>NC_054414.1:2057500-7010000 GCF_017976425.1 Toxotes jaculatrix
GCTGGTTGTCGGCCTTTGGTTCAGGAACCCGTTTGCAGTGGCTGGCGTGTACCCATGTGGCCTTCTCCGCAACCTTTCCAGCTGTCTCAGTGGTCAGCAGAACCTGGAACGGGCCCTGGATGGCGTCTGTGGTCTTTGATGAGAACCCAATCTCCAGGCTGTAAGTTGTGGAGGACTGCTGTGGCTGCAGATGGCAGGGCACTTTACACCTGTGAATGTAATGCTGACAAGGTTGTAGACAAGTTGGCACAGTATCTCAACATAGCATCATCACATGCACCTGTGGTAAGGGGAGGGCGCCTAACTGGACCTACACCTGTCTGAGGGGGTCTGCCAAACAAGATTTCAAATGGACTCAAGTCATATTTGTTTCTTATTCACGTGCGCATGTGGAAAAGCACCAGTGGAAGCGCTTTAACCCACGAAAGACCAGTTTCATCACAGCATTTAGCAAGTTTTGCTTTAATGGTGCCATTTTCTCTTTCAACAGCACCTGCACTCTGTGGATGATATGAACAATGATGACGTCTGTCAAACCCAAGATAGTCTGACACTAATCACTCCAATAGTGGAGGCACACATAATGTTTAGCAGAAATTGATTCCCAGCTTTAGTTTTTGGCAGTGGACCCACACAATCAGTGAGGACTTTATCAAGCGGCTCACCTGTCACTGGAATGGGATGCAAGGGAGCAGGGGGATCACCTGGTTTGGTTTGCCAACAACCTGGCATACATGGCAGGAACAACAATAGTTAACATCAGACTTGAGTCCTGGCAAAAAGAAATGTTTAAGGACTCTGTGATAAGTTTTTGTAATGCCCATGTGTCCTGACCAAGAGTGGTCATGAGCTAAAGAGAGTACCTGTGTGTGGTAGACTGTAGGGACAACAACCTGTAAGGTCACGCTCCAGTCCTCACCAGCATCAGCGACGCATCAACAAGCCACCGTCAAGAAGGTAAGCCACTTTCTTTTTCTGAGCCTCTTCCTGCTCAACAACAGAAGAGAGACATTTTGAGAGAGTTATATCAGTGTTTTGGGCTGAAATAAACTCTTTTCAGGTGGAGAGAGGTGACACTGACTGATCAGGCTGGCTCTCTGCCTCAGTAAAGTGGCTGTCAGGGGACTGCCCTGTGACTAGGAAAGAATCAGACGGGTCAAGGTCATTATTCCTCGATGGGGCCCTGGTAACCACACATGCTGGGAAGATCTCAGGGTATTCTTGGGCAACGTCTGTCCCTGGGCTTGAATCAATCAGGCACAACCTTACCCCCAGCTAAATCATTCCACAAAATAAAGTCAATCCCTTTTACTGGTAAAGCTGGAAGGACTGCAACTTTAAAGAGCCCACTGACCAGAGGAGACTGAAGATGTATATTATGCAATGGAGCAGAGACAAATTTCATCCCCACACCCTGAACAGCTGCACTCAAGCCACAATATGACATAGGTGACAAAGATAAAATGCCTTCATGGATAATGGACTGGGATCCACCTGTGTGTCAGGATTTTTACTGGCTGCTGATCTTTTGGATCCCCACTTAATGAAACAAAGCCCTCAGAAATGAAAGGCTTAAAACAGGGGTCAGGCTTGTTGTCCTCAACTGCTGTGTGGACGTGGACGTCCGACAGCCTCATGCTGTTGGAGATTAGAGGGTTGTTTATGCTTTAGTGATAGGCAATCAGCTATGAAGTGAGCTTTTTTCTGACAGTAGAAGCACTCAGGATGTACACGGGGAGGTGACCATGGACCCCTAGCCTTTTCAACCTTTTCAACAGGAGGGAGACCAGAACTAGACCCCGCTGGGCGTGACATAGGAACTTTGTCTGGGCGAGAAGATAAAAACTCATTTTTGTGTGCGTCAACACAAATTCATCAGCCAGCACAGCTGCTTTTACAAAGTGTTAACCTTCTGTTGATTTAAGAATACCAGCATTTTCTCTGGCAATGAATTCTTAAAGTCTTCCAACAACATTAGCTGACAAAGAGATTCCAAATCATTTGTGACATTACTAGAAGCACACCATTTATCAAAGAGAATTCCCTTTTCTCATGCAAATTCAACAAAGGTTTGCCCACTGGACCTTCTATGGTTCCTGAATCTCTGTCTGTAGGCCTCTGGAAGCAGCTCATAAGCACGCAGTATGGATTCTTTAAGCACATTATAACACAAGCTATCTGTTAACGACAAGGAAGACACAACCTCCTGTGCCTTACCTATGAGCTTGCAATGAAGCAGGACAGGCCACATCTCCTCAGGCCACTTTAGTGCTGTAGCAATCCACTCCTCTCAAATGCTGTAAAACAGGAGTCAACCTCCGCCTCCCAAAATGTGGGCACCAAGGATATATTTCTACTCACATCAAAGCTTGGCTTTGTCAGGACCAGTGGAGATACAGAATTGTCAGACCCTTGTGAAATCTGCACAGAAGAAATTTTCATGGCCTCCAATTCAAGCTCAATAGAGATAGAGCGTAACTCAGCCTCTATCTCCAACTTGCAAACTTGTAGTCTAAGGTCATAATCCGCTCTACGTACCCTCTCCTTTTCCTGTGCTTCCAGCTGGAGACGAGCGATTGTGACCTTGATCCTTGCATCTGAACTGGAGCCAGACGACCCTGGGGAAAAAGGGTCAAAGCGAGGAAAAGTGGCTGGAACAGCTTCACTCTCAATCCTAGCACCTCGGGGTGTATCATGTACAGCCTGTTCCCTTTTACCATCAGAAAGAGAGGAAACACTTGGACCAACAACTTCCTCCCCTAACTCAGCTGAAACAGGGTTAATAGGAACAAGCAGAACCTTCAACTCAGCAAGTTTTTCCACTATTGTGTTTTGAATTTCCTTTTTAAGACTAGTTTTCTGGACAGGGATGCCATAATGAGCTGTTATACAAAGCAAATCATCTTTACCACATGAATGAACTTTTTCAATGCAAGGATTATCAATGAAGTCCTGTAAGTCAAACATCCTTCTTACACAAATACCAAACTACAAGGACTCTTGAAAATTCTTTGGTTGGTTTGTATTGACACTGGGAAAAAGTATCCCTGAGGAGACCCCACTTGTGTTCCAACCTTAGTTGGTGGAAGCTCGGGATTTCAGCTCTGTAACACAAGCAAAACAAAATGGACAAAGTGGGGGAGATGTGGACCAGTGGTTGTGCCAAACAAAACAAAAAAAAGTTCCAATAAAACCAGGCCTAGATTACTGACTACCTGAGAAAACAAAGGAAACAAAAGACCTGGCTGAGCTCGCTAAAAAGATAAAGAGAACAAAATACAGGGGGGTGGCACCAACTAGGGGTGGTGAAAAAAAAATCGATTATTGATTAATCACGATTATATTATGGACGATTATGAATCGATTATTAAATTTCCAAACATTGTTTTTTTTATTAATTTTTTTTTGTAATACACAGCAGTGACTCTCCAGTTACTGGCTGTCATACAGGATTTAACCTCAAGGCGGAGCTGTTGAGTAACAGTCATAACAAATCACCCCGTAACAGAACCAGCGAGCGAGCTTACTATGCTCGGCTCCAGCTCTGCCGCGACCCCAACAGATAAAGCGATATAGAAAACGGATGGATGGATGGATGAGGGCTCATGTGTCGCACTTCCATCTAGAGGAGGCTGCATGGGCTAAAGACAACTGCCTGAAGCCTCATTCCACCGAATCAACGCACACGACAAAAGTAGCCCCAGTGAAAGACATCGAAAACGAGTTAAAAAAAAAAAAAAGAAAAAAAAAAAACTAATTTGGAAGTTACAGCTATACTACACAATACTGAAGGTGCTTTGAGATGTTTCTTGATAAAAGAGAAGTTGAATAATTCAGCAGCTGTTTTTTTTTTAATAGTGAAATATGTTTATGGTATATTTTGGATTACTGTTGTCAAATGGAAACTCAATAATCGATTAATAATCGAATCGAGACCTCAATAATTATAATCGAATCAGGAAATTGGCCCAATTAACCACCCCTAGCACCAACCAATAATCCTAGTGTGTTTACACAACAATTCCTACATTCTGCTAAATGTACAAACACCCACTACACTTATTCTACTGCATGATGCCACCAGAGGAAACAGAGAGAGAACCATCCCTGTGCCCTCCTTTTATCAACTGGCCTCACGTGTTGATTGGTCAGGCCACATCACTTGGATTGCTCAGGTGAGCCCAGGCTGGATATCTGCACCTGGAACACTGTGAAGCAGGGCAGGGGAGGAGAAAGAGGAAAAAAAACACACACACAGGCCATCCAGGCACGTAACAGCTGTATGTGTTGTGTATGCTCACACACTCAGACACACACACAGAGAAATGAATGCATGCATATCTGGAGAAACACTGACCAACATGCTCTCTCTCACCTTGTTTCTCATGGTCCTCTGGATCAGCTCCTCCATCCTGCACAGGACAAACACACTCTACATCAGATCCAGGTACAAACAGTCAAACCTATTTGAAACATTCTGCTACACTTCCACATTCAGCAGGGGGCGTACCTGAGCTCCACCCTGGATATGGCCTCATCCAAGCCAGAGCCCCACTCAGCCACATACACCTGGAAAGAGAGAGGCATTAATGGATATGTGTAAAAACACTGAACATCTGTCACTCTATCACATCTGGGTTTAAACTCAGCCTGGCGTCCACACACCACAGTCTAAAAGTCACAGTGCCAAACTCTAACATACATGTGGTCATACCAAACAAGTCAGACATATAAAGCCAACTATTACACACATCTACTTATTTAATTCATGTCTAAAGTCAAAGTGGTACAGCTAATGGTTACCTATAAGTCTTACTATTGCATCCAACAGCTCACAGTTTAAACTCTTACACTATGGCACCCAGACACCACAGGCCAACAGCCAAAACATACAGCTCTCTAACATAGGTTTGGTCTGTTTAAACAAGAAAAGGACAGAGTTTTTAAAAGTCTATCAAATCGAAGTGGTGCATCTAACACCTCACAGTTTAAAGCCTGAGAATCTGACATCCACACAGCACAGCCTGCACTGTTTCATCTACATATTAACTATTTGTGTAAAAATTGACCTAAAACTCAAATTATTACAACTACATTTACTCTCTGGCAGTCCTCACAGATGGCTGTAAACAAAGAAAAGTCCTGTACCTAAGGTTGAAATGTTAACCTGAAGTGCGGAGCCAGTCACCAAGATTAAACACAGCACAGTCTCAAAATCAGTTGGTGCATTGCAAAATAAGCAAAGCCAACAAGCTGCCATTGGGTACAAATCAAGCCTTTAATTTGTAATCACCCTCCACAACCCCAGATGCAATTCTTCCTCTTCATGTCCCAGGACACACACCAACTGCCTCTGACCCAACGCTTCCTGAATTGAAGACAGAAACAGAGACAGTGAGACACACATGAACCCTGAAATGTAAAAGAAAAACAACAAAAATAAAAGACTGAGCGATGTTGAGCAACATGCTTGCTCTTACCTTGTCTCTCGTGGTCCTCTCCATCAGCTGCTCCATCCTGCACAAAGAAAGTAAACATGAGCCACAGGAAGAAAGAAAGTCTAACCTTGCATTTTGAAACATTTAGCAAAACCTCCAGATGCAGCAGGAGGCCTACCTGAGCTCCACTTTGACTGTGACCTCCTCCATGACCTTCATGCCAATCTTCATCAAGACAAGCCTGCAGACCCACGACACAATTAGAGCCCGACTCCACCAGAACCTGTTAAACACAGACTCACACCTACAGGCCCAAGCACAGCACCTAAACACTGAGCCACACAGCTCCATCAACAATACACAACTACTGACAGCCTCTACATAAAGAGCCAACTACATCTAACACACACACTAAACCTACACTGACCCATGTGACTTCCACACATTGACAACTACCCACAACCACATACAAAACACAGAGCTACACACTTCAACCCATGCTTCCAACCAGGGGCGTGGCACCCGTGGGTGATGTGGGTGTTTTAACACCCACACCTTTCCCGGCGAGAAGGTTCAACACCCAGTTTTTTTTTCTGCTGATTTTCCGCAGTTTTGCATAAACGCCTCAGAACTTTCGCTCCGTTTCTCTGGCCGCTCTGTGTTCACGCTCGCTGCAGCTGCCTCCTCTCCCCTCCCTCTCCTGTTCTTGCTTCAAACGGCTTCAGACACCGCCTTTGAGTGTGACCGGCTTGTGACTGGTTGTTCTGCCTTAAGTCCCGCCTCGCTTGCTGTTAGATTTATCTATCGGCTCAGCCTGAGGAGGAGGCGGGAACTAGCTAAGTTCATAGTTCACACCGGCACCTTTTTCCTGGTACAGTGAGTGAGTGTCCTTTTTGTAGATGTGTGTAGATGTGATTTTTTTTATTTTATACTGAGTGTGTTTTTGTACTTTTCTAGTATCACTCTTTAAAAAGAGTATTGTATACCGTTTTTATTGTTTGGTCAAAACATGTGAAAACATATGTGAAGCAAACTTTATTGGCATCCATCCCCCACACTTCTGAAACACTTGCTACACCTCTGCTTCCAACACTCTCTGCACACAGGCTTCCACATATACACAGTTGTGTCCAGATCACAACTGCATATATGTTTCCACCTACAGACGACACTGACACAGACAAAGACTCTAAACCTACACCGACCTCAATGCCTTTCTCACACTCACACACACAATCCGTCCACAACTGAGCCCTGACAATACTCAGCCAGACCCAAACTCCAAAGCACCTGGATACAGAACAAAGCCCATCTAAACTGAGCTGAAGACAGGCCTGCACTTCCAACATGCATGTATAGAAACTCTAAACAATGTTAACCAACAGGCAACGTCTCACCTGGTCTCTCATGACCCTCCAAATAAGCTCTGCCATCCTGCAAGAGAAACACAAACAGGAAGCATCAGCACACAAACCACCTTTGAAACAGCCCTTTTTTTGAATCCACTTACCACAAAGAGCTCTGACAACACACAACAGCCACAGTGTGTCCCTCACTCCCACAGGATGGCGCTCTATCCTCACCAGAACCCCCCCAAACGAATCTAAACCCCATCTAAAGTGCATTAAAGACAAAAGCAGGCACTTCCTTCCTTCTGATTTTAATACAAGCATTCTCTCACTCAGACATGGATGCATGCATACTGGTAGAAACACTGCACAATGTGGCCTTCATGCACCTGGTCTCAAAGGGTCCTCTGGATCAGCTCCGCCCACCTGCAGCAAAAGTCTCATCTAAGCTGGAGCCCCACTCAGCCAGATGCAGCTACCTGCTGAACACAAAGGAACAAAAAAAAAACCCCAATAAAAAAAAAACACAACAACCAGCAAGATACAACTGAATCCTTCAATGCAGAAATATTGAGCAATGTTTGCTAACATGCATCTTCTCATGGTCCTCTTGATCAGCTCCTCCATCCTGCACAACTAGTGATGTTATGCTCGACACAGTATCCATCTTTTGAAGCCAAAGCCAAGCTGCTGATCTCTGGATCAGCAGCTCCTCCATCCTGCACAACACACAAAGAAACACACTCAACATTAGCCACAGGTGCTAGGCAAGTCAAACTCTGGAAGTTAAAACATCTTACAACACTTCCACATGCAGCAGGGGGCGTACCTGGGCTCCACACTTGCCATGGCCTCATCCAAGCTGGAGTCCCACTCAGACAGATGCAGCTACCTGCTAAACACACACAGACAAATACATGTTTAAGTGCACAACCTGGACCCCATCCTGCTGCTGACTTTCTACCGCTCGTCCATTGAGAGCCTGCTGACGTACTGCATCAGTATGGTACGGCAGCTGCACCATGGCAGACAGGGAGAGGCTTCAGAGGGTGGTAAAGGTGGCACAGAAGATCATCGGCTGCCCCCTCCCCTCCCCTCATGGACATTTACACCTTCCGCTGCCTCAGCAGAGCAGAGAGCATCACCAAGGACAGCTCCCACCCTGGCTTTGCTCTATTTGACCTGTTGCCCTCAGGAAGGCGCTACAGGCACATCAGAACAAAGACTAACAGACCCCCCTTGTATTTTTTTTTAACCCTCTTCATATTGTTGTATAGCTTTCTTCTTATATATTTTCAGGCTTGCACTAAACTTATTTCATCTTATTTTTGTTTATTTCATTGTATTCTGTGTTGTATATTTATACATGTTGCACTGAAGAAGGAGATGCTTTTCATCTGGTTGTACATGTAAAAGATGTATAATGACATTAAAAGACATTCTATTCAAGGGGCCAACACTTGGCCAGTCCCAAACTCCGACGCGGCTACACTGGTTACAAAGCCCATCTCAAATGAGCTAAAGACACAAGCCTGCACTTCAACACTCAGATCACTCACACGCATAAGTACGGAGCCCCTCTGGTGACATGGTAAAAAAAAGAATTTAAATTGTGGCCACAAAGTAGCTATAACATGCACAAGAAATAATTCGTTCGCACAAAATACTTTTTCGTGCGCAAGAAAAACTAATACAATTAACATCATTGCTGGACAACTGGGTAAGCAAATCGAGCGCACCATCACTACAACCCAGCCCCATACGCAGATTATTGCAGGTTGTAGAAACTGTGCGCTGGATTGGCTTACCCAGTTTTCCAGGAATGATACTAGTCAAAGTCAACTTTATTGTCAAAACCATATGTACAGGTCATACACAGGCTTTGAAATTGCAGCGCTCCCTATGCCCACAGTGTTACAGTAAAGTAGCAAGATAAATAATTAAAGACAGTATAAACGTAAACAATATAAACACACAGTTCTATCAACAATAGACAACAGTATAAACAGTATAAACATCTCAGTTGAGAAGAGAAAGATTTGTATATAATACAAAAATCTGTGACACAAAAGAATTTGTGTGTAATTTTTGGCTCAAATTATGTAATTTCAGCAGTAACAGGGTTATATAGCAGCAGCTGAATGTAAGTGCCGGTGCAAATACTAATAGTATTTCGTGCGCACATTATATCTATTACATGGCCACAAATTTTGTAGCTCATTCCCAGCATAAAATAAAATTCTATCAGACCGTCCCTGTCCATCGTGTCGCTTTAGCCCCTCTAATGTCTCAATGTCTCTACCTTTGACCCTTGAGAGTTTGCGCTCGATTTGCTTACCCAGTTGTCCGGCAATGAAAATTGTGCTAGTATTTCGTGCGCACGTTATAGCTACCTTGTGGCCACAATTTAATTTTTTTTTGGAAAATGTCACGGGGGGTTCGTACACAAGCGTATGGCCGATGGGCAACTCCAGGCGCGGTGCTTTCTCCCAAATGATCTCGGCTACTCCGCTGAATACCTTCGTCCGTCCTGCGGAAACACACACACATAATCAAACATGTTAGCCTCTGGTCACAAATCAACTCAAGCTCTGCATTTTAAACGTTCTGTGTGGGCCTTACCTGGCCTCCACGTCCGCCATTTTTCCTCTGGACTGCTCCGGACAGTGAACCTGCTGTCTCGGGCTCACGCCGAAGTTCCAGCTCCACTAGGCCTGAATCGTCTCTCTGCTCTCAGCCACAGCTTTCACTGTGCACCAGAAAGCACAATAACAAATAACCCGCTAAACATGAACACACAGGCTTCCTCTGTCTACAGGTAACGAGTTCAGTTCGCTCCACTAACCAGAAAAAGAGCTTGGACAACCCAGAACGTCACGGATGTATCCTGTATTCACCGGGAAACTCGAACCAGTGCCACTCAACGCCTTATAAGCAGCACTACATAAAATTCTGCCCTGCTATTGGCTGAGCCCTCTCCTCCCCGGTCACATGGGTTTGATTAGCGCATGGGCAACAGGTGCAACTGAGTTTTGGCGCGGCTCAAACTGGACTCTGATTGGACGGAAGTAATGGCTGAAGTGGTAGGAGGGACCTGCGGTGACTGCCCTCATAAAGCAGCAGTAACGTCTGAATGAGGGTCCAACACAGAACAGGTGTTTGAAATGGTCACAGGTTGCCAGGGGTTCATTTTACAATGACACTTCTAATGCAGGGAATAATACAACACCCAGTCAGACTGAACACGCTCGCACCAATAAAGATACCAGTGATTCCTTGCAGTAGCGATGAATGGACATAAAATGACATCTGTAGCACAACAAGATTCATACCTCAGCTATGGCTTTCGCCACGTCCAACTCCAAATGCGTGTCGGGCAGTCCCATTAAACTGCAGCCACTTTCGGCACAAAATGTTCCAGCATTAATGGTGTTGTGTATGTACAAACACATTAATGCATACAGATCCTCACACATACATATATACACATATACACACATACATGTTTGTATGTATATGTGTATGTATGTTTATATATCTGTATTTATGTTTGTATGTGTGTGTGTATATGTGAGTATGTATGTACATGTGCATGCATGTATTTGTGTTTATGTTTGAATGTATGTTGTGTGTATATGTATATATCTATATATGTGGTGTGTATATGTATGTATGTCTGTGTATTTATGTATGTATACAATCGATGTATGTATGTTTGTTTGTTTGTTTGTGTGTACATAAGTATGTGTTTATGTATGTGCATGTGTAAGTATGTATGCATTTCTGTAAATGTGTGTGTGTGTGTGTATGTATATATGTATGTGTACAAACATACATACAAACACACATACACATACATGAACAACAGGTGAAAAACAGCAGCTCTCTGCAGTTGGTTTGTGGACAGTCATGGCGAAGACAAAGGAGCTGACTGAGGACCTGCGGCTGCACATTGTGGCTGCTCACAAGTCAGGAAAGGGCTATAAGGTCATATCTAAATGTTTTCAAGTTCCAGTGGCCACAGTGCAAAGTATTATTAAAAAATACAAGACGTTCCGCACTGTGGAAAATCTCAGAGGACGGAAGCCAAAAGTGACACCTGTGCTGGCCAGGAGGACAGTGAGAGAGGTGAAAAAGAATCCAGGGATCACCACCAAGGCCATCCTGGTGAATCTGGGCTCTGCTGATGGAAACATCTCAAGGCAGACAGTCCAACAGACACTGCACACTGCTGGGTTCCACAGACGCAGACCAAGGAGGACAGCACTCCTCCAGATAAGGCACACAGAAGCCCACTTGGCCTTTGCAAATGCTTATCTGGACAAAGAAGAAGACTTCTGGTCTTCTGTTTTATGGTCCCATGAAACAAAAATCAACAATTATAGGAAGCATTTGATTGCTGTAATAGCCAATAAAGGCTTTTCTATTGATTATTGAGGAGGGTATGAATCATTTTGGACATGCCACTTTTTGTTCAAATGTAAATAAAAGCTGAGAAATCATTTTTTCCACAATGATGCCTCTTGTACATCGTCTTATTATCTTCTGGGAGACGCCAGTGTCATTTCCAACCAAGAAAAAACTTGCTGGTCAAATAAAAGTAACTTTAAGTCAAAATTTGCCAGGGGTATGAATAATTTCAGGCTTGACTGTTTGTATATGTATAAATGTATGAGCATCTGTATGTATTAATGTTTATTGTATGCATGTATGTATGTAGATATGTATGCATAAGTGTCTGTATGTATTTATGTATATATGCCTGTATGTATGATTTTATGTACGTGTGTTGTGTACATACGTAGCATACAGACCCTCATACATGCATACACACACATGCACAGATACATGAACACAAACATACATCTATACACATACGTATACATGTACATCTGTGTATAGAGAGATAGATAACTTTATTAATCCTAGAGGGAAATTAGTTAAATGTGTATATATGTGTGTATGTATGTACATGTGCATTGTGTATGTGTGAATGTATGTTGTGCTGATCCTAGTTTAACCCTCTGCTATGCTCCGTTGCCATGTGCTGCCTCATGAGCTGATACTCTTAACAAAGGGTTTCCACAGTGTTTGAAGTCATAAGCTTTTTTATTCAGTGTAAAAGTCAGATCTTCCAAAAAAATCAGCAGATAAACTTTCACAGCCATGCGGAAACAGTTTGTAAACAAAGAAGCCGTCCATTACAACCAATATGATGATCCAAACATTTGGCTTTATTTACAAAGTCTATCAAAGCTTGATCACAGCACAAATTTACCATATGAAAGGAAACTAGTATACACTATCAAAAAGATGTACAAACTTTAAACTGCAATCTAATAATGTACCTCAAGGGTCAGTGTTAATATCAATAGATTTATAACTATTAACATAGATTATTTTTCATTTGTATCCAAAATAAATTTTGCACCATAACCCTCTCAATTCACAAGTATTTTCAGACAATAGTAATCCCGATACATTAAGTCATTTTTATCAAATATATATAGCACCACATAATGGTTTAATATAATTAGGGGTGGGGAGGGTGGGGGGTTATCACATACAAAAGACCCGTGTTAGTATCCAAGAAAAAAAAAAAAAAAAAACACAACACAAATATCAAACTCCAGCCTGATCCCCATCACTGCCCACATCTGGCAGAAGCAGTTCAGCTGCAGGAAGAAAACCGCAGCCACAACTGAGCCCCTCTGTGGAAGCTCATCTCCACCAGGAAAACCATTAGGACAGCACGTTAATTTGAGTCACTTCTATCCTTTCCAAACATCTCCGGTCTCTCGTTCCTTTTTTCTTGGTGGAAATGGGGCTTCCATACTGTGGTGGAAAAATACTTTCCTCCTTTTGAGAAGTGAAATAGAATTCTTTAGACAGTTATTGTCTTTTGATGCTTTATTCTAAAATAAGGTTTACAGAGTAATCCATTTGTGCAGAAAGGACAGAGCTCACGCAGCATCAAATGCTACAGAGGTCTGACCCCAGGTTACAAGTTACAAGAGTAGTTATGCCTGTTTCTCACATACCAGCATGGCAAGGATGGCAGGGAGACAAAATAATCTGAAGGTCAAATAATAGAGATAAGTTGTAAGTTGTGCTCGGAGACACCGGAGACATGACAGGTGTCTTCACAAAGTACAGTAAACAAAGTACATTAGGCCACTACAGGTCATGTTATATGTACTTCACCCAGAATTGAATATACGAGTTCATGAGAATATACGAATGCTTGATAAAAGAGTATATGGTTATATGATAAATTGGCATTACAATTCCCCCTTTGGCCATAAAATGGCCACACCAAAGTATATACAAATTGATCATATGATCAGTGACTACATTCCTTTGGGTTTAAGTAAACACATCATTAGCTGATAAATGTTAAAATATGCATTTAGCTGTTTTTGTAGGACACAGACGTCCTTAGGTTGATAGCAAGCTGGGAAAAATACAAACACTCAAAACATCAACATCATCATCATCAAAAGTCTCAGCCAGAGAGGCCATCTGGTGTGTGACTGACCTATCAATAGACCTTACATTGTTGCTCTTGTTGGTGACACAGAGCTTTACTCTGTAGTCACTTGGTTGGAGCTTGGCATGCTACTGGTGGAGGAGGGCGCTCTTTCACCCCTCACTCTTATATTGCAGACGGTTCCACCGCAGCTGCAGGTTAGGGGCAGCGCACGGCGTGCACCCCAGTTGTCTTCCTCAGCGTCTGGATGAGTCAGTTTTCCCTAGACCATTATTCTGGGTCTAAAGAATTTATGTGGCCTCCTTTGCTTTGATTCTCTGGTGGCTGGTTGTCGGCCTTTGGTTCAGGAACCCGTTTGCAGTGGCTGGCGTGTACCCATGTGGCCTTCTCCGCAACCTTTCCAGCTGTTTCAGTGGTCAGCAGAACCTGGAACGGGCCCTGGATGGCGTCTGTGGTCTTTGATGAGAACCCAATCTCCAGGCTGTAAGTTGTGGAGGACTGCTGTGGCTGCAGATGGCAGGGCACTTTTCACCTGTGAATGTAATGCTGATAAGGTTGTAGACAAGTTGGCACAGTATCTCAACATAGCATCATCACATGCACCTGTGGTAAGGGGAGGGTGTAACTGGACCTACTGGATGATATGAACAATGATGACGTCTGTCAAACCCAAGATAGTCTGACACTTCTTTCAGGGCTTGGTTGACAAAACCTGGTCCATTGTCACTGCTGATGACTGAAGGAATTCCCCACCTAGGAATAATTTCAGTTAGCAGTGCTTTAGCCACAGCTCCAGCATCCTGTTTGGAAGAGGGGAAAACTTCAACCCATTTGCTGAACATGTCAACAGACAGTATCTTTTCCCTTCACTTGGTGTTAGTTCAATGAAATCCATCATTAAATGATCAAAGGGTTTGTCAGGAGGTGGATGACCAGCAGGTGGCATATGAAGAGCCCCTGATGCATTGTTGGCTGCACAAATGATGCATTTCCTGCAAAAGTCCTGTGCAAAAGTTGAAAAAGCACGTGTGTACCATGATGAATTAACAGCAGCACACATTCCCCCTTTGCCCACGTGGTCTCTCCCATGGGACAGTTTAGCATAACAGAGGAAAAGAGCACGTGGCAAACAAGGTTTGTTATCTGGACCCATCCACACTGAGTCTTTAAATGTGGCACCTGATTTTGACCACATGGTGGAAAGAGACTGCAGAACAGAAACATCAGCAGGTGAGCAGGTGTCAGGAGTGTTAGACAACATCAAACAGTTAACCGTGAAAGGTGAAGCAGACAATGCAGCAGCTTTAGCGGCTGCATCTGCTGCAGCATTTCCTGTAGAAATAGAGTCAGAACTGTTAGTGTGAGCTTCACATTTAATCACAGAGATGGATGCTGGAAGGAGGATGGCATCCAGCAATGCAGACACAAGTTTATGGTGTGAGATGGGCTTGCCAGAAGATGTAAGAAATCCTCTATGTCGCCAGAGGGCCCCAAAATGGTGCACCACTCCAAACGCATAACGCGACTCTGTGTAAATATTCACAGTTTTACCTGAAGCCAGTTTACAGGCTTCAGTCAGAGCTACAAGTTCTGCAGCTTGTGTTGAAAAGTGTGGTGGCAGTTTGCCACTGAGCAAAATGTCATGTGGTGTCACTATTGCAAAACCCACTGGAGCAGCACCTGTGTCCACGTTGCGAGACGCCGAAGCGTCCACAAACAGCTCCATGTCTGCATTTGGTATGGGCTGAGTGGAAAGATCTGGTGTGGGTGTGCAAACTTCATCAAGAATCTGAAGACAGTCATGTGCTTCTCCATCTGCTGCAGTTGGGGGGAGAGTTGCTGGATTAAGTACACTGCATCTTTTAACAGTAATGTTAGGCATATCAAGCAAAGTAGTGTGATATCTTAACCAGCGCTGTGCAGAGAGATGAGAGGTCTTCTGTGTGTGCAGAATGTGAGCAACAGCATGAGGAACCATAAGAGTCAAATCTCCATAACCTACAATATCATGTGATGCAACCACAGCCTTCTCTGCTGCAGCTACAGCACACAGACAGAGAGGGAGACCAGCGGCAACAGCATCAAGCTTGGTGGAAAAATAAGCTACAGCTCTCAGTCTACCCCCATGTTCCTGTGTCAAAACAGAGGACATGTATCCGTCCTTCTGGTCAACAAACTGAGTAAAGGGAAGGTCAGGGTTTGGCAGTCCCAGTGTGGGAGCAGCCTTTGTCAGTTTGGTCAGTCCAAGTCAGTTTGTCATGTGCACAAAGATTGTTTCCATGAATCATGGAAGAGAGAGGTGCCTCTCTCTGAATAATTTAGTATCCACTGTCTGCCATATGACGTCATGCCTAAGAAACTCATCCTTTGCTTTTTGGTGATTGGTTTTGGTACAGATTGAACTGCTTCAATACGTTTGGGAGAGAGAGATTTGCCCTCTGCTGTGATCACATGTCCCAAATATGTAACACAAGTCTGAACAAACTGCAGTTTTGACAAGCTAGCTTTATGGCCATTGTTTGCTAGGTGTTTTAGCAATGCTATTGTATCTGTTTTACATGCTTCCTGTGATGGACTACAAATCATCAACATACTGTAACAAGACAGAACCTAAAGGCAAATGGAGGCTCTGTAAACTGTCACGCAGTGCACTGTGGAATACTCCAGGACTTTCTGAATATCCCTGTGGACAGCGAGTCCAAGTGTAGCCCTTACCATCAAAAGAAAACGCAAACCAGAATTGACTGTCTGGATGAACGGGAACGGAGAAAAAAGCATTTGTGAGATCAATGACAGAGAAATGAGCAGCATTAGGTGGAATTAATGACAGAATTGTATGTGGATTTGAAACTTGGGGCGCCCGCGGATGTATTGCAGCATTTACTGCTTGCAAATCTTGCACAAATCGCAATTTGTTTTCTATACATCAGCCCTTTCACTGTACAGTGTTCTGGGATCCCCATTCATGGGCCTGAAATCAGAGAGGGTCTGTTGTCTGCGGAGCCATGGTCCCATTTCCTGCCATGTCCAGTGGGCAGGTTTCGCCAGAGACACGTGTGGAGACGCACCATCAAGCAGTTCATCTTGTGAATGAGAGACAGAGACAGAGACAGCAGCAGCTTCTTTGTCCAATAAATACATGTCATATTCAATTTCTCCACTTCAAGTGGCTTTCTGTTCCAAACGTTCTCCAACCTTTCATCTGGCCCTTCTGAAACATGTGCTGTGCAGTGTAGTGAATCAGGTGACATGTAATCAGTTGCGTCTGTGCAATGTGTGTGTACAAATGAAGTGAGTTGTGATGAGACTGAACCTACACCCGACAGCAGAAACCACTCATAAACATACAGCAGAGGGACTTGAAGTTAGGATTATGCCAAAATGACACATAAGATCCCTGCCCATTAAATGAACTGGACAGTGATCTGACAGCAAAAATGAATGGTTAACAGTGGAATCATCTAAGGTACATGACAATGGCTTGGTGTAGGGCTCCATCATGGGAATTCCCCCTGCTCCCACAGTCCTGCACCTTCTACCACTTTTCTTTGGAGGTTTTAGTAACGCTGTTGATTTCAAAACACACAACGTTGCACCTGAATCCACCAGGAATGTAACTGATTGTCCAGCTATTATCAGTGTTAATTGAGGTAACTTTTTGTATCCTGGTTTATTCTCACAATACATAGTGAAAGAGAGACAGTCAGCTTTGCATGCATTAACCTTAGCTTCAATGTACTGGATAGCAAACAGTACTTTTTCATGATCATTTAAAAATTGAGACTCACCCCATATTGTGTTGTGTGTGTGTTGACTGGTCCGTCACTGGCGTCCGCCCCCCCCGCCTCCCGCCCTCAGTCTGATGGAGGAAAAGAAGGCTTGTCGTTCCCATTTTGGGCTTTGGGACAGTCTTTACGCCAGTGTCCTTGCTGGCCACACAAATAACAAACATCTGGATCATATGGTGGTCTTTGGCTACCCGGAGCACCTCTGCCTCGTCTTCGTCCACGTCTTCTGCCATGTCCTCTGCTCCTGCCTCTGTCGGTCAGCCCTGTCATGGCTTGATACATAGTCAGCTGAGCTTCTTCCAGTTTCTTCTGCTCTTTTTCATGCAGTTGATCTTCTGCATGTTCAGCATATTGCAGTATGTCCTGTAGACATCCTGTTTTCCACGAGATGCAGGTCTTCCAGCTGCTATTTCTGGTTTCATACGTCCCAGAAAATGTTCTTTCAGGTGGACCTCATAAGGTTGAATCGGGTTTACTCCCATCTCCCCCCTCGTCAGTCCACTGTGTATGTCAAAAGCAGCAGTGAGACGCGCCAGGAAAGCGCTGCATGACTCAGTGGATCCCTGTGACAGGGAGGTGATGTTTGACAGATTCATTCTCATAGGAAAATCTGTTTTACATGCATTGATCAGTTCAGTCACTGCAGTTTTGAAGTGCACATTGCTCTCAGCTTGCCAGTCAGGTTCGGTCAGTCGTGGAGCCATTCTGGCATCTGTGAAGAAGTCGGAGATCTTATGAAAGTCATGTTTCAACATTTTGCTGATCAGCTGTCTCAGTTCTGTCATTGTGGGTCTGTATTCTTTAACAAAGTGCAACAACTGTCTCTGGAACTGAGTCAAATTGTCAACTGGGCTGCAGACATGGGCCATGGCTTCTGCAACGTCTTCATCAGTCCAAGGTCTGAATACCAGTATTGGACCTGAGGCTCCAGCTGCCTCCAGCATTGGAAAAGCCCCCACTCCTCCTTGTTGGGCCTTCAATGCTTTCCCCTTCAGCCTGTCTGATTGTCGTATGGGTGAAGGCAGAGATGGAATGGATGTCTTTGATTTAACTGAATCCTCCTTTTGGAAGGTTGATTCAGGCTCTGGTGCCGTGGGGCCGCTGTCGGGACCATCTTCCCCAGCTGCCTCTCCGATGCCGTCTCCTGGGACAGGGGCGTAAGGAGGGGGGGCGGAGTCCAGGTCGGGATCCAGCCGGAATGGATTTTGTGATTTTCGTACCTCGGACAAAGAAGGATACAATGTGTTAGTGTGTTCAGGTTTTTTGTCCTCTTTTTGTGTCTGTGCTCTTAATCTTCTCCTTCTTTCCCTCTCCTCTGCTTCTTTTCTCCACATGCTATATGCCTTCCAGTCTGCTTTAAACTGTTCATGCTTCTCTGGTTTACGTTTGGACAACGCTGCATGCTGCTCTGCACTTTTTTTTTCCTTTTGCCTCCAAACATGTCTTCAATTGATCCAATTGTCTCAGGCTAAAGCTGCCGTTTCCTGGAAACCCCAAATCAACCCATAGTTTGAACTGATTCATGCTTCCAGGATTTTTCTCCATCATCAGTTTTATTATTGGTGGGAGGATTTTGGGAGTTGGCTCCACTTTGGACTTCACCTTACTCTGACTTTTACCCATCCTTTATCTCTGATTATTTTGTCTCTTGTATTCACAGAATAAACTGCTCCACTGTCTCCAGCAGATACACCAGAAATCCTCAAATACTACAATAATAACCAAGACACATCTGTCTGCAAGTGCTTATGTGAGATATACCGGTTTAATTCCCTGATTAACTCTGCAAACTTTCACAAGCAACATCAAGACACTTCTCACCGTGTGTGATTCTTTCCCTTTAAATCCTTCGGGACTGGAGCGATGACCGGGCTCCGTCTGAGGACAGCTTCTCACCCACAGGGAGGAATCTTTCTTTGCAGCCGGCTTTCTGTCTTTCCAACAGAGTCCAGATCACACGTCCAATCCCATCCTCGTCGCCAAGTTTGTGGTGGAAAAATACTTTCCTCCTTTTGAGAAGTGAAATAGAATTCTTTAGACAGTTATTGTCTTTTGATGCTTTATTCTAAAATAAGGTTTACAGAGTAATCCATTTGTGCAGAAAGGACAGAGCTCACGCAGCATCAAATGCTACAGAGGTCTGACCCCAGGTTACAAGTTCCAAGAGTACTTATGCCTGTTTCTCACATACCAGCATGGCAAGGATGGCAGGGAGACAAAATAATCTGAAGGTCAAATAATAGAGATAAGTTGTAAGTTGTGCTCGGAGACACCGGAGACATAACAGGTGTCTTCACAAAGTACAGTAAACAAAGTACATTAGGCCACTACAGGTCATGTTATATGTACTTCACCCAGAATTGAATATACGAGTTCATGGGAATATACGAATGCTTGATAAAAGAGTATATGGTTATATGATAAATTGACATTACACCCTTGATTTTCTTTTTCTAATCCACTTACCACAAAGAGCTCTGACAACACACAACAGCCACAGTGTGTCCCTCACTCCCACAGGATGGCGCTCTATCCTCACCAGCAGCACCTTCACTGGCTCCACCCCACATACACCTACAACACACTCTCTCTCTCTCTCTCTCTCTCTCTCTCTCACTCACACACTAAAATTAGTGCATGCATAAGTGTAGAAACACTACAATGTGGCTCTTTCTCACCTGGTCTCAAATGGTCCTCTCACTCAGCTCCTCCCTCCTGCTGAAAAACACAAAGACATTGGTTTTGGATACTAATCAAGTCAGTCCTTGAACTTGTAATATTTTGCTTGACTTCCAGCTGCAGCAGGGGCCTTACCTGAGCTCCACATTGTCCATGGCCTCAAAGTTGGATGGCCACTCAGCCAGAAGCAGCTGCACACAGAAAGAAAGGAGGAGACATTAATGCATGCATAAGTTTTATTCTCCATCAAGCAGCAACTATGTCTCACACACACTAAACCCACACTGACCCCAGTGCCATCCATATAGTGACAAATAGCCACAACTAAGCCTGACAACACTAAACTACACAACACAGCCTGTGTTTCCACACACAGTGGTTCCATCCCTGCTTCAGCAGGTCGACAGTCACATGACCACTCTGACTGATGAGTCCTTGAGGTTTTTTTCTCCAGGTCTTCCACTCAGATGCAGTACACACACTATTGCTGGGGAGTGTACACAAATGAATCCTTCAGTGTAGAAACACTGAGCAGTATTGGCCAACATTCATCCTCATGGTTCTCTGGATCAGCAGCTCCTCCATCCTGCACAACACACAAAGAAACACACTCAACATTAGCCACAGGTGCTAGGCAAGTCAAACTCTGGAAGTTAAAACATCTTACAATACTTCCACGTGCAGCAGGGGGCGTACCTGGGCTCCACACACAAACAAATACATGTTTAAATGTAGAAACACTGAGCAATGTTGACTTATGTGCTTTCTCTTACCCTCTGATGATTCTCTAGAGCAGCTCATCCTTCCTGCAGAGAAGGCACATGCACACACAGGCTTTGGATATTTAACCTGGAATTTTCAACATTCAGCAACACTTCAAGGTGCAGCTGAGGGCCCACACTGGCCATGGCCTCATCCACACTGCTGAACACACACCCAACACCTAACCCAGGGCCATCCACACTGACAGTTACCCACAATTAAGCCTGGCAACAAGACATGCAGCTCAACCCATGCTGCAAACACTATCTGCTAGTGATGGGTAGATGAGGCGTCATGAAGCGTTTCGACACATTGTCAAACTGTATTGATACTGTGTCACTGAACACTGACACCTGCCGGACTTTAAAAATCCCTACAGGCAACCTAGTTGACAGACTCAACTGACACTGATTTGATGACCTAGTATCAGAATCAGAAAACTTTATTGCCAGGTATGTTACACATACAAGGAATTTGACGTGGTGTTGGTGCAAAAAACAGACGAATTGGACCGACAAGTCCCATAACACACAAAGTTGAAGAAAAAAGTTTTAATACTAAAATAAGAGAAAGAAGAAAGAAGTACTAAGAGGAATAAAGTAATATAATTTAAGTCATTGTATTTTATATTGCATTATTTCATATCTTCATTTAAATATAAAATCTTTGATATTGTTAGATACAATCAATAAATAATGTGAAAATGTATCATAACGTGAAAATCTAAGTGAACGTGTTGTGAATGAGGATGCTTGTGGACTGGGATTTTGTTTTTTATTTTATTTATTTTTTAATTTTTATTCAAAAAATAACGTTTAGAAATTCAGTCTGTTACACTTTTTTGGCACATGCCAATCCACAACTAAGCCTTGCCAACACTTGGCCAGTCCCAAACTCCAAAGCAGCTATACTGGTTACAAAGCCCATCTGAACCGAGCTAAAGACACAAGCCTGCACTTCAACACTCAGATCTCTCTCACACACACATACGCGCGCATAAGTGTAGAGCCGATGAGCGAAGCCAAGCGCGGTGCTTTCTCCCAAATGGTCTCGGCTGCTCCGCTGAATACCTTCGTCCGTCCTGCGGAAACCCGGCACATAATCAAACATGTTAGCCTCTGGTCACAAATCAACTCAAGCTCTGCATTTTAAACGTTCTGTGTGGGCCTTACCTGGCCTCCACGTCCGCCATTTTTCCTCTGGACTGCTCCGGACACGTGAACCTCCTGTCTCGGGCTCACGCCGAAGTTCCAGCTCCACTAGACCTGAATCGTCTCTCTGCTCTCAGCCACAGCTTTCACTGTGCACCAGAAAGTACAATAACAAATAACCTGCTAAACATGAACACACAGGCTTCCTCTGTCTACAGGTAACGAGTTCAGTTCGCTCCACTAACCAGAAAAAGAGCTTCAACAAAACAGAACGTCAGGAAGGTATCCTGTATTCCACAGCAAAATCGAGCAAACGTTACCCCAACGCCTTATAAGCCGCACTACATAAAATTCTGCCCTGCTATTGGCTGAGCCCTCTCCTCCCCGGTCACATGGGTTTGATTAGCGCATGGGCAACAGGTGCGACTGAGTTTTGGCGCGGCTCAAACTGGACTCTGATTGGACGGGACTAATGGGTGAAGTGGTAGGAGGGACCTGCGGTGACTGCCCTCATAAAGCAGCAGTAACGTCTGAATGGGAGTTCAACACAGGTGTTTGGAATGATCACAGGTTGCCAGAGGTTCACTTTCAGTCTGACTCCATGGCTTTATGTATTAAAGACTTCAATCAGAATCAGTTTTATTGGCCAGATTTATGCATACACACAAAAACAAAAAAGGAATTTGACTTCGGCTTTCCTTTGCTCTCTGGAACTACAGAACAACATAAACAAAAGAAGAACTTTTTTTCCATATATATACATACATACATATAGATATATCTATATATCTATATATCTGTATCTGTATATATATATATAGTTTGCATTATCCAGATTCAGATCTCTCTCTCTCTCTCTCTATTTATATATATATATATCTGTGTCATATAAGGTGTGTTCAAACAAAGTCAACCAGTGACTCTGCTGTCAATTGTCTTCCAACATGGTCATTATAACCATGTTACAATATGAAGTAGTATCAACAGTTTACCAAAAGCTCCCTACTTAAATTTCCTTCAAAGGTGTGTGTCACCTGTGGCCTTCCCATCACAACTACTCAGCAAAATCTCCAGTTATGTTTTTGCTCCACACATACACACAGAGTGAGCTCTCAGTAGGAAGAGCTCACTTGATTTGACTTTTATTAGTGTTTAAGGTTCATGAGGCATGTCTTATTGTTTCAGTACATGCACAGTAAAACTGTCAAATCCATTCAACAGTCCTCATTGGGAAATGTGTCTGCAAAACAGTTAAGAAATATCAAACACAACAGAGTTTATTTGGACTTTTACACACATAATAAAGACCTCAAAACAAATAAAGTCTCATTAAAAGACATCATACAATCACAATCTAAAGAAAAAAGAAAGTAAACTTATAAAAAACCAGTACACAAAATACAAAAACAGTAAAAACTATACAATATACAAATTTACATGATGTTGGAGGGGTGAAGAGTAGGATCCTGTGGGAGAGAGAAAAAACATGGACAAATGAAATGTTAGACCAGACCAGTCCACAACTAAACAGTAATTGTCACACTAAAGAATACAAACTGATCATATGATCAGTGACTACATCAGACACATCATTAGCTGATATATGTGAAAATATGCATTTAGCTGTTTTTGTAGGACACAGACGTCCTTAGGTTGATAGCAAGCTGGGGGAAAATACAAAAACTCAAAACCTAAACATCAACATCATCATCATCATCATCATCATCATAAAGAGGAGGAATCCAATCAGTAAATAAATCAGTTGGGTTTTCAACATCTGACAGAAGACGAGTCTCAGCCAGAGAGGCCATCTGGTGTGTGATTGACCTATAGACCTTACAGTGACACTTCTAATGCAGGGAATAATACAACATCCAATCAGACTGAACACGCTCGCACCAATAAGGATACCAGTGATTCCTTGCAGTAGCAATGAATGGGCATAAAATGACATCTGTAGCACGACGAGGTTCAAACCTCAGCTATGGCTTTCACCACCTCCAACTCCAAATGCGTGTCGGACAGTCCCATTAAACTGCAGCACAAACTTTTCAGATATTTCTTGCAGAAAATCCTCTTCTGGTCCCGCTTTCTGATTTCTGTAGAAGAAAGGCCTTGTTTAGCCGTGGCTAAAATAATCTGAGGTTCCAAAGACATTTTGGTTTGGTTGTGAAAAAGAAGATGAAAACAAATGGATGCCAATAATTATGTCCATCATATGTTTTATGTCTGTAAATTTGATTTGACTATATGGAAGCATTTTTGTTGTTGTTCAATAACTCTGGACGTTTTATTAAATATTGTGATTCTACAAAACTGCTTGATTTCCATTTATTTGTGAAGCTATTCTAAACTGTACTTAAAATTCAGCAGTGCCAATAACTTTGAGCAGGACTGTAAATAAAAGAAGATATTTATTAACATGACATAATCAATACACAAACAAATTTGTCAAAAGTCCTGAACATAGACACTTTCAAAAAATCCAAAATATACATTTCTTGTATCTTGTGAACAGCTATATCACAGTCCATCAGCCAACAGCCCACCATACAAATCAAGTGACAATTAACGAGGCATCAGCTCCGAGCCTATGCATGGTAATGTTATCAGGATGTTAGCATGGACTCTGCAGGCTGTACCAGAGGCACATGCTTTAACACACAGTGTGAAGTATCCATGCTGTGTAGTGAATAAAACAGTAGAACTATAGATAACAAGTACACTGATTAAGACAGAGCATTCACCTGGGTCTTCTTCATGCAGCATAGCACATATGTTTGTCATGATGTAAAGCAATAAAGAAGAAAACAGGGCAAAGAAAAAATGAAATGAGAAATGTTCTCTTGCATTGTAATGTTTGTCTAACAACCATCTTCAGTAGTTTCAGCCACAAAGTGATCATGAGTACTTCAGTGCTGTAAAAGCAGAAAATCTAATAGTACCTATTCACATACAGCCCCACTTTAAAGGTGTGACTGTAGAGAGCGTTTGTAGCCGTGGAATAACTGAAGCAGACACACACACACAAAAGCCAGTACACAGGCTAAACAGGGCTGAGGTCAGAAGTCCAAGTCTCCCCACCACAAACCGTTAAAAATAAATAAATAAATAAATAAATAAATACATGGAGTTAACCATTCACTTATATTGTCTGTAAATTTGAATGTTGCAACAAGCATTTGGATTTAGTTCCAAAACCTCCACACTACCAGAGATTCAATTCTGCTGGGGAAATGCTGAACCCTGGAATCACCCTGTTAAATATCAATGAAGAGTTTGTTTTTAGTTGTGAAACCCACAGAGGTTAGACCCTCCAAATCCCCAGCAAAAACAATGGAGAAAACAGTCCAGGCTGGACAGACCTCAGAACTTCAGCGTCCCCCAAATGCCCAGGTTCATGGTGTCCATCACTTGATGGACTACAGGTTTGTTTAGAAACAGCTGTGAGTGATATGGAGAAAATCCACAGTGACAATTATTTCTTTTAGGGGGGAAATATTTTAAAACCTCAGGTAAACTTAGGACATGTAATATGTGAACGTCATTTGATGCCAGCGTAATAAAAGTTTAAAAAAAAAAAAAAGAATAACATTACAATATATATATAAATTTATATTTCAATGTGGTTATATATTGGGATGTAAAACATTTTTTGGAAATAAATAAAATTGATCACTTGGGGCCCCAAGGCTCATTTTTGCCCCACAAGGCTAATCCAGCACTGACAACAATGACTTTCCATATGTGTAAAAACAGCTGGTATTTAGTTCTAAATGAATGCACTAGCAAGAAATACCACCAACCCACATGTACACAGGAGCAATGTTCAATTCATGTCCATCTGAAATAATGACAGCACCACACAGACGGCTGGTCTGATTGAAAAAACAGTGATACAGACGTCTGCTGCTGAGGGTCCACGTTAACTGTGTGAACCAATCACAGTCGGAAATCCAACGTATATGTGGTGGAAAAATACTTTCCTCCTTTTGAGAAGTGAAATAGAATTCTTTAGACAGTTATTGTCTTTTGATGCTTTATTATAAAATAAGGTTTACAGAGTAACCCATTTGTGCAGAAAGGACAGAGCTCACGCAGCATCAAATGCTACAGAGGTCTGACCCCAGGTTACAAGTTCCAAGAGTACTTATGCCTGTTTCTCACATACCAGCATGGCAAGGATGGCAGGGAGACAAAATAATCTGAAGGTCAAATAACAGAGGTAAGTTGTAAGTTGTGCTCGGAGACACCGGAGACATAACAGGTGTCTTCACAAAGTACAGTAAACAAAGTACATTAGGCCACTACAGGTCATGTTATATGTACTTCACCCAGAATTGAATATACGAGTTCATGAGAATATACGAATGCTTGATAAAAGAGTATATGGTTATATGATAAATTGACATTACAATTCCCCCTTTGGCCATAAAATGGCCACACCAAAGTATATACAAATTGATCATATGATCAGTGACTACATTCCTTTGGGTTTAAGTAAACACATCATTAGCTGCTAAATGTTAAAATATGCATTTAGCTGTTTCTGTAGGACACAGACGTCCTTAGGTTGATAGCAAGCTGGGAAAAATACAAACAGTCAAAACATCAATATCATCATCATCACAAGTCTCAGCCAGAGAGGCCATCTGGTGTGTGACTGACCTATCAATAGACCTTACATTGTTGCTCTTGTTGGTGACACAGAGCTTTACTCTGTAGTCACTTGGTTGGAGCTTGGCATGCTACTGGTGGAGGAGGGCGCTCTTTCACCCCTCACTCTTATATTGCAGACGGTTCCACCGCAGCTGCAGGTTAGGGGCAGCGCACGGCGTGCACCCCAGTTGTCTTCCTCAGCGTCTGGATGAGTCAGTTTTCCCTAGACCATTATTCTGGGTCTAAAGAATTTATGTGGCCTCCTTTGTTTCCAGTGATGGCGTCTGTGGTCTTTGATGAGAACCCAATCTCCAGGCTGTAAGTTGTGGAGGACTGCTGTGGCTGCAGATGGCAGGGCACTTTTCACCTGTGAATGTAATGCTGACAAGGTCGTAGACAAGTTGGCACAGTATCTCAACATAGCATCATCACATGCACCTGTGGTAAGGGGAGGGTGTAACTGGACCTACACCTGTCTGAGGGGGTCTGCCAAACAAGATTTCAAATGGACTCAAGTCATATTTGTTTCTTATTCGAGTGTGCATGTGGAAAAGCACCAGTGGAAGTGCTTTAACCCACGAAAGACCAGTTTCATCACAACATTTAGCAAGTTTTGCTTTAATGGTGCCATTTTCTCTTTCAACAGCACCTGCACTCTGTGGATGATATGAACAATGATGACGTCTGTCAAACCCAAGATAGTCTGACACTTCTTTCAGGGCTTGGTTGACAAAACCTGGTCCATTGTCACTGCTGATGACTGAAGGAATTCCCCACCTAGGAATAATTTCAGTTAGCAGTGCTTTAGCCACAGCTCCAGCATCCTGTTTGGAAGAGGGGAAAACTTCAACCCATTTGCTGAACATGTCATGACAGTATCTTTTCCCTTCACTTGGTGTTAGTTCAATGAAATCCATCATTAAATGTTCAAAGGGATTGTCAGGAGGTGGATGACCAGCAGGTGGCATATGAAGAGCCCCTGATGCATTGTTGGCTGCACAAATGATGCATTTCCTGCAAAAGTCCTGTGCAAAAGTTGAAAAAGCACGTGTGTACCATGATGAATTAACAGCAGCACACATTCCCCCTTTGCCCACGTGGTCTCTCCCATGGGACAGTTTAGCATAACAGAGGAAAAGAGCACGTGGCAAACGAGGTTTGTTATCTGGACCCATCCACACTGAGTCTTTAAATGTGGCACCTGATTTTGACCAGACAACATGTCTCTAAAACAGTTTGAAGAAAACCTGAACATGATGAGCTTCATGGATAATAAAGTGGCAGCTGAGTGTAGATATGGATGATATCACCTGTGCTGTGCTTATGAAACTTTGATACTTGTGTCTGACTCAAGATTTACAGCCACAGAAGAGCGATCAGTGTGACGGCACCTGTCTGAGCCCGACAGGGGGTAGATATCAGTTCCATCCCAGAAGTCAGTGCAGGCTTCCAGGATGAGGTCAGCCGAGCCATGTGACAGCATCTGGATGTTATCTACAACAGAGAGGTTAGAGAAAGACAGTGAGAATAACATTAGCAGACATGAAAATACACATGAACACCTTTTTTTTTAACTTGCTCATCTATTTGGTGAAGAGACAGACAAAGGACAAGTAACACAGCAAAACACACCAAGTACATATAAGAAAAAAAAAATCAGCTCTTTTCATTAAAAACTGTCAAATAAAAGAAAACAGAGCAGTAGAACGACACAGGTTGACTGAAGTGTGTATAGACTTACTGGAGGAGGAGTCTGGTACGAACAGAGAGATGAGGTGGGACATGGGAGGCTGGCGTTTGGTGAAGTAATGAAGGTGGCGGGAGGTTAACTCCTTGGTTTTCTCTCCAGATGGCAGCTGGTACAGAGCCAAGTGGTTCTCCTGTTTGAACAGCTCCCTTGCACCGGGAGTGAATCCTGACACACAAACACAAACAGACACACAAAGGAAAAGATGAGGGTAATAGATAATAAGACATGATCTAATTTGGTTCTGAAAACTTCTCTTTCTTCCCACAAACAGCACATCATCTGATACTGATGATCAGTTTAAATGATGTTTCACACCAACCCGGAGCCTCTGCCTACAGTGAAACACCTAAACATTGGGAAATGGCTGAATGTCTTTACTGGCCAACAACAACTCTGCACATCACTGCCATCATCTGGTGAGGAGTGGGACAGACGCTGAGTCTCAGCTGGTTAAACCTATGATTGTGATTGCTACAACCTGCTGCTGCTTACAGCCACTGCTGATGGGAGCTCCACAGGGGACTGTCCTGTCCCCTTTACCCTGTCCACCTCAGACTTCAGGTACAGGATTCTGACCTGCCACCTACAGAAGCTCTGAGATCTCTGCACTTGTTGGATGCATAGGGGGGAGGATGTGTCACCAGAGGGCGGTGGCTGGTTTTGTGGACTGGTGTGAGATGAACCACCAGGAGAGATGATCAAACTGGATGCTGGTTGGGTTCTGCTGGTCCTGTGACAGGCTCAGCATCTCCAGGTGGTAGTCACACACAAAGTCCTCTGCCTCCGCCTCTGGGCAGCCCATTGCAAAGTCCTGGAGACAAATGGGACAGAAATGAAAAGACCAACACCATCACAACATAGCAGGAATAGTAAAGTTACATCAGCTTACTGAATCAATAGCATGTTTCCTATTTTCACAACGGCTGGTACAGTTTCAGGTCTAAGCTTTACCTGGGCCTGGTCGTCCTCGCCTCCCTCAGTGTCGTGGCTGAAGCTCACGTTGGATCCAGAGTGGTGTTTGGTGCGACTGTGTGCGGGCTGGCAGGAACGCCGAAGCCGGACCGTGTCAGATGAGCGAATGGTGTCGTGTGAGGTCTCGCTCGGCTCGGGCCCCTCCCCCAGCTGGGTGGAGGACTCTGCCGGTAGACAGAGCAGAGCCTGCCCCTCCTGGGCCTGTACAGCAGTCACAGTTAGTCAGGAGTGGATACAACACTGTGCCTTATCAGGTGGTGAATTGGGGCTGCTGCTGAGGCTAAAAGGTGCCAGAGAAAACACAAACACACACCTCATCCCTGTCGTCATCCGTCTCCATTCGGCAGTAGGAGTTGACGGACAGGTCGTCTCTGAGATCATCCTGGCTGTTGTGAGGTGGTTCGACCCGTCCGCTGAAGAACAGCACGGTCTCTGGACTGGGGTTAGGCCACGACAGGATACCCTGTTTGTCCACACAACACAGCACCTACACATACACACACAATATCTGCAAATTAGACACATACTGTCCACTCAGCAACAAGTCTATAAAATGGTTTCCATGTCTATGGGCATAATGAGGGTTTCTGGCTTTTTATGGCCCAAATGTTGCCGTGGGCTACACCAGTCAATGGTAGAGTGTGTAAAAGGCTGGAAGTGTAGCACAGTGTCTGAGACTCTCCCTTTAAGACACCAACCAGGTGTCTCCACACACAACGTAGCATCTCCTGCATAAATGAGTGCATATACACACTCAGATATATATAGTAAGCAAGAGAGCCGCTTAATACAATATAATAGAGAGGATAAACATGTCTGAATAAATAAATGCATAAAATTCATACCTATTAGTCATAAGTCATTGGTCATAAATAAAGTGACAATAATTAAAATGTAAAAAAAAAAAAAAGCTTTAAGTAATAAGGAAGAAGCTGAATTTATAGCTCTGCCTAAAAAGCCCAAACCAGCTCTAAAACAGATAAATGTCTGTATGTTTCCACCTACAGACGACACTGACACAAACAAAGACTCTAAACCTACACCGACCTCAATGCTTTTCACACACACTGAATCCATCCACAACTGAGCCCTGACAATACTCAGCCAGACCCAAACTCCAATACACCTGGATACAGAACAAAGCCCATCTAAACTGAGCTGAAGACAGGCCTGCACTTCCATCACTCACCCTAGCACTCACTCTCTCTCTCTCACACACACACACACAGAAATGAATACATGCATGCATGTGTAGAAACACTAAACAATGTTAACCAACAGGCAACGTCTCACCTGGTCTATCATGACCCTCCAAATAAGCTCTGCCATCCTGCAAGAGAAACACAAACAGGAAGCATCAGCACACAAACCACCTTTGAAACAGCCCTTAATTTTCTTTTTTTTAAATCCACTTACCACAAAGAGCTCTGACAACACACAAACAATTGCAGTGTGTCCCTCACTCCCACATGATGGCGCTCTTTCCTCACCAGCAGCACCTTCACTGGCTCCACCTCACATACACCTACAACACACACTCACACACTAAAATTAGTGCATGCATAAGTGTAGAAACACTACAATGTGGCTCTTGCTCACCTGGTCTCAAATGGTCCTCTCACTCAGCTCCTCCCTCCTGCTGAAAAACACAAAGACATTGGTTTTGGATACTAATCAAGTCAGTCCTTGAACTTGTAATATTTTGCTTGACTTCCAGCTGCAGCAGGGGCCTTACCTGAGCTCCACATTGCCCATGGCCTCAAAGTTGGATGGCCACTCAGCCACAAGCAGCCGCACACAGAAAGAAAGGAGGAGACATTAATGCATGCATAAGTTTTATTCTCCATCAAGCAGCAACTATGTCTCACACACACTAAACCCACACTGACCCCAGTGCCATCCATATAGTGACAAATAGCCACAACTAAGCCTGACAACACTAAACTACACAACACAGCCTGTGCTTCCAACACTACCTGCTGATGGGCTTCCACACATATACAGTTGTGTCCGGATCACAACTGCATAATGTGCTTCCACATACCAACACTGGTGCAACAGCCTGGAAATAGCAAACATACACTCTAAACTAGGGGTGTGCCATCTCAGTCACCTCACAATTCGATTACGATTCACAGTGCTACGATTCGATTATTCCCCGATTATCGATGCATCTCGATTAATCTTTTTTTTCCCACATAGAATGTTTCTTTTCTCAGTTACTTGTAAAATAATGTATATTTTTACATATCTATTCATTGAAGTAAAACACGTTTATCTCTCTAAAAACAATAATAATAATACTAAAAATATATATTATGTGGCTGTACTGACATGATTCTGATTTGATTATTTTATTATGAACATGTACAGGAAAAAAATATCTGTTAAAAAAGAAAAGAAAAAACAGGGAAAGGAAATTGACAATATTTCCACTTCTATTACAATCTGATATCTTGATTTACATGTCCAGAAAGTAATCCTTTTAAATCTTATTGTATGTGAATGTCAGTCAGATTGTTTCTCATAAGGATTTTGGACACTATCCGGTCACTGCGCGTATTCTTACGTTTCCAGTCAACAGTGTTGACAGAATATGCAACACTCGATGCTAACCCCTTAGTACAGAGCCGAGCAGTTTGCGCCGAGTTTCGCAGTTTTTTCACCGACAAACACAGAACCGTAGTCAACCGCTTCGCCATGCTTGAATTGTTTTGAAGGGGGAGGGGCTTAGTCTGTTGTGCCACCCAGATTTGCTTCCCTCCGTGCAGTTTTCCCCTGACACACGTTCCTCTTCCACACGAAAACAGCACTGCACTCAAATTATGTCAAATTCCGCGTTAAAAATAGATTCAGATTTAATATATTCATAGATTTTAATCCAATTCCGCGATTCAGTGATCGCGCAAATCATAGGGCCCTATAATATGTCCGGGGGGCACGCGCTACTTTTTTTTCGTTCCGACCGCTGCATTTTCCTTCCGTTATTAAAAGATTTTTGAACATTTATGAATCGATTCTGAATCGTCAAGTGTCGCGTCACGATTAATCTATGAATCGGGCACACCCCTACTCTAAACCTAGTTGGACCCCAGTGCCCCCCCAAACTAATCTAAGTCCCATCTAAAGTGCATTAAAGACAAAAGCAGGCACTTCCTTCTTTCTGATTTTAATACAAACATTCTCTCACTCAGTCATGGATGCATGCATACTGGTAGAAACACTGCACAATGTGGCCTTCATGCACCTGGTCTCAAAGGGTCCTCTGGATCAGCTCTGTCCCACTCAGCCAGATGCAGGCACCTGCTGAACACAAAGGAACAAAAAAAAACAATAAAAAAATGCTTTAGTTTTTGGCAGTGGACCCACACAATCAGTGAGGACTTTATCAAACGGCTCACCTGTCACTGGAATGGGATGCAAGGGAGCAGGGGGATCACCTGGTTTGGTTTGCCAACAACCTGGTATACATGGCAGGAACGACAATAGTTAACATCAGACTTGAGTCCTGACCAAAAGAAATGTTTAAGGACTCTGTGATAAGTTTTTGTAATGCCCATGTGTCCTGACCAAGAGTGGTCATGAGCTAAAGAGAGTACCTGTGTGTGGTAGACTGTAGGGACAACAACCTGTAAGGTCACGCTCCAGTCCTCACCAGCATCAGCGACGCATCAACAAGCCACCGTCAAGAAGGTAAGCCACTTTCTTTTTCTGAGCCTCTTCCTGCTCAACAACAGAAGAGAGACATTTTGAGAGAGTTATATCAGTGTTTTGGGCTGAAATAAACTCTTTTCAGGTGGAGAGAGGTGACACTGACTGATCAGGCTGGCTCTCTGCCTCAGTAAAGTGGCTGTCAGGGGACTGCCCTGTGACTAGGAAAGAATCAGACGGGTCAAGGTCATTATTCCTCGATGGGGCCCTGGTAACCACACATGCTGGGAAGATCTCAGGGTATTCTTGGGCAACGTCTGTCCCTGGGCTTGAATCAATCAGGCACAACCTTACCCCCAGCTAAATCATTCCACAAAATAAAGTCAATCCCTTTTACTGGTAAAGCTGGAAGGACTGCAACTTTAAAGAGCCCACTGACCAGAGGAGACTGAAGATGTATATTATGCAATGGAGCAGAGACAAATTTCATCCCCACACCCTGAACAGCTGCACTCAAGCCACAATATGACATAGGTGACAAAGATAAAATGCCTTCATGGATAATGGACTGGGATCCACCTGTGTGTCAGGATTTTTACTGGCTGCTGATCTTTTGGATCCCCACTTAATGAAACAAAGCCCTCAGAAATGAAAGGCTTAAAACAGGGGTCAGGCTTGTTGTCCTCAACTGCTGTGTGGACGTGGACGTCCGACAGCCTCATGCTGTTGGAGATTAGAGGGTTGTTTATGCTTTAGTGATAGGCAATCAGCTATGAAGTGAGCTTTTTTCTGACAGTAGAAGCACTCAGGATGTACACGGGGAGGTGACCATGGACCCCTAGCCTTTTCAACCTTTTCAACAGGAGGGAGACCAGAACTAGACCCCGCTGGGCGTGACATAGGAACTTTGTCTGGGCGAGAAGATAAAAACTCATTTTTGTGTGCGTCAACACAAATTCATCAGCCAGCACAGCTGCTTTTACAAAGTGTTAACCTTCTGTTGATTTAAGAATACCAGCATTTTCTCTGGCAATGAATTCTTAAAGTCTTCCAACAACATTAGCTGACAAAGAGATTCCAAATCATTTGTGACATTACTAGAAGCACACCATTTATCAAAGAGAATTCCCTTTTCTCATGCAAATTCAACAAAGGTTTGCCCACTGGACCTTCTATGGTTCCTGAATCTCTGTCTGTAGGCCTCTGGAAGCAGCTCATAAGCACGCAGTATGGATTCTTTAAGCACATTATAACACAAGCTATCTGTTAACGACAAGGAAGACACAACCTCCTGTGCCTTACCTATGAGCTTGCAATGAAGCAGGACAGGCCACATCTCCTCAGGCCACTTTAGTGCTGTAGCAATCCTCTCAAATGCTGTAAAACAGGAGTCAACCTCCGCCTCCCAAAATGTGGGCACCAAGGATATATTCCTACTCACATCAAAGCTTGGCTTTGTCAGGACCAGTGGAGATACAGAATTGTCAGACCCTTGTGAAATCTGCACAGAAGAAATTTTCATGGCCTCCAATTCAAGCTGGCGTAACTTAATCTCTTTTTCAGCCTCTATCTCCAACTTGCAAACTTGTAGTCTAAGGTCATAATCCGCTCTACGTACCCTCTCCTTTTCCTGTGCTTCCAGCTGGAGACGAGCGATTGTGACCTTGATCCTTGCATCTGAACTGGAGCCAGACGACCCTGGGGAAAAAGGGTCAAAGCGAGGAAAAGTGGCTGGAACAGCTTCACTCTCAATCCTAGCACCTCGGGGTGTATCATGTACAGCCTGTTCCCTTTTACCATCAGAAAGAGAGGAAACACTTGGACCAACAACTTCCTCCCCTAACTCAGCTGAAACAGGGTTAATAGGAACAAGCAGAACCTTCAACTCAGCAAGTTTTTCCACTATTGTGTTTTGAATTTCCTTTTTAAGACTAGTTTTCTGGACAGGGATGCCATAATGAGCTGTTATACAAAGCAAATCATCTTTACATCATGAATGAACTTTTTCAATGCAAGGATTATCAATGAAGTCCTGCAAGTCAAACATCCTTCTTACACAAATACCAAACTACAAGGACTCTTCAAAATTCTTTGGTTGGTTTGTATTGACCCTGGGAAAAAGTATCCCTGAGGAGACCCCACTTGTGTTCCAACCTTAGTTGGTGGAAGCTCGGGATTTCAGGTCTGTAACACAAGCAACCAAAGCAAATGAACAGAGTCAGTGTAGGTGGCATCATTACAGTTAGTTTATTTGAAAACATCAAAATGGAACAAAATGGACAAAGTGGGGGAGATGTGGACCAGTGGTTGTGCCAAACAAAACCAAAAAAAGTTCCAATAAAACCAGGCCTAGATTACTGACTACCTGAGAAAACAAAGGAAACAAAAGACCTGGCTGAGCTCGCTAAAAAGATAAAGAGAACAAAATACAGGGGGGTGGCACCAACCAATAACCCTAGTGTGTTTATACAACAATAATTCCTACATGCTGCTAAATGTACAGGGTCCCCCAAACTCACCTGTCCACAAACACCCACCACACTTACTCTACTGCCTGATGCCACCAGAGGAAAAAGGCAATCTGCACCTGGAACACTGTGAAGCAGGGCAGGGGAGGAGAAAGAGGAAAAAAAGCACACAGGCCATCCAGGCACATAACAGCTGTATGTGTTGTGTATGCTCACACACTCAGACACACACAGAGAAATGAATGCATGCATATCTGTAGAAACACTGACCAACATGCTCTCTCTCACCTTGTTTCTCATGGTCCTCTGGATCAGCTCCTCCATCCTGCACAGGACAAACACACAATACATCAGATCCAGGTACAAACAGTCAAACCTATTTGAAACATTCTGCTACACTTCCACATTCAGCAGGGGGCGTACCTGAGCTCCACCCTGGATATGGCCTCATCCAAGTTGGAGCCCCACTCAGCCACATACACCTGGAAAGAGAGAGACATTAATGGATATGTGTAAAAACACTGAACATCTGTCACTCTATCACATCTGGGTTTAAACTCAGCCTGGCGTCCACACACCACAGTCTAAAAGTCACAGTGCCAAACTCTAACATACATGTGGTCATACCAAACAAGTCAGACATATAAAGCCAACTATTACACACATCTACTTATTTAATTCATGTCTAAAGTCAAAGTGGTACAGCTAATGGTTACCTATAAGTCTTACTATTGCATCCAACACCTCACAGTTTAAACTCTTACACTATGGCACCCAGACACCACAGGCCAACAGCCAAAACATACAGCTCTCTAACATAGGTTTGGTCTGTTTAAACAAGAAAAGGACAGAGTTTTTAAAAGTCTATCAAGTCTAAGTGGTGCATCTAACACCTCACAGTTTAAAGCCTGAGAATCTGACATCCACACAGCACAGCCTGCACTGTTTCATCTACATATTAACTATTTGTCTAGAAATTGACCTAAAACTCAAATTATTACAACTACATTTACTCTCTGGCAGTCCTCACAGATGACTCCAAACAAAGAAAAGTCATATACCTTGCAGAAAGGATGGACAGTGGAAAAGTGGCAGAAAGTTGATTTTTCTGATGAATTATCCATTAACTGCATCCCAATAGCTGCAAATACTGCAGAAGATCTGATGGAACCCACATGGACCCAAGATTCAACCAGAAAACAGTCAAGTTTGGTGGAGGAAAAATCATGGTTTGGGATTACATCCAGTAAGGGTGTGCAAGAGATCTGCAGAGTGGATGGCAACATCAACAGCCTGAACTATCAAGAAATTCTTGCTGCCCATCACATTCCAAATCACAAGAGAGGGCAAATTCTTCAGCAGGATGGCACTCCTTCTCATCAAAGTTCCTGAAAGTGAAGCAGGTCAAGGTGCTCCAGGATTGGCCAGCCCAGTCACCAGACATGAACATGATTGAGCATGTCTGGGGTAAGATGAAGAAGGAGGCTTGGAGGATGAACTGTGGGAGTCCTGCAAGACTGTTTTCTTTGCCATTCCAGATGACTTTATCAATAAGCTATCTGAGTCATTGCCGAGACGTATGGATGCAGTCCTCCAAGCTCATGGGAGTCATACATGATATTAATTCTTTTTTCCAAGGCACCATGACTTTATGTTCTGATGTTATTGTAGCATGTTTGTGTATTCAAAATAAAGTATGATTTGTAAAGCACATTATTTTTGTATGCGACAAGACTTTTGTCCAAGCACAATCTGACCTTTCTGTCCTAATTAAATGGTAAAACTCAATGAATGATACAAAACTTTATTTTGGTATAACAGGCATAATCTAAAGAGCTTTGCCTTTCATATAAGCTATTTCTGATTCCAGTCAAGTTATTATTTGTTTTTTCTACAACTTGGATGAGTGACAAGACTTTTGTCATGGACTGTATATGTTTCCACCTACAGACAATACTGACACAAGAACAAAGACTCTAAACTCACACTGACCTCAATGCTTTTCACACACACTGAATCCATCCACAACTGAGCCCTGACAATACTCAGCCACACCCAAACTCCAATGCACCTGGATACAGAACAAAGCCCATCTAAACTGAGCTGAAGACAGGCCTGCACTTCCAACACTCACCCTAGCTCTCTCTCAAAAATGAATGCATGCATGTGTAGAAACACTAAACAATGTTAACCAACAGGCAACGTCTCACCTGGTCTCTCATTACTCTCCAAATAAGCTCTGCCATCCTGCAAGAGAAACACAAACAGGAAGCATCAGCACACAAACCACCTTTGAAACAGCCCTTGATTTTCATTTTTTTTATCCACTTACCACAAAGAGCTCTGACAACACACAACAGCCACTGTGTGTCCCTCACTCCCACAGGATGGCGCTCTATCCTCACCAGCAGCACCTTCACTGGCTCCACCCCACATACACCTACAACACACACACACACACACACACACACACTAAAATTAGTGCATGCATAAGTGTAGAAACACTACAATGTGGCTCTTGCTCACCTGCTCTCAAATGGTCCTCTCACTCAGCTCCTCCCTCCTGCTGAAAAACACAAAGACATTGGTTTTGGATACTAATCAAGTCAGTCCTTGAACTTGTAATATTTTGCTTGACTTCCAGCTGCAGCAGGGGCCTTACCTGAGCTCCACATTGTCCATGGCCTCAAAGTTGGATGGCCACTCAGCCAGAAGCAGCCGCACACAGAAAGAAAGGAGGAGACATTAATGCATGCATAAGTTTTATTCTCCATCAAGCAGCAACTATGTCTCACACACACTAAACCCACACTGACCCCAGTGCCATCCATATAGTGACAAATAGCCACAACTAAGCCTGACAACACTAAACTACACAACACAGCCTGTGGTTCCATCCCTGCTTCAGCAGGCCGACAGTCACATGACCACTGTGACTGATGAGTCCTTGAGGTTTTTTTCTCCAGGTCTTCCACTCAGATGCAGTACACACACGGTTGCTGGGGAGTGTACACAAATGAATCCTTCAGCGTAGAAACACTGAGCAATATTGGCCAACATGCATCCTCATGGTTCTCTGGATCAGCAGCTCCTCCATCCTGCACAACACACAAAGAAACACACTCAACATTAGCCACAGGTGCTAGGCAAGTCAAACTCTGGAAGTTAAAACATCTTACAACACTTCCACAGGCAGCAGGGGGCGTACCTGGGCTCCACACACAAACAAATACATGTTTAAATGTAGAAACACTGAGCAATGTTGACTTATGTGCTTTCTCTTACCCTCTGATGATTCTCTAGAGCAGCTCATCCTTCCTGCAGAGAAGGCACATGCACACACACAGGCTTTGGATATTTAACCTGGAATTTTCAACATTCAGCAACACTTCAAGGTGCAGCTGAGGGCCCACCCTGGCCATGGCCTCATCCACACTGCTGAACACACACCCTACACCTAACCCCAAGGCCATCCACACCAACAGTTACCCACAATTAAGCCTGGCAACAAGACATGCAACTCAACCCATGCTGCCAACACTATCTGCTAGTGATGGGTAGATGAGGCGTCATGAAGCGTTTCAACACATTGCCAAACTGTATTGATACTGTGTCCATACTGTGTCACTGAATACTGACACCTGCTGGACTTTAAAAATCCCTACAGGCAACCTAGTTGACAGACTCAACTGACACTGATTTGATGACCTAGTATCAGAATTAGAAAACTTTATTGCCAGGTATGTTACACATACAAGGAATTTGACGTGGTGTTGGTGCAAAAAACAGACGAATTGGACTGACAAGTCCCATAACACACAAAGTTGAACAAGAAAAAAGTTTTAATACTAAAATAAGAGAAAGAATTAAGTACTAAGAGGAAGAAAGTAATAATTTAATTTAAGTCATTGTATTTTATATTGAATTATTTCATATCTTCATTTAAATTTTAAATCTGATATTTTTAGATACAGTCAATAATGTGAACATGAATCATAACGTGAAAATTTAAGTGAACTGTTGTGAATGAGGATGCTTGTGGACTGGGATATTTATTTTTTTTTATTTTTATTTTTTTTTATTTTTATTCAAAAAATAACGTTTAGAAATTCAGTCTGTTACACTTTTTTGGCGCATGCCAATCCACAACTAAGCCTTGCCAACGCTTGGCCAGTCCCAAACTCCAAAGCAGCTATACTGGTTACAAAGCCCATCTGAACCGAGCTAAAGACACAAGCCTGCACTTCAACACTCAGATCTCTCTCACACACACATACGCGCGCATAAGTGTAGGGCCGATGAGCGAAGCCAAGCGCGGTGCTTTCTCCCAAATGGTCTCGGCTGCTCCGCTGGATCCCTTCGTTCGTCCTGCGGAAACCCGGCACATAATCAAACATGTTAGCCTCTGGTCACAAATCAACTCAAGCTCTGCATTGTAAACGTTCTGTGTGGGCCAGAAAGTACAATAACAAATAACCCGCTAAACATGAACACACAGGCTTCCTCTGTCTACAGGTAACGAGTTCAGTTCGCTCCACTAACCAGAAAAAGAGCTTCGACAAAACAGAACGTCAGGAAGGTATCCTGTATTCCACAGCAAAATCGAGCAAGTGTTACCCCAACGCCTTATAAGCCGCACTACATAAAATTCTGTCCTGCTATTGGCTGAGCCCTGTCCTCCCCGGTCACATGGGTTTGATTAGCGCATGGGCAACAGGTGCGACTGAATTTTGGCGCGGCTCAAACTGGACTCTGATTGGACGGGACTAATGGGTGAAGTGGTAGGAGGGACCTGCGGTGACTGCCCTCATAAAGCAGCAGTAACGTCTGAATGGGGGTCCAACACAGAACAGGTGTTTGAAATGGTCACAGGTTGCCAGGGGTTCACTTTCAGTCTGACTCCATGGCTTTATGTATTAAAGACTTCAATCAGAATCAGTTTTATTGGCCAGATTTATGCATATACACAAAAACAAAAAGGAATTTGACTTCGGCTTTCCTTTGCTCTCTGGAACTACAGAACAACACAAACAACAGAACAACTTTTTTTCCCACTATATATATAAAACACACATATATATATATATATATATATACGTATACATATATATACATACATATATATACATATACATATTTATATATATATATATATAGTTTGCATTATCCAAATTCAGATCTCTCTCTCTCTCTCTCTCTCTCTCTCTCTCTCTATATATATATATATATATCTGTGTCATATAAGGTGTGTTCAAAAGCAAAGTCAACCAGTGAATCTGCTGTCAATTGTCTTCCAACATGGTCATTATAACCATGTTACAATATGAAGTAGTATCAACAGTTTACCAAAAGCTCCCTACTTAAATTTCTTTCAAAGGTGTGTGTCACCTGTGGCCTTCCCATCACAACTACTCAGCAAAATCTCCAGTTATGTTTTTGCTCCACACATACACACAGAGTGAGCTCTCAGTAGGAAGAGCTCACTTGATTTTACTTTAATTAGTGTTTAAGGTTCATGAGGCATGTCTTATTGCTTCAGTTCATGCACAGTAAAACTGTCAAATCCATTCAACAGTCCTCATTGGGAAATGTGTCTGCAAAACAGTTAAGAAATATCAAACACAACAGAGTTTATTTGGACTTTTACACACATAATAAAGACCTCAAAACAAATAGTCTCATTAAAAGACATCATACAATCACAATCTAAAGAAAAAATGAAGTAAACTTACAAAAAACCAGTACACAAAATACAAAAACAGTAAAAACTATACAATATGCTAATTTACATGATGTTGGAGGGGTGAAGAGTAGGATCCTGTGGGAGAGAGAAAAAACATGGACAAATGAAATGTGAGACCAGACCAGTCCACAACTAAACAGTAATTGTCACCCTAAAGAATAGAAATTGATCATATGATCAGTGACTACATCAGACACATCATTAGCTGATATATGTGAAAATATGCATTTAGCTGTTTTTGTAGGACACAGACGTCCTTAGGTTGATAGCAAGCTGGGGGAAAATACAAAAACTCAAAACCTAAACATCAACATCATCATCATCATAAAGAGGAGGAATCCAATCAGTAAATAAATCAGTTGGGTTTTCAACATCTGACAGAAGACGAGTCTCAGCCAGAGAGGCCATCTGGTGTGTGATTGACCTATAGACCTTACAATGACACTTCTAATGCAGGGAATAATACAACATCCAATCAGACTGAACACGCTCGCACCAATGAGGATACCAGTGATTCCTTGCAGTAGCGATGAATGGGCATAAAATGACATCTGTAGCACGACGAGGTTCAAACCTCAGCTATGGCTTTTCACCACCTCCAACTCCAAATGCGTGTCGGGCAGTCCCATTAAACTGTAGCACAAAGTTTTCAGATATTTCTTGCAGATAATCCTCTTCTGGTCCTGCTTTCTAGTGAAATTCGTGCAGAGATTTCTGTAGAAGAAAGGCCTTGTTTAGCCGTGGCTAAAATAATCTGTGAGGTTCCAAAGACATTTTGGTTTGGTTGTGAAAAAGAAGATGAAAACAAATGGATGCCAATAATTATGTCCATCATATGTTTTATGTCTGTAAATTTGATTTGACTATATGGAAGCATTTTTGTTGTTGTTCAATAACTCTGGACGTTTTATTAAATATTGTGATTCTACAAAACTGCTTGATTTCCATTTATTTGTGAAGCTATTCTAAACTGTACTTAAAATTCAGCAGTGCCAATAACTTTGAGCAGGACTGTAAATAAAAGAAGATATTTATTAACATGACATAATCAATGCACAAACAAATTTGTCAAAAGTCCTGAACATAGACAAAATATACATTTCTTGTATCTTGTGAACAGCTATATCACAGTCCATCAGCCAACAGCCCACCATACAAATCAAGTGACAATTAACGAAGCATCAGCTCCGAGCCTATGCATGGTAATGTTATCAGGATGTTAGCATGGACTCTGCAGGCTGTACCAGAGGCACATGCTTTAACACACAGTGTGAAGTATCCATGCTGTGTAGTGAATAAAACAGTAGAACTATAGATAACAAGTACACTGATTAAGACAGAGCATTCACCTGGGTCTTCTTCATGCAGCATAGCACATATGTTTGTCATGATGTAAAGCAATAAAGAAGAAAACAGGGCAAAGAAAAAATGAAATGAGAAATGTTCTCTTGCATTGTAATGTTTGTCTAACAACCATCTTCAGTAGTTTCAGCCACAAAGTGATCATGAGTACTTCAGTGCTGTAAAAGCAGAAAATCTAATAGTACCTATTCACATACAGCCCCACTTTAAAGGTGTGACTGTAGAGAGCGTTTGTAGCCGTGGAATAACTGAAGCAGGCACACACACACACACACACACACACACACACACACACACACACACACACACACACACACACACACACACACACACACGCACACACACACACGCACACACACACACACACACACACACACGCACACACACACACACACACACACACACACACACACACAAAAGCCAGCACACAGGCTAAACAGGACTGAGGTCAGAAGTCCAAGTATCCCCACCACAAACCGTTAAAAAAATAAATTAAATAAAAAAAAAATTATACATGGAGTTAACCATTCACTTATATTGTCTGTAAATTTTAATGTTGCAACAAGACAAGACGTCTGCTGCTGAGGGTCCACGTTAACTGTGTGAACCAATCACAGTCGGAAATCCAACGTATATGTGGTGGAAAAATACTTTCCTCCTTTTGAGAAGTGAAACAGAATTCTTTAGACAGTTATTGTCTTTTGGTGCTTTATTCTAAAATAAGGTTTACAGAGTAATCCATTTGTGCAGAAAGGACAGAGCTCACGCAGCATCAAATGCTACAGAGGTCTGACCCCAGGTTACAAGTTCCAAGAGTACTTATGCCTGTTTCTCACATACCAGCATGGCAAGGATGGCAGGGAGACAAAATAATCTGAAGGTCAACAAATAGAGATAAGTTGTAAGTTGTGCTCGGAGACACCGGAGACACCGGAGACATAACAGGTGTCTTCACAAAGTACAGTAAACAAAGTACATTAGGCCACTACAGGTCATGTTATATGTACTTCACCCAGAATTGAATATACGAGTTCATGAGAATATACGAATGCTTGATAAAAGAGTATATGGTTATATGATAAATTGGCATTACAATTCCCCCTTTGGCCATAAAATGGCCACACCAAAGTATATACAAATTGATCATATGATCAGTGACTACATTCCTTTGGGTTTAAGTAAACACATCATTAGCTGCTAAATGTTAAAATATGCATTTAGCTGTTTTTGTAGGACACAGACGTCCTTAGGTTGATAGCAAGCTGGGAAAAATACAAACAGTCAAAACATCAATATCATCATCATCACAAGTCTCAGCCAGAGAGGCCATCTGGTGTGTGACTGACCTATCAATAGACCTTACATTGTTGCTCTTGTTGGTGACACAGAGCTTTACTCTGTAGTCACTTGGTTGGAGCTTGGCATGCTACTGGTGGAGGAGGGCGCTCTTTCACCCCTCACTCTTATATTGCAGACGGTTCCACCGCAGCTGCAGGTTAGGGGCAGCGCACGGCGTGCACCCCAGTTGTCTTCCTCAGCGTCTGGATGAGTCAGTTTTCCCTAGACCATTATTCTGGGTCTAAAGAATTTATGTGGCCTCCTTTGCTTTGATTCTCTGGTGGCTGGTTGTCGGCCTTTGGTTCAGGAACCCGTTTGCAGTGGCTGGCGTGTACCCATGTGGCCTTCTCTGCAACCTTTCCAGCTGTCTCAGTGGTCAGCAGAACCTGGAACGGGCCCTGGATGGCGTCTGTGGTCTTTGATGAGAACCCAATCTCCAGGCTGTAAGTTGTGGAGGACTGCTGTGGCTGCAGATGGCAGGGCACTTTTCACCTGTGAATGTAATGCTGACAAGGTTGTAGACAAGTTGGCACAGTATCTCAACATAGCATCATCACATGCACCTGTGGTAAGGGGAGGGTGTAACTGGACCTACTGGATGATATGAACAATGATGACGTCTGTCAAACCCAAGATAGTCTGACACTTCTTTCAGGGCCTTGTTGACAAAACCTGGTCCATTGTCACTGCTGATGACTGAAGGAATTCCCCACCTAGGAATAATTTCAGTTAGCAGTGCTTTAGCCACAGCTCCAGCATCCTGTTTGGAAGAGGGGAAAACTTCAACCCATTTGCTGAACATGTCAACAATTACAAGACAGTATCTTTTCCCTTCACTTGGTGTTAGTTCAATGAAATCCATCATTAAATGATCAAAGGGTTTGTCAGGAGGTGGATGACCAGCAGGTGGCATATGAAGAGCCCCTGATGTATTGTTGGCTGCACAAATGATGCATTTCCTGCAAAAGTCCTGTGCAAAAGTTGAAAAAGCACGTGTGTACCATGATGAATTAACAGCAGCACACATTCCCCCTTTGCCCACGTGGTCTCTCCCATGGGACAGTTTAGCATAACAGTGGAAAAGAGCACGTGGCAAACAAGGTTTGTTATCTGGACCCATCCACACTGAGTCTTTAAATGTGGCACCTGATTTTGACCACATGGTGGAAAGAGACTGCAGAACAGAAACATCAGCAGGTGAGCAGGTGTCAGGAGTGTTAGACAACATCAAACAGTTAACCGTGAAAGGTGAAGCAGACAATGCAGCAGCTTTAGCGGCTGCATCTGCTGCAGCATTTCCTGTAGAAATAGAGTCAGAACTGTTAGTGTGAGCTTCACATTTAATCACAGAGATGGATGCTGGAAGGAGGATGGCATCCAGCAATGCAGACACAAGTTTATGGTGTGAGATGGGCTTGCCAGAAGATGTAAGAAATCCTCTATGTCGCCAGAGGGCCCCAAAATGGTGCACCACTCCAAACGCATAACGCGAGTCTGTGTAAATATTCACAGTTTTACCTGAAGCCAGTTTACAGGCTTCAGTCAGAGCTACAAGTTCTGCAGCTTGTGCTGAAAAGTGTGGTGGCAGTTTGCCACTGAGCAAAATGTCATGTGGTGTCACTATTGCAAAACCCACTGGAGCAGCACCTGTGTCCACGTTGCGAGACGCCGAAGCGTCCACAAACAGCTCCATGTCTGCATTTGGTATGGGCTGAGTGGAAAGATCTGGTGTGGGTGTGCAAACTTCCTCAAGAATCTGAAGACAGTCATGTGCTTCTCCATCTGCTGCAGTTGGGGGGAGAGTTGCTGGATTAAGTACACTGCATCTTTTAACAGTAATGTTAGGCATATCAAGCAAAGTAGTGTGATATCTTAACCAGCGCTGTGCAGAGAGATGAGAGGTCTTCTGTGTGTGCAGAATGTGAGCAACAGCATGAGGAACCATAAGAGTCAAATCTCCATAACCCACAATATCATGTGATGCAACCACAGCCTTCTCTGCTGCAGCTACAGCACACAGACAGAGAGGGAGACCAGCGGCAACAGCATCAAGCTTGGTGGAAAAATAAGCTACAGCTCTCAGTCTACCCCCATGTTCCTGTGTCAAAACAGAGGACATGTATCCGTCCTTCTGCTCAACAAACTGAGTAAAGGGAAGGTCAGGGTTTGGCAGTCCCAGTGTGGGAGCAGCCTTTGTCAGTTTGGTCAGTCCAGGTCAGTTTGTCATGTGCACAAAGATTGTTACCATGAATCATGGAAGAGAGAGGTGCCTCTCTCTGAATAATTTAGTATCCACTGTCTGCCATATGACGTCATGCCTAAGAAACTCATCCTTTGCTTTTTGGTGATTGGTTTTGGTACAGATTGAACTGCTTCAATACGTTTGGGAGAGAAAGATTTGCCCTCTGCTGTGATCACATGTCCCAAATATGTAACACAAGTCTGAACAAACTGCAGTTTTGACAAGCTAGCTTTATGGCCATTGTTTGCTAGATGTTTTAGCAATGCTATTGTAGTAACCTGACAGACAGGCCCGCTGGTAGAAGTCCAGGACCTTCTTTCTGTAACACAAGAGCAGAGTGTAGAAATAAACACTCAGGTGGCAGCTTCTATTATTTTGTCCACCCTATTGATATCAGTGAGGGCAGGTTAAATAACAGAAACACCTCTGTATATACTGTACAGTTCAACAGCATCACAAACTGCAGCCTCCAAAATGATCAGAACGTTGAAGCAACGTCTCTAAAACAGTTTGAAGAAAACCTGAACATGATGAGCTTCATGGATAATAAAGTGGCAGCTGAGTGTAGATATGGATGATATCACCTGTGCTGTGCTTATGAAACTTTGATACTTGTGTCTGACTCAAGATTTACAGCCACAGAAGAGCGATCAGTGTGACGGCACCTGTCTGAGCCCGACAGGGGGTAGATATCAGTTCCATCCCAGAAGTCAGTGCAGGCTTCCAGGATGAGGTCAGCCGAGCCATGTGACAGCATCTGGATGTTATCTACAACAGAGAGGTTAGAGAAAGACAGTGACAATAACATTAGCAGACATGAAAATACACATGAACACCTTTTTTTTTAACTTGTTCACCTACTTGGTGAAGAGACAGAAAAAGGACAAGTAACACAGCAAAATACACCAAGTACATATAAGAAAAAATCAGCTCTTTTCATTAAAAACTGTAAAATAAAAGAAAACAGAGCAGTAGAACGACACAGGCTGACTGAAGTGTGTATAGACTTACTGGAGGAGGAGTCTCGTACGAACAGAGAGATGAGGTGGGACATGGGAGGCTGGCGTTTGGTGAAGTAATGAAGGTGGCGGGAGGTGAACTCCTTGGTTTTCTCTCCAGATGGCAGCTGGTACAGAGCCAAGTGGTTCTCCTGTTTGAACAGCTCCCTTGCACCGGGAGTGAATCCTGACACACAAACACAAACAGACACACAAAGGAAAAGATGAGGGTAATAGATAATAAGACATGATCTAATTTGGTTCTGAAAACTTCTCTTTCTTCCCACAAACAGCACATCATCTGATACTGATGATCAGTTTAAATGATGTTTCACACCAACCCGGAGCCTCTGCCTACAGTGAAACACCTAAACATTGGGAAATGGCTGAATGTCTTTACTGGCCAACAACAACTCTGCACATCACTGCCATCATCTGGTGAGGAGTGGGACAGACGCTGAGTCTCAGCTGTTTAAACCTATGATTGTGATTGCTACAACCTGCTGCTGCTTACAGCCACTGCTGATGGGAGCTCCACAGGGGACTGTCCTGTCCCCTTTACCCTGTCCACCTCAGACTTCAGGTACAGGATTCTGACCTGCCACCTACAGAAGCTCTGAGATCTCTGCACTTGTTGGATGCATCAGGGGGGAGGATGTGTCAGAGTACCAGAGGGCGGTGGCTGGTTTTGTGGACTGGTGTGAGATGAACCACCAGGAGAGATGATCAAACTGGATGCTGGTTGGGTTCTGCTGGTCCTGTGACAGGCTCAGCATCTCCAGGTGGTAGTCACACACAAAGTCCTCTGCCTCCGCCTCTGGGCAGCCCATTGCAAAGTCCTGGAGACAAATGGGACAGAAATGAAAAGACCAACACCATCACAACATAGCAGGAATAGTAAAGTTACATCAGCTTACTGAATCAATAGCATGTTTCCTATTTTCACAACGGCTGGTACAGTTTCAGGTCTAAGCTTTACCTGGGCCTGGTCGTCCTCGCCTCCCTCAGTGTCGTGGCTGAAGCTCACGTTGGATCCAGATTCATCGATTCATAGATTAATCGTGACGCGACACTTGACGATTCAGAATCGATTCATAAATGTTCAAAAATCGATTCTTTTAATAACGGAAGGAAAATGCAGCTGGTGCGACTGTGTGCGGGCTGGCAGGAACGCCGAAGCCGGACCGTGTCAGATGAGCGAATGCTGTCGTGTGAGGTCTCGCTCGGCTCGGGCCCCTCCCCCAGCTGGGTGGAGGACTCTGCCGGTAGACAGAGCAGAGCCTGCCCCTCCTGGGCCTGTACAGCAGTCACAGTTAGTCAGGAGTGGATACAACACTGTGCCTTATCAGGTGGTGAACTGGGGCTGCTGCTGAGGCTAAAAGGTGCCAGAGAAAACACAAACACACACCTCATCCCTGTCGTCATCCGTCTCCATTCGGCAGTAGGAGTTGACGGACAGGTCGTCTCTGAGATCATCCTGGCTGTTGTGAGGTGGTTCGACCCGTCCGCTGAAGAACAGCACGGTCTCTGGACTGGGGTTAGGCCACGACAGGATACCCTGTTTGTCCACACAACACAGCACCTACACATACACACACAATATCTGCAAATCAGAAACATACTGTCCACTCAGCAACAAGTCTATAAAATGGTTTCCATGTCTATGGGCATAATGAGGGTTTCTGGTGCTCTTCGCATTATATTTGGAACCACTAGCCCAACACATCAGACAGAGTGAGGATATTAGAGGAATTAAAATTAAAGGGACAGAACATAAATTGGCCTGCTACACTGACAGTATTTTAGTCTTTTTGGGTGAACCAACACGCTCTCTACCCAAACTGATGCAGTCATTTCAACAATTTGGTCAATTATCAGGGTACAAGATTAACATAAGTAAAACCCAAATACTCAAATATAATTACAACCCGCCAGTGGAAATTAAAAGTAGATACCCCCTTGCATGGCAAACCGAGTCTTCCCGAGTATCTGGGCATCAACATACCAAAGGATCTTACAAAACTATCAGAAAACAACTACCTGCCTATTCAAAAAAAAAATCAAGGAGGACATAGCAAGATGGAATTTAATTCCCTTCTTTAGTCTTAGCTCAAGAATCGAATCTGTTAAAATGAATATACTGCCCAGATTGTTATATTTATTTCAGACCTTACCAACAGAGATTCCTCAAAACCACTTTAATGAATGGGATAAAATGCTATCAAGGTATATATGGCAAAGTAAGAGGCCGAGGGTTCGCCTTAAAACGTTGCAGTTAGCTAAAGAAAAGGGGGGATGGGGCCTACCTTCTCTTAGAGACTATTACTTGGTAGCACAGATGAGAGCAATAATATGCTGGTGTGATCCAATGTACAGTGCCCAGTGGAAAAACGTGGAAGAGGAAATGTCTTCCACTCCTGTACAAGCAATTATAGCTGATAGTAATTTACAAAATGATATCAACTCTATGGACAACCCATGGGTGAAATCAACTCTTAAAATATGGAAAATGATTGTTAAAGAATATGAGTTAGAGAAAAATATTGTAACCCTTAAATGGTGCGCCTATGACTCAGATTTCACACCTAACAAATTAGACAGCAGATTTAAGGTTTGGGCAACAAAAGGAAGAACAGCTCTATGTAGGGTGATGAAAGGGAAAACACTGTTTAGTTTTGAAACGCTTAAAAGGAAGCATCTTCTAGAAAAACAAGATTTCTATCGGTATCTACAGATTAGGCATTACGTGGATATGAGAATGAAAAATGTAACCAATGAATGTGAAGATGTAATAGAAATGTTTCGAAAAGCGTATAACTCAAACACTTGTGGTAAAATCATTTCTTGTCTGTACAAGGGTCTGTTGAATCTTAAAACACACTCATCATCATATGTTCAAACAAAGTGGGAGAAGGAAGGAGGGATAATTATATCTGAGGAAGAATGGACAACAATATGGAGACACCAGTGGAAATGTACCAGCTCACAGAGATGGAGAGAATTTGGTTGGAAGAGCCTAATAAGATACTTTATTACACCACACCACAAATCTCACTATGCCAACAATTCCCCTGTTTGCTGGAGAAGCTGTGGAAACCAAAATGCAAACCACTACCATATCTTCTGGGATTGCCCCATTATTAAAGACTATTGGAGGGATATACACACTGCCTTACAGGACATTTTTAAACGTGAAATACCCCTGGAGAGCAGATTTTTGTTTTTTGGATGTATCCCTCAGGACTGGTCGAAAAGAGACAGTTAGTCAATATATTGCTGGTCGCCAGTAAAAAGACTCTGACCAGGAAATGGCTGACGCAGGAGAGCCCAACTCTAAATGTATGGATGGAGATCACAATGGACATTTATAAAATGGAGAAGATAACAGCACTTATCAATCAGAAACTGGAACAATTTGTCTCCTACTGGGAAAACTGGATTAACTATGCAACGCCCCTTAGACCGGACTTTATTTTTACAAATTAATATCTATATTAGTAAAGAAAGATCACTCCCTGCCTGTACATAGTTCAGAGACACAGGAATCTGGGGTGAAAGAGAGAGAAAAAAAAAACATGGATATGTATGTGCGTTTAAACTACTTGCTTTAATTTGATCATTTTATTTATCTATAGACCCGTTTCTTTTTTTTTTCTTCTTCTTTTTCTCTTTTTTTTTACATTTAATTTTTAATTCTTAATTCTTAATATATATATATTTTTTTTTTCCTCCATTTTTCAAGATGACAGCTCATATGCCATGTACAATGGATGTCGAATATGCTCTGTAAAAGAAAACCTAATAAAAAATGAATTATAAAAAAAAAAAAAAGAGGGTTCCTGGCTTTTTATGGCCCAAATGTTGCCGTGGGCTACACCAGTCAATGGTGTGACTCTGAGACTCAACAGCTGGAAACAAGACAACAGAAAAAATGAAAGCCATCAAAAGAGCAAGACTGGAAATAGAAACATCTATTGCAGACTATATCCTGTAATTCCACAGTGGTTCAAATGTTAAATTACTCAGAGGAACGGTGGATATTTCATTCCCCACCTGCTCCTGTGATGTTAATCCCATCATCATCATTGTTGAAGGCACAACAGAATAAATACCATTTACCTGTTGTAAGGGAGTGGAGGCAGAAATGTCAGAGACAGATATCTGAACAAAGAACATCTGCACAGATACTCACACACTCACCCAGATATTCTGGGTCATTCAGCCCCATGATACTCACAGTGACAGATCCCAGAGTGTGTAAGAGGCTGGAAGTGTAGCACAGTGTCTGAGACTCTCCCTTTAAGACGGCAACCAGGTGTCTCCACACACAACGTAGCATCTCCTGCATAAATGAGTGCATATACACACTCAGATATATAAAGTAAGCAAGAGAGCTGCTTAATACAATATACTAGAGAGGATAAACATGTCTGAATAAATGAATGAATAGAATTCATAACTATTAGTCATAAATAAAGTGACAATAATTAAAATGTAAAAAAAAAATAGCTTTAATAAGGAAGAAGCTGAATTTATAGCTCTGCCTAAAAAGCCCAAACCAGCTCTAAAACAGATAAATGTCTGTATGTTTCCACCTACAGACGACACTGACACAAACAAAGACTCTAAACCTACACTGACCTCAATGCTTTTCACACACACTGAATCCATCCACAACTGAGCCCTGACAATACTCAGCCAGACCCAAACTCCAATGCACCTGGATACAGAACAAAGCCCATCTAAACTGAGCTGAAGACAGGCCTGCACTTCCAACACTCACCCTAGCACTCTCTCTCTCTCTCTCTCACTCACGAACACACACACACAGAAATGAATGCATGCATGTGTAGAAACACTAAACAATGTTAACCAACAGGCAACGTCTCACCTGGTCTCTCATGACCCTCCAAATAAGCTCTGCCATCCTGCAAGAGAAACACAAACAGGAAGCATCAGCACACAAACCACCTTTGAAGCAGCCCTTGATTTTTTTTTTTTTTTGAATCCACTTACCACAAAGAGCTCTGACAACACACAAACAATTGCAGTGTGTCCCTCACTCCCATAGGATGGCGCTCTATCCTCACCAGCAGCACCTTCACTGGCTTCACCCCACATACACCTACAACACACACTCACACACTAAAATTAGTGCATGCATAAGTGTAGAAACACTACAATGTGGCTCTTGCTCACCTGGTCTCAAATGGTCCTCTCACTCAGCTCCTCCCTCCTGCTGAAAAACACAAAGACATTGGTTTTGGATACTAATCAAGTCAGTCCTTGAACTTGTAATATTTTGCTTGACTTCCAGCTGCAGCAGGGGCCTTACCTGAGCTCCACATTGTCCATGGCCTCAAAGTTGGATGGCCACTCAGCCAGAAGCAGCTGCACACAGAAAGAAAGGAGGAGACATTAATGCATGCATAAGTTTTATTCTCCATCAAGCAGCAACTATGTCTCACACACACTAAACCCACACTGACCCCAGTGCCATCCATATAGTGACAAATAGCCACAACTAAGCCTGACAACACTAAACTACACAACACAGCCTGTGGTTCCATCCCTGCTTCAGCAGGCCGACAGTCACATGACCACTCTGACTGATGAGTCCTTGAGGTTTTTTTCTCCAGGTCTTCCACTCAGATGCAGTACACACACGGTTGCTGGGGAGTGTACACAAATGAATCCTTCAGTGTAGAAACACTGAGCAGTATTGGCCAACATGCATCCTCATGGTTCTCTGGATCAGCAGCTCCTCCATCCTGCACAACACACAAAGAAACACACTCAACATTAGCCACAGGTGCTAGGCAAGTCAAACTCTGGAAGTTAAAACATCTTACAACACTTCCACAGGCAGCAGGGGGCGTACCTGGGCTCCACACACAAAGAAATACATTTAAATGTAGAAACACTGAGCAATGTTGACTTATGTGCTTTCTCTTACCCTCTGATGATTCTCTAGAGCAGCTCATCCTTCCTGCAGAGAAGGCACATGCACATACAGGCTTTGGATATTTAACCTGGAATTTTCAACATTCAGCAACACTTCAAGGTGCAGCTGAGGGCCCACACTGGCCATGGCCTCATCCACACTGCTGAACACACACCCTACACCTAACCCAAGGCCATCCACACCGACAGTTACCCACAATTAAGCCTGGCAACAAGACATGCAGCTCAACCCATGCTGCCAACACTATCTGCTAGTGATGGGTAGATGAGGTGTCATGAAGCGTTTCGACACATTGCCAAACTGTATTGATACTGTGTCACTGAATACTGACACCTGCTGGACTTTAAAAATCCCTACAGGCAACTTTGTTGACAGACTCAACTGACACTGATTTGATGACCCAGTATCAGAATCAGAAAACTTTATTGCCAGGTATGTTACACATACAAGGAATTTGACGTGGTGTTGGTGCAAAAAACAGACGAATTGGACTGACAAGTCCCATAACACACAAAGTTGAACAAGAAAAGTTTTAATACTAAAATAAGAGAATGAAGAAAGAAGTACTAATAGGAAGAACGCAATAATATAATTTAAGTCATTGTATTTTATATTGTATTATTTCATATCTTCATTTCAATTTTAAATCTGATATTTTTAGATACAGTCAATAATGTGAACATGTATCATAACGTGAAAATCTAAGTGAACGTGTTGTGAATGAGGATGCTTGTGGACTGGGATGATTTTTATTTTATTTTTTTATTTTTTTTTATTTTTAATTTTTAATTTTTAATCAAAAAATAACGTTTAGAAATTCAGTCTGTTACACTTTTTTGGCGCATGCCAATCCACAACTAAGCCTTGCCAACACTTGAATCCCAAACTCCAAAGCAGCTATACTGGTTACAAAGCCCATCTGAACCGAGCTAAAGACACAAGCCTGCACTTCAACACTCAGATCTCTCTCACACACACATACGCGCGCATAAGAGTAGAGCCGATGAGCGACGCCAAGCGCGGTGCTTTCTCCCAAATGGTCTCGGCTGCTCCGCTGGATCCCTTCGTCCGTCCTGCGGAAACCCGGCACATAATCAAACATGTTAGCCTCTGGTCACAAATCAACTCAAGCTCTGCATTTTAAACGTTCTGTGTGGGCCTTACCTGGCCTCCACGTCCGCCATTTTTCCTCTGGACTGCTCCGGACAGTGAACCTCCTGTCTCGCGCTCACGCCGAAGTTCCAGTTCCACCAGGCCTGAATCGTCTCTCTGCTCTCAGCCACAGCTTTCACTGTGCACCAGGAAGTACAATAACAAATAACCCGTTAAACATGAACACACAGGCTTCTTCTGTCTACAGGTAACGAGTTCAGTTCGCTCCACTAACCAGAAAAAGAGCTTCGACAAAACAGAACGTCAGGAAGGTATCCTGTATTCCACAGCAAAATCGAGCAAGTGTTACCCCAACGCCTTATATCCCGCACTACATAAAATTCTGCCCTGCTATTGGCTGAGCCCTCTCCTCCCCGGTCACATGGGTTTGATTAGCGCATGGGCAACAGGTGCAACTGAGTTTTGGCGCGGCTCAAACTGGACTCTGATTGGACGGGACTAATGGGTGAAGTGGTAGGAGGGACCTGCGGTGACTGCCCTCATAAAGCAGCAGTAACGTCTGAATGGGGATCCAACACAGAACAGGTGTTTGAAATGATCACAGATTACCAGGGGTTCACTTTCAGTCTGACTCCATGGCTTTATGTATTAAAGACTTCAATCAGAATCAGTTTTATTGGCCAGATTTATGCATACACACAAAAACATATATATATAGATATAGATAGATATATAGATATATAGGTATAGATAGATAGATAGATAGATAGATAGATAGATAGATATAGATGTTATATAAGGTACGTTCAAAAGCAAAGTCAACCAGTGAATCTTCTGTCAATTGTCTTCCAACATGGTCATTATGACCATGTTGTTGTTATGTTTTTGCTCCACACATACACACAGAGTGAGCTCTCAGTAGGAAGAGCTCACTTGATTTTACTTTAATTAGTGTTTAAGGTTCATGAGGCATGTCTTATTGTTTCAGTTCATGCACAGTAAAACTGTCAAATCCATTCAACAGTCCTCATTGGGAAATGTGTCTGCAAAACAGTTAAGAAATATCAAACACAACAGAGTTTATTTGGACTTTTACACAACAAATAAAGTCTCATTAAAAGACATCATACAATCACAATCTAAAGAAAAAAGAAAGTAAACTTACAAAAAACCAGTTCACAAAATACAAAAACAGTAAAAACTATATAATATACAAATTTACATGATGTTGGAGGGGTGAAGAGTAGGATCCTGTGGGAGAGAGGAAAAACATGGACAAATGAAATGTTAGACCAGACCAGTCCACAACTAAACAGTAATTGTCACACTAAAGAATAGAAATTGATCATATGATCAGTGACTACATCAGACACATCATTCGCTGATATATGTGAAAATATGCATTTAGCTGTTTTTGTAGGACACAGACGTCCTTAGGTTGATAGCAAGCTGGGGGAAAATACAAAAACTCAAAACCTAAACATCAACATCATCATCATCATCATAAAGAGGAGGAATCCAATCAGTAAATAAATCAGTTGGGTTTTCAACATCTGACAGAAGACGAGTCTCAGCCAGAGAGGCCATCTGGTGTGTGATTGACCTATAGACCTTACAGTGACACTTCTAATGCAGGGAATAATACAACATCCAATCAGACTGAACACGCTCGCACCAATAAGGATACCAGTGATTCCTTGCAGTAGCGATGAATGGGCATAAAATGACATCTGTAGCACGACGAGGTTGAAACCTCAGCTATGGCTTTCACCACCTCCAACTCCAAATGCGTGTCGGGCAGTCCCATTAAACTGCAGCACAAAGTTTTCAGATATTTCTTGCAGAAAATCCTCTTCTGGTCCTGCTTTCTAGTGAAATTCGTGCAGAGATTTCTGTAGAAGAAAGGCCTTGTTTAGCCGTGGCTAAAATAATCTGTAAGGTTCCAAAGACATTTTGGTTTGGTTGTGAAAAAGAAGATGAAAACAAATGGATGCCAATAATTATGTCCATCATATGTTTTATGTCTGTAAATTTGATTTGACTATATGGAAGCATTTTTGTTGTTGTTCAATAACTCTGGACGTTTTATTAAATATTCTGATTCTACAAAACTGCTTGATTTCCATTTATTTGTGAAGCTATTCTAAACTGTACTTAAAATTCAGCAGTGCCAATAACTTTGAGCAGGACTGTAAATAAAAGAAGATATTTATTAACATGACATAATCAATACACAAACAAATTTGTCAAAAGTCCTGAACATAGACACTTTCAAAAAATCCAAAATATACATTTCTTGTATCTTGTGAACAGCTATATCACAGTCCATCAGCCAACAGCCCACCATACAAATCAAGTGACAATTAACGAGGCATCAGCTCCGAGCCTATGCATGGTAATGTTATCAGGATGTTAGCATGGACTCTGCAGGCTGTACCAGAGGCACATGCTTTAACACACAGTGTGAAGTATCCATGCTGTGTAGTGAATAAAACAGTAGAACTATAGATAACAAGTACACTGATTAAGACAGATCATTCACCTGGGTCTTCTTCATGCAGCATAGCACATATGTTTGTCATGATGTAAAGCAATAAAGAAGAAAACAGGGCAAAGAAAAAATGAAATGAGAAATGTTCTCTTGCATTGTAATGTTTGTCTAACAACCATCTTCAGTAGTTTCAGCCACAAAGTGATCATGAGTACTTCAGTGCTGTAAAAGCAGAAAATCTAATAGTACCTATTCACATACAGCCCCACTTTAAAGGTGTGACTGTAGAGAGCGTTTGTAGCCGTGGAATAACTGAAGCAGGCGCACACACACACACATGCACAAAAGCCAGCACACAGGCTAAACAGGACTGAGGTCAGAAGACCAAGTCTCCCCACCACAAACCGTTAAAAAAATAAATAAATAAATAATGTTTTAAAAAAAATACATGGAGTTAACCATTCACTTATATTGTCTGTAAATTTTAATGTTGCAACAAGACAAGACGTCTGCTGCTGAGGGTCCACGTTAACTGTGTGAGCCAATCACAGTCGGAAATCCAACGTATATGTGGTGGAAAAATACTTTCCTCCCTTTGAGAAGTGAAATAGAATTCTTTAGACAGTTATTGTCTTTTGGTGCTTTATTCTAAAATAAGGTTTACAGAGTAATCCATTTGTGCAGAAAGGACAGAGCTCACGCAGCATCAAATGCTACAGAGGTCTGACCCCAGGTTACAAGTTCCAAGAGTACTTATGCCTGTTTCTCACATACCAGCATGGCAAGGATGGCAGGGAGACAAAAAAATCTGAAGGTCAAATAATAGAGATAAGTTGTAAGTTGTGCTCGGAGACACCGGAGACATAACAGGTGTCCTCACAAAGTACAGTAAACAAAGTACATTAGGCCACTACAGGTCATGTTATATGTACTTCACCCAGAATTGAATATACGAGTTCATGAGAATATACGAATGCTTGATAAAAGAGTATATGGTTATATGATAAATTGACATTACAATTCCCCCTTTGGCCATAAAATGGCCACACTAAAGTATATACAAATTGATCATATGATCAGTGACTACATTCCTTTGGGTTTAAGTAAACACATCATTAGCTGCTAAATGTTAAAATATGCATTTAGCTGTTTTTGTAGGACACAGACGTCCTTAGGTTGATAGCAAGCTGGGAAAAATACAAACAGTCAAAACATCAATATCATCATCATCACAAGTCTCAGCCAGAGAGGCCATCTGGTGTGTGACTGACCTATCAATAGACCTTACATTGTTGCTCTTGTTGGTGACACAGAGCTTTACTCTGTAGTCACTTGGTTGGAGCTTGGCATGCTACTGGTGGAGGAGGGCGCTCTTTCACCCCTCACTCTTATATTGCAGACGGTTCCACCGCAGCTGCAGGTTAGGGGCAGCGCACGGCGTGCACCCCAGTTGTCTTCCTCAGCGTCTGGATGAGTCAGTTTTCCCTAGACCATTATTCTGGGTCTAAAGAATTTATGTGGCCTCCTTTGCTTTGATTCTCTGGTGGCTGGTTGTCGGCCTTTGGTTCAGGAACCCGTTTGCAGTGGCTGGCGTGTACCCATGTGGCCTTCTCCGCAACCTTTCCAGCTATCTCAGTGGTCAGCAGAACCTGGAACGGGCCCTGGATGGCGTCTGTGGTCTTTGATGAGAACCCAATCTCCAGGCTGTAAGTTGTGGAGGACTGCTGTGGCTGCAGATGGCAGGGCACTTTTCACCTGTGAATGTAATGCTGATAAGGTTGTAGACAAGTTGGCACAGTATCTCAACATAGCATCATCACATGCACCTGTGGTAAGGGGAGGGTGTAACTGGACCTACACCTGTCTGAGGGGGTCTGCCAAACAAGATTTCAAATGGACTCAAGTCATATTTGTTTCTTATTCACGTGCGCATGTGGAAAAGCACCAGTGGAAGCGCTTTAACCCACGAAAGACCAGTTTCATCACAACATTTAGCAAGTTTTGCTTTAATGGTGCCATTTTCTCTTTCAACAGCACCTGCACTCTGTGGATGATATGAACAATGATGACGTCTGTCAAACCCAAGATAGTCTGACACTAATCACTCCAATAGTGGAGGCACACATAATGTTTAGCAGAAATTGATTCCCAGCTTTAGTTTTTGGCAGTGGACCCACACAATCAGTGAGGACTTTATCAAGCGGCTCACCTGTCACTGGAATGGGATGCAAGGGAGCAGGGGGATCACCTGGTTTGGTTTGCCAACAACCTGGCATACATGGCAGGAACAACAATAGTTAACATCAGACTTGAGTCCTGGCAAAAAGAAATGTTTAAGGACTCTGTGATAAGTTTTTGTAATGTCCATGTGTCCTGACCAAGAGTGGTCATGAGCTAAAGAGAGTACCTGTGTGTGGTAGACTGTAGGGACAACAACCTGTAAGGTCACGCTCCAGTCCTCACCAGCCCAGCGACGCATCAACAAGCCACCGTCAAGAAGGTAAGCCACTTTCTTTTTCTGAGCCTCTTCCTGCTCAACAACAGAAGAGAGACATTTTGAGAGAGTTATATCAGTGTTTTGGGCTGAAATAAACTCTTTTCAGGTGGAGAGAGGTGACACTGACTGATCAGGCTGGCTCTCTGCCTCAGTAAAGTGGCTGTCAGGGGACTGCCCTGTGACAAGGAAAGAATCAGACGGGTCAAGGTCATTATTCCTCGATGGGGCCCTGGTAACCACACATGCTGGGAAGATCTCAGGGTATTCTTGGGCAACGTCTGTCCCTGGGCTTGAATCAATCAGGCACAACCTTACCCCCAGCTAAATCATTCCACAAAATAAAGTCAATCCCTTTTACTGGTAAAGCTGGAAGGACTGCAACTTTAAAGAGCCCACTGACCAGAGGAGACTGAAGATGTATATTATGCAATGGAGCAGAGACAAATTTCATCCCCACACCCTGAACAGCTGCACTCAAGCCACAATATGACATAGGTGACAAAGATAAAATGCCTTCACGGATAATGGACTGGGATCCACCTGTGTGTCAGGATTTTTACTGGCTGCTGATCTTTTGGATCCCCACTTAATGAAACAAAGCCCTCAGAAATGAAAGGCTTAAAACAGGGGTCAGGCTTGTTGTCCTCAACTGCTGTCTGGACGTGGACGTCCGACAGCCTCATGCTGTTGGAGATTAGAGGGTTGTTTATGCTTTAGTGATAGGCAATCAGCTATGAAGTGAGCTTTTTTTCTGACAGTAGAAGCACTCAGGATGTACACGGGGAGGTGACCATGGACCCCTAGCCTTTTCAACCTTTTCAACAGGAGGGAGACCAGAACTAGACCCCGCTGGGCGTGACATAGGAACTTTGTCTGGGCGAGAAGATAAAAACACATTTTATCAACAGCTCATAAGCACGCAGTATGGATTCTTTAAGCACATTATAACACAAGCTATCTGTTAACGACAAGGAAGACACAACCTCCTGTGCCTTACCTATGAGCTTGCAATGAAGCAGGACAGGCCACATCTCCTCAGACCACTTTAGTGCTGTAGCAATCCTCTCAAATGCTGTAAAACAGGAGTCAACCTCCGCCTCCCAAAATGTGGGCACCAAGGATATATTCCTACTCACATCAAAGCTTGGCTTTGTCAGGACCAGTGGAGATACAGAATTGTCAGACCCTTGTGAAATCTGCACAGAAGAAATTTTCATGGCCTCCAATTCAAGCTGGCGTAACTTAATCTCTTTTTCAGCCTCTATCTCCAACTTGCAAACTTGTAGTCTAAGGTCATAATCCGCTCTACGTACCCTCTCCTTTTCCTGTGCTTCCAGCTGGAGACGAGCGATTGTGACCTTGATCCTTGCATCTGAACTGGAGCCAGACGACCCTGGGGAAAAAGGGTCAAAGCGAGGAAAAGTGGCTGGAACAGCTTCACTCTCAATCCTAGCACCTCGGGGTGTATCATGTACAGCCTGTTCCCTTTTACCATCAGAAAGAGAGGAAACACTTGGACCAACAACTTCCTCCCCTAACTCAGCTGAAACAGGGTTAATAGGAACAAGCAGAACCTTCAACTCAGCAAGTTTTTCCACTATTGTGTTTTGAATTTCCTTTTTAAGACTAGTTTTCTGGACAGGGATGCCATAATGAGCTGTTATACAAAGCAAATCATCTTTACCACATGAATGAACTTTTTCAATGCAAGGATTATCAATGAAGTCCTGCAAGTCAAACATCCTTCTTACACAAATACCAAACTACAAGGACTCTTGAAAATTCTTTGGTTAGTTTGTATTGACACTGGGAAAAAGTATCCCTGAGGAGACCCCACTTGTGTTCCAACCTTTGTTGGTGGAAGCTCGGGATTTCAGCTCTGTAACACAAACAAAACAAAATGGAAAAAGTGGGGGAGATGTGGACCAGTGGTTGTGCCAAACAAAACAAAAAAAAGTTCCAATAAAACCAGGCCTAGATTACTGACTACCTGAGAAAACAAAGGAAACAAAAGACCTGGCTGAGCTCGCTAAAAAGATAAAGAGAACAAAATACAGGGGGGTGGCACCAACTAGGGGTGGTGAAAAAAAAATCGATTATTGATTAATCACGATTATATTATCGACGATTATGAATCGATTATTAAATTTCCAAACATTGTTTTTTTTATTAATTTTTTTTGTAATACACAGCAGTGACTCTCCAGTTACTGGCTGTCATACAGGATTTAACCTCAAGGCGGAGCTGTTGAGTAACAGTCATAACAAATCACCCCGTAACAGAACCAGCGAGCGAGCTTACTATGCTCGGCTCCAGCTCTGCCGCGACGGATAAAGCGATATAGAAAACGGATGGATGGATGGATGAGGGCTCACGTGTCGCACTTCCATCTAGAGGAGGCTGCGTGGGCTAAAGACAACTGCCTGAAGCCTCATTCCACCGAATCAACGCACACGACAAAAGTAGCCCCAGTGAAAGACATCGAAAACGAGTTAAAAAAAAAAAAAAAAAAAAAAACTAATTTGGAAGTTACAGCTATACTACACAATACTGAAGGTGCTTTGAGATGTTTCTTGATAAAAGAGAAGTTGAATAATTCAGCAGCTGTTTTTTTTTTAATAGTGAAATATGTTTATGGTATATTTTGGATTACTGTTGTCAAATGGAAACTCAATAATCGATTAATAATCGAATCGAGACCTCAATAATTGTAATCGAATCAGGAAATTGGCCCAATTAACCACCCCTAGCACCAACCAATAATCCTAGTGTGTTTACACAACAATTCCTACATTCTGCTAAATGTACAAACACCCAGCACACTTATTCTACTGCATGATGCCACCAGAGGAAACAGAGAGAGAACCATCCCTGTGCCCTCCTTTTATCAACTGGCCTCACGTGTTGATTGGTCAGGCCACATCACTTGGATTGCTCAGGTGAGCCCAGGCTGGATATCTGCACCTGGAACACTGTGAAGCAGGGCAGGGGAGGAGAAAGAGGAAAAAACACACAGGCCATCCAGGCACATAACAGCTGTATGTGTTGTGTATGCTCACACACTCAGACACACACACAGAGAAATGAATGCATGCATATCTGGAGAAACACTGACCAACATGCTCTCTCTCACCTTGTTTCTCATGGTCCTCTGGATCAGCTCCTCCATCCTGCACAGGACAAACACACTCTACATCAGATACAGGTACAAACAGTCAAACCTATTTGAAACATTCTGCTACACTTCCACATTCAGCAGGGGGCGTACCTGAGCTCCACCCTGGATATGGCCTCATCCAAGTTGGAGCCCCACTCAGCCACATACACCTGGAAAGAGAGAGACATTAATGGATATGTGTAAAAACACTGAACATCTGTCACTCTATCACATCTGGGTTTAAACTCAGCCTGGCGTCCACACACCACAGTCTAAAAGTCACAGTGCCAAACTCTAACATACATGTGGTCATACCAAACAAGTCAGACATATAAAGCCAACTATTACACACATCTACTTATTTAATTCATGTCTAAAGTCAAAGTGGTACAGCTAATGGTTACCTATAAGTCTTACTATTGCATCCAACAGCTCACAGTTTAAACTCTTACACTATGGCACCCAGACACCACAGGCCAACAGCCAAAACATACAGCTCTCTAACATAGGTTTGGTCTGTTTAAACAAGAAAAGGACAGAGTTTTTAAAACTCTATCAAGTCTAAGTGGTGCATCTAACACCTCACAGTTTAAAGCCTGAGAATCTGACATCCACACAGCACAGCCTGCACTGTTTCATCTACATATTAACTATTTGTGTAAAAATTGACCTAAAACTCAAATTATTACAACTACATTTACTCTCTGGCAGTCCTCACAGATGGCTGTAAACAAAGAAAAGTCCTGTACCTAAGGTTGAAATGTTAACCTGAAGTGCGGAGCCAGTCACCAAGATTAAACACAGCACAGTCTCAAAATCAGTTGGTGCATTGCAAAATAAGCAAAGCCAACAAGCTGCCATTGGGTACAAATCAAGCCTTTAATTTGTAATCACCCTCCACAACCCCAGATGCAATTCTTCCTCTTCATGTCCCAGGACACACACCAACTGCCTCTGACCCAACGCTTCCTGAATTGAAGACAGAAACAGAGACAGTGAGACACACATGAACCCTGAAATGTAAAAGAAAAACAACAAAAATAAAAGACTGAGCGATGTTGAGCAACATGCTTGCTCTTACCTTGTCTCTCACGGTCCTCTCCATCAGCTGCTCCATCCTGCACAAAGAAAGTAAACATGAGCCACAGGAAGAAAGAAAGTCTAACCTTGCATTTTGAAACATTTAGCAAAACCTCCAGATGCAGCAGGAGGCCTACCTGAGCTCCACTTTGACTGTGACCTCCTCCATGACCTTCATGCCAATCTTCATCAAGACAAGCCTGCAGACCCACGCCACAATTAGAGCCCGACTCCACCAGAACCTGTTAAACACAGACTCACACCTACAGGCCCAAGCACAGCACCTAAACACTGAGCCACACAGCTCCATCAACAATACACAACTACTGACAGCTTCTACATAAAGAGCCAACTACATCTAACACACACACTAAACCTACACTGACCCATGTGACCTCCACACATTGACAACTACCCACAACCACATACAAAACACAGAGCTACACACTTCAACCCATGCTTCCAACCAGGGGCGTGGCACCCGTGGGTGATGTGGGTGTTTTAACACCCACACCTTTCCCGGCGAGAAGGTTCAACACCCAGTTTTTTTTTCTGCTGATTTTCCGCAGTTTTGCATAAACGCCTCAGAACTTTCGCTCCGTTTCTCTGGCCGCTCTGTGTTCACGCTCGCTGCAGCTGCCTCCTCTCCCCTCCCTCTCCTGTTCTTGCTTCAAACGGCTTCAGACACCGCCTTTGAGTGTGACCGGCTTGTGACTGGTTGTTGTGCCTTAAGTCCCGCCTCGCTTGCTGTTAGATTTATCTATCGGCTCAGCCTGAGGAGGAGGCGGGAACTAGCTAAGTTCATAGTTCACACCGGCACCTTTTTCCTGGTACAGTGAGTGAGTGTCCTTTTTGTAGATGTGTGTAGATGTGATTTTTTTTATTTTATACTGAGTGTGTTTTTGTACTTTTCTAGTATCACTCTTTAAAAAGAGTATTGTATACCGTTTTTATTGTTTGGTCAAAACATGTGAAAACATATGTGAAGCAAACTTTATTGGCATCCATCCCCCACACTTCTGAAACACTTGCTACACCTCTGCTTCCAACACTCTCTGCACACAGGCTTCCACATATACACAGTTGTGTCCAGATCACAACTGCATATATGTTTCCACCTACAGACGACACTGACACAGACAAAGACTCTAAACCTACACCGACCTCAATGCCTTTCTCACACTCACACACACAATCCGTCCACAACTGAGCCCTGACAATACTCAGCCAGACCCAAACTCCAAAGCACCTGGATACAGAACAAAGCCCATCTAAACTGAGCTGAAGACAGGCCTGCACTTCCAACATGCATGTATAGAAACTCTAAACAATGTTAACCAACAGGCAACGTCTCACCTGGTCTCTCATGACCCTCCAAATAAGCTCTGCCATCCTGCAAGAGAAACACAAACAGGAAGCATCAGCACACAAACCACCTTTGAAACAGCCCTTTTTTTGAATCCACTTACCACAAAGAGCTCTGACAACACACAACAGCCACAGTGTGTCCCTCACTCCCACAGGATGGCGCTCTATCCTCACCAGAACCCCCCCAAACGAATCTAAACCCCATCTAAAGTGCATTAAAGACAAAAGCAGGCACTTCCTTCCTTCTGATTTTAATACAAGCATTCTCTCACTCAGACATGGATGCATGCATACTGGTAGAAACACTGCACAATGTGGCCTTCATGCACCTGGTCTCAAAGGGTCCTCTGGATCAGCTCCGCCCACCTGCAGCAAAAGTCTCATCTAAGCTGGAGCCCCACTCAGCCAGATGCAGCTACCTGCTGAACACAAAGGAACAAAAAAAAAAAACCCCAATAAAAAAAAAACACAACAACCAGCAAGATACAACTGAATCCTTCAATGCAGAAATATTGAGCAATGTTTGCTAACATGCATCTTCTCATGGTCCTCTTGATCAGCTCCTCCATCCTGCACAACTAGTGATGTTATGCTCGACACAGTATCCATCTTTTGAAGCCAAAGCCAAGCTGCTGATCTCTGGATCAGCAGCTCCTCCATCCTGCACAACACACAAAGAAACACACTCAACATTAGCCACAGGTGCTAGGCAAGTCAAACTCTGGAAGTTAAAACATATAACACTTCCACATGCAGCAGGGGGCGTACCTGGGCTCCACACTTGCCATGGCCTCATCCAAGCTGGAGTCCCACTCAGACAGATGCAGCTACCTGCTAAACACACACAGACAAATACATGTTTAAGTGCACAACCTGGACCCCATCCTGCTGCTGACTTTCTACCGCTCGTCCATTGAGAGCCTGCTGACGTACTGCATCACAGTATGGTACGGCAGCTGCACCATGGCAGACAGGGAGAGGCTTCAGAGGGTGGTAAAGGTGGCACAGAAGATCATCGGCTGCCCCCTCCCCTCCCCTCATGGACATTTACACCTTCCGCTGCCTCAGCAGAGCAGAGAGCATCACCAAGGACAGCTCCCACCCTGGCTTTGCTCTATTTGACCTGTTGCCCTCAGGAAGGCGCTACAGGCACATCAGAACAAAGACTAACAGATCCCCCCTTGTATTTTTTTTTAACCCTCTTCATATTGTTGTATAGCTTTCTTCTTATATATTTTCAGGCTTGCACTAAACTTATTTCATCTTATTTTTGTTTATTTCATTGTATTCTGTGTTGTATATTTATACATGTTGCACTGAAGAAGGAGATGCTTTTCATCTGGTTGTACATGTAAAAGATGTATAATGACATTAAAAGACATTCTATTCAAGGGGCCAACACTTGGCCAGTCCCAAACTCCGACGCGGCTACACTGGTTACAAAGCCCATCTCAAATGAGCTAAAGACACAAGCCTGCACTTCAACACTCAGATCACTCACACGCATAAGTACGGAGCCCCTCTGGTGACATGGTAAAAAAAAGAATTTAAATTGTGGCCACAAAGTAGCTATAACATGCACAAGAAATAATTCGTTCGCACAAAATACTTTTTCGTGCGCAAGAAAAACTAATACAATTAACATCATTGCTGGACAACTGGGTAAGCAAATCGAGCGCACCATCACTACAACCCAGCCCCATACGCAGATTATTGCAGGTTGTAGAAACTGTGCGCTGGATTGGTTTACCCAGTTTTCCAGGAATGATACTAGTCAAAGTCAACTTTATTGTCAAAACCATATGTACAGGTCATACACAGGCTTTGAAATTGCAGCGCTCCCTACGCCCACAGTGTTACAGTAAAGTAGCAAGATAAATAATTAAAGACAGTATAAACGTAAACAATATAAACACACAGTTCTATCAACAATAGACAACAGTATAAACAGTATAAACATCTCAGTTGAGAAGAGAAAGATTTGTATATAATAGAAAAATCTGTGACACAAAAGAATTTGTGTGTAATTTTTGGCTCAAATTATGTAATTTCAGCAGTAACAGGGTTATATAGCAGCAGCTGAATGTAAGTGCCGGTGCAAATACTAATAGTATTTCGTGCGCACATTATATCTATTACATGGCCACAAATTTTGTAGCTCATTCCCAGCATAAAATAAAATTCTATCAGACCGTCCCTGTCCATCGTGTCGCTTTAGCCCCTCTAATGTCTCAATGTCTCTACCTTTGACCCTTGAGAGTTTGCGCTCGATTTGCTTACCCAGTTGTCCGGCAATGAAAATTGTGCTAGTATTTCGTGCGCACGTTATAGCTACCTTGTGGCCACAATTTAATTTTTTTTTGGAAAATGTCACGGGGGGTTCGTACATGGCCGATGGGCAACTCCAGGCGCGGTGCTTTCTCCCAAATGATCTCGGCTACTCCGCTGAATACCTTCGTCCGTCCTGCGGAAACACACACACATAATCAAACATGTTAGCCTCTGGTCACAAATCAACTCAAGCTCTGCATTTTAAACGTTCTGTGTGGGCCTTACCTGGCCTCCACGTCCGCCATTTTTCCTCTGGACTGCTCCGGACAGTGAACCTGCTGTCCAGCTCCACTAGGCCTGAATCGTCTCTCTGCTCTCAGCCACAGCTTTCACTGTGCACCAGAAAGCACAATAACAAATAACCCGCTAAACATGAACACACAGGCTTCCTCTGTCTACAGGTAACGAGTTCAGTTCGCTCCACTAACCAGAAAAAGAGCTTGGACAACCCAGAACGTCACGGATGTATCCTGTATTCACCGGGAAACTCGAACCAGTGCCACTCAACGCCTTATAAGCAGCACTACATAAAATTCTGCCCTGCTATTGGCTGAGCCCTCTCCTCCCCGGTCACATGGGTTTGATTAGCGCATGGGCAACAGGTGCAACTGAGTTTTGGCGCGGCTCAAACTGGACTCTGATTGGACGGAAGTAATGGCTGAAGTGGTAGGAGGGACCTGCGGTGACTGCCCTCATAAAGCAGCAGTAACGTCTGAATGGGGGTCCAACACAGAACAGGTGTTTGAAATGGTCACAGGTTGCCAGGGGTTCATTTTACAATGACACTTCTAATACAGGGAATAATACACCCAGTCAGACTGAACACGCTCGCACCAATAAAGATACCAGTGATTCCTTGCAGTAGCGATGAATGGACATAAAATGACATCTGTAGCACAACAAGATTCATACCTCAGCTATGGCTTTCGCCACGTCCAACTCCAAATGCGTGTCGGGCAGTCCCATTAAACTGCAGCCACTTTCGGCACAAAATGTTCCAGCATTAATGGTGTTGTGTATGTACATACACATTAATGCATACAGATCCTCACACATACATATATACACATATACACACATACATGTTTGTATGTATATGTGTATGTATGTTTATATATCTGTATTTATGTTTGTATGTGTGTGTGTATATGTGAGTATGTATGTACATGTGCATGCATGTATTTGTGTTTATGTTTGAATGTATGTTGTGTGTATATGTATATATCTATATATGTGGTGTGTATATGTATGTATGTCTGTGTATTTATGTATGTATACAATCGATGTATGTATGTTTGTTTGTTTGTTTGTGTGTACATAAGTATGTGTTTATGTATGTGCATGTGTAAGTATGTATGCATTTCTGTAAATGTGTGTGTGTGTGTGTATGTATATATGTATGTGTACAAACATACATACAAACACACATACACATACATGAACAACAGGTGAAAAACAGCAGCTCTCTGCAGTTGGTTTGTGGACAGTCATGGCGAAGACAAAGGAGCTGACTGAGGACCTGCGGCTGCACATTGTGGCTGCTCACAAGTCAGGAAAGGGCTATAAGGTCATATCTAAATGTTTTCAAGTTCCAGTGGCCACAGTGCAAAGTATTATTAAAAAATACAAGACGTTCCGCACTGTGGAAAATCTCAGAGGACGGAAGCCAAAAGTGACACCTGTGCTGGCCAGGAGGACAGTGAGAGAGGTGAAAAAGAATCCAGGGATCACCACCAAGGCCATCCTGGTGAATCTGGGCTCTGCTGATGGAAACATCTCAAGGCAGACAGTCCAACAGACACTGCACACTGCTGGGTTCCACAGACGCAGACCAAGGAGGACAGCACTCCTCCAGATAAGGCACACAGAAGCCCGCTTGGCCTTTGCAAATGCTTATCTGGACAAAGAAGAAGACTTCTGGTCTTCTGTTTTATGGTCCCATGAAACAAAAATCAACAATTATAGGAAGCATTTGATTGCTGTAATAGCCAATAAAGGCTTTTCTATTGATTATTGAGGAGGGTATGAATCATTTTGGACATGCCACTTTTTGTTCAAATGTAAATAAAAGCTGAGAAATCATTTTTTCCACAATGATGCCTCTTGTACATCGTCTTATTATCTTCTGGGAGACGCCAGTGTCATTTCCAACCAAGAAAAAACTTGCTGGTCAAATAAAAGTAACTTTAAGTCAAAATTTGCCAGGGGTATGAATAATTTCAGGCTTGACTGTTTGTATACGTATACATGTATGAGCATCTGTATGTATTAATGTTTATTGTATGCATGTATGTATGTAGATATGTATGCATAAGTGTCTGTATGTATTTATGTATATATGCCTGTATGTATGATTTTATGTACGTGTGTTGTGTACATACGTAGCATACAGACCCTCATACATGCATACACACACATGCACAGATACATGAACACAAACATACATCTATACACATACGTATACATGTACATCTGTGTATAGAGAGATAGATAACTTTATTAATCCTAGAGGGAAATTAGTTAAATGTGTATATATGTGCATTGTGTATGTGTGAATGTATGTTGTGCTGATCCTAGTTTAACCCTCTGCTATGCTCCGTTGCCATGTGCTGCCTCATGAGCTGATACTCTTAACAAAGGGTTTCCACAGTGTTTGAAAGTCATAAGCTTTTTTATTCAGTGTAAAAGTCAGATCTTCCAAAAAAATCAGCAGATAAACTTTCACAGCCATGCGGAAACAGTTTGTAAACAAAGAAGCCGTCCATTACAACCAATATGATGATCCAAACATTTGGCTTTATTTACAAAGTCTATCAAAGCTTGATCACAGCACAAATTTACCATATGAAAGGAAACTAGTATACACTATCAAAAAGATGTACAAACTTTAAACTGCAATCTAATAATGTACCTCAAGGGTCAGTGTTAATATCAATAGATTTATAACTATTAACATAGATCATTTTTCATTTGTATCCAAAATAAATTTTGCACCATAACCCTCTCAATTCACAAGTATTTTCAGACAATAGTAATCCCGATACATTAAGTCATTTTTATCAAATATATATAGCACCACATAATGGTTTAATATAATTAGGGGTGGGGAGGGGGGCTATCACATACAAAAGACCCGTGTTAGTATCCAAGAAAAAAAAAACAACACAAATATCAAACTCCAGCCTGATCCCCATCACTGCCCACATCTGACAGAAGCAGTTCAGCTGCAGGAAGAAAACCGCAGCCACAACTGAGCCCCTCTGTGGAAGCTCATCTCCACCAGGAAAACCATTAGGACAGCACGTTAATTTGAGTCACTTCTATCCTTTCCAAACATCTCCGGTCTCTCTCCTTCCTTTTTTCTTGGTGGAAATGGGGCTTCCATACTGTGGTGGAAAAATACTTTCCTCCTTTTGAGAAGTGAAATAGAATTCTTTAGACAGTTATTGTCTTTTGATGCTTTATTCTAAAATAAGGTTTACAGAGTAATCCATTTGTGCAGAAAGGACAGAGCTCACGCAGCATCAAATGCTACAGAGGTCTGACCCCAGGTTACAAGTTCCAAGAGTACTTATGCCTGTTTCTCACATACCAGCATGGCAAGGATGGCAGGGAGACAAAATAATCTGAAGGTCAAATAATAGAGATAAGTTGTGCACGGAGACACCGGAGACATAACAGGTGTCCTCACAAAGTACAGTAAACAAAGTACATTAGGCCACTACAGGTCATGTTATATGTACTTCACCCAGAATTGAATATACGAGTTCATGAGAATATACGAATGCTTGATAAAAGAGTATATGGTTATATGATAAATTGACATTACAATTCCCCCTTTGGCCATAAAATGGCCACACCAAAGTATATACAAATTGATCATATGATCAGTGACTACATTCCTTTGGGTTTAAGTAAACACATCATTAGCTGATAAATGTTAAAATATGCATTTAGCTGTTTTTGTAGGACACAGACGTCCTTAGGTTGATAGCAAGCTGGGAAAAATACAAACAGTCAAAACATCAATATCATCATCATCACAAGTCTCAGCCAGAGAGGCCATCTGGTGTGTGACTGACCTATCAATAGACCTTACATTGTTGCTCTTGTTGGTGACACAGAGCTTTACTCTGTAGTCACTTGGTTGGAGCTTGGCATGCTACTGGTGGAGGAGGGCGCTCTTTCACCCCTCACTCTTATATTGCAGACGGTTCCACCGCAGCTGCAGGTTAGGGGCAGCGCACGGCGTGCACCCCAGTTGTCTTCCTCAGCGTCTGGATGAGTCAGTTTTCCCTAGACCATTATTCTGGGTCTAAAGAATTTATGTGGCCTCCTTTGCTTTGATTCTCTGGTGGCTGGTTGTCGGCCTTTGGTTCAGGAACCCGTTTGCAGTGGCTGGCGTGTACCCATGTGGCCTTCTCTGCAACCTTTCCAGCTGTCTCAGTGGTCAGCAGAACCTGGAACGGGCCCTGGATGGCGTCTGTGGTCTTTGATGAGAACCCAATCTCCAGACTGTAAGTTGTGGAGGACTGCTGTGGCTGCAGATGGCAGGGCACTTTTCACCTGTGAATGTAATGCTGACAAGGTTGTAGACAAGTTGGCACAGTATCTCAACATAGCATCATCACATGCACCTGTAAGGGGAGGGTGTAACTGGACCTACACCTGTCTGAGGGGGTCTGCCAAACAAGATTTCAAATGGACTCAAGTCATATTTGTTTCTTATTCGAGTGTGCATGTGGAAAAGCACCAGTGGAAGTGCTTTAACCCACAAAGACCAGTTTCATCACAACATTTAGCAAGTTTTGCTTTAATGGTGCCATTTTCTCTTTCAACAGCACCTGCACTCTGTGGATGATATGAACAATGATGACGTATGTCAAACCCAAGATAGTCTGACACTTCTTTCAGGGCTTGGTTGACAAAACCTGGTCCATTGTCACTGCTGATGACTGAAGGAATTCCCCACCTAGGAATAATTTCAGTTAGCAGTGCTTTAGCCACAGCTCCAGCATCCTGTTTGGAAGAGGGGAAAACTTCAAGCCATTTGCTGAACATGTCAACAGACAGTATCTTTTCCCTTCACTTGGTGTTAGTTCAATGAAATCCATCATTAAATGATCAAAGGGTTTGTCAGGAGGTGGATGACCAGCAGGTGGCATATGAAGAGCCCCTGATGTATTGTTGGCTGCACAAATGATGCATTTCCTGCAAAAGTCCTGTGCAAAAGTTGAAAAAGCACGTGTGTACCATGATGAATTAACAGCAGCACACATTCCCCCTTTGCCCACGTGGTCTCTCCCATGGGACAGTTTAGCATAACAGTGGAAAAGAGCACGTGGCAAACAAGGTTTGTTATCTGGACCCATCCACACTGAGTCTTTAAATGTGGCACCTGATTTTGACCACATGGTGGAAAGAGACTGCAGAACAGAAACATCAGCAGGTGAGCAGGTGTCAGGAGTGTTAGACAACATCAAACAGTTAACCGTGAAAGGTGAAGCAGACAATGCAGCAGCTTTAGCGGCTGCATCTGCTGCAGCATTTCCTGTAGAAATAGAGTCAGAACTGTTAGTGTGAGCTTCACATTTAATCACAGAGATGGATGCTGGAAGGAGGATGGCATCCAGCAATGCAGACACAAGTTTATGGTGTGAGATGGGCTTGCCAGAAGATGTAAGAAATCCTCTATGTCGCCAGAGGGCCCCAAAATCATGCACCACTCCAAACGCATAACGCGAGTCTGTGTAAATATTCACAGTTTTACCTGAAGCCAGTTTACAGGCTTCAGTCAGAGCTACAAGTTCTGCAGCTTGTGCTGAAAAGTGTGGTGGCAGTTTGCCACTGAGCAAAATGTCATGTGGTGTCACTATTGCAAAACCCACTGGAGCAGCACCTGTGTCCAGGTTGCGAGACGCCGAACCGTCCACAAACAGCTCCATGTCTGCATTTGGTATGGGCTGAGTGGAAAGATCTGGTGTGGGTGTGCAAACTTCATCAAGAATCTGAAGACAGTCATGTGCTTCTCCATCTGCTGCATTTGGGGGGAGAGTTGCTGGATTAAGTACACTGCATCTTTTAACAGTAATGTTAGGCATATCAAGCAAAGTAGTGTGATATCTTAACCAGCGCTGTGCAGAGAGATGAGAGGTCTTCTGTGTGTGCAGAATGTGAGCAACAGCATGAGGAACCATAAGAGTCAAATCTCCATAACCTACAATATCACGTGATGCAACCACAGCCTTCTCTGCTGCAGCTACAGCACACAGACAGAGAGGGAGACCAGCGGCAACAGCATCAAGCTTGGTGGAAAAATAAGCTACAGCTCTCAGTCTACCCCCATGTTCCTGTGTCAAAACAGAGGACGCGTATCCGTCCTTCTGGACAACAAACTGAGTAAAGGGAAGGTCAGGGTTTGGCAGTCCCAGTGTGGGAGCAGCCTTTGTCAGTTTGGTCAGTCCAGGTCAGTTTGTCATGTGCACAAAGATTGTTACCATGAATCATGGAAGAGAGAGGTGCCTCTCTCTGAATAATTTAGTATCCACTGTCTGCCATATGACGTCATGCCTAAGAAACTCATCATTTGCTTTTTGGTGATTGGTTTTGGTACAGATTGAACTGCTTCAATACGTTTGGGAGAGAGAGATTTGCCCTCTGCTGTGATCACATGTCCCAAATATGTAACACAAGTCTGAACAAACTGCAGTTTTGACAAGCTAGCTTTATGGCCATTGTTTGCTAGGTGTTTTAGCAATGCTATTGTATCTGTTTTACATGCTTCCTGTGATGGACTACAAATCATCAACATACTGTAACAAGACAGAACCTAAAGGCAAATGGAGGCTCTGTAAACTGTCACGCAGTGCACTGTGGAATACTCCAGGACTTTCTGAATATCCCTGTGGACAGCGAGTCCAAGTGTAGTCCTTACCATCAAAAGAAAACGCAAAGCAGAATTGACTGTCTGGATGAACGGGAACGGAGAAAAAAGCATTTGTGAGATCAATGACAGAGAAATGAGCAGCATTAGGTGGAATTAATGACAGAATTGTATGTGGATTTGAAACTTGGGGCGCCCGCGGATGTATTGCAGCATTTACTGCTTGCAAATCTTGCACAAATCGCAATTTGTTTTCTATACATCAGCCCTTTTACTGTACAGTGTTCTGGGATCCCCATTCATGGGCCTGAAATCAGAGAGGGTCTGTTGTCTGCGGAGCTATGGTCCCATTTCCTGCCATGTCCAGTGGGCAGGTTTCGCCAGAGACACGTGTGGAGACGCACCATCAAACAGTTCATCTTGTGAACGAGAGACAGATACAGAGACAGCAGCAGCTTCTTTGTCCAATAAATACATGTCATATTCAATTTCTCCACTTCAAGTGGCTTTCTGTTCCAAACTTTCTCAAACCTTTCACCTGGCCCTTCTGAAACATGTGCTGTGCAGTGTAGTGAATCAGGTGATATGTCCTGTAGTGTGTGAGCAAAGCTGGTCTTCATTGCAAGCAGTGTGTGAGTGTGTGTTAATGTGTGTGTGTTACCTCCTGTAGTCTGTGAGTCAGTGTCGCTGTGGTCAGATTGCTCCTCTCCTCCCGCCCCGTCCCGCCCTCACTTTGCAGCAGCTGTAGTCTGCACAGAGCCATTCTTCTGAGGACAGTCTTTAGCCCAGTGTCCTTGCTGATGACAGTCAAAACAGATGTTTAGGGTCATATTGCCAGTGTCCACCTCCACCGTATTCACGTCCCCGACCTCCATGTGGCCGACTGCGGCCACATCCTTGTCCACCAGCCACAGGTTGAACACCCCTGTACATGGTCAAGGCTGCTGTGTATAGGTCCTCGTTGACTTTGTCTGTCTTTCTCCTCTGTTGATAGTGGTCTCAGCATGTACAGCGTGTTGTCTGAGATCATTTAATCAAGCTTTGTCCCTTATTGCCAGATGTGTTCTCACCCAGCTGTGGGAGTTCTTCTCTCTGCTGTGACACAGTCCTGGTCTGTAAAGCATCAGGTTTAGATGTGGTTGAATCAGGGGATGAGGATGATGTTGGTGGAGGTGATGAAGTTTCTGTTAGACGTCTGGAGGATCCTTCCTGTTCCCAGATCCCCACCAGGCTCATGTGGCAGTGGAGGTGCGGTCGGAGGGCAGGAGTTGAGGTCACGATCCACCTTGACATATTGACTCACAGAGAACAGAAGGACAAAGTGTATTAGTTTCTTCATTTTCCTGTAAGGAATATGTCTTGTACTTTTGTGTTTATTACTTTCAATTCTTTATCTCCTTCTTTCCCTCTCCTCTGCTTCTTTTCTCCACATGCTATATGCCTTCCAGTCTGCTTTAAACTGTTCATGCTTCTCTGGTTTACGTTTGGACAACGCTGCATGCTGCTCTGCACTCTTTTTTTTTTTCCTTTTGCCTCCAAACATGACTTCAATTGATCCAATTGTCTCAGGCTAAAGCTGCCATTTCCTGGAAACCCCAAATCAGCCCATTGTTTGAACTGATTCATGCTTCCAGGATTTTTCTCCATCATCAGTTTTATTATTGGTGGGAGGATTTTGGGAGTTGGCTCCACTTTGGACTTCACCTTACTCTGACTTTTACCCATCCTTTATCTCTGATTATTTTGTCTCTTGTATTCACAGAATAAACTGCTCCACTTTTTCAAGCAGATACACCAGAAATCCTCAAATACTACAATAATAACCAAGACACGTCTGTCTGCAAGTGCTTATGTGAGATATACCGGTTTAATTCCCTGATTAACTCTGCAAAGTTTCACAAGCAACATCAAGACACTTCTCACCGTGTGTGATTCTTTCCCTTTAAATCCTTCGGGATTGGAGCGATGACCGGGCTCCGTCTGAGGACAGCTTCTCACCCACAGGGAGGAATCTTTCTTTGCAGCCGGCTTTCTGTCTTTCTGTCCTCCTGATGAGAAGTGAAATAGAATTCCTTTAGAGAATCATTGTCTTTTGAGGTTTTATTACAAAATAAAATCTTCAGAGTAATCAATTTCTGCAGAAAGAACAGAGCTCACGCAGCAAACCATGCTACAGAGGTCTGACCCCGAGCTCCATGTTCCCAGGGCTTTTGATGTCTCTTTCTCACATACCAGGATTGCAGGAATGGCAGGGAAAGAAAACAAGCTGGAAGTCAAGTGATAAAAAGTTGTGCTCAGAGACACCGGACAGCAACAAAGATAAAGAATAGACAGTCTTTGTCCAAGACTTTTCTAACTCCGTCATCTATTTGGTGAAGAGACAGACAAAGGACAAGTAACACAGCAAAATGCACCAAGTACATTCATTCATTCATTCATTTTCTGCCGCTTAATCCTCTGTCAGGGTCGCGGGGGTGCTGGAGCCTATCCCAGCTGACTATGGGCGAGAGGCGGGGTACACCCTGGACTGGACGCCAGTCAATCACAGGGCTGACACACAAAGAAGACAACCACACACGCACACACTCACACCTACGGGCAATTTAGAGTAACCAATTAATCTATCCCATGCATGTTTTTGGTATTGTGGGAGGAAGCCGGAGTACCCGGATAGAACCCACGCAGGCACAGGGAGAACATGCAAACTCCACACAGAAGGGCCCAGACCGGGGTTCAAACCTGGAACCCTCTTGCTCTGAGGCGACAGTGGAAACCACTGCACCACCGTGCCGCCCTGCACCAAGTACATATAAGAAAAAAAATCAGCTCTTTTCATTAAAAACTGTAAAATAAAAGAAAACATAGCAGTAGAACGACACAGGTTGACTGAAGTGTGTATAGACTTACTGGAGGAGGAGTCTGGTACGAACAGAGAGATGAGGTGGGACATGGGAGGCTGGCGTTTGGTGAAGTAATGAAGGTGGCGGGAGGTTAACTCCTTGGTTTTCTCTCCAGATGGCAGCTGGTACAGAGCCAAGTGGTTCTCCTGTTTGAACAGCTCCCTTGCACTGGGAGTGAATCCTGACACACAAACACAAACAGACACACAAAGGAAAAGATGAGGGTAATAGATAATAAGACATGATCTAATTTGGTTCTGAAAACTTGTCTTTCTTCCCACAAACAGCACATCATCTGATACTGATGATCAGTTTAAATGATGTTTCACACCAACCCGGAGCCTCTGCCTACAGTGAAACACCTAAACATTGGGAAATGGCTGAATGTCTTTACTGGCCAACAACAACTCTGCACATCACTGCCATCATCTGGTGAGGAGTGGGACAGACGCAGCCTAGTTACTGTGCTGAGTCTCAACTGTTTAAACCTATGATTGTGATTGCTACAACCTGCTGCTTACAGGCACTGCTGACGGGAGCTCCACAGGGGACTGTCCTGTCCCCTTTACCCTGTCCACCTCGGACTTCAGGTACGGCATTCTGACCTGCCACCTACAGAAGCTCTCAGATCTCTGCAGCTGCTGGATGCATCAGGGGGGAGGATGTGTCACCAGAGGGCGGTGGCTGGTTTTGTGGACTGGTGTGAGCTGAACCACCTGCAGCTCAGCATCAGCAAAACAAAGCAGCTGGTGGAGGACTTCAGGAGACCCAGGACTCCTGCTACTCCTCTTTTCATTAGGGGACAGATGGTGGAGGTGGTACAGGAGAACAAAAACCTGGGTGTCCACTTGGACAGCAAACTGGATTTGAGCAGGAACTCAGGAACTCTGCAGCTCTCTATAGGAAGGGCCCTTCAGGGCCATTTTTTAATTATGGTTGACTTGCAGTTCTGCCAGGTGCAGTACTCCCACTCCAGTCCATCAATCCAACATAGCAGCAACTTGCTTGTAGCCTTAATTTATCATGAAGACCATGTGAGAAATAGATCTTCTCACAGTGCTCGGAAATTGAATCTATGCCAGGACTTTATTCTGGGGTAAAATGTAATCTGGAGTTCATGCTGAGTGGGATGAAAGCCAGATCAGCTTTTACCACTGAAGAAAAATCCTCTGAACCTCTGATCACTGTGTTTTCACACGACCTAACAAAAAGCCAAACTATGAGACAAACCAGGTCATGGTATTAACAGGTGGCTCTAAACCAACCAGATGTCAAAGCAGCACCATCATTCCAAGCTCACCTATGAGCCTGGAGAGCTCACAGAGCCCCCAGGGTACGTAGACAGGCAGTACAGAGCCGTGGCTCTCCTGCAGAGCCAGGTTGGACAGGTGGTCAGAGAAGCGGCAGAGCTGCTGGGTGACGCTGGCGTTGCAGAGGTTCAGCATGATGTTGAGGCCCAGTGGCTTGAGGGAGGGCAGGTGGCACTGCCAGGAGAGATGATCAAACTGGATGCTGGTTGGGTTCTGCTGGTCCTGTGACAGGCTCAGCATCTCCAGGTGGTAGTCACACACAAAGTCCTCTGCCTCCGCCTCTGGGCAGCCCATTGCAAAGTCCTGGAGACAAATGGGACAGAAATGAAAAGACCAACAACATCACAACATAGCAGGAATAGTAAAGTTACATCAGCTTACTGAATCAATAGCATGTTTCCTATTTTCACAACGGCTGGTACAGTTTCAGGTCTAAGCTTTACCTGGGCCTGGTCGTCCTCGCCTCCCTCAGTGTCGTGGCTGAAGCTCACGTTGGATCCAGAGTGGTGTTTGGTGCGACTGTGTGCGGGCTGGCAGGAACGCCGAAGCCGGACCGTGTCAGATGAGCGAATGGTGTCGTGTGAGGTCTCGCTCGGCTCGGGCCCCTCCCCCAGCTGGGTGGAGGACTCTGCCGGTAGACAGAGCAGAGCCTGCCCCTCCTGGGCCTGTACAGCAGTCACAGTTAGTCAGGAGTGGATACAACACTGTGCCTTATCAGGTGGTGAACTGGGGCTGCTGCTGAGGCTAAAAGGTGCCAGAGAAAACACAAACACACACCTCATCCCTGTCGTCATCCGTCTCCATTCGGCAGTAGGAGTTGACGGACAGGTCGTCTCTGAGATCATCCTGGCTGTTGTGAGGTGGTTCGACCCGTCCGCTGAAGAACAGCACGGTCTCTGGACTGGGGTTAGGCCACGACAGGATACCCTGTTTGTCCACACAACACAGCACCTACACATACACACACAATATCTGCAAATTAGACACATACTGTCCACTCAGCAACAAGTCTATAAAATGGTTTCCATGTCTATGGGCATAATGAGGGTTTCTGGCTTTTTATGGCCCAAATGTTGCCGTGGGCTACACCAGTCAATGGTAGAGTGTGTAAAAGGCTGGAAGTGTAGCACAGTGTCTGAGACTGTCCCTTTAAGACGCCAACCAGGTGTCTCCACACACAACGTAGCATCTCCTGCATAAATGAGTGCATATACACACTCAGATATATATAGTAAGCAAGAGAGCCGCTTGATACAATATAATAGAGAGGATAAACATGTCTGAATAAATAAATGCATAAAATTCATACCTATTAGTCATAAGTCATTGGTCATAAATAAAGTGACAATAATTAAAATGTAAAAAAAAAAATAGCTTTAAGTAACAAGGAAGAAGCTGAATTTATAGCTCTGCCTAAAAAGCCCAAACCAGCTCTAAAACAGATAAATGTCTGTATGTTTCCACCTACAGACGACACTGACACAAACAAAGACTCTAAACCTACACCGACCTCAATGCTTTTCACACACACTGAATCCATCCACAACTGAGCCCTGACAATACTCAGCCAGACCCAAACTCCAATGCACCTGGATACAGAACAAAGCCCATCTAAACTGAGCTGAAGACAGGCCTGCACTTCCAACACTCACCCTAGCACTCACTCTCTCTCTCTCACACACACACACACACACACACAGAAATGAATGCATGCATGTGTAGAAACACTAAACAATGTTAACCAACAGGCAACGTCTCACCTGGTCTATCATGACCCTCCAAATAAGCTCTGCCATCCTGCAAGAGAAACACAAACAGGAAGCATCAGCACACAAACCACCTTTGAAACAGCCCTTAATTTTCTTTTTTTTAAATCCACTTACCACAAAGAGCTCTGACAACACACAAACAATTGCAGTGTGTCCCTCACTCCCACATGATGGCGCTCTTTCCTCACCAGCAGCACCTTCACTTGCTCCACCTCACATACACCTACAACACACACTCACTCACTAAAATTAGTGCATGTATAAGTGTAGAAACACTACAATGTGGCTCTTGCTCACCTGGTCTCAAATGGTCCTCTCACTCAGCTCCTCCCTCCTGCTGAAAAACACAAAGACATTGGTTTTGGATACTAATCAAGTCAGTCCTTGAACTTGTAATATTTTGCTTGACTTCCAGCTGCAGCAGGGGCCTTACCTGAGCTCCACATTGCCCATGTCCTCAAAGTTGGATGGCCACTCAGCCACAAGCAGCTGCACACAGAAAGAAGGAAGGAGACATTAATGCATGCATAAGTTTTATTCTCCATCAAGCAGCAACTATGTCTCACACACACTAAACCCACACTGACCCCAGTGCCATCCATATAGTGACAAATAGCCACAACTAAGCCTGACAACACTAAACTACACAACACAGCCTGTGCTTCCAACACTACCTGCTGATGGGCTTCCACACATATACAGTTGTGTCCGGATCACAACTGCATAATGTGCTTCCACATACCAACACTGGTGCAACAGCCTGGAAATAGCAAACATACACTCTAAACTAGGGGTGTGCCATCTCAGTCACCTCACGATTCGATTCGATTACGATTCACAGTGCTACGATTCGATTATTCCCCGATTATCGATGCATCTCGATTAATCTTTTTTTTCCCACATAGAATGTTTCTTTTCTCAGTTACTTGCAAAATAATGTATATTTTTACATGTCTATTCATTGAAGTAAAACACGTTTATCTCTCTAAAAACAATAATAATACTAAAAATATATATTATGTGGCTGTACTGACATGATTCTGATTTTATTATTTTATTATGAACATGTACATGAAAAAAATATCTGTTAAAAAAGAAAAGAAAAAAGAGGGAAAGGAAATTGACAATATTTCCACTTCTATTACAATCTGATATCTTGATTTACATGTCCAGAAAGTAATCCTTTTAAATCTTATTGTATGTGAATGTCAGTCAGATTGTTTCTCATAAGGATTTTGGACACTATCCGGTCACTGCGCGTATTCTTACGTTTCCAGTCAACAGTGTTGACAGAATATGCAACACTCGATGCTAACCCCTCAGTACAGAGCCGAGCAGTTCGCGCCGAGTTTCGCAGTTTTTTCACCGACGAACACAGAGCCGTAGGCAGCCGCTTCGCCATGCTTGAATTGTTTTGAAGGGGGAGGGGCTTAGTCTGTTGTGCCACCCAGATTTGCTTCCCTCCGTGCAGTTTTCCCCTGACACACGTTCCTCTTCCACACGAAAACAGCATTGCACTCAAATTATGTCAAATTCCGCGTTAAAAATAGATTCAGATTTAATATATTCATAGATTTTATTCCGCGATTCAGTGATCGCGCAAATCATAGGGCCCTATAATATGTCCGGGGGGCACGCGCTACTTTTTTTTCGTTCCGACCGCTGCATTTTCCTTCCGTTATTAAAAGATTTTTGAACATTTATGAATCGATTCTGAATCGTCAAGTGTCGCATCACGATTAATCTATGAATCGGGCACACCCCTACTCTAAACCTAGTTGGACCCCAGTGCCCCCCCAAACTAATCTAAGTCCCATCTAAAGTGCATTAAAGACAAAAGCAGGCACTTCCTTCTTTCTGATTTTAATACAAACATTCTCTCACTCAGTCATGGATGCATGCATACTGGTAGAAACACTGCACAATGTGGCCTTCATGCACCTGGTCTCAAAGGGTCCTCTGGATCAGCTCTGTCCCACTCAGCCAGATGCAGGCACCTGCTGAACACAAAGGAACAAAAAAAAACAATAAAAAAATGCTTTAGTTTTTGGCAGTGGACCCACACAATCAGTGAGGACTTTATCAAACGGCTCACCTGTCACTGGAATGGGATGCAAGGGAGCAGGGGGATCACCTGGTTTGGTTTGCCAACAACCTGGTATACATGGCAGGAACAACAATAGTTAACAACATCAGACTTGAGTCCTGGCAAAAATAAATGTTTAAGGACTCTGTGATAAGTTTTTGTAATGCCCATGTGTCCTGACCAAGAGTGGTCATGAGCTAAAGAGAGTACCTGTGTGTGGTAGACTGTAGGGACAACAACCTGTAAGGTCACGCTCCAGTCCTCACCAGCCCAGAGACGCATCAACAAGCCACCGTCAAGAAGGTAAGCCACTTTCTTTTTCTGAGCCTCTTCCTGCTCAACAACAGAAGAGAGACATTTTGAGAGAGCTATATCAGTGTTTTGGGCTGAAATAAACTCTTTTCAGGTGGAGAGAGGTGACACTGACTGATCAGGCTGGCTCTCAGCCTCAGTAAAGTGGCTGTCAGGGGACTGCCCTGTGACTAGGAAAGAATCAGACGGGTCAAGGTCATTATTCCTCGATGGGGCCCTGGTAACCACACATGCTGGGAAGATCTCAGGGTATTCTTGGGCAATGTCTGTCCCTGGGCTTGAATCAATCAGGCACAACCTTACCCCCAGCTAAATCATTCCACAAAATAAAGTCAATCCCTTTTACTGGTAAAGCTGGAAGGACTGCAACTTTAAAGAGCCCACTGACCAGAGGAGACTGAAGATGTATATTATGCAATGGAGCAGAGACAAATTTCATCCCCACACCCTGAACAGCTGCACTCAAGCCACAATATGACACAGGTGACAAAGATAAAATGCCTTCATGGATAATGGACTGGGATCCACCTGTGTGTCAGGATTTTTACTGGCTGCTGATCTTTTGGATCCCCACTTAATGAAACAAAGCCCTCAGAAATGAAAGGCTTAAAACAGGGGTCAGGCTTGTTGTCCTCAACTGCTGTCTGGACGTGGACGTCCGACAGCCTCATGCTGTTGGAGATTAGAGGGTTGTTTATGCTTTAGTGATAGGCAATCAGCTATGAAGTGAGCTTTTTTCTGACAGTAGAAGCACTCAGGATGTACACGGGGAGGTGACCATGGACCCCTAGCCTTTTCAACCTTTTCAACAGGAGGGTGACCAGAACTAGACCCCGCTGGGCGTGACATAGGAACTTTGTCTGGGCGAGAAGATAAAAACACATTTTTGTGTGTCAACACAGATTCATCAGCCAGCACAGCTGCTTTTGACAAAGTGTTAACCTTCTGTTGATTTAAGAATACCAGCATTTTCTCTGGCAATGAATTCTTAAAGTCTTCCAACAACATTAGCTGACAAAGAGATTCCAAATCATTTGTGACATTACTAGAAGCACACCATTTATCAAAGAGAATTCCCTTTTCTCATGCAAATTCAACAAAGGTTTGCCCACTGGACCTTCTATGGTTCCTGAATCTCTGTCTGTAGGCCTCTGGAAGCAGCTCATAAGCACGCAGTATGGATTCTTTAAGCACATTATAACACAAGCTATCTGTTAACGACAAGGAAGACACAACCTCCTGTGCCTTACCTATGAGCTTGCAATGAAGCAGGACAGGCCACATCTCCTCAGGCCACTTTAGTGCTGTAGCAATCCTCTCAAATGCTGTAAAACAGGAGTCAACCTCCGCCTCCCAAAATGTGGGCACCAAGGATATATTCCTACTCACATCAAAGCTTGGCTTTGTCAGGACCAGTGGAGATACAGAATTGTCAGACCCTTGTGAAATCTGCACAGAAGAAATTTTCATGGCCTCCAATTCAAGCTGGCGTAACTTAATCTCTTTTTCAGCCTCTATCTCCAACTTGCAAACTTGTAGTCTAAGGTCATAATCCGCTCTACGTACCCTCTCCTTTTCCTGTGCTTCCAGCTGGAGACAAGCGATTCTGACCTTGATCCTTGCATCTGAACTGGAGCCAGACGACCCTGGGGAAAAAGGGTCAAAGCGAGGAAAAGTGGCTGGAACAGCTTCACTCTCAATCCTAGCACCTCGGGGTGTATCATGTACAGCCTGTTCCCTTTTACCATCAGAAAGAGAGGAAACACTTGGACCAACAACTTCCTCCCCTAACTCAGCTGAAACAGGGTTAATAGGAACAAGCAGAACCTTCAACTCAGCAAGTTTTTCCACTATTGTGTTTTGAATTTCCTTTTTAAGACTAGTTTTCTGGACAGGGATGCCATAATGAGCTGTTATACAAAGCAAATCATCTTTACCACATGAATGAACTTTTTCAATGCAAGGATTATCAATGAAGTCCTGCAAGTCAAACATCCTTCTTACACAAATACCAAACTACAAGGACTCTTGAAAATTCTTTGGTTGGTCTGTATTGACCCTGGGAAAAAGTATCCCTGAGGAGACCCCACTTGTGTTCCAACCTTAGTTGGTGGAAGCTCGGGATTTCAGGTCTGTAACACAAACAAAACAAAATGGAAAAAGTGGGGGAGATGTGGACCAGTGGTTGTGCCAAACAAAACAAAAAAAAGTTCCAATACAACCAGGCCTAGATTACTGACTACCTGAGAAAACAAAGGAAACAAAAGACCTGGCTGAGCTTGCTAAAAAGATAAAGAAAACAAAATACAGGGGGGTGGCACCAACTAGAGGTGGTGAAAAAAAAATCGATTATTGATTAATCACAATTATATTATGGACGATTATGGATCGATTATTAAATTTCCAAAAATCGATTTTTTTTTTATTAATTTTTTTTTGTAATACACAGCAGTGACTCTCCAGTTACTGGCTGTCATACAGGATTTAACCCCAAGGCGGAGCTGTTGAGTAACAGTCATAACAAATCACCCCGTAACAGAACCAGCGAGCGAGCTTACTATGCTCGGCTCCAGCTCTGCCGCGACCCCGACAGATAAAGCGGTATAGAAAACGGATGGATGGATGGATGAGGGCTCATGTGTCGCACTTCCATCTAGAGGAGGCTGCGTGGGCTAAAGACAACTGCCTGAAGCCTCATTCCACCGAATCAACGCACACAACGACAAAAGTAGCCCCGGTGAAAGACATCGAAAACGAGTTTTTAAAAAAAAAAAAACTAATTTGGAAGTTACAGCTATACTACACAATACTGAAGGTGCTTTGAGATGTTTCTTGATAAAAGAGAAGTTGAGTAATTCAGCAGCTGTTTTTTTAATGGTGAAATATGTTTATGGTATATTTTGGATTACTGTTGTCAAATGGAAACTCAATAATCGATTAATAATCGGATCGAGACCTCAATAATTGTAATCGAATCAGGAAATTGGCCCAATTAACCACCCCTAGCACCAACCAATAACCCTAGTGTGTTTATACAACAATTCCTACATGCTGCTAAATGTACAAACACCCACTACACTTATTCTACTGCATGATGCCACCAGAGGAAACAGAGAGAGAACCATACCTGTGCCCTCCTTTTATAAACTGGCCTCACGTGTTGATTGGTCAGGCCACATCACTTGGATTGCTCATGTGAGCCCAGGCTGGATATCTGCACCTGGAACACTGTGAAGCAGGGCAGGGGAGGAGAAAGAGGAAAAAAAACACACAGGTCATCCAGGCACATAACAGCTGTATGTGTTGTGTATGCTCGCACACTCAGACACACACAGAGAAATGAATGCATGCATATCTGTAGAAACACTGACCAACATGCTCTCTCTCACCTTGTTTCTCATGGTCCTCTGGATCAGCTCCTCCATCCTGCACAGGACAAACACACTCTACATCAGATCCAGGTACAAACAGTCAAACCTATTTGAAACATTCTGCTACACTTCCACATTCAGCAGGGGGCGTACCTGAGCTCCACCCTGGATATGGCCTCATCCAAGTTGGAGCCCCACTCAGCCACATACACCTGGAAAGAGAGAGACATTAATGGATATGTGTAAAAACACTGAACATCTGTCACTCTATCACATCTGGGTTTAAACTCAGCCTGGCGTCCACACACCACAGTCTAAAAGTCACAGTGCCAAACTCAAAATACATGTGGTCATACCAAACAAGTCAGACATATAAAGCCAACTATTACACACACATCTACTTATTTAATTCATGTCTAAAGTCAAAGTGGTACAGCTAATGGTTACCTATAAGTCTTACTATTGCATCCAACAGCTCACAGTTTAAACTCTTACACTATGGCACCCAGACACCACAGGCCAACAGCCAAAGCATACAGCTCTCTAACATAGGTTTGGTTTGTTATATTACAACTACATTTACTCTCTGGCAGTCCTCACAGATGGCTGTAAACAAAGAAAAGTCCTGTACCTAAGGTTGAAATGTTAACCTAAAGTGTGGAGCCAGTCACCAAGATTAAACACAGCACAGTCTCAAAATCAGTTGGTGCATTGCAAAATAAGCAAAGCCAACAAGCAGACAACTGCCACTGGGTACAAATCAAGCCTTTAATTTGCAAACTCCCTCCTCAACCCCAGGACACACACCAACTGCCTCTGACCCGACGCTTCCTGAACTGAAAACAGAAACAGAGACAGTGAGACACAAATGAACCCTGAAATGTAAAAGAAAAAGAAAAAAAGAAAAGACTGAGCGATGTTGAGCAACATGCTTGCTCTTACCTTGTCTCTCACGGTCCTCTCCATCAGCTGCTCCATCCTGCACAAAGAAAGTAAACATGAGCCACAGGGAGAAAGAAAGTCTAACCTTGCATTTTGAAACATTTAGCAAAACCTCCAGATGCAGCAGGAGGCCTACCTGAGCTCCACTTTGACTGTGACCTCCTCCATGACCTTCATGCCAATCTTCATCAAGACAAACCTGCAGACCCACGACACAATTGGAGCCCGACTCCACCAGAACCTGTTAAACACAGACTCACACCTACAGGCCCAAGCACAGCACCTAAACACCGAGCCACACAGCTCCATCAACAATACACAACTACTGACAGCTTCTACATCAAGAGCCAACTACATCTAACACACACACTAAACCTACACTGACCCATGTGACCTCCACACATTGACAACTACCCACAGGCATAGGGGTGTGCCATCTAAGTCACCTCACGATTCGATTTGATTACGATTCACAGTGCTACGATTCGATGATTCCTCAATTATCGATGCATCTCGATTAATCTTTTTTTCCCCACATAGAATGTTTCTTTTCTCAGTTACTTGTAAAATAATGTATATTTTTACATATCCATTCATTGAAGTAAAACACGTTTATCTCTTTTATTTTCTAACCCCCCTGATAAAAGAAGAAAAAAGCATTAGCTCGCACATGTAATGTCTGTTTTATTTATTGATGTAGATTAAAAACAATAATAATAATACTAAAAATATATATTGTGTGGCTGTACTGACATGATTCTGATTTGATTATTTCATTATGAACATGTACATGAAAAAAATATCTGTTAAAAAAGAAAAGAAAAAACAGGGAAAGGAAATTGACAATATTTCCACTTCTATTACAATCTGATATCTTGATTTACATGTCCAGAAAGTAATCCTTTTAAATCTTATTGTATGTGCATGTCAGCCAGATTGTTTCTCATAAGGATTTTGGACACTATTCGGTCACTGCACGTATTCTTACGTTTCCAGTCAACAGTGTTGACAGAATATGCAACACTCGGCGCTAACCCCTCAGTACAGAGCCGAGCAGTTTGCGTCGAGTTTCGCAGTTTTTTCACCGACGAACACAGAGCCGTAAGCAGCCGCTTCGCCATGCTTGCATTGTTTTGAAGGGGGAGGGGCTTAGTCTGTGGAAGGGGCTTGTTGTGCCACCCAGATTTGCTTCCCTCCGTGCAGTTTTCTTCAGACATACGTTCCTCTTCCACACGAAAACAGCATTGTACTCAAATTATGTCATATTCCGTGTTAAAAATAGATTCTGTTTTAGTCGGCCAATTCCGCGATTCAGTGATCGTGGAAATCATGGGGCCCCATAATCTGTCCGGGGGGCACACACTACTATTTTATCGTTCTGACCGCTGCACTTTCCTTCTGTTATTAAAAGAATCGATTTTTGAACATTTATGAATCGATTCTGAATCGTCAAGTGTCGCGTCACGATTAATCTATGAATCGGGCACACCCCTACACAGCCACATACAAAACACAGAGCTACACACTTCAACCCATGCTTCCAACACTATCTGCCCATAGGCTTCCACATATACACAGTTGTGTCCAGATCACAACTGCATATATGTTTCCACCTACAGACGACACTGACACAAGCACAAGCACTGTAAACCTACACCGACCTCAATGCTTTTCACACACACTGAATCCATCCAAAACTGAGCCCTGACAATACTCAGCCACACCCAAACTCCAATGCACCTGGATACAGAACAAAGCCCATCTAAACTGAGCTGAAGACAGGCCTGCACTTCCAACACTCACCCTAGCACTCACTCACTCTCTCTCTCTCTCTCTCTCTCTCTCTCTCTCTCTCTCTCTCTCTCTCTCTCTCTCTCTCTCTCTCTCACACACACACACACACACACACACACACACACACACACACACACAGAGAAATGAATGCATGCATGTGTAGAAACACTAAACAATGTTAACCAACATGCAGCGTCTCACCTGGTCTCTCATGACCCTCCAAATAAGCTCTGCCATCCTGCAAGAGAAACACAAACAGGAAGCATCAGCACACAAACCACCTTTGAAACAGCCCTTGATTTTTTTTTGAATCCACTTACCACAAAGAGCTCTGACAACACACAACAGCCACAGTGTGTCCCTCACTCCCACAGGATGGCGCTCTATCCTCACCAGCAGCACCTTCACTGGCTCCACCCCACATACACCTACAACACACACACACACACACACACTAAAATTAGTGCATGCATAAGTGTAGAAACACTACAATGTGGCTCTTGCTCACCTGGTCTCAAATGGTCCTCTCACTCAGCTCCTCCCTCCTGCTGAAAAACACAAAGACATTGGTTTTGGATACTAATCAAGTCAGTCCTTGAACTTGTAATATTTTGCTTGACTTCCAGCTGCAGCAGGGGCCTTACCTGAGCTCCACATTGCCCATGGCCTCAAAGTTGGATGGCCACTCAGCCACAAGCAGCTGCACACAGAAAGAAAGAAGGAGACATTAATGCATGCATAAGTTTTATTCTCCATCAAGCAGCAACTATGTCTCACACACACTAAACCCACACTGACCCCAGTGCCATCCATATAGTGACAAATAGCCACAACTAAGCCTGACAACACTAAACTACACAACACAGCCTGTGCTTCCAACACTACCTGCTGATGGGCACACACGGTTGCTGGGGAGTGTACACAAATGAATCCTTCAGTGTAGAAACACTGAGCAGTATTGGCCAACATTCATCCTCATGACTCTCTGGATCAGCAGCTCCTCCATCCTGCACAACACACAAAGAAACACACTCAACATTAGCCACAGGTGCTAGGCAAGTCAAACTCTGGAAGTTAAAACATCTTACAACACTTCCACAGGCAGCAGGGGGCGTACCTGGGCTCCACACACAAATACATGTTTAAATGTAGAAACACTGAGCAATGTTGACTTATGTGCTTTCTTATGTGCTTTATTTGGAAAGATATAGATATATCTGTGTATATATATATGTGTATATTCTTACCATCCTCAACCTCCACTACGCACAATCTCGCTGAAAATACTTTATTTTTACTTTGTGTCTTTTTTTATGTTATTTTTATGGTAATTTATTTTTCTGTACCTTTCTACTGTGATCTTCTGAGCTGGTGCAACGTAATCTCGTTCCTAATACGTACCTGAACGTAGAAGGAATGACAATAAAGTTCTCTGAATCTGAATTCTCTTACCCTCTGATGATTCTCTAGAGCAGCTCATCCTTCCTGCAGAGAAGGCACATGCACACACACAGGCTTTGGATATTTAACCTGGAATTTTCAACATTCAGCAACACTTCAAGGTGCAGCTGAGGGCCCACACTGGCCATGGCCTCATCCACACTGCTGAACACACACCCTACACCTAACCCAAGGCCATCCACACCAACAGTTACCCACAATTAAGCCTGGCAACAAGACATGCAGCTCAACCCATGCTGCCAACACTATCTGCTAGTGATGGGTAGATGAGGCGTCATGAAGCGTTTCAACACATTGCCAAACTGTATTGATACTGTGTCCATACTGTGTCACTGAATACTGACACCTGCTGGACCTTAAAAATCCCTACAGGCAACCTAGTTGACAGACTCAACTGACACTGATTTGATGACCTAGTATCAGAATCAGAAAACTTTATTGCCAGGTATGTTACACATACAAGGAATTTGACGTGGTGTTGGTGCAAAAAACAGACAAACTGGACTGACAAGTCCCATAACACATAAAGTTGAACAAGAAAAAAGTTTTAATACTAAAATAAGAGAAAGAAGAAAGTAATAATATAATTTAGGTCATTGTATTTTATCTTGTGTTATTTCATATCTTCATTTAAGTTTTAAATATCTTTGATATTGTTAGATACAGTCAATAAATAATGTGAATATGTATCATAACGTGAAAATCTAAGTGAACGTGTTGTGAATGAGGATGCTTGTGGACTGGGATTTTTTTTTTTTTTTTATTCAAAAAATAACACTAGTCTGTTACACTTTTTTGGCGCATGCCAATCCACAACTAAGCCTTGCCAACACTTGGCCAGTCCCAAACTCCAAAGCAGCTATACTGGTTACAAAGCCCATCTCAACCGAGCTAAAGACACAAGCCTGCACTTCAACACTCAGATCTCTCTCACACACGCATACGCGCGCATAAGCGTAGAGCCGATGAGCGAAGCCAAGCGCGGTGCTTTCTCCCAAATGGTCTCGGCTGCTCCGCTGGATCCCTTCGTCCGTCCTGCGGAAACCCGGCACATAATCAAACATGTTAGCCTCTGGTCACAAATCAACTCAAGCTCTGCATTTTAAACGTTCTGTGTGGGCCTTACCTGGCCTCCACGTCCGCAATTTTTCCTCTGGACTGCTCCGGACACGTGAACCGCCTCTCTCGCGCTCACGCCGAAGTTCCAGCTCCACTAGGCCTGAATCGTCTCTCTGCTCTCAGCCACAGCTTTCACTGTGCACCAGAAAATACAATAACAAATAACCTGCTAAACATGAACACACAGGCTTCCTCTGTCTACAGGTAACGAGTTAACTTTGGTCCACTAACCAGAAAAAGAGCTTCGACAAAACAGAACGTCAGGAAGGTATCCTGTATTCCACAGCAAAATCGAGCAAATGTTACCCCAACGCCTTATAAGCTGCACTACATAAGATTCTGACCTGCTATTGGCTGAGCCCTCTCCTCCCCGGTCACATGGGTTTGATTAGCGCAGGGGCAACAGGTGCGACTGGTTTTTGGCGCGGCTCAAACTGGACTCTGATTGGACGGGACTAATGGCTGAAGTGGTAGGAGGGACCTGCGGTGACTGCCCTCATAAAGCAGCAGTAACGTCTGAATGGGGATCCAACACAGAACAGGTGTTTGGAATGATCACAGATTACCAGAGGTTCACTTTCAGTCTGACTCCATGGCTTTATGTATTAAAGACTTCAATCAGAATCAGTTTTATTGGCCAGATTTATGCATACACACAAAAACAAAAAAGGAATTTGACTTCGGCTTTCCTTTGCTCTCTGGAACTACAGAACAACACAAACAAAAGAACAACTTTTTTTCCATATATATACATACATACATACATACATATAGATATATCTATATATCTGTATCTGTATCTGTATATATATATCTATATATATATAGATATATATATATAGTTTGCATTATCCAGATTCAGATCTCTCTCTCTCTCTCTCTCTCTCTCTCTCTCTCTCTCTCTCTCTCTCTCTCTATCTATCTATATGTGTGTGTGTGTGTGTGTGTGTGTGTCATATAAGGTGTGTTCAAAAGCAAACAAAGTCAACCAGTGAATCTGCTGTCAATTGTCTTCCAACATGGTCATTATAACCATGTTACAATATGAAGCAGTATCAACAGTTTACCAAAAGCTTCCTACTTAAATTTCCTTCAAAGGTGTGTGTCACCTGTGGCCTTCCCATCACAACTACTCAGCAAAATCTCCAGTTATGTTTTTGCTCCACACATACACACAGAGTGAGCTCTCAGTAGGAAGAGCTCACTTGATTTTACTTTTATTAGTGTTTAAGGTTCATGAGGCATGTCTTATTGTTTCAGTTCATGCACAGTAAAACTGTCAAATCCATTCAACAGTCCTCATTGGGAAATGTGTCTGCAAAACAGTTAAGAAATATCAAACACAACAGAGTTTATTTGGACTTTTACACACATAATAAAGACCTCAAAAAAAAGAAAGTCTCATTAAAAGACATCATACAATCACAATCTAAAGAAAAAAGTAAGAAAACTTACAAAAAACCAGTACACAAAATACAAAAACAGTAAAAACTATACAATATGCTAATTTACATGATGTTGGAGGGGTGAAGAGTAGGATCCTGTGGGAGAGAGAAAAAACATGGACAAATGAAATGTTAGACCAGACCAGTCCACAACTAAACAGTAATTGTCACACTAAAGAATAGAAATTGATCATATGATCAGTGACTACATCAGACACATCATTAGCTGATATATGTGAAAATATGCATTTAGCTGTTTTTGTAGGACACAGACGTCCTTAGGTTGATAGCAAGCTGGGGGAAAATACAAAAACTCAAAACCTAAACATCATCATCATCATCATCATAAAGAGGAGGAATCCAATCAGTAAATAAATCAGTTGGGTTTTCAACATCTGACAGAAGACGAGTCTCAGCCAGAGAGGCCATCTGGTGTGTGATTGACCTATAGACCTTACAATGACACTTCTAATGCAGGGAATAATACAACATCCAATCAGACTGAACACGCTCGCACCAATAAGGATACCAGTGATTCCTTGCAGTAGCGATGAATGGGCATAAAATGACATCTGTAGCACGACGAGGTTGAAACCTCAGCTATGGCTTTTCACCACCTCCAACTCCAAATGCGTGTCGGGCAGTCCCATTAAACTGCAGCACAAAGTTTTCAGATATTTCTTGCAGATAATCCTCTTCTGGTCCTGCTTTCTAGTGAAATTCGTGCAGAGATTTCTGTAGAAGAAAGGCCTTGTTTAGCCGTGGCTAAAATAATCTGTGAGGTTCCAAAGACATTTTGGTTTGGTTGTGAAAAAGAAGATGAAAACAAATGGATGCCAATAATTATGTCCATCATATGTTTTATGTGTGTAAATTTGATTTGACTATATGGAAGCATTTTTGTTGTTGTTCAATAACTCTGGACGTTTTATTAAATATTGTGATTCTACAAAACTGCTTGATTTCCATTTATTTGTGAAGCTATTCTAAACTGTACTTAAAATTCAGCAGTGCCAATAACTTTGAGCAGGACTGTAAATAAAAGAAGATATTTATTAACATGACATAATCAATACACAAACAAATTTGTCAAAAGTCCTGAACATAGACAAAATATACATTTCTTGTATCTTGTGAACAGCTATATCACAGTCCATCAGCCAACAGCCCACCATACAAATCAAGTGACAATTAACGAGGCATCAGCTCCGAGCCTATGCATGGTAATGTTATCAGGATGTTAGCATGGACTCTGCAGGCTGTACCAGAGGCACATGCTTTAACACACAGTGTGAAGTATCCATGCTGTGTAGTGAATAAAACAGTAGAACTATAGATAACAAGTACACTGATTAAGACAGAGCATTCACCTGGGTCTTCTTCATGCAGCATAGCACATATGTTTGTCATGATGTAAAGCAATAAAGAAGAAAACAGGGCAAAGAAAAAATGAAATGAGAAATGTTCTCTTGCATTGTAATGTTTGTCTAACAACCATCTTCAGTAGTTTCAGCCACAAAGTGATCATGAGTACTTCAGTGCTGTAAAAGCAGAAAATCTAATAGTACCTATTCACATACAGCCCCACTTTAAAGGTGTGACTGTAGAGAGCGTTTGTAGCCGTGGAATAACTGAAGCAGACACACACACACAAAAGCCAGTACACAGGCTAAACAGGGCTGAGGTCAGAAGTCCAAGTCTCCCCACCACAAACCGTTAAAAAAAAAATTAAAATAAATAAATAAATAAATAAATACATGGAGTTAACCATTCACTTATATTGTCTGTAAATTTGAATGTTGCAACAAGCATTTGGATTTAGTTCCAAAACCTCCACACTACCAGAGATTCAATTCTGCTGGGGAAATGCTGAACCCTGGAATCACCCTGTAAAATATCAATGAAGAGTTTGTTTTTAGTTGTGAAACCCACAGAGGTTAGACCCTCCAAATCCCCAGCAAAAACAATAGAGAAAACAGTCCAGGCTGGACAGACCTCAGAACTTCAGCGTCCCCCAAATGCCCAGGTTCATGGTGTCCATCACTTGATGGACTACAGGTTTGTTTAGAAACAGCTGTGAGTGATATGGAGAAAATCCACAGTGACAATTATTTCTTTTAGGAGGGAAATATTTTAAAACCTCAGGTAAACTTACAACATGTAATATGTGAACGTCATTTGATGCCAGCGTAATAAAAGTTTAAAAAAAAAAAAAAAGAATAACATTACAATATATATATAATTTTATATTTCAATGTGGTTATATATTGGGATGTAAAACATTTTTTGGAAATAAATAAAATGAATCACTTGGGGCCCCAAGGTTCATTTTTGCCCCACAAAGCTAATCCAGCACTGACAACAATGACTTTCCATATGTGTAAAAACAGCTGGTATTTAGTTCTAAATGAATGCACTAGCAAGAAATACCACCAACCCACATGTACACAGGAGCAATGTTCAATTCATGTCCATCTGAAATAATGACTGCACCACACAGACGGCTGGTCTGATTGAAAAAACAGTGATACAGACGTCTGCTGCTGAGGGTCCACGTTAACTGTGTGAACCAATCACAGTCGGAAATCCAACGTATATGTGGTGGAAAAATACTTTCCTCCTTTTGAGAAGTGAAATAGAATTCTTTAGACAGTTATTGTCTTTTGGTGCTTTATTCTAAAATAAGGTTTACAGAGTAATCCATTTGTGCAGAAAGGACAGAGCTCACGCAGCATCAAATGCTACAGAGGTCTGACCCCAGGTTACAAGTTCCAAGAGTACTTATGCCTGTTTCTCACATACCAGCATGGCAAGGATGGCAGGGAGACAAAATAATCTGAAGGTCAAAAAATTGAGATAAGTTGTAAGTTGTGCTCGGAGACACCGGAGACATAACAGGTGTCAAAGTACAAAGTACAGTAAACAAAGTACATTAGGCCACTACAGGTCATGTTATATGTACTTCACCCAGAATTGAATATACGAGTTCATGAGAATATACGAATGCTTGATAAAAGAGTATATGGTTATATGATAAATTGACATTACAATTCCCCCTTTGGCCATAAAATGGCCACACCAAAGTATATACAAATTGATCATATGATCAGTGACTACATTCCTTTGGGTTTAAGTAAACACATCATTAGCTGCTAAATGTTAAAATATGCATTTAGCTGTTTTTGTAGGACACAGACGTCCTTAGGTTGATAGCAAGCTGGGAAAAATACAAACACTCAAAACATCAATATCATCATCATCACAAGTCTCAGCCAGAGAGGCCATCTGGTGTGTGACTGACCTATCAATAGACCTTACATTGTTGCTCTTGTTGGTGACACAGAGCTTTACTCTGTAGTCACTTGGTTGGAGCTTGGCATGCTACTGGTGGAGGAGGGCGCTCTTTCACCCCTCACTCTTATATTGCAGACGGTTCCACCGCAGCTGCAGGTTAGGGGCAGCGCACGGCGTGCACCCCAGTTGTCTTCCTCAGCGTCTGGATGAGTCAGTTTTCCCTAGACCATTATTCTGGGTCTAAAGAATTTATGTGGCCTCCTTTGCTTTGATTCTCTGGTGGCTGGTTGTCGGCCTTTGGTTCAGGAACCCGTTTGCAGTGGCTGGCGTGTACCCATGTGGCCTTCTCCGCAACCTTTCCAGCTGTCTCAGTGGTCAGCAGAACCTGGAACGGGCCCTGGAATCGCCTTGGTTTCCAGTGACGGCGTCTGTGGTCTTTGATGAGAACCCAATCTCCAGGCTGTAAGTTGTGGAGGACTGCTGTGGCTGCAGATGGCAGGGCACTTTTCACCTGTGAATGTAATGCTGATAAGGTTGTAGACAAGTTGGCACAGTATCTCAACATAGCATCATCACATGCACCTGTGGTAAGGGGAGGGTGTAACTGGACCTACTGGATGATATGAATAATGATGACGTCTGTCAAACCCAAGATAGTCTGACACTTCTTTCAGGGCTTGGTTGACAAAACCTGGTCCATTGTCACTGCTGATGACTGAAGGAATTCCCCACCTAGGAATAATTTCAGTTAGCAGTGCTTTAGCCACAGCTCCAGCATCCTGTTTGGAAGAGGGGAAAACTTCAACCCATTTGCTGAACATGTCAACAATTACAAGACAGTATCTTTTCCCTTCACTTGGTGTTAGTTCAATGAAATCCATCATTAAATGATCAAAGGGTTTGTCAGGAGGTGGATGACCAGCAGGTGGCATATGAAGAGCCCCTGATGTATTGTTGGCTGCACAAATGATGCATTTCCTGCAAAAGTCCTGTGCAAAAGTTGAAAAAGCACGTGTGTACCATGATGAATTAACAGCAGCACACATTCCCCCTTTGCCCACGTGGTCTCTCCCATGGGACAGTTTAGCATAACAGTGGAAAAGAGCACGTGGCAAACAAGGTTTGTTATCTGGACCCATCCACACTGAGTCTTTAAATGTGGCACCTGATTTTGACCACATGGTGGAAAGAGACTGCAGAACAGAAACATCAGCAGGTGAGCAGGTGTCAGGAGTGTTAGACAACATCAAACAGTTAACCGTGAAAGGTGAAGCAGACAATGCAGCAGCTTTAGCGGCTGCATCTGCTGCAGCATTTCCTGTAGAAATAGAGTCAGAACTGTTAGTGTGAGCTTCACATTTAATCACAGAGATGGATGCTGGAAGGAGGATGGCATCCAGCAATGCAGACACAAGTTTATGGTGTGAGATGGGCTTGCCAGAAGATGTAAGAAATCCTCTATGTCGCCAGAGGGCCCCAAAATTGTGCACCACTCCAAACGCAGAACGCGAGTCTGTGTAAATATTCAGTTTTACCTGAAGCCAGTTTACAGGCTTCAGTCAGAGCTACAAGTTCTGCAGCTTGTGCTGAAAAGTGTGGTGGCAGTTTGCCACTGAGCAAAATGTCATGTGGTGTCACTATTGCAAAACCCACTGGAGCAGCACCTGTGTCCACGTTGCGAGATGCCGAAGCGTCCACAAACAGCTCCATGTCTGCATTTGGTATGGGCTGAGTGGAAAGATCTGGTGTGGGTGTGCAAACTTCATCAAGAATATGAAGACAGTCATGTGCTTCTCCATCTGCTGCAGTTGGGGGGAGAGTTGCTGGATTAAGTACACTGCATCTTTTAACAGTAATGTTAGGCATATCAAGCAAAGTAGTGTGATATCTTAACCAGCGCTGTGCAGAGAGATGAGAGGTCTTCTGTGTGTGCAGAATGTGAGCAACAGCATGAGGAACCATAAGAGTCAAATCTCCATAACCTACAATATCATGTGATGCAACCACAGCCTTCTCTGCTGCAGCTACAGCACACAGACAGAGAGGGAGACCAGCGGCAACAGCATCAAGCTTGGTGGAAAAATAAGCTACAGCTCTCAGTCTACCCCCATGTTCCTGTGTCAAAACAGAGGACATGTATCCGTCCTTCTGGTCAACAAACTGAGTAAAGGGAAGGTCAGGGTTTGGCAGTCCCAGTGTGGGAGCAGCCTTTGTCAGTTTGGTCAGTCCAGGTCAGTTTGTCATGTGCACAAAGATTGTTACCATGAATCATGGAAGAGAGAGCTGCCTCTCTCTGCCACGTCATGCCTAAGAAACTCATCATTTGCTTTTTGGTGATTGGTTTTGGTACAGATTGAACTGCTTCAATACATTTGGGAGAGAGAGATTTGCCCTCTGCTGTGATCACATGTCCCAAATATGTAACACAAGTTTGAGCAAACTGCAGTTTTGACAAGCTAGCTTTATGGCCATTGTTTGCTAGATGTTTTAGCAATGCTACTGTATCTGTAAGTTTTGGGATGGAAGTAGGAATCTCAGTGACAGGTATCCCTGAACCCTGACAAACAGGACTACAACTCTCTGCATGGCTAGATAGTATTACTATGAGTTTTCATTTTTTTAATAGCAGAAATATTGCTTCAGAATTCAACATTTACTGCTTTTGATTGTGATAAAAATGAAAATCAACTATTTTCAACCAAGCCCTAGTCTCATTAACATTGATTTTCAAATTTGAAAAAACAGGATGTACTTCATTAATGAGTGTATACCTGATGTCACTCTGTAGGAACAGGCGGCTGTTGCGGAAATTGGCGGAGCTTCCCAGACAGCATGTAACCTCCCTGTTCTCCTGCATGATCTTCATCATCTCACACATGGCTGTGAAGAGAACTCCACTGTAAGTAAATGTCTACAGTACTCTAAAGCAAACACTGAGTATATCGAAGACACAGATCTTTCATTCTTTCCTTGAAATAAGCCTCGTTGGTTATTAATCATCGCTTTTCCTTATTAGAATCTGTTTCACCATTGACGAGCAGAGGAAGACAATGGAGTCAGAGGACATCTTTAAAAAGTAAGATGAAAAAGTTTTCCAAAAAAGTGGAATTACCCATAAGCAGAGTGATTCATTCTATAAAACACATAAAGAATACTGACTGTCAGGGGTGCAGTCAGTGAAGAGTGGCACCAAAAGAGGCACATTATCAATGTTCTTCAGATGAGGACGGACCTGGTGGATCCCACGAGGTAGCTTGGCCTGACAAAGGGCAGGGAGAGAAAATGATTCAGACTAATGTAAAATAATTTCAAAACAAAGCACAATTTCCTGCTGGTTACCAAAGCATAAGACAGAGGAATCTGTCTGTATTATACAGCTGCATGAAAAACAGATACTGATATTTCTCCATTGTAGCTTCAGTGGTTTTAATAAAAGGTATTGTTACCCTGTTGCAGTCCTCCAGGAAGCTGGGCACATCACTGTCTGTGGGCTGGAAACTGGCTAAGTCAGAGTGGGCTTCCTCCTCTGGCAGCAAAGGACCTTCTGCTTCATCCCGAGAATCTGAATCACATATGAAGACAGTCGGCAAAGTTAGAGATACTCTGTAAAACTCAAATGAACAGACATCACTCATGTCAGACCTGCACTTCTACAGGACTCCTTTCTGTTATTTCCCTAAAAGAAGCATAAAGTAACATAAAATGGAAAAACTCATGTAAAGTTATACAATGTAATTCAAACTGTGACCACCCCATAGAACAGGGTAATGTCATAATTTGACGAGATCTGATCCAGAAATCATGTGGGTTTACTCTTCAAATGATAAATCTATGTCTGTGTAATTAAACAGCAAGACTAAACACAGAAACCTTGACAACCTACATTGATGTCCACATCACACCTGCAGACAGAAGGACAGTCATGAAGTGCACCCCAACAGTAAATGTAATAAAATGAATAATATCCTCAGGTTGTGCAAACACAGGTTTGGTACCTTGGTTCAGGTCTTCGTGCAGGGAACCGTGACTGGGGCTGGATGGAGCTCCATCACAGGGACTGTCTCCGTTTGGGGTCAGAGAGATGTGGCAGTTCCAGCCCGTCTCTAAACCCATCTTCTCAGCAAAAACCTGCACAGACACAAAATGAGCCACATAAACACACACTCTCAAAATGACAGCTTTTTGTTGTGGACTAGAATCAGCTGCATGCTGGGAAATGCACATTTATTTTGGTGAATGTGGAAAAAACAATGTGCTGTCAGCAGAGACACAGAGAGACATCAGATGAAAGAGTCCATTTATTGTCCAAATGAAAGAGAACTATACCTTGATCACTTCATCCAACATAAACTAGATACTATCAAATGTTTATTGGAGCTTGTGTGTGTTCACCTTGCTGCGGAGCTCATCCTCCATAGAAAAGTAAACAAAGCGGATGCAAGCTGTGACCAGGGCATCGATAAGCCGGACTGTGTCCAGCCTCGCCTGGAACTGAGACGACACCATTCCCATGAAGATCTGCCCACTCAGGGCCTGGACGCAGTCCTCACGCTCCACCCCCTCACCTATACCCTCTGCACACATGACAAGGGAAGACGATCAAAGCAAAAGAGACAGGAAAATGAGTTGTGTTATTACTGTTTTATTACTTGAATTAATCCGTCCCTCCGTCACTAACTCTTACCATCTGAGCTCCAGCTGTTCCTACAGGAGTTGTATTTGATGGGGGTGGTGGAGGGCAGCTCCACTCCAGAGAAGAGGCTGGGACTGGGGGCCAGTTCTACACACTTCCCATTGAGTTGGCTTGACAGTGACACTTGCATGGGTTTGTAGGCAAAGGCTGAGCAGTAACCTGACAGACAGGCCCGCTGGTAGAAGTCCAGGACCTTCTTTCTGTAACACAAGAGCAGAGTGTAGAAATAAACACTCAGGTGGCAGCTTCTATTATTTTGTCCACCCTATTGATATCAGTGAGGGCAGGTTAAATAACAGAAAGACCTCTGTATATACTGTACAGTTCAACAGCATCACAAACTGCAGCCTCCAAAATGATCAGAACGTTGAAGCAACGTCTCTAAAACAGTTTGAAGAAAACCTGAACATGATGAGCTTCATGGATAATAAAGTGGCAGCTGAGTGTAGATATGGATGATATCACCTGTGCTGTGCTTATGAAACTTTGATACTTGTGTCTGACTCAAGATTTACAGCCACAGAAGAGCGATCAGTGTGACGGCACCTGTCTGAGCCCGACAGGGGGTAGATATCAGTTCCATCCCAGAAGTCAGTGCAGGCTTCCAGGATGAGGTCAGCCGAGCCATGTGACAGCATCTGGATGTTATCTACAACAGAGAGGTTAGAGAAAGACAGTGACAATAACATTAGCAGACATGAAAATACACATGAACACCTTTTTTTTTAACTTGTTCACCTACTTGGTGAAGAGACAGAAAAAGGACAAGTAACACAGCAAAATACACCAAGTACATATAAGAAAAAATCAGCTCTTTTCATTAAAAACTGTAAAATAAAAGAAAACAGAGCAGTAGAACGACACAGGTTGACTGAAGTGTGTATAGACTTACTGGAGGAGGAGTCTGGTACGAACAGAGAGATGAGGTGGGACATGGGAGGCTGGCGTTTGGTGAAGTAATGAAGGTGGCGGGAGGTGAACTCCTTGGTTTTCTCTCCAGATGGCAGCTGGTACAGAGCCAAGTGGTTCTCCTGTTTGAACAGCTCCCTTGCACCGGGAGTGAATCCTGACACACAAACACAAACAGACACACAAAGGAAAAGATGAGGGTAATAGATAATAAGACATGATCTAATTTGGTTCTGAAAACTTGTCTTTCTTCCCACAAACAGCACATCATCTGATACTGATGATCAGTTTAAATGATGTTTCACACCAACCCGGAGCCTCTGCCTACAGTGAAACACCTAAACATTGGGAAATGGATGAATGTCTTTACTGGCCAACAACAACTCTGCACATCACTGCCATCATCTGGTGAGGAGTGGGACAGACGCTGAGTCTCAGCTGGTTAAACCTATGATTGTGATTGCTACAACCTTCTGCTGCTTACAGCCACTGCTGACGGGAGCTCCACAGGGGACTGTCCTGTCCCCTTTACCCTGTCCCTGACTTCAGGTACGGAATTCTGACCTGCCACCTACAGAAGCTCTCAGATCTCTGCAGCTGCTGGATGCATCAGGGGGGAGGATGTGTCACCAGAGGGCGGTGGCCGGTTTTGTGGACCGGTGTGAGCTGAACCACCTGCAGCTCAGCAACAGCATTCAACATTTATTCAAAGGATTCAAAGGCTTTTTATTGTCAATTTCACCATATGTCAGACATACAGGGGAATCGAAATGTTGTTTCTCTCTCTTTGCAATGTGCATTTTACAATAATAATAAATTAAACAATCTAAACAAAACCAGCTAAATAAACTTTTTCTACAATATAAATACATTGTGTGTAAAGAAAAAAAAAAAAAATCTGGGGGGGGGGGGTAGTGTACAGAGTTCAGCATCCTGACAGCCTGGTGGATGAAGCTGTTGGACAGTCTTGTGGAGTGGGCCCGGAGGCAACGGAACCGTCTCCCTGAAGGCAGGAGGCTGAAGTGGGGGTGAGCCGTGTGTTATAAATGTCTGTGAGGGGCAACAGAGGGACACCGATGATCTTGCTGGCTGCATTCACTATGCGTTGCAGTGTCTTTCGGCAGGAGGCAGTGCAGCCTCTCAATGGTGCCCCGGTTACTTCTAACTGACAAATTCATCTGTTTAATTAAGCTATTCAAAGTAGTTTCTCTGATTAGCTGATGTTTGCTTGGTCTCTGCAAACATTAGCAAGTCAAGGTGCAGAGCAAGACGCGTCCATGTCTGTAGATTTCTCTCTTCTAGGTACTGACTGTTTCTTACAGGGCAGCACAGGGCATGTGATTTCCAGAGCAGATATGCACAGAATTTAACTTCAGTTGGACTTTAAGAAAAAAAAATCATACGTAATCCCACCAAACAATACTGTTATTGTACGATGAGTAAGCAGGTGTTACATCAAGTCCTGTCATGTATTATCTTTCTGACAAGAGCAGTAAATTTCTGCTCCTATATCATTTTTTTTCCCCCAATTATGGTTGACTTGCAGTTCAGCCAGGTGCAGTACTCCCACACCAGTCCATCAATCCAACATAGCAGCAACTTGTTTGTAGCCTTAATTTATCATGAAGACCATGTGAGAAATAGATCTTCTCAGTGTATCACAGCCTGCACTTCCAACACTCACCCTAGCTCTCTCTCTCACTCACTCACACACACACAGAAATGAATGCATGCATGTGTAGAAACACTAAACAATGTTAACCAACAGGCAACGTCTCACCTGGTCTCTCATGACCCTCCAAATAAGCTCTGCCATCCTGCAAGAGAAACACAAACAGGAAGCATCAGAATAACAGCAAACAACACATGGAAATAGCAAACACACACTCTAAACCTAGTTGGATCCCAGTGCCCCCCCAGAACTAATCTAAGTCCCATCTAAAGTGCATTAAAGACAAAAGCAGGCACTTCCTTCTTTTGGATTTTAATACAAACATTCTCTCACTCAGACATGGATGCATGCATACTGGTAGAAACACTGCACAATGTGGCCTTCATGCACCTGGTCTCAAGGGATCCTCTAGATCAGCTCCGCCCACCTGCAGCAAAAGCCTCATCTAAGCTGGAGCCCCACTCAGCCAGATGCAGCTACCTGCTAAACACACACAAATACATGTTTTAGTGCAGAGACACTGAACAACGTTGATTTATGTGCTTTCTCTTACCCTCTGATGATCCTGTAGAGCAGCTCATCCTTCCTGCAGAGAAGGCACACACACACACACACACACACACTTTGGATATTAAAACTGGAATGTTCAACATTCAGCAACAGATCCACAGAGGATGCTATCGCTCTCCACTCTGTGCTGAGCCATCTGGAGCAGCAGCAGAGCTACGTTCGGATGCTCTTTGTGGATTACAGTTCCGCCTTCAACACAATCATTCCCAACATTCTCATCACCAAACTGGACACTCTTGGCCTCCCCCCTCTCACATGTGCCTGGATAAAGGACTTTCTAACCAACCGACCCCAGACTGTGAGACTCGGCCCCCACCTCTCCTCCATTCACACCCTGAGCACTGGCTCTCCACAGAGCTGTGTGCTGAGCCCCCTCCTGTACTGCCTCTACACCCACGACTGCAGTCCGGCCCACAACAGCAACCTCACTGTCAAGTTTGCTGATGACACTACAGTGGTCGGACTCATCTCAAAGGGAGATGAAGCAGCCTACAGAGGGGAGGTCCTGAAGTTGGCATCCTGGTGTTCAGAGAACAACCTGGCTCTGAACACCAAGAAAACCAAGGAGATCATTGTCGACTTTAGGAAGCACAGCACCGACTTAGCCCCCCTCTACATCAACGGCGAGTGCGTGGAGAGAGTCCACACTTTCCGGTTTCTTGGGATCCTCATCTCCGCTGACATCTCCTGGACAGAGAACATCACAGCGGTCACACTTCCTGAGGGTCCTCAGGAAGCACAACCTGGACCCCATCCTGCTGCTGACCTTCTACCGCTCGTCCATTGAGAGCCTGCTGACGTACTGCATCACAGTATGGTACGGCAGCTGCACCATGGCAGACAGGGAGAGGCTTCAGAGGGTGGTAAAGGCGGCACAGAAGATCATCGGCTGCCCCCTCCCCTCCCTGATGGACATTTACACCTCCCGCTGCCTCAGCAGAGCAAAGAGCATCACCAAGGACAGCTCCCACCCTGGCTTTGCTCTATTTGACCTGTTGCCCTCAGGAAGGCACTACAGGCACATCAGAACAAAGACTAACAGACTCAGAGACAGTTTTTTCCCAAAAGCCATAACCACACTGAACTCACACATGCACTGAACCCCACAGTCTATTTCCCTGAACCCCTGGACTTCCTTCTATCCACTCACTGTGCAATATCTGTATATCTACATACTGTGCAATATTCATTAATGTGCAATAACCCATACTTTCTTGAACTGTGCACCTTACCCCGCCCCCTTGTATTTTGTTTTTTTTTTAACTCTCTTCGTATTGTTGTATAGCTTTCTTCTTATATATTTTCATACTTGCACTAAACTTATTTCATCTTATTTTATTGTATTCTGTGTTGTATATTTATACATGTTGCACTGAAGAAGGAGATGCTTTTCATCTGGTTGTACATGTAAAAGATGTATAATGACAATAAAAGACATTCTATTCTATTCAAGGTGACAACACTTGCAAGTCCCAAACTCCAAAGCAGCTATACTGGTTACAAAGCCCATCTCAACTGAGCTAAAGACACAAGCCTGCACTTCAACACTCATATCACTCACACGCATAAGTACGGAGCCCCTCTGGTGACATGGTCAAAAAAAATTTGAATTGTGGCCACAAATTAGCTGTAACGTGCGCACGAAATACTAATTTGTGCGCAAGAAAAACTAATACAATTAACATCATTGCTGGACAACTGGGTAAGCAAATTGAGCGCATCCTCACTACAACCCAGCCCCATACGCAGATTATTGCAGGTTGTGGAAACGGTGCGCTCGATTTGCTTACCCAGTTGTCCAGCAATGATACTAGTCAAAGTCAACTTTGTCAAAACCATATGTACAGGTCATACACAGGTTTTGAAATCGTAGTGCTCCCTAGGCCCACAGTGTTACAGTAAAGTAGTAAGATAAATAATTAAAATCAGTATAAACATAAACAGTATAAACACAGTTCTATCAACAATAGACAACAGTATAAACATATCTCAGTAGTTGAGAAGAGAAAGACTCGTATATAATACAACAATCTGTGACACAAAAGAATGTGTGTAATTTTTGGCTCAAATTATGTAATTTAAGCAGTAACAGGGTTATATAGCAGCAGCTGAATGTAAGTGCCGGTGCAAATACTAATAGTATTTCGCGCGCACATTATATCTATTACATGGCCACAAATTTTGTAGCTCATTCCCAGCCTAAAATAAAATTCTATCAGACCGTCCCTGTCCATCTTGTAGCTTTAGCCCCTCTAATGTCTCTACCTTTGACCCTAGAGAGTTTGCCCTCGATTTGCTTACCCAGTTGTCCAGCAATGATGTTAATTGTGTTAGTATTTCGTGCGTACGTTATAGCTACTTTGTGGCCACAATTCAATTTTTCTTTTGAAAATGTCACGGGGGGTTCGTACACAAGCGTATGGCCGATGAGCAACTCCAGGCGCGGTGCTTTCTCCCAAATGGTCTCGGCTGCTCCGCTGAATACCTTCGTCCGTCCTGCGGAAACACACACACATAATCAAACATGTTAGCCTCTGGTCACAAATCAACTCAAGCTCTGCATTTTAAACGTTCTGTGTGGGCCTTACCTGGCCTCCACGTCCGCCATTTTTCCTCTGGACTGCTCCGGGAACGTGAACCTCCTGTCTCGGGCTCACGCCGAAGTTCCAGCTCCACTAGGCCTGAATCGTCTCTCTGCTCTCAGCCACAGCTTTCACTGTGCACCAGGAAGCACAATAACAAATAACCCGCTAAACATGAACACACAGGCTTCTTCTGTCTACAGGTAACGAGTTCAGTTCGCTCCACTAACCAGAAAAAGAGCTTGGACAACCCAGAACGTCACGGATGTATCCTGTATTCACCGGGAAACTCGACCCAGTTCCACGCAACGCCTTATAAGCCGCACTACATAAAATTCTGCCCTGCTATTGGCTGAGCCCTCTCCTCCCCGGTCACATGGGTTTGATTAGCTCATGGGCAACAGGTGCAACTGAGTTTTGGCGCGGCTCAAACTGGACTCTGATTGGACGGGACTAATGGCTGAAGTGGTAGGAGGGACCTGCGGTGACTGCCCTCATAAAGCAGCAGTAACGTCTGAATGGGGGTCCAACACAGAACAGGTGTTTGAAATGGTCACAGGTTGCCAGTGGTTCATTTTACAATGACACTTCTAATGCAGGGAATAATACAACACCTAGTCAGACTGAACACGCTCGCACCAATAAAGATACCAGTGATTCCTTGCAGTAGCGATGAATGGACATAAAATGACATCTGTAGCACAACAAGATTCATACCTCAGCTATGGCTTTCGCCACGTCCAACTCCAAATGCGTGTCGGGCAGTCCCATTAAACTGCAGCCACTTTCGGCACAAAATGTTCCACCATTAATGGTGTTGTGTATATACATACACATTAATGCATACAGATCCTCACACATACATATATACACATATACACACATACATGTCTGTATGTATATGTGTATGTATGTTTATATATCTGTATTTATGTTTGTATGTGTGTGTGTATATGTGAGTATGTATGTACATGTGCATGTATGTATTTGTGTTTATGTTTGAATGTATGTTGTGTATATATGTATATATCTATATATGTGGTGTGTATATGTATGTATGTCTGTGTATTTATGTATGTATACAATCGATGTATGTTTGTTTGTTTGTGTGTACATAAGTATGTGTTTATGTATGTGCATGTGTAAGTGTGTTTATGTATATATGTATGTGTACAAACATACATACAAACACACATACACATACATGAACAACAGGTGAAAAACAGCAGCTCTCTGCAGTTGGTTTGTGGACAGTCATGGCGAAGACAAAGGAGCTGACTGAGAACCTGCGGCTGCACATTGTGGCTGCTCACAAGTCAGGAAAGGGCTATAAGGTCATATCTAAATGTTTTCAAGATCCAGTGGCCACAGTGCAAAGTATTATTAAAAAATACAAGACGTTCCGCACTGTGGAAAATCTCAGAGGACGGAAGCCAAAAGTGACACCTGTGCTGGCCAGGAGGACAGTGAGAGAGGTGAAAAAGAATCCAGGGATCACCACCAAGGCCATCCTGGTGAATCTGGGCTCTGCTGATGGAAACATCTCAAGGCAGACAGTCCAACAGACACTGCACACTGCTGGGTTCCACAGACGCAGACCAAGGAGGACAGCACTCCTCCAGATAAGGCACACAGAAGCCCGCTTGGCCTTTGCAAATGCTTATCTGGACAAAGAAGAAGACTTCTGGTCTTCTGTTTTATGGTCCCATGAAACAAAAATCAACAATTATAGGAAGCATTTGATTGCTGTAATAGCCAATAAAGGCTTTTCTATTGATTATTGAGAATGGTATGAATCATTTTGGACATGCCACTTTTTGTTCAAATGTAAATAAAAGCTGAGAAATCATTTTTTCCACAATGATGCCTCTTGTACATCGTCTTATTATCTTCTGGGAGACGCCAGTGTCATTTCCAACCAAGAAAAAACTTGCTGGTCAAATAAAAGTAACTTTAAGTCAAAATTTGCCAGGGGTATGAATAATTTCAGGCTTGACTGTTTGTATACGTATACATGTATGAGCGTCTGTATGTATTAAAGTTTATTGTATGCATGTGTGTAGATATTTATGTACAAGTGTCTGTATGCATTTATGTATATATGCCTGTATGTAAGATTTTATGTACATGAGTATATGTGTATATGTATATGTGTATGTGTTGTGTACATACGTAGCATACAGACCCTCATACATGCATACATACACATGCAGATACATGAACACAAACAATATATAAACATATACACGTACATATGTGTATATGTGTATATATGTGTGTATGTATGTACATGTGCATTGTGTATGTGTGAATGTATGTTGTGCTGATCCTAGTTTAACCCTCTGCTATGCTCCGTTGCCACGTGCTGCCTCATGAGCTGATACTCTTAACAAAGGGTTTCCACAGTGTTTGAAGTCATAAGCTTTTTTATTCAGTGTAAAAGTCAGATCTTCCAAAAAAATCAGCAGATAAACTTTCACAGCCATGCGGAAACAGTTTGTAAACAAAGAAGCCGTCCATTACAACCAATATGATGATCCAAACATTTGGCTTTATTTACAAAGTCTATCAAAGCTTGATCACAGCACAAATTTACCATATGAAAGGAAACTAGTATACACTATCAAAAAGATGTACAAACTTTAAACTGCAATCTAATAATGTACCTCAAGGGTCAGTGTTAATATCAATAGATTTATAACTATTAACATAGATTATTTTTCATTTGTATCCAAAATAAATTTTGCACCATAACCCTCTCAATTCACAAGTATTTTCAGACAATAGTAATCCCGATACATTAAGTCATTTTTATCAAATATATATAGCACCACATAATGGTTTAATATAATTAGGGGTGGGGAGGGTGGGGGGCTATCACATACAAAAGACCCGTGTTAGTATCCAAGAAAAAAAAAAAAAAAAAAACACAACACAAACATCAAACTCCAGCCTGATCCCCATCACTGCCCACATCTGGCAGAAGCAGTTCAGCTGCAGGAAGAAAACCGCAGCCACAACTGAGCCCCTCTGTGGAAGCTCATCTCCACCAGGAAAACCATTAGGACAGCACATTAATTTGAGTCACTTCTATCCTTGCCAAACATCTCCGGTCTCTCTCCTTCCTTTTTTCTTGGTGGAAATGGGGCTTCCATACCTTCCTGTTTACAGTGGAAGAGAAACACAACACACAGACAAGACTGGAGACCAAGCAATTACTGTCACAACAACAAAAACAACTAAACAAGCTCGGCGTAACATGGGCACAGTGCCTTCTGTTCTAACATGCATTCAGTTGATCTGTGCACCCAGTCCCCAGTCAAACCAATTGCTTCCATCTCCAGCTTACTGATGACCAGACAGGTAAAATAACACACAGGTACCCGTGGATAGAGGTCAAACGCATTCTGATTTGGGGATCAATGTGAAACAAGAAAAAGTTGACTATCTACAAGGAATAGTGAGAAACACAAGATCCAAAACAGTGCTGATTGTGCATTTGATTATTTCAGGGAGAATCTGGGGAAGGGTAGCAGCAGTTAGTCCATAGAACAGTCTTTTTTTTTTTTTTTTAAATTTCTTTCTTTCTTTTTTACTAAGCTATTAATGCAGTTTTGCCATTAAGTATTTTAATGCTTCAGTCTGCCCTCCAAACATCAGGTAAAAAGATCTCCTATAACAGATCCTAAACTTGAAACGTATCTGCTTCAAATGATTGTGAGACAATGTCTTTTATTGCTCATTTTGGTCTTAGAGGCTCAGCGCTCCAGCTGAGCTTTGTGTTCAATCTGATCAGGAGAGAAAAAAATAAAATAAAATAAAATAAACCTCACATCCTGTTAAGATGTAAAAAGGAAAACAAGCGACAAAAAGCAGAAGGAGCCAAAAAAAAAAAAAAAAAAAAAGGCAACAAACATCATTCAAATCTAGAATTTAACATGGAAACCAGTTAAGGAGCAGCAAAACATGGAGAAACACACATGAAGTGGAAACTGAGATAAGACCTTTGTTTGAATTGGTAAAGAGGCAAAGAGTTTCCATAATAATCAGAATCAGCTGAAAACCTGTGAAGTTTAACCACAACTCAATCAATTGATAGTGTTTTAATATAATAATTTCTCTGCTTTGATAAATGAACTTTCTGATTTTTTGCAAACACCTACTGGAATTTCAAAGACACTAATTCAGTCAGCTGGTTGAACGTGAAGAACCCAGCTGTGGTTCAACGTCACCATTTTCAGTTGCTTGTCCGATCCCAGTTGTTATGGCTCTCGTTTGCTCTGCACAGAACAGACGCACATGATGAAAACACCTTTGAGCTTTTCAAATCCAGCTGATTCAGACTCGCAGTTACAACCTTTAGAACCAAATAAAGGAAAAAAAACAAAAAACAAAAAAAAAAAACAAACAACAAACATCCTGAGAATTCAATCATGAACCTTACTGGTATAGAAAGAGGAATTATGGATCTTTTACCGTCACTGAGAAGTTTAAATCCGCTCTTCATTTCCATAGCGCCTTTGGCCACGCACTGAGTTTCCTGTATATGAACCCTCACTCACAAAACAAAATCCACATTTGTACAATACCCTTTTTTTTTTGTTAAATTATCTCATATTTGAATTACATTAATGTAGTGATCATAACATTTGCCGGTGCTATAGTTTTTTTTTATTTAACATAGCAAAATAATCTTGGATCTCTGAATATTGCATATCATCCAAATTAGAAGACGACCTCACACTACCTCATGTGCTGTGATAAAAAAATTCTTCCATGTTTGGTGTCTAGTCTTCAAGTGGATCGTTTCTAGGTAATCTTTTTTTTTTTTCATTTGCATACGCTAAACACACCGCCACAGTCTATTTCACTCACTTTTTATTTTTTTTTTTAGCTAAACGTGGCTAGCATCAGGAGGTAGTAGATAAACAGCTGCAAAAACCTAGCTCTAAGAAGAACGAAGGAGGAGGAGACTTGTCATTTCCACGGCCAAGCATGGACATCTGGATTAGTTACACCATAACCATCATAGTCAGGAAGAATATATATAAATGTATAGATATAGATATATATAGAATCTATGTATTTATGCCACTTTTAGATCCTGTCGCCGTAAGTGAGTGCTGCCCTCAGAGACTATTGGAAAAGCAGTGCATTGATCATTATCCATGACAAACCTGTTATTCTGTGGCTCAGGTGAATCACAAACTAGCTTGCATACATATGGCTCTGACACGACAACAACCTAAGCAACTCCACACAAACGCTAATGTTTTGCATATCACCCTCTAATAATAATAATAATAATAAAATCAAATAAAAAAACTCAGCGTGTTCTTTTTGGCATCTGGACAAGCAAGCAGCCTGATGATGTGACGATGTTAAAGGAAGGCAGACGCTCCTGCTGTTCCCTTAACATGAGTCTGACTTTCAACCAAAAACCAAAAGTCTGATGCTACACGTGCTGACGGGATGGAGTCGGGAGTGTGCCACGTTTTCAGTGTTTAATTAATTATGTTTTCAACCCCCCCCTCCCACCCCCACACACCCTGAGGTAAAAGGGGCCGGTCCAGGCTTCTGTTGCCTCTCTCTGGGTTGTTTTTTTAGGTTTTATGTAAATAAAATATTCCTAATTGCTTTTATTTTTGTTGCCAACACTGAATAAGTTGATGATAACTCTGGTGGCACACCCCAGCACTCCATTTCAATGAAGAGCTACAGACAGAGCTGTGAGTGTTAAAATACAGAAGACATGGTCCAAACCATGACAGATACACCTGCGTCTGCAATAGGAGTCACTGCTGCAAAGCAACCTCTGACAGAAACAGAGGGATGCATCCACCAGCACCCACCAGCATCTGAACCAGCACTGGTCAGTCCCTCCCCGACAGCAGCTACACCCAAACTGTAAATGTCAAAGTTACATATTTTAACTTGGGCTGGACACTGGGATTAACCCAGTCATACCAGTAAGGTTTCTCTGTCGCACAACACACCCTGCTGCCCGCTCTGCAAAGTTGTTTCTCATTTCTTTAAAATCAAGGAGATTTTTTTTTTTGTAAATGGAAAAAGCGTTTCATCTCCAAAGCTCCATCATTTCTGCTCAACATTACAGCACAAAGAAAATTCTCAATTATAAATCAAACATTTCTGCAAAGACTTGTTTTTTTTTGTAAACTGCTGAATTCTTGCTACAGCAGTTACTGATCTGCAGTTAGGTCCCTAAAGCTCCACATTACACCATCAAAGCTGCCTGACATGACATCAGATCATTAGGTACGTGGTTGCCTGATTAAGCTTATGCTGCCTTTATGTAATCTATTGTAACCTACAGGCTGGGGTGCCAGCTGGACTGGGAGGGAAGAGAAGAAGTGGACATAAAACTGATTAGAATAAAAATAAACACCCACTTTATGTAGCTGAGGGACATGAACATCTACAGACTGTGAAGTCGTACTGAGCCCTGTGGAATGTGCAAGAGGATTTCTGTCTTTAAAATAAAACTGGTAAGGACTACTGTCTGCATAAGGTATATTATTTCTTTAAAGCTGCACCATTTCAATTTTCCATCCAATAATTCATGTAATACGCAAAATTTCACAACAGTGAGAACAGAACTATTAAAATGTCACCTGACCCCCCCCCCACACTTCCTAAAGGCTCCAGGTGCAGCTGTTATGTGGATGTGAAAATACTAGAAATTTCATCAAAAGGTTTAATAACTTAATTTCAAAATGTTTCCAGCTTCTCAAATGTAAGAATAAGGCTTTATCACTGTAAACTGAATACTTCAACATCCTGGACCGTTAGTGGGAGAAATCACAACCTTTCAAGACTGTATCTGAACATTGTTCCAAAGATCAAATCAACAAAGGAAGAAGGAAAAAAATCAAAATTGAAATGATAATTACAACATTCTGGCTGCAGTTTCACACCATCTGCATCATTGTGGGTGATTTTGTTGAAACAAAGCTCCTGCTACTGACGATATTATCAACCTGGAATTAGATTTTGATTCTGCAATGTTTGAATCAGAAACAAATGCAGCTGTGGAAAACTCCCTGGCTCCTATTCAAGAGGAACACCACATCCGTAATGCTGAGAATCACCGTACTAGGATCTCCCTTGGAATCACAACCCTTGATCTATACTCTGTAATTCTATCTGAACAGGGCTTCACATACTATATGGATATCATTTCTGTCCATCCACGCATGTTACGTTCCCCACACGGCCGCCAAAGATGAAAATGCAAAATAAGTACATTAAGACAAGAACGACTCATCATCTTTACAAAAAAAAAAAAGAAAGAACGAAGGAAAAAAAATTCAAGTACTTTGAACAAAGTAAAAGTCCACCTGGCAATATGAAAGTAATCCAAATATACACAGCTCTGCTCCTCTCTCTGCCAGCCTCTCTCACTCCATCAGGCTTTTCAGTGGGTGACTCTCTGACCTGAAACCCAACCAAACCCATCTTTATATATATATATATATATATATATGTATATATACATACACGCACACACACACACACGCGCACACATACACATACACACAACTAAAGACCTGGCTCAATAAATGGTTCTCACAGTTTCTACAGGTCTCTGTGCGTGGCCCAGATTGTGGCAAAGGCAGGACGGCCTTATGTCGACCCCCAATTTCTCAAGGGGGGGAGGAGAGTGAAAAAGGGGGGTTGATTTTTTTTTGTTAATCCATCCAAAGAAATCTCATCTGGTTGGATGTTTCAGACAGGAGAGGAGAGATAGCCGATGCTGCATCACCCCCAGAGGGTGGTACGAAAGAGAATGCCCAAATGTGTGTGGACCCGGGCATGGCCCCCGGGCGCTTTCCAACCCCTTCAATCAGACTGCAAGGGTCATTACGTTGCACACACACACACACACAGCTACAAGGTTAGAAGACTGTCCAGAGAGACGTTTCCCCTCAGAAACACGAACCCGACGCCCTTTCTCTTCATGATCGCCATCTCCTGTGTTGACTCCATAGAAGGCCTGTGGCATTGGTCTGTGAGTGTGATTAGAGGCTAGTTTGGACTCTCCCTGTTCCTGATCCTCGCCCAGGTTTTTCCCAAGGTGTTGTTCTGAAACCCAGTTTGTCCTGCTCTGTCCTGACCTCGCGGGGGCTCCTCAGGGCTCCTGTTTGATGTAGTAGCTGCCCGAGCCGTTGCTTTCCTGGTCGGAGGTGCCCTGCGAGAAGGCGAACTCGTCCACCTCTGCCGTCTCCTCCTTCATTCGCATGAGAGACTCTACAGATGGGACAGAGACAGATAAGAGGGAGAGGGAGAACAGCGGCACAGATGAGCTACTTGTGTTCATGCGCTTTGAGTTAAATACACAGGAGGAGCCTTTGTCTTTGTTCCAGGTGTTAATGTTAACTCCACATGCATGACAAGCATCGGGAGAAGTACAGACAACATATCAAATGAAACAAGCATGCCTTCAAAGTGGAGACCAAACCCTAGTAATGCCAAAACTAACTCCTGTGAATTCAGTGAAGAAAATGAAATGAGCAGTATCACTCTAGACCTTTACTGACATGAGGAAATATTCACATATGAACGTATACAAACAACGGTTGATTTATCAGTAGAACATGCAGCATCGGCAGCATCCAGCTCCACGGCGAGGCCTGTCAGAGGACCGTCTCCTGTTAAAAACACCGTGGAGCCCCAGAAGGGTCGATGGTGTGCTGGTTTTATCTTTTAGTGTGACGTTACCTGATTTGAGGGTTTGGTGGAGGTGGGTTCGGGGCCGGGGCCGAGCGGGCCCCTGGGCAGGATAAGGGGGCGGACTCTGCTCTTCGTCCCCCGAGAAGCTGCTCCTCCTCCTGCCTGCCTGACTGAAGGGCCGTCGACCAACCGGAATCTTCCTCTCTAAACACCAAGCCAGACTCAGGTAAGCTACCAGGGGCTTATTACACAGAGGGGTTCAATTCACCTGGAGCGTGGTCTCAATGTTCAGATTACGTATCAGGAAGGAAAGTCAAACAGGTTAAAGCTCAAGTTGAAATTTCTTTTTTATTTAGCCTCAAACTGTTGTCACTTGATATGCCCATCTGAATAAGCCCCTGGTAAGCTGTACTCAGGCTGCTCCACCCAAGTAAGCAGATGCACTGTTAGCTACCAAGAGCAAAGCTAAAGCAACGGTGGCAAACGTATGGAAGACCATGGCTGCCAACATTTAAATCAAACCACTTCATACAAATCAGTTTTCACTTCCCATCTGACAAACATGATGTCTGACAAAATTTCAACTCACATTTTAAAATCAAATGTTTCTTTATGATATATGAAATTCATAATTATTAAATAAAAAACTTGCATCTACAATAAGGTATTTTTTAGAAAGAAGCCAAATCAATCAATCAATATATAAATGAAACTGAATTTTTTTTGAAGTGTCAGTTGTCACTGACCGCTTTTGTAAAATCTGTTCCTCATTATGAAATTGACCATTAAAATGGATCCTTTAAAGTTTGGTTAGAAATTAGCCAGATCTGGCACACAGCACACACAGCACATTCAAATGTCATCCAGAAAATAAAAAGTCTATTTCAGTTATTTTACAGTTTGCAAAAATCTATCTGAACAATCCTAATTTGGATCTTGTCATACGCCGTGTGCACACAAATGGAAAATGAATATGCTTCATGGATTTCATTGTAACATTGGCAGCCGCTGACGTCCATATAAAACTGCTTCACAAGTGTTCAGCACATGGTGTATACAATTTAGCATTAGCATCTGCTTTGGTGATCTGAAACTCTGGACCAGCACCTGGCCTTTTGCTCTCCAACACCTCAAGTATCTGAAACACTAAAACAAACTTTTCAAGCATCCTGCAAAGTGACACGAGAGTGTCCACTGAAAATGTTCCTGACGCACCCGACGGGTGACAAACAACAGAGAAGCAGAGTTACCGCCACGAGGGTAGCCAGGGACGGAGAGAGTGACAGGAAAAGAGGAAGGCCAAGGAAGGAGTGGAGAGAAACTAAGTGACAGTTTAAGGAGGAGTACTCACTTTTCTTTTGGCCTTTGTACTGCTGGGCCTTCTTCTTTTGCTTGGGCACAGATTGAGGCATTTCTCTGTTACCTGAAAGATGACCGTAAGACATAAGACACTATGGGACAGCTGTGGACAGTGAGGTACAAAACCAGAAAACACATCCGTTTCATAAACACAGCACATGGATTGCATAAGGACTAACACAACCAATTCAATATGCTGCAACAGTATCTGCACTGATATACTGTCTTAAATAGAGTGCATCAGATGTGCAAAGTTGATTAAATATGCATGTGGCTTATTGAAATAACTTCATTCAGCACATCCTATTTTTCAGGAGCTATTTAATCCAAATACTGAAGGTCTTTGTTCAAAAACACCACATTATTTTTCCCCAACTCTCCTCATAGTGTATGCTTGAATTGCCCCCCAGGGGACAAAGAAAGTTCTTTGATTGAAACTGTAGGTTGCTGTAAAGCAGTACGGTGCTGTAAAGCAGTGCGGTGCTGCAACACCAGCAGGGTTTTTAACTGACGCTGACCCATTAAAGCACCCCCGGCCCACAGCCCACATACTGATCCTTAGTCAACAGATCACTAATAAAATATCTACTACCATAAAGTACTTTGGGTGGTCCATATGCTTTCACACCACAAAAAGAACCAGAATCTGAATGGAAGCAGACCGAGACCCTCCCCCTTTTTATGTGGGAGTGGTCCGGGGTTTGAGTGACAGAAAACATGAGGCCTCAGTGGTTATGGAGTTGAACCGGATCGTGGTCTTACTCTGTGAAGCAGGGGGCTGGAGCTGGTAGCCTGTCAGCTGACACCAGCCGACAGGGTAGAGGTCAGGTGACTCGCAGTCCACCCATTGGTCATACTCGTCCTCCCAGCCGTCAAAGTGGATCCTCAGTAGCCGGTGCACAATCCTCGTCACCGTGGCGACACACACCAGCCGCGGCTCCATCAGGTCGACAGCCTCCAGCTTCATGCCTTGTCTGAAACCGTGATTGGGAACCTCCTGGAAGATGTGAAGCAGCAAAAGGCAGCGAGAAAAAAAATGAAAGTCATTTACATTCCCGTTATTTTCACACCACAGTCACTAATAACTTAATAACTAGACAAATAATACCAGAAAACATTTAGTGACAGAATAATAAGAGATTAAACACAACAGGTGAAGAGATCATAATAAAGTGTACCTTGTTAAATAGCTTGACAGGAGCAGCTATTGATCCTGTTTCTCTGAGGTAGTCAAACCATTTAAATGGTAGTTTAGTGTACCCTGGAGAACACAGTCAGCAATGAGACCACAACATTAACAAACCACCAAGCAAGAAGATGCTAGCAAACCACTTCTAACCAATAGAGAAACTGCCCATTTACACGGTGCAGTACCTCTAGGGGGCGTGAGTTCAATGTTGTTGATTTCACAGAAGCCGACAGGAAAGATGGACGGGGAGGTGCCGTGGTAGCAGAACCAGTCCGATCCGTCCACTGCCTCCGAACCGTCGATCCCAATCATGAGGTACCCGTCTGCCAGCACCTGAACAGCAGAGGATTTACTGAGGTTAGTCTGGAGCAGCTGAGTTAAAGGTTGTTTCAACTAAAAAAAATAAGAACTAATCATCCTTCTATTCAACAAAGGTTGTTTTTGATTTGTTTTTTTTTTTAATGAGAAGAAGCACCTGACATTAATGTGAGTAAAGACGAACACTCACCTTTCTTACAGTGGCTACACATATAGCTGAGAGGTTGAGGGGGTCAATGGCTTCTAACTTCATCCCGTCTTTGAACCAGTCCCCACTCTGGTCCACATCTTTTACCTTTTAGAGAAAAAATAAAGATGTGGAAACAGGTCATACAGATGCATCAATAATCACTCAATAAGACATCTAAAAAGTCCAACATATCAGATCACAATTGATGATTACTTGCTATGAAAACCTTCGATCTGAATGTTTGTGGTCTGAATGTTCGTCTATATGCTACTGAAAAGTAGCCCAGCCAGCACATGTACTGTATGTGTACACAGTGTAGTACAATGCTACATTTAAGGCCCAAAGCCTTGGCTACTCAGGGTTTGTGTTATCAAACAGAGAGTTAAGATCACAGCTATGATTGAGTTCATCTGCAGGAGTTAGACTGCATTGGATTCAGGGTTGTTGAATCCTCTTTGGTGCCTGGGTGTGTTGCTTAAAATACCACCATCAGACCACACACCCTCTCTGCAGACCATAATCATACAACCTGTCATTTTGTGGCTTATTTTCATTTTTATTTTTGTTTAACCTAAAATCAGTTGAATAAAATCTGATTTAAAAACCGTGTGCTGAAATTTGCCAATCTAACATGGGCTTTAGATCAGAGAATTTAAAGCAACAAGCAGTATCTGCTAAATTCCAGCTCCATGATGACTGGTAATGAAACACTGTCACATCAATTCAAACCACAGCTGTAGGACTGTGTGAGTAATAAAAATAGAAATGGTATATTCTGCGTTACCTTCTGGAAGAGCTGAGGAGGAGCATCGACCTGCCCCTCCATTTTCTTTGTAATATCTGAAAAATAAATTGACAAAATTACTGTTTTAGCAAACGTACATGTTTAAATGACTGACAGCTGGAGCTGAGGATGAGTGTTCAGGGTACACTGACTGATTAAGAGATTGTTACGCACTGTGTGAAGTACAAACATTAAAATCTCACAAAGAGCAAAACAACACACTGTGGTATTAACAATTTGAAATTTACAGTTCAGTTCAAAGTAACTGGGCAGTTCACTACTAAATGTTTCTTGTCTCTTGGAAATTAAAGACTGAGACATGTCACTTTAATGTGGTATCCATTATTTTATTTCAGAGCCTGAGGGACAGAAAACACGGAACTGTCTGAGTACTTCCGGTCTGGTCTGTAGTATTCAACACCTTAAATCTTTCTCATGAAGCCTTATACACACCACTTAAACCAAAGCCTTGCTGGAATTTTCTGAACCCACCGGATCGTTTGAAGCGGTGTCCGATGCTTCTCGACCAGCCTATATTATGGATGAGAGGGCTGAACATGTGGCACCAGAAGTCATCCGACCCATCCTGGCTCTCCTCATAGACCAGCCTGAGGCGACCTCCGATTACCTGCTCCACCAACGCCACCCGTGTCCGGCACAGGTAGTTCTTATCCACCACCTCTACCCGCATCAGCTTCTTAAAGGGGAACTGCATGTTGTCATGTACCTTTCATGAAATATGAGACATGGATTTAACAGAGGCCATTCATTGGTGTTTCCCCAGTCACAGTGCTTTTGATAGGAGATTCACATCCAACGAAAACAGTATCATTCAAATGAAAAGACATTAGTGTCTCTCACCTTGGCATTGAAGTCAAGTGGCAGTGTTTTAGCTCCAGTGAGACGCTTCACAAGAAAGGCTTTCCAGTTAGAGTATTTATGCTGTATGCCTGTAAGAGAGATCCCAAAAACGACGACACGAATTACCACAAACCATCCGAAAACACAGGCATTTAGAAACAACACTGAGACAACGTTTGGCACGAGGCTCACTTTTTGGAGGTACAAGGGGTTTGCCACTGGAAGCACACCATCCAACTGGGTGCACCTCAGGGATGCAGAGATTACACCAGAAGTCCTTACTGGAGTCGTTGTCAAAACCCTCGTACCGCAGGAGAGCCTTGAACCCTGCAGAACGATACAAGACACTGCTGAGTTGAAAGTTCATTTACAGAACTTGTTGTTTTAAGTCTGAATACATTTGCCTTACTGTGATGTATAATCATACTTGGATTTTTTTTTATTTTAATACATTTCAATATTGTGATGCTAATTTCATCCATATCATCTACTCCACTCAGTTGTTCATAGTAATAAAAAAACTTTCAAAACAAAAGAACAATAACAGTTCTTTGTTAGAACTGTGACATGAATTTTAGGGTGGATTTGTCCTTTAACTAGTTGCAGAAATGGTCTTACCTGCTAGCTTAATGATTTCTGCTATCCAGTACACCTTAGTGGAGACACTGGTATCAGAGTTGAAAACTTCAATCCTAACACCTTCTTCTATGTCTCCCCAACATGTTCCCATCGGGGCCTGAGGCACAGAGGAACAAGTGAAGTTATACAGTTAAGAAAGCAGCAAATTAGTCATTGGATTCTAATCAGCTCTAGATTTTACTTACATGCTTGAAACAGCTGACAGGAGCTCCGACTGTGTTATTGCTACAGATATACTGACCCCAGTCAAAGCTCTCCGCGGGGACCACTGACAGAGACAAGAACAGTGTAAAGCTGGAGCATATCTAAACATAGAAGCACTGTTACCCCGTAAACCATCGTGACTGACTTTGGTAACATACCAGCTTTTGATTTCGCCTGGTTTTGTTGACTTGCTTGGTACTGGGCGTAAGCTGCCAATTTAGCCATAAGAGGCTGTTTCTGTAAGACTTTTGCCTTTTTTGTTGGCGGTTTTCCCTTTCAAAATCAAAGCAGAAAAGCAGTTACAAATTTGCGGAACTATATATTAATCTTAAATAAAAGCAGGTTATAAGTAGCTTATAATAGTAGGCTTATAAGGCATTTACCTGGAGTCTTGCCAAGATGCTAGCTTTTTTGGAATTTGAGGAATAACTCCTCGAACATGACACACTGCAGAAGCGCTTGGTTTTGGAGTAAAAGGCATCTCGTACTCCGACCATCCCACACATCTCACAGGTGGCTGTGAAGAAGAGTCCACAAAACAGATGCAAGGTCTGTTAAAATCATTTGACTAAAACATGCTGGCAAATTCTTTTTTCTTACACACAATATCAAATTCTAGAGACCCACACAAGCTATATGTTCCAAACATATTTCCATGCACTGACCCATTCCTGCCTTGCCGTCGGGGTAGGTGTAGACTTGACCATTGTTCTTGATGATGGGCAAGCTGGCAGGGATGGAGGGCACCACCTCATCCTCACTGTCCTCTGAACTGGAGCTGCTGGTGGACTCCTCGCTGCAGCTGTCATAGCCATCAAACATCCCGAAGGAGTCTCTCCGCTTACGCTCTGAACGTGGGGTGCGTTCAGCCTTCAAAGTTGAGGTAACGGCAAAAAACATCCGAATTAATTAAATATTTTAATGCTGCAACTAACAGCAACTTTATTCCTTAGCTACTAGTAATATGATCATTTCCTGAAGTAACCAATTAATTGTTCAGTCTATAACATATTAGAAAATGTTCAGTTTCCCAAAATTCAGGGTGACATCTTGTTGTGTCTGAAGTCAAAAGCCCTTAGATCCCTTTACTATCAGAGAGGACACACACAAAAAAAACACAACAGCATTTATGAAGCAAAGACCAATGACTTTTTGTCAGTTTTGTTTCAAATAATTACTAAACTTATAAAATTATCAATTGCAAATGCTTTAGGTCTGAACTGTAAATATAAAATCTGTAACAATTAAACAATTACAAAATTGTTGTGAATTAATGTTAATTAATAGTTTCAGCTGAAAAATAATCGATTAACAATAGAATGCGTTGGGTTTTTTTTTTTTTTTAATTCTAGTAGTATTGCACGTTTTAAATGTTTACATAGTATTTTGTTGTGTGTTTGAATTGCCATTGCTTTCGAATCTGACCTAGGAATCTCGCCGTGGAAGCCAATTAGAAATTACGACGAAAATACATTAAGCAAAGCCAAATCGGATTAAAACTACTGCTTCGAAAATCCGAACACATCGTAGGTCTTGTTCATGAGATTTACTGAATCTGGAACAGTGTTGAAATATTTACTGTTGTAACAGCCTGTTTACTTCCTCCTTTGAGCATCACAGGTGATATCCTAACTAGCTACGCTAACATTAATTGTTTAGCCAGCAAGAATGCTACACGAAAAAACAAAGTGCAACCAATAAAGGCATTCTAATCAAAATTTATGATGTACAACATAGAAAAGCTAACTAATACACAAGCTAAAATACGGGGCGGCCTCATAAGAAATAGCTCCTAATGCTAACTAGCGTTAGCACAGCTAGCTAGCTAGCTAGATAGCGGAAACCTGTTTTTCCAGTTTATTTTCACAAAAGCACACCACACTTTTCATTTGCGTTGCAAACTTCCATCTATGCATGAGTATTTAAAATGCATGAATGCAATAGGGTTATTTTATTTCCTCTAATTTTGGAGTGGTTTCTGGTATTTCTGGTATTTAACGCTGGCTGAACCACTAGTTAGCCTCGATAAACAGATAACAACAAAGGAGGAGCGCTAGCCTAAGCAAATTTTCTGTAATCGGAGGCTCGAGGCCCTAAAATGATACGAATTCACTCACCAGATCCCTTGTGTCTTCCATCAGCCCTTCATATAGATAACGTTCTAATTAACTGTGCTGCTAATGCAAACAAAAACCCCTTTGCTGGGGATATATTTGGCTTTGATATAGCAACGTCTAAATGAATACTACCAAGCAGGGTATCAACAAATTACTCTGCTACTTCTGCGCATGTCCGAGCGTAACCTACTTTCATGTGATTGGTCAATCCGCAATGGAGGTCAACCACCGATACAGAAAGAAAACAGTGGACTCCGCAATGGAAATTAATGAATGGCCTCATCTATTTTAAGTATAACATGGAAAAGAATAAAACTTCTTCACATCACCTCCTGTGTCGAACCAACACCAGTTTAAACGGAGGCAATAATCATTGTATAACTAGTTGTTTGGTATTTAAATCTCTCGTCTCAGAAGAGCAGACTGAACTGAACTGCATGCCATGATTTTAAGCAATTCAGATTAATGCTAAGGTTAGACAGACTTTCTTTATGTTCTGGTAAAGTCAGTGTGGAGTGAAATGACTTTTACACACACTCATCATCCGTTTTTATTTTGAAACATACATTTATAGCACAAACAGCCTTTCAAACTAAAAGACTTCTGACATAAAATAAACCCTTTATAATATATAGTGAAATATATAACACCTCTGAAGACTAACTCTTTCTACTGTCCTTAGCAAATGATACAGTAGATGCCACATTTTCATACCGAACACAATCTGAGAACCACATTCAATAATACTGTGTATTTTCATTTCAAAATATAATAACTTGAAGCCTAATACCTAGGCCATTAAATCTTATGCATACAAGTAGAGAAAAAAAAATAGACATTACTGGCCACAAACCAGCCAGCTGCCATGTATCTCCACTGACTTATATCACAGTGCTTTTCACTAATAATACTGGCATTCTGTTTTTGTTCCTCTCTTCATTTCTTGAACACAAAATATAGTATTAACACATTTAAGCAAAGCTGAATTAGGTGCAAACAGAACAGCATAAAGGCAAAACAAAGAATTCAGTGTGTGCTGAACTAACAACAATAAAGTGAATTTGGCTGGAAGAACTGTTGCACTTGTCAAGTTGATAAGGCTTCACGACAAGGAGTTCGGGTCAAACAAGGAAACATCCCCTTCATCTCATGGGAACTGATGCTGAGGAATGGACGGTCAGTACTGGAAGATGAAACAGGGTGAGGTCATCATCTATATATGCTTCATAAGAATGTTAAACTTAATTCAGTCATCAAGACAGGAAACAGTACCTTGATATGCGTGTATGTCTTTGGTCTCAGAGCAGCTCATCCTCAATGACATCATCAACGCTTCCTGAGATCGAGGCAACTTCTGAGGTGTGGAAAAAAAAACTCCTCAGTTACTGGTCATTCAGCAATTATTATACCAACAACTTAAACAACTGGACTGTTTATCCACAGTGCAGTGGGTTGATTCAGAATCATAATCTAATAACTTCAATTAAAGTAGCACATTCTCATTTGACCCTCTGTTAATACAAAAATATTGATTGAGGCTATAAATAAAAAAAATATTTTTGGTTTGTGGAAACAAACGTCAATATTGAGGGCAACCATGACATCAACCATGACCTGCAACATCCCCCGGTTCAGCTCCAGCTGGTGACTGGGGGATTTGTTGCCCCCCTCTCTCTCTCTCTCTCTAATAAGATGCCTTAAAAGAATGGTTGTTTCTTGCTTTGGGCAGCAGCCAAGATGATAGCACTAGACATGTTGCTAATGCTAACAATAGCAGCCAGAAAATGAACCAGTCAAGGATCTGCAGTCAGTACAGGTTCTACATCTTTATGTAATACCAAGTAATATCAGTTGCAAACACTAGAGGGGGGAAAGTTGAAAAGTTTTCTGTTTCTACTTTAATGTGTATTTTTGACAAGCTGTCACATTATCCAGCAGAATTTTCAGAGTGAAGTACTGAGTGCCAGTGCCACACAAAGATGAAGCACATCTGGATGACAATATTCCCGCACCACATGTGTGAAAGAGATACCTGTACCCATTAACCCAAGCATGTGAAGTGAGGAGTTCTAATTCAACATTCAGCTGTACCTGTATATTTTGTTGTATTTGTTGGGCTAATGGTGAAGTCTATCCTGTTCCCACTTTGTCTGTAAACCTGTTGGTTCCACCTCTGCTGAACTTCTCTTGTTAACTGTCTTGGCTGATGTCACATCATACTCAGGTGAATGGTCCGTTTCCTCTTTTGATTTTTATTTGATACACTTCACCTGCTGGCATCTTGTTTGTTTCCAGCTGATTTTGCTCAGGTTGATGACTAAAGTGTTTCAGTGTCATTGTCTGTACTCACCTGACAAGCTGATGCAGGAGAGACTTAGCTCTGATGAGGCTCCTATCACATCATCCTGTAAGACAAAAAGAAATGAAACTGTTTAAGCAGTTGGAGGATATTTTCAAACTTTTCAGTCGATGACTAAACTTATACTGAGGCCTGTGTCCTCTGCCATCTGATATAGCTCATATGATGTAGTCAGTTTGACAAAATCACCTTAATTTCAGGTCCATGCACTTTTTCCAGAGCTTTCAACTGCATCTCATGGTCTTCACTAGCAAGAAGAGTTGGCTCAGTTGCCATCTTATGAACAAGTATCAGTTTTTGACCAAAGTTTCCAGTAACTTCTGAACCAGAGGAACTAAACTTGTAACTAAAAGTCCCTTTTCAACGTCCACTGAATGTGGACGATGAAGATCAGCAAATAAGACCCATGTTCGCAGCTGCTTTGCTTTCTCACTATCCTTCTCTCATTCTCATTTTTTTAGTTAAAAAAAAACATCAAGGAATGTGCATTCCACATCCAAATATCTATCCCACTTGCACCTGGCACTTTCTTATTTGTAAATGAAGCAGTATATGGGTTGTAGATGCCGTGGCACCTGTGCAAACCCTACCCCAACAGTTCCTGGACTATTAGAAAGTACCGCCTCCAAAGCTGGAACTTTTTTTTTTTTTTTTTTTAAACAGCTGGAACGAGTCTACAGGAACTAAATTTAGTGGCCTCTCTTGATTTAGCTGTGTCTGTCCTGGTCACAAATCAGCTGGGTTTCTCAATCATTTGTATTAATGAGGCCAGGAATAATCTAGTGTGTTCAGTGACTCACCAGCATCCTCTGCAGACAGCCAAGATTGTCACCCTCAGTCCTTCCATTCACCGCTTCCTGGAAGCTGACAGCATGGTCCAGCCGTATGAGCTCCTCCCCAATATCTACAGTCTATGATGGACAGTGATTTTTTTTTTTTTACATGATGTGTGCAAGAAAACAGGAGACAGAGTGAGGAAAAACAAACAAACAAACAGTTAAACACAGGTAAATAAGTCATAAAAACAATCTGACCTTGCCCTCGATGTTGACAAAGAGCTTGACACTAGGCCAGGAGGAGATCTCAGAGTGAGAATAGCTGCATAGTTTGGCCTGCAGAGGTCTCCAGGAGGCACAGTAAGTCAGCCGCTCAAACTCATCCAGGGCTGCCTCTGTCCACACCTCTCCTGAAGAACGGGAGGGACATAGTTCAGAGAGCAGAACAATAAAAAATGAACATATAAATAATATTTAATTAAATCAATATTTTCTTAGTTACATACATGCCTGTGTGATAAAGGTATTCATTACCTTTTGGTCTCACTCCTGCTAAGCTGCATTCAATAGCTTGGAATGGTAAACTGAGGAAGTCACTCCTGAAATGTTAATGCAGCAAAAGCAAAAGCTGTTACTAACATAGCTCTGCCATTTTTAGCACGCCACGAACAATAACATGCACTCTGCAGCTGCATTAAAGCACACCAGAACCTCTTAAACCTGCCCAAACTCCTGCAAGCATATTAAAAAAAAATTCACAGCTTTGTGAGGAGGGGTCGAGGTGAACGCTCGTCTCGAAGTTTGAGCTGTTTGAGAAGTTGATGCACAAACTACACAGCTGATCCCAAAAGTGGGATACTGAGGAGAAGCTCAGTCCAAAACAAGAGTAAAAATAGTGCTTATGGAATTTACCACAAGGAGAAAAAGAAGTGAATGAATCTTTAATCCATATAAAACTCAATAACACTGGACACAGGGTGAGTGCTTCATATAAATATTTAGAGAGCAACATAGTAACCTAAAAATCAAATAATAATTCCATCTGCTTTTCATTTCCCTTAATGCACACTGAAAGCTCTGCCATGGAGGTGTGTCTGTCCACATCTGAGATAACATTCATTTACAGTGAGAGTAATTTACGTTTTACTGTGATGTATGGGATTTTCTTTATTACCTCATACGGCGGAGGCTGTCTTTGGGCAGTTCCCCGTTGTCCCCAAAGTCAACATAGTAAAGGTCCACTAGTCCAGAGCCCAGAACTCCCAGCACCCTGGCCCTGTTCCATGTGCCGTGGTCCCTGTATGGAGCAGCCACAATATCCCCGACCACAATGGTCTCTACCCTCTGCTCCTGGAGAGCAGATTAACAGGATAGTTACACACTGGGGTTCTATTTGTTGCTTCTGACCACTTATTACTTGTATCTGCCGATCTGAGTAAAGAAAGACACGAAGTATGAAAAGACAGTAGAACAGGTCCTTACTGTGGGGTTGCCACTGTTGTAGAAGCGGTTCATCTCCTCTGTCAGTTTGTCCAGTTGCAGGGAGCGAACGCCCAGGATCTGGATCCAGAAGTGGTTCGGGTTCTCCGACGCAGAAACATAAACCTCTAGATGTTCATCGGGCTGGAAGCTCAGGTCTGGGCTGGGGACTTGACAACGCACAGAGAAAATAAAATTTATTCTTGATCATGTTCAAGGACAGGTAACAGTGAAGATAAAGTCTTCTCATTCATCAGTTATAGAGACAGTGGACTAACTTTCAAACTTGGAAATTTCAGAGAGTGAGTCTGTGGAGAAACTCTCCTCCCCCTCCTCCTCCCTGCTGTCTGTGTTGCTGATTTTCAGCTCCTCCATCTTGTCGAAAAGACTTTCTGATTCTCCTGTGGTTTCACAGGTGTGAATGAGCCCGTTTTTCACAGTCTGGGAGAGGGGCCCGTTGTTGTTTAAGCTCTCTGGTGCCTCAGTTTCTGTGCTGTCCGGCCTCTCATTAACCACGGTGTGGCCACGTTTCTGCCGCAGAGCCGATGACTGAGAGATCTTAGTCCTCACCATCATGTCCTCTCTGACTTTCTCTAGAATCAGCTCCTGCAAATGGATCAAAGAAGTAGGAGTTAATTATAAACAGCGCACCAAATACAAGAACCAACCACACATCCAAATGAGTGAATCCCACCCACCTTGGCCTGTTTCACTTCCTCTCTGGTCCCTGTGATTGTAACGTCGCCCTTTGCCCACGGACCATGCGTCTTCTCTTTGGAACAAGACACTTTGGCCCCTGTGGTTCTGGTGATCAGCTTCAAACTCCCTCCACCACGACCTGCAACACACATACAGACACACAAACACACAGAGGAATGGATGTTTGAGTGAGACAAACAATAAATGGGGCCAAAGGAGCCTGATATATCTTATTCTACTGTATCAGAGTATTGTTGTTGTCCAAACACTATTAAAAACACATCAGTGAGCCACAGTGTTGCACTGGGTGGCATCTTACTCACATTCCCTCACTACCATGAAGACACACACACTGTAGTTTATTTTGACTCATTCCCACATAGACCACCCTGTTGGCCCACACACTCTAATCGTCCACAACACCACATCTGGATTTATCTGCCACTGAAACAATCACATTTCCTGCTTGTTTCCTGCTAAAAACTACAGCGACCAGCTGTTCTAGGAAATTACACAGACATTTTTAAAAATGACATTATATCTTTGTGAGATATTTTTAAAGGTTCTTCAACAGGAAATAGTGGGCTTGGGGCCACAGACAGGGTAGAAGTCAGAAAGTATTGAGAGACAGACTTAGCACACTGTTGGTTTTTGACTTTTCATGGGATTTGTTAACAAAAAGAAAAAAATCCCAGAATAATCCTTTAACTGATTCTGGTGTCTGATGAATGACTGCAAGCCTAAAATGAATCCTCTTTTTAGCTTTTGCATTGCAAACAGCTGCCCACAGCTGGAACTCTTAGTGAAGAGCACAGACATTTCAACCCAGAAAACAAAAACAGCGCACTAAAAGAAGATAGAAGACTCTGTAGAGCTGTGGGTAACTGCAGAGTGATACCTTTCACGTTGCACTCAGTCAATAAATCCACATTTCATAAAAAGCATTAATGGATGTAAGATAATGGAGTACAAACATAACCCACGTGCCGTGTGGGAAAAGAACAGAGTCAATCTGATCATCCTAATCATTTGGAGCTACCTATTATACGTCCAAAGGCGGTCTGAGGAACCTCCAAAGTCACAGTGACGGGTTCACACTCTGTGACCAGGTTCTCCAGGATGCAGCGGGCCATCAAGATCTGCTCCTTAGAGCCCTGCAGCAGGAAGCATACAGCTTTACATCCAGGCTCCCCTGAGTCTGACAAAACCCTCACATGAGCTCCAGACTTCTGGGTCACCTGAAACAGAGAGAGACAGCAGACTGAAATGACTGATTTCGCACACTGATGTTATCTACATAAATGTCGATGTCTGCCAATCTTAGAAGCCACTATAATATTTAACTGCTTTGAGCAGATGAAAAATTGAAGAACTCACCATATCCAAAAACTTGGCTTGATATCTGGACATGTTCCTATAAACCTCTACAGGAAGCGTCATCTTTGACATCTCAGTGTTGGCCCCCTGACCTGTTAATGGCATTGACTGATAAGGTCATCAAGAAATAAACACAAAAAAGGTAATTCATCATTTATACACAAATAAGGACATGTCCTACAAAGTCTTTGACGGCAGATACTCACTGCTGTTTGTGCTGCTTATGTGGCGGTAGACGATGTAGCCCACCGTGGCCCCGACAGAGAGCCCCGCAGCCAGAGCCACCATCTTGCCCGAGGTCAGAGTGCTCTTGTGACCCTCCTTCACTGCGTCCATGACACGCCGTGCACCCAGAGGGATGCTCCACCTAAACACAGACAAGACACGAGTGTCCTTCCACTGGTGGTGCTTGGCCTGTGACTGTCCCCCACTGTCCTACACATTTTCCCTCTATGTCCAGTCCTGTTGATCAGCTCCTGTCTATGAAGTGTCTTTGCAAGAAGTCAGCCATCTTTTACTGCTTTTGAAAGATGGAAAAATGACCCTCACGGCGAGTGTAACTAATGGTGTCCTTGGTGTTTTGTTGGCTTGCTGGGCAGCTGTACGATCATGCAGCACAGAAACTTAAAGCATGAGCCAGCCTACAGTAAAAAGATCAGGTGTTCTCAAACATTTCCATATTACAGGCCACTTATTAATCAGGTTTCTCTGCGGAACCCCAACCGATTGTCCCCCTGACATACAGCTGTATGCAAAAGTTTGGGCATCCTTGGTACAAATCCAGATTTTGTTGATTTTTGAAATAAAACTAAATAAATAAAACTCCTCCAGCACATGAGCATGTTTAAGATATATCCTCAGAAGTTCATTCATTTCCCTGACTGACTGACTGTTGGACAATTTTCATCCAGGTGAGCCTGTGTATATTTAGTCGAAGCCATTCGTTGCCCCTATCCATGCAATGTTTCCTGTGTCACTGGCTGCCACACAGCCGCCCCAAAGAGTAATATTTCCACCCTCATGCATAACAGCTGGCAAGCATCAAATGCAGTTCTTGTGGTGACTGTGGCCAAAAGCTCAATTTTAACTTCATCTGTTCACAGCACTTGGTTCCAAAACAATCTGGCTGATCCAGATGTTGTTGATGTTTCCATGTAGACCCTGTTTGTGCAAGCAGCTGCACAGTAGAAGGATGCAGCATCACTCCTGTGCCAACTAAACCTCCCTGCAGGTCCTTCACAGTCATATGGAGGTTTTGCTTTGCTTTTCTTCTGAGCAGACCTGCAGTTTTATCAGACAATTTTCTTAGTCTTCCAGATCTTGTCTTGACTTTGACAGTTCCCCTTAACTCCAAGTTCTTAATGACACTTCAGACAGTGGAGATTTCAAGCTGGAAGCACTTTGACAGCTTTTTACAGCCTCCCCCGCTCAGATCTTTACTTTGTTGCTTAGAGGAGCCTAAGGCTGTTAAGAGCGACCACAAGGTTTGAAGAGACAGAGACTTCATCAACTCTGGAAACTGTCCTCAGTTCACATTTCCTAAAGACAATTCTTGACCTGCCTTTCAAGTTCTAGCAAGTCAGCTAAGGCCTGACAAGTTACTGGAGGAGGGTGCCCAGAGTTGTTTTTTTATGTGTCTGCCACAGGGGTTGTATTTATTTCTTAATTTGCCCAAACTTTTGATTACAGCTGTTTGAGAAGATGCTTGTTATTTACTCAGAAATACTGAGTAACAGCATTAGTTAAACAATAGTTGACATAAAAGTTGACCGTGGGAATCATAGTTTAACCAAGAAAAAAGTGTTTTCTTGATCTTGAAAACAGTTTCACTCAATGGACTGTTTAGTAGCTATCCTGAAGCTTTTAATCATATTACATGAGCTTCATCGGAAGATGGAGTTTGCTCAACTACCACACTAACAGGGCCTTAATGTCCATGATACCAAGGCCCAAAGTTCATTCTTGATCTTCATGATGACTGAAAGCTCCGGAAGAGGTGCTAAATGGACCTTGTGATGAAACTGTTTTCTCATCTGCATGATCACTAGTGAGAATGAAACCCACTGTCACATTTGTGATTCTCTAACTGAGATCATTTCCACTTAACAAAATCAGAATTAACTGTGTTTTTTTTGTCAGGGAACCCTGGAGGGCCGCAGACCCCACTTTGAGAACCACTGCCAGAGACTCTTATGATGCAGCCTTTCACCATCTCAGACTACATCACTTGCTATATTGCTGATCATGGGCCCGAGAAAAACGTGCACAAGCAGTCACATACACACAACACTCCCCTAAATGTTTGAACATTTAGTGTTTACTGCACATACGCACACGCAGCACCGCGCTTTTTATAAATGCACCAAAGCCAAACTGCAGCTGCTCTGACCCCTGACAGCAGGACGTAATGCACTGAAAGCCGCTGCTGCATACAATGAAAACCATTTACTGTATTTGGGTGACCTCCAGCCATTCTACTGACCACTGAACACTTGCATCCAATTCTTTCAGTGACTTTTAACACCACACTGCTAAAACTATGACTCACACACACACACACACACACACACACACTCAGACACAGACAGAATGTACTGGAGGTAAGCCAAAAGCAAAGAGTATTGGGACCACGCAGCACCGGGGAGCACACAGCACCACCATGCAGATGCGTGTCTCACTGGGAGAAGAGGGCTCTGGGGCTGTAGTTGAGAAACACGTGGGACTTGGACACTCCAACGTCCATCTCAGAGGAATCGTGACAGTAAGACACAAATCTTCTCCAATCCTGGCTCTGTTTTTTTTGTGTACATCCAAGTTCAAGACTACTGACAGACAGGTAGAAGGGGAAGAAAGTTTAAGCATTTCAAGTCACTAAATGACAGAAACTGGTCAGTCATATTGCACTTTGATGCACATTTCATCAGGAACCATCACAGACTTACTTATTTAATACAGTTCTTCACTGTGGGTGACAGTACAGGCCTACCATAAGACAGGATGATGACAGATCACTTCCTCGGATTTCCCCAAACTGCAAACTCGCTTGACTTTTCTGTTATTGCTCTGGTGTTAAGGTAATATCTACATTCATTAGATCCGCAAAGCAGCATGCCATTTCAATAAAAACAGGGCAAATGTCCTAATTGGTTGTATTTGGTTAAGTATATGGAACAGCTGGTTAGTTCAATCATTCAAGACGAACTGAAAAGTAAACCGAATGAACGAGGTAGCCTACTAATATATACAACGTTTTCAATTACTTTATATATAGAAGCTATATTAGAGCACAAGCAAAGCAGCTTTAAATGCTGAGATTTTTAAATGGAATTTGGCGTGACGTCTCTTAATACCAAGAAAAACACCTACACGACTGGCTAGATAACCTTGGCTTTTTCTGCACCTTTAGGCATATTATTGCGGACTCGCTATTTGGTCAAAACAAAGCCGGGAAACAGTACTTACTCCAACTGAAACGTACAGAATATAGTGCCTATTTCTGGCGAGCTGTCAACGACCGCAAACACACTTTCTCCTCTGAGCTAGCCAGGCTAACATGAGCTAGCTGCTTGTTGATGCATGCAAGTCAAACATCAGGCAAAGGGAACCAAACGTTATTAGCACGCGCACATACTCAAACAGTACACCTGCTTGTATGTTTTGAAGGTCTAACGTTATTCAAAACGAACAACAAATACACGATGTAATGTCTGACACTTACAGACAACCTCTCGCTCTCTTTCCAATCGACCCTGTCTCTGCACGACCTGTCAGTCAGCCTCACCGGAGGAAGCCCCGAGCACACCGGAAACTGTATTTTACACTTATGGTTAATGAGACGAATTACAGTGTGGAACAGCAGTTCAGCTCCTGGCTCTGAAAAGACACATTCCGGTTCGTTTCACGCTGACACATATGAACCGGCAACGTGACTACAACTTAAATAACGACATTTATTTTGAAAGGTTAACAGGGTGTTTTGTTATGACTGTTAGTCAACAGCTCCGCCTTGCGGTTAAATCCTGTATGACAGCCAGTGACTGGAGAGTCACGGCATGCACATAAATATGCACATGATCAAAAGTATGTGTATGTATGTTTGTATGTGTGTATGTTTGTACACATACTTATATACATGCACACACAAACATTTACAGAAACATACACACACATACATTGCACATACATAAACACATACGTACATACATACATACACACATACATCGATTGTATACATACATGAACTCACTGTCATGTTGATGAAACCAGTTAGAGACTTCAGCTTTGTGACATGGAGCACGATCCTGCTGGAAGTAGCCATTAGAAAATGTTGAACTGTGGCCATGAAGGGATGAACATGGTCAGAAACAATACTCAGACTGAGACATTCAGACCATGATTATAAACCAGAGGTGTCCAAACTGTTCCACAAAGGGCCGTGTGGCTGCAGGTTTTTGTTCCAACCAATCCAGGGCACACAGTCTGACCAGTCAACTGTCTGAAGACTGAGATCAGTTGATTAAATGAGTCAAGTCCAGTGTGCTGCTGCTTGGTTGGAACAAAAACCTGCAGCCACACGGCCCTTTGTGGAACAGTTTGGACACCTCTGTTCTAAACATTGCATTGCTGCTATAATTGTCTGATTGGATAATTGAATGAATAAGCAGGTGTACAGGTGTATATCCCACATTTCCTTCCTGTGCATATTTGCCTGAGGAAAATCTGTAGTTGGTCAAAAATCTAATAAAAGGGAGGTATCATTCCAGATTGGGTAATCACCTTTATTTTTTGTCCCCAGCGCCTGCTCCTCTGAGGTACTGTGGACATGTGAGCACAGGACTACCCCAAATGACCAGTAACCACTGGTTTCATCTTTAACAGTGTTACATTTCCCTCTGCACTGTGGTGATGACACAAAAACATTAAATTACCTCAATCATGTACTAAGCTACAGTTTGAGTAAATGTACTTAGTTTTCCACCACAGTTTCCCTTCTATCAATAATGTACCTACTGTATTATAGTATCTATAATTAATTGGCATTGGTTGTTGTTCTGACTCTGTTGGCATTTACTGTCCTCAGTTCATTACACCCATGTGCATATGAATATGATTAATAGTGGTTTCGTTCTGCTCATGCTCACTGTGAGATCTCTTCCTTAAGATCACATTCCAAGCAGATGAACACAGAAACTGGTTTTACTTGCTGGAAATATTCCTCCAGTTAGTAGTGGCTATCAAGAGAAGCTGAAGGACAAACGTCCTCGCTCTGTGGAAATACACTGCAAAGTGATTTAACTTGGACACACAAAATTCTTGTTTGGAAAATAAATCATTTTTAAACCTATCCCTTTGAGACTAAACTCCAGGATGAAAAATAAAACCCAGTACTTAGCCTAATGTGAGTCTTGAGCAGTCCACATTAAACCAACTGAGGTTCTTTTCAGTCTGCTCCAGACCTGATCTGAACCACCACATCTCTGACCTCTGACCTGAGGATCATATGTACATCAGTGCTGTGTGTAATCTGACCAAGGAGACAAGGAGTTTGTGTTGTGTGCATTTTATTGGAAAGCAGATCACCTTTAAACAAAACAGTCAAAGACAAGTTTCAAGTCATTAACTGTACTTCAATGGAAGGAGTGGAATGTTTCTAAAGGGAATGAGTTCAGGAATGAATATGGACTAGACACGGACCCCCGCAGAGACCGGATCCCAGTACAGTATGTCGATGAGCAGAGGGCAGGTGGGGGATGTAGAGGACCATGGGACACGAAGAACTGGACATCAGTTCTTCTACCATCTAGGCTATGGACGAAATGGGGAAATCTGAGGCAAAAGTTTCAGTGGTCTCCAACCAGCGTGTGAGGACTGCTGCAGAACCCGGGACAGCTCAGTAGAGCCAGCTAAAGGCACAGCTAGTGTAGCTGACCAGCTCTTCTTGCTTGAACCACAGGGAAATCTCCTTGTTGGCACTCTCCACTGAGTCACTGCCATGGATGATGTTCCTGTGAAAAAGACAAGAAGACATCACGTCACAGAAGAGCTACGAAAAGAGTCCAAAGAAACTAAATTAAAATCGTCAGCATCACTGTCTGATGTACTGGGACGTTTAGGGCTCCCACAGCTGTCAAATACACTACTCACTTGCTAACATCGATGCAGAAGTCTCCTCTGATGGTTCCAGGCTTGGACTCAGCGGGATTGGTCTCGCCCAGCATCACCCGGCCTGTCTTCACCACACCTTTGCCTTCCCACACCTGGAACACACAGACCGATGCTTCAACGTCTCCGTGGGTGTTAGTTCACACCACAACAGGTCTTAAACCTTCTTCATTCACCAGTCACACCACATACTCCTATACAGACTGTTGTGCGTTGTATTTTCTTACCATGGCAACCACTGGACCGGAGCTCATGTAGTTGATGAGGGTAGGAAAGAACGGCCTGTCCTTCAGGTCGATGTAGTGTTGCATCAGGAGGTCCTCAGAGGCCTGCAGCAGGGAGACCAGGAAGACAAGAAGTCAGTGTTTGTACATATTCAAAGAAAGTCTGAGTTTATCCCCTGCATCAGACGAGGCTGTATCAGTTTTCCCTTGACAAATCACTGAAACCTGGGAAACTATTGTCTGGGAGCTTTGGTGCTTTACTTGAATATGAATTCATGACAAATTCCAGCAAAGCCAGTTATTCTCATTAACAGCAACAATGCTGTGGCATGTTACTGACGTGCAACATCATTAATATCATTATTTTGAGAAATAATCCTTTACAGTCGAAGATAATGCAGCTTTTAAAAGGCTCTGCATGGGATCAAGCTACAACAACTAAGTGGAGGATTATCAAAGAAGCAGGGCAGAGCAATATCAGAGTTTAATGCGTTTGATGAAACATTTTAAAATGTTACAGTTTGAGTCATGTGCAGATTTCATCCATTTTAAAAGATGTTTTCTTGTTTGACAAATAATATATTTTACTCTTGAGAATGATTCATCGGCCACAGCACACCTGTGAGACAGGTGAAATTTAATCAGGCAGACTGTGGGACTTATCCAGAGGGACTACACTGTTAGTTGACTGTGTACCACTGCTACATTGTGGGTCTGACTCTGAGGATGCAGATGCTGAGAATTCAGCATCAGTTGAATAAAAAGCACTTTATGAATGTGTGTGAAGGGGTGTAAAAGTGCTTTGAGTGGTTAAAAAAAAACAAACAAGAAAAGCACTACAGTAATTACAGTCCATTTACTGTTCAGTGATCACTGAGCAATATGTATGTATGCATGTATGTTCAGTGAGAAACAGAGACATCTTCTGGCTGAGAGAACAAAGACTCCAATGCACTCTGACCTACGACCTCAACAACCGGATCCATCAGCTCAGCACTGATACTGATCTTATTAAGCAGACTGGCCGTCAGCCAGATGGATCAATACACATCAAATGAAAAGAATCTGTCCATTTAATAAAAGTTTGGTGGACCCCTGTCTTGACCATGAGTGTCACGCGATCCATGCACAGTAAGCATGGATTGCATGACCCTGCACTGAGCAACAAGCCTCTGAAGCACCACATCCTGTTTGTTCACAGCTCACACGACACACCTGATTAAGTACGTTCGATAGATCCCACCCTGATGTTGAGACTCAAGTCACACCAAGTTGAAAAACCAGAAACCCTGTAAGCAGATAACCAATCGGACCAGTCTGACGCTGCAGAAGAAAAGGTCAAATATCCAACTACTACTACTAAATACCAGCAGCGTCAGACCTTCAATAAATCAGATCTGCTTCCCGTGGACGCTGCATCCTGTGCTGCTGATTCAGACTTGGCTCCCGCCTTGATTTCAGGATTTTATTTCAGTAATTAGGGTTAATCTTCTTCACCTCAGTAACACAGAAAAAGATGTTTTTTTTTGCATTAAGACCCACAGGACAGGATTATTTTTACATAAATTCTTGCATAATGATGGTTTATAAATGAACCACCCTGCATGGTAAAGCTAAGCAGTGTCCCACTCTGTCACAGATCAGATATTAGAGGATCAGGAACCCTCAGCAGTCAGGAATAGACAAGCAGGCTAATCAGCTCACCGGAGGTCTTAACTGTCACTGCACACTCACAAGATCATGTGCATCTACTGCACAGTTAAAAATAACAGTGGCCATTACGAAAGCAGCTAATTTTCAAACCCTTTGCCAACACATGAATATAAACCAATGCACTATAGATAAAAATCAAATGTTTGCTTACATGGAGCATCTTCATGCCCACGAGTTTGAAGCCCTTTATCTCGAACCTCCTGATGATTTCTCCAATGATGCCCCTCTGCACACCATCGGGTTTGATGGCGATGAAGGTGCGCTCTTTCAGCTCGGCCATGATTCTGAAAACAGAGCAGGAAAAAAAAAAGAACAAGGGATGAAGACAAAATAACCAAGTGCAGTCTGAAGAGAAGGAGCGAGCCTGAGAGTCACTCACACCACCGGGTTGGATTTGGCACAGTCAGCGGTGGGGCCGGCTGCCGAGGGCCCCGACCCCATTGCACAGAGAACGCATAGACGACACGGCCCAGGTTAATGTGGATCTGACAGTGCGATCGCCTGAACTGAACTACTGTGACCGACTGCCAGTCCCGCCCACAGAGTAAAGACCTTTATCCCTACACTGTTTCTATGGGGATCTGGACAGAGACTCAACTGCCATAGTTTTAGCTATTCACACCTCCTGAATGTCGAGTCATGGGAAAAGTAAACCACAAACAATAAAAAGATTATCAATAACACTATTAGAGACTACTCTCTAATTTCCTAGAAATTTCCAGATGAATTCAGACTAAACAAGAAAGGAAGGAAATTAAATTGGGCACTTTCCAATTTTCTGTCACTTAATAGACTTAAAATATACAGAGCAATACCAAATCCAATAAAATCTGATTATTCAACAATCAAATTCATCCAAAGTTTGCAGCATTGTTAACCTAGGGCCACAATAAATCTTCACTTTTGTTAAAATACTAATTACTTATGTGTTTAGATCCATCTCTCATCCTCACTTTGAGGATGAGAGCTCCTCATGTGAGCAGCTTTACCTAATGTGATTTAATGAGTGTCTTTCCAGGCCAATATAAAAAGAAATGAACCCCATGACCTGCAATCTAATATGGAAGTAAACTTTGGAGAATGACACACATGAAGAAATCCTCTCCTAACAAAATGTAAAACAGAATATAATAGTGCAACTGATCCCAACACTGAATATGGAGAAAAAAACGGCCACAAATAGACCAGGCAAGACTTAGGGTTGGGTTTCAAACAATACCAGCTTTCCATTGGTAAAGTTAAAATCCTGTCACTTGCTGCCTTTCTCCACCAGCTGCTGCAGACAGAGTGGCAAGTAACTGCTGAGCTTGATGTGACCTTGTAGCTGCAGGTCTACAAACCACTAATATTCCCACCTCAGTGACCTTGCACTGTAAGAACTGTCTACATTTTTGTAAGGAAGTTAGTAATTTTATACAAATAGGTACTATACAAAAAGCTAATTCACCCTCTGTTAAAACCACCCACTGAGCCCGTGACAGTTTTACTTCCTCGTCCCCCCTTTCCTTCACATATGAACAAAAAAACCCCCACAAATACAATTAATATACCAATATGTATCACTAACATTATGAAAATTGAAAGAGATTGACTGGATGAGAATATGTAGTAACTAACCGTAATGTAGAAACAGTCTTACAATACTGAGGTGAGGTCCTGTTCTTAAAGCTGGCAGTTATTCACAGAGGTTTAGCGGAGTGGTCGCTGGGCCTTAGTGAACCATAGCTATACTACAATATCATATAGGGTCATTAGTCATGTACATTTGTACAGTTGATGTGCAAACACACAGCAGCTTCAACAGTCTCTGAAACGACACGTACGCAATGTACAGGAGAAGGCCGATGGACTTCAGCTCCGTCTGCTGACTGGTGGAAATGGCGTTTGATCTACCGATCTTAAGCCCAGACGCACACAGCTCCGGGCAAAGCAGCGAGCTTCCTGCTCCTTAGCAGACGCATCATCACTGGAAATTGCTCAGGCGCCAGAACAGCCAATTAATTTGAGCACAGGGGGCAAATGAACAGTGAGCAGTCTCAGGAGCTGTCAGGACAGGCCCGGGCCTTCACAGACAGCCACATGGTCTTTGTTCGCGCGCCGCTGCGGAAAAATCACTTCCAATGCCAGTGTTTCCGGGGAGCGCGCGGCGAAAAACGCCTCACTGCACCGTTACAACATATCCTACGGTTTCAATTTCTAACGTATTCTTCAAATGAATGTCACACCCTGAAGTTTAACTGAGCTAAGACCAAGTTACACTGAACCACCCTGAAAAAAAACGGCTTCTACAAAAAATAACTACAAACTGCTAGCTTCAAACTCGTTGGTATAAACTACAGCGGAAACGGGAGGAATAGGTTCATTTCTATAGAAGCTGCTAATATACGTTACAGAAAAGTTCACGTTACCTTGACAATGACGGTCCGCTGGCAAAAAGCAATTGCTGTGGTGAACGTGGGAGAAGACCGGTGGAGGCCGCGCAGCCGCGTTTTATGCGCGAAGGCGGAGACTGATCAACGGCAAGTAACCAGGGACAAAAATGAGGAGCCGTTTGCGTAATTATCAGTTGGTCTCTGAGGCGGGGTCAGACTGTTACCATACAGATTTATTTATATAATTTTCTGCGCTATATTGACAAGGATTTATTTTGTTTCGCTTTTTAATTGTTTACTGATGTCTAACGCAGGTATACATAGAATACTTGTGCTTCATTGTGTAAAAACATGTAAAAACAATATATAGCTTAACCATCACCACATAGGCTACATATAGGTGTTTTATTGAACCATAAAACGTGCAGGATTTCCCCCCCCTCATACTGAACCATCTTATTTGTAAATGATTACTTTATTGAACCACTGTAATTTACACATGGGCAGTGACAGCTTATTTAAACATGGACAAATTAATTTACAGATAAACTAAGATTCACCATGCATGGAGAGCAGCACGGTGAATCAGCAACAGATAAATGTATGGAGCTAACTGATTTGCATCCTTTCTCTCTGTGTAAACAAACCAAGAGGATAACTGGATTGTGGATTGTAAGTTACTGATGTGGGGATAAAATTGATCCACACATATCAATGTGCTGTCTTAGAAAACTATTTTTGCAGCACTTCAGCGTTTTGTTGGCTGTGTGCTCCAGGTTATGTCGAGCTAGAAGGTGAACTGTTTTCCCAGTCTCAGGCTGCGTGCTCTCTGGAGCTGGTTTTCTTCAAGGACAACTCTGTAGGGATGGTATTAGCCAGGCCATCAAGGCCCTTCAAGCCTGGTGATTCAGTTTGGGTGAACAGCCCAACTTGAGCAAAGGTCCTGGTGGTTGGACACAGCTTTCATTTCACAGTTATTTGTGAATATTTCCATACATACACACATTTGCATCCATTATTGCATTAGGTCTCTGTTGCTGTAGCTTTCAGCCTTAAGGCTGTTATATTAAGCATCTGTACTTTCCCTACATATCAAAGCTTTTAAGAGGAATTATAGGTTAAAATCTGCAGCTTATGTCTTTTATGGTATGAGCTACATAAGAGTCATAGAGTCACTGGGCACTACATAACATTAATGGAAATAAACTTTATACACTCTGTGATACTGAAGCCATCAAGAATTGTATCTCTGACCTAAAGCTTGTATTACCTCCTCACTAACTTTACCCAATGTAGATTAATGGAGTTTTCTGAGCCACAGTATGAAAATATTACATATGTCGGCCCTCACCACACCTCTGAAGTTGAATCTGCCTTGAAACATCAAGTTTTCACCCTTTTGCTTCCTTGGCTGGCTGCCACTGGTTTTAATGATTGCTGAGGCAGCAGCAGTGAGTGAGAGCCAGAGATAAAGTGTATCTTCCACACTGAGAGTAGCTGTGGCTCTGCTGCCTTTGATTAACTCTGGTTATTAGATGGGTGGAAGACAAAATGTGGAGTTACACAAAGTCTCTGGTCGACATCACTTTGGCTGCAGAAAGAACTCCTTAAGTGAAATATACAGCCCCATACACACAGACAGACACAGACACAGACACACACACACACACACACACACACACACACACACACTCAGATGCTTCCTCTCTCACACACACATACTCAAAAGGTAGAAAATTCAGTCATGGTAGCATCACACACATATTGTGCATGTGCATGCTCATACATATGCACATACACCTCATCCGTCCATCATAAAAGACTGCCACTAACACTATACACATAACATGTTTGCTATAATCTTTCAGCTGCCTCCCCTCGCCTCTCTTCTGTTTCCTTTTCTTTTCTTTCCTCTTCTCTTTTCATCTCCTCATCAGTTCCTCTCCTCTCCTCTCCTCCCCTGTTTCCTCTCCTCTCTTCTCCACTCATCCACTTCCTTCTCCCTGCACCTCCAGCAGTGCATGCTCCTAGAAAACAAATGGAGAGTTAATCCTTTGGCCTAATCTCCTGCGTTCTACTCCCAGTCCTATTTTTACCAGGGCTTAAGGCCAGGATTAAACCATCTTTCTGTCTCTCTCAGCCTCTCACTGTGCTGTTTAGGAGGATGAAACTATCGACAGTTAAACATACCACTCCAGAAAGGTCGTGGCCAGGCGTGTGTGTGTGGTTTTTTTTGGTGTAGTGCTGTGCTGCTGTTGCCGTCTTACCACAAAGGCCTCCTGGTGAGTGCAGGCTTGGCACGCTGAGTACGTGGCACAATTGGCATCGCCCCAGTGTTTTGTGACGTGCTCTTTGTTGTGCTTAATACAGAGGGCAGGGCACATCGTCCTCAGAAAACATGAAGCGGGAAGCAGTTCATGCTTTAATGGACTGTAATACAAAGTCATTATTCTGCTTTTAGAGGCAGCTCTCCCTGCCTGTGAGAGGTTGAGGCAGTTTTGCAGAATTGGTTAGGATGCAAAATGATGTTGAGACAAATTTCTCACAGGCAAAAAGGTGACTCATTGCTTCAGAAATCTTTAACAAAGAGGAAAATGAGTGATTTCAGGTGTCACAGCCGGAGGTTTTTAGTGGTGGGCATCCAGAGTTCCTCTAAATCCTCCTCTCCTGAAGGTGAGTATGTGGATGAGGCTGCACATGTGCATGAACACACACCTGCCAGCACCTAAATGTATATATATCTCCACACCTGCCAGCCTTATCTATCACCCTACAACTCAAGGTAGAGAATTACACTAGAGTTCACTGACACAGATGGAAAAGTGTATTTTTTTTTTTTTTTTTTTGCTGGATTCACTTTTATGAAGCCTGTAGATCTCTGCAGCGTCCTCCTGCCCAGAGGGGATTATTGCACAGCTGAGAATCATTACTGTCATATAACATGCATTGCTTTGAGACTGAGTTTATGATGAGCCCGTACTGCCACAGTCCATTGCCTCTGACTGTGTTAACTCAAAAGGGCAAGAACCCCCTTATGAAACACAGAGTTTTATGAATTCATAATTTAAAGAAATGCTGAAGCACCCCGGGGTCCACGGATATTTTCTTATCAGGGAAAATGGGTTTTGCTGTGTGTTGTGCTCTAACTATTTCTCAGCCTGCCTCTCACGACCTCGCATAAGCACACAGCCACTCCACCTGCGTAGAAACCTTATTACACACAAACATACACACACAAAATATGTTACAACTAGTTTTCCCACAAACAGGAAGCTGTTGAGCTGTCGTCCCTGAATCCACTCAAGAATTCTATTACATTTTCACGCACATGCACTCATGACTCAAATCTTCAGGCCGCTGCTCCTGAGACGTGCCTGTGAACATACAGAAAGCATCTAAATAATGGATACTGTCTGTGTCTGGCTTAGACCCTGAATAAAACCATCTCTGACTGTCAGAGCTCCTTTTAAACTTTAATGCAGGCCAGTGTCTACACAGTGGAGGCAATCATGCAGGTCACCCCATCCATTCATGGACTGGGTGAGACCCGAAAGCGAGTGCACGGTCGTGCAGTGTGACGCGAGAGGACTTACAGCGCAATGACAGCTCTTTGCTTTTCAGCCACAATACTGACATGGCTCAAAAAAAAAAGAAAGAAAGAAAAAAAAAGAGGTATAGCAGTGTCACTCTGTCAGCAGGTCCACCACTTTAGACTGAAATATCTCAACAGCTATTCAAAGATTAAAAGATATTCACAATTTAAATGCAGGAAGATATGATGTGTAATAATTACTATCAGAATAAAAAATGCCTGTATTATTACATTGTGAAGGTTGGACATTCAAATACAAGTACAAAAAGAATTCACTTCTCTCTTATTATTTTTGTTGGTCAGTCATGCTTATTAAGGGGACTTCATTGGAAGTACAGATAAAATCCAGTTTAGACAACAACTTGAGGGAACCAACCTCAGTATTATAGTTCCAATCATCCACCACAAGGGGGCAGTCTGGTAGCACACCACAGACCCCCCCCCACAGACACATTCACTGCCTTGTGTTCTGCTAACGAATTGTTCCAGCGACAGATCCACCCTGAAATGAATTTTCGTCGCACTTCCTTTGAAAGTGAATCGAGGCAGAAGCTTGAGCCTTGTGAGGCCCGGGATGATAACTTCCTTCTCCCTGCCTCTGATGTGCTGTTACAGGTGGATTTCTGGGAACAGTTCCTGATAGCTTGACGTAAAATGCCCTTTTTCCTCCCTTTCACATGATACTCTCCCTGAGAAATATCCAGTGATGTATCAAACACAGCAGTGTGTAAGGAAGGAGGAGGAGGTGACAGGTGCACCACACTCTGAGGATTTAGTATAACGGGCACAGACACTGTGAGCTCGGCCTCATTGCTTCAGCTTCACAGCTGTGTTTGCTACAGTTTTGCCCCTGACTCCACTGATATCTTCAGCTAAAAGCTATAAACATTGTGTGAGCACATGTGTGTGTGTGTTTCAGGCATGGAAGGACTTCTGAACAGGGCTACTGGGCAGAGGCTTAAGGGCCCAAGGGGTCAGGTGGCCCATAGACCAGAGGTGACTGTTAAGAAATGACCACAAAGAGGCATAAACGACTATAAAGAGGTTCAAAATGCGTAAAGAGACAGCAAAATGGCTACAAAGTGATTTACAAGAACTACCAAGAGACACAAAATGACTACAATGACCAAAGGACCACAAAGGGATGCAAAAGGGCCACAAAGATACCCAAAGTGATTACAAAAACACGCACAATAACCACAAATAGACTCAAAACGGCTGCAAAGAAATGCCAATGATGTGGCTGTGCTGTCTTCAGTCATTTGATCTTTTTCAGTCGGGGTGTCTTGCTCCTTTGTCCGAGGGCTGGGGACCATTTTAAGTGTCTGGGCCCGGGGGCCCATTGTCTCATAATCCACCACATAATAATGGTTTTAGGTGGTGCCAGGTGGGGCTCGTGTAACAGTGAGAGAGCAGCAGGGGTTATTAGCTGGGACTCTCTTGCGCAAGGATGTGGGGGGCGGACAGGGTGAGCGATGCAAGCCTCCCAGCTTGGCACCTCTCACTTCCTGGTGACATCTTTATAATCTTGTGACACTCAGCTTGCACTGTCAGCACCCCCCCCCCCCCCCCCCCACCACCCTCCTTCCTAGCCCTTTGGCAGGTATCAATGAAGCTAATGGTCTGGAGTCTTTTACAGCCAGCCCTCCATCACTCCACTGCTCTGTGGGGCAGTGGAGGGAGGCTGGATATAGGCAGAGCGGTGGTTTGTTTTTGCTGCTGCTGCTGGTGTGTGTGTGTGTGTGTGTGTGTGTGTGTGTGTGTGTGTGTGTGTGTGCGTGTGTGTGTGTTGGCCTACCTAAGTGCAGTTATTTTTCTGTCCCCATCTGAATGATGTGTGGCGTGGCAGTCAAAAAAATCAATGCTCTGCCATTAGTGGCAATACCTCTTCCCATCCAAGCCCGCCTATCACTTGTGTTTCCACAGCAGGGAACGACAAAGCAATTACAGACCTAAGACCCACGTTTTCACTTTTGTTTTCAGTTCACACAAATTATAAGGAAATACTGTCTATTCTTACCAACCCTTATTTGTTAGGGATACAGGGCTGCAGCATGCAGATGGGGTGGGGGGGGGGGGGGCTCTTACAAGCTTGGTATATATAGTAAGCCTCAGTCAGTCTGTTACCACAAGTGACACATTTTACATTACACGTTGTAAATGATTCATTGTTGCAGTGTAAATATTGATTAATGCGCCTCTAAATAAAAGGATCCTCACATGTCCCCCTGATTTGACATGATGTACTTTCACATAAATTCACCACCCTCTGTGGCTCTGAGTATTTCTCAACATCTATGAGACCATCAGGGACGCTTTGCTAGCAATTAAAGATTACAGCCCACTACGGCCCAGGGTAGCTGCTGCATTCCTGTTATATGACTATAGGTTGTGTGAGTACAGCGAACTGCAGAGCCACTGATCTTCCTTTTTCGCGTCCCTTGGTATCAGTCTTCCTGATGCTGTCCTCAATTAACGGAAGTGTGGGTGCCTAACCTGAGAAATCCATTTGCTAGACTCTAACTGACAACACAGAGGGCCATTCCAGACAGCTGTAAACTTTAATTGTCCTCTTGCCGTGTGTTAACTGTGTATGTGATTGTATAGTGAATTATGCAGTTGTAATAATAAAACCTATGGGAATAGCATGCTGTCTTGTTGTGGAGGTAGCAGAGGAGGCGGGCAAATGCTGCACAAGCAGCAATGACAGCAACTTGTGCAGGTCTGTGTGCCACGTTTACACCTAGAATCTAAAAGCTAAAACACATGGCTGTGTAGCTGTGAAAGATTTATGTAAATTGCACACATTGCATACTCTACTTTAAGTGTGCATACGCATCCTTGGGCTAATATGCCCCTTATGCGAGCCCTGGCTCCAGCCCTACGATTTGTCAAGCCCAGCAGAGGTCGGTTCCCCCCATGTGTCTCTACTCCACGCACCCTGCCTTTGTCTTCATTAGGTCCCCCCTGACAAGCTCCCACCATGCCTTAAAGTAGGCCATTACCGGCCCCCCAACACAACACAGGGCCCCACGCTTGGCACAAATAGCTAAATCCAGTTTAGCGGCTCCCCTGGACTCCACTGGAGGCCAGAAGGTGGATTGCGAGTTTAGTACAGTAGATGGTAAGATGAAGTTGTTAAGTTGCCTTATAAATGCCTTTTATGCGTATCTATCCACACCTCAGCTACTCCCTGTCCTCCTGTAACCACTTAAAATGTTGTTTGGCACCCACAGTCTGGTGAGGCTGGCCAATTTGATAGCTGTCTTGTCAGAGACAACAAAAGAGAAGGGGGAAGAGGAAATGAGTTGTTGTATTAAGAGGTTTATGTGCTCCAGCAGTGCATTCAGATTGCAAGGACAAAGCTGCAGGAAGTATGTCATTTACTAATCACTACACGATGATCTGTTTTCATTCTCCTTACTTTATCTGGTGGTGCTTGTAGGAGCCAAAATGATCATTTGTTCATATTTTTAGTGTTTTACACATTTTTTGTTTGAGTTGTCCCCATCTAGTGGCCCTGCTTGTCACAGAAGGAGATAAAGACCAGGGATGCCTCCTGGAGAAGGACCTCACATCCTGGATTCCTGGCTGCTGCAGACTACGGCCCTGATTTATTTTTAGTCAATCTTTAATTATCATTAGAATCCTTATTAGTAGTTGCATTTTGACATTTTGAGTCTTGTATTACTTCATAATTAAGTGTAAGTGAACTAAGTATTAAATTCAACTTTATCTGTCAGCCATCTTTCTGTGGACCTTGGGATTTTTTTTTGATGTGCAGAGTCAGACATTTTTGCTCAGCCACCACATTGATTATCAATAGGAAAAGGAAACTAAAGAAATAACCACTACAGTGCTAAAAGAACATGCTCATGTTACCAACTCAATGCAATTTTAAATTTATTGGTAAGCTCCAAAATCTAATTTTTTGCAAACAAACAAGGACTCAGTGATGATTTCTACCTGGCACAAACCAGTTTAATAACTAATAACTGGCATAAAAATGAGGAAACTACAAAACAATATCTGACCTGAATATTACTCTGTCAGTAAAACAGAAGGTTACTGCAATCACTGTTAGAGAAGACAGGCACTTGTGGAGCCGTGGGAGAGACAATAGTGTTTCCAGTCTCACAGAGAACTGAATTTCTTTCGTTACATGAAATAAGCTTAGTCTTAGCCTCCCTCATTATTTCATTCAAACTCATAAGATGCTCCTTAAGATGGACCACTAGTTTGGCGGATTTCCATAAGTGCTCCGTCTTCTTTCATTTTCCTTTAAAAAAAAATTGTTAGACTATGATCATCTGCACACCTCTCCTCTCTCTCATTCTCTCCTCAGACCCACTCTCACTTTTATTAGCCTTTAAATAAAATTGAACTGAACTGAATTGTGGAGCGGGAACTGGAAAGCATGGTTGATGAGGGAAGGACAGGGCAGTGAGGGTGAGACAGATGTGGGTGGACTATCCACTGCTTCCTGTGTTTGTTCTACTGGAACACTCTTTCTATTATTTGCAGGATTTTTAAGGTGAATCCTGATTGATGACCTTCACATCTTGCCCATTTGCGGTGTTCCTAATATTTTGTCTATCCCATTTATATAAATTAAGGTTGACAAAATATTATGAACACACAACCAATTTAGTGTTGCCTGTCAGCCTGACCTGGAAAGCAGCCTTTTCATTCAAGGAACGGATTCAACTACCAGTTGAGAAGTGAAAATGATTTAGTGAGTGCTGTAAAAATGTTGTGAGAAATCAAAGTTAGATTCAATGCACATTTAAATAATGGTGGTCTAAACAAGCACTTCCCTGTAACCTGCAGCCAGCTGAGGACTTCTAAGCAACATATGAGATGAGAAAGCACAGAGTGAGTAAATAAAGTAGATCTGCAATTATTTCAGTAAAATTTATTGGCATTGCAACTTTCACAGATAGAAAATCACACATGCAAATATATATATATTAAATACTAATGTAATAATATAAATAATAGCATGAATAATTATTTCCATCTCAACTTTGGTCAGCACAGATCTGAATAAATATTTAGCAATATTATTCATTTGGAAAAAACAGTGCATAGAGTGCCCAGTGCACAGAGAGTACACAGAGTGGATAAGATGGCTGACATGATTATCAAAGACTGGGACTGGTCAAAGAGGACACCACTTGATGGCATCCAAACATTCATTTTAAAATGAATGTTGCTCTGACCAAGTTTAAAGGAGCAATACAACTGAATACCATCTTGTCCAGGAGGCAGCATATATAAAGGGAACAATACTGGACTGGGACACTGCATGGCAGAGGCACTGTGTTTAATATGAAATGACCCACAGAGACTGAAAAACTCCTGTCAGCAAGATAGGGGCAGTTCTGGAAATACCCACTGATTTAACCTATTTAACAGAATAACATAATCAATGGTATCAAAAGCTGAGCTGAGGTAGAGTAAAACCAGTAGTGTGCATTTCCCATCATCTGCAGCATCATAATGTTATTAGTGACTTTAATAAGAGCAATTTTCTGTTGAATGCAGTTGGAAAACCTGATTGAACAGAAGAGGCAGCTCAAATATAGGGCCAGGTGAAGGCTTAAGCTTGTGCAACAATGGTATGATGGTGTGATGATGGGGGAATATTTGCCCTGATATCATTAACTCTGTCAGTAAAACAGAAGGTTACTGCAATCACTGTTAGAGAAGACAGGCACGTGTGGAGACAAGTGCCTGTCTTCTCTTGTGGAGACTATTGGGAGAGACAACAGTGTTTCCAGTCTCAAAGAGAACTTCTGAATTGCTTTTGTTACATGAAATAAGCAGTCTTAGCCTTTCTCATTATTTCATTCAAACTCATAAGATGCTTCTTATGTTGGAGTCGACGGACCAATGTTACGGGTCCCAGGAATAGTACCACAGAAACAAAAATGAAAGCCCTGCAAGATACAGATAAAGCTTAGTGCAAATGAAGCCACAGAGACACAGACTGCACCTCTTAATATATAAATATACTCCTTCCACATACATTATCGTACTAATACAACTAAAACCAGTGTGTAACTCTGGTGAAACTAGTAACAGTTTACCAGTAACTATCAAGTGTGCAGCAACCCAATTTATTGCTTTGCAAGATAAATAAACCTAAAATTATTGCAAGGCTACGTTCGGGTACACTACATGTTACAGTGGTGTGGCGGCTAAATAGCCAGCAAAGCCTGCACCTGAAGCTGTCGCAGGGTTAGAAAGTCACACATTTCCCCTTAAATGCTCAAAGAGACTTCACAAACTCTCTAAACTTAAAAGTAACAGCACCTGAGATAAAAAAAAATATTTAACTTAAATGTAACTTAAACAGCCCACATTTAAAACGTCAGTTTTAAATCTGTTAAAAAATGTTTTGTGCAAATTTCTCACAAAGTGTGCTTTGAAAATAACTGACCATGTAAAGGCGTAAAACAGTTTCCTCCATCAATAGTTAGTGGCCTAAGGTAGAGGATGTTGTTGCTATGGACCACTTCCTGGAGGTCCAAGACACTGACTTCTACAAAGAAGGGATCTGTCTGCTCCACAACAAGTGTGTGTACTATGGCTCTTATGCTACGGTCACTTAGTGAAGAAAGTAGAGAAAGGGAATGTGGACACCAGTATTTTCAGCTTTCCTGGTATAAAGTTGAACTCTACTAGTCTTGTCTAATTTACACTGCCTCCTCTGATCTGTCTGCTGAGCTGTAACTTTCCTCCTACAAGGCTGGATCAATAAGAAAGTGACTACCAGACAGAAGAGCTGCAGCAGCTGCCAGTCCCAGGACCCAGTAGATGCTTATCCTTCCCCCACTTGCTGAGTTTGGTCTCTCAGGTTCAGGCAATTTTCTCGCTGCTGTAAAGAGACCAAACAAAATAACAGCAACATAGAGAGAGTGTAAGGATTGAGGTTTAAGTCCACAATGCTCAGGTCTCCACCTGTTAAGAAAGTTCAACTGAGTCAACTTACCAGAGACATTGAGTCGGCATGTGCCTGAGTCTCCACCATATGATGTCACCACTTCACACTCATACAGGCCTGAGTCTTCAGTCCTTAGTCTGGACACATGAAGTCTTATTCGTCCTTCTCTGAGGACGACTTTGTCGCACTGGACTCGTCCTCTAAACTGTTCATCCTGAGACTTTGGGACCTCGACACCTTCATGTAGACGATAGAGGCCAGAGACTTTTTTGTCAGTAATGAATTCACAGTAGATGTACAAGTGGTTGGAGGAGCTGTCAGGTTTGGTTGTGAACGTCCACTCCAGCGTGATGTTGCCCTTCTCTTCCGCCTGATAGAAGCTCTGTGCCCCATTCACAACAAATCTGGCCGCTCCTGCTGAGGAGACAGAGAGAGAAAGTGAGGACCAGACAAACTGAGAACTTTAACATATGAGCTGTTAAACTGTGGAGAGCTTCAGTGTCCTGTGATGGTCTCAGGTAAAGGTAATATATAACACCAAACTGCAAGTCAAAACATGTTAGTGAGACTGAAAGTGTATTTTGACTTTTCTCTTTATGGAGAATAAACTGAAGGAGTAAACTAACCACAGGCACAGGAGGTCAGGAAGATGAGCTGCACGAGCAAGAACATCATCTTCACCCTGTGAGACGAGGTGAAGAGTCAGAAACACATGAGATCAGAGTTACAGGTAGAAGAAGGACAATCTACAGTCTGACTCCACTCAGTCATTACAACACCTGGCCCTGTTCACTGACATGTTTTATTTATACACCGTAAAATGTCCCAAATCCAACAGTTCTTGTTATGTGCTCCTATTAAAACGTGTATGAGCCTCAAATATCCAGAGATGAACAAATACCAGCAGCTTGTGAATGAATGTGTGTATGTTTGGTTTGGATATTAGAACAAGACTCAAACCCTTACTGACTTTTTTGGAGATTTAAGTTTGATTTTTGGTTCTACATTCAATAAAAGTAAATGCCTTTTCTACACAAGGTGGACTCAGTGACCTTTGAACTCTGTTCGCTCTGTTCTCCATATTATTAACATGTAAGCAGCATTTTGATTCTCACACTACCTGTTTATTGTTAACAGTATTACAAACCAAACAGACCTGGAAATATAAGATTTCAGAATGAACTGCATGTAAAATGAGTAAGAACAGAAGTAAAAGGAGAAGTGAAAAGTCCATACTCCATACTTTTTACTTTCTTTATCTTTATTTTCCTAAGATGTGCACAATAAACTGCGGCTCGGTGCAAAACACACACGTTTAAGAAAATAAGTAGGCTAAGATACATAGAATACATATGGTACCATGAAGGGGTGGCAATGGTACAAATTTTAGCCTGTAATTTCCAATTAGACAACCTCACTTTGGGAATTTCAACCAAGGAAATAGTTCTAAACAGCACCCACTGCAAGGCACTCTGGTCCGTTACACAACGAGGCAGGAACATGCATGGTTCTAGGGCAAAATAAAAGAAGATGTTTTATTAAACAAATGTCTTTAAAACACCATACATACACACGTGTGAGGGAAAGAAATAACCCAAAACTTGACAGACTGGCAATCACAAACTAACAAATTAACTAAAAAAAAACCCACAATAAGCAAGGATATCAGCTGCCAAACAAAACATATGGTTGCTCTTTCACAAAAAAATCATGTAAAGAAAACCAAAATTAAAAGATATACCAAGACAATATCAAAATGAAGGAAAACCATCAGCCTCACAAATAAACAGACTCAGCAGCTCAACAGAACACCATGTACAAAAGCACAAAAGTTGAATAAAAGTTAAATAAAACACACAAAATTGTATACAAATGAATACATTTTATGTGTATCTGAGATAAATTTGAGCAGAACACAACATAAAGGTTAAAACGGAGCATGACATCTGGGTCCAGGCCCAGGTCTGCCTCCCAGTCCACAATACACCGAAGTACGACGGCACCGCCCATAGGTGGTGGGGCCATGGGAGACGGGCGCTACCTGAATTACATGAATGAAATGTGCTGCGAGTTGCTATGTCAACTGGTGCCGCGTGCTGTGTTATATAATGAATTTTGTGCTATTCATGCTAGCTTGGGTTATCAAGTTGCTGAGGTACCGATCTGACCAGTGATGACATATTTAGCCGCATGCTATCATTCCATCGCTGGCTGTCTAGGTGCATCCATCCCACTTTGGGTGGTGCAGCTCTCATCTCTAGAAATATGGCAGGTTTTATTAAACAACCGAAGTCATGACAACCCAGAGATGAGACCAGGAGGCAGAGCTGCTGTCCTGTACGCTTCTCTGCAGTTTCTCTAGAGCTGTCACCTTCCCATGATTCCTACCATTCCAACAATTCCCTTTATCCTATAGAGACTTTATCTACAAGACAACCATGTACTTCTTAAATGTGGATAAAATACAACTTACAAGCGCTGCTGTCCAAGGCACATATGACGCAGCTGGAGGCTCCAGCCTGGAGCTCAGAGCTAACTACATGCAATATAACAACCGAACATTTCCTTTTCTAACGTATGGATAAAACGCCGAATCACGGTTTCTGAACTGTTTGTTTATACCATGTGAGCAAAACAACCAATGAAAGGGCAGCGGGAAAAACGGAAGCGGTTTTAGTGTATGAGTGAAGACATCCCATGTGATACCACTCAGCCAATCAAGTCTGTGCATTCAAGGTGGTAAACGAGTTCAGACCGCACCCCAACTCTCCGGGCTCCATAGTAGGCAGCCCCCCTGCCCCAGCGTCTCTAGGGCATGTGTGTATGTGTGTTTCGTTCGCTTGGTGTGGGTAAAATGCAGAGAGTAATTTCCCCGTTGATGGATGATGAAAGGAATAAACATGCAGCTCTAAATGTATTTAGTAAATGAGAGAACATTATACATATCAGCACTCATACATATATGTTCAGTTCTATGCTACATGACAATAAATATTGTCAAAAAGTTTTGGAATTGTACTGAATTCATTTGATTTGACAGTCAGGTATTGATTACATGCAGATGTTGATACAACTGCTAGGCTACTTAAATATATATCCTTCTAAATAGTTAGACATTATGAGCTTCCATATCTTTGCTTCAAGAAATTTTCTCTAACTGGACCTCTTGAAATTTTAGTTGAATATCCCTGATTATAGTTAATAGTACTGCAGCCTCACTACGTACGACTCTTGATTCTGTTGTCCCTCAGAAAAAGAAGGTCATAAATCAGAGGAAGCTAGCTTCAAGTTACTAAATCTAAATCTTCAACATGTCTTTCTCAAAGATGTTTTGCCCTTGATTGGCATTTCCATATTAGACCAGATAAATAAGGGGAGTAATAACAGAAGCAAAAAATAAAAAAACAAGGAAAGTGGGAGAAGGGGTCGGGGGTAATAACAGAAGCAAAAAGAAAAAAGAGAGGGAGGAGAAGGGGTTAGGAGATGGGCTGGAGGTGATTCCCTCTCTGAATCAGAGCGAGGTTGGCTTCTCCCAGTTCTTCTGAAGAGCCCAAAGAATCATTTCTTTAGAGATTTCTTTTTGGGTTTTTTCTGACCCATGATCTTACGAAATTAGTAAGAAAAGAAGTAAAAGGAGGATTGAAAAGTCCATACTCAAACACATACCCTCACAATGATTAAGAAAAGTAGGTTAAGACATATAGAATACATAGTTAAAAAGTAATTCTTCTACAATAAGTTCAGGTGCACGGCAGAGACAGACAGCTCTGCATAAGGAATCTATATTTACCTTTGTGTCCATTTCCTCTCGGTAACGTTGCAGCACAGCGTAAAGTCCAAATTATTCCATTGTCGTTTGTATCAGTTTTCTTCATAAAAAAAAAAAAAACAACAACAAATCCAGCATTGACAACAACAGCAAGAGCTCTTGGAGTTTATACTTATGCTTTGGGTCTCAGGTTGAAGTAAACACCTCCTCTGCCCCCCTATTGCTGATCCTCAGAGGCCATTTCCTCAAGGCCTCACCTTGTTCCCACAATACCCCTCCTGCTGAATTTGTCTTCACAGCAGATGCAGAGAAATAAATGAGAGTACAGTGAGAAAACAGAGTCACTGAATAGAGAGAGATGCATGACCTTGAAGCATTGTGGAGATGTGTGTGTGTTAATAGTGATGGTGGTGGTGGTTGAGGTCGTACAGCAGTAGCAGCAGTAACATACTCGTATTATTGGCTGTGATGCTCCCGTACAGCAGGATGACAGCTTGAGTGATGCTGTGCTGTCAACACACTGTGCTGTAAAGAGAGATTTAGTGGAGGATAAACCAGACAAACCCAGCACTCGTTCATTATTACTGCGTGAGCAGAAGTCATTCATGCTTCCAGTTCACACTTTGAACATCTACAGTAACAATATGAACTCCAGCTGTACATGTAGTGAGTAGGATCAGGCTTGTAACGTAATAAACGAGACATGCAAGGATCATCACTGGTACACACAGAGATGTGAGTGAGTAGTGTAAAGCCTGATTGCTGTGGGCTCTGTGTGCACATGTGTTTCTCACAGGCTGAGAGTTAGTTTGTGGTCGGGGCTCTGGGATGTGGGAAGCTCTGACAGGTACAGGTGCTTTAATCAGTTCACACTTTCAACTCAGATTTTTCACAGAGATTTTTAAAAAAGAAGAAATACATAAAAATAGAAGAGGGAGGCTAAGTCAGATCAATTCCAGATACAGTGCAGGAAGTGCACGGCACACGATTTTTCTCCATGAAGAAATGCTATGCACTTGGGTCACGAAAGGTGTATGTGGGAAAAACTTGTGCAAACCGTCTTGTGTTTAGTTCTACGGGTGCTCAGTACAGTAAAAAGTTATCTGTTCTAAAAGAATTGAACAAAACGATCCAAACCAGCTGAGTCATTCTGAATTTACACCACTCTTCAACTCTGTTCTCCAACCAGAAACACCGCCATGCAGCCTGAGAAGAAACACCAAAGCAAACCTTTGTCCTAAACATACAGCATGGATCAGTATTTCAGTCAATCTTCAGCTACCACACATCATAAAACTTAATACCTGCTCTAGGAGGAAAGTCTGGGGACATCTGGTGGGCGAAAGGAGTATGGCAGGAATCCTAACAGTTCTCAATTATCAGCTATATACCTGGCATGTATTCATGTATACTTTTTTTGTGTAAATAAGTAGGTGGGGTGGCTTATCAAGCAGAGAATATGATCAGAACATGGTGGATATGAGAATAGAGAAGACTGAAGAATGAAAGCATCTTATTATGTGACAGCGGGAGCAGCAGCCAGCTCATTAGAGTGCAGGAGATCCCTGATACCAAGGCAGGTGATGATACACACAACTCGGATGGTGAGGAGGGCCTCGGATGATCACACAGTAAACGAAATGAAAGCGCACAGGAGTAGTTAGTATTCATGGCGGTCTATGTCCTTGTAACGGCATGGAATTTTGGTTTTATCTCATTGGAGGATCTCATCCATTATTTAGGATGCAGGCACAAACCAACAGACGCTCCTCAATAATTCCTGGGGAGCTCGACTGCCTCTGCCGCTGCTCATTCTCTCACACACTTTCTCTTCTCCTCTTCTTCGCTCCTTTCTTCTTTTTTTTTTTATGACTGCTTTATATTTCCTCAGCTGCCTGCTTTCTAATATTCCTCAACAAGCACGTGTTTGGTTGGTTGACCTCAACGGGCTTTAGCGTGCACAGCAGTGGGTAAACAGTACACACGTATATACTTAAAGGTCGCAAGGTGAGTTAGTGGTAAGAATCAAACAGAAGTGCTAAGCTGCCTCAGATGAATATGTCATGCAGAAGCTTCAGTCATTTGTTAATTTCCTGCCTGGTTGCTGTATTATTCATACACATGCTCTGAATGTGTGATGTTTGCATGCGGCTGCAGGCTTGACCCTCTGTTGACTTGCACACATGCAGCCTCCAAAGCGCCCATGAGGCCGCCTGCAGCCCGCTGCACATTGAGATTCTGTTGGGTTCCTCAGTACCGCGCCTTTCATGGTGACACCCAGATGAAGATTATCCGTGATCCACATGTTAATCAGTGGATTTATGAGATAAGATTGTCATTATAAAACACGCAACGTGGCCATCCTTCACACTTTGTGACTAAAGGTATTACAGTGTTGCGTTATTTACATTTAATGCATGCCAATTGTGAGTGTGGGTACTTGCATGAGTTGGACAGCAGGTGGCAGTGTTGGTTTGGTGAGAGATCCTTGGTGCACAGAAGACTTTCTCTTACACCTCATTTGTGATGCCTGAAGACACTCTTAGAAATAAAACATATGATTTACAGTGACAGGGTGTTTGATTATGTCAATCAAGTCTTGTCTGAACGTCCGAAAGGATTCGGCTTGGAGGCAGAACCTGAAAAAAAAAATGTGTCCTTGGAGCTGGAGTCATCAGGGCTGGTGAACAGTGAGAGGAAATGATCCACTGTTTATTAGTCCTTTAGCTCATTGACATTACACTTAGATAAATTTAGCGAGGCAGCCAAGGGGGAGAGCTTCATACAGCGACCAGAATAAAGCCAAGCACGCGTCCATGTTTACCTGCCCCCTTTTTTTTTTTTTTTTTAAATCTTGTTGTCAAAGTACGAGACTTCAAGGAGACGGTGGGAGAGGAGATTTAGAGTGCTCTTTTTTTTTTTTTTTTTTTTTTTAGCCCGAGTGTTGTCTGCCCTTGAATGAGCTCAGGTGTACTTTGAGATTTTCTTGTGATGCAGAGAGGAGGAAGGTCAAATCAAAATAAAGTCTTTCTTTAAAACTAATTTATAACCACCCTGTTTTTCTCTCCATGTTAATGCATCTCAGGTGGAGTTCAGCTTTTATTTCCATGCCAGGCCCTCTTTCTGTGTGATGACTCCACATACTGTAGGTTGATGTGATGTGACATTTTCAGACAATCAATAATTTAGTGTGCAGTGAGCTTTTGTGTCCCTGGCTTAAAGATGTAATAAACCAGGTCACTCTGCTGAATGTAAATACACTCAGGGCTCTGTTTGTGTGTGTGTCTTGAAATGCAGCACGACAGAATACGGCTGTGTATCCTGCCTCAGTGCTTTTTAGGCTAAAGTCAAATGTGTTTATAAAAACAAGAGTCATGAATGCAACTCTGCTTCTATGATTGTGGGTTAAAATTAGTATTACACACTTAGAAATATAATTGTGTCACAAGCTGGAAACTTATTCTTTGATCAGACAGTTTCTGACATAAACTGCTGAATAAATCCAGAAACAGAAACATCTTTATTAGAAACTGCAGGTGTTTGCAGCTCACATTGGCCTTGTGTCGGTGAATTCACATACTGTACACATTACAGTACTGCTACTACTACTACTATTAATCATGGAAATAATAATAATAAACTTTATTTATAAATCAGAGGTTTACAAAGTGCTTAACAGTTATAGCAAACGGAATGCTGATGAATGATTAATGATAATAAAAAAAAACCCCCACACATTTAAAATATGACTCTAGAAAAGGGGGATCCAAGGGCAAAAATATGGGTTTGATACGAAAGAGGTGCAATAAAAGTGAGTCTTTAAATGCGGAGTAAAAATATGACGTGAATCAGCTGTTCTAAAAAGATATGGTAATCTGGTTCAAGGTTTAGGGGCCCTGCTTGCCAAAGCTCAGTCTAATTTAAGATCCGAATTTGATTTGCAGTATAGACACACGATGGATGATGATCCTATCTGTTAAAGGAAGCCAAGGGTTTTTAATTATGTGGGATTTATTTCGGTAGCTGTGGCCTTTGTTCCTACTGCTTATGAGAATAACGTACTTGTAATTGCTTAAATCTTGAAATGCACCAACATGCAGAAAAATGAACCAACTTCTACTTATGTAAAAATAAGTATAAATAAATCTCAGCAGGTATGTACTGCTCTTTCACGCTAACGTGAAAGCTTAAAACTGCACATAACTTATTTTGGCTACTTGAGTTCAACAAAACAAGCTGAAACGAGGCTTCATCACTGTTCAGACAACTTTATGCTTCATATATACATATAATATATGTTTAAGTTTCTCATTAGAACAGATTTAAGACAGAAGCTGAGATGAAAGTTTCCTTTTGATGCTTGGTTGAAAGTTTTGTATGTGAAGATAAAAATGCAGTAGGGTGCTGAAGCACCTTCTGTCTCTGGCCCTGTGGTGTGCACTCATTCATATTCTGGAGTCAAAAGTGGAGACAGAGGAGTCATTTTAATGACTCAGCCACGATGCCATCACACCCATCTGAAATCTAAAGGACAGGAGGGAGACTGAGAGTGACGTCAAGATCCTGATAGAGCGGATGGTGAGTTTTATGTTTATATCTCGTGCCCTTTCACTATGTTCTCTGTATTTTCCCTCTTACTGTTCTTAAAGGTCATCTCGTTCATGTGCAGACTGCTGCTATGGGTCCACCTCAGCTAACTCCAAAGCCAGAACCAGAAAAACTTCATTGATCCACTTATAGACATTGCTTACAATAAAATAGTAACAATAAACACACAGGAAGTGAATAGAAAATGCAAATGTACACAAAGAAATGTGTGAGCTAGGATCTCCAGTCCCCTTTAACATTAGCATACAGCAGGTCCAGGGTCCTGTCTCCTCTGACAGTGCAGTCCACAAACTGAGTGGCAATGGGGAGACTGTTGTCCAGTTGGAGTCATGAAGAAAACACTGAAAACACAGGTAATGACATCACATGCGGTTGCCAGGGTAGCAGAAGGGGGCATGTAAACAACAACCAAGATGGCGTGTGAGAGCTGACTCGGACTGTGCGGGTGACAAATCAAAGTAAAGACCAACAAAGTGTCTCAGTAACATGTTAGGCCACCACCTGCAGCTTCAATGCATTTTAGCATTGATTCTCCAAGTCTCTGGACTCTACTGGTGTTTTGATGATGGTGCTGGTGATGGAGCGCCATCAGAGACCTGTAGTGACCAGATTGGGTCACCAGATCTCAACACCAGCACTATTACCCTGGAAGAGATTACTCCCATGAGGATAGATATGGTTTAGTGACCCCCCTCAGGGGCCAAGTGGACACAAACCATGCCAGGAAAATTACCCCCACAGTATAACAGAGCCACCAGATACCCTAGGTCAAGCCTTCCAACCTGTACTGTTCTCTCAGTGTACACCACACTCAGCCATGTGCAACCGTGCTGTTCACTAACAAGGACATCAGTAGTGTAACCACCTGTAGCTTGCTAGAATACAGGTTGTGTGAGTGAGGGTGCAGCTTAAATGAATTTCCAGAAAGCTAAAAATATTGGGCCGCACTACTGTGCCTTTCATTTACACTGTAAAACATTTCAGCAGCTTGAAAGCTAAATAATCCATGATGAGAAAAATCCATCCTCATCCTCAAACACTGTAAGTTTACTGCGAGAGCCAGAACTGATTATCTAAACGATTCCAACTCCAATACCCGCTCTAAAATGATAGTGCTAATGCACACTGACACCTCTGTAAATAGATTTCATAACAATCCCCGTTGGTTGCTTGACTGGCTTTCGAGCTCTGCCGCTGTTGTGAGGCAATCATAGCGGTCATGAATTGTTTAGCAGGGTGAAGAGAAGTTAAACTATTATTAGTATTATCACTGAGAAGAAGCTGTGGGATTAAAGTGAGTTCCCCTGGGGAGAGTAAGCAGAGCAATACAAGGAGCATATGAATAGTTTATGACCGTAAATAGAAAAGGGAAGCGAAGTAATATTTATTGTCTTAGATACAATGCCAAACACGTTTGGATTCCTCCGAACTTTTGACAACATCATCATCATCATCATCAATCATCAGGCTTCTTCAGTTCTGACTCACTTCCTCTCAGGTGTGAGGTCTAACACCTTCAAGAACCTCAAGCAAGTCCAAACATGATGATGATGGCAGACAAGCACTGACACTCATAGAAACCATGGATGTTCTACTGTGTTGAACGGCCTCATATCACCACACATCTTTTCACTGTTCTGTGACGTTCACATTCATGACCTGTCCTCCTCTTTTTTTTTTTCCTCTGCTGTGTTTGCTGCTCAGTGGGAGGTTTGCGCTGCAGCTGCAGAAGACGAAGCAGCTGAAGTAAAAACAACACAGAGAAAATAATATTAATTCTTCTTATTCGTCCAATGAGAATCAACTAAATAAATCACTGATGTTTTGCATGCACAGAGCGCTTAATGATACCTGAAGGTGAACTGAAAGGTTGTCGAGCTGCTGCAGGTTACACAATCTGACAGGTCCCGGCTTAACATCGGCAGCAGGCTGAGGCCGAGCACTCGTCCTTCTCAAGTCATCAAAACCAAAAAGTATTTTACCAACTTGGAACTGGATCCAAACTATCATCATCATCATCATCACCATCACTGTCACCATCATCTTCTTCTTCTTCTCTTCATCTTTCTTAGTTAGCGTTACCTACCCTACACCTGTTTCTTTGGCTCCACCCACAGAAGTCTACCCCAGCCAGTAAGGTTTTGAAAGACTCCACTTCAGCTGTTTGCAAGAATCTAAACCCCAGCGTGTTTTCCCCTCTTCCGCTTTCCGTGTGTGTACTATATAATAAGCATGACTCACCTGTTGTATCATGAACCTGAACAGTGGGGCAGCCAGTACATGTGTGCTCACTGTGTGTGTGTGTGAGAGTTTTGGGGGTGTGAATCAGGTTGTGGCGATGGTGCGGCTGTGGATCCCGGCTCTGTGTTTGGAGGTTGTCATGAATAAGTGATGACATGGTAATAGAGGCGACTGCTCTCTGGGACTCTGTGGTATTACAATGCAATAAAAGAAAATCAGGTCAAGCCCCTGTTGCCTCTGTTATGCTACACTCTGGGTCGGAATGAGGGAGCGGGTGATACAACTGGGAGAGAAGAAGGGAGAGGAGGGAGGCAGAGGTGCATCCGAACGCAAACAAAAAAAAAAAACCCAAAAATGCTCAGCAGACTAAAGCAGCTCCGCAGACTGTTTTACCCCCTGAATCACCACTCCCCACAGTCAGAGGAGAAATCAGGCCTGGGACCTTGGTTGGTACAGATGTTTGGCCCAGATTAGCTGGTAAAGTGTTGTTTCTCCTTATGTGCAACTCCATTTCCAGGATCAGGATATTAAAACTTGGCTTAAATTTCTCTCTGCTGCTGTGAGACACCTTATAGATCAGGCTCTGGTGGCTTAATGTTAAACAGTGTCTTCTGTCTCTTCTTCTTACATTTTATGATCCAGCAGTCTTCAGCGCTCTGTCATATAAAATCAGAGTTTTTAACGATTCATGCAGAGGGCTCAGTAGTTACATCAAGCTCAAATATATTTTCCATGCTGTCATTTTATATATTGATTAATATGGATGCAATTCTCACCTCATTGCAGGTGACTAACAACTGAAGCATGGCAATAAGAAGTTTTTCAGGAAATCCAAAAATCCACATGAGTGACCTGACTTCCAGTTTTTATTTTTTTTTATCCATCTTAGAAAACAGATCAGTCACAGTCAACATATACTGGAGCCTGTGATTCTCTGAATATGTTCCTCACTTTATCTCCTGCACTGAAAAAAGCTCTCAATAAATATGTAGCTCAAATAAATTAATTCTCCTTTTAAATGTAAACACGTATGCATCGAACCCGTCTGGCCTGAGGGGGAAATCTTTCCACCCGTAACGTTTATAATAGCGAGCAACTCGGAAAGTCCAGTGAGTTCAGCCTTCTCATCCAGCGCCTCCTTTGCTGATGTCCAGCCATGCCTCGTGCCTTTCTATCAGGGGACTGTGTGTATGAGAGAGAGAATTATTTTATCTGACTCATCACTTCTGGAGGAACTTCTGCTGGAACTGGAGCTTGATTCTGTTTCCAAAAGTATTTATTTATTTATTTTTTAAAAAAAATCTCTGCTCTATTTACAGCCAGTTTGGTTTGCGGCTGATTTTCATCCCTGTTGGTTTTGCGGGGCATCTGAGTCCTGCACAAATACAGGACGCGTGGTTTGGGAGGTTCTTGAGTCATTGTCGCAGGCAGCTGACAGATGAACTCGGGAATCACGCCTCAGACTATGAGGGGGTTTGAGAGAGAGGGAGGGACTTCTGGTTGACCTTTCACCTCAAACTGTGAAAGTGAGTTTGACGATAAGTGGACTATTAGTCTTTCTCGTTTCATCTTACCAGCCTCAGACTTTGGTACAAGTACTACCTACTATAGTTATCAACTAGATAAGCTGCCTGCAGCAGCATGAATGGCCTTTGGGTTAATGAAGCTAGTTTGAAACTATCAAACATCAAATCCATGTCTTGCCTTATCTTCCAGCTCCTAACTGCTCCAGGAATGAGCCCAAACTAGAGGTTGAAAAAAAAGACTATAAGACTTAGAATCAATTTTTTTTTTCACGAACTTCAAGTGTTCAAAAGCAGCTTAACATTTTTTTTCCCCTGTAATTCTAAATCCCTGTCACTGCTTTGGAAGTGTTGCACATTAATTTTCATGTCTATGCAAGCATGATACACAAAAGACCCAAATGAAATCGTTCAGGGTGTAAACAGTGTAATGGAGAGAGATGCGATGCAGAAAAATGCAGCTTGAGGGAAGAGGAGAGAACATTCGGCGTGCCCCGAGATGAACGCATCATGGGCCAAACAGTGGTTATGAAAGAAAGCGAGACCAATTAGATTAGGAGGAGTATGTGGGGATACATGAGGAAAGAGGTGTTAGCTGCAGCGTTAGCAAGGAGCTGCAAAGGGGGGACCAGCAGAATCAGCTATCATGTCCAGAGTTAAAGTACTGTGAGCGATGAAAAAAGGACTACAGCGGAAGAGAAAAAAAAAGAGAGAGGGAGGAGAGGAGATGTTGGGAAGGAAGAGGAGGTGATGAGATGGGAAAGGCTGGTGAGCTGCACCGACTGCCAATGTAGCAGGAAGAGAGTCAACGGGGGCACAAAAACCCAAAGTGAACCAAAGATCTTTGATAACTCCTCAGGAAACTAACTTAGTAGTGAAACTGATGTGCGCTGGGTTATGTTTGAACCAACACACGCTGTGCCTGGAATGCCTAAGGAAGTGTCTGCACTTATAATTAATGATACTTCAGAGGACTGGAGACAGGGCGAGGGGGGACTTAAATCAAACCTCGCGTCACTGCCGTACTTCTAAGCGTTCACAGGCTGCAAACTCTAAATAATGAAGGACAGCTCGGTATCTCTGTGGGTTCGGGCCCGGAGAATTCAAACAGTACAAAGTTAAACCCTTTTCCGTGTAGATCCCTTTTTCTTTCTATATGGGGACAAGAAAACCAGCAACCAAAAAAAAAAAAAACATGGAGAGGTTTTAATGTGGCACTGGACAAATTTTTCATGGTCTGAACGCATGTGGCAGAGAGCTGAAGCTAAATTTAGAGGACTTCAAGCTCCACTAATCAATATTTTTTATGAACAGTGGATCAAAGGATTATGTGTAATATGAAAAGGGTCGATGGCAGAGAAGAACCTAAAGATAAATATCATCCAAATGGAGCCCTCCTTAGCCCTACAAACATTTTCAGCCTCTTACATCTCATCGTTTTGTTCTTAAAACCACAGCTTTACTGTTGAGATCTGCCACAAGTACACAACTAGAAGCAAAATCACAGTATGCGAAAGTTTAAAGTTTAAAAAAAATGAGTGTCAGTAAAATCAGCAGAGGACGGAAGCGACAGAAAGGTTTCACTACATCCACAGCTGTCTACTAACAGCTGTACAGATGAGCCAGGTCCAGTAAACCAGACAGATGAAGACTTTTTCTTGCCGCTGCTGCTTTAGCTCAACAGGCTGCTCAGAGACAGTGAGCTCAACGGGTTGGAAGCCCTGAAGCTTCTGGCTTAGATTCAGAGACGCAGAGAGGGAAACCCAGGAGGGAGGAGTCAGAGAGGAAGAGAGAGAGGAGAAAGAGAGAGAGAGAGAGAGACAGAGAGAGAGACGGGAACACCACCACAGACAGGCACTTCCCGCTATTTACAACTTAATAATAAATAAAATAACAGGTTTATGTAGAAACCAGGTTTTTGTCTCAAAACAGGTCTTTTGCAGGTCCTGAACAGAAGCTGCTAAACCTCGCTGACCTGATGCTGTCTCTCCAGCTGTCACCTCATGCTGGCAGTCACTGGTTTAAATGGTTAGACGAACAACATGCCTGGATACTAACTGGGCTTTGCTGTGCACAGCAGCAGTAAAACGTGATGTGGAAGTCTTGCAGTTATCAGGAGGAATCACCCTCCAACTGCAAGTGTGGACACATTCTGAAGACTAGACAGCATCTCTTGTCACCTCTGAGACTGAAACTCTTGAAAAACATGCCTCCACCTAAGACTAAGAAAGCAATGCCCTTGCGTTTCTGGGGGACGGCAAATCACTACACACACTGGATTTATGATCATGCTGCTATGGACGTCTTTCCTGCAGGGACAGTGTGGTCTGCTGCTCTCACTGTGGAGTGGAGTCATTCATGCAGTCATTCACTATCATCCAACCACTCTTCTTCCTTTGACTGCTACTGAGACCGACACGTCTCCAAGACCAGACAGACAAACTCTAACACGATACTCCACACTGACAAACCTCATTGGCTATGCAGCAGTCACCAATTTCCTTGCCCTTGGTTTTGTCTCTTAGGCTGCAGGAGGAGGAAGATGGAGTAGAAAAATAAAATACTATGGTGAAGCTGGTTGCATGAATTAAAGGAAGGATAGAGGGGAGAAGAGAGAGGACTGAAGAGAAAACACCAAAACTGAACCTAATATATAGAGATGGACAAAAGTTCCGTGGTGGAGACAGACAGAACATCTGGCTGGACAGACTCTGAAGGACCCAACAGTCCCCTCTAACAGAGCTTCAGAAGTCCTCTGCAGAAATGCCCACCCCTACAGTGAGGCATGGTGGTGGCAGCATCATGGTGCGGAGCTGCTTCTCAGCAGTGGGTACAGTTATGTAGCTCAGGTGAAATCAAATTCTGAACTCCTCCTACTTAACACCTGGTCCACACAGTGCCCAAACATTTACACCTGAATTACAAATCATACTGAAACACATTTTAGGCAATTAAAATAGCATGTATTATCAACCACAAATCAACACCCCTTCAGCTATACTACACTTGGCGCCTTCCCCCCCGCTCACACTCCTGTATGGTTTCATCTTATTTAAAACATATTCTGTTTTAAACACCAGTCACTTTGTGATTATGGATAATTGAACGTAGATTGATGGGATAAAAAAAAAGACAATTTTATCCATTTATAATTAAATCTACAACCCAGTAAAACGAAAGAGACGGAGTATAAAAACTTTCCGAAGCCACTGTGAGTGAGAAAGACATCGGTTCAAGATTATTTTTAGACAACAAGGTAAAAAAGGGGTGAAGTGAACAAATTAGAAGTGTTTTTGATATGGAGAGAGAGAGGGGACTATTTAGTGTCCCTTTATTAAGCAGCCTATCAGAGGAGAGCCTGTCTGCAGCCTAATCTGCAGCCAAGATGGGACCATTACAGCTCATCCCCAGCTCGTCTCTCCTCCTCCTCCTCCTTCTCTCTCTCTCTCCATCTTTTATCCCTTCATCCATCCTTTTCCTCTCCCCCTTTGTGCTGTCATATATCCAATTTCATGCTGTAAAGATCTGACAGGCAATTAGTTGAGGATTTGACCAATTAAGAGGATAAAGATGGGGTTGAATCCCTTTGTGCTGAGGATGTTTCGTCCCAGTGTAGGCCAGAATGTCAAGCCGCAAGTGCTGTAACCTTTGTATAGGGATCATAAAAGCAAAATTGGATTAACTGACGTGGATCTGGCTCCAAGATTCATACATGTAAACCACCCCAGAGTTTTGAGTCTTCAATAAAATCTGTAATCTTGTTTTTTTTTTTTTTTTTTTAGCATCGAGAATGTGATTACACATGTAAAACTAAAACCTACAGCAGCTGCAGAGGTTTAGCACTTAGGTTTAATATAAACACTCTGATGTTCAGATGGTTTAATTACTATACCTGCCTCACATCAGCGTTTAAATGTTGTCACTTACTGCTAATCAGCTCTTTAATGAAATGAATCACGACACTGCCTTTGTAACAGTCATTTAGTCCCTTCAAAGCGCTCTGCCACATGGTGATTCCTGCATGGTTCAGATCTTGTGTGGAGTCATAACTGCGAGTCAGCTCGTGCCTCTTCAGATATACGAGCTATTAGTGCAGCAACAGTTATCAGGGGGTCAGATTGAAGAGCGCACACTGTTTCCCCAACTCTTTCTCTGTCTCTCTTTAAACACTGTCTTGACAGCGCTCTGTCCTCCCTCGTGCTAATCCGTCACGGTTGTGTTTGAGCAGAGAGAGAGAGCCAGTTATTACTTCTGAACACACACACTTGGACTGATGGCGGCATTTGTTAGACTGACAGCGGCATTAGGCTGCCCATGTCCTTGCGGGCTTTACAGACGCTGGTTACACCCATGCGTGTTAGCTTAGAGGCGTGACTCGACCAGGCTAACAGATAGTCAGATGCACATTCACACAAAGCCACGCTGCTGTACGCCTCATAAAGCCTCCCTGCAGGGTCTGTCGCCAGCAGAGTGACAGGCCGACCTGCCTGGAAAGGTAATGACGTAAATCTCAGCGGGTCACAGCATGGACACACACATATCAAGCTTTGTTGTCCATCATCACTCTCCCTGCCTGCACTTTACCATTTTAACACTTTTCATTTTGCATGCATGTCTTTTTATGTATGTGTGATTATTTTCCTCCCAGAGCTTTGAGACACTCCCAGCAACACTGCTGTCCTAATACATAATAAATACCATGGACCAAGGTGTACGTAGCAACTGCATAAATAGTTGATATGCATATTTGAGGTTGTACAGGCTTACAGTTCGCTCTGAGCCATGTTAATGAATATGTTGCGTGGGCCACGGTGGCAGAGCGCAGTGAAACTGTGGACTGTTTAGAAGCAGTGAAATGTAAAATAACTTCTCATAACCTTTTAGAAATGTACAGCGTGTAGGATACGTTTACACACCGTTTTCCTTGATCTAACAAAGACAGGAAGAGGAATCTCTCCTAGCAGCGGGTTCGGCTGAAAAACATTCAGATGAACAACAAAGGAGAGCACTGCTGATGAATGCAAAGCAGATGCGTGTTTCTCTTACTCACTTGGCTCGCTGCAGCCACTCCATTAGAGTCATCTGCATATATGTGAGGCGCAGTCAGGGAGACTTATCGATACTCTCCCAAGCAAACAACTTTGAGTGACTGCAGGCTTAATTGGCTTTTTCCTGCTTCTTTGCCATGACGCACTCATTTTATGCAACCTCCTGCAGCACCTGCCACGCTCCATACTGAGCAGTGTTAACTGTCCAAGCTGATTTTGATTTTAGTTTTAGTCGTTTAACTACAGGAAATATTAGGCTAGTTTTAGTCAGCAATACAATGGGCTCTGTTCAAACGATCTAAGTGCAGGCGCATGGTTCAAAAAGGTTGTAGTAACATGCAATAAACCAATCAGACTGTCATCTCCTATTACCTTTAAAAGACAGGTGTGCTTGCTACATTCATACCTAATCACCCATCATCACATTGGACTTTCAGTTACAATCCGTGTAGACCATCTGCTTAAAGAAGGGTAGTCACTCCTCAGTGGTTTGAGCTTGAGACATACAGTTTTTTTCCTATTATACTAGAGAATCAGTGCTTCCTAGCAAGTTCTTCTTTGTCCGACTGAGTCTTTTACTTCTGTTGATACACTTCATAGAGTTGGAAAAAATTTGGTCTCAACTTTTGCCAGGGGCATTGCTGATTCCATCTGTATGTATATCTTGGAAAGCCACCTTTCATCTCTGCACATAAACCAAATACTACTGTAAACTCACTAACCCCTAAAACTTACAGCAGGTTCACTCAACCCCCAAGTCCAGGGTTTATGCCATGGTTAGGTTACTTTCTGGAGTAACCCACTTGGAACACCCCTCGACTCGCATCGCCCCCCACTCGTGGGCCTGCATCAGCTTGCATCAGCTCGATGTGAAAGAATGGTAACCACACACCCCCCCTCTTGAAAATGCATGAAACAGAAGGAGAAGAGACAAAATCAACATATCTCAGCAGGGATTCTCAAAGTGTGAGATCTTTTCTTCATGCATTATTGAAAAGGCAGCAGCTCCTATAGCCAGGTAAGAGTTGCTGGTTCATGAGCTGATTCTTGCAGCAGCAGTCCCAGCATCAAACCTCACACTGTCAAATGGTAAACTCCAATGAGGTGGAGGTATTTAGAAGACATCAACCCCAGAATGAAGCAATCCCTCATTAGACTGGATACAGTAATGAAGAAAAATAAATAAATAAATTGTAGGAATCAGCCCCCGAAACTACTTTTTAATAGCAAGCCCTTTATACCCAGAGCCAGAATAAACTGGAGCTGGAGGAGTTTTAGAGTTAATGCACAAATCACACATTAAATCAACAAGCCAAGGAAATAACCAAATGCAGCTGGATTTGAAATGGGATGTGCCATCAAAATCATTTCTAACTAACAAAGGCTGATGTTCACAAGATACAACATGCCGTGAGAAATATAATTCAGCTTACCTTTCACTGCTTATAGATTCCATCCAAACTCCATCAAATGTCCCGGTGACAGTTGTTCGCTGCACAGTCTGGGGTGTTAATTTTCTTAAGAGAAACTGCTTCCTTGTCCCTTTCCGAGAAATATCTGTGAAAGCAGCTCATTTACATACGAACCGAAAACTTTTATATTCTCTCTCTCTCTTTCCTTTTTTTTTAAATAATGAAAACAACACCACAGTCTGCCTTATCTCTTAAGAAAGACCCAATCAACCCACACATACACTTACACACAGATATGTAGGATTGGGGTTTGATGGCATTTGATCAATTTGAAATCCAGTGTTGAATCCAGAAACACAACCTGAAAATGAGATGAGCAGCAGAAACTATAAAGTCTTCACTGATTATGTATCCGCCAAACCAAAAACGAGAGCTGTAGCCAGCTTATTTTTGCACACATCGTTTTCCAGGAGCTTCTAGCTCCAAATTCTGGGAGTCCTGATTCAGATTCAGAGATTCTTTACAACTGAGACTGATGAGACGTGATCAGTGTTTGAGTAGAAAGGACAGCGTTGGTCCTGCAGAAACACACAGTGAACTCTTGATCACAGAGTGACGTCAGAGAGCGGGGTCTCTCTAACACTAGCCAAGTGCCATTTTAGACTTCTTCTTTAAAATGGTAATGTAGTTACAACAACAGCAAACCCAAACACAACTACGAACATCAGGATACAAACTTTTACCAAAATGCCAGATGTCAAAGAAATGGTTTGATGCAACATCACTCAGTGGCCACTTTAGGTTCACCTGTACAATGCTAAATGCAACAAACTTGCAGGATAATTTTATTGCATCAGCTACATTTTTACATTGTGCCTGCTGGTGGAACAACAGTGCTTTGCCATTTTCATGTGGCACACAGCAGAGACATACCGACAGTCAGCAGAGAGCTGCAGGACTAAACTCCTCTAACAGAGCACAAGAGACCGTGTAATGTGCACTGCTACTGTTTCCTCCCTGTGCAGATGCAAATCATCTGCTACATTCACCAGTGCCTTTGATCAGCAAAAGCCCATTGAACACCACACATTCCAGTCATCTGCTATCAGAGCTACTACTACTATACTACTGCCAAGCAGCAGGGTTGGTGGGGGGGGGGGGGGGGGGGGGGGGAGTCACACAGACCGAGAGAAAACAGTTATGTCTGATGGGGGTTTGTGGATGACCAGTGTTCGGCCCCCTGTGGCCCTCCTGCTCTCTGCTACAAACTCTACAAGGCATAACGGGACTGATCACTGTAAAATGTGAAGTGAAAGAAACCGGATAACACTGACAGAACAACTGGCCCATTAATGGACCCACGATCCTGAGCTAAGTGTGTGATTTGGACATGCATGCAGAAAAACACACACACACACACACACACACTCCTTCAACCAGTCCTCTGAGTGCACTCCCCCTGGTTGAGGATCCCTCCCTCTCCTTCCTCTGCAGCAAGGGACTTTATCCAGCTTAAAGACATGTCATCTGTTCTGTGGCCTGTTATCTTTGATGTCTTTTGCTGATGTATGTAATTATGATGATCCCATGGTCCTTGATCATAATTGCCAGGACTTCAGGAGCCAGTATCTACATCCAGCAGGAGAAATTAACGTACAGCTCATTTTCTTAAAGTTGCCTTAAAGAAGAAACTGAATCTGGAAAGTCTCTGACATGCAAAGATTCATGAGTGAATCTTAACTCTGACTGAACTGAACTGCTTATATTGCTGGCGCACAACTGGCTGCTTCCACCATCCTCAGATGGCAGAATCTGTGATTTGAAGCTATAGCTTGGTTGCAGTGATACAAAGAACACAGTTGGAGATGTAATAAACACACCATCCTAATGAATAATACATGGAAATTTAATTAAAACAAAGACTTCTGTGTCATTGTCTCTAATGCAACAGATAGCTGTTATTTGTGTTAGAGTGTGTGTGTGAGGGAAACAGTGAAAGCGGCAGAGAAAGGCCCATAAATTGTATTGTCTAATTAAAGCTTTATTTTGTTGACTTTCAGGGAATCGCTGCTTTCACGGATGATTACATACCTAAACGCCTCTGCCTGATTTATAAATTAATTTGTGGAACAGAGACGTAGATTTGACTTTCTCCTTTTGCTGTACAGTTTGTAGATAAATAACCGTGGCAATGTTCGAAAGCTTAATAAGCTTACAAACTTCTATTACTGCTGCTTCTTTCCCCTGTGACAGCAGCATCGAATACACGCTCTTCACATGGTTTCTTCACTCACACTGAGAATATTCATTTTCTGTACAATTGCCTGAATCACATCTAAGAGGGGGGGCTGAGGAACAACACTGAAAAGGGCACGATGGCAAGAAAAAGGCAGTTAGAAGCCTCTCTTTATTTCAGTTGACCACTGTTGAGATATCTTAGGGAGATATCAGTGGTGGCAGGCCGAGAATACAGAGGTATCGACCTGACTCAAGCTTTTAGGTGTTTATTAATATTTTAAACTACAGAGAGAACTGCTACGTTTACTGATCTCTAAATCCAATATTTAAAAAAAAAAGTCCAAATGGTGAGTGGAACACAATCAAATGCCGACTTGTAAAGCAGAGAAGGAAAAAAACACAGACACATGTTTCATGTTTTTGTGGAATCCAACTAGATTCTGGCAATAAAAAAAAGGAGTGTAGAGATTTGCAGAGATGCACATTATTAAAACTGAAAAAAAAAAACCAACCAAAAAAACAAAGTACAAGTTGCAATCAAGGAAACTAACCAACCGGAAAATAGAATAGGAGGCACAACATTGTCAAATATTCTAGTGATGAGTGAAACCTGCAATATGGTAACCATTCCTAACCACACACTGCCAGCTCAACTCCAAACTAAAGACACTGGAGCTGCCCATTCTGTGGCATTATTCAGAAATCAGTCACATCAGTCACATTCAAAACAGCCCCCCCCCCGCCACTCCCACTACACTGGATGAGGATCGGGTTTCCCCCACCTGCAGGAAGAAGACTGTAAGATAATAAATTATTTATTAATTAAAACAAAGACTAGGTATTTAAAATACCTAAAAACTGGTTTTGAAAAAGTCGTTAATGAGGAAGGAAATGCATCCCACATAATTCAAGGACACAGACAATGCATTTGGGTAGGTAACACTGAATGTATCCCCCCCAGGACTCCTCCTTAATGGACAGTATCCCAGAGGCGCCCTGGAGCTTTGCGCTCCGGTTTGAAATTGCAACTTTTACGTTGTAAATGCCACTGTATCTGCATTTACTGGGATTACAGCACGGAGCTAAGTGGCTAGTGAGCTTGCATGACACTGACCCTTGTTATTCAAAGCTGCTGTCCCATTTCTCCGTGTATATTTGTTTTAGTTTTAACCAGGATGCGCTCCGCAAGCTCCAAGTGCTCCCTGAGTCAACATGGGTGATTGCTGAGGGGTTTAAACAATCCTCCAAGCAATTTGTTGCCTGGGATGAATTAATCTAATGAATTGCCTTGAGTCAATTAGACAGAAGGCTGCATTTCTTTGTCTTTCCTATTTGGTATGGTGTGCTAAGTGCACACCTTGTCAGGCAATACCATTAAACCCCCGTCGTCAGGGGAGAAGCAGGGAATAAATAAAACTCACAGCCCCTCTCTTCATCTCCACCCGCTGCTCCACAACCTGTATAATATTCTGCTGTGGTGTTTGTGTGCATACGAGTGTGTGCTGCTGTTGTTATGGTGATGTACGGTAATATGTGGCACATCGGGGGTTAGGACCGAGGAATGATACCAGTTAGTGGCAATATTGCTGCCATCGGGTAGAGTGACAGTCATTAGCGGAGAATAATGCACATTCGATGACACATGCACACGTGCACTGGAGCCGGGCCTTTTAAGCAAATGCACATCGTTCACTTGCACATGGTGTATATAGGGCAGATCGTTCTATCCACGCTGACAGGTCTATTTGTCTGGCTCATTTACATTCACTTTCCTGACCTTTCAGGCTTCCCTCAGACAGGGATCACACAGATGAAGGAGATGGGGCCTTTTGCAAGCACAATTACCAGGGCTTAACACACACACACACACTCCAGCCTGGTGAATGGGCTGATAGCAGCAGATTAGCTGTGCCTCCCCATCCATTTATCCACTTTTATCCCAGAACAAGAAAAGGTTAGTATAACCAGGACACAGGAAGGAAACCGCTCGTTCGGGTTCCTGGAGAATTAAGTAGTCAGTGTAAATCCAGGTTCTCAGTCGTTACATAGGGTAAGTGCCCCGTGTGAGCATGTGACATGACATATAGATGGGGTTAGACAGGAGATCAGATCTGGAAGAGGATCTGTGAAATGTTTCTTGTTCCAACAATGAGCTGAAAAAACCCTGCCTGGTACTACAGACTCTGAATCACACTGTGAGCGCTGCCCAGCTTTCCTGCAGCACGGTATCTGTAGAGAGCATGTGTAATATCAGTGACAGTGTGCTTGTATCATTGTGAGGGCAAAATGTCCTCACAAAAAATAGAGAGACGAGGACAACTGTACAGCGTCCTCACAGATTCTTGTTGGAGTATTGTCTTATTATGCTGGGAACCATTTCGTGAGTCATCCTGTGAGCAGTTATTTCATCTTTCCTTAAAATAAAAAGATTCATAATTTAATAATTAATTAATAACTTAATTTGTGCTGCTGACGTACGGGGGGTACCCAGTGCTCCGAGGCTTTGCTCGGCGGGGAAATAAATGCATGCCGTGCGGGCTGAGGATGGAGTGTTACCCCATCTGTGTTATGCTGGTTCAGGATCAGCTTTGGAAATGTTTGCTCTGCGCTGTGACGATGGGGATGCTTACATGTTAATCTCTGTCTTGATTGTTTGTCTGTCTGTCAGTCGGGGCCCACACATGAGGCTCCTAGGTGGGAGGACTGGGCTGCAAAGTGTGTAAACAGTTGCATTTTTTTTTTTTTTTGACGCATAGGTGATAGAAGAGTTGACTAAGCGTCTGATTCATGCAGCTGGCTTCTCAGTTTTGGTCGAACTGACTTGTGTTTTCATGGTAAACAGGGAAAAAAAAACTGTTTTTTTAGAAACCTATCAAGATGACAAGAACTCACAAAAAAAAACTAGACTATCAAACTTATGACTGCACTACAAGAAACAGTCTGTAGGATTCATCCTTTGGGGACCATGAATATCAGTACAGAATTTCACGGCCATCCACCCAATAGTTGTTGAAGTATTTCCCTCCACAGCCAGGGTCGCTCTGGACCTCAGTTTGCTTTGTGCTCTCTTTGAACACACCTTCAGGTCAAGTGGAGGGGCCAAAAAAATTAGATGAATATGGCCTGAACTGTCAAGAGATATTGGAAAATGTCAATGTGCATGTGGATTGAGAGGATGATTTTCCCCTTACGGCATGTGTGTGTGTGTCCCTGTGTGTGTCTTCTCCCTGAAGAGAGTAATAATAATGGTGATAACCATAAAAGACACTAAGCCTGGCTCTGACTGATAGGACAGTAGTGACATGGGAAGGCCAGCTGCCACGTTACGTATTCACCACAATGATAAAGTCAACAAATATGAATGTTTTTCTATACTATTTTCTTTCTATCACATTCAGGCTCAGCCACAGATAGCCTGGGGCAAGTCTGTATTTTGAAAAGGATGGTGGGAAATACAATTCTCTGTGTGTGTGTGTGTGGAAACAGAGGGTAGTTATTGTCAGTAGTGTGTAGCCTGTGATCAATATTCACTCTAGGAAGTTCTTGATATGGACTTTTGGAGCTAAAACCCAGCAACTGAGCTGCATTGATTGCCAACACAATTTCTCCGTGAGGCCTTTTCTTAATGTCACATAAAACGTATTGTACAGAAATAACAATCATATAACCTTTGCTTCTTCTAATTTTCACATTGCTTTCATTTTACCCGTCTTTACTTTGACGTTTAAATTCCAGCTTTGCTTTTCTCTCAACCCGAATGTCCGAGACATACGGCCACAGATCAGATGATACCACAACACACAATGTCGATCACCAATCCAAGGGTGTTCTGGTACTAAGTACACTTATGAACCACCTTATGCTCAAACATGGTATATTCCAAACAGACAATCTATGAGAAGCACAGAAGGAAGTCCAATCACAAAGTGCCATTCGGGTTCAGGTAGGCTGTTACTCCTTATCACTACCTTCCAGGTTTCTCCACTGCAGTGCTCATACCCTGTGACAGTTGGGTCACTGCTTTGGAACAAGAGTTGAACTTTGGTTTGTGCTCTGCTTGTCTTGTCCCCTCGTACTGTAAATGGTAATGGTAATCAGCAGCTATATAAACAGCTATTAAAGGAGCTGTCTCTGGAGACTGGCCTCGGCTGTGTCCCTATGATGAACAGTTATGTTTTCCTCCAGAGTACAAACATCTTATTCTTTTGAGGAGTTACGTGCCTTGGTGAACGTGTCATACAAAAAAGCAAGGGAGGTGATGAAGAGGATGAGAACGAATGAGATTAAGGGAAGGGAGACGAAGCAGATGAGTTATGGAACAAACAAACAAACACACACACACACACACACACACACACACACACACACACACACACACACACACACACACACACACACACACACACACAGGATCAGTTCTGAGTATGTGTGCTTTTACAAAGCGCCACAAGCTCATAGTTGTGTATCCTGTCTGAAATATGCCACCTGCTGGATTCAGCATGAATATTATTACAAACACTTATGGCAAAACCTGCCATATCAGCTTTCACTTGATATCAACAATCTGTTCCTGACCGATAAGAATGATCACAGACCTGATATGGTCAACAGAAATATTAAAAACCCATTTATTATTATTATTTTTGATTAAGTAACTCCTTTATCCATAATCTTGACACAATCCTTCCTAAAAATGATCCGATTTTTTTTTCCACAGTCTGCCCTCATTCTGGATTCTATACATTCATAAACAGAACCAGCAAAATCTCTCTCTCTGTTTCTTTTTCTCAGGTGCTACACTGATGGGACAGTGTATTACAAGCTCCACTGCACAGACAGCAGTCTCCATATCTCTTCCACGGTCTCAGGAAGAGGAGCAGTGACACAGCAGTTCCCCCTCATAAACGACAAGTCCACCAGAACCTCAAAACACAAACACCTCATGTTAAACAATCCCAATGAGCTTAATGCATTTAGGTCAAATCCATAACTGATACCAGATCATACCAGGCTATGCTTCAATACTTTAACTGCTTCTTGATTTTTATACTTAAATGGTTTCTCATGCTCATTAAGAGTCCAGGCCTGAACACATCTACATCTCAACACTGAGTCAAAGTTATACTGCCACCTACTGACAGCAAGAAATCCACCTTATGTGGCAAACATCACCTTATTTACATGTAATATTCATGGTGTGGTCTACACATGATATGCAGCAAATGAAGGATAAAGAATAACCATGTAAAGGTAACTGAACATGAAACAGATATGTGCCACTCAGTGGACATTTAACAGATTACATTCAACAGTGTAGCGCTCACAATCTTTTTCTATTTCAAAATAAGACATTTAGACCAAGGATTCTCAAATTGTGAGAGAGGCATATGTTGGGGAACTGCTATCTCTCTTCACCCCAACGTAATTAATAAGAAGGAATCACTGAACCTCAAATTCTCCAATTTAAAAATACACTTTATTCATACAAAGTATATATGGGTAATTCAGATGCAGATATCTGGAGACCTGTGACACGCACCCTGTACCTTCTGTCACAGATCTAAAGAAACAGTTCAGAAGAAGCCCATTATATATCGTAAGTAACCACCCCCATTGCACACCAAGAATTTGACCCCCTGAGTTCAATTACTTTACAACTGTTTACCAGACCCTTTTACAGTTTATGACACCATTTGCAGGTCAACCTTGCATGACCTAACATAACTGGTCAGACAATCAACAACTTAGCCTTCCTATGACCCCACACATAGTAGAAATCCCTTTGGGATCTTCAAAATGAGTGAGGGAGGAGCAATGGGGCAAGCAGCAACATCCAGGGAGGGCGGTGGTTTAATAACAGGGTTTATGGGAAGCGTCGGCTTAAAGTTCTTGCGTGTAGCATCTTTTAACCACTGATCCTTTAGGATATGGCTGATATCAGTGATTGGACCATCACTGAAGCTGATTGTGATGCAGCTCACCACCTGCTTGATTTGTAAATCCAGTGTTTAACTGCTGTTTTTCAGGGCCACGCCTACTCAGCTGGTTCAGAGAAATTCACAGAAGAGCGTCTGAAGGATTGTGTCCTCCTCTCTTTTGAACACAGAAGCTAAACATGCTGCTTTTGATTCTGCTGATGTACTGACTAGGAAGCTGTTGGGTTGGGCAAAATCACCTTGAAGTGTTCAGCCTGGCCCAATCCAATCCAATCTTTTAACCCTGGTTCACACTGAGCCCATGGGCTTTACTGGCAATACAAACATGCTTGGCTCTTGGTGGTTCTTTGTTAAGATTTTATTCTCTTTCCTCCACTTTATGATCTAAAATTGATGCCAAAGCCCCAGTGGCCTTTCTGGTGGATGCTGAGACACTTTGAAGTGGGAGAAGTTTGACAAAACACCCTGAGGCGAGTGCTTCAAGGGGGCTATGGGGAGGCAGCTTCTTCCCGTGTTATACCGACATGGAGGGGGCTACACTGCTTTCACACGGGAAGAGCATTGGCAAAACTTTCTGGAGGACAAAATGCTCTAGGTGTTAGCGCTTTAAGCTTTTCATTTATCAATCTCCCCTTTAATTTACAATTAATCTTTGATTATTACATATCACTACAAACTGCATCTCTTCTGATCTGATTTTAATATGTAGCATCAGAATCCTAGAGGTTAGATTATGATGTTTGCTTATGGCCAAAATGTGTTTTATCTAAAATAAGCTCAGAATAGTCTTGGATAGGCAGGAAATAAGCGAGAAACCCTTACATTTTATTTGTTATTAATATTATTGTTAGCAGTACTTTTGTAGCTTATACTTGAGTTTGGTTCATCTAATTCTATCTTCTATAGATTTTAGCCTCACTGCTGGACAAACATGCTGGAGCTGTTAGTCATGGAGCTTTAACTTAAAACCAAACACTTCCTGTTGCTGCTCCCTCACATGAAAAGCACTGGATTTACAGTAGACCAGGTGGCTTTTATTATGAAATAGTCACAGGAAATGTAATTTATTTGTCACAGGATTTGAGATCTGAGAAAAAAAAAGGGCCAGAGTTTCAGATTATTGCAGACTGTAGCAGCACATACAGTATCACATTCTTTGATTAATATTTTTTTTTTATGAAAGTTGTAAACACTTCATTACAGAAAAGCCTTTTAACTACTCCAGACGGTTTCCCTTCTTTCAGCTGTTGAGAAATCCCACTGAGTGTCAATATGCACAGGGTCTGGGATCTGTACTACACTGCTGAGTGGGGACTGAGGGACACAATGCTGCACATACAGAAAACATCTTAAAAACATCAGACATCGGGCACCTGCACTGGTTTCTAAGTGACGGCTGCCTGGATGAAGTGAGCTGAGTGTGAAAATACAGAGAGCGACTCCAGCAATTTCCTTTTTTTTTCTTTTTCTCTCTTTTCAAAGAAAAATTAACGTTTCCATTGTCCAAATGAATAATTTGCCACGAGCAAACAGCAAAGGATAGTGTTTCTTTTACATTCCATTTGCTGAGGTTAGTCATTTAGAAATAATTGCTTGTTTGTGCATTTAGTCTGTTTAGAAATGTGGACCCCTCGAGGCAATGACCCAATGTGGTCATGTCTTCAGCAAATTGTGTTTTTTTTTTTTTTTTCCCAGTTTTAACATCAACAACTACAAGTCGCTCTGCAGGTTTGACTGGAGAAACCATGTTGAATACAAGCAGGATATTGTTCTATTAATTACATAATGTAGACCTTGATGCTCTGAATGAAATTTCTGCCTGCAGCTTTACACCAAAATATCCTCCCATTCTTCTTCGCTGGGTCCTCACAGCTCATTTGCGTGTTTATTCATTTATTTCTCATGACTTATGCGTTTCTTCCTCTCTCTGTGGAGCTCTATGAAGCCTGTGCTGCAAAGACAATCAGTCCGTTTGATGCCAAATAATGACGGTGACTTCAAAACAACCGCTGTGAAAGAGGCATGCTCTTAATTTAACGTGCCATCGCAGGCTACCATCTGACAGTCGGCCTCGTAGTTTTGATGTTAGCCGAGGACAAGAGGCGCAAACCGTCCAGGGCTGGGCTAATGCGTGTTCTTGGTGTGTCCAAGTAATCAATGTTATGACAAAGTTTAAAAGGAACTTTCTGATTTATTCAACAGGAAACACATTTAAAGAGCGTATTCAGTATACATTCTACCTTACTACCGTGTCCACAGGGCCACTTTAATGACATCCTGAGGGACACCGCATGACAGGTAGACAACCTAGCCTATTTGCCTAAGTATAGTATTCCACCACTTGTGCTGCTCTAAAAATACTTTTGACATTAGGACATGATTATGCACTTAAAGGAATCCCCCAGATCCTCGTCACATTCTGAAAAGCTCCTTGTTTGTCGAAGTTTTTTCCGAAGTTTTGAGCTGAAACCGTGGCTGCCATTTCCAGGTTCAGCGAGATCTGATCAAAGCGCCGCGCTGACACCAAAAAGAAATCCTACTGTAAATGTTAACACAAGTCTATGTCGTGATAAAAGATCAATAAATGAAGCTTTCCCGCAGCTCTAAGCTTTCCGCCAACATCTTGCCTCTAACTAATTCATCACATCATTTACACTAAGAGAAATGAATTTATTAAACAGAATCTAACACTTTATACAAAATGCAAATATCTGCTCTTCTCGTGGGCTTTGACTAGTCTTTGCCACTGAAAGACGGTGGACTGGTGTATGAAGAGCCCTGCTGCACAGTGGGTCATTAATGTTGCATCATGTTACATTGCTTTGCATGGTGACATTTGGACTGTGGGATAATCTCCAGTGAATATTAGTCAAACCGATGACAGAACATTAAAAGCCTTTCTGCTGCAACTTAGGGAAAATGCCTGAATTACTTTCACTGGGAATATTTTGTGCAGTCCAGAAAGTCATTGCATTATGTTGCTAGCTGGGCAACTACAACACTTACTAAAGTTATCTCTGTACTTAAACATGATGACCTTTCTCTGACCTTACTCAAGTGTTGAGATGCTTAAACCATTAAATCATTCATCTTGCATTAGCTGCAATAATTGGATGACAAATGCAATATGCCAATAGTGAACATTTTCAGAAAATTTGTCAAAAAAAATAAACAACAAAAACAATCTTAACTTAAACGTGCAACAATTTATTTGCCACAACTACTACTGCCACATTAATCTGACTCTGTGTTAATCTGAATCACAGGGAAACATTATCGTATATAGGGAGGGGTGGTTCTGGTCATATATTGAATCCATGTCCAGTATTCACTCTAGCTCTGTTCTAGCTGTAGCTCTCTGTTTGGTCTCTACCAACTCTTGAGGAAACAAACAAACAAAAAGAATCTGACTCTTCAGCTGCTAAATATTCCACTATGTTCACCAGTTAATTGCTAACTGTTTATCTGAGCAGGTACTGCACAGTGTGTGAAACAGCTGCCTGCTGTGGCTGAAAACGATGCTGTAATAGCAGTGAGAGCAAACAGCTAAGTTGTGGGCAGGACAACAAAACAATCAACTGAAACTCATCACAAAGCTCCATTAAACTCTGGAAGGGGGGGGGGGGGGGGGGGGGGGGGGGGGCTGAAGATTCAGGTGATAATACTGTGTAGGTGCATAACTTTGTGCAACACATCTCACATTACACACTGTCATTTGCTACATGGTTGTTATAAAAATGATCAAAGATGCTTTAACTGACAAGCTATTTACAGATCCGTGTACACATGTATAAATCTCAATACACTTAATCTGAACACACATTTGCTGATTTTCACAAATTCTCCAGATTTGCAGATTCCTGTACACATTCACAAATATGCACACACACACACACAGACTAAGACATAGTTACACAACTCTCCACTCTCATCTGTAAATAGTTTTGCTACCATAATGGCCCCATACACTGTTTCTCCCCACTTAATATACACTGACTGACTACTGTTGGTCCACATGATAGTTTTATTTTCCTACAGATCCACTGGGTTAATACATATCTATTTTCTGCCATTGTCGCTTGATGGATGAGGTCAGCTTTGGGTTGTGATGTAAAAAAAGAGTTGACACGCAGTATGTTGGAGGTTACAAAGCGAAGAGGTGAGGAGGAGGAGATGTCAGTTCTGCATGGCCGACTTCTGTGGCAGCTCCCTCTTCACCTGCTCTAGACCCCCCCCCCCCCCCCCCACCACCCCATCCTCTGCCTCGTCGCAGTCATGTTGCGGTGCGGCCCGTCTCAGCTCAGCAGAGCACCGCTGGACATCAGTGGAGTCACTCTGCTGCCCTCGCCGCCCTGAAGGCTCCGCTCACACTAAAGAAGTGGAGGTTAAAGCGGTCTTTCGCTTCCTCCTCCATCTGAACAGCACCCTCCTGCACGTATTTCCTCTTAAGTCTCACCTAGGGGCTCACATTTAAATACAACACAGATGCAGCTGGAGTCATTTGTCTTTTGATCTGCTGTTCAGAATCAACTTTACTGGTAAAATGCTGCATGTTACCAGTAGATTTATTTTTTTCCAGCACATCCACTCAATGGTGACAAACGTTTGCCTCACTGCAACCAATGGCCAGTTCAGTTAACATCCATACTCTGGAAATTCATTCATTTTGACCTCTTGCATTCTGACAGGACTGTTCCCATCTGCAGGAGCAACAGGAAACACATCACTGAAGTACTGATCAAAGACCTCTGGGGCCACATCAACTGGTTGCAAACACGCCTCCGATCAAAATGCCTTCTGTCTGTCACAGAGAGATTCATCAGAAGTGTCACATGTTACTGTCCGAGGAAGCTCATCATCATCAGAGATATTCAGCGGTACGGATTTCTAACTCTTCAGTTCTACTCAATGGATTTCACCAGTCAAGGTCAATTGAAAAGTCCTCAGAAAATCAGTTGTAAATATGTTAAAGCATTGTGGTGAGTTAGTGTTCACACACACTTATCAGATGATCATCTGTTCTTTGAGTACACTGGAATTTCCTGCAGTATTTGATGCAACAGAAACAACTGGCCCACGTACTGCATGTTGTCCACCTTTTTGGCAAAGGAAGTAACTTCATGAATGGAATTCATCTCGCGATTAAATGCTGTTCCAGTGTGTTTAAACTGTCCAGTTATGGTTGAATACTTTCATCATTGGAATATTGCATCTTTCTGTGATTTGTTTCAGTTCCACTAACCACACGCGATAAAGACCTGAAGAAACAGTTAACATCTCCTGCGAAACTCTTAATCTGACACAGCTGATGCGTTTCAATTCCCTCTTCCATATCAGCAATTTCACTTGTAAAAGGCACAATGTTCATGTTTAAACAAAAGCTTCTCTTTGCTGCTCTGTCAAGGGGAAAAAAAAATGTGAAAGTGCTCCAAATCTCATTTACCCAAACAACATCACATTCATCTCATATTTGAGAGAGAGGATCTCGGGTGGCTTGATTTGTCTGGAACTTGATGTCTTCATGCAACTCAGACACTGACTCACTGTTTGCCGATTCATTGCTTCTCTGGAAACCCTGCACCGACATCAGCTTTGAGGGAAAACACACACAAAGCACATGCAACATGACACACGCCTATTGAAACAAACCTTACTTACTGCAGTCACTTCAAATTGAGTTTTAAATGCTTCCAGCTGTTATGCAAGTTTTAGATGCTCAATCATAGACTGTAAACTGCTGTTGTACCCAACAACACTTAATCTTTTGAGAAAACACAGCCATCAATGTTTCGTGCATTTGAGTAAATCACAACATACCATGTCCCCTGACTAACAACTGCTCAAACTGTGTCCTTCAGATTTACCAAACAGGAATCATGGTCCACAAAGGTTCTAGTGTAGGATCATGAATTTCAACACACATAAAATATATAGAGAGATTTTTTTCTTGTTAGGTGGCACCAAGTGATCATTGCAAAAACTATTCCTCTCAGCCTTCCTGTACCTCTCTGTAAAATATCGACCCGGAAAAAAAAAATCTAAACTGTACTTGAACTAAAATCTTTTTTGACCATACTCATACATGCTGCCATAAGATGAAACTTCTGATGCAGGAAGCCCTGCTGAACCACCCTGATGCTCAGACATGGAGAAAAGTCCAGAACAAACACCTGTACGACACAATCGTTTACTACAAAATAGCATTTTTCTCGCAAAGGTCATGCCATTAAAAATCAATACACTTCATTTTGTAATGGAAAATGCAGACAAATAAATTATAGTCACAAAGATTTAATAATAATAATAATAGGCCTACTTTCGGAGCATATCAAATTCTGCCTAAGGAACAGTCCTGTTTGCTGTCAAGCAGTTAATAGGGATCAAAAGACACATTACCTCAGGTGTGTGAAGCAGCCCCTCCCTCCTCAGTTCTGCACAGGCCCCCCGGTGTTGACATGAAGCCAAAGGAAATTTTCCCTTATGGCATTCTTGTAAACCTGTAGATGGGAGTCCCCCTAGAAAGCAGTTTAAATTGGAACAACAGAGAGATTTTTTAAGGATGAATATAAGTAATTTTTCCTCAAATCAAGTATTTTCTGCATGAATTCTAAAACAATAATACTTTATCTAGTGACTTAGCTAAAAAAAAAACCCAAGATAAAATGTAAAGTAACTGACATTTACAAATCAGAAAACATTTAAACACAACAATTACACACCTTCCTATGAGGGAAACAGTAGGAAATGGAAGAGGAAAAAATCTCAAAAACTAAACACTGGAAAAATGCTGGAGCACTAGACACTGAGGTACTAAGACAAACAGGCATTGAAAGAGGTGAACACATGGACAAAATACCAGGGAGGGAAGGCTAAGGAGGGACAGGTGAAACTAATCAAGGCAGGAAACACACAAGGACAAAAGACAATTTCTAGACATTTCTACCAGCAGAACTTTTAGTATTGTATGCAGTACTGAATTAATGGCCAGTGGCTTCAGCTGTCTAGTCCTGACAGTGTAGTGGTCTAAACACAAGCTTTGGAACAGGAAGGTCACCTGTCCAAATCCAGCCTGGTACTACCTTCCTGTTTCTGCCAAACTGTTGTGACCTCTAGCACTTTAAAAGTTGAATTGACATATCCTGTGCTACTGTTGTGGTTTCCCACCTTAAATTCTCAATATCCCCTTGCAAATGCAAAAATCACTATAGTTTCTTTTTATTATTATTTTTCTCTGCTAAAAGTGTAACATGAAAAATTGGCAGGTTCAGGGCTTTGAGTAGGAAATATTCCTAACAGTGCTTTTATTTTGAAAGACAATCTACCACTACAGACTAACTAATGAGGGGACAAAATGACAAACTTCTCTTTTTTTGTCGGGTTTCACTTGTTCATTTTTCTTTGTTGAATGAAATGTAAGTTATCCTATGATATTAGCTAAGCTTATGTGTATAATCCACACATAAGCTTAACTAATATCATGGGATATTAGGAGAACTGATAGGATATTTGCAGAACTTCCAGAGCCTGAGGCTACACCAGTAGGAAACCATGTTTTATACACTGTCTTTTGTCCTTGCTTGTGAAGAACAGGAATTTATTACCTGCTCTAGGTGTAGTTAAAGGCACACTATGCTGATTTCCATGTATTTGCACAATGTACGCATGTCTCCACTTGCACATTTGCTGAAACTTTCTGACAACATATTCAAAATATATTCTGACGAGTTTCTGCTCGACTTGTCATTCAACAGCAGTCTGACAATCTGACATGACTTCCCACAACATGTGCACACAGAACATATTATTTGTGCTATGTGACACATCACTTAGCATCGTGTCCTTGTCAGTGTTAAACTTGATAAAAGTATTACTTGCACATTATTCAAATTCAAACTAAAGGCTACGGGGTCTCTGCCATGTTTTTTTTTTTTGTCTCTAACTTGAGATGACTGACATTCACCACTCACTGCCCACTCTGCGCTGCTTCAGTACATAATGATATGATTGATGTGTGTGGAAGAGCAGAGAATGGTAATAGAGCAGCAGTCACTCAGACGCTGTCAGTCACACAGACATGAGCTAAACTAGGTATGAGTGGGCAGGAACTGGCTTTTAGGTTTGTCTGATGTTTTGATTAAACAATGGATGCTTAATGTATAGTCAGCTGACCACTCAGTATGCAGACACTAATGGCTGGGATCTCATTAACTGGGGCTTAAAGCCACTGTATGTATGAGTCTTTCTGTCATTACAGCCACTTTCAAATTACACTCTGCTGTTTGTAGAAATGTGAGATACTCATAACGCTCAGGGCACTGAAATTTTGTACATGTAGAAACTGTATCATTAAATACACATGGATATTGGCCAGATATTCTATATGATAAATGGAGTAAACAGCATATGTAAATTGCAGCGATTGTATGCTTATTAGGTTTAGAAAGATGTGACAAACCTATTTTATCAAAGCTGCAGCTATATGCTGCAAATGTCTGCAGGTATGTTGACATGCTGTTCAATGTGCTGCAGCTGGGTAGCCACCCATAGCTTGCAAAAATTGCAATGCTCTTTCCCCAGTGAATGCTTTCGGTTGCTCCTTCAGCAAGCTAAGGTGCAGGACAAGACGCGGTTTACACTATGACCGAGTGCTGATGTTATTGCTTTATACAAAGATTTGGCTGGCTGTAATGAAGTAAGGCCTCCATCTACATGCGCTGCTACCGGGATCGCAGTCCATCAAATCAGTGCAAAACTAGGAAGCACCATTGTGAAAGCAAAAACTGGATGATTAATCATTAGTTTAATGATTAAACTGAAGTCAGAAAAGTCAGATGGTGTTAGATGAAGGACAGGAAAGTTTTTGGCCTAGTTCTCAAATACCATTAATGAGCTGACATTATTTTTCAGCACCAGTTGATCAGACAGCTAAAGTCGACTTAACTGTCAACTGTAACTAGCTACTGTCCTGTTTTGTAAAAGATGGAAATCAGTGCAAGAAAAACATACATTACATGACCCAACTCCAACTGCCAGTTCCTGTTTAGCATACACAAACTGTGCTTTTCAGGTTAATTGAGTAGCAGAGCGGAGGCTTAAAGAAAGAGGTGTTGCGACTACGCCACCTGGGGGATTTCACCCCAGGAAATTACTAAGCTGACTGCAGGGTTGGATATATAGCACAGGTTTTTTAATACCACTGACAGTGACAGAGAGACAGTGTTGGAGGTTTTAAAAGAAACAAGAACTTTATTTAACAAAAATAATGAACAAAACTGAAATGTTAGAAAAGGAAAAGTACACGTCAGGCATACCATAAAACTAGCACTTGGGCCTCATAATGCAGACAGGGCGAGGGCTTAACACAGCGGCAGCAAAACCGAAAAGGGAAGGGTCCATAAAACAAAAAACAAAAAGGAATCGTGAAGAAAACACCGCCACCAAGTATCGACTGCCGCCTCAGGCCCTCAGCACCTGTTTAAGAAAAAAAGAAAATTAAAAAAACAGACCAAGTGCTACACATCCCTAGTGCTGACAGAATGATCCAAAGAAACCAATTTCAAATAAATCCAAATATCAAAAAAACCCAAAACAAAATAGAAGAAATGTAACTAACAGCTGACAATGAATACAAACAAAACAAATAATTGCAACCTAAATAACTCAAGGGAAACAATGTAAGAACACAGAAATAAAAATTTAAAATATTGCCAAGCTCTCTGTAGAGTAGACCAGCTCATAACCAGCTTCCATAACAAGCACAGCGCAAAGCAGGACAGCGCAAATGCACCCGGAAGAAATCCGGAGGCGCAATCAGTCTCCCACAGCGCCAGCAGCCAGGCGCGCTACGCACATAAAACCCATATTAAACATGCGCTCATTACGCATGGGAATCAGAGGAGGAATAGTGGCGCACCTTACCTGGATACGTGTAGACAGGTGCCTCGACGGCTACCACAAACCACAGCCACCACGTGGCACGAATGGAACGAGAGGAGGAACCGAAGTATGGGCACACCTGTATATATATAGGGGCGCAACGCGCCTCCCACAATTCCGTGTGCCAAAAGCTGGCACAGTGCCATGTAGTGGCAGGGAGGGAGAAGGTCCTTCGGCTACAAAGGAGGCGACCATTGAATTAGCAAAATAAAATGACAAAAATCACAAATTGACAGTCCATGTATTTGTCAATTCAGATACACACCACACACCAAATGTACACCAAACTAGATAGTTAAACAGAGACTGAGATTTCTAATACAGTGAAGCTAAAGAGACTGATCAGGATCATGTCCAATGTCAATCTAAATAACTTAGATTCAGAATATCAGTGCTAAATTGGATGAGTCATTTCAGGCCTCAGTCGCGTAGCCTCAGGTGTTTCTTGAGTGAAGGACTTTCTGGAACAGCAGCTCTGTATATTCAGAGCCACATATCAGGCAGAAATCTCCTCTTCTTCATCTTTTGTACATACATAATACAACATAGCCACAGGGTACATATTGATACATACGCTGTGTTTGCAGAACAATGGTGAGAGAAATGAAAGGATGGGTTTGGAAAAGAAGGCTGTTTTATATTTTCTTCTCTCTTTTTTTTCCTGTTCTTTTGACATCGGATTGTTGCTGACGCCACAGACCTTGTATATGTAAAGACAGTAAAGTGAACACAAGTGAAAATGCATGGAATATTTATCTTTGACTGATTTGCGCACTTGTTTACTGTATACAGAACTGTGTCAGGCTGGAGCGATATTTACAATAAGACTTTGTTTTCAGGTTAAAAGACATTTAGGCTGTTTAGAATGCAGCTCCAGCCCTCCCTGGATGTCTGTGTGCAGCAGTCCTGCTTTCAACACCACTGACAGCCTGAGGACACAAAGTAGCTGTGTGGAAAATGAACTCATGCCACTTAGTTGCTGTAGAAAAAAAAAGAAAAAAAAGAAAAAAATACACCTACGGGCAGAGGTCTGAAGTGTACAGGTTTGCTAACGTCGCTCTTCAACATGCATAAAAATGACCCCTGGCTTTAAAACAGAATAACATATACATAAGGAGACGAGAGGAAGAGAAGAGGAGCAGGAGCAAAAAAAAAAAAAAAAAAAAAAGTAACAGACACACCGGAGTGACTTTGGAACAAGGCTCCAGCCAAAGCCCAGTGTACTGTTTCCCACTACGTGTTATATATAGCAAATATGTTATATGGCAGACAGCTAGCCAAGTTCGGCTTTCAGGAGCCAGGAAGTGACAGGTGAAACTCTATGAGTGAAACTGTAACATACCGAAACACAAGTAAGAGACAGACGTCTCTTAATTAGCATGAAAAAATGTTTCAGACCTTTCTTGTTTTTCAAGGAACTAAATTAAAGAACAAATTACATCTTTTAACCAGAGGGCAGAACTTAAATCCTTCAGAATCTGTAGAGAGACCTGGAGATGAAGTTCATAGACACTTCCATCCAATCTGACGAAGCCTGACAGGATCTGGAGGAATGGGATGAACTGCTGAAATCCAGGTGTGCAAAAAAACGTCTAGAGACTAACTCAAGAACTCAAAGTTAGAATTATTGTCAAAAGAGATTCTACAAAATACTAAGCGAAGATTCTGAATATGCTGAATATGTAAGATTTCAGATTTTGATTTGTAATGACTTTGCTAAAAAAAATTCTAAAAACATGTTTTCACTTGGTCATTTGGGATTACTGAGTGTGGATAGATGGACAGAAATGGAAATGTTATCGTTTTTAAATTAAATCTACAACAGAATAATGCGCGAAAAGTGAAGGGGTCTGAATAATTTCTGAGGTGTATGTGCCTTGATTTTCAAATCACTCTGAATGTGACGCAGCGTGGGTGTTAGAACGTATTCTAGTGAATTACATCCATTATGATTCAATTGGCCAGTAACTCACTTTTATCTCTGGGGGCTCCTGGAGTTGTACTTACTATTGTAGCAGGGAACTCATTTCATTCCAGGAATCTCATGGGACTTTATATGGTCGAGCTCATTTGTGTGTGTGTGTGTGTGTGTGTGTGTGTGTCTGAATCATTAATGTGTTTCCCTTTGCTCTTTCATTCCAGTGTGGGGCAGTTTAATAATGTAGCTTTGCCACGAACACACATGTTACTCTCCTTTGAACTTTCTAAGCAGTGCTACAGCACCAGTGTAAAAGCAACAGCTCACAAGAAATTGCATTTACCTAACCTTTAGCCCTCTGCGTTACAGCTGTACACTGGGTTCAGAGAAGCCAAGACATGCTCCACCTTCATTTCATGTTCACTGATAAAACACACACACACACACACACACACACACACACACACACACACACACACACACACACACACACACACACACACAGACACACACACACACACACACACACACACACCATCTACATACTGTACACATATGTTTATGGAAACCAAAAAGAAAAATTTAGAACGTTGATTAAAATAAGGAGTTTTTTTAACCAGATTATTATTAACACAGGTGTAACTAATATCTTTAATAATGGCCGCATTCCATTTAGTTTCCATACTTATCTAATACAAATATTAACTGAAAAAAGAGAAAAGATAATGCAACCTATGTTTCCATGTATTAATGTTATGTGAAGATGTTGGTGGAGCCAGTTCTCTGATTGGATGCTATTAAACCAGATGTGTGAGCATGAAGCTGGCACCAAAGTCAGAAGTAGTGGCAGGTCAGTACGTGGGTATTGACCAGGAACAGTAGATGGCGCTGTTTACTGCCCTACCAGTGAGTCATGACTCACAAACAGTGACTCACATGTGCATTTCTCTGGTCTGGCCTTGAAAACCCATGCTGGTTGAAGGCTATAATGCTTAAAGGGCCCCGTGCAACAGTAAAACATGCTTCTCCCGCGTCTAAATAAAGAACATAATCTCTCACCTCACAGGAAGACAGAGATGCAACGTGCAGGCAGGAAGAATACTGTAGATGGCATGTGTTTGTCACGCAATCAATATCGTGTCTAAAGAGCCAACCAAAAATAGAGTTTAACACCCATTTATATGAATGAATCACATCTTCCATTCAAGGTGCTGCCTGCAGACATGAGATCAAACATGGTTGCGTTCCCATGATCCTTTGAGTCACCACTAATTTCAGATTGGTGCTGATGATGGTGGATGCTTCAGCTCTGCTTCAGCACGTTAACGCTGCAGAAGGGAGGAGATTGTGGAGAAAGAGCAGTGCAGTTTGTGCGTGTTGTATTGCGAGGGTGTGTGTGTGTGTGTGTATTAACCGGTGCTGAGGACCCGCTGATCCCCGGCTCCACTCCCAACTCACAGGGTGTCATCTGGAGGAGCCGTTCACCACCGCTCGCCCGTATTGACTTTCGACTAGGCGGGTTTTACATTCCTGCTGAAATCAGCGCAGTCTCTGAAGAGAGCCCCCGGCGCTCCACCCCACCCCTTTGTTTTCAGTGCAAATGAAATATTGATGAGAGGCCCTGGCCCCCCCCCCCCCTTTTTTTTTTTTTCATTTATTCCTTCACTCATTCCCACTCTGCCTCCTTCACTGTTCCTTGCTGTTTGCCTTTATTCCCTGCGTCTCTCTATCTTGTTTATCATCACGTTCTCTGCTCTTGTGTTTCTGTGTGCGATCTTCAAGCAGATGGTGGAGAAAAGGACAGTACGTTGTTTGTTTTGTGTGGATTTGTGTGTTGAAAAGCCAAACATTCTGGGGACAGGGTTTACTGGGACCTTTATATTTCATTTCTCAGGATTGTCGTTGTAATTTGAAGGTCTTCACAATCAATATTGCTCACGCACCACTGACATCTGTTGACATTAAACAACCGACCTCCCCCCAGAGGAAAAAAAAAAACCCTCTCAGATAATGCACAACACTTCAGTTAACACATTAACACGCTGTACTCATTCGATTTGCTCATACGTTCGACTAAATATTTAACTGATTCGCTTTGAGTAATTACTTTGAACTGGGAGGAGGGAAGTGTTTTTCTTTTTAATGAATGAGACGCACAGCGGGATGACTAGTATTTGATGGATTTACGCTTGGATTAGGAAACCTCCAGTTAATCCGGGCAGTGGATAACACTGAAGATGTTAACAGAGTAAACGCAAACTGATGTGAATTGTAAGTTTATGATCCTATTCATAAGCCGTGGAGATTTAATGGTTTGTTCTGGGAGATGTAAGCGTAGGTTAAAGTTGCACCGTGCAGCATTTTAATGTAAAAATAGAGCGAGGCTGCAACAGAGAAGAGAATCCAGGCCACACTGACAGAGACCAGATAGGTTTCCCCTGTTTATTTTGGGGATCATACAACAATGTATTAAAGAAATTTTCATTCATGCAGGCGGAGCCTTTCAAAACAGTTTTGGAGACATGATCGGCGTCCACAGGTCCACCACCTGTCAGGCCATACACAGGGTGTCACTGGTGCGGAGCTGCTGGCTTCTACAGTATGTTTACCTCCCTATTGAAGTGGAGTCAGTGGTGATGAACCACCAGCATTCCTGGCATTGTGGGCTGCATAGATGACGACTCATGTCCAGATGCACGCACCATCTGAACATGAGTTATCTTTATGTCAAGGGACAGCATCCCATCACTGCTCAGATTGCTTGTGACAGCGTTTATAGGACATTTGATGTGGTGGCAAGATGGTCTGGATCTACCCATGACACGTGGGAGAAATGTCTGTGGGAGAGACACTGGACTGATGACACTACTAATGTCTCAGAGGACTAAGAGAACCGCGGTATATCACCATCCACGCCACCGTTTGGTCAAATGTTGAGTGATGCATTGGTATCCTCAAGCGCAGGTAAGCTACAAAACATGCACAGACTCATCTGACAGAAAAAAAATCCTTTGGACAGGAATTAGAATAAGCATTTCTTCCATTACTCCCACGTGAACTTCATTAATTACCTTTATGCTGTCTTCATCCTGAATTATTCATTTCATGCCTGGAATTGTCTGCAAATTTAAGCTGAACATCTGAACAAACGTGTGCTTTGTGTGGTGATGTGTGTGTCAGCACCATGGACAGCTCCTGTTCCTGGTGAATAGTAGCTGTCCATGGTGCCAAACCTGCATGAGGGAGCTCAGGTCTGTAGCATACAGTTTATCAGTAATTGTATTACTAGTCAGGTTACACACACACACACACACACACACACACACACACGGAGACATGTGCACATGTCCACGCCTTCTCTTGGCATCATCGCACCTCTGGGATATAAGGCATGAAGATGACCACAAGGTCTTTCATTTAAACACAGCACTGCAGAAGTTTAATGAAGGGTAAAGAGACTTTTACTATCTGATCAGGCATCATAGGAGCTTCTGAAGGAGCAATGAACGGAGGAATGTCTTTGTTTTGCTTGCTGGTTTCAAATATCAAGGCTCTTCCTCCTCCTCTCTTACTCCTCCTTTAACAAGCTGGTCCCTCTGTTGCCTTCAGCTGACCTGAATTACACAATCAAACATCTACTCTGATGATCAGCTTCACCAGTAAATGATGTAAAAGTGCCATAAAATATGGTTCACTGAAACTTTTCTTTCCTTTAAAAGCCCACTTGTCAACTTCTCCATGAGTGTGACCGTCAAAACAGCTACACGATCAGTGTTGTCTGCTTCTTTATAATCTAGCAGGTGTCTCAGGTGGTAATGAATTCTTCTCCAGTTCTCTTATCCCCTTGACCATGGCATACTAATTAACATTTATAAAAATACAATTTGTTTTCAGAGAGTGTGAGAGATGAGAGAGGGAGACGGAGGAGAATGAGAGAAAGGAGGGAGGGAGGGACGCCTCGCGATTTGATGGAACAAGTTGACAGGAAGGAAGAGGCAGGAATTGCAAAAGGCGCGCGGGCTGAATTAGAAAAGGCAACGCACTGCCAAGTATAAACAGAGACAATTAACCAGAATACACAAGTAAGGTGAAGAGAGTGGCATATGATGGGAGCATGAAAATGAGCACGGCAGCTGCTTCACAGAGGGGGGAGGGCTGGAGTCAGGACCCTGAAAAGACACTTTAAACAGAAACTCATCCACCATGCTCTTCTTGCTATCTTAGCTGTCCTCACTCACCAAAAAAAAAACCAAAAGTAAATCTAAATATATCACATGGATACCTGCCCTTTATCTGACTGCATCTTAATTAATTATGATACATTTATTATTGTTATTTGCTTGTGTTTTGATAGTTAATACTGATGTCCCATTATTGTGCGGTAACCATGGTGACCTCAGAGTTTCCTCTGATCGCTCAGACAGTCAGACTGCAGTGTGGTGTGTCCTGCTCTGTGTACTTTGGCCGTTCATCAAGTCCCTTAAAAAAGAGCATGAGACATCACAGTCCCACAGTAATCCTGCTGTAATACAGGTGTAAGAAACCTCTTTTTCATCCTGTCTCTACCTGTTTGTCAGAAGATGCAGCCAGTTTGCAGTCTAATAATACTTAAGATTCTTATAATCTGACACCAGTGGAGATAAATAAACACACAAGAGGCAGTTAAAGTACAGCGCTGACTTGCTGTCAGTCAGCTGAGCTTGATTTCCCCATGTGGGCTCTGATGATGCAGGATGACAGTTGCCAGTTGTTTTTCCCTTATTTGCTCAGGACCAAATGAACCAAATTACAGCTGTGAAAACAGCCTAATCTGAGAGCTTTAAAACCAGGGCACTGGACTGGACTGTGGTCTGGCAGTAGGGCTGCTGGTGATGATCATGCTGTTGTCATATCGAGGTTGTTACAATCACTGGATTGCAGCTTCTAAGTATGATTCATGACAACATGAAGCTCTAATTACTACTGGGAAACCAGTGTATCAAACATGAATGCTTCATGTTAGACAAAGGTGTCATTCAAACAGTCAAATACAGGCCGATCCAAATACAAGGCCAAATTATAATGGATATAGTATTATGTTGTCATAGCACAGTATTATTTACACCTAACCCAACAACTCTGCGGTCATACGACCACCTTAAGTAGTCTGTTGTAACTACTGTAATTAATGGAAATGTAATGCAAATGAATTCTGTTCTGCAGATATATTTCCTTACTCTGTCGCTAATCGCTGATCTCATGTAGCCTATGAGATTTTATTTAGTAAAGCCTTTTTTTTTATATAACTGGCCCGAGCTATAAGTAAGCTGGAGCTTGCACATAAATCACAGTGATAGCTTGGCGACCCTTTCTTTAGGTTTGGCTTTATCTATACCGAGCCTGAAAACCACCGCTTTTTTAGTTTTTACTAAGAAGGTCTCAGAGTGCACTCAGCACAATTATCAACACAAAGCAAACGCTGCTGGCTCCTGTGTTTCTCCTCAGCTACAGACAAATAATCAGAGCCATAAGAAGATGACTAAGATCAAACAAACACAGCATGGGTCTTGTAATTGAATCATGGGAAGGAACAGGTCTGATTGCAATGCTTGCACCTGAGAGGGAAATCAGTCATCAGATGACAAAAAGCTTTTACAGCTACTTACTTGGAAACACTCACCCACTCAGGAGTAATTAGTGCTTTATGAAACGCACTTGATCTGGCTACGTATTGATTCTGTGAAACTTGGTAACTCTTCAAGGAAATGCGTGCGCGCGTGTGTGTTTGTGTTAGACTGTATGTGGATGTGCAAGCTGGAGCAATAGTGTTTATCTGGTGACATCAAGCGAAATTAAATGTCACAACCAATTTGTGTATTTTGACATGTTTTATTGTAACATGGTTTACAGACATCTAAAAGTGAGGAGCTATTTTCTCCGTATGCTGTCTGATTTAAAGGAATAGTCCAACATTTTGGGGAATAAGCTTAAGGTACGGTACACATACTGCTGTTTACGTCTCTCTGTCACATAATGTTATGTTAGGGGGTATTTATGCATGAACTCTCCAACCTGTTAATAACAATATGTTTCTCTTTACAGGTACATCTGCCAGAAATGACCTGCAGAGCCCAGTGAGGCAGGAAGCATGTGTTTGTGGGGAGATGAAGAAGTGAGGTGTTAGCAGTAATGTTCCTGAAACACACTATGTAATGTACACACATTACAGAGTATTCATCAGGATGTAGGGGTGAAGAGGGCAATATATAACAATACAATAGGAGAAACATTATTACAGTAATTATATCTGGTAAAAAAAAAGACCTAATAAATGCACAAACATAATCAAAGCAATAGTAAATACTATAGAGTTTGACTGTATTATGCACCGTGTTATCACTTAAGGTGGAATTTACTTATATTACAAAGTACCTTGCTTATGCACTTGAAAGACGTAGTATGTGCCATTATTGTGAGGACTGTGTGTGTGTCCACGTTCACAGAGTAACATGAATCTTTTCACTTCATAACTTTCTACTGCTCAGATGATTATTGGCATGTTTCTGCAAAGCCTCATATGATTTGTTTGATGTTCTGTCCTTACACTGCAGATAATACTATACAGTATTTGATCTGTTGACACAGTCATAAAGTTTGTCTGTCAAACAGGGGAATGTCTTATGTTGCTTGCAGAGTCACTATTTACTACTTGGAAAGGATTACTGTTTCACACTTTCCATGCCCGGATGTTAAGTTAGTAAGGTCAGAGTTTTTTTTTCTTGTTCTGTAAAGTCTTTGTGAAAGAAAACAGTATATTTCTGTAAAGCCAGAGGGCCTCATGTGATCAGAAATGAACTAACTACTCCCACATTTAAGAATGAAATATAAGGCCTTAATGGAACAGCATACTACAGTCCTCCAAATTTTTACAGACAAAAAACAAAACAAAACAAAAAAAAAAAAACGATGCAGGCGACAGCAAACATCATCGAAAAAGGAAAACCTCACAGAGTGGTCCTGCCTCAGTCCTTCCTCGATCACACTGACATCCCTGAAATGATGGGATGAACAATGATGGTGGCACAAATGTTTGTTTTAACTTTTAGGGAGTGCTACTGTCCAAATCCCCAGAGTTCCTGACAAGATGTGACTGACAGTGTATTGGACCAATAGAAAAGCAGCAGAGCCACATTACGCAGAATCCCCGCCCCTGGAACTTTTATCCAGTTACTGTGAACCAAGAGCAGAGATGCAAAGAACAACAAAGACGCACAAACCAAACCAAACCAAAACAAAACACAATCACAGTGTAGCTGTGATGGAAATCATATTTCATTGCATTTCACAGTATAGCTCTTTGTCATATTTGCAGTGATAATATGTTTGTGGGCTAGTTTGTGATCCCACATTTATTTATTTTTATTTTTAATGACCTGTCTCATCACTCTAATTCTGTCGGCAAAGTCAGCCTCCTTGTCCCATTTCCATCTTTTTTTCACCTCATCTGCAACCCCCCCCCACCCCTCCACTCCACACTGACCCATATGTCTCTTGTGAGGGAATGTGCCCTCATTTCTTATTTTCTTTCTTCCTCCTCCCTCACTCCATCCTTCGCTTACTTTATCTGGGTGTCACTGTGTCAGAATGTATTTGTAGCTAAATTATTCATTGGAGAACTGGAGGGCAATCAAAGAGACTGGTACCGCGGCAGGGCCAGCGTGAGAGTGTATGCGTGCACGTGCTCGATAGAATGTGTAGATGCATGTGTTGCATGGTTATGTGTGTGTGTTTATGTGTATGAGAGCCGGTACAGGAGGGAGTATAGCAGGCTGGAAGAAAGAGATTACACCGAAAACCCAGGGGGAGCCCAGCACAGAGCCCTGCAGCTCTCCTTACAGCCCAGGGAATGCTAATTTAATAGTAGTGTGTGAGTGTGTGTATGAAAGTGTATTGTTGTGAGATAATGATTTCCCCTGATATAATCAATAATGCTGCTGTTGAAACACGAATTGTCTGCTGTTACCTTAACTCAACCTTCTGCCCAAAGCTATTTGACTTTATTCATGTCGGAAAACATCTTCAGTGCTAAGTGAAGGCGCTCGTGTTTTCCTGTGTGTGCCAGTGTGTTGTGCCAGTGTGTGTGTGTGTGTGTTGCTTACGCTCCCTGCCACCACCAACCCCTTGTCCAATTAACGGGTCTGTTCCACAAAGCTGACAGGACACAGTGAGTCCCAACTGCAGTGACAAGTGATTCTGCTGAACACACACACACACACACACACACACACACACACACACACACACACACACACACACACACACACACACACATACGTCTGTCTTTCTATACTTGTGAGGATCCTCATATCCTCATCCCTCATTCACAGTCACCAGATCTCTGCCCCAGGTTGAGACCAAATGAGGGAATGTCTAATGGAAGAATCTTGTTGATCTCTCAGGTTTGGTCTACACATTTGGAGAATCTATGACAAGACACATTGAGGGGACATCTGGAGGCTGGTGGAGCAAGAACACGTTACTAACGCAGCACTTTGCTGCTAAATTGGGCAAGTTCTCCCCAGATAACTTTACCTTTTGTTGATAAATGTCTTGATCATTACTGTTAACTTGAGAGTTACCAGAGGTGGCCAGCCCTTCATTTAACACAGATGACTTTTGTCATTTTAAAAGCTGTGCTCCATTTATTTATGTCTAACCTCATAATTAGACAGATTTGCCATTTAACTTCACTTCATTTATTTCACCTCACATTGTGTTCTTGTTTATTGGTTTGTGTTCTGTGGGTGTTATTTTGTTTTGCTTTGTCTTAACGAGTCAAGAAAGTGATGCATCAGTCTAACATGGAAGCTGTGGGAGCAGTGACTGGGAGCAGTAAATGAAAAATTTTAACACCAGCCATTGACATGCTGATCTAAGAGTTATTATCTCTGTAAATTGACCCATTCACACTATTTTTGTGGCTTGTTTTATATCTCAAAATTTCATGGATGCACCATGTCCTGCTCTGTAGGACACGTGACATGTTTCAGAATTGGCTTTGGAATTTGTACACATGCTCCCGAGAGGATTTTGGTGACTCCTTGACCTTTCCACCAGTGTCAGGTCAAAGTTCCTCTCTTGACCAGTACTGTGGTGCATGATCTCAAACCAGATAATGGCTGGATTTCATCTAATGGACTGTTGGTGGTCCCTACAGGATAAACTCCAATCATATCTTTTCTCAGGCACCATCATTGCTACTGCTGTTGAGACTTTTGAGAATGGCTGATTCATCAAACAGTGTCTGCTTCGCCTGCCAATTCAACCTGCTGAATCAGCCTGGAATAACGGCCGACCAGCAGATGACTGACTATCCAACCCTCGCCGACGGGTAATTTGATTGCGTCTCAGTCCTAAAGCAAACTTTTCTGAACCGTTGTGTCAGCCCGCAGCATATAAGAAGCCACAGATCTGACAGCACAGTGTGTAAGGTAAAATGCATTTAAGGATTTGTTTTCCTCTGAGGGAGACTTTCCATTTACTGTGTGCGTCAAGAGATTGACAAGAAGTGCAACATAACGCATAGCTGATATGGAAACACACTCTCCCTGACACAGTGAGTGGTAATTCTAGAGCTAGAGAGAATGTGTGACAAATTATCCTGATACACAGCAGTCAGAGGAAGAGCTATTGTGCTCTTCATCTTTACATCCGACCACAGCTGGATGTAGCTCGCTTTTATCTGTAAGCTGTGGAAAGCTTTACTTATTTCATGAGCTTTTGTCTGTGTTGTGTGTGTGATGTTATCTGGAGAGCTTCAGTGTCTGTGAAGGGGGCCCATTTCCTGTAGTGTTTTAGTCAGTGTTCTGCTGTTCTGAGGAAGGAAAACAGGGGAAGGCATCTCAGGACAAGGGGATAGAAGAGGCTCTGATAAACCCAGTACACACTGCCACAGGGCGGAGACGTTAGTTAACTAGCTGGGGAACATCATGGAGCATTGACCTAAATAGCCAGTTATGTTTGAGGAGATGGTGAAGACCAAAACGGAGCTAGAAGGAGAGTCAGTTCTGAGCAGGCTGCCAGAAAACTGAAGGCTAACATTGCTCTGTGTCTGCTGGGTGTGTAAATAGCAACTTTATAATGACAAAATGCAAATTGCTGTTCAGCTTATTGTGGAGTTCAACCCTCAAACATGCATGGAAAGAATAAAACAAACATAATTATTCCTGCTAAATCAGATCTAAACAGATTGTTCATTGTTTACCTTCCAAAATCTATTTTAATATTATTTGTTTATGTTAAAAACAAAATTATCCCCATCAGTACATTTGCTATCACCCTCAAAAATCCAGTGTCATTCAGGCTATATAAATGAGTTAGCTCCTTGCCTTTAGTTTTTATGCTACGCTACGATAATCTCCTGAAAGCTCCAGCTCTATGTTTAACACTTAGACCGAACTGTATTGATCTTCTCATCTCACTCTTAGAAAGAAAGTGAATGAATGCATTTCCCCAAATGTCAAAGTATTCCTTTATGGTTTGGTTCCATTTACGCTGCCAAAATACTTGATTAAGGTTAGAGGAAGACTGGGATAAAAGAAACAGACACTGACTGACAGCAGAACACCGGATAAAAACCTGATGCTCATAAAAAAATGATAAAATTAATATACTGAACAAACAAGCCTCAGTCCCCAAAATACCTATCCATCTTCATGAACTCATCACCGCAGCCCCGGTAAAGTGAGCAGGACAGAACTAAATAAAGGAGTCTCGGAGCAGTGTTTCACAAAATGGCTGCCGCTGTGTCTGACAGACACAATGACAGGTTCGGGCGGTCAGTCTGTCTCTTAGCGGGCCTGGTGTGAGTGTCCAATACCATAAACTCCTGCCCTCGCGCAAATACAAAGAGAGCGAGAAAGACAGAAACACACACACACACACACTCACACACACAAACACACACACACACACACTACACATTCAACATATTCCATTTCACAGTCTGCTGGAGTCTGGCAATCTCTCCAATCTACGAAGCTCATACCCTGACTCCCAGTGATCCCCCCCCCCCCGCCCCCCCAAACAATTTTAGAGTGATATCTATGAATGCATTACACAGCAGCCAAACACCCTGGGACAGAGGCAGGGAGAGGGTCAGGATTTTCATTTAGTCTTTAGTTGGTTGCTGTCGTGCTGCCCGTCTGGGACGGCCTGTCTGGGGTCCACTGCAAAAAATATTCACCCTACAGAGACCTTTAGTTTTAAAACCAGATACAATAAGTCTTATTTTTTTGTAGTAGTAGTTTTTGTAGTCACTATTATTCTTATCAGTTATCATAAGATTGTGCTCTCTAGGTTAATAACTGAGATATCTGAAACTGCTACTCCAGAGGGTCAGACAGCTGGTAAACACACCCCTGGTTAAATGAACTCGTGTGGTTAACTCTGAACTACAGATGACGTTAGCTGTGAGCACACAGCTTTCCTCTGCAGATTTTCTGACATCATTGTGTTCACTTTCAGTTTGACATCCAAATAAAGTGTTCCTAGATGTGGGACTGGATGAACAAACTGTAAACACAGTATCAGACATATACAGCTGTTTTGGGGAAAAACAGCTGCCTGTCGCTGTGTAAAACAATTAGCTTAAAAGAGGCTGAACAGCTCCACAGAGCTGCAAAGGCTTACATCACTCAGTCATTTGGACCAATTTCTGATATAAAAAATATTCAGTGCAGCTTTAAGTTTAAATTTTTTGTTTAAGAGGTAAAAAATTAGCAGGGGATATAAGTTAATGTTTCCAGTATAAATCAGTATAAATTATATGAATGATTATGTTTTAAACATCACATTTCTCACTCTGAAACTAAACTGTTTAATTCTTAAATCAAGAATCATTGGTTTGAAAAACTCTCAGCATTTGACTGAGAGCTTCTCACTCTTATAAAGAGAAATACAATTTTAAGCTTGTGTTAGAGGCTGGAGAGCTTGAAAGGAAGAAAAGATTTTAACTTGGTTTGTCAGAGAGGAACTGAGGTAGTAATATCTCCACAAGGACAGTCAATAAGCTTGACTTAGTTGTCTGTTAGGACCTAATCTGAGATGTGAATTGGAACAGACAGCTCTCCTTTAAAAGACAATAAAAAGGGACACACACACAGACACACACACACAGGCGCACACACACACCTGAAATTAAACAATTGTGCTACAATGTGAGGTTTGAGCATCGTTTGGAATATTTCAGTCACCATGCTGTTCTTGCCAATTACCTTAAAGTACCAACTCCTGTGAATTAATTACCTTTAAGTGCAGAGCGTTGCCGTTTAATGATGCTGCTGTTTTCCTGCCGCCCATTTGTTAATACATCTACAAGAACAGGGTTCAGCCAGGTTTTTATTTTTGCGCTCCCTGGCCCTCCCTTTTTGACAATGAACTGTTATTTTCCCATATTATCACATTATGCAAATGCGGTTTGTTGAAAGAACAGCAGGTACACTTCTCTCTGCCCAGCTGCACCCCACACCTATCATGGTGTTACATCACAGTGTCTCTCACAGAGGCCCTGGGAGCACTTCCCCCTCTGCAGGTGATGAGTTTGTTTGGATTATAGCTGCTTGACTGAGCAGAGAACACCCATAGCTAGATCACACATTATCTGTGGATACACTGAGAACATTCCTTCACAAATGCACACGCTGTATACATCCACAGATACACTGTGGGGGACATATTTTAGTCAGTTTGTGCTATAAAGCAGCAAAATCCGAGTTATTTTGGATTCCAGGGTTCATAAAGACCTGTTTATTTTCTGCATAGACCGTGGGAGCTGACTGGAAACTGGAGCCCTTCCAAGGATTGGATGGACCAGAAACTCCCCCGCTGAATCATCATTACAGTGCAGACGAGCAACTGTGTTAGAAAATATCTGCTTCTTTGATAAACAGTCAAAGGCACGAGCTAGCAGTTAGCTACAAGTACCAGAAGCTAATTACACAGTCCCAACACAAATCCAACCAACACATCAGTCCATAATCACCCACAGGTGTTCAGCTAGGTAGAGAGCCACAGCATATGATTCACATCATTTTCATATTCAGCAAACCATTCAGTGACCCCTTGTTCCCTATGGATGGGGACATAACAGAGACACAGTATCCCTTCACTTGATCCCTTCAGGGATCAAGGCCTGTACTGTCCTCTTGGTGTGCACCTTGGTGTGCACTCAACCACTTGTTGAGAATATAGTGAAGGATGACTCATCTGACCATATTGCTGTCTGTGGTTTTCTCAGCATTGATCTCTCAAATGTGCATTTATCTTTGTAATGAGGGGTTTACTCTCTGCAGCCCTACTATAATATTCCTCTCTATGTAACTGTGGACAGACTGTTCTTACACAGACTGACACAGTCTGATCATGTCCTGTCTCTGCGCTGTTGACAATTTCTATTTACTGACGTCTTTCCCACAGATCTAAATGCAGATGACTGAAACACTAGACAGTGAGAAATCTTTGTGACTGAAGTTCCTGCCATCCGTGTCCCAACCCCCTGTCCCTGTGATGGTGGAGGCCGTCCATGCATACCTGGTACCATGAGCTGCCACTTCCACTTCCACGTGCAGACCCTCAGGTGCACCACCAGTCTTCGTTTAGTGACCATCCACTTTTCCACCACCTTTTATGACAAGATCATTTTGGATCTCTGCCTGTCAAAGAAACCTGCAATCAGAAAACAAATGTGAGCTGTTGCTGTACAGTATTTAACTAAAGCACCATGCCTAACAAACTCTCGGAGCTAATAAAAAGTATGAAGGCCAGTGACAGAGGAGGTGTGCTGGAAACTTGGGCAGGACTTTGGAGATGATAAATGAGCAGTAGACACTTTCCAGGCAAACCGGACAGACAGTTCAACGAGCTAAACTGTTTTACAGTAGTTTGGATTTCTGTATAACTTTTGCATCAACATGATGATTTCTCAGGAATTGAATTTGCTGGATGAGCTGATTAGATAATGAAGCACCACTTCCTGTTTTACTGCAAAACAAATGATTCTCCAGTAGATCTATGAGGACTTATTATCCCAACATTAAATTTTCACTCAGGTATCTGGTTGACAGGCTTGTTGAGGTTGACAAGCATGTGGCACAGCTTCACATTTCCTCTCTTTCTAATGAACAGAAAGCTTGTACAAGTGAAGGAAGCAGCAGCAGAAGAAGAAGAAGAGAGGTCCACTGAGCCCCCAGCACACAGTCTCTTATTCTCTCATTCTGGCCTTGAACGTCGACATGCTGCTGGAGAAAGCGGAGGAGGAGGAAGAGAAGGAGAAAATCTATGACAATCAATGGCTCTTAAAAATGTAATTCCTTGCCCTTGCTGCAGAAAAAATTATCCCGTAATTTCCCTTCTCTTTTCCGGGATAATTTTCTCGTCTTGACATCCTCGGTTATTAGGTGACATGGTCCTCTCTCGGCTTTTAAGGCACTTTAAGAACTTTTATCTTGCAAAATGGAAATGCCACTTTTAAGCATTTAGTCTCTCTCTCTCTTTCTCTCTCTCCCTTTTAATATATATCTTTTCCAGCTTCTCAGACTGCTGAATCACAGCTTTGTGTGACATTGGATCAAAGGGATCTGTGTAAGATGTTGCTTGTAATGGTGAATGTAAAGAGAATTATCACCCAACTCTGCAGGTCCCCCTCAGATCTACAACATTTAAGCATCATTTTTGGTTTCCCAGTCCTCAGTGAGGCCTGATACACCATTGGACAATTTTTCACCTCACGATTGATCTCCAGTTGCAACAATGGTCTCCTGCCAGTGCGGGAAGTTGTATGTCCTTTATTAGGTGAGGCACTGGCGTTGGATGTATTCAAGTACTTCTCAGAATCATCCAGTCTTGATGTCCTTGTTGACAATAGAGTGCTGTGACTTTGTTTTTGGTTCAGAGACACTACTCCAAATGAATCACTGCTTTAATATGAACTCAGTCTAACCAGTTATCTCTGCATCTCCCCATACACCAGACATTAGCCTGAAACCAACATCTGAATACCCTGAACTCCCTGTGTCTTCCATCAGTCCACATCCCAATGATACCAGGTGCACCTCTGAAAAAAACAAAAAACAAAAACGTCATGGTGCAATTATTCCTGCATCCTCTGCACCTGTTATGATGTTTGAAATTAGCTCTGTTCGTCACGGCGCTCAGCGTCTTCCTCCATCGGGCAAATTTTCTGAGATCTGAGAGGATTTTTCATAAATGAGGACACAGTCACACATTGTTTTCTGCACTTCCCATTTGTAACTGCTGCTGTCCCAGTATGGAACCTAACCAATCACCGTGCGAGCGAAGCACACACCTGGGCGTTAGGTTGTCTCAGCTCTCAGGCTGTTAGACACAGCACAGTTGTGTCTTCTTGATGTGAAGGAATGTGATGCTCTCTGTTGATCCACTTCCCGGTGTGGCGTCCTGAACATCCCTTTTTATAGCAGCCTTGAAAAAAAAAAAAAAAGAAAGTTCTTTCATCAAAGACGTGATGAAAAATGTAAGAGTCAAGGCTGAATGTTTTCTGTCCGTGTTGGATTTCTGGTTGGTGTGTGGTATGAGTTGTTAACACTGAACGGCTCGCTGATGACCCATCAGGGGGCCCTCTGAGTGTAATGCATACTGAGACAGTTTGAATACCACTAACTGTCCATGTGCAAAGCAGAAAGAAGAAAAAAAAAACACTCCCGACCGCTGCTTCAGCCGTGCTGGTTTCAAACATTATGTTAAATGTTGGTGTGGGCACCGTACAGGGCTGGGACGTTAGCTCAAGGTTCCCTGGGCCAGAGCGATCGTTTGAAAAGACATTTTTTGTCGTAAAGTCACAGAGTTAAAAAAAAATTGAAATTAAAATTGAGGATTTGCTGCTGATTCTGATCAGTCTTTTAATTGTAGTATCTATATTTTATTTAATTAATTTTTCTCACTATGTTACTGAGGCCATGGCAACATTGCATTAAATGCAGGAACAACAGAATGGCTCTGCTTTAAGAAAACATTACCTGCAAAAAAAAAAACAAAAAAAAAAAACACAATAAGATGGGGGCTTTTAACTGAAGGCAGGGAAGTGGGGGAGATGTGAAGGAAAAGTAATACAGAAGGTGAATTGAGAGCCAGTAGGTGTCCTCATTCAACAGTGAGAGGAATCAGCCTTCAACAGCCATTACACGAACAGATCAGTGTTACAACACCGTGGAGCCTTAAATCCTAATCTTCTACCAAACCCATTGAGTATTCAAGGTGCAGCGAGAGCAGTGTATATTTTCTGAGACGTATCATCCCAGATGCTGTCCCATAAATGTAAATGCCATGTATGTTTACATACTGATGGATAGAATACCTTTATCTGACCACACACAGTATTGTTGTTAAGTACTGTACATAATACACTGTTTTGCTGCACCTGAAATCAAATTGCATGTTTACGTTCTCTTCTACTTAATCCAGATCTGAAAATCACATGTTCTATGCTCTCAGAGAAGAAAACAAACACATACCCATACACATTTTATATTTTTGATTTCATGACCGTTTACTGAGTATGAAATCTACTGGAAAAAAAAAATAAGAGTGATTATAGTGATACAACTTGTTGTCTTGTACATAGACGGAACACAGCTACTAGCTTTGTGTTTGACAAACAATTAAAACAAATATGAATTAGATTAAATCATGTATAGGGGATTTTGTAGGTGGAACAGTTTATCAATTTCAGCATTATACATTATCATTACATTAAGTAATAGGATTTCATTTAGATTACATCCCCCCTCAGGGCACCACCCTTAAAAAGTGAAGGGACAGACAATTCACTGATTCAGTCTCAAAATATACTAACTATCAATTTAGTTAGATAGTCCTGTACTGAGCTGTGCTATGCTATGCTAGCTTGGACCAAGTCCATGCAGGAGGAGACATCCTGCCCAGGGTCCAGTGTAAAGTCCAGTGAGCTGAGGTTTGTCTGGCTGTGCAGCTTCTGTGTCTCTGAGGGTCCTCGGCCACAAAGTGACCAATGGTACCTGGTTTTTGGCCACATGGGCAGAGTTCAGGTAAAGGTAGGAAATCTGAAGCATTCTGGGAAGCTGAGTTCAGTTTAAATCACACGATGAATGAATTCATGTGTGGAACCTTACAAGTCCCCCACACTTGCATATAGCTTTTTTTCCTCCTCTTATTAAATATGATTTCTGTTCTGATGCAGGGAGAGGCTGGGTAATGAAGAATGATGAGCTCTTTGGATAGATAATAACAAACATACACAGTCAGTGCGTTCTGTGTTTGTCCAAACAGAGACATGTTGGCCTCAGCTACAGGATAATTACAGTAGGACGGAGAAAATAAAGCCCAGAAATAGAGACAGGATTGTTGTCCTCTGCATATGGCAAATCACCATAACACGGCGCACGTGAAAACAATCTATTCAGTATAATTTTATTGTAGCAATGCATTTTCCAAAGACAGGCTAAAACTGAAAATAAAAGTGGGGTAAAAGAATCTCTCTGGAACCAGGAGTGTGTTTGAGTCTACACCAGACACTAGTCAGAGCAACTTAGATTCACATGAACAAAAAAAAAAAAAAAAAAGATAAAGTGATACAACCCTTTAAACAATGTCTCATGCATTTGTTTGATAACACAGTCTGTAGAAGCCAAATTACAGTACACAAGCAGTGACAAGGTCCATGAGCCCACACTTACTGAAATGATCATTTCCACGTCGGTGATTCACAGCAGCTGTCGTGAGGTACAGTACAGGAAATAACAGCGATTCATGTTGTACAGTAATTCAGTCATTTCGGCTCCCTCACTGCCTCTGGCTTCTTTACCCTGTGAGATGTGACAAGGAGAGAGAACAAGGAGTTACCCTTCATATATATACAGTGTGTGTGTATATATATATATAGATAGGTAGATAGATAGATATACAGTATAGATAGATAGGGCGGTGCTCTTTAATTAATAATATTAATAATCTGCTAAAAATCAAACCTGCTCTGACCAGTGCACATCAGTATATCTATATAAATCTAGTATTCATATAATGTTAATGGCATGTATGTATACAGTATATGCCTACACACAGAATGTGTGAGCACAGACACAGGGTAATGGAAGTCTGACACCACATACTGATGTGAGAGAGCAGCAGTGGGCAGATCGATACCGACAGTAGGTAATGACTCCTGTGATTCTGCTGGACCTCCGGGGGCTGACCCGGCACCTCCTCTCAAACCCACCATGGCCTTTACAGCTCTTCATTACCTCTGCTAGAAATGGAAGGTGATATAAACTACATATCATAAATATATAGTTTAATTTTCTAAGAGATGTAGTAATTATCTAAAGCAGCTGGTCACCCAACGGAAGGAAACCGTGCATTTTTTTTAGGTGCCATTGTCTCCATGGTTAATTTGTGTAGTCAATTTGTTGGACGTGTCCAGCTCCAGAGAAGGCAAACACCCCCAGACTTGAATATTCCCACCTCCATTTTTCACTGTGGGTTTGATAACAGTGGTATCATTCTCTGTCCTGTTTGTCTCCTTACCTAATGCTGGTTATTTCTCAACTCACCTCAAGTGTTTGGCCTTGTTTCTCCTCCTGAGAAGTGGTTTAGAAACTGCTCCTCGTCCTCTGAGACCACGACAGGACAGACTTCTTCTCACAGCACTTTAGCTAATTGGAGTCTTGTGTTCTTTAGCAAATTCTGTATCTGTGATGAAGTTACTTTTTTTCTATCTCTCAGTGAAATAAGCTTGATCTTGTTGTGCTGTGGTCACTTTTGTGTTGTGAAGGTCCCTGCTCTGGCTATGACACAGATAGACACCAGCTGCAGGTTGAGTGAGCTGGATGAGCCTCTGACGAGCAGATCAGATCCACCTGAGCGTCCTCGCAACACAGGCTTTAATGGAAGAGACACAACTCTCTGCTTGCTTTTTTTTTTTTTTTCCACCTGTCATAACTTTCTGTGTTTTTAAATGTTTCTGAATCCTCAAACTTTCTGATTATTTCCAGATTTGGTGGAAATATTAGAGATTTTCTGTGTGGTCTTAGAGTTTTGGATCCAGCTGTTTGACTGCACAGCAGGTTTCATCTCCAACCTGAACACTGAGTTTGCTGATGACACACACACACACTGTGGTGAGTCTCCTCTACAGGGATGATGAAACAGCTTACAGAGCTGAGGTGGATCTATCAGCAGTGTGCTGTAAGACCAGCCACTGCACTGTACCATATTCATAAACTAGACTGTTCTGTCCACTCTCCATCACCGAACCAGTGCTGAATAACTGCATGTCTCCTTGTGCAGTTGTCCTATCATTATGATGGGCGCTGAGTGGACAGTCTCATTATCAAGGACAACATCAACACACGATGAGCCTTCTGCTTTTGCCACTGAACAGTCTGTATGAGTGCTGGTATATTGTTTTGTATAATGCTGCAATAAATCCTTTTTAAAATGATGGACACATTAAACATCTGCATGGATACATCTTGTGTTTCTAAGTCGTTTTAGTTTCGTAAGTTGTTTTGTTCTTCGTCCTCTTTTCTGCTGGTAAACAACCAAACTGCAAGAAGAAGTGAGACACACAGCTGGACCCACGATGGGGATGTCATCTTAAAATGCATGATTACAAAGAAAATCACACACCACAGAGAGATGTCCTCTAAACTTTAACATCCGCACAAACTACTGTGACTCTGCTGAGCAGCTCGACAGAAAAGGCTTTTCTCTCTTTTGCCCTCACCTTGCGTACATCTTATTCATACTTCATGCTTTTTTTTTGTCTTGTAATGAACCCTCTTGTTCCGCTTTTATTTTAGATTACATTAAAGTTTTATTTATCCCTGTACTTCTTGGCTTTAATGCACCTTTGTCTACTTTGGAGCAATCTTTGGCACATCTGACCCATTTTACTTCCAGGTTAAAGTTTCATTTTGTCTTGTCCAGAATCACGCAGAGTGCAGAGTATCTCCTCACTGCTGACATGCAGCGGGACCCTCAGGTGAGAGGCAACATGCACCCTCAGGCATAACAACACAAATTATTTCAGGAAAGGTGAAAGATATAAGGTGAAAATGGAGTAGTTAAGTAAAAGTTTTCAAATCTGCTTTGCTCTGTTAAATTTGGGCGAAGCTACAGAGGCTACAGAGACAGTGGTGTCCCTGCTGTTGTAATAAAAAATACCCAGCAGAGTTCACATTCCTGGTCCACCCTCTGTAAGGAAAACAATGGCGCCCTCTGGGCCCACTGAAGCATGTTCCTCCTCTGACAGGATGTGGGTTCACTGAGTAAAGATGTGATGTGAGATTTATCCCATCTGTAGCCCAGGGAGACGAGGCCCTCGCAACTATGATCCCAATCACCCCAAGGTCGGGGTGCTTTTTCACATCATTATCACGCCTCTATCATCCCTCACTCTCTCCGTCTTCCACAGGAAGTCCTGGCTGCTGCTGCTGCTGCGGCCTGTAGGTGATGGAGGAGGAGCGAGACTCGTGTCATTATGCTGCTACAGTAAACTTTAGTGACGGTGTGACGGGCTCAAACACACAGAGGTTACCTCAGTGATCTGTCATGTCTTGTGTGTGACCTCCTGAGGGAGAGTGGGGGAGGAGGAGCGGGGGGTGCTGCTGAAAGTCAAGGTTCTCTGGTTTGTTGCGGAGGAAGTGTTGTACTGAGACCACAAAGTTAGAGTGAGTTTTATAAGAGATAAAGTGAAAGTCATGGAAAACCCATTGAAGCCTGTGATGAAACACAGAGGCAGTAGTTGTGTAATGACCATTAACTAAATTATTCGTCAGACTAGTGCGGACTAGATAGACCGATGCGTATGAACTGATGAAGCCCCTTGGATAAGAGGCGAAACTTCTTCCCAGACAAACATATGTCCAGTTGCCTTCGATTCAATTTTCAAAGAGAGAACTATGACCTGGATGAATGAGAACATTCACAGACATATTAACTATTGAGGAATATTCATATGATCGTTCTGGTGCACAGGGATTCACTTTTGGAGAGAACTTGCACATTTCTGTCAAGCTAAGTACCATTACTTATAAGTCTTTGTACCACGGCCGCAGAAAATTCTGGATTGATAGGAACATAGGAACGTAGCTGCATCATGAACCTGCCTTGCAGACTCCTTCATGTTTAGGTAGATGTTGCCTAGAAGGTCAAATGACTTAAGTTCTGAAGCTCAAGAGCTAAGTTTTCTGATCTTTAAAACAGGAAAGCAAGATCAAAATAAGCTACATGTTGAAATTAAGAACTGTGATTTTTAGTTTGATTACGTATAGGAGTTTGTTAGCACATGGCCACGGAGAAAGCAGGAAGTTCGTACATCTATAATTTTAATGGACTCCACAGAGGCTAACCTCCCGATGTGAAGCCCTTGTGCCATCCATTACACTCATGTACCACCACTACTTTCCAGCATTTTGAAGTGATCTCATCATTTCAGCTCCTCATAGTGTCACCACGTTTAGGTGTTTCCTGCAAAAACTGGTCTATTTTAATGAAGAGTGAAAAATTGAGATATACAGTGTGGAATACCTGACCTGATGATCTGGCAACAATCATGCTGAGCAACAGATTGTCTCTTAGCTGCAGCACTGTGGGATGAATGAACTGTGGCACATTCGAAGCAGCTGGTATTTACTGTTTAAGCGTTTCAAAAAAACACACAGAATTAAAAAGAATCCCAGTAAGACAGGATTACTGGTGGAAACAAGAGGATGTTTGATGACATCCTCTGGCACTGTGCTTGCAGACTACACAGAAAAAGTTAACCCATACACAATCACTAGAAAAGGAGGGGCTGTAAAATGGTAAATTCAAATTCATACAACCCCCTGAAATGACTTTTTATTTTAAACTTTGATCTGTTTGTCCCAGTAGCATCTGGAAAGTCTAGAAGAGCCTTATTATTAGCTTATCAATTATTTTATCCTGATCATGTGTTTGGGGAGCCAACAGGAAGTCAGCTGACTCATTCAGAGGAAGTCTGTCCCTCAAATTCCTGGCAGCAGACGTCCATCAAACAGTTGCTGAGATATTTCATTCAGGATCAAAGAGGTGGACTGACTGATTGACAGACAGAGACACTGTAATCCCCAGGTGTCCAGTGTGATCAGAAACAATGTGTGGTGTTACGCATCGAGGCTGCACAGCTCCTTTCGAATATTAATGAGTATGTCCAATGGCCAGACTCCCATTTCACAGTGAGGGAGTAGCCTTCATTAGAGCGCGTATCAGACAATTTTTGTGTCTCCATCAGTCACCGGGGAGCCAGCAGTGTCTGTCGGGCCACTTAATAACCCCTACAGGGATGCCAAGCCTGCCCATTCTTCACCCTGACACCTTAACAGCAGCCTAAATTGGGACTGCATGATCTGTTAGCTCATAATACTTTGTCCAGAGGAAGGCTGGCACCTTACCTCCAGCTTCATCTCATAAATTACATCATGATCAGGATGGAACTAGGGCGACGTGGCTGGAGTGCAGTGTCAGAACAATGCCTTATTGCAGGGCTGACACAACTGTGAATGCTGTTACAATGACTACACACCATAATGTGGCTCATGTTAGCTACTTATATGTCTGTAAGACACCAGGAGGAGTTGTGTTTGTTGGTCTCGATGAGAAGCTGCGGTGTTTGTGCAGTGTGAAGTGTTCATCATCTTCATCACTCTTTTTGACAGCTTTATATCTCATAACTTTTGATTACAGCAAATGTTATTTCCAGTCTCTCTGTGACTACATGCTTATACCAATCAAACTGCAATCTGATGTGAAGTACTTTGTTACCAGCACTGCAGAGAATGCAGATTAAAGTGTGACCAATGGGTTGTTAAAGGCAGATACTGATGTTTCCACTGCAGTGTTTTCTCATTAGTGCATTTACTATTAGTGTACTATAATTTAATGTTTATGGTTCATTCACTTTCGTTCTAAAGAGTGGATCAGAAGAAGGGTGTCAGTCTCATGCAGTGGGGTGTCCCTGACCTGGCTGCAGAGCCTTACTGTGATGGTACTTGGGGGGGCCAGTGCTCAAGAGCTTTGTTGGATTTTCTAGTTTAGATGAACCCAGAGTGGGCGGCAGGTGGGTTGGGGTGGACAGAGTTTTGCAAATTATAAACTATACATAATGAAATTCACACCAGATACACTGAAGTAACACCAAATGTGCCACACACACACATACACACATTTAAATAAACAAATGCTAATGTTCTACTGCACACAGACTATACAGCCCCACCCCCCCACCATAAATGACCCTGTAACTGAAGCAACCCCCCTCAGATCCGGACCTGGGTGTGTAACCTCATATGAACATTCATCATCATCATTTCTGTCATTATCTTAGGTTTCACTGTCCACACCTGATGATACCTCATCCTCAGTGCACCCACTGTCCGTCTCATTATTCCACAGCCTTCATGAGATTCTATGACAGTACACACTTATCTCTCTGAGCACAGACCTGAATCACTCACCGCATCTACGCCCACTTAAAAGCCCTTTTCAGTTACATGTTTATGATCTTCAGGCAGAGAGCTGCGTGTATTGCGTTGCCTGCTGTGTCATGTAATCCTCCCGTCTTCTTTTCAGCAGGCTGATCAGAAGCTCTAAGTTGTGGTCTGTGTCACTGTTGCATCAGATTTGTCTGCATTAAATCCACTCTCTGGCTGTGTCTTATTACTTTTTCAGAGGATAAGGTTAGAGGGCGTTTGCTGGCTGAATGGAGATATCATACTCTGTCAGAGTTAAAACAGAATATCATAGTACTGCTTTACCCTCAGTCCTGCACTCTGTTTATTTGCCTCTTTCTTTTTTCATGAAAGAAGTTTTTTAAATATATAAATTGTGTATTCTTGGCAGGCTCCCTGGTGTTTACATGTTAAACACTTTGTAAACTCTAAATTTATTATGATTTAATAAGTGCATTGCAAGGATAGATGTATAAATCACACAAAGAAGCTTTGAAGATCCAAAGAGACAAATTAGTTTTGACTAATCTGTCCATGGTGTAAACTTGCTATGTTATACGATGGGCAGTATGTTCACATGCACTTAAGAAGCCATGTGACTTACATAAATCAAGTTATGCAGGAAATCACACAATCACTCAGAATTGCTGAGTTGTATTTGGTATTATGAAGACGAGAGATCCAAAATGAAGCAAAAGACATGAGCCAAGGGCAAGAGACAAAACATGAGACAAAAACATGGGACACAGCATGAAACACAGCTTGAAACACGGCATGTGACAAAAAACGAACTGACAAGAACACAGGGAAACGACGAGACTTAAATACACAAGGTAAGGGGCAACAGGTGAAACCAATTAGGGCGGGGCAGACAATCACAAAGGCGGGAAACAAGACAAAGACAGGAAGTAAAACAAGACAAGATACACAAGGGCAATGGTATCAAAATAAAACAGGAACTATAAACAGAAGTTAAGAAACTAAACAAGAGTCCGAGGAGTTCAAAAGTCCACAAAAGAGTTCCAAACAAAACAAGGGAAACAGAAAACAGCCCCCTAAGGGGCTAGTCATGACATTGACACAGTGTTTGGTTACTTTCCCCCATCATGAGAGGGTGTACACGATGTCCGTGTACCCTCCAATTTTCCTCACCAAGTGGACTAGAAAGTCCTATAATAACAACAACCCCACATTTATGTGGTCTGCAGCCGCTATGTCCTTCCCTGTTAACAACATGATAATATCCGTGTGCACAAAGCCAGATCCAGGAAGTTTTCCCACTTTGGTGTGAATGGAAATAAATCCCTGCTGCCAGGTTCCAACATCAGGTGGAAAGTCTGAAACTAGACAAGTGGAGGCTGTTAAAGCAGCAGATTAATGCCCATGGTTTGGAATGACACTCCCACCAGTCTCATATACATGTAATGTTCATGTGTCCCTATACTTTGGGCCATGTAGTATATTAAGATGCTGATATGAAAAAAAGAGGCAAACCTCAGCAGCTTTCGGGTGTGTTGAACACACATTATCGAAGACTGTATGAACATAACTCTGAGAATATGATTCCTAGCTGTGCTTGAGTTCATCAGTCACGAAAAGTCAATAAACACTGCACATTTCAATTCCAGGCTGAAACTCCATCAACCAGTCCTGTAATTACATCAGAAATATTACTGTGTGTTACAGTGCTACGGAGTGTTACAGCAGCTCATATCTTATGCACTGACTTATTGTACTCGGGCAAATTTATGCACGTAAAGCATAACAGACATATAACTGACACAATCTTTAGAGCTAAAGATATTTTATTTTATTTCATTTTTCTGCTGAGTGTCATTATCCCTGGAGCAGGATGTCATCTCCGGCTGGGAGACCAGCAACTTCTTTGCCAAATCGGCTCCTGTTTTGATTAGCATGCTAATGCCGCAGTCAAATTTCCACCGTGGAGAATAGAGAGATCTCTCAGGATTTGTCACCCAGTGTGTAAGCCTCTGGCAGTCGTGTTGGATGGTGGAACGTGTCATTTCTGATGGAGGAAAGGCTCCATACAGTATATACAGTATCTACATGCATGCACTTGTAATGATGTGCATGTTATTTCATCAAGATAGACCAATTTAACTATTTGCTTTGTTGGACAGCCCAGATTTTAAATCTATCACGTTACTATGTTTGAGTAAACATGGTTGAATTTGCCGGCTGGTAATTATCATGTAAGACAGTGACTCAGAGTAAAGTACTGTGACACTTGGGTATTTGAACAGGCTTGTTGAACTAAATTAACTGATTAATAAGTAATAAGTAATCATGGATAGATCCAGGAAAAAAAAATATATATATTTTTTTTATCATTTGCTAAAGTTTAACATTTCGAAATGATTCTTAAGGAGTAAGTTGACATATCACTAAAAAATAAGGCAAGTTAATGAAAACAGAGCTGCAGATTTGCTGGAGTTTCAGTTGCTGTTTTTCTCCACCTCTATTCATTGACTTTGATGTTTTTAGTTTATGTATGAATAGTTCATGTAAAAAGAAAGTTTATAATGAAAAGGTTTTTGTTTTTGTACATGTACGCATCAATCATCCATGGATAAAGAAACCTGCGTCACCAATTCTCCCTTACAACAGGAAGACTAATATGGGCCACCTTTAATGGAAGGAGATCAGAAAAACACTTTTAGTGGCAGGAAACACTTAAAGGTTAGAGTTTGAATTCTGACATTTCAGGAAAACCGATGCACATTAAGTCTAAATGCTTTTTTCCCCCTTTCTAATATGAAGATATTGCAAAGAAATCGTGAAGACAAATAAAGTTGATATTTGATGAAATCTTTTTCTGGTTATAGGTAAACCACTGCCATAGTTAAGTAAGTTCCCAGTGGGTGTTAAAGTGCTAAAGTTTTCTATTTCTTTCTCTGTTTGTAGTACTTTCTGTTTTATTTTGGTGTCTCTAACTCTCCCTCTGATTTCAGATCCCACTTCCTGCCCTTGTGCGTCCTGACTGTCTGCTCCGCCCTGATGTATTTCACTTGTGTCTGAAATGTTGCTCCTTATGAATCTCAGTACAACATAGAACATGTGTTATGGTCGAGGGCAAAATAATAAAAAGGTGCAAAAACAAAACACCTGTCAATGTAAAATTAACACATACAAACTTCACACAGTGTTTGATGATCGCTGATACCAGCCCTCGCAGGGCGACTGCTACAATAACAACAACAGTGAACCCACCTGGCAGGTAGTACCAGCTCTTCATAACCACAGAGTCCATGTACTATCCCTACACTACACACTACTGCCACATTTCCATCATGTTTTCTATATGGTTTTCATCCATCTGAGGTTTGACCCATGCTCTTTTAATTCTGTCATCTTGTTGTGCCCACTTGCAATGGTTTAATGCCGCCCCACTGAAGAATTAACAACACCAGCTGTTTATCTCCATGAACCAGGTCCTCACAGCAGAAGGGTTTTTTGGAAACACGACCACTGACTGGAGATGGAGCTGGAGCTACTGACTGGTCTTGGGAAATGTAGGGAATTGGAACTGAGGAAGGTTGAAAACTGCGGACTTTGTAAATAAATAAATCTCTGAATGAATGAATTTCAACAGTCAGCCTGTAGGATTTAAGTGTTAAGTGTTTTAATTTAATCTCAAATCCCAGACACAAAGTACTTCCTGGTAGTGTGGAGCAGAAACCAATTTGACAGAAGATGTTATGTCTGCTGATGTGTCAGCAAATTCGCACCAAATGACAGGCCGGAGCGACTTGATTGTCTCGGATCAATAAAGATCCCAATCTCCAGCTCAACATGCTGATGACAAGAGCGATAAGTATCGCCTTTAAAGCGAACCTGCTGTCTTCACAGACCCACAGCATGAAAACTGATAAAGCCCACAGGCTGTTCGCTTTGAATTAACCCTCCAGTTGAAGAAATAGACACTGCGGCCTTAAAGGATTGATCTTAGTGTTTTTCCCCTCACAACGACACGCCTGAAATGAAACAAATGTTTTCCTTTACGCCTCTGCGCAGTTTGGAGAGTAATCGCTCCCGTGAAATAAAAACAAAAGCAAACACATCTATTTCCTGTGGCTGTCACTGTGGAGACACCTGTCGGCTTTGCTGACAGCCAGATGATTAGACTACTTCAGTGCCGCTCATTTTCAAAACAGCACCTTCCCACTTTGGAAAATATCCTTGAGCACACAAGCGGAGCTGACATTCCCGTGCTTAGCTAGCAGCTAAGCATGAGGACTTCTGGCAGCAGTATCCAGAGGAGGATTTTAGTCAAGTTGTGCAGTCGCACTCACAAGGAGTTCTTTGCTCTTTCTGTCCATGGAGATTGTTTCAGATTGTGTAAGGAAGATAAGTAAGTAAGTTTTATTTATTTATTTTTTTGGAAACTGTGATCTCTTTATGTTTTAAGTTGCCAGTGGAAATGAAAACTGATTTTAATTATCTAAAATTTCAAAAGATTTCAGAACAGAGACAAAAGGGACTGTTTCTGTGTTGTCTGACTGATGGATTTACTCTAACTCTGTTACATGTATCTCCATAAACATAAACATCAATTACAGGCTATCACTTCAACTTAAAGAATAGTTCAAATTCCAGAGAAATCCTACTTTGGCTCTGTCCATAGTTAATAAATACAGCTACTATTTGCACCTCTGTTGTTCAGTCTGTACACAAACCGATATGTAAATTGTGTGAGTTACCACAACTGTTTCTTGACAAACAGCAGCTGGGTGCAGTAACTGTGCTTTTCCTCTCTGTCCTCATTCTGCAGGTATCTCTGACTCCAGAGCTGCAGGATCCAGACCTGCCACTACTACTTAACACTCATAATAATAATATTAATGATTATCATTATTATTATTATTTATTGGTGCTATCATTGCAGCTGCAATTGTTAATAGCATCGTTACACATATACACCAAGTCTGTCAGTGCTTGAATAAAACTGTATATAAAGCTGCTCCTGGTCTGTCTCTCTCTCTTCTCTCTCCCCCTCTTCTCCTCTCTCTCACCCCATTTCTCTCCTCTCAGCCCAACATGGTGGAAGTAGACGGCTGCTCACCCTGTGTGTAATTCTGTTGGATCTTTCCACCAGTTTAAAGTGGTTTTTCCTCTCTGATACTGAAAGGTCTTGACCTTACTCTGTAAAGTGCCTCTAGATGACGTATGTAATAATTTAGCTCTATATAAATAAAATTGAACTGAATGTTACACAATTCCACGTGTCACTCCAGTCTTAATGTAAAGCTATGCTTACTATGTCCCGACTCCAGCTCTGTACTTAAACGTCAGACATGAGATAGATATTGATTTTTCTCCCCTTGCTCTCAGAAACAAAGGGAACTGGATTTTTTTTTTTCCAAATAAAATACTGAAGTACTCCTTAAAGAACAGCTCAGAGTTGAGATGAGCAATGTGTGACACCCTGTCACACATCTCTAGCTGGAAAAATAGGGAGGAGATAAAAGAAAAAGACTGAAAGGTTCACCAAATAATAACTGACGCTGTTAAACACCACTCACCGCTAGCTTTTACTAGCACACCCATTAATATTTGCTACCCTAACAAAATATTATGGGTGTGACAATTTTTGGCAGCAGCTTTCAAAATACAGTTTGCGACCACCAAAAAAAAACTTTAGCTGAGGAAAAACACTGAGGCTGAAATTTCTCTCGGGTCACAGAATCTGATGGATCACAGAATATGTTGTAACACATGACTTAACACTCAAACTGCTGCTTCGGAAATGGCCACGGATTTGAGTCGAGACCTTTGTGTCACAGCGTCCGCAGCAACTGAGCAGCAGTTTTTGTTAAAGCTCATGATATTCTGTCCACTCTTTGAGGCCAAAACTGAACTAAGCACTAAATTCACTACAGTCGCTTTATTACTCTATCAAAGGTATCAGCACCTCTACAACTAGTATCCTCATAGTTAGCAGTTTTAATCAGTGTTATGGTGTTAACTTATTTAGACTATGTTCTCTCATTTACATCCTCTTCACCACATCAACTGGCCTGTTCTGTCACCATCCATCCATTCTGCAGAGTCCTCGCTAAGCTAACGTAAAGTAGCACTTTAAACAAGTCCAACCCAGAACCACAATATTCTTGATGGCCATCAGATGTATCATGACTGAAATGACTGAAATACCGGTAAAGATGGCGCTACGACCTGTAAGACAGAGACAGTGAAGGCTTTTCTGCTATTTTTGATTAAGGTAACTTGTCAAGAAGCCTGTTCAGCCTAAAACAGGGTGTTAAATTTCTCTGTAAACAAGCAATATTTTTTTTTTTTGCAGGTGGCAATAACAGGATTATGGCAACCGCTAATAAGAAGTGTATTATATTTAACTTTTGTCACGGCTAGGGCAAGGACTTGGACACAAATGCACGACCCCACAGACATAATCAAAAATAATAGTGTTTATTCTAACAAAGTGGCAAAACAAGGATCACCCATAAAGGGGAAAAAGGCACAAAAACAAAAATACAAGATGCAAACGCAAAATCACTCTTAGCGAGGAGAAACACGGACCAAGGAGCTAAAACCAAACAAGAAACAAAGTAACAAATAAATACACAACCTGACTGGGGATACGATGACGAGGGGCAAGATGAGAAACAAAAGCAAAAGACATGAGCCAAGGGCAAGAGACAAAACGTGTGACAACGGCATGAGACAAAAACGAACTGACAAGAACACACGGATGCGACGAGACTTAAATACACAAGGCAATGGGCAACAGGTGAAACCAATTAGGGCGGGGCAGACAATCACAAAGGTGGGAAACAAGACAAAGACAGGAAGTAGAACAAGACAAGATACACAAGGGCAGTGATTTCAAAATAAAACAGGAACTATAAACAAAACTTAACAAACTAAACAAGAGTTCAAAAGTCCACAAAAGAGTTCAGAACATAAAAGGATTCCCAAAAACAGCCCCCTTAGGGGCTAGTCATGACAACCTCAGCATTCTTTACTGTACTTTAGTACCTTAGCATGCACTTGTAAAACAAGTAGAGGAGAATCAGTCAGCAAACTGTCTCAGTGATGTCCATTATAGGGCAAAATCTATGTAAAAGGATCCTTTCGCTAACAGTCTCTATAAGTTAGTCACACCAGACCAAGAAAGGCTGTAACTGCAAAACCCCCTAAAGGTAACTGATTAAGGAAGAGCGTGGCCTGTGAATTTAATGTTGCATTTGTAACTGTTGTGTTACTTTGTCTTTCAAAAAAGACAGTCACACCTTTAACCATCAAGTGTTTAGATCAGAGCAGAAAAAGAGAGATGTATATGCTACGCTCTTCCTCCTCTTTCCTTGCAAACTGATGTAAATGGCCAGACATGCATGACCATAATTTTCCACAGAAAAAAATAAAGCAACTTTTTTAGTTGGTGTTTATGAAGGACAATAATCATTCTTGAACATGTTAAAACCATGAATTTTACTATCATGTGAACATGAAAGCATAATATAAGGCCTGTGCGTATTTAAGAATAAATTTTCTCCTTCTCTTTTCTCAGCTGCAAATTAGTTGCTCCACTCATTTCACACTGGGTCGGCAGGTTTCATGAAAAGCACTGACAGTGCTGTCGGTGTTAGTGCCTGAGGTGAGGTCATACAGTACACGCTGAAGCGCTGCATAGCCAAATAAATTAATTTCATAACCTGCAACTTCGTTAACTGACGTTTCTTTTTTTTTTTTTTTTCCATTTTCTAAACTGTGCACCTGCTGACTTTCACCCCCTGCACCAGCCTCTTCTCTGAGGCTGCAACTGACATTCTTCATAAGCCTCATTAAAGTTTCATCCAAGTCAAATAAAATCACTTGATTTTTTTTTTTTTTGTGGACGTGGTTCATTAACAATATCTTAAAATGTTTCTTCACACAGGTGTGACTGGGGGTCGAGTATGAATCCTGCTGATTTTCTCACTCTCGCTGACAGTAGCAAGACTGCTATAAAAAAAAACTACCATACTTGCCAATCGAGCACATTTTCTTTTCCGGCCTTCTGTGAGGCAGATGGTGAGTGACTTTAAATCAGTATCATGAGATGATGATGAGGTAGGAGAAGCAGAAGGAGGACTGAAATAGACCACTGAGGTTTGACAAATGAAACCATTTTCATACTGTTTGGGGGAAAAGTCAAACAATAGTGAGGGTTAGTAGCTAAACAAATAAAATTTTATAGGGTGAGAGAAGTAGGACAAAGCAGAGGGATGAACCAGAAGTTGAAAGGTCAAAGGAAAGCTCAAAAGAAAAGGATGGAGAGATTGAAAGAATTGAGCATAGAGCGAAAAGAAAGGGGGAAGTGGTGGCATAGCATGGCAGGAGGAGACAGGACGAATTAGGTGCAGAGACAGAATAATAAGAGGTCACATCTCAAACCTGTTCACCCACAAGACATGTGGCACATGGCCGTGTCAAACTGCCTCAGCTTCTCACATTAATTGCCACTGCCACTGTACAGCTGCTAAGCAAGTGCAACAGGAAAGTTCCTGAAGTGGATAAAAAAGAATGTTCTCGATTAAACCGGAGAGATCTGATTCAAGGGAAACATTTGTATGAGGGGATTCTGATCCTGGTGTTACAGTCAGTTCATTGTCAGGCTAAGTATTTCCTCACCTTTAGGTGTATCAAGCTGCATTATGCAGATATTTTTGGTTTTGTTAGTTTAGGTTTTGAGAGTCTTTGGTTCTTTAACAGGCTTTTTTTTTTTTTGATTAATGACCACTGGGAGCATGAGGAATGATGCTCATCCTGCTTCTCACAGCAAATCCACTGAAAGGTTTTCACATCAGTTTCATCAATTAATGTTATTTGCTTCCAAATTCTGCCGCCACTGTCATAAAGTCTGACACAAGCACTGAGTGACAGGATGTTAGGTTTAAATCCTGTTTGCTCACATGCTGGATATAAAGCGTTTTACTGGATATTCATTTTCTCATCCATTCAGCTGGCAAAACAGAACAAACACTGAAAATAAATATAAAAAAGTGCTGCTGCATTGGTTTTTTCGTTAACCTCCTCTGACCTGCTCCCAGCATTTAGACTGATCTGAGAAGAATCTCATACACAACACAATTTGGCTCTTTCACAGTGTTTTCTGGTTCATTTAACTGGTTTTTATTTTATTTGGGCATAAGAGATAAAAACAGAGATCATAAATTGGTTTCAGTAATTTTAGGAGGTGATGCAAGAAGCACATTTCTCCCTCTCTCTCTCTTTCTCTCTCTGTATGTATCCTCGTGCTGCTGCAGTCGTTATGTTAGTCACGTGCAGTCAAGTGCAGTTTGTTCAGCTGGTATCATTGGAATTGTCCCAATCTGTAATATTCATATACTGTGGAAAGACTGTTTGAGAACATAAGCTTTATATTTAATTGCAGCCTTCACAAGTGCTGATTTATTTAATAAAATGTGTGTATGTAATGTAAAAACAATGCAGGAAAACAAATAATTTAACCTTCAGTCCTTCACTTTAGAGGATTTCTTATTAAAATAACTCTTTATTATTTACTTATGCTCATGAAAGTAAAATGACGTGTGTGTGTTTAATAGTTAATACAGGATTGACTCACAGTTTGTGTAGAAAGAAGTGGGGTTTAGTTGTGTTTGGCCACACAGGGTGGCGTCTGTGGCCCAATCGTGCTTCTACCTTTTCCCTCTTTATTTTGTTAGATGCCTGAGTGGGCACACCTGCAGGTCTGCCAAGCTCCACTGCTGAGAACTGTTTCAGTTCAGCTGCCCAGTGTGTGTTTGTGTGTGTGTGTGTGTGTGTGTATACACAGCGTATGTAAGGTATGTGTGCAGTGTGTTCACTGTCAATCTTGTTTTCAGCGGCACAGTAATTTGGCTCAGGAGACATTTGTACTTTTGGTACTTTTGTGTGTGTGTGTGTCTGTGTATGTGTGTGTGTGCACTCAGCGAACAGATTGCTGTGACAGAATATCGTTTTTGTTTTTTTTTTCAGTTGACAGAGCACAAATTGGGGAGAAATCTGTGGCTTCACTGTAATTTTATGCACACACAGAAACATACATGTAAACACACACACACAGCCGCCCACAGCCACTAATCCAGGCCAGGATCTGGGCAGACAGGTAGTCCTCTCTCTCTGTGTGGTCCATGAAGCTGCCTCACGTAAATAGGGGTTAGCAGCAGCATCCCTGCCTCCTTCTCTGTCAGTTCTCCTCCCTCTCCTGGCCTCCCTACACATCAGCACTCGTGAGTCAAAGGGGGAGCATCAGAAAGCCTGACAGCTGACAAATAGACTTTGACATCAATTTGGAGCATTGTTGACAGTGGCTTTTCACAGAGACACGTTTCTGTTTGTCAGCGCAGGTTCTGACATCAGTCCAGCCATTTTGCAGCAGCAGCAGCGGTGGACTCAGACTCACTGATTTTTTGGGGCATATGAAGAGAAAGTTAAAATGAAAGCAGCATCCTCAGTAATAACTTTATTTAATTAGCACTTAGCCAAAAAGAAGATGGGGAAAGTTTGATCAGGTTGGAGCTATTAGAGATTCATCATAGTTGGCCGAGCATGAAATAATTGCATGGTGCGAGAATGGATGTGCGTGTGTGTGTGTGTGTGCGTGTGTGTGCGTGTGTGTGTGTGTGTGTGTGTGTGTGTATGCAGCCTGGATCGGTAGCAAACACAGCTTCGCCGTTGACCTTCAGGGTAATCTATGCCCAACTAAAAAAATGGTTGGCAAGCACAAATAACATGGCAACCATTTTATTTTTAACGAGGTAAGTAGCCACCCTCTCCCCCCCAAACACACACACACACACCCCAAGAGAACATATCAGATCCGGCACCAGATGGCATTGAAGGCTGGTAGACCAAAATAGTAATTAAGCATTCCTCTGTGTTCCTCAAAGTCTCAACACCTCTCTGATCTTCTCAGGGATGTCACAGCATGTGTGTTGCCAGGTGGTCTTGTGAGGCCCTAACCATTTTATTTAAAGTCTAAAAAACAGCAACAACTGTAAATGTAAATGTCAAATAAAAGCTCAGAGGGAAGAGTGTCATTACCTAACTTTTCAAATGCATCAAATGATGAAATGATTTGATATTTACTGGGATGCTAACTGACTCCCCTCCCCTGGTCAGAACACCTAAACAAACACACACTAACCTTTGGAGTGCAAATTATACTTAGCAATACATAAACTTAAAAATGCATACAATGTGCATTAAAATAGGAAACTATTAGGAAAAACATACAAGAATCCTTGGAAGGTCTGTTAGGACAACTAACCGAGGAGAACGCCCTAATCACAGTGACCCAAGAAGAACCAAAAACCTACCAAACAAGCTAACACACGGCACAACAGCCTGTGGAAGATTCCAACTTCACCGACAGAAATCCTCCTGTTCTCGCCCAAATAGGTCTTCTAATCACCTCAGACCAGGCACGTCTGTCGAACCAGCCACGCCCCCATGTGGACTAATATCAAATAGACTTTGGAAATGTTTTGAATTTTGAATTTTTGTCTGTTGGAACCAGAGATTTTTCGGAGCCAGCCCCTAGCAGCCATGAGTGGTATTACACTTTAAGGCACTAAAGCACTGACTTTCACTTTTCAGACCCAGAGTTTATGCTTTATCTACAGTCTGTGAAAGAAACATAAGTGCTGCCGGGTTTATGTTCACTGGCAAAGATTCTTCCAGCCCAGAGCTGATTTTGGTTCGCCCCCGTTTCTGACCTCAGCTCTCCATAGTTTACTTTGTGATTCAGTCACGTAGTGTTCTCAGACTGTCCTCCCAAGAAGAACAACATTATCGCTGTCTTTTCAGCAAGTGCCCAAAACAATATCTATTTACCTCACAATGCTGTCACTTTATAAAGCAGATTCATTTATCAGTGGTGATTTGTAACATCCTGCTGAGAGATCAGAAACACTTCGTTGTGTTGTTGCAGACATGTTTGGTCATTTGATTTGGAGGACATTTATTTATTTATTTATTTTTTTAACCTGCTGTTCAGCATCTAAGCTCATACATCTTCAAAGATATATCTGTGATCTCACATATATCTGCTGTCTGCCCAGAATATTACATTTTTTGCCAGGGGCAAAACTAAAGTTTAAATCCAACTTTTCCACAGACTGTGTCACCCAGCTCTGCTCTCTTGTCTCCGCTGTGCTACTCACAGCGGGCCGAGGCAGAGGCCGCCACAAGTCTGCGGAAATACAGGACTTTAACTGGTTTGGTTTCACCCCCAGGCAAACATGCTGTTACTTCATTTAGACAGTGGACACCTGTGAGATCCCAAAAAATACCCTTTGGAGACACAAATTGCTGCCAAATGACAGGTAAAATATTCAATTTTATTTGATTTTTTTCCTCTCCGATTTGAGTAGATCAAACTATATGACTGAAAAATAAAAATGAAACCACAATCTTTCCCTTTAACCACAACTAGCTGCTTAACCATGATTGATTGCGATGGATGGATAATGTAGGAAAACAACTGAAATATTGCCGGTGAAGAACAGAAACAGGTCCCAGCATCAGTAGGGGCTAAAAGAAGACAGCAGCATGTAGTGTATGAATGCACCTGCAACAGGTGTGTTTGAACATGGATGCCAGCCTTCCATGAAATAGTAATGTCCACTTTTCTTTGTTAAGAACGCTGGTCCTGCGTTTCAAACTCTTGTCCCTCATGCTCCTACACGTCCTTGTATCTCACACACAACTGAGATCCAACACCAGAATGACCATGTTTTATACAAGCATGAACTCACAATACACTGCTACACTATTCAGTTTGTAACTGTTCAGTAAATACACTCATGCTGTGGAGTGGGGACACAGTATATGCTCACCATGTGACAGCTGAGGCGGATGCCTCTTACCGTATTCACGCACACAAACACCCCTCTTCCCTAATACCAGCCACATTAGCATTGATTCCATGTGTTTTCAGGTCGTGTTTATCAGGAAAGCTGGCACCAGACCCACTTTCCCTGCCTCATATGTCGAACCTATTTCCAGCAAGACCCATTTAAGAGAGAGACTGGAGTCCCCAGAGGGGATGCTAACACTTCTGCTGACACTGTGATACCATGTGACTTCGGGCTCTGGTGCTGAAGCTGCTTTGCTCTGTCTTGGCATCACACGCTATTTATACACCTTTCATCTCTAATGAAAAAAGAGACAGTGTGGAAAATGGATATTCTCCCAGTTGCATGTGGAATTCTCAGATGTCAAGGTGGCCTGTTACTGGAAGTCATGTGGATAATGATGGTATAGAATCAAAAAGTGAAGCGTGATCACCCCGATTTTCCAAGAAGCTGCTTGAAACATGGAATTGCTGAATTAGATGTGATTTAGGTGCAAAGAGTAGGTTACAAACAGACTGTTAAAAGACTGTTTATTGAACCTCACAGTGTATGAAATGTTACCCGGACCCATTCCTGCTAACCAGGCACACCACCATCAATACCTACACAAATTCAGACATGACAAAATGGCTGCACCAGGGTGTTGGGTGGATGTCACTTAGGGACTTCATGAGTTAAAATCATGGATAAAGCTGTGTAAGGAACTTTCCAGAACATTTAAAGAGCGATGAGTTCTCATGGGTTCTTAAATGCCCTCATCTGGTTTGGGAATGTAATGGCTGCTACTCTGACTCCAGCAAGTGGGCAAAGAAAATGGACTTTTATGATTTTAAAATCTGATCTGTACATGTGACCTTGTGGATAAGTGAAATCATCATTCGTGACCCAAGTATTATCTGAATTCAGAGTCAGTTCTGAGATTTTTTTTTTTTTTTTTTTTACTTTAAACACACGCATAAGATTTGGAATATGTTGTTGAATTATCCAAAATAATACAGACATGAATATTTTTTCAGATGCTGGCGATATAAGGACCAGCTTGGTGTCATATCTATGCGGTATCCGGCACAAGGTGAACATATTTTCTTTGCAAGAGTGTACTAGGAAGTTTAGACACTATAATTGTTAAACTGAAATCTCTGAACACTTCACAACCTTGAAATTGATTTAGTCTAATTCGTTTAGTCTAATTGATCCGTATCAGCAGTGATTAATGTGTTCGACTGGTGAGGAAAAAATGCAAACGCATTTACTAAATGGAGTTTTTAGAGAACTGCATCGTGACTTTTGCTGCAGAGCAACAAACTCTTTTACAGTTTGATAAACCCTTTGGCAAAGCTGCGTGTCATGTCTTGTGCTGTGTAAATCCACACTTTTCTTCTTCTCTTTCCACTCAGCCTGTTTCTCTGTCAGAGACTGGTGAGCTTGGGAAGTTAATAAACTATTGAGAAGGCTGAGATGGACAGAGGGGATGGACAGAGGCCCGTCTTTCTTCGTTCTTTAATTTATTTTGGTATTTTCTTGGTGCTGTAGACATATTGCCTTGCTTGATTGCATTGTCACAACCCCCGAGGGGAGTTGTTAACTCTTCACAGAGAGAATGAGCTCCCCAGGCCTTTGTGGGGGGGAGGTAGAGGGAGGGGTGGGTGTGCAATAAGGAATGCTGAGGGAGGCACAAACGTTCAAGGACTGAAAACACAGAGGAAATGAAACGGAGGTGCTGAATGTGTGTGTGTGACCGTGAAAATTCAAGTGTGCGTATATATCAGGAGAAAGAGAGAAGACAAAAAGTGTTCCTTTTTATATTTTTCTTACAATGAATATGTGTGTCTGAGAGTGTAAGACAAGATTTTAACTCCAATCAACCTCCCCTGACTAATTTTAGATATTTAGATATTATAGATGTGGCTAAAAGATTAACAAATTGGCGGTTGGATGATCAGATTCAGAACAGACCAGGATTTCTGACACGCCCGTTCCAAGTGTATAGTGTCAGCTAGCAAAATTTGGGCATTGTTCATTTCCAGAAATGCCACCATCTATGGTTTAATTATATTCAGCCGAGCTATGCTGACTTTTAGGATGATCCTGTTGCCTTTCTGCCTCCATTCTTCATCCTTCCTCTTCCATTTGATTTATCTTGGTTGATATAAAGCTGAATTACAGCAGACTAACCAACCACAATGTCTGAAAACCTCAGCTCTCTCCATATTGGCAGCTTTTTCCAGCTTGCCTGTCGTTCTGAACAGCTGCGAACTTGTTTTGCCTTTGTTTTGAACGGACCCGCCCTTTAAATGGTCACAATACTCACAGTGAGAGGAGTGTGTGCATGTATGTGTGAGCCTGTGTGTGTTTGGAGAGTGTTGACATTGAAACTGATCATCTGCCATTTATCAAGCAACACCAGCCCGAAGATGAATTGTGTGCAGCCAGCTTAGCTTAGAGGAACTGAATGATGAACACAGCCTCGGGTCTCACACACACACACACGTTCAGCCATTGCATTATCTAGTAGCGCTGTTCTGATGCCTGAAGCCAACTTCTCTCACAAGGGGCGATCTCAGGGACAGTATCCAGGCTGAGAAGCTCTGTTCTGGGAAGGGCTCGTACAGTGTGGCTACTGTCTGGTAATGGTGGCGGTGGCAGTGGCAAGCATGGTGGCTACAGCTACAAAACATGATTCTGAACAAACACACCACACACACACACTTATACAACAGGGCGTCTGGTCATGCAGTGCTAATGCGGTCCAGCAGGATGCTGTAATCAGTGTCAGGGTTGTGGCACGTGTCAGGACACTGAGGAGTGAAATCTCAATCGCAGGATGGGACCTGACAGGGGGAGAGGATGAGAGAACGGGAGAGAGGTGGAGATGTGAAAAAGAAAAAGACAAAAAAACAAGTATTGAAGCAGAGTGTGAGATTCAAATGTTACAGCGAGGTAAAGTGTCATGTGCCATGATTGAACAGCAGCAAATCTTCTGTGCTGCACTCTCGGGACGTTGCAGCAGCAGAAAATCAAACAGAAAAGTCTTTTCTTTCAGCGGACACAAAAGGGAGGAAAAAACAACAGTGCTATTGGATAACGATAAATATCTGTTCTTTATATTTCTTTCTATTATATCTCTGTCTGTTCCCTCTGCTTTGGGTCAATAACAGCGTTTAGTATCAATGACCGGGGTCCATTATCGTGCCCGGGCTGTGGTGTATGCAGCCCTCAGATGTAAAGCATTACTCCTCTCCTTCTGTTTCATCTGCCACCACACTCTCCTGTGGGACAGTGGGCAGCAGCTGAGACCTTCCTGTGGCTACAGCCTGCTCGGTGTGTGAAGCGTAGAGTTAGACTGATATGTCACTTTGCTGATATCGACCTTTGATTGTGGATCTCAAAGTGGATATCAGTCACTCTCTGTTGTCTGCCTCTATTGTGATGCAGCCTGACTGACTGGGTATTTACGGTGGGATTGATCAATGGATTTCATGAGAAGCCCAACATTTGAATTTTGTTCAAATGTTATTAAATATCATGATTTTCAATAGTGTTTGTGGTCTGATGCATTGTTTTTTTTTGTGGTTGTTTTTTTTTACACGGGTATTCAGGGCAAATTAAATCAAAATTATTTGATCATTAATCCTCTGTAACTGCCACACACACCCTGGTTTAACCAAACCAATCAGGTGTTGGGGAGTAGAGAAATAACACAGGTGTCTTCCAAATTCATTCTGCATAAGGACAATGAGCCCAAACACGCAGCCACAGTCATGAAGAACTATTTTCAGGAACAAGAAGAACAAGGAGTCCTGGAACAGATGGTCTGGGCCCCCCAGAGCCCTGATCTTAACATCATGAGTCTGGGATTTACATGAAGAGACAGAAGACACTGAGACAGACTAAATCCAGAGAAGAACTGTGGCAAGCTCTCCAAGATGTTTAGAACAACCTGCCTGCCAAGTACCTGACAAACACTGCTTTACTGTTTTAAAGGCAAAGGGGGGCCACACCAAATACTGATGGGATTTTTCCTGTTTACCGGATTTTGTATGAAGTTGACTGATAAATAAAAACTATTCATGTCTTTAGCGTCTGAGCGTCCTCACTTTACTTTTAGAGCCTAAAACATTCACCTAGCAATGTATGTGACAAAGGTGCCTTGAGGCACTACATTAGCTGCTACTAGCAAGTTGCATTGTGGGTAATGTAGGCACCAGGTTTTGACAAAGAAGAAGAATGTGTGGAATAAAAAAAAAATCTCTCTGATTCTACTGCATCAGTTTTGATTGTCTATGTCTGTGTGTTCTTACTAACTCAGAGAAAATCTTGCCTGTTGTATTTTGCAGCAGCACGTTTGCAGGGCACAGTGGGAGCGAGCTCCTACACCTTGCTGCTCTGTGACCTGTTTCTTCTGGAGCTGCAGCTCAGTCATCACACAAGACTTTGACTTTGATATCCGATGTCATTGATATTTCTGGATTTAGGTTGCCTGTGGGTTGTTTATCAGCATTTATGTAACATTATGCTTATTTAAATATTTGATGCCAAATTCAAGCGACAGAAAAACAGATTACAGCTGGGATTACAGTCGTGTTTGCATGTATTACTTTGAAATGTATTATTAAATAAGTGAGTTGCAGTTTGTGTAAAGACATCCTCAATATATTAGTAATATGTCATCTCTCCACTTAAAGAGAGATTGTGTAACTACTAGAATAAATAAATAAATAAATTCATGATCACTTAAACACAGCCTTGCTTAGTTCAGGTATTCTGCTGCTTCAGCCTTATGCAGTCTGTTCCCACCAGTAGCTAATGGTAATGTTCATCGCCGTGTAAACGCTGTGTAACTCAGTCAGTTCATTAACTTTATAGCTGCTTTCACACATGCACTATAACCCTCAACTTATCTAGACATCACTCGGAGGAGCTGTATGTGAGAACGCAAATGTCCGTATCAGTTGAACCGGACATTTAAATGGACTTTACCCTGCCAGCGTCCTCTTTTTCTGCTGCATCCTGCACCAGCTGCAGGACAGACAAAGAGGACTGGCCCATACCCAGGTACAGTGAGTTGAAATAATTCGGCCTTGACGAGAGTAATGCAGTGGTCACAGTCTAACAGTCTTCATATTGTGGACAGGATGGACTTCTGTTCAGTTCCTCAGCTGAGGATAGAGACCTTTCACCCCAGAGTTGATTTGCCAGCATATATCAGTGCTGAGGCAAAGATGGCACCAAGAGTTCTGGCATGGGCATTAGAGATGGAAAACTCTGGATTCAGTGGAAGGTATATTTGCATGTCATTGGCATGGCAGTGACAGGGGACATTGTGCTTGCAGATGATAGAACCTAAGGAGAGCATAAGCAAACGTAGGAGGCAAACCGCTTTAAGGCAGTAAAGGCATTAAAATGGCACTTTTACCGCAGGTTAATGACAGCAGCAGACTGTTTGAGATCAAAGTGAGAGAGTCATTGGAGAACAGCAGATTCTGTGCTGTGACGAGCCCTGAAGCCTGATGGGAATTTCCCCATGATGCTGTTATTGTCTAAATAAGAAAGAAACTGTGCTAGACACATGTTTAAAACAGGATGGGGCGGATCTGTTTGCAGGACTGCTATTTCTAGTAAGACAAAATGAGTGTCCAACGCTTCCAACAAGACTTATAAACACAGGGGTAATGGGCAACAGGTGAAACCAATCAGGGCGGGGCAAACAAACAAAAAAGGAGGGAAACTAGACAAAGACCAGAAGTAGACTAAGAACAGATACACCAGGGATAAGACTTCAAAATAAAACAGGAAATACTCAACAACACTCAAGAAATCAAACGAGAGTAACACACTTCAAACTCAAACAAGAACACACTGAAACAAAACACAGGAAACTAAACAGGAGTCCAAAAGAGTCCAGAGGAGTAAATTCATTGTGTGCAACTGGAGGAATTACATGAGATGATGGTGGCTAAATATTTAGCTCTTGCAGCTTTGACTGATTGCTGGTAATTTGACCAACAGCCTTTCAGTATTTCAGATGAAACCATTTAGTCTATGTTTTTTTTTTTTCCATTTACATTCAGACTTAATTGACATAATTGCCTAAGAAGGGTAACGGGGAGAAAGCTCAGGATCTAAGATATCTTCACAGTTTGAATTAAACTTTGTTTGGTGTGTGTTCAGTTGAAGGGGCTGGGCCTTAATCCTGCTGAACAGAGAAGAGGCTCTGCGGGCGTCTGATGAAGTCCCTGCAGCAGAAGTATTTACAGAGCAGGAGTAATGAACAGGTAATGTGGACTGGGGATGGTGAGAAACAGGGTTAAGAGTCTGATACACTGATGGTCTGAGACACTCAAATCCTCTACATCCAGAGAGGCATCCGCACACACACACACTGGAGCAACTCTCCCAGCTGGTCAGGGAGCACCTGGGGAGAGTTACCTGAGCGGCTCTGTTTGCCCTTTTCCCACCATGGTTCTGTTCTGGATAAACATCTAGAAAATGGTCGCATGGATCTTATGATGTGACTTAATCATGACGAATATCAACCATTTTACTTCATTAATCACAGAGAATGATATTGTCTTGAGGAGGAGTCATAGCATCAGCATAAAGACTGAAATGAAAGCCTCAGTTGCTCAGTTTTCTTCTTGTTTCCAAAAGTTAAACGTTGCAAGGAATATGGGAGAGTATGATGTGAGCAATTCAAATATAGAAGTGACAAAATTTAAATATTGCAAGTTTCTGCCATTAATACAACAAAGGTCTGGAAATACTACTACTACTACTGTTACTACTAATAATAATGATAAGAACTAATATGGGCTCAAATAAAAGCTAAACTACAATGAACCATTTTTGAACAGTAAATACTAAACTGAAATAAGCAAACCCCTCCGGAAATTGAAAATAGAAATAAAAAAATATCAAAAAATACAAAGCTATAATAACTTTGTGGCAGTGCTCTGGGCAGGAGCAATAATAAGTCAGAGTAATGAGTCTTTATGAAGTCTGGAGACTCCAATCCAGACTCAATTTTGTTGGCTCTGTATTGCAGCCTTTGTTTGCTTTCCCAGCCAAATATGTCCATCTCATCGAGAACATCTAAACAGCTTCTCCAATGTCTTCCATCAAACATCTGAACTAAAACGAGCGAAATGAACATAAAGTTTGGTTCTGGTGCAAACAGGTTCAGTTAGGTGGACTTTACCTGCCTTTGAGGGTCTTCTTTTTCTTTTTTTTTAAAATTCCTCCACTGGTAGGTTTTTGGCCTGTAGCTAGTCCTGAAAACAACTGAGAAAGAGAGAGAGTATTAATGATTCATATGAGAGTCTCAGTACATGCTTCATTTAAGATATTTATAAGATTTTCTTCAAAGCTGTAACGAGAAGCAACCATAAAATGAGAATGAGTGCAGTACATTCATTTACTTTTTCATCTAGCTGCAATACATCCACCAAGTTTGGTCCATTAAGTCCTTCCCTGTTCTGACAATGGAAGCTTTAACAGGACTGTGCTTCACTTCCCTGGGCTGTCTAACGTCGAGGTGCTGAGGTCAGCCGACAAGCTGCCCCAGATGCAGATCCCTTAGAAGTTAACATAATGGCCGTTCTAGGTGGCTACGTTCTGTATTTACTTTCATGTCAAATCAGCTGTCAAATTGAAGGTGAACAAAGCTGACTGACTGATTTTCCATTTCCAGGTCAGTATCTGCCAGTCTCTCTGGGAAATACTATTTCAGGTCTGGTTGTATTCTCTTCTCTGCTTGGGTTTCTCCTTTGTACGCAGATGGGCTCATTTGCCGTCCCCCACGTGAGTGTAGGTCTTCCATGGACATGGATGCATCATCGTATTAACTGCCTCTTCTAAACCCACAAAATCCCTTTAGAGGATGTTGCATAACTGACCTAAAATCATTGTCTCGGGGCAACAGTCCTCCCACCACCTCCATCTTCTGAGCCTCCTACTCTGTGGTTCCGACAGAGGCCTGGTCAGAACGAGGCCGCCGCCTCCACCTACCACTTCCTGCTGCGTGAGCTCAGGAGTGGTGACCATTCCCTGAGACGGCTGACTGAACAGCCTTGCCGGGGAGGGGGGGCATGGGGGTGGTGGATGGAGGATATGGGGAAGCTCAGTATATTAAAAATACATTTTGAAGGTGGTGTGCACGTGTTGACTTCAGAGTGTAAGAATGTTTAAAGGGTTAAAACACCCTCTTAGTTGACTCGTCATTTTTCAAGAAGCAGGTGAGATTTTTTTTACTTGCAACTACAAGTTTTATCATCCTAATAACCACAAATCAGGCCCTGAAGACTACACAGCATCCCATCACCTGAAATTGTGACATTATTGTCTTATTTACTCAAATAAACCGTGGGTACACAGTATAAGCACTGGCAGGAAAGTAATGTTTTGTAAATTTCACACTGCTTTCCGAAAATATTCAGACCCCTTAACTGTTTCACAAATTACTTAAAAAGGAAAAACTGAAATATAACATCGACAGTATGTATTCAGACACTTTTCTGTGACACTTAAACTTTAGCGCAGGTGCCTCCCATTTCTCGTCATCATCTCTACCACCTGTGGTAAAAATCAACTGATTGGACATGACATGGAAAGACACACACACACTCATCTGTCTATATAAGGTCTCACAGCTGACAATGCATATCAAAGAAAAAAAAACAACCCCCAAAACTGTGCAAGACTGAGACAAAAGACTGTGAAAAACACGATTCTCTGGTTTGTTTTTTACAAATTTATATATATATATATATGTGTGTATGTGTATGTGTGTATATATATGTATATATGTATATATGTGTATATATGTGTATATATAATATATTAAAATATATATATATAAAAACTGAACATGAGGGGGACATGGATGTCTGTAGCAAATTTCATGGCAGTTAATGCAACAGCTGTTGAGACAAAATGAATTAGACACATCGTCTGGGAAACATGAATGTCTGTACCAAATTTTGTGCCAAACCATCAAGCCGATATTATTTCATTTCATTACATTATTTGAGCTGCTGGTGGCATGAGAGGAAAAACTTAGGGGATCAACAAAGTCATTAGGATTCATCTTATGCCAACTGTGCAACCCGGCAGCTCATCCAATAGTTGTTGAGTTTATTTCAGTCTGAATCAAAGTGGCAGACAAACATTGTTACGCCATGGCTAAAACCCAGCCCTGTGGATTAGGGGTTAAGATGCAGACTGTGAACCTCAGTGTAACCAGTTTGTGTTTTGCTGGGATGCTTGTTGGTACAAGTATGGGGCTTAAAGTACTAACATTACAGGTTTACACTTCGTTATTGAAAGAGAAGCAAATGCAAGTCTTTCCTTGTCCATTTTCAGAGGCCACAACAACGTTAACCTTCGTCCTCCGTCATTACTGCCACATGCTTTTTCTTTTCTTTGAAAAAGAATACCAACTGATTCAGATTCACTTTGCTGTTGGTCGTGTATCACAATCATCTTCCATACTTGATTTGAGAGTCACCAAACATTTTAAAACAAATCACGTACAAACCGCCCTTTTAAATATTGCCATTATAATAATGGAGGGCTGGAGCTACTGCACTTATCAGCTGTTACATTTTCTTATTGATGATGTCAACACAAAAATGCTCAGACATTTCAAACCATTTTTTTTTCCATTGAAAGAAAAATTCAATTGATACAAATCACCAGCACCTGTCCCCTTTAGCTCTCTCCCCACTCCATTACTTTCAAATTGACCTCTAACATTTCTTTGAGTTGGAGATGCAGGTAGATGCTTTAACTGATTCAGCAGCACAACGGAGTTCCTCACCACACGGTGAGAAATGATCGACTGTGAAGTGAAAAGCCGGAGAATGGAAATCAGATCATTTCAATTTTATATGCTCAGGACCAATGTGCTTTTTTTAGCATTAAAGGCACAGTTTTATTCATCTTCTTGCTTGTGAGTTGGATGAAAAGATCAAAATCAATCTCATGTCTGTCCGTAAAATATAAAGCATGACATGAGAAATACATACAAATCAAAAAAATCTTATAACTGTGTGCGATAAATAAACAAGATAGAGTCAGACCAGGTTCAGCTCTAAGTTCAGGTGTGAGTGCACCCAAGACGCACTGAGGACACATTTGAGATTCAGTCACTCAGACCACATTCAGAGGTGGTCTTGACTGCATATGGCCACATCACATTCTTTTTAGGAGTGTGAATACAAATGTGTCCTGGGCCTCATTAATAGTACCAGCCTGTATTGTTCTGACTTCTTCTTCTACTTCTTTTAATTTCTGTATTAATTGATGGCAGTATTTCCAATATAATTAAAATAGACTGTAAAATATTAATATATATTCAGGTTGTGATGTGTGCATTTGTAAAACTGCTTTATATGTGTTCTAATAGGAAAAAATGTAGATCATGTGATTCACACTTGTGACCATTATGAGTTTCTCTCAGTCAATATGGCAACACTGAAGTATGTTACAATCCAGACTCCGAGCTCCTCAATAGCCTTTTTACCACAGCATCACACAATGTATCTCCACAACCAATAACCATTGTCATAGTGAGAGGATCGCTCAAAACTTCCTCTAAAGTGTGACACTATCAACATGCCTTTTGGTAGATTAAAATGTTTATGAGGCTCGTTCCTCTCTGACGAGTTGGGCCAGCATCCATATGTAAATGCCTCGCTCTCCGCTCCCTCTCCCCCAGCAGTAAACTTGATTAAAGTTCTGTTCCAGGCCTCTACTGAGGGATTGCCCCAGTTCAATGCAATTTTACATGGCAGCAGATGAATGATCTCACTCACTGCCAGAGTTGCACAGCTCTGGCAAATTCATCACGCCGGCTGAATATAGACATCCAAAAAGAGGGAGCAGCGAGGTTACGCTTGCCGGCGCACTCAATCACAGAGGGAAAAGACCCCTGTCTCTGTTTTTCTTCATCACTCGGATGCAAATAAAAGACATCCATCAAGTGTGTGACAGCCCTCAGCAGATAACTAACTGCAAGCATAATCATTACCTCGCAAAGCTCATGCTAACAGTGGGATTTTTTTCAGACTCACTGCTGGTTAGCCAACTGGTCACTCTGGCATGACAGGTATAGAGTCAAGTCTGATCAAACCAGACCCACACGGTCCTAATGAAAGCAGATAAGCTGAGCTTGTTTGTTCAGGATATGGTTTTCTCAAACTTAACGCAGTAGAGAGATACTTACAGTACGACAACCGCAACTCCCAAGGAGCATTCCGGAGAGGAAAAACCCAGTCTCCGTGCTTAACATTCAACTGTGAGGCTCGTTAATGAGCACAAGCTAAATGTTACGCTTTGTAGAAACATGAAAAAACATCCAGCAGCTTTAATCAGTTCACTTTCACATTCTGGGTCGATTTTAGAGGGACTCAGCAACTGTGTCGCAGGTTTTAGTTTCTGACAGCAGCTGTGATTCCCAACCCTGATGAGCTGTTTCTCTGTAGCGGCCGTGGTGGTGGTGGTGAGGCTCATGGGTATTGTAGTATTTAAAACTGTTCTTCGTCTGCAGCCATGTTACAGCTCTGTATTTTGGCCAATGAGCTAAATGTTATTGAGTTTGATCAGCTACAGTTTTGTGACAACTGATCACACCACTGACCGCTGATTAAGACTGCGTGATACAAAAAAGAATGTACCTCTACATCCACCTACAAGCTTTATTCCGACTGCATCCCTCATCATCTTTTAGGGGCAGTTCTGATTTCCTTTAACAAATGATGATATGAAATATTTTTTCTGTCACAAGCTTCGCATCATAAGGTGTAGATTAGATCATTTCAGAACATTTTTTCTGAAATGATCTAAATAAAACAATGTGTTCTCACAATATACTCTTCAAATGCGGATTCTTGACTTTAACTTCACTAAATGCATCTGTGGATTTATGGATTTTTTTTTTCATTTAAATGCAGACGTACTGCAGGGGGGGTTGTGAAAATTTTGTGACAATTTTTTAAATCTATTATGTTATTTTCCCCCCCATTTTTCCCCACAAATTTAAATGTCTTTAAAAACACGTTAACATGAATTAACATGAACATATTAGCGGGGGGGGGGGGGGGGGAGTGCTCCATCTCTCCATCAGTTTCAGGGTCCTTGGCCTGAAAAACATTGAAGACCCCTGTTTAAATGGATTTAACTGTATATCTTTGTATTTCTAAACAAAGCACACAATGGACTCTCTGCTATACCTGCTCCCCCCGCTCTCTCTCCCTCTCCTCTCGCCTCAGGCTATCTCTTATTCCTTGACATTATTAGTGAGTTTACAGGGAGAAATCTAGAAGTTTCTCTGTGCTCTCCATCTCCCTGGGAAATCTCTGAGGGACCAATCAGTGGCTCAGTAATCCTGGTGTATAATGTTAGCTTCTGTCTTCTCACAGCCATTCCATAATTCCTGCTCTCCCACTGACTATTGAGAAGCATTTAGAAAGATGGAAATCCATTGTCAGTTTCCTCACTCCATTTCCTGGGGCTTGAAATATTCAGATTGTGCCTCATGATCCCCTTCAGATGCTTATTTCATAAACAGCTTCCTGTCTGGCAATCTGTCAAACATTTCTCAAAGTAATATTTTTGCATGGAAAAAAATGTGGCACAGCAAATCAAATTCCAGGCACACTAGTGATATAAATAACCTTAATATAATATAAATATAATAAAGAAATTCGTACCTGTGGTGTGCCGTCAAGCAAGGCAAGTAGTCTCCAGAAGCTAGGTGGACTACCAGCCATAGCATCTGTCGTTTCCGTTGTTCTCATGAACATGGCCATGTCCTCTTGACAAAGGTTAAGGCTTCTCAAGCAGCAGCATATTTACTGTAGGTATATCCCCTTCCATCCATGATCAATTCGTGGCTTAAGGTAGAAGGAGTCAGTGATACACTTAGTCCGGCAGTCTTGGAGCATACAGATCCCTTCTTTGAAGAAGTCGGCATCTTGGACCTCCAGAAAGTGGTCCACAACAGCAAAGATGTCATCATCACTGTCAAAATGGCAGTGGAGATTTACAGGTGTTGTTACCAGGCTGGCCTCCAGGATCTGGTATTTCTTGACTGTCTGGGTATAGTTTGAGCAACACCAGCTGGACAGCTTGCAGCCAATCCCGGCAACTCTGTCTGTCAGAATCTGCAAAAAAAAAAAAAAAACAGAAAACACAAACATTTCCCCAAGACTTGAGCCAGCTCCAGATGATACAGTGCGTCAGATGGTTGTCTGGTCTGATGTTGCCGTCTCTTAGTGTTTGCCCACTTGTATCTTCCGACATCTATTTCAGGCAAGTAAAGCCAGCTTTTTGTAGCCTGGCAGACAGCTGGATCCCTCCATGCCTCTCTGGTGAAGGAGAAACACATGTAGTGGTTAAATAAGCATGGCTAAACCTCACACACCAGCAGCGAGACACAGAGACCCAAGCCTGAACCCTGCAAAATGAATGTAAATGGTAACTGAAACGTACAAGCATGCAATTGAGATGTTTGTATCACTTCGCCTGCATTAGGGCCGGCTGGCACAGGAACCGGGAAATGATTCGTGCTTCTCGGCAAGTCTATTATCCACGCTGAGGCCAAAGTAGATGGGGTGTTGCAGCTGGCGCAACAAAATGAGATTTATCTCTTTGGAATAGAAAAAGACAGTCATTTTCCTTCCACTTGCTTCAGTTAGTGGGGGAAGGGGGGTGTGTGGAAGGAGTGAATTACCTTGCGTGGAGTTGCGGGATAGAATGGAAAAGAAGTGAAAAGAGAAGCACACCAGGGAAATTACTTTCTCCTAATTGTGGGTTGGACAATTTAATCCTGTGAGTCATAAAAAGAGCCCTGGAGAACTGGTGAGGAGAGAGAATATTTTTATTGACTGAAGCCATCTGATATCTGAGTAAATTAAACTGGACAAATACACACAAACTGCTGTTGGAGAGCTTATTGGTGATTGCTTGATACAGACAGATTGAATTGAAATAATTAGGGACTCAAGCCTACAGGTGCTGCTGTCTAGAATATGAGAGATATTCATTTTGAGGGAAACCTCTAAGTCGAGTCATTACGGGGACATCAGCAGAACAAATACTCTCACATGTTTAATAATAATCTGTCAACATTTCTGCTTCGTTCAAATGTTGACTGATCATTTTTAGGTACAAGCCCACTGGGGCTTTATCCAAGCAGATAAACCTTAATGCATGTGATCATTATTTAGTTCCTCTCTACCCGTGTTACAGGGTGTAGCCGAGCCACATGGCACATCCAAAATATGTGCAGAGTGAAGTGGTCATCAGAGAGTGTTCTGTGTGATAGTGTGCTCTTATGAGTTGACGGCCTCCATCCAAAGTCTGGTTGCTGGACGGGGCTGTTAAAAAGTGGCAGTGCCAGAGCTGGGGAAAGCCAGAGCACGGGCTCACAGGCACTGAGCAGATGGTTTCTCTATGAGCTGAATATGTGTGCACTGTACACAGCGTCTATCCTCAGGCATCTTCATGTGATTTCATCACAGTGGGGGCAGAAATGACAACATGCCCTACAAAGGCAGGTGTTTTTGGATCAAGCTTTCATTAGTAGGGAGTAATTAATGTAGTTCACTGTCATTCCTGGAGTCAGACTTTAAAAAATAGAAACTCCCACACAGGTACAACAACCTTTTCTCTGGCATTTCATTCAGCATTAGGCAATACACACACTCACATTTTACTTCTGTCCTTTGTTTCAGTTATTATGAGCAGCACAAGCTGTCCACATGGTTTCTGCATTGATCTGTTGTGGCAAGAAATTTTGGACAGCACTCAGACAGCCTTTCCAGTTTCAACAAGATAAAGTTCAAATGCAGTTTTCAGCCAACAGCAGGACTTAAAAAGTGTGGTCTTATCATGAATGATGACTCTGAGATATCAGTGTATATTTCTTGATGACTAAAGTACATGTCTTAACTCCCTTGGTTTCATACTGCCATAGTAGTTTCGCTGACATGGGTTCATATGGGCTGGCAAGCTGTGATTTACAGTGTTGCAGGGGGCATTTAAGTGTAACTGCAATACTGTGCTTTTAGTGGCTAAATCACAAAAATCACTTTGAAAAATTGTGGCAAGGCACCAGATCAAGGCATAAAACCATTTCTAAAGTTTTGAGTGTTTCCAGGAGCACAGTGGCCTCTGTAATTGTGAAATGGAAGAAGTTTGGAACAACCAGGTCTCTTCATAGAATCAGCCATCTCCTGTCAAACTGAATAACTGGACAAGAAAGGCCTCGGTCACAGGGAGGTGACCAAGACCAGAGCGGTCACTCTAAACACAGCTTCACAAGTCCTCTGCAGTGATGGGATCCCACGGTTATACTGCTGGGTGTCTGAATTCTCACTTCTGCACATGTACTGGTACCTAAGGGTTCAGGCAACAGGAAGATCTTCGGTTATATTGTAGAAATCCACAAATCCAATCATTCACCTCCATTTATTTTGGGATGGGAACAAAGTTTGTGGCAGGATGGGACAAAAGTTTAACTTAGGCTAATTTTATTAACACAAAGCTGTTGTGTGGTTGTGTTTACTAGATGACTTAGAGCGCAGGTGAGTCCCCTGTGAAGTGCCTCATGTTTGCTGGGGATCAGCTGTTAGAGGAAATGAAGGAACTCGAATCCTTCTCACCCTGTGTACACGTGGCCAGTCAGTGTTGATCCTTACAACTTCCAACATCAGTGGCCAAGTCATTTAATTAGATTTGTCCCAAACTAACACCACCACCGTCATCCTCCATGTCCTCGCCGTCTCCTGCATCGATATTCAGTGACTGACGTAAACAAAGCCAGTATCAGATTCAAAGACAGCGTGGGTTGCTTTGCAGGCTGAGACGACGTGCAAACATCTAAATGTCTGTACCTCAGAGATGCATTTCAGAAACAACAGGGGTTGATGACACGGCGTGCCTCACAACAGTTTATATGCTGAGACAAAATGGGTTTTCTAGAGACGATAAAGAAACTATGTTTCCTCCTACAGTGATGGATTGATTATTTATGAGAACAGCAGTATATTCTCTAATGCTTTCTGTCAAACTTTGCGAGCTTGTTGGAGTCTCTGGATTTTCACCTCCTACTTTGTATTTGTGTTTACTGTTAGCGGTGCCCTCCTAGGGGGCTCCCACAAAAGAAGAGTTTGAGTTTGGGTTTTTTTTTTTTTTCTTTCATGCCAGCGTCAGCAGTGTCTCTCAGCTAATTAAAAATCATCCTTGGCCTCCCCTTCACCTGCTCACAGGTAGCCTGAGCTAGAGCTCCTCACAGCTGCAGACACCTGAGTCTGTAGCTTTAACCCAGATAAAAAAACCCACTTTGCAGGACAACAGACTATTAGCACAACTCTACACAACACAAAATAGTTTTTTGTTGCATAATTATTTGTTGCTACACAAACAAAAGAACGTATTTGACTTCAAAATACATTTCAGAAAGGGAAAAACAAAACAAGATAAAAATCTATACAGCCTTTTTCGTTATTTCTTTTCACATTTCTAAGAATAAGGATCAACAGAATGGATCTTACATCACTGGAACACTGACATTTTCTTCTGTCAGATGATACACAGATATTTGCCCTGTGTTTTAAACCTGCAGGCATACCAACTAAAAAATCTTAACAATTTCTATGCTTTTTTTAAAATAAAAACCACTCTACAACATGTTCACTGCCACTGCATGCAATATAAAGTCACACAACCTAGATGACAGCATAGTTGGTTTGTCCCTGTCTTATGATATGACCCACAAGAGTGTGCCTACAGTGGTAGGAGATAAGCCACAGATAAAGAAATACTAACCATGATGCGACAGGGCTATGAGAAAGTTTTGGTCAGGTTTAGTTTAAAACAAACACACACACAAAAAAAAAACCTGGTTAGGTTTAGGGAAAGATAATGGTTCGGGTTAAAATACGTACTCCAAACATCACTCAGTCAGCTGCTTTGCAGGACATATGGTGATCAATTTCCATTCCATCCTGTTACTATATAACACATCCTATAGAGGTATACAGGTCCAGCACCACTCCTCCAGAACCTGCATGGACCTGCTTTTTTCTTTCTGCAGGGGCAGAGGAGAGATTTCTGCAGCCAGTGTAGCCCTAGGTGTGCTTTCAGGGGGCTTCAGGCTCAGCCTTTGAAGCGAACTGTGAGGGCCTGACCACTGCAGCCTTCTGGATGTGTGTGTGTGTGTGTGTCTAAGTGAGACAGCGTGAGAGAATTGCAAACATGATTCCCTACGTCAGTCCACCCACAAATCCCTAAATGTTTTTTTTTTTTTAACAGCGTTGTGTCATACGTTCATGTCAGAGATGGTGGAGTGCTATTCAACATGAGAGTGCTCACATTTGTCTGTGTGATAGATGGTGATTTTCCTGTGAGGATAGGGATGGATGGGATACTTATCTAAAGGAACACCTGTCAACAACAACATGATTAATGCTCCAGAGATGGATGTTTAAGTGCCTGAGTCACTCCATCCTGCTGGGGTAGACCTTTACCTAGCTTTATTTCTCCTATTCAGTTTCCCTCTTTCATCCACCATTTTGAAAACTACAGTAAGCACAATGCGCCCCAGTTCTTTTTTTCCCCACATGCTATTTGGCTGTAATCTTTCTGCACGTAGGCTCGTCTGATTTGAATTGCCTTGCAGTTGACGGGCATGCACGTCTTCCATGCTGTGCATTGTATTCAGTCAATGAAAAAAAAAAAAAACAGCGGGGCGACTGTAGAGGGATTCCTCCCTCTACGCGTAGCCGACTGTACCGGGTCAGCTCTTACATGAGATAATAAAAGCCGCCGAGATACATTCTCTCCAGGTGGACATCATGTACTCTACCACATGAATAATGAAACTCACTTGGAAACTTTCAACGCCCGACTGAGCTTTACATCTGAAATAAATCCTGCTGTCTAATCAGAGCTTTAAATTTCAGTGTTTGTCCCCCGAAAACATCTGAAACTGCATTTAGAGGATTATTCCACTGTAATCTTTACGGAGTAAATCGCTGTGGGTGGGCACTTTAAAGCTTGTTAAAGGGAAAATTTGGATTTTTATCAAGCTGTGTGTTATTCACATATTTTTGTCTTTTGGTCATGATCAAATTTTACTCATCATTGCAATTGTAGAGATTTGGGAAATACAGATGTGAAGGTGGCAGAGTAAGATGTCTAGTATCAATAATGATCTATGTCAGTAGCTATGGCAACAAATCAGCATGGGCTTATGTCCAGAAAGTGACAGGGCAGATAATGTTATACCTGCTGTTCAGGCTCTCACCTGTTACATGATCTTGTTGGTAACAGAGAATTGCAGAGGTTAGCTACTCTCATGCAAGTTCAAGCGAGTGGTCAATTAGCGATGTGAGCACACTGTGGGCTGCTTCTAGCTAACGCAGCTGGATATAGCAGTTTCGTCTGGTCTGCTTCCAACCTGGAAACGAGAAACAACACCCAGATGGCGCTCTCAGCTACCTGGGAATGCTCAGAGTTCCTCTAGGGACGCTCTGTGAATGTGCCCACGTGCTGCCACACTGCTCGTGGTCTGGTAGTCCCTCTCTGGAGGACCACATAACTCTAAAAAAGGTTCCACCCTGCTTCATTTGTTTTTTTTTTTTTTGCTCCAGTTTGAGTGAGGTGGCTACTGTGTTTTGGTCCCTATGATCGCAAGCGTCAGATCAGGTCTGCAGTCAGCAGTGATCTGCAGTGATTTTATTTTTGTTGTATTATTTTGCCAACTGTCAGACTGTGTGTGCTTGGTTGGCTTAAGTCAGGGGAAAGGTACAGGCAAGCAGTTTAATTTGTTTAAGCACAAAGCAGCAGTCCGACCAGCCAGATGCCCTACATGTGAAAAAGAACAGTACAAAGAAGTGAACCAGCTCTCAGCTCAGAATGTAGAAGATGAAAATGTGTCATTCCGAAGCAGGTCTGTGATGCTGGCTCATTCTCTGTGGGAGCAATAAATACAGATTAGCAGCCCTGAAAATCGGCCAGCGACTCTGGAGATAAGCCGAAGGCCAGTTCTCTTCAAGACTGATCCAGGAGCTGATGCCACAGTGATGAATAAAAAGAAATTCGGCTTACTGAGACAGAGACAATATCTTCTTAAACCACACATTCCACTGCTAAGTCCAGGTGGGCGCCTTAGGTGCTTAGGAATGTTTACCACTGTACTTTACTACAGCGAGAAAAACCACCACACAAGGGTTTATGTGGTCACAGGTCCTGACAGGTTGCTGACAGGAAGGGAGGCTGAAATAACTCTGAGCTTGGTAAAAAAAAAAAAAAAAAAGAGTGGACGGTGTCAACAAGGTTTTTGGGGAACATGGCACATGGAAGACTGAAGCAGTTAAAGTCACCATGGCCCACAGAGTTCACCTCCCCCTTCTCCACAAGGTCAGGGACAAACTCAAGAGGATGGAAACAATGGGGGGGTTACTGAGAAAGTCACTCAGCCAACAGTCTGGTGCAGCTTTGGTAGTGAACATTAAAGGGAAAGCTGGCATCTGTGAATGAACAGGCAAAGATACATCCTACACATACAAGATAAAAGTTAAAGAACTCATTGGATGTGAGCACCCGCTCTGTTAATGCTCCGTACAACTGAGCCGAGAGATAATTCTGTGTCGGTTCATCACTAACAAACACCGCCTTTCACAATACACACAGTCAATTGAAGCATTAATATAAAAAAAAAAATCCTGAATGAATAATTCAGTTGGTCAAGTCTGAGTAAAATGACTCTCATAACTGCTGAGACTTGAGAAGAAAACAAAGTCACGCAGTACAATTATCTCCTGCACTGTCGGTTGTAAACACCCATCACAGTGTACAGACTGACTTTCAGCTCAGATTGGCTTATCACACTTATGCAAACGCCGTTTTCTGTGGGTACGCTCGCTTTCAGCTTGACCTCCACAGACGAGTCTTAAATAATCTGGACAAACTGTTGCCTTCATTACAACCTGTCTGATCTTCTGACTGCTTGCATTCGTTTCCCCTTTGGACTTTGAAGTAGCAATGTCACCATGTTCTCACATCTCAGCGGTGACTATGAATTCTTACGTGAAAGCAGGAATTCAAATAATAACTGGGGGCATGAGCAAATCAAGACCAGTCAATAAAAAATGTCACAATATACATTTAGTAAAATGTACATGTCCATAGCACTAATTCAGTCAGTACAACAACAAAGTTATGTCATACTCCCCCCTTTGCTCCAAGCTTTTTTTTTAACAGAAATTTTGTTTACATATTCTCATTAATGTCATGTCATGTCATCATCTGCCGCTTATCTGGGTCCAGGCCCAGGTACTCTCATTAATTGCAGTCATTTCTTCTTAGTCATGCTCCTAATTTTTGTTAGTTATGTGAGGTATCATCAATAAAAAACCCTCCCCAAAGTCTTAAAAGCCTACTTATAAAAGGAAGGTTACAAAACTTTTAATTTGAAAATTCCACAGGAAATCCCGTGTTTCATTCCTGGTAGCTTAACCTAATTCAGGGGAAAAAAAAGGATAGGTGGGATGCCAGACATGACTCCTGCTGCACTGATGGCATTAGTGCTGCAACCTTTACTTAATCCCTTGATTTAACCACAGTTTGCTTTGACACGTAGGTTTGAGATGGAACGTTAGCAATGAGAAAAGGTTCCTGTAATGAACTACCATTAAATACAATGATACTTCCATGACAAAGACAGTGGTTTCCATGGCAACTGCCTCATTAGCCTTGCCTTTGCTGTGACCAAGTTGTGTTGGATCTAACCTATATTCTGGTGTCAGTTATTAGGCATGCACCACACAGCACCTCAGCTTTTAAAACACACACACACATTTCACAATAAATTAAGGGGTTTTATCATCACATGTGACAGTGGGAAGCCAAGACTTGGTCGCATGTTGGTTTTTAATCAGCCTCACCTTCCTCCTCTTTAACTACACAGTTGAACTTTTCAAACTCAGTGTTGGAGTTCAAAGTGGTATAAACAGACGGCTCGTGCAGCGCAAACTGGAGGGTGTTTTCCGTGATCTCCCCAAGATTCAATCCACTGCCGCTGAAACCTTTGGGTTAATTAGGCAGTCCCCCTCCTGACTGTTTCAACTGTTTCGGTGCCTGGCTTCAAAACACGTTTATAGACTTTGTGTTGCGAGTTAAACAATGAAAAACATGCCAAAGGCTTGTTGTATCAAAGACTTGAGCAAGGGGCGCTGCGCGAGAAACTCCGCTGTCTGAAACTGAAAATAGACAAATAAAGACACTGATGATTTACCCATTAGATGGCTTCCTGTTTCGCGTGGCCCTCGTTCACAGGGCTGAATTAAACATTCACTGCATTATTCAACAAAGCTTTATTTATTCTTTCCTTGGGTTTTTAATCTTTGCCAGCAATGACTTTGTTCCAATATTAATGAAACCTGCCCTTTAACAAAGACATAATCTGTGGCAGGGCTAATGGGCACAGGCGTCAAACAGCACTGAATGAGCAATGACTTTGTCACAACAATTCACTGTTGCACAGCTTACCTGGTGTCGGCACGCCTTGGGAGACAACGCACACCCACACACACACACCTGACTTTCCTAACTTTTTTAAAATCTTGGAAACCCTTGTTTTTTTCTATGTTTGGCATCTCCCTCATATTAAATAAAATACATTAGTATTATTAGTAAAACACACTCACTACACTCACTCACTAATCTACAACATTGCTCTGTATTGCTCTGTACTGAATTTCCCCGTTGTGGGATGAATAAAGTCTATCTTATGTATTTATTAATCACATTCTGTGTGTGAAATCTGAATCTGAATCAGATAAATGTAAAGCCAGACGGTTCAGCGGCTGTCCCCTCTGAAACATTTGGCTGACATGCCTCTTCAGTGTCGCATGGAGGCTGGAGAGGTTGTTCCCATTAACGGGGGTGCGTGCGCCAATTATCTGGGCGTCACTCTGCTCAGCCTCCCGGGAGGGGGGCGAGCTTATGCCAGGGTGCTGGAAAGAAGGCATTCGACTGATCATCGACCCTTGGATTGAGGAGGAGCAGTGCAGCTGTGGAACACTGGATCAACTCTTTACTTTTTCAAGGCTACTTGAGAGGTCACAGGAGTTTGCCCATACCATCAACACTGCTTTGTGGATTTGGAGAAGGCCTATGACTGGGTCCCTTGGGGGATATTGTGGCAGGGGGGGTTCACTTGCAACACAAAGTCTATAAACATGTTTTGAAGCCAGGCATTGAAACATATGGTGCTTCATGTTTATGACACTTGTTCCTACGAAGACAGATCACACTCCGCTGTGTGGAGTTCTACTCACCATACATTGGAGGACAAGAGTTCTTACTTTTGTATAGTTTTGGTGTCTCTGTTTCTTTAAATATAAAATCTCAGGTGTATGCAGGTGTATGACGGGTTGACTTTGGATTTAATAGAATATCTGAATGTCTTATTTTGTGTGCACTGAGGGAACCACTGCTACCAGGAGGAGGGAGGATCCCCTCCAACATCCACTCTCCAGCTGACACATATATACGAGGAATGAGTTATGTGCTGGAGAGATCTGATGCACTCTGACTATTTACTGGTCTTATGTAGTGGCTGACCCAGTTCTCGAAGTCTGTTTCACATCTGGGTTGAATTTTGCATAGAGAAACCATCAGTTACACCTACATGACACCTAGATCACACCTAAATAAGGACAGAGTGTGAGAGTCCATGAGTTGTCATAGCACTAACCTGGGCTCCAGGACTTCTCTCTTTTCCTTGTGTTCTGTTTTCTTTCCCCTCTCTGTCTCTGGCACCTCACCTGTTCCACTCAGCTCAGCCAGCACACCTGCTCCTCATCATCCCATCAGTACTGTGGCTCTCCAGTCACTCATCACCAGGTCAGTCAGTCTTGAGGCCTTCTTAAGACTGGAGGTAACTTGATGCTGCCTTGATGATGATGAAAACAACACACAGGCTTCATTACACAGAAGTACAGTAGGCACATCTATAACAATATTCAAACTTACACAAGGAAATACATAAAACTGACAAATGCTTTGGCAGTATATTTGTGTAGATTTAAAATTCTGCAGATCCCAGAACTGAACCGAAGTTCCCTCATAGTTATTACCAATCAGTATCACACCTTCCAACAATGTGTGACATTATATTCTTCCTAATCATAATCTATTTTAAACCTGCAGACACAAAAATACCATAAATGAAACACCTCCTCTGTGCACCTCACTCACAGAGGCCTCTCCAGGTTACAAGGTGTTACTCTGACAAGCTACAACCACAATTGCTGCTCTCTTTACAGGAAGAGACGCAAGCAGTAAAACTGCAGCCAGCTGTGTTTAACAAGTGCATCCTAACTTCTCTTTTACTAAATTCTGTGATGTTGTAAACATTCACTGCTGGACGATAAATATTCAGTTTGTCAGGCTCTAAAATCAAAGACCACTGTCTTAATAGATCAGCCTTTAAAAAGGGTTTATGAGTATTAACGGCTCTTATTGTTTTATTAACAGACCAACAGAAAAAAAAAGGAGACTCTTCACGACCAATTGCATTCTCAAGTTGAGACAGACACTGCTTGTTAGAGGTGTCCCCGTCCTCCTCCTCTGTCAGTGCTCATCGTCTGCAGATAGCTCCACTTCCCACAGCAATGACACGGGCTGTGTAATAACACAGTGCAAGAGGACGCCTCATCTCCTAAACAGACTGGTCCCAATCACTCCTTCATATCTGATCCACCACGATCTGTCAACCCATGTTCAGCAATGTATGTAATTTAATATTACACAATTATTCTGAGACATCAGGCCACCGCCCCCCGTCTCCGTCCCTTAGACCTCTCCTGTACATTTTCTATATCCCTACACATCAGAGTGAATGATCACATGTCTGCACTGTATCTACTGAGCTGCCTGAATTAGTATAGCACTTTGGAGGGAAAGTCAGAAGTGCACTGATTTTAAGAGGTGAGATAAATTCCATCTTTTATCTGTTCAGACAGATATAACTTGGCAGGAAAAAAAAACTCAGTTCCTCTAGGAATATGTATCACAAGCTTTGGCAGATTTTATATTTTCATTTAATATTTAAAATGGAAACATTGTGCACTTAGTAGGGTTGTAACAGTGCAGTTTGACCAGTGGCTTCACTGGTAATATCAACTTTAACATCAGATGAAATATGGAAACAGAAGAAACACTGTTAAACAGAAGAAGAATGAGGCTTAAATCCTTAAGTCCATTGTCCTAGTGCATGATGGGATACCTCCCCACAGCCTTATGCCCCTGGCACACTACATCACCCCAACCAAAGTGGGTCTAGCCTGTTAGGCTATTACTGCTAAAGTAACAGTTATAGAATAATTATGAGTTTTAATAAAACAATTTGAGAACACAGTCTTTACTTAGTAAAGATAGATGTGATCATATACATGTACAACGAAAGGTCCAATGCTAATTTAACATGCTGGAATGAAATGCCCCCCTCAGTAACCATGGATCAGCACCACTTGACCAGGCTTTCAGCCCGCATACATGTCAGCATGAAAGTAAATAGAGTATTATCACATGAGCGTGAGTGCTGATTTTATTTTTGTCCCTCCCCCTGTCCACCTGGTAACAAAACTGATCACAAGATACATCAGGATCTGTCTGATTCAGCTCAGTGAGTGACCATGATTGACTGATCACATAGTGAGTTCACTTCACGGTAATTAATCCAAACAGCGTGTTGTAGTCCTAACAAAAAAAAAAAAAAAAAGAAAAAAAAAAGGGAAAAGTCAAAACAAATGGAGTTATGACTTCAGATGAAGGTGTGAGAGAAAAAAAAGTGTGGAAGCAGAGAACAGCAGGCAGCACTGCAGGTCACACACCAGCTGAAAATTAGTTTGATAATCAGCAGCTGGACACGTTTCATGTAACAGTACGTGGTTTTCTATTGATCTGTTCTCATGTGTGTTTTCAATTTGCACATTAAAAAAAAAAAAAGAGTGGAAAATCAAAATATTGCAAAAATCTTTTTTTATGTAGCTGAGGCGGAAAAATTGGAGCATTCGTTTAAAGTCAGACACAGGCAGCTTCCACGCCGTCCATTCCCCAGAGTCGACTGCAGGACGTTGGCTGCATTATGGGAGGTGACTCCTGTTACCCAGAGACTTTATGGAGCTTGTGTATGAATTGTGAGGGGGTTCCTACACGTGGGAAGCTTCTAATCATCAGGACCGCTTCCCACGGGGATCTGCTTCCTGCCGAGGCCTAAGCGCCAAAAGTCTATTCTACCTGTGTTCAATAAATTCTTTCAAACTTTCTCATTCCTTTTGTTCCTTGTAGTGTCTACTGATTCAAATACACTGTGGTCAGCTTTGAATGTTGTGCGCTCTGTTTGTTGTTATCTGTTGGTTCCCTTGTCCATCTGGTTATCATTATTCCAAGGGCGTTGTACTCCGGGTTCTCTGTAAAAACACTTCATCAGATGATAACCTCCCAGCTTCTACTCAGCTGCCATAAGATGAAGTGTGCGACAGAACATCAGCAGAGACTCCATATGAGAAACTGGATTCGTCTCTTTGTGCCGTGTGAGCAACACAACTCGAATCACTGAATACAAATTGAGAGGGAGGGTGGGGGAGAACACTGCCCCAGCTCTCCTGAATCCACCAGGATTGGATTGGATGTGCCTTATTTTCCAAGTGAAGTGCTCACTGCTACCATTCTCTGCCCTTTGGTCATCCCCTGCTATCTCACTCGCAATCATTAGTTTTTGTCCTCTTTTTTTTTTTTTTGCAGTGGGGGTAGAGCGGATGCGAAGATGGGAAGAGGTGACGTGACCTGATACATATCAAATCAGGCCTAACAGAGGACAACTCATCGTCAGATTTCCTTTTGATTAGACTCGAGCGTCGGAGCAGCGGAAGGGAAAAGCATCAGAGGGCCAGAGGAGCACACGGGCCTGATAAGAGGCAATCAGAGAGAGCCACAGGTCAGCCTGTACGTGCCTGTGTCGGGGTAATAGTGTTGATAGTGTGCCATGCTTCCGTAGAAGCTCTTGTCTTGATAATGACTGCACATACACACAGTACAGAGACATGCTACACACGGTCAAAGAAGAAAAGAAAACACAGGGCAGCATGTGTGTGCGTTCAGACGCACAATGATTCTGCTGCATTGTTCCCCTGCGAGAGCTCTTCCTCATGACACTGAGCGCCAGAGTCCATGTTCAGCTTGTCTTACAATGTTTTATTGGCTTCAGTTTGTGTCTCACGCCGCTGTTCTGTGCTATGACTGGAGCATCCCATCCCCGTCCTGAAGTGCAGACTCTTTAGGGAATTGCTCACCATTATTAAGCCCAGACAAGTTCACAGTAAACCAGCTGGTGGATTTGTAAAATACTGCAGCTCCTTTCCCACTTTCCAATTAGGATTCTGAAAGAAAAAAAAACAAAAAACGGTAATGACCCGTCACACACACGCCTTCAAGATTTTGGATGTTTACAAAAGAAAACTCTAGATCTTCTGGAATTTAGCATTAAAGCGCTAAAGCAGAAATTCTCTCCTGAGGGGTGTTAATATTTAAAAAAAAACCCACTTAGTCACCCCTGTCTCTCCCCCATAGAGAGAATGAAAGAAGTTACTAATTAAAAAACGTCTCCTCACATGGCCCGACTCTGGAGATTATAATGATGTTTATGTCATTCCCTTCTTCCTTACATTTTTAGCTCTCTGAGGTCTGGAGCCTCGGCAGACTGTTGCTATAGTTGGATCTGCACTGAGCGTGAAGATCATCTCCTCAGTCAACAGTGGCGTAATTGCAGATCTTCTTATTTAAAGATGACTGGAGATATCCCGACACCAGAGCGGTAATCACTTTAATCACCATAAATGAATAATAACAGTGGCCTTTATATAATTGAACCACAGAGAGAGACACATGTTTTTATTTCTAATTAAACCTGTTTCATGAGTATATTCATCATATTTTAGTGGCACGCTGAAAAAGGTGAACTTAAAAACAGACATGAGAGTGGATTCAGGGAAGGGTTGCAGGTTTATGATTGACTCTTTAAGGTCAGAACAAATCAGGCAAACAGAACTACGAAGGGTAGACAACGGCAAAGGTCAAAGCAGAGAGAGAGCCTGCAGAGAGCGGCAGCTTTGTGTTTGAAGCGGTACTCAAGCTTTAGTGCTGATCTCCGCTTTGGATAAAAGAGTAAATACAAATATAAATGTATATGCTGGTACTAATTTATCGTTCTTCACTGCATCATCGATTTTTTTTTTCTCCTTTGTGTGTGATGAACAGTGGAGATTTCAGTCTGTCTGTCTTTAATGGCTTGGAACCACAAACGTCTGCGTTTAGCTTTAAAGGCCGTATTTGACGTCTATAGAAATGAAGGTCATCTTTTTTCTTCTTATTCCAGGGAAGATTTTTCATAGATGTAATTCATATTGCAATTTCACTACCGGGGTTCCCATCATGCTTTGGATAATGTAAACAGAAAGAATACTTTGCGTGTTGACGTTTACTCTTGACTGTTGGAACAGCAGACAGAAGAGTCTTAACTCTGTGTTCACTTACTACTTTCAACCACATCTCCGTCTCCATCAGCAGATGGGGTTTGCTCAGTCGTCCCTGCATGACTGAAGTCCTAGAAGTCCCATAGACGGGAAGGCAATTACAACCCCTCTGTTCAAGGATTTTCTTTGGCACCGTGTAATGTTGCCATGGAGACAGTGATCAAGGTTGGTTTATCCCTGTTTTATTAGCTTGTGTTTCTTAATTTGTTTTGTGAATCTGCATGATTAAAAAAAAAAAGAAAAATGCTGTAGTAGCTACTATCAGTTCCTGTTTACACGGCGTCCACGGATGTGAAGACAACAATCAGCTTAATTACCCTGATGCTAAAAAAAAAAAAAAGCTAAACATCATGACTACGAGAAACACAAACTGAAGGTAGCGGCTGTTTTTCTGTCCTGATTGCACGAGTGTCTCTTTGTTCTTCAATTTCACTGAGTTAGATGCAAAATGCATTGGTGTGGTTAATAGCGCTAATGAAACACTCGCAGCACTTCCTCCGTATTCACCTGTCGTCTTTAGAAATTCAACACAATCTACACATTTTCACACAGCATTAATTTCCATTAACAACATCCATGTCTCTGCTGCCCTATTTAACAGTATAATGTTGCCATGGATTCAGTTTATGCTATATTCATTTACATTGTAACACCGGCACCGCTGACAGTATACTGAAGTAGCTAATAGTTCCTATTTGCAGTGCACACATGGATGTACAGACAAATGATGATAACTCTCAGATGAGTTCTGCAGTTATAAAGCAGCATCTTATAACTGCAGAACTACAGTAAATGACTTTCTGTTGGTTTCAGAGTACCAGCATGCACCTGTCTGTCAGTATCTTTGCCTCATGTCTCTCCTTCTGTGCTCTGCCTATTATCTGAATAATGGCTTTTATTTGAGAATTCACTGTAAGTAGTTTGTTCTGACCCTGTTGGGTTGGAATTGATCAGCTTCTTCATTCATGCGCTCACCTGCAGAAGACGGCCAGCGGGCTGGATCTGGATGCATCCAGCAGTTGTTTATTTCCTCCTCAGTTTCCCTGGCAACCAAGCCATTAGTGCTCTTCATCACAACCACGGTAAAGGCAAAGGAGCTGGAAAAGAGACCTGCATCTCCTGTGTTTCATATTAGACAGACTTAATAAACAGGAGTATCGAAAATAATGATGTCTAATCTCACCACACACCTGTTAGAGGGAGGTTATAGCTTACTGTGTGTGTGTGTGTTTGATTTGGCTTTCAAATGTGTTGAGGTGATCAGCTGCCTGACGTGATTGAGCTGGATAATCGTCCTGCCGATGTGACTGATTAATGAAGTGCTTCAGAAATGGACGTGCAGCGATGGGATATGGATGATGCAGGAGCTGAAGCAGCTCGTGTTGATCTGCTGGACACATCAGTTATAATGAAGCCTCATGTCTGATAGCAGAGTTTCAGTTTCACACACACACACACGCACATTTTCTCTGAGATGAATAACCTTTTGGCTGTGAATAGCAGGATTCTGGATTTTCACCAAAAACACCTTCTTCCAGCAGACTGAAGCGTGCTGTCGCATTTGCTGCGTTGACCTGTGTGAGCACACCCATCAACATCAGAGTACTCAGTAGTCATGACAACATTATTGCATGAGTATTTGGATCACGCCCATCTTCGAACTCTGTAAAGTTTTGTGACTGCATCTTGTACAGTTGTGATGCTGTCATGGGGACATAATCAGTCCACAGACAGACACACACACAGAAGGACCTGCCAATGTACTCAAAACCTCCTCTGTGGCAGCTCCCAGAAGAGTTGGTGACTCCTGGACCACACCCACCCAGACTCACAAGGTGAAAAAACATACCAACCACAACAAACTCTCTTTGTTGAAGCCCCATTGGCAGCGATTACATCTTCCAGGTTTTGGGTAAGTCTCTGAAAAGCTCTCTAAAACCTGGATTAGAGTACTTTATCTCATTTATCTTGGCAGATCCTCTCGAGCTCTGTCAGATTGGATGGGAAGTGCCTGTGAACTGCCATCTCCAGGTCTCTCCACAGATGTTTTATGTGGTTTAGGTCTGGACTTTGGCTGGACCACTAAAGGACAGTCGGAGACTTTCTTAGCTGTTGGCTTCAGTTCACTGTCCAGCTGAAAGCTGAAGCGTCGCTCCAGACTCAGTCCTCAACACCAGATGTACATTTTAAGTGTGGGAGTGATTTGCCAAAGGCTAATATAAAGCTTAGGGGAAGCTCTGTATCTCCTCATATAAACACAATGGACACAGGAATTTCGTCAGGTCTTGGGGATGGCTTTTACAAGAAGGTTATATTAAAAAAATAATTGGATCTGCTACTACTGCTTTCCTGTGCCATGTTGATATCACAGCACAGGAAAGAAAGTTCATCATGTCACCTGCATGTATGTAGGTCCTCTCCAGCGGCGCTCTCCACATCTGCCTGCAAAGATCACCCTCTCCATCAGCGTGGAACGCCTGGTTCTCCCTGATAACAGACACTCCAATTTCATCTGTCTGGTTTACCACTTGTGTCCATTAAGTCATTTGTAATACAATGTACATTCTCTCATTTAAAAGCAATAGATGGAATCAGCAGGGGAGCCCACCATCTGCTGATAACTTGGAAATAGTCTGTGATTTAATAGAATTTGCCAAACTTCACTGCAAAACACTTGTGTCTTAACAAGTTATTCAGGCTCAGATTCGGTTTTTTCTAAACATGTTTTTCTTAAAATAAGGAAAAATGATACCAAACAGATGATACAGTTCTAACTTCAGATTCAAAACACTAAAATCAATGGCTGATTTTTTTTTTCTCATTATTGGCAGCAGTTTTTCTTTCTTTCCCTTTCTTATTTTTGCTTTTTTTTTGCTTGTTCTGACAAAATAAGAGCTTATGTTGCAATAAGTGATGTATTTCAGGGTTGAAATAACATCATTTTAATTAATCTAGAATGAATTAAGATTAGTCTGGCAGTGAATTATAACCAATTCTTTTTTAAAATAAATACTTCCAGGAAATAAGGAGCCATAGGAAGGAAACTGAAGATTAGGAAAAAATAATCTGATAATAGATTTAAAACAGTGGTGGGGCTTAAGGCACAATTTCCACAAACAACAAATCAGAGTCACAGGTTGCTCTTTGCAATGAGTGGATGCAAAGAGGACATGCACAAGTGCAAATAGATGTAGGGGTTTTTTTGTTTTGTTTTTTTTTTTTGTAGTATAGGCATCATTTCTGTCAGTAATTACGACATTGCACTCACCAAGTTCAACGCTGAGATCTTCCCTTACTGCGCTCTCAGTCTCAGTATCTTCTGGTGTGTGGTGTAGACCAGAGGTTTTCAGTCTGTGAGTCACACCTTCCCGAGAAGTGTGGGAAAGTAGAAGGGCGTAGTGGTGGTGGCGGGGGGGTTGAGAGGGATGGGTGCAGCTCAATCCAATCTGAACACACAGACATGACACAGATGTCCATTGAGAAAAAACCACTAACAAATATGTTTAGAAATCATAGAAAAAAACTCCTGAAGAGTTTTTCCTGTACATCTGTGGATACATTCATCTATAGAACCTTCAAGCAGTTATTTCAGCATACTTTTAATGCTGCCATTTTGCCAAAATGGAGATAAAAAGAGGTTAAATGCAGGTAAAAAGCAGCTCAAGGTGTAGCAGCAGATGTCTTTGTTCATCATTGTCAATACTCATTAACAGTTAAGATTTAGTGACATCGATTATTCCTTAGTATTTGATAGAGACACCCACGGACTTCAGACCGTAAAATGTCACAACCGATGCACTACAGAGAGCACACTTACACAGTAACACTGCAATGGTAAAATTATTGATTTATCCATCCTGTTCCATTCAGCCAGACAGGACCTATCCAGTGTTGCAGTGTCTGGTGCGTGTCAGAGTAATTTGGGGGCCTTGGAATTGAATGAAGACAAATTCTTCAGGCATCGGTGGCCCTCTGCCAGCAGCAGGCAGGGTGACACGGCGGGGCGGGGTGGTAGTGGGGGGGGGGGGGGGGGGGGGGGGACAGCATACTCAGCAACAACCTTCACCCCACACATGACACACACAAACCTTCCCGAAGCCGCGTGGCGCCAAATGAAGACGTGTTTGCCAGATGTTTGTGTGTGACAGAGCGAGTTTATGCATGAAGATGTGACAAATGAGCGAGAGAAAAAAAAAAAGGTGTCGTATGGAAGAATAACATCCCATCTCTGCCAGATGTTTCTCTTTTAGAATGAAAGCGCCTCCTTCCTCCATCTCCTCCCCTCTGCTTTTACTACATCATCTCTCTGCCTCAGATAAATCAGGTCAAGGGGACTATGGACTGTTGCTCGGCTATAATAACTAACGACCCATCAACATCACCCCCTGTGCTGCACAACACCTCTGTAAATGAAGTGAATGCTATCGTCCTCCACATCTCTCCCCTGGGCTTTTTGATAAGAGGTGATTGCTTCTTTTGCTTATCTGAAGATTAGGAGGCAGGGTTTGGTCCTAAGCCCTCGTCCCCTGGACTGAGCAGTGAAACCAGATAACTTTGCATTAGAGACACAGGAGGCAGCACGAGCAAATAGACATGGAGGGCTGTGATCAGATTAGACAGCCGTGCTAAAATATATAACTCATGTGCTCATGTTTTATTTTTCTTTTTTTTTTTAAATTGGGAACAACAAATTTCAAGATTCAGGAAGCCCTACTGTATAGAGTCAGTATTAGTATCAGTTATGATCAATAATCTTTCGGCCCTATTTCATTTTATTTTCATCATACATGCTTCCAGCACACACTCGCTCGTCTGCTCAATGCAATAGCTGCTGAATTCATTCATTGACTCATTAATTCCACTATGAATTCAGCACGTGTTCACAGACACACACACACACACAAAATGTTGTTTTGCTTTTTTTAAATTCAAGACCAAATCACAGAGTAATTTAAAGAGAGATGTGTCTGCACATGGATCACTCAGAGCTTTGGGCAGCAACAGTCACACTGTTAATGGTTTTAAAAATTTAATAACAAAGATAACCGCTCACTGTTGATAGGCTGGTGTTTGGACAAACACAGTCTAATGTGAACACACACACTGATGCCCACACACAGGAGGAGAGAAATGACTTGATAGAGTCAATCTAAATTTGAGTCAGATGCTGATAGTGCTTGATTAGTCAGCAGACTGGGGGGATTTATGTAGCAGAAAAGAACTAAGAGCCACCCACATGCAGACCTTGTAAGGCTGCATTGGTATTCAGCGACCGGTGGTAACCCAAATTAAAAAGGAATGTATTACACAGGATTTTACACTTGGTTGACCAGGCTGAAGAAAACTCATCAATCCAGAGAAAGAGATAAGTCCAAAGGCAGGGGAGCTGGGGAGTGTGTGGACGAGGTGGAGGGGTCCTGCTGCTTGTTTTCTGAGCTTCAGAAAAACACGCAAACAAATCCAACTACACCCTGATAATTCCCATTATTGTCTTTATTTCTGCTTTAGTTTGACCCTGAAATGCTCAGGACATTTTTTTTCACACTCTTCTGCATTCTTTAAGTTTAACTTTAAGTTTTACATTGTTTTATTTATATATACTGTATATATATATTTTTTTGGGACTGGACATAGGACTCGTCAGTCCTGATTTAGAACTGGACTCAGAAGGTGTTGGTCTTGATTTTGGAATGGGATTTGGGGACTCGTCTGTTTTTACTTGGAACATTTCCTCATGCTGCTGCTTCATAGTGGTGCTAATGCTCACTGAACATATTGACACGCTCTGAATTATTTGGCTCCAGATCAGTTTCAGCTCGCACAAATAATAAATAAATTCACTCTCAGTAACAACACCAAAAACTAACTTAAAACAAAAATAACAACAAAAATAAAAGCTAACCCACCAGCCTCTTCTTGCCCTCAGGCCCGCCAACAGGCTGGTTTAACTATGGACAGGTATCAGATTGATTGATAGACTAGAGGACATCATTGCAAGTTAGGCTCTAACTCCCCATGGCTTTTTAGGTTAAATATTTTGTGTTGTAGGTGCTATAAATCAATTTCCTTCAGTCCCCTGAATTCTACTTCCCATTAATTAAAAAGGATTAGTGAGAATTAATTGGTGGGCCTTGTAAGCAACCTTATCAAATGTAAATTGCTTATTGAGGCAAAGTAATTAAAATGAAACCCACACCCCAGGAGCTCCATCTGTCGTGTTAAGGACCTCTACGCGCTTAGACAACAGGTTAGGGGCGATGCACACGGCGAGATTTTTGATGTGATGTGGACTTGATTGTCCACCCTCACAAATGGTGGGAAATGAGGGACAAAAGCTCCCCTCACAGTTTTGCTGCAGGGTTGTCTCCCTGCTCCCTGATCTACACAAAGACGCTACAATAGCAGGTTAATTAGTCGAAATCTTGTAGTGTCAGTCAACTCTGAGGGACAACAACAACTGCGCACACAAACACACACAACCACACCACAATTACACCACTCACTATTATTATAAAGTATCCAGCGGTTTATGTGATTTATTCTGCAAACACCCAGCACCTCTGCCTTCAGATGAATACTTCAGGTGTATTGACAAACATAAATTAAACACCTTCTAATACATTTCACAACTGCATTTGATATCATTTTTTTTCTTTATAACATTACTTCAAAGACGTCTTGAAATACAAAAGTTTAAAACTCCAGTGAAGGAAGTAAAGGAAATGCGATTTACCTTCAGCTCTCTTACACCCGCTGGAGATGAAACAGCAGAAGGAAGTGGAGGAATCCAGAACCTAAGACTTTCAAAATAAATGCACAGAGTCATTTGGTTGGCAGACAGACTGGGTAGCTAATTGCACTAGTTGATTTAGACACTAAATAGCTGCATGCTAACATTACATTCTTCTTCTTATTATTATTATTGTCAGTTGCTCTGGATGTTTGCTAACATAAGGCTGTGTGAAATGTCTACATTTACAGCAGCAAGTTCGTTAACCTTGTTATTGAAATCACAGCTGTGATGACTGGACTGATTTTGACATATTTCTTTATTAATAGTTATTAAGCTCTGCTGTGTGTGTGTGTGTGTGTGTGTGTGTGTGTGCTCTGGTTAACAAAGGAACAGCTCTGCTTCCTTTGACATTGTTTCAACTCTGTGTGAAAGAAAATGAGCAAAGTGACAAACTGTATTAACTGTTTCTGCACATCTCAGATAAAGTTAACTCAGTACTCTGACTCACTGTGTATGCTGAGCTTTATAATACTCCAAAATATTCCCTCTGGTTCTTTTTATGATTGAAAATAATACTTTGCAGAAAAACAAAACAAAAGGAAACAAACAAAGAAAAAACAATAAGCTCATTAAAGACAGAAAAAATTCAGAACATGGATAAATTTCATTAAAATTTCAATGAAATGAAATATTATTTCTTGTCCAGCCACAGCAACATCTACCAACTTAAGGTCATTATATGAACATCAATAATATCTCAATGGAAACAAATGTAATCTAAACAAAAATGAATAACACTCCTTACATTATGTTTCTTCCTCCTGGCTAATCCTTTGTCTACCTGTGTTTCAGGTTCATTGCTCCCTGACTTCCTGGTTTACCCGCCACGCTCAGTGCCCCGTTTGTCTGCCCTGTCTGCTGAAGATTCAGACCTCTGCCTGCTCCTCCCTGCCTCATACCTGTGTTCCTGCCTGCCCTGCTCCTCCGACAAAGATCATCTTCACAACCTTACAATAAACTGTCTTTGTTTGAACTTTTAACACGTCTCTCTGCGTGTTAAAAGTTCAATTCCTGGGTCCAGGACAATTATATTGAACTCAAAACTTTCACTTCATGCAATGTCATTTTTTTCCTCCATGGCCTTTATGCCCTGCTGTTTTCTCTTTGTGCGGAGGAACTGAGCCCCCGCCCCCTCCATCAGAGAGAAAGGCAGAGACAAGAAGCTGCTTGCACCATAAACACCAAAACCACATTTTCTGATCCACTGATCTTAATCACTGGACCTTGTTCAGTATTGCTAAAATGCTCTGGGTCCTTACAGTTTACTGGTTGGATCTCAGAGTTACTGGTGCATCCACGAGAGATGTGGATGCACCAGTAACTCTGAACGCTCCCTCTTTAGACCCCTGATAAAAGAAGCCTGTCAGGTTTTAGTTTTTTTACTCTATCATGAGTCAGTTTAGCTGCTGTCTCATGTAGTTATATGTGGGATATTAAAGCCAAGATGCAGATTCATCAAGATGCATATTTTTCAATTACAGATTAGCAGATTGGCAGACAGTGCATCAGGAAGTTCTAGACTCCAGAGATTACCAAACAAGACTACAGTAACTGGTCTGCCTTCATTATAATCATAAAATGTAGACTAGAGCTTGGAGAGTATTATCCTGCTTATAGCATGGTCACATGCCAACAAAATGCCCTGTGTAATCAAACTAAAAGTGTCAGCTGTTCATTTACACATAACTAATTTTGCTGTTTCCAATTTAAACATGAGAACATAGAGTTCCTGAGTCTCCTGAGAATTTCTGTTGTTTGTATCAGTGAGCAACAACTACCGGAGCAGGAATGGGTTCACAAGGCTCAGCCAAGAGTTTTTAAAAATCCTGACAAGTTTTTAAAACAAAATTTCCCTGACTGCTGTCAGTCTCAAGAACAGGAAACAGCATTCAGTGTTCTGCTACATGATATTATAACTCTGTCTGTCCAACAGAGATAGTTACATAGTGCTCTCACACACACACACACACACACACAAACACACAACACTACCTCTGTCACAAACACAGACATGCTGTGCTCTCACTGTCTCCTACCTCTCTGTATGGTTTTGGTTGCACTTCCTCTCTGGTCTTCTCTCCTGTCCCTGGGACTCAGGCTACCAGCTGATGTTATTTAGGTCCTCTGTCCAAGTCCTCTTTCATCTTCCTACCTTTAACTAAACTGGACTAATGTTAACATTTGCCGGTTGTTGTTATTAAAGGTGGTTACATAAATAATCCTGGCTCCAAGCTCTTTATCCGAGGCCCAGCTGTTGGTGTCTTTACCTCCAGTTTAATATTGGCCCATTAAATCAGAATGGCAAAGAAATACCTGCATCACAGGTGTCCAGTTAAACTGTCTGGTTAGTGAAAGTGAATCCAAACCAATCAGAATCCAGAAGTTTAATTGGCCACAGCACAACATCTTATACATACTGCAGATTTTAAATGCTGTATGTAAGTATGAATTGTAATTTTATAGCATTTTGAAGAGATGTGTCATTTTCATGTTTTGGCTTTCCTGGATATGCACATATATGTTTATCCATAGCATAAATGAAGTATCATGTTAGTTCTGAGACATCCCTTAATCAGCTGTTATTACTACTGTTCATTTGACAACATCCTCATACTCCTGATCATTACAGCTCTGCCACAGGTTATATTTGCTACTGTCCGCTTCATGCTGCTGTTCCAGCTGTGTTGATTGATTTCTCCTTCCACCACCCTCATCACTGCATTGGTTAATCACTTACCTGATGCGTGATGTGTATTGCGTGACTCAGTGATCTAAGTGTTGTTGCGTTTTGCCCTTGGGGGGAGGTCTGCTGGGCTCGCTGAACCTGAACCTGAGCCCACACGACAGACAGGAGCACTGCATCCTTTACAGCTGAAACCTGTTTGCACAGAGGAAATCTTGCATCAGATATGGATACCGCTGAGAAGTCTATGTATGCACATAAAAAAAACAAACATCTAAAAGACTAGCTGTCAAATCCTTTAGCCTCCTTATTTTTCTTGATGTAACACCTTAACACTTAACACTGAGCAAAAGACTGAACCCAAAAGCACAACTCCAAGAAGCAGAATCAAAAATAAAAGTTTTTACTAACAAGGTAACAAATAATAAGACAATATATACGCAAACAAGGTAATGGGGAACAGGTGGAAACAATCAGGGTGGGGAAGACAATCAGACTGGCAGGAAACATGAAGGAAGAACAAGCAACCTGAAACAAGAGGAGATAAGATTTCAAAATAAAAGCGTAAATTACGAGACAACAGACTCAAGACAAAAACATAACCTGACCCTGACATTATTTACGGACGATGACAACACTATTCTAGCTGCATACACAGCAAACAGACAGTTTTAGTTATACTGAGATAATTTTCTGTCATGCAACTCATCTCCAATCAGCTGTTTTTAGTGAGAAAACAGATTAACACACTGTACAGTGCCTGTCTAGCACCAAACAGCACACAGACACAGAGTAATTAGTTTTTTTTGGTCCAAGAGTTGATAGTGACAAACACAAAAATTAAAAGAAAGCATATGCTGGACACAAACATGACTTTGAATGCTAAAGTTGGCTGTGTACGTACACAACTCTTTGTTATCACACGAACAACCTTTTTAGGATGATAATAAGTCAATGTTATGTTTACTGCTTGTAAAAATAATATATCATCACCTTTTTAAGTTAATACAGTGGAGTTGTTAGCAAACAGCTGTACACATCCTGTTGTATCAATCAACACTATCATTCTCTTGGAGTGGTGTTTGTGTTGACCCAAACCTATTCACATAACAAGTTCAATATTCACTCTCTGTTTTTGGTCTCTACCAACTCCTGAGGGACATATTTGGCTCTTTAGTTGTCAAATATTCTGCGTTGTTCACCGGGTAATGTCATACCTGTGTCTGTCTGCTGTTTGGTGCAGAGCAGGTAGTGTTGCTGTCTGCTGAGGATGGAATGACGTGAGAACTGTGCTTGTTACAGGTAAACAATGAACTGAAAATCCTTACAAAGCTGTGCAGAGCTGGGATGAGCTGCAGATTCAGGTGATAATTCTCTGTAGGTTCATTACTGAGTGACCTTGTTCACATTGTTTTCACATTTTAATTGAAGACATTGTTAAAAATAAAGATATTAATGCCACTATTTTCCATTTCCATATTTACTGTACTGTATACGGGCTGATGCCGAGCTAAAATGTGTTTAATTAGCCAAAGCAGTGGTGTGCAAATGAATGTGCTTTTAGAAACAGTCAAGAACAGCCATTCATTCAATAGAAGCCGAACAGTGTGAACTGAGTCTTATATATGTAGAACATGGAGCGTGTTGTACATTCATATAAAAAGGAAACCTTGGTTGTTTTGTTTCTTGGGTTTTTCTGCATAGGCAGGAAAAGACTCTAACAATACCAAACAATCACCACCAACAAGGCCTACAATGTGCTGCTCCAGCTTGCCTCTGCAACAAGGACCTGCAGCCCACACAACATATTGTTCATGTATAAGTCATCGGCGGCAGTGACAATTATGGCGACGGCTGCAGATGTCCTTGGCTGGGGTTTCTGTTTGATCTGCCATCCTGTCAGAAGGAAACTTCTTTCTGTTCAATTGCTTTGTGAAAAATGAGTCAATTACCGCATTTCTTTGAGAGGATTCCCATTTTAGGTGAGTGGATGGTCATTTATCATCAAAGGTTTGGAGGCGCAAGCTTGCTGACCCTGCAAGAAATCAAAAACCTAACCGATTTAAAGTTTTGGCCCTTTCCTTTAAAGTGTTAGTGTGTATATCTCTGTCCATAAGAGTGTGTGAGATACGTAGCTTCCAGGTAATGTATGGTCTGAAGGCAATTTGCCATGAACTGTGAGCCCTTTCTCTATCAGCATATGAATATGTCCTGATGACTTACCTGTTTCATCAGTCAGACTGCAGCTGCAGCAGAAGCCCCCGTCCTCTAGCCTGATTCTCCATGCAGCACATCTTCTGCTCTGTCTCTGTTCACTGATCTTTTCTCAAATGTGCATCATATTCCTCTGAGATCAAACATCATGAGACTGACCTAGTGCACAGCGTATCACTGTATGGAATAACACCAAAGACAGGCATTATGTGTGAGCAGGTGCAGCAGCCCTCATAAGATTCAAATAAGCAGAGATTCAGATATATTCTACAAAAATGTTAAAAGCTGCTGCTATAATAATAATTATGACAGTAATAATATTACCATGAAGACAAAAATTTAACAGGATACTAATTTCTGTGTCACTAAGTGAGTATTGGCCTCAGCCTCACCGCCCCTGTGAAAACTGGCTGGCTCTGCCAAAGACCAGTTAGCCCCACTTAGCTGTATGAGGAAGTACCTGGCATGGGGTTGCTGATCATGGGGAATGGTCTAGTTTGGATGTGTCTGAAGGTCTGGGAAACCAGTCTTTAGCCGCGCTCCAGGCTCCACAGGGCTTCCTGAACCATCTCGTAGAAGGAGGATCACATCACATCATCACTGAGAATGCTGGGATGCGGCATCCCTGCCTCCCCTAGCTGAGGTGCCTGTCTCCTCTCCTGCTGGTCCAATTTCACAGTAGATGATTATTACCATTGAAAAAATTAGCACTACTTAACATGCTGCAAGTTGATCCAGTTACAACTAATTCTGTTTATTAATATATGAGATTAATCATCAGGAGGCTGCCATGTTAGGTGCTGCTTGACACCTCTGTATCACCCTGTACCAGCAGAGAACTTAAGGTGTTGAATGGGTTGTGGTAAGTGATTGGAAGACTCTGACCAGATGTTCTGATAGCCCAGCCACATAAGGGAGTCCCACTGAAATGATTTTGGTATATAGTATAGCGTATATATATACAACCACCTGTCATCATCTGATCCCTCCAGGTCATATGATAACTATCTCCATGACAACTGAGCAGTCTCAATTTATTAATAAATGCCATGAGATGCAGGTGAGATCTAGACAGTAAGTGGACTTGTTGTGATTAGCATGTATATTGCCAGCTGACGAGCACTGGCTATGCAAAGGGTTGCAATGTTATCTCACATTATTATTATTATTTTTTTTAAGTAAATGTTGGCCTAAACCTATACTTCACGCACTTGTAATAAAAAGGAAATGTAGTAGTTCAATAACTGTATTTATATTTTAAATACATGGAATCCGTAACATGACATGCTAATGTGCTCTCGACTTGGATAATGTAGTTATCACTTGCAAGCTTGGCCCACTGGGTTTACTATACAGCCTACTAGGTCTCCATCAGCAGAGGTAAGGAGGTTTCCAGAACCTTAGGGTACCTTCCTTGTTGCTCTCACACTATCTCTTCTCTCTTGAACCCTTATTTGCTTCTAAGACTCATTGTCGAAGGGGTTTGGCATGAAAAAAAAAAAAATCAATGTTTTCCCAGGACACCATGAAAACAATCGATCCCATACAGCCTGTAATCCTGAATCTTGTCTTGGTGTACTGTACCTGCCAGACATAAACATGTACACGTATACACAAACACACACAAACACACACACACAAACACAAACACAAACACACACACACACAGTGTAAACCTTTCTCCTGACAGTCTGGATGTACCGGTGAGAGCACTCAGCTCCAGCAACCCAATACAACCAGCAGGCCTTCACTAAAGATTGGCATGATGGCTATCAAGGGAGGACTAGTTGAATGGGATGCAATGAATAATTTAACAGTCACACAGAGCAGTAAAGAGGAAAGGGAAGCATGGCACATTAGTCTGTGTGTTCTTTTTTTCTTCTTGAACTTGTTTTTGGTTTATTATGCATAGCATCCTATCTGAATTTTTCCCATGTTCATTGAAGAGTCCCTGTAGTTTGGCACTCAAGGTCTCCAAAGCAGGCTACGTTTAATGAATGGAGAGGCTGGAGATCCAATGCTAATCAGAGTAAGAAGCATTTTCAAAAGCATGTAGAGCCTGACTCCATTATTAATATACACCCTCTAAATCTATGCCAGTATAAACCGAAATTCAGTTAGGGGGAGGAGGAGATATGTATCAGTACCAGAGGCCAGAGACCAATGTAAACAGACACACCATTTAAATCCATAAGAAAATGTGTTATAAACTAGAACACTGAAAGCCCATATCTCAACTAAGTCTGCACAATCTACTATAATTCATTTTTCTATACCAGAAAATGTTTTTATCTACATGTCTTATCTGCATTTGTAATAAAAACTATATAAATAAATATATCTGCCTGATTTTTATCATTCAGTGCCTGAGAAAATAGTAAACATGTTGTGGTAGGTCTTTTTTTCCCCCAAAAAATGACTGTCTGCTGCTGCTGGAAACAAGGTTTTGGAGTTTGTAGGCCACTAAAAACAACAACAACACGAACAACAACAACACAACAATCATCTAAAAGAGGCTGAAATGCTCTGTAGAGCTCAGGGGAACTGCAAAGTTTGTGACAGTTATCTGTTGGTTTGATTTAGCACTATGAGTAACCTCATTCACACAGAATATACAGTCCATAGGAGTACGAGGATCCATTGTTAATATGGAAATATTGATTAGTGCAGTTTGAAGGAAGGCTGAAAACCTTTGTTCATGCAGATCAATATGCAAAACAAAACACGTATTTCCTTGGTGGTGAACATTTTAGAGCAAAACAGATGCACACAGATGTTAGGTTTGCTGTGAATGTTCATGGTTCCCAGTGGATGATTCCTTAATGCTTGACCTGAATTAATTCCACTGAAAACACTCCCATTCACACTCCCACAGAGGATGAACCCCTTTGTGTTCTCTACAATCCATAACCTCTAGCGCCACCCCTGGTCAAACTGTCAACTTTACAAAAAGACACTGAAAACTAATTTCTGGACTTGTGTGTGTCCACAACCAGGAACCCTGAGTTCATGCAGGTGCACACAGTTTCACAAATGAAAGAAACGAGAGAACAGCACTTCAGCAGGGTTATAAATATGCATAAAGTGTAAATGCATATTTTCAGATCTTTGCTGACAGTTCATCAGTCTTGATTCTACACAGAGCTTTATTCATCTGTTTCCTGTAGAGTGTCATTAGGACTGAGTTTGAACCACAATGACTGCACACAAAGACACGGTGCTGAGAAAATCCTCCTGTGCCCACACCAATTACTGATCCACCACACTCTTTAATTACAATGTTTGTATATTAAAAGCTTGATAATCATTCATTAGTACAATACATTCCAGTGCATATCGTTGGTAAAAAAAAAATATCTAGCCTTGCAATTGCCATAACCTCCATATTGTTGTGTGTTGTCAGATAACAAGTTGAATTCATAATGACTTTGCACCTCTTTTGATTGCACAGTGTGTCAGTGTGAGTGGATCCTGTGCGACCTGATGCTGACTGTTTGATGATGCAGCTTCCTCACCACATCCCACAGTGGTAATTGGTTTGACTCTGCACTGAGGTCTCATCCGCAGCTGTCAACCCCAAGGCCAAAGGCACAGACAAACAAAACTGTCCACAAAACCACTGCATTTGTCTGCATTAGACAGCCTTAAGGTGGTAGTCCACATTAACCCCACCTTTTGTATATCAAAAATCTCATACGTGGCAGTTAAAGGAAGCTGTTTGTGAAGTGAATTCAAAATTATGAATTCAAGTTAAAAATAATAAGGTTCTCCATCTCCTGCCATTTTCTACCTTATTCACCTTGAACTCTGAATCTTTTGTGGAACACAGAAAACTACTACAGAGAAATGTAACAACAGAATGTAGATGTATTGACAGGCCAATGCTGAAAGAAAAGCTGACCATGAATAGTTTTTTTTAAATTAGGTTTGATTTCATGAAAATGTTTGGGATTACAACTTTACTATCAACTTGAATCAATACCTTTATATTACTCCATATATTTTACTGTCACCTGACTCAGCAGTTCCCCTCAGCCCTACAGAGCCTTTTAGCGTCTTTCAGCTGTTTGTTTTGGTTTTCCCAGCCTGTGACTTCTCTAATGGACTGTGCACTACCTGCCCGGCAACACATGGCAGACAAATTTAGTGACTAGCTGTTGAACATTATTGAGCATTTAGTAGCGAGAGAGAGTGACTATTAAAATTAGTAGGCAGCTAACACGTTAGCCTTATCAACTTCATAGGGTGCTATTTTCTCAGTGTTGTTGCACTGCCCCCAGGTGTCAACAAAATAATACAAATTTAAATGAATATCACCACATGCTCCACAACACACACATCTTTTCTTACAGTGTCTGGTCATTTTGTTTGGGTGACAATCCTTCATCCTTGGCTACACCCTGGACCCCAGACAGACAGTATGCCCCCACCACCATCGACGCCTTTCAGATGAAATGCTTTAATCAAGAGTAAATCAACCAGGCAACCGAGGAGCTGTAACTGCCCAGCGCACACAGCCAGAGGGAGTGCAGAGGGATCTCCTGTGGGACTGTGCCAATTAGGCCATAAATACCAGGGAAGTGAAGGAATAAAGGAGAACAACCTCATCCTTTCATCCTGCTTCAGCACCTTGCATACCAGGGATTATTATGGCAAATGAATAAAATCAAAGCAGAGAGATGTATATGGTATATAAGTATGCACAATTAATTTTTTTTTGGTGGGGAGGGGAATGAATATGGCAGCCAAATATACCTCCTGTTACACAGTCACAATATGCTGAATGCTTCAAATTCTCAGAATAGAATAACTCACAGACTATTTTTGGGCCAGCTTGTTGTATAGGAACTGCTTTTTGTATTCAACTGCTCCGATGTAAACTTCTGCAACATAAAAAAGCACTTATATTTTCTCTAAGCCATCACCTCCACAATCCATTACCTATTAGAAAACACTATAAAAAGAAAAGAAAGCTGAATTCGAGGTGAGGGTTTTTGGTGAGTAATACTTCAACATTTTGACAGATATGCTTTCTCTCCCAGAGTGGCGTGACAAGATTGATATTACTATTGTGCCTGTGTGTTCGGTAGAAAGCTGAGACTGGGGGGTTATTAGCCTCGCTTAGCAATCTCCAGAGTTCAAAACGACAACACTTCTGAACACCACCAAAATTCACAACACCTCTAGAGTTCACCAATTAGCACGTCCCCTCTCATTCGTTTGATGAGATACTCAGACAGAAACAACTTATGGATTTTGGTTTTGTGTTGAAACTATTTCCTGGCAAACAAGACTCCATCAGTGTCTCTGGCTATGGGATGAGCTGCCAGACCCAGTCAGTGTACACAGGTTTTAGAATAATTCTCTGTGGAGGCACGAACATGGAAAAGTCATCCCTAAAACCACGAACTGCCATTTTCGTACTTGTTTGAGCAAAGATTTAACAGGACAGAGTGCGGTAATTTGTGAGCCTTAGAGGTGCTGTTAAGCACATATTTGACTTTGGACAGAGAAAGGCTGGCTGCACCCTGCTACAGCCTTTGAGCTAAGCTAGGCTAATTTCCTCCTTTAGTTCTGTAGTTCAATCAATCAATCAATCAATCAATCAATCAATCGCTTAATTTATCCACAAAGGGCAATTAGTTGTGCAGCAGTGGGACTCAAGGCAAAACACAAGTCTCAGGAGCACATTTCAAATACAAAGAGTGAACAAGTTAAAACAATTTAAAAGTCATTTAAAATATAAATAAAATGTCAAGTCACCTTTCCCTGATAGAGTTGGGATTAAAGAGCACCCTATGTTTTTCAGTTTGACAGTAAGGGAGGAACATTGACAAATAAATGAAAATGTAAGAATTGATTCAATAAAAGATCTATAAAACAATGACTTTAAAGACTTCTTCATATATATATATAATCATAAACATGTTTATTCACATCAGTTCACGCAGAATATTGTGTCATTGGAGTCAGTATCAATCTTTTCGTCAGGAAAGAACCATGTTTCCCAAAATACTGAAATATTCCTTTAAAGATTAAGAACATTACAGTTTATTACAGCCAGGGTCTGATTTCTGTAGCTGGTCATCATTTCTACTAATAACAATAACATACAGCATGGCAAGAAGTTAATTACACTTTATATATCTGCTATGAAGCTGCTGGAGAGGACCCACTGCCGTTCTCCAGCGTTACTAAAGCATTTGGTTCTTTTGTTTATTCAGCTATCGGAATTCACCGGGTCTATTTCTCCCAAGCAAAATGAAAAAGCAAAACATATGCATCTAGTGGGAGCACACAGAGTCAAAGGGAAAGTTTTAAAATTTTAGGGAATTTGAAAAACATTGTAGGCAGCTGCTGCAAACCAGCCAATGCAAACTGCAGGCCAAAAGTACTATCATGTAAAATGCAAAGAAATGTGATTTACATCTATAATCACAGCTTGCTCTTTGTTTTCCATTTCTCGTTTTTTGGTTTGGATATGATTTATCAGACCATTAGAGGGGAGGAGATATGAAGATAAAGAATCCTGCCACTGGAACATGTGAAACTCAAAAAAACTGAGAAGCACAAAGCAAACACTAACCACACCAACCAAAAATTCCGAAATGCAAACCAAAAGACAAGCAATCCAGGCTATGATTTTAGATGCACATTGCGGTGTATTTCTGCATTGTAGTTGTCATATTAATAACTGGTTAGTTTTTCCTCTTGACTGCTTGCATTTCCTCTCCCATCAGACAACGCTGCCGTGTTAGCTGAATTATTTTGTCGTTCACCATGTTGTCATCCAGTAAGTACTAGAAATGATGGACACAACTATGAACATAAAACCCAACTTGTAATAAACCAGACTGATGCTTTCATTGTTTACTAAGGATGGCTCCTTCAAATGAAGCCCATCTTTGTAAAGTGTGACTTCTATTTGCCTTTTCTCAGCAGAGCTTTAGTCTTTGCTCCCCAACCAGCCCATGCTGCCCTAATTACTGTTATAAAATATTAATCTAATAATCGGAGTTAGTCTTACAGCTTTAGGGCTGTGATGAATCACTGCATGTGCATTAACGGCCTATGATCATAAATCATCATTAGTGAGTATCAACAAAGAGAAAGTGTTTGACTAAATCTGTCAGCACCATTTATAATTCGGGTAATTATTCTACCCCGACATCTTCAGAATTGCCTGCGTAACTTAGGCCTCCTGCTTTCTGTTGTGTGAGGGTTTGCACAAGGGTTAAGACAGCTATGTGTTGTATTTGTTAGAATCTGAAAGATGTGTCTGTCTGCACTCAGCTTTGAACTGCTCCCACCACTGAGCAGAGGGGTCAGCTGTGTGCAGGAGTGCCCAGGGGCCATGGGTACTAAGGCCACTGCATCTGAGACCTGTGATTGAAAATGACTGCTCTTTGTAGTTTGCAGGTGAGGTGGCTCAGGATGGGAGGAACCTTTGAAAACCTTAACAGTTGATATGCACCTATAGAGAATATTGCATCCCCCCAGCTGGAGGGCCTCTGTGCTGCGGTGAAGGTCAAGAGCGAGGCCGAGCAGGGAAAGGAAATGTCTGCTTCTTTTATCTGATGGCTGAGTGACAGGCTGAGGATCAACAATACTGTCGCCTCTGACAGTTTTTTATTTGCAGGACTTAACTTGGAGGGCTATGGTAAGTGCTCAGGGATTTCTCTATGTATGTGTGTGTGTGTGTGTCTGTGTGTGCAGTACGCTTGCAAATGGATGAATGGCAGTGTCACAGACAGAGCAGTAAGAATTTAAAAGTGCCAAACTCTATCTGCTTCCGACAGAGTTTAAATCTGACCTACTGCAGCTCCTGCTCATATCTGATGTCAGGGGAGGCATGTCTCCTTCACCACCACCGTATCCGTTTTTTTTTGCGCTTGGTCGAGGGATCGAACCCACGACCCTTCGATCTCAGGCTGGTCCAAAGTCCAAAGCCACACTCTTAATGTACTGCGCCCCCAAATTTTGATAAAGAACGTAGATATACTGATTTATGCCTCTGCCTATGTCACTGCTCACAAGCAACTATACAACACCTGCTTAAATATGGCCAAAGATGGATGTCTGATTCTGAGCTGGAGGGCTCAGGCTCATGCTCAGCTGACGTTGGCTCTGGGTTCATGTTGATGTTTCATGTTGTTCCTTCTCGCCGGAATCAGGCCAGTTCACCAGCTCGTGCTGCTACCAAATGAGAGCTCTGCCATCATTGGAGGTAATAGAGCCACCTGACTGGTTGGCATTGGCAAACAACGCCTCAATGCAATCAGTCTATTTTTTCATGCAAGATTTTGAGAAAATTATGTTCATAACATGTAACGAGTAACAGCATAAATTGTAGAAATGTAGTGGAGTAGAAAGTACAGATAATTGCTGCAAAATGTAATGGAGTAAAATCAAAATTATGCATTATTATTTTTACTTAAAGTACAGATACATAAAAAAATACAGTAAGTATTTTTGTAGTAAGTACAGTAACAAAGTACAAATATTTTGTTACATTCCACCACTGGAGAGAAGGAGAACCAGAGAAAACTCTCTCCTTTTCCTGGGCTATTTTGATCTTAGTTATGATTTTACTGTTCTTGGGCTCCTCATTTGATCTTGCAGCTGGAACATGCTAAGATACTCAAAAACAATGTTGAGGCTTAAAAGGTACAGTGTTTATCATGTTTGGTACATCAGCATGCTAACACGAGCCAAGTAGAACTAAACACAAAATACAACTGAGGCTGATCCCACTAGCATCCAACACCAATAACTACTGAACTACTGGATCCAATCCATCCAATAGTTGTTGAGATATTTAAATCTAGACCAATGCTAAGCAGTCTACACTGTCCTTTGCACTCTTTCCATCTACTACACACATGTTGATGAAATGATCCACTAACTGGTTCACTGGGTTAACTGGTTCGCCATAGTCATTTGACAAGTAGAAGAGGCCATGGTGATTCATCACGCCTACAATTAAATTACCCACTTGGTGGCTATGGTTACCAGAGCCTTCTATACTACAGTAATTGATCAGTCACCACCGCCTCTCTTACTGTGACCTTCCCTGATGCAGACTATAAGTACATTTAATGAAGCAGGCATTAAGTTGTTCTGTACTGAGTCTCAATATAATCTGTTAACAGCAGTTGTTGTCATCCACCTCTGATACAATACAAGCTAAAACCCGCCTTAAAGAGCCATTAAGGCCCTTACAGAGTACTATTAGAATGGCTGTTAATGCTTACTGTCACATTATGGAGTGTGTAGCTGCTGCTTAATAGGATTCTGTGGGTGAACACTGGATTCTTGTACATTTCTGTAATTTAATTTTTGAGCATACAGTCAATTTAAAATTAAAAAAAAAAGCTGGAACAATTTTTTTTTTTTTCTGTGTCACTTTGGGGGCAGCAGAACAAGATCTAAACACAACACTTGTTCACAAGCTAGTCATCAACTTCTGTGTTTTTTTTTCTTTTCCTGTGTCACTTGGGGGCAGCGCAACAAGATGTAAACACAACACTGATGTTCACACACTAGTCATCAACTTTGGTGAGCTGGAGAGGTAGCATAGAGGGCTGAAAACAACAACCTTGTTGATCAGAGCTGTGAAACAACCAGAACTCCAACCAGAACTGCCATATACGTGGTTTGTCCCTACCCTATGAGGCGACCCATAGGAGCGCATTATGAAATATTGTTCCTATGCTGGCAGGCATGTTGGTCCTTGGTTGTCATGGTTGTGATAAGTACTTCATTAAGGTGAGAGGACCTTCATCATCATGGTTACAATAATAAATACGGAGTAAATATCATGGAAGAGTCATGGTCAACAGAAACAATGCTGACTATTGGTTTCAAACAGGGAATGAACAGCAGTCACCGGTGTCAGAGTTCTGCGTTTTGTTGACCCATCCATCGACCCCAACCTGCTCCCTATGTTGATTTTGTTGCTCTTTATATAACGTCCCCTGACTTCTTCCTTTGCTCCAGCAATAATTACTACCACCACAAAACACTGACTAACGATAAAACATAACTATATGTCATAATCAGCTACTTACACAGACATTTTTTAGGGAAGGACAGTCTCAAACTGAACAGTACATTGTAGGCTATAAAACCAAACAAAAGCTTGTTTACTATTGGATTACTCTGCAGTTCTTATGTCCTTGTGTGATACCCCTGATCCCCTAGGATGTAAATGTTGGCCCTTCAACATGCCTTCTACAGGACAAAGATTTAGTCCCGCATTTACGTGAGCTTAATTAATTTTTTAAATTTTAACTCACAGTCAAATGTCAACCCACAAACTTTCTGGGAGACAACAAAGTGCTATATACATCATATTTGCCCTTAATGATCTTCATATCTGAGCTTAAAATGTAACCAAAGACTGCAGCTGAAACTCAGTTCACCTATGACATAGGGTACTAAATGAGCAGAGATTAGAATAAAGATATTTAACGATATTTTAAACTGTTAGAGCTGAAAGTCTTCAAGGCAACATAACTATGAGAAACCAAGCACACTACTTTCTTTGAGGCTTCGAAAATCAGAGAATTTGTTGTATGACAACACAGAATCAACACAGAACACAGAATGTTTTTTGGTATTCTTAGAACTACCATCTCTCTCAGTAGGTAACACAATTAGACTCTTCTATTTCTCTAACAGAGCTAAAGGATTGATTTGATGCCTAAAAGCAATTCCCTCGGGCTTGATATCCCTCCTGAACTGCTGTTGGTGCTCTCAGATTTAATAGGCCCTATAGTTCTCAACTCAGTCAACTTCTCCTTAGTCACTGGCTCAGAGATCAAAAAACAGCCCACTGTGCTACTAAAAAAAGAATAAAGACCCCCTTTTTCTCTGCCAAGTTTAGACTGTTATCAGTCCTCTTCCTTAGATTTTAAAATTGCCAAAGTGCTATCACTGAAGTTAGGCATATCATACAGATCGAGCAGGTTTTATCTAAAGGCTGTCAAGCTTAAGATAACATTTGACATTTACCACAAATCACTGATTCTACTTCATCTCGGGCACAACCTTGTGCAATTTTTTCTTAGATGCAGAAAAAGCCACGAGTAGGATTACTCATTGCAGCAATACTTTGGGTTCAGGTCTAGGTTCATAAATACATTCCAAACACTTTATTCGTCCCATTCAGGTCATGGTGGCTCATTTCACTTCGACTCTCTCTCTGAGTTTTGACTGTTATCAAGGTCAATCAGACAAGTACCCAGAACCCCTTGCTCAAGCAGTCAATCAACAAGCAGTCAATCAGTTAAAAGCATTACTGAAACCAAACACCATTTGTCGCTCTACGCAGATGACCTACTGCTGTATTTGTCTGAAACTGACATTTCCATTTCTGCTAGTCTTACTTTAATTGAACACTTAAGATCCTTGTCAGGTTATAAAATCAAACTGGAGAAGTCTGTGCAATTAAAGGCTGCTGCCGTAGCCATTTCTCATTTCTCTACCTGCTCCATTGTCATGGGAACTGAAGGGCTTTATCTGTCTGGGGATTGATATAAGGACAGAAATCTCTCTGACTGTAAAAGACAACTGTGAAAAAATGAAGGGGACTTTAATAACTGGTCACCTCTTAATGTCCCTCCATGGTAGGGTTTTGTTATTAAGATGAATGTTGCTCCTTGAGTGAACTTTTAAACTCTCTCTCAATGTTCCCCTTACCTCTGCCTGTATCTTTTTTTCATACACCTGGACCACTGCTGTAGACACTTTAGATTAGTTTGTGCAGTAACTTGTTTTTTTCCCCCTCTCCTATAAACACAACACAACAGACACACTTTCCCAGTTACTTCATTGTAGATGCAGAAATCCCATTCTGCAAATCACAAACTAAGAAAGTCATGCTCTCACATTTTGCTACAGTTGCTGCAGTGAATGTGGTGCAAACCACATTCACATCAATATGTGAATTCATACAACGGGAGCTGCTCACCTGTAGAAAAAAAATTCACAAATACATTTTTTTCTTGGATATAATTCTAGCACAATAATAAGTCAATAAATACAACACCTTGACTCTCTCAAGAAGTCTCATGTGTCTTTTACTCATAAACTACAAGTTCCATGCACTCTCACGTTTGCACCACATATCTCTGTGAAATGTGGAGCAAAAGAGACTTGTGCACCTCTAGGGCCATGGATGGTCACTGTTCAGAGAGCTGAGAACATCATTTGGGCACCTATCCATTGGCTAATATCATTCAAATTTTAAACAGGTCACAAATTGTAGTACTTTGTTTTTTCTCAACTTATTATACTTTGTGTACTTTTTAAGAGAGTAAGTTTAAGTCTTAGGTCTTAAACATTTTCAATGTTTTCTTTTAAAATTACAAAACTGTGACCTTCCCCAAATTCTTTTCAGTCTTGTCATCAGTGCCATCATTTAACTGTATTTGAGATATTCAGCTTAGAATGAGACAACGGAGAGCACGGAGGACATGCCCAAGAGGAGAGGAACTGTAAACTGTCCTTGTCAGCTTGCATGCTCTTTTCTAGCTCAAGCTTATTCTTCAACATTTATGCTTTTATAAAAAGGACACAAGCATGAAAAGACATGGAAAGTAATCTGTGTGGGGTGGTATCTATTTTATTGCAGAAGGACAGTGTAAAATACAATTGTTCCCACTGTTTAATGAAGACCTAAGAATTTTTGCAGAGCAGCCTCAGGACCCCTGGAGCAACAGAGTGGTCTGTCTTTGTCCACTGTCCTGTTTGGAAAAGAGAAAACATCTTATTATCTTATTATCTTACTGCCTATCAGGTTTATATACAACAAATATAGATATATTATATAACAATGGAGAACGGATCTCACCTGAAGCTTTTTAAAGCAGCCGACCACCACATAGATCTCACATCTTGGGAAATTCCTCTAGATGTTCTTTTAATGTCAGTGGACCTGACGTGCCATGTTGACTTGCAAATGTGCATCAAAGAAGGACGTGCTACTACACGCCATTTCAAGAAATCTGATAAGACATTAATATGGTATCTACATTTACTTGTCATTTGTCCAGAAAACTTAATAAAAAAAAAAGTGTGGATGGAAATTTAATAGAGTCCATCATTGGCTCAGCAGGTGTAAATGGGGCCCATTGGCACTCACAATGATAGTAATTTGCTGTGGGAAATGCGGCTTGATGCTGCTGACAATGCTGAGCATTTGGAGGTTAGCCCAGGAAATATCGATGAGAAATTGTTTTTGAGGAATCATGCTCTCTTTTATCTCTCTTTCTTTAAGTTGCTGCACCCGCCCCCCACTATTCAGACAGCCACTGAAGATTCACAGTCAATACGAGACATCAGCCAGTCACAGATACTTTTTAAACTCAATGAGCAGTTGAGGGATGATGATATTAGGACTCTTATCAGTGGTCTGAAAGCGGAGGATCTTTTCTGGACTCACACTGACCACACAGATCAATGGAGAAAAAGACTTACACTTAAAGCTCTTTTTCAGTGCAAGTCTGTACAAAAAAACAATGCAATCACATGCACACCCCGGGCACAAACACAGGAAAGAAAAAAAAAACAAAACTCAAAATACCTTCTGTGTAGCTCAAGCAGTGACCAGATGAAACTAGTTCTTCTCTGCAAAGATTTCAAGCATTTTGGGCAGGATTTGGTCGTGGGTGGCAATGTAAAAAAAAAAAAACAGAAAAAAAAAAACAACTCTGAAAGACCTTGAGAACAAAGGTATAATGTTACCTGATGGAATGGTCTATGAAGGAACACTTCAGACAGCCACACAGCATTGGAGGTGATTTCTTCAGAGTTTCGGTTTGAGTGTGAGCTTCTGCAGATACTGTGAAAAAGACAGAAACACATTTCAGGCAGATCCCCTCTGCAGAGCCATACGCACACAGCACAATCATACAGTTCATAGTGGAGGCTTAGCTCGTAGTGGAGGTATCAAATTTGACTTGAGCTAACTTCTTTCATGTATGTCAGCCTGGATTTCCTCCATGTATTGGCCATGATTTGTTTGAAAGCATTGTAGCCTCTGATCTTATGTTACAGTCGACTTATCTTAAATTGAACCAAACGATAAGCCAATTTAAGTATCTAGGGAACGATGCCAATGACAGAACATGTCAGGTGACTCCAGGAAATGATAAGCTGAGTGGGCATGCTGTCCAAAACTGGTTCTTTTTGAGGTTACTACCCCTGCTAACTGGAGAGGAAATTGAATCTCCAGGAGAAAATAAAGCAACTGGTTTTACAATAGAGAGAAATGGTTTCTCTTATTTGTGCACCAGTCATTTCAGCTGGCCAGGCAACATATTTGTGAGTGCTTATCGATGAATATTTGTATTTCAGAAAGCAGTGATGATTTCATGAAGCAACTGTGAAAGGCTCAGATATGAGCACACACGCTCGTTGTCGTAGATGAGACTTCTGATGGCCTTGTGACTGCGAAAATCATTGTCATTGTGGTTTATTATCCACAACAATGCAGCAGTGTATTATATCGCTGCTTGTCCATGATGTAGGTGTTAACGGCTTCACACCAACTCAGGGATGCTGCTGTTGTGTTAAACAGGATGGCCAAGATGATTATTACCCTTGACCAGAGTAAACATTGTGTGACGTGCCAGTAATTGTTCCACACCATTCTTTCCTGTCAATAGACTGTGGAGATGGTGGAGGAGCTGAAGGAGATCATCCACAGGGCCTTGGCAACTATTTCTAAAGCTGCTCAACAGCTCCTGATACAGCTCTCTCTCTCTCACTCACTCACCCCATGTATAGTATGTTCACATGATACAGGGCAAAATATTATCCTATCAGGAGCTGGTAATCAGTGGGGCAGTCCCTCAGTAATAAGCTGCACAACAGCAATAGATGCAGTTTCTTCAGCTCAATTACTCTGCTCTGTTCACCTGGTTTAGTTTTATGAGCATTATTTCATATTTTTAAATAACGACATTGTTTGTCAGAGAGGGTGATACAGTTGATCATATCAGGTCAGGTCTTTGTTAGCATTAGTTTAACACGCGATTGTTCTGCATCTGCAGTTTCCAACTTTATATCACGATAAAGTTATATCTCATATTGTAATTATGTGATTGACGTGTCAGTAGCTCTGTTCTTCGCTCTCAAAGATCAGTTTGTTGTGGTTTGTGTTCTGTACTTATGGCCAGCTTTGGATATTTGGAGATTTTGGGAAGACTGACAACCAGTAAGGTCTGTTATAACCTTTTACTTAGAAAATTCATTTTGGTTAAAAACAAAAAACAAAAAACAAAACAGCTATATAATGTATTTTTAAACAAGTCCTTTAACTGTAAAATACTGTAATCAGTAAAAAAGTTAATCAAAAAACATAATACTGTAATACAACGGTAAATTCTCATAGGGGTAATCTTATGTTAAGTGCAAACTCACGATGCGATACCCACCTGTGAAGACCCAGTCTCATCTCTGTCATTTTTCTACAAGGAAAAACAGAAGAGAATATCAGGACTCAGTAATTTAGTACGAGAGTGTCTGTGTCACTGTGTAATTTGTTAGCCAACATTAGCTAACAACACTATAATGACTTTATTTGTACTGAGACCTAACTTAAGATTACTTAAACAGGGAGTAATCATTTTGTTTTGGGGGATCAGCTCTCAGGGGAACCCACACCACTGTTTTGAATCACTGAGAGCTCCTTCAAACAGCAGGGCCTCTCCCACCAAATCTCACTGTACAAGTATTTGCTGTTAATGGTCACTTCCTGGTGTCTCTGACTGGAATGAGGCAAATCATCAGTTCAGGCTGAGCGATGAAGTCACGCTCGTGTAGGCTGATTGGCCCCAGTCGTCTGCAGTATGCTTTGCAATGATTGGTGCACGTTATGGGCATCATAACCTGACACGTGTCGTTTCATGATGTTAATTAAACTAAGATTCATTTTCATGCATCGGAGGGATTAGCTCTCTCAGCAGAACCCACATCTGAGCTTAAATCCATTGAGCAGAGCCTTTTCCACCAAATCAAACTGTATGAGCATCTGCTGTGAATTACTCCCTTGACATGAGTGTCTCTGTCTGAAACACACAAACAGAAAACACAGCAAATTACAGAAGTGCTCTGCAAAAACAGAACACACTGTTTCTTTGCAGCATGTTTCTTTATTTGGTTGTGTTTCCTCACCTTGCACTGATTTTTCTAAATGCTGTGAATGTGTTGTCAAACTGATGAATATGTTGTCTTCATTTGTTTGTGTTTGCTTGTATGTGTCTGTATTGTTGTGTTTTCTCACCTTGCAGCATTTTTGTTTTGTCAGTGTTTATTTTCTTGTTTTGTCTACTTCCATCTGTTTTTGTGTATCTGTTTTGATGTAAGGTCTTTCCAGTGAGGTACCTGTCAGTCACATGACTATAGCTCAGCTGTGATGTCTTGCTCTGTACATTTAATACCAGGCTCACATCTGAGGAATGAGTAACCCGCAGCAAATCAAATTTTGTATCTTGTCTGACATCACATATTGAAGTGATGAATAATTCCCTAAAATCTATTTATCTATTTACTCTGTCTTTCACAGTTTTGTGCTTTAATGGTGGCATATCGTGAAAAAGGTTTTGATTGGTTTTGATCCACAACGAATTGCTGCCCCTGGTTTCTATGTCTTAACAGGATTTACCAATAGGTGGCCGGCAGCTGAGTTGTCTGTGGGAGGGTAATACAGAGTAAACAAACTTCTGTTGGTAATGTCAGTAAAGGGAAGAAAGCTTTGTTAGCAGTTGTGTTCAAGAACAAAGACTTGTCAGTCTTGACTGTTTTAGGTACCACTGGGGTTTTAGCTATAATGTGCAGGCTAACAGCTAACAGTAAACCAGTCAGCAAGTGAGTGAGTGGGTGAGTGAGAGTTAGGGAGCGGTGGTGTGACTGCTGTCATGGCAGACAGAGGCGTGCTGATTAGCTCAGAGCTGGGTGAGCAGTATAAACTGTAACTGTAGACATACAGGTATATTACATCCCATGGTTTGTGTCTCACCAATCTTGGAGCCATGTTTGCTGTAACCTTCCGCCAGCTCTAATCCCAGGCCGCCTTGTGAGTTGATCTGTGCTCAGTCAATCAGAGAGTTTGCTGATGAAAAGTGGGCGGTTACTTCTTCTTAGCAGCAAAATCTGACCGTGTGTGGATCAGGCAGGAAGAAGCCTAAAGAAAAACAGGGGGAAAATCAAATCACTTTTTTTTTTTAACACCATGACAACAGCATTACTGGAGTGTTTGATAGTCAATAGTAACATTATTAGTTAAGCAGAAAGAAACTCTCTATTCAAATAATTTAAGTTATAATGCTGCCTATTCAGTGAAACCTCTGCATAATGTGTGTAGCTGAGATCATTATGAAGGCAGAGTTCAAAGATAGGTGTGGTCCAACCACTGAGTACTCGTGCAATAATGTAGTAATAACTACAGAGTACTCATGGGTGGGAACGTCAACGTGTTGACATGCGTCGCAGCTGCTGTGATCCCATCGCAAAATGGTCTCTTAAGTCCACCGAGTCAAATTCTGAATAAAAACAAAATCAGATGAAGGTTGAAAAGTGGAGCGATGTTGTGATCTACATCAAAGATTTATAATATTTGAGTGCAGGTTTTCCAGAGAATCGCCTCAATTGAAGAAATTCAAAGCATGAATGAGAGAGGGAAGAAATTATTTAACACTTCTCCTGGTAAGGCTTTGGTCTGCCTCTCTTTTAACTTCAGCCGCATTTCTGACGGTAGAATTCACCATGTGCAGGTCAACACATCTCCATCATGTACATTTCCAACGCATGGCAGCTGACCCCGAATCACCTCGCCTCTTTTAAGCTCTACTGCAGTCATACTTTCAATTTCCTTTCTATAATAGATGAATGTGGGTCTGGGGTTCATCCTTATGTAGAGTGTGATGGGAAGACAGAGGAGGTCCTCTTGAAAGAGTAGCAGATAGAGAGCTGGAAAAAGGCTAAATACTCCCGGAGTAGATTTTTACAGCTCCCCTGTTGTGCTGTTCTGAATGTTCTGAAACATGGATGAGAATCTTCCTCTTTAACAGCGAGTGTGTGCCATGTCATCTTTATTATGCATTTACTGTAACATGTATGCCTCCCAGATAAAGTAAAAAAAAAGGATGCACTGATTTTGAAGTAACATGCTTTCAAACTGAAGTCGGCACTTAGGGTTTTCCCATGATTTTAAGATTATTATATCCTATATATGAGTCAGAGAAGAAGCGAAAATGAAAGTGATTTATTTTCAAGCTCATCTCAACACTCACAAATCTAAGTTCTCAAAACGTGGTGGAAAACCGGGCAAGGTGGTTGTGCAAGAAAAGCTCAGGGGGGGCTAAGAGGAGAGAAAATGAGAGAGTGAACTCTTCAGGTGTGCGTCTTTTATCGAGGGCCCCAATCATGATAGGCCAGCTCGAACACTGAGGAAACCAGTGAGCAGGCATCACCGGACTGCACAGGTGGAGACCAATCATGCTGCTAACACCTAGAAAGAAGAGATAAGGGGGAGAGAAAAGAAAAGCAGGAGGGAAGGAAGCCACACACATACATCAGGCATATTGCCCCTGCCTGGCACATTACTATTTTAACATCAACTCAACTATTTTATTCTTTCTTTTGCAGTTTTTTTGTGTTAACATAAGTTTCAACAAGCATGCGCGGTTACACTGGAGTCTGTGACCATCTTTACGGTGTGTGCAGTGGTGGGGAAGTGTAATATGTTGCATACAGAGCCTTGAAGACAGCCACTGTAACACCACTAACAGCCAATGGAAAAACCAGCGTTGAGATTTTATTAACCCATGTACAGTAGTGCAGTCTGTATTCTTCCTTGTGTCATTCGGTATAAATTAACTTTGCATGTGCACTGAAAAAAGGATGCACAGAACAAACGCCCCCCTGTCGTACTAGTATGTATCCAGACTAGAACTCCAGCACAGACGGTGGTGTTTAAAAATCAACTCTGGATTCAGCCATGAGCTCCAAATTGGAGACTGCTCTGTGAATGTGAAATTGGGGAGACAAGGCATGCTGGGTCAGTTCCCTAGACTAGTTCCTGTTTCCATCAGTGAAGTGCTGCCAACTAGGCTATTCTCCAAAGCCGAAGCAGTGAAAGAAATTTTGAGGCAAACAGCTGGGACCTAACCCGGCTTCTGACGTTCCTCCAGTGGAATCACTAAAAAGAATGTGATCTATATACACAACATACCATGCTAGCTTCAAACCAATGATCCACATCAGACCTGCTGCCCGACTCATTTGACTGAGCAGCAGATCATTTAAGGTAAATTTACTACAAACCACGACCTAATTTCCAATTCACATTCATTTCTTCTCTTTAATGTGCAGTATTTCCTGTTTTATTTTGGTGTCTATAACTCTCTCATTTCAAATTCTTCTTCCTGCTCTTGTGCGTTTCCTACTTCTGTCTGCCCCATCCTGATGTGTTTCACCTGTGTCTCAGTATCGTCTCACCTTTCTTATTGCGTTTAATCTCTGTTCTCTCTTCCCTCTGTACCAGTTTGTCTTCATTCATAGTGACAAATTTTCCCGTCTTCATTCCTTGTGTTTAGCCTCTAGTGTGTGGACAGTTGCTCATCACATCCCAACCTCGTTACTGACCTGTTATCTGAGATTGTCTTTCACATTTGAAGGTCTGTCTTCATGGCTGGTTCTGGGACAAATTGAGGGTCCTTCCTGTCATGCTGTGCCTTTGTTTCCCTTTGACAAAACATGAAAAAAAAAAGAAACATTTTTGGTCAAATGTACAGCATTAAGATGCTGAATTTAATACCTAATGAAAGTGATTGTTAATTTGAAGTTCCAGAGGAGGAGTGGAAGTATTTTCCACATTTGGGCAGGAGAGCAAGTCTGACATGTCATCAGCCTATAAACATAAAAGCATGTAAGATAAGAAAAACCTTTATTAGTCCCTCAGTAGGGAAATTGCATTTTGCAGCAGCAGGGGTACAGTACAGTAATTAAAAGTAAAATATAAGTAAGAGACCAATATGGCCAGAACAAGATTAAATAAACACTATTCCAATAGTAGAATAACTAATAACCTAAACTAGGAAAATAGCTGCTGTATATACATACAGACATAAATAAATAAATAAATATGAGATGTAGATATCAGCAAACACTTACCTATACACCCAACAGACAGAAAGTAACTGTACTGTTCAACTGCAACTACATGTAATGTACAACTGGTATGCTAACTTAGGTAAACAGCTAGCCAAACTCCATGTTCACTAGCCAGGAAGTGAGCATCTTGCTGCCTTATTTACAATTTCAGTGTGCGACAGGTGAAAATCTTTCAGTTAAGCGGGAACATACAGAAACAGAAGAGAGAAATATCTCTTAATAAGCACGAAAAAAATGTGACTGAGTGACTACAGCACTGGTAGCAATAAGTGCTAACATTAGCCATCAATATAACAATAGATGCTAACCCTAGCAGGTGACTGCATGAAGGTGATGTCCATTTTTTCCAGTGCAATTTTCAATTACCTGACAGAAATACCACAAAAGTTAGCTTCAAACTTTCTGTATAATCACCACAGACTGAGTAAGACATGAACATAGCACCTGTTCACCATTGGTTTTGGGGAGTTGGTTTTGTGACCAAACCATAGGCATTTTAGCTGCGCCATCTTGGATTTTAGTGGGAGTGTACTTTCCATATTTGGCAGAGAGGCGGTTACTCTACGGGTCAGCCGGCCGAGAACCCGCCCACTTAGCTCGGAGCAATATTTAATATTTACCAACTTCACCACCGCCCCCATCTACTATCCAGTTACAGCAGCACACAAACAACAGCGGCCGCTTACTGATGGAGCTGCTCTGTCCATGCAATGTCGGACTTTTTAAACAGAAAAATGAGACAAAATAAAATTGTAGCCTAGTATTCCCGCAATAAACAGACTCTGAGAGCACGGAACACACCGCAGCAGCGTTCCTAACATTAGCTGCTCCGGTCCTCTATCTGTATCAGCAGCGACCATAAACGGGCAATTAAGTCATAAGCTAGCAGCAAATATGCTAATACATGCTAATTAGTGCAAATCCAGATTAAATTGAAATTTACTTACTGAAAAAACTGCAACACAAACTCCTTTGACAGTCGGTTAGTACAGTCCACACTACAACAAGCCCTACTGTCACAAAAAGCTATCCGAACATTGGCAAACAAACGCGGACACTGCAGCCCCTGTCAACCGCTGGAGGTAGCCGGAGGCCTCTGGATGTAGCTGCCTAGCCCAGCCGATGCTTTAGCAAAGAGCTAACTGCCAGTGTCTGTCTATGGAGCTGTCAGTCAACATAACCACACCCTAATTTATGTAAGAATGTTAAGCCTAAATAATACCAAAATGGTTATGGTACAAAAAAATTCACGGAAGTGATCCTCATTGCTGAAACCTACAACTCCCCCCTTGATAATCACTCAAAGAGTAATGAGAGCTGCATCACTCATCTGTACCTTAGGCCATGAATCTATCAATCACCCCTCGTAAATAAACAACATTATCCCTCAAAATCTTCAACTGGCCTCACTGTGATTTTCAGGTGTACTTTTTTGCCTAAAGTTAGGAACATTGGGCTGTGACTCCCAGGGCTCTTGAACATAAGAGGCTAGCAATCTGATTACTGAGTCAATATCAAGCAGGAACACCGGTGATAAAATCAAGACATGGATGGCGACCTGTTGGAGTCAGCGGGAGAGGAAGTGCTGAGACAATCAGATGTGAGGCGTTATTAATGGAGCTCTTCGCTGCAGATAAATGCTTCCTTTCCCCTCTCCATAGTGATGAGATGTCGCTGGTTGCCAGTGGCTTGTCATGAAGCTCCCCATCTGTGCTCTTAGCGCTCTAATGAAGAGAGTGACAAGAAGCGGTCTAGATGGAGGCTGTGTTTTCGATTCTAATGAGCAACGAGTGTTCTTCGCAGAGGATGTGGGTGGGCTGATATTCTCCTTCCCGATCGTTCTCTTTACAAGAGAGAATCTATGGGCTGCAGCCATAAAACTGTTCAGTTATACTCAGGCGTGCCAAGACATGCAACGTTTCCCATCTGTAGTTCAGATCAAGGCCATTAATGATGGCAAAGAATGTCTCAGTAATACTGAGAGGTGGGATGGGTTGTGTAGAGATCAATATAGATCAGCATAGACGAAGATAAGCCCTCAAAACACTTATACTTAAACACAGTGGACCTCAAAGTGCTGGTCTGCTCATTTTGCAGCTAACTCTCTAAAACTATCCACCATAATGCAATGCAATAATCAGCCAGGTGTGCAGTGGACATAACTAGTGTATTTAAAGCACACTGGGGGCTTAAGCTGACTATACTGTATAAGACAGTATAGTCAGTCTAAGACAGAGTTTATGTGTGAGAGTAGGTTGCAGTTTTGTAAAGATCTCTGTCCACAGTGAAATGTCCACAAGATAAGAAAATTCCAAAAATTTCTTTTATCTCCTTCTGGTCAACAAACAACAAAATTACACCCGACAGTTTTCAGACCACTGAACAAGCATGTCACACAGTACTGTATAGAAGTTATAGGACCTAAAATAAATCGAATCAGTACTTGCTGTGAAACAGCACCAGTGATCCTTGGTGCACTTGTGCACTGCTTTTCATGGTATTTGGAAGGTAGATTGCTCTAAACATCTTTGAGAACTTGCCACAGTTCCTCTGTGGATTTAGGCTGTCTCAGTGTCTTGTATCTCTTCATGTAATCCTAAACAGACTGTGGGGGCCAGACCATCTGTGACAGGACTCCTTGTTCTTCTTGTCTCTGAAGATGGTTCTTTATGACTATAACTGCAATCTGGGCTCATTGTCCTGCTGCAGAATTTATTCAGGATCAACCTGATGCTTCCCTGATGGTCTATTGTGATGGAAAAGAATCTAAACATCTAAAGAGCCCAAAACTTTTACACAGTACTGTAGTTGTTACATCTTGTCTGGGGATAGGGGTGGACTTGCATTACTACTATATGGTAAGGTCAGCAACTGCCTGGAGGACCCCAACTAAAAAACAAAACAAAAACACAGCTATAAATTTATAATGCTGTTACCAAGCATACAAAATGCAGCTATTATTCTAACTCACATATACCCTGCAATAACTTACAAAATCCCCTCAAACTGCTTCTTTTATCAATGTCAGTGTGCCTCCCCCGCTCTACAGATTGATGGACATTTCCATCAGTGGGCCAGCAACTGCTCACCGCTGTGCACAACACATTTGTTTGAAGGATGCAGAAACTCTGCTGTTTAAGAGGTAACATGTAATTCAACACGACTTCAAACAGTGAAACCGAGTTATCACAGTGGGCTTTCCTTCCACTGAAACCAGCAGCTTTGCCAGAGTCATTATTATTTCCCTGCTCACTTTTTGGATGGCAGCACCACCGCCTCTCTCTTCCCTGACTCTCATTAAAAACACACTGAGGTATTAATATAAGAAATGAAAACTACATTGAAATGGTCGCCAGTAACAAAGAAAGATGTTCAGGAGAGGGAGGGAGAGAGTGAACATGCGACAACAGGTTGGTCCCAGGGCTGGAAAAAGTATTGAGATTCTTAATACAGCAATACTGAAGGACAGAAATACTCCATTTGAAATGAAAACCTTTCATAGCTAGTACTTAGAAAAACGCATGAGGTCAGTTAACATTAAATCCTGGTGTATGATCAAAAGATTTTAAAAGTTAATGAAGGTATCCACACTGTTCAAGCAGCAAAGTGAAGTATTTATAACCGTGAGTGCAAGCCGCAAAACAGAAAAGTTTTGGAGTTTTGCTTCTCACCCTGCAGCTGCAATACTTTAGATAACTTTACTGTTAAATGTGGACTCTATGAGTAAAAGCCTTCCAGTTATGAGGTTTATAAAAAACAAAACATAGAACAATATTTATGAATATTCTATGTGTGAAACTCTGTTCAGCCTCTCACTCAAATCAGACACTGCAGATGAAACACACATCACTTCTGCTGCTGTGTGATGAATGCAGGTGTTTAATCTCCTACACACAACAGATCCAACATCTGACAAGTTGTAGTGAGCAACTTGCTCATCACATACAATAGCAGTATTGACAGGATAACTCTTTTGGGGCTGTTGTTATTAATCTTTCTGAGTCTCAAGATGTAGTTTGATGCACATATCAATTTACAGTGGATGAAAAATGTGCACTAAACCGAAAGAGGCCAAATTTCACACATCTGAAAGGTGTGTTTTGATTTCAGAGGTCTGTGTGTGTCTGTGTGTGCCAAGTAGAGCCATGAAAATCGCCCTGTGGCTGTGTTAACGATAAGAGGTGGTCTGAGCAGGTTTTCACGCAAACACAATTTCGTGCCAAAACGAGCACCAAAATTACACAGCGGTGCCTAATCAGCATAAACACAGCCTCGGCCATGCCTATCCTCCCACACTGGCAAAAACTCATCTGTTTGGTGCCAGGAAATGACCAAACTGGTGCTGATGCATAAAAACAACAAAAAACAAGAAAAACCAAAACAGACTTTTAAGGAAAATTCCATAAAAAATGCATTTGATTTATTGCTGCCATTGTGCCTGAATTAGGAATAAAGCCTTTGAAGTCTGTCTCTATTTTGAATGCACTTTCACTAAGAGTATTTTTAGAGAGTGGTATTAATAGAGTAGTTTTTACCTCAGTATAAACTCTGAGTACTTCCTCTACTGCCAGTACCAGCACTGTCAATTAGAGAAAGAGCCAAACCTTGCCTAGGACCTTCCTGTAACGCTAAATCTGTTTAGAAAACACATCATGACATGAGCCAATAAATCTTCCTCAAGTTCCAAGCAGTAACAGAGAATAATATAGCAAATCATACAAAGGCACACACACAAAAAACGGACAGCTGTACTCCAGAATATCAACATCATCATGGCATCAAGAGGACACTTAACACATTGTGTTAGGAACAACAACAAGAGAGGCTGCTTCAGAAGGAACTTTTTATCCCCTGTAACAGCATCTGCAAAAACCTCACCAATCACCACCTTTACAGATGTGTATGCTTGCCCATATATCACATACAGTATCATACAGATTCAAAGAGCAATGCACCAAACAGACAACAAAATACATCCATAGTTGTAACATGATGATTTGATTTCAGCTGCTTGACTAAAGCAAAGGAGTAATGATGCACTGAGATGTCTCCAGAAACCAAACCTCATCTACAGCAGTGCCAGGTCAGGAAATGGTTCATGTGAATCATTCTTATAATGGACATTTTCAGTAAACAACATCCTCCTGTGGATGAGGGTGTCAGATCAGAAAACACTCAGATGTGTGTGGTTCTGGGAGTCAATAACAAATGACACGTTTTGTCCTTGATGGAGTTGCTGAATTTGAGTGAGGCGGAGAGGGTTAGAAAAAGATGGAAGATCTTTCTCCAACCTCAAAACATTTTACACACAGACCGCAATAGGAAAAAGCTGCGTAAACAGTGAAAACACCATCTCAGAAAACAGAAGACGAAGTCATACTAATGATACTAGAGGCATAAGAAAAATAGCAGCAGTCCCTGTTGGAGGTGAAGTGCTGGTGGACAGTGGGGGGATCAGGCTAATAAAATCACAGAGCTGGAAGGAATAAGAGGATCAATAGGTGTTATTCAGGGAAGATGGAGACTGTGGCAAATGGCACAGAGGTACAACATGTCTCTAATCTTTGATTCTATATAATGAGAAGCTCACAGAGATAGGCTGGCAAGTAGGATTAAGCCTTCTCAAGTTTATGACTTACAGTATCGGCACTCAGTCCTGCATCGCCGCTTGAATTTTAAACACATCCTGGAAAGTGAAGGAAGTAATCTCATTAAAATACAGTCTCACACACAAACACACACACAGCTTTCACACACACTCTTCAGTGGCAGCTGTAAACCCTGGTGGTACACAATTAGAATTACCTGGAAACATGCAGCAGTTTGTCAGTTTCTGAAGGCCATCAGTGATCCTCATCCAGACTGGATCTGTCACATGGCTTTAAATTTCAACTAGAATTCTTCTCGTAAATCCAGCATGTCAGAGGTCACTGATCAGCCTGTTCTGAATCTATTCAGCTGACATGTGGTGAGCATCAGCACCTTGGGCAGAACAACAGCACAGCAAAAAACAAAACAAAACACAGGAGCAAACACAGGCTAGGATGCAGATGAGCTCAAAAAAGAAGGAAATGAGAATACACAAGGGCGAGGGCTTTAAAATAAAACAGGAAGGGGAAGACAAGAGCAGGCTACAGGTGAAACGAAATTTTTTCAGATGATGGCAAGACAGCAGGTACTAGCACAGGTAGGGACACAGACGAAGTGACAAAGTCAAGCAGGGCAATGACACTTAAAAACACAGGGGCAGTAGGCAACAGGTGAAACCAATTAGAGTGGGGAAGACAATCAAAACAGGATGGAAACCAGACAAAGGCAGGAAGTAGAACAAGACGAGACACACTAGCGACAAGACTTCAAAAATAAAACAGGAAATGCACAACTCAAAAAACCAAAACAAGAGTAACTTAACTGAAGAAACACACCAGGAACTAACAGAACTAAAGAAACTGAAAAAAACAAGAGTCCAAAAAGGGGCTGTAAAGAGATTAACAAAATCCAGAAGTTGAAAATGTCCACAAAGAGTTCAAAACCCAACCAAAAGAGTTCAGAAAACAGCCCCTTGGCTCACTGTGACAGATTGAACTCGCTAGCTATCATGAACTTCATCAGTACATTGAGTTTTCTCACAGTCCTTGTGAGTTTCACCATGAGATGTGTCCTAAAGCTCTGGAAAAGGCAGGTATTTGGACCTTGAGTTAAGAAGAGTGAACATTCACACTCAAATGTGTTTTAGAGGCAGCCTCCATCTTTCTGTGAAGTAGAAAGTGACACAACACTCTAAATAATGATTATGGTTATGTTCGGCCATTGTCTAATCTGTGCATTCTTATTGCCAAGGCGTCAATCAATCTGTCAGTGGTAAACTGATATTTAGAAATGTGACTCATGACAAGATTATATAACAGTTTGTACGACACTGTGTGTTCTAGGATCAGGGTTATTATTATCACTTCAGGGAAATTGTATGTCATAACTGCTGTCAGAGAAGTCACTGTCCAAGGGGAATGTCTCTCTGCCTTTATATGTGAGACAGCAGAGACACTCTATGTGACACAGAGCATCCATTAGCAGACCTCAGTAGAATAATTGGATACAGGTTTGAAGGACTGTGCGAGGATTCTGTTTGGTATTTGCTTTTTGTATTAATTCTTGCTGCTGCTCATGAAGTTGACAATTTAGTCAGGGGAATGCAGTGCGTGGTGAAGCAACAGAATAAAGCAATAGAACCTCCTGCACTTAGAACACACATACCCACAGACTGCAACAGTGACTTATTGACCATAGGAACATTTAAATACAATGGCTTAAGAAAAGAAAATGAGTATTTAATATACAAAAATGCCAACCAGACAAAACTAAAAAATATGCAGTTCTAAGTATATAATCAAAGTTTGCTCAGCTGATGGTAATTGCAGCAGGCTTAGTTCATGGACATCATCTTTTTACTTTTCATACTTTTCATAGCCTATAGCAGGTGATGTTACTGTTGTATTGCTGCTGTAGCCAAGAACACAAGAAGAGGACCTAAATGCAGAAAGCCCAAGACAGATTGATGCTTTAATTAAAGTCCTTTAATCACACTCAAAATCACTGGCTGAAGGTCCAGGGCCAGGGAAAAACGAAAAAGAAAAAAAACAACAACAAAAAACAGGAAACAAAAAACACAAGGTAAACTCCAGAAGGCCTTACCCTAGATAAAAAGGCAACCAAGGTAAGTCCATGAGTGGAAAACACAGGGCACAGGGAGTGGACTTAGGGAAGCAGGACAGAAGTACACACTGGAACCAACACAGACAAATTGGCAAGAACAGAGGGGAACAACAAGACTTATACATACACCAGGTAACAGGCAACAGGTGAAACCAATTAAGGCGGAGCAAACAATCAAAAAAGGAGGGAAACCAGACAAAGACAGGAAGTAGACTAGGGTCTGATACACAAGGGCTAGGGCTTCAAAATAAAACAGGAAATACTAACAAAAACCAAGTAAAGGAGCACAAGAGCAGACTACAAACTAAACAAGACATACTGAACAAAACCCGTGACCCAAAACAAGAGCAGCATGGTTACAAAATACAACCTAGGAATTACAGAACCAACCAAATATGAGACCAAACAAAAGAGTCTACTAATAGTCCAACAGGAGTTTAACAAAAAACAGAAAAAATACTCAGAACTAACCCAGGGCTGATCTGAAGTCCAAACTCAGTCCATACAAAAGTCCAAAACAGAACAACAGAAATTCAACAACAATCCAAGTCCAAAACAGTCCCCTTAGGGGCTGATATTAACAGTTACACTGCTGGGTGCAACATAGCATGTTACTAGATGCAGATCTGAAGAAAGACTGAACTGTGTAGATTTTTGTGTTAAAATATGGCAATAAAATCATAAAATCTAACTTCACATTGGTAGTCATGAGAAGTTAGATTTTGCATCAAGGTTAGTTATCTATTTTATTTTATTTTCTTTAATTTTGGTGTCACATTTAAACTCCAAATTCATTCCTGCCTCCGGCTTGTTACGATCCATAGTTATGGTTTATCGTTAAGTGACCTCTAGTGTTTGTATAAGTGGTTGAGTGGTTCTTGCCTGAGGCCCATTGTGTTGCATTTTGTAGTATTTATATTCTTGATTATTTTAAAAGTGTTGAACGCAAGAAAAGTATTTTCATTGGAGATGCTTTTATACAGGTCAGATCAGAGAAAGGAGAAAAGAGAGACACTCTCAGAACTCCAGCTTTAAAGGTTTAACATCTAGTTATTAAAATATGACTGTGTGCGTGTGTGTGTGCATGTTCTGTCTTAAGTGCCGTTAATGGTTGGGCCATGAGATTGCTACTTTAATTGTTGAAATGTTATCACAGATCATTAAAGCCGACCAGAAACCTCATCACAGAAACCTTTGTGCGTTTGTTTAAAAATGTGCACATGGAGAATATTTTTGCATCAGAGTTATGAAACACACACACACACACACACACACACACACACACACACACACACACACACACACACACACACTACGCATTAAATGATCACTTTGTATCTCTAGTACACACATGGTTGTCTCACCCTTTTGACTCCGTTGTTCAAATATTGGATTGGTCTAATTAGCAGGCTCATCACACTTTATTGATCTATGGATTAGTGTCTGATGAGAGCTCAGAAGCAACAGTGATGCAACGAGGGGCAACGTGAATGCAGACCTCCTGTATATAAGAAGCACTCACCATAGCCTGCAGGCTAAACATTTCATATTATAGAGGGCTTTCTAAGATAGCTTTTATCTGTTTATCTTTTACTCAGTAGAAATCTTAACTTGATACACTTTTCTCTGAACAAAGTGACTTGTAAATTACTTTGGGTTGTATGTGATTCTCCATTTAAAAATCCCCGATACACTGGGCAAGGGTGAGATTGGATTTGTCCTCTGAAAATGGGAATGTGTGTTTATGAATATCCCACTGCTGCATCAGCACATAAGCAGACCCCTTTTTTGCATAATGATCTCCAAATTGAGGTGTATTGACGGAATGCAGAAAACAGTTGAAAGAAAAGCCGGGAAGAGCAGATGAGGTGACAGCAAAGGTGGGAGATTACAAATGACTGATAGCTGAGCATGTGCCAATCACAGTGTACCTCACCAGGCCCGGGCTGTGTGAATACATGGACTCGAGATGATATACAGAGAGGAAAAACAATCTGAAAATGACATCTACAGCTAAAAAGACAAGTGAAATTTCACCAGTGTGGCAAGATGACGGGTGCAGTTGATGTCACCGGTCATGTACAGTTTGAGAAAAGGCTCAGCATCAGCAGACGTGATTAAAAACTTTAGCACAGCAATGGTAAGGAAAATAGATTTGGCCCAAGCTAAGCTCTCAATGAGCACTCCACTCTATAATGTGCTCGGGGAGCTGCAAAGGGACCTCTCAAAGTAATTAATGATCCTGCCATTTCAAACACCAACAGAAATGAACATTACCCATCTGCTACAGGGGAGGCTGTCCCAGAAAATGCTTACAGCTGGGCTTGTCAAGGCTACACAAATGATGTCACATCTTTAGTTAAGAGACAGAAAATGCCCAGATTCTTCTTATTGCTTAACTGCTTGTCTTCTTTTAAATGTATATACTGTATAAACATTTTTGGTTTTGCATTCTAGCAAAATGCAAGTAGCTGTGTGACTTATGCAATGGAATTCACTGATAAAGAGGAAATATAAGAGAATAGTTCTTTTTCTTTCATCTAGAAGAAAAAAAACCTCAGTATCTCATGTGCTCCCCTGCTCCTCCACTGACGTCACCTTCTGTTTAACAAGAGGCAAGAATACTCGCAATACATGTCCTACAGTAATAGAAAGGGAAAAAAAATAAATCAATAATTCAGTACAGCTCAAGCTCAAGTTTGATGTTAGTCATTTTTTGTCATCTATTCATCCTTTTTAATGTTGACCTGTTAATCAGTATGTTTGCACATGAGACCTTTTAGTTGCATCATATTTATTTATTTTTGAACTACAGAGTAAAACAATGATCAAATAATTACAAAATAATATCTAATTCCTCCTGATTCATCGAGCTGGGCTGAGGAACAACTGTAGCACTTGAAATGGAATAAATCAGCAGAGGATCTAAGGTTTCCACCCACTCTTTCTGCCTGAAAGAGCAGGCTCCCCATTATTGTTTCTTATTTCTTATTATTATAGTTTTAATACATGAAAAGCACTTTGAAACAGTCTTATGGTATAAATTGTGTTATACAAATTGTGTTATACAAATAAAAGGTAAGATGAGCAGGATTACGGTCAGCAAGATGAGCAAAACCAAAATATGTGGATGTCTGTGTTGGCCTCTGCTTCACTGACAGTGTAAATGGAGAAGCAGTTTGGGGCAAAGTTTATCTAGTATTTCTTTCAATTGCACAATAGAAAGCAGAGAGGAACATGCATTAAAAACAAACAAAACTACAAGACTCCAAACCTTTGCATCTCCCTCCTCCTGGTTCCCTCTCATCTGTTTAATGTTAGATAAAGACATCAAATGCCCAGAAAAACTTAAAAAAAAACAAAAAAAACAAATTCTGGCTCGTCTTTCAAAGAAGGTAAACAGTGAAGAAGTGCATGACACAACTGTCCTTGAACACTTCAACAGAAACTTTCTACAGCAAAGAGAAAAACGCAGTAAAGCTGTTAATCAACCTGCCACATTTTTTCACTTCCATTAGGACAAACTGTGATTTGAAATATGCAAAAACTTTCATTGTATAACTATAGTCTGACAACAGACATGAGGCGAGCTAACCTCAAACATGGAAACATAGCTTCTAGATTTCAAAAAACACAGTTAAAGTTCTCTTTTTTTCCTCATTTCTTACAGTTTTTTTTTTTTAAATCTCAGAATTTAACACATTTCTGGGTCTGTTTCCTAACTAGCTAAAGACTTCCAGCAGCTCTGTTCAGACTGTGTCTGGAGACAAACTCGATAATGAAGAGGACACAGCTTAATGCAGATTAAACTGAGATGAGATTTCAGTGAAGTCTATTTAGCCCATTAACATCAGCACTGTAGTATTTTGTGTCATGTTAATTCAGTCATTCACTGAACTCAGATCGATGACCTTGTCTGTCCTCAACCAACAACAGTTTTGTCAGTGTTATTCACAGAGAAGGCAAATACTATTATAATAAAAACACACAGCATATTTCATTACCAATACATACAGAAGACACATGTTGCTATAAGAACATATAGTATTTTGTTTTTCTCAGTATGATTTGTGGGAGACATACTTAAAAGGACCATGTCGCATGTGGGAAACATGAACTTGATATTGTTCGTTTACAGAAAAACAACACAACGTAACGCTAAAGCCCCACACAACAATAACTTCACCAATGGATGTGACCATAAAGCATAGGTCCTCTCAACTCAATTTCCCCCAGAGAGCGGTCCATATGTCAAATGACAAGTCCATAATAATCTCCATCCCTGCCATCCCAGAGTTCAGCCTGTGCAGAAATGAGGCCAGCTCTACTTTTAATAACAAAGTCTGTGTCTTCACTTATCCTCCCTCTCCCAGTGGACCGAGGGGAAAATTGGATTTCACTCTTGTTTTTAAGAGGCTGATATTATCTCTTTTGGGGCCCAAATCATCTTTTAATAATTAAAATGATTTTTTTTTAAAATGACCAGTTATGCTTCTTTTAAAGCAGGAAATGATCGGCTGTTCCCTGGCTCTTGGCACTTTTTTTAGGTGGTGGGGAGGAGGGGGTGGGCACCTCCCAGGAGAGTTTACTGGAGTACATAATCACTCAAAATGAAGCCACACCTCCCCCCGCGCCCCTCCTCTTGTCTCCCTGCCTAGTCTCTCCCTGTTATGCCACTAAAATTATAAAGCTGTCCATTTCTGATGAAAAGATTCTTGTCTACATTTTATGGTTCAAACAAAACAAGGCAGAGGTTATGCTGTTCAGTGAGCTGACAAATGACTGTTACCTCGTTTTTTTTTCTTACCTTCCCCTTCTCTAATGCGTATTTGCTGTGTTCGTTGCAGAGGTGTTCTTGCAAATGTTACCGGTGCCAGACCTAGGGGAATCTGGACCGGCAGCAGAGATTACACAGACTGGGCAGCACTGTGCAATCTGTGGGTCAAAGGAGGAGGACACAAGTTAGCGTGTTCCGCTGGCGCTCATTTATTTCCAACTGCCCCTGCGCGCATTTGTGATCAAGCTTTAAAAAAATAAAATGACAACCAATTCACATTACTGACGATAAATAACATAAAGAATTCTTCTCTCACTCAGATAAAATAAAACAAATACATATGTATAGATATATACATTTCTTACATGAAATGCGAGTAAAAGTAAAAAAAAATAAATTAATATGCATCCCTCAGCATCAGAGTACAAAGTAATTGATCCAAGGTGAAACATAGATATATTTCAAAATAAGAAAAATCAAAACACACATTCCTACTACACACACACACACACACACTCAAGACTACTAATGCACAAATCCATTTACGCGTTGTTATTAACTAGCATGCTCCCTGACACACATACACGCGCACATATATACCTGAGCAACGGTCACAAAATGACGCGGTGTACACCGCAGCAACCGAAACCCAGCGCCTCTTACCAAGCTTTTTTTTTTTAAATCACTGGCAACTGAAACTCTTAAAAACATTCAAATAACTTTAATTCTACAGAATACTAAACACCGATACGTGAACAAAAATACGTTTGCAGTAACGTTAAAGTTACTAATTAGCGTAATGAAAGACCGGCAAAAACTCTGGAACAAAGCCGAGACTCGTCACCTCATAAACACATCTCCCAAACATCTCAAATCATTTTAAACATTTCTCCACACTTTATCTTTCATGTACATACAATACTGAACGATGAAAATGTAAAATTTGGTATTACCTGTGGGTCAAAGGAGGAGGACACAAATTAGCGTGTTCCGCTGGCGCTCATTTATCTCCAACTGCGCCTGCGCGGAGTTCCCTCCCCACTAGACCCACTACACCACACCGTCATCTCCTGGCGACATAGTACATCTACCTCAGAGGTAAAGACTGAAGAATATAAAATCACCTTTGCAGTGATTTAATGATTTAACAAAAAAATAAGGGGTGGTTTTTTAAAAAAAAAAATACTATTTATATGGCATTTTTCCAACCTACTACACAAACATACTATACATTCTAAGAAATGTCGAGAGTCCTGTGCTTTTTTTCCAGAGCTTTTAAATGACCTTTTCTATAATTACTAGTGATCTGTAATCGTGAAGTGAAACTGTTTCTTGTAGCAGATCAAAACAAACCTTAACACACACTGAGGTCATCTACCTCTCCAGTGACCTTTGACCTCTATTCATGTCTCAGTCTCACTGTTTTCCTTTCCTTCCCGCCTCAGTGAAATGAAGTAGAAACCACATCAGTGAGAGATGCTAAGTGTTCTGAACCTCTGAAAATGATCTGTGTCTGAAATTAGTTCTGTGATCCTTCAGAGTTAATACAGCACTGGAACGTATGGTTTCCTGCCCACTGCATACTCTTTTTCACTTCATTTATCTACAAACAGAGAACAGAGGTGTGACTCACGCTGCGCGTAGCCTTTGTTGTCTGGATCTGTAGAGGCATACGGCTTTCAAGTATAAGGCTTCCTATTGCTGCTTGATGATGTTTGTGCAACATCACGGTCCATTGTGGTCCATAGTAGACATATTGTAGCTTCAGTAATCAAAGCAAAGAGCGAGATGCTTTGAAAAATAACAAAGGGAAAACAGTATTGTAGTTATCTTATGTTACTCCTCCTCTGTGAGCTTTGTGGGTGGAGTCTTCTGATGGCCTCTATGAATGGTTAAATGGCTTAGTATGCTTCAAAAGAACTGGTTTGTACACCTGAGAAAGAGTTTATACTTGCTCTCAATGACCCAAATGACCCAAAGTTGAGAAAATTGACATTGACTAAACCATCTTCTTGACAACTCCGTCCACTGATGAAGGCAGTGATCAGCCACATCTTGTCCAGAAAATCAGCCTAAGTGCTGAACATATGGATAACTCTGCTTTCATTTTTCTGTTTTTGTAACAGTGCAAGCAATGTTGTATTCTTTAGATGTGTGTACTTTATGATTTTACAGCTTACTTTTGAGTAGCTTCCCCTGCTGAGTAAACTTACCCGTGTTGTTGTTGCTGCTTTAGTTGTTTAATTTTGCTGGACTGACTGTCATTTGGAAGAAAGTTGGCCATTGAAAACTCTCCTGGCTGCTGCTCCCAGTAGCAGTGACCTGGGCTCAGCAGAAACACCACTCAGTGGAACAGCCATGTATTTTTTTCCATCAGAGTTTGTTCAAAACACATTGTTGCCTACATAGCTATGATTTGGACTTGGTACAATGGTTTTTTTTTTGTTGCGTGATAATCGATAATAATCCACACCCACATGTCTCCTCACCCCTCACCTCCTCCTCCTCGCTCTGTCCCTCAATCAAATACTCAGTATTGCCATGAGCTGTACCTTTGCGATCAGCTGGCCGCTTTCACTGGTCTGAGGGCACTGTGGATGCACAAGCAGCCCACACTGCTTGGTGACAGCCTATGACAGCCTCTGCCCCCCCGTCCCCACGATGAAGAATCCTCACCTCCACCTCTCACGTCAGACCCCACACCAAGACTCTATTTCCTGACCTGCTCTCGCAATCTGCAATCGATAACTGACAAAATGTCAAACACATTTGTATCTGTATCCTCCCCTCGGCGGGAACTCTATCTGCTGGTTGGACTGGTGTCAAGGCTGCCAGAGCTGTAATCTGTTACACCACTCTCCTGATAGAAATACTACTGACAGATTTATGTTTGAGCTGAGGGAGAATCGATCATCTTTCCTCACATATTGTCGTCGAAGCAATCTTTTTTAATCTAATTTATCTCACTTTGATTACCCAGTGCAAATCATGCAGGCAATGATGCCTGCAATATTAATGTGCTCATCAATAAAGGAGGCAAAACAGCAAGCGTTAATCAAAGCACTTATTAAAAAGAACTTATCTTCAAATAATACACACTGAAATGTCATTTGAGCGAAGCGTCTCATATCTGAGGGCGGGGAGGAAGAAAAGGAAAACGAATCATTTCCTCTTCAAAGACCTTAACTTCTTACTGCAGTGAAATAGTCAGGTAGTGCAGCTAAGAGACAACATGCTAACTGTGTGTTATGAGGAAGATAAATAGAAGAATATAGGAAATGACAGAGTGAACCCCACAGCACCTTACCTTTTTTTGTCGGGGTGTCTTAAGATTGGAGGAAGAGGCGGAAGTTAGGTGTTGATAAATCAAGTGAATCAACACATTCCAATAACAGTGTGTTCCGAGTGCATTTACACCTGCTTTAACATGAATTTTATCTTATCTGTTGATAGAAGGTGTAAATGAGACTTGGATTTTTAATGGAAATTGGAAAGTTTAATGGAAACTGAGGTGTGGAATAACCAGGATAATGGTCACTAACTGCATGAGGTTTTATTTTGGAATTCTTGGCTTCAGTAGAACAGATTGTTGTATAAGGTTTATATATAAAAATTATATAAACCTTTTTAGTGTAGTTGGAAAAAATGCTTCATATGCCAACAGTTTATAATTCACTTTACAGTAGAATTGATTGTAAAGGGCTTTGTTTCTTTTCCTCCACACATATTTTTTGAAAGATTTACATGAACAAATAAGACCTTTAGTCACTTTGTAAGAAATTGATGTGGAATAAAATCAAATAGTGTAACCACAGGGCCACAAGCTAGTCATTTTTCTAACCAAACCAGGGAGAAAAATGATTTTGTATCCACTGAAGTCACACATGGGGACTCACAACCTCAGTATTTCTAAAATTTTGGCTATGAGCGTGCACCCTGTTGATGTTAATCCAAACAATACTTTTCCTTCTCAACTTCACAGCAACAGTCCGCCTCTTTTCTTGTTTTTACCAGACACTATCTCACTCCTCCTATTAAGTTCCTCCTGCACTTCGAACGCCTTCCTGTCGTCTCAGCTGTCTCTAATGTACATTGCTCCGTCAAACAAGAGGCACAAAATCAATCCCCTGCTTTCTATTTGCGTGCTGCAGAACCACCCTTCTTCCGATCAATACGCATTCAGGCTGGATGACAAAGGTAAGAGGTGTGTGTGTGTGTGTGTGTGTGTGTGCGTGTGCGTGTGTGTGTGTGTGTGTGTGTTTCAAGGCTTTTAGGCTCAGTAGAGAGCTTCCCTTTCCAACAGCTAAAAGTCTTTGTGTGTGTGTTTTCCTCTGTGTGTTCATGAGCAGTTCAGCAATTCTTGGGCTTGTTCAACAAGAAATTTACTGTTTCACCCTGTGAACAGTTACAAATAAAATAAAGTACAATAGATTGTAAACAAAGACACAATACAATGCTATTTCCCCAATATGTACAATGTCAACAAGGAAAACTGACAGTGTGGTGTTTAAGTAGTTTTTGGGCGCACGTACCAAAAGTCCTCCTTGTGTATACACCTCCAGTAGACACCTGATACTATTGAATCATCACCACAGTTAATCACAAATATCACCTGAGTTGTGTTTTATATGGCTCACAACAGGAGCCACTATGCTTTGGAAACTTTTCTGGTTTGGTTTGAGTGTTAAACTTTCTGTTCAGGCACATTATCATATGAGTCTGAGTTACATGTTGACTGATATTTGATCCAGTTTTACTCAAACAAAATGTTGTCCCATGTTCTGTTCACCTGGATGTCTCATGTGTCTTTTAACTTCCACGTTATATCAGGCAGTATTCTGAGCTGAGTCTTTCCTGTTGTCTAATCCCAGCTCCATTGTTGTCTAAAAACAAGTGAGCCACACTGTTGCGCTGAGTGACGTGTTCCTTCATTAACATGAACACACACACACACACACGCTGTAGTTTATTTTGGCTCAGGCCCACACACACACACACCGTCCCGCTGCCCCAAATACTCAGCAGAGCACCAAATGTGGATTAATCCACCCTCATGAACAAATACACTGTTTCCTCCTAGTTGAGTGATATTAGAAACATAACTGTGTGTCATTATACTAAGAGGTGTGTCGGTTGTTGAGCCTACCTGATTTGAGTGGATTGGACAAAATAATAAGAACAGCTGTCGACGTAATACAAAGCAGTTCAACAGCACCACAGACAACAGCCTCCAAAACGATCATATAGTTGAGTTATAGTCAACCATTTTTTTTACACATTGTCATTGAAGCTTCTAATGTTTATATATATCTAACAGGACAACTTTACTTCTGCTTCAGAAAATGTGAACTTGAGATGTCTTTTTCTGGGAATTTGTTGGTGCAGTGGTTTACACAGCTGTCTCATAATCAGAAGATTTAGAGTTCACCACTTCTAAAGTAAAGGCAGACACAAGTGTCATCTGCCATCTACAGCCAGAAAGTCCATCATGATCTGGACACCAGACTTAGGGTAACTGAATTTGGTTTACATACGCTCACCAAGCACTTTAGTGGATGCACCATGTCAGTACTGGGTAAGGAACAGCGTCGGTTCTTCTTGTCACTGATTCCACAAGTTGTCGGAAACCTTCCTTTGAGATTCTGCTCCGTGTTGACATGATTGCATCACGTCATTTCTGCAGATTTATCAGCTGCACATTCAAGCTGCTAGTCTCCTGTTCTGGTTTTACAAACGTTTGGCCCCTGTGTGTATTTTGTGCAGACAAGTGAGTCATCACTTTGTGGTGTGACCACCGTGTAGAGATGAAAAGCTGACCTCTAGAGACTGAGACAGATCAATGTAATCCCTTTGCTACTGTCCTGCTGTCCTGCCTTCAGGTACCTCCGTCCATGCCTGTGGGGACTGTTATGTGGACTGTCCTGACCCTGAACATGAGCAGGGGCTCCTTGAATTGCAGCTACATTGTTCTTTGCACTTCGCAGACTGAGTTGTTGTAAGACAGCTAAAGCAGCAATGTAATGTACCCTGTCTGATATCTCTGCCTCTTGCCCTGTTTTTTTTTTTTTTTTATTATTTAGCTTCTTTATCAGAGCTGACTGCTGCAAGGCTTCCATCTTGATTCCCAACCAACCGTGCATCATGGACAAGTTTCAATATTTGGAGTGTATTTTATCTTAGCCAAGGGAAACCATGGCACATGCATAACAAACTCTTCATGCACACTGTAATTCAATAAAAGTTCAGCAAAAGCCTGGGGGGCACTTTTATAAATGTGTCCTGATAAAGGCATGTTCAAAACTGCTGGGTGCCATGGAAACAGAAATGTTGAGAGCCACTTTACTTTTCTCCTGCTGATCTTGGGTTTGGTAACGTATTTCAAATTTTTGTTCCCTTAAAATGTCTCTGCATATAACTGCAGGCTTCGATCCGCTCAAGGCTAGGGATAATTAATGTCCCCTCACCAAGCCACTACATCTACAGGACAACACATAGGAAAACACACACAGTCTCACACTCGCTTTATTAGTCTTATCATGGCGCTTATCGTGATCATGGCGTCTGGCTGAGGATCTAAAGTGACCTTTCATTCTGGTTGGAGGCATGAACTTATACTATATTCCTTTAAGGCAGTATGCATATAGATGAAAATTTGTATATACTTGTATTTTGTTGCCACAAACTAAGATTGTTTCCACAAACCTTTTGCATAGCAAGTTGTTATAGCATGCTAATTCATTGTCAGAAATGCTCTTCAGCATAATCTTTGTGTCACATTTGCGTGTTGACCTATTTGACACGATAGATGTGTGAAAGTGACACATTAATTGTGTCAAATCTGACAGAACATGTCCTCCCTGAGAGGAAGCGGCACCTGTTAAAATGTAACACAACACGTGTTGTTTTCGACACGTCTGTTTTTAGAACGTACCGTCAGGTGACAGTAGTTCTCTCAGGCTCTCCTCAGCTGACACCTCCAAACAAACACCTCCACTTCACAGAGCCAAACTATGGTTCTCTGAAGCAGGAATTACTCTCAGAGACACTATGATATACCAGTCAGGAAGAGTGAAATGGAAATCTCCAAACCGCAAAGAGTTCATCAGTATGAACGTGACATTGCAAGAATGTCAGATTTTTCAGAACGTTTTTATTTCTTGATTTTACCTAGGGTACCTGTTTGAAGTACTGAAAGCCATACAGGCCTTTATGCAAAGGCACTGGTGACATTTTTTTTTTTTCCCTGTTTAATCATGGATCTGTATCTGTCACCTTATTTTTTTATTTATTGAAGTGATAAGTTAAGTTTCATGTTTGTAGTACTACCAGGGCAATTAAAATCATAATTCACTTGACAAAGTAAAAACAAACAAAAAACTGTTTTCTGTGCAGACAAACAGACAGGTGATTAATAAGGCTACCACAAGACAACAATGAAGTTAGCGCTGGTGGACCACATGCATGAATTGTGCACAGCCCTTGTCTCAGTGTTGGGACACGTTTCACTCCTGCTGTTGTGTGATGGCCACAACTATTTGATAAAGTCAAAGTAAAGGAACATTTTTTTGGACAGTGTTTAAAAGTGAATGTTTCAAGGCAAAAGTGTGCGTGGACAACAGTGTGGGACAATACTGTGGGACAATACTGAGGGAGACCGGGGTGATGTCCAGCAGGGTCTGAAAGTAAGTCCCAGAACTACTGAGATTAACTACAGCTTTAAAGTAAAAAGATCCATAACAGAGAAATATAAGTAATATAAGTACACCTTAAAATAGCACGAGTAAATGTACGTTGCTCCACTGAAACAGTTGCTTTTCACTCCCATAGACAAAGGGAAGCATTATGATTCAAGTGGTGTTACTTCAGTAAAAAGCTACATAGATCTGGGCTCTTCTGGGGCAAATCGATCACCGAGTTGAAACCTTTTCCAGGGCTTTTCTTTCTGATTTACTTTTTTAAAGCATCCCCTCCAATTACGAATCTTCAGCAGACTCCTCCAATAGCCTTCCCATCCGTCCTCCTGATCTGATCTGGCTGAAGGCATGCTAATGTGTTCATCAATTTCACAATAAATACTTACGCATAGAAGTTCACAGAAAACTGCTACTGTCTCACTGTCTTAGCCTGTCCACGCCTGCTGTAAATGTTAAATTTTATCACACCACATTAGCCTACTGACTGAAATATCACCATTAATCACATTTGGGTTCCTTTTAAAAGTCTCATTTCAAATTCCATCAATAAGTAAATAAGTAATAACCTCCAAAAGCTCCATTTGCTGTCCTACTTCTCCACTGCTACAAAGAAGATTTTATCCTGTTTTTCATTTTACTTTGTGTTTTACCAGTTTTAAAGGAAGAGATGCATTTAAGAGGCACAACTAGTTCAAATTTGCATCTTCTCTGAATTCAGGCCAGAATGAACGTTTGCAAGGCACACACTCATCAGCCTGCATCCTGCTGCACGACGTCCTGCTCATTTATTTTTATCTTCGGAATGAAAACCAGTTATAGACATAAAGAAATCAGGAGTACCGAGTGTGTTTTTTAGTCTCCACCAGCTCCTGAGAAAAAAAAATATCCGTCTCTATAGCTGTGAAAATGTCAGACAGGAAAACCTTCTCCTGTTTGGTGCTAAGCTGGTGGTGCACTGAAAGTTTATCACAGCTTGTTCACCGAAAACACAAGGATGACGAGAGCTGAATTCAACCGAAACGACTGTCCAAAATAGGCAGAAATATTTTGTGGAGCTGAGGGGGGACTATGAATAAATAAGTTCTGTAGCAGCTAGGCCAACAGCCACTAGGTAGCTTCCTAATTATTGAAGTCAAACATTTCAAATGAGTTGCAGAATAAGTATATGTGGTTTTTAGAATAAATATATGGAATATGGAAATTTGTCCTCCTCAATAATTATAATTGATCAGCCACATTGCCAGATTCCTCGAAACTAATTTAGTTTAGAATTAGTTCTAATTTAGAATTAATTCAGTCCTCTCAATAATCAGTGATAAATTTACCCCAGCACACTCCAAACTAAATTAAAGGAAGTGTGGTTTGTCACCACCTTCCACAATAACACACAATAATTTTCTGATCTGACACTGATATCAGGATGGCATCATTTGCCGCTGCAATGGTTTAGCTTTCGTCAGGTTTAAACACTCAATGGGACAGTCGCAATTGGACACATGGCTTCTTTTTTTTTTGGTCAAGCAACAAAAGTAAACACAACTGCTGTGTGCAAGGCTCATAAGCACTCACCAAAGTTTGGGTTTTGCACAGCTCTTTAGTCCACAAGGAAAACACAGTCTCTTTAACTCCCACTGAGTCACAGACAACATTAAAAAGGTCTGACTGGATCCGTGCGTTCCAGAGCTCATTGCTGATCCAGATCTAGCATTCGACTGCAGTTTGAGGAGGTGTGTCTGTACTCTGAGTAAGGTGCACTCTGTTCACTGCCGCTCTAAAAGATTTGTACTAGCCGTCTGAGTTGCCAGAAAAGCAGCCGACGTGTTGACACGCTCTTCTCGAGCTTAACAAATTGACAAAGATTTGCAAACAGCAACAAGCCATCGTATCTCAGCTATTTGACTCCTGTGTGAATAAAACATCGGACCACACAAAAACTATAAAGCCCCCCCCCCCCCCCCCCCCCCTCCAACTTTTTTTTTGCATATTTTTCTGTACCCGAAGCAATTCATCAGTTCATGGTCCAATTTTGGAGTCAGTGGAGTGTGGCAGAAGCGTGGACTAACATCGTCACAGGACTGTGGAATGCATAACAGGCTTTGTTACAGTTCAGAGCTGTTTATGCCAAGCTGCGTCTTGTAGGAAATGGAGAGGAAGAGCCTCCAGCTACCGAGGGATAGATGTTAGGAAGTGGAGCGTGGTGTTTGTTTTCTGTTTTGTTTTTTTTTATTCACCATTCAACGGACACAACAATTAAAAAGACAATTTTCTATTTACAGCAGTGACCTTGCAGAAAGGGATAGAAGTCGGTGGCAAGGAGAAGCAGAGAAGGAGGGACCAGGTCTTGGATTCAAATTCTGGGAACTTCAAGATGACTGCATAAGAACTACATGATTTGTCCCTGAACGTACAGTAAGACCTAAAGTAGGAAATGTGGAAACTCACCTAAAATGTAGTAAAGTTGGCTTTTAATGTCTTTAGATGTGACTTAGGGAAAGATGGTTCCTTTCTTTTGTCATGTTTATGCTCTGGTTTTGACTTGCTCTTTGTTTTGCATGAAACACTCAGCTTATTAAATCATGTCAGACACATTTCTAAAGCATAAAGAGCTGAATTACCCTCATAACATTTTATTTCATGTTACTGTCTTTTTGTGCTTTTTATAAAGTGCTTTGATCTTTTTTTTTTTAATCAACAATGGATGTATAATGTTAAAGAGTTGGTTTGTAGTGACAAACCCACAGAGAATCATCAACTAACTCTTCACATCACTTCAGCTCCCTGGGGCTATGCAGAGCTATTCAGCCTCTTGTAGTTCATTGTTTTGATTTTCCAGGTTATAAACTGCTCTTGTTAACCTTGTTTCCAGCGGCAGGAAGCTGTTTTCAGAGAAAAGTGATGATTTATTCTCATCAAATTTTATTCATTAAAAGCACAGTGTTATTAACCATCCATATCTTTGCCTGTGCTCAGGTCCTTTTTTTTTTTTTTTTTTGCCAGACCTCGAGGTGCAACACGGGTAAGAACACAACAAACTGCAACGACATTAAACTGAAGAAAATTAAGAAAAATAAATGAATCTTTTTCTGCTGCTTTAAAGTTCGAAACTAATTTGGTGATAGAAACAAATCCGATGATAAAGCTCAGGAAAATGTGTTGGTGCTTAAACCAATACAAGTCAAGTGTGAGCATGCTCTAGATTAGCTTTAGCACACCGCCTGGCGTGTGCCTGTTATCCTTGTCACTGACAGCGACAGAGGAGATGTCACACTAATCAGATTTTTCTTTTCAGTCTACCTCCCTCTCTCTCTCTCTCACACACACACACACACACACATACAGCAGCATCACTCTCCTTCAGTGAGAATATATAAGCTGTTCATTGTTAGATGAAGCCGAATGCAGCAACTGCCCAGAGTTTTCCCATCAACGAGTGAGAGAAGCAGCCAGAACATCTCAAAATCTACTCTGCAGAATACAGTGCATTCAGAAAGTCTTCAGACTTTCACTTTTTCAACTTTTTATGTCTCAGCTGCATGCTAAAATCGTTTCAGATCATTTTTTCCCTCCATCAGTCTGCACTCAATATCCCATAATGACAAAATGAAAACAAAATTTCAGACATTTTTTGCGAATTTGCAAAAGAGGAGAAACTGAAATTATTTATTATACAGTTCACAGCCTCAAGTCTTTGCTCACCTCGATTTAAGGATTTTCTGCCATTCTTCTCTGCAGATCCTCTGAAGCTCTGTCAGGTTGGACGAGGACCCTGAGGTCCTGAGCTCTCTGGAATACGTTTACACTAAGCATGTTTTTCAACAGCTTTCCTTCAGCACCCCCCACATCATCGCACTGCCACCACCATGCTTCACTGTTGGGATGGTAATGGGCATGTGATGAGTGGTGCCTGGTGTCCTCCAGACAGGACACATGAAGAATTGAGGTCAGACAGTTCAGTCTTGGATTCATTAGACCAGAGAATCTTGTTTCCTCACGGCCTGAGAGTCCTTTAGGTTTCATGTGTCTCTTACTGAGGGGAGGCTTCATCTGTGATGGTTGTCCTTCTGGAAGTTTGTCCCCTCTCCACACAGGATCTCTGGAGCTCACCCAGAGAGACCATCAGATTCTTGGTCATCTTTGTTAACCAAGGCCCTTTTCCCCTGAGTGCTCGGTTTGGTCGGGTGGCCAGCTCTGTGAAGAGCCCCTCTTCTATTTAAGTAGGTATGTAGGCCTCTTTTCTCTTTTCTCTCCCTTCAATGCAGCAGAAATGCTTGCTCTGATATGCACTGTCAGCTGTCTTTATAAAGGCTTTATAGAGACAGATGTGTGTCTTAAATCATGTCCAATCAACTGAATTTACCACAGGCGGACTCACATCAAGGTGTGGAAACATCTTAGAGATGATCAAGAGAATCCTAAAATTCTGTTTTCACTGTTTTCATTTTGTCATTTAATCGTATTGACTTTAGGTGGATGAGGAAGAAAAACGTTTTATTTATTTAAAAGATTTTGGCATAAAGCTGCAACACAACAAAATGTGAAAAACCCAAAACAAAAAAACTGAACAGGTCTTAAAAAAAAAAAAGGTGAAAATAAAGCAAATGTATTTTTCCAAACCACTGGGAAACCTGAGAAACTTTGTAATTTTTGTTTTGCCATTTCTCAAATCCCCTGCAGTAATCAGGGCACATACACTGCGCAGCAGCTCAGGAAACATTTGATGGACTGTGACTCACAGTGTCAATCCAAAGGAGCACAAAATTGTCACAATATTCAACAGCAGACGGCTTTGGAAGTTGTTTGGAACTGATATAAGAAAGATGTTTTGGTTAGATTTTGATGAAACGACGCAGGCAGGTTGATGCTGGATGAACAATATACAGTATCGCCCGAAGAGCGTACTCTATACGTAGATAGTATTTCCTCTGAGAGTGTCTTGGGCCGCTGTTTCTGTAATGATTGTTGTATTTATGCACTGTATCTTTTCTCATATGCAAGCCAACTGTGGACAGGAGTGTAGAAAACAGAAACTGGTCCAATCAATGCAGCACAGCTTTATTCTCTGGGACTATTTGCCTGAAGTGCTGCTTTCTCAGAGAGTATGTAGATAAACGTTGGGAATTTCTTAAATCTTGGTTTTCTAAGAGGTTCATCCTTGACCAAAATTTTTCACTTCACTTAAAGAACTGACAGTTTCATATTAAATGCAATAAAAAAAAATAGTTCTGACAGGGAAAATTCTTCCTCTAAACAACCGCACTCCTTCCAGTTAATCTGCTAAAACGTGAAGCAAACTGAGCCAATACTGAGCATATGTAATTGCATCCCTCTGAGGCTGTTTGTGTGCTTCCAGGATTACGAAGAGGCCGACATTGATTCATAATTGGAGACCCAGGTTACATGGGTTATATGGTGCCTCTTGCCACATAGCCCTCTGCTGACTCGGCACCATCTGAAGTGCTCAGTGACATGACCAATTTGCAAAGTCAGTAGACCGGAGAATTATTTTGGCCTTAATCTTTCATAAGGCCAAGCTCGTGTGAGAGGGATAGATGGAAAAAAAAAAAAAAAACACACACACACACAACATAATAATAAAAGAGAAATGTGAGGGAAAGAGCAGGGTGTTTGACAGAAAGGTAATTATATGGAGCACAAATGACACCAGTAATCAGCTTGTTAACGCAGAGGGATTTAAAATGGTCCATGTTTGAGTTCGGTAACAGCCCTTTGACATTTTAAAACTTTGATTTTTCTGGTGTGACTGAAAGAGAAAGGTGGTATCAGCAGTTCTGTGCATGCAGGCATAATTGGACAGCTAGCTCAAACCACAGATAGCCCTATAGTGGTCAGTTAACTTTTACTGCAGAGTTGTATAGGTTGCTGTATATTCAAAGCTTCCTGGCTTCTTCTTTTTTTTGTAGAAACCACTGAAACAAATGAATCATTCAGTTGCATTAGAAAGTCTGTTGCTTCATGTGCATGTTTGATCTCAGAGCTGAGAAGCTTAAATAATACAGGTTTAGATGAGCAGTGTCCGACCACTGAACACTGGCCTGGGATTGTGTTTCCGCTGTTTATCCACACAGACATTCAAAGATTAATGGCAACAAGACCCTGAGACGGCTCCAGCAACAAGTCGTAGATGAGTGTGTTGGGAGCTTGTGAACATCATCTTCATGTGAAGGCGACTCCCTGCTACAAGCACACGCAAATGAATTTTCAAATCGATGCCTCAGCGCCACAGAACCATGCATAAAACTAGATGTATTTCCTTCCTGTTTTCTATTTTAATTTCATTATTTTTTCCTTTTTTTTGCTGCTTCTCCATGAGCTATTAAATTGCTGTCATTGGTGTAAATGGGACAAGCCACTGCTGGACTCTCCTCATAAATAAGTCCTGCCATAATGGCATCAAAGATGTTCCTCCCATACTGGCAGAGCTACACCGCAGATGATACAACTGCACCTCAAAACATGTCCTCCGAACAGAAGTCCATTACGGGCATACAGCATGTAAAGAACGAAGCAGTTCTCTCACCACAAAGGTCCTATTCTCGACACATACAGAAATACATGATTAAAAATGAAATTGTGTATGTATCCACATCCTGTTACGAAATCCCTTCATCACACCCCACAGCGAACACATGCTGTTCTCAGCTTTCATGTTCCGTACATGTTATGCTCTGCGTGTTTTGTGTGTTGGGTTTTCTTTGAGTTTAATTGAGAAACCTTACAGCTACATGTTGTCATGGTGTGCAGAGGGGATACTTTTCATTAGCTCTACTCCGAAATACTCGTATGATAATACGGAGGAGGTTCCAACAGAAAAACTTGTGGTAAACTGTCGAATTAAAGGATTTAAGATGGATCTGGTGGTTTGGAATGATACAGCTCACCAAAAAAATGAAATAAACCATGTTATAAACTTGCTGAGCTGCAAAATTTCCTTCTAAAGAGAAGTTTTAAAGAGACACTATGCAGTTAAAAGTTCTACTAAAACTCTGCTAAAATTTTTACCGTGAATAAAATCATTACCACACTCATTTTGGAGACAATTACCTTAAATAAATGAGGTTGTTACAAAGGAAATTGGCAGCCTTTAGCAGCCATCTTTAGTCTGCAAAACTGGTTTATAGTTGATAATTCTTTCCAAAAAAAAAAAAAAAAAAATCAATCAGAATATTGGAAAAAACCCCTATAAATTGCATTTCAGATCTGTGGGTTTGAACCTACAACTGAACCAGCATTTTTTTTAATTTAGGAAGTGAAAGTTAATATTCAGCCACTGCATAGCTACAAGTGACTGCTTTTCAGGAAAATGTAAATGTGGATGGTTTTTGGAACGAAGATTAGTGCTGTCATTTGTCTGGGGAGGACAGTCACAATTATGTTAAAAGTTTTTATACTTTCCTCAGCAGCTTTGGCATGTATGGGAAATATGGTGTTCATTTTGAGGAGCAGTAACAATACCACTGGTGTAACATATAAAATAGCAAAAATCTAATTTGTTTTATGTCAGACAGCTCAGTGAGAAATACGACAGGTCTGACAGAGAATAAATGTAAATGTGGATTTTATTTTGCTCTGTCTCAGACGTTCCCTGTGAGCAGGTATTTTTTAAAACCAGCCAAAAGTGTGTGGAGGGAAGGATCAATATCAACCCCCTCCATGGAGCACCATGAAGAGCTGGAACCCACAGGTGGACGCTGAAGTTCTGCTTGGGGTCTGAGATATGTGGACAAATGAGCCGCTGAGTTTACGACCTCAAACCGAAAAACCGACCCAGCTGATGATGACAGTGTACAAGACCCTGGTCCAGGTTAAAGTTTTACTCAGAATGAATGCTTTGTTTATACTCAGCTGGTTTTATTTTTGTATATTCTCTGCATCATGTAAAGCTTCATGACCATGCAGGGAGCTAATGGAGACAAGTGGTCCAGCCCCCCTTTCTCTTGAAAACAAGCATGCAGTCGTGGTTTACACATTTCCAAAGCTCACTTTGTTCCACCTCTTCACACACATTATCTGTGGCAGCCATCGCTTATGAATGATTCAGGAATCTTTAACATGAACAACATGTGGACTGCGGTTAGTTCAGAGTTCAGCATGGCAGACACAGTGAGACGCTAAGCTAAGCAGAAGCAAGGTCTTGTTTTTGTCATGTTCCTTACCCACATAGAGCAGGAGATCCTGTTGTGAACAGCAGTTACATACATCATACTCTCACTGAGCACTTTATTAGGAACACCTGTGCACCTGCTCACTCATGCAACCATCCAATCTGCCAATCATGCAGCAGCGGTGCAGTGGATGGAATGATTGTTGGTGCCAGACGAGCAGGTTTGAGTGTTTCTGAAACGGCTGATCTCCTGGGATTTTCACAGCCGACAGTCTCTAGAGTTTAACTGAGAATGGAACCAAACACAAAACCATCCAGTGAACAGCTCTGAGGATGGAAACACCTTGTTGATGAGAGAGGTCAGACTGGTCAGAGCCGACAGAAAGGCTACGCTAACTCGGATGGACTCAGGTGATTGGATTACAAAAGCAGAGACCACATCAGGTTCCAGTCCTGTCGGCAAAGAACAGAGATCTGAGGCTGCAGTGGACACAGGCTCACCAAACCTGGACAGATGAAGATGGATCTGGATTTCTGCTGAGGTTGCAGATGGTAGGGTCAGAATTGGACATTAACAGCATGAATCCATGGACCCAACCTGCTGTGGGTGGTGGTGGTGGTGGTGTAACACCTCTGGGATCGGATAGAATGGGAGCTTTCCTTGTAGATGGAGATGCATGATGATAATAACATGATGATAATAATGCTGTCTTGTTTCAGACTAATAGCCAAGTCTAGTCTCTTTTTTGAAGAATATTAACAGTAAATAAAAATATTACCTGTAAAGCAATACTTGCTTTTCTCTTGTCTGAGCAGAGTCTGAAGGTATTCCTTTCAGAACACATTCGGCCTCAATAACCTTCATCAATAGGCTTAAATGTCTGCACTCTTCAACGAATGTGGATGTAAACATTAAAATAAAGCCGAAACTCAGAACTTTAACCTCTGATCCTGTTGAAGTTCCTTCTTGACTTTGCAAATAGAGGTTTGACCCTGATGTCCTGATTCAAGGTCCACTCATTAGCTTTTTATTTCTCTGCTTTTAACCATGAAGAATGAACTATGATGCTGAACTTTTCAGAGAACGTGTATAAGAAGTCCTAGAAGTGCTTTAGATAAAAATATAACAGTTGCTGAGCTCTGAGGTTGCGTATCAAAAGATCCATCTCCATGACTGAACCACTCTGCCTGCTGATGAAGACTATGTGATAGGGTTGAAAGCCTAACCCTAACCCTAACCCCTGATTCTACAAAAAATGTAAAAAAAAAAAAAAAGAAAAGAGGAAAAAAAAGGAAAAAGTCATGACAAGAAAAAAAGCAGCTCAGTCCGTTAATATCCGGCCCTTGCTGTGGAATTTGTTTTCTCTTGTCAGGCAGTTGTGGCTGTCACAGTGATGAGTGGGGGCAAAGCACCAAGCGCCTGTATCACTCTGATGGAAAACACAGAGCAAGAGAGGAAGAGCAATGAACGGCGAGGGAGAGAGAGAGAGAGCGAGAGAGGAAGAAAGGTGAAGGAGAAAGGACAGGGGAGGGAAGACGAACGACGACACAACAACAACAACACAAAAACTAGATGACAAAAGGTGGAGAGGGGGAGTGACAGCGGCAGTGACTGAAGCCAGAGACAGTAAGACACAATGTGAGTAGCAGGTTGGCATTCACCATGAATCTGAATGCGTAAACAGACACAGTCTTCATCAGACTGACATAGGAGCTGTTCTACGGCACAACAAGCATTTCCTTCCAACACACAATATCAATCGCGCAGCCTGTCAACTCATGGCACCTGACAGATTGGCTGCATTTAGCCTGTGAATGCCTTTAGCTAAAGGACTTGAAGTGGCATCAGCAGTCTTCTCACTTCCAGGAGCGGTTGTTTAGACTATTTGTTTGGAGCATGTTACACGTAGATGTTTGGATGTTTCGTGATAGAGGCTGAGTATGTCGCTGCTGAAGCTTCTGCGGGCAAATTGTGGGAGACAACAGTTTTCTTGTTTGCTCATGGATCAGACTGTTTGCTGTCAGAGCCGAGCTGCAGCCACTTGGTGGTTTGAATAATTTTCTTTAAATACATGAGAACACAGGACATTGAACACACAGGTTAAAAACAAAACAAAATAAAAAACCCATCCAAAACCTCTTCAAAATGATACTAAATCCCCCCTCAGGGTTCAGCCAGACTCAGAGCCTATGGGTGGATGCTGTGATGGGGGTGGGGGCTTTTGTGAGTGACAGCAAGCAGCATCAAAGCATCAGGTGAATGATCGAAACACTGACCTCTTAGACACACCACCATGATCAAAAGGCTGTGTTGGATTTGTGTTGCAGTGACAGGGATATGAGTATAAATGTAGCAGTGGTCTCAAGTATAACATTTTACTGTACATTGTCAGTTATTTATTAACTCTTCATACACAATTTCCATACAATTAAAACTGTTTGAGTGATGTGTGTTTTCCATCTTGTACTTTACATGCAGATTTACTCTGAAAGGATCTTGCTGACCTGAAGCAGGTTCAGCTGCTGCTCCTCATACTGCAAAACAGCTACAGACCTGGCTTCACACAGGTGTATCTAGTTTAGCTAATGAGCTGGTCCTTTGGTTTGATTTCCACCACAGTCTACTTTCCTGATGCACCTGCTATCAGTCTTACCAAAGCCCTGTCTGAATGATTGAAAGACTGATTTTATGCAACTCTTTGCCTGTAGTTTCACGAGAGGTCGTCAGAGGGCAGGCTGGAGTGGGGCAGTGCAATGTGACTGAAAAGAAAAAAAAACAAAAAAACAAAAGGAAGGTCCAAAAGGAGGTGAAGGTTTATTCTACAGTGATTGTGTTATCAACAGGTCATTTCATCAATCGAAATCAATGTCCAATATCAAACTCCAGTCCAATATGTTGTTTTTCTTTTCTTTGCTTTGTTTTTTGCCTGCAGGCAAAAGTGTTTCCTCTTAAAATATTGCCTTTGCTACTTTTAGCTGCAGCTGCTGTGGACAGACAATTAGAAATCTGCAGCGTTTTCTATTCAGTGTAGTCCACAGAGAGTGTGTGAGTGTATGTGTGTGCGTGTGTGTGTGTGTGTGTGTGTGTGTGTGTGTGGCTGGATGGCTCACTTTGAAAATGAAGTAGTGTGGAAATGAGGTAAACTGATATGGCCAAGAGCATGGCTGTAGAAATGAACCTAAGATAGAAAACTCACTGGAGCGCACGGAAGAAGAAAAATGTATAAATTGAAATACACTCCCATCCTGGTTGTTTTCATTAGACATAATGGGCTGCTGTGAGCATTTCTTATGGTTCTCTCCTCCCTCTATAAAGATTTTTCCCTCACCCTGTTAGCTTGGTGACATCTGACGATACCCATGAAGGCTTACTGACATGTATAACTGAGCTCAAAAAAGGATGTGTTGAATTGTATAATAGAAAGTAGCAGCTCTCAGCCACACCTCCCTCACGGGCGGAAGTGTAAAAGCTGTGTGTGTGCGTGTAAACTCGGAGATGAGACGAGGGTAAAAAATAGTAAAATAAAATATGCATGTAGCCGCTGGCTCCCATGAACTGGAAGGTTTCTGCTCAGCAGAGTGTGACCCAGTCTGCCCAAATCCTCTTCAGGATGATTCCCGGCTCTGGGCCAAAGATCACTGATGCTCTTGATGTGCATGTCCACTCACATGACCACAACGTTTTTCCACAGTGTGGTTTGCTGATGCAGATTTTGTGCTAAAGGTTTGTGTTCTTCTCAGTCTCTATCATGGCAAGAAGCACTTCATTCTCTCTAATGAGCCATAGGTGATTTTCACACCTGTAGAAAATGTTACCTACAAACAAACCAAGAGGAGTAAACATGAAGCCATGTGGATTGACAGGTGACTCACGTATTGGCCAGTCTGTGCGGTGTTATCCTGTATCATCAGCAACACAAACACACTTAATATTCTTGGTTCTGTTGCATAAAACTTTTTTTTTGTTTTTAGCTATAGGAGTGAAAAAGTGCTAAATTAGCGGAGAACTCATTTTTAACTTAATTTCTGTCCTGAATTTTTGTGTTTTTCCTAAATTAAAATGCTCACCATGTACTTTCATTATCTTCTCACCTTCAAAACCTCCAAAACAACTTCCTCTACATCATTATCAGTAATGGACTTTTAATAAAATCTCACTGTGGAAAACAACCACACCCCTCTGTACCAATTTCCATGAGAAAAGTCATACCTGTGACAAACACTAAAAAAAAAAAAAAAAAGAAAATAAGAAAATGGAGCAAAGAGACCAGCTCCTGTATATTAAACTGCAAGCACCAATTTCCAAAATGGATGGTGGAACATCTAGGTCAAATGAATTCTCAAATGAGTGAAAGGAATTTTCATGATTCCCCAAAGAACTCTCAACATAATATTTATTCCAAAGTTGAAGACAGGAAGTAACGGAGAAACAGAAAATTTAAATGAGGAAGAAAAGTGACAATTCCGCATCCGTCTTTTTAAAAATTATTATTATTATTATTATTATTATTTTTTTTTTTACATTTTTTACACGTCTATATCGACCCCCTCAACCCATTTACCTCTCTGTCACTGTACAGCCAGTAATAATCCTGTTACCTTTCGGAGTGACACATCATATCTGCTCAGTGTCAGGCTCCCACTGTGCTGAGATACACCCTCTGAACACACAGCAGGAATTTCCAGCACAGGAAATGTCAAGGTTAAGCACTGGGAATGGCAGGATAATGTTATGGCCTTCTGAGGTGCTCTACACTTCTGCTCCAACCAGTAACAGGGTGATGCACATTTCTGCTTTTTAGACCATCAGTGCTATCTCCCCCTTATCATTCGCTTTAATACTTGTCTATTTATTTATTGTATTCAGTGACTGAGAATGGCATAGCCTCTCTAACACAATTTAACCTTTGGCAAAACACTGAATAATGAAGATAATAATAATTAAGACTTTAAAGACTAGTAGTAGATACCAAATGGGACACCAGTCTCAAAATGGTTGTGCTACATGAAAGGTCATGGAAAGATTTAAATTGGGAAGGGTTTATGCTCTGGGGAACATGTTAGAAAGTAGAAATCTTGGCCCAATGGTGGTGCTACAAGAAAGTTAAGGAGGGGGTCATAGAAATCTTTGGGAATCGTCTGCTCAGGGCCACTATTTATAGTATATCGTGTGTGACTCTGTGGCCATCAAAACAATTATTCCTTTATGAAAACTTTAATTTACAGAGGACTATTTTCAGGAGGGTTTGAGGCCTCTGCAGTACACTGTATATGTTTTAGTCTTACATCTATGACCTGTCAGAATACAGTCAGTGGGATATGAGGGGTTAGAAAAATGCAAATGTGGCCATGTAAAGAGGTTGGAAAGAAAAACAGCAGGAGTTCACGTTGGCAGACAGATAGGAATGAAAAGAGACAGAAAAAAAAAATGAAATGTCAGACTGCCCCTTAAGGATGCAGCAGTTTCCAGCAGTTTTCTTTCAAGACATTTAACAAAAATCCACTTTACATAACTGTAAAAAAAAAACTGTGTTTACAGTGTGTACACAAAATTCACAATGGATCCTCTAATGTGTGTCGCTACAGAGGATCAGTATCAGTACAAGAGCACTCACCAAAAGAAAGAACAAAGAGAACGCACACTTATAAATCGCACAACTGACCATTTGGTGTGGTATATTCCCTTCGTGTGCTCCATGGACTTGAATCCAGTCAGATCATCATCAGAGGTTCAGTTTTTTTTGTTGGTACCAAAAATGAAATTTACTCTGTCTCTGCTTGTGAATGTATGAATGCCTCCATTAGCCTACAGTCAATAAAGGTAATAACCTACAATGCTTAAATTGATAGAACATCAGTAAATAATGTCACACGTCACAGAGCTTCTTTTAGCTTTCTGACTTTCACTAACACTGCCACATTGTCAGTGTGACTTTGCTGTGAACTGTGTGTTTATATCCACAAGGAAACATGGTTGTGTCCAAAGACTGTTCTCCACTGGTGCGGTTTACAGTTGTGAAATGCTGGCCATGCTATCTACAGAGTGAGTGCACCGCTGCACAACACAACACCACACAAGAGCTTTTTCATCATCACACAGGTGACTTCAGTCATGCAAATTTAAAGAATTCTACTAACATGTCAAATTTGCTGCAAGAGAAGAAAATACACCGAACCTAGTTCCAAGTTGTTGCTGCTAATGTGTGAGTGCTCACTCTAGACCTCATGACTTTGTTTCCCTATATGTGTCACCAGCCTAAAGCTTAGAGGCCTTATCTTATATGCAACGCAAAGTGAAGTGTCTTTGCTATTTTCAGACCAGTTGCCATTTTGCCATGCAGTGCCCACTTTGTTGAAATGGCAAATGTGCTTGACACCCACACCCATCTGAGCACCCATGGGCCCCGTTGTTGGAGCATTGTGATCTTGAGGCAGCAGGAAGCAATTGCACAATAACAAAAACCTGGTCTGAAATCAATGGCGCAGAATTTCACTGATTAAGACCCATTATGAAGACGGCAATATGCGCCTACACAGGAAGGCCACGCACTACTCTGCTTGTTATACACACAGCAGCACACAAACATGAAAAAAGGTTCTTGCTACTTCTGCCATTAGAAAAGCAAGAAGCTATTCATCTTTAGATTTCTGTTCTGACATGATGCCAGGTTGCAGGGTGATACTGAGTGACTGTTGGTGAGGAACCAGGCAAACTGACGGGTATGCAAACAGAGGAGAACCACTACATACATTTTGAAATTTGCCACATCCAAAGCAATAAAATGAAACACATACATACTCATTTATTCATGAATACGTCTTAAAGGATCTCCAGTGATGACACTGGGCCAGTCATACTGACTAATTAAAACATTAGCAGCTGAAGTACACTGAAAGGCCACACGAAAGGCAGCTGGACAGCTGCATGTACCTGAGGATTAAAACACCTGGGAATCATGAAGAGAAGGCAAGAAGAACAGCCGAGCTTGACGTCTGGCACCGGTTTTACTTCCCTCAAACACGAATAAAAACCTCTCTTGCAGTTGCTTCTTTCCAAGCTCAACACCAATTACTTTCCACTGGCACTATCAAAGCAGTTGGAGCTGCTTCAGTAACATCCAATATGAATTCATAAAAAAGCTTAGCTGGAGAATCTCCATGATAGGACACAAATTTGCGTGCAAAAAAAAAAAAAAAAAAAAGATCAGGACTAGTTGTGCAGACTAAATATGTGAATATAACAGAGTGCAGACCATTAGACATCCTCAACACAGTTTAGTGCCTCAAACAAGCTGGGAGAGCTGTGTATCGCTGCTTCATTGGCTACATTTGCTCCCTAAGGGTGAACAACAGGGGAATGAAACCTAATTATTCTGTATTAAACATATTGTCATGGAAAGACAACACAAAGGGTTGTGCTGGGTGGAGATCTGTTTAACACTGAAGGCTGCAAAGGACAGAAATAGTTTCTTTTCTCTGTGTGGCTCTTCACGTGGTTTCTGTCTTTTTAAAGCTACAAAAAATAGAATGTGACACACGGTGAAACATGTCAGCTTCAAAATGGACAGCTATTTTTTTTTTTTTTCTTTGCACGACTTTGTTTATGACATACTTCTAAATAACGCTCCACGACTGACAGCCGTGACAGCCGTGGCAGTCAGAGGCTGTTGACAACACAAAGCCGTTCAGCGGCGGGCTAATGTGTCTTAGACAATTAAAAGACACGTTAAAGACAAAGCCACGCGGCCCTGGCTGACTCATCGAAATCAACATCTCAAACAATAGTTTCGTAGCAGTGTCGACGAGCGCACTGTGCAGGCGTGAGCATCAAACTCCAATAACGAAGACACTAATGCTGCATTGGAGGAAGACCTTTAACTTAACGTTACAATCACAAACCACACATTCAACTGTCTTCGATGTACATGTACATTTGATGTGGGCTTAAATAGCATCTTTAATTTTAGGTTTGACTGGTGCATGGATAGTGCTGCAGTCTAATCTTACTGTATCATGGAACCCTGTACATGCCTGGGGTCAGAGACCATGTTCTGGCGAGCCATCTCAAGGGATTGGCCTGAAATCTTTCCTTTCGTTGTGAAACAGTTTTGATTTTAAAGTAGTGGACAAACACCTACACTGTGTGGCATCATAATACTGTAATGCTGTAAAACAAAGAAGAGTTCGTGCGCTCATTCCAAAAGCCTGAAAGAGGAGGAGAAAAGAAATTCTTTACTTTTGCAGACAAATTTCCAGGATAACAGATGATCTGTCTTTTCACCCATGTATTTTCTATGATAAAAAAAAAAACCTGCTTGATCTTTTCAGTTTACTCACCAGAGATTTTAAAACTGTGTCATCAGAATAATTTTTAATGCACTTATTTCATGTATCTGCACAGAAATCGTAGGTAGAAAAACTAAAAAAGGGTGGCTGAGCTCACGCAGCCCTGGGGAGGCCCCCAACACTAGTCATGATGTCAGATGAAAGAGTTTTGTTCACCTTTACAATCCGGAGAGGAAACGAGGCACATCAAGAGACCACACAGGGATCCAGTTCCTGCTGGACCAGTTTCAGCACCAAAACATCTAATGACAGGTCTTACATCTAACTGAATACAAATAGCACCGTTGATCATTTATGTACATTGCCACTGAGGTGTGCTGAGGGAAGCTGCACAGACAGACATGGTCCACGTACGTCGGGAATGCACAGACTGGTTAGCACAGCTTTCAGGACTCACATGTTGCTCTTCTCTTTACATGAAGAGCGTTTTTACAGATGCCACTAGTTTGACAATTTTTAAACAACTTTTAAACAGAAACACAAACAGGGCATTCAGAGCACAAGACAAGACCCCCCCCCCCCAACCCATTTGAGAGAGTTGGTTATTTACAGAAACCAGTTATCTGGTCAATGACTGAATGTGTTTTGAATGTTTAACCCAATCTGATGTTTAATGTTTAACCCAATATTGACAAAAAAAAACATTCTTAACTTTCACATTCATCTGTGAAAAGCTTGGGAAAAAAAAAATCATCTCTCTGACTGTGTCTTCATCTAAATTCCACACCTGTCTCTGCAGTGTGTTCTCTGCAGTTTCCACCTAAAATACCAGGGAAGAGCATTGACTCTCGGGGGGAGGGGGGGCGAGTAGGGGGGGATTTTCGTTCCAGCACACACCACCTCATCCGTGGTGTCACCTCATTGACAGGGAACAGAGAAAACAACTGAGCGGCTCAGGTAGCAGAGCGCAGCTGTATTCGTCGTCCAAACTACATCCTGGATTTTCACTGACAGTGACAGCTTCCCTCAGACTGTGGTGAGGGGACTCTATTTAAGTTATTAGAATGGGGAGGAGCCAAGAATGTTATATTTTACTTAGAAAAAACACAAATATTGTTAATATTGTCTGTGAAATACAACAATATCCCACTGGACACAATTAATGGCACCTTTAATAAGTAAAAGTGTATTTTTAAAAAGCTGCTTTGCTCCTGTGTTAATGGAACAATAATTTTCTTAGATCTACAATTTCACACATTTGCAGTAGAATTAAAAAGAGCCAAAATTACAGCAGGCATAACAAAACGGTGCATCCATTTAACCAAACGTTCAAGGTACACTGTCTCTTTTGGGCAATTTGCTCAAATAAACACATAAATATGAAAATAAAAAGGAGACAAAATGGAAACAAAAAGAAAATTTAACTGAGGCAGAGAGGAAACGATGGTGCTGGAAGACGATGGGTGGTACAGGAATCATACTGAGGGAAATTCAGAATTCACACTAACAAGTAAAGACGATACAGATGCATGGAAAGTGATTGAAAACACAATCAAAATAAGCTTTATTCTCGGTGTTTGTACCTTAGTGTTTGTGCCAGTGGGAGTAAAAGGGAACAGTCATCCTTATGTTTGTGTGTAATGTCTCTTTGTAACGAGTTAGACTCAAACTGGTGATTTACTCATTTAATCAGGTTTCACCACTAAAACTTTGTCAGGAAACATTTTTAACGCCGTCCAATCCAAAGCAATCAGCTTCGTAAACAGGAAGTCGCTGCAACTTTATCAGCTGCAACACAACTTTAAAAGGATGGAGCAGTTTAGGATGACTGGGAAATATCTGATAACACTAAGCTATTATTGGCATAACACTGAGTTAAATTTAATGTGTTGCTTTTTAGTGGAGCTGGGTGGTGAGATGACTGACGAACAGGTGCAGGTGAATGTGAGGCACAGGAAGAAACAAGAGTGAGAGCACAGGGAAAAGAACACGAAGAAAAAAGCTACTAGCAGAGTCTGCTGAACGTTTCCCACTGAGGTGAACAGATGATGGGATGAGGAGTCACAGGTGAGCAGCAAAATTTGGTGGGAAATTGGAAACTGGGGCACCACGCCCACAAAGGAGGACACACACAACACACTCTCACACAGGGAGAGGGACAAACAGGATGGGAAACACAGCAGGAACACAAGAGAGAAGGAGAGAGACTGACCTGCATTGAAGAGTAACACAATCACTGTACTGCCACATGCATCTTTATGGCACATGGCACTCACAAAAGCCGTCTATTTCCCTATTTCCTGTAAATATTTGATCTCATTTTCATGTAGCGAAATGTTGATGTTTTTTTAAACATCCCTATACTCAATAATTTCTCCACTGTCCCTTAGAGTCCCTTTCGGATTGTGGCAGGATAATGTAGTATGATTCAGTTATCTTCATGTGTATTGGACAATCGCTGCTGCTGTAAAACTGGAACACTCTCAGTTTCTTCCCTTGATACCCAAGTCACGCAATGACTGAGTGTGTGATCATTCCCTCCTCTGCACTCTATGTTTCTCTTTTCTCCATCCTGAGTCTTCTCCTTTTGCTCTCTCATGTCGATCAATAGCAGTAACTTTGCCCACAGAGAGACCCTAAGGCTCCTTGCTGTCCATTGCTGAGCGTAAAGCCTCACGGTTCCGTGTGTGAATACACATCGCCAGGGTTTTCCCTCGTCTCTTTACTCCTGAACTCTTTACCTTTGTTTCTCTGTCTTTGTACTCTTCTTTAAAAGAAAAAGAAAAAAAAACCATATCCCTATCATCTTCTCACGCTGGCTACTGAGAGCCATGACAACGACCTCTGGCAGGTCCTTTGTTCCTTTCATTTTTAAGCTACTGCTCGCTCACTTTTCTACTGCAGAGTCTTCCAAAGTGTCCATGCTCGACATTCATGCACAGATGTTGCGATGTTTGCTGCTGCCACTGAACAAAAATCACACTGCAAACATGAGAGCACCATCTCATTTTCTTTTCATGCATAATTTAATCTGACTATAACCTACGGAAGGCTTCAGTCAGACTTTGTCCAGGTGCCTTTGCTGTTGATTTACTATAGATCATAAAAATATATATAGCACACGTGGAGATATGTGTACTATATTCAACTGTCTGAACTCAAAGTTTAGCAAATAAACTCTAACTCCATTTGCCTGAGCAGGAAGGAAATGTGTGTGTGTACATGTAAGAAAAAACATGGCTGTCTTTTATATTTGATGGGAAGTCCCTCTGCACCTGGTAGAGTTTGAATTTAATATCTGATTTATGGTCTTGGTAGCACGTTCCCAATTACTGCAGCAAACCAGAAGTCCCTCACTGTCCTGCTGTGTGAGAGTTCCACTCTCACCTGGTCCAGGTACACAAATCATGTAAGAAGTGCATCCTCTGTGGTGCGTCTCTCTGAGCTGAAGAGCAGGAAGCGATAGATCCTGAGAAATAAGGATCAGTGAGATGGGTGGGGGCACAGGGGGATGCGGCCCTGTGTGCTGCCAAATATTGTATGTGTGTAATGATTACTGTCACTTACCTCCAATTCAAAATTACCGTCTGCACCTTTATGTTTAATGAATTAGGAATAAAAACTGTAACATTTGTATTGATTCCAAAGACTTTTTTTTTTTAAGTGCATTTTTTAAAATTCAGACAGGCTAGCAGCTGTGCTGAGCTGCACTAAACAAATTTGAGAAGTACAAACAGGTGATTGATGAAAGGGAAATCCTGAATTAAATCAGTGTAGGTGCTTCCACACAGAAAGCTGAGACTCGGTGAACGGTTTGATGAGCACGAAAAGGACGTAAATCATTTGCTATAAGCTTATTTTCCAAAGATATTTCCTAACCAAGCACTCAGCATGCTGTACAACAACATGTTGTTCATCTGCCTGCTGACAAAACTTTGCCTTTGTGCCATCAGGTAACTGAATGATTGAGCGGTTTAGTCATTTATCTTTGAAATATCTCTTCAGCAGGAACTGATCAGGTCACATGAATGAACTCGTCTCAGATCAACACTTTAAGTACAAGGGCCTTCCTGGTCAATTAGGGAGCGGCGTGAGTGGCTCCATTAGTCCGTCATCATAATTGGAGATTTATATAGTGCTCTTACAGAGGAGAGATCGCTAGCTAATGAAGACTTCTTACAGTTTGTTTCATCCCACCATTAGCAACACCTGCATGGCAGTCGTCATGCCAACAGCGCTTGTCACGGCCAATCACATGGTGCGCTGAGCTACTGGAGCCAAGGCAGACACTAGCCTCAGGGCCTATCATTAATTTACACCCAGGTTCACTTAACCCCGTCCTCTCCTCTCCGTTCTCATCTTAGCCTCCATCTCCACTGATGCTTTCATATTAATTAACCAGACTAAAATACCCTCTGAATAGCAATCTGTAAAAGTCATGAAGGCCCACTGTCACCACGCAGCAGAGGAAATTAAGGCTCAAAATGAAGCGGCGTCAGTGAACCCAACACATCTTCACGCCCCACAACCCTGAACGTGCCAGAAACTGATGTTGTGGTATGTCGTCTATACGTTTTGTGGGATGACAGCGATCTCCTCTGAGTGAAATGTTACTGTCAGTCCTTTCACAAAACACAGAAGTGTGTGGAAAACCAGTGTCATCTTCAATCTCAGATAAACAGCACTATGTAAAGGTTTTAGAATTTTATATCACACCCCCATTTGAGTGTGGCAACAATCACAGACATACAGTTAGAGTCATAAAGAACTATCTTCAGTGTCAAGAAGAACAAGGAGTCCTGCAACAGATGGTCCGGGCCCCCACAGAGCCCTGATCTCAACACCACTGAGTCAGTCTGGGATTACATTAAGAGACAGAAACAGTTGAGACAGCCTAAATCCACAACAGCACTGTGGCAAAGTTGCTTGGAACAACTTACCTGTCAAGTACCTTGAACGACTGTGAGTCAGTGTACCTAGGCGAACTGGTCCTGTTTTAAAGGGTGGTAACAGTAAATCCTGATTTAAGCTTTTTTTTTTTCCTCTTTACTGCACTTTGTGTGATTAAAAAATGTTCATGGTATTTGTACTGCTTCACCCAGTGTTGACTAGTGTCCTGGACTGAGATTCACAGCCAGCTAAACTCTTTCTGACATTTTATCCAAGGAACAGGCTGGAGTTGTGACAGGATCGCATTTATTGCCAGAAATTGTGAAACTGAAACAAATACACAAAGGTTCAATTACCACAAGGTAAATAATACAAGTCTACATGTAGCCTGCTAACGGAGGTAGCGGATCTAACACACACAGATCTACGTGCAGAGTCCGCGATCACATCCCGCTCGTTAATTAACAAATTATGATAAACTACAGAAGCGTTTGCAATCTACTAATGGTAAATAATGTTTACTTACTCATATTGCCACTACAAAGGGGTAAAACAAACGTGAGGACGGAGAAATCTCTTGCTACGGAGCCGGTAAAAAACAACAACATCCGGTTTTGCCTATATCACTTCCTGAAAAACCCATGCACGCAAAAACACATGAATGAAACAACTGCGCCGTCTACTGGTCGTAAAATGCAACTGCAAGTAAAAAATGTACACAGTTCCATAACACTCCCCGCCTGGCATTATTTTAAAAATGCCACAATAACAAATTCACACAATCTAAGCTCCTGGAGATAAGAGAAGAATACACTCTGAAATGGGTCTGAGGAAAGTCCTTTTAGACTTGTTGTGGGTAACCTTGACCTCCACTTTCCTGACAAGTCCATCTTTACTTGGAAGAGCTTTTACTATGACTCCTGTTGGCCATTCATTTCTTTTCAGTTGCTTGTCCTTTAGAAGAACAATGTCTCCTTCCTTCATGTTTGGCCTGATGAGCTGCCATTTGTGACGACTCTGGAGCATGTTGAGGTATTCTTTCTGCCACCGAGCCCAGAAAGTGTCAGCAAGAACTTGAACCCTTTTCCATTGATATTTGAACATGTCAGCTTTGGTGAAGTCTCCAGGCGGAGGTGAGAGGACACCAAACTTCTGGGTGAGTAGAGTGGAGGGGGTTAAGATCAGAGGAGCTTCTGGGTCAGTGGAGACAGGCACTAGAGGTCTTGCATTAATAATAGCTGTAACTTCAGCCATCAGGGTTACCAGAACCTCATGAGTCAGCTTGGAGTGGCTCACTTGTAAGAGCATTGAATCCAGGATGCGTCGTGTAATTCCTATCATCCGCTCCCACGTGCCACCCATGTGGGATGAGTGGGGCGGGTTGAACATCCATGAACATCTTTGATTGAGGAGGTAGCTGTCTACACTCATCTCACCAGGCTTTAGAGGCTCCAGCTTCAGCTCCCTGGCTGCACCAACAAAGTTGGTGCCACAGTCTGACCTCAACTGCTTAGCAGGACCTCTGATCGCGAAGAATCTGCGAAGTGCATTGATGAAGCTGGAAGAGCTCATAGTGTCAATCACTTCGATGTGAACAGCTCGAGTGGACATGCATGTAAACAGAACCGCCCATCTCTTACTGTTGGCTTGTCCTCCTTTAGTGCGGCGTGCAATGACGTCCCATGGTCCAAATACATCAAGGCCAACATAAGAAAACGGGGGGTCAGTCTGTAAACGTTCGGCTGGCAAATCTGCCATGATTTGCTGCTCCTCTCTGCCGCGTAGTTTCCTGCAGGTCACACATCTATGGATAATGCTGCCAATACACCTCTTGGCTCCTACTATCCACAGGCCCCTTGCTCTCACCGCTCCCTCAGTAAAGTGCCTTCCTTGATGCTTTACAGCCACATGATGATGGCGGATCAGCAGTATAGTGATGTGATGCTTGCCTGGGATCAGAAGAGGGTTGGCTTCACGACTTGACACGTTTGACTCCGCAAGGCGTCCTCCTACCCGCAGTAGGCCATTTTCATCAATGACTGGATGAAGCTTGTGAAGAGAACTGTTGGAGGACAGACCTCGTTTTGCCATGATGCATTTGATTTCTTCTGAATACACTTCATGCTGGACACATCTGATCACTGTGTGTTCTGCTTGACTTAAAGCTTCATCTGTGAGACTTGTCTTGCAGAGGTGCCATCCTGCACACCTGGTTTCTTCTCTGGATTTGATGAAGCTGTGAGAGATGTGACGAAGGTGAGCTACTGCTTTGATCAGGGACGTCCACTTAGAGAAGCGCTCAAAGCGTGCTGAGCCCAAATGCTTTGTAGAGACTGTGGTGGTGAGCACTGTCACTTTAGAGTGAATTTCAACATCTGACTCTGGGCTAACAAGCTCAAATGGGCCTTTCTCAGGTGTTGTGCTCTCAGGCTGCAAAAGAAACGCAGGACCACATAACCACGTGGTGCTGGCAAGCTTCCCTGCAGCTACAGACCTAGAGCCATGATCTGCTGGGTTGTGCTCTGTTGAGACATATCTCCACTGATCTGGTAGGGAGGATTGCTTGATTCTCTGTACACGATTGTTTACATATACATGAAATCGTCTGTGCTGGTTGTTTATGTATCCCAGCACCACTTTACTGTCTGTGTAGAATGTAGTTTTGTCTATTTTCATGTCAATTTCTTCTGTGAGGAGCTCAGACAACTCCACAGCGAGCACCGCGGCGCAGAGCTCCAGTCTGGGGATGGTGAGCTCTTGTACTGGAGCCAACTTGGCCTTACCCATGATGAAGCCAACTTCAGCGTGTCCATCTCCATGTGTGACTTTCAGATAGGCTGCTGCGGCTATAGCTCTGACTGAAGCATCTGAAAACATACAAAGCTCAATACACTTAGCTTGTGAAATGGAGAAGGAGACATATGTGCGAGGGATATGCAGTGCCTGGAGATCCTGCAGCGACTCTTGCCAGCTTCTCCAGCCATCATACATGTCAGGGGGAAGGGGGCTATCCCACTCAAGGTCACTGTTGGAGAGCTGTCTGAGTAAAAGTCGTCCTTTGATAGTTACAGGGGCAAGGAAGCCTAGAGGATCGAACAAGCTGTTTACAACTGAAAGCACCCCACGGCGAGTGAAGGGCTTCTGACTCTGAGGAACATGGAAAGTGAATGTATCAGACACGATATTCCAACTCACTCCCAAGCTGCGCTGGACAGGAAGCTCATCTGCGGAGAGGTCCAGATCTTTGATTTCCTTGGCTCTGTCTTCAGGAGAAAAGGCGTTCATCACCTCCACTCTGTTGGAGGCGATTTTGTGGAGACGCAGATTAGAGAGAGCGAGCATCTTTTTAGCTCTCTGCAGGACATCGACAGCCTCAGCATCAGTTGGAAAGGATTTCAGGGCATCATCGACGTAAAAGTCTCGTTCTATGAAGCGTCGTGCGTCACTGCCGTAGACCTCCTCTGCCTCCTTTGCTGCCATTCTCAGCCCGAAGATTGCCACAGCTGGAGAGGGACTATTTCCAAACACATGTACTCTCATGCGGTAATCTACCACGTCCTTGCTGAGATCATTGTCTTCGTACCAGAGAAAACGAAGGAAATCTCTGTGCTCTTCACAAACAACAAAACAGTAAAACATGTGTTCTATGTCGGCTGTTATGGCAACCGGTTCCTTTCGAAACCGGAGGAGCACACCCAACAGGGTGTTGTTCAAGTCAGGCCCCTTAAGCAGCACGTCATTGAGAGACACTCCATCAAACTGTGCACTCGAGTCAAACACTACTCGAATCTTCCCTGGCTTCTGTGGGTGGTAGACGCCAAAAGTGGGAAGATACCATCTCTCTTTATCCTTATCACAAGGTGGTGCAAGCTCTGCATGTTTGTTATCAATCATTTTCTGCATGAATTCGATGAAGTGGGCTCTCATGTCTTCTTTCTTGTCAAGTGCGCGGCGAAGAGACATAAGCCGCTTGTAAGCATAGGGCCTGTTATCTGGGAGCAGACGCCTGGGGCTCCTAAATGGCAATGGTGCAACCCAGCTGTTAGTTTTGTCTTTGAAGACTCCTTTCATCCTCTTTAAAAAGAGTGTGTCTTCGACAGAAGGTGCGAGCTGGTTGTCAGTAACAGTGCGGCAAAAGACAGTCTCTCCTAAATTCTCTGCAGTGGGCTTGGAGTGTGGGTTTGGTGGTTGTGGCTGTTGAGGAGTTGCTTTTGTGTGACCCATCAAGCCGAAATTCTCCTTCACACTGAAGCGGTTGTCACAGGGGGTGAGAAAGCTGGGGCGTCCATTGTTTAACACATGTGTTTTTAGAGCACTCACTTCAGTTGGCTTATGAGCACTGCCTAGGCACACATCGCCGATGATAACCCAGCCCAGATCAAGCTTCTGTGCATATGGGTCATTGTGTCTGCCGTTCAACTGTTTTCTCACCTTGTGAGCTCTCAGAAGGTTCCGTCCAATGAGCAGGAGGATGTCAACATCTGGGTCGAGGGGCGGTATCTCAGCAGCGATTGACCTCAGATGATGCTGGTGACGTGCGGCTTCAGGGGTAGGTATTTCTTCTCTATTATTAGGGATAGCATTGCATTCAATGAGCACAGGGAGAGGAAAGTTCAATTTCCCGTCTGCTGACTCCACTGTATAACCACTTGCTCTTCTGCCTGATGTTTCTGTTGTGCCAGCACAAGTCTTGAGGGTATATGGTTCTACTGTGCCCTGGATGTTAAACATATCAAAAAACTCAGTCTTTGCAAGGGACAGATTACTTTGATCGTCTATGATTGCATACATCCTCTTGATGTTATGTTGTTGACCCTCTGGGAAGACGTGTACCAGGCAAATCTTGGAGCAGGATTTCCCTGTGATCCCATTTCCACATACCTCTGTGCAGGTGGCGGTAACATCTAGGTTTGATGGGCTCAGACTCTCCCCGCCATGCTCTTTAGAGGAAGAGAGGGGCTTTGGTGTCTGCACTGGTGGGCCAGGGTGGAGAGCTGCCAGGTGCCTCTCACTGTCACACTCCACACACTTAATAGTGACATTGCAATCTTTTGCCTGATGACTGGTGGATGCAAGGCAACGATAGCAGATGCTATTGTCTTTGATGAATTTCTTTCTGTCTTCCAATAGCATTGTTCGGAAACCTCTGCATCTTTTCAGTGGGTGCGGTTTGTGATGTATAGGACATTGCCTGCTTATATCTTCATTTGCATGTTTAACCGCTGTGTGTGTGTGTACATCTGTTGACACGTCTGTCTTGTGCACTGTGACTGATGGCCTTGTGTTGTAATTACCTGGAAACCTCTCTTTCTTGAAGCTGACAGAGGAGGGATGAGCTGTGGTGAAGCTTGGGTCATTCCTCGCTCTAGCCTCTTTCCTCACAAACTCAGAAAAGAAAGAGAAAGGTGGGAAGGCAACTTTATAGTCTTCTTTAAACCTTGACCCAACCGCTGTCCACTTTTCCTGAAGGTGAAAGGGCAGCTTCTCCACAATTGGACTCACTCCCCTGGCTGTGTCGAAGTAACTTAAACCAGGTAAGTATCCATCTTGCTTTGCAGCTTCCAGTTCACAGAGCAGGTCGGAGAGCTCACGAAGCTTGCGAGGTTCTTTGCTGGAGAGCTTTGGAAAGTTTTCTATCCTGAAAAACAGGGCTCTTTCTATTGCTTCTGATGAGCCATAGCATTCTTCAAGTCTTGTCCAGATCATATTTAAACCAGCAGATGGGTGACGCATATTGACCGCTTTCATCCTTTTAGCATGTTCAGAGGACTCCGGGCCCAGCCACTTGATGAGCAGATTTATTTCTTCAGTGTCAGTTAGTCCAAGATCTGCAATGGTACTCTGAAACGTGGTCTTCCAGCTCAGATAAGTCTCTGGTTGGTCATCAAACTTAGTCAGTCCTCCACTCACAAGCTGACTCTTTGCTAAGAACCTTGCGAGGTCCCTGGTTGCGTTGTCAGAAGCTGTGTGGTTCGTAGTGAACCTATACTGTGGCTGTAACACATTGTAGGGAGGACTTTGTTGAACTACATCTCTTTGTAGTGTTGGTTTGCTGCCATCTAGTGGTGAGAATTGGTGGTGATTTGGTTCTTGTTGAAAAGGTGTGAATGTCTGCAAATGTTTCGCTTGTTTCTGCTGACAGGTGGTGTCACAATGCTGCATAAAAGTGTCTTTCTGACTTCGAGGAAGTTCAGTGTGATTGTGTTTATTTATGTAATCAGTCACTTTCTGCTCTGGTGTTGCCTGGGTAGGCAAGAAGTCAAACTCACAACTTTGCTCTGCAGTGTCGAGCTGAGCAGCAGCAAGCTCCATCACCTCTGCTTTGGCCATGGCAGCATCAGCCTCTTTCTGTAGCTCAAGTACACCAAGACTTGCTTCTAAGCGAGCTTTTTCCACCTTTATGTTCATTTCTTTCTCAGCGTAGGCTAGCCTGGCTTTAGCAGCCTGTGCTTCCGCTTGAGCCTTTGCTGCTGCCATACTTGCTCTGCTCGATGTCGTTGACCTGCTTGAAGCTCTTGCTGATGATCTAACAGTCAGCCTTTCTGACTTTGAGGACTTTAAGGAGTGAGCGGAGAGTGATTTGGTCTCCTCACAATCTTGACCTTGAGCCTCCGATGTCTCCATTATGCTTGGCTGGGAAGGGCTGGTGATGGTGAGTATGTGTCTGTGACTGGCTCTCTAGTCAGTGTCCAACAGTTTGTTGGCGACCCTCGCCGAGTGCTATGATTTCACTGTACTGCTTCACCCAGTGTTGACTAGTGTCCTGGACTGAGATTCACAGCCAGCTAAACTCTTTCTGACATTTTATCCAAGGAACAGGCTGGAGTTGTGACAGGATCGCATTTAATGCCAGAAATTGTGAAACTGAAACAAATACACAAAGGTTCAATTACCACAAGGTAAATAATACAAGTCTACATGTAGCCTGCTAACGGAGGTAGCGGATCTAACACACACAGATCTACGTGCAGAGTCCGCGATCACATCCCGCTCGTTAATTAACAAATTATGATAAACTACAGAAGCGTTTGCAATCTACTAATGGTAAATAATGTTTACTTACTCATATTGCCACTACAAAGGGGTAAAACAAACGTGAGGACGGAGAAATCTCTTGCTACGGAGCCGGTAAAAAACAACAACATCCGGTTTTGCCTATATCACTTCCTGAAAAACCCATGCACGCAAAAACACATGAATGAAACAACTGCGCCGTCTACTGGTCGTAAAATGCAACTGCAAGTAAAAAATGTACACAGTTCCATAACAGTATTATTTTTGAAAGCATCCTCCTTGAACCTTTAGTGCCTGAAACGTTTGCACAATTCTGTATGAATTTTATGACTAATTTAAAAAAAAAAAAAAAAAGCAATGAAAAGCTAATAATGCTTCTTCACTTCCTGAACAGATGTAGCTCACACAGCAGTGGATTTTATTCAAGAAAAGGATTTTGTGTTGAAAAGATATGTTTGTCTGGTGCAAAACAGGCTCCCATGTCTTTACACTGGTGAAGAGTTTGTCTTGAAAAAGGAGAATATTACTGGTTTAATTAGTGAGTTTTTAAAGTTTTAAATCTTTGGACAGAGTCAGGCTGTTGACTCCAGCTTTCCTCTGGACAGACGTGAGATTCAGATCAGTCTGCTCACTGAATTCTTGGAGAGAAAACATCCAGGAGTATCTGCACTGATCCTCTGTCCTGCTGAAAAATAACCATCAAAGTCGACGGAATAAACTTGACTCATTCTTATAAAAATGATAATCAGTGTTTAGGCGGCATTGAACTCATTATCACTCAAGAGTCCAATTAGACTGGTTGAGTGCACTTAAAACAGTTAATTTATTCAGCAAATCAAAACAAGACGAGTGTTTAAAATATCTGTAATTGAATGATTTATCATCTTCATTTTGCTGCCTTTGGTACAGTAAATCCATTTTCTGCTCCTTTGTCGTTCTGTTGAAATGATTCATATGCAAATTGTCTCAAGTCATAATGGGCTTTATAGATGTTTTTAAAAATGAAGTTTTATGATCAAACTATGAGTCAAAACTTTGTCCAGAGAGAGCAGAGGACAGGTGTGATAAAGGTAGCCACGATGACCAAACTGGATTATTCTGTTTCAGCTGCTAATCATGTGATAAAGAAGTCAAATTAAAATACATCAAGACCTGCAGAGGATCAAGATGTTTCCCTCAGAGCAGCTGATGCCCTTTCTGCTGTTTTTCATAAAATGAAATGATTTTCTGCTACTTATCGTTTAAAGGGTAATGTCAAGGATTTGGCATTTTGTTCTTTATAACAGTGGTAGAAACTCATCTCCCAGACATCGTTCTGTTAAACTCAGATCTTACATCAAGGATAACATGCACACCAGCTGTAATTTGACATGATGGAAAACCTCCTTAGTACTATTCTTTCTTTTTTTTTGTTCATTTCCAGAGTTTACACTCCTGTTTTTCTCACACAGATTCTTATATTGTTCAGGTGCACTTTTTTGTGATGCCGTTCTCCCTCCAACAGTCAGTTTCTCCTCCGCTGCAGAATAAAGACATTAAACAGCATCGATGTAAAGCCGCTGATTGGTGATTGCTCATTTACTTCAGCTTTACCGTCTCCACCTTTATCTTCCACAGGTCACTGCTCTTCTTTGAATCACTGAACTTAAGCAAGACGTTGGTTCTAAAACTGCGGGGAAATTGAGACAAAGGGCTGCTGAAGCTTTTCCCTGATCCTGACCTAACCAATAGTGGTGGTTGCCTAAAACACTTTTTTTTTTCAGGTATGACTAACATTGCCCTGTTATGGTTAGACAGGGAGTCTCTTTCTTTCCCCTCCTGCCTCCTCTGTTTCCCCTCCCTGGTGTGTGTTGTTTGTCTCTGTTGGTGGTTGTTTCCTGTCTTTGTGTTTGTGTGTGTGTCTGTTGGTTTGAGCAGAGCGTGGAGACCTCACATTTCCTGCCAGCCCACCTGCGCACCTGCAGTCAATCCTGCCAATCACCCCACCCTCTGCCAGATACTGCTTAAGACTGGTTCTGCGCTCCACTCATCGCTGGTCTGTCAGACAGTCTTGCTGGTAGAAATGTTGGCCTACTTCTTAGAAACAGTCTCTGCTAGTGATTTTGTGTTCTTGGATACTCTCACCTCACCAATCTGTAGAAACCAACTCTGAACTCTCCTATTTCCTCCAGGATCCTCTACACCCCCCCCTCCCCACCCTGACTCACCAGATTCCTGCAAGCTCTGTTCACCCCCTCCTTGTCCTTCAAAAAGCCCTGTCACACACTCCAGTATACCCTCACCACTCCAGTCACCAGAGCTCTGGGACTGGCTTGTCACCTCTCTGTCCATTCACTTCTCATATCAACGACTTTACTTGTGCCAGGTCTAGCAATAAAGCCTTAGTAAATTCATACCTGTGAATATGTGCTCTGTCTCCAGCATCTGGGTCCTGACAGTTTAGTTATCTGCACTATAACCTGCCCAGGACTTACTCCTTGTGCATTTTTTCACCTCAGTTCCCAGTGAGTCCATGCAAAGCCTCATGCAAAGCACTGAACCAGCCTTTTTCACTAACTTGTCCAGCTGCCTAGTGTCCATGCATGTCAAGCTGCCTACCCGGCAGTCTGCTGAGCAGGCTGCTCCAGAGTCTTCATGATTTGAGGCCCCCCTAGTCTGTAGTCATTTAGCTGTACCAGACAGACTACTTTGGATACCGGTATAAGATCCAATGTTTTCCAGATGACCCTCCCTATTTGTAGATTCTGGTTAAAAATCCTCTGGAGAGGTTCACTCGGTTTGACTGCAGAGGCCTTAAGCAGCCTCAGACAAACACCCTCAAGGCAAGCTGCCCCTCCAGGCTGCAGCCTCCTGCAGCTCTGTCCTCACCTCATCTGCTGTGAAGGCCAGGCAAGGGGGTCCAGGTGTAGGTGGAGCTGCAGCTGAAGTGGTGGGAGAACGAATGGCTGAACAGATGCTGGCTACAGTGTCAAACTGGTCTTTCCTTTAGAGCCAGTGATGTTCCTCATTCCCCTCCACACCTCTCTGATGTTGTTATGCTGTAGCTTTTTCTCCACTTTCCTTCTGTATCTGTATGTGATCCAGACTTTGTAGGGAAACAGTGTACAGTCCTTGCTGGTGTAACAGTGTCCCTGTAGAAGTTAATGTAATCAGTGGTGCAGTCAACTGTCCTGCCAGTGACAGTTCACCTGTGAGTCCAGCACTACATTCCAGTCTGGACACTCAGAACAGTCCCTTAGAGACTTGCTGGCCTCTGGTGACCACATCCTAAATGAGAGGCTGCCTTAAGGTTTGTGAAGAGAGTGAAGGAAGACCAGACTGTGATTGGATCTGCCCAGTGGTGGTGGAGCTGAAGCACTGTAAACTTCACTTCCTGTCCAGGTGTAGCTACCATAACAAGGGTTTCATTAAAGAAAAGGGTTTTGTGTTTGTCCTCCCAGGACTCTGAGCACAGATCAGGATAAACTGGTGCAAAACAGGCTCCCATTGTCTTTACACTAGTCAAGAGTTTGTCTTGAAAAGGAGAATATTACTGGTTTAATTAGTGAGTTTTTAAAGTTTTAAATCTTTGGACAGAGTCAGGCTGTTGACTCCAGCTTTCCTCTGGACAGACATGAGATTCAGATCAGTCTGCTCACTGAATTCTTGGAGAGAAAAACATCCAGGAGTATCTCCACTGCTGAAAAATGACCATCAAAGTCGACGGAATAAACTTGACTCATTCTTATAAAATGATAATCAGTGTTTAGGCAGCATATTGAACTCATTATCACTCAAGAGTCCAATTAGACTGGTTGAGTGCACTTAAAACAGTTAATTTATTCAGCAAATCAAAACAAGACGAGTGTTTAAAATATCTGTAATTGAATGATTTATCATCTTCATTTTGCTGCCTTTGGTACAGTAAATCCATTTTCTGCTCCTTTGTCGTTCTGTTGAAATGATTCATATGCAAATTGTCTCAAGTCATAATGGGCTTTATAGATGTTTTTAAAAATGAAGTTTTATCATCAGACTATGAGTCAAAACTTTGTCCAGAGAGAGCAGAGGACAGGTGTGATAAAGGTAGCCACGATGACCAAACTGGATTATTTTGTTTCAGCTGCTAATCATGTGATAAAGAAGTCACATTAAAATACATCAAGACCTGCAAAGGATCAAGATGTTTCCCTCAGAGCAGCTGATGCCCTTTCTGCTGTTTTTCATTAAATGAAATGATTTTCTGCTACTTAGCGTTTAAAGGGTAATGTCAAGGATTTGGCATTTTGTTCTTTATAACAGTGGTAGAAACTCATCTCCCAGACATCGTTCTGTTAAACTCAGATCTTACATCAAGGATAACATGCACACCAGCTGTAATTTGACATGATGGAAAACCTCATGACTTGAATATTACTTATTTTTTTGTTTTAGGTTTCTAGATTAAAGACGTTAAACAGCATTGATGATTAAGCTTCTGATCAGTGCTCGCTGATTTACTTTCTTTACTTACATCTTCCAGACTTCAGTATCGAAGAAGATCAATTTTATTAACTATTTTCATGTGTATATTTTTTGCTACATAAAAGCTTTCAATTGTATGTGGACAATAAAGTTTTTTTTTGCTTCTGTATGTCAGTGCTCCTGGGCTCTAAATTGGGTGTAACAGGTGTGTGAGTGAGCAGGGAAACACAGGTGATTACAAATGGGAAACAGGTGAGTAAGCAGAATTGAAGACAGGAAAAAAGATGTGACATCTGGTGGGTTGATGGAGAATGGCAGGTCTGCGGGGACTAAGGGTTAAACATGGACTGGGAGAGATAAACGTCAGTGTGACTGCTCCCGTTCTTTGCAAGATACATCTCTTGGATGCACTGGGATGCATCACCTGTGGTGTTCCTGGGGTCACAGGGGGTTTCCGGTCTTTTAGCACCAGACTCCCTTGCCCAGGTGAGCTGGGTTTCATTAAGTCCAGGCTTGTATTCTAGCAGCAACAAGCCACAGACCTGCCCTTTTTATCCAAACCCACCTGCTGGTTTTCTCTGTGGCTTCAGTGATAGAACATATAGCCCACTCTCTTTGCCGCCCCTGTACATCATGCACCCTGCAAACCCCCAGCAGCCCACTTCAGTCCACTTCAGTGAACCCCAGCCTCGGCTTCTGCTCTGCTCCACCAGCTTCTGGTAGTCAGTGGGTTTCCTCTCACAAGCCTCCTGCATGTGTTCTTCCCAGAGAACTTACTCACTCCATACATGTCATCACCTGCTCTGTGAAATCTGAGAAGAGGATCACATCTGAGTGCAATGTTGTTTCTGCAATGAGATCAGTGAACTTTAGATGCTTTCCAAGATCCACTCTCAGCTGCCAGTCTGGGGCTGTGGAAAGTCTTTGGTAGTGGATATAGGGCTTCTCTCCAGCTTTGAGAGAAGGGATGGTTTTCTTCCTGGGGTGGTCATGGGTGGTCAAGCTTGTCAAAGCTTGATCTAAAAATAAAAACATATCCAGGAGCTAATAAGACAATATAAGTGCTGTTATCCACATATTTTTCTCTCCATATTGTCTCATGACTGCTCAAGCACAAAAACAACTTTAAGACTTAATGAAAGGTCATAATACTATTAGCCTTGGAGTCACTGTGAGCCTTAGCATCCCACAACTTTTCATATATCTAACACTAAATTTCTTTATGTATGAGTAGAGGATTTTGAGATCTACATACTCCGTCGTGGCCGAACCGCTGCTGTCAGTGAGAGCAAGAAGACAGTCTTTCAACAAATGGAATTCCACTCATGTATCTGCTTTGTACCACAGCGAGTGAGCTTGTTAAATTTTCATCCCTTTTCAGAATTTGTCATTATTACTGAATATGTTGGTGGAGTTGAGAATATGCCTATTCCTCTAAGGGATAATTACTAGAAAACCTTGATGGAAAACACACCCTGCTCATGGTACAGGAACGAAAAAGCCTCTGTCATGGTTTTTATGCTCACAGCTGGAAGTCCGCCTTGGTTTGCTATTTATTAGCCTGCCCCAGGAGAATCCTTCTCCCCCCTCCAGGCTTGTTCTCATCTTCTTTCACACTTTTTTACCAGCTCTGCATTGCCTTACTATCTCACACGGACGACTACAAGAGGGAAAAACCAGTTAATTGAAAGCATTTGGTTACAACAAGCTGGAGAAAGAATTTGTTAACTCGCTAAACTGGGTTTCAGAAGGCTTCGATATGACAGCATGAATAAAACATAAACCTGTTGTTTCCCTAAACTACCACACCAGTGCTGATCTGAGATAAAGCTAATAGATCTGACATGTTTTCCCAGCTCCAAAAAGTCTTAGTAGGAGTTATTATGAACCTTTATGTCTCACTGTTGCCCTTCACACTGACAGTCATGAGCTTACCTATAAATCCATGGACTTTGGGCTGACTGCGATTCTCTTTAGGGCTCTTCGCTGCCAGCGGCTGGTAGGGATGGATGTCTCAGATGTCAGTGCTGACTGATGGGCAGCTCTTAGCCAAACCTCATGGGGTTTCTCAGTGTTGCTTGCAGCCTGAGAGAGACACGGACCAGAGTGATGGAGAGTCAGAAATGTGTCAATCTTTACAACTCTGCACCTCTGTCTGACAGAAAGCCCTCAGAAGTCTCTGTTTCTGGTTCAATCAAACTCCACTCTGTTTGCACAGCCCTGTACACTATGTAACCTGAGACATTTTCTGCCTTGTCTTGCTATTTGTTGTGCTTATTTTTCTAAGTATATCCAGCTATTTCTATTTTTATTTGCATTCTATTTATCTATCTATCTCCATCCATCCATCTATTGTCTACAGTGTGGTCCTAGAAGTGACAGCATGGTGTCATTGAGCAACTACAGTAAAATAATTTTTATGAGTGCATTTTTTTTTTACAGTGTATGCGACAGTTGCCTAGTCAACAGCTCTAGCTGTTAGCAGATCGTTGTTGTGAAGTCCATCTATTCATTTCCTGCGGCTTATCCAGGGTCTTGTCTTGGTGGCAGCAAGTTGAGCGAGGCAGCACGGATGTCCCGCTGCCCGGAGACATTGTCTAGCTCCTCCTGGGGGATCCTGAGGCATGTGAGGCCAGGTGAGACATGCTACAATCTCTACAGCATGTTCTGGGTCTACCCAAGGGCCTCCCACGAGTTGGGCATGCCCGGAAAACCTCCAATGGAAGGTGCCTGGGAGGCATCCTGCATCCATCCAGTGCAAAGGAGTAGTGGCTCTACTCTATGCTGCAAAGTAACTGTTTATGGAGAAGGAATTTAATGTTTGGCTGGACATAGTTGCTAGAAATATATCATGTAAAACATTACTCCAACCAACAGAGGGCCGGTTGTTGTGATCCCGGAGAAGATGTTTTCTGCTGAGAGAGTGACTCTGTTTGTATTTGATCTGTGAGCACATCTTTGTTTATAACAGTGTGGTGAAAACTGTTTGCTGTGTGTTCTGTGTTTTTTTTGGTCTCCCACTGCCTTTTTGAGTTTACTGGCTGTATATCTGAGGGTCAAGTAATCGATTTCACGGGTCCTTCGTAGGGCCGTCTGGGGAAAACCGAACCTTTTTAATCTGAACTCAAACAAACTTTGTCAGGGATGACTCTAACTGGCACCTGGCCCCCAGATAAACCACTACACTGAAAAACTGTCTGAAGAACTTTCACAGTCTAACAAAGTGGCTGTATGTACATTCAGACACACGCCACCTAGCTTTTGCTTTCTACAAAGGTCTACCTGGAAACACCTCAAAGCAAATAAAAACACATACACACTCAACTTGATGTAATCAGAGTCGTATCATCAGATAATCAGACAGACAGGAAGGAAATGAAGTGTAAAAAAACCTCTTAGCAAGGTTATTATAGTTATAGAAACTAAAACTGAACTTAAAACTACAACTAGGTGTGAAAAAACACATCCATCGCATTTATATGACTTAAAGGTTGACAAAATATTAGGGACATCTCTCATTAGAATCCAGTTCAGTTCAACAGCTCCACAATTTACAGCCTCCAAAATGACACTGACAAAATGTAAATGCTTGGATTAAAGGTCGGAGTTACAGAGATGGGTGGGGCATTCAGCATGGTATTTAAAATAAGAAGGACATAATGTTCTTATCCTAATAAAAACAGACTCAAAAAAAACAACATACTGACATACTCCGCTGGTCCCAAGAGGCTATCAGCATCCAGCGTCTGTCGGCAGAAAGATAACACTCCAAGGCTGTTTTGATTTAGTAGAGGCTGCTGATGCATCGATTCATATCTTGTGCTTGTCTATGAATCATACATTAATGGATGAGTCGGCCATTATCTTCACACGTCTGCTCTCACCCGCTTCAACAGGAAAAATAAGACTGCAGCCATTCTCCGTCACACGCATACATCTTTCACCTCTTCACCACCTTTTTCCACATTATTGGGGCACTGCGTGGCTCCTTCTCATCTGCTGCTAAATTTCAATCAAAGTTCTTTTTGTTTCTGTGTGTGTGTGTGTGTGTCTCTCTCCTTTGTTCTCATCCTCTAATCCCACTTCACCTCCTGTCGTAAGCTCAAGAATCATCCTCAGCACGTTGTTTGGTTTTCCTGAAACCCCGATGTGCCACTCCTGGGGCCAGATGAAGAACACTTTGTGCAGACTCAAGACAAAAATACACTCTGTTAATCAGATCTCTATATTTGCACGTATGCATGGTTCCATTTCCATTCATTTCAGTCATTGTGTAACCGGGCACGTGCACGTCCACTTCCACAATACCTCGAAACGAATCTCGTCACATCCTTAATGAACTGCTCTTCGACTGCTGGTGAAGTTGTGGAACCATAAAGTTCCCCATGAGCACATGACATGTGACAGCTGTGGCTATTTACTGCTTCTCTAATATTATTTGTTTAACACAAAAAGAAACCCACAAGGATGAAATTGATAACACAAACTGACCCCACAAAGCTGGGAGAGGGAGCTGTGTGAGTAAAATTAGTATGAACCATTTATTCACTTTGTTATAATTGTGAGTCACTGAGCAAAGTGAAAATGTGATGCTAATTCAGTCCAGATGCTTTCTATACTAAGGCTTTTTCTCCCTGGCAACTGTGAGTAGACCAGCTTTCATCCTCACGTGAGTGTCCAGCTCGTGGACAGTTTATTGCATCTTTCCAGTTGGTTAATGTTATTATTGGTTTTGGACAAGAGGCCAATCATGGCCTCCGGCTTGGCCTTTAACTACACAATACATTTCTCCTTGCTTTCAAGGTTGTAAGGTGCCTGTATGCAGTATATTTATTTTTCCTCAGACATCAGTGTTTTGTGTTTATTCCGTCCAGAGTGTTTTTCTAATTCCCTGCCACAGGGGTGTCTTAAATCAGATATTCTGATTTTGAAAGGACAGAGTACCAGCTTATCAACATCTTCTATAGCGAGTGTTGAATTATGGGTTGTTTGTGGCCTTAATGCTGCTTGGCAAGAAAATGTTTTAGTCAGCCCTAGAAGAGATTCGTTAGTCCAGTTCAATCCGCAGGAGGTTCTGACGGCTTGTGTTCTGTTGTCAGGGGGAAAATAAATTCTTGATGACTTTGTAGCATCTCCCAGAGTCTTTGCTACAGAAATGAACCAGAGGGAAAATTATAGCCAAGAATTACAGCTGTCATAGATGATGGACTGAAAAAGTCAGTCTGAGATATTATAACTGTCACAGAAAATAATTCTGATCACTTCCAAGAGCAGGACGGTGTGTGCGAATGTGATTGGTAGACAAGACATCAGATCTCATGTTTGGACTCTTTTCTCCTTGGATTTAAATAAGTAACTGCGAGTCAGGGCTACAGTAGCTGTCGAGCTACTGCAATTGGACTGCATCACTGTGTCATTGATCAGTTTGGTGGGAGCAGTCTTACTCCTGCTGAGTAGAATCATTTCAGGGCAGCTTGTGCAGATGATGAAGATGCAAGGCAGGCCGAGAACCCACCGGCCTGAAGATGATGTATCCCAGCTGGTTGGGGATCACCTCGGGATCCTCCAAAAGCTGGAGGACTTGGCTCGGCAGAAGGTTGTATGAGTTCACCTGCTGAGCCTGCTGCCATAGCAACTCAGAGCAGGATAAATGGTTGAAAACTGAGTGATGGATGAATAAAATTCTGTTCACATACATCCGTGCCTTAATATTGACCACTACTGCAAAAATGATACTCAGTGAAATTATCTAATGACCTTATATAATGTTTTATTATTAACTTTATTTTCCTCACTGGTAAATTAGGCCACAGCAGGAGTACATGAATCAGGACTGAGCAAGAAGAAAAACCAATATGAGTCTGAATAAAGTTGAAATCAGTCAGTAAAACAGTGGGAAAATGCACTGAAGCAGAACTGGGTTATAGAAATATATGTCAGATACAGAAAAACATGCAAACATTCATCATTTACTGAAGTCATGTGTGACCCAGGGCATTAAAACCCAGCTTGGCCAAAAGTATTATTGACTCACTTAACTTTCTACAACTTATTTTGTTGTTACTTTCTCATTGTATTGTTATGACAGTTTTCCCAGACAGTCTAAATTTAGCTGAGACAGTTACATAATGTCTCCTTAGAAACAGACCTGTACGGTCCCAACCACTGCTTTATCTCCTGAGAGCAGATTAAAGGATATCACTAATAATATACCATATAAAACAAACAAACAAACATGTTGGTCCAACTCTCAGTATTTTCTGACTAAGATACTTTCAGCTGAAAGTCAGTTGAAAAATGTAGACTATCAGATGGACGTCGAAAATATGGTCCGGTCTCCCAAATGGCTCAGTGTGAGCACCCATTTCATCACCAGCCTGTTGAACAAGTTTTGGCTGTAGGAGGCTAAAAAACCTCAGTGGATCTGCAGAGTTGGGTAGTCATTCTGTGTGGGTTGTTACTGTGAGTGACCCCCGTGACATTACACACACACTCATTTGATTACATGCTAATATATGACATTAATGAAGGAAGCTTTAATGAGTCCCTTGATACACTTTTCTGCATATCCACATCTACAAACCACCCAGCTCACGTTCAGCGTTGGATAAAGTCGGACAGACGATTCGGCCTGATTTTAGCCCAGAGTTGGTTACCAGTTTTAGAAGCAGGGGGATTAATCATCTGTACAACCAATTAGTGTGGCTCTTGGATGATTGGTTGGATTTTAATTGTTGCTGAAAAAAAAAAGAAAAAAATGTCATGTACTTGAAATCTGAAGTGCAATGACTCTTTCACTGCTGTTACTGCTCCACTTCAAAAACTGCAAATTGCTTTAATCGGTTTTAGCGGGCAGGAACCAAACCTCTGGCACCACAGTGTCATGGGGAAAAAGCAGAGGATTGGACTGGGAGGATGTGGAAGTGCTTCAGTGATCATCTCGCTTCACTGAAACAGCTGATGGCGACAGCAGGTGGTTGACTCTGTGGTGTTCGCTGCTGTTTGCGTGTACATAGGTGACTTTTTGCATGAAGTGACAGTATGAACAAAAGCATCTAAGAGTGTAAAGGTTTTTACAGTATAGTCTGCATATACAAATATGAAAATATGCACTTTAAATGTACCATTGATAGGTTCATGACTTCAGGTAGAAGTAGCCAACATTTATTTTTCAGCATAGTCTCCTCCTACATTTACACACTTAGTCCAGCAGTTGTGGAGCATACAGATCCCTTCTTTGTACAAGTCAGTGTCTTGAACCTCCAGGAAGTGGTCCACAGCAGTAATGACATCATCATCACTGTCAAAATGGCAACCACTGAGCTCCTTCGTCATCCTGGGGAAGAGGTCTGAGGGATCAAATCAGGTCAAATCAGGTCGAGGACTTCCTGAGACCGAGTCAGAGGATGATGATGTCCGCTTTGTCACACAGAGCTGATTTACAAATTCATCGAAAACATAAATACCACGAAAGTTATTAACTTCAAACTTTCTGTATAATCCCTCAAACAGTTTAGCTGCATGTGTATGTAACAAGAGCTATAGAACTATAGAGCTATAGACCCCTCTTTTTAAGTTTTTTAAAAAGTTTACTTTTTTATTGAATGGACTGTAACGTGATTTGAACGTAATTTGGACTTCCTCAGTTTCCTATAACAATTTCTGGATTGATTTCTATGTGTTTACCTCATCTAGCAACATAATGAATCATTTATCTTTGAAATCTCCTATATATTTCATTTTTCTAGTTCTTGTTTTTTACTCTTACTTGTTATTTACTTCTTAATTCTAATTTCATTTGATTTTTTTTTTTATCACACATTAGCCTATTAGGACATCCTCTTGAGAATGCTGCCTCTGCATTTCACTGTGTTTATAGAAAATATGAGCAAATCACAGATAAATCATAGAATCTTAAAATGAATTGCACTGGGCTATTGTTACCTGGGAAACTTGTCGTCACCAAAACATGAAAGGCAACTTTGCAAAAGACTAAAATCCCAGATAATCTTCTCCTACACATCACTGATCATCATCAGGAAACATTAATAACTAACTAAGATTAGTAAAAGTTTCAAAGCGTCTTCGCTCTGTTCCTTGACTGACTTCACATTAATAATGGCTAAACATATTATCCACTCATTTGCACTATGTAGCACATATACCATTATAGAACTCTATGGATAGTTAATGAAATTGCACACTTAAGTTGATTAATCCTTCCCTTCATCGAAGGAATTACCTCTTGATTAATTTGGCTGTTCGTCTCTTGACCGCCGTGACCAGTCAGCACGGCGATGACAAATGGCAGAGCGGAGTTTTCTATCTCTGTCGACTCTCCAGCGGCTTTGCTTCCATTACAGCCTGAGAATCCAGTTTCTCCGCTCTGAAGAGGCCCCCATCTAACCCACAGGCTGGAGGAATGAGGGGTGGTGGTGGGGGCGGGGGTGGATGGGTGGATGGGTGGCAATTTTCAGCCTCAAAGATGGTTTCCACTGTAATTCACTGTGAAGACAGAAATTGGCAGTGTCTCCTGGTATTTACTCACACCCTCCTTTTTTTTATCGTCACGGGACCTCACCGTACAGTCCCTGGCAGTGTTTATCTAAAATGCAATCTTTCTGTAACTGTAAAGCAGTTTGTTGCCCCTGACTCAATGAGCATAAGTGCTGAGGGTCAAAATCAATAACAACTTACAAGCTGCTGTGTGCCCGAGAGTTGGGTGGCTGATCCTGAAAGTGCAGAGTCTCCGGGAGTGTCCACAGGCGCGTGGACAGCCAGTCTTATCTCGTAGCTGCTGGGGCCCCCGAATCAAAGACTGAATGTCACAACAGCTTGAGGAAATTCAAGTAACTTTCCAGAGCTCATACCAGAGTTTAGCCCGTGGCTGGACCACTTCCCACAGACTCACCTTGCACACAAATTTCTGCACATTAAGCCTAAGTAGAATATATCGCATTTGAATGCATCGACCAATGGACTCCATATTCTCTCCTGCATGCTGCCGTGTCAACTGATCTGTCAAGAATACCCCTGTGTGTGTTGCTTTTTAATTAGGACCCATCAATTCATCTGATAAAGTGATCAGTTTACCTTTGTCATACTTACTGTCATCGTCAGTTAATGTGTGACATAAGTGGGGCTGAAGGCTGTTCAGGACTGGGAGGACAGGCTGCTCCTCTGGGATAACTGCTGGCTCATGTATCAGAACTGTATTATCACATCTCACTCGTCTCTTATCACTAACACAGGAGTTGATTCTGATTTGTATGTTAAAACAAAAAAGTCTCAGTGATGATTTGTTTTCTAAACAGCAGTCTGTTCAGAGGTTTACAGCTTTTCTGATACAGTACGTGGTTGAGTTTTCTCATAAATCTGTTTGGATTTGCCAAGGCTGACAGCAAGTACCTTGCTTATTTGTTTGGCTGTTAATGTTGGCATCAAGGAATCACTGATGCCGGCGAGAGGAACATATTCAAAACACAGAAAATGCTCCTGAAACTAAAAACAATGTGTCTGTCCTGGAATTATGTGCACAGTATGTACATTACTACATTACACTTCCTAAAGCCTCAGAAGAAGCAGGTTTCAGAAGAAGCAGGTTTCAGAAGAAGCTTGCAATTGCTTGCTAACATATAATTATTAGGAGACGGTATGGACGTATTACAAGAACTGGATACTGGACTCCAAGATGGGGCTGAATCATTTGAATGAAAGCCAAAGAAGTTTTCTTGCTTCCAGCTTTGTTTCCACATTGCTCAACCCACATGTGCATTCATGTTTTGTCCCACTGGCCCCCACTTGTGCATGCTTGCTTGACATATAGACTTTACATTGGGATGACATCACAAACATATAGTAGAAATGGCTTTTCTGAACTCTGAGAAAATGTAACAAATGTAAACCCTTTGTGGTTTCAAATTCAAAAAACAAAGAGTGACCTCGTTGTAAGTTGTAAGTGTCCTGTGCCTGTTGAGCCAAGGTTCAGCCATAACGTAATATCAAACTCCTGCGCTGGCCAAATTAAACCATGCAAACACACATTCCTGATAGACAGTGTTGTGCAAAGTTTTACGACAGCTGCCAGTCGACGTGCGGTTTACGGCATACAGCATGGCTGGTGCAGCTGAAAGAGAAGCCGCCTCTGGCACCGCAGAAGCAAGGATCAGGAGTTGCTAGTTCTTGTTTTAGTGTGATCTTGCACAACACTGCTGTTGAGTTTTAAAATTCTGTGAGTATTGCATTGCAAGCACTGTGCAGTCTTTTCACATCTGTTAAATCTTAAAATGCATTTGTCCATTACTCAAACCGGACCTCCTGGGTCACATTTTATTGTGTCATCGGTACATTAAACAACAAGCCGCCACCAAAACAGCCCCCTGCGTTGTTTTAATGCAGGGCTATTTCAGTCTCAGCCCCCCCCGCTATGTGGAGAAATTTCTGGTGCCTTCAGCATCACTGAAACCATTGTGGTTACAACAAGATGCTGCTTTTCATTGGTATTAACTTTTTTTAAATTTATACCATCAGATTTATACTATCAGAATAAATAGTAAAAATTTCCCAGGCCTCTGACCGGACCTGCCGCCCGGCTTACAGAGCACAACCCAATGTCTATCGCAGCAGGCGGTGGGCCCCCTGGGTGGTTTCTATTTGTAATACTATGAATGTAAAATATTGATGGTTCAATATTAAGACATGACCAAAAGATTTTTCTTCAAGCCCACAGAAGAAAACCCATTTATTTAATGCATTTAAATCAAAATGTATCTGAACTCAAACTGTGTATTCTTACTTCTTCCTGTTGATGAAAAGGTTTCATTTAATGCTGCTGAAGGATCAGACTTATGGGCTTAGGGACCTCCTCTAAATGGAGGAGTCATGTCAGTGATTGCCTGTGATTAACCTTCTGTCAGAGGTAACCCATGTCTGATTTTGCAGGTCATGGGGTTCCCACGCAACATAAGGAAAATCAGCCCAATAAAGGAAATCAATAAAGCTGAGGACAATAAAGAGGTTTCTCCTGTTTCCAAAGGTGGTGGACGGTTATTTGCACAAAGTGAAATTAACCCTTTTTCCTTTTTTACCTCTGGAAAGCTAATTGTTTTACACTCTGACAGGCCACTGAGGAGTTGTTTGAATTCCTTGTCAGATGATTAAATGCATGGAAACTAGATATTCTGCACCACAGCTCATATAAGAACCAATGCTTTACTAAGTGATAATGACAAATCTTCTGCCCCCTCTGTGATTTATGTCTGAGTGAATATGTACATGAGTAGGCCTAGTTAATAACGAAATCTGGTCAGAACCTTCCCATGCATGTTTCAAAGGTTATCCAACACTGAAGCAGCATCTCAAAACTATAGCCCACATGAGATAGATACATATCAAACTCAGTAAGAGTTTTAAATATTCTATCAGTGATATAGGTATGAATATAACTGTCTAATCTATTATAACTATAGTTGAGAAATACAGTTTGGAGTTTAAAAATACAAAAATGGTGACACAGCTCGGTCTGAATAGGAATGAGGGGTCATTACTATATATTTACTTCAATAAAAGACACTTTAAGATAATCAATATTATTTTTGATAATAATATTTTCTTAACAGTTCATCAAATGTAAAAACAGCGTGTATGTAATTATCACCTGATTCTGTGGCTCTTCAAGGCGTCGTTACACTACCTGCTCACCACCAATAATTATTATCATTATTATCTCTATAGCTCTCTATAACTGGCATTGTGCTACGTTGTCTGTCCATGCATGAACACTTCCAAATCAGAGAGGTTTCGTTGTTCTTCCCACTCTGCTGACACTGTGTGCAAAAAAAAATCAATGGTCTTTCAGTAATTTCAACTTCTTCCTGTAACAAATTTTATGAAAGTGATGGAAATGATCATGTTCAGATTGCCATGCAGGACCACGATGTGTGGTATGTTGGTCTTGGATCAGGGCAAGTTTTACACAAAAGTTGTTACTTAGCACACCTCGTATGCGTGTGATTTACAGGCTGATGGTTTTTGTACGACGTGCCATCTGAAGATGTCTACAGGCAAAAGTGTTTAGACCTGCTCTGAATGATAATGCTTGAAGGCACGGCCGATTGTCACAGCCTCCTCCTGGCTGCATCACACAGCTTCCCTGATCTCTCCAGGAGCTCTGTGCTTTTTTTTTTTTCTTTTCGCTTCTTTGTCATCTCAAAGCAATAAATCTCACAAGTAGGGATTATATTCAGATAGCGTCTCCACGAAGACGTTTCACCGTACACTCTGTTGTTCGCACAAAGCGTGTTTTAGAGTTAGAGAGAGAAGTTTAAAGCCCTGCTTGTAACCTGGCCAGTTACGATGTGAAGTGAACGTGACCACCAGGTTTTCTTTTTGGGAAAGTTACAAAACTTGTCAAACCCCAGCCCTCCTGATTCTGCTGGATGACCCGACGAGGCCTTGAAACCTAATCCCTTTTGTCTGACACTAGCACTGGACTGTGATGTCTTTATTTTCACTGACTTGAAATGTAATTGCATTAATGCTTTCCCACTTTAAAACCGTTCCACTCCATGCTTACCACTTGGACAAATCACAGAACGGCCTTTCACACACTTGGCCACATGATGCTTGCTCAGATCCTTCACACATTTCTGAACGCTCAAGTACTCGTGAATGACACGCAGCCCTTGTTGTCTGAGGCCATCTGACGGACCCTTCACCGAGACTAATAGATAATCAATCCTACATGTCTTTAAATGTGCACTGGCACTGAACGGGGAAATAAAGCTGACATACTGATGACACAGTGCCAAACGTAAAGCTTTTCCTGGCTGCTAAAGGCAAGCACATTACTCAGCGAAGACAATGAGTCATTTGTCTTATACATGATGCTAAAACTTTAGCAAGTGAAACAGAAAATTGGTTTAAATCCCGAGGTTTCACATCAGATTATTCAGCGTGGACAGCAGCCCTGATGCTGAACTGCACGGTGATGACTGTCCTTATGCACAGCATGCTCTGCGGTGATGATCGTAATTGTCAAGTGTCGTAGTGATTAATGGCTTTTAATCAGGCAATCAGATGCCACACCTCAGATGATTTCTTCATTGTTCGGTTTATTTATGCTCCTCATCCGATGCCGCTACCTCTCTGCTCTCCCCCGTGCTATTATCAGAAACTCTCCAGCAGCCTCCGCCATCATGACAAGTGCTCTCTCTCACCTGTCTCCTCCAGTGTTCTCTTCAGAGCTGAGCAAACATACACCATTAGGACGATCAATACCACTCTGGAACTGCTGTTATATCATGACCTAATTTCATGCACTTTAAACAAAGAGGAGGTGGGCACTGCAGATGGATAATGTAATTTTTCCATCACAGCCAAGCAAGCAAAACACAGCATAATCCCATTAGAGTCCATGAATATTAACTATATGCATTACAGTTGTATATACTGCTACAACACATGCAGCTTCCTGGACATTAAAAATATCCTTCACAGTAGGTTTGCTAAAAATATGCCTGCTATTTCGTTTCTAAACGAACTGAGAGCAATCTTGTCCACTTCTGACTAGATTAAGTTTGGTATAGACACTCATAGTTCTCAGAAGATGGATGAACCTCTGAATCCCGAGCTGGTATAAATTCACCTTAACAAATAATCATTACTGTACCATGAACAGTGTATTGAAAACCAATGGCTCAGTTTTTCTGTGTTAGATCATGGTTCCCGGGGGACCTTTATAATCTGTTTGGTAACGCCGCCCCCCCTCTGAAACCATAACGTCAATAAAAGGCCAAAGTGCAACCACAACTTCTTGCTTTAGAGTTGGAAGAAAACCAAAAACCAAATCAAAATTCCATTTCTTATTGATAGTAAACCCAAGGAACATGTTTCAGTAATACTGGAGAAGGAAGCTGTCAGTGAAACATTGCATTGAATAGCTGTCTACTGAAATAGCTAGCAAGTAGTTGACATCAGGACTTACAGTCCAGTAAAGCTATTACAAAGGCGTAGCAGTGATGAATTACATTTTTTCTCAATACTGTAACACAGTCATTTCTTTGAGTACTTGTACGTTTCCGGGTATTTTTGGGAATCTGTAATGTTATTTTCATTTAAGTCTTTTTTTTTTTTCATCTCAAGTGCTGTTCTTGAGATACATTTCAAGGCAAATCCACGACAGAATAGTAAGTCACATGAATGGGTCATGGTAAACTGTGTGAGAATGGAACAAAAGAAAGGTGTTTAATCAGCAGCTGCAGCCACGAAGGAGCGACTGGTTCGGCTGCAGCAGGAGCACAGAGCTCCATGTCCAGAGAGGAGATGCTCTGCACTCATGCTGATATTCCGGAAAAGATAAATGTTCTACATAAATACATTCACTAGCCAAGTGTCAGGGAAAGCAAGCTGTGTGGTTTTAAAAAAGAGGTTACGTCTACCTTAATTAATTGATTTAATGTACCATCCGGTGATCATGCTTTGTGACCCAAATCAAACATACCCACAATGTTGCGTGACCAGCAGGTGTTTGCAGGGTTTGGCTAACATGCTCACGTTGCACCCTCCACTAGTGATTTGTATGTTCACTTAGGAACTGTTCTGCCTTCAGTGAGGTGTGTGAGTTCTTTCTCCTGTTTTCGACTGTAAATCCATGTCTGAGATCTCTGAGAACTCTGAGATGCACGACGGGGACAGAGAGGTCGAGTGAACTGGTTATACATTTACAATGAATGAGCAGAGATGAAACCTAGAAAAGTCAGATGTCTGTTTTTTTGTTCTATCCAATACTTGTGTATGGCTCTCTGCAAAGAAAATGAAAGCCTCCAGTCGTTGCTTGCAAGTTTTTCTGTACTCGGCCAATGAGATTTAGAGCTGCATGCAAGACACATCCAAATGTATTGTTCACATCATCTGTGATGATAACATCAGGGCTACTCTTATCTGCCACTGAGAGACATCAGCTCCATGAAGAAGCATTAGCATATGGCACTACTTAATGCCTGCGACTCTCTTCTTTGCTCCTGTTGCATTTGTTTGCTGTGTTCAGTAAACAATGATTGGTGTCTGGCCCGGCTGCCCTGCGCGAGGCAAATCAGCTCTCATCTCATGCGATGAAAAGTGACATAAATAGATTTGGTCTGAAAGGTTTCCTTTCCTGTGATTAAGAGCTTCGCAGGATGCAGTGAGAATCCTGATTCTAATAAATTTGCTTTCCATATGCAAACCAGCCGCAAAACAAACTCATCAATTTCACATCAGCTTTCATTTAGCTTAATGGCCAGCCATTAACAAAGCCAATCGCCTCCCTCCTGGTTCTCCCTCGCCGTGTTTCTTTTGAGTTATTAGAGCACATGGAATCATATTCGCACACTGGCTGACGTACACTGGCTGACTTTACTTACCAAGCAGCGCTGCATTTGTTGTGGCACCAGATGGTAGAGTGTTACCAGCACTTACTCCGGGGTGAGAAGCATGAGGAATTTATTGCACGCCTCAGAGCCCGATGCAATACATCATAATGCATTTCAACAATGTTGTACCTCAGAGATGGTGCAGTGAACAGCCATGCAAAGGAAGCCGTCATGAATAAATGCATTTTTTAAAGCAACCTTAAAGACATAACAATGCAGCTCCTGATGGAATTGTAGCCTGTAAGCAGGAGGATTGCTCTGCTTTAAAATTGCTTCTGTCTTCACTCCCTCTAGCTTTAAAGCCTTGCAGAAATGGAAGGAGATGGCTGTGAATGGAGGTGGCTGATTGTGTTATATGACAGCTATCCATATTGTTTCTTTTTTTTTTTTACAGATGATTTCATTGCATTTTTGCCTTTATTGGGGGTGATGTTAAGAGTGACAGGAAATATAGGGAGAGAGATGGCAGTGGTTCATTTATTGCTTTTTTTTTCTCCCCCTCTGCACATCTCTATGTACGGTGCTTAAAACAGCACAGGCCATCCTGAATGTCCACAGTGCAAAAGAAGAGATACAGTGGCCAAGTGACAAATGGATCCAGCAGCTCTTTTCACACAAATCAGAGCAGGAGAGCTGATGACACATTTTCACTCTAATTTTTTTTTTTTTTTTTTTGAAGAAAAATAAAACTGCAGCAAAGCAAACAAGATACTGGGTTTTTTTTGCAAAGGTTCACAATGTTCATACTTAATGTGTTGTCTTGGTTAATATTTAATACAATTATAATATTTATTCATTTCTAATATTTATTATAATGAAAGTGGGTGACTACAGGTTAGAGTCAGACACAATGACTGCTGCATTGAAACATAATGGAGCCAAAATGTCTTTAAAACTTAAGCAAAAACAGACCTAAAAACCAAATCTGTACAAGTTTCTTGTTGCTCTAACACAATTGTGTCAGTCAGTTTGTGCGACCCACCCATTTCCTGCTAGCTTTTACTTTCCCCCTTCACACGGCCTGCCCGCTTCACTCTCTGACAAATTACCACAAGCAGTGAAACGTCATGTAACACCACATCCACCGCTGCCTGATGCTTTTACACTGCATTAGCTGTTTGCAAAACATGCAATAGTCTCTTAAAATATGGACCACAAACTTTGCCATTCATTTATGAATGCAGTGTGGGCACGGACAGAAATATTACAAGCAATAACAGTCAACAAGAGGCAAGCAATGATAGCATCAGGAGCTAGTGCTAACTACAAAGCACACTGGCTCATACCTTCATCCAGTTAAGAAGCAATTACAGAGTCCATGAGCTGTTATGCGAGTCCATTTCATACACATGAAAATACCATAAATATATGTATATGTGTCAATGTAACATCAAACATTATTGCACAAGAACACTGTTAGTTTCAGTCAAAGTTGGTTTCTTCTAACCATGACAATGACTGTTCCCTAACATTAACCACATTACTGTAACCATGGCGATGAGGATCCTTATTTTAACCCAAACCATGATATAAACCTAGTCAAGTGATGTTTGTGCCTGAACCACATCACATCATAGCATTCATCACTGATTTGCACAGCACTGTCATCCTGCTGACAGTGAGGCCAAATCAGAGACCACTTACAGTATCTGTGTCCTTCCAGCAAACATTTCCTGGTTCCAGCTTCTTAATTGTGAGGACTTGCTGCTGGTCCTTGTGTTCAGAGTCCATATGATCAATGAAATAAATTGATCATCAGATCAGTTGATACTGAAAATAATCATTACTGCCAGATCTAATACATATTCACTCACAGAATTAAAGGTGAAACGTACCAAATCTCATTGAATTTTTGCTGAATTAAACATTAAGCTAATCAGAATCACAGTGTATTGTATTATCACATTTATTGGTATCATTTTTTTTGTTGATTCAAAAACCACTTCATCTTATTTGATTAAGCCAGATCAGAACATCAGACCCTGCTTCCCTCCATGTCGGAGCCACTTCACACTTCTCCAGCCACTCAGACACTTAATGAGACTCGTCAGCAGGAGTCTAAAGCTGTTGCACAGCCAGTGTTTCAGAGGAACAGGTATTTTATAACCACAGTATCTGTCAGCATCACATACCCTCTCTGAAATATATCAGAACCATATTGTAGCAGTGTTCTGTTTGCTTTTAAAAAAAAAAAAATTATCTCACAAGTGTTTTGTAACAACATACGTGAGGTTATGAGGTGTGAGCAGCCAACATGATCCACTCCTAGTGAGTACGCCCTTGTCTTTAAAAAGCATTTACTGCACCAGTGGCAGTACAGTTGAATTAGATGATGTGGCTCTGCTCCCAGAATGCTTAAAGTACCAATCTGTGCAGGGCTGACAGATTCTGATTCTGTGCACACAGACCTGGGAGACGGATAATGCTGCGTCTGTGTACCAGATTCTATTATGCTGGGCTATATTGTGAGATATTCATGTTATTTTGTGTCTCCGGGTACAAAATAATGAATAATCTTACAACATGATACAGTGTAAAATAACAGATATATAAACTATGGCCTTAGAAATTACCACAGAGCTGAATCGACATGTTTTATCAGACTCAGGCCCAAAGAAAACGGAACATTATGTGCTTCACTAAGGTAATATAAAAATGTCAGGGCGACTGATTTGGATGGTATTAGTGTGTCTACCCTCCACCAACCAAGAGTATATGACTGAGTTCAGATGCAGGAGGAAGCCATGGTGGTGATGGACAGACTAAAAGCACAATAGGAGCAGCACAGTAGGCGTGTGCATGTTCTTTTTCATGACTTTGGCATGAGTTTAATGTTTTTTTCATCAAAATAAACAATAAGTAAGTAGACTAAGTGACTCGGTCCTAAAAGCCAGTGACTGCAGCTTCATGTATGTATAGCAGTGTTTGATAAATCACTTGCTTACTGATGTGAGTGACCTGATTCAGTGAGGGGGCGGTGCAGTGGCTCCTGGTGCTGCTGTGTAATGTATAGAATGAGTGCACTGGCTTATTACGTAAGGGGTGGTTTACCCATGTGCATAAAATGGGCCCTTTTCATCCTTTTCATTGTGCTGATATATTTTTTAAATATCTTTAGATCAATTTGCTGAATATGTATTGTAAGAGTCGTTCACTCTAGTTTTTAGAAAATTTCAGTGCCCACCCAAATAGGTTTCCTCCTACACAAAATTTATTTTGTTCCATAGTATCACTTTACCTTTTGAATTCAGTGCTGTTTGTGCAGCCAACCCATCAGTGCTCAGTGTTCGCAGCCACCCCCACCCCCACATCTAACACCCTGCGATATTGTGCTGAGCTACAACATGCTAGCAAATTGTTGTTTTTGTTATTTTTCTGTTGCCACGGTTACCCTTTCAACGGAGCTGTACATCATCTGGACAAACCGTATGCCATACGTAGCGCTGGCATACCTCGGGGACATTATGTTGATTTCAAAAAGAAAGAAAAACAACAATTTGACATGTGAATGTGCGTGTGTGTCACTGCATCCACACAATCAAGATCAAAACAGTTATTTTCAACCTGCACATTTGGAGCAAAACATAAATTTGTGTTAGGTTTTTTTTATTTTTTTATACTTTTTCAACAGCCCCACGCTTGAAAACTGATCCAGGCATATGATTTCTCTGTCATATCGTTCCTTTTTGCTGCTGAAAAGGTCAGTCGGTGCCGAAGCACTTGAGGCAGTAATTTTCCCATCAGTAGCTGTCAGGTGCGCCACCCACATCTCACCGGGATACCTGGGGAGGGACAACCTCCTCCACAGACCCCACCACCGCAGGGACCTGTCAGTCAGCCGGACTTCCGCTCTGTCTACTGCAGCCGCACACACAGACACAGACACAGACAGACAGACAGACAGACAGACACACACACACACACACACGCACACACACACACACACACACACACACACACACACACACTGGGTGCAATGTCTTCGTCTCTTTTGTTTTTCACACTGTATTATATAAAGTTTTTCTTTTGCTGATTCGAAAGATTTGGTTTGTGTTGCTCACTCTGAGCAAGACAGAAGAAGCAGCTCAGGGAATTAGCAACAATTTGTATTCAATGTCAAAAATATGACCGTACATATTTCTCCAATTCAAATACAAATACTTTTTGATTCATGATTCAGTCCAAGTCAGATCTGAGCTATAATCACTTGATAGGTAAAATATAAGTAGGGGGGTTATCACCAATAGATCTTTAAAATACCACATCCAAATATCATCCATAATGATCAGGCAAAAATACCAGAACAATTAATCATAACTGAGAATATCAAAAGCAAAATCATGCGTCAACATAACATAAAGATGCTTGTAATGTTCAATAAGAATGGTAAAAAGGCTCACACTGTTACAAGGAATAAATGCTTCAATTCAAAGTCATCAAGAAGTAATGAAAATAGCACTTGATGCTTCACATCAATTTAAAATGCATTAGAATGAAGAACAGTAGCTAAAATATTATTATATGTCTTTCGGTAAAATCACCTAATAATGCTGTCCAAATCATCATTTAGCAAACAAAGCTTTCACAGAGCACGAGGAAATGGACGTATGTTCATTAGCAGAATGAAGCGCCAATTAAATCTGAATGATAATTAAAGTGGGAAATTAAAGTCAAGCTAAAAGAAAAAGTGTAAAGCTGTTTCAAACCAGTCTCAGGTTTGAATCATTAAGAGGATCTACGCTACCAAATTTAGACGTGTGCCTAGAAATGAAATCTCCAGCCACTCCTATAAAATAACTTTGAGTTATGTCTCATTTTCACCTTCCTGAGACGTGTGTCTGTTTAGGTAATCTATAGTTCATGGAAAAGCTTGAAGAATCTATGTTTCCAGAGCATATATCTCATCTAAGATGCTTAGAATTGCAGAGAGTTCATAAAAAGGTCAGTGCTGACTGTAATTCTTGAGAGTAGAATTTAACAGTTTCTGGCTCAACCTGATTCCTCATGCTTATCCTCATGTTTATCTATATTTATATCTATATCTATATCTATATCTATCTATCTATCTATCTATCTATCTATCTATCTATATCTATCTATCTATCTATCTATCTTTCTATATATCTATATCTATATCTATATCTATCTATCTATATATATATATATATATATATATATATATATATATATATATATATATATATATATATATATATATATATATCAGTGACAAAACTGAATAGAAAGTATAAGTTTTAACTGAGTTGATCCTCCTGATTTCTTTGAGTTTTATCCCGTTTTCATTTTTACATTGTGCACTGAATATTCACTCCATCTCTCAAGCCATACTGTTTCTTTACAGTATACTGACTTTTTTTTTTTTTTTTTTGTTAATCTATTTCAGCAATTCAAGATCTTGTTGTATGGTACAACATTTTAAACCACTGATGTATTTTTTACTGTGCACATGAATACATACAGTGAACTGTAATAACACTGGTTATCCCTTGGTGTTTCATCAAGCAACATCATCAAGTCCAGCACTTCATAACTAAATACCTGCATAACTTTCACCTCTGCTTCTGAAAGAGGACGGACATTATGAGGACTGATGAGGACAAGTGTTTGCAGGTCCAGGAAGTACACATATACAGTTTATAATAATTGACATCTTCTGGACCAGTGATAACCATTTGACCTACCAGTTAATAAGAATTAGCACCTCTCTATGACCTCTTCTCTTTGTTAGAGCACTTTATAAGTATAATATACTGCTACACTGCTAATTAGCATTCATAGAACTCACTGTCTGCAGTATTTATCCACTTCAAAGTCCCTTTTCATGCCGTGTTTGTCATATTTTATTCGCCCTCTGTACATTCTTCCTCATTTCCTCCATCTCAGCTTGTCTCTTTACATCTGGGTGTTATGTTTGTGTACTCGGCCCCGTCATCATCACACTGGAGTGAAACTGACATGATCGCATTTGTGATCCTCACCTAACTTCATCACGTCTCGCCCACCAGAGTAACGCTGCTAATGGAGTCTTCTCTAGCAGGTGGTGGGGGGAAGGGCTGCAGCCACTCATGTGGAAAAAAAAAGATGGCTGCATAAATAAAAAATAAATAAATAAATAAATAAATAAATAAAAACACACAACAACAGTTGAAGGCAGCTGCCCACACGTGCCGACATGGGCTGATGCTGAATTTATTTCTAAAAAGCAAGAGTCAGAGGGGAATAACAATGGTAAACTGCTGCTTTTGGAACAATAAACCAACTGAAAACCCTCACGCAAGCTGTCCCCAGTATTTTTACCTTCTGTGAAGTGAGCTTTAATAGATACATATTTGGTGAAATCTCTGATATTTGGAAGGCTGTGCAGGTTATCCTGCCACACCGAGATGAGAGTGCCAGTGACAAAATTTCACAACTGTCCTTTCTAGCAAAGGCGCTAAGTGAATTCACAGCTGCAAGGCATCTTCAGCTGATAAATGATGTATTAAAACCTCCGCAGTCAGAATTTAGACCATGTCACAGCACAACAGCTGCATTACTTGTAATAAATGTTGGCGTTAAAGCCCCGGACAATCAAATAATTGTGCTATTGACCTTTCAAAAGCATTTCACACTGCTGAGCATAATGTTTTACTAAAACACTATCCTTTTATGTTAACTGAAGGGTCCATTAAATGGTTTTAGAGCCTTCTTGCAGAAAGAACTCCAGGAGTAGCTTCCAACTTAATTGTCAACCTGTGGCAAATTGAATTGATTGGACAAACCTGTGTATATAAGGTACCACAGTTCACACTATGTATGCCAGGATGAAAACCGAGCCATGAAATCTGACAAACTCTCTGTGGACCTCCATGATAAAACTGTGGCGAGGCACAGATCAGGCCAAGGATATAAAATCATTTTGAGTGTGCTGCAGTGGCCTTTGCCTCTATTTGTTGTATTTAAAAACGGGATAGAATGTGTGAAAATGAAAGTATTTAAAGCATTTTTTTTAAAGAAAGTGGGTTTGTGCAATTTATAAAATTATTACTTTGCAGCTTAGATTCAGAGCAATGTAAACAAGGATTCATGAATTAAATGGAGATCAACCGTGTGTGTGTGTGTGTGTGTGTGTGTGTGTGTGTGTGTGTTTTCCAGTTGGTGTAACGAGATGCATCCTGACAAGATAAAACACTGTTGTGGTGTGGACATAAACCTACCCCTGTGAGTACGTCCAGGAAACGGGGGTTGTATGGACTGTGTGTCTATCTTTGTGTGTGTTTGAGGCTGTGTGTGTGTTCCCCTGTGTGATCCTGCGTCAAACAACATCTGCATCATTCAGAATGCTCCTCTGTTGTCTGGCCTTTAGACACGTGGCCTTTAAATTTGAAAGCCACCGGTCTATACAATTTTTCCACTCAGGTTTCTCAGAGACTGATGAAGATCTGGGTACAGGTTCTTTGCAAGGTGAGGGCTGGTTAATCCTTTATTTAAAAAGTTTTTTATCAGGAGAACCTCATTAATGAATGAGACACAGTGCAACATCCTTCTATAGGTTAAAGAGATTTAAGATACAGTAGTGTGCGAGGAATGTATACACCATGATACACAGACACATACAAGGTGGATACAGAGGGATGCCAAAAAACTGGATCATGGACTGTAAAAATGCCTGTATTGGAATATCATCACTGCCACCTGACATTGTATTGTACTGTACTTTGCATTATATGCAGATGATACCATCTTATATATCACATTCTTGTCTCTTCATCTTTGTCTCTTCACCACTATTTGGCTTGAAAATATTGTATGGACTGGCATCAGCTTATATCTGAGATCCTCTGAGACCAGACGCCCCCCCCGGGTCCTTTAATAGACATCACTGTGTTAATAAACTAGTCACAGATTAAATCTCTTGACTTTTTACAGCTGCGAAACTGACATGTGCTTTTATGAACACTCCCAACAACTGCACTAATCTTCGAAGATTGCTTAAGGAGAAGCGAGAGCCAGTCATCCAAACATGGCCAGGCAAGGCCTGGGATGATTATATTTCTCAGGGCCACTGCAGTCACTGGCTTTGAAATTACCCTCAGCATCTACTGAATTAGAACTATTTTTCAATCTGGATTCACACTCAAGGGTATCCTTGTCTTGTACCTGCCATTAAAAAGCAGCAGTAATGATAAGACAATTAGCAGGCTAATTTCAATTAGTGAGCCTTATTAAGCCATTAAGAGCTGTCTGTTCCTAATGATCACTGGAGGCAAGCAAACTAAGTGATGTAAATGCTGCTATAGAGTGCTATAATTTAAACCCAGGTATTGCACTCTCTCATTTATAATTATGAGAGCTGAGGTGATTATATAACGTGACACTAAATTACAGTGCTGAAGTGACCCAAAACTGATTTGTTAATGGGGTAAAGCCTCTGAATATGGTGTTTTTCTTCCTTTTTCTTTAACATTCACGGTAATCTGGTAATCACCTTTCTCTGCTGCCACTCCTTTGGCTTCTCTGTGGAATCCACAAATTCAGCATTGACTTATAATTGAATATTGATTTGTTTGTCACACTGTTTTTTTTCCCTCTTATTCCACCCTCTCAAAAATGTAATTACATATTTGTCACGAACATACAGTATAATGTATGTCTAAGCGGGGCTCATGGGAGGCTGAATCCCATGAGGGTTGATTTGATTCTGATATCAGGGTGGGCTCCATTAACACATGGCATGAGCGTAAATCATGCTTCAGTGTGTTGGAGCATGACAGCAGGCATTTAATGAGGGCAGAATGGGCTCTGTTGATGTTGATGACATTGTAGGAGAGTAGCTGGTGGAGAGGGTACAGGAAAACAGTGAGAGAATAATAATATGGAAACTGTTATGGTTTTTTAATTGTATAATATTCATATGGTGATTAATGCCAAAATAATAAGGAATCTGTACAGAGTGCTACAGAAGAACTTACAACAGTGCAATTAAAGCTACAGTACTTAAATGTCAATAAATGCCTTATTGAAATGTAGATTGCAAACTTGTTCCTATTCATTAACTCATTTTTACAGCACATGAGAAATTGAATAAAAGGCCTGTAGTGAGACTGTAGTTCAGCTATGATGATAAATGATACATGGCAACGGCGGTCTGTCGGTCAGTCCACCACTTTGAAATCAGCTATCAGATGGGTTTCTTCAAAACCTTGTACAGACACTCCTGGTCGGCAAAAGGCAGGAGAACCGGGCAAAAAAAAGTAGGAGGCAGAACCAAAAGACATTAGCAAGGCTGGGAAAGCACAGTCGACAATCTGTCAGAGTGTAGGTGGAAATGGAGCATTGATGACACCTGTTCCTAACGGCGAATGAGGAACAGGTGAGTAAGTGGGTGGGGAGGAGTCAGTGGGCTGGAAGCCTCCAAGCCTCAGAGTCAGAAGGCCAGTGTAAGTATTTAACTGAATAACAACAAACCTTTGCTGGTATCTGTAACTTTTCCCGTAAGTCAAGGACAGACAGCACTTTGTTAGCATTGGTACAGAAGAATGCTATTTTTTTTTTTTTTTTTTTGCAGTGGGCTACAGCTGGCTAGTTAATTACCTGCCTCCTCTTTACAGAGGAGATCTGCACGCTGTAGCATGCAAACATGCATTTCCATTTGAACTTTAATCATTTTAAAGGTAACAGCTCTGTCAAAGCACCAGTCAAACACTACAATAGGTCTGATCTACTCCTGTTAAACATTCTTTTACCAATAAACACTCTCTCTGGACACCATTCTGCAGCCCTGCTAACTTTTCATTTGTGGGGCTTTAGAAAGCTCTGTATCAGTGTCTCTCCAGGCTCAGCACCTCCACTGGCTGTCCATTTCCTGACCCCTCCACACACTCCTCTGCTCATTGTTCCTGTTTCCAGACTTTTGGATGTTCTTTTTTTTTCTGCAGCAGCAGCTGCTTCTTACTTTTGGTCCTTAAAAAGCCTCACTTTTAAAAATGACAGTTGCTAACATCAGCCACCTTCACAGACGATCACAAATAAAAGCTGTTTCAGACGCACGTCACAATAAAAGCTTTGCGACATTCAGAATAAGTTGGCTTTTTTTTTTCTGTTCTGGTTGATGTACAAATGGCTCCACTTGGCAGCTGACGGTGCTTTCAGTTTATGCTGACAGTCTTTTGTTGCTATCCATGTCCTCATTAGGCTTTTTAATTTACCACAGTGTTAGATGATACAAATGGAATCAAGCTGATAGCATCCAAAAACAGAACTTTATATGATGATGGAAATAATGGCTCACCACAAGTTTTAAATGGCTTTATGTGTAATGGCACTAATTAGAGTGCAGGTTGGATCACAGCTGTGCAAACAGTGCCAGAGCCAGAGAGACTATCGACATTATCATCTGCATCAGAGCCTCATCCCAACACTCTAAATCCACTCACATTAGTATTTTATTACTTACTATGCCAGTAAAGGCTTTTGTGCTTTCTTTGTAGCTGTAACAACAGGTGCACGTCCATGTCTTAACTTTATCAGATGCTGTCTCATTAATCTTTTTACTCCATGTGACAAAAAATTTAATGATATCAAATGACAAAGTTTTAGAGACACGTCAACTGTTGCTTAAAGGATAATTCCAGTCTATTAAACCCTTTGTTAGCTAAATTTGTTTGGAAGAGAAAATGAGAGTCAAAGTTAACTGCCATAAACATCCATCAGAGTTTACAGACCCACACCCATGCTGCTGATTCATCCATGTGGTGAGCAAGAACCAGGCTATTGTCCGATTGTTTGTGTTTTCTGTACTTTGTTGTATCAGTGTTCCCAGTTTCTCCACCAACTTCAGAGAAATGTCTGGCTCTGTAGCTGCTAAATGCTCCACTATGTCCAGTACCTTTGTCTGTCATGCTGTTTGGTGCTGGTAAAGTACAGTGAGTTTATCACAGCTTATTATTTTTAAACAACAGTTTCCTGCTAAGGGCTGTAAACTGATTTCATGAGTGAATTTCAACTTTTTAGCTGCTGTATTTTGTATCGTGCACCGAGTTTGAACCCATGCAAATTTAATTATCAGCGATGTGAGACTTTTATGTGGCAAAAACAACCCCATTCATTGTCTCACAGTGTAAAATGCAAAGAAGACAATGTGATGTGCGCCATCTTAAAAACAGTTATTTTAATTTTCCTCAGAGCCGGCAGCTCCCCGGGGCGATGGCTGCGGCTTTGTCACAGAATTCATCTCAAATCTTCAATGCAGCAAAAACACACATACAGTAGATTTAATTATGCATGAAAACAATACATTTGTACATTTGTACATTTGGCTAGAGAAGTGTCTTGGTGATGTTGCACTTGTCATTTTGTCATTTACACTGATGTCTGGAGAAAATTCTTGTATCGTACTAAAACATCGATCATAGAACCATCTGTTTGATGCAATTATCCCATATATGATATGATGTTGCATAAAATAAACATGAGTGCATTGCTGGTGTGTGTGTAGTGGATAAACTGGGAATACATTTCTTTATGAGACAGTACACAGAAGGAAATCAGTCAAATGGGCAAAAAAGCAATTACAACAGATAGGTTGCTGAAAGGGTTGAGATGGCAGGTGGTCATGCAAAAAAAAATAAGTGTCCACGTGAGAAGACTGCCTTCGGAAGGTAACCTGGAAAACAACAAGCTGGCTTTGTGATGCATGAATTTAGATGTTTTTGGGTGTTTAATGGAGGCAGCAAGGCTTTGCTGAACACGTGAGCTGGTGTGACAGGTACAAAATCTTTTCTGCCTTAATCTCCAAGCTGACACGACTGATAAATGTATGAAAGAAGCTGTTCTACGAGCCTCGAAAGCTTTAGCCATACAGGCTAAACACCATGCTCTTTTCAGTAGCTTGTAAATATTTGTGCGTAATTTCGACCAGATTCAAAGTAAATAGAATTTTTTATTTTTATTTTTATTTTTTAGTTAATATCTTGTTTGGAAATGTGCAAGAAAAAAGTCAAGGAACTTTCATGTGCAAACCAGCAAAGTGTTGTAGAAAACCACAAGGAAAGATCCACTGGCCAATAAACTGCTGTTCTGTTCCACCACCACAAAGAAGAAGTCTGATGTAGTTCTAAATAGACAGCACTGCATGTTATATGACCTTGTATAATTTTTCTGTTATGCACATAACTTGGAAGTGACATCTCAACCCTTTGGTAGAGGCTCATAATAATAATAATAATAATAATAATAATAATAATAATAATAATAATAATAATAATAAAAAAAAGGTCAGTTTGTTTTTATTACTTACAGGAAATAACAAATACAATACAAAAATACAATTTTCCTTCATTCCCTTTTACAGGAAAGACCATTAAAGGGGTAATATTTCCATTTAGCAGTGTGAACCAATGTTCTATAGGATTCAATTAAAAAAAAAAAACACTACCAATGGAACCAGTCAGTACTGCTTGTAGTATACACTGAAATACCCATGCTAGGTGCTTTGCCTAGAGCGGTTCCTCCTTGTGGCTGCTCTGATCTTTCTGTCCTTTCTCACTGAATGATGCACACAGCTCAATCTCCCCTCCCCCCTCTAAACTCCAGTGCGTTCTCAGTGTACATTGGCTGGTACACACAGTACATTGCTTCATAAAATCATAACTGATTTCCGCCCTTCCAGTTGCTGACTTGTAAAGTATTCATCTGAACATGGAACATCTCACTATGTTGAAATGTGTGAAAAAAAAAAAAAGTAAGCTAACATAAATATGCTGTTACATCTGTCCTGAGCTCTGTTGGCAGGCAAGGCGGCAGACCCGGGCTCCGGTTTCAGCCAATTAACACCGCCGGACAAAGTCCTGAGTAGTGAAGAGTTTAATGTTATGATTGGGGCCATGAATTGTTAAACAGCCCTGGTGCTTTCACAATCTGAGAGAAGCTGACAAATGCAACTGCTGCATCTGCCAGACGTGCACTAATTTGACCGTCTACAATCAGGGGAGCTCATATTATTGCCATATCGATCTGAGTGAGGAGAGGAATGAACACGCATGCCAGGCTCAGTGAGGCTCCATTAGCTGGTCTAATGGGGAAGAGTCATGGCAGCACAGGAAACTGAGCAGGACACTGATCACACTTATTTGGATGTGACTGCATGTAACAGCTTAGCAGCGAATATGTGTCAGCAAATATGTTTCCTATTACATATGTCATATGTCCTAATTAACAGATTTACAAGTCACAAACAGTCAGTTGTGAACAGATTCTAACAGTAGCAATAATTAAATGTTTACAGCAATTACAGTTTATTTTATAAATGTGATCAAAGCAGTGGCAAAGCATTAATAGCAATAGGCAGGACTAAAAAAGTATTTTGGGCCCTATTGAGGGGCACAAACACACATGCTAACCATTTATCATTTATGGCATATACAACAGGCCATTAGGTGCTGTAGAAAAATGATTAGGAGGGAAGAGGGGTCAGAAAAGGGGGTAGGGTTATGTCATTTTTTATTATGCAGGAGGGAGAGAGAAGCCTCAGATTTCTTTTTATTTCAGCCTTCAGGTGTACGACTTATTAACAGGAAGCCTTTGTTGTGTCGCCGTGTCACGACACAGACGTGCAGGGCTCAAATGCAGACTCCAAGACTGGCAGATTTAGTGAAGATACTTTAATAACCAAAAAAAAAAAAAAAACCAAGAAAACAAAAAAACAAAAGAAAGAAAAAGGCTTACGAGCAGACAAGATGACAACACTGACAGGCAGGAACACAGGTGGGGAAGGAGACACGCTGGAAGCAGGAACACTAGGAAAAATCACTGGAACACAACAGGAACAAAGAAACCAAAACATGGAACAAAAGCTGATGAACTGATGAAGAGTGCTGAAATACACAGAGGGAACAAAGGGAACAAATGAAACTAATATGGGGAGGGGCAGGGCATCACACAGGCAGAAAACCAAAACAAACAAACAAAAGCATGACACAAAGACAGGAAGCAAGGTAAGCAAATACACAACAGGTAAGTGATAAAACAGGAAGCACAGAGTCCACATGAAGCCACTCAAGGAACAGACTGAGTAAAAGAAAAGCAGCTGAAATATTTGTGCAAAAATGTGCAAAACATTATCAAGATTGTTACTGTTACAGCTAAAAACAGAACAGTGATATGATGGAGTTTTCATTAAATCAAAAGAAATGGCCACCGTTTTCTCCCTGATTCCACTTCCTGTATAATTGTAGACATAGAGAAGAGTCAGGCTCTGTAAAGGGGAAGTTTAGCAGAACATAAAATGAAGGAAAAATCTGGGAAAGGTAATGTTACCTGGATGGCAGGCTTACGAAGATGCCGTGGTGAACTGCAACTGACTGCCTGTGCAGCTTTAGCGCTGCAGGTTCAGCGTTCAGCAGAAAATGGATCACGTTTAGATGATTAATCACATACGAACAGCCCTGTCAACTGACTGCACGTGGTTAATTATCTAGAATTAGAATTTAATTTATTACTGTGTCCGTAGTGAAACTACTACTCTGTTTCACTTCACATCTTAATCCTGAGATGTTCATTTTACCAAACCTCATTTTTAAATATTATTTAAATTAGTTTTATTTATTTTAATATTTTTTTTTAATATTAAGAGGCGTTCAGTGTATTTAAGTTCTGTGTTGGCCTCTCCACATGGTACTTTTCATTAAAATCCTGTCTGTCTCACATTCATCCAATTGCATAGTTGTACTGACACAAAGCTAAAGACAACACCTGATCATGAGTTCAGTATTACAGATTTTAACTTTAATGCTGCACAAATGAATATTTGAGCACTAACAAATGACCATGTTTGATGTGAAAGGACTTGCTCATACACTGTAAAACATTGCAGCCCCATTTAGTTATGTTCACTTACTGTTTTTCTTTAACTCTTTAACTAAGAGCTCTGACAAGTTTTGGATTTTGAACTTGGCTGTTCAAGTTTTCAGAAGTTAAACTTAAACTAATTCATTGTCTTGACTATTTCAAATTTTTGTAAGCTCAGTCCAAGTTGACTTAACTTGCCTTTGTAAGTTATCTGTAGAAAAAAGAGACAAGAAAAACGGCGGGAGAAGGGGGTTTGGAGCTAGAAAAAAAAAAAGGTGGCTATATTTGAATTTGAATAAATTCCCCTTTATAGTCATGGTATGGTTGAAGCATGGACATAATTATTGTTATATTTTGAAGTCACACATTTGAATTCCTAATAAAATAGGGTCACTTTGAGGTGAATGAGAAAGGACTGCCACCTCCGGAGGGAGTCTGTCTGTGTAAAGGCCTTCTAATTGAGGCGGAGCAATACAGATTAACCGACTGCAAGGAGGAGCTGGGAAACGTTATGGTGTGGATTTTATTTCTACTGTGAGGCATCGCCACGAAGTGAGTTTAAATTAACGTTATATTAAAATATTAGGTTTAAGTTTGGATGCTGTAGCTGCAATAGAGTTAACCATGTATTTTAACCTGACTTTGTGCTTATTAATAGCCTGGAAAGACTAAATACCTGGCCTTGATGTTAGCATAAAAAAATCGTACATTCCTCATGATGGACTGACTTTACCTTAATCAGTCATGCTTTTGATATATGCTAAAAAATTGTGAAAATACAAGCACTTAGGGTTAGTTTTAAAATGTGTCCGCAATATTTATTTTTCATTTGTGGGCCACTGAACTAACTAGATGGTTTGCTAGCGGACATTAACATTAGCTTAGTAAAGCTAGCTTGTTTAGACAGCTAGGCTAAGTCTAGGACAAAATAAGCAATACTTCACTATAGTGAAGAACCCACAGAAAATCCTCCTCTGCTCTGCTGTCCCCCTCAGCTAGAGGTTTTCAGTGTCTTTCAAACCATTGTTGTGGTGCTGAAACCCACAGATGTGTCAAACAAGCTGTGCACAGTACCTGCCCAATACCAAACAGCAGACAGGCAAAGGCAGCAGCTAGCTAGTGAACACAGTGGAGTATTTACCAGCTAAAACCTCATGCTTTTCTCAGACATTGGTGGAGACCTAAACAGAGCAAAAGGAAAGTGACTATTGGACTTAAATTCATCAGGTGGACAGAAACATGATTCCAAATCATTGCTAATGCTAATCAGTTTCTACTGGATGTATAAATATGCAACACTGTGCAGACACAATCCCAAATTTATGCTGTTCTGTGACGTGTATAGAGTTTTTCCATATGTCATGACCCCCTCGCCCCCCCCCGACCCAGGTGGTTATTGGTATAAAGAACTGTGCAGAAAGTACACTTGTACTTGCACTTGTATGTTAAACAACCATTTCCTTGAAACCTGAGTTTCAGCCCATGGATTTGATTGCCAGTCCTCCCACAGCTGGGATGTTGATGATAGAATCAGCAGCAGCAGCAGCAGGTACAAATTAAGGTACGAATCAAACTGAATTAAAGTGCTACTTTGTCATGATAATATAATATATATATATATATATATATTATATTATCAGAAAACACTCTGATTACAGTAATTCACACAGAACATTTGGCCTTGAAAAACCTTCGCCGTGCTACTGTTACCATCAAATCACGCTGTCCAGAAATAAGGATTCTTAAATCACATAAGCCATCGACCAGCTATTTGATGAAGAGCCAAAGTGTGTAATAAGAGTTGCAGAAGGCTTCGTCCATTGAGACTTTGTGCTGGATTTTAAAACGGGAACCTGAGCACTTTGCTGGGGACTTGACATCAAATATTTTTTAAATCTTTTGTCCTTGTCCCTTATCGGTGTCAGTGCCAAAATAACCACAGCTTCCCAAAAGACGAATTCTTAATTCAATACCCAAAAAGCTATTTTATTCATTTATATCAATATCAAGAGTTCATACAAGGCATTAAAGGAGGAGTAAGAGATTCTTGGTATCAATGTAATCACACAAGGTAATCAACAAACAACCTTCAGAAGCTCCACCCCTCCCAAATTCATGGTCGGGCAACAACAACTGGGCAACTAGAGAGAAATAAGAGCATCTCATAGCGAGTGGAAGTGGATACTCTTTCTCAAAGCTGAAGCAAAACAAACTTTATAATGCATACATTGTAAAGCACTTTGAGTGGTCAATAGCCTAAAAAGCTATTTAGCTTTATGTAGCCATACCTATATAAATGCAGTCCATTTACCATTTACTGTCACTGCAGTTGATGCTGCAAAGCACAAGCTCCAGACAGCAATACTCACAACTCTGCCATTATACGTAATATTACCCACCTGTCAAGCAGGAACAGAGCAACATCTGCATCTGTCTTTATGCCTTTCAACTCTCTGCGGTCTCGCCACCATAGTTGGACTGACCACTGGGACTGGGATAAATTCTGGTGGGCCACGCATGGGTGGACCTGCAATTGGGCCAGTTTGAATTTGATAAGTGTATGGGATTAGAATAACTCTACCTCCTGAGCCACCTCCATTTACACATCTACACAGAATTCTTATCAATTTACTGACTAAAATAAAACAAAAATAAACCATACATGGCTATCTTCACCTAGATTTAACCTTTTTTCAGTGTATTCTCATAGATATTCATGAGTTATGTGCGATCAGAGTCTCATAAGCTGTGATCAGGGCTTTTGATGGGAGGAAAAAACACGTTGGGCGTGATGGTCCATCAAGCAGATCCAGAAAATAACAAATATTAATTCATCATTTATACATCATAGCTGCTGTCATGCACGGTATGCAAATCTGACATGAAAAAAGAATCTGGAATGTGAAGAAGATTGGATATTCCTTTGGATATTTCATATATATATATATGTATATTTGGTGTCATTAGCTTGGATGGTTGTGCAGGATCAGTCAGTTTGCTTTCTACCATCTAAAGATACTAAAGGTACTATTCATTATATATCTTGTCTGAACATGTAGGGCTGTCAATTAAACTTCATGGATCCATGATTTGAATTTTTGCAAGAGGCTCTGTTTCCTTTATGCATTGCATTATGGGACAATAGTGTCCAGAAACAGCACATTCAAACATCTGATATATTTTAACATGCATGGTGACTTTAAGTGTTCTTAATTTTGTCCATTGGTTTGGTGTGAACACACTATAGACACAAAGCTGTACCCTGTGGAGGCTTTTGGACCCGCTTAAATTCAAAACCAAGAATTTTCACTACTGTCTTTTCCTGTTTTCACTGTTCTAGATTCCAGCACTAACATATTTTTTGTTTGGATGTCACTTACAATAAAAGTTCCTTGCAATCAGACTATATCACTGTAAAGCACAGACATTTTACAAAGCATGTCAGCTCAGACCTCAGACCTCAGAGTTGAGCTCTGGTTACTATTTTGAAATATTTTGTCATAGCTGATGTTTTGTCTAGTGGCTCCCAAAAGTTTTCTGTCATGTCCCTGTCATGATCTGCCCCTCTTCGTGACTTCATGCCTGGACTCTTGTATTTTCTGCTTTTTTAAATGAAAAAAAAAAAATTGAAATTACAACCTTGTGTTTCTATTGGTTGTTTTACTTCTTGCCCTTGTGTGTTTCCTCCCTTGTAATCCCCTGCCCCGCCCTCATTAGTTTCACCTGTGCCCGCCTTTCAATTCATCTACCTGGCTATCCACCATCTGCAGGTAAGCCTGGTTTTTCTTTATTTAAGTATCTTCAATGCATCATCCTGCCTCGGTGTGTCTGTGATTAGCTGTTTTCCTGTGTGTTTCTGCCTTCAAAACCACTGGTGGAACTAAAACAATTGGCAATTGTTCAGATCAAGCAGTTTTTATAATGCAGTGCTGCATTATTACCTTGTGCTTTGTGCACCCCCCTCTATGAAGTCTGTCCCTTACTAAATGAAACATACTAAATTAACATGTTTAACAGTCAGCTGGTATTTTGTGTTAGAAATAGACACAGTACAGCAATTAATAAGGACTCATCATAGCTGAAAACAGTACAAACCTCACAAACAAGTTTGGGATGTCCACACGAGCCCGAGCAGATTACCCACAACAATCCATAAAGTACAGCAGTAACTCACCTGCTCTAAATGCTCTTGGCCTGCTGTTCTCCACCAACAGCAACAATCATACTGTACTGTACTCTACCTGGCTGCTTGCCTGGTAATGCGAATTCAATATAGCCAGTCGATACAGCGATAATGGTGCTCACTGGCCATCTAATTCTGTTAGAAGTGTACAGTATACAGAGGAGGTAGAGTTGCCATTCATCAATTAGAAAGGAACAATAAGTGTGTGTGTGTGTGTGTGTGTGATTTTAAAGAACTTTATAAGCTTATGTTTCGTCCAGAGAGAGCGGCTCAGCTCAGTCTAACCCACCTTTGTTCGGGAAAAAAACTCTTTCGAAAAGATGATATGCTCACTCCATTGACTTTACATCTCCAACACGCTACGCATTGATGATCTTTTAATTTACTCCAGCCTTTATTATCTATCCCTCTGTTGCTCCTCAGCACACAAAGAAATTAAATGCTGGGCTTGCGCCATGCGAATTTATTATCATGTCAAAGCCTGTCATCTCCATGTTGTTTCATTGCGGAACTGAACTGTCAAAACCAGCCCTCCTTGTGTGGGGTGAGAGAAAAGGCTTGCATAGTATGAGTGAAGCCACACGAGGTTTGTGTTGCTTAGCATCATGCCGAAATGCTGCCAAAACATTTCAGCGTCTTTTGTGTCACCTCCAGAAAGTAGAAATGGAATCTTAAAGCTGCACTCTTTCGGTGTTATTTGGTAGTAAAAGGAGTCAGGAGGATAAATGGGACACGTTGTAGCATCGCGTGAAAGAGTAATCTTGTTTTTGCTTTGATTCCAGGCTGTTTTGAAGGGGAGTGGGCAGTCCGCTTTATTTTATGTCAACAAGGAGATGAGACGTGAATGAGACATGGCCAGAACGTATGCGTGGTTAGCTTATCCTGTGGCAAAACCAAGACTGATTTAAGTATAACATCTCTAAATCATCCTCAAGGATATATAATACAAAAACAACACTGTGGCAGAGCGGTGAATAAAAACTTGTTTGGGGGTTAAGACAATGCCTCCTTTTATGAAAGGTGTTGAAACAGTATCGATGCGAGAGACAGTGAAGCTCTTGATCACACTGCCACATCTGATGAGCCAGGAGTCTGAAAACACGCTGCTGGGATCATGTTTGAAGGCTTTTTCTAGCATTGATGGTGCATCTTTTGAAACTTGAAAAAACACGCACAATCAATGGGCGTCAAACTAGGCGTTAATGTTTTAACTTCAGCCAGAGAGACAGTGAGAGATGTCTCTTCTGGTTAATACTGAACAAGCTGAGAGTGATGCTTAGATGCTGCAGAGAAGCATCATGGGGTTGGTGGCATCTCTCCACTGGGGAAAAGTCCTGTGTTGAGTGAATTTCATTCTCTCATCAATATCAAAAAAGTGAAACTACTAACATTGTCAAATTGTACAAGCAGTGTGATTGTGTGTACAAAGTCATTGGAAATTATGGTGCAAGTTGAAAATGTTTCAACTGTGACTAGAATCTGTATCAAGACTGTGAGTATCAACTCTTCAGTGGCTCCTACCAGTTTTTTATATCTGGTTCCTTTGCTGCCATTTTTCATTCTCTCTTAATATATGATACTTATGTTCCTGTCACCTCTAGAATCCTATGAAAGGTCTCTGCTAATGCTTTGGACTTCATGGATGGTGCATTATCACTGGGTGCTAAAGCCCAGAGCGTATTCTGCAACAAGGCACAGCCTTCAGTCTCAGACACAGAGCAGAATCTGTATTTGTGACAGAAGGTTGTCTCCTAAGGGTTCAAAGATACATCTTGACCTCGTTGTGAGGTACCGCAGAAAGAATTTCTGAACATGTTTGATTTTATTGTGACTAGAAAAAAAGTTGGGTTTATGGCTGAAGCACCTTGAAGAACAAGTCTGAGACGGAAGATTTGAGTGGTGAGCGATATTCAATGAGTGCAAAGGTTGTGAGGGTGGGTGAAGGCAAGCTGAGATGGATGAAGTGTGTGAGTGATTGCTGGTATGTTTTTGCTGAATATTGTCTACTGAACTCCTCTTCAGGGGGCGTAACCTTGTAATCAGAACATCATGTCTTAGATCAGTTATGTCATGTGTACACCCCCATGTGTGCGTAAACCCTCTGACAACGAAAATGACACTTTAGTTAGTGTAGTTAGTAGTAGTGAAAGATGGTTTTGGTTAAAAGTAAACGAACATGCCACAGTTTTATTGTATCTTTTTTTTTTTTATTTAAACTTATTTATGAAAAAGTAATGGTACATTAAAATTTGAAGAAAAGCTAACTTTTTAAAAATCTTTGTTTGCTGCAGGGGTTGTATTGACTTCTTGCCATTTCAGAAATAAAATAAATATTTGCCCAGATGTGCCCAAACTTTTTGCTTACAACTTAGTACTGTGTTAAAGTCAGCATTTGGGCAACGCTGCAAGTCACAAGACGTCCTACAGGTGCCCTTGCCAAATCTAATCAGCCCTGTTGATTGATACTGGCATTGCCTGACAGTTGTCTGGTATGTCCCCCTTTCACTGTAACACAGAGACTGTCCCCTGGAGACACCTGTATTGCTTGTTCTGCAGCCCAGTGCTTTAATGAGGTTTAGTAGTTATTTCCTCAGTCATCTTGCCAAAACACAGTCCACAGCTGCTACGTACAGTTTAGTTCCAGTCTTCTGTGGTGCCTTCTTCTATCATTTTGCCCTCAACTAACTGTATTTAGGTTAGACTGTCAGAGACCCATACATCCATCCCACGCATCCACCCTCAGAGGTGTTTTGAATTATTTAGGTGGGTAAGACATTTTCTAATGATTGTGTAGGCGTGCAGATTGTGCTTCATTGAAATCTTTTTTTTAACCCCAGAATATAGTGAATTATATAATTAGGATAAAGAGCTGCGTGTTTTATTGTCAGTCAAGAACATGTTATACATGAAAGGAAACTGACATCAGGAGAAGTCAAGGAACCGCATGATATATCACGTTGTACTTAACAGGGTCACCAACTTTAGTGTATGACGTTTAACCAGCTCACAGCACAGCCTCACCAAGTTCTAACCTGAAGAGACACCTAATCAGGCAGAATAAGTGAAAACACCTGTGACAGTGTGGGGCCTTTAATGTCTGCTCTGCAGGGTTTCACAGCTGTGGGGTCGCCTCCCCGGCTGCAGAGAGTGAGCTGGGTCGTTGTCCATATTCACTGCGTGTTGTGAGATCACTATGATCACCACAGTGTTTGTGTGTTTGTTGTGCTGCATGTTTTTAGCCATGCTAGTGATTAGTTGGTCCACCGCTTTGGTTCGTAGTAGAAGTAATGGCTGACGAGAAGCATCGTCCACTGTGTGTGTCTATGGAGTGTGAAAGATGACAATGCTTGGCCGATTGAGCAGCCAATCGTGTCGATTGTCGCTTGCCTTTGCTGTGAACTGACGCCATGACCAATGACGTTGGAGAAGAAGCGCGACACTCACGTCGTCACCCCTCTCATCAGAGAATCTGCGTCTGAAGCTACCTGACATCTGCGACATGCCGTCTGTTTCATTTTCAGATGTTCTGCTGGTGCAGGGATTAGGGAGTATTGTACCTGTACCAGTGACCCGTTCATGTGTAGCTGAGTGACCATAATGCATTGTGTCAGCTATTTATTAAAGTCTGTTCTCTGTAATTAGAAAGATCAGTGACATAGAAGCGACAGTAAGCAGGCCAGAGGTAGTTACAAACAATGACCAGCAGGTGTCACTACCTCATCAATAGGTTTGTCCACTCAATGTCTCAAAACTTACAGAGAAATACGGATATATTAAAAAAAAAAAAAATGGCAGCTGCAGATAGGCGTTCGTGCGGTGAATGATCTGCAGAGACAGTGAGCATCATATGAAGCATCAACTATTGTGCAGTAAATCATATCAGGTGGAATTAAGCTCTCACTGGACTGTAGCCTCCATCAGCTGTGATCACGTGGAGCCCCTTGATAACTGGCAAAACACACTCGACGTAATTCTGCAGACTGGTTAGAGATTCATTGGACCTGACATGGCCCAGTAAATAGTGCCTTCTAGTTTTCAAGCAGACATATTATCATTTAGCACAGTGATGTCTGTTGCTGCCATCCATCCATACCTGACGTGATTGTGTAATTCAGGGAAGAAATAACTTTGTATCTGTGTAAAATAAAACTGAGCATCTGTACGTTAGTCTGTGTTTAAATATGTATTTAAATATACTATTGACACACATATTCCAACAGTATCTTTAATTTATTCAGACGTGAACATCAAACAGTTTTAAAGAAAAGTCATGTAAAAAAAAAAGACTGTCTAAGGAAAGACCAAACAGACCAAAGAGTGAGTCCATGTTAAATTCAGAATGCATCATGCTTGCTCACACCAGTGGGTGTTTTTATTTTTTTTTTGGTGAGGGGAAATCAATAAGATCAAACATATATACATAATTTAGTGCAGAACAAGTGTTACTCAAAGTCCAGACTCTTTCAGGAAAATTACATCTGCTGCCAGTGCAATGTCAGCCCCCACAGGCAGAGAACACAGTCAGCTAGCGTTTTGTTAGTAAAGCCCAGTGCTGCAGACAGTGGCCTTTGACAAAATGTTTAGGATGGCCATTTTTTACCTCCATCTTGGAGGAAATGATGGTTAAGTGCCAAACATTGGTTGCTATGGACTGACATATGAGATAAATACATCAACAAGAATTTCATAAATTGGCGTACTGGCTTATTATTGGATGTTGGAAACAAGTCGCTGCTTTTCCAGCATCCCAGATTCATGTAATCATGCTAAAATAAACAAACTGTCCTCCAGAATCATTTTTGATAACATAAAAGAATAAAATAATAGTTTGAATGAATTCTCGTGTACTCTGGATGTGTTTAAACTTGACCGTATGAGCTTGTCTTAAAGAACATCGGACACCTCGGCTGCTAGCCTGCTTCTGACCTCTGCTGCTGCCTTCTCACCTACCAGATTTTTGGCATCTAAACACACAGTCAAATAAAACTACATACGACATCAGTTCAATTAGAGAGCACTCGTGCACAGTAAGAGTCTCAGGATTCACTGCACACGCACAATGAACCTGATGAAGCCTATTTGTGAAACACACTGCTCTAATTGTGCGAAACAAATGGAGTAAAGATGTATCACTGAAGTAAGTCAGTCCATCGTGCAGAGTTTTTGGAGGGCTGTGTGGTACTTTCCTGACAGGATGGCCTTTGCTTTATTGAGCAGATTCTTGCTTGTCAGTGTGGGAGCTGAGTTTTATAAAGTCAGGAAATGTTGAGATGGATGATTTTAGGAAATTCTCTTCTGTTCTGAATTTGAGTTGGAAAAAATAGCCCACTGCAGGTGATTGATTAAAATCATACACATAATAATAACACAGGCACGCACACACACACACACGTACACATACAGAGGCACACACACACACGCACGCACACACACACAGGCACACATCCAGAGGTGTTTTCTTCATTAAACTGCTGCTCAGGATGCAGTTAGGTAGAGCTATGCTCCAAACTGTGTGAGGTCGCCAAACTTTGTGAACCAGTAAGAATGATAAATAACTCACCTGCTCTCACAGGTGCAACTAAATGAATAGTCAGTCTATACACACTTACAAAGTCATCGGAGGAGGTCTAATGTGTGGGTGTACTGTGTCCCCAAAGGATAGATCCTAATGAGTCTGGTTACACTCAGACATTTCATTTATCAGTTATCCACTGGAATTCGTATCCTACTGACTGAGGCACCATGAGGCTGATATTTGGGTTTTGAGATGTGAGATGTCTCAACAACAGCTGGATGGACTGACATGAAATTTGCTTCAGACATTCATGGATTCATGAATGGGAAATCTCGATCTCTCCATGCAGGAGAACCAAACTGTTGCTGCAGACAAATTGTATTTTGTGATCCTTGCATAAAATGAACCAGAACACAGGTTAATGACGACAGCTGTGCTTTAAAATGGGCTGCGCAGACATTTAAAATGAATGATGGGAGAGAAAGTTACCCCTGCATCCACACACCCACCATCCACAGGAGGCCATCGGTCTGCCAGCAAGTGCTAGCAAGAATAATATGATGATATTAAGACATAAATGACTTCCCAACCCTACTGTAAAACCACTTCCTGTTTAGCATGCACTGCCTTTGTTAATGTTTCAATAGATGCAGTGGCAGCAGGGTCAGTACCCACAATGAGCTAAAAGTCCAAAAGGTTGGCAGGTCCTGTAGAGACGGCTGAACTCTGACCTGAACGGCACAGAAAACAAGGAGTCTGTGTTCAGTTTGTGAATCATTTTTTGATGATGCTGATGCTGATGATGAATTCAACATACAGCATTTCTCCAGCTTCCCTTCTAGTTCAAGATGGTAGATGTTACTTTACAAGGCTTTCTCTGTGTAACAGGGTGCATGACTGTGAGCCTGACAGCTACATGACAGCTCAGGTATTCAGACGGCAGGTTTTGGATCTCATTTTTTATCTCTCAGGCTTCTTGCTGGAGTGCTAGAACGCAGCGTTTTGTTAGTAAGTTATACGATCATGACCGTTATGAGGACACAAAAGCGGAGCAGCAATCACCTCAGTGCTTTTGGGAGAGCAGCGTAAACAGGTGCTGTTGAATGCAGCTGGGGGAAACTGCTTTATTCAGTTTGCTGATAGTAAGTAAATAAAAGTGTAGTTTCAAAAGAAAACATCCCAAAAAACGGACAAAAACAAAATTTACATTTAAGGATGTATAAAGGTAAACACCAAATCCAGCGCTTCCTCACACTAATCCAGCAGGAGCAGTCTGAGACCACTTCATCCCCTCGACTTGAGCTCTGAATGTTAAGGCGCCTTGTCTGTCTCGTCTCTCCCAGCCTCTCTGTCTCTGTAATTTCCTGAGCATGATCGTCATGTATTCTCCATGGTGCTAATGAATGATTGTGCTGTGCTGTGATCCACAGGCCACAGAGTCAGTGTGGGTGGGGCAAACAATGGGATTAATACCAATTATACTGCCGCGCAGGCCAAGAGTCCATCCCCGTGTTAAATGATCATATTACGCAACAGGATGAAGGTCATTTAATGAGATTAATGAGATTAGCATGGCGGGTGCAGGGCTGTGTTTTCATGTTTACTGCCTAGCTGAGCGTTATGTGCAGTTTAGGAACTTGATGAAAACAGTGTAACATATAGGGACAGTGAGAAAATGACTTCAGAACAGGCAATGGGTACACGTGCTGAACTTCTGCATGTGCATATTCACCCGTTCACTGTGATTTGAAAACACACACTTCATTGCCTGTCCCTGTCCATTTAGCCGAGCTGTATAACCAAGACATTTAAAGCTGTGTTCACGTAATTCCCACCCAGCTCGTGTGTAAAATGGACTGATGGGAGTTCGTGCCACTCTCAGCTGTCTCCCTTTCGTCTGCACATCTCCGATCAGGTTCTCCACATGTCACACACAGCAGTAAGCAGCTGAGTCAAGTGCTTCTCAGTTCCTGGACAGCAAATTTCCAGTGGACTTCACAACCTTTTCCCGTTGGTAAGCTTCGTGTTTTTGATGATTGGTGGTGCAACGTTCGGCGGCTTAGCTGTCTGGAGAAAACAACCTCCTCTGAGTCTCAAACTGCAGCTTCAACACTCACCTGGGTGAGCGATGCAGAATCCTGTTATCACACTCGCACCACTAATCTCAGCATTATCTGATCAAGTACATATATATTTTTATTCCGTGGACTCGTGCAGAAATATTACAGAGCTTGAACTCCTTAGAAGCCAGTGCTGGTGTGTGTGTGCATCTTTGTTTACCAAGAATCTGACAACTGCTGATTTTTGCCTCTGGTATTGGTGGTGTTCCTTTGCGAAAAAAGACTGTGGAGCAGGAATCACAGCTCTGAACACGAAAGCTGAGGTTTCTTGCCCGTGAAGATTTTTGTATTTTGGTGATTCACAAAGTGCTGTACCAGGAGGGAGAGGCTCAGTAGAGGCTGTGCCATTGCCAATTAAGCAGAACCCTGCAATCTTGGTGCCAAAGCTGACTCTGTTTCACACGGTCCAAAGAGCACAGAGTAAACGTGCTCTGTAATATTTTCATCACTTCAGAAGTTGCCAAAATATTACCAAAAACAAAATTGGTGCAACTTTACCCAGAGTTTGTTGAGGCCACCCCTGACACAGTGATGCATGGAATGAGAAATCTGTCTTCTTACAAAGAGAAACAAAGGCTCTGCCACCCCCCCCCCCCCTCCCCATTCCAATCATTTTTATACAACCCTTCTTACACTTGTTATTCTGAGCATAATCCACACGTTTCCTCACCGTTAAGCTGCTGATTTGACATTGTTACTGTACTTAAAACTCACACTGTCAAGCTTTTTATATTCTCCTCCCGTCGGGATTTGGATGTACCTGCGGCGAGACAGGCAGCGGCGTTTTCATTAATCACGGCAGAGGAGCAAGGAAAATTCTGGACACCTTTCAGGGCAAAGTTTGCATAATGAGAATTGCTTTACCTTAATAGCCTTCTCAGACACTCAAATGAAGTGCAGAGAAAGACTTTCTGAGTGGATTTGATTTATGTACATGACACACTAGTCAGATTGTCTCATGGTCTGAGAGTGATGTGCAAGGCCTTACTGTAGCTTTCCATGTAGTGTTGGTGTGGCATTGCAATTGTCGCTAATGTTTACCAATGTTGTTGTGTTCCCACATAGTTGTGAAGTGTTGCGCTGACAGTAGGCTAAGGTCACTTCATTTCTGTGGAGTATTTGTTGGCTGTATTTCCCCGGCATGGCAGGACCGGCAGAACTAAAGCCCCATCGACTCCTCTCCACAGCGGACGACCTTTACTCGCATCCAACCTGCTCTGAATTAGCACTAAGTGGTCCAATCAGCTCTCGGCTGTCAGTTAATTGGAAGCATTTCTAAACTGATCTTCAGGTGAAAACTATTTGGTGATTTTTTAAGGTTAATCAGCTGTTTAAAGCAGCAGTGGAGTCCAGCAGAAAGGCAGGAAAGTGTCTCAGCAACAAAGGAAGCTCTCATGCAGCTCTGTCTTGAAGCACTCTGAGAAAAGATTCTCATGTCATTACTCACTGGTCCCATTTTCTGTTCTGTGAACTGTCCACCTCTAACAGCCCGGAACATCTCTCTCAGACCTCTGCATGAAAGAGAAGTGGAAAGTTGTGCAAGACATTAGTTACATCATCTTGAAACACAAAATGGAGCATGCATTTTCCATATTAGACAATTCCTTTAAAAAAAAAAACAAAACAAAACTTGGACCTTAACATTTAGAAAATAATCTTAACCATAGTTTATTTCTAAAACTTTGATTGTTCCTTAACCTTTGCTGCAATGTAGCTGCCATTAGCCAGGTTGAGCACTGTATTATCCAGAGACATTCTCAGATGGTTCCCATAGAAATCCCATTGAAAGTGGCTGTGCGCTTCCTTTTAAAACAAATTACCACAAACTAATTACCTATGTACCCTGGCTGTCTGTGGCCCCGATGATCTGGGATGTTTGGACGCTGGCCTTGTCCAAATGGAAAGTGGGACTCACCAGCATTTCATCTTATCCTTCTAGCATGAAGCATCTCAGACCAAACTCCTTAAAGAAGACATTAAATGTTTAAATGTGCCACATTTAAAATTTCCCCGTTGTTGCGGTGACTCAGCTTCCCAAAGTGCTTCCTACACAGACAGGACAGCAGAAGCTGGTGGGGATAACGTGGGAGTTTCCATGAATTAGCTTCCACAGCAGTGATCTCATTTAGCAACTTCTTTACTATTTAATGAGATTAAGTGGGTTTAATTACCTTTTAATCTGCCTGGGTTTTTCTTCAGCTGCTGGGTGGCACCACCAGTCATCTCAGTGTGATGCCAGTCCATCCCAGGTTTTAACCAAAATCCCCCCACCTTAAAGGCCTTTCATGAGATGCCATGGGAAATTACCTGCAGTGTGTTTATCCAGTGAACTCGCATTAATCACGGAGCTTTTTAACATGCCTCTAATGAGTCTTTGCGATGCCGCTGGCTGGAAAGAGTCGTGTGTATTTGGAGGTCTTGCATGGTTTGTGTTACATGATAAATGGCTGCAACAACACTCAGCAAGAGAGGAAGCAATCAGAAAAGTTGCACAGTCATCTCTCCAACAGACCTGCATTTGTTATGTCTGAATAACTCCAAACATAAAGCCATGTGGGTAGTAGGCTTCATCCTTTGGGCAAGGCATCCATGCCCAGTGGCTAGGATTAGGAACACAACCTAATTTACCCTGAAGTGACGCTTGACACAGAGTAAGCGTGTCAAAATATAGAGCCATATCTAACATTTTCTGACTGTCTGAGGCTGGGAATTTTTTTACATTAATGCAATTTGATTTCTCTCAGCCTGAACAGTTTTTTTTTTTTTTTTTTTTCTTTTTGTAAAAAGAAAATGCAGCAGGGTTGGAGGTGGAGCAGGGGTGATAGGTAGCAAAAGGCAGAGCTGTTAAATCTTTAGGACCGAGTCTGGTCTGGTTAAGGCTTGAGGTCTTCACTGGGTTTCTCCGACAGCAGTTCTGTTCTAATTAGATTAGATGTTAGCCTGGAGTTTTAAAGCTTTGGTATGGTTTCAGAATCATAAAACATATTCTATATAGACCCCAAAATGTCACAGTGTGACTCTTTTTTTTTTTTTTTTTTAAACCATTTTATTTTCTCTTGTAATAACCTTTTAGCTAGAAGTATGTTTTGCATTTCCCCTGATCCACAGGAAGAGATTGGTGCTTTGGGCCACAGTTACTGTTGGCAACAATTTAGAGTAATGCACTATACATAAACCTATACTACAGCATGTGAGATGATGTGCATTCAGTGTTCATTTACTTCCTTTGAAAGGTCAAACTCCGACAGGAAACTGTGCCAGTGCTGCGGCTGGCTCTTCCTGGCTGTGGGTTAAGCTGTTGTCGCAGGTTAACGCTCGGACCACAGCTGTGGTTGTGGCTGTTGAGTTTCCAACATACAGGAGTTTAGGAACCACTTCACCTCAGCACTCACCCAACACAACCACAATTCAATTCACCGCACACACACACACACACAAATCCTCTACATACAGTCAGTGTTACAGCCTTTACAAAGTAAATTGTCACAGCCATAATCATAACAACCAAACTACAGGGATGGCTACCACCATAATCACAGCGACCGCAGCAGCCGCTCATACCACACTGTAGAGAACTAATTCACTAATTATCTTAACATTAGTTGCAATTATACAGGCTCGCAGCTGAGCAGCCACAGCAAAGGGTGCACACACTCGCGCTGTGGTCACAACCAGCGGCTGTAATAATATTATTATATTACAATACTAAGTTATGCTGCTATTATATTATTATAGTAATGCTGTCCTGTGTGAATCAGAGGGGAAGGAAAAAAAATGTATTAATGAAAAATATTGCCAGGGATTGCATAACTTAATGTGAGGTAACACAAAAGCTTTTGTGAAGAAAGGCAAAAGTAGTTCAGGGAAAAAAAAGAAAAGAAAAAATATCCCTCTGTCATGACCCATTTGGAGGCTGTGAACCATAATGTCACATTTTCCCCTGCAAAAGAAAAACTCTGAAAAATCTGAGGTGCAATTGTATCATTCTGAGCCAGGTGGACACCTCAGGAAGGCACAGGAACGTAAAGCCGTTCAAAGCACAGTTATACTTAAAAGCAGCGTGGCCGCTTTCTTTTTTATATAGCTACTGAATGAAGCACGTTCTATTACAGTGATACCAAAGCATTCATACAATGACACCGTATAATGCAGCTGTACAGATAGGTACTTGGTAATTTGTTGTGTTTATTTGCTCATTTTGGATTGTGACTGTCTGTTAGTGTTGGTCTTTGATTTTAAAGAACTATATGCAGACCTTTATTTTTTAACCCTGTTGCTGGAATCAGTCACGACGGAGGCCGAGGAGTTGAAGGGCGAGATGGAAGCTTCAGGTGTGATATAACGCCCCAGCGACGTGACGCTTTGCTTTGATTCATCCTCAGTAATGATGCTCTCATATCTCATGCCCCTCTAATGTAATATAATACATGATTCTATCTGGAAAACAATCACTCGCATTAGCTTCAAATGATAGTGGTAAATAAGCAGAACAAAAGAAGGATATTTGTGTAGGCTGCTTATTTTTATGTTAAGACAGGTGGGAAACATGACCAATGGAGCCAATCGATAATCAACTATCAATCAACTATTACCAACACTTTAGTTAGATGCTCCACTGCTGATGCTATTCTTGCTCTCAGGTGATAACAAGCACACTCTCATTGCAACTTCTGGCAAATCTACACCTCAGCTGAGATGAACTGTAAATATGCACAGGAACTCTGCAAACGTGTATTTACACATGAATCAGATCAAATCAGTTTTATTTATGTGGACCAATATCACAAATCACAAATTTGCCTCAAGGAGATTTAGAATTTGTGAAACCCTCTGTACTCAAATCCTCGATTCGGATAACAAAACCAAAGGAAACCTCAGGAAGAGGAGGAGAAACCCCTGTTCTTCATCTGAAATATACTGTAAATGGTCCAGGAGGATGTCCAGCAGCGTCCAGGTGCTGTCAAACCTGAGCCACACAACCTCCTCTCCACCATGGGCATTATTCACACAGGAGAAAGGAAACAAACACACAGAGACAAGGACAACATGGACACATGCAAGGCAAGAGTGAGAGACAAGGGGAGAGGCTGGATCTCCTGGAGGATGAAAATCCAGACTCAGAATATCTGGGCACCGACAGTCCAGGGGAGATGGAGGTCTCAGGATGGCTTATGGTCCAGCACAAAGAAGCTTGACTGAAAACAAAGGACAGGGAGGAGGAACGAGGCGAGAGAGAGACACAGAGACGCAGAGATAAGCTCACGAGTTTGAGGAACAACAAACAAGCAGAGGGTTAGAGAGATGTAGTGGTTTTCAGAAAGCTAACAGTGAACTCGTCAGCTGGATCAAATGGACTAAACTGTAAGTTCCAGGCTTAATAGATTCTCTGACATGATGAGTTTCATGTTTGGGTTTAAAGGCCTCAGCAGAGTCAGACTTGTCTGGTATCAGCAGGGGGGGGGGGGGGTTATTCCAGAGGAAGCAGCGTTACGTTTCCTGTCTCAGCCCTGTTTATTCTAGCCCCTGTCTCCTGCCTGTCTCAACCCACCCAGCAGATGTCCTTGGAGTTCCCTCCCTGTCACCTGTCCCTGAATCCCAGATCCACCTGCTCACCTGTCTCTTATTCACCAGATCTTACCCACTCACTTAGATACCTGTCCCCATTTCTCTCATTACTCCCATTAGGGTCCTTATAGTCTTGGTGCTTTTTTTTTTTTTTTTTTAACTCTGGGGACAGACAGGGGCCCTGTACTCTGAGAGCAGAGAGTGCAGGATGGAAGAATGGAATATAAGGCTTAAGCAGATCCGAGCAGCAGGAAGGGGTCTGCCCATTTAGGATTTTGTGTGTGACATTAGAAGCACCTTAAAGTCTTGATCTGACCTGAACAGGCAACCAAGGAAGGGAAGCTCAAATCTGTATGATGTGTCACATTTTCTGGTTTCAGTTAAAATTCCCTGCAGCATCCCGAACCACCTGAAGACTTTCAGTACAGGCCTGATATCAGAACATTACAATAATCCAGTCGGGGTGAAACAAAGGCGTTGAATTAGGGTCTCTGCATTTGCCACAGACAGAAAAAGACAGAGTTTTGGTCGTGTTCTGTGGGTGAATAAAAGCAGCCTTAGTGATGTCTTTAATGTCCTGATCAAAAGACAGAGTAGGATCAAATGTAACTCCAGGATCTCTCGCCTGTTAAACCCTGAGAAATCACGGGTGTCGAGATTTACTGTTACCTGCCTCAGAAACAAGTCATATCCAAGCAGTGATTGTGTGAACATCCAGTGTTGTTTACATCCCAGTTTACTTGCTCACTGTCCTCTTCCCTTCCTTATTGGTCCATTGCTGCATTTGCTAAACCAATCAGTCTTCACCCTTCAAATCTTTTGACTTGTAAAACTGAATAACAACGCTTCTTGAAATATCTTCTCCGCCCAGGTTGCGACTTGCGGTTCAGTTATTTTGCACACGATGGGGTAAGGCAGTCATCTGTGCGTTCGTATCATCATATCATTCTTAGCAGCGATTGACGACAGATGATCTGATCACCTCCTATCGATGAGATTGGAGGAGCTCACTCAATTTAAATGTCAGTATAGCTGATCTAAGAACAGCTGCTGTGATTAGCTCGTATTTTATGAAGAGATCACAAAAGTCTGCAGCAACAGTTTGATTTTCCTGAGCACAGATGTGTGTATGTGTGTGTGTCTTTCGCCCTCTCCCTCTGATTACACACATGGAAAAACTAGTTCTGCCGTAGGCCTGTGTGTGTGTGTGTTAAGGCAAAGTCACTGACAAATGAAATACATTCTATACATTAACAAGTGAATTTCAGGCTTCGGCTGGAGGCGTAAGCTCGGCAGAAATAGCCTGTCTCTCGGACCCGGTCTCTCTCTCACACACGAACACACACACACCAGCTAGAATGAATCAGCAGCAGCAGCAGCAGGCAAATGGAGAATGGAGATACGGGGTGTTGTCAGAGCACAGTTGTCAGGATTGACAGATAAAACGAAGGGAGCGCAAACGTGTTGTTTTAAACTGAGCAACAAAGTCGCTTGTGTTGATGAAAGATGGTTTCACATCAAAAAAAAAAAGAAAAAAAAAAAGAAATCGGCATGTCCCTTCAGTCATTCACAGACAATCTGACTGCCAACAAGCCTGCATTACATGTTACACTCATATACAGTGTTTCATTTGAATTTTCCACTCGTGTGAACTCTGAGCTGATCTTTGTGGGGATGGAGAAACAAACAAAATTAGCTATAAGCAGCTGCAGCCACTGCACGCAGTACACTGACATTTAAAAAGAGCGATGACAAAGTTCCCCCCACAACCTCATCCACACGAGGCGATTAGATCATTTATCGGCAATCGCTGCTTTTCTCTGATGGATTACTGTTGTCTGACTGGTGATTAATGCTGGTGCCTTTAGTTTTTTCTTGTGTATATAAACATGGGTGCAAACAGAGTTCAAGACTTGTATATGTGTGGATGCACGGTTGTGTGCAGACACATACATGCATTAGGCTCATCGGAGATGAACTAGGCCATGGCAGGACAGTGCTGACGGTTCATCTGTTCACCTTGATCAAAGTTGCCACAGTTTCTCTCCTCTGACTTCAAAGTCTCAAGGCATGATGGGAAATTGTTGGCTCTTCCCTGATTGGTTGAGAATATGTTCACAACATAACACTTTGTGTTGCGAAAATTTGACCTTGATTTAAAAGAAGGCTGAACGGTGAGGAACTCTTACTTTTGGAGGCAGGTGAAATACTGAGAGGAGAGTTTGCACTGAAAAGAAAACTGTGAAAACAGTCTGAGCAGTGCAGTGGAGCAGTCATACAGGGGGAGATGTTTTATCCACAGTCTTCTTCTTTAGCTGCTGAAAGGACATGATCAGTGTTCACGGTGCTTGTCCTAATGGTTCTGTTAGAAAGCTTTGACCGACAGCGGGTCAGCGTAGGTTGTGAATAAAACCTTAACTCTTGTGGGTTTGGGCTCTAACCACATCATTTTCTGGTAAACCTTAGATCAGAAGGATTTATCCTTCAAATCATTTATCTTTTTTTTTTCTGCAGGGCTGTCGATTGTGTATTTCATGCCAGTTTTGCAGCAGTCAAACACTGAAATTAGCTGATATGAAGCCAGTGCTCAGCAAACTCAATTAAATTCACAGCCTCTGCGCTGTGTTGTGACCTTGTCCCTTCACATTTGAATAAATATAATGTGTCTGGGTCCACTAAAACAACTCAGGTCCAAAGGCTGAGAAACTGTCTTGTTTGGGAGGAAACTTGACACATGCAGCATTAGTGTCTTGCCCTCACTCAGGAACGATCTTATATCATCTATTCAGCACTTCCTCCGCCAAGTCGGACAGGAGCTAAGCTAACTTTGAATTCTTAATGAGGGAGAACAGTTGAGAGAGTTAAACCTCCTGAAAAAAAAAAAAAAAAAAAGCATTCATCCATTTGACAGCCACAGGACCTTGGCACCCTTCTTTTATCAGCACAGTCGGTGATTTGGCCCTGCAGGTCTGCAGGTAACAAGGCCACGCCGTGTCAGTCTCTGATCGAGAAGTCACCACTTATACAGCCGGGCCCTGCAAGGCAGCTCGACTGACAGACACACAGCTCTCTGTTTTTGGTCTCAATAATTCAGATGGATTTGCCTTAGAGTACATCTACACACACACACACACATATACACACATATACCGGCTTCTCCCAAGCTTCCAATATATTCCCCCATGCTTTTCCCCTCTGTACGTGATGCGGAATGATTACAGCTGCGCTCTATATTCTATGAAATTGTGGTTTTGCATTGCAAATATGAATAAGATCTCATGTGACAAGTGTCTGTGCTCGGAGTGGCAGGGACCAGGCAATCTATTTTCATCAGTGTGAAGTGGGGGGTCATTTCACCCAGCTGAAAATCACATGCTGGCTCCAAAGCAATCCTGCTGAACTTTAGATTTAGTTGGAAGAGTGAACTTGCAAAAACAAATGCAGGTGTTCTGATACATCTCACTATATGGGTGTGGATGATCTGTAACTCTCATCTGTCTCTTTTTCAGCACGTTGCAGGCGTTAAATTAGCAGTATGAAGGATGAAATAAAAACATAATTCCGGTGCATTCTAGTGTGGGTTTTATGGTTTATAGTTTTTCATTCCCATCGGTTATATTAACATTTTTCTCACCAAATTAAATGAAGAGGTCTGCAGGACACTTAAACTCCAAACAGAAGAAATTCAAGTACAAGTGCAGACATGATCAGACAGGTTGTAATCAAGCCAACTAGTGCTGGAAAAAAACCCGGTTTGTTTTGGCACCTTTAATAGAACAGACTCTAGGTGTTAGAGGGTGAACAGCACACTGACTGCCAGAGATCAGCTTGGAACAATTGTGCAAAATTCCTTTTTTGTTTTGTGACCTGACTTTAAGCGGTGCAGGTGATGAGTGATGCATTGGCCCATACGCTAAATGTAGGTTAGGGTTAGTGTGATCTTTTGCACTGTCTCACAGCTTTTTTTTTTAAATTTTTTTTTTAGAAAGGGCCCCACATTCTCAGATCTCAGCAATTAACACAGCGAGTACAGCATCTGTGTGAATGATGGGTAAAAACCACAGAACTGAGACTTAATTAACTAAAATAATCCTTTCAGTGGATCCAGGTTTACCTGCCATAAGATGATTTCTAAAAAACGTTGGCATGTTTAATATTCATGATGTTTTTACAGCAGGGGCAGTGTTGGAAACGGTCAGCACTGCAGTTCAGAGGTTTCTGCGTGGGCTAATGCGCCTAAGCTAAATACAATAGACAGAAACTGATCAGGTGAAGGTTTAGTGAACTCTCAAAATGAGTTTGAAAGATGAGCTCAGGCTCTACTTTGAGTTGAGTGTCGGACACTAAACATACAGGAAACACACATGCGCCTGCAGCATGGATCAAGTATTAGCTGGAATTTTTTGGCTTGCAGCCCTCTGGGAATTCATTAGAGGGAAACTTTTTTTTTTCATATTCGCTATATTTCACCATCACTATTTTTAAATGTTCTCCAGGATGGAGGTCTTGACAGCACCTTGCTTATGTGTCAGTCATGCCAACACTTCATGCCAATGATTGAGGGAAGTAGTTAAAGCCATTGTTAAGGGGGTAAGGAAGATTTAACACCCAACCTTTCCCTTTCCTCTTCTCCCAGACCACATCAGCACACACAGCTGGATTGCAACTGGGAGTAAACCCTCCCCCCTCAGCTCTAAAACTGACCTCAGCTGGTCAAATCCCAGAGCCTCAAACTTTACACAGAGAGTAAACAGCAGAGATAGGGCACAGTCGGTATTGGTTTGACTTAAGCACATGTCTGAGTTTTCCCACCAGCACAGGGATCACTTTTGTTGAATCCAACAAGATGTCAGCAGCATCTACCTACAGGAGGTCATGGCAGATCACATGTAGCTTTTGTTAGAGAGATCTCAGTCTCACACTTAATAGATAAATAGATGATGACTACATATTGTAAGTGCATCTTCAATAAAAGCACAATCCTTTACTGCCTCATCAAATAATCAATATTAAAGTGCTGTTCACATCTAGAATCAGATTAGCAGAATACTACCTGTAAAAAATATAGATTAAAAGAAAACTGCAGAGGGGTTTGTAGGTTGTTTTTTTTTTTTTAGCCCTGCAGTCTTTCCCTTAGGCTCCTCTTACAACCTCTGCCTATCAGGGGATCAGTCAGTAGCTTCTATAGCCTGAGAGGCAAAACCCATGGGAAAGAAATTCCATATAACTCACCGATGCTTGTTAAGCTATTTGTTGTAGTAACTGAAGGCAAGTCATATGTAGAGCAAAAAATCCACTCGTCTCTGCATCCAAATCCTCCTGATCATGCTCCACTCTGCTCACATGCTCTCGTGTTCAGGGAACGGTAGCTGGTCTCACACCACACTGTTATAGGTCCACCTCTTCTCTTTATGCTGCTTCATCATTCTTGCAGATGATGCTCAAAACTATTGTGTCATCATCAAACTCAGTTATGAGGCTGGAGTCATGCAGTGCAGTTGTGTATCAGCAGTGTGAACAGCAGTGGGCTGAGCATACAGCCACGGGGAGTGCCAGTACCCCACTCGGTTGTGGTGATGATGCTGGAGCTGTAGCTGTCAGTCTGGACTGACGGTGGCCTACCACTCAGGAAGTCCAGGACCCAGCTGCAGAGGGAGGTGTTTGAGTCTAGCTGGCTCAGCTTCATCACCGGGTGTTGGGAACGTTCAACGCTCAATCCCTGTCAGCTCGGCAGCAAGTTAGCCCACCCCAGCTCAGTGGCCATGTCTGGAATGCATTACATATCCATGTTTCAATGAAAACAAACATGCGACGATTCTTCATTTCATGGTGTGTAGTCCACCTGATTGTCCGCTGAGCATGCATCAGCCAACAGGATAGAAAAGAGCGAGTGAGGTATTTTTTTTAACTAGCCTAACCATACTTTCAGGAACTCTTGCATTGCTTTTGGTGCTTCCTCCTCCAAAGGCTGGTGCTGTAGCCTCAGCCTTTGCATCAGGGTATGCAAAGTGTCAGCAGGCTTACACTGCACAGCACGTATAACGGCGCCGGACTCTGGTAGTTTGCTCTCATTCTGCTGAAATCCTGGTGGCTGTAGCTGAATTTTGCTGTTTAAAAAAAGTGATCTTTTTAACAGGCCGCTGTGCATGGTTTCCGTGGCACCATGGGAACAGCACACAGTGTTTTATTGTTATAATAATGCCACTGTGGAGTTTCTTCTTTGCAAATGTAATGGCATCAAACTTAAATGAAAAGAATAAATCAATAACATGGTCATATTTAAAAAGCAAAACATTGCACAGGGTTATTAATGCATGCAAAGATTGTTAGGAGCAGCCAGGTTCGTGTTCCTACAGGCTTTCAGCCATTCTTTTTTTAATTCTTTGGATTTATTTGCTACACACAGCACTGGCACTATGCTGGTCATTTTGACTGAGAATGTGCATTACACTGACAAAGAGACTTCCCGCTATTAATTCATCAACTGCTCTTGATGCTGAAAATCCCATTAGTTTCCCAAATGCAAATGTCAACTCAATTTCTTAGACCGTAAATTTTCATAATAAAAATCCATGCTTTCTTTGTAATTCATAAACGCTAACTCTTTCAAGGCACAAAAATCTTTGCTTGGCTGCCTTATTTAAAAAAAAAAAAAAAAAAAAGAAAAAAGAAAGAAAGAAAATCTGCACATTAAATAAATGTCACAACATTTCTCTTTTCATTTGGATGCATTTAATTAAATTGTTTTCCTAGATGTGCTTGTTTTTATCTGTCAGTCTGCAAGTTGATTTGAATTTTAAGTCAACTCTGCAGCAGCATGCTGAGCCACTCACTGAAAAAGAGACCCTCAACACATTTTGATACACAGGTCAAGGGCTATTCAATTCCAACTTTATGAATAAATAATGAGCATGGCTGTAATATCGAATTTGTCGCTCTGCCATAGTGGGGCAAACATGAATGATGGCCCACACACTGGGTTTAGCCACAAGGCAAATATTTTTAGGGGAAAGGTAAGGGTGAATTTCAACTACTTGGTCTTGTGTTTCATCAAACTTTGGAATAAACACAAATAAAACACAGTCACACAGAATCTGACAGAGAGTGTGGAACAGAAAAAAGAATAAATCTGAATATAACAGTGTATATATATATATAAGGCATTTAGGGTGTGTGCTACACATTTTGTTTTGTATTTATTCATGGATTTCATGAACATTGACACAACTGGCAACTGAGTGTAGGTTAGAGTATTTTTTCCTTTGAAGGGTTTCTTAACCTTGGCTTTTTTTTCTCAGAGAATGGTTATACTACTGTCCACTTGATGCCCTGTTGAATCAGAGTGAAAGAAACTGAGTGGAGTAGTTTGGCCTGACACTTGAAGTCTAAAGATTTCAGTCCTGGTTGAATTGGCGACACCTGTTGTAACTGGTGGTAACAGCAAATGCTGTTTAATAGTACAGGCCACAGAATTCTGGGGGCAGCAAAACAAACTACTGTGGTTTTAGTAAAGAAGTCAGGCAATAATTGGCCTTTTTCCATTATTCTGTGACCAACCGTGCTCTGATTATATACTGCGCACAGCATGAGCCTGCGAACAGCAGGGCACAGTGAAAGGTACTGTTTGCCTGGCTTGGCCGAGAAGTTGGTGGTGTGCAGCCAGTTGCCTGCAGCTCTTCATCTAACAGCTCACTGTGGCTGCTCCATTCTTGTTCCATTAGTCCCTGCAATATTTCAAACCGATCCGATGTCCAAGTGAATCTGAAGTGAATCACTGATATATTAGCAAGAAGGATATTACCTATATACCTAAATATAAACAACAGCTCTAACTTGCATGACAACAGTGAACAAGAACGTAGTCATAAACTGTCAGGTTCCTCTTTAGGTGAAAGTAAATATCCTCAATAAGCCAAGTCATTCAAACTCACTTATTCCCCGTTAAGTCTTCCAATCTAAATGACAGCATAGGTCACTCCATGGATCAACACAGTGTAACGGTTGCAAAAATGACAGCAATTACATTTGTATTGATTGAATCTGCACCGTACAATTTACGTCCGAGGCAAGAAGCAGTGTGTCCACAAAACCACCCACCATAAAAAAAAAGCAGCTGGGGTCACAGTGGTCCCCTGATCCCTTAGGCTCATGAATACCTTAGGTGTATGGGTATGTAGCTGATTTCCATGCAGGAGACAACAGTTTGCTTTCCATTACAGATCAGCAGTATTTTTCCCAATGTGTACCAAGTATTTTAGCTGTGCAGCCATAATTATACATAGTTTCCCATAGTTTATTTGCCATAACCGCAATCTTTCCCAAACCGTAACCATACTTTGAACTGGGTTTTATAGAATCATCCAATATTAACGTTTTTTTTTTTGTTTGTTTTGTTTTGTTTTTCCATGATTTGACACCTTCATCTTTCGGATTTAGCTACCATCAAGCTTTTTAAACTACTTCATTAGATCAGAATGATCACGGTCATGATTCACAGAAGCCGCTGATGACTGGAATCCAAACTGTCAAACTCAGGCACTTTGTACACCCCCGACCTCATTCCTCAAGGTTTCTCCCTTTTCACGCTACTTTCAGCTTTGTTTCAGAGAGAGAACATCCATTATTTGCACTGTCACAAAGCTGTCACCTGTCAGGAAAACTTAACATACAGTACATTGTTTTAAGTGTTTGAGCAAATGAGCGGTGCTGTGTTTATTTCTGGTGAATGCAGATGCTTTTTTTCCACTAACACTGTGTCTCCACAGGAGGTGCAGCGTGAGTAGCACATTGGCAGCAGCAGCAGTGTTGGTGCTCTGTCTGTATCTACTCAGGATGCATTCAGGCACAGTACTGTGTGTAGGCCACACACATTTTCTCAATACACAGCCACTGTAGTTAAAATGGAAGAAAATAGACTTCACATTAAAACACAGATAGAAGGAGTAAAACCCGAGCCGTCACACAGACAGTGATTTAAATAGAAGCGTATCTGTTCCATCAGATGCATTTGAGATAGATGAGTGAAAAATGCGGCTGAAACACCTTCTGTGTCGACACTTCATGGGAATCAACTGAGCAGATACGCTTTGCTCGAATCAGACAACTATGTGATAGTGATAAGAAATCCCTTCACCGCTTAAACTACTGTTTAACCTGGGTTATATAACCTAACATGAAGCATGATTCAGCTGCTTCGTGACTCGTCTTTTCAGAATCTGATTTTTGGCGAACAATGTGGGAGAAATGTGAGATTGAAATTCGGAAACAAAGACCAGTGACAGGCTTCATGGAGGCTTTCATAGATTAAGACTGCATGTTGATGTCACAGCGAAGAGAGCTGTCAGTCATCTGTTGAACAGCCTAAATGAAATGACATCTATCTTTATCGAAGTCCTCCATCCACCTGCCTTATTGCAATAACAAATGTGAAGGTATACATGGTTGTCACATTAATTGTCATTAGTGGTATTACTGTGATATTATTATCTCACAGTGTCATTTAATTTCTCTCTTTGACAAAATCTTTCCAGTTTTTTTTAAAAATTCATTATTATTAAATATATGAAATTATAACATCACAGTGCACGAGTCTGTACATAACCACAGAGCTCAGAGGAGTGTTGCTGTAGCCACTGACTGATGCTGTTCCCCTCATTCCTCCCAGGCACCGACAGAATCCCGGTTCTTTCTGGAGGTCTGCCAACCTCTAATTAACAGAGAAACTTTGTGTTTTTTCCCCCTCAGACTCTGACAAAGCATCATGTGCAGTTCTTGTGTTTTCATGCAGAACCAATGAGCCAAACACAGCTTAATCAGTGAGAAACACGGGCTAATATTACTGTACCTGCAGTGTTCTGCACAGAGCTGCGAGGTGGTCCCTTCTGATTACAGTATGCCCCAGTAGCTAATTTTGGATGGTTGGTTGAGGCAGGATCAAAACAACACGAAGCAGAGCAGCGACACCGAGATAGCTTCAATCAAAATGATCAGCCGTGTGGATCAAAATGTTTAATCCGACCATTTTTCCTCGCTATAAGCTGTGTAAAAAAAAAAAAAATCTTTTGTTTCTCCTGTCATCCTGCGTTTATTTGGCACTTGCTCCTTCACACCTGGTAACTGCTCTCTATACAGAACTGACATGAAATATGCTGTCAGATGTAAATAAAACATGGAACATTATTCAGAGTTAACTTTTCTTTTTCTCTCTGTCGTTTGCTAGGCAGTTTTCTTCCTCAGCACCATGGCAATAAGATTATTTCTTAAGCTCAAGCAGCGACTTTCAAGGACATGGCCGCTTTCGGTTTGGCAAGCCCCAGGATGTACCTTGGATCGAATAAACGCATCTCCAAACCATTGTTGATGCCAAGATGTCGCGATGAATCACCGGATGGGTAGGAGAAGTTTATTAAGTATTATTCTAATCTCAGGGTAGGGTGGACTATAAACACTTTCACAACTGTTATAAGCTGAACTGAGCAGAAAAGCATCTCAGAATGAACAACATGAGGATGCAGATGGTAGAGTCAAAGGTTGGCATCAGCAGCATGAATCCATCCAACCTGCCTTGTGTCAGCAGTCCAGGCTGGTGATGGTGGTGGTGGTGTGATGGTGTGGGGGATGTTTTCTTGGTTCACTTTGGGCCTTAATACCAGTCAATCATGGTCTGAATGTCTCAGTCTGTCTGAGTGTTGTTTCTGACCATGTTCATCCCTTCATGGCCACAGTTCACCATCTTCTAATGGCTGTTTCCGGCAAGATAATGCTCCATGTCACAAAGCTAAAGTCGTCTCAAACCGGTTTCATCAACATGACAGTGAGTTCACTGAACTTCAGTGTCCTCCCCCAGTCTCCAGACCTGAATCCAGTATAACACCTTTGGGATGTTGTAGAACAGGAGATTGGCAGCTTGGTTGAGCAGCTGACATCATGTTAACATAGAGCAGAATGTCAAAGGAAGGTTTCTGAGGCTCTTTTGAGGGCAAAGGGAGGATCTACCCAGTATTTGTATAGTGTTCCTAATAAAGTGCTTGATGACTGTAGGTTCCATTTAACATTCCTTTCAGCATGTTGTTGGTATGACCTCTCCTGTCACTCTGTTCCTGCCATTTCTGAAGCCCAGGTCCTCTGACTGTATCTCTGCTGGGTTTTCTTTGGGAAGATTCTGGGGCAGTTTTTGTCTCTGCAGTCTATTCTTCTTTTCCAGCAGACGCAGAACACAACCAGTTCCACAGCTAATAAATGTGTTAAATGGCCCAGAGCTTGTCATGGAGCTCCAAATGGTTTGCTGTTAATGCCATTTTATTGTTACAGACTATTAACGGCCCAATAAAAGTCTCAGGAAAAGACTCTGCAGTTAAAAAATAATTGTATGAATCAGTGCCAAATTAGATTCATTACAAACCATCTATTTTGCATCACTGACACTTTATTTTTTGCCCATACCGAAATGATTACATAGCATAAGTGCACACAATGTCGTGATGACCTAAGTAGTTATATTCTCATACGTAGAAGTATGACTCAAGCTGTTTCTGTTAATCAACTTCACATACTGAGAAGACTTATTTTAACTCACTCAAGCATCAATTTTCTTGTTGAATATGGTTTAAATAATGAGCAGCACCAGCTCATATTGCTCTCATTCCCTCTAACTCTTTCTGCCAGTCTTACTGTCTCCCCTACACACATATTATCACTTGAAGCAAGCCTGCTGAAAGCTCTTCCGTGGAGGTTATAATAGGCAGAGGGGAGGGCTGGCAGCGGGCTTTGAGTCGGATAACGTGGGAGGGCTACATGCGTCAGAAAATGGATGAGGGAGTGAGGGAGGGAGGGAGTGAGTGAGGGAGGGAGGGAGAGGTAGTCAGATCCCCACTATCTACCAGTGCTGGTTTGACAATGTTCTCCTGTGAGTTTCCTGCCTGATCAGACAGAGATGGGTGACAGGCGCGGTGTAAGGCAGAGGAAACTCGGCGCTGAAGCACAGCATTGTATGGATGTACTCTCCTCAAGCTGCTGCTCTATCCAAACAGACTAGTGCACACACTCTTTCTTAGGCAAAGGAAGAGTCGGAGTCATATTATGAATGATTTATTGGAAGAGTGAATGCATGCCTCCATCAGATAATTCACTTTTGAGCACCTTTTCTGTAACCTATTATGTTTGGGATCACTGACTGTAAAGGCTCCTTTACACTGTGTGCCTTTGGGTCTGCGATGAAAGCTGATATATTTGTGGTCAATCCAAATTAGTGGTAGTTCAGATCCGAATTCTCCCTGTGTGGCTGCTGCTATGATCCAGCACTGCCAACAAACAAACAAACAAATGTGGGACTGATGTAGCAAAGGAGAAAACCCTGTTTTCCTGCATTTTTCAAACATAAGAGCAGCACGTGTGTGATGACGTGTCTCTACTCCTACATTTACAATTCACCATGTATATATCCCACAACCTGACAGGCTCACATGGATGTGGTACCGACACAGATGGCCGCCAAGCTTTTATGAAACCCATCTTGCACAGTGTGAGATGCAGTAAGCTAATGTAATTGCTGTTGTTGTACAGTTTAGAGGCACCTTTAGTTCCCGAGGAAGCTTCAGCACACGGTCATCACTGCTTCTAAGATAAGAGGCTGTTTTCTGTCACCACTGGCTTCCAACTACAAACAGGACACCTTGAACTAACAGAATCAGTTCTGGCCCTTCACAGGCTGCCTGTGAGCTGCTGCTGTTGCTCCCTTCTGGGAAACGATACCAATTCCTAACCAGCAAATCCACCTGATTCTTAGCGACAGCAGGAAGAAATCAGCTAAATATATGCGAACACTCTAGATGTGCTCGTTTTTATAAAGTTTTTTTTTTTTGACAGACCACCAGCCCATTGATTGACAATGGCGTAACAGCATTTCATCAGGAACATAAGTTGCACAGCTCAACAAAATAGGGTATCATATAAATAGTTCAAATAAAAAATGTTTTTACAAAATCTATCCCAGTCTGGAAAATATAAAGATCAGTGTTTAATGCCATTTATGAAATATTTGTGTCCAACTCACTGACCTCTTCACTAGAATTTAAAATGAATTTGGATTTGAACAGTGCTGGTGTGTACATCATGTGTTTGTAATGATGCAACAACTTGAAACGTGGAAACTGCTGTGTAGAAAGAAAAAAAAAAAGATCTGTGATCTGGATGGTCTCTCATGGAGAAAATATGTGCTCTCATGTCCACACCCTGGTTTGAATCTGACATGTCCCACCATGGTCGTCATGTAGCCACAGTCCTTCTCAACAGCCATTGGTCGTGCTCGAATGTCTCATGGACTTTGCTCCATGAGATTCTGAACTTGGGTTCAATCAGATTGTCTGTGCTGTGGTTAACCCTCCTCGATAAGGTCACCATCTGAGAGAAACGAATGCTGAGTCTGGGTGTCCTTCTCTATTTGTCTACCCCGCTCAATTTCGTGTTTACCTGCGTAAACACAGACAGGTACTTACCACTGTACTGCTGCATCCGACGTGTCCGTACGTCTGAGTTGCTGGATCAGTCTCGCTCAGCTGCTGTGATCGGGGTCATGTCTTGTGGTTCACAGTCAGAGGCTGCAACTGCAGGACGGTGTAGGAGAGCATCGTGTAGCATCTCCTGTCTGTGATGTCTCTCAGAGTGGATTTTTATTCACTATCTGAGGCTGTTTAGACTCTGTGGGAGTAAAATTGTTGGCACAGCATTTGGTGTTAGCCTTCACTTAGAGCAACGAGCACCTGGTGGTCAACTAAACTCATCAAATGCATCAGGTCACCTTAATGCCATTAGCTCAGGATTTTTAAAATGAAGAAAATACTTCATGTGTTCCTAATAACATATTTTACTAGGAGGCAATTACAGTATATTAGGGCCTTCAAGCCTTATGATGGCTGTCATGTACTCATCAGGGTAATATAATGTGTAATATGTCATTATGTGCTGCATATTTAAGAGGAGGATGATTGTTTTAGTAACGTTTCTCATATTTTTGCTGCATCCACTCCATGTCAGCGGGAGTGACACCTGTTATTATTATGCATTATCTCAGGTTTGTTAGCTTTAGTGTTATATTTGTGCTCATGCTGAATAAATAGACTAAACTGGCTGGTTGTGTTACGTATTTGTAGCAGCTTGTCAGCAAGTCAAACCAGATACAAACAGCACCTTTAAGTTTAGCTCCTTTTAAATTAGCTGATTGTGTTAGTGTTAAATTGGATTTTGTTTTGATGTAACTACCACCAGATGTGCATTTGCAGCCACTCTGTCTACAGGTTGTTGATATGTCCATAGATAAATTCCACATATCTCTGACTTGCAATTCCAAGTCAGACAAGTTTGTTTCCACTCAGCTGCTTGTAATTACGGTTTAAATGATATTACTTAAATGTTGCACTGGTCTCAAGGGCCCTACACACCTATAGTCTACCCACACAGGTAATTTCCCTTATTTTGCCTGATTAGACCTCTTCTCCGAGCTGTGTAGGCGTGTACAGACTGTGCTTGATTGATATCTCCGCCACGCTCCTGTTACAGCTTGCACAGTAATCATTCTTATTTTATTTTATTTCAGAGAAATTGACCATTATCTAGCAAATTTATTCCAAATTTGAGATACTTAGGAAATGTTTATTGCTCCTGACAGACATTGTGCAATTTCATCCAAATTCAGAAGCCAGCTAGCCCGATGTTTTGTGCACTGCTATTTTATGTTAGAAAAACAAACATTTTGAAAGAAGCATAATGCCTCCTTTTTTTTTAACATAAAGAAACATTTTTAAGCAATGTATTGTTGGCAAAGTTGGAAAATATCCATGCTGAAAAATAGTTTTATTTTAAAACTCAGACATCATTTTTTTCCCTAAAATAATTGCACGTGACACGTAAAGTGCTAAAAGTATTTCGTTTAGGCAGCTGAAAACTGTTGATAAAGGTTAGATAAAAATGATGGTCCTGGTAATATAAAACTAATAAAGACTGGAATGGCATTCAGTTTGTTTAAGACTCAAGTGTCTAGGTCTTGGTCTTGTAACTTGGTACTTGGTACTTGGTCCTGATTTGAAACTTGTTGGTGCTGACTTCAAACTTGTTGATCCTGAGTTGGTCTTGGCTTGGGACATGTTGATTTTGACCTAAAACTTGCTGGTCTTGATTTTGGTCTTGAGTTGGTGTTGATTTGGAACTTGTTGGTCTGGACTTAGGAACTCATTGCCAAAACTTGAGACTTGGTGAAAGCGTTCAAATCAATGGCTTTGTCTCACCTCTGAAAATATGCTGTAAATCAGTGCAGATGAGGATGTATTGCTCTCCAGTATTTATCAGCTTATAATTCCTGTTGAAAATGTGCAATATCAATTCATACAGACAATTACACTGCAACTAATTCTCTCATTACTCCCACTACGAGTCTGTGTTTGCATGGGCACAGTGGCATTTACAAATTTTGCTAATAACATTCATAAGAATCATTCCATGGTCCTTAAGCATGAGTGAAAAGTTCACACGTCAACAGTACATTACATAACCACATTCTCTTTTCAAATCCTTATTTTTTTTCCCACCTTCCTTTTCCTGTTTCGCAATGTTCCCTGCCACAGATTTCTTCAGATCATACTGTACCTTCACTCCACCGAAATCCCCGTGCAGCCTCAGAGAAAATTGGCCCTCTCAGGGGCACCACACCAGGGACTTGTGATTATAATTTAATTTCAGCCACTGAGGGCCATTGCCTCAGTTAATCCCAGCGTACAGAAAGATCATTAGTGTTTGGAAGAAAAACGGGGGAGGGTGACTAAAAACCAGAGCCGTAATTGTGAGGAAAAAGCGAGGGGAGGGGGGACAGAGGAGGGAAAGGGGAACAGACTACTAATGAGACATGCTGAAAAACAGGAGCACCGGCTGATGTAACTTCATATAGAATCCTCAGTTTGGGGGTTTAGGGTCTTAGGTAACTGGCTGCAAAGGAAATGAGGCTGTGCAGAGGTAGAGTGTCCTGAAGTTCACCCTGTTCCTTGAGGAAACATTTAACAACAGGAGAGCCTGCATTCCAATTTAAGACAGTTATTTCAGGCTGTGTTAAATTTAGGACCCTCACGGTGAAGCAGCAGCAGCAGGATGTACATCGACGTCTGTGGATTTAAGTTTAATTAGAATCGGAGCACGTTTGAACCGCTGATAGTGGAAAACTTTCATTTGTCTTATCATTGTATTGGGCTTGTTCACACTGCTGAAATACAAACCATTCAACAACTTCACACAATAACTCTTACGTATGTGTATTTGACAGGGGTGATGGTGACCAAGGCTCATCTACTGAATTGCTCCTAAAAGAGAAATTTTGGACTTGGAGTGAAACATCAAAAATCAAAAATCCTTCATTTTTAGACCTGTTTACAAACTTATATAAAAAAAAAGGTTATTTATCATATTTTTTTTATATATATAAAATGTCCATGATAACATTGTTAAATAAACTCTCTCTCTGCCACAAACACACACACACACACACAGGTAAAATGCAGACTGCAAAGTAGCAGAGTGGTCTGGGCTTCAGTGATAAAAAAGGAAAGCGAAGTCTGATGATTTATTGCTCTCGTTTGATGTTTTTTGAAACTTTAAATGTTAGATCTTAGGAAAGAAAGAAAGGAAACCTTCTTATTTGGGCAGCTACAGTACTTTTCCTCTTGTGTTACACTGTCCAAGTCATGTGGAGAGAAAAAAAAACAAAAAACAGACAATGAGACATTGGAATGCGCGTCCATACACCGTGAGTTTCTTGTGTGTCACTCTGGTCACTCTAACATGGACACCAAAGTGAAGTGGGAGCTGTCCCGTGGGTGCTGTGTCTGACGTGTTTGCCTTAAGGCTATCTCATTATGCTACACTTTCCAAGCATGAAGGAGTGTTAGCTATCAGATGCCAGTATCCAAGTGTTTATACCCCTGTGTGTGTGTCTGCGCTGACAAAATAATCTTGACACTTACTAGCTTTTACCAGTCTTACAGTCTCTGTTTGCAGATGGAGCTGTTGTTGCTAAGCTGCAGTCAGTTGTACTGTTTTCTTTGTTTTGTCTACACCTACTGAAAGACAGTAAATGGGTGATGGGTAATGCAAGTTAATTGCTGCATAAAGCTACGATGCTATAGAAATGTCTGGTAAAGACGCTCAAGGTCAAACAACCACGAACTCCTCGTGACTGAAAGGTCATTTGTTCCATTCTTATTTCCAGGAGGAAATGTATTTGGTCAGAAGCAACATGGAGACACACAGATGTCAAATCACTCAGATCCTTTGCAGTCTTCCTCTTCCAATTCTAATTACGGATTTATAGAAACCAGTATATAGCTAACTGGTCAAGCTCAATGCCTGAGTAAACTAATGGCTGAGGCCACAAATGAATTTTACTTCTCTGTGCTTCTTTTCTGTCTCCTTAACTGCAGCAGAAGGTGGAACCAAACGCATGGATATTTCCATCCATGTCTTCCACAATATACTTCAGTACTATAGAGCAAGCGTTTTCTGCAATCCAGCAATTCAGGTTACAGGGTAGAGGTTGGAAATGGATAGTTTGTCATACAAAGTACAGGACACCAGAGACAGGACTGTGTCAACCTGTGAGTGTTCATGTCGTCAAGATGTTTGTATGATTACAGACTCAAACGTGTGAGGAATTAAAAGGCTGTGAGTTGACAGTATAACATCTGATCTATTAGATGTGGGTTTAATCATACTGAACTGTGGACTTTGGCTGATGAACAAAGGCCTCTGGCCCCACAGCTCACGCTACTGCCCCCTTCTTTACTTAATTTAATTAAAAACATCACCTTTCCCTTTATTTTACAGCCAATTTAAGGACAATTAGGGCTGTAATATCCTCCAAGAAGCCTTTCTGAAACCCCACAGAGCGTGCATTGTATGTCGGTCACGTCTGCCATTAGGTTAATCATCTCAGTTGTTATATAATATAATACTCATTTCGGTTTAAAGGTTGAGCAAAATCATCTGGAGGGATCTAAAATGTAGTCTGCACAGTTCTTAATGACCTGTGATAATAACTAATAACCACTGTGACTGTAACACTGCAAGTGAAAAAAAAAAAAAAAAAGACTATAGCAAAAAAAAAAAATGTGGAAAAGATGAAAACATTTCTTAATCTACTTCCTGTTTTGTCCTGTCTCTGTCCTACCAATACTCTGTGCCCTGGTATTTTATATAGGAAAACTTGTTGGTCTTGAGATTTAATTGGTTAACTAGACTCTACTTAATAACTAGGCCAGCATTCATTCAGGGAATTTTCATTAGCTGAGATAAATATAATAAGTGGCAGTTGTCAGGCTGACTAACACTAATCTGGTGATGTGTAATTGTGCTGATTTGCATAAAGGATTAAAGGGATATACAATATGATGTTTTCCGAAATGCGCTCTAAATGAAGCTGTCACGGTGAGACAGGTGCTCAGAGTATCAGTACTGATGAACAATTAGACAGGGACTTTAACAAGATGCCTCAGCCCTCAGTGAAGTCATCTTTAATGGGGTGGAACAGATGCCTCGTGGGTAAATGGGTGGCTCACGGAGCTGGCCTTTAGCACGATATTAATAAGCTTTGAGTTGAGATAGAAGGGGCTGTTTTCTCTCCGCATCACACCTTGAAAAGTGTGTTGAATAAAGTACCAACTGTAAGAGACGATAACTTTTTATTTGAAGGCTTTATTTTATTTTTGGGGATTTTTTTTGGCACAAACATTCCAGTATCCATTGTGATTCTGAAAATCACGTAAGCAAATGTTCTGCCTCTCACGTGAGGCCTTGAAACATGCAGCTCATTATATTCAAAGCTTCTACGCTTTGCATTTAAAACATCAGTAAAGTGACGGTGGAGCTATTCACAATCAGGATGCAACCAAAACACTACAACACTCGCTGTTGTTCTTGGTTCCTCTCAAAATATCAATAATTACAAAACATAATTAATGTAGGCATCACTTTAATGTTGCGGCTGGTGAATGTTTCAGCTACTCGACATACTGCTGGGTGGTCTAATATGTAATTTTACACTATAATTTAGTTGTTTTGAATCTAATTAGATGGAAGAATCTCTGTCTGTATTTTAATTTTCTTGACAACCGCTCATTCAATCGACTTCAATCTTCGCGGGTGTATTTCTGAGGACCCAATAAAGTGCAGTGTCGACTGTGGAGTTTTTGATGTTTAAAATTTTTTTTCTCTTTTGTTACGCTTTTCTACAGGTTCCTTACTTGACGTGAAGAAGAAGAAGGCGGAACTGAACGACGAGGGCAGTGCAGCACCCGGACAATTAACAGCAGCCACGCGCCAGGGTTTTCATGAAAGGTGGAACTCAACTGCGACGGCACTTTCAACACCATCGCCCAGGCGCTATCGGAGCGGAGCGGATCAGCCAACTCCAGCAGTAAGAAAGGACAACGGGTCAAGTTAAGGCGAACAAGGTGCAAGAGATGTAAGTGTGCTCCGCTGGCTCTAAAGCTAACCTAAGCTTTTCACTTTAGACTTCTGTTCCTTTCTAATTAAAGATTACAAAAAAAAGTTAGGAGTTAGGAGGAGGTTAAGAGTTGATGGTGAATGTCAGAAAATTAAAATTAACTTATTGTTTTTATTTCTTTGTTTGCTATTGCCACTTATGCATAGAGGAACAAGCAGAACATTGATATATTGTCACTTTATATTGCTAGTTTGTGCCCACTAATGTCTTTACATTACCTCCATTCAACTCAAAGGAACGCAAGTGTGAAGTTCTTTAAATTTCCTTTCAATGCCTGTAACTCAGTCACACACACTGAAAACGTCCAGCTATTTCCATGAAAACTGAAACGTAAACTAGTTGTTTCATCAGACTTCACCAGCTGAAACACGTCCAGCGTTGGACAGCCTCCAACGGTGTGGAGGTCTGCAGAGCTGGGAGTTCATTCATGAGACTGGAGTTTTGAGTCCTGTCAGACATTGCAGAAAGAAATCCTTTCCAACCTGTAGGAGTAGGACTTTTACAAAAATCAGTTCTTCAGTATTTTTGTGGAGTGTCCAGTATCAACATTCTGATGGACAGAGGACATTATACAACTGTACTCTCACTCTGAGTAGTAAATAGGCTTGTGTAATATGTTTTGAAATTGGTAGAGTGTCCCTTTAAGTTACTATTACAAAACAGTAAATATCAAGACAACCTGCAGTGCAGTCAGTGTTTGAGGTAACTGCATGTGTTTGATATGTATATTTATTGTATTATGCAACGCCATAACTGCATCTACAAACCATCTGCTCCATATTTTTTTGTTCACCAGCAACCTTTTAACTCTTTAGTGTCATTATCATTTTTTGTTTCTCAGTATGATTCACACAGGAGGACATGTGAAAATACATTCTCCCACCGAATGAAACAAGGACAACATGATGAAAATTACAGCACAGTACTCTGTACTTCAACTATACCACAACTCCACAAAGTAACAGGAGGAATAATGCCCTTCCTGAACTCCCATTGTGGATCCAATTTCACAGCAGAATATGGCAGCGCCATTAAAGAAAAAATCATGAAAATGCAACACACACACACACACACACACACTCACTCACTCCCATCACACACAAGGGTATTACGTGGTGAACTCTCGTGGGAAGGGAGGCAGTTCCACCTCAGGGAGCTGTGAAGGCCGACTCTTGGCAGAGTTGACTCTGAAGCAGAGCTACAGAGGGCTAGGTGCATACAGATGACTGGGTGTTTGTATAGGTGTGTGCTGGAGAGGGAGGACGGCTGCTGTATACAGTATGTATGTTGGGGCAAAGGGCAAGAACCTGCTACTGGAGGGGGCCTGGGGAACAGATGGTGTTTTCAGTGGGGAGAGAAGAAGGCAGAGAGATGTAGAAAACAGCTGGAGACTGATAAGACATGTTATCAAAAAAAACAAAACAAACAATGCACAACCCTACTTCTGTGCAAGTTCAGAATGTAGAGTCCAGGTTTGGACCTATGCTGTGCTGCTGTTGATGTCCAGTAGCAGGACAAACTCAGACTTTATTCATTTGAACACCTTGTTTTTCATTCTAGTCGGATGCAGCTATTAAACTGCACTGATTTCTGACAACATGTCTTATCAGTCTCACAGCTGTTCTCTGCAGGCTGCAGTCCTTTTAGTCTCACTTGTTCACAATCCCAACTGAAAACAGCATCTGCTCCCAAGGCCTTCCCATAACATGTTCCGCCCTTTACCCCAACATACATATCATATACAAATAAATATCGGCATGGAAATACATCTCTATATAAGTAAATTCCAGTATTTAAATAAATCTCTTGCTATAATAAGGACAGTTGTTGTCATCTTGTCCCACAAACTGTCTCTTTATTCTTTATTATAGTCAAATTTATCTCTGCGTCTCATAGTGTAACATGATTTACTTTTCCTACTTCTCCAGAAATGCAGATCCATCCTTCCGTACTTCTTCAGATCTTCATCTTGCTAAATGTCTCACCTGCACAGGTCAGTTTTCAGTTTTTTTCTCCCATGTGGCAAAGAACTGTTCTTCTATAAAATTCTACAAAAGATCTTTCAAAGACCGTTTGATTGCTTTTTGTTCTTTCCTTGTATTTGCGGTCCATATATTCATGTCTTATTGGATTCACTCATAGGACATGTATTATTACTATTGCTCAAGAGTCAATACAAGTGTATGAACTAATATCCACCTTATGAACACACAGACACACACACACACACACACACACACGGTGCAAGTGTAAACATTACTTACCCATCACTTTTATGTAGCCCTATTAATTTTGCCAGTTTTGTGTTCTCTTCAATTTTCTAAAAAAATATTTAAAATCATTCAAATCAATGATCTAATTTTTAACTACTACTGATTTTTACTAGCTAACAAAAAGCATTCAAATGGAATTGTAATTATTAACAACCACAATAGTCACCTCAGTAGTAATAATGATCCATTAAAAGAATGATCAAACTCATACTCAGTGCCCAAAGCCCTGTCCCATAATCCTGAACCAGGTTATTTCCAGTATATCAGACTGGGTGTGTATAGATATACAATATAGTGATTTAAAGTCTTGTATAAATACTTTTATATGAAAACTATTAAATAGTACTTACTTACTTTTCTGTATTCATTTCATTTCTCTTTGTTTTGCTTTGTTCAGGAATATACACTAACCAAAACCAAAGCATGATACAACGTGATGATATCATGTCGGTGACATGGTAACATATCTTTGGGTCTTTCCTTAATACCTGATCTTGAAGATGAACCATATATGAAAAGCCTTTTGTGAGTCCTCCATAATTCCAGCTGTTGTTTTTTCCTCATATTGTGCATATTAGTTCACCCACAGTGGCTGCATATTACATACATGGAATATTACATACATGGCCTCCAGTGGCCTGTAACACTGGAGCCATGCATATAATATTCCAACACAGGAATACTGTACACAGAGCACACCTGCCTTAGGGACCTGTGATCAGGTTTATTTGGCTGTGGTTAGAGTGATGCATTGATGATAGAACTGTGTTACTGAGCATGTTTGGTGTTGTATGTACAGACTTTTCTTACAGACTTTTCCTTTCAAAAAGCAAAAGCACGATAATTGTAGTTTGTTCAAAGTAAATACTGAATAGTTGTGTTTCTGTTATTTGGTTCAAAGGGACTTAAAGGGACAGAAACCAATGGGTTCTTAAACTCAGGGGAGAACGTGGAACCGTTGTCTTGTGATCCCTCAATCATCCTCCTCTTAACCTCTGACTGATGCTCAATGCATTGACTTGGAAGGCAGTGCATGATGAGTCATCCTGGATCTCGTGCATTAAAAAGCCCGACCAGCAGATGCTATTAGTCATATCACTGGCTGTCTGACAAGTCAATTTTCTCTGTAGTGCTCTGCATATTTTTATTTATTTATTTTCTTTTAAATTGACAAAAGAGGTTTCATCTATCTCAAAACCTTTTTTCATCCTCAGCTCACCTCAAGACTCCCGCTAACTCTGAAATGAGGATTTGCAAACATTTGACAATGGTGAACTCTGAAAGTCTGCTCAGGAAAAAGTTTCGCCCACAGGGTGAACAACAGGTTTTTAACAGTAATTTGTTAATTGCTGAATTAGAAGGAGCTAAATTATCCCCAGGGTTAATTTAATTAGTTCGAGGCCTGAGGAGAAGAGAGGAGAGGCAGACACATTATCCTTTGAAAGTGCTCTTCAGCTGCTTTGGCACGAGTATGGTTTTCTTCTTCTTCTTCTTCTTCTGCAGAGCAACAGTTGATTTTAGATTTAAGATTTAATGCTAAAATGATTTATTCATTAAAAAACATTTTGAGAAGAATCTGAAGGGGAACCACATCCCTTTTGCCTCTGTTCTCTACTACAACAAATTTCATTCAAAAAAAAAAAAATAGCCGTTTGGTTGAAGTCTAACTTATCTTACTCTCATTTACACCCTGGGTAAAACAAAAGTCTTGAAAGTAAAAGTAAATTGATATGATCCACTCTTCAGTTACAGCAAATCTATAATATAAAGTCTTAACTTTTAAGATCAGCCCACATTGTTTGCTGGAACAGACCTGGGTCAGTCATTGTGTCCAAGAGGGGACATCCACCTTTCCACCTCCATGAGGAAAAGAATTCCTCAATGTGGCTGAGGAATGGAGAGTAGAAGGAAGGTGAAGGGAAGAGTGACACCATCCCCAGATGGTAGCTTCCATTACTCTGGCACAGTTTTTCTATAAACACGTTCCAGGAGATCCATGCAGCCCTGAGTAGACCCACCACTCAGACAACACAGACCACTATGTCTATTCTCTGGCTGTAAAAAGTGTTAAGCTCCTCACTGTGTATTTGTAAGCTGGGGTGTCCATGTTAGCGGAGATTAAGTGTCCTGATGCACGCTGCACTCCACTCACCATCCACTGCACAGCGGGGCCACTAAACACTCAATATGTGGACTGCACTGCAAAAACGACCCCATGCTGAGGGATGAGTGTGTCTGTGTGTGTGTGTGTGTGTGTGTGTGTGTGTGTGTGTGTGTGTGTGTGTGTGTGTGGTTGTGTGTGTGAATGAGGAGCATGTCAATTGATATTTGGAGACGGATGGAGGTTTAGTAGGTGACTGTGTGAGTATTTTTTTTATTAACTTCTCAGCCCTGGAAGCATTAAGCATTCTGCTCTGCTTGACACGCGCTGAACCTCGCCATCAAAAGAGAGCTGGCTCCTGCCATTGCATAAGTTTTTATTGATCCGGGGTTAAGCGGGATAAACACATTGATTTAAGTCATGTTCTGTGTGTTAGCTTGATTTGTGCTCAGCTTGTATTGCCTTTGACCTGCACCGTGCAGCATCATTTTCACTCATACAGATGAAGTTGTCCGCTCCAGAGAATGATTGAAATTTCCACGTTGAGGTGGCAGGAAAATTCTCATGATTTGAACCGCTGCTATAAATCTTACTGTTACCCAGTTTTTCAATCTTTTCACTCGTAGAGTGACTCTAATTCACGGAACAATGAACAATGAATGAAGCTAAGGATAACTCTGCTTTATTCTGACTTGTATCCAAGGCCAGATTACTGACTGGGGCAATGTGGGCAACTCTCCTAGGAACCCCCCCCCCCCACCTCCAAAGTCCCTGGGTGCCCCAGAAGCCCAGCCCAGTACCAGACAATTTCACATGGCATGATTTATACCCAGAGTCCAGTGCATTAAGCAGCGTGTCCTTCACGTAACAAAGCCAGCTCTCTCCAGACTGCGACCGTTTTGGTCGTTGCACGCAACTAAAAATGCTTCTGCTTGACTAAAAGTAATGTGAAGCTCATTTGCTGCGCAACTGCGATGTAATTACCTCATGAGAACCTCACAAAAACCTGCGTGGATGTGTGCGTTTCATTACGATGCATTAGCCATGCTGAGCTTCAAGCCTCTGAAATGAACTTAAACCAATGAGACCCTGGAAGTCAGGGAAAATGTATTTAAAAATTAAAGCAGCTCCTGCATAATTTGCAAAATGGTATATAATAAGCAGTGGTATGGTCCTTTAAGGACAATCCTCAGAAGGGAAAGTGCCATTCATCTGCTATCAGTCAGCTCCGTTCATCCTCTCTCTGTCTCTCCTGCTTATTAAATGAAAAGAAGAAAAAAAAAAAAAAATCAAAGGGCAATCCGTGACACTATGTGAAATGTGATAGTTGTTCCTGTCAGGCTGAGATGTTAACTCCCGTGACTCGGGGTGACCTGCAGTAGCAGCTTGTCACAATTGTGCCTCTCTCCTTTATCCCAGATTAGACCTTTAGTGTTTTGAGGTTATAAACAGATAATCTGCTTGCACTCTTTAATCAGATGAAATGTGGGGGGGGTATTAAGGTAGGTGTGCCAGCTTAAACAACTTAAATGTCACCTTGTGTTCTCAGCTGAAAGTGAAAGCTCTGTGAGCCTCGAAATGAAAAGAGAGCCAAATCTTAGTCAGACGTGACTAAGACGTAAGGTCAATGATGCATCTTGGTATTGTGTGTGCACGTGACATCCCGCTTCTTGCGATTGTCTCTCACAGCATCCAAAATAAAAAAACAAAAAACAAAACTGTGAGTGATCATTTCAAGCCACCAAATGTGTCCTACAATCACCAAATGGTGAGTGGGTGGGAAGAGTTTTCAGATACGTGTTCACAGAGGCCCACCTCTCCTGCAGAGCTGCCCACAAAGAAAACTTATTTATGGAACACACACTTCTTCGTCGCGACATGCAGCTCTATCCACTCGGCAGTGAGCATATATACCAACCCCTCCCCTCCTCTGGTAAAGTTTTATACCCTGATTAATGGATGAAATCAAGGTTAAAGCACGTGGAGCTGTTTTTAAATGTACTACCACTGATTATCCCTCTAAATGGTTCATGAAACTTTTTCTAATGTTTTCTTCCTGCGCTTTGATAAAACACTGTAGTGACAACTGGATTACAGCTGGCAAAGCAGTTTTGTGTAACAGGTGCAGACACTAAATTTGCCCAAAACAAACAAAGCGCTATGGGAGTGTAGCAATATTGTAAAGTGGCTCTATTGTTCTTGACCATATGTTGGCAAATGTTGTACAGCACCTGCACTGTTCTATGTCTGCTTGTCTTTTTTTTTGTTTATATCAATAGTAAGTCAGTAAGCTTCCCAACCTTAAACCTCAGCTGAGCGTATTTGTTATCTACACTCCATCAGTCACACTACACGTGTGGAGGAGGTTTTACAGCATTGATTTTGTCAGTGCAAAGAAATGTGATGTTCATCCAGCTTCAGTGTGACTGTGCTGTGTGTCTATTGGTCTGTGCTTCATTCCTGTGCCTCTGAGCTTGGCCTTTACAGTAAATGGACAAACGCTGTAGGTGTGGGGACTCCGCCCAGTCAAACCCCAAAGAGCAGAGTCTATGGGTAACATTCACTCCGTCCATGTATTTTAGGGAAAAATCCTTTCACTCCAGTGAACTTGATGGTTGCAACCTCCACATTAACCCACTTATATGTGCAGATAAAAACTTGTTAACTGGAGGAGGAAATTGTTTCTGTCCAGTTTTTTTTTTTTTTTTTTTTTTTTTTAGAGAAACACACAGATGTCCCTGAGGTCGGGAAAAATCATTATGCCCTCTGGTATTTTGAGCCACATCCTACACCACATTTTATTGACAGACAGGTCCCAGAACAGCAAAACCTTATTAATCGGTAGGTTAAGCAGACACTGGACAAGGACCATGGACAGAGAATCAATTATATGTGGAAAATAATGTTGATTGGGCTTTTGGTGAAGAATACTAGTGGGAGATGTATTTTATAGTGCTGTGTATCAATAATTTGGGTGCTGTGTAGTAAAGAGACTCTATACTTAATGCTTTGCTCTGCTGCTCCTAGAACCCAAACATCACTCTCCTCTGAAAAGCCACTCTCACCTTCCATTTAAATGTGTTGCTATGCACTGGGAACACGCTGCTTTTAAAGGGAATGAGAGGAGCTGATGTGTTTAGCCATGATTGTTTCCAGCTCTTTGTTCACCCACTGATATTCCTTCTAATCCTGTTAGGACTGAAGCCAGGAACGCAGGAGGAAGGACCCAGATGCAGACACACAGCAGCAGGCTGATGCAGAGAAGATACTTTAACAACAACAACAAGCTGGTGCACAGGCTGATGGGTGGAGAAGCTACAGTCCAGGTAGGTAAGAACCAAACTCAAGGAATTCAAAACTGAGCCGCAAAACCACAGGGAAACAGTCTGGAACAAGAACAGGAAACTAAACAGAAGCACAGGGAAACACGGGGGAATTGAACAGACGAACTGATGAAGACTGAGGGGAATACAGAAACCTAAACACACAAGGGAGGCGGTGGCGGGGGGGGGGTAATTGGGAACAGGTGAAACACATCGGGGCGGGGCAGACAAACACAAAGACGGGAGGGAAAACTTTAAAACCGACGCAGAAGAAATCTAATTTCAAAATTAAACAGGAAATAACAACACAGAGTCTAAGCAAACAAAGAAACCAAACAACAACGAGTCCAAACAGAGAGTCAGACGAGGGTCAGATCATGACAAATCCAGCCTGTTCATCCAACTGTGCCAACGTGTTCAGCTCTGCTGCAGCAGCTCCACTGGTCACATACTTTACCAAAAACTCTGTTGGTCTCACACACACACCTGTGTCGTGAGCACACGCACACCGCCGAGTGAGTCTGCTTGAGCATGCAGAGTTTGTGCTGTGGAGGAGGTGAAAGTCTATTTTGGACTTGGGCTTTAATTTATTTGGGACCAATTAGCAATGAGAACTCCAGCCTCTTTAACCTGCTGCTCTGCCAGAGACACACAGAATATTAAGAGCCTTAGCGGTTGGCTGGCAGAGGCTGGGGAAAAACACTGAAAACTCAGGGTTTCAAAACCCTGTCACCGTCCCAAGCCAACCCAACCCAGCCGGAGCAGGTTTGGACTCAGGGTCCTATTTGCTTTATCGCTTCATCAAATACCCGGCAATGTTGAAGACTTTTAATTATAAATATAATAATATAATAATATTTTGTTTGTTGTCCAGCTGCTTGTTTAGGTTTTTTTTTTTTATCTTATCAAAACTAAAAATGTCCAATCACCAATTTTCCACTGTTGGAGGGGAAATCAGGAGGTTCATGGGTTGAATCAGGTGTGGACTAAGCTGATGACTGTGTTTTTTTTATCTCCTCATACAAACACAAGCCTGTTAATATTCAAATCATCCAACCATTAAAAAAAAATTAAATCATGCTTTAGTTGATATTGTAAGAAAACAAATGAAACATGTTGCTGCTGCAAATCAGTAGGGAAGAGAAATTCAAATGGAAGGAACACGATGGTCGGAGAAACGTGAAAAACGCCTCAGCAGGCTGTATCCGAGCGCGCGGGAAACACATACATTCTCTGCAGGTGATCAGTGCAAACTGTTTACCATTATTCAGTGTTGCAAACAGCTGATGTTTGACATATTAAAGATTCTGCTTGTTAGCTGACTCCGGAGCAGGGCATTTTCACCTCCCACAGCCTTAGACAATCATTCTCCACTTTGTGAAACTAATGGTGGAAGTTAAATGTCAACATAGATTTAACAAGTGACTGTTTTTCAGCCTATATTTACTCACATTTTCTTTTTTCAAATCGGCACCGTTAACAGTAGGCCTGAGTAATGCTCTTGCTAAATTTGACCACAAACATTGTAGATTGTGTTGGAATCAAGGCTACAGAATAGCACAAACATTTTGAAGGCGTATTGATTTTTTCAGCCATATCCTCACAGCATGATTGGAGAAATCTGGAACACGGGAAATCAGGAAAATTTATCCAAACACGGACCCCTTCATTGATGCCTGAGCCTCTTAAACTCTAATCAAAAGGCTGAGAAAAAAAAAAAAAAAAAAAAAAAAAGCCGTTAGTTTGAATGTTGAGGCTGGGCTGGAAAAACACGTCCCATTCAGAACAGATAAGAAATTACAGTTACGTTTAAATGAAATGCACATTTTCATTTTAATTACTGACAAGTGATAAAATATTCACATCAAATGATGGAGCCATTTTTGTGCAGATGAAACAATTCCCATTAGTGGCACTAAGCTGATAAGTATTGCCGACGAGGTGAATATTTTTAAACAGCACCATCATTTGCTGATGGATAGATGAGTTTTTTTTTTTTTTCCCCCGTATCAGGTAATCTCCTTCTAACGGACACAGTGGATTTGCATGATTGAAGTTTGAACATGGTAACTATCAAGTGTTTAATTAAAGGGCTCAGTTTTAACTGGGTCAAGAGAATTGTTTTAATCAATTATTAGCCATCAGTCACCCTCAGAGATCACCTGCACTCTGGGCAGTTTGACGTAGCAACCCTTTCAAAGCGACTCCATGACAATTATCGGAGAGGAGAGCTGATGGAAAGCTCTTTATTTCCTTCTCCGGTATCATTCCCCATTTTGAAAGTCATTTATAAAGAAATTAGTCTTTACATAACGCTCTTCCATCCAGTGAGTCTTCTCTCCTGATTATATATAATAATGCAACCCCCCCCCCCCCAAAAAAAAATGAACAGTGAGTAAGAAAAATAAACTTTAATGCAATGATACTTATTTGTCATTCCATTAGTCAGAGGAATCAATGACTGTAGTTATCTACCATCCTTCAGAAAGCACCATTTGTTTAATTCAATACTGTCTGTCAAACTGTAAGAAAAGTTTTTTTATTATTATTATTATTAAAGGGAGATCTCATTGTGAAGCCACTCTCTGTAAAGCAGCGTTATGATGACAGAACACAGAGCCCGTGGTCATTCCAGTCACATAGGAAAACACAAACAGCACATTTTCTCACTGAGGCTAGAAACCATAACAAGGTCCTCAAAGAATGATCCTGAATGATTCTGGAGACCCTGACCTATTTCGAACATACCCTCACCAAGGGGTACGTTACCAGTTAGCCAGTTTACCTTAAAGGACCGGTGTGTTGGATTTAATGACATCTATGGCTGAGGTTGTAGACTGCAACTAACTGAAGGTCCCCCCTCCCTTGCACCTCCGCTCCCATGCATGTAGGAAAACCTACACCCGGTCCCAGTCCTAGTCTAGACCCAGCGTTTGGTTTGTCCGTTCTGAGCTACTGTAGAAACACAGCAGTGCAACATGGCAGGATATTAATGCGTTAATTCTAAGGATTCTTAGTGTCAGGTGATTCTGCGCTAATGAAAACATCATGAATATGAATTATTCCATTTCATGTTAGCAGACTTAGGATAGATACTGCTGTGTGACTGACATTGCGGCGTCAGAGGCCAGTGAATAGCTGTCTGTTTACAGCTGCAACCTGACTGTCACTACAAAAGAAAAACGAAGCCCTGGCTGAATAATAATGAGACCTGGCCACCTTTGAACAGCTATATTCTGAATTAATCATAATTAGCCCAAATCAAATCTTTCAACATGTTGCATTTTCTCTCTCCTCCTCCTCCTCCTCCTCTCCATGCAGCTAATCTCGCTCTCTGCCTTCCATTCTCCATCTGTTTCTGAGAAGGCAAAGTCATTGAAGAAAAATAAAATCATTTGGCTGTCCTTAATGTGTTTTGATTTTCCCATTAGCAACCCAGTCATTCTTCCTCACACAGGCATGAGCATAATTAGTGTCTTTCATCTGCATAAATTTGGCCTCTGAACCACAAGAATATCGATCAGGCTTAGCAAGCACAGCCGTACCTGCAAATGATGAAGTCTACAGTGGCAGCCCGGTTGCTGTGAAATCAGGATAGGTTTTATTTTTTTTCCCCTTTTGTTCATTACAAACACAATAACGGTGTTTGTGACTGGCTTCGGCTTCGACTCTCACATATTCACTTCCTGCCATTTCTGATACTTCATTTGATCCACTCTCTTTTGCGAGTGGCACATTTAAACCTGAGATGTCGTTTTTACAGCAGCGGCTCAATTTGTGTTAAAAATTCAGTTTTCATCATCCTCTTAGTATTCATGCTTCTACATTAGCCTGCATGGGATAATTGCTATCTCCTGACTCACTCAAGACTGGGCATTTTCAGATGTGAGGATGAATCCTGTTACACAGCCCTGTACCTGTACATGTATGGGAAAGAGTATTATATATCATACGACCAATGAACTTTTAAGTTGAAGAAATTGAATTTTCAGTTGAGAATGGAAACAGAATGGATTTAAAGTACTGAGAGCAACTGTAGGTTTCTACAATATGTTGTTTGACAAAGTCAGAAATCAAAGTTTGAATTCCCATAAGCCTCTGCCATTGTAGCTGCTAATCTCCCTGTGGTCCACACATTAAAATCCCATAAAACACCAATACAATCATGGAATCAATAATGGAAAGTAATAATAATAATAATGATAATAATGATAATAATACAAGACAGACAAGCTCAAATAATTAATAACAACAAGCAGTTCTTGTGGAGTATTTTGGTGCCTTAAGACCTGAAGTGAGGACTCAGTTGAAGTGTCTGAAAGCACTGAAAGGAATTAAACTGTGAGCTGAAGTAAAAGTACTGAGCGGGGCTGTAGGCAGGACTTTAGACGACCCACTGTCCACAGTCTGCTGCTATTTTAGCCAGGGGGCCAGTGACCTCTGGACATGTGACTGGAGGATGTCAGGCTCAGCTCGCACTGCTCTTTAATGTAAAGGATTTTTTTCTTTCTACATATGTACTGAAAGTACAACCGCAAAGTATTTCTTACCACATTAATCATGTCTGAGCTGAAAATATGTTTAACGTGGTTGTAAAACACAAAAAGAAGCATTATAACTCTGAATGATACTGGAAACGTCTCTGCTGAGGAGCTGACAGAAGACGCGCTGCCTCTGAGATGCTTTCAGTGGACATCAGGGCTAATACTCCTCTTCCTCAGTTTTTTTGCAGCGTCCCAACCCTCAGACAGGCTCGGTCTACATCTTAACTCTAACTCCTCTCCACTGCTGCACCGTTTTCTCCTAATACTGTTTAACTGCACAGCCTGGAAGGCGTGACTACATGTTTCCAAGAGTTTAAAGAGATCATAATATTAATTGCTTCATTTAAAGTGAGGATACACTCTTGATCATGTTGGATTGGATCCTAACATCTGCCTGCCCCCTAGTATCTGGAATGAAGTCTACAAAAGGAATTAGGGAACTTCTCAAACTTTAAATTGCAAGAAGCAACGACTGCAGGAAGCGTGTGCCAGCAAATGTAACACTGAATGTCTTACTTGTAGCCTTCGTAAAGCTTCACATATTGTTTCTGTGTATGTCTTTTCTTCTTCTTGCCATGTACCTTGTAAAGTTAGCGCACATAGAATAGTTAATGACCAGGACAACTGGTTGCATCAGTCAATCTGACACAGGTATAAGCAGAATACAAGAAAAACAGCAACTGTTTGCTGCTGTAAAGCAACTTGTTAGTCAACCAATTATATGAAAGGAACATAGCCCACTCCCAGTCTTTCTTTCTCCCATTATACCCAGTAATCAGTGACATTCTCTTCCCTGTTGTGTATGTGTTCATCAACCTTTAGGTAGGCAGCTCTGTGAAGAACATAAAGAGCGTTTGCTGTTTTTTTTTTTTTTTTTTTTTAGAGCAGAAACTTGGGGAAAGATGTTCCTCCTCATCCCTTCAGTACTTAGAACTGCTCTGTATAATACCAGTTCCATCCACAATGGACTATTTTCTAGTCAACACAGCACAACAGGGGCCCTGCTAGTTTACCTAATGGAGGAATTTCTGAAGTTCTGAAAGTCCAGCATTTAGGCCAATTTAAAGTTTGAGGGTAAAACATAATTGAGCTGACTTCTCCCCTGCAGGGAAGCTTTCAAACCGCATTTGAATAACAAGAGCCTGATCCGTCTGCCAGTCTGTCAGTAGATTCTCCTTCCAACTTTTCTAAAACCAGATGAAGAACATTATAGTAATCCAGGGTCATGATCGCACTATATTTGAAAACACATCGCCGAAACATCAATGACGGAATGAATCAGAGAGGGAGTCGATGGAGGAATGAGATTCGAAAACCAAACGGAGTTGTGAGAACAGCAATTTCCTCCCTCACACCAGCAGCACAGAGACCATTGTTGGCTGAATAACAATCATATCTGGAGTTGAAACAGAATACGCTATTGTGTCCTTCCAGCAGAAAGTAACCTTTGAAAGGCCCTCCTTAAAAGAAGCAGCTTTACACCATTGCATGCCCACATGGCGGGAAAGAGACACCGGATGAGATTTGACGAGTAAAAAGCATTCGGGTCCAAAAGGGATGGGGGGAGTCTGCAGGGATGTACCGCTTTGATGTGGAAAAGTGGCACTTGAAAAAAAAAAAAAAAACAGGCTGTGTATGGTATTGATTGTCCATCATTCTCTACCTCCTGCCCAGCCTTTGTTACTTGGAACATCACAGGGGCCACAAACGGGAAGGGATAAATGGAGGAAAATCATAGCATTAAGTCCTTATGCCTTCAAACACCACAACACCTTCTGAGAAAATTCAGGGTTTTCAGAAGCCCAAACCAAAGAAAATAACAGGTAGACTAATATGGCTTGGTATTTTATTACACAGCTTTTTTTTTTTTTTTCAGCTAGTGGCTGTTGAGGACTTCAGCGTTTACAGTGAGCTGCAGCTGGACCTATATTATGCTTCACAGTAGCTACAGTAGCTGTTTGCATTTTTTAAATGAACAGCAAGATCCCACACTAAGCCTTGTTATTGGTAGGGAGGATTCAATCGTGAGCTGTACGCACTTGTCAGGATGCAAAATTACATGTGCATGACACGTCTGTATCAATGTCAGACCTGTGAAGCAGGACGGTGTGTATCCAAGTCAGAATAAACTTCAGTATGTGTGTGTGTGTGTTCTTCACGTCAACTCTTTTATTTTGATTTTAATTCTTTTATGGACAGTTGAACCTTTTTGGACTCTGATTTAGTTTAAGTTCTGTTAGTAGTTCCTGTTTTATTTTGAAGTCATAGGCCTTATGTATCTTGTCTTCTTCTACTTCCTGTGTTTGTCTGGTTTTCCACCTGTGTTTGTCTGCCCCGCGCTAATTGGTGTCACCTGTTGCCCATTACCTCATGTATCCAAGTCCTTGTTAGTTCGTCTGTACCTGAGTCTGCCCATGTCTTTACCTGAGCTGGTTCCCGCGTGTGCTTCTGCCTTGCCTCGTCAAGTCCCCGTGTTCGTTGGTGTACCTGTGCCTTGCGTTTTCCCACTCGTGGACTTACCTTCCGTTTTCAAGTAAGGACTTTTATATTTTTGCTTAGTTTTGTTCCTGAGTTTTTTGGGTCCCCTGTCCCTCGTGTTCCTGGTTGCCTCGGTCGTGACTTCGTGACAGTGATAAGATAAATACAGAATATCAGCAGCCTTAACCGAGTCATTTTCAGACATATAATACAGTTGTATAATTAAATGTTACTGTATGTGCAGCATGGCATGACAATCACTATAACTGACTATAACGCCCCTAGAAGTGCGTGTTTTGTTAAATGTGGGAAACATAAAGTTTACTACCTGCATGTTGTGCCAACATGCAGGTAGCCTTTGTACAACTTTCACATAATTAAAAAAAAAAAAAGTTACTTAATTAGACCCTCCCCCCCAACACACACACGCGCACGCACGCATACACACATGTACACACAATATTCTAATGCTTTTTCTTTGAGAGGAGCAGATTGGTAGAGGGGCTGTCAGTCTTTTTGGTAATGCTGTAGCGTGTGTATGCTCTCTCTCTCTGTCTCTCTCACACACACATCTGAACTGCTCAGACTTTCTTTCTCCGGTTAGGCATCCTTCTCCTCATCTCTCCATCCTCTGCCTGCCTCCGAACATTCTGGAGAATTCGGGCCGAGCCTGAAGCTGCCTCTCTCTCTTCCCTCTTGTCTCGGTGACCGTGCTGCGTTTAACACAAAACAATTTTTCAACTCCAAACACGAGACATGTTTCTGCAGTGCGCGGTTTTCATCCACCTGTGTACCCCTCTAACCCAACCCACCCCACCCCACCCCACCCGCCCGTCTGTGCGCGTGCCCCCCGACCGCGCACCTCGCTCCCCTGAATCCTGATAAAGCGTAGAGCCGCAGAGCTGGGTGGCATCGCTGGATGTCCGGTGCCAGGCTGGAGCAGGAAGTCCAGCATACGAGCCGCTTCTGAGGATACGATTCCTGCGTGTCTGCTCTGGGAGCGCTGCGCTCCTCACGTTTGGATAGAGAGCTCATCGTTATTAATCACTGTTAGTTATTATTATTCACGTTTAATTTATATGGGCGCTCCATTGGGTTTCTGTCATCTTCCTCTAGTGTCTACTTTTAGTTCTCAACACACAGTCTCGTTTTTGGATACATTTTCCGGTGCGTCAAAGCCGCGCGGTCCGGAGTTTTCGAACCATTTTTCTTTGCAGATATTTTGTTTGCAGACGCTGTGAGTGTGCTGTGTGTGTGTGTGTGTGTGTGTGTGTGTGTGTGTGTGTGTGTGTGTGTGTGTTTTGTTTCCCCTCATTAACGCATTCCCCACATTCAGTCTTACATTTACACTGGATGCCCGTAATTTTAAAGATCCGGTCTTGTAGTTGTGTCCGGGGTGTGTGGGATGGAGAGAGAGGCAACCCTGCGTTAAGTGCACAGCAGTTAGCAAGAACATGACCGGAAATATGTGGGACAGTACACAAATTAAAAGCACAGACAGTAAGCACAAGATCCAAACGTACAAGCGCCCAGACAAATAAAAGGGTTAATAAATATGGTAGATATCACATTATTGTGTATTGTAATCACGCAATAACTTAACTAGTGGCAAGAGGATATAATGGATGACTTGAATTTTAACATCCTGCTGGGCTCAACTGTTAGATCGACTATGATCAGATTATTAGCTGGTTTGCATTTGATAGCATGTTGTCTCTCACCCTGCAAACTTAATATTTTCTGATTTGTGTGCACTCTGTGTGCTCACCCTCTGGCCACGTCATCATATTTTGCATGCTAATAGGAGCATGTGACAAAGTAGCTTTTCAAATTTTCATAATCCTCCTGAAACACATTTATATCTGCAGTGATGTGATTTACTTCCGTAAGTGTTCAGAAATATACACAAGTACATAAACCAAAGCTTTTATTGTGATAGTCCATGCCGGAAGATTCTGTTGCGTCTTGTTTAACTTGATGCTGGTCCCCTGCAGTGACGGGGAGAAGTCTCGATCGGAGGCTCGCCACCTGGCGATGCGAGTTTTCTGAGTTGTGAGGCGTCTCCAGGTGTTAGTCCGATCCCACCGCTGTCCCACCTCATTAATCTGCGCTTTCTCTTTCTCTCTTTAGACACACAGAGATTTTTCGTGGAACCATCATGTGTGACTTTCCGTGGTGAGAACGGGATGCCCGCTCTGTGAAACGGCGACGGATGGATGGATGGATGTGTCCATTCTAGGGCGCACTGGAATAATAATACAGTGAACTGACAGAGGATCAGTGTTGTGCTCGGCTCTTTGGTTGGAGTTCATCCTGTTTTTTTTTTCTTTTCTTTTTTTGGCCATCTTTGGAATTGATAAGTTTACTGGCGGGAACGTGTAACATTTCTTCCTCTGGCTCTGAGCACCTGCTATGTGTCTGGTGTGGAAAATACCTGGTGGAAGGTGTACAGCGGGATCCAGCCTGGGAGGACAGGACATCTGCAACTGATAAAGCTCCGTTTCTGATTTTATTCCTTCGTCTCTCTAACCTGCGCGTGATGTACGTGGAATGAAAATAGAGGATGGATATAATCTGGGAACTACTCATCATTCTTCAAGCCAATTTTATTGTGTGCATATCAGGTGAGTTATGGGCGTCGTTTCGGGCAGGTGCATCAAATAGTCATGAATGAATTTATCTTTAAGCTCTTGCTAAAAATGTGTGGGCAGAGAGTGGGCTTTGGTTTGTGAGTAATTAAAAAAAACAGGAATCCATCAGGAATGTTTCTCAGGACGCACTGTGGCAGGTGGAGAGGAGGTAAATGTGTTCCAGTCAATGTTCCAGACATGATACTGTATATTCCTGTTGTTTTAATTTTAGTGACCTAAAGATCTTTAAGCGTGTGTGTGTGTGTGAGACTGTGTATGTTTCACCCAAGACAGAGACACAGTGTATCCTCCAGAACTGGATGCGCAGGCTTCTGACGCACGCATGACATGGGTGGGCTCTTTTAATGCAAACCACCAGATTCTTGTTTATTTCAATATTTTTTTTTTTCTTCTTCTTCTTGTTCCCCGGACAAATCACGTGTTTGCTAGATTCCCCTCTTCCGTGTCTTCTCCGTCACTGTGAAGTCTCTGGGCTCCAGAGACAATTCAGTCAGAGTTAATATTAAATAAAGCAGTTGTGCGCACCGGTGAGCGCACGGCGCTCTGCGGTGTGAGGAGCGGATGCGGCGGTGTGGGTCACGCTGTTTGAAGGGCTCTGTGTGCGCTGTCCGGGGAGGTGCGTCTCTCAGCCAGCAGCACTTAATAATGGAGAATTAAATGTCCCCACTTTATTGTGCTTTGGTGGTTACATGGCTTTGTAACAGCCTGATTTTACACTGTTCTGTCTGTTAGTTCAACTTAAAACCAGATACCAAATAACCTTCAGAAAATATAATGGGGAAAAAAAATTACAGTTTCACCTCGTTCCACTGCAAACTGTGCAAATATGTCCACTGAATTTTAAAAATCAAGGCAGATATGAGTGGACGGGTCCAGTTTTTCAAAAATATGGACGCGCCTGAAACAGGTGAAGCTGCATCTGAGTGTTTATCACTGAGTGGAATTACAACACACAATAGAAAGTAAATGACTCTGCCAAAAGGATTTTTGTGCATCTGTGCTTGCAAGTGAATCCCGTCCAGTGGGACTATGATAACTGGTCTGCATTCCACCATATATTCAGACACCAGGCTCTCCACTTTCCTTTATACCTTGGCCCTCAGTAAGGAGAGTATGAGACATCCACCCTGTGTCAGTGGCCCCGTCAGATCCTCCAGTTTTGATTGGTTTAATCGTACCAGTGTTTTCATTGAGGTCAGCCAACTGGGAACAAGATGACTCCTTTTTTTTTTTTTTTTTTTTTTTTTTTTTGAGTTTGGTAAAATAAATAAGTCTCCAGCCCAGGCAGGTCCTAGTGAATACAACAACAAAAATGCTTTTAATTTCTAATTTACTGTGGTAATTAGACAACATCTTGCAGTTCACCCATTTTGTTTCCCTTTAGACCCAGCTTCCACTGTAATGCACATCAAATATTTATTGGTTTTAGCCAGTGAAATTTCTTGAAAACACTGACTCAGACCCAGTAACTAGGAAGTATTGATTTAATCAATTCAAGTTTTGAGATAAAACAGCAAAGTGACAGACTGAGGGATGACCCAAGATGAAGACCACGGCGGTGCAGTGGTTGGCCCTGTCGCCTCACAGCAAGAAGGTTCTGGGCTTGAACCTGCTGCAGGGGCCGGGGCCTTTCAGCGTGGAGTCTGCATGTTCCCTCTGTGTGGGTTTCCTCCATGTGCTTCAGTGTCCTCCCACATGTCATGTGTCACCTGACATGCTGGTTTGGTTAACTGGGGAATATAAATTGTGAGTAAGAGTGTGGGATTGGCTCGAGTCCTCCCCTCTCCCCTTCCCCTTCGCCTCCGTGTGACCCTCAAGGACAAGCAGTGCAGCTAATGGATGGATGGATGGGCTCACTTAGTGCTGGCTTTGTAGAGATGTGTAGATGTTACTTCTCATCCATTTTGAATTGAAAGTTCTTTCTAAACAGTTTTTTCCAAAGTCAGGAATGACCTGTGAGGCTGAAGGTCCTGCTGGAGTTTTCCTCCTCCGTGTTTTTCCTTTGCTTTTTGTTCGGAATCCATTTCAGCAAGGCTGCTGAAGCATCATCATTTGGTCTGGAAGTTGTTTCTTACCTTTATCGTTAAGCAGTCGCATGGACTCGTAGACATGCTGCTCCTCTGCATGCTCAATGTTAAAAGGCACTGGTATGTTTGCTAACCTTTAGGCCTGTGTGTCATCTGTACTTGTCTGTGTGAGTCACATTTGACAGTGGAAATATTCCTTTCATGATGCCTTTTTTTTTTTTTTTTTTTTTTAAGCAACTGTCTGATGGAATGAAGCTCATTTACCGGCCAATTGTTATCATGTACCTTGATGTCAGGTTAAACGGCATCAGTTTATGGGGATGATAATGTGACCAGGCCAGACTTCAGAGGCAGGTTATTATCTTGCACAGCTGAGCCTGGATAGTGCACATGAAAGTCTCTTTAGCGCCAAGACTTTAATCTGTGATGTAATCCAGAGGCAAAGCTTGGCATTTCTCCAATGACAGTGAAAAGGAGATAGACTCTGTGAGAACTGCGACAGCACCATTAGCTGTTTTTTTTTTTGTTTGTTTGTTTGGAGGTAGGGAGGGAATGATTTGCAGAAATTATTTTAAAGATGATTCTCATGCAGGTCCTGGAGTTAGACATTTTGCCATGATGGACATCGGAGCTCAGATTGAGTGAGTTTTGACTTTTGAGTACAATGTCTGAAGTGAACTGGCAGTGCTGGCTCTAAGAGTGGTGTGACACAGCCAATACTGTTGCCACAACTGGTCACTGTGTTGAGAAGTGGGCCGAAACTACAGATCCTACAATGCCTGATGGTTTTTGAACACCTGGATGCACCTGTTTCTTTCACCTTAGACTTCAGCTTAGAGATCTTAGAGACACATTTTTCACACACACACACAGCCATTTGATTCATTGTTAATAATAAAAAAAAAAATAGTATGGCAGTTTTAATGAGGACTTTCATTGCCCAGGAATTGAACTACTTAATATTGCTCCAGTTTTGTGGAAACTAGAGAAAAAAAAAAAAAAAACTTCCCAGTTGGAGCTGAGTATGTAAATTACGTGCTCAACATGCCCAAAAGCTTCAGGCTCATTAGAGATGAGAGAGCCTGCTTTTTTTTTTTTTTTTTTTTACTTTTTATCTGGTACTATTCCTTCAGTAATATGTGGTTCCAGTAAAAACTGTTCAGAGCAGAGGTCTGTGAGCTAGCCAGGACAGAGATGTTGTTGAATGTAGTTTTTTTTTTTTTTTAAGGGGCAGAGGCAGTGTTGTGGCCCCACCCCACCAATGTTAACATACAGTAGGATTATATTTACATCCGTCTTGTGGTTGTGGTTGTAATCCCCTGATTTCTTATGACTGTTCATCATTAATTTGAGTGGACACAGCTTTCTTTAGGTTAGAGGAAGCACTGGGGTTTATGGGAAATTGTATGCTTCTTTTTTCTGGCTAAATTTTTGTTCTAACGATGCTTAAAGCATGAGGGGAGTAACCATCCTGACTGTGGTGTCATTTCATTATGGATTGCTAATTATAAATTGTGCTTTCATGGTTATTTGACAGTGGTGCTTTGATGTTACACAGGCTACATATAGCACATTTTGAAGTTGAACCTCCTCCTCAGCCTCTGTATTAATCCATAATGCCTGCTTCAACCGTGTCATGTTCATTTGATTATTGGACTGTAATTTATGGCTTATTTTTACTGAAGAATAGTAAATATGAGCCGCAGGACTTGAGCTTTTACACACAGCTTATTCTCTCAGATGATCCTGAAATACAATCCAACAGTAGCGTGATGGAGGAAGCCTCATGTCTAATGCATGCTGATGCTTTTTCCATATATCTGCCTACATGCTATTCCACAGAGGCAGTATTTATATAGATGATAAATGTACAGCAGTGTTATAAATGCCAAGCAGGGCTGGATTAAACCACTATGGTAGCCAGGGGCAAAAATAAGGGGCTGGGCTCCCATTGGCCCCCTGTTATTGCCACTCTCTGTGCATTGTATAGGAAGAGCCATTGTGAAAATTACCGCAATCATTAAAAAAAAAAAAACAGGACTATCTGTACACTAATTGCGGTGTGCACAGATTAGCACAACACAACTTCGTTGCAGAACCATGTAATTCAGATGCATTGCGTAAACTCTATTAACTAAAAGTATGAGAATCTTAAATCCAGGTTTTGACTCAGACTGGATGATGCAAAGATGCAGGGCTTGTCTTGAAGAATATCAACACTCACAAAATGTTTTTTCGTTTTGTTTTGAGTAGTAAACTTCTATATTAGTCATTTGGCCGAAAGTTGTTTTCCATTTGGTATTTATCTGTTTTAGGGGCTTTTGTACTGAACTGTGGCTCTGGAGACCTCTGGTTCTAATCTAACTAATTTAGCCTTGTTAGTAATGTTCACAGGGAATGGTGGAGAGATGTCATCCAACATGAGCAAGAGGTTCATTTCTCTTCTATGGCAGCAAACACCAAATATCGGCCTGCAGTCAGCTGATATAGTCATGGATGGCTGTTCATGGATGCCTATCAACGTTTCAGGTGTGCACATTGCTATTCATGCAGCTTACTTACAGATGGTAGCGTCCATCAGTGTCCCCCATGTCCCCACACTCCCATGTTGCCATACATGAGGCCGAGGCAGGGTCCCAGCAGAATCTGAGTGTGCCCTTCTTCTTTAATGTCCTCAGCATCTTCGGTAATTTGAAGTCAAACACTGAGAAGAACAAACTCTGATCATTTTGGAGATCAATTAGTGCAATAATCAGTAAAATATATTGCCAGTGATTTAGTCCTAGTTTTTAGGTCCTTGATGATTAGAGCCTCAGGTCTCTGGTTTGTAGTTTGGGGAGATATGTCTTTAATGCCCACAAGTATTGACTAAACTGTCGACCATTATAAAAGTAATTACACTGCCTTTAGGCTGGATTTTTGCTCTAATGACCAAATCAAAGATCAGAAATTCAGTCTAACCAGATACACAGAAGAGTCTGGCTTTTTCAGATATCCTAGAGAAAAAAAAAAGTATGAGTATTGATTTTTGGTGGACTCCAGTTGTGGCGAGATCTATAAAGACTTGTTGTGTATGGTCTTATACAGTTTATTTCTTTTATGGCAAAAGGCCAGAGCAAGAATATACTCTTGTAGTGCAGTGTTGTCACAGACATTCAGAGGAGTGATTTTCACCTTTTCTCTATTACAGTATCTTTTCTCCCGCAGTATTTGTTTCCTTCTTCTGCCCGGAAGTGCTCAAAAAGCCATTTCTAAACAGGATTTGACATTATGTGCCAGGTAAACAGTTTTGTCTGTCGTTCTCCATCTGTTCAGACACAGCAATGCCTTCCTTTGTACGTTTTCACTCCTCAGCTTTGCTTTAACATGTTCTCAGCAGAAATCGTCCTCTCCCCACACTGTGACAGATTGGTATAAAAGGACTGATTCTCTCTTTATTTCCTTCTTTTTTTTTTTTTTTATTCTCGCTTGCTCTGTTTAATGCTTCTCAAAGAACAAGTGGAGAAAGACAGATGGGGCAAGATGGTTTCACTTTTTTTTTTTACTTAAACCAGCTTGTTTGAAAAATGACGTTTGTTATGGGTAGCAGATTGCACCTTTAAGATAATCACAATTTTAAGACGCAACAAAAGAATAAATATGTTGAGATGAGCATGCGTTTTGCAGTGTTCCTGTAGTTTACAAGTTTCTACTCCAGAACCATTCATTCCTGTCTCAGATGGACACAGCTGCACTAGTATGGTTTACATTTTCATAACACACTTAAAGAGATCATTCTAAAATATTCTTACTGTCAACAAATACCTCATCACAATAGTTTCTGTCTTCCTTGCACAGTTTTTTTTACTGTAACATGGAAATAGTGCATTTGTTGGGCACCATGTTCAGCAGCAGTGTAATCCACATTTGGTTCTCTAGTGAGTATAGAGATGGTGTATGTGACAGGATTGGCTTTGGATACATAGATATGTTAAGTAAAATCATTTCACTGTTGGTTTCATAGGATTTAATGATTAGAATAAAATTGTTGAATGTCAGCTTTGCTGTGCTAAAAGATATTGTTTCATGTTTATTAAGGTAGATCCCTTTACAGCACTCAGGAACTGGATCAGATTGTATTTGTTTGATTAAATTAGAAACTAATTATTATTATTATACTTATTCAATTGTTTTTCTTTTTTAAAATCTTTTTCTAACATATGACCTTTTTGCTTGACATGGACTAAGTCACAAAAACGACTATAAGGACTATGTCACGAAAACTGTGGACTTGAGACCTGATGCGGACTGCAGCATAACTTGACACGCTTTCAGATGAGACTCCATATAGACTGGACTTTATTCTTGAATGTGAAAAAAATGTGAAGTCTCCAGTTTTGCTCTGACAGTCTGTTTACCCCCCTGTGTAAAATATGAAGATGGCATGTACTGATGACTATGTAAAAATTCAGCAAATTTTAAAACACTTTAAACGGATTGTTTACAAGCGCTGCTGAAAGAGTTAGTTTTCTTTCTTTGTTTCTGTTTGAAAACTAAATCTTGTCTGCATGACAGTCTCACAGCTCTGAAATTCAGTCCTAAGCTGTTAAAGCCGAGTCAGACTTGAGACAGACAAGTAATGATTGTGTACGTTTACTGCATGTCACACTGTGTGAGATGGTCTAATAAAACCTTGGTGGCGGTCTGTCAGATTGTGCGATGAGTGCGTGCTGAAGCTAAGCGCGGCGATGTAAATAGGAAGAGTACAGATATGAGAACAGAGACACGTCATCCGCTCATGTCATCCATCTGTGCTGCTCTTATGCTTTGAAAATGCAGCAAAACAATAAACAAGCTTTCACCATACTTCTTTGCCACAGTCCCACACATTTCTTTTTCAGTGTGCCTCCATCGTTTTGGCTTGCAGGTGTGCGTGTGCATTTGTGGGTCTTTTCATTTTCTGATTGGTCGGTTTGAGGGCGGGGGTTGTAGCGATGGTCACATTGTGGTGCTAAATTTCTGACACGGTCAGAATTTTGTCTTAAGTTGCCGCTGAAGTATAAACAGCCAGAGGCCGGCCTTGCTCATCCTTTTACCTTGAGTGCTTAGTTATTAGCTCGATGCTTTTAGAGGACTTGGTCTGTGCTACGCTAATACGATCATTAACACGGCTTTGAAAGGAAAACGATCACATGCATTCAAGCGTTTGCATAAATTCAGAAATGTGAAAAACATGCAATTTTTCTATTAAAGACTTGAGACTTGACCCAAGTGACCTGAGGTCAGTACTGAGCAAAAGAAAATGCTTGAAAAAAAACGAGTTGAAAACGTCACATTCTTTCCATCATGTAAGGAACCATTGACATAAATCTAATAAAGGGATTTCATTCATTGAAGAAAGTAACTAGCAGATATTTAAAAGCTATGCGAGCAGTAAAAATGACTTCATTCTCTGTTTGGTTGCCAGAGGAACGCTGACTGTGTACGTTCCTCTTAAGTAATGACTGTGCCGAATGCTAATTTATCAGGCAGCTGTGAAACACAATGCAGTGTTCTCCACACAGTTTTGATCAGTTTTCTTCTTCTCAGCATAAACACCAGCCCCCCCCCCCCCCCCCCACCCCTTGTTTATATAACTTAAGAATTCACTGTGGCGTGGTGAAGCAGACTTAGGTGCTGTCAGGTATAGTGCTGCAGAACTCTTCCTTTAGCACAGCTGTTGTCAGTTGGGTGTCTCTCTGTCTCCTGTGCCAATCTGACAACTTGTTTAGGAGCTGAGAATCAGACAGACAGCGTCTCCAGTTGTTAAACTCCTTCTCCTTCTTCTTTTAACCAATCTGTGCATTTCTTTTATGCGCTCGCAACCGATGCTAAAATGGAATCCCAGCTTTCAGAACATGTTTGACGGAGGTGCGGAAAGTTTATTAAAAATTTCATATTGAATTCTTCTGTAGAAGTAGCACTGAAATTGCAAAGGTGGCGATGAAGTCCCCACCTCACGCACTACTTGAAATTTTCAAAACAAACTGTGCAAACCAAGTGTTGGCTCCAAGGAAAAGGCCGATTGCTGCCAGGGACAGAGGCCCATTAGTGGCTCTGCTTCAGCGGCTGAACTGCATTTTGTGAGCAACTGTGACCACTGCAGCCAATCACAAGTTACCTTCTGAGAAACACGTGGCCTCGGGGGAAACTTAGAAATTTAAATGCGATGATGGAATCACAGGGTAGGGCCTTTGGTGTATTTGCGACAATAACACGTGTCTTCACCAGACGGCCATATGCCACTGAGCAAAGATCCATGTTACCAAGGATACCTGCGATTGCTCCCTCCTCTGCTCTGAGTGGATGTATCTCATGTTGCAAACCCCAGTAGCACATGGCGCCTGCTTCTGTTTGAATCTCTACCCATCCACTTTTACATGGCTGGTCTGGTCTGCTGCCCTTGTGCTGCCCCTTCTGTCATGAGCACAAGCAATTTGAGTTTTTTTTTTTTAAAATGATCCTCAAATTTACAACAGTTGAGGTAAAGAGGTAAGGCGGGATGAATGGCTTAGATAAGAAGTCCTCACAGGTATGGACAACCATCTCTGTGTGTGCACATTGGCTTGTGTATGTGTGAGAGTGACCACCTTGCTTGTCCCCAAGCAGCCATAGCTCATCACATCTGCTGCTCAGGAATCCGAAGTCTATCAGCCAGCTGGAGTGAGACGACCTCCACGCCAGCTGTAATTTACCACAGGGAGATGGGATGGGGAGTGTGTATATGTACGTGTGCGAATGTGTGTATTTGTGAGGGATTGACTCAGCCAGAAGAGCAAAATGAGTAAGTCGGTGACGGGCACTGGCAGGGAAAGAAGGACAGGAGGAAGGAAGGAAGACGGCGGCTGCGGTGTCACTGGTGATATGGAGCCATCATACTGCAGGTGGACAGTTCATTTTTCTAAGAACCAATCAGAAAGCAGCTCTGCCTGCTGTATACATCAGCACCAGCCAAGCGCCCCAATTCATTCCCCAACACACACAGGCCCTGTCAGGGAAGCCAAATCTCCAGCTGCTAATCTGATAATCCTGTGCAGATGTGTGTTCTGCAGCAGGAATGGGAATAGTGTGTGTTTGTGTGAGGGAGATGGAGAGTAAGTGAGTGTGTTCTACAGTAAGTGGGTGGGTGATACCGAGAGACAGAGAGCTGGTGTTTATCCAGGCTCCACTTTCTCCTCTCTTTCTGTGATAGTCGCTGTTTGTTTAGCCATGTCACCAGTCCTTCTGGAATAATCTGCCGCCAGTGTTTGCACAGCCTGCCAAGAGTTTAACACAGCGGAGATACCGTGTTTGGTCAATTCTTAAATTTCAAAAAAGCTGACACTATCTCATTTTCACTATATACGATGTGGTCTTGAGTAAAAGTGATAGTTCTGCTCATAGTGTTTTAACCCAAGTCAGTGTCAGATTTCTGTTGGGGATAAATGTCCACAAATCCCTGTGGAAAAAAAAAAAAAACAAACAAACCAATATATATATAAATATATATAAAAAAGGGCTTAATAATGAGCATTACCATCAAATTTAGACATTTTCTTAAGTATTTCAAGTAATCCAGGTGATTCAGTGTGTTCATCCATGGTTCCAGATTCTACAGGACTAATGCAGGATTGTGGCTATTCATCAAACTCCAAATAATATTAGAAAAGAAAAAGAATTAGCATGGGGTTAATGCTGCCAGAAGGGAAAGAACCGTTAATCCTGCTGTTAATGCAGGGAGCATTAATGCATTACTCCAAGATGGTTACCCCATGTTAGACTCAACCACACCACCTAGTCTGAGTTACCCTCTTTTGTAGTATTTCATATCTGTAGCCATCATTGCAACAGATAAATAGGCAGCTAGTGTGGTTAGCCAGTGACAGTAGCTAATTAGAGGAGCTAATGACTTTCTATCAGACTCAGAGAGAAGAGTTGATTTGACTCAGACTGAAGTTTATTTGGAAAGATTTAGGAGGCTTATGGTGGTTGACTCCTGTTGTTTAGCTGTAGTTACTGTTTCAGTAACATGGAGATCAATGCAAAGTTAGCTCACATATACATTTTTTTTAATAAATTAAAAAAATTTAAATTTTGATACTACCAAGGCATAGAAAGTCTTAACAACACAGTCCTTAGTGATCTTCTACATACAGGCAATAATACGAACAATTACAATATTATGTAACTGCTTTCCTCTTAATATTACTGTACATGCTTACTACACACGCCAACTGACTGTATTCTCAGTAGCCTTACTGAATAAAATGGATGAGAGCTGAGAATAATAAGTCTAGGTTTTAAAGGGTTAAAAGGCCTTTAAGCAGCAGTTGCGTGAGTTGTACATTGGCTCCTGAGAGCCACTTATAGAAAATGTGTTTGGTACTTAATGCGCTTACATAACTGTCCATGCAAAGGTGGATCTACTGTGAGCCCCCATTACTTTGATTTTCTGCAGGGAATTTTTTGTCTTTTTAAATCATCTTTATTTAACTGGAGATAAGCAGGGAATGACTTTTATGGGGTGATCATTTAAGCAAAAAAAAATGTTTAATTTTACTGTCAGTCAAAACTGCTACAATGAATTATGCTGTCATTTAAAGTCTCGTTCATGTATGAACATCTTTCATTATTTTTTATTTATTTCTGGCTTCAAAGCTGACTAAACTTCGTTTTGCACTCAGTCCCCGTTCTGTGATAAATAACGGTTGAATGATTGAGTGTGGCTGTCTGTGAGGGACACTGCAGTAGTCTCTTCACAGTAGCTTATCTTGGCTCTATGTACGTGTTCTGAGATAGAGCTGATGAGTGAAGCTCAGGGGTGTTTCCAGGATTTTTAAATTTATTTGATTTTTTTAAATGAGGTGGCACCGAGAACCAGTGAGGGGGGCGCACCCGTGGGAAATCAGAAAATTCAATCAGAAATAAATACAGTGTTGAAAATTGGCTTAGAAAACATTGGACATGATTTTCAGGCTCTTGTGCAGTTCACTGTGCCCTAATACAGGTGGTATTACAGGAGAAGTGGCACTACACAAGAGTCTGAAAATCATTTTGGATTGAATAACTGCTTTGCATAGATAGAGCAACACATTTTTTTACTAAATAAAAAACATTATGCTCTTTTTTTCCTTGCTATGGAACATCTTCATGTTCTGCTCTGAATTGTAAAAATACCTAAAAATATGAATACACGGGGTGATGCCCCCGGTGGAGCTGTCGCACTCTGTGGTAAGTACAGTGTCTCGTCTCTGGCACAAGTACACAGGGTTTTATGGCTTTCAGCTCAATAGGATCAGAGGCCACAGAGGACAAAGGTACTCACCTTCTTTAAACCCCCTCAATAATTGATGGGTGCTACCCTTTCTCTGCTTTACCACTCCTCTCTCTAGCTCTGTACAAGCACAAACAAAATAATGGATTTCTTCTTTTTTTGGGCACATAGTGAAGGAACGGTAGGGACAAAGTTTTAGAGATGAGAAGTAGGACAGACTGGAGGAAGTGGGCAAACAGAGAGAGAGTGTGTTCTTGTCAGAGGCAGAGGCAGATTTGGTGTGATCAGTGATCCCTGAACACTCAGCCACTTCTCTGTGGCTCTCGTCGATACACCTCTGATACCATCCGGGTAAAATGCATAAAAGAACACCACTCTGTTGACCCAACTCTGCCTATTAGTGGTGAAACAGTTTGATGTTTGTCTTATCTGATATTGTGTTCAGAGCTCTCTCCGACATTTGGTGCTAAGAAGACCAGTTAAATACAGTGATTTAGTTTTTTAGTGCAACCTTTAAATAATGACGATCAGTCTGCGTTCATGCCTGAATTCCTGTTTGCCTCAAAATATTTTTTTTTTTTCAGTGAGTTTTGGGGATGTGTAGCAAAACAAGGACATAGTGTCTGAAACATCACTCACAGGTTTCTAAAGGGACACGTTGAAGCCTGGTTTTAGGTTTTGCTGCTTGCTGCCATCTTGTCAGTGTTTGTTTTGGAGCCAGAGAACTCGGGCAAAGAGAGACAGGGAGCTCTCTCTTTCAGTTTTGAAGTCTGAGAGACCTGTCAGTCAAAGCAAACCCAACCCCAAACACACCACTCTTTAAGCCCTCTTATCTTCAAAATAAAATTTCAAAACCGCCTCAAAAAGAGCATAAGAAGAAGTGAAATTAACAGTTCAGACCCAACTTCAGGTGGAAAAAAAAATCAACTGATGTATTTTGCATTTTAAGTGGGGATTTTTTTTTTTTTTTTTTCTCAGTTGCTTATGGTTTTTGCAGAACCACCCAGGAGGGCATTACATGAACTGTATTTTTAACACAGTTTAATTTATAGTTGCCAGCTGGAATGTTTTCACATACACCACATAGTCTATCATATGGGTGTGGCCAGTGGTCAATAGGTTGTGGTTATCAAGATGAGGAAGCAGGGAGGGAAGCGGAGTATTACACCAAATGATAAGCATCAGTAGCCATTGAGTTGCATTATGGGAACTGTAGGATTGAACACAATCCCTGGATCTTTTTAGGGCCTAAAAAAAAAGCGTCAGACTACATCTTCTTCTGCTGTGTTCTGTTTCTTGTCGTATTGTGTCTTTTAATTTGGAGGACGTGTTTATTTCATCAGAACATTAAACAGATATGCACCTTGCTTTACAGCCATCAGTGTTGCATTCAAATTGATATTGGCTGTTTACACCATTACAGCACATACTGTGGTCATGATCTAGAACTGAGCCTGTGTCTCATTTACAGAGCAGGGCTGCAGTAGTTCAACTTCAGTAGAGTGTGTGCTTCTGTGAATAACAGTAATGGCATCAAGCATAAAGCTTAACTTGAGGCTTCAATTTGCTTTACTACCTTAAATGCGATGTCCTTTGCAACAGCCATTGTTTTATACAGTTCATCAAACAGGAAAAGCACAGCTGTGTCTTGGAGGTGTAGATCAGAAACACCTCCACTGTCAGCACTGAAACTTTTATCATTTCAGCTACAGGCAATTTCTCCAGGAGGACATAGTATTAGTTTCATCCACTCTGTTATGTCTGGTCAAAATTGAGTTCAGACCTGAATCTGACTTTCTGACATTTGTTTTACCATATAAAGAGACATATCCAACCAGACAGCTCAACAACTGTTGTCTCCGCACCCGACTGCAAAGCAATTCAGTGTGGTAAAGCTAACTTTAGCTGGACTTTAGCTGGCTTTTTATTAAAAGCAGATAGATCCATAGCAAAATAAGGATACATCCACTTTAAAAAACAAAACAAAACAAAAAAACAAAGTTTGCTCTCTAACAAAAGCTGCTCAGAGTGGATGAGAAAGCTGAGAGAACACATTTTATTTTTTTTTATTTTAGTTGTATTGTGTTGCTCCACAGACGTGATTTCCTGTGGTAAAATACTCAGGTTTGACGGAGTGACTGGTGCCTCCTGAACCAGCACATGAAGACAGAGTAGTGTAGTGAGATAGCAAATTGCCCACTGCATTTTAGATAGGAAACCAATTGGTACGGTTTGATTCAGTCTTCAGGGCCCAGATCTTTCACTCTGTGACACAGAGGTAACTATGCCCAGGAACGCGCACACACACACACCTACACACACACACACACATAAACACACACAGCTGGGGCTATTAAAGAGAGGCACCAATAGGAGCTTGGTGAGAGATAATTGTCTCATAAGTCAGTAAGCACAGCTGTTGGCAAGGTCAAGTTTCATTTATGGATGCACGTCACCTCCCACAATTTTGTCTCTGTGTCTTTTCCAGTCTGTCTTTCTTCTTCCCTTCTTCTCTCTACCTGAGCCTGTCCTGTACCTGTCTGGACCCTGTCACTCCCCCTCCAGCCTTCCCTCCCTCTCTCTTTCTGCATGGTTGGGCTTCGGGATTGCTTGTGCCCTTCAATGAATATTAATGGTAGAGTTTGGATATTATATGAAAATAAACTGTTTATTTACAGAGTCGCTCTCTTTTGGCTTTATGGGAGGTTTAGCGGGGGTTGACTGAACGCTGCCAGACTCCCAAGTATGAGGATGAAATAGGCTGGTGATGTGCTAAATAGGATTCAGGTCAGTGAGAGGCTGTGGCCAAGCAGATCCGTCATACGGCTTTAGAGGAACCTTCTTTCAAAACAACGCTCCGGCAAAAGTATGGCATTGTTTGGAAACAGGAGATGAATGGAGGAGGTTTCAAGTGGTCCTCAGTTTTGTTTTAGTGGTTCAGGTATCTGGCTGCTTCTTGTCCAGTCATTTAAGTATGTATTTATTAGTCAAGAGGCAGAGACCAGGGTTGATTTATTGATTGTCAGAAGAGAAAGAATTGCTCCCATTCCTCACTGAATTCAGAGAAACAATGCAGATATTCTGTTCTATTCTGTAAAGTAAAAGCCCTGCTTAAGTGCAACGTAAGAACGATTCCAGAGTAAAAGTATTTATTTGTGTCTCAGTGGCATGTGAAAATCCTACATCTGATCAGTTCAAGGAAAGGAAGGATGGAAGGACATATTAAAGAAGATAAAGGGAGTGATTAGATGAGTTTGACCTCTGCCTGCTCTAAAACTTTTCCTCTGAGTGGATGTTTTTCCTGTGCGGCTTCATTTGCTCAGAACAAATCCGGGGATGTAGCACTGGACCGGAAGGAATGGAAGCGAGGAAGGAGATTTTTGCTGATGTATTTACTGCAACTAGGAAGACACAGGGAACTGGAGGAAGGTCGAAAAGGAAAGGAAAGAGAAATAGGACAGAAGAGAACAAGAAGGAAACAAAGAAAGGTTTAAGTAACACTTCTTCATAGTTGAGAAAAGTTGTTTTTGGAATGATGATACATGAGTAATGTACTTTCCACCTCTGTTGATAGCAAATTTAGATCTTGACTGTTTCCAGTGCAAATCAGCTGATTCCCAGACTTCTCCTGCATCGCCGGATGTCATCTTTATACTAATGCTGTACAAAGTTTCCATTTTCTACCCTTTAATTAGGGTGAGCTGACAAAAAGCGCAGATAGCAGCGATAGTGGAACAAGCAGACGTGAAGGCTGACATTGTGACAGGCTGACAGAGTCACAAAGTGCACATTAACATTGGGTCCAGACACAGTCTTAAAAATATGTAGTTGAGAGAATTGACAAGAGGATCGGATTATGATCTGAGCCTGAGTCTGTCTGTCTGTCTGTGGGCTTCTATACTTAGAGTCCAGACATGTACAGCACAGAGCTGACAGATGTCAATCCAAACCTGCAGTCAGCGGCAGACCAGTGCAGCAAGGTTTAAACATGGCTCTTTAAGTTTCCTCATTGATCCTCTGATTCTTAATTGGCCTTTGTTTGGTGGGTAATTCAATAAGCTTTACATTGAAGCAACTGACTCAATCACTATACACTGCCTGCTGGGACTAACCCTCACACAGGGACATCAAATGAACATAGCCAATGGCTCAGTACCATTACTACCAGTATAGACAATGTGTTTCCATACACTTGGTTAACACTTGGCTGTGCATACGTCTAAAGGGGTTTACAACAATTAAAGCTTTTTTGAAGACCACAGGTGCATGACATAGACTTTGCATAGGGAAAGAATGACTGAGCCAACATGCACAGTGGAGGGGAAATAAGTATCAGTACTGCTGGAGGTGAGTCACCGTATCCAAAACAATGAAATCCCCTCGGACTAAAACGGAAATTGAGACTAAAATAAAGAGTAGTGGAAATCTGGTTATATCAGCTTCTGCAGGCTGAAAAGTAGGCCATTAGTAAAAGTCATACACAGCTCTGTCTTCTCACAGTGCCGTCAAGCTTTGACAAAAGTGAGTCTGGCTTGGCTCCAAATAAAGACAAGGGAAAAATTCTGACCTGCTGCACATAAGTGTAAGGTAAACAGGAAGAGAAATAATGTCTTAATGCTGGAGACAAATGCGTGTAAGCAAGATTTACAAACGTGCAACAACCTCTGAGTAATGTAGGGTGTTGTAAATGCATTTCCACCACCCGAACAAATACCAACCAATCTGAACAAACGTAAAACAAAGAAATTCATCCCAATTTGAGTATACTTCAGAACTCTGTGTGCGCATTTCTGACTTCAATTTCATTAATCTAATAACATTTTCTTTTGAAAAGATTCCTTGTTTTGAGACTCTTCACTGCCTCTGATCCACAGATGGAGCTTGAGTTTGAGTGGTGCAAAACTCATTTGATGTAGACATTTAAATGCACCGGAAGCTTCTTCAAAAGCAAATGTTTTTCGATGAATAGACCTGAAAATATAGCTGTAATATACTAGAATTTATTCAAGTTGGATTGGATTTGTGAGTAGAATTGTCTTGAATGCACAAATCATTATACATATTTGTAAATCTTGGATTTACTGGATATATAGAAAACATTTTCTTTTCTCCTTCTGTAACCTAAATATGCTGGGGATTGAGGACTGAGAAAGGCTAAAGCTTGTTGACGGAGGAGCATCAGATGATGACATGGGTGGTGAGAACAAGTGAGAGGCCTGAAGACACATGAGCCCCAAAAAGCACTAAGGTCTGTTCAGGGCTCAGAGTTGGGAGGACTGTCAGCGGCTGTGTGTGTGTGTGTGTGTGTGTCTTTGCTGACTGTATGCAGCTTCATGCACACAGCTCATGTCAAACTCTCGTCTTTCCCACACAACGATACGAACAGTGACCTCTGTTCTTGTTGATTCCTGCTGATACTCACATAAAGTTTATCTAATGCAGCTTCGCATTCTGCAGATGGACTGACTCGCATCAGTCCTGCATACCTCTGGCCTGCAGCCTTCATGTGACTCATCCTGAAGGGGCCTGCAGTTATAGGTTTGCCATCACATATTTCTGTCAGTAACTGGAACTGGTTTTCATTTCCATCCAGTTTCTCTGCATAGGAAAGCAGCATACACTCACCTCACACACTAATTAATGGTGTAAACATCATACCTTTGCTGTACTCTACCTATACTGTCTATCTACCAGCTCTGGAACCCTATAAAATTATAAAGTGGAGATCTATCAAACCCCCCCTCTTCTCTATCCCACCTCCAGCAGCATCTCGTCTGCATTTCCCTTTATAGATTGGAGGCATTTCCTTTCTGCTGATGTCAGGAAGTGTGTTTTGGGACCAGGATCAGACATTGTGAGAAATGGGACAGTGCTTGTTACGCTCCTTTGCGCTTCATTCTCTGTCTCTCTCTTCTGATGAACCACAGGAAGTGATTATGTCTCATCTATTGGTTAGAAGTTCCTACTACTTCCTCCTCCAGCAATGACAGAGGCCTACAAGATTATATGGAGGCTGGAGAGTGCCACTTTATTAACTGCAAACTTTTTCTGTGTGAGATAAATTAAAAAAAAAAAAAAATCAGTTAATAAATTGTTTCACTTAAAAAAATGTAATGCATTTAAATCATGCATTAAAAATCATGTATGACTCACACGAACAGCTGGCCAATCAGAGCTGCTGCTGCTGCTGCACTGTGGGCTGGGCTGATTCTTGGGTGGCACATTTTCCTGAAAAGTGGTGCTGACACAGAGGCAAGCAAAATCTCCAGGTGCAAACACAAATGGGCAGGACAAGCAATTTTTTTTTTTTTTCAGTTTTGGTGACCACACAGACCAGGTGCAACAAGGTGCAGCTGGATGCAACATGGAGGAGAGGCTGGCTATATTATTAGTAGTAGATGGAATCCAGAATGAGCAGGTGGAGTTGATGGGCAGGTGAACTCCTCACATCCTGGATGGAGGGAGGCTGAGGTCTCTCGGACAGAGAGAAACAGTCCATCTCCATGAACGGCCTATAGTTCCAAAATCAGAATGATAAAAATGCTGTCAGTGGTAGAATAAACAAGCAGCTGATGTATGTGGGACTGGTTATATAGTTCTGCAAACAATTAGGCTACAGGCAAATTCATTTAAACTCTGCACTACTTCCTCTCTTACTCTGCATATTTGAAAACAAATGCAAAGCAGGGTTTTGAGATTTGATAGTTAATATTTAGAAAAACACACAAGGTCAGTTGACATTAGTGTGTCATCAAACGATTAAAATAAATTAATATATGTATCCAGGCTGTGCCAGCAGGGCGTAAAGTAAGCAGGATTTTGGAGAGGTGTGAGTGTGAGCAGAGGGAAAATACCAATGAACATAATCCACTAAAATTATGGAAATTGTTCCTGCCTCTGCAGTGTTATATATTTATATAGAGAGAAATTATTACCTTTAACAATTATGTCCCCCCAACAGTTTGGCACCCTGAGCTTTTGCCTTCACTGTCCAGCAGCAGCTCTGAGCCTGTTTTTAATTATGGGTCACTTCAGGTCTCGTATTAAAGGGTTGAGAACGGTCTGGCACTGATTTAGAGATAATTGTAGGTAACAGATTGGTTCGTGTTGAGTTCACCCCATTGGGGCAGAGACAGGTTTGTACATTGGACCCGTGCAGAATTCTGCAGATGAAAAAGAAAAGAAAAAAAAACCTCATGTGTATGCCCATGTTTTAAGAATACTCTCACCAACATGTTGTATTGGCTCACCGTACATCAGATGGAGGATTTTGTGGTGTTAGAGATTATATGGATATGCTTTTATAAGTATAAGCCACAACTGCAAGTATTTATAAACATAAGTGCAAGTGGCAAAACCAAAAACTCATTGAAATAATCCTTTTAACAGAAAAAAAAAAAAAAGATTTTAACTTGGAGTTTAGACTTTTGCTTCTTGTCCTGAGAACAGCTGCGTTTTGTAGTGAGCAGCTCGCTCATCGCATACAACAGCAGTATTGACATTTCTGCAGAACTCTGGATCCTAGGATTATGGTTGTGTGGATGGTGTTATTGATAATCTCTCAGGAAATTTAGAAAAAAGAGTAGTAAATAGTAAATGGAAGGAAGTAACAACATGCAACAAAGTAATTTGATTTTGAAGAATTTTTGAAAGAAAAAATTTCAAACATGATTTTGGAAAATCGCTCTTGTAATGCAAATGCAAATGTAGTCTTTCTTACTTGCTACATCTTGAATGGGTAACTACTGTATTTTCCCATTTTTCAGTCTCATTGTCCTTCTACTATATTTTGTTTTAATTAGTGCTGTTATTTGCAGCTCCGTTTTCACACAGGGATCATGGCGGGTTCAGTTTCCCTCGCAGAATCTATCATTGTAGTATCTGAGCAGCCATTTTTCTAAAACTGATGGTAACCAAATTGTTTCACATTCAGTCTTATTAGACTGAAATAATGGGGAGAGTGGACATATTAATCCATAAAGAGTGTTTTTTTTTTTTGTCAGAGACAGCAGCTGTGTTATTATAGGCTCTGTTACAGTGCACGTGCAGACTGTGAGTAAGGCAGAGAGAGAACTGTATCTGTACTGGTGTCAGTAGCTTGTAAGAGGATCATGTCCACAGGCCTCCAAATCTCCTTTATATTATTACTTACAGTAGCTAGAATCCCAAGGGCTCTTACTTACACACACTTACACACACACACACACGCACACACACACGTACACGTACACAAACACTTGCTTGGGCCAGCTCTATGTAAATCTAAGTGTATTGCATAGTAAAACATGTCTAACAGCTGCTACAGTGGCCAATAAGTTACTATAAAGTTGCTTTATTGTTCTTTATTGTGTATTTGGCTAAACTGTATTTTGATGCTTTTGCAACTTTTTACAGCTTTTTGAACTTGAATTTGGGGAAAAAAAAAATAGTGTGAACTATAACAAAGTACAAAGTCATAGCAGAAGGTCACAAAGCAAAGTGTGTTCTGCTCGGTGCTGTATGACCCAACTACTGGATCATCCAACAGCTAATGGGCAGCAGCGTTTGGGCAGTGAGGATTACATTACAGTAAGGTGATATCATTTCTCAGTAGCATGTAGTGTAAGAGATTAAATTTGAATTCCAGTATTTACATTATTGACTTTAATCCCAGTAACACTCCATTACATCAACATTTTGAGGGTTTGTTTCATTTGCGGTCTTATCAGTGATAATAATCTGATAGTAATTTAGTCACTGTGCGTTTGTAGCAGTGAGGTACTCTTCTCTTGCGTTGTGTAATAAATGGGTCACAAATCTGCGCTGCTGCCCACAGTCAGCTGTTTATTTCTCCACACAGAGTGAGAACAGATCTCCAGTGTGCAGTGTGCTTTGGTGGAAACATGCTCCACAAAATACAGTGGGACAGAATACAACAAACTGGTAGCAATTTTTTTTTTTATAGTAAACTAAAGCAAATGACAGTATGTGTGCCTGGTAACAACAAAATGTTATTGTGTCTCGCACAGCTAGAGCAGCTTCAGTGGTAACAATCTCCAAAAATAGTATAAACAAAGAAAGAAATAATTTAATTAACAGCTAGTAAAGTACATGATGTTTTCTTATGAAGTACGCATAAGAAAGTCAGACTAGCTGTGTTGCGAATAGCATGGCACGTTTTGCATAAAAACCAGTGTAGTTATGGTATTATGACTAGCTTTTGCTATTTCAACATAACAAGTTTGTAAAGTATATTCTTACAGACAAAGTCAGTTTTCATACTACTGTAACACATTGTAACATTGTAACATTGTAACACTTCTTACAAATCAACCTTGCACGGAGACAGGATACAGCAAACTGCTAGCACTTAAATTAGGCTTAACAGACCAGTCCCACGGAGAAAATGAATATATTGATAACGACAAAAAAATGTTGGCTGGTTGCTCACTGTATCACAGTGAATCCAGGAATGCTTAAGACGCTTTTGAACATTAAAAAACACGCTGGAACCGTTTTGAAGCCTGCTCCAAGCGCTTAATGCTGCTAAACGACGTAATTTAGTGTATTCATGAAGTCATTGGATTTGCATTCTGCCTCGTGTCAGTTGGGTTCAGCTTGATAATAACAGATGTATGTAGCTAGCTAGCTTCTACAAAAAGAGGAAGAGCTTTCCAGTAGCTCCACAATTGTTTTATTTACATGTTGTGTTCAACATGTAAATAACGTAGCATCGAAAGTGACCTGGGCTTTTCTCAGAATATGAGGGTGTGTGAACCCTATAGCTTCTCTGAGGACCTGTGGAGTGCTGTGTGCAGTCACTGGGGCTAAGCTAGCTTTTGATGTTAAGTAATTACATCCAAACCATATGACTAGCTTCTTCTTGTGCAATTTCCCCATTGTGGGACTATTAAAGGTTTATCTTATCTTATCTTAAACCACATATCTATTTCCATTCTACGTGTTCAGTATGTGACATGTTAGGTGGGTGTGACAGCTTTGGAGTTGTTGGAAGGCACAAGTAACGTAATTACTTTTGCTGCTGAGTAGTAGAGTAATTACTTTTTAAATTAATAATAGGTGAGGAGTAATTGATTATATTTTAAGAAACATGCCTTACACTGTTTGACAAGGCAGAGGAATATAAAATTGGACGGTGCTATACGGCTAATGCAATCTTCCATTTTATTTGTTCCCTTTAGCAATTTCAAGATGGTTTACTATTGGTGGAAAGAACATATTCACATGTCAGGGCTCTCCAAAGTAAAACTCTAGATGAAAGAACCTTGTAAATTTACTGAGCCTCCATGACTGAATTCACTGGCTACAGCGATTCCATTTAAATCAACAGATTTTGGACCAAAGTTTTGCTGTTATAAATGTTGGTGTGACTGAGCTTGAACACTTCGATTTCAAATCCACTCTAGTTCTTCACAGGGCAAAGAAAGATTTCTTTATGGCTCTAAGACAAAATGAAGATAGTGGTTTCCCAGTACAGGTGTAAAGTAGAAACATTTTGTTTGCACAGATAGGAAAGAAGGTTTAAAAAAAAAAACAGTTTCAGTTTTGAGAAAGAACACTAATAATCCCACCCTGGGGGGCTCCAACCATCTCAGGCAAAGTCTGCTTTTATGATAACAACTACACCAAAGCAGCATAATAAATTTCACAGTGCCATGGCATCTGAAGTGGTGCACATTGCAATTTTAACATGTAATCATATCCTGTTCTTTCATCCAAAAGAGATAAAAATGTGCTCACAAAGGACCTGGAAGGGCACAGAGTAATTATGACTTTGTTTTTCAGTCTTCCTCATATTGACTACATAGAAAAAAAAAAACTTTAGAATTGAAACTGTATTGCAGTGGAAGTTTTTCCAGGGCCCAGGAGGCCAGCCTTCCTCTAATGGTTTGGAAAGTCCAAGTCACTGCCTCTTAGCTGGCCAATGCACTGATTTAGGCACACTCCAATCAAAGGTAGTGTTTACTTCATAGTTCATTTCCTATAAAAAAAAGGGAACCAGGAACCATTTTTTTTTTTTTTGCTGGGAGGCCAACTAATGTTTTCTTTGCTTTTTAGCTTGTGGCAGCAGAGATTTGCCCTCAGAGAAAATAGCCTTTTCTGGATCAGGTCCAGCCAGCCCACCCCTCTGAAATTGAACCTGCTCTCCAGTGTTACAGAAGCAAGGCTGTTTGGAGGGGATAGCAGAGGGAGGGGGGGGGCGGGGTTGTTCGGCCACCTCAGGTTCCATTAAAGACAAGCAAGCAGGGCAAGCCAGAGACCCTCGATTAAGCTGCACTTTGAGCGTTTGGTGAATGAACAGGAAAAAAAAAAAGGTGTAAAAAGTAATATCCTCGAGGGCTTGGTGGGTAATTCTCAATCACAACTCTCTCTTTGTACTGAGACCTTTGCTTAGTCACCTCAATTATACTGTACCACCTTGCTCTAATCTGGGACTTTCTTCTACGGCTCACACAACATGACAGACAGCATTTCCATACTAATGCCTAAGGAGCCATCATGAGGGTGTGTACACGTTGGTGTGCGTGTGTGTTTAGTTGAACAGAAATGAGAGGTTGAATTCTAATTGGAGGCCTGTTTGCTCCAAGGCCGTCTCTCGAGACTCTATTTGCCGAGACCTCTTGCTGAGAAAGTTAGCAGGGCGTCTTGAAATGAAGACGGTGGTAAAAAAAAAAAAAAAAGTGGTGTTTTAGTTGGAGAGCTTCTAAACATGGTAGGACTGCGTTTTGTTTTTTGTTTTTTGTTTTTTTTTTCTTCCTTGTCTGACTTTCAGATCTAAATGATTGATGTTCCTGTCTCTGTGTTTCTTCTCGTCACCTCACAGCACAGCCGAATCCGCCGAAAATTCACGAAGGATGGTGGGCGTACAAGGAGGTGGTGCAGGGGAGCTTTGTTCCAGGTAAGCCTAAAAACAGTATGCAACACTTTGATGAATGGAAGTTTCCCACAGAATACTCATTTCCCTGCAAACGCTTTAAACACACTGTGTGCTTGATCCTGGAGTCAGAGCTTATTACATATTTAAGATAACATCGGGCCACCTTGCCAATGGCAATAGTTTTATTTTCTCGTTCAGACAAGACCTCTTTGCCCTTCCCACACAGCGAACGCTTTTCACTGATTGATTGACGGCAGCTCGCTGTTCTTTCCACCTTCTCCATCTTGTTGTGTATCTGCATGTCAGGCCAATTATTTTCCTGGGATTGTGATTTTCTGCTGAGCTGAGGTGCTTTTGATAAAGCCTGCAGGTGGCTGTGTGTGTGAGTGTGTGTACGTGAGCTAATGTCTGTCCTTATGAGGACCAAATGTCTGTGTATAGAGCGAACAGTTGGGAAAATTCAAATAGAGGACATTTTGTGGGTACTCACTTCTGCAAACATCAAGGTTAACTTTGGTTTAAGGTTAAGGTGAGCGAGGAGATTTCATATGATGGAAAAAAGTTCAGGCTTATTTTTTGTACATTATAAAACTGAACAAATGTAAGGTCTGATCAGCACCATTACATTAAAAACTGAATTGTAAAATTACACATAGCAAGGCCACTGCTTTCAATGAACTTGTCTTCTAAAGCACTGTTAGCGGAGATAAGCAGTTCTTGCAGTGTTCTTGCACAATGCAGTTACTGTAGCTACTTAAAAGGGTTAGTAAGCTTTAAACAACTAGGGCAGCACCTGTACAAAATGTGCCAGTCAGTCTGTGCTGCTCCGCTTTGCAGCAATAGTGTCTGGGTGACGGTGTAGAAAGTGTTGTTGCAGTTGACCTCCGCCTTTCTTAAAAACCTGGCATGTGTCAGTTGTCTGGGTGCTGCACTGCTTTTGTAGTGAAGTTCCGTCCTTTTTTTTTTCAGTTAACTTGTAGAAAAATTATGTTTGAAGGTTCCTGGAGATCCAAAAAGCCTTCATAGCTGTCAATGCATTTCCTTGGATCCTCAGCAATGCTGCTGTGAAGTTTGAAGTCGATCAGATGAGCGCTTGTTGAGAAAACCAAAAGACAGACAGAGATTCCTCCATTTATAGTTAGATGCTCTTCATCGTGTACTCTGCTGCTTGCACAAGATCAGCCCCATATCCCTAGGAATTACATTCATATTTGACAAATCTGCACATTTCTATTTATGTGCATCAGCAATGTTCAGTGCAAATGCAGGAAATCGTGTATTCTTTATTTAGTGATGCAGAAAGTATTTTGGTAGGTCAGGGTGGTGGATGGGTGTGTAGCATGTAGCATGAGTTTTGCATCTCATTACAGCCAACCAGTGAAAACACTGAAGTCCTTTAACTTTGACTGACTTTCTGCTTGGACATGCAATAAGATGGTGTGAGAAACAGCAGCCATGACAGCTGAGTGTTAACCCTAAGACCTTTCAATCAAGGTAAACAGACCTTTCCTTAAAGTGGACCCCTATTTTCATAATCCCCACCAAGACATACAGGCGTTGTACTTCAAATATACCACTGACTTCAGTGCAGTGCCAGTTTTTGTGGAGCCAGAAGAGCCAGCCAGTCTGAAGGTGTTTTTACAGTAGCGTGGGTATTCAGTCATAACTGTGCAATTTCCGCTCGACTTTGTGAATCAGGGCGGTGAGATATTTTTTTTCTGACACAAACATTTTAAGTTCATCTTAAAACTTTAAAGCGGGAGCTGAGGATTTAAGTTGTCATATCGTGGTGCAGGCTGCGGTGAGGGATGGGGCCTTAGGGAATCAAAGCATCGATGTAATATAGCACAGTGAGGTAGTGTGGTATTGTGGTGAGTACACAGAGAGTAAAAGCATCTGTTTCCCAAAGCAAACACTACAGCGTTCCCAGCATGTCCAGGCATACATAAATAAGTGCCTGTTTGTCCTTCCCTCTGGCACCGACCACTTGGCGGTTTTGCTGCTCTGTTTATATCTCAGCTATCTCTTCTTGCAGTTCTCCACGGCACACTTGCTTTACTAACCACCCTACAACAGCTGGAGCAGTTAAACGCTATTCATGATCCTCCTGTGGCCGTGCAGAGAATTCCCAACCCGAGTTACCTTGTTGTGCAGCCAGCAGGATTTCGTCGCTGGGACATAACAGAGAAAAGGAAGCATTTATCACTGCAAATGAAGCTCGTTTTAATGATGCAGGGAGAAATAATATTGATGGAACATATTTTCTTATTGGACTTCTGCTGCTTGGACAGTGAGTGGTGATAAAAGATTTCATTGGAAATTTAAACAGTTTGTGCAGTGGAATTTTAGTGACACGCACGGTAAATGGACTGCATTTATATACTTTGACATGCGGACTGAAAGAGTCAGGGATCAAACCACCGACTTTCCAATTAGTGGACGGCCTGCTCTACCTCCTGAGCCACAGCTGGAGGTTGTTATATGTTCTTATGCACGTGAGGACACAAAAACATGTAACCATGTTTGCTCATTTTCAGAATAACGCTTCTCAGCTCCCTGGCTATTTCATAAATTGCTTATTTATCCGAGATTATCAGCGCAACAGCTCAGGAGACATCTGTACAATCTAGTTTTTGAATATTGTATCATCTGACAGTTATGCGGGTTCATATCAAAACTCAAGACTTATGTATTTGATTGGCAGCCAGGGTAATATTATGGAAATTGAAATGGAAATGATACTCCCTCCTCACTGGGAAAAGCAATAACATCACTGTAAGTCTCCACTCGGCTTTGGTACCAATGGCTCATTTCGCTTCTCTCATCTCTCTCCTCTCAGCGCAGGGCTAAAACCCGCGGTCCAGCATCTTAAAACATTTGCACCCCAAGGTTAGCAAAGCAAATGTAATCACACATTCTCAGGCCCGTGTCACTGCGCTTGACCTTTGGAATATTGCTTATCCATTCTGAGCTCTCTCAATTAGCTTTGCTCTCAGCTCCTCTTACGCCGCCGTGTCTTAATGTTTAATTATTTCAGCCAGGGTTAAAAGGTAAGCAGTCTGTCATCGGTCTCACTCACTGTTGTGGCTTCTTTTTTTTACAGTGCCAACATGTCCGCCTGGACCATTTATTCCAGTGCTGGGTCTTTGAATGCTATATTAGTTAGCACATTTTACTGTAATTAATGGAAGCACACAGGCCATGTGTGATTTATTTAATTTATGCACCGCTTAGTTTGTGTCTGCTGTGTGAGTTTATAATTCAGCTGGACTTTAATTAACATGGCAATGCAAATACACAAAAAAATTATGTGGATGGGGGAAAAAAAAAAGAAATATGTGAAAGTGGAGCGTGCATTCCAAACAGCTAATAAGCTGCCACTGTAATGCTCCTGAGTTTTTTAACAATGTCACCAGTACTGAAGGTGAGTGTTGTTTTTGGGAGCATAGTTTATTTGAATCATAATAAAAAGACTTCCTTTATGGACTGGTACAGTTCAGTCTTTACTCAAACAAAATAAATCATGTGACACAAGCTGCCCATATGAATAATTTATTATAGAATAAATACATATAAATAAAATGAGATTAAAAAAAAAAACATTAGATAAATTGTGATACCGAATTTTACATAGCATTTTACCCTGCTGAACAATGAGCTGCACACTTCACGAAGAAGTTCATGTTATGATTGAAACTACATGATCTGGATTTGGTCTGATTCCATGGTTTTATTTTTTTTAACTGATCGGTATCCATCCTGAAGATTGATCCGTGACAAAAAGAATGAGAGAGCTTATCAAAATGGTTTGTTTTTGTGAATTTTTATGAATGTCTTCATATTGTATTATTTATGGTATTGAGCCAGTTCACCAACCCTGTACTTCACTGTTCATTGTTGTCTGAGTGTGTAGCAGGGGCCTCATGTGAAGGAGATCGAAGGTGAGATAGAAGCTTTGATTTAAACAGGGAGGGCCTCTGCATGCCTCAGGCTGTGTGCACGGGCTTTTATTTAAGAAATGATATTGTCACATTTATAAATGTTTGGCTGCTGCAGATGGCAACATGTACAAGAGGAGAAGCAGGTCTGACTGTATTTAGATGAGAGTGCACCTGAGAGAAGTGTTGATGCTGGGAATGTGAGAGAAGGGCTGCTGCTACTTAATGTGATTTTACACCATTTCTTTTAAACTGTCTCCTGGGTTTTGCTGGGAATTCTTCCTCAAATTTAAATCTGAATTCAAAGTCTTTCAGTCCTCTTCCAAGGTTGTAGCCAGGATCTTAGAAATACTGATGCTTTGAGTCCAAGTTGGTGACAGAAAAATTACTTTTCCTGTGACTGTTTCACAATAAAAGCCACTCTGTGCTTTGCCAGTTGAATGCCTTCCAGAACCAGCAGCAGTAGGACATGCAAGGTTAGAAATATCAGTTGACAAAACAATTTTAACTCAAGATCCACTTATTCACTTGTTCCAAAGCTTTTGACCATGCTGTCAACAAAAGGAGTTTAGCTGTCACGGAGCTGCAGCCGCTCAAACCTTCCATTACTCTCACGGTTTTTACAACCTCTCGTCCATGTTGGCCCATGAAAACTGAGTAAATCCATCTGCTGATGAAGTCTGTGTGATACAGTCGAAAGCTCTTGAAACTAATCTTGAGAAAAAAAAATACAAAGGACATGACCCAGTGGCATCAACGGTGCTGTTGTGCAGCCCTGCTGCCTTCTTTTCACTGCCAGCTCCCTCCTCCTCCTGGATGAGCCGCCTGACGGCCTCTGTGTGCCAACACAACTTAGGGTTTGGATCCATTCGTCCCTCTGTGTGGCCGTAATCCTGCTGCAAGTCTCACAGTTGAAGTGATGTAATGGTGCATCACTGCAGAGTCTGGAGCAGTAGGGCTTTTCCCATGTTAGCTCCTACCTGGGGCTAGTGATAGAGCTGTGGAAGCAGCAGTGATGAGGGGGAGGGTGGAGAGAGGAAGAGCTGAACGGCAGGAGAGGAAGGAGCTACAAAGAGGGGGTGGGGGCGGGGGGGTTACTGCAGGGCAGAGAGCGATGAGAGGGCTCAGAGAGACTGACACAGGGATACTTTCATGGAGCTAATAGTGTAACACACACACACACACACACACACATGATAAGATCTTGTCCCAGGGTTAGGTATCCATATTAGAAGACTTTGTTGTTGTTGGTGGTGTTTGCTTACACTGTATGTAAAGAATAAATCAAGATGTGTGACGCTTAGAATTATGGTCGTTGTTACACATTCAATATTTAGGATAATGTCAAATAATGAAATGATTAGGATTATGTAGAAAATAAAAACCCTAAAACCCATAAAATAACAGCTAATGCCAACTGAATGTTCTGTTCACCATGTCGGTGTATATGTTATTATTATTGTTTTATTTAATTTAATTAATTACATTTCAGCTCAGTAGATGCTTTGTAGACATCTAACGTCACATCGTTCCCTCTTTATTCCCACCACAGTGTGACTGTGATATGACACAGCATTGGCAGCGTATTGATATTTTCTCATTGTTTTGGGTCCTGTTCACCCACTACTGACTCTGCTAATTTTGTTTCCGTTTCTGCTGATTTGCGACAGTAGGATTTAAACCTCTGTAGTGTGAATTCTTTTATTGGGGTCTTCGGGAAACATCTGTATGACTGAAACTTGCCCGCAAATGTAGCAAAAAAGCACAGCCAAAAAAAAACAAAAAAAAAACTTCTATAGCAGTTTAGAGATATCGATTATGGAGCAGTGATGATCACAGACACGTGAAAAACAAAAGATGAAATTCGATAAATTAAAATGAGGAATTTACGACAGATTTCTGCAGTTATGACTTGGCCGAATCCAACTTGGAACGCTTTCGATCCACAATGGAAAAAATATGAAAATGCTCTTCCATGAGGCCCGATGCCCGATCTGCTTTGGCAGAAAAGTAGCCCCAAAGAAAAGCAGTGACAATGAGCTGTGTGGATTGTCCTGATTAATATGAAAGATCTTGGAAAGACAGCTTGCTGTTGATTTTTTTTTTTTTTAAATGTAATTTTTCAGTTCTGTGCCTATCACACACCAAATTCCATTCACGACAGGTTGGTTCGGGGAAGTAATCTGAAGCCGATATTTCAAAACCCAGCCAAATAAAACCTGAGCCACACATACCTGCATGGCAACAAACCCCTTGATTGTTGAGGAAAACATGGATTTCTATGTAAATTGGGTGAAGTGATCCTTTTAAAAAGTGCATTTGCTGAAAGAGTTTGGAGCTCAGCTGTTATGTCAGCCGCTCTCCTGATTTAAATGCGATAAAACCTGTTGGCACAAGTGTTGAGTGATGTACTGCGGCGCTCTAGTTAGGATTATTGTTGTGTTTTCTGCTGTTAACAAACCATGGAGGACGGCTCTTGATCTTGAATGTGCCAACATCCTATCTAATCATCAGAACTTATCGTACATCTGCACATCTGATGCACCATTTTCCAAGGCCCTCAACCCCCGTCAGAGCGTTTTGTCACAGCTTCTCATCACCGGAATTTAATTTAATCCTGTGTTTTCCCCTCCTCACACTCTTGTTTGATAGCCACTTTTGTTCCCAGCAATCAAACAAGCACAAGCAGTTTTTCTAGCAGGCTTGTGAGTTGATTAACACTTTTTATTTTTATTTTTTTAAAAATGTCCCACTGAGACAAGAACCAAGCACCAATTATAGAATTTTAGCCACCAGTAGCAATGTTGTGAAAAACCCCCTTAAATGTTTTGGATACTCCAGCTAAGCCCCTCTCTGAGTCAATGGACGAGATAGCGGGGCTCCTCTTTAAGTGACAATCGCTGACACAGACACCGCTCGGCAGGGCTGAGCGCGATTTGCCGTCAGCAGGTTTACGGGAAGAAAATGGAAATCTAATAGCACGTTGCCGGCTTGTTTTGTGTGTACCCAAAACCAAGCTCCTGTGCTGGAGGTCGAAATAAGTCATATATTAAATATCTGAAATTTGCAGAGGCTGCTGTAGTGAGGGAGGGCAGGTCTGATGAGGAGAAGCCTCTCAGTGGTGAGATCAGTGCAGGACATGGTTTCTGACAGCCAGCACTGCACACCAGAGGCTATTCCATGGGCCTCGAGTATCTAACTAAACAGATGTGGCTGTACTGGAGACAACAGTTGCAGGAGAAATTTCTCCTACCCATCATGGTGAAATATTACCTTCCGCGCTGATATGCTGCTGCACTAGTCTTCCACTTTGGTACACAGTGGTACCATCCCAGTCTTTTTCCTCTTTTTAGTTTAGCGTTAAGATATCCACAAATAGAACTGGAAACACTGTGGGTCAGTTCATCTTGACATGTTTTAAAAAAAGGAAAAAGGAAAAGAATCTTCCAGGATATTGTGGGTACAGCAGCCTTTTTCTGTGTGGGTGGAGACATTTTCTACATCCACTGCACTCACATAGTTTCTCTCAGCTACAGACTTACATTAAATTCCACAAATCCCTGTAGTCGTGTGCACTCTTCACCAATTCTGTTCTTTATCTCACATACTAAAGGTCATGATATTTTGTCAATTTAAGGTTGTTTGGATTCATATAATTTGATGAACATTGTTAGGACCAAGCAGTCTGGCTCAAAGAAACCATCATTTGTTTGGAGCTTCACCTGTAATGAACAAAGTAGATATTGATAGCAGTTACTTATGAAAGAAAAACAGGAAAAAAGGAAATAATTTGAAACCATAGTAGCAGCCTTTATCTTTGAAACTGAGGTCAAGTGAAAAAACAGCAACTTAAGTTTGAGCTAAACTCAGCTGACTTTCCAATTGACATGAAGGTAGGTTATACACAGCCAAAGGCTAGTCTACACAGACACACAGGGAGCAGGAGTAATTAACTCTATACTTCAAATTAACCTTAAAACAAAGAGTTAGATTTTGTTGTAATCCAGACTACCCAGTGGCACACATACTTCCACATCCTGCTTGTCATAGAATAAAGAGGCCATCTTAATCAGCCCCACATCTTTTAGGCAGAGGATCCATGGATCCATGAAAGACAACTAAGGTAAAACATAAATTTTACAGCAAATATAAATGAGTTAACGACAGACTGTTAACTAAAATGCATGACTTCAAATTAGCAAACTGAACTGTGTGCTGTCTGAAAACTGATCATACAGTTCCAACAGAAACTGAACACGGTGACCAAAAGGAGGATTTACTGCAGCACTGTTGTATTCGGTATCCTGTGGTTGTATCTAGGTGTACCTAATATACCAGCAGCTGAGAGCGTGTATTGTCTGTCTGGCAATGTACTCGCCTGCTGTTGACTGTGCAAGAAGTGGGCATTTCACATTATATATTAATGTATGTTGCACCTGCAAGAGAGGGAAAAGAAGAAAAGAGAACAAAGGGAGGAAGGAAAGGCAATATGAATAGAGGACAGGAAAAAAATGCCTTTATTTCAGCCTCCAAAAACCCATGTCACTGGCATAATTATACTGGATGTACTTACACTGCACCAATATCCTACTGTTGTGTTGTACTATTACTGTTGTTGTGCAGTTGCTGGCCACCCCCCTCTGCATGTTACAGGCCTTCCAGTGCCTGATGGAAGCTTCTGTTGTCTCAGACAAGAACCTCCTCCCTCACAGCCCGTGCCCTGGTGTCTGATTGTGTTTCTGCTTTATGTTTAACTGAGTGTGTGTGTCTGATGGAGTTCACACTCTGTTCACATTCAAAGAAAGTCTGTGGTAAAAACCCTGTGTGGTGTTAGTGCTCGCTGTCAGAGAGGACTGGAGGAACGCTGGAGCTGCTCAGCAGGCCTGAACACAACACACACTCTCATCTGTTTTCCACACACACACTTTGTTTTACTATATGTGTGGGAACTCATCATTGATGTAATGCATTCCCTAGCCCCTTACCTTACCTAACCTTGACCATCACAGCTAAATGCCAAAGCCCAGCCCTTACCCTAAACCCGATCCTAACCCTGAATCCCCAAAGCCTCAATCAGCCTTTTGAATGTGTGTCAGAATGTGGTGACTGTGCAAAATGTCCTCACTGTCCCAGAATGTCCTCACTCCAGTGAGGACACTCAAACTGGTCCTCACATACAATTTGTAGCCATACAATTACACATACACTAATGCACACACACACACACACATACACACACACACACACACACAACCATTACAAATTCAGTGGTTTTACTCCCAGGTACTGCACACTAGGGGCTTGAGGTGATTCATCACTTCCCAGAACTACACAAACCTCTCTGTATAGGCACATAAAAAATGCACAAACACACACTTTTGGAGACATCTGTTTGCACACACCAGCTCACAAACATGCACACATACACAACCTTTTGTATACCCCCCCTACACACACACACATTCCCCTAGAAAAGCAAATGGACACACACCGCAGTCTTTTTCTTGAATTTCCTTTCTGAAACACCTGCTTTGCCTTTCCCTTTTCTCTGCCTTTCTGATTCAAATTGCTGGCAGTTTATCTGTTTGACTGGGTGGAATTGAGCAAATGGACTCAACTAAAAGCCTCTGAGCTGCAGTAATGCAGCAACGGGCTGGAGAGGACCAACGAGCGGCCCAGCACCATTTGTTGGCTGTAAAATGAAACAACACAATATACAATGAATCTCATCTCAGTGCCTCTGTAGGCTGATTTGAATACAAATCAACAGCAATCACAACAGCAGGGGCGGCCGGGGATATCTATCAGCATGCCGTTGTGCTGAGGCTGGAGATTGGCACATTTAGATGCTGCTGGAGGAAACAAAAACAGCAGAGCAAGAGGTCCACAGGCTCCTCAGATCTCTGGACAGCCTGCTGGTTAATGGGCTTATTTATCATAATTTTTGGTGTTTTGCCAGTGGCAGAAACAAGGGATCAATGTTTTGGGGCAGCACTTCAAGGAAAGATCACAGGGGCCAAGGAGGGTGGGGAGCTTCATCTCTGTTGATTATTCGGCCTCTCTTTCTCTCTCTCCTGCTGTCTCCCTCTGTCTCTCCCCCCCTCCAGACAGGCTGTTGGGCTGGATTGAATTGATTAGATAAGACTCCTCTGATTCCCAGCATGGCCCAGACATGATCACTCTGGAATGCCAATAGCGCTGCTCTGTCTGGGTCATTTTTCTTGACCTGCAGTGAGGAGCTGCTGCCTGTATTGCTGGGGTTACATCAATTTATGGGGCCAGTATTGGAGCTTTATTAAAAGTGGCACATGGGTCGGTCAGCTATATCCCTGACAGTATGGATGTAATGGTGTTTGTTTGAGTATATATTTATGGTGTCACTGATCAATACTGATTTGGTTTCTCATATCAATCCTTTAACTTATAGATTTTATTGTGACATTCTGATCGGTTTGCAGCTAGGAAAGTATACAGGTCTGTCCTTGGCTTAACTTATTCTCCCAGGCCAGATGGGTTCTACAGTCCCCTCAGTATGTTCTGAGCCTGCTTTGGGGTGGAAAGTTGGGAATGGTCAAGGAATTATGCATAATTTGTCATGAGCTACAACCAGTTGGGCACTGAATTAACTTATTTTAACCGGAGCCCTTGATATTTGATATTATACTTTGCAAAAAACTCAGTGATGCTGGTTCATTGTGTCTTTGTAAACTCCCTACAATTAAAAACATACAGCACATTTTGACATTTTTGCAACCAACTGAGTGATTTGCACTATTTCCTGCTTGTAGCTAATATAAGACAGGGACACAGAAGGAGAAGGACAAAGTGAAGGACTGAAGAAAATAACTGCACTTGGGAGAAACGTATGGCAGAAAGACAAACATGACTGTGATGTGTTGGAACTAAATCAACCACACTTGATGAGTAGGTCCACAATGGGGAAACAAAGGCAAACAACAGCATAATGAATCAATCCAAACAATGCATTGTGGGAACAAGCAGTGGAGGAACTAATGTTTGGAAGGGACAAATCCTAGCGGGCTGCCGTACTTGTGGGCCTGTGGACCGTTAAAAAAAAAAACTAACTGGCTCTGTCGGCCTTTTCACCGGGCTTCGTTGTGTGACTGTCGTTCGGGGTCCACATGAGAGCAAGCTTTGTTCGTGTTCCTGACTGGGCTCTCTGGCCAATCACAACCAAGTTTTAACCCTCACTTTACCCAACCCAGGCGTACGTCCCAGCAGATAAGTCCAGGGCTGGACCTGCAGCGGACTGCAGGAGAACCTTACACATGCTGAGTTCCCACAGATGTAGAGGACGTGAAGCAGGGGAGGGTGGCTCATAGCGTCCCCGCAAAGTACAGAACCACTTCATGTTTGCTCTCCTCTGCCATATGTTCTCATTAGAAGAGCAGCAGCACATGTGAAATTGTGCAGGCATACATGGGAGGGGCTGATACATTCATTAAGCGCGCATATACTAATATAGAAGTCTAACAGCACAGATGTGCAAGGACCAGAGAATCTATTTAAGCCTGCAGTGTTAATTTAATGACGTTTTCCGCGGTAATGAGCATAAAGGGACACATTGTGAAGATTTATTTTTGACATTCTCTCAATAACACTCCAACCCTATAGGCCCGCACTGGTACAAGAGCATGTGTTTGACAGGACGTGTACTACAGCATGTTGTACAGGGCAATGCAATCAGTGTTTCTTTTCCTTGGAAAGACACACGAGCAGCTCAATGAAATGTCAACATTTCTAAACCATCTGCCAACAGCAACTTGTGCTCAGTGTATCAAGGTCTCAATAGACAGAGGTGACTCGTCAGCCAACAGATGTTGGTAAATAGTCGCACTAAAGGAGATTATGGGAATCATATGTATTTATGACTGGATATGATGAACTACACCCACATATGTTTAATACACTGCACACTTAATCTTTTAATGCTTCAAATACTAACAAGAAAGAGGTTATGCTATTCTTTAATGTTATTTTCTAGCTATTTCTACTGATATTATTAAGTGTGTGACTAAAAAGATGCTTTAGAGCATTAGTGATTCAGTAAAAGGGACGTTGTTTACATGCTCTAATTTGTGGCATAACAATAATAAACCATGAATCGTTGTATTAACAAACAGAATTGAATTTTGTCCACGAACAGGGAAGCTTGAATGAAAAATCCTGCCCATAGTGAGCTACCTACACATGACAAACCTTCAAACTTTCACAACAACAGTTTCAAAAACACTAATGAGGCCTACTGATGGCAGCACTTAGAGTGAAATGCTCCTAGTTTTTTTCTTTTTTTTTTTTTTTCCTGATATCACCGTCAAGTCTTTCATCTCCTTCTCATTCAGTGCCTCTTGGTTCTTTAAGACTCACACACAGCATTTCCCAACAGAGATTAGCATGAGCTTTGAAAAATATTGAGCAGCTGTGGAATATGGAAAATGTAGATGGGATCAAAGATAGACTTCAGCTGCATTTTCACACATGACATATATACAGTGTTACTCTAAACATACTTGTATGTTTAATTTTGCCCTTACACAAAGATGTATACATAGTGTGTATGTTATACATTAATGTGACTCTTTTTGGCATTTGTGCAACAGAGGAGGTCTTGATACTCCAGTACCTATAGCAATATGGTAATGGGGTGAGGTCCTCCACAGTGCTGAGGGCCTTGATGGTGCACCATGCTTCATGGATTTGTTTAATGGAGGGGAGAGAAGCACTGATGATCCTCCCCACTGTGTGCTGTAAGGTCTTATGGCCTGAGACATCTCAGTTCCCAATACCAGACAGCGATGCAGATGGTCAGTATGCACTCAACAGTGTCTTTGTAGAATGTAGTTAGGACAGGTGGAAGGAGGATCACCTTCTTGAGTGGACACAGGATGTGGACGCACAGCTGTCCTTTTTTTTTTTTTTTTTTTTTTTGGAGGGTGCTTTTGTGGTGTGAGGTCCAGGTGAGATTTTCTCTCTTTGTGTTGCAGACTTACATGCAAAAAAAGTGATTTGGATATTCTGGCTAACCTGTCTCCCATAAGTCAGACTACCTCAGAATCTATGGGGTGACCCCATCAAGCAGCGGAGACTCGGCTATGCAGTAGCATTTACCTTTCCAAACAAGGAAAGGGCATCTGATTTGAACTTCCAAAACGACATTTAGACTTCTACACTGCTAAATAAACTGAATTGAAAAAGTATTGTATATAAATATATAAATGTACTGTATATTAACATATACAGTACACTACATAAAAGTGTTAAATGTGTAAACTGTAAAAAAGAAAAAAATTATTTTTATAGAGAACACAGTTGGGTTTTACTTGCTTGTTAAGCTGTGACACTAACACATCTCTTGCTGAGCCTTTTATCTCTCCTAATTCCTTTTTAATAAGCAAAAAGCAATGCAGGAAACATTCAGGCATCACCTTTATCAGTGAAAATGACAAATGTCGCATGTAGCAAATTATATCACTTGTTGGTAATTAAAGGTAATTCTGTGGTTCTGTGGTTGTGGCTGTTGGCTTCTTAAAACAAGCTCTGCAAGTCAATGTCTAAAGAACAAACATCAATATAGTTTCAATAAAATGCCATTAAACACCAACCCTGACGGGATGTGAAGCTGGATATTTCCCATTTTAAGAAACATGGCTGTGAGGAAGGAGGCAGTAGGAAAGAGAACATAGCATAAATATGATAATCGTTATCAAAGAGGAAAGTTTTTAGCCCACGCTTAAAAGTGGAGAGAGAGTCTGCCTCCTGGATACAAAATGGTGGATGGTTCCACAGTGGAAGAGCGTGATAGCTGAAGGCTCTGCTTCCCATTCTATTTTTGGAGACTCTGGGAACCACTAGTAAGCCTGCATTCTGGGAGTGCAGTGTTCTAGTAGGATAATAAGGTAGTATAAGCTCTTTAAGATATGATGGTGCCTGACCATTGAGGGCTTTGTAGGTGAGGAGCAGGATTTTAAATTCTATTCTGGATTTTACAGGAGGCCAATGCAGTGAAGCTACCACAGGAGAAATGGAACTGTAGGGCTTTTATAGACTTGTTAATCTGGAGTAACTATATCATTAGCTAATGTGTTTCTGGTGTGCTTGATGCCAACTACAATTCCTCAGTTTCGTCAGAGTTCAATAACAGAAACTGTCATTCATCCAGGTCTTTATGTCCTTAAGGCATGTTTGAAGTTTAGCTAACTGATTGGTTTCCTCTGGCTTCACATACAAGTATGTCTAACGTTTGCGTACATGGAGGATTCATCGCTGACGTGTAGAAACTGAAATCGATCTGATAAATAGGGTTTAAACCAGGTTAGTGTGGTTCCTTTGATGCCAATCACTTGTTCCAGTCTATGCTACCAAATGTAGCACTATGATCTGTGACTATTAACAAGACAAGTCCTTTGTCCGAGGCAGTCAGACGGTCATTTGAAACCTTCACTAGTGCTGTCTCTGTGCTATGATTCATTCTAAATCTGGACTGAAAATCCTCAGATCCATCATTGTTCTGTAGAAAGTCACACAACTGATTGGTGACTGTTTTCTCAAGCATCTTAGAGAAAAAGGGAAGGTTAGATATGGGTCTGTAAGAAGAACTTTAATTACAGCTACTTTAAAGGACTGCAGTACATAGCCTGTTAATATGGACACATTGATCAAATCTAGTGAAGAAATGCTAAGTAAGGGTAAAGTTTCCTTAAGCAGCCTAGCTGGAATCAGGTCTAAGAGAGAGGTTGATGGTTTAGATGAAGAAATCGTTAGTTGATGAGAGAGAAAAACAATCTAAGTACATATCAGGTTTTACAGCTGTTTCTACTGTTCTTGTGTTTGAGGACAAATCAATGCCGGTTGAGTGCAGCAGGTGATCAGTTGTCTCTAATAATTAGAATTTTATCGTTAAAGAAGCTCATGAAATCGTTAATACTGAGAGCTGTAGGAATACATGGATCAATAAAACTATGCTGAAAAGAAACCTGGCTTTCTTATTGTTTTCTCCTATTAATTAAGAGTAATTGGCTGCTCTGGCATCATAGAGGGACCTCCTCTGTGTTTTCAGACTCCTCGTGCTATGTGGCAGGCTAAGTGGGATTCTTCCAGTTTGGTGGAACGCCATATCCTTTCAAGTTTTCATGTTGTTTGCTTTAATATGTGGGTTTGGGACTGAAACCATGGAGCTACACTCTTGTTTTATTGTCTTGTTTTTTAGAAGGGCAATACAGTCAAATGTCATTTGCATTGAGCCTGCAGCACTGTCAACAACATGGTCAATTTGGGAGGGAGTAACCTTAGATTTTGCTGAAGCACAGTCAGATAGACAACCAGTAAAGGCTAACATACATACATTTTTCTAATAATAAGATGTGGATTCATTTAGGCTAATATTTAGGATTCAGTAAGAAAAAGTACATCAATATAATAATCTGATATTAGATCACTTACAACTCTGGACGACAGAGATTTATTGTTTAATTGTCTTCATTTGACTCTCCTGTTTTGTCTTATTTCTGTAGTGGTGCCCTTAATTTTATAAGGTTTTTATGAATAACTCCTCCTCTGTTTTCTTTTTGACTAAATTAATTTAGGTAGTCAGAGGGCAGGCACAGTCTCTACAGTGGTTTTGGGTGGGTGACTGCTCTAATGGAAGCTCAGAGAAGCGTGTAGGACTGCACTTCTGCACCTCCTGGTCTCAGCTCTGGGTTGTCATGGTTTTTGTCTACCAATAAACGGGGCCAGATTTCTAGATATGAGAGCTGCTCATCCCACACTGGGATGTGTGCTGTCTCTAATCAGACCAGAAAGTCCGCCAATTATCTGCAAAGTCCAGGTTGTTGGACACCGCCTCAACAGTGGGCGGTTGAACGATGACATGTGCTTATACAAGTCATCAGTTGTCAGATTAGGCAGGGGTCCAGAGAAAACCACAGGGTCCGACATTGTTGGCCACTGTTTTTGTATGTGAGCTTGACACATTTTGTATGTATTTACTATGCACTGCTGTTCATTATTTTATATTTCTTCCTTTGTTGCTTGCCTTTTTCTCACCAGTAAAGTATTGTCCAAAGCATTAGACGGTGTAGTAACACAGTTTGTTCCAATTGTGCCTTTGTTCGCACAGAGAGTTTGTAAGTCATCAACAAAAGTTGGGTTGTCTGTAGGACTTGTTTGCTTTAACTTTCAAGGCTACTTCCATTGCTGCACAAATTTCTTCATCCCTGAAAAAGGCAGTTTCCTTTTTTTTTTAACTTTGATAAGTTTACTGCTGACCTTTGGACCATTTAAGGTGATTCACTGGACGTGAGCGTGAGCTGCTTAAATTTCATTAGAAACTAGAAAAATGGCGGCGTTCTAAAACCTTTGACCGGCCGTGTACATCGATTCAAAGACGGATTTAAAGATGTCTGAGTAGTTACTCACTGTACATTTGTCCAGACTGTTTTTGCTTTGCGAGCCAGGAGGGCAGACTGAGCAGAAGAGAGTAGGAGACTGACCGTGAGCTCTCTCCTCTCAATCTGCTTTAGCTCTAATGAATGAAATATTCATCAATCCTTCTGTACCACAACTACACACACTCTCACACATACACAAACAAATCACATCGGGCCCTCCCTGACTGTGATTTGTTTGCAGATGCTGGTCAACTATATCCATTTGTCTGCTCCCCCTGCAGCAGGACAGCTCAGTACGCCTCTCCACAGCTCATAAAAATGCCGGCTGAATTTACATCAGGCCGACCGGGGTATAAATTCCTCCCCAGGTCTGTGGCCTGACAGGCCGACATGTGGCCCCTTAACGCTCAGAGGGGAAAATGGATGAAGTCAAATGAAGCGAGGGTGATAATGAAACTCATATTACCCCATTTAACCTTTAGCTGAGGAGCAGCACCCTGCAGCGTCCTTCTGTAGGCCATGTGAAATGGTTAAAGCTCTGGCAAGTCATCTGTCTGCATATCTGACAGCACTAGGTGGACTCTGAACATCACAATGGAATAAAGTGATGGCTGATACAAATATATATATAGACCACAGGAAGTTATTTTAACTGGTCCATTTAAAAAGAAAAAAAAAATTAATTCACAATGCAAAAAAATCTGTACAGCTTCAAATGTAATTTTAAACTCAAACTTAAACTGAAAAATGTATTTATCTAAAACCAAAATAACACTGATTATACTTTGATTTAAAAGATTGTCACTTCAGAGGGAACAACAGGAGATGTGCTGTCTTGTTAGGATTTTTTTTTTTTTTTTTTTTACAGTTTGTGTTTGTTTGGAGCTAAAATTAGTTTACAGAACACAGTGAAAGTCTGGGGAATGAAAAAACAGACAAATATGGTGCACTGTTATCTGGGATCTGGATCTTAAATTCAAAACTGCATCTTGACACAAATTCAAAACCTTAAGAGAGTGAGTTCACCCTCCATGGAGACAGTTTTGATTTTATTTGTCCAGGTCAGTCTCGGGTTGCTTCCTCCACCTCACTGCAATGGAAGTGAATGGAATTTTGTTTTTTGAATTGAAGAGCAGCATATCTTTTCAGAAACAATGTCCGATTATTTAAAAGAAAAGTTCCTTCAGATAATGTATGTCACAATTTGGCATTATATAAATTGAACTGAATTGCCAATAAAATTTGATCAACCCTTATGGTTAAATAGAGGTGAAATACTAATAGTTTATGTGTAAATAGGGTTTGGAACTTAGTAAGTAGTAAGTGCAAAAGTTGTCCTCTTAACTCTAAATGACCCAGTATATAAATTTAGATTTTTTTTTTTTTGTAACAGCTCCCCAGTGTTTAGAGGGTCAGTTACCATCAGATTCCAGTAATGATGCTGGAAAATTTAAATGATTAATGAAGGTATCCATGTTCTGCTAAGTATGTGTGAAACACACAGGATTTTAGACTGCTCCATTCTGTTGGTCTGAGCCGGTGGAGACGCCAGTGAGCACGATCTGTTTAAGACAGCTGCTAGTTAGCATTAGACATCCAGCGGGGAGACTGAATACAGTAGAATCCACACCATTCTGTTGACTCCCATGCCTTCAGCCCGGTGTCTCCTAGTTTCTGTACAATTTAACCTCGACAACAAATGTTCACAGACAACATATTTTTTTTATCATGCATCACAGCATTATTAGTATTATATTATTATTATTTTGTTATGGTTCTGTTTGAACTCTCACCACATTTAGTTAAGATGAGGAAAAGACTATTTATCCTTTGAGAAGAAGCAGGGAGCCCGGAGCCCATCCAAGGTGACACTGGGCAAGAGGCAGGCTACAGCCTGGAAAGGTCGTCTGTCAATCACAGGGCTGACTCAGAGACAGACAACCGTTCACACTCACATTCACACTTATGTGCAGTTCAGATTCGCTAGTTAACACAACCTGCCCATCTTTGGACTGTGGTAGAAAACCGGAGCACCCTGCAGGTACGGGGAGCACACGCAAACTCAACCTTGACTAATGTTTTTTTGCCAGATAATGTCATCTCATTTTTTTTTCTTACTTTTTTAACATCGAAAATCAAAGCTACTGTCTGATCACAAGCCTTTGTAATTCCACCCAGCGATCACAACTTTAAAAAGCGACTGGTGTTTCTGTCTGACCGTGCTGAGTTTGACAGGTGCAATAAATGAGTAATTTCCTTTGGACACTGCTCTGTGATTGATTGATCTGGTTTGGCACAATTGCTCGCTTGTAGATAATATCATAATCTCAGCTGCCTCACACTGCCATTGATTCGCACGCTCATTGCTATGCAGACAGCTTGCTTAGTTTAGAAGTTTATGGCGAGGAAAGTGTATGAAAGATGGTGTGAAAACTTTGCAGTGAAGGCTGCAGTGAAGCTAAAAGGAGTAATCTGTCTTGCCATGCATGAACAACACCATTAATTCTGTTCAAGTCAACATCCTATAAATGTGTTACTTTATAAAAACCGGTGAGTCAAGGTTTAGGTAACAAATCGCAGAGGTTGGCTGCTTTTTTTTTTTTTTTTGTGACCTTTGAGAGAAAACACTAGAATCAACGTAATGAAATGTTCATTAGCACGGAGTGATTTGGTGAATTAAAGACTGTAGATGAGGCTCAGTAAATGTAAAATAATTTCCTAGGTTGATTTGATTTTCGTGTCAAGTGTCTCATGCCATTGATGTAATTTCTCAATCAGGCAGAGCTCAGAAAAGGTTATTCCAAAGAGCAGATTGAGTAAAAGGCTGTCACACTGCTTCTGGAGTAGACTGTACAAACCTCATCCTTCCTTCCTCGCTCTGACACACACTTTACACCTCTCTTTCATCACCATCTTACTGCAATCCCTGGGAGATTGAACACAATGTCATTCCACATATGGTAAAACATAAAAAAAAAAATCACTTCTGGGCACAAATGATGAAAGGAAAGACAAAGATCAGGGCAAATGAATAGTTATGTCATTATCTGCCTATTTCACTCGGTCCCTGCTGCGAATTCCACATTGCTAATTCATCTTTGTGTCCTTGCTCAGATCTGTGGAGCAGATTTGGTTATCAGTGGGGGGTCACCCGCCTCGGAGGCACTCCTTCCTCATTAAAGTCCAGTCCGGGGAGGAATCCTATTGGCACTAGGGTTGAACTGCAGCAGAGCCCTGCTGAGGAGCTTTGTTTAAACAGCGCTGCGGTATATTACCCAACATAATGGAGACTCCATTCCCGGCCCCAGCCCTCAGCAGCTCATGTATTTACATGGGGTTATCTCCTCCTCAATGTCAGGCATAGGGCAACACGCCAGGCCAGGTGGAAGTGGGACGGAAGAGAAAATGGGACCCAAAGCTGAGAAAATTGTCCCTCTGACTGTGGGTGAAGAGCAAATCTCATTTATTTGGTTGTTAGCTCAGTTAACTGATGTGTTAGAGTGAGAAAGGCCACCTTTGTGGGTCCAAGAGAAAGCCAGCAAACAGTGAAAACGAAAAGGTAAATATTATTATTTAAGCAGTGGTTCACAGGCTTTTTAAGGTTTTCAAATCCTGATTTGTAAAGGAAATGGGCTTTGGATGAGTCACAAAGGGCTATTTTAATATGGCAGCTATTTGAAAATTAGTTTTACTTCCTTTATTATCATAATTTGTGCATGATACAATTATTCTGCAGAGGATAGTGAAGGTGGAAGGCACCAAATTGAAGTTAGCAGGGCCAGAAACGTGGACATGATAAGAAATGATGATTTCTTTTTTTTTTTTTTTGTTATCTTAAGTAGGCTGCACCAACAGCATGGCATGTGTTTCAGAGTGGATTTTTATGGGGGTGTCAGTGCACTCAGTGCCATCCAACAAATCCACCAGTAAAATTCCCACTGGTCCAGATGTTCAGGCCACCCCTGCTGAGGTAACAGACCTTTAGCAACCGAGCTAAACTTAAACTGATGAAGTAGAAATGCTTTTTTTGTTTGTGTGTGTGTGTGGGACCGGCCATAAAACAGCATGGTTTAGTGTTCATTATCTTCTGGTTGCAGCTAAATTTTTGTTTCCCTGATTTAGACATTTGGCCGGTTACAAGACGTCAGGACATGCATACTGGTGGCCTGAAACGTGCTTACCACACAAGGTCCTTTAATGTGTTTGCATTCTGTAGCTGCCTGTGTACAGCAGTACTTTTCAAGGTTTTTCAGTGAACACATTTCCTGCTCAGGATTCCAGTTACAGACAATAGACTCACAGGAAATGATGTATGCATTGGATGTGATATGGACGCATGTATCACATCATGCATATGAAAACAGTCCAGACCACAAGTCCAACAGTTTGTTTGGCTGCACTGTAAACAGAGACACAGGTTGCTAGTCTGCTGTTGTATTTCTGAAGGAGAACCCCCCCCCCCTCAAGGTGTCTTTGCTGCCCCCACTGGTTGCTTGGTTACATGTGTGACTTTGAAAGGAATTCTGGGTGATGTATTAACAAAACACCAGCCATTACACTGGCTATATTTCAATGTGAAGCACGTCCTACAGTAACTAGTCAGTGAAATGCTGCCTGCAAAAACTTTTCACCCCTGTTTCAAGCAAGGTTGTCCTTGAACATCAGAAAAATGCAGGTCACTGCATTGACGGGGAAGACATCAAAGTTCAGTGGACGCCTGGCGAAAGATCAAGGGGGAGATTCGCATTCGACACCAGAGGCCATCTTTGAACAGAGAGGGAGAGTTACCATCTCACCTGTTTTTTTGTGATTGCAGTTCAGTCCTCAGGTTACGTGTTGATCAAAGAGCTAATTTCATTCACTGAGGAAGACTCTGAGACAGAGCTGAAAGCCTCACAAAAAAAGCAAATAAGTGCAGTTAAGATAATGGTGAAATCTGATCTGTTTTAAAGTACATGTCCAGACATCTTTTGTAAATTAAAATCACTAAATAAACGTTTCCTGGGTTTGGATTACAGTGATTTGAGCCTGCTCTCGTGCTCTCGCTGTTCGTAAACTCACCACTCACTGAGACAGGGCAGCAGTCGTACGAGTTTGTGTGTTTGACCACCATTGATTTGTCTGTGTTTGAAGCCACCCCTGTCTGCCGGTGCACTCTGCATAATGTCTTCAGACGCCCTATTTTTCCGCCAGCTACCTCGCGCTTACAATGCAAGCTGCTGTTCTGCCGCCATAAGCAAAACAGGGAATGCACAGAGCCCCAAGGATGCAGCTCAATCTTTACATCTCTCCGAGCACAGCAGGCACCACAACACAAACCTGTGATATGATACTCAGCTTTTGCATTCCGCTGACATTCCTCTGCAGATCCTGGGAAAAAAAAAAAAGTTTTATCAACACTCAGTGACTCCATAGTGATTGTTTTATTCACCTGCCTCTGGCTGCAGGTTTGCTTATTGCTAAAAAAAAATCTCAAATTCAAAGCCTCCAAAACAATTTCAGTCTAAAAAAAACATGACATATTTAATTTTCCTGTCTTCCTTCACATTACGAAGCAGCCGGTATATGAGGGAGCAGAGGTGAAGCATAAAGCAACTTGTGGCATCTGCGAGCAATCTGTCCACGGCATTGTGCGCCATTTGTTTCCCTCTGGGGGCGTGTGTAAGGAGTTTAACACAACACGATTTACCACGGCAATGTAAATCAAAGGAAAGACCGGAGTACAAACATCAGCAACTTACTGTACTGTAGGTACACAGCTGCTCTGCAGACACACAGTATGCTAATTCTCCTAAATGCCACTCGGAGAAGCTAAACTCACAACGCAGCCGCTGACAGAGTCGCACATAACCGAAAATAAACAGGTCAGGCAGATGAGGCGAACCAGAGGTAATCGTGTGTTTTCCTCTGTAATCTTCTTTGTCCTGCACCAGACTCAGACAACCACAGATTATTTGACTTATATCACAGTTTGTAATCCCCCCCGCCCCCAGTTCACAATATCAGTATCAATAAAAGGAAATGCTATTTGGCAGTGAGATCCGTGGTGAGATATAAAGCAAGCCACCATCGGGCGGGTCCTCTCTGATATGATATTGTCTTCAGGAGGTTTTATTATTTGTGGAATATACAGAGCTTCGCTTCACATGGCTGCCCAGACCCTCAGCTGAATGCTGAATCACAGTTAGCCTGCCAAATGCTAATGGGAACAGCTAACACGTTACATTGAAGGACAGTTTTTCACTCTAAAAGAGCTTTGACAAGCAGATCAAATTCACACTTATGATGAATAACAAGCACTGGGTATACATATTCATCAGTGTCGTAGCCACATATGCATAAGTGACCAAGATCATGATCTTTCACAGACCTTTAATCCAGAGCTGCAATTTGCATGAACAGAACCATAAGAACTTTAATCATGTAATCGTGCAGTAGATGTCAGGACATTGTAGAAGAACTGCTGATTATGAACATTTTGCAGATAAACAGTTCCGTACTGACTGACCTCCACCTGCATCCGAATTATATTTACACACCACAAAACTTTAAAAGGAAGCGAATCTTCAAAAATTGTAATAATAAATCGTTTCAATCGATTTCTAAGGAGAAAATGACAATTGTTAATCTTTGCAGGTTTTCTTTGTCCATTAAGAACAATATATGTTCGTGTTCGTAATGCGTAGAATACAGAAAGCTGATAAGTCAGGCTAACTGAAAATCAAAGAGCAGAAAGAGAAAAAAAGAAAGCGAAAAGAGCAAAAGAATCAGAGAAAAGGCAGATTTGATCTAAATAAGGATGGAGTGAAGGTACAGAATAACCCACTGCGTCAGTTTTGACTGAGCGTATGTTAAGTGATCAGTACAGATCAAAAGAGAGAGAGTGAGGGAAGTAAAAAAAAAAAAGTTTTCCTAAAGTCAGAGTGAGTCGGAGGCCAGCAGTGCTCACAGTGACTCTGTGATTGACAGCCAGCCACCGATTCACACTGACCTGGGGAATTGAAGGATTTAAAGGAGGTGAGGAAAGTGTCTGCACCTATCATCATGGGGTTACTGTCAACTAGGAGGAATATTTTTTCAATTTCCAACACTTTTCTTTCTTTGTGCGTCTCTAAGAAAACTCCACCACCCCTCCGTCCAACCTTCAACTCTATTTATCCCACCACTCTCTTTCTCTTAACCTCCACTTAGCTGCCTCTGCTTTCATCTCCACGCTTGGTCATACTCAGACCTGACTTCTCTCCTCATATACCCCCTCTTCAACCCTTCCCTGCCCATCTACCATCTCCCCTGTCCTCTCATCTCCTTTCTTTCATCTCCCCTCTCCTCCTCCTCTCTTCTCTCTTCCTTCTCTGCTGTCATTTCTTCTCTCTTGATCCGACTGTGCCTCCCACTAAGGCTGTCTACTTTCTGTCCTTACCTCTTTTCTCCCCTTCATTTACCTTCTTTGCTTATATTTACTCTTCTATTTCCTCCTTCTCTCATCTTCTCACTTTATCTGTTAGTCCCTCTCCTTCTGTCTCATCCGTCCTCTTCTCTTTTCGCCTATTTCCTCTCTTTTTCTTCCACCTGTTTTCCTTTCCACCTTTTCCATCCTATTACCACCTGTTTCCTTTCTTGCTTTCCTCTCCTCCTTTCTTCATCTGCTCCCTTTCCTCCCTTCCTTTCCTCTTTCCATCTGTTTCCTTTCCTCTTCTCCTGTCTCCTCGCCTCTGTCAGTCAGTGGAGGGTAAATAAAGGGGAGGTTATGAGGGCCATCCTGTCCATCACGCAGCCACTTAATACCCACAGCTGTCACTGTGTGTACACAAGTGTGTGTTTCAGTGCTCTGTGTATGTGTGTTGATCCAGTTCAGACAGCTAGAGTGTGTATGAGCAGGATTTTCCAAATATCACATTAGAAATTGAGAGAAGGTCATCAAAAATGTAAATACTGCCCAGAGAGAAGCCCAGCGTGTTTTCCTCCTCTCTGCTGAAACAACTGGAATAATTTCCCACTGTGTGTGTGTGTGTGTGTGTGCGTGTGTGTGTGTGTGCGTGTGCGTGTGCGTGTGTGTGTGTGTAGACTTGCTTTAGGTTGAGGTTAGGCATTCATTTGAGATGGTTAGGGTTAGGGTACGTGGCAAGGGAATGTATTATGTCAATGATATGTCCGCACGAATATAGTAAGTTAACAATGTGTGTGTGTGTGTGTGAGTGTGTGCATGCACCAGATCCTCAGTACATCTCAGTGTTTTAATAAGTTGACCCAGGAAGCCACAGAGGCTGCCAGGGTGGGGTTTCTCTCCCCTGAGAGGACTTGTCACTGACAGAAAGACAGAAACACAGGAGGAATGCCAAAACCACAGGAGAGCCTCTGCTGTCTGTCTGTATGTGTGTGCGCATGTATGTGAGTGAGTGTGTGCGTGTGTGTGAGAATTTTGTTCCCTCACCAATTTTCTCCTCTGCCCTTTCTCCTATTCAAGGGGCAATTTTAATCAGTGATGTCGAGAGAGGCACTTCACCTCTCTATCAAATTTCACCACAGTGGGGGAAAATCATTTCTACTAACGATGTCTGGTTTTTATTGGGGCGTTTCTGCTGTGACACAGAGAGAAAAAAATAAAAGTGTTATTTTCAAAACTTAAATGTTACCAGCGCATTTGACTATTACCATTATTCACAGCCTGGGAGTCAGTATGATGTATTTGTATGAGAGCAATGCTACATTATGCTGTGACTGACACATGATCAAAAGCCCAAACATGCATCAGTTCAGTGACAGCTGTGAGAGAATGGTGTTAAAATCTTTGGTCGTCAGTTCAAAGTAATGGTCCCAGATCACACTCTCAGTTTGGAGCTTTGGAGACTAATGGCAACCTGCAGCAGAGTTCAGACAGTCAGAAGTTTAGGGCCAAACTCTGAATGACACTGCTGATAGGATCCACATCTACAAACTAACCAATCGGAATGCAACATTTTTTTTTTTTTTTTAAACATTTAGGTTGAAAATAACATGCATGCTTACATATACTAACCAAAGCTTGTTTATTCTTTTGCTCAATTTTCAAATCATAAGATCAGTGCAGAGGGAAAATGTGAGCTCATGACAGCCAATCTTACACAGAACTGCCCAATTCAGTGTTTTATTATTATATATTATAACCTCAGTACTATAATATAGAGTAATAACATTTAATACCACAAAACAATTAAAATACACAACAGTATTAAACACCTGTGACACTATCAGTGTGCTGATTTTTAAAAAGTTTAATATCAGATATCAGATAACCTCAAAACCTGGGTCTAAATTATTATTATTATTATTATTATTATTACAACACTGTGATTATTTTCTTGCTAAGTTTCTATTTCCCTGATCCCACATACTTTCAGACATACACACACTTCCAAACAGCTCCCATAGTTCCCTCATGAACACTGCTGTATTGTCATAAACACTACATAAAGCTACATTTAACATAGATATTTTGATGTTATAGAATAATCGTTTGCATTAGTGAACATGTAATACTGTTGAGCATGTAAACACCTCCACAACACCTTTTCCCTCCATGCGTAAAAAGATGTTAACGTGTAAAACATGGCATCGGCACTGACTCCAGGAGACACCAGCACCTCGATAATGAAGCTCTGCTGAAAAACCACTTTGCAGCTGATGTGCTAATCTCAAGTGTTGAAGAGTGTCACAGTGCGCAATTATCATTTCCTTAATGCGGGTCAGCAGGGTGAGGAGGTTTTTACATCAACAGGAACATTTATACGTTCACCTATGGAAATGTGCACATTTGAATGCGTGCATTTATTTGTAGACTGTGTGGTTTTTAAAGCTTCACTATGCTGTAAGCTGTGTTTGCCAATGGTACAGGAGTCAGTGTGATGAGAAGTGAGGACACTTCAGTATGCGGACAGGAAGAACTGGCCACAGCCACCCACACTACTACTGCTCTATTTCATACTTTGTTGTATGGGTTCACCAGCAGTTTAGGGTTGAGATTTGGGACTGCAACTCCCATGATACTTGATGTAAACAGGAAGTCCCCAAGAAATTACGTTGTATGCATGAAGCACTACATTTATTAATGTCAGAGTCACCAGAGGGTTATTGGGGTGGATGATGGGTTTGTAACGTGCATCACTGTCACACCAGAGACTGGAGTTTGCATCCCGAGTCCATTTTTATTTCTGAGGACATGTGCCGACACCTTTGTGCTTTAACCTGTCAGTGAGGACAGGAAGTGGGCTTTATCTTCCTCTGTATTCTCAGTATGTTATCTGGTTTGAATTATTCTCCACGCTCTCTGTATTTGTTCTGTCGATATCTGTCTCTCTGCCATCTCAACAACCCACACAAGGATCGGGCAAGTTTGCTTAATGTTATTTAACCTAATCTTATGACTGATATATTTCTAGAGGATGTGCATGACCTTGAATATAGCAACAGAGAACATCCTTGTAGCTCAGCCACAGGAGCCAGGAACATTTCTGTTGAATCTCCGAGGTGCCAGATGGCAGTAACTCAGCCTCATCATACAGTAATTGGTTAGAAACCACAAGGAAAGCAATGCATAGACCTCAACAAGAATTTCAACGGCAGCATTGTTTGCATAATTTCAGTTTTATGATGTATTGGCTGACTTAAAACCAAAAGCATAGAATTGTTACACACATTATTAAACATTATGTCATCAGAGGCATTGTTTGTTCTGCTTAACAGGCAATTGCACAGAGGTTTTCTTATCCCGCTCAAATCTTCTACATAGCCTGAATCCGAACCTTCATGAAGAGCCTGTTTCATCTTTTATGTAGTTCTAATATTTTACTTATCTGCCTGCGCTTCCCAGAAATCACTTTGCGGCAGTGTTACCAGTGCTTTTCCATCTCTGGAGTGGCAGAAACTCTCACACCTCCAAACACACAAGCATGTGACCCTTGCTATTTATTTTGGCACATGGTATGGCCACCAGCTTTGACCTAAGTGACCTCTCAGGCTTTGTAGCTTGGAAAGTAGGAGTGATGTGAGATCTCCAGCCAGTTTGAGTTAATAACCCAGGAGCTGCATTTTGTACAAGCTTGTACAGTGTTGTAGTTTATTATATGATCCACATGACGACAACATTAGTGCGACATTAGCATGATATTAACATGCTGGTCAATTTTAAGGAAAGTTGTGATTAGATTTCAGCTTCTATTAGAAAAGACCTGTGGTAGATTGTCTTTTTTTGGCCTCATCATTATTTTATTTTAATTTGAACAGTAAACCTGACAAACATGTTTCACTTTTTCAGAAAAGTCGAAAAAGAAAAGTAATGCTAAGTGAGGCTTTGCCTGAGTTACAGAAGCAAGTGGAAGAGCTGCCAGACAAAAGAGCGGTGTCAACTTGTGGCCAGTGAAAGATAAAACCTGCTGATCTGAATCCGTGTAGCTTGCCGTTGTCCCTTCTCATCTCAGAGTCTTTTTCATCTTGTAAAGGCGGTTCGCCTGTTCTCTGCAGCATTCCCCTCCAGCATGCTTGTCTTCCTCCGACTGATTAATGTGATTGTTATTCTTTGGATTTCATGTTCTTTGTCTAGTCAAGCAAAGTAGCTCTCAGAGCTCACACAGTCTCACTCCATTCTTCAATTTCGTGCAAACAGACTTCTGTTCCTGCAACTACGACAAACACAGAAGTTTCTGTGTTTCTTTTATTCAAGGAAAAACCAACAGTGGGAGCTTAGAAAAGCAAATGGAAAAGCCTGACGCTTCTGGGTAATGAAGTCCTCAGTTTTCCAATCTGGCTGCTCTTTGGGTCTAGCGATGCACTTAATGGCTGATAGCAGCTTTAAGTACAAAATCTGCTGTACATTCAAAATGATGATTCCTACGTGGCTCAATAATGTACAATCACATTTTTGGACTGTATTGAGCAATAAACATTGTTCATTACATGAATCGGACACTTCTTTTTTAAATTCTGGTTTATTACAGGAGTGGAAAGCCACCAATCTGAAATTATCCCCACTTTGTAAAACCCCACTGCTGTGAAAGTGAGACACCAACTCCTCTGGTAAATCACAATCCCTTTCAGTTGCTCTGATCTCTGAAGCAACAAAATGAGTTAAGACTTGAAAGAGGATTTTGAAAACAGCCAGAAACAAGAATAAAAAGGAGCACTCAGAGGAAGTAACAAATGAGCTCTCACTGAGCAAAAACATCTCAGCCTTGATGGGAAGTTAAGATGGTGCTGGGGCATTGCATCAGCTTTTTAATTACAGCGCTACAGTGTGTTGGAGTAAACAGGGTAGACCAGATTAGGAGAGGAAAACACAAGTGAATATAACCTTCGAAAACATCATGTTTCAAACAAGAATGAAAGCTCAGAGAGTGCAGTCACACACGAGCAGCAGCAGCGACTGCTACAACAATTACCGCTATCTCTAACACACACACACACACACATTTGTGAACACACCTGTACAAAGCTGACAAGAAAAAAACAAAACAAAAAACCTTCAGCTCACCACAGAAAGCATGATAGATAAGATAGATGGACACGATGTTGCACAAATTAAGAATAAGAAATCAAGAGCCAAGAAAATGCTTTTTTTTTCCGAAATAGAAATTCTACCCAAATAACAGCGGTAACATTTTTTTTATTACTACATCACAACACAATGCTACGGTGCAAAAAGGAAATGAAACAACTGTGAAACAATGAAGTCTCCACACACTAGCAAGGTCATAAGTTGTCACGTCAGCAGCACACACTGATACAAACACGAAAAGTTGTCAAGGTACAGTAGCCCAGATGTGCCAGCTGGGGGAGCAAATGTAATTACTTTGCTGCTTTTCCAAACAGCTCAGCAGCGTCGATTGTGGGAAGTGGGACATAGATGTACCTGACTCAGTGATGTCCATCAAAATGTGTCTGTGGGTTTAAATACACATAGGTGGTATCACTGGCATCAGATGCCACTAGTGTGCACTGTCCTTAGAAATTACATCAATAAAGTTGCAGCCGGTTTGAGCAAAATAAGAACTCCTCAGACTGAATAATGAAGTGAAACAAAATGGCCGCCTGATGTTCATGAGCCACTAGGACATTTGACACTATATGGAACTCTTTCACAATACACACAGTACAAAAAAAAATACTGATTAGTGCAGCTTTACAATGAAACTGTTTAATCTAGATTGGAGAGTAAAACTCAGAACATAGAAGCATCTAGACAAAAACTTAAAACACGGAACGTGTATGGGTGCATGCAGCAAACTAAAAAGACACAGCAAAAGACGCACACAAACATACTTCAACATCCTGTATGCACACGGTAACAATTTGAGTTCCATTTAATAATAAAGCTGAGCTTACTCTGTCTTCATCCAGTCTCAGAATGCATTTACATCTTGAGTCATAGCAGGGAAAGCGCAGGTACGATTAAACACTAATGGCTGCATGGCATTTAGTTTTGCATGTTCCAAGCTTCTGGTACTGTGCATGATGGCTCAGTGTGACACTTCATCTGAACAAAGTCATTATTAGCATTACTGACATCACCTATGCTTTAGCAGGCGCACAAATGCAATTTACAGCTGAAATTACGAGGGCTCAGACAGGAATGTATTTACAGTTTTTTAAACAAAATTAAGGATAAATAACTTTAAAAAAAAGCCTAATTAGGAAAATATTATAGGTAATAAATAGTGTATAAAGTGTAGTATCTAAAACAACTTTGCACCTCTTTCTGGCATCAATAATAGTTGTAATAATATCATATGATGGCCAATCTGTATGATAATATTTCATCTATGTTAAATATTGAGAACTCATTTGCAGCCTCCTCTGTGCTCCTGTTACAGTCTCCTTCGTTCCTCACTCTCTTCTTCTTATTTCTGGCTACTTTCACAATCCTTTTTTTTTTTTTTTAAAGTCTTTTGGCTTTTCATTTGCTCGCAGCTCACACTGGGCTCGGCCTCGCTCGTGTGATTGTGAAGCTCAGCTGAAAGGCACGACTCAGTCTGCAGCGGCCACATTCACTCCTGTTTCTCTTTAACACCTCTGACACGCCAAATAACGTGCAGACGATGAAAGAGGAAGGATTGCTGTTTGTCAGAATAGTTTCCTTGTTTAAAGACAAGGTTGTTTGTCGTTTAGTGAATTTGGGCTATAGTCAAGAACCAATTCTCAGCTCAAGACGGCAAACCCATTTTTAAGGGTCATAATGTGTACCATAAGGAGACCAATATGTCTGAAAATGTAACAGAAGTTAATCAGATAGGTGGTTGCCTGTGTTGTTCTGACCTCTGACTGCATAAATAGGTTTCTCACTTTATTGTTTCCAGCTATGTTCCTGTTGATGACTCAGAGTAGATATTTATCTATACATGTATGTGTATGGTATGCACTGTGTGAAAATGACATTTGCCGAGGGTGGTTCGCAAGTGTACGTGGTACCGCAACACCTCAAGGCTAGGACTGGTGATCAACTTTGTTGTTGTATCATCAGACCTGCTGCCGTATGTCTTGGATATGTGTTTTGTGGACTTTTGTGTCCCTCGTGGGGGTCTTATGGGGGGCACTGTGGGGAGTATGGGGTGCCGGGGTTGTTACTACAAACCATCTGGTCCTTATGTAACTGGAGTGAGAGCTGTGTACGTATTCTCAACAGGAAGTCCAACACGTTTCCAGTTGGTTTTGGCCTCTGCCTGGGTTGCACCTCGTCACCAATCCTGTTTGTGATTTTCATGGACAGGATTGTCCAGTGTGGGGACCTCTGAATCACTTGTCAGCTTTTTTGCAGATGATGTGGTTCTGTTGGCTTCATCAAACAGCATCTCATAATGAGACTAGACAATTTCCCTTTGGGAAATCGCGAGAGTGGTGCATTGCACTGCTAGTAATGTTGTGTGCTTCGCAAAACCCAGTATTGACACTATTGTGTGTGTGTGTGTGTGTGTTTGTGTCAGTCTGTCTGTGTGTGTCTGTGTTTGTGTTTGTCTGTGTGTGCCTGAGTGGATCTGTGTCAATACTGGGTTGTGCTTCGCACAACCCAGTATTGACTATTGTGTGTGTGTGTGTGTGTGTATGAGTCTGTGCGTGTGTCTGTGTTTGAGTGCCTCTGTCCTGTGTGCCTCTGTCAATATTGTGCGGTGCTGGCGCACCGCACAATATTGACTTTGTGTGTGTCAGTCTATCTATGTGTGTGTCTGTGTTTGTGTGTGTCTGTGTGTGCCTGAGTGGGTCTGTGTCAATACTGGGTTGTGCTTCGCACAACCCAGTATTGACTATTGTGTGTGTGTGTGTGTGTGTGTGTGAGTCTGTGTGTGTGTGTGTGTTTGTGTTTGTGTGCCTCTGTCAATATTGTGCGGTGCTGGCGCACCGCACAATATTGACTGTGTGTATGTGTGTGTGTGTCTGTGTCTTTGTCAAAAGGGGGCTGTGCATAGCACAGCCCCCTTTTGACCCCTATAGTTCTGCTATAGTTTTAATTACAAAGACAGAGAGACATAGAGTTGTTACAGGGAGAGAGAGAGCCACAGCTCTTGCAGTCACGGTTGCCATGGGGATGAGCTTTCCCGCCGCTGAGGCAGCTCACAGGTGCTCTGACGAGCTCATTTTCGGCCGAATCGGGCCTGCCGAACAACTGCTATCCATGGAAAAACAAAACATGGTATCGCTAAACAAACGGCACCGTCAAAGAGACAAGACTTTAAGGAAGACCTGAATCTATTTTTTATGGTCCTACTGTCTAAAATGTGGATTTTACAGCAAGTTTCAAAAAAGGGGATTTTCTGCTTTTCTCCAAAAATCCTCTGCTCGATTAACATTGGAGTCAATGGAGCAGTTGAGAGCTCCTCTTGTCGCTAAAAGGCACGCCAAAGAGAAACCGTAAATCCTACAGAAAAAGTAAACACATTGTGAGAGAGAGGACAAGTGTGGCTACAACTCTGGAGAATTTCACTGCTCTAGAGTAAAATTTGTGGCCGTAGTCGTCGTGTAAAGAAAAAATTTCAGAGAGTTTTTTTAAAGCCTCTCCACTCTAACCTCCCACTCTAGCCTGGAACATTCCGCAATACACAATCATTGAAAAGCCTGAATTTTTTCAAAATCACTCATGATCAGTTGGAGCTCACAGTTCAAAAACTACACAACTTTTGAAAAAGTTGAATACACCCCGAATACACGAGACTTGTGTCTACATTTTACAGTTTGAATGATGTTTCTAGGTGAAAGTATGCCAGAGCAGTTGATGTTTGAAAAAAGGGGAGAATTTGCGACTTTTTTGAAAATTTCCCATTCATTCTCTATGGGAAATTTTTCGCAGTTTTTTGCGAATAACTTTGCGAAACGTGAATATTCTGGAGAACAAAATACAAGCACACCGAGTCCGATCGAGCCGCACGTTTTGATGTATCATTTGTTAGTGTGCGCTCAACGGTGTGGGACGAGTTACGAACCGAAAATTGGGAAGGAAGAAGAAGAAAAAGAAGAAAAACCGGGAGAACAAGAGTGGTGCATGCTTTGCATTGCACACTAGGTACCTCTATAGCTTTGCTATAGAGGTGCCTAGTGTGCATGCATAGCAATGCACCACTAATGAGAGTCAGCACCTCCGAGTCTGAGGCCACGGTTCTCTGCCAGAAAAGGGCAGGTTGCTCCCTTCGGGTTGGTAGTGAGTTGCTGCCTCAAGTGAAAGAGTTTATATATATTTTGGGGTCTTGTTCGTGAGTGAGAGTAAAATGGAGTGTGAGGTTGACAGACGAGTTCTTGCAGTGTCAGCAGTAATGCAGGCATTGTACTGGACTGGTGTGGTGAAGAGGGAGCTGAGCCGAACGGCAAAGCTTTTGATTTACCAGTCAATCAACGTTCCAACCCATACTCTCCAAAGCTCATTACCTATGGTCATGACCTTTGGGTACTGACGGACAGAAAGAGAGGAGGAACTGGAAAATGCTGCGTAGGAGAGGGATGTTTGGACTACTACTACTATAAAATTGATGGATGGATGGTATTTTTTTAACTGAAATTACAGACAGTATTCAGACTTTCATCGAACTGGTAATATTTATTTTATACTAGGCCTACCTAATTTCTTTCTTGTCTCTGTGTCTTTTGCCACATCTTCTAACTTTCTTGTCTAATTGTTTTAAATTCACCATTTCATGTTAGGTCACTTCTAATATGCTTTTCTTTTTTTCAAGTACAAGTACAAACAGTGAAATCAGAGCTTGTTCACAAAACAGGACTGATGGAAAATAACACAGCGAGTATTTTTAGAAAACAGTCTGAGAATGAATTAGATCCACAACAGAGGATTACTGTGCAACCTCCACCAGTCAGCAACCCTCCCCGGCCTCCCTCAGTCTTGAACTCGTTGCACAACTTCACACAGCAATAAGGTAAATACGTTGTGACTGATGGGAGAAAGCACGGGGCTAAGTACAGTCCGGGCCCTTTGTACTCATACCTTTCCAGGTTACAGGAGCTCAGGGGATTACAAAAGCAATTGTACACCTATAGCCCTACATCAAGTGATAGAGCCAAGTTTGCTCCTTCAGGCCATTGGCCCCCAGTGTGTTGGTGATTTTGCTCTCCCAGTGTAATAATCACCAAACACACTCCACACGCACACTCATGAAGTCTCAACCTCCGAGCTAAGCAACTTAATGTAGGTCTAGGATTTTTATTTTTGGTTGCTGGGTGCGTGGGTGCTTTTGACAGCTGTACCCCAAACACTCATCACGGTCGCTTTACACCTTCTCTCTCTCTTTTTCATTCTACATCTTCCCCCTTAATATAAAGCAGCAACACTGTTGATGTTAATGTTTTGGTTGGTTTCTAGTTTTTAGGGAGTTTTGATGGTTCTTAAAAAGATTGGTGAATTTCTCTCTGATTTTGCTCTGATGTTAATTTAGTTTGGTCTATTTCAAACAAAATGTTTGGAAGTTAACCGAAATGATCGTTAGCGGTTCATCTGTTAGCAGTGTTTTAATTCAACAATTCATCATTTATTCTGCAAAATGACAGACGGAGAGTAAAACATCACACAAGGTGACATATTCAAATGTCTCATTTTGTCCAACAATAAATAAATAAATAAATGATTAAAAAAAATGATAAAAAAAAAAGAAAAGAGAGAAAGGTATTTGACCATCTGACAAGCACTTCTGGTGAGGAATGCTGGCAGCTTAACTTACCCTTTTAAACGAGGTTTGATAACTATATTCTTCAGAACCCATGCAAAAATGCCTGACTGCAAAGAACTGCTGACTATCTGTAGTACGTCTGATGATTTGCAGTTAAAACCATCTTTAAAGAAGCTTGTAGGCACAGTTTCAAGACAGTAGGTGGTAGGCCCAAGGTGTTGAACAAGTTCTGTCAAGGCTGCATAATCCAAGGGGTGAAAATGTGCCAAGTTAGTGTAGTCTCAGCACAGGCAACATAAAAATTTAGCGTTCAGACTGATGCTGAGGGGTTTGTCACTCTGTCAACAACGTTGAATAAGTAGCGTGGGCATTGTTGTTATTTTCATTAATACTCTTAGAGAGAAAGGGCTGCTTTGCATTTTTTTAGTTCCAGGTCATAGATGTACAGTTTCTCTTTATATATTTCACAATGAACCTGGAGTTTAGATTCTTTCTTCCTTTCTTTTTTCTGTACTTTCTTTTTTGAGCTTTTAGCAGTGTTGCATTCAACTTTAATCTTCATGGGGAACAGTGGCATCAATAACATTCAGAACGTTAGAACTGAAACTGTCTACGAGTTCACTGACAGGAACTGAGGCAGAGCCGGTGTGGGTGTGTGGACAGCCTGAGTGAATGATGTACAGATGTTTTGATTGATGTTGTGTTTTCTGATTACCTCTGTTTTAGTCCTGCTGGTTTCAGCAGAGATGGTCCTTCTAGAGAAAAACACCAATAATCAGAAAAGCCAAATGTTTGGACCTTTGGAAATAGTTTGGTGTGTCCCTTATTACTGCATGTGTTGACTCTGTTACATGTTGGTGAAGTCCAAAGTTATCCAGGATGTACAGAAATTGTTTAGCATTAAAATCCGTGGGATTTTCAGTATGAATATTTAACCCCCCACCCCCTTTTGGGTCAAGTTCTGGTGCTGTGCCAAGATAAGATGCATCATTAGGGAAGGCTGGTTTGGGAACCTCTGCAGCTAATTCAGTGCCATTAGGACACAACCAGGGGAGCGTGACAGCAAAGTCCATGTCAGGATGCTCTACATTTGATGTAATCCCATGTATAATAATCTGTGTCTGTCCGTTTGCATCTGGTGGCTCAGCTTCTCATGCAATAGAGTCAATAAACTGCTCAGTCTCACGTATATGATGCAGTGTTTCAATCTTCTTTTCGAGCTGTATTGTCCTCTCAGTCAGTCGCTCACTCTCCGTGCAGCTTACTGATTTTTGCTGGGCTTGGAGACTTAGCTTTATGCTGTCGTTGGCTGGTCAGAGAAGTTTTGGATGCTAGGCTAGCAGAAGCTGTGGCAGGGCTCTGAACCTTGTGTCTCGAAAGAAAATGTTTCTTCTATTCTACCATTCCCCTGTAGATAAGATCAGGGACAGATTGTGGGTATGCTTATAAGAAAGAATCGGTAGGATGCAAATAGTTGGTCTGGTGGAGCCGACCGTTCACCTCTGACCTCTTCCCTAAGACGCTGTGCAGGTAGGGTTAGCAGTATCACGGTGCTTCCCTCCTTTGTTTTGTCACAGATCACAGTCGTTATTCATTGAGCCACAAAAAGTCCTTGTCAAGAAAACTTAAACATAGGTTGTTGAAAGTGTCTGAACAAATGACTAATGCTGTCGTTTTTCTGCTGACAGCCTCCTTCGTCACTGTAGCGCTGGAACCCCTGGAAACTTGAGCTTTATTCTTCTTTCATGCCAAATAAAACTAAACAGCTAAGCTCTTGCTGAACACTCGTAGCTTGTAACTGGCAATGATTTAGGGCCCCACTTCTGGGCCTCTTTCTTTATTTCTCTGTCATCTCCTTTCTCTTTCTCCCACAACTCCTCTCATCTCCCACTCATGCCAGGAGTGGTGACTGCTCTCAGCAGGGCGTCCATTTTGTAAGTGCTGCAGGAGTTTGTGGAGTGGCAGTTCTGCTGGCGGAGCTGCAGAGGAAGAGGCGAAGAAGGGAAATAGGTGATGATGAAAAGAGCGAGCGATCCAGCGCCAGGAGGCAGAGAGGGAAAAGGCAGGAGTCCAGTTCGGGGAGAGAGGGAAGGGAAGCAGAGAACGATGCATCAAATCAGAGAAGAAAGGGGAAAGCAGAGAATGGAATGGAAGGGATGAAAGCTATCTGGCTGTCACAACACTGGCTGATCAAAGGCCTTCATGTACTCTTCAAATGATCAGCTTATGTACGACGCCATATTGCAGAAATCTAATTTAACCGCACAGATCAACAGTGTCACTTTCAAGTCATGATTTACTGCATATCAGTGTCAACTTTCAATTTCCTGTGATGTATATTTGAGGAATACAAATTCCAAGATGTTTGATCAGATCTTTATCTTAAAGTTTTAGGGAATTGCAATGGGAGCGCAAAAAAAAAAAAAAAAACATGCATGAAACTTATATTCCTTATTTGTAATTCATGCACAAGCTCCAGCTCCTCTTGCCTCATTCATATCATACTTCAAATGATTTGGCAATCAGGCCTCAGGGGGTGTACTGGAGAGGAGAGGAGCAGAGACAGGAGAAATATTGCTCGGCGTTTCAGCTGTTCAGTAATTATTTCTCAGGCAGTAGCAGAGACGCCCAGAGGCTGATAAAAGACCAGTAGATCTTGGGGGTCCTCGGAGAGCCTCGGCGCTCCATGAGAAGTGCTCCATTAAACTGAAGCATCATGGGAAATCTTGCGCTAGGAGCTGGACACAAGCCCGCTGTGAATCCTCTCACCAAGCAAAATCTAAATATGAGAGTTTATGTCGTATTGGTTGATTGTAATCATTTATACAGGATCTCACCATCATCTCATACGAGTATTTGACGCTTCTCTTTTCTAAAGATGCTTTTAGCTGTTGTATTCATGCTGCAGCTAGATGCTCAAGATCTTAGTATTGACAGTGCTGTTTTCATCCCACAGCTAGCCTCGTTCCAGACATCGCTGCACACGTCTCTGATCTGTTCAGTGATTCCTGTGTTGTGGTGTTGTGCCCAGAGACATTTTGTTTAGCTTGGAGGACTTGGTTGGGTCTACATGCAGTTTGTTTTGGATTTACTTTCTAGAGGTTTCTGCACCTACCCCTTACAGATTATTCTGTGCTATAGTTCCACTGAAAAGAAACAGTCCCTGTTAAATGCTGTGGAAAGTAAGTTTATGTGGGTTGTTTAAAAATAAATAAATACAAATTAAAAAAAAAAAAGAAATTCCCTCCACCTCTGTTGTGTTGAGGTCGGGGCGTAGACCTCAGATAGTGTAGCTAAAAATGATGGAGAAATAAAACCAGGAAAAAAAAACCCCTTTGGTTCACAGGGTCTGCTCAGTGTTCTTGTAGTAATCAATGCTGATTTGTCTTTTCAAACTAGATCTGTTTGACCCACAGACACACATAACCTGCCAGGGCCAGCTAGCAGCTATCTCTTTACATCCAGCATAAAGACATACATCATTATAGCACAGAGAAAAGTAAGATTGGTTCCATCTGAAGAGATTATTTGATTAAGTATGTTCCAGAAGATACAGCTCCATAATCTAATTCGTTTTATGTTTTTTTTATCTTTTATTTCATTCCGCTCATTAAGTGTCTTAGTTTTCATTAAGTGTTGTAGTTTTCTACACCCTCTGTTTTTCCTTCACCTCCCCTTTTTTATCCCCATGATTTATACAATCTGCTCATGTTTTCCAAATCCGCCGCAACCATCAAAAGGCCAAAGGTGATGTTACTCACACATATGCCAAAGCTTTAGTTGTCCGGCAGAGCTTCAGATGCTTTCTGTCTGATTACAGAAGTCTTGGCACATGCAGCTGGATGTCTTGTTCAGTCCATTCGTGGGACCACATGCTTGTTTAGTGCTCGCTGAATGATTGAACTTCATCAGCATACGAATGAGTAAATCATAACAGCCTCTGTTTTTTTTGTTGTTGTTTTTTTGTGGGCACATACACAGAGAAAAATAACGTATCCTGGATTACATGGGAACAGAAAATAAAATGATGCAGGGCAGATAAAGGATCCATGTAATTAGAGAGGGATCTGGGGAGGGCGGGGGGGGGTGGGGGGGGTATGTAAGATATGTGAGAGTGGTGTACAGTATGAGGGATTAGTTTGGATTAAATCAGTGGTAAAGGACTGGGCTCTATTACACTGGTCCTTTATTTGTAACAAAGAACCGAACACAACGTGTTCTGAGCCGCCCCCCTCAAAAAAATGACACTATTTTTATCCTTTTGCTAACCTGGAGAAAATCAGCTTTTATCTTTTCGAGCTTCTGCAGATGTCTGCTTCAGTGCAGAGGCTCTCTCTCACGCTGCCAGCGTGCATCGCTGAGGCCTTTAAATAGACGGAGGAGATGTCGTGCACGGTACTGCACGTTTTGTGCGTTTGTGCCACGTTGTGGTATTTTTCTTGCGTCACGACTGGGCTTCTCTGCTGGCTGTAGCACTGATTTTTTTTTTTTTTCCCCCCATGCTGCCTTTGACGACAGAAGAATATCCATTGTCAGATTGAAGACTCAGAGTGACCAAAATTCAAAATGCACTTCTGCCTATTGGCAATGTCACACGTCTTGGAAGGAAAACTGGGGAGAAAAAAAGAAAACAAATACAAGATCTATAAATAAATCATGTAACATGACGTCAGTAAGCTGCACACAGCATGCTTATGCTTACTGAGTGGGCTGATCTGTGAGGAAGAAGAGGACAAAATATACTGTTGGAGTTCTGTATTTGCATTTTGTTAAAGGCTTGTTTTTCCCATAGTACAAAAAAAAACCCCCATTGCAGCAGGCGAGGCAGTGCCAGTGCCAATGTCATTTAAACTTAGTTTTGTCCATATTCATAAAACTCAGGTAAGTTTTTTTCTGTGAGCTCTGCTGTATAAAAAAACTCCTACAACTCATCACACCATAAACCAGACTGTTTCCCTTTTCTGAGAGCAGTTCATGTGAAAACTAGAAATGCTCTTTTTTTTTTTTTTGGGTAATTTTAGTGAACCAACTCTTCAAACTCTGACTTTGTCACCCTCTGTAGTTGTATTCTTCTCTTTCAAAGCGTTCTCCAGACTTACTTTTAGTCTTCACCGCGTTGTCAAGCGAGGCAGAGAACAATCCACTAGACTTGTTGTAGTAGACGTCTCACAGAGCGGAGATGCGTAAATGTGTCTAAAGGGCTTTTGTAGTCACACAGGTGTTTTCAGACACCGTGGCTGATTTAACCACGGCTCGTGTTGATTCTGGAGGGAGCCACGCTGCTGCAAACAAGTCCTATTGATAACATGTTTACGTTTGTGTACCTAAAGAGGTGGAACAAAAGCTAGCAGGAGGAGGGAGATGTCAGTTAAATGCAGACAGCCCACGGCCATGAAGGAAACATCTGTGAGGGTGGACCAGTGGTGTGTGGGGCCTAAAGTACAATAAGGTCCGTCACACATTCTGTCTCTCTGTACTTTCAGACTTGTACCTTGTCTATTTTTTCATACTGAGGTTGTAAATAACACCTCATAAAAAAGGGCTCAGTAACAACTGGTCACCATTGGTCAAATAGGAGGAAATAGGGCATTTACTGGGGACTATTTTACGCGGTGGATTAATCCACATTTGTGTGCCCCAGTGAGTATTTGTGGAGGATGATGTATGTAGGATTGAGTGAAAAGAAAGTGCAGTGTGTGTGTGTGTTCATGCTAATGAAGGAACATGTTACCCTGTAAAACAGGGTGGCTCATTAATGTGTTTTTGATCAACAATGGAAGCACAGCTGTGGCACCCAGGAATAAGATAAATCAGGCTTTGATACAGACACAGTACTTGTTAGAGGGAAACATCCACTGTTGGTTTTTGTCTTTTCATGGGATTTGGTGACAGCAAGCAAACTTTAGAATATTGTGTTTTGAATTGAATATTTTTTTTGTTAACTCTGTTCATCCATGCCTGTAGATAGATGGATGCCTGTAGATAATCCTGCACAGAATTTAAAATCTAATAATATCAGTGATCATTCTACTGTTTTTTTAATTCTTTTTCCACTTTGATTTTTCAGGCAAATATAACGGCATTACTAGAACAGATGTCACGTCATGTTTGAACATAAGCATCCTGCTTCTAAAGCTCCGAATCAGCAGGAAATAGTACATAACCATATTTAGTTATCTAACAATCATAGTGACAGCTTTCATTTACTGTGACTACAGAGATAATCCCAAAGCGAATAGGACCTTATTTGACCTTTTTCAGAGACAAAAAGGCGACAGAGGAGACAACCTGTGAGAGCTTTGTAGTGTCTGATGTGAGCGCTTCACTTCATGTTCAGGTGTGTAATACTTGCTGAGAAGAGCAGACAGAGTTTCTTCCATGTGCAGCTCAGTATTCCCCGCGTAACCTCGCTGCCAGAACCAGCCTTAAGGCTCGCCCCCAGCCTCAGACGCACAGCACACTACTGACGGTGAAAAGTTGTGCTCAGGACGCACAGACAGAGGAGGGGAAGCACACAGGCCGCCCCTCATGCCCTGCAACCTTGAACTGGGACTCACGTGCTTTAAATTCATAATACCATACACACGTCACATTTGAGTCATATGCCGCTAATTTTTAAATACCGTTGAGTTTGTGTTTTTGATGGATTCATCAGTTGCGGTACATGTCAGAGTCAGAGAATAAGGGGAAGGAGCAAAGCCTTATGATGCAAATGCTTTCTGGGTAGAGAAAATCAGATTAGGGTTTCATTGACGTGTCTGTCTGTTTGCAGCCCTGGGAACACATGACACTGTGGATAATCTGCTCAAATAGCTCGCAATAATTAAAAATATTCAGACACGCATCAGCCCGTAGCTTTCATTTTCTTTAAGCATCCAACGTCAACGTGTGCCAACATGGAGCATCCACACGCATCCAGACTCTGCCTGACAATTATACAATGCGCATCAGAAGCATAAGGAGCTTTGCGGTGCATTTTAAGCTGAGTCAGTGGTAATGTTTTTGTTCTTTATTTTAATTATTACTAACTCGCACTCAAAGCAGATGTAGTGGTACATGAGCTGCGGGAGACAGAACAGTTCTAATCTTCTGTGATGGTTCGTTCTTTTTTTTTTTTTTTTTTTTTTAAACTCATTTCAAAACAAATGTGTTAATGCTGTTTTTGCAATGCAGGTGATCCTTGTAGTCATAAATTACAGCCTGGATAGTTCCATTCATGTCCAGCCCAGTCAAAGGAGGCCGTTTCACAACATACTGGCTGCTGTTTGCAGCAGTTTTCTATAGCGAAACACCAAGAACTCACAAAATAATGTCTAGAGGTGAGGGGCGTCGTTTTCAGTGTTGACTTGAACAAAACATGAAAGTCAGTCAGAACTTAATTGGTACAAATTTACAGGCTGCTATAAACTGAAATGATTCTTATTAAGCTTCAGAACCAGGTCATCTTTAGACCACATCTAAAGACAGAGTGTTTCTATCAGCTCTGAAGGGATATACTTCAACGATGCCTCCTTCACAGGCATCGTGCCCCCACACTTCTTCAACACCACTGCGTCCTCGGTGTCTTTGTAGTCTCGACACAGTGAATGGTACAAATGGCTTAAAATGGCCCAAAACGTCCACCCATTCAGACAGTCACTGTTCGTACGTGTAGTGTTGCTCAGTTTTACACACAGATAGCTGTTGGAAGTCGTCGTATGAAGAGTGAAAAGAGAGAGAGCTAAAGAGACCTGCCTCATTCTCACCTCCTATCATCACCAATCTCTGTAAAATTGGCATGATTATCAAATTTTCTGTTTCACAAAGTTACAGAAATTGAGTCCTGCAACAGCGAGTGCAGTCGATTCGGAGCAAGGCAGCAGCTTTTTCATCTTTGTTGGCAATTTTTCCATCTACGGTGCAGAGCCCAGAATACATCCAGGCACTGCTTTTCAGGTGCCTCGGTGCTGATTATCCAATCAGCACGGGCTTTAGCTGGCTACCGTCCTTTTCCATTTTTATTTTTTATTAGCTTATTTTACTGACAGGTAAATAGGTTGAGCTGACAGTGGATTTTGAGACGAGTCTGATGGACAATAAGTCAAACGGCCTGTTGCATTTATAGAGTGTTCATGCTGAATTCAAACAGGTGATTACAGCTCAAATATTGAACTCATTCTCACGTTTGAACACAGGGTGATAGTGACGTCACACTTTTCATGAATTATTAACAACATTTCAGATACGTTCACTTTTAGGTTTGCCTCCAAATAAAGTGGTTTAGATGATCTGGATAGATCAGATGGACCCCATTAGCTTGTTTATATCCTGTCTGATTATACTCGCTCTGTCCGACTTTGCTGTAGTGATGAATAGGAGCAGCAGCTTAAGTTGGAGTTTGGGCCTTTTATTAGAGGCAGGTTTTTGAATTTCATTCACTGAAACCTTTAATAGGTTAAAGTAAATGCATTATTCATCAGATACTCTGATCTAAATAGCATGGAAGCTTTTATTTTCTGTAATTTTAAAATGATTACTTTCGGAGAACATGGGATTTTTTTTTTTTAATCTCGTTGTTGTTTTCCTTTACAGATGGACCCCAATTTGTTCTGTGCAGAGTCTACAAAATATTAATAGCAGTAGTGATGTTCAGAGAAAGTGAGAAAGTGTCTCTCTGTGGTTACATCACGTTGGAAATGGGGTGGGGGGTGGGGTGGGGGGGGGGGGGGGGGGGGGGGGGCAGGCAGACTTTCACAAGAAATCCCAGGAAACATCCAAATCTCCGATTCCCAGTATTCAAGCCTTGAACCAAACACTGTAAATATACATTTCTAGAGCTGCTTGTTGTGTACACATTCACAGTGTGCCCTGAGCCGGGTGTCAGTCAGGCAGCTAAGTCGCTGAGGATTGCTCTCACAAGTCAAATCTGCACATCTGCTGTCGTCTCTCCTCTCTTTGGCATCCAGCCCAGAATTGACTCTTCTCTTTAGAGCTGATTAGATTTTTTCCCCCTTCTTTCTCTTTCTCTCTTTCTCTCTCTCTCTCTATATATGTACTCTACATCTATCCCTCTCTTCAGCCTGGAGTGTGTGTGCAGCTATTAGCTCTTTAGCCTGCATCTTCTGGCTCATTCCGTATGTGTTATCCTTACACTGTGTGTGTGTGTGTGCGCTCGTGTACCCATGCATGTTTCCACATCCCATTCAACACCCATCCCTGAGGATGCAACCCTGTGTCACTGTGCTGACCTTTACACGGCAAACCCAGGAAAAAAAAAAAAAAAAAGAAAAGAAAAAACATTAAAGAAGATTTATGGAGGCATTTGACTTCATTGTCAGTTTATCTCTGTGCGGCTGCTATCTGGACGCGATTCACAAGCATGCATAGAAGGAGCTATTTGTATGATAATGTAAAACAGACTCTGTGGACTGGCTGCTCTATGGGATGCCATGCAGGAGACAGCTGACATAAGCACTTATTGAATCTTTCCAGCGATTCAGTAGAAATGTGAGTAATGCAGAGGGATAGAAAGAGGGAATGAGAGCAGTAGCTGGTGCTGGTGGTTGGGCCTGTAAATGTCAGCTTCGAGGGGGCCCCCCTGTCTGCTTGCTTTCGGGCTCTTTAGCATTTAAAAGAGGAAGACTACAATCCTACACATAATGTGAGTCTCTTGTTCTTGTTTCGGCGCTGAGAGTCGACTACAGTGACCAGATTAATGAGCAGCCAAGTCTCCATTCCACCCACTCCCACTCCCACGCTGTCTTCAGAGGCTTCCAACACATTGTGGATGATGTGACATGATATAACACAGTCTCCCACTTCAATTCATATCTCTTTGTTGAGGTGCCTTTGAATAATGGGAATGTACATTAGTATACTCAGGGCTCTGAAAGCCTGTCTGGAGACATTACAGACAAAATGTTTCATCCAGAGATAAAACACAAATGCATGGTGAGGGCTGGGTGAGCGTGTGCCATCAGTGCAAAATATGAGCCATTGATTAGTTGTAAATCTATCGTAGCTGGTGAGAGAGGAGTACTGTAAAAAAAAAAAAACTGTTCTGCTCTGAATCACCATCGAGACTGTGGAGGGCTTTAAAGTATGAAAATGTCACTTCAATTAATCTAGAACGTGATTCTTTTTTTTTTTTTCTGAGAATTTGTTCAGAATGTCATGCTTAACTATGGAAATAGTTGTTGCTGAGATAGGTGTGGATGTTTTGTGTTTTTGTGTTTACATGGCAGTGTGCACACTGTAGCTCTGTGTCTAGCCTGGGGTTTCTGTTTTGGGGCTTTTCGTGATTGGTTTTGGTAACGGTGACACTCTCTCTACATTTCTGGATGTAGCCGGTGATGGATGAAGCGTAGTGCTCGAGGCCGGTCTGCACCCATGCGTAGCAGCCTCTTTGAACATGTTCCAGTTGGTCTGTTTAAAGCAGCCCCCCGGGCTGTGATGGTTTCGGGTGGTGAGTTTCAGCCAGTTTCAGCAGAGGTCAGTGAGTCTGGATCCAGAGTAACTATGGAACTATGCACGCTGCCGCCTTACCCTGCTTCTCAGTGTTTTTGGCAACCCATTACATCCAGTCATTTCTACTCCAGACCCCTTGTCACAGGTTTGACGTGTCTATGAACTGTGAGGAGTTCAACCGATGAGTATTTCACAAGGAAAGCGAGTATCTGAGAAAAGTGGAACATTTTGTATGAAATATTTTTTTTTTTTTCTTTTTCTGACACACAAACCCAGAGACATAACATCAATAGGGTTATGTCTCTGGGTAGGGAGGCTCTATGAAGAAGGCAATGAGACATGCTCAAAAGCTTCAGTAACAGCTAGAAAGTAAACCTTGAGTTCAGAATATTTAATCTCAAATATGTGTTCCCAGTGTCAAAATTACCTGAACGTGTATAGGTAGGAATTAACCTAAAACTAGTGTGGTGTTTTTTTTTCGTTTTTGTTTTCTTAGCTGTGCTCAGGCCAGTGGTCCGACCCTGACACCCAAAGATCTAACAGCATAAATCTCTTGGGTTGTGAGTTAGAAAACAAGTAGGACATTTTTTTTACTTTTCTCAAACATTTATTTTTCTGTAAAACACTCATGGGTTGCCCTCTTCACAGTTCAATGAAACATTAAAACTGTGGCGAGGGCTCTCAAATACTTGGCCGTAATGTGTCGGAAGCCAAAAACAACTGGGAAGCTGTGACTTCAGCACTATGGATGTAGAAATCAGACCTCGGAAGCTTAGTGAACAAACACTCCCTGAATTATATAAATCTGGAATCTGATTTATTCAGGTATCAAAATAAGGAAAAAGACATATATGCCTGGGCTCAGACTACCATAAAGTATATGGTATTCAAAAGTCTTCAGTGTGGCTTTGTGAAACCTTTGAATTGACTACATGCAATGCCCTTCAACAAGAAAACACAGGCTCAGACTATACTGTGGCAAACACACATGATGCTGAAGTGTCCTTCAGCAAGATTCTGAATCGCTTTCAGTTCCATGGCTGCGGTCGTTTAGGTACCGCCGGCCTCTGACCTCTCTTTGAGAGAAGAACCTTGCTGAGATCTGGAACGGATCGCATTATTATCAGCTGTAGGTTGAACCCATCGACTACCCTGTAAGTGGGTGTATGAGGCTTTCATGTCACCAGTGGGAGAGAAGAGGTTTTTCATAGCAGCGACAACAGCGTCCAGCCCAGGCCTTCAGCTCTAATGCTCTTCATTGCTTCATTAGCAGGGACAGAGTGTGTGTGTGTGTGTGTGTGTGTGTGTGTGTGGATGTGAATGTGTGGGTGTGGGAAAGAGAGCGAGGGAAGAGCAGCTCTGATGCTGTCACTCGGCTGTCGTTATACTTAAACAACTCTCAAAGTGGCACACAGAGTCAAAGAAGAGCCATAATTAATACTCCCCCTCTGAAATGAAGACAGAGCATATGGAGTCTCATTGTCTGCTGCCACTGAAGTCCCCTTTTAGGGGACATGAAAGCGGACACAGTGATTTCTATTACTGGACCTTATCAGACGCTTAGCCAGGAGATTAGTGGTGGTAATTCTCTCTTTTTTTTTTTTTTTGGTATAAAGGTTTTTTTTTTTTTTTGAAATTCAGAGCTCATGAGTGAGAGGGACGGAGGTAAAAATTGATTCATTAGCCGGGAAAGGATCCTTCAGTCAATGGCCAGATTCTGAGCCTTTCTCTGTTATTCAAAGCGTGCTCTCTCTGAGTGTCGGCAAAATGAAATTCAGTCTGTGACTTATCAGCGTCCTCTCAGGAAACAGTGGTTTCACCGAACCTTCAGAGAACACACCGGGCTTCTGATTGCTCCCCAGGTGAGACTCTGTGGTTTTAGAGACAGTCTTGTAACTACGGAGTGGGGTTTGAGTGGCCTGGATATGCTCTGTCGTGGGGATGGCATCATTCAGACTGAACAATGAAGCAATGGGCATAAATAGGGAACAAGCATGGAGTCACTGAACTGTGATATCGCGCCCCCCCCCCCCCCCCCCCCCCCCTCCCCAATTATTAATTCAGCTTCTATTCCTGGCTTTTCTCATTTGCTTTCTTCAAGTGATGTTACATTTTGACCCCTGAGGACTGGAGTCAGTGCCACTGCATGTTTTAATCATGTTCCTCCTTCATCCATGTGAGTCCAAGAGGCGGCCGGACCAAGAGTAGAACTGAGAGCGAGAGAGAGGCAGAGATTACCCCCGCCGCTTTCTCCCACGGATCTGAAGCTCCATATAAGCCTACATACATGCTTGGACATGCGCGCCACGTAGGCTTGTGGACCACAATAAAATGTAATGACATGGACTGTCGAGGAGGCCCGAGCACCCTGCTGTGATTGAAATGGAGACACAAAGCTGTGGGAAATTGGAAGAAAAGCTTGAGCTCAGTCTCCTTCTGCCGCGTGCAGGAGGAGGTTGCTTCACTCGTTTCTGGCTGTGTAAACCGCCACCTTTGTGGTGCGTTAAGCTAATATCGCAAACCCCCCCCCTTTAAAAAAGGGATCATTAAACATTCAGTCCATTATGTTTGCTTTTCCCTAGACAAGACAGCCACCTGTTTTAATGCAGACGACTTCAAAGCCGAGCTATTTGCACAAAAAAAAAAAAAAAAAGCAGATTATCTCTGGGACAGATTGGCAGAGCTGTGGATCTTTTACCTTTAGGTAATTATTACTGCAGTTGTTTTTCTGCTTGTACCTGTCTTTAGTCTCCATGGGGGGGGGGCTGAGTTAGTGATGCAAAAACTCCTGAGGATAAAAGTACATTTGCTGGGAGTTGCGAGGTGTCTATCGGTCGGGGGCTGGGGCCTCCACACGGAGCGTGGAGTCTGCCCGGTAATTAACACAGCAATTGACTGACACTCTCTCTGTGGCTCTCTCTGTCTGTGAAGGATAAGCCCATTTAGCCGTTTTAGAACTCAGATAAGGACAAGTTGCTAATGTAGCGTGAGAAGCCCGACTGCTGTGGTTCACTGCGTTGATATTTTTTTTTTGTCTCTGCTGCCGGTTTGTTTTATTGGAGATGTAATTGGGTGTTTTTCTATCAAAATGCTGCACACATTTGTAGAAAAGTTGGCAAAAGAAAATGCAAATCACAGTGGTTTTTTTTTTCATGTGAATATTTGAAAAAAAAAAAGTCATAGTGTCTGTTAGATTTCTGTAAATCAAATTTCGCCGTGGCACTTTGGTGCCTGTCGTGCCATTTATTTTACCTTCAGGTGTTAAATTACTTTCCTGTGTTCACACATTTTGTACCATGACTGTTTTCAGCCATCCGTCTGTGCACTTTCTATACATGCCCATCCTGTTAACAGTCACTGGGAGCTGGAGCCTATCCCGGCGTGTATTGAGCTAGGCTCAGGGTACATCCTTGACAGGTCACCAGTCTCTCACATCGCTGAGGTGGATGAAAGCCCTTGGCTCACTGATGGAAGAATGAAAGTGGCTTGGGATGAGTGCAGTGCTGCAGGTGAGAAGATGAAATACGATCCAGGAAACGCAGTCTGAATAAATCATTCACGAGTCAGAGGCCCCGGTAAGACCGGCATTTACTACGGCAAAATTTCGGACTGAAATCAGTTCATGTCAGCGGAATGGCTGTAATCAGTGGACTTAGTCTCAGCAGCAGAGTAAATCTGCATTAAGCTTCCGCACAGAGTTCAGCTTTGGTGATTTTTGACACATGGGTCATGGCTGTGGGGCGTCTGATGTGCCAACACCATTGTCACAATGAAATGAATTAGAAGGTTGCATTTTTAATTATTTATTTATTTATTTATTTTTGAGGCGCTGCTAATGTGCGAATGCAGACTGAAGGTGTCAATGTGCTCCAAATAAAGTGCCTGTCAGATTCTCTCCCATCGTCAGAAGCCCCCCCACCCTCCCACCCCCCTTCTTTCAGATGGTGGAGTCATTTGTCCAACACTTTTTGTAACTTTCCAAAACCAAGACTCCAACACTTCTCGCAGTGACGGGTTTGCTGTGCGGAGGTGTGAACATAGTCAGGGTTTGAACGTCTTTCTCTGGAGCTTTTCTTTTCCTCCTTCTCAAAACTGCTCTTGTCATTTTTTTTGTGTGTGTGTGACTCTTCATTACTTGAAGAGCACAAAGAACACAAATAAGACAGTGTTCTTGGAGAGATGCAATGTTCTTGGATGTTTTAAGCCTTTTGAAGCCTTAACACACACACAGAAAAAAAAAAAAACACATTTACACCCATAGGCAAGTTCCATCTCTTCATGTCTTAGAAGTGTGAGGAAACCGGATCACCCAAAGGAGACCCACTTAGATAATATGAGAACATAAAACTTTTTTGCCACCTCTGTCATGCCTTTGGAGGACACACTCCCTTTCGCTAAGAAATCTGCTGAGATACCCTCATGTGTTTACACCCCCCCACCACCCAACCCCCAAACTTCCAGGCAGCACCTACCATCCAGTCCCCCGTACCCCCTGATGTCTCTGCTTACAAAACACCTGAGTCAGAAGAAAAAAAAATCCCCAGTCTACTTCCTCTTCTAGAGTAGTCCTCCACATCCTCTTCCTCCTCCTCTCCTCCAGCTCCACCTCACCCCACCTCGGGGGGACGTTGCATTTGTTATTCCACCCCTGAGAGCGAAGGCCTCTGCTGGCCGCCAGCTTGTATATCCCAGACCATTAACAACATGACAGGAGGAGTTAGCTTGACTGGCATGTTTATTGTTCTGTTGACTGGGCAGTGCTAATGAGGCCTTCGCGCTGTGCTGGGCCAGCAGGATTACCCCAGCATCAGAGGACAAGCACAAACAAGACCCACTGTCGCTGGCCATTTCCATTTCAGAGCACCCAAACACACACACACACACACTCAATACATGTGCCACACACATGAACACAAACATTAGACTTGTGCTGTCTTCAGGTGCTTGCGCTAAGCTCCCGCCTCAGAGTTCAGGAGTTGGAAACGTGACTTCCTGATGCGTTTAGCTGTAACAAACACAAAGTGGCACAAAGTAAGTTTGTAGTGGTTTTAAGATCAGAGGGTCAAGAAGAGCTGCTTTGCACTGTAGCTGGAAAATTAGGAAGAGGAAAAATCCTATACATGGGCATGTATAGAAATCCTAAGAACAACGGTTTTCTTTCTTTCTTTCTTTCTTTTATTTCATGTGTTGGCGCTAGCAGAACAATTAACACAGGGACACAGGGCAGGAACATGGAAACGTGTTAATGTATTCATGTTTCAACAATGTCTTTCATATATAATTTCTTTTGCAGTGTTGATGGCTTATTAGTTATGCGGCGTATCCAGATCGCACCTCACAACCACTTTGATTAACTGACTCTTTCACCCTGCGCTTGATGCGTATCTCAGCTTTTTCATCAGTTAATGAGATTTATTCCCAGCTTTCTTCCTCTGGACATCACACTGATTCAGTCCGATTGCTGATTACTGAATAAACCTATTGACTTTTCCAGTTCTTTTTACCACCTTGTTGCCATTTCTGTGTGATTATTACTATGTGGCCAGGACTCTGTTTCAAACTACAGTACATGAACATGGACCAGTGATTTAAACTGGTAGAAAATAGTATTTGAACTTGAACTGAACTTCTCAGATGGTTTCATTTAAGTAACTGTTCACAGGCCAAAGTCATTCAATTATTCAATATTACATAAAAACAGAAGATTAAAGAACTTTTTTTATTTTTATTCTTTCTTCTCCCACTAATTATCTCACGACCCTTTATACTTATCTTGTGACCCTTTAGAAGAGCCCAGGCCTTTAAGTTGGGAACCACTGGACCGAACTAGCTGACTGTATATAAAGTAATTCAACTCTAAACACTAGCCAAACCTCAACCAGCCACAACAGTAAAAAAAATGCTGCTTAGACACTGATGCATCCACTACAAACAGTGTAATAACATCATGCTGATAACACTGATGTATTTCTGCTTCATCGTGTTGAATCCAGTGCATCGAGTTGAAATGAGGTACTTTAACATTGTTGTGCTAAGAGTTTCACCAGAGTAATGGCTCTGAGTGATTCTCCTGTGCTGGACATGATGCACCAGACAGGAAGTCATTTCAGTCACAGCCTGTTCCTGCCGCTCCTCCAGCTGGAGCTGTCCAAGGTGCTAATCTCTGCACACTCTGCACTAGTCTCTATGAGAGAGTGAAACAGCTGCACTTTGCCCCGGTCTCTGACTGTTAAACAGTAATTACAGAGTCATTGCTTGTGCCTGTAGGATTGCCTAATGAATATAATCAGTGTTGTAAACTCAATGTATATAGCATCATTGTGAATTAAAGTAAACCAACATTAGTGAAAGTCAGTGCCTTCCTTCTGTTCTGTTGCCCTCCTTTGGTTTAGTAGTTCAGTCCGTCTTACTGAGCAGTATAGCTCATGTTTGTTGTTCTGTGTGATAGTTAAACAGTGACTTAACTTAGTCTGTAGTGTTTGCCTCTTATTCATGCCTAACTTGTGTTTATCTGGATGCCATTAAAACCTCTGAGTACGTCCCCTCACTGCTGTCCTGTTCACACAGCCTACTATGTATACTTTCTATACTTTCTTTAACCCCAAACACCGCTGCACATAGAGATTACAAATGCAGCAATACAAAGACAGTTGTTATACATTAGCCCCCCCCCCCCTCACCACCACCACCACAGTTTTCTTCTTCACTTCAAATTTACAGTCTCTATGTTCCCTCTGCCACAATAAAACAATGACAACTTTTTTTTCTTTTTTTTTTTTTAATAAATGTACTGCACCTGGTCCCTGTCCAGAGCTTTTATATAAAGCATATCTCCTTCTGTTCACAGACGCACCAAAATGTCTGTTAAAGTGCCCCCCTAGTGAGTAAACAAGATGGAACCTGCAGTGCCAGAGCAGTGTTTCAAATTGAGAGCTAGCAGAATATGACAGCTCCTTTAAAGCTGCTGTTAGACATTCATTATCATTAAGATGTTGGTTTCCATACCTGCTTAAGTAAGCAGTTATCCCCAAGCTGTTAGGTCTCCTTCAGCACTCTCTCTCTCTCTCTCTCTCTCTCTCTCTCTCTCTCTCTCTCTCTCTCTCTCTCTCTCCCTCTCTCACATTCTCTCTTTCCCATTGCGGCTAAATTTGCAACCCAGCTTTGCATCAGCAGTTACAAAAGGAAGGCACTTTTTATACTTCTCTTGATGCTCATCCAAGAAATTGATGTACAGGATGCATCTGGGTCTTAGGAGAGGGAGAGCAGGAGGGAGAGAAAAGGCTGTGTGTTTGTGTGTGTGTGTTTTAGCATATGTAGATGTGTGTGTGTGTGTGTGTGTGTGCACTTTGCATTTCTCCAATTCCCTCCTGTTTCCCAAAGACTATTACTCTAACTTTTCATCCATATCCAGTTGACAGAATAAAGACATTTCATTAAGGCCTATCTGTGTGCCTGGGCCTGGTTAATGAAATGAATACCTCTGCAGCCTCCAACGCTGGTCTTTGTGCATGTGCATGCATATGTGTTCTTAGATCTCACTTAGCGTAGGAGGCTGACTTTAATGTCTGTGGTATAGTTTGTTGTATAGATACTTTTTTTCTGAGCTTGGGTGCAGCTTTACGCCCTCTGGGTGTGTCTGCAGACAGTATGCCCATATAATGCATTTTGATGCCGGCATCCTCCGAGCTGCTCTCTGTAATGAGAAAGTATGTCTTTCCAGGCTTTGGATTTATGACTACATGACTGTGGAAGTAATTAATGCAGGGCATAGTTGTCCAGTGAGCGTCTCCTCCGACCTCAGATCCCACTTTCACCGCAACCCTGAACTCTAATAAGCCCACAGGGACGACCCAGCGTGCACCTCGGAGTCAGCTGCATAATTAGTCTGCAAACATGGCCTCGCACACCCACGCCGAGGACGGAGTTTATGACGAGGCAAGATTTTTCTCGTGGAGAGCATTTATTCTCTCAGATGAAATACAGACATGTGACTCTGATGGAAAACAGCGATATACATTCCTCTTCAAGGATTTGGATTCTCACTGTTTTCTTAAAAGCAGTTCAGCTGTGGAGTCACTGATGATGAACCTCGACGTTTTGACTAAATAAAACGTAATGGCAAAGTTAAAACCCTTCTCCTGACAGGGAGCATGAGAGCAGGAGTATTAAATCTTTGCCTCCACATTGTCGTGTTTCTTAAAATCTTCACATTTTCAACACTTCATGCTGCTACTTCAGGTCGAGTTATGTGAATTGTCTACTGAGCTTTAAATGGTTTTGCATGTTTTCACACCTACATAGATTTTGGAGCCACTTATGCTGCTATATTTAGCCATCTGTTGGTTTCCAGTCATTTTCATGGTTATCACTCTGAGACAATACTTACTACATGTAGAATGCAGTTAAGTACCAGTACCAGGGTACTTTCTTTCTTTCTTTGTTTTCTTTTGATACTTTATGTAGACTCAAGTGTCAAGTGTCTGCGTTTTTACTCCAGTAAAATTCAGAATGCAGGGCTTTTACTTGTAAAAATATATTTTTTAAATCATGGTTCTGCTAGTTAATTGAATGATTTGAACTTTTTGTAAATCATAGAATCATACCTTGTATATCTGCCGACTGTGCTGTGGAGGTTTTGGTTTTATGGTGTGTTTTCCTGTCAATAATCTAAGTGACTCTTTTTTTTTTTTTTTAGCTGTGGAGCAAAGCAACAAAGGCTATCAGTTGAAAGTGAACCAGGAATTAACCCTTGAAACCCCGGGTGATCGGGGAGCCTCTGCCGAGGATCTCTTCAGCAGGATCATATTATCTACGTGAATACACAGGGGCACACTTTTCAAATCAATCTGCTCTTAAACTATGCAACGTCAATGTAACATTGACAAAATGAAAGCAGACTTGATGTTGACTTAGATGAATTACACAAATCAAATGCAAGTTTCAACAGTCTGCCAATGATTTTCCATTCATTTTTGAAAATGAATGGAAACCAGCGAACGCCTGTATAAGTGGGAAAAGTAAATCCATAAAAGAAAAGTGGTCTCAGCTCCCTCGTTCACAGACAGATGTAAGTGATTCATCATGTCTACATTAAGCTGTTGGACAGCCATGATCTGGACCAGCAATGTTAGTCTGGCATTTGACATGAAAAACAACAACAAGTTAACATAACAGTTTAAAGACTTAAAAAGACCTAAAAAAAACATGATTATATGTTAATACTATGATATAAAATTCAAATGTATGGTATGTGTGGTTTGGAGATGAGGAGCAAAACCATGCAGAGACTCTGTAATGGACTTCAGCTGTATCCTGCTGAGGGTACACTGTATTGTTTGAGAGAGATATAACAAAAGGAAGCTGGAAAGATTGTAAATATTGTTTTAAAAAGGCTACTCAGCTGCTGTAAAAGCTGTGCGCTGACTTTTTGTTTTTTACTAAATATACTCAAACCTCATTCCACTGTGTGAAGCCCTAATTGCCGAGGTTCTTTGATTTAAAAAAAAAAAAAAAAGTGGGATGAAGAGCAGCCATGAAACAAAAGCCTCCCACCCTCAGTTGCCCTTTTCATTTCCACATTGCACATCCACTCTGTCCGACATCTGCGAAAGGCCACACCATATATCCCTGTCCACTTTTACAGCTCGCCAATAAGAAATGAAAGTGGCTCTGACGCTTGCGAGCAGGCTAAGTGAAATATAGGCGTATCAGTGCTATATAGGAGGGTGTGTGTGTAGGTTATTGACGGAGCTGCTTGTGCCTCTGTCAGCAGTGAGTGATGGCCCATGCAGCTGTAGTTGCATTCAGGAATCTATCAACAGCTAATAATTATGTGTACATTTACGACAAGGGGCCCGGGATTAATGGATCGATTCGCTCACACTCCAATTCCCATTCTGCACATGGATTTCCTGTCATTTTCAGGAAGGATTTTGCATCAGAAGAGGTCTCGCTCTCTCTCTCTCTTTCTCTTTCTCTCTCTTTCTCCTGAACCTCCTTCTCTGATCAAAGGGGTTATTTCTTAATTCAATGCAACCTTTAACAAATGGTGACCCAATCAATTTTTAATACTTTTATTTATTTTTTAATTCTATCTTGATGTTTTTCCTCCTATGGACACACAGTAATAGAGTGCTTTTGAAAGCAAGAGTCCTTGAGCAGCTTGAATATGATGCACAGAATCTCAATAGTGGTGAGTGCTCATGGTCTGTGCTGCTAACTCATACGGTTTATTTAAAAGAATAAGATGTGACATATGAGTAGAATATTTAAATTTATTTATATCCCCTTGGGGGAAATTCACATGTTGTTGCATTACGTTACAGCAGCATAATACAGTATAAATATAAATGGACAAAGCTGTGGATGCTATGTCGATATTACCTTACATTTAAATATCTATGTATCTATCTATCTGCATACATATTCATACATATACACCCTCACTGGTGACTGGTGTTAATGTCCCCTCACTACTCGAGTAGACCCAAAAATTCCCCCAGAGCCTGTAGAGTTTTGGCCTGGTCACACCAGCAGCCTCTGCTGCAGCTGCCACTGATACATTATGCTGGACTTGCCCGAATCACAAGAGACTCCTTCTGCATCTCAGTCAAACATTGCAGTTCACTGGGCAGGGGCTTTGTGAGTAGAGAGGCCACACATTGCCAAAGTTTGTCAAGCTCCTGGACAAGTTACAGAAACGGAGCAAAGCTTGTTGAAGTCGCCAGCAACCACACATCTAGTCCCACGCTGCTCCTTCTGCCGCCGCCACGCTCCGCTGCCATAAATAAAGGCAGCAACTTGCTACCCCCTGGTGAGTGAGGACTCTGTGAAAGTCAGCGTAATGTCCAACATTGTATTTGAGGTCAAATTTAGAAGCATATGTCATAAAGCTACAGTATTTACTGTTTTACTCTGGTGTGGATCAGGTCAATGTATTTTATTTATTTACTTATTTTTGAACTTGTGATAAAGTCAAAGTATTGACAGCTCAGAACACTCACCTTCTGCAGGATTACCAAGCGAAGCTTTTTTTTTTTACTGCAGTGTGACTCAGTGTTGTGTGACTAAGGTCTTACAGTATGCCATAACTTATGTCTGTGGCACAGTCACTGCGCCGCACCTATAGTAGATCTTTTGGTCAGTGAAGGATTAAGTCTGGACGGTTATTACAAAGGAATTTGGAGCATCACTGTGGTTGCTGTGACCATAAAATGACATTAGTTTAATGTTAACACTGTTTCAAGGTGCTCGGCTTAACTCTGCTTGATTAGAGTTTGGATAAATAATAGATGAGCTTAAGAGAAAGTCCTTGTAGACAGTGTAAGGCCTCTGCTTTTACTATTGCTTACTTGTTGTACCAGGGTGTGTTGGGTACATGCACAGCTCATGTTAATTCACATTTCAAACAGCACATTTAAAACTTAACACACTCAAGAGACTTTTAGCAAGAACCATGTTTTATTATCTGTTCTGTATCCCCATCCAAAGCCATCATTCCTATTGGTAATAAAAATGTTAATAACAATGTTCAGGGCAAAGTTTCACTTCCACCCCCTCTTTTGAATTATATATATCTAGTATGTCTGTGTTAGTAAGTGATATAGCCTTGTGCTTGACTGATGCATATACCCAAATAAAATTACAGTTAGCGAAATTAAGACAAAGTTTTGGGGTCCCTGGGGTCTGGGGTGAGTACAGTTTTACCATAACTGATGTAAGGTGCTGCCTTTAATTCAGCTAGCAAAACAGCTAGCAGGCCGGAGAACCAAAAGAATGAGCTGAAAGAGGCTAAAATACTCCAGAACACTGAGGAGAACTGCAGAGTCAGGATATCATTTTCTGTTGGTTTGTCAATTACAAGTGACAACTTCTACATTATTCACAGATATTTTACCCTTTGTTAATATAAAAATATGGATAAAAACATAACTCTTCGCTCAGTCACGTTGTGTTTGTTGAATTACTTTAGCTGAATGACTGGAAACGCCGTGAAATCTGCACACGCCGCCATCTAACACCACAACAACGCTGCCACCTGTTCATCTGAACTCTGGTGTGGGGCTTTCTCTGTCCAACATCTCTGAGCACCACAAACAAACCTCTGTGGCTCCAAGTCATGTAGAACATGTAGAACGACTTTGAATTCACGCTGTGTCGTGTCTGCTTCTCCTCTGATTCATCATGAATTTGCATATTTTCAAATTATCTCTGCTTTTGTTGGAAATCTCAGTGGAATTTGCATAGCACAATTCCAGTGAGTCATCTCTGCGTTATGCTGTGTTCCTAAATGGAAAATGCTGCTTTGGGCTTCTGCAGATATTGTGGCAAATAAGCTGCCTCTTGCTAGAGTTGACAGTGATAAGCCTTTGCTTCCTATCCTGAGAAGGAATTGAATTCTTGGTCCCGGTGGCCAAGTCTTACATAAGAAAATGACTGGCTGAGATGCCTATCACTCCCACAATGCTGACAATCTCTCACTATGCCGTCCTGTCCTCTCAGTCTTATAGTACATGTGTTAGCTGATTATAGGCTGATTCCACTTCTCTCAGCTCCGTGATATCTCCTCCATTCAGAGGGAGGTTTTGACCAAATTGCTAAAAGTCGCTGCAGATTAGTTTCGCCCACTAAGCTTCGTGATTCTCATCTTGGCATTGCTTGCTGCAGTATGAGACTAGCAATCCGTGCAACTGTATCTTCAATATGGATGATATGGGTGCATGGGAGCCTAAAATGTCCAAAATTAAATGACTTGTATAGTGACAGAGCTTCCAAAAATAGGTGGGGGAGGGAATGTGAGCAGGTATCCAAGGTGACCCTGCTTCTTACTACAGGAGTGGTAAAGAGAGACATTCACTGCTGAATTATTTGACTCTTTATATTTAATGGGGTCAGATGTAGTGCAACACAAACATAGAGGAAACAGGATGTAGCTTAATGTAGTTAAAGCTAATGTTTAGGTAGAGAAAAGAGTGTTAGCTTGGTGCTAATTTTTCCTCCTGATAAAAAAGATATAATGTCGTTTGATTCAATATTTTTATGGTTTTAAGGTGATTGTATGAATTCCTTAAAGGGGCACTTCACCAATTTTCTACATCAAATCAACTTACTCAGCGTGGGTACTGAAAACAGTCTGTGAAAACAGTTGTATAATTTCTTCTTTCACTCTGTATCAGCTAATGACGGGGCTCTCATCTGGATTATTACACTCTGAATTTGGTGTTGCATTTCACAAAAGTACAGTCAAATTGCATCATGGGAAATGTAGGGACCATAGTAGGAGAATCCCCTTTTTTTTGCTCTTATTTTCACTGTTCCATGTCAGTCTTAATTGGTGGAGTACTAGGTTTAATCTGAACCAGTTGTCACGCACCAGCTTGATTTGATGTACATTAACATCCAGGAAGGGTGTAAAAGAGACAGTGTCAGAGGTCACATTTATACTAATTTTAATGGTGCTCAAATCTCCAGCCTAGATGTACTCTGTGTATCTAAGGGGCAGTGTTCTGTGGTCTGCACTTCCTCCCTGCGACTGAGGTCATTTGTGTAATCACCAGCTCTGGGTCCTTCTGTGGCTGGGAAAGTTTTAATTGGACGTAAGTCTTCAGGTGTAAGTTTTATAATGCCTTTGCTTCTATCATACAAAGGCCGTTTTTGTTTTGTGTACAAAGGGAGTCCACACTAAATACAGTGAACTTCTCTCATTGGACCACATGGGAGTTGGGGAGGGAGTTGTATCAACTACAAGTATCTCATTTTGTTCAACAATGAGTCTTTTGTGCACTTTTCCTTTTGTTACTTACCTCAGCGCTGAGGAATGCTGTGATTGTGTGTGTTGTGTATATATAATACATACATTCTTGTCTGCATGTGTTGCTTTATGTTCTAACTGCTCTGAGGTTTGACACAGTGGGGGGACCATACACCATTAGTAGGGTCATATGGAGATATTCTAACAACCTTGTTTAAGTTACAGAACAATAATGAATAAAATGCCATCGACAGCCCACATCAGCTGAACCATGCTAATAACATTTGTCCCACTGTCAGTTGGGGAACTCTGAATTAAAACAAACAAACAAACAAACAAACAGCTGAAGCACAAAGTCTGCCTGAGTTTGTGACCTCTGGGTGGAATGCCCTCCTATCTCTTCAGTGCACATGTTGGCTCTTTTTTTTGTTTTTTTTTTTTTGAACAGCCCGCTCTGTCTTTTGTGTTGCAGTGCCGTCGTTCTGGGGGCTGGTAAACTCGGCCTGGAACCTGTGCTCGGTGGGGAAGAGGCAGTCGCCAGTTAACATCGAGACCAGCCACATGATCTTTGACCCCTTCCTCACGCCCATAAAGCTGAACACAGGTGGACGCAAGGTAAAAAAAACACACAAATGCAAACACACACACACCATTTGCCGCTGTCTGCTTGATGGATGCTGGGGCTTTGTTGAGCCTTTTATTTTTATTTTTTTTATTTATCTTGTTTGTTTGTTTTTGTTGCTGGTTGCATTTCGAAGATGTTGCTCTGTACTGCTCTTGTTTTTGTTGATGAGGTCTGTTTCCCTGATCAATTCTCCTGGCTGCTGTTTGTGTTGGCGGACAATGTGGGGCTATTTGTCTAAAGAACACCCTCCTGGAGATAAAATACAAGACAAGTCACCCATTTAAGGATGGACAGGGGTTGTGTTCTGGTTTTAAAAAGAGCTATAAGTTTATCTTTAGAGTCTCACGCAGCCTAACAGTGGATTAGAAGAGCATATTGTCTATTAGTTTCTCCTGTACAGTGGTGCAGCAAGGACAGTGTGTATCAGGAATCTGTTCCATCCTGTGCCATATGACAGCAGCTAATTGGGAAGCCCTCACAGATGGGCTGCGTTTTAAAAGTGCACAGTTGCATGGTGAGATTAATGTTATGATTAGTTTATGTTTACATGCCAGCAGTGAGCACAGGGTTAGCCTTGGGCAATAATAGAGCATATAGGACGCATTGCAGTTAACCACCTATAGCGGAGCTGCTCTAATGTCTTCGTACAGATTCAAAAATAGATGTTGCTGAGTGTCCCCCAGGCACCTGTTTGATCAGATTTTGCTGCTTGGTCCCCTCATTGGAGGACTTTAGTCGTTTAAAAAATGAATTGTGGATCTTGTCTGCACTCTGGTAGGGAAACCTGTGATTTGAATAGTCACTCACACATTTTCTCTCTGCTCTCATTTCTGCTTGGAATAGAAATTAAATTTTACAATTCCTCCTTTTGCAAGGGCTCCCCTGCTGCTCCCTCAAGGACTCCACTTTGAGAGCAGCTACCCTGCAATGTTTCTGCAGCAAGGACATCACTCACAAAGGCACAACTTTACTGCGATTAGGATGAATCAGAATGAAAGTACAGAGGCTGAGAGACAGAGAGATAGTAAGAGATACTCCACCTGGAAATGTGTTGAAAGAAAAACAGTTTGTCATTTGCTCAAACACCTAAAATGACCTGTGTTGACATTTTCCTGACGAGTTGCCTCTTGCTGGCTTGTTGGTCATGATGTGTTGCAGGTGTCTCTTGGTTGTGACCAGATTAAGCTGAATATGTTTTTATCTTATAACAGCACCACTAGCAACGCTCTGCTAATCTCGGTGACACATACATCCCATGACCTTCCTTTTGTCACGTCACAATAAAAGCCTCCTGCTGGTTCACAGGTGGAAAGCTTTTATTGTAAAGCAGCAGGAAGTGTTAGTTTGCATTACACTTCATGCCACATGGAGAAAAGAGCCAAGTATGGTCTGAACATGCATACAGAGTGTCTTGCTCAATCAGTCATACATCCAAGTGTCAATCATGTGATTGATCATGTGATTGGTTCAGTACTGAGAGCTGAAAGTAGCAAGACTTTGGCACTGAGCCACTCACTGTAATACAATCACGGTGGCATTAGGTTCTAACACCATGTTGCCACAACATCTGAAAGCTAATTAAGGTGCCAATCCAATGCCAAAGTAATTCTGACCATGTTAGAATTCACTGTTCAAGATCAGTGTTGTTAATGTGACAGGTAACAAAGCAAAAAAAAAAAAAAAAACCCAGAAACTCAGTCACAGTTTCTCCAGATTCTACTGACAAGAAAGACCAAACAGCATTGTTTTTATTTATTTATCACTTCTCTTTGCCATCACCTTCTTGTTAGCCTTTAAGAGCCATCACACTGACAGCTCCCACTGACACCCACACAAACCAAGTCCAACTTTCTCATTTGTCTGTGAGAAAAGTTTGCAGAGTCCAAAAGCCATTTTGGACTCGTTCTCTTGCTTCATCTCCCCCCCTCCTCTCTTTCCTCTCTCTCTCTCTCTCTCTGTCTCTCTCTGCTGCAGTGGCCTAAATGTAATCTGTTGTGTCTCCATCTCTCTGAGCACCTGAGCTGTCAGTTGGTGAACACGAAGCTGGCTTCACCTTGTCAGTGCTGATTCATCCCCGCTCTGTCTCTGGCTGTTTGGCAGCCAGTCAGCCTTGGCCAAACACGCTACAGAGATTGGTAAAGAGCTTCCGCTCCGACTCGCCGTCGCTCGGCTCGCCACCTCGACACGGAGAGAGCTTAAAGCCCACTTTCTGCCGAGGAGCAAAGCAAAGAGAGAAATTAACCCTCCCCAACCCCCCTCTTACAATACATACACACAGATTACACATTAAAAAAAAAAAAAAAAAAAAAAAAGCTGCATTGAGTCGTTGAACTGATGCTTTTTTTCGTGCTGGCCTGTACTCTGGCTAATGAATAGTTAAAGGAAATTTAATTGACCTCCAAAGAGAAATTTTAATTAATGGCAGGGCAGACATGTGCGGCTTTGCACGATGGATTGAAGGAATCACAGTTATTAAAAAAAGGCTGTATTAATTGAATATTTACTCTGCCATAGATGAGCTGCAATTACTTGAAGAGATTTTAATGAATTTAATCACTTTGGAGCTGGAGAGGTGAAAAAAAAAAAAAAAAAATGATGTCAGAGTCCTGACTCTCTCCATGAAGTGTTTCCTGCACGTTTATGAATAGTGCTTATGGAACAAGATTAGATGCCTCTTTTTTCCCCCTGTGCTTCATTTTTGCTAAATGCACAGGGAATCTATTAGCACGGTGTAATCTGTGCTTTTCCTCATATTTCAGGTTTGCAGGGCTTTCTGCTGCTTTTGTTCTCACGCTTTGAAGTCAGGTGTGTGTGCGGTAAAGCATTGTGAGCATCAGCACCAGGTGGTGGATTCCATAAAAAGGGGATATTAAGTAGTGACGTCTCATTAAGTGAAATTATGAGTTCAGCAGAAGCTGTGCTTTTTAAGCTTTTAGTCATATTTCTGTTGCTAAACAAGCTTCAAATGCTTTTTATGACAATCTGTGTCCCTCTTTAACACCGCGCACATTTTCCGCTTCGGTTTCTGTCTCGTTACTTCTTCTCTTCTTCCTGCAGTCCTGATCAACCAGGTGAGGAAATCTGACAAGCTGGCAAGTTGGTGTGAATGTGTGCGCGTTGAGGCATGTTTGTGTTCGCTACTGGCAGCTCTGAAACTGCCTAATTACAGGGAGTGTTAGCTAGAACTACAAACAGCAGGCTCATCGGTTGGCAGCTGGAGGGACTTACCACAATCTCCAGTTTGCCCAGTTGCGCAGCCGGCCATCAATCACATATCAGTCAGAGAGCCAGCCAACCGGTCGCTAGAGCCTGTGTCTGCACATGACTTTAATATCCTGTGTTTGATAGCGGGTGTTTGATATCACTAGAGTGCGTGTACCTGTGTGTGAAGCTGTCTGCAATCCAGGGCTGATTCCACTGCTGGTGTTAGGTCTTTTCCAGGTCAGATCACTGCAGATGTTTGCAGGTAGCTGAGGGGCCCGTACATGTGCTCTTGGACCCATAAATAATATTTTTTGGCCATGATTAACAGCAGCAGATGCCCTGTAACTCGCAGGGTTCTGTAAAATGTTAGTAGTAATAGTAAATAGTAATCGAGGGATAGGTTGGTCGTGTAAGACAATATTTCATTTTTCTATTTATTGCCCACCTCTATTGTAAAAAACAAGGAGATGCACTCCTACTCCCTCCCCTTCGCCTGTGCCATAGTCAGTCTGACCATCAGGCAAAGAGCCGCTCGCTGTCACTCGTGCCCGTGAGTGTGTGCTCCGTGCTTATTCCAGGTCTGGGCTCGCATTTGTGCAACTTTGCATCAGTTGTCATTAGTAGTAAAACTTCTTGTGACTTTCCTGACTCTTGGATCTAAAGCACCTTTGGCTCTTGAGTGTGTCGGGGGTCACATTCCTACTCCTGTCATGTCCAAGTGTTTGCCGCTGTACACAGAAGAGTCAATGGCCTGACAAGTACGAGTCCGCAAACACAAGCTTGATGTCAGCCGCGAGAGATGGAGAATGCATTACAGTAACGTAAATATTCAATTATGCAAATAGTAGATCCCGATTAATTAGACACAAGCTTGGGTTGGCTGAACCAGCGCGGTTGTTGAAGCATCACAAAAGGGAGTTCATGAAAACGGCAGTTACCATCATCTGACAGCGAGACCCTTTCTCACTCAAGGTGGGAGATTGCTTTAATTGCCTCGGCTAGGCAGGGGCCTCGAGGACGAGGGATTCTTCTCGTGTCTCCGGCTCCACAGATAGCTGGACGTGTAACAGCCATGTCGGAGCCAGCATCCATGACATATCCATCTGTGAGCCTGAATCTCAATTACAAACTGCTCAGCAGAGGGGACAGAGGAAAGAGGAGAGGGGAAGGGAGGCGGGGGTAGGAGGAGGAACAGAGGGGGGGGAGGCTTAGTACAGTGACCCAGATGACCCTAAGATGTTGCCGTAGATGTGTCTTTAAAAATAATTGAGTATTTTCGGCACCAGTATTTTTTTTTTTTTTTTAATAGCTAAACCAATCCAGGATTTTTTAAGGCTGATACAGAGAAACACAATTGCACCTCAGGGAAAGCGCTGGATTTGGACCTGACTTCAAAGTTAATTTAACAACAGAGTGAAACTTCTGATTGTGTGTTTGCCACATCTATGTGTTTCTCCAACAAACTTCAATCAGTTGCATGTTCCCGCTCAGTGTGTGGTCTATATTTCCTCCCAGGTTGTTTTCGGCCTCAACACGCCGCCGTCATGCCTCTGTGTTTACTGGCCTAGTTAGAGGTAATAGATTAGAAAAGTGTGTGCTCATAGATTGTGTTTTTTTTTCGTTTTTTTTGGGGGGGGGTATTTGGGTGAAGGAGAGAGATGGCTGGTGTGTGCATTGGTTGTGCGCAGCAGCATATGGCAGGATGATTCACCGGGAAGTGGGTCAGAGTTAGTAGTTTTGCTGCTGCAGTCTCACAGCACAGACACGCAAGCAGAGGGAGGACTCTGACACAGCACAGCGTGATACGCTGGACTGCCACCATCTTTGCTTTACAAATAGCTCTCATATCTCTGATGGAATAAAATAAAAATAAAAAAAGAAGACTATCAGAAGGGTTTCCTGCGATGGCTACAGGGAATATATTCTCGTTTTATAAATTCATATAGAATATGTAATTTTCCTGTGGCTAAAAAGCAAAATCAAAACCAGTCAGGAATTCTCATGTGATCTTGGCTGGAGTCTGTCCTGTGTAAATCTGTGTGCAGCTCCTCCCATTGATGGATCCCCTCTCATAGAGCTGGTAATGACATCCCAGAGGAGGAAGCTCTGTAGTTGTGTGCCTTGCAGGGTTTAGGGCTCAGCGGACAGGACGAGGGTTTTCAGGGCCTCTGTGGATACTGATGTTTTCTTAAAGGAAAGTGGCCGTTACAATAGCAGATGCAGATGTTCACTATCCTTACATCTTTTTACATTAGTTGCATATGTGTTGTTAATTTTTTCTTTTGCCTTTGCACTGGTGAACTGATTCACATTTGGTTGGTCAGAGGTCAAAGGTCCAGGTCACTCGGACTTCACAAAATATTATTGGCTGTAACTGAAGACTGTTAGTTTGTTTTTAGCATGAAAGCTCTGATAAACCCATTGCATACTACCAACCAGACCAACACACACACACACACACACACTGACCAACTATCTGGTGAACATAGTACCACATTCAGCAGCTAAAGAGCCAGATATTTTCCCCAGGAGTTGGTGGAGAGCAAAACAAAACTAAAAAGAGACTGAATATTGTACTTACATTCATCAGGTGACCAGAAACACAACTCTAAATGAAAGCTATTGTGGCTCTTTGTCTGCTTGATGTGTAAATGGGCAACTGTTTGCTAAGATATTAGCCACCTTTCTTGGACACGTCAGTGTTGTGTTTAACCATTTGTTTCATTTCCCCCAAGGTAGTTTTGTCACACTACTATTCCCATAATCAGCTTTGACATTTTCCACAAAAAACTGTCAATTCTCATCAGTTATCCAGTTAATCATTTCCACCTTAAAATGTTCTTTGTATTCTTTTACATAATCCAGTCAAAACCTGTAGGGATTTCACAGACGTTCAGTGTAGTTTCATCGGTTTTACAGTAAATATATAATCTAATGTGGACCTTCTAAAAGGTGAACTTCCAGTACTGGCAAAGTAATTTACGGGTCTGACTCTAATAGAATATTAAGCTTTTTTTATAAGTAATGGAAATTACAGAGGACTTCCTCATACCACTCTATCTGGGTCACTGGCTCCATAATAATTCCAAATACTACCTGTGAGAGATATATGGGACTAATTTGACCAAATCAGGCTGATGTAATTGATGAAGTCAAGCCAGCGTCCACGGGGACTCTGTGAGTCTTTGTTGCTGATGAAGACGAATTATTTAACCTAACAAGGTTATTCGACTTCCTGGAACTTAAACATGCAAGTCAGTAATTAGAGTGCAGTTACTGGCAGGCCTGTCACACCAGACCTGCCCAGCCTTGGTGGGGCTGTGGTGGCTGAGACAGAGCCGACTGGAAGATGAGATGAAGGTGGAAACACGGGTGTGTATTCCTGCTATGCAGAAATTAGTCCACGTACTCAGCTCAGCAGGTTTGAAACAGGACTAGCTTATGACTCATAGGGAATTTCTTATATTTAATTCTGAACTCCATCAGTAGCTAATGTGATGGGCGTAATCCTGGAGTAATGTGGAGAACGAAGACTCAGTGGAACAGCTTGAGGCATCTGGAGATGAGTTAAAGCTCCTTGGCTGAAGCAGGGTAACCTTGTGCTAAAAGAGTCTCACCCTCATAAGTGGGAGGTCTTCAGTACGAACCAAGGCTCCTTAAACAAGACGTAAACACACAGTTTTAAAGGATATTTTTGTGTTACCATGGTTTCCTGTGAACTGAGAGATTTTTGAAGAACTAAAAGCGAATGTACAGTTTCATACCTGCAATTGTTGTTGTTGTCAGATTTATATATTTATTTGTTTGTTCTTTTCACGGTTGTAGTGAGCTGCAGCCTTTCCCAGCATGCATTGGGCAAGAGGGAGTGTACACCCTGGAGAGGTCACTAGCCCAACACGGGGATGAAATACATAGATAGACATAAGTCTATTTAGCATATCCAACTCATCTGAGAGTGTGGGAGGAAAGCAGAGCACCCTGAGAAAATCCATTTAGACCCAGTTAGAACCCAAAAGGCTCCAACCATGTGGGTTTGGTGTAAACCCAGGACCTGCTGTAACACAGACGTACCATACACTGATCCACTGTGCCACCCTTTGTTTCCTTTTCCTTTTAAAAATGGATGGATTTTGGAATATGATGAAAGCCAAGAGCATGTAGGAATGAGAACTAGCACTGCTTTGTATAATGTGAAGATGATGATGTGACTAGTCTAAGTATTAGGCGCGGCATTAAGCCCAAACAGAGGCTGGACATGAAGCACAAGTGAATTTTCAGTGTGCAAAATGCACATCAGTGACCACCACATGTGTTTACTCTGATGTGCTCTGACAGGTCAGGCACTGATCTATTTCTGGAATATCTCTCTACCCGCGCCAAGGTTTTTTTTTTTTTTTTGCTATAAAATACTCTGCTGAGTTCACTTTGGATTATTTGGGTATTTTCTATTCATTTGTTACTCATCCAATTGGTATTCATGAAGTCATGAAGTCTATTATTATTACCGTTCCAAAAGTTAAAGGGACACTCCACCAATTTCTCACATAAATGTTAATTTATTATTCATGGCTGGTTCTTGTCAGCCTGTGAAAATGGCTGTATAGTGGTAAGTACTACACTGATTTAGCATTGCACTCTTTCAACGCTGTCAGACTCACAATGGACTGTTTTTAAAAAAATGTTGATTAAAATCATTCCATTCATATAAATTAGTTTTCAAACTTTTAGACCCAACCGACACTGACTCAGGTGATGTCACTGAAATGAATTTAGCAACATTCAAGACCATCTGATTAGATTCAGCTTTTTTGCTCAGAGTACGAGTACTGGGATGTTTTTATGCCTTTATTTGACAGGCACGGTGAAGACAGACAGGAAATGTTGGGAAGGAGAGTAGGGGAGTGACATGCATGGTCAAACTGGAGAGACTCATTGCTCAGGGCATTTACACCCATGTGACATGGACCCTGAACACTTGGCTATCAGGTCTCCCTTCACATATGCAGCAGTACTCCCCAGCAAACTGGTCCTTTGACTATTGACTTTTTCTGATCTGTCTCTTGTGAGTCAGACTAACTGGAGTATCTGTGAAAGCAGCTCCTGTGAAAGTGTCTTCTCTTCTATTTAGGCCTTTCAGCATTACAGAGATAATAAAACTGTGTCTACAAGAACTTGAGAAACTGCTTCCCTGCTGCTGCTTTCAGAGCAATTTGGAATGAATCATAACACAAGGACAATTTTGGTGGTTGTGTTATTTAACTCCACATATGTATTAGTTGTTTGCTTTTTCAGCATATGACCCAAATGTGGCAGAGTCGTTCAGCGTCAGGGTTTTTCTGAGCTGTGTCCACTCGGGTTGTGATACCTTTGCGTGCGGCTCGGATGACTGTCATTTGAATCTACATGTTTTTCGCTACTTATCTCTCATCCATCACAGCTTCTGACGGCCTCGCCCGTGGCCCCCACTCATATATCCGTCAGCGGGGACAAGATGGATGAGAGTCCACCTGCTCCATCACTCCTCTCTTCCACTCACACCCCCCCACCCCCCTCTCGCTCTCTTGTCTTTCTCTCTGTTTCTCCCATAATCCCATATTCTCATCAGTCATTTCACTTGGGTCTCTAGAGCTTCTTGGACTCTGATGGTGGAGTAATGACAGTCCTGCTTGGTGTTTCAGTAGAGAGAGATGCGTGATAGCGAGTCATTTTCCCCAATGACACATGTTTTTTGTTTGAATCCTGTTCTTGGTATAATGGGCATTGCAAAACAGATACGCTTAAGAATATTACATCTTGTTTTTTTCTTTTTTCTTTTTTTTTTTTACTTCTTAGGAGCACCTCAAAAACCCTCAGAAGCTGTTGCTGTCAGGTATTATAAAAAAAATCAAACAAAAAAAACAAAACTACATGGCAGAGATGCTCCAAACCAATCTGCAGCTTTAGTATCAGGGCCAGTTTTTAAATTGATCAGCTAAATAAAGCCTCACCTTTGTGGGGATCATGACTCCTTTAGTTTAAATACGGCTCAGTCAAATTCTTCTTGAAAAAATGTTCAGTTCCAGACGCAGAGTGAGGGAGCTCACACTAAACTCTCCATGCTTCTTTCTTTTCTTTTTTCTCAGTATTGTTCTATTTACTCACCCGCTGGGATTTTATTCATTGTGGAGAAGTTCAAAAAATAAAAATAAAAAAATAAAACGATCCTCGGGGTCAGTATCAGGGCATTGAGGCATAGTTTAATAGATTTGTATTGGCTAAAATAGCCCTGGTCAAACCCTTAGTGTGCTGTCCTCCACTGTGTTTTGACCACCTCACCCTGATATTGTGCTTCTGTTCTCTAGGTCGACAAATGCAAAGATTCACAAAGCTCTGACTCTCACTTTCTCCATCTTATTAGCAGAGAGTGGTGTGTGAAGCATTCAGTGGCCGTTGCACATCCCCGGCAGCAGGTCATTTCAGCTGTCAATAATTAAAGTTGATTCCATGAGTAATTTGATAACAGACCTAAATGAAACTTGTCTGTTGTCTGGTTAAAATGCTCTCAGCGGCACAGTGTCTGTGCTCTGTCAAAGACCATTTGTAAAGCTAGAAGCTTCACTCTTTAACACCACTGTTCAGTCGTAGGTGGACTGAATGTTTCTGTAGTTTCACCTTTAAAATGTTTTTTTTTTTTTTTTTTTTGTATCCTATCAATGATTTAATCTTATCAACTTCATCCAGAACCTTTGGTGTTTGGATTAAGTAGCTCCTGCAAAATAAGATAAATTTAGTTGGCTATACCTTTCATTTCACTGGGCCTGATACACATTTTATTAGCAGTGCATATTTTCTGTTGATTTCAGATCAGACTTTATAGCAACTTGGACTAGTGTCAGATACTCAATATTAAAGAACCTGATCGGGACATCTCAAGTAAAGTAACGCCTGACAACTGTCAGTCAGCAAGCTTTCAGTTTATTCATCAGGCTTATTTGTACCATCGACTCCTGTCTGACAAATGTTTGCAAATTATCACTCAAGGCTTAAATAAAAGTGGGCGGTGCAGCTCCGCTAATCCACTGCGCTCGCTCCCTCCATTCTGGGCTCTCCGGCTCTACGTTCCCTCAAAGGTCAGCCCTGTAAAAAACCAACTTGTCCTTGTTTAATGGTGCAAATTCACAAGTTATGTTAAAGTCAACCCAAAAGATTTCTGCAGATTTATTTCCCTCCCTCAGTGAATCCACTAACAACAGCATTTCCATTGGAATTAATAGATTTTGCTGTGAATTTTTGTCCTGCAGTGTGACCACGGTGACCAGGCCTTTAGATCACAACTTAGCAGAATTGAAGCAGCATCAGGAATCAGGGCATGTACTACTACTGTAATGCAATGGGGACCGCACCTGGGAGACTGTATATAATCAGATCCTGGACGACTCAGTTGCTGTCAGGTCTCGGTTACAAGGACCTTAGTAGACCTGTGAAGACGTCCAGTGGGACGGAGTGTTTTTAGGAAGACGACCCAGTGTATTATTCAGACACTATTTCCTGATAGTCCTTACATTCAGTTGCCTCTTCTTTTTTTGGGATGTTCTCTCAATATTTGTCATTTGTAATATGTTTTATTAAACAAAAAGTGCCTTTGTGGTAGACGCGTGGTCAAACTGAAGACATTTCTGCATCTTCCACAGTGGTAAATGACCTCAAACAAGGTCGCCCCCTACCTACCCCGAATCTTTACGAAGCCATCTTGTTCTACAGAGTTGCATTTAGCGATACTGGTGACATAATGATGCATCTGGCAAGACTATCGTATCTGTAGGGATGCACTTAAGGGACTGACGCAGTGCCGGAAGGGTATTAAATATGAACGCGGCTGTATTGCTAAAAATAATGACATTCCCATTTACAATATAAAATATCGACTCGAGCTCGGGTCTAAGGACACACACACAGCTCTTACAGGCATTGGCAACCCTGTACATACAAATCACTCTATCAGTTTCGAGAAATATTTAACCATGTTTTGTTCAGAAAGTTCTGGCTCTCTGTGGATGAATGTATAGCACTGGTATAAAAAAAAAATGTAGCTGTTTCCTTTTGCCGGTATGATTCACTCTCAAACTCCTCCTCCTCTAACTTTCTTCACACTCTATTCCTCTTTGTCACTCTTTATTTTCCATTTTTCAGAATAATTACTAAACCTCGACAGGCCCAGTGTTTCTCTATCAGTCACGGCTCCTGTGCTGTCTTAGTGGATGGGTGTGTGTTTTTTTTTGTTTTTTTTTCCATCCTCTCTATCAGTTCAATAGTTTCCAATTTTATAAGGTTAGCGCTGACGTAGATTGAAATACATTGCAGCTGCTCTCCAAATCCAATTGCGTGTGTCCATCTTTTTCAACCCTCGTGCACAAGCAGAAAGGGATTCATAATGCCTGATGCTTTTATCTCTGCCAGAGTTTTACCATAACTGAAATGCTACGTGTTATGCCTCTGTAAATGCACATCCACTCGGGTGTTATCTACCTTCCCTTTCTCTTTATCCAATCCACCTGACTTCGGCTGCTCTCTCGAGGTGCTCTCGGCTTAGACGGGAACAAAACTTTTTTTTTTTTTTTTTAAATTGGAGGCCCACTTTTTACAGCTCTGGGTTTTGACATTTTGTACTGGTCCTTTTTTTTTTTTTTTTTTTTTTAAATCAGAATTACTTATTACCCCACGCATGTCAACTTTAATATTTATTCAGCAGGAGGTTGTGGACAATAAACTCCAGCAGCTCCAATAGACTTTTCTCGTGGGTAGATTGTTATGCTAAATGGTGCCGTGTTTTGTCATTGTGTGGCCTTTTTGGGGCAAGAGAGCAATACTCAGCTTGATTAAGATGTAGATAACTGCTGCACTAATCAGCACTCTTTCCTACCCTCCCTCAATCTCTCCCTCTCCTGCTCTCTCGCTCCATCTTCATTCATTCTAATGATGCCCAACCTGAACTTCTCCTCTTCCCTCCCCTTTCATTTGAGCTCAGGCCATTATGGCAGACAGTGAGTTAATGAACAGCAAATGGAAGAGGAGAATGGTATTAATCATCTCTGGGCCCACCGTGTGCTCCATTATCACTCAGTTTCTTTCATCTTAGGAGTAACCTTTCTGCTTCCTCCACCTCGCCTCCCGCTCATTGCCTGGTGCTTGTGAGTTCCCACTGGTGATAGAATATTTCTGGAACATTAAGGAACGTTTAACGGGAAACTCAGGGAATCTGACACCTCGACTTAGGAAATCTGAATATTGAGGAGTTTTAATATTGGTTTCTTTACAGGAACGTAACGGTGCAGTATTTTGAGCCCAGACTGTCATCTCTGCAGAATCTCCCCAAGGTTTTTACGTTAAAGCGCGGGATTCTCATGTAGAAATACACTCATCATGTCAGAAGACAGAGGAGAATGCCTCATCCTCTCTTTCTTTCTGAATTTAATGAATTAATTGATTAATTAAAATGAAAATAAATGCTTTTACATTGACGGAGGGGCTGACTCGGACATTTCCCTGATGGGCTGCTACACTACAAATGGGGCCGGTGGCTCAATGTGAAGGAAAAAAAAAAGATATCAGAGAGAGGCAGAGAAAGAGCATGAGAGAGAGAGAGAGAGAGAGAGAGAGAGAGAGAGAGAGAGAGAGAGAGATCGGCCCAGTGGAGCAGGCGGAGCAGCCCACTCTGCTTCTGTGTGGCCGTCTTCTCCCTCACGTCCGTTCTCCCTCCTCAGCTAATGACATTCTGTTCGATCCCGCAGCTCCGCCCACACACTTACCGTTTCTCTGTTGGTGTTTTTATCAATGTTTAAACACTGAGGCAGACAGTGTGGACTGTTGCTGACTGGCTTTACGTTAGTAACAAAGTTAATATAAAAAATAAACAAAACATAAAGGTGTGGCTGAAAAGCTCCGAAATGCTTCAGATAGTTTTATACAACAGGGAGGAGGAGCAGAGCAGCAGAGGGGGGTCAGGACCACAGCTCCCAGTGAGTCCAGTACAAACACCAGTCAAGTTTTACAGCGCGACCAGTAGCCAGAAGACAACAGGAAGCTTCTCTGAGTTTATTTATCAGGATAATCTTGCACAGCTTTGTTTTTTGGTCGGGTTTCATCAGAAGTTCATATACGTTAATTAAAGTACTCAAAGAATTTCATTAGAGAAACATCCTGTGAAAGAGGAAGAGCCACTGAACTCTGATCTGTCTGCTGCTGGATTTACTGCTGTACTGTCCAGTTTGAATTCTGGTCTCTCTCTGTGTTTGCCTGTAGTTACATGGTCATTATTCAGGCTGTAGCTACTTTGCTGCTGTAGTTACTGTGATATGAAAAGGCTTCTGATCCAGTTTTACTTCAGAATATTCAGATATAAAATCATCATCGAACTGAATCCTGTAAATAACAATTCGACTTTGAATGAATTTGAAGGAGCATCAATCATTTTTTCTTTTGGCCGTTTATTTGGATATTTATTTACTGTGGAAACAGCACATTCAGAAGTGTTCAGGTACAGAGTTTCCATGATGTTAGAGCAGTTTACGTAAATGGAAATGACAGCATGATGTGAAATAAAGCAGAGGTGTAGGTCGCTGTTTGAGATGCTAGTTTTTTTTATCTCAAACTTTGCAGCTGAGAGTGGAGCAGACTCACTCGCCAAGGATCTTCTCTAAGAGGGCTGCTCTCTCTCCCATCACCAAGGTCCTTCAGAGCTGAATTTAATACTCACTCCTCAGTGTGTTCTGCATGTATGTGTGTGTGTGTGTGTGTGAATGTGAAAACCTGCACACCCTCTTGTGTGTTTCTAAATGTAGCCCGCCAGCTCTCCATCTCCAGGCCGTGGAGGTGAAGGACGGGGTCGGGGAAAGAGCGAGGGGCCTGGAGGTGGACGTGATCTTGCTGCTAATGACAGTCTGGTAGACTCATACTGGTCTGAAATCTATAGCCCTGCTCTGCTCAAGCCTCTGTCCTTGGTTGGCTTACACCCCAACATCGCACAACTCCATTTCTTTGGCATAGTGACACCTTCTAATCTATTGTTCTTGACTGTTTCCCTCTCTTTCTACATCTAGTTTATGCTGCCTTCCTTGAACACAGTGTCCATATGTGCCCACTCACTGTGTGACGTACATGTGTCTATCTGACTTTAATATATGGCTTCATATCTTATATTGCTTTTGTGTCATTGAGGTAGTCGTATCAACAAAACAGCCACAAAAACAGGAAGAGGAGTATTAAATATAAGGAGATGCTCCCCACGTCTGACTCCAAGTTTCCCTTTGTGGGTTATACAAATATTGATTAATCTGGATTCATTCTCAGAAATTTGACTGTGCTGAAAAAAAAATGAATTAAATGAGCTTCGGTTAGTAAATAAACCTTATGGTAAAATTGTTTTCACAAATAACTAAACAATATTTAACCCTCCAAATGAATGAAATCATTCCATGCTATGTGCAAACTGTGAATCACTTTGTAGCTTTCTATCACACCATGATATGATAATTGATGCTTGGGAAATTATTACAGTAAGCACTAATTAGTAGCACTAATCATCGGCTTCATAGCAGCATCAGATCAGTTTGTTGTTTTTTGTTTTTTTTTTAGTTTTTGCAGTTGCTTGCTTCTAGTTGCTTCCTCTGTGTTTCAGGTATCTTTTTGAGGACAGGTGTTTTAAAGCAGTAGCTGTTTCATAAATGCTCTTAAATGTCAAGAGCATTTGCGGATGTGGATCAAAACGTTCTGTTACATTCTGTCTTTCCATATACTCTTAAAATACTGCAGTGACCATGATGCCATTGTGGCTGTTTAGTGTTTGCTGCCTTGCCAGCAGAGACACACATGGACAGCAGGTGATTGAGCCGCTAAGACCCAGGCGGTACTTGCTGTTCCACTGCCTGCTGAGATCAGAAACAATCTGGGATTTGTTCTTCTGTCATTTCCTCCTGTGGAGGCAATCAGAGAAGTGAATAGCATCATTGAGACACATATCACTAATGACAAATGAAGGGCAGGAAGCTGTTCACTCCTCCCGTCCTCCCGTCCCTCCCCCTCCATCATACCTTGAATACTCCTGCAACAAAATGGAGGTTATCTTCCTTCCAGTTTCCACTGTCACTGTCAGATTTGTCCCCACCCTCATTTCTGTCTCCTGCATTTTTTAGAACAGCGATACAAAGTAGATAACAATTCCTCGGAGAGATAAACAGCTACAAGAAGTCCTCATTATCTTCTGGTGATGGGAACAATCATTTCACACGTGAGAACATTCAGGCTAAAAGAAAAGCTGTCATGGGCAAAAAAAAAAAAAGTCGACACTAGCTCCCCCTCTCTGTTTTGCTTTCTGTGCTGTACTTCATGTGCAGGGGTGCGTCTCTCTGTGCAGTATACAGTGCATGTGAAGTGTCAGCAGTTTGCAGAATATACAGTCCCCCTCTATAAAGGAAGGCTTGAAGATCACAGGGATGTTCCCTGCTCCTTGATGTTTGCTTAGTTCTGCCTTTTTTCTTTTTTTTTTTTTTTTAACTTATTCCTCAGTAATAAAGTCGGCTCTGCCTCACACAGTTTACCGCAGTCTTATCCCACTTCAGTAGATTAGGATACTTGGCCTCTGAAATACGACTATGACTAAGTTGCAGTTCTGCCATAAAACACAGCTTTTTAATATGTGAACAAAAGTTGTAGACTCTTACCGGCTGTAATTATTCTCCAATTATATAAAGCGCTTGATATTCTTCTATTTATTATGGGAGATCATTAAAAGGCTTATATTTTTTAAGGATGGGAATCATATGATCTGATTTGACTAATGCTGCTGTGATTTGATCCGCTGTAGTATATGCTGCAGTACACAGCACATGGTGTCTGCAGTCTATCCCAGAATAATGCAGCCTGGATGTCAAATAGAAAAGCCATAAGTGTACTATTTCTGAGCGGTGCATCAACCCACATTCTTTATTTGAACTATGTTTAGCTGTGGAATACACAGCATCCATGTGCATGCTCTCTGATACATTAAGCAGGATGTCAAGAAAAGGCAAAATGATGGAGCTGCAGCAAGGAGGAGAGGATGCAGGAGAAAAAGGCAGCAATCTGCTCCCCTGTCACCTGCAGTGCTTTAATTCACCCAGATGCACTCATTCATCTGTGATGACCATTCATTTGCCAGGTAGTAATTCTTTCAGGAAGTGGCTGAGGGATTATGGTTAACACACATTATCTAATGCAGATGTCCAGTGTGATATTTGAGAGGGAAACGCAAATGTAGAAACCTGCAACTTAAAGTTATCAGTGACCCCAGAAAACACCAGAACAGAACATCAGTCACAGAACACAGAAGAGTACAGTCTCTATGCAAATACAGTGTTTCCCAGAATTGTAGGTGAGATGTATTGAGGAAAAAGCATCAGTTGTAATATTAAATATTTATGAAATAAAAAAAAAAGAAACAGAAAAAGGAAAAAAAAACAGGAAGCACGAGCACATGACAAAATTTATTTTGAAGTCAAATATTCAATTAAAGCCGGCGACTCAGCAGTGTTTGTCAGCAGTAATCCTCTCACCCTGACTCCCTGCATCATGGTCCGGGGGAAGATTTGTTTCTCATTAACATAAACAAACATGGCTCTTTATTCTTATTAACTGTATCATGATTACATCACAATCTCAATTTGCTGAGATTCATTCATTCATTCTTGAGGACACAGGCCACCTGGCTCCGAGCCTACACGTTGTCTGCATAATGAACGCAGCTTCAGTCCTCTGTCAGTGCCACAGTGGACGTGTTCAACCACAGTGTTGTGTGCTCAAAAGCATATTCACAGTGCCCAGTACACATCCAGTATACATCCAGTGTAGTTATATACTTAAATCAGTGGAAAACACACTTGGAAAAAAAAGACACAAGCTGCTACGATTCTGAATCTCTCCCCAAAGTTCACCTCTGCAGCCACGTTTTCATGAACGTTATTCGTTTTTGTATGGGCCTGAAATGTGGCTGTTGCTGAATTGCGTCTCCCTCTTTCGCCTCCTGCTTTCACAGTATAAGCAATAATGTATTCCTAAGCAAGAAACCATCCCTAAAAATATCTTAGCTCTGATTAGGGATTTCAGGGGAACTGTATCCTTTCCTCTCTGAGCTCTCATTATTTTTACCTGAAAAGAGCAGAGCCACTGCTTTACCTGCTTACTTTAATGCATCCAAACACACATGCCTCGCGCTCAGGTGAAGCCACAAATCTGCAGCCAGTGTCATCACAACCAAGAAATGATGGATAAAAGAGAATCTCTCATTAATACCAGGCTTCTTCCTGCACTGGCTCTGAATGTAGACGTTCAGTACAGACTGGGCTGAAATGCGGCTTTGATGTTTCCAAGAATGAGAGTGAGCTGAGGCGTGTCGCCGAGGCTGCCAGCCGTGAACTCATCATGACAATTTTTTTAGCTTACAGTACGGCGACGGAACATCCAATAGGTGGATGTGGCCACTCTGCACACTTAACCGCCGCTCGGTGTGTGAATTTAACACTACGCATACAACAAATGCACAAAGGCAGACGGCGGAGCATGACGTGCAGGCTGCATTTAGCCTTTTAGTCTGATTATCGGCAACGAGGCAGGTTGATAAGAAAGGGTGCCTGTCCATACTTTAGAGCCCTGTGGCTTACACTGAAGCTAGTGTCAGCTGTGAAGCATTCTGTTCCATCCCTAATTAGATCAAACTGAAGTCATGAAGTGTGTGTGTGAGAGAGAGAGAGAGAGAGAGAGAGAGAGAGAGAGAGAGAGAGAAAAAAAAAGATAGAGTATGAGAGACCGAGCGAGAGCACATGCGAAGCTCTCTAACTTCCAGATGAGTAGGTATCTGTAGCATGGCTCTGAACCAACACCTGGGGCAGCTCAGAGTGTGCTATTGTTATCCCTCTGCCTTCAGCCATTCCTCTTGTCTCTGTCTCAATCCGTCCACTGGACTTGGCTGTGTTAGTTAGCCAGCTGTGTGACACAGGTGTCACAGATGTCTTCACGCTGCCACCAGTGCCACCACGGATGTCTGTTGGAGAGTGTTCTGTGTGGAAATGATGTACAAAAAAAAAAATACACAGATGACTAGAGCCCATTATCAGTTTATCTGCCTTGGCTTGTCCTAGTCTTTGGTGTCTCAGTGTTTTTCTGGCCTGTGACCCCACGTTCTGGTGCCAAGTTCTCATGTACCCAGTCATTAGAGTCAAGTGTGGAGTTATCATGTGAATTTTAAATACAGTTTACGCTCATATTTTTTATTTTTAGGAGCACAAAGGTAGTTTGAAATATTTCAAATGGATTTAATACAGACTGCTGCAAATACAACTGCTTATAAGGTGGTCCCAAGAGGGGTCCTCATCCCCAGACTGGGAAAGTGTCTTTGCTTTCATTTGTTGGGCATATTTCAGTTGTTGGCAGGTTCAAGGAAGTGATTAATGTAGGAATATTAACCGCTACCATGCCTTACTCAATGGATGCATTATGTACAGTTTATATTTAGTATAATCCCACAGGCCATTCAAGCTATTTCGTTCCCTAATGTTTCCCTTGACACCCCGGCCCAGCCAGCCAGGTCTGCTGTGAAACCACCTGCTTAAGCTCACACACACCCACATTAATTAGTTATTCATGCACATTCTTTACTGTGTTGTAGCAAAACGTGTTATAAGGACCTAAAAATGATGACCTTATAAATGCAAATCAAAACAAAAAAACAGCAGCAGCATATATATTTTGAATGAAACATAATGCACAATGTCAACATTACACAACAAGTAAATGTTAAATCTTGTTAATTAACATATTTGGTAAAACGTAAAAATGTTACGGAACATAACAGTAAAATGTTCACTCACAACATTTTAGTCCAACATGACTCGAACCCACGAAACACAATAAACATTTAACTAATGCCTGAATCTTTAACAAACCTTAACAGACCTTTGACTCTGGCATCAGAGTCTTGCTCCTTTTTTGTTCATCATCCACCCTGACCACCCCCTGGTGACTTTGGCGAAGAAGATGAACATAGTACCTCATTCAGTCAAAAAAAAGACAAAGCCTCTGAACATGATCCAGGCAGCGAGTACGTTTGTCAATACGCCATAATCGAGATGTCAATTTAGTAATGTACAAACATCATTTCTGGGAGACAGCGTTGGGCAGAGAACCAAAGTTGCGTAGATTAGCTGACTGGCATCAGCTGCTTCATTCATGCTGCACAATCATTGGCTCGTTCAACAGATGATTGGCTACCAGCTGTCTAGCAACACCCAGTTATATTCTATATAGCCACTTACTAACTGAAATGAAGATGTTTTTTATAGCTCTGACTTTGTGCCAATACTATACTATTTCCAAAGTGCAAATCTATGTTTCAAACTATGGGGTGTTCAGCTGGAAAGTCACAAGGCATTTACCAATCAGGGAAGATCTAATAATGAAAAGCTACCAAGCTGCATTATGGGAGATATAAGTTCCAGTGATTGTGGAACTTGACTCTGCATATATCATCTTCTGCTGAATCAGTTGTAATCTCTCTTTTAGAAGTGTCCCAACTTAGACCAAGTGTAATATTAAATTGTCTTTAATGTCCCCAGGATGGACCAGGGTGAACGATTCCAAATTAAAACATGGACCCCCCCCCCCCTCCCTTTTTTTTCCCTTCTCTAGTATAAAGGACAATATTCAAACCAAACACCACAAGTCATAAAAGCGGTTTTACAGACTATTGTCCTGAAAGCAATGTGTGGGGAAACTCCACCAGCACTCTGGGATGATTTTTAACAACAAGAAGAAGAATGAGACCAATATTATTAACACATATCCAAAAACTAATACATCAGTCTTTTTATTGCAGCTCCTGATGCCACAGCCATTTGTCCTACTTGCTGTTGCTGCAGATTTCCTACAGTATTGACGTAGCAGACTGTAGACATTTTTTAAAAATTCGCAAGATTTTGCTAATTTAGCATGTAAACAACATATGCTGCCCTGTCAGGCTGAGGTGAGGCATAAAGAGGCTCCGTCAGCTTGTTTGGTTACAGGCTCAGTGTGTTCTTTAAGGCAAGTTGTTTACCTTTCCCTCCCTCTGTTCTGCTCCGTGCCGTACTAATGAGAGAAACTGAGGGGGGGTGAAGACGCAGCAGGGAGACAGGCAAATGCGACCTTTAGCAACATCCCACCTTTTTTCGCTATCTCACTCACTCACTCACTCTCCACGTTTGGCTCTATCCGTCTCTGTAACAATCCCTCGCAGGCTTTGCTCTTAGGGGGGCTGGGCTCTACAGGTTGGGGGTTAAAGATGTGGGTGGGGAGAGATGCCGGGAGATGGTGCGCAAAAGGTCATTGACACCTCCACAGCCGGCAGCATAGACAGGAGGGTTACATAACACAGTGCATTTAGTGAATATTACCAACTGGTAAGAGAGAATGTAGTTTGGATTTATCTGAAGAAGAGATATTAAAAAAAAAAAAAAAACCAAGGCATCTAATCGATCCAGGTGTGTTTGCCTGAGTGTGTCTCAGTAACTGAGGAACCCATTAGTTATCTGACTTCTGGGTTTCGACCCCAGCTTTTGACCTTCCACCCCTCGCTGACCGCTCCTCGTTCTCCTGTTAACCCTCAGCTGCTGACCTGGTGCTAACAAGCTCACTCACCGGCGGTAATGACAGTCCTGACATGTGCTCTTCAGCAGAGGGCAGATGCAGCAGGAGCCACGGGCAACTCCAAGCCAACTCCCCGCACTTCACTTTTTAATTACTTCAACCGCAACATGCAACACGGCACTGCACTGCGAAGCACATCCTGACAAGGTTGAAATCTTCATGTTTTCAGTGTAGAGCGAAATCAAAGATATCGTGGATTCTTTTCATGCCAAATAATTACCCGTTTATTTATAAGGTTCCGTGTTCCCTCAGATCTCGATTCCTGTCAGGGAGGAAAACCTTCTTAAGATTCACTTAGACCATCCATCACTCAAGCCCTCCTCTGAATTCACAATGTTTTTATAGGGTGAGCAGCTGCTTCAGGCAGGCTAAGGCAGGTTTCGTTGTAGGTTTTACAGATCAACCCCCCTCCACCCAGCCCCCCCTGCTTACCCCCCGGAGCTGTGGAGTAAACACACACCACACTGGAATGATTTTTATTTGAATCAAGGATGAACATTTCGACAGCCAGATTTACATTTTTTTTTTTTATTGAAATCAAGACTTGTTAGGACAGAACATCCAACCCTGACACCACATGGAACACTGATCTTAGATGATCAAGGTTCGAAGGATGGCAGCTATGTTAAGGTTGGGTTACGATTAAAGAAAGATGGTGGTTTAGGAAAAGACTGTGGTCATGGTTAAAAGACACTAACCGCTGCTCAAACTCAAGTCCCCCCACACTGAGGTTGTTGCATTACATGCCCCTCTACCTCCCCAACCTTCATACCCTTACTTTCCACCTCACTACGTAAAGGGCACACCACTTCCTGTGTTCCTGTTGCTTCCTATTTTGCCCAAATACATGTGGGGACCAAGGATTTTCAATGTGGGCGTTCTTGTTTGTGTGTTCACAATTGTAAGACAACCCTGTGTAGACTCCAAACCTCCTTAATGCTACCATGCAACAGGTTGAAGCTAAATTCTTAAGTCCAGTCTTAAAATATTATTACTTAGTATAATTCAATCAGCATTTCATCTGCAGCACTTTTTTTTCAATGACTTCACAGTACGTCACAGTGTCTGCATGAGTTATTACAGCCATGATGAAAAAGAGAAGATCAGTCGATCACCTGTGGTTGGTCCTGTGTTTTTCCTCCACCTCATAGATACAGAACTCATAATGAGGATTTGTTGTTCAGCTAATGTTGCCACATAATCCAGTGGTTCCCAAGAATTTTCTGTCAGCCCCCCCCCCCCCCCCCCCCTCCCTTTTTTGGAAATTGTTCAAATCAACTGAAAGAGAAAAATGAGAGTTAAACATTTCCAAAACTGGGAGGAAGAGCTTTTATACACAAAACACAGAGTAAACCCAAGATTAAGATCAGCTTCTCTTTTTTTTCTGGTTTTTATCTCATTTGTTTGATCTATGAGCTTCTCTTTTCTTCCCTTTCACAATTCTCTCCGTGTACTTCACGTCATTTTTGCTTTCTGAATAAATCTTGCAAAGCTCAGTCTTTATATTTCCAGAATGAATCAGATTCATGACCCTTTTCACAGCAGACATTTTGACTTGTCGTAGCAGGAGAAGCACAGGTGGAACTAATGACATTACTGATGGCTCCGGTCCAGATTTTATTTCAGTGCACTGCAGCAATTTATGTTTGTAGTTACACCTGGTTTTACAAGTCAAAACGTCTGCTGTAGAAAGCTACCCAACTGTAGTTTCACTCAACATATTTACTACAGGTCTCCCTGTAATAGGCCCCCAGCAATCAAATAACATTAAAGCATAACATCACAGTATTTTATATTAAACACCATTTGATATCTACAGTTTTGAGTTTAAAATCAAGCTCATAGTTCATAGTGGGAAATCAATTCCTCCCCAGGAACAGAGTGATATATTTGCAGGAAGTAAGATTTCATGGGTAAACATTGAACCTCTTTGCATTACCGTTTGCCCATTTGCACTCACTCTATCACAAGTGCCTGTGCATGGCATCAGTTTGCAAGGTGGTGTGTGTGTGTGTGTGTGTACAGTCCTGTCATGCTCTTTATTTGTCACACTTAGGGGTAAAACCTTGAGAGTGCAGAGTGCTTCAGGAGCCCAGCAGAACCCACCCTGACTTCACCGCAGATTAAAAGATTGATGACTGCAGTCGGGAGAAAATGAGCAAAACATAAGATTTCCATTTTACTCCGTGAGACTCCGTTTGACTTTGGCGCAGGGCCTGGACAATTATACCTAAGTGTCTTTTGTTTCTTCCGTAGGAGTTTTGGGAGGATTTGTTGCGTAAAAAGAAAAGAAGAAGCCAGGATTGAAAACCACAACCCTGTCTGGGTGACGATAAAACCCCTCTCTGAGGTCTGGAGAATAATCTAGTGAGGAATTAATTTGGAGTTCAGCCTTAAGTCTCAATTTGTCCGTCAAACAGCTGACTGGAGGCTATATGTCTTTGTAAGCCTTCCGTCAGACCAATGTGGCTCTTTGAGGGTGTGAGTAAACAAGGTCACTTTCCCTACTAACAGGACAAAATGGCACTAATCCTCTTTCCTACGGCTTTGAACACTTTCCATAATTTCAATACCATCAAATACTCTGTGTGCATCCAACCTTAACTCAATGCCCAGAGAATTAGAAAATCTCAAAATCTAATCTAAAGCCCGTTTATTTTACTTTGATGAAAGCCTAAATGACGAAGAACTCTTTCTAACTTTTCATTCCGCCGTCTTCTATCACCTCCTTCCTGCTCTCTCACTGTCACTGTTAATTGCTTCCCCTCCACCTGCCCGCACTTGATTTCCACCTGTCTTATTGTGTGATGTGATTAAAATGTAAAACGCTGCGGTGGATGGGGCCGCTTGCATGCTCGACTCCTCCATCATTCCTTATTGCGCTGGGCCTTGGCTGTTTTGCAGGCAGCACTCGGGGAGCGCACGGGGAAGATTGAATGGGTCTGTGGCTTAGCGCACTATTTCCTCTAATGCACGGCGGGCATGAAGGCTATCAGGGAGATTAATACTGGTTTGGGCATTTATTCTCTCCAAAGTCCCACCCTCCGGAGGGCACTTCTTCATTCCAGCCCGTGCCAGGCCTGTTTACCCATCAGCTATCTGCTGCTTGCCTTGCTGCCTTGTTCCATCCTCTCCTCCTCTTTCTGTGTGTCTTTCTCGCTCCTCCGCTCCATATGTCCATGTTTGCAATCCTCCAATCTGATCCTCCCTCCTTTTTATCTTGCGCTCTCTCTCTCGAAATCTCGTTATTTGTCTTCGCCTTCAGCACCCCATACAGCCTGATCTTTGCGAGAATGCATGAAATAGCCTAAATAAGTTCAGGAAATCCAATAAGGATTAAATGATGGAGGCCTGGTCATCCTCTGTGGATCTAGCAGGCACCGGATAAACACCGGTAAACTAAAAACATCTATTTTTTTTTTTTTTTTTTAGGGTAACTGAGGACTTGAGCACACACACACACCTCTCTGTCAGCTCCTTGAGTCATTGAGAGGTGGAATACACCTCATCAAATACACCCTCCCCTGCCTCTTTCAGCTGCACATTGCATTGCCCACGTTAAGAATGGCAGCCTCCTCTGAATAGGTAAACAGCACAGAGAGGCCCAGCTGAGTTTTAATTCAGCCTGCTGAGCTAAATAAACTTGTCTGTAGAGGTGTAAGCCACATCACAGCTCACCGGCGGGGCCAGAAGCTGTGGAATCGGTTCCACGCACAAACCTCCAGACTCCAAATCGTTCCGTTCATTTTCATTTCTCACCCCCTACCAAGACCTATTTCTTTCTGCAGCGCAAGCATCCCTGCAAATTGTATTTCCCCTGAAAATGAATTTGGGGAAAGTTCAAGGGTACCATATATATATATATATATAATCCCCCCCCCCAATGGTTTCAATTTACGGTCATATTTTCTTGAGTGCTGACACGTGGGGTAGTTTTGGCGTCAGGGCGCTGTAGAGGAGGCATTAAATCCCCTGCCATTTTCTCATCAATCAAGTGTTTGGGCCCTGCCAAGGAGGCACATGTTAACGGATTTCACAGTAAACCTCTCTCAATATTGCCTCGCGCCTAGAGGGATACGCTCACACTCGCTCGGGAATTTTAAGAAGCATTGTTTTATGTTTTGGGAATGCTGAGTGGGAAAAAAAAAAACAAAACACAAACATAAAAATCCAACAATGTACAATTTCTGGTATTGATAGTTGCCTATTTACAGTCATACTGGAGGAACAATGCACAGGAAAACTATGCACTCAACTACTTCGTATAAGGTAGACAGGTCAAAGTTGTTCTGTGAACTGTGACAGATGTTTACAACACACAGTTTGGGTAATGATTTTACTATTTACCATCTTCTGAGCTGGGGTCAGTTTTCATGTTTCTCACTCTTTATTACTTATTGTTAGCAACATTGCAGTGTCAGTATCAACTGACCTGCTGATTACAGTGTTACTGTTACTCACAGAAAGGATGGCCCACTAAGAACGTAAGTTGTTGGTTCTAATAAATCAGGATTAAACATGACGTAACTCCAGGTCCTGAAGGATTCTTGTTGACTTGGTGGCCTTAGGGCCTCAATATGTTTCCAAAAAAAAAAAAAAGTATTCTGAATTGTCTAGCAGACCCACATTTCTGTTCTGTCTTCAAATACTGTTTGAAGAAATAGCTCTTCTAGGAGTACCTACTGACCTGAGATGATCTTCCTCTATTTCTCTATCTTTTCTGTCTATTCCTGCATCTTTATCTGTTCAGAAGTATGAGCCATTATCCCCATTTGTACCAATCACGGCGTCTGTCCCCCTCTCTGAGACGATAGGCTTTTTACCCTGCTTTTGATTGTGGCCACTTTGGAACAGGTTTAACACTTTTGCCTTTAGAAGTTCAGACGGCACATCATTCGACTCAGTTTTTTTTTTTTTTTCTTTTTTTTTTTCAGATGCATAATTAACTCTTCATGGGCCACACTCACGTTAGGTAATTTCCTCTCCTCCAATGAGAGCTGAGAGCAATGGAGACGTCTACAGTTTCCGGCATGATCTTGAATTCTCGGACTAAAAGTGTCAGTGGACCGACATAATTAGAGAGCTGAATTCCTCCGAATGACTAAGAGAGAAATCAGACGCTGAGGAATACAGTCGGGGGAAATGGGGTGATCAGAAATGAAAAGAGGCTTATGAAAAGAAGCGAGGAAGATGCTTCCCTCCCCTCCCACTGGAAGGTTAACCATGGCAGCACACAGAAACTCTCAACATCCGTCCAATTGTGCTCTGTCTGGCTTTCTGTCTAGCTTTTACGTATTCCTCCCACTTGTGCAATTGATTCTGCTTAATTATCTGGAGCTTTGCATGAGGAGAACATAATGCTACAAGGATTTCTTCCATTCTCTCCCGTTGAGTAGACCGTCTGAGTCATGTCTCTCCAGTTTAGCCCTAACCAAGCCCCCGTGGTTGTGGCATCCAAGCCTCTTTCTGTTTCCTTCCACCGAGCACAAGGCTACACCTCTTCTGTGCACGCATCCTGCTATTCAGTTTATACGAGCTACGTTCGTTCCACGTCTTTTTGTCTTTTTATGTACTCCTCCTGTGTCACAGCAACCAAGGTTTTCACATGAAGGCTCTAATTAACTGAGGTGATTGACTTCACTTTCATTGGGAACTCTAGACTTTCACTGGCAGCGACTTACAAACAGCGGAAGTCTTCAGTTAGGGGAACACTACGTAACATGGCTGCTGAACTGTGAGGAGATGCATTGCAGTTTTTCTCCAAACATAAGTTTTGTTTTTTTTTTAATCTACAGGCTGCACACTGTAATATTTTAGGTCAAATGTACAATTTGTATCTATTCATTTATTCAAGGCAATTATTTTTACACTCTTTCCACGTTTGTGTAAATTTTTCAGCTTTCATCCAATTGTTTTTAAAATAACTGCGGCATTGCCCTCAGTAAACTAACAAGCAGCTAAGAGGAGAGGAGGTTACAAACAGGCCGATTTCAATTTTACAGAGTTAAAACTAATGATCAAAATTTCTATCAAAGGATCAATTGGCTGTGTGTAATATGAACAGTGTAAATTGAGGTTAATCATCACCCAACTGTGGTTCTTTACCACTATTCAGAGTGTTTTAGCGTCTTTAAGCTCTTTGTTTCTGTTTTGTTGCCTGCAGCTTTACTGATTTAGGTGAGTCTCCTCTGTTTTCAGTTAAAAAAAAAAAAATAGAAAAAGAAAAGCTCTAAAAACCCATTGTACACTACCTGCCAGAACCAAACAGCAGACAGACACTCAAAGTAAGTAAGATGGTGAAAGTGAAGCTTTTAGCAGCTGAAGTTTAATTACTTCCTTCTCGAGTTAGTGAGGAGCGGGACGCGGCCTCACTGTATCGTGCATCCAGCAGACACAGAGCAACACCATTGTTGATTGTTGAAGTGGGTCTACTGTGCATAGAATTTCTTATTATAATCACCGTGAATCATGACAATCTGATCATGAGATAAATGTATTTCTCCAGATAATTACATAATGCTAATAAAGACTGGTCTTAAAGATTATTATCGGCTAAAGATTACTAGCAATTACTAGCTTCTACATCTGTAAATAAATAAATAATCATATTTATTGTGTGTAAAAAGAAGGTTATGTGAGTTTTGTGTTAGCCTGGTTAAAACACATCATCGTGTCATGATAAAGAGCTGGAAGATGTTTTCCCAGGTTTAGTCACAGGCCACTGCCTTTGCTGTATAGCTGCTTTTTCTCGGACCATGAAAGATGACGTGGAGACAAAATCATGCCCTTCAACTTGTGCTGCTTACGTCAAAGCCCTTTGAAGCTGCCCCATCAGAGACTGTGGCAAATATATTGATATGCATACGACGATCGGAGTGACATCACAGATTAGCGTATGACTTCATATGCGGGGCGGCTAGGAAGCTGCCGAGGCAGACAGCAGCCGAGGGAAAGGGCAGGGTAGAGGTGGATGGAAAACACACCTGTGGTTGAAGTTGGCGTAAGCGACTGTGACAAGTGAAATTAGGACATGAAGTTTGTAGTCTGCTTCAAAGCACAGGGTGGACAAAGCCCAGGTTAGCTTGAAAGTAAGCAATAGGAGAAAGGAGGAGGGTGGGAGGAGGAGGAGGAAGGCGCTCTGAGAGACTTTGTCCTTCACCTCCTCGGCGGGGCGAGTCTCCACCGCCAGAGGCCATCGCTCCTCTCCCCTTTGATCTTCCCTCTCTCTTCAAACTTGCTCCTCAGTGACAGTGATAATGATGTTTGGTGAAAATATGTTTTTTTTTTTCTCTTTTCCAAATACCTTCTCTTTCATGTGTGCAGGCCACAGCCCAAGGTGCAAAACACATACAAAGACAGCAGTGCAGAATAAACTGGATCATCTCTCCTTGCTGTAACGCATGTGTAGGGCATGTTCAGGGTGTGTGTGTGTGTGTGTGTGTGTGTGTCAGTGAGTGTGCGTTGGGCCAGATGTCCTCTCTAGGTCATTATTATTTCTACTGTCATCTTGGGATTGTTGAAAGACCGGTGCCGCCACTTTCCTCTGCCTCTTTTTACCCCACCGATTGAATTTTGTTTGTTGTGTCTGTGAATGGGGGGCTGGTGGTCTTACGTCAGGTATGAGTGATGACAGCGTGCAGTGTGTGTGCGTTCCCTCTGCAGCAGCAGTGATGTGGCGGGGTGGGTCAGGCCCGAGGTAAGGTAACACTTAACGCCGCGGTGAAAATGGAAATGTCAGGCTCCTTTATGAAACGGCGTTGGGCTTGTTATTCAGCGCACGGCAGCTGGAGACACGCACTCGTGCTGCAGAGGAACCAGCTTCTCATGTCTTAATGGGTTTGTGGTGTTTGTGTATGTGACACCAGGGAGTCGTTGTAATGAAACAATCACAGTAATTGTCATTAAACTTATATAACTGTATATGAAGATGGGGTCTTAAAGGGAGAACAAATGAAAGCTTTGAAAATAGAAAATATGAAAATTGATTTTCATAATTAATCTGTAAGAACTCTGGAAAACAGAGTATAGGCAAATACTTTATTGAAAGAAAAACAGTCGAAGTAACATGATCAACTTTTGAAGTGTAATATGGAAGACCGGATCAGTTAAATGTAGGAAGATGAAAGAGGACTTGGATAGAGGACCTAAATAAGATCAGCCACAGTGAAGCTGGTAGCCTGAGTCCCAGGGACAGCCGCAGGGGACGGGAGAGAAGACCAGAGAGGCAATGCAACAGAAACCAACACAGAAAAGTCATAAGAAAGAGAGAAGGACTGAAAGACCAGTTTGTTGTATCACTGTTAAAGGTTGTTATGTTTCCATTTTGATCACTCTGTTAGTCTGTTAATATATAAAAGCAAAGGAGGCGAGGGGTTGAAAGGCGGGAGCCTCTCACAGCGTTGGACTCAGATTGCAGGGCTGTGGCTATTTCCTGGAAGTGCTACACACCAGTGCAAACCCAGTCCACACCTTTTCCATCTGTCAGTAGGAAAGATTTTTTTTTTTGCCAGCCTTGGGAAGAATGTAGGTGAGGAAGTTCCTGTCATATAGCGCCAAGGGTAACATGTGTGTTTTTCACATCGACCACTTCCGTGACCTTGCTATGGTAATAAACACGAGACAAAAATACAACACTCCTTCTTTCCACAATGCATCAAATCGCACACCATAAGATGGTACTTGCCGCCGCCCTGATATGAGTAACAGATCGAACGTAACAGATATTTTATGGACCCGCGACAATCTACTTCCCCTCCCAGACTTTCAAACAAGCCTTTGAAATGTGAGAGCAGCCTGCTGTTGGTCCTCAGCGCCGCTCCCTCTTTGTGTATCTATTGTGTTTGCTATTTATCGTTCCTTGTAAAGTGGCTTTCTCCTGCGTGGTCGTAACACAAGCTAGGGCAAGTTCTCTCATGCAGCACACAAGCATCAGGGAATGATAGATTGTGGTAATACAAGCCGGCAAATGCCTCCTTTGGTGCTGCTTTTTAAAGCTTTTATCTCAGATTTGGCATGAGAGCACGCTCACTAATCAAGTGGACTGTGAAAACATGTTTTTTTCACCAGATGCATGACCTGATACCTGGACGGCCGCTCACTGAACAACAGGGCAGGTAAATCTGTGGACCCCCTAGGAATGTGTTTAAAATAGTCCAGTCGCATAGAGGGTTTGTTACCAAGTTACTTTGATTTGATGATTGGATTTTGTTAGAAGATTCAGAAATTGCTGCCTCTCGCTTTGAAAGAGCAAAGAAAAAAAAAAAAGTCCTCTCCTTGGATTTGGCTTTTTCCAGGTTGTATGTCTTGGGGGTGGTGGGAGGCGAGGGGCAGGAAGAAAGGTTGAGGGTTGTGTGTGTGTGTGTGGGGGGGGGGTGCAGACAGATAAATGGATGGTCTTTATGGTGCAGGGCCTGTGCAGGGAAGGCTCAGGCTAGGGATGACATTTTGAGCTCTGATTGCCTGGCAGGTCGGCTGACACTTGGATAGGCTGCAGTCCCACAGGGAATGTGACAAACATGGAGTGGAGATGCGCGCACACACCTCGACCACTACCACCTGTGTGACCGAGAGAGATTGTGTGTGTGTGTGTGTGCACTGTGTGACCTAGGGTGCTCCAGGCACCCATGACCAATCTTGAGTGTGATTGAGGGGAGATCCAGCCAGTGAGCATGTCTAGGCTGTTTTATCCCTGCTGCCTTACCACCTGCCTAACCTCCTGAACCTACAATCCTGCCACAGCCTGCAGGGAATTGCAACTCTCCACCACACAAATCTAAGTAACACAATATAGTGCAGCCGAGGGGTCAAACAGCAATGACATCAGCCATGGAAGACACTGGACTGAATGTAATTAGGGTTAACATACAACTATAAAAGCACAAAAAGAGAAAGACGAGTAACTTTCCAGCAAAATATACGTAATTGCATTCAAGGTAATGCTTTTACTTTGAAAAAAAAAAAAACTTTTAAAATAAAGTGCATGAACGAAGAAGGCATGAGTAAACAATTTCAGCAGAGTATTAGTGGTGGTTTCTGAGCTGCAGCTCCAACACCAGCCAAGACTAAAGGCTAATTTGGATTTGATGACTTTCATTGACTTTCCATCGCTTTGTTTCCCTCCTTCATTGCTCGTAAATTGGCCTGTGTCTGTGCTGAAATGCTAATGGAGAGGCTGCAAAATTTTGCACTTGGATATAAAAAGCAGAAAGCAACAATCTGTCAGTCAAAACCTACTGAAAGCTGCGAGATGAATGTGTTCGGTGACCTCAGTGAACTGCATACAAAACATTTACCCGGTGTTCTCTGAGGCAGCTGAACTGAGACTTCAAATTAGACCAGAGACACTACGTTTAACATAACCTGACACTTTGTGTTTTTTATTTTAAAGATAATGGCAAAAAGTAACTCAATCAGATTTACCACTAATACGTATAGAGTGGATGTAGGGAATCTATGGCCTTTAGTTCTTTGTGTTGTTTTTTCTTGCATATTCATTTCATACTTATTTACAAATCTCTACCATTGCGGAGCTACAATTTTATTATTAAGTTAGGGCTCTTATTTTGAAAATAATATACCAATACAAGGCACAGGTGTGCAGAAAAATAATTATTAATTAATATTAATCATGGTGAGAATGTGTCTTGGTGTAAGCTGTTTGTCGGTGGTTGTGTTCTTACAGTGTCGTGATGATATTAAACTTTTTGAGAATGAAATTTCTAAGCTAGCAAGGCTGCTAACTTAACTTAATGCACAGGGACTATTGTTATTCTTTACAAGTAATAAGCAGTCTTTGGTTCATGTACAAAGCTGACATCCTATATTCTATACTTTTCTTTTCCATCCACGTTTTCATGTGCGTTTTCATGCATTTTCATGTAAAAAATCCTGAGTGGAAAGGCCAGAAATCGTTGGAAACTATTGCAAAATCATGATTCCTACGTTGTTTTTCACTGTGTCAGGTTCAGCTCTTGTATCACCTTGTTTTTATGGCACCTGAGAATTAGCACCATCAACTCCTAACACTGACATGAGAGCAGCGGATGGAGACAGGCATTCATTTGCATTTTATGTTGCCGAACTGCTGGAAATTTGGTTAACATTTGCACTATTTGGATGAAAACCCACCTACTGAAATGAAAAAAAAAAAAAAAGCCAAAACCAACAATGTGCCTGACTCAGCCCCAAGACTACTGCTTCCTACCCCAGACATAAATCTTTAAAAACGCATAATATATAAATATTTATTTTTTATTTATTAATTTTTTTTTATATTTTTCTCACTAACTCACTGCTGGTTAGAAAACATTGCTCAAGGAGGAGGAAACAGTGCATTTGTTGGGGACTGTTTTCAGCCATGGATTAATCCACATTTGGTTCTCTGGTTTGTATGGTGTATGTGAGACTGAGTGTGTGTGTGTGTGTGAGCTTTATTATTCAGGATCTTAGAGATTGTGGTCAAATATTTCTGTCGTGCTAATGGAGACATATACGTTGTAGTTTACACAACATTAAAGTGTTTTTGAAGACGGGGGGGATGTTGCCTTCAAACACAGCAGATATCACTCCGTTCTCTCTACACTGTGATTTAGGTCGATAACATCCGCCTGCTTCTCCACAGGAATCCTCCCTGCTGTGCCAGGTATAATGAAATGAATAAATAAAACAACAAAAAAACAAAAGTAAAATTACTGACTTCAAAAGTATTCAAAAAGTACACCTACACAAAAATCTGCTTATGTAACTGTAACTCCACTTATGTCCTCAAGAGTACCACATACTCCCTAATTATCATACACAGCTCAGTGGAACACAGCTACACAAAATGTATTTTTTCATCCTACACTAAAGCCTCTGTGTCCTGCAGTGTGTTGAATATATGCAGACACTATACATTTCCAGTCCATCATAGCTCTCCCTCCTCACGGAGAAGGAGAAGCAAAACTGTCTACAAGAGGCGAGGTGTGTTTACACACAGCTATAAAAGCACTTACACCAAAGAATGAAAGTTTTATTGACTAGCAGGTGTTGAGCCACAATGTCCCCCGCTTTATTTCAAGGATGGGTTTTAACGCTGAGCGTCCACACCTGAGAGCGGGTATACGGTCACACATCGGAGGGAGTGGAGTGGCCGATAAACGCTACTGATAATGACACACACACTCAAAGTTACAGTGTGATGGAATATGTAAATCATTCAAACACGGCTCTCCCTCTTTCCCTATTTGGATGTCCTATTCTCTTTCAATGCACATGTGGCTTTCCATCATAGACCTCATTAAAGTCTAACATGTTTATCATCCCTTTTCCCAGCTGGCCTTCAGAATAAAGCCTCACTTATGCATTCTGGCTGCGTTTGTCACGTTCAGCATGGTACCCTCGCTCTGCCCCCCTCCCACCCCCCCCCCCCCCCCCCCCCATGTCTTTCCATTGGGATGTTTATAGACCTGTTTAGTCCCACTTCTTGGGTTTTATGGGTCCGCTGGTGAGTCTCAGCAACAGACTGCGATCAGGTTTAACTGCCACCGACAGGCGACAGCTAGTGAGCCTTGAAAAGCTTAGGAATGTCGTCGAGAACAAAACATTTCATTTTGTCTTACAAAAATATTTAATTTGCTAGATGCCTTCATAGAATGGATCAGTTATTTTAGAGTTTCAGTGGAGTTTTAGAAATGTGTAACTCTATTAAATATGGTCTGGTTCAGCTTTTCTGGCAGATGATCCAGTGTTGTTCTGCAGTGCAGTTCGCCAATGACTCCATTCAAATGAATGAAAGACCTGCGTTTTTTTTTTTTACACAGATCTCAAGCCAGTCTGAGCGTGGCCTCACACCTTTAGCATTCTTACAAGCATATTGACTTTTCAGCTTGTCTAGTGCTGCTTCAAACTCAGAGAGGACATGCAGGTCCATGTCCTCACCATTAGAGGGCCCTTTAGAATTGGGGTCCTCCAGTGGCAAGGATGACTCTCCTGATAGTTACTGGCAGATTTTGTCTAATATCAGCGTTCTTGTTTTGCATCAGGGTTCGGTATGCAGAAAGAAGTTTGTTGCCTCATGTTGCTCAGTAGCTGAACACAGTTTGCCTCCCCTTTCATTTCGAACAGCCCTGATACCTTTATATTCATTTCAATTGGAATTCTAACAAGGGAGCTGACATAACGAGCAGTGACGCATATTAATCTCCGCTGGGCAAAAAGAACAATTTACCGAAAAAGTTGCATGTACACGTACGCACAAGTCTCAAGGTTTCACATCGATACTGGAATTATTACTGAGTTATTGCAGAGGAAGTGGGAAAGGGTGCGTGTGTCAGTGGCTCTGCACTTAGTGCAACTCTGTTATTCTGCAGCTCTGAAAGGAACCTCATGGCATTAGGTATAAATGGTAAACTAATTAGCAGAGCATGTGCACTTGGACCTGCAAGAGGAGGACGAGGTCTTTGTGATACTGCTTGAACACCCATGTGAGTCTTTGTGTGTGTGTTTATGTGTAAGTATGAGTCTATGCACATATGTGTGTACTCACAGTACAAGGCCACCCACAACAGGAGAGCCTGACTGACAGCCAAAGGATCCAGAGAGAGGCACAAACACAGGCAAACAAATGCACACTGCTACAATCAGAACTCCATGTATTGACATGGCTCTGCCAGCAGCTTTGCTCCAAAGACAACTCCCTCACGGTTCACCAGCGATCAACAAACAAATCAAATCCAAAAGAAAAAAAACAAAAAAAAAAAAACCGAACAAAAATATTTTTGTTTACCAGCATTTCTCTGCTGTTCTCACTTCATTCCACGCTGCACATTTTCCTCATACGTGTTCTAATAAATCCACGTCTTTGGAGAATTCCCTTCATTGCCTACAAACCCGGAGAAAACTGTACTGATTTAATGTTTCCACACATCCTGCCTGTGTGTCCTAATGAAACAGGCCCACCGCTCCCTCGCCCAGCTCCTCATGCATTCCACACAACGCACATCGCAGCATGATGCAACGCCGCAGCCTGTACCAGCAAAGCAAAAGGCTACAGAGTGAACAGGCCTGGGTCAAACAGTGTTGGCATATAGCTCTAAGTGGAGGGTTTTTTTTTTTTTTAACCCTTTGAATCCAGAGCCGTTTTGCTGAGGTTTCTTTCTTTATTTATAAGCTGTTTGAACATACAGTGCAATAACACTGAAACTGTAAACTCAAACTGGCTTTTAAATAATTACAGCAGTTGAGGAGTCATGATCAAGAGTTGGTTCCACCACTCAGATTGAACTCATAGTCACAGTTTAAATTGTCCTGTAGATGGGTCTAATTTGCTGTGAATTCTGGGTAAACCAAAGGTTAGGGCTGTCACTTTTTCCATAATAGTGTAAACGCATGTGGCTTCATCAACATTCTGTTGAAATATTAACGTGGCCTCCGTTCATTCATGGTGTCTGCAACTCACCTGAGTGACACGCGACAGGTGACTTTGATCCTCCTTACAGATGTCTCTGTGAGGCAGCTGCAGTTTTAAACCAGCTATAGGTTTGTCCGCAGCTTCTCAGTCTTCCGAAACGTCACTCGTCGGGAGGTTCTGTGACATGATTATCCACTCGTCAGGGCTCGCGAGATTCAATAACAAGAACAATAGCCTCATTTGCTAAAGGCAACAGGGCATGAAATAGATCAAGTGACGATGCCTTTTACAAAATGATCCACTGGAGCACAAAGCACAACCACATGTACATGTGAATTTTAAATTTGATAATATCATCACTGACTGAATGTTCAGTTTTTCCCATGTTCAGTTGATTTTAAATAAAAAGCACCAGCCCAGCGGATGCTATAGTAGCATACCACATATTTTTATATTTGAATCACAGCAGAATAATGTTTCTTCCAGCAGCTTCACATACTTGTGTCAATTTTTTTAAAAATCAGATTATTATTTTCTTTCTTTCCAGCAGGGGGTGCTGCGGAGCCCTCAACACCACCCTTCCTGTGCCTGTGATATAGGGTCTGATAAAGCGAGTGAATTCATTTAAAATACCCAAAATAAATCACTTCATACGAAAAAAACAAAAAAATCTGGAAGCGACAGAAGATACACCAAATTATTGGTGAGTTTCTATTTGACGGATCAGTTCTGTTTTCCTCATTTTTCGAGTGCCACTCTCTCAGTGTCGCCATCACTCACCACGTAGCCCCCGTACTGTATATTGTCTGAAGCGTCGGCTTGGTGTTATTGCACGCCACTGGGGCCTCTCACCCCCTGATTGATGGGTAAACGCTCCTCATACATCTCAACTTCCATCTTGTATGGGATGGAAGAGGGCTGCTGACTGCTGGTGTCACCTTACAATAATGGCCAGTGCCAAAGAGAAGGAACAGATGTGAGAACAGATCAAAGTGTGTGTGAATTGAAGTAAATCATACTGGACTGATGAATGGATTGATGGACTGATGAACGGATGGCCAGGTCTACAAACAGACTGTCATTTTTGACTTGTGAGAGCAGGTTAATCTTTCACTTTCTCTCCTTCTTTCAATCAGCGTGTGTCCAGAACTCTGGAGGCGTCCCAAGGACAGCTAATTGTGCTGTTGCCTCTCTTCCCTCTTCCCTTCACCGTCTCCCTTTTCGATTTTTACACATTGCACTTAATCCCACATAGCTTTTCCACCTAGCCGACATCTGATAATGAGGTCATTTATCACCACTATGTAGAGAAGGCTTCTTTTTAATGCATGTGTTTTCACCTTCCTGGAAAAGACATGTTTTCGAACAAAATTGCTTTTTTTTTTTTGGAGTTCTGATAGCGTTAATCCCCCCAGAACAGTCATTTTAAAGCTCCAGACGCCTCGCCATCCCTTTTCGTAGAGTGCAAAAGCCATTAAAAGTTGTGCGTTTCCTCATAATGGCATTATGAGTGAATTGTGTGGCCCATGTCTGCCTGAACCTCCCTCAGGCCGTTTCCCACACTCTCGTGTTTGCTGTGGCGTATGCACTCACCATATCACCTCCACACATACATACAGCACATACATATTTGTCTGCTCTGGGCATGCACAATGTTGGGCTCTTTTTTTTATTATTATTACTTATTAAAAAAGAATAAATCTAATTTCATTAGCTTGGAAACAAGTCATTATACTATAGTAATTATCCTTTACTCCGTCAAAATGAAAACTTCCTCCTTTTAAAGTAAGGTTAAGTCAGGTAACATACCAGGGAATCAAATAGTCTTGATGTCAAGTGCTTTTGTCGTCCTCTTTCTGAATGAAAAACTTTCTTATCTACGGTTTTTGTCCCAAAATGCTAGTAACTAAAAATCCAGCCATGGTACAGAGCCTTTCTCAACAGTATGTCGTGAGGCTCACTTCATATGTTTAGATGAGGATGGTAGTTTTTTGAAAAACAGACACTAAAAGTTGTGTAACATAACCGAACTGCAGCAGCGAGTCTCTCCAAAGTTCACCCAGCAGCTGGAATCAGGAATAATATCCACAGGCTACCAGGCGAACGAGCACAGAGTCCACTGTCTGACTCTGGTCCATGAACCAATCTGGTGAGCCCAGGCGGTTTCTTTGGCATTCTTGAGCGTATGGGCGGCGGGTCTGTACGAGAGTTGGTATCAACAGCAGCCGAGTTGAGTTGAGTAAACAGGTTTGGAGAACTGAACCTTCTCAGCAACGAACTGAGCCCCCGAGGGAAAAACGTGTCAGTCAGTCACAGTTAGTCTGGTAACATATAACAGCTGAGTGGGCGGAAGAAGGCGAAAGCTTTTGTCAGTATCGGACTTTAGAGTGTACAGAGCATACAGATGTTTCCTGGAGGCAGTGCCTCACTGTGTGAACTTGATTCGTATCAAACTCCAAAAACATACCAGTAGAAAATATTTGTTTTCCAGACGAACTGTAGTTATTTCATAGGATAATGGTCTCCCTTTTTGCAACAGCAAAATATCAAACCACTTGCACAAGGAGCTGGAATAATTCTGTGGGCGTTGATAGTATTTCACTATGTCAGGGTGTTTTTTTTTTTTTTTTTTTTTTAATTTCAGCCACTGCAGTTATTTTTAGAGCGGTTCAGGACGTATAATGCTAGCTTACTTTGTTATTTTGCAAATGATTCTCTGTTATGAGAAAATTACATTCCAGCCTCTTGAGAGAGGTGAATGAAATTCATGAGGAGCCAAAATGATTTGATTAATATGTGATGAAAAATGATCATTATCCAAATCAGAATCTGTCACTCTTCCCCCTGCACTGTCAAGGGAGACAGTGGTTTAGCTTTTCAGGCATATAATAGTGTGAGCTTCTCAGTGGTAGTGATATCAGACTGTGGACTAAAGCTAAGTCTGTGAGACCTGTGTTATTCTCTTCTTTGATTCAGGATCAGGCTTTTAAAAGTCGAGAGCGAGTGGTCAGTGTGATCTTCCTTTGGTATATGAGTTTTGTGAGTGGATAATCGTTTTGTATGTCTCATGCATGTGCACAAAGACATTCGAATTTAAAATACTTTAAAACCTTGATTTGTAAATGTATGTATGAGGCATGAAACGTATTTGTCAGACTCAAGGTTACACACATTGCGTTTTGGGCGAGCAGCACTGAAACAGTTTAAAGTCAGGAGTTTGAAAAGAATTGACGCTTTGGGCACAATGGCCACAAAGATAGTTCTCAAGGTGCCAAGAGAACATTGGCCTGTTTGTACATTGGCTACGATCAACCCATCACAAAGGTCAGGTCCTCGCACAGCTGAAAGCAGAGGATCAGTGAACATTAAAGTCAGACAGGGATTATAATTATCCTGTTAATCACTCCAAGTCTTGTTTCCACACCGTATTTACAGGAACATTTGCCAATGTACTGGATGTACTGTCTAAAAAAAAAGACAGTACATCCTGTGGCTGCACTTTCCTGATGCCTGTGCAATATTTGCTACTTTAATTACCTCTGATAGGTATTTTTAATGCCATCAGGATCTCCTGATTGCTTTCTTTATTGATTCGTTCTCTGTTTCTTTAATGCGCCGTAGAGGTGGTTCTCTTGGACCTTGGGAACTGCAACTTTATCATTAAAGGGACATTCCACAGATTCTCCTGTGGTTTTGAAGGAAGCGTTGTCAGATATGAGGAAACCCTGACGATTTTGTTTAGATTTGAGACATCAAATTTTTAACAGAGAGCCTGCACTGCAAAACTTGGGACATGGAGTTTGAAAGTCGAGAGAGAGTCGAAGGAAAGAACCTACTGAGCTGTTGCATCATGGGAAATGTAGGATCAAGGGTGTATCTGGGCCACTGCTGCATCAGTTTTGCAAATGGGGGACTTCTGAGATCAGGACAGATTACAACAGTGTAACATTAAATTGCATGAAGAGCCCTTTAAAAGATTTACTTGGACTTATTTTTTTCCTCCCTGGCAAGAAAACCACATGTAAGAGAAATAAATGTGGTGAAATTAGAAGTCACAGAACAAAAGCTACTGACAGTTTCCTTCCAAATCTGCCTTCTAAGTTTTTTTTTTCTTTTCTGATACACACACACTCTCCTGCACACAAACACACACTTACACACCATTAATGTCCTCTGTAACACTATCCACACACAAGTGCTCTCCGAATGACCGGAGATCAACAAAAGAGGGCGAGACGCAAAGAGTTTCACAACTCACTTACAGCCGGGGCTGAGTGATGGCCAGCGGGGAGGAAATCAATAGCAGGAGGGGAGACACCATCAAAGCTGTCCATGGACCAACATCCCGTTACTGTCGACAGGTTTTAATCCATAAAGCTGGTGTCTCCCCCTGAACAAAGAGAGAGGCAGGAGGCGCTTCTCTTATCTCTATCAGGGCTTTGAATTACAAAGGCCTATCAGTGTGGAGCTAGATGGGAACTACGTGGAATTAGACTGGGGATCAGTCTCTCGTGGGAAAAGGAGAGGTTTCATGTTGTCTGGCTGTTGCATAATGGATGAGGTTGTTTGTTGTAAAATTAATACAAATTTAATACATAGAAATATCCACTTAGCTCACAGATCACGGAAATCCTGAACCGATAAATCGCTTCATGAAAGCTTCGCATGTGCTCTCAGCTGCTGGTAGCAGGTAGCAGGTGAAGTGTGTTTTACACTTGTGTGTGTGTGTGTGTGATGTTTGGAATAAACAGAGGAAGTACACAGTGATAGAGATCATGACCAGTAAGGAAAACAGCTCTGCATAATGAAACTCAAACTTCATTAGCAGCTTCAACTTCCAGAACCTCAGCTTCCCACCCACACTGACAGCTGATTTCTGACAGTACAGTCAGAGACACACAGGAATGAACCTGTGGCTGAGATCCTGAAAAGAAAAAAAAAAAAAAAAAAGTTTTCTGACTGCCATACGGACCATGACAGCATGGTCTCTGGTGAGAGTAACAAGTGATGAGAGGGATTTTAAACTGAATCTGTTTAGGGACAGGGAGCCAGTGGAGGCAATTACCTTAATACCCTCAGCGCCCCATTGCCACAAATTTGTGCCAAAAAAATCATAATCCTTCCCTGAGTCATACCTCGGTCAAATCTGAGCTGACAGTTATGACTTACACTTTCCAAGCATATCATTATTTCCAGCGTCCACTGTGAATAACACAAATCCACTTAGAAAAACTAAGACATCACAGAACTTGCTTGAAAATCATCATGTTTTTAAAGTTTCTCCAGTATCAAAGTAATCCAGTGACGGATGTCTGTACATCCATGTGTTCATTACACATAACTAATAACTAATTCGGCACAGTTTTAATATTGACAGTATAACAAACCTTCAAAAAAATATACAGACTAAAAAATCCTAATGAAATTACTGTGAATAATTAACTAATTGTAATGACTAACTGCCCTTTGTGATTTGGTAGTAATTATAGGTACCATATAGGCATCTGCTGGTCCAGTTATTAATAATTCTATTTAGGAAGCATAAATAAAATACTCTTTTTGTTGGACTGACCCTTTAACCTGACAGCAGGTGCGAGGCAAAATTTTAACAACCAAATGAAACTGTAGATCACATAGTTTCAAAGACGCACTACGTTTCCAGTATTAACCCCCAGTGTGTCAGCTACATTGGTCACGTATGTGCATGTATTATAAATGAATATTCAGTCGAGTCAGCGAAGAGGAAAGCACATTGATCCATTAAAGATCTGACCTGACACTCGCAAACACTCTCCCACCTCCCTGAGTCTGATCCCTCTGCCTCTTTCCAGAGGATTTAAGTCTCTTTTGATCCACTGGCCTCATTGGCTGCATTCACCCAATCCAATATGTATGTATGTGTGTGTGTGTGTGCAGAGGCTCACATGTTCATCTGTAGACATCCACTCAGGTATCTGTGTGTGTGTGTGTTAATAGACGGACAGGCTCATGTAATATTCAGCAGACCCTGGAGCCCCTGGGTGCCACTGGTCTGCCCTGTTCTGGAATAGAGGTGTCTGCCCTCATCTCACCTGGTGCCTGCCAAAGGAAAGTCTAGTGCCATAACCTCTTTACTACGTCCCATCTCCTCCTCCTCTTCTTCCTCTCTTCCTGTCTCTCTCCCCTTTCTCCTCCAGGCTCTCTCCATCATCCTGTCTTGTCTTTTTTTTTCTTCTTTCTTCCTTCTCTTGACTAGTAGCTTATTTAAGTTACGCAGCAACTCCACAGTCATATTGTTTACACCAAAGACCAGCTGATGGCACTGAAACAGAACAATGAAGAGCCCTGCAGAAATCAGGGAAGAGGACACAGAGGATGCAGAGAAGGAATGAAGGAAGGACGAGGGAAGAGGTTCTGACAAGAGAGATTCTTCTATGATCATGGGTAACATGAGATCACTGGACAATAAGATGGACGAGTTGAGGGCCAAGTGAGAGATAGGGAGGATTTCCATGTGGTGTAGTGTTATATGTTTGACAGAGACACGGCTACAGGAAGATACTCTGGATCCCACCACTACTGTTGACAGCTTTCAGACGGTTTGGGCAGACAGGATCAAATGTTTCTGCAGCCCAGACGATGACCTGTCAGCTGAAGGGCTACATCCATATTGCATTTACAGGAAGTTCTCACCATCTTGGTTGTTGTTTACGTCTCCGCCTTTCGCAAAAACCAGGCAGTCACGTCTGTTCACTTACTGTACTCTTTCCTGACTGTGTGTTCTGCTGTTGTAACAAAGCTATTTCCCTGTGAGGATCAATAAAGTTTTTCTGATTCTGATTCTGTCCTCTCTCTTCTCTCCCTTCCCCTGTCTACTCTGTCATCTCTCCTATTTTTATATCCTGCTGCCACTTGGCGGTCACCCCACAATCTCCTTCCTCCCTTCATGTCCTCTCTCTGTTACTCTTTCTGTCTTCTCTCCTTTTTTTCTTTTTTTTAATTTCCCTACCATCCGCTCTGTTATTTCCACCTTTCTTCTCCTTCTTCTTCCTCAGCTCAGTCTGTACCCTTTCCATATCTCTTCTTCCTCCTCGCCATGCAACCTTTCTCAGCCTTGCGTCTGCCTGTTTGCTCTCAGCGTGGCAGAATTAGCCTGTCTCTCTCAATTCCTTCACTTGATCCTGCGGGAAATGACAATGTTGCAGCCTGCTGCCATTATTTCACAGATCAAAGCGTTGAAATTGAACCTGGCTAAGCTGAAAAAATAACCCAGGCTTCTATCGCGCTGTTCACCTTTCAGTCTCACTGCTCGCTGCCAAAAGCGGTGTGGGGACTCTGCACTCTGGGTACATGTGTGTCTGTGTGTGTGTGTGTGTGTGTGTGTGTGTGTATGCTTCCATGCCTGCTTGCATCCACAAATTGCCGGAGTGTGTCATCTGCGTTTTCAGTCTCAACACTCCCCCAGCTGGCAGGGACTGAAAGGGCAAAATACAGTGTATCTGAAACACCAACAGCAGGAGGCAACAAGTGTTTTAAAGGCTTCAGTAATCTCTTTGACATACTTTAATTTGACACTCTGTGCAGGGACTACAAATGAAAGCTAATTTGAAATCTGTCCCTTTTAAAATAACGTCAGTTTGGCAGGGGATAATGATAAATGATATATTAATATGGTGGTTAGGAGGAAACTGGTATAAGCATATTGTGCTGGAACATTCAAAAAATGCACCATTTCTGCATTTAGATCAGTGTTTGTCCTTGTACACCCCCCCACCCAAATGAATAATTCAGCTACACAAAAAAAGAAAAAAAAAGGAGAATATAGGATTCCATGTTTGCCAGAAAAAAAATTAGTCATGTGACCCTCACTTTGCGTGTTCTTTGTGCTACTGTAACGGTCCTTTCAGGGTGTCTGGCTCTCTCAGTTCAGCATAGCACTGAGCAGGAGGTAGCTCATCCACCCACAATGGCCAAACACAAGTATGACACTAAATATTTCACTTTTTCTTGTTTGTTTTCTTGACTTACACTGAACTCAGAAAAAAGTTTTTTATGCAGTGAAGTGCTGCTCTGGCTCGAAGCCTAATGAAAACAACTTTTCTTCTCTTTATCATTTTTAGCACAGCAGCTGTTTTATTGCCCCGTGTTTTTTTCTTTTCTTTTTTTTTTTAATCAGGCCTTTTTAAATATTGTCTTATAAACAGTTTCAGAGACCTAAATAAGCCAGAGTTAGCTGTAACTGCTGTTGCAATGTTTTTAATGTTTTATTTTAATGCCCTTATTGGATTTTCTCGTTAACAATATTTTATTCATTCTTTTAGTTTTATAACCCAGTCGAATATTGTTTGGAGACAGAACCAGCTGGAAACAAGTGGTGTAAACAATAAGCTGCTATGTAACATATACAGTATAAATGGTGACTACAAGTCTTCCCTAACTGACTATAGCGTGTGACCTCTTTATAAATTACAGTTAAGGATTACATTAAGTCTTCTATCAAGGAGGCAGAGGAAGGTTTTCATATTGGTTTGAGTTAGACATCCACTGGGGACACTTGAAAGCACTGGTTCCCAGAGTGGGTGCTGCGGCACCCTGGGCTGTCTGGAGGACGGGTCAAGGATGCTGCAGGATTTATTTTAGTTTTTCCATTTTTTTTTTACATCTAAATTACTGTATTAAAAATCCAGTTAAATATGCAATTATGCATGGAAGGGTGCCATCATAAGATAAAGGGGTGCTATGGTTTAAACAATGATTGGGGATAGGCCTATTGAAATATCACATACACATTCAGGCAAAGTATCAAAAATGGATTTCCAAAACACATATCATCTTGAATAATTTCAGGAACCTAACAATGGCCGAATCCTTATTCCTTCATGTTGAGATCCAGTCTTGTGGAGGAGCCCTGGCACCAGATACAGTGTTTCCAATGAAGCTGCCATGCACTTAAGGTGGGAGGGGGGGGGTTTCCAATAGGGGCCCAACAGCAAATTGCCCTCTAACAGGATAATCCAGACAAATGTGGACCAGTGAAGTCGCTGCGCAATTTCGAAACAACTCATGTTGCAAAATTGAGAAAATGAGGAAGGGTGGATTCTCTGTCGTTGTACATATTGTAACAGTCACAACACACACACACACACACACACACACACACATTACTGGGAGATCTGTGGTTGTTCCTGTGATTATGCGCATGCAGATTCTTGAAAGTACTGGAGCTGATGATGCCACCATTATAGTCCAATCAACTGAGCCATCTGGCTGCCCGTTAAACACCAAATTACGGCCACCAAAACTGTAATGTGCTGACACTGTCTCCGCGGTGCTGCTTCTGATACCTCTGGTTTTTACAAAGACAATTGCAAAAGATGCTCAGGCCTGGTATAACAAGAATTTGTCTTTTATTTTATTTATCTATTTGTTTTTTTTGACACAACAACAAAGAAGAAAGGAGCAAATTATGTGTGATCTCACAACAGCTGTGGTTGCCAGTGTAATATGGGAGCAGACAAGAATGGGCGGGACGTGTCAAGTGCAATGGGAGTTTCAAGTCAAGTGGGTAATGGTCTCACCAGCAGTTTGTGTGTGTATATCTGTGCATGTATATGTGTGTGTGTGTGTGTAGAGGTGTTGGGGCTGAGATGGGTGGAGGTATGATGTGTGCGCAGCCACGGTTCTGAACATCTGGGCGTCTTTTTGAAGTACCCAGGTGGATAGTGTAGTGACAGCTGCACTGCTTCCCTCCATGCCTCTCAGAAAGACGAAGGGCGCTTGACAAGCAGGAAATCCCCCTTGATCTACAACGCCTCCCCCACCCCCCGCCGTCTCCACACCTCACCCCCGAAAACCTGTCTTTTCTTCGTGTCGCTCTTGCTTTATATGCTGCCGCCACCACCTACCTACCCTCCGTCATAGTCGATCTGGGCAGATAGAGCAGCTCCACAGGTAGATGCACGCCGTGTTACCCTGAAGAGCTCTGCCCATCAACAGTGGTCTGCCGCAGGGAGCAGAAACAAGCTGTTGCTTTTGTGGCTGGTCGAGCATGTCAATGAGCTGGGGGTGTGTGTGTCGTCCAAAGGTTAGGTACAGAAGAGTGGAAAAAGACAACAAGGCAAAAAGGAAAGTAGTGAACTAAAGCGGCAGCGCCAAACCCATCTGAAAAATCACTTACAAGATATTAGCTGTTCGATGTAATAAATGTTAGTGGCTGGTGTGGAGTGTGTGCAGTGGACGTACCATCACCAATCTCAGAGGGAAGAGTGATCCTGAATGTTTCTTTGAAGTAAACATTTTAGCTTCCAAAAAGCTTTGGAAGGGTTTTTCTTGATCTTTGCTCTCAATTATAATGATAAATCTCTTTTCTTCAACGTGATGAAACTTGTAGTCGTGTTTGGTGCAGATAAAAAAGGCTGCTGAAAACTTTTCTCAGCCAGTTAGAAAACTCAGAAGTAATTGCTTATTCATTTAAGTAAGTTTCCCTTTTAACTTTCTCTGCAGATTCGAGCGACATAATGCTCTTCTCGAAGCTCTGCGCTCGGATTCTTCCGCTCCGTGGCCTCTATTCACTGCGATTTTGATTTGTATTTGTGCGATATATATCTCCAAGGCGCTGTAAATGTGATGTACTAATTGGTTTGAGATGTAGTGAAGCAGCAGCACTGGTTTCTTTACATTTGTGCTTATAAAACTATAAGTAACATGAAGATCACATTTCACCTTGCTGAAGTTTGGCAAGCGCTCGCACCTTTGCGCACTCATTGTAAGCCTGTGCAAAAGGGCCAGGTGTGTTGAGTATGAATGGATGTGTGTGGGTGGGAGAAGGAAGGAAAAAAAATTGTTGTGAGTATAACCTCCATAACTGTAGCCCACAAATCCCAAAATGTTTCACTCCATCTCCCAAACAGCATGCACCTCCATACTCTGATCTAATTTACCAATCAGCCGGCGTAATTACGCCCTAAGATCTGCTCTGCTGGGCAAAATGGCTTCTCTCTTCTGCTCGAGTGGCGCAAATAAAACCACTGCCCTGTCGCTCCCGATGAACAAAGAGAGAGAGAGAGACAGACGAACCTGAAGGAGAGCAGCAGTGTTACAAATGAAAGTCTTTGCAGATTAATCAGGAAAGCCTCAGTTGTGTGCTTCTGGTAATTAAGGGAGAGATTAATGATGATTCTAATATGGTCTTGTTGTAGCGTATGAAATACTATAAATGGTGATGAGGAAACCGATTTGGGTTTTACGACTGCACAAGGTGGATTCATAAAATTTGCATCCTGTGTTAAGGATATTAGCGATGCTTAGCTCCCCTCCGTTTCAAGGCATTCTTTCTTTCTCCACATACTGTGCAACCCGACCTCTCCCTTTGTTCCTCCTCCGTCCTCTCCGCCGTTTTCAAGCAACAACAACACACCTAGACCTTTGTAATGAGCCCTGCAGTGAACTGGATTGAACTGGAAAGAAGTGGAGTTAGGCATGGTTGCCCTCCTTCTCCCTTTACGTTTACAACAGGCTATAGAGCTCCTGAGCTCACTGATTGGGTTTTTAATTAGCCATTTGTCCCTGTTCGTGACCGTCCTCAGACCTGTCAGCCTCCCTCTTCTGTCTGTCTTTCACCTGCTGATCAAAAAGCAGAGGGAGGCAGCGCCAAAAAAAACAACTGTTCCCATAAATATTTATTTAATTTACCAGCAGATAGAAGTTTTGTTTTTTTTCGCTCTTGTACACGCTTTGGTTTGGAAATAATGAATTGTGCATCAGGGGCTGTTTCAGGGATGTAACCAGTGACCTCCTGGTTCCAGGACTCAGCCATGTCTGTGTGCTCAGCCCAAACAAATCCACAAGGCATTGTTACAGGCCTTAAAATAGATAATCCTGTCTGTGTGTTGGACTGTATAGAGTCACAGGTCAGCTGTTATCAGATGTTGAGGCGGGCAGACTGCGCCTGGTGTGTGCCCTCCACATAACCTCTAAGGCTTGAACACAAGAGAGATTAGGATGAAGCACTAAGCTTTTACCAAAGGTGGTGATGCAACAAAGATGAGATTATAGAACCGAGGTCGTAGAATCTCACTGTGAATATAAACTCAGTGAGTACTTCATTAGGAAGACATTAATAACACCTCCCTTTGCCCTCAAAACAGCCATAATTCTTCTTGGCATTGATTCCACAAGATGTTGGAAACATTTCTTTGAGATTCTGCTCCATGTTCATGATTCATCACAATTTTCAAGCTGCCAATCTCCTGTTCTACAACATCCCAAAGGTGTTATACTGGATCCAGGTCAGGAGACTGGGGGAGGTTCACTGAAGTTCAGTGAACTCACTGTCATGTTGATGAAAGCAGTTTGAGACGACTTTAGCTTTGTGACATGGAGCATTATCCTGCTGGAAGCAGCCATTAGAAGATGGTGAACTGTGGCCATGAAGGGATGAACATGGTCAGAAACAATACTCAGACAGACTGAGACATTCAGACCATGATTGATTAGTATTAAGGCCCAAAGTGAACCAAGAAAACATCCCCCACACCATCACACCACCACCACCACCAGCAGCCTGGACTGTTGACACAAGGCAGGTTGGGTCCATGGATTCATGCTGCTGATGCCAAAACTCTGACCCTACCATCTGCAGCCTCAGCAAAAATCCAGATCCATCAGACCAGGCTATGTTTTTCCAGTCACCTGGAATACTAAATACAAAGCACTATGATTGCTAATCATAGTGCAATGTTAACAAGCTTTTTTAATTAAGTCCTGTCATTGTGCCCTCTTCTTCTGACTTGCAGGATTAGCACCTCCTAATACTCATCTAACAACAGTGATGGAAGCTCACATGAACTCTTATTTTCTTTTGCCAGTTGTGGATAGAAACTTGACTTATGACTTTTTGATAAGATGCTACTTTTGAACTTAAATATATGTTTACAGTGTTGTAAGCACCACAAATATCCCATTCACCTCCACTGTATTAAAGTGGAGGCAGAGCTATTTGAGACATTTCAAAGACTGGACAAATAAAATCAAAATTATCCACATAGCTAAATACCACAAAGAGTAAGTGGAATTTTGTTGAACAGACTTGCTATTGGAAGGAATACATTATCCGGAGATGTGTGAGCCTGTCCTCAGACATTAGGACTCCAAAGGAACGTTTTCCTTCCCTTTCAAAGCTGAACACTCTCTCTTCTACAGCGATTAGACTGCTACATTTTTTTGGCAACTACACCTAAGTGGGAGGGGACTGACAATTTGTGAAATCTCACAAAGTGCTTTAGGCAAAAAGAGGATTTCAAGCCCAAAGGTCATCTCGAGAGCTGAGTCATTCTTTAGTTCAAATAGACCACGAAAATTGGCTACGTTTTCCATTTTAGAGTTGTATGTTTTATCCAATTGAAGTCTGGGTCCTGCTGCTGAGACTCTCTGTTTGCTGTTTTTTTTTTTTCTACCTGTCCACTGCATTCATCTCTGACAGACCCAGCCACCATTCTGTTACCTCCTCTTCCTCCATGTTTTTTTCTCCCCCTCTCTCTCTCTCTCTCTCTCTCTGTCTGTCTCTTATCTCCCACAGCTGTCCTGTCCTCCGTCACATCAGCTTTGCTCTGTCATCTCCCACACCATGCAGATGTTTCATCCTCGCTACAGCATCTGCCCTCCCCCACCCCCCTTCCTACCTTCCTCCTCCTCCTCTTCTTCTCCTTCCTCCTCTTCTACTTGACCTCCTTGTCCTCTACTAACTCATCTCTTACTGTTTGTAGCCCACGCTGAGGGCTTGACTGACACACAACACTGCTGTGTGAAGAGCTCTCCAAAACAGCTCCCTAACACACAGACAAAGAGCAAAGTGAGCTGAGTAGCTGAGTAAAAACCACCACACATTAGTAGTAGACCATGAAAACAATAGAAATTCATATTTGTGCAGTACTCTTACTGACATTTGCATTAGTTTTGTGTGCTGCTATTTTTATTTTTGTGCTTACCCACTGTTTAACTACAATTCCCAGAGAAGAACGGTTACCTCTGAACATAATTCAGATAGCCATAACATTTGTCACTACAATACTACTGGGAAAGGAATTTAGAAATATCTAATCATACTTCCCAGAGACACGGTTGCTTTACAGCTAAGATTCCAGTTTTTGTGGTGTCATTAATTATCCTACACAACAAAGAGTGCATTTGTTTATTCTATTTCTTTATGTGAACTAGCTTTAGTGTATTCATTGACTTTTGTCTGAGAGGCTTGTTGTTTAGCTTGCTGCTTTCAGCAAAAGTGTATTGTTGTTGTTGTGGCTGAACTACTTTCAATGAAGAGAGTATCTTGTAGCTTCACTAGTCAGGGATTCAAAGTAGCTTCCTTTACACAGCTCTGGTTCACTATTCCAGTTCATTAATTCCAGTTCTACTTTGCAGCACAGAGGTAATAACCCACCTCTTTCCTGACAGCCAGAGGGGTGCAGTCCACAAACTTGGGTCTTGTTCATATGCAGCCTCAGTAGTTAGTTCCACTGTTCCCTTCACTACAAAAACCATTTCTGAGGCTTTTAATGTGAAATAGCTACAGGAAGTGTTGACTTTCTTGTACATTGGCTTCATGCTGGTTAACAGAAAGCTTTGAGAAAGGATTGAATCTTATTAATGAGTGAGCAAAAGATATATATACATATTCAGCTGTTGAGACGATGACATGATTCTGTTGCTGAAATGACCCTGTATCCCTGAGAAGATCTTCATCCTCATAAAAATGACTTTGTTACTGCATCAACATACATCTTCCCTCTATTTGTCAGATATTAGCTGTGTGCGGCATCATTGCTCCAATCTTGTCTTTCCATCAGGTTCTTTATGGCGAGTCTTTTATGAAGTGAGAGGTTCACGCCCGTCAGAGGAGGCGGACAGAGTGACACGAGGCGAGCTATCTTGACACTGTTTCACTTTGACTATGAAAACCAATATCCTTGATATTTGCCCAACAGTTTCTCATTTCGAGGTCAAAAATCACGTTATGGAATCGTGTCGTGTGACAGCGGGGGCATTTTGCAGGGCACAGGAAATGAGCCGGATGTGTCGTACGTTTAGCTTTCCCTCAGGTGAAGCTGTCAAAGCTAACGTGCAGACATCAGAGGAGGGTTTTCAGTAATGTCTCTGTCTATCAGCGGATGGGTTACTCTTGTGTTACATGACATAACGGTGGCACAGACAACCGAATCAACCTCCATGTTCCCGAACACACATGGCTGACATGTGTCATCACATGAAGTCTCCACCTCTGTCGCCTTTATTTTCTCTCTTTCTGTGTGTCTCCCTCTGTGTCACCCCTTCTGGCAGACACGACGGTGCCCGCGTGGGGAGACGTTTGGGGATGTTGTAACTCCCTTGAACAGATGAGATCAACACTGTAGCCTGGGGGGGGGGGCGCCTTTTCAGAGAAACGTGACGGTACATCACATGAAGAATCTGAAATAATGAAAGGGAAATCCATGCCATCTCCATGTCGGTTCCGTCTTTGGATTCCTCTGCACGCGTTGCCATTATGAAGACATTTAAAATTGTGTGGGGCCATTTTTATCGCCCCCATGTGGCTGCAAAAGACCACACAAATTCCGGAGAAGAATGAAGAGCACGAGTGAGGAGAATGTGGATTTCCTGCAGGTTTGACAAACTGAACTGAAGTTTAGTGCTCTTTCAATATCCACCACACCTGTCAGGCTTTCTGGGAAGACTGATATTTCATGTATCTTCACGAAATTGTCTGAGCCTGACTTTGCCTGCAACCACCGCCTGTACATGCCAGAGTTGATATATTTTCAAAACCACTCTAGGAACTATTGTTTATATCCATTGCTGCTGCCGGCGCGTTGACCCTTTGTTAGACCGCAAATCTATCAGCCTCACTGGAGTTAACACGCCGCCACATTCATCATCTGCTTATGTAAGAGGCATAAGCAACAACAGGGAGCAAACCAAGGAAAAAGAGCGAGAAAGCAAGAGATTATGAGTGTGTGAGCGAGCCGGGGTGTGTTTGTGTGTGTGTGTAATTGGTTGCGGCTGTGTTTGTGTACACTTCCACATGTACATAAATTCGTGGTCTGCATCTCCGACCCTCAGCCTCAGCCATCAGTCTCTGCGTTTTCTGCCTCTGTCTCCTTCAGGGATGAGATAAGCAGCTGAAACTTTTTGGAGCCAAAAGCAGGAAAGAGGGGGAAAGGATGAGAGATCACCCTCCAAATCCTCCCATAATCCCCTGCCGGCTCATTCTTTAGCTGTAATTATGTATCAGATACGGAGACAACAGTCAGGCCACATCCAGGACTACAAAATATTACAAACTGTTGCTTTTCAAAGACATTTTGCAAACACTTATCTGCTCTCTTGATGAGCGCGGCGTCTCTGTAGATTTGCTCGGCACCTGTTCGGTGGACTTGTTCAGCCGTGCTTATTGAAAGCTATTTCCCATTGAGTGGTTTTGAAACTGTGCCATTGTGAGAGCGGTTGAGTTTGTAGGTGATTATCTCAGTGTTTGTGCAGTGGTTAACATCAGGCCAGCGTGGGGCACTTTCAGTGCCATATGCTGTCAACTTGTTCGCTTGTTCTGGACTTTTTTGATTGTATCACCTTTATCAGAAGATTAGGTCACTATGGATAAAGCACAGGTGAATCTCAGAGGTGCTTAGAATCATAAAGTTGGGGCATCCACAGTTTAAAAACGCCTGATCAAGACACTGGAATTCTTTATAAACAATCCCTTTAAGGAATATCTGTATTTCACCAACAAATCTTTCTGACACATGAAAGACAATGAGAGCCTATTTAGTCTTTTAGTCTAGAGGACCTGTTGTGATTGTAGCCACAAAATGTTAACTGTCAATACAAAACTGAATGTACCTGCAAGTCACACACTGTCAACGTAAAGTATTTAGGATATTTTCTCTGCAATATCTGCTCCTGGCAACGACAAGTGCTTTTAAGGTGGTGTTTATGTAAATAAAACTACTCGGTGGAAGTCAGGGAAAGATCGTGGTTCTGTTTAATGGAGCCCAGCGTTGACTCATAGAAGGAGACAGGGTCTGAACTGCAGTCGTCTCTGTTGTGAGATGCTTTGTGCGCCCGAGCATCAGTTGTGACCTCCTCCGTGAAAGGGTTTGAAGCGGTGTAATAATGCCACTTACTTCTCTCCTTTGGTTTTCCGAGACAGCAGTCATCACGTGGACAACGTGGACATTTTAAGTCTTAAAGTAAACTAATTTTAACTGATTAGAATTATCCTCTATATTCATTCTAACTGTTCTTTCTTCATGTTGATTAAAAAAAAAAAAAAAAAGCATAATGTGGTGAGCATTATGTTTCCTAAAAAGTGTCGCTAATGCAAATTTAACGTATTGTTTTAGGACACAGAGCTGGTTTGTGTGGGTGTGGCTGTCTGGGTCATTACTTGCCGTGGAACCTTAGCAACTCCTCTACTTCCTCAATCAGCTCCGTCCACTGCAGCAAGGTCTCTAAATGTCATGAGCACTCACTGTGAAATTGCAATTAAGAACGTAATAAATAAGTGATCGAGAAACACTCTCTCGTAGGCCTGGACAGACAGAGGGACATCCAGCTAATTAAGATTTTATGATCAATTAGGAACATTCGTGGTGAGGGAGACGAATCATCCGGCAAAAAGCAACACAGCAACGTAATGAAGTGAAAGAGTCATTCATTTGGTTCTCGCTCGTCTTTTGTGGATATACTGTTTGTTCCAGGAGTGTGGCTGCATGTATGCGTTTTTCCCAAGGAGATACCACCCTCCCCCCATCCTCCACACCCACACTCCGCTTGGTGTGCATCTCCAGCCAGGTTGGCGTGGGAAAGGGCTGTGAAGTTCACCAGGCAGATTTAAATTGGCTAAAAAAAAAGTTCCCTGCAGTGCCTTTTCTATGCCTTTCACATGGAGTGGGGGGAAAGCCAAACTGGAATTATTTCCTTGTTCAGCTAGAATAAGAGGAGAAAGAGAAAAGGATGGAGGGAGTGGAGGAAGTGGTCCTCAGAGACCCGCGGACTGTAATGCATTTCAGGTTGAAACCAGATCATGGACAATTAGAGGAGAAATGGCTGACTTGGTAAACAGAAGTCCTCCATGGACACTTCTCAGATGGAGACTAATTCCGCTCTTTGCGTCTGAGAGGAAGTGTTGTCTCTCGCTGTCATCATGGCAGCCGTCTGGATCGCCCCAAATTCCTCCTTGATTGTTTAAATCATAAGAAGAGAACAAATTAGATTCCTCTACCTTTCTGTCTGCCCCCCCTCCCCACCCCCACCCCCACCCCCCCAACTCTCTCCCTCCTTGCCTCATTTCTGAGTCCGACACCCTCTAAATGTCTTTTAGTAATTCAGCCTGCTGTTTCCTCTTCTGTCACATTTTCCAAATATATATGCAAAACGTCCCCCTTCTGTCCTCCACCCTCCATATCTTCAAGTGCCAGATTAGTCTCAGCAAACACAGCAGAGGTAGAAGGACAGAGACGAATGGGGAGATAAAAAAAAAAAAAGAGAGAAAAGGAAAATAGTCGGGGAGAGGCAGTTCACTGTAATGAGCGTGACAGATTGGCCTCTAAACAGACTAATTGTAATAAGGCATATTCCCTTTTAAAAATAGATGAGGAGTAATGAGGCAGGGACACAGAGGACAATACAGAGTGTAATGGCGTGTGTGAAGCCTGAATGAGCGTCTCTGGAAGGCACGCTGCAATATGCGAACATGTTGTCTTTTGGCACAAAACAATCTGTGGCCTTGGGCAGGGCATCCGAGCATCTCGGGTGGATTAAAGTCGTAGCGGGGTGTCAAACACAGCCAGCTCGTTTATTTACACACCGCGTGAGTCCGCCTGCTTCGTTTGTGAGCCGTTGTGCGTACGCACAGCTTCTGGTTGATGGGTAGATGACTGTTTTTGTTGTTTCAATTGGCATTTTCACACGCCACTTCAGCCGTGGTGGTTGCGGTGCATGCACAGGGTGTGTGTGTGTGTGGGGGGGGGGGGGGGGGGGGGGGTTAGGAACAAAACTCAAGCTGTGTCACATATGCATACAACATATTTTATTCTAATTTTTTTTTTTTATGCTTAGTTTGAAATAATCACTTCCATCCAGAAATCAAACACATTTACATTAACAACATGATGACGACACCCCACACACTCCCTGATATATTTCCTAATGTGTTTTTAGAATTAACTGTGTTAAATACATATTTATTCTAAGAGAGTTTTGAAGACACAGTGTGTTCACATTAGGAGAGTAGACAGTCTATAATACATTAACCTGCTTAGCTGGATTTGTGGACATTGGTGAAACAGTTTATGAACAACTCAGAAAACAATTTTTTTTTTTTTTTAATTTGGCAAAATAAGTAAAAAATAAAAAAAATGAATGTCTAGTTTTTGGCAGTGACAAAAACAATCTTGTTATAACATAATGGTTAAATAAGTATTTTTTCATAACTGCAAATATAACTATACTTGTATATTAGTGCATAGTAGGCGTTAAACTGTTTATAACAACCACCAGCTGTGTTTGCATTCGAGCTCAGACAGGCTGATTCCTAAACTTCCACTGAACTCCGGTTCCTGTTTCCTTTCTCCACGCCTCCTTCTTCTCAGGCCCCCTGTCTCTAACACTCACGGATTGAAATAACTCAGACCAGATGGGTTTTAGCCTCAATCCATGACACCTTGAACATCTGCTTCAGTGTTTTGTTTTGGTTTGTTTTTTCCCCCGCCTCTGATTTCAGTTCTGGTTGTGTCCTTAATGGCAGCATTCATCACATTTGCTTTAGAAATGAGAATTAGCATTTGATTAATTCAGACATTTGTTCATCTGCTCATGTAGGAATTAGTCTTCTTCATTTGAATTGTATGAAGGTCAGGATCTGACTTACTGTATGTGTTCATTCAAAAGGAGCCTGTGTAACCTTGGCTGCCAAGTGACAATAACAGGAAAATGATAAACGCTGACATGTTGCTAACATTGGCCAGAATTAGCTACAATAAGCTGCTGCTCATAGCAAACCAAATAAGGTTGAGGCAGCAAAATATCCCTGTGTGTATTGAAATGAGTGAGACTGCATTTTAGTGTTTATGAATTCAACTTTTCATCTGTAAACAGAGGATGCATCATCTCCTCTTTCAAAAGTTAGAGTTTCATCACTTTCTTTTCACTGAAATCGGAGCACAACAATTTCACAAACTGCCTGTTAAATAAAGGAAGAATTTCCTGCTATTATGGTTTATTTATCTAGATAAAAGGATAAAATCATATCAAACGGTGAGCTCTGTATCATGAATCAGACCAGATCGGCTATATTGTTAAACCTCTAATGCATACTCATTTATTTTTAGCGGTCCTACATGCATTTCAGGGGATAAAATCAAAGTCGTGCAAACACACTGCCACATCTAATAACACCTCAGTCTATATCTAATCTCTAAATCACGCATGACCGAGGAAGATTTTTTGGACATATAAACTTCCACATGTAAATGCAGTCTTGGACACGTAGTTTTCTTTGTCATCCCAACTTCAGCTGTCCTACGGTGGCCTGCAGGGACTAGATTATTCTCTCAGTTACCAACACTATATGTGTGAAAAACGTATTAAATGAGGTGTCTGCCTGGAGGAGGCGGGGGGTGTCACAACTTATGTCATGCTGCGTCATCACGAGGCCCATATGCTTCCCTTTCATGTCACTCTCCATGTTTGGTGAAAGTGTGTCGGTAGCGGCTCAGTCCCACCTCCTGAGAAAGCAGTTGTTTTATTGCAGTGACATCATTATTATCACAGGACTGATGTCATGTATGGACTCACCTGTGCCGTGACACAACCGGAATTATTTATACAGTTATTATGTAAATGTTTTTTTTCATTGACAGCAGAAGTTTTTTTCCTTTATTTCCTAAGTTTAAACTCCACAGTAAAGTTTCAGTTTACTGTAAATTTGCAAATAGAAATGCCAGTCTTTACTTTGCACAAAGGCTTTGACAAAGGCTTATATTATTTTATTTTATTTTACTATTATTATTTTTTCTTTTTTAATACAGTACTGTGCAGAGGTTTTAGACAGATGGTTTAGCCCCCACAGAGCCCTGATCTCTACATGTCTGTGAAGATTCTCGGTCATCCAGGGCAACTGGACTTGGTTGTAATATCTACAACCAAATCCAACTGCCCTCGATTCAACTCTTCTTGGATGATCTTGGAACCACCTGCCTGCCAAGTAACCTGAAAAGCTGTGTGCAGGTGTGCTGTTTTACATTGTTTTTCACTGAAGTTACTTTCAGTGAATTCTCAATTCTTCTTGCGAAAATGTTTCACAATAAAAGCCCAGCAATGGTAGGAGAGAAGAATATTCCCCTTTCCTTGAAGGCTTTTAATTTGAAACACGTCATTCATAGCAGCTTAATAGCAAAAGAACAGAAAGGAGAAGTGATTGAAAAAAATTGTGAATGAGAATATTTCTTTTACAAGCAGAAAATCAGAGCAGCAGACTGTAACAGTGTGACATGACTGTTGTAGTGATGGAATCAGAGCTGTGGAAACCTGCATTATCCTGTATTTACTGTATTACATTTTTATTTGGCTTTGTTTATTAGAAGCCAGCCTTTATTTGTTCTTGTTGGCCACGCTGCCTGCAGTCGTTTGAGCTATTATTTGATTACCTGCTTTTATCTGGGAATTTGGGAAACTGAAACTGAAAAACAATTTCACAGTTGTTTTTAAATAATATAAAAACCTCGCGAGCATGTGAACTGAATTTTAGTATCAGACATTTTGCAAGAAAACACTTTCTTCTTTGAAGAATGTTACATGGAAACAATAGAACTGACTTAGCAGAGTCATTTGGTCGCACCAAAAGTTGGATTCAATAAACTGCAATCAATAGAAACACACATACGCACACAAAACACACATACTCACCTTACATGGCCACCTTTTAGTCTTTTAAACATCCATCAAAGAGCAACTGACCTTGAAAGTGAAGCAAAGCCTGTGATTACTATCAGAGGATAATAAAACAACACAAGACTCTGTGCTTGCCATTGTGCCAACGGGATAACACCCTGTCACTGTGAAGTTGTTGCCAGTGACCATAAATCCAAGCTGAAACCTTTTGCCAAGGCCAATTAGCCAGCCCTGCATCCAACTGCCTAATTAGCGCAAATTAGCTGACTCAGTGGATTATGAGATGAAGTAGTTGTTATCAAACTCATGCAGCAGTGCTGAATATTAACAGTGTCATTTAAAGCGTGGGATTTTCAAGCTAATTTCAATGTACAGGGGAGGACAAAGCAGAACCACTTGTACACCAGTATAATGCAACCTAATACAGTGCAACAAACTACATCCTCCTTAATTACTAATTAATCAACATTTGCAACAGATGAGGGCTGCTTGATACTACCCTGCAATGGCTTCTTTGCCCATTTTTATGTGTTGTCGATTATATTGTACACTTTTGTCCATTAGACTTCTGATTGGACTGTAGACCCCACCAGCAAAACAGAGACTCATTAAGAGACATGATACACGCCTGACAGAAGGAGGGATTGATAGAAAGGGTGTTGACAAGGCACAATGAAACTTACTCATACAAACACACCCTCAGTAATGCAGAAAGCTTTTTTTGTATGTATGACAGAAGGAAGAGTGATAAAAAATAAATAAAAGGAAAACAGTGGCTTTTAAATTGCATTGTTTAGTGATAAGGACAGACAACAAACCCACATTTCATACTCAATGGATGACTGACGAAGGAACACAAATTCAGTAATTACACACTGCATATTTTCCATTTCCCTTTTTCCCAAATTATGCACCAACATTATATAACACAGGACTGAATTACAAAGAGAAACGACCCACTGAATTTAAAACCGTATAAAACTGTGAATGTCAAATCAGAAAAATCACTGCTTCCTTTAAGCTGCGTTCATTAATCTTTTGGCCGGTCGGCAGCAGTGAAACGAGCTGTAAACACAACGCTGACATATTATCACCTTATGTTGATATGGCAGATCTGTTAGCAAACAGTTGCCTGCGAACACATCCAGCAGAGCGACATTAGTATTCATTTAGAGTTTCCTGGCACAAGTAAGTAGAGCACTGACTCTCCTCTTAGCTCTGTTTCAGTTTTCACCAAGTTTAGCTGCTAAACACTGATTGGTCCTGCTCTAAAATCAATCATTGTGAATTTAAAATCAATTCAAACAGGTTGATTTTTTTAAATTAAACTGCTCCTAGCTCTGTTTTTATTGTCTTAAATGTAACAGTAATCACTCAGTCTAGTGTATCCTAGTTTAAACATGAATATGGTGCTTGTTATCACTCAACGTGACACTCAACATTTTTGTGTCAATATTCTTTATTTAACAGCTAAGAAAAGACAAGTCAATCTAAAACTAAAGTCCTTTAACATCTTACCAGTCCTAAAAACCTATGTTTCAATTACGGAGCACTTGTGTTACTGTGAGAAATCAGATCACTAACAGCTAAACAAGGTAAAGACACGAGTCTCCATCACATCAGAACGCTAAGAACACAGTTTGTATTTCAACATATGGAAACAGTTGTCTGTCTCCCTGTGACCAGCAGCTTCACATCAGACAGAGAGACGGAGGCAACTCAGCTGTTAGTCAGTGTTTTAATGGCCCCCATTCAGATTAAAGGCATTGTCAACAAAGCAGCTGGCTTTATCAAGGTTGTTGATCTGAGCAGGCAATTTTCTTCTCGGGGCTAAGAGGAATGAAATGGTCGAGAGCGGGTAAAAAAAAAAAAAAGCTCATCTGATGCAGCTTCACACACATACACACACAAATCTGTATTTCTATCTTTGTGAGAGCTCTAGTGGACATAATGCCTTTTCCTATCCCCTAACCTAGACCTGGTTCTAACCTGAACCCCAAAACCAAGTCTTAACCCTCAAACAGCTCTTTGTAGGTGTGTTAGAAAGTGAGAACTGGCCAAAATGGCTGCAGTAAAGGTCTACAGCTTAAATGGTCCTCACAAAGGTAGAAGTACAAGTACAAGTACAAGTACAAGTACACACACACACACACACACACACACAGAACACACTGGCAGACTCCAGAGGGGAATCACACACTGAGATGCCAATTTTAGTCACTCTTATCATTGATTTATTTGTGGGTCACCTTTTTCATCTCTGAGATTCCTCTCCTTTTCTATGAGTTAGGCGTGATCAGATTTCAGTGAATCACACATCTGACAGGCTGAGACCCACAGAACATCACGTGGAGAAGAAAACACCTCCGTGATTATTACTATTCTGCATGAGACAGCGCGAGGGAGAGAAAAAGGGAGCAAGAGGCCATATCTCCCCCTGCTAAAATCAATCTTGCGGAGGACTATGAGTGCAGCATACAAATGAGCCTTCATTCACATGTATCCCGTCTTTGTTGCTCTCTTGGCCTCCTGTTCACGAAAACTGAAATTAATATCTGATTTATAGAAACCTCTGAAACCGTGTTATGCATCTAAATTAGGACTACAGTAATATACACAATCTCTCAGAGTCTGAGACGTACGTACAGTAGACGGGTGCAGAGGTAGAAAAAAGTAAATTTATCCAAACTTTTTATGTTTTTGACTCTTTTTATGTTTAAGGGGGGAGAACAGAAGCTTTGTTTTTTCTTCATTTTTACACCATGAATTGTCTCATGACCCCACAGATCTATCCTCTAAGCCTTTGCAGGACCCCAAAGCTTAGGTAGGGAACCACTGCTGTAAACTACCTGCATATAGTTAAAACTGTCAGCTACAACATTAAAATGCTTCTTAAGCACAGGATGTAATAGTCTCATGTATCATAATACATTATTTACTTGTACTTTATAGTATTTTAAAATTGTTTCATTGGTACTTCTACTTAAGTAACAGATCTAAATACTATTATACTTATATTTATATAAATGTATATTTATATAAATGTATATTTATATATGCTGCCTGCAAAGGTAGCGTTACTGTACATTCATTGCTAGCACCGTCCTGGAATGACCTCATCCTATGCAAAGAGTAAATACATAAACAGAATCTCAGAACATGTCATTTAATCCAGAACCAAGACTTGAAACCTTGTTTTGAGCATGAGTCAAAAAAAAAAAAAAAGAGCTGCCAGTGCAGAGAGATAACATAACACAAGTCAAGTTGAATTTCCTGGATACGTGGCATTTTCTTGATGGTGCTGCCAGTGGTAGCTGCATGCATAGATGGGCCCGGTTCAAGTTTTTTTTTTTTGTCAGTGGGCCCCCATTCAACCCGAGACATGCACATAAACATACACGTCGGAGCCAGCTGCTGGCATAGGCAGTATGGGGAAATGCTAAGGGGGGTGGGGGGCGTGTACAAAGAGAGAGCAGAAGAATGAGAACGAAAGAAAAAAGGAATACAATGATGCGTGGAGACTGCAGAGGCACAAGCGGCCTCCATGTTGTCAGTAGATTATGTTTACTTGCGTTTCCATCTTCCCTGGCCATCTTACAAAGAGCAATTTTTATGGCTTGTTTGGCAGTGGTGCACACCAAGCCCACACTCTCACTTTGACAGGCTGGTTTTTTTTTTTTTTTTATGGGGTGCAGATTCAGATGCACATCAGAATAAAAACGGTTCATTTTCATGCCAGATTCAACTGTAGAGCGTGTTAGCATGGTGTTATTCGCAAATTAGCAGTAAACACGAGCGTCAGCTGAGGCTCATGGGAATGTTATTAGCTTGGCAGGTATTTGGTCATAAACCAAAGTATTGGACAAATTGAAATTTTGACTTGATGAAGGTGAAGCAAACAATGCCTCCCTACCAAATGTTATCCGATGGCATCTCATCCAACTAACATAGTATTCAGTGTTAGGTTACATTTGTGGCACCTTCCTGCTGCAGTTTAATTCTTAATGCACAGACAAAACATTGATATCGACCTCCTCCTCTCACTCTTGAAAAGAAATGATCACATTTCCTTCCATTCTACAATAATGATAGTAATATTCAGAATATGTAAACTTCTAATAACTTTAACACTTTAACATTTGTTGAGACAAACCATCTGCCACAGTTTAGAATACAAAACATTTTGAGCAGTAAAAGTATTTAAATGTCATTGCAACATGTTTCTTTCTTCTTCAACACAGTAACAGATCTCATCCTGCAGGAGAATTCAAAAATTATAAAAGTTATCTCTGAGGATATTTGTTTGCAGCGGCGCTGACTTTCTGTCTTGTTTTGCCTCTCCTTCCCCTTGACTCGGTGGTCTCCATTGTGGCAGATCATGGATTAGTCTTTTAGCAGGGATTATAGAGTGGGCAGTAAAGATGATTAAAGACTCCTCCGGTATTCTGCCTTTGGGGGACAAATGGTGAGAAAGGGTAGCCAGAGAGAATGTGTGAGAAAGAGAGCACACAGAAAACTGGATATATTTCAATGCCAGCTCTGGCTCGTTTGTATAGTTGACTGCCACCGGCTCAGTGGGTGTAAATCAGGGCAAATAACAGATGCAGACCCTCATCAAGGTGGTTTTTCATTGTTTATTACTGGTATGCACCCTGGAAACAATATCAGCAATCTTAACAGACAAATTCCATCTAATTCACCACAGCCAGTTTTTCTGTCTTTTCAAACATGGCTGAATAATGCAGATCTCCGCACCAGTCAGTGGTAGAAGTACAGACAGTCCAGCTTCAGCTGCACTTGGGTCTGTGAACAGCAGATCCTGTGTCAATGACCCAAACCTTGCCTTCACAAACTTAAATTTCAAATCACTGTTATAAGAAGAGTCACCAGTGTTTTCAGATTTCCCACCACATTTACAGCACGTAATTTACTCCAAAACTCCAAATAGTTGTTTTTTACCAGACTAATTTTGTGTTAAAGGAGTTAATAGGCATTTTTTTTTACTTCAAACAGAGCCACCTGTTTCCCCCTGCTTCCAGTGTTTTTCGCTAAGCTAGGCTAATCAGACATTAAATCAGAATTAATCTTCTTACTCTCATTCTTAGAAAGATAATAAACAAGCATAACATTTCCAAAAACTTTTACATAGAGAAGTTTTAAACTCTGTTTTAGCTGTTATTTATCTGCCTTCAGACAATAAGTTGTGTCCACTTTGTAAAAAAAAAAGTACAACAGCCTTTCATAGAACATATTCTCTGTTTTCCTCCTGTCACATTGTGTCATCTGATTGATGATTGTTAGACAAAGGCCTATTTTGGTGAAGTGAACACATAAACACAAGAGATGCTCTTGTGCTTCTGTGGTTTGTTTTTTGACTGGATGATAAGAGGCAGCAGGAGTTTCAGAAAATTGAGTGGTACTTAAACCAGAACTCATTTCCACTTCATAAGCCGTTCCTGTTGTATTACACTGGACCCACTACAACGTCATTCAGGTTTTAGAATTGCATCTGAGAGCAGGGAGTTCAGAGAATCAGATAAATCCCTGAAGGGGGCAGCGATTGGTCTGTGAGCCCAGTACTGGAATACACATGTATCGTGTTCTCATGCACACCCTGAGTGACAGGTACAGGACCCTGTCAAAATCTGCCACCAGCACACTGGCCCACTTGCCCATATTTGTCCCCAGCATGCCTAATGATCAGCCTGTCCCCCGGTCCCCCACTGTAAATGTGCATGTAAAAGTTTGGTATATTTCTCATATTATGAAATATTAGCTGTTAAAATGAAGACTAAATCTGCTACAGTGATGAAACCATGCTCAGAGCTAATTATTATCTCAATCACTAACAAAACACTGCGGTTTAGTCACAGAGCGGATTCACAATTGATCCACGATTCAAAAGTGAATGTTTTCCACTTTGCTTTTCTGAAAGAAAAAAAAAAATCTTTTCTTCAGATCAATCATGAACAGATTGTTCTTACTGTGTCTGAGACAGACACGTTCAAGTAATATCTTTCAGACTGGAGCTGGAGTTACATGCAGAGGTAAAAAAATATCCAATGGAAACGTCAGCTGCTTTGGACAATACATTTTGATTCTGAAGCACCTCCGGCTCTATAGGAGGGACCTTGCCTGTACTTTCTTTTCTCAATATTAATCTACAAATGGCTCTGCTTCCTAATGGATTGATTCAGATAGTGTATTCACAGAGATCAAACAACATTTTGAAGCTTTCTGATTGGACGTTTGTTCCTGCACCGCTCTGCAGGACTCATAGTTTATTCAGTCATATTACAGACACAGTTTGTGCCTTTGATTTTCCATGGAGGTCCTGTGAGGTCAGAGGAGTTGTTTTGTGAGTTATGTGACTTGCATCGGGTACTTTTGACTTTTTACCACAGAACCACTAACAGCAGACAGAAGTAAGAATCACAATGTGTAGTAACCTGGAAAAACATTTACAACTTTTTATTGTATTATAGTTTTTAATTCTCTTAAACAAATGATCTAAAACAAGCATTTTTTTGTTCATAAAAATGGGAGTTTAGAAAGTTATACAGTTGTGACAAATTCTGAAATATATCATAGAAAAGAAGCAGTGCACTGGCTGCCTGTAAAATACAGAGTAGAATTTGAAATCCTCCTCTCCTACAGTACAAAGCCCTTAATGGTCAGGCACCATCATATCTTAAAGAGCTCACATTACTATTCAACTAGAACACCTGACTTTCAGCATACCGCTTAACTCCAGGTAGGAACCTGATAAACACACACAAGGCACAGAAAGGAGGAGGAACAGGGAGTGAGCAGGTGCCCAAAGATAATTTTTTTTGCCCTCGGGCTGCCTACTGGGTTAATCCAGGCCCTGGCAGTCATGTAAATTGTCTAAAAAATATGAAATATAAAAATAAAAAAGTAATGACTGTAGCCCTGGCTGCCTCTGCATGTCCCCCGTCCACTTTCCTGTCAGGACCTGTGGTGTCTGAACCCTGGCTCCAGGACACACAGGACCTCACTCTGCCTCTTTTTAATCAAAAATAGAATCCTGCCTTTAAAGTTCAACCCGTTTGGCTCGTAGTCCCAGAATACCACAGTTCCATCTATACATATCATCTGTGGGCTGCCCTGGAGAGCAGTATAGCACACATCTGGAGAGGGAGAGGGTCAGCGTATGTTTCTGATGTTTCTGCTGTGTGTGTATGTGTGTGTGTGTGTTAAGAGCTAACAGTGACAGCTGGCTGGTGGTTGGCGCAGAGGCCAACTGATGCAGGGATAAGTGTTTCAGCAATAAACACGCTCTCTCACACACACACACACGTATGCAGTAAAGTAGAGCTTCTATAATGCAAGCTGCTGTGTGGCACTACAAAGCCACAGAGGCAGAGGTGATAATGTGGGTGGGAAGGGTGTGAAAATATGCGTCCATTTACATGCTCTATTTAGAATCGGGAGCACACACAGATGTAAACACAGGGTCGGCTGCAGTAAAGGAAGAGGAGAAACACATTTACCGTGTACATGGGTGAGCATCGAGGCGACCTGTTAAGCAGGATAGTGGCCTTTATTCCTCTGAGAGCAGATGTGGACATACTTTGAGATTTGAAGGCACTCTGAGAGAAGTGACAATCGCAGGCTCTGCTGCGATTGGTACATCACAGGGAGAGAGGTGGATGTCTGCATCTGTGTGTGTGTGTGTGTGTGTTTGATCATGTGTGGATGCATGCATGATTATGAGTTGTACTTTTGAACTCCCCTGCTCCCACTAGTGCACAAGAGTGTACTTTAGGGTGAGAGCGAGCATGTGAGTGTATTTGTGGATGAGTGTGTGTGTGCTTGTCTCTGTGTGTGTGTGTGTGTGTGTGTGTGTGTGTGTGTATATATATATATATATATATATATATATATATATATATATATATATATATATATATATATACACTGTATACCTATGGTTTCAAGTTGAGCTAATAGTGAAAGGTCCACAGCAGTGGTTCCTGATCCTGCAGCCCCTGATGTCAGCAACAGGTCACATGCCTCATCAGATTTATGCCTGAAGACCACGCCTCATTTTCAGTTGCACCCCTCTCCTCTAGTGCCTCCTGTGACAGCAGAGAGTCACACCCTCGTTTCATGAACTGTCTCCTCATTAGTTTCAGGAGAAGCTCATGTCCCCCAAGTCAAATACCTGTGTGCACCATGGATGTGTTAGAGAACTGGATACTGTGTCTCCGCCTCTTGCTCAGTATCAGCTGGGACTGGCTCCAGCCCCGCTGCAACCCTCGAAAAGATCAACAGTATAGCTAATGGATGGATGGATGGATGGATAGATGGATGGATAGATGGATAGATGGATGGATACGTGTTCAAAGATATCTCCTCACTGATTCCTATGAAAGTTGTTCACTTGGCACGTAGTCCGAAGAACTTCCACTGCCATGTTTCCACTGTTTTTGGACCTGCAGAGCATGAGCATGTGCATTAGTGGAAATCCAGTCGAGCTGGCTGAGAACATGCACGTCCCAGACTTCCACCGGCCAAGACGCCGCCTCACTTCCTTTTGGCTCCCCACACACACACATGGATGGGACTAAATAAAATTTGTGGCTCTTCTAGACTTTCCAAATGTCACTTGTTATCTAACTCTCATCTAACTTAAAAAGAAAGTGAGCAAGTGTGTTCCCTGTCTGTTCTTATACTTAAAAAACTATTCTTTTTTACTAAACAAGGGTAAAAATCAGTCTTTCTTTCTCACAAAATGGAGGATGTATGCCTTTGTGTGTGTGTGTGTGTGTTCGGGCTGAGTGTGTGGTAATGATTTAGCATTATCCCGCTGTGGTGAGCATCTCTCAGCCGGTTTAGCATCCTAGTAAGCTGGAGCATCCCAGGGGTATGGCGGTGTATATATGTGTGTGTGTGTGTGTGTGTGTGTGTGCATTTGTGTATGCATGTGGCTTCCCAAGTGTGTGCGAATGTGTGTGTGTGTGCGCGCACGCTGCATTTTTTTGGAGGGGATTGATCTCGGTGTTATTCACAGGAAGGTTTTAAAGGTTCAAAGCTTTGCTTTGGCGCTCGCTCTGTGCTCTCCCCAAAGACAAGGCATTGATGTTTTACTTTCCAGAGTGTTGTTTAGGAATAAAGGCGAAAAAAGAAAGAGGCAGAGGTGTGCTAAAAAGGATGCTACCCATCAGAATGCCAATACAGCGGAGGAGTGGAGGGAGTTTTACCTTAATGGATTTGAGAGGATAGACAGAGATATAACCCAACAGGATCTAACGCACACTTCTCTCCACTTTGAATGAATATCGAAACATGTATTTGAAGCAAATCAGTCCTTAGGTCTCCAAATTGACAGCGACATCTTGCGTAATGATGTCAATAGCATCAAAATAAGCTACATGGCGAAGAATGTGCTGTTAGGTGTGTCCAAGTTTTCTCATCTGTTTGGACAATCCAGTTCTTTCCTCGCTTTACTGGAGTCATTTAAACACAGCAGCGCTAAAACACAGCTGCTCGTCAATGGTGGTTAGATCCTGGCAACATCCATCAGCCTCTGACCAGACATGCCTAATGACGGCCATCATTTCCACATTACAGATATCTAGAAGCGATTACCTCGATACAGCTGCTGCCCAGCTATCTCCATTGACTGACACAGGCGCTGCTAGTCAACTCAGATCGGTTGATGCGATCGATTAGTGCCAGAGCTCAAGAAAGCTGGGGATGCCACCGGGTATCGATCCAGCATTAGCACGACCGTTAAGAGTTATTGACCCTGAGCATCTCAGTGTGTCCCGTGGATCAGTGGTCAGCGGCCTTGGGGTGCTAGAAATGCAGTATGACTGACATGTTGATCTCTCAGTCACCTAGCAACAGTCTCACAGTATCAGGAATCCATGAGAGCAAATACATTTCAATCTGTATAATACATTCCTATTATCTGTGGCTATGACATTAACTATTTAGTTAATTGATCAGGGGTTGAAGTCATTTTTTTTGAAGGTCAAACATTCTCTGATTACAGCTTGTCACATGGGAGAATTTGCTTTTACCTTATGTTAAAATGGAATATTGTTTTGCTTTTGGATGGAAGATGTCTGAGGACGTCACCTTTAGAGCATTTTTTCACAGTTTAGATATTTAGTAGACTAACCAATTAAAGGAAAAAAAAAAACACTAGCTGTATATTATGAGAGCTCAAGTTCCTGCCTAACAGTGTATAAGGACAGCTAACATTTGGAGCAACATTAGCATTTATTCGGAGGCGGAGTTTCTGACCTCTAATTAGGTCCATTATTCTCTCTGTCTTCAGTTCTGTTTTGGTCTCCACCAATAGGATAACTCTCTCTTTAGCTGCTACATTTCGCTCTCATTATGTTTGCGGGCTAATCGCTCACTATGTCTGTTTTCGATCACAATGAGCTCAAACAGGCTTGAGTTCGCAGCACAGAGGAGAAGTGCAGAGGCTGGTGATAAGTCTCTGTGGGTTCATTACTACTGCTTTTACATTTCTCACACTAATTTGATCATTTGTTAATAATAAAAATATTGACCATTGCAAGTTACTAAGTACGTAACTTGGCTGCTGCGACAGCACCCACTGGGATTCATAATTATAGCAGGTTTTGTGTGTGTGTGTGTGCTGCGTGACGCACAGCTCTGAGGGGAAATGCGAGTGAACACAACAGGCGTGGCTCGTGTGTTTGTTTGTCTGACAGTGTGATGTCTCACATCTTTTTAACCTATGAGTATGATGAATGTGGGATAACAAAGCACAGCTTGAGCTGGAGCTTTCCATACATCTAACACGCCTCCCGTATCTTTCATCTTTTATTGCACGAAACAACGGTCTGTAGAGCTACATTACATTTTTCATCAAGCCTTTTACCAATATGGTGGTTTCTGTGACTGAATTCTGTCTCTGCACGTGTTACTAAAGCACTCAGAGGTTTTGTTTTGTGGGCTATATTAGTGCTGCGATCATGAGCCTCAAACCTATTTCGAAAAGGGCTGCACCAAATTATTGCACCAACAGTCTTTGTAGTTTTTTTTAAGGAACACCTACACAGCTCTATAAACCCAGGTTCCTGGTGCAACTGCGGGGGTTTTCATATAATAACCAGAAATATAAGCCTGCTGTCTATGTGGGAATCCAGGAATTCATTTGGGTGATTATTCCTACCTTCCGTTCAGTTCTTTTTTTTTGTGCAGCCCAGATTCTGGCACTGTATTACTCACACTGATCTTGGCTGCAGAACAAAATCCCAGGTAGCTGGGGATGCCAGTCCATGAGAGGCCATGCTGAAAAGGAATCACTAATCAGTGACCGACGAGGAGGTACGCTGAGGCACTGCTGGAATAATACAGTGGTAGAGGAGGCCCACTTTGTCAGTGTTGTTTGATAATTTACTAATCTAAATCTTTCTTAGTGTGTGGTTCTTCAGAGGACTTTAAACCTCCCTGAGGTATGATTATGTATTGTATCTAACTGCATGTATGAGCAGCAGACGATAAAAAACAGCAATTCAAATCAGATACACGTTAAATCTGATGTGATATTAAAAGAGTATGTGGTTAAAAAATTAAAGCACACTGAAGTTTCACAGAGGAATATGACTTGTTTAGATTCAACAGAATCAAAACAGAATTGCAACTGAACTTTGGCTGAAATACCAGTCACTTGTCACTTCACCTGGAATGATGTGATGTTGTCCAGAAGATGGACAGCATTTTGGTCTTGACCCAGGACTTCTCAATCTAGACTTGTGACTTAACTGTCATGATTTAAGACATGATTTAGGACTTTACTGGGTGTCCTGGTGCCCTGTGTAGGATTTGGCTTCTCATGCCTTATAAAAAGCACTGTGTAGATAACTCTGATGCCGTGACCATTTCCTCACACAGAAACTGTGCTGTCTGGTGAAATGCTCATAAAATATTTAGAGTCTAGATCAGTATTCCAACAGGACAGCAGCACAGCATCTCCAGAATAAACTGTTAAAAAAGCCACCTGGTCCTTTGCCACTGTACTTGTTTCTAGTGTTAATGAGTCAAGGACTATGCAACAAGCCCTTCAACTTCCGTGTCCCCTCTTCGACATCAGATGAAGTGGGAAAAAGCTTTAAACCGATAGAAGGCCTCTGCTTTCCTGCCTTCCTCGCTTTCTTCCTCCCTTTGTTTCACTGCTTCGGTTCTTTAGTCTTTGATTCCGATGTGTTTTGAGCTGTGCATCCAGCGCGTTGAGCAGCTTCCCTCAACCTCGTCTTTCATCTCTTCCCCACTTAGCTCACACTCATTTCAGAGGCTATCTGGCTTCTTTTTCTCTCTTGTTTCTTCCTGTCGATAGTCCTAACCTTGCCAGCCCGCTTGTCTTTTTCTGTTGTAGCCCCGAGATGCGAACACTAACCCGTGAATCTGATACAAATCACGCTGGAACTTACTGTCCGCAGTCTTTACTCTATCGCAGCGCAGTCCCACGGGCCTCTACTGTCCAGAGGCTTTTCACAGCGCAAGATCACAAGTTTTTTTTTGTGGTTCTGGGGCTTTGAAACACACTCCAGCCACTAGGAAACCAACTCGCTCTCAGTTCACACTCCCAGAAAAGAGGCAGAGTGATAACAGTGTGAAAAATCAGGGGTTTAAATTTAGAGTTACTGCTGCCTTAGCTGCATAAAGAGAGCCTGAGGGCCACGTATAGGGCTTTCCCCTTATACAATCCCCAGTGGATCGCTCCTTACCACAAACAAAATAAATAAATCAGAGCCAAGTACCCAGGAGCAAAGTGTCTGCGTGGGCAACCTCCCCTATTTTAAGACACATTATGAGGACAAGTTTTTTTCTCCATCTCTTTGATTCACTTCCCATCCCCACCCTCGCTATTTTCCACCCGACCCATCCCTCTGTTACCTCTCTGTCTTTTCTCTGAATTGTGGTATAGTAAAATGATAATGTTATTTCTTCATTTGAAGTCATTTGTTATTAGTCACAAAGCTCTCGTACCAAGGTGCGAGTTAAATCCCAAACAGCATGACGGCAGAGTGCAGTCAGGGCCATAATCTGTTTGGGTTTAATGTCCTTCATCTTCAAATGTGTTTGTTAAGTTGCTAAAGTTATTTTGAAATGAAAGCTTCCCGAGTACAATCATTACAATAGTTACTCTGCCGCTCAGGTGTTTCCTGAGCCGCTCAGAACGCCGAACGCACTGAGAACGACCAAACAAAACACAAACAAAACAAAAGACACAGGGCTTTCCACTTGAAAAATGGCCTCGGCAATTTCCCGCAGTAGTCTGCTGTTGGAGCAGCTGGAGCTGTGGTATGAATCCAGATCTTCACAGAGAGATAAGATATAGTATTTCATGCAGGATGATGCACACATATGGCTGTGCTTTTTAAGCACCCCACAATGATAAGAGGGGCACAGCAGCTTTGCAGTCCCGTACTCCGTCTGAATGCTAATGAGGATGCCACTACAATCAGAGCTCCAGCAAAGAGCTGCCAGTGGACGAGTATCCTGACGCTAATTTAATTTAATCCTGACCTCCTTTCCTCCTCCACCTGGTGAGCGGTGGGATGTGTTTGAGGGTTCAGGACCCCTGTGTGAACATCACATAGGTGCATAGAGGATAACCAAGCCGTAACTCCGTCTTTGTGCTTCATTATGTACCAGAACTTGATTCAACCTCACTTGCAGGGAAACACATGGACACTACATGACCTCATGGTGATGTAAGGAACTTTAGGTGAGAGCATCCTCAAATTTTCTTACTTTAGAAATGGGCATCTTATATGGATACAGTATATTATCATATGCTATATATAATGCTCATGTTTGTGCGTGCGTGTACGCTCGTGTGTGTCTCTGTTTGCATCACACGAGCGAGCCTCGCTGCCGCTCTCCCTCCGTCTACCCTCCGTGACATGGCTCATGAGAAAACAGATGGCACTGTGGGACAGGTTCCAGAGCACCACTTCCTACCCAGGCCTCTGCTGCGCTGTCGTCTCCCGCTGTAGCACGGCCTCGGTCTTAATCAGGGGCTCCACGGATTGCCACTTTACACCTGCACACTGTCACTCAGCCAGAAAGCACTGATGATGATGATGATGATGATGATGAAGCTGATGCTAGGGCCAGAAAGCTAGCTATTCTCCCCTTCGATTTTTTTTTTTTCTTCCAGAGCAAGACAACATCCAACAGTCTGAGGGAAGGGAATCAGAGGGAAACGTGACAGCCAGATGGTTTGTCAGTTTGTTTCCACATTTGTAATAAATGTAGGTTAAACAACCACAATTGTAGTTTTTATATTAATCCACTATGCGAATCATGCAAGTAGCTGAAGTTTCATTCTTAAAACAGCTCCATAGCATCTGTTAAACCTCCCTCCATGATGTTCGGAGCTAATTGCATTTAAAAGGTTCCTTTTATTAGCCGACTCAGCGGGTTTCCAAAAAATATATCCGAGTATTGAATCAGTTTCAGCTCTTTAAACCTGATCTCACCTTTTCCATTGATTACTGTACACACAGATGCAGAGTCAGTTTGCTGCCAGGAGACTGCCTTTTATTATGTCAGGATGTACCAGTTCCATAACTCTCATTCTGAGCACAACAACCCCGTCAATAGCATCAAATATTTATCGTCGTACCCGTCTTCCATCAAAGCTATTGGCTGCCTTTGCCTGTCTTTGCCCTGAGGTAAGCGCTACAATGTCAGAAAAAAAGTGGCAGTGAAGAAAAAGTCTATTATTTTTATTCACCCTCTCGATGCTTGTACACTTTATATGTATATATGACCTTGGCGGAGCTGAGAGAACTTTTATATTGGGGAACAAGCCGAACTCTCTCTTGTACCCTTACTGAATTCCAAAACAGAGCCCTTGTCCGGTGTTTTGATTGCAATCATCTGCTCAGACAGAAAAGCTATGACATTATGCCCAGCTTTTTTTCGTCTTCCCCCCCCTTTCTACCTTATCAGCTGTTATTTGATTTCCAGCGGTGGTTACAGACAGCTAATCTGGCCGAGCTGGCTCTGCGCTGAAAGCAAGTGCCGTGGCAGGAATGACAAAGAGAGTGATAAGCTCGAGAGGAGAGTTGGACCCAGCAGAGGGGCTTGTGGGACAGAGGGTCGAATCAGTGGCCACTCATCATCAAGCAATTAGGTTAGGTAAGAGGAGGGGACGTCTGGTGAGGAATCCAGCAGTGAGCTAAGCCGAGGCGGTTCAGAGCAGTACCCGGGGTGAAAGGGGGGGAGGGAGGACACAGAACTGCTCTGCTGAGAGCTGAATATTTAAATGTGAAGTGTGTTTGCTTTGGTTCAGAGCAGTGGATGTGTTGTGACTGTGCTGCATGTAGGCTTCGCAAAGCAACAAAGTCTAAAGCCGTGTTAGCACTTTGGGAAACTAAATGCTAATGTCAACTTTCTAACACTCACTATGACGACATCAACACGCCACGCAAGTCAGGATACCACAAGCACAACTTAATATATAATATTCAAGTGAGCCTTTCTTTATCAATAGTGAACATTTAGTTTTTAACCAGGTTTGCTGTTTTCCCATTCCTCCAATCTTTTTATAAACACCTCTCAACTCCAGCTCCGTCCTGAATGAACAGACTCTATTTCCCAAAATGTTTGAACTGTTCCTTCAAGTTTATTGTTGACTTTTGCCAGCTGACAAATACTGTGTGGATGCTCAGTGTGGACACGGTTGCAAATAAAAGCTTCGCAGAACATGAAAACTTCATGGTATCAGTTGGGAACTGAACCTGAGCTGCTGGAGTTGAAAGTAAACATGCAAACTCACCCAGCCCCTGGTCTTCACAGCCGCAGGCCTACTTCCCGGTTTTACTTGTATCTTCTTCATGAGCATAAGGGCGTTGCACATTTCATACATGGAGCATTTTAAGACATCGTGCAGACTTCACAAAATTGTGCGAGACCAAGAATTGTGGTCTCACATTCCAGTCACGTTATCAGCCCAAAATGAAGCTCCGGGTTTGGTTTGGAAATGTACCAAGAAACTTCTTGTCAACAAGAGCTCGATCCAATTGATTTGGTCTGCACCCGACTGTGATTGCTGTGTTCTCACTAGTCCAAACAAACCCAACAAAGGGAGAAACCGCTCCAGGGTTCAAAAACTAACTGCCCTAGAAGAAAAAAAAAAAAAAAACCCTAGGTATAGGATTGGGGAAAAGTTGAAGCACACTTGAGCGAAGTAAAGAGGAGAGGAAAAAGAAGAGCTGCAGAAAAAGAGATACTGCACCCATCCAAACCGATTCTCAGTCTTTAAGAATGGACTTTAACTGATGATCCCTTGACGGCCGTGGTTAAAGCAGAGTGGTCCGGGGGCTGGCATGCTGAATAAACAGCCTCCTTTAACTCCAGTCCCAGTGCGTTTGATTTTTGCTTGTTTTGGTGACATGAGACGTTATCTTAAAATGCCATCATCTTGATGGCCTGATCTGGGAGACGCTCCAACAGCTCCTTTGAAATTCACTATTGTGGCACATCAGACGTCTCCAGATAACCGTAGACGCAGAGACAAACATATGCATCCAGACTGAGAGTAAAAGGAATCTGCTTGTGGTTTAAAAGGCACAGAGAGGTGCTCAGAATTAAAAATGTAAGATAATCACTTTCTAAAAACCACACGTTCCCCTGACCACTCTCTTCTAATGTGATTGGGGGGGTGTAGTCCCCTGTTTTTAAGGAGGCTGTTAGGCTGTCACATTAAAGGAGCCCAAAGACTCAGCAGCAGTGTTCACAAGCCTTTTTTTTACTCAACAGCCAACAATTTAGAGAATTACTGAAAAAGAAAAAACGTATTATCTGGATTTTGTGTGTTTTGTGCTTTTGCTGCAGTTTGATTTCAAGTGTTTGTGGGTTTAGTCTCACCACTGCCCATTATACTCCGGAGGAATTCTACAATCAAATGTGATTATACCAAATGTGAATACAGAGAGACTGTCAGGGAAACCATTCTCAGCTCCTCGACCCATCTCAGAGCTGAAATACAGAACTGGGGGATTTCCAAATATATTCTAAGTTGTTTGCTCTTAGATTTTATACACAGCATGTGGCGACAATGTGACTGTGTAGTATTAATAATTGAGCTCGCTCATGCAACGCAAAAGATTTGTACTTTATACCTTGAAAATTGAAAGCGTCAGTGTACGGAAAAGAAAAAAAAAAAAGCACAGTTTCTTTTGTGCACGATGTGCATCACCGTGCTTTCGCTCTTCTCATCAAGTTATAAATGAAGTCCAAGCACATTTTTATAAAGCAGGCCCCTAAGGTACTGGAGCCTGATTGGATTCCTAATGTTTTACAGGGGTCTAATTAATTGCAGCTCACTCCACCCACAGAGTTTAACAACCTATTTTGACTGTTCAGAGAATTTCAGATGAGGGACAGAGGTCTGCCTGGACATCCAGTCTGCTTTTTTTTTTTTTTTTGAATCTGGCAGTATGAACCAGTGTTTCTGTATTATATTTCAGTATTGTCTTGTGGTGTCAGTAAACTTATCCCATTTCTTGTCAGATCATCTTGTAGCACAGCGACCTCCAAGCACTCATGCAGGGTCATGCGGTAGAGATTAATGTAGTGTTTTCAGTGGTGGGTTTGATTTTAATATAGTTTATTTTTGTTAATGGATGGACCTAAACACAAGATTCTCTGTGTGTTCCATTGGAAGAATAATGGAGAGATGCTTGAAATCCATTAATACATTAATACATAATACATGAAATCCATTAATTGCAAAGTTGGATGTGCCACATGCCTATCCACTACCCCAAGCATCCGCACCCTTACTGTCTGCTTCACATGGTTTTAACCGACCTATATATACAATGTATAGCACCACAGAACCTTTAAGGGACCTGGTGGGAGTGGACCTGTTGCAGTGTCTCTAATTCTGGAGACTTTGGCATCTGGTTTCCTACTTTCCTGCTGTTTAGATGAGCTAATTCCAGGGCCATGTTGTTGTGCGTGCTGGCTGTTGTCATGGTTTACTGGGACACTTGATGTAACCAAACCCTCTTTCATAAAAATTTGTTTCACTTGTCCGTCTCCTGCTATTACAGGTCAAAATCCCTGCTGTGGAAAAAGTTTTCAGGACCTGATAATCTGAGGATCGTGCCCACTTCATGCAACAACTGGCCAGGGCGCGTGGAGGATTTAAACTTCTCTCTCATGCTCTCTTTTTTTATTCTTTACACTTACACTATATGTCTGTCACTTTTCATGTGTGAAACACCATGAATGCCTTTCGAGGGGAGACCGTGTTCGCTGGTATCCCCATTTGTATGATTCATGGCGTCTTGCCTCACTTTCGCTTTCGGTTTTTTTATGTCCCACCTTCGAAACTGGTCTTTCAAAAAAGCAAGAAGTACTTTTACCTGTAGACATGGTCTGATGAGAGTTTGTACAAAGCTTACCCTGGCTTTGACTGTAGCATATTTGCAATGCAATGCACAGATATTGTTGGCAATACACATAATGTAGGGTTTCCCAGATCCTGCCCAACGTATTTCGTCTGGTGGAAGGTTTGATTTGAACAAACCACGGACGTTATTTTCCAGGAGAGGACAGCAAAGTCTCTCGAAATCTATTTCCTAATGCCTCAGATCTGTGTTGAATCTCTCCTCATCGTGTAGCATTACTGGAACTGCTGTAATGATTATGTGTGTCCATAACTTCACTGAGCTGCAGCCCACACAGCCCCGCTTGTATTTAATTCATCACAACCAGTCTTCTTTTTTTTTTTCCTCCCATTTTCCCCTCTCTCTTTCTTTCTGTACCTCCTGTCTTCCCATGTTCTGTAGATACATCCCCTCTATCTCTATTCATCCCATTTACTCTCCATAGCCGCGCACCTTAATGAAATAGCACCGGTCATCTTGTATTTTAATCAAATACATTATGCTTTCGCCATGATTCAGTGCTTACAGCTGCAGGCCTTTAGAGAAGAGATTAAAACCCTTCTGATGGTTGCTAAAGCACGTGTGCTCTTCACCGTTACTGTCTAATGTATTCATGTACCTTATCACCATTTCCACTAACTATTGAATCCTGCATGGCGGCAAGTTCAGTACTCTGACATATTAAAAGTTCTTTTTTTTTTTTTGGGTAAAATTTTCTTTCAGCTAAAAGCTTTTTTTTTTTTTTTTCATAAGCTGATGTTGGCTTTGATATTTAAAATGTTCCATGTAAACAGAGCTAAACTGCAGCCTAACAGCTGAACATACACAGTAGTTGGTGAAGGCTTCTTCTTGTAACAAGGGCTAAATTACTCTATTGATCTGTGTACACAGATAATGATGATGTTCCCTGTGTTTTCTCATTACCAGCGTGCTACTGATGCTTTCTATTACCGTACCTGCCCACCACTACAAAGTCTGCAGCAGACAGTCAACAATCTCCTTTATGACTTGTTTACGTTCGCCGAGCTATTACCCCTAATGTGGTAGTGCATTGAGATCATCGCTATCTGTTAAGGGAGGACCAGCGAGCAGTGCAATTGTCCTTTTCGGGCTCCATCACTCCCAGAAGCTTCTCGGAGCAAATTAAAAGCACACTTAGGCTGCTTGAACAAAATGAGGTGTGTTAGAGCGGGTGACAGGAGACGCACAGCAGAGACATATAACCGTGACGAAGGGTGGGACTCGGGGTGGGTGTCATTTACTCTAATGAACACTGAAAGCTTCCATACACGTTATCCACATGCCTGTGCAGGCTAGTAGCGCCTTCCTATATGTTGCTGATGGCTGTGATCTCTTCTCACCACCGCTCGTCTGTTTTATTGGAATTGTGTTGTAACAATGCGCGCGTGTGAAATGTTGTGTCAGCTGTCAAGCTCAGCGCTGATGTTGTTGTCTAGATTTGAGTTTCTTTCCAAATCAAGCCGCGTTGGCAGCTTCCTCTTTTCTTTTTGATGTGTTTTTGATACACGTGTTGTGATGGGTTGAAGAAGCTGCCAGCGCGTGTGCACATGCTCGACAGTGTGTATTTCTGATCGAGCGGATGTTTGTGTGTCGCCCCGACGAAGTAGAATCCTCCAAAGCGAGAACATCTTTGAAGGCTTGGGTTTAGGTTTAGGGCTGTAAGGCTACGGGTAGGCGTGTTGTTAATCCCTTTCAGGTGTGGGCCCCTCTTCAGATAAAACTTGGACCACTAGGGATGTAAATAGGAAGTATAATGTTACCATGGAGTCAGTTAATCAGCTGTTTGCTACAACTTAAACCCCGTTTTTTTCTTTTTGCCTGTAGCTAACCTGTTCTGGCAAACTGCACGCTCTCATGAACACCTTGGATGACAGGTACACAGAGAGGGCCGGTAAAAAAAATTAATGGATTTTTTTTTTTTTTTTTTTTTTTTTTTACAGTCCACCGGTTGACATTATTATGCATGAAACTGCCAATCAGATTTGTTTATTTATGATTCAAAGGGGCTGGAACGCTATTCCGGATCATTCCAGTCCACTTTAACCCCTGAGTGTGTGTGTGTGTGTTCATAGTAATGAAGGAACGTGTCGCCCAGTGCAACAGCGAGGCTCTTTAATGTATTTTTGAATAGTTTTTGGACAACACTGGAGCTCCATAGCACGGCTTTTGAAAGACCAAAAAGCCTCAGTTTCAGGCCATATGAATATTTATGTGCGGCGTAGTGTTATGCATTGAACTACAGAATGATATACTCTGTTTATGGCAACACTGTCAACAAAAGGCTGAAGTGCAGCGAAGTGTTTCCTGATGTAATTTGGACGCCATTTGTTATAAAAGCTAAAAGCTTGAGACAAGTATAAGCAGCATAACAGTATTATGCTGAGGCATGAGTAGAACAGCTGAAAGTGTTTTTGTTGATTGTCGTACAGCCCAATATACAAGCAACACATAGTCCTCTGCTTGTCTGACAGGCTGGATTTATTTTTATGAATAGAGCACAAAAGCCTGTGATTTTTCTGAAATACATTCGGCGCTGAGAATGAAAATATGAACTCCCCCAACCCGCTCGTAATAATTACTTCAGCACTCGCAGAAGTGTCGAGACTCCAAAGAATAATGAGAAAGCAGATTGGAATGTAGTGCCTTTGCTTTGTTTGCAACCTTTCCACCGCATTGACTTTGTCTGGTAATTGTTGCGGCAGAAACATGACAAATGAAGTAAGCAAGTTTTATTCAAGTGTGGCTCCCACCAGCTGGCTAAATGTAGCTAAATGTGATCTTCTCCAACCTCCTCTCAGAAGATTCACAATCTCACTTAAAGTATGAATGATTTTTATGTTTTTCGCTCTCTTTTTTTTTTTTTCCAGAAACGTTCGGAGTTTTTGTGCTCCAGCAGAGTTTTGTTTTTCTTTTCAAAATCACCTCTTTTCAAGTGGATCATTTGCATATCTGAGATTGCATCACAAACAGCTTCTCAGACTTTTATTTTTATTTATTTTATTTTATTTTTTTTTTCCTCCAGCAGCTGCAGCAAGAGGTTCCACCATGATATTCCCTTCTGTTGTGCCGTTGTGAGTACTTCACTTCACCAGCCAGGGATTATCGATCCCATGAGATGAAAGAATTACCAATTAGAAAAAGGAGATGCTCTCTACTGTACATGCTCTCTTAGCGGCCACTGCCGCGTCTCGCTTTCACTGCAAGACAAACACGATGACGCTCCTCGGCTCTGTCATTCCAGCCACACTTCGCTGCCCGAGCCTCCCAGCCAGCCTCCAGCCATTTACCCTGACATGAGCAATCAGCCTGAACAACATATATTGGCTAGGAAATAAAAAAAAAAAAAAAAAAACTGTCATCGTGTGCACAGTGTTTGCTATATGCAACAGTCACATGAAAGCATTGTGTAAAGATTTAAGGTTGAAGAGACTCCGTATTCCTTTTTGTGCTTTATTATGTGGCACAAATCTCTACATCAGTTTGTGTACTTTAAGTCTCAGGATGTTTTTCATGTTTTGTTTTTTTTTTTAGGCTAAATCACTTACATGAAGCGATTCATGATCTGATTTTTCTGGCCTTTTGAGGCGTCTCTCCTCACCCCTGTCACCTCACCGGGAAACCTAAAAGACTTCCTTTCACTCACTGCTCTCCACCCTTTCCTCCGCTGAATCCAACACACCTCTCTCCTCCTGCTCCCCATACTTATCTCCTCTTTGCATCGCTCCCTTTTTCTCCTTTCAAATCATTGATTTTTCAGAGCTTCTATAAAATATTTACAATGTGTGGGCAGACGTCTTTCTCTGGGAATTTGGAGGAGGGGGTGTGATCATTTTTGAAAGCGAGTGGTAAAGGGAATGAGGGAACAGGAGAGGAGAGGAGAGGATAGCAAGGGGAGCGGAAAGAGGAGAGAAAGAGGCAGATAAGAGCGATGGAAGTCCACCCAAAGTCATGGCGTGAATATCAATTTCTCACTTTGAAACAACTCCTGATTATGAATAAATAAACACAGCGCCGATAGAGATCGTTATTCAAGGCTTTTGTAATACCATGTTTCCCCTAAAACCTCGCAACGTATCGATTGTGAGCGTTTTCTGGTGATTTCGACCTTTGAACGCTTTCCTGTTGCATCTCTCCCTGTCCTTGCTTTTCACTCGGGGCTCCACGCTCTCCTTTTGTCTGTTGGAGTGTTGTTGCAGTTTACAGCACCGCCTCTCCCTCCTGCTCAGATTGCTGTCTAATTAAATAAAGCCCTCAGGACTGTTCCTGTGTAAGCTCTGCTGATGATACAGGCTTCAATGAAAACTTGAATTCCTAAGCCGTCAAAAATGTAAGACGACAGTATCTCCTTATTTCTGAAACCAAAGCTCATGTAGCTGAAAAAAGACTTCAAGAGAAACCTGATTTTCCTCACTGTTTTTTTTTCTTTTTCTTTTTTTTTTTTAAAGCTCTTACTAAACAAATGATTCAGTGCTCTGTCATGTCAGCCAGAAGACTCAGACTGAGGCAAACTTCAGAATGCACCAGTAGCCTTCAGATATAATTGTTCCACAGTTTAAAAACCTTTCAGAACATAACAAAAAAAAAAAAACATTTAAATTAGTCTGGTGTAAGTTTTTGTGATTTAGCTTTCTTGCAAAAGTTTGGCAGATCAGGTCAACTTTTTATTTTTCCTGTACAGAAATAAAAACTCCAGTCAAATGGGTGTTTTGAGATAAACACATATTATTTTATTCGTTTTTCACCTAAATATATTGCTTTAAAAATGATTTTGTGTTCGCGCAACCCTGTCTCCTCAAAACTGTGTTCATACACCACTAATATTCAACAGCAAATACCTTTTGACGGCACTGTAAAGGACCTGAAATCAGTTTTAATCAGCATTATATGGAAAACAGCTTTAATGACCTTTCCTGCAAAATTGCAAAACATAAATCATACTGAACAAACTGTTTTATTTGTGTTAAAATATCCAGCCATGGCAGCTGAAGCACAATTTTAATCATTACGCTTGTGTTGAAGCCACATTCCTACAGTTTCCCCTGTGGTACAAGAACATAACACTTCATGTTTTCACTGAACGTGATCCAGGCATCAAAAGCCTGTGCCATCCTGTCTGTTTGTGGCAAAGTCATTACATGAATTTCTGAAGACAGTTGTTGGATCTCCTTAATATGCAGTACCTTGGAGTCGGAGTTAAGTAGCCAGTTCTGCTGTAGTGGAGTGATCCACAGCTGGAAGATCTACAGTTGAATTTTTGGTCATAATTACTGTGCTGTATTTGTGCGACTGTGTCAAATCCAACATCCATCTTGTTGTTATTAACTGGGAGGGAATTTGGTTTGTGGGCTCTCATCAAAGCCAGCTGATGTAGCTTTTGAAAGAAGAAATGGTATCTTGATTCTGTTACAGATGAAAAGTTAAACTCATTAGCAGTAAAATCCATCTTTGTTCAAGTTGCTCCCACTCAGGGGTTTTGCTGCTACAGCCTTACATGGCCTGGCATGACCAGTAGCTTTGGGTGGCTAATGCTAACAAAAAAAAAAGATGCTGCCATGTAACACACTGTACATCACTGAGACACTTCACTGCCTGTAGTTGCCACCCGTGGCTACAGTGACATGTCTTGAGATGTGCTGCTTTGTTTTGAATACGTAAGGGAATATGATCGCATTCAAGTCTGCTTCATCTGTTCTTCCTCAGGTGGGAGGGACGATGTACAACACGGGCCGCCATGTCTCTCTGCGATTGGACAAGGAGCATCTGGTTAACATCTCTGGAGGGCCAATGACGTACAGCCATCGTCTGGAGGAGATCCGGCTACACTTTGGAAGCGAGGACGGCCAGGGCTCTGAACACCTGCTGAACGGACAGGCCTTCTCTGGGGAGGTGAGTGTGTGTGCGTGTGTGTGTGTGTGTCTCTGTGTGTATGATCATGTATGGGGCTTAACTGAAATGGATATTTATGGAAAGGATAACTGTGGAGGTGTGGTGTGGAGGCCTGTGTGTACAGGTCAGACATGCTGGTATTGAGCTGCGCCATGATGAGTTTGTCAGACCAGATTTCTCAAACACATCAAGGTTCAGTCATTCATTTGGAGTCATGTGTCAGGTCACATGACAAGATATCTGGCTCTTTAGCTGCTAAATGCTCCACTGTGTTCACTGGCCAGTTGCTAACTTTGTCTTTCTGCTGACAGGTCGTAGTGCAGTTTAGGTTGATGAAAGCAACTAACACAGTAAAGTTACGGGTCGCGCTGTAAAACCAAAATCACAGAGCTGAGGGGAGTCAGGTGATAATATTCTGTGGGTTCATCACTACAAGCAACAACTTATGGGTTGTGGGGAAGGAGACCTGACTCTCCTGCCTCTGCAACCATGGCCGTGGTGCCCCTGAGCAAGGCACCAATCTACCCCAGCTACCCAGGTGCCTCACTAGGCAGCCCCCTGCCACAGTGTCTCTAGTGCATGTGCATGCTTGTGTTTCGTTCACTTGGTGTGGGTAAAATGCAGAGAGTAATTTCCCCAGGAGGGATCAATAAAGTAATTAAAAAAAAAAAAAAAAAAAAAAAAAAAAAAAGAAAGAATGAGGCTCTTGTTCATCTGAAAGCAGAATTTTAGCATTATGAACCGAGTTGGTTTAAATGTTTGTTGAAAAAACATCTTTGTTTTTTTGTTTTTTTAAAGTCTAAATTGCTCCTCCATCTCCATTTCAAGTACCTTCGATTTTGAAAAGCTTTTTACACACCTCAATGAGTCAGAATTTCCCCCAATCTGCAGAGAAGCATGCAACGTTCCAAATGAGTTTTCACATGATGGCAGCAATTTGCATCAGTGCTTTCAGCAGGAACAAACTTTTCATAGAGATGACAGTTAAGCATTTAGCTCTTGTACACACATCTTATGCCCCGTCCTGGGCAAACGCTCGCGCCGTGAACACGCACTCGGCGCGCGGTGCCATTTAAAAAATTTTGACGAGTGAGACAATTAGCTTCTCTGGCTTTGATTGTTCAACAAAATCATGAGTCATTCACGCCACTGCATTCCTTCACCGCCGTTATATGAATAACCAATTTGTGTGGCAACAAAATAATTGCAGTCTTGACAGGCAAATTTATTATAATTAATGATAATCATTTATCCTCCCTCAGAGTCTGAGAGCTGATATTCAAATCATAATAAAACAAGTGTTTATGGCATCCTTCGGGGTGGAGAGAGCTGTAACCCAAGCCTGAAAGGACGCACACGCACAGACACACACACACACACATTACTGTATACGAAGGCTCCCTCTAGGGATTCATGTTTTATTTCACCCCTGCCTTCAGTCACTGATTTGCCCTTTGTGGGTTAACACTGTGATGGAGGAGCTGTTCAGAGCCAAGCAGAGGAAAGATTCGCCGCTGATATTTGAAACGTGATGTCACACTGTTGCAACATTGCACTCAGCTTCCCTAAGGCAGGCAGCAGAGGGGAAAAAGGTTATGTTGGCAGCAAGTAATTTCCTTTGGGGGTAGAGGGGGTGGGGGGGCATGCCTTTAAAACACTAACAGTGTATATGTTTTTAACTGTAGAATGTAAACTCACTCCAGGTTAAATAGAGAAGACATGACATCAGTGTCCTTAGTGGCATCCGTACCCTTGTGAGCAGCAGGAAACACTTGGTGGGGTTTATTTTGCCCTGGGTTTTGTCTGCGTGCAGGCTTTTCCTGTGTGTGTAATTGGCAGAGCTTGTTGTGTGTGTGTGTGTGTGTGTGGGCACAGGTGGACAGAAAGCACTGCAGACACTACTAAGCAAAAAAACTGTGGAAAAATGCACTTAATGAATTCAGTTAGTTTAGTTTGCATTATTTAGACTTAATTTTGCACTAAAATTAAAAAAAAATACACTAAGAAAATGAATGCTAAGCAAATGATTTGTCAACAAGTTTTCATTTTAATTTTCATTCAAACATTTCTGTGAAAAATTGATTTTCTCTCTATAGCCTGGGCACATAAATTAAAGTGAAAAATGAAATTCATCAGTTCGATTTAATTATTTTCTTTCATCAGCATCAACAAACTTCCACAGATTTAGGCATAAATAGATTTTTTTTTTGATGACTAAAGCTGTATTTAGTTTGTCTTATTTTAGCTGATCCCAGATCTGTACAGTAGCTGTTCTGATTAATGTCACATCACGGTGCAGCTGCAGCAGAATGCAGAGTCCTCTGCCTCTGCTCCAGCCTCATAAAATCCTACATTCTATCACACAGCTGCGATGTCGCAGTCATAAAATAGCCCACACCTGTAGATTTCATCAGCAGCTGGCTTGCAATTACTTCCGGTTAACATAAGTACGCTGAGACTGTCTCATGATTTATTCCTTTGTTCTGATTAAACGTTAAAATAACAATAGGTTGGGTCCTGTATGTTCACATCGTGTCACTTTGCGACATCCGTACAACAGGACGGTTTTCTGGAGAACCCGATTCTTTGCTTGTGGAGCTTCTGCTGTCGCTCCAGGTGCTGCCTGTGAGGCCTACGTTTCTACATTTTGGAGAGAATAAGTGCTTCTGTAATTTCAGGAGTGAGAGGCAGCCTCCTCTCACTCCCCTTTCCCTCACACTGCGAGCGGTAAAGTATATTTTTCATAGACTGGCGATGCAAAGGCGTAAAACCATGAAAAACCACGATCACAGGGTTCTTACTGCTGCTTCACAGCCCATCAGTACGGGCTTCTTGATGGCGCTGACATTATACTACGCCATCTGAGTGCAGCGTGATGTGACATCACATCAGCCACAGTGTCTGTAGTGGGGCTGCTTTTGTAAAGCTGTGGAAACTGAGTGCCACCTACAGACACACCATGCTGCGACACAAACGCGCTCCGGCTGCTTTAAAGGTGCGAACTGATCGCAGTCCATCAGGTCATCGCAGTAAAAGGGAAGGTTACAGTAACACAGCATTTTTGTTTGTTTGTTTGTTTTGCTTCTGAAACTAAATCCATGTACGTGGTTGCTAACGTGTGGTCCAAACTGTATCCAATAACTATATGTAAGCAGTTAGAGTGCTTAGGTTTTTTTTCTTTTTCAGCAGAGTAACTGGCAGCTCTGCTCCAACAAGCCTGATAGTTGGAGCTGCCAAACCGCAGGCAAAACAAGGCCGGGAAAGGTTGCTGACAAATGTTTATTTTTTTTTTTTTTTAACATAGCATTCCCTTTTGCCATGTTCTCCTCACTCATACAACTGTTCCTGAGTGAAATGGCAACTAGAAAACATCCTTCTCATCCTCCGCCACCTCCCCTGATAAACCCCCCCCCCACCACCACCACTTCCTTTCTCCAAGCCAAAGCCGTGACTTCAAGGTCCAAAAAGATGTTTCGTAATCGGAAATGCAGAACATTCTCTCACTCTCTCCTCTCCCTCTGTCTCTCTCTCTCTGTCTCTGACTCCCTCTCGCCTCCATCTGCAGATGAGTGGTGGCTGTGTGTGTCCTTGAAATGTGAACAAAGAGAGAAATATTCAAACTTTTTTAAAGCAAAGCATCCCTCTGAAATGGCAGCCTGTGGGTGGGGGGGGGTGGGGGCAGCAGAGGGGTGTTGGGGGGGTGTCAGGTGGGTATGGTGACGTGTGTGTGTGTCTGTGTGTGTAGGTGCATTAACACTCCAAAGCCTTCGTCTTTAAATCGTCACTTTATATTTCCTAACTGATCGTGCCTGTTTCTCTGCTTTCCATTTTGCCTGACTGTGTGTGTGTGTGTGTGTGTTTGTGTTTGTGTTTGTGTTTGTGTGTGTGTGTGGCCCATGGAAACAAATGACCAAGATTTAGACGTGGGCATTACATATAACCGTCACATAAAATACATCTCATATTGTACAAATACATACAGTGCATATCACATGAAGTAAACCTCAGATAAAACAGAATTATCTCCATGATGTTATTGACACATGCATTTGTAAGGATTTATTATCAGTGCCTGACAGGTTGATACATTTATAAGTAATCACTGAGATTTGGGAACAAGATACAGCAGCTGAAAGGAGAAACACAAGCAGTCAGAACACACCTGAAATGTAGAGGAAAACTGTGAGAGCATAGCTACTCCACGTACAGCAGGTCAAAGCTGAACCAGGAGTTTGGTCTGTGAACTGTAATACTTTAGAGTTCACCTTCATTCTCTCTCCCAAACAAGTTTGAGTGAGTTTGGAGCATCCAAATTGTGTTTAATTAGAATTGATTGCACTCCCAGCTCAGGAATTAACTTGGTGAGAGCAATCCTGTCATTATTACAGACAGAAACCATGGCCAGTGGGGGCCTGTGTAGCCTAGAATGAAGGCACCAACCATGAACCCCAGTTGGAGTCAGGGCAGGGATCTTTGTTGCATGTCGTTACCCATCTCTCCTGTTTTCCTGGCATGTCTCTGCCTTCTACTATCACCAGCTGTCAATCACTGGCAGAGCATGCGACCATTAACAGGAGTATGCTACTAGTGCTACTAGTGGTCAAAAACTCCAGTTTAGAATGGAGTAATCTGTAACTGTTGTCCTTTGATAATGTCATCAACATATCATCTGATCAGGTGCTGATGAGCCTTTGCTGCATATGAGTTTTCAGCAAGTGCTTAAATGCAACATGTTTCCTATTGGCACATAACTTATACACTCAGGTGCCAGTTTATTAGGTCCACCTGGTTGAAACTAATCTAATACAAGAGTCCTGCAACAAATGTTCGGTGCTTCTTATTTAGCACAAAATAACAGAACCACCTGTCAGTGTAACACAATATAGTTCAACAGCGCTGCACACTGCTGCCTCCAAAACGAGCATACAGTTCGATAAAAACCTCTGTTTCAACACAAGCTGAACATTAGAACAGTCATGAGTGCAGGATTTAATGCAGGACCGTTGTATTAGTTTTAACCAGCTGGAGCCAATGAGCTGGCAACTGAGTGTATATTTATTTTAACAATACATATGCAAAACAACTTATCTGACATTTATCAGACACAAACACTGATTATACATGTGCACATTTGTGTATCATAGAACATGCATTTGTCATTAATATTGACTTATTTACCATTATCATCACATTGTTATTCTTTTTTATGAATAAATCTAATGTCAAAGTCAGCACATACTGACACCAGCACCACAGAGAGAAAATATTAATATTATTAATCAGGAAACTGCCAAAAACACTGTCTGTGTGTGTGTGTGTGTGTGTGTGTGTGTGTGTGTGTGTGTGTGTGTGTGTGTGTGTGTGTGTGTGTGTGTGTGTGTGTGTGTGTGTACAGCCTCTGTATGCATGTCTGCTTTCCTCACTGAATATACAGTAGAGTGTATGTGTGAGAGAGAAACTGATGCTGTACTGTGTATTGGCTGGTTAGCTGCTGCCATACAAAACATTCCAGTACCTGAGGGTTAAATTATGCCGGCTGTGTGTGTGCGTGCGTGCGTGCGTGTGTGTGTTCAGCTCTGCTTCACAGTCTAATCTGAAAATGAAACACCTTGTTCTTTTAATAAGTGCTAAAATATTCCAAATATTATTCCTCCACCAGGTTGGCTCGGGTTTTAGACACTCGGGGAACACTCAACCATCCTATTATTCTCTGATTTAAAAAAAAAAAACAAGAAACAAACAAACAAAAAAAAAAAAGTCAGGTCAAAGCAGCCTTTTTAGAAGTTATTCTTATTTATACTGTCCTATAAGTTGAGAGAAATTTTGTGAGAAATCTGACAAAATTCCACAAAACACCTAATGCATCATGGGAAATCCAGTCACATGTGGCCCAGGTTAAAGGACCATTCTGTTGAATGATGTAGCAGAGAATGGTTAGCAGTACAGTAAAGTGTACCAGACGTGTTTAGATTGATTTCCTTCCTTCCAGGCAGCCGCTGCTTTGTGTTCATTTCAGCCGGCTGTTGGTGTACAGACGGGAAACGTAGGTGATCCATCACAGGGAAGAATTCATCTCTTTTAGTTTTTGGTCAAAGTTAGGTTGAGGTAAGGTCATATAGGGACTATGCTGAAAAACACTTACTGTTGTATATTCAAGGACGCCTCTGACATTTGAGGGAACTCGCTCTCAAACATCAGCTTCAATACAACAAGTAGCTGCATTTCTGTTTGGTTGTTTTAGCCTTTGCCTTCTAATAAAAGTTTTCTGAGAAATAACAATCAGATCTCGCACTGCAAAGACTTTTCATCTTAACGAGTCAGTCAGACATTGCAATTTTTTTTTTTTGCTCTGTAAGGCTGTGAGTGGCTGTCTGAACCGAATGCTATATCACAGATCAGGTGAAATAACTTTGACCTACTGATGATGAACATTCAGGGTCTTCAAAGTCTTTAGGATTCATCCTCTGGGGACCAACACTGTCATCGTTAGAACACCACTGCTTAGCATGGGGAAAAAAAAAAAAGTCTGTTCGTAGCTGATTGGTTAAAATGTTCAAGATTCATCATATCAGTACTGTCTGATGCAACTTTAAAATCAAACTTGATCAAAGATTCTGAAATGGTACAAGCTGTTAGAGTTGAAGTCATAACGTGAGTCTTTACTGTTACAGGTGACTTAGATTGTAAAGAGCCTGAAGAAAAAACACCTTTGTTAGAGAAAGACAGACAGTGAAACTTGCTCAGTTTGCTGTAATTCTGCTGAAATTCGCCATCTCAAAACCTGAGAACTATCATCTTTCACAGAGCTACGATCGTTCAACAACAATAGACCATGAGTTAGAGAAAAAAAAAACTTCATTACCATAACCCATTATAATACTGTCATACTATAGCCAGAGAACTATAGACTTTCTATTCTTTCATTTTCCCTCACTCTTCACAAATATTCAGTCTGACTCTGCAGTCTGGGAAAAACACTGAAAAAGCAAACAGTATCTGAGCGTCTGTTCCCTTCACGACCTTCTACTCCCATTATCACCCATCATTTACACCTCCTCACGAAACAACGTGATGATGGACAAAAAAAAAAAAAAAAAAAACTTAACATGGTTGCATTCAAATAATATCTGTGTGAGCATTAAATTACACTAATGAATTCAACTAGCTTCTACAAACTGGAGGAGACACCGCTCGTTGCTAAAGAGAGGATCCGGCTATATTTAATACAAATCTTGTTAAGTGTACGAGAAGGATTCGCCATAGGCAGCTGTTCCAAACATTTTAAACCCCCATCAATCACAGACACACACCTCATGTGTCCTCTTTCAAACACAGTCACACATGGAAAAATCACATCGAGCTACTATCGCTGCGGCAGATTTATCGGTCACAGAGCTTTTGATGAGGAAAGCTCGTTCCGTTTTATTTTCTCTTCCCCTAATTATCATTAATCACTATTAAATGGCACATTTCGCCCACATCCGCACCCGTGGTGTCCTCATGGGGGAGCTTCAATTAAAATCACATCAGAACATCACTGCAAACAAACAAACATGCATAAATACGTAGAAGTAAATAAGAGAGCTAACTAAATTTGGGATTATGATCAATTACCACTGCATTATGATATGTATTAACACAAATGATGCACACAAAGATGTTGAATTCTAGTTTGGTCGTGGTACTATTGTGCCAGTAAGACGCCTGATTAAAACCCAGGTAGTTAGGCAGCTCTGTGTGTATAATCAGAGTGTGATCGGTGCGGTGTGGTATCAGGCCTTGTCCTTTTGTTAGTTTTATGGATCTACACTCCAGTTAATCTGAAGGAGGAAGGACATATGGCTGGAAGTTGAGATTGAGAGCGTCATTTCCAGCCCAGCGCCTTTAAACCCCCCCTCTCACCGTTAACGCGGAACACCTCTCTTCTGCTATCGACTTGCTGTCTTCATATTTCCCTGCCCCGCGGGCCAGGCCAGCCATTACACCATAAAGAGGCTGTCATGACCCCACGACACACACAAATACACCCACCCACACACACACACACACTCCTGAGAGAACTGGTCTGCTAAGCAGTAGTGACCCTTCGTACCCAGTTCAGTGTTGTCTCAAATCCCTTTCACTCAGCGTAGCTTCCCATCCACATTTAACTGAAGCTTGAAAGCCTGTGGCAGCAGCTGAGGAGCTGCTGACACACTGAGAGCCATGAACACAGCTTTCACTTTGGAGGCTGTTCCATCAAGACAAACACTAAATTCAGTGTAAAGTTATATGTGCTGAGGTTGGGTTCTGATTTTGGATCCAGTTTTAGGTTAACAAAATACAGGGTTTAACTGCAGGCCGTCACGTTTTGTAGTTTGAATGATAAAGTTTAAATGAGCTAAGATATTATCACATGACCAAAGTGTGGAACTTCATGTGATACAAGTGCTTCACTTTGGCCCAGAGACCAAAACCAGTCACGGCATCAGCTGAGAAGCAGTTTCAATACTGGTTTCCAATTCAAGAAAGTGCTAGTGAAGCCAAACCCTAATTTATACCAACTCTCCAGTATCTATCACACCTCATTATGTGTTCTGTCAGCGTCTCTGTCATCATCGCAATCTGTTCAGTGGCATCAGAACAGAATGTTATGGCTGAATCTTAATAGACTGTACCTGTTAGATGTGTAGAGGTGTTACTGCATTCAGCAGTTAGTGTGAGTCTGTCTGAACGGAGCGACGCTGTGGTACATGTTGTCGCGCCGCAGGCTCACAGGCCTCAACCAACGTGCCGGAGCCCGTCTCCTCTGCCCTCTCTTCAACTGTTGCTGTTTCTAATTCCGACCTATATTTCCTCCCTCTTTTGCTCTGCGTCTCCCTCTCCTTCTTCTCCTTCTTCTCCTCCATTTGGCAGACATTCTCTCTTTATTACGGCCCACGCTGGCCTTTTATTGCCCACCAGCAGCAAACTTTGTGCAATTTGTCACTGAGGGAGTGTGGATGAGTTCTTTTGGCTGCCTCTGACACTCTCACCTAAAAATCTAATCAGATCAGCGTCGGGCCCTAATCACTTCCTCTCTCGCCTTGATTGCATTTATAGACGTTCTGTCGCTCTGCGCTCCCCCAATCGAGCATTTCATAATTACTCTCCTCTTACATTTGTTTATTTATATCCACCAGTACAGTATGTGCCAAGCCCACTTCCAATGAGCGAGGATGAGAAGTTTATGGAGGTGGGGAGAGAAAGACTGAGAGCCTGTGGGAAAGATGTGAAAATCATTACCACCCCTTTGTGCTCAAAATAAGTGCTTTATCACCTTTATATTCATAGCAACTCATTGTGTTTATTGCTATTAAAATGTAGAGGTATTACAGCCGAAAGGCAGTGGATTAGGGGCTTTAGGTTGTAGTGGTGTGGCTGTAAGTTTTGCCAATTTAGGTCATGAGCATTTATGATTTTTGTAACAACAATTTAAAAGTTAGGATTCAGCAAGAACACTGCGATCACGCTGAATTAACAGTAACAGTACTGACAGGGAGATCTGCTTTCTTTATCTTATTTTTTCAGTCTTGTTGATCTGGTTTTAGTACTAGGTTCTTAATCATGGATCTCATCTGACTGAGCTAAAGGCACAGAGACCCAACAACAAGCAGGAGCTGAAGGAGGCTGCAGTGAAGGTGTGGGAGAGCATCACCAGGGCAGATACAAAGCCAAGCCTCTGACCTAGGGGTCAAGGCAGTAACTGTGAACCACAGTGTCTCCAGTTCATGTCACTCTCCTTCTCTGTGTCCTTTTATTTCCTGTCCTCATCCCTCTCCCACAAAAACATGCTTTAAAAATACATGTGTACATATTCCAGATGGGTTCATCTCTGCTGGCTCTGAACTTCCTATCTACGAGTTCTTTGTTGGAACAGGTTTTAAAAGCACTTTTACAAGTGGGAAGTCGAGCAGTGCCTCCTGCCCACGTCCAAACATCATTAAAAGGCAGGAATGCTGAACAGCTGTGAGTGGATGGAGCATCTGTGTCAGTGAAACATTAACCTCATGCTGGGAGATGGTTTATGCACTCTCACCTCAGCCCGTGAGAGCTGGCTGGCCTTGGATCAAATGATGACAGCATCCCTGCCTTCTTCCGTCCCTTATTACTTCTATCCACATCTACACCGAGCACCAGAATGTTCCGAACGCCAGCTCTTTCCATTAAACTGGCTGATCTGGGAATCCATGGGAGAGATTTGATCCCATATCGGTTTTCTCTTAAAAAATCATCTGACGTGTTGTAGCAGGGAGGAAGGATTTAGCAGAATGAGGGATTCTTGACTTAAGGCAGCCAAGATATAGATTTTCTAGAAGTGTGCTCAACTCTTAAGATTTCTATTTTGTACTCACTTTGGAGATCAGCCTTGTGTCTCGCTCTCGTAGTGTGCGAGTTGTCAGCTGAAAATGTCAGATTGCGGTTTCCTCTCAGTAAATCTCCACATGTGTTTTCTGTATGTTCCAGGTTCAGCTGATCCACTACAATCATGAGCTGTACACAAATTATACAGAAGCTGCTAAAAGCCCCAACGGACTGGTCATAGTCTCCATATTCATGAAGGTAAGTCTCATACATATGTTTAATACCTGCCTGTCTCCTATGACGACACCTTGTAATGGATTATATGCTGGAAATCAGAAACAGAACACACAGCAATACACAGACAGAACGTGTAGGTCAAAACGAAACAGGGCTCGACATCGTGTTTGCTGCAGACAAGGCTCAGTTAAAGGTGGACCAAGTGTTCATCCAAGTGTAGCAGCACTGACATGGTCACAAGTGTTTTCCTGTTTCATTTAATGTGTTTGCAGTGACAGCAGTTTCTACAATGATTCTTAGGAATCACATTAAAAAGTGTTTTTGCCTCGTGATCATCAAATTTAGACATTTTTATCCAATTGATTGATTTTAAGTAGACAGAAAAAAAAAATGGCTCAGGTTTGGCCCACAGCTCAGTGGTTGACTCCAGGGCAAAGTTACACTTCAGGTTTACATGACCCAGTGTATGATGGGAAGGTTGGTGGCAAAAAAAAAAAAAAACTAATAGTACTCATTCCAAAGGAAAGGAAGAAAAAGAAAGGAAATAATAGGCCTTTTTCACAGCAGACATTTTGACTTGTCCTAATAGGAGGAGCACAGGTGTTGCTAATCACACTAACAATGGCTCTGTCTCTGCGCTTCCTGTTCCAACATGTCAAAATGACCACCGTGACAAACATCTACCGAGGCAGCTAAATTGAATTCAGGCGTTGCTGATTTTATTATTTACACCTGTGTTTGTCCTACTGTGACATGTTAAAATGCCCTCTGTGAAAATGACCTGCAGGAGTGACAAGGAAAATGAACAAGCTTTACATGTCAGTATATTTATTTTACTAAAGCTAAGTCACAAAAAATAAAAATAAAAAACAAATCTAAAACAAACTATTATTTACTGTCGAATGAATCTGGGTCTGATGAGATGCCTCCATGATGGTTTTGAGTGATGGGTAAGACTCTGTGAGCATGAGTGAGCCTCTAAAAATAAGAGGACTTGGTGGTATTGATTACATGAACAAAACTAATAAACCAGCAGACAGAGACATGTGTTAAAGCTCGTATTCAGCCACAGAACAAAAACAGGAAAGCTCTGAGTATTGTATTACTCTAAAGACTTTTAATCAACGTTACATTAAACGCAAAGAGTATTGACTCGCATGAGCAAATGTAAGACGTGTTTACAAGGCTTTTATTACAGAGCCAATTAATCATTTCAAAAGGAGTTTCACCCCAGTTGCTTTAAACTTAAAACCCCTTTGAAACCCCTTCACTCTGCTGCTCCCTCTGTGTCTTTTCCCCGAAATCTTCCAAATGTTCAGCTCAAGAAGACATGACTCACAAACAATTAGCAATCCAATTATCCTGCAGAGCAAAACAATGTGCTCCCTGGCTTTATGTCAGAGCTGAGCAGCAGCGTCAGGGCGGTGGCAGTGCTCCCCTGTCTCTTTGTTGTGTAGGAGAGGTTTCCATCACGAATGAGAGGCTCAGAGATCAGAGAGGCAGCCAACATCCTCACCACTGTGCGCACTAAGGCTGAAAAGTTCAGCTGCTAACTGCTAATTAGCTCCCCAATGTCAATGGGACCATCATTTAGTCTTGAAGAGACAGAGGAGACGCTGACCTAGGTCAGCCCTCCTTGATTCTCCCCCATCCAACCAGGGGGGAGTGTGTGGGAGGAGATATGAGAGAGAGAGAAAGGAGCCCGGGCGTTGGAAGTGGAGTGCTTCAGGTGTCATTGCTGTATGTGATGGCCTGAGGAAATGGCTCTGCACCAGCAGTCTGCAGCTCCACACTGATGTTAGGTGAAGCCCCCAAAGACAAAATGTATAACATAATACAACACCACTACACATGTTGCTATTTTAAAATCTATTCACAGGTAGTCAATTTTGTTGATACCTAAAATAATGTCGCAGTAATATCCAAAGAGGTTAATAAAAAAAATCATGTTCACCCAATTCCAATCACCTCGCCACCCACTCACACATCCAGCTGAACTCCTGATTTTTTTTTTTTGCTAATGTATCCCACTGTCTTGAGCGTGTTTCACCAGGGCAGCCTCCTCAGTAGTAGCACAGAGCAGAGACGTGGTAATTAGCCATGTCTTTCTCAGAGCAGAAGCGCGATTTTCTCACTTCTCGGTGACTCACGCTTTCCAAGGCCTCGTCAAATTTCCGGTTCCATCACCGTGACTCAGAACGCGCCAGGAAAGGGGGCCGCCCATTCTAGGCATGGAGTCGTGAGGCACCATTGAGGCCAGCAGTGGGCAAATGCAGCTACGTGGGGACCTGGGACGGGGTTTTACAGTGAATGCGAGGCCATTTTTCTCTCACTGATGTTCTCAGTTCATTGTTGATTGATGTAACAGCAAGAAACATATGGATCTCCAAGATGTGTCTTATGCTTATCGTGCATCTGATCGACATTCAGCCATATGGTGCTAAGTCTCTACTTGTCTGTCACCTAATGTGAGGACATTCCTGGAGTTGAAGAGACAGGGTGACTGAATCCCCTCAGGTGCTTTTCTAGGAATACGATGAAAATGAGAGAGACAGAAAGTGGGAAAACTAGTGAACAGCTTGAGCGTCTGGTGAAGGCAAAGTAATTTCAGTTGCAGTGAGGGAGGGGGAGGGAAGGGGGAGGACAAGCACATCTCTTTTTAATCACTTCGCCCAAAGACATCTCGACAGTTAGAGCGGCGAAGTCCACTGAGCGTGAGTGAGGGATAGATGGAGTGAAGAGGAGAAGGGCACAGGGGTGAGTTAGTCAAGCAGAGTGAGAGCGGAGTTTGAAAGAAGATTTACACAGAATTAACACACACACACACACACACATATAAATATATATAGGTACAGGTGTGGTGAGGAGGTGAGATATGACAAGTTCAACAAAGAAAACAGGGATTAGGAGAGAGAAAGGGAGACAGGTCAGGTATCTCCATTTAACTGGAAGGCTCTGGACTTAGATACTAACTAACATACTTCACGTACAAACATCAAAGTGGTATCAATCTTCACCACTGACTCTGAAATATTCATCTAATTGTTCACTCCTTATGTTGCTGTCACATTGCTGGGTCCTGTTGCATTGTTCTGTTGTCAGACGAGAGGCAAGGCGAAGGTAACATTCAGCAAGGTCGCTGCCAACGATCCTGTCACATCCATCTCCGATCCAGTGAATGTCTTGATCCAGTTGTGTTAGGACAAAAACACAATGTGTTTGCTATTTAAAAAGATGGATTGTGTTTTGTCGTGGCGGCGGTGTCTATGAGCTGTTTTTTAATGCTTTCTTGAAAACAGTGGGAGCCTTTGTTTTCCAGAAGGAAAAGCAACAGCAGCAGCAGCAGCAGCAGAGAGTGTAGGAGCTTCTGACTGTGCAAAATACATCAGTGGGTTTTAGACATTTCATGGGCATTAAAGGTGATAGATTAAAAAGAAAAATACACTGGCATTATCCTTTAGAGCACTGGACTGAGTAGATTAAATTTAGTTTAATTTTGGATGGGCTGTGAATTCATTACGTGATCAGTCCTCTTTTTTTTATTCTCTCTCTCTCTCTCTCTCTCTCTCATATTTAACTCCACCCTTTTCCACTCCTTCTTCCTGTCCTGTAATCCAGATTGCCGAGACATCGAACTCATTCCTGAATCGAATGCTGAACAGAGACACCATCACAAGAATAACATATAAAAGTAAGTGACTGTGCACTGATTTAAATGTTTAGACATCTGCACCACTTATGTTTGAAACACAGACTAACTGTTCACTGAGCTTTGCCCCCTTTAGTTACTGATGCTAAACCTGTCACTCTTTAAGTTCTTGCAGTGATCTCACTCAGACTGCTTCAACATGTAAAGAGATCCAAAAGCTGTCAGGCTCACAGTTGCTAAGCTATGATTGGACAAGTGCTGGCTCAGGAAGGGGTTTGGTTAAAAAGTCAGTTCTTCTACTGTCAAATCATTTTTTTTAAGTAAGTGCTTGATTTTTTGGATCTCTTAAAGCATCATTATTTCATTCCAAAGTGGTAATTGAAGGGATGCTGCAGGATGTGGATGATGAGAGGCCTGCGTGAGAACTCTTGATAGCTGGAGGAGGCTGTTGGTGAGGAAGCATGTTAGGCAGCCGTCGACAGCTGCTCTCCAGAGGTTTCCCTCTGCCAGCCTGCCATACTGGAGAGGCGGCATCGGCACAGAGATCGCCCGGGGCTAGCTTGAAAAAAGAGACAAATAATTGGATTAATGGGGGGAACAGTAAGTAGCTGGATAAACACACTGACCCCTTGTGGCTGGAAGAAGTCTCAGAGGCAACGAGAAGAGCAAGAGGCTTCAGGCGAGGGGGCAGATGGGGGGGTGGAGGAGCTGTGGGGGGGGGGGGGGGTTCCCTCCGGGTCCAGCTGGAGGAGCTGGAGAGGAGCATGGATTCTGACAGCTGTCAAAACTCCCTCAGATACGCCGTCTCACACACACTGACTCACATGCACACGCAGCCACACACCACCCCCTCACGCTTATGAGTCCTTAAGCATATCCCTCTCACAGCCAGTAATGCTGCTGGCCTAACGCTTTTTTTTTTTTTTTTAAGTACATATGTGCACACAGGCAAACGCAAAGACACATACACTCCATCCAAAGAGAATTATTTATTTCAACCACACAATCAAAGATCAGGGATAGATGTGCTCTTCAGCTGTTGTAGATGGAGTGGTAACAGCACATAGAGAGGATGATAAAAGCTCTTTTATGGGGATTTTCTTAAATTAAGCCGGTCATGCTTATTTTTTTAAATAAATTCATATTCTTTTGATGAACTCTGCTCACAAGATGCAGAATGTAATAGCGATGCAGAACAAAGCTGCATTAGCATGAAAGCTGCAGTGGTCCACCACAGTGACCTCATCAAACCACGCAGTCCATTTGTCAGCAGAGGTCCAACCGATGACAAGTTATTGAGAGCATGCTACTGGAGTGTGAAGAGGAAGCAAGAGAGTTGCAGTCCGTCTAATTAGTGTCCTGACAGTGGCAGCAGTTTGGATAAAAGAGGTTTTGTGCCGCCTCACCAAAAAGCCTGTCATTCACAGAACAGTAAATTATATGTGAAATAAGAAGTGAGAAAAAAAAAAATTTGTTAGGAAAGATGAGCTCAGCGTGTGATGAGCAGGGAGGGATGAAGCTACAGCCTGCACACAAGAGGAGGACGGATTCAATAGACTCACAACTTCCACAGAACATGCCCAGTTTTTAGTGACCTGATCCAGACAAGTGTATATATACTGTATTATCTATAGTGCCCTCAAAATGCCCCACAGTGGAATAAAAAATGTAGAATCAATGGACGTGTGATCTCAGACACAGACTGGGATGGATCTGCACCATGCATTCTGATGCTTAGATGCTAGCCATCTAAAATTTGATAATTTCAATCATGCAGACAATCACTTCATTTTATACATGAGAAAAAGTTTTTACCTGCAACTGTAGAGTCAGGTGATTATGACTTGTTGTGTCTGACTGCTTTTCTCCCTGCAGATGATGCGTATCTACTGACCGGCCTGAACATAGAGGAGATTTACCCGGAGACGAGTAGTTTTATCACATATGATGGATCGATGACCATCCCTCCATGCTTTGAGACGGCCACATGGATCCTGATGAACAAGCCGGTGTACCTCACACGTATGCAGGTGAGCCTCAGCCGCCGAAACCCAGACCCCCGAAACACAATTCCCTGAAAATTCACGGAGGATTGTCAGTCTCAGCTGAGGATTTTCTCTGCCTTGGAGTTTAACTTCTGTTCTGCCTGTGAAACACGTCAGCCCAGCACTGAGGCTTTTACTCCCAAACTTTCTCAGCTCTTCCTCTGTCTAATCCTCCGTACAGTCTTGCCTGGAAAATAATGCAGTGGATCAAAATGCCCGGCTCACATTTCCTTGATGCTTTTGCCAGCTTTTTTTTTCTCAATGGCTTCTTTTCTCCCTCCCTGTCTCTGCCTTCCTCTAAGATGCACTCCTTGCGCCTGCTGAGCCAGAACCAGCCGTCTCAGATTTTCCTCAGCATGAGCGACAACGTTCGCCCGGTCCAGCCGCTGAACAACCGCTGCATCCGCACCAATATCAACTTCAACATGCAGGGCAAGGACTGCCCCAACAACAGGGCTCAGAAGCTCCAATACCGAGGTAGAAACAAAACCAACAACACCTTTCTCCAACTCTGACATTTATAGATTATTCAGTGAGGAGGGATATCTTGAAATATTCCCTGTAACATTAGTACACGACCAAGTTTTCACCAAATTCACTCACTAAAATTCTAGTTAATTAGATTTTAGATATTTTTTTTGCAGCTGGCCATCATCTCCTGGACATTACACTCAGCAAAGTGTTGGTGTAGATCTGAAAACAGAAACATGACTACTACAACATGGTTCAGGAGAACAAGACACATGAGCAGTCACATGATCAAACAGGCTGTACAGTTAAGCCAGATTATCTGAGACTCTTTGGTTCAACATTACAGTTCGGTAATAACAAATTAATAATATATCTTGGAAACAACCATGATGAAAAAGGTAATAAGCAAATATCTTGATAAGAATAATGAGAGTATATTTCCTTCTCATTATCTCGTTACTACTGAGTTGCCATGTGAAGTCCTAAGGTAAACACACAACTGACTCTTTATTTTTACTTTTTTTTTTTTTACTGCCTTTGATTTCTCTTCCAATTAAGATGAGTCAAAACTATATCACAGTAAGTTAAATGGTGAGAACAGAGAGAAGAAAAAGACTTGATACTTTTTATACTTTCCCTTTTAACCTGCAAGTAGTAGGTAAAAATAAACAGAATCTAGAAACCTAGCGTAGCATCTAATCATGCTTTACATTACTGTACTGCATTCACTGTATATGAAATGATGCATTTTCATCCACAGGCTAAAGCTAACAAATGATTACAGTGAATGTGTGCCGCTGCGTGGAGGTTAAAGGAAAAGTATTAATATGACTGTTCACACTTTTATTTTCGTTTACTTATTTATATTCACTTACATTGTAAATGTACCTAACAGCCTTTTACTGCCTTTTTTAACAGTGTTGTTTATTCCCAGATCTCTGCAGTCACTTTGGTGAAAACAATATTTCATAATAGTGAGCGGCCCAGTGCAGTAAAGCAGAATCATCCTTTAAAATGCATGGCACAAGAGGGTTTCACCTCAGTTGTTTATTTACTAAAAACCGATCTGTGGCAGTCCCTGCAGCTATTTACTCCCTGTGCACTTCTGACAAGCGACTGACGAGACATACTTTTTGGTCAGTAAGTGCGACATGTTATTACTCACTAAACTCTCAGCTTCAGGGGGAATATTGCTCCCGAATGCCCCTGATGTAATTTGTTTCAGAAAAGACATCCACATAAATTCCGAGGGATTATTGCTTGATCTGGGCTCGCCATTATAATCAATAAACTTTTAACGTCGAATTGGAGCGCGGTGCTGGGACTCAGGTGAAGGTTGATAACAAAAAAAAAAAAAAAAAAAAAAAAAGAAGCAGACTGGAGATTGATGTGCTAAAGAGAAGGAGGAAAAAACAACAGGCAGCAGAAAGTCAGATGGCAGGACAGTCAGAACACCTGTTTGGCTCCGACTGTCAGAACTGGCTGAAAACTGGCTTGTCACAGCTCGCTGCAACCTGGGAGGTGCTGCTGCAGTCTGTTTGTCATCTCCTCTACTCTGTTTCAGCCAATATATCTGCTGCACAGACTGCTGAATTTCACCCCTGAAGCGTAAATACGCTGAAGGAGGGAGGTAGCCCGAGTCCCTGCTATTCATGTGTTATTTTTTTTGTCATTTTTTCGCTCAGGATTTACTGTACTATGGCCGACACACATCGTGCTTGTCTTTTGCTGCCTGTATCTCCCTCTCTGTCTTTCTCTGTTCTTCTATTCTCAAACCTTCGCCCCCCCTCCCTCAAGAGATGAAAATCTTATTCTGTGCAGCAGTTGTGGGGAGATTTCAACCCTCCCCATCCACCTTAGACCCTCCTGATCTCTAAACAAACAAACTCCAGAGACTCTCAGAGACCAAACCAAAAAAAAAAACTGAACTGCTTCTTTAATTGTTCTGAGATTTAAAGGCCTTCAAGATCTCATTAAAAGGGGAAATACGAGTCTTCGGTGATTTGTTTAAGGTCAACCTTTAGAGCACGAGCTACGAGACACACTCCTCCCCTCCCAGGAGAGGTGATCATCAGGGTAACTGAAAGTGGAATCAGGGAGTTGGTGGGGGGGGGCTAATGATGCTGTGCACATATAGGTGTGTACTATTTTATTTTTAATGTCTGATGAGAGGAAACGTGGCGATGATGGTTATGATAGCACACGCCGATAAATTCCTTCTTTCACACAACTGCGAGACTTTTATCTAATTACAATGTTTACTCGTGTTCTTGGCACCGCTTCGTTTTCGGTATAATTTCCTGTCAAGGCTGCCACTCAAAACATAATGGCACCAATTCACCAACACCCCCCCCCCCACACACACACACCCACCTACCTCCACATACCCATGCACATTCATTCCATTCACTCGAGTGCCATTCCTTTTAAATTGTATGTTATCGCTAAAGATGAAATATGGTTTCGGGGGGTGGGGGTGGGGGTGTTGGAGGATGAATAATGCTGGTGAATAGTTGAACTGTGGAGAGCGCCACACATATAAATCAGTATTCTCACTCCTGTCCTTCTCCTCTCTTCCAGTGAACGAGTGGTTGCTAAAGTAGCCTCCCTTGGATGAGCATGGAGACGAGTGTCAGAGACGGAGAGCTGGGAGCAGGACGAGGCGAAGGGGAGGAAAGGAGGAGGAGGACGGGAGGATAAAGGAGAGAAGGATGTGAACCCAGGCTTAAGGCTGCATCTCATCTAAGATTATTTCATGGCATTGTATAAAGACAAACAACACCAGACATTATCTGAATCAAGGAACTTTGCAACACGAGCAAAGAGACTCTTCTTTTCATACATACAGAACAGTCTGATCCCTCGATCTAACACATGCTAACAAGTCCTTTCCCCCACTGTACGACTATATCTATGGGACATTTTGATACCAATACTTTTTTGGGAGAAAACTAAAAAAAAAAAACACAGACACTTGGAAACAAACTACAAAAAAGAAAAAAAAAAACAAAAACGTGGAAGCATTTATTTGATAGCCTCCCAACCAATAGGACAACGTTGGGACTTAAAAGCCTTTGTACATAAAGATGTTGCTATCAGTGGGAAGAACCAGGGCCTAAGTCACTGCCCCCACCCCCACCCCCTCCCCCCAACCCCCACCCTGCCGGTCAAGACTAAGTGGTCAACAAGACTCACATGGACGTTTCATTACAGTCACCAACAAGGCATGCAATCAGCAAAACCAAGAGAGAGGGAACATCGCCTTACCTTGTCATTTTCCAAAACTAGAGTCATCTCATGGGAGACGAGCAGATATTTACAAGCTTTCTTACGGCCTCAGAGCAACCGGTGTCTTGGCCTCGTTTGTACATATTATAATTATCAATACTGCAGAAAAATTAATATGTAAAGAAAAGTAATGAATTAACATTCAAAAGATATATTAAGAGGATTTAAAAAAAAAAAAAGACAAAAAGTTGAGAATTTTAAAAAGCTTGGCGCACTTTGAATTCTGGAGCAGTTCTCAGTCTGAGCTGATGCCTTTTTTTTTTCTGTTTTATTGTTTACAATGGTCATACACTGTGTTTGAGTAATGTTATCAGCCCAATAAATGTGTCTGGAAAGTTCATTTTGGAAAATGCTTCACTATATGAGGATCTGACTTATTGTACCTGTACCTGTTTTGTACCGTTCCATATTAAATGTGTTGATATGTCAATAGTACCCCCTCAGAGACATGCTCAATAACACCGGCATCACAGAGAAAGCACCGATCAGAGATCTCATGATATCATCGCAGCAGTCTGCCTTTCTTTGCATTGTTTCCATGATAGGGCAGAAGCTTATCAGCCAGCACAGAGGAAGCTCTGTCAGGGTTACCGTGACCTGTCATGGTCTTTCATGTCACATCAACAGTCATCGGGGGACAGAGAGGACGGGGACCTCCTGTCCTGTGCTGATGAAGGTACAGGGCTAAAAATAAGGGTTAGATCCACTATTGAAAATAATCGATCAGGAGCCAACGACTGGTTTTCTAGTGAGACATTAACAAGCTCAAGTGAAACCAGAACTTCAGAATCACAGTGATGTTTATAATGATGCATGTTAGTCCAAGCTTGCACACATTGGCTAATCACTGCCTGGAGTGGGTTTGATTGTCAGAATGTCTGCTTTAAAAATTGAGGGATGGGCCTCCGTCGACGCCCCCTCCCCCGCCCCCCATGGGAAAGGGAGGCTCAGACACTGAGGCCGACATCATTAGCCAACCTCACCTATGTTCTTGTGACTGAATGGCGGCAAACACTTACAGGGAAACTCAGCTATAACGTGGGTGAGATGTTCGGGTGTCCATTTACACTCCATTCAAATGTCCACATATTTTGTGTAAACAGGTATAAATAACATCCTGACTGTGCTGTTTTACGGTTGGTAACAAGGCTCACCAGTCGAACACCAAAACTACTGCAAGCTGTAAAAATTTAATGGTGCAGCATTGGAGAGTAGCTAAGTGTCGTCTTGTCAAGGATATTTTATTATATTTTGCATGCACAGGTCCTGACTTTATTTCTGCAATATTGCTAGAAGGTATATTAGTTTTATTTCAAAGAGCTGGGAGCCTGCAAACCAGTGAGGGAAACCTCTTTAGCATGCCACGAGAGCCTACTAAATCTACTAAAAAAAACCTTCATGGGTCTGTTTTTCATAGAGTTCCAAGGTGGTGAACAGTAAATGCCTTTCCAAACAACCAGTTAGGAGAAAGGAATAGTGGATTCTTGAGGTTCCTTCTGTTTGGTTGGTTTGTTGTTTGTTTGTTTTGGTTGTAAATAGCCGAATTCGAAGAAACTCACCACAGGAGGAAATATTTAGCCGTAGCACTCAAAATGATGGATATATTGGTTTTAAACCTGACATACAAACTCAGAAACATGTCCGGATCATGATAGCTTTTGAATTCAGCTTGGCTTTGTGTTAGGTGAAGCACCCAGCCCTGTGTTGTCTGTTTCTGTCAACAGGGTCCTGCTGCATCGATCCTCCCCTCCCAGCCCTCCTTCATTATCTCCCAATCAATTCAGGATGCCTCTTCTTGTAGCCCTGATGTGAAGAGAAATACTGCCTCAAAGCATGTGGGAGTGCGTGTGCACATGAGCATTTTCTGTTTGCTATCTGATCTGTGCCCTCTCCCTTTTTTTTTTTTTTTTTTACAGATCTGTAATGAAAAGATAGCAGAGGGCGGAGGCTGAGGAGAGAGTTCTCAGAGGCCACCAACGCCCAAGGTTATGGAGGCCATTATTCTACCTGATGTAGGAGATGCAGGATTGAGCCAAAGCTGGAGGACGGATAATAAATACGCCAAATGATTCAGTGCCCCCCCCCATCACCTACACAACCCACCCTCACTCCACCACATCCCAACAAATAATCAGTTCTACCCTTGTGACTACGCAGTAGATCTCGCTGGACTCGACCGCTATCTGGCCCTGCCAAAAGGAATGAATGTTACGAGGTGTGTATAAATTGCTGCACTCAGATGTTCGGGGGGGACATTTAATGATATTACATTAATAAGAGCATAATAAGGCGATGGCGTGCAGGGAGCTAGAGTGGAGCCGAACAGCTGCCGAGCCAAATCGAAAATGTGCAAATCTCCATATGTGTGTTGACTCCTGAGACACACCTGTCCAGATGTATTTGCAGCAGTGGGGCTTTCAATCAGCTCTGCTGCAGCAGAGTCAAACTTTTCTCTGTGATTCAATTAGGGGAAGACTGGAGTCACTGCCTCTGGACACAGGGGTGTTTGATATCAGTTACACCAGGTTACGTTAATAGATAAGTGAGGGTTTTTTTTTTTTAAACGCTCGCTTATCTGGGAAGATTAACTGGACATCTATGCTTTTTCCAAGCAACGACTTTCCTCCTGCTCTTAATGTTACTCACATTTATAACTGGGAGCCGTCCAGTACAACCACAGGATTTGACTGGTGGCCACTATGGCAACTGACAGTTAAGCGTCATGCAGCTGGATATAGCTGGAGAAAGAATTCTACCTTTTTGCAGATGACTCACAATCCCACTACTCAAACCTCAAGGAGCTCCAATGATTCTATACCAGAAATGCTTCTTATTTTCAAAACTGAAAACAACCAGCACTACGCTGGGACACAGAGCCACAGTCAGTTGGGTACATGTCCTGCTCATTTTTCAAAATCTTATTTTTGTCTACTCCACACTTCATGTCAAGTCAGCAGGAGCAGAGAGAACATAGCACAATGCAGGTTCCACACAAGGATGTATAACAATAGCCATAATAATAATATTGATTCTAAGACAATAATAGGGCTCATAATCAGATTTACAACAACAGTAACAAAATTAATAGTAATAATTAAAGAACCTAATAATGATCCAGTGATGGATCCAGACTCCGTAGCTATGGAGGTTGATGTACCTGCAGAAAGCGACGGGAGGAGAGAAGAGAAAGATGAGAAAGCACAAAACTATGGGAAAGGAAAGACGCCGAGTTAGCAACGTGTATTATATATGGGATATGAATGTGTGTGGGAGACGCGGAGAGAGGAGCTTGGTCCGAGCTGAGCCTTAACTGTATGCTTTGTCAAAGAGCAAAGTTTTAAGCCTGTTCAAATTCACAATTTACAGTACAGGAGCACAACAGGCTGTTTGAAGTAGTCTACCTTGTGGTCCAGCAGAGGCCATACTAAAACATGCCCTATTGACCTATAAGTAAACTAAGCTAATATTGCTGTGTTGTTTATGAAAATGGAGGACACTAGATAGCAAAACTGAGCAAAAACAATCACAACACCTTATTCAAATTCAATCGAACAAATTGTGGGTCACTTCAAATTTATTCAAATTTTATTTTTGGAAATGGTGACAGTACGATCAGGTATAGGATTTTTATATATCGAATATTAAGATTATTTGTCACTTGTCAGACAAATATTGACGGATGAGCGTGGTGTTATTCAGATTCATTAGCAGAAGTTTGAGAGCTTATAAATTATGCATAGGTGCAACTTAAAAAAAACAATACTTATCAAGATAAATATGCAATATTTTATAAATTTTCCAAAGTAAAGAATGAGTTTTGAGTGCCAGTCTACCTTGTCTACAATGCCTACTTGTATAGTTACATATCAGGCTTGTTGCGATGACTTACCAGTGAACTGTAATGCCGTTTAGAAATTATTAAGAAGAAAAGGATATTTAAGTTGTGTTTGTATGACTTTTCAAAAATTCCTCTCTGAATGATGAGTTAAGATGAGCTGCATAATTTACTCATTCCATTATCACATCCTCTTCTGAGACCTCCAAACCTCTGACAGCCATACAGTAGAACTCAGCCTGGACTAACATAACACTGTCTCAGAGGATGCTAATTAATTTCACTCTTCATGTATTCTCAGTTCCTTTTGAGCTGGGTGCTATTCTGTGCTATTATAAGGCTTCTGTTGATCCTCCAATACAACATCATTATATATGGTGCTCTTAATTTGTGCACAGTGAGTTGTGTTCCTGTGGTGCAGCTGCCTGGTGGTGCCGAGACATGACGTGGAATCCTGTGGGAGACGAGTTTGTTATCTACAAAAGAAGAGAATATTTATGAAAATTAAATTATCCACTCTATGGCTGTTTGGTTACCAGTGGGTTAAACCTCTTTTAGCAACTTGGTGCATCTGGTGTTGGTGTGAAGTAGTTTTACTTGGATAAATACTAAAAAAACAAGATATGGACAGCTATGCAGCAGCATGGGAATCATTCTACTCTTTTCCAAATGTTAACGCCCAGCCCTTCTTTTAAAGGCTGACATTAAGATGCTGGACAAAACAGTTGCTGATATGGCAGTTATGTTAGCAAAGAGTTACTTATTTACATATGCAGCAAATGCAAGCTCTCCTTTCAGCTCTGTTTTGGTCTCTATCGTCTCCTGTGAAGCATACCGGGCTGTTTAGCTGACAAATGCTCCACGTTCATCAGCTAGTCACTAACTTTTTCTGTCTGCTGTTTGGTGCTGGGCAGATATTTCACACTGGGTTTATCAGAGTTTTCTCACTTTCTGCTGTGTCTGTGGGTGATTATAAGATTATGAATGAGAGTGGATCTAAACAGTAAAGTTGTAGGTTGTAGATCTGAAACAATGACCTGTAAAAAGCTCTGTAGACCTGCAGGGATCTGCAGAGGTGGATGATAATTCTCTGCAGAGTTGTCACTACTAGTAATCCCTTTCAATCACATACAACATGACCCATATAGAAATAGTAATTAGTGCAGCTCTAAAATGACATATGATAACATCACATCTCCCTATAAACAAGTTATAGATAACAGTACACCCACACTTTACTTGAGGCACAGACAGTAAGGAGCAGTCATAAAGCTCCATACAGCCACATAGATGCGAGACCTTTGAAACTTTGATGCAGAATGGGTAGGAGAGTCATTCAAATCCACTGGGACGTGTGACCTTATTAAGTACTTACAATGTTTTATGTGTACTTTTTTACAACACCAGACTTACAGCAACTCTCATAATAACATAATGCATAATGTATGTGTTATATTGCATCATCCAGGCATAGATATAGGCTTCAGGGGAAAAGTTACTGAGCATTTCAGATCCAGATCAGATTTTTTTTTCTTCCTTTCTGTCTCCACAGATGGTACCGGATACTTTTCAGTGTCACGTTTGTGTGCATCAGTGGTGACCTGGGTGACCATACCAACACCACGTAAGCCTAGAATGAAAACAGTGGAATATGTCACTGGGCTTGTGGAGTAAATACAACCCAAACGGATGGCGCATTTGAGGTTTGTCCTTCAAGACTATGTGTAAAACACATGAAATGGGTAAGAGAACCATATTGTGTAACAGAGTACACACTGATAACCTACACAGACTCACTCCTGTTTCTTACACACACACATACACACACAGATAACAGCCTCTAGATCTCTGAAACAAGCCTGCTCTATTGTTGCGTGCCATAAATTTCTTCCAATGTGCACGGCTGTTTTAAAAGCTCAGTGACTGTCGCCGGCCTGCAAGTAACCAAAGGTATAAAGGCTGCAGTGGGGCAGTGAAACATGAAGGACTGCTGCCTATATTACGACCTTTCCCTCTCTCTTTCTCTCCCTCTCCCTCTCCTCCTTGCTTTAATGTGCTTTTATTAGCCAACAGATGGGCTGCCCTCTCTTTGCTGTTTAAATGGCTGTAGCCTGCAGCTACACAGAAAATGCACATCTCCTGTGAGCTGTTTGGATTTAGCACCTTTGCTGAAAGCAGACGAGTTCATCGATGCTGCATACCTGAAGGTTTTTTTTTTTTTTTTTTTCTGTATGCAGGCATTTCTTGAGCTGCAGTGAAATATTCTGACTGTCTGGGTGTTGTATAAAAAACACATCCTACAAAAGCTCTAATATTTAATTTAATCTTTTTCTAATCATTTTTGTGAGGATATTTTGTGAATGTGTGACGTTTTTTGCTGTGTATTTTCATTTAGTTGAGTACTTTTATTTTGAAGTTATTTTGCATCGTTCTTTGGGTCCATCCATGTGTGTAGCTCTCATTGGATAACTGATAAAGATCCATATGCTATGATTTTTCCACTTTCTGTGATTCACCCTGTTCAAGGTCCTGCCCCAAAACACAATAGAGCTGCATTAATTGGTAGTGGATTCCTAACTGGAGCATGGAAGTTCATTATTTAACATGGAAATTTTACTTTGTACCAAAGAAAAAAATCTTAACTCAAGGACCGCTTATTAATGAATTTTCTAGTGCTTTCAACCTGATCTCTCAGTCTGTGTCAGTGGTTAAGGCTCAGTTGTCATCCTATGGTCTAAGAATCAAACTTGTTTTGATTTCCATTTCAAAAAAGAGGCCTCAAAAAATGATGGACTTCAAACAGCAATGTAAAGTTTACTGAGGACTCCACAGTACAGCTCCACAGTCTGAGGTCAGTATGTGGACAGCATATCTTTAACAGGATGAATAATTAAGGCCATACTGACCATTACTGTAACAGCACTGCCAGCAGTATGATAATAGGCTCTTGATTTTCATGCCTCCACATCAGCTACAGCCCCAGAGGCTTTATGTTTTCAGATTGTCTGCCCATCCGTTTGTCCATCCATCCATCCATTCATCCATCCATCCATCTGTCTGTCTGTCCCATTCTCATGAACACAGGAACACCTTGAGGTAATTTCTTCAAATTTGGTACAAACGTTCACTTGGACTCAAAGATGACGTGATTTGATTTTTGTGGTCAAAGGTTAAAGGTCAAGGTCACTGTGACCCAGTGTCCATTGCATTGTTGTGAATGTGACATATCAGGAACACCTGGAGGAAATTTCCTTACATCTGGCACAAACATCCACATGAATTCAAGGATGATTTGATTAGGATTTGGTAATCAATGGTCAAAGGTCAAGGTCACTGTGACCTCACACGTTTTTGGCCATGACTCATATGCTAATTATGACTAAATTTCACACAAATGTCTCATGGGATAAAACGATGATGACATTTTATATCCAGAAGGTCAGAGGTCAACTTCAGTGTGACATCATGTTGTTTGTCAAATACACTTCATACCTTTTATTAAATTGTTCTTTACACCATATATTACATAAGTCTGGACAGACATGGATGTCAACTGCAAATTGACTGACTGGTGGAGGCATAGAAACCACGAGGCAGTAATTCTAGTTTATTTTATTACCTGTTTCTTTGTTCTTTTTTTTTTCTTCAAATCCAATTAACAGAAGGAAGGAGCTCTGTGGCACCACACCACATCAATTATTCATTGTGGGTTTTTTACAGCGGATTCCTGGGAGCTCCTGTGAATATTAAAGACCTGGGAGCAGCCGACAGGCCAGATGTGTTACATCGTTCTCATCTGACAGACCTCTCTGGGATTCAACCAGTTCCTCCTCCTATCCTCATCCCGCTCGCTTCCATTCACCACCTCTGCCAGGCAGCTGTAAACTCAGATAGTTTACCTGGATCTTGATCAGTGATATGAGCTGCTAAGGCTGAGAGGCAGCTGGATATTAAAATGGATATGGTCATTGTTATGTATGTTATGCACAGCTAAGAAAAAAAAAAAAACACTTCATGAGTTTAATTGTTCTCTAGGTTCTTGTAGAGCTGTTTTACAAATTGGTTTCTATATTAAAGTCTAAGTAACTGTCAACGACCTCGCACGCCAGCATTCACTGTTTTCCATGAAATAACATCTTAAAAAGTGCCCTGGTCTGCAGTGAATTCTAAATGGATACGTGGTGCCACGGGTTTATTATTTAATGTGACACTGCAGAGCAGTACATGACTTGTGCATCTGCTACATGCTGGCTTGACCCGGGTCTGCTTCATGTGCTTGCTTGTTTGCTGACCAGCCGTCTCTGGATAAGCCAATCAATTATGTAGCTGAGTGCTTGTCAGGAGCAGTAGCTCCTCCACGTCTAGTTAGGGTAAGTGAAGGTTTACAGCTGTGTGTGCCTCGTCCTGACCTACGCAGGTCAGCAGTGCCTTGCAGAACAATTGTTTGGCACCATTTCACACAGTCATTATGGATTTAATTAAGCTTAATTGTACTACGCAAATTTTTTGAAAGGTTTGTTCATTGTTTATTGTGTCAAATAATAGTCCAAATAAAAAAAAAAGGATGTTATGAGCAGTCCCTTTTATTTTTTTGATCACTGACATTATCCTTCATGATCCAGATAGTCTTTTAATTTGAAATATCTGTAGGAAATGCTGTCACTGATGGTAACATAAAAACAAAACACCAAAAAACTGGGCTTGATTGGTGAGTGAAAACAAAAGTTCTTTAAACATGAAAACTGAGCAGCAGTGTAATATAAAACACAACTTCTTTGTTGTTATGTTGGTGAAGTCAATGCTATAAATATGTACGTTATCCTGAATTTATCAAGTACAACAACAACAGTCATGTCACCACCTGCAGCTCTGAGCTTCTGTTTTTCACATAAATCCTGACTCACTAATTAATTCCAGTCTATTTACTTGTCTGCCATTTTTTGAGCGCTGCTGAGTTACTGATTTTGCATTAATTATAAGTTAAGAGCAACATTACAGCAATCTGCATTATTAAAAGCACATAAAAAAGAAATTAGTCCTATAATCCCATTCAGTTTTCCATGCCAACAAGCTGTAGATAAAATAAAAGAAATCTGTCTGTCTCTTTAAAGTATATCATTTTGTACACAGGGTAAATTTATGGGGATGAAGCACAAAATCTGCTGAATGTAGAGCAGCCACACACAATTCTGTTTATTGCAAAAACACCAGAAGTGGGTTGGGAACCTGAACACATATTACAGCTTACGGCTGATCTTTTAGGAAGCTCAAATGTTTATATTTAGACAGTTTATTCATGAAAAAGAAAAAACACAGTTTAACAAAACTTACCCAGAAATGCAAGTTCACAGAAAGCTATGTTCTAACGGCGCTGAAGATTTTTAAAGAGCAGCTTAACGCCCTGAGAAAATCTTATTTTGCCGACATCCAACCACGTCTAGCTTCACTGCTGGGACAGCCGAGAAATGCTGATGTTACTGTTTACATTGGATCCAATGCAAATAAAATAATCCTACTATGGTAACACATACAGTAGGGTGATAGCCGGTGATTAGCACTGACTAAGAGATGGTGAGCAAACTCTTATTTTGATAATAAAGCATCATACGCATGTATTTACACATCATGACATGCAGAGGGTGAAATCTAAAGTACTCACAGTATAGCAAGTAATTAGGACATTACATCTCTCTCCTGCACAAAACCAGCAGTTAGTTCCTATTTATGGCTTTATATTCATGAGTCAGTGGTGCGCAGCATTAAATACAGCCACAGCAACAGCTCCAACCATGTAGGACACGGAGACTGATTTTTGCTGCACAGCTGCTGCACGGCTGGAAATTGGAGTGGATTTTGTATCAGAGTCGCTCTGACAAATCAGTGTCACCTCTTTTCCTCACCTTTAAACAGAGCTCTCGATGCCGCGTCACTCTGATCATTTCGTGGCGGACTGAGCAACGGGGGGAGCAGACCACCACAGGGACTTGACCCAGCAGTGATGTCCTTGATGGAGGCGGTACAATCACCATAGGATTTTAGTGCACCTTAAATTAATTAGCTATGGAAGAGATAATTTGCTTGGTTACAATCATGCTTTTATCTGCTTGAGTGATTCCTATCTAAATCAATTTTGACTAACATACTGCAACAATAAAAGCCGGTAAGACCTTTACTATCTATTATTCAGTACAGCTCTCCGAGTAACAACATACAGAGTATAACTTTTCATCGTGCCGTGTGCTTCTTTTTAAAACTCTAAACAGGCAGGAAATATAAATGCAAATTCCTATCATTCTTAACAACACAATGGCACGGCTGCCGTTTGATCTTGATCCCGACTGTACCTTTCTGTATCTTTCTACTTTACAATACAGTTAAGTTCATACTGAGGCACCAACTTGCCAAATGGGTACAGAGATAAAAAAAAAAAAATACCAATTTTCAAACACAAAGACCCACTGTGATGAGAATACTGTCTGCCCTTCGCTGATGCATTTAAGTTTCAGCGACCATTTCTCTTAAAAATGATGCTTTTATACTGTTGCTCTGTTTTGTTAAATGCATTTCAGAGGAAAAGTAATGGCTGTCTGGATTATGTTCACTGACACTGTTTATTATTTTCAGTCCCAGACGTGTTTTGTTCCTGTACCATACAACAGTTGCAGGGAGGTGCCCAGGGCTGATGCTGGACTTTGACACCAGTGTAAGTCTACTAAAACACGTTGCTGAGGTGTTTAGGCACCGAATGCTGTCATGTTAACATAACAGCTACAGCGGTACAAGGTTAAATGTGCACAGACAGAAACATAGACAGAGTGCACATCCTGTTCCACCTTCGGAAAAGAACTATAATAAATTAATCACTTAATTCTTATCTGTTACGGACAAAGAAAATAAAACTCTTCTTTACACTGTAAAGAAGAGGTTGATGGTCATTAACTAAGGCTCTAGTTACGAAAAAAAAAAAAGCACATAGAATCCCTCGGTGATGTGACTAGACTAGAATTCTCTTCTTCACAGTTAGATGTTTTCCAACATTAATGTTCCCTGCCTCCTCTTCTGTACCTCAATCCAAATATCTTGTAAAATGAGGATTGTAAAACCAAAAGTGCCATTATGTTTCAATAAAGCCATTACAGAACATTTACGCAACAGATCCTTACCCAAAACCCTTTTCAATCACAGACAGATAAAGCCAGCGATTCAGCGAAAAGGGTTACTTTTCAGACTGTCACTGGGTGAACTGACCTAAAGGTCGATCTCAAAAAGGAAAAAAAAGAAATTCAGCCCCGCAAAGTTCATCCGGGCTCAATCCTAATGGTTCACATGCAGCAGTGCAGCTAACTGTCATTGAATTAACATGACCCGAAGGACAACTAGAGCCATTATTTCCATCTGATATCAAAGCAGATATGATTTTAAAGCTATGATTAATCACAGTGTGAGGAAAATTGTATAAGGACGATATAACTAAAAGTCTCTGTGATGAATTAACATAAAAGGTTTTTTTTTTATTCCGACCTAAGCATTTATGTATGAGCTGTTATGTTTGTACTCCTGCTGCCTTGGCAACGGTACAAACACTGTACTTTTCTTTCATCATTGTTCAATTTGCAAAGTTGCACCTTTAGCTTCGGTTACTAAGTAACTAGGAATGTATTATACAACAGGAGAACTCGACGGGGATGAGAATGAAGTTGCCTTGAGTGGATCTCTTGCTGCAAAGGTGAAGTCAAGCTCCAAGGCTTCACCAGTTTGCACTTTGTCTTTGATTTCCTCTGCTTCCATCCTCTTATCCATAGCAACACAGCTTTTATGGTATTTTTTTGAAGGTGAAATCAGAGCTTGCTTTCATGAAATTATTTCATTTATTATTTCATGAGCATGCTCTCTGCGCGCTACCATCCCGCATCACTGCTGTGTTTCTGGCTGAGAATTCTGATAAAGTCAGTTCAAAGCAGAGTTTTTCTGCAGCGAGAGGTGCATTTTAATCTTTTTGAAAGATCCTCGCATTCAGTCAGCGGTAAAACTGAAGCAGTGGGTAAACTTTTCAACTTTTGCAACGTCTAATTCGAATAAACAGCAGCCGTGATCGACACAATCTTCAGACTATGCAAACAAAGCAGCCGAAAGGTAGAGACACAAATCACCCACAATTGAGGGGGTTCAGAAGTCTTTGCAGGTAGGAACAACCAGTTAATGGAAGATAAGGGATTAAAACACAATGCAGCTTCTTTCAGACAGATAAGTCATAATAAAATATAAAACTAGCCATTCAGATAAATAACCCTCATCTGGCAATAAACTCACCTCCCGTTGTTGCATACATAGTGCTCAGATAAGCTTGAGTTAGCCAAGTCGAGACAATTTTATTTATATAACACCAAACCATAACAGAAGTTATCTCAGGGCACTTTTCATATAGAGCAGGTCCAGTCCGTACTCTTTATGATGTTATTTACAGAGACCCAGCATTTCCCTCGTGAGCAAGCACTTGGCAACAGTGGCAACGAAAAGCTCCCTTTTAACAGGTAGAAACCTCCGAACAGAACCGGGCTCTGGGTGAGCGGCCATCTGCCTCAGCCGGGTGGGCTGAGAGACAAAGAGGGAGGGAGGGAGGAGGAGAGGTGGGGGTGGCAAGTACATGGCACAACGCAAGTTCCACATAGAGATGTATGATGATAATAATAGCATTAATAATATTATTAAAAACAGTAATCACAGATCCAGACTCCGCAGCTCCGGAGGCAGAAACACCTGCAGAGAGTGACAGGAGGAGAGAGGAGAGAGGTCCACAAGTCATTTAGCTTTACCTTTCATCTCTGACACTGAACAGAAGCTGCAGTCCTGTAATAAATTCATAGTTTTGATATCAGCCTTGTAGCCTGATGATGAGCCTCGACATGGCACCATCTTAATGTTTAGCTGACTTCTGATTGGGAGGGGGAGTTGTTCTGTTTTGCTGTGGCCTAACCAATGACTAAAAAGGGACATTTCTGTCCCATCAGAGTCCCTTTCAGTGGACAATGAAGCTGTGGAAGTGTATGCTGGGAGCAGTTAATACTTCACGATTAATGAGGAAATACAAGGATTATAAAGCTCCAAAACTGCATCTAAATTGTCATTGTGATGAGATCAGCACTCTTAAGATTTACTTACATTACCAAGGTTGGCCAACCGCAGTGGCCAGGCTACATTATGATAGTTTTCTGAAGTCTCAGATCCACCAGTGCTGCTACTGTATCACTTTACCTTTCCCATTCACTCTCTCAGCTGGACATGATGCTCTGTATTATTGATTGATTTTCAAAGTATTTCAAGAAAGATGAAAATCAGTGCGCTTCTTACTGGGAACAAGGTTATTCTTCATTCTGTAACAACAGTGTCACAGTGAGGAAATAAGGTCTTGTTATGTTTTGTCCTGTGCTATGTTGTCTTGTGCATTCCGCTTTTATTTTGTAATCTGTTCTCCCTTTGTGTTCCAGGTAGCTTGCCCTTCCTCTTGTGTTCCTGCCAGTCTGAATGTCTTCCCCGCCCTGATTGTTTCCACCTGTTCCCCATTACCTAGTGTCTATATATTGTCTGCATCTCCTTTTGTTCTGTGCCAGTTCGTCTTTCGATAGAAGAACCAGCGTTTTCCTCAGGTCATGTCCACAGTTTACTCTTTCTAGCCATTGTCTAGTTTTGTCAGTACTTTGGTTTATTTCTTTATCAAGTATTTTTCCTCGCTAAGAGTGATTTTGTGTTTGGACATAGTCTTTTACTTTCTAGTAGCTTTTCCTCGCTAAGAGTGATTTTGTTTTTTGTAGTCTTTAATTTTGCTTGTTGACTTTTTGCCTCGCCACGAGAGAATTTTAGTTTGTGAATAAAGACTGTTATTTTGAAATCTTTGTTGAGTCGTGCATTTGGGTTCAAGCCTAGCTCAGTCGTGACACAACAGAATGTAAACTCTATGTAAGTCACGATTGGCTTATCATATAAGGATTGGATGTGTGAACAGGCAGTGTGAAAATGTACCTTGTCTGCTTGCCAACAACAACCACACACCATTGCAACCCATGTTTCTTTAACTGTGACTGTTCCCTTTGTTCAGCTTTTCACAGTTTCATTTAACTTAACTGCATCAATACAACACATACAGTATGAATCTATATAAGACCGGGATCGCTGAGGCCTACTACCTAGTCACTATCTGCAAAGTCTGCAGTGTTTGATAACAAACTTCTGCACTTTTTAAGCATTTTTAATACCTGTTCTCAATCTTTTTCTGCATTACCCCGAAAGACACATCGCACCTTAACCATAAAATAGCTCCCTGGTAGCTCGGAAGATCAATCAAAGTAATAGAATGAGTAAATGTAAATGTGCAGCTCCATTTCCCATAACAGTAGCTACTGCAGCTATCAGAGGCCGGCTCAATCTGTCCCTGTCAGACTGAGGCGAAGGGAGAGGGCCAGAATAATATATTCAGGCAGGGAGATGGAATAAGGTTGGTGGTTCCCATCAGTGTGGGAGGGTGTGTGTGTGTATAGTATTTGAGTGTGTGTATTCATCTGAGACTGGAGAAACATGGATCACACAGGACTTTTATCTGCTGGGCTAAACAACATAGATATTACATGAGAATACAGGCAAAAGAGGAATGAATGCCTGTTGTTGCAGTGATTGCTTGGAAATGGAATAGTGGGAAGATCAAGGCAGAGGCGATGTTTTGTGTGGGTAAATTTGTGTGTGTATGTGTGTGTGCGAGTGTGAGTCATAAATTCAAGTAAAATTAAAGCAAGCCACATCAAACATATTCTAAATGCCATGCCAATGAAATTTCCTCTGTGGTATGAATGGTCTGCACGGCTATCGTTCAGAGCAGACGTATTTGCCCCAAGTTTGTACTTCATTTGCAAGCCTTTAAAGATGTCCTCTAAAGGACAGGAGGCATACAGCTGACCGGTGGAATTAGTGAGCATGGAGGTAGAGTCCAGGAGTCCTTCATTAGCCAGAAGGTGATGATGAAAAATGAGGAGAGTTCAAGATTAATAAAAATGCTAGCCCTCATGCTCATTAAGGTTTGGATATGTTCTGCACTGTGTACTTGTATTTGAGTACAGCTTCTGCATATAAGTGCAATTACACTTTTTTTTTTTTTTTTTTTTTAATGTGCATTTTGGTGCATTTTTCCCATAACACTTAGTGCAGTGTTACAGCATGATAACAGAGTGACATACTTACAATGCCCTCAGAGTCTCTCTGTTATGTTCTGAATATGAGTGCTAGGAGAAAAATAAAGAGTTTGGCATAGGACACATCTCCAGTCCTCTGTTTTATAATGTAAAACCATGTAACCATGGTATTTTCTGTACTCATACCTCAGCTACCATGTGAAGATATTGTAGAAAGCAAAAAATTTAAAAATGCTGCAATGCTGGTTTTGGAAAAGCATCTATTATTAATGTTCTTATATGGTGAGAATATATTTGGTTGCACTGAATACTGACCCAACTGAACTCAGCACCCTTTTAATTGTGATAATTCAAATTATCTGAAGCAGCCAGTTAAATAAATTGGTGGAAAACCACCTGATCTGCCAAGTCTACACTTTGGAAAACCTGGGCAGGTTTAAGTGTTTGGGATTTTCTGCTTAATGTGTAGCCTTTGTTTTAAGTTTCGCCATCAAAACATGTTCACCTCCCTGATAAAATATAAATAAATGGTATAAATGAGTATAAAACATGATGTAAAACATACACCGACCCTGAACACGCATTGGGAAAACTGTATCACAGTGAGGGAGCAACAGATTTTTGAAACTGTTCCTTCCATGTACCAACAAACTATCCAAGGGCAGTGGTTACTTTTCATGCCCTGTCATGGGGGTGAGGATTTACATAAAGCCGCCCTGGAACAGCCATGGTCCCGCTGGAAATGTGTGCTGGGTCTCAGTTTGATCTAGAAAAACTTTTTTTTTGTGGCCTACGGACTGAACATTCAGTGAGAGATGTATGAAAGGACCAAAATACCTGTTTTCCATTTTTGTGATTTTCAAGTTTCTGAAAACCCTCTACAATATGTTGTGGCCCCTTAATGTTCCTATTTTAGCATCCATCAGCTGTATTTGATGGTGGAAAAGCTTTTCACAAAAACACTGCTGACCTAGTTCAGTTTAAAAGGTGGACAAGATTGTTATTTTGGTATAAACCCTCACCAATTTTGCTTTATTGTCCTAAAATCTAACCCCTTCATGTCCTTAGATTATCCCACCCTGCTCTCCTCTTCACTTCCAATCTATTAATTGCAGTAATCTACTGATTGTCCTAAACAATGTAGTCATCCAACCATAATCCTGTGGTTTGTCCATTAGGTTATTACAGCAAGTTGCCTAACTGTCCAGTTCTGTTCACTAAGGCTGTGTTCACTCTTATCTAAATTGCTGTTTTCCCCTCATATTCATACACATGCACTGTTTACACACACACAGACATAAAAAGGTGAAGTCCATTAGGATATTGCACTAAAAACCATTAAAGGTAGGGGGGTGAAATGATAACACAGAGATAGCAAGATACCCACTCAGACCCACTGAGTGAGCGGTGAGGTTGATTTGGGACAGACGAGGTAACTGAGGTGGACTCCCAGAGACTTCAGTAAGTGGGAGACACAGCAGGGGAGGGTGGTTAAACCTGTCATTCAGATGCCACAGACAGAGTTTCCTCTTTTAACTTATTAATCCATGCCCTTGGGAGGGATAAGGTGTTTTTTTTTTCTTTTTATCAAAGACACATCAGTAAAATTTAAAATAGCAAGAAGTATTTGTCCTAGAGGTGTCCGTTTATCCCTTTATCACCAGATGTATTAAACCTGGTTCACCTCACAATAATTTAGTGTGCGATAACTGCAAACAAATAAATTATTCTGTTTATTAGTAAGATAAGTAAAAAAAAAAAAAAAAAAAAAACAGGGAATATACTAACAACTAAGTACCTTCACTCAGTTACTGTTCTGAAGTACAATTTCTTACTTATTTTACTGCACAACATTTTAGAGGGAAATATTGTGCCTTTTACCCCACAATCCTGCTACAGTTATTCTGAAAAAACTTATAGCCCTTAAACGTTTGACACTTGTAATGTCATATTTCTTCATTGCTGTATTGGTACTTTTCCCTAAGTAAACTGAGTACGTCTTCCACCACTGATCACGTGTAATGTTTTGACTTCCAATGTCTCCACTGGACTCAGGTATGACTTATTTCTTTAATCCTGCGTGTCTGTCATTTTTATAAAGAGCCAGTCGTCATTACACACAGTGCTGCAAGGTCCCTGGAATCTGATTGGCCACCCCAGGTGCGACCGCATTATTTCTACACTATGATTGGCTATGTAGCCAGTCAAAGGCGGGACTTAAATTGAATTTGTGAAAACGGGTAAAACCCAACTTTCGTTTATTGATGCAATTAAGCCTTGAACCTGAGAGGTTGTAATGCGCCAGGGTAGTGTGTAGCCTCGCCCAACACTAAGAGAAGAAGAAGAAGATGTCGATGATTTTGGCGCGGAGCCATCACCAGACCTCAGTCACGCCAAGTTTATGTATTCCAGCGGGCTACAGGTGTTTTATACTGGAGTTGTGTTGCTTCTTGTTGCTCCTAAAACATGTGAGTACACTTCTTGATACACATATTGTGGCAGTGGTTAAAACGTTTTAGCTGTAGTAAGCTAAAAACTTTCTCCCGGACGTTTTTGCTTTAATGCTAAGGTGTCATCTCAGTTAGCAAACATGTCGCCATTGTTTGGTTATTGTCAGCGATGCTAACGTTAGCGATATAAATCCATTCATGCATAGATAACAACGTGGAAGACAAAGTGACATGCACCATGCCACTCTTACAGTATGAAAGAAGATTTCTTTTAAAGAAAGAAATCCAAAACAGCAGGACAGAGTAGTCAACAGTGCTAGCCTGTGGTCACAAGAGTTAGCTTTCATGCTGGTACAGATGAAGAGCAGGAGCCTCCAGCTTCAGCTGCACACGTGGCTGTGGGAAGCACTGATAGTTCAGCACCATAGCATTGATAATATTAATAACATTGTGGTCAATTGTCAGAAATTGCAACTAAAGTTGAGACTTGTCAGTTACACGTGTGGAGTTGCAATAGTTATTATTTCACTTTAGTGATCTGGGTTGGGTAGAAAAAGGCTGATTATCATTCTGATGACAGCTTATGTGTGTATGTAGACTCACACAAGGACACAGGCAATGACAACCCTTCAGCATCACCTGCACACCAGGGTATGTATGCATTTGTCTTCTTTAAAACTTCATCTGCTTTGACTTGGGGATGGGGATGTTTCACTTTTGCTAAACTTATAGACGGTGGCTTATACAGTCATTCAGGGCAAAGCCCAGTTGTCATCACATGAAAAAAAAAGTCAAATATGAGTAATATTTGAATATAACTAATGTGAAAAAGTAATAAATTGATGCGTCAAATAAAATCCCTGTATTGCTTCAGGTGTGTCAAGTCAACCCGTCCCAGACACTGTTTACGAGAAGCATCAAGATAGTGATGTGGCTGCCCCTGTTGCCCGCTCCGAACCTCATGGTATGCCTCAATATTTCATTCTGTCTTAAGAAGTCACAGATGTGACTTATATTACACTTAAAGCTTCTCAGGCTTTTGTCACTTTCAGATATTTTGAATGCATGTTTCTCTGTGTGTCTGCTCATACTTCACCACCCCTGCAAAAAAATCAGTGCTCCGCTAGGGCCCCACACCAGTCAAATAAGTCTTGACATGCCACTGTTGCATGGCAAAGCACTGTTTAAACAAATGCAGTGATTTGCATTTTAAAAAGACAAATACATAAATGTAAAAATTTAAGAAAAAATAAGAGGAATTTAATACACATGCAACAACAAAGCATTACTCAAATCAACAATTGGCAAAAGTTCTGTCTCTCTCTCTCCCTCTCTCTTCTTATCTCTGTTTCATTATCACACAGCCGATGGCTTCTTCGTTCCAGGCCTGATTTGTTAAAAGCAAACTGATGTTTCTGTGTACCCACGCAGCAGATGAGTAAGCAGAAGTTTAAAATGCGTAGTGAAATATTAAAAATGAGGCAGGGGCGTAGAGCAGAACACGAGGAAACAGACACTGTGAGGATGAAGGGGTTGAGGGGTAATCGCAAACACTTAGACGAACATGTTCACAAGTTTGTCTAGAGACATTCATCAGAGCAGAAACTGGATGCACTCGCTGTGAATTACAACGTTTATTCAAGCAATATCTTTTGCCCTATTTTCATTTCACTCCTGTGCTTTTCAAGTGTCTGAAAATGACTTTATCCACTCAGTGCCCATCAGGCTGAGTTAGATTATATGTGGCAAGAGGATACAGAATCATCACACTGTCATTGTCGGGTCTGGTGTGAGCAGGAGCTGCACTGTTCCTGTCCCACTGAGGGGACATGCAGTGCACAAACAGGGAAGCTCCCTCAGCATAAAGACAAGAAATCATACATTTTAGCATTATGTTACAGAGGATGTACACCTCTTTACTCCCCCCACCCATTCCCTCTTCTCTGATGTTTGCTCACTACATGTGTAAGATAATGTTTACATGCATCCGGGAAGCCAATTAAAAGCTAGCCCATGGCTAGGCTGCACATGATAAAAGTGCACATGAACGTGACATATCCTGAATGTATTCATCCATGCTCATCTCGTAATTCACCTGTGGAAGTCATGATGTACTGATTAAACGTTGTTGGGTCTTGAATGGATTTACACGGAACTGATTCAGTTCAGTGGAGTCAATAAAGCTCAAGAAGAGAAGGCAGGCAGACTGACAGCTACTGACTTCCTCCAGGAAGTCATATTAACTAATATGAAATGTTATTTTATAATTCTTATTTTCATAAAACAACTTCATTTTTGTTAAATAATAGAAATGTTTATTTATCAAAAGTCTGTTTTCATAATGGCATTTTTCCCAGTAAGTGGTGTCACTTCTCTCTCACCTTTCAGCCAATCACGCCCCTGCCTCTTAAGCGAGCAAGCTCAACGACTGGTGGCAGATTTAGCCAGTTATTAACTGTTAGATGGAGAAACAATTGCAGAGTCATTTTGTTGTTGCTGTTGTTGATATTCCTCGGAGAAAGGCACACAACTCTGTGAAGGTTAAAATGCTGGCTCTTTACTGTGATACTGAGCGTTGTGCTGGAGACTGTTCTCACATTATTCCATGCTGATTATCCCTAGTGCTAACCTTGTACTCACACCTAAATTGCCTAAATTAGCTTCTTTTGTTGTGTTTCATATTGTGTTAGCAGCTCGTTACTGAGTGAAATACAAACTGTGTATAGTGCATATAAAATTAGCTGAATGGTTGGTATCAGTGTTAATGTTGGATTTTAGTTTGACGTAACTACCAGCGATGGGGCATCTGCAGTCATATTCTGCCAGCTGTTTGTAGATGCTGTATGTCTGTATCTGGTGGATATATGAGTGGTTCCTGAGGCTGCTCATCATTACATTTTAAATGATATGACATGAAAGCTGCATTAATCCAAGCTAACAAACAAGCCTAGCTAACTAGAGGGCTTGGTTGTTAAATAAACTTGAAAAGATTTTGATTCTGTGTCTGTATGTTGTGTTTATTTACAGCGGTGTTGTTGTTGCTCTAGAGAGAGATTTTGTTGCTGTTGATCTTACTAGTTCAAGATGTGGGAGGCATGCGATTGGCTGAAAGGTGAGAGGTCGGTGTCCTCACCACGTCATGAAAAATAACTTTAAATTAAAGTGTAATGAAAGTGAAGTTAAACAGACCTCTGACAAAGGTATTTTGAAAATGAAATGAAAATTCAGTTACCATGATAATGAACGTTGAAATAATATTTCATAAAAATGAGTTCAGTTTTAATAATTCTGTCAGTTATTTCGTGAATTGATGTTTCATTTGTATACTTGACACAATTCATTCATATTATTATTTATTTAATGATGTCTTTTTATTGAAACTTTTGGGGTTTCATATCTAAGCAGTCATGTGACATGAGAGTCAGGTACGCACATGCGCAATCAAATTCTTTCAGCTTCCCTGTTCCTTGATGTAAAAACTCTCTTAAATAATAGAGGGCTCCCGGCTGTGCATGGCCATCTTTTATTCATACACTCCTCTCTCTTAGCACCAGGACACTTTCTGCTGCTTATGCCAGTGACACCATTGGCATCTTTCAACTCCACTGTGAAGCAGTTTAATCAGAATCTCAGCTAAAGAGACAGGTTGTTTAAATCAAGTGAGGTGAGAAAAAGAAAAGAAAAAAACAAAAAAAAAAACAAAACACGTGATAATTTTATACAGTGTACATAGCCTAACAGCTCATATGACTGTTATATATAAGGTGGAAACATGAGACTGATTAAGCTAATCCAACAGTTGAATCTGGTGAGGTGCTCTGAGAAAAAAAAAAGAGAAACTTCATTGTTTAAACTGCTTTTCTTATTGAGTGAATTGTAAATGATGAAATGTGAGAGGTGACAAGTAAGTGCTTTACAGAGATCATTTTATCTTCTAATTTCTTTTTTTTTTTTTCAGCAAGTCTTGTGCTTTTGTCACCTCACTGCCAAGCTGTTGCTCAGTGATTCTGGAAGTGAGCAGCCATTACCATGATAACTGTGATAAGGATTTATGGTAAGTAGAGATAATATTCTTCTAAGCAGAATCCAAAATTCCAATAACAATTAAACTGAGCACATTTGCAAGTCAAGGCTTAGTGACTGTACTTCTATACAGTATTGCTCAGCCTATTAAATATTGCAACATTGAGGGGAGTGTATGAAATTTATTGGGGGTAGGGTGGGGTAGGGGTAGAAACAATTTCAAAGGAGGGTAGTCTGAATAATTTGGGAGAGCAGTGAACAGCCTTGGACTTTTTTTCACCCCATATAACTGAATCTGCTGCTCCCCTTAGCTTTATAACAAATGCCAGGCCATTATTTAGCTGTTCGTGTTTTGGTTCACTCTCATAGCGGAGTTTTTGGCCACAGCAGGCAAGCTCTAAAAACCCACTGTACACTACCTGCTCAGCAGCAAACAGCAGACAGACACTGTTAAAGAACATAGTGGAACATTTGGCAGCTGAAGAGCCACGGATTTTCCTCAGGAACTGATAGAGACCAAAAACAGAGCTAAAGACTAAGTTTGAAATGTTTAGTTTTGAAGTTACAGGTACAGATTGAAATGTTATTAATCTGATTAACAGGTTTTCAATCTACTGTCTTCACACAGACGTCATCATCTGTTCTCCTCAAGTTAGCCGCACTGTTATCAAGACACAGGTGTGTTTATATGGGTCAGGTTGAGTAAAACTAAATCAGTTGTGCATGAAAAAACAGGGCTCATAGTATCATAACACAGGAGCCAACACCACACACACCTTTCTCTCTGTCTCTCTCCTGTGAACAAGCGGTCGGTGTTGTCCGACAGTACTCTACTGGGGTTTTCAGATTTTTGGCTACAAAGGAAACAAACCTCGGGTGCTTAAAAACACGGCAGGTCATACAGCATGCTGAGTTATGATGGACAGACATCTAATCTCATACATTTAGAGATACAAAATCATCTTATCTAATACATTTCCTTTTTTATTCAGTCAGACATGGCTCTTGGCTGTCCTGCTGACCTTTCCTTTAGTAGTTCTTGGTTTGTTTAGTTGTTCTTGGTCATGGTTTCCAAATTATTTGGCCATTGCCAGTTTAGTTTCTAATTTAATGTACCAATTCAGGGCTTTTATGATGTTTTCTGATATTAAGCAGATATTAATTTACATGAATTCATTTTTTTTTTCACTTGTCGGCAGTTATCTTATTATTATAAAACTGACATGGCTAATGTGTTAGGAGAAGTGGTTTATTTGCACACACAAGCAGACGGAAGCATCTGTCTTCTGCTTGGTGTTGGGTTGGCTGTGCACAGTGGGATCGTCACTGAAAAGAGGGAAATGCTGCAACTGGAAAACAGAGAGATTGAACCGAAACAGTAAAGGTACAGACTGTAAAACCAAAACAATGACCATAGGGATGCTAAAAGGCTGCACAGAACTTCACAGCGGGTTTGGGCCCCTGTGGCTCTGCTGCTACGAGTGACCCCTTTCACACTACATGCTGTCATTTAAGCCTTTAATGTAAAAATATTCCTTCGAGCAGCTTCCAGCTTTGCCTCTGTTGGATATTAATAGTGAAACAACTGATCAATTTGATACAGCTCAGTCCTTCTGAGATACAGGGGGGAGGTGTTTCAGTTATTTCTCTTAAGTCAAAGGGAGGATGTGAAGAAAATATTAATAACACTGGGGTCGGCCTTGCTCTTTTTGAAAAGTTAAACATAAGGTTCGGCCTCCCTCCCCCTCACAATAAATTTCACACAATCCCTTGCAACACAGCCTTGCTTCATACATACTGGTCTACAAGCTTACACTCTCATGGAGGTGCAGTGATGCGATGTAAATTCTTTCATTGAGTGTCTAAGGGCTCCAGGGAACAGATTTCGGAGAGAAGTTTCTTTAACCTTTCTGAGAGTGAAGAGCCTTGTGTTGCACAAAGAGAATTATTCAAGCTACTCTAAAGGTATTCTCCCAAAATAGAGTCAAAGAGTGAAGGAGACTGAAAATGCATGTGGGGAAAGTGTGTATGCGTCACACAGCGCATATGGGCATAAGATGCAAATGTGTCAGTGTGCGTGCATAGGTAACAGCGCTGGTGTATGTGGGCACAGGGTACGTGTGCCCCTTGGGTAACAGCGGAAGTGGTGGGGACAGGGACAGACAAGGCCAGACAACTAGAATAAATCCAATGAAATATGCAGGCAGGGCGAGCGAGAGGCAGAGAGCACCTTTACCTGCTTTCATTTTCTTCCTCTTGTCTATGGGGAGCAGAGGCTGAGATGAAAACAGGAAATAGAAGGGATAAGAGAAGGAAGAGGGTATGGAGTCGTGTCCCTGGATGAATGGAGGGAGGGATGGCTGAGAATAGACGAGATGACTCGGGTTGCTCAGTGGCCATCCACGGCCTCTAAAGCGGCGCAAGATGCCTCTCTACCTCTCTTTCTGTCTCCATAACAAACCTCAGCATCTTTAATGGTCATCTCAGCTCATTTTTAATAGTAATAGTGCTAAAGTGGAACCATTTCAACAGCCGCCCTTCACAATTTGTATGAACATCTTTGGTTCAAAGTCTTTTCAGTGTGTGGAGTGACAGTGATATTAAAGAAGTTATAGTAACAAGTAGTATAAAGTAACAGGATCATTCCAGTTTATTACAGCTTAGGTATTTTGATTTAGTCCATTGTTGACCTTGAAAACAGTAGCTGGACAAAATAAATCTCAACTCAAGGCCCACTTACTAGCTTTTCAGTACTTTCAGCCAGGAAGTGGACTTTGAGTTAAAATATCTTTATTGATTTCTTTTTACTGTACAATGAGAAGTAATTACCTGACTTGAAGTTTTACCTGTAAACGTTCTGTCTTAGACTCATTGAGACCTGTTCACATTGCAGTGGGAAAAACAAGGGTTTCGTGCTACGTGTTCCACATTGTTCGATGCAGCAGTACCACTACAGAGCTCCTGGTGGTGCTGAAGTATTGCCTAACAGCACCACCTTAGCTATAATGTTGCTAGCCGTAGATTGCTATGTGTCTGCATTTGTCTGCATTGTTAGTTTTCCTGTCTTTTCCTCACAGGGTTTCATTTTTTAATAGACATATGGTGAGTCCCGTTGTCAGTGGTGTTCATGGTAATGGTTATGGTTATATTTTTTTTAATCACAGTAGTTGTAATAGCAACAGTGACTGACACACTGCAAGATCATGTAATTTGTTTTAAAGAGGGAAAAAAACCATCACAATGAAAACCCACCAGTCAGATCCAATGAGCTGCAGCTCCTTACAGTCTTTATCAAAGCAGCAGCTAAACGCTGCCTGTGCTTCCCACGTCATGTTGTGAAACACTTGACTGTTCCGACACACAATACTGCACTTAAGACACAGAATAAATTTCCAGATAGAACGATTGTGAGATGATCAGCTTAGCGTATCCCCAGACATTCAGTCTGCCTCAGCACTGTTATATTGGATTTGTCGTCTCACAACTGTTAAATACGAGAGGGTACGCTCCTGGCAAGTATTTCAGTTTTTTTTTTCCCAGCCCATTCCTATATTCATAGAGCTGTCTTGTCTTTTGTTGCCCTTTCCTTATCCTCTCCATATGTACTGTCTGCAGTGCATCGAGAGCACAAAACTCCAGACAGAAAAAAGAACATTTCTGAATTGAATTGGATTGAGACCATGCCCAGGATTTGGGTTGTGCTGCAATAACGCTCCCCCTCCTCTGTATGTGTTTTTTTTTTTTTTTTTTTTTTTTTTTTTTCTTGAAAAAGTCATATGAGTTCAGTGAAAACTCTATTAGCTTGCGGAGTCTGATGCGCTTTTGTGTGTGGGAGCTAAGGATTCATATGGAAGTGAGATAGACACGCAGCAGCCAGGACTGAATAAGTGGCTTTGGAACTTTCAATATGCAAAAGTGGATTGCACATTAAAAGGTTTGCAGCATTTTTGTCCCCCCTCCCCCCCCTCTCTCTCTCACTGGTTACTGAGGTGATGTTGTGTTAGGTTCTGCTGATCGTTTGTGTTCGCGTGTTTTCTGAAGCAGAAAAGAGCCAGCTGATGTGACACATGGAGATAAAGGTTGTCAGGGATGTTGTTCATCAGGGTTTACATCTACCTCTGTTTCTTTGTGTTTATTTCTGTTTGACTGTTGTGTGTGTGTATGCTGAGCTCCCCCTCACCCCCACCTGATCTTTTTACCTCTCCCTGAAAGCGCCCGTATCATCCCTTTCAAGCCATTCTGGTTGGCAGTTCAAGGTTGAATGTCGACACAGAAGCAGCAAGTGGAGTGAGAGGAGAGGAGGGGAAGAAACACGACCACTGGAGGCAGGCTGAGCGTGGCGCGGCCCACGCTTTCTAAAGCACTAACAGCGTTTAAGTAAACACAGAAACGTTGCTCCACCTGAATGGGATCTCCTCTGCTTCCCTTCTCCTCCTCGGCTCAGGGCTGAGGTTATGGTGGGTTTAGCAAGCAAACACAGCCATTGTGTCATGCAAGGATAAATAATGCTCCGTTTGGGATTGGTGTCACACTCAAGTGCTCTGATTGGATTCAACTGCCGCCTCCTGATAACAAGCGTACTTTATGCTGCATCCTTCAAATGTTATCTCTTCCCAGCTTAGGTAATTGATTTCATGGCTGTAGGTATGCCACAGAATATCTGACATCTGGGTATTTAGAAGGATATTGATGTCCTGCTTTACATCCACTGACTTTTGCTGGAAACAGTAAAGCTTTTTTACAGTATGAGCAAATCATTTGTTTGGTGAAAAATCATATATTTAGTCAGGAGCAGTTCTGATCAATGCTCCGTTGTTGTAACCTTTTTCCTCAAACTTGAATGTGAGCGAGAAATTCATATTCCAAAAGCAGGGTGTGGAAAAATATACAGCTTTGAATATTTCTCACTTTGAGGGCTACAACTTCACCTACAGCACTAGAGCAAAAAATATACTGTATATTTTTTACTAGGAGGAACAGATTCTTTCCACACATTTCCCTCTTTGTCAGCAGATTCTTTTATGACGGAATAGGGCATCCAACCAGCATTCAGATGTTCAAATACAAAATGTCTTCAAGTCCTCAACATCTACAGTTTTCTCCTTCTCTGTGTCCCTTTCTCTTTCGTATTCCCCACTCCTCAGTGGCTCCTCAGTGCTTGAAGTTCCTGTCACACAGTCTGCTCTTCAGAGGAACTATGGAAGTTATTACTTTTGCAAAAGGTGAAGGTCATCATTATGCAGAAGGCAGAATTTTTCAAGTATCATGTATTATTCCAACTTTTCAACATTTAGTTCCTTTTTTTCATAAAGTTATCTCTTTGTTAACTGACGTAACGTGACAGTTTGAACTTACCTTGGTCCAGACGTCTGAATCACCATCCACATCTCTTGTATGTTCAGCAGCTCAGATAGGTATGGTGTTGTGTTCGTTGACAGGTCAATCTCCAGGCACCACTTTGTCTTACAAAGCCACTGTCATGTGACAGACAGAGGTGTGGGTACCTTTTTGGTCGCGTTCTTGCTAGCAGGGCTACATTATAACAACGGTCGTTGTAGGGGTGAAGAATTGAGAAGTCGTCGTCGTAGCTTGCTTGCTTTCCCAGCCTCATGCATGGAAAAACAGAGACAGAAAAAACAGATGGACAAGCGTGGATGAGATCGACACAGCTGTACATGTTTTTTTAAGTCAGTTCACAGAGGTAACTCTTAAATCTGTGCTTCAATCACTATGAAGAGCTTGAACTACTAGTCTGAGTTTCAGGCCTGGTGCTGGCAGCTTGGTGACACAGTAGTGGGTTGTAGACAGGATTAGTACACCACCATAATTAAATGGGTGTGTACAGTATGTTGAGGAATATGCCATGAGAGCACAGCAGTGAATGCAGGGTGGCTGCCTGAACTTTGCTTCATGGTTGTTTCAAACTTTCACTCTTATAAATGCTGATGAACAACAAAGCATGCACATTATGGTTGGATGATATTTTCCAGATTTGGCCAATTAGATTAAAGTGAGAAACATAAAAAAAAGTTTCTATATGTAGTGATGATGGTCATGGCTGCTGTGGTGCTGGTAATGATTTTCTTTGTGCGTATAATGATGGTGTTACATATGTTTTCTCTATCCAGATGATGTATGCCGACGCAGACTGAACTTCCATGGCACATCATATTCAGCTGAGTCCAAATCAAGTGAGTACAGTCTCCTGTTTATGATAATAGACAGTTCACACTCAGTAAAAGAGGATGCGTGAGTTTTATTTCCTCGACTTCCTCTACATCTCTGAGAGCAAACACCTTTCGCAGTGACCCCAGGTTTTACTCATGGAGGAATAATGATAGCAGCTTAAGAAGATAACTTTTCAGTCAATACAGTAAGTAAGTACTTCAAAACAAAAGCGTTGTTTTTATGCACTGGGTAATATACTTCAATTTGCTGAGAATACTTCATGACACTCTGACTTTAGGAATAAATTCTGCAAGTGAAAGAGAAAAAAAACATTCTGAGAATTAGCATTTTATTCCTTTGGCCTGCAAGTCCTCGAAATCTAGTGTTATGATAATATACTACCTGATGTGTTATGAATAATAAATAGGCAAATAGATGATCTGTTTCTTCATGGTGCCAATAGTTTTGAATCAATTAATGTTTCTGTATAATGCCAAACTACTTTTGTCACCATTATTGATTCTTTTTTTTTGTGCAGATGTTGAACGTCATAGTTTTGCGTTTCTTTAAACTTTAATACACAATTTAAACAGATTAATTGAACTTTTTCTGAACATTGTGAGCACACGTGATAATGACAGAGTGATGGCACAATGACTTTCACTTGAGTAAATTGCTTTGAAGACAGCAATATAAGGAAACTTGACAGAGAAGCTTCCAGCTGGAAACTGTGGTGTCTTTACTCTTGTTTTCCAAAATGTTCAGATCAAAGATAGTCAATCAGGAAACAGCTGGTATTTAAAGGGCTTAAACACTTACAGTAAAATTACAAACATCTGGCTCTTATTTACAAGAAGTAGGACTGATAACAAACACATAAGAACTCTGCAGCACAAATATTGCGGCATTATATTACTGTTTGGGTGCAATTCTCCTTTAACGGAAGTAAACAACAGCATGGCAGAGGAGGTGGAGTGGGATCACAAGCAGGAGATGACAGAAGAGCTATAAAGTTGGTAACCTGGCTCAGTAAAGTCACTTATACACTAATATCTATCTAAAGTCTGCTCACTCTAGCTAACATTAGCTGCTATAAGCTACTGGTCTTATGCTGCATTTACACAGTGTTGGTAGAATGGGACGAAGAGGAAAACCTGTGGTTACTGCATCCTGGGAGTTTTCATGCCTTGTGGTCACTTGGTGTAAATTAGCCTAAATTAGCTACTTTTACAGCTTGAAGGGTTTGGAGCTTGTCAACAAGTGAAAGCAGGTACTAAGAAACTGTGCAGGGCTTAAATTAGCCTTTTATATTAACCTCGCCTGTGTTAATAATATTTTCATTCAGATGTTAATGCCAGTGATGGTGTCTTTGAGGCCATTTGGTCAAATGCTTGTTTGCATTTCTGTAATTCTTTCCACCAAATGAATCTTTGGTGTCAAATATCCCCAATATCTCTGGCTCGGAATCACCGCTCGGAGGCTGGTTTTCTCCAACTGGGTTGCTCATAATTATGATCTAAAAAAAATATGTCGTCAATGCCGAAATACCAAGTGGATCAAGTAAGACAGAAGCAAAACCTGTGAGTGTACTGTGAGTTGAGTGAGGGTGTGTTTTATCCTTATGTATTCATGGTTTTATTTGGAAGAGAAAGGCAGTGTTATTTCTTCTTGTGTCCTTGAATGTAGGAATGAAAAACAGAATATGGAAATCTGGTTGGCTTTGAAACATGTTGAACTGTCTGCAAACCTCCAGCACTGATGATATACTGCTCTCTTTGCTGAATTAGAAGAGGATTCAGCTGATAAGACCTCCGCTTTTTAGCAGCTCTAGTCATGTCCAGACAGCACTGCAAAATGACCTCCACCCTGACATCTCGACTGTGCTGCAGTCAGGTTAGAGGTTAGCTTAGCTTCATGTTCATTCCTGATTGGAGCTCCCACTTAGTCCTCCACTCCAATCATCAGTCTGGACAGGAGACACAAAGCGAATGTCTTTTCCTGTGTCCTGTTCTAACCTGAGGTGACTGGTGTGTGTGAGAGACAGAGAGAGTGAGAGACAGCATACATTTGGATGTGAGTGCATGCAGGAGCAATGAGCCTGTGAGTCCATACATATATTACCATCTCCTCCCCTACACTGGGCTGTTTTTTTATTACTATTCATAATTCTGGTGATATTGACACAGTGATAAGCTGAATTGAGTTTATGAGGCCTCTCCTCTGAGAGGGATACCAGCACGCACCTCTGGTTGAGTCAGCAGAATAACATCAAAACTAATCACAATTTAATGGATCTCCAAGTCCCAAGGTCACAGAGATGTGAATAAAGCATAGCCTGGAGCACACTTGGACAACCTCGTCCTCTCCGCGTCCAGACCACTTCCGATGAGCTCGAACACTGGAGTTGCATTTGCTCAAAATGGGCAGTGCTTGCCACAGGCTTTATTTAAATATGTACTTTTTCAGCAGGCATTCCTTCAGTAATATCCGTATACTGAGACTAGCCATTCCCCAAGCTATTCTATTTAATTCCTTACTATAATTCAACACCACAGGCCTGAGAGGGCAAAGGCAAAGGGAGATGTATGAGATTGGAACTATGTGTGGATCAGGAGTGTCCAGCATTTGCACAGAAAGCATCATCCTCAGTTCAGAGCTAATATACAGCACCTTATTAAGGTAATTATAAGTACGATATCATGGTTAGCTGCCAAAATAAGAGGGGCCCCACTGCAGACCTCCTCCCGAAGACGCCAGGCTTGTGAGCCAGTGAAGAGTGCATAACGGTCCAAAAACATACCTAAGGAGTTAGGTCCAGCTGAAAGGATTAGGCTGATATTACGCTACACTTTTTCTATTATTAACAAAAAGAAAAAAACCCTGAAAAGATAAAATCTAACTACATGTTATTCAGTTTCTCAGTACTTTGTGACTTCTGCACCCCGTCTGTGGCAGTCAGCTCCAAGCTGTTTGTTCCTGCTAACATATATATAATTTTATATATATTTATATATAAATTTTTTTTAAAGTGGAATCATTTCTTGAAACAGCTCAGCACTGTAGTTTTCAGCAACCGTAACTCAGAGAAATGAAGAGTGCATTTGTTGGGGATTATTTTCTGTGGCACATTAATACACATTTGGAGCTAAACTGAGTATTTCTGACTGCAGGACACTGTATGTGGGATTTAGTCAAAATAAGCTACAATATGTGTGTTCACAGTAATGAAGGAACATGTCACCCAGTGCAGCCTTGTGGACTCGTGACAACACTTACAATCTTATTATTTTAATGCTGAAGTTACTCACTAAAGTTAGCCGAGCCATAATGTACCATTCAAGATTAGTTTGTTGCATTTATCACTGAAGTACAGATGCCACTGCCCTCTCATCCTGCGGCAAGTTAAGCATGTACAAGAGTGAGACAAAGAGACAGACTTCATTTTTGCTTTATTGGGTAGAGCAGACAGAGCAGAGATGGAACTCAGTATTTTGGGGGGTTTGATTCTACAATACCACTAAAGAAAGTGACTCACCCTTCCTCAGAATCCTCTGTCTCTGGCTCACAGACCTCAATGGACTCAAACAAGCTGACAAAGACAACAGTAAATCATAATGTCCCTGTTGTGAAAGAGCTTTGTAAAAGCCCCTGAATGTTGATTGAATTAGCATGTAGGGGACCTGCTTCTGACTTTAATGGCACTCCAGGATTAAAAGAGTGAAAGTTTTTATGGCACGACGATGTGCCTGTACATTCACAGGGTCTGAGCTAAAACAATCTGGAGCCGAAATCTTTGTTGCAGTTAACAGTGTGTCCTCTGGTGAGGGTAGGCAGATGTGGGTGGAAATCATATTATGGGATTTCTGACCTTCTCATTTGTCTGTGAAACGTTCAAAGGTTATACCCAAAGCTTTAGAGTGATGAGAGCTGTGACTGTTTGTCTCTCTTTTGCCTTACCTTCTGGGAATGAGCTTGAAATGTAAACAGAAAATCCTATAGAATCATATAACTCCCCATTCCCTCATACATACACAGCACCCTTGTTACTGTTGCTGATTGTGAAACTAAGAATCAATTCGAGGTGTGATGTGTAAGGAAGGGGGTCAAACTGTTTGGACAAGTGGTCAACATCCATAAAGAGACAGTCCATGAGTTATTCAATAATTCATCTTTTTCCCCTCTTTTGTGAATTTCATATTCTCTCCCATGTTTTTAGCCAGTTGTTGTTTTTTAGCCAGGCTTGCAGTGTAGCTCGAGGGTTGGCAACATGGAGACTATCCTCCCATAAAAACAACCATGTAAGTCGTTTGTGCAAGCAGCTTATTATGACCCATATTTACGTTTTATTGTTCATCTACAATAAAACAACATCATCAATCTTTTCAGACAAATACATGTTTACACTGAAGTGACAAAAGCCTGTAGGCCATAGTAATTATGAGTGGAACAAAGGAGGTAGCAATTAGCATATTGCGACAAACTCGATGAGGTTGGGATGGATGGACGGATGGGTCGACAGAACATTTGACGTTAACACTGGAGACCACTGTTCATTTTCCTGTTTCCTATCAAACTAAAAATTTCCTATTTTTAGTTTAGTGTCCGACACCAGTAGTTCGAGTTGGTTATTCATTGGTTATTCAACTTTTCTCTCAAACTCTCTATTTTGAATTTGTCATACAACTGTTTCTGTCACATTTAGTGTTTACAAGCCAGTGCAATGCCTTTGAGGAAAGACTGTTGAAAAGTGTGTCCATAATCCCCATTTAAAGTAATACATCCCGTCCCTCTCTATGATGAGAGGCTTTTCCCCCTGCCTTCAAGCGTGGCCATTTGGAACAGCTTTAAACACTTTTGTCTTCATACATGGGTGGACAACACATTATGCAAACTACTTAATTTCAAGTCTTTCTTTTTTTTTTTTTTCAAAGAAGGAACACAAAAAAATTGGAAGTTTGTGTTGTCCTGAAGACAAATATAAGCAATGTTTTTTTCCATAATAAGTCCAGAAATGTTGGGAGGGAACCTCAGGGCTTCAGGATCAGAGACAGTGAAGGATTGCAGCATTAGGTGTTTTGTAGTAGAGAAAGATGAATTTATTGATGGTCAGAGCTGTGTTTCTCTTATTCAGCCAAGTTTTGCCTCAAGAAAAATACATTAACAAGATTATGGTGGTTACCTTGGTCAGGTCTGAAGTCAAAATAACTGTATGCTGGGGCAATACTATCTCTTTTTATATCCCTTTCTTTTGGCTTGCTCCTGTTGTGTTGTTTCATTTTTAAGTGATTTTACAGATCCTGCACAGCGGGAGATTTTAGAGTAGCCCCCCTCCTGCTATTTTTGAATAATTTAAGTGTCTTTGCTCAGTACTATCACGCACAAGACAGTCTGCTTTGATATTGCGTGTGCAGTAGGGCCATCCTTCATGCACCTTCTCTGTCAAAGATAAAGCACGCCCAGTGGGCCCAGTGACACCAGCATCAAATGATTAATTAAGAAACACATCCTTCTGAGACAGACATTTCAGCTGTTTGCAAACTTAAATTGTTCAGTTAAGTAATGTGCAGTGAGTCCACGTCTTAGGATATGCAGTGCACTGGGATGGATGTGGGTAATTTTTTTTTTTTTTTTTTTAAGACCAGCTGTGATGATGCTACTTCACGTTTTTCTTTTAGTAACATTTACATTTTTATTTTAAACATTTAATATCAGGCAGAGCTGTCCAGGAAAAACATGCATGGGGCTTTGAAGATGCATGTTCTGTTTCTATTAATGAAGAACACCTATGCATTTAAAGTGAGGCCATGTACTGTTTGCTGAACTGTGGCCACAAGTGGCTGAAACATCTGATTGTAGCATAAATAGAATAGAGTAGTAAGTGTTAGCTATATAAGAATACCTAGCTAAAGTTTGCTAATGTTAGCTAACTTAAGCTACTGGTCATACCAGAACAGGCAAGGCTGTGGGAGCAAAGCCACTGAGCAAGGTTCATTTTTATCACTTGTTAATTAAAATTCTAATTAGTAAGAGAAAGAATGTGTTACTTTGTGCTTCAGAACTTCACTTCTTTAACATTAGCAGTGGTGTCCAGCTGAGTGAATCAAGAAACGAGTGGCACCTGGTGAGCACAACGAGATTAACAGGCTACAGCCGTGTTAGCAGCTGTGTAAGGCTGTACTTAGGCACAGAGCTAAATCTTAAATGACCCAACTGACTAACTGTCATTGCCATCCCCAGAGCCATGCCGCTTGCATGGCTAAAAACTGCATCAACGGCACATTTAAAAGATTATAACAGTGCTTTAAATCACTTTAAAAATCTCAGTATGCTTCAGATGAATTGGTTGGAGGGATTGGAGGGATGGGATGTGATGAATTGTATGATTGCACACATTTTTGCACATTTTGTCTCTTTTAGTACAGTAAATTGAGCACACAAAATGATGAGACCCCACCTACTTCCACACCTCAGCACATCTGGCCAATCGCCATGTGAAGCGGGTGTAATTATTGTATTGTCTTTTTTTGAAAAGGCAGTCCCCTTACCCCAAAGAGAGTTTCAAACGCCGTTATTGATCCGACAAGCGCTTCATTTGAAGCAGACAGGCTTTTACATCAAACTAAGTTGTATACAATTGAAAATAGTCAGCAGTGATTTGTAGTTAAGAAACTAGAACTTAAAGACTGGTATGAAGAGAGATGTCTGCTACTGATAAAATCATGAAAGCTAAATCAGGCATAGCTTAATAATTCAGTAGAAACGATCCTAGTGTGAGAATGCCTCAAAATTACTATTTGAATCACTGGTTGCACTCTCAGCACTTTACGGAGACCACTACAGGAGAATTTTAATTTGCACTCGTTGATAATTGGAGTGCCTTCTTCAACTGAGGGAAAATAGACAAACCAAGTGAATCAGTCTTACAATCAGAACTGTGAAGTCTAGAAGAAGTAAAAATGACAGGTGAGCAGCTGCAGGAAAATCTGAAAGGACAAAGAGCAAAAAGAAAACAAAACAAAAAAGCAGAAGTGTGTAACAAAGGTGGTCAGACCTTTTATCTACCTTCTCTAACAACTAAAAACACACACACACACACACTCCTCCAGTCCTATCTAACCTCATCCCAACCATCCCTCCAACAGACCCTGAAATAATTCATCAGGGCATCCGTCTCAGAGACCTGATCCACAAACAGCTGCACAGCCAGGCGCCAATCATCTGGGAAATTGATCCTCCCAAAGACTAACATCCACAAGGCGAGTTTTGGTAGGTTTGTTTGGAGGCAATGTTTCGTTCAGTAAGTACAAACACAGAACTGATCAGACTTGTGTTTTTAAATGTATGGACTCGCTTATCAATGGTTTTGTCAATAATAAATAAAACAGAATAATTTCCCTGGCATATGCGTTTCAAAACGTTTTAGCAGTAAAACTATAACCGGGGGTCAGTTTACAGTGAACAGACTCTGAGGTGCCAGTTTTTAAGGACAAATTGTAGTCATATTTTTTCACACCAATACGATGTCTCGCTGCACTAAAATTTAATGCTCTCTGAACGCGGTTTCAGCGATATAAGTACTCCTAACTCCTGACTAAAATAGGAAAGGTAAAGAGAGTCACAGCAGGGTGACCAGAAACACAGAGGATAGGCCCAAATACAGACGCTGAAGCAGAGCTAATGCAGTTTAGTGGTTTAAGAAGCACAAAGAGGACCAAAAGACTTACAGGAACATGAGGCTGGCAAGGGTCTAAAACACTGAAGGCGGTCCAGAACAGGCAAACTGATCCAACTATGCACGGGCAGGAATCCAAAGTCCAAAGAACAGGGAAAAAGTCCAAACACGGGGAACGCAGGCAGAAACAGGGAAGCATAGATTTATATGCACACAGGAACTTAATGTTTTGGCAAGTGAAAGCGGGGAAGACAAGGTTATATATGCACACAGAGTAATGAAATAACGAGACATGGGGAGTCACACAGAGGGAAGATCAAGACAAAGAGGTAATATAGTGGAAATAAAAGTCCTCCAAAGTCCTTTTTTCAGTGCACTGATGATGGAGTTTGAAGCTATTTTACACTCATTCTTTCCAAATTCTTTCTCAGCACTGCCTACCAGCACTAATGGGCTATCAAGTTAAGTTATCACTCTTGATTCCTAATTCCCTCTGTTTTATTATTATTATATGTTATCATAATTCCATCAGTACAGCAACAGAGTAATGTCATACCACTATTTAATCTGAGTTTTCTTTTTTTAATGAAAATCCTGTTTTCATTCACACGTTTCCATTATGCCAATTTATTTTTCAATCACTGTTAAATTAGTGCCAGTAAAACTCAACTCTTCCTGCACAGTTATGTTTCACATTAAAAGCCTTCCAGCACATCAAAGAGCGTAATCCATTCCTTTTCATGGTAGGCCTTTAATGTGAAATGTCTTTCATGTTAAATGGATTGTGTACACTGAAATATTGCATAGTTTTTACTGTTTTCAAAATGCAATTGATAATTTAATGTCTACCACAGGATTTGGTCTCTGATAAAACATGTCACAGATTATATTAGAGTGCAAGTTATTTCACACCCTCTGTGTTTTTTACCCAGCCTTTACTAGAACCAGTCTGTACACCAACGTGTAATGTGAAAAACATTTTAAATTAAATCAATGTACATATTTCCAGTCTTCATGCTACTGGCATCATAAAGACCGGAAGCATCATGTGACACCAAGTCTGATTTGGTGGGGATATCTGCTGCTTTGTTGCCCAAAACTGGAAGAAGGTCACTGTTCTGTACAGAGTTAAAGTTTAAAACCACATATTTTTATGTTATAGTGACTGAGACCTCTATCGGCCGTAGGAATTATGACGGGATCAAATTAGGACGTCTGGTGATGTTGTTGTAGAGGTGCAAAAACTATCAAGACTATCAATATGTTTTAACAGATGCACTCTCTAAAAAATGCACTGGAATATGAAACTTTAGCACATAAACACCAAGACACCAAACCTAATCGCTTTTTCTCTTCTACGGTATAATATTTTAATATTGTAATGTCTTTTGGCTGTGTGTGTGTGTGTTTGTGTAGAGCAGTGGTAAAAAAAATTCACTTTTATTTTGCATCTCAAGCAGCTAATTTGTGCAAAGCTGCTTCCCTGTTGCTGCATACCTTTAATGTTCAGACTAATGTTTTTTGATGGAATGAGTCCTCACTGCAGGACCTGGCACTTTAGGAGAGACCTGACATTTGAAGATATTTTACCTCATCAGGCACAATGTGAAGAAAATGAAAATTATAGCCTAAAAAAAAAAAAAAAAAAAAAAGAGCATGCAGGCAGACAGATCTGGAAGTGCTTCAGAGACAGTCCAGAGATAGGCCATTAGTAGTGATCACAATTGGATATGACTTCACCTGTAATGGTGATATATATATAGTGTACACAAAACCCATGTGGTGGCTGTCCCGTCAAGCAGCATCAAATCAGTGGGCGCTAATTACAAAACTAATCAATATACATCGAGTTCAAAAATGCTTAGTGGCATTTCGCTGGTGCCATTTAGTCATTCCCCTGCAGTTAACAGTCCCTACGACAAGATAAATGGAGCTATTCAGAATAATGAGTGCCACAAGTACGTAGGTCAAAAGCTCTTTTTAGTATTAAATTAGAGTAAGGGTATTGAGTCATGGGTATTAAGTCAATTGGAGGGTGAAATTTGAACACAGCATGAAGCAGTGGAATTTAGGACAGCTCAGCAGTAATTGGACTAGATGCTTTAGCTCATAACCTCTTTTTTCTGTGCACAGGGGGAATGAGAACAATTTGCTATGTAAATGTTCTGCCTGATACAGCCTGCTGAGAAAGTGGTCATACTGTGGATAGAAAGGATGAGCCCGGGGAAAGTTTTGAACGTTCTGATTGATCCCTCAAGACACTTCTTTGTACTGTAACCTGCTGTCATGGTGATGGTAATTCAGGAGATGTTTAAAAAAAAAAAAAAAAGACGTAACCCCACACAGGCTCAGTGTTAGAACTATTATGGTTAAAAGAAAAATTTTCTTTCAAAGAGTCAGATCAGTGGATTGATGATTAAGACAGTTAACCTCATGGTGCTAATTAATGAGCATTAGATTTGTTAGTACATGTGTTTTTGACAGAGCTGCCAGTTTTAATGCTAAGCTAGGCTAACCACAGCCTGACTCCAGCTTTGTACTCAGCACACAGACTAGATACTGATCCATCTTCTCCTCACACTCTCAGAGAGGTGAATAAGCTTACTTTACAAAATGCTGAACTATTCCTTTTATATAATTTGTGTTAAAATCTATCTGTGACGGGAGTTGTGGAACCTGCGTTGTGTTCTTCTTTCCCATGCTCTCTTCTCCCACCCTCGTTTAAAAAAAACATCAGAAACATCAAAAACCTTGAATGAAGGTGGGTAGGACTTGGGTGAAATGCTTAGAAACACATTCTCTGACACTTTCTTCAAGCTAAAGTTGCAGAGACTGGAATCAGGTCAGTTTTTTTTTTTTTCCCGACTCCCCCTCATCGCCTACGTCTCTAACCCAGCAGGATGACAGGTTACCAAACTCTGTCCAATTAGCAAGATACTTGTGAGTCCACATACAGTAAGTTTTCTGGTTCACTCGTCTTTGAGACATGTGAACCTAAAAGCATCAAAATGCAACAGAGTAAATTATTTACACTTTTCTTCAGATCTTAACTGACAGACTGTAAAAAGCAACTAAAACTGGCAGCTGTTTTTAAAATTTACCTGCTGGTCATGCTGTGTGTCATACATGACGTTCAAAGTGATTTTTAAAAAATTAGATTCAATTCAGATCATTTAATGTATATTAAGGCTGCAACTAATGATTATTTCTGTTATACATTATCGATTCATTAGTTAATTAGTTATCAACTATTTAAAAAAACACTTAGAAATGCCCATCGTGGTTTCCTGGAGCCACAGTGAGATCTTCAAGCGCAGGGCTCAGCAGTGCGAGCGTTTCACTCACATTTGCGACTAAAAATGTGTGTGTACAAACTGCGAAATGTATTTAGGAGCATGTGTGCAACTAGAAAGTATTGCCACTAGTACAAAAGATGACATACCTACTGCGCTGAACCAGAGTAGTCTGCCGGGGGAAAAAAAAAAACTCACGTTAGCCACTCACTCAGTGCAGAGTTAAGAATGAATACACAGTGAGCTAGCGAGAAAGCTAAAAGTAGCTAGCCATATATGCAAAGTATGAAGCCTGTTAGTCGTAATTTCAAATTATTTTGACTGGAGACAGGTGATGCTGAGGAAATGAGGGAAGAGATGGAGCCCCTGGTTCCAACAGTGGCTCAAACAATCAGCTATCAAAACAGTGGCTGATCAATTGTCTGTTGATTGACTTATTGAGAATTGATTGTTTCAGCCGTCACTTCAGAAGGGACATACACGCATATAATTGATGATTTTTTTTTTATTACCCAAGCTAATGGTTTCATATAGCTGTGTATGAACATTCATTTTTACATTGGTCTGAGGGTTTCTTCCCCTCTGCTGTGTCAAATTGTAAATGTAAATGAAAGCTGTAATAAACTCTGGCAGCTGAATGATGCAGCACCAATTAACGAGCAGTCACACGTGAAATAAATACGGATGCATGTCATTTGCTCCTGCACGTCACTGTTCACACTTTCCATCTCACCTCAAAAACACTATTTTCCCCTGTGATGATGATGAACCGCATGATCAGTCAGCAAGTCCACTCAGATCCACTTAGGTATTAGACTTATTGACACACAGGCTTGAGACCGGAAACAAAACAAAGCTAATTAGACTAAAAATCACTGGGGACCCAGTCTGATTTGGGTCCTGATCTGACTTCGGTTTTGGGTTGGTTACTGTTTTTGCCAGCCTAAAAGATGTGGATCTCAGTTAAGGTAAAGAAATAAAAATACATTTTCCAAATTGTAATTATGTCTTCCTGCTATCTGCCGTATTTTCATAGCAAAATCCTTCTTTTTTGATGATTTTTTTTGATGATTGTGTCCCATCATTGTGCTAGCTAACCCTGATACCCTGATGTAGTGTGTAGTAACTAGCAGAGCAGTATTATAGCAAGTGGTGTGTGTTTGGATGTCAGCTGGAAAGTTTACATTTCGAAAAGGGCGTGATTATGTACAGGAGCTCATCTGAGTTGTTTTTTTTTGGAGGACTAAGACAAATTGTTGACGAATTGTATTTTGGTTTCGAGAATGTCAGATAGAAGGAATTTTCATGCTGTGGTGTTTGGGTTTTCATGAGGAGATCCACTTCATGCACTTACAATAAATCCCACAGAGCTGCTGTGGTAGTAACATTATAAAAGATATAAAGTGAGAGTTGGGGTTTCACTGATAAACAGTGGAAGCTGTGGTATTCAGATAAGCCCTCTGCACCTGATGTTATATACAGACGAGCTCCGTATCGTAAACTATCCATGTCAAAGACACGTGATGGGATCACAATGCCAGAGAGATTAACACAGCGGGGACGTGTGTTGGCCCAAGTTATGATAACCTTGTCATCACTTGTCAGGTGTGTAAACTTCATCACCATTTATATTTCATCCTGGTGCTGGGGAGGCTGGCAGTTAATAGAGATTTAGACCTTCAGCAATTCCTTATCTGCTCTGGTGCATCTCACAGCAAACTATTCCCCTGCTGTTCACTTGATTTGCCTTTTGTCTGAGAGCCCTCATGATATATAATAACTATAGTGTCTGGTACCAACTGATAGAAGGATATCATACACTTATCGCAGCAACATTATCAGCCGCATAGCATGTCCTAAAGGACTGTTAAATTGACATAATGGGGGTGCTATAAGGAATGATAAAACTGGCTCAATAAACTCAGTGTTGAGGAGCCTACTGTACCAGAGAGACACATTAAGTCCTTGTAGGAATATTATAGGGGTATCATAGAATATTATGTGGCTTATTTGTCAGGGAAATCTTGGTATTTTCACTTCAGTCTCAAGGGGGACACACTAAATGAATCAGGATCCTAGTATGGAGCTTGAATCCTATAAAGAATAATAAAGTGAAGGGACACTGATTACCGAAACACAGATCACGCATCAGTACCAGCTCCGCTCTGACAGGATAGCAGGATAGTGGTGTTGAGAAGGTAGTCATGGCAACAGGATATCTCTGACACAAAAGCCTGACACGTCCACACAAAGATACACAGATGCACATCTCAGCTCTATCTAAATTCAGTGTTTTGAAGTGACAAAAAAAAAAAGAAAAACACATACAGAGTCATTTTTGCTGATAGAGAAGAGAAGTGGAAAATTAAACATTGTAATGCCACTCCTACTTATCCATCTCACAGTCTTTTGCATTTTGCTGATGGATGGGCTCATTTACATTGCTTAAAAAACAAATTAGATTGTAGGCAAGTCAGTAACTCTCTTAAACTTGATAATTCAGCTTATTTATTTAAATCTCACAGTTCAACAGCAGCTGATTTAATACAAGCTCTGCGGCTTTTAAAGTCGAACAGACACTCGAATTGACTTCATTTTTAGGAGAGGAAACGTATTGTAAACTATAATGATAATGAGTCTGTTGTGCATATTTTTCCATTTTTCACAAGGATGAAACCGTTTTGTACATATTTTTGGAAAGATCATCACTTAAAGCCACTGAGGGAGACACTCCTAAGGCAAAGGTTGACTGATATTTGGGGGGGCTGGCATTGCTAAGAGATGGTCCCACTGGATGTTAGCTTAAGCTGACACTGTCATTTGATATGTTACTACTACACAAATATCAATTATAGCTGCTTTAAATCACAGATGACTAATCACCAGATAACAACCCCAAGCTGGTTAACTGTCTATGTAGCAGGTGAAGTTATATTATAAACTACATTTTGTGCCCATCCACCTAGATGATGTACTGATAAAATTATAGTGCTAGTTGTTATCAAACATTCATGCCCCTTGGAGGAGACTAAACTTACATATCTACTTTTTGGTAATTACAATTGTTGTCCAGAGTACACAGGTTAAAACAAAACTACTACAAAATGTAGCTGCTGACTTCTTAGCAAAAATGAATGTTAAAATCAGTTTGACTTAAAAATTAGCCCCTCTGGCTGCCCAGCCATGAAAAGCCTGAGGAGTAAAGGAACCAAGAATCGTTGAAGTAAAAGACTCACTTCAGTCACACCTGAGCTGAGGTTGCCTCTCAACACCAGACTGCCATCTCTTTTCTATCAGGGTCATTTCGAAAGTGGCACTGAAGCCTGAATTTATCTGACAGACCACATCATTCTCTCCAGTTACACATAGCACTCAGCCAATCCTGGCAGAAGAAAATGACTTAGCACTTTCCCTCCCTCCCCCCTCCCTCCACACACTTTGGTGCGGCTCGGTGGCAGAAAGCATTATTTGCAAGCAAAAGAATTCTTGTCCCGGTTTGAGATGTTTCAGATGTTGAGTCTCTTACCATTTTTTTTATTTTTTTTAAGAGCAAAAATTAGCAAATCAAATCCATAGGGGCAGCAGCAACATTACCCAGCTTAATGGGAGCTGCTTCAAAAGTCTGTATTTGATAATCACCTCATTATCCTGCAATCAGTCGACATGAGAGTTGAGTAAAGAATATGAATTCCCAAACTGATTGTTACTAAGACTTTTTTTGTTTTTTTGCATTATTTACCAGCATTCATTGGCTGATGGCTGAATGGAGCAGCCAGTTAGAGTGATAGATCTTTCATTCCATCATGGGTAATGGGGTAGACAGGAGGGAGTAAATAGGAGCCAAGGTAGCTGATAGGGAGCAACACCGGAGGCCAAGTTTGCATTCAATACCATTTATTCAAGTTTATATGGAGCGGAAATCTTGTGCAAAAGTGCTGGACAGGAATCATTGACTCCTTTGGCTCTTGGTTTTCAATAACAGAAGCTAAACAGAGACAGGGAACAGTAGGAGAGGTGTAATAATATGAGTCAACATGCTTAAGTGGCATAAAGATATGATGTGCAGTCAGAAGTTATGATCCCTAAAGCTCTTTAATCAATATTTTTATATTGTATACATCAAATGAATGTGTATTGTCAGAGGTGTTTCTGATAGCAATGAATGGGATCATAATGATTATCACTTAACTCTGCAGACCCCATCAGATCTATGGTGCGTTTTAGCCTCTTTTTTTTTTTTTTTTTTTTTTTGTAGCTTATTGCTTTTCTTTTCTAGCCCACAAACCCCACGCAAGCCTCTTTTTAGCAGGAGCAGGCAGCTGAAAAAGCTGAAAAACCCACTGTCCACTACCTGCTCAGCAGCAAACAGCAGACAGACACAGTCAGAGACCAGCTGGTGAACATAGTGGAGCATTTAGCAGCTAAAGAGCCAGATATTTCCCTCAGGAATTCGCGAAGACCAAACCAGAGCAAGCTAGAAACATAACGTGATTGCTAATGATGGCCTGCCTGATATGGCCAATTCATCCACCAACTTTAGCTTATCACAGCTTTATATAGCAGACGTCTGTATTGTTGTAGATCAGTCAATATGTGATGCCAGAGATATGTTTGAGGTCATTTAGAAATGGTGGCACCATCACATAATTTGTCCACTGAAGAGCACAGGGAGAGTTTACAGTCAGTTCAACAGCTTCACAACCCGCAGCCTCCAAAGTGATCATACAGCTGAATCTAAAACAGTTTGAATAAAAACGGAACATTTTAACCTTTGCTAAGGGAGGATTTATTGCAGGAGTGTTATATTGGATTGGATCAGTTTGAGCTAGGTGGACAACTTGGCATATAAATGTAAAACGTTTCATTCTTGTTCACAACTCATTAGCCACTAGTGTATCATTATTGAGATAGCTGAAATATTGACAGTGATATGGGCCTCAAAACTCCAGTATCAGTCAGGTTCTGATGCTAATGTTGCTAATGTTGCTAACTCTGCTGCTAACATTTGTAAGATAATGCCATGTAGTCAAAAAAAAATGCATTAATGCAGCGTGGAAGCCTCAGTCCCATGTTAGCTGCTGTGCCACAGGGCATCGATCACAACAACATTCCCCTCACACCACCACCTTCTGTATGTTCTTGTACCCCCATGGATGTGTATGTATGTGTGATTTTGTTTTTTTTTTCCCCCCCCATGCTTCATCTTTGTGTGGCTCAGTTTACAGAAGCCCACTGGGGAGGGAGGCAGACCAGCAGAAAAGAGGCAATGATGAATGACACAACACACATTCCCTCCCTCCCCTGCCAACTCCCCATCTTCCTCTCCCCTTCTCTTTCTCTCTGTCGATCTGAGTTTCTTTTCTGCTGTCTGCATATCTCCCTGTGAGGGAGAAGAAGCCTGTCTTCTTCTTCTTCTTCTTCTTCTTCTTCTTCTTCTTCTTCTCCTTCTTGAGTGCGGTGGATGTCGCTGTGTAGCTGCATAAAGAGAAGGCGCCGTCCAGCAGCGGTGCAGCCGGGCTCGATGCTGTCGGCAGTCAGATAGAAAGACAGCCTTACACATCACTTCAAGGAGCTGTCACTCTCTGCCATGCATCTCAAGGACTGTGGGGAGAAGGCCACTTCATGTCCAAGGAGGTGTGGTGTCTGACATGAGTAGAGCTCTCTGAATGCTACTGAAAGCCTGGGGTCAACCTATAACAGCCAGTGTGATAGCTGTAAAATGATGGGAGGGTACATTCTTCTTCCGCTGGTCGTGTGCATGTAAAATGCATGCATCTTTGCACTTACTTCCATTTACTTGTACGTGCCTGCCTGTGTGCGATTAAGAAACTGTGCTTCCTGTGTCTCTGAACTCCCTGGGAGTGTTTTCAGCTCCTGTATCAAAGGCTATTCCCAATTTGTTTCTGTGGATCAAGAAACCGGGACAGCAGCTGAGTGGAATGCTAATTTTAAAAAAAAGAAGAACAGCCCTGCGGGATGCCCTAGCCGCTGTCGTTACCGGTGTGGTGTCAATACTGAGTGTTGGTGCTGAAGCTGCACACAACCGAGGGGTGGGTAGTGTGGGATGGTGTGTCTGGTTTGATTCGACGTGCCTCCTCAGGGAAATGCCCAAACCCCTGAGAGATGTTCCGTTTGTGTATATTTGATGAGCTAAAAAGTTCAGTTTCTCCGTCAGGAGCTCACATTGTGATTTCTGAGGCTGTGTGAAATAAACAAGCGCACGAGTACCTGACAGCATGCTGATGAACAACAAGGAGACGACCACTCTGATTTGTGAGATAGGAGATCAATGAAAATTTGATGGGTGTAGTTTGTAGCTCCCAGTCTCCGGGGCGGGAATTGCACGCTTGCTAACAGATCTGCCGTTCCAAGGGCAGATTTAAGATTCCCCCCGCTGCTGTTAAGACTATGATTTAAGGAGTATAAGCTGATCTCTGATAAGCGCCTGAGGGCAACTTCCACCACGTCTTTCCAGAAGTCCTGGTCCTATTGTCTTAAGAGCTAATGGGGCAGCTGTTAGTACTCTGGTCATGTCAGAGAGGAGAAGAAGAGGAGAATAGTGAGACACTGGAAAAACTCCGAATGACTCCTTTGACTGAAGACTCGATCAGTGCTTTTCAACCCAGATGTTCAAAAATGTTGTTTCCTCCTATTGTACATTTCACAACATACAGTTAGCATTAGCATGCTATAAATTTCACTGCTGTGCTGTAGCTTCCTAAGCTGTGTTCAGACTGAATTTTATCCCCACATTATTATTAAGAATTTCAATGCTGGAGTGTTTTTCCAGCCTGTGTTTATTCTACATATACATTCTACTGTCAGTAGATTTACTGTAGTTGTTGCAGTGCCTTATTTCAGCAGGCTGCACGTGTGCTTTACTTGACACGGCAGCAAACAGCTGTGGCGCTGTACAAGCCATAGGAAGTATTTGGTGCCGTTGTTGCACTTTGTCTGAAAGCCAAAGTGCATAGTTTGGGAATGAGGTGATTAGCAGTCACATCAGGGTTTTTAAGAAATGCAAGGATTAGTAAACATTTGCAAAGCAGCAGAACAAAACTTACCTTCACATTTATTTTAACCTGGTATGTGTTGCTTCACTCAAGTTCTCACTTGTGCAGGTGGTGAGTGCAAAGTTAGCGCAAGCCCGGTTAAATAAACTGGAATCATCCTTTAAGGTTTGGATTAAAGGGTGAATCCACGCAGAGTTACACAGGGAGGAAAAAGTGTAATATTCATCACAGGTGGAAAATATCAAGTATGCTGCACATCTGTCCACATGGCAAAATACCTACTGTGACATTATTAAATAGCTTGGCCAGGGTTAGGGAATGAATATAGATGATTTTAATACAGATGATAACAGAATAAAGGTGATAGGCTTCCTTTTTGAGGGCTATCTGTAGGACATTTACACATTCACAAAGCATGTACGCTCTGAGACAGCCCAGTCCCCTTGATAGCCTGATGTTATATCACACGTCATGATAGAATTGGCCAGACAACAAGGTTGAAGAACCTGATTCGCCTTTATCCATTCTGAAACATCCTCCTTATTCCACACTGCAACTTCTAGACATGAATGAGCTTCACCTCAAGGCTGTCCACAGCTAAAACCGAGGCAGGAGGAGATATTAGACATCCTACACAGAAATAAAACACCGACATGCCCTATATAGGAAATCCTCCCAAAGTTATCTGAGCCATTTATCAAAATCTTCAGCGTTTTTCTATGTGCATATTTATCTTTACCTGTCCTTTAGTTTACAGGATACATTTTGTGCCTGATAATTTATCCAACCTTCAAAATCCTGCTGATGTTTTTTTTTTTTTATCTCCCCCATCTGACTCTGTACTAAACCAGTGGGTTTTGTTTGTGACACAAGTCTGCCCCCTGGTGACTAAATCCTGTCACTCATATTACCACTCACACACTACAGTTTCCCATGTATGTCAGAGAATGATTATAAGTAGATCAATTTACACCTTCATCTAATTAGTGAGCATGTTTTCATGCAGTGTAACATTCATTCACACAGAGTGCTTTAGTCTGTCAAAAGACAACAGGAAGTAAGATACTGTAAGCATATGATTCATATAGCGCGCAATAACATATAATTAGGCAGGTCACGTTTGAATGTGAAACTGTTTTACACATTGTTTATTGTTCTAATTAAACGTCTTCAGGAAATGTCTCAGAAACAAGGCAGGATTACCGACAGAGCAAAGTGAGCAACTGCCCCGGGGGGGGGGGGGATCGCCAGGGCCCTCAGGGGACCCACAGGCATCACGTTTACCATGTGGAAATTAGTTTGTGCTAATTTGATAAACTGAAAATGTGTTGTGAGACTGTGTACAACGCAGAAGCACAATATAAAATGAAATGATAGGAGCCTAAAGGTAACACACCTGCATTGTTGCTTAATATTTAGCCTCCATCTTGTAGATGTCAGGCACCTGAGTTCAGATCAATCTTAAAGGCTTTATCTTATTATTACTTCAATTTAAGTAGTGATTACGATGCGTGCACGTTCCTGAAGAACTAGCATTTTATTAAGTAACTGTGAAGTGCTTACTAATTATAAAAGTCCCAGGTGTACTCCGTGTGTTTTTTTTGTTTATATTTAGTTGAACATGTCTCCACTGAAGTAGAATATGAACCATGATGGCTCCTCCATCCTCCAAAGCCAAATTCTAGTTTTAAGACCTGGGTCTTAAAACTGCCACGACAGCATGGCAGGTATTGTTTTCGCCTTGTGAGTCTGTGTGCGTGGCAAAATGTGGTCCTGGAAACACCCACTGTAGCAGGAACTACCATAGTTTTAAGTACTGTGTCAGGTGTTTATACGTCTGTCTGTCAGATTGGGTTGGAAGTGGAGGAGGTGTAACAAGAATCTGAATCTGGGCCCAATTCAGACAAATATTCTTTACATAAATGTTCCTTATGACTTTATTCAGACATGATATTTATAGAAAGAACCACAGTGCTAGCACGGTATGGGACAGTTGGTGATGGATGTGAGTGGGTGGCCACGATGGAGAACAGCAGCGTTAGTGATGGATTTTAAAACGTATTGTGCTGTTAATGTCTTAATTAATGACCTCTGAGAGCACATGGGACGCTCACCCCTGCTTCTCACAGTGAAGGCCCTAATAAATGTTCTCTAATAACCTGAAATTCATCATTTCAGGTTATTAGAGAGTGAATTCTGCTGATTGTTTTATGATGTGCGCACACATACAGTGACAACGCATTAAGCTGGGACGCTCATTTAATTCCTATTTGCCCTCATGCTGTATGTAAAGCAGTTATGGAGAATGTTCAATTATTTATCCCTGCAGACGACATGAACGAAATTTGAAAATATAGGGAGTGAGTGTGGGCTGATTATTATTGTGGTTTGGAGGGTGTTGGGGGGGTGTTGAGCACTTTGCCCTACACCTCAAGGGGCAAAATCATTTTTACAGTTTGACATGAGAAGAATCTTCTCAATAACCTAATGTCAGCTCATTTCCAGTGTTTTGTGGTTTATTGAGCTAAATTTATTTCCTTTGTATGTAAGAACATTTAGACTTATTGCGTTGATATTAGTGGGGGCCCAGAGATCATTTTTCCCCCATTGGCCCCCTAATGTTTTTATCTAGCCCTGCTCAGACATTATGCATATGATGGTGTCAGGGAGTCTACAATGTAAACAGTCTATAACCATCATATTCTGTAATTGCTGTGTTAAATTAGATTTTTTTTAAATTCCTTTATAAGCCAGTATTTTCAGTGGGATGAAAAGGCCCTGTGTAAGGTTCCAGTGGCACCTCTGTTATCACTAAGTGTGGGGTTTCCATACATAAATGCCACGTTGACACATTGTCATGTGCATCAAACAGAATCTTCAAGTGGATATCTGCCTGTCTTAGGAAAAAAAAAACAGATGCTGTGAAGCATTGGTCTCCAGTATTTCTCCATTCCAAAGATGAAGCCCTCTTTCCTTTGGAGTTGAGGTCAAACAGAGGGAGGGGCTGGAGGGAAATAACTTTGCCATGGATGAGACATTCACACACATCTCCTACTTTCACCCGGCACAGCCTCGTTTCTGTTTTCGCTCCATCCCACTGGTGTCCTTGAAGTCTCCTCCACCTCAAAGCAAATAGGAAATGAAGGGAAAGAGAAGAGCGTCGCCATGTATCTTTCACTGTAATTGCCAAGTAGTATGACCTGAACTTGGGGTTTCTGAAGGAAGAGTATCCCTCCTCCTGCAAGACCACATACGACTAAAAGCTACTGAATCATGTAATGTAACATTAGCTTTGGGCCAGCAGCCATTCACAGCCTGTGTTAGAGTACACAGTCCTTTAAGGAGGTGGTTGTTAAAGTCAGGTTTGGAGACTGTGAGGGGTCCTCAAAGATTCAGTTCAGTCGGTTTTGTACAGTTAAAAGAGAAATGCAGATTGCAGCAAAAGTTAGTACAGCCTTCATTAGTGAGATTCTATTCTTTTATTTTGTTAACCTTTTGGATCTTTTATTTTTGATGACAGATTCGATCCTCCCGGGCATGGATGCTACCAGTCTTGCAGAAATCTATGGAGCAATGTGTAGACATTCATCCCAAATTATTTTTTTCAGCTGCTCTTTGCTGGAGGGCTTTTATTTATCTACCTTCTACTTTAAAATACTGCAAAGTTGTTCATTTGGATTGCAGTCCAGGGACATACTTGGCCAGATCATGGTTGTCCATCTTTAAAAACTCATCTGAGAATTGAGTCATTTCTTCTTACTTACTTTCTATCTTCTGCTTCTTGAAACTGGGAGTCATCTTTCCATTCAGTATGTGTGTTTACAAACACAGTGCCATCTATAAATGTCATCTCTCCTACACCTCTCACACACTCCCATCTCCATGTTTCAGGCCCAGGACTCTGCAGTCTCTGTGCTGGTCCTGACCAGGCCCATGCCAAAGAAGTGAAATCAGCCAAATCATAACAGAAGTTTCCTCAGGGCACTTTTCATATAGAACAGGTAAGTTCTTTTTATAATGTAATTTGCAGAGACTCAACATTCCCCTATGAACAACCACTCGTGGCAAGGAAAAGCTCCCTACATGCTGGACTCCATCCAGTCCAAACAAATTTATTTTGGTTTCATCAGACCAAAGAATGTGCTGCCAGCATTAATCAGATTTCTCTTCATGTACTTTGGCAAAGTTTATTCTTGCAGTTTTGTTCTGTTTTGTGAGAAATGGTTTTCTTCTTGGATGTTGGTTGTAGAGTTTGACTTCATGCGGTGTCCTTCTCACCAGTTTCTACAGATAATCCTTGTACCAAGTCAAAAGAACTGACTCGTTTCTTTTTCAATGCAAGGCTGTGTAAACAGCCTGTACCTCCCAGCTGTTGTTGCACTGATCACAAGTGACTTTTGTAGCAGTGGACACAGGTGTACTCAGTTTTGTACTTTGGGGCCCTTAGTCTGTTTAACCTGTTGTGGTGTGGTGGCTTCAGAAAGATTTCAGACCCCTTCATTTTCTGCACATTTAGATTTGATTTCATTTAAAATTGAAAAAAATCCCAAATAATCTAGATTTCAGTCTCTGTGTATATGTTTATCACCTCAAAGATGTTAAAACGACTACTTTCGCATTACAAACACTTTAACCCACTGTTTATATAAAAACATTGATTAGTACAGCTTCAGTGTCAGTGGGAAAATGTCTCCTTTTTCCATTTGCGTTTATGACTTGTGTAACTTGGTTACAAGCCCTCCACAAAATAAATATTGTTATTATGTTGTAATAAAATAGCTTTATTGTATGTTGGTAAATCGACCCTTTAAGGAGAATTCCAAAAGAGCCCCATGAAAAATAAGTTTGATTTCTCTCTTCTTCTTTTCCATTAGAAATGATTCCAATATATACGTGTAGTGGCTCTAATTAGATTTACTTTTCATCTCTATTATTTTGTTTTGCACAGTATAAAGAAACTAAAGAAGAAGAAACTCTCGCTGTAAGGAGTCACTGGGAAGAAACTTTACCAAATGAGGGTTCATGACCAGGAAATATTGAGGGTCTGTGATGTGAAAAAACTACACTGTATATTCTGATCTGTATTTTTTTTTTAGCATGAGTCACTCTGAAACTTTTCCTTCTAATCATCTGTCACCATGGACTGTTAAACCTCTGTGTGTCTCTCTGCATGCAGGACCTGGAGTGAGGCATATTGCTCATCTCTTAAGCCCATTTAACAGCTCGTTACCCATTCGTCTCTTTCTCCCTCTTTTCCTCTGTTCCAGGCACTCATCACTTCTTGGTCAGGTTCCATTTTTTCTAATGCGACGGAAATGAGCCGTGAGCACTGCAAAGTGAAGTGGAGCAGATTCGTGGTGGCATTTTACTACTGCAAACACAAACAGTGGCAACGAGGACATGGGAGAGCCCGATGACACAGAAAGCCCAGAGGTTAGCCACATGTAATTCAATTGGACCGCACTTAAAACACGGGGGCTGAGGTGTTACACCACACATGCTTAATGCTTAATTAAACCAGATTAGAGGTGAGCCACAGAGATGTTGTTCCACACTGAGTTAAGCATCTGATCTGTACGAGTGTGAAAAGCTCTGGTTTGGTCTTTTTTGCAGGTGCTGAACAGGAATTAAAGCTTCAATATTAAATATATCAAGAACACAAGTTTCAACATTTTGAAGTTGTTACTTAAAGGGAAAGTATGTTCTTTTTTTTCAACATGGGTCCCATTCTCAAGGCCGTCCTGTGAATCAAGCTAACTTTGCACTCCCCAATTCAGAAGCATTAGCCTCTTCAGAGCTTAAATTGTACATGAAGCATTTCTAGCTTTTGTCTCTTAGTCCAAATGTAAGCAAAACAGAGATTTGACCCCTGAATACGCAGCTACTAATCTACGTACTTTACAACTTGCCTGCTCACTAGCTTCACAGAAGTTTGTTTGCATGTGCGAGGCTAAGAACAGTGTCTCACAACCTCACACATGTAAACAGAAGCTAGTCTGGTTAGCCAACAAGTTGCCCTGGAAGTAGCAATCCAATAATAACTAATCCATGGAATACTTTGTTTACTTTTAGTGAGACTTGGAGAAAGACTTGGAGATGGTGAGTGCAGAGATAGCCTGAACCATTGTTAAGTGAATGCCATTATGAGAATAAAACCCAGGTTGAAAAATATCAGATTCCCTTTCATAATTTCTTAGAAATTACTACTCAGTGATAACTTTGATAAAACTTTAATATAAACATGACATTAAAGGGGCAGAATTCTAACTACATAGTATCAAATTCAATGTTTTGAACACAAACAGCCACGACCCAAAGCTGTTGCGAACAAGATTAGAAATAATAAAAAGTTCATATTTCAGACAGTGGAGTCCAGCGTCTGCTCAGGATCACAGGAGTTCATCATGAGGAAGAGGCGTTTGGAAAGCTCCGGACCGACCCTCCGAGTGGTGGAGGTCACGCCTTCTCCTCTGCGGATCAGCAGGTCAGACAGGAGGGAGATCTTCTCACGGTCGGTCCTGCACAGACTGTAAGCCTGCAGACACACAGGGAAATATTTAAAAAGGCACCAGACAATAAATAGATGTTAACTGTAAGATACATTTAAAAGTCTGCAGTTGAACAGTAGCTGCTTTTTAATGCAGTTATGATTAAAATTATCTCAGGGCCTGTCTATAAAAGTTCAGGGAGCCAAACACATTGTGTCTGATTTTTAATGTTGACCCGTATTATGTTGTTTAACTAGTTGTGTGTCAGTCCTGTAATGGACTGGGTGCTTTTCAATCCTGCGTGTATCCTGCCTTATCCCCAGTGTAAGCTGGAACTGGCTGCAACCTCCTATTTCCTCCTTATGACAACACACCAACTTATCTTATGACGAAAAGCATTTGGTTTGTAGTGTTAACCAGAAAGAGAGAAAAATGAATCTCATTCCAATTTATTTTTTTTAACGTTAGGATGAGAAATTATGCAAATATTCTGTTGCCATAGAAATGCTCTGCCATAAAAAGGTAACCAGCATAAAGAGTTCAGGTTACGTTCATGTGTCAGCAGTGAGAGTACCTTCTTTAGCAGCTGTGGGGAGGGGTAAGCTGCCAGAATGGCTGAGGCCATATCTGGACTGACTCTGTTGAACTGTTGGATCTGTCTCTTCCACACCTGCAGCAGGCCCTTACCAGCTCTATCCACCCTCTGCCCCCCCGCCCATTCACTCTCCAGGTGGAAGGAGAAGCCTGTCTTCTCCCTCTCCCGCCTGAAAACACACAGAGGGACATGAGACGTTATTGTCTGATCTGAGAGGAGGTGTTGGAGTGTCATTGTAGGGAAGAAAAACTAAGCTCGCTTACTTGAAAGGGGCCTCTGCCACCGCTTTGGTTGTCATAGTGATGTGATCCGAGAAGTCCTTCCATGTTGACAAGAAGCGGACTGAGACACCAGTGTGAAGCTGGAGATGTACCACTGCCTGATGGGATATTGGACAATGGGGAAAATGGGAATCACTATGAAATAATTAACTGTCCTTAATTAATCCTTCATCTGCCCTGAAAACTCACCAGATGCCTCAGTGTAAATCAAAGATTGTTTAATTTGCACATTCATTTGAAAAAAAGGTTTTAACAGGTACAGGACTTCCCCATCAATTTAAACAAGCATTGACAAATCCATTAATTATCAATTTAAGGCGTTTGGACCTTAGTTTCCAGATCAAGTGCAAATTCAGGGGTTCACCTTGACTTGGGGATTAATTAATAGTAAATTAAGGGGTTTTAATTGATTATCTGCATAGTTTAAAGCTTCCTACGTGGTAAGAAATCATTTAACATTTATCAGTTAGCCTGAAAATCATAAATTAAAGCTTTGATGTTAATTTTATTGGATTGTTACCTCTTAAAAATCCCATGCAGATAATCCATTTAAAATGCCTTAATATATTAAAACACATGTTTTCCATTGATTCTGCTCTTAAATCCTGTGAAAAATACCATAATTACATCATTAGTAATGGGAGAATTACTGGAATTTTATGATTAAAAAAAATTAAGGAATGCAGTATCATAGTGAATAATTTAAAGTCTGTTTAGTTTCCTCAGTTATTTTTCTTTGATTATAAAAAACAATAATGCACTTCCTCTATCGACCGAACCCACCTCCTCCACTTCAACTCGTGACACCTCAGGTAGCACCTCAGCTCCTCCATTCCTCCTTCTCTTCCTCGCTTTCCCTCCCCCTTGCTCCTCATTTGCGACAGCCTCTCGAAACCTCTTCTGGCTTTGTGATTTCTGGGATCTGAGGGCAAAAAGTATTTTCGTATTAACTCTCAGGACGTCCTCTGGTCTCAGAGTGTGGCTGGGGCTGCTCTCTTTGCTCCATTTCCTTTCTTCACACATATTTTTCACACAGTTTCCAGCTGAGTTGTGCCAGATTCTGCTGACAGTGATACGTGATACGGCTGCAGATATGTGTAGGTTAGCTTACAACGTATCTGAGTACCATTTCTTTCTTCCTTCCTTCCTTCCTTCTTCCTGCCTTCTCCATCCAATCAATCTGTCTACCTTCAGGATAGCGTTTCTCATTCTTCATTGTCCAAGAGGGTACAGGATTTCCACCCAGCTGCCTCTGGGTTATCATTGTCTCCAGTCTGACTAAATGAGGCACTTGCTGGATAAAAATGTCCGACAGGTCTAATTTCAGATCCTGGCAGATCATGTCCTTCCCTACCTGAAGTATTTCTCCATGTCGATGACCACCAGGCTGAGGATCTTGCCAGGGTGACGCCTCTGCTGCTCTTGCACCCATGATGTCAAAGTGGGACCAGAGTCTGAGCGGCCGTGCCTCTCTTCCTGCAGCCGACAGGGTGAATGGAGAAGTAGATTACAATAACAGGTAATTAATATATAAACCTGCTGTTACAACACATTTGAAGTAGTCCCTTTGGAGAAGTGGACAAGAAGACAAGAAGTTAACATCCCATAATGCTCTGTGACATGTATGAAATACAGAACAGGCCCAGCAGACCATGATTTTGGATCAAAAGGAAAAAAGGATTGAAGTTGCTTCGAAACAAGGTTCATTACGGTACCCAGTGGCTCTGCATTTGGAGAGTTAGATCTTCACATATACACCGAAGCTCACTTAGTGACACTGTGTGACACAGTGGTCTGTGCACTGAAGGAGTGAGTCCTCCTCAGATATCCCTCTCCAACACAATTTCACTATAAGTGATGAGGTGACACAATTCACAGGACTACGGCTTCATCAGTCTGTATTACACAAACCAATGTTTTTTAAACTTAGTCTTTTTAGTACAAAACGACCTCTGTGTGTTTCCACAGGCTGGGTTTATTGCTGAACTGTGGTAGGAGGAGAGAAGCACAAAGAGAGATCCCCAGAAATTATGTTGTGTTTTTTTTTCTAGGAAACCAACTGGAAACTATTAGTAAAGTATTTAAAAATGACAGACCAACACTACATGTGTTACATTAAATATCCCTTCATCTGCTCTGTTCTTATCTCAACTTAACTGTTACTACAATTAACACATTTCCTCTCTAGGATCATTTCAGTTTCATCTGCAGCAGCAGCAGCAGTCGCCCACCCACCAACCTGAGTGTAGCTGTAGATCAGTGTGATGAAGTTATCTACAGTCATCTGCATCACAACGTGGACCTCTGGGACACACGCTCCATCATCTGGCTGAGATACACAGGGAGCAGAGGGGAGATGGTCACATACTTATTATTATTCAGGTAAGTGGTAAATGCATCTGAAAGACTGGCTCATTAAGTTCAAATTATTTATTTCTATTTATGTTCAGTAAAAATTGCATAAGTAAAATTTTTGTGTTGAGGTGTTACATTCTTTGGCATTTAGCACTGAAGCTACCTGGGCCTCCAGGGTCCAGTATCACGTACACACAACAGCAGCAGCTCTGCTGGAAAAAAAAATCCATGGGGAAACACTGGTGTGTGAGTATGTGTGAATACGTGAATACCTGTGCACTGGGAGTCCTCCTCATCCAGCTGATACTGCGTGGGAGGGGTTGCTTCTCTATAGCACAACTGCAGCCCAGAGCCTGCACCGACGCCAGCAGAGTCCCACCTCCCTCTAGCTGTAAGAGAGCTGCAAACACAAACACACACTTACCAAAATAATGTCCTCAGTAAACCCATAATAGCTTAAATAATGCCTCCAGAGCATTAAGATAAAACACACTCTGGCTTTATTTGCAGTCTAAAATTAAATCTACAGAGACTCACGGGACACGAGTGACTCAGAAAAGATTCTGTTATCCACTTGTGCACAGTGCCAAGTATTAATAAATGTTTTTTTTTTTTCGTTACCTGGGTCCACAGCCACCACCATGTGCTTGATACACTCCTCTGGCCTCAGGGCCTTGGCAGCCTCTGCTAGAGCTTTTCTCTCTGCTTTCTGTCTTTCTTGTTCCAGCCTAAGCACCTCCTTGTCCCTCTGCTGTCTCACCCTGGCTTGTCTTCTCCTCAGAGCCTCTTCCCTGGAGGCCTGGATCTCCTCCACCGTCCGCTTGGCAGGTTTCCTCTTGGCAGGAGAGGTGTCTGTGCTCCCTGCACTGGAGAAAGGCTTCAGAGGCAGCCAGTGCTGAGGGAGAGCTGCCACCTCCTCTGGGCCATCTGAGGCCCCCTGACTCACTGTTCTCACCTGATGGAAGCCGAGCGGGGGCTCTGACTCTGGAAACCCATACTGGCAGGAGAGCTGTAAGCTGGCCAAATTGGATGGCGAACACAGCTCAGAATCTTTCCCATTAGTGAGAGCGGAGGAGGCACTGATCACATTGTCCTGTTTCTTTTTCAGTCTCTGTGCCAGAGGGATATAAGGCGCATCGTCATCAGAATCACTGCTGATCATCGTTACATCGGCTGTTCCTGTACATTTGCCTGCATTATCCCTCACTAGGGAGGAGATGGCTGCGTCCCCTTCATCAGAATCATCCAGGTAGACCAAATCTGGCTTCTCTGTGCTGCTCTTTGAGGTTTGGCTGATGTGTCGACCAGGCTGGAGGAAGTCAAACACAGGCAACTCCTCGTCTAGGTCACTGGTGGAGGCACTGCTGCTGGCCATGGCCTTTCATGTCCAAGCAAAAGTTACTGTAAATGAGATATGACAATTATAACAGGATAACCAATCAGGGTCACAGAATTGCCTTTCCCTCTGGTAGCAAAACCCACACCAGGCTTCAGTTAAAAATCTACCAATTTAAGATGTCTTACTGTGTATACCAGTGGACACGTTACCTGATGTATCATTACCTAAAACAATAACAATAACCCACCAAGCAGGACTTATTTCAGTCTAATTGTGGTTTTTGTAACTGCCGTACACTGCTCGTTACTGCCTACCGCACTGTGTTTTGGTGTACGAAGATAAAGGACCAATTACAGAAGTCGCTTGACATAACTGTCTGCAGCTCGGTGAATTGGAAATGTGACTTCCAACTCTGCCGAACTCGACTGAAGCTAGCCGATAAGAAATAAATTACTTTTTAAATTGAGTTTGGCACAGCAGTAACGTTCCCTTAGAAAGAAATTGGTGATACACACGCATACACACAGCTAAAGCCAAGCCCAATTTTCTGACAACAGACAACCAAACCACACTGAACAGCGAGCGTTTAATACAAAGAGACACCGCACATCAGATGGAAATGGCTTCACTCACCGCGGCGCATACTTACTTTGAAATCTTGCATGCAGACGTGTAGTTCAGAAGTAGGGTATTACTTAGCTATCTGCATTAGCCTGTTGTTGTAGTTCTAGCTATTGTTTATTTCCACAGACACACAACACGGAGAGTTTCAGTCCTGTTGTGTTACGTGAAACATTTGATTTCTCCCGGGTTACATGAATGTGTTGCATTCAGGTTTATGGGACGACCCAAGCTTATAAATGCCCGCTTTTAACACATATGTAATGTCAAAAGTGATATATTTGAGTCTGTTTTACTTTGAAAAGAAAAACAAAGAAGAAGAACAAAAAGCAAAATTAACCGGTAACCCCAATTCAATTTAAATGACTGCTGCTTCATCATAGAAAGTAATAAACACCAAGGTGTTTCTTTAGACTTGGATGATTCTGTCATCCAGGTCCGCCAACAAATCTCAGGACATATAAAATATGGTTCATAGTATTTTGTTGTTGCTGTTGTTTTGATTAAGATGATGGTGGCAAACAGCTACAAACTGAGAAGTCCGATGAACTGTATTTCCAGTGTGTTGGTTCAGCATTTTACTTGGGGATTTTGAACGCAGCATACGTGCCCGGATGTGACGCGAAGACGTTAACGCAAGTGATACCGTTCAAGATGGCAGCGCTGGCGTCCTTGATGCTGAAGTCCCGAGCAGGTATTAAGTATTTATGTTGTCATTTATACGCGCTTGGTGAATTTACAAATTGCTCGTTAGAAGGCGAGAGACCGGTATATTGATTCCCAGCAGCCTCTGTTAACACGCCGTTTAAACGTGCGTTTTCCCAGCTAACTTAGCTAGCTGTGCCAGCTTTTCAGTGTACAAATTAGCACCGAATGTCATGGGCGCTTGATGATGTACCGCTTAAGTGTAAACATAACTAAAACGCTATTCTGCTTTATACATTTTATTGTAATAGCATCGTGCTCACCAACAAGCAGCTTTACACGTTCGCAGAGAACTATTGACGGTTTTGTAACGGGACACGTGACACTCCAACTCGTACTTATGTCGCTAATAAAACTTTTCTTTCATTTAAATTCACCCTCCACCGTGTATGTTGTTAGGAAACCCCATATAAACCTTGCTGTCATTTGTTAAAGTCATTGCAGTGTGTTTTACTGAGAACTTACATAGAATCTTTTTAAACTGTGATATTTTTAATGGAGTTTGGTGTGATATGCCTTTACATAAATTCCTTGGTGCTGCTGGTTTCAGGTCTGTTGGCGCCTGGTCAGTCCTTTATACTGGACTCTGTCAGGTTTGCATCAAAGAAGTCTGGTACCAGCTGCAAGAACGTTGGAGGACACAGCCCTGGTCGGAGATACGGCTTCAAGAAACAGGATGGTAATTCCTGTTTTGCTGAAAATGACAGTTCTTCACTTCAGAACTGAAGAAGCTGACGTTTAATGATTTCATGCATTCTGACATACTGCATCCTGTTAGCACTCAATGTCAATAAGAATTCTGGCAATATTTTTTATTGATTAATAAATTTAGTGATTTGCACATAAATCGTTAAAACCTAGAAAAGAATCTCCACAGTGTTTCTTTAAGTGGCAGCGATGAGTGATGTGTGATATTCCTCAGATGTTGTCTGAATACATGATGACAGGAGTGTGACCTTGAACATCTCCTTCCATCATTTCCAGGAAACTTTGTCCATGCTGGTAATATCCTTGCAACGCAGAGAAAGATGAGGTATCACCCAGGAGCACATGTAAGTGGATGCATTCTGTGTCAGAAGTGGCCACCTGAGGTTATTTCACACTTATATGTACACTCTCGCATCTTGCATCTCCTGTCCTGCAGGTGGGGATGGGAACCAACAAGACTCTCTTTGCTATGGAGGACGGCTACGTCAGGTTCACCAAGGAGGTCTTTATCCCTGTACCACGCAGCCGGCTGTCCTCACGGATCATCCCTAAACTGCCAAAAGGAGCTGTGCTCTACAAGACCTTTGTCAATGTCCTGCCACTTAAACAGGAGGGAAAGTTTAAACTGGTAGACATGGTCTAAAACTGACTAGACCGGACTGGAATGTTATTCTTTTTTGTGTATTCCTTTGGCAGTCACAATCAATAAGGATTTATTTTGGTGGACTGGCATCACATGCACCCTGGAGGATTTTGGCAGCTTGGGCTTCTATATTTGACTGATATTAGATGGTTTGATTAATCTTAGGCAGAGACGGGCAGTGAAACCAGCTGTAACACTGAATAAAAACAGTGCCGACTCAGTCCTTGGCTGCCTATGAAACACTTACAGTATCTAACAGAATTTCAGGTCTCACACATGAATCTACAGTTGATTTGGGCAAAACTTAAGTTCATAAAATGTATAATTGGAGAAAAAACATGCATCATATCAACAGTGGTGATTCCTGTATTTAGTAATATGTTAATGTGTTGGATGATGTTCACCCAGGACATACCACCTGTACTGGACAATAAAAGTTTTATATGAGTAAGTCTTTTAATGAGTTGACTTTTTAAAAAGTAAAGATCCTTAAAAAAAAAAAAAAAAACAGTTATACATCAGTGTAAAAATATTGAGTAATGAATAAAATCCTACATTCAAAATCTTCCTTTAGTAAAAGCATGGACAAAATGTAGTTGGAGTTACAAAAATAATGCAGTAGTGTTCTTCTCAGAGTGCTGTGTGTTAGATAGGATTGTTGTCATTGATGCTTTAATGTGTGAGCAGCAATTTTTTCATAGTTTATCATCATTTTAATGACTTTTTAAAAAATGCCGTTCAGTTTAAACTGCAAAAACCTCAACCTTTCTCACTGAACATTGCACCATAGTGTTGTAGTGTTAATAGTAATTTTTTTTTTTAAAAAACATAAGTAATGTTATCAAGAAGTAGTAAAGATTTGATCCCAGGAAACCATTTTCAGCTGCAGACAAAGTGTAATACAAACAACTGACCACAGGGTGTCGCCAGATCCCTGTGAACGATGAGCTCCTCACTTTGATGGAACCCTAATAAGCACGGTTGGGGTCTAAATTGCACATTTCAGTGTCTTGATAAAACTTTTCAATAACACCATGTTTTCATGAGCTAATAAAATAGATCTGTTTGCAAAATCATCAGATTTAGATATACATGGCTACTGGACAGTGACAGAGCAGATCATTTCTCCATTATTTGAATTTCGAGAAACAGGAAGTAGTTTTGAAAAATACAGCTTGTTAATGATTGCTCAGTCAGATGAGTATTTTCTCATACTCACCTGACTGATGTCTTTGATAATAGGCAGTAAAATATATAATTTTAAAATGAAGTGATTAAGATTTGGTGCTTTACAGAAAGAAAATATTTCCATGTCCACTCATGTGCAAACCAAAAACTGCCCACACAATGTCATTCCATTACTTTTACATTAGGTATTCCTCACTATGAGTTTGTGAAAAATATCCCCCGAGGCTTATGGTTGTTGAAAGTAAAACTTTGATGATTCCTTACTCCGTCTATGTTCTAATCCCTGCATAAAATCTGTAAAGAACGGTACAAGCTTATCAGTAAGATATTTTGTCAGCATTTCTTTGAAAAAGCTCTCAGCATACGAAGATAAACAGGAACAGATGTATTTCAGAGACTCATGGTATGCAGAGGGGAGTGTGGGTAATGCCTGGTACACTGGGAGTTGGAACACTGTCATGAAGCAGAACAAATGATGGATGTGAGGAGTTTGCAGACATGGCACTCGAATTCTTAGATGTTGGAGGGTAAAAAATTGCTGTTTGTGGGTCAGTGTGAACTCCACTGCCTGGTTGGATAAATGTACCAGGGATAAACGGAGGAATATTTTTAGAAACCACCAGTGTACGGATTTGGACCTAAAGAGTCCATGTTTTCCTTCTTTGTAAAAGAACAAATGAGTCATGAGGTTATTGAGTTGCCACTGGCTCTTGTGAGAGAAATGCGTTCTTGATTCTCGGTCCAGGCCAGTATCAGGGAAGGTCGTCCTCAATGGATGCACAAACAGCAAAGTACATCTGGGTTAAACAGTAACCTTGAACTTTTCCTCTCAAACTCAGACAGCCGTTGGTAAAGTATTTGGGCTAAACAGAGTTACTGTTTAAGCAAAGCCTGGCTTTGCCGAAGACACCTCTTTGACAGTATAGATTTTTTAGCTTAACTTAGTTAATATTTTGACTTTTGTGTTGTTTGAAGCTATGTAGAGACTCTGTGGAAGAGATTTGTTTTTAAACTATGTTTTAACATGTAACAATCACATGCTGACACTGAGTTTATAGCTACTGTTACGTGTCCAGTGATGGAAACATGTCTGTCGGTCCAGACTCAAAAAAAACCTCAACTACTCGCTGGGCTGGCCTGAACTTAAATACTGACTTTAATGATCCCAAGTCTTTGTCATTTGTGCTTTTAGTTAAATATCTCAGTATTGGAAGGTTCTATGGGATTATATTGCTGTAGTGAATTATTAGTCCTTAAAGCATTTGATTTGAGGTTTAATTGGGGGGTTTTAAAAGCTGTTACATGTAAAAACATTTAATGAAAGGACGAAGTACAAAAATATCCTGAAAGAATCATATTTGTGAAACCTCTAAAAGTGTCCTTCTATCTTACCATTACAGGAAAAACAAATAACAAAACCAGTCAGAAATTGCATGGACGATGCAGTGGTAGTGTAGTGCACAGCATGAGTCAGAGTCATTATCATGACAATACCTCTAAGAAGAATCACTGAGACCTATCAACAGCTCTGCCTCAAAGAACAAGCGTTCCCTTCCCGAAACGCTTTTCTTGTCCCTGATGGCGTCACTCTCTTGGCTCTAACAACAGCAGCCCTCTTCCTTATGCTCTGGTTTGGCAGAGAATTCTGGGAACATCAGAGAGACAGAAAGGCTGAGTTCTGTGCTGGCCAGTAGGAGGAAGCCTGGCCTCGGAGTGCTGTGGACGGTTGACTGAGGTTGTGTGTTGCTGCACTGAAGTTTGGGAATTCATCCTGGGAGTGATTTGACAGCTGAACATCCAGAGACTGGCCAATGGTTTCTTCGTACGTTGGTGGTGGCTAAAATGGAACGTGACAAAGAACATATTATGATGTGACATATCTGAAGATCTACTCCTTTAAACAAGTATGAGTATGTGCTCACCTCATCGTGGCAGCCACTGAGGCCGAAGCGTTGTGCGATCATGAAATGGATCTGTCTCTGCCTGTCCTTCTTACGAACGCTCTCGTAGGAAGGCAGTCTCGGCAGGGGCCCCTCCATGTGGTAGTCATTTGGCTTCCCAATGATGAACAGCCTTCCAGAGAGCTAGAATACACACGCGCGTGCAAATATTCAAATAAGAAATTTCTAACAGCTGTGCAAGATGCATTTTAAATATTTGCAACAATTCCTATCGGCTCTGATCCCTGAAGCGTCTTACCTGTGGTACAATAGCTCCCTGGTTCATGGCAGCACTGTGCTCATCATGGCCAGGGCCCACCAAATTGTGTCTGAGGTGGTAATGGGGAGGATCATCCTCGGAAGAGAGATCATAGCAGTTTCACATCATTTTACAAAGAGCTTCAGCTGAGTCCAGCAACCAAACGGCTGTTAAATCTTTTCAAAAGTCGTACTGGTCTGAGGTTTTGTTCAGTGCTACTTTTAAAGTGAAAGAAATATATGGGTGATTCACAGATCTGAATTTTCCTCAAAACTTTAACTTGTCTTCCCTGACACCTTGTCCCCCCCCTTTGTCCTCTCAATAATATGGAATATTCTTGCTGCTAGAAAGTAGTTCCAGTGAAACCTGTGTGTTCTGTAGATTATCAGAGTTATCAGAGAGACACTGGTCTTTTTAGACGTCATTTTTCTTTTTTGTGAGGAGCACATGTGGAATCCCATTCATCTTATTTTAGGGTGGAGGCAGAAATCACTGAAATTAATGTCTGAAATCTCAAAGTGTAGTTTAATGAAACCAAAACCCTCTGTATGGTCAGTTAGTACCAGAGCAAAGTAACACAACATTTCTTTGTGAGTGAGAGTGAAGAATCCCCATCAGCTCCAGTAGCAGTGTTGTGTAGCTGCCCATGACCTCTGACCTCCTGGGTGAGAGTGAATCAAGTGTGAATTCTTTGTCTTTTTACCTTTGTATTCAGACTTTGTTACGTTCAGAGGCAGTGCTGATACAGACTAATAAGCCAGGCTTATTGATGATTTAATTAGATATCCATTGTTTCATGTTCACAGCTTTTTACTATTAGGAATCTGCCCAGGGGCCCCAGACTCTCAGGAGCAACAAAAGCTCCAGGTTCACTCTGTGTGTCAGTGGGTTTGGGTAATTTAATGTCTGCAGTTTCAATGATGAATTTGCATCAGTAAAATACAACACCAGCCATGGCAGGTCCTGCATTATTAATGTTGTAGCCCTGTATTACACCCTGTCCCTGTGTCAACACCTAGATTTAAGACTTTTTATTACTTTAGTCAATATAGTTTAAGTTACATTAAATTGTGGTTGCAAACTCGTGTTGCTGCAAACTAGCTTAAACACATAAAATGATCAAATAATTTAAAATAATAGTGTGTATATAAGGAGGTGAAAACACAAAGGTGAGTCGTTCTTACTGTATAGTGCTCTGCTGTGTAGGGTCTGAATCTGCAGCACAGAGGATCTTTTCTGTACAGGACGACCACCAGCATCAGGATCACTAAACAAACTGCTATACAGCACACTGAGGAGGAGGAAGAGGAGAAACACCACACAGAGAAAAAAAAGAGAGGGGGGGGGGGCTCAAAGTCAGGCTACATGTAACAGTCAACTAGGCATGTAATAGAACATGAAGATAGTAGTGGGTTAGTTGTAATTTCATGTTAACATGATATAAAATGTCCAAATACTTTAGTTGTTTTTAGGTGAAATGAAATGAATGGGCAGGCTGTGACACATCATGTTGTTGATGTTGTTGTGTTTAACATTCAATAACCTGATAAATCTATGAGCTGTATAACATGATGGAGATGCTTTTAATATGACATAGGATCCTATGTTCAAATGATATTCATTATTTCATTATGTCATTTAAGGTTCTACCATATATTCTCACTGATGCTTTTCCTCACTTTACAGCAGTTTATCATAACATGTGAGATGGATTTTGACAATTCAAAGTAGTTTAAAAAAAAAAAAAAGTGCTGAACCCACCTGAAGCCACAATGGCAGTCAGTAACTCTTGTGCCATCACAGGATTCTCTCCCAGAGTCAGGGGTAAAAAAAAGACAGCAGCAGACGTTCTCCCTCTTCAGTCAGTGTCTCAGGTTCACATACATCACCAGCTTCAAAACTAAAACCAGTCCTTTGTACTCCAGCTGGACAGAAAAACAGCTGACTCTGTGGAATTCACCTGAACTTGTTTCAGAGCTCCTGAGCACCATACGGACTCACACACCTCAGGGATTATCCAGCAGGTAAATATTAACACCATGTCAGGAGAGTGGCTGAGCTTCCTGCAGGAATAACTCACCACGGCCTGCCCTGGGAAAGAAAAAAAAAACTGGAAAAACAGGCTCTGAAAAGCTGAAGCTTGTGCAGACTCTAGTGGAAGTTACTGGAGATGCATTTTATTGACTGGCCTGTTCGGCTTTTTAAAACTCATTAATGAGCATTGTGATTTGTACCTGATTATTGTAACTAAGAGAAGAGCACACAGTAGCAGGCAGTGGAAATCCTCACAGAAGGCACAGCTTCCTGTTGCTGCATGTCCGTTCTTTCAAATCATCATTTCTTATTCCTAGTGTTTAGTTCAAAAATATCTTTAAGGAGCCAAGTCTCAGTTCCTCATTCGTCTGACTTCAGTCCAGTGACAGACTGTTCTAAAATACAGTTTTGAGTAAATGTACTTGGATCGATTTCACCATTAAACTGAAGTCACAAAAATGAGGAACTGAGACGTGGACTGATGTGAGACCTGAACTCCGTACAGACTCCACATAACTCCAGCCTCATGTTTTTGAATAATAATGACATTTAAAAAATAATAAGGACATTGGCATTCAGCATGAACATTTAATCACCATGCTTATTCATTGAAAAGATTTGGTCTCAGCCACTACTTGTGACTTGACTTGGACAAAGCTCTGATGTACAGTGACACAGGTCGGTGCCTGAACGCAGCACCATCTTTCTTTCCTTATTCACTGCATCCTTACATTCTCCTTCTCCCCCTCCTCCCCTCACCCCTGCCATGCTCATCTCCTCCGATTCACCCAACCTGTCGCTCGCTCTACAAACTTCGCATCCTTCTCATCCTGTGAACGGCCGCTCATCCTCCCTCCATCCTCCTCCTCCTGCTCCCATGATCCTCACCCTCCCCCCTTATAATGACTGTGGGCGTGATGTGGTTGAACGATCACGACATGCCTTTTAAATGTTAAGTGATATAGGCAGAAGCCCCGCAGATTGTGAATCACTCAAAGGAGGAGCTTGTTGAGGAGAAGGGTGATCCACAGAGAGGGAGAGAGGGGGGATCTGCGTGGTTCGGTTTCTCAGTCTCTCTTCTCCTCACCAGGCTCCTCCGTTGTACCAGCGCGCAGGGAGGACGGCAGCATGGAGCGGATGGAGTCGATGGAGCCGATCTCGGCGTACTACACCACAGCTTACCCGGAGATCCAGCCCGATAGCGGCTACGGATCCAGAGAGACCACCGACGGCCAGGCAAAGACTCCACCAGCTCGAACGTATGACGAGGAATTGGTGCACAAGGTATGGACACTACAGCAGGCTTTAAACCCAGGACTAAAACTAAACCTGGGTTTAGTTTTATTTTAACCTAAACTTTTAAACTCTGGAAGACTGATCACTGGTCAGATATAATCCAAGAAATCAGATAGGTGCGAATTTTCTCTCTCTCTTTTTTTTTTTTTTTTTAATTTATTGGTAACTTGAAAGAAAATATCTAAACCCCACAGTAGCCCCGGCCTCCGGTCCGGGTACGCCTCCGTGCTGGACCGGCTTTGCGCTCTCCGTGGTGCTGATCTTCACTTTGGATGCAGTTTCCCTTGGTCAGTCTCCAGACTTGTTCCGTGCCAGATTTACCCCGCAAACGCATAATTCAGACCGCAGCTCCTCACACGCCAGCTCCCTGCCTCTCACTGGGGCGACGAGGCTTTAGAGAGAGGTCGCTCTCCGTCCACATGGTTTTAGAAAAACACTGAATTCCTCTGTACCGTGTCGATCAGATCACCTGGTCTTCATCAGAGCAGAAAACACCACAGCGTGGAAATACTACTTTACAAGTAAATATCCTGCGTTTCCAAAGTTTAGTTAAAGCTGCACTATTCAATATTTTTATACTAACAAATGATGAAAAGACTGTAATGTGAAAAGTGTCACCTCCAGTGATGAGCCCAGAGAGCATTATCACCCAGCTCTGCAGCGTCCCTCAGCTCTGTGGAGCTTTTTAGCGTCTTTCAACTCATTGTTTTGGTTTCACAACTCATAACTTTAATGTTGTGACTCAGTCTCACTGCTCTCAAATCCTCATTTCCAGCAGCAACGGGGCAGCAAATCTACCTGTCCAGCACCAAACAGTAGACAGAGAAGGTTAGTGACGAGTCAGATCTTTCTCAGGAGTTGGCAGAGACCAAAACAGAGACCAAATAATGGACTTGAATTTGTCAGGAGTCTAGAAACACAACTCCATGAGTTGTGACTCGTGTTACTCTGTATTTGCTGAATGTGTCAATAGACAACTATTTCCTCATACGTTAGCTGCTAAATAATCCCTCTGCTAAACACAAATTGGCTAACATGAACTAAATACAGGCAGTACAGTGACGTTTGTAATTTTAAAAAATGAGATGCTCTCACACCTATACATCTTGTGTCAAGCAGTTAAGGCTACAGTAGCTTACATACACCAGCCATAGGCTTGGAGTCCGGACTCCGTTGATCCTCGGAATCCCCTGGACCTGTCTATAGAAGGAACAAAGACAGAAAGACAAAGAGAGAAGAGAAACTCCCTCTGGGCTTCATTGAAATGTCACATTACATTATGTTGTATTGCAGGAACAGCTTGAAGTTCAGTGTGAGGGAGCTCAGTCAAGGCTCGTGTTTTTTTTTAATATCTGGCCTTTAGTCCACTGTGTCCTACTTCCCTTTCAAATATCAGTCACTGTGGTAAATCAGTGCACATGCTGATATTTTTATATATTTTAATTCATTTCCAAATGTTAATGGGCTTCATTGCTATGTCCCATTTGTCTGATGATGTCTGACAATAACAACATTGACATCTAACACACTGATGATCACACGATCATAACGTCACAGTGCTTAGAGTAATGATTTTGTTCCTCAGGCCGAAACTGCTGCTAAGTGTCTTTATATCATTAGTGTGAGTTTGGTGTGAACTGTCTTCCCAAAGGCTAATGGTCCTTTGGGACGTAAACCGGGTTACTCTAATGTAACCGCTATGCTCTTTGACCAGCTTCCTTTAACTGCCTCAGATAGTTTGTGAGTCTGCGTGTGTGTGTGTGTGTTAGTACATGTGTGAGGCCTCTGTTGTGAGGGGAGCAGGTGCTTTGCGAAGGGGCAAATTATAGCAACGCAAGCTGTTCTTTCAAAAATCAGGAACGGTCATTTTCAGGTGAACACCAAGAACAAGTCAATCTGTCCATTTGCTTACTGTTATAGTCCCCTGTCTCAGTTTTGTCTTCTATATTGTCTCTATTTCTGGGGGGTAGCAATTTTTATTATATCTTATATCTTATATCTTATATCTTAGCTCAGAGTCCCCCTGAGGACTCTAAGCTAAGCTGTGTCTATAACTTTCCCCTGCATCTTACCACCATGGTGACATTCAGCTCCAGCCAACGGTTCTAATAAAATCAGAGGAATGTTCTTGTGATATACAATTCAATATCTTCTGATTAAATAATATAAAAATATCTTTAATAGATCTTCAAGACCAAACTAAGCAACCTCTAATGTTCCTCTGTCTTTCATCACTCTCTAAATTCACCACCCTGTTTGAGGCTCTCAGCCCTAAGCTCACTGGTCCCCATTAAACATGTAAATATTTAAAGCTGCACTGATCAATAGTGTTTATGTGAGCAAGGACTATGTGTAATGTGAAAAACGTCACTCATAGTGACAACACTACAGAAACTCATCACCGAACTCTGCAGTTCCCTTCAGCTCTACGAAGCGTTTTAGCGTCTTTCAGCACATTGTTTCCGTTTTATGGTCCGCAAACGTCTTTTCTTAGTACCCACATTTCCAGCAGCAGCAGGCAGATGCTGTTTTAGTGAAACACTATTGATGATGATTGTGATTAATGTAAAATGACATAACCTGTAATAGAAGAATGCATCCATACTGTTTTGGAAAACACAAGCATCTTCAACCTTAGAGGAAGCGAAACATTAGACTGACTTTTAAAATGAAAGCTGCAGTACTCTGCTCCTGTTCTGTGGTCTCAAATCCCAGCTGTGCTGCTTAACGAACAACAGGCCGAATTAGTGGTAATATGAGAACTGTCGAGCTAAATTACATTCTCACCGCGTCCGTCACATGCTTCACATTCACCAGGAAGATAAAAGTGACGTTTCTCACTTCTCAGGCAGAGGTGATCCGCAGATCGTCAGAGCTCCAGATGTTCCTCGGAGCTGTTCCTCTGACGTGCAGTAAACAGATTTCCACACCTGACTTCTACCTGTTTATTACTGCGATAGTCTCCAAGTAGCTTCTTACTCCGTAAGAACTGGGCTCAAACAGGAGGAAGGGAATTCACTGGCACTTCTTTCTTCTCTGTTAAGATGAATATTCTCTCTTTATTTCCTCTTCTCTTTTTCTCCACACACATACGTGTATGCAAAATATACTGTATACATCATCTATATGATCCATGTCTAATTCCTGAACATCTGCGTAGCTTTCACTTAATTGCCTCCTGTCTCCAGTGGGGTTTTTACGAGACAATGTGACTTCCCAGCTAACCTCTGTTACCACGGAAACAGCGTCATACCCCTCTCTCACTGCAAATGCACATACGTCCTCATCCTCATCACGTGTACATATGCATGTGTATTTTTTTTTGCATGGTTGGTTTCACTCTGTCCTCACATACACACATGCAGGCATTATGTTACACACTCTCAGAGGTCCAGTAAACAGGAAACAGATTCCATTAAGGAGCGGATGAAATCATAAAACCGCTGCTGGTTTGGTTAAAATGAAGCCCCCTCGATGACTAACACATGTACTGTGTAGTGTTTCCTACTGTGTAGAAACCAGCACTGAATGCTTGTTAGTTAGTTTAGGCTAACATTAGCAGCTCTCTCCTGCTCCTGGTTTTGGATTTGGTTTCCACTAATCCCCTCATCACCCAGGACAGCATTACTTTACACCAAACACATCAATTAGTCCTCATCCCAAAAGCTTTATCCCACTTTTTTCTTTATGTTTTTTTTTATTGTTATTGCTTTACCTTTTCATCACTGAGAAAACATTATACCTTTTAAGTATAATTCCTCTTCAGTGACTTCTCTCTCAACAGAGTGTATTCCAAAAGCTGTTACTGTTGACACCTGAGAAAAGCTGACGTGAAAATTCAGAGGACAATTGCTGAGACAGTCTCCATATTTTCTCCACCTCCGAGATGTGACACTTTTCGGAGAGTTTCTAAAATCCCTGAGATCAAAGCGAAGCTATGAAACCTGTAACTGTTGAGAAAAGCCGCTCCGACTTCTCAGCTCTAATCCTTCATAAAGCTTTAAGATAAAACCGAGCTGCAGATGAACCACAGCCTGGTTTAGATGATGTTGGCATTGCCCTGACTTCACTTTGAACTCTCTTGCTTTGTCTTGTTCGTGCATTTCAGATTGGTTGGTCCAGGCTTAAGGCCACTTCAGTGACAGGATGTTTCAATCAACCAGTCAGTTTGTTTGAGGCGCAGGTCTGCACCACACGCTGTTGAGATCTGTGACGTGTGTGTGCGTTGCATCTGCGGTTACCCATAATGCCATTCTGTACATTTTTCTGTTGTTTATATGTTTGTCATATAAGAAGCACTAATTCCAGCTTGATTGTACCTCAGCCTTGACCAACAGTTTTAGTTTAACAAATCCTCAACAAAAGGTCCAACCTTTCAAGAATGAACCTTCCAGAACCTGCTACTACTCATCTTATTAACTCATTAACACTTCTGAACATCAGCGCCCATTCACAAGATCAAAAATTAATACTTCTGAACAAAGATGACACAACACAATAGAGTCTCAGTCTGTATTTGCAGCATCAATACTCCCAAATCCTCTTCTTAAGAAGGCAGAGAACAACTTGACTGTGTCTCGCCTGCAGTATCTGTCACAGTTGGAGGGCACTGTGTGTGTGTGTGTCTGTGTGGAGGTGTTGGGTACCTCACTGTGACTTTTCTAAGTGGGCTACAAATGAAAGACAAGCCTGTGTTGACTGCTGGCACTGGTGACTAACTCGGTTCCTTCTGAATGGTGCCTTTCATTAATTTTATTGTCTTGAAGGTTATCTCCTCCATCTCGTGAGTCACGCTGTAACAGCGGTTCACTGCCAAGCTCTCGTTAAAGATAATATTATTTGTGCTGCTTGGAAACAGAAATGCACGCCGTGACGCAGATGCTGACTCATGACTCAAAATTATAAAATGATTAGGAGAGTTCAGCCAGAAAAAGGAGATTCAAGCCTGGCTCTCATTCCAATATAGTTTCTTTTTATTGAACCTGACCTGAACTCATTTTTATTAACACTTTATCCAGATGCACTCACCAAGCACTTTATCAGGAAAACCATAACAGCGCTGGGTAGGTCCTCCCTCTGCTCTCACATCATTCAAGCTGCCGATCTCCTGTTCTACCACATCCCAAAGTCTGGAGACTGGGAGAGGCCACTGAAGTTCACTGTCATGTTGATGAGACCAGTAACCAGGTTGGGTTCATGCTGCTGATTCCAAACTATGACCCTACCATCTGCAGCCTCAGCAGAAATCCAGGTCCATCAGACCAGGTTATGCTTTTCCAGACTTCACCTGCACAGTTTCAGTGAGCCTGTGCTCGCAGGTGTTCCTAATCAAGTGCTAAATGAGTGTATGTATATAGAGATAAAGACTGTCTTAGCGTAACCCACTGTTGCTGGTAAGACTCCTGAGTGTGTATTTGTGTGTGTGTGTGTGTTTTCCTGCAGACAATCCTGGTCGGGGACAGTGGAGTGGGGAAAACGTCTCTGTTGGTGCAGTTCGATCAGGGCAAGTTCATTCCCGGCTCCTTCTCTGCCACAGTGGGCATCGGATTCACGGTGTGTGTGAACATGCACAGTTTGTGTTTGTGTATCTTTTACATACATGTGCACTAGATTCTCTTGTTAAAATTACGTAGGACAGGTCATATGTTGAAGATTAGTTGTTAGATGCAGTTTAGTTTTAATTTTAGCTTTACTGGCTAAAGTTTTTGAGAAAGATCTCTGCCTCAACCTCAATACAATGAGTGGAAATAGCTTCCACGGTGCTGCAAAATTACATACAAAAACTTAAACAGCAACATGTCTCTCCAGAGGCAGTTTCCCTGTTACGCACGCTTTTGATTCACACAAACAGAAAACACTGGAGAAACACTCCAACTCAGAACAAAACAGAGAAAAACATGTCACTATCACCGGCCCACAAATTCTCTGTGATAGAAATTTAATGAGCTACTTTTATTTCCAGAAAATCATGCATGGAAACGCCTCGCTCTGGAAATAAACCACTTTGTTTTACACCAACACGCTGACTCATGAGAGGCCGGAGAGTCCAACACTTTGTGTGTGTTAACAGAGGGTGGGAGTGTGACCCTAAGAGCGGCACCCGTTGCAGTTTTGACATGAGGATGTTTCTATTTGTTCCTTGTGAGCGTGTTCCTCCTACAAGTCTGGTGATGGTAGCAGCTTCTCTTCATGTAGGCAGTTCGGGTTTTATTTTAGGACTAAAACAGTGCATTGGAATGTTCAGCAAAGTTTATCCACACGTCCTCATTCAGTACAGTTTTGACTTGCTGGTTTAGCACTGTTAGCACTGTTAAAGACTTTGCAATTAATGTTAACAGTGTAAATCCACATGATCATCAAAGCTGAACTCCACACGAAAGATTTACAAGGACTTACTTCACCCCTACAAGCAAATCCACTGGAATGAATTCAGTTTGCTGCCATTTGCTGTTTTAAATGCTGGTGCGACTGACGCTTTAATCTACCAAATGAAAAGACTCATCATAACAGTGGTTCCAAGGAAAAACATTTGACTGTGAGGTCTGTGGATTAACAGGGACACTGATCCTTCAAAGAGATGCTGCTGTTGAAATTTTTAGATTGAATTTCTCAGTGTATTGTAGTGGAGGCAGAAATCCCAAAACATGGATAAACAGAGTGGGAAAACAATCTGCATGGGAAAAACACCACTGAAAGTAACTGGGAAGAGTTTCTTCTTTTTTCTTCTAAGACAGATTGATCCTCTCGTTTAAATTTCCGTTGCTTCTTTCCCACGTCATTTTAAATCTGTTTCTGCTTCTCTCAGAATAAAGTGGTGACTGTGGACGATGTAAAGGTCAAACTACAGGTCAGTAAAATCAGTTCCAGTGAAGAAAAAAGAAAAACACACACAAAAAAAAACTTGATGTTCTTTCACAATAACAGCCTATTTTTAGAGTGCAGGCTGGTTTCCTTTTGGGCACCGGCGTTGGAACTGAAAATTATAGCTGGCCATGTGAAACCGGGCCAGATCACCAAATATAGCTTCTTCTTTTTCTGTCTCAGATTTGGGATACAGCAGGACAGGAGAGGTTCAGAAGTGTGACACATGCATATTACAGAGATGCACACGGTGAGGCTCAAACGCCATATGTACACGATGATGTCTGTTTTGTCCATGAGAGTCACAGTGTGGAGATGTGCAGCTTCAGACCCGCATGTTTATTCTCATTTTTCTTGGTTTTGTCTCCAAAGCCTTGCTCCTCCTGTATGACATCACCAGCAAATCATCCTTTGACAACATTAGGGTAAGTCTGGGATATGTCTACAGCCTGGAAAGATATGGAAATGAGTGGCTCAGGAAGGGGAAATAGCCTTTAATAAAAGCTAATAAAGCCACAGAAAGCTGATGCTGAGCGATCACTTTTCCAGTGTGAGTGTCTGTGTGTGTGTCTGTGTGCGGGCGTGCGTGTGTGTGTGCGCTTCCCCTCAGAGTTTCAGCCTTATGCAATCAGACGTTCTCTCTGTTTTGTTTGACTCTGTATTTATGTGTCTGTCTGTCTTCGTTGTTTCAGGCATGGTTAACTGAGATCCATGAGTATGCACAGAACGATGTAGTCATCATGTTGCTGGGCAACAAGGTGAGAGGCAATAGCTTTTAAGAAGCTCAACAAGTGAAGGGGAGCATTTTATTTGTCTGTGTGTCAGTACACAGTACCATACATGTTGGTACTGTATGAATTAGGTCAAGAATATTAAGTTAATATACAAAAAGAAAGCTGTTGTATATATAAATATAATAGAAAAGAACTATAACCAGTTAACCCTGGATGTAACTAACTGTTGTGTTGATCTCTGCCAGACTGACGTGAGCAGTGATAGAGCAATCAGGAGAGATGAAGGAGAGAGGCTGGCCAGAGTGAGTGCTTCATTCACTACTCTACATCTATAACTGAGGCTGTTGTTTATTGATTATGTAACAGGTACGATGCACGGTACATTTATTGCACCTGGTATCGGAGTAATGTTTAGATCTGGCCAACATTTCATCCTAAACTCAACAAAGCTCTCAGCTCTCTGTTCCCAAATGATCTCACAAACACAAAACGCTCTGAATCAGATTATGTGAGACTGCTGACTGTTGTTCTTTGCTCCTCTTCTTGTCTTCAGGAGTATTCAGTTCCCTTTATGGAGACGAGTGCCAAGACTGGAGTCAACGTAGAGCTGGCCTTCACTGCTGTGGCCAAGTATGGAACATAAGGACTTTTTAACACCCTTCACACTACATCTTCTTTGTGGTCTACGCTGAGCTGGCTCAGTGTTTGAGCTTTTATTCTGGAGCAGAGTACAATTTTGATAAGCACCATGAAAGGATTTTCTGCCTTATTTGACTGACTGGTGTTTAGTGGTTCAGTGATCATGTAATACCCAACTGCTACAGTCTTCAGTCTAATAAGAGGCCCCTCTGACAAAGCTTACAATGTAATAATACATGTTAATGAACTATAACACATTAAACACACTTGAGGTGAAGCATGTTTTAACTAATTATCCATTGATAACATTGTTAAATAATGTAATAACTCAGTGGAATTAGCCATTTATTGCAGTTTCAAGCCGTTTTTCATCATTCTTACTCATTAATAATGTAATTAATGTATTTTCTAATGTATGTTCTTAATACGTTAGTAGATTCTTTATAGGTTAAAGTGATCTGTCTGATGTCTGGTTCTGTTCTTCAGGGAGCTGAAACACCGAGCTGTCCAGCACCCCAACGAACCCAAGTTCCAGATCCACGAATACATTGAATCGCAGAAGGAGAAGTCAGGCTGCTGCAGCTACTTCTAAATCTCACCTCCTGAGTCCTCCCACCACCACCACCACCACCACTCTGGGTGAATAGACTGTCAGAGACACGCAGAGAGTTACTGAGTGGGAGGAAGTCCTAATAACTCACTGCTGCTCCCAAAATATGATGCTGCCATTCATTCAAGACTAAAAGCCAAAAGTAGATCAGTGGAATCAGAGAAGGATAAACCAAGTTTCAAACTCACAAAACTGAGTTTTGAGCTGAGAGCAGCTTCCTTAACTCTTTAATGTGAGATTTATCATTATGAGCTATTTGTAGTAGACATTTTAGGGGAAAAATATAAAAATAATTATTCAAATCATATGAGAATATAGCCTTACAGTGTCATATTTGCTTTCTTTATGAGAGTGAGAGGCAAAGATCAATACCACATGGGTGTGTGTGTTACAGAGTACAGAGCTGGAGCCAAGATGTGGGTAGATCAGCTTAGCATACACACTGAAGGTAGGAGGACACATCTAGTCCAGATAACCCATCACAGTGTCAGTGGTTGGATTCCCAGCTGGGTGGGGGGGGCTTAGTTGCATGTAGTGTCTCGCTCTGCTCTTGTTTCCTCGTGTCTTCCTCAAGACTGTCAACTGTCAAATCAAGTCAAGATCCCCACCAGAAAAAAAAACACTTATACAAATAGATCTGTTCTGAAGTGACACTAACAAGCTACTTGAGAGAATTTGTGGCATTCTCATAATGTAGATTGCTAATATCAGGGCAGAATGCTAACATTTGCTAAAACACAAAGTACAGCTGAGGCTGTTAAATAAACACCAGTTAATACAGTTCATCCCAGTGGGACATGAATTTTTGAAAATAGTTGTTCAGACATTTCACTAGAAAATGAATGTCTGTATAAAATTTCATGTTCACCTATCCAGTGGTTGTTGAGATGTTTCAGCCTCAGCCAAAGTGGCGCCGACTGACTGACAGACCAACATTGACATCACACTAGCATTGCTAAAATACACCTAGCAGTCCCTAGTCGGCAGTAGTGGTCACTCATTGTATCTTGAAATGTAAAACAGCAATGTGGGATTTTTTTTTTTTTTAGCTGCAACTGTTTCTTGCTGTGTAGGCCTACAGCTGATGTTTACTCAGAAATAGTTTTCACTTGGTTCCAGCTGTTTTGCTAAGCTATTCTAACTGCCTCCTGGCTCTAGCTTTTAAGTTAGCTTACAGATATAAGGGTTGTATTAACTGTCTCATCTAACGCTCAGCAAGAAAGCAAATGACAATTTTCCAACATGTCTTTAAGGAAATATATATTTAATTCTTTCCTGAAGGGGATTTTTGTTTATATTTTTGATATCATTGACACCTAACATTTAATTTAGCATACCATCATTCCTGATGTAGGAACAACGTAGTTCTATAAATGCATAATTTAGCCAAAGTGGAAAATATTGTTGAGAACACACAACACAGTCTCTGCTGACTTATACAAGTTTGGATCCCCTTCGAAACATCAACATTGCTGCAACTTTGTCTATCATGCAATCTACCAACAAGATCCAGACAAAGGCCATACACTGTGTCATGGATGCAATTCAAAGCCAAGTACATGGACAAAAGCCCTGTCTGTCTGCGACCGCGTCAGACCGGTTCATTCTTGACAAACTGATGTCGATAAGTGACAGTTGGCTGCTGCTGAATTCTCACTGAGTCAGAGAAAAGCCGATGGACTCAGCTGGAGAAAAAAACTAATGTGCTCTGGTGAATTTAAATCTATTTCTGAACATGCAGAGGAACATTTCAGTGATTTAAAAAAAAAATTTAGTCATCCGAAATGTGTTTCTAGCTGCAGATTGCTGCATAATATGAATATGAGCTACTTGACAAATACCTGTGGTTGGATTTCCAATTTCGTCCTTCATTTAGGAGACACCTGTGTATTTGTGAGTGAGTGAACAGATTTTTGACATTATTTATTGACGTGTTGGCTCCTAAAAAAAATATATATATATATATATATATATATTTTGCTTTAATGGCCTGATTATGAACTTCAGTTTAAAGCTCAGTTGCATGCTTGCTGGAATGCATGTACCAAATCTGTGTGCAGTGCCTCCAACATATGAAACTCTATTTATATTTGCATCAAGAACATAGAAATATGAACTACTAATTAGCATATCTAATCAAATTTTAACTCACTTCTCAGGGTTAAGTATTGTTTTGACATACAAGACCTAGTATTAAATAAGTCCAGATTAACATATTAAAGCTGCAGTAATTGATTCAAATTGCCTCAAAAATATATATATATTTTAGTGAACGTGTTGGCAACTGCCTACTTACACATCCAGCAGACACAGAGACACACAAGCATTTATTTAGAGTTGAGTTTCTGGCTGCCAAATAAATGTAATGTTAATATTCACTCCCCCTTTACCTGTGTTTCAGTCTCCACCCGCTCCTGTGATACACATCTGGTTCTTTAGCTGATAAATGCTATGCTTCGTTCAGCAGCTAGTTACTGACTTTGTCTGTGCGCTGATTGTTGTTGTCGGGCGGGTACTGTATAAGGGTTTTTGCAATACAACTACTTAAAAGAGGCAACACCTATCAACCTTTTACACACTCATTTGATCCACTGATAATATTATTGATTAATGCAGCTTTAAAGCTCTACTGATGTCACAACAAAGGCTTTATGTTCAGGTTTTAACTGTCACACAGGTGAGTTTATGAACTTCTGTTTGACAACAGTATGCAATGCTCCTCTGCAAATATTTCATATCGATCAGTTATCGTATGCTCTGAGTCAGCTTGGACAGCTCAGGTCTATTACAGTTTATAAATCTATATAATTGTTCAGACTGTGGCCATTAGACTTTATATACACTGAAGAGTTGTTAGTTGTCAGACTGTGCTGCCAAAAGTTGTTTTTGATGTGTTGTATGCTCCATAAAAAAAATAAACTATTTTTAACTGAGCACACTTTGTATCAAAAGTAGTCTCCCCCTGCGGTCACCCACCATATGGTTGCAGCCGAAATGGTGTGTATGTGTGTGTGTGTGAGAGAGAGAGAGAGTGAGAGACAAAGACAGTGAGAGAGAGAAAGAAAGACATTGCGCCCAATCAAATGACCTCTAACCCACTCTGGGGCCCTTATGTTTTCTTTGTCTGGCTCATAATCAAGCCTGACACATGAATGTCCTATTAACTCACTGCTACCCCGAAAATATGATGCTGCCATTCATTCAAGACTAAAAGCCAAGAATAGATCAGTGGAGCCTCCTGATCTTTTGTCTCATTTTATACTTCACACATAAAACGATAATGAAACCCGTCAGAGCAGTATCAGCCTTTAATGTACTGTCCTGTATGGTGAAACCTTAGTTATAAAACCTACAGAAATAAATAGAAACATAGCTTCCTATTTGTTGGTATAGCCTTCAAAATAAAAGCATGATCGTTAAACTCCTGCGCGTAGATTCAAAATAATTCAGCACCACTCTGGTCAACCTTACTCCATCTCCAGGAAGAGAGCTGTTGCTTCTCGGTGCTTTTATGGTAGAGTTCAGCTCACTTTATGAAGGTCATGTAAAAACCTGGTAACACTGTTTGCTAAAAAACTATTTGCGTTTCCTGTGTTGAAATGTTATGTGAAGTTGTGAAGTTGTGCCGCAAACAAGTTAGATGGCTTCCTGATTGTGTAGAGAAAGCCTTGACTGCATTCACAGGTTCAAAGATTGTGTTAATTTTTTTAAGAGGCCTGACTGAGGACATCAGTCTGCAAGTTTGATCATCTTCGGGCCAAAGGAGACATAAGGTATAAATCCTAACCAACACACCATCAATCAACACCCTGCTTTCTCAACTAGAGGGAGGCTTTGCACAGGAGAACCAGAGAAAAGTTACACAATAGGATCTGACTGCTTATATTCTTCTAAACAGGCCTTAGTGTTCACTGGTGCTTTTGCTCGTGATCAACCCAAAGGAAAGAGCAACAATAGTTTTCCAAAGTAGATATTTTGCATTTTGACATGTCATAGTAAAAGAAATCACAGGCGTTAATAATTTAAACAGCGTTCCTGTGAGATGTTCACAATGGAACAAAACCCTTGTTAATGTCACCACTGAACATTTGACTTGTTTCTGACTTCTAACCAAAAAAAGATTGCACAGTAATAGTCTTGAAAGAAACCATCACTTAAAATCTACTCTTTTTTGATTGTTAAATTAATTCACCTCGACTGTTTTTTATTTTTTATATTATTTTTATTTTTTATTTTTTAGTAATTGTTTAGCCTACATTAATTTAAAATTTAATTGGTCTTCTCTCCCGGAGTTTTCTAAATGATGCTCTAAAGGCCATGAATTAATTCTGATTGGAAAAAATGTTTTTTTCATTCAGCGCATGTATTTGTCGAACTTTTTTTTTTTTTTTTTTATAATTTATGGACACTGAGTCTAAAAGGTATTGGTATTCAACTTTTAAAACACTGTAACTTTAAACTGGGGGGGGGGGGAATAAAACAGGGCGCTAAACATCTAATGGAATCGTTGTTGTACTGTGAGCTTTGTTGGCTTTTATTCTGAAAGTCTGCTGACACGTGTTGACCTCATTGTGCTGCGCTGACAGTGGTACCTCCGCTGAGGACGGGACGGTGCAGGGCTGGAGGTGAAAGAGAAGATTGCAACACAGAAACTCACTTGGGAGGATCACTGAAGCAGCCGGTCGGAGTGAAAACGCAGCGTTAGCAGCGGAAAGTTTACTGTGACTCAGTTTAGCGGAAGTGAGCTCCGGCAAAGTCAGCGTGCGGAGTACAGGTGTCACTTTTTCCTGCATGGTTGTTATTTAAACTTATTTAAACGCTTTGAAGTGGTTTGGATAGCGGGAATAAACGTTTTCGTCGGTTAAAGAAAAACAAAAAACAAAGGAGCAACAACAATGTCAAGCCTCAGACCCAGACTGTGTGTGCTGGAGAAAGGAACAGGCGGCTACGGGTTCCACCTGCACGGAGAGAAGGGCAAGACCGGGCAGTTCATCAGGCTCGTGGAGCCCGACACTCCTGCCTCCGCGTCCGGGCTTCTCGCGGGCGACCGACTGGCGTTCGTGAACGGGGAGAGCGTGGAGGGCGAGAGCCATCAGCAGGTGGTCGCCAGGATACGGGCCACCACCGGGGCGTTAGAGCTGATCGTGGTCGACGACGAGACGGCCGAGCTGCTGAAGAAACACAACCTGCAGTGCCGGAAAGAATTCGTGACGGAGGGGATTCCCCTGCCCGGCGGGGACAGCGACTCAGACCGCGGGGACACACAGAGCAACGGCACTCCGAGGGAGTCCACCCCTGTCCCGCGCGAGAACGGGGACACTTCTTCGGAGAAGTCGGACAGGCTGAGCACCAAGGTACGCTGCACACTTACCTCTGTGTTCCACAGACTTATTATTATATTGTACTTTATTATATTATATTATATTATATTATATTACATTATATCATATTATAGGATATTTCATTATATTATATTATATTGTATTAACATGAAGTATATAAATATGCAGGTTCTTGTGCTTGAGTTCATGTGACTAAGTCATCCTAATTTTCGTCTCTGATAAATCCCTTCTAATCTAGACTTTGACAACTGTCAGGTCAAAAGATCAGCTGTTTACCTCTTGCCCCGTGAAAAGGAGCTGGGTGTATCTATAATATCCTATATCCTGTAGTTTTATTTTGTGATATCAGTGTGTCGTAAGTATCATGATATAGAAACATTTCTGGAAAATCATTTGAGATTTTTGACCATGGAAGGTTTTTTTTCACTCTCAACTCAGGTTCAGTTTACTTTTATGTCACGTCACTTAAATTAATTTTACCCACAAAAAGTTTCTTAGTTGAGAAACTTTTGTTTTTAAAATGTTTTTTGGTCAACCAAGCACACAATGCCCCAATATATCCAGATATAATAAAGGGACAGCTACCCCATTAGTAACAGAATGGCAAAACTTTGAGGCTTCCCAAATTTATACAGTCTCCTCTATATGCCAATATATCACCCAGCTCCACCTATAAAATTAAATAATAATGATTAAAAACACACTTCATCACATATTACTGCAGTATAGGAGTCAGAGTAGACTGGTCAGCGCCATCAGCAGAAACAGCTGATCCTATCTGATCAGAGTCCGGCATCGCCTGTGAGCTGCAAAGGTTAGGTGAGAATAGATCCTCTGCTAAGTAACTGCTTCCATTGCCAGTGAAAGGCTATAAGCTAAGGCAGAGAGGTGACACAGCACAGTGAAATGTTCCAGGCCTCCACTCATTCCTGCTGAACAGAGTCTCTGTCAGATGAATGTCTGTCAGCCTCTCCGTTTCCCCTCTTAAATTCCCTGACAAGTTTGGCTTGTTGGATCAGATACTTTGTCAAACTGATGCATGTCAACAAGGCACTATTCAACAGGACTCTAAGGAATATGAGCTGATGTAATGAACTAAAAATAGCACTTTTGTTGCACATGTCCAGAGTGTCTAGTATGCAGTGTCTGATGAAGGTGTGTCATGTTTTTTTTTTTTTTTTTTTTTTTTTTCTGAATGAGCTTTGTAGACGGAAGTCACAGAAAGAGCTCGATCAGTAACACTAGTCTGACACTATGCATCATAATACAATGTAAATGTTTCTCGCTTTTGTTCACCATAATCCTGCTTCTCTGAAAGACGAGGCTTTTGTTGTTGGTTATGAAACAATTTTATAACATACCCTTTGAAAGGGTTGTAAACATACTCGATTTTGCAGGCTCTGTTTTAGCCAGAGCAAAGTCTGGGGCCTTGATTTAAATGTTGTGTAACAGCAATGCAAAACAGCCTCATTGTGGAGGTGTTCAGTGGTGTGGAACCCTGAGAAGTGGAAGTGTTTTTAATTTAGCACTCAGAAAAATAACGGGATACTTGGTTATTTTTAGACGTGACCCCCCTCAGGAGGTAGCAGTTAAGGATCAGCTACAGAACAGCGTAAAGGAGCTGGTAGTGATTCAGGATCTTGCATGGATTATATTCTAAATACTCAGACATCTGTAGGTTAGTATGAGGGATGGAACTAATCATTATTTTAAACTGCTGATCTATGAATTGTTAAAGGTTTAAAGTGTCATGGACAGTGGTCATGAACAGCGGTGGCAACATTAGACTAACTTTACTGCTCACCACGTATTAATAGACAAGATTGCATCCAATCTTAGTCCGTTCATTTCCAGAAAATCATCAGAAGAAAATGAGGATTAATGTGCATTTCTGACCACTACTTTGAAGAGAATATTAGGAGCTGGACACATTGAGATAAACAGCTGGTGGCACTCAATTCTGATTTTATTGTTTGTGACTGGCTACTGATACATTGATTTATATATAACTCTATATATCTGTTGTTAAAGTAAAGAATTCATTTTAGGGCTGTACTGATCAGGTTTTCTGTTCCTGATTACAGACTGTGTCCTTGAATATTGAGTATCTGCTAAAGTCAGTACATTCATGACCAGAGTCTGACTGAAGTGACTTAGCCCACACTGTGCGTCTCTGCATGTAGGCACATTTGGCTCCTGTTCTGGTTTCTGTCTCTGTCCATGTCAGTGGCTCATGCCCCATCACTCACACTCTGATCCTCAGTGAGTGAAAAACCCATGCTGGTTTACTGGGATGCTGCAGACCTCCTGCCACTTTCCTCCCCGATGGGAGACTTGACAGAGTCTGACTGATGGTCTGATACTGGTCTCTGATACCAGCCTCCCACTGGGATATACACTGGAGTGTACTGGCTAATGATGACGTGAAACACGCCTAGCAGAGCATAATCATGGTTTAACAGTTGTTTCTTTCACATCTCTGCCTGTGGTCAGACTTGATATTGCAGTTCAGGACTCAGTCACCAAACATTTTTTTTTTTTTTTTTTACACTGTATTAACTAAACTCCTCATGGCGACAGTGTGAACACAGAGCTGGATATCTAATTCTGCAGAGGTTGCTTTTTTCTTGGGAGATAAAAGCTTGAACTGATTGAGCGTGTCATCATATTATGGTAACATCCTGGCCTCCAGCTTTTCAGTCCTCCACTATACCCAAAACTGCCTGTTGGTCACCATAGAGACTCCCGGCAGCAGAAAGAGAAGAGAGGCTTTGTCTATAGTGTTTGCATGGGGAGAAAGACTTCTGGGCCAGGGAGGAAAGGAGAGAGGACTCTCATACCTCAACAAGGAGGCCATGCTGTCCCTGAAATACTCTGTCAATAAGGCTGGAGTGAAGTGAGAATATGTGTGTGTATGTGTGTGTGGACAAGAGGGGGCCGGCCACATTATTAAACAGCAATTTGTCCTGAACTCGTAGATGTGTAAATGTCAAACAGAGAATGAAACCATAGGATCCTAAATGAATTGGTGTTCGAAGTGTGAAGGCACGGTTTGATATATTGAGCTTCTCGGCCTCAGAATATAAGTTGGTGCTATTTCTCTCCTGTAAAGTAATTGTTCTGCTACTTTTTGTCATTTGTGCGGAGAAAATGAAGTTTTCTGCTCAGCTTTTAATGGACAATCCATTGGTTACGCATTTGGAGAAGACATTGACTTATTATGTTTCCCCCATTGTCTAACAACAACGAGGGTTTTCACCCTCTGAGCTCCCTCTCTGATCTGTCACAGGAGAACTTAAGACTTTGATCCGTATACTCGCAGCGAAGGCCTTGAGGCAGCTCTCGTCTTTCCAAAGGATAATTTCTTCTTTTAGTGTTTCGCAACACATCTTATCACTCAGCTCAGATAAGCCTGGGAAAGAACAATTAATCTCTAACTTTATTGATTCAGGAGTAGTGAACACTGTAAATCAGGATGACTGTGATGCCGTACGATACGGCTGCAGTTGCTTAAGTTTATTCCATTGACAGAGTGTTTCCAGCTATGATATAACAGCAGCGGATTAGGGACAGTCATGAATCTACACTTGTATAGCTGTATAGCTTATTCAGCTCAGTACATGAGCTGCACCCAGTCACTCTATCGACCTGGTCAAACATATGCTGGTTCCAGCTTTTCAAATGTGAACCCTTCTGTTTCATATAAGTAGCTGTCGTTACTGGGTTTATCCCTCGCTCCTGCACAGTGGATCATCATCTGATGGAAATGCTGTTTAAATGAGCCAACACGTCAGTGTCAGGGCGTCCACATACACTGCAGTGAGAGTGTCCTCCCTTAAATAATCACCCTGTAGGTCCTCTGTGAAGGCAGCTGATTATGACCCATGGTTATGTTTTATTGTTAAGTTTTACTGGCGACCTGTAGCAGCTGTAGTAGTTATGATGGGAGGAGGCATTTAGGTAATGTAGTATAGAGAGTGAGAAAGTCTGCGTCAGGAGGAGACCTGTGTGGATAGATGGGTCAACAGAGACACCTGTTTGTTTCCCATTTCTTTAAACCATGCGTGCTCCACAACCATACAGCGACTCAGACCAGGATTGTTTCCTAAACCTAACCAAACCATGACCGTTGTATAAGCTTAACCGTGAAGGTCCGGTACACCACAGTCAGTACACTCTGTTTGTTTATTATTGTTGCTATAAGGACAAAGCTCTGGTACACCTGCAGCCGGAGGGACACTATTTCAGGAAGTACATCTATGGGTTGTTTCAGAGGGTAGGGACCCACGGCCTGCATGGTTGTACAGGATGGAGGACTGCAGCTGATAAACTGTTAATAGTTGTACTTATATTATAGCCTATACTTAAAGACAGTGGCGTCAAATTCCTTATTTTTTTATTTCATCAACTCTATGTATGTGTCTTTATTATATAGCACAACAGAACAATAACTTTAACATCAGAAACTTATTTACTTACTATTTGCAAGACTTTATGTGGCTTAATTAATGTTACAGTGTTTTTAATGACCCTTAAATGGAGTGTGTGCTGTAAGAATTAGTTTTTAGTAGTAGTAGTTTCTTATGAACGAAAAATCATAAAGATTTGAAACTGAGACCAAATCTTGATGACACTGCCTGGGGGAGCAGCCTTTCATCCGATGGTTCTTTTATACGGGCTGCCATCCAAAACAAACTTCATAAAAGTGCTGCTGGCGTCATCTGACTGAGTTCCTCACTGCATCTCGTTTTCTTAAGCTGCTTTCACACATGCACTGCTACCCTGAACATTTTTAGACATCACCCGCCGGAGCTCTGTGTGTGTATGTGTGTGTGAACCCAAATGTTTCATTTTTCATCATTTGCCATTCGAGGTAAATCGAGGACACGCTCCCAACGCCGAGCCGTCACTCCTGTGATCATTTTGTGCCCCTCAGCACTGTCTGGACCGTGAAGCTAAGCTGTCCATTCTCTGATTCTGAAGTCTGCAGATCCATCAAGATTTTATCAGGGTCTTTGTCACGACAGGGATTATAATTACATTTGGCGCAAGCAATTAGCGAAGTGTCTTTGAAGTCTCTCTCTCTCTCTCTCTCTCTCTCTCTCTCTCTCTCTCTCTCTCTCTCTCTCTCTCTCTCTCTCCGTCTCACACTCTGAATGAATTGATATATATTACACATGGGTGCTGTGTCCTCAAGCTTTGGGCTCAGCCTGTTTTCTAGTCTAATCAGTCAGCAGTTGCTAAATTAAGAATGCAGCGAGACTAAACAGTCTGAGATGTTGAAACACACAGAGACCAGGGGGACGGTGTGTGGGAAAATAAAAATGCAATATGTTCTGAAATATGGACATTTGAGATACTTTGTGTCACCTTTCCATTTTCATACTTGATCAATTACAAGCAATTCAGTAAACCGTTCATTTAAAGCTGTTTATCGGAGTCTGTGTCATGATGGCAGGAGGCTAAGCAAGGAAGCCCTGCTGTCCTTCTTCCCACCCACACAAACTCAACAATGACCTAAACTCTTTTTCAGTACTCTGCATGCTATACTGAGCTCCTTCTGAACCTCTGCACTCTTCACCCTTTCGCTGAAGGTGAGCCCAGACTAATAGACTCTAATGCTTTACTAACTTAACCAGCCAACATTAGGACATCAACAAGCAGCAGCTGTGCTGAAAGCAGTTAATGTTAAATGAATTCAGCAGGTTAAATGACTCCGTGTCTTCAATTTTCTTTTTTTAACTTAAGCAACTTTGAGTTTTACAAATTTTGCACAGTGGATTTTCCCAGTTATTCTCCACCAAGCTTAATATGACAGCTGACATTCTCCCATATTCCTGTCACCTCCTTATTTTACTGATTGTAATTTGTTCTTCATGTGAGGCTCAGCTAAGCGGCTGAAACATAAAATATAAAAGTAACATCATGGACAAACTCAACGGTGTGAGAAAAGAGTTTTGAAAAGTATGTGCATGAAGTTTGAACTAATTTCAGTGGCAGTTTCAGTTTTGTGAGCAGGGGCCAACTCTACAACCACACACACTCGCAGACACAGCAGTGCAAACGTGGGTTCATACATACAAACGCAGACACACAGCAAGTACTTAGCTGTTGTGGCAGAACCTGTGAAGAAACCACTTCCTGCCCTTGTAGCTAGTTGCCATAGCGCTGAAGCTGGATTGTGTGTTTTTGTCACAGCCAGTTAATGATAACTGCAGCGCTACGTGTAGTGACAGTTCTTGTGTTGATTACGTAAGCTAATAACTTCCTCAGGCTGTAAACTCAAGCACACGTTCAGTCTGTGGGGCTGAACAGTTTGAACAGACTTAGACAAACCTGTTAGGGTGGCTCTGCAGAAACACTTCAGTCTGTAGAAACAGGACGGTCATCCCCCAGCGGCTAAAACAGAAACTCACATACATGGGACTCAAAACCCTTTTAACAAGGAGGCCATAAAATATATGGGTCGGCAACAACACCTCAAAGACTGTTGTTGTTGTTGTTGACTCCAGGAGAAGAGCTCTACAGCATCCCCCGCTGACCATCAACGGTGCTGCTGTGGAGAGGGTGAGCAGCACCAGGTTCCTGAGGGGGGGAGGGGGGGTGCACATCTCCAAGGACCTCTCCTGGATCACAACACACATTTGATCATTGAAAGCACACACTGTTTATTGTTTCACCCTCAGTTCAAGGTCCTTCTAGTAAGCCAGCCCTCATCATACCAGGTTGGAGCACAGGATCTGGTGTTTAACTACAGCGAGCTGTAAAACCATTAACCTTTGATATTCAACAAGCTCAGGGAATGTTTACAGTGGCTGCCTGCTGCCTCTGGTACCATCAGACTCAAACTAGGCTAATCCTGTCGTCGCACTGTGTTTGTGCCAGATCGAACACCAGCTGTAATGTCTGTGGTCCACTGTTGGAGCATTAGAAACCAACAGCCGCTGAACATAGTATGTTCCTCTGGATAACACTTCCTAACAGCATGTAAGAATCAATATGTGCAACTTAATTCTGCACTGCTACAGCTTTAATGGCAGTGATCATCAGGGATCATTAGGGCACCATGTTATTATTGCTGGCCTGTGACATGTCACATTTTTTAAAAAAAATATTTCAGATGAACTTGCTGGAGTTGTGGAAACATCCTCTCTGATGGTTGTTCTCAGGAGAGGGTGGCTTTAGCAGCAAACACTGGAAACTGTATCAGTGCCAGCATGTTGGACAGACTCTGCTGGACTTCACCCGGTGGGATCGCTATCATAGAGCCCTTGCTGTCACTGCGTGAGTTTAGCACTGCGTGTCCTTGCTCATGCTGTGGTTTTCCTGTGCATACTGAAATCAGAAAGTGTTCAAATGTGACCATGCATGTCACAATGCATGCTATGTGACGCTCGTGCAGCCACAGGACAAAAATATATCATATTGTTATTGTTTCTGTTTCAGAGGCTGGTTCTGTGTTGACTCAGTTCTCGGCTTCAGTAAAAAGCACCACAGGTTTTTCACACTGAGACCAAATGCAAAGGAAACGCAGCACAGGGCGGGAGCTGACCCCACACAGTCAGAGAGACACCTGCTGGCCTGCTCTTTAGAGGAGTCTGATCAATGATATTATTTCAGGTCTGCCAGTAAATAGGGATCATCATGACTCGGCTTGCTCCTCACTGAGACGTTCAAGGCATAAATTGTGAACAGTTTTGAATCTGATGAAAAGTAAACTTTACCTGGCCTGCTGTCTGAGCTTTTCTTTCTGCCTCCATTATCCCCCCTCCATCTCCCTGCAGGGTGCTGTCACTACGACCAGACCTTTGACCTTTTAGGCCTCTCTGAGCCCAGGTTGACAAAAACAAAAGACTTTATCTAATGGATAAAGTGATACATGTTAACTGGAAGGAGAGAAAGAGGGATGAAGTGATGCTGGTGGCGTAGCAGAGTGAATAATGGAGATGGGAATCAAAGGACACGTCTGTATCCTGTGTTTCTTTGCCCCATGTTCCCAGGGTCCTCTGCAGATTGTAACTGAATTCTCTGGTCTTGGCAGAGCGACATAGTTCAGGTATCTCTGGTCACCCCCTGTGCCACTGGCTGATTCTCTGCTCCCCTGTGGTGCAGTAAATGGATTAAATGCTGCTTGTTCAACTTTGTGATGGGTTCAAATGCTCCTCAGTAGCCGTGAGGTGCTTGTCAGATTTTCCCTGTTTTTGATGGTGGAGTTGAGGGCAGCACCGGCAGGTCTTGGTGAAAAGTTGTGAACCCATGAAATGCTGTGATGATGCTGATGTAACATGGTCATCTTATGTTACATCCATCTAAAACTAATTTACCTTGTGTTTTGTGTGTACAAGTAGCTTGATACTAGTGTTTTAACTGGACTTTTTCATTTCTTAACCCACCACAGAGTTTGTGGGTTATGAAACAAAAGCCAGGGAAGGTACATTTAATCCCTGAGCTCATCCTTAAAGCTGCACTAATTGATATTTTTGGCCTCCTGGGGACAAAAGGTCAACTTGGAAACACAACACTGACATGTTTTCATCTTAGAAAGTTGGACAGGCTAACACGTTAGCAAACAATTGTCTATTTACATATTCAGCAGGCACTGAGTAGCTGCAGTTCATTTGGAGTCATGTTTCATATTCACTCTCCTTTTAGCTCTCATTTGGTCTCCACCAGCTCCTGAGAAAAAAAACGTGGCTCCACCATGTTCACCAGCTAGTTGCTGTCATTGTCTTTCAGCTGTTTGGTGCTGGGTATGAAGTGTGCAGTGTTATCACAGTTTTTTTTTTCCTTTTTCTAAAAACAGCTGCTATCTGCTGCTGAAAACGAGGCTAATGAAAGAGGTGAGGGTGAACCAAAGACAATGATGTGAAAGATGCTAAAAATGCTCCATAGAGCTGGAGTGAACTGCAGAGTCAGGTGATCATTTTCTGTGGGTTCGTCCCTATAAAGGAGACCATTCACATTCATGGAGTCATTTGGTGGACTGTTAAATCCCCTTATCGAGAAGCAGGTGAATGCCTCTGCTTGGGAGGGGAGATTATTGTAGTATACAGCTTTCCAGTGTACTTTGCACCCCAGCTGTTATATCACCCTTATCATCTTCATTAACAGACACTGGTTATGTGAGTTTAGTCATAAATGTGTGATTCCATCCAAAGGTTCAACCTGACAGTCACCTCACCTTAAGTCCTCCCATCATCATACTGCCTCACCCAGTCATCAATCATCAACCACCTTGATTTCACATTAACCTCTGGATCAATGCATAATCCGCTTTGTGAGTGGCTGAGAGTGGGTGCGTCCGCTGAGTCTGCAGCGGTTGATCTTAAATGGTCACTTGGCAGAGAATCATTCACAGATAGACACTGATAGCTGAGGATGTTCAGTAGATAGCTGAGGTTTTATCAGGTGATGCAACAGGTGGATGGGGGGAGCATGTTTTATTAGAGCTTCAGGTGTTCACTATTCTGTTACTGCCCCGTGCACATGTTAGCTGTAAAGGGGTAGGGAGGCTGGGAGGGTTGGAAAATCTTGCAATTGAGGCCCTGGAAAATGACCACACCTTTATGGAACTGACCTGTTTTGTAATAGCAACCTATGCGACAATCATTTCCAGGAGTCCCTGTAATGAAGACATAGCTTGTGACGTCTGTGCAGCAGTGCCCGAACGACATGCATGATTACATGTATGAATACATGAATACGCAGGTCCTTCACCTGCACTTTGTGTTTGACATTTAACAAGATACTGACCACAGCAAGATGAGCCCCTGCAACAGAGGAGAGGTGGTGTGGCTTCATGCAGTTAGGAGAGGAAGTCAGCTGTAGTATGCTACAGAACCTGTCCTATTATGTATGTGACCATGTGTCTCAGGTCCATGTAGATCACACTGTGAGTAAAGACTTTCCTGCCGCTGCATGTTTATGACCTCATGTTAATATCCTGCTTTTCTGAGTTTGACTTATTTGTCCAATAAGCTCAACGTATACAGTATGTATACAGTATGTAAATAGGGAAGTTACATGACGTACATACGTTGTAATTTAGAGCAAACATGTAACGATTGTATTGATGTGGAATCTCAGATTGACGTAAACCACAGGTGGAAGCGGACTGAACTGGAGAAAGCTGAGATTAATTGCTCTGAATTGTAAATGAATTACCATGGCTGAAAGCAGCTGTTAAGAAGAATATGCCCCATCCATCTTTTGAGCTCTCGCGCTCTCTCTCTCTCTCTGTGTCTCTCTGCTGTTTCTGCATGTTGACCTGTGATTCACTTTACCATATAAAAGCCATTAAAGCCATGAGTATCTTACAAAGACCTACAAAGATAGCTATCAGCTGTTTCAGCTCTTAGACCTGCCGTTGCTATAGTTATGTTAAAACTTTATAAGTCTTCAGCCAAACCATTGGCTAGTGGCAAATACTGTAAACCTGAAGCCATAAGCTAAACACTAGACACTACACTAAGTGCAGTGAGTATTTATGGAAGCCAGTGTCTGCCAGGGAAAGATAAAAAATAAACCATTTCTCCAAGTCTTCATTTTTAATTATTAATTGTTTAATGTCATAGTTTTTCACATAAAAGCTTGTAATTATGCATTAATATCATAAATTTGAATTACTGTTCAATTTGTGTATAAGTCATAGGAAGTATAGAGCTGGGCTCAATTTAAGGCTGTTTAAAAAACCTGAAATCTCAGCAGGCCACTGTGATGACAGAGGAAGGCCCAGCATCTATCAGCTACACCCATGATGGTGGGTGTAGCCATGACGATGCTACAAATTATGACCCCTGATTTCTAAGTGAACCGTCGATCAGATTTTCTCCTGTTTGTGTGTATGTGTGTGTGTGCGCAGGATGAGAGCGACGGACTGCGGCCTCGTCTCTGCCACATGGAGAAGGGAGCTAACGGCTACGGCTTCAACCTGCACAGTGAGAAGTCGAAACCGGGCCAGTACATCAGAGCTGTGGATGGAGACTCTCCGGCACACAGAGCTGGTCTCAGACCGCAGGACAAGATCATCCAGGTACACAGCACACACTCATCCTGTCCAATGCAGACAGTCATGGTGGGTTTTGCTTAAAACTCTGTTTGTGTGTGTGTGTATATGTGTGTGTTTTATTTTGTTTGTTTGCGTATCAGCTGTAATCCTATTACACTGGTGGGCAACCAGAAAACTGAAATCCCAGTAAGTGTTAGGAGATGGAGAGTGTATGTAGCTGTAATGTGCATATGTTCTTGCATGTGTGTGCGGGTGTCTTGTATGTGTCTTAACTGTGTGTGTGTGTGTGTGTCTCTGAAGCGCACCAAATTTTTACTCCCTCGCTGAGTGTGCGATGACCGGGCCTTTTGGCCATGTAGGCAGGGTCAGAGTTAATCCACTTACTGTGTCTGTGGTCTGAATTACAGGCTGCCCAAACAGTCAGCAGGGCCTCTCACACACAGGAGGGAAGAGGGGGAGGAGGAAGGATGTACATGAAGTAATACTACAACGGTACATACAGTATTCACATAGAGAGAGAGGCTTCGAACAGGACATTTGTGGAGGTTTGAGAGCTGGATTTCTGGAAACAGAATGTTGAGAATGTGATCATTTCTTTGCAGAGGTCAGGGGTCACCTGAGAGGAATATAACACAGTGTTCTGTACCACCTGTCGACGTTCACAGCCAGTGTGGGAGCTGGTGAGACTGAGAGGTTCTTAATGGTATTCCCACCTCAGCTCCTCCTCCCACAGGAATTCCTGAGTTATTTATCTCCCAGGATGCTTGATTAGTTCCAACTCTGGGAGTATGCTTGTATACCACGCCCTGAAATAGCAGTGATGCCAAACCTATGGCTGTTCATGTGCTTTTGAGCAGCTTTTTTTTTTTTTTTTTTCGTCTCTGCCTGCTCCACTGAGCTTTGCTGAGGGCAAAAAAGAAATGTTCCTCTCAGGGATGGATAGATGATGGAGTCAGACTGGAGCTGCTGGTTTCTCCACAGCTACAGCTGCGAGCGCTAATCCACGAAAACGATAGATTCACAGCAGTAAAACTGGCAGCGAGGGAATCTCAGGTCTGAGCTCGTCCACGCTGTCACACTGGGTGTGTTGATCCTGATGCGGGTTGTATTGGAAACAGTTCCACCCACGCAGGGTTCGGCTGTGATGGCTGCAGCAGCAGCTGTGACAGACAGCTGGCAGTCAAATGTGTTCCCTGCTATCTAAAGAAAGACAGCCTCACGTCCTGAGCTCACAGAACATATGTGCAACATATATTGTACAACAGAACATATATAAACATATGACGAATATAAAATATGTTAAGCTCGCTGTAATGTCCCACAGAAAACCTCAAGAGAGACGGAGAAACATATGGTGGAAAGAAGGGAGTTGTGTAATTTAGGGGGGATCCCTGGTCTCTGATAAGGGGACAGGAGTTCTGTAATATAAGCAGGGGCAAGACCCTTTAACAGGGTGCAGACAAACAGCAGGATTTTCTGTTCAATTGTGTAGTTGTCTGGGGGGCCAGCGTAGGAGGTGAGAGTGGGAGAGCTTGGTAAAATTCTTGCTGCAGCATTGTGAACTGGTCGGAGATGGTACAAAGACGTCTTAGAGATGCCAGAATAAAAAGAGTGGCAGTAATAAAGGTCAGTGGCACAGAGAACTGATCTGAGCTCTTGAACTTGATTCAACCACCCTATTGATTTGTTCTCTGTATCCAGCCAAGATTTTTTTTTTTTACATGTGATTTACTCTCAGTTAGCTGAGGAAAGTTTGCAGCCATCCAGTATTCAATATGCTGATTCAGGCCAGTTAGTTTGTAGGAGTTACATGGAGGAAGAAAAGAGAGGTTGTGTTTTTTGGAAAGCTGACATAGTGAGAGCACAGAGATGGAGAAGAGGATCGAACCAAGTATCATACCGTGGGGGGGGGCTCACATTCCCACAGTTTCCCTCTGAGACAGTGAAGGAATGTGGATTAATATGAAGAGAAGCTGTGGATGAGAGTGGAGCGATCTGCTGTGTCGAAGGCTGCATCTGATTCCTAAAAGGAACAATGGTTCAAGTTATTTTAGCACAGTGGTTGTTATAGAATAATGCAGACTAACTGTGGTAAATGGCATAGCATTTACATTGGTATTTTTAAAACATAGCATTCATACATTCATTCATACATGCTGCTGGTATTGACCTGTTTTTTCTCCTCTCCTCTCTCAGGTTAACGGCACGTCAGTCATCGGGATGCAGCACTCAGAGGTGGTTGCAGCCATCAAGGCCGGAGGAGACCAGACCAGACTGCTGGTGGTCGACGCTAAGACTGAGGAATTCTTCATGAGGTGCAACGTCCTGCCCACTGAGGAGCACGTCACTGGTAACACACACACAAACACACCAACATCTATATTCTGCTTTGGAGGAGTTGGTAATTCAGTGTCTGGAACTTGTCAGAATCAGTATAATCACATGTTAAACATGTTTATAATGTTAATATGATAATAAATGTATTTATGAATGAGTGTAAATGTGGATGAAGTGAGGCTTTAATATCTTCTCTTCCCAATGCAGGACCTCTTCCTGAGCCAGTGTCAGAGAGAGCATCAGAGGAGGAAGAGGTGAGAACCACACACACACACACACACACACACTCTGTTACAGATAGTGGCCTGGAAAAGCCCTGCTGATCCTCTCTGGACATTCCTGGTAGCAGATTAGTGCTTCTGGACCACGTTGTGTGAATCATACTTGTTGTCTTCGTGTGTTTCCTGGAAACAGATACAGCTGCTTGTCTGACTGATACCAATTTGGAACACTGGTACTGATAACACTCTGTGTGTGTGTGGGTGTGTGGGTGAAGCAGCTTGTCTCAAATCTCTGAAAGCGATGCAGCAGATTTAGAAACATTGACTGGACGGTTACATCGCCTGAAAAAATATTCAGCCTTTATAAAGTGACATGTTAACAGACCTATGACCGACAGCTACAACAGCTTTTAGCCTGATTTTTGAATCCCCGCCATTCATTGCTGTCGCTGCCGGTTGGTGTGAAATGCATTCTGGGATACTGGCTGTATACTACAGTGTGAACAGTGGTAATGGTATGGTTAATTAAACATTTAGTAGAATGGCTGCACAGTTATAGGTAAAATGTATTCTCTCTTGATTATTATATTTGCATTACATGTTTCCTTCAGAAGCTGTATGATCTAACATGACCATGGATGCTGTAAACCTCGATCAGGATCCTTTTTCAGGGCTTCAGACAGGAACAGAGGCCTGTTTATTTACTCTTCCTCCAGGCTGCACGTGCTGTGGTGCAACCAGCAAAGTGCCAGTGACAGTAAAACAAACTGTTTATAAGTTACACTCATCAGCAGCAACATATCACAAACTGACTCATTTTGCTCTTTAATTCACCATGACACACACACACACACACATTAGATTCCTGTGCACAGATCATCACGTGGTGTGACACAGTTCTGTCACTTCTGTAACGGCTTATGGAGAAAAGGGGAGCGCTTGGTTTGATGCAGCAGATCTCCCTGCTAACGCAAACACAGCAGCACTGTTTGGGTTTTTACCACAATCTCATTGCTGTAAAAAAAAAAAAAAAAAATGTGACTGGAGAAGGTGTGTGTGTGTGTGTGTGTGTGAGTGAGTGGTCTCCGTGAGCTCGATGTGTAAAATGAGTGGAATGCCCCTTTAATCAGCAGTCAGCGTGAGCTCCCTGTGTTGGTGACGCTCCACAGGCACAGCAGGGTGAGTTTATCATAAGTAAACACTCTCCTGTAGGAAGGAACAGCAGTGCTCCCTCCTCCTCTCTCCACACACACACACACACACACACACACACACACACACACACACACACACACACACACATACTGACAACATGGGAAAAGTGGATTGGCCCCTCTGGTGACATTGTGGCTGACCCTTCACCATGGCAACAAGAGCTCAGCAGTGTGTGCCCCCCCCTCTCTCTCTCTCTCTCTCTCTCGTGTCCTGGAGGATCATGGGATTGAAGTGGCTTTAACTCTCAAGGCGAGTTGGGGATTATGCTAATGAGATGACTAACGAGCACAGTTCTCATACTCACTTGCAGCCAGATTCTGCCCCTCTGCAGCAGGAACAATCACTCATTCACCAGCAATTACATAACAGCGCTTGGCATAAACACTCATGATGACCTCTGACCTTAAATGTGTGTGTGTGTGTGTGTGTGTGTCTGTGCAGTTGGGTCTGATTTACCCACATGTAAAGGAGTTGAGAAACAATTCTGCAGCTGAATAAACTTGAACTGAGCTAAAAAAAAAAAAAACTACAGGACTGTGTTGTAAACAGTTTGTTGTGCACAGAGTGTGTGTGTGTGTGTGTGTGTGTGTGTACAGAGATCTCAGGCCTGTTCACACCTGCATCTCCACCTGAGTGTTCTCCAGTCCAGACCACCTCCCAATGTGGTCTGGGTGATCAGAGCTCAGTGTGTCTTGGGTGCTCTCAGACCTGAACTTGTCCACTTGTGATCGGATCACCTGAGATTCATGATAATAACAGGTCTGAGCAGGGCCTCACATGACATGGCTGTTTTTATTATTTTATTCAAATATTTGACAGCAACAAATGGCTTCACAGGTCCAACCATTTAAATCAAACACTCCTAGACAGAGTCAGTATGTCCAGAGGTGAAGTTGTGATTGTGAAAAGATGAAGGCCATTAAAAGAGGAGTGAGTGAATGAAAATGCAGTTGTTGTGGTGTAGTGTGCGCTCGTGTTAAAAGCCTCTCTAAGCCTCTAGAAAACATCTCCACAGAGCTCGTGTTTTTTGAGTCGGTTTTTAGAAGAGCAGCTATTTACGATCAGAGGCCGGTTTCATTCACACAGGAAGTGACTGACACTGAGAGACCGCGCTGTAGAGCAGAGTTTAAAGCTTAACTAAGTGTTTTTAATATTTCCACCAGCTCTCCATTCTGCACAGGGGTCAGTGCTGACACTGAGCCTCAGCTTTAATAAGTGAGTGATGAGTGTGTGACCAGAGCTGTGCAGCACTGACAGGAGGGGTCTACTGACCCCTGCTGGACAGCAGGAGGCAGTAACTCCACAGCCGGTTAAGGGGTCAGTTCACCCAAATCCCAAAATACATCGTGTCTCACTTACACCTTGTGGTATCTGTCCACACAGATATTTTCTTTTGAGATGTCTGTCTCTAAAATTATGAATGCAGGACTTTGATCAGTTATGGAGTGTTTCCACTCTGGTATTACTACTTTTACTTAAGTAAAGAATCTCACTCTGAGCTAAAGTCTTCTCTCATAATAATAATAATAATGTTTATTATTAGTGTAGAATCACCTGAAACTAACAATTATTGTTTTCGTGAGCTTAGGATGAGCCCTGCATGTTCACATAGGGATCTTCTTCTACGTTGCACCGTCATGTTTCTACAGTAGCTCAGAATGGACAAACCAAACACTGGCTTTAAAGAGGACCTTTCAGGTTTTTATGCTACCTGAAGGCCACCGTAGATTCTCCTATACATAAAGTAGAACAGCAGATTTGTACTCTAACTTCTAATTCTAACTCTGTCTTGTGTGTGTTCAAACAGGCATCGGCACAGATGAAGCCTAAAGTGTCCGTGAGCTCATCAGCCTCCAGTGCCTCCTCCAACGCCTCCCTGCCAGCAGCGACTACCAGCTCCCCACCTGCAGAGGTACTGTGTGCAGCCACATGTTAGCATCCGTCTTGGAATCACTTTAACTCTTCTTTTCTGAGTGCTCAGTTGTTGAAAAGGGTGAAGGACTCACTCACTTCTCTCATGCTATGTTTACCATTGTATCACACACACTGATTTGGTGTCGTGGCTGCTGCGATCCCATCACAAAACGGTCTCTGGTTAAAGTTTGTTAAGATACTGTCAGTGTGTATAAATCTTTCATGTTAGTGATGCCTGATTCACACAATCATGGATCATGGAAACAGTTTGAGATGTTAGAGGATAAGCCTGAAATTCCTCAGAACAACATACAATCTGGACTCTTTTGTGTGTGTGTGTGTGTGTGTCTAGGTTGAGAAGGCCCCGGAGCCGGCCCCAGGAGCTGACACCCTGGGTCTGAGTATGTCACTGGCTCAGGCCAAAGAAAGAGCCCATCAGAAGCGAGCCGCCAAGAAAGCCCCACCCATGGACTGGAGCAAGAGGAACGAACTGTTCAGCAACTTGTAAACATCACCTCCTCCTCCTCCTCCTCCTCCTCATCATCATCATCATCATCATCATCATCATCATCATCATCATCATCATTCTTCTTCTTCTCCTCCTTCAGTTGCATCTCCTCCAGGCTCGTCTGTCCTGTCCTCTGGTGGAGAACCCACAGAGATAATCAGCGTCTGGTCTCCGGATTTGGTTTCTTACCTTATCACACTGCAAATGAAAGACAGTGTTCATGTAGAACATTTTAAACTCCTGTGTTAAACAGTATTATTTGATGATTTTAATGTTTTAATTTAGGATTTTTGCCACTTTTGAGATATCTACGTCACACACAGGAATGAATGTTAATATATAAAGAAGATTGTTTGACAGAGGAAGAATAGTAATGTACAGTTTCTCATAAGAAAAGGACCATGTCAAGAATAATGGGGCACAGGGAAAGATAAATCACTGTGAGATTTTCTGTCAAGATTTTAAATCTACAGTTTAAATGTCTGAAATCAGCAACTAGAATTAAAGAATGTCTCTTTCCTCAGTATGTGTGAATGAACAGTGCTGAGTAACTCTGCTGAGCCCTCACTGCCAAAATAACCATTCCACGACAATCTGCTTTCCTATCGAAACAGCGTTCGAACGCTGACGGCGTGTTGAACTCTGAACACGGCTGAAGGGACTGCACAGCCTGTAAGAACCAGGAAAGCTCTGGTAGCCTCAGAAACAAGCTTCGATGTTTGTCCAGTCGTCTTAGCCTCCAGGGTTTCTGTCATCATGATATATACGATTCAATGAAATTATTTTTTCATGTTGCTCTTGTTAGAGTTGTACATACATGAGTAAATGATTTAAGGGGAAACTTTTACGTGAAGCTCCTTGGTATGTTTTGTTGACTCTGCAGTGATTATCAGCTACAGGTGAACTAACGGCTCTGCTGTGGACTGTACCGATGAGCACTGACAAATATAACATTTGGATCAAACTGAACTGAGCCTGTTTTGTATTGTACATTCTAGACTTTGGAAACATCATCAGTAAAAATCTTAAAGCTGCACTAACCAGTCTAATCAGTATTTTTATAGTATATACATATAACAGATGAAATGTGGCAGCCTGACCATGCAGTCTTTTCCACTCCTGGACTTTATAAAAAATGCTGTGAAAAATGAAGCCCATGCTGAACTGTCTTACACTGCAATATCACTTTGGGCCGCTAGGGGTCAGAAAAATCTGTCTCCACTGACTTTCATTCAAAAAAAGGCGTCAGTTTCTCTCATGACATACAAAGTCGTTATAGTGTCAGCAGCTGAATTCACGCCGTCTGATCAGTGTTCTTGTGGTCCTTCTGAAAATATTTCCCTAATTAATAAAATGTTAGGTCTCAAAGACGGTAAATGTGGGGGCGTGGCTGGTTTGATTCACATGCCTGGTCTGTGATTGCCTGGACTGAACCAGGTGGATCATTCACAGGTAAACTCGAGTCGCGTACATTGTTTGGAAGCGGATGTGTTGTAATTACCCTCCGTAGATTCTAGTGTCCAGTTTTTCAGTAAGGAAATGCTTGTTTTCTTAATGGTTTCCCATTTTTAATGCATTTTAATGTTAAGTATAAAAACGTACAGTTCACTTAAAACGTCGATGCGTTTTTTTGGATAATAATGGAAATTGGACTGCGCCAGAACGAGGAGGTGATTGGAGGACTACGCCAGCCGCAGCAGCTGATTGGCTCCTGCCAGACGAAGTGTTTTAGCAGAGAATGTGTCCGTGAATGGAAATTGAACTGCGCCAGAACGAGGAGGTGATTGGAGAACTACGCCAGCCGCAGCAGCTGATTGGCTCCTGCCAGACGAAGTGTTTTAGCAGAGAATGTGTCCGTGAATGGAAATTGAACTGCGCCAGAACGAGGAGGTGATTGGAGGACTACGCCAGCCGCAGCAGCTGATTGGCTCCTGCCAGACGAAGTGTTTTAGCAGAGAATGTGTCCGTGAATGGAAATTGAACTGCGCCAGAACGAGGAGGTGATTGGAGGACTACGCCAGCCGCAGCAGCTGATTGGCTCCTGCCAGACGCCCACGTCAAATAAGAGCTACCGGTACACGCTGTAGTCCCACCTGGCCCTGCTGCTGTTGTATGGAAAGTGTTCAATGGTATGTTGTGATCGTTGAGGTGAAGGTAACCTTTAGCTCAGTAAATGTGGTTAAAACTTTAAAGTTAACTTTCTTATGTTACGTTATGAGGTAGTTCTGAAAATTTGATGTATCTCTTAAGGTAAACAGGTGAGAAAAGTTGGCCTCTTCTACGGTCAAATTGCTAACGTGATGTTGTACAGCTGTGCACAGCACCTTGTTTGTGTTTTTCAGTAGTGTAGACTTGAAACTATAATGACTGGGTAGGAATAATATGAGGAAATAAGTTTACTACAAGTTTATGTACAGATCGTCAGTTCACCAGCGGTGCAGGCAGTCAGATAATTGGCTGTAGCTTTTTAATTTGCCCAAATATTGCTGTTCATTCACACAGTGATTGTAACACAAACAGTTAGAAGTGTGCTCTTAATACAATACACAATTGTATAGAACATCTGTCCTGTCACACCAGACTTGACTTGTGTGCTCTTGATTGGTTGCAACAATCACATGGCCCTTTGTGGATCAGTTTGGACACCTCTGCCTTAGCTGAAACAGACATTCATGCTCATGTCTTTACTGACTTGTTTTTCTTTTATTCATTCCACAGGTTTCAAGGAAGACCTCACGTGGAGCAGTGTATTCGTCTGGCTGTGGAGAAGAGAGACTGCATGGACAACATCATCTTTGGTTCTCCCCTGGGCTGTGATGATGACGATGCCAGTAAACCAGATCCAGTTCAGCTTCCACTGATGAGAGGACAGACCAACTTTAACTTTTTAGAGGTTTCCTATTCTGTCATTCACAGGTTCAGTTTAGGGCCTTTGACTATACCTCTGCTGTTGTTTGAGGTGATGGTAGTAACATTTTTAAAAACAGGGTGTTATAAATATTTAACTGGAGTTTGACAGAGGACATTAAACAGAGTTTAACGGGACATTGAGTTTAATGGGACATGAGGACATTAAACAGAGTTTAATGTCCTCATTAAACAGAGTTTAATGTCCTCATAGGTTTTATATTTGATGGAGATGTCCAACATGTCCGTGTAGTGCAGCTCATGTAAATTAGTTTTCTTCATTACTAATCTGTGTCGTTGAAAAATGTTTTTAATGTGCTTTTGTCAGTTTTGATCACAGTTTAAGTAAACCTGCTGTGACTGCACTGAATGCATTTCCTGTTAACTACAGAGCATTCAGCATGTTTTCCAAATTTACCATCAACCTAGTGAATTAAACAGGACACTTAGGTGAATTAGTCTTTCCAGTGTCATAAAAAATGGTAAGTACATTAGACACAGAAGGAAAGCACAGCGACATTTGTTAGCAGAGTCTATGTACACAGCGTTAAACGTGACAAGCACAGCACAGGTCTTGCGTTTGTGAGTGAACCCTCCTATCTGTGGGCACACATCATTTATTGCACACAGGTGAGGATTATCCCTCATTAGGGTCACGTGACTTCAGTAGCCAACAACTAAAACAATCTCCAATAGGGGGCATAATATCACGTTTACAAAACAAAATGAAATGAGAGCACATCTCTCAACAACATTTAATTTCTATTTCTTCACAGCTAGCCTAGAGGTAGCCTCTTAATTATCCTAAACCTCCATCAGTGTGTTCGTGTGTAATAATTATACTGTCCATGTTGCAAATGTTCAATTCAAACAAGATATGCACCATGAAAAAAACAATACATGCAGGACAACAGCTTCTTGAATACCTTTATTAGACATTAAAACCTGCATTCATTTCAACATCTGTATTATACAAGTGTATAAAAGAACGTATTAAACTTATAAATGAAATGACTACTTGTTGTGGATTCTTGGTTTAGAGAAAAGTTTAACCTGACAAAATCAGAACTCACTCAGTTCTGATTTACACTCAGAGCTCACTCTGTGTGTATGTGTGGAACAAAAACATAACTGGAGATTTTGCTGAGTAGTTGTGATGGGAAGGCCACAGGTGACACACACCTTTGAAGGAAATTTAAGTAGGGAGCTTTTGGTAAACTGTTGATACTACTTCATATTGTAACATGGTTATAATGACCATGTTGGAAGACAATTGACAGCAGATTCCCAGGACTCTTAGGACCTGTGCCAGCCAGCTGTCTGCTGTTCTCCAGCATCTCTTCAACCTGAGCCTCAGCTTGGAGAGGGTACCGCTTCTCTGGAAGACCTCCTGCCTGGTTCCTGTACCCAAGAAGTCATCTCCATCTGGCCTCAGTGATTACCGTCCAGTTGCCCTCACATCCCATGTGATGAAGGTGCTGGAGAGGTTGGTGTTGGCTCACCTGAGGCCGCAGGTGAGGTCTTCTCTGGACCCTCTGCAGTTTGCCTACCAGCCATGTCTGGGGGTGGATGATGCCGTCATCTATCTGCTGCAGCGAGCTCACTCACACCTGGATGGTGGTGGAGGCACGGTGAGAATCACATTCTTTGATTTCTCCAGTGCCTTCAACACCATCCAGCCTCCATTACTGGGTGATAAGCTGCGGCTGATGGGTGCTGGTGGGTCCACTGTCTCCTGGATCACTGATTACCTGACAGACAGGCCACAGTTCGTCCGGCTGGGTAGTGTCCTGTCTGATGTGGTGATGAGTGGTGTAGGAGCCCCGCAGGGCACTGTGCTTTCTCTGTTCCTGTTCACCTTATACACCTCTGACTTTCAGTACAACTCAGAGTCATGTCACTTACAGAAATTTTCTGATGACTCTGCAGTTGTGGGGTGTATAAGCGGGGGACGGGAGGAGGAGTACAGGGGGCTGGTGGACAGATTTGTGGAGTGGGCTGGAGGAAATCACCTGCTGCTTAATGTGGACAAGACCAGAGAGTTGGTGATTGACTTCAGGAGGAAGGGGACAGCCTCACAGCCCCTTTGCATCCTGGGTAAGGATGTGGAGGTGGTTGAGGAGTACAAGTACCTGGGAGTGACCATCGACAACAGACTGAGCTGGAAGACCAACAGCACAGCTGTGTACAAGAAGGCCTGCAGCAGACTCTACTTCCTGAGGAAGCTGAGGTCCTTCAATGTGTGCAGTAAGATGCTGGAGATCTTTTACCAGTCTGTGGTAGCCAGCACTCTGTTCTCCTCTGTGGTCTGCTGGGGGGGCAGCATTGCAGCCAGTGACGCCAACAGACTGAACAAACTGATCAGGAAGGCTGGCTCTGACATTGGCTGCAGACAAGAGACTTTTGAAGCAGTGGTGGAGAGGAGGACACTGAACAAACTGTTATCCATCATGGATAACCCTGATCACCCTCTCCACCCTGTACTGGACAGGCAACGGAGCGCCTTTTCCAAAAGGCTCCGACAGCTTCGTTGTCAAAAGGACCGCTACAGGAAATCTTTCCTGCCTCATGCCATAAGACTGTTTAACACCTCATCACTGTGTCACAGATAACACTGCTGTACATGACAGATCTGACACAAGGTTCAGCTTCAACTGCACATTTTTGTTTTTGTACTTAGATTTTATATTTCTATTCAAATGGCACAATTCCTTTTTTACTCTTATTTTAAATTCCTATTTCTGTAAATAATGTCTATATTGTTTATTTTTACCATTAGAGGTTTATATTTGGAGGCTGAGTGCCTGTGTATTGCTGCTGTGATAGTGAAATTTCCCAACTTGGGATGAATAAAGTATTTCTATTCTATTCTATTCTATTCTATTCTATTCTATTCACTGGTTGACTTTGTTTGCTTTTGAACACACCTTATATGACATATATATATATATATATATATATATATATATATATATATATGTATATAGTTTGCATTATCCAGATTCAGACTGACCCACTGCACTATTGCACTATTGGTAAAAAAGTAGTTGTGTTGTTGTTCTGTAGTGCCTGAGAGCAAAGGAAAACCAAAGTCAGATTCCTTGTGTGTATGCATAAATCTGGTCAATAAAACTGATTCTGATTGAAGTCTTTAATGCATAAAGCCATGGAGTCAGACTGAAAGTGAACCCCTGGCAACCTGTGATCATTCCAAACACCTGTTCTGTGTTGAACTCCCATTCAGACGTTACTGCTGCTTTATGAGGGCAGTCACCGCAGGTCCCTCCTACCACTTCACTCATTAGTCCCGTCCAATCAGAGTCCAGTTTGAGCCGCGCCAAAAATCAGTCGCACCTGTTGCCCCTGCGCTAATCAAACCCATGTGACCGGGGAGGAGAGGGCTCAGCCAATAGCAGGACAGAATCTTATGTTGTGCAGCTTATAAGGCGTTGGGGTAACACTTGCTCGATTTTGCTGTGGAATACAGGATACCTTCCTGACGTTCTGTTTTGTTGAAGCTCTTTTTCTGGTTAGTGGAGCGAACTGAACTCGTTACCTGTAGACAGAAGAAGCCTGTGTGTTCATGTTTAGCAGGTTATTTGTTATTGTGCTTTGTGGTGCACAGTGAAAGCTGTGGCTGAGAGCAGAGAGACGATTCAGGCCTAGTGGAGCTGGAACTTGGGCGCGAGACAGGAGGTTCAAGTGTCCGGAGCAGTCCAGAGGAAAAATGGCGGACGTGGAGGCCATGTAAGGCCCACACAGAACGTTTAAAATGCAGAGCTTGAGTTGATTTGTGACCAGAGGCTAACATGTTTGTTAATGTGCCGGGTTTCCGCAGGACGGACGAAGGGATCCAGCGGAGCAGCCGAGACCATTTGGGAGAAAGCACCGCGCTTGGCGTCGCTCATCGGCTCTACACTTATGCGCGCGTATGTGTGTGTGAGAGAGATCTGAGTGTTGAAGTGCAGGCTTGTGTCTTTAGCTCGGTTGAGATGGGCTTTGTAACCAGTATAGCCGCTTTGGAGTTTGGGACTGGCCAAGTGTTGGCAAGGCCTAGTTGTGGATGGATTCAGTGTGTGGAAGAAACTCGGCCTGCATAGGTTTGGAGCGCGTGTTTGCTGTTGCTGGGCTGTTGCGTCGGTGTTGTCGGTAAGTGGAAGCATATATGCAGTTGTGGTCTGGACATAATTGTGTATATATGGAAGCCTATTGGCAGATAGTAGTGATGGCTCCGGCAACACCGATGCCTCGAGCTCATAGTGCAAAACCCGTGTCGGTGCGCTTGTCGTTTAAAGAAAGTCACATGACTGATATAGGAACTGACACTGACGCGCAAAACTGTTTATAAAGAAGCGCATATGTTAACGGGATGCATCTGCCAAAATAATCTCTGATCTTTTGCGGTTCATTGTTAAATTAATCAATAATTATGGAGCAGCCTCAAGCCAAAAGAAAGGTTTCCACCGTGTGGGACCATTTTGATCTCTTATCGGATCCTCATCTGTTCCGTGTGAGCGGGTGTTTTCTACAGCTGGAGAAGTTGTATCAAAAAAGTGTAACAGACTGAATTTCAAAACGGTTTTTTTTTAAATAAAAATTTGTTAAAAAAAAGAAAATCCCAGTCCACAAGCATCCTCATTCACAACACGTTCACTTAGATTTTCATGTTATGATACATGTTCACATTATTTATTGACTGTATCTAAAAATATCAAAGATTTTAAATTTAAATGAAGATATGAAAAAATACAATATAAAATACAATAACTTAAGTTATGTTATTGTATATACTAGGTCATCAGATCAGTGTCAGTTGAGTCTGTCAACTAGGTTGCCTGTAGGGATTTTTAAGGTCCAGCAGGTGTCAGTATTCAGTGACACAGTATCAATACAGTCTGGCAATGTGTCATGACGCCTCATCTACCCATCACTAGCAGATAGTGTTGGCAGCATGGGTTGAGTTGCATGTCTTGTTGCCAGGCTTAATTGTTCAGCAGTGTGGATGAGGCCATGGCCAGGGTAGGCCCTCAGCTGCACCTTGAAGTGTTGCTGAATGTTGAAAATTCCAGGTTAAATATCCAAAGCCTGTGTGTGCATGTGCCTTCTCTGCAGGAAGGATGAGCTGCTCTAGAGAATCATCAGAGGGTAAGAGAAAGCACATAAGTCAACATTGCTCAGTGTTTCTACATTTAAACATGTATTTGTTTGTGTGTGGAGCCCAGGTACGCCCCCTGCTGCCTGTGGAAGTGTTGTAAGATGTTTTAACTTCCAGAGTTTGACTTGCCTAGCACCTGTGGCTAATGTTGAGTGTGTTTCTTTGTGTGTTGTGCAGGATGGAGGAGCTGCTGATCCAGAGAACCATGAGGATGCATGTTGGCCAATACTGCTCAGTGTTTCTACACGGAAGGATTCATTTGTGTACACTCCCCAGCAACCGTGTGTGTACTGCATCTGAGTGGAAGACCTGGAGAAAAAAACCTCAAGGACTCATCAGTCAGAGTGGTCATGTGACTGTCGGCCTGCTGAAGCAGGGATGGAACCACTGTGTGTAGAAACACAAGCTGTGTTGTGTAGTTTAGTGTTGTCAGGCTTAGTTGTGGCTATTTGTCACTATATGGATGGCACTGGGGTCAGTGTGGGTTTAGTGTGTGTGAGACATAGTTGCTGCTTGATGGAGAATAAAACTTATGCATGCATTAATGTCTCCTTCTTTCTTTCTGTGTGCAGCTGCTTGTGGCTGAGTGGCCATCCAACTTTGAGGCCATGGGCAATGTGGAGCTCAGGTAAGGCCCCTGCTGCAGCTGGAAGTCAAGCAAAATATTACAAGTTCAAGGACTGACTTGATTAGTATCCAAAACCAATGTCTTTGTGTTTTTCAGCAGGAGGGAGGAGCTGAGTGAGAGGACTAATTTTAGTCCGTGTGTGTTGTAGGTGTATGTGGGGTGGAGCCAGTGAAGGTGCTGCTGGTGAGGATAGAGCGCCATCCTGTGGGAGTGAGGGACACACCGTGGCTGTTGTGTGTTGTCAGAGCTCTTTGTGGTAAGTGGATTCAAAAAAAAAAAATCAAGGGCTGATTCAAAGGTGGTTTGTGTGCTGATGCTTCCTGTTTGTGTTTCTCTTGCAGGATGGCAGAGCTTATTTGGAGGGTCATGAGAGACCAGGTGAGACGTTGCATGTTGGTTAACATTGTTTAGTGTTTCTACACATGCATGCATTCATTTCTGTGTGTGTGTGTGTGTGTGAGTGAGAGAGAGAGAGAGAGAGAGAGAGTGCTAGGATGAGTGTTGGAAGTGCAGGCCTGTCTTCAGCTCAGTTTAGATGGGCTTTGTTCTGTATCCAGGTGCATTGGAGTTTGGGTCTGGCTGAGTATTGTCAAGGCTCAGTTGTGGATGGATTCAGTGCCTGTGAAAAGCTTTGAGGTCAGTGTAGGTTTAGAGTGTTTGTTCTTGTGTCAGTATTGTCTGTAGGTGGAAGCATATACAGTCCATGACAAAGGTCTTGTCACTCATCCAAGTTGTAGAAAAAACAAATAATAACTTGACTGGAATCAGAAATAGCTTATATGAAAGGCAAAGCTCTTTAGATTATGCCTATTATACCACAATAAAGTTTTGTATCATTCATTGAGTTTTACCATTTAATTAGGACAGAAAGGTCAGATTTTGCTTTGACAAAAGTCTTGTTGCATACAAAAATAATGTGCTTTACAAATTATTCTTTATTTTGAATACACAAACATGCTACAATAACATCAGAACATAAAGTCATGGTGCCTTGGAAAAAAGAATTAATATCGTGTATTACTCCCATGAGCTTGGAGGACTGCATCCATACGTCTCGGCAATGACTCAGATAGCTTATTGATAAAGTCATCTGGAATGGCAAAGAAAACAGTCTTGCAGGACTCCCACAGTTCATCCTCCAAGCCTCCTTCTTCATCTTACCCCAGACATGCTCAATCATGTTCATGTCTGGAGACTGGGCTGGCCAATCCTGGAGCACCTTGACCTGCTTCACTTTCAGGAACTTTGATGAGAAGGAGTGCCATCCTGCTGAAGAATTTGCCCTCTCTTGTGATTTGGAATGTGATGGGCAGCAAGAATTTCTTGATAGTTCAGGCTGTTGATGTTGCCATCCACTCTGCAGATCTCTTGCACACCCTTACTGGATGTAATCCCAAACCATGATTTTTCCTCCACCAAACTTGACTGTTTTCTGGTTGAATCTTGGGTCCATGTGGGTTCCATCAGATCTTCTGCAGTATTTGCAGCTATTGGGATGCAGTTAAAGGATAATTCATCAGAAAAATCAACTTTCTGCCACTTTTCCACTGTCCATCCTTTCTGCAAGGTATATGACTTTTCTTTGTTTGGAGTCATCTGTGAGGACTGCCAGAGAGTAAATGTAGTTGTAATAATTTGAGTTTTAGGTCAATTTCTAGACAAATAGTTAATATGTAGATGAAACAGTGCAGGCTGTGCTGTGTGGATGTCAGATTCTCAGGCTTTAAACTGTGAGGTGTTAGATGCACCACTTAGACTTGATAGACTTTTAAAAACTCTGTCCTTTTCTTGTTTAAACAGACCAAACCTATGTTAGAGAGCTGTATGTTTTGGCTGTTGGCCTGTGGTGTCTGGGTGCCATAGTGTAAGAGTTTAAACTGTGAGGTGTTGGATGCAATAGTAAGACTTATAGGTAACCATTAGCTGTACCACTTTGACTTTAGACATGAATTAAATAAGTAGATGTGTGTAATAGTTGGCTTTATATGTCTGACTTGTTTGGTATGACCACATGTATGTTAGAGTTTGGCACTGTGACTTTTAGACTGTGGTGTGTGGACGCCAGGCTGAGTTTAAACCCAGATGTGATAGAGTGACAGATGTTCAGTGTTTTTACACATATCCATTAATGTCTCTCTCTTTCCAGGTGTATGTGGCTGAGTGGGGCTCCAACTTGGATGAGGCCATATCCAGGGTGGAGCTCAGGTACGCCCCCTGCTGAATGTGGAAGTGTAGCAGAATGTTTCAAATAGGTTTGACTGTTTGTACCTGGATCTGATGTAGAGTGTGTTTGTCCTGTGCAGGATGGAGGAGCTGATCCAGAGGACCATGAGAAACAAGGTGAGAGAGAGCATGTTGGTCAGTGTTTCTCCAGATATGCATGCATTCATTTCTCTGTGTGAGTGAGTTTAGATTGTTTGTGCTTGTGTCAGTGTCGTCTGTAGGTGGAAACACATATACACAAGCACTAAAGTGGCCTGAGGAGATGTGACCTGTCCTGCTTCATTGCAAGCTCATAGGTAAGGCACAGGAGGTTGTGTCTTCCTTGTCGTTAACAGATAGCTTGTGTTATAATGTGCTTAAAGAATCCATACTGCGTGCTTATGAGCTGGTGATAAAATGTGTTTTTATCTTCTCGCCCAGACAAAGTTCCTATGTCACGCCCAGCGGGGTCTAGTTCTGGTCTCCCTCCTGTTGAAAAGGTTGAAAAGGCTAGGGGTCCATGGTCACCTCCCCGTGTACATCCTGAGTGCTTCTACTGTCAGAAAAAAGCTCACTTGATAGCTGATTGCCTATCACTAAAGCATAAACAACCCTCTAATCTCCAACAGCATGAGGCTGTCGGACGTCCACGTCCAGACATCAGTTGAGGACAACAAGCCTGACCCCTGTTTTAAGCCTTTCATTTCTGAGGGCTTTGTTTCATTAAGTGGGGATCCAAAAGATCAGCAGCCAGTAAAAATCCTGACACACAGGTGGATCCCAGTCCATTATCCGTGAACGCATTTTATCTTTGTCACCTATGTCATATTGTGGCTTGAGTGCAGCTGTTCAGGGTGTGGGGATGAAATTTGTCTCTGCTCCACTGCATAATATACATCTTCAGTCTCCTCTGGTCAGTGGGCTCTTTAAAGTTGCAGTCCTTCCAGCTTTACCAGTAAAAGGGATTGACTTTATTTTGTGGAATGATTTAGCTGGGGGTAAGGTTGTGCCTGATTGATTCAAGCCCAGGGACAGACATTGCCCAAGAATACCCTGAGATCTTCCCAGCATGTGTGGTTACCAGGGCCCCATCGAGGAATAATGACCTTGACCCGTCTGATTCTTTCCTAGTCACAGGGCAGTCCCCTGACAGCCACTTTACTGAGGCAGAGAGCCAGCCTGATCAGTCAGTGTCACCTCTCTCCACCTGAAAAGAGTTTATTTCAGCCCAAAACACTGATATAACTCTCTCAAAAATGTCTCTCTTCTGTTGTTGAGCAGGAAGAGGCTCAGAAAAAGAAAGTGGCTTACCTTCTTGACGGTGGCTTGTTGATGCGTCTCTGGGCTGGTGAGGACTGGAGCGTGACCTTACAGGTTGTTGTCCCTACAGTCTACCACACACAGGTACTCTCTTTAGCTCATGACCACTCTTGGTCAGGACACATGGACATTACAAAAACTTATCACAGAGTCCTTAAACATTTCTTTTGGCCAGGACTCAAGTCTGATGTTGTTAACTATTGTCGTTCCTGCCATGTATACCAGGTTGTTGGCAAACCAAACCAGGTGATCCCCCTGCTCCCTTGCATCCCATTCCAGTGACAGGTGAGCCGTTTGATAAAGTCCTCACTGATTGTGTGGGTCCACTGCCAAAAACTAAAGCTGGGAATCAACCATTATCTGTGCCTCCACTATTGGAGGCACACATCATTTTTTTATTGTTTTTTTATTGTTTTTTTTTTTTTTTTGTTCCTTTGTGTTCAGCAGGTAGCTGCATCTGGCTGAGTGGGACTCCAACTTAGATGAGTCTTTTGAGGCTTTTGCTGCAGGTGGGCAGAGCTGATCCAGAGGACCCTTTGAGACCAGGTGCATGAAGGCCACATTGTGCAGTGTTTCTACCAGTATGCATGCATCCATGACTGAGTGAGAGAATGTTTGTATTAAAATCAGAAAGAAGGAAGTGCCTGCTTTTGTCTTTAATGCACTTTAGATGGGACTTAGATTAGTTCTGGGGGGGCACTGGGGTCCAACTAGGTTTAGAGTGTATGTTTGCTATTTCCAGGCTGTTGCACCAGTGTTGGTATGTGGAAGCACATTATGCAGTTGTGATCTCAGGTAAGGCCCCTGCTGCAGCTGGAAGTCAAGCAAAATATTACAAGTTCAAGGACTGACTTGATTAGTATCCAAAACCAATGTCTTTGTGTTTTTCAGCAGGAGGGAGGAGCTGAGTGAGAGGACCATTTGAGACCAGGTGAGCAAGAGCAACATTGTAGTGTTTCTACACTTATGCATGCACTAATTTTAGTGTGTGTGTGTGAGAGAGAGAGAGTGTGTGTTGTAGGTGTATGTGAGGTGGAGCCAGTGAAGGTGCTGCTGGTGAGGAAAGAGCGCCATCGTGTGGGAGTGAGGGACACACTGCAATTGTTCGTGTGTTGTCAGAGCTGTTTGTGGTAAGTGGATTAAAAAAAAAGAAAATCAAGGTCTGTTTCAAAGGTGGTTTGTGTGCTGATGCTTCCTGTTTGTGTTTCTCTTGCAGGATGGCAGAGCTTATTTGGAGGGTCATGAGAGACCAGGTGAGACGTTGCATGTTGGTTAACATTGTTTAGTGTTTCTACACATGCATGCATTCGTTTCTGTGTGTGTGTGTGTGTGTGTGTGAGAGAGAGAGAGAGAGAGAGAGAGAGAGAGAGAGAGAGAGAGAGAGAGAGAGAGAGAGAGAGAGAGAGAGAGAGAGAGAGAGAGAGAGAGAGAGAGAGAGAGAGAGAGAGAGAGAGAGAGAGAGAGAGAGAGAGAGAGAGAGAGAGAGAGAGAGAGCTAGGGTGAGTGTTGGAAGTGCAGGCCTGTCTTCAGCTCAGTTTAGATGGGCTTTGTTCTGTATCCAGGTGCATTGGAGTTTGGGTCTGGCTGAGTATTGTCAGGGCTCAGTTGTGGATGGATTCAGTGTGTGTGAAAAGCATTGAGGTCGGTGTAAGTTTAGAGTCTTTGTTTGTGTCAGTGTCGTCTGTAGGTGGAAACATACAGACATTTATCTGTTTTAGAGCTGGTTTGGGCTTTTTAGGCAGAGCTATAAATTCAGCTTCTTCCTTATTACTTCAAGCTATTTTTTTTTAATTATTGTCACTTTATTTATGACCAATGACTTATGACTAATAGGTATGAATTTTATGCATTTATTTATTCAGACATGTTTATATATATATATATATATATATATATATATATATATATATATATATATATATATATTAAGTGGCTCTCTTGCTTACTATATATATCTGAGTGTGTATATGCACTCATTTATGCAGGAGATGCTACGTTGTGTGTGGAGACACCTGGTTGGCGTCTTAAAGGGAGAGTCTCAGACACTGTGCTACACTTCCAGCCTTTTACACACTCTACCATTGACTGGTGTAGCCCACGGCAACATTTGGGCCATAAAAAGCCAGAAACCCCCATTATGCCCATAGACATGGAAACCATTTTATAGACTTGTTGCTGAGTGGACAGTATGTGTCTAATTTGCAGATATTTTGTGTGTATGTGTAGGTGCTGTGTTGTGTGGACAAACAGGGTATCTTGTCGTGGCCTAACCCCAGTCCAGAGACCGTGCTGTTCTTCAGAGGACGGGTCGAACCACCTCACAACAGCCAGGATGATGTCAGAGACGACCTGTCCGTCAACTCCTACTGCCGAATGGAGACGGATGACGACAGGGATCAGAATCAGAATCAGATCAGAATAACTTTATTGATCCCCGTAGGGAAATTCTTACTGTTACTTAACTCCCAATTGAAAATGAAGAGGAAAATTGCACATAGTTCGATGTAGGTGTTAGATGTATAGTTAGTTAGATGAGGTGTGTGTTTGTGTTTTCTCTGGCACCTTTTAGCCTCACCAGCAGCCCCAATTCACCACCTGATAAGGCACAGTCTTGAATCCACTCCTGACTAACTGTGACTGCTGTACAGGCCCAGGAGGGGCAGGCTCTGCTCTGTCTACCGGCAGAGTCCTCCACCTAGCTGGGGGTGGGGCCCGAGCCGAGCGAGACCTCACATGACAGCATTCGCTCATCTGACACGGCCCGGCTTCGGCGTTCCTGCCAGCCCGCACACAGTCGCACCAAACACCACTCTGGATCCAACGTGAGCTTCAGCCACGACACTGAGGGAGGCGAGGACGAGCAGGCCCAGGTAAAGCTTAGACCTGAAACTGTACCAGCCGTTGTGAAAATAGGAAACATGCTATTGATTCAGTAAGCTGATGTAACTTTACTATTCCTGCTATGTTGTGATGGTGTTGGTCTTTTCATTTCTGTCCCATTTGTCTCCAGGACTTTGCAATGGGCTGCCCAGAGGCGGAGGCAGAGGACTTTGTGTGTGACTACCACCTGGAGATGCTGAGCCTGTCACAGGACCAGCAGAACCCAACCAGCATCCAGTTTGATCATCTCTCCTGGCAGTGCCACCTGCCCTCCCTCAAGCCACTGGGCCTCAACATCATGCTGAACCTCTGCAACGCCAGCGTCACCCAGCAGCTCTGCCACTTCTCTGACCACCTGTCCAACCTGGCTCTGCAGGAGAGCCACGGCTCTGTACTGCCTGTCTACGTACCCTGGGGGCTCTGTGAGCTCTCCAGGCTCATAGGTGAGCTTGGAATGATGGTGCTGCTTTGACATCTGGTTGGTTTAGAGCCACCTGTTAATACCATGACCTAGTTTGTCTCATAGTTTGGCTTTTTGTTAGGTCATGTGAGAACACAGTGATCAGAGGTTCAGAGGATTTTTCTTCAGTGGTAAAAGCTGATCTGGCTTTCATCCCACTCAGCATGAACTTCAGATTACATTTTACCCCAGAATAAAGTCCTTGCATAGATTACATTTCTGAGCACTGTGAGAAGATCTATTTCTCACATGGTCTTCATGATAAATTAAGGCTACAAGCAAGTTGCTGCTATGTTGGATTGATGGACTGGAGTGGGAGTATTGCACCTGGCTGAACTGCAAGTCAACCATAATTAAAAAATGTCCCTGAAGGGCCCTTCCTATAGAGAGCTGCAGAGTTCCTGAGTTCCTGCTCAAATCCAGTTTGCTGTCCAAGTGGACACCCAGGTTTTTGTTCTCCTGTACCACCTCCACCATCTGTCCCCTAATGAAAAGAGGAGTAGCAGGAGTCCTGGGTCTCCTGAAGTCCTCCACCAGCTGCTTTGTTTTGCTGATGCTGAGCTGCAGGTGGTTCAGCTCACACCAGTCCACAAAACCAGCCACCGCCCTCTGGTGACACATCCTCCCCCCTGATGCATCCAGCAGCTGCAGAGATCTGAGAGCTTCTGTAGGTGGCAGGTCAGAATGCCGTACCTGAAGTCCGAGGTGGACAGGGTAAAGGGGACAGGACAGCAGAGTTGTTGTTGGCCAGTAAAGACATTCAGCCATTTCCCAATGTTTAGGTGTTTCACTGTAGGCAGAGGCTCCGGGTTGGTGTGAAACATCATTTAAACTGATCATCAGTATCAGATGATGTGCTGTTTGTGGGAAGAAAGAGAAGTTTTCAGAACCAAATTAGATCATGTCTTATTGTCTATTACCCTCATCTTTTCCTTTGTGTGTCTGTTTGTGTTTGTGTGTCAGGATTCACTCCCGGTGCAAGGGAGCTGTTCAAACAGGAGAACCACTTGGCTCTGTACCAGCTGCCATCTGGAGAGAAAACCAAGGAGTTAACCTCCCGCCACCTTCATTACTTCACCAAACGCCAGCCTCCCATGTCCCACCTCATCTCTCTGTTCGTACCAGACTCCTCCTCCAGTAAGTCTATACACACTTCAGTCAACCTGTGTCGTTCTACTGCTCTGTTTTCTTTTATTTTACAGTTTTTAATGAAAAGAGCTGATTTTTTTCTTATATGTACTTGATGCATTTTGCTGTTACTTGTCCTTTGTCTGTCTCTTCACCAAATAGATGAGCAAGTTAAAAAAAAAAAAAAAGGTGTTTGTGTATTTTCATGTCTGCTAATGTTATTCTCACTGTCTTTCTCTAACCTCTCTGTTGTAGATAACATCCAGATGCTGTCACATGGCTCGGCTGACCTCATCCTGGAAGCCTGCACTGACTTCTGGGATGGAACTGATATCTACCCCCTGTCGGGCTCAGACAGGTGCCGTCACACTGATCGCTCTTCTGTGGCTGTAAATCTTGAGTCAGACATAAGTATCAAAGTTTCATAAGCACAGCACAGGTGATATCATCCATATCTACACTCAGCTGCCACTTTATTATCCATGAAGCTCATCATGTTCAGGTTTTCTTCAAACTGTTTTAGAGACGTTGCTTCAACGTTCTGATCATTTTGGAGGCTGCAGTTTGTGATGCTGTTGAACTGTACAGTATATACAGAGGTGTTTCTGTTATTTAACCTGCCCTCACTGATATCAATAGGGTGGACAAAATAATAGAAGCTGCCACCTGAGTGTTTATTTCTACACTCTGCTCTTGTGTTACAGAAAGAAGGTCCTGGACTTCTACCAGCGGGCCTGTCTGTCAGGTTACTGCTCAGCCTTTGCCTACAAACCCATGCAAGTGTCACTGTCAAGCCAACTCAATGGGAAGTGTGTAGAACTGGCCCCCGGTCCCAGCCTCTTCTCTGGAGTGGAGCTGCCCTCCACCACCCCCATCAAATACAACTCCTGTAGGAACAGCTGGAGCTCAGATGGTAAGAGTCAGTGACGGAGGGACGGATTAATTCAAGTAATAAAACAGTAATAACACAACTCATTTTCCTGTCTCTTTTCCTTTGATCGTCTTCCCTTGTCATGTGTGCAGAGGGTATAGGTGAGGGGGTGGAGCGTGAGGACTGCGTCCAGGCCCTGAGTGGGCAGATCTTCATGGGAATGGTGTCGTCTCAGTTCCAGGCGAGGCTGGACACAGTCCGGCTTATCGATGCCCTGGTCACAGCTTGCATCCGCTTTGTTTACTTTTCTATGGAGGATGAGCTCCGCAGCAAGGTGAACACACACAAGCTCCAATAAACATTTGATAGTATCTAGTTTATGTTGGCTGAAGTGATCAAGGTATAGTTCTCTTTCATTTGGACAATAAATGGACTCCTTCATCTGATGTCTCTCTGTGTCTCTGCTGACAGCACATTGTTTTTTCCACATTCACCAAAATAAATGTGCATTTCCCAGCATGCATCTGATTCTAGTCCACAACAAAAAGCTGTCATTTTGAGAGTATGTGTTTATGTGGCTCATTTTGTGTCTGTGCAGGTTTTTGCTGAGAAGATGGGTTTAGAGACGGGCTGGAACTGCCACATCTCTCTGACCCCAAACGGAGACAGTCCCTGTGATGGAGCTCCATCCAGCCCCAGTCACGGTTCCCTGCGCGAAGACCTGAACCAAGGTACCAAACCTGTGTTTGCACAAACTGAGGAAATTATTCATTTTATTACATTTACTGTTGGGGTGCACTTCATGACTGTCCTTCTGTCTGCAGGTGTGATGTGGACATCAATGTAGGTTGTCATGGTTTCTGTGTTTAGTCTTGCTGTTTAATTACACAGACATAGATTTATCATTTGAAGAGTAAACCCACATGATTTCTGGATCAGAACTCGTCAAATTATGACATTACCCTGTTCTATGGGGTGGTCACAGTTTGAATTACATTGTATAACTTTACATGAGATTTTCCATTTTATGTTACTTTATGCTTCTTTTAGGGGACATAACAGAAAGGAGTCCTGTAGAAGTGCAGGTCTGACATGAGTGATGTCTGTTCATTTGAGTTTTACAGAGTATCTCTAACTTTGCAGACTGTCTTCATATGTGATTCAGATTCTCGGGATGAAGCAGAAGGTCCTTTGCTGCCAGAGGAGGAAGCCCACTCTGACTTAGCCAGTTTCCAGCCCACAGACAGTGATGTGCCCAGCTTCCTGGAGGACTGCAACAGGGTAACAATACCTTTTATTAAAACCACTGAAGCTACAATGGAGAAATATCAGTATCTGTTTTTCATGCAGCTGTATAATACAGACAGATTCCTCTGTCTTATGTTTTGGTAACCAGCAGGAAATTGTGCTTTGTTTTGAAATTATTTTACATTAGTCTGAATCATTTTCTCTCCCTGCCCTTTGTCAGGCCAAGCTACCTCGTGGGATCCACCAGGTCCGTCCTCATCTGAAGAACATTGATAATGTGCCTCTTTTGGTGCCACTCTTCACTGACTGCACCCCTGACAGTGAGTATTCTTTATGTGTTTTATAGAATGAATCACTCTCCTTATGGGTAATTCCACTTTTTTGGAAAACTTTTTCATCTTACTTTTTAAAGATGTCCTCTGACTCCATTGTCTTCCTCTGCTCGTCAATGGTGAAACAGATTCTAATAAGGAAAAGCGATGATTAATAACCAACGAGGCTTATTTCATGTCTTCGATATACTCAGTGTTTGCTTTAGAGTACTGTAGACATTTACTTACAGTGGAGTTCTCTTCACAGCCATGTGTGAGATGATGAAGATCATGCAGGAGAACAGGGAGGTTACATGCTGTCTGGGAAGCTCCGCCAATTTCCGCAACAGCCGCCTGTTCCTACAGAGTGACATCAGGTATACACTCATTAATGAAGTACATCCTGTTTTTTCAAATTTGAAAATGAATGTTAATGAGACTAGGGCTTGGTTGAAAATAGCTGATTTTCATTTTTATCACAATTAAAACCAGTAAAAATTCTGAAGCAATATTTCTGCTATTAAAAAAATGAAAACTCATAGTAATACTATCTAGCCATGCAGAGAGTTGTAGTCTTGTTTGTCAGGGTTCAGGGATACCTGTCACTGAGATTTCTACATCTCATTCAAATAAACCGTGGTGGCCGTCCGGCTCTGTCTGAAAAGGAGAGGAGGTCCTTTAGACTCCGTTGGCAGCGGACTGTCCAAAATTGAAGGACTCCGGAGTAAATGCAGTTTTGTGAAACATATATTCAAGCAGTTTTGTGAAAGATGATGCAAATAGTGCAAGTGCTGGAACAGACATTGTTTAAGTTATGGTTAACACTTACCTTTACCTGTCTGGTGTTCACTCTGGGGTGCGTTGCTGAAAAGAGTCCCCTAGGTCAGCGGACCGTGTTAAGAACGTTCTGGGTACGACCAAGTGGCAGGACAAGAAAGGGGGGAGTCTGGAAATTGTATTGTATTGTAAAATGTATATATTTATTGTAATTATATTTATGGTGTTTGTTTTGGGGTTTAGGTTACAGCAGGCAGGTTATTTTAAATATTGTGGTTAAATATAGTATTCACATTTTTTATATAAGTCAATTATGCTTATGAATGTATGTTTAGGAACACCTGTGAATGTATGCACCCAATCACACCTACCAGAACACAGTATAAAAGGGCGCCAATTTTAAATCTGCTGTTGTTGCTGGTTAGGTTTCACCTATGGTTTGCTGCCATACCTGTGCTGCTGTTAGAAAATAAATATATGTCTATGCATATTCCATCTTCGCCTTGGCATTTTCTTCTTTCTGAAGTCTCTGTTGTCAGAACGGCCATTCTAACAAGTACAAATGCAATTCCTTTCACCTCCATTGTACTAGATGGAGACAGATACCTCACTACTAGAGGTAAATGGGAAAATATTTTCTAGTTTGTGTGTACTGACCCTTTAACAGCTTGCCATAGTCCAGCAACATTGTTTTGACTGATTATACAATAATTATGTAACAAACTACTTCTCATTCTCAGTCCACATGATTTTTCATCGTCCTCTCTCCACAGCATCGCTCTGGACCCTCTGTACCCGTCTCAGTGTTTGTGGGAGACATTTGGCTATGCCACCGGAGGAGGCTTCAACGGAGACGCTGAGGGTCTGTCTCCTCTGAGGCTCTCAGGACAGCTCAACAGTCTGGGCTGCTCTGTCACCTTCCACCAAGGAGAGAGCGTCAGCATGGTCAAGCTCATAGAGCAGGTTGGACACACACACACACACAGATACACTAAGTCAGAACGAGACACTTATATATGAATTCATTTGCTTTTTGGGTGAATCTTTTCCAGGCGCGACACACGACCTATGGCATCCGCAAATGCTTCCTCTTCCTGCTGCAGTGTCAGCTCAGTCTGGTCATCATCCAGGTGAGAGAGCACTTCACAAACTCAGAGCATGTGGATTTATATGGATTTATATGTACAAATACATTTCTCTGTGTGTATCATTGCTAACAGGCTAAAAGACTAAAGACCTAATTAATATTGTGATGTACATTTCTGAATAAATAAATGAAGGAAGTGCTTCTGGTGTTTGTCCGTAGTTCTTAGCCTGTCTGGCTCAGCTTCCTCCTCCAATGAACACCACTGACATCCTCTGGCTGTCCTGCTTCAGCTGCCCACTTCTAAGGTACACGCATAATAAAACACTGTGAACTGACAACACTGTGTTATTTCACTGTGTTTATACATTATAGTAATGGTCCATTTGTGTTCTCAGTGTGTCACTTCTGGGGAAGCCTCCAGACACTTCAGTCATGGCAGTTGCCACAGGGAAGAACCTAGATTTCATTCCAAGAAAGGTGGGATCCTGCCTCTCAGATCTTCCACATCTACTGAACCTAGAAGCCTCACTTACTGGATTATTACTGCTAAAGCTTAGACAAACATTTATATAATATTAATTAGTAGCATTTAGTGTACATACTGTGTAGTGATATAGTGGAAACTTCTTCCAGTCAAATGAAGTCTCTAGAAAAATGTTCCAGGAGAAAACTTTCATAAAAGCAGTAATGATAATGATAAATACCACAGACAACAAACAGCTGCTCTTTCTGCACCTTGTGTATTTACTGCATCTACACTTGGGGCCATTGATCAAACATGAATGACTAGTTATGTATACATGTACTTCTGTGTGCTTTTTAATCTCCTTTAAACTCTTACTCCTCTTTGACCAGACCCAGAACTACTTCCTTGGCTGTTTCCTGTTGAAGTTTGCTCTGACAGTGTGTGCCTACCTGTTGGCCTTTGGGTTTACGCTGCAGGAGGTCTGCCTAAGCAGAGGCAACAACACCTTAGCTGACAACACCACCATCACCTGCCACATACTCACAGCCAGGTAAAGAGAAGCACTGTCTCTAACTGTCCCATTGTCCTAAGTACACCAGCTGTACCAGCTGTGAGAACAGACACAAGAATCGATGAGCTGATGAATGAAGTAACAGTTTTCCTGTGTGACTGCAGCTCTTCAGACGAGGCTCCTCAGTGGTTCAGTGAGCTGTCTAATGGCCTGCTGCTGACTCAGAAGGTCATGGCAGGGTTCCTCGTCTTACACACAGGTAGGAACTCTCTCTGTCATATTGAATACTGTACTGTAAGCTGTGGTCAAGCTTACTCGTGTCTTTTTATATGATTCAGACCAATCCCTTTCTTCTGTTGTTCACATTGTTGTTCACATTCTCTTGTTGCTGACCTTATTTTCCAGTGGTGATCTCCCTCAGCTACGTCCACCGCTCTCAGCCTCTGTGGAGAAAGAGTCCGTTCAGCAATACCTGGTGGTGTCTCACTGTACATGTGGTGTAAGTTAGCACATCATTTGTATGCTCTATGGTTCATCTGTGCTTAAGCCAGTTTAGCTCTTACATCCTCAACGGTCCTGCTGTAACTGTAAGAGATTTTAATTTAGAACTCTGTGTCAGATATCACCCACTGCAGCACCACACAGAGTCGCTAAGTAGAAAGTTCTAGAGTGATCATCAGAAGAAAGACATCTTCATGTAGCTTGTTTCACAGTTCAGTGACTGACTAATAAAAGTGAAATCAAGTGAGCTCTTCCTACTGAGAGCTCACTCTGTGTGTATGTGTGGAACAAAAACATAACTGGAGATTTTGCTGAGTAGTTGTGATGGGAACGACCATGGGAGAGACCACGTGGGCAAAGGGGGAATGTGTGCTGCTGTTAATTCATCATGGTACACACGTGCTTTTTCAACTTTTGCACAGGACTTTTGCAGGAAATGCATCATTTGTGCAGCTAACAATACATCAGGGGCTCTTCATATGCCACCTGCTGGTCATCCACCTCCTGACAAACCCTTTGAACATTTAATGATGGATTTCATTGAACTAACACCAAGTGAAGGGAAAAGATACTGTCTTGTAATTGTTGACATGTTCAGCAAATGGGTTGAAGTTTTCCCCTCTTCCAAACAGGATGCTGGAGCTGTGGCTAAAGCACTGCTAACTGAAATTATTCCTAGGTGGGGAATTCCTTCAGTCATCAGCAGTGACAATGGACCAGGTTTTGTCAACCAAGCCCTGAAAGAAGTGTCAGACTATCTTGGGTTTGACAGACGTCATCATTGTTCATATCATCCAGCAGGTCCAGTTAGGCGCCCTCCCCTTACCACAGGTGCATGTGATGATGCTATGTTGAGATACTGTGCCAACTTGTCTACAACCTTGTCAGCATTACATTCACAGGTGAAAAGTGCCCTGCCATCTGCAGCCACAGCAGTCCTCCACAACTTACAGCCTGGAGATTGGGTTCTCATCAAAGACCACAGACGCCGTCACTGGAAACCAAGGTGTTTCCAGGGCCCGTTCCAGGTTCTGCTGACCACTGAGACAGCTGGAAAGGTTGCAGAGAAGGCCACATGGGTACACGCCAGCCACTGCAAACGGGTTCCTGAACCAAAGGCCGACAACCAGCCACCAGAGAATCAAAGCAAAGGAGGCCACATAAATTCTTTAGACCCAGAATAATGGTCTAGGGAAAACTGACTCATCCAGACGGTGAGGAAGACAACTGGGGTGCACGCCGTGCGCTGCCCCTAACCTGCAGCTGCGATGGAACCGTCTGCAATATAAGAGTGAGGGGTGAAAGAGCGCCCTCCTCCACCAGTAGCATGCCAAGCTCCAACCAAGTGACTACAGAGTAAAGCTCTGTGTCACCAACAAGAGCAACAATGTAAGGTCTATTGATAGGTCAGTCACACACCAGATGGCCTCTCTGGCTGAGACTTGTGATGATGATGATATTGATGTTTTGACTGTTTGTATTTTTCCCAGCTTGCTATCAACCTAAGGACGTCTGTGTCCTACAAAAACAGCTAAATGCATATTTTAACATTTATCAGCTAATGATGTGTTTACTTAAACCCAAAGGAATGTAGTCACTGATCATATGATCAATTTGTATATACTTTGGTGTGGCCATTTTATGGCCAAACGGGGAATTGTAATGCCAATTTATCATATAACCATATACTCTTTTATCAAGCATTCATATATTCTCATGAACTCGTATATTCAATTCTGGGTGAAGTACATATAACATGACCTGTAGTGGCCTAATGTACTTTGTTTACTGTACTTTGTGAAGACACCTGTTATGTCTCCGGTGTCTCCGAGCACAACTTATCTCTATTATTTGACCTTCAGATTATTTTGTCTCCCTGCCATCCTTGCCATGCTGGTATGTGAGAAACAGGCATAAGTACTCTTGGAACTTGTAACCTGGGGTCAGACCTCTGTAGCATTTGATGCTGCGTGAGCTCTGTCCTTTCTGCACAAATGGATTACTCTGTAAACCTTATTTTATAATAAAGCATCAAAAGACAATAACTGTCTAAAGAATTCTTTTTCACTTCTCCAAAGGAGGAAAGTATTTTTCCACCACATATACGTTGGATTTCCGACTGTGATTGGTTCACACAGTTAACGTGGACCCTCAGCAGCAGACGTCTGTATCACTGTTTTTTCAATCAGACCAGCCGTCTGTGTGGTGCTGTCATTATTTCAGATGGACATGAATTGAACATTGCTCCTGTGTACATGTGGGTTGGTGGTATTTCTTGGTAGTGCATTCATTTAGAACTAAATACCAGCTGTTTTTACACATATGGAAAGTCATTGTTGTCAGTGCTGGATTAGCCTTGTGGGGCAAAAATGAGCCTTGGGGCCCCAAGTGATTCATTTTATTTATTTCCAAAAAATGTTTTACATCCCAATATATAACCACATTGAAATATAAATTTATATATATATTGTAATGTTATTCTTTTTTTTTTTTTTTTAACTTTTATTACGCTGGCATCAAATGACGTTCACATATTACATGTCGTAAGTTTACCTGAGGTTTTAAAATATTTCCCCCCTAAATGCATATTTTAACATTTATCAGCTAATGATGTGTTTACTTAAACCCAAAGGAATGTAGTCACTGATCATATGATCAATTTGTATATACTTTGGTGTGGCCATTTTATGGCCAAACGGGGAATTGTAATGCCAATTTATCATATAACCATATACTCTTTTATCAAGCATTCATATATTCTCATGAACTCGTATATTCAATTCTGGGTGAAGTACATATAACATGACCTGTAGTGGCCTAATGTACTTTGTTTACTGTACTTTGTGAAGACACCTGTTATGTCTCCGGTGTCTCCGAGCACAACTTATCTCTATTATTTGACCTTCAGATTATTTTGTCTCCCTGCCATCCTTGCCATGCTGGTATGTGAGAAACAGGCATAAGTACTCTTGGAACTTGTAACCTGGGGTCAGACCTCTGTAGCATTTGATGCTGCGTGAGCTCTGTCCTTTCTGCACAAATGGATTACTCTGTAAACCTTATTTTATAATAAAGCATCAAAAGACAATAACTGTCTAAAGAATTCTTTTTCACTTCTCCAAAGGAGGAAAGTATTTTTCCACCACATATACGTTGGATTTCCGACTGTGATTGGTTCACACAGTTAACGTGGACCCTCAGCAGCAGACGTCTGTATCACTGTTTTTTCAATCAGACCAGCCCTCTGTGTGGTGCTGTCATTATTTCAGATGGACATGAATTGAACATTGCTCCTGTGTACATGTGGGTTGGTGGTATTTCTTGGTAGTGCATTCATTTAGAACTAAATACCAGCTGTTTTTACACATATGGAAAGTCATTGTTGTCAGTGCTGGATTAGCCTTGTGGGGCAAAAATGAGCCTTGGGGCCCCAAGTGATTCATTTTATTTATTTCCAAAAAATGTTTTACATCCCAATATATAACCACATTGAAATATAAATTTATATATATATTGTAATGTTATTCTTTTTTTTTTTTTTTTAACTTTTATTACGCTGGCATCAAATGACGTTCACATATTACATGTCGTAAGTTTACCTGAGGTTTTAAAATATTTCCCCCCTAAAAGAAATAATTGTCACTGTGGATTTTCTCCATATCACTCACAGCTGTTTCTAAACAAACCTGTAGTCCATCAAGTGATCGACACCATGAACATGAAGCATTTGGGGGACGCTGAAGTTCTGAGGTCTGTCCAGCCTGGACTGTTTTCTCTATTGTTTTTGCTGGGGATTTGGAGGGTCTAACCTCTGTGGATTTCACAACTAAAAACAAACTCTTCATTGATATTTTACAGGGTGATTCCAGGGTTCAGCATTTCCCCAGCAGAATTGAATCTCTGGTAGTGTGGAGGTTTTGGAACTAAATCCAAATGCTTGTTGCAACATTCAAATTTACAGACAATATAAGTGAATGGTTAACTCCATGTATTTTTTTTTTTTTTTTTTTTTTTTGGTGCGGTTTGTGGTGGGGAGACTTGGACTTCTGACCTCAGCCCTGTTTAGCCTGTGTGCTGGCTTTTGTGTGTGTGTGCGTGTGTGCGTGTGTGCGCCTGCTTCAGTTATTCCACGGCTACAAACGCTCTCTACAGTCACACCTTTAAAGTGGGGCTGTATGTGAATAGGTACTATTAGATTTTCTGCTTTTACAGCACTGAAGTACTCATGATCACTTTGTGGCTGAAACTACTGAAGATGGTTGTTAGACAAACATTACAATGCAAGAGAACATTTCTCATTTCATTTTTTCTTTGCCCTGTTTTCTTCTTTATTGGTTTACATCATGACAAACATATGTGCTATGCTGCATGAAGAAGACCCAGGTGAATGCTCTGTCTTAATCAGTGTACTTGTTATCTATAGTTCTACTGTTTTATTCACTACACAGCATGGATACTTCACACTGTGTGTTAAAGCATGTGCCTCTGGAACAGCCTGCAGAGTCCATGCTAACATCCTGATAACATTACCATGCATAGGCTCGGAGCTGATGCCTCGTTAATTGTCACTTGATTTGTATGGTGGGCTGTTGGCTGATGGACTGTGATATAGCTGTTCACAAGATACAAGAAATGTATATTTTGTGATTTTTGAAAGTGTCAATGTTCAGGACTTTTGACAAATTTGTTTGTGTATTGATTATGTCATGTTAATAAATATGTTCTTTTATTTACAGTCCTGCTCAAAGTTATTGGCACTGCTGAATTTTAAGTAGAGTTTAGAATAGCTTCAGAAATAAATGGAAATCAAGCGGTTTTGTAGAATCAGAATATTTAATAAAATGTCCAGAGTTATTGAACAACAACAAAAATGCTTCCATATAGTCAAATCAAATTTACATACATAAAACATATGATGGACATAATTATTGGCATCCATTTGTTTTCATCTTATTTTTCACAAGCAAACCAAAATGTCTTTGGAACCTCACAGATTATTTTAGCCACGGCTAAACAAGGCCTTTCTTCTACAGACATCTCTGCACGAATTTCACTAGAAAGCGGGACCAGAAGAGGATTTTCTGCAAGAAATATCTGAAAACTTTGTGCTGCAGTTTAATGGGACTGCCCGACACGCATTTGGAGTTGGAGGTGGTGAAAGCCATAGCTGAGGTTTGAACCTCGTCGTGCTACAGATGTCATTTTATGCCCATTCATTGCTACTGCAAGGAATCACTGGTATCCTTATTGGTGCGAGCGTGTTCAGTCTGATTGGATGTTGTATTATTCCCTGCATTAGAAGTGTCACTGTAAGGTCTATAGGTCAATCACACACCAGATGGCCTCTCTGGCTGAGACTCGTCTTCTGTCAGATGTTGAAAACCCAACTGATTTATTTACTGATTGGATTCCTCCTCTTTATGATGATGATGATGATGATGATGATGATGTTTAGGTTTTGAGTTTTTGTATTTTCCCCCAGCTTGCTATCAACCTAAGGACGTCTGTGTCCTACAAAAACAGCTAAATGCATATTTTCACATATATCAGCTAATGATGTGTCTGATGTAGTCACTGATCATATGATCAATTTGTATTCTTTAGTGTGACAATTACTGTTTAGTTGTGGACTGGTCTGGTCTAACATTTCATTTGTCCATGTTTTTTCTCTCTCCCACAGGATCCTACTCTTCACCCCTCCAACATCATGTAAATTAGCATATTGTATAGTTTTTACTGTTTTTGTATTTTGTGTACTGTTTTTTTGTAAGTTTACTTAATTTTTTCTTTAGATTGTGATTGTATGATGTCTTTTAATGAGACTTTATTTGTTTTGAGGTCTTTATTATGTGTGTAAAAGTCCAAATAAACTCTGTTGTGTTTGATATTTCTTAACTGTTTTGCAGACACATTTCCCAATGAGGACTGTTGAATGGATTTGACAGTTTTACTGTGCATGAACTGAAACAATAAGACATGCCTCATGAACCTTAAACACTAATAAAAGTAAAATCAAGTGAGCTCTTCCTACTGAGAGCTCACTCTGTGTGTATGTGTGGAGCAAAAACATAACTGGAGATTTTGCTGAGTAGTTGTGATGGGAAGGCCACAGGTGACACACACCTTTGAAGGAAATTTAAGTAGGAAGCTTTTGGTAAACTGTTGATACTACTTCATATTGTAACATGGTTATAACGACCATGTTGGAAGACAATTGACAGAAGATTCACTGGTTGACTTTGCTTTTGAACATACCTTATATAACATCTATATCTATATCTATCTATACCTATATATCTATATATCTATCTATATCTATATCTATATATATATGTTTTTGTGTATATGCATAAATCTGGCCAATAAAACTGATTCTGATTGAAGTCTTTAATGCATAAAGCCATGGAGTCAGACTGAAAGTGAACCCCTGGCAATCTGTGCTCATTCCAAACACCTGTTCTGTGTTGGACCCCCATTCAGACGTTACTGCTGCTTTATGAGGGCAGTCACCGCAGGTCCCTCCTACCACTTCACTCATTAGTCCCGTCCAATCAGAGTCCAGTTTGAGCCGCGCCAAAACTCAGTCGCACCTGATGCCCATGCGCTAATCAAACCCATGTGACCGGGGAGGAGAGGGCTCAGCCAATAGCAGGGCAGAATCTTATGTAGTGCAGCTTATAAGGCGTTGGGGTAACACTTGCTCGATTTTGCTGTGGAATACAGGATACATCCGTGACGTTCTGTTTTGTTGAAGCTCTTTTTCTGGCTATTGGAGTGAACTGAACTCGTTACCTGTAGACAGAAGAAGCCTGTGTGTTCATGTTTAGCGGGTTATTTGTTATTGTGCTTCCTGGTGCACAGTGAAAGCTGTGGCTGAGAGCAGAGAGACGATTCAGGCCTAGTGGAGCAGCTCCACTTTGGCTCCAGTGGAGCCCGAGACAGGAGGTTCACTGTCCGTAGCAGTCCAGAGGAAAAATGGCGGACGTGGAGGCCAGGTAAGGCCCACGCAGAACATTTAAAATGCAGAGCTTGAGTTGATTTGTGACCAGAGGCTAACATGTTTGATTATTTGTGTGTGTTTCCGCAGGACGAACGAAGGTTGCGTCGGTGTTGTCGGTAGGTGGAAGCATATATGCAGTTGTGGTCTGGACATAATTGTGTATATATGGAAGCCTATTGGCAGATAGTAGTGATGGCTCCGGCAACAGCGATGCGTCGGCGCATGCGTCGAACTCAGTGCAAAACCCGTGTCGGTGCGCTTATCGTTTAAAGAAAGTCACATGACTGATATAGGAACTGACACTGACGCGCCAAACTGTTTATAAAGAAGCGCATATGTTAACGGGATGCATCTGCCAAAAGAATCTCTGATCTTTTGCGGTTCATTGTCAAATTAATCAACAATTATGGAGCAGCCTCAAGCCAAAAGAAAGGTTTCCACCGTGTGGGACCATTTTGATCTCATATCGGATCCTCATCTGTTCCGTGTGAGCGGGTGTTTTCTACAGCTGGAGAAGTTGTATCAAAAAAGTGTAACAGACTGAATTTCAAAACGTTATTTTTTGAATAAAAATTTGTTAATAAAAAGAAAATCCCAGTCCACAAGCATCCTCATTCACAACACGTTCACTTAGATTTTCATGTTATGATACATGTTCACATTATTTATTGACTGTATCTAAAAATATCAAAGATATTTTAAATTTAAATGAAGATATGAAAAAATACAATATAAAATACAATGACTTAAATTATATTATTGTATATACTAGGTTATCAAATCAGTGTCATTTGAGTCTGTCAACTAGGTTGCCTGTAGGGATTTTTAAGGTCCAGCAGGTGTCAGTATTCAGTGACACAGGATCGACACAATATCAATACAGTTTGACAATGTGTCATGACGCCTCATCTACCCATCACTAGCAGATAGTGTTGGCAGCATGGGTTGAGTTGCATGTCTTGTTGCCAGGCTTAATTGTTCAGCAGTGTGGATGAGGCCATGGCCAGGGTAGGCCCTCAGCTGCACCTTGAAGTGTTGCTGAATGTTGAAAATTCCAGGTTAAATATCCAAAGCCTGTGTGTGTGCATGTGCCTTCTCTGCAGGAAGGATGAGCTGCTCTAGAGAATCATCAGAGGGTAAGAGAATTCAGAGTCAGAGAACTTTATTGTCATTCCTTCTACGTTCAGGTACGTATTAGGAACGAGATTACGTTGCACCAGCTCAGGAGATCACAGTAGAAAGGTACAGAAAAATAAATTACCATAAAAATAAGGATAAAAATAACATAAAAAAAGGACACAAAGTATTTACAAATAAAGTATTTTCAGCGAGATTGTGCGTAGAATATACATACATATATATATATATATATATATATATATATATATATATATATATATATATATATATATATATATATATATATACACACACACAGATATGTCTATATCTTTCCAAATAAAGCACATAAGTCAACATTGCTCAGTGTTTCTACATTTAAACATGTATTTGTGTGTGGAGCCCAGGTACGCCCCCTGCTGCCTGTGGAAGTGTTGTAAGATGTTTTAACTTCCAGAGTTTGACTTGCCTAGCACCTGTGGCTAATGTTGAGTGTGTTTCTTTGTGTGTTGTGCAGGATGGAGGAGCTGCTGATCCAGAGAGTCATGAGGATGAATGTTGGCCAATACTGCTCAGTGTTTCTACACTGAAGGATTCATTTGTGTACACTCCCCAGCAACCGTGTGTGCCCATCAGCAGGTAGTGTTGGAAGCACAGGCTGTGTTGTGTAGTTTAGTGTTGTCAGGCTTAGTTGTGGCTATTTGTCACTATATGGATGGCACTGGGGTCAGTGTGGGTTTAGTGTGTGTGAGACATAGTTGCTGCTTGATGGAGAATAAAACTTATGCATGCATTAATGTCTCCTCCTTTCTTTCTGTGTGCAGCTGCTTGTGGCTGAGTGGCCATCCAACTTTGAGGCCATGGGCAATGTGGAGCTCAGGTAAGGCCCCTGCTGCAGCTGGAAGTCAAGCAAAATATTACAAGTTCAAGGACTGACTTGATTAGTATCCAAAACCAATGTCTTTGTATTTTTTCAGCAGGAGGGAGGAGCTGAGTGAGAGAGAGAGAGAGAGCTAGGGTGAGTGATGGAAGTGCAGGCCTGTCTTCAGCTCAGTTTAGATGGGCTTTGTTCTGTATCCAGGTGCATTGGAGTTTGGGTGTGGCTGAGTATTGTCAGGGCTCAGTTGTGGATGGATTCAGTGTGTGTGAAAAGCATTGAGGTCGGTGTAGGTTTACAGTGTTTATGCTTGTGTCAGTGTCGTCTGTAGGTGGAAGCATATATGCAGTTGTGATCTGGACACAACTGTGTATATGTGAAAGCCTATGAGTGTGTAGCTCTGTGTTGTGTATGTGGCTGTGGGTAGTTGTGTATGTGGCTGTGGGTAGTTGTCAATGTGTGGAGGTCGCATGGGTCAGTGTGTGTGTGTGTGTGTGTGTTAGATGTAGCTGGCTCTTGATGTAGAAGCTGCCAATAGTTGTGTATTGTTGATGGAGCTGTGTGGCTCGGTGTTTAGGTGCTGTGCTTGGGCCTGTAGGTGTGAGTCTGTGTGTGGCTGTGTTTAACAGGTTCTGGTGGAGTCGGGCTCCAATTGTGGCGTGGGTCTGCAGGTTTGTCTTGATGAAGATTGGCATGAAGGTCATGGAGGAGGTCACAGTCAAAGTGGAGCTCAGGTAGGCCTCCTGCTGCATCTGGAGGTTTTGCTAAATGTTTCAAAATGCAAGGTTAGACTTTCTTTCTCCCTGTGGCTCATGTTTACTTTCTTTGTGCAGGATGGAGCAGCTGATGGAGAGGACCACGAGAGACAAGGTAAGAGCAAGCATGTTGCTCAACATCGCTCAGTCTTTTTTTTTTTTTTTTTCTTTTTTTTAAACACTTAGGGGTTCATTTGTGTCTCACTGTCTCTGTTTCTGTCTTCAATTCAGGAAGTGTTGGATCAGAGACAGTTGGTGTGTGTCCTGGGACATGAAGAGGAAGAATTGTATAGAGCTTTGTCTCCTGTTGGTGTTGCGGACGGTGTGTTTGCAAATAAAGGATTGATTTGTACCCAGTGGCAGTTGTCTGTTGGTTGTGCTTACTTTGTGATGTACACACTGATTTCAAGGCTGCATGGACCTTGGAGAATGTGTCATGTTTAAACTTGACTGGCTCCACACTTTAGGTTAACATTTCAATGTTAGGTTTAAGACTTTTAGCTAATTCTTTGTTTAAATGGTTAGAGTCATCTGTGAGGACTGTCAGAGAGTAAATGTAATTGTAACATTTTCAGTTGTAGGTAACAGAAAATTTTTAGACAAATAGTTAATATGTAGATGAAACAGTGCAGGCTGTGCTGTGTGGATGCCAGATTCTCAGGCTTTAAACTGTGAGGTGTTAGATGCACCACTTAGACTTGATAGACTTTTAAAAACTCTGTCCTTTTCTTGTTTAAACAGACCAAACCTATGTTAGAGAGCTGTATGTTTTGGCTGTTGGCCTGTGGTGTCTGGGTGCCATCGTGTAAGAGTTTAAACTGTGAGCTGTTGGATGCAATAGTAAGACTTATAGGTAACCATTAGCTGTACCACTTTGACTTTAGACATGAATTAAATAAGTAGATGTGTGTAATAGTTGGCTTTATATGTCTGACTTGTTTGGTATGACCACATGTATGTTAGAGTTTGGCACTGTGACTTTTAGACTGTGGTGTGTGGACGCCAGGCTGAGTTTAAACCCAGATGTGATAGAGTGACAGATGTTCAGTGTTTTTACACATATCCATTAATGTCTCTCTCTTTCCAGGTGTATGTGGCTGAGTGGGGCTCCAACATCCAAGTTGGATGAGGCCATATCCAGGGTGGAGCTCAGGTACGCCCCCTGCTGAATGTGGAAGTGTAGCAGAATGTTTCAAATAGGTTTGACTGTTTGTACCTGGATCTGATGTAGAGTGTGTTTGTCCTGTGCAGGATGGAGGAGCTGATCCAGAGGACCATGAGAAACAAGGTGAGAGAGAGCATGTTGGTCAGTGTTTCTGCAGATATGCATGCATTCATTTCTCTGTGTGTGTCTGAGTGTGTGAGCATACACAACACATACAGCTGTAATGTGCCTGGATGGCCTGTGTGTGTGTTTTTTTCCTCTTTCTCCTCCCCTGCCCTGCTTCACAGTGTTCCAGTGCAGATTGCCTTTTTCCTCTGGTGGCATCAGGCAGTAGAGTAAGTGTGGTGGGTGTTTGTGGAGAGGTGAGTTTGGGGGACCCTGTACATTTAGCAGCATGTAGGAATTATTGTTGTATAAACACACTAGGGTTATTGGTTGGTGCCACCCCCCTGTATTTTGTTCTCTTTATCTTTTTAGCGAGCTCAGCCAGGTCTTTTGTTTCCTTTGTTTTCTCAGGTAGTCAGTAATCTAGGCCTGGTTTTATTGGAACTTTTTTGGTTTTGTTTGGCACAACCACTGGTCCACATCTCCCCCACTTTTTCCATTTTGTTCCATTTTGATGTTTTCAAATAAACTAACTGTAATGATGCCACCTACACTGACTCTGTTCATTTGCTTTGGTTGCTTGTGTTACAGACCTGAAATCCCGAGCTTCCACCAACTAAGGTTTTTACACAAGTGGGGTCTCCTCAGGGATACTTTTTCCCAGGGTCAATACAAACCAACCAAAGAATTTTCAAGAGTCCTTGTAGTTTGGTATTTGTGTAAGAAGGATGTTTGACTTGCAGGACTTCATTGATAATCCTTGCATTGAAAAAGTTCATTCATGTGGTAAAGATGATTTGCTTTGTATAACAGCTCATTATGGCATCCCTGTCCAGAAAACTAGTCTTAAAAAGGAAATTCAAAACACAATAGTGGAAAAACTTGCTGAGTTGAAGGTTCTGCTTGTTCCTATTAACCCTGTTTCAGCTGAGTTAGGGGAGGAAGTTGTTGGTCCAAGTGTTTCCTCTCTTTCTGATGGTAAAAGGGAACAGGCTGTACATGATACACTCCGAGGTGCTAGGATTGAGAGTGAAGCTGTTCCAGCCACTTTTCCTCGCTTTGACCCTTTTTCCCCAGGGTCGTCTGGCTCCAGTTCAGATGCAAGGATCAAGGTCAGAATCGCTCGTCTCCAGCTGGAAGCACAGGAAAAGGAGAGGGTACGTAGAGCGGATTATGACCTTAGATTACAAGTTTGCAAGTTGGAGATAGAGGCTGAAAAAGAGATTAAGTTACGCCAGCTTGAATTGGAGGCCATGAAAATTTCTTCTGTACAGATTTCACAAGGGTCTGACAATTCTGTATCTCCACTGGTCCTGACAAAGCCAAGCTTTGATGTGAGTAGGAATATATCCTTGGTGCCCACATTTTGGGAGGCGGAGGTTGACTCCTGTTTTACAGCATTTGAGAGGATTGCTACAGCACTAAAGTGGCCTGAGGAGATGTGGCCTGTCCTGCTTCATTGCAAGCTCATAGGTAAGGCACAGGAGGTTGTCTTCCTTGTCGTTAACAGATAGCTTGTGTTATAATGTGCTTAAAGAATCCATACTGCGTGCTTATGAGCTGGTGATAAAATGTGTTTTTATCTTCTCGCCCAGACAAAGTTCCTATGTCACGCCCAGCGGGGTCTAGTTCTGGTCTCCCTCCTGTTGAAAAGGTTGAAAAGGCTAGGGGTCCATGGTCACCTCCCCGTGTACATCCTGAGTGCTTCTACTGTCAGAAAAAAGCTCACTTGATAGCTGATTGCCTATCACTAAAGCATAAACAACCCTCTAATCTCCAACAGCATGAGGCTGTCGGACGTCCACGTCCAGACAGCAGTTGAGGACAACAAGCCTGACCCCTGTTTTAAGCCTTTCATTTCTGAGGGCTTTGTTTCATTAAGTGGGGATCCAAAAGATCAGCAGCCAGTAAAAATCCTGACACACAGGTGGATCCCAGTCCATTATCCATGAAGGCATTTTATCTTTGTCACCTATGTCATATTGTGGCTTGAGTGCAGCTGTTCAGGGTGTGGGGATGAAATTTGTCTCTGCTCCACTGCATAATATACATCTTCAGTCTCCTCTGGTCAGTGGGCTCTTTAAAGTTGCAGTCCTTCCAGCTTTACCAGTAAAAGGGATTGACTTTATTTTGTGGAATGATTTAGCTGGGGGTAAGGTTGTGCCTGATTCAAGCCCAGGGACAGACATTGCCCAAGAATACCCTGAGATCTTCCCAGCATGTGTGGTTACCAGGGCCCCATCGAGGAATAATGACCTTGACCCGTCTGATTCTTTCTTAGTCACAGGGCAGTCCCCTGACAGCCACTTTACTGAGGCCGAGAGCCAGCCTGATCAGTCAGGGTCACCTCTCTCCACCTGAAAAGAGTTTATTTCAGCCCAAAACACTGATATAACTCTCTCAAAAATGTCTCTCTTCTGTTGTTAAGCAGGAAGAGGCTCAGAAAAAGAAAGTGGCTTACCTTCTTGACGGTGGCTTGTTGATGCGTCGCTGATGCTGGTGAGGACTGGAGCGTGACCTTACAGGTTGTTGTCCCTACAGTCTACCACACACAGGTACTCTCTTTAGCTCATGACCACTCTTGGTCAGGACACATGGGCATTACAAAAATTTATCACAGAGTCCTTAAACATTTCTTTTGGCCAGGACTCAAGTCTGTTGTTGTTAACTATTGTTGTTCCTGCCATGTATACCAGGTTGTTGGCAAACCAAACCAGGTGATCCCCCTGCTCCCTTGCATCCCATTCCAGTGACAGGTGAGCCGTTTGATAAAGTCCTCACTGATTGTGTGGGTCCACTGCCAAAAACTAAAGCTGGGAATCAACCATTATGTGTGCCTCCACTATTGGAGGCACACATCATTTTTTTTATTGTTTTTTTATTGTTGTTTTTTTTTTTGTTGTTCCTTTGTGTTCAGCAGGTAGCTGCATCTGGCTGAGTGGGACTCCAACTTAGATGAGTCTTTTGAGGCTTTTGCTGCAGGTGGGCAGAGCTGATCCAGAGGACCCTTTGAGACCAGGTGCATGAAGGCCACATTGTGCAGTGTTTCTACCAGTATGCATGCATCCATGTCTGAATGAGAGAATGTTTGTATTAAAATCAGAAAGAAGGAAGTGCCTGCTTTTGTCTTTAATGCACTTTAGATGGGACTTAGATTAGTTGGGGGGGCACTGGGGTCCAACTAGGTTTAGAGTAGGGGTGTGCCCGATTCATAGATTAATCGTGACGCGACACTTGACGATTCAGAATCGATTCATAAATGTTCAAAAATCGATTCTTTTAATAACGGAAGGAAAATGCAGCGGTCGGAACGAAAAAAAAGTAGCGCGTGCCCCCCGGACATATTATAGGGCCCTGTGATTTCCGCGATCACTGAATCGCGGAATTGGATTAAAACCTATTAATCTATTAAATCTGAATCTATTTTTAACGCGGAATATCGCGGAATTTGACATAATTTGAGTGCAATGCTGTTTTCGTGTGGAAGAGGAACCTGTGTCAGGGGAAAACTGCACGGAGGGAAGCAAATCTGGGTGGCACAACAAGCCCCTTCCACAGACTAAGCCCGTCCCCCTTCAAAACAATTCAAGCATGGCGAAGCGGCTGCCTACGGCTCTGTGTTCGTCGGCGAAAAAACTGCGAAACTCGACGCGAACTGCTCGGCTCTGTACTGAGGGGTTAGCGTCGAGTGTTGCATATTCTGTCAACACTGTTGACTGGAAACGTAAGAATACGCGCAGTGACCGGATAGTGTCCAAAATCCTTATAAGAAACAATCTGACTGACATTCACATACAATAAGATTTAAAAGGATTACTTTCTGGACATGTAAATCAAGATATCAGATTGTAATAGAAGTGGAAATATTGTCAATTTCCTTTCCCTATTTTTTCTTTTCTTTTTTTAACAGATATTTTTTTCATGTACATGTTCATAATAAAATAATCAAATCAGAATCATGTCAGTACAGCCACACAATATATATTTTTAGTATTATTATTATTGTTTTTAGAGAGATAAACGTGTTTTACTTCAATGAATCGATATGTAAAAATATACATTATTTTACAAGTAACTGAGAAAAGAAACATTCTATGTGGGGAAAAAAAGATTAATCGAGATGCATCGATAATCGGGGAATAATCGAATCGTAGCACTGTGAATCGTAATCGAATCGTGAGGTGACTGAGATGGCACACCCCTAGTTTAGAGTGTATGTTTGCTATTTCCAGGCTGTTGCACCAGTGTTGGTATGTGGAAGCACATTATGCAGTTGGGATCCGGACACAGCTGTATATGTGTGGAAGCCCATCAGCAGGTAGTGTTGGAAGCACAGGCTCTGTTGTGTAGTTTAGTGTTGTCAGGCTTAGTTGTGGCTATTTGTCACTATATGGATGGCACTGGGGTCAGTGTGGGTTTAGTGTGTGTGAGACATAGTTGCTGCTTGATGGAGAGTAAAACTTATGCATGCATTAATGTCTCCTTCTTTCTTTCTGTGTGCAGCTGCTTGTGGCTGAGTGGCCATCCAACTTTGAGGCCATGGGCAATGTGGAGCTCAGGTAAGGCCCCTGCTGCAGCTGGAAGTGAAGTGAAATATTACAAGTTCAAGGACTGACTTGATTAGTATCCAAAACCAATGTCTTTGTGTTTTTCAGCAGGAGGGAGGAGCTGAGTGAGAGGACCATTTGAGACCAGGTGAGCAAGAGCCACATTGTAGTGTTTCTACACTTATACATGCACTAATTTTAGTGTGTGAGTGAGAGAGAGAGAGAGTGTGTGTTGTAGGTGTATGTGAGGTGGAGCCAGTGAAGGTGCTGCTGGTGAGGAAAGAGCGCCATCGTGTGGGAGTGAGGGACACACTGCAATTGTTCGTGTGTTGTCAGAGCTCTTTGTGGTAAGTGGATAAAAAAAAAAGAAAATCAAGGTCTGTTTCAAAGGTGGTTTGTGTGCTGATGCTTCCTGTTTGTGTTTCTCTTGCAGGATGGCAGAGCTTATTTGGAGGGTCATGAGAGACCAGGTGAGACGTTGCATGTTGGTTAACATTGTTTAGTGTTTCTACACATGCATGCATTCATTTCTGTGTGTGTGTGTGTGTGTGTGTGAGAGAGAGAGAGAGTGCTAGGGTGAGTGATGGAAGTGCAGGCCTGTCTTCAGCTCAGTTTAGATGGGCTTTGTTCTGTATCCAGGTGCATTGGAGTTTGGGTCTGGCTGAGTATTGTCAGGGCTCAGTTGTGGATGGATTCAGTGTGTGTGAAAAGCATTGAGGTCAGTGTAAGTTTAGAGTCTTTGTTTGTGTCAGTGTCGTCTGTAGGTGGAAACATACAGACATTTATCTGTTTTAGAGCTGGTTTGGGCTTTTTAGGCAGAGCTATAAATTCAGCTTCTTCCTTATTACTTAAAGCTATTTTTTTTTTACATTTTAATTATTGTCACTTTATTTATGACCAATGACTTATGACTAATAGGTATGAATTTTATGCATTTATTTATTCAGACATGTTTATCCTCTCTAGTATATATATATATATATATTAAGCGGCTCTCTTGCTTACTATATATATCTGAGTGTGTATATGCACTCATTTATGCAGGAGATGCTACGTTGTGTGTGGAGACACCTGGTTGGCGTCTTAAAGGGAGAGTCTCAGACACTGTGCTACACTTCCAGCCTTTTACACACTCTACCATTGACTGGTGTAGCCCACGGCAACAGTTGGGCCATAAAAAGCCAGAAACCCTCATTATGCCCATAGACATGGAAACCATTTTATAGACTTGTTGCTGAGTGGACAGTATGTGTCTAATTTGCAGATATTGTGTGTGTATGTGTAGGTGCTGTGTTGTGTGGACAAACAGGGTATCCTGTCGTGGCCTAACCCCAGTCCAGAGACCGTGCTGTTCTTCAGCAGACGGGTGGAACCACCTCACAACAGCCAGGATGATCTCAGAGACGACCTGTCCGTCAACTCCTACTGCCGAATGGAGACGGATGACGACAGGGATCAGAATCAGAATCAGATCAGAATAACTTTATTGATCCCCGTAGGGAAATTCTTACTGTTACTTAACTCCCAATTGAAAATGAAGAGGAAAATTGCACATAGTTCGATGTAGGTGTTAGATGTATAGTTAGTTAGATGAGGTGTGTGTTTGTGTTTTCTCTGGAACCTTTTAGCCTCACCAGCAGCCCCAATTCACCACCTGATAAGGCACAGTGTTGTATCCACTCCTGACTAACTGTGACTGCTGTACAGGCCCAGGAGGGGCAGGCTCTGCTCTGTCTACCAGCAGAGTCCTCCACCCAGCTGGGGGAGGGGCCCGAGCCGAGCGAGACCTCACACGACAGCATTCGCTCATCTGACACGGTCCGGCTTCGGCGTTCCTGCCAGCCCGCACACAGTCGCACCAAACACCACTCTGGATCCAACGTGAGCTTCAGCCACGACACTGAGGGAGGCGAGGACGACCAGGCCCAGGCAAAGCTTAGACCTGAAACTGTACCAGCCGTTGTGAAAATAGGAAACATGCTATTGATTCAGTAAGCTGATGTAACTTTACTGTTCCTGCTATGTTGTGATGTTGTTGGTCTTTTCATTTCTGCGCCTTATTTGTCTCCAGGACGTTGCAATGGGCTGTCCAGAGGCGGAGGCAGAGGACTTTGTGTGTGACTACCACCTGGAGATGCTGAGCCTGTCACAGGACCAGCAGAACCCAACCAGCATCCAGTTTGATCATCTCTCCTGGCAGTGCCACCTGCCCTCCCTCAAGCCACTGGGCCTCAACATCATGCTGAACCTCTGCAACGCCAGCGTCACCCAGCAGCTCTGCCGCTTCTCTGACCACCTGTCCAACCTGGCTCTGCAGGAGAGCCACGGCTCTGTACTGCCTGTCTACGTACCCTGGGGGCTCTGTGAGCTCTCCAGGCTCATAGGTGAGCTTGGAATGACGGTGCTGCTTTGACATCTGGTTGGTTTAGAGCCACCTGTTAATACCATGACCTAGTTTGCCTCATAGTTTGGCTTTTTGTTAGGTCATGTGAAAACACAGTGATCAGAGGTTCAGAGGATTTTTCTTCAGTGGTAAAAGCTGATCTGGCTTTCATCCCACTCAGCATGAACTCCAGATTACATTTTACCCCAGAATAAAGTCCTTGCATAGATTCAATTTCCGAGCACTGTGAGAAGATCTATTTCTCACATGGTCTTCATGATAAATTAAGGCTACAAGCAAGTTGCTGCTATGTTGGATTGATGGACTGGAGTGGGAGTACTGCACCTGGCTGAACTGAGAGTGAACCATAATTAAAAAATGGCCGTGAAGGGCCCTTCCTATAGAGAGCTGCGAGTTCCTGAGTTCTTGCTCAAATCCAGTTTGCTGTCCAAGTGGACACCCAGGTTTTTGTTCTCGTGTACCACCTCCACCATCTGTCCCCTAATGAAACGAGGAGTAGCAGGAGTCCTGGGTCTCCTGAAGTCCTCCACCAGCTGCTTTGTTTTGCTGATGCTGAGCTGCAGGTGGTTCAGCTCACACCAGTCCACAAAACCAGCCACCGCCCTCTGGTGACACATCCTCCCCCCTGATGCATCCAGCAGCTGCAGAGATCTGAGAGCTTCTGTAGGTGGCAGGTCAGAATGCCGTACCTGAAGTCCGAGGTGGACAGGGTAAAGGGGACAGGACAGTCCCCTGTGGAGCTCCCGTCAGCAGTGGCTGCAAGCAGCAGGTTGTAGCAATCACAATCATAGGTTTAAACAGCTGAGACTCAGCGTCTGTCCCACTCCTCACCAGATGATGGCAGTGATGTGCAGAGTTGTTGTTGGCCAGTAAAGACATTCAGCCATTTCCCAATGTTTAGGTGTTTCACTGTAGGCAGAGGCTCCGGGTTGGTGTGAAACATCATTTAAACTGATCATCAGTATCAGATGATGTGCTGTTTGTGGGAAGAAAGAGAAGTTTTCAGAACCAAATTAGCTCATGTCTTATTGTCTATTACCCTCATCTTTTCCTTTGTGTGTCTGTTTGTGTTTGTGTGTCAGGATTCACTCCCGGTGCAAGGGAGCTGTTCAAACAGGAGAACCACTTGGCTCTGTACCAGCTGCCATCTGGAGAGAAAACCAAGGAGTTAACCTCCCGCCACCTTCATTACTTCACCAAACGCCAGCCTCCCATGTCCCACCTCATCTCTCTGTTCGTACCAGACTCCTCCTCCAGTAAGTCTATACACACTTCAGTCAACCTGTGTCGTTCTACTGCTCTGTTTTCTTTTATTTTACAGTTTTTAATGAAAAGAGCTGATTTTTTTCTTATATGTACTTGGTGTATTTTGCTGTGTTACTTGTCCTTTGTCTGTCTCTTCACCAAATGGATGAGCAAGTTAAAAAAAAAAAAAAAAAGGTGTTTGTGTATTTTCATGTCTGCTAATGTTATTCTCACTGTCTTTCTCTAACCTCTCTGTTGTAGATAACATCCAGATGCTGTCACATGGCTCGGCTGACCTCATCCTGGAAGCCTGCACTGACTTCTGGGATGGAACTGATATCTACCCCCTGTCGGGCTCAGACAGGTGCCGTCACACTGATCGCTCTTCTGTGGCTGTAAATCTTGAGTCAGACACAAGTATCAAAGTTTCATAAGCACAGCACAGGTGATATCATCCATATCTACACTCAGCTGCCACTTTATTATCCATGAAGCTCATCATGTTCAGGTTTTCTTCAAACTGTTTTAGAGACGTTGCTTCAGCGTTCTGATCATTTTGGAGGCTGCAGTTTGTGATGCTGTTGAACTGTACAGTATATACAGAGGTGTTTCTGTTATTTAACCTGCCCTCACTGATATCAATAGGGTGGACAAAATAATAGAAGCTGCCACCTGAGTGTTTATTTCTACACTCTGCTCTTGTGTTACAGAAAGAAGGTCCTGGACTTCTACCAGCGGGCCTGTCTGTCAGGTTACTGCTCAGCCTTTGCCTACAAACCCATGCAAGTGTCACTGTCAAGCCAACTCAATGGGAAGTGTGTAGAACTGGACCCCGGTCCCAGCCTCTTCTCTGGAGTGGAGCTGCCCTCCACCACCCCCATCAAATACAACTCCTGTAGGAACAGCTGGAGCTCAGATGGTAAGAGTCAGTGACGGAGGGACGGATTAGTTAAAGTAATAAAACAGTAATAACACAACTCATTTTCCCTTGTCATGTGTGCAGAGGGTATAGGTGAGGGGGTGGAGCGTGAGGACTACGTCCAGGCCCTGAGTGGGCAGATCTTCATGGGAATGGTGTCGTCTCAGTTCCAGGCGAGGCTGGACACATTCCGGCTTATCGATGCCCTGGTCACAGGGCATCGATGGTCACAGCTTGCATCCGCTTTGTTTACTTTTCTATGGAGGATGAGCTCCGCAGCGCTACCACTACCTCCCACTTGCACATGAGTGTTTATGCACGTGCTAACTTCGGCTTACCTTATCTTATCTTATTTTTTTTACTCTATTTAATTGCTAATTGTTTAATTTCACAATGTTTATATATTTCTACTCTAATGTTTATTTTAATTTCTCTAATGTTATATTTATTTTATTTTTCTACTCTAATGTTTATACTCTAATGTTTATACTACTGCCCTTATGTTTATACTTCATTTTGTTCACGGCTCTGAATGGCTTAAACTGGGACCTGAGTACTAATTTCGTACCATAACATGTAAATGTCCTGGTATGACAATAAAGTTCCTTGATCCTTGATCCTTGATCCTTGAACACACACAAGCTCCAATAAACATTTGATAGTATCTAGTTTATGTTGGCTGAAGTGATCAAGGTATAGTACTCTTTCATTTGGACAATAAATGGACTCCTTAATCTGATGTCTCTCTGTGTCTCTGCTGACAGCACATTGTTTTTTCCACATTCACCAAAATAAATGTGCATTTTGAGAGTATGTGTTTATTTATTTTGTGTCTGTGCAGGTTTTTGCTGAGAAGATGGGTTTAGAGACGGGCTGGAACTGCCACATCTCTCTGACCCCAAACGGAGACAGTCCCTGTGATGGAGCTCCATCCAGCCCCAGTCACGGTTCCCAGCACGAAGACCTGAACCAAGGTACCAAACCTGTGTTTGCACAAACTGAGGAAATTATTCATTTTATTACATTTACTGTTGGGGTGCACTTCATGACTGTCCTTCTGTCTGCAGGTGTGATGTGGACATCAATGTAGGTTGTCATGGTTTCTGTGTTTAGTCTTGCTGTTTAATTACACAGACATAGATTTATCATTTGAAGAGTAAACCCACATGATTTCTGGATCAGAACTTGTCAAATTATGACATTACCCTGTTCTATGGGGTGATCACAGTTTGAATTACATTGTATAACTTTACATGAGATTTTCCATTTTATGTTACTTTATGCTTCTTTTAGGGGAAATAACAGAAAGGAGTCCTGTAGAAGTGCAGGTCTGACATGAGTGATGTCTGTTCATTTGAGTTTTACAGAGTATCTCTAACTTTGCAGACTGTCTTCATATGTGATTCAGATTCTCGGGATGAAGCAGAAGGTCCTTTGCTGCCAGTTTCCAGCCCACAGACAGTGATGTGCCCAGCTTCCTGGAGGACTGCAACAGGGTAACAATACCTTTTATTAAAACCACTGAAGCTACAATGGAGAAATATCAGTATCTGTTTTTCATGCAGCTGTATAATACAGACAGATTCCTCTGTCTTATGCTTTGGTAACCAGCAGGAAATTGTGCTTTGTTTTGAAATTATTTTACATTAGTCTGAATCATTTTCTCTCCCTGCCCTTTGTCAGGCCAAGCTACCTCGTGGGATCCACCAGGTCCGTCCTCATCTGAAGAACATTGATAATGTGCCTCTTTTGGTGCCACTCTTCACTGACTGCACCCCTGACAGTCAGTATTCTTTATGTGTTTTATAGAATGAATCACTCTCCTTATGGGTAATTCCACTTTTTTGGAAAACTTTTTCATTTTACTTTTTAAAGATGTCCTCTGACTCCATTGTCTTCCTCTGCTCGTCAATGGTGAAACAGATTCTAATAAGGAAAAGCGATGATTAATAACCAACAAGGCTTATTTCAAGGAAAGAATGAAAGATCTGTGTCACTGTCTGTGTCTTCGATATACTCAGTGTTTGCTTTAGAGTACTGTAGACATTTACTTACAGTGGAGTTCTCTTCACAGCCATGTGTGAGATGATGAAGATCATGCAGGAGAACAGGGAGGTTACATGCTGTCTGGGAAGCTCCGCCAATTTCCGCAACAGCCGCCTGTTCCTACAGAGTGACATCAGGTATACACTCATTAATGAAGTACATCCTGTTTTTTCAAATTTGAAAATAAATGTTAATGAGACTAGGGCTTGGTTGAAAATAGCTGATTTTCATTTTTATCACAATTAAAACCAGTAAAAATTCTGAAGCAATATTTCTGCTATTAAAAAAATGAAAACTCATAGTAATACTATCTCGCCATGCAGAGAGTTGTAGTATTGTTTGTCAGGGTTCAGGGATACCTGTCACTGAGATTCCTACATCTCATTCAAATAAACCGTGGTGGCCACCCGGCTCTGTCATAAAAGGAGAGGAGGTCCTTTAGACTCCGTTGGCAGCGGACTGTCCAAAATTGAAGGACTCTGGAGTAAATGCAGTTTTGTGAAAGATGATGCAAATAGTGCAAGTGCTGGAACAGACATTGTTTAAGTTATGGTTAACACTTACCTTTACCTGTCTGGTGTTCGCTCTGGGGTGCGTTGCTGAAAAGAGTCCCCTAGGTCAGCGGACCGTGTTAAGAACGTTCTGGGTACGACCAAGTGGCAGGACAAGAAAGGGGGGAGTCTGGAAATTGTATTGTATTGTAAAATGTATATATTTATTGTAATTATATTTATGGTGTTTGTTTTGGGGTTTAGTTTACAGCAGGAAGGTTATTTTAAATATTGTGGTTAAATATAGTATTCACATTTTTTATATAAGTCAATTATGCTTATGAATGTATGTTTAGGAACACCTGTGAATGTATGCACCCAATCACACCTACCAGAACACAGTATAAAAGGGCGCCAATTTTAAATCTGCTGTTGTTGCTGGTTAGGTTTCACCTATGGTTTGCTGCCATACCTGTGCTGCTGTTAGAAAATAAATATATGTCTATGCATATTCCACCTTCGCCTTGGCATTTTCTTCTTTCTGAAGTCTCTGTTGTCAGAACGGCCATTCTAACAAGTACAAATGCAATTCCTTTCACCTCCATTGTACTAGATGGAGACAGATACCTCACTACTAGAGGTAAATGGGAAAATATTTTCTAGTTTGTGTGTACTGACCCTTTAACAGCTTGCCATAGTCCGGCAACATTGTTTTGACTGATTATACAATAATTATGTAACAAACTACTTCTCATTCTCAGTCCACATGATTTTTCATCGTCCTCTCTCCACAGCATCGCTCTGGACCCTCTGTACCCGTCTCAGTGTTCGTGGGAGACATTTGGCTATGCCACCGGAGGAGGCTTCAACGGAGACGCTGAGGGTCTGTCTCCTCTGAGGCTCTCAGGACAGCTCAACAGTCTGGGCTGCTCTGTCACCTTCCACCAAGGAGAGAGCGTCAGCATGGTCAAGCTCATAGAGCAGGTTGGACACACACACACACACAGATACACTAAGTCAGAACGAGACACTTATATATGAATTCATTTGCTTTTTGGGTGAATCTTTTCCAGGCGCGACACACGACCTATGGCATCCGCAAATGCTTCCTCTTCCTGCTGCAGTGTCAGCTCAGTCTGGTCATCATCCAGGTGAGAGAGCACTTCACAAACTCAGAGCATGTGGATTTATATGGATTTATATGTACAAATACATTTCTCTCATTTCTCTGTGTGTATCATTGCTAACAGGCTAAAAGACTAAAGACCTAATTAATATTGTGATGTACATTTCTGAATAAATAAATGAAGGAAGTGCTTCTGGTGTTTGTCCGTAGTTCTTAGCCTGTCTGGCTCAGCTTCCTCCTCCAATGAACACCACTGACATCCTCTGGCTGTCCTGCTTCAGCTGCCCACTTCTAAGGTACACACATAATAAAACACTGTGAACTGACAACACTGTGTTATTTCACTGTGTTTATACATTATAGTAATGGCCCATTTGTGTTCTCAGTGTGTCACTTCTGGGGAAGCCTCCAGACACTTCAGTCATGGCAGTTGCCACAGGGAAGAACCTAGATTTCATTCCAAGAAAGGTGGGATCCTGCCTCTCAGATCTTCCACATCTACTGAACCTAGAAGCCTCACTTACTGGATTATTACTGCTAAAGCTTAGACAAACATTTATATAATATTAATTAGTAGCATTTAGTGTACATACTGTGTAGTGATATAGTGGAAACTTCTTCCAGTCAAATGAAGTCTCTAGAAAAATATTCCAGGAGAAAACTTTCATAAAAGCAGTAATGATAATGATAAATACCACAGACAACAAACAGCTGCTCTTTCTGCACCTTGTGTATTTACTGCATCTACACTTGGGGCCATTGATCAAACATGAATGACTAGTTATGTATACATGTACTTCTGTGTGCTTTTTAATCTCCTTTAAACTGTTACTCCTCTTTGACCAGACCCAGAACTACTTCCTTGGCTGTTTCCTGTTGAAGTTTGCTCTGACAGTGTGTGCCTACCTGTTGGCCTTTGGGTTTACACTGCAGGAGGTCTGCCTAAGCAGAGGCAACAACACCTTAGCTGACAACACCACCATCACCTGCCACATACTCACAGCCAGGTAAAGAGAAGCACTGTCTCTAACTGTCCCACTGTCCTAAGTACACCAGCTGTACCAGCTGTGAGAACAGACACACTAGAATCGATGAACTGATGAATGAAGTAACAGTTTTCCTGTGTGACTGCAGCTCTTCAGACGAGGCTCCTCAGTGGTTCAGTGAGCTGTCTAATGGCCTGCTGCTGACTCAGAAGGTCATGGCAGGGTTCCTCGTCTTACACACAGGTAGGAACTCTCTCTGTCATATTGAATACTGTACTGTAAGCTGTGGTCAAGCTTACTCGTGTCTTTTTATATGATTCAAACCAATCCCTTTCTTCTGTTGCTCACATTGTTGTTCACATTCTCTTGTTGCTGACCTTATTTTCCAGTGGTGATCTCCCTCAGCTACGTCCACCGCTCTCAGCCTCTGTGGAGAAAGAGTCCGTTCAGCAATACCTGGTGGTGTCTCACTGTACCTGTGGTGTAAGTTAGCACATCATTTGTATGCTCTATGGTTCATCTGTGCTTAAGCCAGTTTAGCTCTTACATCCTCAACGGTCCTGCTGTAACTGTAAGAGATTTTAATTTAGAACTCTGTGTCAGATATCACCCACTGCAGCACCACACAGAGTCGCTAAGTAGAAAGTTCTAGAGTGATCATCAGAAGAAAGACATCTTCATGTAGCTTGTGAAATCAAGTCAGCTCTTCCTACTGAGAGCTCACTCTGTGTGTATGTGTGGAACAAAAACATAACTGGAGATTTTGCTGAGTAGTTGTGATGGGAACGACCATGGAGAGACCACGTGGGCAAAGGGGGAATGTGTGCTGCTGTTAATGCATCATGGTACACACGTGCTTTTTCAACTTTTGCACAGGACTTTTGCAGGAAATGCATCATTTGTGCAGCCAACAATGCATCAGGGGCTCTTCATATGCCACCTGCTGGTCATCCACCTCCTGACAAACCCTTTGAACATTTAATGATGGATTTCATTGAACTAACACCAAGTGAAGGGAAAAGATACTGTCTTGTAATTGTTGACATGTTCAGCAAATGGCTTGAAGTTTTCCCCTCTTCCAAACAGGATGCTGGAGCTGTGGCTAAAGCACTGCTAACTGAAATTATTCCTAGGTGGGGAATTCCTTCAGTCATCAGCAGTGACAATGGACCAGGTTTTGTCAACCAAGCCCTGAAAGGAGTGTCAGACTGCGGTCTTTTGGTGTGCAGGGGACACTCCTAAAGACCTTTTATGACTCTGTGGTGGCTTCAGCCATCTTGTACGGTGTAGTCTGCTGGAGCAGCAGCATAACTGAGAAGGAGAGGAAGAAGCTGGACAAAGTCATCAGGAAGTCCAGCTCTGTCCTGGGCTGTCCTCTGGACTCAGTGCGTGAGGTTGGAGACAGAAGGGTCCTAGCAAAACTGTCATCTATGCTGGACCACGAGTCCCACCCCCTGCAGAACGTCCTGTCAGCTCTGCAGAGCAGCTTCAGTGACAGACTGCTCCACCCTCGGTGTGTGAAGGAGAGATTTAGAAGATCTTTCCTTCCTGCTGCTGTCAGACTCTATAACGAACATTGTTAACACACATACTGATTACCATACATCAATGTGCAATAACCCAGTTATTAGTGTGCAATATTTGTGTACTATAGTCACTCAACTCAACAATCTCCATCTCATATTTATTTATTTATGTAGGTATATTTTTTAATTTTTTTACAGCAGCTATTTTCTTGTCTCATAGTTATTCTACCTTATTTAAATCTTGTTCTGGCCATATTGGCCTCTTACTTATATCTCACTTTCACTTATTGTACTGTATCCCTGCTGTTGCTAAATGCAATTTCCCCACTGAGGGACTAATAAAGGATTCTCTTATCTTATCTTATCTTAGACTATCTTGGGTATGACATACGTCATCATTGTTCATATCATCCAGTAGGTCCAGTTAGGCGCCCTCCCCTTACCACAGGTGCATGTGATGATGCTATGTTGAGATACTGTGCCAACTTGTCTACAACCTTATCAGCATTACATTCACAGGTGAAAAGTGCCCTGCCATCTGCAGCCACAGCAGTCCTCCACAACTTACAGCCTGGAGATTGGGTTCTCATCAAAGACCACAGACGCCGTCACTGGAAACGAAGGTGTTTCCAGGGCCCGTTCCAGGTTCTGCTGACCACTGAGACAGCTGGAAAGGTTGCTCTGTCTACCGGCAGAGTCCTCCACCCAGCTGGGGGAGGGGCCCGAGCCGAGCGAGACCTCACACGACAGCATTCGCTCATCTGACACGGTCCGGCTTCGGCGTTCCTGCCAGCCCGCACACAGTCGCACCAAACACCACTCTGGATCCAACGTGAGCTTCAGCCACGACACTGAGGGAGGCGAGGACGACCAGGCCCAGGTAAAGCTTAGACCTGAAACTGTACGAGCCGTTGTGAAAATAGGAAACATGCTATTGATTCAGTAAGCTGATGTAACTTTACTGTTCCTGCTATGTTGTGATGTTGTTGGTCTTTTCATTTCTGCCCCTTATTTGTCTCCAGGACGTTGCAATGGGCTGTCCAGAGGCGGAGGCAGAGGACTTTGTGTGTGACTACCACCTGGAGATGCTGAGCCTGTCACAGGACCAGCAGAACCCAACCAGCATCCAGTTTGATCATCTCTCCTGGCAGTGCCACCTGCCCTCCCTCAAGCCACTGGGCCTCAACATCATGCTGAACCTCTGCAATGCCAGCGTCACCCAGCAGCTCTGTCGCTTCTCTGACCACCTGTCCAACCTGGCTCTGCAGGAGAGCCACGGCTCTGTACTGCCTGTCTACGTACCCTGGGGGCTCTGTGAGCTCTCCAGGCTCATAGGTGAGCTTGGAATGACGGTGCTGCTTTGACATCTGGTTGGTTTAGAGCCACCTGTTAATACCATGACCTGGTTTGTCTCATAGTTTGGCTTTTTGTTAGGTCATGTGAAAACACAGTGATCAGAGGTTCAGAGGATTTTCTTCAGTGGTAAAAGCTGATCTGGCTTTCATCCCACTCAGCATGAACTCCAGATTACATTTTACCCCAGAATAAAGTCCTTGCATAGATTCAATTTCCGAGCACTGTGAGAAGATCGATTTCTCACATGGTCTTCATGATAAATTAAGGCTACAAGCAAGTTGCTGCTATGTTGGATTGATGGACTGGAGTGGGAGTATTGCACCTGGCTGAACTGAGAGTGAACCATAATTAAAAAATGGCCGTGAAGGGCCCTTCCTATAGAGAGCTGCGAGTTCCTGAGTTCTTGCTCAAGTCCAGTTTGCTGTCCAAGTGGACACCCAGGTTTTTGTTCTCCTGTACCACCTCCACCATCTGTCCCCTAATGAAACGAGGAGTAGCAGGAGTCCTGGGTCTCCTGAAGTCCTCCACCAGCTGCTTTGTTTTGCTGATGCTGAGCTGCAGGTGGTTCAGCTCACACCAGTCCACAAAACCAGCCACCGCCCTCTGGTGACACATCCTCCCCCCTGATGCATCCAGCAGCTGCAGAGATCTGAGAGCTTCTGTAGGTGGCAGGTCAGAATGCCGTACCTGAAGTCCGAGGTGGACAGGGTAAAGGGGACAGGACAGTCCCCTGTGGAGCTCCCGTCAGCAGTGGCTGCAAGCAGCAGGTTGTAGCAATCACAATCATAGGTTTAAACAGCTGAGACTCAGCGTCTGTCCCACTTTCACCAGATGATGGCAGTGATGTGCAGAGTTGTTGTTGGCCAGTAAAGACATTCAGCCATTTCCCAATGTTTAGGTGTTTCACTGTAGGCAGAGGCTCCGGGTTGGTGTGAAACATCATTTAAACTGATCATCAGTATCAGATGATGTGCTGTTTGTGGGAAGAAAGAGAAGTTTTCAGAACCAAATTAGATGATGTCTTATTATCTATTACCCTCATCTTTTCCTTTGTGTGACTGTTTGTGTTTGTGTGTCAGGATTCACTCCCGGTGCAAGGGAGCTGTTCAAACAGGAGAACCACTTGGCTCTGTACCAGCTGCCATCTGGAGAGAAAACCAAGGAGTTAACCTCCCGCCACCTTCATTACTTCACCAAACGCCAGCCTCCCATGTCCCACCTCATCTCTCTGTTCGTACGAGACTCCTCCTCCAGTAAGTCTATACACACTTCAGTCAACCTGTGTCGTTCTACTGCTCTGTTTTCTTTTATTTTACAGTTTTTAATGAAAAGAGCTGATTTTTTTCTTATATGTACTTGTTGCATTTTGCTGTTACTTGTCCTTTGTCTGTCTCTTCACCAAATAGATGAGCAAGTTAAAAAAAAAGGTGTTTATGTGTATTTTCATGTCTGCTAATGTTATTCTCACTGTCTTTCTCTAACCTCTCTGTTGTAGATAACATCCAGATGCTGTCACATGGTTCGGCTGACCTCATCCTGGAAGCCTGCACTGACTTCTGGGATGGAACTGATATCTACCCCCTGTCGGGCTCAGACAGGTGCCGTCACACTGATCACTCTTCTGTGGCTGTAAATCTTGAGTCAGACACAAGTATCAAAGTTTCATAAGCACAGCACAGGTGATATCATCCATATCTACACTCAGCTGCCACTTTATTATCCATGAAGCTCTTCATGTTCAGGTTTTCTTAAAACTGTTTTAGAGACGTTGCTTCAACGTTCTGATCATTTTGGAGGCTGCAGTTTGTGATGCTGTTGAACTGTACAGTATATACAGAGGTGTTTCTGTTATTTAACCTGCCCTCACTGATATCAATAGATTTCCAGCCCACAGACAGTGATGTGCCCAGCTTCCTGGAGGACTGCAACAGGGTAACAATACCTTTTATTAAAACCACTGAAGCTACAATGGAGAAATATCAGTATCTGTTTTTCATGCAGCTGTATAATACAGACAGATTCCTCTGTCTTATGCTTTGGTAACCAGCAGGAAATTGTGCTTTGTTTTGAAATTATTTTACATTAGTCTGAATCATTTTCTCTCCCTGCCCTTTGTCAGGCCAAGCTACCTCGTGGGATCCACCAGGTCCGTCCTCATCTGAAGAACATTGATAATGTGCCTCTTTTGGTGCCACTCTTCACTGACTGCACCCCTGACAGTGAGTATTCTTTATGTGTTTTATAGAATGAATCACTCTGCTTATGGGTAATTCCACTTTTTTGGAAAACTTTTTCATCTTACTTTTTAAAGATGTCCTCTGACTCCATTGTCTTCCTCTGCTCGTCAATGGTGAAACAGATTCTAATAAGGAAAAGCGATGATTAATAACCAACGAGGCTTATTTCAAGGAAAGAATGAAAGATCTGTGTCTTCGATATACTCAGTGTTTGCTTTAGAGTACTGTAGACATTTACTTACAGTGGAGTTCTCTTCACAGCCATGTGTGAGATGATGAAGATCATGCAGGAGAACAGGGAGGTTACATGCTGTCTGGGAAGCTCCGCCAATTTCCGCAACAGCCGCCTGTTCCTACAGAGTGACATCAGGTATACACTCATTAATGAAGTACATCCTGTTTTTTCAAATTTGAAAATCAATGTTAATGAGACTAGATTTTCATTTTTATCACAATTAAAACCAGTAAATGTTGAATTCTGAAGCAATATTTCTGCTATTAAAAAAATGAAAACTCATAGTAATACTATCTAGCCATGCAGAGAGTTGTAGTCTTGTTTGTCAGGGTTCAGGGATACCTGTCACTGAGATTCCTACTTCCATCCCAAAACTTATTGTCCAGTACAAATGCAATTCCTTTCACCTCCATTGTACTAGCTGGAGACAGATACCTCACTACTAGAGGTAAATGGGAAAATATTTTCTAGTTTGTGTGGACTGACCCTTTAACAGCTTGCCATAGTCCAGCAACATTGTTTTGACTGATTATACAATAATTATGTAACAAACTACTTCTCATTCTCAGTCCACATGATTTTTCATCGTCCTCTCTCCACAGCATCGCTCTGGACCCTCTGTACCCGTCTCAGTGTTTGTGGGAGACGTTTGGCTATGCCACCGGAGGAGGCTTCAACGGAGACGCTGAGGGTCTGTCTCCTCTGAGGCTCTCAGGACAGCTCAACAGTCTGGGCTGCTCTGTCACCTTCCACCAAGGAGAGAGCGTCAGCATGGTCAAGCTCATAGAGCAGGTTGGACACACACACACACACACACAGATACACTAAGTCAGAACGAGACACTTATATATGAATTCATTTGCTTTTTGGGTGAATCTTTTCCAGGCGCGACACACGACCTATGGCATCCGCAAATGCTTCCTCTTCCTGCTGCAGTGTCAGCTCAGTCTGGTCATCATCCAGGTGAGAGAGCACTTCACAAACTCAGAGCATGTGGATTTATATGGATTTATATGTACAAATACATTTCTCTGTGTGTATCATTGCTAACAGGCTAAAAGACTAAAGACCTAATTAATATTGTGATGTACATTTCTGAATAAATAAATGAAGGAAGTGCTTCTGGTGTTTGTCCGTAGTTCTTAGCCTGTCTGGCTCAGCTTCCTCCTCCAATGAACACCACTGACATCCTCTGGCTGTCCTGCTTCAGCTGCCCACTTCTAAGGTACACACATAATAAAACACTGTGAACTGACAACACTGTGTTATTTCACTGTGTTTATACATTATAGTAATGGTCCATTTGTGTTCTCAGTGTGTCACTTCTGGGGAAGCCTCCAGACACTTCAGTCATGGCAGTTGCCACAGGGAAGAACCTAGATTTCATTCCAAGAAAGGTGGGATCCTGCCTCTCAGATCTTCCACATCTACTAAACCTAGAAGCCTCACTTACTGGATTATTACTGCTAAAGCTTAGACAAACATTTATATAATATTAATTAGTAGCATTTAGTGTACATACTGTGTAGTGATATAGTGGAAACTTCTTCCAGTCAAATGAAGTCTCTAGAAAAATATTCCAGGAGAAAACTTTCATAAAAGCAGTAATGATAATGATAAATACCACAGACAACAAACAGCTGCTCTTTCTGCACCTTGTGTATTTACTGCATCTACACTTGGGGCCATTGATCAAACATGAATGACTAGTTATGTATACATGTACTTCTGTGTGCTTTTTAATCTCCTTTAAACTGTTACTCCTCTTTGACCAGACCCAGAACTACTTCCTTGGCTGTTTCCTGTTGAAGTTTGCTCTGACAGTGTGTGCCTACCTGTTGGCCTTTGGGTTTACGCTGCAGGAGGTCTGCCTAAGCAGAGGCAACAACACCACCATCACCTGCCACATACTCACTGCCAGGTAAAGAGAAGCACTGTCTCTAACTGTCCCACTGTCCCACTGTCCTAAGTACACCAGCTGTGAGAACAGACACACTAGAATCGATGAGCTGATGAATGAAGTAACAGTTTTCCTGTGTGACTGCAGCTCTTCAGACGAGGCTCCTCAGTGGTTCAGTGAGCTGTCTAATGGCCTGCTGCTGACTCAGAAGGTCATGGCAGGGTTCCTCGTCTTACACACAGGTAGGAACTCTCTCTGTCATATTGAATACTGTACTGTAAGCTGTGGTCAAGCTTACTCGTGTCTTTTTATATGATTCAAACCAATCCCTTTCTTCTGTTGTTCACATTGTTGTTCACATTCTCTTGTTGCTGACCTTATTTTCCAGTGGTGATCTCCCTCAGCTACGTCCACCGCTCTCAGCCTCTGTGGAGAAAGAGTCCGTTCAGCAATACCTGGTGGTGTCTCACTGTACCTGTGGTGTAAGTTAGCACATCATTTGTATGCTCTATGGTTCATCTGTGCTTAAGCCAGTTTAGCTCTTACATCCTCAACGGTCCTGCTGTAACTGTAAGAGATTTTAATTTAGAACTCTGTGTCAGATATCACCCACTGCAGCACCACACAGAGTCGCTAAGTAGAAAGTTCTAGAGTGATCATCAGAAGAAAGACATCTTCATGTAGCTTGTGAAATCAAGTGAGCTCTTCCTACTGAGAGCTCACTCTGTGTGTATGTGTGGAACAAAAACATAACTGGAGATTTTGCTGAGTAGTTGTGATGGGAACGACCATGGAGAGACCACGTGGGCAAAGGGGGAATGTGTGCTGCTGTTAATTCATCATGGTACACACGTGCTTTTTCAACTTTTGCACAGGACTTTTGCAGGAAATGCATCATTTGTGCAGCCAACAATGCATCAGGGGCTCTTCATATGCCACCTGCTGGTCATCCACCTCCTGACAAACCCTTTGAACATTTAATGATGGATTTCATTGAACTAACACCAAGTGAAGGGAAAAGATACTGTCTTGTAATTGTTGACATGTTCAGCAAATGGGTTGAAGTTTTCCCCTCTTCCAAACAGGATGCTGGAGCTGTGGCTAAAGCACTGCTAACTGAAATTATTCCTAGGTGGGGAATTCCTTCAGTCATCAGCAGTGACAATGGACCAGGTTTTGTCAACCAAGCCCTGAAAGGAGTGTCAGACTATCTTGGGTTTGACAGACGTCATCATTGTTCATATCATCCAGCAGGTCCAGTTAGGCGCCCTCCCCTTACCACAGGTGCATGTGATGATGCTATGTTGAGATACTGTGCCAACTTGTCTACAACCTTATCAGCATTACATTCACAGGTGAAAAGTGCCCTGCCATCTGCAGCCACAGCAGTCCTCCACAACTTACAGCCTGGAGATTGGGTTCTCATCAAAGACCACAGACGCCGTCACTGGAAACCAAGGTGTTTCCAGGGCCCGTTCCAGGTTCTGCTGACCACTGAGACAGCTGTAAAGGTTGCGGAGAAGGCCACATGGGTACACGCCGGCCACTGCAAACGGGTTCCTGAACCAAAGGCCGACAACCAGCCACCAGAGAATCAAAGCAAAGGAGGCCACATAAATTCTTTAGACCCAGAATAATGGTCTAGGGAAAACTGACTCATCCAGACGCTGAGGAAGACAACTGGGGTGCACGCCGTGCGCTGCCCCTAACCTGCAGCTGCGGTGGAACCGTCTGCAATATAAGAGTGAGGGGTGAAAGAGCGCCCTCCTCCACCAGTAGCATGCCAAGCTCCAACCAAGTGACTACAGAGTAAAGCTCTGTGTCACCAACAAGAGCAACAATGTAAGGTCTATTGATAGGTCAGTCACACACCAGATGGCCTCTCTGGCTGAGACTTGTGATGATGATGATATTGATGTTTTGAGTGTTTGTATTTTTCCCAGCTTGCTATCAACCTAAGGACGTCTGTGTCCTTCAAAAACAGCTAAATGCATATTTTAACATTTAGCAGCTAATGATGTGTTTACTTAAACCCAAAGGAATGTAGTCACTGATCATATGATCAATTTGTATATACTTTGGTGTGGCCATTTTATGGCCAAAGGGGGAATTGTAATGCCAATTTATCATATAACCATATGCTCTTTTATCAAGCATTCGTATATTCTCATGAACTCGTATATTCAATTCTGGGTGAAGTACATATAACATGACCTGTAGTGGCCTAATGTACTTTGTTTACTGTACTTTGTGAAGACACCTGTTATGTCTCCGGTGTCTCCGAGCACAACTTACAACTTATCTCTATTATTTGACCTTCAGATTATTTTGTCTCCCTGCCATCCTTGCCATGCTGGTATGTGAGAAACAGGCATAAGTACTCTTGGAACTTGTAACCTGGGGTCAGACCTCTGTAGCATTTGATGCTGCGTGAGCTCTGTCCTTTCTGCAGAAATGGATTACTCTGTAAACCTTATTTTATAATAAAGCATCAAAAGACAATAACTGTCTAAAGAATTCTATTTCACTTCTCCAAAGGAGGAAAGTATTTTTCCACCACATATACGTTGGATTTCCGACTGTGATTGGTTCACACAGTTAACGTGGACCCTCAGCAGCAGACGTCTGTATCACTGTTTTTTCAATCAGACCAGCCGTCTGTGTGGTGCTGTCATTATTTCAGATGGACATGAATTGAACATTGCTCCTGTGTACATGTGGGTTGGTGGTATTTCTTGGTAGTGCATTCATTTAGAACTAAATACCAGCTGTTTTTACACATATGGAAAGTCATTGTTGTCAGTGCTGGATTAGCCTTGTGGGGCAAAAATGAGCCTTGGGGCCCCAAGTGATTCATTTTATTTATTTCCAAAAAATGTTTTACATCCCAATATATAACCACATTGAAATATAAATTTATATATATATTGTAATGTTATTCTTTTTTTTTTTTTTTTTAACTTTTATTACGCTGGCATCAAATGACGTTCACATATTACATGTCGTAAGTTTACCTGAGGTTTTAAAATATTTCCCCCCTAAAAGAAATAATTGTCACTGTGGATTTTCTCCATATCACTCACAGCTGTTTCTAAACAAACCTGTAGTCCATCAAGTGATGGACACCATGAACCTGGAGCATTTGGGGGACGCTGAAGTTCTGAGGTCTGTCCAGCCTGGACTGTTTTCTCTATTGTTTTTGCTGGGGATTTGGAGGGTCTAACCTCTGTGGATTTCACAACTAAAAACAAACTTTTCATTGATATTTTACAGGGTGATTCCAGGGTTCAGCATTTCCCCAGCAGAATTGAATCTCTGGTAGTGTGGAGGTTTTGGAACTAAATCCAAATGCTTGTTGCAACATTAAAATTTACAGACAATATAAGTGAATGGTTAACTCCATGTATTTTTTTTTTTTTTTTTTTTTTGGTGCGGTTTGTGGTGGGGAGACTTGGACTTCTGACCTCAGCCCTGTTTAGCCTGTGTGCTGGCTTTTGTGTGTGTGTGTGTGCGTGTGTGTGTGTGTGTGTGTGCGCGCCTGCTTCAGTTATTCCAGGACTACAAACGCTCTCTACAGTCACACCTTTAAAGTGGGGCTGTACGTGAATAGGTACTATTAGATTTTCTGCTTTTACAGCACTGAAGTACTCATGATCACTTTGTGGCTGAAACTACTGAAGATGGTTGTTAGACAAACATTACAATGCAAGAGAGCATTTCTCATTTCATTTTTTCTTTGCCCTGTTTTCTTCTTTATCGGTTTACATCATGACAAACATATGTGCTATGCTGCATGAAGAAGACCCAGGTGAATGCTCTGTCTTAATCAGTGTACTTGTTATCTATAGTTCTACTGTTTTATTCACTACACAACATGGATACTTCACACTGTGTGTTAAAGCATGTGCCTCTGGTACAGCCTGCAGAGTCCATGCTAACATCCTGATAACATTACCATGCATAGGCTCGGAGCTGATGCCTCGTTAATTGTCACTTGATTTGTATGGTGGGCTGTTGGCTGATGGACTGTGATATAGCTGTTCACAAGATACAAGAAATGTATATTTTGTGATTTTTTGAAAGTGTCTATGTTCAGGACTTTTGACAAATTTGTTTGTGTATTGATTATGTCATGTTAATAAATATGTTCTTTTATTTACAGTCCTGCTCAAAGTTATTGGCACTGCTGAATTTTAAGTAGAGTTTAGAATAGCTTCAGAAATAAATGGAAATCAAGCAGTTTTGTAGAATCAGAATATTTAATAAAATGTCCAGAGTTATTGAACAACAACAAAAATGCTTCCATATAGTCAAATCAAATTTACAGACATAAAACATATGATGGACATAATTATTGGCATCCATTTGTTTTCATCTTATTTTTCACAAGCAAACCAAAATGTCTTTGGAACCTCACAGATTATTTTAGCCACGGCTAAACAAGGCCTTTCTTCTACAGAAATCTCTGCACGAATTTCACTAGAAAGCAGGACCAGAAGAGGATTTTCTGCAAGAAATATCTGAAAACGTTGTGCCGCAGTTTAATGGGACTGTCCGACACGCATTTGGAGTTGGAGGTGGTGAAAAGCCATAGCTGAGGTTTGAACCTCGTCGTGCTACAGATGTCATTTTATGCCCATTCATTGCTACTGCAAGGAATCACTGGTATCCTTATTGGTGCGAGCGTGTTCAGTCTGATTGGATGTTGTATTATTCCCTGCATTAGAAGTCTCACTGTAAGGTCTATAGGTCAATCACACACCAGATGGCCTCTCTGGCTGAGACTCGTCTTCTGTCAGATGTTGAAAACCCAACTGATTTATTTACTGATTGGATTCCTCCTCTTTATGATGATGATGATGATGATGTTTAGGTTTTGAGTTTTTGTATTTTCCCCCAGCTTGCTATCAACCTAAGGACGTCTGTGTCCTACAAAAACAGCTAAATGCATATTTTCACATATATCAGCGAATGATGTGTCTGATGTAGTCACTGATCATATGATCAATTTGTATACTTTAGTGTGACGGACAGTTACTGTCTAAAGAATTTTATTTCACTTCTCATCAGGAAGAAAGTATATTTCCACCACACTTACATACATGTCGTCTGTGATAAAGGATATGAGAAAGCTTTGTAGATTCCAACAAAAGGGTTTTATTAAAGCTCAAGGTCTTAGATACATCACACTAAAACAGCATTTGTTTCTGAACAGCAGTCGTCCAGATTTTCAAGAAAAGATCACTCGCATAATAATTTTAACACAGTGTAGACTCCATCATTTTGTTCTGTCTTGTATATTCAGGCAGTAGTGTGGCCTTTTGAGCCAAAAGGGAGAAGCCTGCACCTTCAGAACTGAGCTTTTCCACCGGCGCTTCATGTCTGACATGTGGTCTGGCAGGAGCCAATCACCGCTACGTTTGGTGCAGTTGTCCAATCACCTCCTTGTCCTGGCGGAGTTTATTTGCATTCATGACCTTACGCATCTGAATATAATCGATCAGATCTTCACGCAGCTAAGAAGAGGAGCGTGTTCGTAATACGTGGTTGGTGTAAGTTTATATGATAATGTTTCAGTTTATATTTCAAATATCAAAACTCTGTGACTCTACAATATTAACATACAGAGACAAAAGGGTCCGTGTATCTTTTGGGATTTGAATTTTCCTTCAAACGCTGATATTAAAAAAATAAAATAAAGTGCTTATTTGATTTTCGTTTTAAAATACAAAAAACATTTCACTTTTTTGTGGGTCTTAAGGGAATCCTCGAAATTTAAAAATTACTTAGATTTTCTTTCTCTACTTAGCGTAACAAAATACAAAATCACAAAGAAGCAGAAACAAAAATGGACCGTTTTCTCGTGCCCACAGACCGGATGTTGTCATTGTTTTCTTCTTCTTTTGTTTAACGGAGACCTGCTGCTGCTACCGGCTGCAGGATTTTCGCCACCTACTGTTCTTTATTTATAATAATCTCGCGTTTGGGCGAACGGCAGAATCCAGCGGCCAGGAAGAAGGAGATAGCCTGGTTCCTGTCAGAGCGGCGCGCCCAACCAAAATGTCCCTGGAACCTTACAGCCAGATTATTTTAGCCACGGCTAAACAAGGCCTTTCTTCTACAGAAATCTCTGCATGAATTTAACAAGAAAGCGGGACCAGAAGAGGATTTTCTGCAAGAAATATCAGAAAAGTTTGTGCTGCAGTTTAATGGGACTGTCCGACACGCATTTGGAGTTGGAGGTGGTGAAAAGCCGCAGCTGAGGTTTGAACCTCGTCGTGCTACAGATGTCATTTTATGCCCATTCATCGCTACTGCAAGGAATCACTGGTATCCTTATTGGTGCGAGCGTGTTCAGTCTGATTGGATGTTGTATTATTCCCTGCATTAGAAGTGTCATTGTAAGGTCTATAGGTCAATCACACACCAGATGGCCTCTCTGGCTGAGACTCGTCTTCTGTCAGATGTTGAAAACCCAACTGATTTATTTACTGATTGGATTCCTCCTCTTTATGATGATGATGATGATGATGATGATGTTGATGTTTAGGTTTTGAGTTTTTGTATTTTCCCCCAGCTTGCTATCAACCTAAGGACGTCTGTGTCCTACAAAAACAGCTAAATGCATATTTTCACATATATCAGCTAATGATGTGTCTGATGTCGTCACTGATCATATGATCACTTTGTATTCTTTAGTGTGACAGTTACTGTTTAGTTGTGGACTGGTCTGGTCTAACATTTCATTTGTCCATGTTTTTTCTCTCTCCCACAGGATCCTACTCTTCACCCCTCCAACATCATGTAAATTAGCATATTGTATAGTTTTTACTGTTTTTGTATTTTGTGTACTGTTTTTTTGTAAGTTTACTTAATTTTTTCTTTAGATTTTGATTGTATGATGTCTTTTAATGAGACTTTATTTGTTTTGAGGTCTTTATTATGTGTGTAAAAGTCCAAATAAACTCTGTTGTGTTGCCTCTTTTGATATTTCTTAACTGTTTTGCAGACACATTTCCCAATGAGGACTGTTGAATGGATTTGACAGTTTTACTGTGCATGAACTGAAACAATAAGACATGCCTCATGAACCTTAAACACTAATAAAAGTAAAATCAAGTGAGCTCTTCCTACTGAGAGCTCACTCTGTGTGTATGTGTGGAGCAAAAACATAACTGGAGATTTTAGTAGTTGTGATGGGAAGGCCACAGGTGACACACACCTTTGAAAGAAATTTAAGTAGGGAGCTTTTGGTAAACTGTTGATACTACTTCATATTGTAACATGGTTATAATGACCATGTTGGAAGACAATTGACAGAAGATTCACTGGTTGACTTTGCTTTTGAACATACCTTATATAACATCTATATCTATCTATATCTATCTATACCTATATATCTATATATCTATCTATATCTATATATATATGTTTTTGTGTGTATGCATAAATCTGGCCAATAAAACTGATTCAGATTGAAGTCTTTAATGCATAAAGCCATGGAGTCAGACTGAAAGTGAACCCCTGGTAATCTGTGCTCATTCCAAACACCTGTTCTGTGTTGGACCCCCATTCAGACGTTACTGCTGCTTTATGAGGGCAGTCACCGCAGGTCCCTCCTACCACTTCACTCATTAGTCCCGTCCAATCAGAGTCCAGTTTGAGCCGCGCCAAAACTCAGTCGCACCTGTTGCCCCTGCGCTAATCAAACCCATGTGACCGGGGAGGAGAGGGCTCAGCCAATAGCAGGGCAGAATCTTATGTTGTGCAGCTTATAAGGCGTTGGGGTAACACTTGCTCGATTTTGCTGTGGAATACAGGATACATCCGTGACGTTCTGTTTTGTTGAAGCTCTTTTTCTGGTTAGTGGAGCGAACTGAACTCGTTACCTGTAGACAGAAGAAGCCTGTGTGTTCATGTTTAGCAGGTTATTTGTTATTGTGCTTCCTGGTGCACAGTGAAAGCTGTGGCTGAGAGCAGAGAGACGATTCAGGCCTAGTGGAGCTGGAACTTCGGCGTGAGCCCGAGACAGGAGGTTCACTGTCCGTAGCAGTCCAGAGGAAAAATGGCGGACGTGGAGGCCAGGTAAGGCCCACGCAGAACATTTAAAATGCAGAGCTTGAGTTGATTTGTGACCAGAGGCTAATATGTTTGATTATGTGTGTGTGTTTCCGCAGGACGAACGAAGGTATTCAGCGGAGCAGCCGAGACCATTTGGGAGATCTAAGTGTTGAAGTGCAGGCTTGTGTCTTTAGCTCGGTTGAGATGGGCTTTGTAACCAGTATAGCCGCTTAGGAGTTTGGGACTGGCCAAGTGTTGGCAAGGCTTAGTTGTGGATGGATTCAGTGTGTGGAAGAAACTCGGCCTGCAGAGGTTTGGAGCGCGCGTTTGCTTTTGCTGGGCTGTTGCGTCGGTGTTGTCGGTAGGTGGAAGCATATATGCAGTTGTGGTCTGGACATAATTGTGTATATATGGAAGCCTATTGGCAGATAGTAGTGATGGCTCCGGCAACAGCGATGCGTCGGCGCATGCGTCGAACTCAGTGCAAAACCCGTGTCGGTGCGCTTATCGTTTAAAGAAAGTCACATGACTAATATAGGAACTGACACTGACGCGCCAAACTGTTTATAAAGAAGCGCATATGTTAACGGGATGCATCTGCCAAAAGAATCTCTGATCTTTTGCGGTTCATTGTCAAATTAATCAATAATTATGGAGCAGCCTCAAGCCAAAAGAAAGGTTTCCACCGTGTGGGACCATTTTGATCTCATATCGGATCCTCATCTGTTCCGTGTGAGCGGGTGTTTTCTACAGCTGGAGAAGTTGTATCAACAAAGTGTAACAGACTGAATTTCAAAACGTTATTTTTTGAATAAAAATTTGTTAATAAAAAGAAAATCCCAGTCCACAAGCATCCTCATTCACAACATGTTCACTTAGATTTTCATGTTATGATACATGTTCACATTATTCATTGACTGTATCTATCAATATCAAAGATTTTAAATTTAAATGAAGATATGAAAAAATACAATATAAAATACAATGACTTAAATTATATTATTGTATATACTAGGTTATCAAATCAGTGTCATTTGAGTCTGTCAACTAGGTTGCCTGTAGGGATTTTTAAGGTCCAGCAGGTGTCAGTATTCAGTGACACAGGATCGACACAGTATCAATACAGTTTGGCAATGTGTCATGATGCCTCATCTACCCATCACTAGCAGATAGTGTTGGCAGCATGGGTTGAGTTGCATGTCTTGTTGCCAGGCTTAATTGTGGGTAACTGTTGGTGTGGATGGCCTTGGGTTAGGTGTAGGGTGTGTGTTCAGCAGTGTGGATGAGGCCATGGCCAGTGTGTGCCCTGAGCTGCACCTTGAAGTGTTGCTGAATGTTGAAAATTCCAGGTTAAATATCCAAAGCCTGTGTGTGCATGTGCCTTCTCTGCAGGAAGGATGAGCTGCTCTAGAGAATCATCAGAGGGTAAGAGAAAGTACATAAGTCAACATTGCTCAGTGTTTCTACATTTAAACATGTATTTGTGTGTGGAGCTCAGGTACGCCCCCTGCTGCCTGTGGAAGTGTAAGATGTTTTAACTTCCAGAGTTTGACTTGCCTTGCACCTGTGGCTAATGTTGAGTGTGTTTCTTTGTGTGTTGTGCAGGATGGAGGAGCTGCTGATCCAGAGAGTCATGAGGATGAATGTTGGCCAATACTGCTCAGTGTTTCTACACTGAAGGATTCATTTGTGTACACTCCCCAGCAACCGTGTGTGCCCATCAGCAGGTAGTGTTGGAAGCACAGGCTGTGTTGTGTAGTTTAGTGTTGTCAGGCTTAGTTGTGGCTATTTGTCACTATATGGATGGCACTGGGGTCAGTGTGGGTTTAGTGTGTGTGAGACATAGTTGCTGCTTGATGGAGAATAAAACTTATGCATGCATTAATGTCTCCTCCTTTCTTTCTGTGTGCAGCTGCTTCTGGCTGAGTGGCCATCCAACTTTGAGGCCATGGGCAATGTGGAGCTCAGGTAAGGCCCCTGCTGCAGCTGGAAGTCAAGCAAAATATTACAAGTTCAAGGACTGACTTGATTAGTATCCAAAACCAATGTCTTTGTATTTTTTCAGCAGGAGGGAGGAGCTGAGTGAGAGAGAGAGAGAGAGAGAGAGAGAGTGCTAGGGTGAGTGATGGAAGTGCAGGCCTGTCTTCAGCTCAGTTTAGATGGGCTTTGTTCTGTATCCAGGTGCATTGGAGTATGGGTCTGGCTGAGTATTGTCAGGGCTCAGTTGTGGATGGATTCAGTGAGTGTGAAAAGCATTGAGGTCGGTGTAGGTTTAGAGTCTTTGTGCTTGTGTCAGTGTCGTCTGTAGGTGGAAGCATATATAGGGTTTTATTTTTTCCCAAATTCCGTTTTATTTTTTCCCCAAATTCCGTTTTTTCCGTTTTAATTTTGGGGAATTATGTTTTTTCCATTATAGTTTTTGGGAATCTACCCAAAACAGTGTGTTTTTAATATAAATGACTAAAATGTACACAAGTTAAATAGAAATTAAGTTAAATTTATTGAGATGACGGACAAGTATGCTTTCAGACAGTGGGCGGCATTATCTGTGACCACTGCCCAGACATCATTCAGATCCAGACTATTGTTATGGAGGGAGGCTAGTATGGCTTGGGAGACTGTTGAGCAGTTGCATCTATCCATGAAGACAACATCCACAAGAAAGTATTATTTCAGCTCTATTTGGACACTATATGGTCACTGTGCGTATTCTTACTTTTCCAGTCAACGGAGTGTTGCCAGAATATGCAACACTCAACGCTAACCCCTCAGTACAGAGCCGAGCAGTTCGTGTCGAGTTTCGCAGTTTAAATCCTTCGGGAAGACAGAGCCGTAAGCAGCCGCTTCGCTATGCATACATGGGCTTTGTTCTGTATCCAGGTGCATTGGAGTTTGGGTCTGGCTGAGTATTGTCAGGGCTCAGTTGTGGATGGATTCAGTGTGTGTGAAAAGCATTGAGGTCGGTGTAGGTTTACAGTGTTTATGCTTGTGTCAGTGTCGTCTGTAGGTGGAAGCATATATGCAGTTGTGATCTGGACACAACTGTGTATATGTGAAAGCCTATGAGTGTGTAGCTCTGTGTTGTGTATGTGGCTGTGGGTAGTTGTGTATGTGGCTGTGGGTAGTTGTCAATGTGTGGAGGTCGCATGGGTCAGTGTGTGTGTGTTAGATGTAGTTGGCTCTTGATGTAGAAGCTGCCAATAGTTGTGTATTGTTGATGGAGCTGTGTGGCTCGGTGTTTAGATACTGTGCTTGGGCCTGTAGGTGTGAGTCTGTGTTTAACAGGTTCTGGTGGAGTCGGGCTCCAATTGTGGCGTGGGTCTGCAGGTTTGTCTTGATGAAGATTGGCATGAAGGTCATGGAGGAGGTCACAGTCAAAGTGGAGCTCAGGTAGGCCTCCTGCTGCATCTGGAGGTTTTGCAAAATGTTTCAAAATGCAAGGTTAGACTTTCTTTCTCCCTGTGGCTCATGTTTACTTTCTTTGTGCAGGATGGAGCAGCTGATGGAGAGGACCACGAGAGACAAGGTAAGAGCAAGCATGTTGCTCAACATCGCTCAGTCTTTTTTTTTTTTTTCTTTTTTTTAAACACTTAGGGGTTCATTTGTGTCTCACTGTCTCTGTTTCTGTCTTCAATTCAGGAAGTGTTGGATCAGAGACAGTTGGTGTGTGTCCTGGGACATGAAGAGGAAGAATTGTATAGAGCTTTGTCTCCTGTTGGTGTTGCGGACGGTGTGTTTGCAAATAAAGGATTGATTTGTACCCAGTGGCAGTTGTCTGTTGGTTGTGCTTACTTTGTGATGTACACACTGATTTCAAGGCTGCATGGACCTTGGAGAATGTGTCATGTTTAAACTTGACTGGCTCCACACTTTAGGTTAACATTTCAATGTTAGGTTTAAGACTTTTAGTTAATTCTTTGTTTAAATGGTTAGAGTCATCTGTGAGGACTGTCAGAGAGTAAATGTAATTGTAACATTTTCAGTTGTAGGTAACAGAAAATTTTTAGACAAATAGTTAATATGTAGATGAAACAGTGCAGGCTGTGCTGTGTGGATGTCAGATTCTCAGGCTTTAAACTGTGAGGTGTTAGATGCACCACTTAGACTTGATAGAGTTTTAAAAACTCTGTCCTTTTCTTGTTTAAACAGACCAAACCTATGTTAGAGAGCTGTATGCTTTGGCTGTTGGCCTGTGGTGTCTGGGTGCCATAGTGTAAGAGTTTAAACTGTGAGGTGTTGGATGCAATAGTAAGACTTATAGGTAACCATTGGCTGTACCACTTTGACTTTAGACATGAATTAAATAAGTAGATGTGTGTAATAGTTGGCTTTATATGTCTGACTTGTTTGGTATGACCACATGTATGTTAGAGTTTGGCACTGTGACTTTTAGACTGTGGTGTGTGGACGCCAGGCTGAGTTTAAACCCAGATGTGACAGAGTGACAGATGTTCAGTGTTTTTACACATATCCATTAATGTCTCTCTCTTTCCAGGTGTATGTGGCTGAGTGGGGCTCCAACATCCAAGTTGGATGAGGCCATATCCAGGGTGGAGCTCAGGTACGCCCCCTGCTGAATGTGGAAGTGTAGCAGAATGTTTCAAATAGGTTTGACTGTTTGTACCTGGATCTGATGTAGAGTGTGTTTGTCCTGTGCAGGATGGAGGAGCTGATCCAGAGGACCATGAGAAACAAGGTGAGAGAGAGCATGTTGGTCAGTGTTTCTACAGATATGCATGCATTCATTTCTCTGTGTGTGTCTGAGTGTGTGAGCATACACAACACATACAGCTGTAATGTGCCTGGATGGCCTGTGTGTGTGTTTTTTTCCTCTTTCTCCTCCCCTGCCCTGCTTCACAGTGTTCCAGGTGCAGATTGCCTTTTTCCTCTGGTGGCATCAGGCAGTAGAGTAAGTGTGGTGGGTGTTTGTGGACAGGTGAGTTTGGGGGACCCTGTACATTTAGCAGCATGTAGGAATTATTGTTGTATAAACACACTAGGGTTATTGGTTGGTGCCACCCCCCTGTATTTTCTTTTCTTTATCTTTTTAGCGAGCTCAGCCAGGTCTTTTGTTTCCTTTGTTTTCTCAGGTAGTCAGTAATCTAGGCCTGGTTTTATTGGAACTTTTTTGGTTTTGTTTGGCACAACCACTGGTCCACATCTCCCCCACTTTTTCCATTTTGTTCCATTTTGATGTTTTCAAATAAACTAACTGTAATGATGCCACCTACACTGACTCTGTTCATTTGCTTTGGTTGCTTGTGTTACAGACCTGAAATCCCGAGCTTCCACCAACTAAGGTTGGAACACAAGTGGGGTCTCCTCAGGGATACTTTTTCCCAGGGTCAATACAAACCAACCAAAGAATTTTGAAGAGTCCTTGTAGTTTGGTATTTGTGTAAGAAGGATGTTTGACTTGCAGGACTTCATTGATAATCCTTGCATTGAAAAAGTTCATTCATGTGGTAAAGATGATTTGCTTTGTATAACAGCTCATTATGGCATCCCTGTCCAGAAAACTAGTCTTAAAAAGCAAATTCAAAACACAATAGTGGAAAAACTTGCTGAGTTGAAGGTTCTGGTTGTTCCTATTAACCCTGTTTCAGCTGAGTTAGGGGAGGAAGTTGTTGGTCCAAGTGTTTCCTCTCTTTCTGATGGTAAAAGGGAACAGGCTGTACATGATACACCCCGAGGTGCTAGGATTGAGAGTGAAGCTGTTCCAGCCACTTTTCCTCACTTTGACCCTTTTTCCCCAGGGTCGTCTGGCTCCAGTTCAGATGCAAGGATCAAGGTCACAATCGCTCGTCTCCAGCTGGAAGCACAGGAAAAGGAGAGGGTACGTAGAGCGGATTATGACCTTAGACTACAAGTTTGCAAGTTGGAGATAGAGGCTGAAAAAGAGATTAAGTTACGCCAGCTTGAATTGGAGGCCATGAAAATTTCTTCTGTGCAGATTTCACAAGGGTCTGACAATTCTGTATCTCCACTGGTCCTGACAAAGCCAAGCTTTGATGTGAGTAGGAATATATCCTTGGTGCCCACATTTTGGGAGGCGGAGGTTGACTCCTGTTTTACAGCATTTGAGAGGATTGCTACAGCACTAAAGTGGCCTGAGGAGATGTGGCCTGTCCTGCTTCATTGCAAGCTCATAGGTAAGGCACAGGTGGTTGTGTCTTCCTTGTCGTTAACAGATAGCTTGTGTTATAATGTGCTTAAAGAATCCATACCGCGTGCTTATGAGCTGGTGATAAAATGTGTTTTTATCTTCTATCCCAGACAAAGTTCCTATGTCACGCCCAGCGGGGTCTAGTTCTGGTCACTCTCCTGTTGAAAAGGTTGAAAAGGCTAGGGGTCCATGGTCACCTCCCCGTGTACATCCTGAGTGCTTCTACTGTCAGAAAAAAGCTCACTTCATAGCTGATTGCCTATCACTAAAGCATAAACAACCCTCTAATCTCCAACAGCATGAGGCTGTCGGACGTCCACGTCCAGACATCAGTTGAGGACAACAAGCCTGACCCCTGTTTTAAGCCTTTCATTTCTGAGGGCTTTGTTTCATTAAGTGGGGATCCAAAAGATCAGCAGCCAGTAAAAATCCTGACACACAGGTGGATCCCAGTCCATTATCCGTGAAGGCATTTTATCTTTGTCACCTATGTCATATTGTGGCTTGAGTGCAGCTGTTCAGGGTGTGGGGATGAAAATTGTCTCTGCTCCACTGCATAATATACATCTTCAGTCTCCTCTGGTCAGTGGGCTCTTTAAAGTTGCAGTCCTTCCAGCTTTACCAGTAAAAGGGATTGACTTTATTTTGTGGAATGATTTAGCTGGGGGTAAGGTTGTGCCTGATTCAAGCCCAGGGACAGACATTGCCCAAGAATACCCTGAGATCTTCCCAGCATGTGTGGTTACCAGGGCCCCATCGAGGAATAATGACCTTGACCCGTCTGATTCTTTCCTAGTCACAGGGCAGTCCCCTGACAGCCACTTTACTGAGGCAGAGAGCCAGCCTGCTCAGTCAGTGTCACCTCTCTCCACCTGAAAAGAGTTTATTTCAGCCCAAAACACTGATATCACTCTCTCAAAATGTCTCTCTTCTGTTGTTGAGCAGGAAGAGGCTCAGAAAAAGAAAGTGGCTTACCTTCTTGACGGTGGCTTGTTGATGCGTCGCTGGGCTGGTGAGGACTGGAGCGTGACCTACCAGGTGGTTGTGCCTACAGTCTACCACACACAGGTACTCTCTTTAGCTCATGACCACTCTTGGTCAGGACACATGGACATTACAAAAACTTATCACAGAGTCCTTAAACATTTCTTTTTGCCAGGACTCAAGTCTGATGTTGTTAACTATTGTTGTTCCTGCCATGTATACCAGGTTGTTGGCAAACCAAACCAGGTGATCCCCCTGCTCCCTTGCATCCCATTCCAGTGACAGGTGAGCTGTTTGATAAAGTCCTCACTGATTGTGTGGGTCCACTGCCAAAAACTAAAGCTGGGAATCAACCATTATGTGTGCCTCCACTATTGGAGGCACACATCATTTTTTTATTGTTTTTTTTATTGTTTTTTTTTTTTTTTTGTTCCTTTGTGTTCAGCAGGTAGCTGCATCTGGCTGAGTGGGACTCCAGCTTAGATGAGTCTTTTGAGGTTTTTGCTGCAGGTGGGCAGAGCTGATCCAGAGGACCCTTTGAGACCAGGTGCATGAAGGCCACATTGTGCAGTGTTTCTACCAGTATGCATGCATCCATGAGTGAGAGAATGTTTGTATTAAAATCAGAAAGAAGGAAGTGCCTGCTTTTGTCTTTAATGCACTTTAGATGGGACTTAGATTAGTTTGGGGGGACACTGGGGTCCAACTAGGTTTAGAGTAGGGGTGTGCCCGATTCATAGATTAATCGTGACGCGACACTTGACGATTCAGAATCGATTCATAAATGTTCAAAAATCGATTCTTTTAATAACGGAAGGAAAATGCAGCGGTCGGAACGAAAAAAAGTAGCGCGTGCCCCCCGGACATATTATAGGGCCCTATGATTTGCGCGATCACTGAATCGCGGAATTGGATTAAAATCTATGAATATATTAAATCTGAATCTATTTTTAACGCGGAATTTGACATAATTTGAGTGCAATGCTGTTTTCGTGTGGAAGAGGAACCTGTGTCAGGGGAAAACTGCACGGAGGGAAGCAAATCTGGGTGGCACAACAGACTAAGCCCCTCCCCCTTCAAAACAATTCAAGCATGGCGAAGCGGCTGCCTACGGCTCTGTGTTCGTCGGGGAAAAAACTGCGAAACTCGACGCGAACTGCTCGGCTCTGTACTGAGGGGTTAGCGTAGAGTGTTGCTTATTCTGTCAACACTGTTGACTGGAAACGTAAGAATACGCGCAGTGACCGGATAGTGTCCAAAATCCTTATGAGAAACAATCTGACTGACATGCACATACACTAAGATTTAAAAGGATTACTTTCTGGACATGTAAATCAAGATATCAGATTGTAATAGAAGTGGAAATATTGTCAATTTCCTTTCCCTCTTTTTTCTTTTCTTTTTTTAACATATTTTTTTCATGTACATGTTCATAATAAAATAATCAAATCAGAATCATGTCAGTACAGCCACATAATATATATTTTTAGTATTATTATTATTGTTTTTAGAGAGATAAACGTGTTTTACTTCAATGAATCGATATGTAAAAATATACATTATTTTACAAGTAACTGAGAAAAGAAACATTCTATGTGGGGAAAAAAAGATTAATCGAGATGCATCGATAATCGGGGAATAATCGAATCGTAGCACTGTGAATCGTAATCGAATCGTGAGGTGACTGAGATGGCACACCCCTAGTTTAGAGTGTATGTTTGCTATTTCCAGGCTGTTGCACCAGTGTTGGTATGTGGAAGCACATTATGCAGTTGGGATCCGGACACAACTGTATATGTGTGGAAGCCCATCAGCAGGTAGTGTTGGAAGCACAGGCTGTGTTGTGTAGTTTAGTGTTGTCAGGCTTAGTTGTGGGTATTTGTCACTATATGGATGGCACTGGGGTCAGTGTGGGTTTAGTGTGTGTGAGACATAGTTGCTGCTTGATGGAGAGTAAAACTTATGCATGCATTAATGTCTCCTTCTTTCTTTCTGTGTGCAGCTGCTTGTGGCTGAGTGGCCATCCAACTTTGAGGCCATGGGCAATGTGGAGCTCAGGTAAGGCCCCTGCTGCAGCTGGAAGTGAAGCGAAATATTACAAGTTCAAGGACTAACTTGATTAGTATCCAAAACCAATGTCTTTGTGTTTTTCAGCAGGAGGGAGGAGCTGAGTGAGAGGACCATTTGAGACCAGGTGAGCAAGAGCCACATTGTAGTGTTTCTACACTTATGCATGCACTAATTTTAGTGTGTGAGTGAGAGAGAGAGAGTGTGTGTTGTAGGTGTATGTGAGGTGGAGCCAGTGAAGGTGCTGCTGGTGAGGAAAGAGCGCCATCGTGTGGGAGTGAGGGACACACTGCAATTGTTCGTGTGTTGTCAGAGCTCTTTGTGGTAAGTGGATAAAAAAAAAAGAAAATCAAGGGCTGTTTCAAAGGTGGTTTGTGTGCTGATGCTTCCTGTTTGTGTTTCTCTTGCAGGATGGCAGAGCTTATTTGGAGGGTCATGAGAGACCAGGTGAGACGTTGCATGTTGGTTAACATTGTTTAGTGTTTCTACACATGCATGCATTCATTTCTGTGTGTGTGTGTGTGTGTGTGTGTGTGTGTGTGTGTGTGTGTGTGTGAGAGAGAGAGAGAGAGCTAGGGTGAGTGTTGGAAGTGCAGGCCTGTCTTCAGCTCAGTTTAGATGGGCTTTGTTCTGTATCCAGGTGCATTGGAGTTTGGGTCTGGCTGAGTATTGTCAGGGCTCAGTTGTGGATGGATTCAGTGTGTGTGAAAAGCATTGAGGTCAGTGTAAGTTTAGAGTCTTTGTTTGTGTCAGTGTCGTCTGTAGGTGGAAACATACAGACATTTATCTGTTTTAGAGCTGGTTTGGGCTTTTTAGGCAGAGCTATAAATTCAGCTTCTTCCTTATTACTTAAAGCTATTTTTTTTTACATTTTAATTATTGTCACTTTATTTATGACCAATGACTTATGACTAATAGGTATGAATTTTATGCATTTATTTATTCAGACATGTTTATCCTCTCTAGTATATATATATATATATATATAAAGCGGCTCTCTTGCTTACTATATATATCTGAGTGTGTATATGCACTCATTTATGCAGGAGATGCTACGTTGTGTGTGGAGACACCTGGTTGGCGTCTTAAAGGGAGAGTCTCAGACACTGTGCTACACTTCCAGCCTTTTACACACTCTACCATTGACTGGTGTAGCCCACGGCAACAGTTGGGCCATAAAAAGCCAGAAACCCTCATTATGCCCATAGACATGGAAACCATTTTATAGACTTGTTGCTGAGTGGACAGTATGTGTCTAATTTGCAGATATTGTGTGTGTATGTGTAGGTGCTGTGTTGTGTGGACAAACAGGGTATCCTGTCGTGGCCTAACCCCAGTCCAGAGACCGTGCTGTTCTTCAGAGGACGGGTCGAACCACCTCACAACAGCCAGGATGATGTCAGAGACGACCTGTCCGTCAACTCCTACTGCCGAATGGAGACGGATGACGACAGGGATCAGAATCAGAATCAGATCAGAATAACTTTATTGATCCCCGTAGGGAAATTCTTACTGTTACTTAACTCCCAATTGAAAATGAAGAGGAAAATTGCACATAGTTCGATGTAGGTGTTAGATGTATAGTTAGTTAGATGAGGTGTGTGTTTGTGTTTTCTCTGGCACCTTTTAGCCTCACCAGCAGCCCCAATTCACCACCTGATAAGGCACAGTGTTGTATCCACTCCTGACTAACTGTGACTGCTGTACAGGCCCAGGAGGGGCAGGCTCTGCTCTGTCTACCGGCAGAGTCCTCCACCCAGCTGGGGGAGGGGCCCGAGCCGAGCGAGACCTCACATGACAGCATTCGCTCATCTGACACGGCCCGGCTTCGGTGCTCCTGCCAGCCCGCACACAGTCGCACCAAACACCACTCTGGATCCAACGTGAGCTTCAGCCACGACACTGAGGGAGGCGAGGACGACCAGGCCCAGGTAAAGCTTAGACCTGAAACTGTACCAGCCGTTGTGAAAATAGGAAACATGCTATTGATTCAGTAAGCTGATGTAACTTTACTATTCCTGCTATGTTGTGATGGTGTTGGTCTTTTCATTTCTGTCCCATTTGTCTCCAGGACTTTGCAATGGGCTGCCCAGAGGCGGAGGCAGAGGACTTTGTGTGTGACTACCACCTGGAGATGCTGAGTCTGTCACAGGACCAGCAGAACCCAACCAGCATCCAGTTTGATCATCTCTCCTGGCAGTGCCACCTGCCCTCCCTCAAGCCACTGGGCCTCAACATCATGCTGAACCTCTGCAACGCCAGCGTCACCCAGCAGCTCTGCCGCTTCTCTGACCACCTGTCCAACCTGGCTCTGCAGGAGAGCCACGGCTCTGTACTGCCTGTCTACGTACCCTGGGGGCTCTGTGAGCTCTCCAGGCTCATAGGTGAGCTTGGAATGACAGTGCTGCTTTGACATCTGGTTGGTTTAGAGCCACCTGTTAATACCATGACCTAGTTTGCCTCATAGTTTGGCTTTTTGTTAGGTCATGTGAGAACACAGTGATCAGAGGTTCAGAGGATTTTTCTTCAGTGGTAAAAGCTGATCTGGCTTTCATCCCACTCAGCATGAACTCCAGATTACATTTTACCCCAGAATAAAGTCCTGGCATAGATTACATTTCCGAGCACTGTGAGAAGATCTATTTCTCACATGGTCTTCATGATAAATTAAGGCTACAAGCAAGTTGCTGCTATGTTGGATTGATGGACTGGAGTGGGAGTACTGCACCTGGCTGAACTGCAAGTCAACCATAATTAAAAAATGTCCCTGAAGGGCCCTTCCTATAGAGAGCTGCAGAGTTCCTGAGTTCCTGCTCAAATCCAGTTTGCTGTCCAAGTGGACACCCAGGTTTTTGTTCTCCTGTACCACCTCCACCATCTGTCCCCTAATGAAAAGAGGAGTAGCAGGAGTCCTGGGTCTCCTGAAGTCCTCCACCAGCTGCTTTGTTTTGCTGATGCTGAGCTGCAGGTGGTTCAGCTCACACCAGTCCACAAAACCAGCCACCGCCCTCTGGTGACACATCCTCCCCCCTGATGCATCCAGCAGCTGCAGAGATCTGAGAGCTTCTATAGGTGGCAGGTCAGAATGCCGTACCTGAAGTCCGAGGTGGACAGGGTAAAGGGGACAGGACAGCAGAGTTGTTGTTGGCCAGTAAAGACATTCAGCCATTTCCCAATGTTTAGGTGTTTCACTGTAGGCAGAGGCTCCGGGTTGGTGTGAAACATCATTTAAACTGATCATCAGTATCAGATGATGTGCTGTTTGTGGGAAGAAAGAGAAGTTTTCAGAACCAAATTAGATGATGTCTTATTATCTATTACCCTCATCTTTTCCTTTGTGTGTCTGTTTGTGTTTGTGTGTCAGGATTCACTCCCGGTGCAAGGGAGCTGTTCAAACAGGAGAACCACTTGGCTCTGTACCAGCTGCCATCTGGAGAGAAAACCAAGGAGTTAACCTCCCGCCACCTTCATTACTTCACCAAACGCCAGCCTCCCATGTCCCACCTCATCTCTCTGTTCGTACGAGACTCCTCCTCCAGTAAGTCTATACACACTTCAGTCAACCTGTGTCGTTCTACTGCTCTGTTTTCTTTTATTTTACAGTTTTTAATGAAAAGAGCTGATTTTTTTCTTATATGTACTTGTTGCATTTTGCTGTTACTTGTCCTTTGTCTGTCTCTTCACCAAATAGATGAGCAAGTTAAAAAAAAAAAAAGGTGTTTGTGTATTTTCATGTCTGCTAATGTTATTGTCACTGTCTTTCTCTAACCTCTCTGTTGTAGATAACATCCAGATGCTGTCACATGGCTCGGCTGACCTCATCCTGGAAGCCTGCACTGACTTCTGGGATGGAACTGATATCTACCCCCTGTCGGGCTCAGACAGGTGCCGTCACACTGATCGCTCTTCTGTGGCTGTAAATCTTGAGTCAGACACAAGTATCAAAGTTTCATAAGCACAGCACAGGTAATATCATCCATATCTACACTCAGCTGCCAGTTTATTATCCATGAAGCTCATCATGTTCAGGTTTTCTTCAAACTGTTTTAGAGACGTTGCTTCAGCGTTCTGATCATTTTGGAGGCTGCAGTTTGTGATGCTGTTGAACTGTACAGTATATACAGAGGTCTTTCTGTTATTTAACCTGCCCTCACTGATATCAATAGGGTGGACAAAATAATAGAAGCTGCCACCTGAGTGTTTATTTCTACACTCTGCTCTTGTGTTACAGAAAGAAGGTCCTGGACTTCTACCAGCGGGCCTGTCTGTCAGGTTACTGCTCAGCCTTTGCCTACAAACCCATGCAAGTGTCACTGTCAAGCCAACTGAATGGGAAGTGTGTAGAACTGGCCCCCGGTCCCAGCCTCTTCTCTGGAGTGGAGCTGCCCTCCACCACCCCCATCAAATACAACTCCTGTAGGAACAGCTGGAGCTCAGATGGTAAGAGTCAGTGACGGAGGGACGGATTAATTCAAGTAATAAAACAGTAATAACACAACTCATTTTCCTGTCTCTTTTCCTTTGATCGTCTTCCCTTGTCATGTGTGCAGAGGGTATAGGTGAGGGGGTGGAGCGTGAGGACTGCGTCCAGGCCCTGAGTGGGCAGATCTTCATGGGAATGGTGTCGTCTCAGTTCCAGGCGAGGCTGGACACAGTCCGGCTTATCGATGCCCTGGTCACAGCTTGCATCCGCTTTGTTTACTTTTCTATGGAGGATGAGCTCCGCAGCAAGGTGAACACACACAAGCTCCAATAAACATTTGATAGTATCTAGTTTATGTTGGCTGAAGTGATCAAGGTATAGTACTCTTTCATTTGGACAATAAATGGACTCCTTAATCTGATGTCTGTCTGTGTCTCTGCTGACAGCACATTGTTTTTTCCACATTCACCAAAATAAATGTGCATTTCCCAGCATGCATCTGATTCTAGTCCACAACAAAAAGCTGTCATTTTGAGAGTATGTGTTTATGTGGCTCATTTTGTGTCTGTGCAGGTTTTTGCTGAGAAGATGGGTTTAGAGACGGGCTGGAACTGCCACATCTCTCTGACCCCAAACGGAGACAGTCCCTGTGATGGAGCTCCATCCAGCCCCAGTCACGGTTCCCTGCGCGAAGACCTGAACCAAGGTACCAAACCTGTGTTTGCACAAACTGAGGATATTATTCATTTTATTACATTTACTGTTGGGGTGCACTTCATGACTGTCCTTCTGTCTGCAGGTGTGATGTGGACATCAATGTAGGTTGTCAAGGTTTCTGTGTTTAGTCTTGCTGTTTAATTACACAGACATAGATTTATCATTTGAAGAGTAAACCCACATGATTTCTGGATCAGAACTCGTCAAATTATGACATTACCCTGTTCTATGGGGTGGTCACAGTTTTGAATTACATTGTATAACTTTACATGAGATTTTCCATTTTATGTTACTTTATGCTTCTTTTAGGGGACATAACAGAAAGGAGTCCTGTAGAAGTGCAGGTCTGACATGAGTGATGTCTGTTCATTTGAGTTTTACAGAGTATCTCTAACTTTGCCGACTGTCTTCATATGTGATTCAGATTCTCGGGATGAAGCAGAAGGTCCTTTGCTGCCAGAGGAGGAAGCCCACTCTGACTTAGCCAGTTTCCAGCCCACAGACAGTGATGTGCCCAGCTTCCTGGAGGACTGCAACAGGGTAACAATACCTTTTATTAAAACCACTGAAGCTACAATGGAGAAATATCAGTATCTGTTTTTCATGCAGCTGTATAATACAGACAGATTCCTCTGTCTTATGCTTTGGTAACCAGCAGGAAATTGTGCTTTGTTTTGAAATTATTTTACATTAGTCTGAATCATTTTCTCTCCCTGCCCTTTGTCAGGCCAAGCTACCTCGTGGGATCCACCAGGTCCGTCCTCATCTGAAGAACATTGATAATGTGCCTCTTTTGGTGCCACTCTTCACTGACTGCACCCCTGACAGTGAGTATTCTTTATGTGTTTTATAGAATGAATCACTCTGCTTATGGGTAATTCCACTTTTTTGGAAAACTTTTTCATTTTACTTTTTAAAGATGTCCTCTGACTCCATTGTCTTCCTCTGCTCGTCAATGGTGAAACAGATTCTAATAAGGAAAAGCGATGATTAATAACCAACGAGGCTTATTTCATGTCTTCGATATACTCAGTGTTTGCTTTAGAGTACTGTAGACATTTACTTACAGTGGAGTTCTCTTCACAGCCATGTGTGAGATGATGAAGATCATGCAGGAGAACAGGGAGGTTACATGCTGTCTGGGAAGCTCCGCCAATTTCCGCAACAGCCGCCTGTTCCTACAGAGTGACATCAGGTATACACTCATTAATGAAGTACATCCTGTTTTTTCAAATTTGAAAATGAATATTAATGAGACTAGATTTTCATTTTTATCCCAATTAAAACCAGTAAAAATTCTGAAGCAATATTTCTGCTATTAAAAAAATGAAAACTCATAGTAATACTATCTAGCCATGCAGAGAGTTGTAGTCTTGTTTGTCGGGGTTCAGGGATACCTGTCACTGAGATTTCTACATCTCATTCAAATAAACCGTGGTGGCCACCCGGCTCTGTCATAAAAGGAGAAGAGGTCCTTTAGACTCCGTTGGCAGCGGACTGTCCAAAATTGAAGGACTCCGGAGTAAATGCAGTTTTGTGAAACATATATTCAAGCAGTTTTGTGAAAGATGATGCAAATAGTGCAAGTGCTGGAACAGACATTGTTTAAGTTATGGTTAACACTTACCTTTACCTGTCTGGTGTTCGCTCTGGGGTGCGTTGCTGAAAAGAGTCCCCTAGGTCAGCGGACCGTGTTAAGAACGTTCTGGGTACGACCAAGTGGCAGGACAAGAAAGGGGGGAGTCTGGAAATTGTATTGTATTGTAAAATGTATATATTTATTGTAATTATATTTATGGTGTTTGTTTTGGGGTTTAGTTTACAGCAGGAAGGTTATTTTAAATATTGTGGTTAAATATAGTATTCACATTTTTTATATAAGTCAATTATGCTTATGAATGTATGTTTAGGAACACCTGTGAATGTATGCACCCAATCACACCTACCAGAACACTGTATAAAAGGGCGCCAATTTTAAATCTGCTGTTGTTGCTGGTTAGGTTTCACCTATGGTTTGCTGCCATACCTGTGCTGCTGTTAGAAAATAAATATATGTCTATGCATATTCCATCTTCGCCTTGGCATTTTCTTCTTTCTGAAGTCTCTGTTGTCAGAACGGCCATTCTAACAAGTACAAATGCAATTCCTTTCACCTCCATTGTACTAGATGGAGACAGATACCTCACTACTAGAGGTAAATGGGTAAATATTTTCTAGTTTGCGTGTACTGACCCTTTAACAGCTTGCCATAGTCCGGCAACATTGTTTTGACTGATTATACAATAATTATGTAACAAACTACTTCTCATTCTCAGTCCACATGATTTTTCATCGTCCTCTCTCCACAGCATCGCTCTGGACCCTCTGTACCCGTCTCAGTGTTTGTGGGAGACATTTGGCTATGCCACCGGAGGAGGCTTCAACGGAGACGCTGAGGGTCTGTCTCCTCTGAGGCTCTCAGGACAGCTCAACAGTCTGGGCTGCTCTGTCACCTTCCACCAAGGAGAGAGCGTCAGCATGGTCAAGCTCATAGAGCAGGTTGGACACACACACACACACAGATACACTAAGTCAGAACGAGACACTTATATATGAATTCATTTGCTTTTTGGGTGAATCTTTTCCAGGCGCGACACACGACCTATGGCATCCGCAAATGCTTCCTCTTCCTGCTGCAGTGTCAGCTCAGTCTGGTCATCATCCAGGTGAGAGAGCACTTCACAAACTCAGAGCATGTGGATTTATATGGATTTATATGTACAAATACATTTCTCTGTGTGTATCATTGCTAACAGGCTAAAAGGCTAAAGACCTAATTAATATTGTGATGTACATTTCTGAATAAATAAATGAAGGAAGTGCTTCTGGTGTTTGTCCGTAGTTCTTAGCCTGTCTGGCTCAGCTTCCTCCTCCAATGAACACCACTGACATCCTCTGGCTGTCCTGCTTCAGCTGCCCACTTCTAAGGTACACACATAATAAAACACTGTGAACTGACAACACTGTGTTATTTCACTGTGTTTATACATTATAGTAATGGTCCATTTGTGTTCTCAGTGTGTCACTTCTGGGGAAGCCTCCAGACACTTCAGTCATGGCAGTTGCCACAGGGAAGAACCTAGATGCCATTCCAAGAAAGGTGGGATCCTGCCTCTCAGATCTTCCACATCTACTAAACCTAGAAGCCTCACTTACTGGATTATTACTGCTAAAGCTTAGACAAACATTTATATAATATTAATTAGTAGCATTTAGTGTACATACTGTGTAGTGATATAGTGGAAACTTCTTCCAGTCAAATGAAGTCTCTAGAAAAATATTCCAGGAGAAAACTTTCATAAAAGCAGTAATGATAATGATAAATACCACAGACAACAAACAGCTGCTCTTTCTGCACCTTGTGTATTTACTGCATCTACACTTGGGGCCATTGATCAAACATGAATGACTAGTTATGTATACATGTACTTCTGTGTGCTTTTTAATCTCCTTTAAACTGTTACTCCTCTTTGACCAGACCCAGAACTACTTCCTTGGCTGTTTCCTGTTGAAGTTTGCTCTGACAGTGTGTGCCTACCTGTTGGCCTTTGGGTTTACGCTGCAGGAGGTCTGCCTAAGCAGAGGCAACAACACCTTAGCTGACAACACCACCATCACCTGCCACATACTCATAGCCAGGTAAAGAGAAGCACTGTCTCTAACTGTCCCACTGTCCTAAGTACACCAGCTGTACCAGCTGTGAGAACAGACACACTAGAATCGATGAGCTGATGAATGAAGTAACAGTTTTCCTGTGTGACTGCAGCTCTTCAGACGAGGCTCCTCAGTGGTTCAGTGAGCTGTCTAATGGCCTGCTGCTGACTCAGAAGGTCATGGCAGGGTTCCTCGTCTTACACACAGGTAGGAACTCTCTCTGTCATATTGAATACTGTACTGTAAGCTGTGGTCAAGCTTACTCGTGTCTTTTTATATGATTCAAACCAATCCCTTTCTTCTGTTGTTCACATTGTTGTTCACATTCTCTTGTTGCTGACCTTATTTTCCAGTGGTGATCTCCCTCAGCTACGTCCACCGCTCTCAGCCTCTGTGGAGAAAGAGTCCGTTCAGCAATACCTGGTGGTGTCTCACTGTACCTGTGGTGTAAGTTAGCACATCATTTGTATGCTCTATGGTTCATCTGTGTTTAAGCCAGTTTAGCTCTTACATCCTCAACGTTCCTGCTGTAACTGTACGGGATTTTAATTTAGAACTCTGTGTCAGATATCACCCACTGCATCACCACACAGAGTCGCTAAGTAGAAAGTTCTAGAGTGATCATCAGAAGAAAGACATCTTCATGTAGCTTGTTTCACAGTTCAGTGACTAATAAAAGTGAAATCAAGTCAGCTCTTCCTACTGAGAGCTCACTCTGTGTGTATGTGAGTGAGGATCCACAGTGAGGATCCTCTTTTTGGATTTCTCAAGTGCCTTTAACACCATCCAGCCCCCGATGCTACTGGACAAACTGAGGGGGATGCAAGTAGAGCCCTACTTGGTGTCCTGGATTGCTGACTACCTCACAGAGAGACCGCAGTTTGTCAGGCTAAAGGACGCTACTTCAGACACTGTCATCAGCAGCACAGGAGCACCCCAAGGGACGGTGCTGGCCCCCCTCCTCTTCACCCTCTACACCTCAGACTTCTGCTACAACTCAGAGTTGTGTCACATCCAGAAGTTTGCAGATGACACAGCCATCGTGGGATGTATCAGGGATGATGAAGAGGAGGAGTACAGGAACCTAGTCTGTGACTTTGTTGCCTGGAGTCAGATGAACCATCTCCAGCTCAACACCTCCAAGACTAAGGAGCTGGTCATCGACTTCAGGAAGTCCAGCCCACAACCACGGCCAGTGACCATCAAGGACGACGAGGTGGAGATTGTAGGCAACTACAAGTACCTCGGGCTGTGGCTGGACAACAAGCTGGACTGGTCATACTGTACAGATTACCTGTACAAGAAGGGCCAGAGCCGTCTGTACTTCCTGCGGAGACTGGGGTCCTTTAACATCTGTAGAAAACTCCTGTGGATGTTTTACCAGTCTGTGGTGGCTAGTACACTTTTTTATGCTGTTGTCTGCTGGGGGGGCAGCATGCCAAAAAGGTGTGCTAACAGACTGGACAAACTCATCAGGCGGGCGGGCTCTGTGGTCGGCATGAAGCTGGACTCCCTGGTGACAGTGGCAGAGAGGAGATCACTAAAAAAACTACTGGCTATTATGGACGATGCCAGTCACCCTCTGCACACTGTCATCAGTGCACAGAGAAGCCTGACCAGTAACAGGCTGCTCCTCCCCAAGAGTCGGACCAACCGGCTCAGAGACTCCTTTGTCCCCAGAGCCATCAAACTATACAACACCGAATATGGCAGGAGGGGGAGAGGGAGAGGGAAGGAGTACAGCCTGCCGGACACTACTATTCATGTGCAATAACCCATGGGCAATAACAATACTATCCATGTGCAATAACTCATGTGCAGTAATTTATGATTATTTCCGCATCTAAGAGTGCAATGTTTGTTTGCAATGTTTGTATATACTTTATATTTTAATTTTTTACTTGAATTTTACTTGAATCCAAACTTGTTCTATTTTAGTACTAACTATTCAAGAGTTTATTCTACTTTTATATTTTATTTCATTTACATTCTATTTTATACCAGCACCTTAGTTAACTAACTTAACTTAGTTAGTTACTTTTTACTTTTTTACTTTGTACTGCTGCTTTACTGTGTTTTTTGGTGTTGTACTGCTGCTGGTACCCAAATTTCCCCAAGGGACCTCCCAAAGGGATCAATAAAGTATATTCTATTCTATTCTATTCTATTCTATGTGTGGAACAAAAACATACCTGGAGATTTTGCTGAGTAGTTGTGATGGGAACGACCATGGAGAGACCACGTGGGCAAAGGGGGAATGTGTGCTGCTGTTAATTCATCATGGTACACACGTGCTTTTTCAACTTTTGCACAGGACTTTTGCAGGAAATGCATCATTTGTGCAGCCAACAATGCATCAGGGGCTCTTCATATGCCACCTGCTGGTCATCCACCTCCTGACAAACCCTTTGAACATTTAATGATGGATTTCATTGAACTAACACCAAGTGAAGGGAAAAGATACTGTCTTGTAATTGTTGACATGTTCAGCAAATGGCTTGAAGTTTTCCCCTCTTCCAAACAGGATGCTGGAGCTGTGGCTAAAGCACTGCTAACTGAAATTATTCCTAGGTGGGGAATTCCTTCAGTCATCAGCAGTGACAATGGACCAGGTTTTGTCAACCAAGCCCTGAAAGAAGTGTCAGACTATCTTGGGTTTGACAGACGTCATCATTGTTCATATCATCCAGTAGGTCCAGTTAGGCGCCCTCCCCTTACCACAGGTGCATGTGATGATGCTATGTTGAGATACTGTGCCAACTTGTCTACAACCTTATCAGCATTACATTCACAGGTGAAAAGTGCCCTGCCATCTGCAGCCACAGCAGTCCTCCACAACTTACAGCCTGGAGACTGGGTTCTCATCAAAGACCACAGACGCCGTCACTGGAAACCAAGGCGATTCCAGGGCCCGTTCCAGGTTCTGCTGACCACTGAGACAGCTGTAAAGGTTGCGGAGAAGGCCGCATGGGTACACGCCAGCCACTGCAAACGGGTTCCTGAACCAAAGGCCGACAACCAGCCACCAGAGAATCAAAGCAAAGGAGGCCACATAAATTCTTTAGACCCAGAATAATGGTCTAGGAAAAACTGACTCATCCAGACGCTGAGGAAGACAACTGGGGTGCACGCCGTGCGCTGCCCCTAACCTGCAGCTGCGGTGGAACCGTCTGCAATATAAGAGTGAGGGGTGAAAGAGCGCCCTCCTCCACCAGTAGCATGCCAAGCTCCAACCAAGTGACTACAGTCACACACCAGATGGCCTCTCTGGCTGAGACTTGTGATGATGATGATATTGATGTTTTGAGTGTTTGTATTTTTCCCAGCTTGCTATCAACCTAAGGACGTCTGTGTCCTACAAAAACAGCTAAATGCATATTTTAACATTTATCAGCTAATGATGTGTTTACTTAAACCCAAAGGAATGTAGTCACTGATCATATGATCAATTTGTATATACTTTGGTGTGGCCATTTTATGGCCAAAGGGGGAATTGTAATGTCAATTTATCATATAACCATATACTCTTTTATCAAGCATTGGTATATTCTCATGAACTCGTATATTCAATTCTGGGTGAAGTACATATAACATGACCTGTAGTGGCCTAATGTACTTTGTTTACTGTACTTTGTGAAGACACCTGTTATGTCTCCGGTGTCTCCGAGCACAACTTATCTCTATTTTTTGACCTTCAGATTATTTTGTCTCCCTGCCATCCTTGCCATGCTGGTATGTGAGAAACAGGCATAAGTACTCTTGGAACTTGTAACCTGGGGTCAGACCTCTGTAGCATTTGATGCTGCGTGAGCTCTGTCCTTTCTGCACAAATGGATTACTCTGTAAACCTTATTTTATAATAAAGCATCAAAAGACAATAACTGTCTAAAGAATTCTATTTCACTTCTCAAAAGGAGGAAAGTATTTTTCCACCACATATACGTTGGATTTCCGACTGTGATTGGTTCACACAGTTAACGTGGACCCTCAGCAGCAGACGTCTGTATCACTGTTTTTTCAATCAGACCAGCCCTCTGTGTGGTGCTGTCATTATTTCAGATGGACATGAATTGAACATTGCTCCTGTGTACATGTGGGTTGGTGGTATTTCTTGGTAGTGCATTCATTTAGAACTAAATACCAGCTGTTTTTACACATATGGAAAGTCATTGTTGTCAGTGCTGGATTAGCCTTGTGGGGCAAAAATGAGCCTTGGGGCCCCAAGTGATTCATTTTATTTATTTCCAAAAAATGTTTTACATCCCAATATATAACCTCATTGAAATATAAAATTATATATATATTGTAATGTTATTCTTTTTTTTTTTTTTTTACTTTTATTACGCTGGCATCAAATGACGTTCACATATTACATGTCGTAAGTTTACCTGAGGTTTTAAAATATTTCCCCCCTAAAAGAAATAATTGTCAGTGTGGATTTTCTCCATATCACTCACAGCTGTTTCTAAACAAACCTAAACTTCTGACCTCAGCCCTGTTTAGCTTTTGTGTGTGTGTGTGTGTGTGTGTGTGTGTGTGTGTGTGTGTGTGTGTGTGTGTGTGTGTGTGTGTGTGTGTGTGTGTGTGTGTGTGTGTGTGTGTGTGTGTGTGTGTGTGTGTGTGTGTGTGTGTGTGTGTGTGTGTGTGTGTGTGTGTGTCTGCTTCAGTTATTCCACGGCTACAAACGCTCTCTACAGTCACACCTTTAAAGTGGGGCTGTATGTGAATAGGTACTATTAGATTTTCTGCTTTTACAGCACTGAAGTACTCATGATCACTTTGTGGCTGAAACTACTGAAGATGGTTGTTAGACAAACATTACAATGCAAGAGAACATTTCTCATTTCATTTTTTGATTTGTATGGTGGGCTGTTGGCTGATGGACTGTGATATAGCTGTTCACAAGATACAAGAAATGTATGTTTTGGATTTTTTGAAAGTGTCTATGTTCAGGACTTTTGACAAATTTGTTTGTGTATTGATTATGTCATGTTAATAAATATGTTCTTTTATTTACAGTCCTGCTCAAAGTTATTGGCACTGCTGAATTTTAAGTAGAGTTTAGAATAGCTTCAGAAATAAATGGAAATCAAGCAGTTTTGTAGAATCACAATATTTAATAAAATGTCCAGAGTTATTGAACAACAACAAAAATGCTTCCATATAGTGAAATAAAATTTACATACATAAAACATATGATGGACATAATTATTGGCATCCATTTGTTTTCATCTTCTTTTTCACAACCAAACCAAAATGTCTTTGGAACCTCACAGATTATTTTAGCCACGGCTAAACAAGGCCTTTCTTCTACAGAAATCTCTGCACGAATTTCACTAGAAAGCGGGACCAGAAGAGGATTTTCTGCAAGAAATATCTGAAAACGTTGTGCCGCAGTTTAATGGGACTGCCCGACACGCAGTTGGAGTTGGAGGTGGTGAAAGCCATAGCTGAGGTTTGAACCTCGTCGTGCTACAGATGTCATTTTATGCCCATTCATTGCTACTGCAAGGAATCACTGGTATCCTTATTGGTGCGAGCGTGTTCAGTCTGATTGGATGTTGTATTATTCCCTGCATTAGAAGTCTCACTGTAAGGTCTATAGGTCAATCACACACCAGATGGCCTCTCTGGCTGAGACTTGTCTTCTGTCAGATGTTGAAAACCCAACTGATTTATTTACTGATTGGATTCCTCCTCTTTATGATGATGATGATGATGTTTAGGTTTTGAGTTTTTGTATTTTCCCCCAGCTTACTATCAACCTAAGGACGTCTGTGTCCTACAAAAACAGCTAAATGCATATTTTCACATATATCAGCGAATGATGTGTCTACTTAAACATAAAGGAATGTAGTCACTGATCATATGATCAATTTGTATACTTTAGTGTGACGGACAGTTACTGTCTAAAGAATTTTATTTCACTTCTCATCAGGAAGAAAGTATATTTCCACCACACTTACATACATGTCGTCTGTGATAAAGGATATGAGAAAGCTTTGTAGATTCCAACAAAAGGGTTTTATTAAAGCTCAAGGTCTTAGATACATCACACTAAAACAGCATTTGTTTCTGAACAGCAGCCGTCCAGATTTTCAAGAAAAGATCACTCGCATAATAATTTTAACACAGTGTAGACTCCATCATTTTGTTCTGTCTTGTATATTCAGGCAGTAGTGTGGCCTTTTGGGCCAAAAGGGAGAAGCTTGCACCTTCAGAACTGAGCTTTTCCACCGGCGCTTCATGTTTGACATGTGGTCTGGCAGGAGCCAATCACCGCTACGTTTGGTGCAGTTGTCCAATCACTTCCTTGTCCTGGCGGAGTTTATTTGCATTCATGACCTTACGCATCTGAATATAATGGATCAGCTCTTCACGCAGCTAAAAAGAGGAGCGTGTTCGTAACACGTGGTTGGTGTAAATTTAGATGATAATGTTTCAGTTTAAATTACATATTACAATATCAAAACTCTATGACTCTACAATATTAACATACAGAGACAAAAGGGTCCGTGTATCTTTTGGGATTTGAATTTCCCTTCAAACGCTGATATTTAAAAAAATAAAAAAGAGTGCTTATTTGATTTTCGTTTTAAAATACAAAAAACATTTTAATTTTTTGTGGGTCTGAAGGGAGTCCTCGAAATTTAAGAATTACTTAGATTTTCTTTCTCTACTTAGCGTAACAAAATACAAAATCAAAAATAAGCAGAAACGAAAAAGGACCGTTTTCTCGTCAGTTGTATCTTGCTGCATCTGTCTGAGTGGGACTCCAGCTCGGATGAGGCCATGGTCAGTGTGGAGCCCAGGTACGCCCCCTGCTGCATGTGGAATTGTTGTAAGATGAGATATAAGATTTGTGAGCCATCCTCTTTCAGTAAGGCCAGTAAAGAAAACCATTATCTATAGTCACCTTTAATCCTTTATTCTTTTTTTTTTTTTTTTAAACAGCACTCATTAATTCCTTCCCAAACTTCCACTGGGAGAAGATTTGGGCGTACTGTAACACGATCAGGGAGTTGGCATGTTTTTAAGTTGCAAAGCAATTTGACATCAGTACTTAAATGTTTCTCTGTTCAGGTTTGATGTTACGTTTATTCATATTTCCACTGAATTCTGTATCATTAAAATGAGAATTTGTAAAGAAGAAGTGTTGTGTGTGTGTTCAGGTGGATTCACAGAGGACGCAAAGTGAATTTTAAATGCACCGTCATTACATTCAGTCAAATAGAAAGATGGGTGAGAGCGGACCGCCTATATTCAGGCAGTAGTGTGGCCTTTTGGGCCAAAAGGGAGAAGCCTGCACCTTCAGAACTGAGCTTTTCCACCGGCGCTTCATGTTTGACATGTGGTCTGGCAGGAGCCAATCACCGCTACGTTTGGTGCAGTTGTCCAATCACCTCCTTGTCCTGGCGGAGTTTATTTGCATTCATGACCTTACGCATCTGAATATAATGGATCAGCTCTTCACGCAGCTAAGAAGAGGAGCGTGTTCGTAACACGTGGTTGGTGTAAGTTTATATGATAATGTTTCAGTTTATATTTCAAATATCAAAACTCTGTGACTCTACAATATTAACATACAGAGACAAAAGGGTCCGTGTATCTTTTGGGATTTGAATTTTCCTTCAAACGCTGATATTAAAAAAATAAAATAAAGTGCTTATTTGATTTTCGTTTTAAAATACAAAAAACATTTCACTTTTTTGTGGGTCTTAAGGGAGTCCTCGAAATTTAAAAATTACTTAGATTTTCTTTCTCTACTTAGCGTAACAAAATACAAAATCACAAAGAAGCAGAAACAAAAATGGACCGTTTTCTCGTGCCCACAGACCGGATGTTGTCATTGTTTTCTTCTTCTTTTGTTTAACGGAGACCTGCTGCTGCTACCGGCTGCAAGATTTTCGCCACCTACTGTTCTTTATTTATAATAATCTCGCGTTTGGGCGAACGGCAGAATCCAGCGGCCAGGAAGAAGGAGATAGCCTGGTTCCTGTCAGAGCGGCGCGCCCAACCAAAATGTCCCTGGAACCTTACAGCCAGATTATTTTAGCCACGGCTAAACAAGGCCTTTCTTCTACAGAAATCTCTGCATGAATTTAACAAGAAAGCGGGACCAGAAGAGGATTTTCTGCAAGAAATATCTGAAAAGTTTGTGCTGCAGTTTAATGGGACTGCCCGACACGCATTTGGAGTTGGAGGTGGTGAAAAGTCGTAGCTGAGGTTTGAACCTCGTCGTGCTACAGATGTCATTTTATGCCCATTCATCGCTACTGCAAGGAATCACTGGTATCCTTATTGGTGCGAGCGTGTTCAGTCTGATTGGATGTTGTATTATTCCCTGCATTAGAAGTGTCATTGTAAGGTCTATAGGTCAATCACACACCAGATGGCCTCTCTGGCTGAGACTCGTCTTCTGTCAGATGTTGAAAACCCAACTGATTTATTTACTGATTGGATTCCTCCTCTTTATGATGATGATGATGATGATGTTGATGTTTAGGTTTTGAGTTTTTGTATTTTCCCCCAGCTTGCTATCAACCTAAGGACGTCTGTGTCCTACAAAAACAGCTAAATGCATATTTTCACATATATCAGCTAATGATGTGTCTGATGTCGTCACTGATCATATGATCAATTTGTATTCTTTAGTGTGACAATTACTGTTTAGTTGTGGACTGGTCTGGTCTAACATTTCATTTGTCCATGTTTTTTCTCCCTCCCACAGGATCCTACTCTTCACCCCTCCAACATCATGTAAATTAGCATATTGTATAGTTTTTACTGTTTTTGTATTTTGTGTACTGTTAAGTTTACTTAATTTTTTCTTTAGATTGTGATTGTATGATGTCTTTTAATGAGACTTTATTTGTTTTGAGGTCTTTATTATGTGTGTAAAAGTCCAAATAAACTCTGTTGTGTTTGATATTTCTTAACTGTTTTGCAGACACATTTCCCAATGAGGACTGTTGAATGGATTTGACAGTTTTACTGTGCATGAACTGAAACAATAAGACATGCCTCATGAACCTTAAACACTAATAAAAGTAAAATCAAGTGAGCTCTTCCTACTGAGAGCTCACTCTGTGTGTATGTGTGGAGCAAAAACATAACTGGAGATTTTGCTGAGTAGTTGTGATGGGAAGGCCACAGGTGTCACACACCTTTGAAAGAAATCTAAGTAGGGAGCTTTTGGTAAACTGTTGATACTACTTCATATTGTAACATGGTTATAATGACCATGTTGGAAGACAATTGACAGAAGATTCACTGGTTGACTTTGCTTTTGAACATACCTTATATAACATCTATATCTATATCTATCTATACCTATATCTATATATATATGTTTTTGTGTGTATGCATAAATCTGGCCAATAAAACTGATTCTGATTGAAGTCTTTAATGCATAAAGCCATGGAGTCAGACTGAAAGTGAACCCCTGGCAACCTGTGATCATTCCAAACACCTGTTCTGTGTTGGACCCCCATTCAGACGTTACTGCTGCTTTATGAGGGCAGTCACCGCAGGTCCCTCCTACCACTTCACCCATTAGTCCCGTCCAATCAGAGTCCAGTTTGAGCCGCGCCAAAAACCAGTCGCACCTGTTGCCCCTGCGCTAATCAAACCCATGTGACCGGGGAGGAGAGGGCTCAGCCAATAGCAGGGCAGAATCTTATGTAGTGCAGCTTATAAGGCGTTGGGGTAACACTTGCTCGATTTTGCTGTGGAATACAGGATACATCCGTGACGTTGTGTTTTGTTGAAGCTCTTTTTCTGGTTAGTGGAGCGAACTGAACTCGTCACCTGTAGACAGAAGAAGCGTGTGTGTTCATGTTTAGCAGGTTATTTGTTATTGTGCTTCCTGGTGCACAGTGAAAGCTGTGGCTGAGAGCAGAGAGACGATTCAGGCCTAGTGGAGCTGGAACTTCGGCGCGAGACAGGAGGTTCACGTGTCCGGAGCAGTCCAGAGGAAAAATGGCGGACGTGGAGGCCATGTAAGGCCCACGCAGAACGTTTAAAATGCAGAGCTTGAGTTGATTTGTGACCAGAGGCTAACATGTTTGTTTATGTGCCGGGTTTCCGCAGGACGGACGAAGGGATCCAGCGGAGCAGCCGAGACCATTTGGGAGAAAGCACCGCGCTTGGCGTCGCTCATCGGCTCTACACTTATGCGCGCGTATGTGTGTGTGAGAGAGATCTGAGTGTTGAAGTGCAGGCTTGTGTCTTTAGCTCGGTTGAGATGGGCTTTGTAACCAGTATAGCCGCTTAGGAGTTTGGGACTGGCCAAGTGTTGGCAAGGCTTAGTTGTGGATGGATTCAGTGTGTGGAAGAAACTCGGCCTGCATAGGTTTGGAGCGCGCGTTTGCTTTTGCTGGGCCGTTGCGTCGGTGTTGTCGGTAAGTGGAAGCATATATGCAGTTGTGGTCTGGACATAATTGTGTATATATGGAAGCCTATTGGCAGATAGTAGTGATGGCTCCGGCAACAGCGATGCGTCGAGCTCAAAGTGCAAAACCCGTGTCGGTGCGCTTGTCGTTTAAAGAGTCACATGACTGATATAGGAACTGACACTGACGCGCCAAACTGTTTATAAAGAAGCGCATATGTTAACGGGATGCATCTGACAAAACAATCTCTGATCTTTTGCGGTTCATTGTCAAATTAATTAATAATTATGGAGCAGCCTCAAGCCAAAAGAAAGGTTTCCACCGTGTGGGACCATTTTGATCTCATATCGGATCCTCATCTGTTCCGTGTGAGCGGGTGTTTTCTACAGCTGGAGAAGTTGTATCAAAAAAGCGTAACAGACTGAATTTCAAAACGTTTTTTTTTAAATAAAAATATATTAAAAAAGAAAATCCCAGTCCACAAGCATCCTCATTCACAACACGTTCACTTAGATTTTCATGTTATGATACATGTTCACATTATTTGACTGTATCTAAAAATATCAAAGATATTTTAAATTTAAATGAAGATATGAAATAATACAATATAAAATACAATGACTTAAATTATGTGATTGTATATACTAGGTCATCAAATCAGTGTCAGTTGAGTCTGTCAACTAGGTTGCCTGTAGGGATTTTTAAGGTCCAGCAGGTGTCAGTATTCAGTGACACAGTATCAATACAGTTTGACAATGTGTCATGATGCCTCATCTACCCATCACTAGCAGATAGTGTTGGCAGCATGGGTTGAGTTGCATGTCTTGTTGCCAGGCTTAATTGTGGGTAACTGTTGGTGTGGATGGCCCTGGGTTAGGTGTAGGGTGTGTGTTCAGCAGTGTGGATGAGGCCATGGCCAGTGTGTGCCCTCAGCTGCACCTTGAAGTGTTGCTGAAAGTTGAAAATTCCAGGTTAAATATCCAAAGCCTGTGTGTGCATGTGCCTTCTCTGCAGGAAGGATGAGCTGCTCTAGAGAATCATCAGAGGGTAAGAGAAAGCACATAAGTCAACATTGCTCAGTGTTTCTACATTTAAACATGTATTTGTTTGTGTGTGGAGCCCAGGTACGCCCCCTGCTGCCTGTGGAAGTGTTGTAATATGTTTTAACTTCCAGAGTTTGACTTGCCTAGCACCTGTGGCTAATGTTGAGTGTGTTTCTTTGTGTGTTGTGCAGGATGGAGGAGCTGCTGATCCAGAGAGTCATGAGGATGCATGTTGGCCAATACTGCTCAGTGTTTCTACACTGAAGGATTCATTTGTGTACACTCCCCAGCAACCGTGTGTGTACTGCATCTGAGTGGAAGACCTGGAGAAAAAAACTTCAAGGACTCATCAGTCAGAGTGGTCATGTGACTGTCGGCCTGCTGAAGCAGGGATGGAACCAGTGTGTGTAGAAACACAGGCTGTGTTGTGTAGTTTAGTGTTGTCAGGCTTAGTTGTGGCTATTTGTCACTATATGGATGGCACTGGGGTCAGTGTGGGTTTAGTGTGTGTGAGACATAGTTGCTGCTTGATGGAGAATAAAACTTATGCATGCATTAATGTCTCCTCCTTTCTTTCTGTGTGCAGCTGCTTCTGGCTGAGTGGCCATCCAACTTTGAGGCCATGGGCAATGTGGAGCTCAGGTAAGGCCCCTGCTGCAGCTGGAAGTCAAGCAAAATATTACAAGTTCAAGGACTGACTTGATTAGTATCCAAAACCAATGTCTTTGTGTTTTTCAGCAGGAGGGAGGAGCTGAGTGAGAGGACCATTTGAGACCAGGTGAGCAAGAGCCACATTGTAGTGTTTCTACACTTATGCATGCACTAATTTTAGTCCGTGTGTGTTGTAGGTGTATGTGGGGTGGAGCCAGTGAAGGTGCTGCTGGTGAGGATAGAGCGCCATCCTGTGGGAGTGAGGGACACACCGTGGCTGTTGTGTGTTGTCAGAGCTCTTTGTGGTAAGTGGATTAGAAAAGAAAATCAAGGGCTGTTTCAAAGGTGGTTTGTGTGCTGATGCTTCCTGTTTGTGTTTCTCTTGCAGGATGGCAGAGCTTATTTGGAGGGTCATGAGAGACCAGGTGAGACGTTGCATGTTGGTTAACATTGTTTAGTATTTCTACTCATGCATGCATTCATTTCTGTGTGTGTGTGTGTGTGTGTGTTACTGAGAGAGAGTGCTAGGGTGAGTGTTGGAAGTGCAGGCCTGTCTTCAGCTCAGTTTAGATGGGCTTTGTTCTGTATCCAGGTGCATTGGAGTTTGGGTCTGGCTGAGTATTGTCAAGGCTCAGTTGTGGATGGATTCAGTGTGTGTGAAAAGCATTGAGGTCGGTGTAAGTTTAGAGTGTTTGTTCTTGTGTCAGTATTGTCTGTAGGTGGAAGCATATACAGTCCATGACAAAGGTCTTGTCACTCATCCAAGTTGGAGAAAAAACAAATAATAACTTGACTGGAATCAGAAATAGCTTATATGAAAGGCAAAGCTCTTTAGATTATGCCTATTATACCACAATAAAGTTTTGTATCATTCATTGAGTTTTACCATTTAATTAGGACAGAAAGGTCAGATTGTGCTTGGACAAAAGTCTTGTCGCATACAAAAATAATGTGCTTTACAAATTATTCTTTATTTTGAATACACAAACATGTTACAATAACATCAGAACATAAAGTCATGGTGCCTCTGAAAAAAGAATTAATATCATGTATGACTCCCATGAGCTTGGAGGACTGCATCCATACGTCTCTGCAATGACTCAAATAGCTTATTGATAAAGTCATCTGGAATGGCAAAGAAAACTGTCTTGCAGGACTCCCACAGTTCATCCTCCAAGCCTCCTCCTTCATCTTACCCCAGACATGCTCAATCATGTTCATGTCTGGTGACTGGGCTGGCCAATCCTGGAGCACCTTGACCTGCTTCACTTTCAGGAACTTTGATGAGAAGGAGTGCCATCCTGCTGAAGAATTTGCCCTCTCTTGTGATTTGGAATGTGATGGGCAGCAAGAATTTCTTGATAGTTCAGGCTGTTGATGTTGCCATCCACTCTGCAGATCTCTTGCACACCCTTACTGGATGTAATCCCAAACCATGATTTTTCCTCCACCAAACTTGACTGTTTTCTGGTTGAATCTTGGGTCCATGTGGGTTCCATCAGATCTTCTGCAGTATTTGCAGCTATTGGGATGCAGTTAAAGGATAATTCATCAGAAAAATCAACTTTCTGCAACTTTTCCACTGTCCATCCTTTCTGCAAGGTATATGACTTTTCTTTGTTTGGAGTCATCTGTGAGGACTGCCAGAGAGTAAATGTAGTTGTAATAATTTGAGTTTTAGGTCAATTTTTAGACAAATAGTTGATATGTAGATGAAACAGTGCAGGCTGTGCTGTGTGGATGTCAGATTCTCAGGCTTTAAACTGTGAGGTGTTAGATGCACCACTTAGACTTGATAGAGTTTTAAATACTCTGTTCTTGTTTAAACAGACCAAACCTATGTTAGAGAGCTGTATGTTTTGGCTGTTGGCCTGTGGTGTCTGGGTGCCATAGTGTAAGAGTTTAAACTGTGAGCTGTTGGATGCAATAGTAAGACTTATAGGTAACCATTAGCTGTACCACTTTGACTTTAGACATGAATTAAATAAGTAGGTGTGTGTGTAATAGTTGGCTTTATATGTCTGACTTGTTTGGTATGACCACATGTATGTTAGAGTTTGGCACTGTGACTTTTAGACTGTGGTGTGTGGACGCCAGGCTGAGTTTAAACCCAGATGTGACAGAGTGACAGATGTTCAGTGTTTTTACACATATCCATTAATGTCTCTCTCTTTCCAGGTGTATGTGACTGAGTGGGGCTCTGGCTTTGATGAGGCCATATCCAGGGTGGAGCTCAGGTACGCCCCCTGCTGAATGTGGAAGTGTAGCAGAATGTTTCAAATAGGTTTGACTGTTTGTACCTGGATCTGATGTAGAGTGTGTTTGTCCTGTGCAGGATGGAGGAGCTGATCCAGAGGACCATGAGAAACAAGGTGAGAGAGAGCATGTTGGTCAGTGTTTCTACAGATATGCATGCATTCATTTCTCTGTGTGTGTCTGAGTGTGTGAGCATACACAACACATACAGCTGTAATGTGCCTGGATGGCCTGTGTGCTTTTTTTCCTCTTTCTCCTCCCCTGCCCTGCTTCACAGTGTTCCAGGTGCAGATTGCCTTTTTCCTCTGGTGGCATCAGGCAGTAGAGTAAGTGTGGTGGGTGTTTGTGGAGAGGTGAGTTTGGGGGACCCTGTACATTTAGCAGCATGTAGGAATTATTGTTGTATAAACACACTAGGGTTATTGGTTGGTGCCACCCCCCTGTATTTTGTTCTCTTTATCGTTTTAGCGAGCTCAGCCAGGTCTTTTGTTTCCTTTGTTTTCTCAGGTAGTCAGTAATCTAGGCCTGGTTTTATTGGAACTTTTTTTGTTTTGTTTGGCACAACCACTGGTCCACATCTCCCCCACTTTGTCCATTTTGTTCCATTTTGATGTTTTCAAATAAACTAACTGTAATGATGCCACCTACACTGACTCTGTTCATTTGCTTTGGTTGCTTGTGTTACAGAGCTGAAATCCCGAGCTTCCACCGACTAAGGTTGGAACACAAGTGGGGTCTCCTCAGGGATACTTTTTCCCAGGGTCAATATAAACCAACCAAAGAATTTTGAAGATCCCTTGTAGTTTGGTATTTGTGTAAGAAGGATGTTTGACTTGCAGGACTTCATTGATAATCCTTGCATTGAAAAAGTTGATTCATGTGGTAAAGATGATTTGCTTTGTATAACAGCTCATTATGGCATCCCTGTCCAGAAAACTAGTCTTAAAAAGGAAATTCAAAACACAATAGTGGAAAAACTTGCTGAGTTGAAGGTTCTGGTTGTTCCTATTAACCCTGTTTCAGCTGAGTTAGGGGAGGAAGTTGTTGGTCCAAGTGTTTCCTCTCTTTCTGATGGTAAAAGGGAACAGGCTGTACATGATACACCCCGAGGTGCTAGGATTGAGAGTGAAGCTGTTCCAGCCACTTTTCCTCACTTTGACCCTTTTTCCCCAGGGTCGTCTGGCTCCAGTTCAGATGCAAGGATCAAGGTCACAATCGCTCGTCTCCAGCTGGAAGCACAGGAAAAGGAGAGGGTACGTAGAGCGGATTATGACCTTAGACTACAAGTTTGCAAGTTGGAGATAGAGGCTGAAAAAGAGATTAAGTTACGCCAGCTTGAATTGGAGGCCATGAAAATTTCTTCTGTGCAGATTTCACAAGGGTCTGACAATTCTGTATCTCCACTGGTCCTGACAAAGCCAAGCTTTGATGTGAGTAGGAATATATCCTTGGTGCCCACATTTTGGGAGGCGGAGGTTGACTCCTGTTTTACAGCATTTGAGAGGATTGCTACAGCACTAAAGTGGCCTGAGGAGATGTGGCCTGTCCTGCTTCATTGCAAGCTCATAGGTAAGGCACAGGAGGTTGTGTCTTCCTTGTCGTGAACAGATAACTTGTGTTATAATGTGCTTAAAGAATCCATACTGCGTGCTTATGAGCTGTTGATAAAATGTGTTTTTATCTTCTCGCCCAGACAAAGTTCCTATGTCACGCCCAGCGGGGTCTAGTTCTGGTCATTCTCCTGTTGAAAAGGTTGAAAAGGCTAGGGGTCCATGGTCACCTCCCCGTGTACATCCTGAGTGCTTCTACTGTCAGAAAAAAGCTCACTTGATAGCTGATTGCCTATCACTAAAGCATAAACAACCCTCTAATCTCCAACAGCATGAGGCTGTCGGACGTCCACGTCCAGACATCAGTTGAGGACAACAAGCCTGACCCCTGTTTTAAGCCTTTCATTTCTGAGGGCTTTGTTTCATTAAGTGGGGATCCAGAAGATCAGCAGCCAGTAAAAATCCTGACACACAGGTGGATCCCAGTCCATTATCCGTGAAGGCATTTTATCTTTGTCACCTATGTCATATTGTGGCTTGAGTGCAGCTGTTCAGGGTGTGGGGATGAAATTTGTCTCTGCTCCATTGCATAATATACATCTTCAGTCTCCTCTGGTCAGTGGGCTCTTTAAAGTTGCAGTCCTTCCAGCTTTACCAGTAAAAGGGATTGACTTTATTTTGTGGAATGATTTAGCTGGGGGTAAGGTTGTGCCTGATTGATTCAAGCCCAGGGACAGACATTGCCCAAGAATACCCTGAGATCTTCCCAGCATGTGTGGTTACCAGGGCCCCATCGAGGAATAATGACCTTGACCCGTCTGATTCTTTCCTAGTCACAGGGCAGTCCCCTGACAGCCACTTTACTGAGGCTGAGAGCCAGCCTGATCAGTCAGTGTCACCTCTCTCCACCTGAAAAGAGTTTATTTCAGCCCAAAACACTGATATCACTCTCTCAAAATGTCTCTCTTCTGTTGTTGAGCAGGAAGAGGCTCAGTAAAAGAAAGTGGCTTACCTTCTTGACGGTGGCTTGTTGATGCGTCGCTGGGCTGGTGAGGACTGGAGCGTGACCTACCAGGTGGTTGTGCCTACAGTCTACCACACACAGGTACTCTCTTTAGCTCATGACCACTCTTGGTCAGGACACATGGGCATTACAAAAACTTATCACAGAGTCCTTAAACATTTCTTTTGGCCAGGACTCAAGTCTGATGTTGTTAACTATTGTCGTTCCTGCCATGTATACCAGGTTGTTGGCAAACCAAACCAGGTGATCCCCCTGCTCCCTTGCATCCCATTCCAGTGACAGGTGAGCTGTTTGATAAAGTCCTCACTGATTGTGTGGGTCCACTGCCAAAAACTAAAGCTGGGAATCAACCATTATGTGTGCCTCCACTATTGGAGGCATACATAATTTTTTTGTTTTTTTTTTGTTTTTTTTTGTTCCTTTGTGTTCAGCAGGTAGCTGCATCTGGCTGAGTGGGGCTCCAGCTTAGATGAGTCTTTTGAGGTTTTTGCTGCAGGTGGGCAGAGCTGATCCAGAGGACCCTTTGAGACCAGGTGCATGAAGGCCACATTGTGCAGTGTTTCTACCAGTATGCATGCATCCATGACTGAGTGAGAGAATGTTTGTATTAAAATCAGAAAGAAGGAAGTGCCTGCTTTTGTCTTTAATGCACTTTAGATGGGACTTAGATTAGTTTGGGGGGGGGCACTGGGGTCCAACTAGGTTTAGAGTAGGGGTGTGCCCGATTCATAGATTAATCGTGACGCGACACTTGACGATTCAGAATCGATTCATAAATGTTCAAAAATCGATTCTTTTAATAACGGAAGGAAAATGCAGCGGTCGGAACGAAAAAAAAGTAGCGCGTGCCCCCCGGACATATTATAGGGCCCTATGATTTCTGCGATCACTGAGTCGCGAAATTGGATTAAAATCTATGAATATATTAAATCTGAATCTATTTTTAACGCGGAATTTGACATAATTTGAGTGCAATGCTGTTTTCGTGTGGAAGAGGAACGTGTGTCAGGGGAAAACTGCACGGAGGGAAGCAAATCTGGGTGGCACAACAGACTAAGCCCCTCCCCCTTCAAAACAATTCAAGCATGGCGAAGCGGCTGCCTATGGCTCTGTGTTCGTCGGCGAAAAAACAGCGAAACTCGACGCGAACTGCTCGGCTCTGTACTGAGGGGTTAGCGTCGAGTGTTGCATATTCTGTCAACACTGTTGACTGGAAACGTAAGAATACGCGCAGTGACCGGATAGTGTCCAAAATCCTTATGAGAAACAATCTGACTGACATTCACATACAATAAGATTTAAAAGGATTACTTTCTGGACATGTAAATCAAGATATCAGATTGTAATAGAAGTGGAAATATTGTCAATTTCCTTTCCCTATTTTTTCTTTTCTTTTTTTAACATATTTTTTTCATGTACATGTTCATAATAAAATAATCAAATCAGAATCATGTCGGTACAGCCACATAATATATATTTTTAGTATTATTATTATTGTTTTTAGAGAGATAAACGTGTTTTACTTCAATGAATCGATATGTAAAAATATACATTATTTTACAAGTAACTGAGAAAAGAAACATTCTATGTGGGGAAAAAAAGATTAATCGAGATGCATCGATAATCGGGGAATAATCGAATCGTAGCACTGTGAATCGTAATCGAATCGTGAGGTGACTGAGATGGCACACCCCTAGTTTAGAGTGTATGTTTGCTATTTCCAGGCTGTTGCACCAGTGTTGGTATGTGGAAGCACATTATGCAGTTGGGATCCGGACACAACTGTATATGTGTGGAAGCCCATCAGCAGGTAGTGTTGGAAGCACAGGCTGTGTTGTGTAGTTTAGTGTTGTCAGGCTTAGTTGTGGGTATTTGTCACTATATGGATGGCACTGGGGTCAGTGTGGGTTTAGTGTGTGTGAGACATAGTTGCTGCTTGATGGAGAATAAAACTTATGCATGCATTAATGTCTCCTTCTTTCTTTCTGTGTGCAGCTGCTTGTGGCTGAGTGGCCATCCAACTTTGAGGCCATGGGCAATGTGGAGCTCAGGTAAGGCCCCTGCTGCAGCTGGAAGTCAAGCAAAATATTACAAGTTCAAGGACTGACTTGATTAGTATCCAAAACCAATGTCTTTGTGTTTTTCAGCAGGAGGGAGGAGCTGAGTGAGAGGACCATTTGAGACCAGGTGAGCAAGAGCCACATTGTAGTGTTTCTACACTTATGCATGCACTAATTTTAGTGTGTGAGTGAGAGAGAGAGAGAGTGTGTGTTGTAGGTGTATGTGAGGTGGAGCCAGTGAAGGTGCTGCTGGTGAGGAAAGAGCGCCATCGTGTGGGAGTGAGGGACACACTGCAATTGTTCGTGTGTTGTCAGAGCTCTTTGTGGTAAGTGGATTAAAAAAAAAGAAAATCAAGGTCTGTTTCAAAGGTGGTTTGTGTGCTGATGCTTCCTGTTTGTGTTTCTCTTGCAGGATGGCAGAGCTTATTTGGAGGGTCATGAGAGACCAGGTGAGACGTTGCATGTTGGTTAACATTGTTTAGTATTTCTACACATGCATGCATTCATTTCTGTGTGTGTGTATGTGTGTGTGAGAGAGAGAGAGAGAGAGAGAGCTAGGGTGAGTGTTGGAAGTGCAGGCCTGTCTTCAGCTCAGTTTAGATGGGCTTTGTTCTGTATCCAGGTGCATTGGAGTTTGGGTGTGGCTGAGTATTGTCAGGGCTCAGTTGTGGATGGATTCAGTGTGTGTGAAAAGCATTGAGGTCAGTGTAAGTTTAGAGTCTTTGTTTGTGTCAGTGTCGTCTGTAGGTGGAAGCATACAGACATTTATCTGTTTTAGAGCTGGTTTGGGCTTTTTAGGCAGAGCTATAAATTCAGCTTCTTCCTTATTACTTAAAGCTATTTTTTTTTACATTTTAATTATTGTCACTTTATTTATGACTAATAGGTATGAATTTTATGCATTTATTTATTCAGACATGTTTATCCTCTCTAGTATATTGTATTAAGCAGCTCTCTTGCTTACTATATATATCTGAGTGTGTATATGCACTCATTTATGCAGGAGATGCTACGTTGTGTGTGGAGACACCTGGTTGGCGTCTTAAAGGGAGAGTCTCAGACACTGTGCTACATTTCCAGCCTTTTACACACTCTACCATTGACTGGTGTAGCCCACGGCAACATTTGGGCCATAAAAAGCCAGAAACCATCATTATGCCCATAGACATGGAAACCATTTTATAGACTTGTTGCTGAGTGGACAGTATGTGTCTAATTTGCAGATATTTTGTGTGTATGTGTAGGTGCTGTGTTGTGTGGACAAACAGGGTATCCTGTCGTGGCCTAACCCCAGTCCAGAGACCGTGCTGTTCTTCAGCGGACGGGTCGAACCACCTCACAACAGCCAGGATGATGTCAGAGACGACCCGTCCGTCAACTCCTACTGCCGAATGGAGACGGATGACGACAGGGATCAGAATCAGAATCAGATCAGAATAACTTTATTGATCCCCGTAGGGAAATTCTTACTGTTACTTAACTCCCAATTGAAAATGAAGAGGAAAATTGCACATAGTTCGATGTAGGTGTTAGATGTATAGTTAGTTAGATGAGGTGTGTGTTTGTGTTTTCTCTGGCACCTTTTAGCCTCACCAGCAGCCCCAATTCACCACCTGATAAGGCACAGTGTTGTATCCACTCCTGACTAACTGTGACTGCTGTACAGGCCCAGGAGGGGCAGGCTCTGCTCTGTCTACCGGCAGAGTCCTCCACCCAGCTGGGGGAGGGGCCCGAGCCGAGCGAGACCTCACACGACAGCATTCGCTCATCTGACACGGTCCGGCTTCGGCGTTCCTGCCAGCCCGCACACAGTCGCACCAAACACCACTCTGGATCCAACGTGAGCTTCAGCCACGACACCGAGGGAGGCGAGGACGACCAGGCCCAGGTAAAGCTTAGACCTGAAACTGTACGAGCCGTTGTGAAAATAGGAAACATGCTATTGATTCAGTAAGCTGATGTAACTTTACTGTTCCTGCTATGTTGTGATGTTGTTGGTCTCTTCATTTCTGCCCCTTATTTGTCTCCAGGACGTTGCAATGGGCTGTCCAGAGGCGGAGGCAGAGGACTTTGTGTGTGACTACCACCTGGAGATGCTGAGCCTGTCACAGGACCAGCAGAACCCAACCAGCATCCAGTTTGATCATCTCTCCTGGCAGTGCCACCTTCCCTCCCTCAAGCCACTGGGCCTCAACATCATGCTGAACCTCTGCAACGCCAGCGTCACCCAGCAGCTCTGCCGCTTCTCTGACCACCTGTCCAACCTGGCTCTGCAGGAGAGCCACGGCTCTGTACTGCCTGTCTACGTACCCTGGGGGCTCTGTGAGCTCTCCAGGCTCATAGCTGAGCTTGGAATGACGGTGCTGCTTTGACATCTGGTTGGTTTAGAGCCACCTGTTAATACCATGACCTGGTTTGTCTCATAGTTTGGCTTTTTGTTAGGTCATGTGAAAACACAGTGATCAGAGGTTCAGAGGATTTTTCTTCAGTGGTAAAAGCTGATCTGGCTTTCATCCCACTCAGCATGAACTCCAGATTACATTTTACCCCAGAATAAAGTCCTTGCATAGATTAAATTTCCGAGCACTGTGAGAAGATCTATTTCTCACATGGTCTTCATGATAAATTAAGGCTACAAGCAAGTTGCTGCTATGTTGGATTGATGGACTGGAGTGGGAGTATTGCACCTGACTGAACTGAGAGTGAACCATAATTAAAAAATGGCCGTGAAGGGCCCTTCCTATAGAGAGCTGCGAGTTCCTTAGTTCCTGCTCAAGTCCAGTTTGCTGTCCTAGTGGACACCCAGGTTTTTGTTCTCCTGTACCACCTCCACCATCTGTCCCCTAATGAAAAGAGGAGTAGCAGGAGTCCTGGGTCTCCTGAAGTCCTCCACCAGCTGCTTTGTTTTGCTGATGCTGAGCTGCAGGTGGTTCAGCTCACACCAGTCCACAAAACCAGCCACCGCCCTCTGGTGACACATCCTCCCCCCTGATGCATCCAGCAGCTGCAGAGATCTGAGAGCTTCTGTAGGTGGCAGGTCAGAATGCTGTACCTGAAGTCCGAGGTGGACAGGGTAAAGGGGACAGGACAGTCCCCTGTGGAGCTCCCGTCAGCAGTGGCTGTAAGCAGCAGGTTGTAGCAATCACAATCATAGGTTTAAACAGCTGAGACTCAGCGTCTGTCCCACTCCTCACCAGATGATGGCAGTGATGTACAGAGTTGTTGTTGGCCAGTAAAGACATTCATCCATTTCCCAATGTTTAGGTGTTTCACTGTAGGCAGAGGCTCCGGGTTGGTGTGAAACATCATTTAAACTGATCATCAGTATCAGATGATGTGCTGTTTGTGGGAAGAAAGAGAAGTTTTCAGAACCAAATTAGCTCATGTCTTATTATCTATTACCCTCATCTTTTCCTTTCTGTGTCTGTTTGTGTGTCAGGATTCACTCCCGGTGCAAGGGAGCTGTTCAAACAGGAGAACCACTTGGCTCTGTACCAGCTGCCATCTGGAGAGAAAACCAAGGAGTTAACCTCCCGCCACCTTCATTACTTCACCAAACGCCAGCCTCCCATGTCCCACCTCATCTCTCTGTTCGTACGAGACTCCTCCTCCAGTAAGTCTATACACACTTCAGTCAACCTGTGTACTGCTCTGTTTTCTTTTATTTTACAGTTTTTAATGAAAAGAGCTGATTTTTTTCTTATATGTACTTGGTGCATTTTGCTGTTACTTGTCCTTTGTCTGTCTCTTCACCAAATAGATGAGCAAGTTAAAAAAAAAAGGTGTTTGTGTGTATTTTCATGTCTGCTAATGTTATTCTCACTGTCTTTCTCTAACCTCTCTGTTGTAGATAACATCCAGATGCTGTCACATGGCTCGGCTGACCTCATCCTGGAAGCCTGCACTGACTTCTGGGATGGAACTGATATCTACCCCCTGTCGGGCTCAGACAGGTGCAGTCACACTGATCGCTCTTCTGTGGCTGTAAATCTTGAGTCAGACATAAGTATCAAAGTTTCATAAGCACAGCACAGGTGATATCATCCATATCTACACTCAGCTGCCACTTTATTATCCATGAAGCTCATCATGTTCAGGTTTTCTTCAAACTGTTTTAGAGACGTTGCTTCAGCGTTCTGATCATTTTGGAGGCTGCAGTTTGTGATGCTGTTGAACTGTACAGTATATACAGAGGTGTTTCTGTTATTTAACCTGCCCTCACTGATATCAATAGGGTGGACAAAATAATAGAAGCTGCCACCTGAGTGTTTATTTCTACACTCTGCTCTTGTGTTACAGAAAGAAGGTCCTGGACTTCTACCAGCGGGCCTGTCTGTCAGGTTACTGCTCAGCCTTTGCCTACAAACCCATGCAAGTGTCACTGTCAAGCCAACTCAATGGGAAGTGTGTAGAACTGGCCCCCGGTCCCAGCCTCTTCTCTGGAGTGGAGCTGCCCTCCACCAAATACAACTCCTGTAGGAACAGCTGGAGCTCAGATGGTAAGAGTTAGTGACGGAGGGACGGATTAATTCAAGTAATAAAACAGTAATAACACAACTCATTTTCCTGTCTCTTTTGCTTTGATTGTCTTCCCTTGTCATGTGTGCAGAGGGTATAGGTGAGGGGGTGGAGCGTGAGGACTGCGTCCAGGCCCTCAGTGGGCAGATCTTCATGGGAATGGTGTCGTCTCAGTTCCAGGCGAGGCTGGACACAGTCCGGCTTATCGATGCCCTGGTCACAGCTTGCATCCGCTTTGTTTACTTTTCTATGGAGGATGAGCTCCGCAGCAAGGTGAACACACACAAGCTCCAATAAACATTTGATAGTATCTAGTTTATGTTGGATGAAGTGATCAAGGTGTAGTTCTCTTTCATTTGGACAATAAATGGACTCCTTAATCTGATGTCTCTCTGTGTCTCTGCTGACAGCACATTGTTTTTTCTAGTCCACACTGGGTGAACTGCAACAGGGTAACAATACCTTTTATTAAAACCACTGAAGCTACAATGGAGAAATATCAGTATCTGTTTTTCATGCAGCTGTATAATACAGACAGATTCCTCTGTCTTATGCTTTGGTAACCAGCAGGAAATTGTGCTTTGTTTTGAAATTATTTTACATTAGTCTGAATCATTTTCTCTCCCTGCCCTTTGTCAGGCCAAGCTACCTCGTGGGATCCACCAGGTCCGTCCTCATCTGAAGAACATTGATAATGTGCCTCTTTTGGTGCCACTCTTCACTGACTGCACCCCTGACAGTGAGTATTCTTTATGTGTTTTATAGAATGAATCACTCTGCTTATGGGTAATTCCACTTTTTTGGAAAACTTTTTCATCTTACTTTTTAAAGATGTCCTCTGACTCCATTGTCTTCCTCTGCTCGTCAATGGTGAAACAGATTCTAATAAGGAAAAGCGATGATTAATAACCAACGAGGCTTATTTCAAGGAAAGAATGAAAGATCTGTGTCACTGTCTGTGTCTTCGATATACTCAGTGTTTGCTTTAGAGTACTGTAGACATTTACTTACAGTGGAGTTCTCTTCACAGCCATGTGTGAGATGATGAAGATCATGCAGGAGAACAGGGAGGTTACATGCTGTCTGGGAAGCTCCGCCAATTTCTGCAACAGCCGCCTGTTCCTACAGAGTGACATCAGGTATACACTCATTAATGAAGTACATCCTGTTTTTTCAAATTTGAAAATCAATGTTAATGAGACTAGATTTTCATTTTTATCACAATTAAAACCAGTAAATGTTGAATTGTGAAGCAATATTTCTGCTATTAAAAAATGAAAACTCATAGTAATACTATCTAGCCATGCAGAGAGTTGTAGTCTTGTTTGTCAGGGTTCAGGGATACCTGTCACTGAGATTCCTACATCTCATTCAAATAAACCGTGGTGGCCACCCGGCTCTGTCTGAAAAGGAGAGGAGGTCCTTTAGACTCCGTTGGCAGCGGACTGTCCAAAATTGATGGACTCCAGAGTAAATGCAGTTTTGTGAAACATATATTCAAGCAGTTTTGTGAAAGATGATGCAAATAGTGCAAGTGCTGGAACAGACATTGTTTAAGTTATGGTTAACACTTTACCTGTCTTGTGTTCGCTCTGGGGTGTTCGCTCTGGGGTGCGTTGCTGAAAAGAATGTTCCGGGTACGACCAAGTGGCAGGACAAGAAGGGGAGGAGTCTGGAAATTGCCTTATGTATATATTTATTTTAATTATATTTATGGTGTTTGTTTTGGGGTTTAGGTTACAGCAGGCAGGTTATTTTAAATATTGTGGTTAAATATAGTATTCACATTTTTTATATATAAGTCAATTATGCTTATGAATGTATGTTTAGGAACACCTGTGAATGTATGCACCCAATCACACCTACCAGAACACAGTATAAAAGGGCGCCAATTTTAAATCTGCTGTTGTTGCTGGTTAGGTTTCACCTATGGTTTGCTGCCATACCTGTGCTGCTGTTAGAAAATAAATATATGTCTATGCATATTCCATCTTCGCCTTGGCATTTTCTTCTTTCTGAAGTCTCTGTTGTCAGAACGGCCATTCTAACAAGTACAAATGCAATCCCTTTCACCTCCATTGTTCTAGATGGAGACAGATACCTCACTACTAGAGGTAAATGGGAAAATATTTTCTAGTTTGTGTGTACTGACCCTTTAACAGCTTGCCATAGTCCGGCAACATTGTTTTGACTGATTATACAATAATTATGTAACAAACTACTTCTCATTCTCAGTCCACGTGATTTTTCATCGTCCTCTCTCCACAGCATCGCTCTGGACCCTCTGTACCCGTCTCAGTGTTCGTGGGAGACGTTTGGCTATGCCACCGGAGGAGGATTCAACGGAGACGCTGAGGGTCTGTCTCCTCTGAGGCTCTCAGGACAGCTCAACAGTCTGGGCTGCTCTGTCACCTTCCACCAAGGAGAGAGCGTCAGCATGGTCAAGCTCATAGAGCAGGTTGGACACACACACACACACACAGATACACTAAGTCAGAACGAGACACTTATATATGAATTCATTTGCTTTTTGGGTGAATCTTTTCCAGGCGCGACACACGACCTATGGCATCCGCAAATGCTTCCTCTTCCTGCTGCAGTGTCAGCTCAGTCTGGTCATCATCCAGGTGAGAGAGCACTTCACAAACTCAGAGCATGTGGATTTATATGGATTTATATGTACAAATACATTTCTCTGTGTGTATCATTGCTAACAGGCTAAAAGGCTAAAGACCTAATTAATATTGTGATGTACATTTCTGAATAAATAAATGAAGGAAGTGCTTCTGGTGTTTGTCCGTAGTTCTTAGCCTGTCTGGCTCAGCTTCCTCCTCCAATGAACACCACTGACATCCTCTGGCTGTCCTGCTTCAGCTGCCCACTTCTAAGGTACACACATAATAAAACACTGTGAACTGACAACACTGTGTTATTTCACTGTGTTTATACATTATAGTAATGGTCCATTTGTGTTCTCAGTGTGTCACTTCTGGGGAAGCCTCCAGACACTTCAGTCATGGCAGTTGCCACAGGGAAGAACCTAGATTTCATTCCAAGAAAGGTGGGATCCTGCCTCTCAGATCTTCCACATCTACTGAACCTAGAAGCCTCACTTACTGGATTATTACTGCTAAAGCTTAGACAAACATTTATATAATATTAATTAGTAGCATTTAGTGTACATACTGTGTAGTGGTATAGTGGAAACTTCTTCCAGTCAAATGAAGTCTCTAGAAAAATATTCCAGGAGAAAACTTTCATAAAAGCAGTAATGATAATGATAAATACCACAGACAACAAACAGCTGCTCTTTCTGCACCTTGTGTATTTACTGCATCTACACTTGGGGCCATTGATCAAACATGAATGACTAGTTATGTATACATGTACTTCTGTGTGCTTTTTAATCTCCTTTAAACTGTTACTCCTCTTTGACCAGACCCAGAACTACTTCCTTGGCTGTTTCCTGTTGAAGTTTGCTCTGACAGTGTGTGCCTACCTGTTGGCCTTTGGGTTTACGCTGCAGGAGGTCTGCCTAAGCAGAGGCAACAACACCTTAGCTGACAACACCACCATCACCTGCCACATACTCACAGCCAGGTAAAGAGAAGCACTGTCTCTAACTGTCCCACTGTCCTAAGTACACCAGCTGTACCAGCTGTGAGAACAGACACACAAGAATCAATGAGCTGATGAATGAAGTAACAGTTTTCCTGTGTGACTGCAGCTCTTCAGACGAGGCTCCTCAGTGGTTCAGTGAGCTGTCTAATGGCCTGCTGCTGACTCAGAAGGTCATGGCAGGGTTCCTCGTCTTACACACAGGTAGGAACTCTCTCTGTCATATTGAATACTGTACTGTAAGCTGTGGTCAAGCTTACTCGTGTCTTTTTATATGATTCAAACCAATCCCTTTCTTCTGTTGTTCACATTGTTGTTCACATTCTCTTGTTGCTGACCTTATTTTCCAGTGGTGATCTCCCTCAGCTACGTCCACCGCTCTCAGCCTCTGTGGAGAAAGAGTCCGTTCAGCAATACCTGGTGGTGTCTCACTGTACCTGTGGTGTAAGTTAGCACATCATTTGTATGCTCTATGGTTCATCTGTGCTTAAGCCAGTTTAGCTCTTACATCCTCAACGGTCCTGCTGTAACTGTAAGAGATTTTAATTTAGAACTCTGTGTCAGATATCACCCACTGCAGCACCACACAGAGTCGCTAAGTAGAAAGTTCTAGAGTGATCATCAGAAGAAAGACATCTTCATGTAGCTTGTTTCACAGTTCAGTGACTGACTAATAAAAGTAAAATCAAGTCAGCTCTTCCTACTGAGAGCTCACTCTGTGTGTATGTGTGGAACAAAAACATACCTGGAGATTTTGCTGAGGAAATGCATCATTTGTGCAGCCAACAATGCATCAGGGGCTCTTCATATGCCACCTGCTGGTCATCCACCTCCTGACAAACCCTTTGATCATTTAATGATGGATTTCATTGAACTAACACCAAGTGAAGGGAAAAGATACTGTCTTGTAATTGTTGACATGTTCAGCAAATGGGTTGAAGTTTTCCCCTCTTCCAAACAGGATGCTGGAGCTGTGGCTAAAGCACTGCTAACTGAAATTATTCCTAGGTGGGGAATTCCTTCAGTCATCAGCAGTGACAATGGACCAGGTTTTGTCAACCAAGCCCTGAAAGAAGTGTCAGACTATCTTGGGTTTGACAGACGTCATCATTGTTCATATCATCCAGTAGGTCCAGTTAGGCGCCCTCCCCTTACCACAGGTGCATGTGATGATGCTATGTTGAGATACTGTGCCAACTTGTCTACAACCTTATCAGCATTACATTCACAGGTGAAAAGTGCCCTGCCATCTGCAGCCACAGCAGTCCTCCACAACTTACAGCCTGGAGATTGGGTTCTCATCAAAGACCACAGACGCCGTCACTGGAAACCAAGGCGATTCCAGGGCCCGTTCCAGGTTCTGCTGACCACTGAGACAGCTGTAAAGGTTGCGGAGAAGGCCACATGGGTACACGCCAGCCACTGCAAATGGGTTCCTGAACCAAAGGCCGACAACCAGCCACCAGAGAATCAAAGCAAAGGAGGCCACATAAATTCTTTAGACCCAGAATAATGGTCTAGGGAAAACTGACTCATCCAGACGCTGAGGAAGACAACTGGGGTGCACGCCGTGCGCTGCCCCTAACCTGCAGCTGCGGTGGAACCGTCTGCAATATAAGAGTGAGGGGTGAAAGAGCGCCCTCCTCCACCAGTAGCATGCCAAGCTCCAACCAAGTGACTACAGAGTAAAGCTCTGTGTCACCAACAAGAGCAACAATGTAAGGTCTATTGATAGGTCAGTCACACACCAGATGGCCTCTCTGGCTGAGACTTGTGATGATGATGATATTGATGTTTTGACTGTTTGTATTTTTCCCAGCTTGCTATCAACCTAAGGACGTCTGTGTCCTACAAAAACAGCTAAATGCATATTTTAACATTTATCAGCTAATGATGTGTTTACTTAAACCCAAAGGAATGTAGTCACTGATCATATGATCAATTTGTATATACTTTGGTGTGGCCATTTTATGGCCAAAGGGGGAATTGTAATGCCAATTTATCATATAACCATATGCTCTTTTATCAAGCATTCGTATATTCTCATGAACTCGTATATTCAATTCTGGGTGAAGTACATATAACATGACCTGTAGTGGCCTAATGTACTTTGTTTACTGTACTTTGTGAAGACACCTGTTATGTCTCCGGTGTCTCCGAGCACAACTTATCTCTATCTTTTGACCTTCAGATTATTTTGTCTCCCTGCCATCCTTGCCATGCTGGTATGTGAGAAACAGGCATAAGTACTCTTGGAACTTGTAACCTGGGGTCAGACCTCTGTAGCATTTGATGCTGCGTGAGCTCTGTCCTTTCTGCACAAATGGATTACTCTGTAAACCTTATTTTATAATAAAGCATCAAAAGACAATAACTGTCTAAAGAATTCTATTTCACTTCTCAAAAGGAGGAAAGTATTTTTCCACCACATATACGTTGGATTTCCGACTGTGATTGGTTCACACAGTTAACGTGGACCCTCAGCAGCAGACGTCTGTATCACTGTTTTTTCAATCAGACCAGCCGTCTGTGTGGTGCTGTCATTATTTCAGATGGACATGAATTGAACATTGCTCCTGTGTACATGTGGGTTGGTGGTATTTCTTGGTAGTGCATTCATTTAGAACTAAATACCAGCTGTTTTTACACATATGGAAAGTCATTGTTGTCAGTGCTGGATTAGCCTTGTGGGGCAAAAATGAGCCTTGGGGCCCCAAGTGATTCATTTTATTTATTTCCAAAAAATGTTTTACATCCCAATATATAACCTCATTGAAATATAAAATTATATATATATTGTAATGTTATTCTTTTTTTTTTTTTTTTTTACTTTTATTACGCTGGCATCAAATGACGTTCACATATTACATGTCGTAAGTTTACCTGAGGTTTTAAAATATTTCCCCCCTAAAAGAAATAATTGTCACTGTGGATTTTCTCCATATCACTCACAGCTGTTTCTAAACAAACCTAAACTTCTGACCTCAGCCCTGTTTAGCCTGTGAGCTGGCTTGTGTGTGTGTGTGTGTGTGTGTGTGTGTGTGTGTGTGTGTGTGCGTGCGTGTGTGTGTGTGTGTGCGTGTGTGTGTGTGTGCGTGCGTGCGTGCGTGCGTGCGTGCGTGCGTGCGTGCGTGCGTGCGTGCCTGCTTCAGTTATTCCACGGCTACAAACGCTCTCTACAGTCACACCTTTAAAGTGGGGCTGTATGTGAATAGGTACTATTAGATTTTCTGCTTTTACAGCACTGAAGTACTCATGATCACTTTGTGGCTGAAACTACTGAAGATGGTTGTTAGACAAACATTACAATGCAAGAGAACATTTCTCATTTCATTTTTTCTTTGCCCTGTTTTCTTCTTTATCGGTTTACATCATGACAAACATATGTGCTATGCTGCATGAAGAAGACCCAGGTGAATGCTCTGTCTTAATCAGTGTACTTGTTATCTATAGTTCTACTGTTTTATTCACTACACAGCATGGATACTTCACACTGTGTGTTAAAGCATGTGCCTCTGGTACAGCCTGCAGAGTCCATACTAACATCCTGATAACATTACCATGCATAGGCTCGGAGCTGATGCCTCGTTAATTGTCACTTGATTTGTATGGTGGGCTGTTGGCTGATGGACTGTGATATAGCTGTTCACAAGATACAAGAAATGTATATTTTGGATTTTTTGAAAGTGTCTATGTTCAGGACTTTTGACAAATTTGTTTGTGTATTGATTATGTCATGTTAATAAATATGTTCTTTTATTTACAGTCCTGCTCAAAGTTATTGGCACTGCTGAATTTTAAGTAGAGTTTAGAATAGCTTCAGAAATAAATGGAAATCAAGCGGTTTTGTAGAATCAGAATATTTAATAAAATGTCCAGAGTTATTGAACAACAACAAAAATGCTTCCATATAGTGAAATCAAATTTACATACATAAAACATATGATGGACATAATTATTGGCATCCATTTGTTTTCATCTTCTTTTTCACAACCAAACCAAAATGTCTTTGGAACCTCACAGATTATTTTAGCCACGGCTAAACAAGGCCTTTCTTCTACAGAAATCTCTGCACGAATTTCACTAGAAAGCAGGACCAGAAGAGGATTTTCTGCAAGAAATATCTGAAAACGTTGTGCCGCAGTTTAATGGGACTGCCCGACACGCATTTGGAGTTGGAGGTGGTGAAAGCCATAACTGAGGTTTGAACCTCGTCGTGCTACAGATGTCATTTTATGCCCATTCATTGCTACTGCAAGGAATCACTGGTATCCTTATTGGTGCGAGCGTGTTCAGTCTGATTGGATGTTGTATTATTCCCTGCATTAGAAGTCTCACTGTAAGGTCTATAGGTCAATCACACACCAGATGGCCTCTCTGGCTGAGACTCGTCTTCTGTCAGATGTTGAAAACCCAACTGATTTATTTACTGATTGGATTCCTCCTCTTTATGATGATGATGATGATGTTTAGGTTTTGAGTTTTTGTATTTTCCCCCAGCTTGCTATCAACCTAAGGACGTCTGTGTCCTACAAAAACAGCTAAATGCATATTTTCACATATATCAGCGAATGATGTGTCTGATGTAGTCACTGATCATATGATCAATTTGTATACTTTAGTGTGACGGACAGTTACTGTCTAAAGAATTTTATTTCACTTCTCATCAGGAAGAAAGTATATTTCCACCACACTTACATACATGTCGTCTGTGATAAAGGATATGAGAAAGCTTTGTAGATTCCAACAAAAGGGTTTTATTAAAGCTCAAGGTCTTAGATACATCACACTAAAACAGCATTTGTTTCTGAACAGCAGCCGTCCAGATTTTCAAGAAAAGATCACTCGCATAATAATTTGAACACAGTGTAGACTCCATCATTTTGTTCTGTCTTGTATATTCAGGCAGTAGTGTGGCATTTTGGGCCAAAAGGGAGAAGCCTGCACCTTCAGAACTGAGCTTTTCCACCGGCGCTTCATGTTTGACATGTGGTCTGGCAGGAGCCAATCACCGCTACGTTTGGTCCAATCACCTCCTTGTCCTGGCGGAGTTTATTTGCATTCATGACCTTACGCATCTGAATATAAACGATCAGCTCTTCACGCAGCTAAGAAGAGGAGCGTGTTCGTAACACGTGGTTGGTGTAAATTTATATGATAATGTTTCAGTTTATATTACAAATATCAAAACTCTGTGACTCTACAATATTAACATACAGAGACAAAAGGGTCCGTGTATCTTTTGGGATTTGAATTTTCCTTCAAACGCTGATATTTAAAAAAATAAAATAGAGTGCTTATTTGATTTTCGTTTTAAAATACAAAAAACATTTTAATTTTTTGTGGGTCTGAAGGGAATCCTCGAAATTTAAGAATTACTTAGATTTTCTTTCTCTATTTAGCGTAACAAAATACAAAATCATAAATAAGCAGAAACGAAAAAGGACCGTTTTCTCGTCAGTTGTATCTTGCTGCATCTGTCTGAGTGGGACTCCAGCTCGGATGAGGCCATGGTCAGTGTGGAGCCCAGGTACGCCCCCTGCTGCATGTGGAAGTGTTGTAAGATGAGATTTAAGATTTGTGAGCCATCCTCTTTCAGTAAGGCCAGTAAAGAAAACCATTATCTATAGTCACCTTTAATCCTTTATTCTTTTTTTTTTTTTTTTAAACAGCACTCATTAATTCCTTCCCAAACTTCCACTGGGAGAAGATTTGGGCGTACTGTAACACGATCAGGGAGTTGGCATGTTTTTAAGTTGCAAAGCAATTTGACATCAGTACTTAAATGTTTCTCTGTTCAGGTTTGATGTTACGTTTATTCATATTTCCACTGAATTCTGTATCATTAAAATGAGAATTTGTAAAGAAGAAGTGTTGTGTGTGTGTTCAGGTGGATTCACAGAGGACGCAAAGTGAATTTTAGATGCACCGTCATTACATTCAGTCAAATAGAAAGATGGGTGAGAGCGGACCGCCTATATTCAGGCAGTAGTGTGGCCTTTTGGGCCAAAAGGGAGAAGCCTGCACCTTCAGAACTGAGCTTTTCCACCGGCGCTTCATGTTTGACATGTGGTCTGGCAGGAGCCAATCACCGCTACGTTTGGTGCAGTTGTCCAATCACCTCCTTGTCCTGGCGGAGTTTATTTGCATTCATGACCTTACGCATCTGAATATAATCGATCAGTTCTTCACGCAGCTAAGAAGAGGAGCGTGTTCGTAATACGTGGTTGGTTGAAGTTTATATGATAATGTTTCAGTTTATATTACAAATATCAAAACTCTGTGACTCTACAATATTAACATACAGAGACAAAAGGGTCCGTGTATCTTTTGGGATTTGAATTTTCCTTCAAACGCTGATATTTAAAAAAATAAAATAAAGTGCTTATTTGATTTTCGTTTTAAAATACAAAAAACATTTTACTTTTTTGTGGGTCTTAAGGGAATCCTCGAAATTTAAAAATAACTTAGATTTTCTTTCTCTACTTAGCGTAACAAAATACAAAATCACAAAGAAGCAGAAACAAAAAAGGACCGTTTTCTCGTGCCCACAGACCGGATGTTGTCATTGTTTTCTTCTTCTTTTGTTTAACGGAGACCTGCTGCTGCTACCGGCTGCAGAATTTTCGCCACCTACTGTTCTTTATAATAATCTCGCGTTTGGGCGAACGGCAGAATCCAGCGGCCAGGAAGAAGGAGATAGCCTGGTTCCTGTCAGAGCGGCGCGCCCAACCAAAATGTCCCTGGAACCTTACAGCCAGATTATTTTAGCCACGGCTAAACAAGGCCTTTCTTCTACAGAAATCTCTGCAGGAATTTAACAAGAAAGCGGGACCAGAAGAGGATTTTCTGCAAGAAATATCTGAAAAGTTTGTGCTGCAGTTTAATGGGACTGTCCGACACGCAGTTGGAGTTGGAGGTGGTGAAAAGTCGTAGCTGAGGTTTGAACCTCGTCGTGCTACAGATGTCATTTTATGCCCATTCATCGCTACTGCAAGGAATCACTGGTATCCTTATTGGTGCGAGCGTGTTCAGTCTGATTGGATGTTGTATTATTCCCTGCATTAGAAGTGTCACTGTAAGGTCTATAGGTCAATCACACACCAGATGGCCTCTCTGGCTGAGACTCGTCTTCTGTCAGATGTTGAAAACCCAACTGATTTATTTACTGATTGGATTCCTCCTCTTTATGATGATGATGATGATGATGATGTTTAGGTTTTGAGTTTTTGTATTTTCCCCCAGCTTGCTATCAACCTAAGGACGTCTGTGTCCTACAAAAACAGCTAAATGCATATTTTCACATATATCAGCTAATGATGTGTCTGATGTAATCACTGATCATATGATCAATTTGTATTCTTTAGTGTGACAGTTACTGTTTAGTTGTGGACTGGTCTGGTCTAACATTTCATTTGTCCATGTTTTTTCTCTCTCCCACAGGATCCTACTCTTCACCCCTCCAACATCATGTAAATTAGCATATTGTATAGTTTTTACTGTTTTTGTATTTTGTGTACTGTTTTTTTGTAAGTTTACTTAATTTTTTCTTTAGATTGTGATTGTTTGATGTCTTTTAATGAGACTTTATTTGTTTTGAGGTCTTTATTATGTGTGTAAAAGTCCAAATAAACTCTGTTGTGTTGCCTCTTTTGATATTTCTTAACTCTTTTGCAGACACATTTCCCAATAAGGACTGTTGAATGGATTTGACAGTTTTACTGTGCATGAACTGAAACAATAAGACATGCCTCATGAACCTTAAACACTAATAAAAGTAAAATCAAGTGAGCTCTTCCTACTGAGAGCTCACTCTGTGTGTATGTGTGGAGCAAAAACATAACTGGAGATTTTGCTGAGTAGTTGTGATGGGAAGGCCACAGGTGACACACACCTTTGAAAGAAATTTAAGTAGGGAGCTTTTGGTAAACTGTTGATACTACTTCATATTGTAACATGGTTATAATGACCATGTTGGAAGACAATTGACAGCAGATTCACTGGTTGACTTTGCTTTTGAACATACCATATATAACATCTATATCTATCTATATCTATATCTATATCTATATCTATATATATATATATATATATATATATATATATATATATATATGTTTTTGTGTGTATGCATAAATCTGGCCAATAAAACTGATTCAGATTGAAGTCTTTAATGCATAAAGCCATGGAGTCAGACTGAAAGTGAACCCCTGGTAATCTGTGCTCATTCCAAACACCTGTTCTGTGTTGGACCCCCATTCAGACGTTACTGCTGCTTTATGAGGGCAGTCACCGCAGGTCCCTCCTACCACTTCACTCATTAGTCCCGTCCAATCAGAGTCCAGTTTGAGCCGCGCCAAAACTCAGTCGCACCTGTTGCCCCTGCGCTAATCAAACCCATGTGACCGAGGAGGAGAGGGCTCAGCCAATAGCAGGGCAGAATCTTATGTTGTGCAGCTTATAAGGCGTTGGGGTAACACTTGCTCGATTTTGCTGTGGAATACAGGATACATCCGTGACGTTCTGTTTTGTTGAAGCTCTTTTTCTGGTTAGTGGAGCGAACTGAACTCGTTACCTGTAGACAGAAGAAGCCTGTGTGTTCATGTTTAGCAGGTTATTTGTTATTGTGCTTCCTGGTGCACAGTGAAAGCTGTGGCTGAGAGCAGAGAGACGATTCAGGCCTAGTGGAGCTGGAACTTCGGCGTGAGCCCGAGACAGGAGGTTCACTGTCCGTAGCAGTCCAGAGGAAAAATGGCGGACGTGGAGGCCAGGTAAGGCCCACGCAGAACATTTAAAATGCAGAGCTTGAGTTGATTTGTGACCAGAGGCTAACATGTTTGATTATGTGTGTGTGTTTCCGCAGGACGAACGAAGGTATTCAGCGGAGCAGCCGAGACCATTTGGGAGATCTGAGTGTTGAAGTGCAGGCTTGTGTCTTTAGCCCGGTTGAGATGGGATTTGTAACCAGTATAGCCGCTTAGGATTTTGGGACTGGCCAAGTGTTGGCAAGGCTTAGTTGTGGATGGATTCAGTGTGTGGAAGAAACTCGGCCTGCATAGGTTTGGAGCGCGCGTTTGCTTTTGCTGGGCCGTTGCGTCGGTGTTGTCGGTAGGTGGAAGCATATATGCAGTTGTGGTCTGGACATAATTGTGTATATATGGAAGCCTATTGGCAGATAGTAGTGATGGCTCCGGCAACAGCGATGCGTCGGAGCATGCGTCGAACTCAGTGCAAAACCCGTGTCGGTGCGCTTGTCGTTTAAAGAAAGTCACATGACTGATATAGGAACTGACACTGACGCGCCAAACTGTTTATAAAGAAGCGCATATGTTAACGGGATGCATCTGCCAAAAGAATCTCTGATCTTTTGCGGTTCATTGTCAAATTAATCAACAATTATGGAGCAGCCTCAAGCCAAAAGAAAGGTTTCCACCGTGTGGGACCATTTTGATCTCATATCGGATCCTCATCTGTTCCGTGTGAGCGGGTGTTTTCTACAGCTGGAGAAGTTGTATCAACAAAGTGTAACAGACTGAATTTCAAAACGTTATTTTTTGAATAAAAATTTGTTAATAAAAAGAAAATCCCAGTCCACAAGCATCCTCATTCACAACATGTTCACTTAGATTTTCATGTTATGATACATGTTCACATTATTTATTGACTGTATCTAAAAATATCAAAGATTTTAAATTTAAATGAAGATATGAAAAAATACAATATAAAATACAATGACTTAAATTATATTATTGTATATACTAGGTTATCAAATCAGTGTCATTTGAGTCTGTCAACTAGGTTGCCTGTAGGGATTTTTAAGGTCCAGCAGGTGTCAGTATTCAGTGACACAGTATCAATACAGTTTGACAATGTGTCATGATGCCTCATCTACCCATCACTAGCAGATAGTGTTGGCAGCATGGGTTGAGCTGCATGTCTTGTTGCCAGGCTTAATTGTGGGTAACTGTTGGTGTGGATGGCCCTGGGTTAGGTGTAGGGTGTGTGTTCAGCAGTGTGGATGAGGCCATGGCCAGTGTGTGCCCTCAGCTGCACCTTGAAGTGTTGCTGAATGTTGAAAATTCCAGGTTAAATATCCAAAGCCTGTGTGTGCATGTGCCTTCTCTGCAGGAAGGATGAGCTGCTCTAGAGAATCATCAGAGGGTAAGAGAAAGCACATAAGTCAACATTGCTCAGTGTTTCTACATTTAAACATGTATTTGTTTGTGTGTGGAGCCCAGGTACGCCCCCTGCTGCATGTGGAAGTGTTGTAAGATGTTTTAACTTCCAGAGTTTGACTTGCCTAGCACCTGTGGCTAATGTTGAGTGTGTTTCTTTGTGTGTTGTGCAGGATGGAGGAGCTGCTGATCCAGAGAGTCATGAGGATGAATGTTGGCCAATACTGCTCAGTGTTTCTACACTGAAGGATTCATTTGTGTACACTCCCCAGCAACCGTGTGTGCCCATCAGCAGGTAGTGTTGGAAGCACAGGCTGTGTTGTGTAGTTTAGTGTTGTCAGGCTTAGTTGTGGCTATTTGTCACTATATGGATGGCACTGGGGTCAGTGTGGGTTTAGTGTGTGTGAGACATAGTTGCTGCTTGACGGAGAATAAAACTTATGCATGCATTAATGTCTCCTCCTTTCTTTCTGTGTGCAGCTGCTTGTGGCTGAGTGGCCATCCAACTTTGAGGCCATGGGCAATGTGGAGCTCAGGTAAGGCCCCTGCTGCAGCTGGAAGTCAAGCAAAATATTACACGTTCAAGGACTGACTTGATTAGTATCCAAAACCAATGTCTTTGTGTTTTTCAGCAGGAGGGAGGAGCTGAGTGAGAGAGAGAGAGAGAGAGAGAGAGAGAGAGAGAGAGAGTGCTAGGGTGAGTGTTGGAAGTGCAGGCCTGTCTTCAGCTCAGTTTAGATGGGCTTTGTTCTGTATCCAGGTGCATTGGAGTTTGGGTCTGGCTGAGTATTGTCAGGGCTCAGTTGTGGATGGATTCAGTGAGTGTGAAAAGCATTGAGGTCAGTGTAGGTTTAGAGTCTTTGTGCTTGTGTCAGTGTCGTCTGTAGGTGGAAGCATATATAGGGTTTTATTTTTTCCCAAATTCCGTTTTATTTTTTCCCCAAATTCCGTTTTTTCCGTTTTAACTTTGGGGAATTATGTTTTTTCCATTATAGTTTTTGGGAATCTACCCAAAACAGTGTGTTTTTAATATAAATGACTAAAATGTACACAAGTTAAATAGAAATTAAGTTAAATTTATTGAGATGACGGACAAGTATGCTTTCAGACAGTGGGCGGCATTATCTGTGACCACTGCCCAGACATCATTCAGATCCAGACTATTGTTATGGAGGGAGGCTAGTATGGCTTGGGAGACTGTTGAGCAGTTGCATCTATCCATGAAGACAACATCCACAAGAAAGTATTATTTCAGCTCTATTTGGACACTATATGGTCACTGTGCGTATTCTTACTTTTCCAGTCAACGGAGTGTTGCCAGAATATGCAACACTCAACGCTAACCCCTCAGTACAGAGCCGAGCAGTTCGTGTCGAGTTTCGCAGTTTAAATCCTTCGGGAAGACAGAGCCGTAAGCAGCCGCTTCGCTATGCATACATGGGCTTTGTTCTGTATCCAGGTGCATTGGAGTTTGGGTCTGGCTGAGTATTGTCAGGGCTCAGTTGTGGATGGATTCAGTGTGTGTGAAAAGCATTGAGGTCGGTGTAGGTTTACAGTGTTTATGCTTGTGTCAGTGTCGTCTGTAGGTGGAAGCATATATGCAGTTGTGATCTGGACACAACTGTGTATATGTGAAAGCCTATGAGTGTGTAGCTCTGTGTTGTGTATGTGGCTGTGGGTAGTTGTGTATGTGGCTGTGGGTAGTTGTCAATGTGTGGAGGTCGCATGGGTCAGTGTGTGTGTGTTAGATGTAGTTGGCTCTTGATGTAGAGGCTGTCAGTAGTTGTGTATTGTTGATGGAGCTGTGTGGCTCGGTGTTTAGATACTGTGCTTGGGCCTGTAGGTGTGAGTCTGTGTTTAACAGGTTCTGGTGGAGTCGGGCTCCAATTGTGGCGTGGGTCTGCAGGCTTGTCTTGATGAAGATTGGCATGAAGGTCATGGAGGAGGTCACAGTCAAAGTGGAGCTCAGGTAGGCCTCCTGCTGCATCTGGAGGTTTTGCTAAATGTTTCAAAATGCAAGGTTAGACTTTCTTTCTTCCTGTGGCTCATGTTTACTTTCTTTGTGCAGGATGGAGCAGCTGATGGAGAGGACCACGAGAGACAAGGTAAGAGCAAGCATGTTGCTCAACATCGCTCAGTCTTTTTTTTTTTTTTCTTTTTTTTAAACACTTAGGGGTTCATTTGTGTCTCACTGTCTCTGTTTCTGTCTTCAATTCAGGAAGTGTTGGATCAGAGACAGTTGGTGTGTGTCCTGGGACATGAAGAGGAAGAATTGTATAGAGCTTTGTCTCCTGTTGGTGTTGCGGACGGTGTGTTTGCAAATAAAGGATTGATTTGTACCCAGTGGCAGTTGTCTGTTGGTTGTGCTTACTTTGTGATGTACACACTGATTTCAAGGCTGCATGGACCTTGGAGAATGTGTCATGTTTAAACTTGACTGGCTCCACACTTTAGGTTAACATTTCAATGTTAGGTTTAAGACTTTTAGTTAATTCTTTGTTTAAATGGTTAGAGTCATCTGTGAGGACTGTCAGAGAGTAAATGTAATTGTAACATTTTCAGTTGTAGGTAACAGAAAATTTTTAGACAAATAGTTAATATGTAGATGAAACAGTGCAGACTGTGCTGTGTGGATGTCAGATTCTCAGGCTTTAAACTGTGAGGTGTTAGATGCACCACTTAGACTTGATAGACTTTTAAAAACTCTGTCCTTTTCTTGTTTAAACAGACCAAACCTATGTTAGAGAGCTGTATGCTTTGGCTGTTGGCCTGTGGTGTCTGGGTGCCATCGTGTAAGAGTTTAAACTGTGAGGTGTTGGATGCAATAGTAAGACTTATAGGTAACCATTAGCTGTACCACTTTGACTTTAGACATGAATTAAATAAGTAGATGTGTGTAATAGTTGGCTTTATATGTCTGACTTGTTTGGTATGACCACATGTATGTTAGAGTTTGGCACTGTGACTTTTAGACTGTGGTGTGTGGACGCCAGGCTGAGTTTAAACCCAGATGTGACAGAGTGACAGATGTTCAGTGTTTTTACACATATCCATTAATGTCTCTCTCTTTCCAGGTGTATGTGGCTGAGTGGGGCTCCAACATCCAAGTTGGATGAGGCCATATCCAGGGTGGAGCTCAGGTACGCCCCCTGCTGAATGTGGAAGTGTAGCAGAATGTTTCAAATAGGTTTGACTGTTTGTACCTGGATCTGATGTAGAGTGTGTTTGTCCTGTGCAGGATGGAGGAGCTGATCCAGAGGACCATGAGAAACAAGGTGAGAGAGAGCATGTTGGTCAGTGTTTCTACAGATATGCATGCATTCATTTCTCTGTGTGTGTCTGAGTGTGTGAGCATACACAACACATACAGCTGTAATGTGCCTGGATGGCCTGTGTGTGTGTTTTTTTTTCCTCTTTCTCCTCCCCTGCCCTGCTTCACAGTGTTCCAGGTGCAGATTGCCTTTTTCCTCTGGTGGCATCAGGCAGTAGAGTAAGTGTGGTGGGTGTTTGTGGACAGGTGAGTTTGGGGGACCCTGTACATTTAGCAGCATGTAGGAATTATTGTTGTATAAACACACTAGGGTTATTGGTTGGTGCCACCCCCCTGTATTTTCTTTTCTTTATCTTTTTAGCGAGCTCAGCCAGGTCTTTTGTTTCCTTTGTTTTCTCAGGTAGTCAGTAATCTAGGCCTGGTTTTATTGGAACTTTTTTGGTTTTGTTTGGCACAACCACTGGTCCACATCTCCCCCACTTTTTCCATTTTGTTCCATTTTGATGTTTTCAAATAAACTAACTGTAATGATGCCACCTACACTGACTCTGTTCATTTGCTTTGGTTGCTTGTGTTACAGACCTGAAATCCCGAGCTTCCACCAACTAAGGTTGGAACACAAGTGGGGTCTCCTCAGGGATACTTTTTCCCAGGGTCAATACAAACCAACCAAAGAATTTTGAAGAGTCCTTGTAGTTTGGTATTTGTGTAAGAAGGATGTTTGACTTGCAGGACTTCATTGATAATCCTTGCATTGAAAAAGTTCATTCATATGGTAAAGATGATTTGCTTTGTATAACAGCTCATTATGGCATCCCTGTCCAGAAAACTAGTCTTAAAAAGGAAATTCAAAACACAATAGTGGAAAAACTTGCTGAGTTGAAGGTTCTGCTTGTTCCTATTAACCCTGTTTCAGCTGAGTTAGGGGAGGAAGTTGTTGGTCCAAGTGTTTCCTCTCTTTCTGATGGTAAAAGGGAACAGGCTGTACATGATACACCCCGAGGTGCTAGGATTGAGAGTGAAGCTGTTCCAGCCACTTTTCCTCACTTTGACCCTTTTTCCCCAGGGTCGTCTGGCTCCAGTTCAGATGCAAGGATCAAGGTCACAATCGCTCGTCTCCAGCTGGAAGCACAGGAAAAGGAGAGGGTACGTAGAGCGGATTATGACCTTAGACTACAAGTTTGCAAGTTGGAGATAGAGGCTGAAAAAGAGATTAAGTTACGCCAGCTTGAATTGGAGGCCATGAAAATTTCTTCTGTGCAGATTTCACAAGGGTCTGACAATTCTGTATCTCCACTGGTCCTGACAAAGCCAAGCTTTGATGTGAGTAGGAATATATCCTTGGTGCCCACATTTTGGGAGGCGGAGGTTGACTCCTGTTTTACAGCATTTGAGAGGATTGCTACAGCACTAAAGTGGCCTGAGGAGATGTGGCCTGTCCTGCTTCATTGCAAGCTCATAGGTAAGGCACAGGTGGTTGTGTCTTCCTTGTCGTTAACAGATAGCTTGTGTTATAATGTGCTTAAAGAATCCATACTGCGTGCTTATGAGCTGGTGATAAAATGTGTTTTTATCTTCTCGCCCAGACAAAGTTCCTATGTCACGCCCAGCGGGGTCTAGTTCTGGTCACCCTCCTGTTGAAAAGGTTGAAAAGGCTAGGGGTCCATGGTCACCTCCCCGTGTACATCCTGAGTGCTTCTACTGTCAGAAAAAAGCTCACTTGATAGCTGATTGCCTATCACTAAAGCATAAACAACCCTCTAATCTCCAACAGCATGAGGCTGTCGGACGTCCACGTCCAGACAGCAGTTGAGGACAACAAGCCTGACCCCTGTTTTAAGCCTTTCATTTCTGAGGGCTTTGTTTCATTAAGTGGGGATCCAAAAGATCAGCAGCCAGTAAAAATCCTGACACACAGGTGGATCCCAGTCCATTATCCATGAAGGCATTTTATCTTTATCACCTATGTCATATTGTGGCTTGAGTGCAGCTGTTCAGGGTGTGGGGATGAAATTTGTCTCTGCTCCATTGCATAATATACATCTTCAGTCTCCTCTGGTCAGTGGGCTCTTTAAAGTTGCAGTCCTTCCAGCTTTACCAGTAAAAGGGATTGACTTTATTTTGTGGAATGATTTAGCTGGGGGTAAGGTTGTGCCTGATTCAAGCCCAGGGACAGACATTGCCCAAGAATACCCTGAGATCTTCCCAGCATGTGTGGTTACCAGGGCCCCATCGAGGAATAATGACCTTGACCCGTCTGATTCTTTCCTAGTCACAGGGCAGTACCCTGACAGCCACTTTACTGAGGCAGAGAGCCAGCCTGATCAGTCAGTGTCACCTCTCTCCACCTGAAAAGAGTTTATTTCAGCCCAAAACACTGATATAACTCTCTCAAAATGTCTCTCTTCTGTTGTTGAGCAGGAAGAGGCTCAGAAAAAGAAAGTGGCTTACCTTCTTGACGGTGGCTTGTTGATGCGTCGCTGGGCTGGTGAGGACTGGAGCGTGACCTACCAGGTGGTTGTGCCTACAGTCTACCACACACAGGTACTCTCTTTAGCTCATGACCACTCTTGGTCAGGACACATGGGCATTACAAAAACTTATCACAGAGTCCTTAAACATTTCTTTTTGCCAGGACTCAAGTCTGATGTTGTTAACTATTGTTGTTCCTGCCATGTATACCAGGTTGTTGGCAAACCAAACCAGGTGATCCCCCTGCTCCCTTGCATCCCATTCCAGTGACAGGTGAGCTGTTTGATAAAGTCCTCACTGATTGTGTGGGTCTACTGCCAAAAACTAAAGCTGGGAATCAACCATTATGTGTGCCTCCACTATTGGAGGCACACATCATTTTTTTATTGTTTTTTTTATTGTTTTTTTTTTTTTTTTGTTCCTTTGTGTTCAGCAGGTAGCTGCATCTGGCTGAGTGGGGCTCCAGCTTAGATGAGTCTTTTGAGGTTTTTGCTGCAGGTGGGCAGAGCTGATCCAGAGGACCCTTTGAGACCAGGTGCATGAAGGCCACATTGTGCAGTGTTTCTACCAGTATGCATGCATCCATGAGTGAGAGAATGTTTGTATTAAAATCAGAAAGAAGGAAGTGCCTGCTTTTGTCTTTAATGCACTTTAGATGGGACTTAGATTAGTTTGGGGGGGCACTGGGGTCCAACTAGGTTTAGAGTAGGGTTGTGCCCGATTCATAGATTAATCGTGACGCGACACTTGACGATTCAGAATCGATTCATAAATGTTCAAAAATCGATTCTTTTAATAACGGAAGGAAAATGCAGCGGTCGGAACGAAAAAAAGTAGCGCGTGCCCCCCGGACATATTATAGGGCCCTATGATTTGCGCGATCACTGAATCGCGGAATTGGATTAAAATCTATGAATATATTAAATCTGAATCTATTTTTAACGCGGAATTTGACATAATTTGAGTGCAATGCTGTTTTCGTGTGGAAGAGGAACGTGTGTCAGGGGAAAACTGCACGGAGGGAAGCAAATCTGGGTGGCACAACAGACTAAGCCCCTCCCCCTTCAAAACAATTCAAGCATGGCGAAGCGGCTGCCTACGGCTCTGTGTTCGTCGGGGAAAAAACTGCGAAACTCGACGCGAACTGCTCGGCTCTGTACTGAGGGGTTAGCGTCGAGTGTTGCTTATTCTGTCAACACTGTTGACTGGAAACGTAAGAATACGTGCAGTGACCGAATAGTGTCCAAAATCCTTATGAGAAACAATCTGACTGACATGCACATACACTAAGATTTAAAAGGATTACTTTCTGGACATGTAAATCAAGATATCAGATTGTAATAGAAGTGGAAATATTGTCAATTTCCTTTCCCTCTTTTTTCTTTTCTTTTTTTAACAGATATTTTTTTCATGTACATGTTCATAATAAAATAATCAAATCAGAATCATGTCAGTACAGCCACATAATATATATTTTTAGTATTATTATTATTGTTTTTAGAGAGATAAACGTGTTTTACTTCAATGAATCGATATGTAAAAATATACATTATTTTACAAGTAACTGAGAAAAGAAACATTCTATGTGGGGAAAAAAAGATTAATCGAGATGCATCGATAATCGGGGAATAATCGAATCGTAGCACTGTGAATCGTAATCGAATCGTGAGGTGACTGAGATGGCACACCCCTAGTTTAGAGTGTATGTTTGCTATTTCCAGGCTGTTGCACCAGTGTTGGTATGTGGAAGCACATTATGCAGTTGGGATCCGGACACAACTGTATATGTGTGGAAGCCCATCAGCAGGTAGTGTTGGAAGCACAGGCTGTGTTGTGTAGTTTAGTGTTGTCAGGCTTAGTTGTGGGTATTTGTCACTATATGGATGGCACTGGGGTCAGTGTGGGTTTAGTGTGTGTGAGACATAGTTGCTGCTTGATGGAGAGTAAAACTTATGCATGCATTAATGTCTCCTCCTTTCTTTCTGTGTGCAGCTGCTTGTGGCTGAGTGGCCATCCAACTTTGAGGCCATGGGCAATGTGGAGCTCAGGTAAGGCCCCTGCTGCAGCTGGAAGTGAAGCGAAATATTACAAGTTCAAGGACTGACTTGATTAGTATCCAAAACCAATGTCTTTGTGTTTTTCAGCAGGAGGGAGGAGCTGAGTGAGAGGACCATTTGAGACCAGGTGAGCAAGAGCCACATTGTAGTGTTTCTACACTTATGCATGCACTAATTTTAGTGTGTGAGTGAGAGAGAGAGAGTGTGTGTTGTAGGTGTATGTGAGGTGGAGCCAGTGAAGGTGCTGCTGGTGAGGAAAGAGCGCCATCGTGTGGGAGTGAGGGACACACTGCAATTGTTCGTGTGTTGTCAGAGCTCTTTGTGGTAAGTGGATAAAAAAAAAAGAAAATCAAGGGCTGTTTCAAAGGTGGTTTGTGTGCTGATGCTTCCTGTTTGTGTTTCTCTTGCAGGATGGCAGAGCTTATTTGGAGGGTCATGAGAGACCAGGTGAGACGTTGCATGTTGGTTAACATTGTTTAGTGTTTCTACACATGCATGCATTCATTTCTGTGTGTGTGTGTGTGTGTGTGTGTGTGTGAGAGAGAGAGAGAGAGAGAGAGAGAGAGAGAGAGCTAGGGTGAGTGTTGGAAGTGCAGGCCTGTCTTCAGCTCAGTTTAGATGGGCTTTGTTCTGTATCCAGGTGCATTGGAGTTTGGGTCTGGCTGAGTATTGTCAGGGCTCAGTTGTGGATGGATTCAGTGTGTGTGAAAAGCATTGAGGTCAGTGTAAGTTTAGAGTCTTTGTTTGTGTCAGTGTCGTCTGTAGGTGGAAACATACAGACATTTATCTGTTTTAGAGCTGGTTTGGGCTTTTTAGGCAGAGCTATAAATTCAGCTTCTTCCTTATTACTTAAAGCTATTTTTTTTTACATTTTAATTATTGTCACTTTATTTATGACCAATGACTTATGACTAATAGGTATGAATTTTATGCATTTATTTATTCAGACATGTTTATCCTCTCTAGTATATATATATATATATATATATATATATAAAGCGGCTCTCTTGCTTACTATATATATCTGAGTGTGTATATGCACTCATTTATGCAGGAGATGCTACGTTGTGTGTGGAGACACCTGGTTGGCGTCTTAAAGGGAGAGTCTCAGACACTGTGCTACACTTCCAGCCTTTTACACACTCTACCATTGACTGGTGTAGCCCACGGCAACATTTGGGCCATAAAAAGCCAGAAACCCCCATTATGCCCATAGACATGGAAACCATTTTATAGACTTGTTGCTGAGTGGACAGTATGTGTCTAATTTGCAGATATTTTGTGTGTATGTGTAGGTGCTGTGTTGTGTGGACAAACAGGGTATCTTGTCGTGGCCTAACCCCAGTCCAGAGACCGTGCTGTTCTTCAGAGGACGGGTCGAACCACCTCACAACAGCCAGGATGATGTCAGAGACGACCTGTCCGTCAACTCCTACTGCCGAATGGAGACGGATGACGACAGGGATCAGAATCAGAATCAGATCAGAATAACTTTATTGATCCCCGTAGGGAAATTCTTACTGTTACTTAACTCCCAATTGAAAATGAAGAGGAAAATTGCACATAGTTCGATGTAGGTGTTAGATGTATAGTTAGTTAGATGAGGTGTGTGTTTGTGTTTTCTCTGGCACCTTTTAGCCTCACCAGCAGCCCCAATTCACCACCTGATAAGGCACAGTGTTGTATCCACTCCTGACTAACTGTGACTGCTGTACAGGCCCAGGAGGGGCAGGCTCTGCTCTGTCTACCGGCAGAGTCCTCCACCCAGCTGGGGGAGGGGCCCGAGCCGAGCGAGACCTCACATGACAGCATTCGCTCATCTGACACGGCCCGGCTTCGGTGCTCCTGCCAGCCCGCACACAGTCGCACCAAACACCACTCTGGATCCAACGTGAGCTTCAGCCACGACACTGAGGGAGGCGAGGACGACCAGGCCCAGGTAAAGCTTAGACCTGAAACTGTACCAGCCGTTGTGAAAATAGGAAACATGCTATTGATTCAGTAAGCTGATGTAACTTTACTATTCCTGCTATGTTGTGATGGTGTTGGTCTTTTCATTTCTGTCCCATTTGTCTCCAGGACTTTGCAATGGGCTGCCCAGAGGCGGAGGCAGAGGACTTTGTGTGTGACTACCACCTGGAGATGTTGAGCCTGTCACAGGACCAGCAGAACCCAACCAGCATCCAGTTTGATCATCTCTCCTGGCAGTGCCACCTGCCCTCCCTCAAGCCACTGGGCCTCAACATCATGCTGAACCTCTGCAACGCCAGCGTCACCCAGCAGCTCTGCCGCTTCTCTGACCACCTGTCCAACCTGGCTCTGCAGGAGAGCCACGGCTCTGTACTGCCTGTCTACGTACCCTGGGGGCTCTGTGAGCTCTCCAGGCTCATAGGTGAGCTTGGAATGATGGTGCTGCTTTGACATCTGGTTGGTTTAGAGCCACCTGTTAATACCATGACCTAGTTTGCCTCATAGTTTGGCTTTTTGTTAGGTCATGTGAGAACACAGTGATCAGAGGTTCAGAGGATTTTTCTTCAGTGGTAAAAGCTGATCTGGCTTTCATCCCACTCAGCATGAACTTCAGATTACATTTTACCCCAGAATAAAGTCCTGGCATAGATTACATTTCCGAGCACTGTGAGAAGATCTATTTCTCACATGGTCTTCATGATAAATTAAGGCTACAAGCAAGTTGCTGCTATGTTGGATTGATGGACTGGAGTGGGAGTACTGCACCTGGCTGAACTGCAAGTCAACCATAATTAAAAAATGTCCCTGAAGGGCCCTTCCTATAGAGAGCTGCAGAGTTCCTGAGTTCCTGCTCAAATCCAGTTTGCTGTCCAAGTGGACACCCAGGTTTTTGTTCTCCTGTACCACCTCCACCATCTGTCCCCTAATGAAAAGAGGAGTAGCAGGAGTCCTGGGTCTCCTGAAGTCCTCCACCAGCTGCTTTGTTTTGCTGATGCTGAGCTGCAGGTGGTTCAGCTCACACCAGTCCACAAAACCAGCCACCGCCCTCTGGTGACACATCCTCCCCCCTGATGCATCCAGCAGCTGCAGAGATCTGAGAGCTTCTGTAGGTGGCAGGTCAGAATGCCGTACCTGAAGTCCGAGGTGGACAGGGTAAAGGGGACAGGACAGCAGAGTTGTTGTTGGCCAGTAAAGACATTCAGCCATTTCCCAATGTTTAGGTGTTTCACTGTAGGCAGAGGCTCCAGGTTGGTGTGAAACATCATTTAAACTGATCATCAGTATCAGATGATGTGCTGTTTGTGGGAAGAAAGAGAAGTTTTCAGAACCAAATTAGATGATGTCTTATTGTCTATTACCCTCATCTTTTCCTTTGTGTGTCTGTTTGTGTTTGTGTGTCAGGATTCACTCCCGGTGCAGGGGAGCTGTTCAAACAGGAGAACCACTTGGCTCTGTACCAGCTGCCATCTGGAGAGAAAACCAAGGAGTTAACCTCCCGCCACCTTCATTACTTCACCAAACGCCAGCCTCCCATGTCCCACCTCATCTCTCTGTTCGTACGAGACTCCTCCTCCAGTAAGTCTATACACACTTCAGTCAACCTGTGTCGTTCTACTGCTCTGTTTTCTTTTATTTTACAGTTTTTAATGAAAAGAGCTGATTTTTTTCTTATATGTACTTGTTGCATTTTGCTGTTACTTGTCCTTTGTCTGTCTCTTCACCAAATAGATGAGCAAGTTAAAAAAAAAAAAAAAGGTGTTTGTGTATTTTCATGTCTGCTAATGTTATTCTCACTGTCTTTCTCTAACCTCTCTGTTGTAGATAACATCCAGATGCTGTCACATGGCTCGGCTGACCTCATCCTGGAAGCCTGCACTGACTTCTGGGATGGAACTGATATCTACCCCCTGTCGGGCTCAGACAGGTGCCGTCACACTGATCGCTCTTCTGTGGCTGTAAATCTTGAGTCAGACACAAGTATCAAAGTTTCATAAGCACAGCACAGGTGATATCATCCATATCTACACTCAGCTGCCACTTTATTATCCATGAAGCTCATCATGTTCAGGTTTTCTTCAAACTGTTTTAGAGACGTTGCTTCAGCGTTCTGATCATTTTGGAGGCTGCAGTTTGTGATGCTGTTGAACTGTACAGTATATACAGAGGTCTTTCTGTTATTTAACCTGCCCTCACTGATATCAATAGGGTGGACAAAATAATAGAAGCTGCCACCTGAGTGTTTATTTCTACACTCTGCTCTTGTGTTACAGAAAGAAGGTCCTGGACTTCTACCAGCGGGCCTGTCTGTCAGGTTACTGCTCAGCCTTTGCCTACAAACCCATGCAAGTGTCACTGTCAAGCCAACTGAATGGGAAGTGTGTAGAACTGGCCCCCGGTCCCAGCCTCTTCTCTGGAGTGGAGCTGCCCTCCACCACCCCCATCAAATACAACTTCTGTAGGAACAGCTGGAGCTCAGATGGTAAGAGTCAGTGACGGAGGGACGGATTAATTCAAGTAATAAAACAGTAATAACACAACTCATTTTCCTGTCTCTTTTGCTTTGACTGTCTTCCCTTGTCATGTGTGCAGAGGGTATAGGTGAGGGGGTGGAGCGTGAGGACTGCGTCCAGGCCCTGAGTGGGCAGATCTTCATGGGAATGGTGTCGTCTCAGTTCCAGGCGAGGCTGGACACAGTCCGGCTTATCGATGCCCTGGTCACGGCTTGCATCCGCTTTGTTTACTTTTCTATGGAGGATGAGCTCCGCAGCAAGGTGAACACACACAAGCTCCAATAAACATTTGATAGTATCTAGTTTATGTTGGATGAAGTGATCAAAGTATAGTTCTCTTTCATTTGGACAATAAATGGACTCTTTCATCTGATGTCTCTCTGTGTCTCTGCTGACAGCACATTGTTTTTTCCACATTCACCAAAATAAATGTGCATTTCCCAGCATGCATCTGATTCTAGTCCACAACAAAAAGCTGTCATTTTGAGAGTGTGTGTTTATGTGGCTCATTTTGTGTCTGTGCAGGTTTTTGCTGAGAAGATGGGTTTAGAGACGGGCTGGAACTGCCACATCTCTCTGACCCCAAACGGAGACAGTCCCTGTGATGGAGCTCCATCCAGCCCCAGTCACGGTTCCCTGCACGAAGACCTGAACCAAGGTACCAAACCTGTGTTTGCACAACCTGAGGATATTATTCATTTTATTACATTTACTGTTGGGGTGCACTTCATGACTGTCCTTCTGTCTGCAGGTGTGATGTGGACATCAATGTAGGTTGTCAAGGTTTCTGTGTTTAGTCTTGCTGTTTAATTACACAGACATAGATTTATCATTTGAAGAGTAAACCCACATGATTTCTGGATCAGAACTCGTCAAATTATGACATTACCCTGTTCTATGGGGTGGTCACAGTTTTGAATTACATTGTATAACTTTACATGAGATTTTCCATTTTATGTTACTTTATGCTTCTTTTAGGGGACATAACAGAAAGGAGTCCTGTAGAAGTGCAGGTCTGACATGAGTGATGTCTGTTCATTTGAGTTTTACAGAGTATCTCTAACTTTGCCGACTGTCTTCATATGTGATTCAGATTCTCGGGATGAAGCAGAAGGTCCTTTGCTGCCAGAGGAGGAAGCCCACTCTGACTTAGCCAGTTTCCAGCCCACAGACAGTGATGTGCCCAGCTTCCTGGAGGACTGCAACAGGGTAACAATACCTTTTATTAAAACCACTGAAGCTACAATGGAGAAATATCAGTATCTGTTTTTCATGCAGCTGTATAATACAGACAGATTCCTCTGTCTTATGCTTTGGTAACCAGCAGGAAATTGTGCTTTGTTTTGAAATTATTTTACATTAGTCTGAATCATTTTCTCTCCCTGCCCTTTGTCAGGCCAAGCTACCTCGTGGGATCCACCAGGTCCGTCCTCATCTGAAGAACATTGATAATGTGCCTCTTTTGGTGCCACTCTTCACTGACTGCACCCCTGACAGTGAGTATTCTTTATGTGTTTTATAGAATGAATCACTCTGCTTATGGGTAATTCCACTTTTCTGGAAAACTTTTTCATTTTACTTTTTAAAGATGTCCTCTGACTCCATTGTCTTCCTCTGCTCGTCAATGGTGAAACAGATTCTAATAAGGAAAAGCGATGATTAATAACCAACGAGGCTTATTTCATGTCTTCGATATACTCAGTGTTTGCTTTAGAGTACTGTAGACATTTACTTACAGTGGAGTTCTCTTCACAGCCATGTGTGAGATGATGAAGATCATGCAGGAGAACAGGGAGGTTACATGCTGTCTGGGAAGCTCCGCCAATTTCCGCAACAGCCGCCTGTTCCTACAGAGTGACATCAGGTATACACTCATTAATGAAGTACATCCTGTTTTTTCAAATTTGAAAATGAATATTAATGAGACTAGATTTTCATTTTTATCACAATTAAAACCAGTAAAAATTCTGAAGCAATATTTCTGCTATTAAAAAAATGAAAACTCATAGTAATACTATCTAGCCATGCAGAGAGTTGTAGTCTTGTTTGTCGGGGTTCAGGGATACCTGTCACTGAGATTTCTACATCTCATTCAAATAAACCGTGGTGGCCACCCGGCTCTGTCTGAAAAGGAGAGGAGGTCCTTTAGACTCCGTTGGCAGCGGACTGTCCAAAATTGAAGGACTCCGGAGTAAATGCAGTTTTGTGAAACATATATTCAAGCAGTTTTGTGAAAGATGATGCAAATAGTGCAAGTGCTGGAACAGACATTGTTTAAGTTATGGTTAACACTTACCTTTACCTGTCTGGTGTTCGCTCTGGGGTGCGTTGCTGAAAAGAGTCCCCTAGGTCAGCGGACCGTGTTAAGAACGTTCTGGGTACGACCAAGTGGCAGGACAAGAAAGGGGGGAGTCTGGAAATTGTATTGTATTGTAAAATGTATATATTTATTGTAATTATATTTATGGTGTTTGTTTTGGGGTTTAGTTTACAGCAGGAAGGTTATTTTAAATATTGTGGTTAAATATAGTATTCACATTTTTTATATAAGTCAATTATGCTTATGAATGTATGTTTAGGAACACCTGTGAATGTATGCACCCAATCACACCTACCAGAACACAGTATAAAAGGGCGCCAATTTTAAATCTGCTGTTGTTGCTGGTTAGGTTTCACCTATGGTTTGCTGCCGTACCTGTGCTGCTGTTAGAAAATAAATATATGTCTATGCATATTCCATCTTCGCCTTGGCATTTTCTTCTTTCTGAAGTCTCTGTTGTCAGAACGGCCATTCTAACAAGTACAAATGCAATCCCTTTCACCTCCATTGTACTAGATGGAGACAGATACCTCACTACTAGAGGTAAATGGGTAAATATTTTCTAGTTTGCGTGTACTGACCCTTTAACAGCTTGCCATAGTCCGGCAACATTGTTTTGACTGATTATACAATAATTATGTAACAAACTACTTCTCATTCTCAGTCCACATGATTTTTCATCGTCCTCTCTCCACAGCATCGCTCTGGACCCTCTGTACCCGTCTCAGTGTTCGTGGGAGACGTTTGGCTATGCCACCGGAGGAGGCTTCAACGGAGACGCTGAGGGTCTGTCTCCTCTGAGGCTCTCAGGACAGCTCAACAGTCTGGGCTGCTCTGTCACCTTCCACCAAGGAGAGAGCGTCAGCATGGTCAAGCTCATAGAGCAGGTTGGACACACACACACACACACAGATACACTAAGTCAGAACGAGACACTTATATATGAATTCATTTGCTTTTTGGGTGAATCTTTTCCAGGCGCGACACACGACCTATGGCATCCGCAAATGCTTCCTCTTCCTGCTGCAGTGTCAGCTCAGTCTGGTCATCATCCAGGTGAGAGAGCACTTCACAAACTCAGAGCATGTGGATTTATATGGATTTATATGTACAAATACATTTCTCTGTGTGTATCATTGCTAACAGGCTAAAAGGCTAAAGACCTAATTAATATTGTGATGTACATTTCTGAATAAATAAATGAAGGAAGTGCTTCTGGTGTTTGTCCGTAGTTCTTAGCCTGTCTGGCTCAGCTTCCTCCTCCAATGAACACCACTGACATCCTCTGGCTGTCCTGCTTCAGCTGCCCACTTCTAAGGTACACACATAATAAAACACTGTGAACTGACAACACTGTGTTATTTCACTGTGTTTATACATTATAGTAATGGTCCATTTGTGTTCTCAGTGTGTCACTTCTGGGGAAGCCTCCAGACACTTCAGTCATGGCAGTTGCCACAGGGAAGAACCTAGATTTCATTCCAAGAAAGGTGGGATCCTGCCTCTCAGATCTTCCACATCTACTAAACCTAGAAGCCTCACTTACTGGATTATTACTGCTAAAGCTTAGACAAACATTTATATAATATTAATTAGTAGCATTTAGTGTACATACTGTGTAGTGATATAGTGGAAACTTCTTCCAGTCAAATGAAGTCTCTAGAAAAATATTCCAGGAGAAAACTTTCATAAAAGCAGTAATGATAATGATAAATACCACAGACAACAAACAGCTGCTCTTTCTGCACCTTGTGTATTTACTGCATCTACACTCAGGGCCATTGATCAAACATGAATGACTAGTTATGTATACATGTACTTCTGTGTGCTTTTTAATCTCCTTTAAACTGTTACTCCTCTTTGACCAGACCCAGAACTACTTCCTTGGCTGTTTCCTGTTGAAGTTTGCTCTGACAGTGTGTGCCTACCTGTTGGCCTTTGGGTTTACGCTGCAGGAGGTCTGCCTAAGCAGAGGCAACAACACCTTAGCTGACAACACCACCATCACCTGCCACATACTCACAGCCAGGTAAAGAGAAGCACTGTCTCTAACTGTCCCACTGTCCTAAGTACACCAGCTGTACCAGCTGTGAGAACAGACACACAAGAATCGATGAGCTGATGAATGAAGTAACAGTTTTCCTGTGTGACTGCAGCTCTTCAGACGAGGCTCCTCAGTGGTTCAGTGAGCTGTCTAATGGCCTGCTGCTGACTCAGAAGGTCATGGCAGGGTTCCTCGTCTTACACACAGGTAGGAACTCTCTCTGTCATATTGAATACTGTACTGTAAGCTGTGGTCAAGCTTACTCGTGTCTTTTTATATGATTCAAACCAATCCCTTTCTTCTGTTGTTCACATTGTTGTTCACATTCTCTTGTTGCTGACCTTATTTTCCAGTGGTGATCTCCCTCAGCTACGTCCACCGCTCTCAGCCTCTGTGGAGAAAGAGTCCGTTCAGCAATACCTGGTGGTGTCTCACTGTACCTGTGGTGTAAGTTAGCACATCATTTGTATGCTCTATGGTTCATCTGTGTTTAAGCCAGTTTAGCTCTTACATCCTCAACGGTCCTGCTGTAACTGTAAGAGATTTTAATTTAGAACTCTGTGTCAGATATCACCCACTGCAGCACCACACAGAGTCGCTAAGTAGAAAGTTCTAGAGTGATCATCAGAAGAAAGACATCTTCATGTAGCTTGTTTCACAGTTCAGTGACTAATAAAAGTGAAATCAAGTCAGCTCTTCCTACTGAGAGCTCACTCTGTGTGTATGTGAGTGAGGATCCACAGTGAGGATCCTCTTTTTGGATTTCTCAAGTGCCTTTAACACCATCCAGCCCCCGATGCTACTGGACAAACTGAGGGGGATGCAAGTAGAGCCCTACTTGGTGTCCTGGATTGCTGACTACCTCACAGAGAGACCGCAGTTTGTCAGGCTAAAGGACGCTACTTCAGACACTGTCATCAGCAGCACAGGAGCACCCCAAGGGACGGTGCTGGCCCCCCTCCTCTTCACCCTCTACACCTCAGACTTCTGCTACAACTCAGAGTTGTGTCACATCCAGAAGTTTGCAGATGACACAGCCATCGTGGGATGTATCAGGGATGATGAAGAGGAGGAGTACAGGAACCTAGTCTGTGACTTTGTTGCCTGGAGTCAGATGAACCATCTCCAGCTCAACACCTCCAAGACTAAGGAGCTGGTCATCGACTTCAGGAAGTCCAGCCCACAACCACGGCCAGTGACCATCAAGGACGACGAGGTGGAGATTGTAGGCAACTACAAGTACCTCGGGCTGTGGCTGGACAACAAGCTGGACTGGTCATACTGTACAGATTACCTATACAAGAAGGGCCAGAGCCGTCTGTACTTCCTGCGGAGACTGGGGTCCTTTAACATCTGTAGAAAACTCCTGTGGATGTTTTACCAGTCTGTGGTGGCTAGTACACTTTTTTATGCTGTTGTCTGCTGGGGGGGCAGCATGCCAAAAAGGTGTGCTAACAGACTGGACAAACTCATCAGGCGGGCGGGCTCTGTGGTCGGCATGAAGCTGGACTCCCTGGTGACAGTGGCAGAGAGGAGATCACTAAAAAAACTACTGGCTATTATGGACGATGCCAGTCACCCTCTGCACACTGTCATCAGTGCACAGAGAAGCCTGACCAGTAACAGGCTGCTCCTCCCCAAGAGTCGGACCAACCGGCTCAGAGACTCCTTTGTCCCCAGAGCCATCAAACTATACAACACCGAATATGGCAGGAGGGGGAGAGGGAGAGGGAAGGAGTACAGCCTGCCGGACACTACTATTCATGTGCAATAACCCATGGGCAATAACAATACTATCCATGTGCAATAACTCATGTGCAGTAATTTATTATTATTTCCACATCTAAGAGTGCAATGTTTGTTTGCAATGTTTGTATATACTTTATATTTTAATTTTTTACTTGAATTTTACTTGAATCCAAACTTGTTCTATTTTAGTACTAACTATTCAAGAGTTTATTCTACTTTTATATTTTATTTCATTTACATTCTATTTTATACCAGCACCTTAGTTAACTAACTTAACTTAGTTACTTTTTACTTTTTTACTTTGTACTGCTGCTTTACTGTGTTTTTTGGTGTTGTACTGCTGCTGGTACCCAAATTTCCCCAAGGGACCTCCCAAAGGGATCAATAAAGTATATTCTATTCTATTCTATTCTATTCTATTCTATTCTATTCTATGTGTGGAACAAAAACATACCTGGAGATTTTGCTGAGTAGTTGTGATGGGAACGACCATGGAGAGACCACGTGGGCAAAGGGGGAATGTGTGCTGCTGTTAATTCATCATGGTACACACGTGCTTTTTCAACTTTTGCACAGGACTTTTGCAGGAAATGCATCATTTGTGCAGCCAACAATGCATCAGGGGCTCTTCATATGCCACCTGCTGGTCATCCACCTCCTGACAAACCCTTTGAACATTTAATGATGGATTTCATTGAACTAACACCAAGTGAAGGGAAAAGATACTGTCTTGTAATTGTTGACATGTTCAGCAAATGGCTTGAAGTTTTCCCCTCTTCCAAACAGGATGCTGGAGCTGTGGCTAAAGCACTGCTAACTGAAATTATTCCTAGGTGGGGAATTCCTTCAGTCATCAGCAGTGACAATGGACCAGGTTTTGTCAACCAAGCCCTGAAAGAAGTGTCAGACTATCTTGGGTTTGACAGACGTCATCATTGTTCATATCATCCAGTAGGTCCAGTTAGGCGCCCTCCCCTTACCACAGGTGCATGTGATGATGCTATGTTGAGATACTGTGCCAACTTGTCTACAACCTTATCAGCATTACATTCACAGGTGAAAAGTGCCCTGCCATCTGCAGCCACAGCAGTCCTCCACAACTTACAGCCTGGAGACTGGGTTCTCATCAAAGACCACAGACGCCGTCACTGGAAACCAAGGCGATTCCAGGGCCCGTTCCAGGTTCTGCTGACCACTGAGACAGCTGTAAAGGTTGCGGAGAAGGCCGCATGGGTACACGCCAGCCACTGCAAACGGGTTCCTGAACCAAAGGCCGACAACCAGCCACCAGAGAATCAAAGCAAAGGAGGCCACATAAATTCTTTAGACCCAGAATAATGGTCTAGGAAAAACTGACTCATCCAGACGCTGAGGAAGACAACTGGGGTGCACGCCGTGCGCTGCCCCTAACCTGCAGCTGCGGTGGAACCGTCTGCAATATAAGAGTGAGGGGTGAAAGAGCGCCCTCCTCCACCAGTAGCATGCCAAGCTCCAACCAAGTGACTACAGTCACACACCAGATGGCCTCTCTGGCTGAGACTTGTGATGATGATGATATTGATGTTTTGAGTCTTTGTATTTTTCCCAGCTTGCTATCAACCTAAGGACGTCTGTGTCCTACAAAAACAGCTAAATGCATATTTTAACATTTATCAGCTAATGATGTGTTTACTTAAACCCAAAGGAATGTAGTCACTGATCATATGATCAATTTGTATATACTTTGGTGTGGCCATTTTATGGCCAAAGGGGGAATTGTAATGTCAATTTATCATATAACCATATATTCTTTTATCAAGCATTCGTATATTCTCATGAACTCGTATATTCAATTCTGGGTGAAGTACATATAACATGACCTGTAGTGGCCTAATGTACTTTGTTTACTGTACTTTGTGAAGACACCTGTTATGTCTCCGGTGTCTCCGAGCACAACTTATCTCTATTATTTGACCTTCAGATTATTTTGTCTCCCTGCCATCCTTGCCATGCTGGTATGTGAGAAACAGGCATAAGTACTCTTGTAACTTGTAACCTGGGGTCAGACCTCTGTAGCATTTGATGCTGCGTGAGCTCTGTCCTTTCTGCACAAATGGATTACTCTGTAAACCTTATTTTATAATAAAGCATCAAAAGACAATAACTGTCTAAAGAATTCTATTTCACTTCTCCAAAGGAGGAAAGTATTTTTCCACCACATATACGTTGGATTTCCGACTGTGATTGGTTCACACAGTTAACGTGGACCCTCAGCAGCAGACGTCTGTATCACTGTTTTTTCAATCAGACCAGCCGTCTGTGTGGTGCTGTCATTATTTCAGATGGACATGAATTGAACATTGCTCCTGTGTACATGTGGGTTGGTGGTATTTCTTGGTAGTGCATTCATTTAGAACTAAATACCAGCTGTTTTTACACATATGGAAAGTCATTGTTGTCAGTGCTGGATTAGCCTTGTGGGGCAAAAATGAGCCTTGGGGCCCCAAGTGATTCATTTTATTTATTTCCAAAAAATGTTTTACATCCCAATATATAACCTCATTGAAATATAAAATTATATATATATTGTAATGTTATTCTTTTTTTTTTTTTTTTACTTTTATTACGCTGGCATCAAATGACGTTCACATATTACATGTCGTAAGTTTACCTGAGGTTTTAAAATATTTCCCCCCTAAAAGAAATAATTGTCACTGTGGATTTTCTCCATATCACTCACAGCTGTTTCTAAACAAACCTAAACTTCTGACCTCAGCCCTGTTTAGCTTTTGTGTGTGTGTGTGTGTGTGTGTGTGTGTGTGTGTGTGTGTGTGTGTGTGTGTGTGTGTGCGCGCGCGCGCGCGTGTGTGTGTGCGCGTGTGTGTGTGCGCGCGCGTGCCTGCTTCAGTTATTCCACGGCTACAAACGCTCTCTACAGTCACACCTTTAAAGTGGGGCTGTATGTGAATAGGTACTATTAGATTTTCTGCTTTTACAGCACTGAAGTACTCATGATCACTTTGTGGCTGAAACTACTGAAGATGGTTGTTAGACAAACATTACAATGCAAGAGAACATTTCTCATTTCATTTTTTGATTTGTATGGTGGGCTGTTGGCTGATGGACTGTGATATAGCTGTTCACAAGATACAAGAAATGTATGTTTTGGATTTTTTGAAAGTGTCTATGTTCAGGACTTTTGACAAATTTGTTTGTGTATTGATTATGTCATGTTAATAAATATGTTCTTTTATTTACAGTCCTGCTCAAAGTTATTGGCACTGCTGAATTTTAAGTAGAGTTTAGAATAGCTTCAGAAATAAATGGAAATCAAGCAGTTTTGTAGAATCACAATATTTAATAAAATGTCCAGAGTTATTGAACAACAACAAAAATGCTTCCATATAGTCAAATCAAATTTACATACATAAAACATATGATGGACATAATTATTGGCATCCATTTGTTTTCATCTTCTTTTTCACAACCAAACCAAAATGTCTTTGGAACCTCACAGATTATTTTAGCCACGGCTAAACAAGGCCTTTCTTCTACAGAAATCTCTGCACGAATTTCACTAGAAAGCAGGACCAGAAGAGGATTTTCTGCAAGAAATATCTGAAAACGTTGTGCCGCAGTTTAATGGGACTGCCCGACACGCAGTTGGAGTTGGAGGTGGTGAAAGCCATAGCTGAGGTTTGAACCTCGTCGTGCTACAGATGTCATTTTATGCCCATTCATTGCTACTGCAAGGAATCACTGGTATCCTTATTGGTGCGAGCGTGTTCAGTCTGATTGGATGTTGTATTATTCCCTGCATTAGAAGTGTCACTGTAAGGTCTATAGGTCAATCACACACCAGATGGCCTCTCTGGCTGAGACTTGTCTTCTGTCAGATGTTGAAAACCCAACTGATTTATTTACTGATTGGATTCCTCCTCTTTATGATGATGATGATGATGATGTTTAGGTTTTGAGTTTTTGTATTTTCCCCCAGCTTACTATCAACCTAAGGACGTCTGTGTCCTACAAAAACAGCTAAATGCATATTTTCACATATATCAGCGAATGATGTGTCTACTTAAACATAAAGGAATGTAGTCACTGATCATATGATCAATTTGTATACTTTAGTGTGACGGACAGTTACTGTCTAAAGAATTTTATTTCACTTCTCATCAGGAAGAAAGTATATTTCCACCACACTTACATACATGTCGTCTGTGATAAAGGATATGAGAAAGCTTTGTAGATTCCAACAAAAGGGTTTTATTAAAGCTCAAGGTCTTAGATACATCACACTAAAACAGCATTTGTTTCTGAACAGCAGCCGTCCAGATTTTCAAGAAAAGATAACAAAATAATTTTAACACAGTGTAGACTCCATCATTTTGTTCTGTCTTGTATATTCAGGCAGTAGTGTGGCCTTTTGGGCCAAAAGGGAGAAGCCTGCACCTTCAGAACTGAGCTTTTCCACCGGCGCTTCATGTTTGACATGTGGTCTGGCAGGAGCCAATCACCGCTACGTTTGGTGCAGTTGTCCAATCACCTCCTTGTCCTGGCGGAGTTTATTTGCATTCATGACCTTACGCATCTGAATATAATTGATCAGCTCTTCACGCAGCTAAGAAGAGGAGCGTGTTCGTAACACGTGGTTGGTGTAAATTTAGATGATAATGTTTCACTTTAAATTACAAATATCAAAACTCTATGACTCTACAATATTAACATACAGAGACAAAAGGGTCCGTGTATCTTTTGGGATTTGAATTTTCCTTCAAACGCTGATATTAAAAAAATAAAATAAAGTGCTTATTTGATTTTCGTTTTAAAATACAAAAAACATTTTACTTTTTTGTGGGTCTTAAGGGAGTCCTCGAAATTTAAAAATAACTTAGATTTTCTTTCTCTACTTAGCGTAACAAAATACAAAATCACAAAGAAGCAGAAACAAAAATGGACCGTTTTCTCGTGCCCACAGACCGGATGTTGTCATTGTTTTCTTCTTCTTTTGTTTAACGGAGACCTGCTGCTGCTACCGGCTGCAAGATTTTCGCCACCTACTGTTCTTTATTTATAATAATCTCGCGTTTGGGCGAACGGCAGAATCCAGCGGCCAGGAAGAAGGAGAAAGCCTGGTTCCTGTCAGAGCGGCGCGCCCAACCAAAATGTCCCTGGAACCTTACAGCCAGATTATTTTAGCCACGGCTAAACAAGGCCTTTCTTCTACAGAAATCTCTGCATGAATTTAACAAGAAAGCGGGACCAGAAGAGGATTTTCTGCAAGAAATATCTGAAAAGTTTGTGCTGCAGTTTAATGGGACTGCCCGACACGCATTTGGAGTTGGAGGTGGTGAAAAGTCGTAGCTGAGGTTTGAACCTCGTCGTGCTACAGATGTCATTTTATGCCCATTCATCGCTACTGCAAGGAATCACTGGTATCCTTATTGGTGCGAGCGTGTTCAGTCTGATTGGATGTTGTATTATTCCCTGCATTAGAAGTGTCATTGTAAGGTCTATAGGTCAATCACACACCAGATGGCCTCTCTGGCTGAGACTCGTCTTCTGTCAGATGTTGAAAACCCAACTGATTTATTTACTGATTGGATTCCTCCTCTTTATGATGATGATGATGATGATGTTGATGTTTAGGTTTTGAGTTTTTGTATTTTCCCCCAGCTTGCTATCAACCTAAGGACGTCTGTGTCCTACAAAAACAGCTAAATGCATATTTTCACATATATCAGCTAATGATGTGTCTGATGTCGTCACTGATCATATGATCAATTTGTATTCTTTAGTGTGACAATTACTGTTTAGTTGTGGACTGGTCTGGTCTAACATTTCATTTGTCCATGTTTTTTCTCTCTCCCACAGGATCCTACTCTTCACCCCTCCAACATCATGTAAATTAGCATATTGTATAGTTTTTACTGTTTTTGTATTTTGTGTACTGTTAAGTTTACTTAATTTTTTCTTTAGATTGTGATTGTATGATGTCTTTTAATGAGACTTTATTTGTTTTGAGGTCTTTATTATGTGTGTAAAAGTCCAAATAAACTCTGTTGTGTTTGATATTTCTTAACTGTTTTGCAGACACATTTCCCAATGAGGACTGTTGAATGGATTTGACAGTTTTACTGTGCATGAACTGAAACAATAAGACATGCCTCATGAACCTTAAACACTAAGTAAAATCAAGTGAGCTCTTCCTACTGAGGAGCAAAAACATAACTGGAGATTTTGCTGAGTAGTTGTGATGGGAAGGCCACAGGTGTCACACACCTTTGAAAGAAATCTAAGTAGGGAGCTTTTGGTAAACTGTTGATACTACTTCATATTGTAACATGGTTATAATGACCATGTTGGAAGACAATTGACAGAAGATTCACTGGTTGACTTTGCTTTTGAACATACCTTATATAACATCTATATCTATATCTATCTATATCTATCTATACCTATATCTATATATATATGTTTTTGTGTGTATGCATAAATCTGGCCAATAAAACTGATTCTGATTGAAGTCTTTAATGCATAAAGCCATGGAGTCAGACTGAAAGTGAACCCCTGGTAATCTGTGATCATTCCAAACACCTGTTCTGTGTTGGACCCCCATTCAGACGTTACTGCTGCTTTATGAGGGCAGTCACCGCAGGTCCCTCCTACCACTTCACCCATTAGTCCCGTCCAATCAGAGTCCAGTTTGAGCCGCGCCAAAAACCAGTCGCACCTGTTGCCCCTGCGCTAATCAAACCCATGTGACCGGGGAGGAGAGGGCTCAGCCAATAGCAGGGCAGAATCTTATGTAGTGCAGCTTATAAGGCGTTGGGGTAACACTTGCTCGATTTTGCTGTGGAATACAGGATACATCCGTGACGTTCTGTTTTGTTGAAGCTCTTTTTCTGGTTAGTGGAGCGAACTGAACTCGTTACCTGTAGACAGAAGAAGCGTGTGTGTTCATGTTTAGCAGGTTATTTGTTATTGTGCTTCCTGGTGCACAGTGAAAGCTGTGGCTGAGAGCAGAGAGACGATTCAGGCCTAGTGGAGCTGGAACTTCGGCGCGAGACAGGAGGTTCACGTGTCCGGAGCAGTCCAGAGGAAAAATGGCGGACGTGGAGGCCATGTAAGGCCCACGCAGAACGTTTAAAATGCAGAGCTTGAGTTGATTTGTGACCAGAGGCTAACATGTTTGTTTATGTGCCGGGTTTCCGCAGGACGGACGAAGGGATCCAGCGGAGCAGCCGAGACCATTTGGGAGACAGCACCGCGCTTGGCGTCGCTCATCGGCTCTACACTTATGCGCGCGTATGTGTGTGTGAGAGAGATCTGAGTGTTGAAGTGCAGGCTTGTGTCTTTAGCTCGGTTGAGATGGGCTTTGTAACCAGTATAGCCGCTTAGGAGTTTGGGACTGGCCAAGTGTTGGCAAGGCTTAGTTGTGGATGGATTCAGTGTGTGGAAGAAACTCGGCCTGCATAGGTTTGGAGCGCGCGTTTGCTTTTGCTGGGCCGTTGCGTCGGTGTTGTCGGTAAGTGGAAGCATATATGCAGTTGTGGTCTGGACATAATTGTGTATATATGGAAGCCTATTGGCAGATAGTAGTGATGGCTCCGGCAACAGCGATGCGTCGAGCTCAAAGTGCAAAACCCGTGTCGGTGCGCTTGTCGTTTAAAGAGTCACATGACTGATATAGGAACTGACACTGACGCGCCAAACTGTTTATAAAGAAGCGCATATGTTAACGGGATGCATCTGACAAAACAATCTCTGATCTTTTGCGGTTCATTGTCAAATTAATCAATAATTATGGAGCAGCCTCAAGCCAAAAGAAAGGTTTCCACCGTGTGGGACCATTTTGATCTCATATCGGATCCTCATCTGTTCCGTGTGAGCGGGTGTTTTCTACAGCTGGAGAAGTTGTATCAAAAAAGCGTAACAGACTGAATTTCAAAACGGTTTTTTTTAAATAAAAATATATTAAAAAAGAAAATCCCAGTCCACAAGCATCCTCATTCACAACACGTTCACTTAGATTTTCATGTTATGATACATGTTCACATTATTTGACTGTATCTAAAAATATCAAAGATATTTTAAATTTAAATGAAGATATGAAAAAATACAATATAAAATACAATAACTTAAGTTATGTTATTGTATATACTAGGTCATCAGATCAGTGTCAGTTGAGTCTGTCAACTAGGTTGCCTGTAGGGATTTTTAAGGTCCAGCAGGTGTCAGTATTCAGTGACACAGTATCAATACAGTCTGGCAATGTGTCATGACGCCTCATCTACCCATCACTAGCAGATAGTGTTGGCAGCATGGGTTGAGTTGCATGTCTTGTTGCCAGGCTTAATTGTTCAGCAGTGTGGATGAGGCCATGGCCAGGGTAGGCCCTCAGCTGCACCTTGAAGTGTTGCTGAATGTTGAAAATTCCAGGTTAAATATCCAAAGCCTGTGTGTGCATGTGCCTTCTCTGCAGGAAGGATGAGCTGCTCTAGAGAATCATCAGAGGGTAAGAGAAAGCACATAAGTCAACATTGCTCAGTGTTTCTACATTTAAACATGTATTTGTGTGTGGAGCCCAGGTACGCCCCCTGCTGCACGTGGAAGTGTTGTAAGATGTTTTAACTTCCAGAGTTTGACTTGCCTAGCACCTGTGGCTAATGTTGAGTGTGTTTCTTTGTGTGTTGTGCAGGATGGAGGAGCTGCTGATCCAGAGAACCATGAGGATGCATGTTGGCCAATACTGCTCAGTGTTTCTACACGGAAGGATTCATTTGTGTACACTCCCCAGCAACCGTGTGTGTACTGCATCTGAGTGGAAGACCTGGAGAAAAAAACCTCAAGGACTCATCAGTCAGAGTGGTCATGTGACTGTCGGCCTGCTGAAGCAGGGATGGAACCACTGTGTGTAGAAACACAAGCTGTGTTGTGTAGTTTAGTGTTGTCAGGCTTAGTTGTGGCTATTTGTCACTATATGGATGGCACTGGGGTCAGTGTGGGTTTAGTGTGTGTGAGACATAGTTGCTGCTTGATGGAGAATAAAACTTATGCATGCATTAATGTCTCCTTCTTTCTTTCTGTGTGCAGCTGCTTGTGGCTGAGTGGCCATCCAACTTTGAGGCCATGGGCAATGTGGAGCTCAGGTAAGGCCCCTGCTGCAGCTGGAAGTCAAGCAAAATATTACAAGTTCAAGGACTGACTTGATTAGTATCCAAAACCAATGTCTTTGTGTTTTTCAGCAGGAGGGAGGAGCTGAGTGAGAGGACTAATTTTAGTCCGTGTGTGTTGTAGGTGTATGTGGGGTGGAGCCAGTGAAGGTGCTGCTGGTGAGGATAGAGCGCCATCCTGTGGGAGTGAGGGACACACCGTGGCTGTTGTGTGTTGTCAGAGCTCTTTGTGGTAAGTGGATTCAAAAAAAAAAAATCAAGGGCTGATTCAAAGGTGGTTTGTGTGCTGATGCTTCCTGTTTGTGTTTCTCTTGCAGGATGGCAGAGCTTATTTGGAGGGTCATGAGAGACCAGGTGAGACGTTGCATGTTGGTTAACATTGTTTAGTGTTTCTACACATGCATGCATTCATTTCTGTGTGTGTGTGTGTGTGTGAGTGAGAGAGAGAGAGAGAGAGAGAGAGTGCTAGGATGAGTGTTGGAAGTGCAGGCCTGTCTTCAGCTCAGTTTAGATGGGCTTTGTTCTGTATCCAGGTGCATTGGAGTTTGGGTCTGGCTGAGTATTGTCAGGGCTCAGTTGTGGATGGATTCAGTGCCTGTGAAAAGCTTTGAGGTCAGTGTAAGTTTAGAGTGTTTGTTCTTGTGTCAGTATTGTCTGTAGGTGGAAGCATATACAGTCCATGACAAAGGTCTTGTCACTCATCCAAGTTTTAGAAAAAACAAATAATAACTTGACTGGAATCAGAAATAGCTTATATGAAAGGCAAAGCTCTTTAGATTATGCCTATTATACCACAATAAAGTTTTGTATCATTCATTGAGTTTTACCATTTAATTAGGACAGAAAGGTCAGATTTTGCTTTAACAAAAGTCTTGTTGCATACAAAAATAATGTGCTTTACAAATTATTCTTTATTTTGAATACACAAACATGCTACAATAACATCAGAACATAAAGTCATGGTGCCTTGGAAAAAAGAATTAATATCATGTATGACTCCCATGAGCTTGGAGGACTGCATCCATACGTCTCGGCAATGACTCAGATAGCTTATTGATAAAGTCATCTGGAATGGCAAAGAAAACAGTCTTGCAGGACTCCCACAGTTCATCCTCCAAGCCTCCTTCTTCATCTTACCCCAGACATGCTCAATAATGTTCATGTCTGGAGACTGGGCTGGCCAATCCTGGAGCACCTTGACCTGCTTCACTTTCAGGAACTTTGATGAGAAGGAGTGCCATCCTGCTGAAGAATTTGCCCTCTCTTGTGATTTGGAATGTGATGGGCAGCAAGAATTTCTTGATAGTTCAGGCTGTTGATGTTGCCATCCACTCTGCAGATCTCTTGCACACCCTTACTGGATGTAATCCCAAACCATGATTTTTCCTCCACCAAACTTGACTGTTTTCTGGTTGAATCTTGGGTCCATGTGGGTTCCATCAGATCTTCTGCAGTATTTGCAGCTATTGGGATGCAGTTAATGGATAATTCATCAGAAAAATCAACTTTCTGCCACTTTTCCACTGTCCATCCTTTCTGCAAGGTATATGACTTTTCTTTGTTTGGAGTCATCTGTGAGGACTGCCAGAGAGTAAATGTAGTTGTAATAATTTGAGTTTTAGGTCAATTTCTAGACAAATAGTTAATATGTAGATGAAACAGTGCAGGCTGTGCTGTGTGGATGTCAGATTCTCAGGCTTTAAACTGTGAGGTGTTAGATGCACCACTTAGACTTGATAGACTTTTAAAAACTCTGTCCTTTTCTTGTTTAAACAGACCAAACCTATGTTAGAGAGCTGTATGTTTTGGCTGTTGGCCTGTGGTGTCTGGGTGCCATAGTGTAAGAGTTTAAACTGTGAGGTGTTGGATGCAATAGTAAGACTTATAGGTAACCATTAGCTGTACCACTTTGACTTTAGACATGAATTAAATAAGTAGATGTGTGTAATAGTTGGCTTTATATGTCTGACTTGTTTGGTATGACCACATGTATGTTAGAGTTTGGCACTGTGACTTTTAGACTGTGGTGTGTGGACGCCAGGCTGAGTTTAAACCCAGATGTGATAGAGTGACAGATGTTCAGTGTTTTTACACATATCCATTAATGTCTCTCTCTTTCCAGGTGTATGTGGCTGAGTGGGGCTCCAACTTGGATGAGGCCATATCCAGGGTGGAGCTCAGGTACGCCCCCTGCTGAATGTGGAAGTGTAGCAGAATGTTTCATATAGGTTTGACTGTTTGTACCTGGATCTGATGTAGAGTGTGTTTGTCCTGTGCAGGATGGAGGAGCTGATCCAGAGGACCATGAGAAACAAGGTGAGAGAGAGCATGTTGGTCAGTGTTTCTCCAGATATGCATGCATTCATTTCTCTGTGTGAGTGAGTTTAGATTGTTTGTGCTTGTGTCAGTGTCGTCTGTAGGTGGAAACACATATACACAAGCACTAAAGTGGCCTGAGGAGATGTGACCTGTCCTGCTTCATTGCAAGCTCATAGGTAAGGCACAGGAGGTTGTGTCTTCCTTGTCGTTAACAGATAGCTTGTGTTATAATGTGCTTAAAGAATCCATACTGCGTGCTTATGAGCTGGTGATAAAATGTGTTTTTATCTTCTCGCCCAGACAAAGTTCCTATGTCACGCCCAGCGGGGTCTAGTTCTGGTCTCCCTCCTGTTGAAAAGGTTGAAAAGGCTAGGGGTCCATGGTCACCTCCCCGTGTACATCCTGAGTGCTTCTACTGTCAGAAAAAAGCTCACTTGATAGCTGATTGCCTATCACTAAAGCATAAACAACCCTCTAATCTCCAACAGCATGAGGCTGTCGGACGTCCACGTCCAGACATCAGTTGAGGACAACAAGCCTGACCCCTGTTTTAAGCCTTTCATTTCTGAGGGCTTTGTTTCATTAAGTGGGGATCCAAAAGATCAGCAGCCAGTAAAAATCCTGACACACAGGTGGATCCCAGTCCATTATCCGTGAACGCATTTTATCTTTGTCACCTATGTCATATTGTGGCTTGAGTGCAGCTGTTCAGGGTGTGGGGATGAAATTTGTCTCTGCTCCATTGCATAATATACATCTTCAGTCACCTCTGGTCAGTGGGCTCTTTAAAGTTGCAGTCCTTCCAGCTTTACCAGTAAAAGGGATTGACTTTATTTTGTGGAATGATTTAGCTGGGGGTAAGGTTGTGCCTGATTGATTCAAGCCCAGGGACAGACATTGCCCAAGAATACCCTGAGATCTTCCCAGCATGTGTGGTTACCAGGGCCCCATCGAGGAATAATGACCTTGACCCGTCTGATTCTTTCCTAGTCACAGGGCAGTACCCTGACAGCCACTTTACTGAGGCAGAGAGCCAGCCTGATCAGTCAGTGTCACCTCTCTCCACCTGAAAAGAGTTTATTTCAGCCCAAAACACTGATATAACTCTCTCAAAAATGTCTCTCTTCTGTTGTTGAGCAGGAAGAGGCTCAGAAAAAGAAAGTGGCTTACCTTCTTGACGGTGGCTTGTTGATGCGTCTCTGGGCTGGTGAGGACTGGAGCGTGACCTTACAGGTTGTTGTCCCTACAGTCTACCACACACAGGTACTCTCTTTAGCTCATGACCACTCTTGGTCAGGACACATGGACATTACAAAAACTTATCACAGAGTCCTTAAACATTTATTTTTGCCAGGACTCAAGTCTGATGTTAACTATTGTTGTTCCTGCCATGTATACCAGGTTGTTGGCAAACCAAACCAGGTGATCCCCCTGCTCCCTTGCATCCCATTCCAGTGACAGGTGAGCCGTTTGATAAAGTCCTCACTGATTGTGTGGGTCCACTGCCAAAAACTAAAGCTGGGAATCAACCATTATCTGTGCCTCCACTATTGGAGGCACACATCATTTTTTTATTGTTTTTTTATTGTTTTTTTTTTTTTTTGTTCCTTTGTGTTCAGCAGGTAGCTGCATCTGGCTGAGTGGGACTCCAACTTAGATGAGTCTTTTGAGGCTTTTGCTGCAGGTGGGCAGAGCTGATCCAGAGGACCCTTTGAGACCAGGTGCATGAAGGCCACATTGTGCAGTGTTTCTACCAGTATGCATGCATCCATGTCTGAGTGAGAGAATGTTTGTATTAAAATCAGAAAGAAGGAAGTGCCTGCTTTTGTCTTTAATGCACTTTAGATGGGACTTAGATTAGTTCTGGGGGGGCACTGGGATACAACTAGGTTTAGAGTGTATGTTTGCTATTTCCAGGCTGTTGCACCAGTGTTGGTATGTGGAAGCACATTATGCAGTTGTGATCTCAGGTAAGGCCCCTGCTGCAGCTGGAAGTCAAGCAAAATATTACAAGTTCAAGGACTGACTTGATTAGTATCCAAAACCAATGTCTTTGTGTTTTTCAGCAGGAGGGAGGAGCTGAGTGAGAGGACCATTTGAGACCAGGTGAGCAAGAGCAACATTGTAGTGTTTCTACACTTATGCATGCACTAATTTTAGTGTGTGTGTGTGAGAGAGAGAGAGTGTGTGTTGTAGGTGTATGTGAGGTGGAGCCAGTGAAGGTGCTGCTGGTGAGGAAAGAGCGCCATCGTGTGGGAGTGAGGGACACACTGCAATTGTTCGTGTGTTGTCAGAGCTGTTTGTGGTAAGTGGATTAAAAAAAAAGAAAATCAAGGTCTGTTTCAAAGGTGGTTTGTGTGCTGATGCTTCCTGTTTGTGTTTCTCTTGCAGGATGGCAGAGCTTATTTGGAGGGTCATGAGAGACCAGGTGAGACGTTGCATGTTGGTTAACATTGTTTAGTGTTTCTACACATGCATGCATTCGTTTCTGTGTGTGTGTGTGTGTGTGTGTGTGTGTGTGTGTGTGTGTGTGTGTGTGTGTGTGTGTGTGTGAGTGTGTGAGTGTGTGAGTGTGTGAGAGAGAGAGAGAGAGAGAGAGAGAGAGAGAGAGAGAGAGAGAGCGAGCTAGGGTGAGTGTTGGAAGTGCAGGCCTGTCTTCAGCTCAGTTTAGATGGGCTTTGTTCTGTATCCAGGTGCATTGGAGTTTGGGTCTGGCTGAGTATTGTCAGGGCTCAGTTGTGGATGGATTCAGTGTGTGTGAAAAGCATTGAGGTCAGTGTAAGTTTAGAGTCTTTGTTTGTGTCAGTGTCGTCTGTAGGTGGAAACATACAGACATTTATCTGTTTTAGAGCTGGTTTGGGCTTTTTAGGCAGAGCTATAAATTCAGCTTCTTCCTTATTACTTCAAGCTATTTTTTTTTTACATTTTAATTATTGTCACTTTATTTATGACCAATGACTTATGACTAATAGGTATGAATTTTATGCATTTATTTATTCAGACATGTTTATATATATATATATATATATATATATATATATATATATATTAAGTGGCTCTCTTGCTTACTATATATATCTGAGTGTGTATATGCACTCATTTATGCAGGAGATGCTACGTTGTGTGTGGAGACACCTGGTTGGCGTCTTAAAGGGAGAGTCTCAGACACTGTGCTACACTTCCAGCCTTTTACACACTCTACCATTGACTGGTGTAGCCCACGGCAACATTTGGGCCATAAAAAGCCAGAAACCCTCATTATGCCCATAGACATGGAAACCATTTTATAGACGTGTTGGACAGTATGTGTCTAATTTGCAGATATTGTGTGTGTATGTGTAGGTGCTGTGTTGTGTGGACAAACAGGGTATCCTGTCGTGGCCTAACCCCAGTCCAGAGACCGTGCTGTTCTTCAGAGGACGGGTCGAACCACCTCACAACAGCCAGGATGATGTCAGAGACGACCTGTCCGTCAACTCCTACTGCCGAATGGAGACGGATGACGACAGGGATCAGAATCAGAATCAGATCAGAATAACTTTATTGATCCCCGTAGGGAAATTCTTACTGTTACTTAACTCCCAATTGAAAATGAAGAGGAAAATTGCACATAGTTCGATGTAGGTGTTAGATGTATAGTTAGTTAGATGAGGTGTGTGTTTGTGTTTTCTCTGGCACCTTTTAGCCTCACCAGCAGCCCCAATTCACCACCTGATAAGGCACAGTCTTGAATCCACTCCTGACTAACTGTGACTGCTGTACAGGCCCAGGAGGGGCAGGCTCTGCTCTGTCTACCGGCAGAGTCCTCCACCTAGCTGGGGGTGGGGCCCGAGCCGAGCGAGACCTCACATGACAGCATTCGCTCATCTGACACGGCCCGGCTTCGGCGTTCCTGCCAGCCCGCACACAGTCGCACCAAACACCACTCTGGATCCAACGTGAGCTTCAGCCACGACACTGAGGGAGGCGAGGACGACCAGGCCCAGGTAAAGCTTAGACCTGAAACTGTACCAGCCGTTGTGAAAATAGGAAACATGCTATTGATTCAGTAAGCTGATGTAACTTTACTATTCCTGCTATGTTGTGATGGTGTTGGTCTTTTCATTTCTGTCCCATTTGTCTCCAGGACTTTGCAATGGGCTGCCCAGAGGCGGAGGCAGAGGACTTTGTGTGTGACTACCACCTGGAGATGCTGAGCCTGTCACAGGACCAGCAGAACCCAACCAGCATCCAGTTTGATCATCTCTCCTGGCAGTGCCACCTGCCCTCCCTCAAGCCACTGGGCCTCAACATCATGCTGAACCTCTGCAACGCCAGCGTCACCCAGCAGCTCTGCCGCTTCTCTGACCACCTGTCCAACCTGGCTCTGCAGGAGAGCCACGGCTCTGTACTGCCTGTCTACGTACCCTGGGGACTCTGTGAGCTCTCCAGGCTCATAGGTGAGCTTGGAATGATGGTGCTGCTTTGACATCTGGTTGGTTTAGAGCCACCTGTTAATACCATGACCTAGTTTGTCTCATAGTTTGGCTTTTTGTTAGGTCATGTGAGAACACAGTGATCAGAGGTTCAGAGGATTTTTCTTCAGTGGTAAAAGCTGATCTGGCTTTCATCCCACTCAGCATGAACTTCAGATTACATTTTACCCCAGAATAAAGTCCTTGCATAGATTACATTTCTGAGCACTGTGAGAAGATCTATTTCTCACATGGTCTTCATGATAAATTAAGGCTACAAGCAAGTTGCTGCTATGTTGGATTGATGGACTGGAGTGGGAGTATTGCACCTGGCTGAACTGCAAGTCAACCATAATTAAAAAATGTCCCTGAAGGGCCCTTCCTATAGAGAGCTGCAGAGTTCCTGAGTTCCTGCTCAAATCCAGTTTGCTGTCCAAGTGGACACCCAGGTTTTTGTTCTCCTGTACCACCTCCACCATCTGTCCCCTAATGAAAAGAGGAGTAGCAGGAGTCCTGGGTCTCCTGAAGTCCTCCACCAGCTGCTTTGTTTTGCTGATGCTGAGCTGCAGGTGGTTCAGCTCACACCAGTCCACAAAACCAGCCACCGCCCTCTGGTGACACATCCTCCCCCCTGATGCATCCAGCAGCTGCAGAGATCTGAGAGCTTCTGTAGGTGGCAGGTCAGAATGCCGTACCTGAAGTCCGAGGTGGACAGGGTAAAGGGGACAGGACAGCAGAGTTGTTGTTGGCCAGTAAAGACATTCAGCCATTTCCCAATGTTTAGGTGTTTCACTGTAGGCAGAGGCTCCGGGTTGGTGTGAAACATCATTTAAACTGATCATCAGTATCAGATGATGTGCTGTTTGTGGGAAGAAAGAGAAGTTTTCAGAACCAAATTAGATCATGTCTTATTGTCTATTACCCTCATCTTTTCCTTTGTGTGTCTGTTTGTGTTTGTGTGTCAGGATTCACTCCCGGTGCAAGGGAGCTGTTCAAACAGGAGAACCACTTGGCTCTGTACCAGCTGCCATCTGGAGAGAAAACCAAGGAGTTAACCTCCCGCCACCTTCATTACTTCACCAAACGCCAGCCTCCCATGTCCCACCTCATCTCTCTGTTCGTACGAGACTCCTCCTCCAGTAAGTCTATACACACTTCAGTCAACCTGTGTCGTTCTACTGCTCTGTTTTCTTTTATTTTACAGTTTTTAATGAAAAGAGCTGATTTTTTTCTTATATGTACTTGATGCATTTTGCTGTTACTTGTCCTTTGTCTGTCTCTTCACCAAATAGATGAGCAAGTTAAAAAAAAAAAAAAAGGTGTTTGTGTATTTTCATGTCTGCTAATGTTATTCTCACTGTCTTTCTCTAACCTCTCTGTTGTAGATAACATCCAGATGCTGTCACATGGCTCGGCTGACCTCATCCTGGAAGCCTGCACTGACTTCTGGGATGGAACTGATATCTACCCCCTGTCGGGCTCAGACAGGTGCCGTCACACTGATCGCTCTTCTGTGGCTGTAAATCTTGAGTCAGACACAAGTATCAAAGTTTCATAAGCACAGCACAGGTGATATCATCCATATCTACACTCAGCTGCCACTTTATTATCCATGAAGCTCATCATGTTCAGGTTTTCTTCAAACTGTTTTAGAGACGTTGCTTCAACGTTCTGATCATTTTGGAGGCTGCAGTTTGTGATGCTGTTGAACTGTACAGTATATACAGAGGTCTTTCTGTTATTTAACCTGCCCTCACTGATATCAATAGTGAGGGTGGACAAAATAATAGAAGCTGCCACCTGAGTGTTTATTTCTACACTCTGCTCTTGTGTTACAGAAAGAAGGTCCTGGACTTCTACCAGCGGGCCTGTCTGTCAGGTTACTGCTCAGCCTTTGCCTACAAACCCATGCAAGTGTCACTGTCAAGCCAACTCAATGGGAAGTGTGTAGAACTGGCCCCCGGTCCCAGCCTCTTCTCTGGAGTGGAGCTGCCCTCCACCACCCCCATCAAATACAACTCCTGTAGGAACAGCTGGAGCTCAGATGGTAAGAGTCAGTGACGGAGGGACGGATTAATTCAAGTAATAAAACAGTAATAACACAACTCATTTTCCTGTCTCTTTTCCTTTGATCGTCTTCCCTTGTCATGTGTGCAGAGGGTATAGGTGAGGGGGTGGAGCGTGAGGACTGCGTCCAGGCCCTGAGTGGGCAGATCTTCATGGGAATGGTGTCGTCTCAGTTCCAGGCGAGGCTGGACACAGTCCGGCTTATCGATGCCCTGGTCACAGCTTGCATCCGCTTTGTTTACTTTTCTATGGAGGATGAGCTCCGCAGCAAGGTGAACACACACAAGCTCCAATAAACATTTGATAGTATCTAGTTTATGTTGGCTGAAGTGATCAAGGTATAGTTCTCTTTCATTTGGACAATAAATGGACTCCTTAATCTGATGTCTCTCTGTGTCTCTGCTGACAGCACATTGTTTTTTCCACATTCACCAAAATAAATGTGCATTTCCCAGCATGCATCTGATTCTAGTCCACAACAAAAAGCTGTCATTTTGAGAGTATGTGTTTATGTGGCTCATTTTGTGTCTGTGCAGGTTTTTGCTGAGAAGATGGGTTTAGAGACGGGCTGGAACTGCCACATCTCTCTGACCCCAAACGGAGACAGTCCCTGTGATGGAGCTCCATCCAGCCCCAGTCACGGTTCCCTGCACGAAGACCTGAACCAAGGTACCAAACCTGTGTTTGCACAACCTGAGGATATTATTCATTTTATTACATTTACTGTTGGGGTGCACTTCATGACTGTCCTTCTGTCTGCAGGTGTGATGTGGACATCAATGTAGGTTGTCATGGTTTCTGTGTTTAGTCTTGCTGTTTAATTACACAGACATAGATTTATCATTTGAAGAGTAAACCCACATGATTTCTGGATCAGAACTCGTCAAATTATGACATTACCCTGTTCTATGGGGTGGTCACAGTTTGAATTACATTGTATAACTTTACATGAGATTTTCCATTTTATGTTACTTTATGCTTCTTTTAGGGGAAATAACAGAAAGGAGTCCTGTAGAAGTGCAGGTCTGACATGAGTGATGTCTGTTCATTTGAGTTTTACAGAGTATCTCTAACTTTGCCGACTGTCTTCATATGTGATTCAGATTCTCGGGATGAAGCAGAAGGTCCTTTGCTGCCAGAGGAGGAAGCCCACTCTGACTTAGCCAGTTTCCAGCCCACAGACAGTGATGTGCCCAGCTTCCTGGAGGACTGCAACAGGGTAACAATACCTTTTATTAAAACCACTGAAGCTACAATGGAGAAATATCAGTATCTGTTTTTCATGCAGCTGTATAATACAGACAGATTCCTCTGTCTTATGCTTTGGTAACCAGCAGGAAATTGTGCTTTGTTTTGAAATTATTTTACATTAGTCTGAATCATTTTCTCTCCCTGCCCTTTGTCAGGCCAAGCTACCTCGTGGGATCCACCAGGTCCGTCCTCATCTGAAGAACATTGATAATGTGCCTCTTTTGGTGCCACTCTTCACTGACTGCACCCCTGACAGTGAGTATTCTTTATGTGTTTTATAGAATGAATCACTCTGCTTATGGGTAATTCCACTTTTTTGGAAAACTTTTTCATCTTACTTTTTAAAGATGTCCTCTGACTCCATTGTCTTCCTCTGCTCGTCAATGGTGAAACAGATTCTAATAAGGAAAAGCGATGATTAATAACCAACGAGGCTTATTTCATGTCTTCGATATACTCAGTGTTTGCTTTAGAGTACTGTAGACATTTACTTACAGTGGAGTTCTCTTCACAGCCATGTGTGAGATGATGAAGATCATGCAGGAGAACAGGGAGGTTACATGCTGTCTGGGAAGCTCCGCCAATTTCCGCAACAGCCGCCTGTTCCTACAGAGTGACATCAGGTATACACTCATTAATGAAGTACATCCTGTTTTTTCAAATTTGAAAATGAATGTTAATGAGACTAGGGCTTGGTTGAAAATAGCTGATTTTCATTTTTATCACAATTAAAACCAGTAAAAATTCTGAAGCAATATTTCTGCTATTAAAAAAATGAAAACTCATAGTAATACTATCTAGCCATGCAGAGAGTTGTAGTCTTGTTTGTCAGGGTTCAGGGATACCTGTCACTGAGATTTCTACATCTCATTCAAATAAACCGTGGTGGCCACCCGGCTCTGTCTGAAAAGGAGAGGAGGTCCTTTAGACTCCGTTGGCAGCGGACTGTCCAAAATTGAAGGACTCCGGAGTAAATGCAGTTTTGTGAAACATATATTCAAGCAGTTTTGTGAAAGATGATGCAAATAGTGCAAGTGCTGGAACAGACATTGTTTAAGTTATGGTTAACACTTACCTTTACCTGTCTGGTGTTCGCTCTGGGGTGCGTTGCTGAAAAGAGTCCCCTAGGTCAGCGGACCGTGTTAAGAACGTTCTGGGTACGACCAAGTGGCAGGACAAGAAAGGGGGGAGTCTGGAAATTGTATTGTATTGTAAAATGTATATATTTATTGTAATTATATTTATGGTGTTTGTTTTGGGGTTTAGGTTACAGCAGGCAGGTTATTTTAAATATTGTGGTTAAATATAGTATTCACATTTTTTATATAAGTCAATTATGCTTATGAATGTATGTTTAGGAACACCTGTGAATGTATGCACCCAATCACACCTACCAGAACACAGTATAAAAGGGCGCCAATTTTAAATCTGCTGTTGTTGCTGGTTAGGTTTCACCTATGGTTTGCTGCCATACCTGTGCTGCTGTTAGAAAATAAATATATGTCTATGCATATTCCATCTTCGCCTTGGCATTTTCTTCTTTCTGAAGTCTCTGTTGTCAGAACGGCCATTCTAACAAGTACAAATGCAATCCCTTTCACCTCCATTGTACTAGATGGAGACAGATACCTCACTACTAGAGGTAAATGGGAAAATATTTTCTAGTTTGTGTGTACTGACCCTTTAACAGCTTGCCATAGTCCAGCAACATTGTTTTGACTGATTATACAATAATTATGTAACAAACTACTTCTCATTCTCAGTCCACATGATTTTTCATCGTCCTCTCTCCACAGCATCGCTCTGGACCCTCTGTACCCGTCTGTACCCGTCTCAGTGTTCGTGGGAGACGTTTGGCTATGCCACCGGAGGAGGCTTCAACGGAGACGCTGAGGGTCTGTCTCCTCTGAGGCTCTCAGGACAGCTCAACAGTCTGGGCTGCTCTGTCACCTTCCACCAAGGAGAGAGCGTCAGCATGGTCAAGCTCATAGAGCAGGTTGGACACACACACACACACAGATACACTAAGTCAGAACGAGACACTTATATATGAATTCATTTGCTTTTTGGGTGAATCTTTTCCAGGCGCGACACACGACCTATGGCATCCGCAAATGCTTCCTCTTCCTGCTGCAGTGTCAGCTCAGTCTGGTCATCATCCAGGTGAGAGAGCACTTCACAAACTCAGAGCATGTGGATTTATATGGATTTATATGTACAAATACATTTCTCTGTGTGTATCATTGCTAACAGGCTAAAAGGCTAAAGACCTAATTAATATTGTGATGTACATTTCTGAATAAATAAATGAAGGAAGTGCTTCTGGTGTTTGTCCGTAGTTCTTAGCCTGTCTGGCTCAGCTTCCTCCTCCAATGAACACCACTGACATCCTCTGGCTGTCCTGCTTCAGCTGCCCACTTCTAAGGTACACACATAATAAAACACTGTGAACTGACAACACTGTGTTATTTCACTGTGTTTATACATTATAGTAATGGTCCATTTGTGTTCTCAGTGTGTCACTTCTGGGGAAGCCTCCAGACACTTCAGTCATGGCAGTTGCCACAGGGAAGAACCTAGATTTCATTCCAAGAAAGGTGGGATCCTGCCTCTCAGATCTTCCAAATCTACTCAACCTAGAAGCCTCACTTACTGGATTATTACTGCTAAAGCTTAGACAAACATTTATATAATATTAATTAGTAGCATTTAGTGTACATACTGTGTAGTGATATAGTGGAAACTTCTTCCAGTCAAATGAAGTCTCTAGAAAAATATTCCAGGAGAAAACTTTCATAAAAGCAGTAATGATAATGATAAATACCACAGACAACAAACAGCTGCTCTTTCTGCACCTTGTGTATTTACTGCATCTACACTTGGGGCCATTGATCAAACATGAATGACTAGTTATGTATACATGTACTTCTGTGTGCTTTTTAATCTCCTTTAAACTCTTACTCCTCTTTGACCAGACCCAGAACTACTTCCTTGGCTGTTTCCTGTTGAAGTTTGCTCTGACAGTGTGTGCCTACCTGTTGGCCTTTGGGTTTACGCTGCAGGAGGTCTGCCTAAGCAGAGGCAACAACACCTTAGCTGACAACACCACCATCACCTGCCACATACTCACAGCCAGGTAAAGAGAAGCACTGTCTCTAACTGTCCCATTGTCCTAAGTACACCAGCTGTACCAGCTGTGAGAACAGACACACTAGAATCGATGAGCTGATGAATGAAGTAACAGTTTTCCTGTGTGACTGCAGCTCTTCAGACGAGGCTCCTCAGTGGTTCAGTGAGCTGTCTAATGGCCTGCTGCTGACTCAGAAGGTCATGGCAGGGTTCCTCGTCTTACACACAGGTAGGAACTCTCTCTGTCATATTGAATACTGTACTGTAAGCTGTGGTCAAGCTTACTCGTGTCTTTTTATATGATTCAGACCAATCCCTTTCTTCTGTTGTTCACATTGTTGTTCACATTCTCTTGTTGCTGACCTTATTTTCCAGTGGTGATCTCCCTCAGCTACGTCCACCGCTCTCAGCCTCTGTGGAGAAAGAGTCCGTTCAGCAATACCTGGTGGTGTCTCACTGTACCTGTGGTGTAAGTTAGCACATCATTTGTATGCTCTATGGTTCATCTGTGCTTAAGCCAGTTTAGCTCTTACATCCTCAACGGTCCTGCTGTAACTGTAAGAGATTTTAATTTAGAACTCTGTGTCAGATATCACCCACTGCAGCACCACACAGAGTCGCTAAGTAGAAAGTTCTAGAGTGATCATCAGAAGAAAGACATCTTCATGTAGCTTGTTTCACAGTTCAGTGACTGACTAATAAAAGTGAAATCAAGTGAGCTCTTCCTACTGAGAGCTCACTCTGTGTGTATGTGTGGAACAAAAACATAACTGGAGATTTTGCTGAGTAGTTGTGATGGGAACGACCATGGAGAGACCACGTGGGCAAAGGGGGAATGTGTGCTGCTGTTAATTCATCATGGTACACACGTGCTTTTTCAACTTTTGCACAGGACTTTTGCAGGAAATGCATCATTTGTGCAGCTAACAATGCATCAGGGGCTCTTCATATGCCACCTGCTGGTCATCCACCTCCTGACAAACCCTTTGAACATTTAATGATGGATTTCATTGAACTAACACCAAGTGAAGGGAAAAGATACTGTCTTGTAATTGTTGACATGTTCAGCAAATGGCTTGAAGTTTTCCCCTCTTCCAAACAGGATGCTGGAGCTGTGGCTAAAGCACTGCTAACTGAAATTATTCCTAGGTGGGGAATTCCTTCAGTCATCAGCAGTGACAATGGACCAGGTTTTGTCAACCAAGCCCTGAAAGGAGTGTCAGACTATCTTGGGTTTGACAGACGTCATCATTGTTCATATCATCCAGCAGGTCCAGTTAGGCGCCCTCCCCTTACCACAGGTGCATGTGATGATGCTATGTTGAGATACTGTGCCAACTTGTCTACAACCTTGTCAGCATTACATTCACAGGTGAAAAGTGCCCTGCCATCTGCAGCCACAGCAGTCCTCCACAACTTACAGCCTGGAGATTGGGTTCTCATCAAAGACCACAGACGCCGTCACTGGAAACCAAGGTGTTTCCAGGGCCCGTTCCAGGTTCTGCTGACCACTGAGACAGCTGGAAAGGTTGCAGAGAAGGCCACATGGGTACACGCCAGCCACTGCAAACGGGTTCCTGAACCAAAGGCCGACAACCAGCCACCAGAGAATCAAAGCAAAGGAGGCCACATAAATTCTTTAGACCCAGAATAATGGTCTAGGGAAAACTGACTCATCCAGACGGTGAGGAAGACAACTGGGGTGCACGCCGTGCGCTGCCCCTAACCTGCAGCTGCGATGGAACCGTCTGCAATATAAGAGTGAGGGGTGAAAGAGCGCCCTCCTCCACCAGTAGCATGCCAAGCTCCAACCAAGTGACTACAGAGTAAAGCTCTGTGTCACCAACAAGAGCAACAATGTAAGGTCTATTGATAGGTCAGTCACACACCAGATGGCCTCTCTGGCTGAGACTTGTGATGATGATGATATTGATGTTTTGACTGTTTGTATTTTTCCCAGCTTGCTATCAACCTAAGGACGTCTGTGTCCTACAAAAACAGCTAAATGCATATTTTAACATTTAGCAGCTAATGATGTGTTTACTTAAACCCAAAGGAATGTAGTCACTGATCATATGATCAATTTGTATATACTTTGGTGTGGCCATTTTATGGCCAAACGGGGAATTGTAATGCCAATTTATCATATAACCATATACTCTTTTATCAAGCATTCATATATTCTCATGAACTCGTATATTCAATTCTGGGTGAAGTACATATAACATGACCTGTAGTGGCCTAATGTACTTTGTTTACTGTACTTTGTGAAGACACCTGTTATGTCTCCGGTGTCTCCGAGCACAACTTATCTCTATTATTTGACCTTCAGATTATTTTGTCTCCCTGCCATCCTTGCCATGCTGGTATGTGAGAAACAGGCATAAGTACTCTTGGAACTTGTAACCTGGGGTCAGACCTCTGTAGCATTTGATGCTGCGTGAGCTCTGTCCTTTCTGCACAAATGGATTACTCTGTAAACCTTATTTTATAATAAAGCATCAAAAGACAATAACTGTCTAAAGAATTCTTTTTCACTTCTCCAAAGGAGGAAAGTATTTTTCCACCACATATACGTTGGATTTCCGACTGTGATTGGTTCACACAGTTAACGTGGACCCTCAGCAGCAGACGTCTGTATCACTGTTTTTTCAATCAGACCAGCCGTCTGTGTGGTGCTGTCATTATTTCAGATGGACATGAATTGAACATTGCTCCTGTGTACATGTGGGTTGGTGGTATTTCTTGGTAGTGCATTCATTTAGAACTAAATACTATACTAATAGCTGTTTTTACACATATGGAAAGTCATTGTTGTCAGTGCTGGATTAGCCTTGTGGGGCAAAAATGAGCCTTGGGGCCCCAAGTGATTCATTTTATTTATTTCCAAAAAATGTTTTACATCCCAATATATAACCACATTGAAATATAAATTTATATATATATTGTAATGTTATTCTTTTTTTTTTTTTTTTTAACTTTTATTACGCTGGCATCAAATGACGTTCACATATTACATGTCGTAAGTTTACCTGAGGTTTTAAAATATTTCCCCCCTAAAAGAAATAATTGTCACTGTGGATTTTCTCCATATCACTCACAGCTGTTTCTAAACAAACCTGTAGTCCATCAAGTGATCGACACCATGAACATGAAGCATTTGGGGGACGCTGAAGTTCTGAGGTCTGTCCAGCCTGGACTGTTTTCTCTATTGTTTTTGCTGGGGATTTGGAGGGTCTAACCTCTGTGGATTTCACAACTAAAAACAAACTCTTCATTGATATTTTACAGGGTGATTCCAGGGTTCAGCATTTCCCCAGCAGAATTGAATCTCTGGTAGTGTGGAGGTTTTGGAACTAAATCCAAATGCTTGTTGCAACATTCAAATTTACAGACAATATAAGTGAATGGTTAACTCCATGTATTTTTTTTTTTTTTTTTTTTTTTTTGGTGCGGTTTGTGGTGGGGAGACTTGGACTTCTGACCTCAGCCCTGTTTAGCCTGTGTGCTGGCTTTTGTGTGTGTGTGTCTGCTTCAGTTATTCCACGGCTACAAACGCTCTCTACAGTCACACCTTTAAAGTGGGGCTGTATGTGAATAGGTACTATTAGATTTTCTGGTTTTACAGCACTGAAGTACTTATGATCACTTTGTGGCTGAAACTACTGAAGATGGTTCTTAGACAAACATTACAATGCAAGAGAACATTTCTCATTTCATTTTTTCTTTGCCCTGTTTTCTTCTTTATTGGTTTACATCATGACAAACATATGTGCTATGCTGCATGAAGAAGACCCAGGTGAATGCTCTGTCTTAATCAGTGTACTTGTTATCTATAGTTCTACTGTTTTATTCACTACACAGCATGGATACTTCACACTGTGTGTTAAAGCATGTGCCTCTGGAACAGCCTGCAGAGTCCATGCTAACATCCTGATAACATTACCATGCATAGGCTCGGAGCTGATGCCTCGTTAATTGTCACTTGATTTGTATGGTGGGCTGTTGGCTGATGGACTGTGATATAGCTGTTCACAAGATACAAGAAATGTATATTTTGTGATTTTTGAAAGTGTCAATGTTCAGGACTTTTGACAAATTTGTTTGTGTATTGATTATGTCATGTTAATAAATATGTTCTTTTATTTACAGTCCTGCTCAAAGTTATTGGCACTGCTGAATTTTAAGTAGAGTTTAGAATAGCTTCAGAAATAAATGGAAATCAAGCGGTTTTGTAGAATCAGAATATTTAATAAAATGTCCAGAGTTATTGAACAACAACAAAAATGCTTCCATATAGTGAAATCAAATTTACATACATAAAACATATGATGGACATAATTATTGGCATCCATTTGTTTTCATCTTATTTTTCACAAGCAAACCAAAATGTCTTTGGAACCTCACAGATTATTTTAGCCACGGCTAAACAAGGCCTTTCTTCTACAGACATCTCTGCACGAATTTCACTAGAAAGCGGGACCAGAAGAGGATTTTCTGCAAGAAATATCTGAAAACTTTGTGCTGCAGTTTAATGGGACTGCCCGACACGCATTTGGAGTTGGAGGTGGTGAAAGCCATAGCTGAGGTTTGAACCTCGTCGTGCTACAGATGTCATTTTATGCCCATTCATTGCTACTGCAAGGAATCACTGGTATCCTTATTGGTGCGAGCGTGTTCAGTCTGATTGGATGTTGTATTATTCCCTGCATTAGAAGTGTCACTGTAAGGTCTATAGGTCAATCACACACCAGATGGCCTCTCTGGCTGAGACTCGTCTTCTGTCAGATGTTGAAAACCCAACTGATTTATTTACTGATTGGATTCCTCCTCTTTATGATGATGATGATGATGATGATGATGTTTAGGTTTTGAGTTTTTGTATTTTCCCCCAGCTTGCTATCAACCTAAGGACGTCTGTGTCCTACAAAAACAGCTAAATGCATATTTTCACATATATCAGCTAATGATGTGTCTGATGTCGTCACTGATCATATGATCACTTTGTATTCTTTAGTGTGACAATTACTGTTTAGTTGTGGACTGGTCTGGTCTAACATTTCATTTGTCCATGTTTTTTCTCTCTCCCACAGGATCCTACTCTTCACCCTTCCAACATCATGTAAATTAGCATATTGTATAGTTTTTACTGTTTTTGTATTTTGTGTACTGTTTTTTTGTAAGTTTACTTAATTTTTTCTTTAGATTGTGATTGTATGATGTCTTTTAATGAGACTTTATTTGTTTTGAGGTCTTTATTATGTGTGTAAAAGTCCAAATAAACTCTGTTGTGTTTGATATTTCTTAACTGTTTTGCAGACACATTTCCCAATGAGGACTGTTGAATGGATTTGACAGTTTTACTGTGCATGAACTGAAACAATAAGACATGCCTCATGAACCTTAAACACTAATAAAAGTAAAATCAAGTGAGCTCTTCCTACTGAGAGCTCACTCTGTGTGTATGTGTGGAGCAAAAACATAACTGGAGATTTTGCTGAGTAGTTGTGATGGGAAGGCCACAGGTGACACACACCTTTGAAGGAAATTTAAGTAGGAAGCTTTTGGTAAACTGTTGATACTACTTCATATTGTAACATGGTTATAACGACCATGTTGGAAGACAATTGACAGAAGATTCACTGGTTGACTTTGCTTTTGAACATACCTTATATAACATCTATATCTATATCTATCTATACCTATATATCTATATATCTATCTATATCTATATCTATATATATATGTTTTTGTGTGTATGCATAAATCTGGCCAATAAAACTGATTCTGATTGAAGTCTTTAATGCATAAAGCCATGGAGTCAGACTGAAAGTGAACCCCTGGCAATCTGTGCTCATTCCAAACACCTGTTCTGTGTTGGACCCCCATTCAGACGTTACTGCTGCTTTATGAGGGCAGTCACCGCAGGTCCCTCCTACCACTTCACTCATTAGTCCCGTCCAATCAGAGTCCAGTTTGAGCCGCGCCAAAACTCAGTCGCACCTGATGCCCATGCGCTAATCAAACCCATGTGACCGGGGAGGAGAGGGCTCAGCCAATAGCAGGGCAGAATCTTATGTAGTGCAGCTTATAAGGCGTTGGGGTAACACTTGCTCGATTTTGCTGTGGAATACAGGATACATCCGTGACGTTCTGTTTTGTTGAAGCTCTTTTTCTGGCTATTGGAGTGAACTGAACTCGTTACCTGTAGACAGAAGAAGCCTGTGTGTTCATGTTTAGCGGGTTATTTGTTATTGTGCTTCCTGGTGCACAGTGAAAGCTGTGGCTGAGAGCAGAGAGACGATTCAGGCCTAGTGGAGCAGCTCCACTTTGGCTCCAGTGGAGCCCGAGACAGGAGGTTCACTGTCCGTAGCAGTCCAGAGGAAAAATGGCGGACGTGGAGGCCAGGTAAGGCCCACGCAGAACATTTAAAATGCAGAGCTTGAGTTGATTTGTGACCAGAGGCTAACATGTTTGATTATTTGTGTGTGTTTCCGCAGGACGAACGAAGGTTGCGTCGGTGTTGTCGGTAGGTGGAAGCATATATGCAGTTGTGGTCTGGACATAATTGTGTATATATGGAAGCCTATTGGCAGATAGTAGTGATGGCTCCGGCAACAGCGATGCGTCGGCGCATGCGTCGAACTCAGTGCAAAACCCGTGTCGGTGCGCTTATCGTTTAAAGAAAGTCACATGACTAATATAGGAACTGACACTGACGCGCCAAACTGTTTATAAAGAAGCGCATATGTTAACGGGATGCATCTGCCAAAAGAATCTCTGATCTTTTGCGGTTCATTGTCAAATTAATCAACAATTATGGAGCAGCCTCAAGCCAAAAGAAAGGTTTCCACCGTGTGGGACCATTTTGATCTCATATCGGGTCCTCATCTGTTCCGTGTGAGCGGGTGTTTTCTACAGCTGGAGAAGTTGTATCAACAAAGTGTAACAGACTGAATTTCAAAACGTTATTTTTTGAATAAAAATTTGTTAATAAAAAGAAAATCCCAGTCCACAAGCATCCTCATTCACAACATGTTCACTTAGATTTTCATGTTATGATACATGTTCACATTATTTATTGACTGTATCTAAAAATATCAAAGATTTTAAATTTAAATGAAGATATGAAAAAATACAATATAAAATACAATGACTTAAATTATATTATTGTATATACTAGGTTATCAAATCAGTGTCATTTGAGTCTGTCAACTAGGTTGCCTGTAGGGATTTTTAAGGTCCAGCAGGTGTCAGTATTCAGTGACACAGGATCGACACAATATCAATACAGTTTGACAATGTGTCATGACGCCTCATCTACCCATCACTAGCAGATAGTGTTGGCAGCATGGGTTGAGTTGCATGTCTTGTTGCCAGGCTTAATTGTTCAGCAGTGTGGATGAGGCCATGGCCAGGGTAGGCCCTCAGCTGCACCTTGAAGTGTTGCTGAATGTTGAAAATTCCATGTTAAATATCCAAAGCCTGTGTGTGCATGTGCCTTCTCTGCAGGAAGGATGAGCTGCTCTAGAGAATCATCAGAGGGTAAGAGAATTCAGAGTCAGAGAACTTTATTGTCATTCCTTCTACGTTCAGGTACGTATTAGGAACGAGATTACGTTGCACCAGCTCAGGAGATCACAGTAGAAAGGTACAGAAAAATAAATTACCATAAAAATAAGGATAAAAATAACATAAAAAAAGGACACAAAGTATTTACAAATAAAGTATTTTCAGCGAGATTGTGCGTAGAATATACATATATATATATATATATACACACACACACAGATATGTCTATATCTTTCCAAATAAAGCACATAAGTCAACATTGCTCAGTGTTTCTACATTTAAACATGTATTTGTGTGTGGAGCCCAGGTACGCCCCCTGCTGCCTGTGGAAGTGTTGTAAGATGTTTTAACTTCCAGAGTTTGACTTGCCTAGCACCTGTGGCTAATGTTGAGTGTGTTTCTTTGTGTGTTGTGCAGGATGGAGGAGCTGCTGATCCAGAGAACCATGAGGATGCATGTTGGCCAATACTGCTCAGTGTTTCTACACTGAAGGATTCATTTGTGTACACTCCCCAGCAACCGTGTGTGCCCATCAGCAGGTAGTGTTGGAAGCACAGGCTGTGTTGTGTAGTTTAGTGTTGTCAGGCTTAGTTGTGGCTATTTGTCACTATATGGATGGCACTGGGGTCAGTGTGGGTTTAGTGTGTGTGAGACATAGTTGCTGCTTGATGGAGAATAAAACTTATGCATGCATTAATGTCTCCTCCTTTCTTTCTGTGTGCAGCTGCTTGTGGCTGAGTGGCCATCCAACTTTGAGGCCATGGGCAATGTGGAGCTCAGGTAAGGCCCCTGCTGCAGCTGGAAGTCAAGCAAAATATTACAAGTTCAAGGACTGACTTGATTAGTATCCAAAACCAATGTCTTTGTATTTTTTCAGCAGGAGGGAGGAGCTGAGTGAGAGAGAGAGAGAGAGAGCTAGGGTGAGTGATGGAAGTGCAGGCCTGTCTTCAGCTCAGTTTAGATGGGCTTTGTTCTGTATCCAGGTGCATTGGAGTTTGGGTCTGGCTGAGTATTGTCAGGGCTCAGTTGTGGATGGATTCAGTGTGTGTGAAAAGCATTGAGGTCGGTGTAGGTTTACAGTGTTTATGCTTGTGTCAGTGTCGTCTGTAGGTGGAAGCATATATGCAGTTGTGATCTGGACACAACTGTGTATATGTGAAAGCCTATGAGTGTGTAGCTCTGTGTTGTGTATGTGGCTGTGGGTAGTTGTGTATGTGGCTGTGGGTAGTTGTCAATGTGTGGAGGTCGCATGGGTCAGTGTGTGTGTGTGTGTGTGTGTTAGATGTAGCTGGCTCTTGATGTAGAAGCTGCCAATAGTTGTGTATTGTTGATGGAGCTGTGTGGCTCGGTGTTTAGGTGCTGTGCTTGGGCCTGTAGGTGTGAGTCTGTGTGTGGCTGTGTTTAACAGGTTCTGGTGGAGTCGGGCTCCAATTGTGGCGTGGGTCTGCAGGTTTGTCTTGATGAAGATTGGCATGAAGGTCATGGAGGAGGTCACAGTCAAAGTGGAGCTCAGGTAGGCCTCCTGCTGCATCTGGAGGTTTTGCTAAATGTTTCAAAATGCAAGGTTAGACTTTCTTTCTCCCTGTGGCTCATGTTTACTTTCTTTGTGCAGGATGGAGCAGCTGATGGAGAGGACCACGAGAGACAAGGTAAGAGCAAGCATGTTGCTCAACATCGCTCAGTCTTTTTTTTTTTTTTTTTCTTTTTTTTAAACACTTAGGGGTTCATTTGTGTCTCACTGTCTCTGTTTCTGTCTTCAATTCAGGAAGTGTTGGATCAGAGACAGTTGGTGTGTGTCCTGGGACATGAAGAGGAAGAATTGTATAGAGCTTTGTCTCCTGTTGGTGTTGCGGACGGTGTGTTTGCAAATAAAGGATTGATTTGTACCCAGTGGCAGTTGTCTGTTGGTTGTGCTTACTTTGTGATGTACACACTGATTTCAAGGCTGCATGGACCTTGGAGAATGTGTCATGTTTAAACTTGACTGGCTCCACACTTTAGGTTAACATTTCAATGTTAGGTTTAAGACTTTTAGCTAATTCTTTGTTTAAATGGTTAGAGTCATCTGTGAGGACTGTCAGAGAGTAAATGTAATTGTAACATTTTCAGTTGTAGGTAACAGAAAATTTTTAGACAAATAGTTAATATGTAGATGAAACAGTGCAGGCTGTGCTGTGTGGATGCCAGATTCTCAGGCTTTAAACTGTGAGGTGTTAGATGCACCACTTAGACTTGATAGAGTTTTAAAAACTCTGTCCTTTTCTTGTTTAAACAGACCAAACCTATGTTAGAGAGCTGTATGTTTTGGCTGTTGGCCTGTGGTGTCTGGGTGCCATAGTGTAAGAGTTTAAACTGTGAGCTGTTGGATGCAATAGTAAGACTTATAGGTAACCATTAGCTGTACCACTTTGACTTTAGACATGAATTAAATAAGTAGATGTGTGTAATAGTTGGCTTTATATGTCTGACTTGTTTGGTATGACCACATGTATGTTAGAGTTTGGCACTGTGACTTTTAGACTGTGGTGTGTGGACGCCAGGCTGAGTTTAAACCCAGATGTGATAGAGTGACAGATGTTCAGTGTTTTTACACATATCCATTAATGTCTCTCTCTTTCCAGGTGTATGTGGCTGAGTGGGGCTCCAACATCCAAGTTGGATGAGGCCATATCCAGGGTGGAGCTCAGGTACGCCCCCTGCTGAATGTGGAAGTGTAGCAGAATGTTTCAAATAGGTTTGACTGTTTGTACCTGGATCTGATGTAGAGTGTGTTTGTCCTGTGCAGGATGGAGGAGCTGATCCAGAGGACCATGAGAAACAAGGTGAGAGAGAGCATGTTGGTCAGTGTTTCTGCAGATATGCATGCATTCATTTCTCTGTGTGTGTCTGAGTGTGTGAGCATACACAACACATACAGCTGTAATGTGCCTGGATGGCCTGTGTGTGTGTTTTTTTCCTCTTTCTCCTCCCCTGCCCTGCTTCACAGTGTTCCAGTGCAGATTGCCTTTTTCCTCTGGTGGCATCAGGCAGTAGAGTAAGTGTGGTGGGTGTTTGTGGAGAGGTGAGTTTGGGGGACCCTGTACATTTAGCAGCATGTAGGAATTATTGTTGTATAAACACACTAGGGTTATTGGTTGGTGCCACCCCCCTGTATTTTGTTCTCTTTATCTTTTTAGCGAGCTCAGCCAGGTCTTTTGTTTCCTTTGTTTTCTCAGGTAGTCAGTAATCTAGGCCTGGTTTTATTGGAACTTTTTTGGTTTTGTTTGGCACAACCACTGGTCCACATCTCCCCCACTTTTTCCATTTTGTTCCATTTTGATGTTTTCAAATAAACTAACTGTAATGATGCCACCTACACTGACTCTGTTCATTTGCTTTGGTTGCTTGTGTTACAGACCTGAAATCCCGAGCTTCCACCAACTAAGGTTTTTACACAAGTGGGGTCTCCTCAGGGATACTTTTTCCCAGGGTCAATACAAACCAACCAAAGAATTTTCAAGAGTCCTTGTAGTTTGGTATTTGTGTAAGAAGGATGTTTGACTTGCAGGACTTCATTGATAATCCTTGCATTGAAAAAGTTCATTCATGTGGTAAAGATGATTTGCTTTGTATAACAGCTCATTATGGCATCCCTGTCCAGAAAACTAGTCTTAAAAAGGAAATTCAAAACACAATAGTGGAAAAACTTGCTGAGTTGAAGGTTCTGCTTGTTCCTATTAACCCTGTTTCAGCTGAGTTAGGGGAGGAAGTTGTTGGTCCAAGTGTTTCCTCTCTTTCTGATGGTAAAAGGGAACAGGCTGTACATGATACACTCCGAGGTGCTAGGATTGAGAGTGAAGCTGTTCCAGCCACTTTTCCTCGCTTTGACCCTTTTTCCCCAGGGTCGTCTGGCTCCAGTTCAGATGCAAGGATCAAGGTCAGAATCGCTTGTCTCCAGCTGGAAGCACAGGAAAAGGAGAGGGTACGTAGAGCGGATTATGACCTTAGATTACAAGTTTGCAAGTTGGAGATAGAGGCTGAAAAAGAGATTAAGTTACGCCAGCTTGAATTGGAGGCCATGAAAATTTCTTCTGTACAGATTTCACAAGGGTCTGACAATTCTGTATCTCCACTGGTCCTGACAAAGCCAAGCTTTGATGTGAGTAGGAATATATCCTTGGTGCCCACATTTTGGGAGGCGGAGGTTGACTCCTGTTTTACAGCATTTGAGAGGATTGCTACAGCACTAAAGTGGCCTGAGGAGATGTGGCCTGTCCTGCTTCATTGCAAGCTCATAGGTAAGGCACAGGAGGTTGTCTTCCTTGTCGTTAACAGATAGCTTGTGTTATAATGTGCTTAAAGAATCCATACTGCGTGCTTATGAGCTGGTGATAAAATGTGTTTTTATCTTCTCGCCCAGACAAAGTTCCTATGTCACGCCCAGCGGGGTCTAGTTCTGGTCTCCCTCCTGTTGAAAAGGTTGAAAAGGCTAGGGGTCCATGGTCACCTCCCCGTGTACATCCTGAGTGCTTCTACTGTCAGAAAAAAGCTCACTTGATAGCTGATTGCCTATCACTAAAGCATAAACAACCCTCTAATCTCCAACAGCATGAGGCTGTCGGACGTCCACGTCCAGACATCAGTTGAGGACAACAAGCCTGACCCCTGTTTTAAGCCTTTCATTTCTGAGGGCTTTGTTTCATTAAGTGGGGATCCAAAAGATCAGCAGCCAGTAAAAATCCTGACACACAGGTGGATCCCAGTCCATTATCCATGAAGGCATTTTATCTTTGTCACCTATGTCATATTGTGGCTTGAGTGCAGCTGTTCAGGGTGTGGGGATGAAATTTGTCTCTGCTCCACTGCATAATATACATCTTCAGTCTCCTCTGGTCAGTGGGCTCTTTAAAGTTGCAGTCCTTCCAGCTTTACCAGTAAAAGGGATTGACTTTATTTTGTGGAATGATTTAGCTGGGGGTAAGGTTGTGCCTGATTCAAGCCCAGGGACAGACATTGCCCAAGAATACCCTGAGATCTTCCCAGCATGTGTGGTTACCAGGGCCCCATCGAGGAATAATGACCTTGACCCGTCTGATTCTTTCTTAGTCACAGGGCAGTCCCCTGACAGCCACTTTACTGAGGCCGAGAGCCAGCCTGATCAGTCAGGGTCACCTCTCTCCACCTGAAAAGAGTTTATTTCAGCCCAAAACACTGATATAACTCTCTCAAAAATGTCTCTCTTCTGTTGTTAAGCAGGAAGAGGCTCAGAAAAAGAAAGTGGCTTACCTTCTTGACGGTGGCTTGTTGATGCGTCGCTGATGCTGGTGAGGACTGGAGCGTGACCTTACAGGTTGTTGTCCCTACAGTCTACCACACACAGGTACTCTCTTTAGCTCATGACCACTCTTGGTCAGGACACATGGGCATTACAAAAATTTATCACAGAGTCCTTAAACATTTCTTTTGGCCAGGACTCAAGTCTGTTGTTGTTAACTATTGTTGTTCCTGCCATGTATACCAGGTTGTTGGCAAACCAAACCAGGTGATCCCCCTGCTCCCTTGCATCCCATTCCAGTGACAGGTGAGCCGTTTGATAAAGTCCTCACTGATTGTGTGGGTCCACTGCCAAAAACTAAAGCTGGGAATCAACCATTATGTGTGCCTCCACTATTGGAGGCACACATCATTTTTTTTATTGTTTTTTTATTGTTGTTTTTTTTTTTGTTGTTCCTTTGTGTTCAGCAGGTAGCTGCATCTGGCTGAGTGGGACTCCAACTTAGATGAGTCTTTTGAGGCTTTTGCTGCAGGTGGGCAGAGCTGATCCAGAGGACCCTTTGAGACCAGGTGCATGAAGGCCACATTGTGCAGTGTTTCTACCAGTATGCATGCATCCATGTCTGAATGAGAGAATGTTTGTATTAAAATCAGAAAGAAGGAAGTGCCTGCTTTTGTCTTTAATGCACTTTAGATGGGACTTAGATTAGTTGGGGGGGCACTGGGGTCCAACTAGGTTTAGAGTAGGGGTGTGCCCGATTCATAGATTAATCGTGACGCGACACTTGACGATTCAGAATCGATTCATAAATGTTCAAAAATCGATTCTTTTAATAACGGAAGGAAAATGCAGCGGTCGGAACGAAAAAAAAGTAGCGCGTGCCCCCCGGACATATTATAGGGCCCTGTGATTTCCGCGATCACTGAATCGCGGAATTGGATTAAAACCTATTAATCTATTAAATCTGAATCTATTTTTAACGCGGAATATCGCGGAATTTGACATAATTTGAGTGCAATGCTGTTTTCGTGTGGAAGAGGAACCTGTGTCAGGGGAAAACTGCACGGAGGGAAGCAAATCTGGGTGGCACAACAAGCCCCTTCCACAGACTAAGCCCGTCCCCCTTCAAAACAATTCAAGCATGGCGAAGCGGCTGCCTACGGCTCTGTGTTCGTCGGCGAAAAAACTGCGAAACTCGACGCGAACTGCTCGGCTCTGTACTGAGGGGTTAGCGTCGAGTGTTGCATATTCTGTCAACACTGTTGACTGGAAACGTAAGAATACGCGCAGTGACCGGATAGTGTCCAAAATCCTTATAAGAAACAATCTGACTGACATTCACATACAATAAGATTTAAAAGGATTACTTTCTGGACATGTAAATCAAGATATCAGATTGTAATAGAAGTGGAAATATTGTCAATTTCCTTTCCCTATTTTTTCTTTTCTTTTTTTAACAGATATTTTTTTCATGTACATGTTCATAATAAAATAATCAAATCAGAATCATGTCAGTACAGCCACACAATATATATTTTTAGTATTATTATTATTGTTTTTAGAGAGATAAACGTGTTTTACTTCAATGAATCGATATGTAAAAATATACATTATTTTACAAGTAACTGAGAAAAGAAACATTCTATGTGGGGAAAAAAAGATTAATCGAGATGCATCGATAATCGGGGAATAATCGAATCGTAGCACTGTGAATCGTAATCGAATCGTGAGGTGACTGAGATGGCACACCCCTAGTTTAGAGTGTATGTTTGCTATTTCCAGGCTGTTGCACCAGTGTTGGTATGTGGAAGCACATTATGCAGTTGGGATCCGGACACAGCTGTATATGTGTGGAAGCCCATCAGCAGGTAGTGTTGGAAGCACAGGCTCTGTTGTGTAGTTTAGTGTTGTCAGGCTTAGTTGTGGGTATTTGTCACTATATGGATGGCACTGGGGTCAGTGTGGGTTTAGTGTGTGTGAGACATAGTTGCTGCTTGATGGAGAGTAAAACTTATGCATGCATTAATGTCTCCTTCTTTCTTTCTGTGTGCAGCTGCTTGTGGCTGAGTGGCCATCCAACTTTGAGGCCATGGGCAATGTGGAGCTCAGGTAAGGCCCCTGCTGCAGCTGGAAGTGAAGTGAAATATTACAAGTTCAAGGACTGACTTGATTAGTATCCAAAACCAATGTCTTTGTGTTTTTCAGCAGGAGGGAGGAGCTGAGTGAGAGGACCATTTGAGACCAGGTGAGCAAGAGCCACATTGTAGTGTTTCTACACTTATACATGCACTAATTTTAGTGTGTGAGTGAGAGAGAGAGAGAGTGTGTGTTGTAGGTGTATGTGAGGTGGAGCCAGTGAAGGTGCTGCTGGTGAGGAAAGAGCGCCATCGTGTGGGAGTGAGGGACACACTGCAATTGTTCGTGTGTTGTCAGAGCTCTTTGTGGTAAGTGGATAAAAAAAAAAGAAAATCAAGGTCTGTTTCAAAGGTGGTTTGTGTGCTGATGCTTCCTGTTTGTGTTTCTCTTGCAGGATGGCAGAGCTTATTTGGAGGGTCATGAGAGACCAGGTGAGACGTTGCATGTTGGTTAACATTGTTTAGTGTTTCTACACATGCATGCATTCATTTCTGTGTGTGTGTGTGAGAGAGAGAGAGAGTGCTAGGGTGAGTGTTGGAAGTGCAGGCCTGTCTTCAGCTCAGTTTAGATGGGCTTTGTTCTGTATCCAGGTGCATTGGAGTTTGGGTCTGGCTGAGTATTGTCAGGGCTCAGTTGTGGATGGATTCAGTGTGTGTGAAAAGCATTGAGGTCAGTGTAAGTTTAGAGTCTTTGTTTGTGTCAGTGTCGTCTGTAGGTGGAAACATACAGACATTTATCTGTTTTAGAGCTGGTTTGGGCTTTTTAGGCAGAGCTATAAATTCAGCTTCTTCCTTATTACTTAAAGCTATTTTTTTTTACATTTTAATTATTGTCACTTTATTTATGACCAATGACTTATGACTAATAGGTATGAATTTTATGCATTTATTTATTCAGACATGTTTATCCTCTCTAGTATATATATATATATATATATTAAGCGGCTCTCTTGCTTACTATATATATCTGAGTGTGTATATGCACTCATTTATGCAGGAGATGCTACGTTGTGTGTGGAGACACCTGGTTGGCGTCTTAAAGGGACAGTCTCAGACACTGTGCTACACTTCCAGCCTTTTACACACTCTACCATTGACTGGTGTAGCCCACGGCAACATTTGGGCCATAAAAAGCCAGAAACCCTCATTATGCCCATAGACATGGAAACCATTTTATAGACTTGTTGCTGAGTGGACAGTATGTGTCTAATTTGCAGATATTTTGTGTGTATGTGTAGGTGCTGTGTTGTGTGGACAAACAGGGTATCCTGTCGTGGCCTAACCCCAGTCCAGAGACCGTGCTGTTCTTCAGCAGACGGGTGGAACCACCTCACAACAGCCAGGATGATCTCAGAGACGACCTGTCCGTCAACTCCTACTGCCGAATGGAGACGGATGACGACAGGGATCAGAATCAGAATCAGATCAGAATAACTTTATTGATCCCCGTAGGGAAATTCTTACTGTTACTTAACTCCCAATTGAAAATGAAGAGGAAAATTGCACATAGTTCGATGTAGGTGTTAGATGTATAGTTAGTTAGATGAGGTGTGTGTTTGTGTTTTCTCTGGAACCTTTTAGCCTCACCAGCAGCCCCAATTCACCACCTGATAAGGCACAGTGTTGTATCCACTCCTGACTAACTGTGACTGCTGTACAGGCCCAGGAGGGGCAGGCTCTGCTCTGTCTACCGGCAGAGTCCTCCACCCAGCTGGGGGAGGGGCCCGAGCCGAGCGAGACCTCACACGACAGCATTCGCTCATCTGACACGGTCCGGCTTCGGCGTTCCTGCCAGCCCGCACACAGTCGCACCAAACACCACTCTGGATCCAACGTGAGCTTCAGCCACGACACTGAGGGAGGCGAGGACGACCAGGCCCAGGCAAAGCTTAGACCTGAAACTGTACCAGCCGTTGTGAAAATAGGAAACATGCTATTGATTCAGTAAGCTGATGTAACTTTACTGTTCCTGCTATGTTGTGATGTTGTTGGTCTTTTCATTTCTGCGCCTTATTTGTCTCCAGGACGTTGCAATGGGCTGTCCAGAGGCGGAGGCAGAGGACTTTGTGTGTGACTACCACCTGGAGATGCTGAGCCTGTCACAGGACCAGCAGAACCCAACCAGCATCCAGTTTGATCATCTCTCCTGGCAGTGCCACCTGCCCTCCCTCAAGCCACTGGGCCTCAACATCATGCTGAACCTCTGCAACGCCAGCGTCACCCAGCAGCTCTGCCGCTTCTCTGACCACCTGTCCAACCTGGCTCTGCAGGAGAGCCACGGCTCTGTACTGCCTGTCTACGTACCCTGGGGGCTCTGTGAGCTCTCCAGGCTCATAGGTGAGCTTGGAATGACGGTGCTGCTTTGACATCTGGTTGGTTTAGAGCCACCTGTTAATACCATGACCTAGTTTGCCTCATAGTTTGGCTTTTTGTTAGGTCATGTGAAAACACAGTGATCAGAGGTTCAGAGGATTTTTCTTCAGTGGTAAAAGCTGATCTGGCTTTCATCCCACTCAGCATGAACTCCAGATTACATTTTACCCCAGAATAAAGTCCTTGCATAGATTCAATTTCCGAGCACTGTGAGAAGATCTATTTCTCACATGGTCTTCATGATAAATTAAGGCTACAAGCAAGTTGCTGCTATGTTGGATTGATGGACTGGAGTGGGAGTACTGCACCTGGCTGAACTGAGAGTGAACCATAATTAAAAAATGGCCGTGAAGGGCCCTTCCTATAGAGAGCTGCGAGTTCCTGAGTTCTTGCTCAAATCCAGTTTGCTGTCCAAGTGGACACCCAGGTTTTTGTTCTCGTGTACCACCTCCACCATCTGTCCCCTAATGAAACGAGGAGTAGCAGGAGTCCTGGGTCTCCTGAAGTCCTCCACCAGCTGCTTTGTTTTGCTGATGCTGAGCTGCAGGTGGTTCAGCTCACACCAGTCCACAAAACCAGCCACCGCCCTCTGGTGACACATCCTCCCCCCTGATGCATCCAGCAGCTGCAGAGATCTGAGAGCTTCTGTAGGTGGCAGGTCAGAATGCCGTACCTGAAGTCCGAGGTGGACAGGGTAAAGGGGACAGGACAGTCCCCTGTGGAGCTCCCGTCAGCAGTGGCTGCAAGCAGCAGGTTGTAGCAATCACAATCATAGGTTTAAACAGCTGAGACTCAGCGTCTGTCCCACTCCTCACCAGATGATGGCAGTGATGTGCAGAGTTGTTGTTGGCCAGTAAAGACATTCAGCCATTTCCCAATGTTTAGGTGTTTCACTGTAGGCAGAGGCTCCGGGTTGGTGTGAAACATCATTTAAACTGATCATCAGTATCAGATGATGTGCTGTTTGTGGGAAGAAAGTTTTCAGAACCAAATTAGCTCATGTCTTATTGTCTATTACCCTCATCTTTTCCTTTGTGTGTCTGTTTGTGTTTGTGTGTCAGGATTCACTCCCGGTGCAAGGGAGCTGTTCAAACAGGAGAACCACTTGGCTCTGTACCAGCTGCCATCTGGAGAGAAAACCAAGGAGTTAACCTCCCGCCACCTTCATTACTTCACCAAACGCCAGCCTCCCATGTCCCACCTCATCTCTCTGTTCGTACGAGACTCCTCCTCCAGTAAGTCTATACACACTTCAGTCAACCTGTGTCGTTCTACTGCTCTGTTTTCTTTTATTTTACAGTTTTTAATGAAAAGAGCTGATTTTTTTCTTATATGTACTTGGTGTATTTTGCTGTGTTACTTGTCCTTTGTCTGTCTCTTCACCAAATGGATGAGCAAGTTAAAAAAAAAAAAAAAAACGTGTTTGTGTGTATTTTCATGTCTGCTAATGTTATTCTCACTGTCTTTCTCTAACCTCTCTGTTGTAGATAACATCCAGATGCTGTCACATGGCTCGGCTGACCTCATCCTGGAAGCCTGCACTGACTTCTGGGATGGAACTGATATCTACCCCCTGTCGGGCTCAGACAGGTGCCGTCACACTGATCGCTCTTCTGTGGCTGTAAATCTTGAGTCAGACACAAGTATCAAAGTTTCATAAGCACAGCACAGGTGATATCATCCATATCTACACTCAGCTGCCACTTTATTATCCATGAAGCTCATCATGTTCAGGTTTTCTTCAAACTGTTTTAGAGACGTTGCTTCAACGTTCTGATCATTTTGGAGGCTGCAGTTTGTGATGCTGTTGAACTGTACAGTATATACAGAGGTCTTTCTGTTATTTAACCTGCCCTCACTGATATCAATAGGGTGGACAAAATAATAGAAGCTGCCACCTGAGTGTTTATTTCTACACTCTGCTCTTGTGTTACAGAAAGAAGGTCCTGGACTTCTACCAGCGGGCCTGTCTGTCAGGTTACTGCTCAGCCTTTGCCTACAAACCCATGCAAGTGTCACTGTCAAGCCAACTCAATGGGAAGTGTGTAGAACTGGCCCCCGGTCCCAGCCTCTTCTCTGGAGTGGAGCTGCCCTCCACCACCCCCATCAAATACAACTCCTGTAGGAACAGCTGGAGCTCAGATGGTAAGAGTCAGTGACGGAGGGACGGATTAATTCAAGTAATAAAACAGTAATAACACAACTCATTTTCCCTTGTCATGTGTGCAGAGGGTATAGGTGAGGGGGTGGAGCGTGAGGACTACGTCCAGGCCCTGAGTGGGCAGATCTTCATGGGAATGGTGTCGTCTCAGTTCCAGGCGAGGCTGGACACATTCCGGCTTATCGATGCCCTGGTCACAGCTTGCATCCGCTTTGTTTACTTTTCTATGGAGGATGAGCTCCGCAGCAAGGTGAACACACACAAGCTCCAATAAACATTTGATAGTATCTAGTTTATGTTGGCTGAAGTGATCAAGGTATAGTACTCTTTCATTTGGACAATAAATGGACTCCTTAATCTGATGTCTCTCTGTGTCTCTGCTGACAGCACATTGTTTTTTCCACATTCACCAAAATAAATGTGCATTTTGAGAGTATGTGTTTATTTATTTTGTGTCTGTGCAGGTTTTTGCTGAGAAGATGGGTTTAGAGACGGGCTGGAACTGCCACATCTCTCTGACCCCAAACGGAGACAGTCCCTGTGATGGAGCTCCATCCAGCCCCAGTCACGGTTCCCTGCGCGAAGACCTGAACCAAGGTACCAAACCTGTGTTTGCACAAACTGAGGAAATTATTCATTTTATTACATTTACTGTTGGGGTGCACTTCATGACTGTCCTTCTGTCTGCAGGTGTGATGTGGACATCAATGTAGGTTGTCATGGTTTCTGTGTTTAGTCTTGCTGTTTAATTACACAGACATAGATTTATCATTTGAAGAGTAAACCCACATGATTTCTGGATCAGAACTTGTCAAATTATGACATTACCCTGTTCTATGGGGTGATCACAGTTTGAATTACATTGTATAACTTTACATGAGATTTTCCATTTTATGTTACTTTATGCTTCTTTTAGGGGAAATAACAGAAAGGAGTCCTGTAGAAGTGCAGGTCTGACATGAGTGATGTCTGTTCATTTGAGTTTTACAGAGTATCTCTAACTTTGCCGACTGTCTTCATATGTGATTCAGATTCTCGGGATGAAGCAGAAGGTCCTTTGCTGCCAGTTTCCAGCCCACAGACAGTGATGTGCCCAGCTTCCTGGAGGACTGCAACAGGGTAACAATACCTTTTATTAAAACCACTGAAGCTACAATGGAGAAATATCAGTATCTGTTTTTCATGCAGCTGTATAATACAGACAGATTCCTCTGTCTTATGCTTTGGTAACCAGCAGGAAATTGTGCTTTGTTTTGAAATTATTTTACATTAGTCTGAATCATTTTCTCTCCCTGCCCTTTGTCAGGCCAAGCTACCTCGTGGGATCCACCAGGTCCGTCCTCATCTGAAGAACATTGATAATGTGCCTCTTTTGGTGCCACTCTTCACTGACTGCACCCCTGACAGTGAGTATTCTTTATGTGTTTTATAGAATGAATCACTCTGCTTATGGGTAATTCCACTTTTTTGGAAAACTTTTTCATTTTACTTTTTAAAGATGTCCTCTGACTCCATTGTCTTCCTCTGCTCGTCAATGGTGAAACAGATTCTAATAAGGAAAAGCGATGATTAATAACCAACAAGGCTTATTTCAAGGAAAGAATGAAAGATCTGTGTCACTGTCTGTGTCTTCGATATACTCAGTGTTTGCTTTAGAGTACTGTAGACATTTACTTACAGTGGAGTTCTCTTCACAGCCATGTGTGAGATGATGAAGATCATGCAGGAGAACAGGGAGGTTACATGCTGTCTGGGAAGCTCCGCCAATTTCCGCAACAGCCGCCTGTTCCTACAGAGTGACATCAGGTATACACTCATTAATGAAGTACATCCTGTTTTTTCAAATTTGAAAATAAATGTTAATGAGACTAGGGCTTGGTTGAAAATAGCTGATTTTCATTTTTATCACAATTAAAACCAGTAAAAATTCTGAAGCAATATTTCTGCTATTAAAAAAATGAAAACTCATAGTAATACTATCTCGCCATGCAGAGAGTTGTAGTCTTGTTTGTCAGGGTTCAGGGATACCTGTCACTGAGATTCCTACATCTCATTCAAATAAACCGTGGTGGCCACCCGGCTCTGTCATAAAAGGAGAGGAGGTCCTTTAGACTCCGTTGGCAGCGGACTGTCCAAAATTGAAGGACTCCGGAGTAAATGCAGTTTTGTGAAAGATGATGCAAATAGTGCAAGTGCTGGAACAGACATTGTTTAAGTTATGGTTAACACTTACCTTTACCTGTCTGGTGTTCGCTCTGGGGTGCGTTGCTGAAAAGAGTCCCCTAGGTCAGCGGACCGTGTTAAGAACGTTCTGGGTACGACCAAGTGGCAGGACAAGAAAGGGGGGAGTCTGGAAATTGTATTGTATTGTAAAATGTATATATTTATTGTAATTATATTTATGGTGTTTGTTTTGGGGTTTAGTTTACAGCAGGAAGGTTATTTTAAATATTGTGGTTAAATATAGTATTCACATTTTTTATATAAGTCAATTATGCTTATGAATGTATGTTTAGGAACACCTGTGAATGTATGCACCCAATCACACCTACCAGAACACAGTATAAAAGGGCGCCAATTTTAAATCTGCTGTTGTTGCTGGTTAGGTTTCACCTATGGTTTGCTGCCATACCTGTGCTGCTGTTAGAAAATAAATATATGTCTATGCATATTCCACCTTCGCCTTGGCATTTTCTTCTTTCTGAAGTCTCTGTTGTCAGAACGGCCATTCTAACAAGTACAAATGCAATTCCTTTCACCTCCATTGTACTAGCTGGAGACAGATACCTCACTACTAGAGGTAAATGGGAAAATATTTTCTAGTTTGTGTGTACTGACCCTTTAACAGCTTGCCATAGTCCGGCAACATTGTTTTGACTGATTATACAATAATTATGTAACAAACTACTTCTCATTCTCAGTCCACATGATTTTTCATCGTCCTCTCTCCACAGCATCGCTCTGGACCCTCTGTACCCGTCTCAGTGTTCGTGGGAGACATTTGGCTATGCCACCGGAGGAGGCTTCAACGGAGACGCTGAGGGTCTGTCTCCTCTGAGACTCTCAGGACAGCTCAACAGTCTGGGCTGCTCTGTCACCTTCCACCAAGGAGAGAGCGTCAGCATGGTCAAGCTCATAGAGCAGGTTGGACACACACACACACACAGATACACTAAGTCAGAACGAGACACTTATATATGAATTCATTTGCTTTTTGGGTGAATCTTTTCCAGGCGCGACACACGACCTATGGCATCCGCAAATGCTTCCTCTTCCTGCTGCAGTGTCAGCTCAGTCTGGTCATCATCCAGGTGAGAGAGCACTTCACAAACTCAGAGCATGTGGATTTATATGGATTTATATGTACAAATACATTTCTCTCATTTCTCTGTGTGTATCATTGCTAACAGGCTAAAAGACTAAAGACCTAATTAATATTGTGATGTACATTTCTGAATAAATAAATGAAGGAAGTGCTTCTGGTGTTTGTCCGTAGTTCTTAGCCTGTCTGGCTCAGCTTCCTCCTCCAATGAACACCACTGACATCCTCTGGCTGTCCTGCTTCAGCTGCCCACTTCTAAGGTACACACATAATAAAACACTGTGAACTGACAACACTGTGTTATTTCACTGTGTTTATACATTATAGTAATGGTCCTTTTGTGTTCTCAGTGTGTCACTTCTGGGGAAGCCTCCAGACACTTCAGTCATGGCAGTTGCCACAGGGAAGAACCTAGATTTCATTCCAAGAAAGGTGGGATCCTGCCTCTCAGATCTTCCACATCTACTGAACCTAGAAGCCTCACTTACTGGATTATTACTGCTAAAGCTTAGACAAACATTTATATAATATTAATTAGTAGCATTTAGTGTACATACTGTGTAGTGATATAGTGGAAACTTCTTCCAGTCAAATGAAGTCTCTAGAAAAATATTCCAGGAGAAAACTTTCATAAAAGCAGTAATGATAATGATAAATACCACAGACAACAAACAGCTGCTCTTTCTGCACCTTGTGTATTTACTGCATCTACACTTGGGGCCATTGATCAAACATGAATGACTAGTTATGTATACATGTACTTCTGTGTGCTTTTTAATCTCCTTTAAACTGTTACTCCTCTTTGACCAGACCCAGAACTACTTCCTTGGCTGTTTCCTGTTGAAGTTTGCTCTAACAGTGTGTGCCTACCTGTTGGCCTTTGGGTTTACGCTGCAGGAGGTCTGCCTAAGCAGAGGCAACAACACCATCACCTGCCACATACTCACAGCCAGGTAAAGAGAAGCACTGTCTCTAACTGTCCCACTGTCCTAAGTACACCAGCTGTACCAGCTGTGAGAACAGACACACTAGAATCGATGAACTGATGAATGAAGTAACAGTTTTCCTGTGTGACTGCAGCTCTTCAGACGAGGCTCCTCAGTGGTTCAGTGAGCTGTCTAATGGCCTGCTGCTGACTCAGAAGGTCATGGCAGGGTTCCTCGTCTTACACACAGGTAGGAACTCTCTCTGTCATATTGAATACTGTACTGTAAGCTGTGGTCAAGCTTACTCGTGTCTTTTTATATGATTCAAACCAATCCCTTTCTTCTGTTGCTCACATTGTTGTTCACATTCTCTTGTTGCTGACCTTATTTTCCAGTGGTGATCTCCCTCAGCTACGTCCACCGCTCTCAGCCTCTGTGGAGAAAGAGTCCGTTCAGCAATACCTGGTGGTGTCTCACTGTACCTGTGGTGTAAGTTAGCACATCATTTGTATGCTCTATGGTTCATCTGTGCTTAAGCCAGTTTAGCTCTTACATCCTCAACGGTCCTGCTGTAACTGTAAGAGATTTTAATTTAGAACTCTGTGTCAGATATCACCCACTGCAGCACCACACAGAGTCGCTAAGTAGAAAGTTCTAGAGTGATCATCAGAAGAAAGACATCTTCATGTAGCTTGTGAAATCAAGTCAGCTCTTCCTACTGAGAGCTCACTCTGTGTGTATGTGTGGAACAAAAACATAACTGGAGATTTTGCTGAGTAGTTGTGATGGGAACGACCATGGAGAGACCACGTGGGCAAAGGGGGAATGTGTGCTGCTGTTAATGCATCATGGTACACACGTGCTTTTTCAACTTTTGCACAGGACTTTTGCAGGAAATGCATCATTTGTGCAGCCAACAATGCATCAGGGGCTCTTCATATGCCACCTGCTGGTCATCCACCTCCTGACAAACCCTTTGAACATTTAATGATGGATTTCATTGAACTAACACCAAGTGAAGGGAAAAGATACTGTCTTGTAATTGTTGACATGTTCAGCAAATGGGTTGAAGTTTTCCCCTCTTCCAAACAGGATGCTGGAGCTGTGGCTAAAGCACTGCTAACTGAAATTATTCCTAGGTGGGGAATTCCTTCAGTCATCAGCAGTGACAATGGACCAGGTTTTGTCAACCAAGCCCTGAAAGGAGTGTCAGACTGCGGTCTTTTGGTGTGCAGGGGACACTCCTAAAGACCTTTTATGACTCTGTGGTGGCTTCAGCCATCTTGTACGGTGTAGTCTGCTGGAGCAGCAGCATAACTGAGAAGGAGAGGAAGAAGCTGGACAAAGTCATCAGGAAGTCCAGCTCTGTCCTGGGCTGTCCTCTGGACTCAGTGCGTGAGGTTGGAGACAGAAGGGTCCTAGCAAAACTGTCATCTATGCTGGACCACGAGTCCCACCCCCTGCAGAACGTCCTGTCAGCTCTGCAGAGCAGCTTCAGTGACAGACTGCTCCACCCTCGGTGTGTGAAGGAGAGATTTAGAAGATCTTTCCTTCCTGCTGCTGTCAGACTCTATAACGAACATTGTTAACACACATACTGATTACCATACATCAATGTGCAATAACCCAGTTATTAGTGTGCAATATTTGTGTACTATAGTCACTCAACTCAACAATCTCCATCTCATATTTATTTATTTATGTAGGTATATTTTTTAATTTTTTTACAGCAGCTATTTTCTTGTCTCATAGTTATTCTACCTTATTTAAATCTTGTTCTGGCCATATTGGCCTCTTACTTATATCTCACTTTCACTTATTGTACTGTATCCCTGCTGTTGCTAAATGCAATTTCCCCACTGAGGGACTAATAAAGGATTCTCTTATCTTATCTTATCTTAGACTATCTTGGGTATGACATACGTCATCATTGTTCATATCATCCAGTAGGTCCAGTTAGGCGCCCTCCCCTTACCACAGGTGCATGTGATGATGCTATGTTGAGATACTGTGCCAACTTGTCTACAACCTTATCAGCATTACATTCACAGGTGAAAAGTGCCCTGCCATCTGCAGCCACAGCAGTCCTCCACAACTTACAGCCTGGAGATTGGGTTCTCATCAAAGACCACAGACGCCGTCACTGGAAACGAAGGTGTTTCCAGGGCCCGTTCCAGGTTCTGCTGACCACTGAGACAGCTGGAAAGGTTGCTCTGTCTACCGGCAGAGTCCTCCACCCAGCTGGGGGAGGGGCCCGAGCCGAGCGAGACCTCACACGACAGCATTCGCTCATCTGACACGGTCCGGCTTCGGCGTTCCTGCCAGCCCGCACACAGTCGCACCAAACACCACTCTGGATCCAACGTGAGCTTCAGCCACGACACTGAGGGAGGCGAGGACGACCAGGCCCAGGTAAAGCTTAGACCTGAAACTGTACGAGCCGTTGTGAAAATAGGAAACATGCTATTGATTCAGTAAGCTGATGTAACTTTACTGTTCCTGCTATGTTGTGATGTTGTTGGTCTTTTCATTTCTGCCCCTTATTTGTCTCCAGGACGTTGCAATGGGCTGTCCAGAGGCGGAGGCAGAGGACTTTGTGTGTGACTACCACCTGGAGATGCTGAGCCTGTCACAGGACCAGCAGAACCCAACCAGCATCCAGTTTGATCATCTCTCCTGGCAGTGCCACCTGCCCTCCCTCAAGCCACTGGGCCTCAACATCATGCTGAACCTCTGCAATGCCAGCGTCACCCAGCAGCTCTGTCGCTTCTCTGACCACCTGTCCAACCTGGCTCTGCAGGAGAGCCACGGCTCTGTACTGCCTGTCTACGTACCCTGGGGGCTCTGTGAGCTCTCCAGGCTCATAGGTGAGCTTGGAATGACGGTGCTGCTTTGACATCTGGTTGGTTTAGAGCCACCTGTTAATACCATGACCTGGTTTGTCTCATAGTTTGGCTTTTTGTTAGGTCATGTGAAAACACAGTGATCAGAGGTTCAGAGGATTTTCTTCAGTGGTAAAAGCTGATCTGGCTTTCATCCCACTCAGCATGAACTCCAGATTACATTTTACCCCAGAATAAAGTCCTTGCATAGATTCAATTTCCGAGCACTGTGAGAAGATCGATTTCTCACATGGTCTTCATGATAAATTAAGGCTACAAGCAAGTTGCTGCTATGTTGGATTGATGGACTGGAGTGGGAGTATTGCACCTGGCTGAACTGAGAGTGAACCATAATTAAAAAATGGCCCTGAAGGGCCCTTCCTATAGAGAGCTGCGAGTTCCTGAGTTCTTGCTCAAGTCCAGTTTGCTGTCCAAGTGGACACCCAGGTTTTTGTTCTCCTGTACCACCTCCACCATCTGTCCCCTAATGAAACGAGGAGTAGCAGGAGTCCTGGGTCTCCTGAAGTCCTCCACCAGCTGCTTTGTTTTGCTGATGCTGAGCTGCAGGTGGTTCAGCTCACACCAGTCCACAAAACCAGCCACCGCCCTCTGGTGACACATCCTCCCCCCTGATGCATCCAGCAGCTGCAGAGATCTGAGAGCTTCTGTAGGTGGCAAGTCAGAATGCCGTACCTGAAGTCCGAGGTGGACAGGGTAAAGGGGACAGGACAGTCCCCTGTGGAGCTCCCGTCAGCAGTGGCTGCAAGCAGCAGGTTGTAGCAATCACAATCATAGGTTTAAACAGCTGAGACTCAGCGTCTGTCCCACTTTCACCAGATGATGGCAGTGATGTGCAGAGTTGTTGTTGGCCAGTAAAGACATTCAGCCATTTCCCAATGTTTAGGTGTTTCACTGTAGGCAGAGGCTCCGGGTTGGTGTGAAACATCATTTAAACTGATCATCAGTATCAGATGATGTGCTGTTTGTGGGAAGAAAGAGAAGTTTTCAGAACCAAATTAGATGATGTCTTATTATCTATTACCCTCATCTTTTCCTTTGTGTGACTGTTTGTGTTTGTGTGTCAGGATTCACTCCCGGTGCAAGGGAGCTGTTCAAACAGGAGAACCACTTGGCTCTGTACCAGCTGCCATCTGGAGAGAAAACCAAGGAGTTAACCTCCCGCCACCTTCATTACTTCACCAAACGCCAGCCTCCCATGTCCCACCTCATCTCTCTGTTCGTACGAGACTCCTCCTCCAGTAAGTCTATACACACTTCAGTCAACCTGTGTCGTTCTACTGCTCTGTTTTCTTTTATTTTACAGTTTTTAATGAAAAGAGCTGATTTTTTTCTTATATGTACTTGTTGCATTTTGCTGTTACTTGTCCTTTGTCTGTCTCTTCACCAAATAGATGAGCAAGTTAAAAAAAAAGGTGTTTATGTGTATTTTCATGTCTGCTAATGTTATTCTCACTGTCTTTCTCTAACCTCTCTGTTGTAGATAACATCCAGATGCTGTCACATGGTTCGGCTGACCTCATCCTGGAAGCCTGCACTGACTTCTGGGATGGAACTGATATCTACCCCCTGTCGGGCTCAGACAGGTGCCGTCACACTGATCACTCTTCTGTGGCTGTAAATCTTGAGTCAGACACAAGTATCAAAGTTTCATAAGCACAGCACAGGTGATATCATCCATATCTACACTCAGCTGCCACTTTATTATCCATGAAGCTCTTCATGTTCAGGTTTTCTTAAAACTGTTTTAGAGACGTTGCTTCAACGTTCTGATCATTTTGGAGGCTGCAGTTTGTGATGCTGTTGAACTGTACAGTATATACAGAGGTGTTTCTGTTATTTAACCTGCCCTCACTGATATCAATAGATTTCCAGCCCACAGACAGTGATGTGCCCAGCTTCCTGGAGGACTGCAACAGGGTAACAATACCTTTTATTAAAACCACTGAAGCTACAATGGAGAAATATCAGTATCTGTTTTTCATGCAGCTGTATAATACAGACAGATTCCTCTGTCTTATGCTTTGGTAACCAGCAGGAAATTGTGCTTTGTTTTGAAATTATTTTACATTAGTCTGAATCATTTTCTCTCCCTGCCCTTTGTCAGGCCAAGCTACCTCGTGGGATCCACCAGGTCCGTCCTCATCTGAAGAACATTGATAATGTGCCTCTTTTGGTGCCACTCTTCACTGACTGCACCCCTGACAGTGAGTATTCTTTATGTGTTTTATAGAATGAATCACTCTGCTTATGGGTAATTCCACTTTTTTGGAAAACTTTTTCATCTTACTTTTTAAAGATGTCCTCTGACTCCATTGTCTTCCTCTGCTCGTCAATGGTGAAACAGATTCTAATAAGGAAAAGCGATGATTAATAACCAACGAGGCTTATTTCAAGGAAAGAATGAAAGATCTGTGTCACTGTCTGTGTCTTCGATATACTCAGTGTTTGCTTTAGAGTACTGTAGACATTTACTTACAGTGGAGTTCTCTTCACAGCCATGTGTGAGATGATGAAGATCATGCAGGAGAACAGGGAGGTTACATGCTGTCTGGGAAGCTCCGCCAATTTCCGCAACAGCCGCCTGTTCCTACAGAGTGACATCAGGTATACACTCATTAATGAAGTACATCCTGTTTTTTCAAATTTGAAAATCAATGTTAATGAGACTAGATTTTCATTTTTATCACAATTAAAACCAGTAAATGTTGAATTCTGAAGCAATATTTCTGCTATTAAAAAAATGAAAACTCATAGTAATACTATCTAGCCATGCAGAGAGTTGTAGTCTTGTTTGTCAGGGTTCAGGGATACCTGTCACTGAGATTCCTACTTCCATCCCAAAACTTATTGTCCAGTACAAATGCAATTCCTTTCACCTCCATTGTACTAGCTGGAGACAGATACCTCACTACTAGAGGTAAATGGGAAAATATTTTCTAGTTTGTGTGTACTGACCCTTTAACAGCTTGCCATAGTCCAGCAACATTGTTTTGACTGATTATACAATAATTATGTAACAAACTACTTCTCATTCTCAGTCCACATGATTTTTCATCGTCCTCTCTCCACAGCATCGCTCTGGACCCTCTGTACCCGTCTCAGTGTTTGTGGGAGACGTTTGGCTATGCCACCGGAGGAGGCTTCAACGGAGACGCTGAGGGTCTGTCTCCTCTGAGGCTCTCAGGACAGCTCAACAGTCTGGGCTGCTCTGTCACCTTCCACCAAGGAGAGAGCGTCAGCATGGTCAAGCTCATAGAGCAGGTTGGACACACACACACACACAGATACACTAAGTCAGAACGAGACACTTATATATGAATTCATTTGCTTTTTTGGGTGAATCTTTTCCAGGCGCGACACACGACCTATGGCATCCGCAAATGCTTCCTCTTCCTGCTGCAGTGTCAGCTCAGTCTGGTCATCATCCAGGTGAGAGAGCACTTCACAAACTCAGAGCATGTGGATTTATATGGATTTATATGTACAAATACATTTCTCTGTGTGTATCATTGCTAACAGGCTAAAAGACTAAAGACCTAATTAATATTGTGATGTACATTTCTGAATAAATAAATGAAGGAAGTGCTTCTGGTGTTTGTCCGTAGTTCTTAGCCTGTCTGGCTCAGCTTCCTCCTCCAATGAACACCACTGACATCCTCTGGCTGTCCTGCTTCAGCTGCCCACTTCTAAGGTACACACATAATAAAACACTGTGAACTGACAACACTGTGTTATTTCACTGTGTTTATACATTATAGTAATGGTCCATTTGTGTTCTCAGTGTGTCACTTCTGGGGAAGCCTCCAGACACTTCAGTCATGGCAGTTGCCACAGGGAAGAACCTAGATTTCATTCCAAGAAAGGTGGGATCCTGCCTCTCAGATCTTCCACATCTACTAAACCTAGAAGCCTCACTTACTGGATTATTACTGCTAAAGCTTAGACAAACATTTATATAATATTAATTAGTAGCATTTAGTGTACATACTGTGTAGTGATATCGTGGAAACTTCTTCCAGTCAAATGAAGTCTCTAGAAAAATATTCCAGGAGAAAACTTTCATAAAAGCAGTAATGATAATGATAAATACCACAGACAACAAACAGCTGCTCTTTCTGCACCTTGTGTATTTACTGCATCTACACTTGGGGCCATTGATCAAACATGAATGACTAGTTATGTATACATGTACTTCTGTGTGCTTTTTAATCTCCTTTAAACTGTTACTCCTCTTTGACCAGACCCAGAACTACTTCCTTGGCTGTTTCCTGTTGAAGTTTGCTCTGACAGTGTGTGCCTACCTGTTGGCCTTTGGGTTTACGCTGCAGGAGGTCTGCCTAAGCAGAGGCAACAACACCACCATCACCTGCCACATACTCACAGCCAGGTAAAGAGAAGCACTGTCTCTAACTGTCCCACTGTCCCACTGTCCTAAGTACACCAGCTGTGAGAACAGACACACTAGAATCGATGAGCTGATGAATGAAGTAACAGTTTTCCTGTGTGACTGCAGCTCTTCAGACGAGGCTCCTCAGTGGTTCAGTGAGCTGTCTAATGGCCTGCTGCTGACTCAGAAGGTCATGGCAGGGTTCCTCGTCTTACACACAGGTAGGAACTCTCTCTGTCATATTGAATACTGTACTGTAAGCTGTGGTCAAGCTTACTCGTGTCTTTTTATATGATTCAAACCAATCCCTTTCTTCTGTTGTTCACATTGTTGTTCACATTCTCTTGTTGCAGACCTTATTTTCCAGTGGTGATCTCCCTCAGCTACGTCCACCGCTCTCAGCCTCTGTGGAGAAAGAGTCCGTTCAGCAATACCTGGTGGTGTCTCACTGTACCTGTGGTGTAAGTTAGCACATCATTTGTATGCTCTATGGTTCATCTGTGCTTAAGCCAGTTTAGCTCTTACATCCTCAACGGTCCTGCTGTAACTGTAAGAGATTTTAATTTAGAACTCTGTGTCAGATATCACCCACTGCAGCACCACACAGAGTCGCTAAGTAGAAAGTTCTAGAGTGATCATCAGAAGAAAGACATCTTCATGTAGCTTGTGAAATCAAGTGAGCTCTTCCTACTGAGAGCTCACTCTGTGTGTATGTGTGGAACAAAAACATAACTGGAGATTTTGCTGAGTAGTTGTGATGGGAACGACCATGGGAGAGACCACGTGGGCAAAGGGGGAATGTGTGCTGCTGTTAATTCATCATGGTACACACGTGCTTTTTCAACTTTTGCACAGGACTTTTGCAGGAAATGCATCATTTGTGCAGCCAACAATACATCAGGGGCTCTTCATATGCCACCTGCTGGTCATCCACCTCCTGACAAACCCTTTGAACATTTAATGATGGATTTCATTGAACTAACACCAAGTGAAGGGAAAAGATACTGTCTTGTAATTGTTGACATGTTCAGCAAATGGGTTGAAGTTTTCCCCTCTTCCAAACAGGATGCTGGAGCTGTGGCTAAAGCACTGCTAACTGAAATTATTCCTAGGTGGGGAATTCCTTCAGTCATCAGCAGTGACAATGGACCAGGTTTTGTCAACCAAGCCCTGAAAGAAGTGTCAGACTATCTTGGGTTTGACAGACGTCATCATTGTTCATATCATCCAGCAGGTCCAGTTAGGCGCCCTCCCCTTACCACAGGTGCATGTGATGATGCTATGTTGAGATACTGTGCCAACTTGTCTACAACCTTGTCAGCATTACATTCACAGGTGAAAAGTGCCCTGCCATCTGCAGCCACAGCAGTCCTCCACAACTTACAGCCTGGAGATTGGGTTCTCATCAAAGACCACAGACGCCGTCACTGGAAACGAAGGTGTTTCCAGGGCCCGTTCCAGGTTCTGCTGACCACTGAGACAGCTGGAAAGGTTGCAGAGAAGGCCACATGGGTACACGCCAGCCACTGCAAACGGGTTCCTGAACCAAAGGCCGACAACCAGCCACCAGAGAATCAAAGCAAAGGAGGCCACATAAATTCTTTAGACCCAGAATAATGGTCTAGGGAAAACTGACTCATCCAGACGGTGAGGAAGACAACTGGGGTGCACGCCGTGCGCTGCCCCTAACCTGCAGCTGCGGTGGAACCGTCTGCAATATAAGAGTGAGGGGTGAAAGAGCGCCCTCCTCCACCAGTAGCATGCCAAGCTCCAACCAAGTGACTACAGAGTAAAGCTCTGTGTCACCAACAAGAGCAACAATGTAAGGTCTATTGATAGGTCAGTCACACACCAGATGGCCTCTCTGGCTGAGACTTGTGATGATGATGATATTGATGTTTTGACTGTTTGTATTTTTCCCAGCTTGCTATCAACCTAAGGACGTCTGTGTCCTACAAAAACAGCTAAATGCATATTTTAACATTTATCAGCTAATGATGTGTTTACTTAAACCCAAAGGAATGTAGTCACTGATCATATGATCAATTTGTATATACTTTGGTGTGGCCATTTTATGGCCAAAGGGGGAATTGTAATGCCAATTTATCATATAACCATATACTCTTTTATCAAGCATTCGTATATTCTCATGAACTCGTATATTCAATTCTGGGTGAAGTACATATAACATGACCTGTAGTGGCCTAATGTACTTTGTTTACTGTACTTTGTGAAGACACCTGTTATGTCTCCGGTGTCTCCGAGCACAACTTATCTCTATTATTTGACCTTCAGATTATTTTGTCTCCCTGCCATCCTTGCCATGCTGGTATGTGAGAAACAGGCATAAGTACTCTTGGAACTTGTAACCTGGGGTCAGACCTCTGTAGCATTTGATGCTGCGTGAGCTCTGTCCTTTCTGCAGAAATGGATTACTCTGTAAACCTTATTTTAACTTTTTTTAAGTATTTTTCCACCACATATACGTTGGATTTCCGACGGTGATTGGTTCACACAGTTAACGTGGACCCTCAGCAGCAGACGTCTGTATCACTGTTTTTTCAATCAGACCAGCCGTCTGTGTGGTGCTGTCATTATTTCAGATGGACATGAATTGAACATTGCTCCTGTGTACATGTGGGTTGGTGGTATTTCTTGGTAGTGCATTCATTTAGAACTAAATACCAGCTGTTTTTACACATATGGAAAGTCATTGTTGTCAGTGCTGGATTAGCCTTGTGGGGCAAAAATGAGCCTTGGGGCCCCAAGTGATTCATTTTATTTATTTCCAAAAAATGTTTTACATCCCAATATATAACCACATTGAAATATAAATTTATATATATATTGTAATGTTATTCTTTTTTTTTTTTTTTTTAACTTTTATTACGCTGGCATCAAATGACGTTCACATATTACATGTCGTAAGTTTACCTGAGGTTTTAAAATATTTCCCCCCTAAAAGAAATAATTGTCACTGTGGATTTTCTCCATATCACTCACAGCTGTTTCTAAACAAACCTGTAGTCCATCAAGTGATCGACACCATGAACCTGGAGCATTTGGGGGACGCTGAAGTTCTGAGGTCTGTCCAGCCTGGACTGTTTTCTCTATTGTTTTTGCTGGGGATTTGGAGGGTCTAACCTCTGTGGATTTCACAACTAAAAACAAACTCTTCATTGATATTTTACAGGGTGATTCCAGGGTTCAGCATTTCCCCAGCAGAATTGAATCTCTGGTAGTGTGGAGGTTTTGGAACTAAATCCAAATGCTTGTTGCAACATTACAATTTACAGACAATATAAGTGAATGGTTAACTCCATGTATTTTTTTTTTTTTTTTTTTTTTTTTTTGGTGCGGTTTGTGGTGGGGAGACTTGGACTTCTGACCTCAGCCCTGTTTAGCCTGTGTGCTGGCTTTTGTGTGTGTGTGCGTGTGTGTGTGTGTGTGTGTGCGCGCCTGCTTCAGTTATTCCACGGCTACAAACGCTCTCTACAGTCACACCTTTAAAGTGGGGCTGTACGTGAATAGGTACTATTAGATTTTCTGCTTTTACAGCACTGAAGTACTCATGATCACTTTGTGGCTGAAACTACTGAAGATGGTTGTTAGACAAACATTACAATGCAAGAGAGCATTTCTCATTTCATTTTTTCTTTGCCCTGTTTTCTTCTTTATTGGTTTACATCATGACAAACATATGTGCTATGCTGCATGAAGAAGACCCAGGTGAATGCTCTGTCTTAATCAGTGTACTTGTTATCTATAGTTCTACTGTTTTATTCACTACACAGCATGGATACTTCACACTGTGTGTTAAAGCATGTGCCTCTGGTACAGCCTGCAGAGTCCATGCTAACATCCTGATAACATTACCATGCATAGGCTCGGAGCTGATGCCTCGTTAATTGTCACTTGATTTGTATGGTGGGCTGTTGGCTGATGGACTGTGATATAGCTGTTCACAAGATACAAGAAATGTATATTTGGGATTTTTTGAAAGTGTCTATGTTCAGGACTTTTGACAAATTTGTTTGTGTATTGATTATGTCATGTTAATAAATATCTTCTTTTATTTACAGTCCTGCTCAAAGTTATTGGCACTGCTGAATTTTAAGTAGAGTTTAGAATAGCTTCAGAAATAAATGGAAATCAAGCAGTTTTGTAGAATCAGAATATTTAATAAAATGTCCAGAGTTATTGAACAACAACAAAAATGCTTCCATATAGTCAAATCAAATTTACATACATAAAACATATGATGGACATAATTATTGGCATCCATTTGTTTTCATCTTCTTTTTCACAACCAAACCAAAATGTCTTTGGAACCTCACAGATTATGTTAGCCACGGCTAAACAAGGCCTTTCTTCTACAGAAATCTCTGCACGAATTTCACTAGAAAGCAGGACCAGAAGAGGATTTTCTGCAAGAAATATCTGAAAACTTTGTGCTGCAGTTTAATGGGACTGTCCGACACGCATTTGGAGTTGGAGGTGGTGAAAAGTCATAGCTGAGGTTTGAACCTCGTCGTGCTACAGATGTCATTTTATGCCCATTCATTGCTACTGCAAGGAATCACTGGTATCCTTATTGGTGCGAGCGTGTTCAGTCTGATTGGATGTTGTATTATTCCCTGCATTAGAAGTCTCACTGTAAGGTCTATAGGTCAATCACACACCAGATGGCCTCTCTGGCTGAGACTCGTCTTCTGTCAGATGTTGAAAACCCAACTGATTTATTTACTGATTGGATTCCTCCTCTTTATGATGATGATGATGATGTTTAGGTTTTGAGTTTTTGTATTTTCCCCCAGCTTGCTATCAACCTAAGGACGTCTGTGTCCTACAAAAACAGCTAAATGCATATTTTCGCATATATCAGCGAATGATGTGTCTACTTAAACCTAAAGGAATGTAGTCACTGACCATATGATCAATTTGTATACTTTAGTGTGACGGACAGTTACTGTCTAAAGAATTTTATTTCACTTCTCATCAGGAAGAAAGTATATTTCCACCACGCTTACATACATGTCGTCTGTGATAAAGGATATGAGAAAGCTTTGTAGATTCCAACAAAAGGGTTTTATTAAAGCTCAAGGTCTTAGATACATCACACTAAAACAGCATTTGTTTCTGAACAGCAGCCGTCCAGATTTTCAAGAAAAGATCACTCGCATAATAATTTTAACACAGTGTAGACTCCATCATTTTGTTCTGTCTTGTATATTCAGGCAGTAGTGTGGCCTTTTGGGCCAAAAGGGAGAAGCCTGCACCTTCAGAACTGAGCTTTTCCACCGGCGCTTCATGTTTGACATGTGGTCTGGCAGGAGCCAATCACCGCTACGTTTGGTGCAGTTGTCCAATCACCTCCTTGTCCTGGCGGAGTTTATTTGCATTCATGACCTTACGCATCTGAATATAATCGATCAGTTCTTCACGCAGCTAAGAAGAGGAGCGTGTTCGTAACACGTGGTTGGTGTAAATTTAGATGATAATGTTTCAGTTTAAATTACAAATATCAAAACTCTATGACTCTACAATATTAACATACAGAGACAAAAGGGTCCGTGTATCTTTTGGGATTTGAATTTTCCTTCAAACGCTGATATTTAAAAAAATAAAAAAGAGTGCTTATTTGATTTTCGTTTTAAAATACAAAAAACATTTTACTTTTTTGTGGGTCTTAAGGGAATCCTTGAAATTGAAAAATAACTTAGATTTTCTTTCTCTACTTAGCGTAACAAAATACAAAATCACAAAGAAGCAGAAACAAAAAATGACCATTTTCTCGTGCCCACAGACCGGATGTTGTCATTGTTTTCTTCTTCTTTTGTTTAACGGAGACCTGCTGCTGCTACCGGCTGCAGGATTTTCGCCACCTACTGTTCTTTATTTATAATAATCTCGCGTTTGGGCGAACGGCAGAATCCAGCGGCCAGGAAGAAGGAGATAGCCTGGTTCCTGTCAGAGCGGCGCGCCCAACCAAAATGTCCCTGGAACCTTACAGCCAGATTATTTTAGCCACGGCTAAACAAGGCCTTTCTTCTACAGAAATCTCTGAAATTTAACAAGAAAGCGGGACCAGAAGAGGATTTTCTGCAAGAAATATCTGAAAAGTTTGTGCTGCAGTTTAATGGGACTGTCCGACACGCAGTTGGAGTTGGAGGTGGTGAAAAGTCGTAGCTGAGGTTTGAACCTCGTCGTGCTACAGATGTCATTTTATGCCCATTCATCGCTACTGCAAGGAATCACTGGTATCCTTATTGGTGCGAGCGTGTTCAGTCTGATTGGATGTTGTATTATTCCCTGCATTAGAAGTGTCATTGTAAGGTCTATAGGTCAATCACACACCAGATGGCCTCTCTGGCTGAGACTTGTCTTCTGTCAGATGTTGAAAACCCAACTGATTTATTTACTGATTGGATTCCTCCTCTTTATGATGATGATGATGTTGATGTTTAGGTTTTGAGTTTTTGTATTTTCCCCCAGCTTGCTATCAACCTAAGGACGTCTGTGTCCTACAAAAACAGCTAAATGCATATTTTCACATATATCAGCTAATGATGTGTCTGATGTCGTCACTGATCATATGATCAATTTGTATTCTTTAGTGTGACAATTACTGTTTAGTTGTGGACTGGTCTGGTCTAACATTTCATTTGTCCATGTTTTTTCTCTCTCCCACAGGATCCTACTCTTCACCCCTCCAACATCATGTAAATTAGCATATTGTATAGTTTTTACTGTTTTTGTATTTTGTGTACTGGTTTTTTGTAAGTTTACTTCATTTTTTCTTTAGATTGTGATTGTATGATGTCTTTTAATGAGACTTTATTTGTTTTGAGGTCTTTATTATGTGTGTAAAAGTCTAAATAAACTCTGTTGTGTTTGATATTTCTTAACTGTTTTGCAGACACATTTCCCAATGAGGACTGTTGAATGGATTTGACAGTTTTACTGTGCATGAACTGAAACAATAAGACATGCCTCATGAACCTTAAACACTAAGTAAAATCAAGTGAGCTCTTCCTACTGAGGAGCAAAAACATAACTGGAGATTTTGCTGAGTAGTTGTGATGGGAAGGCCACAGGTGTCACACACCTTTGAAAGAAATTTAAGTAGGGAGCTTTTGGTAAACTGTTGATACTACTTCATATTGTAACATGGTTATAATGACCATGTTGGAAGACAATTGACAGAAGATTCACTGGTTGACTTTGCTTTTGAACATACCTTATATAACATCTATATGTATATCTATCTATCTATACCTATATATCTATCTATATCTATATCTATATATATGTTTTTGTGTGTATGCATAAATCTGGCCAATAAAACTGATTCTGATTGAAGTCTTTAATGCATAAAGCCATGGAGTCAGACTGAAAGTGAACCCCTGGCAACCTGTGATCATTCCAAACACCTGTTCTGTGTTGGACCCCCATTCAGACGTTACTGCTGCTTTATGAGGGCAGTCACCGCAGGTCCCTCCTACCACTTCACCCATTAGTCCCGTCCAATCAGAGTCCAGTTTGAGCCGCGCCAAAAACCAGTCGCACCTGTTGCCCCTGCGCTAATCAAACCCATGTGACCGGGGAGGAGAGGGCTCAGCCAATAGCAGGGCAGAATCTTATGTAGTGCAGCTTATAAGGCGTTGGGGTAACACTTGCTCGATTTTGCTGTGGAATACAGGATACATCCGTGACGTTCTGTTTTGTTGAAGCTCTTTTTCTGGTTAGTGGATCGAACTGAACTCGTTACCTGTAGACAGAAGAAGCCTGTGTGTTCATGTTTAGCAGGTTATTTGTTATTGTGCTTCCTGGTGCACAGTGAAAGCTGTGGCTGAGAGCAGAGAGACGATTCAGGCCTAGTGGAACGTTTAAAATGCAGAGCTTGAGTTGATTTGTGACCAGAGGCTAACATGTTTTTTTATGTGCCGGGTTTCCGCAGGACAGACGAAGGGATCCAGCGGAGCAGCCGAGACCATTTGGGAGAAAGCACCGCGCTTGGCGTCGCTCATCGGCTCTACACTTATGCGCGCGTATGTGTATGTGAGAGAGATCTGAGTGTTGAAGTGCAGGCTTGTGTCTTTAGCTCGGTTGAGATGGGCTTTGTAACCAGTATAGCTGCTTTGGAGTTTGGGACAGGCCAAGTGTTGGCAAGGCTTAGTTGTGGATGGATTCAGTGTGTGGAAGAAACTCGGCCTGCATAGGTTTGGAGCGCGCGTTTGCTGTTGCTGGGCCGTTGCGTCGGTGTTGTCGGTAGGTGGAAGCATATATGCAGTTGTGGTCTGGACATAATTGTGTATATATGGAAGCCTATTGGCAGATAGTAGTGATGGCTCCGGCAACAGCGATGCGTCGAGCTCATAGTCCAAAACCCGCTTGCGCTTGTCGTTTAAAGAAAGTCACATGACTGATATAGGAACTGACACTGACGCGCAAAACTGTTTATAAAGAAGCGCATATGTTAACGGGATGCATCTGCCAAAAGAATCTCTGATCTTTTGCTGTTCATTGTCAAATTAATCAATAATTATGGAGCAGCCTCAAGCCAAAAGAAAGGTTTCCACCGTGTGGGACCATTTTGATCTCATATCGGATCCTCATCTGTTCCGTGTGAGCGGGTGTTTTCTACAGCTGGAGAAGTTGTATCAAAAAAGCGTAACAGACTGAATTTCAAAACGGTTTTTTTTAAATAAAAATTTGTTTAAAAAAAAGAAAATCCCAGTCCACAAGCATCCTCATTCACAACACGTTCACTTAGATTTTCATGTTATGATACATGTTCACATTATTTATTGACTGTATCTAAAAATATCAAAGATTTTTAATTTAAATGAAGATATGAAATAATACAAAATATAATACAATAACTTAAGTTATATCATTGTATATACTAGGTCATCAAATCAGTGTCAGTTGAGTCTGTCAACTAGGTTGCCTGTAGGGATTTTTAAGGTCCAGCAGGTGTCAGTATTCAGTGACACAGTATCAATACAGTTTGGCAATGTGTCATGACGCCTCATCTACCCATCACTAGCAGATAGTGTTGGCAGCATGGGTTGAGTTGCATGTCTTGTTGCCAGGCTTAATTGTGGGTAACTGTTGGTGTGGATGGCCCTGGGTTAGGTGTAGGGTGTGTGTTCAGCAGTGTGGATGAGGCCATGGCCAGTGTGGGTCCTCAGCTGCACCTTGAAGTGTTGCTGAATGTTGAAAATTCCAGGTTAAATATCCAAAGCCTGTGTGTGCATGTGCCTTCTCTGCAGGAAGGATGAGCTGCTCTAGAGAATCATCAGAGGGTAAGAGAAAGCACATAAGTCAACATTGCTCAGTGTTTCTACATTTAAACATGTATTTGTTTGTGTGTGGAGCCCAGGTACGCCCCCTGCTGCCTGTGGAAGTGTTGTAATATGTTTTAACTTCCAGAGTTTGACTTGCCTAGCACCTGTGGCTAATGTTGAGTGTGTTTCTTTGTGTGTTGTGCAGGATGGAGGAGCTGCTGATCCAGAGAGTCATGAGGATGCATGTTGGCCAATACTGCTCAGTGTTTCTACACTGAAGGATTCATTTGTGTACACTCCCCAGCAACCGTGTGTGTACTGCATCTGAGTGGAAGACCTGGAGAAAAAAACTTCAAGGACTCATCAGTCAGAGTGGTCATGTGACTGTCGGCCTGCTGAAGCAGGGATGGAACCAGTGTGTGTAGAAACACAGGCTGTGTTGTGTAGTTTAGTGTTGTCAGGCTTAGTTGTGGCTATTTGTCACTATATGGATGGCACTGGGGTCAGTGTGGGTTTAGTGTGTGTGAGACATAGTTGCTGCTTGATGGAGAATAAAACTTATGCATGCATTAATGTCTCCTCCTTTCTTTCTGTGTGCAGCTGCTTCTGGCTGAGTGGCCATCCAACTTTGAGGCCATGGGCAATGTGGAGCTCAGGTAAGGCCCCTGCTGCAGCTGGAAGTCAAGCAAAATATTACAAGTTCAAGGACTGACTTGATTAGTATCCAAAACCAATGTCTTTGTGTTTTTCAGCAGGAGGGAGGAGCTGAGTGAGAGGACCATTTGAGACCAGGTGAGCAAGAGCCACATTGTAGTGTTTCTACACTTATACATGCACTAATTTTAGTCCGTGTGTGTTGTAGGTGTATGTGGGGTGGAGCCAGTGAAGGTGCTGCTGGTGAGGATAGAGCGCCATCCTGTGGGAGTGAGGGACAAACCGTGGCTGTTGTGTGTTGTCAGAGCTCTTTGTGGTAAGTGGATTAGAAAAGAAAATCAAGGGCTGTTTCAAAGGTGGTTTGTGTGCTGATGCTTCCTGTTTGTGTTTCTCTTGCAGGATGGCAGAGCTTATTTGGAGGGTCATGAGAGACCAGGTGAGACATTGCATGTTGGTTAACATTGTTTAGTATTTCTACTCATGCATGCATTCATTTGTGTGTGTGTGTGTGTGTGTGTTACTGAGAGAGAGAGAGCTAGGGTGAGTGTTGGAAGTGCAGGCCTGTCTTCAGCTCAGTTTAGATGGGCTTTGTTCTGTATCCAGGTGCATTGGAGTTTGGGTCTGGCTGAGTATTGTCAAGGCTCAGTTGTGGATGGATTCAGTGTGTGTGAAAAGCATTGGGGTCAGTGTAGGTTTAGAGTGTTTGTTCTTGTGTCAGTATTGTCTGTAGGTGGAAGCATATACAGTCCATGACAAAGGTCTTGTCACTCATCCAAGTTGTAGAAAAAACAAATAATAACTTGACTGGAATCAGAAATAGCTTATATGAAAGGCAAAGCTCTTTAGATTATGCCTGTTATACCAAAATAAAGTTTTGTATCATTCATTGAGTTTTACCATTTAATTAGGACAGAAAGGTCAGATTGTGCTTGGACAAAAGTCTTGTCGCATACAAAAATAATGTGCTTTACAAATTATTCTTTATTTTGAATACACAAACATGCTACAATAACATCAGAACATAAAGTCATGGTGCCTTGGAAAAAAGAATTAATATCGTGTATGGCTCCCATGAGCTTGGAGGACTGCATCCATACGTCTCGGCAATGACTCAGATAGCTTATTGATAAAGTCATCTGGAATGGCAAAGAAAACTGTCTTGCAGGACTCCCACAGTTCATCCTCCAAGCCTCCTCCTTCATCTTACCCCAGACATGCTCAATAATGTTCAAAACTTGACTGTTTTCTGGTTGAATCTTGGGTCCATGTGGGTTCCATCAGATCTTCTGCAGTATTTGCAGCTATTGGGATGCAGTTAAAGGATAATTCATCAGAAAAATCAACTTTCTGCAACTTTTCCACTGTCCATCCTTTCTGCAAGGTATAGGACTTTTCTTTGTTTGGAGTCATCTGTGAGGACTGCCAGAGAGTAAATGTAGTTGTAATAATTTGAGTTTTAGGTCAATTTTTAGACAAATAGTTAATATGTAGATGAAACAGTGCAGGCTGTGCTGTGTGGATGTCAGATTCTCAGGCTTTAAACTGTGAGGTGTTAGATGCACCACTTAGATTTGATAGAGTTTTAAAAACTCTGTCCTTTTCTTGTTTAAACAGACCAAACCTATGTTAGAGAGCTGTATGTTTTGGCTGTTGGCCTGTGGTGTCTGGGTGCCATAGTGTAAGAGTTTAAACTGTGAGGTGTTGGATGCAATAGTAAGACTTATAGGTAACCATTAGCTGTACCACTTTGACTTTAGACATGAATTAAATAAGTAGATGTGTGTAATAGTTGGCTTTATATGTCTGACTTGTTTGGTATGACCACATGTATGTTAGAGTTTGGCACTGTGACTTTTAGACTGTGGTGTGTGGACGCCAGGCTGAGTTTAAACCCAGATGTGATAGAGTGACAGATGTTCAGTGTTTTTACACATATCCATTAATGTCTCTCTCTTTCCAGGTGTATGTGGCTGAGTGGGGCTCCAACTTGGATGAGGCCATATCCAGGGTGGAGCTCAGGTACGCCCCCTGCTGAATGTGGAAGTGTAGCAGAATGTTTCAAATAGGTTTGACTGTTTGTACCTGGATCTGATGTATTGTGTGTTTGTCCTGTGCAGGATGGAGGAGCTGATCCAGAGGACCATGAGAAACAAGGTGAGAGAGAGCATGTTGGTCAGTGTTTCTACAGATATGCATGCATTCATTTCTCTGTGTGTGTCTGAGTGTGTGAGCATACACAACACATACAGCTGTTATGTGCCTGGATGGCCTGTGTGCTTTTTTTCCTCTTTCTCCTCCCCTGCCCTGCTTCACAGTGTTCCAGGTGCAGATTGCCTTTTTCCTCTGGTGGCATCAGGCAGTAGAGTAAGTGTGGTGGGTGTTTGTGGAGAGGTGAGTTTGGGGGACCCTGTACATTTAGCAGCATGTAGGAATTATTGTTGTATAAACACACTAGGGTTATTGGTTGGTGCCACCCCCCTGTATTTTGTTCTCTTTATCTTTTTAGCGAGCTCAGCCAGGTCTTTTGTTTCCTTTGTTTTCTCAGGTAGTCAGTAATCTAGGCCTGGTTTTATTGGAACTTTTTTGGTTTTGTTTGGCACAACCACTGGTCCACATCTCCCCCACTTTGTCCATTTTGTTCCATTTTGATGTTTTCAAATAAACTAACTGTAATGATGCCACCTACACTGACTCTGTTCATTTGCTTTGGTTGCTTGTGTTACAGAGCTGAAATCCCGAGCTTCCACCAACTAAGGTTGGAACACAAGTGGGGTCTCCTCAGGGATACTTTTTCCCAGGGTCAGTATAAACCAACCAAAGAATTTTGAAGAGTCCTTGTAGTTTGGTATTTGTGTAAGAAGGATGTTTGACTTGCAGGACTTCATTGATAATCCTTGCATTGAAAAAGTTCATTCATGTGGTAAAGATGATTTGCTTTGTATAACAGCTCATTATGGCATCCCTGTCCAGAAAACTAGTCTTAAAAAGGAAATTCAAAACACAATAGTGGAAAAACTTGCTGAGTTGAAGGTTCTGCTTGTTCCTATTAACCCTGTTTCAGCTGAGTTAGGGGAGGAAGTTGTTGGTCCAAGTGTTTCCTCTCTTTCTGATGGTAAAAGGGAACAGGCTGTACATGATACACCCCGAGGTGCTTGGATTGAGAGTGAAGCTGTTCCAGCCACTTTTCCTCGCTTTGACCCTTTTTCCCCAGGGTCGTCTGGCTCCAGTTCAGATGCAGGGATCAAGGTCACAATCGCTCGTCTCCAGCTGGAAGCACAGGAAAAGGAGAGGGTACGTAGAGCGGATTATGACCTGCACTAATTTTAGTGTGTGTGAGTGAGCGAGAGAGAGTGTGTGTTGTAGGTGTATGTGAGGTGGAGCCAGTGAAGGTGCTGCTGGTGAGGATAGAGCGCCATCCTGTGGGAGTGAGGGACACACCATTGCATTTGTGTGTTGTCAGAGCTCTTTGTGGTAAGTGGATTAAAAAAAAAGAAAATCAAGGACTGTTTCAAAGGTGGTTTGTGTGCTGATGCTTCCTGTTTGTGTTTCTCTTGCAGGATGGCAGAGCTTATTTGGAGGGTCATGAGAGACCAGGTGAGACGTTGCATGTTGGTTAACATTGTTTAGTGTTTCTACACATGCATGCATTCATTTCTGTGTGTGTGTGTGTGTGTGTGTGTGTGTGAGAGAGAGAGAGTGCTAGGGTGAGTGTTGGAAGTGCAGGCCTGTCTTCAGCTCAGTTTAGATGGGCTTTGTTCTGTATCCAGGTGCATTGGAGTTTGGGTCTGGCTGAGTATTGTCAGGGCTCAGTTGTGGATGGATTCAGTGTGTGTGAAAAGCATTGAGGTCAGTGTAAGTTTAGAGTCTTTGTTTGTGTCAGTGTCGTCTGTAGGTGGAAACATACAGACATTTATCTGTTTTAGAGCTGGTTTGGGCTTTTTAGGCAGAGCTATAAATTCAGCTTCTTCCTTATTACTTAAAGCTTTTTTTTTTTACATTTTAATTATTGTCACTTTATTTATGACCAATGACTTATGACTAATAGGTATGAATTTTATGCATTTATTTATTCAGACATGTTTATCCTCTCTAGTATATTGTATTAAGCGGCTCTCTTGCTTACTATATATATCTGAGTGTGTATATGCACTCATTTATGCAGGAGATGCTACGTTGTGTGTGGAGACACCTGGTTGGCGTCTTAAAGGGACAGTCTCAGACACTGTGCTACACTTCCAGCCTTTTACACACTCTACCATTGACTGGTGTAGCCCACGGCAACATTTGGGCCATAAAAAGCCAGAAACCCTCATTATGCCCATAGATATGGAAACCATTTTATAGACTTGTTGCTGAGTGGACAGTATGTGTCTAATTTGCAGATATTGTGTGTGTATGTGTAGGTGCTGTGTTGTGTTGTGTGGACAAACAGGGTATCCTGTCGTGGCCTAACCCCAGTCCAGAGACCGTGCTGTTCTTCAGAGGACGGGTCGAACCACCTCACAACAGCCAGGATGATCTCAGAGACGACCTGTCCGTCAACTCCTACTGCCGAATGGAGACGGATGACGACAGGGATCAGAATCAGAATCAGATCAGAATAACTTTATTGATCCCCGTAGGGAAATTCTTACTGTTACTTAACTCCCAGTTGAAAATGAAGAGGAAAATTGCACATAGTTCGATGTAGGTGTTAGATGTATAGTTAGTTAGATGAGGTGTGTGTTTGTGTTTTCTCTGGCACCTTTTAGCCTCACCAGCAGCCCCAATTCACCACCTGATAAGGCACAGTCTTGTATCCACTCCTGACTAACTGTGACTGCTGTACAGGCCCAGGAGGGGCAGGCTCTGCTCTGTCTACCGGCAGAGTCCTCCACCCAGCTGGGGGAGGGGCCCGAGCCGAGCGAGACCTCACACGACAGCATTCGCTCATCTGACACGGCCCGGCTTCGGCGTTCCTGCCAGCCCGCACACAGTCGCACCAAACACCACTCTGGATCCAACGTGAGCTTCAGCCACGACACTGAGGGAGGCGAGGACGACCAGGCCCAGGTAAAGCTTAGACCTGAAACTGTACCAGCCGTTGTGAAAATAGGAAACATGCTATTGATTCAGTAAGCTGATGTAACTTTACTATTCCTGCTATGTTGTGATGTTGTTGGTCTTTTCATTTCTGTCCCATTTGTCTCCAGGACTTTGCAATGGGCTGCCCAGAAGCGGAGGCAGAGGACTTTGTGTGTGACTACCACCTGGAGATGCTGAGCCTGTCACAGGACCAGCAGAACCCAACCAGCATCCAGTTTGATCATCTCTCCTGGCAGTGCCACCTGCCCTCCCTCAAGCCACTGGGCCTCAACATCATGCTGAACCTCTGCAACGCCAGCGTCACCCAGCAGCTCTGCCGCTTCTCTGACCACCTGTCCAACCTGGCTCTGCAGGAGAGCCACGGCTCTGTACTGCCTGTCTACGTACCCTGGGGGCTCTGTGAGCTCTCCAGGCTCATAGGTGAGCTTGGAATGATGGTGCTGCTTTGACATCTGGTTGGTTTAGAGCCACCTGTTAATACCATGACCTGGTTTGTCTCATAGTTTGGCTTTTTGTTAGGTCATGTGAAAACACAGTGATCAGAGGTTCAGAGGATTTTTCTTCAGAGGTAAAAGCTGATCTGGCTTTCATCCCACTCAGCATGAACTCCAGATTACATTTTACCCCAGAATAAAGTCCTTGCATAGATTACATTTCCGAGCACTGTGAGAAGATCTATTTCTCACATGGTCTTCATGATAAATTAAGGCTACAAGCAAGTTGCTGCTATGATGGATTGATGGACTGGAGTGGGAGTACTGCACCTGGCTGAACTGAGAGTGAACCATAATTAAAAAATGGCCCTGAAGGGCCCTTCCTATAGAGAGCTGCGAATTCCTGAGTTCCTGCTCAAATCCAGTTTGCTGTCCTAGTGGACACCCAGGTTTTTGTTCTCCTGTACCACCTCCACCATCTGTCCCCTAATGAAAAGAGGAGTAGCAGGAGTCCTGGGTCTCCTGAAGTCCTCCACCAGCTGCTTTGTTTTGCTGATGCTGAGCTGCAGGTGGTTCAGCTCACACCAGTCCACAAAACCAGCCACCGCCCTCTGGTGACACATCCTCCCCCCTGATGCATCCAGCAGCTGCAGAGATCTGAGAGCTTCTGTAGGTGGCAGGTCAGAATGCTGTACCTGAAGTCCAAGGTGGACAGGGTAAAGGGGACAGGACAGTCCCCTGTGGAGCTCCCGTCAGCAGTGGCTGTAAGCAGCAGGTTGTAGCAATCACAATCATAGGTTTAAACAGCTGAGACTCAGCGTCTGTCCCACTCCTCACCAGATGATGGCAGTGATGTGCAGAGTTGTTGTTGGCCAGTAAAGACATTCATCCATTTCCCAATGTTTAGGTGTTTCACTGTAGGCAGAGGCTCCGGGTTGGTGTGAAACATCATTTAAACTGATCATCAGTATCAGATGATGTGCTGTTTGTGGGAAGAAAGAGAAGTTTTCAGAACCAAATTAGATCATGTCTTATTATCTATTACCCTCATCTTTTCCTTTGTGTGTTTGTTTGTGTTTGTGTGTCAGGATTCACTCCCGGTGCAGGGAACTGTTCAAACAGGAGAACCACTTGACTCTGTACCAGCTGCCATCTGGAGAGAAAACCAAGGAGTTAACCTCCCGCCACCTTCATTACTTCACCAAACGCCAGCCTCCCATGTCCCACCTCATCTCTCTGTTCGTACGAGACTCCTCCTCCAGTAAGTCTATACACACTTCAGTCAACCTGTGTCGTTCTACTGCTCTGTTTTCTTTTATTTTACAGTTTTTAATGAAAAGAGCTGATTTTTTTCTTATATGTACTTGGTGTATTTTGCTGTTACTTGTCCTTTGTCTGTCTCTTCACCAAATAGATGAGCAAGTTAAAAAAAAAAAAAAAAAAAAGGTGCTTGTGTATTTTCATGTCTGCTAATGTTATTCTCACTGTCTTTCTCTAACCTCTCTGTTGTAGATAACATCCAGATGCTGTCACATGGCTCGGCTGACCTCATCCTGGAAGCCTGCACTGACTTCTGGGATGGAACTGATATCTACCCCCTGTCGGGCTCAGACAGGTGCCGTCACACTGATCGCTCTTCTGTGGCTGTAAATCTTGAGTCAGACACAAGTATCAAAGTTTCATAAGCACAGCACAGGTGATATCATCCATATCTACACTCAGCTGCCACTTTATTATCCATGAAGCTCATCATGTTCAGGTTTTCTTCAAACTGTTTTAGAGACGTTGCTTCAACGTTCTGATCATTTTGGAGGCTGCAGTTTGTGATGCTGTTGAACTGTACAGTATATACAGAGGTGTTTCTGTTATTTAACCTGCCCTCACTGATATCAATAGGGTGGACAAAATAATAGAAGCTGCCACCTGAGTGTTTATTTCTACACTCTGCTCTTGTGTTACAGAAAGAAGGTCCTGGACTTCTACCAGCGGGCCTGTCTGTCAGGTTACTGCTCAGCCTTTGCCTACAAACCCATGCAAGTGTCACTGTCAAGCCAACTCAATGGGAAGTGTGTAGAACTGGCCCCCGGTCCCAGCCTCTTCTCTGGAGTGGAGCTGCCCTCCACCAAATACAACTCCTGTAGGAACAGCTGGAGCTCAGATGGTAAGAGTTCGTGACGGAGGGACGGATTAATTCAAGTAATAAAACAGTAATAACACAACTCATTTTCCTGTCTCTTTTCCTTTGACTGTCTTCCCTTGTCATGTGTGCAGAGGGTATAGGTGAGGGGGTGGAGCGTGAGGACTGCGTCCAGGCCCTGAGTGGGCAGATCTTCATGGGAATGGTGTTGTCTCAGTTCCAGGCGAGGCTGGACACAGTCCGGCTTATCGATGCCCTGGTCACAGCTTGCATCCGCTTTGTTTACTTTTCTATGGAGGATGAGCTCCGCAGCAAGGTGAACACACACAAGCTCCAATAAACATTTGATAGTATCTAGTTTATGTTGGATGAAGTGATCAAGGTATAGTACTCTTTCATTTGGACAATAAATGGACTCCTTAATCTGATGTCTCTCTGTGTCTCTGCTGACAGCACATTGTTTTTTCTAGTCCACACTGGGTGAACTGCAACAGGGTAACAATACCTTTTATTAAAACCACTGAAGCTACAATGGAGAAATATCAGTATCTGTTTTTCATGCAGCTGTATAATACAGACAGATTCCTCTGTCTTATGCTTTGGTAACCAGCAGGAAATTGTGCTTTGTTTTGAAATTATTTTACATTAGTCTGAATCATTTTCTCTCCCTGCCCTTTGTCAGGCCAAGCTACCTCGTGGGATCCACCAGGTCCGTCCTCATCTGAAGAACATTGATAATGTGCCTCTTTTGGTGCCACTCTTCACTGACTGCACCCCTGACAGTCAGTATTCTTTATGTGTTTTATAGAATGAATCACTCTGCTTATGGGTAATTCCACTTTTTTGGAAAACTTTTTCATCTTACTTTTTAAAGATGTCCTCTGACTCCATTGTCTTCCTCTGCTCGTCAATGGTGAAACAGATTCTAATAAGGAAAAGCGATGATTAATAACCAACGAGGCTTATTTCAAGGAAAGAATGAAAGATCTGTGTCTTCGATATACTCAGTGTTTGCTTTAGAGTACTGTAGACATTTACTTACAGTGGAGTTCTCTTCACAGCCATGTGTGAGATGATGAAGATCATGCAGGAGAACAGGGAGGTTACATGCTGTCTGGGAAGCTCCGCCAATTTCTGCAACAGCCGCCTGTTCCTACAGAGTGACATCAGGTATACACTCATTAATGAAGTACATCCTGTTTTTTCAAATTTGAAAATCAATGTTAATGAGACTAGATTTTCATTTTTATCACAATTAAAACCAGTAAAAATTCTGAAGCAATATTTCTGCTATTAAAAAAATGAAAACTCATAGTAATACTATCTAGCCATGCAGAGAGTTGTAGTCTTGTTTGTCAGGGTTCAGGGATACCTGTCACTGAGATTCCTACATCTCATTCAAATAAACCGTGGTGGCCGTCCGGCTCTGTCTGAAAAGGAGAAGAGGTCCTTTAGACTCCGTTGGCAGCGGACTGTCCAAAATTGATGGACTCCGGAGTAAATGCAGTTTTGTGAAACATATATTCAAGCAGTTTTGTGAAAGATGATGCAAATAGTGCAAGTGCTGGAACAGACATTGTTTAAGTTATGGTTAACACTTACCTTTACCTGTCTGGTGTTCGCTCTGGGGTGCGTTGCTGAAAAGAGTCCCCTAGGTCAGCGGACCGTGTTAAGAACGTTCCGGGTACGACCAAGTGGCAGGACAAGAAAGGGGGGAGTCTGGAAATTGTATTGTATTGTAAAATGTATATATTTATTGTAATTATATTTATGGTGTTTGTTTTGGGGTTTAGTTTACAGCAGGAAGGTTATTTTAAATATTGTGGTTAAATATAGTATTCACATTTTTTATATAAGTCAATTATGCTTATGAATGTATGTTTAGGAACACCTGTGAATGTATGTACCCAATCACACCTACCAGAACACAGTATAAAAGGGCGCCAATTTTAAATCTGCTGTTGTTGCTGGTTAGGTTTCACCTATGGTTTGCTGCCGTACCTGTGCTGCTGTTAGAAAATAAATATATGTCTATGCATATTCCATCTTCGCCTTGGCATTTTCTTCTTTCTGAAGTCTCTGTTGTCAGAACGGCCATTCTAACAAGTACAAATGCAATTCCTTTCACCTCCATTGTACTAGATGAAGACAGATACCTCACTACTAGAGGTAAATGGGAAAATATTTTCTAGTTTGTGTGTACTGACCCTTTAACAGCTTGCCATAGTCCAGCAACATTGTTTTGACTGATTATACAATAATTATGTACTTCTCATTCTCAATCCACATGATTTTTCATCGTCCTCTCTCCACAGCATCGCTCTGGACCCTCTGTACCCGTCTCAGTGTTTGTGGGAGACATTTGGCTATGCCACCGGAGGAGGCTTCAACGGAGACGCTGAGGGTCTGTCTCCTCTGAGGCTCTCAGGACAGCTCAACAGTCTGGGCTGCTCTGTCACCTTCCACCAAGGAGAGAGCGTCAGCATGGTCAAGCTCATAGAGCAGGTTGGACACACACACACACACACAGATACACTAAGTCAGAACGAGACACTTATATATGAATTCATTTGCTTTTTGGGTGAATCTTTTCCAGGCGCGACACACGACCTATGGCATCCGCAAATGCTTCCTCTTCCTGCTGCAGTGTCAGCTCAGTCTGGTCATCATCCAGGTGAGAGAGCACTTCACAAACTCACAGCATGTGGATTTATATGGATTTATATGTACAAATACATTTCTCTGTGTGTATCATTGCTAACAGGCTAAAAGGCTAAAGACCTAATTAATATTGTGATGTACATTTCTGAATAAATAAATGAAGGAAGTGCTTCTGGTGTTTGTCCGTAGTTCTTAGCCTGTCTGGCTCAGCTTCCTCCTCCAATGAACACCACTGACATCCTCTGGCTGTCCTGCTTCAGCTGCCCACTTCTAAGGTACACACATAATAAAACACTGTGTTATTTCACTGTGTTTATACATTATAGTAATGGCCCATTTGTGTTCTCAGTGTGTCACTTCTGGGGAAGCCTCCAGACAGTTCAGTCATGGCAGTTGCCACAGGGAAGAACCTAGATTTCATTCCAAGAAAGGTGAGATCCTGCCTCTCAGATCTTCCACATCTACTGAACCTAGAAGCCTCACTTACTGGATTATTACTGCTAAAGCTTAGACAAACATTTATATAATATTAATTAGTAGCATTTAGTGTACATACTGTGTAGTGATATCGTGGAAACTTCTTCCAGTCAAATGAAGTCTCTAGAAAAATATTCCAGGAGAAAACTTTCATAAAAGCAGTAATGATAATGATAAATACCACAGACAACAAACAGCTGCTCTTTCTGCACCTTGTGTATTTACTGCATCTACACTTGGGGCCATTGATCAAACATGAATGACTAGTTATGTATACATGTACTTCTGTGTGCTTTTTAATCTCCTTTAAACTGTTACTCCTCTTTGACCAGACCCAGAACTACTTCCTTGGCTGTTTCCTGTTGAAGTTTGCTCTGACAGTGTGTGCCTACCTGTTGGCCTTTGGGTTTACGCTGCAGGAGGTCTGCCTAAGCAGAGGCAACAACACCACCATCACCTGCCACATACTCACAGCCAGGTAAAGAGAAGCACTGTCTCTAACTGTCCCACTGTCCTAAGTACACCAGCTGTACCAGCTGTGAGAACAGACACACTAGAATCGATGAGCTGATGAATGAAGTAACAGTTTTCCTGTGTGACTGCAGCTCTTCAGACGAGGCTCCTCAGTGGTTCAGTGAGCTGTCTAATGGCCTGCTGCTGACTCAGAAGGTCATGGCAGGGTTCCTCGTCTTACACACAGGTAGGAACTCTCTCTGTCATATTGAATACTGTACTGTAAGCTGTGGTCAAGCTTACTCGTGTCTTTTTATATGATTCAAACCAATCCCTTTCTTCTGTTGTTCACATTGTTGTTCACATTCTCTTGTTGCTGACCTTATTTTCCAGTGGTGATCTCCCTCAGCTACGTCCACCGCTCTCAGCCTCTGTGGAGAAAGAGTCCGTTCAGCAATACCTGGTGGTGTCTCACTGTTCCTGTGGTGTAAGTTAGCACATCATTTGTATGCTCTATGGTTCATCTGTGCTTAAGCCAGTTTAGCTCTTACATCCTCAACGGTCCTGCTGTAACTGTAAGAGATTTTAATTTAGAACTCTGTGTCAGATATCACCCACTGCAGCACCACACAGAGTCGCTAAGTAGAAAGTTCTAGAGTGATCATCAGAAGAAAGACATCTTCATGTAGCTTGTTTCACAGTTCAGTGACTGACTAATAAAAGTAAAATCAAGTGAGCTCTTCCTACTGAGAGCTCACTCTGTGTGTATGTGTGGAACAAAAACATAACTGGAGATTTTGCTGAGTAGTTGTGATGGGAAGGCCACAGGTGACACACACCTTTGAAGGAAATTTAAGTAGGAAGCTTTTGGTAAACTGTTGATACTACTTCATATTGTAACATGGTTATAATGACCATGTTGGAAGACAATTAACAGCAGATTCACTGGTTGACTTTGTTTGAACATACCTTAAATGACACACACACATATATATATATATATGTATGTAGTTTGCATTATCCAGATTCAGACTGACCCACTGCACTTTTGGTATTTGTGGAAAAAAAGTAGTTGTGTTGTTGTTCTGTAGTGCCTGAGAGCAAAGGAAAACCAAAGTCAGATTCCTTGTGTGTATGCATAAATCTGGTCAATAAAACTGATTCTGATTGAAGTCTTTAATGCATAAAGCCATGGAGTCAGACTGAAAGTGAACCCCTGGTAATCTGTGCTCATTCCAAACACCTGTTCTGTGTTGGACCCCCATTCAGACGTTGCTGCTGCTTTATGAGGGCAGTCACCGCAGGTCCCTCCTACCACTTCACCCATTAGTCCCGTCCAATCAGAGTCCAGTTTGAGCCACGCCAAAAATCAGTCGTACCTGTTGCCCATGCGCTAAACAAACCCATGTGACCGGGAAGGAGAGGGCTCAGCCAATAGCAGGGCAGAATGATTTTTTTTTTTTTTTTTTGCAGGTGAGGGGTGACGCTGGCTCTTTTTCTGGTTAGTGGAGCGAACTGAACTCGTTACCTGTAGACAGAAGAAGCCTGTGTGTTCATGTTTAACGGGTTATTTGTTATTGTACGTTCTGGTGTACAGTGAAAGCTGTGGCTGAGAGCAGAGAGTCGATTCAGAATCAGAATCAGATTTGTTGGCCAAGTTTGTACATACAAACAAGGAATTTGACTCCGGTTTTTCTTGCTCTCATGCAGTACAACAACAAAACAACAACACACAACCAACGGATCAACAATTTTATTTCATTTTATTTATTTATTTATTTATTTTCCCCAGTTACTAATGGTGCAATGGGTCAGTCTGAATGTGGGTAGTGCAAAAAGATAACTATATATATATATATATTCAGACGATTCAGGCCTAGTGGAGCTAGAACTTAAGCATACACTTATGTATGTGTGAGAGAGATCTGAGTGTTGAAGTGCAGGCTTGTGTCTTTAGCTCGGTTGAGATGGGCTTTGTAATAGTGCTGCACGATTTGATGAAAATGTGCGATTGCGATTATTGTGGACAATATTGCGATTACGATATTCTAAATGAATGGTGTCATGAGTCCACTTGCTTGAATATCAGGGACAACACAGAATAATGATAGTTTGTGTATTACTCAACTCAAAACACACACATGACACACACAAAAATACAAAACCTGAAGATTACAGACTGTTTGTTCCAAATAACTTAATATCAAAAAATAAAAAAAAGTTTGAAAATAAAGATATTTTCAAAATGTATCCGTGATAGTACGTTGTGGTTCTTTCAGGCGGTTTTCACTTTTATCTTTCACGTTACTTGGTTGGGCTTTTATTTGCATGCGCTCATCGAATTTTTCTGTTGTCTCAAATGTTGATAGAGATTGGTCGTATTACCTGGAGACGTAGCGACTTTAGCTTTGCAGGTTTTACACAGCACGTCTTGCTGTTCAGGGTCGTGATACCTGAATCCAAAGTATCGCCATACAACAGAAGTAGCATTTTTTTTCCCTACCAACTCTGCTTGTCCCTCATGTTCCTCCTCAGCGTCCATGTCGTTCACTACGGTTTGCCGAAAGCCGGGTAGTCACGTGACCATACCTGCGGCTGCCCACAGCGTGTGGATGTGCCGTCAATTACTCCACCTTGCTTTACATTGAACATGACATTAAATCGCAAATCGCAGTCTTTTATGCGGTTACGTAATCGCACAGCGTGACATCGCGATTGCGATTAGATTAATTGTGCAGCACTACTTTGTAACCAGTATAGCCGCTTTGGAGTTTGGGACTGGCCAAGTGTTGGCAAGGCTTAGTTGTGGATGGATTCAGTGTGTGGAAGAAACTCGGGCATCCGTAGTTTTGGAGCGCGCGTTTGCTTTTGCTGGGCTGTTGCGTCGGTGTTGTCTGTAAGTGGAAGCATATATGCAGTTGAGATCTGGACACAACTGTGTATATATGGAAGCCTATCAGCAGATAGTGTTGGCAGCATGGGTTGAGTTGGGGGTCCTGTTGTCAGGCTTAATTGTGGGTAACTTGGTGTGGATGGCCCTGGGTTGGGTATAGGGTGCGTGTTCAGCAGTGTGGATGAGGCCATGGCCAGTGTGGGCCCTCAGCTGCACCTTGAAGTGTTGCTGAATGTTGAAAATTCTAGTTTTAATATCAAAAGTGTGTGTGTGCATGTGCCTTCTCTGCAGGAAGGATGAGCTGCTCTAGAGAATCACCAGAGGGTAAGAGAAAGCACATAAGTCAACATTGCTCAGTGTTTCTACATTTAAACATGTATTTGTCTGTGTGTGTTTAGCAGGTAGCTGCATCTGTCTGAGTGGGACTCCAGCTTGGATGAGGCCATGGCCAGTGTGGAGCCCAGGTACGCCCCCTGCTGCATGTGGAAATGTTGTAAGATGTTTGACTTGCCTAGCACCTGTGGCTAATGTTGAGTGTGTTTCTTTGTGTGTTGTGCAGGATGGAGGAGCTGCTGATCCAGAGATCAGTTTATTCTGTGAATACAAGAGACAAAATAATCAGAGATAAAGGATGGGTAAAAGTCAGAGTAAGGTGAAGTCCAAAGTGGAGCCAACTCCCAAAATCCTCCCACCAATAATAAAACTGATGATGGAGAAAAATCCTGGAAGCATGAATCAGTTCAAACAATGGGTTGATTTGGGGTTTCCAGGAAATGGCAGCTTTAGCCTGAGACAATTGAATCAATTGAAGACATGTTTGGAGGCAAAAGGAAAAAAAAAGTGCAGAGCAGCATGCAGCGTTGTCCAAACGTAAACCAGAGAAGCATGAACAGTTTAAAGCAGACTGGAAGACATATAGCATGTGGAGAAAAGAAGCAGAGGAGAGGGAAAGAAGGAGAAGATTAAGAGCACAAACACGAAAAAAGGACAAAAAACAATCCGGACACACTAGCACGTTGTATACTTCTTTGGAGATTGAAAAGAACAAAAAAGCAATGAAAGTGTGGATAGAGGAAGCAGTAGGGAAAAGAAACAAACACAAAAGTACATGACATTCCTTATGGAAAAAAAAAAAAAATACACCTTGTCCTTCTGTTCTCTGTGAGTCAATATGTCAAGGTGGATTGTGACCTCAACTCCTGCCCTCCGACCGCACCTCCACTGCCACATGAGCCTGGTGGGGATCTGGGAACAGGAAGGATCCTCCAGACGTCTAACAGAAACTTCATCACCTCCACCAACATCATCCTCATCCCCTGATTCAACCACATCTAAACCTGATGCTTTACAGACCAGGACTGTGTCACAGCAGAGAGAAGAACTCCCACAGCTGGGTGAGAACACATCTGGCAATAAGGGACAAAGCTTGATTAAATGATCTCAGACAACACGCTGTACATGCTGAGACCACTATCAACAGAGGAGAAAGACAGACAAAGTCAACAAGGACCTACACACAGCAGCCTTGACCATGTACAGGGGTGTTCAACCTGTGGCTGGCGGACAAGGATGTGGCCACGGCCGGCCACATGGAGGTCGGGGACGAGAACGTGAATACGGTGGAGATGGACACTGGCGATATGACCCCAACATCTGTTTTGACTGTCATCAGCAAGGACACTGGGCTAAAGACTGTCCTCAGAAGAATGGCTCTGTGCAGACTACAACTGCTGCAAAGTGAGGGCGGGAGGAGAGGAGCAATCTGACCACAGCGACACTGACTCACAGACTACAGGAGGTAACACACACACATTAACACACACTCACACACTGCTTGCAATGAAGACCAGCTTTGCTCACACACTACAGGACATATCACCTGATTCACTACACTGCACAGCACATGTTTCAGAAGGGCCAGGTGAAAGGTTTGAGAAAGTTTGGAACAGAAAGCCACTAGAAGTGCAGAAATTGAATATGACATGTATTTATTGGACAAAGAAGGCTGCTGCTGTCTCTGTCTCTGTCTCTGTCTCTCGTTCACAAGATGAACTGTTTGATGGTGCGTCTCCACACGTGTCGCTGGCAAAACCTGCCCACTGGACATGGCAGGATATGGGACCATGGCTCCGCAGACAACAGACCCTCTCTGATTTCAGGCCCATGAATGGGGATCCCAGAACACTGTACAGTGAAAGGGCTGATGTATAGAAAACAAAACTTCCATCTACTGCCTTTGTCGACAGAACCATTTGCTTGATTCCTAATACACACACCACACCTTGCATGCTTTTACATGACACATCAGTTGACATGGCTGAACTATCTGAGGTGCCGCCCTGTTTGTGGGCGTGTCACAAATATGACGTGGGGCTTATTGAGGGAGCCACACCTCTTGTAGTTCACCCAAAATCAGAGTACAGACCATGCATGAGACAATATCCATTGAAACCAGAAGCACTAAAAGGTATCAGGTCTGTTTTTGATTCACTTTTAAAGGCTGGAGTTATAGTTCCGTGCGATGACTCCCCTGTCAGAACACCAATTTTTCCGGTTAAGAAAATCCCAGACGCAGATCAACCCACTGAGTGGCGACTTGTGCAAGATTTGCAAGCAGTAAATGCTGCAATACATGCACACGCGCCTCAAGTTTCAAATCCACATACAATTCTGTCATTAATTCCACCTAATGCTGCTCATTTCTCTGTCATTGATCTCACAAATGCTTTTTTCTCCGTTCCCGTTCATCCAGACAGTCAATTCTGCTTTGCGTTTTCTTTTGATGGTAAGGGCTACACTTGGACTCGCTGTCCACAGGGATATTCAGAAAGTCCTGGAGTATTCCACAGTGCACTGCGTGACAGTTTACAGAGCCTCCATTTGCCTTTAGGTTCTGTCTTGTTACAGTATGTTGATGATTTGTAGTCCATCACAGGAAGCATGTAAAACAGATACAATAGCATTGCTAAAACACCTAGCAAACAATGGCCATAAAGCTAGCTTGTCAAAACTGCAGTTTGTTCAGACTTGTGTTACATATTTGGGACATGTGATCACAGCAGAGGGCAAATCTCTCTCTCCCAAACATATTGAAGCAGTTCAATCTGTACCAAAACCAATCACCAAAAAGCAAATGAGTTTCTTAGGCATGACGTCATATGGCAGACAGTGGATACTAAATTATTCAGAGAGAGGCACCTCTCTCTTCCATGATTCATGGAAACAATCTTTGTGCACATGACAAACTGACCTGGACTGACCAAACTGACAAAGGCTGCTCCCACACTGGGACTGCCAAACCCTGACCTTCCCTTTACTCAATTTGTTGTCCAGAAGGACGGATACATGTCCTCTGTTTTGACACAGGAACATGGGGGTAGACTGAGAGCTGTAGCTTATTTTTCCACCAAGCTTGATGCTGTTGCCGCTGGTCTCCCTCTCTGTCTGTGTGCTGTAGCTGCAGCAGAGAAGGCTGTGGTTGCATCACGTGATATTGTGGGTTATGGAGATTTGACTCTTATGGTTCCTCATGCTGTTGCTCACATTCTGCACACACAGAAGACCTCTCATCTCTCTGCACAGCGCTGGTTAAGATATCACACTACTTTGCTTGATATGCCTAACATTACTGTTAAAAGATGTACAGTGTACTTAATCCAGCAACTCTCCTCCCAACTGCAGCAGATGGAGAAGCACATGACTGTCTTCATATTCTTGATGAAGTTTGCACACCCACACCTGATCTTTCCACTCAGCCCATACCAAATGCAGACATGGAGCTGTTTGTGGACGGTTCGGCGTCTCGCAACGTGGACACAGGTGCTGCTCCAGTGGGTTTTGCAATAGTGACACCACATGACATTTTGCTCAGTGGCAAACTGCCACCACACTTTTCAGCACAAGCTGCAGAACTTGTAGCTCTGACTGAAGCCTGTAAACTGGCTTCAGGTAAAACTGTGAATATTTACACAGACTCGCGTTATGCGTTTGGAGTGGTGCACAATTTTGGGGCCCTCTGGCCACATAGAGGATTTCTTACATCTTCTGGCAAGCCCATCTCACACCATAAACTTGTGTCTGCATTGCTGGATGCCATCCTCCTTCCAGCATCCATCTCTGTGATCAAATGTGAAGCTCACACTAACAGTTCTGACTCTATTTCTACAGGAAATGCTGCAGCAGATGCAGCCGCTAAAGCTGCTGCATTGTCTGCTTCACCTTTCACGGTTAACTGTTTGATGTTGTCTAACACTCCTGACACCTGCTCACCTGCTGATGTTTCTGTTCTGCAGTCTCTTTCCACCATGTGGTCAAAATCAGGTGCCACATTTAAAGACTCAGTGTGGATGGGTCCAGATAACAAACCTTGTTTGCCACGTGCTCTTTTCCACTGTTATGCTAAACTGTCCCATGGGAGAGACCACGTGGGCAAAGGGGGAATGTGTGCTGCTGTTAATTCATCATGGTACACACGTGCTTTTTCAACTTTTACACAGGACTTTTGCAGGAAATGCATCATTTGTGCAGCCAACAATGCATCAGGGGCTCTTCATATGCCACCTGCTGGTCATCCACCTCCTGACAAACCCTTTGATCATTTAATGATGGAGTTCATTGAACTAACACCAAGTGAAGGGAAAAGATACTGTCTTGTAATTGTTGACATGTTCAGCAAATGGGTTGAAGTTTTCCCCTCTTCCAAACAGGATGCTGGAGCTGTGGCTAAAGCACTGCTAACTGAAATTATTCCTAGGTGGGGAATTCCTTCAGTCATCAGCAGTGACAATGGACCAGGTTTTGTCAACCAAGCCCTGAAAGAAGTGTCAGACTATCTTGGGTTTGACAGACGTCATCATTGTTCATATCATCCAGTAGGTCCAGTTAGGCGCCCTCCCCTTACCACAGGTGCATGTGATGATGCTATGTTGAGATACTGTGCCAACTTGTCTACAACCTTATCAGCATTACATTCACAGGTGAAAAGTGCCCTGCCATCTGCAGCCACAGCAGTCCTCCACAACTTACAGCCTGGAGATTGGGTTCTCATCAAAGACCACAGACGCCGTCACTGGAAACCAAGGCGATTCCAGGGCCCGTTCCAGGTTCTGCTGACCACTGAGACAGCTGTAAAGGTTGCGGAGAAGGCCGCATGGGTACACGCCAGCCACTGCAAACGGGTTCCTGAACCAAAGGCCGACAACCAGCCACCAGAGAATCAAAGCAAAGGAGGCCACATAAATTCTTTAGACCCAGAATAACGGTCTAGGGAAAACTGACTCATCCAGACGCTGAGGAAGACAACTGGGGTGCACGCCGTGCGCTGCCCCTAACCTGCAGCTGCGGTGGAACCATCTGCAATATAAGAGTGAGGGGTGAAAGAGCGCCCTCCTCCACCAGTAGCATGCCAAGCTCCAACCAAGTGACTACAGAGTAAAGCTCTGTGTCACCAACAAGAGCAACAATGTAAGGTCTATTGATAGGTCAGTCACACACCAGATGGCCTCTCTGGCTGAGACTTGTGATGATGATGATATTGATGTTTTGACTGTTTGTATTTTTCCCAGCTTGCTATCAACCTAAGGACGTCTGTGTCCTACAAAAACAGCTAAATGCATATTTTAACATTTATAAGCTAATGATGTGTTTACTTAAACCCAAAGGAATGTAGTCACTGATCATATGATCAATTTGTATATACTTTGGTGTGGCCATTTTATGGCCAAAGGGGGAATTGTAATGTCAATTTATCATATAACCATATACTCTTTTATCAAGTATTCGTATATTCTCATGAACTCGTATATTCAATTCTGGGTGAAGTACATATAACTTGACCTGTAGTGGCCTAATGTACTTTGTTTACTGTACTTTGTGAGGACACCTGTTATGTCTCCGGTGTCTCCGAGCACAACTTATCTCTATTTGTTGACCTTCAGATTATTTTGTCTCCCTGCCATCCTTGCCATGCTGGTATGTGAGAAACAGGCATAAGTACTCTTGGAACTTGTAACCTGGGGTCAGACCTCTGTAGCATTTGATGCTGCGTGAGCTCTGTCCTTTCTGCACAAATGGATTACTCTGTAAACCTTATTTTATAATAAAGCATCAAAAGACAATAACTGTCTAAAGAATTCTATTTCACTTCTCAAAAGGAGGAAAGTATTTTTCCACCACATATACGTTGGATTTCCGACGGTGATTGGTTCACACAGTTAACGTGGACCCTCAGCAGCAGACGTCTGTATCACTGTTTTTTCAATCAGACCAGCCGTCTGTGTGGTGCTGTCATTATTTCAGATGGACATGAATTGAACATTGCTCCTGTGTACATGTGGGTTGGTGGTATTTCTTGGTAGTGCATTCATTTAGAACTAAATACCAGCTGTTTTTACACATATGGAAAGTCATTGTTGTCAGTGCTGGATTAGCCTTGTGGGGCAAAAATGAGCCTTGGGGCCCCAAGTGATTCATTTTATTTATTTCCAAAAAATGTTTTACATCCCAATATATAACCTCATTGAAATATAAAATTATATATATATTGTAATGTTATTCTTTTTTTTTTTTTTTTACTTTTATTACGCTGGCATCAAATGACGTTCACATATTACATGTCGTAAGTTTACCTGAGGTTTTAAAATATTTCCCCCCTAAAAGAAATAATTGTCAGTGTGGATTTTCTCCATATCACTCACAGCTGTTTCTAAACAAACCTGTAGTCCATCAAGTGATCGACACCATGAACCTGGGCATTTGGGGGACGCTGAAGTTCTGAGGTCTGTCCAGCCTGGACTGTTTTCTCTATTGTTTTTGCTGGGGATTTGGAGGGTCTAACCTCTGTGGATTTCACAACTAAAAACAAACTCTTCATTGATATTTTACAGGGTGATTCCAGGGTTCAGCATTTCCCCAGCAGAATTGAATCTCTGGTAGTGTGGAGGTTTTGGAACTAAATCCAAATGCTTGTTGCAACATTCAAATTTACAGACAATATAAGTGAATGGTTAACTCCATGTATTTATTTTTTTGTAATTTTTAATTTTTTTCTTTTTTTTTAATTTTCAATTTTTTTCTTTTTTTTTATTTTTAATTTTTTTCTTTTTTTTTTAACGGTTTGTGGTGGGGAGACTTGGACTTCTGACCTCAGCCCTGTTTAGCCTGTGTGCTGGCTTTTGTGTGTGTGTGTGCCTGCTTCAGTTATTCCACGGCTACAAACGCTCTCTACAGTCACACCTTTAAAGTGGGGCTGTATGTGAATAGGTACTATTAGATTTTCTGCTTTTACAGCACTGAAGTACTCATGATCACTTTGTGGCTGAAACTACTGAAGATGGTTCTTAGACAAACATTACAATGCAAGAGAACATTTCTCATTTCATTTTTTCTTTGCCCTGTTTTCTTCTTTATTGGTTTACATCATGACAAACATATGTGCTATGCTGCATGAAGAAGACCCAGGTGAATGCTCTGTCTTAATCAGTGTACTTGTTATCTATAGTTCTACTGTTTTATTCACTACACAGCATGGATACTTCACACTGTGTGTTAAAGCATGTGCCTCTGGTACAGCCTGCAGAGTCCATGCTAACATCCTGATAACATTACCATGCATAGGCTCGGAGCTGATGCCTCGTTAATTGTCACTTGATTTGTATGGTGGGCTGTTGGCTGATGGACTGTGATATAGCTGTTCACAAGATACAAGAAATGTATATTTTGGATTTTTTGAAAGTGTCTATGTTCAGGACTTTTGACAAATTTGTTTGTGTATTGATTATGTCATGTTAATAAATATGTTCTTTTATTTACAGTCCTGCTCAAAGTTATTGGCACTGCTGAATTTTAAGTAGAGTTTAGAATAGCTTCAGAAATAAATGGAAATCAAGCGGTTTTGTAGAATCAGAATATTTAATAAAATGTCCAGAGTTATTGAACAACAACAAAAATGCTTCCATATAGTGAAATAAAATTTACATACATAAAACATATGATGGACATAATTATTGGCATCCATTTGTTTTCATCTTCTTTTTCACAACCAAACCAAAATGGAACCTCACAGATTATTTTAGCCACAGCTAAACAAGGCCTTTCTTCTACAGAAATCTCTGCACGAATTTCACTAGAAAGCAGGACCAGAAGAGGATTTTCTGCAAGAAATATCTGAAAACTTTGTGCTGCAGTTTAATGGGACTGCCCGACATGCAGTTGGAGTTGGAGGTGGTGAAAAGTCGTAGCTGAGGTTTGGACCTCGTCGTGCTACAGATGCCATTTTATGCCCATTTATCGCTACTGCAAGGAATCACTGGTATCCTTATTGGTGCGAGCGCGTTCAGTTTGATTGGATGTTGTATTATTCCCTGCATTAGAAGTCTCATTGTAAGGTCTATAGGTCAATCACACACCAGATGGCCTCTCTGGCTGAGACTCGTCTTCTGTCAGATGTTGAAAACCCAACTGATTTATTTACTGATTGGATTCCTCCTCTTTATGATGATGATGATGATGATGATGATGATGATGTTTAGGTTTTGAGTTTTTGTATTTTCCCCCAGCTTGCTATCAACCTAAGGACGTCTGTGTCCTACAAAAACAGCTAAATGCATATTTTCACATATATCAGCTAATGATGTGTCTGATGTCGTCACTGATCATATGATCAATTTGTATTCTTTAGTGTGACAGTTACTGTTTAGTTGTGGACTGGTCTGGTCTAACATTTCATTTGTCCATGTTTTTTCTCTCTCCCACAGGATCCTACTCTTCACCCCTCCAACATCATGTAAATTTGTATATTGTATATTTTTTACTGTTTTTGTATTTTGTGTACTGGTTTTTTGTAAGTTTACTTATTTTTTTCTTTAGATTGTGATTGTATGATGTCTTTTAATGAGACTATTTGTTTTGAGGTCTTTATTATGTGTGTAAAAGTCCAAATAAACTCTGTTGTGTTGCCTCTTTTGATATTTCTTAACTCTTTTGCAGACACATTTCCCAATGAGGACTGTTGAATGGATTTGACAGTTTTACTGTGCATGAAGTGAAACAATAAGACATGCCTCATGAACCTTAAACACTAATAAAAGTAAAATCAAGTGAGCTCTTCCTACTGAGAGCTCACTCTGTGTGTATGTGTGGAGCAAAAACATAACTGGAGATTTTGCTGAGTAGTTGTGATGGGAAGGCCACAGGTGACACACACCTTTGAAAGAAATTTAAGTAGGGAGCTTTTGGTAAACTGTTGATACTACTTCATATTGTAACATGGTTATAATGACCATGTTGGAAGACAATTGACAGAAGATTCACTGGTTGACGTTGTTTGCTTTTGAACATACCTTATATGATATATGATATATATGATATACATACATACATACACATATACACACACACACACACACACACACACACACACACACACATATATATATATATATATATATATATATATATATATATATATATATAGTTTGCATTATCCAGATTCAGACTGACCCACTACACTATTGGTATTTGTGGGGAAAAAAAGAAGTTGTTCTGTTGTTTGTGTTGTTCTGTAGTTCCAGAGAGCAAAGGAAAGTCGAAGTCCAATTCCTTTTTTGTTTTTGTGTGTATGCATAAATCTGGCCAATAAAACTGATTCTGGTTGAAGTCTTTAATACATAAAGCCATGGAGTCAGACTGAAAGTGAACCCCTGGCAACCTGTGACCATTTCAAACACCTGTTCTGTGTTGGACCCCCATTCAGACGTTACTGCTGCTTTAAGAGGGCAGTCACCGCAGGTCCCTCCTACCACTTCCGCCATTACTTCCGTCCAATCAGAGTCCAGTTTGAGCCGCGCCAAAAATCCGTTGCACCTGATGCCCATGCGCAAATCACACCCATGTGACCGGGGAGGAGAGGGCTCAGCCAATAGCAGGGCAGAATTTTATGTAGTGGGGCTTAAAAGGCGTTGGGGTAACACTTGCTCGAGTTTCTCGGGTGAATACGCGATACGTTCGTGACGCTCTGTTTTGTCGAAGCTCTTTTTCTGGTTAGTGGACCGAACTGAACTCATTACCAGTAGACAGAAGAAGCCTGTGTGTTCATGTTTAGCAGGTTATTTGTTATTGTGCTTCCTGGTGCACAGTGAAAGCTGTGGCTGAGAGAAGAGAGACGATTCAGGCCTAGTGGAGCTGGAACTTAGGCGTGAGCCCGAGACATGAGGTTCACATGTCCGGAGCAGTCCAGAGGAAAAATGGCGGACGTGGAGGCCAGGTAAGGCCCACACAGAACGTTTAAAATGCAGAGCTTGAGTTGATTTGTGACCAGAGGCTAACATGTTTGTTTATGTGCTGCGCTTGGCGGGAGAAAGCGCCGCGCTTGGCGGGAGAAATCGCCGCGCTTGGCGGGAGAATGCGCCGCGCTTGGCGTCGCTCATCGGCCTTACGCTTATGCATGTGTGTGATCTGAGTGTTGCAAGTGCAGGCTTGTGTCTTTAGCTCGGTTGAGATGGGCTTTGTAACCAGTATAGGCGCTTAGGAGTTTGGGACTGGCCAAGTGTTTGCAAGGCTTAGTTGTGGATGGATTCAGTGTGTGGAAGGAACTCGGGCCTCCATAGTTTTGGAGCGTGTTTGCTTTTGCTGGGCAGTTGCGTCGGTGTTGTCTGTAAGTGGAAGCATATATGCAGTTGAGATCTGGACACAACTGTGTATATGTGGAAGCCTATCAGCAGATAGTGTTGGGTTGAGTTGAGTTGGGGGTCCTGTTGTCAGGCTTAATTGTGGGTAACTTGGTGTGGATGGCCCTGGGTTGGGTATAGGGTGCGTGTTCAGCAGTGTGGATGAGGCCATGGCCAGTGTGGGCCCTCAGCTGCACTTTGAAGTGTTGCTGAATGTTGAAAATTCTAGTTTTAATATCAAAAGTGTGTGTGTGCATGTGCCTTCTCGGCAGGAAGGATGAGCTGCTCTAGGGAATCACCAGAGGGTAAGAGAAAGCACATAAGTCAACATTGCTCTGTTTATTGTATTTCTCTAATGTTTATATTTATTTCTTCTATTCTAATGCCCTTATGTTTATATTTCGCTCTTGTTGATGGCTTAAAACTGGGACCTGAGTACCAATTTCGTACCATAACATGCAAATGTCCTGGTATGACAATAAAGTTCCTTGATCCTTGATCCTTGCTCAGTGTTTCTACATTTAAACATGTATTTGTCTGTGTGTGTTTAGCAGGTAGCTGCATCTGTCTGAGTGGGACTCCAGCTTGGATGAGGCCATGGCCAGTGTGGAGCCCAGGTACGCCCCCTGCTGCATGTGGAAATGTTGTAAGATGTTTGACTTGCCTAGCACCTGTGGCTAATGTTGAGTGTGTGTTTCTTTGTGTGTTGTGCAGGATGGAGGAGCTGCTGATCCAGAGATCAGCAGCTTGGCTTTGGCTTCAAAAGATGGATACTGTGTTGAGCATAACATCACTAGTTGTGCAGGATGGAGGAGCTGATCAAGAGGACCATGAGAAGATGCATGTTAGCAAACATTGCTCAATATTTCTGCATTCTGTTATATCTTGCTGGTTGTTTGTTGTGGGGTTTTTCTTTATTGGTTTTTTTTTTGTTCCTTTGTGTTCAGCAGGTAGCTGCATCTGGCTGAGTGGGGCTCCAGCTTAGATGAGGCTTTTGCTGCAGGTGGGCGGAGCTGATCCAGAGGACCCTTTGAGACCAGGTGCATGAAGGCCACATTGTGCAGTGTTTCTACCAGTATGCATGCATCCATGTCTGAGTGAGAGAATGTTTGTATTAAAATCAGAAAGAAGGAAGTGCCTGCTTTTGTCTTTAATGCACTTTAGATGGGGCTTAGATTAGTTTGGGGGGGCACTGGGATCCAACTAGGTTTAGAGTGTATGTTTGCTATTTCCAGGCTGTTGCACCAGTGTTGGTATGTGGAAGCACATTATGCAGTTGTGATCTGGACACAACTGTATATGTGTGGAAGCCCATCAGCAGGTAGTGTTGGAAGCACAGGCTGTGTTGTGTAGTTTAGTGTTGTCAGGCTTAGTTGTGGCTATTTGTCACTATATGGATGGCACTGGGGTCATTGTGGGTTTAGTGTGTGTGAGACATAGTTGCTGCTTGATGGAGAATAAAACTTATGCATGCATTAATGTCTCCTTCTTTCTTTCTCAGGTAAGGCCCCTGCTGCAGCTGGAAGTCAATTACAAGTTCAAGGACTGACTTGATTAGTATCCAAAACCAATGTCTTTGTGTTTTTGAGCAAAAGCCACATTGTAGTGTTTCTACACTTATGCATGCACTAATTTTAGTGTGTGTGTTGTAGGTGTATGTGGGGTGGAGCCAGTGAAGGTGCTGCTGGTGAGGATAGAGCGCCATCCTGTGGGAGTGAGGGACACACTGTGGCTGTTGTGTGTTGTCAGAGCTCTTTGTGGTAAGTGGATTAGAAAAGAAAAATCAAGGGCTGTTTCAAAGGTGGTTTGTGTGCTGATGCTTCCTGTTTGTGTTTCTCTTGCAGGATGGCAGAGCTTATTTGGAGGGTCATGAGAGACCAGGTGAGACGTTGCATGTTGGTTAACATTGTTTAGTGTTTCTACACATGCATGCATTCATTTCTGTGTGTGTGTGTGTGTGTGTGTGTGTGTGTGTGTGTGTGTGTGTGTGTGTGTGTGTGTGAGAGAGAGAGAGAGAGAGAGAGAGAGAGAGAGAGAGAGTGCTAGGGTGAGTGTTGGAAGTGCAGGCCTGTCTTCAGCTCAGTTTAGATGGGCTTTGTTCTGTATCCAGGTGCATTGGAGTTTGGGTCTGGCTGAGTATTGTCAGGGCTCAGTTGTGGATGGATTCAGTGTGTGTGAAAAGCATTGAGGTCAGTGTAAGTTTAGAGTGTTTGTTCTTGTGTCAGTGTCGTCTGTAGGTGGAAGCATATACACAGTTGTGATCTGGACACAACTGTGTATATGTGGAAGCCTATGGGCAGATAGTGTTGGAAGCATGGGTTGAGTTGCGTGTGGTGTTGTCAGGCTTAATTGTGAGTTGTGTGGTGTGTTGGTGTGGTTAGTGTAATCTAAATGAGCAGTAAAAGGTCTCTCTTTTTCTCTCTCTTTTTTTTTTTATTTATTTATTTTTTTTAACTACTGTTTGTGCCCTCTGTGTTCACCTCTTCTGAAACTTAAACATGTATTTGTGTGTGTTTAGCAGGTAGCTGCATCTGTCTGAGTGGGACTCCAGCTTGGATGAGGCCATGGCCAGTGTGGAGCCCAGGTACGCCCCCTGCTGCATGTGGAAGTGTTGTAAGATGTTTTAACTTCCAGTTTGACTTGCCTAGCACCTGTGGCTAATGTTGAGTGTGTTTCTTTGTGTGTTGTGCAGGATGGAGGAGCTGCTGATCCAGAGAACCATGAGGATGCATGTTGGCCAATTCTGCTCAGTGTTTCTACACTGAAGGATTCATTTGTGTACACTCCCCAGCAACAGTGTGTGTACTGCATCTGAGTGGAAGACCTGGAGAAAAAAACCTCAAGGACTCATCAGTCAGAGTGGTCATGTGACTGTCGGCCTGCTGAAGCAGGGATGGAACCACTGTCTCAACGCTTCGGCTTCAAAAGATGGACACTGCGTCGAGCATAACATCACTAGTTGTGCAGGATGGAGGAGCTGATCAAGAGGACCATGAGAAGATGCATGTTAGCAAACATTGCTCAATGTTTCTGCATTGAAGGACTCAGTTGTGTCTTGCTGTTTTTTTTTTTTTAGTTTTTTGTTTTTTTGTTTGTTCCTTTGTGTTCAGCAGGTGGCTGTATCTGATGTAGTGTTTGTCCTGTGCAGGATGGAGGAGCTGATCCAGAGGAGAGCGAGGGCCCTATTGTCAAGTGTTTGAATTAGTTATTTTGTGCTCCAGTGTTAGAGGGAGGTTGTTGTATAGTTTTTTTTTTTTCTTTTGTCTCTCCTCCCCCCCTCCCTCCCTTGTGCTCTCTCTCTCTCTCTGCTCCTCTGTGTGTCAGTGTGTACACTGCAGGCTTGTGTCTGCAACTCAGCTGTGATAGGTTCAGTCTTGAGTGTTTTCTCTTGCTGTCATTGCATTCTGTTTTGTTTTGTTTGCTGCTGGGATTGTAGAGGGGTTTTTGTGGTTGTAAATAAAGTTGTGACTGAAACTCATTTCTTTTGTGGCTGTGTTTCATTTATGATGTGCGACCCGTTTAAAACTGCATGGACTGTGGAGAGTGCACTGTGTTGCTGTGTCGGGCTCCACATTTTAACTTAGGTGATGCAACAGAAACCTTTGCTTGTACCTGGATTTCTTTTGGTTTGAAAAGGTTTAGGTTTAACTGTTGATCATGCAGAGCAAGCCTATGTTATGGAGTTGGAAGCTTTGACTGTTAGATGTACACCTTTACATACTCCTTTACACAACCACACGCTAATAGTGTAATCTTAATGAGCAGTAAAAGGTCTTTTTTTTTTTTTGTTTACTGCTCTTTGTGCCATGTATTTGTCTGTGTGTGTTTAGCAGGTAGCTGCATCTGGCTGAGTGGAACTCCAGCTTGGATGAGGCCATGGCCAGTGTGGAGCCCAGGTACGCCCCCTGCTGCATGTGGAAGTGTTGTAAAATGTTTTAACTTCCAGAGTTTGACTTGCCTAGCACCTGTGGCTAATGTTGAGTGTGTTTCTTTGTGTGTTGTGCAGGATGGAGGAGCTGCTGATCCAGACAACCATGAGGATGAATGTTGGCCAATGCTGCTCTTTGTGTTCACCAATTCCCTTCGCTCTGGGAAGTCGTGGGGATCGAACCCACGGTCTCACAGTTCCCAACCATTCGTTAACCCATTTGAGCTATTTGGCTGCACACTCACAACCTTTCTTGGATCCCTTTCCAATCTTCTAAACATCCATTCCGAGGTGAGGAGTCCAATAAGCAGCAGCAGATTCTGTGGTTTTGTTTGTGCACTGTTAACATGTATACTGGCAGAATGCAGATAGTATTCACAGCATACTGGATTTAGTTCAGGTACAACACCTGATGAACACAAGTAACAGAACTTATGGCCCAGTCTCTGTCCACCTGGCTGTCCTTGCTGGGAGACCCTCTGTTACTGACATGCTGTTACTTTTCTACTCTTCCCCCCAGCGTACCTTAAAAGGATCTAAGATTCTCAGATAAAGAACTGCATCAAGTTTAATTAAACCAATCATAAACACAAATGTTTATGTCAGCAGTTGCCTTGCAATAGAAATAAAAACGTACTAAGGGAAATAGCTGACTATTCAGGGATGTTAGTGACAATCTTTTTAAGGCTTTGCAAGTAACGAGTTCGGTCAAGTATGGGAATGAGGATGTTCAGTCCCTAAAAGAAAGGACCAAAAAAAAAAGTGGTTTAATGATATGTTTTTTTGTACCTTTATTGCAGATGTACTGGCAAAGTATGAAAATTTGAATGCTCATCATATTTGTTATATATATTCATATATATGTTATGTAGTCTTGTCTTTGGGTTTGTTGATGTTTTTAACTATCAGGCTAAGACAAAAGCAGCAGTCAGACTGAGTTCTTTCCAAAGGACTAAAGGTTTCCTCAATGATGAAAATGTATTTATTTAAAATCTATAAAAATCTTGTAACTGTAATTTCTTTTCTTTTGTGTAGTAATGTTTTGCTGCTGAGCGTGTGACAACATGAGAAAGCCTGCAGCAGCTGAAGCCACCGTGTGGAGTCTCTGCCGTTCACGACATTCAGGATTTCCGGTAAGTCTGGCCACATGTACAGCACACATACACAAATGATGCAGTGAGCATGTTTCATTCAAAATGGAAAGCGACCCAGTGCAGATAGTTTCAGCTGCGTCTACAGGATCTTGACCTCCCGGGAGTGAGGCTGCAGTATTTCAAGAGTGAAGATGACTTTTAGAGCTTTTCTAAACCAACGGTAGAAGAGAGCGTAAATCAAGAGAGATCAAGAGATCTAATGTGTCTGAGATGTGGCTGATGACCACCACACACACTCCCTGCGGCAGGAACTGAACCTGTCCGGTTGCCCTAAGTGTCCCATTAGAAGAAACCCGTTGTAGAGAGCAGGCCCAACAGAGACAGATACAAATTTTAACTCTGTTCAGGGTGATCTTAGAGGGATACAGCAGTGGGTCACAGATGGCCAGATAACGATCAATGGAGTCAGTCAGGTCTCCACGAAGCGCAGGCCTTCGATGGGCATGACCAGCAGCCCCATCACCAGGTCAGACACGGCCAGAGACAGGAGCAGGGTGAGATGGAGATGATGACCAGCAGGTTGAGCGTCACAGTGAGCAGAGAGACCAAGGCCAGCGGGGTGTAGAGCGGGGCCGAGGCAGGCGTCTGCAGGAGGAGTTGAGGTCGGGGAAGCAGAGCGTGGGGCCCCCAGTGCCATCCATCAGGGAGGAGAGGAGCAGTGATGAGGTGAGTTTGAGAAGAGAAGTGACTGAGCACTGTACCACACACTTCATTTATCTTCCTGTTGCACCACCCTGTCCTCTTACCAAGATCCCAAAGAGATGATGTAACTTCTATCCTTCATTATTTTCATCTTCATCACGCCCACTCCATTTCCTCTTCCTGTTTTTATGCATGTATTATTTCCATGTCTGTCTGTAACATAAGGCATACTTTGTAAAGTTGAGTCAGTAGCTTTATTAATGTTGCTTTGTGGCCTTAGCTCTTCAGTTCATTGTGCAGGAAGAGTCTTTAAACAGAGGGGCAGAGCACCCTGACCAAAAATGTCCTTAAAGATTTTTTTTAAAACATTTTGGGAAGTGCCAAGGGTTAGATTATAGATTTTATATCATACATTGATATCACAGATAGAAATCTCTCCTCTAACTGTTGGCAAGCAAGAGAATAGCTTAGCAGGGCTTGACTCTTAACTCTTTTAAAAAGTAATGAAATCCACCTAAACCAGTGTCTGTGCTAAGATGTACTAATCTAACAGGAGCTGTATTTGTTTTATTGCAGGATCTGCCAGGATGCTGCTCCAGAAGCTGCAGGAGGGAACAGTGCAGATGGTGCCAAAGGTTCTTCAGGCCTTTGAATAAAGACTTCATCAGTGGTTGTAGTTCAGGTAAGTGTATCAGATTACATGATTTTTAATAACAACAGCTAATGTTCTGTAGCGGTAGAGAAGAGTTGTGTAGAGTTGAGTCATGTAGTGTAGAGTTGTTTAGAGTCGAGTCATGTAGTGTAGAGTTGAGTCATGTAGTATAATGTCGAGTTGTGTAGAATAGAGTCAAGTCATGTAGAACAGTGTAGAGTCCTGTAGAATTGTGTAGAGAAGAGTTGTGTAGAATAGTCAAGTCATGTAGTGTAGAATCATGTAGTGTAGGGTTGTGTAGCATAATGTCAAGTAGTGTAGAATTGTGTAGATCCCAAAGAGATGATGTAACTTCTATCCTTCATTATTTTCATCTTCATCACGCCCACTCCATTTCCTCTTCCTGTTTTTATGCATGTATTATTTCCATGTCTGTCTGTAACATAAGGCATACTTTGTAAAGTTGAGTCAGTAGCTTTATTAATGTTGCTTTGTGGCCTTAGCTCTTCAGTTCATTGTGCAGGAAGAGTCTTTAAACAGAGGGGCAGAGCACCCTGACCAAAAATGTCCTTAAAGATTTTTTTAAAACATTTTGGGAAGTGCCAAGGGTTAGATTATAGATTTTATATCATACATTGATATCACAGATAGAAATCTCTCCTCTAACTGTTGGCAAGCAAGAGAATAGCTTAGCAGGGCTTGACTCTTAACTCTTTTAAAAAGTAATGAAATCCACCTAAACCAGTGTCTGTGCTAAGATGTACTAATCTAACAGGAGCTGTATTTGTTTTATTGCAGGATCTGCCAGGATGCTGCTCCAGAAGCTGCAGGAGGGAACAGTGCAGATGGTGCCAAAGGTTCTTCAGGCCTTTGAATAAAGACTTCATCAGTGGTTGTAGTTCAGGTAAGTGTATCAGATTACATGATTTTTAATAACAACAGCTAATGTTCTGTAGCGGTAGAGAAGAGTTGTGTAGAGTCGAGTCATGTAGTGTAGAGTTGTTTAGAGTCGAGTCATGTAGTGTAGAGTTGTGTAGAGTCGTGTAGAGTCGAGTCATGTAGTGTAGAGTTGTGTAGAATAGAGTCATGTAGTGTAGAGTTGTGTAGAATAGAGTCAAGTCATGTAGAACAGTGTAGAGTAGTGTAGAGTCGAGTCATGTAGTGTAGAGTTGTGTAGAGTCGAGTCATGTAATGTAGAGTCGAGTCATGTAGAATTGTGTAGAGTTGTCTAGAGTCGAGTCATGCACTGTAGAGTTGTGTAGAGTCGAGTCATGTAATGTAGAGTCGAGTCATGTAGTGTAGAGTTGTGTAGAATAGAGTCAAGTCATGTAGAACAGTGTAGAGTAGTGTAGAGTCGAGTCATGTAGTGTAGAGTAGTGTAGAGTCGAGTCATGTAATGTAGAGTCGAGTCATGTAGTGCAGAGTTGTGTAGAATAGAGTCATGTAGTGTAGAGTTGTGTAGAATAGAGTCAAGTCATGTAGAATTGTGTAGAGTTGTGTAGAGTCGAGTCATGTAGTGTAGAGTTGTGTAGAGTCGAGTCATGTAATGTAGAGTCGAGTCATGTAGTGCAGAGTTGTGTAGAATAGAGTCATGTAGTGTAGAGTTGTGTAGAATAGAGTCAAGTCATGTAGAACAGTTTAGAATTGTGTAGTGTAGAGAAGAGTCATGTAGAATAGTCAAGTCATGTAGTGTAGAATAGTGTAGAGAAGAGTTGTGTAGAGTCGAGTCATGTAGTGTAGAGTTGTGTAGAATAGAGTCAAGTCATGTAGAACAGTGTAGAGTCGTGTAGAATAGTCAAGTCATGTAGTGTAGAATAGTGTTGAGTTGAGTTGTGTAGAATTGTGTCGAGTAGAGTCATGTAGCGTAATGTCGAGTTGTGTAGAATAGTGTAAAGTCCTGTAGAGTTGCATAGAGTAGAGAAGAGTTGTGTAGAGTTGAGTCATGTAGTGTAGAGTTGTGTAGAACAGAGTCAAGTCATGTAAAACAGTGTAGAATTGTGTAGTGTAGAGTCGTGTAGCGTAATGTCGAGTAGTGTAGAATAGTGTAGAGTTGAGTTGTGTAGAATTGTGTAGAATTGTGTAGAGTCATGTAGTGTAGTCGTGTAGTGTAGAGTCATGTAGCGTAATGTCGAGTCCTGTAGAATTGCGTAGATCCCAAAGAGATGATGTAGATTATAGATTTTATATCATACATTGATATCACAGATAGAAATCTCTCCTCTAACTGTTGGCAAGCAAGAGAATAGCTTAGCAGGGCTTGACTCTTAACTCTTTTAAAAAGTAATGAAATCCACCTAAACCAGTGTCTGTGCTGAGATGTACTAATCTAACAGGAGCTGTATTTGTTTTATTGCAGGATCTGCCAGGATGCTGCTCCAGAAGCTGCAGGAGGGAACAGTGCAGATGGTGCCAAAGGTTCTTCAGGCTTTTGAATAAAGACTTCATCAGTGGTTGTAGTTCAGGTAAGTGTATCAGGTTACATGATTTTTAATAACAACAGCTAATGTTCTGTAGCGGTAGAGAAGAGTTGTGTAGAGTCAAGTCATGTAGAACAGTGTAGATTTGTGTAGAGTCGAGTCATGTAGTGTAGCGTTGTTTAGAGTCGAGTCATGTAATGTAGAGTTGTGTAGAGTCGAGTCATGTAGTGCAGTTGTGTAGAATAGAGTCATGTAGTGTAGAGTTGTGTAGAATAGAGTCAAGTCATGTAGAACAGTTTAGAATTGTGTAGTGTAGAGAAGAGTCATGTAGAATAGTCAAGTCATGTAGTGTAGAGTTGTGTAGAATAGTGTAGAGTTGAGTCGTGTAGAATTGTGTACTGTAGAGTCATGTAGCGTAATGTCGAGTGGTGTAAAATAGTGTAAAGTCCTGTAGAATTACATAGAGTAGAGAAGAGTTGTGTAGAGTCGAGTCATGTAGTGCAGAGTTGTGTAGAATAGAGTCAAGTCATGTAGAACAGTATAGAGTCGTGTAGCTTAATGTCGAGTAGTGTAGAATAGTGTAGAGTTGAGTTGTGTAGAATTGTGTAGAGTCATGTAGCGTAATGTCGAGTCCTGTAGAATTGCGTAGATCCCAAAGAGATGATGTAACTTCTATCCTTCATTATTTTCATCTTCATCACACCCACTCCATTTCCTCTTCCTGTTTTTATGCATGTATTATTTCCATGTCTGTCTGTAACATAAGGCATACTTTGTAAAGTTGAGTCAGTAGCTTTATTAATGTTGCTTTGTGGCCTTAGCTCTTCAGTTCATTGTGCATGTGTCCTTAAAGATTTTTTTAAAACATTTTGGGAAGTGCCAAGGGTTAGATTATAGATTTTATATCATACATTGATATCATAGATATAAATCTCTCCTCTAACTGTTGGCAAGCAAGAGAATAGCTTAGCAGGGCTTGACTCTTAACTCTTTTAAAAAGTAATGAAATCCACCTAAACCAGTGTCTGTGCTAAGATGTACTAATCTAACAGGAGCTGTATTTGTTTTATTGCAGGATCTGTCAGGATGCTGCTCCAGAAGCTGCAGGAGGGAACAGTGCAGATGGTGCCAAAGGTTCTTCAGGCCTTTGAATAAAGACTTCATCAGTGGTTGTAGTTCAGGTAAGTGTATCAGATTACATGATTTTTAATAACAACAGCTAATGTTCTGTAGCGGTAGAGAAGAGTTGTGTAGAGTTGAGTCATGTAGTGCAGAGTTGTGTAGAATAGAGTCAAGTCATGTAGAACAGTTTAGAATTGTGTAGTGTAGAGAAGAGTCATGTAGAATAGTCAAGTCATGTAGTGTAGAATAGTGTAGAGTTGTGTAGAACAGAGTCAAGTCATGTAGAGTTGTGTAGAATAGAGTCATGTAGTGTAGAGTTGTGTAGAATAGAGTCAAGTCATGTAGAACAGTGTAGATTTGTGTAGAGTCGAGTCATGTAGCGTAGAGTTGTGTAGAATAGAGTCAAGTCATGTAAAACAGTGTAGAATCGTGTAGTGTAGAGAAGAGTCGTGTAGAATTGTGTAGAGTTGAGTCATGTAGAATTGTGTACTGTAGTCATGTAGCGTAATGTCGAGTGGTGTAAAATAGTGTAAAGTCCTGTAGAATTGCATAGAGTAGAGAAGAGTTGTGTAGAGTCGAGTCATGTAGCGTAGAGTTGTGTAGAATAGAGTCAAGTCATGTAAAACAGTGTAGAATCGTGTAGTGCAGAGTCGTGTAGCGTAATGTCGAGTAGTGTAGAATAGTGTAGAGTTGAGTTGTGTAGAATTGTGTAGAGTTGAGTTGTGTAGAATTGTGTAGAGTCATGTAGTGTAGTCGTGTAGTGTAGAGTCGTGTAGAGTCGAGTCATGTAGTGTAGAGTTGAGTTGTGTAGAATCATGTAGTGTAGAGTTGTGTAGCGTAATGTCGAGTCCTGTAGAATTGCGTAGATCCCAAAGAGATGATGTAACTTCTATCCTTCATTATTTTCATCTTCATCACGCCCACTCCATTTCCTCTTCCTGTTTTTATGCATGTATTATTTCCATGTCTGTCTGTAACATAAGGCATACTTTGTAAAGTTGAGTCAGTAGCTTTATTAATGTTGCTTTGTGGCCTTAGCTCTTCAGTTCATTGTGCATGTGTCCTTAAAGATTTTTTTAAAACATTTTGGGAAGTGCCAAGGGTTAGATTATAGATTTTATATCATACATTGATATCATAGATATAAATCTCTCCTCTAACCGTTGGCAAGCAAGAGAATAGCTTAGCAGGGCTTGACTCTTAACTCTTTTAAAAAGTAATGAAATCCACCTAAACCAGTGTCTGTGCTAAGATGTACTAATCTAACAGGAGCTGTATTTGTTTTATTGCAGGATCTGCCAGGATGCTGCTCCAGAAGCTGCAGGAGGGGACAGTGCAGATGGTGCCAAAGGTTCTTCAGACTTCATCAGTGGTTGTAGTTCGGGTAAGTGTATCAGATTACATGATTTTTAATAACAGCTAATGTTCTGTAGCGGTAGAGAAGAGTTGTGTAGAGTCGAGTCATGTAGTGTAGAGTTGTGTAGAATAGAGTCAAGTCATGTAGTGTAGAATAGTGTTGAGTTGAGTTGTGTAGAATAGTGTAGAGAAGAGTCTTGTAGAATTGTGTCGAGTAGAGTCATGTAGCGTAATGTCGAGTTGTGTAGAATAGTGTATAGTCCTGAAGAGTTGCATAGAGTAGAGAAGAGTTGTGTAGAGTTGAGTCATGTAGTGTAGAGTTGTGTAGAACAGAGTCAAGTCATGTAAAACAGTGTAGAATCGTGTAGTGTAGAGTCGTGTAGCGTAATGTCGAGTAGTGTAGAATAGTGTAGAGTTGAGTTGTGTAGAATTGTGTAGAATTGTGTAGAGTCATGTAGTGTAGTCGTGTAGTGTAGAGTCGTGTAGCGTAATGTCGAGTCCTGTAGAATTGCGTAGATCCCAAAGAGATGATGTAGATTATAGATTTTATATCATACATTGATATCACAGATAGAAATCTCTCCTCTGTTGGCAAGCAAGAGAATAGCTTAGCAGGGCTTGACTCTTAACTCTTTTAAAAAGTAATGAAATCCACCTAAACCAGTGTCTGTGCTAAGATGTACTAATCTAACAGGAGCTGTATTTGTTTTATTGCAGGATCTGCCAGGATGCTGCTCCAGAAGCTGCAGGAGGGAACAGTGCAGATGGTGCCAAAGGTTCTTCAGGCCTTTGAATAAAGACTTCATCAGTGGTTGTAGTTCAGGTAAGTGTATCAGATTACATGATTTTTAATAACAACAGCTAATGTTCTGTAGCGGTAGAGAAGAGTTGTGTAGAGTCGAGTCATGTAGTGTAGAGTTGTTTAGAGTCAAGTCATGTAGTGTAGAGTTGTGTAGAGTCGTGTAGAGTCGAGTCATGTAGTGTAGAGTTGTGTAGAATAGAGTCAAGTCATGTAGAATTGTGTAGAGTTGTCTAGAGTCGAGTCATGTAGTGTAGAGTTGTGTAGAATAGAGTCAAGTCATGTAGAACAGTGTAGATTTGTGTAGAGTCGAGTCATGTAGTGTAGAGTTGTGTAGAGTCGAGTCATGTAATGTAGAGTCGAGTCATGTAGTGCAGAGTTGTGTAGAATAGAGTCATGTAGTGTAGAGTTGTGTAGAATAGAGTCAAGTCATGTAGAATTGTGTAGAGTTGTGTAGAGTTGAGTCATGTCGTGTAGAGTTGTGTAGAGTCGAGTCATGTAGTGTAGAGTTGTCTAGAGTCGAGTTATGTAGTGTAGCGTTGTCTAGAGTCGAGTCATGTAGTGTAGAGTTGTGTAGAATAGAGTCAAGTCATGTAGAATTGTGTAGAGTTGTGTAGAGTCGAGTCATGTAGTGTAGAGTTGTCTAGAGTCGAGTTATGTAGTGTAGTGTTGTCTAGAGTCGAGTCATGTAGTTTAGAGTTGTGTAGAATAGAGTCAAGTCATGTAGAACAGTGTAGATTTGTGTAGAACAGAGTCAAGTCATGTAGAACAGTGTAGAGTCGTGTAGAATAGTGTAGTGTAGAGAAGAGTCATGTAGAATATTGTAGAGCCGTGTAGAACAGTCAAGTCATGTAGTGTAGAATAGTGTTGAGTTGAGTTGTATAGAATAGTGTAGAGTAGAGAAGAGTCGTGTAGAATCGTGTAGTGTAGAGTCGTGTAGAGTTGAGTCATATAGTGTAATGTCGAGTTGTGTAGAATAGTGTAGAATAGAGTCAAGTCATGTACTGTAGTGTTGAGTTGAGTTGTGTAGAATAGTGTAGAGTCGAGTAATGTAGAGTAGAGAAGAGTCATGGAGTGAGTTAGTTCCAGAGTTTGTTTCGTCGTGAACGACGAAACAAACTCTGGAACTAACTCCTTCAGAACTAACTCCTCCAGAACTAACTCCTCCAGAACTAACTCCTCCAGAACGACGAAACAAACTCCGGAACTAACTCCTTCAGAACTAACTCCTCCGGAACTAACTCCTCCAGAACTAACTCCTCCTGAACGACGAAACAAACTCCGGAACTAACTCCTTCGGAACTAACTCCTTCAGAACTAACTCCTCCAGAACTAACTCCTCCTGAACGACGAAACAAACTCCGGAACTAACTCCTCCCGGGAGTTTTGTTTCGAGTTAGTTCTGGAGGAGTTAGTTCCGAAGGAGTTAGTTCCGAAGGAGTTAGTTCCGGAGTTTGTTTCGTCGTTCAGGAGGAGTTAGTTCCGGAGGAGTTAGTTCCGGAGGAGTTAGTTCTGAAGGAGTTAGTTCCGGAGGAGTTAGTTCTGAAGGAGTTAGTTCTGAAGGAGTTAGTTCCGGAGGAGTTAGTTCTGAAGGAGTTAGTTCTGAAGGAGTTAGTTCTGGAGGAGTTAGTTCTGGAGGAGTTAGTTCTGGAGGAGTTAGTTCCGAAGGAGTTAGTTCCGAAGGAGTTAGTTCCGGAGTTTGTTTCGTCGTTCAGGAGGAGTTAGTTCCGGAGGAGTTAGTTCCGGAGGAGTTAGTTCTGAAGGAGTTAGTTCCGGAGGAGTTAGTTCTGAAGGAGTTAGTTCTGAAGGAGTTAGTTCCGGAGGAGTTAGTTCTGAAGGAGTTAGTTCTGAAGGAGTTAGTTCTGGAGGAGTTAGTTCTGAAGGAGTTAGTTCTGGAGGAGTTAGTTCTGAAGGAGTTAGTTCTGGAGGAGTTAGTTCTGGAGGAGTTAGTTTCGTAGTTTGTTCGTAGTTTATTTCGGAATTTCAAAAAAAAAAAATTTTTCGTAGTTTGTTCGTAGTTTGTTTCAAAATTTTTTCATTTTTCGTAGTTTGTTCGTAGTTTGTTCGTAGTTTGTTTCAAATTTTTTCATTTTTCGTAGTTTGTTCGTAGTTTGTTCGTAGTTTGTTTCAAAATTTTTTCATTTTTCGTAGTTTGTTCGTAGTTTGTTTCAAAATTTTTTCATTTTTCGTAGTTTGTTTCATATTTTTTTTCATAATTTTTTTCGTAGTTTGTTTCAGAATTTTTTTCATTTTTTTTCATAGTTTGTTCAGGAATTTTTTTCATAGTTTTTTTGCAGTTTGGAAGGACTTAGTTCTGTAGTTTTTTAATAGTTTATTTAGTAGTTCATGCCCACTCCTGCAGGGTCACCACCTCGCCCATCTTGGACAGACTCCCCTGTTTGTTCTGCAGATGGATCAAGGGGGCGTCAAACTCCAGGATGGTACAGCTGTCTGGAACCTGAAAACAGGATAAAAGTTTAAATGGAATCCCGGTCTATATAATTTGACCACATACCGATACAATACCGCTAAAGAACATTAGCTGTTGTTATTAAAAAATCATGTAATCTGATACACCTGAACTACAACCACTGATTAAGTCTTTACTCACTACACTATTCTACACGACTCGACTCGACTCTACACGATTCTACACTACTCTACACTATTCTACACAACTCTTCTCTACCGCTACAGAACATTAGCTGTTATTAAAAATCATGTAATCTGATACACTTCCCTGAACTACAACCACCGATTAAGTCTTTACTCACTACACTATTCTACACAACTCCCTTCTACACTACACTATTCTACATGACTCAACTCTACACTATTCTACACAACTCAACTCTACACTACACGATTCTACACTGTTCTACACAACTCTTCTCTATACGACTACATGACTCGACTCTACACAACTCTTCTCTACCGCTACAGAACATTAGCTGTTGTTATTAAAAAATCATGTAATACACTTACCCGAACTACAACCACTGATGAAGTCTTTATTCAAAAGCCTGAAGAACCTTTGGCACCATCTGCACTGTTCCCTCCTGCAGCTTCTGGAGCAGCATCCTGGCAGATCCTGCAATAAAACAAATACAGCTCCTGTTAGATTAGTACATCTCAGCACAGACACTGGTTTAGGTGGATTTCATTACTTTTTAAAAGAGTTAAGAGTCAAGCCCTGCTAAGCTATTCTCTTGCTTGCCAACAGTTAGACGAGAGATTTATATCTGTGATATCAATGTATGATATAAAATCTATAATCTAACTGTTGGCACTTCCCAAAATGTTTTTAAAAAATCTTTAAGGACATTTTTGGGCTGCCAGACTTACTCTGGAAAGTTTGGTGGTAGCATATCTTAAAGTACTTAGTACATCTCAGCACAGGTCATATAGAATTCAGACAATAGGAAAAATATTGGCAGCTTCTTTTGGTCAGGGTGCTCTGCCCCTCTGTTTAAAGACTCTTCCTGCACAATGAACTGAAGAGCTAAGGCCACAAAGCAACATTAATAAAGCTACTGACTCAACTTTACAAAGTATGCCTTATGTTACAGACAGACATGGAAATAATACATGCATAAAAACAGGAAGAGGAAATGGAGTGGGCGTGATGAAGATGAAAATAATGAAGGATAGAAGTTACATCATCTCTTTGGGATCTACGCAATTCTACAGGACTCAACATTACGCTACACAACTCTACACTACATGATTCTACACAACTCAACTCTACACTACATGACTCGACTCTACACAACTCTACACTACATGACTCGACTCTACACAACTCTACATGACTTGACTATTCTACACAACTCTACACTACATGACTTGACTCTATTCTACACAACTCTACACTACATGACTCGACTCTACACAACTCTACACAATTCTACATGACTTGACTCTATTCTACACAACTCTACACTACATGACTCGACTCTACACAACTCTACATTACATGACTCAACTCTACACTACATGACTCGACTCTACACAACTCTACACAATTCTACATGACTCTATTCTACACAACTCTACACTACATGACTCGACTCTACACAACTCTACATGACTCGACTTTAAACAACTCTACACTACATGACTCGACTCTACACAACTCTACACAATTCTACATGACTCGACTCTATTCTACACAACTCTACACTACATGACTCGACTCTGCACAACTCTACACTACATGACTCGACTCTAGACAACTCTACACTACATGACTCGACTCTACACAACTCTACACAATTCTACATGACTTGACTCTATTCTACACAACTCTACACTACATGACTCGACTCTGCACAACTCTACACTACATGACTCGACTCTAGACAACACTACACTACATGACTCGACTCTACACAACTCTACACTACATAACTCGACTCTAGACAACGCTACACTACATGACTCGACTCTAGACAACGCTACACTACATAACTCGACTCTAGACAACGCTACACTACATGACTCGACTCTACACAACTCTACACAATTCTACATGACTTGACTCTATTCTACACAACTCTACACTACATGACTCGACTCTACACAACTCTACATGACTCAACTTTAAACAACTCTACACTACATGACTCGACTCTACACAACTCTACACAATTCTACATGACTTGACTCTATTCTACACAACTCTACACTACATGACTCGACTCTACACAACTCTACACTACATGACTCGACTCTACACAACTCTACATGACTCAACTTTAAACAACTCTACACTACATGACTCGACTCTACACAACTCTACACAATTCTACATGACTTGACTCTATTCTACACAACTCTACACTACATGACTCGACTCTGCACAACTCTACACTACATGACTCGACTCTACACAACTCTACACAATTCTACATGACTTGACTCTATTCTACACAACTCTACACTACATGACTCGACTCTACACAACTCTTCTCTACCGCTACAGAACATTAGCTGTTGTTATTAAAAATCATGTAATCTGATACACTTACCTGAACTACAACCACTGATGAAGTCTTTATTCAAAGGCCTGAAGAACCTTTGGCACCATCTGCACTGTCCCCTCCTGCAGCTTCTGGAGCAGCATCCTGACAGATCCTGCAATAAAACAAATACAGCTCCTGTTAGATTAGTACATCTTAGCACAGACACTGGTTTAGGTGGATTTCATTACTTTTTAAAAGAGTTAAGAGTCAAGCCCTGCTAAGCTATCCTCTTGCTTGCCAACAATTAGAGGAGAGATTTCTATCTGTGATATCAATGTATGATATAAAATCTATAATCTAACCCTTGGCACTTCCCAAAATGTTTTTAAAAAATCTTTAAGGACATTTTTGGTCAGGGTGCTCTGCCCCTCTGTTTAAAGACTCTTCCTGCACCATGAACTGAAGAGCTAAGGCCACAAAGCAACAATAATAAAGCTACTGACTCAACTTTACAAAGTATGCCTTATGTTACAGACAGACATGGAAATAATACATGCATAAAAACAGGAAGAGGAAATGGAGTGGGCGTGATGAAGATGAAAATAATGAAGGATAGAAGTTACATCATCTCTTTGGGATCTACGCAATTCTACAGGACTCGACATTACGCTACATGACTCTACACTACACGACTACACTACATGACTCTTCTCTACACAATTCTACACTACTTGACATTATGCTACACAACTCTACACTACATGATTCTACACTACATGACTTGACTATTCTACACAACTCTTCTCTACACAATTCTACAGGACTCTACACTGTTCTACATGACTTGACTCTATTCTACACAACTCGACATTATACTACATGACTCTTCTCTACACTTAATGATTCTACACTGTTCTACATGACTTGACTCTATTCTACACAACAAGAGTTAAGAGTCAAGCCCTGCTAAGCTATTCTCTTGCTTGCCAACAGAGGAGAGATGTCTATCTGTGATATCAATGTATGATATAAAATCTATAATCTAACCCTTGGCACTTCCCAAAATGTTTTAAAAAAATCTTTAAGGACATTTTTGGTCAGGGTGCTCTGCCCCTCTGTTTAAAGACTCTTCCTGCACCATGAACTGAAGAGCTAAGGCCACAAAGCAACATTAATAAAGCTACTGATTCAACTTTACAAAGTATGCCTTATGTTACAGACAGACATGGAAATAATACATGCATAAAAACAGGAAGAGGAAATGGAGTGGGCGTGATGAAGATGAAAATAATGAAGGATAGAAGTTACATCATCTCTTTGGGATCTACGCAATTCTACAGGACTCGACATTACGCTACACAACTCTACACTACATGATTCTACACAACTCAACTCTACACAATTCTACAGGACTCTACACTGTTCTACATGACTTGACTCTATTCTACACAACTCGACATTATACTACATGACTCAACTCTACACTACATGATTCTACACGACTCTACACTATTCTACACAACTGTTCTCTACACGACTACAGAACATTAGCTGTTGTTATTAAAAATCATGTAATCTGATACACTTACCTGAACTACAACCACTGATGAAGTCTTTACTCACTACACTATTCTACACAACTCAACTCTATACTACACGATTCTACACAACTCTACATGACTTGACACTATTCTACACAACTCTACACTACACGACTACATGACTCGACTCTACACAACTCTACACTACATGACTCGACTCTACACAACTCTACACAATTCTACATGACTCGACTCTATTCTACACAACTCTACACTACATGACTCGACTCTGCACAACTCTACACTACATGACTCGACTCTACACAAATCTACACTGTTCTACATGACTTGACTCTATACAACTCTTCTCTACCGCTACAGAACATTAGCTGTTGTTATTAAAAATCATGTAATCTGATACACTTACCCGAACTACAACCACTGATGAAGTCTGAAGAACCTTTGGCACCATCTGCACTGTCCCCTCCTGCAGCTTCTGGAGCAGCATCCTGGCAGATCCTGCAATAAAACAAATACAGCTCCTGTTAGATTAGTACATCTTAGCACAGACACTGGTTTAGGTGGATTTCATTACTTTTTAAAAGAGTTAAGAGTCAAGCCCTGCTAAGCTATTCTCTTGCTTGCCAACAGTTAGAGGAGAGATTTATATCTATGATATCAATGTATGATATAAAATCTATAATCTAACCCTTGGCACTTCCCAAAATGTTTTAAAAAAATCTTTAAGGACATTTTTGGTCAGGGTGCTCTGCCCCTCTGTTTAAAGACTCTTCCTGCACAATGAACTGAAGAGCTAAGGCCACAAAGCAACATTAATAAAGCTACTGACTCAACTTTACAAAGTATGCCTTATGTTACAGACAGACATGGAAATAATACATGCATAAAAACAGGAAGAGGAAATGGAGTGGGCGTGATGAAGATGAAAATAATGAAGGATAGAAGTTACATCATCTCTTTGGGATCTACGCAATTCTACAGGACTCAACATTACGCTACACGACTACACTACATGACTCTACACAATTCTACACAACTCAACTCTACACTATTCTACACTACTCGACATTACGCTACACGACTCTACACTACATGATTCTACACTGTTTTACATGACTTGACTCTATTCTACACAACTCTACGCTACATGACTCGACTCTACACAAATCTACACTGTTCTACATGACTTGACTCTATTCTACACAACTCTGCACTACATGACTCGACTCTACACAACTCTTCTCTACTCTATGCAATTCTACAGGACTTTACACTATTTTACACCACTCGACATTACGCTACATGACTCTACAGTACACAATTCTACACGACTCAACTCTACACTATTCTACACAACTCTACACTACATGACTTGACTCTACACAACTCTACACTACATGACTCGACTCTAGACAACTCTACACTACATGACTCGACTCTAGACAACGCTACACTACATGACTCGACTCTAAACAACGCTACACTACATGACTCGACTCTAAACAACGCTACACTACATGACTCGACTCTAGACAACGCTACACTACATGACTCGACTCTAGACAACGCTACACTACATGACTCGACTCTAAACAACGCTACACTACATCACTCAACTCTACACAACTCTTCTCTACCGCTACAGAATATTAGCTGTTGTTATTAAAAATCATGTAACCTGATACACTTACCTGAACTACAACCACTGATGAAGTCTTTATTCAAAAGCCTGAAGAACCTTTGGCACCATCTGCACTGTTCCCTCCTGCAGCTTCTGGAGCAGCATCCTGGCAGATCCTGCAATAAAACAAATACAGCTCCTGTTAGATTAGTACATCTTAGCACAGACACTGGTTTAGGTGGATTTCATTACTTTTTAAAAGAGTTAAGAGTCAAGCCCTGCTAAGCTATTCTCTTGCTTGCCAACAATTAGAGGAGAGATTTATATCTGTGATATCAATGTATGATATAAAATCTATAATCTAACCCTTGGCACTTCCCAAAATGTTTTTAAAAAATCTTTAAGGACATTTTTGGTCAGGGTGCTCTGCCCCTCTGTTTAAAGACTCTTCCTGCACAATGAACTGAAGAGCTAAGGCCACAAAGCAACATTAATAAAGCTACTGATTCAACTTTACAAAGTATGCCTTATGTTACAGACAGACATGGAAATAATACATGCATAAAAACAGGAAGAGGAAATGGAGTGGGCGTGATGAAGATGAAAATAATGAAGGATAGAAGTTACATCATCTCTTTGGGATCTTGGTAAGAGGACAGGGTGGTGCAACAGGAAGATAAATGAAGTGTGTGGTACAGTGCTCAGTCACTTCTCTTCTCAAACTCACCTCATCACTGCTCCTCTCCTCCCTGATGGATGGCACTGGGGGCCCCACGCTCTGCTTCCCCGACCTCAACTCCTCCTGCAGACGCCTGCCTCGGCCCCGCTCTACACCCCGCTGGCCTTGGTCTCTCTGCTCACTGTGACGCTCAACCTGCTGGTCATCATCTCCATCTCACCCTGCTCCTGTCTCTGGCCGTGAGACCTCACCCATCTTGGACAGACTCCCCTGTTTGTTCTGCAGATGGATCAAGGGGGCGTCAAACTCCAGGATGGTACAACTGTCTGGAACCTGAAAACAGGATAAAAGTTGAAATGGAATCCCGGTCTATATAATTTTCTGTATAATCTTATCTGTATATTGTGAGTGCCTGTGCCCTATTGCATCTGCTCTTTGCTGCTGTAACAGTGTAATTTCCCCATTGTGGGACTATTAAAGGTTTATCTTATCTTATCTTGACCACATACCGATACAATATCTCTACAGAACATTAGCTGTTGTTATTAAAAATCATGGAATCTGATACACTTACCTGAACTACAACCACTGATGAAGTCTGAAGAACCTTTGGCACCATCTGCACTGTCCCCTCCTGCAGCTTCTGGAGCAGCATCCTGGCAGATCCTGCAATAAAACAAATACAGCTCCTGTTAGATTAGTACATCTTAGCACAGACACTGGTTTAGGTGGATTTCATTACTTTTTAAAAGAGTTAAGAGTCAAGCCCTGCTAAGCTATTCTCTTGCTTGCCAACAGTTAGAGGAGAGATTTCTATCTGTGATATCAATGTATGATATAAAATCTATAATCTAACCCTTGGCACTTCCCAAAATGTTTTAAAAAAATCTTTAAGGACATTTTTGGTCAGGGTGCTCTGCCCCTCTGTTTAAAGACTCTTCCTGCACAATGAACTGAAGAGCTAAGGCCACAAAGCAACATTAATAAAGCTACTGACTCAACTTTACAAAGTATGCCTTATGTTACAGACAGACATGGAAATAATACATGCATAAAAACAGGAAGAGGAAATGGAGTGGGCGTGATGAAGATGAAAATAATGAAGGATAGAAGTTACATCATCTCTTTGGGATCTACGCAATTCTACAGGACTCGACATTACGCTACATGACTCTACACTACACGACTACACTACATGACTCTTCTCTACACAATTCTACACTACTTGACATTATGCTACACAACTCTACACTACATGACTTGACTATTCTACACAACTCTTCTCTACACAATTCTACAGGACTCTACACTGTTCTACATGACTTGACTCTATTCTACACAACTCGACATTATACTACATGACTCTTCTCTACACTTAATGATTCTACACTGTTCTACATGACTTGACTCTATTCTACACAACAAGAGTTAAGAGTCAAGCCCTGCTAAGCTATTCTCTTGCTTGCCAACAGTTAGACGAGAGATTTCTATCTGTGATATCAATGTATGATATAAAATCTATAATCTAACTGTTGGCACTTCCCAAAATGTTTTAAAAAAATCTTTAAGGACATTTTTGGGCTGCCAGACTTACTCTGGAAAGTTTGGTGGTAGCATATCTTAAAGTACTTAGTACATCTCAGCACAGGTCATATAGAATTCAGGCAATAGGAAAAATATTGGCAGCTTCTTTTGGTCAGGGTGCTCTGCCCCTCTGTTTAAAGACTCTTCCTGCACAATGAACTGAAGAGCTAAGGCCACAAAGCAACATTAATAAAGCTACTGACTCAACTTTACAAAGTATGCCTTATGTTACAGACAGACATGGAAATAATACATGCATAAAAACAGGAAGAGGAAATGGAGTGGGCGTGATGAAGATGAAAATAATGAAGGATAGAAGTTACATCATCTCTTTGGGATCTACACAATTCTACAGGACTCAACATTACGCTACACAACTCTACACTACATGATTCTACACAACTCGACTCTACACTACATGACTCGACTCTACACAACTCTACACTACATGACTCGACTCTACACAACTCTACATTACATGACTCGACTCTAAACAGCTCTACACTACATGACTCGACTCTACACAAATCTACACTACATGACTCGACTCTACACAACTCTACACAATTCTACATGACTTGACTCTATTCTACACAACTCTACACTACATGACTCGACTCTACACAACTCTACACAATTCTACATGACTCGACTCTATTCTACACAACTCTACACTACATGACTCGACTCTGCACAACTCTACACTACATGACTCGACTCTAGACAACTCTACACTACATGACTCGACTCTACACAACTCTACACAATTCTACATGACTCGACTCTATTCTACACAACTCTACACTACATGACTCGACTCTGCACAACTCTACACTACATGACTCGACTCTACACAACTCTACACAATTCTACATGACTTGACTCTATTCTACACAACTCTACACTACATGACTCGACTCTACACAACTCTTCTCTACCGCTACAGAACATTAGCTGTTGTTATTAAAAATCATGTAATCTGATACACTTACCTGAACTACAACCACTGATGAAGTCTTTATTCAAAGGCCTGAAGAACCTTTGGCACCATCTGCACTGTTCCCTCCTGCAGCTTCTGGAGCAGCATCCTGGCAGATCCTGCAATAAAACAAATACAGCTCCTGTTAGATTAGTACATCTTAGCACAGACACTGGTTTAGGTGGATTTCATTACTTTTTAAAAGAGTTAAGAGTCAAGCCCTGCTAAGCTATCCTCTTGCTTGCCAACAATTAGAGGAGAGATTTCTATCTGTGATATCAATGTATGATATAAAATCTATAATCTAACCCTTGGCACTTCCCAAAATGTTTTAAAAAAATCTTTAAGGACATTTTTGGTCAGGGTGCTCTGCCCCTCTGTTTAAAGACTCTTCCTGCACCATGAACTGAAGAGCTAAGGCCACAAAGCAACAATAATAAAGCTACTGACTCAACTTTACAAAGTATGCCTTATGTTACAGACAGACATGGAAATAATACATGCATAAAAACAGGAAGAGGAAATGGAGTGGGCGTGATGAAGATGAAAATAATGAAGGATAGAAGTTACATCATCTCTTTGGGATCTACGCAATTCTACAGGACTCGACATTACGCTACATGACTCTACACTACACGACTACACTACATGACTCTTCTCTACACAATTCTACACTACTTGACATTATGCTACACAACTCTACACTACATGATTCTACACTACATGACTTGACTATTCTACACAACTCTTCTCTACACAATTCTACAGGACTCTACACTGTTCTACATGACTTGACTCTATTCTACACAACTCGACATTATACTACATGACTCTTCTCTACACTTAACGATTCTACACTGTTCTACATGACTTGACTCTATTCTACACAACAAGAGTTAAGAGTCAAGCCCTGCTAAGCTATTCTCTTGCTTGCCAACAGAGGAGAGATGTCTATCTGTGATATCAATGTATGATATAAAATCTATAATCTAACCCTTGGCACTTCCCAAAATGTTTTAAAAAAATCTTTAAGGACATTTTTGGTCAGGGTGCTCTGCCCCTCTGTTTAAAGACTCTTCCTGCACCATGAACTGAAGAGCTAAGGCCACAAAGCAACATTAATAAAGCTACTGATTCAACTTTACAAAGTATGCCTTATGTTACAGACAGACATGGAAATAATACATGCATAAAAACAGGAAGAGGAAATGGAGTGGGCGTGATGAAGATGAAAATAATGAAGGATAGAAGTTACATCATCTCTTTGGGATCTACGCAATTCTACAGGACTCGACATTACGCTACACAACTCTACACTACATGATTCTACACAACTCAACTCTACACAATTCTACAGGACTCTACACTGTTCTACATGACTTGACTCTATTCTACACAACTCGACATTATACTACATGACTCAACTCTACACTACATGATTCTACACGACTCTACACTATTCTACACAACTGTTCTCTACACGACTACAGAACATTAGCTGTTGTTATTAAAAATCATGTAATCTGATACACTTACCTGAACTACAACCACTGATGAAGTCTTTACTCACTACACTATTCTACACAACTCAACTCTATACTACACGATTCTACACAACTCTACATGACTTGACACTATTCTACACAACTCTACACTACACGACTACATGACTCGACTCTACACAACTCTACACTACATGACTCGACTCTACACAACTCTACACAATTCTACATGACTCGACTCTATTCTACACAACTCTACACTACATGACTCGACTCTGCACAACTCTACACTACATGACTCGACTCTACACAAATCTACACTGTTCTACATGACTTGACTCTATACAACTCTTCTCTACCGCTACAGAACATTAGCTGTTGTTATTAAAAATCATGTAATCTGATACACTTACCCGAACTACAACCACTGATGAAGTCTGAAGAACCTTTGGCACCATCTGCACTGTCCCCTCCTGCAGCTTCTGGAGCAGCATCCTGGCAGATCCTGCAATAAAACAAATACAGCTCCTGTTAGATTAGTACATCTTAGCACAGACACTGGTTTAGGTGGATTTCATTACTTTTTAAAAGAGTTAAGAGTCAAGCCCTGCTAAGCTATTCTCTTGCTTGCCAACAGTTAGAGGAGAGATTTATATCTATGATATCAATGTATGATATAAAATCTATAATCTAACCCTTGGCACTTCCCAAAATGTTTTAAAAAAATCTTTAAGGACATTTTTGGTCAGGGTGCTCTGCCCCTCTGTTTAAAGACTCTTCCTGCACAATGAACTGAAGAGCTAAGGCCACAAAGCAACATTAATAAAGCTACTGACTCAACTTTACAAAGTATGCCTTATGTTACAGACAGACATGGAAATAATACATGCATAAAAACAGGAAGAGGAAATGGAGTGGGCGTGATGAAGATGAAAATAATGAAGGATAGAAGTTACATCATCTCTTTGGGATCTACGCAATTCTACAGGACTCAACATTACGCTACACGACTACACTACATGACTCTACACAATTCTACACAACTCAACTCTACACTATTCTACACTACTCGACATTACGCTACACGACTCTACACTACATGATTCTACACTGTTTTACATGACTTGACTCTATTCTACACAACTCTACACTACATGACTCGACTCTACACAAATCTACACTGTTCTACATGACTTGACTCTATTCTACACAACTCTGCACTACATGACTCGACTCTACACAACTCTTCTCTACTCTATGCAATTCTACAGGACTTTACACTATTTTACACCACTCGACATTACGCTACATGACTCTACAGTACACAATTCTACACGACTCAACTCTACACTATTCTACACAACTCTACACTACATGACTTGACTCTACACAACTCTACACTACATGACTCGACTCTAGACAACTCTACACTACATGACTCGACTCTAGACAACGCTACACTACATGACTCGACTCTAAACAACGCTACACTACATGACTCGACTCTAAACAACGCTACACTACATGACTCGACTCTAGACAACGCTACACTACATGACTCGACTCTAGACAACGCTACACTACATGACTCGACTCTAAACAACGCTACACTACATCACTCAACTCTACACAACTCTTCTCTACCGCTACAGAATATTAGCTGTTGTTATTAAAAATCATGTAACCTGATACACTTACCTGAACTACAACCACTGATGAAGTCTTTATTCAAAAGTCTGAAGAACCTTTGGCACCATCTGCACTGTTCCCTCCTGCAGCTTCTGGAGCAGCATCCTGGCAGATCCTGCAATAAAACAAATACAGCTCCTGTTAGATTAGTACATCTTAGCACAGACACTGGTTTAGGTGGATTTCATTACTTTTTAAAAGAGTTAAGAGTCAAGCCCTGCTAAGCTATTCTCTTGCTTGCCAACAATTAGAGGAGAGATTTATATCTGTGATATCAATGTATGATATAAAATCTATAATCTAACCCTTGGCACTTCCCAAAATGTTTTAAAAAAATCTTTAAGGACATTTTTGGTCAGGGTGCTCTGCCCCTCTGTTTAAAGACTCTTCCTGCACAATGAACTGAAGAGCTAAGGCCACAAAGCAACATTAATAAAGCTACTGATTCAACTTTACAAAGTATGCCTTATGTTACAGACAGACATGGAAATAATACATGCATAAAAACAGGAAGAGGAAATGGAGTGGGCGTGATGAAGATGAAAATAATGAAGGATAGAAGTTACATCATCTCTTTGGGATCTTGGTAAGAGGACAGGGTGGTGCAACAGGAAGATAAATGAAGTGTGTGGTACAGTGCTCAGTCACTTCTCTTCTCAAACTCACCTCATCACTGCTCCTCTCCTCCCTGATGGATGGCACTGGGGGCCCCACGCTCTGCTTCCCCGACCTCAACTCCTCCTGCAGACGCCTGCCTCGGCCCCGCTCTACACCCCGCTGGCCTTGGTCTCTCTGCTCACTGTGACGCTCAACCTGCTGGTCATCATCTCCATCTCACCCTGCTCCTGTCTCTGGCCGTGAGACCTCACCCATCTTGGACAGACTCCCCTGTTTGTTCTGCAGATGGATCAAGGGGGCGTCAAACTCCAGGATGGTACAACTGTCTGGAACCTGAAAACAGGATAAAAGTTGAAATGGAATCCCGGTCTATATAATTTTCTGTATAATCTTATCTGTATATTGTGAGTGCCTGTGCCCTATTGCATCTGCTCTTTGCTGCTGTAACAGTGTAATTTCCCCATTGTGGGACTATTAAAGGTTTATCTTATCTTATCTTGACCACATACCGATACAATATCTCTACAGAACATTAGCTGTTGTTATTAAAAATCATGTAATCTGATACACTTACCTGAACTACAACCACTGATGAAGTCTTTATTCAAAGGCCTGAAGAACCTTTGGCACCATCTGCACTGTCCCCTCCTGCAGCTTCTGGAGCAGCATCCTGGCAGATCCTGCAATAAAACAAATACAGCTCCTGTTAGATTAGTACATCTCAGCACAGACACTGGTTTAGGTGGATTTCATTACTTTTTAAAAGAGTTAAGAGTCAAGCCCTGCTAAGCTATTCTCTTAAATAATCTTAAGGCTGCTGGCCTTGGTCTCTCTGCTCACTGTGACGCTCAACCTGCTGGTCATCATCTCCATCTCACCCTGCTCCTGTCTCTGGCCGTGTCTGACCTGGTGATGGGGCTGCTGGTCATGCCCATCGAAGGCCTGCGCTTCGTGGAGACCTGACTGACTCCATTGATCGTTATCTGGCCATCTGTGACCCACTGCTGTATCCCTCTAAGATCACCATGAACAGAGTTAAAATTTGTATCTGTCTCTGTTGGGCCTGCTCTCTACAACGGGTTTCTTCTAATGGGACACTTAGGGCAACCGGACAGGTTCAGTTCCTGCCGCAGGGAGTGTGTGTGGTGGTCATCAGCCACATCTCAGACACATTAGATCTCTTGATCTCTCTTGATTTACGCTCTCTTCTACCGTTGGTTTAGAAAAGCTCTAAAAGTCATCTTCACTCTTGAAATACTGCAGCCTCACTCCCGGGAGGTCAAGATCCTGTAGACGCAGCTGAAACTATCTGCACTGGGTCGCTTTCCAGTTTGAATGAAACATGCTCACTGCATCATTTGTGTATGTGTGCTGTACATGTGGCCAGACTTACCGGAAATCCTGAATGTCGTGAACGGCAGAGACTCCACACGGTGGCTTCAGCTGCTGCAGGCTTTCTCATGTTGTCACACGCTCAGCAGCAAAACATTACTACACAAAAGAAAAGAAATTACAGTTACAAGATTTTTATAGATTTTAAATAAATACATTTTCATCATTGAGGAAACCTTTAGTCCTTTGGAAAGAACTCAGTCTGACTGCTGCTTTTGTCTTAGCCTGATAGTTAAAAACATCAACAAACCCAAAGACAAGACTACATAACATATATATGAATATATATAACAAATATGATGAGCATTCAAATTTTCATACTTTGCCAGTACATCTGCAATAAAGGTACAAAAAAACATATCATTAAACCACTTTTTTTTTTGGTCCTTTCTTTTAGGGACTGAACATCCTCATTCCCATACTTGACCGAACTCGTTACTTGCAAAGCCTTAAAAAGATTGTCACTAACATCCCTGAATAGTCAGCTATTTCCCTTAGTACGTTTTTATTTCTATTGCAAGGCAACTGCTGACATAAACATTTGTGTTTATGATTGGTTTAATTAAACTTGATGCAGTTCTTTATCTGAGAATCTTAGATCCTTTTAAGGTACGCTGGGGGGAAGAGTAGAAAAGTAACAGCATGTCAGTAACAGAGGGTCTCCCAGCAAGGACAGCCAGGTGGACAGAGACTGGGCCATAAGTTCTGTTACTTGTGTTCATCAGGTGTTGTACCTGAACTAAATCCAGTATGCTGTGAATACTATCTGCATTCTGCCAGTATACATGTTAACAGTGCACAAACAAAACCACAGAATCTGCTGCTGCTTATTGGACTCCTCACCTCGGAATGGATGTTTAGAAGATTGGAAAGGGATCCAAGAAAGGTTGTGAGTGTGCAGCCAAATAGCTCAAATGGGTTAACGAATGGTTGGGAACTGTGAGACCGTGGGTTCGATCCCCACGACTTCCCAGAGCGAAGGGAATTGGTGAACACAAAGAGCAGCACTGATCAGTATTGGCCAACATTCATCCTCATGGTTGTCTGGATCAGCAGCTCCTCCATCCTGCACAACACACAAAGAAACACACTCAACATTAGCCACAGGTGCTATGCAAGTCAAACTCTGCAAGTTAAAACATTTTACAACACTTCCACATGCAGCAGGGGGCGTACCTGGGCTCCACACTGGCCATGGCCTCATCCAAGCTGGAGTCCCACTCAGCCAGATGCAGCTACCTGCTAAACACACACAAATACATGTTTAAGTTTTGGGGGAGGTGAACACAGAGGGCACAAAGAGCAGTAAACAAAAAAAAAAAAAACCTTTTACTGCTCATTAAGATTACACTATTATTTAGTAACTACACTATTCTACTTGTAGCATGTGGTTGTGTAAAGGAGTATGTAAAGGTGTACATCTAAGAGTCAAAGCTTCCAACTCCATAACATAGGCTTGCTCTGCATGATCAACAGTTAAACCTAAACCTTTTCAAACCAAAAGAAATCCAGGTACAAGCAAAGGTTTCTGTTGCATCACCTAAGTTAAAATGTGGAGCCCGACACAGCAACACAGTGCACTCTCCACAGTCCATGCAGTTTTAAACGGGTCGCACATCATAAATGAAACAGAGCCACAAAAGAAATGAGTTTCAGTCACAACTTTATTTACAACCTCAAAAACCCCTCTACAATCCCAGCAGCAAACAAAACAAAACAGAATGCAATGACAGCAAGAGAAAACACTCAAGACTGAACCTATCAGCTGAGCTGCAGACACAAGCCTGCAGTGTACACACTGACACACAGAGGAGCAGAGAGCACAAGGGAGGGAGGGAGGAGAGACAAAAGAAAAAAAAAACTATACAACAACCTCCCTCTAACACTGGAGCACAAAATAACTAATTCAAACACTTGACAATAGGGCCCTCGCTCTCCTCTGGATCAGCTCCTCCATCCTGCACAGGACAAACACTACATCAGATACAGCCACCTGCTGAACACAAAGGAACAAACAAGAAAAAAAAACCCACAAAAAAAACCCACAAAAAAAAAACAACCCAAAAAAAAAAAAAAACCCAAAAAAAAAAAAAAAAAACAAAAAAAAAAAAAACAAACAAAAAAAAAACCCCCCCCAAAAAAAAACACACAAAAAAAAAACACACACAAAAAAAAAAAACACAAAAAAAAAACAGCAAGACACAATTGAGTCCTTGCTCAATGCAGAAACATTGAGCAATGTTTGCTAACATGCATCTTCTCATGGTCCTCTTGATCAGCTCCTCCATCCTGCACAACTAGTGATGTTATGCTCGACGCAGTATCCATCTTTTGAAGCAGAAGCGTTGAGACAGTGGTTCCATCCCTGCTTCAGCAGGCCGGCAGTCACATGACCACTCTGACTGATGAGTCCTTGAGGTTTTTTTCTCCAGGTCTTCCACTCAGATGCAGTACACACACGGTTGCTGGGGAGTGTACACAAATGAATCCTTCAGTGTAGAAACACTGAGCAGTATTGGCCAACATGCATCCTCATGGTTCTCTGGATCAGCAGCTCCTCCATCCTGCACAACACACAAAGAAACACACTCAACATTAGCCACAGGTGCTAGGCAAGTCAAACTCTGGAAGTTAAAACATATTACAACACTTCCACATGCAGCAGGGGGCGTACCTGGGCTCCACACTGGCCATGGCCTCATCCAAGCTGGAGTCCCACTCAGACAGATGCAGCTATCTGCTAAACACACACAAATACATGTTTAAGTTTCAGGAGAGGTGAACACAGAGGGCACAAAGAGTAGTTAAAAAAAAAAAAAAAAAAAGAGAAAAAGAGACCTTTTACTGCTCATTTAGATTACACTAACCACACCAACACACCACACAACTCACAATTAAGCCTGACAACACCACACGCAACTCAACCCATGCTTCCAACACTATCTGCCCATAGGCTTCCACATATACACAGTTGTGTTCAGATCACAACTGTGTATATGCTTCCACCTCTCTCTCTCTCTCTCTCTCTCTCTCTCACTAACACACACACACAGAAATGAATGCATGCATGTGTAGAAACACTAAACAATGTTAACCAACATGCAACGTCTCACCTGGTCTCTCATGACCCTCCAAATAAGCTCTGCCATCCTGCAAGAGAAACACAAACAGGAAGCATCAGCACACAAACCACCTTTGAAACAGCCCTTGATTTTTTTCTAATCCACTTACCACAAAGAGCTCTGACAACACACAACAGCCACAGTGTGTCCCTCACTCCCACAGGATGGCGCTCTATCCTCACCAGCAGCACCTTCACTGGCTCCACCCGACATACACCTACAACTCTCACTCTCTCTCTCTCTCTCTCACACACACACTCACACACACACAAAGTGTAAAATTAGTGCATGTATAAGTGTAGAAACACTACAATGAGGCTCTTGCTCACCTGGTCTCAAATGGTCCTCTCACTCAGCTCCTCCCTCCTGCTGAAAAACACAAAGACATTGGTTTTGGATACTAATCAAGTCAGTCCTTGAACTTGTAATATTTTGCTTGACTTCCAGCTGCAGCAGGGGCCTTACCTGAGCTCCACATTGCCCATGGCCTCAAAGTTGGATGGCCACTCAGCCAGAAGCAGCTGCACACAGAAAGAAAGGAGGAGACATTAATGCATGCATAAGTTTTATTCTCCATCAAGCAGCAACTATGTCTCACACACACTAAACCCACACTGACCCCAGTGCCATCCATATAGTGACTAATACCCACAACTAAGCCTGACAACACTAAACTACACAACACAGCCTGTGCTTCCAACACTACCTGCTGATGGGCTTCCACACATATACAGCTGTGTCCGGATCACAACTGCATAATGTGCTTCCACATACCAACACTGGTGCAACAGCCTGGAAATAGCAAACATACACTCTAAACCTAGTTGGACCCCAGTGCCCCCCCAAACTAATCTAAGTCCCATCTAAAGTGCATTAAAGACAAAAGCAGGCACTTCCTTCTTTCTGATTTTAATACAAACATTCTCTCACTCAGACATGGATGCATGCATACTGGTAGAAACACTGCACAATGTGGCCTTCATGCACCTGGTCTCAAAGGGTCCTCTGGATCAGCTCCGCCCACCTGCAGCAAAAGCCTCAAAAGCTTCATCTAAGCTGGAGCCCCACTCAGCCAGATGCAGGCACCTGCTGAACACAAAGGAACAAAAAAAACTATAAAAGAAACCCCACAACAAACAACCAGCAAGATATAACAGAATCGTTCAATGCAGAAATATTGAGCAATGTTTGCTAACATGCATCTTCTCATGGTCCTCTTGATCAGCTCCTCCTTCCTGCACAACTAGTGATGTTATGCTCGACACAGTATCCATCTTTTGAAGCCAAAGCCAAGCTGCTGATCTCTGGATCAGCAGCTCCTCCATCCTGCACAACACACAAAGAAACTCACTCAACATTAGCCACAGGTGCTAGGCAAGTCAAACATCTTATAACATTTCCACATGCAGCAGGGGGCGTACCTGGGCTCCACACTGGCCATGGCCTCATCCAAGCTGGAGTCCCACTCAGCCAGATGCAGCTACCTGCTAAACACACACAGACAAATACATGTTAAAATGTAGAAACACTGAGCAAGGATCAAGGAACTTTATTGTCATACCAGGACATTTGCATGTTATGGTACAAAATTGGTACTCAGGTCCCAGTTTTAAGCCATCAACAAGAGCAAAATATAAATATAAGGGCATTAGAATAGAAGAAATAAATATAAACATTAGAGAAATACAATAAACAGAGCAATGTTGACTTATGTGCTTTCTCTTACCCTCTGATGATTCCCTAGAGCAGCTCATCCTTCCTGCAGAGAAGGCACATGCACACACACACTTTTGATATTAAAACTAGAATTTTCAACATTCAGCAACACTTCAAAGTGCAGCTGAGGGCCCACACTGGCCATGGCCTCACCCACACTGCTGGACACACACCCTATACCGAACCCAGGGCCATCCACACCAAGTTACCCACAATTAAGCCTGACAACAGGACCCCCAACTCAACTCAACCCAACACTATCTGCTGATAGGCTTCCACATATACACAGTTGTGTCCAGATCTCAACTGCATATATGCTTCCACTTACAGACAACACCGACGCAACAGCCCAGCAAAAGCAAACACGCTCCAAAACTATGGAGGCCCGAGTTTCTTCCACACACTGAATCCATCCACAACTAAGCCTTGCAAACACTCACAAACTCCAAAGCGCCTATACTGGTTACAAAGCCCATCTCAACCGAGCTAAAGACACAAGCCTGCACTTCAACACTCAGATCACACACACGCATAAGCGTAGGGCCGATGAGCGACGCCAAGCGCGGCGCATTCTCCCGCCAAGCGCGGCGATTTCTCCCGCCAAGCGCGGCGCTTTCTCCCGCCAAGCGCAGCACATAATCAAACATGTTAGCCTCTGGTCACAAATCAACTCAAGCTCTGCATTTTAAACGTTCTGTGTGGGCCTTACCTGGCCTCCACGTCCGCCATTTTTCCTCTGGACTGCTCCGGACATGTGAACCTCATTTCTCGGGCTCACGCCGAAGTTCCAGCTCCACTAGGCCTGAATCGTCTCTCTTCTCTCAGCCACAGCTTTCACTGTGCACCACAAAGCACAATAACAAATAACCCGTTAAACATGAACACACAGGCTTCTTCTGTCTACAGGTAACGAGTTCAGTTCGATCCACTAACCAGAAAAAGAGCTTCGACAAAACAGAGCGACACGAACGTATCGCGTATTCACCCGAGAAACTCGAGCAAGTGTTACCCCAACGCCTTTTAAGCCCCACTACATAAAATTCTGCCCTGCTATTGGCTGAGCCCTCTCCTCCCCGGTCACATGGGTGTGATTTGCGCATGGGCAAAAGGTGCAACGGATTTTTGGCGCGGCTCAAACTGGACTCTGATTGGACGGAACTAATGGCGGAAGTGGTAGGAGGGACCTGCGGTAACTGCCCTCTTAAAGCAGCAGTAACGTCTGAATGGGAGTCCAACACAGAACAGGTGTTTGAAATGGTCACAGGTTGCCAGGGGTTCATTTTCAGTCTGACTCCATGGCTTTATGCATTAAAGACTTCAACCAGAATCAGTTTTATTGGCCAGATTTATGCATATACACAAAAACAAAAAAGGAATTGGACTTCGGCTTTCCTTTGCTCTCTGGAACTACAGAACAACACAAACAACAGAACAACTTCTTTTTTTTTTTTCCCCACAAATACCAATAGTGTAGTGGGTCAGTCTGAATCTGGATAATGCAAACTATATATATATATATATATATATATATATATATATATATATATATATATATATATATATATGTGTGTGTGTGTGTGTGTGTGTGTATATGTGTATGTATGTATGTATATCATATATATCATATATCATATAAGGTGTGTTCAAAAGCAAACAACGTCAACCAGTGAATCTGCTGTTAATTGTCTTCCAACATGGTCATTATAACCATGTTACAATATGAAGTAGTATCAACAGTTTACCAAAAGCTTCCTACTTAAATTTCCTTCAAAGGTGTGTGTCACCTGTGGCCTTCCCATCACAACTACTCAGCAAAATCTCCAGTTATGTTTTTGCTCCACACATACACACAGAGTGAGCTCTCAGTAGGAAGAGCTCACTTGATTTTACTTTTATTAGTGTTTAAGGTTCATGAGGCATGTCTTATTGTTTCAGTTCATGCACAGTAAAACTGTCAAATCCATTCAACAGTCCTCATTGGGAAATGTGTCTGCAAAAGAGTTAAGAAATATCAAAAGAGGCAACACAACAGAGTTTATTTGGACTTTTACACACATAATAAAGACCTCAAAACAAATAAAGTCTCATTAAAAGACATCATACAATCACAATCTAAAGAAAAAATGAAGTAAACTTACAAAAAACCAGTACACAAAATACAAAAACAGTAAAAACTATACAATATGCTAATTTACATGATGTTGGAGGGGTGAAGAGTAGGATCCTGTGGGAGAGAGAAAAAACATGGACAAATGAAATGTTAGACCAGACCAGTCCACAACTAAACAGTAATTGTCACACTAAAGAATACAAATTGATCATATGATCAGTGACTACATCAGACACATCATTAGCTGATATATGTGAAAATATGCATTTAGCTGTTTTTGTAGGACACAGACGTCCTTAGGTTGATAGCAAGCTGGGGGAAAATACAAAAACTCAAAACCTAAACATCAACATCATCATCATCATCATCATCATCATAAAGAGGAGGAATCCAATCAGTAAATAAATCAGTTGGGTTTTCAACATCTGACAGAAGACGAGTCTCAGCCAGAGAGGCCATCTGGTGTGTGATTGACCTATAGACCTTACAATGACACTTCTAATGCAGGGAATAATACAACATCCAATCAGACTGAACACACTTGCACCAATAAGGATACCAGTGATTCCTTGCAGTAGCAATGAATGGGCATAAAATGACATCTGTAGCACGACAAGATTCAAACCTCAGCTATGGCTTTCACCACCTCCAACTCCAAATGCGTGTCGGGCAGTCCCATTAAACTGCAGCACAAAGTTTTCAGATATTTCTTGCAGAAAATCCTCTTCTGGTCCCGCTTTCTAGTGAAATTCGTGCAGAGATTTCTGTAGAAGAAAGGCCTTGTTTAGCCGTGGCTAAAATAATCTGTGAGGTTCCAAAGACATTTTGGTTTGGTTGTGAAAAAGAAGATGAAAACAAATGGATGCCAAAAATTATGTCCATCATATGTTTTATGTCTGTAAATTTGATTTGACTATATGGAAGCATTTTTGTTGTTGTTCAATAACTCTGGACATTTTATTAAATATTCTGATTCTACAAAACTGCTTGATTTCCATTTATTTCTGAAGCTATTCTAAACTCTACTTAAAATTCAGCAGTGCCAATAACTTTGAGCAGGACTGTAAATAAAAGAACATATTTATTAACATGACATAATCAATACACAAACAAATTTGTCAAAAATCCTGAACATAGACACTTTAAAAAAATCCAAAATATACATTTCTTGTATCTTGTGAACAGCTATATCACAGTCCATCAGCCAACAGCCCACCATACAAATCAAGTGACAATTAACGAGGCATCAGCTCCGAGCCTATGCATGGTAATGTTATCAGGATGTTAGCATGGACTCTGCAGGCTGTACCAGAGGCACATGCTTTAACACACAGTGTGAAGTATCCATGCTGTGTAGTGAATAAAACAGTAGAACTATAGATAACAAGTACACTGATTAAGACAGAGCATTCACCTGGGTCTTCTTCATGCAGCATAGCACATATGTTTGTCATGATGTAAACCAATAAAGAAGAAAACAGGGCAAAGAAAAAATGAAATCAGAAATGTTCTCTTGCATTGTAATGTTTGTCTAAGAACCATCTTCAGTAGTTTCAGCCACAAAGTGATCATGAGTACTTCAGTGCTGTAAAAGCAGAAAATCTAATAGTACCTATTCACGTACAGCCCCACTTTAAAGGTGTGACTGTAGAGAGCGTTTGTAGCCGTGGAATAACTGAAGCAGGCGCGCGCACACACACACACACACACAAAAGCCAGCACACAGGCTAAACAGGGCTGAGGTCAGAAGACCAAGTCTCCCCACCACAAACTGTTAAGAAAAGAAAAAAATTAAAAATTAAAAAAATAAAAATACATGGAGTTAACCATTCACTTATATTGTCTATAAATTTGAATGTTGCAACAAGCATTTGGATTTAGTTCCAAAACCTCCACACTACCAGAGATTCAATTCTGCTGGGGAAATGCTGAACCCTGGAATCACCCTGTAAAATATCAATGAAGAGTTTGTTTTTAGTTGTGAAATCCACAGAGGTTAGACCCTCCAAATCCCCAGCAAAAACAATAGAGAAAACAGTCCAGGCTGGACAGACCTGAGAACTTCAGCGTCCCCCAAATGCTCCAGGTTCATGGTGTCGATCACTTGATGGACTATAGGTTTGTTTAGAAACAGCTGTGAGTGATATGGAGAAAATCCACAGTGACAATTATTTCTTTTAGGGGGGAAATATTTTAAAACCTCAGGTAAACTTACAACATGTAATATGTGAACGTCATTTGATGCCAGCGAAATAAAAGTTAAAAAAAAAAAAAAAGAATAACATTACAATATATATATAAATTTATATTTCAATGTGGTTATATATTGGGATGTAAAACATTTTTTGGAAATAAATAAAATGAATCACTTGGGGCCCCAAGGCTCATTTTTGCCCCACAAGGCTAATCCAGCACTGACAACAATGACTTTCCATATGTGTAAAAACAGCTGGTATTTAGTTCTAAATGAATGCACTACCAAGAAATACCACCAACCCACATGTACACAGGAGCAATGTTCAATTCATGTCCATCTGAAATAATGACAGCACCACACAGACGGCTGGTCTGATTGAAAAAACAGTGATACAGACGTCTGCTGCTGAGGGTCCACGTTAACTGTGTGAACCAATCACAGTCGGAAATCCAACGTATATGTGGTGGAAAAATACTTTCCTCCTTTGGAGAAGTGAAATAGAATTCTTTAGACAGTTATTGTCTTTTGATGCTTTATTCTAAAATAAGGTTTACAGAGTAATCCATTTGTGCAGAAAGGACAGAGCTCACGCAGCATCAAATGCTACAGAGGTCTGACCCCAGGTTACAAGTTCCAAGAGTACTTATGCCTGTTTCTCACATACCAGCATGGCAAGGATGGCAGGGAGACAAAATAATCTGAAGGTCAAATAATAGAGATAAGTTGTGCTCGGAGACACCGGAGACATAACAGGTGTCCTCACAAAGTACAGTAAACAAAGTACATTAGGCCACTACAGGTCATGTTATATGTACTTCACCCAGAATTGAATATACGAGTTCATGGGAATATACGAATGCTTGATAAAAGAGTATATGGTTATATGATAAATTGACATTACAATTCCCCCTTTGGCCATAAAATGGCCACACCAAAGTATATACAAATTGATCATATGATCAGTGACTACATTCCTTTGGGTTTAAGTAAACACATGATTAGCTGATAAATGTTAAAATATGCATTTAGCTGTTTTTGTAGGACACAGACGTCCTTAGGTTGATAGCAAGCTGGGAAAAAAGTACAAACAGTCAAAACATCAATATCATCATCATCACAAGTCTCAGCCAGAGAGGCCATCTGGTGTGTGACTGACCTATCAATAGACCTTACATTGTTGCTCTTGTTGGTGACACAGAGCTTTACTCTGTAGTCACTTGGTTGGAGCTTGGCATGCTACTGGTGGAGGAGGGCGCTCTTTCACCCCTCACTCTTATATTGCAGACGGTTCCACCGCAGCTGCAGGTTAGGGGCAGCGCACGGCGTGCACCCCAGTTGTCTTCCTCAGCGTCTGGATGAGTCAGTTTTCCCTAGACCATTATTCTGGGTCTAAAGAATTTATGTGGCCTCCTTTGCTTTGATTCTCTGGTGGCTGGTTGTCGGCCTTTGGTTCAGGAACCCGTTTGCAGTGGCTGGCGTGTACCCATGCGGCCTTCTCTGCAACCTTTCCAGCTGTCTCAGTGGTCAGCAGAACCTGGAACGGGCCCTGGAATCGCCTTGGTTTCCAGTGACGGCGTCTGTGGTCTTTGATGAGAACCCAATCTCCAGGCTGTAAGTTGTGGAGGACTGCTGTGGCTGCAGATGGCAGGGCACTTTTCACCTGTGAATGTAATGCTGACAAGGTTGTAGACAAGTTGGCACAGTATCTCAACATAGCATCATCACATGCACCTGTGGTAAGGGGAGGGCGCCTAACTGGACCTACTGGATGATATGAACAATGATGACGTCTGTCAAACCCAAGATAGTCTGACACTTCTTTCAGGGCTTGGTTGACAAAACCTGGTCCATTGTCACTGCTGATGACTGAAGGAATTCCCCACCTAGGAATAATTTCAGTTAGCAGTGCTTTAGCCACAGCTCCAGCATCCTGTTTGGAAGAGGGGAAAACTTCAACCCATTTGCTGAACATGTCAACAATTACAAGACAGTATCTTTTCCCTTCACTTGGTGTTAGTTCAATGAAATCCATCATTAAATGTTCAAAGGGTTTGTCAGGAGGTGGATGACCAGCAGGTGGCATATGAAGAGCCCCTGATGCATTGTTGGCTGCACAAATGATGCATTTCCTGCAAAAGTCCTGTGTAAAAGTTGAAAAAGCACGTGTGTACCATGATGAATTAACAGCAGCACACATTCCCCCTTTGCCCACGTGGTCTCTCCCATGGGACAGTTTAGCATAACAGTGGAAAAGAGCACGTGGCAAACAAGGTTTGTTATCTGGACCCATCCACACTGAGTCTTTAAATGTGGCACCTGATTTTGACCACATGGTGGAAAGAGACTGCAGAACAGAAACATCAGCAGGTGAGCAGGTGTCAGGAGTGTTAGACAACATCAAACAGTTAACCGTGAAAGGTGAAGCAGACAATGCAGCAGCTTTAGCGGCTGCATCTGCTGCAGCATTTCCTGTAGAAATAGAGTCAGAACTGTTAGTGTGAGCTTCAAATTTGATCACAGAGATGGATGCTGGAAGGAGGATGGCATCCAGCAATGCAGACACAAGTTTATGGTGTGAGATGGGCTTGCCAGAAGATGTAAGAAATCCTCTATGTCGCCAGAGGGCCCCAAAATCGTGCACCACTCCAAACGCATAACGCGAGTCTGTGTAAATATTCACAGTTTTACCTGAAGCCAGTTTACAGGCTTCAGTCAGAGCTACAAGTTCTGCAGCTTGTGCTGAAAAGTGTGGTGGCAGTTTGCCACTGAGCAAAATGTCATGTGGTGTCACTATTGCAAAACCCACTGGAGCAGCACCTGTGTCCACGTTGCGAGACGCCGAACCGTCCTCAAACAGCTCCATGTCTGCATTTGGTATGGGCTGAGTGGAAAGATCTGGTGTGGGTGTGCAAACTTCATCAAGAATCTGAAGACAGTCATGTGCTTCTCCATCTGCTGCAGTTGGGGGGAGAGTTGCTGGATTAAGTACACTGCATCTTTTAACAGTAATGTTAGGCATATCAAGCAAAGTAGTGTGATATCTTAACCAGCGCTGTGCAGAGAGATGAGAGGTCTTCTGTGTGTGCAGAATGTGAGCAACAGCATGAGGAACCATAAGAGTCAAATCTCCATAACCCACAATATCACGTGATGCAACCACAGCCTTCTCTGCTGCAGCTACAGCACACAGACAGAGAGGGAGACCAGCGGCAACAGCATCAAGCTTGGTGGAAAAATAAGCTACAGCTCTCAGTCTACCCCCATGTTCCTGTGTCAAAACAGAGGACATGTATCCGTCCTTCTGGACAACAAACTGAGTAAAGGGAAGGTCAGGGTTTGGCAGTCCCAGTGTGGGAGCAGCCTTTGTCAGTTTGGTCAGTCCAGGTCAGTTTGTCATGTGCACAAAGATTGTTTCCATGAATCATGGAAGAGAGAGGTGCCTCTCTCTGAATAATTTAGTATCCACTGTCTGCCATATGACGTCAAGCCTAAGAAACTCATCATTTGCTTTTTGGTGATTGGTTTTGGTACAGATTGAACTGCTTCAATATGTTTGGGAGAGAGAGATTTGCCCTCTGCTGTGATCACATGTCCCAAATATGTAACACAAGTTTGAACAAACTGCAGTTTTGACAAGCTAGCTTTATGGCCATTGTTTGCTAGGTGTTTTAGCAATGCTATTGTATCTGTTTTACATGCTTCCTGTGATGGACTACAAATCATCAACATACTGTAACAAGACAGAACCTAAAGGCAAATGGAGGCTCTGTAAACTGTCACGCAGTGCACTGTGGAATACTCCAGGACTTTCTGAATATCCCTGTGGACAGCGAGTCCAAGTGTAGCCCTTACCATCAAAAGAAAACGCAAAGCAGAATTGACTGTCTGGATGAACGGGAACGGAGAAAAAAGCATTTGCAAGATCAAAAGATTAAAAGTGAATCAAAAACAGACCTGATACCTTTTAGCGCTTCTGGTTTCAATGGATATTGTCTCATGCATGGTCTGTACTCTGATTTTGGGTGAACTACAAGAGGTGTGGCTCCCTCAATAAGCCCCACGTCATATTTGTGACGCGCCCACAAACAGGGCGGCACCTCAGATAGTTCAGCCATGTCAACTGATGTGTCATGTAAAAGCATGCAAGGTGTGGTGTGTGTATTAGGAATCAAACAAATGGTTCTGTCGACAAAGGCAGTAGATGGAAGTTTTGTTTTCTATACATCAGCCCTTTCACTGTACAGTGTTCTGGGATCCCCATTCATGGGCCTGAAATCAGAGAGGGTCTGTTGTCTGTGGAGCCATGGTCCCATATCCTGCCATGTCCAGTGGGCAGGTTTTGCCAGCGACACGTGTGGAGACGCACCATCAAACAGTTCATCTTGTGAATGAGAGACAGATACAGAGACAGCAGCAGCCTTCTTTGTCCAATAAATACATGTCATATTCAATTTCTCCACTTCAAGTGGCTTTCTGTTCCAAACTTTCTCAAACCTTTCACCTGGCCCTTCTGAAACATGTGCTGTGCAGTGTAGTGAATCAGGTGATATGTCCTGTAGTGTGTGAGCAAAGCTGGTCTTCATTGCAAGCAGTGTGTGAGTGTGTGTTAATGTGTGTGTGTGTTACCTCCTGTAGTCTGTGAGTCAGTGTTGCTGTGGTCAGATTGCTCCTCTCCTCCCGCCCCGTCCCGCCCTCACTTTGCAGCAGTTGTAGTCTGCACAGAGCCATTCTTCTGAGGACAGTCTTTAGCCCAGTGTCCTTGCTGATGATAGTCAAAACAGATGATTAGGGTCATATCGCCAGTGTCCATCTCCACCGTATTCACGTTCTCGTCCCCGACCTCCATGTGGCCGGCCGCGGCCACATCCTTGTTCGCCAGCCACAGGTTGAACACCCCTGTACATGGTCAAGGCTGCCGTGTGTAGGTCCTCGTTGACTTTGTCTGTCTTTCTCCTCTGTTGATAGTGGTCTCAGCATGTACAGCGTGTTGTCTGAGATCATTTAATCAAGCTTTGTCCCTTATTGCCAGATGTGTTCTCACCCAGCTGTGGGAGTTCTTCTCTCTGCTGTGACACAGTCCTGGTCTGTAAAGCATCAGGTTTAGATGTGGTTGAATCAGGGGATGAGGATGATGTTGGTGGAGGTGATGAAGTTTCTGTTAGACGTCTGGAGGATCCTTCCTGTTCCCAGATCCCCACCAGGCTCATGTGGCAGTGGAGGTGCGGTCGGAGGGCAGGAGTTGAGGTCACGATCCACCTTGACATATTGACTCACAGAGAACAGAAGGACAAGGTGTATTAGTTTTTTTTTCCATAAGGAATGTCATGTACTTTTGTGTTTGTTTCTTTTCCCTACTGCTTCCTCTATCCACACTTTCATTGCTTTTTTGTTCTTTTCAATCTCCAAAGAAGTATACAACGTGCTAGTGTGTCCAGATTGTTTTTTGTCCTTTTTTCGTGTTTGTGCTCTTAATCTTCTCCTTCTTTCCCTCTCCTCTGCTTCTTTTCTCCACATGCTATATGCCTTCCAGTCTGCTTTAAACTGTTCATGCTTCTCTGGTTTACGTTTGGACAACGCTGCATGCTGCTCTGCACTTTTTTTTCCCTTTTGCCTCCAAACATGACTTCAGTTGGTCTAATTGTCTCAGGCTAAAGCTGCCATTTCCTGGAAACCCCAAATCAACCCATAGTTTGAACTGATTCATGCTTCCAGGATTTTTCTCCATCATCAGTTTTATTATTGGTGGGAGGATTTTGGGAGTTGGCTCCACTTTGGACTTCACCTTACTCTGACTTTTACCCATCCTTTATCTCTGATTATTTTGTCTCTTGTATTCACAGAATAAACTGCTCCACTTTTTCAAGCAGATACACCAGAAATCCTCAAATACTACAATAATAACCAAGACACGTCTGTCTGCAAGTGCTTATGTGAGATATACCGGTTTAATTCCCTGATTAACTCTGCAAACTTTCACAAGCAACATCAAAACACTTCTCACCGTGTGTGATTCTTTCCCCTTAAATCCTTCGGGATTGGAGCGATGACCGGGCTCCGTCTGAGGACAGCTTCTCACCCACAGGGAGGAATCTTTCTTTGCAGCCGGCTTTCTGTCTTTCCAACAGAGTCCAGATCACACGTCCAATCCCATCCTCGTCGCCACGTTTGTGGTGGAAAAATACTTTACTCCTGATGAGAAGTGAAATAGAATTCTTTAGACAGTTATTGTCTTTTGATACTTTATTATAAGATAAGGTTTACAGAGTAATCAATTTCTGCAGAAAGGACAGAGCTCACGCAGCATCAAATGCTACAGAGGAGCTGCTGATCTCTGGATCAGCAGCTCCTCCATCCTGCACAACACACACAGAAACACACTCAACATTAGCCACAGGTGCTAGGCAAGTCAAACATCTTACAACATTTCCACATGCAGCAGGGGGCGTACCTGGGCTCCACACTGGCCGTGGCCTCATCCAAGCTGGAGTCCCACTCAGACAGATGCAGCTACCTGCTAAACACACACAGACAAATACATGTTTAAATGTAGAAACACTGAGCAATGTTGACTTATGTGCTTTCTCTTACCCTCTGGTGATTCTCTAGAGCAGCTCATCCTTCCTGCAGAGAAGGCACATGCACACACACACTTTTGATATTAAAACTAGAATTTTCAACATTCAGCAACACTTCAAGGTGCAGCTGAGGGCCCACACTGGCCATGGCCTCATCCACACTGCTGCACACGCACCCTATACCCAACCCAGGGCCATCCACACCAAGTTACCCACAATTAAGCCTGACAACAGGACCCCCAACTCAACCCATGCTGCCAACACTATCTGCTGATAGGCTTCCACATATACACAGTTGTGTCCAGATCTCAACTGCATATATGCTTCCACTTACAGACAACACCGACGCAACGGCCCAGAAAAAGCAAACACGCTCCAAAACTACGGATGCCCGAGTTTCTTCCACACACTGAATCCATCCACAACTAAGCCTTGCCAACACTTGGCCAGTCCCAAACTCCAAAGCGGCTATACTGGTTACAAAGTAGTGCTGCACAATTAATCTAATCGCAATCGCGATGTCACGCTGTGCGATTACGTAACCGCATAAAAGACTGCGATTTGCGATTTAATGTCATGTTCAATGTAAAGCAATGTGGAGTAATTGACGGCACATCCACACGCTGTGGGCAGCCGCAGGTATGGTCACGTGACTACCCGGCTTTCGGCAAACAGTAGTGAACGACATGGACGCTGAGGAGGAACATGAGGGACAAGCAGAGTTGGTAGCGAAAAAAAATGCTACTTCTGTTGTATGGCGATACTTTGGATTCAGGTATCATGACCCTGAACAGCAAGACGTGCTGTGTAAAACCTGCAAAGCTAAAGTCGCTACGTCTCCAGGTAATACGACCAATCTCTATCAACATTTGAGACAACAGAAAAATTCGATGAGCGCATGCAAATAAAAGCCCAACCAAGTAACGTGAAAGATAAAAGTGAAAACCGCCTGAAAGAACCACAACGTACTATCACGGATACATTTTGAAAATATCTTTATTTTCAAACTTTTTTTTATTTTTTGATATTAAGTTATTTGGAACAAACAGTCTGTAATCTTCAGGTTTTGTATTTTTGTGTGTGTCATGTGTATGTTTTGAGTTGAGTAATACACAAACTATCATTATTCTGTGTTGTCCCTGATATTCAAGCAAGTGGACTCATGACACCATTCATTTAGAATATCGTAATCGCAATATTGTCCACAATAATCGCAATCGCACATTTTCATCAAATCGTGCAGCACTATTACAAAGCCCATCTCAACCGAGCTAAAGACACAAGCCTGCACTTCAACACTCAGATCTCTCTCACACACACATAAGTGTATGCTTAAGTTCTAGCTCCACTAGGCCTGAATCGTCTGAATATATATATATATATAGTTATCTTTTTGCACTACCCACATTCAGACTGACCCATTGCACCATTAGTAACTGGGGAAAATAAATAAATAAATAAAATGAAATAAAATTGTTGATCCGTTGGTTGTGTGTTGTTGTTTTGTTGTTGTACTGCATGAGAGCAAGAAAAACCGGAGTCAAATTCCTTGTTTGTATGTACAAACTTGGCCAACAAATCTGATTCTGATTCTGAATCGACTCTCTGCTCTCAGCCACAGCTTTCACTGTACACCAGAACGCACAATAACAAATAACCCGTTAAACATGAACACACAGGCTTCCTCTGTCTATAGGTGACGAGTTCAGTTCGCTCCACTAACCAGAAAAAGAGCTTGGACAAAGCAGAACGTTACAGAGGCGTCCCGTATTCCACGGGAGACTCGAGCCAGCGTCACCCCTCACCTGCAAAAAAAAAAAAAAATTCTGCCCTGCTATTGGCTGAGCCCTCTCCTTCCTGGTCACATGGGTTTGATTAGCGCATGGGCAACAGGTACGACTGATTTTTGGCGCGGCTCAAACTGGACTCTGATTGGACGGGACTAATGGGTGAAGTGGTAGGAGGGACCTGCGGTGACTGCCCTCATAAAGCAGCAGTAACGTCTGAATGGGGGTCCAACACAGAACAGGTGTTTGGAATGAGCACAGGTTGCCAGGGGTTCACTTTCAGTCTGACTCCATGGCTTTATGCATTAAAGACTTCAATCAGAATCAGTTTTATTGACCAGATTTATGCATACACACAAGGAATCTGACTTTGGTTTTCCTTTGCTCTCAGGCACTACAGAACAACAACACAACTACTTTTTTTCCACAAATACCAAAAGTGCAGTGGGTCAGTCTGAATCTGGATAATGCAAACTACATACATATATATATATATATATATGTGTGTGTCATTTAAGGTATGTTCAAACAAAGTCAACCAGTGAATCTGCTGTTAATTGTCTTCCAAAATGGTCATTATAACCATGTTACAATATGAAGTAGTATCAACAGTTTACCAAAAGCTCCCTACTTAAATTTCTTTCAAAGGTGTGTGTCACCTGTGGCCTTCCCATCACAACTACTCAGCAAAATCTCCAGTTATGTTTTTGTTCCACACATACACACAGAGTGAGCTCTCAGTAGGAAGAGCTCACTTGATTTTACTTTTATTAGTCAGTCACTGAACTGTGAAACAAGCTACATGAAGATGTCTTTCTTCTGATGATCACTCTAGAACTTTCTCCTTAGCGACTCTGTGTGGTGCTGCAGTGGGTGATATCTGACACAGAGTTCTAAATTAAAATCTCTTACAGTTACAGCAGGACCGTTGAGGATGTAAGAGCTAAACTGGCTTAAGCACAGATGAACCATAGAGCATACAAATGATGTGCTAACTTACACCACAGGTACAGTGAGACACCACCAGGTATTGCTGAACGGACTCTTTATCCACAGAGGCTGAGAGCGGTGGACGTAGCTGAGGGAGATCACCACTGGAAAATAAGGTCAGCAACAAGAGAATGTGAACAACAATGTGAACAACAGAAGAAAGGGATTGGTTTGAATGATATAAAAAGACACGAGTAAGCTTGACCACAGCTTACAGTACAGTATTCAATATGACAGAGAGACTTCCTACCTGTGTGTAAGACGAGGAACCCTGCCATGACCTTCTGAGTCAGCAGCAGGCCATTAGACAGCTCACTGAACCACTGAGGAGCCTCGTCTGAAGAGCTGCAGTCACACAGGAAAACTGTTACTTCATTCATCAGCTCATCGATTCTTGTGTGTCTGTTCTCACAGCTGGTACAGCTGGTGTACTTAGGACAGTGGGACAGTTAGAGACAGTGCTTCTCTTTACCTGGCTGTGAGTATGTGGCAGGTGATGGTGGTGTTGTCAGCTAAGGTGTTGTTGCCTCTGCTTAGGCAGACCTCCTGCAGCGTAAACCCAAAGGCCAACAGGTAGGCACACACTGTCAGAGCAAACTTCAACAGGAAACAGCCAAGGAAGTAGTTCTGGGTCTGGTCAAAGAGGAGTAACAGTTTAAAGGAGATTAAAAAGCACACAGAAGTACATGTATACATAACTAGTCATTCATGTTTGATCAATGGCCCCAAGTGTAGATGCAGTAAATACACAAGGTGCAGAAAGAGCAGCTGTTTGTTGTCTGTGGTATTTATCATTATCATTACTGCTTTTATGAAAGTTTTCTCCTGGAATATTTTTCTAGAGACTTCATTTGACTGGAAGAAGTTTCCACTATATCACTACACAGTATGTACACTAAATGCTACTAATTAATATTATATAAATGTTTGTCTAAGCTTTAGCAGTAATAATCCAGTAAGTGAGGCTTCTAGGTTTAGTAGATGTGGAAGATCTGAGAGGCAGGATCCCACCTTTCTTGGAATGAAATCTAGGTTCTTCCCTGTGGCAACTGCCATGACTGAAGTGTCTGGAGGCTTCCCCAGAAGTGACACACTGAGAACACAAATGGACCATTACTATAATGTATAAACACAGTGAAATAACACAGTGTTGTCAGTTCACAGTGTTTTATTATGTGTGTACCTTAGAAGTGGGCAGCTGAAGCAGGACAGCCAGAGGATGTCAGTGGTGTTCATTGGAGGAGGAAGCTGAGCCAGACAGGCTAAGAACTACGGACAAACACCAGAAGCACTTCCTTCATTTATTTATTCAGAAATGTACATCACAATATTAATTAGGTCTTTAGCCTTTTAGCCTGTTAGCAATGATACACACAGAGAAAGGAGAGCAATGTATTTGTACATATAAATCCATATAAATCCACATGCTCTGAGTTTGTGAAGTGCTCTCTCACCTGGATGATGACCAGACTGAGCTGACACTGCAGCAGGAAGAGGAAGCATTTGCGGATACCATAGGTCGTGTGTCGCGCCTGGAAAAGATTCACCCAAAAAGCAAATGAATTCATATATAAGTGTCTCGTTCTGACTTAGTGTATCTGTGTGTGTGTGTGTCCAACCTGCTCTATGAGCTTGACCATGCTGACGCTCTCTCCTTGGTGGAAGGTGACAGAGCAGCCCAGACTGTTGAGCTGTCCTGAGAGCCTCAGAGGAGACAGACCCTCAGCGTCTCCGTTGAAGCCTCCTCCGGTGGCATAGCCAAATGTCTCCCACGAACACTGAGACGGGTACAGAGGGTCCAGAGCGATGCTGTGGAGAGAGGACGATGAAAAATCATGTGGACTGAGAATGAGAAGTAGTTTGTTACATAATTATTGTATAATCAGTCAAAACAATGTTGCTGGACTATGGCAAGCTGTTAAAGGGTCAGTACACACAAACTAGAAAATATTTTCCCATTTACCTCTAGTAGTGAGGTATCTGTCTCCATCTAGTACAATGGAGGTGAAAGGAATTGCATTTGTACTGGACAATAAGTTTTGGGATGGAAGTAGGAATCTCAGTGACAGGTATCCCTGAACCCTGACAAACAACAACTCTCTGCATGGCTAGATAGTATTACTATGAGTTTTCATTTTTTTAATAGCAGAAATATTGCTTCAGAATTCAACATTTACTGGTTTTAATTGTGATAAAAATGAAAATCTAGTCTCATTAACATTGATTTTCAAATTTGAAAAAACAGGATGTGCTTCATTAATGAGTGTATACCTGATGTCACTCTGTAGGAACAGGCGGCTGTTGCGGAAATTGGCGGAGCTTCCCAGACAGCATGTAACCTCCCTGTTCTCCTGCATGATCTTCATCATCTCACACATGGCTGTGAAGAGAACTCCACTGTAAGTAAATGTCTACAGTACTCTAAAGCAAACACTGAGTATATCGAAGACACAGATCTTTCATTCTTTCCTTGAAATAAGCCTCGTTGGTTATTAATCATCGCTTTTCCTTATTAGAATCTGTTTCACCATTGACGAGCAGAGGAAGACAATGGAGTCAGAGGACATCTTTAAAAAGTAAGATGAAAAAGTTTTCCAAAAAAGTGGAATTACCCATAAGCAGAGTGATTCATTCTATAAAAGACATAAAGAATACTGACTGTCAGGGGTGCAGTCAGTGAAGAGTGGCACCAAAAGAGGCACATTATCAATGTTCTTCAGATGAGGACGGACCTGGTGGATCCCACGAGGTAGCTTGGCCTGACAAAGGGCAGGGAGAGAAAATGATTCAGACTAATGTAAAATAATTTCAAAACAAAGCACAATTTCCTGCTGGTTACCAAAGCATAAGACAGAGGAATCTGTCTGTATTATACAGCTGCATGAAAAACAGATACTGATATTTCTCCATTGTAGTTTCAGTGGTTTTAATAAAAGGTATTGTTACCCTGTTGCAGTCCTCCAGGAAGCTGGGCACATCACTGTCTGTGGGCTGGAAACTGGCAGCAAAGGACCTTCTGCTTCATCCCGAGAATCTGAATCACATATGAAGACAGTCGGCAAAGTTAGAGATACTCTGTAAAACTCAAATGAACAGACATCACTCATGTCAGACCTGCACTTCTACAGGACTCCTTTCTGTTATTTCCCCTAAAAGAAGCATAAAGTAACATAAAATTGAAAATCTCATGTAAAGTTATACAATGTAATTCAAACTGTGACCACCCCATAGAACAGGGTAATGTCATAATTTGACGAGATCTGATCCAGAAATCATGTGGGTTTACTCTTCAAATGATAAATCTATGTCTGTGTAATTAAACAGCAAGACTAAACACAGAAACCTTGACAACCTACATTGATGTCCACATCACACCTGCAGACAGAAGGACAGTCATGAAGTGCACCCCAACAGTAAATGTAATAAAATGAATAATTTCCTCAGTTTGTGCAAACACAGGTTTGGTACCTTGGTTCAGGTCTTCGTGCAGGGAACCGTGACTGGGGCTGGATGGAGCTCCATCACAGGGACTGTCTCCGTTTGGGGTCAGAGAGATGTGGCAGTTCCAGCCCGTCTCTAAACCCATCTTCTCAGCAAAAACCTGCACAGACACAAAATGAGCCACATAAACACACACTCTCAAAATGACAGCTTTTTGTTGTGGACTAGAATCAGATGCATGCTGGGAAATGCACATTTATTTTGGTGAATGTGGAAAAAACAGTGTGCTGTCAGCAGAGACACAGAGAGACATCAGATGAAGGAGTCCATTTATTGTCCAAATGAAAGAGTACTATACCTTGATCACTTCAGCCAACATAAACTAGATACTATCAAATGTTTATTGGAGCTTGTGTGTGTTCACCTTGCTGCGGAGCTCATCCTCCATAGAAAAGTAAACAAAGGGGATGCAAGCTGTGACCAGGGCATCGATAAGCCGGACTGTGTCCAGCCTCGCCTGGAACTGAGACGACACCATTCCCATGAAGATCTGCCCACTCAGGGCCTGGACGCAGTCCTCACGCTCCACCCCCTCACCTATACCCTCTGCACACATGACAAGGGAAGACAATCAAAGGAAAAGAGACAGGAAAATTAGTTGTGTTATTACTGTTTCATTACTTGAATTAATCCGTCCCTCCGTCACTAACTCTTACCATCTGAGCTCCAGCTGTTCCTACAGGAGTTGTATTTGATGGGGGTGGTGGAGGGCAGCTCCACTCCAGAGAAGAGGCTGGGACCGGGGGCCAGTTCTACACACTTCCCATTGAGTTGGCTTGACAGTGACACTTGCATGGGTTTGTAGGCAAAGGCTGAGCAGTAACCTGACAGACAGGCCCGCTGGTAGAAGTCCAGGACCTTCTTTCTGTAACACAAGAGCAGAGTGTAGAAATAAACACTCAGGTGGCAGCTTCTATTATCTTGTTCACCCTATTGATATCAGTGAGGGCAGGTTAAATAACAGAAAGACCTCTGTATATACTGTACAGTTCAACAGCATCACAAACTGCAGCCTCCAAAATGATCAGAACGCTGAAGCAACGTCTCTAAAACAGTTTGAAGAAAACCTGAACATGATGAGCTTCATGGATAATAAAGTGGCAGCTGAGTGTAGATATGGATGATATCACCTGTGCTGTGCTTATGAAACTTTGATACTTGTGTCTGACTCAAGATTTACAGCCACAGAAGAGCGATCAGTGTGACGGCACCTGTCTGAGCCCGACAGGGGGTAGATATCAGTTCCATCCCAGAAGTCAGTGCAGGCTTCCAGGATGAGGTCAGCCGAGCCATGTGACAGCATCTGGATGTTATCTACAACAGAGAGGTTAGAGAAAGACAGTGAGAATAACATTAGCAGACATGAAAATACACACAAACACCTTTTTTTTTTTAACTTGCTCATCTATTTGGTGAAGAGACAGACAAAGGACAAGTAACACAGCAAAATGCAACAAGTACATATAAGAAAAAAATCCGCTCTTTTCATTAAAAACTGTAAAATAAAAGAAAACAGAGCAGTAGAACGACACAGGTTGACTGAAGTGTGTATAGACTTACTGGAGGAGGAGTCTCGTACGAACAGAGAGATGAGGTGGGACATGGGAGGCTGGCGTTTGGTGAAGTAATGAAGGTGGCGGAAGGTTAACGCCTTGGTTTTCTCTCCAGATGGCAGCTGGTACAGAGCCAAGTGGTTCTCCTGTTTGAACAGCTCCCTTGCACCGGGAGTGAATCCTGACACACAAACACAAACAGACACACAAAGGAAAAGATGAGGGTAATAGATAATAAGACATGATCTAATTTGGTTCTGAAAACTTCTCTTACTTCCCACAAACAGCACATCATCTGATACTGATGATCAGTTTAAATGATGTTTCACACCAACCCGGAGCCTCTGCCTACAGTGAAACACCTAAACATTGGGAAATGGATGAATGTCTTTACTGGCCAACAACAACTCTGCACATCACTGCCATCATCTGGTGAGGAGTGGGACAGACGCTGAGTCTCAGCTGTTTAAACCTATGATTGTGATTGCTACAACCTGCTGCTTACAGCCACTGCTGACGGGAGCTCCACAGGGGACTGTCCTGTCCCCTTTACCCTGTCCACCTCGGACTTCAGGTACGGCATTCTGACCTGCCACCTACAGAAGCTCTCAGATCTCTGCAGCTGCTGGATGCATCAGGGGGGAGGATGTGTCACCAGAGGGCGGTGGCTGGTTTTGTGGACTGGTGTGAGCTGAACCACCTGCAGCTCAGCATCAGCAAAACAAAGCAGCTGGTGGAGGACTTCAGGAGACCCAGGACTCCTGCTACTCCTCTTTTCATTAGGGGACAGATGGTGGAGGTGGTACAGGAGAACAAATACCTGGGTGTCCACTTGGACAGCAAACTGAACTTGAGCAAGAATTCAGGAACTTGCAGCTCTCTATAGGAAGGGCCCTTCAGGGCCATTTTTTAATTATGGTTCACTCTCAGTTCAGCCAGGTGCAGTACTCCCACTCCAGTCCATCAATCCAACATAGCAGCAACTTGCTTGTAGCCTTAATTTATCATGAAGACCATGTGAGAAATAGATCTTCTCACAGTGCTCGGAAATTTAATCTACAGTTGGAGACAAAAGTATTGGCACCCCTGTCAGTTTGACATGTTTTGCATAAAGCAAGGGTTTAATGCAATTTTTTATTGAAGCAAACTAAATGAACATTTCAAAACAATGATGTGATCAACAAAAAACAAGAAATTATTTTGCAGTCTGACAGAAATTTTACAAAAATGTAATCGGTTGGTGACAAAAGTATTGGCACCTTTTATATTTTGTTAACTTTTCAAGACTGAATCATGCAGACAGATTCAGGGTTGTTAAGTGTTGACACACCTGTTGGTAGTTGTTAGATGGCTTTACCCAGAGATAAAAAGGGGGACAGCCAAGTTTTATTCAACTTGAACTTGCTCACTAGCCAAGCATCATGGGGATGTCTAAAGAAGTCAGTTTGCAAGTTAGAGAGTGCATTGTAACTGACCACCAGAAAGGGAACAGCTACAAGAAAATTGCAGAAAAGTTCCAAATGCCTAAGTCAATAGTGAGAGAAATGATCAAAAAGTTCAACCTGGCTGCTACAGTTGAAAACAGGCCTAGATGTGGACATCCATGAAAGATTGAGAACAGAAGTGCTAGAAAAGTTGTGTGAGAGGTCAAAAAGAACCCTGGACTTACAGCCAAGGATATCAGGAAAAACTTGGAAACATCTGGAACATTTGTACACACAAGAACTGTACAGAGAACACTCAGCAGAAACGGCTACAGAGGATGTCGATTCATCAAAAAGCCTTACTTGAGAGCTGTCTACAAGAAGACGCGACTGGAGTATGCTAAAAAGTATGTAAGTGAATCTGACAGCTTCTTCTCAAAAGTACTGTGGTCAGACGAGTGAAAAATAGAGTTGTTCCGAATTAATGGCCCTCACTATATTTGGACAGAGCTAGGACAAGCCTTGGACGAAAAGCATCTGGTGCCTACTATAAAGCACAATGGCGGTTCCATCATGGTTTGGGGATGCTTCAGTAGTGCAGGCACTGGGACTCTTCACATCATGAAGGAAAAGATGGATGCCACCATGTATCAAGAAATAGTTTGTGATCAAATGCTCCCATCAGCAAGGCAGCTACTGGGTCGACGTTTCTACTTTCAGCATGACAACGATCTGAAGCACACAGCAAAATCAACGACAGAATTTCTGAAGGAAAAGAAGATTTCTGTACTACAGTGGCCGTCCCAGTGCCCAGATCTCAACCCTATTGAGATGTTATGGGCAGATCTGAAAGTTGAAGTTGCTTCAAGAAAGCCTTCCAGTCTGACTGAACTGAAGACCATCTGCCAGCAAGAATGGGCCAAAACACCTGTGCAGAGGTGTCAGCAGTTGATATCAAGCTACAAGAACATATTACAAGCAGTTGTAAAGGCCAAAGGTGGACACACAAAGTACTAACTGCTAAGTGCCAATACTTTTGTCACCAACCAATTATGTTTTTGTAAAATTTCTGTCAGACTGCAAAATAATTTCTTGTTTTTTGTTGATCACATCATTGTTTTGAAATGTTCAATTAGTTTGCTTCAATAAAAAATTGCATTAAGCCCTTGCTTTATGCAAAACATGTCAAACTGACAGGGGTGCCAATACTTTTGTCTCCAACTGTATGCAAGGACTTTATTCTGGGGTAAAATGTAATCTGGAGTTCATGCTGAGTGGGATGAAAGCCAGATCAGCTTTTACCACTGAAGAAAAATCCTCTGAACCTCTGATCACTGTGTTTTCACATGACCTAACAAAAAGCCAAACTATGAGACAAACTAGGTCATGGTATTAACAGGTGGCTCTAAACCAACCAGATGTCAAAGCAGCTCACCTATGAGCCTGGAGAGCTCACAGAGTCCCCAGGGTACGTAGACAGGCAGTACAGAGCCGTGGCTCTCCTGCAGAGCCAGGTTGGACAGGTGGTCAGAGAAGCGGCAGAGCTGCTGGGTGACGCTGGCGTTGCAGAGGTTCAGCATGATGTTGAGGCCCAGTGGCTTGAGGGAGGGCAGGTGGCACTGCCAGGAGAGATGATCAAACTGGATGCTGGTTGGGTTCTGCTGGTCCTGTGACAGGCTCAGCATCTCCAGGTGGTAGTCACACACAAAGTCCTCTGCCTCCACCTCTGGGCAGCCCATTGCAAAGTCCTGGAGACAAATGGGACAGAAATGAAAAGACCAACAACATCACAACATAGCAGGAATAGTAAAGTTACATCAGCTTACTGAATCAATAGCATGTTTCCTATTTTCACAACAGCTGGTACAGTTTCAGGTCTAAGCTTTACCTGGGCCTGGTCGTCCTCGCCTCCCTCAGTATCGTGGCTGAAGCTCACGTTGGATCCAGAGTGGTGTTTGGTGCGACTGTGTGCGGGCTGGCAGGAACGCCGAAGCCGGACCGTGTCAGATGAGCGAATGCTGTCGTGTGAGGTCTCGCTCGGCCCGGGCCCCTCCCCCAGCTGGGTGGAGGACTCTGCCGGTAGACAGAGCAGAGCCTGCCCCTCCTGGGCCTGTACAGCAGTCACAGTTAGTCAGGAGTGGATACAACACTGTGCCTTATCAGGTGGTGAATTGGGGCTGCTGGTGAGGCTAAAAGGTGCCAGAGAAAACATAAACACACACCTCATCTAACTAACTATACATCTAACACCTACATCGAACTATGTGCAATTTTCCTCTTCATTTTCAACTGGGAGTTAAGTAACAGTAAGAATTTCCCTACGGGGATCAATAAAGTTATTCTGATCTGATTCTGATTCTGATCCCTGTCGTCATCCGTCTCCATTCGGCAGTAGGAGTTGACGGACAGGTCGTCTCTGAGATCATCCTGGCTGTTGTGAGGTGGTTCGACCCGTCCACTGAAGAACAGCACGGTCTCTGGACTGAGGTTAGGCCACGACAGGATACCCTGTTTGTCCACACAACACAGCACCTACACATACACACACAATATCTGCAAATTAGACACATACTGTCCACTCAGCAACAAGTCTATAAAATGGTTTCCATGTCTATGGGCATAATGATGGTTTCTGGCTTTTTATGGCCCAAATGTTGCCGTGGGCTACACCAGTCAATGGTAGAGTGTGTAAAAGGCTGGAAGTGTAGCACAGTGTCTGAGACTCTCCCTTTAAGACGCCAACCAGGTGTCTCCACACACAACGTAGCATCTCCTGCATAAATGAGTGCATATACACGCTCAGATATATATAGTAAGCAAGAGAGCAGCTTAATACAATATACTAGAGAGGATAAACATGTCTGAATAAATAAATGCATAAAATTCATACCTATTAGTCATAAGTCATTGGTCATAAATAAAGTGACAATAATTAAAATGTAAAAAAAAATAGCTTTAAGTAATAAGGAAGAAGCTGAATTTATAGCTCTGCCTAAAAAGCCCAAACCAGCTCTAAAACAGATAAATGTCTGTATGTTTCCACCTACAGACGACACTGACACAAACAAAGACTCTAAACTTACACTGACCTCAATGCTTTTCACACACACTGAATCCATCCACAACTGAGCCCTGACAATACTCAGCCACACCCAAACTCCAATGCACCTGGATACAGAACAAAGCCCATCTAAACTGAGCTGAAGACAGGCCTGCACTTCCAACACTCACCCTAGCTCTCTCTCTCTCACACACACACACACACAAAAATGAATGCATGCATGTGTAGAAACACTAAACAATGTTAACCAACATGCAACGTCTCACCTGGTCTCTCATGACCCTCCAAATAAGCTCTGCCATCCTGCAAGAGAAACACAAACAGGAAGCATCAGCACACAAACCACCTTTGAAACAGCCCTTGATTTTTTTCTAATCCACTTACCACAAAGAGCTCTGACAACACACAACAGCCACAGTGTGTCCCTCACTCCCACAGGATGGCGCTCTATCCTCACCAGCAGCACCTTCACTGGCTCCACCCCACATACACCTACAACACACACGGACTAAAATTAGTGCATGTATAAGTGTAGAAACACTACAATGTGGCTCTTGCTCACCTGGTCTCAAATGGTCCTCTCACTCAGCTCCTCCCTCCTGCTGAAAAACACAAAGACATTGGTTTTGGATACTAATCAAGTCAGTCCTTGAACTTGTAATATTTTGCTTGACTTCCAGCTGCAGCAGGGGCCTTACCTGAGCTCCACATTGCCCATGGCCTCAAAGTTGGATGGCCACTCAGCCACAAGCAGCTGCACACAGAAAGAAAGAAGGAGACATTAATGCATGCATAAGTTTTATTCTCCATCAAGCAGCAACTATGTCTCACACACACTAAACCCACACTGACCCCAGTGCCATCCATATAGTGACAAATACCCACAACTAAACCTGACAACACTAAACTACACAACACAGCTTGTGTTTCTACACACAGTGGTTCCATCCCTGCTTCAGCAGGCCGACAGTCACATGACCACTCTGACTGATGAGTCCTTGAGGTTTTTTTCTCCAGGTCTTCCACTCAGATGCAGTACACACACGGTTGCTGGGGAGTGTACACAAATGAATCCTTCAGTGTAGAAACACTGAGCAGTATTGGCCAACATGCATCCTCATGGTTCTCTGGATCAGCAGCTCCTCCATCCTGCACAACACACAAAGAAACACACTCAACATTAGCCACAGGTGCTAGGCAAGTCAAACTCTGGAAGTTAAAACATCTTACAACACTTCCACAGGCAGCAGGGGGCGTACCTGGGCTCCACACACAAACAAATACATGTTTAAATGTAGAAACACTGAGCAATGTTGACTTATGTGCTTTCTCTTACCCTCTGATGATTCTCTAGAGCAGCTCATCCTTCCTGCAGAGAAGGCACATGCACACACAGGCTTTGGATATTTAACCTGGAATTTTCAACATTCAGCAACACTTCAAGGTGCAGCTGAGGGCCTACCCTGGCCATGGCCTCATCCACACTGCTGAACAATTAAGCCTGGCAACAAGACATGCAACTCAACCCATGCTGCCAACACTATCTGCTAGTGATGGGTAGATGAGGCGTCATGACACATTGCCAAACTGTATTGATACTGTGTCACTGAATACTGACACCTGCTGGACCTTAAAAATCCCTACAGGCAACCTAGTTGACAGACTCAACTGACACTGATTTGATGACCTAGTATATACAATTATATAACTTATGTTATTGTATTTTATATTGTATTATTTCATATCTTCATTTAAATTTAAAATCTTTGATATTTTTAGATACAGTCAATAAATAATGTGAACATGTATCATAACATGAAAACCTAGGTGAACGTGTTGTGAATGAGGATGCTTGTGGACTGGGATTTTCTTTTTTTAAAATATATTTTTATTTAAAAAAAAAAACCGTTTTGAAATTCAGTCTGTTACACTTTTTTGATACAACTTCTCCAGCTGTAGAAAACACCCGCTCACACGGAACAGATGAGGATCCGATATGAGATCAAAATGGTCCCACACGGTGGAAACCTTTCTTTTGGCTTGAGGCTGCTCCATAATTATTGATTAATTTGACAATGAACCGCAAAAGATCAGAGATTCTTTTGGCAGATGCATCCCGTTAACATATGCGCTTCTTTATAAACAGTTTTGCGCGTCAGTGTCAGTTCCTATATCAGTCATGTGACTTTCTTTAAACGACAAGCGCACCGACACGGGTTTTGCACTATGAGCTCGACGCATCGGTGTTGCCGGAGCCATCACTACTATCTGCCAATAGGCTTCCATATATACACAATTATGTCCAGACCACAACTGCATATATGCTTCCACTTACTGACAACACCGACGCAACAGCCCAGCAACAGCAAACACGCGCTCCAAACCTATGCAGGCCGAGTTTCTTCCACACACTGAAACCATCCACAACTAAGCCTTGCCAACACTTGGCCAGTCCCAAACTCCTAAGCGGCTATACTGGTTACAAAGCCCATCTCAACCGAGCTAAAGACACAAGCCTGCACTTCAACACTAAGATCTCTCTCACACACAAATACGCGCGCATAAGCGTAGAGCCGATGAGCGACGCCAAGCGCGGTGCTTTCTCCCAAATGGTCTCGGCTGCTCCGCTGGATCCCTTCGTCCGTCCTGTGGAAACCCGGCACATAAACAAACATGTTAGCCTCTGGTCACAAATCAACTCAAGCTCTGCATTTTAAACGTTCTGCGTGGGCCTTACATGGCCTCCACGTCCGCCATTTTTCCTCTGGACTGCTCCGGACACGTGAACCTCCTGTCTTGCGCCGAAGTTCCAGCTCCACTAGGCCTGAATCGTCTCTCTGCTCTCAGCCACAGCTTTCACTGTGCACCAGGAAGCACAATAACAAATAACCTGCTAAACATGAACACACAGGCTTCTTCTGTGTACAGGTAACGAGTTCAGTTCGCTCCACTAACCAGAAAAAGAGCTTGGACAAAACAGAACGTCACGGATGTATCCTGTATTCCACAGCAAAATCGAGCAAGTGTTACCCCAACGCCTTATAAGCTGCACTACATAAGATTCTGCCCTGCTATTGGCTGAGCCCTCTCCTCCCCGGTCACATGGGTTTGATTAGCGCATGGGCAACAGGTGCGACTGGGTTTTGGCGCTGCTCAAACTGGACTCTGATTGGACGGGACTAATGGGTGAAGTGGTAGGAGGGACCTGCGGTGACTGCCCTCATAAAGCAGCAGTAACGTCTGAATGGGGGTCCAACACAGAACAGGTGTTTGAAATGATCACAGGTTGCCAGGGGTTCACTTTCAGTCTGACTCCATGGCTTTATGCATTAAAGACTTCAATCAGAATCAGTTTTATTGGCCAGATTTATGCATACACACAAAAACATATATATATATATATATATATATATATATATATATATATATATATATATAGATATAGATATAGATAGATATATAGATATATAGGTATAGATAGATAGATATAGATGTTATATAAGGTATGTTCAAAAGCAAAGTCAACCAGTGAATCTGCTGTCAATTGTCTTCCAACATGGTCATTATAACCATGTTACAATATGAAGTAGTATCAACAGTTTACCAAAAGCTCCCTACTTAAATTTCTTTCAAAGGTGTGTGTCACCTGTGGCCTTCCCATCACAACTACTAAAATCTCCAGTTATGTTTTTGCTCCACACATACACACAGAGTGAGCTCTCAGTAGGAAGAGCTCACTTGATTTTACTTTTATTAGTGTTTAAGGTTCATGAGGCATGTCTTATTGTTTCACTTCATGCACAGTAAAACTGTCAAATCCATTCAACAGTCCTCATTGGGAAATGTGTCTGCAAAAGAGTTAAGAAATATCAAAAGAGGCAACACAACAGAATTTATTTGGACTTTTACACACATAATAAAGACCTCAAAACAAATAAAGTCTCATTAAAAGACATCATACAATCAAAATCTAAAGAAAAAATGAAGTAAACTTACAAAAAACCAGTACACAAAATACAAAAACAGTAAAAACTATACAATATGCTAATTTACATGATGTTGGAGGGGTGAAGAGTAGGATCCTGTGGGAGAGAGAAAAAACATGGACAAATGAAATGTTAGACCAGACCAGTCCACAACTAAACAGTAATTGTCACACTAAAGAATACAAAATGATCATATGATCAGTGAGTACATCAGACACATCATTAGCTGATATATGTGAAAATATGCATTTAGCTGTTTTTGTAGGACACAGACGTCCTTAGGTTGATAGCAAGCTGGGGGAAAATACAAAAACTCAAAACCTAAACATCAACATCATCATCATCATAAAGAGGAGGAATCCAATCAGTAAATAAATCAGTTGGGTTTTCAACATCTGACAGAAGACGAGTCTCAGCCAGAGAGGCCATCTGGTGTGTGATTGACCTATAGACCTTACAATGACACTTCTAATGCAGGGAATAATACAACATCCAATCAGACTGAACACGCTCGCACCAATAAGGATACCAGTGATTCCTTGCAGTAGCGATGAATGGGCATAAAATGACATCTGTAGCACGACGAGGTTCAAACCTCAGCTACGACTTTTCACCACCTCCAACTCCAAATGTGTGTCGGACAGTCCCATTAAACTGCAGCACAAACTTTTCTGATATTTCTTGCAGATAATCCTCTTCTGGTCCCGCTTTCTTGTTAAATTCGTGCAGAGATTTCTGTAGAAGAAAGGCCTTGTTTAGCCGTGGCTAAAATAATCTGGCTGTAAGGTTCCAGGGACATTTTGGTTGGGCGCGCCGCTCTGACAGGAACCAGGCTATCTCCTTCTTCCTGGCCGCTGGATTCTGCCGTTCGCCCAAACGCGAGATTATTATAAATAAAGAACAGTAGGTGGCGAAAATTCTGCAGCCGGCAGCAGCAGGTCTCCGTTAAACAAAAGAAGAAGAAAACAATGACAACATCCGGTCTGTGGGCACGAGAAAACGGTCCTTTTTTGTTTCTGCTTCTTTGTGATTTTGTATTTTGTTACGCTAAGTAGAGAAAGAAAATCTAAGTTATTTTTAAATTTCGAAGATTCCCTTAAGACCCACAAAAAAGTAAAATGTTTTTTGTATTTTAAAACGAAAATCAAATAAGCACTTTATTTTATTTTTTTAAATATCAGCGTTTGAAGGAAAATTCAAATCCCAAAAGATACACGGACCCTTTTGTCTCTGTATGTTAATATTGTAGAGTCACAGAGTTTTGATATTTGTAATATAAACTGAAACATTATCATATAAACTTACACCAACCACGTATTACGAACACGCTCCTCTTCTTAGCTGCGTGAAGAGCTGATCCATTATATTCAGATGCGTAAGGTCATGAATGCAAATAAACTCCGCCAGGACAAGGAGGTGATTGGACAACTGCACCAAACGTAGCGGTGATTGGCTCCTGCCAGACCACATGTCAAACATGAAGCGCCGGTGGAAAAGCTCCGTTCTGAAGGTGCAGGCTTCTCCTTTTTGGCCCAAAAGGCCACACTACTGCCTGAATGTAGGCGGTCCGCTCTCACCCATCTTTCTATTTGACTGAATGTAATGACGGTGCATCTAAAATTCACTTTGCGTCCTCTGTGAATCCACCTGAACACACACACAACACTTCTTCTTTACAAATTCTCATTTTAATGATACAGAATTCAGTGGAAATATGAATAAACGTAACATCAAACCTGAACAGAGAAACATTTAAGTACTGATGTCAAATTGCTTTGCAACTTAAAAACATGCCAACTCCCCGATCGTGTTACAGTACGCCCAAATCTTCTCCCAGTGGAAGTTTGGGAAGGAATTAATGAGTGCTGTTTAAAAAAAAAAAGAAAAGAATAAAGGATTAAAGGTGACTATAGATAATGGTTTTCTTTACTGGCCTTACTGAAAGAGGATGGCTCACAAATCTTATATCTCATCTTACAACACTTCCACATGCAGCAGGGGGCGTACCTGGGCTCCACACTGACCATGGCCTCATCCGAGCTGGAGTCCCACTCAGACAGATGCAGCAAGATACAACTGACGAGAAAACGGTCCTTTTTCGTTTCTGCTTATTTTTGATTTTGTATTTTGTTACGCTAAGTAGAGAAAGAAAATCTAAGTAATTCTTAAATTTCGAGGATTCCCTTCAGACCCACAAAAAATTAAAATGTTTTTTGTATTTTAAAACGAAAATCAAATAAGCACTCTATTTTATTTTTTTAAATATCAGCGTTTGAAGGAAAATTCAAATCCCAAAAGATACACGGACCCTTTTGTCTCTGTATGTTAATATTGTAGAGTCATAGAGTTTTGATATTTGTAATTTAAACTGAAACATTATCATCTTAATTTACACCAACCACGTTTTACGAACACGCTCCTCTTCTTAGCTGCGTGAAGAGCTGATCCATTATATTCAGATGCGTAAGGTCATGAATGCAAATAAACTCCGCCAGGACAAGGAGGTGATTGGACAACTGCACCAAACGTAGCGGTGATTGGCTCCTGCCAGACCACATGTCAAACATGAAGCGCCGGTGGAAAAGCTCAGTTCTGAAGGTGCAGGCTTCTCCCTTTTGGCCCAAAAGGCCACACTACTGCCTGAATATACAAGACAGAACAAAATGATGGAGTCTACACTGTGTTAAAATTATTATGCGAGTGATCTTTTCTTGAAAATCTGGACGGCTGCTGTTCAGAAACAAATGCTGTTTTAGTGTGATGTATCTAAGACCTTGAGCTTTAATAAAACCCTTTTGTTGGAATCTACAAAGCTTTCTCATATCCTTTATCACAGACGACATGTATGTAAGTGTGGTGGAAATATACTTTCTTCCTGATGAGAAGTGAAATAAAATTCTTTAGACAGTAACTGTCCGTCACACTAAAGTATACAAATTGATCATATGATCAGTGACTACATTCCTTTAGGTTTAAGTAGACACATCATTCGCTGATATATGTGAAAATATGCATTTAGCTGTTTTTGTAGGACACAGACGTCCTTAGGCTGATAGCAAGCTGGGGGAAAATACAAACACTCAAAACCTAAACATCAACATCATCTTCATCATCATCATCATCATAAAGAGGAGGAATCCAATCAGTAAATAAATCAGTTGGGTTTTCAACATCTGACAGAAGACGAGTCTCAGCCAGAGAGGCCATCTGGTGTGTGATTGACCTATAGACCTTACAGTGACACTTCTAATGCAGGGAATAATACAACATCCAATCAGACTGAACACGCTCGCACCAATAAGGATACCAGTGATTCCTTGCAGTAGCAATGAATGGGCATAAAATGACATCTGTAGCACGACGAGGTTCAAACCTCAGCTATGGCTTTCACCACCTCCAACTCCAAATGCGTGTCGGGCAGTCCCATTAAACTGCAGCACAACGTTTTCAGATATTTCTTGCAGAAAATCCTCTTCTGGTCCTGCTTTCTAGTGAAATTTGTGCAGAGATTTCTGTAGAAGAAAGGCCTTGTTTAGCCGTGGCTAACATAATCTGTGAGGTTCCAAAGACATTTTGGTTTGGTTGTGAAAAAGAAGATGAAAACAAATGGATGCCAATAATTATGTCCATCATATGTTTTATGTATGTAAATTTTATTTCACTATATGGAAGCATTTTTGTTGTTGTTCAATAACTCTGGACATTTTATTAAATATTCTGATTCTACAAAACCGCTTGATTTCCATTTATTTCTGAAGCTATTCTAAACTCTACTTAAAATTCAGCAGTGCCAATAACTTTGAGCAGGACTGTAAATAAAAGAACATGTTTATTAACATGACATAATCAATACACAAACAAATTTGTCAAAAGTCCTGAACATAGACACTTTCAAAAAATCCAAAATATACATTTCTTGTATCTTGTGAACAGCGATATCACAGTCCATCAGCCAACAGCCCACCATACAAATCAAGTGACAATTAACGAGGCATCAGCTCTGAGCCTATGCATGGTAATGTTATCAGGATGTTAGCATGGACTCTGCAGGCTGTACCAGAGGCACATGCTTTAACACACAGTGTGAAGTATCCATGCTGTGTAGTGAATAAAACAGTAGAACTATAGATAACAAGTACACTGATTAAGACAGAGCATTCACCTGGGTCTTCTTCATGCAGCATAGCACATATGTTTGTCATGATGTAAACCAATAAAGAAGAAAACAGGGCAAAGAAAAAATGAAATCAGAAATGTTCTCTTGCATTGTAATGTTTGTCTAAGAACCATCTTCAGTAGTTTCAGCCACAAAGTGATCATGAGTACTTCAGTGCTGTAAAAGCAGAAAATCTAATAGTACCTATTCACATACAGCCCCACTTTAAAGGTGTGACTGTAGAGAGCGTTTGTAGCCGTGGAATAACTGAAGCAGGCACGCACGCACACACACACACAAAAGCCAGCACACAGGCTAAACAGGGCTGAGGTCAGAAGACCAAGTCTCCCCACCACAAACCGTTAAAAAAATAAATAAATTAAAAATTAAAAAAATAAAAATACATGGAGTTATCCATTCACTTATATTGTCTGTAAATTTGAATGTTGCAACAAGCATTTGGATTTAGTTCCAAAACCTCCACACTACCAGAGATTCAATTCTGCTGGGGAAATGCTGAACCCTGGAATCACCCTGTAAAATATCAATGAAAAGTTTGTTTTTAGTTGTGAAATCCACAGAGGTTAGACCCTCCAAATCCCCAGCAAAAACAATAGAGAAAACAGTCCAGGCTGGACAGACCTCAGAACTTCAGCGTCCCCCAAATGCTCCAGGTTCATGGTGTCGATCACTTGATGGACTACAGGTTTGTTTAGAAACAGCTGTGAGTGATATGGAGAAAATCCACAGTGACAATTATTTCTTTTAGGGGGGAAATATTTTAAAACCTCAGGTAAACTTACGACATGTAATATGTGAACGTCATTTGATGCCAGCGTAATAAAAGTTAAAAAAAAAAAAAAGAATAACATTACAATATATATATAATTTTATATTTCAATGAGGTTATATATTGGGATGTAAAACATTTTTTGGAAATAAATAAAATGAATCACTTGGGGCCCCAAGGCTCATTTTTGCCCCACAAGGCTAATCCAGCACTGACAACAATGACTTTCCATATGTGTAAAAACAGCTGGTATTTAGTTCTAAATGAATGCACTACCAAGAAATACCACCAACCCACATGTACACAGGAGCAATGTTCAATTCATGTCCATCTGAAATAATGACAGCACCACACAGACGGCTGGTCTGATTGAAAAAACAGTGATACAGACGTCTGCTGCTGAGGGTCCACGTTAACTGTGTGAACCAATCACAGTCGGAAATCCAACGTATATGTGGTGGAAAAATACTTTCCTCCTTTTGAGAAGTGAAATAGAATTCTTTAGACAGTTATTGTCTTTTGATGCTTTATTATAAAATAAGGTTTACAGAGTAATCCATTTGTGCAGAAAGGACAGAGCTCACGCAGCATCAAATGCTACAGAGGTCTGACCCCAGGTTACAAGTTCCAAGAGTACTTATGCCTGTTTCTCACATACCAGCATGGCAAGGATGGCAGGGAGACAAAATAATCTGAAGGTCAAAAAATAGAGATAAGTTGTGCTCGGAGGCACCGGAGACATAACAGGTGTCCTCACAAAGTACAGTAAACAAAGTACATTAGGCCACTACAGGTCATGTTATATGTACTTCACCCAGAATTGAATATACGAGTTCATGAGAATATACGAATACTTGATAAAAGAGTATATGGTTATATGATAAATTGACATTACAATTCCCCCTTTGGCCATAAAATGGCCACACCAAAGTATATACAAATTGATCATATGATCAGTGACTACATTCCTTTGGGTTTAAGTAAACACATCATTAGCTGATAAATGTTAAAATATGCATTTAGCTGTTTTTGTAGGACACAGACGTCCTTAGGTTGATAGCAAGCTGGGAAAAATACAAACAGTCAAAACATCAATATCATCATCATCACAAGTCTCAGCCAGAGAGGCCATCTGGTGTGTGACTGACCTATCAATAGACCTTACATTGTTGCTCTTGTTGGTGACACAGAGCTTTACTCTGTAGTCACTTGGTTGGAGCTTGGCATGCTACTGGTGGAGGAGGGCGCTCTTTCACCCCTCACTCTTATATTGCAGACGGTTCCACCGCAGCTGCAGGTTAGGGGCAGCGCACGGCGTGCACCCCAGTTGTCTTCCTCAGCGTCTGGATGAGTCAGTTTTCCCTAGACCATTATTCTGGGTCTAAAGAATTTATGTGGCCTCCTTTGCTTTGATTCTCTGGTGGCTGGTTGTCGGCCTTTGGTTCAGGAACCCGTTTGCAGTGGCTGGCGTGTACCCATGCGGCCTTCTCTGCAACCTTTCCAGCTGTCTCAGTGGTCAGCAGAACCTGGAACGGGCCCTGGAATCGCCTTCGTTTCCAGTGACGGCGTCTGTGGTCTTTGATGAGAACCCAATCTCCAGGCTGTAAGTTGTGGAGGACTGCTGTGGCTGCAGATGGCAGGGCACTTTTCACCTGTGAATGTAATGCTGATAAGGTTGTAGACAAGTTGGCACAGTATCTCAACATAGCATCATCACATGCACCTGTGGTAAGGGGAGGGCGCCTAACTGGACCTGCTGGATGATATGAACAATGATGACGTCTGTCAAACCCAAGATAGTCTGACACTTCTTTCAGGGCCTGGTTGACAAAACCTGGTCCATTGTCACTGCTGATGACTGAAGGAATTCCCCACCTAGGAATAATTTCAGTTAGCAGTGCTTTAGCCACAGCTCCAGCATCCTGTTTGGAAGAGGGGAAAACTTCAACCCATTTGCTGAACATGTCAACAATTACAAGACAGTATCTTTTCCCTTCACTTGGTGTTAGTTCAATGAAATCCATCATTAAATGTTCAAAGGGTTTGTCAGGAGGTGGATGACCAGCAGGTGGCATATGAAGAGCCCCTGATGTATTGTTGGCTGCACAAATGATGCATTTCCTGCAAAAGTCCTGTGCAAAAGTTGAAAAAGCACGTGTGTACCATGATGAATTAACAGCAGCACACATTCCCCCTTTGCCCACATGGTCTCTCCCATGGGACAGTTTTGCATAACAGTGGAAAAAAGCACGTGGCAAACAAGGTTTGTTATCTGGACCCATCCACACTGAGTCTTTAAATGTGGCACCTGATTTTGACCACATGGTGGAAAGAGACTGCAGAACAGAAACATCAGCAGGTGAGCAGGTGTCAGGAGTGTTAGACAACATCAAACAGTTAACCGTGAAAGGTGAAGCAGACAATGCAGCAGCTTTAGCGGCTGCATCTGCTGCAGCATTTCCTGTAGAAATAGAGTCAGAACTGTTAGTGTGAGCTTCACATTTAATCACAGAGATGGATGCTGGAAGGAGGATGGCATCTAGCAATGCAGACACAAGTTTATGGTGTGAGATGGGCTTGCCAGAAGATGTAAGAAATCCTCTATGTCGCCAGAGGGCCCCAAAATGGTGCACCACTCCAAACGCATAACGCGAGTCTGTGTAAATATTCACAGTTTTACCTGAAGCCAGTTTACAGGCTTCAGTCAGAGCTACAAGTTCTGCAGCTTGTGCTGAAAAGTGTGGTGGCAGTTTGCCACTGAGCAAAATGTCATGTGGTGTCACTATTGCAAAACCCACTGGAGCAGCACCTGTGTCCACGTTGCGAGACACCGAACCGTCCACAAACAGCTCCATGTCTGCATTTGGTATGGGCTGAGTGGAAAGATCTGGTGTGGGTGTGCAAACTTCATCAAGAATCTGAAGACAGTCATGTGCTTCTCCATCTGCTGCAGTTGGGGGGAGAGTTGCTGGATTAAGTACACTGCATCTTTTAACAGTAATGTTAGGCATATCAAGCAAAGTAGTGTGATATCTTAACCAGCGCTGTGCAGAGAGATGAGAGGTCTTCTGTGTGTGCAGAATGTGAGCAACAGCATGAGGAACCATAAGAGTCAAATCTCCATAACTCACAATATCTCGTGATGCAACCACAGCCTTCTCTGCTGCAGCTACAGCACACAGACAGAGAGGGAGACCAGCGGCAACAGCATCAAGCTTGGTGGAAAAATAAGCTACAGCTCTCAGTCTACCCCCATGTTCCTGTGTCAAAACAGAGGACATGTATCCGTCCTTCTGGTCAACAAACTGAGTAAAGGGAAGGTCAGGGTTTGGCAGTCCCAGTGTGGGAGCAGCCTTTGTCAGTTTGGTCAGTCCAGGTCAGTTTGTCATGTGCACAAAGATTGTTTCCATGAATCATGGAAGAGAGAGGTGCCTCTCTCTGAATAATTTAGTATCCACTGTCTGCCATATGACGTCATGCCTAAGAAACTCATTTGCTTTTTGGTGATTGGTTTTGGTACAGATTGAACTGCTTCAATACGTTTGGGAGACAGAGATTTGCCCTCTGCTGTGATCACATGTCCCAAATATGTAACACAAGTCTGAACAAACTGTAGTTTTGACAAGCTAGCTTTATGGCCATTGTTTGCTAGGTGTTTTAGCAATGCTATTGTATCTGTTTTACATGCTTCCTGTGATGGACTACAAATCATCAACATACTGTAACAAGACAGAACCTAAAGGCAAATGGAGGCTCTGTAAATTGTCACGCAGTGCACTGTGGAATACTCCAGGACTTTCTGAATATCCCTGTGGACAGCGAGTCCAAGTGTAGCCCTTACCATCAAAAGAAAACGCAAACCAGAATTGACTGTCTGGATGAACGGGAACGGAGAAAAAAGCATTTGCAAGATCAAAAGATTAAAAGTGAATCAAAAACAGGCCTGATACCTTTTAGCGCTTCTGGTTTCAATGGATATTGTCTCATGCATGGTCTGTACTCTGATTTTGGGTGAACTACAAGAGGTGTGGCTCCCTCAATAAGCCCCACGTCATATTTGTGACACGCCCACAAACAGGGCGGCACCTCAGATAGTTCAGCCATGTCAACTGATGTGTCATGTAAAAGCATGCAAGGTGTGGTGTGTGTATTAGGAATCAAACAAATGGTTCTGTCGACAAAGGCAGTAGATGGAAGTTTTGTTTTCTATACATCAGCCCTTTCACTGTACAGTGTTCTGGGATCCCCATTCATGGGCCTGAAATCAGAGAGGGTCTGTTGTCTGCAGAGCCATGGTCCCATATCCTGCCATGTCCAGTGGGCAGGTTTTGCCAGCGACACGTGTGGAGACGCACCATCAAACAGTTCATCTTGTGAACGAGAGACAGATACAGAGACAGCAGCAGCCTTCTTTGTCCAATAAATACATGTCATATTCAATTTCTGCACTTCAAGTGGCTTTCTGTTCCAAACTTTCTCAAACCTTTCACCTGGCCCTTCTGAAACATGTGCTGTGCAGTGTAGTGAATCAGGTGATATGTCCTGTAGTGTGTGAGCAAAGCTGGTCTTCATTGCAAGCAGTGTGTGTGTGTGTGTTAATGTGTGTGTGTGTTACCTCCTGTAGTCTGTGAGTCAGTGTTGCTGTGGTCAGATTGCTCCTCTCCTCCCGCCCCGTCCCGCCCTCACTTTGCAGCAGCTGTAGTCTGCACAGAGCCATTCTTCTGAGGACAGTCTTTAGCCCAGTGTCCTTGCTGATGACAGTCAAAACAGATGATTAGGGTCATATCGCCAGTGTCCACCTCCACCGTATTCACGTTCTCGTCCCCGACCTCCATGTGGCCGGCCATGGCCACATCCTTGTCCGCCAGCCACAGGTTGAACACCCCTGTACATGGTCAAGGCTGCTGTGTGTAGGTCCTCGTTGACTTTGTCTGTCTTTCTCCTCTGTTGATAGTGGTCTCAGCATGTACAGCGTGTTGTCTGAGATCATTTAATCAAGCTTTGTCCCTTATTGCCAGATGTGTTCTCACCCAGCTGTGGGAGTTCTTCTCTCTGCTGTGACACAGTCCTGGTCTGTAAAGCATCAGGTTTAGATGTGGTTGAATCAGGGGATGAGGATGATGTTGGTGGAGGTGATGAAGTTTCTGTTAGACGTCTGGAGGATCCTTCCTGTTCCCAGATCCCCACCAGGCTCATGTGGCAGTGGAGGTGCGGTTGGAGGGCAGGAGTTGAGGTCACGATCCACCTTGACATATTGACTCACAGAGAACAGAAGGACAAGGTGTATTAGTTTTTTTTTCCGTAAGGAATGTCATGTACTTTTGTGTTTGTTTCTTTTCCCTACTGCTTCCTCTATCCACACTTTCATTGCTTTTTTGTTCTTTTCAATCTCCAAAGAAGTATACAACGTGCTAGTGTGTCCAGATTGTTTTTTGTCCTTTTTTCGTGTTTGTACTCTTAATCTTCTCCTTCTTTCCCTCTCCTCTGCTTCTTTTCTCCACATGCTATATGCCTTCCAGTCTGCTTTAAGCTGTTCATGCTTCTCTGGTTTACGTTTGGACAACGCTGCATGCTGCTCTGCACTTTTTCTTTCCTTTTGCCTCCAAACATGTCTTCAATTGATCCAATTGTCTCAGGCTAAAGCTGCCATTTCCTGGAAACCCCAAATCAACCCATTGTTTGAACTGATTCATGCTTCCAGGATTTTTCTCCATCAGTTTTATTATTGGTGGGAGGACTTTGGGAGTTGGCTCCACTTTGGACTTCACCTTACTCTGACTTTTACCCATCCTTTATCTCTGATTATTTTGTCTCTTGTATTCACAGAATAAACTGCTCCACCTTTTCAAGCAGATACACCAGAAATCCTCAAATACTACAATAATAACCAAGACACGTCTGTCTGCAAGTGCTTATGCGAGATATACCGGTTTGATTCCCTGATTAACTCTGCAAACTTTCACAAGCAACATCAAGACACTTCTCACCGTGTGTGATTCTTTCCCCTTAAATCCTTCGGGATTGGAGCGATGACCGGGCTCCGTCTGAGGACAGCTTCTCACCCACAGGGAGGAATCTTTCTTTGCAGCTGGATTTTCTGTCTTTCCAACAGAGTCCAGATCACACGTCCAATCCCATCCTCGTCGCCACGTTTGTGGTGGAAAAAAACTTTACCCCTGATGAGAAGTGAAATAGAATTCTTTAGACAGTTATTGTCTTTTGATACTTTATTATAAGATAAGGTTTACAGAGTAATCAATTTCTGCAGAAAGGACAGAGCTCACGCAGCATCAAATGCTACAGAGGAGCTGATCAAGAGGAGCTGCTGATCTCTGGATCAGCTCCTCCATCCTGCACAACACACAAAGAAACACACTCAACATTAGCCACAGGTGCTAGGCAAGTCAAACATCTTACAACATTTCCACATGCAGCAGGGGGCGTACCTGGGCTCCACACTGGCCATGGCCTCATCCAAGCTGGAGTCCCACTCAGCCAGATGCAGCTACCTGCTAAACACACACAGACAAATACATGTTTAAATGTAGAAACACTGAGCAATGTTGACTTATGTGCTTTCTCTTACCCTCTGGTGATTCTCTAGAGCAGCTCATCCTTCCTGCAGAGAAGGCACATGCACACACACACTTTTGATATTAAAACTAGAATTTTCAACATTCAGCAACACTTCAAGGTGCAGCTGAGGGCCTACCCTGGCCATGGCCTCATCCACACTGCTGAACACGCACCCTATACCCAACCCAGGGCCATCCACACCAAGTTACCCACAATTAAGCCTGACAACAGGACCCCCAACTCAACCCATGCTGCCAACACTATCTGCTGATAGGCTTCCACATATACACAGTTGTGTCCAGATCTCAACTGCATATATGCTTCCACTTACAGACAACACAGACACAACGGCCCAGCAAAAGCAAACGCGCGCTCCAAAACTACGGATGCCCGAGTTTCTTCCACACACTGAATCCATCCACAACTAAGCCTTGCCAACACTTGGCCAGTCCCAAACTCCAAAGCGGCTATACTGGTTACAAAGTAGTGCTGCACAATTAATCTAATCGCAATCGCGATGTCACGCTGTGCGATTACGTAACCGCATAAAAGACTGCGATTTGCGATTTAATGTCATGTTCAATGTAAAGCAATGTGGAGTAATTGACGGCACATCCACACGCTGTGGGCAGCCGCAGGTATGGTCACGTGACTACCCGGCTTTCAGCAAACAGTAGTGAACGACATGGACGCTGAGGAGGAACATGAGGGACAAGCAGAGTTGGTAGGGAAAAAAAATGCTACTTCTGTTGTATGGCGATACTTTGGATTCAGGTATCACGACCCTGAACAGCAAGACGTGCTGTGTAAAACCTGCAAAGCTAAAGTCGCTACGTCTCCAGGTAATACGACCAATCTCTATCAACATTTGAGACAACAGAAAAATTCGATGAGCGCATGCAAATAAAAGCCCAACCAAGTAACGTGAAAGATAAAACTGAAAACCGCCTGAAAGAACCACAACGTACTATCACGGATACATTTTGAAAATATCTTTATTTTCAAACTTTTTTTTATTTTTTGATATTAAGTTATTTGGAACAAACAGTCTGTAATCTTCAGGTTTTGTATTTTTGTGTGTGTCATGTGTATGTTTTGAGTTGAGAAATACACAAACTATCATTATTCTGTGTTGTCCCTGATATTCAAGCAAGTGGACACCATTCATTTAGAATATCGTAATCGCAATATTGTCCACAATAATCGCAATCGCACATTTTCATCAAATCGTGCAGCACTATTACAAAGCCCATCTCAACCGAGCTAAAGACACAAGCCTGCACTTCAACACTCAGATCTCTCTCACACATACATAAGTGTATGCTTACGTTCTAGCTCCACTAGGCCTGAATCGTCTGATATATATATATATATATATATATATATATATATATATATATATATATATATATATAGTTATCTTTTTGCACTACTCACATTCAGACTGACCCATTGCACCATTAGTAACTGGGGAAAATAAATAAATAAAATGAAATAAAATTGTTGTTCCGTTGGTTGTGTGTTGTTGTTTTGTTGTTGTACTGCATGAGAGCAAGAAAAACCGGAGTCAAATTCCTTGTTTGTATGTACAAACTTGGCCAACAAATCTGATTCTGATTCTGAATCGTCTCTCTGCTCTCAGCCACAGCTTTCACTGTACACCAGAACGTACAATAACAAATAACCCGTTAAACATGAACACACAGGCTTCCTCTGTCTATAGGTAACGAGTTCAGTTCGCTCCACTAACCAGAAAAAGAGCTTGGACAAAGCAGAACGTTACACGGGAGACTCGAGCCAGCGTCACCCCTCACCTGCAAAAAAAAAAAATTCTGCCGTGCTATTGGCTGAGCCCTCTCCTCCCCGGTCACATGGGTTTGATTAGCGCATGGGCAACAGGTACGACTGATTTTTGGCGCGGCTCAAACTGGACTCTGATTGGACGGGACTAATGGGTGAAGTGGTAGGAGGGACCTGCGGTGACTGCCCTCATAAAGCAGCAGTAACGTCTGAATGGGAGTCCAACACAGAACAGGTGTTTGGAATGAGCACAGATTGCCAGGGGTTCATTTTCAGTCTGACTCCATGGCTTTATGCATTAAAGACTTCAATCAGAATCAGTTTTATTGACCAGATTTATGCATACACACAAGGAATCTGACTTTGGTTTTCCTTTGCTCTCAGGCACTACAGAACAACAACACAAACAACAGAACAACTGCTTTTTTCCCCACAAATACCAAAAGTGCAGTGGGTCAGTCTGAATCTGGATAATGCAAACTACATACATATATATATATGTGTGTGTGTGTCATTTAAGGTATGTTCAAACAAAGTCAACCAGTGAATCTGCTGTTAATTGTCTTCCAACATGGTCATTATAACCATGTTACAATATGAAGTAGTATCAACAGTTTACCAAAAGCTCCCTACTTAAATTTCCTTCAAAGGTGTGTGTCACCTCAGTAGGAAGAGCTGACTTGATTTCACTTTTATTAGTCAGTCACTGAACTGTGAAACAAGCTACATGAAGATGTCTTTCTTCTGATGATCACTCTAGAACTTTCTACTTAGCGACTCTGTGTGGTGCTGCAGTGGGTGATATCTGACACAGAGTTCTAAATTAAAATCTCTTACAGTTACAGCAGGACCGTTGAGGATGTAAGAGCTAAACTGGCTTAAGCACAGATGAACCATAGAGCATACAAATGATGTGCTAACTTACATCACAGGTACAGTGAGACACCACCAGGTATTGCTGAACGGACTCTTTCTCCACAGAGGCTGAGAGCGGTGGACGTAGCTGAGGGAGATCACCACTGGAAAATAAGGTCAGCAACAAGAGAATCTGAACAACAATGTGAACAACCGAAGAAAGGGATTGGTTTGAATCATATAAAAAGACACGAGTAAGCTTGACCACAGCTTACAGTACAGTATTCAATATGACAGAGAGAGTTCCTACCTGTGTGTAAGACGAGGAACCCTGCCATGACCTTCTGAGTCAGCAGCAGGCCATTAGACAGCTCACTGAACCACTGAGGAGCCTCGTCTGAAGAGCTGCAGTCACACAGGAAAACTGTTACTTCATTCATCAGCTCATCGATTCTAGTGTGTCTGTTCTCACTTTTTTAGCCTCTATCAGGTGTGACTTTCAGTGAGCATTAATGTCATCCTGAAATTAAGAAAGGCGTAAACCCAAAGGCCAACAGGTAGGCACACACTGTCAGAGCAAACTTCAACAGGAAACAGCCAAGGAAGTAGTTCTGGGTCTGGTCAAAGAGGAGTAACAGTTTAAAGGAGATTAAAAAGCACACAGAAGTACATGTATACATAACTAGTCATTCATGTTTGATCAATGGCCCCAAGTGTAGATGCAGTAAATACACAAGGTGCAGAAAGAGCAGCTGTTTGTTGTCTGTGGTATTTATCATTATCATTACTGCTTTTATGAAAGTTTTCTCCTGGAATATTTTTCTAGAGACTTCATTTGACTGGAAGAAGTTTCCACCATATCACTACACAGTATGTACACTAAATGCTACTAATTAATATTATATAAATGTTTGTCTAAGCTTTAGCAGTAATAATCCAGTAAGTGAGGCTTCTAGGTTCAGTAGATGTGGAAGATCTGAGAGGCAGGATCCCACCTTTCTTGGAATGAAATCTAGGTTCTTCCCTGTGGCAACTGCCATGACTGAAGTGTCTGGAGGCTTCCCCAGAAGTGACACACTGAGAACACAAATGGACCATTACTATAATGTATAAACACAGTGAAATAACACAGTGTTGTCAGTTCACAGTGTTTTATTATGTGTGTACCTTAGAAGTGGGCAGCTGAAGCAGGACAGCCAGAGGATGTCAGTGGTGTTCATTGGAGGAGGAAGCTGAGCCAGACAGGCTAAGAACTACGGACAAACACCAGAAGCACTTCCTTCATTTATTTATTCAGAAATGTACATCACAATATTAATTAGGTCTTTAGTCTTTTAGCCTGTTAGCAATGATACACACAGAGAAATGTATTTGTACATATAAATCCATATAAATCCACATGCTCTGAGTTTGTGAAGTGCTCTCTCACCTGGATGATGACCAGACTGAGCTGACACTGCAGCAGGAAGAGGAAGCATTTGCGGATGCCATAGGTCGTGTGTCGCGCCTGGAAAAGATTCACCCAAAAAGCAAATGAATTCATATATAAGTGTCTCGTTCTGACTTAGTGTATCTGTGTGTGTGTGTGTGTCCAACCTGCTCTATGAGCTTGACCATGCTGACGCTCTCTCCTTGGTGGAAGGTGACAGAGCAGCCCAGACTGTTGAGCTGTCCTGAGAGCCTCAGAGGAGACAGACCCTCAGCGTCTCTGTTGAAGCCTCCTCGGGTGGCATAGCCAAATGTCTCCCACAAACACTGAGACGGGTACAGAGGGTCCAGAGCGATGCTGTGGAGAGAGGACGATGAAAAATCATGTGGACTGAGAATGAGAAGTAGTTTGTTACATAATTATTGTATAATCAGTCAAAACAATGTTGCTGGACTATGGCAAGCTGTTAAAGGGTCAGTACACACAAACTAGAAAATATTTTCCCATTTACCTCTAGTAGTGAGGTATCTGTCTCCATCTAGTACAATGGAGGTGAAAGGGATTGCATTTGTACTTGTTAGAATGGCCGTTCTGACAACAGAGACAGAGAAAGAAGAAAATGCCAAGGCGAAGATGGAATATGCATAGACATATATTTATTTTCTAACAGCAGCACAGGTACGGCAGCAAACCATAGGTGAAACCTAACCAGCAACAACAGCAGATTTAAAATTGGCGCCCTTTTATACTGTGTTCTGGTAGGTGTGATTGGGTGCATACATTCACAGGTGTTCCTAAACATACATTCATAAGCATAATTGACTTATATTAAAAAAAAAATGTGAATACTATATTTAACCAAAATATTTAAAATAACCTGCCTGCTGTAACCTAAACCCCAAAACAAACACCATAAATATAATTACAATAAATATATACATTTTACAATACAATACAATTTCCAGACTCCCCCCTTTCTTGTCCTGCCACTTGGTCGTACCCGGAACGTTCTTAACACGGTCCGCTGACCTAGGGGACTCTTTTCAGCAACGCACCCCAGAGCGAACACCAGACAGGTAAAGTGTTAACCATAACTTAAACAATGTCTGTTCCAGCACTTGCACTAGTTGCATCATCTTTCACAAAACTGCTTGAATATATGTTTCACAAAACTGCATTTACTCCGGAGTCCTTCAATTTTGGACAGTCCGCTGCCAACGGAGTCTAAAGGACCTCCTCTCCTTTTCAGACAGAGCCGGACGGCCACCACGGTTTATTTGAATGAGATGTAGGAATCTCAGTGACAGGTATCCATGAACCCTGACAAACAAGACTACAACTCTCTGCATGGCTAGATAGTATTACTATGAGTTTTCATTTTTTTAATAGCAGAAATATTGCTTCAGAATTTTTACTGGTTTTAATTGTGATAAAAATGAAAATCTAGTCTCATTAACATTGATTTTCAAATTTGAAAAAACAGGATGTACTTCATTAATGAGTGTATACCTGATGTCACTCTGTAGGAACAGGCGGCTGTTGCGGAAATTGGCGGAGCTTCCCAGACAGCATGTAACCTCCCTGTTCTCCTGCATGATCTTCATCATCTCACACATGGCTGTGAAGAGAACTCCACTGTAAGTAAATGTCTACAGTACTCTAAAGCAAACACTGAGTATATCGAAGACACAGACAGTGACACAGATCTTTCATTCTTTCCTTGAAATAAGCCTCGTTGGTTATTAATCATCACTTTTCCTTATTAGAATCTGTTTCACCCTTGAGGGGCAGAGGAAGACAATGGAGTCAGAGGACATCTTTAAAAAGTAAGATGAAAAAGTTTTCCAAAAAAGTGGAATTACCCATAAGCAGAGTGATTCATTCTATAAAACACATAAAGAATACTCACTGTCAGGGGTGCAGTCAGTGAAGAGTGGCACCAAAAGAGGCACATTATCAATGTTCTTCAGATGAGGACGGACCTGGTGGATCCCACGAGGTAGCTTGGCCTGACAAAGGGCAGGGAGAGAAAATGATTCAGACTAATGTAAAATAATTTCAAAACAAAGCACAATTTCCTGCTGGTTACCAAAGCATAAGACAGAGGAATCTGTCTGTATTATACAGCTGCATGAAAAACAGATACTGATATTTCTCCATTGTAGCTTGAGTGGTTTTAATAAAAGGTATTGTTACCCTGTTGCAGTCCTCCAGGAAGCTGGGCACATCACTGTCTGTGGGCTGGAAACTGGCAGCAAAGGACCTTCTGCTTCATCCCGAGAATCTGAATCACATATGAAGACAGTCGGCAAAGTTAGAGATACTCTGTAAAACTCAAATGAACAGACATCACTCGTGTCAGACCTGCACTTCTACAGGACTCCTTTCTGTTATTTCCCCTAAAAGAAGCATAAACTAACATAAAATTGAAAATCTCACGTAAAGTTATACAATGTAATTCAAACTGTGACCACCCCATAGAACAGGGTAATGTCATAATTTGACGAGTTCTGATCCAGAAATCATGTGGGTTTACTCTTCAAATGATAAATCTATGTCTGTGTAATTAAACAGCAAGACTAAACACAGAAACCTTGACAACCTACATTGATGTCCACATCACACCTGCAGACAGAAGGACAGTCATGAAGTGCACCCCAACAGTAAATGTAATAAAATGAATAATATCCTCAGGTTGTGCAAACACAGGTTTGGTACCTTGGTTCAGGTCTTCGTGCAGGGAACCGTGACTGGGGCTGGATGGAGCTCCATCACAGGGACTGTCTCCGTTTGGGGTCAGAGAGATGTGGCAGTTCCAGCCCGTCTCTAAACCCATCTTCTCAGCAAAAACCTGCACAGACACAAAATGAGCCACATAAACACATACTCTCAAAATGACAGCTTTTTGTTGTGGACTAGAATCAGATGCATGCTGGGAAATGCACATTTATTTTGGTGAATGTGGAAAAAACAATGTGCTGTCAGCAGAGACACAGAGAGACATCAGATGAAGGAGTCCATTTATTGTCCAAATGAAAGAGTACTACACCTTGATCACTTCAGCCAACATAAACTAGATACTATCAAATGTTTATTGGAGCTTGTGTGTGTTCACCTTGCTGCGGAGCTCATCCTCCATAGAAAAGTAAACAAAGCGGATGCAAGCTGTGACCAGGGCATCGATAAGCCGGACTGTGTCCAGCCTCGCCTGGAACTGAGACGACACCATTCCCATGAAGATCTGCCCACTCAGGGCCTGGACGCAGTCCTCACGCTCCACCCCCTCACCTATACCCTCTGCACACATGACAAGGGAAGACGATCAAAGCAAAAGAGACAGGAAAATGAGTTGTGTTATTACTGTTTTATTACTTGAATTAATCCGTCCCTCCGTCACTAACTCTTACCATCTGAGCTCCAGCTGTTCCTACAGGAGTTGTATTTGATGGGGGTGGTGGAGGGCAGCTCCACTCCAGAGAAGAGGCTGGGACCGGGGGCCAGTTCTACACACTTCCCATTCAGTTGGCTTGACAGTGACACTTGCATGGGTTTGTAGGCAAAGGCTGAGCAGTAACCTGACAGACAGGCCCGCTGGTAGAAGTCCAGGACCTTCTTTCTGTAACACAAGAGCAGAGTGTAGAAATAAACACTCAGGTGGCAGCTTCTATTATTTTGTCCACCCTATTGATATCAGTGAGGGCAGGTTAAATAACAGAAAGACCTCTGTATATACTGTACAGTTCAACAGCATCACAAACTGCAGCCTCCAAAATGATCAGAACGCTGAAGCAACGTCTCTAAAACAGTTTGAAGAAAACCTGAACATGATGAGCTTCATGGATAATAAAGTGGCAGCTGAGTGTAGATATGGATGATATCACCTGTGCTGTGCTTATGAAACTTTGATACTTGTGTCTGACTCAAGATTTACAGCCACAGAAGAGCGATCAGTGTGACGGCACCTGTCTGAGCCCGACAGGGGGTAGATATCAGTTCCATCCCAGAAGTCAGTGCAGGCTTCCAGGATGAGGTCAGCCGAGCCATGTGACAGCATCTGGATGTTATCTACAACAGAGAGGTTAGAGAAAGACAGTGAGAATAACATTAGCAGACATGAAAATACACACAAACACCTTTTTTTTTTTTAACTTGCTCATCTATTTGGTGAAGAGACAGACAAAGGACAAGTAACACAGCAAAATACACCAAGTACATATAAGAAAAAAATCAGCTCTTTTCATTAAAAACTGTAAAATAAAAGAAAACAGAGCAGTAGAACGACACAGGTTGACTGAAGCGTGTATAGACTTACTGGAGGAGGAGTCTCGTACGAACAGAGAGATGAGGTGGGACATGGGAGGCTGGCGTTTGGTGAAGTAATGAAGGTGGCGGGAGGTTAACTCCTTGGTTTTCTCTCCAGATGGCAGCTGGTACAGAGCCAAGTGGTTCTCCTGTTTGAACAGCTCCCTTGCACCGGGAGTGAATCCTGACACACAAACACAAACAGACACACAAAGGAAAAGATGAGGGTAATAGATAATAAGACATGATCTAATTTGGTTCTGAAAACTTCTCTTTCTTCCCACAAACAGCACATCATCTGATACTGATGATCAGTTTAAATGATGTTTCACACCAACCCGGAGCCTCTGCCTACAGTGAAACACCTAAACATTGGGAAATGGATGAATGTCTTCACTGGCCAACAACAACTCTGCACATCACTGCCATCATCTGGTGAGGAGTGGGACAGACGCTGAGTCTCAGCTGTTTAAACCTATGATTGTGATTGCTACAACCTGCTGCTTACAGCCACTGCTGACGGGAGCTCCACAGGGGACTGTCCTGTCCCCTTTACCCTGTCCACCTCGGACTTCAGGTACGGCATTCTGACCTGCCACCTACAGAAGCTCTCAGATCTCTGCAGCTGCTGGATGCATCAGGGGGGAGGATGTGTCACCAGAGGGCGGTGGCTGGTTTTGTGGACTGGTGTGAGCTGAACCACCTGCAGCTCAGCATCAGCAAAACAAAGCAGCTGGTGGAGGACTTCAGGAGACCCAGGACTCCTGCTACTCCTCTTTTCATTAGGGGACAGATGGTGGAGGTGGTACAGGAGAACAAATACCTGGGTGTCCACTAGGACAGCAAACTGGATTTGAGCAGGAACTCAGGAACTCGCAGCTCTCTATAGGAAGGGCCCTTCAGGGACATTTTTTAATTATGGTTCACTTGCAGTTCAGCCAGGTGTAGTACTCCCACTCCAGTCCATCAATCCAACATAGCAGCAACTTGCTTGTAGCCTTAATTTATCATGAAGACCATGTGAGAAATAGATCTTCTCACAGTGCTCGGAAATTTAATCTACAGTTGGAGACAAAAGTATTGGCACCCCTGTCAGTTTGACATGTTTTGCATAAAGCAAGGGTTTAATGCAATTTTTTATTGAAGCAAACTAAATGAACATTTCAAAACAATGATGTGATCAACAAATAACAAGAAATTATTTTGCAGTCTGACAGAAATTTTACAAAAATGTAATCGGTTGGTGACAAAAGTATTGGCACCTTTTATATTTTGTTAACTTTTCAAGACTGAATCATGCAGACAGATTCAGGGTTGTTAAGTGTTGACACACCTGTTGGTAGTTGTTAGATGGCTTTACCCAGAGATAAAAAGGGGGACAGCCAAGTTTTATTCAACTTGAACTTGCTCACTAGCCAAGCATCATGGTGATGTCTAAAGAAGTCAGTTTGCAAGTTAGAGAGTGCATTGTAACTGACCACCAGAAAGGGAACAGCTACAAGAAAATTGCAGAAAAGTTCCAAATGCCTAAGTCAATAGTGAGAGAAATGATCAAAAAGTTCAACCTGGCTGCTACAGTTGAAAACAGGCCTAGATGTGGACATCCATGAAAGATTGAGAACAGAAGTGCTAGAAAAGTTGTGTGAGAGGTCAAAAAGAACCCTGGACTTACAGCCAAGGATATCAGGAAAAACTTGGAAACATCTGGAACATTTGTACACACAAGAACTGTACAGAGAACACTCAGCAGAAACGGCTACAGAGGATGTCGATTCATCATTCATTCCTTACTTGAGAGCTGTCTACAAGAAGACGCGACTGGAGTATGCTAAAAAGTATGTAAGTGAATCTGACAGCTTCTTCTCAAAAGTACTGTGGTCAGACGAGTGAAAAATAGAGTTGTTCCGAATTAATGGCCCTCACTATATTTGGACAGAGCTAGGACAAGCCTTGGACGAAAAGCATCTGGTGCCTACTATAAAGCACAATGGCGGTTCCATCATGGTTTGGGGATGCTTCAGTAGTGCAGGCACTGGGACTCTTCACATCATGAAGGAAAAGATGGATGCCACCATGTATCAAGAAATAGTTTGTGATCAAATGCTCCCATCAGCAAGGCAGCTACTGGGTCGACGTTTCTACTTTCAGCATGACAACGATCTGAAGCACACAGCAAAATCAACAACAGAATTTCTGAAGGAAAAGAAGATTTCTGTACTACAGTGGCCGTCCCAGTGCCCAGATCTCAACCCTATTGAGATGTTATGGGCAGATCTGAAAGTTGAAGTTGCTTCAAGAAAGCCTTCCAGTCTGACTGAACTGAAGACCATCTGCCAGCAAGAATGGGCCAAAATACCTGTGCAGAGGTGTCAGCAGTTGATATCAAGCTACAAGAACATATTACAAGCAGTTGTAAAGGCCAAAGGCGGACACACAAAGTACTAACTGCTAAGTGCCAATACTTTTGTCACCAACCAATTATGTTTTTGTAAAATTTCTGTCAGACTGCAAAATAATTTCTTGTTTTTTGTTGATCACATCATTGTTTTGAAATGTTCAATTAGTTTGCTTCAATAAAAAATTGCATTAAGCCCTTGCTTTATGCAAAACATGTCAAACTGACAGGGGTGCCAATACTTTTGTCTCCAACTGTATGCAAGGACTTTATTCTGGGGTAAAATGTAATCTGGAGTTCATGCTGAGTGGGATGAAAGCCAGATCAGCTTTTACCACTGAAGAAAAATCCTCTGAACCTCTGATCACTGTGTTTTCACATGACCTAACAAAAAGCCAAACTATGAGGCAAACTAGGTCATGGTATTAACAGGTGGCTCTAAACCAACCAGATGTCAAAGCAGCACCGTCATTCCAAGCTCACCTATGAGCCTGGAGAGCTCACAGAGCCCCCAGGGTACGTAGACAGGCAGTACAGAGCCGTGGCTCTCCTGCAGAGCCAGGTTGGACAGGTGGTCAGAGAAGCGGCAGAGCTGCTGGGTGACGCTGGCGTTGCAGAGGTTCAGCATGATGTTGAGGCCCAGTGGCTTGAGGGAGGGCAGGTGGCACTGCCAGGAGAGATGATCAAACTGGATGCTGGTTGGGTTCTGCTGGTCCTGTGACAGGCTCAGCATCTCCAGGTGGTAGTCACACACAAAGTCCTCTGCCTCCACCTCTGGGCAGCCCATTGCAAAGTCCTGGAGACAAATGGGACAGAAATGAAAAGACCAACAACATCACAACATAGCAGGAATAGTAAAGTTACATCAGCTTACTGAATCAATAGCATGTTTCCTATTTTCACAACGGCTCGTACAGTTTCAGGTCTAAGCTTTACCTGGGCCTGGTCGTCCTCGCCTCCCTCAGTGTCGTGGCTGAAGCTCACGTTGGATCCAGAGTGGTGTTTGGTGCGACTGTGTGCGGGCTGGCAGGAGCACCGAAGCCGGACCGTGTCAGATGAGCGAATGCTGTCGTGTGAGGTCTCGCTCGGCTCGGGCCCCTCCCCCAGCTGGGTGGAGGACTCTGTCGGTAGACAGAGCAGAGCCTGCCCCTCCTGGGCCTGTACAGCAGTCACAGTTAGTCAGGAGTGGATACAAGACTGTGCCTTATCAGGTGGTGAATTGGGGCTGCTGGTGAGGCTAAAAGGTGCCAGAGAAAACACAAACACACACCTCATCTAACTAACTATACATCTAACACCTACATCGAACTATGTGCAATTTTCCTCTTCATTTTCAATTGGGAGTTAAGTAACAGTAAGAATTTCCCTACGGGGATCAATAAAGTTATTCTGATCTGATTCTGATTCTGATCCCTGTCGTCATCCGTCTCCATTCAGCAGTAGGAGTTGACGGACAGGTCGTCTCTGAGATCATCCTGGCTGTTGTGAGGTGGTTCGACCCGTCCGCTGAAGAACAGCACGGTCTCTGGACTGGGGTTAGGCCACGACAGGATACCCTGTTTGTCCACACAACACAGCACCTACACATACACACACAATATCTGCAAATTAGACACATACTGTCCACTCAGCAACAAGTCTATAAAATGGTTTCCATGTCTATGGGCATAATGAGGGTTTCTGGCTTTTTATGGCCCAAATGTTGCCGTGGGCTACACCAGTCAATGGTAGAGTGTGTAAAAGTGTGTGAAAGTAAACATGAGCCACAGGAAGAAAGAAAGTCTAACCTTGCATTTTCAACCATTTTGCAAAACCTCCAGATGCAGCAGGAGGCCTACCTGAGCTCCACTTTGACTGTGACCTCCTCCATGACCTTCATGCCAATCTTCATCAAGACAAACCTGCAGACCCACGCCACAATTGGAGCCCGACTCCACCAGAACCTGTTAAACACAGCCACACACAGACTCACACCTACAGGCCCAAGCACAGTACCTAAACACCGAGCCACACAGCTCCATCAACAATACACAACTATTGGCAGCTTCTACATCAAGAGCCAGCTACATCTAACACACACACACTAAACCTACAGTGATCTATGTGACCTCCACACATTGACAACTACTCACAACTCAGCCCGGCCACAACCACATACATAACACAGAGCTACACACTTCAACCCATGCTGCCAACACTATCTGCCCATAGGCTTCCACATATACACAGTTGTGTCCAGATCAAAACTGCATCAAGCAGCAACTATGTCTCACACACACTAAACCCACACTGACCCCAGTGCCATCCACATAGTGACAAATACCCACAACTAAGCCTGACAACACTAAACTACACAACACAGCCTGTGCTTCCAACACTACCTGCTGATGGGCTTGATGTCCAGATCACAACTGTATATGTGTTTCCACCTACAGACGACACTGACACAAGCACAAAGAATCTAAACTCACTCACACAGAGAAATGAATGCATGCATACCTGTAGAAACACTGACCAACATGCTCTCTCTCACCTTGTTTCTCATGGTCCTCTGGATCAGCTCCTCCATCCTGCACAGGACAAACACACTCTACATCAGATCCAGGTACAAACAGTCAAACCTATTTGAAACATTCTGCTACACTTCCACATTCAGCAGGGGGCGTACCTGAGCTCCACCCTGGATATGGCCTCATCAAAGCCAGAGCCCCACTCAGCCACATACACCTGGAAAGAGAGAGACATTAATGGATATGTGTAAAAACACTGAACATCTGTCACTCTATCACATCTGGGTTTAAACTCAGCCTGGCGTCCACACACCACAGTCTAAAAGTCACAGTGCCAAACTCTAACATACATGTGGTCATACCAAACAAGTCAGACATATAAAGCCAACTATTACACACATCTACTTATTTAATTCATGTCTAAAGTCAAAGTGGTACAGCTAATGTTACCTATAAGTCTTACTATTGCATCCAACAGCTCACAGTTTAAACTCTTACACGATGGCACCCAGACACCACAGGCCAACAGCCAAAACATACAGCTCTCTAACATAGGTTTGGTCTGTTTAAACAAGAAAAGGACAGAAATTCTTCAGCAGGATGGCACTCATTCTCATCAAAGTTCCTGAAAGTGAAGCAGGTCAAGGTGCTCCAGGATTGGCCAGCCCAGTCACCAGACACGAACATGATTGAGCATGTCTGGGGTAAGATGAAGAAGGAGGCTTGGAGGATGAACTGTGGGAGTCCTGCAAGACTGTTTTCTTTGCCATTCCAGATGACTTTATCAATAAGCTATCTGAGTCATTGCCGAGACATATGGATGCAGTCCTCCAAGCTCATGGGAGTCATACACGATATTAATTCTTTTTTCCGAGGCACCATGACTTTATGTTCTGATGTTATTGTAGCATGTTTGTGTATTCAAAATAAAGAATAATTTGTAAAGCACATTATTTTTGTATGCGACAAGACTTTTGTCCAAGCACAATCTGACCTTTCTGTCCTAATTAAATGGTAAAACTCAATGAATGATACAAAACTTTATTTTGGTATAACAGGCATAATCTAAAGAGCTTTGCCTTTCATATAAGCTATTTCTGATTCCAGTCAAGTTATTATTAGTTTTTTCTCCAACTTGGATGAGTGACAAGACCTTTGTCATGGACTGTATATGTTTCCACCTACAGACAATACTGACACAAGAACAAACACTCTAAACTTACACCGACCTCAATGCTTTTCACACACACTGAATCCATCCACAACTGAGCCTTGACAATACTCAGCCAGACCCAAACTCCAATGCAGCTGGATACAGAACAAAGCCCATCTAAACTGAGCTGAAGACAGGCCTGCACTTCCAACACTCACCCTAGCACTCTCTCTCTCTCACTAACACACACACACACACAAAAATGAATGCATGCATGTGTAGAAACACTAAACAATGTTAACCAACATGCAACGTCTCACCTGGTCTCTCATGACCCTCCAAATAAGCTCTGCCATCCTGCAAGAGAAACACAAACAGGAAGCATCAGCACACAAACCACCTTTGAAACAGTCCTTGATTTTTTTCTAATCCACTTACCACAAAGAGCTCTGACAACACACAACAGCCACGGTTTGTCCCTCACTCCCACAGGATGGCGCTCTATCCTCACCAGCAGCACCTTCACTAGCTCCACCTCACATACACCTACAACACACACACTAAAATTAGTGCATGCATAAGTGTAGAAACACTACAATGTGGCTCTTGCTCACCTGGTCTCAAATGGTCCTCTCACTCAGCTCCTCCCTCCTGCTGAAAAACACAAAGACATTGGTTTTGGATACTAATCAAGTCAGTCCTTGAACTTGTAATATTTTGCTTGACTTCCAGCTGCAGCAGGGGCCTTACCTGAGCTCCACATTGCCCATGGCCTCAAAGTTGGATGGCCACTCAGCCACAAGCAGCTGCACACAGAAAGAAAGGAGGAGACATTAATGCATGCATAAGTTTTATTCTCCATCAAGCAGCAACTATGTCTCACACACACTAAACCCACACTGACCCCAGTGCCATCCATATAGTGACAAATACCCACAACTAAACCTGACAACACTAAACTACACAACACAGCCTGTGTTTCTACACACACTGGTTCCATCCCTGCTTCAGCAGGCCGACAGTCACATGACCACTCTGACTGATGAGTCCTTGAGGTTTTTTTCTCCAGGTCTTCCACTCAGATGCAGTACACACACGGTTGCTGGGGAGTGTACACAAATGAATCCTTCAGTGTAGAAACACTGAGCAGTATTGGCCAACATGCATCCTCATGACTCTCTGGATCAGCAGCTCCTCCATCCTGCACAACACACAAAGAAACACACTCAACATTAGCCATAGGTGCTAGGCAAGTCAAACTCTGGAAGTTAAAACATCTTACAACACTTCCACATGCAGCAGGGGGCGTACCTGGGCTCCACACACAAACAAATACATGTTTAAATGTAGAAACACTGAGCAATGTTGACTTATGTGCTTTCTCTTACCCTCTGATGATTCTCTAGAGCAGCTCATCCTTCCTGCAGAGAAGGCACATGCACACACACAGGCTTTGGATATTTAACCTGGAATTTTCAACATTCAGCAACACTTCAAGGTGCAGCTGAGGGCCTACCCTGGCCATGGCCTCATCCACACTGCTGAACAATTAAGCCTGGCAACAAGACATGCAACTCAACCCATGCTGCCAACACTATCTGCTAGTGATGGGTAGATGAGGCGTCATGACACATTGCCAAACTGTATTGATACTGTGTCACTGAATACTGACACCTGCTGGACCTTAAAAATCCCTACAGGCAACCTAGTTGACAGACTCAACTGACACTGATCTGATGACCTAGTATATACAATAATATAACTTAAGTTATTGTATTATATTTTGTATTATTTCATATCTTCATTTAAATTTAAAATCTTTGATATTTTTAGATACAGTCAATAAATAATGTGAACATGTATCATAACATGAAAATCTAAGTGAACGTGTTGTGAATGAGGATGCTTGTGGACTGGGATTTTCTTTTAACAAATTTTTATTTAAAAAAAAAAAAAACCGTTTTGAAATTCAGTCTGTTACACTTTGTTGATACAACTTCTCCAGCTGTAGAAAACACCCGCTCACACGGAACAGATGAGGATCCGATATGAGATCAAAATGGTCCCACACGGTGGAAACCTTTCTTTTGGCTTGAGGCTGCTCCATAATTATTGATTAATTTGACAATGAACCACAAAAGATCAGAGATTCTTTTGGCAGATGCATCCCGTTAACATATGCGCTTCTTTATAAACAGTTTGGCGCGTCAGTGTCAGTTCCTATATCAGTCATGTGACTTTCTTTAAACGACAAGCGCACCGACACGGGTTTTGCACTATGAGCTCGACGCATCGGTGTTGCCGGAGCCATCACTACTATCTGCCAATAGGCTTCCATATATACACAATTATGTCCAGACCACAACTGCATATATGCTTCCACTTACTGACAACACCGACGCAACAGCCCAGCAAAAGCAAACACGCGCTCCAAACCTATGCAGGCCGAGTTTCTTCCACACACTGAATCCATTCACAACTAAGCCTTGCCAACACTTGGCCAGTCCCAAACTCCAAAGCAGCTATACTGGTTACAAAGCCCATCTCAACCGAGCTAAAGACACAAGCCTGCACTTCAACACTCAGATCTCTCTCACACACACATACGCGCGCATAAGTGTAGGACCGATGAGCGACGCCAAGCGCGGTGCTTTCTCCCAAATGGTCTCGCTGCTCCGCTGGATCCCTTCGTCCGTCCTGTGGAAACCCGGCACATAAACAAACATGTTAGCCTCTGGTCACAAATCAACTCAAGCTCTGCATTTTAAACGTTCCACTAGGCCTGAATCGTCTCTCTGCTCTCAGCCACAGCTTTCACTGTGCACCAGGAAGCACAATAACAAATAACCTGCTAAACATGAACACACACGCTTCTTCTGTCTACAGGTAACGAGTTCAGTTCGCTCCACTAACCAGAAAAAGAGCTTGGACAAAACAGAACGTCACGGATGTATCCTGTATTCCACAGCAAAATCGAGCAAGTGTTACCCCAACGCCTTATAAGCTGCACTACATAAGATTCTGCCCTGCTATTGGCTGAGCCCTCTCCTCCCCGGTCACATGGGTTTGATTAGCGCAGGGGCAACAGGTGCGACTGGTTTTTGGCGCGGCTCAAACTGGACTCTGATTGGACGGGACTAATGGGTGAAGTGGTAGGAGGGACCTGCGGTGACTGCCCTCATAAAGCAGCAGTAACGTCTGAATGGGGGTCCAACACAGAACAGGTGTTTGAAATGATCACAGGTTGCCAGGGGTTCATTTTCAGTCTGACTCCATGGCTTTATGCATTAAAGACTTCAATCAGAATCAGTTTTATTGGCCAGATTTATGCATACACACAAAAACATATATATATATTTATATAAATATATATATATAGATATAGATAGATATATAGATATATAGGTATAGATAGATAGATATAGATGTTATATAAGGTATGTTCAAAAGCAAAGTCAACCAGTGAATCTGCTGTCAATTGTCTTCCAACATGGTCATTATAACCATGTTACAATATGAAGTAGTATCAACAGTTTACCAAAAGCTCCCTACTTAAATTTCTTTCAAAGGTGTGTGTCACCTGTGGCCTTCCCATCACAACTACTAAAATCTCCAGTTATGTTTTTGCTCCACACATACACACAGAGTGAGCTCTCAGTAGGAAGAGCTCACTTGATTTTACTTTTATTAGTGTTTAAGGTTCACGAGGCATGTCTTATTGTTTCAGTTCATGCACAGTAAAACTGTCAAATCCATTCAACAGTCCTCATTGGGAAATGTGTCTGCAAAACAGTTAAGAAATATCAAAACAGGCAACACAACAGAGTTTATTTGGACTTTTACACACATAATAAAGACCTCAAAACAAATAAAGTCTCATTAAAAGACATCATACAATCAAAATCTAAAGAAAAAATGAAGTAAACTTACAAAAAACCAGTACACAAAATACACACAGTAAAAACTATACAATATGCTAATTTACATGATGTTGGAGGGGTGAAGAGTAGGATCCTGTGGGAGAGAGAAAAAACATGGACAAATGAAATGTTAGACCAGACCAGTCCACAACTAAACAGTAATTGTCACACTAAAGAATACAAATTGATCATTTATCATTATATTTAACATCATTAGCTGATATATGTGAAAATATGCATTTAGCTGTTTTTGTAGGACACAGACGTCCTTAGGTTGATAGCAAGCTGGGGGAAAATACAAAAACTCAAAACCTAAACATCAACATCATCATCATCATCATCATCATCATCATCATAAAGAGGAGGAATCCAATCAGTAAATAAATCAGTTGGGTTTTCAACATCTGACAGAAGACAAGTCTCAGCCAGAGAGGCCATCTGGTGTGTGATTGACCTATAGACCTTACAGTGACACTTCTAATGCAGGGAATAATACAACATCCAATCAGACTGAACACGCTCGCACCAATAAGGATACCAGTGATTCCTTGCAGTAGTGATGAATGGGCATAAAATGACATCTGTAGCACGACGAGGTTCAAACCTCAGCTACGACTTTTCACCACCTCCAACTCCAACTGCGTGTCGGACAGTCCCATTAAACTGCAGCACAAACTTTTCTGATATTTCTTGCAGAAAATCCTCTTCTGGTCCCGCTTTCTTGTTAAATTCATGCAGAGATTTCTGTAGAAGAAAGGCCTTGTTTAGCCGTGGCTAAAATAATCTGGCTGTAAGGTTCCAGGGACATTTTGGTTGGGCGCGCCGCTCTGACAGGAACCAGGCTATCTCCTTCTTCCTGGCCGCTGGATTCTGCCGTTCGCCCAAACGCGAGATTATTATAAATAAAGAACAGTAGGTGGCGAAAATCTTGCAGCCGGTAGCAGCAGCAGGTCTCCGTTAAACAAAAGAAGAAGAAAACAATGACAACATCCGGTCTGTGGGCACGAGAAAACGGTCCATTTTTGTTTCTGCTTCTTTGTGATTTTGTATTTTGTTACGCTAAGTAGAGAAAGAAAATCTAAGTTATTTTTAAATTTCGAGGATTCCCTTAAGACCCACAAAAAAGTAAAATGTTTTTTGTATTTTAAAACGAAAATCAAATAAGCACTTTATTTTATTTTTTTAATATCAGCGTTTGAAGGAAAATTCAAATCCCAAAAGATACACGGACCCTTTTGTCTCTGTATGTTAATATTGTAGAGTCACAGAGTTTTGATATTTGAAATATAAACTGAAACATTATCATATAAACTTACACCAACCACGTGTTACGAACACGCTCCTCTTCTTAGCTGCGTGAAGAACTGATCCATTATATTCAGATGCGTAAGGTCATGAATGCAAATGAACTCCGCCAGGACAAGGAGGTGATTGGACAACTGCACCAAACGTAGCGGTGATTGGCTCCTGCCAGACCACATGTCAAACATGAAGCGCCGGTGGAAAAGCTCCGTTCTGAAGGTGCAGGCTTCTCCCTTTTGGCCCAAAAGGCCACACTACTGCCTGAATATAGGCGGTCCGCTCTCACCCATCTTTCTATTTGACTGAATGTAATGACGGTGCATCTAAAATTCACTTTGCGTCCTCTGTGAATCCACCTGAACACACACACAACGCTTCTTCTTTACAAATTCTCATTTTAATGATACAGAATTCAGTGGAAATATGAATAAACGTAACATCAAACCTGAACAGAGAAACATTTAAGTACTGATGTCAAATTGCTTTGCAACTTAAAAACATGCCAACTCCCTGATCGTGTTACAGTACGCCCAAATCTTCTCCCAGTGGAAGTTTGGGAAGGAATTAATGAGTGCTGTTTAAAAAAAAAAAAAGAAAAGAATAAAGGATTAAAGGTGACTATAGATAATGGTTTTCTTTACTGGCCTTACTGAAAGAGGATGCTCACAAATCTTATATCTCATCTTACAACACTTCCACATGCAGCAGGGGGCGTACCTGGGCTCCACACTGACCATGGCCTCATCCGAGCTGGAGTCCCACTCAGTCAGATGCAGCAAGATACAACTGATGAGAAAACGGTCCTTTTTCGTTTCTGCTTATTTTTGATTTTGTATTTTGTTACGCTAAATAGAGAAAGAAAATCTAAGTAATTTTTAAATTTCGAGGACTCCCTTAAGACCCACAAAAAATTAAAATGTTTTTTGTATTTTAAAACGAAAATCAAATAAGCACTCTTTTTTATTTTTTTAAATATCAGCGTTTGAAGGGAAATTCAAATCCCAAAAGATACACGGACCCTTTTGTCTCTGTATGTTAATATTGTAGAGTCACAGAGTTTTGATATTTGTAATATAAACTGAAACATTATCATATAAACTTACACCAACCACGTGTTACGAACACGCTCCTCTTCTTAGCTGCTTGAAGATCTGATCGATTATATTCAGATGCGTAAGGTCATGAATGCAAATGAACTCCGCCAGGACAAGGAGGTGATTGGACAACTGCACCAAACGTAGCGGTGATTGGCTCCTGCCAGACCACATGTCAAACATGAAGCGCCGGTGGAAAAGCTCAGTTCTGAAGGTGCAGGCTTCTCCCTTTTGGCCCAAAATGCCACACTACTGCCTGAATATACAAGACAGAACAAAATGATGGAATCTACACTGTGTTAAAATTATTATGCGAGTGATCTTTTCTTGAAAATCTGGACGGCTGCTGTTCAGAAACAAATGCTGTTTTAGTGTGATGTATCTAAGACCTTGAGCTTTAATAAAACCCTTTTGTTGGAATCTACAAAGCTTTCTCATATCCTTTATCACAGACGACATGTATGTAAGTGTGGTGGAAATATACTTTCTTCCTGATGAGAAGTGAAATAAAATTCTTTAGACAGTAACTGTCCGTCACACTAAAGTATACAAATTGATCATATGGTCAGTGACTACATTCCTTTAGGTTTAAGTAGACACATCATTCGCTGATATATGTGAAAATATGCATTTAGCTGTTTTTGTAGGACACAGACGTCCTTAGGTTGATAGCAAGCTGGGGGAAAATACAAAAACTCAAAACCTAAACATCATCATCATCATCATAAAGAGGAGGAATCCAATCAGTAAATAAATCAGTTGGGTTTTCAACATCTGACAGAAGACGAGTCTCAGCCAGAGAGGCCATCTGGTGTGTGATTGACCTATAGACCTTACAATGACACTTCTAATGCAGGGAATAATACAACATCCAATCAGACTGAACACGCTCGCACCAATAAGGATACCAGTGATTCCTTGCAGTAGCAATGAATGGGCATAAAATGACATCTGTAGCACGACGAGGTTCAAACCTCAGCTATGGCTTTTCACCACCTCCAACTCCAAATGCGTGTCGGACAGTCCCATTAAACTGCAGCACAACGTTTTCAGATATTTCTTGCAGAAAATCCTCTTCTGGTCCTGCTTTCTAGTGAAATTCATGCAGAGATTTCTGTAGAAGAAAGGCCTTGTTTAGCCGTGGCTAAAATAATCTGTGAGGTTCCAGAGACATTTTGGTTTGGTTGTGAAAAAGAAGATGAAAACAAATGGATGCCAATAATTATGTCCATCATATGTTTTATGTATGTAAATTTGATTTCACTATATGGAAGCATTTTTGTTGTTGTTCAATAACTCTGGACATTTTATTAAATATTCTGATTCTACAAAACCGCTTGATTTCCATTTATTTCTGAAGCTATTCTAAACTCTACTTAAAATTCAGCAGTGCCAATAACTTTGAGCAGGACTGTAAATAAAAGAACATGTTTATTAACATGACATAATCAATACACAAACAAATTTGTCAAAAGTCCTGAACATAGACACTTTCAAAAAATCCAAAATATACATTTCTTGTATCTTGTGAACAGCTATATCACAGTCCATCAGCCAACAGCCCACCATACAAATCAAGTGACAATTAACGAGGCATCAGCTCCGAGCCTATGCATGGTAATGTTATCAGGATGTTAGCATGGACTCTGCAGGCTGTACCAGAGGCACATGCTTTAACACACAGTGTGAAGTATCCATGCTGTGTAGTGAATAAAACAGTAGAACTATAGATAACAAGTACACTGATTAAGACAGAGCATTCACCTGGGTCTTCTTCATGCAGCATAGCACATATGTTTGTCATGATGTAAACCAATAAAGAAGAAAACAGGGCAAAGAAAAAATGAAATCAGAAATGTTCTCTTGCATTGTAATGTTTGTCTAAGAACCATCTTCAGTAGTTTCAGCCACAAAGTGATCATGAGTACTTCAGTGCTGTAAAAGCAGAAAATCTAATAGTACCTATTCACGTACAGCCCCACTTTAAAGGTGTGACTGTAGAGAGCGTTTGTAGCCGTGGAATAACTGAAGCAGGCGCACACACACACACACACACACACACACACAAAAGCCAGCACACAGGCTAAACAGGGCTGAGGTCAGAAGTCCAAGTCTCCCCACCACAAACCGTTAAAAAAAAAGAAAAAAATTAAAAATAAATAAAAAATAATACATGGAGTTAACCATTCACTTATATTGTCTGTAAATTTGAATGTTGCAACAAGCATTTGGATTTAGTTCCAAAACCTCCACACTACCAGAGATTCAATTCTGCTGGGGAAATGCTGAACCCTGGAATCACCCTGTAAAATATCAATGAAGAGTTTGTTTTTAGTTGTGAAATCCACAGAGGTTAGACCCTCCAAATCCCCAGCAAAAACAATAGAGAAAACAGTCCAGGCTGGACAGACCTCAGAACTTCAGCGTCCCCCAAATGCCCAGGTTCATGGTGTCGATCACTTGATGGACTACAGGTTTGTTTAGAAACAGCTGTGAGTGATATGGAGAAAATCCACAGTGACAATTATTTCTTTTAGGGGGAAATATTTTAAAACCTCAGGTAAACTTACGACATGTAATATGTGAACGTCATTTGATGCCAGCGTAATAAAAAAAAAAAAAAAAAAAAAAAAAGAATAACATTACAATATATATATAATTTTATATTTCAATGAGGTTATATATTGGGATGTAAAACATTTTTTGGAAATAAATAAAATGAATCACTTGGGGCCCCAAGGCTCATTTTTGCCCCACAAGGCTAATCCAGCACTGACAACAATGACTTTCCATATGTGTAAAAACAGCTGGTATTTAGTTCTAAATGAATGCACTACCAAGAAATACCACCAACCCACATGTACACAGGAGCAATGTTCAATTCATGTCCATCTGAAATAATGACAGCACCACACAGACGGCTGGTCTGATTGAAAAAACAGTGATACAGACGTCTGCTGCTGAGGGTCCACGTTAACTGTGTGAACCAATCACAGTCGGAAATCCAACGTATATGTGGTGGAAAAATACTTTCCTCCTTTGGAGAAGTGAAATAGAATTCTTTAGACAGTTATTGTCTTTTGATGCTTTATTCTAAAATAAGGTTTACAGAGTAATCCATTTGTGCAGAAAGGACAGAGCTCACGCAGCATCAAATGCTACAGAGGTCTGACCCCAGGTTACAAGTTCCAAGAGTACTTATGCCTGTTTCTCACATACCAGCATGGCAAGGATGGCAGGGAGACAAAATAATCTGAAGGTCAAATAATAGAGATAAGTTGTGCTCGGAGACACCGGAGACATAACAGGTGTCCTCACAAAGTACAGTAAACAAAGTACATTAGGCCACTACAGGTCATGTTATATGTACTTCACCCAGAATTGAATATACGAGTTCATGAGAATATACGAATACTTGATAAAAGAGCATATGGTTATATGATAAATTGGCATTACAATTCCCCCTTTGGCCATAAAATGGCCACACCAAAGTATATACAAATTGATCATATGATCAGTGATTACATTCCTTTGGGTTTAAGTAAACACATCATTAGCTGCTAAATGTTAAAATATGCATTTAGCTGTTTTTGTAGGACACAGACGTCCTTAGGTTGATAGCAAGCTGGGAAAAATACAAACAGTCAAAACATCAATATCATCATCATCACAAGTCTCAGCCAGAGAGGCCATCTGGTGTGTGACTGACCTATCAATAGACCTTACATTGTTGCTCTTGTTGGCGACACAGAGCTTTACTCTGTAGTCACTTGGTTGGAGCTTGGCATGCTACTGGTGGAGGAGGGCGCTCTTTCACCCCTCACTCTTATATTGCAGACGGTTCCACCGCAGCTGCAGGTTAGGGGCAGCGCACGGCGTGCACCCCAGTTGTCTTCCTCAGCGTCTGGATGAGTCAGTTTTCCCTAGACCATTATTCTGGGTCTAAAGAATTTATGTGGCCTCCTTTGCTTTGATTCTCTGGTGGCTGGTTGTCGGCCTTTGGTTCAGGAACCCGTTTGCAGTGGCTGGCGTGTACCCATGCGGCCTTCTCCGCAACCTTTCCAGCTGTCTCAGTGGTCAGCAGAACCTGGAACGGGCCCTGGAATCGCCTTGGTTTCCAGTGACGGCGTCTGTGGTCTTTGATGAGAACCCAATCTCCAGGCTGTAAGTTGTGGAGGACTGCTGTGGCTGCAGATGGCAGGGCACTTTTCACCTGTGAATGTAATGCTGATAAGGTTGTAGACAAGTTGGCACAGTATCTCAACATAGCATCATCACATGCACCTGTGGTAAGGGGAGGGCGCCTAACTGGACCTACTGGATGATATGAACAATGATGACGTCTGTCAAACCCAAGATAGTCTGACACTTCTTTCAGGGCTTGGTTGATGAAACCTGGTCCATTGTCACTGCTGATGACTGAAGGAATTCCCCACTAGGGCTGGGCGATATATGGATATAAAAGATATATCGATATATTTTTAAATGGGATATGAAATTAGAATTAGTTCAAACTTGCGCTGTGATTCTTGTTCCAAGCAAGCTGCTAACCCGGAGCTCTCAGCACCGCTTCCAGAGCTGAATGGGTGGCTGAGGATGCAGTGCTTCGGTTACATATTACACTTGGCTATTGGTGAGTGCAGTGTTGTAAGCAGTATTCAGATATTTTACTTTAAACAAAAACTTATTAAAATGTTAGTTTTTCTTTATTTTCTTTTGTGTGTCTGTCTCCAACTTTGTGTTTTATGCTGCTATTTCGGCCAGGTCTCTGTTGAAAAACTGATTGTTAAATAGAGGTTAAATAAATTAATCGTGACTTGTGACATGTCATATTTGGCTTTGACTTTGACTGAACACTTGCTCTCACTTTGTGATAAAAATATCGGGATATATATCGTAAATCGATATTCAGCCTGAAGATATCGGGACATGACTTTTGGTCCATATCGCCCAGCCCTATTCCCCACTTAGGAATAATTTCAGTTAGCAGTGCTTTAGCCACAGCTCCAGCATCCTGTTTGGAAGAGGGGAAAACTTCAACCCATTTGCTGAACATGTCAACAATTACAAGACAGTATCTTTTCCCTTCACTTGGTGTTAGTTCAATGAAATCCATCATTAAATGATCAAAGAGTTTGTCAGGAGGTGGATGACCAGCAGGTGGCATATGAAGAGCCCCTGATGCATTGTTGGCTGCACAAATGATGCATTTCCTGCAAAAGTCCTGTGCAAAAGTTGAAAAAGCACGTGTGTACCATGATGAATTAACAGCAGCACACATTCCCCCTTTGCCCACGTGGTCTCTCCATGGGACAGTTTAGCATAACAGTGGAAAAGAGCACGTGGCAAACAAGGTTTGTTATCTGGACCCATCCACACTGAGTCTTTAAATGTGGCACCTGATTTTGACCACATGGTGGAAAGAGACTGCAGAACAGAAACATCAGCAGGTGAGCAGGTGTCAGGAGTGTTAGACAACATCAAACAGTTAACCGTGAAAGGTGAAGCAGACAATGCAGCAGCTTTAGCGGCTGCATCTGCTGCAGCATTTCCTGTAGAAATAGAGTCAGAACTGTTAGTGTGAGCTTCACATTTAATCACAGAGATGGATGCTGGAAGGAGGATGGCATCTAGCAATGCAGACACAAGTTTATGGTGTGAGATGGGCTTGCCAGAAGATGTAAGAAATCCTCTATGTCGCCAGAGGGCCCCAAAATCGTGCACCACTCCAAACGCATAACGCGAGTCTGTGTAAATATTCACAGTTTTACCTGAAGCCAGTTTACAGGCTTCAGTCAGAGCTACAAGTTCTGCAGCTTGTGCTGAAAAGTGTGGTGGCAGTTTGCCACTGAGCAAAATGTCATGTGGTGTCACTATTGCAAAACCCACTGGAGCAGCACCTGTGTCCACGTTGCGAGACGCCGAACCGTCCACAAACAGCTCCATGTCTACATTTGGTATGGGCTGAGTGGAAAGATCTGGTCTGGGTGTGCAAACTTCATCAAGAATCTGAAGACAGTCATGTGCTTCTCCATCTGCTGCAGTTGGGGGGAGAGTTGCTGGATTAAGTACACTGTACATCTTTTAACAGTAATGTTAGGCATATCAAGCAAAGTAGTGTGATATCTTAACCAGCGCTGTGCAGAGAGATGAGAGGTCTTCTGTGTGTGCAGAATGTGAGCAACAGCATGAGGAACCATAAGAGTCAAATCTCCATAACTCACAATATCACGTGATGCAACCACAGCCTTCTCTGCTGCAGCTACAGCACACAGACAGAGAGGGAGACCAGCGGCAACAGCATCAAGCTTGGTGGAAAAATAAGCTACAGCTCTCAGTCTACCCCCATGTTCCTGTGTCAAAACAGAGGACATGTATCCGTCCTTCTGGACAACAAACTGAGTAAAGGGAAGGTCAGGGTTTGGCAGTCCCAGTGTGGGAGCAGCCTTTGTCAGTTTGGTCAGTCCAGGTCAGTTTGTCATGTGCACAAAGATTGTTTCCATGAATCATGGAAGAGAGAGCTGCCTCTCTCTGAATAATTTAGTATCCACTGTCTGCCATATGATGTCATGCCTAAGAAACTCATCATTTGCTTTTTGGTGGTTGGTTTTGGTACAGGTTGAACTGCTTCAATACGTTTGGGAGAGAGAGATTTGCCCTCTGCTGTGATCACATGTCCCAAATATGTAACACAAGTCTGAACAAACTGTAGTTTTGACAAGCTAGCTTTATGGCCATTGTTTGCTAGGTGTTTTAGCAATGCTATTGTATCTGTTTTACATGCTTCCTGTGATGGACTACAAATCATCAACATACTGTAACAAGACAGAACCTAAAGGCAAATGGAGGCTCTGTAAACTGTCACGCAGTGCACTGTGGAATACTCCAGGACTTTCTGAATATCCCTGTGGACAGCGAGTCCAAGTGTAGCCCTTACCATCAAAAGAAAACGCAAACCAGAATTGAAATTGAAATGACAGAGAAATGAGCAGCATTAGGTGGAATTAATGACAGAATTGTATGTGGATTTGAAACTTGAGGCGCGTGCGGATGTATTGCAGCATTTACTGCTTGCAAATCTTGCACAAATCGCCACTCAGTGGGTTGATCTGCGTCTGGGATTTTCTTAACTGGAAAAATTGGTGTTCTGACAGGGGAGTCATCGCACGGAACTATAACTCCAGCCTTTAAAAGTGAATCAAAAACAGGCCTGATACCTTTTAGCGCTTCTGGTTTGAATGGATATTGTCTCATGCATGGTCTGTACTCTGATTTTGGGTGAACTACAAGAGGTGTGGCTCCCTCAATAAGCCCCACGTCATATTTGTGACACGCCCACAAACAGGGCGGCACCTCAGATAGATCAGCCATGTCAACTGATGTGTCATGTAAAAGCATGCAAGGTGTGGTGTGTGTATTAGGAATCAAGCAAATGGTTCTGTCGACAAAGGCAGTAGATGGAAGTTTTGTTTTCTATACATCAGCCCTTTCGCGGTACAGTGTTCTGGGATCCCCATTCATGGGCCTGAAATCAGAGAGGGTCTGTTGTCTGCGGAGCCATGGTCCCATATCCTGCCATGTCCAGTGGGCAGATTTCGCCAGCGACACGTGTGGAGACGCACCATCAAACAGTTCATCTTGTTAACGAGAGACAGAGACAGAGACAGCAGCAGCCTTCTTTGTCCAATAAATACATGTCATATTCAATTTCTGCACTTCTAGTGGCTTTCTGTTCCAAACTTTCTCAAACCTTTCACCTGGCCCTTCTGAAACATGTGCTGTGCAGTGTAGTGAATCAGGTGATATGTCCTGTAGTGTGTGAGCAAAGCTGGTCTTCATTGCAAGCAGTGTGTGAGTGTGTGTTAATGTGTGTGTGTGTTACCTCCTGTAGTCTGTGAGTCAGTGTCTCTGTGGTCAGATTGCTCCTCTCCTCCCGCCCCGTCCCGCCCTCACTTTGCAGCAGTTGTAGTCTGCACAGAGCCATTCTTCTGAGGACAGTCTTTAGCCCAGTGTCCTTGCTGATGACAGTCAAAACAGATGTTTAGGGTCATATCGCCAGTGTCCATCTCCACCGTATTCACGTTCTCGTCCCTGACCTCCATGTGGCCGGCCGCGGTCACATCCTTGTTCGCCAGCCACAGGTTGAACACCCCTGTACATGGTCAAGGCTGCCGTGTGTAGGTCCTCGTTGACTTTGTCTGTCTTTCTCCTCTGTTGATAGTGGTCTCAGCATGTACAGCGTGTTGTCTGAGATCATTTAATCAAGCTTTGTCCCTTATTGCCAGATGTGTTCTCACCCAGCTGTGGGAGTTCTTCTCTCTGCTGTGACACAGTCCTGGTCTGTAAAGCATCAGGTTTAGATGTGGTTGAATCAGGGGATGAGGATGATGTTGGTGGAGGTGATGAAGTTTCTGTTAGACGTCTGGAGGATCCTTCCTGTTCCCAGATCCCCACCAGGCTCATGTGGCAGTGGAGGTGCGGTCGGAGGGCAGGAGTTGAGGTCGCGATCCACCTTGACATATTGACTCACAGAGAACAGAAGGACAAAGTATATTAGTTTTTTCATTTTCCTGTAAGGAATATGTCGTGTACTTTTGTGTTTGTTACTTTCAATTCTTTATCTCCTTCTTTCCCTCTCCTCTGCTTCTTTTCTCCACATGCTATATGCCTTCCAGTCTGCTTTAAACTGTTCATGCTTCTCTGGTTTACGTTTGGACAAAGCTGCATGCTGCTCTGCACTTTTTTTTTCCTTTTGCCTCCAAACATGTCTTCAATTGATCCAATTGTCTCAGGCTAAAGCTGCCATTTCCTGGAAACCCCAAATCAACCCATTGTTTGAACTGATTCATGCTTCCAGTATTTTTCTCCATCATCAGTTTTATTATTGGTGGGAGGATTTTGGGACTTGGCTCCACTTTGGACTTCACCTTACTCTGACTTTTACCCATCCTTTATCTCTGATTATTTTGTCTCTTGTATTCACAGAATAAACTGCTCCACTGTCTCCAGCAGATACACCAGAAATCCTCAAATACTACAATAATAACCAAGACACGTCTGTCTGCAAGTGCTTATGCGAGATATACCGGTTTGATTCCCTGATTAACTCTGCAAACTTTCACAAGCAACATCAAAACACTTCTCACCGTGTGTGATTCTTTCCCCTTAAATCCTTCGGGATTGGAGCGATGACCGGGCTCCGTCTGAGGACAGCTTCTCACCCACAGGGAGGAATCTTTCTTTGCAGCCGGCTTTCTGTCTTTTCAACGGAGTCCAGATCACACGTCCAATCCCATCCTCGTCGCCAAGTTTGTGGTGGGAAAACACTTTCCACCGGATGAGAAGTGAAATAGAATTCCTTTAGACAGTTATTGTCTTTTGAGGTTTTATTACAAAATAAAATCTTCAGAGTAATCAATTTCTGCAGAAAGGACAGAGCTCACGCAGCAAACCATGCTACAGAGGTCTGACCCCGAGCTCCATGTTCCCAGGGCTTTTGATGTCTCTTTCTCACATACCAGGATTGCAGGAATGGCAGGGAAAGAAAACAAGCTGGAAATCAAGTGATACAATTAATGAGCAACTGAGATAAAGTGTAAGTTGTGCTCAGAGATACCGGACAGCAACAAAGATAAAGAATAGACAGTCTTTGTCCAAGACTTTTCTAACTTCGTCATCTATTTGGTGAAGAGACAGACAAAGGACAAGTAACACAGCAAAATGCACCAAGTACATTCATTCATTCATTCATTCATTTTCTACCGCTTAATCCTCTGTCAGGGTTGCGGGGGTGCTGGAGCCTATCCCAGCTGACTATGGGCGAGAGGCGGGGTACACCCTGGACTGGACACCAGTCAATCACAGGGCTGACACACAAAGAAGACAACCACACACGCACACACTCACACCTACGGGCAATTTAGAGTAGCCAATTAATCTATCCCATGCATGTTTTTGGTATTGTGGGAGGAAGCCGGAGTACCCGGATAGAACCCACGCAGGCACAGGGAGAACATGCAAACTCCACACAGAAGGGCCCAGACCGGGGTTCAAACCTGGAACCCTCTTGCTCTGAGGTGACAGTGGAAACCACTGCACCACCGTGCCGTCCTGCAACAAGTACATATAAGAAAAAAATCAGCTCTTTACATTAAAAACTGTCAAATAAAAGAAAACAGAGCAGTAGAACGACACAGGTTGACTGAAGTGTGTATAGACTTACTGGAGGAGGAGTCTCGTACGAACAGAGAGATGAGGTGGGACATGGGAGGCTGGCGTTTGGTGAAGTAATGAAGGTGGTGGGAGGTTAACTCCTTGGTTTTCTCTCCAGATGGCAGCTGGTACAGAGCCAAGTGGTTCTCCTGTTTGAACAGCTCCCTTGCACCGGGAGTGAATCCTGACACACAAAGGAAAAGATGAGGGTAATAGATAATAAGACATGATCTAATTTGGTTCTGAAAACTTCTCTTTCTTCCCACAAACAGCACATCATCTGATACTGATGATCAGTTTAAATGATGTTTCACACCAACCCGGAGCCTCTGCCTACAGTGAAACACCTAAACATTGGGAAATGGATGAATGTCTTTACTGGCCAACAACAACTCTGCACATCACTGCCATCACCTGGTGAGGAGTGGGACAGACGCTGAGTCTCAGCTGTTTAAACCTATGATTGTGATTGCTACAACCTGCTGCTTACAGCCACTGCTGACGGGAGCTCCACAGGGGACTGTCCTGTCCCCTTTACCCTGTCCACCTCGGACTTCAGGTACGGCATTCTGACCTGCCACCTACAGAAGCTCTCAGATCTCTGCAGCTGCTGGATGCATCAGGGGGGAGGATGTGTCACCAGAGGGCGGTGGCTGGTTTTGTGGACTGGTGTGAGCTGAACCACCTGCATTAGCAAGTCAAGGTGCAGAGCAAGACGCGTCCATGTCTGTAGATTTCTCTCTTCTAGGTACTGACTGTTTCTTACAGGGCAGCACAGGGCATGTGATTTCCAGAGCAGATATGCACAAACTTTAACTTCAGTTGGACTTTAAGAAAAAAAAAATCATACGTAATCCCACCAAACAATACTGTTATTGTATGATGAGTAAGCAGGTGTTACATCAAGTCTGACAAGAGCAGTAAATTTCTGCTCCTATGTCTTTTTTTTTTTTTTTTAATTATGGTTGACTTGCAGTTCAGCCAGGTGCAGTACTCCCACTCCAGTCCATCAATCCAACATAGCAGCAACTTGCTTGTAGCCTTAATTTATCATGAAGACCATGTGAGAAATAGATCTTCTCACAGTGCTCGGAAATTTAATCTAAGGATTTGATTCTGGGGTAATTCTGATCACTGTGTTTTCACATGACCTAACAAAAAGCCAAACTATGAGACAAACCAGGTCATGGTATTAACAGGTGGCTCTAAACCAACCAGATGTCAAAGCAGCACCGTCATTCCAAGCTCACAGAGCCCCCAGGGTACGTAGACAGGCAGTACAGAGCCGTGGCTCTCCTGCAGAGCCAGGTTGGACAGGTGGTCAGAGAAGCGGCAGAGCTGCTGGGTGACGCTGGCGTTGCAGAGGTTCAGCATGATGTTGAGGCCCAGTGGCTTGAGGGAGGGCAGGTGGCACTGCCAGGAGAGATGATCAAACTGGATGCTGGTTGGGTTCTGCTGGTCCTGTGACAGGCTCAGCATCTCCAGGTGGTAGTCACACACAAAGTCCTCTGCCTCCGCCTCTGGGCAGCCCATTGCAAAGTCCTGGAGACAAATGGGACAGAAATGAAAAGACCAACAACATCACAACATAGCAGGAATAGTAAAGTTACATCAGCTTACTGAATCAATAGCATGTTTCCTATTTTCACAACGGCTGGTACAGTTTCAGGTCTAAGCTTTACCTGGGCCTGGTCGTCTTCGCCTCCCTCAGTGTCGTGGCTGAAGCTCACGTTGGATCCAGAGTGGTGTTTGGTGCGACTGTGTGCGGGCTGGCAGGAACGCCGAAGCCGGACGAAGCCGTGTCAGATGAGCGAATGCTGTCGTGTGAGGTCTCGCTCGGCTCGGGCCCCTCCCCCAGCTGCGTGGAGGACTCTGCCGGTAGACAGAGCAGAGCCTGCCCCTCCTGGGCCTGTACAGCAGTCACAGTTAGTCAGGAGTGGATACAACACTGTGCCTTATCAGATGGTGAATTGGGGCTGCTGGTGAGGCTAAAAGGTGCCAGAGAAAACACAAACACACAACTCATCCCTGTCGTCATCCGTCTCCATTCGGCAGTAGGAGTTGACGGACAGGTCGTCTCTGAGATCATCCTGGCTGTTGTGAGGTGGTTCGACCCGTCCGCTGAAGAACAGCACGGTCTCTGGACTGGGGTTAGGCCACGACAGGATACCCTGTTTGTCCACACAACACAGCACCTACACATACACACACAATATCTGCAAATTAGACACATACTGTCCACTCAGCAACAAGTCTATAAAATGGTTTCCATGTCTATGGGCATAATGAGGGTTTCTGGCTTTTTATGGCCCAAATGTTGCCGTGGGCTACACCAGTCAATGGTGTGACTCTGAGACTCAACAGCTGGAAACAAGACAACAGAAAAAATGAAAGCCATCAAAAGAGCAAGACTGTAAATAGAAACATCTATTGCAGACTATATCCTGTAATTCCACAGTGGTTAAAATGTTAAATTACTCAGAGGAACGGTGGATATTTCATTCCCCACCTGCTCCTGTGATGTTAATCCCATCATCATCATTGTTGAACGTTTTAAGTGCTGTAGGCACAACAGAATAAATACCATTTACCTGTTGTAAGGGAGTGGAGGCAGAAATGTCAGAGACAGATATCTGAACAAAGAACATCTGCACAGATACTCACACACTCACCCAGATATTCTGGGTCATTCCGCCCCATGATACTCACAGTGACAGATCCCAGAGTGTGGAAAAGATAAGATAAGATAAGATAAGATAAGAGAATCCTTTATCCTTTATTAGTCCCTCAGTGGGGAAATTGCATTTAGCAACAGCAGGGATACAGTACAGTAAGTGAAAGTGAGATATAAGTAAGAGGCCAATATGGCCAGAACAAGATTTAGATCTAAGAGACAAGAAAATAGCTGCTGTAAAAAATAAAATATACATAAATAAATAAATATGAGATGGAGATTGTTGAGTTGAGTGACTATAGTACACAAATATTGCACACTAATAACTGGGTTATTGCACATTGATGTATGGTAATCAGTATGTGTGTTAACAATGTTCGTTATAGAGTCTGACAGCAGCAGGAAGGAAAGATCTTCTAAATCTCTCCTTCACACACCGAGGGTGGAGCAGTCTGTCACTGAAGCTGCTCTGCAGAGCTGACAGGACGTTCTGCAGGGGGTGGGACTCGTGGTCCAGCATAGATGACAGTTTTGCTAGGACCCTTCTGTCTCCAACCTCACGCACTGAGTCCAGAGGACAGCCCAGAGGACAGCCCAGGACAGAGCTGGACTTCCTGATGACTTTGTCCAGCTTCTTCCTCTCCTTCTCAGTTATGCTGCTGCTCCAGCAGACTACATCGTACAAGATGGCTGAAGCCACCACAGAGTCATAAAAGGTCTTTAGGAGTGTCCCCTGCACACCAAAAGACCGCAGTCTCCTCAGGAGGTAGAGCCTGCTCTGCCCCTTCCTGTACAGTGCATCTGTGTTGTCAGTCCAGTCCAGTTTGTGGTTTAGGTGAACACCCAGGTACTTACAAGAGTCCACTCTCACAATGTCCATTCCCTGGATGTTCACCGGTGAGGGGGCAGACCGGTGTCTGCGGAAATCCACCACCATCTCCTTGGTCTTCCCTGCGTTGAGGAGGTGGTTTGGCCGACACCAGTCCACGAAGTCCTGCGTCACCCCTCTGTACTCTGCATCATCATCATCGCTGATCAGGCCGACGATAGCAGAGTCGTCAGAGAACTTGAGCAGGACACAGCCGTCCGTGTTGTGTCTGAAGTCTGCAGTGTAGAGGGTGAAGAGGAAGGGCGCAAGCACCGTCCCTTGAGGAACACCCACACTGCAGGTCAGGGGGTCAGACACACAGTCCCAAGCTCTCACAAACTGGGGCCTGTTTGTGAGGTAGTCCAGGACCCACTCTGCCAGCTGTGAGTCCACTCCAGACCGCACCAGCTTGTCCCTCAGAAGCACAGGCTGGATAGTGTTGAATGCGCTGGAGAAGTCAAAGAACAGAATCCTCACAGCGCTGCCAGGCTTCTCCAGGTGAGTCAGGGCACGGTGCAGCAGGAAGATCACAGCGTCCTCCGCTCCGATCCTGGGTCGGTAGGCGAACTGCAGAGGATCCATTTCTGAGCTCACCTCAGCTCGGAGGTGGCCCAGGACCAGTCTCTCCAGTGTCTTCATTAGGTGTGATGTGAGAGCCACTGGCCTGAAGCTGCTAGGATCCCTAGCATGTGGTGTTTTGGGCACTGGTACCACACAGGAGGTCTTCCATAGCTGTGGTACCATCCTCAGCTTCAGGCTCAGGTTGAAGACTTGCCCCATGATCCCACACAGTTCCTCTGCACAGGATTTCAGGAGCCTGGAGCTGATGCCGTCTGGTCCAGCTGCCTTTCGTGCTTTGATCCTCCTCAGCTCTCTCCTCACCTGGGCAGGTGTGATGGACAGGGGTGGGCTGGGGGGGTTACTGAGTCCATAGGCCGGTGGGGAAATAGTGAGGTGTGAAGGGCTGTAGGAGTGGGGCATTGTCCAGTTGAGCTGGAGGTGTGAAGGGCTGCGGGTGTGGGGCATTGTCCAGTTGACAAGGTGTGGGGCAGCTGCGTGGGGGGAGTAGTGGGTGGCTGGTCAAACCGGTTGAAGTGTTGGTTCAAGTCGTTCACCCACTGCAGGCCCCCCTCAGCCTGGGAGTGGGGTGTTTTGAAGCCTGAGATGGTCTTTAGGCTCCTCCACACCCCACTGATGTTTTGCTGCTTCAGCTGCTCCTCCATCTTCCTCTTGTACCTGGCCTTGCCCTCCCTGGGCTGGAAGTGGGCTGGAAGTGTAGCACAGTGTCTGAGACTGTCCCTTTAAGACGCCAACCAGGTGTCTCCACACACAACGTAGCATCTCCTGCATAAATGAGTGCATATACACACTCAGATATATATAGTAAGCAAGAGAGCCACTTAATACAATATACTAGAGAGGATAAACATGTCTGAATAAATAAATGCATAAAATTCATACCTATTAGTCATAAGTCATTGGTCATAAATAAAGTGACAATAATTAAAATGTAAAAAAAAATAGCTTTAAGTAATAAGGAAGAAGCTGAATTTATAGCTCTGCCTAAAAAGCCCAAACCAGCTCTAAAACAGATAAATGTCTGTATGTTTCCACCTACAGACGACACTGACACAAACAAAGACTCTAAACTTACACTGACCTCAATGCTTTTCACACACACTGAATCCATCCACAACTGAGCCCTGACAATACTCAGCCAGACCCAAACTCCAATGCACCTGGATACAGAACAAAGCCCATCTAAACTGAGCTGAAGACAGGCCTGCACTTCCAACACTCACCCTAGCACTCTCTCTCTCTCTCTCTCTCTCTCTCACACACACACACACACACAGAAATGAATGCATGCATGTGTAGAAACACTAAACAATGTTAATCAACATGCAACGTCTCACCTGGTCTCTCATGACCCTCCAAATAAGCTCTGCCATCCTGCAAGAGAAACACAAACAGGAAGCATCAGCACACAAACCACCTTTGAAACAGCCCTTGATTTTTTTTTTCAGGTAAGCTAAGGTAAGGGGTCTTACCTTAGCTTACCTGAGAAAGAAAGGAGGAGACATTAATGCATGCATAAGTTTTATTCTCCATCAAGCAGCAACTATGTCTCACACACACTAAACCCACACTGACCCCAGTGCCATCCATATAGTGACAAATACCCACAACTAAGCCTGACAACACTAAACTACACAACACAGCCTGTGCTTCCAACACTACCTGCTGATGGGCTTCCACACATATACAGTTGTGTCCGGATCCCAACTGCATAATGTGCTTCCACATACCAACACTGGTGCAACAGCCTGGAAATAGCAAACATACACTCTAAACCTAGTTGGACCCCAGTGCCCCCCCAAACTAATCTAAGTCCCATCTAAAGTGCATTAAAGACAAAAGCAGGCACTTCCTTCTTTCTGATTTTAATACAAACATACTCTCACTCAGTCATGGATGCATGCATACTGGTAGAAACACTGCACAATGTGGCCTTCATGCACCTGGTCTCAAAGGGTCCTCTGGATCAGCTCTGCCCACCTGCAGCAAAAGCCTCATCTAAGCTGGAGCCCCACTCAGCCAGATGCAGCTACCTGCTGAACACAAAGGAACAAAAAAAAAAAACAATAAAAAAATGATGTGTGCCTCCAATAGTGGAGGCACACATAATGGTTGATTCCCAGCTTTAGTTTTTGGCAGTGGACCCACACAATCAGTGAGGACTTTATCAAACGGCTCACCTGTCACTGGAATGGGATGCAAGGGAGCAGGGGGATCACCTGGTTTGGTTTGCCAACAACCTGGTATACATGGCAGGAACAACAATAGTTAACAACATCAGACTTGAGTCCTGGCCAGAAGAAATGTTTAAGGACTCTGTGATAAGTTTTTGTAATGTCCATGTGTCCTGACCAAGAGTGGTCATGAGCTAAAGAGAGTACCTGTGTGTGGTAGACTGTAGGGACAACCACCTGGTAGGTCACGTTCCAGTCCTCACCAGCCCAGCGACGCATCAACAAGCCACTGTCAAGAAGGTAAGCCACTTTCTTTTTCTGAGCCTCTTCCTGCTCAACAACAGAAGAGAGACATTTTGAGAGAGTTATATCAGTGTTTTGGGCTGAAATAAACTCTTTTCAGGTGGAGAGAGGTGACACTGACTGATCAGGCTGGCTCTCAGCCTCAGTAAAGTGGCTGTCAGGGGACTGCCCTGTGACTACACAAAATAAAGTCAATCCCTTTTACTGGTAAAGCTGGAAGGACTGCAACTTTAAAGAGCCCACTGACCAGAGGAGACTGAAGATGTATATTATGCAATGGAGCAGAGACAAATTTCATCCCCACACCCTGAACAGCTGCACTCAGGCCACAATATGACATAGGTGACAAAGATAAAATGCCTTCACGGATAATGGACTGGGATCCACCTGTGTGTCAGGATTTTTACTGGCTGCTGATCTTTTGGATCCCCACTTAATGAAACAAAGCCCTCAGAAATGAAAGGCTTAAAACAGGGGTCAGGCTTGTTGTCCTCAGCCGCTGTCTGGACGTGGACGTCCGACAGCCTCATGCTGTTGGAGATTAGAGGGTTGTTTATGCTTTAGTGATAGGCAATCAGCTATCAAGTGAGCTTTTTTCTGACAGTAGAAGCACTCAGGATGTACACGGGGAGGTGACCATGGACCCCTAGCCTTTTCAACCTTTTCAACAGGAGGGTGACCAGAACTAGACCCCGCTGGGCGTGACATAGGAACTTTGTCTGGGATAGAAGATAAAAACACATTTTATCACCAGCTCATAAGCACGCAGTATGGATTCTTTAAGCACATTATAACACAAGCTATCTGTTAACGACAAGGAAGACACAACCTCCTGTGTCTTACCTATGAGCTTGCAATGAAGCAGGACAGGCCACATCTCCTCAGACCACTTTAGTGCTGTAGCAATCCTCTCAAATGCTGTAAAACAGGAGTCAACCTCCGCCTCCCAAAATGTGGGCACCAAGGATATATTCCTACTCACATCAAAGCTTGGCTTTGTCAGGACCAGTGGAGATACAGAATTGTCAGACCCTTGTGAAATCTGCACAGAAGAAATTTTCATGGCCTCCAATTCAAGCTGGCGTAACTTAATCTCTTTTTCAGCCTCTATCTCCAACTTGCAAACTTGTAGTCTAAGGTCATAATCCGCTCTACGTACCCTCTCCTTTTCCTGTGCTTCCAGCTGGAGACGAGCGATTGTGACCTTGATCCTTGCATCTGAACTGGAGCCAGACGACCCTGGGGAAAAAGGGTCAAAGTGAGGAAAATTGGCTGGAACAGCTTCACTCTCAATCCTAGCACCTCGGGGTGTATCATGTACAGCCTGTTCCCTTTTACCATCAGAAAGAGAGGAAACACTTGGACCAACAACTTCCTCCCCTAACTCAGCTGAAACAGGGTTAATAGGAACAAGCAGAACCTTCAACTCAGCAAGTTTTTCCACTATTGTGTTTTGAATTTCCTTTTTAAGACTAGTTTTCTGGACAGGGATGCCATAATGAGCTGTTATACAAAGCAAATCATCTTTACCACATGAATGAACTTTTTCAATGCAAGGATTATCAATGAAGTCCTGCAAGTCAAACATCCTTCTTACACAAATACCAAACTACAAGGACTCTTCAAAATTCTTTGGTTGGTTTGTATTGACTCTGGGAAAAAGTATCCCTGAGGAGACCCCACTTGTGTTCCAACCTTAGTTGGTGGAAGCTCGGGATTTCAGGTCTGTAACACAAGCAACCAAAGCAAATGAACAGTCAGTGTAGGTGGCATCATTACAGTTAGTTTATTTGAAAACATCAAAATGGAACAAAATGGACAAAGTGGGGGAGATGTGGACCAGTGGTTGTGCCAAACAAAACCAAAAAAGTTCCAATAAAACCAGGCCTAGATTACTGACTACCTGAGAAAACAAAGGAAACAAAAGACCTGGCTGAGCTCGCTAAAAAGATAAAGAGAACAAAATACAGGGGGGTGGCACCAACCAATAACCCTAGTGTGTTTATACAACAATAATTCCTACATGCTGCTAAATGTACAGGGTCCCCCAAACTCACCTCTCCACAAACACCCACCACACTTACTCTACTGCCTGATGCCACCAGAGGAAAAAGGCAATCTGCACCTGGAACACTGTGAAGCAGGGCAGGGGAGGAGAAAGAGGAAAAAAACACACACACAGGCCATCCAGGCACATAACAGCTGTATGTGTTGTGTATGCTCACACACTCAGACACACACAGAGAAATGAATGCATGCATATCTGGAGAAACACTGACCAACATGCTCTCTCTCACCTTGTTTCTCATGGTCCTCTGGATCAGCTCCTCCATCCTGCACAGGACAAACACACTCTACATCAGATCCAGGTACAAACAGTCAAACCTATTTGAAACATTCTGCTACACTTCCACATTCAGCAGGGGGCGTACCTGAGCTCCACCCTGGATATGGCCTCATCCAAGTTGGAGCCCCACTCAGTCACATACACCTGGAAAGAGAGAGACATTAATGGATATGTGTAAAAACACTGAACATCTGTCACTCTATCACATCTGGGTTTAAACTCAGCCTGGCGTCCACACACCACAGTCTAAAAGTCACAGTGCCAAACTCTAACATACATGTGGTCATACCAAACAAGTCAGACATATAAAGCCAACTATTACACACACATCTACTTATTTAATTCATGTCTAAAGTCAAAGTGGTACAGCTAATGGTTACCTATAAGTCTTACTATTGCATCCAACACCTCACAGTTTAAACTCTTACACTATGGCACCCAGACACCACAGGCCAACAGCCAAAACATACAGCTCTCTAACATAGGTTTCGCCCACCTGCAGCAAAAGTCTGATCTAAGCTGGAGTCCCACTCAGCCAGATGCAGCTACCTGCTGAACACAAAGGAACAAAAAAACAAACAATAAAAAAAAAAAACACACACAACAAACAACCAGCAAGATATAACAGAATCGTTCAATGCAGAAATATTGAGCAATGTTTGCCAACATGCATCTTCTCATGGTCCTCTTGATCAGCTCCTCCTTCCTGTACAACTAGTGATGTTATGCTCGACACAGTATCCATCTTTTGAAGCTGAAGCCAAGCTGCTGATCTCTGGATCAGCAGCTCCTCCATCCTGCACAACACACAAAGAAACACACTCAACATTAGCCATAGGTGCTAGGCAAGTTAAACTCTGGAAGTTAAAACATCTTACAACACTTCCACATGCAGCAGGGGGCGTACCTGGGCTCCACACTGGCCATGGCCTCATCCAAGCTGGAGTCCCACTCAGACAGATGCAGCTACCTGCTAAACACACACAGACAAATACAAGTGTACTTCCTGCTTCTGAGGAGTGCAGACGTGTTTCTGACTGCTCCTACTGTCTCTTGGCTTGCTTTTTTGTTTTCTCTCGTCTTTGTGATTTTTCTTTCCTGAACACCCTGCTCTGCTACTCTTGGGATATATTTTTGAGATGGAGCTAATTAACTGGTCACTCAGTGCTTTGGACAAAATTTTCCCCCAAAGAAAAGAATCATCGGGAGAACCACTCTGCCCTGAGGGGACATTCGCTGAGGGGTATGTCCGAGATGCTTGGGACTCCTGGCGTCTGGTATGCCTGGAAGCGTTGTCCCTGGAAGACGTGGAGGATCTATTTATCTATTGGACATTGATAGCAGGGATACTACTGATTGGCCTGGGTATTGCCCTGATCTATCGCAGAATTGGAAAAACCGCTGCTGGCAGATCAGCGCTACAGCTAAGCGCGGAGATAAAACAGCATCAAGGGTTCATGGATACTCGGCTGACGGAATTCCACCAGAAGATGGCTCGGATCGAAGGACTGATCAGTGACATCTCAGCCCGATCTGAGGAGGAACGGAGACAGATTGATAACATCGGAAGACAGTCCGAACACCTGTTGAGATCGGTGAAGGGACTGTCTGTCAAGCTTGAGGAGATGTCGAAGCTACTTCATGCATCTGCAGGGTATGATGAGCACTGAGACCAGACTGATTGATTACTGAAGCTCTCAGTGGGAAGAGCTCACTTGATTTCACTTTTATTAGTCAGTCACTGAACTGTGAAACAAGCTACATGAAGATGTCTTTCTTCTGATGATCACTCTAGAACTTTCTACTTAGGGACTCTGGATCAGTCCCTCCTGTGCTTTGCTTCATACCGTATCTCATGTAGCTTCACCACCTCATTGACCACCACCAGCAGCAGCATGGACAGAGAGACCAGCATCCAGGCTAGCAGCGGTATGTCACCAAGGTTAAAGGTCAGGAGGCTGCCACGGTCGCGCCACAACTGGTAATCCACTGAGGCCTGAACAATCTGGCTGAGCAGACTGGAGGAGAGAGGTTTAACAGTTTAGTATGTGATTTGTTTGATTTACTGAATATGGTGCATTTGTGCAACAAGTGGTACAGAGGATTTTACAACAGCAGAAAATGATATTATTATTACATATTATTAACACATATGTGACAAAGATATATCTCCCATGCATACATCTGTGTGGTGCTGCAGTGGGTGATATCTGACACAGAGTTCTAGATTAAAATCTCTTACAGTTACAGCAGGACCGTTGAGGATGTAAGAGCTAAACTGGCTTAAGCACAGATGAACCATAGAGCATACAAATGATGTGCTAACTTACACCACAGGTACAGTGAGACACCACCAGGTATTGCTGAACGGACTCTTTCTCCACAGAGGCTGAGAGCGGAGGTGCAGAAAGAGCAGCTGTTTGTTGTCTGTGGTATTTATCATTATCATTACTGCTTTTATGAAAGTTTTCTCCTAGAATATTTTTCTAGAGACTTCATTTGACTGGAAGAAGTTTCCACTATATCACTACACAGTATGTACACTAAATGCTACTAATTAATATTATATAAATGTTTGTCTAAGCTTTAGCAGTAATAATCCAGTAAGTGAGGCTTCTAGGTTCAGTAGATGTGGAAGATCTGAGAGGCAGGATCCCACCTTTCTTGGAATGGCATCTAGGTTCTTCCCTGTGGCAACTGCCATGACTGAAGTGTCTGGAGGCTTCCCCAGAAGTGACACACTGAGAACACAAATGGACCATTACTATAATGTATAAACACAGTGAAATAACACAGTGTTGTCAGTTCACAGTGTTTTATTATGTGTGTACCTTAGAAGTGGGCAGCTGAAGCAGGACAGCCAGAGGATGTCAGTGGTGTTCATTGGAGGAGGAAGCTGAGCCAGACAGGCTAAGAACTACGGACAAACACCAGAAGCACTTCCTTCATTTATTTATTCAGAAATGTACATCACAATATTAATTAGGTCTTTAGTCTTTTAGCCTGTTAGCAATGATACACACAGAGAAATGTATTTGTACATATAAATCCATATAAATCCACATGCTCTGAGTTTGTGAAGTGCTCTCTCACCTGGATGATGACCAGACTGAGCTGACACTGCAGCAGGAAGAGGAAGCATTTGCGGATGCCATAGGTCGTGTGTCGCGCCTGGAAAAGATTCACCCAAAAAGCAAATGAATTCATATATAAGTGTCTCGTTCTGACTTAGTGTATCTGTGTGTGTGTGTGTGTGTGTGTGTCCAACCTGCTCTATGAGCTTGACCATGCTGACGCTCTCTCCTTGGTGGAAGGTGACAGAGCAGCCCAGACTGTTGAGCTGTCCTGAGAGCCTCAGAGGAGACAGACCCTCAGCGTCTCCGTTGAAGCCTCCTCCGGTGGCATAGCCAAATGTCTCCCACGAACACTGAGACGGGTACAGAGGGTCCAGAGCGATGCTGTGGAGAGAGGACGATGAAAAATCATATGGACTGAGAATGAGAAGTAGTTTGTTACATAATTATTGTATAATCAGTCAAAACAATGTTGCTGGACTATGGCAAGCTGTTAAAGGGTCAGTACACACAAACTAGAAAATATTTTCCCATTTACCTCTAGTAGTGAGGTATCTGTCTCCATCTAGTACAATGGAGGTGAAAGGAATTGCATTTGTACTGGACAATAAGTTTTGGGATGGAAGTAGGAATCTCAGTGACAGGTATCCCTGAACCCTGACAAACAAGACTACAACTCTCTGCATGGCTAGATAGTATTACTATGAGTTTTCATTTTTTTAATAGCAGAAATATTGCTTCAGAATTCAACATTTACTGGTTTTAATTGTGATAAAAATGAAAATCTAGTCTCATTAACATTGATTTTCAAATTTGAAAAAACAGGATGTACTTCATTAATGAGTGTATACCTGATGTCACTCTGTAGGAACAGGCGGCTGTTGCGGAAATTGGCGGAGCTTCCCAGACAGCATGTAACCTCCCTGTTCTCCTGCATGATCTTCATCATCTCACACATGGCTGTGAAGAGAACTCCACTGTAAGTAAATGTCTACAGTACTCTAAAGCAAACACTGAGTATATCGAAGACACAGACAGTGACACAGATCTTTCATTCTTTCCTTGAAATAAGCCTCGTTGGTTATTAATCATCGCTTTTCCTTATTAGAATCTGTTTCGCCATTGACGAGCAGAGGAAGACAATGGAGTCAGAGGACATCTTTAAAAAGTAAGATGAAAAAGTTTTCCAAAAAAGTGGAATTACCCATAAGCAGAGTGATTCATTCTATAAAACACATAAAGAATACTCACTGTCAGGGGTGCAGTCAGTGAAGAGTGGCACCAAAAGAGGCACATTATCAATGTTCTTCAGATGAGGACGGACCTGGTGGATCCCACGAGGTAGCTTGGCCTGACAAAGGGCAGGGAGAGAAAATGATTCAGACTAATGTAAAATAATTTCAAAACAAAGCACAATTTCCTGCTGGTTACCAAAGCATAAGACAGAGGAATCTGTCTGTATTATACAGCTGCATGAAAAACAGATACTGATATTTCTCCATTGTAGCTTCAGTGGTTTTAATAAAAGGTATTGTTACCCTGTTGCAGTCCTCCAGGAAGCTGGGCACATCACTGTCTGTGGGCTGGAAACTGGCAGCAAAGGACCTTCTGCTTCATCCCGAGAATCTGAATCACATATGAAGACAGTCGGCAAAGTTAGAGATACTCTGTAAAACTCAAATGAACAGACATCACTCATGTCAGACCTGCACTTCTACAGGACTCTTTTCTGTTATTTCCCCTAAAAGAAGCATAAACTAACATAAAATTGAAAATCTCACGTAAAGTTATACAATGTAATTCAAACTGTGACCACCCCATAGAACAGGGTAATGTCATAATTTGACGAGTTCTGATCCAGAAATCATGTGGGTTTACTCTTCAAATGATAAATCTATGTCTGTGTAATTAAACAGCAAGACTAAACACAGAAACCTTGACAACCTACATTGATGTCCACATCACACCTGCAGACAGAAGGACAGTCATGAAGTGCACCCCAACAGTAAATGTAATAAAATGAATAATTTCCTCAGTTTGTGCAAACACAGGTTTGGTACCTTGGTTCAGGTCTTCGTGCAGGGAACCGTGACTGGGGCTGGATGGAGCTCCATCACAGGGACTGTCTCCGTTTGGGGTCAGAGAGATGTGGCAGTTCCAGCCCGTCTCTAAACCCATCTTCTCAGCAAAAACCTGCACAGACACAAAATGAGCCACATAAACACACACTCTCAAAATGACAGCTTTTTGTTGTGGACTAGAATCAGATGCATGCTGGGAAATGCACATTTATTTTGGTGAATGTGGAAAAAACAATGTGCTGTCAGCAGAGACACAGAGAGACATCAGATTAAGGAGTCCATTTATTGTCCAAATGAAAGAGTACTATACCTTGATCACTTCATCCAACATAAACTAGATACTATCAAATGTTTATTGGAGCTTGTGTGTGTTCACCTTGCTGCGGAGCTCATCCTCCATAGAAAAGTAAACAAAGCGGATGCAAGCTGTGACCAGGGCATCGATAAGCCGGACTGTGTCCAGCCTCGCCTGGAACTGAGACGACACCATTCCCATGAAGATCTGCCCACTCAGGGCCTGGACGCAGTCCTCACGCTCCACCCCCTCACCTATACCCTCTGCACACATGACAAGGGAAGACGATCAAAGGAAAAGAGACAGGAAAATGAGTTGTGTTATTACTGTTTTATTACTTGAATTAATCCGTCCCTCCGTCACTGACTCTTACCATCTGAGCTCCAGCTGTTCCTACAGGAGTTGTATTTGATGGGGGTGGTGGAGGGCAGCTCCACTCCAGAGAAGAGGCTGGGACCAGGGGCCAGTTCTACACACTTCCCATTGAGTTGGCTTGACAGTGACACTTGCATGGGTTTGTAGGCAAAGGCTGAGCAGTAACCTGACAGACAGGCCCGCTGGTAGAAGTCCAGGACCTTCTTTCTGTAACACAAGAGCAGAGTGTAGAAATAAACACTCAGGTGGCAGCTTCTATTATTTTGTCCACCCTCACTATTGATATCAGTGAGGGCAGGTTAAATAACAGAAACACCTCTGTATATACTGTACAGTTCAACAGCATCACAAACTGCAGCCTCCAAAATGATCAGAACGCTGAAGCAACGTCTCTAAAACAGTTTGAAGAAAACCTGAACATGATGAGCTTCATGGATAATAAACTGGCAGCTGAGTGTAGATATGGATGATATCACCTGTGCTGTGCTTATGAAACTTTGATACTTATGTCTGACTCAAGATTTACAGCCACAGAAGAGCGATCAGTGTGACGGCACCTGTGACAGCAGAGCCTGCCCCTCCTGGGCCTGTACAGCAGTCACAGTTAGTCAGGAGTGGATACAACACTGTGCCTTATCAGGTGGTGAATTGGGGCTGCTGGTGAGGCTAAAAGGTGCCAGAGAAAACACAAACACACACCTCATCTAACTAACTATACATCTAACACCTACATCGAACTATGTGCAATTTTCCTCTTCATTTTCAACTGGGAGTTGAGTAACAGTAAGAATTTCCCTACGGGGATCAATAAAGTTATTCTGATCTGATTCTGATTCTGATCCCTGTCGTCATCCGTCTCCATTCGGCAGTAGGAGTTGACGGACAGGTCGTCTCTGAGATCATCCTGGCTGTTGTGAGGTGGTTCGACCCGTCCGCTGAAGAACAGCACGGTCTCTGGACTGGGGTTAGGCCACGACAGGATACCCTGTTTGTCCACACAACACAGCACCTACACATACACACAAAATATCTGCAAATTAGACACATACTGTCCACTCAGCAACAAGTCTATAAAATGGTTTCCATGTCTATGGGCATAATGAGGGTTTCTGGCTTTTTATGGCCCAAATGTTGCCGTGGGCTACACCAGTCAATGGTGTGACTCTGAGACTCAACAGCTGGAAACAAGACAACAGAAAAAATGAAAGCCATCAAAAGAGCAAGACTGTAAATAGAAACATCTATTGCAGACTATATCCTGTAATTCCACAGTGGTTAAAATGTGAAATTACTCAGAGGAACGGTGGATATTTCATTCCCCACCTGCTCCTGTGATGTTAATCCCATCATCATCATTGTTGAACGTTTTAAGTGCTGTAGGCACAACAGAATAAATACCATTTACCTGTTGTAAGGGAGTGGAGGCAGAAATGTCAGAGACAGATATCTGAACAAAGAACATCTGCACAGATACTCACACACTCACCCAGATATTCTGGGTCATTCAGCCCCATGATACTCACAGTCACAGATCCCAGAGTGTGGAAAAGGCTGGAAGTGTAGCACAGTGCCTGAGACTCTCCCTTTAAGACGCCAACCAGATGTCTCCACACACAACGTAGCATCTCCTGCATAAATGAGTGCATATACACACTCAGATATATATAGTAAGCAAGAGAGCCTCTTAATACAATATATTAGAGAGGATAAACATGTCTGAATAAATAAATGCAGAAAATTCATACCTATTAGTCATAAGTCATTGGTCATAAATAAAGTGACAATAATTAAAATGTAAAAAAAAATAGCTTTAAGTAATAAGGAAGAAGCTGAATTTATAGCTCTGCCTAAAAAGCCCAAACCAGCTCTAAAACAGATAAATGTCTGTATGTTTCCACCTACAGACGACACTGACACAAACAAAGACTCTAAACTTACACTGACCTCAATGCTTTTCACACACACTGAATCCATCCACAACTGAGCCCTGACAATATTCAGCCAGACCCAAACTCCAATGCACCTGGATACAGAACAAAGCCCATCTAAACTGAGCTGAAGACAGGCCTGCACTTCCAACACTCACCCTAGCACTCTCTCTCTCACTAACACACACACACCCAAAAATGAATGCATGCATGTGTAGAAATACTAAACAATGTTAACCAACAGGCAACGTCTCACCTGGTCTCTCATGACCCTCCAAAAAAACTCTGCCATCCTGCAAGAGAAACACAAACAGGAAGCATCAGCACACAAACCACCTTTGAAACAGCCCTTGATTTTTTTCTAATCCACTTACCACAAAGAGCTCTGACAACACACAACAGCCACGGTGTGTCCCTCACTCCCACAGGATGGCGCTCTATCCTCACCAGCAGCACCTTCACTGGCTCCACCCCACATACACCTACAACACACACGGACTAAAATTAGTGCATGCATAAGTGTAGAAACACTACAATGTGGCTCTTGCTCACCTGGTCTCAAATGGTCCTCTCACTCAGCTCCTCCCTCCTGCTGAAAAACACAAAGACATTGGTTTTGGATACTAATCAAGTCAGTCCTTGAACTTGTAATATTTTGCTTGACTTCCAGCTGCAGCAGGAGCCTTACCTGAGCTCCACATTGCCCATGGCCTCAAAGTTGGATGGCCACTCAGCCACAAGCAGCTGCACACAGAAAGAAAGGAGGAGACATTAATGCATGCATAAGTTTTATTCTCCATCAAGCAGCAACTATGTCTCACACACACTAAACCCACACTGACCCCAGTGCCATCCATATAGTGACAAATAGCCACAACTAAGCCTGACAACACTAAACTACACAACACAGCCTGTGTTTCTACACACAGTGGTTCCATCCCTGCTTCAGCAGGCCGACAGTCACATGACCACTCTGACTGATGAGTCCTTGAGGTTCTTTTCCCCAGGTCTTCCACTCAGATGCAGTACACACACGGTTGCTGGGGAGTGTACACAAATGAATCCTTCAGTGTAGAAACACTGAGCAGTATTGGCCAACATGCATCCTCATGGTTCTCTGGATCAGCAGCTCCTCCATCCTGCACAACACACAAAGAAACACACTCAACATTAGCCACAGGTGCTAGGCAAGTCAAACTCTGGAAGTTAAAACATCTTACAACACTTCCACATGCAGCAGGGGGCGTACCTGGGCTCCACACACAAATACATGTTTAAATGTAGAAACACTGAGCAATGTTGACTTATGTGCTTTCTCTTACCCTCTGATGATTCTCTAGAGCAGCTCATCCTTCCTGCAGAGAAGGCACATGCACACACAGGCTTTGGATATTTAACCTGGAATTTTCAACATTCAGCAACACTTCAAGGTGCAGCTGAGGGCCTACCCTGGCCATGGCCTCATCCACACTGCTGAACAATTAAGCCTGGCAACAAGACATGCAACTCAACCCATGCTGCCAACACTATCTGCTAGTGATGGGTAGATGAGGCGTCATGACACATTGCCAAACTGTATTGATACTGTGTCCATACTGTGTCACTGAATACTGACACCTGCTGGACCTTAAAAATCCCTACAGGCAACCTAGTTGACAGACTCAACTGACACTGATTTGATGACCTAGTATATACAATAATATAACTTAAGTTATTGTATTATTTCATATCTTCATTTAAATTTAAAATCTTTGATATTTTAGATACAGTCAATAAATAATGTGAACATGTATCATAACATGAAAATCTAAGTGAACGTGTTGTGAATGAGGATGCTTGTGGACTGGGATTTTCTTTTTTTTAATATATTTTTATTTTTTTTAAAAAAAACCGTTTTGAAATTCAGTCTGTTACGCTTTTTTGATACAACTTCTCCAGCTGTAGAAAACACCCGCTCACACGGAACAGATGAGGATCCGATATGAGATCAAAATGGTCCCACACGGTGGAAACCTTTCTTTTGGCTTGAGGCTGCTCCATAATTATTGATTAATTTGACAATGAACCGCAAAAGATCAGAGATTCTTTTGGCAGATGCATCCCGTTAACATATGCGCTTCTTTATAAACAGTTTTGCGCGTCAGTGTCAGTTCCTATATCAGTCATGTGACTTTCCTTAAACGACAAGCGCGCCGACACGGGTTTTGCACTATGAGCTCGACGCATCGGTGTTGCCGGAGCCATCACTACTATCTGCCAATAGGCTTCCATATATACACAATTATGTCCAGACCACAACTGCATATATGCTTCCACTTACCGACAACACCGACGCAATGGCCCAGCAAAAGCAAACACGCGCTCCAAACCTATGCAGGCCGAGTTTCTTCCACACACTGAATCCATCCACAACTAAGCCTTGCCAACACTTGGCCAGTCCCAAACTCCTAAGCGGCTATACTGGTTACAAAGCCCATCTCAACCGAGCTAAAGACACAAGCCTGCACTTCAACACTCAGATCTCTCTCACACACACATACGCGCGCATAAGTGTAGAGCCGATGAGCGACGCCAAGCGCGGTGCTTTCTCCCAAATGGTCTCGGCTGCTCCGCTGGATCCCTTCGTCCGTCCTGCGGAAACCCGGCACATAAACAAACATGTTAGCCTCTGGTCACAAATCAACTCAAGCTCTGCATTTTAAACGTTCTGCGTGGGCCTTACATGGCCTCCACGTCCGCCATTTTTCCTCTGGACTGCTCCGGACACGTGAACCTCCTGTCTCGCGCCGAAGTTCCAGCTCCACTAGGCCTGAATCGTCTCTCTGCTCTCAGCCACAGCTTTCACTGTGCACCAGGAAGCACAATAACAAATAACCTGCTAAACATGAACACACAGGCTTATTCTGTCTACAGGTAACGAGTTCAGTTCGCTCCACTAACCAGAAAAAGAGCTTCAACAAAACACAACATCACGGATGTATCCTGTATTCCACAGCAAAATCGAGCAAGTGTTACCCCAACGCCTTATAAGCTGCACTACATAAGATTCTGCCCTGCTATTGGCTGAGCCCTCTCCTCCTCGGTCACATGGGTTTGATTAGCGCAGGGGCAACAGGTGCGACTGGTTTTTGGCGCGGCTCAAACTGGACTCTGATTGGACGGGACTAATGGGTGAAGTGGTAGGAGGGACCTGCGGTGACTGCCCTCATAAAGCAGCAGTAACGTCTGAATGGGGGTCCAACACAGAACAGGTGTTTGGAATGATCACAGGTTGCCAGGGGTTCACTTTCAGTCTGACTCCATGGCTTTATGCATTAAAGACTTCAATTAGAATCAGTTTTATTGGCCAGAATTATGCATACACACAAAAACATATATATATATTTATATATCTATATATATAGATATAGATAGATATATAGATATATAGGTATAGATAGATAGATATAGATGTTATATAAGGTATGTTCAAAAGCAAAGTCAACCAGTGAATCTTCTGTCAATTGTCTTCCAACATGGTCATTATAACCATGTTACAATATGAAGTAGTATCAACAGTTTACCAAAAGCTCCCTACTTAAATTTCTTTCAAAGGTGTGTGTCACCTGTGGCCTTCCCATCACAACTACTAAAATCTCCAGTTATGTTTTTGCTCCACACATACACACAGAGTGAGCTCTCAGTAGGAAGAGCTCACTTGATTTTACTTTTATTAGTGTTTAAGGTTCATGAGGCATGTCTTATTGTTTCAGTTCATGCACAGTAAAACTGTCAAATCCATTCAACAGTCCTCATTGGGAAATGTGTCTGCAAAACAGTTAAGAAATATCAAAAGAGGCAACACAACAGAGTTTATTTGGACTTTTACACACATAATAAAGACCTCAAAACAAATAAAGTCTCATTAAAAGACATCATACAATCACAATCTAAAGAAAAAATGAAGTAAACTTACAAAAAACCAGTACACAAAATACAAAAACAGTAAAAACTATACAATATGCTAATTTACATGATGTTGGAGGGGTGAAGAGTAGGATCCTGTGGGAGAGAGAAAAAACATGGACAAATGAAATGTTAGACCAGACCAGTCCACAACTAAACAGTAATTGTCACACTAAAGAATACAAATTGATCATATGATCAGTGACTACATCAGACACATCATTAGCTGATATATATGAAAATATGCATTTAGCTGTTTTTGTAGGACACAGACGTCCTTAGGTTGATAGCAAGCTGGGGGAAAATACAAAAACTCAAAACCTAAACATCAACATCATCATCATCATCATCATCATAAAGAGGAGGAATCCAATCAGTAAATAAATCAGTTGGGTTTTCAACATCTGACAGAAGACAAGTCTCAGCCAGAGAGGCCATCTGGTGTGTGATTGACCTATAGACCTTACAATGACACTTCTAATGCAGGGAATAATACAACATCCAATCAGACTGAACACGCTCGCACCAATAAGGATACCAGTGATTCCTTGCAGTAGCGATGAATGGGCATAAAATGACATCTGTAGCACGACGAGGTTCAAACCTCAGCTACGACTTTTCACCACCTCCAACTCCAACTGCGTGTCGGACAGTCCCATTAAACTGCAGCACAAACTTTTCAGATATTTCTTGCAGAAAATCCTCTTCTGGTCCCGCTTTCTTGTTAAATTCCTGCAGAGATTTCTGTAGAAGAAAGGCCTTGTTTAGCCGTGGCTAAAATAATCTGGCTGTAAGGTTCCAGGGACATTTTGGTTGGGCGCGCCGCTCTGACAGGAACCAGGCTATCTCCTTCTTCCTGGCCGCTGGATTCTGCCGTTCGCCCAAACGCGAAATTATTATAAAGCAGCAGCAGGTCTCCGTTAAACAAAAGAAGAAGAAAACAAGGACAACATCCGGTCTGTGGGCACGAGAAAACGGTCCTTTTTTGTTTCTGCTTCTTTGTGATTTTGTATTTTGTTACGCTAAGTAGAGAAAGAAAATCTAAGTAATTTTTAAATTTCGAGGATTCCCTTAAGACCCACAAAAAAGTAAAATGTTTTTTGTATTTTAAAACGAAAATCAAATAAGCACTTTATTTTATTTTTTTAAATATCAGCGTTTGAAGGAAAATTCAAATCCCAAAAGATACACGGACCCTTTTGTCTCTGTATGTTAATATTGTAGAGTCACAGAGTTTTGATATTTGTAATTTAAACTGAAACATTATCATATAAACTTACACCAACCACGTATTACGAACACGCTCCTCTTCTTAGCTGCGTGAAGAGCTGATCGTTTATATTCAGATGCGTAAGGTCATGAATGCAAATAAACTCCGCCAGGACAAGGAGGTGATTGGACAACTGCACCAAACGTAGCGGTGATTGGCTCCTGCCAGACCACATGTCAAACATGAAGCGCCGGTGGAAAAGCTCAGTTCTGAAGGTGCAGGCTTCTCCCTTTTGGCCCAAAAGGCCACACTACTGCCTGAATATACAAGACAGAACAAAATGATGGAGTCTACACTGTGTTAAAATTATTATGCGAGTGATCTTTTCTTGAAAATCTGGACGGCTGCTGTTCAGAAACAAATGCTGTTTTAGTGTGATGTATCTAAGACCTTGAGCTTTAATAAAACCCTTTTGTTGGAATCTACAAAGCTTTCTCATATCCTTTATCACAGACGACATGTATGTAAGTGTTGTGGAAATATACTTTCTTCCTGATGAGAAGTGAAATAAAATTCTTTAGACAGTAACTGTCCGTCACACTAAAGTATACAAATTGATCATATGATCAGTGACTACATTCCTTTAGGTTTAAGTAGACACATCATTCGCTGATATATGTGAAAATATGCATTTAGCTGTTTTTGTAGGACACAGACGTCCTTAGGTTGATAGCAAGCTGGGGGAAAATACAAAAACTCAAAACCTAAACATCATCATCATAAAGAGGAGGAATCCAATCAGTAAATAAATCAGTTGGGTTTTCAACATCTGACAGAAGACGAGTCTCAGCCAGAGAGGCCATCTGGTGTGTGATTGACCTATAGACCTTACAGTGAGACTTCTAATGCAGGGAATAATACAACATCCAATCAGACTGAACACGCTCACACCAATAAGGATACCAGTGATTCCTTGCAGTAGCAATGAATGGGCATAAAATGACATCTGTAGCACGACGAGGTTCAAACCTCAGCTATGGCTTTTCACCACCTCCAACTCCAAATGCGTGTCGGGCAGTCCCATTAAACTGCAGCACAAAGTTTTCAGATATTTCTTGCAGAAAATCTTCTTCTGGTCCTGCTTTCTAGTGAAATTCGTGCAGAGATTTCTGTAGAAGAAAGGCCTTGTTTAGCCGTGGCTAAAATAATCTGTGAGGTTCCAAAGACATTTTGGTTTGGTTGTGAAAAAGAAGATGAAAACAAATGGATGCCAATAATTATGTCCATCATATGTTTTATGTCTGTAAATTTGATTTGACTATATGGAAGCATTTTTGTTGTTGTTCAATAACTCTGGACGTTTTATTAAATATTGTGATTCTACAAAACCGCTTGATTTCCATTTATTTCTGAAGCTATTCTAAACTCTACTTAAAATTCAGCAGTGCCAATAACTTTGAGCAGGACTGTAAATAAAAGAACATGTTTATTAACATGACATAATCAATACACAAACAAATTTGTCAAAAGTCCTGAACATAGACACTTTCAAAAAATCCAAAATATACATTTCTTGTATCTTGTGAACAGCTATATCACAGTCCATCAGCCAACAGCCCACCATACAAATCAAGTGACAATTAACGAGGCATCAGCTCCGAGCCTATGCATGGTAATGTTATCAGGATGTTAGCATGGACTCTGCAGGCTGTACCAGAGGCACATGCTTTAACACACAGTGTGAAGTATCCATGCTGTGTAGTGAATAAAACAGTAGAACTATAGATAACAAGTACACTGATTAAGACAGAGCATTCACCTGGGTCTTCTTCATGCAGCATAGCACATATGTTTGTCATGATGTAAACCAATAAAGAAGAAAACAGGGCAAACAAAAAATGAAATGAGAAATGTTCTCTTGCATTGTAATGTTTGTCTAACAACCATCTTCAGTAGTTTCAGCCACAAAGTGATCATGAGTACTTCAGTGCTGTAAAAGCAGAAAATCTAATAGTACCTATTCACATACAGCCCCACTTTAAAGGTGTGACTGTAGAGAGCGTTTGTAGCCGTGGAATAACTGAAGCAGGCACACACACGCACACACACGCACACACACACACAAAAGCCAGCACACAGGCTAAACAGGGCTGAGGTCAGAAGTCCAAGTCTCCCCACCACAAACCGTTAAAAAAATAAATTAATTAAAAATTAAAAAAATAATAAATACATGGAGTTAACCATTCACTTATATTGTCTGTAAATTTGAATGTTGCAACAAGCATTTGGATTTAGTTCCAAAACCTCCACAGTACCAGAGATTCAATTCTGCTGGGGAAATGCTGAACCCTGGAATCACCCTGTAAAATATCAATGAAGAGTTTGTTTTTAGTTGTGAAATCCACAGAGGTTAGACCCTCCAAATCCCCAGCAAAAACAATAGAGAAAACAGTCCAGGCTGGACAGACCTCAGAACTTCAGCGTCCCCCAAATGCTCCAGGTTCATGGTGTCGATCACTTGATGGACTACAGGTTTGTTTAGAAACAGCTGTGAGTGATATGGAGAAAATCCACACTGACAATTATTTCTTTTAGGGGGAAATATTTTAAAACCTCAGGTAAACTTACAACATGTAATATGTGAATGTCATTTGATGCCAGCGAAATAAAAGTAAAAAAAAAAAAAAAAGAATAACATTACAATATATATATAATTTTATATTTCAATGTGGTTATATATTGGGATGTAAAACATTTTTTGGAAATAAATAAAATGAATCACTTGGGGCCCCAAGGCTCATTTTTGCCCCACAAGGCTAATCCAGCACTGACAACAATGACTTTCCATATGTGTAAAAACAGCTGGTATTTAGTTCTAAATGAATGCACTACCAAGAAATACCACCAACCCACATGTACACAGGAGCAATGTTCAATTCATGTCCATCTGAAATAATGACAGCACCACACAGACGGCTGGTCTGATTGAAAAAACAGTGATACAGACGTCTGCTGCTGAGGGTCCACGTTAACTGTGTGAACCAATCACAGTCGGAAATCCAACGTATATGTGGTGGAAAAATACTTTCCTCCTTTGGAGAAGTGAAATAGAATTCTTTAGACAGTTATTGTCTTTTGATGCTTTATTATAAAATAAGGTTTACAGAGTAATCCATTTGTGCAGAAAGGACAGAGCTCACGCAGCATCAAATGCTACAGAGGTCTGACCCCAGGTTACAAGTTCCAAGAGTACTTATGCCTGTTTCTCACATACCAGCATGGCAAGGATGGCAGGGAGACAAAATAATCTGAAGGTCAAAAGATAGAGATAAGTTGTGCTCGGAGACACCGGAGACATAACAGGTGTCTTCACAAAGTACAGTAAACAAAGTACATTAGGCCACTACAGGTCATGTTATATGTACTTCACCCAGAATTGAATATACGAGTTCATGAGAATATACGAATGCTTGATAAAAGAGCATATGGTTATATGATAAATTGGCATTACAATTCCCCCTTTGGCCATAAAATGGCCACACCAAAGTATATACAAATTGATCATATGATCAGTGACTACATTCCTTTGGGTTTAAGTAAACACATCATTAGCTGATAAATGTTAAAATATGCATTTAGCTGTTTTTGTAGGACACAGACGTCCTTAGGTTGATAGCAAGCTGGGAAAAATACAAACAGTCAAAACATCAATATCATCATCATCACAAGTCTCAGCCAGAGAGGCCATCTGGTGTGTGACTGACCTATCAATAGACCTTACATTGTTGCTCTTGTTGGTGACACAGAGCTTTACTCTGTAGTCACTTGGTTGGAGCTTGGCATGCTACTGGTGGAGGAGGGCGCTCTTTCACCCCTCACTCTTATATTGCAGACGGTTCCACCGCAGCTGCAGGTTAGGGGCAGCGCACGGCGTGCACCCCAGTTGTCTTCCTCACCGTCTGGATGAGTCAGTTTTTCCTAGACCATTATTCTGGGTCTAAAGAATTTATGTGGCCTCCTTTGCTTTGATTCTCTGGTGGCTGGTTGTCGGCCTTTGGTTCAGGAACCCGTTTGCAGTGGCTGGCGTGTACCCATGTGGCCTTCTCCGCAACCTTTCCAGCTGTCTCAGTGGTCAGCAGAACCTGGAACGGGCCCTGGAAACACCTTCGTTTCCAGTGACGGCGTCTGTGGTCTTTGATGAGAACCCAATCTCCAGGCTGTAAGTTGTGGAGGACTGCTGTGGCTGCAGATGGCAGGGCACTTTTCACCTGTGAATGTAATGCTGACAAGGTTGTAGACAAGTTGGCACAGTATCTCAACATAGCATCATCACATGCACCTGTGGTAAGGGGAGGGCGCCTAACTGGACCTACTGGATGATATGAACAATGATGACGTCTGTCAAACCCAAGATAGTCTGACACTTCTTTCAGGGCCTGGTTGACAAAACCTGGTCCATTGTCACTGCTGATGACTGAAGGAATTCCCCACCTAGGAATAATTTCAGTTAGCAGTGCTTTAGCCACAGCTCTAGCATCCTGTTTGGAAGAGGGGAAAACTTCAAGCCATTTGCTGAACATGTCAACAATTACAAGACAGTATCTTTTCCCTTCACTTGGTGTTAGTTCAATGAAATCCATCATTAAATGTTCAAAGGGTTTGTCAGGAGGTGGATGACCAGCAGGTGGCATATGAAGAGCCCCTGATGTATTGTTGGCTGCACAAATGATGCATTTCCTGCAAAAGTCCTGTGCAAAAGTTGAAAAAGCACGTGTGTACCATGATGAATTAACAGCAGCACACATTCCCCCTTTGCCCACGTGGTCTCTCCCATGGGACAGTTTTGCATAACAGTGGAAAAGAGCACGTGGCAAACAAGGTTTGTTATCTGGACCCATCCACACTGAGTCTTTAAATGTGGCACCTGATTTTGACCACATGGTGGAAAGAGACTGCAGAACAGAAACATCAGCAGGTGAGCAGGTGTCAGGAGTGTTAGACAACATCAAACAGTTAACCGTGAAAGGTGAAGCAGACAATGCAGCAGCTTTAGCGGCTGCATCTGCTGCAGCATTTCCTGTAGAAATAGAGTCAGAACTGTTAGTGTGAGCTTCACATTTGATCACAGAGATGGATGCTGGAAGGAGGATGGCATCTAGCAATGCAGACACAAGTTTATGGTGTGAGATGGGCTTGCCAGAAGATGTAAGAAATCCTCTATGTCGCCAGAGGGCCCCAAAATCGTGCACCACTCCAAACGCATAACGCGAGTCTGTGTAAATATTCACAGTTTTACCTGAAGCCAGTTTACAGGCTTCAGTCAGAGCTACAAGTTCTGCAGCTTGTGCTGAAAAGTGTGGTGGCAGTTTGCCACTGAGCAAAATGTCATGTGGTGTCACTATTGCAAAACCCACTGGAGCAGCACCTGTGTCCACGTTGCGAGACGCCGAACCGTCCACAAACAGCTCCATGTCTGCATTTGGTATGGGCTGAGTGGAAAGATCTGGTGTGGGTGTGCAAACTTCATCAAGAATCTGAAGACAGTCATGTGCTTCTCCATCTGCTGCAGTTGGGGGGAGAGTTGCTGGATTAAGTACACTGCATCTTTTAACAGTAATGTTAGGCATATCAAGCAAAGTAGTGTGATATCTTAACCAGCGCTGTGCAGAGAGATGAGAGGTCTTCTGTGTGTGCAGAATGTGAGCAACAGCATGAGGAACCATAAGAGTCAAATCACCATAACTCACAATATCACGTGATGCAACCACAGCCTTCTCTGCTGCAGCTACAGCACACAGACAGAGAGGGAGACCAGCGGCAACAGCATCAAGCTTGGTGGAAAAATAAGCTACAGCTCTCAGTCTACCCCCATGTTCCTGTGTCAAAACAGAGGACATGTATCCGTCCTTCTGGACAACAAACTGAGTAAAGGGAAGGTCAGGGTTTGGCAGTCCCAGTGTGGGAGCAGCCTTTGTCAGTTTGGTCAGTCCAGGTCAGTTTGTCATGTGCACAAAGATTGTTTCCATGAATCATGGAAGAGAGAGGTGCCTCTCTCTGAATAATTTAGTATCCACTGCCATATGACGTCATGCCTAAGAAACTCATCATTTGCTTTTTGGTGATTGATTCTGGTACAGATTGAACTGCTTCAATACGTTTGGGAGAGAGAGATTTGCCCTCTGCTGTGATCACATGTCCCAAATATGTAACACAAGTTTGAACAAACTGCAGTTTTGACAAGCTAGCTTTATGGCCATTGTTTGCTAGGTGTTTTAGCAATGCTATTGTATCTGTTTTACATGCTTCCTGTGATGGACTACAAATCATCAACATACTGTAACAAGACAGAACCTAAAGGCAAATGGAGGCTCTGTAAACTGTCACGCAGTGCACTGTGGAATACTCCAGGACTTTCTGAATATCCCTGTGGACAGCGAGTCCAAGTGTAGCCCTTACCATCAAAAGAAAACGCAAACCAGAATTGACTGTCTGGATGAACGGGAACGGAGAAAAAAGCATTTGTGAGATCAATGACAGAGAAATGAGCAGCATTAGGTGGAATTAATGACAGAATTGTATGTGGATTTGAAACTTGAGGCGCGTGCGGATGTATTGCAGCATTTACTGCTTGCAAATCTTGCACAAGTCGCCACTCAGTGGGTTGATCTGCGTCTGGGATTTTCTTAACCGGAAAAATTGGTGTTCTGACAGGGGAGTCATCGCACGGAACTATAACTCCAGCCTTTAAAAGTGAATCAAAAACAGACCTGATACCTTTTAGCGCTTCTGGTTTCAATGGATATTGTCTCATGCATGGTCTGTACTCTGATTTTGGGTGAACTACAAGAGGTGTGGCTCCCTCAATAAGCCCCACGTCATATTTGTGACACGCCCACAAACAGGGCGGCACCTCAGATAGTTCAGCCATGTCAACTGATGTGTCATGTAAAAGCATGCAAGGTGTGGTGTGTGTATTAGGAATCAAGCAAATGGTTCTGTCGACAAAGGCAGTAGATGGAAGTTTTGTTTTCTATACATCAGCCCTTTCACTGTACAGTGTTCTGGGATCCCCATTCATGGGCCTGAAATCAGAGAGGGTCTGTTGTCTGCGGAGCCATGGTCCCATTTCCTGCCATGTCCAGTGGGCAGGTTTTGCCAGCGACACGTGTGGAGACGCACCATCAAACAGTTCATCTTGTGAACAAGAGACAGATACAGAGACAGCAGCAGCCTTCTTTGTCCAATAAATACATGTCATATTCAATTTCTGCACTTCAAGTGGCTTTCTGTTCCAAACTTTCTCAAACCTTTCACCTGGCCCTTCTGAAACATGTGCTGTGCAGTGTAGTGAATCAGGTGATATGTCCTGTAGTGTGTGAGCAAAGCTGGTCTTCATTGCAAGCAGTGTGTGTGTGTGTGTTAATGTGTGTGTGTGTTAATGTGTGTGTGTGTTACCTCCTGTAGTCTGTGAGTCAGTGTCTCTGTGGTCAGATTGCTCCTCTCCTCCCGCCCTCACTTTGCAGCAGCTGTAGCCTGCACAGAGCCATTCTTCTGAGGACAGTCTTTAGCCCAGTGTCCTTGCTGATGACAGTCAAAACAGATGTTGGGGTCATATCGCCAGTGTCCACTTCCACCGTATTCACGTTCTCGTCCCCGACCTCCATGTGGCCGGCCGTGGCCACATCCTTGTCCGCCAGCCACAGGTTGAACACCCCTGTACATGGTCAAGGCTGCTGTGTGTAGGTCCTCGTTGACTTTGTCTGTCTTTCTCCTCTGTTGATAGTGGTCTCAGCATGTACAGCGTGTTGTCTGAGATCATTTAATCAAGCTTTGTCCCTTATTGCCAGATGTGTTCTCACCCAGCTGTGGGAGTTCTTCTCTCTGCTGTGACACAGTCCTGGTCTGTAAAGCATCAGGTTTAGATGTGGTTGAATCAGGGGATGAGGATGATGTTGGTGGAGGTGATGAAGTTTCTGTTAGACGTCTGGAGGATCCTTCCTGTTCCCAGATCCCCACCAGGCTCATGTGGCAGTGGAGGTGCGGTCGGAGGGCAGGAGTTGAGGTCACGATCCACCTTGACGTATTCACTCACAGAGAACAGAAGGACAAGGTGTATTAGTTTTTTTTTCTGTAAGGAATGTCATGTACTTTTGTGTTTGTTTCTTTTCCCTACTGCTTCCTCTATCCACACTTTCATTGCTTTTTTGTTCTTTTCAATCTCCAAAGAAGTATACAACGTGCTAGTGTGTCCGGATTGTTTTTTGTTCTTTTTTCGTGTTTGTACTCTTAATCTTCTCCTTCTTTCCCTCTCCTCTGCTTCTTTTCTCCACATGCTATATGCCTTCCAGTCTGCTTTAAACTGTTCATGCTTCTCTGGTTTACGTTTGGACAACGCTGCATGCTGCTCTGCACTTTTTTTTTCCTTTTGCCTCCAAACATGTCTTCAATTGATCCAATTGTCTCAGGCTAAAGCTGCCATTTCCTGGAAACCCCAAATCAACCCATTGTTTGAACTGATTCATGCTTCCAGGATTTTTCTCCATCATCAGTTTTATTATTGGTGGGAGGATTTTGGGAGTTGGCTCCACTTTGGACTTCACCTTACTCTGACTTTTACCCATCCTTTATCTCTGATTATTTTGTCTCTTGTATTCACAGAATAAACTGGTCCACTGTCTCCAGCAGATACACCAGAAATCCTCAAATACTACAATAATAACCAAGACACGTCTGTCTGCAAGTGCTTATGCGAGATATACCGGTTTGATTCCCTGATTAACTCTGCAAACTTTCACAAGCAACATCAAAACACTTCTCACCGTGTGTGATTCTTTCCCCTTAAATCCTTCGGGATTGGAGCGATGACCGGGCTCCGTCTGAGGACAGCTTCTCACCCACAGGGAGGAATCTTTCTTTGCAGCTGGATTTTCTGTCTTTCCAACAGAGTCCAGATCACACGTCCAATCCCATCCTCGTTGCCACGTTTGTGGTGGAAAAATACTTTACTCCTGATGAGAAGTGAAATAGAATTCTTTAGACAGTTATTGTCTTTTGATACTTTATTATAAGATAAGGTTTACAGAGTAATCCATTTCTGCAGAAAGGACAGAGCTCACGCAGCATCAAATGCTACAGAGGAGCTGATCAAGAGGAGCTGCTGATCTCTGGATCAGCAGCTCCTCCATCCTGCACAACACACAAAGAAACACACTCAACATTAGCCACAGGTGCTAGGCAAGTCAAACATCTTACAACATTTCCACATGCAGCAGGGGGCGTACCTGGGCTCCACACTGGCCATGGCCTCATCCAAGCTGGAGTCCCACTCAGCCAGATGCAGCTATCTGCTAAACACACACAGACAAATACATGTTTAAATGTAGAAACACTGAGCAATGTTGACTTATGTGCTTTCTCTTACCCTCTGATGATTCCCTAGAGCAGCTCATCCTTCCTGCAGAGAAGGCACATGCACACACACACTTTTGATATTAAAACTAGAATTTTCAACATTCAGCAACACTTCAAGGTGCAGCTGAGGGCCCACACTGGCCATGGCCTCATCCACACTGCTGCACACGCACCCTATACCCAACCCAGGGCCATCCACACCAAGTTACCCACAATTAAGCCTGACAACAGGACCCCCAACTCAACCCATGCTGCCAACACTATCTGCTGATAGGCTTCCACATATACACAGTTGTGTCCAGATCTCAACTGCATATATGCTTCCACTTACAGACAACACCGACGCAACGGCCCAGAAAAAGCAAACACGCGCTCCAAAACTACGGATGCCCGAGTTTCTTCCACACACTGAATCCATCCACAACTAAGCCTTGCCAACACTTGGCCAGTCCCAAACTCCAAAGCAGCTATACTGGTTACAAAGTAGTGCTGCACAATTAATCTAATCGCAATCGCGATGTCACGCTGTGCGATTACGTAAGCGCATAAAAGACTGCGATTTGCGATTTAATGTCATGTTCAATGTAAAGCAATGTGGAGTAATTGACGGCACATCCACACGCTGTGGGCAGCCGCAGGTATGGTCACGTGACTACCCGGCTTTCGGCAAACAGTAGTGAACGACATGGACGCTGAGGAGGAACATGAGGGACAAGCAGAGCTGGTAGGGAAAAAAAATGCTACTTCTGTTGTATGGCGATACTTTGGATTCAGGTATCACGACCCTGAACAGCAAGACGTGCTGTGTAAAACCTGCAAAGCTAAAGTCGCTACGTCTCCAGGTAATACGACCAATCTCTATCAACATTTGAGACAACAGAAAAATTCGATGAGCGCATGCAAATAAAAGCCCAACCAAGTAACGTGAAAGATAAAAGTGAAAACCGCCTGAAAGAACCACAACGTACTATCACGGATACATTTTGAAAATATCTTTATTTTCAAACTTTTTTTTATTTTTTGATATTAAGTTATTTGGAACAAACAGTCTGTAATCTTCAGGTTTTGTATTTTTGTGTGTCATGTGTATGTTTTGAGTTGAGAAATACACAAACTATCATTATTCTGTGTTGTCCCTGATATTCAAGCAAGTGGACACCATTCATTTATAATATCGTAATCGCAATATTGTCCACAATAATCGCAATCGCACATTTTCATCAAATCGTGCAGCACTATTACAAAGCCCATCTCAACCGAGCTAAAGACACAAGCCTGCACTTCAACACTCAGATCTCTCTCACACACACAAGTGTATGCTTAAGTTCTAGCTCCACTAGGCCTGAATCGTCTGAATATATATATATATATTTATATATATGTAAATAGTTATATAGTTATCTTTTTGAACTACCCACATTCAGACTGACCCATTGCACCATTAGTAACTGGGGAAAATAAATAAATAAAATGAAATAAAATTGTTGATCCGTTGGTTGTGTGTTGTTGTTTTGTTGTTGTACTGCATGAGAGCAAGAAAAACCGGAGTCAAATTCCTTGTTTGTATGTACAAACTTGGCCAACAAATCTGATTCTGATTCTGAATCGTCTCTCTGCTCTCAGCCACAGCTTTCACTGTGCACCAGAACGTACAATAACAAATAACCTGCTAAACATGAACACACAGGCTTCTTCTGTCTACAGGTAACGAGTTCAGTTCGCTCCACTAACCAGAAAAAGAGCTTGGACAAAGCAGAACTTTACAGAGGCGTCCCGTATTCCACGGGAGACTCGAGCCAGCGTCACCCCTCACCTGCAAAAAAAAAAATTCTGCCCTGCTATTGGCTGAGCCCCCTCCTCCCCGGTCACATGGGTTTGATTAGCGCATGGGCAACAGGTACGACTGATTTTTGGCGCGGCTCAAACTGGACTCTGATTGGACGGGACTAATGGGTGAAGTGGTAGGAGGGACCTGCGGTGACTGCCCTCATAAAGCAGCAGTAACGTCTGAATGGGAGTTCAACACAGAACAGGTGTTTGGAATGAGCACAGATTGCCAGGGGTTCACTTTCAGTCTGACTCCATGGCTTTATGCATTAAAGACTTCAATCAGAATCAGTTTTATTGACCAGATTTATGCATACACACAAGGAATCTGACTTTGGTTTTCCTTTGCTCTCAGGCACTACAGAACAATAACACAACTACTTTTTTTCCACAAATACCAAAAGTGCAGTGGGTCAGTCTGAATCTGGATAATGCAAACTACATACATATATATATATATATATATGTGTGTGTCATTTAAGGTATGTTCAAACAAAGTCAACCAGTGAATCTGCTGTTAATTGTCTTCCAACATGGTCATTATAACCATGTTACAATATGAAGTAGTATCAACAGTTTACCAAAAGCTCCCTACTTAAATTTCTTTCAAAGGTGTGTGTCACCTGTGGCCTTCCCATCACAACTACTCAGCAAAATCTCCAGTTATGTTTTTGCTCCACACATACACACAGAGTGAGCTCTCAGTAGGAAGAGCTCACTTGATTTTACTTTTATTAGTCAGTCACTGAACTGTGGAACAAGCTACATGAAGATGTCTTTCTTCTGATGATCACTCTAGAACTTTCTACTTAGCGACTCTGTGTGGTGATGCAGTGGGTGATATCTGACACAGAGTTATAAATTTAAATCTCTTTGATGTAAGAGCTAAACTGGCTTAAGCACAGATGAACCATAGAGCATACAAATGATGTGCTAACTTACACCACAGGTACAGTGAGACACCACCAGGTATTGCTGAACGGACTCTTTCTCCACAGAGGCTGAGAGCGGTGGACGTAGCTGAGGGAGATCACCACTGGAAAATAAGGTCAGCAACAAGAGAATGTGAACAACAATGTGAACAACAGAAGAAAGGGATTGGTCTGAATCATATAAAAAGACACGAGTAAGCTTGACCACAGCTTACAGTACAGTATTCAATATGACAGAGAGAGTTCCTACCTGTGTGTAAGACGAGGAACCCTGCCATGACCTTCTGAGTCAGCAGCAGGCCATTAGACAGCTCACTGAACCACTGAGGAGCCTCGTCTGAAGAGCTGCAGTCACACAGGAAAACTGTTACTTCATTCATCAGCTCATCGATTCTAGTGTGTCTGTTCTCACAGCTGGTACAGCTGGTGTACTTAGGACAGTGGGACAGTTAGAGACAGTGCTTCTCTTTACCTGGCTGTGAGTATGTGGCAGGTGATGGTGGTGTTGTCAGCTAAGGTGTTGTTGCCTCTGCTTAGGCAGACCTCCTGCAGCGTAAACCCAAAGGCCAACAGGTAGGCACACACTGTCAGAGCAAACTTCAACAGGAAACAGCCAAGGAAGTAGTTCTGGGTCTGGTCAAAGAGGAGTAACAGTTTAAAGGAGATTAAAAAGCACACAGAAGTACATGTATACATAACTAGTCATTCATGTTTGATCAATGGCCCCAAGTGTAGATGCAGTAAATACACAAGGTGCAGAAAGAGCAGCTGTTTGTTGTCTGTGGTATTTATCATTATCATTACTGCTTTTATGAAAGTTTTCTCCTGGAATATTTTTCTAGAGACTTCATTTGACTGGAAGAAGTTTCCACTATATCACTACACAGTATGTACACTAAATGCTACTAATTAATATTATATAAATGTTTGTCTAAGCTTTAGCAGTAATAATCCAGTAAGTGAGGCTTCTAGGTTCAGTAGATGTGGAAGATCTGAGAGGCAGGATCCCACCTTTCTTGGAATGAAATCTAGGTTCTTCCCTGTGGCAACTGCCATGACTGAAGTGTCTGGAGGCTTCCCCAGAAGTGACACACTGAGAACACAAATGGGCCATTACTATAATGTATAAACACAGTGAAATAACACAGTGTTGTCAGTTCACAGTGTTTTATTATGTGTGTACCTTAGAAGTGGGCAGCTGAAGCAGGACAGCCAGAGGATGTCAGTGGTGTTCATTGGAGGAGGAAGCTGAGCCAGACAGGCTAAGAACTACGGACAAACACCAGAAGCACTTCCTTCATTTATTTATTCAGAAATGTACATCACAATATTAATTAGGTCTTTAGTCTTTTAGCCTGTTAGCAATGATACACACAGAGAAATGTATTTGTACATATAAATCCATATAAATCCACATGCTCTGAGTTTGTGAAGTGCTCTCTCACCTGGATGATGACCAGACTGAGCTGACACTGCAGCAGGAAGAGGAAGCATTTGCGGATGCCATAGGTCGTGTGTCGCGCCTGGAAAAGATTCACCCAAAAAGCAAATGAATTCATATATAAGTGTCTCGTTCTGACTTAGTGTATCTGTGTGTGTGTGTGTGTGTGTGTGTCCAACCTGCTCTATGAGCTTGACCATGCTGACGCTCTCTCCTTGGTGGAAGGTGACAGAGCAGCCCAGACTGTTGAGCTGTCCTGAGAGCCTCAGAGGAGACAGACCCTCAGCGTCTCCGTTGAAGCCTCCTCCGGTGGCATAGCCAAATGTCTCCCACGAACACTGAGACGGGTACAGAGGGTCCAGAGCGATGCTGTGGAGAGAGGACGATGAAAAATCATATGGACTGAGAATGAGAAGTAGTTTGTTACATAATTATTGTATAATCAGTCAAAACAATGTTGCTGGACTATGGCAAGCTGTTAAAGGGTCAGTACACACAAACTAGAAAATATTTTCCCATTTACCTCTAGTAGTGAGGTATCTGTCTCCATCTAGTACAATGGAGGTGAAAGGAATTGCATTTGTACTGGACAATAAGTTTTGGGATGGAAGTAGGAATCTCAGTGACAGGTATCCCTGAACCCTGACAAACAAGACTACAACTCTCTGCATGGCTAGATAGTATTACTATGAGTTTTCATTTTTTTAATAGCAGAAATATTGCTTCAGAATTCAACATTTACTGGTTTTAATTGTGATAAAAATGAAAATCTAGTCTCATTAACATTGATTTTCAATTTTGAAAAAACAGGATGTGCTTCATTAATGAGTGTATACCTGATGTCACTCTGTAGGAACAGGCGGCTGTTGCGGAAATTGGCGGAGCTTCCCAGACAGCATGTAACCTCCCTGTTCTCCTGCATGATCTTCATCATCTCACACATGGCTGTGAAGAGAACTCCACTGTAAGTAAATGTCTACAGTACTCTAAAGCAAACACTGAGTATATCGAAGACACAGACAGTGACACAGATCTTTCATTCTTTCCTTGAAATAAGCCTCGTTGGTTATTAATCATCACTTTTCCTTATTAGAATCTGTTTCACCATTGACGAGCAGAGGAAGACAATGGAGTCAGAGGACATCTTTAAAAAGTAAGATGAAAAAGTTTTCCAAAAAAGTGGAATTACCCATAAGCAGAGTGATTCATTCTATAAAACACATAAAGAATACTCACTGTCAGGGGTGCAGTCAGTGAAGAGTGGCACCAAAAGAGGCACATTATCAATGTTCTTCAGATGAGGACGGACCTGGTGGATCCCACGAGGTAGCTTGGCCTGACAAAGGGCAGGGAGAGAAAATGATTCAGACTAATGTAAAATAATTTCAAAACAAAGCACAATTTCCTGCTGGTTACCAAAGCATAAGACAGAGGAATCTGTCTGTATTATACAGCTGCATGAAAAACAGATACTGATATTTCTCCATTGTAGCTTCAGTGGTTTTAATAAAAGGTATTGTTACCCTGTTGCAGTCCTCCAGGAAGCTGGGCACATCACTGTCTGTGGGCTGGAAACTGGCAGCAAAGGACCTTCTGCTTCATCCCGAGAATCTGAATCACATATGAAGACAGTCGGCAAAGTTAGAGATACTCTGTAAAACTCAAATGAACAGACATCACTCATGTCAGACCTGCACTTCTACAGGACTCTTTTCTGTTATTTCCCCTAAAAGAAGCATAAACTAACATAAAATTGAAAATCTCACGTAAAGTTATACAATGTAATTCAAACTGTGACCACCCCATAGAACAGGGTAATGTCATAATTTGACGAGTTCTGATCCAGAAATCATGTGGGTTTACTCTTCAAATGATAAATCTATGTCTGTGTAATTAAACAGCAAGACTAAACACAGAAACCTTGACAACCTACATTGATGTCCACATCACACCTGCAGACAGAAGGACAGTCATGAAGTGCACCCCAACAGTAAATGTAATAAAATGAATAATTTCCTCAGTTTGTGCAAACACAGGTTTGGTACCTTGGTTCAGGTCTTCGTGCAGGGAACCGTGACTGGGGCTGGATGGAGCTCCATCACAGGGACTGTCTCCGTTTGGGGTCAGAGAGATGTGGCAGTTCCAGCCCGTCTCTAAACCCATCTTCTCAGCAAAAACCTGCACAGACACAAAATGAGCCACATAAACACACACTCTCAAAATGACAGCTTTTTGTTGTGGACTAGAATCAGATGCATGCTGGGAAATGCACATTTATTTTGGTGAATGTGGAAAAAACAATGTGCTGTCAGCAGAGACACAGAGAGACATCAGATTAAGGAGTCCATTTATTGTCCAAATGAAAGAGTACTATACCTTGATCACTTCATCCAACATAAACTAGATACTATCAAATGTTTATTGGAGCTTGTGTGTGTTCACCTTGCTGCGGAGCTCATCCTCCATAGAAAAGTAAACAAAGCGGATGCAAGCTGTGACCAGGGCATCGATAAGCCGGACTGTGTCCAGCCTCGCCTGGAACTGAGACGACACCATTCCCATGAAGATCTGCCCACTCAGGGCCTGGACGCAGTCCTCACGCTCCACCCCCTCACCTATACCCTCTGCACACATGACAAGGGAAGACGATCAAAGGAAAAGAGACAGGAAAATGAGTTGTGTTATTACTGTTTTATTACTTGAATTAATCCGTCCCTCCGTCACTGACTCTTACCATCTGAGCTCCAGCTGTTCCTACAGGAGTTGTATTTGATGGGGGTGGTGGAGGGCAGCTCCACTCCAGAGAAGAGGCTGGGACCAGGGGCCAGTTCTACACACTTCCCATTGAGTTGGCTTGACAGTGACACTTGCATGGGTTTGTAGGCAAAGGCTGAGCAGTAACCTGACAGACAGGCCCGCTGGTAGAAGTCCAGGACCTTCTTTCTGTAACACAAGAGCAGAGTGTAGAAATAAACACTCAGGTGGCAGCTTCTATTATTTTGTCCACCCTCACTATTGATATCAGTGAGGGCAGGTTAAATAACAGAAACACCTCTGTATATACTGTACAGTTCAACAGCATCACAAACTGCAGCCTCCAAAATGATCAGAACGCTGAAGCAACGTCTCTAAAACAGTTTGAAGAAAACCTGAACATGATGAGCTTCATGGATAATAAACTGGCAGCTGAGTGTAGATATGGATGATATCACCTGTGCTGTGCTTATGAAACTTTGATACTTATGTCTGACTCAAGATTTACAGCCACAGAAGAGCGATCAGTGTGACGGCACCTGTGACAGCAGAGCCTGCCCCTCCTGGGCCTGTACAGCAGTCACAGTTAGTCAGGAGTGGATACAACACTGTGCCTTATCAGGTGGTGAATTGGGGCTGCTGGTGAGGCTAAAAGGTGCCAGAGAAAACACAAACACACACCTCATCTAACTAACTATACATCTAACACCTACATCGAACTATGTGCAATTTTCCTCTTCATTTTCAACTGGGAGTTGAGTAACAGTAAGAATTTCCCTACGGGGATCAATAAAGTTATTCTGATCTGATTCTGATTCTGATCCCTGTCGTCATCCGTCTCCATTCGGCAGTAGGAGTTGACGGACAGGTCGTCTCTGAGATCATCCTGGCTGTTGTGAGGTGGTTCGACCCGTCCGCTGAAGAACAGCACGGTCTCTGGACTGGGGTTAGGCCACGACAGGATACCCTGTTTGTCCACACAACACAGCACCTACACATACACACAAAATATCTGCAAATTAGACACATACTGTCCACTCAGCAACAAGTCTATAAAATGGTTTCCATGTCTATGGGCATAATGAGGGTTTCTGGCTTTTTATGGCCCAAATGTTGCCGTGGGCTACACCAGTCAATGGTGTGACTCTGAGACTCAACAGCTGGAAACAAGACAACAGAAAAAATGAAAGCCATCAAAAGAGCAAGACTGTAAATAGAAACATCTATTGCAGACTATATCCTGTAATTCCACAGTGGTTAAAATGTGAAATTACTCAGAGGAACGGTGGATATTTCATTCCCCACCTGCTCCTGTGATGTTAATCCCATCATCATCATTGTTGAACGTTTTAAGTGCTGTAGGCACAACAGAATAAATACCATTTACCTGTTGTAAGGGAGTGGAGGCAGAAATGTCAGAGACAGATATCTGAACAAAGAACATCTGCACAGATACTCACACACTCACCCAGATATTCTGGGTCATTCAGCCCCATGATACTCACAGTCACAGATCCCAGAGTGTGGAAAAGGCTGGAAGTGTAGCACAGTGCCTGAGACTCTCCCTTTAAGACGCCAACCAGATGTCTCCACACACAACGTAGCATCTCCTGCATAAATGAGTGCATATACACACTCAGATATATATAGTAAGCAAGAGAGCCTCTTAATACAATATATTAGAGAGGATAAACATGTCTGAATAAATAAATGCAGAAAATTCATACCTATTAGTCATAAGTCATTGGTCATAAATAAAGTGACAATAATTAAAATGTAAAAAAAAATAGCTTTAAGTAATAAGGAAGAAGCTGAATTTATAGCTCTGCCTAAAAAGCCCAAACCAGCTCTAAAACAGATAAATGTCTGACAAAGACTCTAAACTTACACTGACCTCAATGCTTTTCACACACACTGAATCCATCCACAACTGAGCCCTGACAATATTCAGCCAGACCCAAACTCCAATGCACCTGGATACAGAACAAAGCCCATCTAAACTGAGCTGAAGACAGGCCTGCACTTCCAACACTCACCCTAGCACTCTCTCTCTCACTAACACACACACACCCAAAAATGAATGCATGCATGTGTAGAAACACTAAACAATGTTAACCAACAGGCAACGTCTCACCTGGTCTCTCATGACCCTCCAAAAAAACTCTGCCATCCTGCAAGAGAAACACAAACAGGAAGCATCAGCACACAAACCACCTTTGAAACAGCCCTTGATTTTTTTCTAATCCACTTACCACAAAGAGCTCTGACAACACACAACAGCCACGGTGTGTCCCTCACTCCCACAGGATGGCGCTCTATCCTCACCAGCAGCACCTTCACTGGCTCCACCCCACATACACCTACAACACACACGGACTAAAATTAGTGCATGCATAAGTGTAGAAACACTACAATGTGGCTCTTGCTCACCTGGTCTCAAATGGTCCTCTCACTCAGCTCCTCCCTCCTGCTGAAAAACACAAAGACATTGGTTTTGGATACTAATCAAGTCAGTCCTTGAACTTGTAATATTTTGCTTGACTTCCAGCTGCAGCAGGGGCCTTACCTGAGCTCCACATTGCCCATGGCCTCAAAGTTGGATGGCCACTCAGCCACAAGCAGCTGCACACAGAAAGAAAGGAGGAGACATTAATGCATGCATAAGTTTTATTCTCCATCAAGCAGCAACTATGTCTCACACACACTAAACCCACACTGACCCCAGTGCCATCCATATAGTGACAAATAGCCACAACTAAGCCTGACAACACTAAACTACACAACACAGCCTGTGTTTCTACACACAGTGGTTCCATCCCTGCTTCAGCAGGCCGACAGTCACATGACCACTCTGACTGATGAGTCCTTGAGGTTCTTTTCCCCAGGTCTTCCACTCAGATGCAGTACACACACGGTTGCTGGGGAGTGTACACAAATGAATCCTTCAGTGTAGAAACACTGAGCAGTATTGGCCAACATGCATCCTCATGGTTCTCTGGATCAGCAGCTCCTCCATCCTGCACAACACACAAAGAAACACACTCAACATTAGCCACAGGTGCTAGGCAAGTCAAACTCTGGAAGTTAAAACATCTTACAACACTTCCACATGCAGCAGGGGGCGTACCTGGGCTCCACACACAAATACATGTTTAAATGTAGAAACACTGAGCAATGTTGACTTATGTGCTTTCTCTTACCCTCTGATGATTCTCTAGAGCAGCTCATCCTTCCTGCACAGAAGGCACATGCACACACAGGCTTTGGATATTTAACCTGGAATTTTCAACATTCAGCAACACTTCAAGGTGCAGCTGAGGGCCTACCCTGGCCATGGCCTCATCCACACTGCTGAACAATTAAGCCTGGCAACAAGACATGCAACTCAACCCATGCTGCCAACACTATCTGCTAGTGATGGGTAGATGAGGCGTCATGACACATTGCCAAACTGTATTGATACTGTGTCCATACTGTGTCACTGAATACTGACACCTGCTGGACCTTAAAAATCCCTACAGGCAACCTAGTTGACAGACTCAACTGACACTGATTTGATGACCTAGTATATACAATAATATAACTTAAGTTATTGTATTATTTCATATCTTCATTTAAATTTAAAATCTTTGATATTTTAGATACAGTCAATAAATAATGTGAACATGTATCATAACATGAAAATCTAAGTGAACGTGTTGTGAATGAGGATGCTTGTGGACTGGGATTTTCTTTTTTTTAATATATTTTTATTTTTTAAAAAAAAAACCGTTTTGAAATTCAGTCTGTTACGCTTTTTTGATACAACTTCTCCAGCTGTAGAAAACACCCGCTCACACGGAACAGATGAGGATCCGATATGAGATCAAAATGGTCCCACACGGTGGAAACCTTTCTTTTGGCTTGAGGCTGCTCCATAATTATTGATTAATTTGACAATGAACCGCAAAAGATCAGAGATTCTTTTGGCAGATGCATCCCGTTAACATATGCGCTTCTTTATAAACAGTTTTGCGCGTCAGTGTCAGTTCCTATATCAGTCATGTGACTTTCCTTAAACGACAAGCGCACCGACACGGGTTTTGCACTATGAGCTCGACGCATCGGTGTTGCCGGAGCCATCACTACTATCTGCCAATAGGCTTCCATATATACACAATTATGTCCAGACCACAACTGCATATATGCTTCCACTTACCGACAACACCGACGCAATGGCCCAGCAAAAGCAAACACGCGCTCCAAACCTATGCAGGCCGAGTTTCTTCCACACACTGAATCCATCCACAACTAAGCCTTGCCAACACTTGGCCAGTCCCAAACTCCTAAGCGGCTATACTGGTTACAAAGCCCATCTCAACCGAGCTAAAGACACAAGCCTGCACTTCAACACTCAGATCTCTCTCACACACACATACGCGCGCATAAGTGTAGAGCCGATGAGCGACGCCAAGCGCGGTGCTTTCTCCGAAATGGTCTCGGCTGCTCCGCTGGATCCCTTCGTCCGTCCTGCGGAAACCCGGCACATAAACAAACATGTTAGCCTCTGGTCACAAATCAACTCAAGCTCTGCATTTTAAACGTTCTGCGTGGGCCTTACATGGCCTCCACGTCCGCCATTTTTCCTCTGGACTGCTCCGGACACGTGAACCTCCTGTCTCGCGCCGAAGTTCCAGCTCCACTAGGCCTGAATCGTCTCTCTGCTCTCAGCCACAGCTTTCACTGTGCACCAGGAAGCACAATAACAAATAACCTGCTAAACATGAACACACAGGCTTATTCTGTCTACAGGTAACGAGTTCAGTTCGCTCCACTAACCAGAAAAAGAGCTTCAACAAAACACAACATCACGGATGTATCCTGTATTCCACAGCAAAATCGAGCAAGTGTTACCCCAACGCCTTATAAGCTGCACTACATAAGATTCTGCCCTGCTATTGGCTGAGCCCTCTCCTCCTCGGTCACATGGGTTTGATTAGCGCAGGGGCAACAGGTGCGACTGGTTTTTGGCGCGGCTCAAACTGGACTCTGATTGGACGGGACTAATGGGTGAAGTGGTAGGAGGGACCTGCGGTGACTGCCCTCATAAAGCAGCAGTAACGTCTGAATGGGGGTCCAACACAGAACAGGTGTTTGGAATGATCACAGGTTGCCAGGGGTTCACTTTCAGTCTGACTCCATGGCTTTATGCATTAAAGACTTCAATTAGAATCAGTTTTATTGGCCAGAATTATGCATACACACAAAAACATATATATATATTTATATATCTATATATATAGATATAGATAGATATATAGATATATAGGTATAGATAGATAGATATAGATGTTATATAAGGTATGTTCAAAAGCAAAGTCAACCAGTGAATCTTCTGTCAATTGTCTTCCAACATGGTCATTATAACCATGTTACAATATGAAGTAGTATCAACAGTTTACCAAAAGCTCCCTACTTAAATTTCTTTCAAAGGTGTGTGTCACCTGTGGCCTTCCCATCACAACTACTAAAATCTCCAGTTATGTTTTTGCTCCACACATACACACAGAGTGAGCTCTCAGTAGGAAGAGCTCACTTGATTTTACTTTTATTAGTGTTTAAGGTTCATGAGGCATGTCTTATTGTTTCAGTTCATGCACAGTAAAACTGTCAAATCCATTCAACAGTCCTCATTGGGAAATGTGTCTGCAAAACAGTTAAGAAATATCAAAAGAGGCAACACAACAGAGTTTATTTGGACTTTTACACACATAATAAAGACCTCAAAACAAATAAAGTCTCATTAAAAGACATCATACAATCACAATCTAAAGAAAAAATGAAGTAAACTTATAAAAAACCAGTACACAAAATACAAAAACAGTAAAAACTATACAATATGCTAATTTACATGATGTTGGAGGGGTGAAGAGTAGGATCCTGTGGGAGAGAGAAAAAACATGGACAAATGAAATGTTAGACCAGACCAGTCCACAACTAAACAGTAATTGTCACACTAAAGAATACAAATTGATCATATGATCAGTGACTACATCAGACACATCATTAGCTGATATATATGAAAATATGCATTTAGCTGTTTTTGTAGGACACAGACGTCCTTAGGTTGATAGCAAGCTGGGGGAAAATACAAAAACTCAAAACCTAAACATCAACATCATCATCATCATCATCATCATAAAGAGGAGGAATCCAATCAGTAAATAAATCAGTTGGGTTTTCAACATCTGACAGAAGACAAGTCTCAGCCAGAGAGGCCATCTGGTGTGTGATTGACCTATAGACCTTACAATGACACTTCTAATGCAGGGAATAATACAACATCCAATCAGACTGAACACGCTCGCACCAATAAGGATACCAGTGATTCCTTGCAGTAGCGATGAATGGGCATAAAATGACATCTGTAGCACGACGAGGTTCAAACCTCAGCTACGACTTTTCACCACCTCCAACTCCAACTGCGTGTCGGACAGTCCCATTAAACTGCAGCACAAACTTTTCTGATATTTCTTGCAGAAAATCCTCTTCTGGTCCCGCTTTCTTGTTAAATTCATGCAGAGATTTCTGTAGAAGAAAAGCCTTGTTTAGCCGTGGCTAAAATAATCTGGCTGTAAGGTTCCAGGGACATTTTGGTTGGGCGCGCCGCTCTGACAGGAACCAGGCTATCTCCTTCTTCCTGGCCGCTGGATTCTGCCGTTCGCCCAAACGCGAAATTATTATAAAGCAGCAGCAGGTCTCCGTTAAACAAAAGAAGAAGAAAACAAGGACAACATCCGGTCTGTGGGCACGAGAAAACGGTCCTTTTTTGTTTCTGCTTCTTTGTGATTTTGTATTTTGTTACGCTAAGTAGAGAAAGAAAATCTAAGTAATTTTTAAATTTCGAGGATTCCCTTAAGACCCACAAAAAAGTAAAATGTTTTTTGTATTTTAAAACGAAAATCAAATAAGCACTTTATTTTATTTTTTTAAATATCAGCGTTTGAAGGAAAATTCAAATCCCAAAAGATACACGGACCCTTTTGTCTCTGTATGTTAATATTGTAGAGTCACAGAGTTTTGATATTTGTAATTTAAACTGAAACATTATCATATAAACTTACACCAACCACGTATTACGAACACGCTCCTCTTCTTAGCTGCGTGAAGAGCTGATCGTTTATATTCAGATGCGTAAGGTCATGAATGCAAATAAACTCCGCCAGGACAAGGAGGTGATTGGACAACTGCACCAAACGTAGCGGTGATTGGCTCCTGCCAGACCACATGTCAAACATGAAGCGCCGGTGGAAAAGCTCAGTTCTGAAGGTGCAGGCTTCTCCCTTTTGGCCCAAAAGGCCACACTACTGCCTGAATATACAAGACAGAACAAAATGATGGAGTCTACACTGTGTTAAAATTATTATGCGAGTGATCTTTTCTTGAAAATCTGGACGGCTGCTGTTCAGAAACAAATGCTGTTTTAGTGTGATGTATCTAAGACCTTGAGCTTTAATAAAACCCTTTTGTTGGAATCTACAAAGCTTTCTCATATCCTTTATCACAGACGACATGTATGTAAGTGTTGTGGAAATATACTTTCTTCCTGATGAGAAGTGAAATAAAATTCTTTAGACAGTAACTGTCCGTCACACTAAAGTATACAAATTGATCATATGATCAGTGACTACATTCCTTTAGGTTTAAGTAGACACATCATTCGCTGATATATGTGAAAATATGCATTTAGCTGTTTTTGTAGGACACAGACGTCCTTAGGTTGATAGCAAGCTGGGGGAAAATACAAAAACTCAAAACCTAAACATCATCATCATAAAGAGGAGGAATCCAATCAGTAAATAAATCAGTTGGGTTTTCAACATCTGACAGAAGACGAGTCTCAGCCAGAGAGGCCATCTGGTGTGTGATTGACCTATAGACCTTACAGTGAGACTTCTAATGCAGGGAATAATACAACATCCAATCAGACTGAACACGCTCACACCAATAAGGATACCAGTGATTCCTTGCAGTAGCAATGAATGGGCATAAAATGACATCTGTAGCACGACGAGGTTCAAACCTCAGCTATGGCTTTTCACCACCTCCAACTCCAAATGCGTGTCGGGCAGTCCCATTAAACTGCAGCACAAAGTTTTCAGATATTTCTTGCAGAAAATCTTCTTCTGGTCCTGCTTTCTAGTGAAATTCGTGCAGAGATTTCTGTAGAAGAAAGGCCTTGTTTAGCCGTGGCTAAAATAATCTGTGAGGTTCCAAAGACATTTTGGTTTGGTTGTGAAAAAGAAGATGAAAACAAATGGATGCCAATAATTATGTCCATCATATGTTTTATGTCTGTAAATTTGATTTGACTATATGGAAGCATTTTTGTTGTTGTTCAATAACTCTGGACGTTTTATTAAATATTGTGATTCTACAAAACCGCTTGATTTCCATTTATTTCTGAAGCTATTCTAAACTCTACTTAAAATTCAGCAGTGCCAATAACTTTGAGCAGGACTGTAAATAAAAGAACATGTTTATTAACATGACATAATCAATACACAAACAAATTTGTCAAAAGTCCTGAACATAGACACTTTCAAAAAATCCAAAATATACATTTCTTGTATCTTGTGAACAGCGATATCACAGTCCATCAGCCAACAGCCCACCATACAAATCAAGTGACAATTAACGAGGCATCAGCTCCGAGCCTATGCATGGTAATGTTATCAGGATGTTAGCATGGACTCTGCAGGCTGTACCAGAGGCACATGCTTTAACACACAGTGTGAAGTATCCATGCTGTGTAGTGAATAAAACAGTAGAACTATAGATAACAAGTACACTGATTAAGACAGAGCATTCACCTGGGTCTTCTTCATGCAGCATAGCACATATGTTTGTCATGATGTAAACCAATAAAGAAGAAAACAGGGCAAACAAAAAATGAAATGAGAAATGTTCTCTTGCATTGTAATGTTTGTCTAACAACCATCTTCAGTAGTTTCAGCCACAAAGTGATCATGAGTACTTCAGTGCTGTAAAAGCAGAAAATCTAATAGTACCTATTCACATACAGCCCCACTTTAAAGGTGTGACTGTAGAGAGCGTTTGTAGCCGTGGAATAACTGAAGCAGGCACACACACGCACACACACGCACACACACACACAAAAGCCAGCACACAGGCTAAACAGGGCTGAGGTCAGAAGTCCAAGTCTCCCCACCACAAACCGTTAAAAAAATAAATTAATTAAAAATTAAAAAAATAATAAATACATGGAGTTAACCATTCACTTATATTGTCTGTAAATTTGAATGTTGCAACAAGCATTTGGATTTAGTTCCAAAACCTCCACAGTACCAGAGATTCAATTCTGCTGGGGAAATGCTGAACCCTGGAATCACCCTGTAAAATATCAATGAAGAGTTTGTTTTTAGTTGTGAAATCCACAGAGGTTAGACCCTCCAAATCCCCAGCAAAAACAATAGAGAAAACAGTCCAGGCTGGACAGACCTCAGAACTTCAGCGTCCCCCAAATGCTCCAGGTTCATGGTGTCGATCACTTGATGGACTACAGGTTTGTTTAGAAACAGCTGTGAGTGATATGGAGAAAATCCACACTGACAATTATTTCTTTTAGGGGGAAATATTTTAAAACCTCAGGTAAACTTACAACATGTAATATGTGAATGTCATTTGATGCCAGCGAAATAAAAGTTAAAAAAAAAAAAAAAGAATAACATTACAATATATATATAATTTTATATTTCAATGTGGTTATATATTGGGATGTAAAACATTTTTTGGAAATAAATAAAATGAATCACTTGGGGCCCCAAGGCTCATTTTTGCCCCACAAGGCTAATCCAGCACTGACAACAATGACTTTCCATATGTGTAAAAACAGCTGGTATTTAGTTCTAAATGAATGCACTACCAAGAAATACCACCAACCCACATGTACACAGGAGCAATGTTCAATTCATGTCCATCTGAAATAATGACAGCACCACACAGACGGCTGGTCTGATTGAAAAAACAGTGATACAGACGTCTGCTGCTGAGGGTCCACGTTAACTGTGTGAACCAATCACAGTCGGAAATCCAACGTATATGTGGTGGAAAAATACTTTCCTCCTTTGGAGAAGTGAAATAGAATTCTTTAGACAGTTATTGTCTTTTGATGCTTTATTATAAAATAAGGTTTACAGAGTAATCCATTTGTGCAGAAAGGACAGAGCTCACGCAGCATCAAATGCTACAGAGGTCTGACCCCAGGTTACAAGTTACAAGAGTACTTATGCCTGTTTCTCACATACCAGCATGGCAAGGATGGCAGGGAGACAAAATAATCTGAAGGTCAAAAGATAGAGATAAGTTGTGCTCGGAGACACCGGAGACATAACAGGTGTCTTCACAAAGTACAGTAAACAAAGTACATTAGGCCACTACAGGTCATGTTATATGTACTTCACCCAGAATTGAATATACGAGTTCATGAGAATATACGAATGCTTGATAAAAGAGCATATGGTTATATGATAAATTGGCATTACAATTCCCCCTTTGGCCATAAAATGGCCACACCAAAGTATATACAAATTGATCATATGATCAGTGACTACATTCCTTTGGGTTTAAGTAAACACATCATTAGCTGATAAATGTTAAAATATGCATTTAGCTGTTTTTGTAGGACACAGACGTCCTTAGGTTGATAGCAAGCTGGGAAAAATACAAACAGTCAAAACATCAATATCATCATCATCACAAGTCTCAGCCAGAGAGGCCATCTGGTGTGTGACTGACCTATCAATAGACCTTACATTGTTGCTCTTGTTGGTGACACAGAGCTTTACTCTGTAGTCACTTGGTTGGAGCTTGGCATGCTACTGGTGGAGGAGGGCGCTCTTTCACCCCTCACTCTTATATTGCAGACGGTTCCACCGCAGCTGCAGGTTAGGGGCAGCGCACGGCGTGCACCCCAGTTGTCTTCCTCACCGTCTGGATGAGTCAGTTTTTCCTAGACCATTATTCTGGGTCTAAAGAATTTATGTGGCCTCCTTTGCTTTGATTCTCTGGTGGCTGGTTGTCGGCCTTTGGTTCAGGAACCCGTTTGCAGTGGCTGGCGTGTACCCATGTGGCCTTCTCCGCAACCTTTCCAGCTGTCTCAGTGGTCAGCAGAACCTGGAACGGGCCCTGGAAACACCTTCGTTTCCAGTGACGGCGTCTGTGGTCTTTGATGAGAACCCAATCTCCAGGCTGTAAGTTGTGGAGGACTGCTGTGGCTGCAGATGGCAGGGCACTTTTCACCTGTGAATGTAATGCTGACAAGGTTGTAGACAAGTTGGCACAGTATCTCAACATAGCATCATCACATGCACCTGTGGTAAGGGGAGGGCGCCTAACTGGACCTACTGGATGATATGAACAATGATGACGTCTGTCAAACCCAAGATAGTCTGACACTTCTTTCAGGGCCTGGTTGACAAAACCTGGTCCATTGTCACTGCTGATGACTGAAGGAATTCCCCACCTAGGAATAATTTCAGTTAGCAGTGCTTTAGCCACAGCTCTAGCATCCTGTTTGGAAGAGGGGAAAACTTCAAGCCATTTGCTGAACATGTCAACAATTACAAGACAGTATCTTTTCCCTTCACTTGGTGTTAGTTCAATGAAATCCATCATTAAATGTTCAAAGGGTTTGTCAGGAGGTGGATGACCAGCAGGTGGCATATGAAGAGCCCCTGATGTATTGTTGGCTGCACAAATGATGCATTTCCTGCAAAAGTCCTGTGCAAAAGTTGAAAAAGCACGTGTGTACCATGATGAATTAACAGCTGCACACATTCCCCCTTTGCCCACGTGGTCTCTCCCATGGGACAGTTTTGCATAACAGTGGAAAAGAGCACGTGGCAAACAAGGTTTGTTATCTGGACCCATCCACACTGAGTCTTTAAATGTGGCACCTGATTTTGACCACATGGTGGAAAGAGACTGCAGAACAGAAACATCAGCAGGTGAGCAGGTGTCAGGAGTGTTAGACAACATCAAACAGTTAACCGTGAAAGGTGAAGCAGACAATGCAGCAGCTTTAGCGGCTGCATCTGCTGCAGCATTTCCTGTAGAAATAGAGTCAGAACTGTTAGTGTGAGCTTCACATTTGATCACAGAGATGGATGCTGGAAGGAGGATGGCATCTAGCAATGCAGACACAAGTTTATGGTGTGAGATGGGCTTGCCAGAAGATGTAAGACATCCTCTATGTCGCCAGAGGGCCCCAAAATCGTGCACCACTCCAGTCTGTGTAAATATTCACAGTTTTACCTGAAGCCAGTTTACAGGCTTCAGTCAGAGCTACAAGTTCTGCAGCTTGTGCTGAAAAGTGTGGTGGCAGTTTGCCACTGAGCAAAATGTCATGTGGTGTCACTATTGCAAAACCCACTGGAGCAGCACCTGTGTCCACGTTGCGAGACGCCGAACCGTCCACAAACAGCTCCATGTCTGCATTTGGTATGGGCTGAGTGGAAAGATCTGGTGTGGGTGTGCAAACTTCATCAAGAATCTGAAGACAGTCATGTGCTTCTCCATCTGCTGCAGTTGGGAGGAGAGTTGCTGGATTAAGTACACTGCATCTTTTAACAGTAATGTTAGGCATATCAAGCAAAGTAGTGTGATATCTTAACCAGCGCTGTGCAGAGAGATGAGAGGTCTTCTGTGTGTGCAGAATGTGAGCAACAGCATGAGGAACCATAAGAGTCAAATCTCCATAACTCACAATATCTCGTGATGCAACCACAGCCTTCTCTGCTGCAGCTACAGCACACAGACAGAGAGGGAGACCAGCGGCAACAGCATCAAGCTTGGTGGAAAAATAAGCTACAGCTCTCAGTCTACCCCCATGTTCCTGTGTCAAAACAGAGGACATGTATCCGTCCTTCTGGACAACAAACTGAGTAAAGGGAAGGTCAGGGTTTGGCAGTCCCAGTGTGGGAGCAGCCTTTGTCAGTTTGGTCAGTCCAGGTCAGTTTGTCATGTGCACAAAGATTGTTTCCATGAATCATGGAAGAGAGAGGTGCCTCTCTCTGAATAATTTAGTATCCACTGCCATATGACGTCATGCCTAAGAAACTCATCATTTGCTTTTTGGTGATTGGTTTTGGTACAGATTGAACTGCTTCAATACGTTTGGGAGAGAGAGATTTGCCCTCTGCTGTGATCACATGTCCCAAATATGTAACACAAGTTTGAACAAACTGCAGTTTTGACAAGCTAGCTTTATGGCCATTGTTTGCTAGGTGTTTTAGCAATGCTATTGTATCTGTTTTACATGCTTCCTGTGATGGACTACAAATCATCAACATACTGTAACAAGACAGAACCTAAAGGCAAATGGAGGCTCTGTAAATTGTCACGCAGTGCACTGTGGAATACTCCAGGACTTTCTGAATATCCCTGTGGACAGCGAGTCCAAGTGTAGCCCTTACCATCAAAAGAAAACGCAAACCAGAATTGACTGTCTGGATGAACGGGAACGGAGAAAAAAGCATTTGTGAGATCAATGACAGAGAAATGAGCAGCATTAGGTGGAATTAATGACAGAATTGTATGTGGATTTGAAACTTGAGGCGCGTGCGGATGTATTGCAGCATTTACTGCTTGCAAATCTTGCACAAGTCGCCACTCAGTGGGTTGATCTGCGTCTGGGATTTTCTTAACCGGAAAAATTGGTGTTCTGACAGGGGAGTCATCGCACGGAACTATAACTCCAGCCTTTAAAAGTGAATCAAAAACAGGCCTGATACCTTTTAGCGCTTCTGGTTTCAATGGATATTGTCTCATGCATGGTCTGTACTCTGATTTTGGGTGAACTACAAGAGGTGTGGCTCCCTCAATAAGCCCCACGTCATATTTGTGACACGCCCACAAACAGGGCGGCACCTCAGATAGTTCAGCCATGTCAACTGATGTGTCATGTAAAAGCATGCAAGGTGTGGTGTGTGTATTAGGAATCAAACAAATGGTTCTGTCGACAAAGGCAGTAGATGGAAGTTTTGTTTTCTATACATCAGCCCTTTCGCTGTACAGTGTTCTGGGATCCCCATTCATGGGCCTGAAATCAGAGAGGGTCTGTTGTCTGCGGAGCCATGGTCCCATATCCTGCCATGTCCAGTGGGCAGGTTTTGCCAGCGACACGTGTGGAGACGCACCATCAAACAGTTCATCTTGTGAACGAGAGACAGATACAGAGACAGCAGCAGCCTTCTTTGTCCAATAAATACATGTCATATTCAATTTCTCCACTTCAAGTGGCTTTCTGTTCCAAACTTTCTCAAACCTTTCACCTGGCCCTTCTGAAACATGTGCTGTGCAGTGTAGTGAATCAGGTGATATGTCCTGTAGTGTGTGAGCAAAGCTGGTCTTCATTGCAAGCAGTGTGTGAGTGTGTGTTAATGTGTGTGTGTGTTACCTCCTGTAGTCTGTGAGTCAGTGTCTCTGTGGTCAGATTGCTCCTCTCCTCCCGCCCCGTCCCGCCCTCACTTTGCAGCAGCTGTAGCCTGCACAGAGCCATTCTTCTGAGGACAGTCTTTAGCCCAGTGTCCTTGCTGATGATAGTCAAAACAGATGATTAGGGTCATATCGCCAGTGTCCACCTCCACCGTATTCACGTTCTCGTCCCCGACCTCCATGTGGCCGGCCATGGCCACATCCTTGTCCGCCAGCCACAGGTTGAACACCCCTGTACATGGTCAAGGCTGCTGTGTGTAGGTCCTCGTTGACTTTGTCTGTCTTTCTGCTCTGTTGATAGTGGTCTCAGCATGTACAGCGTGTTGTCTGAGATCATTTAATCAAGCTTTGTCCCTTATTGCCAGATGTGTTCTCACCCAGCTGTGGGAGTTCTTCTCTCTGCTGTGACACAGTCCTGGTCTGTAAAGCATCAGGTTTAGATGTGGTTGAATCAGGGGATGAGGATGATGTTGGTGGAGGTGATGAAGTTTCTGTTAGACGTCTGGAGGATCCTTCCTGTTCCCAGATCCCCACCAGGCTCATGTGGCAGTGGAGGTGCGGTCGGAGGGCAGGAGTTGAGGTCACGGTCCACCTTGACATATTGACTCACAGAGAACAGAAGGACAAGGTGTATTAGTTTTTTTTTCCGTAAGGAATGTCATGTACTTTTGTGTTTGTTTCTTTTCCCTACTGCTTCCTCTATCCACACTTTCATTGCTTTTTTGTTCTTTTCAATCTCCAAAGAAGTATACAACGTGCTAGTGTGTCCAGATTGTTTTTTGTTCTTTTTTCGTGTTTGTGCTCTTAATCTTCTCCTTCTTTCTCTCTCCTCTGCTTCTTTTCTCCACATGCTATATGCCTTCCAGTCTGCTTTAAACTGTTCATGCTTCTCTGGTTTACGTTTACAACGCTGCATGCTGCTCTGCACTTTTTTTTTCCTTTTGCCTCCAAACATGTCTTCAATTGATCCAATTGTCTCAGGCTAAAGCTGCCATTTCCTGGAAACCCCAAATCAACCCATAGTTTGAACTGATTCATGCTTCCAGGATTTTTCTCCATCATCAGTTTTATTATTGGTGGGAGGATTTTGGGAGTTGGCTCCACTTTGGACTTCACCTTACTCTGACTTTTACCCATCCTTTATCTCTGATTATTTTGTCTCTTGTATTCACAGAATAAACTGCTCCACTGTCTCCAGCAGATACACCAGAAATCCTCAAATACTACAATAATAACCAAGACACGTCTGTCTGCAAGTGCTTATGCGAGATATACCGGTTTGATTCCCTGATTAACTCTGCAAACTTTCACAAGCAACATCAAAACACTTCTCACCGTGTGTGATTCTTTCCCCTTAAATCCTTCGGGATTGGAGCGATGACCGGGCTCCGTCTGAGGACAGCTTCTCACCCACAGGGAGGAATCTTTCTTTGCAGCTGGATTTTCTGTCTTTCCAACAGAGTCCAGATCACACGTCCAATCCCATCCTCGTCGCCAAGTTTGTGGTGGAAAAATACTTTACTCCTGATGAGAAGTGAAATAGAATTCTTTAGACAGTTATTGTCTTTTGATACTTTATTATAAGATAAGGTTTACAGAGTAATCCATTTCTGCAGAAAGGACAGAGCTCACGCAGCATCAAATGCTACAGAGGAGCTGCTGATCTCTGGATCAGCAGCTCCTCCATCCTGCACAACACACACAGAAACACACTCAACATTAGCCACAGGTGCTAGGCAAGTCAAACATCTTACAACATTTCCACATGCAGCAGGGGGCGTACCTGGGCTCCACACTGGCCGTGGCCTCATCCAAGCTGGAGTCCCACTCAGACAGATGCAGCTACCTGCTAAACACACACAGACAAATACATGTTTAAATGTAGAAACACTGAGCAATGTTGACTTATGTGCTTTCTCTTACCCTCTGGTGATTCTCTAGAGCAGCTCATCCTTCCTGCAGAGAAGGCACATGCACACACACACTTTTGATATTAAAACTAGAATTTTCAACATTCAGCAACACTTCAAGGTGCAGCTGAGGGCCCACACTGGCCATGGCCTCATCCACACTGCTGCACACGCACCCTATACCCAACCCAGGGCCATCCACACCAAGTTACCCACAATTAAGCCTGACAACAGGACCCCCAACTCAACCCATGCTGCCAACACTATCTGCTGATAGGCTTCCACATATACACAGTTGTGTCCAGATCTCAACTGCATATATGCTTCCACTTACAGACAACACCGACGCAACGGCCCAGAAAAAGCAAACACGCTCCAAAACTACGGATGCCCGAGTTTCTTCCACACACTGAATCCATCCACAACTAAGCCTTGCCAACACTTGGCCAGTCCCAAACTCCAAAGCGGCTATACTGGTTACAAAGTAGTGCTGCACAATTAATCTAATCGCAATCGCGATGTCACGCTGTGCGATTACGTAAGCGCATAAAAGACTGCGATTTGCGATTTAATGTCATGTTCAATGTAAACCAATGTGGAGTAATTGACGGCACATCCACACGCTGTGGGCAGCCGCAGGTATGGTCACGTGACTACCCGGCTTTCGGCAAACAGTAGTGAACGACATGGACGCTGAGGAGGAACATGAGGGACAAGCAGAGCTGGTAGCGAAAAAAAATGCTACTTCTGTTGTATGGCGATACTTTGGATTCAGGTATCACGACCCTGAACAGCAAGACGTGCTGTGTAAAACCTGCAAAGCTAAAGTCGCTACGTCTCCAGGTAATACGACCAATCTCTATCAACATTTGAGACAACAGAAAAATTCGATGAGCGCATGCAAATAAAAGCCCAACCAAGTAACGTGAAAGATAAAAGTGAAAACCGCCTGAAAGAACCACAACGTACTATCACGGATACATTTTGAAAATATCTTTATTTTCAAATGGGTGAAGTGGTAGGAGGGACCTGCGGTGACTGCCCTCATAAAGCAGCAGTAACGTCTGAATGGGAGTTCAACACAGAACAGGTGTTTGGAATGAGCACAAATTGCCAGGGGTTCACTTTCAGTCTGACTCCATGGCTTTATGCATTAAAGACTTCAATCAGAATCAGTTTTATTGACCAGATTTATGCATACACACAAGGAATCTGACTTTGGTTTTCCTTTGCTCTCAGGCACTACAGAACAATAACACAACTACTTTTTTTCCACAAATACCAAAAGTGCAGTGGGTCAGTCTGAATCTGGATAATGCAAACTACATACATATATATATATATATATATGTGTGTGTCATTTAAGGTATGTTCAAACAAAGTCAACCAGTGAATCTTCTGTCAATTGTCTTCCAACATGGTCATTATAACCATGTTACAATATGAAGTAGTATCAACAGTTTACCAAAAGCTCCCTACTTAAATTTCTTTCAAAGGTGTGTGTCACCTGTGGCCTTCCCATCACAACTACTAAAATCTCCAGTTATGTTTTTGCTCCACACATACACACAGAGTGAGCTCTCAGTAGGAAGAGCTCACTTGATTTTACTTTTATTAGTCAGTCACTGAACTGTGGAACAAGCTACATGAAGATGTCTTTCTTCTGATGATCACTCTAGAACTTTCTACTTAGCGACTCTGTGTGGTGATGCAGTGGGTGATATCTGACACAGAGTTATAAATTTAAATCTCTTACAGTTACAGCAGGACCGTTGAGGATGTAAGAGCTAAACTGGCTTAAGCACAGATGAACCATAGAGCATACAAATGATGTGCTAACTTACACCACAGGTACAGTGAGACACCACCAGGTATTGCTGAACGGACTCTTTCTCCACAGAGGCTGAGAGCGGTGGACGTAGCTGAGGGAGATCACCACTGGAAAATAAGGTCAGCAACAAGAGAATGTGAACAACAATGTGAGCAACAGAAGAAAGGGATTGGTTTGAATCATATAAAAAGACACGAGTAAGCTTGACCACAGCTTACAGTACAGTATTCAATATGACAGAGAGAGTTCCTACCTGTGTGTAAGACGAGGAACCCTGCCATGACCTTCTGAGTCAGCAGCAGGCCATTAGACAGCTCACTGAACCACTGAGGAGCCTCGTCTGAAGAGCTGCAGTCACACAGGAAAACTGTTACTTCATTCATCAGCTCATCGATTCTTGTGTGTCTGTTCTCACAGCTGGTACAGCTGGTGTACTTAGGACAGTGGGACAGTTAGAGACAGTGCTTCTCTTTACCTGGCTGTGAGTATGTGGCAGGTGATGGTGGTGTTGTTGCCTCTGCTTAGGCAGACCTCCTGCAGCGTAAACCCAAAGGCCAACAGGTAGGCACACACTGTCAGAGCAAACTTCAACAGGAAACAGCCAAGGAAGTAGTTCTGGGTCTGGTCAAAGAGGAGTAACAGTTTAAAGGAGATTAAAAAGCACACAGAAGTACATGTATACATAACTAGTCATTCATGTTTGATCAATGGCCCCAAGTGTAGATGCAGTAAATACACAAGGTGCAGAAAGAGCAGCTGTTTGTTGTCTGTGGTATTTATCATTATCATTACTGCTTTTATGAAAGTTTTCTCCTGGAATATTTTTCTAGAGACTTCATTTGACTGGAAGAAGTTTCCACTATATCACTACACAGTATGTACACTAAATGCTACTAATTAATATTATATAAATGTTTGTCTAAGCTTTAGCAGTAATAATCCAGTAAGTGAGGCTTCTAGGTTTAGTAGATGTGGAAGATCTGAGAGGCAGGATCCCACCTTTCTTGGAATGGCATCTAGGTTCTTCCCTGTGGCAACTGCCATGACTGAAGTGTCTGGAGGCTTCCCCAGAAGTGACACACTGAGAACACAAATGGACCATTACTATAATGTATAAACACAGTGAAATAACACAGTGTTGTCAGTTCACAGTGTTTTATTATGTGTGTACCTTAGAAGTGGGCAGCTGAAGCAGGACAGCCAGAGGATGTCAGTGGTATTCATTGGAGGAGGAAGCTGAGCCAGACAGGCTAAGAACTACGGACAAACACCAGAAGCACTTCCTTCATTTATTTATTCAGAAATGTACATCACAATATTAATTAGGTCTTTAGCCTTTTAGCCTGTTAGCAATGATACACACAGAGAAATGTATTTGTACATATAAATCCATATAAATCCACATGCTCTGAGTTTGTGAAGTGCTCTCTCACCTGGATGATGACCAGACTGAGCTGACACTGCAGCAGGAAGAGGAAGCATTTGCGGATGCCATAGGTCGTGTGTCGCGCCTGGAAAAGATTCACCCAAAAAGCAAATGAATTCATATATAAGTGTCTCGTTCTGACTTAGTGTATCTGTGTGTGTGTGTGTGTGTGTCCAACCTGCTCTATGAGCTTGACCATGCTGACGCTCTCTCCTTTGTGGAAGGTGACAGAGCAGCCCAGACTGTTGAGCTGTCCTGAGAGCCTCAGAGGAGACAGACCCTCAGCGTCTCCGTTGAAGCCTCCTCCGGTGGCACAGCCAAATGTCTCCCACAAACACTGAGACGGGTACAGAGGGTCCAGAGCGATGCTGTGGAGAGAGGACGATGAAAAATCATGTGGACTGAGAATGAGAAGTAGTTTGTTACATAATTATTGTATAATCAGTCAAAACAATGTTGCCGGACTATGGCAAGCTGTTAAAGGGTCAGTACACACAAACTAGAAAATATTTACCCATTTACCTCTAGTAGTGAGGTATCTGTCTCCATCTAGTACAATGGAGGTGAAAGGAATTGCATTTGTACTTGTTAGAATGGCCGTTCTGACAACAGAGACTTCAGAAAGAAGAAAATGCCAAGGCGAAGATGGAATATGCATAGACATATATTTATTTTCTAACAGCAGCACAGGTACGGCAGCAAACCATAGGTGAAACCTAACCAGCAACAACAGCAGATTTAAAATTGGCGCCCTTTTATACTGTGTTCTGGTAGGTGTTATTGGGTGCATACATTCACAGGTGTTCCTAAACATACATTCATAAGCATAATTGACTTATATAAAAAATGTGAATACTATATTTAACCACAATATTTAAAATAACCTTCCTCCTGTAACCTAAACCCCAAAACAAACACCATAAAAATAATTACAATAAATATATACATTTTACAATACAATACAATTTCCAGACTCCCCCCTTTCTTGTCCTGCCACTTGGTCGTACCCAGAACGTTCTTAACACGGTCCGCTGACCTAGGGGACTCTTTTCAGCAACGCACCCCAGAGTGAACACCAGACAGGTAAAGGTAAGTGTTAACCATAACTTAAACAATGTCTGTTCCAGCACTTGCACTAGTTGCATCATCTTTCACAAAACTGCTTGAATATATGTTTCACAAAACTGCATTTACTCCGGAGTCCATCAATTTTGGACAGTCCGCTGCCAACGGAGTCTAAAGGACCTCTTCTCCTTTTCAGACAGAGCCGGACGGCCACCACGGTTTATTTGAATGAGATGTAGAAATCTCAGTGACAGGTATCCCTGAACCCTGACAAACAAGACTACAACTCTCTGCATGGCTAGATAGTATTACTATGAGTTTTCATTTTTTTAATAGCAGAAATATTGCTTCAGAATTCAACATTTACTGGTTTTAATTGTGATAAAAATGAAAATCTAGTCTCATTAACATTGATTTTCAAATTTGAAAAAACAGGATGTACTTCATTAATGAGTGTATACCTGATGTCACTCTGTAGGAACAGGCGGCTGTTGCGGAAATTGGCGGAGCTTCCCAGACAGCATGTAACCTCCCTGTTCTCCTGCATGATCTTCATCATCTCACACATGGCTGTGAAGAGAACTCCACTGTAAGTAAATGTCTACAGTACTCTAAAGCAAACACTGAGTATATCGAAGACACAGACAGTGACACAGATCTTTCATTCTTTCCTTGAAATAAGCCTCGTTGGTTATTAATCATCGCTTTTCCTTATTAGAATCTGTTTCACCATTGACGAGCAGAGGAAGACAATGGAGTCAGAGGACATCTTTAAAAAGTAAGATGAAAAAGTTTTCCAAAAAAGTGGAATTACCCATAAGCAGAGTGATTCATTCTATAAAACACATAAAGAATACTCACTGTCAGGGGTGCAGTCAGTGAAGAGTGGCACCAAAAGAGGCACATTATCAATGTTCTTCAGATGAGGACGGACCTGGTGGATCCCACGAGGTAGCTTGGCCTGACAAAGGGCAGGGAGAGAAAATGATTCAGACTAATGTAAAATAATTTCAAAACAAAGCACAATTTCCTGCTGGTTACCAAAGCATAAGACAGAGGAATCTGTCTGTATTATACAGCTGCATGAAAAACAGATACTGATATTTCTCCATTGTAGCTTCAGTGGTTTTAATAAAAGGTATTGTTACCCTGTTGCAGTCCTCCAGGAAGCTGGGCACATCACTGTCTGTGGGCTGGAAACTGGCAGCAAAGGACCTTCTGCTTCATCCCGAGAATCTGAATCACATATGAAGACAGTCGGCAAAGTTAGAGATACTCTGTAAAACTCAAATGAACAGACATCACTCATGTCAAACCTGCACTTCTACAGGACTCCTTTCTGTTATTTCCCCTAAAAGAAGCATAAAGTAACATAAAATGGAAAATCTCATGTAAAGTTATACAATGTAATTCAAACTGTGACCACCCCATAGAACAGGGTAATGTCATAATTTGACGAGTTCTGATCCAGAAATCATGTGGGTTTACTCTTCAAATGATAAATCTATGTCTGTGTAATTAAACAGCAAGACTAAACACAGAAACCTTGACAACCTACATTGATGTCCACATCACACCTGCAGACAGAAGGACAGTCATGAAGTGCACCCCAACAGTAAATGTAATAAAATGAATAATATCCTCAGGTTGTGCAAACACAGGTTTGGTACCTTGGTTCAGGTCTTCGCGCAGGGAACCGTGACTGGGGCTGGATGGAGCTCCATCACAGGGACTGTCTCCGTTTGGGGTCAGAGAGATGTGGCAGTTCCAGCCCGTCTCTAAACCCATCTTCTCAGCAAAAACCTGCACAGACACAAAATGAGCCACATAAACACACACTCTCAAAATGACAGCTTTTTGTTGTGGACTAGAATCAGATGCATGCTGGGAAATGCACATTTATTTTGGTGAATGTGGAAAAAACAATGTGCTGTCAGCAGAGACACAGACAGACATCAGATTAAGGAGTCCATTTATTGTCCAAATGAAAGAGTACTATACCTTGATCACTTCATCCAACATAAACTAGATACTATCAAATGTTTATTGGAGCTTGTGTGTGTTCACCTTGCTGCGGAGCTCATCCTCCATAGAAAAGTAAACAAAGCGGATGCAAGCTGTGACCAGGGCATCGATAAGCCGGACTGTGTCCAGCCTCGCCTGGAACTGAGACGACACCATTCCCATGAAGATCTGCCCACTCAGGGCCTGGACGCAGTCCTCACGCTCCACCCCCTCACCTATACCCTCTGCACACATGACAAGGGAAGACAATCAAAGGAAAAGAGACAGGAAAATGAGTTGTGTTATTACTGTTTTATTACTTGAATTAATCCGTCCCTCCGTCACTAACTCTTACCATCTGAGCTCCAGCTGTTCCTACAGGAGTTGTATTTGATGGGGGTGGTGGAGGGCAGCTCCACTCCAGAGAAGAGGCTGGGACCGGGGGCCAGTTCTACACACTTCCCATTGAGTTGGCTTGACAGTGACACTTGCATGGGTTTGTAGGCAAAGGCTGAGCAGTAACCTGACAGACAGGCCCGCTGGTAGAAGTCCAGGACCTTCTTTCTGTAACACAAGAGCAGAGTGTAGAAATAAACACTCAGGTGGCAGCTTCTATTATTTTGTCCACCCTCACTATTGATATCAGTGAGGGCAGGTTAAATAACAGAAACACCTCTGTATATACTGTACAGTTCAACAGCATCACAAACTGCAGCCTCCAAAATGATCAGAACGTTGAAGCAACGTCTCTAAAACAGTTTGAAGAAAACCTGAACATGATGAGCTTCATGGATAATAAAGTGGCAGCTGAGTGTAGATATGGATGATATCACCTGTGCTGTGCTTATGAAACTTTGATACTTGTGTCTGACTCAAGATTTACAGCCACAGAAGAGCGATCAGTGTGACGGCACCTGTCTGAGCCCGACAGGGGGTAGATATCAGTTCCATCCCAGAAGTCAGTGCAGGCTTCCAGGATGAGGTCAGCCGAGCCATGTGACAGCATCTGGATGTTATCTACAACAGAGAGGTTAGAGAAAGACAGTGAGAATAACATTAGCAGACATGAAAATACACAAACACCTTTTTTTTTTTTTTAACTTGCTCATCTATTTGGTGAAGAGACAGACAAAGGACAAGTAACAGCAAAATGCATCAAGTACATATAAGAAAAAAATCAGCTCTTTTCATTAAAAACTGTAAAATAAAAGAAAACAGCAGTAGAACGACACAGGTTGACTGAAGTGTGTATAGACTTACTGGAGGAGGAGTCTCGTACGAACAGAGAGATGAGGTGGGACATGGGAGGCTGGCGTTTGGTGAAGTAATGAAGGTGGCGGGAGGTTAACTCCTTGGTTTTCTCTCCAGATGGCAGCTGGTACAGAGCCAAGTGGTTCTCCTGTTTGAACAGCTCCCTTGCACCGGGAGTGAATCCTGACACACAAACACAAACAGACACACAAAGGAAAAGATGAGGGTAATAGACAATAAGACATGAGCTAATTTGGTTCTGAAAACTTCTCTTTCTTCCCACAAACAGCACATCATCTGATACTGATGATCAGTTTAAATGATGTTTCACACCAACCCGGAGCCTCTGCCTACAGTGAAACACCTAAACATTGGGAAATGGATGAATGTCTTTACTGGCCAACAACAACTCTGCACATCACTGCCATCATCTGGTGAGGAGTGGGACAGACGCTGAGTCTCAGCTGTTTAAACCTATGATTGTGATTGCTACAACCTGCTGCTTACAGCCACTGCTGACGGAGCTCCACAGGGGACTGTCCTGTCCCCTTTACCCTGTCCACCTCGGACTTCAGGTACAGCATTCTGACCTGCCACCTACAGAAGCTCTCAGATCTCTGCAGCTGCTGGATGCATCAGGGGGGAGGATGTGTCACCAGAGGGCGGTGGCTGGTTTTGTGGACTGGTGTGAGCTGAACCACCTGCAGCTCAGCATCAGCAAAACAAAGCAGCTGGTGGAGGACTTCAGGAGACCCAGGACTCCTGCTACTCCTCTTTTCATTAGGGGACAGATGGTGGAGGTGGTACAGGAGAACAAATACCTGGGTGTCCACTAGGACAGCAAACTGGATTTGAGCAGGAACTCAGGAACTCGCAGCTCTCTATAGGAAGGGCCCTTCAGGGCCATTTTTTAATTATGGTTGACTTACAGTTCAGCCAGGTGCAGTACTCCCACTCCAGTCCATCAATCCAACATAGCAGCAACTTGCTTGTAGCCTTAATTTATCATGAAGACCATGTGAGAAATAGATCTTCTCACAGTGCTCAGAAATTTAATCTACAGTTGGAGACAAAAGTATTGGCACCCCTGTCAGTTTGACGTTTTGCATAAAGCAAGGGTTTAATGCAATTTTTTATTGAAGCAAACTAAATGAACATTTCAAAACAATGATGTGATCAACAAATAACAAGAAATGATTTTGCAGTCTGACAGAAATTTTACAAAAATGTAATCGGTTGGTGACAAAAGTATTGGCACCTTTTATATTTTGTTAACTTTTCAAGACTGAATCATGCAGACAGATTCAGGGTTGTTAAGTGTTGACACACCTGTTGGTAGTTGTTAGATGGCTTTACCCAGAGATAAAAAGGGGGACAGCCAAGTTTTATTCAACTTGAACTTGCTCACTAGCCAAGCATCATGGGGATGTCTAAAGAAGTCAGTTTGCAAGTTAGAGAGTGCATTGTAACTGACCACCAGAAAGGGAACAGCTACAAGAAAATTGCAGAAAAGTTCCAAATGCCTAAGTCAATAGTGAGAGAAATGATCAAAAAGTTCAACCTGGCTGCTACAGTTGAAAACAGGCCTAGATGTGGACATCCATGAAAGATTGAGAACAGAAGTGCTAGAAAAGTTGTGCGAGAGGTCAAAAAGAACCCTGGACTTACAGCCAAGGATATCAGGAAAAACTTGGAAACATCTGGAACATTTGTACACACAAGAACTGTACAGAGAACACTCAGCAGAAACGGCTACAGAGGATGTCGATTCATCATTCATTCCTTACTTGAGAGCTGTCTACAAGAAGACGCGACTGGAGTATGCTAAAAAGTATGTAAGTGAATCTGACAGCTTCTTCTCAAAAGTACTGTCAAAAATAGAGTTGTTCCGAATTAATGGCCCTCACTATATTTGGACAGAGCTAGGACAAGCCTTGGACGAAAAGCATCTGGTGCCTACTATAAAGCACAATGGCGGTTCCATCATGGTTTGGGGATGCTTCAGTAGTGCAGGCACTGGGACTCTTCACATCATGAAGGAAAAGATGGATGCCACCATGTATCAAGAAATAGTTTGTGATCAAATGTTCCCATCAGCAAGGCAGCTACTGGGTCGACGTTTCTACTTTCAGCATGACAACGATCTGAAGCACACAGCAAAATCAACAACAGAATTTCTGAAGGAAAAGAAGATTTCTGTACTACAGTGGCCGTCCCAGTGCCCAGATCTCAACCCTATTGAGATGTTATGGGCAGATCTGAAAGTTGAAGTTGCTTCAAGAAAGCCTTCCAGTCTGACTGAACTGAAGACCATCTGCCAGCAAGAATGGGCCAAAATACCTGTGCAGAGGTGTCAGCAGTTGATATCAAGCTACAAGAACATATTACAAGCAGTTGTAAAGGCCAAAGGCGGACATACAAAGTACTAACTGCTAAGTGCCAATACTTTTGTCACCAACCAATTATGTTTTTGTAAAATTTCTGTCAGACTGCAAAATAATTTCTTGTTTTTTGTTGATCACATCATTGTTTTGAAATGTTCATTTAGTTTGCTTCAATAAAAAATTGCATTAAGCCCTTGCTTTATGCAAAACATGTCAAACTGACAGGGGTGCCAATACTTTTGTCTCCAACTGTATGCAAGGACTTTATTCTGGGGTAAAATGTAATCTGGAGTTCATGCTGAGTGGGATGAAAGCCAGATCAGCTTTTACCACTGAAGAAAAATCCTCTGAACCTCTGATCACTGTGTTTTCACATGACCTAACAAAAAACCAAACTATGAGACAAACCAGGTCATGGTATTAACAGGTGGCTCTAAACCAACCAGATGTCAAAGCAGCACCGTCATTCCAAGCTCACCTATGAGCCTGGAGAGCTCACAGAGCCCCCAGGGTACGTAGACAGGCAGTACAGAGCCGTGGCTCTCCTGCAGAGCCAGGTTGGACAGGTGGTCAGAGAAGCGGCAGAGCTGCTGGGTGACGCTGGCGTTGCAGAGGTTCAGCATGATGTTGAGGCCCAGTGGCTTGAGGGAGGGCAGGTGGCACTGCCAGGAGAGATGATCAAACTGGATGCTGGTTGGGTTCTGCTGGTCCTGTGACAGGCTCAGCATCTCCAGGTGGTAGTCACACACAAAGTCCTCTGCCTCCGCCTCTGGACAGCCCATTGCAAAGTCCTGGAGACAAATAAGGGGCAGAAATGAAAAGACCAACACCATCACAACATAGCAGGAATAGTAAAGTTACATCAGCTTACTGAATCAATAGCATGTTTCCTATTTTCACAACGGCTGGTACAGTTTCAGGTCTAAGCTTTACCTGGGCCTGGTCGTCCTCGCCTCCCTCAGTATCATGGCTGAAGCTCACGTTGGATCCAGAGTGGTGTTTGGTGCGACTGTGTGCGGGCTGGCAGGAGCACCGAAGCCGGACCGTGTCAGATGAGCGAATGCTGTCGTGTGAGGTCTCGCTCGGCTCGGGCCCCTCCCCCAGCTGGGTGGAGGACTCTTCCGGTAGACAGAGCAGAGCCTGCCCCTCCTGGGCCTGTACAGCAGTCACAGTTAGTCAGGAGTGGATACAAGACTGTGCCTTATCAGGTGGTGAATTGGGGCTGCTGGTGAGGCTAAAAGGTGCCAGAGAAAACACAAACACACACCTCATCTAACTAACTATACATCTAACACCTACATCGAACTATGTGCAATTTTTCTCTTCATTTTCAATTGGGAGTTAAGTAACAGTAAGAATTTCCCTACGGGGATCAATAAAGTTATTCTGATCTGATTCTGATTCTGATCCCTGTCGTCATCCGTCTCCATTCGGCAGTAGGAGTTGACGGACAGGTCGTCTCTGAGATCATCCTGGCTGTTGTGAGGTGGTTCGACCCGTCCTCTGAAGAACAGCACGGTCTCTGGACTGAGGTTAGGCCACGACAGGATACCCTGTTTGTCCACACAACACAGCACCTACACATACACACACAATATCTGCAAATTAGACACATACTGTCCACTCAGCAACAAGTCTATAAAATGGTTTCCATGTCTATGGGCATAATGAGGGTTTCTGGCTTTTTATGGCCCAAATGTTGCCGTGGGCTACACCAGTCAATGGTAGAGTGTGTAAAAGGCTGGAAGTGTAGCACAGTGTCTGAGACTGTCCCTTTAAGACGCCAACCAGGTGTCTCCACACACAACGTAGCATCTCCTGCATAAATGAGTGCATATACACACTCAGATATATATAGTAAGCAAGAGAGCTGCTTAATACAATATACTAGAGAGGATAAACATGTCTGAATAAATAAATGCATAAAATTCATACCTATTAGTCATAAGTCATTGGTCATAAATAAAGTGACAATAATTAAAATGTAAAAAAAAAAAGCTTTAAGTAATAAGGAAGAAGCTGAATTTATAGCTCTGCCTAAAAAGCCCAAACCAGCTCTAAAACAGATAAATGTCTGTATGTTTCCACCTACAGACGACACTGACACAAACAAAGACTCTAAACTTACACTGACCTCAATGCTTTTCACACACACTGAATCCATCCACAACTGAGCCCTGACAATACTCAGCCAGACCCAAACTCCAATGCACCTGGATACAGAACAAAGCCCATCTAAACTGAGCTGAAGACAGGCCTGCACTTCCAACACTCACCCTAGCACTCTCTCTCTCTCTCTCTCACTCACTCTCTCTCACTCTCTCTCTCACTCTCTCTCTCACTCTCTCTCTCACTCTCTCTCACTCTCTCTCTCTCTCTCTCTCTCACTCTCTCTCTCTCTCTCTCTCACTCTCTCTCACACACACACACAGAAATGAATGCATGCATGTGTAGAAACACTAAACAATGTTAACCAACATGCAACGTCTCACCTGGTCTCTCATGACCCTCCAAATAAGCTCTGCCATCCTGCAAGAGAAACACAAACAGGAAGCATCAGCACACAAACCACCTTTGAATCAGCCCTTGATTTTCTTTTTCTAATCCACTTACCACAAAGAGCTCTGACAACACACAAATGCAATGGTGTGTCCCTCACTTCCACAGGATGGCGCTCTTTCCTCACCAGCAGCACCTTCACTGGCTCCACCTCACATACACCTACAACACACACACTAAAATTAGTGCATGTATAAGTGTAGAAACACTACAATGTGGCTCTTGCTCACCTGGTCTCAAATGGTCCTCTCACTCAGCTCCTCCCTCCTGCTGAAAAACACAAAGACATTGGTTTTGGATACTAATCAAGTCAGTCCTTGAACTTGTAATATTTTGCTTGACTTCCAGCTGCAGCAGGGGCCTTACCTGAGCTCCACATTGCCCATGGCCTCAAAGTTGGATGGCCACTCAGCCACAAGCAGCTGCACACAGAAAGAAAGAAGGAGACATTAATGCATGCATAAGTTTTATTCTCCATCAAGCAGCAACTATGTCTCACACACACTAAACCCACACTGACCCCAGTGCCATCCATATAGTGACAAATACCCACAACTAAGCCTGACAACACTAAACTACACAACACAGCCTGTGCTTCCAACACTACCTGCTGATGGGCTTCCACACATATACAGCTGTGTCCGGATCACAACTGCATAATGTGCTTCCACATACCAACACTGGTGCAACAGCCTGGAAATAGCAAACATACACTCTAAACCTAGTTGTATCCCAGTGCCCCCCCAGAACTAATCTAAGTCCCATCTAAAGTGCATTAAAGACAAAAGCAGGCACTTCCTTCTTTCTGATTTTAACACAAACATTCTCTCACTCAGACATGGATGCATGCATACTGGTAGAAACACTGCACAATGTGGCCTTCATGCACCTGGTCTCAAAGGGTCCTCTGGATCAGCTCCGCCCACCTGCAGCAAAAACCTCATCTAAGCTGGAGCCCCACTCAGCCAGATGCAGCTACCTGCTGAACACAAAGGAACAAAAAAATAAATAAAAAAAACCCACAACAAACCACTAGTAAGATTTAACTGAATCCTTCAATGCAGAAATATTGAGCAATGTTTGCTAACATGCATCTTCTCATGGTCCTCTTGATCAGCTCCTCCTTCCTGCACAACTAGTGATGTTATGCTCGACACAGTATCCATCTTTTGAAGCCAAAGCCAAGCTGCTGATCTCTGGATCAAGCTGCTGATCTCTGGATCAGCAGCTCCTCCATCCTGCACAACACACAAGGAAACACACTCAACATTAGCCATAGGTGCTAGGCAAGTCAAACTCTGGAAGTTAAAACATCTTACAACACTTCCACATGCAGCAGGGGGCGTACCTGGGCTCCACACTGGCCATGGCCTCATCCAAGCTGGAGTCCCACTCAGCCAGATGCAGCTACCTGCTAAACACACACAGACAAATACATGTTTAAATGTAGAAACACTGAGCAATGTTGACTTATGTGCTTTCTCTTACCCTCTGATGATCCTGCAGAGCAGCTCATCCTTCCTGCAGAGAAGGCACACACACACACACACACACACACACACTTTGGATATTAAAACTAGAATGTTCAACATTCAGCAACAGATCCACAGAGGATGCTATCGCCGTAGCTCTCCACTCTGTGCTGAGCCATCTGGAGCAGCAGCTGAGCTACGTTCGGATGCTCTTTCTGGATTACAGTTCCGCCTTCAACACAATCATTCCCAACATTCTCATCACCAAACTGGACACTCTCGGCCTCCCCCCTCTCACATGTGCCTGGATACAGGACTTTCTAACCAACCGACCCCAGACTGTGAGACTCGGCCCCCACCTCTCCTCCATTCACACGCTGAGCACCGGCTCTCCACAGGGCTGTGTGCTGAGCCCCCTCCTGTACTGCCTCTACACCCACGACTGCAGTCCGGCCCACAACAGCAACCTCACTGTCAAGTTTGCTGATGACACTACAGTGGTCGGACTCATCTCAAAGGGAGATGAAGCAGCCTACAGAGAGGAGGTCCTGAAGTTGGCATCCTGGTGTTCAGAGAACAACCTGGCTCTGAACACCAAGAAAACCAAGGAGATCATTGTCGACTTCAGGAAGCACAGCACCGACTTAGCCCCCCTCTACATCAACGGCGAGTGCGTGGAGAGAGTCCACACTTTCCGGTTTCTTGGGATCCTCATCTCCGCTGACATCTCCTGGACAGAGAACATCACAGCGGTCACACTTCCTGAGGGTCCTCAGGAAGCACAACCTGGACCCCATCCTGCTGCTGACCTTCTACCGCTCGTCCATTGAGAGCCTGCTGACGTACTGCATCACAGTATGGTACAGCAGCTGCACCATGGCAGACAGGGAGAGGCTTCAGAGGGTGGTAAAGGCGGCACAGAAGATCATCGGCTGCCCCCTCCCCTCCCCGATGGACATTTAGACCTCCCGCTGCCTCAGCAGAGCAAAGAGCATCACCAAGGACAGCTCCCACCCTGGCTTTGCTCTATTTGACCTGTTGCCCTCAGGAAGGCACTACAGGCACATCAGAACAAAGACTAACAGACTCAGAGACAGTTTTTTCCAGAAAGCCATAACCACACTGAACTCACACATGCACTGAACCCCAGTCTATTCCCCTGACCCCCCGGACTTCCTTCCTTCTATCCACTCACTGTGCAATATCTGTATAAATACATACTGTGCAATATTCATTAATGTGCAATAACCCATACTTTCTTGAACTGTGCACCTTACCCCGCCCCCTTGTATTTTGTTTTTTTTTAACTCTTCATATTGTTGTATAGCTTTCTTCTTATATATTTTCATACTTGCACTAAACTTATTTCATCTTATTTTAGTTTATTTTATTGTATTCTGTGTTGTATATTTATACATGTTGCACTGGAGAAGGAGATGCTTTTCATCTCGTTGTACATGTAAAAGATGTATAATGACAATAAAAGACATTCTATTCTATTCAAGGTGCCGCTGAGGGCCTCTCAGGCCCCACACTGGCCATGAGTTCCTTCCACACACTGAATCCATCCACAACTAAGCCTTGCCAACACTTGGCCAGTCCCAAACTCCAAAGCGGCTATACTGGTTTCAAAGCCCATCTCAACCGAGCTAAAGACACAAGCCTGCACTTCAACACTCAGATCACTCACACGCATATGTACGGAGCCCCTCTGGTGACATGGTCAAAAAAAAATTTAAATTGTGGCCACAAAGTAGCCATAACGTGCGTACAAAATACTAATTCGTGCGCACGTTATACCTAACGCGTGGCCACGCATTAGGTATAACGTGCGCAAGAAAAACTATCAAATACAATCAACATCATTGCTGGACAACTGGGTAAGCAAATCGAGCGCACTGTTACTACAACCCAGCCCCGTACGCAGATTATTGCAGGTTGTAGAAACGGTGCGCTCGATTTGCTTACCCAGTTGTACAGGAATGATACAAGTCAAAGTAAAAGTCAACTTTATTGTCAAAACCATATGTACAGGTCATACACAGGCTTTGAAATTTCAGTGCTCCCTAGGCCCACAGTGTTACAGTAAAGCAGTAAGATAAATAATTAAAGACAGTATAAACACAGTTCTATCAACAATAGACAACAGTATAAACATATCTCAGTAGTTGAGAAGAGAAAGACTTTTATATAATACAAAAATCTGTGACACAAAAGAATTTGTGTGTAATTTTTGGCTCAAATTATGTCATTTAAGCAGTAACAGGGTTATATAGCAGCAGCTGAATGTAAGTGCCAGTGCAAATACTAATAGTATTTCGCGCGCACATTATACCTATTACATGGCCACAAATTTTATAGCTCATTCCCAGCCTAAAATAAAATTCTATCAGACCGTCCCTGTCCATCGTGTCGCTTTAGCCCCTCTAATGTCTCTACCTTTGATCCTAGAGAGTTTGCGCTCGATTTGCTTACCCAGTTGTCCAGCAATGATGTTAATTGTGTTAGTATTTCGTGCACACGTTATAGCTACTTTGTGGCCACAATTCAATTTTTTTTTTTGAAAATGTCACGGGGGTTTCGTACATAAATGTACATCCGATGAGCGACGCCAAGCGCGGTGCTTTCTCCCAAATGGTCTCGGCTGCTCCGCTGGATCCCTTCGTCCGTCCTGCGGAAACCCGGCACATAAACAAACATGTTAGCCTCTGGTCACAAATCAACTCAAGCTCTGCATTTTAAACGTTCTGTGTGGGCCTTACATGGCCTCCACGTCCGCCATTTTTCCTCTGGACTGCTCCGGACACGTGAACCTCCTGTCTCGGGCTCACGCCGAAGTTCCAGCTCCACTAGGCCTGAATCGTCTCTCTGCTCTCAGCCACAGCTTTCACTGTGCACCACAAAGTACAATAACAAATAACCCGTTAAACATGAACACACAGGCTTCCTCTGTCTACAGGTAACGAGTTCAGTTCGGTCCACTAACCAGAAAAAAAGCTTCAACAAAACAGAACGTCACGGATGTATCCTGTATTCCACAGCAAAATCGAGCAAGTGTTACCCCAACGCCTTATAAGCTGCACTACATAAGATTCTGCCCTGCTATTGGCTGAGCCCTCTCCTCCCCGGTCACATGGGTTTGATTAGCGCATGGGCAACAGGTGCGACTGAGTTTTGGCGCGGCAGAAACTGGACTCTGATTGGACGGGACTAATGGGTGAAGTGGTAGGAGGGACCTGCGGTGACTGCCCTCATAAAGCAGCAGTAACGTCTGAATGGGGGTCCAACACAGAACAGGTGTTTGGAATGAGCACAAATTGCCAGGGGTTCACTTTCAGTCTGACTCCATGGCTTTATGCATTAAAGACTTTAATCAGAATCAGTTTTATTGGCCAGATTTATGCATACACACAAAAACATATATATATATATATATATATATATATATATATATATATATATATATATATAATATAAGGCACGTTCAAAAGCAAAGTCAACCAGTGAATCTGCTGTCAATTGTCTTCCAACATGGTCATTATAACCATGTTACAATATGAAGTAGTATCAACAGTTTACCAAAAGCTCCCTACTTAAATTTCCTTCAAAGGTGTGTCACCTGTGGCCTTCCCATCACAACTACTCAGCAAAATCTCCAGTTATGTTTTTGCTCCACACATACACACAGAGTGAGCTCTCAGTAGGAAGAGCTCACTTGATTTTACTTTTATTAGTGTTTAAGGTTCATGAGGCATGTCTTATTGTTTCAGTTCATGCACAGTAAAACTGTCAAATCCATTCAACAGTCCTCATTGGGAAATGTGTCTGCAAAACAGTTAAGAAATATCAAAAGAGGCAACACAACAGAGTGTATTTGGACTTTTACACACATAATAAAGACCTCAAAACAAATAGTTTCATTAAAAGGCATCAAACAATCACAATCTAAAGAAAAAATTAAGTAAACTTACAAAAAACCAGTACACAAAATACAAAAACAGTAAAAACTATACAATATGCTAATTTACATGATGTTGGAGGGGTGAAGAGTAGGATCCTGTGGGAGAGAGAAAAAACATGGACAAATGAAATGTTAGACCAGACCAGTCCACAACTAAACAGTAATTGTCACACTAAAGAATACAAAATGATCATATGATCAGTGACTACATCAGACACATCATTAGCTGATATATGTGAAAATATGCATTTAGCTGTTTTTGTAGGACACAGACGTCCTTAGGTTGATAGCAAGCTGGGGGAAAATACAAAAACTCAAAACCTAAACATCAACATCATCATCATCATCATCATCATCATCATAAAGAGGAGGAATCCAATCAGTAAATAAATCAGTTGGGTTTTCAACATCTGACAGAAGACGAGTCTCAGCCAGAGAGGCCATCTGGTGTGTGATTGACCTATAGACCTTACAATGACACTTCTAATGCAGGGAATAATACAACATCCAATCAGACTGAACACGCTCACACCAATAAGGATACCAGTGATTCCTTGCAGTAGCGATGAATGGGCATAAAATGACATCTGTAGCACGACGAGGTTCAAACCTCAGCTACGACTTTTCACCACCTCCAACTCCAACTGCGTGTCGGGCAGTCCCATTAAACTGCGGCACAACGTTTTCAGATATTTCTTGCAGAAAATCCTCTTCTGGTCCAGCTTTCTAGTGAAATTCGTGCAGAGATTTCTGTAGAAGAAAGGCCTTGTTTAGCCGTGGCTAAAATAATCTGGCTGTAAGGTTCCAGGGACATTTTGGTTGGGCGCGCCGCTCTGACAGGAACCAGGCTATCTCCTTCTTCCTGGCCGCTGGATTCTGCCGTTCGCCCAAACGCGAGATTATTATAAATGAAGAACAGTAGGTGGCGAAAATCCTGCAGCCGGTAGCAGCAGCAGGTCTCCGTTAAACAAAAGAAGAAGAAAACAATGACAACATCCGGTCTGTGGGCACGAGAAAACGGTCCTTTGTTTCTGCTTCTTTGTGATTTTGTATTTTGTTACGCTAAGTAGAGAAAGAAAATCTAAGTAATTTTTAAATTTCGAGGACTCCCTTAAGACCCATAAAAAAATAAAATGTTTTTTGTATTTTAAAACGAAAATCAAATAAGCACTTTATTTTATTTTTTTAAATATCAGCGTTTGAAGGAAAATTCAAATCCCAAAAGATACACGGACCCTTTTGTCTCTGTATGTTAATATTGTAGAGTCATAGAGTTTTGATATTTGTCATATAAACTGAAACATTATCATATAAATTTACACCTACCACGTGTTACGAACACGCTCCTCTTCTTAGCTGCGTGAAGAGCTGATCGATTATATTCAGATGCGTAAGGTCATGAATGCAAATAAACTCCGCCAGGACAAGGAGGTGATTGGACAACTGCACCAAACGTAGCGGTGATTGGCTCCTGCCAGACCACATGTCAAACATGAAGCGCCGGTGGAAAAGCTCAGTTCTGAAGGTGCAGGCTTCTCCCTTTTGGCCCAAAAGGCCACACTACTGCCTGAATATAGGCGGTCCGCTCTCACCCATCTTTCTATTTGACTGAATGTAATGACGGTGCATCTAAAATTCACTTTGCGTCCTCTGTGAATCCACCTGAACACACACACAACACTTCTTCTTTACAAATTCTCATTTTAATGATACAGAATTCAGTGGAAATATGAATAAACGTAACATCAAACCTGAACAGAGAAACATTTAAGTACTGATGTCAAATTGCTTTGCAACTTAAAAACATGCCAACTCCCTGATCATGTTACAGTACGCCCAAATCTTCTCCCAGTGGAAGTTTGGGAAGGAATTAATGAGTGCTGTTTAAAAAAAAAAAAGAATAAAGGATTAAAGGTGACTATAGATAATGGTTTTCTTTACTGGCCTTACTGAAAGAGGATGCTCACAAACAAGCATTCAACCACACAATCAGCATAATGGCATTAAGCCAGCGACTGATAGTGGAGTCAGGTGAATTAACAATAAAAACATCTTTTTGTCTGTAAGGTGCATAAAGATGAGAAGGATCAGTAAATGAAAGTGAAATAGTAAAATAAAGTTGCAGAGGAACAGTCAGGTAACAGTGGCTCATATAGTAGGTCTAATGAAACAAGTTCAACTTATCTCTGGATTCAATGTCAGTCATATACAACAGATCCAGACTGAGCAGAGCAGTTACTGCTTAGTGATCCTTAATGGGGTCTAGAGGAGAGTGCCAAAATAATTTAAATGCAGTATTATAAAATTCAAAATAGAAATATTATTATGCTTGGCAATTATTAATTCTAATCTCTCTGTTCTGCCTCTAAATGATGTTTTAATTATCTCATCCAGACACAAACTGTTTCATTTGGCGAAAGCCTTTTAAAAATACACTTTGCAATTCAACTTTAAACAGGGAACTAAAAATATCAGTTGGGAAGTGTAATATTAATGCAATCTGAATTTCACCACTTCATAACAGCTTTTCTCAAATGTATCCATATATATACTGACTAACTATTCTGGTGGCAGACTACAGACCCCATCATGCTTTGCACTGTCAAATCTGCAAACCACGGAGATCGATGTAGCATCTGTTACAAAATATAATTAACATGCTCTTTCACAGAAGTTGACCTTACTTGAAATGCTGTGTAAGAGGTCACTGCTGAAAGCTTTAAATGCACGTCCCTTTCTTTGGACACAGCACGGTACAGTGCGTTTACTACAGTAAATTCACTTCATAGCACCCTGAGGCGAGCTGTGAGACCTTGCAATCTGTTCGTGGGAGGTGGGCTGAGCTCCACAGACATACCAGAACTGAGAAACGTGTGTTTCCACTCACATTAACAGCGCTTTAAAGAACGGATGGTTCCTGACTTGGTACTGACCGAAACCTGCTGAACAGGATAAAAGACTTTGGTGAAAAACATGTCAGATCAAATCTCATACATACATATGAATATATTCTGCTTTTAATACAATAAACAATATTTCCCCATGTTATAGACAATAAGCAGCAATGGAACACAGTGATGCTAATATACACCAGAAGGATTCAAACTGTGGATCAGTCAATAGGAACTCCATTTGTTAAAAAACACACATATAGAAGTATAAATATATTCAGTACAAATATATCTGACTACACACACACACAGTGCCACCATAGACTTTTCTACACATTTACAGGTAACAGGAATAAAATGGACCCTCATTCCCTTTAGTTATAAAGTCCTGAAGACACACATACACAGACACATCTGGTAGCTGGTCTTGCAGGTGCTTTTTGTTTTTGCTGAAGTGCTCGTGTTGAGGAAAAACTGGAAAATATTGAGGAAACGTTTTCAGGAAATCCTCAATGATTCATCCGGACTCCTGTGGACGTTCTGAGCTTATCTGAGTCTTTCTTCTTACCAGCGTCAGAGGGTGAGCACCTGCTCGCTGGTGTCTGAGTCTCAGTTTTCATTTCTTTCCGCGCCCTTCAGAACAGACGCTGAGAAGTCACTCCAACATGGCGTCCAGCTGGTCAGCCAGATCATCGAACATGTTGCTGATGTCATCCAGGATATTTCCTGCAGCCTTCACGGTGCTGCTGCCGCTGAGGGACGAACATGACAGTGTTATAAACCTGCTGGTGCAGTATGCAGAGGTAAGTTGTTCCAAGTAATGTAACTAAAAAAAAATTAAATTGAATTAAATTGATTAAATTGAAATTATAATTCTGATGGAATAATGTAGTAATGACTATTACTGCTTATTTTTCTAGTTTTGTCCATTATTTCATTTTAACCCTGTCCTGTTAATGCCTTCTGCTAACGTTTAGTGAACACAGTTACACACAAGTTTCAAAGAATGGACTGAAAGCGATGCAAAACGCCACCAGAAATAAAAACTCACTAAAAAATGTTCACTGAATTCAGCTGCTGCTTCATGTGTTGCTCACTTTAGTTGCTTTCTACTGTAACACGCTCTCTGAGACGACAGATAGTGCTGATAATAAGCTCCAGGTTGGAATAAAGTGGAATTATCCTTTAATGACAACATTTCTAAAATTTCAAACCATCCCCCAATGATGCTGAAAAAGGTATCTATGTATGACTGATGGATGGAAATAAGGAGAAAAAGCAGAACGTTACAGAGTGTTCAGAGTTATGTATAGTATGATCATTTTAGATTTCTCTTCCTGCTTACACTGGCAATGACCCTGAAACTCCATATTATGTGAAGCATGACACCACAAACCCCATCAACATGTGTGTACATGAATGAAGATCAGAGGTCTTTACCCGTCCACGCTGCCCCCCTGTGCCAGTTTGTTCTCCACCACTTTGAGAGCAGCCTCCAGTGACGTACTGGTTTGCTCCAGCCTTTTCTGAGCCAACACCTCCAGACCAGCCACACCCGCCTGGGGAGTTCCTGCTTTCCCTGCCTGGCCCGACAGTGCTGACTGCACTGGAGAGGATGGAGCAGCGAACGCGACACTCTGGACATTCAGTCCTGTGGGACACAAAGTGCTGATTTAGATTTTGTGTTGGAGAAAAAGTTGAACTTGTTTGGAAAATCTGTTCTGTGGTCAGTGTTACCTGCTGCTGATGGCGAGCTGAGCTGAGGGAGTCTTGATGCTGACACACCAGCAGCTTTCTGTGGACTCTCGGGCTTGGGCATCAATGTCTGTGGGTGTTTCACAGGTTTCGGACTGGGTGCACACGTCTGTGTGTGTATGCTGCCGCCCAGCTTCGGTGAAACTGTGTGAATCTGTACACTGGTTAGTTTAGGAATGGCTGTTTGTGCACTGGCTTGTACTGGAGGAGGCGTCTTCTGTGGGGTTGTTGGTCTGCTGTTGTATAAGGGTTGTTTGAGAGGACTGGATGGTTTTGAGGACACCAGAGGCTTCGGGCCTTTTCCCATGGAGCCTACTCTCTGGAAAACATTTCTCTGAGGTTCCTCGTTGCTCGGTGTCTTGGCATCGTCGTGTGTGTTTCCATTGTGGTTTGTGGTTTGCGGGTGGCTGTCGTCTCTGCTGGGTGTAGAAGCCTCCTCAGGTAAGCTTGCATCTTTGTCTTTGGGTTTGTGTCGTCTCTTCACTGTGTCAGACTCTTTCAGATTGAACTCTGGGAGCTCCAGGATGTTTGGGGGCTCTGGAGGAGTCTTAACTTCAGCCTCTGCCTGGGTGGCAACTGCCATCCTGGGTCTCTGTTTGATGGTGAGGTTGCCCTCCTCAGCAAAAGGCAGATGGTCACAAGAGCTGTGCTTTGGAGACTGAGCAGAACTCTTTGATGTTCTTTCACCTTTTCTTGCTTTCTCTTTCTCTTCAGGCGTTCCACCTGTACCCCCACTTCTTTGTATGTCAGTGTCTCCTTCTGTCCTCTCACTTCCTGTCCTCCTTAAACCACCAAGGCCCAAGGCGGGGACAGGTTTGGAGTGCTGTAGGATGATGTGAGAAGGAATTCCATGTAGAATCGGGGAGGAAACGGGGCTGAAAACAGGTGAAACAGGGATTTGGGTCGGTGGAATATCTATCCTCCTGGATGGACTGCTGCTGCTGCTGCTTCCCTCTAGCCTGGCTGCAATACTCCTCACGCTGCCTGCGCTCTCCACCTCCACCCCGCCCTTCACCTCTGGCTCCACCACTTTCCCGTTTCCCACTTGTCGTGTCGGGCTGCCGCTTACCGAGCTCATCCTCTTAGGTGGCGGCGGGGGTGGGCCTTTGCGTCGGGAGCGCACGGCAAAGGAATGGCTGCGGTTGATGTGGCGTTGGGCACCTGTGGCGCTGGTGTGCCCACGTCCCGGCCTGCGCGACAAGGTGGCATAGGAGGGCATGACTGCTGAGGAAAGAGAGCTGCAGGGGACAGCGAGGTCGTCGTCTTCATCTGGCTCGCCATCAGACATGGCGTAGCGAGTCAGGCTTTGGGAGAACTTCTTGTGCAGGCCCCTCTGGCTGTCATCAACTGGGGCCTGTCCAGGACGGGGTCCTAGAAGAGGGACAGCTCCAGGCAGAGGCTTAGGGAGCACCCGTGGAGCCCCATTGATGCCTCCTGCGTGAGCCTGGATGTAACTGAAGGCCTTTTGGGTTGGGGAAGGCTGTGGAGATGTAGAGGACGGGGAGGAGGGTGGGTGGTGCTGCGGCTGATAGAGTCGGTTAGGAGACTGGAAGTGTTTGGCTTTGGGTGGGACCGCTGGGTAGGCGAAGCGAGGCATTTTACTAGGGGTTAGCGGAGGTGTGAGGGGGGAGAAGGGGAGTTTGTTGGGAGTCGCAGACCGGCTCTGGTGCTCCCACATCTCTGTGGGTCTCTGTCTATTTCTGCCTCCAGGACTAGTTCCTCCACGCTTGGCCTCCTCCCCTCCTCCACACCCCACACTCTCCTCAGACCGGCTGGATGTTCTGGCTGAAGACGGTGTGCCTTGTGGCTCGTGAGAATATCCTGAATTTGAATGTCCAGAATTCCCAGAATTCCCTGAGCCACGTGACCGCATACCAATGCTCTCCTGACTGACCGACATGGCAGATATAGCTGCTGCAGAGGTCACGCCCCTTATGCCAAATGCCTCTGCGGCTCCTCCTCCTCCTGCTCTGCCCATCATAGCGCTCTGCAGCTCAGCGCTCAGCTCGCTGTCCTGGAAGGAGAGGAGGGCCCTGGGCGTGCGAGGGGAGGGGCAGCAGTTGTCGGGTGGAACGTCAGAGTGAGTGTGAGTGTGCACGTTGTGTGTTGGTGTGTGCTCAATAGCCACCAGCTCCAAAGCCGCGGGGGGCTTCCTTCTGAGAGTCCCACCTCCAGCTCGGTCGGCATTGTTACGAGAGCGCTGAAGGTCACAAAGTCTCTTCACTGCTATCATTAGCTTCTTCTGATGGCCTGAAACACAGCAGTCTACTGGTCAGTGTACATACAACGGTTTGAAATCAGATTATGCTAAACAGCAGCAGTAGAAATGAATGTGTCACTTCTATCTGTTAAGGCAATCTATGTGTCACCTAGTTTGGTGATGCCTATCTCCTGCAGGTCCTCCCAGGTGATGTCTTTGACAATAGTGATAGAGTCGTAGCCATTGTCACACAGTCTCTTGTGGTACTGAGGAAGTCCAATCACACTCAGCCACTCCCCCAGGTCCGACTGCAGCAGCAAGCACAGACCGACAGAGACAGAGAAATGAATGTGTTTTAGAAAAGTCATGACCATCCTGGGTGTTATGTTTTCCTAATTTTAGGGAACAGTATTTATCTCTGTGACCATGACGGCTCATGGTGTGACACTAGTGGTAAATTCAAATTCAGGAGAAATGAATGCATTTCATAAATGTGAAAATGCAAGGGAGGGCAACAGAGGTGCTTTCTCACAGGAATGTAATCAGGCAGCCACTCAGGGATACTCAGCTTGCCGATCTCCATTGAGATCTTCTTTCTGTGGCCAGGTTTGGTCACTCCGATTGCAGTCAGGTCCTGAGCAGAAAAAAAAAAATATTGGTGATCGAGTGTTTTAGTTGCTCTACTTGATGAGCAAATCAGGCTTATATGGTATGGGGTTTTCATTTTCTTTTAATATGATGTGTTAACTAAGGAAGATGAGTAAAAACTATATGTTTCTCCATTCACTTCTACAAAGGGAATTACTTGGTTGTAATTTAGCAGAAACAAGTGTGAAAATATGAGTTAGGAAAAAGCACAAAGATAGAGGATGGTAAGTAAACGGGCAACAGAGAAGGGTGTGATGGACAAGAGAGCTCAATGCACTGCAGCAGAAGAAAACACAATAGAGAAAAACAAGGAAACAAAGCAGGAGAAGAAATTTGCAAATAAATGAAACAAGCACATTAAGCAACATGCTGAACACAAGAATGTCAAACTGGGAAATATGTTTCTGAAGATGCTTGTTTGTTTTGTTTTCCACTGGCATGCTTTCTAAATTCATGTGTATTTGTTGTCAAAGCGGTGAAACTGTTTTCTTCATTGTGTAAAAAGCTGCGTGTGTGTGTGTGTGTGTGTGGTAAAATGTGGTCCTGCAGGTACCTACTGTAGCGTAGTCATGAACCTTTACGAAACATTATTGGATTATTGCAGGATTAATTGCAGGCTGGTTGTATTATACTGTATTAGTTTTATCAAGGTGTACTTAGTGAATTGGCAAGTGGGTGGATGCATCAAATCAGCCCTTTGGAATTTGTGGTCCAGTATAATTAGGATCTATTATTATTATGATTAATATCATAACACAGCAATGATATGGAAATGAGATGATGATGATTAGACATTTGAATAAAATGCTGGGACACACACCTCAGGGGTCATCCTGCTGATGGTGGGCACATCATATCCTGCGTTGATGAAGTTGGATGTGTACTGCTCCAGCTGGAACTCACACAGCCACTGGTAGATGGCCTCAGCGTCCTGACAACAAAGAGGACGAAGATTTATGACACTTCTCTCTTACACACAGACACGCAAAACTACCCCGACGACTCAACTCACCTTGCCCTCCAGAAGCTGTTCTGGCCTAATGAAGCCTTTCTGAGGAGTGCCATTGACCTGCCGACGGGAACCACCTAGAAAACACACATGATCAATCCTACAGGGTGACGGATGCTTTATTGCAAGCGGCTGCAGGATCACTGAGGAAAACAAGACAACACTGTTAGCAAGAAACCAAGACACACCCAGATGAAGACATAGCAAAGACGCAACAGTGACCACTTTCTGGTATGTGTCACATGCAAACCTGGCAAAAATAACACAAAAAGTTAAACCGAGTTTTCTCCATACAGCTGTCTGAGCTTGAGCGTGTGTGTGTGTGTGTGCGTAGGTTGGAGGATGGGGGCTTGTGTTTTTGGGTCTCTCCAGGTGAGTGAAGCTGTGTTATCTACCTGCTCTGAAAGCCCACTGAGCACAGTCATGACTCATCTCTCTTTCAGTCACGACACATGACCACAGATCTCAGAGGAATGCACCTTTCCTCCCATTCCCTCGATCTTTTCCTCTCTTTTGCCCAAGGCAAACATTTCGATCACACCGTTCTCTCTCTGCTCTTGTAGTCATCCTTTAATTAGCACCATTTAAAATAACCTTTATCTATAAAGCACCTCTGTGAACACACAGATAAACTTTGCAGTGTCAAAGCAGATGGAAAAGCAGGTTAAAAAAAAAAGGTCAAGAACAAGATAAATATGTTGGATTTTTTGTTTTGTTTTTTGTAATTTGAGAATCAGCTCTTCATTCTATTCTCCTATTTTGTACTGTTTGCTCTCTCACATCTGGTCTGAAACCTCCATCACATGTGGTGTAGTTTCTTGGCGAACAACACTCGAGCACAGTGACTTTCTACAGTGTTTTGCAACAGTTGTGTTGCTAGCTTTACTATCGTGCTCGCACAGAGTAGGTCAAACAGCATGTAGTGAGGAGGTATTTAGACCGGGGCCGAGAAACAAAGCTTCATCAACTTTTGTAGTGAGTAAGTACTCGGTTCTTCATAAAGTCCAATCAAAAAAGAAAACAACAAAGACATATGTCAATATTATAGAACAATAAAAGTCTGGAATAAAATGCTTAGAAGAGCTGGTCCCAGACATTTTCTTTTCAAATCAATAACAGGTCCTGTTAAATTCTACACTGCTGCTCAGACCAGCATTAGAGTTTTCCCTGGTTTCACCATCACTGTGTCCCTCTGTCTCCACATTGTCTTAGCACTGACAAAAATGACAACAAATGTGAACACATGCCTTATCCCCTGATAATAACATCAAACATCCCCTCAAATCAGAACATGACTTCTTACCCTTCAGGAGGAACAAGTGTGGCAGAGCTCCTGATGTTTGGCACTTCATCCTTCCTTCTGCCTACCCTGCATAGACTGCACACGTTTCTTTTCTGCTGACAGTTCGGTCAACTGATGGTTTCTATTTCTCAGTCTTTCTCCTTCATTTAACAGATCTGTTTTGCTCCCTCTGCTTCTGTTCCCGTCTCCTCCCTCTGACTCCTCCCTCCTCTTCTCCTTCACTTTAAGCCTCCTTCCTATTCACCCTAAGGTGAGCAGCGACCCTTGGCATCCATCGAGCACGTCATCCCTTAATATCTGCAAAAACCCCTTCTCAGCAGAAAAATGCTCGAGTGCAGAGAGTACCTGCAACATGCGCAGCTGCCGTTCAGACCTGACTGCAAGATGCGTTTTCCTGGTCTTTACTGTTTCCTTAGAGAGGCGATCAAGTGCTTTTATGGGTTGTGTGATTTAGAGACACTGGTGGTTTTATTGGTTTCTGTGGTGGGGTGAGGTCAGTTCATTCTCTCTCCCTCCATCTCATTTCCTTTCAGACTGACGCCAGAAACAGCTCAATCTGCAGAACTAATGCATCACCGCTACATTTGCCTTTAACTGCATTCCTCAGGTAAAGGAATGTCAAAGGTGTTACAAACACAGTATCTAAGCGGCTTTGGTGCTGTTTACCATGAGGTCTACTTTGGATATGGGTCCTGAAAATACATCTCGGTCTTGAGAAATAAAGTGGTTTCAGTTAAGGTTTCCCTCTAACCTGGTTTTCCTGCACTAGCAGGATTTCAAGACGGAACAAAATAATTAAGCCCTTCAAAACAAAAAATGAAAGGTGCAGTGGATTATCAAGACCACTGTTAGGGTAAGACATCTGAGATTTTGAGAACAGAAAGTCGCAACATTTGGAGAAAGTAGTCATCATATTAAGTGAATAAAGTCACAATAGTGAAAGAAGAAACATTTACCATTAGAGGCACGATATTTTGAGTTCAAAAAATCTAATACTTTCAGAATAAAGTCAAACTTTTCCAAGAAAATATTATGAGAAAAAGATCTGTAATACTTTGAAAATAGATTCAGAAATGTATGAGAAACAGTCATGTTTGAAGATGTGGATGACATAAAGTTAGAGGCTTCACGAATAAGCATTTTATTTAAAAGCAAATGAAACTAATTACACGATGTGCTGTATGAATCCATGACCGGACATGTTTTGAAGCAGCAGGCTAGGCACAGCAGGGACTGTTATCCAGACAGCTGAGTCAAAGAGTGCAGAAAAAAACTGAATTTCATACCCTCAGAAAAGGATTAAAGCTCAGGCGTTATGACTCTCTGGAAAGACAGTCAAAACAAATAGGAGGACTGTCTCTGGATGAGAGAGCTGCATACTGCTCCTGATCTGAGGAGGTGGGGACGTTAACCAGACATGCATTTGCCAAATCAACCGCTGTCTTCATCCCTGAAGCCTTCCCCTCCCCTGTTAAGTTGCAGCATACCACAGGCTCTTTCCTAATCTTTTAAATGGATGCAGTGGATGAGACAGTCCCAAAGAAGGTTAACAGGCACCTGTGGCATTGGCAGAGTGATACTGCAGTCCTGACATCTTTCAAGAAAATGTGGTCACTGTTCAGGGTGTATAAACTAACTAATCCAATCATAACCTACATACTGTACATAATTACATATTCTGTTCCAAATAATCTTTTCGTAATGCTAAGACTTTATTCTCATAATATTATGGCTTTTGCTTTGAAATGACCAGAGCAAGAAGATGGCTGATGTTTAATTCCCTGACTAACCTGTGGATCCATCCGCCGGCTTGCTGTGGTCCGCTCCTGCAATGTGGAGATGGTCCCCTGGATCACCAGGAGAGGGAGCCAGCTGCACACAGAAGACATGGAGGACAATGACATGAAGGTGAACTATACACAATATCTACCTCAGCAAGTCAGGTAGACTAGTGATTCTAGTGACAAAAAAAATCTATTTCATTCTGACATGTTTCAACATATCACATGCAGGACTTAGGGATTTGTGCAAAAAAGCAAAACTGCATTTCAAGATTTGGACAATCTTCATAGAGCATAAAAGAATAAGGGATTTTAGAAGGACAGACATCCTACATACAGTTTGTATTACAGTGCATGGTTGTCTACATGTGCATGGTTTGCTCTTATTCGCAAGTAACATCAATGGTCTTTCTGAGCAGATCTCACCTTGCCAGTGTCAGTGTTGTGGCGATTTTGATTCCCGTTCTGTTTCTGGCTGCTTTCAGAGCTCTGACCACTACCAGCACTGCGACTGCTGCCCACACTTCCGGCACTGCCAACACTGTTTCTGTCACCTGAGAGAGAGAGAAAGAAAGAAAGAAAGAAAGAAAGAAAGAAAGAAAGAAAGAAAGAAAGAAAGAAAGAAAGAAAGAGAAGTGAGGAAAAAAAAAGGAAACAGAAACCAAAGAAAGATCGCAGAGTAAAATGAGACTTGCACAGAAAGCAAGATTGTTGGATGTAATTCACTGATAAAAGTCTGTGGTCTGAGTGCACAGCAAAAACAAACAAAAAAAAAACATTTTAACAAGTCATTAGAAAGCCCTGTCCAAGAGTTAGAAGACAGGACTGAAAAAAAATATCATGTCTGTGTGCAACTATGGGGCTAGTGGAGGGAGGCAATTAGCTTAGCTTAGTATAAAGACTGGAGGCAGGGGCAAACAGCTGTCCACGTTCTGTCCAAGGGTTCAAAAACAGGCCATCAATGTATATGTCAATGTATATGTATATCATTTGTTCAACTCTACATTAGCAGAAATGTAAACATGTTTACATGGTGTAACTATTTCATGACACACAACAGTTTATCCATCCTCGCAAGAAACAGTGGCGGCATGCAAATAAAGGCACTAGTTATCATTTTCACTTTGTTTGTTTAGATTAAGCAAACACCATACAATGTGTTGATTCGTGAGCTTCAATGTTGAGATAAGCAAATCACCTCCCGGGCTCCAGCTGCATACTTAACACACAGACATAGAATTATTTCGATCTTTTCATCTAACTCTCAAAAAGAAACCAAATGAGCATATTTCCCAAAAATGCTGAACTATGTCTTTAAAATATTTCTTATTTCAGGAATCATCTGGAACCAGAGGTTACATTTTTTCTTTGCTTATTAAAAGCGAAAAAAAAAAAAACCAAAAATAGAGACAAATTTCATGACTCAACATTGTATGAAATGACTTGTTTTAATTGCTTTTTATATTTTTGCTGTGCAGGCTTTAGGGTGGAGGTAGGCACACTGCAAAAAACGTGAGATACCAGCAGGTCAGGAGTAACAGTCAGTCAAAGACAAGGCTCGAAAGGAACGCTGCTCACTTACCATTACGTCCTGCTGCGAGAAAACAACTATGGTTATGGTTACTGCATCACTGGGGGTGTGGGTCGGGTGCGGGTGAGGAGGGTGGTGGGATAGGGTGGGGAGCGCGTGGAGATGGGGACTTTGGGATATAGAAGATTAAAGATTAAAGACACCCTGTTTATCAGAATGGCAGGGACTGGAGCTGGTCTACAGGTTCACACAGGGGGGGTGGCGGGTGTTTGGGACCACACACTCTTACCAGTGGGAGAACTCCTGAGGACCCAAATGTCCTGAGTGGGGCTAGCAGGACTAGCTGGGGCTGTGAGCTGACTGCCAGGTGGAGCACCTAACAAACACACACACACACTTTAGATCCACACTCACTGTTATCCCACACACTGTAGAGCTGGGAGTGGATCTATCAAGCTCACCACAGGACTGACCAAGAGGAGACTGGGATCAGGGTGCTGTTTGGAAGGGAAATGTGAAACCTGGGAGGGCGTGAATGTGTCACAGGTGGTGAAGAGAAACCAAAAAGAGGGGGAGAAGTCTGTGAGTGTGTGTTTGTACCTGAGGGATCATAGCCAAGGGTGTATGAGTCGTCAGTCTGAGGGGTGGGGCCATGGCTTGAGGAAGGAGCTCTGGACGCAAAGTGCTGTCGTTGGCAAGGCATTGACGCTTGGCGGGAGAGCGTGCCCCCTAGGGTCAGGGAGACAGGTTTGGGTTGAGACGGCCATGCATGAGGGAGGGAAAGGCGATCATGTACATGCGTGTGCGCTTGCCAGTTTGACCTGCATGCACAGGTATGGGAACATGCTGTAAGGCTACAATGAGAACCACCTTTTTGGAGTCTGGAGAATACATTATGAACTTTATGATGTATTCTGGTTCACAGAGTACATGGAACAACAGCCAAAAAAGGGCAAATTCACTGTAAATCCCCTCTGGTGTTACATAAGAAGCTGCTGAAAGAGAGTGTAAGATCACCAATGATGCAGAGAGGGCTTACTTTTCCTGTGCCTGTTGTTGGTCCATGGTTGCTGACACCACTGACATTATCACGGAGCTCAGGCACACATGCATGTGCACACACACACACACACACTGCTGAGTTTGCCTCATAAGCAAAGAGCCTGTCACCAACTTTGAGTCAAACTCCCTGTCTCTTGTCTCTTCTCCCTCAAGCATGAGGAGACGCATGCTCACACACACACACACACACACACAAACACACACACACTCACAGAGTACATAATATCCCAACGTAGACTGTGAGGGCTTTAGCACTGAGCTGACACTCGGCAATCTGGCCATAGTAATCCTATTAATGTGTGTCTGTGTGTGTGTGTGTGAGCGTCTATGTGTGTGTGTTTGTGAGAGAGAACGTCTGTGTGTGTGTGTGTTTGTACATGTGTGTAGCCTGGCTTGCTGAGGACCTCGTATTGAAGTGTTTTATCTCGTGTGTGTGCATCTGTGTCTGTTGCTGTTATTGGACCCCTTACAGTTTGAATGTCAATGGCTTTAAAGCTGCAAAACAAACATAGGGCTCATATTCCTTTGATTCACAGGGATTAAACCAGATGATTTACAAGCACGCTGAACCCTCCAGTGATCATGCATGCCAACAGAACAGATCCTGCTTGTGTACAAGAGGCGAGATTTATTCTTAGCCCAGATATAACCATTGCCCTGGGTCACTCTGTCAGCTCAACCCACCAGTGCACCAAGTCTAAAATGGCCCTTGGTCAGAGTTATTATATCCAGCTAATGGTATGATAGTAAGCATGCACTCCAGCTCCCATCTTCATGTATGTACTGTGTATGTACACAGCATTTTAGCATCTTTCAGCTCATTGTTTTGGTTTTATGGCCCTCACCTTCACTGTTTTAGTTCAGTTTCATGCAGCTGTTTGATGTGATATGATGAATATAGTGGAGGCTTTAGCAGCTAAAAGCTGAGAGGTGGCATAAGCCTGTATGACTGAGTTCAGGTCAATGGATGCAGACTGAGAAGTCACCCTGTTGGCAAGTATTAGTAGTCTGAATTTGATTCAGGCGGCCATGGGTAGCCAGTGGAGGTCAATGAGCGTCAGAGTGACATGTGCCCATTTAGGCTGATAGAAAACCAGACACGCTGCCACATTCTGGACCATAAGGGTTTCACTGTGCGTGAAGGGAGGTCCGCTGGAAGGGTAATGGCAGAAGCCAAGGTGAGCGATAACCATGGCCTGTTGAGTGGCATACTGAGTAAGGTAAGGCTTGATTTACATTCTAAACCTCACCTATGACCATGACCTTCGGATAGTGACTGAGAGGATGAGGCTGTGGCCGAAATGCGTCTCCTCCATGTGGTGGCTGGGCTCACCCTTATAGCTTAGGTAAGGAGCCAGCTGAGGTGGTCCTGTGGAGAGGGACGCTTGGGCTATTGTGCTACATGGCCCCGTTGCCACTGCAACCTGACTCAAGATGAGCAGCAGAAAATGGATGGATGGATATTACTGCATTATCACGTAAGCAGCATTTTAAAGTGGAATTTGGCCGAGGTGGAGAAAATGTCAGCTGTATAAGGTGGCAGAAATTGGAAATACTCAAAAAAGCAGAAGAACCTCAAAACTGTACTTAAGTACAGTTCTGATGTAAAAGTACTTCATTACTTTTCACCACTGAGTGTCTTAAAGTTTATGCCGATGCTGTGTGCGAGCTGCTTGTTTGTCTACCTGCTCGTCTGCTGAGGACCTCAACCACTGACGGGGGGAAGAAGCCCACCCGGTCCGTGCCCCGCTGAGTGTCGTGGACGTGACCCTTCCACCGGCCGTCTGAGTGCTGCTCCAGGACCTGACACCAACAAATAATGAGCACACTTCAGCTGAGGTATGTGTATGTGTCACTGCAACCAGCCTTAGCCTGGCAACAACTCACAATCACATTAGACAAGACTATAGAAGACAATCACTGTGAAATACTTATATAATAACTTAAAGCTTAGATTACAGCAAAAATTGTAACCCTAATTTACTTTTAACATTTAAAAATTTTCCTTGTCAACTGTACAGCAACTCTTAAGTATGCATGTCATGTGTGTGACGCCTCCAGGCGTGCTTCTAAGACCATAATGAGAGAGCCAATGAGCTGGAAAAGCACAGTCTATTCATTGTGAGTGTTAACAAAATGCCTGGAGAGGACAAAAAAAAACACCTCTGACTTCTCACAAGATGCTGCACACCAACACACGAGTTCATACAGGAGTCTGGGATGTCACAATGCCTTGTATGAAGATATCAAAATACACATCAGTAAGCACATAAACACGCACACATGAATTAGTGCAAACATCGTGTGTGGGGGAACGCGCAAACAAGTTGGTAATGAGAGAGTGGCAGCAACAAGTTTGTGCCTGTTTCTCAGCTGTGGTCTCCTGCTCAGGGTACACTAAATTACCCTGCAACATCTCACACAAATCCTAACAACAAGTCTTCCCTCACAGAAGTCTTCATCGCATAATCCTTAACACTGCCTGTGATTTCCCTGCCAATAAGTGAAGCAGCTGCGAGAACGTAAAGATTAAATTTCAGCTGAAGTGATTTCTTTCATTAGTTGCCATAAAACTTCTCCAGGGAAACATAACATCGTACAGCAGTATATGACAACAGACAGGATTACACTAAATCCTGTATAGTAACAAACATTAATAAAGCAGAACAAGCCTCCACTTGGGAGAGGCACAGCAAGGTGAATATTTGATGTTGAATGAGATTTTCTTTATCTGAAACATTAAGAGCAGTCCAAACCGGAAGTGTCCTTTCCATATCGATCACTTGTCCATTTCATAAAGGAAATAAGTTTACAAATGTATCAGTCCACAGTGACTAAGAGGTTACCTTTTCTCTCTGACTCTATTTTTTTTTTTCCTCAAGATGCCAAGATCAGACAGTCCGGTATTTTTGCCTATTGATGTAGTGATCAAAGAGTCGCAAATTCTTGGCTGACAGTCATGACAGCTCATATGTTGGACCCTGATAAATTAGAGATTGAGGTCTTTCACAACTTGCGTGACATACAAAGGTGACTGGAAGGTGGTGCCAGAAACTGACTTCCACAACAACACCAACAACATCACTGCTCTTTTACATCACAGAGTTTACAGTTGAACTCATAGGAGCACACCACTATGGGCTAATGTCAAGGAGTATGTCGTAAAATCTGTCAAACTAGGAGAGTGGCTCTGACAAGCTAATGTTTTTGTCAGGATGTCATGCAGGATCCCAGACACTGCAGTGGTTGTCTTTGACTATGACAGTCTACACAATATGAAACGGTCAACTGTCATGTCTTACTCTCATTTTGGTTTTAACAAAAAACTGTGACAGACCACAACGCACACTACTATGGACCACCTCTTCACCCAGTGGATCCGATCAAGGGAGATGAATGGGCTGAAAGGAACACTAATAATAATAAAATAAATACCGTTTAAAAAAATCTGAAAATGCTATAATGCAAAGTGGCTTTAAAACACCATATGAAATTCATTTCCTCATTACAAATGAAGCTAGGTATGCCAGAAATACAAAGGGTCTGCAGAGGCTCAGAAACTCAGAGCTCAACTGAACAAGTACTGTGTCTTTCAACAAACATACACAGACAAAGACAAGTACCATAATGAGGTCTCCAGCCCGGAGGTTAAGGGCGGTGGGGTCGTGGAGATTCCAGTAATCCTTCACCGCCCTGACCTGGAGAGAACTTGATGCCTCTGCACAGAGACAGAAAGACAGAGTCATCATCAAAAGGAACAAATGGCTTCTTTCAATCTGCTGATTTCTATTATAACACCTGTCTTAGCAAAAATCCAAATTTCATAAAAGCATTAATGAACTACTGTATGAAAAAAATGTTTTTTTAAGAGCTACTAACCTCTGAGCAGCTGTTTGATTTCCCTGCTGGCTGTGGAAGTGGTGAACTGGTTGACAATATCCAGAGCTGTCTGATTGTAGGTATTGCGCATGTTCACATTGATGCCCGCCTAAACACACACGCACAGTGGAATTACTGTGGGTAAGATGCACTTTTAAAACAAATCCTCCCTCAAACGCCTCCCTCTTTTACTGAAGAATAACACTGGAACTGTGGTGTGAAGTTTTCTATGTTGTCTTTCTGTCTGCGCCTTCACTGCAAAAATATTGGTGTCAGCCTTTGAAATCCTGTTATCAGGTGAACTGAAATTTCATTCGTGTCATCTTTGCTTACCTCAAGCAGCAGCCGCACTACTTCCGTTTTGCCATAGAGGGCAGCTTCATGCAGAGACGTTCCCGCTTTGGTGGCTCTGTTGATGTCAATACCGGCTTTGAGCAGCAACCTAGGAAATCAAATCAGAAGCATGCATATGAGGCCGCCGGCAACACTCAGAAACAGATTCATCCATTCGACTGTTGCAGACATCTGCAACATCTCATTAAGCCATGTACCCCCCACTCATCCACCCACACACACAAACTAACAGATATCTCTCTGGTCCTGTCAGAGGCCCAGATGTAGGAATGCTGATGGCGTTGTATCCAAAGAATGGTGACAAGGAGGAGGAGGAGGAGGGGGAGGAGGAGGAGGAGGAAGTCCTGGGCTTGCTATGTGGAGGTCGAGTCAGGTTTGGAAGATGTAAACAACCCTGAAGTACTGCTGTAGGAAATTATTCAGCTTCATGTGCATGGTGTTGTCTGGATGTTAACTGCAAGCACATTCTTGCCATCAGTGTGTCCAGTGGATGCTACACTTCTGCATCTACTTTCTTTAGTGCTACAGAATGTCTCCAACTGTCAAACGAAAAAGTTAGAGAAAGACAAAAATAAAAGACAGTCTGCAGCCTTGTAAGTCAGTGATCACATATAAACTGACAGGTCTCACTTGTTTACTACCCCAGAAAATTAAAATAAAAATACTATGATACTGCAACTTCATTCATAAAGTACTACAGCGTATTCTGATAGGACTGCATATAACAAGATAAATATAACAGATAAGGTCCCAATATTAAAATAATGATATTAAAATAGGCATGAAGAGGAAGAGTCAAACTGTTGTGAGACACAGTCACAATTTTTGGGAAAAAAAAGGATTATAATATAAAACAATAATAAATGTTTCCCAGTTTAATATGAAGACACAGATCTAAACTCTGCCTGTGGCTTGAGCTGACTGTGGATAAAAAGCTTAACGGTGACTTGTGAAATGTGAATGCTGCTCCACTTGACGAGATCGCACTAAGTGGGACACCACAGGGAGGTTGGACAGACAGCAGAAATATGCCATGATGCAGTGTGATGAGAAAAAAAAAAAAAAAAGGAGCCTGAAGCAAACCTATTGTAACCTGCACCTTCCTCCTTTACTCAGCAGCAACAGTTTTAATCGTGTTGGTATGAAACCTTGAGAAGGCTGAATGTCTGAAAACTGTCATAAAGCTTAGACTTCTTCATCTCTCCCTTGCAGATAAGCAGTTGGTTCACTCTCATCCTCTATACTCTACAGAGAGTGCACTGCATGTATACATTAAGTACAGAATATGCGAGGAAGTTTATACACAATACTAAATCAAACAAACACTTTTCCTGGGACAAACTCTTCTGTGTGCAAATGTTTGCAGCTCCAGTCCTAACCAGACCTAGAAAGCTTTTCCAGCTACACAAAAAGAAGGTACTATAAGACGCCTGCTGCATAAGTATGGCAGTCTTTGAAGAGACATAAATCCCTTAGTGGGAGATCACAGGCAAATTCTGCTGAGTAAACTCTGAATAAACTAGTGTGCTAATGCAGTGATTTTTTTGCATTTCATTTTGTGTTAGAGTCGCCATGTCTCCTATTCATCATTCCCGTTCAGGAGAGGCAGAACGGAGGATGGAGCGGGTGTTGCAAAAGAGACCTGATAATTCAGAGAGGATGGGAATCGTTAGCAGCATGTCTGAGAGGTAGGGTGGAGTTACTTGGCTAAGTACATACATATTTACATAGATATGCTGGCATAAAAACACACCACACCACTCTAGGGTATCTGAAAAGTGTTAAGTCAGTGGATTTAAATATTACTACAGCAGTGTTTCTCAACCGGTGGGTCTCAACCCCCAGCAGGGTCATGAGATAATTTGCGGGGGTCGTCATATGGTTGTAGAGAAAAAATGAAATAACATTTTAAAAATAAAATGAGATATTTTATACTGGGGTATAGTTATTATATTATATTGCCTGTATTTCTACATTATTTATTAACAATTAATCAGAGCATACACAATAATCACTCTGTGGATCGCTACAGAGGGGGGAATGAGGGTCGAACGTTCTGTTTACAACCATGCAAAGCGAACACCAACCTGATTATCCTGGGGGATCATGACACAAAAAGGTGGAGAACCACTGTACTACAGTATGGCGTGTGTCTTTTGTGAGGGTGGAGACTGTTAGTTGGTTTTCTTTCTGTAAAACCTTCAGCTGTGTATTAAGGACTGACACATATATGGTATCCTGTATACTATCAGTAATAGTAGCAGTACTAATGGTAAGAGCAGTGGTAGTCATTGTACCAGTATGGGCACAAGCTGTTAGTGCTGTTAGTAGTTGCTCTGTATATAGTAGTTCTGAAGTAGGAGCAATAGTAGTTGAACCAGTCATAGTAGTGGTAGTTGCATTAGCAGCAGCAGAAGTCAAAGCAGCTATAATAGTAATATTAAAGTAATATAATAATAGTAGCACTGATAGCCCTTGTAGGGGTAATAGTAGCAGTAGCAGTAAAAATAATTGAAGTAGTAGTAGCAGAAGTAGTACTGGCAGTCATGGAAGTATCAGTAAAAGACTTAGGAGCAGCCATGACAGTAGTGGTTGCAGTAGCAGCAGCAGCAACAGTGACAGTAGAAGCAGTAGCAGTGGTAGTAGTACTAATAGTAGCAGAGGTAGAAGTAACAGTACTGGCAGCAGCAGTAACAGCTGTATTAGCAGCAGAAGCAACAGTAGCAGTAGCTGTAGTTAAAGTTAGAGAGAAGCTGTCAGAGAGATGAAAGGGCAGAAACAGACATGCAAAAGGCTTCTATTACAGAGCATTTCAATGCTGCTCCTTGCTGTGATCTTACTTGATGATGTCCTTGTGTCCATTCCTGGCTGCCAGGTGGAGGGGGGTCGTGGATGGAGAGTCCAGGCTGTCGTGCCCTCCCTCCCCTTCTAACAGCGCTGCCACCATGTTACTGCTCAGCAGCAACTGAGCCACCTAAAGAGAAACCAGACACACCAAAATGAAGATGAAGTGTTAGCTGAGAGAACAGAGGAGTGGCACAATTAGAAACACATAAATATATATGCAGAGCCAAGTTAGCTGAGGTTGCGTGGTACAAATATATGAACTAAAATAATGTACTGTATATGGTGACTTATATATAGGGTCAAGCCAGCACAGAGAAGCTTATCCACTACTCAGCAGCTGTCTAAAGATACTACAGCCTCCACTCACACACATACACACACACACACACACACACACACACACACACACACACACACACACACACACACACACACACACACACACACACACACACACACACACACACACACACACAGACAAAGTCTATGTGTCACAAAAACAGCCCAAAGCTTTCTATTCTTTCACAGCTAAACTGCAAACTCAGACCAGATGAGAGAACATTTTAACAGGCACGGGAAGTGTGTGTGTATCTAATTCTGCATTACAGGGCCAGCTATACATCTCACAGCCAGGCTTATCCGCCAATGTGACAGACAAACAGTAAAACACACTGCAGTGTGCAATCCCTTTAACGATACAGTGTATATGTCCAAAAAGAGCCACTGAAGCCTATTTCCCTTTCACTCAAACAAGCTTAATTTATCTGGGTCACTTCATCTAAGCCATAGTTCATGTTGACAGAGGCCGTTCCCATCGCAAAAAGGACAAAATAGGGTGTTTTCACTCGCAAATAATTGGATTAGAATAACAACATGAATGAAGCAAATCTCTACAGAGAGATTTAGTCTCTCAATGAAAAGACCAGCGAAAGTGCCGAATTCTCCAAATGGCACAACAAGGTCCTTCAGCTGCACCAGAGCAGCGATCCGTACGAACGTCAATGTAGCTCGTTACAGATAGAAGGATCAGTGCCGGTGTGGATGTTGGTCAGTAGAGGCAGTTATATGCAGGCGTTTTTTTTTTCCCAATCTGATTGAATCATTAATCTTTTATTTAACTCTAAAATATAAATATAAGCCTCAAACATCCAGTATCGGCTGAGCTCTAGTGACTGTTTTTATATTACCCACTGCATCATTATCATCAGCAGTTACATTACACTGTATCCCAATTACTGTCATCACATATGAGAAAGTGTGATTTACTTTAGCATCAAAACCAGAGTTAACAAAGTTCTCCACAAAAGAGGGAGAGAGAGAGAGAGAGAGAGAGAGAGAGAGAGAGAGGAACACACACACACACACACACAAGCTTTACACACTTTACACAAATGCTCTCGTACCTTCAGTCTCCCAAACTCACAGGCCAAATCTAGAGGGGTCTTCTTCGCCTTGTTCATGAAGCAGGGATTAGACTGGTGCTGCAGCAGCATCTCAGACTGAAATTAAAAAAGGAAACGCTAAGTGATATCACCTCATGTATTATGCACATGCATTCACAAATCAATCATCCCAACACATCCTCTGTGTGTGTTGATGTTTTTGTCTTTGAACAGAAGTAGAGGAACATATGATAGCTCTAGTCCAGCTGTGTTTAGCATTGTCTGTTTGTTGTACTAAAGAGGTCAGGGCTCAGTATGGCTTATATGACAAGTTGAGGTGTGTCTGTGTGTCCATGATATGTGTATCTATGCATTAAGACATTCAAGGAGCCAAAAATATGAGGAAGGAAAAGTAAAGTGTGCGTTCAGAGCTTGTAAACTTTTGTGAAAATCCTGTCCCATGGCATTAATAGTATTACTGGTATTGTTGGTGGACAATACAGGCTGAGACAAAAAGGGGGTAGATTTCAGTGAAATGCGAGGACTGGTAATGCCTTGAAACTTTGCCTTGGGCGGCTGAGGTGTGTACTCACCACCTCGTAATGTCCGTACTGAGCAGAGAGATGTAATGGTATCTGTCCATCGAGGGAAGGGGAGTTGACTGAAGCGCCGGCTCTCAGCAACAATAAGACGGAGTCGGCTTTACCCTGCCATGCGGCATAGTGGAGGGGACGCATGCCTAAGGACAGGAACAACGGTAAGAAATGGGAAATAAAAGGCGGTGTGATGTGCATTAAAGAAGAACCGAAGAAACAAAGTTCATTTACTAGCTAATTTTACAGCTGAGCTACTCAGCCTGTGGAGCAGGCTCTGTGGGTTCATCACTAAAAGCAACACCTTTCACATTAGAACATCATTTCATCTTCATACTCATGGTAACCAGGAAACATGAGCACCCAGTGCAACAGTGAAGCTCACTTTCACTGTGTATTTTCAATAGTTTTGGACAACAATGGAGCTCTTTGGAGTTTGGATACAAATGCAACACTCGTTAGTAGAATACATTCATTGTTGGTTTTGGTGTTTTCATATTGACAGTAAGAAAAATATAGACTGTCACGCACTAGTTTTAATAGATAAAACCAGATCATTTTGAAATTTGTTTGTTCCTCTGCCCATAACTGGATTTTGTCATTCTAGGGAATCCCCCTGGGGAACTGGCTGAGGGAGGAGATAAACTGTTCACTTTGACTTTTCAAAGTTCGAACTTGCAAAAACTCTGAAGCTTTACATTTCATTGTGCTGCCCTGATGAATTCCGACAGACCAAACACGCAATGCTAACTGCTGCCCTGGGTCTGATAAATCTTGACATACTCTGTCATGTGATCAAGTAGTTAATAAAGTTACAGCTGTCTCACTCATGAAATTACGGCCTTTGCTGTGGAATTCAGTGCCTCAGCTCTCTTTCCCTGAGGGTTAATGTTGTATTTCATAAAAGTGTAATAATTTCTTCTGACGTTAGCTAAGGCGATTTTTATTTTAATGGTGGGGCGACCTGCCATTGCTGTATCAGGCTGCAGGAAACCCCTGAGTCCAAAAGTCTGACAAGTTGGCAGGAAGCGGTAAAATTTAAATTCAACCTGTAAAATGTAACTTCAGAAATCTATAGCTGGTCTCACAGGCGTCGCACACACATGGTTATGAGCACTGCACGCCTCTGGTCTCAGCAGCCGAGATGCCACTCCTGCATAAATTCTACTGAATCTGTTCCACTTAAGATATTTGTCGTTGCACTGCTGTCAAGGCACGGCAGACAAACTTCAAAGTGAATCATATTTATTCATATGGGTCAAACTTATTTTCAGCTGAGAGTGTCAGAAAGCTGTTGAGAAAGTTTCAGGCTCAATTTAACCCCATCTGACTTCCCAGCCTTGAACAATTTTTTTTTCCCTAAGTTATGGGTTTGTGTGACGACACTGGTTCAGCTGGTAAAGCTGTTCTGCTGTCACGATACCGTTGATGTCCTTGATATCCACCGTGGCCTGGGCCTCCAGCAGCAGAGACAGCAGCTCTGTGGTGCCCGTCAGAGCGGCATGGTGAAGTGCTGAGAAGCTGTGGGCAAGACAGAGGAAGAGAGAGGGAACATAGAGAGGGGTCAGAGGAGAGCAAGGAGGGGAACAGACAAGGAGAGGAGTGTGGTTATAAATCATACTGATGACTTTACAGCAGCTGAGCCCTTTTCAAAACTCCAGACTGAGATGATGTGTGTGTGTGTGTGTGTCTGTGCTCTCATCAAAATTCCGTAACAAGATGAACTTGCGTGTGTGAGTGTACGATCCCATTACAGTGTGTATATGCAGCATGTGTCTACAACCACACAACTACAGGCTGAGATAAGAAGCGGTGTGTGTTCATGTGTGTGTGTGTGCTCCCAGATCAAAAGTGCAGACTGAGATGAGGATCATTTCTTTGTGTCTGCGTGCTTACACATGAATGTGTGTGAGGTCATCCAAGCTTCAGAGATGAAATGTGTGTGTTTGTCTCTGGGTGTCTGTCAGATCGCAGTATATTCCACAGGGGGAGAAATTAAAAGCATAAATCTTGGCGACGAGTTTTTCTTTTGCTCGGGGGCAACGCAGACACCGTGAGCGTTCCAGAGGAGGTGACCCTCCGAGGCACATCCCCTCATGTGGGGATAAAATAACAACTACAGTACACAGGGATTTCAGGTGATTTCACACAGCCTCAGGCAGTGACAGTAGAAACCCTGAGCTTTTGGGCCCCAGTGATAATAAACCAGCTCAGCTACATTTGGAACATTTGGAAAATTTCACAGTAAAAAACAAATGACAAACAAGCATCTTCCATCACATGTTAAACTGAACTGTCATAGCTTATGTTGTAACCTAAGGTATCATGAAACATTTTGTCAACACCATGAGGACAACAGGTAACATGGTAATACATTTTTGAGGACCATAAAGAGATTAGGGGGTTAGCCAGCTAATTTTGAGCCTAACTGAGTTTTTGCAGTATCATAAAACTGATCATCAGCTGCCTACTAACTAATCCACTGTCTGGAGATAGTGAGTCTTATTATTTCTACAGGATCACAACATTTAAATACTTTGTTTGCAAATAAGTGAAAGACAGTAAAGAGCGCCATGTTTACAGAGCAATAAAACCACTTTGTCATTGTATTGGCTACGTTTAAAAAAAAAAACAGTTCAACACAACAAAAATCAGCATAGATGTCACTGAGATCTATGACAAGTGTGTCAGGCAGCTTTCGGCTATTTGGTTTGCTTGGAACACGTCAAGGAACAGACCTAGAGTTTTAATTTCTTCTTCTTTTAATTTCTCGCAGACCAGGTACAGGAAGTGCATTGCTGCCTCCTGCCAGTTAAAGACGACAATGCATTTGGTCTTTGCAGACATAACAGATGTACGTGTTTATTTGGATTTAGACCAGGGAAGTTAGATCCGATCACAAGCGGTCACACATGCATGTGGAGACACATTTTACTGCCAGGTGTAAACTAATGAACTTAGAGCTGTCCACTTGTGATCGGATCACCTGAGACTCATGGTAATTCCAGGTCTGAGCAGGGCCTCTGTGATGCCTGGCAAGTTACAGATTATGGAGTTTAGACGTTAGTGTACATTGATACAAAATCTAAGGGATCTCCAGACAGTCAGTTGGCTTATCTTATCAGTCGCACTGTTTAGGCCTCAATGCTCCTCACACACATGCGCACACACACACACACACACACACACACACACACACACACACACACACACACACACACACACACACACACACACACACACACACACACCCTCTTTTATCCTTCTATCTACTCTTCTAGCAGACCATATTTGTCCATATCCTGAGTCACCTGTTACAGCCTCTGTCTTTCCAAGACACTGTCTGAATCAGTCTCTCAGTAATAGTGTTGACTCAGTGACAAGTGACTGTTTACTCACCTTCCCCTCTCTTCTTCATCCCCTCCACACTGATCTCATATAACACAGGTAACCCCTTCCTCTGTATCACTCACTCACACACACACACACACACACACATACACACACATACACACACACACCCTCACGGATGGACAAGTTTAATTTCAACACCCCTATTGTGTATCACCTCCCACACACTGCATTGACCCTGCATGTTGGCCCACGCATCATGCCAAGTCAACACATGCACACATTGCACATAGAGTGTGTTAGCACATAAAAATGCACAGTGGCTTGAATAGGGGGGGGTTCTCTGATGCCCTACTTTGATAGATCTGAAAAAATACATTTGCTGGATAAGAACAGAGACTAAACACCCTGAATAAAGTGTCTTGATATGAAGCAGTCACAGGTGGAGAGTATAGCCAAAAGGTGGCGTTACTCTAAAATACCAACTATTCAAATGGAAGTAAAATAGTCACAGTCTATCAATCCACAATTTAAGAGACATTTGGTTTGAGATTTTTTTCAGACTTTTCTCCAAAAATGGACTCATGTAAAAAGTAGCTAAAGCCCTCCCCCCCGCACGGCATCGTCCAATCATAGCTTATCCACTGGAACCAGGCACAACTGGCCTGTCAAGGATTTTTCCTCACGCTGAAGTAGTGTGCAAGAGGTTCTCATATCTAACTCAGTATCTGAAGAGTTTGGAGGGTGTTGTCAGGTCAAAGACATTTCACACTACATGACCTTACACCTACCAAACACACTGGTTAGTCCTCAGTGGTAGCTGGTTAGCTACAGCTGATTAAATATGGTAGCGACAGTCATCATTTTAGGCTTGCTGCCTCTGTCACAGAGTAAAGACCCAGTGTTTCAAATGGACTTTCTTAATGACTTCCCTACACACATCTGAAGGTAGCAACAGTCAATCTCATTAGCTATTTACCTCAGAATACAGTATATCTCTCAAATTCTAACATTTGACAGGTGCTTCTAACTAAACAAACTTAATTTCCTGTAATCTTGTACGTTAGATAATAACTCTGAATCACTATGTGTCAGTACATGTGTCTGAGATTTTGTTATGAGTCACCGTGAAGACTGAGGACAAACAGGAGACTGCCAGCTACAGGTAGAGCATTTTTTTTCAATCTGCATGTCAATCAAAACAGTGACTCTTGCATTGCATTCTTTTGATTCAACTTCATGCTTATCTCACCAGCCTGACACACGCATGTCCGCACACATACTCCTCTTACCCGTCTGCATCTTGGTAGTTGATGTTGAGCCTTTTTGTGGAGCCCAGCAACTCTGGAAAAAAAAAAAAGACAGAGATGGAGAAAGAGGGAGGGATGGATGACGACCATTAGTGTTTATCTTTTCAACAGAGCTCTCCAGAAATCCCTCCATCCCTGCAGGAGCCTGTATGTGTTTCCACTGTGTTTTTTTTTTTTCCATGTACTTCTCCCCGTCATCACTCCTTCCTTCAAACAACCTGACAGCCCTGACAGGATAGAGAGCTTTCCTCACCTCCTGCGGCCTCACCCATCCTGCTCTCGGGTGCATCTGACACCCTCATGGCAGCCAAATGATTCATGAACAAATGATTCGCAGAAATGTACCATTCCACCTCATTTGCACTGCTATCTTATCAAGGGTCTTTGGAATTGAGAGTGACAACCATAAAGCACGAGCATGCCAGTACAAAACATATACATCTGTCTTTTTCCATAGAAGCACTTGGTGCAAAAATAACATAAGTCAGTTAGCACGACTGAACAAGTTGTTTTTCACTCACCTTGGAACAGACAGACTGAGACTTGTCCCATGTCTTACTCATTCATTCTGTACTCCAGAAAATAACATACGGTAGTCTACTCATCCATTCTCTTTCACCTGTTTTTTTTTTTAGAATTTTTTCACAGTTGAATACCAGTTGCCTAAAATTGTTTACAAACTGGTACCAGCAGTTACATAATGGAAATACTGCCGTAAAGAACCTCTAACCCCAACATTTGCAGCAGCAGTGCAGTTTTTTTTTTTTTTTTAATCTAAGGAATCAAAGTTAAAACTTTTATTGAGACAACACTAACTTCCTTTTCTACATGCATAATCCTCTTTTCTCTGAGTATCCACCACCAATCAGATCTGGCCATCATTCCAAAGCCCTACTCAACCCTTAAATCCTCATTTGATATCATATCAAACTAGACTTTCAGACATCGACTATCTCATCTGCAGCCCCTAAGGAGGACTGGAAACTCTCCTCCCACCGCTAAATATCCTTGGGCGTCCTACAGGAGAGAGCTACTGTAAAGGCCCTACTGTCCACCCAGACCCACGCAGGAACCAAACTGCCAAACCCTCTAAATACAGAGCTATTCATCACAGTCAATCTCCCTCACTGTTTTCTCCCACATAGGTGTGGAAAATCACATCAGTATGTGGTGGGGGTGGGGGGGGGGGGGGGGGGGGAAGTGTTAGCAGTGCAACAGTGACAACAGCGACAGGTACAAATATGAATAAATTGTGTAAACTGACTGCTTTAGCAAATGGGTCAAGTTAATGAGCTAACAAATTCGAAACTGACGATAAGTTTAAAAGCTTGTTAGTGCAGATTCTTTTATTTTCCCTTTTCAATAACTTTTTAGTGAATGAAATGGTGTAAAATGGTGCACAAAATACCAGGGGGCAGAAAACTTCTCTTCTTGGGGGTTTGTTCACAACCTTTCTGATCGTCTGCTTTCTGCTCATGTTTTGTCTGTCTGACTTCTTGTTAGCAGTGATGCTGCTACCCACATCTCAGATATTAACTTGGTAGAGCGATGTGATTATTATCCATAGGAACAACAGCCAAAACTATGAAATTAAACCCAATTTGTAATAAGTTGGACTGATCTTTCGGTAGAAATGAATGAATTTCTTCAAATAAATTTAATGTGACAGAAAAATGGATTATTACATCATCAAAAGACAATGCCTAACAGCAGCAGCTGTAGCAAAAGACTTGCTGTGAAAAAAGCTGTGTCAAAAATCTTGGAATAAATATTCCATACTAAAGAATAAGAAGAATAAAAGAATATGAAGCAATTTGCAAATTCATAGAATATAATTGGGTTCCCACTGGAGCCCTGATTAAAAATTCAGTTTTGTTCTTTCTGGCTTATGGATGTTATTTTTCAGCTCGCAAAGGTTGTAAAGGGAAAAATATTCTGATTTCCAGCGCAACTGTGTTTTTCGCATAAAAATATATGAAACCCTGGATAAAAGACAACTGTTTTGTTTTTTGTTTTTTTAATAGAACCTAGGTAGATAACATTTTATAATAATCGAGGAACTTGATGCAAGTTGTATACCATCTCCCCTGCAGCTCAGTGGATAAAGAATGTATTCTCACATCCATGGTTAGGATATCAATTCCCACTGGAGCCTCCCATGTCAGAAATGCACACAGTCACAGCACTGTAGGGGGGGTTCTGGAGGAAATTCTCTATCGAATGGCAACGTTAACATGAACAGCCCGGGTACAGTCCTGCTTTATACTGGAAATTATTGTAATGATTTTCCAGCAGTCAAATGAAGTTTGATAACACGCCTGTAGTAGAGCTTTTGCTGCTGAAGACGCAAACACATAAAAACAGGAGCCTGAAGGCACAAAAAGGCACATTGACAATGAGACAGATAGAGGGGTTGGGCGTTGGGCTGCTTGCCAAAACGGGGTCTAAACTGTCCCAGTGGTATGGAAAGAACAGGGCCTTTCAGGAGTTCTAGTTACAACATGAGCCGGCATTCCTCACATAGCACACCCACCATGCTATCCTACTCGCTTGCTGTCTCTCTGACTATACATCTACAACAATGTCAACTACCTCTTCTCTGCTCTGGGCTCTGTTCCCTCCCTCTTTTCCCTCTTTGCCCAAAAGTAGTAGGGGGCTCCTTCTGACATGGGAATCAATTAAATTACCAGCATGTGGACTCTATGTGTATGTGTAAGTGTGTGTGTGTGTGTGTGTGCGTGTGTGTGCGTGTGTGTGTGTGTGTGTGTGTGCGTGTGTGTGCGTGTTTGAGTGCTCGGGTGTCCCCACCCCTCACCCCTAGGATCTGGTGCAAACAGATGTGTAGTAAATCTCAAGCGTTGTGTTTTCTTGCAGAGACAGGGAAATTACAGGGGTTGCTCCCTGCTGAAAGCTGATGTCCCTGCAAACAAAAAATTACTGAATGCTAAGAGCTGAAGAGTTGTCAGTGTGGAAGCCCTCTATTGTTTTCTATGGTTACAACAAACAAAGCAAAGAAGCCACGTGATGCTGTGTTTTGATAGCCTTATCAGATGCATAAGCAATTCTCTGAACAACGCTGTTTATGCTCCCTCTGCACCTTTCTCGTAACAGCTGAAGCATCCTGGACAGAAGAAAGGGATAATGAAGCTTTGATGTGGAGAGCGTGGTTCACAGAGGAGCAAAGGAACGCTCAAAAGAGGAGAGAAATAAAGAGAAGAGGAGGAGAAGTTGGGGAGAAAGAAAGATTAATCTATTCCTCCATTCAGGTGAGAAGAGGGGATTTTTTTTGTGTGTGTGTCTGGCAGGTGCACAAACAAGAAAACATGCAAAGTTGTTTTTGAAACACTTGCACGCTAGCTAGTATGCAAACAGCTCCAAACCTCTTCACAGGAAGAGCAGAGAACAGGGGGAAAACAGGGAAAATGTAAATAAAAAGAAAAGACAACAAAAAAAGATGGATTGTTCCGCTCTATTTACTGCCAAAATGATCCCTCAGAGAAAAAGTTAGAAGCATCTATGTCAGCTGTCATACAATCAGTTGAATGAGACACACTGAGAGCTGTGGCTGCAGAGGGAAAGGCCGACCTCGAACTCGTGGGGGCGATACTGGTAACTCTCTTCTACAAAAAGTAGCTGAGGTTTGTCCAAAGAGGTCGGAGAAGTAGGTAAATTTAGCAACAATGGCAATAAGTTGGCAACACTGCCTAATGACGCAGAAACTGTTTGTGTCAATTCATCTTGAAAGCACAATGGCACAACACTCGTCAGCCAATCAATAGTAGACCTTCATCACTCAGTCACAGAGATTCGCCTTTGTAAGGCTGGCATCACTGTTGTGATTCAGCCAAAAAATGGATTAGTACAGCTCCAAAGATGTAATACTGATGAGTCCAGCTGTCTCAGTTAACAAGGGTGGGACCTTTTCTCTCTTACAGCAACACTTTGTGACTGAGGCTGATGTGATGAGTATAATTTAGCATAAAAGTCTGGTCTAGTGCATCTTAAATGTTGTTTGGCACTTCTCATGATGTACTGAGATGTACTTTTTGCTGAGTGCAGCTTTTGGACATTTGCCCTTTCCTTTTACTATCTGAATATATCTGAGATTCTTTGTCTTACAGCGTCTTGTCTGACTGAATTCTGCTGCCGCATGTCACCTTGGAAATACAAGCCATTCTAAAAAAGATTCACGTCTGTATTTCAATGTCTTAGAAAAAGAGAGAAAAGAGTTTCCACGGCTGTTTTGACAAATAGAGTAAAGACATCAGAAATAACAGCAGTTGCTTGCAAACTTTGAATTTTGTTCCAGTTTTCACTCCATATCTGGAAAAAATATTCCTTGCAGTTATACCATAGGGAATTCAAACCCACTTCCACCCACACCGGCTTCTCATTAACAAAAGCAGAAAAGGACACTTGATTCAGGAGTTGTGAGCTGGGACGAACCCCCGCACCACAAAGAGCAGAAGGTAGCCAGCACACAAACAGGAAAGCCACAGCGGCCTGGAGCGAGACCAAAATACAGGGGAGTGAGTAAAGGGGGTAATTTAAGGTCATCATCTGCCTCTGCCGATAAATGGCTTGTGGTCAGGTAAGGACCTCATCAAGGGAAACACTTATCTAAGGAACACATCCATCTAAGCGCGCTGATTACTGAGAGGGTAAACACAGTGCCTCAAACCAAACCACCAAGGCAGAGCGGGGACTCGGCTTCACGCCAGAATTCCTAATAAGGCTCCAAAAACATGATTAGGAATGTTTCAGGGTCCAACACACTGTTGTTGTTTATCATAACTAGGACTACCTAAACACAAGTATAACATTGACTATAGTTCCATAACCTAGGAAGGTGCCTGCAACCTTAAATTAACTTTAAAATCCCAGTGTCTCCAGTTTGGCTTCAGCAGTGCCAGCATCTTTGGCAGGAGGTGAGGTGGTGACCAAATCCCTGTAGGAGTGTGTGTGTGTGTATGAGTTTAAAACAATGTGATTAAACTGGGATGTTAAGTCTCACCAAGTGGGAGCCATCATCCACCTCTCTGTAGAGAGAAGAACAGAGAAAGAGAGAGACAGAGTTTGCCTGTGTCAGCTTAAACTGCTGCTGCTGCTGCTGCTGCCACGGCTTTCCTGAAAAAACTGAGAAGAGTCACTCCAGCTTCACAAATAACTCTGTAAAGTGGTGAGACTTTCAGCAAAGAATTTTTTTTACTGTCCAAATTATAGTTATTAATTTACCAGTTAGTCTAAAAATTAATAAGGAGATGCATTTGGAGACTAAAGTGTCCAGTTGACACAAATACACGACTTTTCTCCATTTTCGACATTTCTCCAGAATCTGATGCTGAATGGATGCTAATGCAACTGACTAAATCAGCTACCTGCTGCCTGCAGCTCTCTATGAAAAAGTAAAGATCTTTCTGACATAATTCCAAAACTCTTAAGCTTATTTTGAGAAGTAAATGTTTCAACTGCCACAAAATACAAAAAAAAAATAAAGTCCTCAAAAGCTGTTGAAGTTGAATTTGGACACTGTCTGCCAGAAATGTTTAGGAAAGGAATCTCGTTGAACAGTGTAATCAGCAGTAATCCTGCTAAGTCATACACCCACAGCCTGATATGTAATGCATGTTAATGCAGTGAACGGAGGCCCGCAGAGAAATACACGCCATAAAAGCAAGATCAGTATCAGTCTTTAAATAAGTGAGTGGCAGCCAAATGGGGTTTCCTGACAGAGTGCTACCTGTAACAGAACACCTTTTGTTTTACCTCTGGTTGTGCCGAGAGACTATGAGTATGTGTTGGACATAGACTGTGAATGGAAACAAAACTGGTTTGCTTGTATGTATGTATGTGTGTGTGCGTTTATGACGGTGTGTTCAAGTAAACAGTCATAAAAAACGTAGAGTAGGCTGTGTGCATCTGCTGCAGTTTGGAGTTTCCTTAAACTACAGAGGAAAAAAAGGACAGTATAAACAGTGCACACCACACACCCAAGGGCATACACATACACCAAATTTGCAAATTGACACACTTTAGATTCATCAATTCTTCATCAATTGCTTCATTGCTGCATCTTTTGCTATAAGGATAAACGCTGGAACTAGGTCTTGAGAAAACCCCTTAACATCAAAACAGCTCTGGGATGTATCATCCAATAAATTTGCTCCATTGTTAAAAATGTAGAGAATAATCTCCCGTGGTGCTGCTGGCAACTAGGTCAGGCACATTCAATATTCGCTGACAATGAGCCAGTGTGGAAATGAGAGAGATGATCTGTAGTGATGTGTCGCCTTCTGTGTATTAAGGCGTGCACGTGAACTACAGCTGTGCACGTCCTCTTAAATGACAGGAGACTGGAACATGTGTAAACACAGTTGCAGGTTTCATATTACATAACATGTCTCAGTCCTGCACCTTAGGGACAAAACACTTTACATACCATTCAAATCATCTGTTTACTCTACTTACCCAACTCGCTGCCGAGCCCCTCCTTTATTTCCATGCACTTTGAGGCTCTGGATTAGACTGGTTTACCGCCTCAAAATATAGGCCTTGGAGGTAAAAACAATCTTAATATTTAACATGCACCCGGGGTAGGGGAATATGGTGTTATATACTGTTCTGTACTGTTCTAAATTTGCCAACCATCAGTATTAAAATATTGAATTTTAATATAAGAAACAGGGCACCCACGACTCAATTTGTCCATCACATGTCCATGTGCAGTTGCATGTGGAGTAAGCTGGCTATCTGCTTGGGCAGAAAGAAAAAAAACATCTCATATAATGGGTGACTATGCAAAGTTCTATCAAAGAGGCTGCGAATGACCTTGACAGCTATACAAATCTGTGCAGCCAGAGAGGTGCACGCTCACAACAGAGTTACAGGGTGAGAAGGTTTCTTTACGGAAATGTTCCATCTTCACTCATATGCCACAAGAGGCACACAACTTCCTCTAATGAGACCAATTTGGAGCCAGCACCATTACGTTTCTGAACATTAGACTCAGGACTGCAACTAATTATTACAAGACTGGGTCGTCAAAGGACCCACAGTCCAAAACCTAAATGTGTGCTATTTACCGAAGTTGTTGTCAATTACTTTTCTGTAACTTAACAATTAACCAACTAATTGTTTCAGCACTATTTAAAATGTAAAAGTTTTTATCTCCTACAATGACAGTCTTCTATCATGACACACAATATGATATGAGGCTAAATATTACTAATGACTATAACCGCTGCCATAGGCAGTCATGTTTCTAGCTTGGCCATGAGCTCCACTGAACAAAACTGGCAGGATCTGCAGGTGGGGAACTGGTGAGGGATCTGGTATATTATTTGTTATTCAGAGCCCAGGATGCAAATGTGTGACGACTGACATCACCTCAGTGTAAGAGCAGACAACAAGCTGCTCTTACAGCAATAATTATTTTCAGGCAACAACAAAGAAACAATACTCTATCGGCATCCGTTTCAGTCTAATGAGGTATTCCCTTCCCTTTTCTTTTTCTGTGCTTTGTGTCTAGGAAGAAGACGGCCGAGGAATGACAGAAACAAATCTCTACCCCTGAACCACAGCCACTCCTGAAGAGGACTGGGCTGTAATGAGAGGAAATATGACACAGGTTCACGAAGAGTTCACCTGCCTGGAAAACTTTTGTGTATTTGTTATAAAGCTTATGCTGGCTCATCGCCGTCTGCTCTTTGATGCTGCAGAGATGTCGACTGTACAGTCTGCTGTGTGCAGCACTTCACCACATCACTTTCTTTTTCAATGCCATTTTTCAAACAAAGCCGAGCCTTTTCCATTTCACTAATGACACCGGTTTCCTTTGCCATGTGATTGGTTTTGTACAATCTCGAAAATGAAGTTCCACTCGATTCAGTCATTTGCTGCCACAGACTAAAAATGCAGTGTGCTGACCCCTCTGGAACTCTGAAGTTCTGGGCTTCCACCGGCTGTTCGTTCAGTATTTTCGCCGACAGTAGCTAAGCGAAGCCCTGAGGCCATTTCTGAGCATGCTGCTGAGGTCAAAAAAACCAACAAAACAATCGAATTCACATAAACTACTTTTCTCACTGACCCCCTTCAGCTAGTTAGTTAACTGTCATGTCATTATTGGACTTGTGCCAAACACCAGCCCGAGGTCACACATACTTCTACGTGGATGGAAAAGTCATTACATTTCTCATTTAGCCTAAGAGGCAAGGATCAATACGCTCTTGTGGCTACATACTGTCATATGTTACTTAAATGTTTGTTTAGGACAAGAGCAACAGCTACTACCTGCTCATAGACTGTTTTAATCTAATCAAACACCAAAACCTACACTGTAAGGCAGTAATAGCTTGACTAACCACATCCAACCTCCTCGACACAACACAAAACCCACAGAATGATGCCATTTATGTATATGTACACACACACACACACACACACACACACACAGCTGTGGAGAAGACAGATGATGGAAAACAAATTGGAGAAAGGCTGTGTACATCAGTGAAGTTATCACCAATTCCACTTGTTCCCTCCACGTCACAGGTTTGCCTAACATAGACACACATTGATCCGCTAGTCGAACTAACATCCAAGAGTCTGTTATCCAGACTCTTCTCCTTGCAATGAATAGTGTTTTATTCCAAGGCACAGTGGCTTATCAAACAACTACAAAGCCAGAAGATATGAAGAGCCACCACAGACATTTCTATTTGCATCCAATTCAGGCTAAGAGATGGAAAGAATAGGTGAATGAAATGAAGGTTAAAAAAAAAGGGTGAGATAACGTGGAAGATCAAAGCCACAGCACCAGCCTCTCCTGCTGATTCTCATTACTGCTAACAGATACTGACACAGCCTAATTCCCATTTGGGAGACGCACTCAACTCAAGTTTATTATAGACCCATAGCACAAACTGTGTCTCAAATGGCTGTACATAAAATAAAATAAATAAATAAATAAAATAATAATAATAAAAAATAAAATAAAATAATAATGAACATTACCAAAGTATAAAAGTTTAAAAAGTGTGTTAAATTACATATAAAACATAATACATTTTAGAATATTTAAAAATAAATAAAAAGTGAGGTAAAATACAACAATATAAAATGTGTACATCATAACTGACCTTAGCAGCTGCACTACTCAAACACACATATACAAGTTCGTGTAAATACACACGCAAACAAAACCTCCATGTCAGGCAATTATCCTTGTTCCATGAACTCAGAGTACTCTGCCTACAGATATCTATATCTATTTTTTTTGGTTGTTGTTGTTTTTCCCCTTATCACAGAGCCAAATCCAAACACATGAATACAGTTGCAGGGCATGTAGAGACAGGGGAGAACCCACTGACACCAGGCCTCACATTCTCAATGCTACATTCACGCACCTGCCTGACTGAGGGCTTGTGTTTTTAGTAACAGAAGAAAAGCATGGAGCTAAATGAAGATGAGTGCCAGACTTAACTATGTGCAGCCTAGGGCAAGTAATAAAAGGCTAGTTATGCTAGATTAGATGGCAGTCTATTGCAACCACACACACACACACACAGACACACACACACACACACACACACACACACACAGTACTTAATTCCTTTGGTAATTTCCTCAGCCATCCTAGACAGGCTAGCCCATCTGTCAGAGGACGAAAGGGGTCAGGATTAATGTGTGTGTGTATCTGATACAGTGCAAGACTAGGTGAGCACCACTTGGCTGCTAGTCAACTGTCTGGCTAATAAAGTAGAAGACTGATTAGCCCAGTTAGCTGGTTAGCTACATCTTGCTGCTACAGACTTAAAACACAAGAAAAGGCATGGAACAAAAGTAATAGAGTGGAAGGAGAATGAACTATGGATGCGTTTGGACATGTGCAGTATATATGCACTCAGACAACATACACTTGCATGCACATGCACATGCACAAGCACACCTCTTCTTAGGTACCCTTAAGTCTAACAGACTTCTAATCTGACATTAGGCCAGATGGGTTATCCCTAATTCAAGGTACAGGAATGAAGGCAGAGGAAAGCCAAGATAAAGGATGGGGGGTGGGGGTGGCTGAAGAAAAGGATCTGCAAAAGGAAGAACCTAAACTTAATTTATTAGCTTTCGTTCTGAGGGTGAGATGAGAAGGTTTGATATCAGTCTCTTATCGGCGCGTTAAAGTGCGGAGCTGGAACCAGGTTGTGGTTAGCCGAGCACAGCCTTAAAACTGCGAGCAGGGGGAAACAGTTTGAAAAAGGCCAGGGTGAAAAAGCAGAGAAATGTAAAAATGACAGTTTGTGGTTTTAGGTGGAGTTACATGCTGGACCAGTTTGGAGATAATTTTTTGGTATCCATTCACCCTGCAATTCTGTGCAGCGTCTTCCACTATAGCTGTGCGTAAGTTGCAAAATATAGTCAGTGAACACAGGTTTTGATATAGGTGTGTGTGCAAGCAAAACAAACCTGACTTTCGGAAACTCTAAAACAAAAACTTATTTTAATAAGTGAGGTTTAGAGGTGCTTTTGGGGCTTTTTGAACTTTGGACAGAGCCAGAGCAACTGTTTCCTCATACTTCTGAAGATAAGTCTAACTACATGATGACTCCAGCTCCATACCTGACAGACAGATATGAGGCTGATGCTAATCTTCTTGTTTAACTTTCAGAAAGAAAATGAATAACAGTATTTCCTAAAATGTTCCACACAGGTACCAGAGATATAAACCTGTAATAACTTTTAACTGGTTTTTTTTGTCCTCTTGGGGACAGTGGAAACAAGTTGTGCTGCAGGTTCAGATACTAATTAATTCTCTTTGGGTTCATCACTACGAGTGACGTGTTTCACATTGCCAAATTGTTTTTCTCACATTTGATACATTGTTATTATCCAGAAAATATCCAGGATATCCTCTTTAAAGGCACAATTAAATAGCATCTTTACTTCCTTAATATGATGTAGCTCCTGTTCAGACAAGTTCTTGGGTGAGTCATATCAGAGTGCACAAGGTTTCTGTGTTAGTTAAAGAGTGCCAAGCTGTTTGATTTGATATGAGACGGAGGGCTGGGATTACTTAAAAAATTCATAAGGATTTTGATTAGATTTTATGTTCATGTTTTTTAGTGCTGGACAACTGACCTACAACTGTTCATTTTATTGTGTCCTGAAGAAGACCGAGGTGATGAAAGGATTCAAACAAGAAACTGAGTCTTAAAGCATAATTATTTAAAGATGGATGAACCTCAAATTGGACTTAACACTACAGGGATATGCCTGCATGCTTACACTGAACAGGCCTGAGTTTGTAAAGAAAATTAGAAAGTATAACTTATTGTAGAAAGGTCATTAATGATTAATCAGTAGCAAAAAAACAAAAAACAAAAAAAAAACACCAGTATGGATTGTGAATCTCTGCTTTTAAAGTGTGAACAGAATTCATGAGCGAGTATACCAAAGGGAACCCCAAGTTTACTGCAGTGAGTTTCAGTGGTGCTGAAGCTGATGTTGGGTTTTTCTTTAAAAGGGGAACATGTAGTCTCATAACAAAATATGATCAGAATAAATCTCAGTGGACTTCCCATGCACATGACAATAAAACACCACGTTTTCCTGACCATCTGTCTTTGATGAAAAAGTCCCCATGGTTTGTGAAGGTCTGAGTCATCAATATACAATATGGCTGACACAAAAGATGTTCAAATATGATCTTTTGCCTTTGTGTCATGGCTGTTTGTCCATCTGTCCACTGAGAATTACCCAAAGGCCTTCTGTTTACTGTGACAGAAGAGAGGGTTGGGCCGTTGGGTCAAGATGAAAGAAAGAATGTGCTGCGACAAAAGACATTGTAATCATGTCAGCCTCTGCAGAACCTCTAGTCTCTAATGGTCCCCGTTCAGGGAGGGGCAAACAACACCCACTTTAGTCAACTCCCACTCAGGAGTACATGAGAGGGGGACACCTTGGGCAAGATGACTTTACGAGTCAAGCTGTCACACTCCTGCAACAGGAGTAGCTGGACAGAGGCTGCAGCCTTCTGTCTATCTAATGTATCTATATACACCATGCACACCTGACTTGTCAGTTTGCAACAGCTAAGCAAAAAGAGGGAGACTGTGGTAAGTCCACTTTAAATTGACTGAACACCCGGCCTGATGTCAGCAGATGGCTGATCGCAGAAGAAACCTCCCATCTCAGCGCCCTGTCCATCAGCCAGCCTCAGTGCCACTGCTAATCCCCCTGGGACACTGCAAGTCTCAACTCTGCCACCTCCCAGCTTTACAATCAGGTTGCTGCACCTAGCAGAGCTGCTGCTGTGATGACAGAAATAATGCTATTTAAAGGCTGATGATGGTGACGACCATGATATAAAACACAGAGGAAACCAAACTTTTGGTATTTTGGTTTAATAAATGACTTAAATTAACCAGTTATCAACAATTTTGATTTATTATCTGTTGATTGACAAATCAATTAATTGCCAAAACATTGGATCTTTGCAATGTACTGCTGCACACTAATATTTGCATGGATGTTGGAAGGCAGTTGTGCAGAGGCTGGAAGGAAAAGACCACAAAGACAATGTTATGTTAGGAGGGGTAGGAGAAAAGCTACAATGAGTTTACTTCTGTGAAGAAACAAAAACTCTACTCTACTATGTTTTAATCATCCATCTGACATATTGGACAAATAAACAAGAGGAAGGAACAGGAAGTAGCCAAACTAGACAAATACTGGATGCTGGACCATTTCTTCTTCTTTGAATAAAAGCCCCACTGTTGTACTGCACAACATGTAAAGTTCTATTATATGATCCTGCACCTAGTGTGTCAGTTTCATATTATGTAACTGTCACACTCCCGGACAACCAACAACATGAGCAACCTGTCACAGTCAGTCCCCCTTTTGCTAAGTCCCATACATCCAGCCAGACCAGCTGACCAGACGCCCCCCCCCCCTCTACCAGTACTCTGTATTTTTGTCTGTCCTCCACATACTTGGTTCCTCCCTGATCCCCAAGATCCATGTGCAGGAGCCTCCCTCCTCCATCTGCTCCCAACCCCGGTCCAAGGCTTAGTCTGGGGCCTCGGGAATGTCCAGCACGTCGGCCTGACATCTCCACACCAGCTTAAAAAGCACCTGACCTCTCCAGAGGATTTGCGCTTATGGATAAGTTTTGTTTGTGGAAATCTGCCTATTAGATTATCAAATATCTTGTGTTCACAGTTGACATTTTGTCCATAGTGTGGAGCTAGAGGGGGAACTTAATTCTCTGTGGAGCACAATGGTGTTCAGTAAATCTAACAATTCTGAACATTTGTTGTATACAATTGAAAATTTTAGCCAAAGACATCACAATTCATCCTCTGGGTCAGTGATTATTAGTAAATTGGACAGACATACAGCCAAAAGTTTTCAAGAGGACATTTTTATCTCAGGCCAAACTTTTGAACATGGAAACAAAAAAAGTTCAACTCAAATGTGATTTTAAGTTCATGAAACAAGTAAAATCAATCATCGGTAACAATGCACAACCCTACTTTTGGGGCAGCTGGTTTTCAAACCTTTCAGTTCACTCCTAACCAATCAATCAGTTTTTATTGACGAGGCGGTTCTGTGAATGGGCAACAGTGGAGGTCATCTGCAGAGCCCTCACTGCCAGCTGCAGCATGTGCTGTGCTCCAGACACATCAGACACCGCAGGCTCTGACTGAAGTGACAAATGACTAGCCCATTGACAACGTTCTGCGAGGGTCCTCGAGGATCAGTGACGTCGAAAGCAGCATGTGCACACGTGTGGGAGTCAGTGTGTCATTTGTTTCTGTATATCTGTGTCTGTCTGTTGGTAACCTCCCTGCCTGGTTGGCCCAGCTGACCATCCCTGCTTTAGAGTGAGTTTGGGACCACCTACCTGTTACATACACAATTTACTCCAAGTGCTTTCAGAGCTTACTCTAAAGCTGACACTTTAACTGTAATTATCTTTGAGATTCTGCACTTGACCGGGCACTACTTTCTTTCAGGACTTCAGTACTTGAACTTCAACTGAATATGCAACTCACTTCAGCACTTTCATTTAAACTAGTACTTAAACTGAGACTTCATCTTCATTCACTGCTTTCACTTGAACTCAGCACCTCCATTCCTACTTCAGCTTCTTTCAGTGTATGTATCTAGACTGCCACTTCAACTGCTACTATTTCAGTATTTCAACTCATTCAAATGGTACTTAAATAATGTAAGATACATACAATATTTAAGTCGCAAGCCTTTTCTTCAGAAGACTTTGGCTTTTTTAGTTATGCATTTTATTATTTATTTATTCAATTCAATTTTTATTTCTGTATTTATTCATTTATTTGTTCATTCAAATATTAATGTTTTTTTTATTTTATGAAGAACTCGTTTTTCATCCTCCATAATTCTCACTTGGGAGCCGCCCAGTACAACCACGATGCTGAATTTGGCTCCTGTGCTGCAGATGAAGTGCCTTGCTCAAGGGCACCTTGATGGTAGTTTATAAAACAGCAAAGAACATTACTCATTCACTTTTCCCAGCCGCATTTTCCCAGCCAGTTTGTCAGTCATTCATTGTTCACAAACCAAAGCACACACACACACACACACACACACACACACACACACACACACACACACACACACACACACACACACACACACACCAGTACAAAAACAGACAATATCACTTTTAATATTCTCTGCCAAAGCAGCGCCTGCTGTCTGTATAGTGTGCAAAGTGTGTAACAGGCTTTTTCCTGACAGCCACAGCTTTGTTCTCAGAGCTTGTCATTGAGCAGCCAGCCATACTGATGAAAGCCCAGAACAGATAACACCACAAAGAGAGGCTTCAACTTCACAGCCTGCATGGCCTTAACTTTCCCCAGGCTTGGATAAGGGAGTACATGTCATTTGCAACAATGCTACTGTAAAGCGAGCTCGCTTGTCGCCTGACTTGGTATCTCCGCAGATAAGGAACTCCGAAAGAAGAAGAAAGCCCCCTAAAACCCACACAGCAAGACTCGCAAGCTGCAGGGGTCTGCATTTAGGAGATTAGCCCGTGTTGTGCCGCAGTTTGAATCCACTTAGTTTCAAATTGTCCCTGACCTGACGGCTGGAGGGGGCTGTGTTTCGTGATCGACAGCTGAACCTGACCCCGTGGTTATCTCAAAGAAACTGCACTTGGTTTAGAAGTAACAGCAACATCGCCACAAGCAATAGCTCTGGCTCTGCTATCTAGGCTCTATTGCACAGTGGAAACAATCACGCTCCCAGGGCCAGAGCACAGCACAAAAACAACACTGCATAGAAATAGCAGAAAAACCTCTGCTGGCTTCATACTTACTGGTTTTGTTGCACTTGACTTTGGAGAGAAGCTTGTGGGCCACCAGAAGATCCCCACTCTTCACTGCCACCAGCAGATCCTGTTCTTTCCCCATGATTACAGACCTAACCACAGACACGCAAACTGCTTGCAGTCGACAGCTAAGGTCACTTTTCTTTTTTGTCTTTTCAGTGCTCCTTCAGGCGCACGGCTTCAGCAAACATTTGTCCGAAAGTTAACAGTTAGCTGCTGAATCCCAGGCATGAGATGAGGTTGTGAATAGAGGGTTTAGTGGCATCTAGGGAGAAGGAGTCTCAGGTGGAAGAGCTTCTTCCCCGTTCTGTCGGAGTTTGGGTCCATTTTCTCTGATAACTGTGGTTTTGGATTCGGAGTTGTAGCAGAGCTGGTGGAAGCTTAGTTGCCTGCAGGGCTGAGCGTATGTTTATAGTCAGATGTCTCTGTCAACCTGGAGGCAGCAGCTGCCCAACCTGCCATTACACTGCAAAGGAAAGAGCCAGAGAGAAATCAGTCTACAATCACTGCAAAAACACATTCAGTCAAAAGAGTAGCCACTTCCATAACTATGAAACCAGAGTTTATGTCACCATATGACTCTGTAGGGCTGGATATTAAACATCAGTGACCAAAATGTGTCTGTAGTACAGAGCACTGAAAATAGATTTATTATATATATTTATTGCCTATAGGTAAAACATGTCAGGCCTTTTTAACAGCAGGCATTTTGACTTGTCATAATAGGAAAAGCACAGGTGTTGCTAACATTAACAATAGCTCAGTTCTACTTAAGAGTCCCAGTGAGCCATGACAGTGCATAAGCATGAACAATACCAGGACCCTGCAACTGATGCAGCTCAATGGAATCATTATTATTCATTTTATTATTTGCACCTGTTCTTTTCTTTCTGTAACATGTCAGGTATCTTCTGTTGAAAAAGTCCAACAAAGCCTGACCAGTAAATTAACCTGCCAGATATATGGACACATGCTAACTTTCTCCAGATATTTTAGCATCGGCATATGCATTGGCCAATACAGTAACAAGAGCTGAAAGTACAGAGCTGCAAAACATGTATTTGAGGCAATGTAGAACATGTCTCATTATAAAGCAAGTTTTTGAGAGAGCACTTTACACTGTAAAATGTCCTGCTCGGGACAACAAAATTCCTTAAAAACCACTCTGAGGGATCCTTATCAAAAATGTTTAAGTTATGTGATTATACATAAAAACTCATATCAGCTAATATGTCTTTATCAGATGCTTTAAAATCTCAAAAATCCATATCAGTGTCAGCCTCACTCCAGTATCAGTGGAGCTACATGTCGATTTTTGTTCACTGATTAATCAGTGAATCATTTAGTACAGTGGTTCTCACACTTCTTGTCATACCTTTGGAAACTGGGAAAAACCGCCATAGGATTCATAAAATAACTGCACTTTTCTTTCCACACATTTTGTGTTTGTTTTTGTCTTTTCTGTCCCTCTGAAAAGTCTCTCCATCTTTTAGCTCACATCTTCTTTTGCTGTCATAACAAATCTACAATCCTGAATCTTCATCGCCTTGCGAGCACTCCTTATTGTTCCCAAATTAATTAGATTCATTCAACCATAGAACCATGCTGTCAGGATTAGACATGCGACTTTAATGTGGCCCAACTTATGTTTGTTTTCTCTGATCCAGGAAGCCCGGTCCCTCAAGAGAGCGAAGCTAATCTGTTACTCTTCCCGTGCAGGAATAAGGTCTCCGTCTATTGATAACATTCCCCAAAATTGAAGGAAGCATCTTTTCAGCCCAGCCGTGTCTGGCATTCTGCCTGCTTACGCCTTTGGAAAAAAAAAAAAAAAAGCTCTGTATTTTTCTCTCCAAGAGAGAAAGTGAGGCAGAGCTGACTGCTGCTTCAGAAACAATTTAGCTGAGATCCCAATCATGTGGGACAACAAGTGAAGAAACAACACTAAAGGGACACAAAATAACCAGGAAAAATGTTCTCAAACAGGGGCAAAACAGTCCCCCTGGGTTCGTCTGTTTCTGCCAGTGCACATCACAACATCACTCAGGCTGTTTCAGTGAGCCACACAGCCTCCAATTAGAACAGGAGTCCACTCTGTGTGCAAAACACAACCACAATTAGGAGTCCCAGTGAATAGGCTCTCCTTGCACTCTCTCTTGGAGGAGCAGAGCAAGATCTATCTTGTTTCTAAGTGAGGAGTTACTATGTAAGCAATCCACAAGTTCTGAGATTTAAAAAAAAAAAAAAAGTCAGATGACTTTGTTTTGCAATTCTCAAAAGCATTATTATTCTCTTTGTTATCCCAACAGACATGACCAACCCACTCAAGTAAATATTTTTCCTCTGCAGCAGGCTTGTCTTTGATTGTGTTTGATATTATAGTCTATGTTGTGTATCGGGTACATTTTGCAAGTCAAAAGCATGAGTAGGCTATCTTGTCTACCGGCCTATTTAGGGCTGTTAGACAGATAGTTCAGTTATTCCTACAGACTACTGGGTGATCATGCAGTAGTGTAACCCAGCAGCAGATGCCAATGCATGTCTTTGCACTGACACATGATCTAAAACTAGCCAGGCACCTTGCCAGGCAGTAAACAACTGCATAGCCCGTTACTGACATGAGCCAGAATGTAAACAAGGAGTCCAAAATGGGTTTGTTAGGCTGAATGTCAAATGGATGGAGCAGGGGTTAAATGAGGTTCGGTGCTGGACTTTGTTATGGAATCCTGAGTGACAGGACTCACACACGTAAGAAAGCTTATAATAAATCCTTCAGTCAAGACTAAACTGTAAAAAAAATAATCATTAACAAATCCTTCAGTCTATTGTTCGGTCTCAAAATATTTACTATAAACAGGTGAAAATGGTTATAAAAGAAGCAAGTGAGAGCATCACAGATTATTGCAATTGTAATTCTGATTTCTTTTTTTTTTTTTTTACTGTCACAAACAGTCTTCATAATTAATTTACAAGGCTCAGTAGTATTTTGACAATATTTTGGGGACAGTGTTTTGTAAAACACCGTTCAATCATGTGCGGATCATTTCATACCAAACCCCATTCTTAACTCTGGCAATTTAATCCCAAATGAATTCGATGCCGAGTTTACCTGAAAACTGCTCGTTAAAAGTTAGCATTCTCATTCTACTGTTTGTCTGCAATTAAAAGCACATAATAATATCAGATGTTTTGACAGCGCTGCAGTAGTTTCCCCTGAAGTCTTGAGGGGGGGCGAAGAACCACGGAAACACCAGACATATTCAGCCGGTACCTCCAGCTAAAGGGAGAGCGTTTTTAAACTGCCTTTTCGGACTCACTCATTAAAGTTTGCCCGCTGCTATATTCACCGTGTAACTCGTCCGTACATTTAGCCTCCCTCGTTTGCCACCTTATTGTCAGTCTCAACTGTCAAGGTGTTCCGACACCCGTCCAAAACACACGCCTTCCCATCTGTAACATGGAATAACGTGTTTTACCTGAGGTCGTTTCACCGAGCGTCTTTTCTGAATAAATAAGTTTATAAAGAGATGAGAGGTCTCACCTGTTGTAGACGGTGCACGGCAGGTGGTAACAAACAAATTAGAGTTTCTGAGGAAAGAGCGTTAGACCGCACGAGACGGAGGAGCCAGTGTCAAGTGCGTAGCATGAATATACAAGACTTCCGGTAGTAAATTTCAAAGTAAAACTCGATTGCTCAACGTGCCCGACGATGTTGAAACTTTGGTTGTCAGTTCGTCTGTCTTTTTACTTGTTTGATATATCATTTGTCGCTGAAAGCTAGCAAATTGTGTGTATATATATATAGAGAGAGAAATATTTAGTGTGAATATCTGAAACGTATGAATGTTGCACTTTTTGTAGCTTTGCCAGCCAACATTTCAGGTTTTTATTTTGAAAGCAAAATTACATAACTTCTGCTAATATAGCATCTATTATCCTTCTTAAATCCGACTAACTTTACGGAGTCCTGTGGCTGTTCAATCTATTCCTGGATACCCGGGATCCCACAGAAAGAGTACAACCCAAGTTAAGTAATCAGAAGAAAAAGTTATTTAAAAGGCAGTTCAGCTAAAGGCAGGAGGCTGCCTCAAATAGTTTGGTTAACGTCAGAGCTTTTCAATATTACCGCTAACAACCCCTCAGTCTCTTTAAGTTAAATTTACCCCCCAGGGACTGAAATGTAAAGGCCTTTGTTGTCTAATCGAATTTACTTGTCTGGGTGATTGCAGTGACAAAGAAACTTGTAATAGCCTCCTGCATTATTTAGACAACTCCTAGCCTCATTAAGGAAAATGAAACTGTGGATCGGCCCCCCAGGAGCCATATCAAGGACCCCTGGAGACACTAAGGACGACTCCGAAGACAGTGAGGTTGTGTTGTGGCGACATCTGCTGGTTAGAAACTGGTACTGACACTAGTCATCATCAAATGCCCTCAACCCCTCTCTTGCTGTGTATTCGTATTTCCATTCATAAGCCAACAAATATAAAATTGTCTGCAAATCCACAGGGAAAAAAAAACAGCAAAAGTAATTTAATGCCATGCTCAGGGTCTAGTTTGTAAATACTTTTCATTTGCATTAAAATTATGGTGATTTTCTAATCTCCCTTTTCTATAATCCCAGCTCAGAGGGATTTAGCTAATTCTGACTCTTTTTTTAAAAACTTGTCAGGATCATTTTGGTACCCCAGTATGAAGACTTATAGTCTATAAATAGAACTCTATCTCAACATGATGTCAAGCTAAAAGACAGAAATGAAAACGAAAAAAGTCTATGATGATATGTGGGGTTTTTTTTTCACTTGTCTCTACCAGTATGAACTCTGAAAAGTCTAATTAGTCAAAGATAAGAGATAAAAAGTTAAAATGATGAGATGAAATACAAAATTATGGCATGAAAAGAAATAAGGTTTCAGTAAAATGCACACACACTAACAGAGCTGTGGCTTGGTCTTCAGACTTCTGCAATACAAATGCCAGAAGAAATCATTACACTTGCATTTTGAAATATGGCGGCGAACGATGTTTACACTGGTCGAATCAGATGGTCTGAGGAGACGGAAGATTGACCTGTTCAAAAGTTTTTATTTTTCTGTTCTGAAGATATCACCTGCATCACTTTATTAAAGTTAGACAGAAACGCCTGCGCAAAGCACAAACAAAGCTAATAGCCACAATTAGCACATGCACTTTGGTGAGACTTTCTGCATAATATGCGAAAACGTTTTGCATATTATGCAAAAAGCTGGACGCACACTGTTTCCATATTATGTAAAAAGTCCTAAAAGTGTTCAGTTATTAGTTGAATATGTAAAATTGTGGTGATACAGCAATTAAAAAAAAAAAAAATCAGTAATTTTTAAACGAAAGGTAAATTCCGCAGTTATGTCTCACGATACAAATGAATTACATCTGCGAAATATGGCCGCTACCTTTTCCTCTCAGAAACATTATGCATTTTCGGCTTCACCACAGGTATGTTAATAGGAAATAAATAAATTAACCAGACAAAACAAATAATGAAGTTGTGGTCAAACCAAATCCGCGGAAGGACAGTTGAGTGGTACCGTCCCGGGACACGTTTGGAGGTTACACAGGAAGTGCGGAATATGCGGATGTGGATTTTTGTTGTCATAATGGGCAGATACCACACAAGTCAAAGCCTACCTGGATGTTTGTAACAGATTATCAGACAATAGATTCAAGACACTAAGATGGCGAGTAAATAGCCGCTGGTTTACTTAAATCCACCCCACCCTCAGGTTTGTTTGTTTGTTGTTTTGGAGCTGGAGACATGTCCCGGCGTGTTGACTTACAATTGGCTGCTTTTAGCTTCTTTATCATCTAATATTAACCACGTCTCAGCGGCCAGTCCGTTCGCTTCTTCGGGGACTGCAGCCGCTGTCAGTCTGTCAGCTTTTCTGCTCAGAGTTGTTGTCCATTATGTGTCACCCACAGCTGAGGACACTGATTTTTGTAGCGTGGGTGCTGGGTTACGTCGCCTTTCTGCTGTCCATCAGAAGAATGTGGACCGGGAAGTACGTCCGCAGTCCGCTCGTGCGCTCACTGTTTGTGAACATGGTGAGCGAGAGCGAGGCGGCCGCCACCGAGACACAAGAGGTATGAATTATTCACGGTCAGCCAGGTATCTGAAGTTTGCACGGTCACACTTGTTCTTATGAAGACTAGACTAAGACTAGACTAAGGTGTGATACCAATATATCTTAAATAACCTAATATAGACTGTTATTATATCACCCTGAATGATTTCTATGCCTGTCCTTGCTGTGTAATATAATTGATAATTATTAATTAATTATAACTAGTTCTTGGAAGTCTGTAAGGAAGGCTGAACTAGTTGTGTGTGCATCCGCAAAAACCTTTGTGAGAAAGCTGCTGAGAACCGTGGCATAGAAAAGCATGTGCTCTGGCAAACATCATGAAATATAATTCAAAGATGTCTCTACACGATCATTCACTCAGTAAGTCACAGAAAATCCAGTGAAAGGATCAAGAACACTCACTATGGAGCAACAAGAACCTCTATAAATATACGAAACATCAAATAAAAATATAATATTCAAAAGACTGTTCTGAATGCATAGATAAATTGTAGTGTCATTTCTATCTAGCTTTATACTGGACTTTCGGATGGTGGTGTTGATGTGGATTTTTCAGGTCAGGCTGTAGACCCAGTCAAAGGCCAGTTGAAGACTGAGTCCCACTCTGCCCAAGTGACCACACCTTTCTCTTTATTCTTCTCTTTAGTCTTCTCAGAATTCTAAGTGTTCAAGTCTTCTTCAAAGGAAATTACAAAGTCAGTCACATACAGGAGTCCAGAGAAGCGGAGTCCAGAGAGCTTTATTCTTCAATACAGAGTTCTGTCCTGCAGAAACAACTGAATTTTACCAACTGTTCTTCATTTTGTATATTGTAGGCTGTGCCCAGGTTCAAGGACATGTCTGGGCATAATTGGGCATGTCCCTTTCTCGTTTTTCTTTTGTCTGGCCGGTGTGATTTTACTTGCGTCAATACTCACGTCAGACTTCTCTTTTTCCTGGTTTTTAGCAGGCCTAATTTCTAATGGTGTCTCCTCCTGTCTCATATTAACCATAAAAATGTACTTATACCAGCCATATTATGCTTCTATTGAAATATATATATATTGTAATGGTATCCAGGTGTCTGTTGACTGCTTTCTAAAGAGAGAGCCTTTGTTAAAAGAAGTGGCCTTGTACATAGTGGCCTTAGAGACAGAACATACTTACACATACTGTACCCATTACTGAATAAAAATTCTGACACTACAGTGTAGCACTGGAGCTCGGCCAATTTCTTTACTGCAGTTTCTTTTTTTCTTATTGGACATACAAGTTGATTACTGGTATATCTTCTGTAAGCTGATATTGGCCAATATATCAGCCTGGTGGATTTATTGATCTGGCTCTAGTGACAAGTCCACAGGAAAGGTCTGATTCTCGTTTAAGCCATGAGGGGGCATGGTGGAGCTCCTGTTCAAGTCTCCCACTGTGAAATCTTCTCCAGTCCACTCTGTCTTTTAAATTTGAATTGTTACTTTATTTTTTTGCCTTTTTCTCTTTAGTGGTACCGGTGCTGTCCCGACCTGCTCGGAGAATCATTGCGGCCCCTGTTTGTCCAGAGCCACCTGGACTCAGCTACCAAGGCTTTCCTCAAACGGAGTGTGGAAAAGTCCGGCTGGCTGTTCACTCAGCTCTACCATTCTTTTGTATCAACAGTCCTCAGTTCTCTGGTCTCCCGCACCTCCATCAATGGGTCAGTAGTACAGATATGTATCTGCACCTGATTCATCAGTAGAGTGTCTTCACATGATGTGTTCTCTGTCTCAGGTTTCTGGGCCGTGGTTCTATGTTTGTGTTTTCTGCGGAGCAGTTCCAGAAGCTGCTCCAGATCAGCCCAGAGTGGAGGGCCGAAAGGCTCCTGGACCTCGGAGCAGGGGATGGAGGTGTCACAGAGGTGATGGGAAGCCATTTCAGAGAGGTCTATGCAACTGAGGTCTCATTACCCATGAAATGGCATCTCCAGAGGAGGAATTACAAGTGAGTAGGCTGCTCCTGCTTTCTCTTGAGTCACATCAGGTTGGTTAGCTTGGTACTTCATGCACAAATTCAAAATGGTGGAGGCAAAATTGTGCAGTTTTTATTCACTAATTCATTCCAGTCAATCCCTTTTTGCCATTTCTCAAATAAACAATCTTTAAAAAGTTCAAGACCATAATTCCTCCTTTTTTCCCCAGTGGGCTTTTAATTTGAAATATTGTCAGGAACTGTATCGTAGCAATTTAATTCATTTGTGAATGAAAGCAGTGTTGAGTGTTCTTAGATTTTCTCAAAGACATTTCAGTTCAAGAGTTGTGAGTATGATATAACTGTGTTTTCAAAAGAACAGCAGGGGTGACTGGAATTAATTAGAGAATGACAACAGCACTTCACACTTCTGACCACACATGCCCCTCTTTCTTTCTCTCTGTCATTCTCAGAGTGCTGGGTATAGACGAGTGGCAGCAGACCGGTTTCCAGTATGATGTGATCAGCTGTCTAAACCTGCTGGATCGCTGCGATGATCCCCTACATCTCTTGCGGGACATCAGGCGATCGCTAGTTCCCAACACAGGGAGACTCATCTTGGCCGCCGTGCTTCCCTTCCAGCCATATGTGGAAGTCGGTCAGTTGGGATTCAATGCGTCATTTTATAGAATTTACTCTGTTTTAATGGACGTGGTGTAGTATCAGAATAAAACTTTGTTGTTTTTTTGCAGGAGGACAATGGCAACGTCCTAAAGAACACCTAAAAATAAAAGGAAAGACATGGGAGGAGCAAGTAACCAACCTGTCCAGTGAAGTTTTCCGAAGGGCGGGGTTTGAGGTGGAGGCCGTGACCAGGGTGCCGTACCTCTGTGAGGGAGACATGTATAATGATTACTATGTTCTTGATGATGCAGTTTTTGTTCTCAGAGCTTCAGACAGTGGTGAAGAGTTTGCTCAGTGAATAACAAGTACACTGTGGGACTGAGGCCCTTAACTTTATCTGGGTAGGTTGCTCTTGGATGGATTTTAGTTCGCCTTTCATTTGCCTCATTCATAAAACACAGTATTTCTGACTTGTTTAGAAATGTTGAGTCAGGCGTGAAGCTCAGGTACTGTACTTCCTACATTTACCAGCCATCTTGTGTGACAGTGATACCTCTGCCTTTTAAGCAAAAAAAAAAATGAGTTAATGGCAATTTACCACTCCAGGTCAAATCCTCTGAGACATATCACCATGCTGTGTTTGTTCTGTGAAGTCTGTTATTTGTGGGAAGTGTTTACTGTTAGTGTTTCATCATTCTGTAATAATATTGGGAAGAATCATGGTTGAGTCTTTGTTGAATTTGTTCTTTAAATATTTCTGTGTCTAATGCAAAGGACCAGTATATGCACACACTTGATTTTACCGATCTGAATCAGTCTTGTTTAAATGCTACATTTTTGTACTTGATATGAGCGATAACAAAAGTAATATGAGGTCTTCTTAAAGCGAGCCCTTGTAATTTATGTTAAACAGCTGCTACTGTAGCCACAGGTAACAATTACAGAATAATGTTTAAAGCCGCAGTCTGATTATTGTCAACTAGGGGCTGCTTAAGAATTTTTAAAATATATTTTATCACACAGTAAAGTTGCTATAGCAACTTGTAAGAAAACAATTGCATTTTTACACATATAGCAGTCAATGGCCAACATTAGCATTCACTGGGATTCGTGTTTCTGACCACTTGGTCTCCACCAACTCCTGGGAAACATATCTGGCTGGCGAGCAGCTAAAGTTCTGTTTTCAGCAGATAGTACCTGACTTTTTCTGTCTTACATTGAAAAGCTGAAAAACAGCTCACTGAGTTCTGAGGTAACTCCAAGTGAGTTTGTCACTATGAGCATCCCCTTTCAAAATAAATCCAGTCATTTGACCCATTGCTAATATGAAAAGCATTGATTGGTGCAACTTTAATGATAAAACATTGTAACCGTTGCACAAGTAGAAAAAAAATGAGTCGCCAAACTGACTCAGTGATGTCAGTTATGCAGAAATATCTAGCTAAAGTTTGCTAATATTAGCAATCTTAAGCTACTGGTCATACCAGACCAAGCAAGGCTGTAGCAGCAAATCCCCTGAATGCATCGAATTATGCAAGGGTGCGTTTTATTTGCCTATGAATATGACTTTTTTATTTCTAAGAGAAAGATTTTTACTTTTTCAGAAGTTACATGGTCTCGCTTTAAGTCAGTATTGTGCATCCAGAATGTTACTGCACAGCGGACTACTCAAAATGTGCCACAATTAATGCAATATTTGTATTGACAGAGTGTAATATGGGCTCCAGAATAAAAACTGTACATTATTTTCTGCATTTCTCAGCTCTTATTTGTCGGTGTCACTAAGTGATGTGTAGTCAGTTATCTTCACTTTTTCACAAACCATGTGAAAGGTTTAGAGGGAAAAATCATTATTTGTCAAAAAGGTTGTGAACCACAGTTAAAGTGCCACAAGTAACTGTTAAAAGACTGAGAGTCTACAGCCATGCTAGCAGCTAACTGCTAAGATGCTCACAATGACACAATTACTGTGCTCATTGTTTTTAGTTTAGCATGTTAGCAGGCTAACATTCGCTGATCAGCACTAAACTCAAGAGTGTAGCTGAGCCTGATGGGAGTGTCGTTTTTAGTCAGAAATCAAAGTGATGAACAAGTAAAAGCTTTGTCCTGATGGTGGCGCTAGATGAAAAGTGAAAGCTCCAGTAGAGTACTTACAGTTGAGGACAGGGATGAAGGAACAGGAACAACTTCATGACAGTCTGTGGTCCAACCAGCAGCTGTTGACACATCACTCGAAACTGCATAGGTCAACCTTAAGGTGGCACAAGAGGAAAAGTCATGGAGATGTTCAACAAATGTCTCAATTCATCTGGTACATGTTGATATACTTCACAGAATAAATGAAAACTTTGATGTAATAGTTGCTAAAAATGAAATGTCAGGAGCATAAAGGTAGTGTACAATTAATTACATGCGTACTCACAGACCAGGAGTTATATCCAGGTAACTTCCATGTGCTCACAGAGGGAACAGTGAAATACAGCTCTGATTGTATGTTCATGCTCACTGGTGTTTGGAAACATCTCTCTTTAAGGACCTCTAAGATGTTTAAGGGGCCGTTCATCTTAAGCCCCGCAGTGAACGACATATCCAATTAGTCCCAGATTCAATACAAATGGCAGAGGCTACGCTTGGTTTGCACAGCATAAAAGGCATGAGGGCGCCCATAAAGGTTGTGTTCTATAAAAGCAGATGTTAAATTTTATTCACAAATTTAAATGCAGATTTTTACAATCACTCTGAGTGTGTCAGAAACAAGTTGGCTTTTCAGTTTGTGCAGCGTTCCTACTGTGGTCAGAGCTGTGTGTGTTCACCAGCAGCAGACGTACAATCGGATGTAGAAAGGAACACAAAGGAAACGTGCTTTTGCACTGAATCAACTAAAAATGCTGTCAAATAACATGACAAATGAAAATTAAATTAATTAATTATACATGAATACACTTTTGCTTAAACGCATGTTCCATAGTGGTGGATCCACACTGAACTGATGTCCTGTTTATGGCCACTGGGTTCAAAAAAAGCACTTCAGATTCCCTGATTTGCATTAGCTGAATATATCAATGCTGTTAATGTCAGGCAGAGGGAAGCAGTGTACAGACATGTGCATTACAGACAAACACTACTCTTTCCAGTAAAGAGTAGTGTTTGTCTTTGACATAAAAAGATGCACTGGCCAATGAAGAGCATATTAGTAAACTATTGACCATCTATTAGAGATTCTGACGTAATCAACTTGGGCTTTTGATGTATTAACATTTAAACAGGAAGTGCAGTTTTGAACCAAGTTTAACATTTTTCTTCATACTTTTACAGTTGATCTGAGTTAATGTGTAAAAAAAAAAAAAAAATCTCATCCTAACTCGACGATGTTTTTGTGATGTAAGATGGAAACCGTGCGTGCGTTTGGCTGTTAAACTTTCCAGTTCAGGAAACAAACTCTCAAATTTCACAAACTCTTAAAAAAACAGTTCAACGTGGGAAATAAGCTTAGTCTCTTTCTTGCAGAGAGTTACATGCGGCAGGCTGATGCCGCTCAGGTCTGTAAATGTGAAGCTAAAGCTAGCTGAGAATAAAGACTGAAACCAGGGAAAAAGCCTGGCTACTGTCTGAAGGTAACGCAATCCGCTTAACAGCATCTCTAAAGCTCACTAATAAATACGTCATATCTCCTTTGTTTAATCAGTACAAAAACCAGCAGGGCAGAGAATAGCTGTATTTCCCAATAAAAGACAAACTGTCTTTAAGCCTCCTTGTGAAACAACAAGCACTCAACTGTCACAAACTTTTAACAAAAACAATTAGGGAAAACATATATTGCACGATGTGTGAAAAAAAAAAAAGGAAGACTTGAAACAAAAATACATGTTCATATTTTTTCTGTTTGCTACTACTCTGTACAGTTCTATGTGGTTAGAAGTTCATTGTGTTTATACAGTGAATATAAGAAAATCTAGTAATACTAATGTGATGTTTCACAACACAGGGTCAGAGTCTGCTCCACTGTTCCAGGTGTTACCAAGTGGAGACAGTCGCCTTCATTCTGTTCCTGCTTTGTGAACACATAATATGGTACACTGGTATATACACAAACACACATATGTATATATGACAACAATAATATGTTCACACATACAGATTCTCTCCAGTCTCAGAGGCACTCCCTATAGTTAGGTTAGGTGGTGTTAGTTGACAAAAATCTCAGTATTTTCAATCCTTCTAACTATCAGAATCATCTACGCGATTAAAAATAGCCATCCTTTGAAAATTCCTCGGAAGACGTCTTAAAAAGCGGCACGCTGTCCTTTCAAAAAAAATAACTTTCCCTCTTTTGTCTTGTGTTTGGTTTGGGAGTAAAGTCAGCGAGTGTGTCCCTCTGTCCAGAGACCATCCTCAGGAGCCTGTGAGAGACAAGCCTGCATCCCTGTCGGTGCGTCCCATCTGTCCATCTCTGCCGTTAGGGGTTCCCCCAAAGCCTGTGCTTCTCTTTTTTTTTGACCTCCCTTCATCTGATGCTCCTTCACAGAGTCTGTCAAGATAAGGAGGAGTGCGACAAGGGACCTCTCCTGCTTCATCCGAAATAAAAAGAAAAAAGGTAAGGGAAAAAAAAGCAGAGAAAACAGCCTGTGCAATAGCAAGTCTGCAGATGGGTCAAAGGTCATATTTTCTCATCGGTCATCTCCAGGAACTGGGCGTAGACGTCTCTGGAACACTCCCCTTTCTGGTTGAACAGGAACTTATAGTAGCTGCCATCAGCACAAATGGCTGCTCGGTAAAGGGAGAGATATAAAAGCAGAATATAAGTCGGCAGTATAACGCAGGCCAGACACAGAAAACCAGATAAGTCTGTTGTTTTTTATACTGTAATAATGTAAGCTGCACAGACAGGGAGGAATCAAATTTATTATGGCCAATGCTTTTTGGATGCCCATAAACTGTCACTGTCGCTGTCACGATCCACATCTCATCTCAAAGCACAAGGTACTGAATTTTGGTCTAAGTACTTTTGTAAATGAAAGGTTTCAATATTGGATCTTTAATACGTTTGAAAAACATTCACAAAACATATTTTAACTTTATCACTATGAGTTATTGAGAGCAGATGGATGGAAAAATATCCATTTTATCCATTTAAAATTACAACACAATACTTTCTGAAGCCAAGGTTTGGATCTAAAGGCTGTGGGTTGTCAAAATATGGGTCTTATTTTTGTAGTTTGAATCCATCAAAGTGCTTAGAGATCTGGGAACACTGTTATATCACTATAATGAAGTCTACTGGGAGGGAACGTGAGCCATCGAACAGGCTGTTGTAACCACTGGTTAACCCAATTATGCAAAGTACTTTGAGTTAAAAAAAAAAAAAAGTGAATGCAACAATGACGTTTTGACAATGACAATTCATGAGACGGTCACTTATAAAGAAAGTATCATTCACCTCATAACTGGACTCACCTATGACAGCGTTGGGCTCTGTTCCAAAGGCACACACACACGGAGAGCCTGAGGGGACCTGGAACTTGGAGAAGCTCCACTTAGAGCTAAAGTATTTGGGAAGAAAGCTGGCTGAGGCCAGGCTGCAGAGAGAGAGGGACACACAACCAGGACAGACAGGACAGCAGTCAGATTTCACTTTTTAACATCAACACTCTGTTTTCATTCTGCCATTGGACTGGTTTTAATTATTATTCAGCAGATAGGTGACATCACTTGGGTGGAAGGAAAAAAAAAACCTTTGTGCAAGAACGAACCTCGACTGTTTGTTCCTTTTGGGGTCCTCTGCAGCAAAGATGTGCACCGTGCCGTGGTCACTGGACACGCAGATGAGGGACGCGTCCTGGTTGAAATTAATGCTGAACACGACAGAACACATGGACGTAATGATTACAGCAAAAATCGCAGCCTTTCATGAGCTCAGTCGTGTACAAATAACTCATTCAGATCAACACAGGGACAAAATAAAATATGGCATTTCCTAGCAAGCTTCATGAGTGGGACAGTTTCTATAACTCTGCTGCTCACAGCAGAGACTGAGGACAAACTACCTCACTAGCTTGAACACAAATAGGACACAAAAGGTATCAAATGTTTCACTGAACACAAATGGTGATGACCTGGACTGAAGCCTGTCTTAAAAGCAACTTCTATTCTATTCTATCACCAAGTAACTTCTACCATCATCAGAAAAGCAGCTGTTTTATTGCCATGTGTTTTATATTAGGCACATTTACATGTCATGCTCTAAAACCCTAAATATGCTGTATCTGCTGTTGCTGTAGTTTTAATTGTCTTTTTTTTTCAGTCCTATTGTTCAAATGCTTCTTATTTCGTTGAGTTTTAAGCTCCAGTTGTCCAGTTTACATTTGTATTGATTCTGTGAATTAAAATCGAAAGGTGGCTCGGTGGTTACTATTGTCTCCTAGCAGCAGGAAGGTCCTTGGTTTGAATTGACAGTCAGACTGAAATCATGGATGGAAATGAAACTGAACTTAATTTAACCGATGTGTGAACCGTGACTTAAAGTCTAATGGGAAATTTGTACCATAACTTGTACCCTCTCATCCATAAACCCTTCTCCTCTCAATCTCAGACTTATTGGAACATGATTGGAAAACACACAGCATTTCATTAGGTCACTACAGAAAGAATTCCTGAGGTTATTTCACTTCCCTCACACTCTAACAGTGACTCTGCAAGAACGCGGTCGAATATAGATCTTAGAGAGTGCTGGAGAGGAGCACTCAGACTGTGGTCTGACTGTCCATAACTCTAATGTAGAAACTCACACTGCAGCTACAACCTGTCAATACACTGTACATATTTACGGGAAGGGCAGAAACTCTGGTGACGGTTGCAGAAAGTCTTGGGAGAGCAGGTGTAACCAGTGCAAATAAGACAACAACTGTCTTGAAGAGCTGACAGCACAGCCTGCTTTGGCTTTATGCTGTCAGGTAAAAGAAGGTGAGCGTCTTTGACAATTCTGCAGATGTGTGCAGCAATATACCCCTTAAACATCATTTGTATATTTGTCTTGCTATGTTTTTCATCTAATTTTACAAACATCAACAAAAGGACAAACGCTGTTAATATGGATGCGAGCAGAATTATTGATCAGCGCTCACCAGTAAATGTTAGCTGCCTGGGAGCCTCGTCTCAGCTCCTGTATGAGCTGACCTGCAGATGTGTCGAAAATTCTTATAAGAGTCCCCTGTGGAAACACGGAAACAGGGATTAGTGACAAGTCAGAAACAAACCACACAACAACTGAAGAACAACTGTGTCCCAACAAGGAATATCCTAGCATTACATACTTTCTCTGATGCAGTAGCTATCCTTGTGCCCTGCAGGTTAAGAGCGATGCAACACAGCGCTCCCTCATGGGCGGGGATGTCAACCGGGGGCTTCTCTGTATTGGCCAGGTCCACTATCTGCACATGGCCTGAATGAGTCCCAGGGAACGCCAGCAGAGAGTTATTACTGTTGGGACACAGCACACACAGACCTGAGGAGAAAGGATGGAAGAGGGAGAAGGCTGGTTACAATACATACGGCAGCAATGTGTTTTTTTACTGTTCCAGTGCTTTGCTAAAGCTGAGCCACATTTATACTGGCAATGTTCAAACTGCAGCATTAACCTGGTCTGTGCAGTTGAAGAGCTCAGTTAAGTGTCTAGAACAGAACAGAGTTTAAACAGAGTGCACTGACCTTTGGGGTTGTAGCAGGTCTCAAACACATGCAGCTGATGGGGATTGTGGGTAAAGGTGAACACTTTGATCATTGAATCCAGGACCACCACAATCCTGAGAACAAAGGAGAACCGACACTGAAGCTAAAATTTTAACTAAATGTCAATAAAATCTACTCAAACTGCATTCACAGGACAGTAACACTAATCTGACTCCTCCAGTCAACTCTCATCAACCCACAGGCAGCTGGACAAATGATCAATTCAACAGGTTTTAGATACCAAGAAAAATACATCACTGCGTGTCCCTGTCTCATTACCACTGTACTGCTGTGTGATTAAGCTGAGAGCCATTTTTGTGATGCATGTGTGACACAAAAGATCTCTAAACACAATGTTTGTGCCAAAATGAGAGGACAATCCCCGGTCAGATGAACCAGCCTTACAAAGTTGTTTTAAAATCCATCTCAGCCTTACCTGTCACGCCGAAGCTTCACTGCCTTGACTTCTGTTGAGAACTCAATCTCAATAACTGTCTTCTTCTTCAGGTCATCCCAGATCATCACTAGAGTACCAAAAAAAAAACAACAACCCATAAAATATTTAATTGAGTCACAATGATAAAATGCAACAAAGGGTTCTACTAGTTTTATACAAATATCTGCAGCATTCACATTTCAAACAAGTTAAACTTATTCTAATTAATTTAAGTTTTTGCGAAAATTAACACATGCATTCTGAGTGGACAAGCCTCCTTGCTAATGTAGCTCTCAGTAATGCCAATCTCACTTTTAGTTTATAAGTGTGTAACCTTTCCTGACAATCAGACACAAAAATATTTTACAACTAACAATACTGCCACGAGACTTGTACACATAAAGTTTCAGACTTTTTAATCCCCTCTTGAGGAAACTAAACTTTTTAAGACCTGCCAATATGAGCATTACAGTTGATGCTGCATCAAAATTGATAACTTGCGTAGGCAAAACATACCTTTGTTAGTTGGATACTTGGGTTTCTTCCCCCCTCCCACGAGAGCTAGATAGTTACACCTAAACAGCATCTCCACGTGACCAACCCCGCCCTCCAGGAACTCTGAAAGATAAAGTCATTGGCTGGTAGCATCAATAATAACAAGTGTAACTGTTAATTACTATAAGAAAAGAATGTAGCTCCTAGTATCACAACTGACTGTAAACTAAAATAAAATGACAAATCTGAGCAGGGAAGAATTTCTATGTGCTGTAAAGAACTCCATTGAAAAAGTGGACGTGGATCAGCACAGAAAAAAAAGAAAGACCTCTCTTGGTCATGTGAATGAGTAATTTGTTAACTCCTTACCTACAACAGTTACATCTGATGAAATACAGAAGTAACTCTGGAGCAGACCATGTGCTGACTCATATATTTAGCTTCCTCTTATATCCCTCCATATTTAGGGAGTTGCACTTCTGTCACAATGCTGTGTTCCTGTATGCAGCAGAACTGCCTGGTTTGAACTATTCTTCTGCAGTCAAAAAGCTTAGTGCAAGGACCTCAAATTAGCTGTCACTCACTGAGCATTGCTCTATTACCACAGTTTCTGAATACATATTTTAAAGTGTTTGCTTAATCTTGTTAATTATCTGTCATACGTGTGTCATTAAAAGCTTATTGAGCACAAAATGCACATTTTTCCAACAGGATGTTTTCATTCAAACAATGAATGAGACTGTTTTTTTTACAGTACTACCCCAGTAAATATGCTATTTGAATCAGACATAAGAACAATTATGTGAATCATACATTAAAACAAAACTGTACCATCACTCCAAATTCCTGCTCCTGTCTTCCTGTCATTATTCAATAAATGGGCAAATAGCCAAAACAGATTAAACATCATAATACTGCACTGTCTATAGACTTTTTTAGGGAAATAAAAAATAAAATTAGACTAAACATGCAGGGCACCCAAAAACACAGACCAACCCATTCTTGTATCAACAGAAAGGGCTGTAGTCAACAGATAATGACATCTAGTTAAAAGAATATAATAAGATAAATGAATCAAACAGGCTGCTTTGATCTCCTCTCAATAGATCTAAATCACACTGCTGTTTATTAAGAATATGAGCATAACAATTACATAGCAACTACAAAGAACTACAGCAGTTTGGATTCTCCAACACTTCACCCCAATAAGTTCTGAATTACCTCTCATAATACAGGTTATGGATTTAAAAGGAAACGTCACAATTTACTAGAAAATTGTGTATTGTTTGGCCAACCTCTGGCTGTTAACAGTGAGCAGTGTTAACACTGACAACATGTCAAATCTGGTTTTTGATCAGTTGTAAATGTTAATGTCTATACATCTCCTTACCTTGTTTCTCCTTTTCTTTGAGAGGATCTGTGTTGTACACACGAAATCCATTCTCCATTCCACAGGCAAAGCACCCTGCAGAGAGGAACAAAGACAGAACGGCAATCAGAAATGAATCAGCAACCACAGATAACATTAATCAACAGCTGTTGTCATATCAGGGGAATTTCACACGCATCTTTCAGGTGAAATTGCGCCAGCACCGCCAACCTTTAAAGTATTGACAACACCCGACATGAAGACGCTGCAGAGCTCATTTTAGTTTGACAAAACTGGCCCTGATAAAAGAGCAGCCTTTAAACATCACAGAGCTGACAGGGAGCATAGTACAAATGATTAACCTCGGGTGGAATTTATATGAAACTGGAACAGCGTTTCGTGACCAATGTTGACAGCAATGTTGACTGCCACAGCTCTTTGAGGGGTCATATAAGGTCTTTAGTCACTTTACCGTTACAACGTCCCGCTAACCTTAACGTCAGACACGGCTAACTAGAGCCAGTAATTCAATTAAACTACCGATCAGTTAGATAATCGAGAAAAACACATACGTCCTGTGTAAATATGACGGTGGAAAGCGAAAAACATTTGAATAAGGCTGATACGTACTATGTACCGTTACTGATAAATATTCTCTGTACTTATGAAACATAGCAGTCTAATAAAAACACAGGGCTCACTTCAGAAATTAGCACATAAAAGTAGCCCAATACGGCAGTAGTAAATATCAAACTTAGTGTAGCTAATGCTAGCCGTTGTGATAACCAAGGTTCGGTTCTTTTGATGGTCGATGGAAATTTAGCATTTAACATTAGCTTTGAAGCTAAGTTCACCTACATTAGTAGCTGCCTGTACATGGTTATTACTTACACTTAAACCACATATATGTCTGACACATAGTTGTGTATAACGTAACAACCATTTTTATGACCATGACATAATATTTGCTTGTTTGCTGACCTATGTGTTGGCTTAAAATAATAAAGCTACGATAGCTGGCTAGCTGATGCCCAATTGGCTAACATAAGCTAACATCAACTTAATGTTGATGACGCTACTTTCAGTTAACGTTTCTGAAGTAACAACCGAGCAGCAATAATGGTATTAGGCATTTTCAAGCATAGAAAATGTAAAGCTGTTGTTAATGCGTGATGTTGAGGTTAATTTATTATCTGTAAAGATATCGGGTTAGCAGTATTAGCTTAGCACCCACGACGCTGCCAATTTCTATTTGGGAGGAAAAAAACCATGACAGTGCTGCTTCCTACCATGATCCTGGTTAAATCCAGCATAAAGGAGCCCATTCCCGTGCGGATTAGACGGTAGTAAATTCATTATTTTAACAAAACAACCGAATGCCAGATAACGTTAACAAGTTAATCCAACAGCCCTCTCAGCTAACCGGCTACCATTCCTACGGAGTCTGCGAGGCAGAAAGAAGGAAAACAACTGAGGCTGGTTCCTGCTTGGAGAGAGCTGTCACCAGTCAGGATCAAAGGGAGTTTTCAGTGGACTTCGTTTGAGCAAACTGTGAAATAATTTCATTATCAGTAAAGAGATCAAATGACCACGAGTCAAGCACTGATCAAAGAAAGGTTTTAATCAGCCAACAATGACTTCAGTAGCCGTAAACGATGATTTTATTACCTGTAATTCACAGTTTCTCGTCGTGCAAATTACAACGAGTCGGTGAGTGCTATTGTTACTATTGAGTTAAGTTGCAACCGTTTTAAAGACAAAATGATTTAAATGAAAGTATTGATAGAGCCGGTGTTGTTAGGCATGTTATATATCGCATATGTCGCCATCAGTCATATTAACATACATTACATGTTATTACTTCACTCTAGATAAAAATTTGAGCAGAGGGTAAGTCCTGAAGGAATATACTATGTATTGTGAGAATACGGACCTATTTCACATATAGCCCCAGTGGCCTAATGGATAAGGCACTGGCCTCCTAAGCCAGGGATTGTGGGTTCGAGTCCCATCTGGGGTGTTCGCTTTTTTTTTTTTTTTTAAGCTGGTGTATTCATTTATTTCATCGGCTGAATGCGCATATAAAATGCCTTATATTGGGAGAAACTTTATTTATGCAATCAACCACTATCTACAAGAGCTTCCTTAAATTCCGTCGCACGTTTTTTTCGGTTATGCATACATTTACAGCCACTAGTGTGCTCTGATTCCCGGGGGCGTAGCTGCAGGAAATGAAATGAATACTAATCATCTAAATGGGAGATATAAAGTATAGTTTTGTGATTAGCCTTGAGGCCCCTTGTTGGTGCTATACTACAATTCTGTCATTTTCGTCCCATTTTCTTCAAAGTCTGCAAAATGACTTTTAAAGAAATGAACTTATAAATGCTGTTTGAAAACTTTTGCCCAGTGACAATGTTTACATGATGAAATTTATTGGAGATGGCGATTTGAATAGCATATTTTGCACATCATATGGTTTTATTTCATTCATTTTGCACCACTAAATAAGCTCTTTTTGACCGTAACACATTTGAATTTAAACCACAGGCATACTTAATAATGCTGATCATTGCTCTATCACATTTATGTCATAGAAAGCAATGCCTGTTGAGCAGCATGCACCGCACTGACCTACTGTAACACAGACATCATCAGTGGAATTAATACTGTTTTGCATGAGACATTAAGTGTAAAATCTCTTCTTCCAGAGTAAAACTTGCATTTTGATATGTCATAGTTGGAAAAGCACTTTACTAATAACATTAACAATTGTGTGTCTCAGTAAGTCAGGAGATAATAAGGGCCCAAACTAATTGAGCTATCCAGTGACTGAACCCTGCAGATACGTAATTTCATAACTCCAATTTTAGGCAACATTCTCTCACATGGTTCATAGATCAAATCCACATTATAATTACTTATGTGAAAGTTTGCATTTAATGATTAGATATTCTGTAGGAATACCTTTTATATGTTGCACTACATCCAGCTCAAAATTCTACCAACAGTAAACAAAGTATGAATAATTTAAATATTCAAAATCACATGAATGACCTCACTGTTGAGTAAATCAAAAGACACCTAGAATCAAATGTTCAATTTATTCAAGAAGAAATCAATTCCCAAAGGAATTAAGGTTCATATCGTTTATACATACAAATCTTATGTAGAACTACAGCAAATATTTCTGTAAAAAATACAGTCACATTTTTATAATGCACTATACACAGTTCCTAACAATCCAGGCTGTGGCAGCCACAGAGGTAACAATGTGGCTAACATGTTATGGAAACTGTCCTTCGACTGGAAAACCTGGTTTTAATTCCCCGTCTGAGTCGGCATTCGCACAGCTGAAGTGTCCTCGAACAAGAGTTCTAGTTTTCAGTTGATGCTGACCTCCAACCTCCTTCAATACAGGAACATTGAACAGAACATCCATATGAAAATTTGTATCATGTTAACACTATCTACGCATGAACAAGCCTCCTGTGTCTTTTTAGGCCATGTAAGCTTGAAAAGCCCTTGCTACACACTGTACAAACATATGGTCTCTCTCCTGTGTGGGTTCGCATGTGTAAGGTAAGAAAGCAGGACTGGACGAAACCTTTTTCACAGATGCTGCACTTAAATGGTCTTTCCCCAGTATGGTACCTCCTGTGTATCTTTAATTCTGCAGCGGACCTGAAGGACTTATCGCAGTCGTCGCACTTGAAAGGCCTTTCGCCCGTGTGAATCAAAGTGTGCCTCACCAGCGCGTCCTTGCCAAAGAATCCCTTCCCACAGTGCTCACATGGGAAACGCAGCCCTTTGTGATGGAAATTGTCATGTTTCAGAAGGCATCTTCTAGAAGTGAAGGTCTTCCCGCACTGAGCGCAGGTGAAGGTGGGCAGGGGTTTCTCGGTTACGGGCTCCCCGGAATGATGCACTCGCTCCACGTGTCTCGTCAGAGTTACGCCATGCCTGAATTTTTTGCCACACTCCCAGCAGAGGAATGGATACGCTTTAGTGTGTTTTTTCTGGTGCTCCACAAGATCAGAGTATGATCTGAACCTTTTACTGCAATGAGGGCACTGAAATGGTTGGTAACCAGTGTGTTTCCATTCGTGTCTGATGAAACGCTTCAGACTGGCAAAAGTTGTCTGACAGTGGGTGCAAGTAAAAGGTTCAGTGGGATTATGGACGTCGATGTAGTGCTTGTGAAGGGCCTTGAACACGGGGAAGTTTTCCTCACACTGGTTACACTGAAATGGCGTGTGGGATTCTTTGTGCATTGCCAGCGCCTCTGGGTCACGTACCAGTTTCATACAAACCTCACAGTAGAGCGGGTTGTGAGTCTGTTTGTGGGAATCCAATGTTGATTTGTATTTGAATGCCTTGTCACATTCGTCACACCTGAAGCAATGTTTAACATCCTCGGGCTTCTCGGGGTCCACCTGCTGCTCATTGTAGCAAATGTTTCTTAAGTGGAACCTAAACGTTTGTTTGCACTTAAACTCGACGCTGCAGTGGGGGCAGTAGAACGGACCTTCTATCACACTCTTGTTTCCTTCTGGGCTTTTTTGTCCTGATTCTTTGGAAGACTTCCGCTCTGCAGACGGCGAGTAATCCGGGTCCTGGTCGGTGTTGTCTGGCGGCTGCTCCTCATTGGTTGCCTCACAGGGAATCCCGCTGGATGATTGTTCACCTTCATCTGCTGTAGCCTCTTGTTCCGTTGCTTTCCTGCCAGGCTTTGCTTTGGCCACACTCGAACATCTGTGTTGCTGCAAGTACCGCAAGCTCTTGTAAAACCTTTTACACACCGGACAAGAATAGGGGAGCTCCTCTGAGTGTTGATTCATGTGTCGCTCTAAGAACTTGGCACGACTCACCACCTTGCCGCACACTTTGCATGTTCTCTCATCCAAGTCATTGCTTTTGCTTGTACCTTGGAATCTGGTAAACTTTTTAGGGCTGCTTTTTGTAGTATTACTGCCCTGTGCTTTTCCAGACTTCCTCCACTGTGACAGGTACCGTTTCATCTTGAGTCCACGGTTCTTTCGCACTGGTCTTTCCCATGAAACATCAAACTCTGGTTCTTCTTGACTGTCCCTTGTTCTGCTTTGCACTTCGAAGTCCTCGTCCCCTGCGGGTCGCTTCTTTTTCCTCCCTCGTCTGTTTGGTTTTTTCTCCACGCTGTCCAGCACAGTCACCTGGCCGTCCTCCCCAATGATCAGTGTTCCAGATTGGTCGTCGGCCATTTCACTCTCAGTGGCCTCGGTGCCTTCCACAGAATCTGTAACCACCACAGAGTCCATATCTGCTTTCACCTCACTTCCGAGACCAAACCACTGGTTTTGCACACTCTCCTCCGAGTTCCCAGTTCCTTCCACGTACACTTCTTTGTTCTCAGATTCCACCTCCATCTCGGTGCAGACTGTGTAGATGAGTCCGCTCTCGGCATCGGTTTCTGTTTGTTCATTGACGATCACAACTCTTTCGACAGGAGGGAGACACAAAGCTGACAGGATGCCACTGTCAACAACGTAAGATTCTGAAAAGAAGTGAGATTACAGTAACTGTTAAGATGACAAATCAATTCAGATGAAAAAGACTATAACATGTTCAGAACGATTCAAATTGATAATGGAACCTCTTCTGAAAGACAACAGATTGGTGTAAGGTATGTTACTGTGCAATAACGTTTTGGTCTTGTACCAAACAAAGTATTTAATATCTACCATATTCTGGGTAAACAGGTAAATGAAGCTCACCAATGTCCTCTAACTGACTAAGGTCTTTCTGAGTGTCCAGCAAGGTTTTGAGCTCTTGAGGTTGAGCAAAGGTCTCCATGCATTCACTCAGAACAGATGAGGCGTTGCTGAGCAAAGATGCAATCTGACAAAAACAAAATGACAATTAATGTGAAGGCTACAGGACTGCATGAAATTACTTTTTAATACAATACATGTGTAGCAACACAAAAATAAACAAGTTTTACAACACTGCAACCAAAGCCTGTGTTACCACTTATTAAAAAAAAACAGATTTTGACAATTAATGCAAAAACAAATGCATGTGACTGAAATAAACCGACTGAATTATTCAGAATACTTCTTGGAAAATCTGCTCCTCTCTAAAGAAAATATCAGTCCTGAGTGTAGGAGTATAAAGCCCCCAGAAACCCCCAGAGATATACTGTGTGTGTGTGTGTGTGTGTGTGTATTGATATATAAAGCGTACCTGTTGGAGAGTTTGAGTGGGAAGAAGCTTTTCAAGTCTGGACAGAAACAACCACATCAGCGTCTGGATTGCTTTGTCATATGTGGGGCCAAAGTCTCCTGGAAAAACATCCTGGAACACAAAGAAATCCATAAAGCTCTGAGCTGTGCATACAAACCATACATTTTCAAATAAAAGGGTAAACAAGAGTGTATCATAAACCAAAGAATTTTCAGTTAAACAGACTCAGGCAATCACCTGTGAGAGATTAAAGCAAAAAGAAACACAGCTGTATGTAAAAGCATAAAAACAACAACAACAAAAAATACCTGGAAGAAGTTTCTTCTCTCTTCAGGATCTCTCAGCAGGTTTTGGACAAGGCCCATGAAATGTGAGTCAGACACTTCTTGTTCTGCATTATCAGTCTGCAATAAAAGATTATTTTAAATGGCGGACGTTTCTTCAGTGCTTAGTAAAGCCAAGATCTGTGCCCTAGAACTGGTGAGTGTAAATTATTTTAGAATAATAACATGCAAGTGACCAAAAAACAACAGCACAACACAAATCAATTACTTGAATCAGTTCTTGTCAAACAACAGTGATGTAAACAAATGTAAAAACCCAACCGACTTAGACCCACCTCCACGTTCCACAGAGATCTGAGGTTCTGCATTCGGTCAAGATGTGGCTGAATAATCTGGAGGTCAGCAGTCTCCTCAGAGCGACACAGCTCCAGGATCAGCTACAGTCACAGGACAGGAGCAACAATGAACCAAGTGATTCTCAGGACACATGTTTATCTGCCTGCTTTTCTGTTCCTATTTACACTGAGTCTGAGTACACCGGTCAGAGCTTTTCTCTGATAAATGAACCTCTCACACTGACTGGACATGTTTTATGTCTAACTTTTGAATTCTTCAATTATACACAGTCTCAGTGCACTCAGTGTCTTTCCACAAGTCAAAGCAAAACTGCTGATCTGTGCATGCAAGAAGGCAGAGGCTGTCAGTCGCTGTGAAGAGGCGACAATGGAAAAATTCCCAACAGTGTAACTCAAAAGAAAAGAAAACACAAGCTTAAAATGACTAATATTACAGGTGAAGATAGTTTTCACCATTCAACATAAAAACTGGAAAGGAGACGAAAGGAGGTGAGAAGTATGGATGAAGAGAATGTGTGCCAGCTGGATGTTATTTCCAAATTAGACCACATTTAAAAGTAATCCATTACAATGAAAGAGCAAATTTTCACCTGCAGTAAAGTATGTACACAGAACTGCTAATGTTCTGCCTCAGGGTCTGTACACAGTGCAGGGACCAATGCCCAGTGAAAGGCTTGTTTTGATTCTCAAGCCCACCATCCCGCCTGAGAGAAGATACCAATTTCAATGTAGAATTTCATGCTCTAAAATGTTTATTTAAAGCTGCTCCACACAACAGAGCAGAGATGATTAACTCAACCAGAACCCTTTAAAGCTGCTTTCACACATGCACTGAAACCCTGAACTTTTCCTGACATTACCAGGAGCAGCTGTATGTGTGAACGCAAATGTCTGGATCAGCAGAACCAGACACTTAACACACCTTACCCTGCCAACTCCCTAGCACAAAGTCTGTGTAATGCCCAACTGAGCTGATGTGTGAATAGAGCCGCTAATTGCTCTGTTCACATGATTGCTGCAAATGGGCATGATGATGATGTTTCTGTCCTCTCTCCTGCTGCACCGCTGAACAGCACAGTTCTCCTGCATGTTCTATCAGGCACCACCATTCGCCTAAACCAACAGTATTCACAGCAGGCGAGACTGTATCTCCTCCTGACAATGTCTGGTTGTGTGCTGCATGTGTGAAAGAGCAACTATGATTCTTCAGACAATAAACAGTATTCATATGTGAAAGCAGGTTTAGAGACTGACAGATTCAAGTGCGGTTGGTTCTGTGATGTTTACACATCCTCATCCTCAATCCCAACCCACCCATTTTTTTAGAGGTTTTCAGAAACAAGAACAGCAACTTTTCCTTACCCGTGCTCTTAGACCCAAAATGAGTTCAGCGCGCTGCCTCGTGGAGAGAAGCTGAGGAACAATCTCTGTGACCATAAATACAAACTCCTCCAGCAGCCCATAATCCGACACAATTTTCTGCTCTATTGTCTGCCAGATTGCGGCAGAGACCAGACGAATTGGTGGGACCAGGAGGCGCAGAGTGGAGAGGGGAAGAGAGGGACCTGTAAACAGGAGAATGAACATGCATCAACTGTAAATGAGCAGTTTATTTTTCCAAATTCTGTTCTTCAATTCTGTGATCAACACAGAACACAGTTCTTGTAGTTTTATTATCATTTTTTAAAATCAATTTTTGGGTGCACCGACCCTTTAAATGGCCTTATGGGCTTTCATAAATTGCCTGACTCAGCTCAGTGACTCAGATAAAATAACACCAGAGGCAGAAACATAGGAGACATCAAACTTTCCATAACTCACACATTAACTGCCTTTGCAGTGCGGTTATTTCTCGTGATCAGAGGCAGAATTCGTTTACCCGGAGTTCACACCAGATAGACAAACACGAGCATTAATGGAAAAAGTCTGTAAAGGTACAGCCTAACATTAGCATCCTTCGCTCTACATGCGAATAAAGCAGACGAGGTGAAACGCCTGCCTGTAAATATGTTTACAAACACATAGCATACCAATAAATGTTTACACCATTGTTTAGAGCATGTTCTTCCGAAAGCAGCAGAAACACTTCTGCAGTGAAACTACAGTTTCCTGCAACTAGCGTTAGCATTAGCTAAGATGGCAGAACCGATACCAGTAGCATTAGCAAGAATTAATAAACTGCCCCTTAATTATTTTCAAGTCATTAACCCAGCTCACCGTTTAAATGGTAGGGTGAACCAGTGTGTGTTGGTAGCAGCGTAAATTAATTTTAAATACGATGAGCAGTAAATTATCTCAAAACAGCTGTTTTACCGACAAAGTTAGCAATGTTATTCCCGCGCGCGGGCTATGTTGCGGCCTAGCCAAACAAATTGGTCTGTAACGTTAACGCTCACCTGGAACCTCGGGGATACCTCCGTCCATCCTGTTTATCAGCACAGGTACATTCCAGTTAGGCGAAATACTGTCCGTCGCTCGACCGAAGTCAAACAAAATATATTTTACGGTGACTGTGTTACAGAGACCGAAGCAACACAGCCGATCTTTGTGCGTCAACTGTTGCCTTGCGTTCCGTCCGGAATACCAATCCGACGACAGACAGCGAGCTTTGATTAGTTCCGCATCTTTGTTTTTGATATATCTCTTGCTCCCTGCCACAACACATCTGCAATGTTTAAATAAAACAAAATATATTTTTAGTCTCACACCCCTACTTGTCAAGTTTGACATGAACCTGTTTATTTAGTATGATTACATCAGAGCCTTTGCTCATTAATTGAGAGAAATACAAGTTTGACGTCTGGTGATACCATTTTCCCCTTTCCAAGTCTCCCTCCAAATCTTGATTAAACCACATAACAAATAGAACAACAAAACATAGTCAACACACAGTCTGCAGAAAATCTGTCAGCACTTGGACCTATAGTTTAGGGCAAGATGTCAAAATGTGCTTTTCAGAAATTTTGAAATGGTGAAAAATCCATCATGGTAAACTTTTATGGTCCCAGAGGCTTTTTTGAAGAGCAATGAGCTGGACTTGTGTCAAATTTCAAGACAAAAAGAAAACAAACAAACAAAAAAAACATTAACAGAGTCGACTGAATTCAGATGCCTATTTCATGGTGAAATTCTTCAAAAACATAGATCGTACATGTTGAAAATGAGCTGAAAAACAACCTGTGCTCACAAACAACCTTTTTCACTGAGTACTGCACTCCTATAACACTGTCAGACATGCAATGATTAGTTCAAAGAATGATCAAAATCATCAAGAATCAGATTGGGAGTGTTTTTGTGCCGTTATTGGACAGTGCAGTAGAGAAAAAGTGTCGAAGCAGGGGCTCACTGCTCAGGGCCATATCCACCCACATGGTATACAACCTGGTTATTTAGCTATCAAGTCACCCCACAAATATCACCTTTTAATACAAGTTATTCCCTGTCATGAGTTTGACAATGTTATAGGGGCTCAAAGCTCAGTGGAGTTCTCTTTTAATGCAGTTTTATACAACATATGAAGGCAGTCACTGGTCCAGCGTGGTTCAGTCTTGCATCCAGTGCATACACCATGACTGTAACTGCAGGTTTGCTGTTAATGTGTCACATACGTATGTACAAGTTTTTTGTGTCTCCGCATGCTGTAGAGCTTGAGGAAAGCCTTTCCGCAGATATGGCAAGCAAACGGCTTTTCTCCTGAATGTATTTTAGCATGTGCCTTGACGAAGCACATTTTTATGAAGCCCTTTCCACAGACATCACATTTGTATGGTCTCTCTGTAGTATGTTTTATAAGGACATGCTTCTTCACTTCAGAGGTTGACCTGAAGTATTTGTCACACTCAGGCACGGTGCATTTGAAAGGTCTCTCTCCTGTATGGATTAATTTATGTCTAGCGAGTGTTGTGGTGGAGACCAACTTTCCACAGTACGGGCACGGATTACGGAACAGTTCATTTAAGTGTTTGCTCCTCTGGTGTTTTTTCAGGGCTCCTTTCTCTTTAAAGGATTTCTCACACTGAGAGCAAGAATGCTTCTTCTCATTTCGCAACTCACCGTGGATGAGATTCAAGTGCCGCAAAAGGTTGGAATTCTGGGAAAAAGTCTTGCCGCACTCCGGACACAGGTAGGGTTTCTCTTTCGTGTGGACCCTTTCGTGGTAAATGAGATCAGCGTCGGATTTGAATCGACAGCTGCACTGAGCGCACTGGAACGGCAGATGTCCTGTGTGTGTCCATTCATGTAGGATCAAAAAGCGGAGCTTGGGTAAAGTTTTGGGACAATGGTTGCATTTAAACGGTCGGCTGATTTTATGGATGTTTTCGCAATGCCTGAGTAAGGGCATAAAAATGGTGAAAGTTTCCTCACACCGGGGACACTGAAACAGGGTGTGCGAAGCCTTGTGCCTCGCTAACGCTGCCGTGTCTCGTAACACCTTCCTGCACACACTGCAGTACAGTTCGTTGTGGGTTAGTTTGTGCCTGTCCAGTGAAACTTTGTACCTGAACGCTTCCTGGCATTTGTCACATTTGTAAAGATTCTTGGCTTCGTCCGGCTTCTCCGGATCTACCTGCTGCTTACTGTATTCATAGCAGGTTCTGCGCAAGTGCCTCTTAAAAGATGTGAAGAGTTTAAATCTGCTGTCGCACCGAGGGCAGGCGTAATCTCCGGCGGGAAAGTGGGTTTTCATGTGCGTTCTCAGGCTTGGATTTACGTGCTCCTTGCAGATAAAGCAGTAAACTTTACACGTTTTTTTTGCAGTGCTAGCTTTGATGTCAGAGATGCCGGGCTTTGTGCTAGTAGTTGATAAAACTTTAGGACTAACTAAGGGAGCGTCCTCATCTGAGCAGCTGGACAATGAATCATATTCAGTGAGAAACGAAGACGCATCACTGGAGTAGACAGACCATGAGCCAGCCAGACTGGGACTTCTACTAGTTGTCTTGCGGCAAGTCTCATCCTCATCTGAGTAGTAAGACCATGAGCCATCTTCACTGCAGTTACTGATAGGAGCCATGTATGAGAAGTCTTTGCTTGAATCCTCATTGTCAGACCCCTCGGGGGAAGCCCTGTTAGATGGTTTTGTTTTCCTAGAAGCAGGTTTGCAGGTAGGGACGTCCTCTTCATGAAGTCCTAGCAGAATCTTTTTCATTTTCAGGCCTCTGTTTCGTCTCACAGGTCGAGACAGTGAAGACAGCGGCATGTCAAGTCTCTCCAGCTGAACACAGCATCGTTTCAGAAGGCGAGATGCATCCTCCGCTTGACTCTGATGGAGCTCTGTGATGTTGTCAGTGTTTATCTGTGGTGTATGAGGCAATGATACAGGTTCCTTCTCCACATCTGATGCACATGATACCACATAATCCAAGGTGTTGTCTTGTGCTTGTTCTTTATGTGTCTCAGTTCTTTTTACAGAGGGGAGTTTGAGAGCTGAAATAATGCAGGCACCATCCAAGGAACCATCTGAAAAGAGAAAAACATGTTGTAATAAAAGAGTGAAAAACACTAAATCTTGACACCCACTGTTACGTGCCATTCATTAGTCAAGTAACACGTGCTACATGAACTCTTTGCAAGCTAATGGAGAAAGAGAACAGACATCAGGAGCGCATCAGTCAGAGAAAACTCTGACTTGTCTAAATATTTTAAGTTACATTTGATTAATTTTTGGCCACATAGGTGCAGCATGATGAGCTAAACACACCGCACAAACAGCCTACTCACACATGTAGCAAACATGAGGCAAGAGCAGCATTAATGTGAAGCCATCTGTGTCCACTTGAAGCAGGAACTTACCATTATGATCCAATTGGCCGAGGTCTTTTTGATACTGCAGCACAGTTCTGAGCTCCTCACACTGAGACACAGACTCCATAAAATCCTCCAGAACAGAGGGCACCTCGCCCACCACGGAGGCAACCTGGAGAGGACGACAGGGAAAGGAAGGAAAAAGGAACTGAACAGTGATACTCAAAGCTATTTAAACTGATATCAGAGTGATGTATGTGTTATGTACCTGCTGGAAAGTTTGAAGAGGAAGATACTTTTCAAGTCTGGACAGAAGCAGCCACATCAGGGTGTGAAGTGCTTCATCAAATGTGGGACCAAACTCCTCAAGGAAAACATTCTGAATGACAACAGGTATATTATATTTAGTTTCTAATGAAACCACTTCAGTGTATACACAGTTGTCTGTTCAGGGAAAACTACAAGCCAATAGATCTTTGATACAATAATACTGACCTGAAAGAAGTTTTCCTTCATGTCAGGATTTTTCAGCATGTTCTTAACCAGATCCACAAAGTTTGATTCCGACTCAGAACCAGCCTGAAAGACATGATGTGATCTTCAGAAAACATTACAACCAAAGCAAAGATCAAACTACAGCGACCGTTCTGAAGTGTATGGTGTTTAAAAAAAAAAAAAGCAGGCACCTCTATTACCCATGCCTTGATAAGGGTCTGCATCCTGTCCAGGTGTGGCTGAACAATCTCAGAGTCAGCAGAGGCTTCAAACTGACATAACTCCAGGATAAGCTGAAACAGCAAACAACAGTTTTTCAGTAGCATGAAACACTTCCTCCACACTTCCTTTCAAAAATCTCACTTCTGTGACTTTAGCCAATCATATTAGCTCCATAGCTTAGCATAACATCTCTGTCTCTTTTTCTTATAGCTGTGACACATGCTATAAGAACTGAAGTGACATATTGTTGCACACATTAAAGCCACAAAGTGTAAAATTAAAAAAATCTTCTCAGAATTCTCCTGCAGCATTATTAACATAGACCAGAGGCACAGCAGTTATTATTTGGTAATTATTAGTGTTTAATAACTGCTACTCCTTCTCACCCGTGCTCTGAGGCCCAGGATGAGTTGGGCCCTCTGGTGGGAGGTGAGCAGCTCTGGGACAATGTCTGTAACCATGGAAACAAACTCCTCAAGCATCCCATAATCAGCCACAACTTTCTGCTGGACGGTCTGCCAGGCAGCTGCTGAGACCAGACGAATCGGAGAGACCAGGAGGCGCAGAGCAGAGAGAGGGAGGCGGGTACCTGAGTGCAGACATTCACACAGCATCTTAACACCAAGGATGATGTTGATTTGCTTTTACTGGATCCTACTTTTACCACAGGTCCACTATTCTGAAAACCATTGTTCCTTACAAAAGTTGGAACAATCCTTTAACTTAATCACACACTGCAACACAATATCACAAAACTCCTTTATTAGGCTCCTTCAAATGACTCTTCAACTCTTTTTAACACTTTCACTTCAACAGTTTCAGTTTCAGTTATATAATTTGTCACTTCAATTTCAATTCATTCACTTTGGTTTTAAAGGCAACTTCAGTTTCTGTCAGTGTTCCAACTTATTCCCTCCACTGTCTTCAGCTGAAGCTGCTCCTGCCATGCTAAGACAAAAGCCTCAAAACACTCCACGTTAAAAAAATTTTTTTAATTTTTAAAATGTGACGATTTCCGGTCATGTTTTGCTAAGAAAAAATAATGTTTGCTTGATTTGAAGGTTAGAGAACCTCGTAATGTATCTCCCCGTTTACACTTACGAGTCAACGGTGCACGGTTTAGAGCTAATATTAGACTGAACTAAATGTTTTATTAGTTTATTAGCTTATTTGTTAGCTTAAAGCAGCTAACTGCTGTCTGTGTTTCCAGCGGTAGTAGTTGGTGAACCGTTACTCACAGTTTACTTTTGGAATTCCATCCATCCTGTTAATCCTCAGAGCTCAGGTTAGCAGAGGATGTTAGAATTATTGAAGAATTTCTATCCTTTTCGCCTCTTTCTCCTTTTCTGTTTGGGCTTTAACAGCTGCGTGTAATATAAGCTCTAACGTCCCCCCCTCAATTTTCTGCTGAAAGCAAGCAATGATGATTTGTCCCACGGTGTTTTTGTTCCGGGTCGTCTGTGCTGTTCGACGGTTCCCAGCAGATGTCATGTTGAATGTCTTACAATCCGACCTAACCACCCACGCTCCTAATCACAAACAATATATTTCAATATCACTGATAACTGACAACAGTCTTTTAATCTGTGTCTCATAATGATGGAGGGAAACATTTAATGTTTGCGGATCCGTTGACAAGCAACTATGTTTACAGTCGGTCATATATGAAATACGCACCCAAATACATTACCCACTAAAACCATCAGTGTTGTAGTGAACACCTGACCTGGAGCCTTACAGCTATTGAAATGTCTCCTTTGCATAAACATATTTGTGGAATTTTCTCTTTGGACTAACCGTAACTGGATAACCAATAGCAGGACTGAATGATGCTGTGTTTATCAAATCAGCTCGTCAAAAATGATGCAGTCACTGAGGAAAATGGGAGAGAACTGATGTTGTAGAGCTGGACAGATGTGGGATGGCTCTGTATGGAGGGGCAGGATTGTTGCTCTTATTCTGTTGAGTTTATTTATAAAAAGAACAGAAATTTTTCACAATACTCCACTGAAGCTGGACACATGCTGGAGGCTGGGATATTTCAGAGACAAGAAAAAAAAAACAAAAAAACAAAAAAAACTTGGTTTGTTTATGGCGATGATATTATTGAAATGAACAGTTTGTGAGTCCGTAATTTTCCTTAAAGCAGTCGTGTGGTTTCCACCTACAAAGCCTACTTCACTGAACAGACGTCAGCGTTTACCCAGGAAGATGAACTGGATTTAGAAAGTATAAGGCAGAACACAACCCTGCTTTATTTGGTTCTTCGTGAATACACATTTGACACTGTACTTTGTCATACCTGGAACACACCAACCTCCAGTTTCAGCTGTTTTGCAGTTGTTTTAGTAATGGTACATGCTAAGCAACTATGTCGCCTGGCTCACAAAATGCAATAAAAAAAAAAAAAGTTGTCATCACTATGTAAACGCTCAAGATTGTATTTGTACACCAGTACTATTTTCCTTAAAGGAGAGCTCCACTGATTGTACTCAGTTCACTAGTGGCTACATTAAGGGCGCCATGCTAAATTGGTGGACTACTCTCTAACCTCATTGTAACCACAGCAGACAAATATTTCCCATCAAGTCTTTATTCGTGGCGGCAACATCATGCAAAAGCTCTGGTAAAAATAAAAATTAAAACGGAAACTAAAATGGAAGCAGGTGTGTCTTGAGAACTTTTCAGGATATGGGGTAACAGCGTTCGTAGGATTGTGCTTCTCATCTCCGACGTTAAAATTATGCACAACAGGTGGACAATTCTACGGACTCTGTTTTATTGGAAACCAGGAAGATAAAAAATAAATACATCTGCACCTAAAAGAAAAAAAAATTCCATTTCTGTAGTGACACTTCACATACAGCACATTACCAGTGAATTTCTCAAATATTTAACCATCTGAAATAAATGGGCCGGGCAATGAAGTATAATTACAGGTGATATCCTGGCTGGGCAATGAATGGGGTATACAAATGAAGAAAGCCATTTACAGTGATGAGAGTTGATTGGCATCCTTTCAAGCCTTTGCTTTCATTTGTGTTTTTTCCAAATCAGTCCTTTCAGAAAAGAGAACCTTAGATTATGGCATCTATCTTAAGATTTATTTCCTACCAAGGGCGTGGGAAACTGAAAAAAAAAAAAAAAAGAACCTTCATACATTGGAATGCATACTGCCAGAAACAGATGAGCCAAACATAAATGACTTGCCCACCAAAGTTATGAGGTTTCAACAAATTCCTCCCCAAATGAATTCAGGAAAAACAATGCACATTTATTTTCATCGCAAATACTTTTACAAACGCTCGAGTCATTAATATCCCACCACAAGAAGTCCGCTTCAGTATCGTACAATGCCAAATCACAGGCAATTTTATATCTTCAGCTGTTATTCACCAATGTGTCGAATCTTCAGAGTACACATTTTTATGTAGAAAACTTTTCTTGCTTTTTTTTTTCTTCCTTTATACAGAATAATAAAAAACAGTTAAGGCAAGATGCATCAAACAGAAATCCGAAGGCCACGGACCAGCCTCTGCAGGTGATCTGATTCCACTGATTCTGGATCAGAAGAAGGTGCAGTCAGCAGCTTGCGCTCGCTCTCTGTCTCAGGCATCTTACGCTGGCGGGAGAGGAAGAGGAGGAAGTGGTGGTGGTGGTGGGAGGGTAGGGTGTGGTGGTGGTGGTGGTGTTGGTGGTGGTGGTGGGGGGGTCATCAGAGGTGTCCACCAACGCTCCACCTCCCCTCCGATCCCCCGCTTTGAGTCTGCCAAAAAACTCCTCTTTTGCTCTTAGGCTGGCAGACTCAGCTTCTTTCCTTTCAGTACTGAAATGAAACAGGACAGGTTTATGTTTAACAGGTCACATGACAAAGCAACAGCATTTACAACACCAAAAAACACTGACTGTTGGACCTGCAGGCTCCATAAAACTTACTTACTGCTTCTTATTAGTGTCTGCATTGAACCTTAACATGTGCTTTCACCAAAACAGACATATTTCCTCACTCAGATTGTTTCATCTGAGATGTTTTTATCGCTCTGTGTAGGTAAAACTAAGAAAAGCCATAAAAGAATGGTACATTTTGTGTAGCAGCAATGCTCCACTTTGTTTATCTTTTATTAAACATCTCATGACACCTCATTTTTAACAGGTACCCCTGTTTTCATGAAGTCTGCCTGTTTTCTAACTATAGGCATAATAACAACCTGTTGATTTTGACCTTTTGAGCTTCCAAAAGGTGTCAACTACACACATGAAAGATGTTTCTGTAGTTGGCAGAACCCTGGAAGCAGTAGTCCTGTATAAATACAGCGTGAGGACAGAAACACTCCTTGTCGGGACACTCACAGATAGGATAAAAGTGGGACACGCACTCACCTTTTGTTACATACAAATAGAAGAAGTCGCAATAGAGGATGGTCTGCACCACTCCAGCAACGATGGCGATCATGTCAAAGAATCCCTCAAAGTAGAACCTCCATATCCAGTTGATGAGGTAGAGGGCTCTGTAGAGTCCCAGGAAGAACAGGTAGTGGGTGGTGATGGTCTCGGCCTCGCCTGTCTTGCTTATCATGAAAAGCTGGGGCAGGATGGCCACTGACTCCAAGTAGATGGAGAATGTCCACAAGATCTGGGTAAAAGAAAGAGGAGGACACAGTGTTTGAGAGACAAGAGAGCACTGACATGAATTCTGACTAAAACACGTCATGTGTTACAAGTAGGATGTTTAATACCCAGTTCAAAACACTATTGCCTGACTCTACAGAATACAGCCTATGCATTGCATTACCCTGGCATGTTAACAGTCATGGTGCAGATTCTCAATCCCCCTCTCACTCAGGGAGGGCTTTCTTCATTGTGGGAATACTATGACCTTCTATAACCTGTGACTGTGCCTGTACATAGTTCTGTTTCGGGTTCTGGTTGTTTGATTCCTGATTCCAGTCCTGATTTTAACATATGAGATGCTACAGCTGTAGAGTTTTCACTGTCACTATACACTTCACCTAACAGAAATGGTTTATTGGCTGTTAGAAGCTACGCGTGTTTTGTGCTGGAGGGTAACTGTGCTGCATCCTGTGTAGATCAAAAATACACCATCAGGTCAGGTTTGTGTCTCATATGTGGTGAAACAGGTCACGCTGAGGAAGGCTGAACTTTATGTTATGATGAAACTGTTTCCTAAGTGGAGATTGCACGTCACCAGAATAAACTGGTTGCAACTCACAAATAATTTCTTGCCAAAGACTAGTTTGTAAAGATTTACCTATATTATTAATATTTAAATACTTCTCTCCTACAGTGTCATGGAAATCTGTGTATGGCTGGAGTCTGTTCTTAAATGAAGGGATGTTAAATGCACATTGAGAAACATATGCATCTCTTCCGTATGAAAAGGGTATTCAAGTGTGTTTGTGCTGAATTTCTGACCTCCAGGGGAGAGAAGTCGTGGTTAACCAAGAAAGCCAGGCCACCAACAGGGACAACCAGGAACTCCACCCTGAACGTGTCGTGGTTCCCATCATAAGTGGCCTTGAACTTAACGTAGATCAGGTAAACAGTGGCATACGCACACCCGATGTAGATGATCTGAAAGATAAAGACAACACCAACACATACAAGATGAACATCGACGGGCCCAAGTATCTCATGGTCTGAGATGAATACATTCAAGCAGCAGCGACAACTAACACAAATCTGTTGCACCTTGCTGGACAGCTTCACCCTTTAGCAAACACAGGTGTGTCGACTCGGTCCACAGGTTAAGCCTTGACACTGTGTGTTTAGTGACTGGGGGGGAAAAAATGCTACAGGATATGAGAATGAAGAGCGATGTGTGAGTATTTCACCTTCATGGTGGTGTTGTAGAGAGAGATGAAGGAGGTGAGCAGGTCCAGGTAACGAGTGGTGAACACCAACGCAAACAGGACCTGACTCTTTCCAGAGATACCTGTGAAGAGACAGCAGAGGACACTGAAACATTTCTACATGCCAAAAATAGTATGTCTGATTTCTTTGCATATTAAAAAGAGATAGTTCACAGAATGCACTCCTTTCCCGAGGACAATCTGTCCATCCAGACACACCTCCAGTCCAAAGAAGGACATACTACAAGCAAACAGGAACATCACAACCCAAATACAATAACTCACAGTAAAACACAGACCTCACACACATGTGCAAAACTCCCTACTGTTTTCTAACGACATACACCTGTCCACTTTATCTCTATGCAGGAGGAACAGCATGTTTAATTCATTCACTCACCGCAAGGCAAAACAGCACAAATAAGAAATACAGAAAGTGGAAACTTTAAATTGTGAGCTGATTAGTTGCTAATTAGTCTGTTTCACTGGCATGTAGTTATTTTCAGGAGCATGTGATGATACAAAGTTACACTGCAGCCCACTAATAAGCGGTCTGCAGCTGTATGTTTGAGAATATCTGCTCAGTGCAGTACCAGTCTTCATCCTCACCTGCTCTGTTTATCTGGTGTGTTGGCAAGTGACTACACGTTTCTCAGTCCCACACTACATTATCAGCAGCCAAACGTAGCTTTGTGCTGTCAGTTAACACACATCAGCTCTTAGAGCCTTAACTGCTGAAACTATGGTATTGACAACTGCAGGCAAATATATAACAGTTTAAAACACTGGAGCTTGAACAAGATTGACTTATATGTTGGGCTATCTGTTTTAATCTCAAGCAAACAGCAGTGATGACATAGCTCAGGTGACTGGCTGTCCTGCAGAGATACAGCCCTAACCTTTGACCACGATAAGAGCAGCAACACGCAGCAAAGTTCCACATGAAAACGCAGCAAAGTTTCATCGGGATAATACACCATGCAACAAACAGCTGATCACTTCCAGCGTTGTTGGGCAAATGCATAAGTACGGACTGTCAACTAATGAGCACCCTGCTGCCACGTCAGAGAGGCCACGGTGGGCTAACGTAACGTAGAGCAATCACCGGGGGGGCAACGTGAAACTGGCTCAGATGCCGTCAACAATTGAAAAGGACGAGGCCCGCAGTGCTAAAATAAACTAACAAATGCGTTGGCCCTCTGGTCCCCTTGTCCCCACCTAACGTTGGTGCGGGGCCCGCAGAACTGTCAAGGCTAACTAGTGCAGCTGCTGCTAACCAGACTTTACAGCTACTCCTTCAAGGCAAGGGCAGTTAACAGGTTTCACGCCGCATGTAGTCATGTTTGTAACGGAAACAGTGACAATGTCAGGAATGACTGTCTGTATTTGACACACCGGTGCTACAGGCAGTGTTACTAGCCAGCTAGCTAACGTTAGCCAAGAATTGGCTAATGGGCTCAAACACAGGAAGCTACACAGTACAGACCCTTTTTCGTCTGGTTAAACTGTATATTTATCTTACGGGACACATTCTGTGCAAGACACGAGTTCATGCAAACTGTAAGTAAAGGTATATGACAACTCACCGGCACAAGACCTGCTTTTCCATATTTTTAGCAGCAGGATGATGATGGCTGCTAGGTGGGAGAGATCGCCGGTTAGCCTGAAAATGTTCATGTTTGTTGGAGCTCTAGCGGAAGCAAACCTATTTAAGACTCTATAAAGAGCTCAGTCCGTCTTGGGAGGCGATTAATTTATGACCTGACAGTGCTGAATGACACCGTGACACCAGAACGGACCGATTCTGGCTTCAGAAGATGGGGAAAATGGCGAGTAAAGCGCGACGTGGCTCGGGGATGTGGCCAAGACAACAGTATCCAATGCAAGACGAGAAACGCTGCTGTGCTCAGCCAATCAGAAGAGAGAGGTGCTTACTTGATATAAATTATGCTGAACGAGTGCTGCCTCTAAGCTCCGTGGAAAGAGTAGTAAATCTGGGTTTCCTCTTTCACCTCCTAGTTACCAACAAGGATTTTATATATTTATTTATTGTAAATGAACCTTCATTAAACATATTTAAATAACAAAAAGACATTATTATTGTTACACATACCTAACAATAATTCCAAGCAGGATACTTTAACAAGAAGAAAGAAAAACAAAACTAATACAACTAATAAATACCCAAATATATGAAAGAAAAAAAAATATGAGTTAACTTTAAGAGGGGTTAATCAATAACGCAAGTAATTCGGAGCCCCAAGTTTTTTAAGGAGTGATATTCAAAAGCAGGTGTTTCTTTCTTTTTAACTAACCACTTATGCATCCTGTCTCAAAAGAGCAGATGTGTGTATTGCAGAAGAATATTGTAATATTACTTTATAATTAGATTCCTTAAAGCCACAGGAATAGCTTTGACAACTAAAGACTATTGTCTACCTGAGCAATACAAATTCAGGTTTATTTAAAAAATCAGTATGATTTAAAATATTATCATCTTCCTCCATTACATGTACTATAGCCCAGACTTCTTCCTTTGTAAAATAGTTTTTCCCAGTGGTGTAATATAACTAAGTACTTTTATTCAAGTACTGTACTTCGATACAAAATTGAAGTACTTTACTTAATACAGAGGGAAATATTCTACTTTCTACTCCACAACATTTGTTTGACAGCTTCAGTAACTACTTACTTTTAAGATGAAGGTTTTATTAAATTTTGTTAAGTGTGTAGAATCACAACACTGTGATCCTCCATGTCTGTTTGAAGGATACCGAACCCCTCCCCCCACACCCCCTTACACCCGACATTACACTGGTCAGCTCCAACACTGGAAATGACTGAGTGAAGCCAGCTTTGTCACCGAGGAAGCATTTCCACCTCAGTGATGTACAGAAATCCTGGAACAGCCTGAGCAAACCGTGTGGAATGCATGCTGAGAGCCTCTTTAACACAGCTTTACAGCTGTTACCCCTCCATCCCAGATGTTAACTCTTAATCAGCCAGATGATTCTCGCTATAACACTGGTTAAGAAGCAGGATTTCATGATATCTCTTCTCTGGCTAACAAAATATAAACTATTCCTCACACACAAACAGATCTCCAGTTTGCGTTTGCCCGGCAGAGAAGGCTTTTACTCAAAGAAATACAAACTAAGAGGTTATGTGTTTTAAATAAATTTATAAAAAAAGCATTTACCCACTGAAGCAGAACAAACACCTATCACTTGTTTTTCCTCGTGTAACATAGAATACAATCTGAATAGACTTTTTTTAGTAGCCTGAACAAAATAAAATAATCAAGCAAAGAGACTGTCAACTTCAACACAAAGGTAACAAACAGCCAATAATGACAGGAGAAGAAAAAAAAAAATAAAATTTGAGAGCAAATGAAAATACAAAAAGAAACTAAAATAAAGAACTAAGAGGGTTAAGTGCAGCACTGGTCAGCGTCATATAGCGTAGATTCAGTCTAAATTTTCTTCAGTTCCATATTCATTTAAATCTGCTCAAGTACATTGTCTCTAGATCCGTAACATGCAAGCTCGATGAAGCATATGGTCAAATACGCATGGGAATATACTTTTTATCTCATAGGATATTTGTAAAATATGAAAAAATCTGTAGATGTACAGTGATAAAGAAATTTCATTTGCATGAATGAGCAGAAAAAAAAAAAACGAACACCCACTCCATAGATAGTGTTTTCTTTAAAGGGGAAACAAAAAAGGAGACTACATTCATTTCACTGAACAGAGTCCACATACAAAAACAAAACAAACAAAAAAAAAAAGGATTCCCAAAATATCATGTGATGTTTAAATGTTCTTAAAGACCCCACTTATAGCTTTTACTTATCTTAATTATTACTAGATAGTATCTGTGCCTTGGGAAACAGAGAAACACTCAAAGATCCACAGATACACTTGTACAACGGAATACTGCATATCTACTCACGACTGGGTTAGGTAAGTCGACATGGAGGCTAGCTGCCGAAGATGGGAATGTCCACACGTACGTACACACACTTCCCTTTGTGGAATACACTACTAGTGATTTCACTTGTTTGCTTTTTCTATCCGACACACAGCTCGTCCGTAATGCCACCAGGATTAGGCTCCTGTCCGTCTCTGGGGAGGGTCAGAACTCCTCGCTTGTCTTTTTTTTTTTTTTTTTCCCCCCAGTCGGGAAATCTGGATCTTCAAATCTGTTTTTCTTCCTGGGCATCTTCTTGGCCTTCTCTACTTCAGGGTCTCCAACTTCAGGGTTTCACAGTCGTCAGCAACTCTTCTTTTCTTCCATTTTCAATTTGGTCTCTAGTTTTTGCATCGCATTTCGTGGTCTTAAATATATGGAAGAGGAAGAGTGGGGCGGTGGGGCTGGGGGGTGGCGGGGTGAGGAGGAGGTTTTGAACATTCTGTAGTCCCGTTTGTGTTTCCATGTCTCTTCTCTTTTTTGGCACCTTGAAGTAGATGATATCCAGGTATGATGGAGGGGAGAGAGTATGGAAGGTGTGAGGCTCAATGCGTACAGGAGAGTAGGGGTCAGGACACAAGATCGGGGTGGGGGGGCTACTTGTCGCCGACCTGTTCACTGACCCCTCCCTCTCCAGCTCTGTCTGTGGTGCCATTGTTGTTGTTGGCAGCTGCTGCTGCTTCACCTTCCTCCTCTGTTTTCACTCTCTTTGATTCAGGCTGGTCTTGCAGTTCTCCGTTCTGCCTCTTGGTGGGGAGGGATGCGGAGGCTGAGGCGTGAGTCGCCAGGAGGTGGAGAGGGTTCGCAACGGCTGGAAGAAACAAGACAGGATTTATTAAGAATGAGGTCTTATGTCTACTTTGGCAAGTACTAATGTATGGAGTCTGAAGTGTGTCACAATACTCAGTTAATAAATAGCTAGGTTTAGGGCCGGGTGATTTGAAAAACATTATTTTTTAAGGCTGTCCAGCAACAATAAAAGACCTGCAGCACCTGCAAAGCTGTAATTATTGTGCGTAACATTATTCATTTTGTTGCTCTCATTGATGAGACCATTAATTCACTACAACACGACAGCCAGAGCCAGCTCTCCACCTGAGTCACAGCAGTCCCATAAAACGCACCAGGTGCACATACAGTGCAACTATTCACATCACAGTTTACAGGGCTCATGTGACTCGTTGATCATGGAGCAGCAACTGTTTTTATGCACACTGTCACAGATCAGATCAAAACGTCACAAATAATCAAGGCACTGATACAAAGTGATCTACAGCATTTTCTACATATGGTATCTATAGTATATCCTGTACGGAAACTGGGAAGAGCCTCAGAATCAATCTTGATGAAGGCAAGACAGCCGAAAACCTTTGGTGAATAAAGTGTGGTGTAGTAGAGAGGAGGTGTGCGACGTGTTTTAATTTGGAAGGAAATGCGTTCATCATTTTTGACAGACCTCAAGGGCACACACAATACCAGCCACACTGTCGCAGCTGGTTGATAATGACTACTGAGCACTCTGGGTTGGAGCGTCTACACGTTGACGGGCGTTGTGGCTGCTGTGATCCTATCGCAAGGTGGTCATCTAACAGTGTGTTAGCAGACATCTACACAAGTGTCTGTGCACTAAACAAGTACATAATAACTTTAGTGTTCAGTAGTGTGTGTGTGTCACCTGTGCTAGCAGCATTACTGATGGGGACCAGGTGAGTCCCGTTTTGTGTGATGGCCTTTATTGGGAGCTGGTGCTGACCAAGCGGGGCTTGTTGCACGATGGTAACTGTTGTCAGTGGAGCAGCCTGAGAGCTCTGGATGATACGACCAACTCCACCTATAGACGAGGCTGTGATGGATGGCACCGGCTCCACTTTGACTGCACAGGTAGAAAAACCCATATCAAACCCAATGCACACATAAACACACAGACACACAGAGTCAGAAGATCATACTTAGACTGACATCAATGACAAGCTGAAGGCAACATGAATCTGGTCTCACCTTTGATCTCTTGGTGCTCTCCCCCTCCGTTCTCCTGAGGTTCTGGGGTCACTGTAGCAGCAGACTGTCCGCCAACAGTTGCCATGGTGACGGCTGGGATCTGGTGGACGACGTGCACCGTCTGCATGACGGGGGCGGAGCTAACTGACGTCGTTACGATGGCTGGCGTTGCCATGGCGTAGGTCACAGGCTTCATGGTCGTTTGAGGCATCTGGCGCTGCACGGCGATCAATACTGGCTGGTTGTTGAGCGGGGAGCCTATCAGAGGGCAGGGTTAAAGGTCACCGTCATTCACTACTGTTAAAATGGACATGTAGCATCTAAATAAATAAAAACTTAATGGCATTACAAGTTGAACACGTCTGTTAAGTCTCATCCCTCTCTCCTTCATATCTTTTTAACTGTTCAGTGAAAGGGATAAAAACTTGATTTACCAGGGGAGTTCTGTGCAAAGCGGGCCTCTTGGATGACAGCGAGTTTGGGCTGGACTGTAGTGGTCTGGGTGGGGGCTGGTGGAGGGGTTGGCTCTGGCTCCATGGGGACTGGGGATCCCTCTCTCGACAGGCTGTCAGGGGTCTGGACCCCACTGGAGTGGGCAGACAGTGCTCCTGTGTGGTTAGGAGAGGCTGGAGCGCTCCTGGAGGAAGAAGAGAAACACAGGGTTGTCACGGCAGCATAAATGTACGAGCAACAAAACTGAGAGGGTGTCTTTAAAGTAGGAGTCATATATAAGTAGAATAAAGTGTTTCACCTGGAGGAAAGAGGTCCCACGGGAGTCCTGAAGCAAGGCACTCCCCTGGGCCTGCGCTTCCTGAAGGCCTGTTCTATCAGCTTGCCCTCAGAGGCGGGGTCGATCCTCCAGAATGAGCCTTTGCCCGGCTCCTCCTGAGAGCGGGCCACTTTGATGAAGTACCGGTTCAGGGACAGGTTGTGGCGGATCGAGTTCTGAAACAGCAATAAACACAAGACACACACACATAAGTCTTTGAAATGATGAGCTTTGCAGCATTGGTGTTATAGTTTTTATGATGAGCAGCCTCCGAGCCGCACTCTAGTTACTGATACTCTGGTGACTGTTTCATAATGCAGGTCTACTCAATGTATGTTTGACTGATGACAAACACCTAAACACACACTGTCTGTAAATTAATCCAAAACCCAAAAGGTTATCAATTTACAACAATATAAAAACAGAGAGATGCTGAAAAATGATCATACTGAAGAAACTGGAACCACTTTTTCTTTTGCTTGAACAATTAATCAATTATGAAAATTATTTAATAACATTTGAGGAACTGACAAATCGTTGCAGCACTACATGCCTCACTCATTTTGCATTTTTTACATTTACAACCAGATATGACTGGACTGACAAATGATGCTCCCGTCCTGATTGAGAGGGCAGCTCACCGTTCAACCACAAAACATAAGTACACAGACACTGACCTGCCAGCCTTTATCAGCTGTTCTGTAGTAGGGATAGTTCTTAGTGATGTGGGTGTATATTCCATTCAGTGTTAGTTGTTTATCCGGGGCCATGGTGATAGCTTGGACTATTAGCTGTGCATATGAATATGGAGGTTTGGAGTCATCCTGTGGAAGATGAAAGAAAGTTACATTCATGTGCCAAGGCAACGCTCATGTTTTCTCTCTCTAGTTTGTTCACAAGTCCGTACATGCACGCATGCACGCACACACGCACGTGCACACACACACACAGACTCAGATGAGTTCAACCTGGATCTGTTCTTCTCCTAAGTCTGTGTTGTTGTCAAGAGTGCTATGCAATTTTTAGACTTCAATGAGGAATCAAGTATGTTCACAGAGCTCGAATCCATCGAGATTTCTCTGAAGTCTGCTGCCTTCATCAAGCAGCTCCTTGTTTGAGATGATCTCCTTCAGCACGTAACAATATCCATCCGTATTAACCCAGTTCTGATTCTGCCCTGGACCGTCTTACTCTCACCTTTGGGCTGTCTTCACCTGAGGCCTCCTTATCGTTTTCTGACTGAGAGTTGTCTCCAATAAGGTCAGAGGCCAGAACACGACCCGTCCTGTAGCTAGAGAGTCCTGCCCCTCGTGGACTTGATGGACAGGAGTTTGCTGCACTGTAGAATTAATAACAAAACAAAATAACAAAATTTAGACAATATTGTCACAGCAATATTAGAAGGTGCTGTTTTTGAGCGTTGCACATAAACTGACTGAGCCCCCCTCTCACCTGATGGTGCCAGTAGGTGAAGGCAGTGGGCTCATGAGGTGGGCAATGTTGTCAGGAATGTTTATGGTCAGTGGGGAAATTTGGGGTTGGACGGGCTTGACCGGTGATTCCGGCACGTTCCTTGGCTCCTTCTTATCACTGGACAGGGCTGTGAACGTGATCTTTATACTTGTGCTGGGGAACCGGAAACAACACCTGAGAATGAGAGACAAGCACAGACGGAACAAAACATCAGTGTGTTCATTTTTTCTACATTTCAATAACAATATAAAACATGCAGAATGCAATGCTTATTACAGTGTTACTGTAGAGACAAGCCTCCTGCCTGGCAACAAGCAGGCCAAGGTCTAACTGAAGCCCAGAGAGGAGCACTGAGATTCAGCTTCACACAGTTTAAATATGGACGTCCACCATGGCTATTATATAACACATCATGTCTAACATTTCTAATTTATTATTAATGGGGTATATTTGGACCAGCTGCTGACACCTTGAACTGATTTACTACTATGGAGCGGTGACAATAATAACATATACCACATAAACATTTATGAGGTTTGAGTGTAAATCAATGTGAGTTTTGGGAAAGAAAAAAAAAAGACAAACAAGCCGAGCAGAGTAAATATTCCAACAGGTAACAGGAGGCCAGGCTGACATTGAGCCAGATCAAACTGACAACAGCAACCTTAGCTTCATAGCTGTGTATATCCTGTTGTACCAGGTATATAAGAATAATTCATCACCTGTCTATTAAAGGAATAAAGTACACTGCAGCCTGAGATGTAGCAGGTCAGACATGGTACCTATGCAAAGAGCAAATTCAACTCTTCACCTGTGTTGCTAGCATGTTAGGTGGGACAGCAGCGGGCGGGTTTTAACCCAAACTACAAGAAGTTTTCCGGTTATGAAAACACCTTAAACTAAATTCGATTACAATTCAGACATTTTTAACTTCAGTTATTACTGGAGAACACTGTTTTTGAATTACTAGGAGCCACTCTGCCATTCGGCATATATCAAACATATAACAAAAATACACAATTAATAATCATGAGTATGTAAAAAGCTAGCTTCCACATAATACACTACGGTGAATTGCAGGTAACAGTGAACTAATTCTTAGCTAAAGCGTGACTAATGTGTCTCTCACGTCTGCTGTATGTGTGCCGAATAAAGCGCAATATCCAAATGACTAAGACAAGGTCGTGAATCAAGTTAAACGCGTTGTAGTGTTGGTCAATCAGCGACATAAGCATATTTGGCAGGGAGATCTGATGTAACGCTATCGCCATACAAACGAGCGGCACGTATCAGGCTTGGGGCTGCTTGACACAACACGTGCAACGCCGCTGCTTGATAGCAAAACAATAACAACACATGAAGACATAAATCCGCAGATGTTATTGCTATTATTATGATTATTTCTAGCAACCTGCTCATATCAGTCTTACATTCGTGGAAGCTGGAGAGGTGGAGCCCCTCTTCTCTGGAACACCCCATCTACAAACACCCCGTTTTTTCCTAGGCATCGGAGATAGAATTCCCCCGTGCCAGTGCCGTCCTCTCCCGCGGTGAATATTTCGAGGTGTCGCCGAGAGATGAAGCTGGAGTGTCCCATACTGACATCCACCGAGCCCTGCGAGGAGTTCCGGCCGATGGTCACCGACCTTTTCTTCATCAAATACTCGAATTCTCGGCCCTCTAGCCGGGCTACAGCCGACCCCGACATCCCGCTTACCACCGCCATCTTCTGAGGTATCTGGTGGAGATTTGGAGATGTATGTTGAGCGCAAACGTATAAGCGGCTGCAGGGATTTGAAGTGGGGATATTTTTGGTTTTGTGAAAAAGGGGGTATCCAATTTTACACCGTGGAGAATTTGGCTAGGAACGTGCCAGACCGGGGACACAGCGGCTCCGACCCACCGCCGCGAAGCAGAGGAAAAAAAAGAGGAGCGCTGGCCAATCAAAAGCGGACAAACGGACGGAAGTACTGCGACGGACAATCCCTTTAACCAATGGAAAACCGGTCAGGGTAGGCAGATGTGTGGTGTTTACCAATGACAACAATAATAAAAATAGCCGTTGAAAAAGGAGTTCGGTTGCACTGCAGGCTGACACGCAGATGGATGGAGAGATGTAAAAAGCGGTGCAGTGATTCAAGGAGGGGAATGAGGCGTTCACAAGCTCAGGGGAAGACCATGTGGTCCGGTTATATTCTCTAAATGGCCCTGCTCTGAGTTCATCTCTACTGACATCACTCTGCTTTTTTCCCCGTTTAACCAGCTATCTTTTTTGCATTGTTGTATAGTTTAAAGCCAAATGCAGAATGGATTTGAAGGATCTTTTTTTTTTTTAGATTTGTTAGGCCTTTGTTAAGTTAGATAAGTGAGCAAGCTTCGTCTGCCGAGGAAGACTATGAGGTGTGTTTGAAAGCACTGAAAAAGTTTAAACTATTAAACTTCAAAAACATATAATATAATAAATTATAACAAAAAAGAATGAAATATATTCTAATTGTGAGAGATTTAAATGTGAATCCGGTTCCACGCTTGGATCCACCCATCCAGGGTTTCCGTGCAGCGGGTTAGTTTACTAACTGTAGTACAGCAGGCACCACGCTGTGAGCGCAGTTTGTGTGTATGGAGGTCGTGTTAAATAATGGATTTAAAATCACTCAGACTGCGTTGACATTGCCACAGAGGCTGACTCTCTTTGTCACACAGTCCCGGCACCGGAGGCTCTGAGAGCTGTGATGCCAACACGTGCGAGTTCATTAGGACTGTGTCAATATTCAAGAAAACGTGCTGCACTCAGAGGACCCATGCGCCATGGTGCACGTGTTCTCTGACAATGACGTAATCATATGTGGCTGAGCTACATTCAGGAGTAATACGGTGTACATGAAGGTTATGAACTAAAACAATTAGATAGTTTTTTGTCTTTGTTTTAGTTTGTTTGTAATATAGTGCTGCTCATGTATAATATTTTGGACAAACTTTATTTAAAAAAAACAATATATAGTATAATAACACTGAGCAAACTCCAGCTGGTGATTAAGACTGCAAGATACAGTTAAAAGCAGTTACTAAGTGAACTGCACTAACTGTACTAATGTCAACACATTTTCAAGAATAAACTTATATTGCATTTTTTTATTTACTTATTTTAGCATAGAAAACCTTTGTATTTACACTGTATAAAGCAGTTCAAAGTGAAACCAGATTTAAAACATTTAGTAAATTGCATAATGAAATGTCTTTCATTTAATTCACACCAGACAAAAGTATGGTCATTTATCAGGATATGGATAAAATTACTCACTGTAAACACAACTGTTCATATCATTTAAACATATATTTCATATATTTACAGAGTAATATTATGACCTTTTTTCATTTAGGCCTTATACTACAATATATACTGAAGCTAGCTGAAAGCTCACAGATGTTCTTATTGTTATTTTTGTTGCTATTATAATTAGTAATAGTAGTTACTGTATGAATAGTGGTATAGTTTAATGAGTGGACATCAGCTGCAGTGAAACATCAGTCCAGTGCTGCCACCTGCTGGTTTTTTATTGCCATGCAGCAGAAGTGGGTTTGAGGCTTTCACCTTCCTGTGTTCAGAGCTTGTAAAGTGTTTTTTACTACCAGTAAGTGTTTGTAGAGGTCTAGAGTGCACTTATCTTCAAGTTTCATATCATGTGAGCTAATATAAACATTTAGATGTTGGTTTATTATATAGTACCTGACAATGAGTCATGCAAAGTAATGATTCATTAGATTTTAAGCCTGCAGGTACCACAGGAACATATCGAATCACAATAAGAATAACACCAATGAGCATGCGTCATCAAACAACATGAAAGGATTAACACACACAGTGTGCTTTTTAAAAGTAGTTTTAGGGATCATTACTGGCATAATGTTACAGTTGAGTTCTAAGCCATTAAGAGTATAGTGTAACTAACTGAGAGCACGGGGTAAAGGGTGACTGATTGGAAAATGGTAAAGACTTGTTTTTATTTCAGTTAAACAGATGAAAAAGTAAAGTCTCAACAACCCTCCACTGAAACCAGGCATCACCTCATTAACGTACCGAGAAGTCCGCAGGCATTCAGAGGAAGGGAAGCTGTAGGATGAATTAGATCCTTAAATGAGGAGTCACTTTACCGTACTTTATACTTCCACTCCACTGGATTTCGGTTGTGGGCAGCGGTGGAAGACGTGTTGAGATGCTTTGTTTAAGTAAAAACACTCAGTAGCAAGTAAACGTCCTACATTCAAAATCCAAGCTAAGTCGAAGCACAGTCAGTCAGTACAATCAGATTTTGTCAGGGCCTCTGTGAGTCAGTCAGTGCTTTGCTGTCAAAAACTTTAAAACTGCTCCTCTCTCTGCTACTGTCAGCTGTCATTTCAGTGTGAGACTGACACAACCCTCCTCCACCCTGTTCATCTCCAGCTTTCATCAGAACCAGCATCCATACAGCGAAACACAAAGTACAATAGTTCCCTATTAAATGCAGTGCAGAAAAAGCATAAAGCAGAAAATGTTAATACTCAAGAAAAGTACAAGTATGTCAAAATCATATTTAAATACTTTGCTTGAGTAAATGTAGTTCTATCAGGGAAACATGTTTACTCCACATTTATCTGACAGATACAGTGTAAAATTAGATACATCTCGACGCTAAAATGCTGCTTATGTGTATTAAAACTCCAATAACATACTATAAATGGTAAATGATTATAAATATATAAAAACACTGTGACAGGAGCCATTCTGCAACTGCTGATGATACTTCTGTACTTTTACTTGAGTAAAACTTTAAATGCAGGATGTTTACGTGTAATGGAAGTATTTTATTTTTCTGCTTTTACTTAAGTAAAATATCCCAGTGCTTCATTCACACTAGACGTTCCGCTGAAATGCCATCACATTAAACTCAGTGTTGGCAGGACCGACAAGCAAACACTACACCGACACAGGCCTCGCAGAACTTAATCCCTGTCCCCCTTTGTCACCACAGCGCAGAGTCAAAGAGTGTCATGTTCAGGTGACCCAGGTTAGGCATAGGTGTGTGTGTGTGTCCTGGCTGTGAACTGTACAGCAGGCTGGCAACAGGTAATGGAAAGACACATCAGGTGTGAGGTGGAAACTGAAGCCTCAGAGACAGACATACGTACGGGGGGATTGTGACACCTTAGAACCATATGTCGACAAGCTCAAAGTAATTCTCCTGAGGTGTTTGAGCAACGACGGCGCAGTTATGAATTAGTAATGCACGGCTGACACATTTCGCAAAGGGCTTAATGGCTGTGTGGGCCTTCTCCGTGAAAACACTGCAGCTTTTGAAAAGAGACTGCGAAGTGCAGAGTAAATATTGATAGTGCAAAGACATTTATGAAGCAACTGACGGTGTAACTGCATTTTGAAGTCCATTATTCTCCTAAATCAAACCTGTCATATTATCTAAATCATGTGTGTTAGTAAATTCAGTGCAATTAAGTTCCAGATTTTTCTTTAGTTGTTGCTCTGTTTTCATGGACGGGATTTGAAAACCTGAGGATAATTCTGGTGTTAAGCTTAAACATCAGCCACAACAGGGTGTGTCTACTTTGGTAACAGAGAAACAAGTTCTGCCACATATCTGATGTTAAGATTATGCAAGATCACATTTTACACTTAAATCTGTACAGACTGCTCCCTCCGTTTCAGTTCCACCATGTTTTCCTGTTGTTATAATGTTTCATAGACAGGGCAGATCTTCTTCTTCCCTTTCTCCTCACACAAACCCATTCTTGTAAAGTGAGAGGACTCCCTGCCCCAGTAACTAAGGGACCCAGTTTGACTGGTTTCTGTTGGATGGGTTGAGCGACCAATACTCAGATTTCACAACACGAACAACACCACAGAGACAGAACAACAGCCTTCAAAAGGAAATCAGTAAAAAAAAGAAAGAAAGAGTAAAAACTGGATGAGCAGCGTCATTGGGATGTAAATGGAGTGAAGATGTGTGAATGGGAGATTCTGGTCCCTGATTCTGAAGTCAGAGTGAAACAAGGGCCCCCCCCCCCCTCAGAATCTGATTGGCCGCCCTTATTGGAATCAGAAGGTGATGGGATTTATATCAGAACCTCTGAATCTCTGTCGACTGTTAACACTTCTTGTTGGAAAGTCAATGACATTCAAAAGTTTCTAAACTCATCCCCGAGCCTGAGGTGTTCAGCATACAGATGTCCTTTCAGATTAAAGTCCCGTGTTTGTCCTTTCATAGTAAAATCCAGTGTCCTCTATTCAATCCACCAGTGAGATTGACTAGGAGCTGAAAATGTTCCCCCTGAAGAGAAAAGAGCAGAGCTTTATTAAAATCTGTCACTTCACAAAACATCTTGACTGTGTAATGCTTTCAATGTCAAAACCTGCACCTGTAGCTGTAGCTTTGGTTTCATCATCCAGCCCTAGTTGCCAGAAAATAGTCTCGTGCTGCAAAAGAAGGAGCCGTGAATCTATTTGGGGAGTAGCTCCTCCATCGGCACCTCCAGGTTTCCCAGATACCAGAAGATCCAGAACACCAGGCTAAGGAAGATAATGAGGGGCCCAGAGAAGACAAAGAAATCCCAGAAGCTGAGCGGAGCGAAAATCCCGATGAAGAAGAGGATGAGGCCCGCTGCGTCCAAGAGGACGGCAATGAAGAAAAACAGCAGGCAGCGGCCGATATAGGCGATGCAATCCATGACTGGAGCAGCTGACTGCAGCTGAAGTTTAAGCAATTATTCCCTGCTTTACCAGTTTATCTGTAAGATGTCAGAATGTTAGAAACGAAATAAATTCACAAGAAATGCTTCTTCCCTCCTCGATGCCGCCAAAGAGTCTGAGACACTGATGAGAAGGAAGGAGTTTAAACACTCAGGTCACATTCCTTTCTGTATCTACATCTCATTTTTTTTCTTTCCATGACACAGGCTGACGGAGCAGAAATACGTTTCCTTAATGATGATGACAGGAGATTTTGCAGCTCTATCGCTGGATGTGGCTGCATTTCATAAACATATTACATTCCAACATCCACAGATCCAGGCCTTATCTCAGCCCCACAGGTGCATTTGGAAAAGCTAGAAATATTGGCCTCACATTTTCTGCCCTCATGATGATAGAAAAATCTGCTTCCTGTGTAGCGTATGAAAGTTACTAAACAACTAATGATGAACCCAGACAAGGAAGAAGAGACTAAAAAAAAATACTGTTCCTTGCACAACTCAAAGCATGGGCGTTACTGTGTTATCTGGCATCAAACAGCGTCGGTCGCCTGGACGCAGAAACACCCTTAGACACACTCCAGCAATGACAATGTTCAGTTAACAAGTAAACTTTATTCCCCAGAAAAATAATTTACATCTGTGAAAAAGAAAAATCTGCACATAAAAATAAAAAAATTTGCTATGTACAAGTTAAAGACAGTTTCTTCCTCTGTGCACAGCCCTTCTGTTTTTCTGTGGGTGCAGGGCTTTTCCCTGATTAAGAAACTGTCTACCCTGTTTTTTTTGTTTTTTTTTTTAAAAAGTGACTTTAGTTTAGAAGCTCAAGGTTTTTCAGTCTGTTGGAGTTTTGGACAGTAGGAGGAGGGAGTCCGACCTTCAACAGCAAATCTGGATGTCAACTGTAAACAAGAAGAGAGAGAAGGGTTTTGTATATTTGCACAGTTTGAAATCAAATAAATGGCATGAAAATAACAATGGAAAAGAATGAGAATTGGGGTGGGGGAGGTGGGGTGGTAAGGAGAGAGGTTTGGGAGGGTGAAAATGAGGTAACTGTCTCGTAGAGTGAATCCGTTAATTGGTTTGGAAAATAAGGCGTGAAATGATCTGGAAGATTTCCTCTCTTTGAATTTTTGATAAAAAATTAATAAGAAGTTGACTTTCCTGAGAAAAAAGGAGCCAGTGGGCTCACACTATGCTACAAGACGAGAAGTAAGGATAGGTCAAAGAATAATAAAAGAAGAAATAAGAAAAAAAACAAATAAGAAAAAAGAAAAAGAATAATAGGTGTCCACAGAATAAGTCACTTTCCTCATCACACCTATAGATATGGCCACTTTGTTATCTGTGTTCTCTCCAACTCTAGCTCTTATCAACAAATATCCCAGATGAATTTTCATTGGTTTAAGGTAAAAACAACAACAACAACAAAACACTGCTGTGTATCTGTGAGGCTGCAACTAAGGAGTATTTTCTCAGTTAATGGCTTAATTTGAAGTTGGAACAAAGGAATGCTTAAACCACTAGTCGACTATCAAAGTAGTTGTTGATTAATTTCCTTTCAACTGACTAATCAGTTAATCAAGTTAGAGCCTTAGGTGCAGGACTGTGAGGGCGTCTCCAGGCCCACCTGCTGTTTTGGTTCATGTAGGTGCAAAAAGGCTGGGTGATGGAGACTACAGATCAGAGGGTGCAGTGGTTAACAAATACACTCTCAGCCACTCTCTCACATCACTGGTATCATGCTCTGAAACAGCTGAGCCAATCACAGTGATGCATGACGACAACAGTTCAGCAAATAAAAAGAGGCTTCTACAGGAAATTCTATCGTTGTTTGGATGGTACAGAGCGAACATACAGCACAGTCTGCAACCAGAGGCAGATGGTGTGGCTTTTTATTTTTAACATTTAGGCATTAGCTAAAGAGCTAAAGCACGGATAAGTTATTTGAACAGTTTATCCATCCACCCAGCACTTCTGTACAGTGGTCAGCGACAGAGTGAAAGTGAAAACACCCCCTAAAATCACAGTGTCCTTAAAATGTGGATGCACATTTTCCCCCTGCTTGCAATCTTAGCTTCAGCTCCGTACTTAACGTAGGCCCACAGACATGAGAGATGTATCCATCTTCTCATAAAGAAGATGAGTCAGATTATTTCCCAAAACGTTTTAGAGAAAATGTCCTTCCTCAGGTTTGAGTTAAAAACTGCACTGAAGCACTGATCAATTCATTATTACGAGCTTACAGCTTTAAGCTGACATTACACAACATAAATACACGTTCAGATAAGGCCACACATCACTTAAGCCTGAAGCTAATCTCATATTACCCAACCATTAATGGCATCACTTAATACATGTTGGGTAATTCTAGTTTGCTGAGCCCTTTACTGTTCCAACACTTATCTGTGCAAGCTACTATTAAATCTGATTGATAAACTTATGACTCATAATGGACAGAGGCCGGTAGCTGCAACAATAACAGTGTTGTCCTTAGGTGGAGGCCTGTGTTCTCTGGAGGAACGTCCGGTGATAAAACCCAGAACATTATGTCGTCATGCCAGAATTTTAGAAATACTGTAGCTGAATTTCCCCAACGCACCTCCACCCTCTTTACTAACAGCCTGCAAAACATCAGTGTCCCAACTGCCAACTGCACACTCACTCTAAGCAGGTTTCTCAGTTTCACTTGAGAAAAAAGGCAGAATTAACGAGAAAAATCAACATGCATACCAAAATACACTTGATATTTAATTGTGCTGTACATTTTCCCTCACAGTGCAGTGGAGCTACCTGCTGCTACAAAGAACTGAAAGAAACTGACTGTTGTGTGGCAGCTGTATGTATAGATGTATATATATAGAAAAGGCATCAGAGCAGAAGTGATTAGTTGACTGACAGAAAAATAACTGGCAAATATTTTGATTAATTTTTTCCCAGCTAAATTCCCAAAAAATCTGAAGATACAGATTCGAAATTGTGAAGACTTTACTTGTGAAGGCTTTGTGATGAATAAACTGAATAAAGGTTTTGGAGCATTGGTTGGACTAAACAAGCAATTTGAAGATGTTACCTTGTTCCAACTTCAACATATTTAGTCTAAAGAAATGGTTTCTGGGCTTGAAACCCACTATGTAAAAAGCAATGTTAAGACAAGCAGTCCAAAAACAATAAGGGACATGTCCTTAGTTTTGTCAGTGGTTGCTACAGCCCTGCTCTCAGTGCTTCTCTGTTTCACATTCAACACGGTAAAGTTGAGTATTCAGTGTTTGTTCTTTCGACCACACCATTTCACACAATTCCATATCTCAAGATCATTAGCCAGGTTAGATAATATGGGAATCGGGCTGGGGCCCATTAAAGTTAACTATGTGGAGCAAGTGGATGGAGGGAGTGTGCATGAAGCAGACTTATATATGATCCCTGTGTTTGCTGGCTGAGTGATGGGCCTAGCCATACCTATACCTACCTACCGCACTCCATTCCCCTGGATCAATAAGCCCTGCTGAGTTCCATTAAAATGCAATTGTGCCTTTTGGCCTAAAGGATGTCTGGCTTGCCACCCAGTTACAAGCAAACTGACGGCTAAAATAATGCAGAACTGTGAAGGTGAGCAGAAACGGTCAGGCTCATTAATTAAAAGCTGCCACGGGCCACTGAAGATCTTTTCACAGCAGCCAGGGAAAGAAAAAAATTAATTATTATTACAGATATTCATGAGCAGAGTGAACCGGCTGCGTCCTGGGGGGATCAGTGTTTGCATGAGGGCGCCCATTCCTCAAGACCGGCTTCACCGTGGGTGTCATCTGATCTATGACAATAATGTGAGAAATTTCATAATTACGACTGGGGTGAGGGCAGGAGAGAGGGGGGTGGGGGGGGCGGCTGCCATGCCAACGTGCAATACAATAAAGATGCCAACGGTAACGATGGAAGAGTTACAGGTGTGGCAGTGAGCAGCTAATGACAAGCAACAACAACAGCAGACTGACAGGAAGGGTGAGAGCAGGGCAACGTGCTGAATATGCATGACTTTCAATTATGATTGTTTGTTGGTCCTACAGGCCCAGACTCTCAGAGGATCATGCATTTTTCAAAGGCTTGCTTTAACTTTTAGAGACTGTAACAGGTTATAGAGTCAAGAGATTAAGCAGGTCAGAGGGAATGGGTTTTCAAAGTCTCAACAGCAGAGAGCAAGATACCATAATCTACACAGGGAGGATGCTGAGGGGGCCCAGGGTTAGGTGATGAGGATTATTTTAGGGTAAGATACGCACCATGTACTGTCAGAGAAGTCTCTCTGCTTTGTCATCTGCTGCCTGCAGAGTCACGTCTGAGCTCCTCAGTACCCCCAACTCCACGTTCTTATCAGCTGGAGATGCGCACTCAGTCCCGTACTCAAACCCTCTGTTGTCGTGACCCGACAAGGCTCCGTTGCTGCCGCCTTCCCAAGTGATCCGAGACGGCGCAGCAGCACGCACAGTCCCGTTCATCTCCTTCCCGTTTCCCACGTTCTTGTTCTTCTCCTCGCCGGCTTCCAGAGATTTCATGCCGCTTTTGGAGAGCCTCTCGGACAGCTTCCTGGCCCAGTGCGTAAAGTTGATGTCCAGAGAGCCTGTCCGGTCCTCCCCGTACAGCTGGACGTTCCCCGTGTACCACAGAACCCACCATACCAAGCTGAGGAAAATAATGAGCGAGCCCGTGTAGATGAGGAAATCCCCGTAGAAGCGGCCGTCCAGGTTGAGGTTGCCGAAAATCCCGACCAGGAGTACAACCAGACCGACTGCATCAAAAACAGCAGCGAGGAAGAATAACGGCGCGCAGTTCCCCACGCAGCTGGGGGCCATACCGGAGGAGCGAGGAGAGCCCGAGTAACGGCACGGAACACTTTAACTTGTTTTTCAGGACGCACATTTCCCCCACCTCTCACCTGTGCGGCGTTCACCTGTGCACAATGCCCGCCCCTATTCCACGTCACTGTATCGAGTGGGCTCCCAGGGGCCTCATATCAACATGCTGCCTTCAAATGCAACAGCGTAAATTTCACACTCGAGTCTCCCTGTGGGGAAAGTGGCAGATGTGAACACCAACAAGAAAATGTAAGTTTTCTTTGTATCCTGCAACCAGTTTTCATTAAAAAACAAAATAACAACACTGTGAAAACTGTCCACAGTGAGATCCCTGTGCACTTTTCCCTGGTTTGAGCAGCATCAACAAAATTTCAGTCATTGCATCAGGGTGACAACAGATATCTCTGCAGAACATCCCAAAACCTCAGAACCGTCAAATTATATTTACATAACCAACCCCCACCCCCCTCCACCACCACATCCCCCAAACCCCATACTGCTCTTCCACAGTTTTCATACTCTCAGTTACACATATTCACACCTGAAAGCTGCCCAGTACAACCACCGTCTGATCTGCTGGTCACTGAGCAGCTCCACACAGCTCTGCTGGGGTTAAAGAAGTACTTCACTGAGTAAGCATTTCACTACCATAACACTGTTGGATGCACAAGTACGGTGGCCCAGACGGTCAAAACACAACAACATTTCACAAAACACAAGGTGATTTGATGACATGATATGTTAGCCATCAGAGGGATCTCTGTATCTCTGATTGTTCTAGTTAACTTTAACACAGACCCAGAGCATCACCAGCTGTCTGACTAACATCACTGAATCATTTTGTGATTCTTATATTTCCAACAGCACTTGAAGGCAGCACTATCCTGCCCTTTTGGATGTGTGAATGGTACACACAACTTTCCCAGCAGCCTCCTGCAGCCCAGCTCAGTGACCCCCCACACCTCTGCTCCTATTCATCTGGGCGACAGGCATATTGAAACTGCAACCTAGTCACAGTGTGAATGGTTTCATGACTTATTAAGCCCTATGATTAACTGGAAGACGGGGTAGATTACATGGATTTCCTTCAGTGGAGTCCTTCATGGCTCAAAGTGATTTCCTTGCCATATGCAGGGCATCTGCTGCAGAAAATGACAAGAAAATAGGAATGAAATGAGGGTGGAGGGGGGGGGGGGGGGGGGGGGGTTTGTGTCTCTCTCACAGCTGGCAGCCTGCAGTAACAGCCCACTTCTAAGACTAACAGGCCAAATAGGTCTACTGTATGTTCAACTGAGTATAGTGAGAGTGAGTGAAGCTGATGAACAGTACATGCAGGGCACGTCTGCTAATTTTGACAAGCCCACACAGTATGTGTTCACATTAATTTAACTGCTAGAGGGCGCCAGTCATCTTTAAAACACAGCCGAACCAGCCTGCAGCACTGCACTGAAACACACTGCGTTACTTAACCAGCAGTGCTGAGGTAAAAGATCTGGAAAAAACATCTTTACTTGCACCTTGTAAAACTGAACAAATTCAGGTTTTAAATAGTTTCTGTTTGATGAAAATGTCTGATTAGGTTCATCTACCATCCATCATCCCACCTTAAATAAGGCATGCATTATAAGTCTGCATTAATACACAGCAATGCAGTGATGCTGCTGCCTCTGCTTTAATGGTAGCATGTTATCTTGTGATGTACTTCCCTCAGACAGATCCAATGTGATGGCACATGCTGACATTTCTTTAATGATTTTCAAATGATTCTTTGATGGTTCTTTGTAGTGTTCATGGTGATAAATATTACCTTTAACCACTGTCATTACATGAAAGGAGGTTTCTCAACTTAGTATTCATGAGCATTAAGCATTACTTTAAAGCTGCAGTAATACACATTTTTATATTAACATTAGATCAAGGTACATTTACTCATTTGGTAGATGCTCTTGTCCAAAGAAACTTTCCCCCCACACATCTTGCCCTTTGGCACAGGACCAGGAAGAGCTGGAAATCAAACCTCCAACCCTGCGATTAGTGGACGACCCTCTCTACCACCTGAGCCACAGCTGCCACCAAATCACTTTGTGTAATCTCAACAGTTTTGCTTATAGTGACAAAGCCATAGAAAACTGAACTCTGCTCTACTGAGCCTTTCAGCCTCTTTTAGCCCACTGTTTTGGTATTCCCTCTGCAGCAGGAAGCTGTTGAAAGCTGACAAATCAGCTGTACACTACCTGTCCAGCACAAGACAGCAGGCAGCCAAAGTCAGCAACCGGCTAGCTGCCTGACAAAATTAGAGCATCCAGCTGCTGAAGAGCCAGATATCGTGCCGAAACAGAGCTTTGAAAAAGTGAATATCGAACTAACAGTTGTCAGGTGGTCAGAGACAACACTCAGAATTCATGCTGTCCAGCCGACATATACAGTGCATCAAATCTCTTTTTAGCTCTGTTTTGGCCTCAATCAGCTCCTGAGACAACTATCGGGCTCTTCAGTTACTAGATGCTCCATGTTCCACTGATCTGTGTTTACCAGATACACCAAAACTGTCAATCTAACATTCACACTCACCTCCCACTGTGACTGGTGAACTGTGTGGAGGCGAGAAAGGAGTCAGGGTTCGAAGTTTTCTCTCAAACTCTCTCTTCATTGTTCATTACGCAACTATCTCTGGCACTTCTAATGTGAACCATCAAGTGACAAGTGAGTGTGAGTGACACTTGGTTGTTCAGAAACACTCTGAATGTCTTTCAGGAGGGAAGTGAAAATTTTATTGCTGATTATGATGATGAGTTGTTTTTTTTTTTTAGTTTTTTTTTTTCTTTTTAAATGCAAGCATCTATCAGTGTCTGTGCTTTTGGAGTTTTTTGACTGAGAAGTCAGTGGCTCCATTTTCTCTTGCATTTTCAGTTTATTTGAAGATGTGCTTGAGTAAACAGGAAACAGCTGTAAAGAGTTTTTTTTTTTTTTTTAACTACATGTGGATGTGAGTCAGATCAGCACACATTAAAATTTTTGATGTTAAAGGGCAAACACACACACACAAAAAAAAACCCACTCTGAGTTGTTGTATGATATACCCCGGGGTAGTCGAAAGAGGTGAAAACAGGCCAAATAAAATTCCAAATTCCAAACTTATGCCTGAGAGACATTTGCACTCAAAACAGCCTGAACTTGTTTTTCTCCCCTCTCTCCCTGTAGAAGCTCAGTGAAGAGGAGCTTGCTCACCCTCCACTTAACTTAGGAAGAGATGCCGGTGCTGCAGGGTCGTTACTGAGCACACAAAGCTCAGTTAGTTTGTCTTTAGTATGCAAAGTGTTTCAATAAAGTGAAGTATGCTGATAAACCCTGGTTGATTATGGTACTGTTTCATTACTGTTTCCTCTTTCTGCTCTCAGGCGTTTGGCGGGTGCTCAGCTCACATCACTCCTGCCCATATTTTCTTTTTATTATAACCACAAATCATGATCTGAGCTCTGCTTTCTGTCAAGTAGCCTCGGTAAAATTGGATAATAATACAAACTGTTCCGCAGACAATACAGTGAATTTGCTTTTAAAGACAGGAAGAGCTGCACAGACATTATGAACTGCAAAGACCCGGTCACCTTGGCAGTGTTGGATAGCTCAGGAAATGCTTGCTTTACAAACCAAGACCCTGGAGATTGCATTATAGAGTGGAATCAATCAGAAAAGACATGTAGCACAGAAACACTTTGTCTGTGCCAGGAACAGGCACGATCGGAGACTTAAACCTTCTTCTCTTCCCTTTGAACAACTTCTGGATGTGAAGGAGCTGGAACTGTATTAAATAATTGAGAGTTGGAAGGTAATTGAGGACATAGATCAATAATATCTAGGGGGTTGTTCTCATTACAGAGATACCCAGACACTTCCAAAAGTTATAGCACAATGATGATGAATCTGGAGAGAAAGGCAGAGAGAAAGAGAGAGGAAGGAGGAGGAGAAAGGGAGGAATGAGATCTAAAAATTTAACAAATGAGACCCATTTCCCGTCCCTGTCTGTCTCATCAGAGCCTCATATCAAACCTTTGGATGTGGCAGGTGGTTTGGCCGCCTCACATTTCAAAATGTCAGATCTCTGTGCTTAGAAATGGGGATCTTTCCAGGGAGCCTGACGGCTTCCCGGGCCCTGATTTCCCAGAGGATTGTCAGTCTCGACACGCATGGGCGTCTGTGAGCATTTAAACAGTCAACCTCACCCCCACCCCCACCACCCAGCCTCCCAAACGGCACCCAGCTCCCTATTACAGCCTCCTCTATCCTTTCATCCACTATCTCCTCCCTGTTTCTCCTCCTCCATCAAGCACGCTTCGTTTCTGCTCCTATCACCTGTAAAGAGGGACTCACTAAACTTTTAAGGAACTTGTGGGATTAAACAGAGTCGTTTCATTAAATGTTTACATTGCCTTAGCCACAAGTGAGGGATGTGGAGTCGATGAAGCCGGAGTTTCAAATCAGAGATGGTATCTTTTCCCCACCTGGGGTGGAAATTGGAGGCTACATTTAAACTGATAGAATGTATTTCAGGGGAGCACTTACTTTTCTACCTGTTTATCCCCGAGGGGCTCGGTATGGAGAGGCAGAGCTACTTATTCATGCTCGCTCACACACATCCACAGCCACCTAACATGTGAACACACGCTTGTTTTGCTGCACACATGAGGACCTTTGATTGTCTTAGATTCATTCCCTAGTTTCAAAGCCTAACACCTTCTCTCACCACTACATATCTAACCATAATCTCAAACCCATCTCCCAACCTATAACTAAATTGAACTTATCTCAGACTAAACTCAGTTTAATTTTAAACCCAAGTCATCAGCTCTTGTTAAAGTGAGCTTTGGCTAAATCAACCTCAATGTGAAGCAAAGCTCTAATTGGCTTCCAAATGACAATAGGACAAAAACCATGGCCGGACAAACGTGCTGCTGGCCCTGAGGCATTGAGCCGCTGGGCTCTTCCAGTCTCATGGTGTGTTTATCCTGTCAGCCTCCCATTAAGTACAGACTGTAGACTGCACGTAGCGACATTACATTTCACTCTGGGAACCAGTAAACAGCCAGGGCACACTGCCACGGGTTTGCTGTGTGTCATCTCTGTGTGAACACAGACATAGTGGTCAGTCACAGTGGTGTTTCCAATGTCCGTGTCAGATTTTTGACCTACCTCTAAGAATAATCAGAATTACATTTGTATTCAATGTCTCCTCATTTCAACTTATTGTTTTCTCTCCTGTCTGCTGCTATCTGCACGTACACACACCTACACACAACATTCGACTGAGGCATCTCTTTGAGGTCTAAGGTCACCTCCCATCAGCTGTTGTCCTGAGAAATCTGCCCTCCAAGGACAGTCCTGACTGTTTATAGTCGCCAGCCTTGGCGTCTCTTGTATCTACTCCAATTTAACGCAGCCCAGGAAACTGACTGGGAAAGTGGTGACGCCAATGAAATCTCTCCCCCTCAACTCCCATCCTCCACTCTGAGTGGCTATTGTCTTCACCCCGGTCATATAAATCAGACGGTGTGCCAGAGTGGAGGAGGATTAAAAGAGGAAGAGGGAGGGAGGGACAGAGGAAGATGGAGTGGAGGAGAAAAAAGAGAAACGGGTCTTATGGCCAAACTGTCCTCTTCAAGGTCGTCATGGTGATTGGGTTGGTGTGAGGAGGATGGGACTGAGGGAAATGAGAAAGCACGATGTCCAACCTGCAGTGTGTGTCATTTGCTCCAAAACAAATTTTATTTCTGGAGCCCTTCGGCCCTTCAACTCCTTACAGCTCTTAAAGGAACATAACCGGATTCTCAACACCATGCTATGGTGAAATATACATGGCCAAGTTTCATAGCGTTGCATAATTTGGGGTGGATCGTTCTGCATGGAAGAACTGCCAACCCATCTCTAAGAACGTCATTACTGAAGCCCATTTTCAGGAAATCTCCCGTCACGACGATTTTTCCTCTAAATCTGTCACATGATGTATGTGACTTGTTTTATCACATCATCATCCTGTGATCTGTCCATATGTGTTCTAATGCACCGCGTGTGATCTGTTCCATGTGGCAGCGAGCAGATAGCTGTTACTCCTACTCTTGGTTCTCATTAGTGTGAGAGTGGGTGTGATCTAACATATGTGTGATGCATGCACCAAGTAACCTTTCCAGGAAGGTCAGCAATGGTAGATATGGGAATTTACAATGTTTGGTTCACCCACATTACAGAATATTTTTGTTATATTGTATTATATGTTACATTTATTACATTTCCTCACTTGTCTAATAGTATCTAGCCATCCAGGTTTTGAGATATCTGTGTTTGAGATAGCTGTTGCCGCCTAAATAGAGTGGAAGTGAAAGAGAGTAGAAGATAGTGTCAACAGAAACCACAGGAACTATTTCTTCATTATAAACTTTTTTCCAATTCATATTATTCACAGCAAGGACTGTGGATTTGCCAGATTATCAGTGTTTCTTGAAAGAGATGCTGCTGTTGAACTTTTTTTAAAATGTCATTTTTCAATGCTGCGAGCGGGGAGAGATCTCAGAGACACGAATCTTTAAACACAGACAGGTGATTGAGTTATTAAGCAAGTGAGAGAACATGCAAAACTATGTAAAACAAATCAGTCTCATACACTGGGCCTTGAACAGCACTGAAGCCTGATCAAACCAGATAGTGGCACAGCAAAGTTCATTCACCTGCTGGTCAGTGCTGCAATGTATCTGTCAAAGTTGACTGGAGTCGTACTAAATGTGAAACATTTACACAGATTTATTGTCCTTTGCCGCAGCCAGTCAGTCCACCGAGTGTGCCAGCTCAGCTGGTTTCGATCCATAGTGTCACTGTTTTTAGATGCTGGTGAGACTGGGCCTTTAAACCTGCTGTTACACTTCTTCGATCTTGTATTAAAAAAATAAAAAATAAAATTAAAACACCTTAATTTCATCAGTTCTTTCATCAGTTCAAAAGAGGCCAAGTGTCTTGCTCAAGGACCCTTCAGCAGGACAGCGGACACACTCTTTAATCAATTGACGATGTTAATCACCTCAAACCAGCACTGTTTCATTTAAAAAAGTAAATCTAATTATGAATTAAAAATTAAATAAATGAAAGTAAATAAGAATGATGATGAATAAAATATATATATGTAATATAATAAAAGAATGCTTTGAGTTTACAATCTTGCTGTGTTAGACAGGATTCTGGGATTCTGAGACTGAAAGACAGAGAGCAACGGAGACTTGGAGAGGGAGGGAGAGAAAAAAATGGACGCCGGTGGCGGGTTTGTGAAAAAGAAGATGGGGAGGAGATGAGATTCCCGCTTATCTTTCACGGCAGTTACACTTTGCGGATTTTTATCTCAACTGGCAGAGAGGCATGTGAGGTTCGCTTCATCTAGCCTTTAACTGATTATCTATTTGTCAACATTTCTCACCATTTCCCCTTTTCAAAGCCCCCGGAGAGGTCTGGGAATATTGACTTCCACTCCTACAGAATGTAAAGTCAGATTCCAAATTGAGTGCAGAGGCTCTTCTCCTGCCAGGCCTGATTTTGTACCTTGGAGTGTACACCAGGAGTCTAAATCAGAGTATTTAAAGATCGACCCTACACACAACAATAGTGTGTCAATTACCGGACATCTCATGTATAACCTGCAGGGAAACGCTTGTGATTGAGGAGAAAAGCTGGCAGCGTTTGGCTGCAAGAGGCTAGAAGCTGAGAATGCAGCACCTTCAGCTCACTGTTGATTTTCCATTCGTTGCTCATTAGCCAAAGTGTCATGCCTCTGTCCTCCTCGAGACCATGTTTCTGGCCAATTTGAAACAAACAATAGAACGAGCTGAAAGGCTTAATATGATTAAAACACGATCAGCTACGTCGGTGGCAGCAGCCAGTGTGCGTAATTGGATTACTAATGGGGAACACAAATGAATAGTGGTGTGGAGAACAGAGCTCCGGACAGACCTGGACGGAGTGTGAGTTCTCTTCTGATGCAGTGAGCACATTGTGGTGGAGAAATAAGCACTATAAATCATGTCACTGTCCCAAATGTAAGGAGTCATTAAATTTGTCAAATGAGTGAATTTCAGATAACCTCAGTGTATGTCCCTTTAGAAATGGATTCCTGGACAATAAGGCTATGTCTCATTAATTTCATGAAATGAGTTATTTTCCAGTGGAGACTGCCCATCGCTGTGACCATTGTGAGACCGTTAAAGGGTTTGTTCACTCAAATTAAAAAAAGAAGCACATTTACTCAATGACCAGTTGTGGGATCAAGCCCTGCAGATAGTTTTAGGTTGGTCCAGGTTTTTAGATATTGGTCTCTGTGATTTTGCTCTCAATGGAACTGAACAGAATTTCATTTGTGAAACTCACTGCATTAAAAGACTCTTGAAATATTCAACAGCAACTTGACTTTTCAGGAACAGTGTCCCAGTTACTGTGGGTCACTGCTTAAATTGGAATTTTAAAAAAAGGTATCCTGCACAGCATGAACATGCAAAATTCGAAAGGCACAAATTGCCCATAACAATGATGAATTTGAGCGTATAAACGACTGCGTCATAGACAAAATACAAAATACCAACAGCAATTAATGTGAACAAATAATCAGTCAGGATCTGTCCATCTTACGGACAGATGATTGTGGAGCTCTCATGCAATGGCTTTCTAATCAAACTCGACCACCCATTGTTCCTTACACAGCTGCATATTTTGCCTTCTTTCACAGACTGTTTGTGCAGGAAAAGAGCCTTTGCCTGACACTTAGAATAAAAGAAGCAAAGCCAGCGAGCTGGTTCAGCCACTCAGCTTGAGTCTGCTGGTTCCTTCAAATGCCACACTCGTATATCACCACCCTTTTCATATTTAAGCTGTTAATGCTCTGCTTACTCTTTTGCTGCATGCGTGCTGCCACACACCATTCACCTGGGAACTGCATTATCAGTTGCTGCTACTACTACCGCCCTTCATATACTGAAATCCACCACCTGTGGGGTGAAGGGGCGGCATTTTTATCACCACTCCCCTCTCCCATCTGGGCTGAGCTTGCTGTCCCCTCGTGGGGAGTAACATCCGACGCCAAAGTCCATCTCTGAACTTAGACACCCACCTCTCACACTCATTAAGGGAGGACGATGAATAAGTTCTATAATTACACAATGACATTGTCACATAATGACAATGGATCAAATGCCATCTTTTGATAAAGGCCAGTTAAAAGTTCAGGAAAAATTTAATGACCTTGATTAAAGATCTTTTTTTTGGTCAGATTAATAGTTTCCCTTGGAAAGAAATCTAATGTTCCACTGCTTTGAACTGCTGCAGATAACCCATAGACATTTCTATAAACACTTTTCCCCTGAGCTACTTTCTACCACCAAAGAAAAAGTCTCTAGGGAAAACTTTTTGACATCATGGTCTGTTGATTATTCAGAGTAATGGGGGAGGGGGGTGCTGTTTCTGGAGAGACACGCTGCTCTTTAAACTTTTAAAGGTAATTTTTCAATGCTGTGAGCACTGCAATCAAAATTCCATTCACGCCCATTGTGTTGGGGTGGCAGCAGGACTCTCAGAGATGGATAGTGCTTGTAGATCCAAGTATTAAAACAGGGATTTGAAATTACAGATCTATAAAATGCTCTCTTGAATTCAAAGGTGCAATATATTAGGCCACTACCTTTCCTCCCAAATGGTGGCTGTCTTCTGTTTACTGTTCTCTGCAAATCCTGGTTTTGTATAGGACAACACAAGCTATATTAGATGGTGGCTTATGTGTTTGGGGACTGGATGGATGCTATCCTCTCTTCAAATGTATTCTCATATCAACTGGGCTATTTCTGCTGTTGTTTCCCTTTTTTTTTTTTTTTTTTTGGCCAGAATGTGGAGATCTGTCTAGGGTCCCTCAGATTCGCTGTGCCTGCAGGCAATAATAAACTACAGACATGTTTCTTCAGCTCAAACTCCACCTTCGCTGCCCCCTCTCTGCGACACAGGCCATATCATTATCCTCACAAGCAACAAAAATGCCTCTGCAATCTCGGTGTTGGAGGAATTTCTCCTGCCTTCTGTCAGCCGCCTCTATCAGGCATCTCTCCGGTCGAGACTTACACCGAATGCACAAAATGACAAAGAAAATCCACACTTGTGGTGAATGTGCTGGTGTTTTTTTCATTCCTTGTGAGGATGAAAAGATGGTGGGAACATGTGAGTATTTACTGGTGAGCTCACAGACACTATAAAGCTTGTTGAAAGTGTTTGTGTTGTGAAAGATCCAGGCGTCTAATAAGAAAATACAGCCTAACCTATATAAAACTCCTCTGTTAACATGAGTAAAGTGACACGTGGTAGTGAGTGCAGACTACAGGCAGGATACAAGTTTTTCTGGCTGCCGTCCCAGAAATCTATTGATCCTAAATGTTCTGTGCTATGAGTCTGTCTGCTGCTGGATTTCCGCGGTGCTCGCTTGCATCTGTTTGTCTGGCCGTGGACCAGATAAGCAAACAGAGAGCAGAGCTGGAGACGAGGTGGTGCGGATGACAGCGCGGTGAACAGTGAAGACGTTCCTAGCTCTGATTCTTTCATCCTCTCTGACTGCTCATCTGCAGGCATCGGCCGTGAACAACACTAGATGGCGGTGTTTGTTTCTAGTAGAGAGCTTAACCTGACATGCATTTTAATACTGAGAGAGAGAGAGAAAAGTTGTACTCTTCAATTCAGATATTGATATTCCTATGCTATAGTACAGCACACCATTAACTGATAAATGCTCTTGTTTGAAATGCTGGTTACTTCTGGTGTTTAAGCAGCACACTTTGCTCATGTATTGATTTGTGCATTAGCCCCACATTGGTATAAACTTGCCAGCTTCTTTCAGTTTTTGCTCATACAAAGCACTATTTGAGCACAATGCTCCATTTCCTTCATTTGCTCCCTGAGGATACCATCCTCTGTGATTCAGCACAAGACAAACAACACAACCTTTTGAGAGGGTGTGACGGAGCGTCTTCTGCTGCCATTAGACCGACAGAGGAATGCAAACAGAGCTCTCTCCGTGTCAAGTTAAGCGAACCATCGATATGCTATTGCCTGGCAACAATGATTTGCCCGGCATAATGTGAAAATTGGATTGCAGGACTCTCTGTTCCTGCTATCACTAAGGTGTTACTGAGTGTGTTTGTCCTCTCAGCATCACCATGCTTGCTGGAACTATCAGAACAAATGCAGCCATACACATTTTGCTAAGTATCGGCGTGCTATTTTATGCATGCGTCTGTTTATTTATTTATTTTTGTCACAGAAGCACACATGGGTTTGATAACTGGCCAGAGAGCGGTACGGAGTCCTGCTCTTACCCGATAAGCACCGCAGCAGAACAAAATTGCAATGCATGGCCCTCTATTGACAGCCACGGGACTCCTTGTTTGTCAGTAGAAGGCATTGGACCAGTCTTGGATCACTTTCCATGTATCGATCAAAGCAAATGAAACGACTTGAGTGGAACACAGTAGCAAGACTTAATGTGATTCAGATCTGTGTGTGTGTGTGTGTGTGTGTGTGTGTGCATGACAGGCAGGTGGACGTGGTGCCTAGGGAGACCTCATTACACCAGACCTCTATCCCCCTGTGTGAGACAGGGCCCTCCTCTAGTAGCCGTGTCCTTGACGCTGCTGTCACATCCACTGTACACACACACACACACACACACACACACGAAGTTTGAGAGACTGTTCACATTTGAGAGATTGGAGAATAAACTCATCAATCGAGAACCACCGTTATCTGTCATCCTGTCCACCTCTAAACGTTATCCTGGGCTCGAAAATTGGCACAGAGCAGCTTGTGACAAAAAGGTAGATTTGTCTTTGTCCCATCTTCACCCTAAAGGACAATTCTGGTTTGTTACAACTTCGGTCTTACGTTTGTAGTTTTGTCCATCATTTCTATGATAACATTGTACACACCTTGGGGGGGAACACAGAGATATTACTACGGTCCAATGAACCAAGAAACACAAAGCTGGACAGATTTTAAACAAGCAGGTAAAACCTAACCTTAAATAGTCATTGTTACAATAACAGAACTGGATTAACTCTTCATCCGCAGCTGTTTCTTTCAATTACTTTTCATCATTAGTTAGTAGCAAACTGATGTGTAACCAGAACTTCCAGGTTCTACTGCAGCAGTAAGGAAACCTAACTCGAAATATCACTGACATTTATAATGAAGCCAATAACTAAACAGAGCCACACTTAACAGCATGATCTGTGTTTTACTCTGTATGTTTAGATAAAGATGATAAATAAATAAAGATAAATGACAGAATATCATCGCACACGCGCTGTTTCAGCCTTTAACAGACACCACTTCCCATTAGCCTTAGACCATCCCAGGCAAAATGTCAGTTAAATGTCAGCTCGGACATGTCTGTGATAGCAGCAGGACTGAGTGGTGTCAAAGTTTTCAGACAGCAGAGATTACAGCTAACAAGCTGGTAAATATAATGACACGGACAAAATCAAGTTAGGACGATGAACACAGCTACATTTTGATGTGAGTTTACAAGAAGTTTCTTCATGGTTTCAGTTTTTATAGTGAGTATGAAGCACAATGACTCATAGTAATAGTCAAACAGAAGAATACTACTCTGACATTACCAATAAATGTAACATATTACCAGGAGTAATGGCTGTGGCTACAAAAATAAGATCCTAGTTATAATAACACACACACACACACACATCTCCCAAAACACTGAGGCAACTGTGCACCGAGACTCACAACACACCCACAGGGAGGTTATTATGAAGACAGTGATGTGGCCACACATTTCACCTCTGCCATGTGTTATAGGCAGACTGACATGGGCGCGGCATCTCATTCTACTGCGTCTGACCTCGCGTCAGCTCCGCTAAGGTGGGTGTCAACTTATTCAGAAATGAGGCGTCGCTCTCTCTGGATGATCATTGCCCGCTCTGCTCGACGACAGGGCCCAAGAGCTTACCAGAGGCAGAGAGGTACGCGAGTGATAAATCTAAAGAGGCAGTGCAGAGACGAGAGGAGAGGGAGGGAAAACGGAGGGAAGGTGGAAGGAAGAAAGGGAGGGAGAGGGGAGATAGGGTGAGAGAGAGGGAAGGGGAAGGATTGCAGGGTGTGGGAAGAAGGGGTAGATCTGATGCAGAGGAATGAAGGGTGCAGAGGTGAAGGAGCACATCAACCCCCTCTGTTTCATCTCAGCACGACTACAGCCCCGCTCAACCCCAGACAGCAGAAAATAGACTGAGCCATTTATCTGCGTGCAGAACTGTGGAGACCAGATGAGCAAACCTGTAAAGCCTGATCCAAGGTCAGTTTTCTCTCTGAATGGCCGAGTTCAGGGGTGGCAGATTGGAAAAGCTGGTCCTCAATCCATCGTCTGACATGGCGCAGCTGTTTCAACAAACAATCAGGACAATTTGTTGAGTCATTGTAGATTCCGAATCATGACTTAGCAAATCATAAACATGACAACTCTTGATGGAGATCACCATCAGCACCATTTTCAGCGTCTATTTGATACACAGATGCTGATGCACTTCCTTTTCCCCTTATGACTGAAAAAATATTAGATGACAATGTTGAATTATGTTCAGTACATGTGGAATATAAACATGAGGAAATCCTCCCTTTGCATTTCCTGACACTTTGAGGTTTTGCCCACATACTTCTGGATGTAAATCTGAACACTCAAGAAGTGACAAACAGAAACTGATAAATGTTTTATGAGCATACAAGGTGTCAAGTTGGCTTTTAGCTCTTCAGCTTTTTAAAGGCTGCCTATTTTCAGCGTTTAAAAGGAAGACATTCTCACTCTCATGAGAGAAAGTTGCATCCTTTTACCTCGTTTCCTTTTCATATCTTCAGGTACTGGCTCTGCTGATCATGAATGTGAAAGAGTGGAGTTTACTAATGTCACATTCATGTCATGTGGGAGTTATCATCTCAGTTGTAATTATAACTGGGAAAGTTTTTTTTTTCCTAACTTCAGAAATGCCCACGAAATGGAGGCTTCATGTTTGTTGCTGTTTACGGTTGTTCAGTCAATTAAATGCCAATTTGTTGTGCTTTGTGTTAGCTAGGTTGCATCATTATAACATAAGACCAATGGTTAATTAGGTAATTTATTGAATAGACTACAATATTTTTTAAAATCTGATATACTTCTAATCACAAGCTATTCAAAATCTTATTTATCCTATTGTTTGTGTCTACAAACAATTGGATAAATAAGATTGTTTGTGTCTACAAGTAAAACTATGGATACAAACATATTCTTTCCTGATTGCATCTTCAGAAAACAAAACAAAAACAAAACAACACAGATGCAATTTCGAAATGTTACAGCTAGAAATGGTCAAGGTCTCTTAAATCTCTGTGTCTTCCACTCTCTCATCCTCTCAACACACACTTATTATTTTCCATCCTTTCATAAGCAGCAATAAAGACAACAAATTGGGACTGTGTCAACTACGTTCGTGAGAAGTTAGCGAGGGAGAGAGCGGGAGCGGGAGAGAGGGAGGGACACAAACCAATTACAGGCATTGATTTACTTCCAGGCTGCCTTATGGGTGGCTTAGCTTGCCGGTCAGGTTCCAGGTAATTCAGGGGATTGCAACCACCGCCATGTACTTCGGTTATCACTGCAATCCCATCTCAGCCCCCGTGAAAGCACGTGGTGAGACAGGAATATTAATAAGCTGCTGTGGCGTTCAAAGTCTGGGCCCGTAGGATCTTACATGATCCACAGTGACACCTCTTCCCTCTGCCTCCACTCTGAGGGGCCACCATTTCATGTTTCATATTCTCCTGGTGTGTGTGGTGAGCTGAATACAGAGATACCTCGTAGCATGTTTCTTTTATACCCCCGGTCTCGGATGTTTCCGGGTGAAATGCTTTCAAACGTGCCACAACGCTTTAGCTCTCAATACACTTTTGATTAACGTGGCACATGCTCTAATCATTCGTGCAAAGGACTTTTTCTTGTTGGACGTCTCTAATTGTCAAGAGCTGAAAAGACCTCATTCCCCTCTCCGTTTGATAGTTGAACACGTACACACGGTCGTTCGGTTTCAGAGGCTGAAGGACAATGTGAAGGACAAGTGACAAAAGAGAGGCTTGCATGTCCATTACGACCCCCTCCACCCCAACTCAAACACCCCGTCTTCCCATTGCACCATCCACTTCTTCAAATTCAGCCTTCATCTTTCAAACTCGTCCTCTCACCTCTTGACTTTCTCCTCTTTTTCTGTCCACCACCCCCTCCTCTGACTCTTCAATCACAAGCGTTTGGCTGCCAGTGGGATCAAGCCACAGAGAGATGTATGAGCGTGGAGAAAAATGGATGGCTAATTCAATCAAGTCTATTATTCCTGAGGCAGCGCCGTGTTATCAGCAGCACTGCAAAGGCGTTTTGATGCATTGCCTTCATGCTCAGCCTCGCCCCCTCCCCACTCACACAGAAATCAAAGTTGTTGTGGTCTGGGGAGGGGGTGGGTGGGGGATTGGAGAAGAGCTTCACACAGTCATCAGAGACCAGAGAGGGCTTGTTTCAGCAGGGCGACACACAGCAGTGAGCCGTTTACCTTCGCCACAAGGAACCTGCTGTCACTGCAGAGAGAAGTCGAGTGTCAGGTGTCAACATCATGTGCAAACAAGGAGTGAATCATAGAGGTTTGCATCTAGGTAGAAAGAACAGTTCAGTAGGCAGCATCAAACTGATGTTACATCAATGAATATAGTCTTTTAACAGCATTATTTGCACACAGTCATGATTGTTTTCTCATAAATGTGATTAATTCACATTTTAAACCCTGATTTCCCTTTAAATTTCACTTCAGGTGGCTTTAAATGTTAAATGATGTTCTAATCTTTAAAAGTACAACAGCTTAAATGACTGTGTGTAATGTGAAAGGTGTCACTTGTACCAACAAGCCCATGGAGAATTAAGGCATCCTCACATCTGTGGTTCGCCTTATATCTATGGAGCATTTTAACATCTTTCAGCTCATTGTTTTGGTTTTACTGGCCACAACTGATTTGGGTCACTGTCACTGCTGTCATCAAACAAGTCCTTCAGATCAACTAATCCTACACATCTGTTAGTCCATGCAGGGGTTAAAGTGGGACTTTGCAGGTGGGGGAACCCTATGATCCACAGTGATATGCACTAAATGGAAAAAACAAGAAAATGTAAAATGCAAATCACTAGACCTTTATAAAAATTAGTATACACCAGATCCAGGGTCCTGTTTCCTCTGGTAGAGCAGTCCACAAACTGGGTGAAAGTGGGATCCCCGAATATCATGAAGAAAGCACTGCGATGCAGAATCTGGAGTCTCACCGGTTCGCAACTAGGGCCGCTAGGTCGTCTGATTGTCCAGTGAACTCACGTTACCTATGATGATTGACAGGAGACAGGGTTATAATAGTAACCACTTGGTTACGGTTAGACAACAATTGTGGTCATGTTTAAAAGAAATCAGCAGTGAAAATGTGGAAACGAACAGCCGTCTCCCTTGACCTATCCATTCACCCTGACCTCCTCCTTGTTAACGTGTCAGTCATATGTCAGTGTTGCGTACACAGCTTATTGTGTTGCCCCAAGTGGCCAAAAGAATGAATTATTGCAGACTTTAAGTTGTCAGAAACATTTTTCATACTGTACACTGTACACATAAACATTCCTAATAAAACAGTTCACTGAAATCATGTGATGCTAAGTTAAACACTGTTTATTCAAAACCATGAAAGCTTGTGTTTTGTTTAGCTGCAGCATCATTCCATCCCACTGAAAAATGCATGCGTCATTTTAAACATTTTCCCCAAATTCAGCCAGACATATTTGGTATCTTTTGACACTTTGTGATCCTGACTAGAATTTACAATTTCTTTTCCACTGTTCAGCTGCACTGCTGCCAACTGAGACTGCAAATTCACCCCGGAGTCTTCTCTTCTCACAATATTCTCCTAACGAAGAGAGACTTGTTTCTGCTGTGTTGCCTCATTCACTGCCTGAAAAATGCAAAGCTACAAAACTTATGATTTTATTATCAGTATGAAGCTAAGACCCTTTCAGTATGTAAAGGAATATATGGTTAGTGACATGTCGCAAAGGTGGAGGCAGAGAGAGTAGGAGATGAGGTGGTGAGATGTAGGGTTGTGTGAATGCAAGGTGGGAAAAGAGGTCTATCTTACCTTACTCTCCATGTCCATTTTTTCAGCATGTTGATGAAAAGTTTATGAATATATAGTCTGATGTAAATGATAAGGTGAGGTATAGTGTAATATTTCCGTTTTCTTTCACTAAACAACTGCAGGTGTGAACATATCTTATGTACTGTATTTAAAACAGAAGGACGTTTGTCTTTGTTTTTTTCAGCATATTCTATGTAGACACCATTACGTTGCTCTCTGATCATAAATGCATTATCTGTGATTCTGTCTTATAGACACCCTGTTAGTTCACTCTGCCCTCACTCGCGATCATTTGGTAATCTGTTTTAATAAAGCTTGCCAGGCTGCTTTGGATATTCCAGTCCCTCTTAAGCACAGATCCAAAGTCAGGTTCTTTCCCATTCAATGATCAGTGATGAAATCCTCTGTACAAAAAGGCAATGTAGGCAGCCTGAATGCATGTGGAGAAACATCCAGCTTTAGGTGCACTACATGGATTTGAAGGAACTGATGGTTTCCCTAAATTTAAAGATTGAAAACGCCTACTTTAATGACCTTATTACAGCCAATAAAAGTAACTATAAATCATCTTTTTAAACAGTGAAGCTCTGTCTTCATTCTCCATAGATCACGAAAATTTGAATCCTTTTCTGGTGATAAAATGAACACAATCAGAGCGTTTGTGTCTTCACCAAACTCCTGCTCTGAGCCGTGTTGTTTTTCCCTCACCACCCTGGACGCTCCTATTTAGTTAAACGACCTAGACGACATTGCATCCCTCTTATCTCTGTCCCACTCTTCTCTTGATATTTTGCCAGCTAAATTCTTCAAGGGAGTATTGCCCTCCTTTACTCACCATTATTGATAATTCCATTTCCTCCAGCTGTGTCCCAAGTCATTTTAAGATCACCTCTATTCAACCGCTTCCAAAAAAAAAAGAGGTCTTGATCTTGCTAAATCCAAGAACAGAAGACCCATCTCAAAGTCACCCTTTATTTCTAAAATCTTAGAAGAAGATTTCTGTGGATTTCCTGGAGGAAAAGAATTTATTTGACAAATTCCAGTCTGGCTTCTGACAAAGGCACAGTACAGAGACAGCTCTCAGACTCATGAACTTTAACTTTGCTTCTTGATTTAAGTGCTGATTCGATACCATGGATTATAAGATTTTACCAGATCATCTGAAAAAAGTGAGTCAGGATGGCTGGTGCAGCACTTAAATGGTTTTCTTCCTATTCAAGAAATCAGAACCTTTTTATATCCATCATTGACCAAATGTCTGATTCTGCAGAAGGATTTAATCAGGTGACTATTTTATTCTTTCTGTACAGGGCATGCTATTCATCAGTTGGGCTGTGTTTCTTATCATTGCTATTTTATGCTAATGATGTCCACCTTTATGTATTTGTGAAACCAGATGAACTTTCACATCGGTCCATTTTGTGTTAATGAGATTAGTGCCTGTATATCTCAGAATTTCCTGCAGTGTAATATATAACAGAACTGAAGTTGCGGTCTTTGCACCAAACCAGTGCTTCGACAGTTTTCGGCAGCATTTTTGCAGGTGTGTTATCTTCAAACTCAACACTGGCTTCCAGAAAACTCAGAGCCATTTCTGATTCTCCGTTAAACTTTCAGAAACATCTTAAGTCAGTTAGTCAGTCCTGCTATTTTCATTTGACAAACTGCATCGCCTCTTATCCTTCCAACAGCCTGAACAAATCACCCACTGCTTTATCTCTTCTCATCTTGACTACTGTAATGCACTGAATTCCTAATGAAGCCAAGATGCCATTGCATGTTCACTATTACTCCAAAAAAATGGATGGATGGATAATCACACAACATGCACGTGCACGGGTAAACCAACAAACCAGCTGGTGGATCCAGCACGGCTGATGGTGTCAACATTTTTGTAAAACTTGTGTTGATGGATACAAATCTTTTATGAAATCCATGACACGTCGCCAGCATACTGACAAGCTTAATAACTGCCAGCATCAGGTCAGTTTACCAGCAGTGATGCGTTTCATTGTATGTGCAGTCACTGACTCATTTAGAGTTTTTTTTTACCTGGAGTAAAGTCTGAGTCAGAGTCTTATTCACACTCTATACTGTAAATCTATCACATGGAAAACTCAGAGTTGCATTAGTCTCAATGATCACTCCATCTGCTCCATAGCACAGGGATGAAAGCAATGATCTAACATTTTGGTGAATTATTATTGACTTTCTTCCCAAGAGTGAGATGAGAAGACTGATATGACTTTTATGTTAATATATATATTTTAAGTATGGAGCTAGGTGGTGATTAGCCAAGGTTAGCATTAAGATTGGAACTTGGGGTGGGAGGCGTTTGAAGTCTGGCTCTCTCCAAAGGCTCTCTGGCTCTCTCCAGTTTTGTGCTAAGCTAGGCTAACCACACCCTGAATTCAGCTCTGTCCTCAGTGCATCAATTTTCTCATCTCGCTTGCTGAAACAAAGTGAAGAAATGTAATTCCTACCATTCCTTTAAATTAAATTTAATTAAATGAAACACAAATTAAATTAAAATATTGTTAATTGTTTTTGCATGGTGGAAGAGAAGAACCTTGAGGCACTGAATTTTTATTTCACCAAATAAAAATGACAAGCTTAAACCCATTTGATAACAGCATGTAAATGACAGCAGTACCAGGACAGTGGGGAATAAATTGACAGGAGTGAGCAATGTGAATGAAGACACAATGTAAGTGAAGGTAAATAGAGTTGGACTGGGTGAGAACTGAGACTAAAGACAGGTATAGGCTGAGACAGAAAGAAAAGGCAGTGATTGAAATATAGCCTGATAGCTCAGTAAAGACGGAAAGAAAAAAAAAAGAGAGAGCAAACAGACCAAGATGGGATGAGCGTCTGTGGACGGCGACACGCGAGTTCATAAACGACACGAAAAAAAAAGATGATGAAAGAGGGAGCGAGACACAGAAAGACAGGAAAGAGACAGAGTGAGTGAGGGAGAGAACAGTAAATAGAATCTCTCTATTTAAGACAGGCTGCGCGAGAAATCATTTACCTTCACATCCAAGCTGTGTTTCATTTAGGCCATTAATCACAACTGTAATGGAAAGCTGAGCCCTGTGCTCCTACACACTCCCTCTCTCTTGACATCACACACACACACACACACGCACACATACACACACACACACACACACACACACAGTACTAAGAAACAACCCTAATGGCCACATGGGAGGGAGCTAAAACACTATTGAAAGCAAAGCCGATTTCAAAAAACTAACTGGTTGCCAAAAAAGCAGACATGTCCCCCCTGTGCGAGTGAATCAGGGCATGAGATAGAGGAAACTGTACAGATGGATTTGTGGTTGGTTTTCAGTGTAAAAAAAAAAAAAAAAAATACCTGCTGCAGGGCTACTTCATTTTCTTTGGAGAATGTATCCGAGACGCAGCTGATGATTTGGTGATTGGCATTGAAAGTTGATGCTTTTCAGCAGTTGTGTTCCTCCGTGTTATCAGAAGAAACAGCTTCAAGGATCTCTGTGTATTTCCACGTCTTTCTGGAAAAAAAAAAAGAAAGAATCTTACAGTTAATCTGAACTTGAAATTCTCTTTCTCTTTTTTTGTGAGTAAGCACAGACTACAGTGATGCTGCAGCTATTGAGGGTATATTTCCATTTTTCCACAGAGGACAAAACTATTTTTGAATATATTTGTGAAAAGTGCGTGTGAGCCTCGAGTGCATCACCCATGACAGTGCCAGCTGAGAGCTGACACTGCAACTTCTGTGGTGTAATCCACATACCTGTCTGCCCCCTTTACGATATTCAGCATTTAGGAAAACCCATTATGCTGTTAAGTTTGTTTTCAATTCTGAAAGTGGAAGCTGGACAAGGGAGCTCCCACTCACTCAGACAGTGGAAGCCACAGATGTGCTATAAGGACTGGACATTAGACTCTAAAACTGTTTGACCAGCACCTGCTTTGTGCTGGGCAAACAGTGACATTCTCCTTTGGTATCAAATATTCAAGCCCTGGAGAACACGAATGCAGGGGATGATATCACAGCAGAGCCATAAATAATTTTTCAATTTCTTCTTTGTGGTAATGAGAACTTTGATCCAGTAAGTACACAAGTCAAAACTAACACTGAAAATGAATTTTATTTTTTAGATTCACTTTAATGGATGGGGATTATTAATCTTCTCCATCAAAAGAGAGAATTTTGAGGCTATTACTGTACTCATAAATACGAAGGAGGAGGATCAGACAAGTCTGCTCCACAAAACAGTAGAGCCAAATGAACGAAGGAGCCTGAAGATTATTATATTACGTTAAAAATTATATAAAAAAAGAAATACTATTCAAACTTGTGTAAGAGTTTTTAGTACAGCCTCAAAGCACTGCCCTTAAGAAAAGCTTGGAGTCTGTCCTCGTCTGATGATGTCACCTCCTCCTCCCCACAAGTCCTTCATCAGCAAGGTCAGGAGGCTCTCAGCATGGGGCTCCACTGTGGCAGTGCTAATGCAGTCAGCTGGAGATAATGGGGAGTTTTTGGGAAGTGGACCTTCAGCGTGACCCTGGAGGTGAGGCAGAAAAGCTGACTAAATTATTCATCAGCCGTCACTGATCCCGATATAAAAATAAATAAATATGCAATGAGTCCCATGCAAATGAAGATGAGTGTTTTTGCCTGTTAAGGATTCTGCAAAGGAACGGAGTGAAATGCACGAACAAATCAAAGAATGCATGCACGCCCACCACCGCAGGGGCTCCTCTAAACAGAAATCAAAGCAGGAAATCTGTCGTTTTCTCTCTTTCACTGCTCCATCTCACTATACGTTATCCCGCATTGTGTATAAGAGCTGCGAGAGACAACCTCTCTGTGATGAGACATTATCTCGATGCCAAAATGTGTGGGCGTTTTTTTCACAACCTCATATACAGTACAGTCACAAGCAGCTTCTGCAACGCCATTTGGAGCACGTACACAACGCAGTGAACAAACAGTGGGGCATACAGTATACATCACATCACATGCTCAGGAACACACATGCATTATACTGTAATAAAGATTTTGTTTATTGGGTTGGCTCATCGAAGCTGCCTCCCTCCTGTCCAGCGTAGGCTGCATTAATAATTCATCAATTCTCTGTATTTTGAGTGCCCTTTATATATTTATACTGTGCATATGCCAGCATGATGTTTGAGAGTCAAAAGTTTGCGGCCCATTTTTGTGCTGCAAAAAGGCCACCAAGTGCTTTTCCATCCTCAGACGTTATTGTTTGACAGTCTTCTCTGAAAAGGGGTTTTGTTGGGATCCATTAGCCTGTTTTGTACACTGCTTTTACAGTGAACCCCCCCCCTCCCTCCCCCAGTACCCCTACTGTGGTGCACATAACCCACATGCATGCACAAAAGTAGGCACACATACACCCTCGTGCCCAGCCCATCCCCCACAGCACACGGACACACTCAGTGGGGGGAAATAGGTGGGAGGTCAGGCTCGAAAAGGATGCAAGTCGGCGTTAGTTACTATGGTAGCCAGTCAGACCCTGCTTCCCTGAAAGCACAGCGTAGAGGGTGGCATTACTGTCAGTAAATAGATGTCTTCATTGGAACACCACTTTACCAGAGCGTGTTGGCGGCTTATCAGATGCACACAAACTAACACTGAATGATCAAATGTGTTGCACAAAAATCAAATGGTTTGCAGCCTACACAGTGTCAGCAGTTTGCAGAGCTGTTATTCCTATCTTGGTGAGGCCACCTGGTAAGTGGTGAAATATGGGACAGGTCATCCAGTGAGCTAGCACTTGCCTGGGGGAGGGGGGCGTAAGTAATGCACTGTCCACACTTCATGACTTCATCCAAACTGACAGTCTGTCTGCTGGTCTGACCAGTTCAGAAGGCTTCTTTGTCATAACTATTTCATCCATGAGCTTCCTTTCACTGAAGGGCTAAATAACTCAAATTAAAAAAACATATTTTCTCACTTGTTTCTGGTGGCATCTCTCCATGCAGATAATTTTGGTTTTGTTTTGCCAGATTTTGAAATAGAAACTAGTTCTTTCATGATAATTAATTCCAATGAAAACTCGGAACTGTGTGTTCTGTGCACACACTTTCCACAAAAAGAATATGCTGGTGATTATAACTGTACTCTCTTAATGCTGTGACCAACATAAACTAAATTTCTGTCACCTATATTGCGTTAGGGTGGAGCTAGAAAACACACAAACACTTTCTATGGCTAGATATCACTAGATACAAGTGATTTAATTTCTAATTTGGGTGAACTGACCCTTAAAATCTGCCTCTATACTTGATTTTAACAACACATGTAGATGAACATCTCCATACTTTGTGTGGGATTAATGAGAATATCCTCTTGGAGGCAGATCAGAGCTGAATCATCCCAGGTAACCATGGTAACATGTATGCACATCAGCATGTGAGTGTGGGGATTTTCCATGATCGATCAGAAATTAAAAAGGAGTTTAAACAGAAGTGGACTGAGTTTCTATTAGTAATACAAATGGAGTGAAGTGAGTGAAACATAGTGACAGTATACACAGTAACAGTACCCCTGACATAATGTTATGGCACGAAATGCAGGAACATACACTGTGACACTGTTGTTGTCAGTCACCAAAGTTGAGTTTCATGGTGGCACAAAGAGCTCACAAAGACAGAACTGATTTTAAGCATTATTAGTATCATTAGATTGCAAATCAATTTCATGTTATGAATAACTACAAACAGGGAGAGGATGAAAAAGAGACGTGTTGTACAGCATTATACTGAGACTGTTACTGTGGGGTCACTGTGTCTTTTTAATGGAGCACCGGAGGATGCAAGTACAACAGGCCACAGTTTTTTTCAGATTGATCAGGGTAAAAATCCCAGCAAGAGCTGATGCGCATACATGTTACCATGGTTACCAAATGATTTTTTTTTTTTTTTTAACATAAATATATGCATCACTTACACAGGTAGTTCACAAGATCACTTTCTGAGCAGTTCGCAATCAATAGGTGGATTTGTTAGAAGTTAACTTTTAAATTCATACTAAAACCACATGCTTTCAGACCACAAATGCACAGCACCAGTCTGTTTCCAGATTTTTCAGGCCTTCCTCATACTGGGGACCAAAAGACAGGATTCTGAGTCTCTCCTGCTTGAGTTATGACACTTTTTAGGCACTAGGACCTTGAGGAATGGCAGTGTCAGTCAATCCACCACTTTGGTCCCCATACTCTACCTCTGGCACCATCAGCAGCTATCCTGTGAAATATCTCAACATCTACCTCAGAGATTGGAACAAAATTTTCTGCAACTGTTCATGGTTCCCTAGCAGCTTTGGTGATTTTCTGACTTTTACACCATGAGGTTGAAATTTGTGGTGATCCCTGAACTTTTCATCTAACCCCATCATCTGGCATCAAAGTTTTGATCATAGCATGTTAAATTTACACTGACACTAGGCATTAGACATACTGAACTAAGATGACCATGAAAACCACCTTATGGAAGAGCAGTACTACATCAGTGAAACCTACACCTTTAAGACACAACAAACGCTCTGAAACACATGAACGCGTGGTTAAAAGCAAAGAGCCAATATAAATCATATGAGAGGTTTAAAACGCAGCTGTTGTAAAGTTGGACAGAGATGAAGCCAGCAAACAAAGCCCAGAACATTGCTTGTAATTTGGGAATTAGGCATGAGTTAACTCCAAACATATTTGGAGCAGTTCACTCAACCGCTGCACCGAGTGTTTACCGTTTCAGTTTGGTTCAGCTTTGGCTGGCGCAAGAACAAGTTGAACACTATTGAATGTTTTCTGGGCAAATAGCCCAGAAAAATCCATCATGGTCTGCTAAAATACCAACGATTGGAATCAGATTTGTTTTGCTTACTCCATCACGATCACAGGTTAGCAAATCTGTTTCCAATGAACTAACACCTCCTTGTGAGTTCACATTGTCAGGTTCCGGTTCTCTTGGAATTTGGCAGAAATCTACACAAACCAAATTCAAAAATACCATAAAGTTTCTTCTGCAGGTTAAAGACCAAAGAAAACCAACTTCATCAGCTTCATCACACCCTAAAATGCTAGCCCAGGGTGCCTTTTTCTTGAAATTTCTGTCACTCATTCACCCAGGAAGCGCCAATACAAGCCAAGTTTTTACTTATCCCTCTTCACAAGACACCATTTGCCACTGTCTAAGAACAAAAGGGCATTTCTTGGAGACCAGTACTTCAACTGAGGCACTTATCTGTGAGCTTCGTTCCAGGTTGGAATGACTCAGAAATGACCACAAAGGCCCTCGAGACACACTACAAACTCAGACCAACAAAGAAAGGCTCTTTAAAGTGGTTGTGCTGCACTCCCACCCTGCTCTAAGCTGTTAGAAGCTTCCCTATGAGTCACCTGAACACTTCTATTTATCACTGTCTCACTGTTGCAGCAAAGTCATTCCTCAGCTGGGACAGGAGGATATGTGAGAAATGTTTTTTGAGACTTGGGGAAGCACTAGGTTGCTGTCTAACCTTACATTGCCAATGTGATGTTTCTGAATGGACCCTTAGCAGTACGTTGAGCTGTGCCTCTTGTTTCTCTTCAACATGCCACTCATCTTCACTTCATGATGTGAACGGGAAGCATCAGGGACAAGATGCAGCAGATTTTCTGCAATAACTCTAGCCACACTGGTTTGTTGTGCACATGAATATGAACTTTTCCGTTGTGCTCTTGCAACATTCTGGTGCTTGTTGCACAAAATTGAACCAGCAGATCTGCCGTGTGTAATTGCAGCTTGACCGTGTGCAGCATCACTTAGTTAGAAACTACAGATAGGACAGATACCTGATGCGTTCAGGCGGCTGTAAAGAGTCACCACTACCTGCTTACTGTCGCGGATTACTGAGCTGCTCATTAATCTTTATTCTGTCTGGCTGACATTAATTCCACAATCAGAATAAAACATTTTTTGCCTGCATTGTCATATGTCAGCTGGTTAACAAAACATAAAAAGTGGAAAGAGGGTCATATGATTTTAGGTGACCAACCAACCAAACAGTGACCAAAATAGCATGGAACAAAAGTTCGCTGAGCAGTTGACCTTCTCAGAGCAGGCAGGTGGCCGACCATGCAAAATGCACTCGTTCTTAGCACCAAGATTGCAGTGTCACATTGGATTGGACTTGCTACAGCCTCTACTGTGCCTCTTCTCCCACTGGGGTGCACAGTGAGTCACCGAGACACAAATCGGTGCAAAGAAACGACCTCAGTGCCCCAGCACCAAAATAGAGCTCAGAGAGTGAGATAACAATATGAGCTGAAGCAAGGACATTGTCAACCTAGCTTAGCATAAAGACTACAGTGGGGGGGGGGGGGGGGGGGAGAACAGCAAACTGTTGTCCAAAATTTAAAAAAAAAATTCTAAAATCTAAAGCTCACTAATACTTTGTCTTTTGTTTGCCGTGAAATAGTTGATGAATCTAAGTTTCCCCTAAAACCACAAAATATTTTTACATTTCAGTTTGTGCATAGATTAAACAGGTCAGATCAGTGTTAATAAATGAGCTTTACAGATGTAAGCCTGGAGTAAAAGTGTAGGTACAAACACTGCGTTCATGTTAAAGAGAGTTGAATTCTTGCAGAAGCACAGCCAGTTTTGTGTTCTCTTTTTTTTAGTGACACTCTGGTCTTTATCTTAAAAGAGTGGATCAAAGACAACATGTAGTAAAGGGAATTTATCACTTCTCTTTCTCAAAGGCTTCACCCCTGGACAGCAACTATACAATCCCAGAATTACACCCAGCCTTGTCACTTACCGATGAATGAAACAGGAAATGTATGTGCATGTGTGTGCGTGGTTGGCAGCAAACTGGAAACACCAGTGAGAGGATCAGGGGTACATGAAAATAGATTAAAGGGATTCATCCAGTTATCAAGGCACTGCAGACAATCTCTGCTAAGTGATAGCAAGTCCATTCAAAAAGGACCACACCAGCCACTGCCCCATCCCCGCAACCCCACCCCCAATCTGCTGTCCACCGCCTCTGTGTGTGAGCTGTATTTGGGCTCTACAACCGTAACTATAGATTTAATTAAACTGGGAAGGGGATTACTGATGAAATGCTGCAGTTTAGCGGTGTCCGTGTGTGTGCGTAGGCGTACTCTGTTTCACTTTTAGCACTCTGAAAGATGTGCTAGCTTTCTATACGAACTCTCACTCTGGTTACTGTGACGTAGACAGCCAATGATACGGTCCCTCTACTAAATGGAACTTGAGGATTCAGTTGTAGTTGTGTGTAACTGTGGCACTGACCCTCTTTTAGAAAAAGCAGTGGCACCAACAGCTGGCCTTCTGTTGGGGTTATATTTGTTCGTAAGTTGAACAAAAAAACATGTTAAATAAATTAAAACACTGGAAGTTGCTGCACTAGAAATCTTGACAGCTATTTCCACCCTTAAGCAATCTAGATTAATTTGACAAAAAAAAAAACAAGCAAGACCGAAATGCAATCATGGATACGGTAGTATTTTGAATCAACCATCATTTCAAACTGACAGAAAAAAGAAAAACATTTCCATTAAAAAATAAATAAATAAATTTGGAGTATTGTTAGAGCATCCTGAAGACTCCAAAGTTTCTCTGCTGAGAAACATTGAGGATATCACTAAATGAACATTTATCACTGAATGAACATTTATCATAGGGAAAGATACTGCTGCACACAGCAGCTCCTATCACTTCACTATTCTGCATCAACTGAAATGAGAAGTGCCAATAATAACACTTTGATTATTATGTAACCCTGTGGTCCCACCTTCTAAAAGGGCCCTGTCTATATAGTTTTAAAGGGGCAATATGCAAGTATTTTAGTTTAAAACTTAAAAACCTTAACTATCAAGTTTAGACATTATGTCAAATTGTCAATTGCAGAGATATCTACTGAAGTTAGCATGCTGACCAGATGTCTTAATACCGTCGTAATACCACTTTGTACCTCAAGGGGTGATAGTGAGTCACTGTAGCATCCAGCCTGTCCTCAGTCCGACATCAGAGGATGAGGAAACAGTAACTGTAGAAGGCTATAAACCTGTGTCCTCCTCTCTTTCCTCAAGCTGATGCTGTTGCTCCAGCTGTTCTCCCTCTCTTCCATCTTACTCCACCGCTCATGGCTCATCCTCTCCTCCTGCCACCACTACATCTTCCCTGTCTCACTAACTGGGCAGACTGGGTGTGAAGTCATTGTCGTCAGTCTAACAATAACCGTAGAAAACAGCTGACCAGTTACATAATCAGACTTTGAAGTAAACCTGTGTGGAAAACATTATTCCTCAATCCATGCAGGTTTGGCAACATGTCAACAACTGGCCTATGCTGAGGTTAGATTTATTCAAGCTAAAGTTAAAACTTGGCTGTGATTGGCCAGTAGCCCAGTCCGGAACAAGCACACTCGCATGTACGCCCTAAATGACAGGTACTCTGAGAGGACCAGATTTTTTTTGACTGCCCACCAGCTCACCTGAGCAATGGCCCACAGGAATTTGTCCCCATTATGCCCTATGGCCAGTACGACTATGACAGAAGGGGGGCGGGGGGAGGCAAAGAGTGCAGTTCCATGTTTCACAACCCAACTGGCTGTGATATGGGCATCCAGCCAAAATGTAATGAAGCTGCCATGTATAGTCTGCACTCTGCATGATGGGCACTTGAAGGCGGTTTGGCGTCTACACATTACACAGAGAGGAGGAAGACGACAGGGTCAGTGAGCACCCAAAGCTCATTTTGCACCTTCCCTCCCTAGTGGGTTAATTCAGCCATAATTGAAGCCAGAAATGACTTTAAAAAAAAATGTCACAGAAGCTAAACAGCAAATTATTTGGCACTGTGGGTCAGATCAGAGCTCGGGCAGAATAAACAACCTGGAGTGCTTCCTACACCAGTGCTTTCATCCCAGCCCTTTACACAGAAAGGAGACATCAGAGCCAGATGTGTCACACTGACATCTACATGAGGGCTTGGTCTCTTAGGGTCTACAATTATGAAGCTTGGATCACACTTTTGAATGCTCCCCTACCTCAATGTAAAACCTCTTCCCCCTTCTGCATGCTGGCTTTTCTCTCAGCGCCGACACGTCACAGGGACTCCTTGGCAACCAAATCAGCTCTCGCTCTCGTGTTTCATTCATATTTTTTCCTGTGACCCAATTTTCTCTGGTTTAGGCAGCATAAAAAGATGAGGCACAAAGGCAATTTTTCACAGGGCTTAAAGCCTTTTTCATATGAGACAAATTGTGCAAATGGAAAAAGGTCACAAAATTGCTGTAATGTAATCACCAGTGCCATGTGAATTAAGCCCTGTTGTATCACACGGTCGTGTACCATAAGAGCTGATTATGGTAATCTACAGTGGTTGTATTTCTCAGGTATTGTAGCCTACTGTACGTTCAGTCACATTCACTGAGGCTAAACGATTCATTGGGAAAACAAGCGATCTGCAAATACTTGCGATTTGTGGAGAGAATAAAGTTTACAAAGTCAAAAACTTTTCCCACATGAAAACAGAAATATGGATTTACATCTGTGCAATCCCTGCAAAGACTCTTGGACATGAAATAATAACTATGTGATGTGCAACAACTATACGATGAGAACATAATGTACACTCATGCTAATCCCAATGCTGTTTGCAAAGGGGAAACTTTGCAAAACAGATGGGCAGATAGCAACGTGTTTTTCAAGCATTTTATCAGACTGATTGTAGATTCATTTGAACTCACTCCTGAGACCTTGCTTAATGATCTGTGTACCTATTGAAATCAGCCTGGAGGATATCGATGCCTGTCTCTGATAAACTAAGGAGAGCTTGACTTCCAAGAGCAGCTTCTGGAGCCCGTCCAGGTGAGCTTACTTCACTTTGTGGCTCAGTTGGCTGGAGAATTTGAATGAGGCCTCTCTCTCTCTCTTTCTTTGGCCTATGGCCCTGAAACAAAATGATTATTCCTCACATTTCAGCTAATGACTTTGGCACATCAGCATATCCTGCTCTCTAACACATATCAATTAGTTGGAACTGCATGAATGCCTGAAACACTTGTGTTAGCAGAGTGCTGACACCAGCAATGTGACCAAGTCATCCTTGCTTGACTCTTAAGTAGTTGTGATAACTCTGGTTCCAATCCAAAGTCAAAAGGTCCCAATTTAGAGAGCAGTAATGAGTTCGGTCCAGTTGCAAGTGGACTCATTTAGTCAAAAATAATTGCTAGTTCTACACTGGGACAGTCACATACGGTAAACATCCAAAGTAAAAAATACTTACTATGAAGAAGAGTAAAGTTTAGTCTTGCTCTGTAGATAGAAACTGAATGAGAAAAAGAAATAAGTAGGAGGGAAGAAATTAAAGAATGGAAGGAGGGGAAAAAATAAAATAGGACTTAAAGAAGTAAAGAAGAAGTAAGGAGAGAAATAAAGGAAACAAAAGCAGGAAGGAAAGGAGTGAAGTAGGAACTAAAGAAGGGAGGAAATAAGCAAAGAGAGAGGGTTAAATTCACCAGTTAATAAATATCCAAAAAAAACATGGGATTACGCATCATCCAACATAAACTGCAAGACATAATTACCACCATTCAAAAATATAACAAGATCTATGTGAAATGCAAAGAAATTTGTAAATCACTTACTTTGTGCTTCTCAGTTTGACTTAGTTTGGTCATCTAATGATAAATGGAAGAATCTGTCTGTTCATCTTTTGATTTTCTCGATAACAGCTCATCTGATTCACTTCATCTATAGTCCAGACTACATTTCAGCAAATGCAAAGAGTCAAGGTTACAGTGACAAATGAATGGCGTATTGATATTTCCTGGGGTTTCAATCGAGCTTTTCTTTACAGGAATTTCCTCTGGAAATAAACAACTGCTCATAAAGTCAAAACGACTAAGTCCATGTAAATAACTGTCTCAGAACTTGGTCCTTTTTCTATAATTAGTACCAAACAAATCACTACAGCTAGAGAATCTCCACTTACTGTAACTGGTACAAAGGTGAGATTTAATAATATGAAAGTGCAGGGCAAATTTACACATCAGGATTATCATTAGTCAGAGTCAGTCAAGTTTCTTCTGCGGGTAATTCAGAATATACAGGGATGATTCCTTAAATGTAATTTATCAACTCAGCCTTTTAATCCTCAGCCACAGTGTCAAAACACACTCTTTAGAAACTCTACGTCAGACAACTAAAACCTAATGAAGATAATGAACAAAGATTGAAATATCAATGTAACAGAGGAATATTTAAATATTTAAGAACAACCCCACTAACTTCTGTCTCTCCCTGGAGGAGGAGAAAGTGCAGGACCCTGAGCAGGCCCTGCTGCCTCCAGAGGAGAGTGTCGGATCCTGCCACGTCGATGCAGAGGGATCTGACACTGAGGAGGTCCTGCCGTCCTCAGGGGAGAGGGTCAGAACCACCTCCTGCCAAATCAATGATTAGAGAATGTCACACACAGACATTTTCTGTGTCCACATTCAGGCTCTGGAAGAGTCTCACGTCCCACATTAAGTCCTGCCCTACTACTGACAATTTTAAATCCACCTTTATGATCTTGCTGTTAGATTAGTTTGAAGTTGCCTCACGCTTCTCTTAATATCCACTTGTAAGTTATTTTAATCTAACATTTAATGTCTTTTTAGTGCATTTAATCTGTTGCTGGTTTTATTCAGTTTCTCTTAAATTTCTTAATCTTTTTGCACTGATTTTAATTTTATGTGGCAAAACTGTGCGGAACTCTGTGAAGTGACCACAGAACTGCAGACCCACCGGCGTTCAGGTCGTAGCAATTCCTAAAAGTTGAAATAAAATTATTTCCACTGTCAGTTTCCATCTCTGATTTATGAAACCTTACTGCAAGCAACAGATAACCCTGTGGAAAATACATTACACCATCTTAAAATATTGGCATTTGTTGTGATTGTGTTGTTACTTCATTGAATGGCTGTTGCAGATGAAAATAAAGTAAATGTACTTACTTTTACTTGCACCTCTACATTAGAGCTGGATAAATTGAACTGGTTCCTTTCGATGTGGAGGAGCAGTGGTCCTACTCTTGGCTCCCTCCAGATGTTGGAATTCCTTACGCTGTCTATAAGGGTGAGCCTTGACACTTTACAGGGGGAAACCCATTTTGGCCTCTTGTGTACTCAGTATCATTCTTTTGGTCATTGCCCAGAGCTCCGTCTTCCCCACAACAGTTTGGTACAGTGCCTGTATTACTGCTGACGTTGCATCAACGCTCCATTTTACCTTTGTTCAGTGAACAAGAACCGGTGATACTAAGGAGCTAAGACTTATGAAGGAGCAAGGAGCAGAGCCACCACTCCTCTGTGGTGAAAGGAGCCAGTTGAGGTGGTTCTGAACAGGATGCCTCCTGGGCGTCTTCCATTGGAGGTCTTCCAGATAGGTCCAACTTGTCAGAGATCTCGGGGAAGACCAAGAACACACTGGAGAGACTACATATCTCATCTGGCCTGGTGACACCATCTGGACATCTGGACTACCTTGCGAACCGACTCTGGATAAGCAAAAATGGATGGATGACATATCCACGTTTCCAGGGTTGCATCTGGAATATTTAAGAACTGTAGGTGGACTCACCTAATCAATCCACTGAAACATACAATGGTGAGACCATGGATCATACTTTTACAGTCTTGTCCATAAGCTGGTGACAGTGTCATGTATTCATCCATATGCATTACTTACCTGTCAGGGAGGATGTTTCCCTAAATGTCCACTGTACGTGTTTGTACATTCTCCTTTTCCCTCCTCAGACCAGCCACCACACGCCTGCCCCTTAATTCCTAACGACAAGAACAAGAAGGTTAAAAGCAGCAAGAGTGAAGACAAGTGACGAGAGTAAGCTTAGACCTGAGAATAGCATCCAGATTTTAAAGAGGCCTGTCTTCCTGTAGTCTCTATCTATTAGAAGAGAAACCTTTTTTCCCTCAGCCTCAGGTTGCTGGTAGCAACTGATAAGCTAATAACTGCAGGATGGAAACATGTTAAAAATATCCTTCTAAATGAGCCAAAAGTGTGAGGAAAGTGGTTATAAAATGCTAAATAAATCCACTGGATTGGGTCAATCATTGTTCATTTTGTCATTGCTGTAAAATAAATGTAACTTATTTATCTTATGTATTACAGAATGTATTGTACAGCTTTAATGACCTATTTAAATTTACTTTTCTATCATATTTATAACACCCGAGCAATTATTTATTAGCTACTCACATGCTGCTATTTGATGTTTCATTTTCTACATTCCATATTTTATCAGTCACACTGTGACACAACTGTGAGTCGTCACGACAATAACTGAGGTGACTCAAATGAAATAATGAAGGGTTCACCTCTCAGGCGGAGAAAATTAACGTAGGATAATATTAAACCTTGACATAAACAAAATAATCATAACAACATTTGAAATGTCGTTGTTGAAATTCTTACCAATTGGTAGCCTGGTTCCAGACCTTCAGTTCATCCACTGCCCACATCTCCCATTTGTTCAGTGACTGAAATAGTTCTGGTGTTGTGCTCATTTATGACTGGAGAAACCACTGACCAATCAGGTGGGATAAAGAATGGCCATACTGTCTAAAAGACAGAAAACTGCTGAATACACATATGCTAAGAATGCATGAATTAATTAAGTCACTTACCAAGCTGGGTAAGCCAATCAGGTACAGTCTCATGTATGTCAAGCCCCTGTTTAGGATGGACAAGCATGCGCACAAGCACAAGCAAAAGGATGCTGACTACGGTTCACTTGCAGTTCACCGGTGTCATTAACAAGAAGGGTTTTCTGAATGTTCCACATAGAACCTTTAAATGTGTCTTAAAACCTGACAGTGACTGGCTGGGTGGGAGGAGGGGGAACGCAGGGATGGTGATAGAGAGTGAGAGTGACAGCAAGAAGAAGGAGGGAAGGTAATGAAAATGAAGACAGCCAGGCGAAAAGAGGTCAGGGGAGACAGACCGGAGTGGGCGAGCGAGAAGAAGTGATGCTAATATCTGGATGGTCTGTCAGCTGGACAGAAGCAAGACTGTTGGGTTGCTAGTTTCATCACTGCACTCAGAGGCTGACGAAAACAAGCGGTAACAAACAGTGGGAAGGCTGGCAGCTTGGAAACAAAACACAGGTAGTTCCTTTGTTTTTGTTGTGACACTTACATGCCGTTTCTCTCGCTCCTTGCGCTGTCGTCGTTGTGAGCCTACGGTGCAAATGTAGAGTTACAAGAGCCTGAAATCGGTCAGAAATCTCACAGGCATCATCGTGCTGGCCATCAGAGTAATAGACTGTCTGGATGCATTACCTGGCTGCATTATCTCCCTTTGGCTGCGGCCGGGGGCTTGGATAGGATCCCAGAGCAAAGTGATTGAAAAGCAGCAGGAATCAGGCACGGAGCGAGTGAGCTAAACCTGTAATATATGATCAAATACATCAGTTTCACTACACTTGGAAGTCAGGAGGTGGGAGCAGGAAAGAGATTCTTTGTAAGTCATGTTCAGAAAGTGGAAGAACAGAAAGGACAAGTACAAAATGATTTCAAGGTAGCCAACTTTTACACAGATATAGACGGGCACATATAAATAAACTTGTGTCATATTCTTTGTCGAAGTCTTTGAATCTTAAAAGCTACTCCCCAACAACAGCCCTGTTGTGAATAAGTTGCAGAGCTTTATAATAACCTGTGTCTGCCACAGTGGAAGTAATAGGACCAAGCCTATGGACTGAGACAAGCAGCCATTTTATAATGAGGGATGGAACCGCTCAGCCATACAGCACCACTCTTCCTGTTAGGATCCTTAAATTAAAGAAGCAAACGATGCGTGCAGCAAATTCTCGCCCCTAAATCTCCAGGGCTACCTTTCTCTGAGTGGAATCTAACTCCACTTTCTACCAGCTCAACCCTCATCTGCTCCACTGAATCAGCCCCACTCTCTGGGAAAAAAAAAAGGGGGAGACGACTCACTGTCTTCAGTGCATCATCGAATTGGAACTGTATTTGTCTACAGACCATTTTTGGGTGTGGGAAAGCAGTTACTTGTGCATTTCATCACTCTGAAATTTATGGCACTTAAAACCAGCGCTTCTTCAAACTCTGGAGTGTTTACCCCCTTTACTTTAGATTGTCGGCCTTGTTGACAACATGGCATTTCAATTTCAGAAGCCACCAAAAAAACTTGCACTGAGATGTCTGGAAGAATTAAGGAGGATCGTGACCACCTTTCCAGTGAGCTGAAGTGCAGATGATTAAGAGTGAGGATGTAACGTGAACTAATTAGAAATTATACCTGAGTGTCAGCTCACTCGTCTTCTGGGTCTAAAAGAGCAACAATACTAACTTACTGAGATGTTTGAAGCCACTATGTGTAGTTTAAATCATCCTTAAATATTGTGATGGTGGTATAAGTCTTTGGAGAGAGAGAGAGAAAAAGAGAAAATTCTTGCAGACTTTTTATTGGACTGCTGACATGCCACTCAAAACCTTAGGCCAATAGAACGTGTCCCTTATCAATTTGTAAACGGCCATTATTCCCAAGACACAAAGTTCATGCTCCTGTTCATCTGATCTTTTCACAGGTGTTTCTGATGCCTGGAATATCATGTAAACATCTCCATGTCTCTCCAGGGATGAAGACACACCAGTGCACAAGAATAAATCCTCACAACATCATAACAGCAGCATAAACCAGGCTTAATACATACAAACTCCAGACAACCAGGAACCAGATGTGGTTTGACTAATGAGCAACATATGGCCGTATAAGAAAGTCAAACTATTTTAAATAAAGGCCTAATAAGTGTATGGCCCTCTTGAAGAAGTTTGATTCCTCCACTTGATTTGTTTCGGTCTCAAGACACCTCAGCAAAGATATAAGCAGAGACATACTGAGAGAACCCAGCGTGAGAAAATCAGCTCAGGACAAACCGCAGATGCTCAGACTCTGCTGCACCCTCACACAGCTACAGTTTAGCTTCATGTTTTCTTAACTTTATGGACTTGAGAGGAGGTCAGTTTGGTGTGTGTTGGGTTTGAATGTCTATAGCTTTTAACTAAAAAAAAAAGCAATACTTTTCAAAACTTTACATGAGCATGTTAAGAAGGGTCGAATCGTTTCACAAAAACTGGTGTGAGTGAATATTTGTTATATGAGTGCCGCAAGGTATTTGCCAGAAAGTGCCCTACTTTTGCTGCACCCAACCTAAACGTGGGGGTTTCATAGATCGGGTTGGCTTATACTGGGTCGGGTGAACCTAAAGCAACGACAAAACTTCAACAAAGTCAACTTTTTCCCACTCTGTTCCAGAGCAAAGAGAACACATTGCAGGTGTGAATGCACTTCAGGATTTTTGCACCCTGACCTGCACTAAATCCACTCTCCTTGCACCTTGTAATAACAAAGTAAAGCTTCTCTCTTCCACCCCTTTCACAAACACAAACCGCCTCTGCTCCAACCTGAGCGGGATAAATCTACAAGCGTGTGGACTAATAGAAAATCTCTCAGCCATGCATCATAAACTTTGAAGGCTCAAACTGAGGAGAAAGAGGGGAGAATGAAAATAAATGAGGTATAAACATCACTGGATGAATGTGTGCTTTCGAATCAGCGTAAACACTGGTTATTCATTATCAAATGGGGCAGTTTAATTGGTGGCAGAATATATGCCAGCAACCCGGGCCGGTATGAAAAATCCTATGACAGCTCTGACAGAGGGTCGACTCCTCCGCGATTCCTTTTGAGAAATGAGTTCCGCTGTTATGATTAGAATCGTAAACCAGGAGTCAAACTGCCAGCAGGAGCTCACAAACTGGCTGGCGTTCGTATATATGGATTATAGGGAATTTGCATCTGTTAATCAAGCTTGTCGGAAATTATATAAATAACAATTGGCAATTGCAGCGGATGAAACTAATTATCCGCATTCTTTATTAAGCAGTGTTTAGTAATCCCTCTAAAGATTCTCTTCAGTGGCATCTTTCCAACTCTCGCCCCTGCAGACAGCCAGTCATGAGAGAGAAGCTATTGTTTTGCATGTATACTTCATCAAATCCTGATTGTCCTAGTCGGCTTGGCCATCTACTGTATGTGTGTGTAGTGGAGTCCAAAAAAGGCCTTGGGGAGATTTCCCGCAGAGACATGGATCAGCTACAGAACCCAGAGAAACTATTCGCTCCTCTTGGATATTTTCATGTTTCATTGTTTTACATCATTGAGTCAAAGTAGATTTGAGGTGGATTTTTTTTGACACTGGTCAACGGACAAAGACCCTTTAATGTCAAGGAGAAAAACAGATTGTTACAAAGTGATCTGAATTAATTATAAATGCACACCCAACTGTCAGGGGATCATCTGTGCCTCTCCATTATCCCTGTGTTTTCCAATTGTTTCCTCCTCCTAGTGCTTGCCTTTTCCTCAGGTTCATCATCCTCATCATTCTGTTCTCCTGCCACGTCCAACCCAACATTTGTCAGCTGTTTCCAGCCTGGATTACAGAACCGCTACCTGTTCTGCTCCACCATTAGCCTCCACTCCTTGCTCATCCACCATCCACCTGCTCCACAGTTTGCTCCGCTCCTCCATATCAAGTACCCTTTTCCAGCCTCTCACCTGAAACAGCTCTGGTTCAGTCTGCTCATCATTCCACAACTCACGTTTTCAATAAACTGCCTTTCAACCATTTTCTGCCTCCTTGTCTGTGTTTGCATGTGGGTCCCAACTGTCCGTGAACTGTTAATAACAACAACATCCAAATTAAGCATAGTTATTCACCCCCTTAGAACACACCTAAATCATCACTGGTGCAGCAAATTGGATTTAGAAGTCACATAATTAGGATGGAGTTCAGCTCTGTGTAGTCATGGGGTTTCAATAGACGGTAATATTAATATAGCTGTGTCAAGAAAATCCAACTTTGATGAGTCTGTGAAAACAAAGGAACTCTCCAAGCAACTCCATGAAAATGTGATTTAAGAGCACAAGTCAGGGGATGGATGCAACAACATCTCCAAGTCACTGAAAATCCCCTGGAGTCCAGTTAAATCAATTATTATGAAATGAAGAGAGTGTGGCACAGCTGTAAATCCTCTGTAAGACTAGTGAGGGAGCCACTCAGAGACCTGTGACAACTGTGAAACAGCTCCAGCCCTAAGAGCTTCAGACTGGAAAATGCACAGTCCGGGTGCTTTACCAGTTTGTAAGAGTGGCATAGGGTAATACCACTCTTAAAGGCCCTACATCCCCATGCTTCATTAGACCTGGTCGGACCATTTGGCTTGTAGTTTAGATTTGTTGCACCCTTGAGGGTGGAGGTCTTAGATCTTTTGTCATTCTCATTGCTTAATGAAGTTTGGTGACCTCACATTAATCCAGCACGGCTCTACCTACCCTCAACATGAGCAGGAATCCAATTAGCCAGAATAAAAGTGAAAAAACGTGAGGATGCACAAAGGCTGTTAGTGTCTTTAAACAGGACTATAGGCTGGGAGTTCTGTGAGACTGTGCATAGAGACAGCGGCGCTTTGATCTAAAAGTATGCTAAGATCCTCGGTTGAAAATGCTAACACGCTGCTGTTAGGCAGGTAGCACAAAGCACAGCTGAGGCTGATGGGAATGTAATTACTTCTGCAGGTATTTGGTCATTAATTAAAGTAGAAACTTGGGTCTACGCCATCCCCATTGACATGCTGCTAGAGTCACCAACTGGAGTAACAGTATAAAATACTCTTCTCTGTGGGGAGCAGCCACACCAAGGCAACAAAACCCAGGGGAAGGTTCAGTTAAAATATTTTTTATTACAAAACTAAGCCAAGAACAATAGATCAAAGAAAAGAGTACTCTGAAGAATCAAATTAAAAGAGTCCCACAGCCTGTCCACTCGCCCAGACGGAGTGTTGATGATTCCCTGGACAGCAGGTCTCTGCGTGGCTGTTGGTCAGTAGTTTGAGGGTGAGACAAAACAGGGCATCCCTCAGGGTGGTCAGCTACCTATCAGTCTTTGTATGAGGTATACTAGTCCCAGAAAACAAAATCCATAAACCTTACATGGGGGGCAAATGCTAACAAAACTATATAGATAAAGATATAGATATAGATAAACACAACAAACTCAAAAAACATAAACAAAACAGGCACAAAACAACTCAAGAATTTACATAACTAGTCCACTGAAAGTAAACCCACTCCAAACAAAATAAGGCCCGATCCACAAAGATTACTGGAGTAGTTTGGGAAAAATAACTGAACCCTGAGATGCCAAATTTGTCCAAGAGCATCTGAACCCCCAAGAACAGAGGAAGACAAATAAATTATCACAGGAAACACAGCGTCACTAAATGCTACTTCAATCCATGTATTCATAGAAATAGAGGGGTACTTAACCGCAGGTGGGGTGCAACGCGTCCCCATCCCCTCCACTTTCATCCAAGGCTTCCCCCCTCTCGCACCGTGCGCCTGTGGAGTGGCGGCGGCCTGGAACCCCACGCGGCGGCAGCAGTTCCTTCGGGACTCGGCAGCGGACACGCACGACTCGACCGGAGCGCTCCTCTCGGGCTGTTCACCGGACTAGAGACGGTCTGACCAGCACTCTTACACCGCGTTCTCGGCTGCTTCTTCCTCACTGTCAGCTCAGCTGCTTCTTCTGTCCGCTGCTCCCGTTTCCCGCTGCCTGCGTTCATTAACACAGGGCAAAAACTCTCCGCCACAACACACACACACACACCTGTGTCTTACCAGGTGTTCAATTAGTTCCGGTCGGTGCGCACGCAACCTCTCTCTCTCACACACACACATGCACACTTAGACACACACACACACACACTCACACTTAGTCACCCTGTGTCAATCTTGTGCTCTCTTTAATATTAAAGTTCTTTTTCTGTTGATCAGTGTCAAAAAGCCACATTAAATCGATTTTGATCCAATGCTGTAAAACAATAAAACATGAAACCTTCCTTTGGCAATGAATGCTTTTTGTAGGCATTGCATTGGCGCTCCTGTTGCAACAAAGGGACCCTGTGATGTCGGGGACCCTTCACACCGGCTCAAGAAAGCCATGTATAATTTAGGTCAATTTATGGCGGAGCCACTTGGCGGCTGATGAGCTGTCGAGAAACGCAAGAACAAAACTGGGCCTCTAAGGGCAATAAACAATCCCAGCTAACAAGCCTCTTCTGGCAACGTGGAGCACAAAATAAACACAACAGTGTTGACAGATCAAATGAGAGCAGACAAACAGAAAAGTTTCATGCGAAGGAGGTTGTTAGTAAGGCACACAAATCACATACACACACACACACACACACACATTGTGGTAACATAAATGTGCTTTTGACGATAGGAACGCTGCATGAAAGCTGGAGTCAATGAGACTTACTGGAGTAGGCATGCACACAGTTATATAATCAACACCATATTCTCTTGCACTCGTGAATCGTTTTAGAGATTTTTGGGCTCTCTGCTGTTGCCTGTCATCCATACGGTGTCCGTGCACTGCATCTCTTGGTTGGAGCTGAGCCTTCGAACACATTCATAGTTTAATCAATTAAACACTGTCAAGTCGCTGGCTGGCTAACAAGCAGGAGAAGGGGGGTGGGTTGGGGTCGGGTGGGGGGGGGGGGGGGGGGGGGGGGGGGGGGGGGGTAGGCCTTTACTCTTCAAAAGAGGCTTGATTTGCTGTGATTTAAGCTCACAACTTATTCAGTCAAAAGTTAGGGTGCATTTTGCAGGATCTGTGGGAAATTCTAAGGTTTCTTGTGTTGCAAAATCAGAAGGAAAACAACATAAAAAGCTCCGAGCCAGAAAATCAACACATCTCTCCACTGAAGTGCTGAGCGGAGAGAGCCATCTTTGTGAAAATTGTCCCATGCGTGAGTCATCATGCCTTTACCCATGAGTGTTCAATTTGCATAACTACAGTTGCAACCACCAGGGAAAGTCTGTTTCTCTAAGCTAAGTTCTGTCCTATCTTGTTTTTCAGTGGTTCCAATCGTTACCAAGGGAAATACTGCCATCATCTCAGCGCTTGATACTGTACAAGGTTCAGGATTAAATATCTTTTATCTAAACACCAGATGCCAGCGTAATTAGATCATGCAGAATCTCCCTCTCGTTTCCTGATTGATTCTACTGGAGGGTCACGCTGCAGCTCGCGTTTCACACTTCCGCATCTATCGCACCTTGTATATCCAATGACTTTTTCCAACCATCTGTTACCTGTAGGTGTTTCATACATATCAGTACACGGCATCCCTGCAGAGAGGATGCTGATCTTAAGCAAATCAAGTCTTCATTTTTTTTGTTTTTCCTAATGGGAAGGTTCACATTGAGGATTCAAGGTCATGGGGCTGATCAGTTGGCTAGGAGCAACTTCTCCTGACATCAGTCAAGGAAAGGTTGCTGGAGCTGCTTTAAAACACTGTTCTCTTACCTCCGCCCCCAAGTAGGAACAGATGGTGAGTTTTGGCAGCGTGTTGTTGGCTGGAAAACACCCTTTTGATTGAGATGCCCATTCTTTTACATGTCAGAAAAATTCTGTGTAGGGAGCAAACAGTAAAAAAAAAAAAAAAAACAGCACAGAAACAGAGCCAAATCTTATCTTGCTATGTATGCAATGTCTTATAGACCATCTGGATGGTTTATTCGGCTGTTCAGTTTTCACTGCACTTCCAAAAAAAACAAAATCGCTGTAAAAGTCAGAGTCAGTGAGTACAATCAGGTTTTTCCCTCACACCTCAAATGCTGTTCCTGTGTTTATTGTGGTGCAATCTGAATAAAGAACAAATGCCTTTATTTGCCTGCTGCTCTACATTAACTGCAGTAATCAGCTAATGGCTAACTTTGGTCACAAACCGCAGGGCTCTTCAAGGCTGTGTTACAGTCGCCATTAGTCTTATATTGGTAGTGACAGCACATGTACGCCCGGGTTTCTAAGTGACTCCTGGTAGTGTCCCTTCTAATCCAGTAATTGGTAGTGAGAATGAGAGAGAGAGAGAGAGAGAGAGGGAGAGAGAGGAGGAGGAGGAGGAGGAGGAGAGAGTATGTGTACAGAGAACACACAGAGACAATTGACCCTTTTCTCTCTTTCTCTAATTAGCAGTATTAGACAAAGAGCCCTGGGAGAAGACAGATTGCATCCCATCTCTAGTGTGAGATCACTCATGTTGAAGTGGCCCTCTGAGCAAACCCCAGCGCAGTGTGCCAGCATCTGAAGTAAAGCCGGCAACCCAACACACCTCCTGTGGCTCTAGAAGGACGTGGGCAGAACCTCTGTAGACTTATCGACATCCCTGGCAACAGAGAGGGGATGGATGGGAAATAAAATCAGTGAAACAGCTATTTGTTATCCATGCCTCGTTTTTTTTTTTTTTTTTTTTAAATAAAGACACGACATAATGAAAAACGTGAAAATTAAAGACAGTTGAATTGTGATATAGAATAAAATAGGAAGACCCATTAGTAAATCAAGTCCAATTCTTTTAAAGCCTCATGGAAATGTATTTTCAAATAACTTTAACATCTAGTAATCATTTTAGAAAATCTGATTTAATCAATTTTATACTTTTAAATGAATGAATTAAAGTCATTATTGTGTGATTAATTTGAAAATTAGACTTGAACACACCCCGTTCTTCCTGAGTATGAGATGACTCACTTGTGTTTCCCTGCACAATTGACTGAGAGCTCAACTGAACTGAGAAATGAACGAGTGATTCAGTTCACTTCGTTCATCCAAAGGATTCGTTCTTTTGAATCAGTGGTTCGTGAAAACTAAACTAAACGCTTATAAGGCTGGTTTTCTTATTAGTGGCTCATATGAGAACATATGAGAACAAAATGGGTGTGTCAAATCACACAAACATGAGCTGTACAATTCGATTTATTGACATCAAAGCTGATCTTTCTCCTTGTAGAAAATGAGGAAGAAAATGTATCTGCCGAAGAACATACAGAGAGAGAACCACATCCCTCTCTGCAAAGAATTTGTTCTCCACTTTAGTTCATTCATTCTGCTTATGTGTAGCCAAGAGACCCAGGGCAATTTTCTGAGCAGCACTGAGGCAATTGCACTAAAAAAACATCCTCCTTCAAGTCCTGCGTCAGAGCTTTTAGCAGGATAATTTTGGAAGGAAGATACAGCTAATCTGAGGACAAGAACTCCTCTGAAGGTGTCCTCCGCTCTGTAAAGTGTAACAGCCTTATCCATCACATGAATACATCCAAACCAAACCCTCTTATTATCTTGACAAACAACATTAATCTGAGCTAAGGCTGGATAAAATAATGATGAGGTAAGATAAAACCGCTGATGGACTGGGAATGGAATATACGACTTTATCACTATCCTCATCTCCCATGCACAAATACAATGATTTAAAAAAAAAAAAAAACATGGAGATGTTCTTCTCTTTCCGTTGATCCCATATTGAAAAGTGCTGAAGATAATGCCTGGAGGCTTACAGAGAGGGATGGGCAGGGGGTGCGGGGGGGGGGGGGGGCGGCAGACCATACATACCAATGACATTGATCCCTGAGCAGGGCCTGGAAGAATGCTGAGACGGCCATATGCACATTTTTTTATTCTGGTAAGAAAAGCGCTCTATGTTCCAACATCAAGTTGTCTCAGGGCTGTTTTGATGAGCTGGGAGGTATTTGGGATGAGTGTGCCATTTCTGTGTCCTTCAGTTCTAAAACAGCAGCAGTGGAGGCTGGGGACCAGGGAAAAAGGGGCTTTTATTGTGTTAAGTAGCAGTGATAAAAAAAAAAAAAAAAAAACAACAGGACCTTTTGCTGCTCCCTGGACGTTCCCTCAAGGACCCCTGGGTGCAACGCTCTACCAGGCCTTGAATCACAATGCACGGTCGCTCTTGCACCCTGGGACCTGCTGGGGCTCTAGACACCCTGAGCCCTCATTCTAATATCTGCTCACTCTTTCATGTACGGCCCTGCACGTGTGTGAGCATCTGTTAATATTTCATCACTTTGTATTATCCACATTCTCTGCTCGATGCATTATTTAACACATGTGCAGTGTATCACCAACAGGTTTGTTTTACTGCATACCAATGCTTTCCAGAATATTCATAATCATTATCTTTTTTTTTTTTTACATAGAGAAAGATACGGCTGCACTTTTCAGCTGGTGCTGAAATACTTGGGATACTTGACTTTTACCTGGGAACTGTATGTTTTCCTCCACATTATTATTCACATCCATTAAAATGAAACATATATTTATTTCTTTATAACCATGAAAACAGGACTTTTTCACTGAAGACATTTTGACATGTCACAGCAGGAAAAGTGCAGACGTATTCGATAACATTAAAAACTGCAGCATTCCATGTGAGATGAGCTCGTCTCAGGGTCTTGGTATTGTTCATGCTGGCTCCCTGTCACGCTGTCGTGGCTTACTGAGACACAAATAGAGCAGAGCCATTGTTAATGTTATTAGCAACACCTGTGCCTTTACCACTATGACAGGTAAAAAATCTCTGCGGTGAAAAAGGCCTATCTGACTCGTCATAACATATGACAACAGTTATATCAAGCAGCCGGATCAAATGTTCGGCTGAATCTATGGTGACACTTTTACTGTAGTTGACATTCATCTAGCTGCATCCCTAAAGCTGAACACCCGCTGTAAGCTCTTCTCCGCCATTGTTCTTCCTAATGACGCCGTGCCCTGCAGCAATATTCACTTAAAAATCAGATCCATTCGACACTTAGTGTCTGTATACTCCCCATGATATGTATGCAGGCTAGCTTTTTGTTTACCTTAACTAAGTATCTTTCCCTAAACCTAACCAAGTCGATGTGCCATGCTCTGCTTTTCTAAAACACACCATTCACTAAAAAAAACAAGTCTCCACGCCTCCATGGGAAAAATAAACAGTGACAACAGCATTGATGTCAATGATGTTTCCACTAGATTCCATTTGCTCCCAAGGAATATGATAATGAGAAGGCACAGGTTTTGTTATTTCCTTGTTAACTAACTGAAATTTTAGCACTACTGCAAGAGAATCATGTGGTAACTGTACTTTATTCTTGGCAAACGTTCCTGGAGTTTATTCTTTCCTGCTTTGGTCAACTGGACCATGCATTCAGCTGGTTAGTTCACTGAATCTCCTACAGCAATATATTTCTTTATATGTTAACACACAATAAGAGAAGATCAGAATCTGAGCCCCTGTCATTCCTTTGTTTCCCCATAAGAGGCAGAGTCAGCAAGCAGACATCCTCTTTACATGGACTCATCATGAAGGTCAATCTGGGCCGTCATTCTCTGAAGTCTCAGCAGGGAAGCTACTGTTTGTCCCTGACGCTACTCAGACAAACACATACGCACACACACACAAAAAGGAAAACATCCACACATAGCACACAACAATAAACACTCGTGCATGCATACAGACATACACACTGCCAGTGACACAAAGCCAGCTCAGCACAGCTGTGGCTTGGTTTGATGTGAGCATGGCCATCCAGGCAGAAGAGGTCGTTTCCCAGCATCACTCATGGGTATAACCTTTGATCCCTCTGTCTCTGTCTGTTTCCCTGTTTCTCTTCCTCTCTTTCCGCCTCTCCCTGTTTCTCTTAGAGTCCACATCGCAATCCCTTACGGCTAAATGTAGAGTTCGAGACATTAAATCTGAGCCCATTTTAAAATCAGAACTAGTCACACAGTCACAAATCATGTTGAAGTGGTTTTAATTAATTAATTAATTTATTGTTATGATTGCTGAAAGGAAGGCATGTCTGTGTATGTGTTTGGATGACACCTGAGGCATCTGGTGCACCAAGACATAATGTCCAAAAAGTCTTGTTGGTGACTGTAGTTCGTGCTGAATTCATGCAATGTCAGCAGAATGAGAAGAACAGGAAAACCTCCTCAGAGTGTTCACACAGGACAGTCAGCTCCACTGCTATCAGGTAAATTCCTTAACTAGCTACTTTCACAGTGTTACATATTTGGAGTGGAGTGAAACCACATACAAACAAATGGTGTATAGCTCCTTTTATATTATCTGAACCGACTGTAATTATGGTAACACTGAATTTTATTTAGATGGAACACCAATGGTGGCCCTGTGGTCACATTGCCAACAGCGTGTTGGATGGGACATGAAAGATTCTTCTTGGAAATTTTTAAGATCATTATACAGAACATAATTTTCACGCACAGAATTTAGACAGAGTAAACATTTGTTCCTTTTTGACCCTGATTTTATCTTAAAAACCGGTTTGTAATTTCCAGTCATTTGCAGAGCAGATGTGTTTACGAAAGCAGAAAAAAAAAACATGTAATTTAATTTCTGATGGACTTTGAGAATATGACCATATGTGAATCTGCCACCATGTCTCATCACAAAAACTCTGATGACAAGCTGAGGCTTAAATACAAAAAAACAAACAAAACAAAACCAAAAAAAAAAATGTGTGATGCACAGAGAAGATGAGAGGTGGAGTAGCTTTGTTTACCTGGCAGCCTTCAGACAACTTTCAAACCTCACAGCAGCCAGAACAGTTGTTGGGAAATACAGTAGCTGAGGCAATTTACATGATGCGAATACGGCCCTGAACAAATGAATGATGCAGAAATCGAGAGCCTGGACCGCTCATTAGTGTCCTACAAACCATAACACAAACACACTTTTTGCTTTCAGCAGCAGCTACTGTTTGTTTTCCCTTTGTTCAATTATCAATGTCCACAATGTTGCTAAATTCATGCTCTGCAGCTCCAGAGATACACTAAAGCACATGAAAACATCTCTCAGGAGAGGCCCAGGGTTTGAAGGAACTCTGGGTAATGAGCTGGAAAACTGCATTGATAATGTTGACTGTCCCTCTCCGGACTGATGTGAATGTGTCAGGCTGTATAAATAATGTGTGAGCTTCAGTCTCAGTTTTTTTGCGGATGGTCCCCTCGCTGACCCTCTCACCAGTCTACATCTCACTGCAGCTCTTCAATTATAGAAACTTATCGTTGGGGGGAGGGGGAGGTGTTAACAGAAAGGAGGGTTACTTAACTTGCATTTACGAAATTGAGGTTGGAAGTGTTATCAGAGGTGCTTGTTAGTTGTATTTGGTATCCACTCCAATCTTCAAATGTAGAGAGACAATGCCTGCTTCACAAATAAACCCTGTGGTTTTTCTTTCATTTTTTTTTATGAGCAAGAGTGTGTTTGAAGAAAAACACACAAAGCGAAATGTTCCGGAAAAAAAAAAAAAAAGGCCAGCCCGACAATCTATGCAGAAATTGAAAATGCAAGACTCTAAAATGGATTTTCTTCAACAACAAAGATAAGGCCAACCTGGGAAACAAGCTTTGCTCAGTTTTTTGGGAGACAGAGCAGATATCAAAGAGAAATGGAGGGATAGTTGAAAGGCCTATGAAAAATAGAGGGAGGGACACACATCAGTATGACAGCCTATTTGGAAAATTTATGCTCTGGTATTGCCTCTGTGCTCCTCACGCCTCCATGGGAAAGAACATGTGGTTAGAAACCTGGCTGAATGAGGGGAAGAGAAGGACAAGGTTGATGCACTCATTTCATTTCTCCTCTTTGCTCAAGGAAAGCCCCTGCTCAGAGAAAATGGTCTTATATTGGCAGCTGTGACCCACTTTTACACATTCATATTTGAACTGTGATGTGCGCGCTCACACACACACACACATGCACATACGCACACCCACACGCCCACACATGCTGTAACGCATCAGTGAAGAGGAAAACAGAGGCATCTGGAGAAGTCGTCCTCTGGGAGGCATTGACATGATTTGCGGGGGCTCACTGCGTTTTCCCATAACTTTGCTAGAGCAGCGTTCAGCTAGGTGACTTCCCTGTGCGTTCACCATGGCAGCTGATGGCTGCACAGCTAATTGGTGAAGAAACACATAAGCAGACCAGTGTGGGGAACTGAGGAATATACTGTACCTTACTGTAAAGAGGCTTGTGAGACCGCACTGTGTATGAATAATTGCACATTAATGTTTAACTCTAGTTTAAGTGTTTCCTCAGGAAATGAAGAGCTCCCTGTGGCTCAGCTGGAGCTGAATCGACAAATGTCATCTTGGATGGGATGGCCTTGTTTGTGGTTTTAGATGGTGGTTAAATTCCCTACGTACACTGCAAGCTCAGGTCATCGTTACATAAGGGGCTCAGAAAGAAGAAAACAGTGTAACAAACAAATTAGTGACGTGTCCCTGGTTGTGGAGCCCCTGTGAGTCCTATTTAAAAACCTGTGACCCTGCTGCCCCCAGTGGTAGTATCAAAAAAAAAGGCACTGGTACGCGTGAGCAGGGTTAAGGTGTACCTGAAACGAAATACTGTGGTATTAATCTGACTCCAACCACCAGCTGTAAATGATTACTTACTGAAGAAAAACAAGATCACAGGTGCTTTGAACAAGATGCTGCCGTGGCTTTTTCATCACTGTTGTTTTTTAATGGGATTAAATTATCAATTTAAAAGTCTGCTCCACATGCTGACGCCTTCATGTCAGAGCGACAATAGTCTGAAAACCTCACACAATACTTATCAGTTTCCTAAGCTGATATCTGTAGACTGCACACAGGTAATGGTTTCACCACTAAGATAAAGGTGACAACATGTCCCTGTTGTGTCAGGCTGTAAAATCAAAACAGTGAGCCGAATGAGGCTAAAACGCTCTGTAGGGATTTCATGTAAAAATAATAAAGGGGTTCAGCATGATGAAAGGTGCCTCAGCCTATCACGCAATGAGAATTCTGTGTTTCTTAACTTAAAAAAAATAAAATAAAATCAAGGTTTCACAACGTCATGTCACAACCATGATGCACAACAATTCTAGCAGATTATCATAATCTGTAACTGATTACACTCTGAAAGACAGCTTCCAGTTCCCATGTGAGGACACCGTTCCCCAGACATACACACCATACCATCAGCTCCCATTCATTATATTCTACAAAGCACAAAGTGGCACTACAGTAATAATCATTTATAACCTCAACCACTGAGCTCTGTGAATATATGGCCCTGATCAAAAGCCAACGCTGAAGATCAAACGGGCTCATTCAGTTGTAAGTCTGGCTGTAAATTAGTAAGACATTATAGCACACCAGAGCTGGTGCCAGGGACAGGAGCAGGGACGGGGTTTTAGACTAACGAGACAGGGGAAGTGATGACAGCATGCTGGCAAGTGCCATCACTCCAGACCTGACAACACTATTCCTCCTGAGGTGGAGAAAAGCTAAGAGAAATACAGGACTGGATTCAAATGTTTGAACACTTTAACAAGTGACGTGATACATTCGGTTGGTTTCATTTGGCATAAGCACACCGCACACACACACACACACACACACACACACAGGAAAGAAAATGTGCGTGTCACTTTTATTGACATCTTATGAGACTAAAGCAGCTTCGTCTTGTTCTTTTTGGGAGGCGCTCTGTTTCCACATTAGAGAAGCTGTCTGGGTGTTAATTCTCTGCCCAGCTCGACACTCCACCAGCTCAAAGCCTATGGCTCAAACTTGTAGCCCTGTGGGCAAAAAAAAAAAAAAAAAAACCCAGAGCATTATCAGAAATTCTTGACAAAGCACTTTCTGGAGTAGGACTCAGCATCACGCATAGTTAAACTCAAGGGGACAGTTTCCCTTAAAAGCTCTTGTACCAGACCCGGCTCTTTCTGCAATTTGGGAAACACAGTTTTCAAAAGAAATTGGGTCATGGTAATGGCAGAAGAACATGGCATGTATAAAGGATCGGCCCCTGGAGAGAGGGAGAGCAAGAGGAGCCGAACAATGGCGGCCTGCTCAGACGAGGCCGCGCTTCATTGCTTTGTCAGTGCTGTAACAGCAAAGCCTGGTCCGCTGGAAAAACTGGTATTCTCCGGCCTTCTTTTCTGTTTCCCCCCACATTCAGGTAATGTGTATCATCTCGGGGCAGAGAGCGGGGCACGCCTCTGATCTTGGGTCATTTCATAAACAAATAAGAAGCTTAAGGTGTTTTTTAGCCACTAATGATTGTGGAGTGCTTTTTCTGGATTAAAAAAAAAAAAGGGTCTTTTGGTGGTCATGTGGAAAAAAAGAGAAAACCAAGGCACTCCGTAAATGTGTCTGAAGCCTTTATTCTGCATGGCTAGTCATAATTGCAAGCTTAAAATTACAGAAGGAAAAAGAGAGAGAGAGAGAGAGAGAGAGAGAGAGAGAGAGAGAGAGAGAGATCCAAGGCGCTCAAAAAATCAGTTAAAAAGCCTTTATTCTGCTCAGCTGGTCACTGTGAAGTTTTTAACTCGCGGTTATGACTGCACAAACAGAAGTGCAGAGACTTTTTAACAGATTTTCGCAGTGCCTTGAATCTCACTTTTCAACTTAATGATAAACAAATCTTAGAAGTGCCTGACTATATTTAAAATGCGATACTGAGACACACTTGAGTCAAGGATAGAAAACAGAAAAGAAGGCAGTAACGATTCAGAATGCCATTCTCGCTTACTCGCATGAATTCAAGTTTAAAACTCTGTATATGTTTAAAACCCGTGTAGACGTAATTATATGAGTCTACAGCTATGTTAAATTGTGTTATTCACCATTGATGGTAAACATGTTTATACACAACTTACAGAGGCTTCATGTGGGGATTTTGAGTAATGCGGGACATTAATAACACTCCTTTAGGAGGAAGAGGATCACATCCAAAATAGAAGCTTTCAGCTCTGTCCTCCTCCGGTAGCTTCCTCATGCTAACAACACACCCTGAAACAGACGACTGGCGGAGTCAGAGAGAGAGAAACAAGAGTACGCAACGTGAGCAAATTGCCACCACAAGGTTCTGGTCATCCGAGACCATATAAGGCTGTAGCTGCAAATCCCCTGGGTGCACTGAATTAAGTAAGGGTGTATTTAATTGCTGATGTGTTTATCTGTGACATGCTAGATGTGCAATTTCTTTTTTCAAAGGTTGCACTGTTTTACTTTAAAGATGTCCTCATTTTTTTCTCACTACAGTGTGTTAGAACTTTTTAAAAAATGTATTTATGTCACGCTTATGAATGCTAAACAATGAGGGGATCAAAATAAAGTCTTACCCAGAACAGAATGGAATATAAGACACAATGCTGAAAATAATGCAACCAAAATCCAAATTGAATCATACGATAATACCACCAGTGAGGATACACCCTTAAAAAAAAGAAAGAAAGAAAGAAAGAAAGAAAGGGATGATGTAATGACACCAAATGTAGCCTCATGCAGGATGCATCCACAATCATGTTTACTGCAGGAACAGAAATGGATCTGAAACATTAATGGAACATCATCCCAGTTGGTCACCAACTGCAGCACACAGATGTAGAAGAGTGGGACTGAAACATCACCTTCTGTCTGCTCATAGACCTGCTTTAGGCCCCTTTATGTATTTGGAAACACAGTAACATGAATCACGAATCATGGAGAAAGCATAAGGCGTAGATTTCTCCTGTGTGCCTATATGTTTTTCCTCCAGTGTGTGCTTTTATTTGCTGCTCGGCTTCCTGCCCTGATCCATATGTCTCAGAGCACATCTATATCTTATGCTGAAGTCCCAGAGAATAGTTCAGTAGTGAGGAGTTTAAATTTTTCATCACAACAAGTATGGATGGCATCGTAAAACGCGGTTACTAAGCAACTGCTTCTCAGCCTCCCAATCAGCGGCGTTGTTGGTTTGAGATTCAGACACAAATATCATCACTCTCTCTTTTCCTCCTCTGCATGTCACTCACTGTGCAAAAACCTATACTGAATGGATTAATCTGACGTGTAGTAAATGAAAAAAACAAAGTGCTTTTGACCAAAAAGTCTTTTCAATTTAGCTTGTTGAAGGACAAATCTATTTCCTGAGTCAGTCTCTCACCTTCAGCGTGATGTGCTGAGGCTGTATAAGCCATTCAGGAGATACTGTAAGTTTCATAGGAGAGGCTTAGACTTTAAATTAGGATCTTTTGGTACCCTAACCTGCTGCCAGTCACACCACTGGTGATAGTGAAAAAAAAAAAAAAAGATGCTTATGCAAAGCGTTTTCTCCCCCTACTGTTCCTGTCAGGGAGCTTTTGAAATCCTTTTTCTAATGAGAGCTGGCATTCCACCTTCCTTCAGTATTTCCTCCGGAGGGGAAGCAGGGAGGGTTAGCAACAGAGGGATGACAGCAGTGAAAGTGCCACAGTCAGGAAAAGTCTTCTGCTCTCAGCTTATAGAGGAGTCATCCTCAGGTTTGAGATTTGTCTGTTTTATAAATATGATTGTGAGGTGGCGGTCAGCCGCGCGACCTCCATCTGCGGCAGTGATATCTGATCTGGCGCCGCTGGCTGTTCCTGCAAAGATTTGACAGGCGGCGGGGATGGAGGTGGATACAGGCAACTTTTAAAAGTCCCATAATAATCAGTTTCTTTTGCTTTCAGTCATAACAGTGCAGAGAGAATAACGTTCACTGTACTATTTTTGAAAATCCTCTTTAATGATTTTCAATTAAATGATAAGGCTGGTGTTATTCTCTAGTTTTCTTATTGTTAATAAATCCCATGCAGAGACCAAAACCAACAATTTTTCTAACAAGTTTTATCAATACCACAACTTTGGCTCTTGGCCCAAATGTCCATTTGTTCCTATAAATGTAAAATGTTTTAAAAAATTGAATCACAAATATTTAATTTTATGTTTAAACAAGATATATAATTTCCTTATTAAAAAAAAAGTTGGACACTAGTTTGTAACAAACGATTCTCAAACAGAAAGAAACAGAGCATTTGTTGAACTATTTATCATTTTTCTGCTGCAGATTAATTCACATTTGCTGCTTTAGTGAGTGTTTCTGGCAGCAGGCCAGTGTATGAGGGACTGAGTCAAAATAAGCTGCAGTGTGTGTGTGTTCACGGTGATGGAGGAGTGTATCACATGGTGCAGTAGTGCAGCTCACTGATGTCTGAGTTCACAATCAGAGGAATGAAACATACTGAGTCTGCACAGGTACAGTCCTAACGCTCCGTCCTAATTGGCCGAGACTACTTGGATTACTCCAAGCTCCATGGTTCAAAGCTTGATATCAGCCCTGAACTGGCCATGCTGATTTTCAACACCGTGGTGAATCTGCTTTCATTTGCAAAAAAAAAAAAAAGAAAAGAAACAGGGCAGGTCATCTTGGACAGTTGGCACAGAGCAGCTTTAATTAGTGTGTTCTCACCTCCTGACCTGCTGAGCGCAGGCCTTCCAGTTCTAACGCTACATGCTGGCTTTAATGCAAAGATTTTTAGTAACTCTCCAAAGCAAGTGCACAATGCAGATGATGCCCCCCCAAAAAAAGAAAAAAAAAAAAGCCAGCAACAATTTCACAGTCCGGGCTGGCTGTGCTGTAAATTATGGTTAGGTAAATGCTGTGAGGGAGCAACTGCAATCTCTCTGAAATCTTTCAAATAAGCCATAAAATATTTTGGTTCTTTTCACAGTCAGGAGAAAATCTTGTTGAGACTTCAGCTCTCAAGACCTTTCAACAGCCATGACTGAGGCTGGAGTGAAGAAGCTGCATCGGTTGGTTTTCTTGGGTAACTTGGGGGGAGCAAAACAAGCTGTGAACACAACGTTCATTTTTGATTCAATTGTCACGCTAACAATAAATCGTGATGAAGATGTTCCTGTTTACACATCTTGCAAACACAGAGATTATTACTTTAAAGTTGTGTTTCTGGCCACTTGACAATAGTAAGTCCAATATTCAGTCCCCCTTTTTAGTTTTGCTTTGGCCTCCACTATGTTCACCAGCTGGTTGCTTTGTCAGTGTGCTGTTTGCTGTGAGGAAGGTTATGTCCGGTAGGTTTATCAGAGCTTTTTGGCTGAAAACAGCTTCCTGCTGCTGCTGGAAAACAAGGTTGATGTGAGCTGTAAGACTGAAGCAAAACAGTAGAATTGACTGGAAACCTGTGCATAAATACACACAACAGTGAGCTAAAAAAGGTTAAAACACTCGGTGGACCTGAGACGAACTGCAGAGGGATGATCATTCTCTGCAGGTTCATCGCTATGAATGACTCCTTTCACTGAGTCGTTTGATGAATCTTTTAGAATAAAAGTCTTTATTAGCACAGCTTTAAAGAAACATCTACAGCCTTGATGGCAGTTTTACAGCTCAACATTTTCTGCATCTTAGTAATAATGATACTGAATTTACTCTGACTGCCAGCCATGATTTATTCTGCATTTCTTTCTTTTCCTTCTGCTCTCCATGCAAACCGCAACACAAATCACAACACAGGGAACGGACTATGCATTTTCTTTTACATCAGAATACTGAAAAAACACTTTCCCATAAGAAGAGGTGTGTCACAAAACCCCTTTCCTCCGTTTTCTGTTGATTATCGCAGAGTGTATTTGTCTGATTTCTAAAGGTTGGTTAGTTTCTAAGCTTTTTTTTTTTTTGCACTGCTCAGTTTTTCCACTGCACCTCACGACTGGAAAAACCTCGTCACGTGTCTGGGACCTGATGTTGTGCTGGAAAAGGGATTTTTGAAAAAGCACTAAGTGAAATTAAAATCCCTCACACACAATCGCGTTCAGCGTCTCCAATGAACATCTGTGATCATACGTTTACTGTATGGAGAAAGACTTTAATTCCTCCCATAGACTTCTTGTCGATTTCTTCCCTCCAGGCTATCTCTCCAGAGTCTTATGACACTCTCTCTCTCTTCTTTGATCTTTACTAGTGCTCCTTTGGCCCACATCATTACAGCCTCCTTCCTGCCAGAAACACTCCCCAGAAACAATGTGCTGCATTCTCATCACGTTGCATGTGTTCCCAACCAAGGCGGTTTAACTGCGATTTAAGGTCCTGCTCTCACCCTGGAGCTTCCACACCTCTCTGTAGCTGCTGATGTCAAGACACCTTCTGTAGTTTGTGATCTCAAAATGTTGAGTGCAAATATGGTGTGCAAGATATCTCAGTGCTCGGCAACCAAGTGCTACTGAGAGCGGCGTGTGCAGGTTCTCATTATAACCGAGCTCCGTACCTGCTGATCTGACTGGTTTAAGGTGTGCTAATTAGTGAAAAGCTTTATTTAGAAGCTTTCACCGGTGACCACGGGTATAGATGACTACAGAGGAGGAATGAGAGGCATTTGTAACAAGGACAGAGCTGTGTGTAGGAGTGTGCTATACAGCTTTGGTTCATTTCAGTGTAGCAGTGTTGAAACACACTTCACTGGTAATTTAGCCCTATCAGTTCTCCATAATCCCCCAGGTGCCATGGCTTGGCTACAGACCAAAATGAACGACTTTATCTGAAATAATGAGTGTATTAACTGAGAGAGCACGGCCAATTACTGTTTCATCCCGAAACTCAGGCTTGTTTACCGGCATGTAGCTGCAAAATGATAACAGCCAGCTGCACACAGGGTCGAGGAATGGTGAAAGCAAATAAACATGCGAGTGCCGGTGGTTGCCGGAGACAGCAAAGCAACCATGTTCTGCGGACAGAGGTCTGTCCAGTCTGTCCGGGTGGGGGGGACAATTTACCGATACTTGACTGAGTTCTGACGCCAGCACCGAAGTGATGTAAGGGACAGAGGGAGGGAGAAAGCCGAGAAGGAGGAGAGAAGAAGTAGAGAGAGGAGAGCCAGAGAGAGAGAGAGAGAGGGAGAGAGAGAGAGAGAGAGAGAGAGAGAGAGAGAGAGAGAGAGAGAGAGAGAGAGAGGGAGAGAGAGAGAGAGAGAGAGAGAGAGAGGGAGAGAGGGGCTCAGAGCTCTGATATTCTGCTCACTTTCGGAGACCCAGACAGAGAGCAACTCCCCAGCGGGTATCCTAACAGAGGTAGGCTGGCTTTCACACTGCCACTCTTTGAATACATTAAGGAAAAATTAAAAAAAAAGAAAAAAAAGAAAATGCATTAAACTTAATTTCAACTGTATTTAAAAACACTAACTGAAATGATCATGTATCCACGTTCAGGTGAGCACAGCGATGGTAGGGTGTGATGCTTAACATGAGGATAACGTGTTCCTTTAGACGATACTGTGATGTGTGTGCGTGTGTGTGCGTGTGTGTCATGTTACCAAGTTGAATACCTTCGTGAAAACTGCAGAGAATGACTGCAAGCAAGACTAAATGCAACGACAGAAATCTGTCAATTTATTTGAACGTGGAGGAGCCTGCTAATTAATAATGACGCGCCTGTGACGTGAGGATAATACCTAATGAGCCCGCTTGGCTTATTTGTCTCTCCAGCCTCACTCTGACTTGAGCAGAACTGACCGGGTCTCCAGGAATCAGCACCTTGGACAGCGACGCGCCGCTGCCTCCACGAGCCTCTCAGTCGGGGAAGAGCGCACAGAGCCCAGGCACGCGTCAGACCCCTTTCCCCGGCAGGATATGCCGCTCTCCTGCCACCGCTCCCCGCTGGGTCGCAATGGACTTTAGTTTGTCTGTTGCATAATAATAGCAGAGAAATGCCCTTGACAGCAGTCTACACAGTTGTAGCCTATTCAGCATGACGGCTGCACAGGAGACCGAGCGAGCAGGGGAAGACTCGGTGGCGAAACTTACACAAGACTGAACCTTTTGCATGTTTAGCCAGAGTTTAAGCGTCTTTGCCAAAACACAAGACTTGTAGAGTTCTTCACACTACCATGGGGATAAGGCACCTTTTGCTGCTGCTGATATACCTGGACCCGCTGAGCGTGTTAAGCGCCGCTACAGGCGGTAAAAAACCCAAGCAGGCGTCCAGGAAGGGTCTTAAAGCCACTGCGGTCCCCACGGTCGTCCCGCCGCAGAAGACCCCGCAGCCGGCGCCCGCCAGCAACCACGACACCTGCCTGGGCTACTACGACGTGAGCGGGCAGTATGACAAATTGTTCGAATGCAACAACACGGACCACCGGTACTGCTGCGGGACGTGCTACCTGCGGTTCTGCTGCGAGTACAAGAAAGACCGGCTGGATCAGAAAGCCTGCAAGAACTACCATACGCCGGTGTGGGTGCAGACGGCCGCCCCGTCCCCCATCCCGACCGGTGAAACATACGATCCGAGCATGGATCAGACCAACACGGCGGTCTATATCACCTGTGGGATCATAGCCTTCATCATAGTGTTGGGAGTGTCGGCCAAAGTTGCTTATGACAAAGCTACAGAGCCGCCTCAGGAAATGAATATACACAGGTAAGTGCCTGGAAGACTGTATAAATCACGCTAATACGGTAAAATGACTTATGAATCCATGTGATGTGTTTTCAGCACAAATCTGTACTGTGCTTTAAAATGTTCTTCCCCTAGTAAGACAGAAAAAGAGGCAAAGTCCCACACTAACAGCCATTAAATGTACAGATTGTACAGTGAGTGGACAGGATAATACAGGCACATATGTAGACCCCTTTGCAGACAGAGGTCAAAGGTCAGGACTCTTGCCAGAAACAGTCCTAAAGTCATATCACATGCAGTCGTCTTCAATGTCCCACCATGACTCAATATACGTATAGTATGTGTTGAGGTCAGGGTGTGATTTTTTTCTCACTGTATGAGAAGTAATGAAACTAAAATGAGACTGGCAATGCGTTTGAATTAATTAACAGATTGTTATCTAAAGCCAAACTGATGAACACCTTTCAGATCAGATCTATTAGATTTGCAGCAGATGTTAAAATCCAAAAGAATGAAAGCCTAAAATAATTACGGAGGAGTTGAAAGAGAACTATTACAGTGATTGTGGTAGGCTGGTGTTCATGAAGCGAGAGTGTGTGTACATCTGTTACATGTGGGAGTGAGCAGGACTGGTGCCCAACATTTATATTGGATGTTTGTTAGTTTATATTGCAGATAAAATCTTTTTCTTCCCATTAAGCTGAGATTTAACCCAAAAAAATGGCCTCTAATATATGAATGTAACTATAGTTCATATACTGGGCTCATGAGGCGTCCAAGTTGAGGAAGCCAGCTGTCAGACATCATACTTCACAGCCTAACCCCCCCCCAATCCTCCGCCCGACCCCACCCTCTGCACATCAGCACATGGCTGTCTGGTGTGTTCAGGTCAGGATTTGGTATGAACGCTCAGCAGAGACGGGATGCTATGGCGAATGGTTGCATCTCACCTCCTCAGCCGGCTCCTGCTTCCCTCCTGGGGCCGCCATGTGAGAGTTATCATACATGAGTGGACCACATGTTGTAGACTGCACCCACATCAGCGAACAAATGCTGACACACATTATTTCCTCAAGATTGAATGGGTTTTTTTATTGGATGCATTATTCAACACTTGAGCAATCTTAAGACTGTGAATAATGGATAGTGTTAACGTTAGGGTTGTATCAAGGTCATGTGACATGCACGCACCGCTGCACATTCAATAAGGAACAGGAAGAGGAGGGGGTGAAACTAAAATATTAATTTAAAAGCAAAGGTTATGCCGGTGATACATTTGTCGTACAAAAGCTTTGAGCTGCTGCAACGCTGCAAAAGTAATTTGATTTCCTCTTTCTAAAGCTATGCCAGAAAAAGCAAACAAACACTTTTTGAACTTTCTTTCATCATGATTGCCTCTCCCTCTCTTCCACACTCTCCCCCCCTCGAGGGCTCCATCCTTCCATATGCACCTGGTGCGGTCTGAAAAACATTCAAATTCAACCCAATTAGATGAGATACTCACACATCCAATGTTGTTTCCCTTGCAAATGAACATTCGTCATGTTCCCAGCCGTAATAAAAAAAAAGAAGAAGAAGAAGAAGAAGAAACAGAGCAGCTCTGAATTACCCATAATAGCACAACACTGTCTAAACAATTAGCAGCCATTCGGCGTGCAGAAAACAGACGTACTATCACTTCGTTTTTAATTCAGTTCAGCTGCACTGAGAGAAAAACTGCACAAGAAGATTAGAAAAAACATCTTTTTGGTTCAGTACTAACAGTTGTTCCTGTTTTCTTTTTTGTTTTTTGTTTTTTTGGTTCCAGGGCCCTTGCAGACATCCTGAGGCAGCAGGGGCCCATCCCTATATCGCAATACGACTGTGAGAATTTTGCAGCGATGAATGGCTCACCCAAAGACAACACACCAGTCAGAACCTCATCCAAGAACCACTACACCCCTGTGCACACCTCCAAATCCAACCACGGTAAGAGCTCCTCTCTCTCTCTCTACTGAACACTGAAAGCTCTAAAGCTTCACAAGCATCTGCCAGTTTATGTGTCACAACTGTTGGTCAAATATAGCTTGAAGGCAAACCCTTAGCCCTTAACCTTCATCCATTTTAATGTGTCAATGCAAAGCATTTGCGATATATATTAATTATTTGTGTATAGTTGTGCATTCCCCTCCACAGAGCACACACTGTGCTCACTCTTTCAGCAGTGTAATCTCAAACGTTACCATCCAGTAATCATCCGATTTGAGCGAGAGAGAGAGAGCGAGAAAGAGAGCGACAGAGGAAAAAGAGGGGCCCGCTAGTGGAGATAATTACACGCTGGCAAGGTAGCACGGCCCTGCGGTCTCTGACAGGCTGGAAGTGATGACCCTTCAGTCAGTCAGTGGGTGAATTGCACCAACTCACGGTGAGATTTAACCCCACAATTCAGAGAACAGACAGGGAGCATAAATTGGTAAAATGGCTAAAAAACTGTGCTGGAAAAACAGGGAGTCTGGAGGAAGCCAGTCAGCGCCTGCAGGTTCCCAGGCAAAGCAGGTGTTATCAGATCGAGAGAGGCAAAGGCACTTGGGGAGAGGGACACAGATGGAAAATAATGAGATATTACAAAAACAAAAGAGTCACTGAGGTGGAAAGAAAAACAGAATGATGTGTAGTCTCAGTGTAGGCAAAGGAGTAAATCAGTGTGGATGTTGATTTTACAGCCATTAAAGCACCAAACTGAAGACATGTGTAATTGGACATTGCTATCTAAGAGACTGTTTTCAAGGCTACTGCATGAATTCTGACTTTTTTTGGATAAGGAAATATTCTTCTGACACTGTATCAATCAAAAAAAATGTATCCCCCTCCACACGCACCCCAACCCAGATATTTTGCTGCCTCGGGGTAACATTGTGACACATGGAATTAAAAACAAGGGAAATCAGATTTCAAGGCAAGATCCACATCAAGACCATGGGGTCCCCTGGTGGGAATGACAGGCATAGCTGGGTGTCATCTGCATAGCAGTGACATGAAAAGCCATTTGCAAGTGGATAATTGGATCCAAGGAGGTGTTATATATTGCAAAGAGAAGGGACCCTAGTACCGAGCCATGGGGCACCCCAGTGGAGAGGGGATGGAACATGAATGTATGCCCTTGCCATGATATATTGAGGGAACGCCTAGTACAATAAGATTCAGACCAGGAAAGTGCTTTGCCCAAGATGCCCATATTGGACAGTACAGATAGCAGGATGTGGTGGTTCACTGTGGCAGCTGATAAGTCCAGCAAGATAAGGACTGAGCTGCAGCTCTGGCTGACCTGAAGGCTTCCATCACACACAACCGACCTGTTTGGAAACTGCCATTTGATAGCCTTAAATTAAAAAGGAAGCAATGCAGCCGATTGATAGTTCTCAACTTGAGCAGGGTAGAGTGCAGACTTTTTGAGCAGAGGTGTTACTCCAGCCTGTTTGAGTGTGGTTGGAAATGTTCCTGAAGCCAGTGAAGCCTTTATCATCGTGTGATTGCTGGCACAATGGTGTGAGATACGGCCTGGCGTATCTTGGACGGCTACCAGTCAGGAGTTTGGATACTTCGTTTTCAGAGAGAGGGGTGAATGAGGGAAGTGATGAGCCATTGACCTGGGGGGACAGTGAAGGGCATGTAATAGGACTGCTACATGTTATACTTTTTGATGCCTTACCCTCAGCTAAAGGGCTGAGTGAGGGAGGTGGTGAGCCATTGACTGGAGGAGGCAGAGAAGGGAGGGACTGCACATGTTTGGCAGGCCAGAGTGCTGCTAATGGTGAGATGGTTGGCCATGGAAAGTAATATTCTGTTAACCAGGGGAGAATGGTTGTCTCTGAGTGGTTCAGAGCATTGACTGCTGCTGGCTGCCATCTTTACAGTAAAGAAAAAAGCAAAGACGTCAACTGCATGTAGGGACTAGATGAGTGAAACCCATCTAGCTTCTTCAGAAACCTGATTTGTGGATCTGGTCTTCTTCACTCTCATGTCCCTCAAATTTACTGTTCTCAGTATTACTTTAAAAAGACCCAGTCAACCTGGTCTGGTTTCTTTTTTCCTCTTTATGTTCCCTTCCAAACCACAAAATGTACCTGTGTCAGTATTGGTTGACAGTCCAGACACTGGACATAATGAAACAACATGTAAATATTAGAATATCAATAAAACTGAGGGTGAGAAAGGCCTTCTGTTGCCTCAGGGCCGTAGCATGCACTACAGGGTTAACAGGATGTTACCGTATGTAAGATGTGACTTTCATTAACCTCTGCTGGCTATGGTACGGTATGAACTGCAACAAGATCCTGAAGTTCTGGAAGCCAAACATCACAGCTCCTGATACATGTTCTTCTTCTTTATTTGGGTTTTACACAGTCTTATATGTCATGTAAACTCGGCCTCTTTCTGCCACTTCCACCTCTATCAAATGCATGCTGGGGACATTTTCTTGCAGCTTTTGTTGCGACCACAGCCTGCGTTTATTCGCTGCTGCAACCACAGTCTGCGTTCATTCACTTAGTGTCTCTCCTGCTCAGCCGCTGCATCAGTCTATTTCTAATGGCCACACTAGTCGGCCATGCAGGAGACATGGCTGATACGCAGCTGCACGTGGCAGGCTGCCTTCAGTTCGACCTTGCATGCATTTATACTCAGTAAAGGTCGGGCATCACTATATCTGTCTTTCTGTCGCTCTGCTTGACTGCGACTATTTTGCCTGTTTGCACACAATCACTGCAAAGAGAACACAACTCGGGCCTGCAGCCAAGCCCCCTCTCATCAGGGACCACAGCAGTCCTGACGGGGTTGGACATGAAAGGCAGTGACAGCCCGGGCAAAAGCGTGGTTAATGTGTGCATATAAATTGGGAGCTCTACGATGCTAGGGAGAGGGAGCCCACTCGCTCTCACAGAAAATGCATATTCATGTGCGCCTAAATGGGTATTTGGCACAGAGCGGGGAGGCAGGCCTTTTAAGGAGAGGCTCTTCGGCTGGAGTCGTCACCACTAAGAATGGCACTTCACTTCCAGAATTTTTTTTTTTTTTTTTTTTGAGGTACTTTTAAATCAGGTGGAGAGACCTTATAAAGCAAGTGGCTAAAGGGCCCGAGAGGATCCTATCAACTTACGTCAAGAGTGGGAATAACATCCATTTCTCCTTTGATCCTCAACATGTAATGATGCCCTGTCGCTCTCAGCAGTAATCACTTCCTCACTGAATTATCTCTTCATCCTCAGAGCTTTGTTTAGGCCCAGTTCTAAAAATACATACTGATTTATTTTATTCACATTGCAGGCCTTGTGTGGTATCCTTGGTGTACTGCAAAACTTCCCAACAATATATTCTATTTAAAAAAAACAGGGCCTAGAGCAAAAACAGTACAGACAGCATAATATGATACTAGCGCAAGTGCTGCTATTTTTATTTGCATCCACTGCGCATTGTTGTGGGGCTCAGATCCTCTTTTAGGTCGGGGTGTAAACATGGAGCGCCCCACAGCCACAACAAGGAGCAGACCTTGAAAGGGAGGAGTAGGTACCTTTGCAGGAGTTCGCCGTTGGTTAAAGTAAACAATAACTGCTTCTCTGAGTAATGCAGTTCAGCCCACAGCTCTCCTCAGATGAAGTTGATTTATTTACTGCGCACCACAGGCTAAGATTTGCCTTTTTTTTTTTTTTTTTTGAAAAGTGTTGCTTGGTTTCCTCTCTGACATTTTCGTAATGCACAGAATGATGAAATATAGTTTTCAGGTATTGCGGAGGGTAGCTGTTTCCTCTGTCTCAGTTTACTCAACAGAAACCAAAGGAAAAACAATTACTCCCATATCACATTTTAGCCAAAAAAACAAAAACAAAAAATGAATAGGCAAATTGGATTATGAGTTATGAGGCTGCATTTGGTGTACCAGAAGAATCAGAACAAGCAGCAGAAGAAGAATGACAATTGACATGCTCGTGTGGAAGTAGAAATGCCTTCAGCCAGTATCCATACAATTTGTGTTTGAGATCCTACTCAGCACTCAAGAGATTTGAGCAGTCAGTTATGAGTCAGTCAGAGATGAGCAGTCTCCCGAGCTTAAAGGTCAGCTGCTGTGGACAATTAGAGGTCGTGATGATAGAATAACATTTCCAGCTATTTAGCAGCTCTGACACGACCTTCAGATATTTTTAAATGTGCGCGCGTGTGCAGTGTGTTCTCTCTGAGAGTTACTCAAACAACAAGTTTTGCCTAAATAACAAAACATTGATTTAATTACTCTAATTATTTGCCAATAGGCAGTTTTATAATCATATTCAGTGAGCCCTCCTGCAACTACCGCTACCACACATACACAAAAACCACCCCCCCCCCCCCCCCCCCCCCCCTTCTGCCTGCAACCTCCCTCCAATTAATCCGTAAAGCGTGCAGCTCCACTGTGACCTCGCTGACTCCCCATTGGCCAGATAATCATCACCCACATGTTAAAAACAACATTTCAGTGCTGACTGCATCAACATGTTTAATAGAAGTTTCCTCCCGAGTGCACCTGTGTTAAAGCTCAGCATCTGAGAGTCCCCCGCCTAATTGTCTCCTGCCCTAGATCTCATTATTGCCCCTTATTATACAGCCAGACCTCTGGTGCCCTGAGTGTACATGTGTACTGTCTGAAAATGTTTCAGGTGCGAAGGCAGGGATCCATCAGCACCTCTTTCCAGTAGCAGTACCAGTTAATTTCGGACTGGGGTGGATCAGGATATTGCACTGCACCATTAGTTTCACGAGTGTGCAGGAGCAGGGTTAAAAGAAAAGGGACATGCATTTGCCAAGATGGCATTTAAAAAGCTTAGCCTAAAGAGGTTGTATCTCAGACTGAGAGAGCGCAAGAGGGAGATAAAGAAATGAAGATACGCGATGCCGAGCTCTAGCTGAACGACTTCATCGAGATGATGTACACAGCTCCATGTCCACTCCAGCAGATCGGCATCTGATAATGCTATAAAATCAGTATACCATGTAAATTACCCCTGCCTGGCTGTGTTAAAGCTTAATCGACCTTGGAGTCAGATAACCTCCCCGATGCCGGCCACACAGCACCACATCCAGCTTTGGTTCAAGATATAATTATCTTATTATTCACATTTTTCCCTCTCTCAGAGGTAATTCAGAGGTGTAGGTGTCCGGTGAAGAAGTCTGATTAAAAAAGTATTACCATATGAATCCTCAGCGCCCGCTAGTTCCGGTGCCAGTTCATTTCCATGGCACATTGTTGAGGTGAAAGTCACGAATTTCTTTGTATGAAGGACGATAAATTCATAATGCGTAGCCTTCCCCCTGCAGGCTCTTCATGCTACCTCACCTTAATGAGCTGGGAATGAGAGCAGGAGGAAAGGGGGGGGGGGGGGGGGGGGGGGGTGGTGCTTCTGAAAGGTCTTTCAGATTCAAGGGTTGTCGCAGTGGGTCGTGGAGGGGCCTACCAATGACAAAGGTGACAAAGGAAGACAACAATAGCTTGTGTGCGTGACATTCACAGAATTGCTGGTATGATGGAATGGGTAAATAACCCCAGCAGATACTCTATCTGCAGCCATGAAAGCAGAGCAGGGAGAGGTGTGATTGAGTTCAAAGTGCATTGGTATGTTGGTGGTGGAGACATTGTTTTGTTTTGTTGTTGTTTTTTTTCAGATCAGATTTCAGAGTTTGTTTATGTGGCTCACATTTCTACCATTTCCTCACTCTGTGCCTGAGGGAAATGACACCACGGGGAAGTTTTCTATTTGACACCATGAAGAAGAGGGGCCAGAGGGCCCAGTGGGGCCATTGAGAACATGATGGAAAAGCCCAAATGCTATTTTCTAATCTTCAAAAGGTGTCCCGATAAACATTATCAGTTTATTTTAGCTTAGTGATCCCCAGCTTTTTTGGCTTTTGGCTTGTGACCATTTAAAGGTGCATTCCACTGATTAGAGAGGATTAGTTGACAATTTACACATTAAAATCTGTTCACAGGGAGTACTACTACAAGGAGTACTTTAAACTACTTTAAAAAGTAGAAATATCTCCTTGTGACCCATTATCATTGGTTGGATACCTGTATGAGACATCAAACCAGTCTGTGCATTATCTAAATAATCTTTAGAGGACTGACAGGCTCTGAAAAACTACCCCATAATTCATAGGGGAAACATTTGTCTAACAAATATTTCCTCCTGCTTTCCCCCAAACTGGGAACCACTGTTTTGGCTGTCTTACTAATGCTGCTAATGCTTAACTGTTAAGAATGAGCTAACACTGTGTGTATGTGTCTGTGTGTGTATCCTTGCCCTGCGTGCCTGCCTCCGTGTGTTTGTTTGCGTGTCTGTCTGCGTGCGACCAGGTCTCCACTACGGAAAGGAGAGCATCCGGAGCAGCGGAGGCGCTGAACTTCACAACTTCATCTCCTCTGGTTTCGTGACACTGGGCCGAGGCCATCAGAAAGGTAAAGCCCCCTTTCTCTCTTTTCTTTTCTTCCCTTTTCTCACACAGGAGATTTAATGAACTCATCTTATCTGCCGACACTGTGTTGTACACCTGCTGAATGCTAAAGCCACCCACCTAATGTCGCAACGCCGGTGATCAACAAGACGCAGACGGAGGTGAAACGTTTCTAGATTCAATTTCCCTCCTAAACTATTCAAATGCTCTCAAGCTGATGGACGACACTGATGACTGAGTCACTGAGTGTGTGACTCCGAACACATCCACAACACGCACATACAAACGCAGCCCGAGTTTTCCCATGGGTAATACACTGATTAGTATGCGGCCATGTTGGCTGAGCTCTTGTGATATATTCCCGTCCATTTTGGCTCCTCAGATCAGACCCAGTGTGAGTGAGTGTCTCCTCGTAAGAGTTTAGAGGCGAGCTCCGTTACCTGATACGACTTTCAGATGTTTAATTGAATGTTTGTGTCAGAGAAGGGGAAGAATGCTTGTAATGTTTCACGGTGCCTGACACTTTCAGCAAAAATCTACTATATAAATGTAATTGGGTTCCACTGCTGTGTGCTCTGTGTATTTCAACTCTTCCTCTTTGCTATCAAAACCTGCTGATTTCCTGTTTATTATCCCAATCGCAGCAGCTCTCCTTCCTTTAATAAATACCTGTTCAGCAGGCATGTGTGGCTGTTCCACCAGCAGAAACTGATCCTTTTTAGCAAAGTATCACCACTTTTGTTTCCAAGTGCGCAAAACTGCAGGGGCCTGAAAGCTTCTCTTCATTCTTACTTCTAATGAGGAACTGTCGTATTTATGTTTACATGAAATTAGCTGTTTTTCTCCCTGCTTTTTGCTTTGTTTGTTTTCATCCCCAGAGGAGGTCCATTTCACAATGGTATTCATATGCAGCCAAACAAAAAGACTGTTGATAAGTAATGAGAAAAAAAAAATGATTAGGTTTTATGAATCCTGATTCTTTTAAATAGATTTTCCCTCTCTGTACAAATATCACAATAACAGCATTTTCGGCTATATTTTTGTCGCAGCAGAAGCAGCATGGGGTACGGTTTAGCGTTCAGCATCTGTGCAGTCATATCTGTGTTGTTTTTTTTTGTTTTTTTTTTTGCAGCGGGTAGCCTTTGATTCCTCTTCTGCAAAAACAAATGAAACGTTTCCAAGATTGAGATCTTGGAAAGGTCTGCTGACGCTAAAATTTCTTGCAAAAAGAAAAGAAGGGGAAGAAAAGGAAAAAAAAAGCATGTGAAGCATGTGCAAGGGCCTCGCTTGTTTAGCAGCATTCTTCTCTCTGTGTCTGTGTTCAGCTGTCTTGTGCCCAGAGGCAGGTTTTACTGTGGTTTGAATCCTAAAATCAATGAAACACTGGCCTGAAGTTTGGTTTGGATGTTGTTGCTGCTTGGTATTATCTTTAGCATTTCACTAGAGAACAATCACTTCAGGGTGGTAGAGGGAAATGAACAGTTTAACCAAGCCTCCCCCGCTCTCTCATACTCACATACAAGCACTCTTCATATCCACAAAAGCAGAATCAGCTACATAACATATTACTTCTCTCCTTGACTGATTGAGGGATATAAATTGCTCCTACCTACAGCATACCCACAGTTTGTGACAACACACAGTCATTTATTTTCCCGGTTTAATGATTTACAAATTGTCAGTAAATCACTTGATCTGTCTCTTGACCCAGCGCTGAATTTATCCAAAATCCGTGGATGGATTTTAAGGCCCAGAGCCTGTGAACCTGTGGGCTGATGTGAACTCACAGTGATGAGATGGAGTCACGTTAAGGTTAACAGCAAGTAAACAGTCCAGCTGAATTTAAATCGTACCAAGCTTCATTATTTTTTGAAGAGGTTTGCACAGCTTGGTTTGCTCTGGCTGAGAGTAACAACGCTGGAAAAATAAAAAAAAAGAATACAAATGCATATTTACTGGTCAGTCAGGGGAAAAAATCTCTTTCCACATGAATCTGAAAACAGATGTTGTCTTCTTTGCTGTGTCTCAGCTGTTTTTTTTTCAGTATATATGTTTTTTGCCACACTGACAGAACAAGGTTTAGGAGTCATGTTGTAATCCTCTGGCTTGGATAAGCATGGCGTCTGTTACGGTGGTTAATTATACAGATGGAAAGTGTGTTTGGTTGTTAATTATATGACGAGCCGTGTGTGTGTGTTGCAGTGCAGCCCTTGGGGAGGACAGGTGAGGTCAGGGGCTGTTGCTGAACGTCAGAGCAGCTGGATGCTTCACATCTGTGTGGCGGGGTACAAAACAACCCTGTGCTGAACTTTAAACGAGATCAGCCACGAGCACTGGGGAGGGAAAGCTAAAGTCCAAACTCACACTGAGTTACTTTTGTGTAGTTTACCTTTCTGGTGTACAACAACCTTCCCCTCAGCTTACCCTGTGTAGTTCCACTTCAGTCAGTGATGTCCTACATTCCCTAAAATGCCTTTTAGCAACCTTTAGAGAGGGGTCATCAACTTCTTGTAGCCATCTCTGAGTTACACAGTATTGTTTTTAGTGCCCCACTTCCATACTACATGCTAGCTCTTACCAGGTTTTGAACACATGTATGTCATGTGGTTACACTAAAAAAAAGGGACAAAATAGACAACAAAGAAACGTCCAACACAACAAGAAATGGACACCTGGGTAGAAGAAGAAGCAGCCGCAGCAAACTGATAGGATCAGCCCTCAGACCTCAACACACTACAACAAAACCTTTTGCCACCCCAAGTGCACACATTTATCCCATAAAGACTTTTACAGCAGTCACTATATAGTGTATTTGATCATTTTCGTCTTAATGTGTAGGGAGAATTACTATACTGTGTATGGTGGATTGAAATTATCCTACAACAGAAAAGAAAATGTAGTTCCATTCTTTGGCATAAATACGTCCTTTCATGAGTTCTTGTAAGCAAACTGCAAAATACTACACTATGGCAATTAGTATATAGTACTTACAGTACTGTATGCTATAGGCACATAGTATGGCATCGGGTCACAGTACTTGACTGCAGTTACAGTTAGGTGCGCATCACATTTTTCACTTCCATTCACATATATCATGGTGTCTGTATAGTCGACTTCACGGCGGCTCACAGATCATTTGTGTCTCTTCAGACAGAGAAGCGAAGCCAAACCACCAGCAGAGATGAGCTTTCTGTGTCAGAACATTTCATTTTTCACAATTTCATGACTCCCTCTGAATCCTTCTGCTACTATATGGACTCAGGTGTAGTGTGAGGGTGGGTGGCCATCTTTTCCCTGCATGATCTCCCTTTGCTCAAAGCCTCAAGTTTGTGGTGAACGCCGCAAGTACTGACACAGAAGTGGTTTTAGTTTGGGCGGAAGAATTAATGCAGAAAACACACGGCTGCATCTGTTTGTCAAAATTCCTCTAATTTTATTTTATATTTTTAAACTCCAACCTGGTGCATTCCTAAAGTGACAATCTTTTAGTAATGCTAAACTTTATTTAGCAGGCACAGCTGCTTGCCTTGCTCCTGTCCCCTCAGCCATCTGTCCAGATCGATGCACCGCCTCACACATTGCTTTGCTCCTGTGTATTCTCCTGTCCTCTTGTCCAAAATTAGGAGGCAGAGAGGTTGAGGCTTCTGTCAAACTGAGCCAAACTAATGAGGATGCTCACTGATCTGTTGTGTTGTGTATGTGCTGCTGTCAGATGGGACTGCACTGTTACACTGCCTTGGGTGTAAAAACTGCAGAACTCAGTTTGAAGCCTCAGAGTCGCCATAATCTCAGAAGATAGATAAGAGGAGGGGCGGAGGGGGGGGGGGGGGGGGGGGGGTCCAAGCAACTTTGCTTTGCCTTGTTTGCTGGCAGTGGTGATGCAACGCTACACCACATCATCGCTCCTAGCCTACGCAGACTGAAGCCCAATCGCTGCCTCATATTAATTGTTCTTGTCACAGAAGAACTGCAGTGTACTTCCCTATTCACTCACTGTCACTGACTAAAAGTCTGCACTGTAAATCACTGTCACGTTGTCACACATCTTTCTCTGTGCTGGAGGAGTGGGCAGGTTGCGGGATTGAGGATCCCTGCCATTGATGCAGCTAGATTACCACTCTAACACCTGGATTGATTGATTGATTGGAATTTTCTGCCTCGGACAGGAAAGCGGATTGACAGCCAAGCATGTAAATTTGATAGTGTATTAAAAATGCAGCTTGCCGGCTGTTACTGGTTGAATGCGTCCATTTTAATTATTTTTCCATATGTCAGTCTTGTTGATATGAAAGCGCAGCCAAGCCACGGCATCCGGAGAAGTGATTACTTCAGACAAAGCCTCCATCCTTGACTTAGCGTGTGCCATACTTCATTACCTTGCTAAGCCCAACTTTTAATTCTGCCCTGTGCAGGAAGTCAAATTGGTTTTCATGGCAGACAATTATTGTTTTATGAATATTATGTGTCTGGAATGCTGGATATGACGATGTAGCAGGCAGAATTAGCGGGGGATGTTATCACAGAACCTTTATTTACAGCGCAATTTCAGCACATTAACGAGTGCAACGGCCACTAATTGGCGTGCTCCTTATGTAGCGAGTTGTACTGTACAACAGTGCAGTACTAAGAGACCGTAGGGACTACCAAAGGAAAGAATCTAACAAAGCAAACGCCAATCATTTGGTTCTGCTGTTACGCACTAACAGCTGTTTGCCTCTAATTTGGCCTTTTTGTTTACCTTTTGTGAAGAACGAGATGACAGGGTATAAAAAGCCCCTCTCTGCGTTTCACTTCTTCCCTCTGATTGTGAAACAGTCATCTCCTGTTCCTCCCAATGAATCAGATGCCGTGGAACAACAAGCCCACAGGCAGTATCATCATTTTCAGCCCATGTAATCAACACTCCAGGCTGATGAGGCAGAAGATGAAAACATCCGCCCGTGAAAAAACCTTTGGTGTTGTTTAAGGTACACAAGGAAAAACAAGCTCAGACAGGAACTGATTCACACGGTGACCACGAAAAAGCTCCAACGCATCATCAAGCCGGAGACGGAAAATGAGATCTCTGATGCAAAACTCACATTTCCCAGCAAATCACACAGTGTAGCTGTCGCTCACTTCAACCTTCAGTCAGCGTACCAGGCTCTGTGTGAGACATGGGGCCTTCTTTAGCTGCATTATTGAGACTTCCAAAGCCCCTTTACACTCTCCTTTACACTGATCTCTGTGAAATAAAACCACCACCACCACAGGCATCTTGTATAACAACACAGGAGAGTCTCGACAGACAGCTACCAGGGTCATATGTCAACTGGAGACTGTCAAACTAGTAGCACTAGTGCTACAAGGCTAAAGCTACATTGTGCTTACAGCTGGATTTAAACCTTAACTGCATGTACTACTACTACTACTACTACTACTACAAACCTCAGGTCATTAGCAACCCAGCACTTACATAAGGCAGAGTAAGCCATATGTGAAATTTAAATTGCTTTTGACCTTTTCAGAGCACACGATCAACAATAACAAACAGACAAAAAATAGATTTCTTTATGGATGTAAGAAAATGATATTTTTTGAATTTCTAAGTTTAGTTACCTACTTACTATCTTACACACATCCCACAGTAGCGTCTCACACCTAGAAAACCTAAATCAGTCAGCAAAGAAATCACTAAGTCCTGTCACATACTCGTGGTTATTACGCAAAGCGCGCATCGCTCCACTGTTTCGCGGCCGAGCGTGGAAGGAGCGTCCATGTGCAGAGCGACTGTCATCAAAACCCTTCAGTATCAAAGAAAATGCTGCTCTGCACTAAACCTGACAGCCAGGTGCTGCATCATCATGTTACTGTGCCAATAAGCTGTTATAATAGGCTTCATCATTGTGTCTGTAGGTATTCACCTCAGTAGTTATCATATCTCAATGGCCTTTTGAGGATCATATTGTCAACATGGAACAGGTTCTACAGGATCTCCTGGAGCTATTTTATGGCAAAAGAGCCCACAAACGCGATTAAAGTGTGAAATCTTCGACATATGTGATAGAACTGCCGCACAGTGAGACTCAGCTGCAGTAATGGCAGCTTGTTTACTTCTGCCTTCAATCTGGATTTGTCCATAAAAACAAAAACCTTATGTTACAAAGGGATCCTTACATGTGGCTTTCAAAATCTGAATAAATAGAAGTTACATTGCAAGAATATCCATGAAGGGGGACATGTTCACATTTCTGAGTTAGTTTTTCTATTGTTTATAATTATTTTACATTTGAGGATGATTTAAAAAGTAATCGTACGCAAAACCTATATTCAAACTCTACCTTATTTTCCCTTTGCTGAAAAATAGGAACTAAATCTTAAATTTTAACATCAGTTGTGTTGTTTTCTTCTCCACAACTTACTTTTTTAAAGTAGAGGTGGTGGATGGCCATGGGAGTTTGGTCTCTACATCACGGGTCGCTCTCCTACCAAAGATTTTTTTTTTCCCCTTCACTGACAAAACTTCCTCTTTAAACACTTTGAAGGCAGGTCCCACTTCAGGGATCAATCTGTAGCCTCAAATCAGTTTTAGGGACAGAAAATCCAGCCAGGCTGCTCTCCATTCACTCAGCGGCTGTTTTTGATTGACAGCGCGCTCCTATCGAGCACAGTGTACCTGCTCATACAAATTGATGGTCAGGTTCAGGGGACGTGGTACGGCTGACCTGCTGGCTAAACGCTCTGCAGAATAACTGTTAAGAAAGTGTTAATAAGGTCCTGAAGAGAGCAGGGCCAGGGCTGTGCCACTCATTAGCACAGAGAGAGAGAGATCAAGACAGATTTCAGTGTGGTGACATGATCAGACATCTCCATCCCTTGCCCCTGTCTCTGGAGCTTCTTCTACTGAATATGCAGAAGAATCCAAGATAAGGACAGAGGTGAGGCATTGTGCTACTGTACGGATAAAAAGCAGAATAGATTTTTTTTTTGTGGCAAACCCCTGCTCTGTTAGGGGTTAACTGGGTGTTGGTAGGCAAAGAAAGAGAGTGTGACATGGCTGTTTTATCATTCACTTTGAGCCGCAGCAGGACCGGAGAGGAGCGGAAAGAGAAATTGGGTGGTAAAGGGTGACTTACTGAGCCTTTGAGCCACACTAAGAGACCTAACTGCAGTTTTTCTTCCTCCTCACTTACACAACTCGCTAGCAATCCTCGGTGTCCTTTAGCCAAGGACTGAATTAATGACTATCTCTGGGTATTGAGAAATCAACACATGCAACAAACACCTCGTAGCATTTTCCAAAATACCACCAGAGCACAAATATGTCGAGGTCAGTGAATGACAAGCCGCCCTACAATTCCTGACAAGACTCTCGGGTATCCTGAGGAACAATAGCACTTCCAGATACACTGCAGTCAATTACAGTGATGTGAGATGCGGGGGCAGACAGAGGAAATGACAGTTGGGAGACAGTTCTCTTATCATTGTCCTTCTGTTGTGGCCACTTTGAAACAAGTGGAGCTATTTGTCTGGCAGCGAGGTATGCTGGAGGGAAGAGAAAGAAGGCTTTTATCTCCGAGAGAAACGGGAGAAGGGAATATGCAAGCAACGTAGCGCAGACAAAATATCTGAGTGTTAAAAAGTGAGCGAGCTGAACAAGAAAAGGGATTTTGAGAGCAGCAGTTTGGCAGGTAAAATGGCAGGAGAAGAGATAGAGAGTCCTCGCAGGCAGGTAGTCTGGGACAATGGGCTGACAAGGCTGCTGTGATGTTTGCTCGGGCGCGGTAGCGTACTCTTAATGTGCAGCATCAATCAAGATGCTGCCCACCGCACAGCATGGCAACTTTTATCGCCGCTCATTAAAGTAAGTGCAGATATTTTATGCATCGGTTGGAATGCAAGGACTTTTTCATGCTAATTTCCCTCCTTTACATTCGTTATTCATCATCTTTGATCAACGGGGTCCTGTACACAGATAAAGCCAAGCAGAGGCTGTGCACCTGATGAATCTGGAATCCACCGTGTGCTGAAGCATCACATCTGTGGATTGGTGCTTCCGCAGTCTATCTAACAAGCTAAAGAATTTTATATATATATATATATATATATATATATATATATATATATATATATATATATATATATATATATATATGTTTAATGGAAGGGAATAATCATATCAAACCCTCCTCCGGTTGTTTAATTAAACTTTTCTTTGGAGTCAAATGAAAGATAACTTTTTACAAGGGAGTGTTTATTACCCTTTAAAGTGGAGGATGAACAGATCCTGGAGATGGAGTTTTCCTGTCCTCCATCTCTCTTCCCCTGGTAGCAATTCTCTGATGAGAAGAACATTTAACAGCTTTAAATCCACACCCTCTTGGCTGCCTGCTTCACCACCTTCACTCCCTTTTCTGAAAGTCCATCCAAGATAAGATGACTTAAAATGCCATGACCTCCTCTGAAATGAAATGAACTTGTGAACTTTGCCCCGAATTTCCATCCCCGCGGACCGCTTTGCCTCCCTCGCGAAGGTGTTAGCAGATGAAAAGTGGCTGGCACAAGCAGTTGAATTGTGTTTTGGGTCTGGTCCCAGTGTTTGAATTTCAAGCTTCTCTTTTTTTTCTTCTTCTTCTTCTTCTTCTTCTTCACAGTGTACGCGAGGGGAATTGAATCCGATGTTTAGTTTTAATTGATTTTTTATGACCGAACGTGAGCAGTGAACACCCTCTCTCATTAAAGACACGGGCGCAGATCTGAGAGCTGTTAATCCACTGCTAAAAGGACAGTGTTGAGCCTTTGAATCAAACTGCCTTTTTCTCTCAAGCTTCCCTGTTTAAAATGCCCCTCGGCCCTGATTAGGTTTATTAAATTACACAGTGGCAGTTGTTTGGATTTTTTGTTTCCTCTGAATACCTCTAACCTGGTTATCAGCCATTGTCACTCCCCACCAACTGAGATTTCAGCATAGCAAAAGCATAAAGGCGGCTAAGCCTGGAACAGGAGGGACAAAAATGTGCTAAGCGCACAACAGCAACACATTCCACACACTGGGTTACCAAATATTTAGCAAGGGAAGCAGCAGAAATAGCTGGCTCAAGCTGTTTATCATATATTGAAAAGCACGACATTGTATATTGACTGCCATGTCCTTCACAGAGTTGCTTTGAAAAGAGCTGTTATAAATAGTCATGTTAAAGGCACTGTGAGGATACCTCTCCACGTCTTTTAGATCGGCCTGGTAAAGACTGATCTTGGCTCTGCCACGCTGACCTCAAGCAGCTTTATACCCACCTCCCTGCAAGGCAAACTCCCGCTCTCATCTGTAATCTATTATTCATAACGAAGAGGCAGAGACTGGGAAAGGCAGATAACTTGGTCGCTTTTTTTTTTTCTCCTCCATCCACCCCCACCCCTGTATTACTATTATCCAGAGGCCATTGTGTGGGAAAACAAATGGAATGACTGGCTTTTGTTGTATATGAGGGGGTAAAATTTTGTATTCTGTGCAGAATGTAGACTTGCCATTCCGAGCACACAAGCAAGGACTGCCAGTCGCATTGTGCAAATAATGATGCATGGGAGGGATCAAATTAAAATTTATCAGCTCTGGGTTGGGATCCATCTCCAAATCTATTTCCAGCATATGAAAAATTGAAAAGGCAAAAGGGAACGCGTGTTTTGAGTTTGGTGTTAATTTGCTCTGTCATTCTTTCTTGTTTTTTTTTCGCCAATTCTGGTCAAATGTTAAGAGTTTGTAGTTAGTCAGTTGGGGCAGCGATAGGGTTTTTTTTTTAAATGTCGATTCCCTCTCCTCCCTACCATTACCTAAACCAAAAGCAGAACCCTGTCCAGAAACCAGCTTTTGGTTCCCTACTGGGAGATGAGTCCCCATGATGTGACTATTTACACATCCACACATTTAAGTGGAAACACGCAGACAACCCCACAGCAAGTGCAAACAGGCTAACAACCCTGTTCAGCATTGTAGAGTCTGATAAATGACTCCTGTTGTTGTGATAATCAGTAATCATTATCAATTTACAGTGGGCAATTGTTTACTGAGCACCTAAACAATTCACTAATTCTGCTCTCACAGATGACAAACCATAATGAGACACCTTTTGCTTGTTGCTCTCAGTGAATTAGCACGGTGATAATCCAATTCGCTGAACTGGGCCGACCAAAGCATTAAATGTACCTTTTTATTATCTCTCCAATATATTTAACGACAAGCCAGAGTCTCTCCATAAAGCAGGTGGTGTTTTCCAGGGCATCCATTTTCACACTGTTGATCATGCAACACACAATCTGGGAGGGCGAGGTATCAACACCTTGTCAAGCTTGGCGTTAGGCTCCAATTTGAAAAACCATACGAGATGTGAGAGACTCGACATGCTGGGAGGAGCTCTGTTGGGCTGATAAAGCTACTCCATGCAAGTGCAGCCGTGTCTACATCTCTGAGCTGCCGGTGGCTCCATTCCCCCGGCTGCACATTACGCCACAGCATTCTCCGGGCTCTCTGACCAGAGTGGCAAATTGCCTCCACATTGTTGCCGGTGCAGGTTCTGTGAACTTTTCACATGGTGGGGCGCTTGAATTATCGCTGATAGAGGCTACAGATATTCAATCTACTAGCCTAGACTGTGAGGTAATAGACAAAGAGGGGGGGCTGAGGTATTATAATTGAAAGGCCCCTTCAATAGCGATAAATAATGAAGTTTCCCTGGGGGCCATTAGGGGCTGGGGAAGGGAGTGTGTTGGGTGGAGGGAGGTGTTCTCACATATATATTGAGCCAGCCTGTTAACCCCCCACCGAGTGAGGCATGGAGGGAATATGATACGGGTGTGAAAACACAGGAGGGGGAGTCACTCACACTGCTTCATTATGAATCAACCGGAACAGGTCTATGCGTGACGTAACTGGTGTTACTGTTAGGTGAGGTGCTATGTACTGGCATTCCAATATCAGTCATGAGTACACATTAAAGGACCATAACACTAGTTCTGCGTGTTATAGGGACAAAATCACAACATCTGATTTCACAACATCTGATTTTTACCACAAGTTCAAAATCATGACAGGCTCCTATCTGATGTTTAATAAAAGGCACATGTTTAACTGCAGCCGGTGTGTAGTGCACAGGTAGTTCAGTGCCAGAACTACCTGTGCAGAGTGGCAGAGGAGCAACCTCATCAAGATGGAAACAAACTTTTCTCTCCTCCAAACTATCCCTGCACATCCCTGCCATGTGAGTCACATGCTGCTGCCTATAGTATATGCACATAGTAATTGGCACACCCTTGAAGCGCTTTCAAATCAGACCAAAATTAGCCGCATGCTGCCGCTTCTGACAGATATGAGCTTTTCAATCCTCTTCCCAACTGAGTGGAGGAGTTTTCTGTGTCTTAATTACCTCACATTTGGCACAGTGCACTGCAGAGCGAACGGGAGCCGCGGGGAGATAGGGACTCAGCTGAGACGCTCAGACAGCGGTTGGTGACAGAAGCCAGGGGAGGACGCAGTGGAGAAAAGGCTCCCAGTTAGCATGCCTGGGATGACAGGAGCGGTGGTGGAGGGGGCCATGGATCCCTGAGGAGGAGCAGAAGAAAGAGGAAGAGCTAGCTCAAGGGAGAATTCCCCTCAGGCACATATGGCAGAATTGAAACATCCATATGCCGGCGTAAAACAGAAGATATTCAGCGTGTCAGTGCTCTCAGTCTCTCGCTCCCTCTTCCTTTGGAGATACTGTGTACCGGCTGGTCTGTTTTATTTTGCACATAACTCCATATCCCCCAGGAATGCTGACAGTAGTAGAGGCAAGACAAGGATGTTTCAGAAGCTTCAGACTGGGAATACAGTGTCATGGTCAGTGTGTGGATGGAACTATAAAATATAAACTCAAAACAGTGGCACCAAAAATATTTTTTGCATCACGTCACTTCACTTCCAGGAGCCTGACAGGCATTTTACCAGCTGGGGGGGCCAGTTTTCATTTCGGCTCTCCATATGCTTCTCCCTCTGTACATTACTCTTTTCCTTACTACATTACTGTGGTACTTTGTGTGTTGCCCCACACATTACTTCATACGATCTGTGATGTGAATCACAGAGCAATGCTTGCTGCTTCACAGAAAGAATCAGCTGACTATAGCTACTGACACGCTTCTGTCTATAAGACTGGACAAACAATGACTCAGCAGGGGTTGAAATAACATATATAGGAAGTATAGTGGGAATCAGTGCTAACATTACCCAGAGCTTCTGGTTTCTGAGTGGAACACAAACACATCAGAGCAATGATTTCATTGCAGCTGTATGTAGTTATAGCTGCAGTACAGACATAGTTTATATTTTGTCTCATATTTTCTTACTCACTTTTAAAACTGTGGCTGCATATGACTTCAGGATCATGTCCACTGGCAACAACAGACCGATCAAATGCCACCGTTAAACAAAATGCTGTTATATCTGGTGTTGAGACACCACAAGACTCCAATCACTTAAGGGCACTTAAGTCCTGTTCTGGAGTCTAAATCAGTATTTACAATTAAATCATCTAATGGAAGACGTCCATTAGATTTAATAACTCCATTTAGGTAGAAACTTAAAATAAAACACTGATCTGAACGTCTTCTACCCAGGCAATTTCCAGTAAATGTTTTCTCTGAGGTAGCTGATGGACCCTGCAGAGCGAGTTGACTCCTGCAGCCGTGGGCAATGAAGCGCAAAGGCTGACAGCGAAGCACTCGAGGTGTTAGTGTAAGAACTGTTCCTGTATCCGTGCTGCAGCACTCTGCTACCCAAACCCATGTTTGCTTGCTCAGTCTTTTAATTATTATCGTCAGCTGACTGTGGACAAAACACACAGGGAGACAGGAGTGACATGACGCTGACGTGACATGTTGTGACGCTGCAAAACATAGGTATCCAAACAAACGACAGGGACTCGTTTGGAATGTAAAGAAGCTCAATCGTGTCTGCTCAGCGTCACCGTGGAGGCTGTCTTTGTTCTCATGCTGATACACAGTCCTCTGAGCCTACACCGTCTACAGTTGGTGTCCATTTTAAAGCACACAAAGTGGATCGGCTTCATTTGTGCTCCCTTCACTAAACTGCCTCTATTCCCTTGATGTGGCATTGATCCGCCTACTCAGAGCATTGTCTGTGCCAGCCTGACCAGCGCCATCAATACTGCATCAGGTTCAGTCTAAACAGCCTGAAACTCTTTTGCAGTCCATCTAGGGAGAGGTAATAAAATTCATGCCTGTCTTCATTCCCTGGGCGAGGAGAGTCACATGGCAGCTGATCTCACCCTATAGCTTTATTTTGTGCACCAGAGGACAATCATTCAATAATTCAGGCACTTTCCTTCTGTGCCAGAAGGTGAGGTTAGGAAATGATACAAGCAAAAAGTGACTTTTACATTATTAATACCTCAAATATTAATTAGTAATCTCTGGTAATTAGTATTGGGTCCTTTCATTACCCAGAATCAGCTGTTCTGAGAAGATTAAATGTTTACAAGAGAGTGAGTCAATATTTGCTCGCTGGAAGTTAAATTGAATTATCTAAAGAATTACTTCTGAGAGCTCAAACCCACCTGAGCAGCACAGGGAGCTGATACCGTCCACTTCTGTCCTCTGGACCACAGTTGGAGCAGATTTTGGCCCAAACTTCAGCTGACTTTTTCCATTCTTCCCTCCTCCGTCTCTCTCTTGACCATGGCGGTTTATCTGGCAGACACAGCAATCTGGAGAGGCATGAAGATATTAAATTAAACCAGGAGGAATCAGCCATGCAGCTGCCACAAAGCCCCCTGGGAAATATAGTTTAAAAAAAAAAAAAAGAAAGAAAGAAAGAAAAAAGGAAAGTGTTTCCAGAGGATGATATGTACAGTGCTGGCAGCTCATTGACTTCAAGCCTTTTAGCTTGCTCATTAGCCTTTTAGCTATAACTGATTCCACAGACCCTGGTGGCATTATAGTTGTGCTGATGTTATACTATCTTGCTTTTAATTAAAGGTGTGAAAAGATGATCTCGGAATCCGCGGTGTGTTTTGTTGTGACACAGAATGGAATTTGATAGTGATTAATGCACAGTTACGTGAAAGACTTAATGTCTAAATTGGTTGTTTTGGTTGAGTCACTGGAGCAACGGGACCAACCAAGGGCACGGCCTATTTCTGAGGGCGCTGTGGCTGAGCTGGCTAACGATCTCGTCCAATCAAATTACCCAAGGCTGCCATCTTGGGGTCTATTTTTAGAACACTAATTGAGGAACGTGAATCTTCTTCGTCTGACAGGTCCCACATTTGCATGGTAGTAGATCTAAAGAATGTATTTATTAAAAAAAAAGAAAAACTGGTCTTATATAAGTGTTCTTTTTAGTAACTCCATCCTAATTATTTAATAGTGCATCACTAATGTACTCTAATTTGTACTGATTGAATTTGACTGTGCAGTTTAACTGGTACATGTATTTGTGCACAGACAAACTACTTTTTTATACTGTCTATGTCCATACACATTATTGTTTATGCTGTTTAGTTGATATTTTAGGTTAAATTAATCTTAAGTCTCACTTTTTAATAATTCAACCTGTATAGAAGGGTTACAAGCTGTGAATAATGGCTTTATTAATGGTGATTACATTTTTAAAATTTTTACTATATAGATCATTTCTAAGCAATTAAATCCCCTGAAAATTATAGTAGTGTATAAAGTATTTTTGATAAAGCAACAATCAAAGTTGGAAAAGCAACATATTTAGGTATTTAGGAACTGTTTAACACTCAAACTCAGCTAATCTGCCCCCATCAGCACTGTGTGGGTGTGGTGTGGTTTGATCAGATTTGATTGACAGTTTTCACTCGCATCTGGACTGAACAAGATAATCACAAAACCAAATCACTGGAGAAGTAATGCGTGGGACCATTTTGCATTTGACAGCATTGACTAAATATCATGAATTAAAGGCTGTTTGCTGCTTTTTAAAAATGCAGCTGCCTCACAGCAACATCATGCACTGCAATAACAGCACTGCTGACGCCATCCGTTAGAGCTTGTCACTCGAGCGAGGCAGTGAATTTAACATGAATTCTACAGCAGAACAACATATGTGTGTTAGGGATAGTTCTAATGGCCTCAATCTGTGCCTGAAACCTCAGTTAAAGGGTCAAGCTAACACTTTGTCACTGCTGCCCTCTCTCATTACATGCAGAGACTGGTCAAGGACAGCACAGACATATTCCTCCCAAAATACCTTTGACAGGTAACACAATGACTTCCAGGAGACAGAGTTTGAGTGATATTTCTAAAAGTCACCGAGCCTCTTTCATAAATAGCACGGCTGCTGTCTGTCCTTCACGACTTCCTTCCCGTGGCAGGCTGATTGATAGGAATGCACATAATCCATTATTTTTGGCCCATTGATTGAGCCTGGCAATCAAAGATCAGTGTTGTGGCAGAGGTAACTGGACCCTCCTATGAGACGGCTCCGTCACACAGGCTCAAGCAGAGGTGTCAGCCGCCGGCCTACTAATCACCCTATGCTGTGAGTAATGGCTATGAAAGCAATCACAGGGGAAATGCATCATCTCTACAGACCCTCGATCTATCAACCTGACTTGCTCTCATTTGACTGAAACGCATGCCAACATGAAATATGGCGCTTTGTCAAAGGCAGAGGGAGCGCGTTGACTTCGGAGCTGCAGAATGTAATAATTAAACACAGCCATAAAGACTCATTGTATTTCATCTATTGACACGTACGTGTTGCACATTCCTGTGGCTGTTTCCCCGGGTAAACATTCCACGCTCGGCTCCGGTGCATAATTACAATGCTTCACCAGTTTATACGGAGTTACAATATACTAACAGTCATTTTCCACTCCAGTCATCTTTCAATTTGTTTCCCCACATGATATCAACAGAGTAATGGTGGAGGAAGAAAGAAACGCCTCGCTTGCACACCATCCGCTATTTGTCAGAGAGTTTGATGGGTTTCGCCCCAAACAAAAGCACACAAGCAGGCGTCCTCGGCTCACCGATCCCCTCCCTTTGAATTTTGAAAGTGAGCCGGAGAGATTCCCTGGTTCTCCTTGCAAATCTGGGGTATTTGAAATGGTTTGCGTTGTAGGTTTGGCTGATGTAATTTCACACAGTGGGGAACGTTCCTACTCCAACCACAGGAGTCCTGGGTCCCATCACCTTGCAATCTGCAGCCTGGCCTCTTCCTGCCCTCTTCTCCAAAGTGCCTCTCCATTATGCAGCATGTTGTTAGTCTCAACAGGTTTCCAAAATATTTGCACAAGCAGCCCTGGATTTGCAAGATCAGGAGGAAAACCAAAGCTAGATGAAAACATCAAGGCAGAGCTGAAGTGAAAAGTGCAGAGCACAGACAGACTTTCCTTCAGCAACATGCTGGTTTAACAAAGCAAAATGACCAGCAATGTCAAAAGAGGTCTTTCATCCCCATAACAAATTCAGAAGATGATTTATGTTTACATACAGCTAATGAATGCAATATTTGCCGTTTTGAGACAAATGCTGCTGCTGCATCTCTGGAAATGAATACTATAGATTTTCCTCTCGGCCCTTTCTGTTTTTTTTTTTTTCTTTTTTTCTCAGCAAGGGTTATTACTTAATTAGATGGGAGGAAGGCTCTGTCAGATATATCCCCTGCCTCCGACTGAGACTCACCCTAAGTCTTTCACGTAGCGTACTGATGGCTCGACAGACACTTTAACCAATTACCCGACATCAAATCTGAAATAACGCACGAATACATTTACACAAAGCCCGCTTCTACTGTTTTTTTTTTGTCTTGTTGTGGAATGAGTCACCATTTTTTCTAGATTAGATCAAATATAAATTTAAGTTTTACTGCACATTAGAGAATACCGCAAACTTGATTTGAACTGAAATGTGTTATAATTAAAACTAAATATTAGACAAATTAAGGACTCCCACAGAATTTCATGATATTTCCATGCTCAGGATGTTTCTGATGGGGTGCAGATTATACTTGGAACAGAGCGTGCTCTATCAGAACTTCCTTTCATGCCCAAAACTTTATCCTAGGAAAACATGGAAAAACACATACACCCAAAAAGCTTTATGTCTCATCAGACCGTTGAAGCTTTAGAGTCTCCCTCTTGTTTTCTGACAAACTGTTGCAAACAAGTGTGTGTGTGTATAAAGCTGCAGCTGGTAAAGCACCTAGTCTCAATACTGACTCACTAAAAGCTGGACCTGTAGCTATACCTACACTACACACAGGTGATCTCCATTTAACCAGTTGTGTGACCTGGTGATACTGGTGCACACATGTATTTTGTATTCATAATTTATATATTTCATAATTAATTTATAAAAATAAAATAACTTAAAAATGTAACCTGTTGATGGGGCTAGACTCGAGGAAAGGTCAAGGGGATCAAAGTTGTTACAGTTCATCCTGAGGGGAACATAAATGTCTGAAGCTAATTTCCTCCTACAGCTGTTGAGACATTTCACTCAAAAGCGCATATGTCAACCTCGAGGTGGCTCTGGAGGAAAAGTCAGGGGACCCACAGACTGACGCCGCCGTCCCCAGAGCTCGCTGCTAGCGTGGCTAAAAAGCAGCATTAAATCTGCTTTGATTCAGTGCTGTAAAACAATAAAAAGCACGAAAACTTCCTACACAGTGCGGTGCGTGTGAACTGTAAGAGAAAAATTGCACAAAGAGCTTCCCTGTGAGATCTAATCATGATGAAATATTAAAATGCATACATATGCTGCTATAAACCTCTTCCCAAGTCACCCCACCCCACCTTGCTCCCTCCAGTCTGATCCGGCAGGCTACAAAATTAATCACAATTGCTGTGATCAGTGCAGCCGATGCCACTAGTGGCACTTTTCTGAAATGTTAATAAAGCCATATTCAGTGGTGCACTATTCTCAGCGGGAAGTCCGTAGCCTGTGGCTGCTCACTAAATCTCAATGACTTCATTAACTCATTACCATAAGTCACGGCGTGCAGTGCCAACAGCAATTAAAACACGACAGAAAAGAGAGGTGTCCTTGGGCCACTGTTCTGCTCGCGAGACTGATACGCTTTACTAGATGTAGCAGGATGATTGACATATCAATAGTTGCCGGGGTGGATTAAATGGCCTCAATCAATATTCAGATTTGTCTCACTCACACCTCGTGCCTGAAGCAAATTGTGCACACCTTGTCAAGCGTCGTCGGCTTTTCTGTTTTGGGCGGCGTGGCAGAGCTGCTGTTGAGGCAGGATATATCCTCTCTATCACATCCAAGAATATGATGTTTCTCTGGAGATTTTATTATCATTTTTAATCATAATTAAAAAAAAAAAAAAAAATTAAAAAAAGGAAATTTTTTTTAAAAATCTAAATTGTGTGAAAGTGTGAATAGGTGGGGAAAAAAAATAAATCCTAGAGGGCAGGAAATGTCACCAAGATTTTCTCCCAGCACAGAGGAGACTGGTTAATATTCATCCACATCTTTTGTCTTTTTATTCCTTATTCAACCAGGAGGCCAGAGGAGACGGAAAAATCGGAACTTCCAATGAATATGTCAGGGCTTTAATTCAACTCTCTCTTCTGTCTTTTGTAGAACCACATTTCTATTCATGAAGCCAATCCTCCGTAGTCATGACACTGCATACTTATGTTTCTTTTGTAAAACTCCAGCAAAATGGTAATTAAATTGCAACTGTGGGCCTCTGTCCCCTATGCAGACTTAAAGAAGCCTTTATCTTAGCAAATGACTGACAGTTGATTATGAAAAATCCAGCATTTCTTTTTTTCCTCCTGCGTGCAGTCCACCCACACCTTCTGCTTTTGTGCGCACTATTGTTACGGCTCCATTGTTAATGAGTTTAGTAACTGGCTGTAATGACTGGAGACTGGGGCCCCTGCTGAGCCTGATTGTGCTGTTGAATGGGGAGCTGGAGGAGTAATGTATGGCTGGATGTGCGCACTGTGTGCAGGTATCTGTTTCTGTTGCTCACTCGTTGGGGGAAAAAAAAATAAAAAATACCAAAAAAATCCAGGCGCTGCCAGAACTGGGAGGGTCGTTTTCAGGACAGTCACGCCTCAGTGCTTGTTGCTGCTGTACATCCTGACATCAGGTGTCATCCTGTGGCCGTTCATCTACTTCAGGGGATTGGTTTTATTGTGATTTTTGATATCCAGCAGACATCAGCTGCTAAAGCTGTGGCCTCTGTCAGCTGGGGGCACTAGGTCCTGCCCAAACTAATCCATTATATTCAGAATTAGTGCAATTAGCTCATTAAAAGACATTTACTTGGCATTTAAACACTGCAGATGTGAATATATTATTATTAAACAGTAGACTAATATTTCCATTCTGTGTCATGCTGACCCATTCAGTAATAACAGATTACATATGCTGATTTTAAAAATTCTCTTTACATGTCAAAATAATTCACACTCACAATAGTGTTTTCCAGTTCAGGTAAAGCCTGGTTACTCCTCCGAGGCTCTGCTCCGTTTTAAACCCGACCGCTCTCTGTGATCACGAAACATTGTTTTAATTCAGGTGAACTGATTTAAAATGTCACACTTTTCTGTTTCTGTGGTCAGACCACGAAACAAGCGTTTAATAGTAATTTCACATTGGTTATTAAATATCACCTGACAACTCCTCCTTCACTGCTTTATGCACTTTCACAAACCTACATGCTAATACTTGGACCCAAAGTCAAAAACCCTCAAGACAGGCAAAATGGGAGAACTAAAAGTCTATTAATTAACCAAAGATCATCCACAAGGGAGAAAAATACTCAGAAATAAAACCAAACGAAAATACAAAAGTTCTTACATGAAAACAGGAAACCAAGGTAGGTCCATGAAGGGGAAAACGCAAGACACAGGAACATGAATAAACACAGGGACTTGACGTGGTGCAGACTTGAGCATGGACACAGACATGGAAACAGATGAACCGGCCAGAACACAGGGAAATGACAAGACTTAAATACACAAGGCTATGGGCAACAGGTGAAACCAATTAGGGCGGGGCAGACAATCACAAAGGCGGGAAACAAGACAAAGACAGGAAGTAGAACAAGACAAGATACACAAGGGCCATGATTTCAAAAATAAAACAGGAACTATGAACAAAACGTAAACTAAACAAGAGTCCACAAAAGGGTTCCACACAAAACAAGGGCTCAGAAAACACCCCCCCTAGGGGCTAGTCATGACATGGTTGTCAATAGAGTAAACACCTGCTATCTATTCCTGCGTGTGTTAAATACAGAAGATGTGGGATGGGGGTGTGGTGGGTTTGGAGTTACTGGAAGGACCTGGCCTGAGCAATGGAAAGTAATCCAGTGACTAATACAGCTTACTTCTGCTGTAAGTAACTTACCAAACAATGTCGATGTCAAATTATGTTTTACTCAAGGTTGCCCCTCCACCCCGCCCCCAACACCCCACCCCGCTGGGGGCTGCATCACTGAGAGATGCCTCAGGGTTGAGGCAAAGGTCACTACTGCCCATTTACGACATCCATAACAGGTCAGCAAAGGTTAGCTGTACATCAGTGTGCTTGGCTGAAAAGGAGAGATTATTAAGTACAGTGTGGCAGACTAGCTGGGTTCTGGTGGCCTTTTCCTCCGTGCTTTCACTGGCTCCTTCTTCTCCTCTTCTTCTCTTTGCCTCTGTCCTGCAGCATAATTCTCTATAATGAGCTTGTGGACAGGAGATGAGATATGATTCTTGGAATTAAAACAGCATTTTCTACTTTGATCATCCAGCAGTGTGTGAAGCACTGAAATAAGACTCTCCCCTTCTTTATCGAATCTTTGCTCTCACTCTCCCTCTCTTAATCTTTCCCTTGCTCGCTCGCCCTGCTCTATCTGAGCTTGGGGGATTGCTGTATGAGATGGAGAGTTAATGAAGAAAGCTTTTTTTTTTTTCTCTCCCTGCAAGTAGACTAGTAAACTCTGGCAACTTTGTACTCTGCTTTTGTTAATCGCGTCACGATCGGCTTTCATGCTTTACAATCCCAACCCCTGAACCAGTTAAGCATAAATATTTAACATCATTATTTTCAAGCCCCTGAGAATATGTCTTAAACAATTGCATAAGCTGCTAAACAAATGAATCAGGACTATTTTTTTTTTTTGCTCTTAAAGTTGGCCGAACAGTTTCCTCTGTGAAACAATCCCAGCAACATCATCCCTTTTTATTCCTTTTCATTACACACCATCTTATTTTACATCACTTAGGGGCAAAACAGCAGTCACACACACACACCCCCTCGCTCTCACGCACACACTCACAGGCGGCCTTGTCTTCATAAACAGCAAGTGAGATGCAACATTGTCAAAAAGCCATTTAAGATGCTATCATCTAATATGGAGGCTGACGTGGGCTGGTGCTGGCAGCGTGGTTATGTAAGCAGCTTTCTCAGGGACTGATAGCAATCCAACACACCCAGCAGGGGAGCGGTGGTGTGTGCGTGTGTGTGTGTGTGTCGGGTGAGGGGCGGGGGGTGTGAAACAAATCACACATTCAGTATGCTACATAATATTGCACCCAGTGTTTTGCCACAGGTACAGAAAGCTTCACTCTGTAGCGCCAATTGATTTGTTAATATGCTAATGCGCCGTGATTAGAGAAGCAAGAAGCCGAGCGCGTCTTCGCTCAGTGAGGTGTTGATTGAAAGAAATCAACAACCAGGGAGGCAGATGAGAAAGAAATGCACATTTTGGAAATCAAAACTTTGAACTCCATATAGTAATTAAAGGCCAAAGTCGACAGGTATGGATGTTTTTTTCATCTTAACACAATACTCACGTCACACGCACACAGTCCCCTCCACACTGGCCGTGAGGCCGCGACAGCTCCATGCAACGACCACACTGTGAGAAAAGGTGGACAAAAACAAAAACACAGTGGTTTTTAGCAGAGGATAATATGTGGCTTCAGCAGCCTGAGTCAGCCAAAGTGTGTGGGTATTTTCTAATGTTACAGTTGTTTTTTAGTATGAAGTTCATTCTTTGTTACCTCAGACATTATTTCCTTACTGTTCTCATAGTCTCCAGGGACTACCAGACACAGATGACCACACAATGTATCGAACTAAGACTTCTGAAATTTGTATTATTTTGTGTCTTTGTGGCTCTAATTAACCACTGGGACCTGGAAACACAGCAACAACAGAAACATTCAGACATGTGATGGTAAAAGGGTAAAAATTGAAACTGAGTTCACTCAGAAATGTGGGCTGTAACTTCTCACTGCACAGTAAAACTGTGTGCACAGCTATGGCAAGTACAGCAGGTCGAAGTTGAATTAGAGAGGCTGCGATAATCGTGTACAATGAACAGTTAATTTTACCAGTAGCTTTCATTTTCTTTTCCAAATGAGTTTGGCTAACTTAGGGGTTTATTTAAAAACCTATCTGACTGCTTGTATTTCTTGCCACCCTACCGCCAGACAAGAAGTTCAATAACAATTTAAACTCAGGATTTAATTAAAAATCCAGGACAGTATTCAATGAACATGTTGTTACTTTTTCCCTCACCATAGAAAGGACACAGTGTTTCTTGCATTAGAACTGAGCGTTGGTAGTGGATGTAAATTGTGAGGTGTGGACTTGTCCAATAGGGACATAATTTCTAGGAATTAAATGTAATAAAGCAAAAGTATCCTTTAAAGCACAGTTACAACAGTTTAGGCTTCCTGCTTCTCAGGTTGCTGAGCAGTTAGCCAGTAAAACAGTGAAGCATGCTAATGGCAGCTTTGCATGCAACAGTGAAAGCTCAGCATTAGCATATTACAAGATACATTTGTGGCGATTAATTAATAATCAGTGTTTTTAAATATGGTTTCAGTTCCCAGGGACATAAGCTGAAGGCATCGACGCCATCAGCCAACATATATCAGATATTACATATGCTGTGTTGTGTTTTAATGTGAAATGCAAGAATATGTGATCATAAAAAAAACATTGAACATCATATATGCCCAACATCACTGAAATGCACAATACTATCAATGAAACTCTACAATAGGTATGACAATTAGATGAAAGCTGGATTAACCTTTGTGTGTTTTGTAAACTACATAAAGCTCAATAAAGATCAGAGTTGGAGCAAAAAGCTTTCAAACCCACACAGTTTCCTACAAAAGGGTGAACGTGGTGACATAAGTTCCTCTGGCTGAACATGGTTCTTGAAGACTCATAAAAGAGTCCTCCTGCTTCGGATCTGTGTAAATTGTGAGCACATGACATGTTTGCGGCTGATATTTGACTCCGCATCATTGATTTCAGGAGATGGCCCTGCTGATGTCAAGGCCAGCCGGAGTAAGGGAGGCTGGAAAAGCAGCGGAGCCCTTGTAGTTACCTAGGGCTGAAAATCTGAGCAAACATTGTAAAGTGCTGGTGGTGGGGCATGCTGGCAAGTGGATTTGCCTCAGGAGGGAGGTCTCCTCAGTGCACTCACTTCTCTGCAGCTTTTCACTCGCCGTTGTCTTTCCCCTTAGTGGTGGTGCTGCACCAGAAAGTCAGGAATTCTGCCTGTTAGAGCCAACATTGCTCCTGCTGACTACATGTAGGTGTAGCAGTTGACTGTAAAACACAGTCCTATTCCAATTAAGGAGCATAACCGGTGCTGTTTACTGCCGAGCTGCCAGCAACACTTATGCCATATGTAGCCCTGCTTTTCATTTTTATAAATTTCATCCCTCCACTGACAGTCAGTTTTAGATATTTCGATTCATCTCCTCTCCCTGCACCACGAGAAAATTGTGTGTCAGAATAACTAACTGCTTTACATGGCAAGGCTGTGAAATGAGACGATTGTTTGCTTGCGCGGCGCTGAGGGGAAATGCTGAATCTTCCTGTAGCACTCTTCAACCTTACAAGTTTCTGTTGACTAAAACACTGCACACAACATAAATACAGCACATAATGTTGAGTCAGGAGAACTGGAACTAATGCTTGGGGATCAAGGTTTCTTGTCACATTTCGCCTCTAACTAACTGCGCAGAAACACTCAGGAAAACTGACGTGTGGACCACCACAAATGGATCAGTTTGGTCTTTTGCTGCTCATGCAGCCGGATCAGAAGCAGGTGATTTACCTGCATTACCTCAGACAAACCAAAGGAAATACACAAGGTTTAACCCCCCCCCCCCCCCCCCGACACACACACACACACCAGGCACCATGATATGGACCAAAGGAACAAAGGATGCAGGAGATGACAGAGTGAGTCTGCTGGGGGAAACACTCCACAGCCATCAATATGGCAGCCTTGCATTACATGTCTGATGGATTTATCAAGTCATTGATTAGTTATTGACTGGAATAACACTCAAGGACATCTAGCAGGAATCTCCGGTAGCCCTGCTTAGCATGGTACAGTAAGAGGTTAATGTCTGTGGCCTTTCCTGTTCGTCTAAGGTGCAGTGAGTGCAGATTCCACTGCCTCATGAGGTCAGAATGACCATAATAAATCTAAGGGGGGGGCTCATGAAGAGCTGCTGATCAATAGCAGTGCACGGAAGCTCAGGGCCGCTAATATTAGAAAATCATTTGGTGAATTGGAAATTTAATTTGAGATTTGTGAGCTAAAATTGCTTTTTTTTCTTTTTGAAAGACATAATAATAAAACATAATTGCATTTGATTCCAGTATTTAGCATCATGATACAGCACCTCTTCAGCAGACATTTCTTATGCATGTGTTCTTATTAGCTCGTTTCTATTCCTCACTAATATGAAGATGTAACCTCATTATTCATGTCAGCTACAGGCAGCTGTAAGCCGCTGGGTGTTTCTTCTGTTTCCTTGCTGATCACAGATTTCAGATTTTCAAAATTTATTTAAACAGCATTTAAAAAAAAAAATCTAGTTAATAATGAAATAAAAAATTGCATTTGCACATAGAATACACAACATGATGTTTATAAGATTTTACATATTTGTGATAAAAAAAATAACTAAAAAATTCAGTGGAATCTTCGGGAGGAAGCAATTTCATTTAAATAGAAAGGAGCTAATGTGTGCGTTGTAATTACTTTATAGTGTGCCTTTGTAAATTGTGCTGAACAGCGGCCCCTGAGGCCACAAGTGGCAATTAAAGGCTAGTTGTAACTGCTTCTGTCACAGTAAAACAGATAAAAAGAGTAATAAAGTCAGCAAACTGACTCAGTAATTACACAACATCTATCTAAAGTTTGGTGCTGGTCATACCGGACCAAGTTAGGCTGAAACAGCAAAACCCCTGAATGCACTGAACTGAGTGAGGATGCATCTTATAATTCCTACAGAATAAAAGAGCTGTTTCTACTTCTAAAAGTTATATAATCTCAATTTAATGTAGAATAAATCCTCAAGATCCCAGGTTCCAGTTTTGATAAGAGGAGCTTCCCTGAAAAGGAAACAGAATAGATTATAAAACGCGATGTTAATCTATAATGAGTTCCCTCTCTCTGCTGGATCTGATGTTATGTGTACTTTACCATTTTAGTACTGAGAGGTGATGTTTGCATATTTCTCTCTCAGGGGGTTTCATGTAAACCTCCTGCTGTTATCTGAGCCCTCATGTGAAAAAAATCTGCAGTTCATGTTCATCAGTGACTCCACAGCAGCAGCAACACTCCCACCGCTTATTATTAATGTACTCCAAACCATAAAGGTTCACTTGGTCAGAGTGTTTAAGGTCAAAACTGGTGCATAATGTTCAGACCCAGGATCGAGGAATGCATCGATGTAGTTGCGTGTTGTTGTGTGGGAGGCAGCGGCGATGAGAAGCTGATGGTAAATCGATAGTGATGGATCAAAGTGCCGCATGGCTGGAGCCCTGTGGTGTCAGGGTGCAGGGAACAACGGTGAATTTTGCACCTCCTTCCTCCCTTCTCTACACGATCCTCTTCTCCCCTCCTCCTACCCCAAGTCTCTGTCTTCATCTCTAAATTCCAACTCCTCTGTCTTCCCCTACACTTGGTGGCATTTTACACATGGGTGTGTGTGTGTGTGTGTGTGTGTCTGAATGTGTGTGTGCATGGCAGACGGAGACAGAGAGAGGTTACTTGATGCTTTCTGTCATGGTGTCAGGGGGCATCAGCCAGTAGTTGATGGGAAGATAAAATGTAACACAATCGATATCCGAGCACTAAGATTGTTCTCATTTCCAGCAGCCCTCTGCACCATGTGGGTCCACATATCTGTTGCTGTAAAATGTGGGAACTGTTCGACTTATAAATGAGATGTTATTTATAAAATATGCCATTATACTTCTTTATTGTCTAATGTTGGAGTGAAACAGACGCCTATTGTCACAGAAATTGACAATTTTATAATAACCAAGAGTGGTGGTGTGAATTTAACTGTACTGTTGCTTTTCAGCGCAAAACAGTAACTGCTGGTTGTTCAATGTGACTGTATTTTTCTCTTATATTACATGTAGCACAATTTAATAAATAACTACTTGGTTCTGTTTTCTAGGAGAAAAACATTGGCCGGTCCGCTCCCAGAGTCACCATGGTAGGGATGGCTGTTCTTTGTTAAGGGTCAAAGCTGCCTCTAACCACTTCTTTACATCTGTATTTCTCTTATGAACCAGTCACTGATTAATCGTGGTAATCTGAAGTAAGATCTGGTTCCTGATCAGTGTTTGGAGGCAGCTTATACCTGGAGTGTTAAGTGTAGTGCAGTGCCTTCGTGTTGACCTTTATCTATCTATATAGCTAACCTATGTATTTTCCCCTTGACATTTAGCTTTCCTGTCTGTGTGATGACTATATGTATGCAGTCTGGTTTGTGTGTGCTGGTTTTAGGGGTGTGACGGTATAAAAATTCACGGTTTGGTAATAAGTGCCCATTAAAACATATTTATAGAATTTTTATTCTTAACATAAAGAGTTAGTGGGTGAGAGTTATACCTGACGGTGTGTTTAGTACGGAGCTGGAGCCAGGAGCTGATTAGCCTTGCTTAAGACTGGACGCTTAAGACTGCATGAGGAACAGACATAACATAACATACACAAACAAAACAATTTGAGGTTTTACAGGGAGTTACGTGCTGGGACTTTTTTTTTTTTTTTGGTGAAGCAGTGACTTCCTGGAGTCTTGTCACCATAAAGTTACCAGTCAAGTGAAAGTCAGATAAATGTTCACAGGTACACGATGTAACACGCTCTAGTTTTTACACAGTCAAGTGCCTGTCTGTCGTTCTGAAGGCCTATCAATTAGTAACCATAGCAATTCTGAGCGACAGCTCCTTAGTCCATATGTCCAGGTGCTAACCCATCTAGCACGGTCAAACTTACAGACAACAACTGCCAAAGCTCAGTGGTGCCACTCGCATTCTTTGGGATTTGTGTTCTCCACGTACTAAAAGCTAAACAAAAATTGAGAGTACACGGCAAATTCTGTGGTGAACTGAACCGAGCGTCCTGTGCCCATCAGGTTCAGGTGAATACAGATACCGTTACACCCCTGGTTCTGTTTAAATCGGTGCTGTGGTGATGTGGGCTTGCATACAAGGAAACATTACAAAGAGGACATTTCTATTGCACAGTTTTTATTTTCAGCTAAAATGTGAATTATATGAGTAGAGTTTGGGCCTAATTAATAAAAAAGGAACCAAACTAGGGCATAGTGTTGTAAACAAGAATATTCCGTACCTCTTGATGTTTGTTGCAGCTGGCCCACATTGCATTTTCTTCTCATTGTGTTGTGCCTTAAAACCCAAACGGTCCCATTTCACTCCTCTGTTCTAATTCCTGCCCTTTGAAATGTATGTTTTGAACTGTTTCACTGAAGCTTCTGCTGTGTGTTGTCCACTCTACTGAAATGAATGTCCTAACCTCTATGGTGTGCGTGGTCTCCGACTCTGTCCGTCTCAGTGGAGAGGAGGGCTGGTCTATAAAGGCATGGATAAAGGCAGTTTTGATGATGTTACTTCTTTTATTTTAAGAAGACATCAGATAAATCTGTGCTTATCCTTGCTTGCGATATACGGACCCTCCTCTTCCTCCTCTACCTCTTCCTCGCCCTCCGCCTCCTCTCAAAGGAAGTCTGCTTTTCAACAGCCCGCAAATGGAGTCGGTTGGTATGTCAATTAACTGTTGAGAGAAATGGCTTTTTTTTTTTTTTTTTTTTAAATTAGAGTATTATTCCTACAGTGTGACACTGGATGAAAATGCCATACTGTTACATTGTCTGATTTTCAGGAAAAGATTATTACCTTCAAACCCCATGTGTCACTTTGGCTTTGTAGTGAGAGGAGCTCTGTAGGAACATCATGAAGAACTGCTCCAATAAAATGGATCTCTTATTGCCTTTTAACACACGGGGTCACAACAAGTCCATGGTGGGTTCACTATCTATCACATTTCAAAATGAACTGGATATGAAGTCCATCTCAACCTCCTGCCCTCCCCCCACCCATCCCTGCTGAGACTATCATGGCACATTTGTAAAGCAGGAGAGCCAGTGACATGTCGAGTAACTACTTGGCCTTTGGTGTCTTGGGGGTGATTGTGAGTTATGAGATAAAGAGTCATGCTTAATGGCAGCGTGGATAGAAACAGTCTGGACTGGAACTGTACTGCACTTGGAAGAGCACAGGATCTTTGCAATCTGCAGCTCTACTGATCCTCATTAATGGACCGATCTATGAATTCATACTGAAATCAGTAGTATTTCAGTGCAGCTATTAATTTCAGCCGATTCAAAAATTAGTTTTCACTCGTCAGACTTGTGATATAGGTTCTCTGACAAGCCCAGCAATCCAGCACAATACAGTATCATACAAACTCTAGGTAAACAGATGGTCATAACAGTACTTGTTGATAGTGTTTCCCATCACATATTTTTTCCTGCACCTCCAGAGGATTATCAATAATTCTGCAGTGGCTCAACAGAGCACTGCCTGCCCCGCCCCCCCCAAACGGCAAACAGAAAACCTTAGCAGCTAGCTGGTGAACATAGCGGAGCGGTGTCATAAAAGCCTGATAACAGAGCAAGCAAGAGAGCGAATATTGGACTTACATCATCAAGCCACCAGAAACAAAAAAAGGTACATGCATTTCCATTCGTCTGTCTTTTATGCACATTTTTGGCGGAGAAATTCTAATAAAAGTCAAAATATCACAATACAGTTTCCACACTTTGTCTAAGTGGAATCGACAAAAGCAGTGAATCAGACTTAAATAAATCATGAAATCCATTAAGCCTGTGGCTTCTATGTCCACTGAAGTTTCTACTCCACTGGAGAGACCAAAAAAATCTAACTTTGATTTGAGTGATTCTCGTGTAATTACATTATCTCGTTGTTCCCTCTTCCTCTGCCATGGTTTAATGGCACCCAACTGGGGAATTAGTACCACCCGCTGCTTATCACTCCTAATGTTTGCACAACATTAGTGGATTTGCATTTTCTTTTGCAGATTTCCTGGAAATTAAGTGAAAAAAATCTCCCTTAAATTTGGATGAAAAGTTGCCTCGTTTCTGCTGGATGTGTAAACAGGCAACTGTTTGCTAACATGTTCGACAAATCAACTTTACGACACCATAATATGTCAGACTCTGCCAACACATAACACCACACAGCACCACTGCTGTAAAACTAGATGCCAGAGAGTGAAACTGAAGCTACTGTATTCAGGATCACCTCCCTCTAACAACAACCCAAGGACCCGGACTGAAATCAACACAGATTTTCATTCACTTTTCATCTGGAGTGCTTCATTTTTCTCCAAACAAAAACAACGTTATCAGAATCATTTCAAAGATGCTATAAAAACACATCAGAATTCTACACACAGCCTCATTTCAGTGTTACAGCTGCACATTGTTTGATGGCGGAGCTGAGTAGCTTGTTGATTTTGTTTTCTCTTTTCTCAGCCAACATTCCAATTTAGATTTTTATGTTTGTGAGTATGGACCTTTGGGTATTATTTCATTTTATATTATTGCCACCTTTGGTATCAAGCAGTCAAACCTCTGATACAATAGTTTTGTCCTACTATTTAGACTAATTTGATCCCAGAGCTGCTTTTCAAATTTGCTTTATTGATGTTAAACACAGTTCACAAGGTCGACAGTGTGAGTAAGTGCTGTTTCACATCTGCTAATGAAGCTGGAGTAATAATAATACTAATAATAATACTAATACTAATACTAATACTACTAATAATAATAAAACCAGACTGTGACTTAAAGATATAGGTCAAGTCTTTTGTCAGGGGAAGTCCAAACTCAAGTCCCATCTCTTACTCACAGTAGCCAGTCACTTAAGAATGAGCGGTGGAAGCTAAAATTAGCAGAGCAGCTAGAAGTGCTATAAATATAACTTATAAGCATTATCTGCAGTGCTGCAATTGGGTCAGAGTTAAGCTTCCTGCTCTACCAGTGAAATCAATGAGGATATAACATCAGCCCCTATCCAGGGGCCTAAAACTTTGTCCCCTACTGACCGAGTGAAGTGGGGCTATTATGGCAGTTAACATTTAGCGATTAAATGTGAACACTCTTTGTCAGTTGTTAAATGTCAGGCCCACGGTGGCTTCCCTCTCCTCTGCTTCCTTTTCTACAAGAACAGGGACGTGTTGGTAGCACTGGGCTGTCAACAGAGCCAGTGGGACAGAGACATCCATACCTGTCACACGCACATTTTGCACACATACGTGCAAACACACACATGCACTCTGCACCCCCTCTGCCACCACCTCCACCTCTGGGCCTTTCATAACTCCAGCAGCTCCACTTGGCAGGGCTAATGGGATGGCAGGGCTGTTGGTTTTAGAGAGGGATGTCGTGAGGAGACTGGAGCAGAGAGCTGAGGATGGGTCTCTAATAGGGCGGGGGTGGGGGGGGGGGGGTTGGAGGGTTTCCTTGTGATCACTGGCCCATGTTGTTGTTCCTTTCCTTTTTTTCATCCCAGTGCCCCACCATCCCCCCCCCCCCCCTCGTACTTTTCCTTCTCTTATCTGCTTTCAGTCTCAGTTATAGTGTATCCACTGTATTTTTGTCTCCCCAGTTCTTACTTACTACTCTCCCCCGCTCCTCCCCCTCCTCTGTGTTGTTGAGAGATACCAAGCCTTTAGGGTTTCCATTAAATTGCGCCTGTCTGTCTTTATTGTCAGTGTTTTGTAGTCTGTCTGTGTCCACCACGATTTCTACCATATCTTCTTACAGTTTGCATTTTCAAAACAGTGGAAGGTCTTCCTGTTTTTCAGATTTTAGATCTGGTGCATGAAGCACATTCTGCTACAGCACATTCTATTTTTCAAAATCAAACTTGCAAGTCTGAGTGTGAAGCTCATGTTATGCATCATGTCTAAGATTTAAGGGAATGAAATGAAGTGTCTAAAGGAGTCAGTATGACTAGAGTCCTTGTTAGGTCATCAGCCAGCACCTGACACCCCTCTCCCTTCATCTTGCAGTCAAAATTGTGGTCGGTTTGGCGTGGTGTCAGGGACTGACAGTAGGAAGTTCACCTCTGGAGATTGCACAGTTGGTCAGGCAAACACTCTGGTGACCTTGTTTGTTTGTAGGCCCTGTTGTTTGTTTATCCTGTCCTTTCATTCTCTAACATAGATGAGCGTTTGGCAGTGCGCCATTCAACTCATCTCTTTTCTAAGCATAACTTCACTAGAAATACAAGAGATTGTGGCCAAACACACACACACACAAATCCTACTGACTGGATATCATGACATGACCGTTTGGTTACTGGACAGAATGTAAATTCTTAGAAATCAATGCTTTGATTTGGTTTCCACGATGCCGCTGAGCATGTGATCGCAATCGATTCTGCAAACGCTCGTTTAACTTTGGCACGAGGTTCAAGGTGTTTTGTGGTCGGCTCAGCATGCCTTCTCCTGACTCTCCTGTGTGCTATATGTGGATGTGATGTTTGGAAGTGTGAAGTGAAACAAAATGCCACACCAAATGTCAGATTACTGAGTCACTTGTTTGCCATCTGGATGCTATTATGCAAACTCGCCAAGAAGGGTATTCTCCGAAGATCAGTTAAAAGCAAAAGTGAAATTTACTGTGAGTAATCTTCTTGCGGAGGTGAGGGCGACTGTATCCAGAAGAAAGAGTCTAATACTGGCCTCTGCAGCCCACTGATCATAGATACACGGTTGATTCAGCCACTTAATCTGACTGACACCATCTGACAAACATACAGCTGCGTCATCAACATACTGACAGAAAAACATCCATTTAGCAATTTAGATAAGGACCCTGTTTAACCCAACAATCTGGAGAGCATGTCAATCACAAATAATCAACTCACTATATGATTAGACAGCAGCACTGGCTTTGCATCTATTTTAATGTGCCAATTTAAGGAGATGAAGGCTAATGGACAGCAGTGTATCCGGGGGGGCGGGGTGGGGCGGTCTAATCCTTCAGCGTGAGCACCCTTCATCATTGACAAAGTTTTCTTCATGGCAACATGGTGTGTGGAGGTTATTCTGTGATGTCAGCTCAAAGACACGAGGAGGGTGACGGTGCAGTGGGGTGTTCTGAGCCGATAAGCAGCCTCGTGGCACTGAGGGGTTGGGGCTTCTGGTTGTGCTGGGACTCTTCCTTGAGTACTGTTAATTGGTCCCCAGATTACGGAGGGATCACTGAACATGGCTGTCCAGGCTCTTAATGAGCTAAAGTCTTCCGTTTCTTTTGGCCGTTCTCCTTGGACCCCACAGACCGGGGCACTGAGTGGAAATCACCAGACTGAGATGAAAATTCTTAGGGATCACGAAGCTGTGCTGATTTTTAATAGCATAATACCTGATGAAATCCAGTAGAGTTGACTCGTCAGTGACTTTTCCCATCATGAAGTTTGTCTTTCTGTTGTTGAAGAGAAGCTACAAGTTTCAGAGTTAGCGATCATGTGTTGTATCATTTGTTTTCTAGCATCACTGTGTATATGCACACAACAGCAGCAGAGAAACAAAATCCATGTGGGCAGCCAGTGATCTCACATAAGACAGGTTCACTTTTTGTTTGGTATTGATCCAATGGACAGCAGTAGCAATGGTCAAAATAAGACTTTATATTGATCCTTCAGGTGGCGATGAGCTTAGCCCACTGTCACACACACACACACACACACACACACACACACACACACAAACACAATGCTGTTAAAGGTAAACCAGGTGGTAATCACATTTCCTCCAGCTTCTAATTTACTTTATATTTGGCAAAGTAATTCAGCGGGATATTTATAGTATTGTGTAGAAAAAAAGTGCTGGGAAATAAACTAGCTGTGTTGTTGTTGCATTGGTAAGCAGTTAAAGTGCTGATTGATCTGAAAAGTTGCTGGTGTTACGTGTTCATGTGCTCCAACTTAGACTTAACAGTGGACTAAGTGAATTTATTAGTGCGGCTCGTGTATTGAGTGGACTGTGCAGTTCATCATTAAGTATTCATGGACTGTATCATAAATTATAGTTATACCTGTAAGTTGTAGTGTACAGCATTTTAGGCCTAGTCTTGAAAAACTGTCCTTTTTATTTCAGAAGAACAGCCAGCTTCAATTACTTTTTTATGCACATACAAAAACGATTAATTATTAGTGGTAGTACTATTTGTGAAAGACACAGTTTGTGCCAAGCTTTTTACTTTAGAGACTACAGACATAGCAGAGTTGTTAAATAAGTAGTGACCTTCACTTTGAATAAAAAAAAATCACAAGGATTAGCACACACCCACAGACAATTCAATTTTGTCTGAACAGGGTTGAACTGTAACTAAATTTTCAGCTCTTTTCAGCGATAGTTTGCATCATTTGCATCACTTTCTCCATTTGTTTTTGCCCTGTGTGTCGCACACTGTTTAAAAACTGTACGGAAATGCTTTTACATCCTGACTATAAGTCAAATTATTCTTGTCACACTGCAGATTGTAACTAAACAGATAAAAATTTCTATTGCAATGCTGTCAATTGAATATATTCAGGAGACACGGTCTCAGATGTCTGAGAGTTTCCCCCCACTTGAATCATCTCCTCTGCGACAGTCACGGTTAAGCATTCAGATGAAAAAAGAGAAACTCGGTGGAGGAACACACAGAAGACACATCCCATCTATCTCCATAGCTCGAGCAAATATTGAAACCCGTGATGTGAGCGCGTCGGACCTCCCTCTCCTCCTTCACTTCTGTGACAGATGTAAATGGATGTTTCAGCAGTTGGCTCTAATGCATTTTTAAACAGGCACAGCAGCAGACAGCAAATGAACGTGTCGCGACGGCAACACTCTACAAGGGGTTTCCATCTATCGCTGCCTCCTCCTCATATACAAACATACAAACCCACGCTCCCACACACACCCCACACACACACACACACACTCACACACGTTCCTACACACTGCTGAGAATAGCTGTCATTCATCAACTTTCTCAGTACAATGGGCTCAGTAAAGGTCCCATCTTTCAACTAAAGCACCTCCACAGCGCGGTGCCCAGTCGAGCACTGTACCACTGCATCACATTCCCTGTCATCCGCAAACACTCTGCACAGTGGGATGGATAGATGATTGGGTGAAACTGTTGTTTATTCTCTGAGTTGAAAATTTAAATGGCTCTGCCTTCCCAGATAACAACACAGAAGACTGTAACTGCTGATTAGACCGTCCTCATGCATACACAGAGCAAGAGGGAGGAGAAAAAAAAAGGGCAACGACCAGCAACAGATGACTAATGTGTGTGAATGCTGTACTGTGGCAGGGAGAGATCACAGCACTGCAACTTAAAGCACTCTAATAACAGATAAACCATACATAATAAAGAAAGCAAGAATAAAGAAAACCAAAATGCAAAACACATTCACCATTTTTGCAAACTTTGAACTGTAAATACAAAAATCCCGCAAACTGTACCCACTGCAACAAAAGTGATTAACGTCACAGAGACTCAGAGGAACACTAGAAACGGATAAACATGCCCAGATGCATGATCTGCTGAGGTCCGTCGTCATATCACTTGAATATATGGAACTTCAGTCACATGACAACAGGTTTTTATACACCGTCTGAATCAGCTCCTTGACTCCACTGACTACATGAAGACCTTGTGGTTCAAAGCTCATTAAATCAGCTTCAGGCTTCACCCTCCCTTGAACTGTGCCTTGTGTCGGAACCAGCGAATCGCTAACGTTGTCTGCTGAGCTGAAAGATGCTAAAACATCCAGTAGAGCTGAGGAGAACAGCAGAATTGGTATTAAAGGTCTACTCACATAGCGTTATACTTAATTTACTTTCTAATTACCAGCGTTCCCTGAAATCTTCAGTTGTTGTGTTATAACTTGTCAGTATTTGCTTGTATTGTCTGTATTTGTGGTGTATTTCTGTGCCCTGCCCATGTGATGTAAAACTGAGGGATGTGTCTCTCAGTTTGCTTGTGTTTTATTCATTTGCAGGTTTTTTTTTCACTAAATGCAACATATATATATATATATAGTCAAAGTGGTAAACATGTTTTCTCCATTTACTATTTTTTTTTCTGTCTAGCTCCTTGTGGTTTCTTATCCACCCTACATTTGATGAATCTTTTTTAATGAAGAACGCATAAATTCATCCAGTCTCTTTCCAAAGAATACGAGTGTCTGTGTGCTCCAGGACAGGATGTGATATACTGTGTACTGGCCCAGTTTTTTTTTTTTTTTTATCTGTAATGCTTTGACTGTAGCCTCTGATTTTCTGGATTCTGTTTGATGTAAACATGTTTTGCAGGGCAACGCTGAGGTTACAGCGGACTCCACTGACTGTAGACTCACTCATCCCACCATCTCATCTTTCTTTATGTCCATTCCCTTAATTTGAGGAAATTAAAGGGATATTTCACCCATAAAATAAGTTTACCAGCAATTGAAAAATGGTGATGTTGAACCCTGACTTGTTTCCACTATAAAAGTCAATTTCAAATGCACAAATTTCTCTGCATAAATGTGCATTTTTGCTAAATTATATAAAAAGCATTTCTCAAAATGCCACCAAAACACAAGTTTAACAGCATTTTAGTGAATTATCTCTTTAATTGTCACCCTCACACTACTAACAGTCTGTATTTGAGCTGATACAGAGCATTCCTCATAGACACTGAACAGATCTTTCATTGCTTTTGTCATTGCAGGTACCCATCAGCACAACTATAACCATGTGGCTTTAGGTAGCCCTACACGCACACCTAAGAATGGTAAGACAAAACAGTGGGAAAGGGGAATATTCTAGTGAATTCACAGCTCAGTTCAGTGTTTGAGTTGAGGCCTGGCCCTGGGCAGTAGCTTGAATATAGTGCTCGACGTGGATGTGTGAAAACCCCCCCGACATGGTCTTCTTTTCAATTCGCCCCACTGTGAATCCATTCTGTTACTGAAAATTAGGCTATTTGTTGAAGATTGAATTATAGAAGTGTCACATCCCATCAGAACATTTTTCTGTAAGCGGGATCAGGCCACAGTCGCTGTCCTTCTTGTTTCTAAAGGGAATGCAGTTGGCTGAGGACCAAACCATTGTTCTGTCGAGGTCATCCTCTGGTTGACAGAGCGTGCGAAACCTGCGATGCTCCCTGCTGTTGTCCCCAGAACAAAAGTTATCACCAGTCCAAGTCCTTGTAAGGAACATCACTTGAATTAGTTTTTATTACCTGTGCCATTCAACTGTTTGTTCAGGATAGTTCTTGAGCGAGAGCTGAGGTCGGCCCAGGGTCGCAGGCTGGCAGATGTGAGCAGTAGTGGTTGCATAAAGCTGCAAGGTGGAGGATGGAGAGAGGGGAGACCGAGATAAAAGGGAAAAAAAGGAGGTCAATAAGCTGAATATTCATTTACATTTACATTTACTCATTTGGCAGATGCTTTTATCAAACACGACTTACCCTTTTAGGCTGATTGAAAACCAGATGCACCACCGCATTCTGGACCATCTGTAAAAGTTTCACTGTGCGTGAAAGGAGGCCTGCCGGAAGGGCACTGCAGTCATCGAGGCATGAGATAACCCTGGTCTGCGCTAAGAGTTGAGTGGCATACTGAATCAGTTAAGGCCTGAATTTGCAAGACCAGGAGACAGGTGGTCAGAGAAGGACAGCTGACCATCAAACATGACACCCAGGTTTATTGGTCGGGGTGAGAGATGAAATGGTGATTTTGATGTTAAGATTGAGATGGAAACGTTGATTGGCTGGGGTTCAGTCTAGGTTCAGTTGAAGGTAGCGTTCCTTCATCTGTGCCAAGACCATGAGGTCATCTGGCAACTGGTCGAAATGGCTGGTATAGTTGGGTGAACCATGATGATAGGTAGCAATGCGAGCCAAAGAGGTGACATATAATGCAAAGACAATGGGCCCAGCACAAAACCCTGGGGAACCCCAGTGGCCCAGTGGGAAGGGGGCAGGAAAAGGATGCATGTCCTTGACTTTGCACATTAAAGGATCACCCAGCGAGACAGAAGCGTCCACTGCCATTTGATTTATATTGTTTGTTTCAACCACAATTCCACAAAAATACTTGTTAGCTTTCAGGCACTCAGGGGCAAAGCTTGAATTCTGTAGCCAGAATGGCCCCTTTTTTAATGACACAATTGACCATGTTGTCCATTTCACACACACACAAAAAGAAAGACACACACACACACACACACACACACACATACACAGATAGGCAAACCACAACTGTGGAGAAATGCCTCGGAGATCCATGGAAAACACGAAAAATCCATTTCAACAACACATCTGACACAGAGACTTTGATCATAGCCCCCCACCCCCTCGAAAGGCTTCAAGTTTCAGAACGCAGTGTACTTTCTAGATAAAAAAACGCTGCCACAACATCTACCCCCCCCAAGCAGCCCATGACTGAAACAACCAGGAGATAGAGCTGCAAATCACGAGCAGAAAATGCATAATCGTACACACGAGTGTAGATCACATGCCTGTGGAAGTAAAAGCTGAGTTCTTTTCTGAGGGTGATGCTGATGCTGAATATGGAGTAGGCCTGAGTAGGTTCTGTTTCTCTCACCATCAACATGTTTCTGAAATACTTGTTTTTCACTTGGGTTTGGTAGCTCACCGATCATTGAGACGTGGTAAGTCACACATACATACGTTTAATTTAGTGTAAAAACTCATTCATCAGCACACGTTTGTGTACACATGCACCACAAACTAACCCCCACATTTGTGTCCTCCTTTCTTCCACTTAAAGTGCTGTTTTCAGACCTGATTTAAGTAGCATTTGCTCCGACTTCTCTATGTTTGTTTGAACCTGTTTCCAAAAAAATAAAAATAAAAAAAAATTGTGGGTCCCAGAAGGTCAATGGATTGATTACTAATGTTTAGGAAACAAGCTGATGTGCTGAAGTTCAACTTGTGTTGTTCCATATTTTATCTATTGTCAACAAATCCCACAAAAAGACCAAAACTTGTTAAACCCTATGTTTTATCACTTCCCTTCCCTGTTAGTGGCACTCAGTCCTAAGCCCACTGATTTTTACTATAGACATAAATCTTTCCAAAAAAGAGGTCACAGATATAGTCTCATTTTTTGAAGAAGGCTCAGTAATTTCCTAAAACAGCTGGGCTCTGTAGTTTTAGGAAACGATCCTCAAACAGAACTAATTAGCCGCCAGCATCTTCAGGTTGTTGAGCAATTGACGCAGATCTGTTGTTGCGCTAATTGACGGCTGTCTCCACTGGATGGAGAAACAGCTGGCCAATCGGAGCTTTGTAGTCACCTTCCTTTATGCCTAGCTATGAAAAATTATGTGAAAAAATCAGGATTTATAAAAGGCCACAAAAACGGCAACAAGCATCGATGAAATCTACGCTGCTCTACATGATGTATTGTAAGTCAACTTAGAGAATGAAAACGTCTAAAATTCCCATATTCCTTTATTTGGTTTTGGTCTTCTGTTGTGGATTTATTGACAAGAAAAATATGGAGTATCACCAGCTTTACCCTTGAAAACCTCACGCAAAGACTATTTGAGCCAGGTCTGTGTGGTTGTACTGTCCGTTGTGATGAATCAGTAAAATGTGTTTGCTATTGAGATAGCTAACAGCATGCCACAGTCTGAGTCAATTCTCCCCTTATTGATGCAGTGTAGCAGACAGTCCACTCACAGATCGTTCACATCCTTCAAACCCCCTCCCTGCAGCTCCCAGGACCCCCTGCTGCCGCCCGGCCCTGCCGCCTCCCCTCTGTCCAACTCTCAAGCTTCCCTTCTCTTTTCAACCTTTCTATTTCTTCTGCTTCTTGTATTTCAGTCTCCTTTTGTCCTTTTTAGATTCTCTTATCTCTAGCTCTTCCGCTCTTTCCTTTCTTTCTCCCCATCCTTCAGCAGTTACTAAAGCCCTATTTTTATCTGCCCGTTGGAGGCTGGTCTGGAGCCACACCCATGCCTGCTGCTCTGCTCTGCTCTGCTCTGCTCTGCACTGCGTGACAGACTCGCAGCTCACAGGGAAAAGCGAGATAGAGCAGGAGTGAGAAAGAAAATGAGAGACCGGGGAATACTGAATGGACAAGAAAGAATTAAGGAGCGAAGGAAAGTGGGTGGCAGCCTGGTTGGACAGATAAGATTGACGGAGCGAGGAAGACGGCGGTGAATGGGACAGACTGCAGATGTTTGTGTACGTGCATGTGTGAGAAAGGGAGATAAAGAAAAAGACTAGAGTGAGAATAAAAGAGGGCTTTGGTCCAGTCACCATCCCATGTGTCCTCCTGGCATTATATCACGTCGCATCAACGACAGCCAGTGCAGGCATTGCTAGCTGCCACGTCCCAGATCACATCACAGCACTGTCACGAGCAGGGTCACTCTCCAGCACACATCTGTTGTTTGGTGTATTGTCTCTCTTCCACCCCCACCCTCCTCCACCACCCCCTCCACCCCTTTCCTTTTCTGGACCGCTGTTTCCTCTCGTCAAACCACCACGTTACCTGTCAAGTCCGTCTCACACCAAACGCTCACTGAGTGCCTGATGTGACCGCCTATACTCCCCCATCACTGCCACCAGCGAGTTGGAGTTTTTAGATATGCAACCATTTCTCAAAGGCAGACACACTCAACCCACTGTCTGAGTCAAAGCTTGGACTCTATTTAAAGCCAACAACCAGGGCTATAGCCTGTCCAAAATCCTGAAATGTCAAAAAATCTTTCTGACGAGTCGAACGTCAAACGACTATTTAATTTGCTTCATATTTTTTATTCACATTTCATACATTCAACTACTATCTCCCTGCGTGATGTGTCTAGATTCTGTTACAAAGCCTCGTCCACAATGCCAGGATATCATCCTGCTTTTATTTTAGTTCTTGGCCTAAAACAGTAAAAGTGAATAATCTGACTCCAGGGCTGGGTCGTGATAGTCAGGTCCATTTTGGATACAGCTCCAGGCAAACAAACCTCATACAGAGTCTTTACTCGTCCTCCTCCTGTTTTATTAGTAACAAGCAGTGTAGAAAACACTGAGGCAGCAGGCTTCTCATTTACAGTCAGTCCTGACAGTGGCGTTTGCTGGTTAAAATGCTGTCAGTGGTTTAAAAAAAAAAATCAAGTTCAAACAAATTCAAACTAGGTAATTAATTCAGAAAATTTTAATGCAACCCATGCAGCTTATCCTGCACTACAGTGTAGAATTAATGTTGTTGTGTTCGACAAAGAGCTTACCAAAATGAAACTGTTGTTTAGTTACTCTGCTCTTTGCCAGTCAGTATTTGTACGAGGCCAAAGGTCATTTGTTACACAATGAAGGGTCACTGTCTATCATCACTCTCCGAGTGGTGATGAGACTAAATGCTTTTGTGGTTCATTAAGACAAACAGAGGGATGAGCCTTCTACTGCCAAATGATCAAACTGATAGTGTCACATGAACTTCAGGTGCATCCTATCATTTCAATAATAAACTTATCAAATTCAGGTAACTCATGGAAAATAACGTGTGCAAATGTAAGTTTGATGAAAAGCCACTGAGCCCTGATCCCATCTGACTCAGTCGCCAAGACCAGCTGTTAAAAGCTCATGTTTATGACTATTTGTACAAGAGTAAATTTCTACTTAGGTCATTACAACCCCCCAAAGTCCCAGAGACACTACCAAGGGCATGTCCTCTGTGTCCGCAATGGCAACGGCTCTGGTAATAACAATAAATTATTTACTCACTGCTCAGATTAATTTGCTCGCACAACAAACTCTGTGCTTTCATGAATCCATCCATGGATTCTTTCTTTCAGAGCACCTCTGCCTTCAGGAAATATTTGTAAAAGTAAAACTCCGACCTGCCCGCCGGCTCAGTCTTCCCTTCTCTACCTCAGTAGGTCGCCTTCCATGGTGGTTGCCCTGGGGTCTCATCCTTGCAAGGTTTTTTTTTTTTTTTTTCAGGGGGGTGGGGGGTATAGGGGCCTAGGAGAAGCCAGCCTGCCCATTTTTTTCCCTCTTCCCTCTTCTGTGTCTGTATATGTATGTATGTGTCTCCAGAAAACAATCGGATAAGCGGCATCCTGACCTCACAGACGGAGCCCTACGACCTGTCTTTCTCACGCTCCTTCCAGAGCCTGTCACACCTGCCGCCCTCCTACGAGGCGGCCGTCAAAGCCGACCTCAGCCGATTCTCGTCCCTGAAGAAACTCAGTAGGTCCAAGTTCACTGCACTAACGCAAGAGTAGGCTCCCTGCCCCCGGTGCCCTGCATGATGAAAATACTGCATTAAGTGTGCTTTCCTGACTCCTGACTGGGGACTTACCAAGTGGCTCCGAAGTGTTTCAGCTGTGAATTTGATTTGCCTGCTGTACTAAGGACATCAAACAGTAGAATAAAAAAAAAAAAAAGTACTCAAGCACATTTTTCAGTGGAGATTTTTGCAGCTCCCCTTTGAGTAAGCATTTCAATCGCTGGATAGGGCCTCGAATCAGAATCAGAAAAACAGCCATTCCCCAACTCTGATCCTTCATGAAATCAGCCTAGTCATCTCAAGAAACTATGAGTCATTGATATTCCATGCTTCCCTTGTCTCCACTTTAAGGCTGCAGCCACTATTTCTCTTGGAGCGTATAAGTACATTAAGTGGCTTCTTGTGCCTAGCCCGGCTCGGTATTGATTTAGTGGTGCTACGCTGGATTTCTGCTGCATAATGAGGTCTCATCTCATGATAATCTCTAAGTGGAACGCAAATATTCCTTAAGGCTTGTGTAATTTCATCATGACTGCCCCACTTCACTGCTGGCTTGCAGTCAAAGTGAAGGATGACGATCTACAACTCATCCTGTCAGGGCTCACTCCACACTGGCTCCCACTCGTGCAAGCTGCCAGGCACCGTTTCAAACTAAACGGCAAAACAGGATTGCAGGATGCAGCGCTGTTTACTGGTCCTCAGCTGTACTGGGAGAAGAAAACAAAACAAACAAACAAACAAACAAAAAAAGTCACTTGAAGCATGCTTGTGAAAATTAACATAATAGTTTTTGATAGGCAGTAAAACAAAAGCAAATGAATTCAGTTGTCAAAGATAGTAGGCCATGGAAGAGACACAGTGCTGAGGTGAAAAAATATCCTCAGGCGGTGTCCTTCAGTCTTCCTAACTTCCTTTCTGCTTCCAAAGCAAATAATTTGCTGCAGCAAATAGCCAAAAGGCTCTGCAGCTTCTTTTTTTTGTTGCTCAACTAGTGTCTGCACTCCGATACATCATGTTGGATTGTGCTAGGAGGAAGATAGAGCAGCATTTTCATTGTCGGGATAATAAAAGAGAAAGAATGCTACTGCTCATTAATGCAAATTGGTATCAAACCGAAGAAAAGCGTTTAGCCCGTTGCAGCGCAGGACAGTATACATCACCAGTTATTCATTCACTCTATGGTAATATGGTTGATGAGTTTGCAATGGCCTGCCCAGATCATGAAGACTATTATGCTTGAGAAAGGAACATCTTGTTTTTATTATCTCTCATAATGAATCGATTTACAGCAAGCGCCCGTGGCTCGCCGCTGAAGGGGATTTTGGCTGAGTGTAATCTTGACAGGTGGTGTGAGCACTGCCGTCCCCATCATTGAAAAAGACAGGCTCAGAATCAGAGTCATCTCCGAATTCTTAATAAGGTGGAGAGGCCTGCTCTCCATAATTTATTTCCACCACACAAATATGACATTAGTGTTTACTTCTGACTTAGTATGACGGTTAAACATTCGTACTGGTGTTGTGAAAGAATAATGGATTAGCTCCTAGTTAAACAATGGACTTGGTAACTAAATGTTTCCATTTTTGAATGTTTCATACTGCATTCGGTCTCTTTGACAAGATGTCTGGGAGAGTTTCTGTAAATGTGCGTCACTATGTGTGTGGTTTATGTACACAAAGACAAGTCTTTATGCATGGGTTTGTGTTGTGTGGCATGAAGTTGATGCTACATTCACTCCCACTCTCTGCTGTCTCTGGAAATGTATTCTTGTCTTCCTGATCTGCTTCTGAATGCATGTTGTGGTTGTTCGTACACATAAATAAGGATAAAACATCCATTCAAGGACATGAATACACTCGCAGTTCTCTGTGTGATGTGATTGTGCAATAACACAATTAGCTTTCCAGCATGTACACATACACACTTTGAGGTGCCTGCGTGCTTCCCTCTGTATCTGTATGATATGATGATGTTTTTGTTTATGGACTTTCACATGACCTTTGAAGAAGTTTGCCCCCACAGCCAGCGCTGCCTGTAGCATCCCAGATGAAGCCTGGCTGTGTGGATGCTATGTGCCTAGCATGTAATATGGTCTGACCTTGATCCTCTGTCTCTATTTTCTATTCCCCTCCATGAGCTTGGAAAGGTGAAACACAGACGGCTCCACCGACGCCGCTCCCTGCATTGTGTGCAATTGTTCTCCGATCCCACTTTATCCGATTTCTCCCCTTGCATTCTAACACCTACCCGCGTTTTTCTCTCGCTTTCACTCTCTGAATCTCCTCTTCACCTCTTGCTTCTGTTTCTTTTTTTTTCTTTTTTTTTTTGTTGTTCTCGTCTCCTCTGCAGCAGATAAAGAAGTCGAAGACTACTACACTCGTAAGCGCCACCTGCCCGACCTTGCAGCAAGAGGCACTCTTCCACTGCATGTTCTCAAAATGAGTCAAGAACAGGTGGGTGCACGAGTGCTCGCTTTAAGTGTGCAGGCGTCTAAACAAGGTCATGTTCTTTGCTTTTGTTTGCATCTATGAGGCAAATCACGAGTGCTATCTCTGAGTCTCCAGATTTGAATTAGTTAGAAGCTGTAGCTGGTCTTTCATTTCATTCTGCAGTGGTGGGTGGCAGAGCTTTTTTACCCCTCAGCCTGTGAATAAACTCACCTCATTCATCTTTTTCTCGGCAGCACCGGGAACAGCAGCAGCAGCAGCTCCAGAGCCAGCCCCCGCAGTCCTCCATCTCCCAGGTCCCTCCCCAGTCGCAGTCTTCACAGCAGCCGTCTCAGCAGAGGCAGAGGCCCCGTCGTGTCCAGAGGGCCATGTCCCAGGACCGTGTCCTGTCTCCACAGAGGGCCCCACAACAGGATTACAGCATGTCTTCTAATGGTATGTCCCCATATGGAGGCAGGATCCTCTCTGACGAACAGCTCCTGTCTGCAGAGCGTCTTCGATCCCAGGAGCGCCTTCTTCCACAGGACCGCCACACCTCCCAAGATCGCTTGTACTCCAAGGACCGCATGTACTCTAAGGACAGACTCCTGTCGCAGGATCACCTCTACTCAAAAGACCGCCACTACTCTCAAGACCGCCTCTATTCACAAGATCGCCTGTACTCACAAGACCGCCTCCTATCCCAGGATCCTCTGCTCTCGCCAGATAAGCTGATGATGTCTCTGAAGCGTGGCATGGTCAGCAGTATCTCTGGTGGGTTTCGTGGCAGCGACAAGTCAATGTCGCGCGCCATCTCACACACAGATGTCTTCATACCAACCACGCCTCTTATGGATCGTTACAAGATGACCAAAATGCACTCCCATCCCAGTGCCTCTAACAATGGTGGCGGCGGCGGCGGCGGCGGCAGTGGTGGGGCACAGGGAGGGGGAGGCACGGGGCACTCCAACACTTTAGCTATGAACCAGACAGCATCTAAGAGGCAGGCGTTTGCCTCCAGACGGACTCACACTGTGGAACAGCTTCACTACATCCCACAGCACCACCAGCAGCAACAACAGCCACAGCACTACCGCACAGGCAGCAAGACTGAGGTGACTGTGTAACAGCAGCCAGGGACTAGCTTGAACTGCACAGGAAGAAGCACTGTTGCGCGCCAGGGGGCGGGGGGGTACACCGAGGTACGGCGGGTTACGCTGGCGTTCTTTTAGAGTAGGATGGTGGTGATTTCACTTTCTTTGACTGAGGTTCCTGCAAAGTCAGAGATTCCAGGACCAAGAACATCCACTAGCTTACTGTGAGAGACCGGGAAAACAATCTACACTGTACACATGCCCAGCTAGATCTGAAGCCAGAGAGGGTTGTGGATAAGGGGGAGGGAGTGGTACTATCCAGCTAACTTGCCTACTATTAATTCCACTGTCTTTATTACCCTATTCATCCACAGGCAACGGCCTCATTCTGTGTGTGTTTTAGTGAGAAAACACTAATTGTGTGTGTTTAAGCCTATATCAAACCCCTTTGTCCGACAAATCTATTCCGTGACCTTTTCTGGCAAATCTTAAAGGGCTTTGCATGGTTAAACACAAAGACCGATTCCTCCGTGACTTCTGTTGTGCAACACAACGCCACCGCAGGTGATGAACTAGGATGAGCCTGTAATGACTTATTAATATATAAATAAATGAATAAAAACTACCATTTGTACGCCCTGTCCCACTCATAGCTCTAGTGAATCTCAATGAGAGAAATTGAAATGGATGTTATCAGCACTTGTATTTGGTGCCTCTGACAGATATTCCATTTCTAAAAATGAAGTGGTTTTGTGGGTTACAAAGCACAATCAATAAAAAAAAAAAAATTCTGTTCTGTTTTTGATTTTGTTTTTGAGTTTGAATAGTGACGGCTAGCTTGTTTTGTTCTTAAAGCAATGGCGGGTTTTTTTTTTTGCTTCCAGTAGACGATTGTAAATAAGCTATTTTAGAAGCAGTATTATGGACAAGTCTGTACTGGATGGACTTTGTATTAGACTGTCTGTTTTCAATAGATTCTTTAAAAAAAAAACAACAACTATAAATCATCACTGTTTCGTGAGTTCAGAATAGAAACCCACTTAACCAAGTATTTGACAGGATAAATTAATACTATACTGTGTGTGTCTTTGCAAAACTGTTTGTAGAACGAAAAGTGAATGAATGTGTTGTTGATAACAGATATACCACTGTTCATATTTGGATGTAGACTGTGTTCCATTGACATCAGAGGAGTTGAACATCATGGAAATGGACTATAATGCTTGTCAAAGTAGGGTCAAATAAACCATCCATATTTTTCTAAACATTCAACGTGGTTGCTTGGGAGACGTCTGTGTGGTGTGTTTCTTACTGCTTTTAAAAAGTTAATACTACATGTTAATCACTGTATGATTTTGTTAAACCTGGGTTGGCAAATATTGTGAGTTTTAGCTATAAAGGCACTTGAAGCAGAGTGTTTATCACATATCAGCAAGCTTAGACAGCATAAAGAGAAAGGACGATTTGGTGGTTTGCAGGTCGACACGCACGAAGACTTAAAACAAGGCTAAATTTGCTGCACTACGGCTTCACATTTACACTGAATAGAGCATTAGCTCAAACAGAGCTCGGAATTCCAGCCTGCATCTGCTTACTGGCAACGAGCTTCAATCATGCTTCATCAGCAGTTTGGCTACCAGCTGATATTCCTTTACTATGACTCGGCAGATTCACTCATGCAGACGCACTTTGCTGCTACATCTCCCTCCAAGTATCAGTCCTACCAGCGGAGTCACTGGTTAATTTTGGACATTGTGTCACTGACTAAAATGAAAATCACTGAAGCTGTGGAGACATAACTTTCACTTTGTGACCAAATTTTGATGTTCACTGACCTTGATCAAAGACATACCTCCTCCATTAGGCCTCTCAGCAGTATACAGATATGAAGCTACTCCACATCACACAAACACTTCTACTTTCCAACCAAACTCCAGTTTTAGTCTAGACATCGTTTGACCCGCAAATTGGATTTGGCTGAAAAAAAGTGAGTGTTTCTCAGACTTCAAGGTTTCATATAACCATTGTTCCAACAGCACGTCAATTACTGTATTTGACCGTCCACTTTGAAACACAGTCTTTGAAATGTATTCGAAACAACAGTTATATTTAACCATGACATCTAACTCACTCTCAATTTTCAGCCAATTTCAGCCTTCTAACGTCGCTGTCTAGATGTGTTTTGACCTGCAAAGCAGAGAATGCTTCGCAGACATACCTCCGATCACCACAGCCTCCTATTTAAACGGGCAGTCCACCAATTTTACACACAACAGTCCAGTTTCTGTGTAAAATTGTAAAATTACTAGTTATAGACTGTGTAAGTGGTTGCATGGTGTCCTTCGTGGCACCAGAGGAACTGACAAAATAACTACATATCCTGGGCTTAGAGGCCACACATTTATAACACAAAGCTTCTATGAAAATCTGGAGTTTGAAAAGTGAGGGGATAGGTAAGTAGGATCTACACACTATCCAGCTGCATTGTGGGAAGTGTGGTAAGTTTAACACTTGACCCACAGGACCTAAAAGTATATATGAGGTTCTGCTGCTTTGATTTTCACCTGCTGTTTCAACACCTTATCTGACAGTACGTCACAGTCAGACCCACATTTTTAACTGACAGTTTCACCACGATGTATGGCACCAGCGTTCGCCAGGGCTGTACTTCAATTTGACATCTGAATTAATATGGTTGACTTTAATGCTGGTCAGTGCAATTTCAGACCTGTTTTAAATTCATGGAAGGCCATGGGTGTGAACGACAATTCTCACAGCAAACAACAGTGCCTGCAATTGCACTCCCCCACACACAGGGAAAAAAAAAAAAAAAAAAGAAAGGACAAGAAAAAAGCGGAATAAGTTTGGGTTTCCAATTTACACTGATCCTCTAGCCCATCACCATTTAAATGAAAATATGAGTTTGCAATCAGAAAGAATCTATGGAAGGGAGAGCAGCTGAAGCGTGAGAGGTAAGATGGCTATGATAGCCTGGGACAAACACTGCAACTCAAGCGAAGGGAAGAGGAGGAAAGTGACCAAGAACAGGGCTTTCCATTAAATAATCAACAGCTTTCAAACTGTCTCTCCACATCTCATATGGCTCTGCTTTCTTCAACAATGTTTTTCATTACCCACCTTCCACTTTTAATACAAAGGCTTTTGCAGCCTCTGTTGGTTGTGCCTACACGTGAAATACAAAGGGTTTTGCTCCTCAGAAAGTTTCCCATTGACATTCAGAGGATGAAGTTTAAACAGAGAAGGAATACAGCTGGTTCTATTAAAGTGTAGATGACATGAGTGTGGAAGCGCTTTTTTCAACCCTGAAAAGTGTCTGGTGCAGGTCTTCGGGTGGACTGCCTACAGTACAGGCCCAAACAAGTGTCCCCAACAAGATTAGACAGGCAAGCAAAACCCAGGACAAGAAAGTCCTCAAATCACTTGTTGCACCACTCAGTACTGCTCCTAAAGTTTAAAACACGGAAACAACTGAAGGCAACTCACCTATGGGACGAGTTTCCCTATCCCCAATGGAAATTACACCCTTGTACTTCAACACTGAGTTGATTTGGACAAAGACAAGCAACCACTGTGCTTGACTGTGAAGATATGCTGTACTCTCATTCTGCTCATTCCACCTTAAAACAGCCTGATGCAGCTTATCGCTCTGCCCTGTGTTTCATTACAAGAGATTAATATAACACTCCTCAGCGTGTGAGAGAAATGAGGTTGGTTCTCACAAGCAACAAAAAGACAACTCCACACATCATTTTTGTAAATGTCTCCCACTAATGCTGCCTCAGAATATCACACCTCTTCAACTTAAAGCGTATGTTCATCAGAGCAGATCCAAGGACTGGCTAATTCTGACACCCCACACTAAATACTGAGTGTGGAAAGGCTTTACCCTGCACCTACTCTGCACCTAATAAATGCAATGAAATTACAAACGACTTTAAAATATGAAAGTCTCATCCCACTGAATCTATTTAAACTTTAAATCTTAGCTTTTTAGAGATGTCTGGGATGCTGTTTGTGTGTGCTTGTGTGTGTGTAGTGTGTCTTTTCTATAGGTGGCAGAAAGTATAGTGTAGTATGGTACAGCCCACGAGTATATTGGGCTCCCAGTGGGATAGAGTAAAACAAGGCCCCCCGACACACACAGACTTACAAGGTGAAAACAATCTCAGCCACGTTGTTTTGGCTGGTAGCAGAAATTAAACAAAAAATAAGTGTCCTTTTTTTCCCTACTGATCCTGAACTGATCTTTTTTTAAAAAAACATCTAAAATCTAATTAAACACTAGCTTTGACTGCAGAATTTCAATAGGATGTTAACAGATTAGAAATTCAAAATCAGACAAAAGTGACTGTCAGAAAAACCTCTGTGTGTGTGTGTGTGTGTTAGCACACAAGTGCCAGCTTGAATGTGGATGGAGATAATCATTGCCATTATGAGTCACAGTAAGCTCCAAACATGCACACAGTAGGTGCTGTTGCTGTGACTAGTTTCTGCCTGACTGCTCAAAACGTGCCCCAAATCACCGTTCTCTCCCCGCTTATCTCCCTGCATGCAGGACCCAACCCCAGTTATTTGTGATAATCCACAGATTGTAGGCAGCTAACAGACATTTGTTTTACGACAGATGCCAGATTCAGATAAACATTTAATTAGCAACTCATCAGCTCTGTCAAAGCTAATTACCCCAGTCTCCAGCCCTAGCCAAAAACTGCTCCTCTTGCAGTTGGTCTGCACAGCAGCTGAGTGTTCTGGCTGTGGCAGGATGCAAAGAGCCAGAGGCTGAACAGAGCCGAGGTCCTCATATTGTACCAGGAGCGGCTAATCCAGCCATTCTGCCACAGCTGAGTCTTATGGGTCAGAGCAGTGAGTAGAATGGGTTAGATAGAATTACAGGCTGAGACAACATTGTACTATTTATCAGCACTTTACACGCCTGTTGTGAAAATTACTGCGAGCGAGGTGTCTCGGCGGCGCTTTTGGTTGTCACGACAGCACATTTCTCGGCGCTCAGAAGGAGTGTGATGTGAATTTCAGGATGGGTGTTTGGCTGACAAGTGGTTTCTGGGAAGTGTAGTACAGAAGTGGCTGCTGAGCGCCAAAGGTGTCAGCTGAAAAGAAGAAAAAACTGACAAAGTAGTGATACTTGTCTGTCTTCCACTAAATGACCACAGGACAATCAGACCGTCCTCCTGTCAGGGGATAATTTGAAGAACACATGATGAATGGTGAATTGCACACGGAGGCAGAGAACAAGGGTGGGAATTCAAGTCATTGTCTCCATGGTTATTAGTTATTTTTGAGCCCTGCAATCACATGATGACATTTCACTGAAATTAGAATTATGCATACTTACATATCACACACACCGAGGCATCTCTATAGCATTCATATCAGGAGCTTTCTGGACTGACCTGTAACCTAGCAACCGCGTGACATACCATACAAGCAGGTACCTTCTTTCCAATCTGAGCATGAACTGTTTCATAGACGCGCCCCCCCCCCCCCCTCCGACTCCAGCATTCTCTCCTCAGTAGCATGCCAACAACACTCATACTACCTACAAATATGAAATATGAATGGTAACACTGTTTTTAGCCTTTTGAGACCAGGGGCCTGAAGCTGCTGTTGTCTGCAAAGCCCTATCATTAACTGCTCTGGAGAACTGTTATGCATCTGGTCTTTCATGTCACATCAGGACAGCGGTTGGTCCCCAGGGGCGGCTGGAGGACTCCTCGGTCCAAAGATTATACAGTCTGTTTGTCTGCTCTGAAGTAAGCTGCAAACATGAGCATACACTGCTAACTAGCTTACATTGTAACTGAGCGTTACTTCAAAGAAGCAAATCTTAAGATAACTTCAGCATTTTGAGGGATTACACATTAACATCCAATGCATGTGGAATCCAAGATGCTGCTGTGTCAGAGTTGAGGGTAACATAAGTGGCTCCATCCTGCTCTTTATTGGATTTGGAGAGCTTTACAGTCCAGCAACCTCTGCCAACATTATCCACGACAGCACTGTTTATCAAAAAGACCTACTCCCCATACCCACAGCCCTTTCTCTTGTAACAATAAAACATACTTATATAAAATGGTCACTAGTGACAGTCATTTTGGAGATTGACAGCCATCACTGAGAAAAGAGATGCTGCTTTTGTTTAGTTCTGTGTAAAACATTTGACCCATTGCTTAAACGTTAATGGTGCCAAAGCTTAGCAAAGGGTCAGTAACATGAGTTAGTAATGTTTTATCTCTCTATACAATCACAACATTTCTGTAGCAGCACTGCTGCACCAAAATATTTCTCCTGTCCAAAGCCATATTATAGCTGCATGGGCACTGTGTACGTGTGCACAGGCAGGATCTATTTTCATAATGCCATCTGAAGGTGTAATTTGGGAGTTCTACATAAATTGCCTCACCCTGCATCATTGCTTTCCTCCTCCTACTCCTCCTCATCTGCTCCTCCTCCTCCTCCTCACACCTCTCTGTCTCTGAGCGCATTGTTAAGGCCCACTAATAACCAGGAAAAGGAGACGCCGGGGAACCTGGGCTGAGACAGCAAGAGAACAAGAAAGAAAGAAAGAACGAGGGAGGGAGAAGTTTTTAGAGCTGGGTTCTACTGTAGATGGTGTGTGTGTGTGCATGAGTCTCCAATGTACATGTTGTTGAGGGATATATCCATGAGACTCCGTACTTTCTGCTTTGGAGAGGGTTTATTTAATCTCAAATGGGGAGGAGGGAAGAAGAAAGGAGAGAAGTGGAAGGGAGAGGGGGGAGAAGAGAGTGAGGGGGACAGAGTTGGTCTAAAGACTTGTAAAAGAAGAGGCAGGACTGGGAGACTGGAAACGGGAGATAGGGGAATGACTGCATATTGGCACTAAAATGGGATATATTGTAGAGTATGTGAAAATAAACCACATGCACAATCTGGAATGACAAGATAAAACATCTTTACTCTGGAAGATTTTTGGAAAAAAGTAAAAAATGAAGGGGAAATTTTTTTGCACATATATAAAAATATATACTGTTTATGATCAATTACGACAGGATTATGTTATTAGAAAATGCGTATAAAGTGTAGGTAGTTTTACAGATTTGGAGTCAGCTAAAATGTGTGAAATCACCCAATAGTTAAATTTATTTTGTGATATTCCCCAACCAGCTACAGATTTATAACACCTCCTCATAAAGTGACTCACAGATACTTGATATTACTAACATTTTTCCACTAACACATGGAGATAATAAGCATTTTAATAACTTAGAAACAGTAGTTTGAACAAATCGCGCAGCCGTGGATAATTTTAATAGTTTACAACTACCAAACCTGCATTTAAAGGAGATTTTACATTCTAGTAACCACACAAAGAGAGAGAGAGAGAGAGAGAGAGAGAGAGAGAGAGAGAGAGAGAGAGAGAGAGAGAGAGAGAGAGAGAGAGAGAGAGAGAGAGGTGGAAACTGAGACAGGCTCAATCACTTTTGTTTCTGAGATTATACTCTCATGTGTCATCGTCTGCGGCTGGAGAGAGATTTCCCACCGATGGATGTGACACTGGAAATTCACCAGGGCAAACAGTCACAGTCCTAAAGATGCCTGTGTGTGGAGGTGCACTTTAATTAAGCAATAATATACATGCAATTCTACCAGGACTTTGTCCAGTGTGACTTTAAAACAGGGCTGCAGTCCCTGTGGCCACAAGTGGCAATTACAGAATAATGGCACACTGAGTTTACCTTTGTTTTCCATTTCATTTACTGCTTTGTGAAAGTAAAGATTGGAAAAAGTTTTACTATTCTCTCCCAGTACTGTTGTGTTATATGCCTCTACACTAATTATATTCTTGCAGTAGAAGTAAACAAGCTACCAAAAAGTAGCCTGCTGATATGTTCAGCTGCCTCCATCTGTCATATGACCTGTGCTTCCCTCAAAAGTCTCCACAGTGGAATGGGACCAAAAGCAGTACACCACAAATGTCTTCTCAGTGTATACACACTCTCAGTGATACCCGTTACACAGCAATGTCTGTCTTATGTTTGCTGACAACCATAAGCTGCAGGTCACGCAGGGCCAAACCCCTGAGTGTTTTGAATTGAGAAAGGTTGTGTTTGATGACTAACAGATTCAAGTTTTCATATTTAAGAGGAAGATTGTCACTTCTTTCATAATCTTCATGGTCTCACTTCAAATTTATTTGGCCAAAATGAGACTCTAACCCATGACCCTGTTGGCACCATATTCATAATAACGTATCTAAACTCCGGCTAGATCTGCAGAAGCAAGGCCACTCCAGCTAAGGTCCACTTGGAGGGGTTTTCTTTGGTCTTCAGGTTGAAGGTCCACACATACGTAGGTCCCCTCTGACGGGTCTTGTAGACAGGACACTGGTAGACGTTCCTGCTCTCCTGTTTGTCCACCGGGATGGCCCTGATGAAGATGACTGGCATGGCCGGGGTGAGCTCTTTCAGACGGGCATCTACAATCATGCCAGTCTGAAAGAGAAAGAAAGTACGGGAGAGGGAAAGAGCGAGGGAGGGGCCGTGTGGGAGGGATGACAAGCCAGTCAGCCACAGACAGAAACACTTCACAGAGCTGAGGGAAGTTATAAATTGGTTTGAGGTGCAAAGAAAACTTCATCCGGAGGCTGTACTTTCCATCGAGGATCCGTTTAATAATGTTCTTTTGTAGGAGAAGAAAAAAAAATAGATGTTTGACTTATCGTGGTTGGCACAAGCGATGTTAGGCTTTCAGTTTGCTGAACACAATACCGCGGTACCCTTGAAAAGTGGTGAAAGTCGGCGGAGTTTGAGTCGAAGTCAAGCTGCCCTGCCTCAGAATACACACTCTCTAAACACACTGAAACAGAGTGGTCTGTCTCATTAATTAATCCTCCTACACTTAGCGCCTGACAAACAGAGGTTTCTCCATGCATGCACAGTGACTTTCAGGAATGAATGTAAATCCTGATGACTTTGGAAAGCTCAGAGGACAAAACCCTAATTGCATCTGCAATTGCTATGAAACTTTAAAGAGGCGTTAAATACCAATAACTTTACGTCTATGAGTGTAAATACAAATAATGGGGATCATGAAGCGGTCCATGTGGGCGCATTGAGATTCTTTTTAAATTAGTTTAATGACACAGTATATACGCTGTTACTACGGTAGAAGATTTCTATTTTTAATGTTTCATCTCACAACATATTGAGGGAGTATAAATGTATTAACAGTTCAGTGGTGTCCATCACATAAACACACACGCTTCCCCTGTGCATTTCTATCATATATAGTATCTTGCCATCTTTGATGTCTGGGACCCTTCTGAATAAAGCACAAGGTTCATTAATATAGATGAGTAGGTTTATCATAAATCTTTGACTTTTATTGCAGCACGGAGCTGTGTCCAGATGGATTGCTGCTTACTCTTCTATTCACACTCAGCTACTCCCCGCCAGTGGCACAAAACTGGCCTTGGGGCCGAGAGCAAGGAGTGAAGAGGGGAGGAAGAGAAGAGCGGAGGGGGTTGTGAGGAGAAGCTGCTCCGGGCCCGTCTGTCCGCATGTCTATTCGTCTGCGTCTCCAACTTTAATGAAGAAAAAAATGAAGCACTCCTCTACAGGGCGTTCTAAGTGCTCAGGTGCAAACTCTGCACATTCCCTAATTAAGAAGTCTACAGGGATGCTCCCTGAAAGCTGGGTACATATACAGTGGCTGTATGTATGTAGATAGATAGAGCCCTGGGAAGCTGAGTAATGCATGGTGCTCTGAGAGCTGAACGCAAGCAGGATGCAAAGGAGAACATTAAACCACAAAGGGAATGTGGAAGCCCTTTAGAGGAGAAATATCGAAGTTACTTGACTTGACTCAGTTTAAAGATGCATGCGGAAGTGAGCTCACCCATGTGAGTCTATCATCCATCATCAGAAACACAGTGTAGAGAAGATTTCTGTAAAAGGTTCTTGTGTGAATCAAAGTGTGCTGTTTTTGATTTTGTATCCACACCTTCCCTGGAGACCAGATGTCAACATCATTTGCTGAGTCTGCGACAGTCAGCTGAACAAAGAAATCAATGAATAAGTCATGTACCTGTGTGTCCCAGCGTGCACCCTCCATGTACAGCCCGTGTACGTACGCCCCTTCGCGAGGCGGGGAGCTGAAGTCCTCCCGATTCTTCTTGGTAACGTCACACTGCAGACCCATGCTGTCCAGAGGCCACTCGTTCCTGTCATCCACACAGAGGGAGATTTGCTTGTCACATGGAGCGGTTTCCATCACAGTGATGCCCTGACGAAAACCAAACCTACCTTCGAGCCATAGCCTGCATGATGGCTGTGAGGAAGGACTGAGGGTTGAAGAAGCCAGCTAACCACACTGCAGAGGGCAAGACGAAGTCAGCTGACCAGGCTTCCAGCTCTTTGATCCTGGCTAGCAGGTCAGTGAACCACAGGGCCAGGCCGGACATGGAGGGATACGCCCGCTTGGTCCAACTGTCAGGCACCACGTCCAGGAAAATGGCGTTCTGAAGGTTCTCCATGTCACTGGTCATGGTTAACTCTCCCTGAAGGGTGAGGGTCACAGACAAAGAACATTTTAAGTCCAGCTGAAATCATCCATCTTTAAGCCAAATTTGAAAAGCTTTGTTAATATTTTTTATTGATGAAAGGAAGAAAAAAGATCTCTGTGTGTCCTTGTGTCCTTGGCTAGCTAGTCTGCTAACTGAGCAGGGCAGTCTCTAACAGGAGAGGTAACATAGTCTCTTCCCTCTTGACTTGTAACTGTGTGCAAACCTCTTGTGGAACAATTTACACTCTGACAGAGGAGTTTAAAAAAAGTGATGCAACACAGTTAATTAACTATGAAAGCATCTTCTGGTTTGATGCTTTCCGTTCCCACAGGCCAACACACTGCATGGCGGCCTGCCACCAGGAGCAACATGGGTTTAGACACTGTGACATATGGATAGAGGGGCCAGGGATTAAACCGCCAACCCTGAGGTGAGAGGCCTCAAATTTGTAGATGAGTCGAAGACGTTGTGGTTCAAAGTTTGTGGCTTTTTTTTGGGTTGTGTGACTGTGGAATAAAGATTTCACTGTTTCGGGTACTTACTTTTTGCTCAAGAGACAAAAGGACATGAAATTGGAAGATCTGTATGCTGTGGCAAAGAAACAACATGGAATCTCATTTCAGTTGAACTTTATTAGTGCTGTAATTAGAATTTTCCAGTGTTTGCTGTACTTTGATGAACAGGCGGTGTGCGGATATTAGAAAAATCTGTTATATAGTTTGGTTTCCATCCTCTCTCCGGTCATATGGATGATATCTATTTTAATTAGGATGACAGTTCTCAGAGCTAACAGATGCTGCCTCTTTTGTACAAAAGTTCTTCGTTGGTTTGTGAATTTTCATTTCAGGAAGGAACCAGTTGTTTAATGTGTCACTTCCTGTCTGCCTCAGCAGCTAAACATTGGAGGTGACACCTCCCCGCCGCACAAGGTGTTGAATGGTAACAAACCCTACGAAACTACTGGTGCATACATAAACTTGAGGACAAGCACGCCATGCCAGATAAGGAAACATGCTGTTAGATAGCAAAGAGAAGACGGCACTGAAGAGTAATGAGACAGCGTACGAGTGAAAACGGTGGCGTCCTTCACCAACTGATACTGCAGCTGATGTATTGCTGATGTATAGATACCCATATGTGACAGTCATAACAATTCTTTATAAGGGTGATAAGATTCTGCAGATTTATCTACATCTGTGCATGTACTGTGAACCTTTCACCTTCGCAACGCTCCTGAATACAATCCTGATCTGTCAGTTCAGCCACAGTGCACTCGTCATACCATGGCACCATCTCACCAAGGCTAACATTCTGATAGTTCCTATTTATTCCACTATAAAAGACGAAATATGATTCCATTTGCTGGTACAATAGTCTACATGGCTTTTAAATCACTGAGCCGATTTATTGAGGCTTGTAGTGTCGGGAGATCGAATCCTCATAACTCCTGACAAACGCTTTTACACATTTTTTTTTCTCCCCCTGTCTTTTTCTCTTCGTTTGTTGTTAACACATGACTCAGTCAGGCTTGACACACACGGCGTAGACGTCTCATTCCTTTCTGCTTCTCTGTAAGCCACATCTCTGAGTCACTGTTAAGACTACGCTTCTGACAAACAATGGAGGAAAAAAAATATGGTTTATTTATGCAGGAATACTAATGCAGCAGCCCGATGGAGTCAACAGCAGTCAAGCCAACGTGGAGTGCATCACAGGCTGACGATAACTGAGGGTTTTGAGGTGTAAACCCAGAGACAGTTCACTTGAAGTTCATTTAAGGTTTTCAGCTCTTGGTAAACAGAGAACAGGTAGTATGAAAATCACCCCACCTCCAAATGGGGCTTTAGTCTGATCTAGCAATATGTTAAAGATTCTGCCTACAGAACTACAAATGCTGTTGCTTCTTTCTCGAAAATCTTCACCTATTGTTGCAAATACCACAAACAAAGATGTATGACCAACTTCATCTGTTGAATGGAAAAATTTAGATGCTTGTTTGCACTGACTTCCCACCCCAATATATCGCCCTCTGAGAATTTGTGTATGTACCTGCCACCTTAAATCCTGTTAGACTGCAAAGGGCAGCTTCATTATCTGCCCAGAGACATAAAGCTCAACTTGTTCGCTTGCGTCTATAAGACTAACTCCTGTGTGTAAATAGTTTTCGGGCAATTTGACTAAATACATTTTCAAAATGTACAAATATGAACCACGTAAGAATTTTATGAACTAAAACAGTAAAGGTCTTACAACTTTCTACAAGGGTCTGAAGTTTAGCCAATCCTACAGGGGCTAGTTTACTTGACTTTAGTGTTGTAAATGACCTGACAAATTTGCTTTTGGGGCTTCAGAGCAGCTGCTCACTTTACCTGCTTGGTAATTTAGCCTTAGAAGGATAAAAGCTAATGTGAGTTCAGCCTCAGCTGCTACAACAGAGTCAAAATGTGTTCATGCTTATCACCTTTTGGTCACATGTGTAAGTGTATGGGGTAAAGAAACAAACCAAAAACATCAAACAAAAATAAAATAAAGCACTTCCTCGGGTTACCCATAGATTTTACTTCACATTTTGTCAGGTTAGAGATCAAATATTAAAGCTGCTGTAATCAATATTTTATATTAACCATGGATCAAATTACTGTGTGTAATGTGGAAGGGGCCTCCCATAGTGATGAACACACAGAATTATCACACGACTCTGCAGTTTCCCTCAGCTTTATGGAGCATTTTAATGTCTTCAGCAGCAGCAGCAGCAGCAAAAGCTCTGATTAAACCACACTACACTACCTACTTAGCACCAAGCAGCAGAGAAAGTTAGCAACTAGCTGATGAACATAGAGGCTAAAGGCTGTTGAGGCTAAAGTGCCAGATATTTTTCTCAGGGGTTGGTGGATGAAAACAGAGCTAAAAGGAGAGTGGATATTGGACTTAAATGTGATGGGTGGACAGAAACATGGCTCCTAATGAATGCTAATGTTTACTCATGTGTAAATAGGCCACTATTTGTTTATTAAGGCAGCTTTCAATATATTACTAAATGTTTTTTTTTTTTTTTGCATTTGTATTCTTCAATCAAGAATTTACTGATGACTCAGCAAGGTACAAGTTAAATGAAAAGGCCTTGGTTAGAAATCCTCTTTACCACCACCCCACCCATGCAAGTGTCACGTTCCTCCTCACCTTCAGCCCCAGGTTGAGCTCGCGGAGGGAGCGTCTGATCTCCTGGGTGAGCAGGTTCATGCGCTCGCACTCCTGCAGCGCCACCACCTGGTAGGGAGTCCTCTCCTCCGCTTTCCCCAGCAGCTCGGCCATGTTGAACTCCTCCGGCAGTTTCTCCATGATCTCCTCTAACACGGCGCGCACCTGATAATATGCGAAGCAACGAGCGAGCGCGTCAGTGAGGGGGCTCGGTGAAGTGACAGTAAAAGCATATTGTTGGAGCCATCTTACTGCTGCGACTCAAGAAACACACAAGGGGAGAGAAATAAAAGTCTGACGAGACACTGGGGTTATCTGTGTCAGATAAACTCAGTGCTGCCAACGCTGACAGCCTGAGAAACTGTTACAGTTTGAAATAGACAGTTGCATAAATATTCATGAAGATATATTTTGCAAAGGCAGCGCTTTGTTTTCAATAACAGTCTAATCCCTCCAGAAAATCAATGCTCACATCATATTTTTGTGGGTAAGTGATGAAAGCTAATGCCTGTGTCAACATTTTCCCAAGGCAACCAGCATTAGCGATCAATCAACGGGTTAGGTGCCGAACAAAGGATATGAGGTCATCATATCTATGGATTTTTCAGTTCAAATATCTGATCTGGGTCTGGCAGCAGCTGAGCACGGAGAATACAAAGTGGGCCTCATTGGTAAGCTCCCCATGGCTGTCATCTGTTAGGACAGGAGTATCCAGGCTTCTGAGCCAGAAAGGTCACACATCATAAAACATCAGGGAAAGGACACACACACACACACACAAACAACATGCACTGGGCTAACATGTTTGATATCAGAGGAGTGTTTGAAAAAGTAAGATCAACAGTCAAACAAGATTTACTTCACCGTAAATCGGCTTATTTTCTGGAAATTTCCTTTCCATAAAGGAGGTTTAAATAAGCCTGACCTAAGTTGTCATGGAAACTCTTACTTCCTGGATAGCTTAGTCCAGCAGCATATTGTGAAAAGCCTGTCTTGAATAAACCTAACAAACTGAACAAGGACAAGCTGTTTCTGGTTTAAGACCAAATCGTTCATGACTTTGAATGATCAAGACTTTGAGGTAACAGACTTATTTATGGGTGTTTGTTTCTCTAAATTTATCTCAGCAACTTACTATGATTTGTTAGTGTGAACACTGTCTCTTTACTAAAGGTGTCATGTTGTGTGTAGTGACACACAGCCACTACCTCTGCTCAGTGTAGTAACACGGCTCCCCCTTGGTCTGATCAAATAATACCTTGCTGTGACTCTGAATGCCCGAGCAGGGACGGTGGCTGGGCAGTGACACTCCATTGCTGTGACTTTTATGTGGGTTGGTAGGGTAGTGACAGAGGAGAAGGGTCTGCTATAGCTTTGAGAGGAAGAGAACCCAGCTGGCCAGACTATTATCTATTACCTATCTATACTTATCTATTATCTAAACACCACTCTATAATATGGTGGGGCAAAGAAGTCAGTGTTTCATGGGCTGAGCAGAATGGATCATCACACAACCCCTCAAATTTATCAGATGATCTTCAGAGGGGCCCCGGACCTTAAGTTTGGAACATGCTGCTGACACACTGAAGCTTGAGAATTAATAATTTAATGATATCATAGATAACAGTATATCAGTCAGACAGACCAAACCAGTACTTTCACTTTAATACTTTAACTGCATTCTGATTAGTGCCAATACTTCAGTAGGATTTTTAATGCAGCCCTCCATTACTTGTAATGGTCTTTGTCTTTAACCACCACCCAACTATCTAATCCAGGCAGTTCAGAGTATGAGCACAGGCTGTACTCACACTGTAAGTGTTGTAGTTTGTTCTTCTTTTAGAGAAAATATACCTATTGCCACATTTCGGATTCAACAGACCTCCCCACATCAGCGGCAGCCATCCTGTTACATAGCTGCCCCATTTTAGATAAACAGAGGTGATTCTGGCAGTGATCCTGGGTTTGTAACCAAGACTCAGTTAAAAACGTAATATCTAATTTGGCAGATGAAATACAATCATTTAAAACAAAAGTTTTACTGGTAAGAGATCTCACGCTGAACGGAGACATTTTAAGTGTAAGTACACTTACTGCACTTACTTTAGCCCTAATCCAAACAAAGATAGTCGGTTTGAAAATCTTTATCGTGCAGCAGCCAGATACTTCTTTTTTTATCCAAACCGCACAGAGTATTTATCTTTCAGATAAATAGATGATCCAGTACCACAGTGATTCAAATGTAATGCTAATACACAAGAGGCACAAAATCCAAACTTTAAAACTAAGGAAATGCCCAAATGGAACTTTATCACTGGCGATTTACACTGTTTGCACCAATCAAAGTGCCATTATTAGGATTAATAGTGTTCTAACTTATGGTTAAGAACCATTTCATCAATCAGAAGCTTAAAAATAAACATGCTCTTCTCATAAATTAAGAGAATTTAGAAGAGAAATCAGGCGGATGGTGATACAAGTTTAAAAAAAGCCTGTAACATAACTCACATTTTGCTGCTTGTTTCAAGCAACACGAAGCATAAATGACTTTTTAACAAAGCCAACACTCAGACAGCCAAGACCCTTATTTATGATATTAAAAAAGTGACACTTGCTCCATTGAGGGAGAGCGCAAGGCTGCACTCTCTCTGACAGAGTATTTGTTTGAGCTTTTACACTCAAATAAGCTTTATTTCAGAGCAGTGCTGAACCAGAAAATGCACCAGAAAATGCCATCTCTGTAAAAAAAATCACCTTGGGTGCTGTCAGAGGCCCCAAACAGTTGGTCTGCAATTTATTTTCAATTCAGTGTGCAGCAGCTACCAGAAAATGTCACCTGTTGTCATCATACATTTAAGGTTCGGCACTCGTTCCCAGAGTTTAGCGAGACAGTCGTCTTCGCGAAAGGCCTTGGTTTACATGTCTCCTGTGTATGAGGGCTTGACTTTTCAAGGCAGAGTATAATATCAGAATCATAACTTGACTTCAAATGCCACCATTTTATCCCCTTAAACCTCACTGGCCTGCAAGTGGGTTTGTCATAACAAATTCAGGCTGTGCAACAATCATTGTTCAAACCCACTGAACATGATTTTCTGTTCCAGTGGGGTTCTAATCTTTCTAAAGATATCAAAAATGTCAAACTAAATTTTGGGGAAATGTGTGGACTGTAAAGTGCAGGAAAGCAAGTAGTATTCAGGTTCTTTACTGACATAAAGCAGCAGCACAACAATCTAAAATACTCCTTTACAAATTGAAGTTCTGCATTATATTCCTACTATCATATCTATCAAACTATTTAATTTAAAGAAATATTATCAGCAAAAACTACTTAAAGTATATAAAGAAATGTTCCTGTGGAAGAACCTGACCGGTCTGCACAAAGCCCTGACCTCAACTCCAACCAGCACCTTTGGCATTAACTGAAACACAGCCAGATCTTAACCCAGTATCAGTGCCCAGATCCCTGCAGGTCTGTTCTAAAGTCTAATGGAAAGCTTTCCCAGAAGACTGGAAGTTACTGGGGCAGATTAATGCCCATGGTTTGGGAATGCAATGTTCAACAATCACATATAGGTATAATGTTCAGGTGTCCACATCTTCTCACTGTGATTTATACACTGGGCTATGAACACACCTTCTGCATAATCTTAAAATACCAGTATCAGCTGACCCACAAATCTACTATCTCGATCTGCAACTGTAGATTTACTGTTTAAGTCATCTTCCTTACCTTCTCCTCACGCATCATCCCACCACCTTCACCGCCTCCCCCGTCCCTGGGCTGCATCTCCAGCACGGTGCGGAAAAGCTTCTCAGAGGTTTGCGTGAGGAAGCCGATCTCTGCGTTGGGATGAAGGCCGTACAGGTAGGGCGACTCAGCAGGTAGGGTGTCATCGATGTACTGGAGCAGAAGAAAGCATGTCAGAACTGTGTAGAACTGAAGTATAAACCCAAAATTATCACTTCTTTTTGGAACTTCAAATTAAGGATTTCACAAAGATTTGACAGTTCATGAACCCTGAAAAATCCAGTCTGTAATAACTGTCGCAGGGCTGTTTTCTTTTTTCTTGAAAGTTTTTGACCTGAATAAGAATATTTTAACTCCAACCCTAATTCTCATCCAGATTATTTTAAATTAAAAACACGAAGATTGGCAACTCCAATTACTCCCTGACTAAAAAGTACCAAAGTCTTTCTTTTTTTCCCCTCCCGCTCAGGTGTTTCTTCTAAAGTACTGCTGACAAAGGACAAGAATGGAACCATATGAGATGAACCAATGATGAGATATTTCTGGGTGAGATTCAAACACTCAGGATCAATTGACTGACTGCTAATGACCATAACAAGGGGAAGGAAATGTGGCATTTTCCATCTGCTGGTCCATAATGAATATCAATGCTTTTAAGTTAGTGCAGATGAAAGTGGAAGCTCAATTCAGACAGGCTACTTTTTTGTGGGGCACTTAAACTAAATTAAAAAAAAAAAAAAAAAAAAAAAAAGCTCTTCTAATCATAGTATCCTGATGAAAGTTTTGATGGAAAATATGTTGGCCTTTAATACAGAAACACTTTGTACTCAGCTTGTTTGATCTCCTCTGTACTTGCTAAGCTAACTTTTGCTGATTGCATACACCTGTACATTGTTGAAAGAGGCGCAGAACTGCTGAGTCACCCAGTTCTTCTTCATGTCTATTCCACCTCTCGTCTCTCCTATAACCAGAGTTTGCGCCAAATGGTTGTGAGTGAGGCGATGGACTAACAGACCCCGGGGGACCCCCAGGCCTTTTCCAGCCCCTGTTCTCTGTCCAAATCTTAACCACTCAACCCCCAGCCTGGTTTGCGTGGTGATAACCAAAATATAAAACGCTCCAGCTTCTTCCACCAGAGCCACTGTAACTGTCACAGTTTGTGCCCACTGAGCAGCACCCAGAGTGAGAGAGAATTAAATACAAGTAGCACTCCCCAGTCCCTCTGGCTCCCTGGGGACCTGATGGGGGAAATCTGGACTGTCTGTGAGAACACATTTCCTGAACCACTGTTATTCATATAAATTTTGGCAGCTGTCAGTTTTTCTTAAGGGACCCCAGTGAAGCTGGTTCCTGCTGTCATAGGATGAAGATTTCAAAAAATGCACTCCAGAAAAAAAAAAAAAAAAAAAACAACCACTCCAAAACTGAAACCAGCCACAATATGCTGGGCCTCGCTCATTTACTCATTTCTGAGGATGATAAATAACATGAGAGCCTTTATAGTGTGTTGCACCATTTGACCCAAGAACCTGCCTCATTTCTGATTTCACCCTGTCAATCAACGCTTGTGTTAAATGATAAATAACAATGTACGGCAAAAAGAGGTGAGGCAGACTGAGGTGAAGCAGTAACCTGATAATGACGGGAGCTGTCGCAGACTGTGTCTGAAGTGTTCTAAAGCAAAAGCAGGCACAATCATGTCAACATTATTAATGGTGAACACATGAGGGATGAAGCTGCTGTATGTTGCAGCATGGTGGCAGAGTAAGAAGCTGCTGGGTTCCATCTCTTACTGGGCAGTCAACACCAGAAACCAGCACGGCACTTATAGGGATAAGGGTGAACATTTTCAGACAGTGGAAGATATTCATAATGTTCCACTTTGTTGTTCACATATGCAACAAACAGCTGTGTACAGCGTAGATTTCTCAGCTACACACAGCTGGATAATCACAGCGTGAAGTGGGTGTGAATGTCAGATCGAAGGTTTCGGACACACACACACACACACACCACTGATTTAAAATAACCCCTGGAGTATAAAGCTAGTTTAAGGGTGTGGAGGCTGGGTTGGTGGATGGTTGTGTAGCATGACCAACTTCACATCCTGTCATCGACTGAATTATAACAAATTAACTTTTAGTAAAAATCTTTTTACTACCTGGAACCACGATCTTTCCCTAAACTTAACCGCAGACTTCTTGGGGTTTATTGCTGAGGACACACAAGGAAGTGTCGACTGTGAAGTTTTCTGGATGAGCGGTTGTTGAGCAAGCTTCAAACATCGCTTTTCTGCATGATACTTGACGTGAAGAACGAGGCTGAACTACACTATGAGTCAATTTACAGCACGTACATGCACGATCACCCAGCCCCGACTGACAGTCACATTTTGAACAGGCGCTGCACTTGTAGAACATAACCCAGCAGTTTGCAGACTCACCCAATACTTCATTTGTGTCAAAAAGGAGGAGGAAAGCACTGTTGGTGACGCAGGCGAAAATTCATGCTTGATCTTGGTGAGTAGTAAAGTCTCAACTCACTTATTCTCCTTCTGAACCACATCTCACAGTCTTCAGTGAATGGAGGTTACTCAGTTGCCACTGACTTTGAAGACAGTGAATTGTGGTTCAAAGCCCCAGAAACAGCAAATAAGTAGTAAAGATTATCTGCACTAACTACATATAGAAGAAAACACTGGAATGGCTTCAGGACAACTCTCTGACTGCCCTTTGGTGGTCCAGCCAAAAGTCCAGAGTTAAACCCTGGAGAGAGAAACTGGAGATGGCAGATCACAGCCACTTCCCATCCAGTCTGACGGAGCCTGAGAGGATCTGCCAGGAAGAATGAGGTGACTGCTCAAATCCAGGTGTATACAGCTTGTTCAGACTTACCCAAGAAGACTCAAAGCTTTGAAAAAGTTTTTAAAAATGTGTTTTCACTTTTCATTATGGCTTACTGCGCTTATTCACCTCTCTGATGGATTGGTGTTGTTTGTTGTTTATCCTAAGGCAAAAGGTGGTAAAGACTCCCCTGCCTTCAATGCAAATACTGTAAGCATGCTTAGTAACAGATTAATAGAAGCCCATAGCTGCAGTCACAAAATCTACTCTTTACACCATTTTATTGTGCTTGTATATAAATATTTTGTGTGTTCAATGACTCATCAAGTTCCGCTTATTTAGATTTCCATGCCTTTCAGCTTTCCCTGTTTTCTAACATTCAAGTTTGCCAGTCAGACTTATTGGCAAACTCTTTCCGCCCACGGAGCAGCTCCACCTCTGAGAATTATTTATATAACTCAAACTACAATCTGTTATGTCCCAGGGACCCATATGGGAGGAGTTTTATTGTTATTGACGTAGCACTGAATTGTAGAACTCTGCACTGTACATGGGGAACAGTGATGGAGAAGGGAAAAACCTTTTAATTATAGTGATTCAATTAAAGCAATATTAAACCACCACTAATTTGTTGGAGGCCACAGAGAAGCTCCTTGGGGACAGAGACAACACCCAGAGAGGCATAATCATAATATTTTCTTGTATTGTAACAATGGGTTACACTGTATTTATTGCCTGAACTCACCATGTTATCCTGTTTTCTGTCTTTTCTATTATGTCCTGTTTTGTTGCTGGGATTATTTCATTTAATGTTTCATGTCTAACAGCAGTGAATGGCCTCATGTGAGTCTAACCCTGTTTGCCTCACCTGGTGGTAGCCGTTATAGTCCATGTTTCCAGGCAAGGGGAATCCAGGCGCAAGGTACAGCTCCCCCTCCATCATCTCGGGCTTGATAAACTCCTCCAGGTAGGTCCGACACAGACGGCGGTCCCAGTCGTCTGTGATGTGACCCCCGTACATGATTTCACCAAACAGGTAGCGCAGGTCGTCATACGGCACCTGGGAATTAGAGACAGAGGGGGATCTTGTTTTGCTGGAAGGTGGCCTGTGGTGCTGAGCTGAGGTCACATGTGTTTAGATTTCCAACTAAGATTACATAAGGTGGGCTTTGTAATCCTTTGCACAGAAATAAATGAAAAACAGAAACACAGGTACCTTAGGATTGGCCTCCAGGTAGTTGTAGAGGACGTTGATAGAAATGGTGAGGTCTCCGGTGTTAAAGGGGTACGATCTGTTCCAGCCTTGAGGACCAAACTTCCTCCTCTCTGCCACAACCGCGTGGAAGTAGCACAGCGCAAACAAAATGCTCTTGAACTCATTCTCCCGTGCACACATTTCCAGCGTGTCCTGGAAAACAAAGACGCACAGATTGACACATTTAAAAGGCGCGTACTAACGCCTCCTCACCTGTACGGCTGCATTAATGGAGCCACATCTGCGTGTTACAGGTAGAAAGTTGTGGCAGGCAGTCCTGTGATCTGTTTTCGTTAAGTCCCCAGCGGTGCAGCGCGCTAACAGACAGACAATGAGATGACTAGATGGCAATAAACCCAACGATGAGATTCCCTTTTAATTGTCACAACTTGTCAGACGCTTTCAGCCTCCAACCGTCTCCAGGGCTCATTATTCCAGACAGGCAAATAAAAAACTGGACGTAAATGGCATTATAATCTCTGGGGGGAGAGACAGTTAAATAAGCATGCCAATAACCCCTATGGAAACAGGAAGGCTAAATTCTCTTTATTCCAGCATGTGTCATGGTGAGTGCCATGGTGAAGGCCTTTCACTCTCCAGGCTGCAGTGCCCTGGGCTGACTCTTATGATGCACGTGTGAATATACACACACACATAAGTACAGTGCAGACTGACTACCCCACACACACACACACCCTTCTGGAGGTTTCGTTAATATTCTGCACAGTACTCCTCTGCTCAAAACAGCTGAAACAGATGCATAGCCTCCCTATTCATGACCTGTGGACTGGAGAGAAACAACACGTAGTCAGGCTGCAGAGAAAAAGGCACATAAACACACACACGTGCACGTGCAGCCAAAAACACACTTCCATCTCTATGAACTGACAGATTTTTGAGATTAGCATCTGGGTATGCATGAGTCTGAATAACCTGAAAAAATTTTGACAGATAAAGTGAATTGATCAGTTTCAGCAAACAGGGAATTGCAAATCCATAACAGCTTATTTCACAACAGTATTATAAAACTGTTATCTCAGTAAAAACCTAAACCATTGTGCCAGCTTTACCATTAGCCTGCCCAGACTCCATCTTACAGGATTCTGGGGATGGAAATAGGCAGCGGAGCTGTACGCATCTCCCAGTGAAAAGGTCAAGAGGAAAGAAACTGTCATTTCTCTGGCTTAGCACAGGCTTTAGCCATGCGGGTGGGCTATTACAGAGAGTTAGCCTTACATTGATTAGCTTTCACTGAGTACACATGACTGGAATATTCCCTCCATACTTGCCTCAGCGGACCTCCCCGAGGCTCGGCACAAGGCAAAGGCTCACAAGCACGTTGCACTTATCAGGCAGATAGACATCGGCAAACTAAGGATCATGGAAATGGACTGGGAGGAAGCCGAGCACTCAGGTAATGGTGCGGAGGAAGATGCATTGGCAGCCAAGCACTGGGGTAATGGTAAGGCTTAGATAGAGACGGAGAACTGATAAGGTAAAGAAAAGCCGGGAGAGGCCACTGCAGTGCACTGATCCATTCTTACTACGGAGCCTGTAGAATGGCCCAGCAGCGTGATATTGTCATTCACCGCCACTCACTGATAACAAACACAAAATATAGCGAATTGACTTTGTTGTGATCTCCGTCCTAAAGTAATACCTCCATCTCCCCATACAATGTAACAACACAAACTTTTAACGTTAGCATGTGCTACGCTCACATCTGTCCTCCGTGGGTCAGAGGCAATTCCAGGGCGAGTGAAAGGTGACCGCAACCATCTGCTAGCTACTACATTTCTGCAAATTGGCAACTTGATGAGAAATCTGGAGCGAAAATTGGCATGTGTTGCCTCAACTGCCACTCATCGCAAAAAAGGAAAATGAGTTCTTTGGAAGGAAGGTAGTGTGTTATCAACATAAAGTATCACCTGCTCTCAAATATTAAAGATTCCAATACAATGGGCACTTGAAAACAGTACATTTTAAGGGGTGACATCATCCTCCACCTGTGGTTGTAAATTTAAAGTCCAATTAATAAAATGATCACAGATTTTTCTATCACGCCTTTCTGAACTTTCTCACAAAATTAAAAGGTCTTTTTCTGCTTTGGCTTATGATTAAAACTGAAGTGTTCTGAAGTAAAAGCTGAAATACCAAGCTGTAAAACTCCCCCACCAGCATTCATTGCTGAACTTCACTTATGCAAAGAACACAGTGTGAGACATGACGGATTTCCAGCATTTTCATTATGCAGTATGTTATATTAAAACAGACACAGTGGTTTCAGAGAGTATCCAGACCCCTTCATTTTGTGCACACTTGATTGTGTTGTAGATTTAATTGAAACGGATAAAACTGCCATCTCTGCCCATCAGTCTACAGTCAATAACCCATTAAGGCTAAGTGAAAATGCTTTGGGTCACTGTTGTGCTGAAAGGAGGATGGTCTCTCCAGTGCCAGGTCAGGTGCGCTGAAGCATGATGCTGCCACCACAACGCTTGACTTCATCTTCTTCCTCGTGCTCTCACGAGTTCTTTCAATGCCATTTGGCAATCTCCAAGCAGTCTGTCATATACTTTATTTCTTCTCTCTAGCTTCTCTACCATAAAGCTCTGATGGAGGGAGTGCTGCTGAGATGGCCGTCCTTCCAGCATGTTCTCCCATCTCTTCAGAGGACTCCTTGCCCGATAACTCGGTTTGGCTGGAAGGTCAATCCTACACAGAGTCTTGGTGGTTCCAAACTTCACATTTTCAGGATTACTGAAGACCCAGTGCTCCTGGGAACACTCAAAGCTTTAAAAATAGTTTTATAGCCTTGCCCTGATCTATGGCTCACCACAGTTTTATCACAGAGGTCTGCAGAGACTTCCTGGGACTTCATGGCCTGGTTTCTGTCCTGCCATGCAGGGTGAATTGTGGGACCTGATATACACACAGGTATGTGCTTTTCTAAACTATGTCATTTCATGTCAAAGGTGGACCCTTTGACAACGAAAGGTCTGAATACTTTTGCAAATAAGTATAAGCACTTCAAACCCATGTACATTTTATCATTTACAATAAAATGAAGTTGTATCTTGTTGAGGGGAGGTTTGTTTTAAGGCTGCATTAATGGATTTTTTTTTTTTTTTTGGCCAAGGGTGCAGCAGAACAAGCTGTACACTCAACACTGTCATATTATCACCCAATAAAGTAGTTGAGGCGAAAATGTTAGCAAACTGTTGCTTATTTACAGACCCAGCAGCCCATGTTAGCATTTATCGAACAGCTGCAAGTGCAATAATGTTCACTCTGTTTCATTTCCACCAACCACCTGAGAAAAATGTGACATCTTTCACACCACACACATTAGTTCACGAGCTCATTTTATAGTAAAGATAACAGAACTGAAATGTAGTGGAAAGAAGTGTAAAGCAGTTTAAGTACAAATAGTGTAGTACCTCAAAACTGAGTGCAAGTAAATGTTCGGTATTTAATTTATTTCCAAGGGTGAAGAGTTTATTATTTTCAGATGACCTCTGGGAATAACATCACACCTCAGTGTTACCTGGTTGAAGTTGTCCAGGGCCTTGTGCAGGTTGGCATGCATGCCAGTAGGTGGTTCATTGGTGATCTTGATGGAGTTCTCCAGGATGCCCTGTGGGATGATGTGACCCTCGGGGGTGGAGGAGGGCTCAGCGCTGACAAACACTCTGAAGTTCTCTTGGCTTCCCTCTGCATGCTGCTCCAGAAGTTTCTCTAAAGTACCCAGCCAGCGAGCCACCAAGTGGATGTTCTACGAACAGGAAACAAGGAGAGGAGAGGAAAATTGCATGTTATTGGTAGAGGAAAGCCTAGTTGTTAGGCAAAAGTAATTTTCCTCCGTGAGGGCTGCACCCAGATAATGTTTTCTGCTGGATATCTGTGAAAGTCTGGGCTTTAACGGATAACACCTAATAGCTTAATTATGTACTTGATGCTGGAACTGCCGTTATAATTTATTTTTGTAATGACAACTAGCAAAAAGCAGCAATTAAAATGTTGCACATTCTCCTCTCTCTTCACTGTGACTTTGATGTGGCACCAAATTAAATGGTACACAGCACTTCAAACCCATTTTCAGGTTGCTGACATTAAGCAACCGTTCTCCAGCGTAACTTCAGCCTGACTTTTCTGCATATTCATCTCTCAGTGCGGCACGGGCGCCGGAGCTGACTTGTACTATCACACAAGCATGGATGAGCTCAATTTTCCATCTCAACTGTCCTGACACTTACAGGATATCCTGTGAATGATAAGGAGTCAGCCAAGCCCCCCACATCTCACCATGCAGCGCTGCCCATTCCCTAAATCTAATTACAGCACTAATAACTCCAGTCATTAATTCATAAGCCTCTTTACTTTCTCATTTCCCTTTGCTCTCCATATTTAATCTTCCTTATGATGGCTGAAGTTAGCCCTCTTTCCGAACGATGGGACATGACACGAAGAGGAACGTCAAATTTTTGGGAGAGTTGTTGGGGGGGGAAAAAAAAAAAAAAAAGAAGAGGGGAGGAAAGTTTTACATTCTGTGAGAGAGAAGTCCGCGAGAAGCTGGAAGCTGAGAAGGGGATAAGTTAGTTTGCCACTTGATGCCTTAGAGAATAATGAATGGTATACAAATTAAAAGTCTAAATTCAAGTGCTTTTTCATCAAGCCACAGTACAACTCTTCCTCTTGGCATGTAAATACTTTGGCAATAAAGGAAGCCAACAGAAGAAGTGAGAGACTGCCTCAGAACTTGTCACTGTAATGAAACCATTCATCCTCTGGCTGCAGGGGGAGAAGAGGGGGAGGAGCAGAGGGAGGGGGAGAGAGAGAGAGAGAGAGAGAGAGAGAGAGAGAGAGAGAGAGAGAGAGAGAGAGAGAGAGAGAGAGAGACAGTCCAGCAGGACGACAGACAAACAAACAAGACAGAGGAGCAGCCACTATTTTATGGCTTTTTAATTAACTTTCAGGTGCAACATTTTTTGTTCCCTCAACGTCTTCTTGATAAGGGCCTTCCAGCCCCGGTGATGACGGCGCTGATATTACATCAAAGAGTCACCTATTTACATAATAATATAAAAGTTGAATCTAAAACCCATTAGAAGACACCACTGGCAAGGTCTTTGATGCATTGCTATCAAACACAACCTGAGGGAAAGCACAATGGCACATCCAACTGCCTGTCACGCACACGGCTTGTACAATAGCAAACACACACACAAAAAAAGAAAAAAAAACGTGCAGGTGCGCACACACATTCTTTTCTCTTTCACACACACAAAAAAACACATTTGTCAAGGAGCAGCGCCGAGGACAGCTGCACAGCTGGGCTCCAAGCACTGAGGAGGCGGCCCTGCAGTGGAGAAGCACTCCAGACTCCAGACTGACGTAGGAACACAGTGAACGGGACTGAGGCGCTGACAGCATGACAGACTGCCGAGTCTAAATTTAAAAATATGCAGGACACAGTTTCTGTGTTGTCTGTTCTTAATCGTTGGCTAACTCTCTGTAATACACTGAAATTAAATTTCACAGCATCAATGCAGGAATTACGCTTAAAAAAAAAAAAAAAAAAAAACCTCATGGGTGTTATAGTAATAAGATCCTCCACTATACTAAACTGATGCTTCCTGAGAAACCAAAGTGACAGAGGTAAAACTGTCATAACTGAAGCATGGACCAGGCAGAGCACTGAAGCTGTGCTTGCATCAGCAGACTGGCACTAGCTGTTTCATTCATGCTGCACAGTGACTGACTCATTCATCAGCCGACTACCATACTTCCAACCATATTCATGCAGGTGTACAGTGCAGCCGAGCCTCCTCCTCATGTGTCTCATGCATTTGTTTATGAAGGAGGGTTTAGTTCTTCTACCAGAATCCTTGCGGCTGCTCTCATTCGTTGAGAACTCGCAGCCTCTTCTGACAGATCGAACAGTATAACCGTGACCATTGACATTAATTGTTACATTATCCATGAGACATCTGGGAGAAATACTTGGGCAGCCGTCCTCCCATTTCTCAACTAAAGAGTATAAAATGTTGGAGATAATTCACTTCAGATTAACTGATTAAAAAAGGGCCACAGTATTGATATTCTCAGTGTGGCTGATTTTTCAATTTCTGCCTAGTAGGTTAAAAAGGGTCATCTCGACATCAATAGTTAAAATGAATCTTGTCTAACTCTTAATGTAAGATTTCAAGAAAAGAGGAACGCATGAATCATTTAATACTACCAAAGCTGGCTCTTCCTTACAAAGTAAAGTGAAGGGAGGACATTGAGACAGAGTATTTTCGGCAAACCGTCTCTGCTGCTTTCTCTTCCATCTGCAGCTGCTGGCTGCAAATGGGGTGGCTTTAGCAGTAAATATGCGAAGAGACTGGCGAGTTTAGGCCACTCGATTCCCGCTGCCCGGCCGATGTGGGATATTCAACTGCAATCTGTCCGATTGATTGCCTCTCCCTCTCTCCCTCCTCCTCCCTCCTCCTCCATCCCAGTGGCCTGCTTTCAAAGTTTCTGCATCTCTGTCTCCCAGGCCCATCAGAGCAGGGGCTGCTGCTCTGTAGTATAATTACCCGTCGGCGAAGGGAAACCTGCCATTGACCTGGCCCTCCGCTGATGGAGTCGGTAAAGGTGGACTGCGAGACGCGGGGGTGGGGGGGGTAGGTAGGAGGATAGCCGGGATGAGAAGGTGAGGTGGGGAGGGAGAGATAGTAGGTTTGCAGGAAAGGTGGGAGGACGTGAGGATTGATAAGAGAGAAAATCATAAGACTAAAGTATGAAAGTGGTGGAATGAGAGGGTGGGAAGAGGAACAGAAGAGAGAAGATGGAGCGTTATATCAGGAGAAAATACTGTTGGTAAAAACAGGAGAGAGAGGAGTATGATACCTCCCCTCCCCTCCCCTCTGGTTTCCTCTCTCTCCCCTGCCTGTGCCACGGGGGTGGCTCACAGCAGGCAGACAAACGGACAGCCGATGATAAAGCGAGTGGGAGGTTTGTTGCCAGGGGGACAAGGCCTTTTTAAGCCTATCGATCGGGATTCTTATGCAAAGGTAATTAAACAACTACTTGTCTGTGCTATCATGGGTCTTGAGCAGAGAGCGATGGCATCCCCATCTTTTCTTTCTTTTTTCTTTTTTTTTTTGTGGAATTTCTACCAGCTGTGTGAATTAAAAGAAAAGGGTGTCCCGCAGTGCCCGGTCTGCGGTTCATATCTGTCGATACTTCCCATTAAAATTCCACCAAGGTTTCCACTTTAAATGCAAACGCCAGCCTTGCCCTCCAGATAAGAGAACAGACACTGTGGCTGTAGATATTGTACTGTATAATGTCGCGGCCCCTTTCAGTAAGGAAATTTCTGCAGAAAATTTAATTCACTTCTCAATGCAGACGAACCTGGGAGGAAAGCAAACATCCCAATGAGTGTGCAACGAAGAACAGAGAGATAATCCAATGGAACTCAATCACAACACACGCAGATAAAGGAAATGCCACCTGAAACCACTCACGAATAGAAAATCCTTGACATAAATGAACTCTGTATTCCCTCATCATTCATATAAAATGTGCCTTAGATATGTGTGTTAGCTTGTGTTTTTGTGTCAACAATATGTCCCTTTGTATTGCAAAAAAATTTGTTCTGATTTGGCACCTTCTGTGTGTGTTGGATGGAGTTTATCACGTAGGACACTCCAGTGAGACCCAGAATCTTTGAACAATTAAATTGAACTGTCACTTTATACATTTTGTATTTTGTTCAAATACCCTGAACTGTAATTGGATCTACACAATACAACTGTCAGATCTTTATATGAAAACAAATAATGTGATGTGTGGCTTCTCTGTGAATGGTGAATTTATGAGGGTGAGCACAGAATACAGGAAAGTATTTCTTGTGCATTATACTGAATATCCAAGAGATATTTTTGTCTGTCTGCAGTGTGTGTGTGTGTGTGTGCAGGTGTACTGTACCTGTAATATGACCCAGTGGCCGTTCTTCGCTGCCAAATCGAGGGCTTGCTCCGCTATAATCTCCTGACCTTGACCCAGAGAAACATTATGGAAATTCTTGTTGTCAAATGTGTAGCCCAGCTTCTTCCCTGAGAGAAAACAGATACGAAATCGTTACAAACAAAAACATCCTCCTGACATGTTGTAAATAAAATAAAAAATGTTTAAAATGTAGCCACCAATACGTTTTGTGTTTCTACATGAGTTAAACATGTTGTTAACATTGTTTTAAAGCAAATCACAAAGCATTTCCTTATTTAGCCAAACCTAGGCTAAATATCCGCCACCTAAAAGTGGTCAGTATATCAACAAACCAATATTAAAACACAGAAGCCTCAAGCTAAGGGTACTGAATCATCAGTGTCCCCACCTGGATCAGTAGCTTTCTGACCAAGAATAATATAGCATACAATACTTCCCGTTTAGATGGAAAACTAATGAAAGCTAGTGAAGAAATAATTTTGAGTTAATTGTATTACAGCCAGGTGACTGTTGAGCTATTGATCCCATACACAGTGTTTATATAAACCTAGCTTTTAACTGAATTTAACAAATCAGCAACACTTTGAGCTTACAACTGAACTGAAAACAGAAACAGCACCATTAATATCTATAATATATGTTACACTGACATTCATTTGAACACTGATCACCCTGATTAAGAAAATGAATTTGCTTCAAACTAAATCTGTATTGATTTTACAGTGATAATAATCTTCTCATCTAATTTTCAGAAAGACGTAAAACGAAACAATTTTCCCCAGAAGTCACATGTTTTTTTGTTTAACTTCACAGTCGGCAGATGGTCTGGGGCTCAGCCTTACCTTGAATCTGCCATTGAGATTTCACAATACAATTACTTGTCGGCTTCATTAAAACTCCAACCTGAAAGCAGGCAGATAGTGAGGGTCTGTCTCAGGGATATTAGTCCCCTGCAGAGCATACAAATTCACATCATCTATCTAATGAAAATCTAATTGAAGCCCAATACCAATGAGAAACCCAATAGTCACAGCTATAATGGAAAAGCACCTCTTTCTGGTTCAAGCTGCTGCTACTCATCATCAACACGCTCGCTCTACAGCTGCAGCGATTGGCTACTTCTAGCTTTGATGTGACTGACTACACTCAGAGCGAGGGTGTTGATAATCAATAATCACAGTCCTTAGAGGCCATTCCGGCTCAAGTGTTCCACCCTTATCATATTAGGAAAGGATTGGGAATTTCAGTATAAGGTCGAAGGTCTGTCTACGGGCAGGTCTCCGGCTGATTTAACCACCTGCTGCTGCCTGCTTTCCAAGTGTTTGTAAAAATGCTGCATTTAAAATACGTAGAAAGTACTGTATATTCTGGATTACAACATTAATCGTGATGGTTAATTGCTTGAACACAGAAAAACAGAAACTACCCAATGTATAGGGACTAAAGTAAAAACACTAGAAATCTCTTGGTTCCAGTAAACCCATACAATCTTTCATAAAGATGATTTCAAACACACACAGTCTGAATACTTTGGCAGCGGATTCCACAGTGTCAGGCTGTGATGCCGCCGCGTTTCAGGTCAGTACGAAAGCTCAGACTTTTGACATATTTTTGGTTAAAAATCAAAACAGCGCATCCTGCCGCCGCCCGTATTATTCATACAGGAATGTAAAGTAACTCTAAACCCAATGACATTTACTTTCCACTGCCCCTAATACACCAGTGGTGTCGTCTCATATATTTGTGACCTTTAGTATAATCTCTTCAATCTAGCCAGAGCCTGTTGTGTATTGGCAGCGATAGCTGATATCACAGCAGGGACACATAGCAGATGTGTTAGGATGACTGATAATCATATGCAGTAAGAATCAAAGTGGAAATCGTGGATGCAGGTATGCGTGCACTTAACTTCAACAGGCTATTCCACGAAAATCACGCACGTTCCCACGGCATAAAGAAAAGACAGATGAATTGGAAATATGTATGCTCTGATAAAAGTCCAGAACACACTCTGAGGCTGAATTTTATGCCTTATTAAAGATAAAACAAGCGAGAGTATTACCATGTTTCTCCACATCCTTCAAAGGGTCAACTCCAGGAGAGAGGATGAAGAACATGGGCGTAGCTGGACTAGACTCTTCAAAGGAGACGGCGAAGTCCAGCGATCTGCCAATCACGTACTTGCTTCCCAGTTTCTCCTCTACAAAGTCTCTGTGGGGGAGAACATGACTCAGTTCTCCTCAAGACTTTTTATTATCTTTGACCGACAAGCTGAATAACTTGAAGAGCTGAATTCTTCTGTAGCACAGTGCACTGGACGGACAGATACTTACAGAAAAATATTAACACAACTGTACTGTCAGTCAAAATTACACCAGTTTAACTCTTAATTTCAAAAGCTTTAATGAATGTGCCAGGACACGCTTATCATTGATAACAATACTTTACCAATAAAATGCTTTGATCATGTATGAGTCATTGTATAGGCACACCAGAGAATGGCAGAAGATCTACCTCTTCATTGATTCAGTCTATTCAAAACATATCACACTATTCTGAAGGGGACTCTTTATATTTTCTCTGTCTCTGTTATCGTGATCGCTGCCTGCACTGTGATTGGTCAATATGCAAATTAGATGACACTGGCTTCCCAGGGGGGATACCTTCAAGGGACGGCGAAGGTCATGTGATAGACACAGCCAGAGGCTTTGACAGAATAGTTTGGTAAGCAAACCAGAACCAATTATTTTCTTTATCATTATTAATTGTTTTGTCTATAAAAGATCAGAAAATGACAAAGTGCAGCTCTTTTTTTTGACATGAAAATACTGATTAGTGCAGCTTCCATATTTGCTGTTGCTGTAACAGTATTAACTTAAACTATTAAGTAAAATATATGCATTGCATTGCTTTATTTTATGTGATCATTTCCAGATAAGATATCCAGCTAGAGACTGCACATAAAGACCAGGTGGAAATTGGGTCCAGGTTGGATACAATGATGTCCCTGGACAGAGGGTAAGGGCTATTTCTGGCCTAATTATGATGCTCCCTGATTTTACCTGCAATGCTGTGTAATTGCAGGCATTTCTGAGCAACAGACAAACATAGCAGCAGTGAGCACAGGTGTCATGTCAGCTCAGACTAAAAGCCAAAGGTCAAGCTGTTTAACCCTTAACCTTTCACCGAAACAGGACAGGTCAGTAAGATCCTTCACAGATCACAGAGCAAAGGTCGAGCTATGATTCCACGTCTCACCTGACAGCGTACGTCATGCGGTCAGGCCTCAGGGCCCTCATCATGCACAGCCTCTGAAGCGAGGTTTTGTTCTTCCACTCCTGGGGGAATTTCTCCTTTTCCGGACACTCCGACTCCACAAACTTCTTCCAGCGTTTGGCTGAACCTTCAATGTCTCGGTCCAGGTTTCTAAACTCTTCCATGGAGCACAGGGACTGGTGGTTGTGAAAAGAAAAGTGATTTGTACAGGAAAAACTACCGTTTCTTTTTTTTTTTTTTTTTAAAGTGCTGCTACTCTGTGATCAGCGATGCACATTAAAGTTTCTGACCACTTCAGAACAATTTCGCAATACACAGCAAAAGAACTAACTTTGTTTGCAAAACTTAGAGGGGGGAAAAAAAAACAGACAGGAGTGCTTCTCTTTCCTCACAACTATAAAAATAATATTTATTCAAAAAGAAATGCTGAGTAAACATGATCCCTTTCATAACGGCCCGGGGGGTGGGGAGGACTGAATATTCATCCGTTGCGGAACCAGTGGGGATTTTATTGTGATGCCCCAGCTGACAGACACCTTATCTCATCTGTGGACAACAGCAGTGTCACACATTGCAGCCTCGAGCAGGTACACTCCCTGACGAGTATATACAAACACACACACACACATGCAGTGTGTAAGCTGTCTGCTGTACTGAGTCCTGGAACCTTCCTACAGCAGACACATGGTGTCATGGAAAAAAAAGAAATAAATCCATGAGGATTCAGATTTCTGTTCCTCCAAAACTGCACAACCACTTAGCATGAGGTGGTAAGATAGAGCGAGGCGAGGTGGCTCAGCACACAGTCTTTGACTTCAGCTCTGTTTGTTTAATTACCACAGGCGGCTGGCAACCTCTCAGCTCCGGTGAGGGGAGAACACACAGGGTCTCATGGGACTCCTGCTCTGCTAATATCATCAAGAGGGCCAAGCAATCAGGGGATCTTATCCCCCTTTAAAGCTTTCCAACTGATTATGTTTCCAACTGCGATAAGAAAATCGAGTGACAGAATTTGATTAGCGGTGCCTTAAACATCCACAGTAGGTTGAGTGCAGTTGGAGAAAGGCCGTCTCCGAACCCTCCGAGGAGGTTTAGGTTAAGTTAATATTCTAGGCGGTACAGATTGAAAAATTCATGAGCATGAGAGGCTAAAAAAAACATGCCGCCGCCAGGGTTTAGTTTGCTGCTAAACCGATCTGACATGTGAGGGAACCTCTGCTGCTTGACGTCCACTGGGCTGCGTCGGCAGACGTCTGTCCTTTAGGAGGAACTACAGGTATCCGGACTTTATTCTACAGCTGTTTAAATGAACCGGCTTCGCAGAGCAAAGTCGGGCCCCTGAGATCCACCATGCTGTCAGACGGGAGGTTTGGGTGAAACAGAGAAAATAGACTTCAATTATGCTGCCAATGCCTTTAGTGCGTCTTCAGTTTAATACAGAGTTGTTGTTGCTGGGAGACTCGGCTGAACAAATTGCATCATAAGGAGCAACTCCACATGCTGCGTAGAGTGACTAAGTGCTAAAATAACTTGAGGCAATTTGTGGAGTTAAGCCATGACTCTCACACATGACAGGGTGGACGAAAGACATAAAAGTCAATTAAATTTTTAGTCAAGGCTATTTTATTTGGCGTAGCAACACTGAGGGGCAGCTGGGATGGGATTCTAAAAAATGGAGCTGATCTCCAATTTACTCTCTACTCTCCTCATGTATCTTTTGAATACATTTCTACAAATCTCAGGTGGACAGCTTTGTCTTTAGAAAACAGCATATTATTTGTGGATGTAAGAGCAACTTTATATTTTAATTTTGTACAGATTTTGGCAATAGAGTTTTGTGCTGATTGTTTGCACGCGTCGCATAAGAATGAAGAGATTTATCATTTTAACTCTTAATATTAACTTGCATCATCCAATTTCACATAAACCTGGTATATAACATGGTTATCAGTCTGTCATCAGACAGTAGACAAGTTAATACAAATATATTTTTGGAATAAAGTGAACTTTGAACTAACTTATGTTACCAGTTAGCTTGCCAGCTTAAGGCTGCAACAAATGACTATTTTCATTATCAGTTAATTTGTTGACTATTTTCATAATAATGTTCCTTATTTCATTCATTATTCATTGTTGATTCATTGTTTAGTCAAAAGAATAAATTGAAAGCAAAGCAAGTAATGATGTCATATCATGTCATGATCTGCCGCTTATCTGGGTCCAGGCCCAGGTCGCGTGTCATTTGATTTAACGATTCACTGTCCCTAACAACAGCCACAGTTTCAATCACTGCGGCACCAAGCATCACCTTCTCATTGTTTGACCACTCACTAAGAAAACATTTCATCCGTTTCTGTTCCTTCCCACATCACAACAAGAATATATTTCCTCTTCATCGTCATTACATTTCAGATAAGGCCATCTCTGCCTGTTTTCATACCTTGATCCCTCCCCAGGAGTGACTGGATAGGAAATCCACTGGAGATGTTACACCTGGTTGGACAGGGTATCTCAGAAGGAAGTCCAGTTCTGCAGGGTTTATTTCTTTATTCATCAGCAGGATCTGGGGGGACACGACAAACAGGAGCGACTTTGAAACATTGTATTTTTAGCACAAACCACATTTCCTTTCCACTTGATTAGATCCAGACAGGGCCGCTGGTCTCAGGAGCAGCTGATTCAATGGTGAGCTTGTTCTCAAAACAAACCATGCAGAAGATGAAACTGGCCTCCCTTCCCTACCTGGAAGGCGAGCTGAGCGATGTACGTGAGCTTGTCACACTCAAACAGGCCTCTGGTGGTGTACTGGAAGACTGAGGAGGTGATGCTGTCAATTAGGTTGGACACCCGCTGCTTCAGAGCCTCGTCCGGTTCGGCCTTCAGAACCGCTTTCTGGAAGACCACGCTGAACGCCTGCGGGGGGACACACAGGGGTGGGTACAACACTCAACACTGACTCAGGATCTGACATCAATGTGTTACAAGTAAAATACAAACAATATTGTGGAATAAAGAGTCACTTTCAACAAAATATACACCAACAAAACAAGTGATATTAATCAATACCTGGGTTTTGTTGACATGTGGCTCACAGTGGCCTTCAATTATAAATTGGATAGCGTGTAGTCAGTGTCATTCACCTCTGACATGATGGATGAGATGCAGTTTACTCTAAACATGAACTAATGACCCGATCAATGCTACTCTGGCTCTTTATGAAAAGCCTTTAACGTGCATACGAGTATGCATGTCGTTTAAATATCACCTTTTTAACTTTGTTGAGAGCACTGTGGGTTTATGAGGGCAGTGAGACTGAACCCAAAAAAAAATAGAGCTGTGGGTCATAAAACCAAAACAATGAGCTGACAGATGCTAAAACCCTCCATGGAGCTGAGGGGAACTGCAGCTTCAGGCTCAAAAATTGGCAGTGGGTTCGTCATCGTGACTGACCTCTTTTCCATTACACTTAGTCCTTTGACCCAACACTCATGTAAAAACATTGATTAGCGCGGTTTTAAAGCTTTACACCTTAAGTAGGAATCAATGGGCCTGGAGCTGAGTGGCACAGACAGTGTAAGGAAGTCAGAGTTTTGAGAGAAGGATTAGGATGTTGGTTTGGGTCTTCTCATGGGATCTGTTGCGAGCCTATCCTGGAAACTCTGGCTGTTGCTAATGTACAGTGAGATTTCCTGGAATACAGGGGTGGATTTAAATAAACAGAGAAAGTTAAGCTCAAATATATCAGACTCGACTTCATTCTCAGCTTGTGATTACTACAGTACACATCAATTTCTTCAACATACCAAGCAGTGCAGGTGTTAAGGCTACACAAACTACACCCACACCTCATCAAAGGTGCAAGTTCTAGTCTAACTGCAATTCTCTGAAAAGAGAGACTGTAAATTGAAACGTCACTAAGGAAATAGAATAATCGTCATTATCTCCTTCTCTGAGAGCTCTGGTGTCATTTCTGTCAATTTTCCAGTCACACTTAGCTCTAACCTGGTGTGAAGAACATATACTGTCATGCACTTTATTTCATTCACAAGGTCAAAGGTATATAAACTCCGAATGTGTTTTCATTTGATTATTGTTGGGAAATAACTCGGGCCGGGGCAGCTACCTGCGGAGTCGGGAGTGATTGCAAACCATATCTCAGGCTGCCTCCTCTCAGCGCTCGCTGGCTGACAATATGAAAGACATTACGCTCTACATAACCACATTAGGGAGCCACAAACACAATAAAAGCAGGGCAAAGAGCATAAAACATGGTGAGCAAATGGAAGAAGGAGGGGAGAAACAGAGGGGTGAGCGTAAAGAGGGGGTCTCACTGGAGGCGGGGAGGAAACATGGCAGGTCAATAGACAGGCTACCTTGAGAGAGAACTGGTACATGGGGTGGATTTTATTGAGGTCGTTCATTATGAAGTACAATAAGGAAGCCCGCGCTGCTGCCGGTCGGTAGTGCTCCCGAGCTTCATTGATTTTGGCCTCTGTCACCTTGGCTTCTTTTACCTACAGTAAAGATAGTGCAAACACAAAGAGAATCACACACACACACACACACACAGACACAAGCATACCTCTGCACAGATATGCATACACTCAGGGTTCATCAGTCAGCTGAAGATGAAATTGTGCACCATCCAATAAAACACCCTCCAGTGAAGAGCGGAGCTCTTCCAATTTCACGGTTCCAGCTAAAATGTTCTCACACTGCGTGGAACACGACAATTATGAGACTTTTTTGTTTTTACCAGCAAATGCCTGCGCAATTATGCTTAAGAACGAACATCTGCAAAAGGCAGCGCTCGTCTCCTCGCTGACAGAAGGCACGCTCTCATCATCGTCACACAGTACTTTTCAGAAGAGCTCTGGAGTGTCAGAAATATGGGCAATTCTCCACCGGCTGAGATAATACGCTAAGCTGACATGATCTGATCTGCTGACCAAAAGAAACAAAGCAAGGCAATCAGAGTGAAGGGAACACAGTGCAGCTTTAGATTACAAGCCACTAATGACAGTGTAAATATTTAGTACATACAGGTTACTAATGAAATACTCACTGAGTATCTACAAGTAGGTGCAAGGAATAAGTGCTGAGAATTTAGAGGATCTAGAAGCTGGGGATGCCAGCTGTGTTGTTACTAGATAAATGCTAAGCAAATGGGCCTAGGCCTGTCTATCTCTGCCAACTGCCAAACTGTACCACTAGAAAAAAAGCCATGGATGAATTATGCCCAAGAAAATACTTTGCATATAACTTGTGTTTACAATTTGACATTTTTTTTTGCATCCAAATGTAAACAGTTTGTTTCCTCTTTAAAAGTATTTCATGTGGTGATAGACTGAACTATGTGATAGTATGTGCTCTATCATATATCTGAATATAAACCATTACCAGCAAAATTCACACCAAATACTGCAGTTAGAGTGTAAATATCCCATATTTACACTGTAACTGCAGTGGGAAAAAAAAGGTGATTAAGAGACTACTTTATCTTACAGCCCATTTATCTAGTAACTACACTGTAATTATGGCAAAAAGGGTGTGAACAGGGGAACAAATTTATTTTGGTAATTTTTCCTGTCTTGTTATCCAGTAAAAACAGGAACAATAAATGCTTATATAAGTCCTAAATACTTGCAGTGTGATCTATTTTTAAGACGCTCTTAAACATTCTTACATTCCCCTGTGCTTACATATTTGTCCCCCCGTTCAGGTATAGACATGCTTCATCTACTAAATAGTTTTACTGAAATTTGTGGTCTATAAGCTAAAGTGTGGAAAAGGGAAGTGATGATAAAACAAAAAGAAGTTATAAAGACAAAAAAAAAGAAAAAAGAAGAGGACCTTCTCTTCGATTTCGGCAGCGGTGCGTTTGGTGATCTCCAGGTTTTCCACCAGTTCTGTGTCACCCAGGAAGTTTCCTGAAGCTGAGGACAAACGCGACAGCAGGTTGTCCTCCAGGGTTTTCAGAGTGATCTTGAAACCGTTCTGCTGCTTCGTCAGGTCCGACTGAGAACCACAGAAACACACAGAAACTTTCATTTGACAGATTCCACGCGTCAGAGGATTTCTCAGATACAACATACGCTTGATGCCAAGGTCTTTTCTGGCCTTATCAACGTAATCTGAGGCGGTGGGAGATGTTCAAGGTGTGGAGGACATGAATACTGAAGGACACCTCAAAGGCAGAACTAATCAATATGCTCTGCATCGGCTATCCAGACCCATAAAGGAAGCGCTCTGGGCCGGATTAGCCAGCTGCCGTCTGGTTGCTAACTTCAAACCTCTGCCGGGCGACCTAACCCTCGGTGTGATGAGACCGTCGATTCGGGCAAGAGGGGAAGGAGCTTTGATGGTGAACTACACACACACATATATATATACACACACCACACATCCATTGTGAATCATTTGTAATGAGACATTGTGGATCTAATTATGAACCTATACTGGCATCACACAGAAAACACACACACACACACACGTGCAGCTCAGTCATTGGGTTTTGCTCACACCTCACCATATGGATTAGCAAACCCTGTCTAATAAAGCTTGAACTCAAACTGTTTTTTTCTGTCTTTGTTCTCGGTGAAAAAAAAAAAAGTGTCTGAGAGAAACTTTCACTTTTTCAAAGCCTGCTGTTTGAGAGGCGTTGGGAGAACAAAGTCGACAGGGCACGGTTGCTTCTCTTTATTGCTTCATCCTGCTTTGTCCTTCATTATAGCGTGTTGCAGCTCCTTGTTTCTGCTTGATAATGACTTTGCTGTATTGAAGTTTCCCTTAATAGAAGCCTCTGCGACCTTTGAATTGTTGTAATTACGGGAGGGTGGGCTGTTGTGAGATTTGCCTACTCCGGTGTTGTCGGTGACTGATAATAGCTGAGGGTTTTCTGAGTGGCATGATCCCTGACAGACGGCGGTAATACGTTTCTGGCAGCACTGTTTCTGCCCCCCCGTGTAATCACTGGGGGAGCTGGGAGGTTGCTTGAAGGCGGGGAGAGGGGGGCAGTAGAGGGGGTGGAGCTGTTCCTCCTCCCCGTGGCATAATGTTCCCATGACAAAAGATATACATAGCTCAAATCATGCCGGGGAGCAGATAGTTTAAGAGATCACACTGCTTAATTGCTCTCTTTATGACATTATTTCCTATTGCAGTGATGAGAGGTATTTTACACCATTGTTAAAACTAATTGAGCCTCTGCCTTGTTAAATCTTACATGCTCTGGATTTGACGTTATTATAGTTTAAAAGTTCTCCTCTGCCAAAACTGCACGAGGAAAAAAATGAATAAATAAACTAAAAAGATGCTGTGATTGGTGGTATTTTAAGGAAAGACCTGACATACGTGTGCTTTGAGCACAGAGGGGAAAAAAAAATACAAAACTGGTTTGATTGGTGGACACTTAACCGGGGGGACGTCTGCCTGTGTGACTCAACTGTGACCTTCTACTTGCCCAGAGTCGGTGCTCTTGAGGGGGAAAAGCTATCCACACTAAAACATTCCCGACTGGATCCAGTAATGAGTCAGTTTTTAACGATTAGCTTTCCTCTGGCACATTGTACTTGTAATTACCCTTGCTTGGGAAAAACAAACAATTAACCAGTCAGCAGAACACCCTAATTGGAATTAAAATGAGATATTACATTTATCATTTTTTTTTTTTTTTTTTTAAGGCAAATGATTACTGAGTGCCACGGAGCAGCTCTGTTAAGGTACTTTGGGAAGCGGAGCATTTTAGCTCTCATTAACACCGAAAGGCTGGGTAAGAAGTGTGCAGGAGCAAATACACACAAGGACGCACACATGCACAACTCATAGGAGCAGAGGGAGCACCAGACGAGGTAGTTATTGTGGTAAAAGGTTGCAGACTGATCCCCCTGTGCACTCTCCAAAAAGGCAACTTGACATTTTAAGCTCCTTAGCCCGTCTTCTGCTCAGCTGAATGAGAGCTCTTTCACCTGGTAGTCATCTTATGGCTCAGTGGCAACGCTAACCTCATTAAAGGTATAATGGCACCGAGTCACTCAAAGAATATAAACAGGTACAGCCAATTTGCTCTCCGCTATCAGCCTGGCGATTGCTATCAGTCCGGGTTGTTTACTGACAACAAAAAGCCATTCAGCACTTCATTCTGCGGGCTGTGTTTTGATAGGAGTGTACACACAGCGATACCCCCACCACCCACCTTCAACTTTCAGTGTTAATTAAAATGATAAGTGAGTTCCAGATCTTGTTTTTTTTTTTTTTTTCCTTCACCCTCCGATCTCAGTGAAATGCTAATTAAACAAGCTTCATTAAATCACATTTCACTTCTTCTCCAATGGATTTTGCTGAGGGGACATTAGGCTTAAAATAACTCCAACATTTTGGGTTGTTTTTTGTTTTTTGTTTTTTTTTCCTTCCCCTCTCTCTATTTTTTTTGAAATTGCTGATTTGTCCATGAATGAAAGCCTACAGGCCTGAATAAAGCGTTGCCTACAGAGGCCCGATGCAAACAAGAGCGCCTCCAGGAAACCATCAAAATGCAAATAGCACTGTGTTAGAGTAAATCTTCCTGACCTGTTAACAGACTTCCCACATTATCTTCCGTTCTGATCTCAGAGAGACACCGCCGTCAGCCAGACGTGTTCTGAGCGAAGAGGGATTTCTGATTTTCCTTAGCCCCTCGACTAACAAGAGACGCATTTCAGGAACAGTGGAAGTGTGTCAATGTGTTGTCTAATTGCCGCGGTACAGTAGTGCCACTGGCCAATTCATCTCAAACAGCTGACATGAAAAGAGCGGGAAGCATCATTAGGAGCCGGAGCTTTAATCAGGGGAAGTTTTGCTTAATTGCAAACATTTACATTCGCACCGTGGACCGTACTGTGGATATCGTAACTATCTGCTGCTCATTACTCTTCAAAAGTCGGCCGCGAAAGCCGCCAAGAACCCGCTGCCACTATATACGCGGCGTTCTGAGCCAGACCATTAACTCTGACCAGCAGTGACAGCTTTAAGCTTACAGCTGGTGACAGCGACGCTGATCAACAGAGTGGAACAACAGCTCTCTCCTCACCGTCGAGGGTCGAGGGTCCGCACAATAATAAAGACGGTCATTTAAATTCAAAAGGAAAATGCGTCTCCTATCTGCCTCTCCTTTGATTTTGGAGAGGTGGATGTGGATGTGTGAACATAAATGAGTCTGCCAAAGTGATAAAAAACCAGGATGAAACTCCCTTGAGGATAGCATCAAGACACAATTACACAATTCCTGGAGCTTGATGATGAATGGATGAGTGTCACAGGAACAGTACTCAGGGTGACTGTGACACACTGGCACATTGTTAGTGCTTCAAAGTTAATTTGATTTTTTTTTTGATTTAGGATTAATGGATTATTGCCTGTATGGGTGATTCTTCATGGAAGCTACAAGCCATGACACTCAAATACAAATACTTTTTCTTTTGCTACTGTCTATTATCAAACTTAACCAGCTTGTGAAAGCGCTTTTTTTGCTGGTTTTCAATGCAGCACTAATCAAAAACTTTATTTAAACACTGCATCAAATGACTGTGTGATGTGAAAGGAGTCAGTTGTAATGACAAACCTTCAGAGGATCAACTCTGCAGCTCCCTTCAGCTCTCGGGAGAGTTCAAGTGTCTATTAGGCCATGTTAGCCAGCGCTGTCCACCACACCACCATCACTGACAACAAGATACTACACTTCCTCTTTCATCTGTCCTACTTAAGAGCAGCTACTGTACAAGCAAAATAATTACACCTTCCTTAGAGATGTAGCATATGAATTCTTACATTTTTGCGTTATAAGCTTGTGTGGTTGCAATTTAGTAAAAGCATTTTCATTTTGTGGCCCATCCACAGAGCACAGGCAGACACTCATGTAGCAGAGTGTGCCACTCGTTCTATAGAAGTCACATTAATTCCATCAACTCCCACAAGAAAAATAAAAGTGTTCACCGGAACTTGGACAGCAGGTAATAAATCATGGATTCATGCATAACTATTCAAAGCAGTCTTATTACTGACTAGACTGGATGTGAATACACATTTAATTCAACAACACTATTCCACGCACATTTAAGATAAAAATCAAATCTTCTGATTTCTCTACAGTGTGTTTCCACACAGAAATGCCACATGAACAACACCTATACGCACAAACACACACACACACACACACACACAACTATCCAGGGTCCCAGTCTCCCTAAGTGAAGGACCCAAAGCCCCATAATTATCACACATCCACTTAGTTTGCCGTTAATCAAAGGCACCAGCTGATTGTTTTGGAATCAAAGGGCCCAGACCTGGAGCCTCTTGTGATGTTTAAAGACAGACCATGTTTTCTCGCCGATGTGTAGCATTAAAGATGGATAATGACGAGCAAAAGCGCTGCGCCCTGCTTCTGGAGGCCCCGTGGCTCCTCAGACTGTTTCTTTTAATTACACCTGCATAAAAGTGATGTTAGGAGACAAACTCAAAAGAGTCCAGCGTGGAGCGGTTGTTTGTTCTCTGATAGCACCTGAAGAGTGTGACAGATACGGCTTTCATGTCTGCTCAGGTGCGCCTTCACATTCCTGCAGCGTATCAGATGAAAAGAGACTTATGGTTGTTGTTAAATAGCTGCATCAGGTAGCATTATCTCTCTGCCTCCGCTGACATTCTGACTTCCTCACCTTCAGCTGTTCCAGGTCAGGTCTCTCCATGCTGACCACCGCGGCTAGCAGCTGGTCCTCCAGACCGTCTCTGGTCACCGTGAAATTTATCAAGGTGCACTGGGCCTGCAGCTCGGGCTGGTAATGAGGGCTGGCGAGTTTGGTGTGCAGGATGAGGCGGAAACTGGGGTTGTACTCGCACTCCTTGTCTCCGATCTTTATGTACCTGTGTGGGTAAGCGAGGAACGGAAATTTTTGATCATTGAGAGCTGCTAAATGGAAGTTAAGCTTCTGATGCTAGAAGCAGACACCAGTCATTAACAGCAATGCTACAATTATCTGTCTCCTCTTTCAAAAACCCTGATAAGTTTTACTATGTTCTGACTAAATAATCCTCTTTCTTATAACTAATACACTTGTTAAAATCAGCAGTATTAGACTGGTGTTATTCTATACTTTTATTATTGTCAACAAATCCCATTAATTACTCTGTCTGTGGCTCTCAGCCCGTTGGTATAAATCTTTAAAAATGCTAAAAAATACATAGCTATATATTTTTTAAAAACAGCTTAGTAATTTCCTAAAACAGCTAGACACCATGGTTCAACTCAAACAGGAAGAAGAAGAACATTTGTAGGGGACCATTTCCTGTAGCAGATCACTACACATTTGCTCCAGCAGGACGGTGCCTTATCCTTTCTGTTTTTATAAAAATCTGAATTCATTTGAATCCATAAGGTTGAAGATTTACTGTAGAGTTGTATGCTAAAGCTCGTGCACCCCTGTTTCTGAGGATTGTTCAATGTAGACCTCTTTTGTCGATCAATATAACAATATTGCACAGTGAACTGTGCAGTGCCACTCCTGTGTCAGCTAAACCTTCCTGCGGCTCCTTTTTTTTCCCCCTTTCAGTCCAGCAGACTTCCACAGTTTTCATGTTCTTCCAGATCTTGTCTTGACTTTGGCAGTTTCCCCTTAACTATCATTTCTTATTGACATTTTAGACAGTGGAAGCGGATTTAGCCTCAATTAGCTTCATTTCCAGATACCAGCTCAGTCACTTAGAGGAGCTCATGGTTGTTGAGTGTTAACACAAGGTCTGAAGAGTCGGAGAATTTATCAGCTCTGCAAATGTCATCTGCTGACAATTCCTAATGACCACTCCTGACCTGCTGTACAAGCCCTAACCAGTCAATTAAGGCCTAACGAGTTAATGAAGCTCTGAGTGCTTTATAAGTAGAAGGGTACCCAAACTTTTGCACATGCCACGATTACAGTTTAACCTTTTTTTTTTCTATATTTCAAGTTAATGAAATAAAAAGTAGGCTAATTCTAATGCTAATTTTAAACTTTAACTGTAGGAAAGCACTAAACCACTGATCCCACTATATTCTTCTTTCCCCCAGTTACAATATGCTATGCTACTGACACATTTCAGCCAGAAATAAAACAACACAACACAACACAAACTTTCAAAATCTTTCTTACCTGCCCTTCTTAATGGTTTCCCTGCCCAGCAGAGGTCCAAGAACAGGATCCAGTGTTTCCTCCAAGTTCTCGATCAGAACCACGTCACCTGCTGCCAGTGCTCTTTCTATGGCATCCAGGTACCTGTCAGGGCAAATCAGCAGGAACTCCCACAATCAAAAATCTTGTCCAAAGAGTGACCGCGTGCACAATTCTCCGTAAAGCCTCTTACCCTCTCTGTCCGATGCGGATGACACGCAGGTCCTCGCCATATTTGTTTTTGATCCACTTGATGCCCTGCAGCTGGGGGTCCACCATGAGGGGCCAGCGCTGGCAGGAAGTGAGAATAGTTGCGTTCTCAGTGGACATCCTGTCAGCAGGCAGCCCCTCGTTTTGCCACGCTGCAATGTCGGCATCGTCTGTCAGCATTGTCAAAGGGTCCAGGTCAGGGGTCACTGGGATGGGAACCTTACAGGTGAGAAAACAGAAGCAGCCAATGGTGAGCATCACAGCTCTCGCAGCCTCCGTGTGTTAGCTCTGCTGGATGTTTCACAGGGAATGTTTAGTTAAAAGGTTTACCTCTTTATCATAACCTACAGAAATAATAACTAGGAAAATAAAAGCTGTTTCCTTTAATGTTGTCTTCATGCTTAACTGTCACTGCACAGAAAAAACACAAGCAGCCACAGCTGACTAAGGTCTCCACATGGTATCTCCATAGCTGCTGTAGTTCATTTTTGTGTACATCAGTCATCGCCCTTTTACGTACCAGGATACATCACCAGGCCACCCACCTTCAGCTGACTGAGATAAGGCCTCCAGGTGCTGTCCATAAGCTGGAACCTGTAGCGTTTGGTGAAGTATCCCAGGTAGGAGATGAAGGCAGTGATGAGGAGGACATCCCCACACAGAGTCCTCTCCTGTTTCTTGAAGTTTTCTACGGCCTCTGCCCAGCGAACATTTTCCGATGCCAGACCTCCCACCTGAAACACAGGGACAGACAGAGAGCAAAGAGATTTATTTATTTATTTATTCTTTTTTACTTTGCTACAACCATATTCCCCCATGGCATATTCTCTAAAATCAAATCTAAATTAATCTACGTCTGCAGTCATCGACGCACACGCTCATGAACATCAGGAAAATCTCCAGAACAACAATGCCTTGCTACCTTCAAGTCCTTTTTTTATTAGGTTTTCATATCCTTTATCACCTCTCTGCTCGTGTACCAACACCTCTACACTTTACTGCAGCAATGATCCAATTTCCCTTCAGGGATCAATAAAGTTCACCTTAATATCTTATCTCTTCTAAACTTGAGAGGCCCCGCACTTTGATACAGACTGTAACTTCTCAGCCCAGATGGTGGAAACGCCGTGCACTTTAGCAAGTTCACAGCGTTCGCACTGATATTTGTGATTGAGCAGACGAGCACAGCCTCTCGTTGTGTTGATGCTCTTGTCGGGGCCTTTTGGAAGCCTCCTCTGAATAATTCAGATTATCATACAAACAGTGTCAACACTCATCTTTCTGTTTTGCCGCCGTCAGCAGAAGATTTACACACTGGCAGATAATGGTGGGATTTGCTTATATATGTGAGTATGTGTGTAAACACGTGTATTATGTACCTAAGGAGGAGAGCAAAACTAACAGGCTGAGATAAAACTAGCTGCGTATGTTTATATATACTCTATATGTGTATAAATACAGGTTTATATTATGCAAAAATATCTATACATGTACATCATTTATCAATCCAAAAAACTACATGCTTAGTATAATATTTTAATCATGTAGCTGGATTGATACAGATACATCTGCATCTATGTGAGAGAAGGAGCACGTGGCACAGATTGGAAAGGAAGTGTGTTTGTGTTTGTGTGCATGTATGTTATTAAGGAGCTGATGCTCTGCGTGACTCCAGTGCTGCCCTCCTCACCAGACGGTTGGCCAAGGAGATGGTGCGCGCGGTCGATTCCGCTTCCTGTTGGCACTTGAGCTTGTCTGCTGTGGCTTTCTCAAACTTGGCTGTCAGCTTGGCCAGGTTCTCATTAAGGTTCTGAGAGGCCACAAACACCAAGACACACACACACACACACACACACAGAAATAGAGAAAAATTGGCACTTGTTAAAATACAGCATGGTCATAAAGAATCCTCAAAGCCTGAAAACAAAGATGACTAAAGTCTGCCTATGAAAGAAACTCGAGAGTGTGTGAAAAGTTGGGTGAAACTAAATCATTCCCTCCGCTATGGATTTATTTGGCATATGGAAGCAATTAGCACAAGGACAAACAGGATTAATCGGTGGAGAGGCACACAGGTTCACTAGATTAGTTTGAGGATTGCTAATTCCCCCTTGGCTCTGAACCCTATCTCCACTCAGCCGATCTGACTGAGGGCTGAAAAATGACAGCGAGGAGTCAAGCTGGATGTTATTAACATTCGTCACTCTGCACTCTGCAGGGTTTGATGTGAGCAGCAGAGGCTCCGCCGCAGCGGAGTCCCAAGCACCGTGCTCTGCTGGGGCTCTCTGACGCTCTGATGTGCTGAATGTCAAATGCCACTGAGAAACAATTATTTACAGCTGCTTTTATCAATAGGTTTTTAGGCTGATGGATTTGGTTTTAGATTAATGAACAGTAAAAGCCTTTAATAGCACTTACACCAGCTTTGTATTGATGAAATGCTGGTGGTATATCATTACTGGCAGAGCTCATGTGTCAACTGTCACTCAAGCCTTGATAAAAGTATTCATATCCTGAATTTTGGTTTCAGTTAATAGCCTCTGGTTGTTGCTATAGTGTTTATTTTATTTTATTCCTGTAGCATCATCTTCTTATTATACTGCATATCTTCAGGGTTTGATAGAGTCGTTGATCCATACTGATGTCTCTGGAATCTTTTATGGCTGCGTGCTGATATTGCTGGCTTTCACGAGTCATTTTTCAAGCCACACTCTGTTTTGTACAAAAGTCAGTTCACAAGCTCAAGTGTTATGACACTCTTTAGTGTTTGTGTCACAGAAATGACTGAGAAGCAAGAACAGTAAGTCTCCACTTTAATAAAAGTGTAATATAATTTCAAAGAATATATCGTCTGGATTTTAGATATTGAAACTGTCTTCTTTTGAAATAAATACTTGGCATACAGCAAATCAACTTTTCATTTCCTGTATTCTCAGTCGGATGCAGCAGCTTACATTGATCTTGTTCTTGATGGTGGTGAGCTTCTCCTGCGCAGCAGCCAGCTCTGCGTTGGCCTTGCTCAGGGCCTGGCGCTTGGGCTCCACCTCGCAGTAAACTTCATAGAACTTGACAATGTTTAAAACCCAGGAGCACAGACCTGCCGCTGCGTACGACTTGGAGGCCACCAGATCTGGCTGGAACTCTGGATCCTGGAGACGACCGATGAACCGATGAAATCCAAACACACACAGGTGGAAAAAATGCACAAGTGAAAAATAAATGCAGTAACTACATGTTTACACATATGGAGTTAAGACCAGAATCTGCACCTGCACTCTCTGACATAGAAAGACAGACAGCTAGCTAAACCAAGACAAACCGAGAGTTACATTAATTTAAAGCTAGCTGGTTGGACTGTTACAGGCAGGGTTGCCAGGTCTGTGGTTTTCCTGCATAACTGGGCAACTTTAAAAGTGTTTACAGTACATGAAATGATTTATTTATACCCAAATCCTACCAAACTATGTACATACACACACACACACACACACACCCACACACACCCACACCCACACACACCCACACACAGTGACAATGTGTTCTAATGCTCTCCTGAGACAACAAAAATGTTGAGAACCACTGGTCCACACCACATTTCTATATATTATTTATGAAAACACACTGTATCTAATTATATAAGGTCACTTAAGGACCTAGATAAAAGAACTGCTTTTATTGCTGGAACGCTAAACATTCATGCTGTTGAACAGTAGATATTACAGTACATCTGACAATGAAAGCAACGCTGCTGGATTTAAAGCAGTGTGTACAGTATATGGTACAGTATATGGTCTGGCAGAGGCATATTTTGAGTTCTGGTATTGGGCTGGTTTTATCACACAGACCTGGCAACCCTGGTTAGAAATGTATCTACTTTTTCCTACTTTTTTTCTATAATGAAAAAAAAACATTAGTTTTAGTAATGTAGTTTGTTACACTACATAAATGAGGCAGTAATGACTAAATGCAATCAAGATGGAGAATAAAAGAAAAAAGTAACAGTGGCTAAACTAGCCTCGGGCTCGTAGGCTGTGTTAGTTAATAATATTTTCAGATGTAGTAAATTCTAGATTTATTTCTTAGACCAGTTCATGAGCCGTAGAAATGTTAAAGGAGGCTGTTTGTATCTATAACAACTGTATTTGCACACTCCCTTTAAGCTATCCTATCTGGCTAACTTTCTGTGTGTGAAGACACTCAGTCGTCCAGCTCATGGTATTTCTCTGTGCTACACTACAACTCTGCAATTGAACTTGCTTTCACCTCTCACTTTTTAGATGAGAGGTGAAGCGTCTTCGAGAACTTGCTGAACATGAGCTGGTGTGGCTACAGATGACTGGATGCTGTTAAAAGCTGAAACCTGCAGCAACAGTGACACAAGTCGAGAAGACAGTGAACTGACACAGTAACATCACTTAGGCGGCAGCATCTCTCTTTTTTTTTTTTCTAACATCACCCCGGGTCAGCCAGCATACGTTACTGCTCATACCACCAACTGAGGCTGTAGCAAAAAGAAAGGTTGTGTTATTCCTTCTTTTAAAGGCACCGTAGTCTAATTTTAAGACTGTTCAATGGCCGTATCTGCATTATTTTAGGTCATATGCAGTCTGTGACAATGATTTTGGACAAATGAAGGTATTTCAACTGCCTGTTGCACAGATTTGGTGACTTGCCTCAAAACCTCAAAGTGAAACGTATAAAAGTCACTAAGACATAATGGGTTGGAAACATTGTGGTGTTTTCTTCATAAACATCATTTAACATTGGTTTTTGACGACCACTATTAAATATTAACTGTCTTTATAAGACATGTGAAATCATGTTAGATCCACAGTCCCTGGAAACTGAATGTTGGGTGGTTTACACACTGAATTTAGACTGGATTTTGGCTTTATCTGCTGCACTGACATACCTAGTATCCGCTCCATTGAACTTCATAATCAGGGTGGCTGTTAAATTTGTAACGCTTAATTAATTGGTTGATTTTCTCCGGCTGTCATTTGGACACTTGGCAGCCATAATGTGGCAATGTCATTGTAATCACAGTCCTGCTAAATTTATGACTTATTAGCCGAACTTGCCGAGCGGCAGACATTGCACACCGCGCGCCGTTAGCGTTGACTTCAATGAGTAAGGGGCTAATTGAAACGCTCACCTGCAGGTATGGCTGAATAGCTTTAAGGCAAGCCTCTGGGATGTTCTCTTTGTTGAAGTTTATCAGAGAGTCCAGGAACGCGTCCACTTTGGCCATCATCACCTTTGCAGCCTTCCAGCTGCGGTCCTTTGGGACTTTGCCACCGGGCGCCATCAGGACCATGACTGCCGCCGTGACGTTCGTCACCGCCGTCACCGGAGAGCCGAACGACTTCAGCTCCGTCAAGTTGTTCTGATGTAGGGAAGATAGAGGGAATAATGGAGGAAAAATGAAAGAGCTATCATTTAATTGAGTTTGAACAACTGAATATCCCTGTGGTCTGCTGGGAGGGGGGAGAAAAAGAGAAAAAGGAAAGGATTAGAATAAAGGAAGAAGAACCTGTGCTGACTTTGAGAAGACAACAGAGAATACTAATTAGGGCATCTTTAGAGAGCTCTGAGCAGTGATTGAACTGTCTGTTCTGCTTGTTTGAGCAGAGAGCACCTTTTAAACACAGAGGGTGTTTTTGAAAATCCCCTAGGCTGCTCATAAACCTACACGGGATGTGAAGATGAAGCGAAATGCCCGCAGAACATGGAGAAGACATTATTTTAGCAAAGACCCAGCTAAATCCTGTGATTCAATAATCTTTTATACAGTTCAAGGCCTGTGTGGACATAACTTATTCCACTGAAGCTGGGAAAATGAAATCAAACGAAGAAAAAAAAAGAAGAAGAAAAGAACACAACCCCTCTTAAAAAGAGAAGCAAACTAAGAGAGAAAAGTATGATTGAGCAAATCAATAAAACACAGCGAGGGATGGGAGAGGGTAACTGACCTTATTAAGAGTGTTAAGGGCATCCTGAGCAGCTATGAGAGCTGGTTCAGCCTTGGCCAAGTCCTCCTCGCAGTCTCTCTGTTTGCCGCTGACCACCACAGCGATGGCCGCCACCTTTTGCTCTTCCTCATCAGCTACTGCCTTCTCCTTGGACACCTTTTCGGTTTCTATCCCAACCACCTGCGGACAAGCTCACGCGATTTAGTGCCGGGGTTAATGGTGCAAGTTCAGTCAGTGGCTTAGATTTCACAGCACGTATACGCTGCAAAAAGTAGCCATACAAGCAAGTCATACAGTGTTTTAAACCAAAGAAGAGACAAAAGGGGAATTACAAGTGATTTAATATGCGACTACAAAATCAGCACCAGGCAAATTCGAATTCTGACAAACCCCCGAGCTGCAGAAAATACCCAGAAAAACATGGGACGGCGTTCTGATGTTTACCCCTCCGACCTATCCGAGATCGATCTACAACAGGAGCTGAAACAGATCAGAGGCTTAAGTCCATCTCTCTCTGAATGTCTCACATTGCACTGAGCAGTTTCTATATCCAACAGCAGAAATCTATCCGTGGATTATCCAGAGTGACAGACACACTGTTTCTAGAAGGACAAGCTGGTGCTGAATTTTTTTTTTTTTTTAAATGTCATATTTCATTTCTTTGAGGACCAAATTCCATTCCCCTCCATTGTTATTGGGGTCACAGCAGAAATCTCAGAGACAGATATCGCAAAACCTGGGCAAATAAAACCAAACTCTAGATAACACCAGAGGCATTATAGGTGAGAAAACACCATTACTTTAACAATGATATTTTCTGCAGCGTTTCTAAAAAGGAGCACGTGTTCTTGCCTGAATCAGCTTGTCGGCGTCCTCGTTCTTCTGCTTGAGCTCCACTTCCTGAGCAGCCAGCTTGGCCTTGAGGTCATCCACCTATGAGGGAACGAGACGTGGAGGCCAGGAGGTCAAGAGGATGTGAGCAGCTGATACTACGGACAAGCCTTCAGATCTGGATGAATGAACTGTAGAACATATTCACTAGACCAGAACAAAAGAGATTTCAGTTCTTGATTTTTAGTAAATTTGCAGAAGTTTCTAACAAGATGTTTTCACTTTATCATTATGGATTATTTGGAAGAGACTGACGAGCAAAATGGCAATTTTATCTATTTAAAATCACATCTACAATTAAAACACAATAAAGTGTGTAAAGCGGGGGCATGGCTCAGGTGGTAGAGCAGGTTGACTTTTGATCTGTGGGTTGGCAGTTTGATCCCCAGTATTGATCCCCTTAGGTGCTGTACTGCAGTTTCCAAATACTCATATATTATTGTCACACTCTATAAAAGGAGTCAAACTTGATAACAGTCCGATGACTATTTGCAAAGCCTTGTTACATTGTTTACAGTCACGTAGTGTGAAACAGCTCCACTTCACATACACCAATCTTTGATGCACATTGACTGCAGGACACAAATGACAAGAAAAGAACAATGCAATAACATGAGGGGAATAATCAACAGAGCATAGGGGCCGGGCTGCTGACAATAATCTATTTTTGTCTCATTAAATGATATAAGTAGCAATCAGGGTATATATCATGGGCGCTAATGAATCTATCACTATCATCTAATTCAATCTCTGGAGTGGTTTTGAAGGGCTGATCATTTGTTTTTGTTGTTTGTATCATTGTTGGATCTTATTAGTAATACAATCACTGATCGAGCTCAATGGTAATTGAATTGAAACCTCAACATCTTCTCAATTCTTTAAAGCAATAAGAGGATTCTGTGGCTCAGGAAAGTCGAACAAATAAGCTTTGCAAAGGGTCTAAACCTCCGCGATAACAGTTTGTGCCCCGCAGGATTGTGCCATGGACCACGCATGTGACCTTTAATCCATTACTAGGGGAAAAAAAAAAAAAGAAATCTTACTCTGTCCGAGAAGATAAAGGGGCAGAATGAGATTGAATGGCATGCATATCTGGAAAACAATAAAAGCTTTAGGATAAAGAGCTGCTATCAGCACACACAAACGCACACACACACACACAAAAAGCACACACACACACTAATGCACAGACCAAGGACGGTCATAAAGAGAAATTAAAGCTGTTACAAACTCCTCATAACTCCCCAACAAACAGGGCTCTGCATTACCGTCCGACTCCATCAAAATGTTGCACTGGGGAAATAAAAACAGACTGTTTTTCATGCTTGTCTTTCAGCTAATTAACAAACAGGAAATCAGGCCGGGGGGAAGACAGTCCTTTCGGGTTGCGACGATTCTCCACAAAAGATTCGGTCGAACATTAGACGAGCACCAAGTGAGCCATCAACATGATGAATAGGCAGGGGGGAAGACAGGAGGGGGAGGAGGAGGAGGGAGAGAGGGAGGGGGGGTGGTTGAGGAGGAACAAACTAATTGGTGGGAGACACGGGTGATATTCAATACATCTGGGCGGCTTCTGTGTTTATCTGCTGCAGATGGAAATCCAAGCAGGAAAACACGTCGGCTTTCTGCTCCTGACAGTCTTTAGAAAACAGCCCACTCTGGTTCTCTGTGCCTCTGAATGTAAATCACAACAATCATTGTTTCTTTAGGTAAGACAAGATCTGATACGAAAGCAGGCAGCTATACCCAATGCACATCTGAATTCAACTGTTTCCATCGCCATGGTGACTAAGTATAGTTTTATTTGGGCAACAAAGAGACATCTGGCTGTGTGTGCGTTGGGGGGTGGGGGGGCGTACCTGTCAAAAAGCTGCCAGGAGTTTACTGGTTTAGGTTGGAGAAATTATATTTAACACCACTCTGGTGAGTTTAGTTTTCATTTTGTTAGTACTGCTACTACTACTACAACTGTCTATTAAATTGCCTGTCAATTATTCTATGTAACTATTATGATTTGTACTACTAGCATCACTAGTACTATTACTATTACTATTACTATTCCTTTTACTTTTCCTGCTCCTACTATTAAGTGCCACTACCTGTGTAGTGATTGTAACTACTAGTGACTACTTCTATACTATTACTGGTCTTACTAGTACTAGTACTAGTCCCAATACTACTCCTCCCACTACCACAACTGCTACTACTATTACTGTTATTGTATATTGATGTATAACTATTACGATTACTGCTACTACGATCACAGTTTATACCACTACTGGTATCAATAGTCTCACTAATACTGCTAAAAACCAAGATTATTACTACTTGTATTGATACTTGTGCTAATATTAGTACTACACTGTCAAAAAGTTTGCATGTGTGTGTGTGTGTGTCGTAATAAGGGTTTATGAGAAAAGGTGTAGGCGAGAGCTGCAGTGCACTGAATACACACACAGACACGCACGCACTGCACACACACATCCCTACTCAAGACTAAAGCAGCCAAAGGTAGGACACTACCTCCACAACACTGAAGAGGAAAAAACACATGGAACTAATGTGTCCTCTGGGGAGCAGATGACTCATACACTTATACAGCATCTCCTACAGTCCACCCCAACACACACACACACACACACACACACACACACACACAGACACATACAGGGATCCTTTGCTTTAACCCTCCAGGTCCTTGTTTATTATGACCACAGCAGCCCCTGGTGAGCCATGGATCCACTTGCACAGAATGTTAAATAACAGTACTTATAGTAGCGCAGACATCAGTGTAGATACACTAACAAACACAGGGTGCATTAATGGTGGCTTGTTGCTGTAAAGTGTGTGCTCTCTAATTAGAGGGCTCCTCAATTACCATACAGCTCCTATATTTGTGTCTGTGTGTGTGTGTGTGTGTGTGTGTGTGTGTGTGTGTGTGTGTGTGCGTTGGCTCATTCCTACGGTAACCGGGCGATGGGAAACAAACAAAAGACACTGTGGCTTTCAGTACATTGACGTCACATATGTGTAAGAGATGTTTATGAATGTGTGATTTTGTGCGGGTGGCTATGTGTGGGCCTGTTTATGCAAAGCAGTGGGTATGCTCGGCATGTAAGAGTGAAATAGAGTTTCCATCGCCGTGGTGACTAAGTATAGCTTCGTTGGTACAATGAAGAGACATCTGGCTGTGTGTGCGTTTGGGGGTAAGGGTGGGGGCGATGGGGGGGGTTCCCAATTATTCCACTTATTATCCTTTTAAAGCAAAACTGCTGTTTTCCTTTTGGTTAATGCAAAGAGCTGCCAGGAGTTTACTGGTTAGGGCTGGAAATTAGAATCAAGTGATTACATTTACCAAGTTTAGGTGTCACCAAATGCTACTATCTTTTTTTTTTTTTTTTTTTACCTTTACTTCTATTACTACCAAGAGAGAAACTGTGTGTGTGCTTTTACATTCACCTGCACCCATTTAATATTAGCTTCACATACAGACCAGGTGTTGCATTATTCATTTAGCTCTCATCTGCGAAGGTGTGGAGATGGTAAACATCTGAACAAATTGATCCAGGTGACAGATTTTAAAGATGGAAATATGAAATGATGCAGATAAACATTTCACATAACAAAATTTAAAAAAAAAAGGACAAAAAAAAAAAAAAATCAACCAGGTATTTTGCTCTGTGTATATCTTAGCTGGGTAATCGGCTGTGTACAGCATAGAAAAGCTGTGGATACAGGAGCAAATATAACAGCCTACCACTCCCTCTACTACTACTACTATTACTACCACAAGTATTACAATAGCTTATACCACCATTATAACTAGAATTGTTCATCAATTGTTCAATAATAATAAAAAGTTGCAAGGGAAAATAAGGAAATTAAATAAAAGTAAATGGTGCATCGCTTTGTTCAAAAGCTGAGGCGCCAGTGCAACAAAAACATCACCCCTCAGGTTTAACCTGGAACAGTTAAAAATGACTTTTTGGACAGAAAAGAGTTAAAACTTCACTATGAAAACAGGTGCTTGGTAAAGCTCTGTATGTAATTAATACAATTTTAAACGGCAAAGAAAGTGACAACTGGTACAAAGCAGCTAAGGTCAGTTTGACGTGTGGAGAGCGTTTGTTCTTTGTCATTATCCTCTCTGCACAATCCTGCACAGTCTGAGGCTGAGCGACAGTTTGAGCATTAGAGCAGGAAAAAACACGGTGTTAAACAAAAAAAAAATCAAGGGGTGAATTTCAAAGCAGGTGTAAATTTTCTTGTTGTCGTTGAAAGTCAATAATAAGACAATATATACTATTTAATTCAAATTGTGCATTTTAACACAAGAGGTCTATCTTTAGAACAGCTGACACTTGCTGTGAAAACTTTACTACTGCAGAGATTCCCCACTTTTAGTCATCATGTCTTTTCATTCTAGCAACCTAATGACAACCAATTTACACCTGGGCTGTCAGGTGAATGGCATTCATTACCTGGTATGACAAGAAGCCAACTCTATTCAGGATCCCAACAAACAGAACTGGAACCAATGCATGACTCAATGAAAGGGAAGTTTGGGTATTTTTCAACCTGGTTCTTATCATGCTCATAATTATGGCTATTCTGACAATGGGCCTTGCTAACACAGCACTCACCATCACCACCACCACCACAGACCCAAATTCCAGCAAATGCTCCTCTAGTAAGTACCAGAGCTCCAGAGCGCGATCCACTAAGCTGCACATATTTCTGGGGACAGTGTTACTAAATGATATAACTATGATCACCAGTGCAGCTTGTAATGGGGACAATTTTGAGACAGATGTCATCTACCTGTGTCCGATCTGTAAATACTCTCGCTCTTGCTCGGTCCTTTGGTGATTTGACTCCTGTGTCACTACAACCTGCAAATAATCGCATGCGGCAAAAAGCAGAGACGCTAATCTTTCCAACAGGAATGGTTCAAGCAATTTAGCTGGCTGAGATACTGCAAAGGAAAGAACATCATGTATTGCATGTGCTGCTCTCAGAGTGGCCCAACTAAATTTGCTGACTTGACCAGAAACTACTTCACTTTGTGAATTTTTCCTTAAAAAAAAAAAACAAACAAACATGATACTGTTATTTTACTGGAGTGAGATTAAAACAGTAGAATATTTAGCATAAACCCTGGGGAGTAGAGAAATACATCTTGTCAGGTGTTAGGTGGAAGCTTATGGACTGTACCTGAGCAGAGGTGCTGTTGAGCTTCTGCAGGCCGTTCTCCAGCCGCTCCATCTTGGTGGTGAGGTCCTTGCTCTTTTGACCCAGCAGACTGCGATACAGCTTGATCTGCTCCAGGAAAGACTTGGGCGTGGTGTAGTTGTAGCGCCGCTCGCTGGCCAGGTACTCCTTGGAGGTCTGATTGACACTCATGTGCACGTACGCCATGAATTTACTGACAGACTCCTTCACTTGAGGCTGCGAAAATCATAAGTAACAGAAGTGGTTACTTCACATTAAAAGCAGATGAGTCTGCAGATTTAGCTGGAAAGCAATATTTCCTGAGGCTCAGACTCTGAATTTAATTTTGGGAGCTTCCGGTCTTGCTCTTGAAATTAATATCACATTCATTGTGTCACGGTGCCTGACATTTTGAAATTATATTTTCAGAGTGTGAACACCATTTTTGTGGGTGCTTCATCCCTGTGTGTGTGTGTGTGTGTGTGTGTGTATTAAAGTATGAGCTGTTCTCACTTCGATATTCTCCACCTCCTGGAGGAACCTGTAGCTGACCGACTCCAGTGCCTCCTGCGGCCACTCGTGGAACCAGTCGATCGCTGCGCAGTTCACCACTGCAGGGAACTTCCTGCTGCGAACCCTCAGCTTACTACCCACTGGAGAGAAACACAGAGCCACCTGCAAAACATTCGCACGCAAACACAAGCACACCACGGTCAAACAGAACTGAGTATGAAGTCTGATACAGTAGCTAAATCACAATCATCTTCTTTTCTCTGCGAGTGCAACTAAAGTCACAGTCAGACTGAGATAAGAAAGGCCAGGAATTCCTGCTCTGATTAGCACTTCTTCATGGTCAAGACGGGGAATGGAAAAGTGTGAATTCATTATTTTCAGCTACATCATTAAGCAAATAAAGCCTGCAGCAAGCATGTGAACTGAAAGTGTGTTGAGCTGTGGGCTACATCAGAGTGATTTTCACTGCTGGAGACAAACAGCTGGCTTGTTGAGAAGCTCAGCCAGATGCTCCAGCACCATTAGACTGAAGAAACAAACATGCAGAAGGCACACCCAAAGACACTACTAATGATAATCAACTCCAGAGGAAAAAAAAAATAGCTGCATACTTATTTTACATTTCCTGCTATATTTGTTTTACACGCTGACTCACCTCACTGCTTTCATCCATATATGAACTCTGTATTTAATTTAAAGTTACCATAAAGTTCAACACGCCCACATTTCACTAAGCTTGTCCAAACCAGCGGCTACTAGTTTCTTTGTTTTAGCTTATTAATACAACGCCATGTCCACTTCATTTGTTATTTACTTTCTGGATCTAAAGCAAGACTAGATTTTCCTGTTTGTTTTTGTCAGTTCTGCTTTGAAGTCTGTAAAGCAGGAGAGCGAATGCTGCGATTATTCTTCCACTAATACACACTACTGAAGAAGTACAGATACAAACTAAAGATAATACAGTGCACAATAACTGAGAGGAGTAAGGTGCTGCCCACAAAGTCCCTGTTATCACGACTGTGCTGGAATATGTTTGTAAAACAACTCTAAACCACAGTATGTTGAAAAAAGTGGCTTCTGATGAAGAAACAGCTGAAAGATGAAGATTCTTCTGAAATTGTTTCAGCTGAAACCCCGAGTCTTTTAACAGAACCTGATTGAATTAATCTGCAACTAGTTTAATAATCCTGCAAGTCAAAAATGTACTGGTTCCAGCTTCTCAAAAGTGAATATTTGCTGGTTTTACATCAGTGCTCTGAGAAAAAAACAACAAGCCGGTTGAAAATGCAAAGTGGGGCTTTGGGAAATCGTTTTGGTCGTTTCTCACTATTTTCTGACATTTTATGAAAGATTTATATTGATTAATCAAGTACATAATTACCAGACTAATCAACAAATTTAAGTATTTGTTAGTTACAGCCCTAATTTGAACTGTGGCAAAGCCGTGACCCAAACAGAACAGGATGCAGCTGCATCCAGAGGATGTGAGGAATATAATGGCCCCTGGGTTTCTTTAGTTTACTTTAGAATAATTTTAACAGTCCTAAAAGAAAAGAAGGATTGAGAAAATATAATTATAATAATAAATATAATAGATTTTTTTTTTCATTATTTCCTATGCCAGTAATCATCTCATCTCACGACCATTTAAAGTCAAATAAAGACTTTAAATCCTGACCCTGACAGTGGGACTGAGCTGTGATTTTAATAATGTAATAATTCTGTTCATTTTTAGCTCCACTTTGCAAACAGGTGCCTTACATGTACTGGGACACATAGAACATTTTTGAGAGACAGCGCCTCTTTCCGTCCAGACAGACAGATGGAGAACCAAACAGTAAGACATCCACTCTTTACAAGCCTGTGCCCATGGGACTGCCTTCCTCATTTATTCACTCTCCAACACAGGGAGGTTTGGAGCCAGGCAGGGGTGGAGGATGTGGGTGATGGTGGTGGAGGGGTGTGGGGGCACACTGTAATAATGACAGGATAAGCAACCCCCTCAAATCCGTCTCTCCCCAGGGGGACAAAGCATCTGCACGTTGGTGAAATTATCTGCGGCTAAACGGCGGCTTTTCTTGCTCATGCTGGAGATTTATAATGACGCCCACCGCTTCCCATCGTATTCAAGTTCATCTGAAAATGTCAGGAAAGAAAATTGTCTGGGGAGAGGCTTCATCATAAAACCAGATGTTTATCCAAGTCTGAGGGTTGTTTTATTTTGGAATAGTAAATCAGAGTGTGAAGCAGCATGCTATTGCTATATTAAGAGCGGATGGAGATCAAATACAGACACAGTTCTATGAGAGAGATTAATGGCAAACTTTCCCCCACAGAGGAGAGACACTGAGAACAACTTTTCCGGGATGATTAGAAGAGAAAATCACAGTCACAAAAAAAAAAAACCACACACACAGCACTTTGTCCTGTACTTGTCTGACTGGTTCACCTTGAGCTGTCTGCGAACGCGGTCGATGAAGAACTTCCAGCAGTTTTCCCTCGTATCCATCAGTCCCGAGCCGCGAACCTCTGGCCTCACGCTGCCAATGATGTTCTCCACCTCGTCGTCTGGGAACAGGTCAGGAATCTCCCCTTGAATGAATAAAATGATCCACATTACCGTGGGGAGGGGGGGGGGGGGGGGGGGGGGGGGGATCACCCACACTGATGGAGGCAGTCCTAATACCTTCTGTTAGAGAGCTAAACTTGTGTGAGAACTCTCTCGAACTTTCTTATCTTGTCAGGATCAAAACTGACACGTACTGTTGTATCAGATCTAAGTGTGTTAGCAGAGCTGCTGGCAGCAGTGGTTCATGCAGAGGACTTATGCTAATACACAGATGCGTTGTAAGTCACAGCTTTACAGGAGCAAAGATGAACAGATGATGGAATGTGTAAGTTGATTCTTTACAGCACCTAATAACTGTATCTAAGTTCAGATGTTTGTGATGCTGGCCACCAAGATCAGTATCACTAATATGAATACCATAAAAGCAAAATAAATGACTTTTTAGACACTTCCTTGAAGTGTACTTCAAAACGCTGACATGCATTGCACAGTGTTTGAGTGCGGCCTTGATGGATGCTCGTGTGACACAGAGACTCCAGAGGAGAATGGGTGAGCTGACAGTGATTCAACAGCTTCTTAGCCAAAATGAAAGGTTGATACTGTTTTTGAAAAGAGATGATTGAAGTATTTTACTTGGTTTCAAGTTCTTAATGCTGTGATCCTGTTGAAAACCACAAAGAACTTAGTGACTTTCCTTTGAATTCTTTTAAATTCATTTTATGCAAACTGCCAAATTAGTGCACTGTCAACACTGGCACACGGAGAATAATTTTCCATTCATATTTCATGTTTCATGCTATTTGCTGTGCTCTTTTAATGTAGAGCATAAATCTATCTCAGCCTCGCTTGTGATTCCTCACAATGATATGTTGCAGTTGATGAGTAAGGCTAGAGAAATGGCACCGCAGCGACTTGTTGCTGAGGCGAAGCGAAAGCATTTCTCTCTTGCAAAACATGACACGCGGTAATTAGCGAAGCCTGCTGTTACCCGATGCCAACAGATCGTTGACCAGAACGAGGAACTTCTCGTCTGCCACTTGGGCGTCAGTCATTAGGAACACGGTGCCAATATTCTTCACGCCAGCTTTGATGTAGAGGGACGCCAGGTCACTCTGGGTGACAGGGAGAGAGAAAGACACAGAGTTGGGAGAGTGACACACATAATGAGATTAGGCTGTGAGAGGCCTAAATATTTGTTATTTTGCACTGATACATGCCTGAGACCTGAATCACTGTGAGGATACAGAGTGGATTACCAGTACTGTGTTTACTTTACTGTAGAGATTATGTCTGTATTTCCATCAAACACACCATCAGAACTGTATTAATGTAACAAACTTTTTAAGACTTTAATATGAGACTAACTGACTGGCTCAGATAGATGATTTGCAGTGTGATATGCTGAGTAAGTCTCCTCACACCTTTAGGTCTGTGATGCCGTAGCCCTTTCTCAAGGTGATCTGGAAAACCTCCAGATTGGAGATGAAGGCAGCCAGTCGGGTCAGGCTCTGCTTGCCGCTGCCGCCCACTCCGACCAGCAGCGCGTTGCCCCGTGGAGACTCCAGGATTCGGTTTATACGGCATCTACGTGTGGAGGTGCAGACAGTCGGGGGAGGGAGGAAGGAGAGAAATGTGAGGGAGGAATCAGAGAAAGGGTGAGATAAAAGGTAGAGGGAGGCGAGCCAGATGAAGACAATCTGACTCATGAGACAAACAGCAAACAAACAGGTAGTTTCTGTCTCTTTCGCTCTCTGTTTTCATACAGCCCATCATCACCATCCTCGTTTGTCTTTCATTAAAATGCACCACAATGAAATGTAAGAAACATGAGACTCAGTTGTACTGTGCTCCTGAGAATCTTTATGCCTTCATTAGAACAAGATGAACGTTGCTCTTGTCTCTTCATTTTAAACCGATAAACCCATTTCATTTCCATTTTTGTTGCTTCATTTAAAGTTGTTGCCCCGAGGAATTCACCAACACACTTCATCTCCACTGCTGCCACTACCGACACTTCAACTGTTTACAGTGCACACACCTCAGATTTCTCCTGCCCTCTCACTGATATTCAACTGCTTTCTTCCTTTATGACTCAGCTGACGTTTCAGCTTATATCTCTCGCTCTTCAGCTGCTTTTATCTTTTAGATTTCAACAACTCAACTACCTTCAGTATTTAAATATAAACTGGCATTTCATTCAGTTTATGGCTTAAACTGACAGACAGCTGAGCTACTTTTATGTCTTACACTTGTGCTTACAGTTCAACAGCTTTCATCTATTATACTTTATGTGACGATGCAACTGCTTTCAGTGCTTACATTCCAACTGACACTTCAGCTGATTTCATCTCTCTCACTTCAGCAGACAGTTGAACTGCTTTGAATTTTTTCTCTTCGAAAGTGAATTAAACCACTTTCAGTGCTCACATGCTGCACAAACTGACACCTCAACTTCTTACAGTCCTTAAACTGAGAGGGTGTATGATTTCAGTGGTCACGCTTCAACTATAGCTCAGTTACTTAACTTCTTTCAGGGCTTCAACTTAAATCACACGTCCCATCCAGCTCCATTTAATATCCCTAATATTTCTCATGCAACAAGTTAATATTTTTTGCACCTGCAATTTTCAACACACTGCTTTCCTTCAGAAAGCGAAGCCTTTTGTACATTTATCAGACATCTTACCCATTACAGGATGAGAGCCGACATGCTAGTGTATCCGCCTGTTAGATCATCCTTCTCCATGCTTACTCTTTACAAGACACTATGTTGAGCATCAAATAGATAAAAGCACTGACCTTTTCAAAAGGAAGTTGGTAGCTGCTTTTATTTTATGACTTGCGGATAATATTAAAAAAAAAAAGAAAATATTATCTGCTGTAGTCAGATTTATCTTTAGAATATCAAAAAGCACATGTTGATGCACTATGCAGGGATTTTACTTGAACATAATCTCCCTTCCCTAACTAAAGAAACTAGTCAGACAATAAGGCTGGCATCATTCTATTTTTCTTATTATCAATAAATCCCATGGTAAGACCAGTACTTACCAACCTCCCTGCCCTGAATGTGGCTTTCAGCCCCAAAACCATTGGTTCCTACTGAAGACGTAAATCTTTAAAAGCAGCTCAAAAATATATACTTTTATTTTCAGCAATTTCCTGAAACAGTGAGCTGTAGTTTTAAACAAACGTTACTCAAACAGGAGGAGATTTTGTATTTGCTGGGGACCATTTTCAGTGCAGGTTTAATTTATAGTCAGTGCTCTATTGAGTATTTACAAGACGGTGTGTGTGTGTGGAACTGAGTCAAAACAAAATACGGTGTGTGTGTGTGTTCATGGTAATTAAGCAACATGTCACCCAGTGCAACTGTGTGGCTCACTGATGTGTTTTTAATTGTTTTGGGAAACAATGGAGCTCAATGCCAGGCTTTGGATGAGCAGACAACACTTGTTAACAGGGTCATTGCTGACAGGGGTTTGTCGTCAGGAAAAAATATAGTATACGACCAGACTTTTTAACAGTTTATATCATCAGTCGGTCAAACTCCCCAAATTTAATGTATTTCTTTTATTTCACCGTCACAAAAAGAACACTCTGGCCCAAACACATTTTAGACTGAATCTCTACTCCGTATTTTTTGTTAGTCTGTCATGATGTATATTGCATGATGTTTTACAGATTTTCCTGTCTCTGTTTTTGACAGTCTGTAAAATGGAACTGCTAATTCTAAAATACCTGCGAACCCAGCTGATTTCCTTGACAGACAATAAAGAAACTGACAAAAACACTTTTTCTTTATTCTGTCTGCACTCTCCCCACACACCGTCCCTGGGGCCCAAAAACTTCCACTCACATGTGAGCCATGGCGTCCTCAAACAGCACCAGGTTTAGCGTGGCGTTGACCTCATTGTAGCTGTCCAGCACCTCTAGCAGGATTTTATTGAGGCTGCTCCAGGACTCTGCAGCCATGTACCTGGCCTCCCCCAGCCCACGGGCGAAGTGGCAGTACAGGTTCATCTCCCTGGTCTGCTCCAGAGTCTCGTTCATGTTCTGAGGGAGGGAGGGATGGATGAACACACACACACACACACACACACACACACACACAGAGACTCACTTATTGCGGTGGTAAACATACAGACCCACACACTACCCCTGTCAGCATAACATTAGTGTTAAGCTTAAACAGTCTGGACAGGGACACAGCTGAATATCACAGCTGCGCAGAGGGTGACCTAGTTCATTTTCACCCTGGCAACTGTTGGGCCCCGAATATTTCTCTGGAGAGATTCTGTGTGTCTCTTAGGGATGTATGCTCCCTCTGCAAACTTCCACTGGCGTAAAGTTGCACTAGGTGTGATGAATGAGGAGTTTTTTTGTACAAGTTCACGTCTATATTATGTTCCGGTGCGGTCTTCATTTTCATAGTATCAAGAGCACTTTCTTACAGCACGACGGTCTCTGAAGACTTTCTTGTTTGCATGTAAAAATAGCAAGAAAACATGCTGCATATTGCTCTGTGGCACAGGGGCAAATTGTCATAAGTTTACAGAAGGTGCCAGCTCTGAATAATATATTCTAGAGTGGGCAGGATTATTCCCTCTTCTTCTCTTTCTGGGGGGGTGTGTGTGTGTACACATATACTTGTCAGGTTCTTCATTGTGACATGACTAGTGTGCATGCAATAGAGCCAGAGAGGGTAGTGAGGGGAGCAGTGGACAGAAAACCATTAAAATGTTTTCCAATTTGCTGGGCTGACAGAGCAGACTCTGACAGCCAGACACCCATACCGTACTGATTAATATTCTGTCCAACCCTCTCCTGCCCCCCCATCCCACCCCACCCAAAACATTCCTTTTTCTCCTCTCCTCTTTCTCCTCGCCGTGTTGGCCGCTGATGTCCAGACACAGAGGAGGCAGCCTAATGATTTCACCCCCACCTCCGCTCCCTCCCCGCCAACCTCCAGCCTCCCGTTCTTTTCTTCCTCCGCTGAACTTTGTAAAAACTCTCACCTCATAGAACTTTTTCACTGTGTCCGCCTGCAGCTTATCAAAGACCTGGAAGTCCTGCTCCTCCACCAGCTTGTCTCTGTAGACCCGGTTGCACTCGTGGAGGTAGATTTTCAGCAGGTCCGGAGGGGCTTTCAGACACTCGCTGGTACAGAAGAGAATGCCCTGGGCAGAGAGGGGAGAGGAACGCTAAGAGTTTCATTCCAGAGGCTGATTTGGCCCATTTACACTACAACAAGGAGGAAAATACAGCACAGTCACTGTGGGTAAATCAATGGATATTGAGTGGGCAAGCTGTTAGTAGGTGTGTCAGAGAAACTCAGAAAATAATGGCATCGCTTTTCTTTCATCTCGCTGTCTCAGAAGTATTGCTGCATGCAGTGATAAGTTCTGTGGGCAGGTGTTGGATGGAAGAAATGAATTATGAAAAATCAAGGAGTGAGTCTGCATGTAACTGTAATGCTTCCAAAGAGGGTTTCTTTTCAAACACGACTGAGACCATGTCTGAAATCACTCCCTATTCACTGTATATCAAAAATAATGATTCATCAGAGTCCAGAGTGAGGCTGTACTCTCCAGCTGCTAACATCAGCATGCTAACATGCTCACAATGATAATGCTAACATTCTGTTGATCAGCCGGTTTACAATGGTCTGTCAAAGCACATCTGAGAAGGATCTGAGGAGATTACTGTTATCAGGTGTATAACTGTCGTATATATTTGGTCATAAAATGTGGCACCATGACCCGTCGGTGCCACATTTTATGGTAATCCATTCAATAGCTGAGATAGTTTAAACAGATTTGGATTTTTCTCCTTGTAATTCATACTTCTCGTCATCCTCTGTTTAAGAAACAGAAAACCATGACAATGAGCAGATGAGTGTTCAGGGGGATGATTGATGATTAATGTGTCTCTAGAGCGAGGCCCGTATGACGTGTTGGCTTTCCCACAGGGCCGTTCATGACGCAGCCGAGCGGAACGGGCGGCGCAATCTAGGTGCCTCACAGAACAGGTGCCGTATAGGATGAGGAAGGGGACGGACGGGCACCCAGGCACTGTTTGTTCCCCTCTGCGCACTGTCACCCAGGAGGCTGAGGCAAGCAGATGTTGTGTGTTTCCAGCCCCAGAACCTATTCTAATCAACAGAATCATCTCGGGGGGTAAAGCCAGCTGAATCTGATCTGCCTTCATATCTGAGCCCACTGAATGTGACAATTGGCTGCTAAATCCACTGTGTAATGGTGCAGATGGGAGGTGTGCTGTGTGTGTGCTGTGTGTGTGTGTGGTTATTTGTGTGGATGTGTGTAGCGAAGATTCAAACTGAGCCAGAATTATCGCCGCTTCTCTAGATCTACAAAAGTCAAGATGTTTTCGCCAAGTATGTGTGAATGATTTAATCCGTTGACTTTTAATAGATCCATCTTTTTCTACTCCATTTCATTGCTTAATGGTGCCAATCATGACACCCCGCATTTTTCTGTGTAAAAGTGAGCCTGAGCAAAACAAAACACCATATGGCAACTCTACATAACAGTCATACTCGCGGCTTAGCTGTTCGTCGTGCTAATCGAACAAACAGCAAAGCGCTAACAAACTGAGAGGGGAGAACTTTGTTTTCCCTCTATCCAGTCGACTTTGGCAGACTATCTCCTCCTCTCTGTCCCTGATCTTTCCTTGCTTTGTTCAACTAAAAGGAGAGGGATTAGAGAGTTCTGGGTGTCGGCATGTATCTGTCTGTCTGTCTGTCAGGCAGTCTGCAGCGGGCACGCTTTCCTCGTAGCCTGACAGCTGCTCTGAGCCCCAAACAATGCCTGCCCCCCCCTCACCAAGAAACGCACTCAGCTGACTATCCTCGGGAACATCATACAGACATATTGTGCAGTCAGTACAGTTCGGCTTCAGAGTCTCTCTGCACCCCGAGTCTCATTTACTCTCCTCCTCTCTCTTTCCCTTGTCTCTGTCCTCCTCTTTCACTTTGTCCATCTTTCCCCCATCTCCTCACTCGCCTCTTGAGCTTCAAGGAGCTCATTTAGGGCTGACATGGGGAAGACAGGCCCACAGATATGCCCGCTGGTCATGGCAGAGAGCGAACACTGGCAAAGGGAGCTCTCTGACACCGCACCCCGGTCGGATGCCAAGCTGTGTGTCTTGCCCTATTATTGGAATTTGGCTTCTGTATTTCACTTATAGTCCATCTAATCTAACATCCACAGGGCGTACTGATCGCCCCAATGTTTGGAGGGAGTAGAGACTGATGGAGACAGAACATATGAAGGAGAAAGACAGTAAAAAGTGAGTGAGTGATCAGGGACAGTGGAAAATAAAGTGGAGGAAAAAGATGCAAAGACAGAGAATTCTGCTCCTGCTTACTATTCAATAAAAAACCCCTAACCTGAGAATTTTGTCACCAAATATCTTTAACAATATTCTCAAAAAGATGCAACCTTGAGTGTTATCTGGACCTGCTTCTTTTGTCACATTTAAAGACACCTTTACAAGGAGTGTTGCAGACTCTCACAAAGTCTCTGAGCTCATCTTTCTGGCTCATTAAAGTGGATCATAATGAGACGGTTACCTTTGGCTGCATCTCCCAAGTTCCAGAGTTTTAAGAAAACAAAGTGAATCACAAAAAGTCCCCCAATTATTTCAGCTGAGGAAAAACATCTGAGACGCCTGGAAACAGAGTGACAACTATTTAGGCCTCACGCTCGAAATTAGAGGAAGCGTTTGTACTGTCACACCAAATACTCTCCCACTTCTGAAGGTGCAAAAGCACAGAGGCATGGTGGGGGAATTACAGTTGAGGCAAGAGCTTTAAGCTGCGAGGCTGCTCACCTCCTCCCGCCAGTCCTAAGGTGTTAGAGCCAGGAGCTGAATAAAGTTAGGCAGAAAAACTTCAAACGAGCTCCAGGAGTCTCTCTCTCTCTCTCTCTCTGGCTTTCTTTACAATCTCTCTATGGGTGAAGAGAGGAACAGTGAGAAAGCTTTGACATTGTTTCCTCTCTGTGGTTATTGGATGTCCAGTCACGCTGTGCAGACCCTTTAAGGAAAACAAAGACTCTGACAGAACAGGCGGAATGGCCTCTTCAAACACTGGCCTCAAAGTGTTATCATGTGGCTAAACTCCCTGCTGCTTGAAGGCAGCGTTATGTTCGATCAAAGTTCTGAAAGGTAAGTCTTGGGGTCATCAGGGCTTGCGCTTTGGGATGGTAATTATGCTTCATCTCAAAGTGCAAAAGGCTTAAACCTGGTACAAAGCAGCTCATTATAATGGCTAAAGTCCAGCAGTCATACAGGAATGCCTCAATATGCTTAAAACAAAGTGCTTGGAGGATAAACTCTTTCCATCGGCGGAAAAACTTTCAGAAACTGACAATCCGACTATCACTGCCACATTATGCAGTGACTCTCCAGGTGTGGTGGCTGAGGTGCCAAACTAGGTAGGATTTTAACTTTCTCACGCTCTCTGTTCTCATTCCTCTCACAGTTACTTCCATCACTTTCTGTGTGAAGAACTGGGTGTAAAACCATGAAAGCCACGAATGTCAATCATTTAACCAAAGTCATTATGAGTCATCATCTACTTTTAATGTCTGTACAAAAAAATTCCACCATTGTTTCTAGGTGTTACTGGGTTCTACTATACATACTGTAGTTGTATAAAGTCTTCTGTGTCTCCATAGGGAGCTGTGAGAGGTGTGATGATGTCCTCAAGTGATGTGACTCAAGTTTGTGGTGGATGGGGCTGAAGACTACCAATCTGGCAATGGAACAAAATCTGGTGATGTGCAGTTAGAAAGTTTACAGACCCGTGTAGCCTGCTCCTCATCATCCACCACTAACATAACACACCAAAATCTCTGATCAAACTGTCAGAGATCAAGTTGCATAGTGGGTAATGTAGGCACCAATAAAAAAAGACATTATCTCTGGTTCTGCTGCAACAGTTCAGCATGCTAACATGCATGCTAACATGTGCAACATGCACATTAACTAAGATGGTGAACTTGGACTAAGTACAGCCTCAAGAAGGTGCTAGCCTCGTGCTGTGGACTTTTTGCTTGGCTGACTGACTGTGCCTGCATATCTGACCTTTAACCTTTATCTGATCTTTAACTGACGGGCCTTCAGTGGTGCTTTTGAGTCCAAACTATAAACAACTCCAGTCATTTCATCCAGTGTTAATATAAGAATATTGATTAGTGCAGCTTTAAAAGTGTATATAAAACAACATTTTCTGCATTCTCTATCTAGTATAGTAAAAGTATAGTAAGACCCCAGAGCTGCCTTTGTAAACTCCTAAATGGAATTATGAAAAATGAAGTTCCTATAGCTGAGTGGCTTAAAGCATTAATTATACAACAGAGTGTGTTAAATGAGAGAGCCTGCCCTCCATGAAACCGTGGAGGATTCTGACAGAAATATTGCCCCCAAAGCTTCTCCCCTGACAGCCTTCGCACTCTGATATTATATTCATTTAAATACATTAAATCATCACTAACACCCGTGGAAGTGCAAATCCATTCTATTTTCTGTTACACTTATTTCAGACTTATTTCTAGCTCTCAGACCCGGCTCTTAAATCAATAATCATTTAGATGAGAAATAAGTGACAGAAGCCTGGTTCTTTCCACACGGGAAGGAGAGACACAGAAACAGAGAGAGAACCAGTTTGAAATGGAAAAGGAAGTGATGTGAAGAAGCACATCACATCTCATTGTGAAAAGATTGTCCAGAGGATGTTATTCCACGTCTATGTGGATAATTCCTCCTAGCATATTTGCTATCTGTTTGTTACCTGGAAGATATTGGAGAGGTCTCTCAGGTTGAAGATGTAGTGGAACTTGACAGCGGTGGGGAGGAAGGTGGAGGAGATGTTCTGGTGCAGGGCCAGAGCTAACTGGACCAGGGTGGGGCCGCTCTTCTGCAGGGCAGCAGTGAAGCCCTCTCCCTTCAGATGCTGAGACAGGATGGAGGTGTAGATGGTGCTCAGCGCCTCGGCTCCGGGAAACGACAGGGCGAAGACGGAGAAGTGCCGCTGTGGACGCAAACAGAGTAAACACGCTGCTCCTCACTAATTATGCAGTCAGTTGTCTTCTAGACTAAAAGCAAAGGTCACCCTGTGTGTGTGTGTGTGTGTGTTTGCAGCATTAAGTTGAGAGGGACTGTCACTCAGTGCAGAGTGCCTTTTAAATTCAAATACAACTGTCTTTAAGTTTTACCAATAATTGTGACTGTCCTTTGGAAAAGTGCTCCTCCAAATTCAGTTAAACTTGGATCATCAGTATTCCAGTCTTATGATGTCTTTGACCATTTCTAATTATTCTTGACTGTCTGCAGTGTATTCTACATCTCATTAATTGGCAATATCAAGTCTCATAGTTAATATAAACACAACATAAACAACATAAACATGTTATGGATTCTTTTGGTTATTAAAGACAGTGAAATTAAAGAAAATCTAAAAGATCTAATCTTGTATCCATATGTTCATTGTAGGCTACTTTCACTGTGACTTCAAGGAAGTGACGCATACATAATACTGACATTTTACAGTGTAACATAAACTTGTCAGTGCTCTGAACAACAAAATATCTTGCACATGCACACACAACAATATGTTGGTGATAAGTTAAAAGGGCTGATAATATTAGCCATACTAATGCACAGAGGCTTTCCCAGTGACCCGCCACATGTCCTGCACTCTGAAGGGTTGTCAGTCTTTTACTTCTACTCACAGAGACAGCCCACTACAGATAAACAACAAGCAATGCCTGTTTGTTCAAACAGCTCACACCCAAGACCTGTCTGTGACTTCTCATGGTCACGCTAATGATGACTGTCCTCTCCCAGCAGCAGTGCCAGCAGTAGTGTAACATTGTTACTGTATATACAAACAAAGTTTTAGAAAGGCAGACATGTTGGATGGTTGGGTATGGAAAATATGTTACTGTTAGTAATGTTGGAGATATGATATTAAATTGAAGAAATACCACATCAGCACATGAACAATAACTGTGTCTTCACACTTTGACCACTGTATTTTTCTTGTACTCAGATGTTTTGATATGTATTTTCTGTCAGTTCAGTCTGAGATGTTGAACAAACAAACAAACGAATCAGCAAATAACGTGTCGCCACCCTCAGGCAAACCAATGGTGAATTATAACGTTGACACATGATGCAATTCACGTTTCCTTAAACTTTAGTTAACATCGAATCAACTGTGCATGAATGCACCAACAAATGAACAAACAACGTGAACAAACATTCACACACGGGAAAAAATAAAACACAAACACAGACAAACAATGTGGTGGTCGGAGGTTTTTCCAAATAATTACAACTGAATAAACAAATGGGGGTACAAGAGTATATAATGTCACCTAATCTAATAACAGGAGGCAAATATAAAGACTTTCTGTGATAACATGTGCAAGAGGAATTAGTGCACATGTAACCTCAGCAGTGTGTTGCATAACCAGCAGAACACGATGTGCTGTGAGGACATGCTGTTTGTGTGTGTTTTCGTGTGTGTGTGTGTGTGTACCTGCAGTCGTGGGTTGATGGTGAAGCTGCCAGCTGTGGGGTTCATGCAGGACACATATTGAACATTGTGTATTTCCTTCAAAAGCAGTTTATTACGGTCATACCTGAGAGTACACACACACACACAGACACACACACACACAAAAAATCATTATTTAACAGCCTTGCATGCACACAAACACACACACACGCATACCTTCCCTACGCTTCTGCCGATATGGATGCCTCAGCTCCCACTTAAGCTGGCGTGGCTCAGTAGCATCCTCCACCCTCTCAATTTCATACCTGAAATCCTCCCAGCATATCTCTAATGGGCTGACCGTGTCTAAGCCAGTCAGCCTGTGTCTGACGCAGTGGAACCATGTTCAGAATGGCCTCACTGTGTCAGAGAGATGAGCAACAAAATCCTTTTTAGGGGCATCACATAACCCTGCTCTCACATTTGACTTTTGACTCTCATAAAAGTTGTAGCATATTTATACTGAAGCGGCCAACAGGGAGGGCGTTTTCAGCAGAAGGGTAGCAGGGTATCCCATCTATCAGCTGCCGGCACTTTATTATCTGACCGATCCTCTTTTATGTTAATATGTGGAGAAATTGTTTGAAACAGAAAAGGCACATACTCATGCTTTCTCATACATTTATATAGCATAGCTGCACGCTAATCTCACCAGTGGTTGTAGTCCATGTGTTGGCGTATGAGTGTGTGAGGTTGCACTGTGCCATATGCATCCACCTCAGGCATGTTCATGTCATCTATGAAGTAGATGAGCCTTCTGCTGCCTGGAGGTCCGTAATTACGCCCTGCTTTCTTCTCAAGGGGCTTTTCCAACACGGCTGTGCAGGAGAGGAACGACGGAGCAGAGAGCAGAAAGGAGGGAAAGAAAGAATGAGCACAGAGAGAGCTGTAATTTAACAAACAATATTTGTTGGGGTAGCTCAGGTAAAGAGTCAGGGGTCCCAACCTGGGGGCCCGGACCCCTAAATGGGTCACAGTATGAAGCTCAGGGGTTGTGAGACTCCACCTAGTTCATTCTCTAGTACACTATCAATAATATTGTAGTTTTCGTGCTATCCCACTATACTACAGCCAACAAAACAACAGCAAAATGGAAAATCACCCACTTTTTAAACTTCTTTGCGCCTTAAAAAAAGAGAATGAACTCAGTCCTTGATTTGCAGAAATAACAACACTTAAACTGCTGTTTATCAGCTACTTTAACTGCTACCACAGCTTCCATGTGGAATGCAAATGATGCACGTGGACTAAATGAAAGCAAAGGTGTTCAGGCTGACAAACAGTACAGGCAAACAACTTCAAATGGGCAGGGCTGGTAGGAAGGTCATAAGACAGGTCCAAAACACCAGCACAGGGTCAGGTTACCGGGTAGAGGTAGGAACAAATAACTGGCAGGGAACAGAATCAGGTACAGGTAGAAATGTCTGCAACACACATGCACAAGTGTATTTAATAACGACCGGTGAACCGAAGCGTCTCTGATAGTTGACAATGGCTCTGATGCAATACAGGCAGACAACAGGGCAGCAGAGGTGTGGACAGGGACTGTCGACTCAGGATCTACCGGGGCATTGACGGGGACAGCCGACTCGGGATCAGCCATGACCCTGTGGGAAGCTGTGCGAGAGAGGAGCTGGGCAGCTGAGAAAGCAGACGATGTCTTCATGAGACACGACCACCACGCTTTCTTCCCAGAGCTCCAACACAAGGATTCCCACAGAAAACGGGGAGACGAGACTTGATGAAAGACTGCTGTGGGCTTTAGGGGGCAGGATCAGGCAGGAGGCTACCTGACAGTGAAGTAGGATGGAGGCTAACCAGGCTGACACTAGCCAACTGAAAGCACACACCAGAGACTAACAAGCCCAATACTAGCCGACTTGGAAGAAGGCCGGAGGTTAACAGGCCCAACACTAACGAATTTGGAAGCAAGCCAGGGGTTAGTCGACCGGATGCTAACCAACTCTGAAGCATGCTGAGGGCTAGCAGGAGCAGCTCTGGGGACTGGGAAGGAGGCCGGGGGCAAGACAATCGGGAATGTATATGGAAAGTTCCATATATTTGCAGGGACATAGGGAAGTGAGAAAGTGCTTGAGGGCAGGGACAGAGGCGGAGATTGTGACAAATTTACTGCATCAGTACTGTCACACATCACATGTTTTTGAAGTTTAGTCAGTCAGTAAGAAGCAAATAATTTCAAATGCATGGTTACTACCTTGGAGCATAGCAGATGTGGTGTAATAGTTGAAGGGGACATTTTTAATCATGTATTTCTCTGCGTCCAACGATCCCAGTTTGTCCCCAACCAGAACAGATTTCCCTGTTCCAGCATTCCCGACTAACATGACAGGCCGCCGACGCTCCAGGAGGCGGTCCATGAAGTAACGAACTCTAATGGTCTCCGCTGTGTGGACCAGACATGCCTGCACATGAGAAACACACGTTTACATATACCAAAATCGCATTTTCACATTTGCTCTTAAGTTGGCATGGCTAAAACATTAGCAAACTACTGTCTATTTACACATCCAGCAAACACAGGACAACAGTATAGCATCAGCATTCATATGGAGTCATGTTTTTTGGCAACTGGATAAATCACCAAGTCATGAGGAACATTCTCGAGTGCCACGCTGCTAAATCCTCCAGCTCGTCGCTAACTCTGTCGGTGTGTCGTTTGATGCTGGGCAGGTACCACACACTGGATTTATTAGAGCTTTATCACCGAATACAGCTGCCTGCTGCAGCTGGAAGCAAGGCTGCTAAGAGCTGTGAGACACTGTGTTTATACAGAAATATAAACCAGTGCAGCTTGAAAATGTTAATCACTTGTTGATTGACGACAAAACTTGACTAATTGACGACTTGACTCATCTTTTTCACACACTGATATTTCTAATGCAGTAAAATATGAATATAAGAATAAGTCCTAATGTAAATCCTTATAAAAAAAACTTTGCCAGAGCATGACTAATGTAAAAATAAGCTGCTGTACCTGAAGGGGCGTATCTGCATCCATCTCAAACTTGGGCACCATTTTGGACCAGGGTTCAAACTTCTTGCTCTCGGGGTCGATGTAGTAATCAAACACGGTGCCCTGGGATGGGAACTTGATGGTTTTGAACTCAGCCACCCACCACTTGCTGAACTCCACTCTGTAGTCGACCAGCTACTCACACAGAGCACACACGCAGAGACACAGAGGGTCAATAATCTAAAATGACTTCCTCTCTGCTTTTTTTTTTTTCTCCCCCTCCTCCGTACAGTAGCTATGGATCTGTGCGTTTGATTTACACTGCTGTGAATACAAGCCAGAGGACAAATAAATGGCAACAGCAGAGAGATACAGCCACAGCAGTTGAAGGGTAGAAAATGAGAGATGGCAGGCCTATCTATCCATCTGTCTGATTCAGACACTGAAGTAGCCTCATCACCTGCTGGCTGGCAGCTCCTCGCCTTCCTCTCTGCCTCCCCACCCCTTGGTACCTGTCTCCTCTATTCACCACCAACTCTCCAGTCAATAAAACCACTTAGCATTTAAATGCATTTGTGATGGGAAAATAAAGTGGAGTACATTTGTACCAAGGGGAGAGCAGTTTTATCCCATAACGTAGATGGACGCGCTTACTGTACAGCGCTAACCGGATTGCTTAGCAACTGCTTGCCACGGCTCTCCTGCTGATTTAAATTCAGCCAGCCTATGTGTTGCTGAGTGGAAATGGAGTCCACTTCATTTTCAGATGGACATCTCTCCTTTTTTCAAAAAAAAACTGCCATTTCTTCGACTGAGAATAACTTTCAAAAGACATTTCAGATATAGAGACACAAAGTTGAGTTGCATAAGAGTCATCAAGGCTTAAATAACACTAAGGAATACCCATAATGCAAGTGCAAAAAAAAAAAAAAAGTACTCCTTCGAAAAGGAGTTATGAGGAAAGGGGAAAAAGAAAAAAAAAAATCATTCAGCTGTTTCAGTTATGTTCCATTCTCTTCCCTCTTTATGCAACCACTTAGAAAGAGCCTCACATGCCCAGAGGCCCACACAGTACCTGGTCCTGGAACATGGCTCCCCCAAAGGCCCAGACCGCAGCAAAGACAAAATAGAGCTCATAAAGTTCCTTGGCACAGTCTGGCGGGGTGTTTTCTGGAGTCAGCAGACACTCCAGCAAGTAGCACAGCATCTGGACCATACTCTGCTCTGGGACAGGGATGATCTTCTTAAACCTGAGCAAAGACAGACACATTACATCACCGCATTCAAGCATTACCCCCCCGACTTGTGTGATTCACTCGGGAAGAAAGAGAGCTACTGTGCTGAGAGAGGAAAACAAAAAGTTAAATTATGTTTTCACCTTATGCGATTTGGAACTGTATCACAGATGTTTAACAGAAAAAAATACAGCAATTGTTTTTACTTCCATGAAACCGGATGACACATTTATAAGCTATGGTACATTTTAGCATTTTCAGATTTTTGGCCTCACACTGAGGACAAAATATTCCTCCTCTCTGTCTCCCTCCTCTGCTTCCTGTTTTTGTTGTCTGCTCCAACAGCAGCGGTAATGGAGGTGTTGGAGGAGGCGAGTGGTCCTGTATAACACAATGGAATGCAGGACAGCATCCAGTTCTTCTGAGTCAGTCCCTGTTTGCTCCGGTCCAACCGGTCCACCCACTTTTGCACAGTCCCTCCCCGTGTTATGTCACACCCCGACATCCTGCGTCACCTGGACATGACTGCAAGCCTGACATTTCACGGTGACACGGAGCCACTGAGGAGCTGCTTCACCTTGATCTGAGGGCGTCCAGGCAGGAGGGAAGGTACTTGTCAAACAGAATGGTCAGGTTGGCCTTCTCTGATTGGACCTCCCTCCTGTCGATCCAGCTGGACACCGGTGGGTTCCAGCCGAGGTCTGCTGGGTTTATGTACAGGATGCCTGAGAGAGAAGAACACAAACGATGGATCTTAGACACACGGGCAAATATTTGTTGCTGGGCTTCTCAGCCTCCACGCATGAGAACTGTACGGACCCCAGCACCTCCGACACTCAGATTATGGAAGATTCAAAGACAGTGAAGCACATTACATATAGTAATATGTATTTCCTTTTTATGTACATATTTAGAGTGCCTTAATAAAAAAAAAAACTTGTGAGAGGACAATTGAAATGTATGACACCTCTATATTTACATAAGTACCACAGTAAGTTTTTTTTAGATTTTAAATCTTTTAAAACAGATCATGTTATACATACTGAATAAGCTGTAATAAACTAAATGGTGCCAGGTTTTCAGTGAGTAAACCGGTTTGAGGCTTTGAGTGTTTTTAAGGAACATACACCAGTGAGAGGAGCTGTCCTCTGAAGATGAACAAATGAGATCTTCCACTTAATTTGTTCAGATTCATCCAACACAAACCCATGAGACCTAATCTTAAATTACACCGTAAACACTGAAGGACTAATTATTCTTTTCATTATTGATCATTCCATTACATAGTGATAAATTGACTAATCATTTAGAATACAAATCGCGAGAGCCCATTTTCATTTAACAGGTCAGCAGTCCATAAGCTTAAGACATGATACTTCACACTGATATAAAACAAAACTAAATGAATAACTTATTTTCATGATTAATCATTGGTTTTCAATTCATTTTCTGGATTTATTGTTGTGATCATTTATTCAGAACAACTTCCCACTTTACTCCGTTTTACCTTACGAAGGCCATTATTGCCTAGTTCATGTTCGATATTTGTTCATGATATTTCTCTGTGGGTTTGTTCTACTGATAACACCTTTCACATTATGAGTAATCACTTTATCCACTCTTTGTAAAAATATATGGTCAATGCAGCTGTCCTTGGTCCTTGATACAGGGCACATCATTAATTTCCAGTTAATCAAATTGCAGCAAACTTGAGCATTTTTGGGAAAATGAGGGTCTGTGTCAGAAGCCTACTTCTCCTGTTGGTAAACCAGATAAACTGCAAAACAAAATTTGAAAAAAAAATCTAGTACAAACACAATATTGTCATAAGTGTACAAGTTACTGGATGAGACAAAGACCAAAGTGAGAAAAAAGGGTAAGGAAAGTGGAAACTACCTGCTCTGGAAACTGTGGCGGGAGTAGCAGTGCGAAGGTGGCTGATCTCAAACACCAGCCTCATGGTGGGGTTCAGAGGGATCCGCTCATTACTGGCCAGAGTCAGCACCTAACAGAACAAGAGAGCATGTTTATACATGCAGGTATCACTGAGAGACGACGCGTTCCTTTTGGTGCTTTTTTTTTTTTTTTACACTATTTATTCTCACTTCCACAGAATACAAACAGTTTACTACTCTGTTGCATCAGTTATGAGTCAACCACATTCTATTCATCTGCAGCTGCTGATTTAGTGAACAGCAGACAGTGAAAAGGTCTTTTTGATAATGAAGAAAAGACATTTACACACACACACACACACACGCACGCACGCACGCACGCACGCACGCACGCACGCACGCACGCACGCACGCACGCACGCACGCACGCATACACACACACACTCTCAGTACGCTCACACCTTGTTGTCATCCATGACTGTGTTGAGTGACTCAATCCACATCGGATCAATGTCTCCATCCAGAACAATCCACTTCGGCCCGCTGTGACTGACGTTGGCCAGTTCACGCATTATACTGGAGAAAAGGCCTGTGGGGAGACAGTTCACACTCAGGTCACTCAGGTCAGGCGTTGTTCAGATACACACACACACACTGTTTCTGTGGGACGCCTTGGTCACCGTCTTTCCACTCTCTGGTGGCCGGGTTGATGATCCCAAACAGCTCGTCGTTGGTCACGGCTTTGGGGTTGAGGTCCGCCCACACGGGCCTGCGCTTCATGTTCTGATAGGTCCGCTGGAGTGACCTCATCACCTGACTCTTCCCAGTCCCCGCGTTCCCAATCACGAACACAGAGTGACGCACGGCCAGCAGCTCCTCCAGCTGCACCACCTGACACACACACACACACAGACAGAATAAAACCCTTTATATGAGGCTTTGTTTGCGTCACACTCAGGACTGATGACATGCTGTACAGATAATCACTGACAGCATTTCATGGACTGCAGCACTCGGTCCACTGTATCTCACACATAATGTTCTGCTGTATAGTGAATATAATGTGAGGCAGAACGGCAGAGTCGTGTGATGCACTGCAGCGCAGCAGCTTAGCACACTGTTCACAGACTGCAATAAATGACGGCAGTGGTCTTCTGGTGGGTCTGATATCTGCACTCTCATTATTCTGTGTTTGCACAATTAAAGGGGCATTCCACCAGTTTTGCACAGGAAGACAGGTTAGTTTATCACAGGAGATACGACTCCGCCTTCTCTGTATATGCAGATTCGATTAACAGTGCTGGCAACAGAGGCTAACAGCTGAACGTCATCACTCTTTGAATCAAGAAGGGTTTAGCAGCAAACACTTCTGTGTTGCATTGTGGGAAGTGTAGTATCCAGAGCATTTTTTTCCCTTTTGTTTTACTTTTATTGCTGGGGTGGCCTCAGTGTTTATTAACAGGGGGGGTCCAACTGGGCCGCACTGCTTTGCTTTCAGAAATGATGCCAATTCAACACAGCACATACGAAATTACAAAAAAAAAATACAACAACAAAAACATGCTGCAAAACACAAGCTGCAGGAAGCCAAAACAAATACATTAACAGCAAACACGCTGCCAATACAGAAACAATGCAAAATCAAAAACACACAAATGCTTATCAAGTCAAAACAATCAAAGTCCTCCAGGTCTCTGAGGGGAGCTTCGGCCTGAGAGACAGAGACCAGACCTATGACCTATCAGGTGGAATAAAGAGGCGACATAAACATTTCTTCCCACAAACTCTCTCATCTGTTCTTCCCTTGTTGACTGGATATGTAGCTTTTTAGTTTTTTTGTAGCATGTTTCTGTTGCTGTATTTGTTTTGTAATTTTCGTCTGTGTTTTTGAATTGGCATCATTTCTGAATTTTCAGCATGTTTCTCCTAATGGAAATGTTTGGGGCTGTCTCAGTGCGTCTGCCCTGGTCAGCCACCGTAGCCCGCAGGTCTGACTTGCATCGCCTCGACGGGGGTGAGTGCAAATTGCACGGGAGGCTTGGACCCCCATTAACAGACCTGCCTGCAGGTCTGGCTATTCTTTCTTTCTTCTTCTTCCTCCTCTTATTTTTCTCTGCTAAAAATGCTCAGGCAGTAAAACCCACAAGAGCAAAATTCACCAAAATCAGAGTCCACCCACGACTCAGGCACTGAAACATGACACTCTTTGACCTCACGGTGGTGCTGTGATAATCAAATTTATATTTTCTCAATTATCTCGAAAACGGCTTGGCCTGGAGTCAGAACTCTTTCATGTTAATCTCTCAGTTCATAGAGAAGAAGCTGGTTTGTAACCTCACTTTTTCTACATGGTACTGTCCTAAATTCCCATCATCTGAATTTTATCTTTTCAGCTAATTAAAGTCTTGTAAGTTGTTTAGTGCCAAACACAAAATTACAAATGTTTCTTATCTTAAGTCATTGAAGTTGGAGGTTTCCCCAGTATTTCATGTTCTGGATTAAAGTACAATGATCTTTTGAAGAAACAACATTTGAGACAACAGTTATTTTAAAGACAAAATAAATATTTTAAATCTTTAGCTTTACTTTCACTACGGTTCAGACTTTTCCTTGACTAGTGGTGTAACATTTTCTGTCAATCCAGGTAGGGGAGGTGACACCACAGAGCGAGTAACGGAGAGTGACAGAGAGAAAAAGGGAGAAAGAGAGATTTCCTTCCTACTTCCACTCAAACATACAGATGGCGGAGCTCAATCAATGCCATCGACCGGGCTCCTCGCGGTTCCTACTCCCCATCCATTCAGCCGGCACGCAGGCGGCTTTACACTCTCAAAGGCCCTGGCTGATTACTGCTTTGATGTGGGGAGGACTAATGCTAGCACAGGCTAACGCTTAAAGGTATGCGGTCTCTCTCACCTCGCTCCACCGGCCCCACCCCCCTCGTTGTCTGAAATCAAAAGGTTGGCCACACAAACAAAGACAGTAAAAGTTCAGGCTCTGGGGGTGGATGGTTGTTATTGACCGCTATGCCATTCTCTCTCCCTCTCTCGCTCTGTCTCTCCTCCTCTTTGTTTATTTCTGTGGCTGTCTTTCGCAATGTCAGGGTTAAGTGGCATGGTGCAGTGCAAGCCTCCACTGATGGACTGTTATTATGTGGTTCCCGTGTCTATTTGACCTGAGGCAGATTGCACTTATTTCCCCTGGACCTGCGTTCATGTGTCTCTGACATATAACACCTTTCATTGTTGCACGTGTGTGTATGTGTGTGTGTTTATCTATATGTAATATAATGACTAGAATTAGGTCAGCAGCTTGGCCACCTGTACACTCATTGTTGGCTTTCTGCGATATTTGCCCGATTCATCCTGATCCCGCAGACTTTTTTTGACACTAATGTGTATTTCCCAGCGGAACATTAGGGTGTGTGGTAAACGGCTTTCGGAAAGAAGCAAGAAAAATAATACAGCTGCAAGCAGGAATAATCAGGGTCCAGGCAGATAATGAAAAATCACAAAATCGGACATTTTTCCGAGCAGAAGATTAAAACGACTAAAGAATTTTGACTCTAGGCAAAGCCTTTTTTAAGACAATTGTGAAAACGTAAATTTGATTATTACAGCATCACCTTGAGGACAATGTGAGTTTATGTGCCCAGGTAGTGGATGGAAGCTGCAACCCACCTGCCAATTTTGGTTTTTCTAGGTTTTTGATGCGTAAACACTATAATAAAATATAAAGAAGAAGAACAAAAGGTCAAAAAAAGGTAACTTTCAACTCAATAGGTGCTTGAAAAACTCATTGCACAAAATGTAAAATAGTTGGGATGTAGGGCTTTGGCCACCTGGGGATTCGAACCCTTGACCTTTGTACCTGCACATACCACCTCACAACGTGACAACGTGACATCAGATGTGCAAAACTGCTGCATTTTTATCTATTTGACCAAAATGTATGAATGTTTATTTTACCTTAAGCACAAAGTTGTCCTCGGCCTGTAGCTTCAAGTCCAGGATAGACTCCTTCACGTGCTTCTCAAAGTCCAAGTCTCTCTTCCTGGGGACGTCCAGGGCAGGAAACAGATCACCAATCAGCCCCATGAACACCGGCATGTCGTCGGTCACGATCTTGGGGATGTTGAAGTCTCTCAGCGCTCGCATCAGCACCTGGTCCTCCGCTCGGCCGGGGTCTCCCCGCTTCAGAGAGCCAGCCACCACCAGGACGGACTTGATGGCTCGGAGGCCCCAGTCGTAGTGGTCCTGTGGTAAAGAACAGAGAAAGATGAGTGGACAGAGTAAAATACACCTCAGGCACCTTCACAGGCCATTTCAGCGACTAATATCATGAACCATCATCACAGTTTGACTAAACTTTATCAGTAAAATTTTAATGGCGGCTGAGTATCTCATTTCTTTAGTCGAATTCATTAAAAAGACAAGCTTAAAAATGAAATTTGACATTGATTGTACCAAACATTTTTTAAGTCACTAAAATGTTTACTATAATTTGTTTGTGTTATATTTATACTTCATAAATTTACCCATATACAGTTGAATGCAAACATTCAAGCACCACAAGATCTTAGACATTTTCTCTTTTCACTTTCACCTTCTCGACTGACTGCAGGACATTTGCCTCCAGAATTTGCTGACATTTAGTGGAATCCATTCTTCCCTCTTGCTGTGCAATGTTTCCACCCCCGTGCTTAACAGCTGGCAGGCTGTTTCATCAAACGCTGCTCCCTTTTCCTCCAAACACACCTTTGGGTTACTGTGCCCCAAAAAGCTCAATCTTAACTTCATTTGTCCACAACATCTGTTTCCAAAAAGCCTCTGGTTTGTCCAGATGTTGCTTTGCAAACTTCAGACTGACTTTTGTGATGAGTTCACAGGCAGGGTTTCCATTGGAGGATTCTTCCATGTAGACCCCTTTTGTCGAGGCAGTACTGCACAGTGAACGGTGCAGCACCACTCCTGCGTCAGCTTCCTGCAGCTCCTGTGCAGTCACATGGGGGTTGTTCTTTTCCTTTCAGCCCAGCAGACCTGCAGTTTGATCTGGAAGTTCCCTTGTTCTTCCAGATCTCGTCTTGACTTCCACAGTTCCCCTTCAGCCATTTCTTTTTGACATTTCAGACAGTGGAAATTTTAAGTTGGAACCGTTTTGATATCTTCTTATAGCCCCCCTCCCCTGCTTTGTAAGCATCAATTAGCTTCATTCTCAGATCCCAAGTCAGTTACTTAGAGGAGCCAATGATGGTTGAGTGTTAACACAAGGTCTGAAGAGTCAGAGAATTTATCAGCTCTGCAAATGTCATCAGCTAACAACTCCTAATGACCACTCCTGACCTGCTGTACAAGCAGCAGGTCAAGCAATTACTTTTTAATTACTTGTTATTGTTTTTTTCTATTTGCTAAGTTCATGAAATAAAAAGTTACGGTGCATTAACATTTGAAGAAAGACTCATTTTTAACTGCACTGCAGGAGTTGTATCTACTTCTTTTAACTTCAAGAATCAACAAAATTTTGCAAACCTTTTGCATACAACTGTATATCTAACTCTGAATTCATTGTAGAGCATCAGTATAAAATTACAGTTTATCCAGAGGCTCTCTGCATTAAAAGGGAGAGTCAGGCAGAATATTCCAAACATATGCACCCACCCTAAAATATAAAAAAAAAAACGCTAGAGCACTGGTCCATTTATTTTATCATTTAAAGTCCTATATACTTTCCAATATGAGACTTTTAGCAGAACTTATCTGGTGCAGTTCAGTGACTTTACAGCAAGCTTAACGTCCTTTATCTTCTTTAATGTAACTTATAACATCAACATCACAACCAGTCAGTCACAGAACGAAGAAAAGCATCCCACACCCACATCACTGTCATACTACCTGGCTTAGCGTGTTGGCATTACCAACCACCGTTTTACTGCCATGTGAGTAGAGGCCCCAAACGTATTAAGCCATTGTTTCGGCTCCCTGCAGTTTCACAAAGCATGAGATATATCTGACTGTGCACTCTTACTGCGCACAGGCAGGAAAGTCAGCGTAGTCATTCTGCACAGGCCCATGCACCAGAAACTTATGTAATATTAAATCCACAATTATGAACCAGTTGTTTAACTTGAGAAAGTAGCTCTGTGGATCTGCACTTTCCATTGATTTGCACTTTCAGCTTGGGAATACAGCTTAGAGGAGCAATCTGTTCATTATTATCTGATTTCATTACCACTAAGTTGCTAATGTTGGAAAATTTGCAATGAAACTCTGGCAAACAACTTTAAGAAAGTTTTGTAAAAAAAAAAAGTGTCATTAAGGTGATATTCGAAAAAAAGTCCAAGGAGCCAGAGCTTCACAAAGCAGCCATAAAAAGGAAGTGGAGTGCTATGACACTTAAATGGGCCTGTGGTCATGAGAAACTCATCCAGAACGGCAGGCTCATAAAATCGCTTATCTAAGCTGGGAAGCTTAACTGTTACTATTAGTCTACACTGTGAATGATTTTATTGCTTTTTTTTAAATAATTAAAATAATGGTATGACATCTAAAACAGCTCCGCACTACAAAAGGATTAAAGAAAAATTTAGATTGAATGACATCCAGAGCCCCTGCAGCTTTTTATTCATCCGCATGTAACACTTCACTCAGACGGTTAAGTTAGAAAGTCAGCTGTTGTGCGGTACCTCTGAGTCAGTCCTTTCTCAAAGGCCTCAAATATAAAGAGAGCTCTGTGTGAGTTGTTGAGCCTTGAAGTGGAAAGAGGCTCTGGCTCCTTTTTAATCATATCAGAAGTGTAACAGCGAGGCGAGCAGATAGTACCTGTTTGGACAACAGCTCTTTACACAGCGTGTAGAGCGTGATAAACTTCCTGGCGAGGACGCGGGCGTTAATGAAGCCCTCGGCCACCAGCATGATTTCACAGATCAGCTCGAAGTCTGGCACCACCATGGCACAGGGTCTGTGGGAGAAACGGAGAGAATGCATCCATCCTGGATAAATACATGGTTTGTCATCACTCTACGAAATGTGCATATTAACGTGTGGTCGCTTTATCTGAGAACACACACACACACACAGTCCATCACAATTAAACATATCACACAGCATTTCTACAATATGCTACACTTTACTCCCCATATGTTTTCAGCTATCTGCCATTAAGACGGGTCTACCTTTTCAGAGACACCCTACTCACCTAACATGCTCTCTCTTTGTCGTACCTTCATTAGCCTTGCTTAATGCACCTGTAAGCTTGCAGGTATTTGTCTCTGTCTTTGCTTGGTATTTGTCTCATGCAATGAAAACCTTTTCTCTCAGGCTTCTCCTTGATCTGCTGAGGCTTAGACTGAACCTGTGTGGCACTTTGGACAAAAGCATCTGTAAAATGATTTGCATTCAGTATGACATGAATGGCATCAGGGAGGCATATGAGGATGTTTTCCTCATAGGTTTTGTGTTAAAGTGTGTGTTAAAGTGTGTTACATTCAGTCCATTAGTTGGCTTAAACATACTGTATGTTACCATTTGTTCTGAAAAAGAGGAACATCTAGAGAACATCAGGACTTTCAGTTAAAGGACAGCTGTGTTTACTAGAACTTATTTAGGTCTAGCCACAAATGTTGAAGGGCTGGTTCACTCGAATGACAGAAAATACCTGTCTGAGACTTTTACCTCTGCCCCAGTAAAATGAAAGTGAATGGGATTTTGTTTTCAGGTGCTCACAGAACTGAAAAAAGACACTGAATAGCGATATTTGCTTCCCAAACAGTGGCCCTGTTAGAATTCCACCGACCTCACTGTCAATAGTTTTTGGACAGAATTATTTTTCACTGTAGAAACAGTCCCTATATCCCTGCTTTTTTAACTCAATTGAATTTGGGGCCTTTTGACTCCAGCAGAGATGAGCAGCAGGTTACAGAGGTCTGGTAAGTTCACTTCTTTCTATCTTCACACCAACAGATACATTTTTTTTTTTGCATTTTCAAACTTATAGTCTTCACAATGACTTCAGTGACGTCACCCAAGGAGATTTACGACAGTTTGTGCTGTGTCCTCTGGAGCCACAAAAGGCTTTGCACACCTTTTTTCATAGTAAGACTCTCTGTTATTACAGTTCATCCTGAGGGCAAAATAAATCCATCAAACAGATGGAGAAGTTTAATCAGCAGGTAAACTATCTAACTGTTATTGAGATACTTCACACAGCCCAGCATCAATAGTTTTCATTAGAACTGCTTTCTACTGACAAAATAATAAATATCACTTGTTTCCTAATTGGGGTGAACTGATCCTTTTTGATTCTGATTGTGTGTGTGTGTGTGGTTTGAATTTGATTACCCAATTATGGCTTAAGTTTAAATTTAAAGTTATAGGAAGTTCAAAAACTGCAAAATTAACACAGAATGTCTGAATGTTTCCTCTAATGTTATGCACTTCTTCAAATTTAATGTATTTTAATTTTAATTTTTTATTTTTTCTGGAAAATCACATGAATAAAAGATAGCAGGAGACTGAAGAATCACAGGCTGGACCAGAGCTGTGCAGGCCTGTTTTAAATACGATGTTCATTTCACTCACCTGAACAGAGCCTTGAGGTTCTCAGGAAGCTCAGTCCTGCCGGCGTAGCCTGGATTCATGGTGATGAAGATGCCGACAGTGGGGCAAAGATTCACCTCCTCTCCCATGAAGTTAAATCTCTGCTTCTTATCTCGAATGGCGTCCTGGATGCTTTTGACCTGACGTTCAAAGAAGAAAATCTCAATTCAGAGTCAAATGAATTGTCAATTGTTTGATGCTGGGTATCAAAACTTAACATCAAACAACATGGGTCCGTATCAACAGGTATTAAAAACTGTTTGTTAAATGGAATAATAAGACTAAGAGTGGACAAGTGTTCACACAAACAAATTTGGTGCCAGTCCATCTAGTAGATGCAGAGTAGAGATATTTCACAGGTTAAGTGAAAAGCCTGACCTGCTGGTGGGGCTAGAGGATAAGTCAGGGGATCACCAAGTTCAGTGTATGATCCATCCTTTGGGGACCACGAATGATTGCTCGAGTTATATTAGGGAAACTGTAATGCTGTATTGCAGCATTATCAAAAAGTTTCAAACCATAATCAGCACTAGTCACTGCCAATTAACACTCCCAGAAGACACTAGTGTAAACCTAATATGGGATGTAGCCTGAGAAAGTTTAGTGTCACTCATTAGCATATCATTAACATCACTCAGCACATACCAGAGTCAATTTGTAACAGCATGTCAAATTGTTATGCAGCATGCATCTCTTTTTTTTTCCCAGGGACACAATTTCATCAATATAAGCATGCTATCAGCCAGGGTTTACTGGATGGATGAACTGCCAAGGCTCCTCTTGTCTACATTATGATTGAATGAGATATCAGAAATGAACTTTTTGTGTGTGTGTACAATCGAGTCTTGGCCTAAAACTCCTGACTCCCAGCCTGTAAGAGGCTTTATGAATTTAACATGCGTGTGGTAAAAAGAGCGGAGCGAGTCGACAGCTGGAAAGAGGAGGAACATCTCTTCATGGATGAGTACTCGGCTACAGATCACTCAGTCATACTAACACAACAGGGAGGGGGGGGGGGGGGGGGGGTGTAAAATGCAAACACAAACAGTGCAGCTGCAGCACAATAAAAAGTAAAAAAAAAAGAATAAAAGTTTTCATGAGAACATCAGTGGGGTTTGTTTTTCATGTCACATGCCAGCGGCCCATCACCGCTGTCCTACAGGGACATGAAGTAAAGTAAAACAACAAAAGTACATTTCAAGAACAGACACTGCTGTGAAAGGTGTTATTCAGTGGGGTTAGGCCTTACTCTTTGCAGCATCTTTGAATGTACATACTAGAAACAGCAGCGTCAGTATATTCACAGTCCAGACCTGTGCTGGCTGTAACAGAGGCAGAACTTCGCCAATTTATCTCCATGTTGTTACATCTGGCGGCCGTCTGTTTGTCGCTGCTTTATTTAACGTAGAACCGGTCCCGCCACCTGTGTTAGCAGACCCAACAGGCAGCCAAGTATGTCGCCGTGCGATGCTAGCTGCTCCCCACTTTAAGAGGATGGATTAGGTGTGTGTGCTATGGTGAGAGATGGCTCAGCATTGGCTCCACTGAAGCAGGCTGCCAGCTGTCACAGCAGGAGTTTGACGCTCCTCTGTTCTCAAGGTCTACTTCTCCATGTAAAAGCCAAAAGATTTATTATTCATTATGCCGCGCAACACCTATTCATTCTTCTGGCACTTTAAAATTCTCTAAGTACTGCAGACTTCCACAGCTTATGGAAGACAACCGCTTGACTTTCACTGCCGCTGAAGAGAGAGGGAAGGGTGACTGGTGAGTCTAGCGGTGAATAATGATCCTTTGAGGAACTTTATCTCCATTATCATCATGATCATAATCAGCGTTCTTCTCAACTGTATACGTTTTGCTATGACAGAATTGCACATGCATGACGACAGTGTCTGGGGCAACAGCCTGCAGGATCTGCGTATACCAGAGGGACTTGTGAAATCGCGGAGAGAGGATCCGTTTGATCTGGGAAGGCAGAAAAGCTAGCATCAGCGGAAGCACACAGTATATGGCTGATTTCTCAAAAGAGGCCTGTAATCAAAGGGCTAGCTACAGTAGGTCACCCAGAGTATACACTATTCTATGTGTGGAGAATATGAAGTGGTTTTTTTTTTAACTTTATCTGTCACTGTGCATGAAGGGGAGATGGAAGAGGAGAATGAAGGTGAAGACACTGTCAGAATGATCTATGCAGTTCATCCAGAGAGCTCTAAGCAAAACTGGACCATCTCAGGTCATAGTGAAGTAATGATTCAATTTACATGGAGGCACAGACTTAAACCTTAGGTAATTGATTTTTTTTTTTGGGCCACCTGGAAGCACTGCAACAAGCTATAAACACAACATTGATATGACTAACGTTTACATACTCAGCAGATACAGAGCTACAGTAGCGTTCTCCTGGAGTCGTCTTTCTGGCTCCTTGGTGCCTCCTTTTAGGTCTGCTCTGGTCTCCACCCACTTCTGAGAAAAATATCTGGCTCTTTAGCTGCTAAATGCTCCACTATATATATGTTTTCAGTATGTTTAATCAAAGTTATTTCACTTTATTTTCCCTTTACTTAACCAGGTATGTCCCATTGAGAATGTTACAAAGGCTAAAATAAGCTACAATCAGAGGAAATTACAAAAACAAAGTTCTTCGATAATCCTCTAATAAGGCTAAAATGAGCTTAGAACAGAAACAAATTATAAAGGACTTGTTTGCTGTATAACTTACAAAAGCTTTGAAAACAGACGCCCACTGCAGCTGGAAAAGAAGTTTGAAAGTGACCCAAAACATTAAAGCTGTGGGAGGTGAGTGGAATTTCATTTGTGGTGTTGAAAGTACTGAAAAAAAAAAATAATTCAATAAAATCAACAGCAAACCAGCAAAAGTGTCCCTGTTGGTCTGGATAATCCACACAACAGTTTTCAGTTGGACTCTTTTTTTGGGGTAAGAAGTCTTCTGGTTGAAATCCGTTCAAACAGTCTGTGACTGTTGACTGATGATATCAGTCATCAGTCAAGTGATGACATATTTCATTTCAATTCATTACAACAAGACTGAATTCCTTTTTGTTCTGTCACAGCTTTGTGTTTATAGTCGTATAAAAGCTGATATTTGTTTGCAGAAGTGAAGTTTAATGCAATATTATCCCAGAGATTCTCAGGTAGCAGGTATATTCATGACCTTGTTGCTTGTATGTGTCAGAATACAATAAACTAGAAACATTTCATGTGTATTTATGCTGGATAGTTAAAAAAAAAAAAACTCTATTAATATAATTATTTGAAAGCAAATAACTCCTAATTACACAATTTCATTTGTTATAGTTATTTGTCAAATCAAGGTTGTGCTCAGAGCACTAACACAGAGGCAAATACTGATTTACCCACATTACTGCAGCACATCCTCTGAGAGCTTAAAGTTAGTCCATTCATATTACTGCTGAAAGATGTGAGCATCATGACGAGCACCACAGGCAAGCAAAGGAGGTGCTTTTCCATCCTCAGCTCTCAAATCAGATCACAGAAGGCTCCAATTATGAAGAAGCTCTGGGGTGCAAAGGTGCCAGCCTTGGTGAATTAGTCTTATAGCTGAAGCAATTTAGGCTTCCAATCGGTGATGAAGAGGCTATTTACTCCTGCAGTTCTATTGTCAGAGGCTTATTTTCACCACAACTTGAGTTGGATAGACCAACTCTCAAATAAGACGAAAACTTTCACATTTTAGCTCCACCCGTCCAGGGTGCAAACACACACTGCCCTCACACCGAAGTCTTACCCGGGATGAACGGGATTTTGGGAATACCTGAGGTATAGGAGCTGGACTTGTTCTTACCTGTACAGCCACCACAGACAGCACCTCTACTGAGATCCTGTTAAATTCATCGAAGCAGCCCCATGCCCCCGTCTGAGCCAGGCCTTTGTAGATGTTCCCACAGGACTGATGGACAGACAGAGAGAGTGACAGATATTCAGATGGACACACTGGTACAGGAACTTGGTCAGTTTAGCATCACTGGTGGAGACTCAGTCCGACTAACTGATAAGACGTGGTGAGGCAGACAGAGACGTATCACCAATTAGACAGAAGACAGCAGGAGAAGAGTAGGCGAATAATAACAGGATGATGCGTAAACAAGGCCTCACACTAATAAAACAAGGTGCTGATGGCTAAAAGAGGAAGGCTAAAATGTCCACCACCCACATTTTAGCTTTCCTAGGATCAATTTGATAGCAGGTGAACAGCCCTCTGGAGAGCAGCTGGACCAGGATGAAGCAGGCAGCTGACTTTTCTCTCCAATTACAGGGCCGGGGAAACCTTCTCTGACGCAAACCGGAGCTGACTGGAGGATTGATCCAACTCGTGTGTGTGCATAACTGAGTATGAGTAACAGTGTGAGGCTCTGAAGTCAGCTTCTAGTGCCTGTGTTCCTCCTGGAGTATATTAGCACTTCTCTCTGACACCTTGCTGCGGTGCGTATAGCCGGGGGTGCTGTACGCCTCTATGCTGTAATGATGCCCCTGCCTGGGGGGAAGCAGGAGCAAGACGCATCACAAGATTATGTTTATGTCTCCCCTGACCACTCTATATGCAGAAAGTGTGTGTGTGTAAGAGTACACAAGAGTGCATAATAGAGCAAGGTGGAGGCTGGATACAGAGAGGGCATTTTGACAAGGTTTAGCAGAGAAATAACAATTAGAGTTTAACTAATCAGCTTTTTCTTTTTTTTTTCCCAAGGAGGAAGAAGGTAAACGGAAGATGAAAAAGAAAAGATGAAAAGAGAAGGGCATAAAGGTGGGCTGACAACTTTAATGACAAATGCATACCATATCGCTGACAAAGGCAAAGATGAAAAGAAACAGGCATAATACGAGGTGCTGTGAATGCACATCAGCTACGCGCACTGGCTCACATGCAGATTCGTGTGTGTGTGCGTGCGCAACTGGCTCACCTTGTAGTCCATCTGCTCAGAGCAGTTAAATACATAGACCATGATGCCCAGGGCTCGGCCCAAGTCTTTGGTAGTCTCAGTCTTGCCTGTGCCCGCGGGCCCTGCTGGAGCTCCACTCATGGTCAGGTGTAGGGACTGGGTCAGGGTGATGTAGCATCTAAATATAGTAGAGATAAACACACATGCATCACTGCTGAGGACTGCAACCTGACAGCTAGCATTTATAAAGATCAGGACAAGGCTACTCCATTCATTCACAGTCAGGACCTTGACTACACAGGCACATTTATAGCTGTCTTATAGTTATACTTAAGGTATCTATTAGTATTGTCTCCTCACACAAAGAAGGTTGTGGGTGGACGTCACAACCCAGCTCAAGGCTGGACAAAGGAGGGAAGACCACAAGAGTTGTAAATAAAAACTAAGTTTATCTTACAGAACTGAAAAGGGAATGAGACAAAACCCAACATGGTGGAAGCCAGGGGGGTGAGAGACTGGCTGACTGCTGCCAGCTAACCAGTGCAGCCAGACCTCAGGTGAGCTGAATCTCTGACGACAGGGCTGCTCAGAGAGGGTCGTCACACCACACCCTTATGAAAAAGTGGTTCGACCACAAAACCCTGGACAGGAAAAACAATATTAATTTTACATTTAAAAGTGGTATTCCACACTGAACCACAGAGTCACTGTATCTGTCCCTTTGGAGCCAGAAGAGTCAAAATACATGTTAAATACCACAAAGCACAGCAGAGGAAGAGTCTTTAAAACTAGAGAGGGAGAAAATCAAGATCTGAGCGGGCATAAGGCCAAGGTCCAAGTCCTTCAGCTGCCTGAAGGACCAGTCTTCAGGCAGCTGCTGCTATACTACTATCCCCAGAAAGCCTTGAATGTGACCCCAGGCATAAAGCTCTACCCACCTTCACTGCCACTTCAAGAGATCACGCTGCAATAATTTCATCTGCAATAATAAGTTAGTCTTACAGAACAGAAAAAGAAATGAATGTAGAGACAAACAAAACCCAACATGGTGGAAGGAAGGAGGAGAGACACTGGCTGACGACAACCAGCTGGCTGACGTGCAGCCAGGCCAGGTGAGCTGAATCTCTGACGACCAGGCTCCGCCCATCAGGCTCCTGCAGAGAGAGGCCTGCTCAGAGAGGGTTGTCACAGAGGAACTGGCCTCCTGCACTTTTATGTGGAGTGAGGACTGAGGGCAGAGGGAAACAGTAAGCATAGCTCTAAAACTTAAGAAATGTAAAATTGACCATTTGTGGATTTAGAGGGACGTCCATGCAGAATATCTGCTGGGTGGAACCTAACTGCGACAACAAGACAAGGAAGGAACAAGGAAGTCACCACCGCCAGCTGTTGTTCACCAAGAAATACTTTTAGCATATAACTCACTTAACCCCTACAACCACAATTTGTACAGTATATATTTTTTGAATTTCTGTCTCTGCAGATCAAAGTGAAATTGAACTGCTTTCAGTCTTTATGCTAAGCTCGGCTTTTCACCTCTTGACTCCAGCTCTGTACTTCACATGCAGGCAAAACAGAATAATGGTAGTTCAAAATGTTAAACTGTTCTTTTAAAGGCAGAACAGAGGAACTAAATTATTACTTAGCAAATTTAAATGTTTATTTATACAGTTTCACGGTTCAAATTCATTAATGCATCATTTAAATGCGAGTTTAATAAATCACTTTATAACTGCCTTTTAAACACTGACAAAACAACACATCATTAGTCTGGTGGCACACTCCAAACTCCACACTGTTTCTCTGTCTTCACAATAATGCATGCTGGGAACAGAGGAACTGAGAGTTCCCAGTAAGTCTTGCAAAAATCTATTCCCGTTTCTTCTGCAAAATACCTCCAGGATTTCTAGCATGGGTGCACCTGTGTGTTTGCACACTGGACTAACATATGTCCAACAGTAAAACAAAGACATTGTCTCTAAACCATGGTCTAAACATACAGGTCCAGCTGTGTGGTAAAATAACTGTTTAGAATAAGTAGAAATGGAGTGAAGTCAAAATCTGTAATAAAAACTACACAGATGGTTCAACAAGTGGCTTAATGAGACATTCAAGCCTTCAGCACCAGATCAGACTGCAGAGTGGCATCTAACCGGTGGAGCAGCGAGTGCAGAGGATCACCATTATGCTACAAATAATTAGTCAACAACAATTCTCCAGCGCCTCAAATCACTGAAACAGCATGCACGCAAAGGACTTTCCCCTCTGTCACTGCAGCATTCATAACCTCAGGCCAAACCTGTAAAGACAGATGCTCCCAGGTAACCACTCAGATGTACTGAAACTTGTTTCAACTAATATCACAAAGTCCAACAAATATGAAATCACAATCTTTCCCTCCCCCCAAAAAAAGATATATATTAGTGCAAAATAATAATTAAATTCATGGGAAAACATTAGGATCTACATGGCCCCGCCATCGCGCTGCCACTTTAAATTTCCCAGATTGACTTTAAAGAAATGCACGACAGAAAAAAAGGCTTCGTTTCTGTAGCAGCATTACAAGAAGTGCACACAATAACAAATGACAAATCCTGAGTTGACACCGTCTTCTAACCAGCACTGACAACGTCTTGGTGTCGGCTCAGCCGTCATCACACATAACCTCATTATATGATAATATAATCTGCTCCTGTGCTTTGATTATCACACGGGCTGATTAGTGACGCCAGTGATTGCTTCTCCCGCAAAAGCCTGTCAGGACTAACAAACAGTCTGCCCATCTAGTATCAATAACAAAGCAGCAGCATCACGGACGTGAACTGATGGAGACAATCAGGACTTCATTGATCAGGCCAATAAACACTATGGTTTGCCTTGAATATCAATATAGCAATGATTTTAATGAGCTGCTGGTTAATAGATGATGTATGGAAGGGGAAAATATTGGAAAGCATAACGAGAGACAGGAGCTCAGAGAAGACAAATGATCCTATCTGTATACAGTGTATCATCCGGATACCAGTGCCAACGGGCTTTATGACTCTCCCCTGAAATATGGCCAAAAATCTCACAATCAGTCGTTGAGGATAAGGATATCCTGCTCAGAATAACTAAAGCCAGATAAAAGACGAGAGGGTGAAACTAAACTGGGTGGCTGTGACAAGGTGACTTGTTTCATTCCGGTGTTTTTAAAAGAATTAGCTATATATCAGTGTGTCTGTCTGACTCATTCTCTTTCCATTCTTCTCTCTCTCTCTCTGTCTTTCTGTTGGTCTCTGTGTGTGCGTGTGTGTGCGCGCGCGTGTGTGTGCGTGCACGCGTGTGCATGTGCGTTAGCTGGGTAAAATATTCCTGACATTTTGCATAATGGTGCAGCTTTGGAGATCCTGCAGTATTGAGCGAATGCTAACATTGTGCCGATAACGTTCCTGCTGTTATAGATTAGCACGAGTGATTCTTTTAGCCTAATTATACTGCTGCAGAGGGTGAACACACCACACTAAGTATATTCAGCTTGGAGTAAACAAGTGCATACAGGCCTGTGTTCATTCCATATCCTCTCAGCTCTATAAGCATGGATTGACACTTCCTTTATCTCTGCTGTCACCACATTATAATCATGTTTATCATTTCAAACACAAAGAGGTTCAGATGGTCTTTTTTCACAGCAGAAGTTTTGACATATCACAGAAGGAAAAGCAAAGGTGTGATAATAACATGATGATAGCTGAATTCCATTTAGCTGCTTCAGTTTCAGGGTCCTGTTATGGACCATTTTCATAGCAGACATTTTGACTTGTCGGGAGATGGAGAAAAACAGGTGTAAATCAGCATTAACAATGGCTCTGTTCCATTTAGTGCAGCAGGCATGTTGGCATGTCAGTGAGTGAGCATGCACAATGCCAGGGCCCTGAAACAGGTTCATCTAAAATGAATGCCGCCATTATTAATGTTATTAATTCGACCTAATCCTTTCCTACTTAGACAAGACAAAATGTCTTATATGACAGAGTCCATTGTGTATGCTGGCTCTCTGTCACACTATCATGACTTACTGGGACACTTCAATAGAACGGAGCCATCTTGAATGTTATCAGTGACACATGAGCTTTTCCTGTGTGAAAAAGAACTATAAGTGTTCTTGAATCCTAAAGATTTGACCTCACAAAATAATCTAAACTCAAGGTCTTCTTACGTTTGTATGGTCATTTTATGAGCTAAATGTGGAATTCCACTTACCAGCTCTTACTGGACCTTTCAACCACGTCTCACAGCCTTCATTTAGTCCCTCGTCTGGTGTACTTGCCATTTCACTGATGCAATGTTTCCCCACTGCTGATGCATGAGATGTTATACAACCCCTCTGCAGTAAGCGGACCTTGAGTTATGTTGTCCTGACACAAAAAACCCATATTTTCTAATTTACGTCTAGTGGTATCCAGCCACACAGATAATCTTCTGAGATAATACTTTTTATTTTTCGCCCCCACCTCAATACAATGGAGGTGAATTGAATTTCATTTGTGAGCCTCACATCATCTAAAAATTAGATAGATGTAGTCTTTATTGTCCCACAGGAAATTTGTTTTTATAGCCTGCACAACTGCAACAGGAACATACAGATAACAATACCACAGCACTCAAATTCCATTCAGACATCTCTACAGAAACAATGTCCTTGTTTCCCAGGATAATCTCTGGTTAAAGCACTGACAACAACTTTCTAAGGGCCTGTATTTTTGTCAGTGGAAAGTAGCTCAAGTGAAAACTGTACACAATGAAGTGTGTGGATTATCCTAAACTACAAAAACCAAACTAGATATCACTAGATGTCCCGTGGCACACAGCACCGACACTCAACTTTTGCTCACCTTGAATCTCTGGCTAAATCTGTGGTTAAGCACCACACTATGTCATGGTGTAATCATGGACTCAGACTAATATTTCAACTGAATCACCTTAAAAATAGAGCAATAATTTAAGGACTTTTCTCTCAGCAAGACTTTGAAAAACTTTTCAGTGCATTTAGTAGGTTCAACTACTGTTGTCTGTCTCTGTTCGAGACACAGCTACAGAGAACGCTGCTGTTAAGAGTTCTCACTGCCTCCTCAATTCAGGTCTCAGATCTCTGCACTGGTTTCCAGTGTGTCAAATAATTGATTTTAAAATACTACTACTGGAAAAATACATGTCATTTATTCTTGCTGCTGCATCATGACCCGTCCAGACCTCTCTGATTGTCCGGGGACACGTCTGCTTACTGTCTCAGGCGTCAAAACTAAACATGGAGAAGAGGCAGATTCTGTTTTCTACACACCAGATAGTTTGAACAAACTCCCAGAAAAATGGAGGTCTGCTCCAACTCTCAGTTTATTTAAATCAGGGCTAAATACTGCTCTGTTTGCCACTGTGTTTTATTAAATTACATTTGGGATTATTAACTAATACCTTAGACTGAATGTAACTCCAGTGTCATTTTTTTTATTCTTGTTTATTTTGTTTTATTTCATTTCTTTGTCTCTTTATACTGCTTTGTGTTTCTTTTATATATTGTCTCAGTGCCTTCTTATGGGTTATGTAAAGTGCTTTAAATTGCTAAATTGTTGAAATGTGCTGTTAGAATTAACTTGCTGTGCTTAGAGGTACTGGTTTTTATTTGTAATTTGGGTAAACTGACTCTTTAAAAGCCTTTAGGATACGCTCAAACACCCATCATGCCCAGCTAAAAACAAGGTTTTCACTTTCACAAACTGATGTTTGGTGGTGTCGGGTTTTCACTTGCCTACTCCACTGCAAAGAAAGCAGTGTAACAATATCACAAAGCAAACATGCTTTTATCTGTTTTCTCAAGTCGTGGATTAAAGGATTTGACACCCAGCCCCCTGGTCCATGGTCCATTGTTGAAATGAAAGCCTGTGGCAAACTGTGTGAGTCGTAGCGGGCCGCGGCGAGGGCATGCACCATATGGTGAAGTCTTGCTATGCGGCCGCTGATCCAGCCATCAAAGCCCATTGTTTCTGCTTTGTTCAGGCTTCAAAGGGAATACTGGTCAGTCTGGAAAACCATACAGTCAAACGCTGCAGTTTGCCAAAGGGCTCTGGGAGGCAGGTATTCATCTCTGTGTAGTTAAAACTTTATCAGGAATACTGCAGAAACATGTGCATGTGAACAAACAAGCTGCTGGCAAAGTGCCCGAGCTGAGTTGTTCTAAAAGCTTTTTGCTTGTGGTGGGTGTACATAATGATTCAAATCAGGAGTCTCAGAATGTGTCACATGGTTTTTGTTTTTATCAGATGAGATGTTTGTATCCTCTTCTCAGTCTTTAAGGAAAAAAAAAATCATCAATGCAGATGGACTTTTGAAAATGTAATAATGGACTCTAAATTGCCTTCATGCAAATTGGCAGGTTTGATCATTCTGCAAAGGGCTATAAACCAAATATTATTGCTAAGCACTTGTTTTATTTAACCTATGTGAGTGAATGGGCTGGCTGCATTTGGCCAACTGACTGTTTGATAAACCTCTTACCTTTTCTCTTGTAAAATTAAATGTGAAACATGCTGTTGAAAACACAAACAATAAAGCCTATAAATTCCAAATACATAAGCTGAAGAGCCAAACATGGTTACGATAGAATGAAATCAGTCTGACTTTTTATTTTTTCTTTATGATGTTAGGATTAACTAGCTAACCTGCAAAACGAGGACAATGTTTTTTTTTTTACATCCATGTCCTGTAACTTTCTGACATACAGTGATCACAACATAGTTCTGGCTTTTAATGCTGTGACATGTATGTGGCCATCAAGTGCATATCTAAATCCTCAGTTCTCATTTTCAAACGAGTCAGCTGGAACCATTAAAAAGTTAGTCGTGTTTCCAACCAACTGAAGCAGCTAACGTTCGTTTCATTAGTTACTTAGCTACAGTTAATGGGATCTGCCATCTCTGTTACCTCAGTCACATGTTGTCAGCTAGAAGCCTGCTTTTATCTACTTCAGTCTGACATCAAGCACCTATTGTTCCAGTATTTACTGAGAATTCTGCTTGACATTTCACCATAGTCGTTGTGAACAGCACATGTGACGTGCGAGAATGGAAGCTCGGTGCAGCAACAGCAAGCTGACGGTCAAATGAAATAGCTTCACCTGGCTATCGGCGAGTTGACAAGCAATCATGTTGCTCTGTTGCCTCTCGGTCCGAACAAAGGCACAAAGAATGAAACCCCCGTACCTGTCTGTTAGAGGAGTGATGACTAATCGCGGCGTGTTGCCCAGGTATTCGTAGGAGTAGACAAACTGGGCATCGCAGATGTTGGCAAAACAATGCTTCTCCTTCTCGCTCCAACTGTGTCTCAACTGAGAGAGCCACATGAAAGCCTGAGAATTCTCCACCTTAAAAAAAAGAGGACAGAAGGTTGATATGAAGCCTGAAATAATCTGTGCTTTTCCAGCCACTAATTATGGTAATGAGATACCTGTCTTGAATATCTTGAATGAATTACTCACTGGTGATAGCAATAGCCTCTCAAGAAATACAGCAACAGTCACCATGCATGTATAAGAATTTACTACATGCTCTTAGCCAGATTTATCCGCTGTGCCCCCCCCTCACCTTCTGAGCGATCATCTTGGCCACCACGTCTCTGGCGTGAACGTCGATGGTACAGATGGTCATGACCTTCTGCCGATCGCCAGGTGTAAGCTGGCCAATCAGCATGGAGATGAGGGTGTTGAGCTGGGACACCTGTTTCTTGTAGTACTCTTTCATGGCGTTGTCATAGCCCTCCTCCAGACGGCCGAAAGCCATGCCGACATCAGACGTCCACCAGATCTGAGTGCAGGTCAATGCCACCTGAATCCAAGACAGTGAAAGAAATCACAGGCGGATTCAGAGGTGATGGAAGGTTATGTAGGCGGATTCCTGTATTTAAGGTTACTCAGATATTAGAAATAAGACAGCATCTAAGACAAATGTAGGAAATGAGCCAACAAAGACAGATGAAGCATATGGGCTTAATATAGGCCCATATGCTTCATGCATAAAATTGGCAACCCCTTGCCTTTAGAACCTAGAGTTTATTTAGAGTTATTTCTGGGAGTGGGAAAATTTGGATTGAAATGCGAAGTTAATTTTTAACAACCGTGGCAATTTTTTTTTTTTTTTTTTTTTTTTTGCTGATCAGTGTGAAAAGTCAGCTTCAGTGAACACTGGAGGGGCTGAGCAGGTTTTATGTGGCCCGGCCATTAATCTGTCAAGGGCATAATTTCAACTGAAGATCAGAGGGAGATGTCCCCCTCACTTTTTAGAATCCTATTTTCATCCCTTACTCTTTGATGTTCTTCCTAAATCTCTCTAAACAGTGTCCTCTTCCTGTCCAGCTGTCGTGATGAACACGAGAGAAGCTCCGAGATGTTAAAAATGTTGACATGCTCGTTTACGTCAATTTATTTTCTGACCATGCTCTCACAGCAATACGCTTCATGTGGAGTGCTGAATGCTTTCCATGCTTTATCCTGAGTCTTGCCTCTCAGGCTACAGGGTGACTTTGCCTTCTGACTAATATATATATTGTTTTCCCTGGCCCATGTTCAGGTGAAGTGGAAGACCTGCAGATACTACTCACTGTTAAAAAACAATACTGCATGTTTCTTAGGGGTGAAAAGAAAACATAATTTAATCTATGTTTTCATTTACAATTTACATTCTCCAAAGAAGAATTAGAGTCACTCCACGGTAAGGCAGTAAAGAATACTTCTCTTTCAGGTAAAGATATAAATACCAGTATTGATTCACAGCTTACATGGCAGTTCTAATTCTTTTGTTGGATTAACATTAACATGGAAAGCATGAATACCTACTACAGTATGGCACAAGTTGAAAGATGTTGGTGTCAAAGTCAGTTTTTTTGTGTGTGACGCTGCTTTCTGGGTCAAAATAAATAGTGACTAAGACAGATTTAAAAATGTGAGACCGTATCTAAACACTACAGATACAATCACAAATTTGGACTGCTATACTGATGGTGTCAGGTAGCATAAAGATTTACTGTATCTGAACATCACACCCACTTCATCTGTTGACATCTGGTCAACCCATCAGCCTGCGTCTCATACTTGAAATCTGTAGTAGCACAGAAAGTGATGGGTCACAGATTGTGGTGCGACATCAGACCATAAATGAACAGACATTTCTACACTGCTGATTTATAACATTTAAACTTTCAGCTGTGTGCCACACCTGAATCAGTGGTATCAGGCACATATTTTGCCATTCAGAACATCAAATACTTACTTTTCCAAATGATAAGCATTTCCAGGTCGGAGGAAGTGTTCCATTATGACAGATACACACCCGTATTTGTTCCCACTCCCTATCACACTCTTCCTCGCTGTTCAAAATACTCAACTGTGTATGTAAAGCATTAGTGAGTGTGTGCACTGGACTGAAATATCTATGGGAGACATGGACATGATTTTGGTGCCAATCCATCCACAATGCTGGATGAGGTGACTGAGGACTGGGGACAAAAAATCCCCAAAGTGAGTGTCATCAGTTAACTCTTTGCATTCATCCCACTGAGCCTGTTTACCTGAGCTGGATAGTCAAACAGCCACTGCTCCCTGGGTTTCTCCTCGTAGGCCATCACTGCCTCAGTCATCTGATGGCGAACTGTGGAGCGCATGGTGTCCAGCACCCGGTTCAACCACACCTCCACCTTACACACACACACAAACACACACACAAAGACAAAAACCAAAAACAGACCAATGAATACAAATGTAGAAAAACATTGCACTGTCTGTCACGTAAGCACCAACGGCTCTCTTATCAATGGACCCTAATGAGGTCATTAATAAGCATTAGAGTGGATGTGGAGTCAGGCAAATACTATGGGATGTAATGGAAAATTAATGGATTTATGGGCTTTGATATGCAAAACCCCAGGGGCAACGACAGACTCAATTTCATTTGTCTCCTTTATTGTGGGTTATGATATCTGTATTTGCCATATATTTTCCTCAATGTCCTTCCATTACAGAAAAGGGCAGGTAAGTGAATTTTCTCATCTCATGTCATTCATCTACACACAGCCCCAGCCATCTAATGAAGACGGAGATAATAAATGTCTTTAGCATTTAGCTCAACCTAGAGAAGTAATGGCACCACAATTTTAAAGACATGAAAAGGATTACGGGTCTATTTTACCTGTCCAGTGCAGTCACAGGACTGATTAAAGGGGACATACTCCTCCTCTTTGCTGTACATGCCCAGTCCAGTCTTAGAAGGATTCCCTTCTCCGTCTGCTTCGAATCGCATCTTTGCCATGTTGTCAAACAGCTTAGACAGATGCTTCTGGACCTGAGCAAACACACAGACACATTAAGCTCAGGATCAATTTATACTCAGCTCACGGTCTGACTGGTATTCTCTTTGCCTCTGTGCAAATAAATAACGTTTCATTACTGATTTTCAGAATTGTTAATAGAAGGGCAGGCCCCATGTTCTGCGGCATGCCTGCTAACTTCCTCTTAGAGAGATTTAGTGGCAAGTTGTGCTTAACAGTGATTTATTTCTCTGGAACTGCATAAGACAATGTCCCGGTGATGGAGGCTGGAGCAGGCTGCAAAACTATGAGCGACATTGCCCCTGTGTGGGCACTGATGGAAGTACAAAAGTCTACAGCAGTCAGCAAAAGAGCTAAATGCTGCAATGGAACATGGTTTTATAAAAAAATGTTAAAAAGTAACTTGTAGAAAGTGCTGCATAAAGACAATGAATTGTTTTTTTTTTTCTGACTCTGTGAACAGACTGAAGCATAATATTCAACGCTACGCCTCAGGCAAAAATTAGTTGAAGCCACCTGGTGTGGGTTGGTCCCATTAGACAGGATGTCCAGCAGATCAGCTGAAGAGATGAAGTAAAATCTCGGGAAGGCCAGACGCTTGGTGTCCAGGTATTCTGCCAGAGCTTTCTCACAGAGAGACAGCCTGCAGAGAGAGAAATACACAGTGTCAGTCTGTGTATGTATGAATGTGTAAGAAGTAAAAAACCCCGTACAAGACTGCCTCTGATAACAGACATAAGGAGCAGAGAAAAGAAAGACTTCTTACCTGCTCTGGATGTCCTCCAGTTTACCAAACAGGCCTGGTTTATTGGTGGCCTCCACTACGTTGGGCGTTTGATGCACAGCGTTTGCCAGCTCTTTGAAATCGGTATCTATTCCCTCAAAGCGCCTAGAGTCCTGCAGAGGATTTCACGAGGGAGCCCAGCCAGGGGATTTAGGTTCCCACAAGAGAGAGAGGGGGAGAATCACAGGTTTAATAGCAAACATCTGGGTTTAAGAACAGCCTGAACATCATGGGAGCAATTAAAAAGTCGTGTAATCTCAGCTCCTAAACTGGGAGTATGGACTAATTAATGCCTTCTTAATTAAGAGCTATAACAGTCATGCTATCTGGGTTCATATGGAAATGACGAGGGTGCAGGTTAAGGCCTGCATGCATATGAGCTTGTCACTGATGTATACCTGAAATCAAGAGATGTAATTATCTGAGTGAGTGTGTGCATGTATATGATCTATCTATTCAGGATATGCGGAGGCGTTTGGCTGTAACCTCGGGCAGCTGTGAGCGGATGTCCTCTGAGCCAATGAAAATGCTTTCCAAGTGGGTCCACGTCCGCTGCACCTCGAACCAGATGGAGATGACTGAGTCGGCTACAGACAGCTTGCCCTGCCACGACGACACCTCATCCAGGAAGTGTGCAATGTACTTGGAAGACATGAGGTTCTGCAGCTGGACCTGGTTGTCCTCCAGCGTCTCTATCAGCTCCTCGTCCGTGCGCAGCAGAGGCACCTGGGTGCGGTGGTGGGGCTCATACTGGAACTGCATACCTGGATGAGATCGACACATTTGGTCACAGACTGTGGATGGTAAGATGAAAAAGTCTCATTTTGTAAGTCTGGCTAAACAAAGTGTCTTGTACCTGTCCACGTGGAGTTGAGCTCAGAGAGGACTTTCTCCATTCCCATCTCTTTAGTAGCCTTGTCCACGATCCCTCTCACCTCCTCTTCAAAGCAGTGCAGGTTGAGCTGCAGGAGCTCAGCCAGAGTGGTCTCCTGCTCACAGAAAACTACATCAGTACTTTACCTGCACTTCACATAAGCTGCATTATATAACATGATGATGTTAGTAACATATTACAGGTGAGCAGGCGTGATTGCTGGTTTCACTTTAACAAGGGAACAAAGCACACCTGCAGGCAATGACAGCTACTACAGGAGTAACATCGAATGCCTGAAAGCAGTGTTAACCTATTACCACCCACAGCAGGATGCTAGCACTGCGTAAAATATTAACAGGCTGCTAGTACCGCTAGCACTGGAGCTGACTGCCAGTATGTCGATGCTTGAGCTAATGTTAGCCTCACAGACAGCCACAACGAGCAGCTTCACTGCTTTGAATCCTTAATCTCTGAATTCAGAAACTTTAAAGTGATTAGCTTAAAACAACATGACGTGCTTTAACAAAAGATATCGACCGCTCATGCACTCTCAGTCAATATGCTTTTTCATTTTTGATATGAAAACAATTAATCACTCAGCTCTAGACAGTGCTTTGTAAAGCAGAAGAGAAGCCTGTTGTAAAAATCCTTAAACCTTTAACATATGGCATCTCCTTACCTTGTAAGCAATGCTGTAAATCCTTGTAACCTTTACATAAATATTCATGGAAAACATCTAATGATAAAAAGTAATCCACTTGTTTTAGCATTTGCACGCACCACCCTTTAAAGGAAGGTTGCTGGTAAAGGATTAAAAGTGAAACAGGTTTAACTGTTTTCTCGTGTTACTTTCCTTTCCTATAGGCGGCTGAAGCTAGTTCTATAAGGTCCTTTGCATCTGAAAAAATCTCATACCAAAGCGAGCCAATTCAGCCTCTGTAATATGTTTTTGTGCAAACTAAACAGCTGGTAAGTTCTAACAACTCTCATCTGATCTTCCTCCTGCAGCACAAACACATCTAGTGAGGATGCAGGGAGGAAAATAAGAAAATAACTGGAATAAACTGTCTTTGTGTGTGTGTGTGTGTGTGTGTGCGTGTGTGTGTGCGTGCGTGTGTGTGTGTGTGTGTATGCCCTCTTGAAGCTCTCCCTTAAATTAGTGGAACACTATTAACACCACTGTTTATTTCGAATATTAAAAACTGCTGCGAGTGTACCAATAATTCCAACAATAATACGATAGTATTCACCCAAAGTCACAAACAGAATTATAACCACAGTCTGCTCGTATTGCTTATCTTCAAGAATGAATTGGAAACCTGGTCCATGGTGAAGCGGACTCCAGTAGCAGCCATCAGCTGATGCCAGTGTCGGGCTCGTATGGCCGGGTTTTGGAGCTCTGCCACAGCCCGGAGGGAGATGAGGAGGTTCTTTACCCTGCTGTCCAAACCTGTGTACGCCTCCCATGCTCTGACCTACAGGAGACAAAGGCTGGGAATCAGTACGAGGGCTATTGAGGGTTATCTCAGAGGGTTCATTGAAGATGCAGGTATCCAACTGATTTTTGAATGCAGCCAGCGGACTCGTTTTAAATTTAGAATATCTACAGGGGTCTCAAATTTACACTTTATGGCTAACTACAAATACTTTTAGGACAAGGACTAACTCTGTGTTTGGCAATTTTAACTCTGTCTCAGGTGAAACTGGCTGGAGCTGCTAGACTGTAATATTCCCCAAACAAAACAAAGAGCAGGACAGATCTGCTAATATTTGCTTAAATTCTGACAGATTCCAGGACCAGTTTCCACATCAGCTTCTATCGTGAACAGAGCTTTTAACCCCACAAACTAACAGTCAGTTATTCCAACTTCCTTGCTTTGTCAGGCCTGCCATGCCTAGTTACATTTACTTACGGCTTTGATGGGTAACGGGATGTTCATGGACAGGCTTACTGAATGGTCAATTGCAGTTGGAAGTTACTTATTCATGTCATTTTTCCTGTGCCTCTCAGCCTCACACACTTTTCTTAGATATGTTAAACATCCTGATCGCGTTGCCTCCTCACCTCTTTATCCAGGCCCCGTATATCTTTAGAGAAGCGTTTGCACTCCTGCTCCATGTCCTCCACTTGGATCTCTCTCCAGGGAGTTGTCCTCCACGCCGCCATGCTAGACTCCACCACGGTGATCATATCCCACAGCTCCTTCAGCAGGCCCACCTCCCGCCTTGGAGATGAAGGAGAATGGGCAAAGTGAATTATACCAGCATGAAAATGGCAACACTTTAGATACTGACTGTGAATGCGGTAACGGCTCATTAGTTTCAAATTTGGCACATGCCTGCAGTACCGTCTCCTTCAGCTTCGGGCTTTACCTGCATTGTCGGAGCTGTTTGTACTCTGAAATGGTGACCTCAAACAGGCTGGCTGACTCCACCAGGGAGGCCATCACCGCCTCCCGCTCTTGGATCTGCCAGTGGAACGTGTCCAACATCTGGTAGGGGCTCTCACTGTCAAACCTGGACAGATGCATGAGCGCGCCCAGGCAGCCATCAAAACACACACACACACACACATTCGTACAAGCCCAGTATAAATCAGGCTGTGTTTAGGTAATGAAAGGCTGCAGTTTTGCCAAGCCTGACTTGGCTGCGGCATAACCAGACCTAACCGCGCACTGTGACAATTAACAACGGCTTCCATGACATTAATGGGAAAATAATCACCAGGTTATTAAGACACCAATTACACACATAACTAATCTGACAATTAGACATTATGACGAAGCATCTCTACCTATGAATTAATTAACATTATATTAAGATTCAATTAGCCTTGTCGGATGTGAGAGCCTCAAGATAACACTTCTCTATTATCAAGTGAGAAGGAAGGAAAGGTGACATTCTTATCTTTTTAAACATACTCGCTGAACTTAGTCACCAGGAAAAAAAAAAGCTATTACGTAACCTGTGTTGCTTTCACTGACTGACTGGAAAATTCAAATGAAACACAAATTTGATCTTCCCTCTATTGAGCATTTATAAGCAGCACATGTATAACAATTAATAAGCTGTTAACAATACATAAAACATTAGCTATGAGCAGACATGAGGTCATTTTTAAGATTTTATCACATTTGCTCGTGTGTCCTTCACTTACTGTCAGTAATAGATGCTTCATATGAGTTGTAGTGGTTGACAAACATATTAATAAGTAGACTTATGGGATGTTAAACTAAGTGAACTGTTTCCAATCAAACTCTCAGAGGAAGAAAAGCTACCTGAAGGGCCCGTTGTTGCGAAAGTGCTCTCTGAAGTTGTGTTGCTCCACATCGAATGTAGCACACTTCCGACGCAGGCTGGCCACCTCGATGGCCTGCAGCGGCGCCACCTGCTGTTTGACTGACACCGACTGCTTTTTCACGTTGTTCCACTTTTCGGGCAACTCCTACGGAGAGACCAATAGATAAACAGATAGATACATTAGAGGGAGATGAAGAAGAGGAGAGATAAACAAGGAGGGCAGGGGTGACAGGTGATGAATGGCCGGGAGGAAGAGTGTAGAACAGAGATGGGCAATTGGAAGACACAAAGAAAAAGTAAGAGAAATAGCTCTGTCTCAGCTGGAAGAAACGCATGCAGGTAAAAGAAATGACAGTCAGAAACGACTGAGCATCAGTCCTCACCTCTAACTGCTTGTAGACCACGTCAGGCAGCTCCTGCTCATACACTTTTAGCAGAGTGATGGTTTGTTGCAGAGGCTCGAACATGGCATCTGTGGTGTTTTGTCTTTCCTTCACAGCCAGCAGGTGACCCATGACCCCCACCAGGCCACTGCAGTCACCCTCCTCCACCTGCTGGCCCAGGCCAGCCTCAGCCACACTGATAAACTTCTCCAGATCTGACAGACTGGGGATACACAGCCATGATCATTAAAGGGGCACTTTATCAGCTTCACAAGAGTTTACCTGTCATGAGCAGCTCTACTCAATTCTGTTGAAGGATGTCATCAAATCAAATCACATCAAATGGTTTTACCAGATCGAATAAGGTTGTAGCAGCAAAACCCCTGAGTGTTTTAAATATTGCTTCACCTGTTGGTTACATGGTCGATTAGGTGCTGTTTGAACATGAAGCTCCACTTCTTGATGATGTTGAGTAAGGCGCTCTTCATGCTACGGCCATCCACCCTCATCCACCCGTGGAACACCTGCACTGGCTCCAGACCCTGCACCTCTTCATAGATCTTCTCATACCTGCAGTATTATGACAAAGATTTCACTAAGGTACATAGAAGGTAACTTTAACCCTCAGGCTTATTTTACCTGATCTTTAAGCTAAGCCTAATCTTAAGTCCAAACTTCTCTTTAAAGAAAAATTAAATCATATTCCGACTCTTTAAATTCATCTGCTTAATCAATACTCACCTGTCTACCTGCTCCCTGAAGTTGTCCAGTGTTGGTGGGTTCTCTGGGACTCCATCATCAGCGTAAGCCTCCAGCTCCTGGCTGGTAAGAACGTGGCCATACAGGAGGAACTGACGCATGAACTCCTTCCTATCGTCCACGTACAGGTAGCTGTAGTGCTCCAGAGAGTTGCGAATCTCGCAGCACTGTGCCATGACACCCCGCACACGTTCCATGAGACGCTGACGCATGTCTGCCAGGTCGGCCATGTCCTCCATGTCAGCCTGGTAGTGGGGGAAGGGGCTGTGCTGGGCGAGGCGTGGCACCAGCGAGGAAATTCTGAACACGTCGTTGATGAGGCTTTCCACCAGCTCAAAGAAACCGTCTCCATCCCGAAACTCCAGAGAAGGAGTGAACACCAAGTCAGGAACCTTCAGATCCAGCTGAGCCTCAAACAGAGGGGCCACACCAGTTCTCTGGTCTGGAAAACCAGAAGAATGTACCAGAAAAATGTTTTTTAAAGTGAAAGTTTTAGAGTGAAATATGTGTATTCCCAGGAGGAACTTTGAATTCATTGCCTAAATGCTAGGCTAACTTCACCCGCTAACCCTTCCTTTCTGTAGTGTACAGTGAGTAAACACCTACGCTAAAACTCTGCAAAGAGGAGAAGGAACTGCGGAGTCAGGTGATAATTCTCTGTGGTTTTGTCACATTTCATACAATGCACAATTTCATTTCATATATTCTTAAAAAAAAATACTATCAGTTTTAAATTTCTCTGGATAGAAGATGTTGTGAAATCTCCTTTCGTCTCATAAAGAAGAATAATCTTTCTTACACTAAACAAAATACAGCATGAAGGGAAGAGCAGAAGCTTTATTCCATAGAGTTTATAGCACCTGCTCTTCTTGCAGCTTCCTCTGAGAAATTTCAGGGTCGGTTCACTCTCGAAAAAGCTTCCTAATCATAAAAGACTTTTTGAACCCACACAAGGAGAAGGACAGGAAGGAGAGGATGATGAAGCAGAAGCCAACAAACAAGGAGAGGAAGAATTGGACGCAGTCGCAGCCTGGCAACAATCCACCACATCTTGAACCACAGCCCAGTTCATCTAAACTGGTTGATAAAACCTGTGCCAAGCAAGCAAGTCCAGAACTATTTCATGTCCACAGCCAATACAGGCGGACACCCAATTGACATCAAACACCCTGAAGATGTGTTGCTAAGAAGCTGCCCATGTCTTTGCTGTCTGGAGGACGATGTTTTTAGTTTAAGGTGGAATCACAGTAGTGATTAGTGCTTAATATTACATTTATGGTTGGCGGCAACACTCTGGCTTTGAGATAATACCCCCAGATCCCTGCAGCACCACAAATAGTAAGAGTGAGTTTCTTTTCGTGAGTTGATTGTTCTGCGGACTGTTTGCTCACGAACATGCTACCTGTGTTATCCAGGAAGAACTTGAGAGAGCACTCGATGCTGTTGAAGAACCCATCTATGATCATGTCGTCGACGTACTCCACATAGGCCTTCCACTCCTCAGAGGACGGCTCGGCCCTGAACAGCTCCAGATTGCTCTGAGACGTGACAAAGAGTAACACTGATACTGAATCACCATTTCTGCCACATTTAAAATTTACTGTGAACATTTCAAAGCAAATCAGAAATCACTGACTTCAGAATGATCCCAAAGAATGATGAAATGAGAGTGAAACTTAAAGCCTATTTACATTTCACACAACCACAGGAAAATGTCTTTCAACTACCTTAAGCAGGAAGTGGATCTTTTCTCCTGAGGACCGGATCAGATTGTAAAACCTGTCCAGCCTCTCGGCCCTGTCCTCCAGACTGAGCAGCGCATCTTTTTTGCCCTCCTTCCTGTCGAACATAGGGCTGGCCCAGGACCTCATGCAGTCCTGGATCTCCTCCACGTTGTCTTTGGTTCTCTGGAGTCGGCTCTCCAGGTCACACACAGAGTCTCGCACCTCCTGGATATACTGCCAAATACCTAGAGCGGGACGGATGATGGAGAAGTGTGGTTGAGAGGTCAAAAGGGTAGAAAACAAAAGAATACATTAACCTAGAATGAGAGCGTGTGACTGAACTTCACTTCTTCTTTCTCTCACTGGGTATGAATCTATGAGTGGTGCAAGCCTTTCAACCACATGGGCCACAAAAAAGTTGGAGGCAGCAGTTTCACCCGCTGGTTTTGCCTTAGGTTAACGTCTATAGCGCCTATGCCTAAAATCATTTTTTTAGGGAAAAGTTACATACTCAAATTATTGGCACATGGAGCACATGGATACAACGATAATATACATGTGAACATGATGTTATTAGTTCTAAAATGAAGTGAAAGCTAGGTTTTCCTACACACAGGAAATTCCACTTTTACATTTTCCACTGCATAACGCATTCTTATCAGGGCAGAGGATGCACAGTAGAAAATAGTTCTGAGCACCACATAAACCTAAAGCAGTATCCAGTAAGTATCCAGAAAATACACACACATACACACACACACAGAACACAGCATGAAGGAGATAAGTGTGTGCAGCTACTCTATGTTCTGCAGAGGGATTGTGAGTTTGTCCCCACAGACGGCCACGTGCACTGGCATGTACCGTAAACACTCTTCTCATTTCTGCTGCGTTCTTCTGGGAATCCTGGGGTCGAAAAACCTAACAACATGCCTGCCAGCGCTGTGTCAGTCACAGCTTATCAATGATTGATCACCTCTCCTATTCTTATTTTATATGTTTTTTTTTTTTTTCAAAATACAAAGCCTCTCTGTTCGTGTGACATCTCTCAGCAGCCCGCTCTGCCCTAGAAATGAAAAGGATGGAGGGAAACATTAAGGAATGAGGGAAGAATATTTCTATAATCTGTGAATTTTCATACAAATAAATATCTGTTTGACCACTCTGTATAGCTGTTTGCCATCCTATAGTCCTATAATACAGAAATATTTCAGGTAGTTTTTACATTTGCTCTTCTTTCTTAAATAATATCTGTAGTAAGAGGCTGTGCACTGAATAATACAGCAGTAATATTTTGTGTGGGTAGCAGGAGCAGCGGCAGCCACTCAGACTTCAACAGCAGAAAGAGGAAAAGACATCACAGAGCTGGACTTACAATCTAACTGTCAGCTTAGCATTTAAGGTGTCAACAAAGAGAAACAAAAATAACCCCTCGTGTAGATGAACACTTTAAGGAACCGGTCAGCATTCTGGGAAATGATGTGGTTTATTCCGGAGAGCGAGATGAGAAGATCAATATCAATGTCACGTCAGTCTTTTAAGCAGAGAGTCCGTGGTTAGCCTAGCGTAGCATAAAGAATGGAATCAGGGGGAAACAGCTAGCCTAACTCTGTCCACAGTTCATCATTACACATATAACTCTAAAGCTCATTAATTAATTGCACAGTGTAGCTACAGAGTCTTTGTTTCTAGCTACCATAACTACACTGTCACTGTTCTGCACATTAGGCCTACAGTGGTTAGAGAGATAACAAATGAACATATCTGATAGGTCAGCTTAGACTGCTTGTGTTTTCTCCAGCAAGTTTCTAATGTTGGAATTTGGAGAAAAAAAAAAAAACTCTAAAGAAGTCATTAGTGCTGCAGCAGACGTTCTGAATGCTGCAATCACTGCTCTTTATCACAGTGAATGAATGTGAGTACATAAATTAGGCTATTGCACAGCAGCAGTGGGACAAGGCAAACTTTAGCACTGCTGCAGTCTATCCCAGTGTGAATAAAAGAATGTAAACACAGCCGGATCACGTATATAACATTCATCTTGTGTTACAGGGCTGCTGTCAGAGGCTGAAATCCAACAATGAACTAAAAACCTAAACCTATGCTATGTATCCCTTTACCTCTGTCTGTCAAGAACACCTTTAACAATCCACACAGAACACTTAATAAAATAATGATGAAAAAAAGATATTTTGTTAACAGTGAATGGGGAGTATTTACTCTTACTTTCTTCATTATTTCTCCAGCGAGGTCTGTGGATTACCCAGTGTGAGCCTGCCTCTGAAAAGACTCCTGCTGTAGCTGTTCAAAGCTGTGAGCACCACATGTGAAGTTCACTCACCTCCCTTTTATTGTGGTATCTCAATACCTGAACCAATATTACTAAAACCACCTGCACTGCTAAATACTACTGTAGGTAAGTGAGAAAAACATGTTTCTTGTAATGTACGTACCGACCCTTTAACAGCAAAAAAATAAGACATTTAAATGTGTAATTTCTCAGGAACTGCATGTGTCAGTATCAGTGAGAGTCCAGACCTTGGCCGTTCCAGTTCAGAGTCTCCTCTGCTTTTTGGAGCTGAGCGTCGATGTCCCTGAGCTGGCCCTGAACCAGAGGATGTTCCACGTCGAGCAGAGAGTGCATCACCTGCAGCCAGGCAGTGGGAGAGAGAAAAAGGAAACAGAGAGAGAGATGTAATGTGATTTCCAGCTCCCATTAAGTGTGCACAGAAATATCATTTTAATATAACTGCCAGTGAAAGGCCACACAGAGGCCCAGAGCATCAAGACGGGGTGTTGTCCTCATTATAGTCACTGTTTCTGGATCCGTCCATGTTGCTATGACTTAATTGGACTTGAACTTTTAGCTACCTGAAGCAATGAAATGTAGAGCTTTGTTGGCGCTGTTCTCTGTGTGGCTGAGTTAATTGCATCAGTTATTGCTCGTATATTGTTTTATGCTACATTATTGAAATTACCATTTTGCCCCTTTGCCCAGTTCCCATTACAATCCCCTAAAAAATATGTCAACATGACCAAAAGTCTACAGACATTCAGCAGGACCAGATTAGATTTTTACCACTAATGGGGTGAAAAACACAAAAATTTGTCCTCAAGCTGGCAGTTAAGGAAAGGTCAGGATGGTAAGCTACCAATCTTAATTTAATATATCTTAAATATACATGTAAATGTTGAGCTGTCACCTAAATCCAGGCAGACCAGGATTTTTACCAAATGCAGTGTCATACAGTTTATTTTAAGATATCAGTATAAAACTGGCAGTATGACCAGAGAAGGAAAGGTTAAATTGTGACCTCTTTTACACCTCGCATTCACGTGTGATCTGTACCTAAATAGCCTGTCTGGATAAGGAAAACCACCCATCAGTGCCAGCCTATTTTAAATGTGGACCATATTGAAAAGTGGAAGCAATGCACTGTGTCCTAAATAACACTGGCAAAATCATTGTATTTTTGTGAATCATTAGGTAAATGGAGCCTGTTTCCACTCACTAAACTCTTGTTAAACCTTAGCTCTACACAGACAGAGAAATACAATGGAAAGAGAAGGGAATTATATGTATGTGAAACTTACAATGCTTTGCATCAGCTGTTTAAAGATGCCTAAAAATACTAGACAGTATCTGTAAGCAAACTCTGTCAACAGCCACTAACAATGGGTTAGGTTAGGTCAAGAACCATTACTATTAACGGTACCAGTACCATTTCTTTGTTGGACATACTGGAGATTGTCTCATCTCAAGTCAAACTAACCACCACACAAATCAATAATGCTTCTACTGTACAGTGCTAGCATGACAGAGAATAACGTGGTGGATAACATGGCATAGCATAGTTGTTCTGCAGGACCTGAACATCCTCGAACACTGACGCTAACACGGACAAAAAGCCTCAGACTGAGATCTAGAGTCTGACATTTTTTTCCCTCTGCTGCCAACTATGACTGCCTATAACCTAATCTGCACCAACCTTGTTGTATCGCCCCGCAGTGAGCTCCAGGTTGGCCACATACTGCCACAGTTGCCCCCTGATGGTGTAGATCTGCATTGCAGTTTCAGGGATAGTCTCGGTCTGTCTGGCCTCCAAGTACTTCACTTCCCTCAACACAGACGCCAGCTGAGCAAGGGGGAGACAGAGGCACTGAGAGACACATTAAGACATTCACTGTGTCTGCATGGTCAAATTAGAGATTGATCGGCGCAGGCTGCCAATATTGTCTGCCAGTTTTCGAAATCTTTAAAGACCAATTTCACAGTAAAAGTAGTTTTAACAACATGAATATTCGGCACTAGAGTTTCGTTGTTGGTGGTAGAAAACTTTCTACTAAAATTCAAATTAATGAGAGGTTGGTTAGCAACTTTTCATGGCCCCAACATTACTGCCTTCAAATGAAAAATTGAAACACTGACCCAACTAATTAAAAAGATGAATGTGCAGAGAAAACACAACTTTATTTAAAGATCTATGCAGCTGCAGGCGGGTGTATGACACTTACCGGAAGATATTTAATGAAAGAGATCAGCTTGATATATAACCAAACTAATATATCACTGAGACTTTGTCCACAGTTTCTCAGTGTAAAAGCTTTATAAGCTGTGACACATCTAGCAGCTTGTCTTGGATCCGTTTTTCTAGCATGTGGGCTTAATGTAAAAAAAACCTGCGGGCTGAAGTTGACGGAGATCAGCCGAGTGTCCGGGTCTCTGCTGATTAACGGCAGGCTGAGGTTGTACTGGGAACTCTCGCCCACAGTCTCTGTCCATGTCTCATACAAGCCGGTGGAGTATCTGAAACACCAAGCACAAAGAACACAATCTGCGATCACAATCAAACAGAAGTTATTATCACAGAAAAACAATTTGTATCTTTACTACCAGGGCAAAACATTGTTTCATATTCCCATTAAAAGGGCCGGGGCTTTTTATTTTTCAAGGCCACGGGCACGAAAACAGCTCGCATCATTGAAATTAACACAAGCAACAAAACGAGCAGCTAAAAGGCATATGATTGAGCCATTTTCCCAATTCTCTGAGGTTGTAAACAGAATGAGAGGCGCGATTTGCTCGTCCATATCAAGCAGACAATCAGGGCAGAGGGAGAGGCTGCAGTGCAAGAGGGTTACATGCAGGCGTTGGGGGGGGGCGGGGGGGTAATATGAGGATAAACGCTGATTCATCTGCAAGAGACTGGGAACAGACAATATGTCAGGGCTCTGTACAGCTATATCAATCTGTAAATAGCCAAGATTATGATGAGAACTTAGTGCGCACTGTGTGCTCCTTATTGGATTTCTGCTGTGAGCTTCATTTCCTGATAGTGGCACAGCAGACGCAGAGGCAATCAAATGCCTTGGTCACGGCCATAAATCACACTGCATTTTGTCTGTGGGGGTAATGAGTGAGGATGCCCATCCTTGTTCCTGACTGGAATATGTATAATAATGGTGGCATTCATTCTAGGCAGAGGCGATGATTATTACAGCATAACAAGGGCTCTAATTTCTGATGGGAGTAAATTGAGGGCAAAGAACTGGTGTTGTTCATCATTCCATAACTCCGGGTGGGGGGAGAGGTAGGGGGGGGGCATGAAGTGAAGGAGCCATATTAAACATGTGAAGCATAAAGAACAGGTATCTGTCTGGGTGTGTGTGTGTGTGTGCACAATGATGTGCATCTCATTCACAGAAGACCTCTTCACACACTTCTGAGTACACTACACACACAGACACACACTTAGACTGGCTAATTAATTCCCTAACCTTGGTCCCTCTGCACTGCAAACTCCTTTGTAGTTATGACTGTAACCTAACACTAATCCTAATCTCAGCTCTAAAACAATATTAGGGCTGCAACTAATGATTATTTATATCTGCTCATTATTTTTTCAATTAGTAGATTAATTATTTGGTCCACAGTCTATATATGGTGTGTATATTTGTCTAAAAACATTTAGTTTACTATCAGAAAATGTGCACACTTGGAAGAGGGAATAAGTGGATTCAAAATAAAATAGACACTTATTATACGTTGTCTATTTTTTTTCTTTTTCTTATGATATAACCAAAATTATACACCTAACTGGTTAAAAGCCCATCTAATAGATATTTTTATGTTAATACATAATCAAATGACTGGGCTCTGTGAGGCCTTTCAACCTCCTCTTTTTAACTCATCCCTTCAGTTTTTATAGATACAGCTTTACTATATGGTTCAGTCTAAATGATAAACTGACTGTATGTGTGCACCATGCCTTACACCAAGCGGCACACATCTAAAGTTAGCTGCTAACAGTTTGCTGGTGAATAAAGCCTGACTCCTAATGTTAGCAAGTTAAAGCCATAGACATTTTTTGGGCCCTGTTTACACACTCTTTCCTGAAGCTCAACGATTCTCCCCTGACTTTATTCTTGTGCCATCATGAGACTGGTTGTGGATTTGTGAGAAACATCTCAACATCTATATAATGTATTGTCATTAAATTTCAGATACTCATGTCATTTTATGTTTTATATATTACAGCCTAAATGAAGCTGTAACCCTACGTAGGCTTGAGATGAAGTAAAAAATATGTTCCCTGTTCTCTCAGTTCACTCTGTATAATTTGTGTTGTCATTCTGTGAGGGCATTTCTTCAAAAGCACCGTATAAAAGCAGAACAGTTCTCTCTCGCTTTCTCTCTTTGACTCTCACGCAATCGAGTTTGATTCCATACAAACAGCATTTCCTTCCCAGTGGGATGCTTTCTCTTGCAGGTTTTGATGTTGGATGTGGTCTAAAAGGCCATTTCTCACTTGGCATCAGTGAGCAGCGACGGAGCATATGGGATTATGGGAGTCCTGTGAAATAATCTGCAGAGCAGCGCCGCGGTAATGAGAACATAAATCATGCTCGGAGCTGCATGTCTACACACTATTCCACAGGGGCTGCTTCATAAATGTTATGCACTCAACTAACAAAATCACAAATGCTCAGTTTAAAAAAACAGTGTCGGTGTGAAATTACAGGAGCAAAACGAGTCAGAGACGAAGCTGACGTCGGATTCGTGCGATTGACTTTCATGGAATTTACAGTCCAATAAGGTGACTTCCAATTCTGTCACTGTCTCTTCTCTTTAATCTTCCGTTCTTTTATTCAGTAATACATACATCTAAGCCTGATGACATATAGTGTAATACAGGGAGATAAGATCCACACACACCTGTCCAACAGTTGCATCATCTCCTCATACTTCTGGATGACCCTGGCTCCTTTTGCACACTCCAGGCACCTGCAGAGAAGATAAAATTTTACAACCCATGCAAACATTATATCCAATATCTTTCCAGTGGCCGATAATGCAAATCCCATCAATTTTACGAGGCCTTTAAAACAGTTCGCAAAGTGTTATGCAAAAGAGCAACTACAAAATTACTTCACAGCGAGACCACTGGCAATGCACAACCACAACTAAATGCAATTTTTTTCATCTGCCCGTGTTGGTGACAAGAGGAGACTCACGGGTACGAGAGGTGTCTGAATTTGGAGAAGGGGGTCTGGATGCGCTGCCGTAGCTCCTGGGCCCATCTCAGCCCCCCAGCTACTGCTGGCATATTCTTATTCACCGGAGTGGAACCTGAGGAGGTCAAGTATAATTACTCATTACAATACAGATATTTACCACAAAGTAAGTGAAGACTGAGGTAAGAACGACACTGTTTTGTTAGAGTACACATAAAGCACAAATTAAGGCAGCACCAGAGTAGAGTATACTAAAAAACTTTACAGAGATGTCCTAAAAATCACTTGCGGTATTGCATTAATCAGATTCTGGTGTGGTAAGGCGATGGCATGATCTGCAGTTTCTCTCTTGAACTCTGTCTTTCTAATTAAAAACTTTTTAAAATCAGGACCAGCCAAAGTTTAATCCCTCCAACATCGAGTGAGTCCTTTCAAAGTGTCCTTGAGGTGTTCTTATGGTGTGAAACTCACATTCTCACTTTTTTCTTCCTAGTTTTTTTGGGGCAGTTTGTGCCTTTATGAGAGAGCTCAGACTCTGAGTGTGAGGGCTGAAACTTGGTCGTGATTGGCCAGTGACCCCAGTCCAAAACATGTCATGCACCCCCCAAATGACAGATACACAGAGACCAGAAAAAAAAAACTTTATGGATTTATGCCCAACAGCTGGTCTGACAGTGGTACAGGAAGAGGAGGGGGGGGGGGCAGGAGGGACTAACTTTCAACTTTCTGATAATATGCTGCCCCCTATTTGTTCGGAGTATGAAATTGACTGTTTGCCAACTCTTACACATTGGCCCTTTAAGAATCTCAGGGTTTCTATCTGGTTTGAGCTCCCAATCATTGTTCTGAATCTCACCCAGATCCTCCGCAGCCTGGATGTGTTTGTTGTAGAGGAGTTTACAGCAGTCCAGCTCCTTGTCAAACGCTGAGACGAGGAGGGGGTATCGGTCCAGGGCATCTGTGGCCACTAAGGGGCGCTCTAGCAAGCTACCGAACATATCCAGAACCTGCAGGCATCAGATAAGGGGAAAAGGCTTTTAATACTTATTATGATTGTGTATTTGTGCATTAAGTGAGAAAGAGACAGATTAAGTTCCCAGACCTTGAAGGCGTGTTCCAGTCCGGAGGCATCATCAAACGCCTGACAGAAGACGGCTCCTAGTCGTCGGTCTGTGTGATCCACCTTCAGTTTGAACTCCCTCACATCTTCTTCAAACTCCTGCAGGGAAGATAGCTCAGCTAGTCCGACGGCAAAAAACACCACACAGCCGTGCAAGGTAAGGCGGGGCCAGGACAGCATATTCCTTTTCACATCTCACTGACTCAAAGCCGTCCACTGACTGGGTCTTACAAGCAAAATAAATTGCTTTTCATGCTATAACTCAGAAACATCTTGGTTAAGCAACTAAACAGCATTGAAAAAAAGACTATGGCAGAAAAACAATTTGCTCCACAAACGCTGGAGTGACCAGGCTGTGGTGCTGTTTGCCAGCCTGAGAAAAAAACAGCATGTACTGAGAAGTATTCAGGAGTAAAAAAAATTACATTGAGAGTGTAGCCTGTGTCTAGTATTTTATAAAACCCTTGTAAAATGACCTTAAAAGTTGTTTGACAAAATGACAGCCCATTTTCCCCAGAAGGAATGTGAGCAAACAGAACCCCGTGCACCCTGTGATCCTAACACTCCCTACCCTGTTGTTGAGGTCCAAGCAGTCGGAGGGCTTCTCTGTGAAGAATTTGTAAGTGTCCACAAACTCTTGGTGTAGCAGCTGGACCTGCTGGCTAAGGGCTCGGCCTCTGACACCTCCAATCTCCAGTTTCTCAAGCTTCAGCAGGTCCACAGCTGTTAACAGGATGTCCTATAGGGAGACGGAGACGGGAAATTGAGAGCAATCAAGTTCAGCTGCAGTATCACTGCAATGAAGGGTCTGATTAGCAGTTGTGTATCTCACTCCACATACCAAAAATGATGTGTAGCACCTTTTGATTAATTAACAGTGTTGCCACGCTCACCTTAATGGTCTTGACTCTTTTAATAAAGCAGTCAAGTCCAGAGAAGGCCAAATGTGGGGAAAAGTCCCAAGGCCTGACCACACTCCCATTCCTCTGGTACTGGCTCAGATTGGCCCTACGGTCCTCATAGGTGCTCCTGAAGAGCTGCAGGATCTCAAGGCTCGCCTGCACCTTCAGGAGACTCTCAGAAACCTCCCCTCTCAGAACATCTTCTGGAACTAGAAACAACTGGGCCTGTGTTGCAGAACAATAACAGATACGTTTGGCTTAGTTAGGCTCGCGTTATGCATGTGCCTCAGTCACAACTACATGTTTAGATAATAGTGCCAGGTTCATGAAAATGTTAGCTGTTTTGTGTGTGATATCCAGCAACTCCCTGTAGATGACAGCTAGCTTCATCTGTTACAGATGGAAATATTTAAGACAATACTATATTGTCTTATACTGCATTTTTACCAAATCTTGAGTCCCTGTGTTGTTTGTGGCCCCTGCATCAAAATGTAGTTTTAATACAGTGATTATTTTAGTTGATATTATGCTTACATTGTGAATATTCCTTCAGGGGGGAATACTACAAATATTACAAACTGAAACTCAGCACACCTGGACAGGATGGTATTCCAGGAAGGATTACAAGTTTATCTTTGGGGATTTGGGCAAAGTAAATTGAAACTGCCCTCTGTGGTCTACTGCGTCACTGTACCTTAAACGCCACAGGATGCATACACAATCCAAAGAGAGTGAGAGGAACTTTGGACAGGGCTGTGAATTGGGGCCCACAACTGAGTTTTAATCCAAGCCCCTCCAGAGTGTTAATCTAGCACTGGTGGCTCGTTGGTCTTCTGATGTACTATACAGTACATTACACAGACACAGAGAGAAATCTGATGCTGACCTGCTGAATGAGGAGGTTGCAGGTCTCCTGCAACAAAACGATGAGGCGTGCTGGGGTGTTGTAGTATCTGGAGTTGGCCCACACCAGACACACCGTGTGCATCAAAGGGCCGATCTGACCCCTCACATCAGGAAACTCCATGCTCTCCATGTCCTCAAACAGGCGTTCCAGGGGCCTCAAGTAGGTGCAGATGTCCTTTGCCTCCTCCAAGGCTGGCAGGTAAAGATGTGATCAAAGTCAGTTCAACCAAATACATGCTATACCTCAGAAACCACGTCTCATTACATTTTTCTGTTTTGTCAGATGTTTAGATTGATTACCTGCAAGAACATCCTGTTGCATGTTCGTAAAAGCAGGAGAATAACTGCTCTCCACTGCCTCCAACAGCATCGCCATCTTATTCATCTTGGAGGATTGTAACTGGGAGTGGATACACTCCAAATCTGCATATCTTCGAGTAGAAAAAAAAGATGGAGGACAAAAAGGTTTCAGTCACATTTTGTAGAAGACCACTGGATTGGGCTGCAACAGCTATTCATAAATCTATAGCTAATTTTCTGAGTGAAGGACTTCTTAAGTTCTTTAGAAATCAGAACTACCACCTACTTTCTGACTGGGGGCTTATTAAGTAGAGGTGCACCATTAAAACTTAAGGAATGTCTTGTCTAGTAAAGAGGTTAGTAATACTAACACACACCTGTAGCACTCTTCAAACAAAAGCAATCAGTTAACAGGAAGTTACTATAGCATCAGAGCTGTAACTGCTTAAAATAGCAGTTTTAGGAAAATATCTAATCTGATTAATCTAACCAACATTATTAAGTCCTCTGATGTTATTAGTGTAGGATATTTTTGTAATTTGAGGTATATTGTGTAACTTGTGAAATGCAATTTAAAATCTTTCCAGTTTACATCATCACTTACTAAATAATTACATTAGAGCCAGGTTAAGTTTGAGCTTGTCAGGGGCTGGTGTAACCAGAGTGGATACACTCCATATGTGCACATCTCTCAAGCAGGAAACGGAGAGAGAAGAAACAAGTTTTTGTCACATTTGTGCAGAGGAAAATCAAATGGTAAAAGCAGAGGATATCAGCTGCATAAGATATAATTCTGCTACGTTAGTACAAAAAGAGGAGAGTGCTAGGCTCCAAATTACTTTTTCCCCTTGACAGCACAGGTGTTCTGAAAATCGAATAATTAGTGGCACCAGCAAAAACTTACAAAACGATTCAACTTTGAGGTCCTACGGGGACATGAGTTATTTTCACACAATCCCAACACTGGAACAAGTGCTTCTCAGGAGCTGCCAGTGGATACTTTGTGTCTGTAATAACAGAGGTGCTGACCTGTTCTTCCAGAAGAGCAGCTCTGTGTGAGGTGTGGGGTTTTTGCCTTCCAGCAGAGCCTCAGAGGAGTCTTTCTTCAGGACAGCACGGATCTGATGGCTCCACTCAATCACCGCTGACTCCAAAGAGTGGATGATGCCCTTATCCACTATTTCCCCCCTGTGATGTTTCATCAGTAAATCATTGCAGAATGTACAGGAAAGACAAATGGTGCATTGACATGAACTTTTATGTCCCAGCTGTTTGTTTACCTTTTGTCTGTCTCCAGGGCGGCTTGCTCCACTCTCTCCGAGCCAGCGGGGAGAGGCAGCAGAGTCTTGCCTTGGACTTGACCTGACACCACAAACACATTGGTCTTGAGGGAGTGGGCATGGTGCCTGACGTCCTGAGACACTACCTTTGGCCATTCAGCGTGGTTCCTACTGTTGGAGAGCAGTGGGGCCACCACCTAGGGAAGTGTAAGGAAATAAGAGTTTTTCAATATGGAAAAATGCTTGCTTTGGAGTAAACTTTTGATTTATTAAGATGTGGAGGAAACATTGAGATCCTTTACAGAAGTAAAAGTAGCAGTAAGCCCAAGGGGTCCAATAAGTGGTTTAAAGCCTTCATTTTTTGAGTAAATATTGTGCTTATGTAGCCTTAAGTTAGAACTGTAGCCTGCTTATTACCTGCAATCCAGAGTAACTGGAGAGTGCTATCCCACCAGGAGAGCAGATATATTAGATTTAGCATTTTATGAAGTAAATATGCGATTAATGAAGCTAAACTGAAAAAAGAAAAATATAATATCAATGAGACTTATAAGTTATCAACCAAGTTACCACAAACCATTGGTGAGAGAAGATATGTTATGAATATGTGATAATTTAAGTTTTACATGCCATTACATTACAGGGAACTTTAAATGTCTTGACTGGTCAAGACGAAGCTAATTTACCTGCTAGTAAGGTTAGGTTCAGGTTACGGCAGGAGGACAGGGACATACAGTGCTAAGGTCAATATTAACCTATTAACAAATGCAACGGAGTGGAAATTGTGGAAATTAGCATAAAATAGGCTACTGGAGTAAAGCACAAGTCTCTAAGTACCATACGTAAATAAATGTACTTTATTGGGTGCATTAGACTGCTGAATGTTTTTTTTAATTGAGTTAGTGAAAAAAATTGAAAGTCATTTATCTAATTTTCAAACTTCACAACTGACACTACGCCTGCATGTGTGGATAGCGGAGAAATTCATTAGCTAACCGAGAGCCAGTCCTCCTTGTATCTAACACTCATTAACATACTCCGCTCAGCTGCTTACCTCCTCAACTAGAGCAGAAAACTGGTCCAGTGGAGCGTAAGACAGGTCCCCGTAGACCAGGTTCTCTCTCATGGAGTCCGGTCGGAGCGCTGTTGTGCTCTGCTTCACAAAGTACACCGCTTTGTTTTTGGAGCTGCCGGTGAAGGCGGCGGCGGCCTGCAGCAGTCCGGCCGCGGTCACAGACACCACCAAGGTCCTCGGCTCGGCTTTGTCCAGGAAGTCCAGCAGCACCTGCCTGTTCTCCTCGCTGGACACGCATTTCTGCCATTTATCCTGTTTCAGTTTTAGCGTCCTCAGCACGTAGTCAGCAATAAAGTCCAGCCTTTTGTCCTCAGCCGGTGACTCCTCCATGTCCGCAGGGCGCTCTGCTGTCCCGGGTCAGTCCCCGGTGAGTGGATGCACTGATTGTGTCTCGGCCTCCATAGTTACGGTGTGTTTGCATTAATCAGGCCGTTGCTTAGGGGACGTGGGCGGCCTGGAGCTGACCCAGGACCGGGGCATCCCTCTGTCTGTCCACCTGCTGACTCACACCTATTGTTAACCATTAGCCTTTTGTCTCAGGGCAAGTTGTAGTGAAAGTGCGACCATTATAATACAATACTATGAAGACCATTGTGTGATCTCCACTGAGAAAGTTTGCTTAGTGTTGCTTCATTTGGATATCTGAATGTCACTGTCCAACACTATGAACAGGGTGTATGGAGTCTGACACTAAAAGGCTGCTTTTATCTTAATCTGTTAAGTTTCAAAAAGTTTAACTGCTGCACACAAGTTGTCTCTCTCTCTCTCTCTACTTCACTGAAATCTCATTCCTTAGTGTATTTGCACTGCAGTCATGGGAAGTAATAAAGTACATGTACCCAGATCATGTTCTGTAGTATAAATTTAACCTAGAGGTAGGCATACTTTATTTTAATTCTTCAATTTTATGCTGCATTACACTTCTGCTCCACTACATGTCTTAGACAAATATTGTACTTAACCAGTGAAGGGCAGCAAGGATTGGTTGGAGGAGGCTGCTTCTCTTAGAACATGTTAAAAGCCTGACAGCAGTGTTTTCTATCAGCTGTAGTCTGTGGATGTTGATACCAGAATAAAGAGCGCTGCAATAGTTGAAGCTGGAAGAGATAAAGGCATGGATGGCCTCTAGATCTGCAGATGAAAGGTATGACCTAAACTTGATTAAATATCTCAGCTGGACAACAGCATGTTCTCAGAGTCCAACATAACACTTAGGTTACAGCCTCTTTTTTTTTTTTTTTAAACATTATTTAAGACAACCGGTAGAGATGTTAATGCTGCTAGTGCTGGAACCAGGTGGTGTAATTATAATTATTTCTGATTAACTCATTTAACTGCAGGAAATTACTGGACATCCAGAGCTTCAGTTCATCAAGGCAGGACATAATAGATGACACACCTGTGGCATCAGGCTTTATCAGGACATACAGCTGAGTATCGTCTGTGTAGCAGTGGAAATCAATATTATGTTTATAGATGGTTTAACCCCGAAGGCCTGTACTGTGAGGCAGGATCTGTGGATAGAGAGGTAACTTCAGGTTGAACCTCAGCTCCGCTCTGGTTTTAAAGCTTCTAACAAACAGATGGAGAGTTTAACACTCTAACAACATTCATAATAACTTTTATAGATTCATTTTAAAGAGACAGTTTGTTTAATCCCGTCAGGATTCCTGGCAGTGTTTCACACTCATATTAAACCACTGCAGTTCTGAATAACATGAGGAGACTCTGTGATGACAATTGGAAATAAAAACTAAACACTTTGATGTTTTTTATTAGAAAAAAAAATGTCCAAACACTGTTAAATGTTTCCCATGATTATAAATGTACATTTCAGTCAGACTGACCTCATCAGACAGGAATTACTTTTCTACTCTTCTCTCCTGTAAGGCTCAGTGAGGTAATGAAAAGATGTCCTGGGTATGTTGAACTGGCTTCATAGTACAGGCTCCAGGTGTAGAATGTGTATAGTAATAAAAGGGGACCCAAAAAAAGGACAGACAGACACAAGGTGAACCAATCCAGAGCCTCATCGCTGATGCCAACAAAGTTTTTCTAGATGGCTGAGTAACACATTGTGATCCACTGTGTCAAAGGCTGAGTTGAGGTCAAGGAGACTTAAAATGAATACAGGCCTGCATCAGCAGCAATAAGTCAGTGAAGACCTTGACCACAGTAGTCTCAGTGCAGTGCACAGAGCAAAAAGCACAGAGAAACTTTCCAAAAATGTGATGACTGTTCATAAAAGAATTCATTTTTATGATGATACAGCGAGGAGACAACTTCGTTCTGATGATTAGATGAAATCAGAAGTAAGGAAATCTCTATATTATCCCTTCTTCCATTTAAGCTCAGCCTTCCTGCATCTGCGTCTTTTTAAAATCCTTATTTCTACATTTAATCATGGCGGAGAAGAAGATTTTGACACCCAGACGAGAACTGCTTTGTGATCAGAACTGGAAAAATCTACCAAATTCACATCCGATGTTATGGATTAAACCACACAGCAGTATATGAAGTAGTTAAATTAGCCTCAACTTGACCAGCTGCAACTTTAAAATGCCCATTTCACATTTAGGCATATTCCATGACTTAACTATTATGATATTTAATTATATACCATGAACAAAGGCCATTCAGCTTCACAATGAATGCCATTACTTTTGGAACTTTAAGGGCAGTTTGCTAATAATACTATTGTGGGGCCAATCATTCTACTTTAGTACCAATTGGAATGTATGACTTTAACTTACGGGTATAGTGGAGAACTTTTGATTTAAGGTGAGCGCAGAGAACCTTTCACTCTTCAGCAGATGTAAGTGAAATCAGATTTAATAAATAAATCCATGTATATTTTGTGTATATGTGTGGAAAAAGAAAAACATATCAGACACACGTTGCTATTAAAAGCAGATTATTTTATATGTCTTGAACTGTTTATGGGCGGGGGGGGGGGGGGGGGGTCTTTACAGCTGCGCCCTGTTGGGTTAAATTATGATGAGCATCATTACTATTCTGGGTAATATTTGTATTAATTTATCACATGCTGAGGAAACAGGAAGTTTGCTTCTAAAAAAACATCATCATTATCTTCATCATCAACCTAATGAGTATGATTTGATAGTTTTTTTTTTTTTAATTTAACAGCAGCAATGATAATGTAATGATGCTACTATTTATTAATCTTTTAATCTAAGATGGGGGAGATCCTGGTGGTTTCATGAGGCTTATTGTTTTAATCCATGGGGAGCCGCCTGACTCGGAAAGATTTGATTGCCACACTTGGCCACAAGGTGGCAGCACTGTACTTCTAACATGTTAGAGGCCTGAGACGATTATCTCAGAGAAGATGGCTTTTGAGATCATGCTCCAGATTTGATGATTTCCTGGAGTTATTCAGCAAACTTATCCTGAAAACTCAGCAAACCTGCCTCACAGAACAGGTTTCATGTCTGATCTGGACAATGATAGTAGTAAACTGTCCAGGGTTCAGTCTTAGTGGTTGATCTCAGCCACAAAGGAAAAAGGTTTGGGCAGACCGTAATCACACGCACTCAACTGACAGAAAAAGTGCAAAAGCCAAGTTGGACGGAATCCTCAGGTATATTGGGAGCTCTCATCTGTCTCACTTTTCCCTGTGAAAAACGATCAAACCGCCCAGGTAAAGTCTGCGTTCACATAAAGCTGATTGATATAATTTGGCTGCAGTAAACAAAGTGTGTATGTGTATGTGTATGTGTATGTGTGTGTGTCTGTGTAGTCTGTTCAATATTCTGATGTGGGATGAGAAACAGAATTATCAGCTACATGACATCAAAAGTTTTCTTTGACGTCTTTTGTCTCACGGAGGTGTATATCATGGTGAAGCCTGATAGAACTCCAAGGAAGATCTGTGTGTGTGTGTGTCTGTGCAGAGCGGAAGGTGTGAGTCATTCAGATTGTCCAGAAGCAGCAACCAAGGAGGTTCAGTTCCTCCAAATGACTTTGAAGATTAAGATGACAGACCAAAGAGGCTTTCCATTTCAGAATCAAACGAGCCGCCTGGTCACTGATATGATGGAGCTGCTGCCTGCATCCAGCTGGGTGGCTGGACACTGGAATACATAAACCAGGAATGTCTGGCTCACCGCAATCTTTAGATCAGTTAGAAGAATTAAAGTAAAGACTGTTACAGCACAAAATAGCAACAGGGACTGACAAAGTTGGGGATCAATACTAATCATGTGAGGATATTTAGTTACGCACAGAAATGACAACAAATGTGGACACAAAAGTAGCTGCATTTAAAAAAAAAATTAAAACCAACTATTGCCCCATGAAATTAGGTTACAGTACATTTTTACTTCACATTTAGAAATGAACAGATCAGATTAGATACTGACTTTATTAGATAGATCACATATTGGCCACACTTGACTGATCCACATTACAATTTCTCATCAATGTCTTTTTATAATTCAGTTACATAAATTCAGACACAGCAGGCTGATAGACTCTGTATCTGCTGGGAGCCTGAGTTACTGGATCTGGAATTGGCAAAAATACATTAAATAAAATTTTTTACCAAACCTAAAAAAAACCCTATCCTTTCATGATTATTATTCCTGGTGATCAGAGATTCAAAAGAAGTAAGGTAGGTTCTAACATTTAATCATTCAGCTCAATAAAACTTTATCTGAGTCTTCCAGTGTCCCATCATCAATAAAACCTGCCAGCACAAGTCCAAAATGCTGTTTGGATATGTACAGTAGTAGGAGAGACTGGTCATTGACTGGCCACATTATTCTTGTCTACAAAGTGGAGACTGAAGAACCTTGCCAGATTTAATGAATAAGAAGTCCGTCCTGTTATTTTTTTACACTTTGAACAGTAATAATCATCCCTGAGACCCATGTTCTGAAGTTTGACAGCTGTATAATGCTGAAGCTGAGTGTGCAAAGCTCCCCCTGTCATTAAGTCATATTTAGTTTAAGTACAATTCTTCAAAGAAGAACTAATTGACCAGTAGGTTGTTAGCAGTAGACAAGTCAACACACCACAGGTCTTTGGTTTTTGATGAATACAGGTTTAGCTGCAGATTTATTTTTAAGACACTAAATGTAACAGCACAAATTGTATTTAGTGTTTTTATTAAATTAGATTAGTTAACTACCATCTGATTAAGTTTCACAAATGACTCTCTTCCTTTTTTACTTTTAATTTTTACTTTTAATTTTATTGCTTTCACTTTTTTTTGCAAATAAATCGAGGAAATTAGTGACAGGTATATACATGCTGATACTATTTTAAATACCCCAGAGTTTATATTAAAGTAAAGTTTTATAAGCAGTCTACTTTTTCTATTTTACAGCAAACTCCAATTATTAGACTCTCAGTGCATGTGAGTCTTTTGATATCATGAATGTGTCCATACTGTCCATCCAGTGATTGTTCATTTCTTACAACATCATGTAAAAACCACTGTCTGACGAATTCTGGTAAATGTGACAATTTCTGTAATATTCTGAAAGAGAATACAGTCCAACAGCCAGCACACACCTTAATGCAGCGCAACCTGTGCACCATTATTTTCATTTGTACGATTCATCATGTCAACACTACAAAGACACGCAAAAGACACAGTGTTCTTGGAGACAGACTGGGAGTGTGCAGCCAAGAGGAGGATTTCACCCCACTCCAAGAGTGGCCATGAGGAACAGGCTGAAACACATTTGCCCTTTAAATGTGGTCACACTACAACATAACTGGTGTGACTGAAGGCCACTGAGGCCTGAAGAGAAGATGATAAGCAACAAAAAGTGAATAAGAAATGATGATGATCAGGAAGGCGATGAAAACATTTTCAAAGTCCTCGCTGGAAAAAAATGAATGAATGTGCTACTGTAAAGAACAAAAAAAAAAAAACCAAAAGTAATGCTTTTACCCTTTTACATGATTTATGATCTTATTTAGTGACATTCCAGGTTAAGTTTGAGGATCAGGGTACAGTGTTGTAATTCATATCTGTCGCCAGCAGGGGTCAGTAAAGTTCTTAAGGCAGATTATTGCATCCTTCTTTGAGGCTTAAATTTGGGCAAAACATGTGCATGATACAGACTCAATGTTATTAAAGTCTCATTAGTATATTGTTTATGAGTAAAAAAACAGATTTTCCTTTTTTAGGTTAGGAATGCTGAATTCTTCAGAAAGAACAAGAAGTTCCACAGAGACATCTGACCGCAAGCATTAAACGCAAATGTCTGAATAAGACAGATGCAGTCATCTTGTCCTCTGGTCCTGTGGCATACTTTCATAACATCTGTGTCTATGTTAGTTCAAATTCAAAGCATGAATATGGATTATAATATCAGAATATTAAGTGTACACTGAATAAATGTCCCTGGAGGTATTACAAACTTAAGGTGATGACGCTTTGCTTTTTCTCTTGGTGCATCAGTTCACTTTTTCCATCAAACGCTAGCTCACTGTGTAAAGTTTACCCAGTTTCAGCTTCACATAAAACCTTGTAAACAGGTACAGTATAAAAAGGTATTTATTAACTTGTTAAAATTCTTCTTTCACCATCTACAATTTGCCGGTCCCTCTCTTTTCCTTATTTTATTGCTTTCAGATGTGTAACAGCACCAGTATGAGAGAGCTGAGTTGGATTAAATTCAGGAGAACTAACAGTGATGGTATTTGTCCGAAACGATCCATCAACATATCCTCATTCGTCTAAAATAAACCTAAACTGTGTTCACAGGCTTGGACCGAGGCCAAGTGAGAGCAAATATGAACAAAATAGTGAGTCACTTATGTACTACCACGCATGTTAGAGCTTAGTCAAACGATATCACTACCCGGGGACTTTGCAGACATTCCCTGATGTCAAACTCAAGTTTCTAAATAACTCGTTCTCAGTCCATGTCCTCCTGTGAGCGTTCATTACATTTACTCTCTTTCTGATTCTGTAAGCTCTGAAAACTCAGCTATTGTCCTGTTCGTAACACAAAATTGAAAAACCTGATCCACGCTGAAAGAGTAAAAAAAAAATAAAAAATCTATAACCAATGTGGGGAAACATTCTGGACCATAAGTGTAAGTGAGGCCGTTTGATGACTGCCAACAGTAACATTCCCACAACAGCAAATCTTCCGTTAACTGTTAGCCTGTCACTCAACAGCAAAATGAAGTCACCACTGAGCATGTCACACAACAACAGAGCACCAACACCAGTTCTTATTAGGGACATTTCAGCTGCACTCATTCTCAGTTCAACATCTAAATAAAGTGGTTTAGATTAGATAACATTGGGTCAAACGTCTTTTTAATGATGTTGCAGTGTTCCCAGATCTCTGCAGTTATTATCAGAAGCACAACATGGTCACAACCAATAGAAACGATGTCCAAACACTACAAAAACAAGACCCAGTCTCATCCTGTAAGTTTGATGTGTCTGTTCCACGCAAAGGGATCAGAGCATGTTTTCATTCTGCATGTGGGCCATCAGCACAATGCCTTTCTATGGTGCAAAGACACACTCTTGCTCACACCCACACACACACACACACAGACAGATGCTGTACCAGTACATGAACTTGTGGCTTGCTAGATGATGTGTGTAAGCCACACTAATAGCACTTTCAATTACCACAGGAGGGGGCTGCAGCATAACACACCGACAGCTCCTTTTGACACATACATGCCCTTGCAAAACCGCAAACACACACACACACACACGAACACACACGTCTGTGAGATAAACAGGAGTTTCATGCCTGCGTGCCTGACAGTGACCTCATGCATGTGACGGTGCAATGCCAAGTAAAACCAGCTCTCTCAACAGTGATAGTTAAACACACAGAGCTAACTGGGACTATTTGATTTCAAAGGAAGCAATTTCAATGACCAGCAGTCGAAAACACCAAAACCACGCGGAGACCACAAGTGGACATAGAAAATGTGATTCATTTTGCATCCGGTTTCCCTCAGCGGACTCTATCTGCAATTGAGACGCACACACACACACACACACACACACTTCAGATTTGCATGAGTTGTGTAGCAGGATAGCTTTTATACATCGGTTCCAAGTCATTCCTGGCAAAGCTGGCTAACCGAGAAATGTGACGCAAAGTCTAGAGCTGAGGATATGCCACAATTCATAAAGGCAAGCATCTGTTTCTGTAAAAGCCTGGTTTCTGGTGCGTTGCCAGTTGCCGCTCAAACCCTCCATATTGCCAAGCCTGACGTTCTTAACGATCCTAACCTGACACTGGCAGGACTGAAAGCAGCACCTGACACCTGACGCTGTTTGTGCATGAATGTGTTTGAGGAATCTGGCGAATACCTCAGGCTCTCGGGAATGCCAGTAATCCTGAATGCTTCTGAATGATGCTTTTCCTTCTCGGTTTGGATAGAGCTTGATTCATTTGTTCACTTCATGTCAAGAGCAGCAGCATTAATCATACTTGACTCAGTCTGAGTGAGGGCGTAAAATCAGACGGAGAACTATTCGTATCTTTGGCTATTTTACTTGACCTCTTGCAACGTTTTCTTGTATTTGTCAGATGTGAGGCAGTTCTGCTTTTCTGAAAACTTCACTGAACTTCAGTGACAACATGTTATTATGCAGCTCTCGAAGTACAAGTGGTTCTCCCCAGGACTGTCTGAGCTTACACTGCCGCTACAATGAGAGAAAGCCATACTTCTAGCCTCTGGTGTCACATCCTCACAAAAAGAGAAGGAGAGCACACCCAGAGACAACATGTCAAGCTATTTCTGAGCCCAACACCCGAGAGGGATGTGACACGTTGAGCGAGGCGGGGGTAAAGCACAGGCCAAGCGAGTGTATGAGAAAACTGATAACAAGGCGAGAGGAAGCCGATGCTGTTTATCTGGGCTTTCTGCATAGCTATAATCGCCAGGCCCTGTGGTTGTCGAATTATGCAGCCTTACAAATAACTCGAAACGACCCCGGTTACTTTGTTCCTCTGGGGAGAAGGAGGTGAGAGGTTTTGTGGTTGGTGGTGGCAGAGCTGTATTCTGCCAGTCAGGTCTGGCCTCCGAGCCATGCGGAGGTTTGTCAAAAGAAACGCTGATGGCTTTTAAAGAGCTGCAGGCCATGGCTGGATGGGTAATTTTCATACTTTTGTGATTTGGTGAGGGGCCAAAAGCAACATGCTGGAGGCTCACTCTCTCTCTGAAACAGGATATTGGGTTAGTAATGGCTGTCAGGGGACCAGCAGAATGACATAAATGTAAGACTTTTTTCACACATATTATGAAGAGCTAATGGAAGTTTTAGCATGTACGAAATACCGCTTTAAATAGAATAGTAAGGCACATGTTGAATTGATAATGCAACCATGGCTCAAAGTTAAGCAGTTTTATGTTGACCTTACACACTGCTTGTTCCTCAGTATAGAAAGAATGAAAGTAAGTAAGAGCAGACTAAAAAAAAAATGTTTTGGGCATTCCCTCAACAAAGCAGGCATAACCAGTATTTTTGCAATAACTTTGTATCAAATAACCATGAGAAAACAAAGCCTTTCCATCCAAATGTGGCGCAAATTTTACCAAACTTACAGAAAATCAGCTGGAGGTGCAGTTTCTCCAGTCAGGTACCATGAAACCACTGCAGAAAAAGGAGGTGCAACCAGATGACATAACTAAAAGAGCACCAGTCAGACTTGAGTGGAGTGGACAGCAAAGGTTAAAACATGATGGAACATGGCATTTATGTTTGTTTCATGTATGAACTGAGGAAAAGCTACGGTCTCTTCATCGTAAAGGTTTTGAAAGATAACTCCCCGAACTGTCCAAGATGCAACAGCAAAGCAGAAACATTTCTGCATGTTTTCACTTAATCATTGTTAGACGTGGGAGTTATTATCTTTTAAACATCATGTCTGATCTGTTTCTAGATACAGAAATGAAGAATACTGCTTGTGATATGAAAAGTATTTTGTTATGTTAGAATAAAAAGTTATTCCTTGACCATTAGAGAGATCAACTCTAGAGAGGCAAGTCTACAGCGTTACAGACTACCGTTCTACAGCGTGAGGTAGTTTTCAATAACTAGTCTGTAATCCTTTAAGAGCAGTATTTATTAAGTGATTATTCTTCTTTCCCTGTTTTTTAAATTGCATTAAATTGTACTCAGGAATAGCAGTAATGTAATAGCCTCAATTTCAGCTCTAACTGAAGGCCCACTGGGTTTTAGCCCTGCAGTGACACCTTACCTGGGCTCCATAACAGTATCTGGCATCAGTGTTAACCCCACCATGGGGCTTGGCCTGGCTGGGTTCAGAGAACTCTTCCTAATAGCCATGTAATCAAGCCCAATTAGGAGCCAATTAGAGGCAGGGTTTCACCTATGAAGTCAGCGTCCACATCGTTCCTGGATGCTCCCCAGCTTATGGTTTTATAAATCATTTCTGGGTTTATAACAAACACGCGGTTGAGTAAGAAATGCTTTTCTCCTTCTTTTTTTTTTTTTCCTCCAGTTGAACTAAAATGCAGAGGTATAGCTGGCAAACCGAGCATGCTGGAAAATGGTGATACAATATGTTGTGTAGCGCTCTTTGGGGCACAGATGTGATATAAATCAGACGGACTATGTATAGACTGGGGTTTTGAAGGTTTTGAAACAGTTTGGCTTTTCTGTTATGTCATGCAACAGCCACAAATCAGCTCAGAGGCCACCAAGGCTTACAGTAATACGTTTTTCTAACAGGCCAACGTAAAGGCTCCGCTGTTGATGAAAAGACATGACATGACATTAAAAGATACTGTCTCTGGCATGGCTGGTGAGTGTCCTTTAGCTCACAGATTCCTGTGATACGGCTAAAGTAAATTTGGGCCTTGTTGTATATGCCTTACAGAAGTATACTGTTTATTTAACATCTCTAGTGTGCTGAGTTATGACTAGTAATGATTACTCAAATGCCCAGTGTTTGGGCTATTGTACCAGGAGTGCCTCCAAACAGGCCCACTGGTGTTTATTTGAATTTTCCATTTTATATTGCCACGTGTCATTAGGCTGTTTAGAGTTTACTCTGAGTGATGGATCATTTCCTTCACCCCTCTCCACTCACTAAAAACCTGCTGCATGGCGCGTGCTTGTCCTAAAGGTGCAGAATATGTGTATGTGTGTCTTGTGTATTCATGGGTAGAGATAATGGCACCCAGACAGATGCGTGACAGATGTCTTGTCTCATTACACGACAGGCAACACCTATACAATCAGCACCATGTCTGGCCCTGAAAGAAACAAAAGCTGAGCTTAAACTACCTCCTCCCCAGATTTTAACCATACTCATACAGAAGGTGGACACAATAACACCAACACCTACACAAATAATGCAATCCCATACAAAAGCCTGTCAGTAAATACCATCATTAAAACGCTTCCACTTGTTGAGAGAGGTCTGATTTTATTTAAAACTATAATTTGTGCATATATACATATATTGGATTTAATTAACTCCTGAGGTGTAAGTTATTATATGGATTAAATAATTAAACCCACAGAGATATATCACCCAACTCTGTGGTTTCCCTCAGCTCTCTACAGTGTTCTAGCCTTATCAGTTCATCCAAGGGTGTCACCATGGTATAGACACTGGGGTGGTCCAAATAAAACACAGCTGGCACGTTTAAAACATAGTTTTAAGGACTGCAGTGACCAGTAGTAGTTTACTGTTAGTATTATGCCTTTTCCAGTAGTAGACAATAGGTTAGCTTCCAATAGGGAAAAATTAAATAGCTAAAGCATCTTTATGTGAATACTGTGATTAGAACAATAACTAATGCAGTAGTTGAAAGTATTCCTTTGAAGTACGTCTCAAAATCAAAGTTTGTGCATTTACACTGAAACGTCTGATCATGAACAGCAAGTCATGAACATCATTATATGAGCCATAGACATCATTTTATTCTGAAAATTCTGTCAGCAGCAGCCCGAGCAACAGATACACACAGACAGGTGAGCTGCAAGCTCTCAGGTGAGCTCTGATGTCACAGACACACAGACAGGTGAGCTGCAAGCTCTCAGGTGAGCTCTGATGTCACAGACACACAGACAGGTGAGCTGCAAGCTCTCAGGTGAGCTCTGATGTCACAGACACACAGACAGGTGAGCTGCAGGCTCTCAGGTGAGCTCTGATGTCACAGACACACAGACAGGTGAGCTGCAGGCTCTCAGGTGAGCTCTGATGTCACAGACACACAGACAGGTGAGCCACAGGCTCTCAGGTGAGCTCTGAAGTCCTGGTGAAAGATGTTTCCATAAGTTCAGGAGCTCAATGAAAATGTTTCTTGTAATATAATTTAAAGAGGAGATTGAGCATGGTTGTGACTTAAGTTGTATCGCCCAAAAAAAAAAAAAAAAAAAAAAATTAAAAATTAAAAAATGAAAGAACTGAATCTGAAAATGTCTCACAGCAGATAGCTGATTCAAAGAGAGTAGCACAGTACCTACAGGCTTTTATACATTTATTTTCTTGAAAATCTATTATGTGAGACTTGTATTAATTTTTAAAAAGTCAAATATCTATAAAACTATAATGTAAGAACAGTGACTGTAACTACCTGCTGGCTCAAACGCCGGAGGCTTTGCAGTGTTTCTCCTCAGGCCTGAAACTACAGAGTCAGACGAGAAAGGAATCATAAATTAGCTTTCCCTGTAATCTCTACACCCTGGCTGGCTGTCCCAAGATGTCCTCCTGGATTTAAAAGCAACAGTGTAATGTTTATGTTGGCTGAAAAAGAGTATGCATCAAACTAAATTTGATGTATTAAAGACCCTGCTGGATGTTGTTTACACACGCAGGTGAAAGCTCAGTGGATGAAATCCTATTTTCTCCCTGTTTGATGTCAACGCTTTGAAGGCAAAAATCAATATTAAATCAAGATAAGAGGTCTGGGTCTGGGGTTTGTGGAATCACTGAATATCAATTGTGCGCTTTTACGTATTTTAGATATTTCTAAATGTCTGATTCCATGTGAATGAGTTCATGGCATTTTGTCCTTTGATTTCCCATGGAGCCTTGCACTTACTCTACATTCATTTCTTTTTTTTAACAGACGGTCAAGTGAATGTTATAAAACAGAACAAGTTGCTGTATGCCTCAGATTCTCAACCAAAACAAGCTTTATTTATTGGCAATTTGATCATTTTCTGACACTGTGATATGATCGGGGGACGTTCACATGAGTAATCCCTTGGCTGCCAGTGCTGTTGATAGATAACCCAGTGGAAATCCCTTCACTGCTCTTTATTTGAGCAAAACCCTATTTCATGGGAAATGAGAGCATGCTTATTTTGAAAGTCATGCCTGATGTAAGGAGCACACTATGCCTCTTCTGTTTCATGTGCGACTCCAGCCATTAATTGTGAGGAAATCTATTTTGAACGCTCATTATACAAGTTATGTCATGAAATATTCATGTCATTTGAGTAACGCAGGAACAACGTGCTCGCTCTTGCTCAAAAAAAATAAAAGATTAAATTCTTGTTTTCCTGAAATTCCCCCTCACGAACATGAGAAGCTCAAAATAAAGGTGCTCAAAATGTGCACATTACACAGGCTGCAGACAGAAATACTCTTAACATAAACATGGCGTCACCGTACAGTGTTAACACTGAATTCTTTCGTGCTATTTAAAGAGTGAAACACCGTAAACGTGATAGAGATGAACCGTGAAAAACGACAACACTTTTTTTTGGGAGAACAAGACCTCATATGTTGAATATCATAGATGTTGACAATGCTCTGATCACACAGTCATAAATCTAATTTCATGCCCTGCTGTATGGCATTGTATATAACCTGAAAACATGCGTATATTATTGGATAAGCTTCCTCTGCATACAGTACAAAGTCTGGTGAGGATGAAAAGCATTTTGATCTGTAAGAACATATTATGTATTAACATACAGTGGGCTACTTACTATATTTCCTCATCACATTATAGGAACTTTGTCAATGCAGCATTAATGCAACTTTAACAAAAACAAAGCAGTGCAGCCTTTGGATTTCATCGGTCTTTCCTTAAGGGGGTGGGAACAAATCAAACTGAAAAACAGACAAGAGCAGACAACAACTGATATTTCTTTCTGCAGTCTTTGATGTATTCTATACTGTTTTGATATGGAAAGAGTTGGGGGTTTTCAGGAATGTCCTTCCTTTCCGCTCCGCCAGTGCCGTTGAGCGCTGGTTTCAGTCCCTGCTAAAGGTATTAATGCACGCTGTGGAGAGACTCTGGCATCTGTGTTTAGTTAGTGGGTTTGGGTCGAGAGTGTGGGAGGCAACATGGTTCAGTCAACGTAAGGAGGAACATCAGGGGTCCAAATCCACACAGTTTAAGAATAATTCTGATTTATTACAACTTTGGTTTTATTTAAATAGTTTTGGCCATCATTTTTATCCTATTATGATAACATTGTACTAACCAGAGTAACTGCTGAGATCTAAGAATGCAGCAACATGAATATAACAGAGTTTGTCAGGGCAAAAAAACACAAGCAGTCAGACGTGTAAATGAGCTGCTATTTTAGCTAGATCATCCAAACCACAACCAAAAACTCAATATGAGTATGATAGGTCAAAGATGAACCAGGAAGTCAGTCTGTATAAGTTTATGCAAGGCAGGCTGGGTAATAATTTTACCTTTACCTTACCTTTTTATGTTCCAGTTAAGTTTTGAAGAGGGGGAACCTGATGTCACCTCATTCCCAGATCTCTGCAATTAATGTGGCAACACAAAGTTATGATTACTGATGGGAACAAGGGCGTAGTAAAATAAAATCACCCTCAGCAAACAGTTGCTTTTTACATATGTAGCATAAGGGAAGCAATGGTAACATTCATTTTCAATCCTGTGAATGTAAGTTTCCTGGTGAATATAAGACATTCACTCACCTTTAGCTATGTTTCGGTCTCCACCAACACCTGGGGGAAAAAAATCTGGCTCTTTAGCTGCTGAATTCTCCATCATGTTCTCACGCTAGTTTCAGACAGGCTTTTATTTTTCAAAGATACTGTTTCCACTTTGCAACAGGACATTTCTCTTCTAAGTTATTGTTTGACAAATTCATATTTTGTATTTTCTACTACCCTGTACCCACTGATTTTACTTTGTGTTAAATGTGAACGATTACTCTTGACATCATATATATGTACTGTTAATGTGAATGAGACTCCTTTAATCCCAGTGAAGTTCAAATGACGTCCTAAACTCCATAAACATGTATGTCATCATCTTTTCTTTCTTTCTCCTCTTACATCAGCCTACAGCTTGTAGTTGTAGTGGACACGATGCACTGTGTTTTATTCAGAACAACAGGAACAATCATCAAAATGCAAATAAAGATATACGAGTGAAAGAGAGGCTTTGAGGAAACCCAGACCACCTGGCTCCTCTGGCTCTCTTTACCTCCCTGTGTGAACAGGCCGGCACAAACATGAGCATGTTTTCAGTTTGCAGCAGCGGGAATAATATATCTGGATGTGAACAACTGCTCTTGTTTTGCCATTACACTCCAGTTCAGCTGGGCTCAGTTCAACATACCAATAGTTGCTATTACGACTGGATGACAGCAGCCTCTCTGCCCAGTCTTCAAGCACACCGCACTCACTCAGAGCTCCGCGGCTGAGGTAATGCCTGGGTCTCGGGCCAGAACTCCATGCTCAGAACAGGGATACAAAATCAGATCTAAATTTAGGGGATTGTTAAGTAGACTCTGTAACAATTCCATCAATCACAGAGGCTGACTTCTCCCTCTCATGTTTTACAAAAGAGGATTTTCTACATTTTATTGTTATGTATCATGGATTACGTCACGGCTGTGGCTCATAGGCAAAGGGTTCTGTGGTGTCACATTTTAGATGCCTAACTTCAACGTAATGTTAAGCAACTAAGTTTTAACCCCCCTCCCCACCTCCCCAAATTTTGACATCTACATGTTTCTCTTTATACTCCACATGGCCAAGAGCTGAACCCCTCGTTGACAAGTAAAAGGAAAAAAGCTGAGAGGCAGGTTCACTACTCATCCTCAGAATGTTTTGATACTTCGGTCTTGATCTGAGGTGAACGATACAAGCCTCTGGTAAATACCAAGCTGACTGTAAAATATTAGCCCTTCTCTTACAGGGTATCACATGAGCCTGCCTCAGGGCAATGCTAAAAGCTCTTAATGCCTTCCACCTTTCTGCAATGCCACTTTTCCCAGGAGCTGGACTGTCTGTCAAACTGGTTTCTCTGAAAAAGTTTTGACACGGGGGAAAAAAAAAACTTACTGTTTTTTTGCTGTTTGTCTGCAATTACATGTTTGTTCAAGCCAAGTTAATATCCACAGATAGACAGATTGATAAATAGATAAATAGAGCAAATAATTCCCTTAATCAAAGAAGACACTTGGTGGGAGGTAGGTAAGCAGGGTTGCAGCTACCACTGAGATCACGTCTTCAACTGTACAGTTAAAACCTTTAAACATTTATTTTATAGGCTGATTCTAATCATTACATACCCAGTGATCTACCACCAGGATTTCACTCCTGACAGTGTTGGGGGGGGGCATTAAATACTAAAGCTTTTATTTTTAGAAGCTCTCATCATTCCTAATAGTTTTCCAGATAGTTTTTTGGAGACAACCATGAAATCTAGTAGTAATCGTAGAAAAAAAAGTTTAGAGAAAGTTTAGTCAGAATATTGTTAGATGTGCTGGCTGTTTCTTTAGTATTTTAAGTTTTATAATTATTTTGAGTTTTCATGTAGTTTAGTTAGTTGCTCACTATTACTACAACTCTCTCTCTGTTTTTCCTACAACTACTACTATATTTCATAGTTGTTTCCAGGAAACTATCTGGAAAACTATTAGTAATGATTAGAAAGATATAAATAGAAACTAATCTAAAAACTAAGACTGTACTCACACTCTTATGTGTTTTGGATACACAGTGTACAATGATAGTGTCCAGTAACACAGTAAAACACAGAGTTTTCCAAGTCAAGCAGGTAATGTTGTGTGTTGCATGGATGCTAAAATATGTAGGTGGCATTGTTTCCTGAATTTGAAGCTGCACTGATGAATACATTTATGTTTCTAATGAGTGAAATGTGAAAGCTGCTCCCTCGGCTCTGTGGAGCGTTTTATAGTCTTTCGGGTCATTCTTTTGGTTTCATATCCTGCAACTTTAATGTTCTGGTTCCTTCTCACGGCTATTTTCAGCCAAAAGTCAGACATTAAGATCAACAGGTGAACATAGAGGAGCATTTAGCAGCTGTGAAGAGCCAGATATTTTTCTCAGGAGTTGATGAAAACTGAAACAGAGCAAAAAGAGTGAGAGTGAATGTACTTTGCATGCCTCCAAACACATGCCAATATTCCTCAGTGTCTGCTGAACGTGTAAACAGGGAATAGTTTGCTAGCACATTAGCCATGTCAAGTTTTTAAAAGGTCGTCAAACATGTGGGATTTTTATTTGTTGAAGTTCTTTTTATTCAGAACGTCTGGGGGAATTTTGCTGCCAAGTGGCTAAAGAAAGCTAATTAATGCAGCTTTAATTCATTTTCATTAGTTATGTCCGTGAATGTCAGTCTGTGGTAACTCAGAAGCAGCTCTGTTTTAATTTATTTACTGACATTAACTACATTCATGTTACAGATTAGGGAAAAATCCCCAAAAAGTCAGTTTTAACCCACACAGTTCATTCTTTGGATGCCAGCAGAGAGTTAACCCGCCCGTAAAACTGTTTCACAAGGAAACCAACGGGACGACAAAGGCAAAACATCTATCGCTGCTCAGCACAGTTTCCCCAGCTTCAAACCTGAGGTATCATGGATGGGCGAACAAACAGCCTGAGATCAAGGCAGATAAAGAGGAGTGCTTGTCTGAATGATTACCAAACCATTGAGCCACTGGAACTCATCAATTCCCAGTCACCGCATGCTCGTTTTGTGGAAATCACTCTTATCCAATGACCTCACTACTCTATCAAATAACTCCGAGATAAGCAAGTGGAGGTAACAACCCAGTCTGCAAACAAAAACCCAGATTATAAATAGCCTTAAAGAGTGCTTCAGACTGCTGGGAGGAGAGAACAAGTTGCTTTACACACATACACACAAACACACAGACACACACACACACATACGGTTGGAGTTGCACATGTGGAGCAGCGGCAGGGCCGGGTGAGGACACCCCCTCGTTGGATCAGGATTACCCTGCTGTTGTATCGAGCCTCCACCGACCAGTCAGCGTGAGTTATGCAATATATCTTCTCTCATCTTCCCGGTCAGGAGCAGACTGAAGCTAATTTATGACTGAACAGAATACTGTATTTGGCTCTTTTTTTTTTTTTTTTAAATCAGAACTTCGGTTTTATAAAGCAAAGCAATCTGGAATAACACAGCTAAAACATAAATAACAGTGAAATAATATTATGCTGTGTCATTCATAAAGGATTGCAAACCTCGCCTGTCCTCTTCTTGACTTGTCCAATTTTGAGTTCTCGTAACAGTTTTTGTGCTTCACTCCTACTTAGTGATCAAAGTGTGGTAGAAAAGGATGAAGATATTTCACTAAAGAATGCATTGTGATACTGGCTTCAAAGAAATGCAGTATTAAGATTCATAACCGTGGGCTTCGGATAGGTAACTTAAGAAAATGATAATAGCCTGAGCAGACGTTTGGGGTGATAATGCAAAGGTGACGTTGTTTTTATAACTCAGGGGGAGAGAGGTGGCGATTAGTCCTTGCGTAGAAGAGAAAAGGGCAGCGCTGGCAGTGAAGGAGTAGGGAGAAATGAGGAGAAAATGGTGGGTGAGTAAGACGTGAGATGAGAGTGAAGGGTGAGAAATGAGGGGAAGCGGGACAAGAGGCTTCTGGCATGCTGAGGAAAATGAAAGCACTTGAGCACCTCTCTGTGAAAGATAATGGTGCCGTTACCCAGACTAAGCAGCATTTCTGGATTCCAGCTCTGACTAACGTGCTGCTCACTTGTACTCCTGCGATAACTGCAACAAAAAACTATGAAGAAAAATATTGATTGACAATTAGAACAAGATGAAAACTAAATAAAAAGTAAAGTTTGAAAACGAGAGCTATAACAAACTGCATTTCATTTTTGGATAACGAGCAAAAAGTGAACAATTATGTGAAAGAATTATGGACAAAATGAATCAATAACATCTCTGAAAACATGGAAATGTATGAAAATAACATTATCTAAGGCTGTGGATGTGGAGGAAATGCTATTGTACCTTTAAGTTAGCGATCTGTAATGTTGCTATAAGTAGGAGAAAAAGTGGAGGATCAGTGTAGATGGTCATTCATTAAAATCATCCTGTAGATGTTCACTAAAGGAATTTAACACTGAGTGTTAACACTATCCAACGCTTTAGCTGCTGTGTTCAAACAGACAGTTTAGGGGAGTTGGGGGATTTACTGAGGACAGTGTGTTCGTTGTGTTACAGCAGAGCAGAGTGACATGGATACAGCCTAAAAAAAGACAGCCCTGACTTTTAGAGAGCGACACCTGTACACGTGGTAGCTGTTCCAAACAAGGCAGCAGCTGTAGCCTCAGGGTGACTATAAGACATAAAAATGAAAAATACTCTACAAAATGAGACCTAGATCTTGCTGATAAAAACTGGCTGAAAATGTCTTTTTGTAGACCATGACTAACAAAAATGAAATGAAATGAATGAAAACTAATACATGATTTTGCCAAAAGACTAAGACTGAAACTAAATCAAAGTCAAGTGTCAAAATGAACACTTATCTATTCACATAAAATGATTTTAAATATGAGGATTTTTTTTTTTGTTCTGTATGTCATCAACAAATCTTTTAGACATGATTATCAAGCACTGAGGACTAGTAGACTTCTTGGCGTAGCCAAGCATCGGGGGCCAGGTCTGAGGCCCCAGTCAGCTCAAGCACCAGAGGAGGGTTGTTTATAGAAGCAGAGACGTTCAGGAGGAACGTATCTTCTGGGCTGATCCCAGGAGCCGGACCTAATTAGAAACAACTGCTCTAAATTCACTTCAATGGCTACACAGATCTCCCTTTTTATGTTGCTTGGCTGGTCCTGCACGTTCATCAGCTGCACCTCGAGGCTCATCTCCATCTCTTAAGACTCCTCTGGCTGCTCGGTGTTTGTGGATTTCATGGATGGTAAAAAGAAATTTGAGGCCCGCCACCTAACTCCCCAGCGCTATCTCTCCTCTCTCTCCCATACACACACATACACACACACACACACGCAGGTCTTGTCTTGAAACAACAGGCTGCAATCACACTTGTCAGGTAAAATCTGTTTCCAATTGGCCCTGGACTTTCATGTGTTTAGACCTCGCCCTGTTGCTCTTGAGAAACATTACATCATAGACCTGGTTTACTGTAGCTGCACCGTAGGTGCCTCGTTGCATTTTAATCTCTCACCTCACTCGTGTTTGGAGCTGAGACAGTTATCATTAGCGATGAGATCACTGAGGGATCAGCGCTTTAGATCAAGAAGTGTCACTGCCGAGCTGTTCAGATGTAGTCCTGACCTAGTGCACAGAATGAATTCTGCCACAAAGCAACGTACACATGCCCATACCGTGATTACACGTCTGGCAATATGGCATTTTTGGCACACACAAACCCAGACGTGAACCCCTCCAAGCTTTCAAGTCAATCTAATCCTGTCATCAGACCATCTCAATGGGGGGAGCTCGTCATTCGATTGGCATCCGAACATTCTTTTTCAGACCAGCACTGGCAGACGCAGGCGCTCATATTTGAACCAGGTGATGGAGTTTCACGTCAATATTTCTCATAATATAGACTAAATAATCACGGAACGTGCTGCTTTTGCGGCACAAACTCGACACTACGGATGGTGTTACTGCTAAAAAATAAGCTTTATTTGCTCAACTGACAGCTTCATTAACGGGGAGACGTCTGCAGAAATATATTCAGGGAGAGAATGAAAGAATTTGAGAAAGGGCTGTTGTGAAACCGATGTGGAGGCGCATTAAGAGCGTGAAGGATGAGATTGCAGAAGATACATATACAGTACATAACAGTGCAGGGCCGGGCTGATCCTCAAGCCGGACGCTTGTTATTTGACTCGTGAAAGAAAACAAATGAAGCCTCAGCTGAAAATAAACTCTTCACTATTGACTACTGAAATGGTTAGACATTGTTGTAACCACGATCCCTGGAACTTACTCCGTATTTCAGCCCAGTCACCTACAAAATCCATTTATACAGTAGTCATTTCCTTTGGAGGAAATGTACTTGCTGCCTGGATTAGTGAATGTGTTGTAGGCCGCAGGTCGTGGTACATGGTCAGGCACATCACAGGACTGACTTGTTGTAGCATTTATGCTACTAAAATGTTCAAAAATTGCTCTAATCAATATGAAATTTATCATGTATGCTGTGAAGAGTGTTGAAGAAATCAGTCAAAATCTTTAACGGTTTGGTTGGTCTGAAAAGGTAAGGCACACCTAAAACAGTGGTCGGGCAGCACGTTCACACAGTGAGGCCGGGAGGTAGTGATTGCACAGTTTGCAAATATAGTTGTAATCAGTGGGTGAGGCAGTTTCACAAAGAGACAACAGGACTGGCAAACAACTTACTTATTTTCAAAGAGGGTGATGAAATTAAGACGTTACATCAGGAGGGGTTAGAAAGCTGCTCCCGGACTGGACTGAACTAACAGCAGGTCTTTTATTTGGATATAACAGATTCTTATTTGAAACTGGGTTCGAATGTGAATTCTTTGTTAAAGCTGCTGCTTGTTGTGACAAAAAGAGAATCACCACCAGCTCTTTAGACATGGATGTCATTTTTAGAAACCAGGGTTGCGTATTCACATGGTACAGTTGGAAATTTGTTTTGAGCTGAACCGCTACCAATGGTAGCTCCAGTTTGCTGCAGTACATGTAGTTCTGTTATTGTACTCCCCCTACACACAAGTCACTGTCAGCCTATGTTGTGTGCTAATATCCTGCATGGTAGATTTAGTCTGTTTTTGTAAAACACACATTCCTCCGTCTGTGTTTGGGACAGAAAAAGGCTGTAGGAAGTTGTTATAGCTGGGAGGCTTTTAAAGGCAAGTCAACCTAAACAGGGCTTCCTTTAAGCATGGTACACCAGCAGTATGTGGGCCACAGGGAGGGAGTGTGTGTGCGTGTGTGTGTGTGTCAGGGGGTGAACGGGGTGATGGTGGAGGGGCTGAAGAGGCTACACCTTGTCCGTTTAAGCAGAATGAGTAATATATTCACGCTGTGATGATTCATAGGTCTCCGTCTCCAACTGGACCGCTCAAAAAGAATCACAGTGAAAAATGATATAATTCTTGACCTTCATCGTAATCACGTAACACGTCGGGGGCTTAGCTGTAAGCTTAAACCTGGTGTTCCAGGCCAAGGGGAGCTTTCTGAGACAAATGGTATCAATTTGCTTCCAGTCATTATAGAACATTGTTGACTGGGATGACATACCGTAGAGCCGAGCTAGCTGGGACCCCCAGTCCTAAATCAAAGGACCAGCTCTCCTATAAAAGAATGTACTCTGTCTTTGCCACTGGAAGAGGAGACTCATTTCAGACTGGGAGTTTAATGGTTTAGACAACTGTGGGTAGTTTGCAAGGATGATTGAGAAGGTTCCGGCTGCTCCCTGCTTCTTCTTTCTTTTTTTATTTTTTTTTATTTCCAGATTTCCCCTCCTATTTCAAGGGGGAAAGAATGAAAAACAAAACAACACATTCTCTCCCTTCCTCCTACTCTCCCCTGCTTGCATGCACACCCCCGTAGAGAGCGCACCACAGGCGTCCAACAGAAACACCAAACAGAAATAGAACTGCTATTTCAGTCTGAACTGGCTGTTATTTTTAGAAAAAGTGACATGCTCTACGTTGAATTTCAACATTATAAGGTCATTCCATAACCGCCCCCCCCCCCCCCACCCCACTTTTTTCAGTCCTCCTCAAACCTCCAGCCTGTGACTCACAGCAAAGTATGTGGTGACGTTACCCAAACTATCCACCCCCATGTTCTGATCAAAAATGTGATATTCAGCTCATTGACCTGATTCAATCAAAGGGGGGTAACTCTTACTATCCACAGAAATCTGCTTCTAGTTTAAACAGATGGTTTGATATTGCCGTTCTACAGGTGAAGCCGAGCCGTCTGATCAGGATGCTTATTGTGTTTAGCCCAGATTGGTTTGTTTTATGTTTGCCCATCATGGAGCAGCTCCACCACTTTTCCCCCTGCTTTTGACAGCACATCATAACATTTGTTTGCAGCATGTGAATGAAATGTAGCGCAAACATGTAACAGGATAATGCGGCTGTTGGTATGCCAGGCTGAGACATAATGAAACATGCAAAAAACCACATGCTTCCAATTTCTTACTCACTCCGGTGTTTTGTCCAACCAGTGATGTAGTTTGAAATGAAAAGGTGGGTAATCTCCCAAACTTGGTCAGTGATCACCACGAGGCAAAACATCGCTAATAAACAACAGGGCAACCGAACAATCATGACCGTGTTCATCTAACGGGGAATTTTATTTTATCTCTAAAATCTCAGTTTACAAAATGCTTTCACAGGAAACCATAAAACTGTGCAAATAATGAAAGACGGATAGAAAGAGGGGATTAGAAGGAGACCAAACTGTTGAAAAATATATATGCAAAATAAAAAGACGTGAAGGAAACTACAATCAAAGCAAGACTATAAAACAAATGCTTGAAGAAGGGGCTATAAAAGATGATAATGAATTCCCCACTTGAAGTTCCTCTACAGTCCACAGGCCTTCACTCCTCTGTCTGTGATGGATGAAACTGTGATCGATAAGTTTGTGGCCTAAGGTAGAAAGAGATGTGTTACACAGCTCTGGTTACATGTACCTGCAGCTCAACTCTTTGAGTGACTATACAGAAGTTAATAACTTCTGTGGTGCTTCTGTTTCTGCAAATTGAAAATGGCAAGCCAGCACTGTCTGAGAAAATGGACAACACTGGCCTTCATGCAGTCACCTGCTACGTCAGTCTTAAGAGCCTATCACCTAAGCAGGTCCTTGGCCTGATTTGGCCGGATTTGACCCCTCAGGCTACTATCTCTTCCTCCAGTGCTCAGTGGTCACCATTTTGACAGTGATGATGATGTCATTACTGCGGTGGACCACGTCCTGGAGGTCCGAGACACTGACTTCTAACAAAGAGGGGATCCATATGCTCCAGGAAAAGTAAATGTGCTGGGTTTTCTAAAGCTGACTCTTAAGCCACAAACTTATCAATCACCGCTTGTGTACCTAGACACAGACATGCTTGTCATTGTTCAGTAAAAATTGTGTAGTTGTGACTCTTTACTCAGGTGGATGTGAATGTCACTGAGTTGCAGGTCATGAACCCCACATTACAAAGGTGAATGCACATTTGAGAGTTCAGTGGTGCAAAAACCAAAGGCTCTGTTCTACAGAGATGTGGTCAGATGAGTCGTCCTTCAATATCTCCGTGGACTTAAAATGGACAAACAACACCCATGCCACCCTGAAGAAAGCTCACCATAGACTCTTTTTTCTGAAACAACTAAAAAAGTCGGGGGTGTCGGGCCCAGGGATGTTGTGGAGAGCATTTTAACTTCTGGCATCACTGTCTGGTTTGAAAGTCTGACGGCAGAGGAGAAAAGGCAGCTGAACAGTGTAGTGTGCACAGCAACCAGGATCATGGGACAAGAGGTGATATCTTTGTCTGAAATCTATGAGACCAGATTAAAGAGAAAAGGGCTTGAGATTTTAACAGACCCATCCCATCGAGCAAACTGCCTTTTTAATTCTCTGCCCTCTCACAAAAGACTGAGGGGCATTAGAACTTGCACAACCAGATTCCAGCCCAGCACATATCCCAGTGCTGTCCGCGTTCTTAATACCTTAGAACTTGCACTATAAACCAGTTTGTTTTGTTTTTATTATTTTTATATTTTATTTTATTATTTGGTTGTGAGTTAGTATTAGTATCTTAGTATCTTAGCTATTTTATTCTATTTTATTGTCTAATATATTGAACTTGCACTTCTTTTATCAGGTTTTATTTATTAGGTCTTATAGATATGTTCTTTGTCATTACTTAAGCTGCTATTAATGTCAGTGGGTGTGTGAGTATTTATGATTTGTGACTGTAAGAATGTTTCAGTAATTGCACTGATCCCTAACGACTTAGTCGTTTGGCAATAAAGTATTGAATCTTGAATCTCCTTCACCATATTCTCATCATGTGGGCGAGTGCATGTGTGGCGTTCACCAAGAGAAGAGCACAGGTCTGAATGCTTGACCCCTACAGTGAGGGGATCCAGTGGTTCTGTTATGCTGTGGGGGACATTTTGCTGCCATGGTTTGGGTCCACTTGTCCCCTCAGAGGGAAGAGTCACTGCAGGTCAATACAAAGTTGTTCTGAGTGATCACCTTCATCCTGTGATGAAACATGTCTATCCTGATGACAGTAGCCCTACCCCTGTCCACAGGGCACGAGGGGCCACTGAATGTTTTCTGAATATGAAAATGATGTGAACCATGTGTCGTGATTTCGCACTCAGCAGATCTCAACCTAGATGAACTCCTATTGGCCAAGCTGCTAGCTCTCCAAACTGTTAAGAATTATGGGGGCGATTCTGCTCTTGGGAATCTTCAATTCAGCAGAATTTTCTTTTTTTTTTTTTTAATCCTTCCCCAGATCTGTTCCTCGACACAATCCTGTCTCTGAGCCTAGTAGGCTGTTCCTTCAACCCCCATGGCTTGGTATTTGCTCCGATATGTCAGTTGTGAGACCTTCAATAAACAGGTGTGTTCCTTTCCATATCATGTCCAATCAGTTGAATTTGCCACTGGTGGACTCCAATCAAGGTGTAGAAACATGTCAAAGATGATCAAGAGACATGGGAGGCACCTGAGCTAAACTTCAAGTGTCATAGCAATACTTATGTCTGTTTTTCAAAAAAAAAATGTTGTTTGTTGTGGGATATTTAGTGAGCTTAGCTTAGCTCCTCATTGTATGCGTATGTGTGGCTAACATCGGGCACATCAGCCAAGCGCACACCAAATTTAAATAAGACAACTGTGGAATAACCTTGAGTCGCATTTCTCCTCTTTTGGTAGAAGCAACAACCAACCCCTCACCTCATCTATCTACGAGTGGGTTCTGTTACACAAGTTGTTTGTTTTATTTATACAAGACGTAAAATGCCAGCGGTATAATGTAACTGGGCCCATATACTCCAACACTGTGCTTATGTTATTAGCTATCTCTGCTTTACCTGAGTAATGTGCTGTTTTAAACAGCTTCTACACAACATTTCAGAAGGAAATCGTATACTTTTTACTGCATTACATTCCTCTGGCCGCTACAGATACTTCACAATTTTGAAATTTACACACAAGACATCATTTCATGAAATATGATGCATTGTTACAGATGAAATTGCCCATTAGAGTATAAAATACTTAAACTTTGCTCATCCTCGACCAGCTGCAACAACAAAATGTTTGTTATAAACGAGATGCCATAAAATCACTAATCATAATGAAGTGCATCCTTTTACGTTAACACAGCTGAAGTGGCTTGCTCTCTGTTCAGTCTCACAACTCAAACACCCCAAGTTTACTTGTGTTTGTTAATGTAGGTTGTTATGGAACACATAAAACATTAATACAGCTCTGAATAATTACAGTGTTTCTGACAACACTCGAAGGCAGCATCTTTTGCTTCTCATTCCAGTGGCATTATGTGTTTTCCAATGAAACCACTGGTCACTTGGGTCAACAACAGCAACGGAGATGACTATTTATAGTAAACTTGCTCATGAGATGAGCTGCTCACATCAGATGAAATAGTTTCAGAGTGATTATTTCATAACAGTTTTTGTTAACATTAATGTGGTGAAAACTAATCAAGGGTCATGGGACTCTCCAGTATCCCCTAAATACAGAAATACTTTCCCTCGATCTTGTATATTGTATCACGGATTCTCATTTTTCGACCTTATCATCTTCATATATTTCCCCCGCCTCCCTAACGATCAGCGGAGCCCCCGGTCTTTTGGGTCCTATGATTTCAGCCCTGCACCACATTTCAGTTTCGAATTCAGTTTTCAAACACATTTGGTAAATTCAGATAAAATCTTGATTTAAACTTTTGCATGTAATATGGTAATGTGGTAACAGTAGGAGGCGGCAGGCCATACACCCATGAACACTTCCACCATGAAGCAGATTTTGTCACAGAGTGCCTCTAAAATAATATCTAGAATGACGCACTGTTCAGTGGGAGAATATCTGAGACCAACAGCCATGTAAGAATATGTTATTCTGCTGTAAGAAGCGACATCAGTGACCTACACCAAATCCTCACTCATTTATGATTCTGTGCTAGTTGATAATTATTAGTTAGATAGTCTTTGTAAACCAACCATAGGTGGTTAAGTTGTAAACTTATTTAATTACGTGTGGATTGAAATGTCTGTGAATGGGTGTATGTTGCGTCAAAACATACCGACACTACTGCAAGTGATCAGAAACCTGGGCAACATTCAAATGATTGTTTTTATATTTATTATTTTTGAGGGATTTTATTCCTTTATTAACCAGCTGACGGTACAGAGATAACAGGAGATGAGAGGAGAGGCTTAGGGAACCAGGGGCGTTGCAGTTCATGGCCACTGGGCCACCAACAGGCCTCACATTAAAATTATTATCAGAATAGTATACAGGCATATGAATGACTGGGTTTCTTTATGTTCCATGTAAACGTCACATCCCGAATGTGATTCAAACTTCAGAACAGCATAAGACTCAAAACCAGGATACTAGTGTGCATGTAAATTTCCTCGGTGATGAAATATTCTGCTTGTTGTCACAGGATGATGTCTTCACTCTCCCCTCTGGGTGTGTCATTATCAATATCCCGAGAGACATTCAGCTATTCCCATTGATAGCGACACGAGCAGCAGGAAGGAAGTCGCTGTCAGATCTGCATTATGCAAAGCGGTGTGGTGGCAGGCTGTGTGCTTTGCATGCTTTACAGTGGCTGGATATGGGAGCAGGCAGCAGCGGGTGTGAGGACACTCACTTCTCTCCTCTGGGTAATTACTGTACAGGAAATTGGACGTGAAATGTTCCTCACGTATCTGAAGTGAGTTATGGACGGAGGCTACAGTAGTGAAGTAAATTAAAACAAGTGAATCCAATTACTGTTTATGGAAAGCAGCTGCCCAAGCAGCATATGTTGGTGAGTGAAACTATGAGACTAATGTTGAGGTTTGGAGCTCTGCTTGTCTGTATAACACAATGAGTATTTGAGTCTTTGAGGAATATGGAGCGACGAGCCAGAAGATGTTTGAAAGGCTTCATGCCATGTGTTGTGTTTTGTAGAAACTGTGATATTATAGGTTAACATCTGAAAAGCTGAACTCAGTTGTCTTTCTTTTTCTTTCTTTTTTTTTTTTTGTCTTGGTTAACTCACTCTCCATGAGGGTATTCTGATGTCATAACAATACGACAACTCTCCTCTCTGGATTTACAGAAAAACAAGGTTAGTGTTTGCTTTCAGTCGTGTACAAACCCTCTTATCCGTGTGTTTATTTACATACACTGAATCAATTCATCTGCGATACAGCCAACAGTCATGTACTGGATAAGCTTTCGTTTCAAAACATTTGGATTTAATTATCATGGGGATATGATATCCAAACAATCTGGTTTCTTCCATTAATAACATGATTGCGGCATGGCAGTGCGAGCTAAGGCCGCAGCGTTTTCATATATTTTCATGGATTTGGAACTTGTTTACTTGCTATTACAGGCATGGGGCAAAACACAATTTAGAGTAATGACACAGTTTACGTTTTGGAGTTTTAAAAGATCTCTGCGAGGAAGTGTCCTGGTCTCACAGCCTGCAGTATCCCAACTAAAAAACAAACATCAACCATGTGATTTTTTTTTTTCCAGAATAAAAGAATTCTTACTGTCTTTGGCGTTTTGCAGGTCAGAGCAGGCAACACAAGGAAAAGGAAATTGGCCGAAGCTTTTGTGTGACTGATAACTGAAGGGCTACACATTGAGGAAACATAAGGCCACAGCAGTGTGTTACTTTACAGATAAAGCACTACAGAGCATGATGTTCTATTTATAGGCATTAACCGTGGTGCAAAGTCTGAGGTACAGGCTCTTATGAAGTGTTTTTCTCCTCCTCCAGATTCCAGTTTTGGACAGCAGGGCCGCAGTGTTCATTTTGGCACCTGATTTGATTTAGTTTCAGTCTTTTAATGAAAATGTATATTGGTTTAAGTCACATTTTGGTTATTTGTTTTAGTCTAGTTTCAGTCAACAAAAGCTGAAGACATCTTAGTGGAGCTTTTGTTACTGAAATTGAAATTTTAATCTAATTTTCATCGTGCATTTTTAATTTTGTTATTTTAAACATTCTGAGGCTGCTGCTGCTGCCATCTTAAAGGTGAACGGTTACCATGGCTGCAGGTGTTGTGCTTGTGTTGTGAGGTTAGTGGAAACTGTTCTTTTTTTTACTTGTTTAAAGCAGACTGTAATATTTACATTCACAGAGCCCATGTCAGTCTGCCCTGCAGTAATACAATACAGTCATTTTTCATTCATTGTCATCCTTGCTAATGGGACGTTATTGCAGCTACCTGCTCTGAGCAGCATGATCACTGAGGAGCTGTATTCCCTCATGTGAGTACTTCAGCCATAGGTTCTACTGATTGTGCAGGTTCCTGTATTATTAGCCTAGAATGAAGTTTTAATTGGCCTTATGCTTAAAGTGTTTCAACAATTAATAGAATTTAATGTGTTCATTTGTCTGTCTGTTTGCCTGGCTCTGATTTCAGCAGGACTCCCGATGGTTGAACCATTCTTTAGGAGCTTTGTCTTTCTGATAGTCTGAATTCCTCAGAGCTGAAGTAACAGTATCATTGTGCCTCGTGTTTCTTGTGAGTTTTTACATTGACATTATATTTGAGAAAAGGCCACTGGTTGTGTTAGTTTGTGTTAGTGGATAAAAGCATGCAGCGGTCACAGTGTAGAGTTTCACTGGGAGGCAGATCACACAAATGGCAGGAGACAAATCATTTAAATAGGTCAGCTATACTGTCAGTTGTCAGGGCTTAGGTTGAGTGCTGTGCTCCTATTTCAAAGAGCTCTCTGCTCTGAGGTGATCTTGATAACCCCTATCTATCTGGCTTGTCGGTCACCTTAACCTGCTAACTACCTGCTAATCTTGTTTATTTTACTGCTGATTTTTAATGGCTCCGTATAAGTCCTATATAAGACCTAAGTCCCATAGTGTGTCCTGTTATCTCCTTCTGATAAAACTCTCTTTGGTTTCCCACAAGACACATTCATATTCCCTTAACACTCACATGTGTTGATATTCCCTCTCTCCTTCTTCTCAGTCCACTGCATTAGTCTGGCAGTGTGTGGCTCACTGTAGGCTGACATGCAAACAACACATCACTGATATATGGGTTATGGGTTTAGTTAGTCAAAGTGTAATCACTATGATAACGTCTAGACTCTGAGGATGATGAAAATGAATACTTTCCATGTCAAAACTGCTCATTTCTAATGTAAGTGTGGTCATACAGTCACACTGACGATGCTCACACGCTGATGTTCAACAAGAATAAGCTCTGCCATGCTCACCATCTGAGTTTATCATGTTAGCATGCATCTACTACCTATTCAGTTATGGAACAGTGTGTGTTAGAGTTCATTTGCCGGGGCCACGAATGACGAGACATTTCACTCAAAACCAAAACAGCCAGCCTCACAGTGGTGCTAGTGGAAGAATCCGGGGGTCACCAAAGTCAACAGGCTACGTCTTCTGGGGTCTATGAACGTCTGTACAAAATTTCATGACAACACATATTTGTTCAAACATTTTCATATGAACAAAAACGGTGTGTGATTAAAAGTTCAAGAGCAAATTTTCTCTCCAGTTAGTGTCCAGTTAATAGTTTTCAGATGAACTATTTCTTCAGCAGATATTAATGAAAACAGTTTATAGGGAGCTCTGTGGATTAACCTGAGTAATGTGGACACTTTCTGAAGACATATGGTGATTAAGTCCACTCACTGTATTGGGGCGGTGGCAGAAGACTAAGAGACAAATGTCAGAAAACCCAGACAAATCAAATCCAAACTACGTGCATGGCTAAATACCACTAAAAAAAAAACAAACAAACAAAAAAGTTTTGTATTTTCAGTAAACTGACCATTAAAGATTTATTGCATATTAGTGGTACCCTAAATCTAGTTATTTAAAGTGTGGTTAAGCAGGGCTTTGTGAGTTCCACCCGCTCTGTTTCACCTCTCACTGACAGTTCATGCATGCCACACAGACTGGCTGCATGTTCCTGGTTTTCTCATGAATTAGTACTTGGACACATTTTACCACATGTGTCCAATTAGACTTCCAGTAAACTGAATTGGCACACACATCCTACATAATTTGGGTTGCTGAAATGCAGCCTATGGGTTTCCTATGATGTCTAATTACATTGTAAGACACGAGTAATTGCAATAATAAGTAATGTGTTTAGATTATTCAGAAGTCGGTCCAGATGTAAAACATCTGTTTTGATCCTGCAGTTGTGCTTTTGTTACTTTACATGGTATTGTGAGAGCTGCTGTCAGGTTCGTTCATATCTCTTATGTAAATTTCAGGCTGCAAAGAGCATATGCATGTGCTAATGGCCACGTCTCTCTTCTGCCTTCCATACATATTGTAAATTCAAAGTGAAATGAATTGCATTGTCCCATGTAAAGCAGGGAGTGCTTTGGGCATGTTGGCAGGAAGGAGGCACACAGTAGCATTATTGTACTGTATAATAGCCCCGAGGTTGTTAAAAAAGATGAGGGCTTTAGATCTCTTACTGAGTCAGCAAGCTATCAGTGAAGTTTTGCTTTACATGTCACGTAACAGCCGACACATGGAGCGTATAGGCGAGAGAATGCCACCTGCCCAGTCAAGTAAAAACATCAGGTGGTGGGGAAAAATATGATTCCCATGATCAACAGCAGGGATGCTAAAGCAAGGAAACACAAAGCCTACACTCTGAATTCAGCAGCAGAAAAGTGAGGGGGAGTAATGATATCAAACTTGAGATAATCCACACAGACCTGCATCTGACCTGAGTTCAGCCTCTGCAACCATACAGGTATGTCTTAAGTGATGTTGAAAGGTTTTCTCAGCTATTTCACCTGTTTCTGTTTCTAATCATTGCTGTGTCAAAGCATGCAATTAAAGCTTCCTATACCCAGATTATTCTGAGGATGAGCGGTAGCTCTCCGGTGCCTAATATGGGCACTGACCTTCAATTGAGGAGGTCAGATTTTGATGTACCGAATAAAAAATTTGGAATGAAGCATCAAAAAGCCCAGGAGATAAAGTTACAGACAAATCTGGCAGGTTAAGCAACACCAATGCAAACTTTAATGAGTTTATTCTGCTGCTGTGCGCAAAATGGTTTTAAGATGTCATTATGAATTCTTGCGGCGGAATCTGTCTAATACTTTGGTGGGTTTGTGACACGGCTTAAAGGGATTGAGTTCATGAGACGTAATCCATGTTCCGACCGAGATGCTTTCTAGTCTTTTAACCTTTCATTGAGTGCTCAGCGTTTGCTGACCTTCACGTTCATACCTGTGCAAAGCATTCGCTCCTGTGTTCACTCTGACTTCAAAGGCTCGGACGTGAAATAACGCTGCTTTAAATATGCGCAGGAGATTCCAAAAAAAAAAAAAGATTCTGTTTAGTTTAGGAAACAGATTGGGTGAGCCTGCAGAGTTTATATGAGAAGATCAATACAGTCAGCTCCGTTTACTCTCCAATCATTCAGTTTAACAAAAAACAGACACTGTCGAAAGACTTCATAAGTTTGTGAATAAATCTAACTGTATTCTTGTTATCAAGATCCAGCCATTGATCATCACAAGCCATAAACTATAAACCTGACACTGTGAAATGCAGCTGGCCAGCTGGGAGAGTTGTTTTTGATGATGGATCAGTCAACACTTAATGTTGTTAGTATTCTTCTGAAAATTATTCCAACTATTTGGAATATTTTTATGATGTAACTACAAAATGAAACCCTGTGACGTGAAATGGAAAGCTGCTTTCTTCATCCTGACTTTTGACTCATTGTATCAGGCTGCATTTTTGATACTATTTGTCGTTAGGTTTTTGTTTGTTTGTTTGTTTGTTTGTGAAATAGCTTTTCAATACTTATGTATTCTTGTATTGGGTACAAACTACCTATAGTACAAACACTAGTACAAACACTACTGCTTGTAATTTCATCTCACTGACTGAAGCCTGATTCTTTACTGACCACTTTGCTACAGCAAAATCAGAATTATTTGGGATATTGCTGTGGTTTTTTTTTAGAACTATCACACCTCCAGAACATTAAAAAAAAAAAATAAAAAGACATTTTTTTTTTTTTTATGGAGCTTTCACTTGCATGCCATTGTCTTCCTCAGATACATGAGCAGCTCTTTTTCTGTTGCAGAGTGGCTGCACAAGGCTTATTATTGCCCCCAGTGGTCAGTACATACAATAAAATGTTTACACTGCCTTCGTAGGTGAATATGCTAGGATGGATTTTTCTTGTGTTATCTAGCAAAATTTCCCTCCTTTAAATGTGTTTGTTATCCCTTACAGAAAGTGTGTGTTAAACAGACAGTGAGGCTGCTTTAACAGTGCTTTAAAAGCATATTTGGCATAATGATTGAACTGCGATGACTTTTCTCTTTTCTTAACATAAGAGCAGATCAATGTGATGATATTGGCTTTCCACTCTAATGCACTCGTACTTATAATTGTTAGTGTTTAAAACTTGCCGTCACAGGCATGTGCCCAACCATCTGGCCACAGTTACATTGACTACAATGATGACTATCACATATGCTTCAAATACATATACAGTGTTTACAAAAGGACGCAGTGTTTATAGAATGAATTTTAAGTGGCTAGTAAGTTAACCTGAGTTTGGACACTGATGTTGCTGATCAGATTTAGAGTTTCGAAGATGTGATGGAGTGACGAGCTATTATTTTCTATAACTTGTGTTATTTTGTTTCTGACTTGGCAGAACATCACTTACTGTGCCTGATTAGACTTTGGGTGTTGTAATGCAACCTTTCCTGAAGAATGTAATGATCTCACACATTAAGCAGATGTTCTCAATCAATATTTGTTGATGTGAAAGCCCATTAGTTTGCTAATTACATTTGCATAAACATTTCACCATTTCATATTTACTATGCTAAATTGGTTTTCATACAGAGTTTACATACAGTGGCCCTCAAGTGCTTACACATGTTTGGTGTAAATGCTGTTTGGCCAAAGTAACAATGTATACACATACATATACAGCCAATCACATGTTATGTGAGTGTGTGTGTGTATTCATGGCCAGCAGCATCCTGCCCTAAACAGCTTGCATTCCCCACAAATGACTTGCTCAGAGTAAACAAACATTTATCTGCCTCTCTGGCAAACCAACAGTGCAGTGGTGGTGTTTGTTTGGTGCACACCCAGGCCCGATGTAAACAAGCTATTGAGCTATTGAACTTTGTTTAATGAAAGGTAGGATTTGGACATGTAAAGAGAATTTTTCTCCTCGTAGCTCCGCATAGCCACAGTTTCAACAATCTAAACCGCAGTGGTCTGTCTGGTTGCAGCAGAGGAGTTTAAGCAATGAATGCACCTTTCTGGCGGCCATACTGGAGGCCCTCATTCACAGGTGCTAGGAATGGGACAGTAAGGATAGCAGTGTCAGTCAGCTGGGTGGTTTAAAACATTCTGGTGTTGTATGGTGAAAGTTTCTCTATGGGCTCTGTTTAATATTCCTTAAGGGGCTTTCAGACCTAAAGCGAAGCGTCTCTGTGAAGTCAACATAAAGACGCACAGTCGCCAGTTCGCGTTCGCTGAAAATAACCTGAGCGAAAACCTCGCGTGACCCTGTGTCGCGAAAGCCTATCAGTGTGGAGATGCTCCTGACGTCACCGACAATCAGAAGTAGAGGATAAGCTTCGCGTCGCCGTCCGAACCTGAGTGGTATAACGCAAAGTGTGTAATTTAATTTACAGAGACAGAATGAAAAAAGGAGGGGGCTTGGAGAAAAATCAGGGAGACTGTAGGGCTAGCAGGTAAGTTCTGAAAACCTCTATCTGTGACTTGCTTCCAGCTGTTGATTCTACTTTACTACCAGCTAAATTAGGATGAGCGCTAGCTGCCTTCCCTAGTTAGCGCAAACATTAGTACAGCACAAGACGGCAATTGTTGTCATTTCGGTCATGGTTGATGGAGGAAATTAATGTTGCTAAGCTATGTGATGTGTACGGGGGCAAGCCCCTTCTCCTTTCCGGAGAAAGCGCTCCCGTTGGCTGTTCAAGGGCGAATATTGGCGGATTGCGCCATACTCAGTCTTAGCAGGAAAAGACCAGGTGCAGGTTATAACAGTAATTAACGATTGCTGCATTCCACTCAGGTGTATCAGTTCCAGGGCCCTGATTTTGCACATGCTGTTTCACTGACATGTTTTCTTGCGACACATAAATGGAACAGAGCCATTGTTACTGTTATTAGTTACACCTGTGCCTTTCCTGCGATGACAAGTCAAAATGCCTTCTGCATATTTTGCAGCCTCTGTGAAAGGCTAATGCATACAGCATGTATTTAAATCACAACTGGTTATAGTAACCAAATACAGTACAGCTCTACTGAATCCTATAGTAACTAGTGTTTAATTTAACTGCATTTTAACCCATTTACAATTAATCTTTTATCCATTTTAAAATGATTTACATTACGCCCTCCCTGTACTTTACAGGCTCTCATGCTTTGTAATGTGAACAAAGTCTTTTTTTTTTTTTTTTTGGTTCACACATAGACTGTATGGATGTTTCATATATAACAAGTGTATCTGTAAATGAAAAAAGTATTCAAACAGGCTTAAGGTGAATGTACTTTTGCTACCAAGTATTCATAGTGTTTAATAAGCAGCCAGACTTAGCTCTCTAGACCTAGCAAGCCAAAGACCCAGACACTGGGGCTTAAGACACATCCCTTTTCTTTGAGTGAGCTGCTCATAACTGAGTGACCATTAATTATAATAGATCTCATTCTTAATGTATGAAACATTTGCAGCCATCACCTTCAGCCCAGCGTGCATTAGAGACTGTTGTAATGTCAAGATAACATGCCTGCTCTGGCATAACACAGCTTATTCAGTTGTCTGGTTGTTATATGCTTAGACAGTATTTGTGCCTGGCCAGTTCTCCAGTTGACCTCTGTGAAGACAGGACATGTGTCTCCCAGTAGATTTGTGACATAAGTGGCGGTGTTTTATGGAAGTTTTTATTGGAGTTTATTATTTGTAATCTACAGAATCCACAATTGTGCACACTGTAGCGAAATTCAAGAATTGATCAGTATGTCTTTAATGTCTATAATAATGTAAAGGTGTTTCTAGGGGAATGCTAGGGAGTTATGAAGGACTCCAAGGTGGTTCTAGTGGTCAGAGTTGTAGTAGTACTAGTGGTGGTATTAGTATCCACAGTAGTAGTAATAGTAGTCGTAGAGGTCATAGCTACTAGACCATGGTTTGAAAAGAGATGGCTCATTTGATCACAGCTCAGTACACATGGGGTGCAAATACTGCAGTTCTGGAAGCTCACAAGCACCGACCATGTCTGCAATCAAATTTGACATTTACAAGGTCAATTGTGAACTACATTTTCTTAGACCTGACCTCAGGATCGTTTGGATGCTGGATTTGGTGTATTTCCCAGAGCTGATTGAGTGTTCCCTCCCCCCATCCAGCCCACAAATGCTGCTTGTGTTTACTTAACGTTAACACTGGCTATGCAAGTTTATAGTTGTCAGCATCTGTTGCTGCTATTCATGCCTCACATCTGTCATATGTGTGGATATGACAAAACACAAATTTAAAAAAATACATGTTTGTGGATAGTGACATATTTGTGGATTATGGTACACGTTTGTGGATTGTCTTCTGTGGACACCTGAAATTTCTGGGTTTTTTTCCTCAGATCAACTGCCGTCCTAATTGGACAAAAATCCCCAAACAAATATGAAGTAAGTCACGAATGTCGCGTTGCCCACAGATTTACAGGAAACGATCCACAAATTGCTCCGAATTTTTGTGGATATGATTTTACACAGAACTAATGAAAAAAATATACATGTTTGTTTATAGTAAAATATTTGTGGATCATGATACTCATTTGTGGATTGTCATCTGTGAATTACAAAAAGAAAATGAAGTCCAATAAAAACTTCCATAGTGTTTGTACCATTTTTTTCCAGTGCTGTATGCAGTGCAGTGTTGTATGAGTCTCCCAGAAGTCTGGTTTCACTTGTGCTCATTTTTACATGTGTAAGCCTTCGTCGTTTATCATCTTACACATACCTTTACAAAGTTTGCAAGATGTCATGCTGTCTTTAAGGAGCTGGTTTCTATTACTGGGGTCTTAATATGACAGCGGTTCAGGGACAGACAGTAGTGGAATGCTCTGGAAAGTCTGTTTAAAGTACATAAAGTGAATTTCATTAATTCCAAGTCCTGGCAAAGTTGTAAATCTAGAAAAGAACGAATACCTTTCTGCACTGTTTCATCACATGTTGTAAGAAGGACTGAATGAGTGTCCCAGCAAGCCATGATAAATGATCAATTCTTTTGTTTGCCTTATCACATACAGCCTCCTTTGTCTTTCACCCTGTGAGTCCTCTCACCCTTGGCGGAGGCCTTGGAAGCTGCACTAGCCCTCCGTGTGCTCACCGCTCGGATTAATGGCTGTTTTGGCAACATATGAGCTCATGGGTAATTGGCTGAGGTGATGTTTCCTGTTGAATGCTACCTGGTTCTTTTGTGGCCTCCTTTATGGTTGGTCGCTTCCCCCTGCCACTAAGATCGGTAATTGAGCGGCACTTTTGTGACACTGGCTGTGAACCGTGATGAGGAAATTATATGTTTCCTCAAAGTGTCATTGGAGAGAATGACAGGGAAGTATAGTTTTTGCACAGAGGTCCTCTGGTGTCTATTTTAATATCAGCCACTATAATCATCTCCCTTTGATGCCTGAGAAAATAATTAGGCTTAGAATTCAGATAGCACCCTTTCCTTAATTACCTTACTTTTAACTTTTGTCTTTCAGTTTAAAGTACATTACTTGGACCAGTGTATTGTTAGTAAGAACATCATATGTACAGCAGTATAATTCATCCATGTTGTGGTGACATCCATGTTGTTCCCATGTTGCTCTCTGCAACCCTGTCCCCAATGGACAGTGGTCAAAAACTTGGCCCTTGGTTGAACCTAATTGCTGACCCCTGGTTTTAGTTATACCAAATGATCTGTGACTGTGGCAGAAGAACAGCGCCCCCCCTTATTCACACACACCTTGTGAATATTCAAATCCAATACTTTTCACAAAAAAGTAAACCACCATAAATGCCTCTGATGAAAGATTGTTTTAAAGTGTGCATCATAATAACTCAGGTCTTTGCAAAAGATCCATGAAAAAGAGCTTAGAGAATATACATTCACAAAGTTGACAGCCTAAATGTTAGAGGAATAATTAAATTACTGCATCCCCGAAACACACATCAGCATATGCAGATGAGAAACTCACTGAACCCTACCAGAACTCCCCTGGGCAGAAGTACCAGAATTAAATTGTTCTATTGTAATGAGAGCTTTGTGATGTTTGGGTACACGATGTGCCTGTAATAACAATCTAAGTGGGAAGAGGTCTTGGGTTCTCCTGGTTTGAATCCCCTCAGTCTAACTCTGCCTTAAGCAGCATGCACACACAGATCAAAATAACAAGGCTGAAAAAGACCAAAGTAAAACTGTCAAGAGCGGGCACTGGTCTGGATGAATGGGCATGGACGAGGCTGCGAATTCCTCCACTGGGTGATGGCCTTGTTGTTGGCGTCCTGGAACAGATTGTACACTAAATTCATCACTCAGGGCGGAAAAAAAAATATGTGTTCGATTCCAAAAAGACGCAAATCTGTCCTTTTTGAATAGGTTCTCTGTCACCGGTCCTTTCTTGGGAGTATTGGTAACAAAGCAGAAGAATAAATTCCTCCTGGCTCTGAACGGTACAGAAGATGCTCTCACTACTTATACTTGTAAAGTGTAAAGAGATAATGAAAATTAGAGGTTATTGCTGTTGTTGTTGGCTCTTTCTCTTAACAAAATACTCGATGCTGTCATAAGAGTAGCTGAGAGAAGTAGCATAATTTCATGCCAGCGTCATTTCCTTGGAAAGGTTTCCTAGTCCTCTTATCACATGGGAAAGAATTATGTTTATAGGATCTATTAAACCACACAGACTAGAGTTGTTTCTTCAGTGATTCAGCAGCTTAATGAAGAACTCTGCATCATAAAATATAGGTTATTATTTGTACCATTCAGTCAGGGTGAATTGATATGAAACCAGAATACAGCTGATGAGAAACACTACATCTTAATTCACCTCGGTCCCTTGGCTTATTGAGAGATTTATATCTGCTAACCTCTGGTTCATTCTTCCAAGAAACATAAAAGAATATGCATGCTGAGAGTGTGTCTTTAGCCTCTGTGTGTTTTTGTGTTTGCTTGTGCAAGATAGTAAAATCAGATGTCTTGCAAAGTCCTCAAGCAATTATGTTCACACCAATGCAAACAAGCTGGACTCTAGCTAGCAGTACCCTCCTTTGTTTCCTCTCCCTAATTGCCTGATATCACTCTGCACCAGCTTCAAACGCTGGATCCACATGGTTGCATAACAAGCCAAGGCTTTCGGCTCTAAGGTGCAGAAATCAAGTCTTCTTCAATTAACTGGAATGCGGCCATTTCCCCCTGTTGTACCCTCGCCCAGATCACACTGGGATTGACAGAGCCGTTGGCGCTCTGTGGGATCCACATTAACTGTGCGAACATTCTTGTCGTGCTATTCTGGTGTATTTATTGGCTGCTTGATTACATGCATCTTGGCAGTTTGTTGCCCCGCCGGAGAAAAAGAGGGAGAACGCGTCCAAGCGTCGTGATCCACAGGAACACTTGGAGCTTTCAGGGGTTTTGCTTCATCACTTTGATGCACCATCAGTCACAGGAAGAAACTAAACAAATGGAGGCTGTTTTCAAATCACACACCACCACTTCAGATGGTGGTTGTTATGAGGCAATCACACGTTTGTACATTAAATATGACACAGAATTTTATTTTTAATTTTTAAAAACAGTGGTCATTTAATCAGGTACACCTGCTCAGTCTGTTGTAATTCCATACAAAGACTCTGCCAGTTTCTACCTTTATGAGCTTTATAATATTCAGTGTCTGTTGACGTTGTCAAAATGTGTAAATTCAATTATGTTTATAGCTGAGGTGTTTTCCTACATTATTTTTGCGACATGTTTTGAATTTCTTATCCCTATTTACATACATTAGGTGCACAGAATATTAGAAACACCTCTCAGTGTTACACCATACCCCCACTAACACTCATCAGTGCTAAATCATATATGTAAATTAACACTTCTGTGACTGTCATAAAACTGGACATTATAACCATCATAAAAGCAGACTTTATGGCAGTTGTATTGGATTGCATTAGATTGCACAGGTGTACCTGATGAAGTGGCAGCTGAGTGCATGGTTAGCATGTTTAGCATTATCATCTCTGTATCTCTCTCTGTCTAACAGGTGGTGGACGCTAGACAGTGGCTTCAAAGAGGAATGCTCTGACAGCCGGTGAGCAGGTAAGAGTTCAGCATGTCTGTTTATGAATCGTGTCAGTCTCACATGGATCAGAATCTGACTGTAGCTTTTAAATTTAAGTGTCTGCTTTAGATGAATGAGGGAATGAGTTAGACTCAAGACAGACAATCTTAATCCTGGGCCTGTTAATAACCCGGTGCATTGCCTTACTGCTGTAAAGGAAATTTATTTGCAGGAGATGTTGCCTCCTGGCAAAACCATCCAGCATCTTTTGCAACATGAAGCATTAAAATTGTTGTGAAACACAGCGTCATAACAATTTTACAACAATTTTTTAATTTACTGCCAAAATTAATGCCTGAGTAAATGCACCATGAGCTGCAGGCTCACATTTGATTTTATATTCACAACAGCTAGTTTTAATATTGTTTGGAAGAACGTGTCAATAACTTAATGCTCGCTGAATCCTCCAGTATGCACCACATGGGTCTGAATCGATTTTCCAGCTGATGATTTCCAGATTTAAATGTCACAAAGCTTGTCAGATGTAGTTTGACCCTTCATGGATACATGTGTAGCTGTGTTTTTTCCCCAGTGTGATCGCTGAAAACTACCTGTCAGCTTTCAGATATGCCTTGAGTACTCATGGTTTATGATACTGATTCCATTGAGATTTATTTCCCCAAGATTATCTTCTTTTCCCATAATGACCACTATAGCTACCAGAGCTATAGGTTTCTTTAATATAGAAGAAAGCTCTGAGAGTCATGTAATGGCTCAGAATGATGATTTTATAGTCTGCAGGGATTTAAACGTTGCTGACCCTCATGAAAAGTGACTATGTACATTTTTCCACCCCATAAAAGTTCCCCACCAAAATGCCATAGTACGTATCAGTCTGCAGGAGCTGTTGTGTTTAGTATAACTCTCAGTAGCAATTTTGCAGGCCTACTGTGTGTGTTACCTGCTCGATGGTGTGCCTTTTGTCTGTATGAGAAAGCGTTCACGGTTGTGACATTTATTGCGGCCTGTCACCGAGAAGCTCATGGAGGCCTTTTTACTCTCATGCCTAAGCAGCGTGGGGCTTATTTCCAAACAGCCTCGTGTGTCAGGAGACCTGCAACATCAAACTAGTGTCACTCAAACATCCCTCTGGTTTCTGTACGTGTATTTTATGTTAGGTTTTTTTTTTTTTTTTTGCTTTTTCCTGGAAAGATGCCTTGCATTTAAGCTGCATGTATGAGACCCCTACCCCAGACACACTCATACACGCCCTGTACTCACCCCACGCAATCTTACATCATCTCAGGGGATCTTGATGTTGTCAGTTTAGAAGCACTTCGGGACTCATTTCAGTGTTGTTTCATGACCTCAGTTAATACCTTTCATTAACAGCAGGTTACCCTGTTTACAACTTCCTGTGGGTCAAAGGTGAACACAGAGGTTAAGCAGAGGTCATGCTGCTGTTCACAGAACAATATACCAAAGCATATGTAGTAGTGTGATGTTGTTGCGCTATATTATGAACAGGGCATTGTGCATCGTGGAAGAGTTCTGTATGGATCGAAGCACAGACTTTTATTTTGAAGGACGCGGGTCAGCATTTCTGCAATCACATTTCCAAGGTTCTTAAAGTGTTGTTGATGTGTTGTCAGTATGTTAATTTAAAATTGTGTACGTTGGTATATTAGGTCTCATGTTAAGATTAGACACCTGCATGAAAGTGGAAATACTGGGGGTTATCTCTGGAAGAAGCTCAAGCATTTTATTTTCCGAGCTGCGCTTGCTGTAACTTCCAGTGACTTTAATTCGTCATTTGTTTCTGAACGTTCCTGCAGCATAGCTTGTCATACTAAAGTGTACTCTTGAGACTGCGTTTGCTAGCATGGAGCATTTAGCGACTTGACTCATGATGCTACACAGGCGCTGAGAGCTTATGCACTAGAGAAATGTGCTGTGAATGTACTATTTCTATTGAGGTATGGCTAGTTCTTTTATTTTTCTGTTAGAAAATACAGTATGTTGTGTGAGTTCATTTGCTAATATTTGATATTATTTATTCTTCATAACTTTCCTCTGTGAGGCTCTGAGATTGTTTATTCTGTTTATTCAAGGTCCTATTTATTTTTGCAGTTGCTGTTGTCGCGCGTTGGCAGATAATTTGCTCTGAGACATTCCTGCAAAGTGTTTCCTTTCTTCCTACACAAAATGACGCAGAGCTAGACCCACTACACATACAGCCGCATCTTGAGACATTCTTTTGAATTACAAATTCTGAAGAAACGACCAGTGCACGTCATGCGATCACATCATTTCTGAATCTTAGGGAGGATTAACATCTGAAGGTATGAAGGTATCTCTGCTTCTTTTTTTAATTCCTCTGCTCAGGGTGAATTGCTTGACCCATGATGGAGGGCAGGACTTGCTGTCAATAATGCCCATGTGCATAGCATTTGTCAGCATGGAATGGGTTGAAGGGATCAGAGACATGAGTGAGAGGTAGGTAGTGGGTTTTAGGATACTCAGAAATCTTTACTGATTTCTGGTGAAAGTTTCCCTACATAGCTCCATATGTGGAAGCTTCAGCTACTTCTTTCACTTACAGATGAAATAATGTCCATGCACTGCATACAGACCCCTTCAGTTTTTTTTTTTTTCACATTTTATCATGTTGCAGTCTTATACTAAGATAATTTAAATTCCACCATCAGTCAAAATGTGCCATCTCGTTAAATAATAGTAAAGTTATCCCTATTTTTAGCCCTAACATGGGAACATGTGCACAGCCTTTACATCACTGTAGGGATTGATGGCTAAATAGAAACTGTTTTTTTTTGTGTTTCATTGAGCTGTGTAAGAGATTTTGGATTGGAGGAGTATAACATGCAAGCGTATAAATTGGAGTAATTGGTGCCCCATGGGGATGTAAAATGCAAGTGGTTTCTCTATATTTAACTAACAGTTGGGGCTTATATAAAAGCCATTCTAAAATATAGCTCTGGGACATTCCTCTCTGGGGGAAACATATATATAATAAGTCACAGAAGTGCTCAGATGGAAGTTTGTTTTTACACTGTGGGAGAATAGGTAAAACAGAACAATCCTCCAGTGCCAGCCACGATCTTGGGTGAATCACAGGTTCAAGCCTGACTTTGTGACCCATGAATTATGTAAAAAGAAAAAGACAAGATACAAGACGTACCTAGTCATGACGGAGCAGAGTAATGAAGTTCAGGTGGTAGGATAAAGCCCTGCCTCTAGGCTGTGGGAGAAAACAGAGATGGGAGGCTGAGTGTGGAACAGCGTGTTTCAGTTTGATGCCTGTAAATTCCCAGCTGAAAGAAAAAGTCATGCAGAAGTTCAGCTTAGTCAGAGCGAAGCTGTGCCGAGAGTTAAGACTGGCAGGTGATCCTCAAACGGCTCTGGATTCCATGCTGCATGCAATCAAAGAGTCTGTGTTGTTTTCTATGCTGGATCTTGGTGGCAGAGTGAGGACAAAAAAAAAAACATCTGATCTGAATACGTCTGGAAATGTAACATGAGCTAAATATGAGGTTTTGTTGCTATAATCCACTCTTCCTGTGGTGTTATTAGTTATGTAGCATCAAATGTGACAAAGGACAGCAAAATATTATCAGCCAAATCAAAAATACTGAACTGAATATATCAATATATCAATACAAAATACTATTGGTTAAATAATTAAACTGGAGTGTTAGAAGAAAAATATACAGTTTTCCCTTTTCTTTCATTCAGCAGCTAAAAAAGAGAGAACACTTTTGTTTTTTACTTTTAACTTAAATCATTTTAACTGGAAAGCAACAGTTAGCTAGCAGCTGGAGCACCCCAGTAGCTTAATGGTGAAGGTGCATACCACAGAACCACATCCCCTGATTGTTAAATAAAGGCGAAAGGCCAAAAAACTATCCAAACTATCAAATGATAATGAACTAATAACCAACTGATTATCCAGGGAACCCCTTCTCTTTTGTTTTTGGTTCAAATTATTTAAATTACGTAATTTTTTTTTCTCAAAATACACAGCTAATGATAAAGGCCGTTACAGTCTTGTATTTTATGTAGATAGCCGTGATAATGTCAGTGACAGGAAAATTATTGCATGTTGTAATCTTGTTGTAATCTAGTTAACAACTTTTGGAACAGGCTTTTGCTGCTTTCTGCTAAGTCTTGAGTTTATTGTGTCCTGCTTGACACTTGGTAGATGTGTGTGATTTCACAGTGATACTGCAGCAGTAGAAATATATAAACGATCCATGTTACTTGTACTGGTGTTGTTTTCTGACTTTACCGTACAGTCTGGGTTCACCACTAATGTAACTCTCCATTTTGATTATGTAAGTGACTGTATGACATATCAGTGTATTCACATAGATTTTGTCTGATAGTCTTGTTTTTTTGGGGGACTCCATACTTATCAGTTAAAAATACTGGAAGAAATATCTGAATATAGACATTAGTCATGTGTGTGACTGAGGTTAACCCTCCGTCCAACTTGTACGCTTGACTTTCTGAGCACTAACCTCGGGCTAACAAGTGTCAACAACTCCCTCGTTATACCCATAAATCCTTGCATCACAGGGCTGCTCCTTGGCTGATTGAGAGTTCTTTCTCTCTGTGGACAGACTGTGCCATGCTTCTTTAAACTGGGCTAAGAGCAGCATTTTAAGGCCTCAGGTGCAGCTATGCATGGCCACCCAAGTTTTAGTGAAAATTGCTTTCACTTGGCCCAATTTAGAACATTGTAACACCCCAGACTGCAAATAAACTGTTTGTCAGCCCTAAGAACACAACAAAAACAAGTTGTGCATCACACTAGAAGGCCAACATCATGAAGGTTTCTCCGTGTTATCTGCCTGCCAAAGCTTTCTCACTTGTATTATCTAGGAATACACTCTGGGAATCACTCCAGCTTGTGTTTTTGATTACTTTAAGCCAAGATAACTGAGAGCAGTACAGGATCTGAGGCCCCATCCCGTGACCTCTCAAATCAGTTTAATGCCCCACCTCTCACCTCTGACCTCTTGGTCTTGACCTGCACCCTAAAGTTCCCTGAAACTGCACAGACGAGATTAAAGGGGATTCCCTCCATCAACGACCTTCTGTTTCTGTTTTGTTACTATTTTGAGGGTAATCTCTGTTCATATTTCAACTTTCCCCCTTTACAGTGACAGGCTCTAAAGTCCAGATAACGCAGCCGAGAGGAGGGCCGTGTCATAAAATGGACTATTTGGCACAAAAACTGTCTATTCCTCTGAGAGTTTTATTCTCCTTGTGTGTCTTGGGAATGATCTTAGAACATCAGCGGGTGAAACGCTGCCCACCCAAGGAGGGCCTTCTTGTGGGGAGAAGCCAACAGCGTTGTCTCCTCTCTGGATCTCTGAGCTGTCCCCATGTAAACAGCCTCCCTGCAGTGGGAGGAGGCAGAGGCAGCAAACAGTATTACCCGAGCCGACAAAGCCATTCAGTTCTGAAGAATTCAGATTTAGATTGTGAACTCTCCCTTTGCTTTATCACACTGGACAAATAGTGTTGAGTTATTGGGAGGATTATGAATAACTTTTTTTTCTACAGTGGAAAAAGGGAGATGTGGCCAAGACGGAGTCATCAGAGGTCCCTAAAATAGAGTGCAGTCTGAGAATGAAGCAGAGAAAGGTGAACAGTGCTGGCTGGTGTGCTTCGGTTAAGCCGATTCTGCTTCAGCGCCCCCAAAAAACCTGATTCATTTCAGTGGAATCCTCACTTTTCTTTGGTGGATATAGCCTGTTGGGGTTTTCAGAGGTGCTTCAGCTTTGTAAGTTGTGAAGCATTACTGTTTTCTTTTAATAAATGGTCTTTTGTGTGGCGTTTAATGTAAATATTTTTGTTGAAGCGTGCTGCGTGTGTGCGTGTGTTTACTTTGGCAATAATGGCTAGCATGCCCTTTTTTGTTTACAGGTCTTATTGGCTCTTCACTCCCACACTTTTAATGCGATTTGCTTATTCCTCTTCTCACTCGTCGCTTCTAAGACAAGTCAACAAGGCATCTCAGCAAGCACGAGCATGTGGTGAACCTGCGTGCGAGCCCCGGCACACATGCGAACACACAAATATACACACATGGAAGTGGCCTCTGTTCTCTCTGTATTTATTGTTTGGTAAAGATAAATGAGCATTTGCATTAGCGATGTAAATAGAGATACTGAGGGATGGCTGTTTCATTTATTCTGCTCAAATCTCCACAGACAGTTTAACATGGTTCCCATGACAGGGTCGCACCAGTGTGGTGGGCGGTTTCTGCCAGCCCTTTTACTTTATTTTAGACCAGAGGCTCATGGGAAAGCTATTTCGAGACCCTTTCCTGTTGGCCTCAGAAAACAGTGCCAGTGGTTTGTTAACAGGTGCAATGTGACCAAAAGGATTTTAAATATAGCTTTGTTTTCACTCGACAGCTTAATATATGTGTTTGTTTGGTCGGTTTTTGTTTGTGTGTGTAGGAGAGAGGTTCGGGGTCATGTGGTTTTCTCTGTGGATGCATTAATCACGTGTAGCTTTAGTGTATGTGAGGGGACTTTAGTGTATGTCATTTTCATTTTACATCTTCTCATCCTGTTTTATCAGCTGTACAAAGCAAATTGCAGTGTCTAATAAAGCACCTTTTATACAAGGTTTTTAAGTTGCAAAATACTAACTTAGGAAATGCAGAAAAAAACATTCATTAATGCTATATAGGTAGTTATACGCCCTTCATAAGAACAACCTTTGGGTTGCCAGGTTGTAAAGAATCCCTTTGGTTGATGTTTCTCCACATGCACACATGCACTTGTCTTTTAAATAACTGCTAAGTTCACAAATGAGACCGCTTCAGAGGCTCATTTGACTGCTCACCTTCTGGAAAAGAGCTTGAGGGAACTGATTCATTAACAGCTATTAAACATTTACAGCTGTGGACTGGATTGATTATTGCAAAAGCTCTTTATTATAGACTTAACATTCATAATTGCATGGCTCTGCACATGGTACCTAATGAAGAAGGGAAAAACCCATTCATGCATTTATTAATAGCTATTAACATTTCTCAAAAGTTGTTTACCTGTGGCTTACAACTGATCTATAAACCATTAGTACATCATTTATGAAGAATTAATAAAGGTGTAATTTACAACTTATTAACTCATGCAAATAATTAGTCATGCACCTTGCCCATATGGTGAAGTTATTTCATTTTCTTCTTTATTCCCTTTTAACTGAGTTCAGTTTTGCAAAGCTCTTCGCATTGTTCTCTTTACAATATACAGCTTAGCACAACAGTGCTAAGAAAATACATATATGCAAATGCTTTACTGCATGGCGTACTGGTAATTACAGATTATGCCACAGAGTACCCAGAAGTATTCTCCATGAGGTCATTCAAAGCCAAGGCTGTTGCTGGAGACCTGCCTTATTCGTTTTTTTCAAGGGTGGGTTTCCCCCCAGAAAAATGGACTAGTCAATGGATCAAGGTACAAACTTCATGTCAAACCCTCTTAAGGATGTGTACCAGCTGCTTGGAATCAGGGGACTGAGGACAACACCCTACCACCCACAAAGTGATGGACTTACACAAAGGTTTAATCAGACATTGAAGCAAATGCTGCATATATTTGTCAATGAAACTGGCTGATCCCCTAGCTCCTTTTTGCTTATAGGATGGCTCCACAGGCCTCCACAAGCTTTTCACCATTTGAAGTTCTCTTTAGTCATGAGATAAGAGAAACTCTACCTCTCCTGAAGGAAATCTAGGAGGTTGACAAAGGTAACAGAGTCTGTTAATGTTGTCTCTCATGTCCTCCAGATGAGGCTCGACAAAATAACCAAATAACTTGGTCAGAGGTAACTGTTAGTGCTGCTCACTGATGAGGGCAATGACCAAATAACACAGAAGTTAGGCAAGTCAAAATACCTCACCACTCTTGATCTGAAGAATTTTGGCAAGTTCCTCTTACCACCAGGTCCTATTGGCTGACTGCCTTCAGGACAACTTGGGGACCCCACCAGTGTGCCATCGTGCTTTTGCATCTGCTTACTTTGATGAAATTGTAATGTACAGTCGTTTTTGTGAAGAACACCTGGAGCATCCTATGGTGGTCTTTGATTTCACATCTCACAGTCAGTCCAGCCAAATGTACCCTTACCAAAGGGGAGACAGAGTACCTCAGCTAAGTCATCAGCAAGAGGGTCATCAAGCCTCAGGTCAAGCAAGTCCTGGCCCTTTACATTCTTTGGGCTCACATCACATATCAGGTTGGTGCCACTGGTTCATTCCTGACTTTTTAGCCAGAGCTGCTGTGCTCACAGATCTTGAAAATCTCAAAGGGCCCAGCCAACTACTGTGATCAGAGGAAGCAAGGGACATCTTCAGGGACATGTAGCAGGTCTTGATTGGACATCCTATGTTGTACTCCCCTGAAGCAACACTTAATTTTGCAAACTGATGCCTTAGTTTGTGGGCACGGTCCTTCAGAGGATCACCGTCCCTCTGCATTCATAAGTTGGAAGCTCTACAGACAGGCTGTTCTACAGCTGAGAAGGAATGCCTGACTTTCAGATATGGCTTGGATTTCCTAAGATACTATCTCACAAGACCTTGAAGTGGCTGGAGAGGATGGAGGACACAACAGCAGAGTAACCTGCTGGTGTTATGCAGCCCTTCAAGTTTGAGGTTTATCACATCCCACGCAAACAGAACTCCACTGCTGGCTACCTTTCCTGGTGTCCAGAGGGGGTGAACTGTGTCTCGGCCACATCAGCTGTTGTCCACCAGTGTTAGTATTTCTTTAAATATGTTCCCTTTTTTACACCTTGACATTTTTTCCAAAAAATGACACTACACAGTGTTTTGTTTTTCACGTTACACATTTTATTCAATTTATGACACTTTGTTTTCTAATTTGGGTGCACACAACTTAGTTGACATTCTCTCACATGGTTGTTTAATTTGTAAGCAACACTTACCTTTGTGTTTGATCTTACCAAGCTCCTCTGGCAAAAGGCCTGAAGCTAGAGAATGATGGCCTTTTAGGTACAGCCACAGAAACCAGCAAAGAGATAAAAGAAGAGGGAACTTGAACTAAGAATCCTCCAAAATCTCTTTTTGTTTGCCTTTGTTATCTTTTGCTGGAAGCTAATGCTTTCTTTGTAGATAATTTCTTTTGATAGGAGGTATTGTTTGGATATCTTTAAGTTTGTTAGATATTTAATGTTGTTTGTTGAGTTTCCCTTTGTGTGTGTGGGGTTAGTCCATGTGTGTATACTGTATAACCATGTGTGTTTTTTGGAAGATAAGTTCTGTTTAGTTATATTGTGGTAGGTTGAATCTTTAGTTTTTATAAAGCTCTGCAACTTTATGAAAGCAGAATTGTCCTTTTACCTTTCTTTGCTTGGTGCCTGATTGGTACATACACTTGTTAACAAACCCATACAAAGACCCACATAGTATGTGTTCTATGCAGTTCCCCTGTATATGGACCACTGTACATACCTATGCACTGTACTTGCTGTGCAAACACATAATCCATCATACAGCCACATGCAGCAGACCATTACATAACAATGTGCGCATGTTGCTGTGACTGCTGAACAGATACAGCTCACACACAGGACACATGTACAATGTAGACTAGATCTTATAGAACCAATAAAATATCACAGTGCACTGAGTTTCATAAAGAAAACCCAAACAAACGAGGCGTTAGCATTAAGGCGCTAGCATAAACTGAGAATGCAGCGGAGGAGTGTGTACATGTGCGAGAGGGTGGGCCTGCCAGGGAGAGGAGGAACGAGTGAGAGATTGAAAGGACAGAGAGTCATGTCTTTGGGAGCAGGACGACCCATGTGACTTGGCCTGCCCCTCTTTGTGTTTCCCACACAGTCTGACATGACCAGAGCTATATCCACACCATCACATTCACAAGGGCCTCTGTCTGCAAACTTCCCCTTACTTATGATTCATCGCTCAGTGAAGGGCACGATGTTTGCTTATGGTACTGCCAGCTGCACATGGCATCGCCGAGCAGCGTATTTGTTATACAAGGCTTCTCAAAATACATCGGTCACTCCCTCCTTTTACTCAGACTCACTAGCATCGAAGAGATTGTGCTGATATTTCTTTTAACATTCTCAGGATACTCTCAGACGTTTCATTTTTCATCATATCTGGTACATTTTAGGGTCATGAACATGTTTTCCATCATTTTGCTCATCGTACATGTTCATGTTTATTGCACTCATATAGAACACTTATTGTTCTATATATGTTGTCTGCAGCCGGTGATTCTGTGCATGAAGGGCTGTGGGAATTATCAGATAACAGGTTCTCATATTATGAAAAATGACCTATTCTGGATGCTGTTGCCATAGGAACAGGTGTACTTGGCATGCATGTTCAGTTTGTATATAGCGCAGCCCTTTCTGCACAAAAATAGTGAAGGCAATTATGCACAAAATGTCTCACAAAAGCCCTCTGACTCCCTGGTAGTGCAGCACTAATTCACTGGAGTAGCCCCTCAGTAAATACACAGATTGTGTTTTATGTAATCTTATGAAAATTTTGCCTAAAATTGTCCATCAGTTCAACAGAAACTGAAAGCGTCACTTTGTGTTTACTGCTCTTTATCTGTGCCGTTGGCCAGTATGTGCCACTATGACCTAATGTAACTATGTGAGCAATTACTCAGATGTTAAAATTGTGTCTTTCATTGACCCGTGTTTGACACAAAGTCATTCTGCCTGAGCAGGAGTAGTCTGGCGTGGTGTGCATGTCATTGGCGTAGCCATGCCAAGCCGACATGGCACTTTGGCAGCATCTCCTCCCTCTGGTCCTCCTCTCCCCCAGGACCTCTCGAGAACATGGACCCGGCTTGTTTCCCATCTGCTGGTCTACAAACAGAACCAAACAAAATATGCTGGACATTGCTGCCAAAAGGCCCATCTCTGAACGTCACAGTTACAACGACTGCTGCTACAACAGCTGTGTGTCCATCAGGCAGGCCTGCGGTCACTGTCCCAGAATTTACAGGGGCTTTCCCCGTGGTCTGGACAGCTATTTCCATCCACTGTCCTCAACCCCCACACCAGCAGCCCCTGGGAAACCCTCATTTTGGCATCAACTCAGAAGCATTTTGTTTAGCCTTTTTTTTTTTTTTTTTGTTAAATTGTTACTGGCCATCACATTGTCTTAAGCGAAATTATTGGATGAGCCCGAGACTTCCAGAGTCAAGTAAACAGACAGTGTGAAAGTTCACATGGAGCTGCTGGACATCATGCTGGATTTAGAGGGCTGATACTCACAGAAGTGATTTGTGGGTCCCCAGTCTCTGCCCTCATGACACATTCATTGTCTGATGAGTTAGAAAGCATGGGATTTCCCATACATTCATCTGGCCGTGTTAGCAGCAGATCTGATAAGGGAATGGTAATGTCTCTTATCAACCCCAAAGTGTCTCAATACTTTTTCCTCCTTTTCAGATTTGTGTGAACTGGCTCAGTGAAGTGTGTAATTGATGATGTGCGTACTCTCTCCTGTAATTATATTAGAAGAATAACAGAATAGACCCTTGACTGGAATGAAATGTCAAGTGTTTTCTGTCTCTCTTGCTGTTTTAGCTCTTGGCTTTGGTTGAATATTGCAGTCGAAAGAGACCAGAACCTCCAGTTATGACATACATCAAAATTAAAATCACTCTGGGGAGCATTGTTGTCATACAGCAATTTGTAGCACAAATCACAGTATTATGTCATTATGCTTTGCAAATCAGTGAATCAGTGCCTGACCACAGGCCAGACCACAGCTGCTGCTTCCAGCCGACCCCTTTGAGACTCGCACACATACACTCCCCCACAAACAGAAGACAGGAAAAGCAGTGGACTGAGTGTCGCAGCAAAGGGAGTGAGCGTGAAAGACGCAGAGAGGCGAAGTGAAAAGTGAGAATGAAGGCCAAGGCAGTGACCAGGAGACAGAGCCAGAGGGTCAGATGGAGACAGAGGAAGACCAAATAAAATCCAGCGGCGGAAAAGTTCAGGAGAAGAGCCAGCAGAGCTAAGCGGAGGTATTTTGAGTATAGGAACACGGCGTGATTCCACCCTCTGTCTCTCGTCCTCTAGGGGGGAGAGGGGTATGGGAGACTGTGTTCCCAGCCCAAGATCCGGACAGGAAACCTCCCCTGCATTTCTTGGCGGTCCTGGCTGCTCAGTTCATCTGGCATTGGCCCACCTCAACCCACCACTCCACCTCTGCAGATCCCAGACCTAGAGACCACAGCATGCCTACTCTTTGTCACTGGGGGGGTGTTTTTACTCTGTGATTAGACTGAGAGGAGGGGGAAGGTGATTAGATGTGAGTGCTGCATTTCGATTTCAAGTGTTCCGAGTGACCCTCCTGTAAACTTTCTGTTCTCAGTTGGCGCAGTTTTCTATCATAACTGTGTCAGATTTGCTGCCCGAAACTCACAGCAAGTTTTGAAGCAACACGTCTGTGATTTCAAACAGATACAAATCTTAGCTTCTCCATTGTAGTCGTCAGTATATATATATATTTGGTATATCATTTTACTTTCCCAGTTTATGAGTGATATGATGCCCCAATGCCAAACAACATTAAGGCGATATTTATGACTTATTAGTAGTATTTTGAAAGAATAGTTGACTTTAACAAGAAGAAGACCAACTGATGAGTCTGAGCAAACATGTCTTGGGTAAACTTCCTCAAATCCAACAAAAAGCACAAGAGTCAACAAAGTTAATCTACACTCTGATATAGAAGCGTCTGGGAGATGCTCCCACGCAATGTATGTGCTTGTTCTTAACAGGCATTTGTCTAATGTAACCCCCACGATACATGTAGTTAGCCAATGGCTTGCTACCTCCTGACCTTGGAAGTAAGTTACTCTACTTTTACTACTGTAGGCCATTCAGAAAGTTGGCCAGGCAGGATAACATTTGCAATGTACAGTAGAGAAGACAAACACAATTCATTACAACACAACACAATCGTCTAAAGTCTTCAGAGAGAGTGTCACTCTTACTCACACCCCACACAGTCTGGATGATAGGACTACATAGTGACCAAAAAATGTCAGAGGTTGTGGTTAATGGGGCTTTGGGAGGTAATGTGTGGTTTGCCACCCCCACTGTGACTCTTAGTGACCTTCATCTCAGACCAAAATACAGATAGAGCAGATCAGAGGGTGGGAAAGGAGAGAGGGAGAAATGAAATGAAAGAGCTGAGAAGGTGTCAGGGGGGTTCAAGAATGACCACATAGTATGTTGTACACTATAAAAAGAAGTCGGCTGTTTTTTTTTAATCAGCAAACATGACATCATTCATACTGAACATATTTCAGAATATTTTTTAGATCTCTTTTTCATGGTTGCTGGTGTTTGTTGCAAACATGTTTAAGCTTCATGAGGAAAGTTTTGTATTTCACCTCTTGGTTCTGACTCCTGTACATTTTTTTTTTTTGCACTTTTCATATGCCAAGATAAACAGAATTTAATTTGACCTGGAATTTTTCCAGTAAAAATCAATGTAGATTTGAGGCCAGAGCAAAAGTTTATCAAGTGACTTTTTCTGTCTGTGTGGCTACAAACACAATGTGATGCATTTTGTGATCCTTCTACTGAGCTGTTATGTGCAGCACGTGATTGCTCCAAGCTAAAGTGCAATGTTTCTCATTGCCTTTAGAAATGAGTGTTTTCTAATCGATGTCTCTGTTGGCAGGACACACACTGTTAGTCAGGGCCTTCCAAAGACTGATCTCCCACCGCCGTGTTAAGTTTAGCGTGAGGGAAAGATTGTGGTTTGCGTTTAAAACAACAATTTCATTAAGGTTAGGGAACTTCCATCGTCATGGCGGGAAGAATAACTGCTTGGTTGAGGTTGGGGAGGAAATGTTGACGGTTGGTAGGAAACAGGAAACAAACAGTGGTCTCCCATGTCAAAGTCTGATGTTTTGTTGACACATCTACTCACCCTAAGCTCCTCCTCACAAAGTTTTGAGGGTATAGAACTACATCGTGCTACTTCTGCCTTTGCTCCTGCCAGATGAGTCATAATTTACACGTCCCCTAGAAGAACTGTCTAATTCTTATTTAGACATTTGCACAAATCACTGATGCAGTCGTGTTTCTTAGGAGGACAGTCCCAGTTTTCTTTTACAGTGAAACAATAAAAAGTAAAAAAAGGCTTAGGCTGAAGGCTGGGAGCTTGTAAAGTTCGAGGCAGGCAATTGTGAGGTCAAAGCAATGAGGACAATACAAGATGTACGGGGCACGCAGAGGGCCAACACAAGTCCAGGAGTGAAGGGGAGAACTTGGAGACGAGGTCCAGCTGAAAGAAGCTGAGAATCCTTGAGGGCAAACGAGGGATTAAAATGGACAGCTCTGGACGGGGCTGCGGAGCGTGTGCGCCATAATTGAATTTCACGCTCGCTGCCTTCTTCTGAAGTCGTGTAGCAAAGCGATCATTTGAAAAGAAAGCTATTAGTCAAGCCCTCTGCTAAGCTGAGAGCTGTGCCATAGGAAATCTGGGATTACCCAGGCAGCAGGCTTCGGTGTACTCCGTCAAAACACAAGTGTCACGATGAGCCGCAGGAATGGAGGGACAGCAGCAGTGTATTATGGGCTGTAACACGGTGGTGAACACACGCCACTTACCCTGTGTGTGTGTGTGTGTTTGAGCTCCTTTTTTGTGTCCCTCCTCTTGCTTTGGTCGGAGTTCAGACACTTTAAACAGCGTTTTTTTTGTCTTGTCCTCTGTGTTTACATAAAGAATCACAAAGGCAACGTGCTTTTCCACCACAGTCAGTGCTGACAATGTCACCTTCATTCCTGCTCAGTTAATTGCATGGTTTTACCACAGAGTATCTGCTGCTCATGGACAGTGTTGAAAAGCCTTAAATTCAATTTACAAAATGTCTAAATATGTTTGTTTGGCTGCCTCAGGCTGTAATGTTGGTTGTAAAATGTTAATGAATCTGTTGGGACATGTTACACACCTACACTTAAGGTGGGATGGTGTGTGGGATAATGATTGACGTGCGATGTTGAAGCTGGAAGCTGTTAAACTCATCTTTGTGGAGTTTCAGTCAGTATCATCAGAAAGTGATGTGTTTTTCCTGGATATCTGGAGAAAGTTGGACATTCAGATCAAGTCTCATGTGCCTTGTCCCCTCACATCTTTTTATTGCACCACGATTCATCTTGTATCTTTATTTTCAAAGTAGCTCACCACATTAGTTTTTATGAGACTGCCTCTGTAAAACAAGCAGTGGTTCTAATTTATTTTCTGTGGTAAGAAAACTAATGTTTTTGAGCTGTTTTCTATGTAACATGAGCAGTACCTGAGCAGCTATATTTATGTGGAAGTACCACATTATATCACTAAGAATACAGTTCTTCATTGTGAGTGATGCAGCTTAGAAATACAGTCAAAGAAAATGTGTGTGCTCACATTTTCCAGGTACGGAAGCAGAATTAATGACAGAGGTTTCAGCCGATAGTGGGAAATAATATTGACTTTTTATCTTGTGTGAAGAAGCATGTGATTGGTGCTGAGCAAACAGCAGCAAGGCTCAATAATCATTAAGATTTTCCAGCCATCCTGTTTGTATCAATATGATAATTTTTGTTTATCTGGGTTTGTTTTTCTATTGCTTCCCTAAAACAATATTTTTTTTTTATTGTTTTAGAAAACCTAAAAAAATATTGATTGACAGGTATGGGAACAGGAATCAGAATGGAGCAATTATTCAGCTATTTACACATGTTCTTCGATCAGGCAACATGTTTAATTTTCTTTCTCTTGATCTGTGAAGTGATAAAGAGCGGCAGTACAGCATGCTGTAACCAAACGCTGACTGACATGTGCATTGAATCAGGCCTCGCTGTTATGATTACACATTTATTTTGGGGTAAAAAAAAAACAAAAAAAAGATAGAAAAAAAAAAACACATGAGCTCTCATGAAGTGGAGCGTTGCTGTTTATTTGGTTATGCAGAGTCATAGAAAATAAACATCGGAACAGTACATTAATCAAAGCCAGAACTGTTGCTTTTCACTTCCATTGTCCCAGAACCTACAGCAGCACAGATCACATTGTTACAGCAGCAGCTTTAGACATAGTTAGATGTTATTATAAGAATAATTAGTGGGTATTTTGGATCAGATGTGAACCTGTGAACCGACAGTATAGCTTTGGAGTCGGCCAAACTTTTTGTTTGAGTTTGATTTTGTTTTTAACTCACTTTAGGTTAGTGGGAGCTCTAATTTTTATACTGTCACAGAACTATTTTTTATTCCTGCCATCTCTAAACTATTAATTTACAACAGCAAATAACATAATCCTACCTGAATTCCATTTATCACCAACATATAACAAAGATTTTTAAAGAACCTATGTGCCAAGTCCAACCACATTGGCTCTCAGTGTTTCTGCAAAATGTCCACTATTAAAAAATATCATCTGTTTTCCTACAACATCCACTCGTATTCACTAAAACATGATTAGCATTGTAATGGTGATGTGCAGACAACCCAACTGTCTGCGCTCTGCCAGAGCAAATCACAGACACCTGCACTTGATACAGGCCTGTGTCCTTGACCATGTTTGTGCGTCAACCTGTTTTCAGTTGCTGTTACTTTAAATGTTGCTGTGTAACCGAGCTACAGAGCGTCAGCCTGCGATGGCCGTACCGCGCCAGGTGTTTTCTATGTGGAGTTGTACACACTGCAGCGGTTGTGACGCACACAGGAGAGCAGCAGGTTTATCGCATTCGATCGGCACGTCTCGGCTGCTGAGCCCTGCCTGTTTTTTTTTAATGCCATCCTCAAGTGTAGCAAAGAGAAGCCGCTGAGGACTAAGTGTCAAGAAAGAGGTGCACGGTTAAGCAGAGACCGCAAGCATTTGAAATCTTTGACAGACAATAACAGGCAAATATGCCATATACTCACATAATGGCAAAAGTGGAGTTTGTTTAAAATCTGTTTAGTAGCAGATCCTTCTGACTTTGTAATGAATCACAGCTAAATATAATGTTAGAATAGAACAGCATTGTGTCCTGGCAACATTTCTTATTTCTTTAAATGCTGATAATTAGTATTTCTAAGCCCCTCTGACATCTGATCCTGATTTATGCCACAAAATATAAATTGCCATTTTAACAGTGTAAAGTAAGAACAAGTCTCCTCTTCCCCTTTGTTGAACTGCCTGTGACATTCTTATATTAGTATCTACGAGCCTGACTGCAGCTCAGAAACTGTTTTATTCAAGCCGCATGTATTTAGAAGCTGAACTTTCAAAAATGTAGGAATGAAACTGGTTTACACTAAAGTCAACAAACGGTTTGTCGGCATTTGGATGACGATCTGAACATGTTTTAGAAGTGCTGCCGAGACGCAGGCCAGGCCGGTCAGAAAACACATTCAGCACTTTACACAGCCCTGTGACACGGACGGATCAGCTCAACAGACATCCAGAGTTTTTTCTTTTTTTTCTTTTTTTTGTTGTGACTTCTCTTTCTTGTGGAATACACCGATTAACCTCAACATTAAAAGCAGTAACTGGTTTTCATATTGTGGCTGTTTGGTGTATAAAGAGACAGTAGTTGTTTTGTTTTCTGCCTTGTGTGTTGCACCATAAAAAGGGATAAGCGTGTCTTCAAACACTCTTTCCTCATCCCTCACACTTTACAGACAAAAATATCTCCTTTGAGTAGAAAGTGTTATGAACTGATTTTTCTCATCTCTGTTTAAATTTCTGATTTCATGTGAACACATCAAGACCAATAATGTTTTCCTCTCTCCTCCGGGCCCTCTTTGGAGGAATCTCAACACTAGACTGTTATACACAACATTCCTCCTCATAAAACTATGTGCACGTTGCTCTTTATAATTTTGGCTGCAGACTGGGACAGCGGAGCCAAATACTAGAGCATTACTTAAACTAATGTAGCTGCTGAAATGCTCTGTCCCAAACAGACTTTTATTTTTCACGGTGAAATATTTTTGCAGCATTAAATACAAAACTCACAAATCTAAACACACACTTTTTTTTTTTAATTTATGCTTTGATAAAAGTGTAGTACAGCAGTGTTTGTAGTATTTGTGTATTTCCTTGCAATCTGCTAAATTTATCAAACTGCTTATGGACTTTGGTGCTTAGAGAAAATCCAGAAGATCAAATAAGAAATCTAAGGACATTTTCAAGTGGTGTGGACATGTAAAGGTCTCAGACATTTTTGACAGGGCTCTTAGAGCTGGTTAAGAACCTGAAGGTCAGACTCGTTTGCTAATTAGCAGCCAATTAGAAAGCTGAGGTTTCAGCGTGACACCCCAGTGTTTGTTTCCTGCTGAGGAGTGTGCAGTACCGATATGACCCCGCACCAGTATCCATGGTTATGCTGTGGATCGCTGCTCACTGGCCCTGTAAACACAGAGGGCCTTCACATGACACACACACACACACACACACACACACACTTATACACACACTCTCTCTCACACACACACAGAGGAGAAGTGCTTTGTGTGGCTTAATATGCCCAGTGGCTTCAAAATAGGATAAATCCAGCAGGAAAGCTTAGATTTGACTTATTCCAGTAAGACTGGTGTTATATGATTTTTCCAGGCAATATTAATTTGTCTATTTTCTTGTGTTTTTCTTTTGTCATATTTGTAAGTAACCCTGATTATAACATAATCACATTATAATCTAATCATTGAAATAATAACCTTTAGTTTTTAAACTTCTGAACTTCAACAGAAAACGTGCGCCAGTATTAAAGGACATGTTAGCAAGAAACAAGATGAGAGAACTGATTCTCAGCGTGGTCTCCCACTTACAACCACTGAAACTACTGTGCTCTGTACCCGTGCTATTAAACATTCTGGTGATTTCTTAGGGAGCAGTGTGCTCACATTAATATTCCTCAGCAGCATCTGATGTTCAAGCATGAATCAAGTATGAACGAGTGAGTGCCTGAACAAGTGAATGCTAAATTAGAGAACTTTTTGAAGGGTCCCCCTAAAGACTAAAGGTTTTTTCGTCATGTGATTCAGGTGAGACTGAAGTCCAGTTCCTGTTTTCTTGCTCGCTATATGATGATTTAAAAGCTCTGGTTACATTATTACAATAAGTTTTGCTTTAGGAAAGGAACCTTTATTGTGCTTTCTTTCTATTTGTTGGGCTTAGAACAGGAGAAATTGTTTTTGTTTGCTGTGAAATGTTCCGGGTAAGAAGTTGTGTCTTGGTCGCTGTTATGATTTGGTCACATTCCAGTGCGTTTATCCATTCAGACCAATAAAAACACACCGGGGGCATTTTCTTTCTCACATCCTAAATATCATCGCCACATCTCATCACAGCTCCGTACACCCAGATAACAGCCCTGCCTTCATTTCAGCACTTCATCTGATCGCTCTTGTCTCGTCCTCTCCTCCCTCCCTTTCTTCTCTTCTCTCCCCTCATCTTCTCCCTTGTCTCCCTCCCCTTCCATCCTGGGCCAAACTCCTGCCACCTCAGGGCTCGCGGGGCTTATTTGGGTGCTGCTTCCCAATAGGGCCCATCCAAGCTGCATCAAATTCCACTGGCACTGGTCTTGCTTGTCTTGGAAATACAACAGAAATCACAAAGGAAAAGAGCAGAGGAGATAAGATGTTACACGCGTCAGAGCCCGTCTTTTATTTTCCAAGTAGCGAGAGTTCATTAAACATGTGTGACAGCGCATCAGGCCCTCCTTTGTTTTTATGGCTTTCCTTCATGAAATCAGGTCTTCCTTCACACCCTGCGACTCCAGTGCCCAGAATTACATCTGAGTTTGCGGGGACGGCTGTCCTCCTGCGGCGTGATATCACAGCACCACGACTATCTGCAGTCTTTTTGGCATGATAGGAGGACATTTTTAAAGCACACGGTGTAAAAGAACAGAGGGAAAGAGGCGCATATTTTACAGTATGCGAATCTTTGAGCCTTGCCAATTAGACAAAACACAATCACCATATTAGTCCTCTGCACTCATCACAAATAGTTATTTTTCAGGGTCTGTGTCCAAAGTACAGCTATTTATTATATCAGCAACATACAACTGAAACAGCAGACTTCAATTTAGATGACATCATTCATTCGAAATTCCTGCTGCACTTATCTGCATTAGATCTCTCTAAACACTCAGAGATGCTGAATTATTTCCTCTTGAATAAATATAACAAAGCGATGCAGTCTATGGGGCTTGTATTTTGAAGTATTTGGACGTGTGACGGCATGCTCTAAATGCTAAATGACCGGCCACTCATACACCATCTCATACACACTCAAACACCACATCTTTGACAAAAGACATTGTCTGCGTTCACTGTGCTTTTATAAAACACTGAAAGTACGCAGGCTACATTGATCTGGAGCCTCGGCAGTGGAAAAAAAAAAAGAAACTGGCTGTCTGTTTCTACTGTTTTGAAGCTGATGTGACACCTATTAAACAGACCAACATCTTGCAAGTCTCCTTTCAGCTCTCCGTGTCTGATGAGGCCGGCACAAGCTCAGATCTCAGAGACACGCCGCGCTCCGGGAACCAGCAGAGCCATCAATTATTTTTTTTTTTTTTTTTACCATTTGCAGATATATATCTATAACCTCCTGCAAAAAAAGGACATTTGGCTAAGGAAAAAAAACAAAAATCCACACATGGCCCTTGTCAAGCAGCTACGTGGAGTTGCGTTGGGGTGAGGCGCTTCTGCAGCGTGTCACGTTCAAATGTTTGGGTGGAGGAATGTGCTGGTGTGTACCTCTTCTGCTCTGTGTCTATGGTCCACGGATGATTAAAAGTCACTGTGGAATGGGACAGTTTGTCATAAAATGCGGTGTCGTAGCTCAGGCCGTCTCTTGAAGATACTTGATGTACAATCTTGCCTTAAAAGAAAGTAACGCTGCCAAACCGATTGGAATATCTTAAGTTATCGCTGTATACAAATGCGATCATGGTGGAAATGTTTGGTAACCTGTCTTAGGCCGTAACGCCAGAAATCTGCAATCTGAAATCTTTTTACTGAGATTACAGATATTAGCAGATGCTGCAGTAGCTCTTAAGACATCAGTATCCTGCACATACAGTGTCTGTTGGATCGTTTAACGTCTTGAAATTAAAGGATAATTCAGATGTATCATGATCACATATTTCCATTATTTGTCCATCGGCAGCCAGATAATCAGACAGGTTTCAACCTGTTAACAGCACATTTTTGTGCTTAAGCCTGTAAAATAATGTACCCAAAATAAAAAAAAGAATTCTCGTACAATGCAGGATTTCGGCGGTGCTCACTTTTGGCTACTTTTGGCCTCTAAATAAAGTAGTTTAGATAATCTGGCTGTACTTCTGGCTCGCTCACAACCTCTCTGATGTCTCGTCTGACTTCGTGGCTCTGTTCCCAGTTCTTAGCAATTACTTTGGTGAGTACAGTGTTTTTATAAAGGCTCCAAATTTTGGTGAAAAAAAGTTGTGATAAACCAGACTCTTTAAAACGCTGTGCTGCAGCAGCCCATAGTGTTTACTCGGCAGCGTAGAAGGTAGCACTGGCTTTTAATCTAATTTTATATATGCAGATGTTTTAAAAGTACATTGCACAGTTAATAGCAGATACATGTAGGTGCTGAGAAACAATGCAACAGTGATCATTTTAACTCTGTTGGTGCGCTATTCAGGTTCCAGACAGTCATGGCATGGCCGTCATGGAGTTGTTCCCGAAACGAGTAGAGGTCAACCGTTTAAGAGAAACGTCAGCGGGAGAGTTGGACTGTCTTGGAGAGGACTTCTGAGAGCCACGTCACAGCAGTGAGGCAATTGGCTGGTGAGCTGCGGTGGAATTGCCAGGTTTCATTCTGGAGCCCACTTTAAAGTCGGGTCTTAACATGTGGAGACCTAAGCAGGCGGCAAATGTGTTCGCTGCCACTCATAATTACTGTCACCCCACCACTGCCATTTCCTGGACCACTTCAGTTTGTTTTTTCAACTAAACGCGTTTCAGAGCAGCGTTATTACATCAGCACTCCGAGCCCGGAGGAGTCCGCACGACATGCGTTTCATGTTGTAGGAGTGACTGAATGAAAGCACCGAGGTCAGAATGACATTTCATATTAGTGCAGCTAAATGGATTTCAAAAAAAAAAAATGGTCATGAGGAGGGGAAACCTTTTTTCACTTACAACACATCAGCCGCTTTTTTTTTTATAAGGATGTCACAAAGAAATCCACATTTGGTGAAGTGTCTATTTTATAGACTTCAGTTGACATAAAGCAGATGTTTACATTATGTCTGGGATTTCAAGGTTTTTCATTTCTTTCCACATTCAGAGGACGCATATGAGCCGCACCTGTAACACTTCATCCCACTATCAGTCAACATGGAGCAGTTCTTAGTGAAAACAAAGAGATTTTTAGGAGGATAGATCGACTTAAATGTTAAAACTCTACTGTGGTAACACTGTCTTATGTGTGTGAGTGTGTGTGTGTGTGTGTGTGTGTGGGCACTCTATGTCTCTATCTATATAAGTGGAGATTACATAATCCAGGAGTGTGTGAGCAAGTAAGTGTATGCAAAGGAAAAGTGGCTCATGAACATATAAATCAGGGATGTGTTAGACTGGTAACCCAGAGCTCTGTGGAGTCAGGTGACGTTTTCATGTCTCTTCTTTAACCCTCGCTGTTTTCCTGCGCCGTCAAAGCTACTGCGAGCATTACCCAGAATACTTTTTGACTCAGAAGCACCTAGTGTGTAATGTAAATATTGCTTCTGAGGGAGGTGGCTTCCTAGAACTGACATCATGGAGACACGTTATTATTAGCAATATCTGCAACAAATCGATGATGTGCTATCTTCTCTTTCCACCTCATACTGTTACTATGTGTGTTCACTCCGGTCACAGAGTGCACGTACAGCATTTTGGGGCTGTTTGACTTTTCACATTTACCTCAGATGAAGTAAGCAGCTCCCATTAACACAGCAGACTTTTATTTGAATGCTAAAATCTGGTTATTTTTAATTAATAAAATAAAATATTACATGAAATCTCTAATGGAGTACGACAGTTAAGTTGGGTGAAAGAGACAAAAGCTAAAGACTCACAGGTGAAGCTTCACTCCTGACTCTACAGAGAAGTTGACTAAGAAGAACTGTGTATTTTATTTGTATGTTATAGTACTGATAGAATCCACCTCTGTGTAGAGACTCAAAACCTCTAGATGTGTTTGGCTGACATTATCTTCACAGATATACTGAAGCCATTTTCAGATCTCATTCATTTCCTTACCTTTGTTCCCTAATTAAACTATATTAAACTATAAACTATAGTTCACCTTTAATCTTGATGACAGATTGGATCCTCCTGGGCTGGATGGTACCAGTCTAACACAGATCTGTGGAGAGATGCTCTGCTTCTTCACAGATGATTCTTTTCAGCTGCTCTTTGCTGGAGGGCTTCTGTTGCTCCACCTTCCACTTTAAAATACTGCAGAGGTTTCCTCTTTTTTCGTCTTTAAAACCTCTCGTGTGATTTTGCGCCATGTTGTGTGTCGTATTGGAAAATGTCTATCCTGCCAAGCTTGTTGAGACTGGGATTCATCCTTTCATTCAGCATCTGGGCACCATTCCATTCATAGTTCCATCTATAAATGTCCTCTCTCCTGCACCTTTTGCTCTCATGCAGCCCCATTTCAGCAAACTCCCACCTCCGTGTTTCACAGTCCTTCACTCTGCAGCCACTGTGGTGGTCCTGACCAGGTCCACACCAAACATGCTGGACTCCGTCCGATCCAAACAAATTTATTTTGGTTTCATCAGACCAATGAATGTGCTGCCAACATTCATCACGTTTCTTTTCATGTACTTTGGCAAAGTTCGTCCTTGCAGTTTTGTTCCATTTTGTGAGAAACGTTTTTCTTCTTGGACGTTGGTCGTAGAGTTTGACTTCATGCAGTGTCCTTCTCACTTTCCGATCAGCCACCAGTTTCCATAGATAATCCTTGTACCAAGTCAGAAGCACTTACTTTGTTTTTCAGTGCCAGGCTGTGTAAACAGTGAATTGTGTGTGTGTGTGGCGTCATTTTTCATGTTCTGCCACTGCACCTTCTGTTACTGGTAGTACGGCTCTCTCTGTAATTCTTAACCACTGTGTTTCAGCTGATGTTCTGCAGCCTGTTGATGCTCTTGTACCTTTGTCACATCTTTGTGAAGAAGTCTCACCATCTGGTTTCTTACTTGCTCTGGCTGTTCCTCACCATGTGGAGCCACGTTGCATTAGAAACAACACTGACCAAAGCTGAGGAAGCTGTAGCGTTCACATGTTCTTCTACGTTCTATGTTCTTCTATACATGTACTTTGGGGCCCATAATTTTAGTGTCATCTATCTAATTTGTTTTATCATTTACCTTTTTAGTGCTATTACACATGGGGTATACTCAGTTTTGTTGTATACTGTACAACCAGTGGTTCCATTGATTTTGTTTTTGATTAGTGAGTCAGTAATTCTACAGTTAATCGTCTCTGATTAGATTATTGCTTATTTCATGTGTCCAGCCTTCAAAAAAACTAACCATATAACCAGTTTGTTTGCCAATTTGTTGGATGTTTGTCTGAAAAAATAATCAGTTATCAATACTGTGTTGTTGTTGTCTGGTAGACTCACTTTTCTCAGTTCGAGAGTAGTAAATGTAAATCTTTGTTAGCAGTCCAAGTCCGCTGATTTTATTAGTATTGCTTTTAGTTTCAGACAGTCTGTATCTGATTTACCTGACTGTCCCTGCTCCCTAAAAAGTAAACTCCCAGTGGGAAACACTAGTAACACCCCGTATTATCTTATAAATTAGAGAAACATATCTTCTACACCTTCACATTACCTCGTTTACATTATTCTGTTTCTTTAGTGGCCTGTTAATGTTTTCCATTTCAGTCAAAGTATATTCATAACAGACTTACATCAGGAATGTCACACCCACAGTGTTGTCGCACCATTATGTGAAACCTTTGTGGACCGGGTGGTTAATGGCCAGTTGCACCATTTTCCTGCCTAGAAACACAACGTGAGTGAGATGAAGAGCCTGTGAGGACACAGCTTTTCAGAATGGAGCATTTTCACCTCTGGCTGGACTGTTGCTTTGGAAAACGCGTCTTCTTTTCCAACTCGGATTAGACCTTTTCTGCCTTGTGACACACGGCAGGACAAAAGCGAGGTAAACACACGGTAGCCTCTTAGCTTGCAGCCTGACAAACAAAGCCAGTATTAATTGTCAACACAGGTTTTCTGAGACAGGACACTAAAGGAAGCTGGGGAATGCATGGAAATGCATGAATGGAAAGTGGCAGAGCAGATTCCAGGGAGGTCTGTGGCTGTTTTGCTGCTGATGGGTATGGTGCGTTAAAGCTTGTCACACAAAGCCCCAGCAGAAGTACACTCTCTGTAAACTTTCCGGGAGCTTTTTAAACACAGAGAGTGCCAGCCTACCCAACCAGAGACGGAGCGGGAGGCACAGCCAAAATGTGACAGTCGCACACACACAGTCCGCACACACTCGGAGCAACCACGGTGTGTGAGATTATACGGTTCCTTTATATTTATATTACCTTATGTATTTAGATTTCATGGCTTCTTTGTGTTGAGCAAGTTAAACACACAGGCCATTATTCATGATGCCAGCAGTGAGTCTGTTCAGCAGCACCGAGGCTGCTGGGCCGAGGAGCGGTGACGTCAGAGAGGTTATTGCAGGACAGGTATTGGCGGACTTGAACAATCCCTTCAACAGTCAGCATTGTCACCTGTCAAATAAATCAATAAATAATCAAAAGCTGATTGATGATGTCTTACAGAGCTGACAGTAGTACACACAGATCACCATTCAGTATGGCCTCATTGAAATGAACGAAACAACAACATGTTTTAATCTTGGTCTTCTTGGTCTTGGTTTTAAGCTTGGTCCACGCCCACAATCTTCCCTTGGCCCAGCTTCTCCAGTTGCTCACTCGTTCCCACAGTGAGACTTCCAGTCCTTCGTCACACCTTCACCAAGGTGTGACAATGCTAACTACGATCATAAAGGTCAGATCGCACAAGCATTTAAATCAGTGACATTTTGCATTTGCACAGCAAAATCCTTTCATTCCAGTGGAATAGTGACGATCAGTGGTCTCGTCCACGTGGGTGAAGTAAATCTGTGAGTTTTATTCATTTGAGGTTCAACGTAAGTGAAGTCTGAATAACAAATTTGTACCGTTCACCAACAGGAAGTTTGTTTTTGACCGCTCTGAAAGACCAGAATGCCATGGGGGGGAGTAAACAGTGACGTGAGGAGAACTTAGAAAGCAGCTCATACAGCTAATGTGACTGTGAGCGACTAGCAGTGGTAGGCCCCGCACACCATCTTGTACTCCGCCAGTGTCAAACTGTGAAATAAAGATTCATCCACATTTCACAAGGTCCAGACGGCAGACCACCACATGGACTGGCCGGTGTATTTTACTGATGACAAGTTCCAGTTTCCGGGTGATGACTCTGTTACCTTGAACATTGTTGTGGTTTGGCCAAAGGACATAAATTCTTTCATGTCTTCGTTTCCTCCAAAAGCCCCAAAGCTCTTTAAATTGGTCCTCAGTGTTCCTGTGAGTCGAATCAGTTCTTGCCCAGTTCAGAGGAGGTCATGGTCACTTCTCCTCCTTCTACTTGAATCTTTTCCCAGTATTTTTCATCTTGTTGTTTTCTCTTTTACGATCTCCCAGTCTGAGAAAGACAAAGAATGTGATGAATTGGAATCATACTTTGTTACTGTTTTTTTTTTTTTTTTTTTTTTTTTTTTTTTTGTGGTGACAGTAAAATGTTTAAACACAGTTTGGTTGTAAATCCTCTCTCAACATGTGTAGTGGATGACGTAAAGGGATGAGGCCTCATGCACTCAGTCTGAAGACTGAGGTGCAAATCATGCACATTGTACTGTAACACTGACAAAACATTTCAAACACAGACCATTTACTTCTGCTGCGTGTCTGTTTTTTGTGTGTTGGTGCTTGTGTGCACACGTGTGTGTTTCAGTATTGGTCTGTGGTATACTGAGATCTTTGACCTCGTGAAGTTGTCGTCCTCTGTCGCTCAGTCACAGCCACCAGGGTTGGAGGGACATGGAGAGGAATCTGCTCAGGGCTCTTAGTGTTGAAGTAATAGTTCCTCATCCTCCACGTGCCACTGCCTTTGATGTATTTCATGAGTTCGGAGGGCCGGGCAGGATTGGAAGATGATGGATTCATAGAAAGCGTGTTTTTCATAACACTGTGGACACATCTGGTGAACTGTAAAATATTAACGGATCCTCTTCTCTGGAATATCTTAATCTTTCTTGGCATGTGCGACCAGACAAGACACGACGCAAGCCCCTTCTGCTGTGCACCATTCCAGTTCATTTCTGTTGAATGTGCGCTTAAGTGGGTCTGGGACATCTTCCACTGTTTTCGCAGTGAAAAGCGTGGATGAAACGCCCGTGGCTCGATTCCTTGTGTGATTGATGTGGATAAAGGCCGTCAAGCTAAACAGTTTGAAGGAGGGGAATACTAGAAGCCCAGCTGCATTGACAAGAGTAGAAACATGTCGGGCTGACTGCAGCTCCTCACTTACCCTCTCGCACTAATCACTGAATTCACACACGGACTGCAGCCGTTTGACAGAAGTTTGGAAGCTGTGTTGGAGCAACAATACGCAAAATATTTTAGGTACAGATAAACAGAAATTATTATCTGGATGCTGCAGATGGTGCCTTTCCACAGACTGATTTCTGGTATCTAATGTGGACAATTCTCCATGTAAATAAATGAAATTAAATAAAACTTTAGAGCAACATGCAAAAACTTTCTCCAGTGCAACAAAAAACTTTCAGCATAATGAATGATGTGTGTAGTTTACAGATGTCACATGGTGTGCGTCACATTTTGTTCAATTTGGACGACTTTTGTTTCTGCTGTGAAAATAAAATGACTAAATACATTAAAAAAACACAATGACCCCTATTCAATCCAGATTACACTGTACAGTGTTGGCATTGTGTTGCACGGAAATCCCTTAACTGGTTATTTAAGACAAAACAAAACAAAGACATCAAACCGAGCAGTTTATCTGCCAGTGGGCTTTCATGTTGCTTTTCTTTCACGGTGTGCAACAAAAACAGTAATTGTAGCCTCTCCTTGTTTATTTGAAACATTTGACCTTTCAACTTTCTCCAGCGCTCCGTCTGCCATAAGTTACAGCAGCTCTGTGTATGCATCAACTGTCACCCGGTGCTTTTAGGGGCCTTCTAGACTAAACCACATTGGTCATAAAATAGGTAAAAGTAACAAAAAAATGCTGGGCTTGTTTAATGCTGTTTCAAATGAATAAGCTTAATAATCCCATGTTCTATAATAAATCCAGGAATGAGCCGAGGCTGAAAAGGTGCAGTGATAGCGTAGGCCACTTAATCCTCGTTTTGTCTTATTGTTTTGTTTACATTCTTCAGGATTGCTGAGCAGCCAATTTGTTGTTGTTGTTTAGTTTTTGTTTTTGCTTCCTTTCCATTGCTTTATTCTTTTTGTAGACAGTTCTTCTCATTCCCTCAGTTGTTACCTCCTTGAAATTTGAAGTCTGCACAGCACAGTAACACTGTCATAGTTTATGAATCCCGTAAACGGGGGATGAAAAAAGGCCACTGGGCTTTTTTGGATAGTTCTTCAAAAGCTAGGCTCTGTGTTTACAGGTTGAGAAAGGGCTGGGCTCGGGGATGTGGAGCCTGCAGTCTTTTACAACGTTGTCTTGTCTGTCACTTGACAGTTGACTGCCGTACAGCTATCCCCCCGCTTAGCAAACAGTCCTGTTATATTTTCCATTCGAAAAATCCCAGGGGTCACCAGTGTGTCTGACTGTGTTCGCTGAAGCCAGATGGGGGTTTTCCTATAAACAAGTGTACAGGCAGTATTTATACAGACCGTGGCACCTGACGCCATAACACTCATGACACTCTGTTTAGTGGCCAAAGTTGCCATAAGTCACTTTAGAGAATTAAGTAAATATTTTCATTATGGCCATGCCATTGTTTATTATAGAATGGCAAAAGTTCTAAATCTTGCCAAATCCTCTGTTAAAAAATCATTTAATAACAACTTGTCTAAAGTGAAGCGCCATGTACATAGAGCCGATTCCTTTTCATTATATTCGCGAGTCTATTTACTTTCAAACAAATCCAGAAACACCACCTGTTTCAACAGCGGTGTGAGTACAGGCTCAGGTTAGAGCAGAGCATTACACAGGCTGAAAACGTTGGCCGCTTACTCTGATTTCTTGCTACGTTCGCAGGAGGATAAAAGCATACCTCGGGCCTGTCGAGAGGCACATTGTCTCGTTTCAAATACAGTATGTCACCCATCACAGATACGGGCTCACATTCCACTCTGCTAAGTATTATCATGCTGCTGGATTAAAGCAGCATGAGACGTGAGGATGCACCGTACAGTATTGGATGCTGAAATTATTGCAGATTACCAGTTGGCCTGATAGCGGTGTGAGGAAGAGTTCAGTCTTGGAGAAAAGCCTTTAAGATAAAAGCATTCCAGTAAAGAGTGTTGGTCAGTTAAACTTTTGGAAGTCATAAACAAGTGGGCCTGTATTATAAAGGCACTTTAGCTAAGCTAAGGGGATCTATTGTGCTCCCATCAAAATGTGCAAAACAAATGTTATTAAGCAGAACTCAAGCAGGAATTATCATAATGAGCTCAGCTGGAGGATCCCCCATATTGATTGCAGCATAAATTCACAATCATCAGTTGGAAATCCTGGACTAACCCCAACATAAATATTACTAGGCTACGAAAGCCTCCTGTAAATTTGGCTCGGCTTCAGCTCGGCTGGTGGTCGCTCGCAAACCGTGGAGAGTGCGAGAGAAGCAGGAAAGAGACAAAAGAGAAGAAAACATACCAGATGTGACCGCTCGAATGAATAATCTAGCAGTGAAGGACGAGCAGGGCTGATGGAGAGATTCACCAAAGGCTAAATGTGTGAATCTTTGGCTCCAAATATAAAAAACCTCAAAATAGAAAGTGGATTATAATTCACCATGAAATACTGCTACTGCTATCTGTTACTTTAATCCAAGTTAAATAAAACAAAAGCTCGATTACAGTAAAGTTACTCATGGATGCCACAAGAAACTGTGTAATGACATTGTTCGTGCATGAGTATACTATAATAGGAAGTAGACTACTGGCAACCAACAGCCCGCCTTTGGTGTGCATATAATTTAAAGGCAGGTCCCGCATATTTTCCCTAACTCTCAGTGTCACATGAATGAGATGAGATAACCTCAGTGCTTTATGGCCCCAGAAATGCTTGTTGTCCTATTTTATTCTTATAATTAAGCAGCACTGTCCAGCTGAACTTTCACGGTGCTCTACACTGACTGGAGGATGTCATAGTCCTTTATACCCTGCAAACGTAGCATTGGTTATGTTCTGTCAGGAATTTAAGATGTCTCCGCCCTTTACAAGATTTAACAATCAGGTGGACCCATCATGCTAAGTTTGTATTCTGCTCAGAAAATGGAAGCAAGCAAGCTAAGCTAACTAGCTCAGAAAGCGGAACTAATGTTCTCACATTCCAAAGTTTTTCAGAGTTTCTTTCTACACAAAATCATCAGTGTTCCTTGCAGACATTCATTTTGTATCTCTGACGATTGTCAGACATTAGAATTAAAGACAGACCTCATATAACATAGGCCTCCACAGCACATTGAAATGAAAGTGACATAACTACCGCATCCCAAGGATTTGTTTAACATAGCTATGCTGGAGGGTATGATGGACGTCTGAGCGAGGGCAGTCCACAGCCACGCTTCCCTGTACCATTGACTTATAATGTTACTATGTTACTTAACACAGACACACTGGTCTCTCCTGGATAGTGTAGCAGTCACATGGGTTTAAGACATCAGATATTAGACATTAGATATTAGAAGAAGCCCGTCTGTAGCATAAATTTAAAGCGCTTTGCCTCATTGAACCAATTTAAGCTGCAAATTGTGCTATTAGTCATTTTTAGCTTCCGATCACCCTGACTAAGTATGTAAGAGTTTTAAGATGTGATGCAAATGTGTCTTTCTGAAAAGCACCCTGGGAGTTGTGGTTCATTACTCCCAGAGTTTCATTTTCACAAGCTTGTACCTTCGACTTTTTATCAAAGAACCGCATTTCTTCTCATGCAGTCGTTCAAGTTTTGAGCTTATGAGTCAACTAGAAAGCCAGTCCAAGCTGTCGAGTTGCTGGGAATCACCTAACAGTGTCTGTGGGAAAAATAGAGTGGGGTCTTTATTTCAAGAACCAGGGGTCCTTGCCTCTTAACAGCTCTGTGAAGCTACCAGTGCCAGCGCTGACACTCCAAAAATTCAGGCTCCCTGGAGAAGTTCAGTGTGGGTGGTGCTGTAGAAAAATCAACAAAACTTTCATTTCTCCATGTTTATAAGTACAGTTTGATTAGTACACATTAGTACACAGGTCATGAATTTTAACTTTGGTTCAAATATGAGTAATTCAGTACTAAATGATATATTGGAATTGGAAACGTCACAGTGTCTCACCACACGTATTACCACAAGCAGGTAATGTGACCAATAACTTAAACACTGCCAGGTAATAAAGATTAACATGCAGAAGATATAGGGAGGGGGTCTGTAAACATCCTGAGGCAAGCGATTGTCTGCCGCTCCAGTCACTCCTTAATCTGTGAGTCATTATAGAGAAGGGCAGATAATACAACAAGCATTCGGACTGGCCGAGGGAATCGATAAGCAGACAACTGTTAAGTGAGACCCTGCTATCAGCTCATCTCGATGGAGTTCCAAGTGCCACGTGTCCTGGCTCTCATCGTGTTGACACAGAGATGCAGGCCACCATTCACTCCACACTGCCTCAGATAGCATCAGACCATAACCTGGTTCTTTTGAACACGGCCTTGTTTTCCTTTTCTCTTTTTTCCATCCACACTTTTCCCCCTGAGCCTTTCAGTAGATGGGCTTTTTTTTTTTCCTCAGTCAGTCTTTAAGTCTCGTAAAAAGCAGATTCACTGATAACTTCTCATAGTATGAGCTAATATGAAACATCAAGTTGAACTTGGGTGTCATTCTTGTCCCCTCTTTGTCTTTGAGATGGTGTTTTCCTCCGCCTATCTCCACCTATTCCCAGCGGGGATTTTCACTGTGGTATAAATTATCAGAGCGGGTCCTATCTGTCTCTGGGTGGGCTGTTAAACCAGGCCCATCAGTTAAGGCTTCATTAAAGAGGTTCCTCCTGATGCTCCATGGAGGAGTCCCAGTCTCCTCTAGCCTTTTAACAGGCTATGATTTACTGTAACTGTTGTCTTGTTTCTGAGGTAAATGCACGGGTTTGTTATTGTTTGCCCTGCCCGATGTTTATGTGCAGTATAGCGTGCAAACCCTTTTTGTTCCTTCAGCCACGCTACATGTAATCTGTGTGTCAAGATATGGTCTGAGTAGATGCAGTGTCTTCAGTATTGTTTCTTAGAAGAGGAGACTCAAATCCCAGAAAACTACCAGGACAACCTTTTCTGAGTTTTTACAACAGGACACGCCACTTAAATAAATCGTTCAAATTCAAGTCCTGTGTGTTTCAAAGCTAACTTAGGGCTCTCAGGTGTTAACACACCCCTTGGCAGCCATAATAAGGAGGTTTGGATACACAGCCTGCAGAAAGGTTTGACCATAGACTGAAGGAGAACATGAGCGTCACCTACAGATTTCTGAGAGGAAGTTCTGAATCCATAGACTTGGGTTTTGGGTTTGCCATTGTCTTGGCAGTTAATTGAACCATTCATAGAAATGTGGGCCTTTGGCCTACATATGGCTGCCAGATTCGGCTTGGCCTTTTTTTGGTGGACTGAGAATCACCTCGAGTTAGCAGCACTTGGACTACTTTTTGACAGGTGGAATCAGCACAATTTGGCAGATTCTGGTGTATCATTCATCATGAGACGAGCAATTAGGCCTATCAGATTTAGGCTGCTGTTGGGCCATAACATTTTGGCTACCTGGGAAGCGAGTGGAGCCAGGGTAAAGAAGGGATGAGGAGGCTTATGGGCTGAGATATGTGTCAGTCATGCACAAAAAATGTACTGACTTTACAGTGGACATTAATGGTACTGCACCTTAAGCCATTTATCATTTGTTGTACTGTCTAACACTGGATGTGGTGGCCTTTAGCTTCTCTACCTTCTCTACCTGAACACAGCCCACATTACAGTAACAACATGACAGTAAATAATCTTGGTAGCTTTCACAAAAGATCTGATATTCAGAAGTGTGATAATTCATAGAATGAGTATAATACTCAGAGAAAGGTCTTCACAGTTTTCAGGTGTCTGTTTCGACACTTCCTGGCTTTGTCCACTGTCTGGAGCTGTGCTTTCAGTTTATGCTTTCAGTGTTAGCATCTGGTCAGCTAACAATCAGTGTCCAGTTACTGTCAATCACTATTAGAGGTATTTAAGCAATGCAGTTTAAAAATGCAACACATACAGTGTAGTTTGGAGATAAACAGAGACCAAACGTTTGCTTATTTGCAAGAAAGTTTGAGAGAGAATCTCTGAGTATAAGTGAACATTTGCAGAGGCTGCTTGTTTTTTTGGATCTCATGCTGTATGCTACGTGCAGCAGTGGTTTATAGAAGATATGTACTGTGACTGAAAAGCCTCTGTGTGTTTGGCTGAAGGAGATATTAAGTTGGTCGTAGCTTTGATTCTCATTTGCTTTGCAGTGGTTACAGCTTTGCAGGGATCTGAACTGACCTGGAGTGCCCTCAGCACGTTCCTGTGTCCTAAATGCTTACGTTTAAATCTATGCTGTTTGATCTCAAAGAACTATTTTTCATTATTGCAAAGATTCTGCAATAAAAGTTTATCCTAAACTACTGAAGGAGCCTTTAAAAAAAAAAAAAAAAAAAAAAAAAAAGTGCTATTTTTATAAGGCCTTACATACATTTATGAGGCTTTTATTGTCCTGTAAGCATATGAGCGGTTCTCCAAACAGAGCTTATTAAAGAAAACAGAAATGTATGTTTGTGGTGCCCTATGGTGCAGGCCTCAGGAGATGATGTAGTGTAGACAGACTGCGTAGACAGGCTGCAAAAGAAGACTTGGCTTGTCTGGGACCTGAGTAAGAGGCTCATTTTTCACATCGACACCTTGTGGGGGCTCTCTGAGCTACTGAATCCACAGAGTTGATGTGTTTAATATTTGTTCAGGAGGTAGGAAGGTCTGCTCTTTGTAAATTGTGTAAATTGATAAGTTGGCAGCGGCAGAGGATAGTGGCGGCTGATGGAGGGATGCATCCGCGAAGGTTGAAAGTGGGCTTAAAGCTCTGTAAACAAACAGGCACGCGCTCTGCCGTCTGCCTGAGCTGAGATGGACCTCTGAAAAGAAACAATACAAAATCTGGAACTCATGTTGTATTCTGCAAACACTAACATGGCTCCGCTCCAGCTCCCGGCACCACGGAGGATTTTTTCAAATGCAAACATTCAAATGGCTGTTTGCTGTGTCTTTCATGCTCATTCAAACTCAATTAACTTTGGCTCTCAAACTGTTACAGCTGACCGAGGTAGTAGTCAGAGTCAAGTGCTCTCACCGTGGTGTGCACAGGGTATGCTCTTTAATTGTCTTTTTCTCTTTCAAAGGGAAGTTGCGGTGACCCGAAGAGAGATGTTTTCCACTGGGGAGTGACGTGTGAGCCATGAACGCTGTGAAATGCTCTGAGATCCACAACAACGGTTCAGAGGACAGGCAGTGTCCTGGACACCTGCAGAGGGCTGCACAGGGTCATGGAGACACTGGACAGTTGACGGAGAGGAGAAACCACGTATTAAAGAACCAGCTTCCATCGTCAGAGGGCAAGAATGGTGAGCTCTGATTGCATTTCTTTCCTTTTCATTTGAAATCCAAGCACACAGGGAGCTGTTCTCCAAACTTAGCTTAACTAATCCAAGCTAACGTGACGTTAGCCAGTCCTGCTAATTCTCATCCCACGAACTTGGCTCTTCGAACACCGTCAGAGATTTGGTTTGTTCATCTACCTTAAATAACAGTGTGCATAACAAAAGGCAAACTGAGTAGAGAGTCAAAACAATGATTAGCACTGATATGATTGGCTGAGTACTGATCATTTGATTGCAATCATGATTAGCTGCTATGGTACTGCAGCTACAGAGAGCTACATATTTACTGCAGCTGCACAGTAGTTCATGTAAAGGACTGCTATTATCAGTTGTCTTCTTACTCTGAGCGGTGGGATCCTATGTGAATTTTCTGGGGATTTAAACGGTTTTGGTTGTTTGACTGAACGAATGAATGAATGAATGAATGAAGTTCTATATTTATTAACAGCAGCAGGGTTGCCAGGAGGTGGCTGGGGTGTACAAAGAGCACGAATGTCACACCAGAGACCGGGGCTTCACATCCAGAGTCCCGTCTGTGATTAGGTTTACACAACAAAAGCTCTGTGGCTGAGGTTAGGGAAAAGATGGTGGTTTTGCTTAAATTCAAATAAACACATTGTGTCTGAAGTCACTGTGAACTTTTTCTGTTTTAAAACAAACCACAATCAAGTTTTAAATCAATAAGTGACCAAATCCACCATCTTGTATCTGACTAGATTTCCTGTGTTTATCACAGACTTGGCATCATGAAAATAACAGCTTTATATCTTTCGGGTTTACAGGGAACGATAGAGTGAGCTCACTTTAAACTTTGTAAAAAAAATACTTTTCAGGGTCATGAAATTGAGTGGTCATGCAGTAAATTGGGATGCTTTGCACTTAACATCAGTCTTATTGCCACAAATGTCCTTTGTTCTCACTGTACTTTTGCAGGTTCATGGTTCTCTCACTGTAGTTATAGAAAAACTTTGAAGAACTTTGAAGAACTTAAAAAAAATCCAAGCTTATGTCTGCTCATCAAGCTCTCCACATATGAGGCACTTCCATTACCATGCATATAAACAAGTGCTTATCTTTCATACTCGCTGGCCCTGACCAAATAGATGGTAATGGTAGCCTTCAAATGATTGATGAGGTCGTCTGAATCAATTAAAAAGGCAGAGAGTAAAACACAAACAAGCTCACCTCAATTTTATATGAACATTATTGTTTTGTTATCTTTAGAAACTTTAGAAAATTGCACAGACAAAATCATGTGTGTTATCTCAGCCAACGTACATACAGCAGGTAAATATAAGTATGCAAGTCACGTGTCTTTTCCAAGAAAGTCCCCAGGCCAGATAAAACAAGGTTGTTTGAACATTTTATTGAATCCATCTGATGATTAATCCATGCTGAAATATCTCTGCTTTTCTGCCTCACAGCCCAAAGCAACCTGGCTTAAATGCCACTCGCATCACAGGGCTAAAGGTGAAAGGATCCGAAGAATCCTGTGATTTAAATCTGTATTTTTAGACTGACGTATCCCTGCGGACTCTCTGAATAGTGAGAGCAACGCAGCATTTCCCTGTGCACTCCTAGACCTTACAAAGTTTTCCATGATGTCATGTGAGGCGCGGGAGTGAGGGTAATTGAAGAGGCAGATGAACATAAACTGGAATCTCCTCAAATTCGGCCATTCATTTTATTCCCTTTGTCTTCGCATCAGCCTGTAGATGAGACAAGAGGGACAAGGAAAACAGAGCAAGTGGTGTTCCTGCCAAAGACCAGATGACAGACTCCAAACACAAATGAAAGATAAGACTGTTACTGACACAGTGACCCTGTCTTCATTTACTGCTTACAAATACAGTGTCCTGTTCAAACCGAACAATCAGCTCATTGAGTTAATAGATAGGTTGTAATTTCACTGCTGTCTGCTAGAGAATGACTGATAGTGGACTTTTGAGGCTGATGCTGATTTTGAGATTTTGAGTTTAGAGTTTTAAAAAAAATTACAGATATAATAAGAAAAAAATGTATGATATGTATTTTAACTAAAAACATAAGGGACTGTATAAAAACTATTAACCTTCCCACTGACTTAGAAAAAAACATCAACCCCTCTGAACGCAACATTTACTTTTATTATTTTGCAATAAAATACAATAATCTCACGGGGGGAGGGTGAAAAAATATAAAATGGTGCTGAAAAAAAAAGAAAGAAAAACAAAAAGAATTGCTCTCCCCATTTTCTGGCCCCCTGCTGCCCACCTTATAATTTTCATACAGTCCCTGGGTCCCTTAAATTTCCTTCTTTAAAAAATGTAACATTTATAACAGTAACAAAAACTGTGAATTATTAACTAAAGTACAAACAATGATGAAAATACAGAAATAATAATATCATACATTTGAGGAAAAAAAAAAAAACCTATAAATGTAAAAAAAAGGAAATAATGATATCAGTATTGTCTGTTTAAGGGTGGGACACTGAGGACACTGAGAGCATGTCCTTGGAAATTTTGGGGTGAATTTGGAAATTACCAGCCTGGGGTGCGCAGGGGGGGACTTAGACTCCTGTCCTCAGTGATTCTGAAATTCCAGTGTTGATGTTGAATGTTTAATAGCTGAAATAGCTTGTCACCACTGACCTTTTCATCTTTATGTATTAGTTTATCCTTCATTTTGAGATACAAGTGACAGCAAAGCTTTTCCAAGCCTTCGTTTCACTTACCTACCTCCCATGGAATGAATTGTGTGCATGTAGAACATGTCCAGTGTTGAGACTTGGTGTCTAGGCTCCGATCATGTCACTGCCCAAAAGGAAACCCCAACCTCAGCACAGCAGGGAGTGGGGAGTGATGTGGGGAGTGAATGATTTATTCCCATGCAGCATTAGCAGCAAGTGGCAGCACAGCTTTCAGGTGAGCGGCGTAGCAGAACACAGAGTACACAGCCATAATGGAAGAGGGAGGAGGAATATGTCATGTGCATTTCTGTAGTTCTCTGTTGCTTATTGGCCAAAATATGCAATGATGTAATCTTATAATACGAACTGTTCGACTGTGTGTGTGTGTGTGTGTGTGTGTGTGTGTGAGAGAGAGAGAGAGGCCAGTGGTAAATGCTGAGAGCTGGTATCTCATCACAGTGATGTTTTGTCTCTGTGGTGCTTCCAGTGAATGGTCCTTATTTCAGAGGTTACCTCAGTGTTGTAGCTTTGTAATGAAATGCCTCCTGCTCAGTTACGTTTGTGTTATGTTAATATAGTTTTGTAACTGGTGATAATAAAGGTCACCTCCTGTCCTATAAGATCCTTAAAGCTTTATAAGAGTCCACATGATGGCATCATTAACACAAGTTTGCCATAAGCAGTTTTAATGCTGTCCTGCTGCCCACTTATACTTTCAATGCAAGCTCCTTTTGGAATTGGCAGTGCTCCCTAAAATCATTTCTTTTTACGCTGGATTTCATATTGGCACATCTATGTCCAGTTACAGAGACTGAAGAATTCATTTGAAAAATGTTTTTTTGTAAAAAATCTTTATTATGCTGATTATAATCATTAAAAAAAAAGCAGGAACAAACATATCTGGCCTTTTATCCCTGATTTAAAATCATGCTAAGGTGCACTGATTGTCCCCCTCGTCTTGATTCTGACCTGATTCAGCAGTGGACCTTTAAGTATAAAACCTTTTTTAATGAACAAGCTGCAGTAAACATGCAATCAGCCCTCACTGGCCTCACATCAGAGGGTTGATTGGGTAGCGTTCCGGTTACTCAGTTGAAGGTGGCCCAACAACACTGTAATTCCTCACCGGGTTTAACATGAAAATACAGATTTTTACCCGATACAAATCTGGGCAACGCTCTTTTCATTTAGTCAAATAAGAGTGGAGGAGCGGCGCGAGCGGTTAAGAAGGTAGTTTGGCAGCTCGGGAGTCTCTAACACCTGCAGTAAAAACAACTCTTATTGCTCCAGTCTGGCTTTTCGTGTAGCACCTTCTCCCTAGCAAGCTGAGTGGATTCCATACTGATTTGATGGTGGCTGGAGTTGGGGAGATTACTCTCATCTGGAGGAGATTAGTCAGTAATACTGATAGACATGATCAGCCCAACACTTCATCATTTCATGCAGTTCAACCTGGGCTCTGCGCAGCTCGCCTGTTTATGTAGCGCTGTGCCCCTAAACTGACTGATTCATTTTCATCAGAGGAAATTAACTTAGGTTTCTGATTATAGACAATCATGCATTGTGCAATGAGCTTTAACTCCATGCCTGTGGTTAAAAATTTGAACTTTTAGTGCAGGAGAAAAAAACGATTTTAAATGGATGTAATGAACAGATATTACTCTAGACGTGATAAGAACTGCCTGTTCTGTAAATAGAACTAACATAAAACTGTTTACCTTGCTATCCTCATTATCAAAAGTGTTCTGCAGACCTGCCAGGCGTTTTATCTTAACCACCATCATCATACAACCTCATCACCATAACAAAAACCAGCATTTTATTTTTTTATTTTTTGCATTAGGCAACAGGTGGAATGTGTGCCGATGCATTTTCCTGCTGTTGTTTTTAGCTCCTAATTCATGCGTGAAATTACTCACTTGTTCATTCATCATCCAAGCCGAGAGCAACAGAGCCTGAGATGAGAATGAGTTGATGGATAGAACATTTCTGAGGGCAAATATTACCTCAGTACATAGGGGCAGTAAACAGATTTATTATTTATCAAACCAGCCTGTGTGACGTGATGAAAAACCAAATGGGAGAGCATGAAATAAATACTTGAATTCGAGGGGAATGTTGAAAAAAATATAAACCCAGGGACTGTGTTTGTAGTGCCGACCCAAGTTTGTAATTGGTTTCATATTTAGTTACACTACAGTAAAACTTATTGAAAGGTATACTAGGGTTCTGTGAGCTCAGACACATAAATAAATCTTTGTTACCTTTGTTGCAAAAATGCTGCGTACCTCCTCATGCCAAGTGCTCTATTGACTGAACACTGATCACTGATTTTTGTTGTTTTTTGGGGGGGTTTTTTTCTGTTTTTTGTAAGCTTTGAAATATTTGTCTGCCTGGGCCAAGTGCTGTTCACCTATCTGGAATGTACAGTTAAAATTGCTTAGCCACTAATATAAATACAGGCCACGGCTGTTGTAGTGCACTGAGATGGCAGGCCCTTGTGTGGAGTGTGAGCAAACTCTTAGTCACAGGCTTCTTCCAGTGATGCAGAAGGTGGCCGTGTTAGCTCTTTGTGTTGATAAATCTGTGTGAGTGAGTGAGTGTGTGTGTGTTCTGCTCCTGCCCTCGATCACTGACAAGTAATTAAGAAGATGAGGTCACCGCCGAGAGCGCACCGCGCCGTGTTCTGTAACGCTCGGTGACAAACCGGCTGCTCCTCGGCCACTCGCACCTCCCAAAGAGCGTTTCACTGCATAGCACGTTTCTCTGAGGTTCAGCCTCAGAGTGCTCAGTACTTAAGAAAACTAATTATGGAATAAATTAATAACATGAATAAACTGCGTAAAATGGATAAATACACAGGTAAATTGTGAGGTAATTTAAGAAACAGTTCTTTTTAGTTTTAACTTCGCAGTTGTCCTCCTCTCTACGATACGCCCACTTCACGTGGCGACACTGACTCAGTCAGGAGTTGGAGGGTGCGTAACCTCACTCCTCAGGTCAGGTCTTCTAGAGAACTGTATGTGGTTGCCAAGGCTAAGCTAGATGCTGGATGTAGCTGATGTTGCTAATGTTTAAAGGCCCATGACAGAGCGTGGATGAGCTATGAAAGTGAAGGAACAAGTAATGTAACGTGTTACATTTGTTGTCCAACTAATTAGCCCCTGGGCTGGTAGCATGTACAGCCTGGTTAAACTGAATGAAAGGTACAGGTGGTTACTGTCTGTGTACTGTGCATAGTACAACTGTTATAATATACCAAGATAAAAAGAACAATTCATGAGTTGAGTTTTAATCATTTCCTCAGTCATTTCCTTTGATTTGCTGATGTATTTAATATTAAACAGATTGGGGATCCATATTTAGGCAGCTAGAGAAATGACATTGTATGATCTTGTCAGCTGACTCACTCGTGGATAGTTTTTATCAGAGGGAGTAGATGTTATTATGATTCCATGGCTTCTATTATTATGAGAAGGATTTTCAGATTTGAAGCTCCTGTCCACTGGAAACAAAAACTCAGCTGGGCAGCTATTAAACTTTCCGTGATTGTCGCTAATATGCGCTGTGGATATGAGCGAGGACAAATGTAATATAGAGGGAATTAAAGGGCTTACCTCAGAAGCTTCTGTTCAAAGTTTTCATTATTTGTTAGAGTCGTCACGAAGGCAAGCAATTAGAGGAGCGCCCTCTATCTTCTGTCACCACAGATACCAGCCGTGTTTATTGTAAAAGCTTTAAAAGCTTCTCTGGAATTATTGTGGTCATAGTAAAACACACTGACGGAGAGAGGCGGCAAAAAAAAAAAAGTCTATACAGTTTATCTCATGGACTACATATTCTCAGAGGTATCAGTAATCAGGGCAGTACCACATGATTTAGCACTCTTAAGTTAAGAACAACACTGACAGTGATCTAATCTGTGGTGCTCTGTAATTATTCATTCGTCAGCTGTTAGTCGGAGAGATAAAGACCATCTAGGATTATCTATCTCTCCAAAACTCCGGAAAAGATTAGGTCATTGCATCCACCGGGCTATTTTTAGAGCCCTTTAATGGTGGCATATTAAACAAAACGCTTAGAAATTCAATTAAGAAACCACCCGTCCACAATGACCTGAAAATAACCCAGAGTTATTCTAAAACAAAGGCTCTGCCGACCAGCCGCTGTGCCGCCTCACATGTGGTTTGGAAACAGGAGTGCTTAAAACCACAGATTCTTAAGGGCTGCGGAGATTAATGAAGAGTTTCTTTTTCCAGGTGTTGTATTGTGGATACAAGAGCTTTGGGCGGTGAATTTTTTTACCAAGGGGAGAAATCCTCACGGTAGAAATGAAAACAGTAACACAATATACAGCTTTGATCCAGCTCACGGCTCAGACGCGAGAGCAGTGAGCGCATTCCAGACCCCGAGAGAAAGGAAGCGAGGAAAGACAGCTCGGGATCATTCTCAGATATCGATCACATGTATGGCATTTATGTGAATGAGGGCCTCGAGAGAGAGTCGGTAGCATATATTCCCACAGGAGCTGTTTGAGTCTAAGGAAACGTTTTACGGGTTTTCACAACCCTTTTCACCTTCAAACTTTTTAATAACTTTGTCAGACGCCTTCACATAAATATCAATAAAAGAGACATCTTAGTCCATCCTGTAATTTTTTACATATTGGTCTGTCATCATCAGCACTTCCCTAGGATGCTCGTCATCTCCTATTGCTTTCATTGGCTCTGCTTAAAGCTGCCACATGCCTTTTTGATTTTAATGTAAAATACTCAAAAAGTGGAGCTGCAGCAGTGAAAAGTGTCTGAGCCGTACTCATTGATTTGTCACACTAGCACAGGTTTAATGAGACTAATCATTACAAGACTGAAGTACAAACCAAACAGATTTGATTTCATGCTGGATCCAGTAAAGCTGGACCTCTTTGTGTTTGCTGTTCCTCCCATCTCAACCAACAAAACACACAGGTCTCAGGAGAGTCTGCGCCTTTTATCTATTTTAACATTTTTTTTTGTTGTTGTTGCAAATGATCCAGATAGATTCAAATAATGACATTATCCCACCTTTAGTATCCTGGATTGAGTAATAAGAATATACTATGCGACGCTGCTAATGTGCAAAAACGCCGGCTGCAAGTTTGTTTTTTGTTCAACATAGGAACTCATCTGTTTAACTGGAATCACAGATCATGAAAATATCACATTAAAGCCGTTCTGCTCGTGTGTTAGTGCACTCTACAAATGCAACCGATAACCCAAATAATGAACGAACAAAATGAAAAAAAAAAAAAAGAATTTGGATCAGCCAAGTACAATAGGTCCTGCTTCTAATAACTGTGATCCCAGTCATGTATCAAGGTACACAATACCAGCGGAGGAGGGTTGCATGCAAGGTGAAATCATTCGCAGCTCTGTTCCACCTTGCTCTCCCAACCATCCTCATGTGTTGTGAATAATAAAAAAGAAGAATTCATTTTATGGTTTTACTAGTCAGCAACCCAGGTATGCATTTGTCAAAATAGGGGGAAAGTTAGAACCACATGTTAATTTGAATGGGAGGCACCTGGTTGTGATTAGGGCCATGCTGCAGATGATGGAAACACACAGTGGGCTGTACTCAGGGGGGGAAAGCACAATGGACAGGACAACACTGGCTCAAATCAGAATGAAAACATTTATAAGATCTTAAGGATTCCTTTTAATGAACGGGCTGATGGAAAGGCGTGCTGAGGACACACATGCCACGTTTACGAGCCGATCAGAGCGGTGATGGACAGCACCGAATCTTCACACAAAGGGCAAATTTTCCATAAATTATAATGTAATTTGCTTTACTGCTTCCCTCTCAGTATGTGGGCCAGTTTGAACACAGAGTTCTTTTCTTCTCTGTTAGAGGCCTCGAAAGAGTTTGCGACACAGCGTTTTTGAGGTGTTATTCATTTCAAATTTCGGAATCCTGTCGGAGCCAAACCTTTCGCAGGTGTTGGAAATAAAAGATGAAGAAAACACTGTTTCGTCAAACATCCGCTTTTTGTTAAAGCTTTTGGTTTGAGGATCCACACGGTGCAGAAAGTACAGCTGCTACAAAGCAAAATGAAAGGAAAAGGACATTGACGCTCAATATAAACTAATGAGTTCACAATAATGTGTCATAGCAGATTTTGGGGATAGCTGAAATCAGGTACTGTAGCTGAGTTATAACTAAATTCAGTGTTTGAACCTCTAGACCAAGATGTTAGAAGTCACTGACTTCAGTATTCCTCCATTAGTCTTTGTGGTTTTGTTATGGTCCCTTGTGTGACGTCTTGGTTTGTTATATGTTTTTGAAATAATTTTAATGAACACTTTGAGGCTGAACCAGGAGGTGGAGTTCACTTTCCTACTTTTATGACTGGTCATTGTTGCAGACACAGATAGGAGAGACCCTGAATCAGTATGTTAGTGATCAGAGAGTAGCCCTGTTACTGTTTGATTTATTGCTGAGCTTAATTTCTCACTACTTTTATAGTATGTTATCAATTGTACTTTACATATTTAGAGTAAAAATGTGTTTATTTCGTGTGTATGTGACTTCACATTGTTCAAATATGGTGTCAAATCTTAAGAATTTCTCTACGACATTAAATATTTACAACTACATCGTAGTTAAAGTTACATTCTTAGTTGTTATTTGTTTAAGTTTAACCTTCAGTGAATCTGTGATTCTGCTGTGTCCACAGTGTGTGCATATGGTTTGATCACATTTCATTGATAGTTGCCTGACAACATAAACAAACAACCACATGTTGTTTACTCCTGATTGTCTGATTGTCACCAACCAGCCACCAATCATCATTAACATTTTTCTATGCTATTACTCCATCGCCCACCAGTGTCTGTAATCAACCAATGATATGACACATTTGGCCACAGTACCAGAAAAATAATTCTAGACTCACCATGTGATAGTGTGCTGTATACACAGGTAAAGTGAGGCTCAGGGTTCTGATTGATAAGCTTCACTATCTAATGCTCAGATTCTGGCCTTTGTAGCCTTATGTAGATATGTTCTTCATTAAAACACGGAGCAGAGAATCCGTCAGCTGTTGCCTCCTAATGTCTCCTAAATGCTGCCTATCCCAAAGGCCAAGTATAACATGGCACCGAGGGTCATATTTTTAAAGGTTTCAGCTGACATACCAGAAGCTATGGGAATCAGCTTCAGCAAAAACAACAGAATACCAACTTTTATATCAAGATCGAGCTCACGCCAGTTGCATGGAGATCCTATCAGGGTCAAGTATGTGTTCATTACAGATGTTCTTCAATTAACGCTTAGCGCAGCAATCTAGCTTGATCATTCTCTGTTTATGTACATTGTGCTTCGTTTTTTTCGGTACACCTTGGAAATTTCATTAAAATGAAGAAGCGCTAGAACAGGTATCTGGCTTTTGAGCCACTGTTTGCTTTGGTTTGATGTAGACAGCTGTCGAATGATACTAAGCATTGTGCTAGTTGGCTTTACTGTGAAATTACCGACTGGAAAGACTAAGGGCTAAGAGAGACTTTGTATTTAATAAGACGAGGAGAGTGAGGTGAAGTGAGTCCATATTATATTTTATGTTAATACATTAAAATAACTATGCGCCTGTGTCTAACTATAACATATTGCTCCACAGATCCCATAAACAGACGTAGCAGATACACGCCTTATTTTATTTCTTCTTAGTCTTTTCATTAGACCCTTCTTCAGCATGCGTCTCCTCTGTGAAGGCTCCACTTGTTCCTATATATCATTATTTTATATTTGTTTACATTAATATTGGGACAAATTGTCTTATTTATATGGTAATGGTTTTTTCCTGTGTCTGTCTGTGTCACAGCATTTACACCTCTGCAGCACTTTGAACTCGCCCACCCTAACAGAGACTGTGAGGTCTAACTTATTTCTGACTCGACTCCGGACTAATTGATAAACTTTGCAGAAAGCAGTTTGTATATCACAGCTCCACAACCAACATGGAACATAATCTAATAATGGCAGGCTCACTTGCCTGTGTCATAGGATTCTCTGTTATCGTGTGTAGTGCTTGAGGGCTTTGAGTGTGGATATATCAGGATTGCCATATTAAAATATGTTATCTTTAATGTTTATGATACCTTTTCTATAATTCATTTTAATAAGGATACCGGGTAAAGAGCACCCAGTGCACTGTGGCTGCTTCAGTTACTCTGGAGATAATATTCAGATGTTGTTTTTCTCTGCGACCATTTGATTGGTTGAAGAGTTGGTATGATTTCAGTCAAGCATCATTTTCTTTGGTTGACTTCAGCTCTTGTATACACTGTGTACTTACTGGCATCGTGTGTGAATTTCGACAAGGTAGTGTTGTCTCAAATTGAACGCAGCCTTTACGCATTTACCAGAAATGACAATCTCAACATTTGACCACAATGGTCACGTGACTTTTACTTACTTGAGTGTGCCCGCTGTCTCACACGACATAGAAATTAGAAATTTGGATTCGGCTTCATTTCCACTCTGATCATCAATAGACTTTAGTTAAAACAGTAACACAAATGAGGCAGTCCAGACATTTTCCAACAGCAGATACATGTACAGATATTTGTCTGACCTAAACAGATACAGGTGCAGGTTGAAGTTTTGCATGGTTCCCCTTCTGTCTAACCTAATCCATGTTCCACCATATTGCCCAGGCCCATTTCAAACGGCCCCAATGCTTACAGTTCTCCTCTGTTAATGAAACACCTGCGGTGGCCCAGGTAGTACTTCCCCCACCTTTACCCTCCTGTCTCCCATCTCTCTGGTACGTGGCCAGGGGCCGATGTGATCTCTGACCTGCAGAGTCTGAGCCAACAGCAGACCTCTCCAGAGAATTTCAGGCAGCCATCCCCACAGGCCATGAGTGTTCCCGTCTCTGACAGACAGGAATGATAAGAGTCGCCAGGCAGCACGATCCCAATCACCATGCAGCTAAATCCTACAATACAAGGTCACACTTGGAAAAAGGCTCTCTCTCCAGATTCAGTGCGTTCATTTTGTCCAGCAGAATCTTGGACATCCCACATGTGTCCCTGCAGGTTAATTGTGAAGCTTTTACAACATATAGAGGAATGTTTTTCTTTATTAAAACCAAAGTTTTCCCCTACAGGTGAGAAGGTGAAAACACTCTCACCCACAGAGAAAGAAAACAAGGTTCGTGTTGTCTGTTCACTAATAGGCTGATTGGTGAAAAGGACACATTGACAGACCTGTTTGTTGCATTCAGTTTCTCCAATTTGTCGTCTTCTGCCTCCTGGTCTCGACAAGCTGGTTGCTGTCTGCTTCTGAGCGTTGTTTATCTGACGGATTGCGCCCTTGGACATGTCGAGAAGCCCAAACATTTCCGAGCTGTCAGTCAAGCTGATGAACAGTTGAGGGGAGCGGTGGACTGTTCGCAGGCCTGTGTGAAGTATGCAGAGAGTGAAAGTCCTCCTTGTCAACACAGCGCTGAGGTGTCTCCAATCACACGCAAATACAGAACCTGGCTGACAGGAGTCTGTGTGTGTGTGTGTGTGTGTGTGTGCGTATACATATGTGGCGGCCTGTGTACATCTGTGAGTTTAATCCCAGCGTCTGTTTCTGCCAGACAGAGACATTGCAGACAGCTGTCACCTACAGCGCTATTATCAGAGTACTGTTTGAGATGTGGCTGTGGTCTGGTCGCTCACACCTTACTTTATTGGTTTGCTTCAAATGAACTCAGTTTGTTTGCGGTGTGTAATCAAAGCAGAACAATGGCAGGATTTTGTGATAGTAGATATGTGACTTTAGCATGATTTCAAAGGCTAAACCGTTAAGTAGGGGTCTGTATTTGTAACTATGGTAACATGTAAAGAGGTGTGCAAACATCTGAGAAGGGAAAGTGGCCTCAGACTCTATTATGTGTCAGAACATGAACATGATATCAATTAGAAGATTAGAAGGTGAAAAGGGGTTAAAGCAGAGGTGGCGTCAGTGCAGTAAGCTGCAGTATGACCTGCTGTCAGTCTCTGGAATCCAGTTTCCCCGCACGGGTCAACGATGATGCCACTGACACTCATGACATCCACCAACACTGTCCAGTGAATGAGTTTCCTGTTAGTCCAGACCACCTGAACTGTGCTGTAGCTGTGAACTAAACCAACAGTAAGATTTTGTTGTAAAATTCAGTCGATATTCAAAATTACTTCAACTTGCTACTCATTGCTTCCCAAAGTTCCCATTAAAATATATTTTCTACTTTGTTAAGAAACATCAAAATTCATCTTGTTCTTTTCACAGTTTCAGTGCTTGTCTTCAGTTTGAACTCGTAGTTTGACAGAAATGTTTACCTGTAATGTATTGTAATGTAATGTAATGTAATGTACTGTAATTAGCTCCTATTTGAAAAACAGAAAGTTACCAGGATGGTTCTATAACCTCTGTGGTATCACATTTGATGGATGAGCGATAACAGGAATCACTGGCAGTCTCTCTGACTCTAGCATCATTGCTGTGCGTTCCAGGACACTGTGGAGTTGTCTCTAGCCTTCTCTTTTGCCATTTACTCTCCTTCCCTCCCCCGTGTCTCCCCCTCGTCCTCCTGGCTCATGTGGAGCCTGCGAGTCGTTCAGCCTGTGATCATGGCTCTGGTCCACGACTCAGCGGACAGGCAGCCAATGACATCATACTTCACTGTGGATATGTGTGTGTTTAAAGGGGGGTGGGGGGGTTGGGAGACAGAAAGTGACACCCCTGGTCACTGTGACACACTATCTGTCTCACCCACCAAGTTCACGCTCTGAGTCTGATCTAATTGTGGTTATGAGCGTGTGTGTTGTGCTGGTAATCCAGCGATCTGTGCCCTTTAACAGCAAGACCTTTATGTTTTCTTCTCCTCTATGATCATACCTAAGATCCTGAAAGGAGCAAATTACAGCTTTATTGAACGTGAGCGTGGCGAAACCTGACCTATTTGATGACAATTACTGCAAAATTTTTTAGGAAACATAATCTAAACCTGATTCTTTGAAGTAAAACACATTAAAACCGATTTTCTTAAGCTGATTCTTGTCATTTGGAGCCTTTCGCTCTGTACCAGAGCATGTACAGAAGGGGAGAGCCAACCCTCTCGTCTGTAGAGCTACTGTCATTTCAACAGAGTAAATCCATAGACGGTGTTCTGTGCAAACATTGTGGACACCGTGACCGTACACAGGGTGATCATCACAGGATATGGAAGCATTTTATGTTTCAAAGCTGTCTGCTCTGCAGTGAAATAAAGCTGTAAAAAAAAAAAGGTGGAAAAACTCAAACTTCCTTGGACCATTAAGTTATAGCTGACAGAGAAAGGAAGCACCACCGATGATTAGAGATTCAGTTCTTGCTTGTGTTGGTGCTTCACAGCACATGGTGTGTGTCCATGGAAAGCATTTTGGGTTGCTGTAATCATTCCTCTCCATACTGGCCGTAAAGCAATACTGACTACACTGTAAAAAATGTTAAACAGTGTTAAACAGACAATGTGACAGTTAAAACGCTTTTACACTATAACACTAACATAACTGCATTAGTTAAGTTTATAGAAAAATCTTAGCTTCCCAGTTATAATTATTAGTGAGATGTGGGCGTGAACAGAGTTTGCAAAATGACTGGGGCCTCACTGCCTGTTTTTATCCCAGCAACAAATGTACATGCAACTACTAAAGAGCGTCTCTCAGCTGTGGCTCAGCCAAAAAAGAAAAAAAAAAAGTGAATTTTTTAAAAGTTTAAAAGATCATAACTTTGGAAAGTAGCCACTCAGTCTGGCTAAGCTGGACAGCTATGGTCTTATATCGGACACCCGCCTCCCCGAAAACAAATCTATATGTGACAGCCAGGAAAGATTTGTGATTGGTGAAACACTGTCTGGGGGAAACACAAAAAAAAAAGGAATTTGGACTAAAAAGACCGTAACTTTGGAAAATATCTAAGCAGTTTGGCTAACTTGGAATGTGAAGGCCTCAGATTAGTTTCGTTGCCAATGTTTTGTTTTTCCTGGCGACAAAGCCACAGGCAGTGCCAGGAGATAAACCACCTCTATGATTAAGCACCAAAACACTGAATGAAACACAAAAAGGAAATTTCGGACCGAGGAGACTCTAACTTTGGAAAATACTCATCAGTTTGGCTACATAAGTGTAAACAGAGTCATTTCACAGCTGTAGTGAATTCAGTGCTCTGTTGTTGCAGTTGTGAACAAAACGTGGCACCAAAGTTGATGAATTCATCCAAATTAGATTCAGAATGTGAACGCAAATTCACTTAAGCTGCTGATTCTTCAATTACTTTTTTTAAGCTTCCACCTGATATTAGTGCTGCATGCAAAAGACTTTTATGGAAACGTCCGAAATGCCTCCGTATTTACTGTACACTGATCAGCTACAACAGTAAAACCAGTTACCAACATTAGATGCCAAACTAATGCAAAATTGTGTAAATAGTGGCCTCAGACCCACAGAGTCAAGATTAGGTTTGTTCTGGATCCTAATGCAGACACAAAGACAGGCTGTTGCAGTGAAGTGTTTTAATAGCAGAAAAACTGGTGTACAGGCAGGTGAGTGGAGTCGCAGGTGAGCTGAGAGGCAAGCAGGCAGGATCAGGCAACAGGTAAACACAGAAAACACCAGGAGCGTAAACTGGAAGCAGACACACTCGGACACTCAGGAACTGAAACAGAAAAACCGGCAACCACACAGGTGGTGAAAAACATGAAGACAGGAAGTAAAACAATTAAATACACAACAGGTTAATGATAATAAAATAAAACAGGAAGCACAGAGTCAATGTAAAGTCACTCAAGGGGCAGATAGTGACACACAGAGACCTCCTGGATCCAAGCTCCAGAAAAACTGTACCTCCTCACACTTTTCAGCTGTATTACCATAGACTTGAATCAGTTCGAACCTTTCCTCTAACACGTGTGAGCTCTGTTTAAGTTTGGTTTTTCTCTTCCACTCACTCCCCGGCCCTCGGTGTGGACGGCCCACCCGGCTCCAGACCCAGGCTGCCTCCTGGGCAAGAAAATTGCCATAACCAATGTAAGTAAAGGCAACAGTTTTTCACAGTTCACAATCCTGTTAGCTGAGTCAACAGCGTCAGCTCCGCTTCATCCTATTACTCTCAATCACGACAGTTTCCAAAACCCACCGAGGCTGCAAAGGTGTGCTGGGGTTAACACATACACGCACACACACACAGACCACAGAGCTAGAAATACACACATATACACGTGACCTCTTTCAGAACCCTAGAACAACATTTGATCATGACCCACTGAGCCTCCCTGGGGTGTTAAAAGCATGCAGGGCCATGTAGCTGTTGGTGCCCCTTTGTTGTTTCAGCTTTCGGAATCGGGCAAGGAAGTGAAAAAAAAAAAAATTACCGAATTACCTATCGCAGGAAAAATAATAAAAAAAGGCAACGTACTGAATCAATGGGTCGGTGTGATGATAGCGTAATTTCTTACTGACAAGTTGCATAAGTCAGGCCTCTCAACATCCTGCAGAGTGGAGGTAGCCCATGTAGCCGTGTGTTTGGTTTGAACGCGGAACGGCAGAAAATGTCACCCCTGATGAATGCTCCGCGGTGCTGATAAGACGTACCCCCCCTCTGGGGCAAAGCGTGCAAACACGTATGACACACGGCCACACAGAGGAAGATAAACACACATACAGACACACACACAGACTATAAATAAGTCTTTGGTCCTCAATGGTCAAGTGGAGTCCAGCCCAGCAGATACCAGCTCTGTACCCAGGGATCAGTCTGTGGCCCGTGGCAACCCCTGTGTCTGCTCTCTGTCTGTCAACCAACTCAAACACTGGTCCTGGATCAGACTACGCAGCAGCAGAACCTCCGTGAGGGTTTTTTCTACACAAGAACACAAATCTGACCTGGAGTCAGCGTCTGGAGCAGCGTGTTTTACTCTGTTAAACTGACGTCAGTGGGGGAAGGAGGGGTTAGGGGTATATAGAGAGGACGGGGTGGGCAGGGTGGGGACATACCAACAAAAACATGGCAGTGGTCGGTCCTCATTGAGAGAAAGAATGTGCTGGCTGACAGGCCATTTCAGCCAGGCCATTTGAAAGTGCTGGACTGGCTCAGGAGATCCAGATAACTAAATATTTGTACTATTGAGTCTTTCCTTTACATCTTCTATCGGTTCTGTAATGATGCTGTGTTGGGCCTGTAACACTGTGACTCCTTGTCAAAGTCATGTGACTGAGATGCAGTCACATTTTGCCATTTTTCTTTTTTGAACCTCGATTTTTTTTTCTGTTGTTTTTACTCTGCTTATTTATAAGCTTATGGCTCTGTCACTGTTTGATGTGCCACTGAGCATGAAAAAAAAAAAAACGTTCTGTGCAGGGTTTTAGCCACACGATGAGGTACCAAATGACTTAGCTGATAATGCAAACTGAGTTGTGGCCTCACTGGATGGATGCAGCTAGCACTGGATCGTGGTGTAGTGATAATCATAAGAGCTGGTCTTAGCGCTGTGTATGAGACGTCTTTGAACAGAGTGTGAGTGTTTTTTGCATCAGTCAGGCTGAAAGGCTTACGAAGGTGCAGATGTCCCAGCGAGAATGTTTGGAGGCAGTGCTTCTGTGCCGTACGATGACACAGCCGATCGTCTCTCAACCAGCTGCTGTAACAGAACCAGACCTGTGGTATGCTGCAGATTTATCCATGCTGTTAACCCTGGAATTATTTCATCTAATGCACTATATGGGCTTAGTGTTCCAATTCCACCAATTTTTACTTAATTGGTTTCTCTTCATAACTCCGTCAAAGCCAAATGAGGCCAATGAAAGACATTTGCTTGGCATAGCTGGTTGTTCCTCCTGATGTTCCTTTCATCTGGGCCCATTAGTCACAGACACACACATTAACAACAACAAAGTAGATTCTGAGTTATTAAATTTCTGATAGTGAAGTTTTGGGAATACCACATAAAGCCAACCCGTAGCCCTTGGTAATAGACAGGAGTTAGAGTTAAGCTGTGGTGATGCAGGCCCCCGTCTCTGAGCTGAAGGCTCACAGACATGCTCCCCTCCTTCCCTGCCCATGCTCCCGTGGCCACCCGCCAAGTGCCTGCAGACTACAGCGGAGGCAAAGTCAATTGCCGAAATCTAAACAACCACAAAAACACAAAACAGTATCTCCCCTCAGCGTTTTTTGGTTTTTACATGATGTGGAGACAATCTATCTCCCTTGTGCTCTTGTTGTGTTTTGGGATTCCATTTTGGATTGGTTGCAGCAGCAGCGCCGGCGTCTCTCAAACACGCTGACATTTCCACCCTGGCGGCAGACATGCTCCGCTTGGACCCACGGGCCCACGGAGGCCCCGGGGAGAGCGAAAGCAAAGTGAAGGTGACCGAGCCTCAGACCAGATAATGATGGAGAGAGAGCAGAAAGGAGGCATGTAAGAGGAGACAGGAGGGGAGGTTGCTGGCTCGGGCTTGTCTTTCTGTCACTTCTGGTTTGGATTCGGCTCGCTCCCCTGGAACTTCTTCATTATAAACCGCAGCTCAGAGGCAGAGGGGAAACTCTGAACCTGACTCCACGTCTGGCTCCGTCCACGTCTCATTCTCGCTTTCCCACCCTCCTTCACCTCCTCTTCTCCTCTCACAGTATATTTCTGGCTCTTCTGCTCTCGTTCTCTCACCATGCCCTCGCTCCTTCTCTCTGTCCTCTTGTATGCTTGATGTTTAGCTCACTGTGTTTGCATTCCACCATCTCCCCTCTTTTTGTTTTTAGCCGGCCGGCTTGTGTCGTGAGAAACCTCTCTGTTTTCTGATAAGACTGATTGGGTGCTGATAAAGGAATGAATCACTCTCAATAATCCAGCCTCCATCATCTAACCTCGTATCACCCCGTTGACTTCCTCATATTTTTTTTTTACACTGGAGCTAAATGATAAATGATAGCTTACAAAAACATAGCTTCAAGTTCACTTTATCACTGATGCAGAATACATAGAGCAAACAATCTGCTGGATGGGGTGAATTTTTAAAAGACAAATCAAAGCCAAATGACATTTGACTGTTCACATAGCCCCACCCGCCTCAGGCTGAGGCTGGATGTCCCTGTGAAAAAAAACAACTCAACATCCTCACCAGCTGATCATGTAGGAGAAATGTGCGTTTCTACATAATAATACCATAAAACCTTTTAACCAGTATGATTCACTTTTAACAGAACAGGAGAAGATGCTTTCAGGATGAGGACTAACTAATGCGACTAATGAATTGGCATCTCAGGTGACGTTAGCTGCAGAAGCAGCTACTGCACAGTGAGGAAATACTACACAGTGGATGTGCCAGTCATAAACATACAGTAGCTCTTTTTAATATTAATGCCGTGAGCCCACAACATAAAGTAATTTGTCAATGAACCCGACCTGTCAGTTTGGCTTCTCCAGCACAGGACCATAAATGCATCTTTCTCCACAATCCTGATTGGTTATATAAATATCAGTGTTTACCTGAGAGCCCCCCCCTCCAACACGGAGACGGTGAGCAGAGGAGAGCTGCTATCTGAAACACAGCAGCACGACGGTGCTCAGACTGATGCGACACAGCTGTTGCTGCTGGGGCCTCAGAGGCCACGACGTCTGTCCCTTTACATACAGCACACACACACAAGCCCTGCAACCCAAGAAACCAACCAGACCTCACATGCTGGAACTCCATGGCTCTCTGTGTACCAGTCAGGTTGTGTTGTTTTGATTAAACACAACTTAGTTTAGGATTATGTACCTCACGAGCAAAATAAACTACAACAACAAGAGGTGGCCTACACAGGCCTGATGCGCACAGTGAATGTGTATTAATCCTCAGCTAAAAATAGTCCCCAAAAAGTGCGGCATTTTGCTAAAAACGACAGTATTCTGCTGTACCAGAAAATCACTGAGCCTTTGAAATGAAGCTGCATGTCTGTTATCTGTTTGTACCGATTTCCGTCTTAAGTTGTAAGTTGGAAAGTACAGGGAGACAGACTAATGCTTTGTTGGGTTTGGTCTTCTCATGTTGACAATAATAAAGATATAAAATAATGCCAGAGTTTATAACTATATTATGACACAGATCCCTTCTACAAGACAAGCCTCGGGACTAAGTAGTAATGCAAAACCTGCCTTAGTTGATGTGCATTAATGTTGCAGATCCTCAGACTAATTTGCAGTTAATCAAATTAACTGCTTGGTTCAAACTGAAGGATAGTCTCTGTCGTCCAATGAAGGAAGCAGGTAGGAAGGATGAAGACAGAGTGATGAAAGCGATAGTTTCTTTCTAGTTTCCTCCCTTGTGCTGTAGGATGACAGCTGAGTACGTGCTCCACATGCTCCCATGGTGTCCAGCACATGTTCCATTCATGCAGCACTGGAGAGGGGCATTCCAGTACACTTCCTCCTGTGACACTCTCTCAGGCAAATGGCTGAGGGACAGCTGGATTCCAGGGATGGCATAAGAGAGCAGATATTTAGAGCATTTCGAATATGTGACTGTTCCTATCAGCAGCTAAGGGACCTACGTTCCATTGATTCATCGTTTGTTGGAAATGACGATGATGACGATCTTCTTTAAAAAAAAAAAAAGTTCCAGACACATCGTATATAATAACAGTTTGTAATTCTCTTGCTGGACATCATTTTTGTGATATTTTGTGCACTTTGGCCATTTTAGCTGGTCCCATCTGCTTTATCTAAAACACAAGAAATCACACAAAACACTAACAGTCATATTTTGATCTAGATGTCTGCGCAGTGGGCCAATAAACACGTTCCGTTGCATTATGGAATGTGTGTTTTTAACATGCTCTATGCAGTGGCTTTGGATTTATCGCTTCAGATGGGCTTTGTTTTGAAATATGCATCATACGGCGGAGCGAAAAAGGCCGAGCCTCGACACCCTGCTGCGCGCTTATTGTATATAATGTACAAAATCTGCACTCACATGTGTCTAATTGGTGTACGAGCGTGACCGTTTCCTCTTTCTTCTTTCACACACACACACACACGTTTACGGCTCCAGACAGTTCAGATGAGACTTGTCACGTCCATTGACATAGGGCCTAATTAAAGGGGAGGATTAAGCCAGGGCTGGGTGACCTCTTCAGGAATCTCTCCAAGACGTTGTGTGTACACTGTCAAAGCCTCTGACAGACCTTCCCTTTAAGCACTTTCACCTGCTAATTAAGACGCCCATGCACAAATGTTTTCTGTGTGTGTGCGTGTGTGCACCTGTGTAATTTGTGTGCGTGTTCACTCGCTGCACACACACACACACACACACAAGACAAATGTGCTGGTGGATGTCAGTAATAGATTTGCAGCCTGAGGAGCTTCTATGTAAATATTTGACTGGAGCATTGTATGGGGCTTTTGGAGCTTGCTCCAGCACACGTCAGCGCACAGCTTAACAGCAAACAGAAAAGGGCGTGTCATTTGTAACATTAAATTATTAAACATCTTGGTGTGCGCGCATCTCGGGAGTGTGTGTAGTTGCTCCCGGCAACAAAAGCCAAGCAGTGTTTATGGTGTGAAGAGATTAAAGTGGATAGCGGCGAGGCAGAAGCAGTGAGCTGTTGCTGTACAAAGCTTTCGATGACTGATTAGCACTCTGTCACTGCAGTTTCTACACAGTGTGAGGAAAAGGCGTGTAGTAATCACACACTTCTCTTTGGTATTCTTTCTATTTAGCAAACTGAAAAGAGACAGGGTAGGAAATCGGTGCACATGGTGCACACTTTGGGACAAAAGTCTAGCCGGAGATGTGGCTCATGGGGATAAACAAAGCAGACAGAAAACGTTTAAAAAAAAAAAAAAAAGGAGGGAGAAAGAAGGAGCCTGGCATTGAGATGAAATGGAGGGAAGAATGACGTGAGGACGGAGAGGGAGCACTACAAAAAAATTCAGTCTATAAACAAGCAAAACGCTGTAATCTGGATAGTTTTGCTAGTGTTAAGAAAAAAAAGGCAGCAGGCCAAGTAGTAAGAAAAACACAATACAAGCAGTGAAATGTCAGAAATTCATGATAACAGTTCTTGGGTTCTTAAGATGTGAATTCTTTACATTCGATAGTAAACTGTGTGACGAGGAGGTCGCAACACACAGACTTGCAACCCCATAGTCCTTAGTCACACGCTGGTCTGTTCAGGTACTAGTCACTGGTGACTGGTGACTGGTGAAACCCGACAATATTCCTTTACACAGAGTACAGTCTCTGTCTTCTTTAAACAAGCCTCACTCATTTCAAGGATTTTCTAATGTTTGTTTTCTTAATACTGGCAGATGAGAAGAAAAAAGAAAAAGAGCATTCTGAGTAAGTGATAATGTGAACTTGAATGTTTTTGTAAACATTGATCTGATTCTTTAAAGATGCATGAACTGATGTTTTTGGCTACCAAAGGGCAGTGCAACAAGCTGAAAACACAACGCTGACATTTTGTCACATTAGAAAATGAATGTTTTAGCAAACATTTGCCTGTCCACACATCAGCAAGACAGAACATTAACGTTTACTAAAGATTGTCCCATATTCTCTCACTGTTTTGGTCCCCACCAACTGCTGAGACCAGTATCTGGCCGGGTTAGTCACTAACTGGTGCTGGGCATCCATGTTTTCTGTAGTGGGTTGATGGAGGTTCACGTAGATAAGATAGTTTAAATAAGATAGTAAAAATTATATTATCCAAAAATAAGATACTATCACTTTCTTGAATAGACCTTTGTGCAGTGAATGTGACAGGAAGCCTGACTGGTCCAGGGACACTGTATTTTACTGTTTAGCCTCTGCACATTCTCAGCAGTATCCACTGAACCCTTTAATCTGGGTTTAGTGAGACAGCAGCCCTCTGGAACAACAGCCACTTTGACTTTGACACCTGCTGTGTAACAACAACACAACACATAAATGACATTCCCTCCTCGTTTGACTGTGCTGGATTTTGAAATGGTTTCTGATGTTTTGTAGTTTCATGCATTCTCTCGCTTTCCACATTACGCTCATATCCAGTGTGGGTATAAATAACTGCAGAGAAATCCTTGATGTGTCCAGCTGACGTCCTGTGTTGACGGACGCTCTGGAGGCTCTGCGACGTATAGGAGGCGCAGTTGGCTAACACCGCCCTCAGAGGAGAGTGGGCACGGAGCTCAGTTCAACTCTGACAAATGTCCGGCTGGTATGTGGGAGCTGGAGGAAGGGATGCCTTGTTGAATACAGGCTGGAGAATCTGCTATCGTGCTACTGATAAGATAAACCTCCTGCTTCTCAGCTGCTGGATGACTGACCGGGCTCGACCCATCATTTATCGCACTGTGCAATGAAAGTGTAAAATCCGCACAGACACATGCAGTTTTCTTACAATCCCAGCCTTAATGTGTGAGAGGCACACAGCATTTATAGAAGCTCAGTTTGTCAGTGGTAGTGTTCACAAGAGCCCTTTAATATTTTACTAACTAACTTTCTTATCTAGTTTAAAGGCCATTTGCATTTGATGAATGATTGCAGTTCTAATCAGTTTGATTAAGTTTTACTTTCATAGTTATGAATAATGCTCCTCAGTATCTGTGATATCTTGCTTAGACAGATCTTTTTTTCACATTAAAAATTAGCATCTTTGCCATGACAGAAAAGAGCAAAGAATAAGAACAACAGTATAAAAGAAAATCACATTATTGTACCCTCATACCGTACTTCATAAGACTGAGCATCATTTGAAACCATTTTTAACCATTTTTTCTTTGTTAAAAAAAAGAATAAATTATGCTGGTTTAAACTGCATTAATTTAATTTTAATGCAAGCTCAAAATCACAGCAGTGACAAATTATATTTGTATTAAGTAGTTATGGCTAACACAGAGCAACATCAGCACAGGGCTAGCTCTTAGCTGTTATCTGGATTCGTGTTTCTGCCCTTCAGATGAACCTAAGTCCAGTATTCTGTCTTCTCTGGGCTCTGGTTTGCTCCACTGTGTTCACCAGCGAGTGATCTAACTGCTAACTTTCTTTAACTGTTAAATGTCTTTTTGCTGTTTGGTGCTGGGAAGGTAGGACACAGAGGGTTATCACAGCTTTGTCCTCAGTGCAGCTGGAAACAGGGTCGATGAAAGGCTGAGAATGAGCCTAAACATTAAAGTAATGTTGAAAGTGCAGCTTTAAATTAAAGAAAAGATACTTCCTGATCTAGATCTTCTTGTCAGAAGCTCAGTATAAGTTAATTGTACATATTTTACATATTGTATATGGAATTCAGATCAGTTAGATGAGGGCTGACAGTTGTTTTTCATCTGTTTCCACAAGGAAAGAAGTGAAACTTAAAGCCATCCTCGCCTTTCACTTTCCCACTTTCTCCCTCCTGGCGGTACTGCTGCTCCACTATCAGTCTCTGTGTCTTTATCTTGATCTTTCTCTCTCTATCTGACTCCCCCTCTACCCTCACTAATGACAGTCAGCAGGGCTAATAGGCAGATATATTTATACTGGTGGCAGGGGAGGAAGAAGTCATCAGCCAAGCCCTGTCCAGCCTCCAGGCCCAGGCAGGCGTGGCTTAGAGGAAACCCTGGCCAATTAGCCCCTCCCAGATCAGGGCATATCCCTCTGTGCTGTCCCTGGCCCTGCTCAGAGCTCTCAGCTAGATGGGACCAAAGCTTCACCGGCCCGCAGACTCACACACTCCCCACATCAGCCCCTAGGAGAGGGAGAGCAGAGGAGAGGAGGCAGGAAGAGAAGGCAGGACCCAAAGAGCCGAAGGCTGCAGCTAGTGTGCACACTGGCTGAGAGACATACAACAAGAAAGCCAGTGTGTGTGTTGTGGTTTTTTTTTTTGTTTGTTTTTTTTAGTTTTCTTCTAGAGCTGTTGATGAGGCAGGCTGGGTCAGCTCCATCTCATCTAAGCCTGGGGTCCAGAGGTGGGCGGGGGGGTCGAAGTGTGTACCACTTCTCGAGCCCGTGTGACTTTATTTTGCAACTGTTGAACACTGGAACTGTACTGTAAGCATTATGACTCTTCTGGGCTCTGAGCACTCCATACTGATACGAAGCAAGTTTAGATCAGGTAAGTCAAATAATTGATTGACGTGCAGTTTCTGTTCAGTCCTCTGTGTCAAGTTTATGAGTGAACAGCTTCTGTCTACAGCTGTGTTTATTCCCACTGCCATGCAAACACTTTGTCTGCCAACACTTGGCATTTATAGGCAATCCTGTGTACGTTATGTCATTTATCTGTCTTCACGGATGAGTTGCGCGAACACTCGCGTTGTGGTAGTCAGTGACACCAGCAGAGTGACAGGTGTGTGTAATATAACGTGAGGGTAGGAGGAATACCAAAGGGAGCCCCGCGTGAGTCAGGAATCCTCCCGAGCACCGAGCCTAACAACGTGCCCCGTCACAGTGTGATGGATTTACAGCTGGGCGTGTTCTTTGATGTTCATCTGCCTCATCGTAAAAACCCGGCACGTGAGGATGATGTCTGAGACAGGTTAGTGCACTGCACTTGTTCCGTGCCAGCCGCTAACCTGCTGCCGCTGAGGGAAGCCAGCGAGACGTTCTCACTCTGTGGCTCTGTGCTCGCTGATAAAGGAAGATTAGAAACTGGAGAGGGGTCAGAGGTTATCTTAATATGACTCAAGTGGAGGCTTATGGTGCCTGTGTGTGTGTGTGACTATATATATATATATATGGCTTTAATGTTGTAACTGATATTGGTGTAAACTCCCCTTTGTATCCCTGTATATCGTTCACATATACACACTTTTTTCTTATTCACACACTCACTTTCTTTGGAGCTGTCTTTATTCTGAAGATACTTTCTGTGAGCCTGAGTGTGTGTGTCTGTGTGTGTTTGCACTGTACTACCACAGTGTGTGTAGTCTGACCAACACTGCCACCTCCCTGAGGAAAATGTAACTGATGGTGGCAGCAGAGCTCAAATCCTGCTTCCTTCCACTGTAAAAGCCGATATACACGGTCGCCTTGGAAAGCACCAGATCACACTGCTGTGAATGTACGGCCTCGTTGCCAGAGTGGCTTCACTTCTTACTTGCAGTTTGTCTGTGAGCTGTAATTGCGTTCCAGAAATGGCAGAGTAAATGATGCTTTTCCTTTGAGTTGTTTAGAGCAGATTGGCAGAGTGGGAAATGACCCCCAGTGCTCCAGGGAGCACTCTTGGCTGGATATCTCTGTTCACAAGCAGCAGAAAGCTTTTTGCCGAGGTGGCTCAGGTTCTGCGTCGCCCTAACTGCTCCAGCAGGTTAATATGGCGTAGATGTGGAGACACTGTCTTTATTGCCGCAAAGTTAATCTTGTTCTAAACCTGCTTTATGTTACAGCTGGAATGATTAATATTGGGTGATGCAGGTTACAACCGACATGACCGCTTGAGTGGATTTATAAGTACATGAGTGAAATATTGTGCGTAAGTGAAGTAAAACTGCCCATAAATCTCTCTGTGATAACCTCTGATGACAGGGGGAGTCTTAGACGATCTGGTTGTCCAGGATTTACAGGTTTCTTTAAGCTGCAGGACCTCGACTTACATTCAGTGCCCTGTGAAAAACGGCGATTGTTGCTCCTTTTGCACCACGCTTGAACTGCATTATCAAAGCCATGGGAACTGCTGCTGCATGGTTGAAGCTAAAAGGAAAGATAAAGATCTCACTTAAGTGCTCCCTACGGACCACCGAATGTTTTGTGAGTGTGTGTGTGTCTGTGTGTGTGTGTTACTGACTAGTTCTCATGCCAATTTGATTAACAGCTCAAAGGGCTGTGGTCCGTGCTCTGAAGCTCACTGCCATTACATAACAGTATGACATGAGCCGCAAATATAAGTAAAATCGGTGCTACAAGGTGTCGAACACGTTAAATAGTAAATCAGCACCACACACAGCTAGATTCAACTTTACCATGAAGTGACAGTGACGCCCTCCATTGATAATTCAGAGTCCTGTATTTTCCTGCCTCAGTCTGTTGTCTCAGACTTCTCTAACTCACTTACACGGAGAACAGTTTAGCTTTAAATATGTAAATGGAATAAATATGTCTGTGAAAACTTTCTCAGCAAAAGAAGTTATTCAAAGCTCATCGTCCTCATCGTCACACATGTTGACCAAGGTGATTACTAAGACAACTTAGACTGATCTGAGATGATAAATCACAGTGTAATTAGCTTGTTTAGTTCTTATTGTTTCCACACACATCTGTGTACGTGTATAATAAGGCGTCCAATTTCATAACTGAGCGGTGGAACCTGAGTCGAGGGCCGCTTGACCATCGCACGTGTCTGTAGCTAGCTAGAGCTTATCACACTTCCCAAGATCCCAGGATTATCCACAACGCGCAAAAACATCCAAAAAGAATGGTGGTCAGCCTAGCTTCAAGAGTCAGTAGCTTACTGTGGCCACAAGAGGGCAGTAAATTACAAGATGAATGTAAACAGCTAACATCAGATCCTTTATGGAGCAGATCGCTGTTCTGAGATGGAGCGATATTGCTTCCACTTTAATTGATGTCGATAATAAGCTTTAACTGCTCAAGCACTTTCTGTCTTGCTTGTCCTGACAGCACATCACAGGTCTGCGTGCCCTAATTGGTTGGGGGGGGGGGTGACTTGAGTAATCATGACACCAAATCACCTCAGTAGTAATGTGAGGAAGCAACCTGGATTGGACCCTGTGGAGGGAAAAATATTGGGATTCAATGAAGGCTTTTATCTCAGTCTGAAATTCAGCTGCCTGACTGCAGCATTAGCTTGTCTCATTATCTTATTACAGTGAGGCAACAGAGGCACCACAGGTGAACAGAGCAGCGTCGACTCTCAGTGTAGTTTAGGACTAGGTTAGCAGATTGTGTTAGAATTAATGAGAAAGAGTTATGTTCGTTCAAAGTTGTTCAAACTCTAATTTCTAACAAAACGACAGCCGTTACTGGCCTGCTTTTGTGTTAATTGAATCTTTAATGAAGGCAGGTCTGGTATCTCTGATAATATATATATGACAGAGCTGATAATATGTAATAATCTGAGAGGCTAAACCCAGACACCTTCTACTGAAGGTGAATTCACTTTGGCAACAGATAAAAAAAAAAGCTCTTACCTGTGTTTTTTTTTTCTTGTCTTCTTGAACATGAATCTGCATCACCTTACTGTTTCACTGTCCACCGCAAGTCACTGTCAGTGGAGCAGCTCCAGAAACTGAATCTTTATGGTGCAGTGTTGGCTCTGCCGGAGACCGGCTCTGGCTCGTGTTCACAAATCTGCCTTTAACTGTCCAAGACCATAGGAATAAAATATGGGAGTTCTGTTTTAAGGTGGATTTTCACTTTATGGAGAGGTATTAGACTAAAATAAACCTAATACTTCATTGAGGAATACCTGTTTATTAGAAGTTATACAGTGGTGCTCATACATCTGTCGCAAACACATTCCTGCTCGTGCTGCGGGAAAGTTCAGGAGAAATTCATGGAACAAACGCGACCAGTCGCTGCAGGGAAGTTGTTGGGAGTTTAAGTGTGAAAGCGTGGTGTTATTGTTAGCCTGTTCCTTCTCTCGTGTGGTGGCTGTGAATGTGTGAGGCACAAGGGGACAATAAATCAGAATATCACTACGCTGGCTTGTGTAATTATCACCACTTCACCAGTGCAAGCCAGGCTGAATGATAATTTATTTACACTATAAATCTGAAAACGTGTAAATGCGGCGGTGGATTTGTGTGTCCTTTGTTGTCAAGAAAGCCCGAGTTAAAACAAATGTCTTCAGTTTCAAAAACAGTGAGAGAGGCAGAGTATCGTATGGTCCGTGATCTGTGATTACACGGCCCTTGCTCCTCGGGTCCTCTACCTATAACATGTGCAGTCTGTGATCAGGACAGGCAGCCCTCCTCTGGTCTCACTGAAACTCTGTAGGAGAAAGAACAGATCATATGGCAGCTGCTCAGCTTTTTCAGCCAGAATCATTGAGAGCTAACACTAACAGTTACCTTGCTGTCTTCATAGCAGAAGAGACTGAACCCACATGTACTACGAATTAAGCTAAGGCTTTAAACTGCAGCTCGTCACTCTGATGCAGCACAGTCACCACAAATGAACAAAACAGTGCCAGTCCTACAACATCATTTAGGATGGGGCCACTTGGGGTTGAGCTAGAATCAGTTCAAACAACTTGCCTTAGCTCTGATTCACTCAGCCTTGAATTTTTTTTTTTTTTTTTTAGAAAGAGTGTGTGTCCTAACCGTTGGTCCTTCCAAGCAAAGTGATCACAGTCACGTGGCAGCTGCTGTGCTTTTCCAGGCAGCATTCATGATAACCCTTTCTGTAAACATACCGTAATACTGAGCTTTCAGGAGCCGTTGCATTCCTTTGTCACCTTTCTTTTTCCACGACAGAAGAAACTCGCACGCGTTTTGTTCCAGTGTTACATGGACGGGTGTTTGAGGTTGTATCCGTTACAAGTTTCGATCATCTTTCAGTCAGCGGCTAATGCCTGTGTTTTCCCCCTGTAATGTTGCGGCCAGCGGGTCACGACCTCCCTCACTGTAAACTAAAGCAGATGTCAGATGAAGGGAAGGGACTGGTGTTACATAATGGAGGTGCTCTCCCGTGAGCGTGCTACGATGTGGCACCCCGAGCTCAACCGACAGTCCAGCTGTTAAAAAAACTATTACATCAAACCTGGACGGTTTTAGGAAGTTCATCAAACGCTCGTGTAGCGAGCAAACATAAACCATCTGAGCAAGGTAATGAGCAATTGTGAGGACAAACAGAAGGCAATTGGGGGCCTTGCAGAAAAGGAGGGACGTTTCATACTTGTGTGTCAGACCTGGGATCTCACAGGGAGACCTTCAGATAACAGCGGGGAGGAAAAACACACACAGACACACAGACAAAGAAAGAAAAGGAAAGCAAAAAGAGCCACAGACACAAACAGACCAACAGACACGGGGGAGGCTCTGTGTTTATGACCCCACACTCCCAACCTAGGCCACTCGTACGCACACACATCCAGAGCACGCAGAAACACGCACACATGCTGCGGACCACACACTGCTGAGCAGATCTGTTTAAAAGCCAGGAGCTGTGTTTATCATTCCCTACATCCTGCTCACAGAAATATTTGTGAGCAAGCTGTGTTGTGTTTTTTTCCCTGTGTTTTCTGTATGCATACATATATATAGATACCTACATAGAGGACATGTGCATCTGTTGAATCACAACATGGGCAGCTTCTTCATTTCAGCCTGCAGGTGAAGTAAAATGGTGCTAACTCAAACTATGAGTTTGAATTGTGAAACAGCATTTAAAGTGGGTTAAATTCTCAGACTCTCTTCCTGCTTTTTCTCTGTCCCTTACCTGTCCTTCCACATCTCCCTCTCATCTTTCCCTTTCTTTATACTCCTCTCCTCCGTCTCTCTTACCCTCCTCCCCCCTCCACCCTCAGTCCTACAGTTAAGACTTCAGCAGAGGAGGACACGAGAGCAGCTGGCAGACCAAGGCATCATGCCTCGTGAGTAACGCCTTCCAACACTGAGCTGCCGCACATGCAGGCGCACGCATGCACGCACACACACACACACACACACACTCAGAGTTCCACTTACATGCTTTTAGACTGTAGAGTGACTCAAGCAGACAAATGGAAAGAATGAGAAACAGAACAAGCGAGAAGAACATGTCAGACTCTGGTCCAGTTAGTAATAATATATACAGGTGGAGGCTCAGTTCCACGAAAGAACCAAAAGGGGAGGGGTATCTAGCCACGGTTTAATCTTTGGTTTATTCTGTCCAGGTTTGGAGATATCTGAGTTTTGTGTTTCCACCCAGAGACAATGGAAATGATACTCTGGATAATTCACAGATGTGAGCAGTTTTACTAGCACTACTTTTACTGAAGAAAAAGCCCCTGCAGAAACTGTCAACAGTTTTGTGGATTATCCAGATTAACAAAAACGCATAGTTTCTGTAATGAAATGTTCTGCTTTTACATTTTTTAATGTCATTTTTCTGTGCACAACCTGAATTCAACCCATCTTCTTTTATCATTCTCTACATCCTTTTTGGCCATGTGAGGCCATGTGGGGGCAGGCAATGTCACCTTATAAAATAATGGCAAACGTGTTCAGAAAAAGTAGCTCATCCACACATCAAGCAACATAAACATTTGGAGTCTTGTCGTCTTGTCTGCTTTCAGTCTCTATCAATTCCTCAGGAAAATATCTGACTCTTTAGCTGCCAGATTCTGTTATGTTCACCTGCAGGTCACTACGTTTGTCTGCTTAATGTTTGCTGCTGGGCAGGTAGTGGTACCTGCTAACCCTGCTGCAGCTGGGAACGATGATGATGAGAGCAGAGAGAGTGAAGCAGAACCTTAAAGTTGAGGGCCAGAAAACCAAAACAACGAGCTGAAAGAGGCTAAAATGCTCTGTAGAGCTGTGGGGAGCTGCTGCTCTCTGGGTTTATCACTACGAATCATTCATTTAACATTGTTTATATAAAAAATATTGATCAGTGCAGTTTTAAATATTGTAAATACCTCAGCCAATAATTTAACACAATAAACAATCGAATATCGTGTGTGTTGAAGATCCTGTAGGGTCAAACATTCAGTCCAGTGTGGGAAGTTTTTGTCTTTTCAGATGTGCCCTTTAATTGCAGCAGGTCCCCCCAGCTCAATCAGAATCACTCTGAAAATCTTGGGCTGCAGTGGCCTGATTTCCACAAGTTTCACATGAATAGATCATTGAATCTGACACTTTGCATTACATGTAAAAACAAAAAAGAAAAAAAATATCACCTGATCTGTGATTGTCTGTTGCAGTTCTGAAATGAAACAACAAAAATCAGACGCCAGCTGCTTGTAAAAGAACAAAAGAGGAAGACAGAGAAAGAAGTATGGAGATAAAGGGGAAAGAATCAGCAGATAATTTCACTGAACTTCAACCAGAAAGAAGGAACCAATCAGTGAAATCAGCTGCTGTAGTGTTTTCTTGGAATCAAACCTGTGTATTCTTGCTAGTTTGCACAGTGTGTAACCGATGCGCTTCCCTCTTCGTGAAATGGTGTAACCTAAGTCAAACTGCGTTAGAGCTGAGGTCGGCTTTGAAACTCTGTCCGTGAGCAAAAGACTTACACCGCAGATTAAGGCATGAAAAGGCAGGCAGAGAAACGGGCAGGAAGAAAAGAAAACAGTTAAGATGACAGATGCTCTAAAGAGAAGCAGATCCAGACAGCAGAGACGGATAAATCCACAGGTAGTGACAGATACGAAGGTGGACGTAGAGGAAGCAGGTGGATATATGCACCCGGCAGGCAGGGAGACAGGCAGATAGTGCCTGCAGCCAGCAAGTAGGCAGACAGGTCGGTGAGTGACCGCCGAGGAATGCTCTCGTGCTGGAAGAGCCTCTCAGTTCTAAGAGGAAACAGAGTCTGCTTTGCCAGATTTACATAGACTGTACCTGTTTACAGCACAGCGCCTGCACGGTGCCGCATCAAAGCGAAAGGCACACCCAAACACAACAGCACGGAGCGTGAGCTGGCCTTTATAAGACTGTGGCTTTGTGCTTTTAATGTCATATAGGACACAGTGATGAGAACATGGAGACCTGACTGTACTGTGCGAACTCTTAAATCCTCACTGCTGCTGCGATTAATGGCCCGGCATGTTCTTTAGGTCAGGGTAGCACTGGCTACGGCCGCCAACGCTTGGGTACGTGCCACAAATTTCAAATATTCATGAGAAAGCAAAGCGCTCAGTTTGTTTAGCATGAGACATTACACAGCAGACAGCCACTTGTAAACTATGATCTTATCGATTCCTGACGCATTAAAGCAGCGCTGTGTCGTCTTGGCAATGATGAGAGCAGTGAGTGATGCCAGTGTATAGTTTTTTTTTTGTTTTTTTTTTGGTCACTTGTCTGTAAGAACAAACAAGGGGACTGGGGACTTGGACCGCAGGCCAGGGATTTGTTGAATGATATCTCTGGCACCGTTTGCCATTTCACAGAGGCTCCAGCCTCCAGATAAACTGCTGGTAAGTGTGCGGGGGAACGGAATCCAGAGGCCCGGCGAGGCCCTATCAGTTTCTGGGAGTCTGTCACAGATAAGGCAGCAAGGAGAAATGCAATTGGCCAGCGCTTTTTTAAAAAAGAACTTTCAATTGGCTGTTTATCTCTTGATTGCAGGCGGTGGCGCAGATGGAGCAGGGTTGCAATGACGAGTATTTGTTAGTACACACTTTCTTACGCCCACACACTAGATGTCTTATCACTCTCCTAAACATCATCCGTCCTCCCAGCTCTTTACGTCCGACCCCAAAAATAAGCCATATTTCAGGGCGTCACAGCATCCTCCTCCTCCTCCTCTTTCTCCTCCTCTGTGCTGCTGTGGCTGTGATCCTTCAGATGCTGGCTGACTCTGCCTGGCTGTGTTATTCCTGCTGGGGAGATGGACACGGCACAGGGTCTGTGTATATATTACCCAGGGAACATCTGGTGTTTATTAGGCTATTCAAGAATCCACCCCGGCCTCTCAGGCCTGATTGGCGTGTGGCCTGCATAGGAGCACACTGTCTGCCTGCTGGCCACAGGTCTGCCTCTGCACACACACACACACACATACAATCTAATATTTCCTCATAAAGATAATAGGGCTGTAGCTGCAGGTTTACTGTGCTTTTTCCTGTGCTATGCTTTCGTGCATAAAAACACCCCTTTTTCATCTCCATGGCAAGACTGCTTTAATCCTCAGTGGATGGAAACACAAAGGGAATTATTCCTGCCTAATGCACCGTACGTCTTACCTCTTAGTGTCGTGTTTACGTTTGACAGATACAGTCAGCAGGTATATGTATTGCAATAGGTTTAAAGTGCATGTATGTGTTTAATACTGCTGCAGACTGTTTAAAAGTCTGTAAGCCGGCCTCAGACTCACCGGCTCATGTTACATTATGCCAACGCGGGTCAGTGCAGCCACGGTGGAACGCGTTTTCAGGCAGTTTGGTTGCACAGTTTAAACACACTTAAAGCTCAGAGTGTCCCCGTAATGTCAATGACAGGTGAGGCAGGACAGGGTTAGACAGAATCTGTTATAAACACAAGGTGACGTCATCCTGTTGGTGGACGGTAACGGCTGGACAGTGTGACCACGGGCTGGCAGCTGATGCTTCCCCACTTTCCCCTCTGAGGAAGGACACTGGATCCATGCTGGCAAACTGGATCATCTGCTTTACCCACTGCCTCCTTACATCCCCCTTGTCCCTCCTTTATTTCTTTTTGTTTTCTTCCCTTCCTTCCATCCTCCATTCTTATTTCAATTTCTGCTTCAAAATTCTCCTCTTTTAAATGTCTTTCTTTCTTTTCCATCCTTTTGTTTTTACATTAACTGTAATTTCTGCTTTAAATCTTTGCTTTCCTTTCCTTATTTGTTCCTTTCTTTCCTCCCTTTCTGCCTTTTCACATTACTTTTATCGCTCATTCATTTATTCCTGCTCTTTCTTTCTTATCTGATCTTTCCTTGCTTAATTTGTTCTTTCATTCACACCTTAATGTTCTTCAGTGAGCTACTCTCAGTGACATACAGTGCATCTGTCCTCTCTTCGTCTTAGTTTCACAGACAGACAGACAGACTGATGTCTGATTTGAATGAGACATTAAGCTAAATATTTGCTGTATGTGGAAATGAAGAAAGCTTTGAAGCATCACATTTCATTTTTTCATCAGACAGTAATACTCCACCTGAGTCGTCCAACACAAAGCTCAGTATCATTCATTCCATTCTGGCATCGTATCCTGTTCCATCCCTCAGAAATATCCCACTAAAATTATATTTGACCAAATAAGTGCTGTTGCTCTTTCTCTCACTCAGTATAATCAAACTGATTTGGTGAGCTCTGCTCACTGCTGGGCAGTCAGTCCTGTGAGCGCTGCAGATGGATCGTGGGCCAGGTTAGCCCCGGCCCTGATTATTTATACTGGATTTAACAGAGCTTGTGGAAGGCTGGAAATCTCACCTTGCTGCAGCCACTTAATTACAGCCACTCCATTTATTTTTCTAGTACTCAAAGTGTCTGCAGTGGTAGTGGAGCATCTGGACACATATCACAACTGATCCGAAACTGAAATATTGATTATATCGATTGCCTCGACCTGCTCTAGATGAAAAGTTTCACCGGGTGACTGGTGAATCCAGTGATGGAGGACGCATTTATATTCTGTACTGTGAAACTACTACAAATAAATGTTCTCCATTCAAAGTTTTACTTAAGTGAAAAAAAATATGCATTATCAACCAAATGTACTGAAGCATGGAGGGCTGTAACTCTGACCTGAATGTGAGTCCTGTACTCTCAGTGATAACTCTCAGCCTGTACAGTAGGGATCATTCACTGTCTGCCTTTTTGGCTGACTTTGGCTGACTGCAGCCAAGCAGTGCCCCCTTCAACACTGAACTCGAATGAGAGGTCAGCATCGCCCACAGAAATCCAGTCTGTCTACAGCCACAACATATTTCAGGATTAGGACACTACATGATTTGTTTTTGGATTCATTTGAATGAATTACATGTTACATCTTACATGTGTTTTATTGAATTTTACTAAACTTTATTGTTCAACTGACAGATCTAATGCTAATGTGTTAGCAGCATTGTCCTTAGTTAGTTTCCAGCACTGCAGTATGTTTAGCCAGTGTTTCCCTGGTGTGTCCCATGTTGTTGATGGTGTGGTCCTGCTGTGTGTTGTGCAGACCCGGCCTCAGACGGCTCCTCTCTGGAGGCCCAGCTGAGGCTAAAGCGAGCCCGGCTCGCCGAGGATCTGAATGAGAAGCTGGCTCTCAGGCCGGGGCCTCTGGAGCTGGTCCAAAAGAAAATCATTCCCCTAGACTCTGCCGACACAATGACAGGTATCAGCAGAGAGACGCCTGCTTTGTAGTGTAACACACCTTTAACACCTGCTGCATCTCAACCTGCGAGACTCCGGCTTTGTTTGTGTGGGTGGTGGTGAAGTTTAGCTTTAGAGTTTGTGTTAAGGAAAAAGGAGAGCACGCTTCCCTCCTGTGTGTGTGTGTGTATTAACAAACCATTGTTCAAGTCATTTACTTAGCAGTACAAAGCACTCTGTTGGAGATTGTAATCTACTCAAACAAGCATGTACTTTAATGACCGCACTGCACAGTGTTTATTTTAGGTCCTTTATGAACATTATATTCCTCCACCACGAAAAGCTTTGTGACTGTTGCATGATATGGACACTCTGTGGATTAGTTAAAAAAGTGTAAAAAAGGCCAATAAATGAATGACAGTACATCTGATTGTCCCACCAGTGGCCCCCAAATTTCCTGACTTGCTCATTACAAGTCACAAGATGGAAAGACAATACCGGGCACACGAGTAAAACCAGGAAGTGCATCTCTGGTTTTTTTCCCCACGCCTTTATCTTTACCTTTGTAAACCCTTTGTAAAGGGTTTAATGCAATTTAAAACTACAGGTCACAGAACTCTCAGGGCAGCAAAACAAACTATTGTCATTTTAATAATATCTGAATTTATGCTGTGCACTGCATGAATCTGTGAACAGCAGGTCAGAGGGCAGTCAGCAGGCCAATAATGCTATCATTCAAACTGATCCACTGTCTGAAAATGCCCAAAATGACCACTGTCTTGTTTTGTAGATGCATTTTTGATGAACGATAACAGTTAGAGCTGAGCTCACCCACAAACACATGGCATTTTCTGACTACTTCATAATAAAAGTCAGCTCAGTTTGCATTAGCAATACATACAGCATTTTCTTCTGGGAATGTCACCACACACATGCAGTTTGTAGTAGTGCAGATACATAAATACTGCAGTATTTTCATCAATGGGCCGTAGAGAATAAATGTCTGTTGAGTTACTATCTGTCTCCATTGTGTTACCTCATTCGGTGACAGATAGTAATTTAACAGACATTTATTTAAATGAAGATCTTCGAGATTTCCACTTTAACGTGATTCGAATTTGTTGGCAGGGGAAAATATTTATTTGTGTTACTTACACGAGGAATGTTATTTACATTATTTTTTTTAGAACAACAGGTCTATTCCACGTTTCTTGTCATCAGTCTGGATCTCCAAAAATGCTGTTAGTGTGGCTCTGAATAGAATTCTTCTTCATCTTCTTCTGCTTCAAAAAAGCTGCTTTGACATGAGTATTTACAAATGTATATTATAGACTCAAGTGTTTGGGGAGCTCCTCTGAGATCTCCATCTCCTCTCGTGTTTGATTGTACAGCATGCATGCTTAGACACTCCATTGATTTAATGTTGCATGAAGCGTCGGGCCTTGGTCGTCCCACTGCGCCGCTCTGACCTCGCACTGTTTGTCTTCCAGTCCCCGACATGTTACTCGCTCTCTCTCTCTCTCTATAGCATTCTTGGCAGCGCGGCTTGTGTTTTAGCGGTTTTATGTTTGCCCCCTTGAGCTCCCAGTAAACATGTTGCGTAAAGGAGCCGACGGCCTGCAGTCAGCTGGTTTACACTACCTCTTCAGGAGGAGGGGAGCGCCATTTATTGAGATGAACAGCAGCTGTATTTGGATCCACCCTTTTTCTTCAGAAGTGGAGATGTGTGTTTCAGTTTGAGTGCATCTTTTGTGTGCATGTGTGCGCATACCTGTGTGTATGTTTGTACCCACCTCCTCCCAGTGTTTGGTCTCTGCTTTAAGTCGGCGAGCCACCCGCAAAGCTTCATGATAGGACCAGGCTGTTGCGTTCCCCTCGCCTGCAGCATTAACCCTTCACCTTAAAGCTCAATATATCCCCTTACACAACACTCCCAACGATTGGTTCAACCTCTGTCCGGTAATTTTGGAAACTATGTGACCCTCTGTAACTTCTGAACCAGCCACTTGAAAAGCGGAAGTGTACACAGCTCGCAGATTTCCTGTAATTCTGCCATCTCAATCTCCTGGTGACATCAAATTGACTTAAAAGACTCATGGAGACAGCGTGTACTGGACTGTGTGTAGCAGAGCGAGACCAGCAAGTTCACCCGTGAACCTGTCAGAGTGTGTGTGTGTGTGTGTGTGACTGCAGAGAGGGAAGGAGTTAAACATGAACAGGTGGGAGGAAATGGCATTTAGGACAATGCTATGCACTAAGCTGTGTGTTAAGCTCCATCAGTGTGTGTGTGTGTGTGTGTGTGTGTGTGTGTGTGTGTCGTGAGGTCACTGAGTTGCACAGAAAGGGCCTGGTGCTGTGATTGAAACCAGGGTCTGTTCCCCGCTGTCACATGTTTGGATACAAAAAGAGAATCTTATACCTCTGCACACACACAACACACACAGACACACAACACACACCAACCTTTACCACCTCCCTCCCCTCAGCTCTGTTAGATAGCTGCTCTTAGCTCCTCCAATCAAAGCTGCGTTCGATATCAGCCCGGCCAATCAGGAGGGTGGTGGAGGTAAAGTGGCGGTGTCAGTCTCTCACTCACACAGCGTAACACCTCCGGGCTGAGTGTGGTACTAGGTGTCAGTGACAGACAGGCAGTGTGTGAAAACCAATGTCCAGCAGTTTGCAATGATCACGTTTCTACAAACACTGTTCTATGGCTGTTATACTTCCTATAATAGGTCATATAACCTTAAAAATACATACATACATATTAGAAATGCATTATTTATTCACTAACCTTATACTTCCTTTAGCTTAATCAAGACCTCATACTTCATGATTAATAATATTGTATTTCACTACGAAGAGGACAGGGATTATGGCCTTATCAAAAAGACATGCAGAGTAGGTGGAAGTATGTATCATGTATCAGATGTTCCTCTCAGGCTGTATACAACCACAACCAGCACGTACACGAAGCTAAACCCAGGGTGAAAATGTTTGCAGATCTCTCGCTGCTCATTCACTGCTGGGAGCGTACGTTAGAAATAAAGACGGCTCGGTTGAGTGTACCAACACCTTTATCAGCTCATCTGAATCGTGGCAGCTGCAGCTGGACAGTGAAAGGACACAGTTCAGAAATATTTTGGCGGGTGCGTCAAACTGAAACTGTACTAATGTAGGAGACTAAAAAACTGTGTTTTGAACACAAGAAACAGAAGTATGTCATCAGGCTGAAAACAAACCTCCACGTTAGCCAGATCATTTTTAAGAGAAAACAAAGGTGAATGATAAAATTGTGGCCCAAACTTCCATCAGGTTACAGACCGGCATCCTTGTTCAGCTTTGACCTGTTGTATTTACTGTAGCTGTGCAGGTACAGATCTCCGAAATGACTTACAACACTTATCTTTACTGATTGAAAAGATGGCCACATCCTAATAACCAAACACACACACACACACACACACACACACACAAAAAACAACTTGAATTATCCTTTAAAAGCATGCTTTGAGTCATTCCATTAAATACTACATTCCAGCTCACTGACCCCCCCTCCCCGCCTGTCTCTCTGTCTGCTCTCCTTACAGTAAACCATGGTAAGTTCCCTAAGCAGGATGACTCCTATGCATTTGAGGAGGACAGCAGCAGTGAGAGTCTGTCTCCAGAGCAGCACCACAGTGATGAGTCTCAGGGCTCAGCCTGCCCTTCCTCTGAGGCTGTGGGCAGCACGCCCTCCTCCTCGTCCTCACCCGCCCTCACCAGCCCGCGTCAGGTACAAAAAAAAAAAAAAAAAAAACACACAGTCATAAATGCCTGGCTTTGCTTCCCTCCATCTGTCTTGTACTCCTGTTTTGCTGCACCTCCAGCAGCTGTTGCCACAGCTTTGGTTGTTCTGCCCTCCTGTGGCGGCAGAGGGAACCGTATCGTCGTCCTCTGTTTTCCCACTGACCGTTGGACTGAGTTGAACTAGGCAGGTGTCACATTCCTGCGTGCCGAGCCATCCCCCCAGGCACAGCTGCCTTTATTTCCTGACTGCTTACCTCTGGCTCACGATGACCTCATTCCAACGGTCACCATCAGCAACGGTCACTTGACTGAAGCTCGTGCCAGAACAGGGTTGTTTATATCTGTTAGACTTGTGCCTCTGAAATGTTCCAACTGAATCCTCAGCTCTCAGCGTGTCAGGTCGGTTTGAAATGTCTGTGTAGAGCTTTCTGGAAACATCAGTACATGGGGATAATTATTCTAACTTCAAACTGAGTGTCAGCCTCCACGCCTCCTCAGTTCAGCTTCATGATCCTGAAGGAGAGATTGGTGTTGTCAGACCGTAAAACACAAAATCCCCAGAATCAGTAACATTCAAACGAATGAAATCAACTGGTAGATTTTTCCTCAGTTATTATACTGTATACTATGATCTAATTGTTAAGTATCGTTTGGCACAAGGCCTTTGTCAGTGGGAGGGGATATTATAAAATAACCTGGTGGATAAACCTGTTGGAGTGAAACTCAGCCTCTAAACAGACCAGTTTACCAAATGAAGCACAAAGGGAAGAGAGCTGTAGTCTCACTGTGTAAAACTGCTGTATCGTCCACATTAATACGCAGTTGAAGCTGAAGCAGACAGAACATATTATAGAGTATATTTCCAAACAATTAGTAATTTTAAAAAATTCCTGGTTTTGACCCATAAAAGATTTTGGTCATATATCTGATTAGCTAGTGGAGTACTTTCTGTGGATGGAAACGTTGGTCAGTCCACCACTTGTTTCAGTCCAGACTGAAACAGCTGTCAGATATTGGATGGATTGCTATGAAATTTGGCTCAGACGTTCACGGCTCCTATCAATCCTACCGACCTGCTGATCCCCTGACTCTGCGTTTACAAGTTCTGATTCACACTGAAATGTCTTGTCAAACATCAGACTGTGGGACGGACTGCCATTCATCTTCCCCACAGGCAGTTCCTTTCCTCACGTAAAAGTGTCAGTACCACAGTGTTAAACTAAGTCAGTCATTCAAAATGTATGTTATTACCAGCACAATATACTTAAAGTATAAAAGTAAAGGTACTCATATCTTATTTTATTGGTGAACAGGGGGGTGCAGCCAGAGACCCGCCTGATCAGAGCCAGGATGAAGGCCTGTCTGGTGCCAACAACAGCCAGGCTACTCCCCCCATACCTGTTCCTGCTATTGTCAAGGTCAGCTGACATGTAAAACATTTGCACATGCCTGGTTAAGACCACCAAGCCTGCCCGCTCACACCGTCTCACCCTCTTCACTCTCCACAGTCCAAGACGTCAGACAAGAACCGACACAAGAAACCCAAAGATGTGAAGCCCAAAGTGAAGAAGCTCAAGTACCACCAGTACATTCCTCCGGACCAGAAGGCAGAGAAGTCCCCTCCGCCCATGGACTCAGCCTACGCCCGACTCCTGCAGCAGCAGCAGCTCTTCCTGCAGCTGCAGATCCTCAGCCAGCAGAAACACTCTCACACACATCCACAGACGCAGCAGTCGCAGCCGCACGCACACACCCCGCAGACACAGGCCCAGGCTCAGCAGAGACAGCCTGCTTTCAGCTACCAGCCTCACCCACCGGCCCAGACCCAGAAGTAAGTCACTTACTAACTGTTCCTGGAGCTTTCAGCTGCGTGCTGTCACAGTCATCATCAATTCAGGGAGTTTGCTTAGACCCGTACGTAGATCACAGGATGATGGGGTCAGGTTAATGCTGATGAACAGTGTCATTCAGTCAAAAGTAGACCCTGATACATTATCAATAAAGGTTTAATACAACAGGTCCTCATGTCTGGAGTTGTAAATGTTAAATCATCATTAGCTGTTTAGCAGTTTATGTATATTTGAACTGTGTGTTGCTGTAAGTGATTGATCCCACTTCGCTCGTCTCATTCCAGAGGATCCAGTGAGCAGATACCAGCTTGTAGCTCCAGTGGTCCGTCCAGCACAGCCAACAGTAACTCCTCCTCTCCAGTCAAAAACACATATCCCAACCCAAGTAACATCTCACCGGTCAAACCTGGGCCCCTGCCAGCCAATCTAGATGACCTGAAAGTAGGTGTTAATGGAATTCAGATAAACAGTCTTCACTGTGGAAGAAAGACTCCATCTAATCCCATCTGTGTTGTTGTTCTCTGTAAGGTATCAGAGCTCAGGCAGCACCTGCGTATTCGTGGCTTGCCTGTCTCAGGTACCAAGACCGCCCTCATCGAGCGACTCCGGCCCTTTAAGGACTCCAACGCCAGCTCCTCGCCCTCGGGCTCCTCCGACATCACCACAGTGACCTTCCCTGTCACGCCCACAGGGTCCCTGTCCTCCTACCAGTCCCCGTCCTCCTCCAGCGTCCTGTCTCAGGGAGGCTACTATCCTTACCCCAGCACCTCCTCCACCCCTCCCATCTCTCCGGCCTCCTCGGAGCTGTCCCTCAGCGGCTCGCTCCCCGACAGCTTCAGCGATGTGCCCATGTCCTCGCCGACGCAGTTTGCCCTGCAGCCGTCCCCAGCCCAGCTCAGCATGGAGGACGGCCTGGGAGGAGGCAACCAGGGAGGTGGGGGACAGAGGGCAGGGGAGGGTGGAGGTATGGATGGCCTGGAAGCTGAAAAAGATAAAATGCTGGTGGAGAAGCAGAAGGTGATTGAGGAGCTGACGTGGAAGCTGCACCAGGAGCAGAGACAGGTGGGTGACAATCAGTGTGTCAGGCTACAGTAATGAACCACGAGTACAGATCAGAGTAGGAAGAATAGATGATTTCCAAATCATCAATCAAATATATGATCATCTTTGATCATATATTTGATTGTTTGCACATAAGATATTGACATATTTACACTCATCAGGTTGAAGAGCTGAAGATGCAGCTCCACAAGAGGAAACGCTGCTATGGAGCAACACAGGACCCTCCTCCATCTCACCCCTCCATGCACCACCAGCAGACTCCAGCCATGATGGGCCAGCACTTCTTTGGGGTGACTATCAAGCAGGAGCCAATGTCCCTGTCCTCCAGCTGTCCCCTGTCCTCTCCCAAACAGCTCAAGAGCCCTCCTGGCAGCTGCATGGAGGAAATGGGACACTGCAACACCTCCGTCTCCAACCTGGGGGGCCCCAGTGGGCCACAATGTATGGACACAACCCCTTCCTCCGGCAGCCCCTCCACCATGTCTGCTTTCCTCAGTCCACAGTGCTCCCCACAAGACTCTCCCAACGGAAAGCCTTCCAGTAGTCCCCAGCCTTCGTCTCCCAATAACCCCTACCTGCTGTCACCTCCGCTGGGAAGGGACGGCTGCGGCCACCCCCACACCCCGGGCAACAACCGAGCACGCAACATGCCGGTATGAATCACCATTCTTAACTGCTCTGTGAACAGTGTCTGTCATTTTAGTTTAGAGTGTTAGCATGCTAACACCTGCTAATTAAAGTATTGCTGACACTGATGTGAATGCCTTTAGTGTTGTGGGTATTTGGTCATAAATCAAAGCGCTCCACAAATTCAAATACTGACGTGATGGCAGAGGATCATCATCAGCGTTATTATAATTCATATAATTCATCCTGTGGGAAACATGAACATCTGTCCCACATTTCATGGCCACTTACCAAACAGCTGTCACAGACTTTCACTATTGACCAAAAAAAAATGTCAACCAGGGGATCAGAACAGTCGGCTGGATTTAATCCTCTGTGGACCGCGTGTCCCAAATTTCACAGCAATCTATCCAATATTTATCAAAAAAATATTTCAGAGTGGTCCACAGTGTTTGAGCTGACCAGCTGCCATCCCCAGCCCCACTCACAGGACTAAAAACACCTTCATCCTTTGGTCAGTGTTCCAGTTTTGGAGCCAAGCTGTGGTGATTTACCCTCTGCTGCATATCCGAAAATAACAGTGTATCTCAGTGTTGCCTTCAGGCTCAGGCTCTTTTGCATGTTGATTTCTAACGCACGCGGTTACATGTTACTTTTGGCTCATGACAGATCCAGCAGAAGAGCGGTGCCCAGCCCGTGAACTGTTCCTATACCTCTGACCAAAGAGGCCTTCAGGGAGTCTTTCCCAACTCAGCCGACTGTGGCCTCAGCCACGGCGGCTCAGCCAAAGCTGACAGCCAGAATATGCAACCAAAGGTAAACGACGTCACGTCCGGGTTGAGTGCGTTTGCGGTGTTGTCACCTCGGTGTTACGTACTTCATCTGAATCACCTCACACTCACGTAACCATTTTTCTCTTTCCCATTCATTTGTGGTCTGTCTGACTCTATATAATTGTCTGTTGTTACGAGGTTCATTCTTGTCATATCTCTATTCTTTAAGAGTTTGTCTGTTTTCATTACATATTCCTTCACGTCAGTGACTCTTCCTTTACAATAACACAACGCCAACCCATTTCTCACAGATAAATGTTTAATGTGATGAGAGTATTCGAACACGAGGGCCTTATTTTTTTTTTTTTTTTTATCTGTAGTACACTCATATTTGCTAAGCTCCCCTATTCTAATTGGTCTAATGTCACTTTTCACCTATTTCTCATATAGATTTCAGTATTGCCCTCTCCTCGGCATGTTGGCCAAAAGAGCCAGGTCTCTCCCCCTGCCTTCAGTAGCTCAGATTCAGATGCATCTGACTTAAGACAGCCCCCATGCTATGAGGATGCAGTGAAGCAGGTAAACTCAAACCCGTGCTAAAATTCAGTAGATAATGGCTGGCCGTTGATTTTATTTTACCTATCGGCGTTGCTCTAATTCCACTTTTCCTCCTGTCTTCTTCTTTTTTTTTTTTTTTTTGTCCCATCACCTCTGTCGCACCTCCTTTATTCATCCATTTGCTTTGTTTACTGCACTAACTTTTCACCCTTTACCAAGTCTGAAGCACACTGGTGTTTTAGTCGTACAAACATTTTTCTGACGGCAGATGTTTCTCTAGTAAGTCGAATTAAACAAACAAATGATTCAATAAATGTGTTTCACTTTGAGAGAGAGCTGCTAGAGAGCAACTGGTACACTGGCCAGGGTGAATGGTGATGGTTTCGGTTTTTCTGTCTCTGAGACTTTTGTCTCCTCCCCGATACAGTGAATCTGAAAGGAATTTCATCACCTACCGGAAACAGTGTCCCCCGTTATGTCTCTCATGTTTTGTTTCCTTTTTTTTCTTTCCAAAATATTTAGTTGAACTAATTTGAACTAACACTCAGTTCGTGTAAGTTTGTGTAAGTGAAGAGAACAATAGCTGAAAAGGGGGGACAGAGCGCTCAGTGGGACAGAAAGACAGTGGTGGAGTACAACTCTGATCATTCCAATGAAAACCCTTTGACAGCCACATGTTAGGATAAAGCTATAAAAGTTAGTTAAAGACATTTATCTCAACCGGTAAACTGTCTGTCAGTCTGTCCCCAAGAAAAGTTTGTGTTACAGAAACTCCTGCAGGTCTGAGTAGACTGCTTGAAGGCTTGCTAATGTTTCATGTTAAATCATTTAACATAACTGCTGAGACTCTGTTCAATTCATAAAAAGAATCTTTTTATTTTTTTTGATTACCATTACAGCAACTGACCAGAAGTCAGCAGATGGATGAACTTTTGGATGTGCTCATAGAGAGTGGAGGTAAGGTGAAATCTTAATCAATCTGCAGCTGGCACTGCACATACATGTGTGAGTCAGAGTAGAATCTGTATGTAAATCACCAAGTGCACTGGCTTAGAGTTTCACCTAAGGGTCAGAGTCTAACTCCACACGTTGGTATCAGATCCCACTTCCTGCTGTGACCCTCCCTCCTCTCCTCTTTCTCTTCAAGAGATGCCAGCTAACGCCAGAGAAGACAGGGAGAGGTCCTCTGTAACCAAAGTTGTGCCTCACATTACTGTGTCCCCAGGGTGTCCCGGCCTCCTCATCCCGAGGTTCCACCGCCATTACGAGCACCTGTACCCCTCCCAGCCCCCTTACGACCACTCGGCCAACCACATCACAGAGAGCCACCTGGAAACTCTGCTGGGAAGTCCAGTTGGACGGGGAGGGGAGGCGGCCCTTCTCAAAATGGCTACCGAGGACAGGGGCCTGGAAGACGAGGGGACCAGAGAGGGCGAAGGGTACGGCAGCCCCCACAACCACCACCGCCACCCTCACCATCCCCCACAGGACAAACTGCTGGCCAACAGAGATCAGATGGACACCCCTCTGTCGCCCATCAGCACCAAGGCGTCCACCTTCCCCGAGGTGCAGGGGATGGTCAGCATGACTTTCAGCGAGACGCCGTGGGAGACGATGGAGTGGCTGGACCTGATGCCGCCCAGCTCAGCCACGGCCTTCAGTGTGGCTCCACCCAGCGGCCCCAGCATCTTCAACACAGAGTTCCTGGATGTCACAGACATTAACTTGAACTCTGCCATGGACCTCCACCTGGAGCACTGGTGAATGCTGCATCGCCACCCAAGTGCTGGCTAGCAACAAGCTAGCCGTCCGCCGTCTCTCACACACAAGACACCGGCTTGAAAGTAGCTGTACGGACCGCTGATACCAGCTCCGACCATATCAAAGAACAACTGAATTCTTCCCTTTACAGCTTCAGTCCAAATGCCAGAATTAGCTTCTTGTTATCATCCAGTGGGTTGTTGCAGAGTAGACCGTTAGCCTGCGTTCACAGATCGACGGCTGAGTCAGAGGCTGAACTGCAGATTTAGATTTTGACTTATTTCCTCCACTTCATTGAAATGAGGCTCTCATGTTGTCGTCAAACCCAGAATCCAAAGACCAGGTGCTTTTTGACATGCTCGTCGTCCTTTTTGGGACGACGACACGCACAACTGCCAAATAAGTATGACAGCGGACGGATGAAGGACGGAGGGACATGACTACAGAGCTTTATACCAACACTTTATGCAATATCAGTGTTACACCACCTAGACTTGAAGACACATTTTGACAATCATTGTATACTTTCTGAGTCTGTGTTTGTATTACTGGAAAAAAAAAAGAAATGAAAGGAATTAAAAAGTGAATTGGATTTCTTAGCACGGCCATTTTGTAAATATCATAACTATCTGTACTGACAGAGACAAGTTGACGTCTGCATATTTTGTCAGTGGGTGTGGGAAAGGACACAAACCACAAATCAAATGTATTGTGTAATCAAGTCCTCATTTGATGTAAATATGACCAAAAAAAAAAAAAAAAAAAACCCTCACTGTGCACCTCTAGCTTAAAACACATTTGTCACAGTTTGCTTGAACGTAGAATATGTGTGTAGAAGTGGTTGTCATTCCTTTGAAGGTCCTTTTTTTTTTTTTTTTTTATACAAGTTTCTTTTCACTCTTTGGCTTTTTCATCCACAGAGAAATGAATGTCTTTGAAAACCATTGGTCTTATCGTTTTAATTGGCAGACAGAACTGTGCCTTACCTGCAACATCTTTTTTTGTATACAATTTTTATACAGATCTCCCCTTTACAATTTTATATGAACTTACTGTTCCCTGAAACCTATTGACAGATGTTAATGGAGAAAGCTCCAACATCTGCAGCTGCAAAATCAGACGAATGTTTATGAAAAATACAACTTCATCTCTATTTTTACGTACTTTTATTTTTGTCCTTACAAATTTTACCCTTTTTCTGTCTCCGGGCCAATCACAGTTATTTATTTTGTGTTTTTTATATTTATACTTTATCCTGTATTTATACTGGCATTCCTCTCTAAACAGATTGGGACTCCTTTTGATTTACCAGAAAACTCCAGTGCTGCCATTTTGACCTCGGACATTTCTTTTGTAAATCAGTCCTCTTAAAAATGTGACGCAGAGTGAAGGAACCACTTTGAAAAGCCATGCTCTCTTAAAACACGTCTCCTTAAAGAATCATGTGAAGTGGAAAAATGCCCGCTATTAGCACTTGTGAATAGGAAAATGTAATATATTCAGACCTTTACTGTGAATACTGAATATGACACAGCACCAACATGTAAACTGAAGCCAGCGTAGACACACAGTAGTTAATCCTAATGTGAGAAGTTTTAGTTTGGGTCAGTAATTTTAGTTTATTTTTCACATGTGTATAAACTTGAAGGAATGGTTTAACATTCTGGGGAATATATTTATCACGTTTCCTCCTGAGAGTCAGATGAGATCATTGATGTGTGTTATCTTTACCTCGCAGAGACAGGAAACAGAATCAAACTCTGCATCCAGCACCTCTAACTTACTCAGTCCTTCTCCTCCCCCGTCAGACACCAGGCCGCAATGAGGTCCCACCGTCGTTCACTGTCCTTGGCAACGTGCTGAGCCTTTCCCCAAAATAAGGTTAGTCTTAGTCAGCGTCTCTGTCACAAACATCTCTAAAGCTTAGGTTAATTATCCAGCACACAATCCTCATAGAAACACAAATTATTATTTTTGCACTTGGGTTTTTGTAGCAGAGGTGCTGGTCGCTGGATTTTGTTACAGACAGAGCCCAGCTACCTTTATGCTAAGCTAAGATGGGTGTCTCCTGTTCAGCTCCATACTAACTGAACAGATACGAGACTGGCTTCCGTGTTCTCATCTAACTCTCAGCAAGAAAAGTAAATGAGTGTTTTATTTCCCAGAATGCCACTCTGTTTCTGTTGGAGCATTGGCCTATAGCATGCAGCTGCGTTTACAGCTCCGTCCTCTGTAAACGTGAGTCTCACTTTTGAATTCTGTTTCGACCAAATATTGCTTTTTTTTTTTTTTATTTACTTATGAAGTGTTGCACTTATTAAATGGGTTCTGTGGTGAAATGCAGGCTGTTAATGCCCCCATCTTGAATATAAGACAAAGTTTATAATTCTTTACTTTCTGTCCTCTGTTGGCCTTTTTTTTTTTTTTTTCAAAGAAACTCTTATCTGGGTTCATTTCACAATAATTTTCCCTAATCGAGAAAATATCACATCTGACAGAAGCTTCCATGTTGCTTGGCCACTGACTTGCTTTACTATTGTAAACAACAATATTTGCCTGCCTCCCTGTATACTACAGAAAGAAAAGCAATAAACTTATCACAGCAAATTCATTTCCGCAGGTACTTTATTTTTTTATTTACGTCCAAATCAGAAGAAATGAAACACAATACAGCTTTTTCATCTTTTCCATGGGAACTTTATTTGTAACCCTCGATAAAGATACAATATAATATTCATTGCCCTTAATATTATCTTATAATCTAATATGAACATTCTAGTAAATTGCAATTTATACAACATGTACCCTGGAGATTCATATTCACCAGTGGTAAGTTAGCTTCCTGGAAACACATCTCATGAGAGAAGAACAGACCTGGAGACCTGTTTGCAGTGAAACAGCTTCTTCTGTTGTGTTAAATGCGACCGTGGACTTTCTCAGGGGTTTGCACCATTTCACCATTAGAAAGAACAGAGCTGACAGAATTCTCCTGGTGAACTGGACAGAGAACCGTGTCTGGTCTACAGTGACCCTCTCCACCCATCTTGGTTTGTAATGTTCCGCCCTCCCGAGTACGCCACAAGACCATAGAGACCATCCTCCAACATGGCTAACATCTGTAGAGGCCCGTGTCGTAGACGTTTAGGTAGAATGTAAAGGGGAGCTCCGCCGATTTTACACAAAGTTCAGTTAACTCGTCTGAACTTTTGTTTTGGAGCTTGTGCCATACGAAGCGCTGTTAGGGCAGGATATCTCAGCCTCTGCTGCATCAATTTTGACCGTTTTTTTTTTTTTTTTATTGTTAAAATCTGTCTCTTTGTGAGACTCCCAACTTTTTTAAAGTACAATACTAAAATCACTGCAGTGTCCCTTTAGGTACGGCAGTTCCTTTAATGTAATGACACTGAATGTAATAAAGCCTGTAGTGGAGGTAAATGCCAAAAACACAAAGAAAAAATTACATTATTAGAATCTGAAGGACGAGGCTGTTTTCAATTTAATATTCACGGGATTCATGGGAAAGAAAATATAAATAATGCCATCCTCACACTGAAAAGTCATTTATTACAAGTCTCTACAGCGTCCCAGTGTTGAAGGATTAGCATCCCTACACACAGTTTGATTACGTAGCTAACTCCAAGTTGTGTGACGTTTGTCCACTAATGTCCATCCTGTGGGTGAGAGACCCTGCCTGGCAGACATGGCTTTCTGAGAGGGAATAACAGGGAGGATCTCAATAGTCTCAGATTTGCAGCTTCCCTTTCACCTGGTCCAGTACGGTAAACTTTTAGTAAAAATCAGCGCCGGTGGAGGAAGACAGGCGAGGGAACGTGTCTTTAGACTACAGAGACGCATCCCAGGTGTAATACATGGTTTGGCGTGGAAACATTCTATCATCAGTGCAAGCCAGAGAGACATGCCGAGTCACAGAGGAGCATGCTGAGTTCATGGTGACCTTAAGGGTCAAAGAGCAGTAACTATCCGGGGAGCGACCTTCCTTCCTCCTCTCCTGACAGGTGTGTGGTTAGTGGACAGTTTGTCGTTTAGCAGCATCGACGGGTATCATTTGTCTCAACAGGAAAACCCCAGGACTTGTGTAGTTACTGCTGTTTGCCTTTGTGTGGCAGTATGTTGGACCTGTGATCAGTGTGGATGAGCAGTTTAACTGTACAGTGCTATGACAGGCTGCTGAGGAGCATTAAGGCTCTTTCTCAAACCGAAGCTAAACCTCTGATCATCTCTGTGTTTCAGAAAAGAGCCTTAAGTGTCGAGCAGAGCCTGCCAGAAACAGCAGATTAGATGCACTATATACATACACATTTACATTGAGGGACATGACGTCCTAAAGTAACTTTACATCAGGCAACGTAGCACTGGCTTAGCCCCAGTTTGTTTCTCTCATCTATTATTATTTTAGTCTTTAGAAATTAGCATCTTCTTCTCTGCAGGATAAATAGTTGCTGAAAAACTATTTCCAGATTTAAAAAAACAAAACAAAAATTCGTCAGTCTGAATTTAAAAACTGAGGTTCTATCAGTTGTAAGTCAACATTAGTTCAGTCATGTCTGAAATGAAATGTGAGCTTTAGCAGTTGGTTGCTCCAGAGAACTGAGTCTAGTCTCAGCTCATCACCTTCAGGAGAACTTTAACAGTTAAACTTTCATACAGCCACATCAACTATGAAACAAAATGAAGTGTAATATTAAGTCGGCTACATTTGATGAACATTAACATGCTGAGCTCATTTCCAGGATGGAGCTGCTGGTGGTGAACGTTAATTAGACGCTCAAGATTGAAATGTTTCTGCCTTTTCAGCCAAAAAAAAAAAGATCATTTCAAGTTTTAGTTGTTCACAACTTAAATCCACCGAACAGCAACTATACATAACAGATTTTTTTTTTATTGTGCAGTGTACATAACGGACAGAGACTTTAAAGACTCTGCAAATACCTGTGTTGTTAAATGACCTTCTGGGGTTTTTGAAGCTCACCGGGGATTTATCCTTCATAAAAGCAGATGCTTAGCTCTTTGACTCAAGAGTAATAATAATAATAATAATAATAATGATAATAAATGAAAGGTACAAGCTGGGGCTCGCTGTGGATGTAAGAAATGTATATTTGTCCCCAGTCATGAGTCAAGACAAACTCTCACAGATTGCATATTGAAAAAAAAAAACAAAAAACAAAGAAGTAAAGCCACACTACCATATCCATGAGCTTTCAGAGGGAAACACTTTTGCATACTCATTCCATTTACCATGAGTGAAGGTGCCGACCACAAACTGTGTGAAGTGTGTGTGTGTGTGTGTGTGTTTAGACAGTAGGTCTATCGGCATACGTCTGTACATGTCAACAATTCAGAGGTGAACACACAGATGCATACGTACAGTCCACAATGTACAATCCAATAGGTGGCTATTTTTGTTCATACGTCATGAGCGTCACTGTTCAACATTTTATTTGGTAGATTCTGTATTTGTGTACGAGTTCAAGTATATATATATATATATATATATATATACGATATATGTATACTCTATTCCTTTTTCCCCACATAAAACGAGGCATTGCATTTTACTAAGACAATGTTACGTCTTCAAGTTTTTCTGGCTGAAGGTGGTGATGATGATGATGATGGTGATGATAATATTTCGGGTTTCACGGACTCTGAACGAGGTGATGGGAGGTGGATGTGTTTGCTTAACAATACTCATCTCATTGCACCGGGCAATTTGGACTCGGTTCCTTTGTTCTTTGGAACATGTGAATAAAACAGGTGATCCTACGTAACTCTGACGGCTAAGATGTTAAGCGTCGCTTCACAAAGCTTAGTGTTCCACCCACTGCATGTTGGGTGACCGCCGCCCCCCCCCCCCCCCCCTTCCCCGACTCCCCTGCCCCCCTCCCCAAGCTCCCCAGCTTAACTCAGTCAGTCCACATACATAGGAGAGATGGGAGAGGCGGGGATCTGATCCAGGATGCGGCATACGTAGCTGGCGACGTCCACGAAGCGCTCTTCATACATCAGAATAAAGGGGTGTTTCTGACGGAGAGATACACACAACTTTAGGCTGCTTAATAATTATGGTATAATAATTCTGTCAATCAGTCAAAGCTGTTGTTCCTGACAGTCGGCTAATTGGATGTTACACATATGTGTTAAACTGTTTGCCAGGAGAATGAGATAAAGATTTAGCTATCTTGACTTTTTTTTTTTTGTGACTGCAGAAGAGGCTGAAAACCAAACCCTGACATGTTAGACATCAGGAACAAACACCTGACAGAAAAGTCCAACAACTTACCAGAAGCTCCTTGTACTTTGGCCTTTTTGATTCATCCTTTGTAAGGCTGCACAGAACAAGAATGAAAAGATCAGACACCGTCAGCACAGAGGGACAAACATTCAGAGACGTCCATGAACAGAAGCAACTAGAACCAATTACTGAACATCTGCATCCCTCTGACATCCTCAGTGCCTGGTGAGGGTTTAAGTGTAACGGGGCTTACCATAGGTTAACAAAGTTGATGAACTTGGGAGAGAACTGCCGCTCCTCCGAGTTGCTGAGCTGAGGAGGTTCTCCTTTCACCACCTGTGTCAGCTGATCAAAAACACTATTCCACTTGGGGTAAGGAAACCTTCCTGTGGCCAGCTCATACTGAAAACACACACACAACCCGGGGACGGACGTCAACAGACTGGCGAGAATGATTCTCACTCAGATGTATCAAAGGTAACGTTTCGTGACAAACTTGGCGACGACTTTCTTTCTCTTACCAAGGTGATTCCCAAGCTCCACACGTCAGACCGGACATCATAGCCCTGTCTGGAAGCACTGGGGTCTATCCTCTCAGGCTGAAAACACACACACACCACAAAAGACTCTGAGACACTGAGACACTTCACCGACCCCCCCACGGGACAGTTTTTCATTTGAACCTTAGACACTTCAGAGGTGGAACAGAGCCCTGAATCTGGTCAAATCTGTTATGGGAACTTGAGCCCAGTCGTCCAAAAGTTGCTGAGTGATGATCTGTCTGATTTCGTCTCTGTCCTGAGGTCAAAGCTCCACGTGAACTTTAGTTGTATTTAGTAAAAGTTAGTTTATTATGATTGGTCAGGTTTTATTTGATGTCTCTGGACATTTTAGCCCAGACCCTGTATGAGCATTTAAGACAAACTTAAGTTTTTCAGGACAGAACCAATTACAGTGTGAAAAACTGACAACAGGCCACAGAATGAGAGCTTATATTATTCACACTGATGTTTTTTAACATCATTACGTGAAAATTAATTAAAGAATTGACTGTCCGAGATTCTGTAATTTGTAATGAAGGCTCCTGATATATACTGGGATGATCCCTCCTACTCTGTGGTCCTAGGTTTGTATCCTGTGTTCTTTTCCTTTTTTTTCCCCTTCCCTCAGGAGAGACACAGAGTAGCAGGGGTGTGTCCTCCAGATTGAGCCACACCTGAGCTGAGTTTCTGATCAGGTTTTTTTTTTTACATCCAACACATTCACACATGCAGACACTCTTTACACCACTGATTGTACTGATTCTCATATTAACTTTTGAATTTAGGCTTCCTTATCCTTTAAATAAACTTAATTGAGTAACCAAAATGGGGGCTTGTCCAGGATTTTTTTTTTTTTTTTTTGGAGTTTTTCCCCCTGCTAGGATTAGACAACGGATTCAGCGTAGGGTATCCGTTGTTCCAGCTTTAGTGTAGTGGTGAACGTGGGTGCAGCATCCCCTGGTGAACCAGTTGCCTACCCCCCCTCACTGAGGCCTCGGTTGTGGAGGATTTCATTCAGTCTCCTTCAGGTGAGTTGTTGGATCAGTGTACTAAGGATCAATTGTAAAGGGTTGCTGAGTATTTTGGTGTTGAGATAACTGAAAAACGTTTAAAAGAAAATATAAAGCTTTAACTTTTGAACAACAGAGTTATGAATGATTAAATTGGAACATGAAAAAGTACTGCGGTACAAACAACTGGAATTGGAGCAGGCAAACTTGGAACTGGAACAGTGTAAACTGCAGCTGATTGAGGAGGGGAAGCTGTTGGGTGGTGGGTTTGGTTCATGAAACTCGTTTTTAATGTTGGCACTAACCTGAAACTTCTTCCCAGATTCACTGAGAAAGATCAGCAGAGAGTACAAGGTATGATCGGCTTAAGGCTGCAGTATTGCGTGCGTATGAGTTGGTTCCTGAAGCGTATCGGCAACGCTTCAGGAATATGAGAAAGAGGGAAAACCAAACTCATGCTGAATTAGTGCGAGACATGGTTGTACAATTTAATCTGTTTCAAAAACAGCATCCTGGCGATGTGCTGGATCCTCCTTATTTTGTTGTGAAGGTGGAGCCAGTTCATGACAATATATAAATGTGAGGATTTAAATGAAGCTGATCTCAGGAGCCTTCACACCTTCATCCTGCACCTCCTGTGAGTTTGTAACTCATTCCTGCTCATCACTTACTGCCATGTAAGGCCTGCAGCCTGCATCTCTGGTCTTGGCTATGGAGTCCACCAGCTGACCGCTGATGCCGAAATCACACAGCTTGATATTCCCCTTTCGGTCCATAAGAATGTTGGAAGGTTTGATGTCTGAAACAACAGGAAATATAACATTATAATACAAAGAGTTTTTTCTTGATTGTAGGTTTTGAATTCAAATTCCAATATGTTTGTTTTGATAATGCTGATAGTCAATATTTTGTGCCGAGGCCACTCTCCCATTCACTCCTCAACTTATACGTCAGCAAGTCCAATATTAAGTATAAATACTGATACGTTTCACAAACAACATAAAACCTTACCTCTGTGAATTATTTTCAAGTTTTCTTTTAAGTGGTTCAGTGCTTTAACGGTCTGTTGAAGACAAAATGAAAGACTTCTGGTCATTCAGTAACCTCACACATGGTCTGAAATGGTGAGAAACAGTGATGCATCTACTCACCGCTAATGTTATTTTGCCTAATATTTCCTCTGGAATGACGTCATCTAATGCACAATATACATATTTGTAGAATTTGTCTAATGAGGTAGACATAAGTTCCATACAAATCCAACAGTCCCCCTGAAACAGAGAGTCAAAGGTTAGTTCCCCCCCCTCTGCAGTAACATCTGCTGTGACACCGATCATCGTGAAGTTCAGCTATGGCTTAAGGTGGTAAAGGTGCGATGCGTTTGAGGACAGTGTGGTTTTCTCAGACCTCTCTGAAGAGGGCGCCGTAGAACTGAACGATGTAGGGACAGTCGCTACTCCTCATCACCACGTCAAGATCCATCAGCAGCTGTTTCTGCTCCTTCTCATCCACAGTGGAGCGGATCCTCTGAGGGATGGACGACACAAAGACACATTGACAATCCAGACTCACTCACGCTATCCAGACCATCTGCTACACCACCACTCAGGCTGTCCAGTGATGGAGTCAAGCCCTCATCATCTCATCATGGGTTTGTCTTTACAGATTCATTGTTTTTGCTTCAAACATGACTAGAACAACTCACTGATTATCAAAATAGTTGCTTTAACTGTTTCAGCTGCAGGTCAGTTTAACCGTCTGAAGCTCCCGACACACGTGCACTGCATCTGTGACTAACTGAGCTGTCTGCTTCTTCTTTTTCCAGCTTGTAAGAAGAAATCCTGATGTTCTGACATGAGCTGAATCACACTGATCCTGACGCATCTCATCTCCTTATGAATGGTCTGAATGATCCCCTCACTCATGAGGTACATGGTTTCTGCTGTGTGATGTAGCTAAATTGCTGGTAAGTCTAATATTATGTTAAATAAAAATGTAATCACATCTTTCAGGATCTCTCTCTCTACATTATTTAGAACCGATTCATTGTTGTTCTGGATGAGGGTGTGTCGATCAGCCGGTCACCTTGACAGCCATGATCTGGCCCGTGGGTTTGTGGACCATCTTGTTGACGGAGCCATACGCTCCGCGGCCGATCTCCCCGAGGTCTCTCAGATCCTCTGCAGTGAAGTCACAATGCTGCTCCGGGGAGATCTTCAGCTTCCCCGACGACTCGATACTGTGTGTCCGCAGGCGCTCTCTGGAGGAGGAGCGGGGAGGATGGGATGAGGTAACATAAAAGGGGGGGTAGGGAGGAAGAGTCCACAGGAAGGAGGGAGAGGAAAAGGACAGTGTGGAGCCATGAGAAGAACATGCATTATAGATTAATGTGGATATGATAAATATTTAATCACTAATCCCTGGGCTTCTGTGAATCTGAAACATTTAAAGGTTCCATGAGATGGCTTTGAAATCTGAGCTTTCTTATGTTGGGTGGGAGTGAAATGTGGTGGGAGCTAACTGGTAAAAAGTTAAAAAAAAAAAGTGCTTTAATTGTAAAAATAGGTCCTGAGAGCTGTCCTGACATCCCATCCCAAACGTCTGTACTCACATGTGAGGGTTTTGGAAAGAGGGAGCCGTTGGATTGAGCGGCAGCCTGGAGGTCGGTTTCACTGGAGGGTTGGCAAAATTCAGCTTCAGGGCTTTACGTTTACCTGCCAGGATGAAGAGAGACACAGATCCAGATTCCCACCACATGCACATCACACTGTGGCTTCAACCCGCTGATGCAAGCAGAGGACACGCACAGTGTGATATAACACTGCTCTTACCTCAGTAACATCTGACAAAAAAACACTTGAGATAAGCCTTTACTGTGCATGTGCAATGAGAAATATTATGGAATTTGATTTATGCCACAGAACTATCATGTGAGCAGAGTGCCAGCACATTACTGTGCTCTGAATAATTGAATCATGCTAATAGGTCAATGGAGAGTGGTGTGACTGATGTGGTGTCAGCATGACTTAAAGGTTCAGTCTGCAGAGAGCTGATTTCATACAAACACTGAGCTCTCGGTTTATCTCAAGCTCTTCTTAAGATCAGAGGAAGCACACAATGCATTTTGAACACAAGCAAAGTGCCCACATGTCCAGGGGTTCCCAAAACTCAGATACTGCACCAGCTCTCTTAGCATTAACACGACCTTTTTGTCCAAATACTATATGTATTCAAATAATATGCGTTGCTGTTGCTGCAACACAGCCAGATGGAGCCTTACTGCAGGGGACTGATATTGGGAATCCCAGTCCAAAACATTTCCTTTGAGGACTTTATAAAAATGTGCAACTCAAACCTGAACATTTCCCTTCAGATATCAAAGTGACCCAACACTTAGACAGCACTTGATTCAGATTTAAGACTGATTCAAGTGTAATTAAACTTGTTTTATATTCCAGCTAAGTTGATTTAAGTGTCTGGTTCACAGTGTCTGTCACCTGTGAGTGTGTTTAACATGATGCGTCTCCAGAATACATCTGGGAATCAGGCTTAGCTTTTAGGCAAAGTGCTGCGTTTAAGTGTTGAGTCCTCTTTGCCATGTCCTGTTCAACCAGCTCCTGAGTGCAAACAGATCCCTCAACCTTTAAGCCCCAGTGCAAATGAATCTTTCTTGGCCATAACTGAATTTGTGACGGTTCATAGCAGTGAACAGTGGACAGACTCCCCAACTACCAGAGCACCACACAGGCTGCCTCAGTAGTTCACAGTGGTTTCACTTCACCTCTTTCATCCAATTCAATGTAAGAGTCTGGAGGTCAACGACGACAACAACAACGCAGATCAGTCATTAGGCAGCAGAATGCACAGTCATCAGCCAGTGACTGAACACAAACACTGCTCCGCCCCAAAGGCGGCGAGGGAAAGAAAACCACTGTAGACTACTGAGGTGTACCCACAAATAGTAAAGGTCGGTGTGCTTCGTGTGCGGGTCTATTGCTTACTTTGGGAAACTCCAGACAGGCTTATCTGAAACCCTGAAGTGAAGAAAAAACATTTTACTACATGTTCTTTGGGCTTGTTTATGTGTGAGTGGGTCATTATTAGCAAGTGCCGTCCCATCAAGAGTCAATGCTGAAAGTGGAATATAGGGCAGGTTACTCTGAACGGGCTTTAGCTGTGGTGAAAGAAGCGCCATTATTTTGGCGGGACTGGGTCAGTGCACTGCCATGCAGCTGTGTGTATGTGTGTGTGTGTAACTAGATGTGGTTCCACTGTTTTCCCAGCAGAATGAAGAACAGTTCAGTGTTCACAGTAGCAGTGCTACTTCACAGTAAACGACAAAAGCAAGTGATGCTGAGATGAGGAAGTGGTTTATACTGTGCCACTCTTGTTTTAGTGGTACATGCCAATTCTGAGTGGTTGATACGCTGTTGTTGTTGTTGTTCTACTGGCATGTGACGCTTATTAACAATACTGTACATCAGTCATGTTCCACTGGCAGACACCACTGCTGGCTATTGTTGTCCCCCTGCTGTGTGTCACATAAAAACCTCATGCCACCCCTGCTTGTTCCACTGTCACATGCCACTCAGTGGCATCTTTATTTAAAATGAGCCAGAGCTTATTACTCTGGAAGCACGGATAAGCCTCAGAGCTTTTCAGGCTGTTCATCACCACAGTCAGAAGCTCCAGGATCAATAAAGTCGATAGCTACATTTGCTACTGTGCAATTATCTGAGGCCACCTCTTCCACTCGTCCTCTTAAACCTCAGTAGTAGAGGGCAGAGGTTGTGTCCCCATATCATTTATTTCTCCAAAATCTCTAAGAAAACAGAAGAATCCTTTAGCATGCTAACTCACAGAGGCTGGATCAGTGAGAGTCATGGCTGCGTGTGACAGCCACAATTCACACAAGGTATCGTGAGGATAGGGATGAGGCATCTAATCTAGTAAGGGTTGGCATAGCTACATATCATACGCTTGTACAGTTAATACAGTAAGATTAGTCCCTGACAAATCAATCAGGAAGCAGAGTATCCATGAGAACAGCACTGCTGTGTACGAGACACACCATTACCACAGAATATGCCAGTAAGAATCGTCATATGCCAGTAGGGAGTGGTACGTAATAGTGGAACAACATGGCATTTTTATTCATCATATACCAGTCAAACAGCAGGAGCATACCACTGAGAATGTACACATGGGAGTTCAACAAGAGTGGGCCATCACTGAGAGATTGGTATCTATCAATAGCACACACGTGAGAAGCTGTTCATGAAAGACAAGGGGGAGTATGTGTTGCTTGATGCAGTGTCTCATCCAATGGGGTCCGTCTACTGCAGAGGTGTCCAAACTGTTCCACAAAGGGTCATGTGGCTGCAGGTATTTTTGTTCCGACCAATCAGCAGCACACAGTTTGACCAATCAACTGTCTGAAGACTGAGATCAGTTGATTAAATGAGTCAAGTCTGGTGTGCTGCTGCTTGGTTGGAAGGAAAAAAAACCTGCAGCCACACGGGCCCTTTGTGGAACAGTTTGGACACCTCTGGCCTACCGTGTCTACATCAGGTAATTCTAACATGTAATGGAGACTAGATTAAAAACATGCAGATCAGTGGGTAAAAATGCAGGTTTTTACAAGGAATGAAAAAACAAAATATACTAATGAATAAAGAAAACAGAAAAGAAAGAGGAATGAAATTTCAACAACAACAAAAAAGGGGTCAACAGAAGAAGGTGGAGAAGGAACATTTCAGGGAAAGCCTTGGCCAAGAGGTGGCCTAAACAAACACAACGTAAACAAATGTCCTCCAACATCAGACTAAATCCTAGTAAAATAAGTGTGAATACCTGTTTCATTCTGACATCTCCAGCAGGTGTTGGTTTCTGTAAGGTTTAGATAAAACATTTGACACTAGGCAAATGCCACAGAGCAACACAATGCAACTCAGATCTGTTGGAGTCTGTTACTGCTCAATCAGTCGGTCAATCAATGGAAATACCGCCCGTTAACCAGCAGCTACCGCCACCACCAACAGCTACATCCATTATCGGACACGACCCTGCCTGACATCAATCACGGTCTTTACCCAGTAAGATTTAGGACAGTAAATCTAACCACACAGTCAACACACAGTTTGCTGTGTGTAAACCGGTGTTTGTTTCAACTCTAACGTTTATGAGTGAGACTGCAAATTGAATCTAATCCCCGAAATTAGCTAAAGCAAAATACAACAGACTTTATCCGCCTCGGCCGGCACAGGAAGGCTGCTCGGTTTTAATAGTTTTGTGTTATATCAGCGGACACTGTTGTAGATCAGTGCATCTTATGGAAAACAGTTGGGACTGAAACGGTGGATCAGATCAAACCTCTTGGCCGCGACCAGACTCGGCTCCCTGTCCGATAATGGATTTCAAAGAGTGTAGTCAGAGGCTAGGCTGCATCGCAAAACATTAGTGTTTAACTTAGCTAGATATGAACACATGTATCACGTTATTTAGGTGACAGACGTGTCGTTTCGGTAGAGAAAAGCTGTGTTCAACTCTGGGCTGTTTGAAATTTTTTTGCGCCATCACATTATGAAACGGGCTGAAAATCCCGTCACAAATAACGTTAGCAAGTTGCTCCAGAGCTCCGTGCCGCTGTCAGACCACGGAGGCCAACACGCCGACAACATCTACACACAAATGGCGACAGGTTGGCTTTAATTATTATAACTAACTTGCGCTGTATTATGTGTATGTTTTCTTAGCTACAGACAGCGGCGTATGGAAACAGTGGCCTGGCTCAGCAGACAGAAACACTTCAGTGTAGGCCTTGGTGATACTTGGTAGCAGCCTGGTGTGATAACATCGTTGAACAGACGTTCATTGAATTCGTTCTCAGGGCGTCAGACCTTTGTGGTTTCGGTTTTATAACTTATGGGAACAACAACAGACTTAAGGAATGAGAACACTTCACCGTGCCACCACAGGCCCATTGGCTCAGCAGCTAAACACAGGCTACGGCATCACTGCTAACCTGGTACACCAGGCTACAGCCCTGTAGTTTCAGGGACCTGCTTCAAAGCTAGGCGAAGAAAGTAAAAGCGGTTGCGGAAACCGGGCGATTCAGCCTTCAAAATAAAACCAAGGCGTGACAAACTGCTAACAAGGGATCACGCTGCTGCATGAAAAATTCACATTAAAGGCAGTGAATTGCTTAATACTAAATAATAATTTAAGGCTGTGGATATTACAATATTTCTATGTAATGTATCACAAAGTACTAAACTGTATTACTAAGTATTTATCATCATCATGCTACAAATTAGTTGAAAGGAATATTATGAATAACCTTACATATAACACTGTTAGTGTCCATCCATCATCCTGAGTAGGTTTCTGTACAGAGATGCTCCATTTCTTCTACCACTACTAATAGCTTTTATATTGTCAGCTCAACTCACAGCAACATTTAGCTAAACCGGTCCAAAGTCTGCATTGTGCATTTGCATGAACAAAACATTAAGAATGTGCATCAATTTGTACATATTTCTGATCATAAGCAACAAAACAGTACATGAAATGCTACAATACGGTTTTTATTTTGAAAGTTCTAAGCGGAAAGACTGATTTACTGTGTCTCTCTTGACTATGGTGCTGCTGCTTCTGGGAAGCTAGAAGCTACCTTTTCCTACTAACTCCAATGTCTCCAGTTGAAATAGAAAAAACACAGAATAGAGGCCATTATCGCCAACCTTGCATGCTGCTGCTCTGTGTCTGCTGGTGAAGTTGGTGCGACGTGGATCCTACGATGTTGCTGCTGTTGCTGGAGCTTGTGGAGTTGCTGTCAGGACTGGGAGTCGCCATTGTTGTGTTGGATTCCGGCAGCAGCGCTCAGGCTGCAATGCAGAGAGTGAAACTTCGCCCTCTCTGCCTCCAGACGGGACACTGCGCCACTTGAACGCAGCAGCTGCACCACGGCCACGTCTGTGCCCGCTGCTGCTTTCAGGGGCGGTCGGAAATACAGCTTAGCGCTCTTAATATGATCTCTTTATCTGATCATATTCCCACGTTCTATGTTATACTGTATGAACTCAATTTCCCACTTGTATTTGTGTGATTCAACAAAATAGTGAACACAAAAATAGTTATGCTCTTTTAATCTATACTGTCACTGTGCCGCAGTAGGTCTTTGTCCCTCTTGGATCACATTCTCTGAATCATACAACGTTGCATGTTAGTTTGATATTTCATTTACATCTTACAGTTGTGTTCTTATCACTGCTTTATGTGTGAGCATGTCAAAGGTGATCAAGTATAGCATGTACTGTGAAATTCATCCTTGACCTTTGAATTACTAGTTACTCAACATCCACTTAATTGTTTTTTCAGAGCATTCAGCTGCACCTTATGGCCTTCATCACTGGATGGAGTTTATTGTTGTCTCGTACTTTTTTAATCCCCCCGTAACTTTTCCTTTGCTATGCTTAATTATTTTTTTTTTTTTGTCAAGTTTTGGATAAATTGCAGTTTTTGTCCTAATCTGTCTTAAAAGTACTTATGTGGCTATTCCACAAAACAATTTACAATCAGTAACCAATGATTTATGACTGCATTGTCATCTGCATGCAAGAACTCCATGCAGACTTAACACATGATCACGGTGTCAGGTGATACGTCACAGGTGGGGTTCATAATCAAACCTGTTGTGATATTATGTTTCTTCAAAACTCAAGTGAACTTCTCTTATTTATTTCAGGTGGAAAATGTGTGTCTAACACTTTCCCGTGTGACCTGAATGCAGCACGTGATGGCAGAGCTTTGAACGTGTCATCTGTCTGGACAGGGAGGTGCAACTACTGCTGGTAAGAAGATTTTTTTTTATTATTATTCATCATATTGTTTTACATTTTAAATACTGCAGATTTGCATTTATCTTGTCATGATCTCATCACCTCAAAACTGGGTAATATATCAGTTATACTTAACAGTACACTGCATTTCTCACTACATTGCACTGTACATCACTCAGCAAATAACAGTATAAGTGTCAGTTTTGTGCAACAAGCAAACAATGTAAAAAGGCAGCAAATCTATTTTTTTTTTAAATCACTTCCTTTTTAAAATATATAAATAAATAAGCAAATTTTTTTCACCAAACCTCCAGATAAAAACAACCAGTGCGTAAAATAGATTTCAAATTTCATAAATAAAAAAATAAAAAGCACAATTAATTATTTGAGGTACAGTATTTGTTCTCCTGAGGAAAGTGGACATGACAGCTTCCATCTTAAAAAAAACACAGAGCAGAGAGTATGTGTGTCTGTGTTTTTGTAATACAGTCCTTGTCAGTACTTCACCTTTTTTAAAGTAATCCTACCATGTCACTCATGCCCTATGATCTGTGTCACTTTGGGGTCCTGGAAACAGAAATACTCGATCTGTGATCCTCCCACTCCCCCTTAGCACCATCCTGTCCTCATAGACAGAGACTGTGCTGAAGGCATTGCTGTCAGGTGGAGTCTCAATCACCCCCTCTAACGTCAGGTGGTGCACTCCAGTGCATTTATCCTGGCAGTATCCACCGTCGTGGTCGTGTCCAGCCATGAAACACACCACGCTGCTGTGGGAACGTATGATGGCCAGGAGCTCATCGAAGTTCCAGGCAAGGCAGATGGGGTCTGTGGAGTGCGGGTGGACAGGGAGGTGACCTGAGGGATAAAATTCGATTATCAGTGGTTATCAGGCCTCTGATCCAGTCTTCAGTATCACATTGACAATTTGATTTCAGCCCACCTGACCTCTGACTGATTTCAGACTCTGTTCATTTTCCTTTTATTGAAATGTGGTGATATATCTGTACATTTAAAAACCCCAGAGTCCTCAGAGTCAGCGCTGTTGTTAAACTGTGCAATAAAACATGTACTTATTATGTATTCAGCTTTTCCTCCAGACAAACTGGCAACAAGAATTATTACATTTCAACTCTGAGACCAAATTTTATCTTTCAGAATGAATTAGAACACATTTCAAAATGAGGCCAACACACAGCTGCTGTGCCTGAGAAATACCAGGAAAGAAAAAATAAAATCGGATCAATTCACACTCTCTAAAAGCGACAGGTTTCACTTACTGACGATGGTGACTCTCTCTCGTTTCTCATCAGTCGAAGCCAGCACAGAATCCAGCCAGTCCAGCTGCTCCTTACTGAAGCCACCGTTGAACATTGTAAACCTCCGCAGCAGGCCCCCAGCCTCTGAAATGTAAGTGTAATAAAAATTGTAAATTAATAAACACACAGAATGATAAAAAAAAACTTGGATGGTCCATTTCTTAATGCATTAAAAGTAAAAAGTAAAATACTCATTCATTTATTCATTTATTTATTTATTTATTTTTATGCCAACATACCTGGGGGACAGTTGAGATCCTCGTTGCTGTTGTACTGTTTTATCAGATGCATCGCCTTCCTGTACTGTTCGCTGGAGTCCTCCCTGCCCAGCAGGCTCACATCATAGGCATCCAGCACAACGAACGTGAACCCGGGGAACGGGCTGAAGTGGTAGGCGTAGATATCAGAGCCAGCCCGGGCTCCTCTCAGGCTCCTGTCAGTGTGAGGTGTGCTGTTGAGCTTTGAACTCAGCAGCGCGCTCCTGCTGAAGTTATAGAACTCGTGGTTGCCCCAGACATGGTGGACCTCCACGGGGCTGGAGCTGAACTCTCTCAGCACGGTGTCCAGTGCACGGTCAGAGGCGTTGCGGCCCTTGTTGAAGCCGTCGATAATGTCTCCCAGCTGGAGGATGAACTCCGGCTTGACAGCCGACTCTGACCAACTTTCCTGGGCGTTTCTCAGCAGCTGCAGGCTGTTCCGGTAGTACCGCCTCCTCGACCGGGAGTAATTGTATCCGTCGTCGATGTCCGCGTACTGGATGTCAGCTATCACGCCGAATGTAAACAGTGGCTCATGCTGAGCAAAGTCGTCCATTGTCGATGTTGACTTGGGATGAACTGGTGTGTGAGTGCGTTTATAAAGGCTGAAACAGGAAACACTTACCACTAACCGGCTTGTTTTCAGCCTCCGCACATGATGAAACCCTGCCAGGCTGATCCGGTTCCAGTTCCGCTACCGTCCACAGAGTGACAGCACACCGGCCAGCGTAGTCAGTGACAACTAAAGCAAAATAAAAGCAATCACTTCCGACTGTATCCTTCAAAATAATGCTGAGCGGAAAAAGGCATGGATGTTGAGAAAAAGTGGATGTAGTGTAGCAAAATGGCCGCCCACGTATTCAAACGACTGTGATCCTCCCGGTAGGTAACCACGGTGTGAGAAACAGGGAATGCTGTCGGTGTAGCAGGAGGAGGATTTTACCTGCAGGCCGAGAAATTAATTTCACAAATATGAGATTACCCATCAGGCGTCAGCTTTGCCAAACAGTGCACCTTCCCCTTTCTCCAGGGACACTGAGGGATCATTTCTTATTATTAGGGCATATTTCATATGGGCCTTATAGTGATACTTGTGCAATTCATTTCTCAGAATCCAATCATGAGGGTGGAGCCCACCTAAGAAATGAAGAATGAAGTGGTTCTGGAGCTGGTATCCCAATACCAAAAAGAACAAGTGCACTATCAGAGCAGGCTGAGCCTGGATCATATGATGAAGGATGACCAAAAGAAGAATCAGACAGTCTGAGGCACAGTAAGTCAACTAAGCAGTTGCTTGGAGCCTGGTGGAGTCCAGGTTTTACATTACTGAGATGAGGTTGCACTGAGCCACTTAAATGTCAAAGGAGGACAATTAATTCTTGAACAATGTTTATTCTTCACAGTGCCACAGAGGGGGAGGGTCTTCCTTATATTGCACCTTATAAAAAGCACACATTGTATACTTCAAGGATAATTTCATCAGGAAATGAAAAGTTTCCATTTGTTACAGATTAGTAGATAGTTTTTTAATGTATTTATTAATTTATTCATGCTTTTTTATTCTTTAAACAAAGGCTGAAAGATGCAGGATAGTGAATTGATCAGTTCTGTCCCCCCTCTTCTGCTGAAGGTGCTTCTTTTTCCCCAGCTGAAAAAAAAAACACACACACACTCATGACAAGTGCGCACAAACATTAGACTTCAGCTGGGTGAGTCTGGACTCAATATTTCCAAGATCCTGGCTATGGTTCTGCCCCTGACTGCCATCTAGGGCTGATAAAGTTCACCTGAAGTCTCTTTTCCTGGAGTCCACAGCGTCAGGCCGGTGATACTCTTAGGAATCCACTTGAGGAGTGCAGTGGAGGCCAACTCGCCCCATTCACCCTCAGCTCTGTCCTGTTAAGAGTTGAGTTAGAAAAAGAAAAATCTGTACCAAGAGGATTTACTCCTAAATATATTACTGTGACAGATTTTGGCTTGCAATACAACCAAAATGCATATACACTTCCTTCTTTATGTTTTCACCTTTTCACCCTCAGAAAGTCACACATCTTGCCATGTTTGCAGATGGTTCTGCTTGTGCAATCTTGCAGTGCTGCTCAACTGACCACAAACATGGAGGCATTTGCAAACTCCAGGCTCAGCGAAGATGAAACACACATCAGCTAGCATTTCAAACACACTTCTGGGTTATTTACATACATCCTGAAGTTTTAATACAGTCACTCAAGATGACCCATCACATCATGCGTTTCAGGATAAACATGCTCTTAGAACAGGCCTGTGTGCATACTGAAAAACACTAACAATATAAATTATTCTTATGCATGTAAAGACAGATAAGACTCATAATTGGAAATACCACAAAGTCATCATGCAAGACACTATGTGACTGAGAGATCTATGCTACTGAGCAAAAGGCACAGCATCAGCAGTAGTTTACAGAGGCAGGGGCCGGACCTCATCTACTCCTCCTCCTGAGCCCCCTAAGGTGACATAGCCCTCCCTGGAGCCCAGGTAGGGCGACTTCTGTGCTTTTATGTTTATACCATTCTCCTCGGTGTCTGCTGGCTGGAGGTTTAGTCGAGAAAGACGCCATGGTTATGTTGTGTCTTGTGTCTATATCATATCACAGCTGTTACGGACAAAGTTCGAGGTTGAGCGTTTACAGCAGATGTAGAATGAACTGGGGAAATGAAATCGGTTGGCACACTGAACTGAAATAATGGGAATGTGCTGATGTTGAATTACCTGCTCTGTTTGGTGGTATTCACCGTGCTGCTCACACCCGATCTCAAACACATACTTTCCCGGGCCATAGGGCTGCAAAACAAGAACAGGAACAGGACAGCTCTAACACTTTCCAAAATGGACACCTAATTTGCTAATGATGATATTACCAAGGACAAAGTTACAAAAGCTACCATAAATTATTATGGATCAAATGACTGTGGAATGTGAAAGTGGTCACTTATGCAGACAGATCGGTGCGTTTCAGCATCTTTCAGCTCATAGTTTTGGTTATTCAGCTGCAACTTTGCTGTTTTGGTTCAGTGTCTCCTCAGCCTCGTTTCCAGCAGCAGCAGGCAGCTGTTCCAGTGAAAAAACTCTGTTAAACCAGCTGTGCTTAACATCTCCAGAACCAAACAGCAGACAGGAAAAAAAAGAATTTAAGAGCTTTATGTGGTTCCATGGTGTAATGGTTCGCACTCTGGTGGAACCTAAATTTTTTGGGGCGGCTGTGGCACAGCAAGTTAAGCGTGCAGCTTTTGGAAATTGGAGGGTCGCCGGTTCGATTCCTTGACCAAGCACAATGGATATGGGTGGTGGTGAAGGAGATGCTGTAAGGGTTAGGGTTAGGCTGTAAGTCCAATATTCTCTTTAGGGTTTGGTCTCCACTAATTGAGGATAATATGTTGTTCTTTAGCTGCTTTATGCTTCACTGTGCTCACCAGCCAGTCGCTAATATTGTCTGTATTTATCTGGTGTGGGACAGTCAGCACACAGTGCCTTTAACAGACATGTTCAGAAACAAAACAGCAAAATGCAGAATGTGAAAAATGACTGAATGACTCATTTCATATGAAACACAGTCATTTGACCAACTGTTTATAAAAAAAACTCATAAAAACAGAACTTACTCTATTGTTGGCAAAGTTACCCTTGTATCTGTAGTTACAGTGGATGTACTCTCCAGCTGACTCCATGTTGCCATTCACCCATGAGCCCTTGTACTTTGAGCCAGTGTCATGGTAGTGGTAAATCCCCTGACCGTGCCTGGCAATCAGACAACACCCAGGATTTCAGTTGTTTTAAAAGTTCCATCCTCTGTACCCAGATAGAGATGATTTATTAATGTGCAGGTAAAAAGATGTCTGCACATCAGTGCTGGAGCTGGGCTACATCTGGTTGAAAGATTAAAGATTTTGAGAAATCTAGGCTATATATGGCTGTTCTTTGAACAGCATTTCAGTGACCTTATTTCAGCATGTAATTAGGTTCTTATTTATACTGAAATGTAGTAATTTATTGCCTTTTGAACAACACACGTAACTTGGACATCTAAAAAACTTCAGCACATTTGTTCTGCAAATCAACAAAGCCACACTTACTGGGTAGTTATGGCCCAGTATGGGATTACAAAAAGTAATATTTCTGTATTATATACAATAATACAAATAAAGGACATTAAACATGATTTAAAGAGAAGGCTTCTGATTACAGGATTTGATCTCATCCCGGCAGCAGAGTGTGCGCTTGTGATTTTAAAAGTGCAGATATACCTCATATGATGCTGCCACTCTCCATCATATGTGTCTCCATTGGGATAAGTGTAGACACCGTGACCCTGTCTCAGGTCCTCAACCCACGACCCTGACAGACAAAGACAGGAAACCATAAGAGTCTGGTCTCTAAAGCTCTGTGTCAGGACTTCAGCTGAAGTCAGCCAAACAACCCTGTAGACACACACACTATGAAATCTAACTATCTCAGCTCGTGTAAATGTGGCTTTGTTATACCTTCATATTTAGAGCCATCTGGGTAGTAGAAGGTGCCTTGTCCATGTTTCATGTTCTGGTAATAGTCTCCCACATACCTTGCCCCATTCTTGAAGCGATATGTCCCCTATTAGACAAAACAGTCAAAGACAACTATACATTAGTTAAAGAAGTCCAGGTAACATAATGATAACTTTTACGGCGCCTGTAATACCTGTCCATGTCTTCTGCCGTTCGCATACTGTCCCTGATAACTGTCTCCGTTGGGCAGTATGGCTTTACCGACTCCGTGCCTCTCTCCTGCTTCATTTCTGTCCCCTTCATATTCCTGTGCCGGTGTAAGAAACAAGAACACATGAGACTACAAACACACACACATTTGATGTTTAACGAGGGCAAACGTAGGCCTCGGCCGGCCAACCTCGTAGCAACAGACCGAAAAGAGTATCTAGATAACCAGATAATTATATGATCTCACCCCGAGTTTACTGGCTTCATCATCAAAGTCAGATCCTACATCCGACATTGTTCTTTGTCAATTCTAAGTCTGAACCAGCTAAAGTTTTAGTTTGAAATGTGCTGAAAGATGGAAAGATGCTCAGCCAACTCTGTGCGCTCTCTCGCTGGTTTACTGTTGCCAAGACGACAGCGTCTCCCCACGTGACCCAGCGCAGGTTGAATGTACTTTTCCCGGTGAGCCGGATCTCGTCATTTCCACCCATCCAACAGCAACTTTTCAGATACTCAGAAAAACAGGTCTGGTACATCTTTGAGATGAGCCCTACTGTCTCCTCTTTAAAACATTAAAGAAGAGACAGTAGGGTTTTCTTTAAGCTTTTGTAATCCTTCAGCCTTACTGGAAACCTAAATGTCCTTACATTTATGCAAAGTCTTTTCAAAGCAGAGCCCATTTAAACTATGTCAAATACTGCTGGATAGTTTAATATATAATAATGCATCATATTCTATTTGTTGATCATATATTTTTTTTGCATAAAATATGAATCTGCAAAGTAACAAACTATCAGGCAAATGTAGTAGAATAAATAACAAGTACAATTATTTACTGTACTATATACAGGTACCCATCCATCCATCTATCCATCCATCCATCCTTTTTGAGGGTCACAGGGGAGCTGGAGCCAGTCCTAGCTGACACTGGGCGACAGGCAGGGTACACCCTGGACAGGTTGGCTTTTCATTTCCCAGGTAAAGTGGATTTTGTTATAAAACTCCTTCAGGATAATTACATAAGAATATAAACGCAGCTGCAATATTTGTATCAACTGTTTTCCCTCTAAACCAAAAAGTTTGGTCTTGTTCTTTTACATTTGTCCTAGATAGACCACCAATGCTATAAGACCACCCAGTATCCAGCAGACATTAACAATGTCTGTGTGTAAAATAAACAAACAAGAACAGCAGCATCTAGAATAAATGTTCACATCAAAATCTTTTCAATCAATCCAAATGTATTGCTGTAGTATATTTTTAAGGATAATTACTGAGTTCTAGCTCAGGCAGCAATCAACAGCTATCTATCAAATGATATCAAAGTGCGTCTCTGACAGATAATAGACTGAGTGACCTCTGCTTAGCAGCCCTTTATTTAGACAACTTGAACTTGACTTGACATTAACTCATAAGCCATGAGATTTTACCATCTGTTGCATTAAAGATTAGAACAAACTCTGGTTGCAATCCACTGCATTTGCTTTCTAAGACTCACGAGGAGGCAATATTCAAAATGTCTCAAGCAGTTATTCAATCAATAGAAACACACCTGCCAGTTATAAAAAAAAAGGCAAATGAAAGGCAGTTTGTGGCAGCAGTGATAATCTGCTTTGCATCATTATCTCCCAACTGACTCATTGTCCCTTTGAAGACAGTCCCTAAGAATATCTCACTCCTGATTAATTCCCTAAAGTAGTCCATATCTAAGATGGAGGCAGTGTTAGCCATAGGTTCATTGGTTGCTTGTTCATGATTTAGCACCCCTCTCGTCAGTTTACAGCCATCTAATCCTCCTCTCATGACACTGACAGCAGTGGCTGTCAGTGTCATGAGAGGAGGCTGTCAGCAGTGGCTGTCAGGCCTCGGTTGACTCAAAGATGGTACAGCTGTACAGATCTAGTTACAGAGCATCTTTTTTGGGGGGAAACAGGCCTGTTTGCTTTTTTATTTTTCAAGAGTGAGATCAGAAAATCAACATCAACTTTCTGTTTGTGTGTTTGTTAAATATGGAGCCACAGCCAGGACGTGGTAAACTTAGCAAGAAACTGGGAGCGAGAGCAAACGGAAATGTGAAAATGATGTGAACGAAAATGTTTGTGGTTTAATGCAGAGTTTAGTGGTGGAACAATTTTTTTGTAAACAACCAATGGGTGCAGTGACTCACCGCCCACTGACTCACTCACTGACAGTATGGATGAACTGTCATTTATTATTTGTTTAAGAAATAGCTCCAGCTCAAAGCTCCTCCTACAACCATATTTTGGCTATGATCAAACAAACATAAAACTTATGTTGCATTAGTGTCACATTAGTGAGCGTCAGAGGAATTGGTAGATTTTTTTTTTGTTTGTTTGTTTTAACTTTGGACACAAGCAGACTAACTGTAACCCCCTTCCTACAGACTTTATTCCAAATTAGGCTAACCACATCCTGGCTCCAGCTCTGCACAGACGTGAGATTAGTCTTCTCAGCTCAGTCTTGGAAAGATGCAAATATTGTTTTTAAATGCTGAACAATTTCTTCAAATTAACAATATAATATGCACTGAATAATTGCATTTTCATATTTCCCCTTATCTAACAAGTTTCTATTGTTTTCATTCTTTACTGATTAAATATAATTTAGTGAAAGATGATGTCTTTTGTCTTTTACTAATACGGCATTTCCCCCCCCCCCCCCCCCCCCCCCGCTGTCCTCTGGTGTCTTTCAGAGTTGATTCTTTAGGAGATGATGGCAGGAGAAAAGAGAGGGCTCCAAATCTCTGACACGACTATTATCCCACTGTAATCTCTGAAGGAATTTCTATTGAGGGATTCATCAGCTATGCCTTTATTTATAAGCCTGTCAAAGCAATTGCAAGGGTCATGCATGTATTTAGTGTAAAACAGTTAATAGGCCTCACAGGCAGTGGGTTCTATACATTACTTCAGTATTGAAATGTAAATGTGTGCATTTACACACAATATTAACCATTCAATATAAGAAAGACAGATAAATAAATCTTGTGTATGATTTTAGAAAGTCAGAGCACTTGACAAGCACCCGAGGAGCAGGTTTTTAAGTGTAATGTTTCACAAATTCTGTTTGAAAGTGATCATAATCATGTAGGGCAAAATACATTCTTTGTTCATATGGAAAAAAGCATCAATCAACAGAATCGGGTCTAAAACAACACACACGATACACCTTTACAGAATAGTTTAAAAGGACTAGTCTCTCTCTTTAGATGAGATGAGATGATTATATTAATGAACCACTAGACTAGTATAAAGTCTGAAAGTGAGGGGGAAAAAAAAGAATAAATTTAAACATTGTGTTGGTCTTTGCATGCTTGGAACGTTGAAGCATCCATGTGAGTGCTGTATCTCTGGCAGAGGTCACCCTCCCTTGGCATTCATTCTTTTCTTGAGCTGCAGTTGCTCCCCTCCACGGATTTAAAACAAAAGCTCAGCGACATCTCCATGATATCACATGCCAGACTAATCGCTTCTCTCCGCCCACATTCATTAGAGGCTTTGACCTAAATATAGGTGTTTGCTGTCTCTCCTAATGCAACAAGAGGGACCTTATAAAAGCTGTAAGGGTCAAAGCGCTCCACATTTTTCAGCAGGGATGTCTGCTGGTGACGGCGTTGGTCGGTTTCACTGTTGTGTGTGATAGACACTGACTCTTCTGGCAGGGTTTCATCATTGTTTCTGATAACAGGTGTCTTCAGGTGGAGCATACATAAGCAGATCTTCTGAGCCCACATAGGTAAGAGTTGATATTGATCAGAGTGACTGAGAGCAGTCTTGTTACTAAGATTACTCTTCTAACCTTTTATCTCTGAACCTTTCAGTCCCCTCTGGGGTGTGGTCCAGAGATGAGTTCGGACGCTGACATGAGTGTGTTTGGGGAGGCAGCCCCATACCTGAGGAGACCTGAACGAGAGAGAATTGAAGCCCAAAACAGGCCCTTTGATGCCAAAACTGCAGTGTTTGTGGTGGATCCAAAGGAGCTGTTTGTTAAAGGCACTCTGCAAAGCAAAGACGGTGGCAAAGCAGCCGTTAAAACTGATGCAGGGCAGGTATGTAGCAGTGTATGAGGCAATAGATTTCTTTAAGGCCACATTACTCACCTTTCTGGCACTCTCCATATTGTTTTGCTGATGACGGGCACGTCTCTCGTCACTGTCACAGGTTGTTACAGTGAAGGATGGTGAAGTCTTCCCCATGAACCCGCCCAAGTTCGACAAAATCGAGGACATGGCCATGATGACCCACCTCAATGAGGCTGCTGTGCTGTATAACCTCAAAGAGCGTTACGCAGCATGGATGATCTATGTGAGTAATGCAACATTTAGTTGCTGATGGTCATTCTAACACAATGCAGGAGGAGCTGTTGCTCAAAAGAAATCCTGCAGACCAACGGCACAGCTGGAATAGGTTTGTGATGTATGATACTGCAAATGCATTATCTTGGTTGTCTGACAAAGGAAAACAGCAAGAGCCGCTTTTCCACAGGTCACAGGTCAAGACTAAGGTTTTAAGGAATCCTTCATTTGTAAGTTAAGGCCTATCCTGCACCATTGATACTGGCGTCAGAAGAGCAGATTAACTGCTGCTGTACTTTGGCAGTGTTTGAGAACACACATCCATGCTTATTCATGCATTTTATTTTGTTGCAGACCTACTCAGGGCTGTTCTGTGTCACCGTGAACCCTTACAAGTGGCTCCCGGTGTACAACCAAGAGGTGGTGGTGGCTTACAGGGGCAAAAAGCGCCAGGAGGCTCCACCACACATCTTCTCTATCTCTGACAACGCCTACCAGTTCATGCTCACTGGTAAACTTGGAAAAAATGTAAAATTATGTCTGGTTTTCTATAAGGTTCAGATGTAATGCATGGTACCTTTCTAATATGACTGTGGTGTTGTTTTTTTTCTAGATAGAGAAAACCAGTCTATCCTAATCACGTAAGCTGATGCTGTATATAGATGCAATTACTACAACCTATAATAATTACCTAAAGAAGAAGTAAGACATCTCAGGTGTGTATTTTCCTCTTCTGCAGTGGAGAATCTGGTGCAGGAAAGACTGTCAACACCAAACGTGTCATCCAGTACTTTGCGACAATCGCAGGGACTGGGGACAAGAAAAAAGACGTCGGTGCCTCTGGAAAATTACAGGCAACATACTCTTATACTCTTTCAGTACAGTAAAACTGCTCACTGCTAACAAACATTTTAATTCATATAGCCACAGGAATAATCAGTCACTTCATTATCAGTGTTTATAACATCTTATTCTTCTTTCTGCTGCTGTAGGGGAATCTGGAGGACCAGATCATCTCAGCTAACCCACTGCTAGAGGCTTTTGGAAATGCCAAAACTGTCAGAAATGATAACTCGTCACGCTTTGTGAGTGAAGAGACAGAAACTTTGTCAATACCCATAACCGATTTGTCATTTTGAGTCCAAGATGATTCATTTGTTTTTCCCTTTCAGGGCAAATTCATACGAATCCACTTTGGAACCACAGGGAAACTGGCTTCAGCTGATATTGAAACCTGTGAGCTAGAATAGAACGGAGACATATAATATTCTGTTGTTAGAGCATTTTGCTTAAGTCAGTCTCGTTTCTTTTGGTAGATTTGTTGGAAAAATCCAGAGTCACGTTTCAGCTGGCTTCAGAGAGGAGTTACCATATTTTCTACCAGATCATGTCCAACAAGAAACCTGAGCTCATAGGTAACAACTGACGGACAGAGTTACAGTTACAGTTTGAGCGAATGTCTAATGTATCTGTATTTTAGTAAAACAATTCAAAGTCAAAATTATATAAAGCTCTGCTCACTGTGTGTTTATATTGCAAGGCTCAGGTGTGTTGTTGTTTGTCCTTCCAGAGACTCTCCTCATCACCACCAACCCCTACGACTACCCGTTTGTCAGCCAAGGGGAGATCAGTGTGGCCAGTATTGATGACAGTGAAGAACTGATGGCCACTGATGTGAGTCACATTTTCAGTTTTTTTTTTTTCTTTTCCAACAGTGCTAACACGGTGCTTACATTACCTCATATGTCCTTTCAGAGTGCTATTGACATCCTCGGCTTCACCGGGGAGGAGAGGATTGGCATCTACAAGCTAACAGGTGCTGTGATGCATTATGGGAATATGAAGTTCAAGCAGAAGCAGCGAGAGGAGCAGGCAGAGCCAGATGGAACTGAGGGTAAACTGTTACTCATGAAATTCTGCCTTGATCTTTTGATTTTATTTTTGATTTTTTTTTTTTTTTGGGGTGAAAAGAGTGTTTTTTACATTTGGTATATGTAAATCTTTATTTTTATCCTTTTCTACATCTTATCTAACTTTTCTTAACTTCCCTTTTATCAGGCTCTGCTCTGTATTTCTGTTATTTCTGTTATGAGGCAGCTCTGCTGCCTCTGGGGTTTTTGTTGTTTTTGTTTTCTTTTTCTCTCTTCTGTCTCTCTGTGTGCATGTGTGGGTGTGTGTGTGTCTTTGGTGTGGGTGTGTGTTTTCAGGTTGTAGATTCCTGGGCGGCTCCTCCCTACTCCCTCCCCCTGCTCAGGCTGATTGCACACACCTGTGCGTAATTTGGGTGCAATCAGTCCCCTCACAAAGAAGAAGAGGCTCTGCATCCCTGTCAACATGGTGACTAGATCTCTGTGCTCTTCTCTTTGTTACCATTTTGTGAATATACTTACTTTTTTGTATTTTGCTCTCCTGACTCCCACCAACGACCGTGTTCTCTCTCCACCCACAGTCTCCTCCAGTTTCATCTCCACGTATCAGTACTATGCCCCTCCAGCCGACACTGCCTTGCCGCCCAGGAATCCCTCCTCCGTCCTGTCTTTTTCTTTCCTTGTACCTTTGTTTTTTTGACTCAAATAAACTGGTTAAACTGCTTAACTCTTCTCCTGTCTGATTTTGGGTCCAGGCCTGGTTTATTGACTCAGTCTTAACAATTTCATTTTTTTTTCTTTGAACAGTGGCTGACAAAGCAGCTTACCTGATGGGTCTGAACTCTGCAGACCTGCTGAAAGCACTGTGCTACCCTAGAGTGAAGGTTGGGAATGAGTATGTGACCAAAGGCCAGACTGTTCAGCAGGTAATCTGTGTTGTATGAATTTTAAGTTACTTCTAGTAATAGTTTATCTTATGTACCTCTATCTTATTGTGGCTAATGCTATGGCGTTGAGAGAAAACACAACAAATTCAAAGGTTTTTTTCCCCATACATGTTACATTCTCACTGGAGCATGCCATTGTGCAGGTCTACAACTCCATTGGTGCTTTGGCCAAATCAGTCTATGAGAAGATGTTTCTGTGGATGGTCCTACGTATTAATCAGATGCTGGACACCAAACAACCCAGACAGTTTTTTATTGGAGTCCTGGATATTGCTGGGTTTGAAATCTTTGATGTAAGTTAGCAGCGAGTAGTTCATTAACTCAGATTTATAATGAATAAGGTGTTTATACTGTAAATGGTTTGTTTTGCAGTATAACAGTCTGGAACAGCTGTGCATCAATTTCACCAATGAGAAGCTGCAACAGTTTTTCAACCATCACATGTTTGTGCTGGAGCAGGAGGAGTATAAGAAAGAAGGCATCGAATGGGAGTTCATTGACTTTGGGATGGACCTGGCTGCTTGTATAGAGCTAATTGAAAAGGTTGGTTTATTCAAACATCATATTACACAATGTTATAGAAAACCATATCAAGTGGGGGTTTTTTTTGTGACACATTTTTTGACTGTGCTCAACAGCCGATGGGCATCTTTTCCATCCTTGAAGAGGAGTGTATGTTTCCCAAGGCGTCAGACACCACCTTCAAAAACAAGCTGTACGACCAGCACCTTGGAAAATCAAACAACTTCCAGAAGCCCAAGCCTGTCAAAGGCAAGGCTGAGGCTCACTTCTCCCTGGTGCATTATGCTGGCACTGTGGACTACAGCATCACAGGCTGGTTGGACAAGAACAAGGACCCGCTGAATGAGACTGTAGTCCAGCTCTACCAGAAAGCCAGCCTCAAACTACTGGCATTTCTTTATTCTACCTACGCCTCATCTGATGGTAACTGTTGCTATTCTAAACATTTATTTCATTTAAAGGTCCTACTTCAGCCTTATAGAGAAAAACATTTCTGATTTTAGAGAACACTGGTGGAGGTGCTGGTGCTAAGAAAGCGGCAAAGAAGAAGGGCTCATCCTTCCAGACTGTGTCAGCCCTCTTCAGGGTAACTACATACTAAAATAATATTGGGTGAACATAATAGGAGGAGGAGAAGAAGAATGTATTTTTCTCTAACAAAGTAATGACAATGATAATCCCTCACAGGAGAACCTGGGAAAGCTAATGACAAACCTCAGGAGCACCCATCCTCACTTTGTAAGGTGTCTGATTCCAAATGAATCCAAAACTCCAGGTATTGTCCTTCATGTTACATACACTGCTTTTCAGACTTTAATGATATCTCAGACAGCTTGCTTATATCATTTCTCTGGCTGCCTCTTAGGGATTATGGAACATCATCTGGTTATCCATCAGCTGCGATGTAATGGTGTGCTGGAAGGGATCAGAATCTGCAGGAAGGGCTTCCCAAGTAGAATTCTGTACGGGGATTTCAAGCAAAGGTAAAAAAACAAAAACAAAGAGATGATTGGTGAGAAACTAGAGAACAACTTTTGTCTCATCAGAGTTTTTTCTTGTAGGTACAAAGTACTGAATGCTAGTGTGATTCCTGAGGGACAGTTCATTGACAACAAGAAAGCTGCTGAGAAGCTCCTGGCGTCTATCGATGTGGATCACACCCAGTATAGGTTTGGACACACCAAGGTAAATTATTTTTAATGTCACTAAGGGTATGTTTCAAACAAAGTGCTTGTATCGTCTAACAGCATCTGAAACCTTTGAAGCTGAAATTTTGGTTAAGATTAGATTATTGATTTTATACAGTATTTGTATTTTCTGTAGGTGTTCTTCAAAGCAGGACTTTTGGGTTTACTGGAAGAAATGAGGGATGACAAACTGGCCTCTCTCATCACCATTACGCAAGCTTTGTGTCGTGGCTTTCTCCAAAGGAAGGAGTTTCAGAAAATGATGGAGAGAAGGTAATGAAAATTATGGTCGATATGCTCACACATATTTAGTTACAGTGCATGTTTCCTGGAACATGTTGAAGGCAAGAATTTAGATAGACCTGCGTCACTTTCCAGAGAATCCATTTACATTGTCCAGTACAACATCCGCTCTTTCATGAATGTAAAACACTGGCCATGGATGAAGCTCTACTTCAAGATCAAGCCACTCTTGAGGAGTGCTGAGACTGAGAAGGAGATGGCCATCATGAAAGTGGAGTTTTCCAAGTGTAAGGAGGATTTAGCCAAAGCCGAGGCTAAGAGGAAGGAGCTGGAAGCCAAAATGGTTTCCCTGCTTCAGGAGAAGAATGACCTGTGTCTGCAGATTCAATCTGTGAGTAGAGAAAATGGCTGTTAGGTAAGTCATATATAAGACCTGCATGCTACATAAATTAAAATTGCGGGTGTTTTTTTGTTTTTTTTTCTTTATTGAATAGGAAAGTGAGAGTCTGGCAGATGCAGAAGAAAGGTGTGAAGGACTGATAAAGAACAAGATCTTGCTAGAGGCCAAAGCTAAAGAACTCAGTGAGAGACTAGAAGACGAGGAGGAGGTGAATGCCGAGCTGACCGCCAAGAAGAGGAAGCTGGAGGACGAGTGCTCGGAGCTGAAGAAAGACATTGATGACTTGGAGCTCACCCTGGCTAAAGTAGAGAAGGAAAAACATGCCACTGAAAACAAGGTACTGTGTTGGTGTGTGTGTGGATGGTCATCTGACCACCAGACAAAACGCAGTTACTAACACACTTACTCCTTCTTACACATTCAGGTAAAGAATCTGACCGAAGAAATGTCCTCTCTTGATGACACCATCACCAAGTTATCCAAGGAGAAGTTGGCTCTGCAGGAGGCCCACCAGCAGACACTGGATGACCTGCAAGCAGAGGAAGACAAAGTCAACTCTCTGACCAAAGCTAAGATCAAGCTGGAGCAACAAGTTGATGACGTAGGTCCATGCTCATTACTTTCTGCGAAGCATAGCATATGTGGCTGGAGGATTTGGCTGAAAAATATGTGTATTTGTTAGCTTGAGGGCTCTCTGGAACAAGAGAAGAAGGTCCGGATGGATGTGGAGAGGGCCAAAAGGAAGCTGGAAGGAGACCTGAAACTGACTCAGGAATCCTTAATGGATTTGGAAAATGACAAACAACAGCTGGAGGAACGCCTTAAAAAGTATGTGTGGCAGCTGCAGTGCCTAAAAATGATAAGCACTTAACACATCCTCTAATCACATTGTATGGTTCTGCATAACAGGAAAGACTTTGAATTCAGCCAACTTGTAGCAAAAATTGAGGATGAGCAGAGTGTGACTGCACAATCTCAGAAGAGGATCAAAGAACTTCAGGTACTTCAAGAAACAATTTAAATGAGAAATTCCATCAAGTCAAAGGATGACCTTTAATTTTCATTGGTTCAGGTCCGCATTGAAGAGCTGGAAGAGGAGATTGAAGTGGAGCGTGTTGCCCGAGCTAAAGTAGAAAAACAAAGGTCTGATCTGTCCAGGGAGCTTGAGGAGATCAGTGAGAAGCTGGAGGAGGCCGGAGGAGCCACCTCCGCTCAGATTGAGATGAACAAGAAGCGAGAGGTCGAGTTTCAGAAACTGAGACGTGACCTTGAAGAGTCAACGCTCCACCACGAGGCCACTGCCTCAGCGTTAAGGAAGAAACACGCTGACAGCGTGGCTGAGCTGGGTGAGCAAATTGACAACTTGCAGAGAGTCAAACAGAAGCTGGAGAAGGAGAAGAGTGAGTACAAGATGGAGATTGATGACCTGTCCAGCAACATAGAGGTCATGGTCAAGGCAAAGGTAAGCTACGCCAGTATTGTAAATAGATGTAATTAAAATGTCACGGTAAACTGTTTCATTCATTTATTTTCTCAATGATATCAGACTAATTATGAGAAGCTGTGCCACTCTCTGGAAGACCAACTGAGTGAATACAAGACAAAACACGATGAGAACGCTCGTCTGGTCACTGAAATAAATGCTCAAAGGGCAAGGCTTCAGAATGAAAACGGTATGCACCTGAGTGATGGGATATTTTCTTTAACTGACTTAAAGAGTCAAACATTTATTTCCTTTTTTATTTTTTTCTGACGTGTTGAACAGGGGAGCTATCTCGTCTTCTCGAGGAGAAAGAAGCGATGCTCTCTCAGATGTCGAGGGCTAAGCTTGCCTTCACTCAGCAGACTGAGGAACTGAAAAGGCAGGTTGAGGAAGAAACAAAGGTTTGTTGCCATACGTTTCTCAGTGCAACCAATCAGTGCCTGTGACATTTAATTTTCTAATTTTATGTTACATTAATGTTTACCATATCTGCGTCTGTGTTAGGCTAAGAATGCCCTCGCCCATGCTCTCCAATCTGCCCGTCACGACTGTGATCTGCTGAGGGAGCAGTTTGAGGAGGAGCAGGAGGCAAAGGCTGAGCTGCAGAGGGCAATGTCCAAGGCAAACAGTGAGGTCGCCCAGTGGAGGACCAAATATGAGACTGATGCCATCCAGCGCAATGATGAACTGGAAGAGGCCAAGTGAGAGCTGTTCTAATAATGTATAAATAAATATTTTGGTATGGTAAATGTAATAGTGACAACTGTTATTGATATTTTAGTTTATTTTTTGCAGGAAAAAGCTTGCCCAGCGTTTGCAGGAGGCTGAGGAGGCCATCGAGGCTGTGAATGCCAAATGCTCGTCTTTGGAGAAGACGAAGCAGAGGCTGCAAGGAGAGGTGGAGGACCTCATGATTGATGTGGAAAGGGCCAGTGCTCAAGCAGCTGGCCTGGATAAAAAGCAGAGAAGTTTTGATAAGGTAATAAAGACACCCGAGTTACCTATGCTAAATTATTATTATTAATTATGCAAAACTGCATCAAAATTTAAATCTACTATATTGTTATCAACCACTGTCAGAAGTTAGTCTCTATCACTTATTCAGTGACTCAGCCCATACCCACTTTATAAAAGCCTTTATATTTGCTGTTCTAAACACCTGTCATGTGGTAGGTCAGAGCAAAATTGATGTGAGGAGACCCTCCTTATCCATACCAGTATTTTTTTCCTTTTTAGATTCTGTCTGAGTGGAAGCAGAAGTTTGAGGAGAGTCAGGCTGAGCTGGATGGATCACAGAAGGAGTCGCGCTCCCTCAGCACCGAGCTCTTCAAAATGAAGAACTCTTATGAGGAAGCATTGGAGCACCTGGAGGTCCTCAAACGGGAGAATAAAAACCTGCAACGTGTGTATATTACTGCAGTGATGCTGCTTTAGTAAAAGGGATGTTCATCCTCACACACGATTGTCAATGAGATGATTATTAATAGACAATAATAGTGCTAAGGATGATTTTGTAAGGTTCATACACCAAGGACAATAACTTTTGTGTAAAGAGAAGAAAAGCCCAGACCTTTGTTTGCACTCTTAATATCTGACCTGCTAAGAAGAATGAAATTGGGTTTATCTCCATTTGACTGGTCACTGAGGAAATGCGATATGTTTTTGTATTTTTAGAGGAGATCTCAGATCTGACTGAACAACTTGGAGAAAGTGGCAAAGCCATCCATGAGCTGGAGAAGACTAAGAAACAAACTGAGACTGAGAAGACAGAGATCCAGACTGCTCTGGAGGAGGCTGAAGTAACTCTTTGTTATATAATAAATTATATACTTCTAACAATCAGATTTTTTTTTGGCTCATTCTTATTTTTTCTTTTTATCTTAATCTGCGCTCCAGGCCTCTCTGGAACATGAGGAATCCAAAATTCTCCGTATCCAGTTGGAGCTCACTCAGGTCAAAGGAGAGGTCGATCGCAGGCTGGCTGAGAAGGATGAGGAGCTAGAGCAGATGAAACGCAACCACCAGCGCGTTGTGGAAACCATGCAGTCTGCCTTAGATGCTGAGACTCGCAGTAAGAACGATGCCATGAGAATCAGGAAGAAGATGGAGACTGATCTCAATGAGATGGAGATCCAGCTGAGCCACGCCAACCGGCAGGCCGCCGAGGCCCAGAAGCAGCTGAGAAACATGCAGGCCCACCTCAAAGTGAGACATTGTTCATTAGCAACTTCAACACAAGGACATTTTTTTAGAATAATTTTTTAAAACAAACCCTTAACTGTCATTTCTCCCTGCAGGAACAAACCCTTCACCTGGATGAGGCACTGCGCAGCCAGGAGGACCTGAGGGAGCAGGTGGCCATGGTGGAGCGCAGGAGCAGCCTGATGCAGGCAGAGGTGGAGGAGCTCAGGGCTGCTCTGGAACAGTCGGAAAGAAGCCGCAAACTAGCTGAACAGGAACTCACTGATGCCTGCGAGAGAGTTGGGCTGCTGCACTCTCAGGTGAGAATCGTAGCTGGAGTGAGACACTTTTCTCAGAAACTGGCCAAAGACCAAAAGAAGAGCTTAAAGGGAAGCGGACATAAGAATTGGAAAGGCCACCAGAAACACCCAACTCCAGAATACTAATGTTGCTCTGTCTCCTGAATGTGTAACCGGGGCATCTGTTAGCCTTAGCAAGGCTGTAATACTGTATGTGACATGTTTTGTTTCTTGTGGCGAAACAGCAGCAGAAAAAAGAGAGATGTTGCTATTAAATTGTTGCAATGATGGTATTTCTTCTTCACCGGACAAAAATGTATATGATTTTGCCTGGATTACAGATCAGTGTCGTGCCATGGGGATATCATTAATTTAACTTGAACTTAACTTTCCTCACTGTCATCTGGCTGCAGAACACCAGTCTTCTCAACTCCAAGAAGAAGCTGGATGCAGATGTCAGCCAGCTGCAGGGGGAGGTGGAGGATGCGATCCAAGAGGCCCGCAATGCAGAGGAAAAAGCCAAGAAAGCCATCACTGATGTAAATATCAAACATTTTACCTCTAATTATACCCTTCAGTTAAAGGTTTATATAGTATGATTACAAGCGCCAAGAAATGCTAATCAAGCAGCCTGGTGGTTCTTATTAATTCAGGCTCTGGGCTTTTCACGTCCAGCTTGATTATAATTACCAATTCTCCATTTGTTGTGACAAAACATCAGCTTAACTTGTTGTGTAAATGTAGGCAGCCATGATGGCAGAGGAGCTGAAGAAAGAGCAGGACACCAGCAGCCACCTGGAGAGGATGAGGAAGAACCTGGAGGCATCTGTAAAGGATCTGCAGCACCGCCTGGATGAAGCTGAGAGCATGGCATTGAAGGGGGGCAAGAAGCAGCTCCAGAAACTGGAAGCTCGGGTATCACACTCTTTCATGTGAGATTTGTGTGAAGCAGTAATTACAGCTGAAGTTGAGTTTGTGCGGGGTTATGACTTTCTATTATAGGTGCGTGATTTGGAGGGGGAAGTGGAGAGTGAGCAGAAAAGAGCCACTGACGCCATCAAGGGAATCCGTAAATACGAGAGGAGAGTCAAGGAGCTCACCTACCAGACTGAAGAGGACAAGAAGACTGTTCTGAGACTGCAGGACCTGGTGGACAAGCTGCAACTCAAAGTCAAGGCATACAAACGACAGAATGAGGAAGCTGTAAGATCTGCTCATCAAATGAGAAAGTTGTTATTTTTATCATGATCGTTCCGTAGCTTATTCCGTTTTCATTTCTACAGGAGGAGCAGGCCAATGCTCATCTTACTAAGCTAAGGAAGGTGCAGCATGAGCTGGAGGAGGCACAGGAGCGCGCAGACATTGCTGAGTCCCAGGTCAACAAGATGAGAACCAAGAGCAGAGACATTGGAAAGGTAAGGTTAATAGTTGCGACAGAAAATAAAACGATTGTGATCATTGATGTTGATGTTATGAACATAAGGCCATTTATGGTCTGAACCTAGTATGGGCCCTTGGCACCACCACCAAATTCAGGTTTTGTCTTTTGTATTTAAAGCGTATGAAATGATCGTACAAAGGCATCCACAGGTATATCTGTCAGCTTTGTGGGTGGCCTTTTGGTGTACTTGCTGTAGATTTGTCCGCAACACAAATTACAGTGGCAGGACACAATAGCAGTCTTCACATGGACAGGAACACTCGCAGAACAAATCAGTGGTTGCACCCTCACATTTTTTTTTTTATCTAAGCAAGCACACTGTTTTTAGCATTTAATAAACTTATTTATTTCCTGTCCTGTCCTGTCCTTTCCTGTCCTTTCCTTTCCTTTCCTTTCCTTACCTAACCTTTTCTTCCCTGTCTTGTCTCAGGCTGCTGAATCTGAGCAGAGCTGGCAGTGATGGCACATCCTCTATGTTTTTAGTACAAGTAGAAACTCAATACAGTTAACAGACCTTATTGTTTTGCAGTGGAACTGTAGCAGAATAAAGTGGTGTGAAGCATAAGCTTTGTCTGTTTTTCCCCTCAAACCTAATGACAACCACCGAAATCTCAGCGGAATTTACCAGTAGTCCACCCGATGATCTGTCCACATCCGTCTTTCATAGCCATCTCTCTGAATGTCAGCACAAATGAAAGGAAAGTTAGCATTTATCATAGTCCTTGCTGTGTTAGCAGACTAGAATAAGCTTTGTAGTGCTAATTAGTTTTGTAGAAGGAGTGTGAGCTTTATTTAAATCCTCCTCAGTGTGTGCACTTAGTGTTAAATTTGAGCAACTGTTTGCAGAGATCAGGGTAGATCCCAGCAGAAAGCCTGGTGACATTTACAACCTGAGTTAAAATAGCCATCCTCTTCACTGTCACTTATCTGCATACAATACCTAATGCTAGCACGAGAGCAGTGGATTAACCATGATTATACCAGTCTAATCAAAGGACCACAGGGACCAGTCAGGCCTCCTGAAGATTCATTTAATATAAAGCATGCGTTTCACTGCGTCGCTCCATCCTTGAACCTGTTTGTTTAGTACACGAGACAAAGGGACTCTGTGCCGATTTGTTTTGGGTCCTCATCATTACAGGAATTAGGAATAAGTATGATATTCTAATTTAATTGGTTTCCTCTCAAAATCAGCAGGTTTGTGCCTGAATAGAAGGAAACCTCAGCAGCAAAGATGTGATAGATGTATGGTGTTGTTAAAAGGTCCAGAAAAAGAGTGCGTAGACCTTAAGTAGAGATGTTTTTTTTTTTTAAACATTAGAGCAGTTAAACAGGGACTGCAGATTCATAAAGCAGGATAAGCGAGGATAAGATGGATAATTAAATATTATTTTACATCAAAGCTATCTTCCTATTGTTTTTAATAAAGCCTCGGTCCTCTTCCTGTTCGTCCATATGGAACCTAACCTCTATCTCCAACACTGTGTCAGTGAAGGATATCAGTATATGCCATGGTACCCCCTGAGTTTGACAAGATAAAGGACACAGCTGTGAAGGCTGAGCTCAGTGAGGCTTGATAGTATGATACATCATTATGCACCATGGGTGATCTATGTGAGTGACCTGTGGTAGTTGACCCCTCCTATAATGATTCTTGACTGTGAAATGAAATGAAAGTAATCTAGTTGATTTACTGACACGTGCGTGTATTTCACATATAATTTGGGATGTAAAGCTCATGCATATGCTCTTTCACATTTTCTACATCTGTCATTATCCAGTGGTTCTTACTAGTGAGACCATAAAACCACTTAATGTCAGCTCAGTTCAAGCAAGATAGTTGTCACTGTGCCTCAGTTCCCCCAGTGCTCTTCTATCACGTGTAATACTACCATATCTGCAGCTAGAGGGCTCCCTCCAACAAGAGACCAAGCACCACAGCTCTCTGCTGGTGACAACCCAGCTCTGTTGGAGCAGTTTGGTTTGTATTGTACAGTGGGCCCCTTTTGATTCCCCAGTTCTTCCACTCTCTGTGCACCGTGCTACACTTTAAAGCTGTACATCATGAGAAGCCAAAGCACTGAGCTGAAAGGTGCTGAAGTGCTCCGTAGCATTGAGAGGAAAGCTCTGAGGGTCACCACAAGAGACACCTCTCACATTAAATGTAGTACTTTCATCTATAATGTTTAGGTCAGCTTTAAATATTTGATATTATTTGTGTAAGTAAATAAAATCTGATATGTAAACAGTAAAAACGTGTGAAGAAAATATAGAGGGTCTTTTCACTTGCAGTAATTTATTAAATGCATGATTTCTGTTATTGAGATTATACTGTAGAGAGAGCGGCTGGTGTGATTCACTCCTCCGAGGACACACATTTGATCTTCTTCATATGACTGAAGAAGGCCTGCACTCCTCATTTCTCGTCTCTGGCCTCCTCCTCATCTGTAGATTAAAGAAAAAAAAACAAAACATAAGTATTATAGTATAAAGTATGAGTCTCAAATAAAATGATGTTTTGGAAAAGGTACCTGACCAATCCACTCTTCAGCCACCATACAGCACACCTCTGGAGTCTGTGTGTAGTCGTCAGTAAACAGATGATCTTGCGCCCATCTGTATGCAGCACTCCATGTCCTGGATGGCACAGGTGACGCCCTCTCTGGCGATGATAGAGCTTTCATCAAAGTCCATGAGGTGGAAGGTTTTGGAGCGGTCAATAAATCTTTTGTAAATGGCTTTGACCATGTCCCGGGCCACTGAGGTGCAGATACACAGGAGATGAGCTTGAGTGGCGGATGTATTCAGACAGAAACAAGTAGCTGCTGCTTCGGCCAGCAGTTTGCCAATCTCAGTGCTGGCGGCTTTAGTCTTGTTTCTCAGAGCAGAGGTTAAACTTAAGTCCCGGCTCGCGACTGAACTTTGGGTCTGTGAAGGCTCGACCTCGACAAGTGTTTCTGGTTCATCCAGGAGAAACTTTAGAGCTATATCCACCACCTGTGTTCTTAAAGGTGCGGTAACCCACTGCAGCTTCTTGACTAATGCTATTTTAGAGCGCTTGTTGGTGTGAGAGCTCATAAAGGCGCTGAGCACCTTGTCGGACAGGGAGCAGAGGAAGGTGTACACATCCTGCTCTGCTTTAGGGCGGATCACTGAGAGAAACATGTGAAGGCCCTCCACTGTGACCTTCGCATGGCAGGAAGAGAAACAGAGAAGAAGAGTGAGGGCATGCAGAATTCTAAAAAAAGGCTGCTCAGAAAATATTCTTATCTTTACCTTTCTTCTGAACTGCAGTGAAAGGCGTTCCTCTTTTTCAAGTTCCTCTTGGAGCTCTTGCTCCATCTGATTTAGACAGAGATGCCTTGCTGAGGTCCAGGCCTGTGCACATCACTCACTCTTAGTGTCAGCTGATATAGGTAACACTTTATTTTACAGATCTGTACATTACTCATAATTTCTGAGGATTTCTTCTCTAAAGAATGATGTGGAGTAGAGGAATAATGGCAGCTTTGTAATAAGCTTTACATCTTTCTTCAACTTTTTGGCTTTGCCAGGTTGTAAAAAAAAAAAAAAAAAAAAAAAAAAAAACCCTGGTTGTGATTTTATTCCAGTGGAAAGTTTGACTTCTGACCTTCAGGAAAAGTGTTGGAGAGCATCATGGACCAAAATTAATTTACCCTCAGATACGACCCACAGGAGCGTATCAGTGCCAGGCGTACCTGATCTTCACTGTTACGTTTACAGTAACAAACACGCAGTTGAAGTTGTGGAACATTCACGGTTTGGTTAGTTTAAGAAACTAAATCTGCTCAGTTAGACTTCGGAAAAGATGATGGTTTGGGTTAAAATAAGCACACTTTGTCTGACCACAGTCATCATTTGTGCTGGGTGTGGTCAGAGGTGAAAACAGACATTCTCAGCCAGTGAGGGCAGTGAAACACTGCTTTTCAGCCTGGTGCTAAGTTACTCTTTAAACGGAGCGTAACGGAGCAGGGAGAGGGAGGAGCACAGTGGTTGTGCACTAAAAGACTCTCTAGGTTATGCTACAGTTTGAATTCATTAGAGGCAAGTGTACCAATTAAAACATGTCCCCACTTATCCCTCTGAGTAGTGCCAAATTACAGAGTCCTTTCCGTTAAATTCACTCTTGCATAATTGAGTACACTCTGGACATCTGCTGCTACATCCTTGCTTTTCCTGATATGACCAGTAGCTTACTTAGATAAATGTTAAAGTGTAACAGGCATTAACGAGTTAGATTGCTGACTTTGTAACTATACTCCACTTATGATCTTACTACACTACACATTAGCATTTACCATTATCCTATACACAGCTCTGCAAAAGTTACATAGGCTTATTTTAAATGTGCATTTACATACAGTTTCTTATTTACCAGTTCTGCCATGAAGAGTTTTCTTGCTTCTGCTCGCTTTGCTATTTCTTGGAACCTTTGAATTTAAGAAAAGAAAACAGGTTTTGTCATCCATGCTGCCTGACTGTGCATTTACGGTTAGCTTTGATCTAATGTGCCACTGTGAACTCACTCCTCCAGGAAGCTTCTCCCCCCCAGCAGCCAGGCCTTCATGTCTTCTGTAGATAAATACATGGGAACCTGATACTGCTGCTCCATGAGCATGAACTGCCTCATGAGCATCTTCTGCAAGACAGAACGAATCAGCTGACCCAGAGGCGCCGTACTGTACACACATGCACCTTTGCGTTTAGCGTTACAGTGATAAGACTGACCTCTGCTTGGTAGCGTTGTTTCTCTCTCTCTGAGAAAGAGGACGGTTTCATGTGCTCGACTTGCTTAAGAATAAAGTCAGTGTCCATGTTGAACAGAGGTCAGTCTGCTTAAGGAAAAACAGAAAACACTCACTTAGATATTCAATAAATAGAACATATGTGCACCATGAATTAATGACACACATTTTAATTCACGGCAGTATGCTGCTGTATTAAAGAGAAGCCCTTATGGAAGACAAGAACAGCCCAGACTTGGGGTGGATGTTGCTGTTAGCGACGATTTGATGAAAATGCATCGTTTGAACAAACCATTCAGAACTCCCAGGCCTGACAGTATTAGTGCAGTAGTACTTTTTGGATAATGGTATAAACAGCCTGTTTTTATCAGAGCTGGGTGTGGAGTACTACAAACCAAGTACATAGTAGTTCAAGTAGTTAATAGGAAAAAGTCACCAGCCATAAACATGACCCCACTTTAAGGAATTAAAAAAAAAAAATTTCTGATGAAGAAAAGGTGGAAAAAGAAAGAGTGAAGATAAAGACTTTACTTACCTGGTACAAAGAGAAAGTTGTCACAGTCTGAGTGAAGGAAGATGTGCTTTCAGGTGGTTAGGAGGTGGATTGTTCAGACAGAGAAGACAGAGAGTCTGAACCAGCCGCTGAGGTTGTCAGTGTGTGCGTGTGTGTGTGTGTGTGTGTGTGTGTGTGTGTGAGATTGAATGCACCATCATCTGCATCTTTTGGGTGCTCCCTGACAACTAAATGTCGCCATGGGGCTCAAACTCAAAACAAAACAAAATGATTATTATTCATGATAGGTCACCTCAATTTTTTATTCCTTTAATAGAAACAAGAGTTGCAACAAGAGTAACAAGATTTTAAATACCCAGATATTCAAGTTTGCTCTATGTGTGGACTGTGTTGAAACTACGGTAAAAAAAAAAAAAAAAAAAAAAAAAAAAAAAAAAAATATATATATATATATATATATATATATATATATATATATATATATATATATATATATATATATATATGTCTTTCTGTCTTAAATAATAATTTGTATCATTCATTTTCACTTTTAAACATAGCTGTATGATAAGAACACTATGTGTCTGGTATGGTGCGTCTGGCTCCTTAGACGGTGGAAAGAATGCAGCAGAGATAAACCACCATTTAGAGATTGGTTAGAAATATTAACGACCTCATTCAAGCTAATCTTCATCTGTTAAAAGGAATTTAAAAAGAAGGGTGGCGTAAATTAAATTACAATTTTGTTTTTATTCAGCTCAAAGTTCATTTTTGGCCCTAAAAACAGCAGTTTGACCAACAATAAAAACAAAACTCAGCTTACACACACCCTCTCATACATGTGATAATCTGATAGCTCCACCTTGTGTTGTTTGTGGTGTGAACTGAAGCTCCATCAGCATCTAGCGGCTGCTTTTTTATTACAGCAGATGGATTTGATCAATTACAAATAAAAAGGAAAAGAAAACACAGCGTGAGTATTCACAGACCTCACTGCAGCCACAGTGATGTCTCACTGTGGCTTCAGTTGGTTAGTGTGATTGCTGGACTAACAATAAACAGTGATGTGTTGTAATATCCAGCAGCAGCGCAAAAAAAAAAAGGAACTGTCAAGCTTTTGTGTGTTTTCTATATTTGGTGTATATATTCAGTGTTGACTCAGAGGAAAGCTCCTTCAGTTTAAAGGTCTAAAGTTAAGAAAGAAAACATCTTTATTTGTTAAAGGACGATTTCAATATATACATTGATTGACTAATTTGTATTAGTGTCCTCTCCTGCTTTATTTTACTACAGCTGCTTCAACTTCCAACAGGAACCTAATCATCATAATCATCACCATCACTGTAGTGAACTTCCCATATGCAGTAAAACTATTACAGAGCCCCTCATAGAACAGTTCAATCAGATATATTAACAGCAGAATATAAATGATGATAAACAGTGTGGGAAATTATCGCAGTAAGTTGGAAAAAGCGAATCTGGACAAATGTATGGACGTTAAATCATCGTAGTATTAAGGGGATGTATGAAAAAGTTAAAGAGACGGAGGGTCAAGTTTCCCACATGACAAGACAAGACTTCCGGCTAAATATTTCAAATTAAAACTTAGTGCCTGTGCATGGAACCAAATGCCAAAGTACAGGAAAAAAAATTATTTCTTCCTAAAATCAACAGTGATCACTCTTAAATAGGTTTTTGAATGGTAGCTGTCACTATCATAATGTATTAAGGCAAGCTTATTTATACATAGAACAGTTCATACTCTAGTTGATGCATATTGCTTTCAAAGTGTTTTATATACTCTTCACTATGAACAAACTACATAATTAATTGTAGACGCACAGTTGGTGATGGCTGTAAAAGTAGAAAGAAAATAATAAACAGCCAAGAACAAAAAAACTACTACTACTGCTAATGATAATGATGATAGTAAATACAAACAACAACAATAACACCACTCAAAGTTCGCTTAACATTTTTTTCTAGGGATTTCAAGGACTGTGCTCATTTGTCATGGAGGCTGCCTGACAGAAGTTTGTGTCTTTACTCATGAATGAAACTTTGTGCTTTTATTTTGAAGGCAGATGTATCCGACTTCCGATCCCCCCACCCTGCGGGGCTCTGTCCGGCTTCACGCTGCTCTGAAGTGTCCTCAGACTGTGCGTGCAGGCTGGAGGATCAGAGCCGTGAGGGGCGTCCTGACAGCAGCAGGAGGAGGAGAACCTGTTCACCAACTTCACACAAGTTTCACCCCGCTCCTCCACGAGCCGGGAGCCGAGATCCACATTCCGACACAAGACTCTCACTGGCTTTAAAAAAAAAAAAAGTGTTTCATTTCTCACCCGAGGAGCTGAGGATCATCATCAGTTAACGCCGGCGATGTCTGGATCCTACTGCAAAAGTTTGTACCCGTTCAGCGGGGAGCAGCACCAGCAGGGACTGAGCTTCGAGGCCGGGGAGATTATTAAGGTGGTCCAGGCTCTGCCCGGAGGCTGGTGGGAGGGAGAGAAGGATGGAGCCAGAGGATGGTTCCCCTCCAGTTATGTCCAGGTGCTGGAGGTAAGGCTCTATAGAGATGATCTTATTTCTTACTGGTTACTTATTTGGACTTTATATATGACTTAATTGGACTTTAATTGGATGTAGATTTTGACTTTGACTTTATTTATGGGTCCTGAATTTCTTGTGAAATACTCATTTTATCAGAAGTGTATTTTGTTTTACCCACATACACTCAAAGTGACGCGAGTAGAGGACTCAGACCAGACACACACACACACACACACACAAACTTGAAGATAAAGACAGCATTGAGTGATGCACTAATAAATAGTTTTCCCGTGCTGTGCTTATCAGATTAACTCTAACCATCCCAGCAGCCAGCTCCCTGCCTGTGTGCCTGCCTGCCTGCCCGCCTGCCTGAGCGGCTGCACACTTCCTCATTCCACACACATTCCTCTGAAATGCTCAGGTCTCCTCTCAGTGCGCGTGAATGCACAGGGCATGCTGCTCTCGCTCTCTTCATGGTCAACTCTTCCCGTCCCCACCCAGCACCCAGCCCTCCCCCCTTTTTTTCACTCAAGTGACTTCAGACTCACTGCTCTTGCTGCAACTCAGAAAACATCTCCAACTTTTTCTTTCTTTTTTTTTTTTTAAATCTCTTTCTTTTACTCCAGCATGTTTGGCTCTGGGGTTACAGTATTGGAGAAGACTGAGTTTGCAGCTGAGTCTGTGTCACCACCCAGTATTCTGACAGTTTGTCATAACCAGCTTGTATCTAAGAGGGACGGGCACAGAGCCAGCATTTTCAGCTATGGCACCAGCGCTGCCATTTTTATCACTTCTCCACTCTGAATGTGAGAAGATATATATATATATACAGCAACATGATTTGTGACCCAGTGACACCAGAGTAAATGCGTCATGGTTCTGGGCTTGGGCTGATTTAGATACGGCCACCAGTACTGGGAACGTGAAGACATAAACCTGTAACACCGGATGGGTTGAAAGTACAACATCTGTTATCTTCTCTCAGACCAGTTTAGGAATGGAGGTGATGGGTGAGGCGTCTGGGTGGCTCTTTAAGCTCAGGATCTTCATTCTCATCAAGGCTTCACCCTGCTGAAGTGTTGATGAGCAAGATGCCTTGACCTCTGAGCTGTCTGAAGCGTGGAACAGAAAAGCAAGCTTCCCTACAGGGATCAGTAAAGTATCACTCACTGATTGATTAGCCTCGTTCTAGTCCTCAGAATCAGAGGCCACATCTCTGAGTCGTTCAGCGATTCAGAAAGTGAAGTGAACTGAACTGGTGACAGGCCTGCATTAGAAGAGCGCAGGGGGCTGGGTTTGTGGGGGTGTGCTGCTTCAGGTACCAGCGAGACAAGAAATATGATGCAGGAAGTCCAGTTTGACAACCATCTCTGCGGATCAGATGCAAAAACACAGCACAATGGTTTGTAATGTAACGCAACAGCTATTTTGTCTTTTGTCATGATGATTGCCAGGTAAACAGTAGAAATACAGCTTTTACATTACAAAGAAATCTACTTGGAATGTGAACTTGCAAGTATTTGAATGGCCAACGCAGAGCCCTGCTGTTGTGTTTCCACAGAAACAAACATCTGTCTGAGGTCATTTAGAAACAGTGCAGGTGTTCATTAATAGAAGGCAGTCACAAGTTTATATTTGTTTTGATATTTGGTTCTCAATTCTCTAAAAAAAGCAAAGGGATCCGCATCATGGATGTTTGTTTGTATTGTCCAGTTAAATGAATGAGGAGACTACGGTCAGCAGTCAATCTGAACTTAGTCAGACAAAACAAGCTATTTGAAATAAAACTAGACCGATAAATCGACCAACATCAGCTTAGTGTAGATGTAATAGTATCAGCATGTATGTTGGCTGGTATATAACAAGAAACTCCAGGACAAAGGTGGCAAACATCTGTCTGAGGTCATTTCGAAACAGTGCAGGCATTAAAATGTTTATTAGCAGAAAGCAATCACAGGTTTATTTTTGTTTTGATATAGGGTTCTCAGTTCTCTAAAAAAAAAAAAAAAGCAAAGGGATCCGCATCATGGATGTTTGTTTGCATTGTGTGTTTATGAAAACAAAAAAAAAACAAATATTGGCTGATGTATTATTATTGATATTGGTCTCAAAAATCCAGCATTGGTTGGGGTATAATCTCCATGACATGTAAACTCCATCCCACACTGAATTCACAGCTGGGTTCATGGACTTATTTAAAAAAAAAAAAAAAATCCCTGATGCAAAGCTAGATAACAGCTTAGCCCTTAAGACAGACCAAGACACACAACAGCAACATGCTTATCTGATCCTGGACCAGTTTTATCACGTTGAGTTTCTGTGGTCTGCAACTCGCCTTGAATGCTTGTGGTGCTGTGGGTTCAGATGCTGATTTTCCCCACCCATCTGTGGCACTGTCTAAAAATAAGCAGTAATGATGAAGGAAATGACACACGTGTGATGTGCAGAAAATCCTGTGGTCATTAATTTATTTGCGTTGATGGGTACAAGCTGAGTCATCAGCTTTACCTGTTCCACAGTAGCAGCTTCTCACAGTCTTAATAAGCAAGTGAAAGCTAGTAAGAGGACCCTGAGTTAATATTATTTTGTCTAACTGCTTTATTGGACTTAAAGTGAGGAAAGTTGAGTGTAAATACACAAAATATTATGCCAGATATTACTGCTGTTTACAGCTCTGTCTGCAATTTCTTCTTTGTACATCATACACGCCGATACAGATGTCAATATTGATATCAGTAACCCATTCTCGGTTGATATGGTCCCTGTTTTTAGCCTCAGCATAAGTATCAGAATTACTGTAGTTAAGGTGGAGTGGAAAGATTCACCTCCTACATCACACACTGTAGACCGAACTATACATAATGAAACTGGAGGTTCCCCCAGCCATCCTTGAATGTGTCAACCGTAGGCTGATGAGACGTGTTGTGGGGGCTGGAGGATGGCACAGTGAAATGACTGATGGTGAAACAAAAAGACACGTCTCTACTTCCTCATTCTGGTAATTTATTCAAAGCTCAGAGGGGCAAACTCATCATCACCCTCCCTAGGCTGTTGTGCAGTAACTCAGTTGCCTCACTCCGTATAATCGTAAATGATCATAAATTCAGGCTGACGTGTGTTAATCACCTGGACATGGATTTGTATAGCTGGCAGAGCTGACAATGGGGCTTTCGTCTGGCTCTGTTGTCATCTTCAGCGTTGTGGCTTTGTTCTACAAACAGCTCCATTCTTCCCAGTATAATGAATCGTTCAGAACCTGTTGCTGCCTGGTGCGTCACACTCCAGCTAGGCTGTTTCTCACGGGCCGACACTTGATGCTGCTTTAAAGTTAGGCTGCAACTTTTAAAGGAACAAATAACCAATTCATGTACTTAAACATTAAAAGCTGGATTCATAAACAATAAAAAGCACCAGGGCTTTGTTCATTTACCATTGTCCAATAATTACCACTTGCCATGCAAGTTTCATAAACTCGTTTTAAAGGAAATTTCCAGTTTATTACAACTTGGGTCTTTTTGTAGTTGTGAACATCATTTCATCAGTAACAGTGTCCTGGCCAAAGTAATTGCACAGATCTGGGAACATGGCGTCATCGCTATGTCATAGTCAGACCAAGTAAGAGCCAAGCCATCAGGTAGGCTGTAAATAAGCCAACAGTCTTTAATACACCCAAAATGTTTGTAATATACCCTCACTGCACTGAAGATCTTTGTGTGATGGGTGTTAACAACATACACTTCCTGTAACACTTTCACTCTTCACCTTTGTTTTTTTTCTCTTCTACACCAGCTTGACTGCTCATGGTGAACTTCTTTTTAGCAGTGTCGCCACATTTCCATATTTGTAGCAATTAATATCATGAGAAAAAACATTTAGTAATAGAGATGTAACAGCCAAAACTGGGAACTCTCTGGTGTAAGGCGCCCAGGGAGCTGGGGTGGGTCGGTGCCTTGCTCAGGGGCACCACAGCCATGGTTGCAGAGGCGGGGGGGGAGGGGCATGTCAGTTCAAAGTCCAAACTGTGTTCATAGGTTAAATTTTGAACTTTGGAGAGGCTAGCAGGAGGTAGCCCGAGGGAAGTCGTCATCTTCCTTTGTGTCTCTGTCAAGGTGATGTTTTGAGAAAAAACACTGTGATCCTTTGTCTCAGTGGATATCAGCTATAAATGAGATCTTAAGAGTGTACAGTGTAAACTGTACTGTTTGAAAGGTTATGTCATTCGCTCCAGCAGAACATTTTCGGTGTTTCATAGCTACCCAATGGATCCAAATCATCATGAGTCATACTGACAGTGAGTCATATCAGTGCTTCCTGTTCACCTAATGAGAAGGAAACAAAAAAGAAAAACACTAAGAATAAAAGTGAGTAAAAGTGGCATCTAAAGCCATCAGTGATGACGTTTACCATGAGTTTCTGTCTGATGACTCCGTGATGCCACCCGGAGCAGCTGTGAATGGGAGATATTGTCCAAAACAGACTGGAATGCTTAAATGTTTTGGAGCTTTTTATCAGCAAATGAATTGGACTGATTCAGTCATTCATGAAAATAATTTGTCAGCCACCCCGCGGTGTTTGGAGCTCTCATCACTGTTTCCAGACAGATGTTTAAATGGTCTGAAGTTCTTCGTGACCAAGTTTGGCTCTGTGTTATTGCTGCTGTGTTACTCCATCATTCCATGGAGTAATATCTTATTACTGTGTTCCATCTTTTCCCTGTATGCGATTCAGGAGCACTAAATTTTTTACCTGCATCAAAAAAGATATGTTTTCACCTTATTAGCATGTTTTCTGACAGAAGGATATCTCCACATTTTTCTACTGCTTCCACCATTCTACAGTTTCTACAGTTTTTTTTTAGTAACCAGTATGAAACAAATACAAACTTGGTACCAAACCTTGAAGGGTGGTCAGTAAATAACTGAAGGTTTTTGTGATAGGGCTGATGTTTGGGTGCAGCAGCAAAGTAGGAGACTGGCAGAGTATAGCACTCCCTGTCTGCCATGTGGTTGCTGCTCTTCACTGGCAAAGTGACAACCAGATGTGGCACGTTTCTCAAAGCCTCTTGGCATTATACAGTAATTAGATTCTGAGTTCTGCACTGTATGACTGAATCCAAATAAATGCTTGTCTGGAAGATGGAATTTAGGTTGTTCAACAGACAAAGCAAATAATTTTAATATATCAAGTTGTGCTTTGAGTAACTGTGATAGGTATTATTCTTTATTTTTTGGCACTTAATGCACCAAACTATTAAATGATTCACTGAAAAATAGTTGGCTGATTAACCAGTTATGAAAATAATGGCCTCTATATAAACAGGAACTGTAGAGAGTCTGTGTTTTGTTGACGCTGCATGGGCTTCGGGTGGGATTGAAAGTGAGACCTTCCCGTTACTGTAAAGGTTTGTCAAAGCACCAGGCCATGCAGGTGGTCCTTAGTAAAACCAGTTTAATGGACTGGTGGCACCCACACTGCTGCTGCTCTGGGGTTGCATATGACATTCCCATAACAAATCGAAACTCCCCTACAAGTGTTGAAATATCAACATGGGTAGTTAAACATGTAATAGAGACCCTGCAGCTGAGCCTGCCTGGGGACATCTGGAGGGAGATGCCGCCCCTAACCGCTTCATATGGCTGAAATATGTCAGTGCACTTTGCCACGTACAGTACAATCAAGTGTGACTTTTTTCTTTCACTTGAGGAGGCCAGTGATTAGAAGTCAATTTGAAGATGTAGTAATGTTGAATTTCCCAAATTTCAATATTGGGCTCACATTATTATTATAGCATCATGTATTGTTTCTCCTCAGTGTGAATTACTGTGTGTCATTATGTCTCTGTGTAGCCAGGGGAACTACTGTAAGCAATTTGCAATGAGCTGTAAATTATGGAGAACCACTTTGTCTCCCTAATGCTTCTCCTGGTAGAGTGTCAGCAGTGTTTATTATGAAACTGTAGAGCTGAGAGTGAGTAAGGGGGGGGCGGTTTCTAGTAGAGGTTTGGATGGTGATTTAGCCTGGCATAATCCCTGTAGTGGAATGTGGGGGTCATACCACTGCTGTAGAGCCTCCAGCACACAGCCAGGTGCTTCCCCCTGCACGCTGGAAAACCAATACCGCCCCTCCTGTGCTGACGTCATGCCAAAACACAGTCGCTTCTTGCCATGGAACGTATTCAGTGTGGTGCTGTGAAAATGTCAGCTGAATGACTGCGAAGCACTTCGCTGTGACACTGTGAAGGCTCTTTATTAACCACAATCTTTTGTTTGTTTTGACACCGAAGAATAGATTTGAGGTTTTCACACATCTACTATAGCTCTGCCGGCAGATGTGTGAATCTGCTAGAGGAACTGGTAGATGTGAGTCAAGGAGGGCTGTTGAAGAATTTGCTGTTTGTTGCCTCACTACATAGCAACGGGTAAAGGAGAAGTGGAGATGCTTTAAAAAGACTAGTCTGCTGTGGCAACAGGTCAATTTAGGGATCTTTTAAGTAAAAATGATTAATATAATAAGGCAAATTTGTTGCCAAATTTAGGTTATGGTGGCAGACTATTTTAAGCCCCAGTCTCCTTGTCTATACCACTGAAACTATTTTGAGTTATAACTTGAAAAACATTAGCTCAGTTAAATAGTAATTACAGTTATTTTCAACTTGGGCCTCATTTTCCTAGTTTTTTTCCCAAGATGCCGATGGAATTCAGCCAACATTTTGTGAATTACTCCTCTGTAGTGTGGTGTAAATCTCTCTAGAGGTTAGTGGGAAAACTCAAAAATGACCAATCAGTGTGTAAATCTAATGAAGAAACAAAATTCCAGTTTCTTACCCATGTGTATTGAGCTCTTTTGGGTTGAGCTGAGCTGAGGACTTTCAACAACAGCACTCTGTAAATTAGAGTATTTACTAGCACACTGCATCTCAGCTAATTATCATGCCTGCTAATTTGGGAGAATGCCCACATGGAACCCAGATTTGGGTGGTGTTGGTGAGAGTGAGCATATCAAGTGTGTGTCTCCCCTCATGTTTGGTTGAAGGGCATGTCCAATAATCTTGTGGTCCCATCAGTGTAAGAGCATAAGAGGCACTGCTCCTTTTTCACTGCTGAGTCGGTTAAAGCAGGAGGTTCAATCGGACAGTAACCTAAAAGCACTTGAATTTTGGCTGTTGAGCTAAAGGTGTTTATCTAAAGTCGGTCTGAATACGAATCTCGTTCTTTTGGTCACGACACTAAACTCATGACCCCAGGTGAGGGTTGGAGACGTGTATCACCTGGCTTTTTGCTCCAAGCTTAGCTCCTTTGACACCGCAACAGTATGGCACAGTGCCCACATCGTTGCCCATGCTCCACCAACCTGTTGATCCACCTGTTGGTCTCTTCTTACCCTCATTCGTGAAGCTCAGCCTGAGATCTTGTTGGTTTGGGCAGCAAGTCATTCCAAACCTGAAGTGGACTACCCACAGTTTTTCTGGTATAGTACCAGGCCTCAGACTTGGAGGTGCTTTAGGTGCACAACTGTTGACTCATGTGTGAGTATTGTATGTATAAATCAATAATGAACATTTAGCATTAAAGCATGTGACTCATAACTTACAACAAGCTTTGAGAAGAATGGGCGTGCACATGGGATGTTTGGAGGGGAAATCCAGATCAGGTGGTAAAAACCCAGATCAATCATAACCACAGAAGTCTACCAGTCGATATTTCCCAACTGTATATACACAGTCTTAACCACTGGCATGCACATACAAGAATGAGGCTGCATCTGTTTAAACTAGGCTGACATGTTACAGGGGAGGACAGTGTGCATTGAGCTTAACGCTGGGCTGACTCACGTGGGTAAAAGACCAGGACGTCTGGTGTTGCAAAATTCTGCTTCACTGGCTGAGAGAAGCAGTCGGTCGTTTAACTGCTCAGAGAGAGAAATGTATTAGATAGTGTGGAGAGCTCAGTGGATTGACATGCTGCCATATCTGATCCTGAGAACATAAGCAGGCCCGAGCAGATACGATCTGCACACTGGAGAGCACGGCGTGCATATGCAGTGTGCTGTGAGTGTGTGTATGTGTGTGTGTGTCGCAGTGGTCCTGTCTTAGTCATGTCATTTGTACGGCTGAAGTAGAAGCTTAGAGGAGAAACATTGAGACGAACGAGGCTTGAGAAATTCACATAGAGTGGAGGGGGGCGGGAAGTAACAAAACAGGCTTTGTTTGCTGCATGGACCACTCCAGCCTGCACATGCTCACACAAACATACATGCACCCAGTGCTTAGGCACCGAGCAGACAATAATGACAGTTTGTGTGAGCATATGTGCATGTACGTTATCTATGTGTGACTGAGTACATGCTTAAACACGCATGTGCAACCCTCCTTCTCCTTCTCCTCCTCCTCCTCTGTGAATGTCTGAAGTGTCTCTCCATCTGGGAATGTGGCTTCGCTTCAGGCTCCCACATCTGCCCAAACCAAAACAATGTCTCCCAAATAAAGATACGGTCCACAGCCCCCGTCGCTCTCTTTCCCTCTCCCTGTCTCCCTCTGTTTCATTCTTTCTCTGCTCCTCCTCCTCCTCCATTCACTCCAGCTCCGTCTTGCCATATCTTAACACAGTCTTCTCTCTAGGTCTACTAGTTAGCAGCCAAGTGTACATGTGAGAAGTTTCTGCGCAGCTGTGTTTCACACATGAAGCCAGACCACTCTGTGAGTGATCCCAGAGGGTTGGGAAATCTCAGTCCAGCCTCAGAACTCTTGGGCAAGAGGTCAGTGTTACAATCTCCGCTGGGGCCCATCAATAACAGCGGTGATGAGATATTGTTATGTCGGTCGTAAGAGTTTCTGTGGGAGTCTGTTTGTAAAGCGTGTTCTTGTTTGGGTCACGGGAGGAAATCTGACACCAATACAGAGAATTTGACCTGAAGCTGCAGATTTTTGTGGTGATATTGTACATTTTTATATTAGAGGAAAAAAAAATCCAACCACACAGTTTCCACACTTCCTCCTGTCAAGGTGGAAAATCCCCTGGAAAAGCTTTTGAAACAACACAAGTCAGTAAGGTACTCCTCACAAACCGATGGCAATAAAGTTTTTTTTTTAAGTTGAATTAGTTAAACCCTTATCACCTGAATTCAACCACATCAGGACCCACAGCTGTCTTACACACACATCATCACAAAAATCACGTGTCTCTGTTCATCCCGTAAGGATGAGGATCTTACCTTAAGATCATCAACTTCAGGCCTCATCGCTAGATATATCAGTGCACTGGCTGACAGTACTATGACATGACTACAGTACATGTACAATACAGTACATGTTGTACCACTCACATGCCAGAAGCAGAGACTTGGCCACAGTTCAACCCAGAAAGGATTAAAACATTAATAGTTATAAATATCTCTACATGTTTAAATGTATTAGAGCTTTTTTGATTTAACACCATGTAGAGTGGATAAAGGTAAAGCTGTTTACTGACTTGTGTCCTACAGTAATTCCAGCATGTCTCTATGATGAGGCAGCAGAAGCACGGCAAATGAACAGAATGTTGATTCTGCAAATGAAAAGCCCCGTAAGATGAGTTTCAGTACCTTTTTATCAACACCACCCTGCATATGTTTTAGCATATCTTGAAGTGGATGTTATCTGACTCTATTGCTCAGATAATGAGTGTGTGTGTGTTTGGAACTAGATCCAAAATAGAGCTGACTGTGGGAACATCATGTCTGGAGTCTGGAAATTTCTCTATTTCATCATTTTCATACATTTCATATGAAATGAATCATTTTGAAATACCTCATCATGTCTGACTAACCCGTGGAGCTCCATGCTTACTGGACAACATGACGCCGCTCTTATTGCTGGAGAGTCAGCAGGTCTCAGATATTTATTATTATCAGCATTATCAACTGATAATTAATTCCAAGCCAGTGTTGCATTTGTGCATGACCATTTGCTCCTGGGTGGTGATTGAGTGATGATTTGGCAGCGGCGTATCTTTTTTGCTCAGACACTAGCATCAGCAGTTGTGTGTGAACTTCTCAGTAACCCAGGGTGTGCAGATACGACAGTGTTGCCCCAGAAAGGGAAGGTGGAGGTATTTATGAGTGAATAATAGGAAACAGACACTTCCCCTGTCTGTCACACCTCTGTTCTCATGCTCCGTTGACATGACGAGGTAGGAGAGAGAGCGAACAGGGATGAAACATCGCAGTATACACATACACCGTGTACCTCGCTACTATTTCAGTAGAGACACCAGACTAGAGATGGCCCATGCTCTCGCCTCGTCTGCATCTCATCATGAAAAAGGGCTTTGTGTTTGTGGCTGTGTGCTTGCTTGTGGCTGTTTACAGCTCTGCTCCAGTATGTATACAGCTGGAATTTGTTTGGTTTCTCCTCGAGACGTGCATGCCCGTGTACAGTATGAAATGTCATGAAATTGGGGCGAAATACACATGCATGGCACTCTCATTTCTTTCAGGAAGGAATAATTGGAAAGGAGTGAAGACTTGCGGTTATCCTCGGAGCCTCATTTGTATTTATTTATTTATCTTGGGTAATGACTAACACAGAATATCATGAAGCCGTTACTTGGGGAGCTCACAGGTTGCGAATGGTCGAATTACCATAACCTGACTTCTCTGTTCAGTGTGACAGCAGCGACATCATTCCTCTTTCACTTCACCGCCATTTATAGTAATGTGCAGAAGAACTCTGTCTTCTTTTACTTCACGGACATTTTTTGTAGAAGTTTATCAAACCAGGCGAGAGAAGGTCCACGTAACCACCAGACAAGGATGCTGATGTTGGATGATTCTGCTGAACCACATTGTTTTTGGTTAACGACAAGGGAAAGGCTGCGTTTATGGCAAATCAACTATGGTTAGAGTTAAGCAGCGAAGGCTGCATTCAGGCCGACATCAGCCCTGTGTGAAAAACATAGCATCTTCATTCATTTGAATCTGAATGCACATTCCTGGTGTTTATCTCACGATGGTTGCGACAGAAGGTAAAATAGTTGCTGCAGTGATAACTATCCAGAGTTGGATGTCAACCATAGTACAGTGTTTTGCAGACTGATAAGCCTTGACATGAATCACCAGCTAGCACAACTGGACTTCCTGGATTGTGTTATACTGTCTCATGATACCTAAATGACATGCCCTCAGCAATGCACCCGCTCCGTTGTTTTAACGTGGGAAAGTTTTCTGTCTGAACTCTGGCTAAAACAGTGGAGTTTGGGAAAGACTGCGGTTTACATTAATATTTTTCTAACATTTTTATAAACCAGTTCCCTCGTGTTCATGTTCAGGATACTCTCTGCCTTTGGACCTTTCTAGCTAGAAGCTGAACAGCTGCTCTGACAGACCTTGACCCCTACAGACTCTCCTCTTCCCAAATCCAGATGTTTCCACAGGGGTCACCAGAGGTCAGCTTCAGCTTACACATATGGCAACGAGACGCAGCAAAAACTCTTTTTCACACATACCTACCGTATACAACACACACACACACACACACACACCCTGTCACAAGTCAGGAGATACTGAGTCACTCAGGCTTGTGTGAGGACAGCTGAATGTTAGTCCTGCCCGATAATCCTGTCTGTTGAAACTCTGGACCACTGAGGCTGCAGATACCTCGTCCTCCACACAGCCAGTGAGTGGGTGACCAGTATTTCACAAACCATGTGATCCCAGACGGCGACAGTTGCATCTGATGACTCACCTTTTCAGGACAATTAACGTTTATGTTGTAACGTCGCTAACCAGCTGAAAGCTGACAGATGGATTTGTTACTCAGTTTTGAAAATCTGTGAGAAAGACTCAGAGTTTAGCTGTTGCTCAATGGTAGAAACTGCTCACAGTCTTTACAGCTAAAAATAAACGTCTCTCTGACGTTCGTGGAAGAATGAATTTCATAAGGTTATTCTGTATGTTACACAAAGCCAAGTTTGTGATTAATTTTAGGATCCCATGGATTTTTTAAATACCATAATAGTTACTCACTGCTCTCATTTAACACTTTACAGATCCATTTTAGGATCCTGTTCGTTATTTTTTAATCTATTCTCGCTTTCCTGACATTTAAGTGAAGTCACTTTTTCAAAGTGAGCATCCTGCTTTGCTCTTGTGTCACCTGTTGTGAAGTAAATTAGTTAAGGTATACCACATTCTCACTAAACTTTAGATAATGCCCTGAGTTTGAACTTCCTTAAAAGTCCATTAAGTAGAAACAAGCAGAATCATTCCTGTAGGTCTCAGCTGAAGCTGTTAAAGTCCAGGTGAAGGGCTAATAACCAAGTTTACCACCCTGTTATTCTCCAACTGAACTAAAAGAGAAAAAAAAAAAGGCTGGCTATTTATTTAAAGGCATTTTCCAAGGGAATTTAACAAATTATTCTCTGTTTTCCAGGCAGGGAGCCAGTGTCACTGAAATAGAAAGACCATGAGGTATTTTGTTTTCCATAATAAGAGATGCTGCCTGTGTTTGGGGGTGTGTGGGAAATGTCTGTAATCTGAGGAAGAAAATACTGGGATCTGTTTATAATACCAGGAAGACTAGTGTAGTATTTGGTTACTTCTTTTTTAGTGTCACAGACATTTGACTTATTACCAGTTTCTCTTCAGCTGCAAACTGTTTAAGACAAAGTCAACTTCAATGAAAGGAAAACTCATGAGTTTGGCTTCCACCGTTTATCAAGCTTTGGGTTAAAGAAGAAAGATTTTGTTCACAGTGTTGTCTGAGAGCAACAAGTTGATGCTCTTTCATGTCAGACTGTTGGAAAATTGTGGAAGTGAAGTGGCCAAGTGATTAAAGGACTAGTGTGACATTTTGGGAAATGCTTATTTACTTTCTCGCCGTGAGTTAGATGAGAAGAAGACAAAAAGTTTGTTGAAAGGTGTTCTGGGAAACATAGGCCTAAAGTTCATGAGAAAGGTTTGGGGAAAAAAAATGACACATTTATTTAGCATCTGATACTGACATGTTAATTAAAGCACAATTCACCAGCTCACAATTTATTGGTACTCATAATATTGCTCTTTGCATTTTTCAGATGACAGCTGTAATGACTAATGCATGTTTAACTAAAAGTTCATCTTTCAAACTGGAGCACAGACATGTTGAGAGCGTCTGCAGAGCTCACAGACAGCAGCAGTGATTGTTGTGGTCTCTCCTCAGTCATCGCAGCCTGGGATGAGTCCTTGTGTTCTCTGCCAGGGGCTTTTCTGGCATGCTGTGAATGTGGAGCCAAAGGCAGTCTGGGGTTTAGAAGGTTAACCATCTGGAATGGTGCATTATTTAATGTTGCATATGCCGAGACAAGCTGGCTCAGAGATTCGTCACACTTCCCACCGCCAAGGTGCTCCCATTCTCTCACTCATGTCTGATTTTTTTCATTGGTGGATGACAGGACTGTCAGATCTGTCACAAACTTCTGTTGGGGAGGAGAATTTTAACATGGGCTCTCATGGCTCAGTCTAAGTTTTGCTTAATTTCGAGAGATTCAGAGGAAATTTCTGATTTGGTTGCGCTGGAAATGAACCAAGTCAACGACCAAAAGTGTCTTCATGTCCAAGATTTTTGCATATTATCCGTGTCCTTCTGACCACAGCGGCCCACTCCCATCTGTTTTCGCATGCCTTGGAGCGCCATATCTCCTTAGCTCGGAGAAAAACAATACTGTGGTATCGTTTCACTGATAATGAACATGTGACCAAACAACAGTATGTCTGGAGGAAGCTGATGGGAAAGTAACCAGGAAATGCAGTGAAATGCCTGAAGTGTCTTTGGTCACTGTAATACACAGAAGCCCTGATCCTGGATCTGGATCTGGATCTGATAGAACCAAAACATTTCAGTCGCTCAGGTGTTCATTTGTTACGTGAGAATATTGATAAGACAAACTAACTTAGCTTTGGCTCATATGAAATGTTTTGGAGGTATATATGATATTTACATCAGTGTGATGGAATACCTCTAACTGCTGGGTAGTGTTTTGTTGAATTGGTCACATTATTTTATCCATCAACAGTTTCTCAATGTATTTTCTAGCAAAATGTACCATGTCATCATACCATGAATACCAAAGATGTTATCCATGTCACTTACGCCTAAACTCATAGGTTGGTAGGCAGTCTTCCTAGCAACTTCTTAGCTGAAAAAGCTAAAGTAGTATTTTAAACTGAACACACACATACAGCATAGGTAGAGTGTTATATATTTTATATCTTTTTTTTTTTTTGACCCTCGGGCCCCTCAGCAGGCCTGCTCTGTCCTGTTTTCACCCTCTCGTACCATAGAACAGTGAAAACAAATGTACAATAACCCATGTTGTTGGACTAAGGAACAGCATGTGTGGAACAACTGAAAGGCCCCTTGCCTCTGCACACATCCACGTCCTGTAGCACTTAGCTCTGCTGTAACTGTATCTGTGGTTTGGCAGTGATATTGACTTTTTTTTTTCTTTCTCCTTCCATTTCTTTTTCGGCACATAAACATGTGATCCTGTGTCACTGGCGTTATTTGAGATAGCTCATATTTTCTTTCATGGCTCGTTGTTTATCCATTGTTAAATCCATCTCCAGTCTTCAATGCTGTAGGAAATTACTAGAGTACTTATGTGAATCCGCTTTTCAAAGGCACACGAAGGACAAATATAACGGTGACCAACAAGACCATCAAAGAGAAAACATCACTGCAATGCTGTCGGAGACCGTGTAATTACATGCAGTCAGAAGTCACTCGTGGCTGACATGGATTCATACTCTCCAGTCCTGTGGGACCAGAGAGCTCTGGGTTTCTTCCCTTTGCTCCGTCCAGGGAAACAGTTAAATATAATGACTTCATTCTCTGAGGTGATGGAACTTTTATCTCCAGGGACGGTTTGTTCTTAAATCAATACTAACTACTGTTTGATTACCACTATAAAAGGTTGATGAGATAGTAAATACCTATGAAGAAATGCTTGTTTAGAGCTGGTGTGTGGCAACATCCAGTGATCATGAAAGGAATTCATGTTTTCCCACACCCACCTAGATCCAAACGGATCTCCACAGTGGCCTTGCAAGATTTTTGAGATGTAGAAGAGAGAAATCAGGGCTGTCAGTTTCACTGTGATCACTGGTTTCCTCATTCCCCATTTCCTGCTGCTGATAATTTGCATGCAAACAGCTAAACTGACCCACAGCCTAGTGTTGGAATTGAACCATCAAATGGCCTGCCCAAGGTTTAACCCTTATCTGATGTTCAAGTGCGTCACCAGTCAAATGTTTACTAGTCTCTTCTTGTATGGCTGTGTAGAGCTGTGGTATTATTAAACTAGTTAGCTGGATGTGCTAATGTTTGTGTCTTATGTTAGAAAAAACAAACAAGGCTAGAGAAAACTCCACCATCCTCCATACTCTTAAAATGCCAAGTATGTCTCTTAGTGGATCCATGCACACCACTTCAGAATGAAGAGAAATCCAGAGCTTGGCAAGACTTCCACCCCTTGCTATGATTATGGAGCTATGAATGGATAATGATTGTTCAGAGATGGGGTGTAGCAAATGGTCAGTTATGTCCATAAATGCTCCAAAGCCTCCTCCTTCTCCTCCTGTATACTACTGAATTCATATCTAGTCTGCTGAGACTAGGTTGAGATCCTTGCGGTAACTAAAACTAACCTCTACTAGATGCTTGAATGACTTTGCTTAGACCCCAGTAAACAAACCGTAGATGATATGGATTTTGATCTGGCTCTCTCAAGTCTCCACACTGCATCTCCAAAGTGCGTTACAATGGTCTCAGCCTGTTATTTTCTTGCTAATCAGAAGCAGATGTGTGCAGATTGCCTACATGCTCTCTCCCATGTTCTTCGGCTCTTATGCTGTGTGCACATACGACGACTGGAGATCTTGGTCTTGGCCCAGCTGCAGAGCCGCACCAGTTTGTTGTGCTCAGCATGCTCTGCTATGATGTCATTGGTTGCTAGTTGTGAAATACTTGTGGAAACGAGGACCTCACTGAACCCGAGCTGAGTGCTGCACAATTCTCCTGATTGTCAGTGGTTTGGTTTTTATCTTCTTGTTTCTGTTTATCTCCTGCAATTAAGTTTAATTATGACAAATCCTTGAGAAATAAATCTTTGTCTTGGAACTAACATTGTGCTTAACTTCACCTCTAGAGTTGCTGATCAGTCCTTTCATGGTTCGTGACACTTACTGATGCTTTTATTGCTTCCTGTTTCGACAGAGGACGGCATCTCTGAGTCAGCTACCTGTGGAGGACCTCAGAGACCCCCTGCCTCCTCACTGGAAATGCTACATGTCTCCACAGGGACGGCGATATTATGTCAACACCACAAGCAATGGTGAGCTGAACATTTTATATAACTGCTGTGACTATTGATATCAATCTCAGTGTCTACGCTTTAAATATGCAGCTGGAACCAGAACGTGGTTAACCTAGTTTAGCATGAAGAACAGAAAGTTAGGTAAATGTCCCCTTTAGAGATTATCAGGCTAGCTGCCCCCCCCGCTGCTTCCAGCGTATATATAAAGGGACAAATTTACATTGTCTCAGCCGGGTGTAGCAGAACAGTCTTTAGTTCAGATCGACTTTGTTACTCAGACTATTAATCATGTCACTTCTGTGCATTCAGATATTATCCAGTGCAGCTTTCATTAATCACTGGGTATTCTTATATGTTGCTAGATACAAATGGCACATCTGTAATCTGGCCAGACTGCTCTGTGATTACTTTTTGTCAGAGACATAAAAGCCAAGAGGCAAAAGATTTAAATGTTTAAAATGTTTCAGAGATGAATTGATACCTTAGATTTTTCTTTTTCTCTGTATTTTATACATAACATACACACATCACATATCATTTTGCAGTTTTAATTTGCCTCTTTGCACAGAAAAGAAGCCACCCTGCTATGCTGCCCAACCACATTTTTCATTAAAAGTGTTTTTATTGTGGACCTTGTATTTATCTCAAAAATAGTACCCGAGTAATTTCATATGTCTGTAATGGAGTTTAACGTGCGCTCAGTGTCTGTGCAGCAGTGATGGTACCAGAGAGAGACAGAGGGCGCAGAAGCACTGATACTGCTGATAGTGCCTTGTTCTGTCAACACAATCACCACTCAGTGTCTCCCCGAGCACACATATTCACACTCATTGGCACGGAGACAGTTTAATACCCTCCTCTGTTCTGCAGGCAGCTATAGCGACAGATGAAGAGCAGATAGCAACATAGCCAGGTTTTACTATCCCGGGGTGAACTCACTGTAAAACCTGACTGATGGTGCTAATATCTTGTCTTGGCACGGTGGTAGCTCTCATGTGCCTTTGACTTGAGAATGTAATAAAGGTGAGAAAGTGCAGGTTTGTCAGACACAGTGCTCACCAGCCACACAGACAACGGGCGACAATGAGAACGCGTTTGTAATTTCTACTTCGAAATTCATCTGCGAGTCATTGCAAAATATTTGAACCTGGAAGTGTAGTGTATGCTTGTAGGACTGACTGGTGAGCTTCTGTAGATAGTGAGCTCACGGCCGACACGCCAGCCTGCAGATAGCAACATAGGTTAACAGAAGTCTGTACTGTCAAGATGGCTTGTCTTTGGTCAGTTGAGCAAATTCCTGCACCCTCATGAATGAATCCAGTAATTGTAGCACTTCTAATGGAATGAACTGATTTTGCTATTTTAAATGCCGAGTTGACTGGGCCTTTCATAAGTGTGTGTCTATTTGGACTTGGCAAACGCATTAAACTGCATATTTAGTGGTGTTACTTGTCATGTAAGGGGGAACCAAAAGAACAAGAATATACTAACACAGCTGCCAACAACAGGAGCTGCTTGAGTTTACTTGATCGCGAGCAGTAAATTAAAATTTTGAACACTAAAATAAAACATTGTCATATTGCGTCATCACTGATCGGTGTAGATTCGCACAACAGTAATATTTCCATCTGTAAAATGCTGTGCTCTGCATAGTGGGTTGGTTATCAGAAGGTAGTGGAAACTGCTTTTTAAAACAGCTTGTTTGGTTCAGTTAGGCTGGTTTGACAGTTGTCAAATGAACTTTGGCTACTGTTGAAAAATGAAGGTCTCACTCTGCTGAGTAACTGTGGCGTGTTTCATTTGTGATTTGAAAGCAAACAGATCAACCACAACCACAACCACAGTAGATATGTGATTTTAGATCAGTACCAATGCTAAAGTACTATTATATTATCTATTTGTGCCCATATTTATGCACGATCATATGGTAACCATGGTAACACATAGGCATGTCAGCACGGGGGCGGGGATTTTCCCTGATAAATTAGAAAGTGTAAAATAGTTTTATCAGTAACGGTGATAGCAATGACACAATAACTATCCTCCCAAAACAGTACAGTGCAAAATGCCTGTCTCTTTGTGTTTGTTACTATTTATATATATATGATACATGAGGTCTGGTTTAGCCTCAACTAATAATGCCATGGTTAATTATTTCTTTGTGAGCTCTTTGTGACACCAGAGAAAATACACATACAAACACATACAGTCAGTCAGAGTAAAGCGCTGCCTGACCTGCTGTCAGCCATCACAATGTTATTCCACAGACTGAGTCCACGTAGCCCAGATGATGAAGGATGACATCACCAAAGCCGTCCAATGAACAAGTTACCTGTCAGTCCATGTGACTTCAGACATACAGCTCTTAGTTTGTTTGTGTTGCTAAATGTTCCATTAAGGAACAAATCTGTTTGCTCCTGGTGTGTGCTTCTTACATGAGGCCCCATGACTCGGTGTACTGGAGTGTGCCTTAGCCGTCACTAAAGAGAGTAACCAGCTTCACATTAGAGCTGTTCACATCATGTACGTCTCTGATCATGGTTGCAGTGGTCAAGTTGTGGCCATGAGAGTGGATCTAAATTTATCCTGGGGGGCTCCACCCAAGCACGAGACCGGGGGAGTCGCTCATCCTTTTCCTTCTCTCCTTCTCTATTTACATTAAATTAGATGCTGAATATGCAAATGTTAAAAAGATGGAAACAAACCACGATATCCACAGTCTTTTCACCATCATGGATGTGCCATTATAATATCATTTAAGAGTTAAGATAACCTCAAAACTTTCTATTCCTCCTACATGGTCCACATATTATTCCTAATTTGACGGATCTGTTTTTTGTTGTAATGCTGCTGCGCAGCCAGGAACACGAGGGAAGAGGAGACAAATGCAGAAACCCCAGGATGGACAGATGAGCGAATTAAAAGTTATTTTTGTTAAAACTCAAAATCACTGGCATGAAGTCCAGGGCCAGGAAAACCAAAAACTTTGACAACACAAGGAAAACTCTAAAGTCCTTACTTGGGGAAAACAACACAACTGGGGTGTATCCAAAAGGGGAACAGAAGACAAGGCCAGGAGGAAAACTCAGGCAGGGAAACAGGTAACACAAAGGACAGGGCAGATGACAAACAAAGACTCCAGGACACAGACAGCAGGTACAAACATGGAACAGGGGAGCAATGAGACTTAAAAACACTAGGGCTAACTGGCAACAGGTGAATCCAACAGGGCAGGGCAGACAATCACAAAGGAGGGAAACAGGACAAAGACAGGAAGTAGACTGAGGTACACTAGGGTCACTAGAGACCAAAACCAGAGTGACAGGATTTCTAGTAACAAAACTGAAGAAACTAAACAAGAGTCCAAAACAGATTAATAATAATTAAAAAAAAGGAACTCATCCAGGGCTGGATACAACAAGTACAAACCCAGTCCATAACAGTTTATTCAAAAGTCCTAACAGGAGTTTATCAAAAGTCCAAAAGAGTTCCAAAAAACAGCCCTCAAGGAGTCCAAAACAGCCCCCTTAGCCACTGATCATAACAGTTTTGTCTTGCTGTGACAGGGTTTGGAGGCTTGTCTTCAGTAGTAAAACTGATTATATTCCAAATGGACACAGTCAGAAATGACTAGAGTGGCATTTGGGAACAAAAGTATTTCCACAGTATTTCCTAAGAGAGAAAATGATTCATTTTTCATAACTTTTTGCATGTAATAAACCACATCAGCAGCACCTGCATCCTGGCTCATAAAGAAAGCAGTGTTGCTGCTGTGGTGTTGTGAAACTGGTCTCTGAGGGCACAGAAAACCTCCAGGACTTACTTTCTGTGTCTTCGCTGCATGATGAGTAAATGAAAGCCTAGAGAATCAGTCCTAACACAAACACACACACACACACACACACACACACCCAGTGTACTACAGGTCTGTAGCTCTTTCAAATTCACCACCACAGGAACTGTTTCCAAACAAACCCATCTGATAACATTTTTCCTGAAACAATTGGTATTTATAGCATCTCCGTTATTTCTACTGGACCTCCCTTTCATTACGCTAAAGTTCAGCTAGATTAGATACTGTCCTGTGTGTGTGTGTGTGTTTGCATGCGTTTGTGTTTCTGCATTGCCATAGTAACAGAGCAGTGTGCGTGGGTGAGCGCTGAATGTCCTTGTGTCAGGGCTTGTTTTTTTTTTTTCTAGGTTTTCCTTCATGTGTTGCTGGGTGCAGTGGTTTGTACCAGTCGTCTCCTAAGACTCTCCACTCATCCCAGCCTGAGCAGTGGGCAGTTTTATGAACAAATCAAACCAAATACTCAACAGGCCCAGCACACATAATGTAGATTTTCTGCAGACAGACAGTCCCCTTTGTTTCCAGGTGTTTTTGAGTCTGTTAAGTCTGTTTCATACTGAAGTATGATACTGAAGTATGAAAAAAAAAACTTTTTTGACTGATGAATTAAATTAAATCCATCTGAAATCAAATTACGTGAATTTTTCCTATCACTTCATACAGATCTGGCCTGTAAATTACATACCCTGTGGTCTTCTTTTTAGAAAAAGAAAGCAGTACATTCAAAGGGAGAAATGTATATTTAGAATTTATATGCATAGGAAGCTAATGTGAACTCGAAAGCTTGAAAGCCCACATTATCTAGAAAGCTGCTGTGGATAAAAGATTCTGCCGACTCTGGTCATGTGTGAACATCTTTTTATCTACTGGCACAGACCACATGTCCTAAACCAAACAAACATCCACAGGGGGGGAAAAGCTGAGCACTAACATTAGTTTACAGGCTAAATTCATTAGCTAGTCAGTCCTGATGCCACTTTCAAACCAGCAGCTGTTCCACTAGCTTCTGTTTTCTTTCTTTCTTTTTTTTTTTTTATATATTTCTGAAAACCTGTTAGATATTCCTGGGGTTTACTATCTAAAGTTGACAATTAGTTAAACAATCAATAATTTGATAGTATTCCAAAAACAGCCCCCAGTTTTCCAGCACAGCAGCACACGTATTACACATGATTGTAACATCTCACACTGCTCGGCCCTGCTTTGTCTGCTTCATGGTGCTGTAACCCACCACTCAGCTGGGTCACTCAGTGTGTCACCCTGATGATGTTAGACCACACAGTGGTCTTTGACTCGTGGGAAACGTTTTTTTTTTTTGTCAGCGCCACTTTGACCAGAAATATTAAATTAATCACAATATTTCACTGTTACATTATAACAAAAGGCAATTTGATTCCTTACTTTTCATTTGCTCTCTGAACAGCTTAAAAACTGAAAATTTGAACATTGATCAGTTTAGATACTAAACAGTGGCCCTTATTCTTAAATACCACTGGTAAAAAAAAAATGCTGTTTGTCTTCAGCTATTTTCTAGAACAGGTTTTTACACTGTATCTTGTTGCCCCTTCAGCTGTCAATCAAACGTGTATGCTGACCTGCCCACTCAGAGACTTGGAAGATAAAAGCATTTCTGATGTGTCCTTTTTCTTCCTGTCAGTAATAAAAAAAAAAAAATAGTCACAGTTCATTTTTTGACTGCAAAATCATATGACTTGAAAAATATTTAAAAAAAATACCAGGGAGTGTTACGCAACTGTCAGTGGTAACTTTTTTACACAACAGTCAGAGTATCTTCCGCTTTTTGCTTGTTTGCCATATTGCTATGAGAACAGATCCTTTCCTCTTTGGGATAACACTGAGTGTGAATGGGCTGATCTGATTGATAAACACCAGAGACTGGAGGTAGTTAATGCATCAGGGACCAGTGTCATATGGTTGTGAATAAAATATAGCCGTGTCAGAGCTAACTAGGCCATTCCTCCCTCTCCCTGTTCAGAATCAGGGATGTCGCGCATCACTTGTGGCGTGGTTGGCTCCACGGACGCTAAGCTGATGCAGGGTTATTTTTTGTTTTTCGATCTGCTGTTGACTGTTTTCATTCACACATTTACTTGTGCACATCTGCTACAGCGCGAACGCCGTCTTTTCTGTTGTCAGCCGCACTGTGGTGAGTGCTGCACTCTGGTGAGCCTGAACCGGTGATGTATGCTAAATGAAAGTGTGGTTATGACTGCCTTTGGGGAATCAGAAAAAGCAGTAATTGATGCTTTTATGTTCCATCAAAGCCCCTATCCTCGCGCTGTCATTAAATGCCACATACTGTTATTGATAACGTGAAGTCACATCATTAAAATCCGTGACAGGCCCGAAAAGAACGGATCCACTATTCCACAAATGTACAAGTGGGTAAACTGAGCCGACTTGGGTTTATATTCCACAATCAGGACCATCAAAGCAATTTAGAAGACTTTTTAGACTTCAGCTCGTCTGTGACAAGGCAGCTGATGAGAATTACTCTTGCTGCTGCTGCATATGTATCACTGTATCTGGAGGTATGAATCTGGCAGGTGACAAGGCTGATCTCTCATTTGTATGAAACCCTGTTTGACGGAAATGATCAGCAATTTGCATTTCAAGAGCCAGTTGCCTAGAAACTCAACCTGTTCCACTTGGGTGTCAAACATTATAGTAAATATGTAAGGATTTCACACCTCATAACCAGAGTGACTTGTAAAAAAAAAACCACAAAAAAAAAAACGTGTGATATAAATTGTTTTTTAAAATTGTATTTTGACTGCTATCCCTCTGGCAAGGAAAGAGAGTTACAATAAAAAAAAACTATTTCCCTGAGCTAAGTAGATTATGCTTTATTTTTCTGCATTAATATCCTATATTTCTCACAGTATCGATCTGTTTATGACAAGCTAACAGAGAGAAATTGAGGCATTTAGGGTCAGTGAGTAAAGGCTCCGCGCTGGTGTTGTACATCAAACGCGAAGGCACAGCCTCTCTCCATAAGCTTGCTGCCAGTTATCCTCTCCATGCGTGTCATTTGAGCTGATGGGCTTGGCTCAGTTGTCTCCTCTGCTAAGCGGCACCAAATAGAGCAGAGCCAGCCAAAGAGGCCCAAATGAAATAAGAACGCTTTACTTGTCTGTGCCTCTTCTTTCTATGCTGACAGTAAAGGCTAATTGAGCTCGGTACTGTGGTGAGAATGGACATAGGGGAGTAAAAATCAAAGAGAGCCCTTCTATATTAGGGTTTTTTTTTTTTTTTTGGTCGCTCATGCTTTTTTGCATCCACATTCATTCAGCATCTCCAGCAAGTGAAAGGGGGACTGATGATGGAAATTTACACCTGTTCTATTAAGTTTACAGCAAAAGACAACAGATGATTTAAAAAAAAAGATTTTATCAAGATTAAGTTAAAATTACTGTGGTGAAGGGCAGCACATGGTTGTTGTACAGGACATGCTTTCTAACCATTAGGCTACTTTTCATGACCTGGGTGACTGAGAATCCTGACACTGTAAAATCTGAACTTTTTTTTTTTTTCCCCCCTTATTTAACCGCTGACGGCAACAAATGCCAAGTTTGCACCCGTGGATGGAATCACTTCTTCTTATTTTTGCCCACAAATAGTTTCAACACTGTCAACAAAAATAATAGGACAGCTGGTATAGATCTCCTAATGTCATTGTTTTTCTTCCATCAGAGACGACGTGGGAGAGACCGTCCAGCGTACCTGGGACCCCCAAATCCTCAATCCGACACAAGAACTCTTTGCCAGCAGGTACTACAAATCTCTCCACCTCCATCTGAACTCTCTATCACTTCAACTTCCTCAAGTTTTAGCGCCCTAGGGCTGTGAATTCTCCTCAACTTCCATGGTGGCACAAAGCAGCCACTCATGCACACCACACATACACACAGACACTTCCTGTGACTAATTTTATCTGCAGCCTCAACTGCAGAACTAAGGCCTCCTCTGTCTTTCGTTTGGCCCTGCTCCGAAAGGCAGACAAACAGAAAGATCCAGCAAGGTCTGTGAGATGTTTCCCACTCTAAGTGGTCAAATGCTGGGAGCAGCCCTCACTCATTTGCATCACTTCTGTCATAAACAACCACTTAGTTTTCACCTCAAACCAAACATCGAACTTCTCACACATGCTTAGATACTTTCAGTAGAAAAGTAATGTTAAAAGAATGAGAAAATGCCTGATCATGCTGCTGTTTGAACAGTTTTCTTCTCCTTGAATCAGCAGTGTGCAAGCACACTTTGCTTAGTTACTGTGTGAAGTGAGTGTTTACTTTTCTAATTTTCTAAATTAAATGACTAAATTAAAATGAATTGCACGAACACAAACTAGTTCTTATGTAGAGAGTAGTTGTGACTAATACTCCCAGTAACTACTGTGTGGCTTACTGAAGTTGTAACTGATGTGAAGCTGCATCTGTATCACATAGAGTCAAATTCAGGCTAGCTGCTGTTCCTCTGTCTCTATAAATCTCTTTCTGAAAAAGCATCACACGTTCCTGAGCTTTTCAGCACAGAAAAAATGAGCATCCACAGCCTTCATGAGTTTAACAAAGTTAAACTAACTCACAGTTAAGAAGAACTTAGTAGAACTTTGTGATTGATTTATATATAGCTGGTGCAATCCAGCCCGTGTCTCTGTCTGTCTGTGTTTGCCCCATTAAAGACATTTGTCAAGCTAGAAAAACAAAAAGACAGATCAGCTCTGACTTGGTTCTACTCATAAAGATAAGTGAATTCCTCCTGGATCAGCACAAGACACCAAAAAAATAATGAAATTTCTGTCTCTCTGACTGTCTTTGTCTCGCCCTCTCTTTCTCTCCCATTTGTTTCTCCAGTCAATGGATTTCACTCAGGTGGTAGTCCCTTGCATCATGTGGAGCATTCACACAACAGTCTGGTTAGGAAGAGCAGCACAGAGCCACAGGTAAAGCTGTCTGCCTATTGTTCTGCCTGTTCCTTAACAACACGATACTCACCGCACACTGCAGATTTTGTTGAGTGAGCACAGACTGTGCCTGAAAGCTTCCCACTGAGCCATGTTAACGTCATGGTTCTTTCTTTTCATCTTATGCAGAGAATGCATCGTTTAACGTTATTTATTTAACAAACCTGGGAAGGTGGTGAGTGGCGCTCCCACAGTCTGCGTGTCACGTTGACTTGTGATAGGAAAAAAAAGAATAAATATGCAAATAGTTTGTACCCACACGCTGAAAATTCTCTCATTGTAATTTCTGACACAGAACATTATCTGTTGAATATGGTTTAAAATGAAGAAACAAACACGTAGGTGTCCCAGCTGTCCACTTTGAAAACGCTGATACCGTCCAGTCTTGGTGATGCCACTGTCTTTCTCAACCCTCATGACGTCCTCCCTCACCGCTGTGTCTTCATGCCCTCACACACTTCATCCTGCCGGGGGTTTTCACAGACAGCGACACTTACGCCAACTTCCTTTGTTTCTCTGGATCTTCTGCTTCATTCATTCTGAGAACACAGACAGGATAGTATGACTCAGTTCTTTCATGTGCCATCTAAGGACACCTCCACAGTTAGAGTCAGAGATGCTGCCAGCTGTCTTTTTTCCATTGCTGTTAGAGTAGCACTTGATGTGAGTTAGTTGTCTCGATCTCAGAAGAACAGAAGTATCAGGGAGCTGCCTGTGAGGGTGGAACATGGCTGTGCAGAGGCTTTAAATAAGGCCTGAAACCTTTGTTGGTTTGTGGTTTGTTGAACAACATGAAAATTAATTGTAATTTTGATACTCAACTAATACTTTAAAATTAATTTTCTTGTAAATATCCAACCAAAGAACAACTTTGCCCAGATTTACTTTGTTTGACATCATCATCATTACATCCTGAAAGTAATAATCAGTTCATGAGTGGTGAAAATATTTGTCAGGCGGTTCAGGTTCTCTTAATTCCCATATTTGTATTTTGTAAATAAAGTTGTATTAACAGGCTTTTGTATGAGACCGACTCTCACTGCCAGGTAAAACTCATTCCTCTGTTATTCTGGGTTTTGGATGCTAATTCTCAATGGCTTTTTTCTGTACAAGCAATCCCTTTCATATCACACTTATGAATTTGATTCATTGTTAATATTAAAATGTTGATCAGTGCAGCTTTACAGTTTGATACGGTACTACTCTTAACCACCAGGTAATGATTCAACTTAAATTAACACATAAAACTGTAGAACAATAGCTCTTATAACATCTTTACACAGTCATAAAGATAAAACAGATGTTATAATGATATGTTATACAGTCTCTCCACATTTCAGATGATCAAGCCCCCTCTCCCTTTCCCCTCTCATTATTAATGGAGAAGCTGATGGCAGTTAAAGCAGATTAATCCCTCCTACAGTATCTGCTCTCTTGATCATAATTAACCAAGCAGCTAGGGCACAGTTATACAGGATCCACCCACCACTTATTCACTCTGTCTCATCGTTTCTCTGCTTTCCTGCATCTTACACACACACACACACACACACACACATGCAGTCATTCAAAAAGTATAACCACACTTCTGCCACTGAATATTCAAGGTCTTGTCCTCTGTTTCATCCAGGACAGCAGGTGTGGAATTCACTGTACTTTCCATCACACTTTATGTTTATACTTTCCCCCTAATTTCTGTTCCCCGTACACACACACACAACCAGGCTACTGGTAATTACTCTATTCTAAGCTAAAGTGTTAGAAATCACACACATACACACACACACACACTCACACACAAAGAGAGAGAAAGCCAACCATGCTTTGCTTTGCTCTGCAGAACTATCCTCCCTACTCTGCACAGCAACACATACACACACATTAACACACATACTTACACACCAACAGCAGCAGCAGGAGCAGAGAGAGCACCAGACAGACGCTAACAGCGCTCGCCAGGAAAACAACTGTGTTTGTGTGCGTGTGCGAGTGACAGTGTGTGTATGTTGAGCAGTCATGTCTAACACAGAGGACGGAGGTTTTGACGGAGCGTCCTTCTTCTCTCTGCAGAGCCCGGGATCAACGTCGCCTACCAGGAAACAGAACAAGGAGACCACGTTCACGGTGAGTGGGGCAACTCAAGGGAACTCTTAACTAATCATGAACTCACCTCAGATCTCTACAGTAGCCCTGAAGGACTAGATTTAGCACCAGCAGGGGGGAGCTAAACTAAAATTTTCTTACCCCAAGTTTGGAAATAATAATATAGGAAAATACAGCTTCCATTTCCCTGGTAGGATTTAATTTTTTCAGATACATGTCCTGCATCAGCTGTGGGCATAAAATACATAGCACTTGTGGGAGGATCACTGGTTCATTTAAATCAGGACAATATACCAACTAAAATCTTGACTTTCTAAGTGACAGCTGTAAATGTGTTCCTTTTTCTGTTTTTTCCTGTGTCTCCTCTCATGTGAGAAGTGTTTGGTGCTTGTTTTCAGTTGCTAGTATACAGACACACAGTGACATCATCCTATCCACCCCCCAGATAATTTCCAATTTCTGTTGTCAGGTCATTGCATCCTGTTTGGCCTCTTGCTCTGTGTGTATCAGAGGTGCTGCTGCTGTGACATTATGAATTCGTCTCTCATTATTATTATTATTTTTTTTTTCTTATTTTGCATTTAATGTCTCGGCATGTCTCGGGCTTCCATAGAAACCAAGCTGATGCTATTGATAAGCTGATGAGTTTTACTAATGTAACAAGAGTTTGCTGGAGTGCAAAATCTGACAAATAGCAGGACAGAGCTGATAACGTTAAGCTAAACACAGCATCATCCAGTACCATCTCCCCTGCAGTGGAAGGTCCAGTCTTCAACAAGGCTTTCACATAATGAAGTCAGCTAATGACATGCTGACTCTTTGCCTTGGAAGTAATGCTAGGTTACTATTGTGAGTTCCTTGCAGTTTCAGTACAAGGAACTGCAAGTTTTGGGTTTTTGAAAGGTCAAAAAAAAAAAAAAAAACAGACACCACCATCCAAACTCTTTGGATACTGAATATCTTTTATTATCCACGCTGCTTCAACATGGGGAGAAATCCAAACCTTCACTGACCTGCTGTGCCGAGTTACAAGTGTTACGCTAAGATTGGACATTCACTGTTTCAAGGAGGGGTTCAATGAGTGGTCAATTGTTGAGGTCCATCATTGGAGAATGTTGGAAGCAGCATTGCCCTCATCTTCACCAAAGGAAGCAGGGGGTCAGTTTAAAGCCCCACTTGCTGTCAACCTTTGGACCTCAGCAGCAATTAAATAAGAAGCCGTTCCCTCAAACAAATTATAAGCTTCATAAGCCAAGATAAGGTTGAATTAAAGGCCTTTTTCTTCCTGCCATTTTAATCTGAATATTGGCTCTGGAAAAGTCATCAGTGAAACTGTATTTGTCAATTTGGTCTGAAAGGCGAGGCTTTGGCACAAGACGAGGGTGCTCTGTGGTGCCACAGAAGTTTTTTAAATAGAAACAGTGCATCCTCGCTGCGGGCTGTTTACCTCCTGAGGTTAATTGGAATGAATATGAGAGAAGATAAAGCTCCTTTAGTTTGCCCTGGAGTCTTTGCTAAACCTGGTGTCTGTTTGTATCCCTTCATTGTGAAGACATACCTCTTCATTTGTTTCCTTTTGGAGATGTGTGTGGTTTCTTTACTTTTGTTTCTTTCTTTCACTTTGAATTGAAATGAGTTGGCAGTTGAAGAATCTGCAGAGCCAGTTCTGCATTTTCATGGCAAACCAGAGTTTTTGTTTCCGATGACTTGTCCTGATGAATTGTGAAATCCTGAGTTGTATACAAAGCAGCAGTTGTTCCAGACAGCTTTATTACCCTGTGTTTCACAAACTGAGCAGGTTAGGGGGGGATTCATTTATTACAGAGTTGTGTTCCACCTTCTCTTCCACCCTAGAGATTTAAAGGGGAAAAAATGTAGCACCAGGTCACTGAGCACAGAGATACCCTCATCTATAAACGTGAACCTAGGCCTAGCTCTGAGCCAGTGCTAGTGCTAGTTCGGAGTTGGTTCAACTTCACCTTCTATGAACTGGTTTTGCTGTTCCACATGCTACAAAGCCACCTTAGAGCCTTGTCATTATACATCAGCATAGATCTCTGCTTTACCAGCAACACTAGCATCTATTACAACAACAACAACATTAGAGGACTACATCTTCCCTTTACAAGTGCTTTTCTTCGATTTCAGATCCATACTGAAACTATGGCATTTCTTCTTCTTCTTTGGATTTGATAGACTAGACACTGTACTACCTCTTTTTTTTTTCTTCTTTTTTTTTAGATGGCAGTCACAAAGTTTTAGTTGGTCATGATAAGGGCATTACCCCTTTTCCACAAAGGAGACAATTAACTGCACCAAGATAATTAAAGGCAGTCTTTGGGAATCCTTTTTTTTTGATTGCTCTGGGCCAAAGTAGAAGTTCATTGTTGTGGTACAGAACTGAACGATGAATCCCAAAAAAAGGCTGGAACCACAAAGGCTCTGTATTGACACCATTGTCAATACAGAGCCTTTGTGGTTCCAGCCTTTTTTGGGCACATCAAGAAAAGTGAATGAACAATGCTGGGTCGATTTGAGATGTCTTCTTTACTTTGGTGTGTTCTTGGAGCTGCTGAGATGAGAGTGTTGCCAAAGCAACAGAGTGCAGACTACCTTGAATACCAGAGCAGAAGTCTGTGTGTTTGTGTATCTATAAACTGTCTGTCAACACTTGGAGCACTAACAGTGCTGCTGTACAGTACTGCAGCATCAAAGCAAAGTTGTGTGGCGTGATACTATAAACTGCCCCATTAAACTGTGGTGCTTTCTCTCTCTCTCTCTCTCTCTCTCTCTCTCTCTCTCTCTCTCTCTCTCTCTCTCTCTCTCTCTCTCTCAGATTAACTGTGTGACGTTCCCGTCGCCTTCATGTATGCCTGAGCAGCAGCTGCTGAAACCAAGCGAATGGAGCTACTGTGACTACTTCTGGGTAAACCTACCTTAACATTAATTGAGACTAGAAGTTAATTGTCTCAAGCGCAAAGTGGTTGTGAAAGGTCTGAAGAGGGTAGATCAAGACCAGGAACTTAACCCACTCTTTTTTCTCACTTGCTCCTGGAGTGTTAACAATTACAAAAAAGATCAATCTAATCTAAGAATTCACATAAAAAAGTTGCGTGTTGTCTGAACATTATAGTCACAGAGCAGAGAGGAACATCCAGCAGCTAATGACTTTCCATGGTGCTGATTCACCACAATACAAACAAACATCAGCTAACAGCAGGGCATGATGGGAAATGATGGCAAAAACTCTTAACACGTTCATCAAAACCATCCAAGCTTTATTTCTTTCAGAAAGAAAAATGTAAATGGACTCCTCCCTCCTATCTGTATATGTGGCAGGCCTCATTAAGGGATGTAGTGCCAAAAGCAGAAATGTCTGACCTTCAAAACTCACTTTTCAGTCTGTACTTGGTTTGGAACAAGAATTCCCCACACTGAGACAACAGGTGTCACTGCTATAAAGCTGCATTGTGAAATCTTCTGTTGACATTGCTGCACATCCCCAAGAGTCCATGTGAACAAAAAAAAACAACACGGAGTCCTTTTCATCTTTTAATGTGACTCCATATTTATCTCATGCTTGCTGCGCTGCACACTGAGAATCAGCCACGGCTTTAATAAGATCCAACGGACAGCTCAGTAGGATAATTCATTACATGTAACTAGCCGGAGCACAGCGAGCCAGCTTGCCTCTGCTGCTCTGTTTGGACATCTCACACCCCTGCAGTGTAATCTCTACCAGGTGTGGTGTGTGAGGCTAACACACTGTAGCCATGCACACGGAGGTGACAAAACAGTGAAAAGAAGGGGAGGCTGAAACCTGAGTCTGGGAAGGGGGGAAAGAAGGAAACAAGTCAGTTTTTCACAAACCATACAACTCTGAGACCTCCTAGTTTTGGCCTCTGTTCTTTAGACTCTCTAGACTTATAATCAGTGTGTTTACATGCACTTAAAGAACCAGTGCGCTGCTGTAATCTGTTTTCTTAAACATCACATAAACAAGAACCCTGTAATCAAGATTAGAGAGACCTACATATTCAGATATATGTATCTGCAGACACTACAGTGTTACTGTTTACTACAGTGCATGAAGTAACCTGTTTCCTGATTTTTTTTTGTGAGCATTCTGGATTCTAGTGTGCCAACAATGGCTGATGCTGACCCTTAAAACAAGTATTTATTAGAAGATATGTGCAGCAACACAAGTACAGTATGTACTCAACTGCCTGATAATGCCTCAGTAAAAACAAACCTCATGTGATGCTGCTGCATTGCCTCTTTGTATTTGAGGGATTTATTTCACTGAGCTGGTTGGTCAAGGTGTGATGTTCTCGTGTTTGCAGCTAAGCATTTGTTTGTTCAGTGCGTTTCTTGTGTGCTTGCTGTGTTTATCTCGTAGACTGATAAGAAGGATCCCCAAGGCAACGGCTGCATCACAGGATTTGAGGTTTTGCTGCAGAAACAGCTGAAGGGGAAACAGATGCAGAAAGAGATGGCCGAGTTCGTACGAGAAAGGTATCTGCTTTTTAATCAGTGAACCCCTTTTCTGTTTTTTCACACGTCAGCCGCAGGTTACCATGAAAACCATACACTTCTCATCAAATAAATCATTTCCCTTTTTTTTTTTTTATGCTCATTCATGTACATCACCAAGTTGCACAACACAGAAAACGCACATGGAAATAGTCAGAGTTGCATAAAGGCTGTGTGGTAATGAAACTCTCTACTTCCCTCTCAGGATAAAAATAGAAGAGGAGTACGCCAAGAATCTCTCCAAGCTCTCCCAGATCCCTCTAGCAGGCCAGGAAGAAGGGTGAGTGACCTTCTGTGAAGGATTTTCAGGAGAAAGATGAACCTCTCTCTCAGCATAGTGGAGCTTGACACACATGGCTGCATGGAAGATGTGAATCAATATTAACAAAACAAAACAAAAAAAAAGTAACACGTCAACACTTGAAAAGCCGTCTGCCAGACGTTCCGCTATGCAGCCGCTGTGGAGATGTAGAGGCTGTAAATGATGTGTTTTTATGCTCTTTCCTCTACAGTATATTTGCAATAATAATAATAATGTGAGACTTTATTGGGCCATTGAGGGCATACTTCTTCCCAGGAAGGTCAAAGGTCAGGGTCAGCTACAGGAGGGCAGACATGAAGCCGGAAGAATTTCAGTTTCAGATGATTTATAATCTTGGAAAATATATAAATGGCAAAAAACAAACCATTGTTTTTGAAATAATGTGTTAGACGAGAGTGTGCAAATTAGAGCTGAAACAACTAGCTGATTAATCAGTTAGTTGATTGACACAAAATGTATAATTCAAATCAGGCAAAAATGTCAAACATTCACTGGTTCCTGCTTCTTAAAGCTAAGAACTTTCTGCTTTTCTCTCTTTGTTAGAAAAAAAAAGGCAATGGTCTCTTCTGGACTCTTGAAGCTCATGATGAGCTTTTTTCCCTTATTTCTCTACTGACTAAACAGTTGATCTGGAAAAAATAGTGGTAATTTATTAATCATAACAACAACAAAAACAAAGTGAGTTGCGACTGCAGCAGTAGCAGCAGTTTCAGCAGATCTTCTTTCTTTTAAAGTGAACCTATTAGCCTTTTGCTAACTGCGACCACTGTGGACACAGGCTTGTAGTATAAACTAAAACTAGTATAGTTTAAGTAACTAACTCTAGTATAAAAGAGTTTTTAAAACTAGATTTTGACACAAACCTGTGGCTTTTGGGGCCCTTGAGGTCTGGGGCCGTGGGGCAGTTACTCAGATTGCCTGGTTGGTAATCCAGCCTTACCTTGCCAGTGCCCTTTTCACAGTATCCTTTGGCAGAGCTTGGGGTAGGATGTGCTTGCTGTATGCTTAGTTATCCCCTGGGCTATGTGTGTACAGAACATTCACAGCTGATATCGGTAGTTTTGAGTACAGTGTTTTTGGTTTGTCATAAATAAACTCTAATATCAGAATTAGCCAGCCAGGCAGACTGCTCCTCAGTGAGCCAGCCAGTCAACTAGCCATCCAGGCGAGACATCCTGGTGTGAGTCTGGGTCTGGGGGCCCTATCAGTGATGCTGTGAAACAGTATGGCTTTCCTGTAAATTGCTGGATGCTTTGATCTCTATCCTGCAGCATATTTCAGCTATTAGGAGAGAGCAGAGGAGAAGGGGGGGGGGGGGGGGGGGGGGTGGAGAAGTATAGAGGTAAAGGAGGGGGTGGTGAGAGTGAAGATGAGGGCAATGAGATTTGAGGAGACAGACTTTTAGTTGTGTGTGTTGGGGGTTGGAGTGGAAGGGGGAGATCCAGGGAAGCCCTGCAGGGAGAAAGAGTTTGCGGCCACTCCTGTTTACTCCAGACTGACAGCAGAGGGGATATCATGCTGAGGGCAGCTCTTTGTCTGATTCACCGAGGGGGACACAGGAACATGGAAAGTAAAGTAACAGGAAGCTGGGAGGGGCAAGGCCAGCTAAAGACACCTACAAAGAGAAGAAGCTGTGATTTGTACGGACGCCGCCTACGGTGTCGTTATTAAGCTCATCTTTATGAAGAGATTCCTAAAGGACACAGTGAGGGTGCATAGCAATGTGGCTGAATCATTAGTCTGAAAAACACGCTAAAAAATATAATCCAAAAATTAAACTGACCCGCCAATCCTATAAAGTCTAAGTTTATATATTTATATATCCACACATGGAAACATACAACCACATTAGGTTTAGCAAGGCTTACCCTCCCCTGCATTGTTTACATGCGTATAAGATAACCCCTCTTCATATTAGGTAGTAGAGGGCTAGAGTGGGATGGAATTGTCCTATATAGAATCCAGATTATACCAGCCGGCTTAGTCTGCCCACACCCAGAAAAGTGCAACACAATACTTTCATTATTCTCTCCCTCAGGCCGTTCTGTTGTCAGACATGACAATCGCTGTTTTGTTGGTCAGTTCCTACCATCCGACCGGCCGCAGCCCAGAACCAGCCGTCCATTTATTCCTGAATTTACCATTTGTTTGGTGGAGATGTGGCTGTGAGGCATGTGACCACTCTTTATTGCTACCAATCGTGCACTGTGTCAGTTCTGTTGAATAGAGGGAGTTCATGGCAGGAGATTAATTTTCTCTTAGATACAATATTTTGTTGACAAGTGATTGTCAGCGGGGACTGTAAGACTGCGGGGACATGGCAGAGGGTGGGGTTACTTAAAGAGCAAGAAAGTCTTGTTTTTACTGAACCCCAGTGATTTCTTACCTTGCTGCAGTGATATACAGGTGTACTTCAGGGTGTGTCAGTGATACTTGCTGTGGTCAGAGGTGAAATACACTCAAAACGTTAAGCAAGGAAGCTCTGTAGAAAAAAGATCTTCAGCTTTCCTGCCAGCTGTGTTTTCTGTTTGGACCTACTAGTGCAGGATGGAGGACAACATAAAAGACTCACTGTTTTCCAGGAAATTTTAGTTTTCTAGTGTTTAAATCATGTGCAAAATTACAAATTTCAAACCTTAAAAGCAACAAAAGATTCCCTTAGTTCCCAGCAATCCGTTCTTAAGTTATTTCTGCTCCTATGTGTGTGTGTGTATGTATGTGTATATAAGACCCCCTCCTGTATATATTGTATTTCTTTTCCAAGTTTATTTCTCCTTTATAGAGTGTATTTATTGCTCCTTGTGACTGCTGCTACAAACGAATTTCCCCCACGGGGATTAATAAAGTACCTCTTAATCTTAATCTTAATTTTCTTTAAATTAAAGTTCTACTTCCGCTTTATTGTCATTTCCATACATATGCGTAACATACATAGATGGTCCTCAGTGCTGCGCAGAACAGACTTTAAGAATGGTTGGAAAACAATGAAGAGCTGTGAAAAACTAAAGCCGAACTAAAAATTAAGAGTAAGCACTCTTGCATTAGCAGCAGCACTTGGAACAAGGTCCAGTGTATTTTCTCCTGTTGTAGTAAACAACATGACTAAATGATTACATGATTAAATGATTATCGCTCAGGGGGAGGTAGACTGCTACAATAACAGCGGTGAACTCCTTTAGCTGATAGTATTCAAAATATTTCACAATCGTAAACTCCACCAGAGGAGAACGGACACACTTTACACCATTCCTTGTTGGTGTAAACACACAGTCCACCGACTACGAATCTTACTGGACGGCGGGTGATTGAGCAAGTTTTTGCATGAAATTAATTTTCTTTTAACACTGAATGTTAACAGAAACTTTCTTGTTTACAAGAAAACCCCAATCGGGCATCTTTAATGAAGTTTCTGTAGGTTAGGCTCTTTTCTTTGTTCAACTACAGCAGCTGTTTCAACTCAAGCTCACAGCTCTCTTCCAACCAAACCGCTGTGCCTCGTGTCTAACATAAACCATGTCAGTTCAAACCACATCAGCTCTCATTCTTCTCATATGCGGAATCGCATCTCACAGTCCTTATTGTGCTGTATAAGTACATCAAAAATCTCATCTCTGAAAAAGTATTTATAGAAGAGATATAATTGAGGGATATGTCAAAATATCAGGGTGAAAAGAATGTGTGTGCCCACATGATTAGTCAGTAGTAGCCTATTTTTTTCAGTAGTAGTATTTTTTTCAATGTGATTATCAGTTGTAGGCTGTGAGATGATTTCTGAATGTGAGTTTAGAAAACTCAAAATCCTTTAGACTCTTTCTTGCCGCCGTAGAGCTGCAGGTGTCAGACTTTACTCCGACAGTGTTAGGAATGTTTAGGATGTCAGTCTGAGGGAATTCCACACACGTCTTCATTCAGAGCGACGCTTTGAAGCGGACCTGCTTACCCATAAAGACGGTCATCTCTGGACTCAGAGCGTGGTGGCTGTGGCTCTCTGCCTGCTGGATGATTGTTTTACAATCAGCTTCAGCTTGAAGAAATGTGAAGAGGCTTTCAGCCTCATTCCAGTTTCTGTAGCTCTGAAGATGAGTGATGAATCGCTTTCTTTAAATCAAAACAAATGTCTGGCCCGTAATTGTTACGCCATGTTCGTCGGTTAACTTCATTTTAACGCTTATCTTCAAAACAGTACAAGCCTGAGTGTTATAGCCCTCAGCTGTGATGAAAAGCTGAACTCATAACTGAGAAAATAAGCTGAGCCATATCTCATGTCCCATACATCCTAATCATCTGTTGAACTGGCTGTGGACCTCGGCACAGCTTTCTCGATTTACTGGGTACTTGTGCATCTGTGAACTTTTGCTCTGACTCTGCTGCTGAACCCCATCTGTGCGTGTGCGTGTGTGTGTGTGTATGTGTGTGTGTCTGTGTGTGTGTGTTAGGATTCACCCGGCCCCCTCCCCAGCTCTGTCTTATTTCTCCTTTTCCCCGACACTTTCTGCCCTCCCTCCGTGTCTTTATGTAAAAGTGTGTGTGGCCCTCTCTTGTGTAAGAAGATATTAACCACACACACACACACTCTCTCCCTCCTCTGCTCTCAGGACTCTGGGGGAGGCTTGGGCCCAGTTGAAGAAGAGTCTGGCAGATGAAGCTGAGGTTCACCTAAAGTTCTCCTCAAAGGTAACGGAGCACATTTTGCTTTATCTCTAATTAGACGCAGTCTGATCGATGGCCTTACCTGAAGTTATTTGTAATCCTCCTTGTTTTAGTCACTAAAATTTGAACATCAGATAGTTTTTGTGGTTCATGTTCACTCACAGTGAACAGCCACCGTACTTCAGTGGCCTACCTTTAAGTAAAATGGTTTAGATAATCTGTCTAATGGCTTCTTCATAACCTGTCTTTGCTGTAGCGATGTCTGTTGTCTGATCTCAACATTTATTTTGGTGAATACAGTGTTTTCACAATCAGTAGAAGCTACACCTATAAAAATAAGATTCAAGCTGTGATAAACTAGAATTATCCTTTAGAGACTAGGTGGGAGTTTCCATCTAGAAATACACTCACATAAAATAAATAAAATCTAAAATCACACTTATACAAAGAACAACAATCTGTGATATTTTATAAAGCTGTGAATGTGGAGTACAAAACTGAAAAGTGACTGATAAGGAGTGAAGAACCCTGCGTCGAACAGTATGTGAATCCATATTGTCTGTGGGCTCTGCAGACTACAGTACATGTGAGTAAGACGGCCTGGCTTCAGATGTAATTACATACAGTAAATGGCTCTGTGGGCTGAAACACGTACATATGACACTGAGGCTTTGAATCAGCCACCACCTTTTTTCTAGACGTGACTTCCTCTTAATGTGAAAGGCTGTGGGTTTGATCCATATTCATATGAAACGCATATAAAGCCCTCCCAGAAAAGTGTTTTTGAAGGTTGTGAAGAATAAGCGTTGGATGAGTTTGTCTTGGGAGGGAAGACCAAAGATAGAGGCCAGGATTACAGCTGGACTGATGGAGGAAATGGAGTCGGTGATGTTATCCTCCAGAGATGCACAGATGTGCGGCGCCGTTCCAGGTTCTTGGAGGAGAAGGAAGGATTTGAGTGGAAATGAACTTTGAATGATGGTTTCCAGTGTGGAGCTGTAGATCTCATACCTCACTGACAGCTGGGACAGAATACCTGATTGCCGTTTAGGATCGTATAACCAATGACAGGCTTGCTACTCACAAGTTAGTCATTTCCAAAAATAACATTATCTTGTCACATTCTTGGATCAGGGACTTTTCACACTGCGTGTCATGCAATGTTACTTTACACCTTTTTGTACCTTCAGAAAATCTGATAGAATCTGAAAAGGGAGCTAAGCAGTGTTGACATCTACTGTTCTTGGTGTCGTTTGGCTCCATAAAATCAAACATTTCTCATCTAAACGAGCACAGCATGGGAGGACGATGACATAATTTAGAAAGCAACTAAAGGGAATGGAGCTAATTATGGTTTTTAGATAATTAAGTCAGATATGCGGAGGGAGGTTTGAAGGGATTTTCCTTTTTGATTGATAACTTTATCATCTCTGAAATTTAAATAGCGTAATTCTTTTCAGGACTTGCTGCTGGGAAAAGAGGTAATTTTTACTTCAGCGCCTTTTTATATGCACGAAGAGTTAGAGTGTCTCTGAGTCTGGACTCCTGTTGTCATTCAGCACTTAAAGTATAAATCTGCCGGGCAGATTTATACTTTCCAGTTATCAGGAATCTGAAAGTTGCACATGCTTTTGGACAGCGAACGCAATATGACTGACACCGAAGTGAAACTCAGCTTCACGTTACACTGAGCAAACACCCCACCACACGCTGATGCTGAGGAAATACAATGGAACTGAATGAATATGACTTTTCCAAGGCATTCCGCCCCTTCTTCTTCTTCTTCTTCTTCTTGTTCTATATTTGCAAGCTTGCTGTCCTCACATGACACTGCTCAATTGAATGTGATAAGCTGAGGAGCCAAATACAGCTGTGGCCTACTTTGTTTCAGCAGCAGTGTGAGGTGTGTCTGATGAACAATCACAGATTGAATCTGTTGCAAAGCTTTGGTTTGCTTTTTCCGTGAGGGTCCAACTGCAAACGTCACTCCTCTGGACAGGAAGTGGCCTTTCACAATCTTCTTCTGGTCAGAGTTGAATTGTGTTTTTTTTTTTTTTGGTTGTTTTTGGTTCGAGCAGCTCCAGAGTGAAGTGGAGAAGCCTTTGCTGACCTTCAGGGAGAACTTTAAGAAGGACATGAAGAGGTTCGACCACCACATCGCAGACCTGCGGAAGCAGCTGGTCGGTCGCTATGCAGCAGTGGAGAAGGTACACACACAGAAACACAGATATAAGAAGAAGCTAAGCATCTCTAATGTAGCACAGTTCTGTCCTCACATTTGGGAGCAGCAGAATTTCGGGAATCATCTTGCTGTGGTGATTAAAATTCCACATCTCTTCCATAAGCAGACGGCTGTTTCCTGTCCCTGGAATGCTTCCTGCTTTTTGTATATGTACAGTGAAAAGCAATTGGCTGACGCCTGAAGGCAACTGCAAATCTGTCTCACATCATCTGTCATCTGAGCAGCCTTTCGCTCTGAGAAGGGACGACACAGTTTCTCACTGATAAACTCATCTGAAGGACAACTGAGCATTTAAAGCTGCTCAGGAAATAAGATACTGGACATGTTGGCTTTCAGAAAGTAGCTTTAGCACGGGGTGATGGATGAATACTGAGAAAGTGTGAAGCAGACAGCATTATCATTGTGATGAATGGGGCCAGACTGTAACATTATGAAGCTTGCTAATCTTTTATCATTTTAATTACACTGATGTTTGTTTCTGGAACACTGCACAAATTGTGCAAGAAAAAAGTTAACAGCCAGAAATTTAAGAGCAGATCATTTTGTAAAAGTAAACCTCATGTTTTTGTTTTGTTTTTTTTTAATGGGTGGATGTCTGCAGTTTTCCATACGTGCAGCTGTGAGATCTGAGCATGTCTCTGATTTTTTTCTGAATCCTTTGTCTCCATCAGGCCCGCAAAGCTCTGGCCGACAGACAGAAAGAGCTGGAGCTGAAGACTCAGCAGCTGGAGATCAAACTCAGCAACAAGATCGAGGAAGACATCAAGAAGGCCCGCAGGAAATCCACACAAGCAGGTCAGAGCCAGGGGTCAAAGGTCAAACCATGGGTCACCGTGGTGGGTCACGGCCTTACTCAGGTGTTTGTTATTTTCCAATGGAGGGAGCGCAGGTCTGCGTATTTATGTTGCAAGCTCCTACATATATGTGGGTGTGAAAAAAAAAAAAAATAGGGTGTGCTCAGTAACAGCTGTTGATCGCCTGGTGACAGAAGAATTTTCACTCTTTGGATTTTTTTAAAAAGGGAGAAAAGGCGCTGAAAAGCCTTTACGCAATCATTCAACACTAAACCCAGAACAAATTCTAATTTTATTGGCTCATAAGATTCTGTATCTCATGTGTGCAGAGTTGATATGTAGGTGTGAGAGTAGGGCAGATCTGACCAGAGGTATTCACGGGTCCAGTCACTGCTGAGAAACTGAGATATAAAATCCGTTCAGTCTAACTGGGTCGGGTTGGGCCTTTGGGTGTTTGGTTTTCAGCAGAGGTTACTGGCAGATTTGCTGCAGGCTATAAGTAAAAGTCGAAGTAAAATGAGTACGTCTGATCACCGTAATGAACTCGTGTCAATCATTCATTCATCATTCTGAGATTGTGTAGATTTATTTTCTTTGCAATGGAAATAAACTAAATCAGAACAGCTTGCTGTAGATTTATGGCATTAAATGACAGTTTTTTGGAATTTGCTTTACAGATATTAGGTTAGAACACTGTCTTCTCCCTGTCTGTCGCCCATTTGACAGCAGAATGTTTTATTGTTGGTGCAGGAGGTGGTGGCAGAACTTATTATTCAAGCTATATAAATTTTAATTTGAAGCACATAAATCTTTAAATTTCTATGGCATTATATTCAATCTTAGGACATCATCATCATCATTATTATTATTGTTATTATTATTGCTGTTCTTTTCCACCACTGCTGCTTGTTAATTGATCGAATTAAGTGATAGCACATCATGCTGCTGCCGGTGTCTGTGTTCCCTCTCTGTGAGGGTCTGTTCAGGATCCTCAGGTCTGATTAGGTCAGATCTGGCTGTGCTCAGGTCTTGGATGGAGTCTCTCTCTCTCTCTTTTTTTTTTTTTTTTTTAAATGAATTTCATTGAACTTTGCACAAAAGATTACAGCGCTGAAGGACAAGTCAAAGGTGACCTTTGATTAGAATTCATCCTCCCTGACCCGACAGTGGCACAATTCAAAAAGTTAAGGAGTTAAATTAATTTGCGGTCATCCTCTGGGGGACAGCGAATATCCGTCCTGACCCTCATGACAGTTTCGTCAGCATTTCTTGGCCTAAGACAAGACCATTGATAAGACTTCTAAATCAACTAGCATAAAAATGTATGTACTTTGGAGCTTCTAAGTAAAATGTGCAAAGAAAATATATTTTGGAACACAGTGTTTCTCCATACAGCAGATATGTGGGTCTGGATTTCATCATTCACCCTATAAAAATCAACCTCCCCCTCCTCGCCCCACAGATGTAGGACTCTCACTTATCAGAGATCATCTGTACATGATCAGCAGTGGTTTGTGTCAGCGCTGCCCTCAGTTCAGCTACAAATCAGACTCCGCTGGCAGGAAGCAGTTAACTTACTGGACGAACCTCTGGATCTCCTTTAGCCCCTCGTTGGAGCAGTCGCTTGGGATCTGCTGTGTTTGTCGTTTTACACATGAGTCATGAGCTTTATCAGCACTTGGAGTCAGGCTGGGAGTTTTTTTTTTTTTAATGTAGGGAGGGGAGAGGAGGGAAGACGAGGGGTCAGAAACATTCTTCGCTCGACTAGTCTCTTCACACCAGACTGACAGAAAGGCGTGGGCGTGGACTAACTCCATAGCCCCAGGGAGCACCACACATACACACACACAGATACACTCACACTAATGATAGCAAAAAAACATCCATCCCACAAAGTCTCATCATCTATGATAGAGATTATACAGTGTGAAAAGATGTTTTTCTTGAAATTAGTAGGATTAATTGACTGAGATAATTTGACTAATCCTTGTGCTGGGCAGCTTGTTTCAAGATGTTGTGATCAGACCTCGACCACTCTGTTCAAATAATTCCAGCAAACTTCAACTTGACTCTGCTACTTGTCCTGCTGTTACACCATGTTGTAGCTTTTGCCATTGTGCCATAATTGCCACTTGGCTCTGAATTACTTCTCACATCTCGGCTGATGGTTGTTTCCCTGGTTGGGAAAATTTCGGTGCCAGCTTTGTGGGAAGGGTTATGAATAAGGCAGTCATATTCCTCCATCAGAAAAAAAAGGACAAGGCTGCTGAAATTCCTACATATCACACATTCCTCTGTTTCTGGCTGTTAATGTTAACCTGCAGTCATTCCCCAGCTGCAGTGCTGTGCTGATCTGTGTGTATTTCTGAAATACAAGGTCACAGAGAAAGTTAGAGGCGACTAAAGGTAGTTTTGTCTTTACGGCCACACAGCCCCCGATTACTTGTTGGTAGGATCAGTTCAGACTTACCCTTTAAACTGACATATTTTATTCAGCTGACATGACAAACCTCACGTTAACTGCTTGTCTCAGGGAGAGCAAATTAAACCTAACATGACTAACTAATGACTAACATGAACGCAGTGTCAGATTAAGAGAATGATAGATAATGAAGTGGAATTGAAATGACAGCTCACTCTGATTATCAGACCACATGTCGCTGCAGGGTCAGTGAAAATCTTCGACGGGTGTGAGGGGAAAACGAAGCAGAGAAGTAGCATTTGTAGAAGTTTTTAATGTGTTTGCGACCTGAGGAGGAAAGTGACTGGCTAAGAGTAAACAGATGTAGACTCTCCGCCGAAGTGTGATGTCATGACTCAACCAGAGCCGACCACATGCTGTCACACACAAGTACGAGTCCTCCATCCAAACACACACACACACAGAGTCATCCCTCCTCCATGCTGCTTATGCAACCAGGGAGAAAAACAGCAGCAGTTGTTGACGGTGCTCGTGGCGTCTGGCTGCCAGTGATGATGACTGCAGTGTGAGGGAAGCAGAGAGGAGACTGATGCCAAAACAACTAAAGCACGGCATCTGTCTGCTCATAACAAGGACTCATTATCGCTTCGTGCTCTCACTGCATTGGATTACACACAGCACTGGCTCATTTATGTCTCCTCGTGCCAGGGATTTCCTAATGTTTATATATCAATCCCCTAAGGCCATGATCACCTTTTGATGGAGCTCATTACTTTTGCTTTTTACTTACAAAGAAGACATTTTTAAGAGTTGGTGGTCTGATATAAGCGCTCTGCAGCAACTCTTTTGCATTTTCTGCCTAATTTTTCTTCGGTTTCTATTTATAGAGGCAAATTCTTAGCTGACCTGAAGACCCTGTTTACTGTAAACTCTTCTGCAGCAGCAAATACTACAACTTTCTGTTGTGCCCGAACATAGAATCCACATAAAAATCCAGTTAAATAGATCTGATCCTCTCTGCCTCTCAAATCCCTCAGCCCCACCAGTTGGTCAGTCATTATAAACTCATGCTGTACACTCAAACATTGTTCAGACCCACAAAACCTTGCTTTAAATTCTTGTGGAGGAATCAAAGTTTCCTAAGATAGCAAATGTGACAGGCTGAGTCTGAACTCACCATATAACCAAATTCAATTCCACTTGAATCTGCTCTGATGAACCTACAGAGATTTATCACCCAACTGACTGCAGTTCCCCTCAGCACTACAGAGCTTTTTAGCCTCTTTTGGCCCATTGTTTGGGTTTTTCATTGCACAGCTTAACTGCTTTGGCTCAGTCTCACCACTCTCATCATTTCCAGACACAACAGGTAGCTGTTTTTAGTGAATAAGCAAAAAAAAAAAAATAATAATAACTGTACACTACCTGCTCAGCACCCAACAGCAGACAGACACATTTAGTGAGTCACTAACAAACATAGTGGAGCGTTTAGCAGCTAAAGAGGCAAATATCTTTCACAGGAGATGGTGAAGAAACAAAAAGAGCCTAATGTAGAGTGAATATTGGACAAATGATAATGCTAATGTTAAAAATCTGCAGGATTTTTGCCATATAATCTTTATAACATGATAAAAGGTAAATGCTGTGTTTATGGTTTGTTTATGTTACCCACAGTAGGCCAAAAAAAAAAAGCAGCGATTGCAGGTTTAAGATCAAATAAAAGTCAAAAACGTGATGTTTAAGGGTGGAGAGCAAACTCTGTAGCCTGATAATCATTCAGCCTGACGTGCTCATGCCAGATGATGTGGGTTTGAAAAGGGGGTTATTTGGTTTTTTTGGTTTGGTTTTGCTCTAACCAAACAGCAGTCAGTGACACAGTGACACAGTCAGTGAAGGTATAATATAATTCTGTGTTATCAGTGAGTGAAGCAGTGAAACTTCACATCAGTTTAGCAGAATCATTTTGTTGTGGACCCGTTTGAATCCATATCAGGACCACCTTTGGTCCCCTGACCCCACTTAGAGAAACACTATCCTACACTGTCTTTATTAAAAGGAGAACACAGAGTTAATCTGAATGTACAGTAGCAGACACACCAGCAGACGTTCACTGCTGAAGAACAGAACAATCAGCATCATTTCCTCTCTGATCTAATCTCACACACGATTAGTGTCTGTTTTTGTTGTCAGCAGGATACAGGCAGTCACACTAATGAAGGGACAGATTAGACCTCTCCTTTTATCATAGCTTATGGCAGTGGTTCTCAAACTGAGGGGCACACTCCCTGGCGGGAAGGGGGGGGGGGGGGGGTTTGGGCCACTTAGGGGGTGGGTGGGGGTAGTTGATTACCAGAGGAAGAAGATGGAGTAAAAATAAAGTTTGGTTGATGCTGTACTGCTGACCTCTGTTTCACTAAAGTTCAACTTGGATCCTTTTTTATTAGTTGCTCCTCAGATCATTGTTACTGATTGATAAAATTTTCAGCTTATGAGAATCGCAGGCTCATTGAATCCTAATGAAATCTATTATCATCGTCCGTTTGGGATAAATGAATCAGCTGAGTGAGGCGGAACAGATGCTGCACATGTTGGAGTAACGTCAGCTGGGAGGGAATAGTTGGGTGCTGGCACCACCTACTGGAGATGGTGTATGTTACATGTACACTGTATGTGCAGAAGTGAGTGCACAGTGAGCAGAGGCACTTTGTCAGACATCATTGCTGTTGCAGTTCTGTGTCTGTATATATTTCCAGAATGAAAGCCCCTGATCGCCTTGTTTTCATTCTCTGTGACAGGAGACGACCTGATGCGCTGCGTCGACCTTTATAACCAGTCCCAGTCCAAATGGTTTGAGGAGATGGTCACCACAAGCCTGGTGAGACATCATGTCTTTAATCACATGGCTTCTTGAGAGGAAGCTCTGCTGTAGTGTTATGTTTTTTTAGGTTTTCATTTTAACATGTTACAGTACTTGGTTTTTAGCTCTCTTTTTTTTTACAGCAACTTCAAAGTGCAAAATACATAATGTGAATTTTCAAACTGACTTACTGATGTTTTACCTAATCTAATACAGATGTTTGAGCTAGTGTGAGATTTTGAGTCCAGTATTAGGAGTATAGGATTTGTTTGCTAGTTTAAACTGAATTGTAAAACACTGTATTGCGTTTTGTGACAGGTACAAAGCAAAAGATTTATTCAACGAAACTACAAAGAGTAAACTTTAAAAAATGTAAATAAAAAGAAAGAATTAACACAAGTCTTTTAAAAAATTGAAGAGAGAAGGTAAATGTGAAACAAAATGACAATATATAGTCACTTTGAAAAGTAAACACTTAACTACAATATATTCCATATATTAAGATATGGATAATATATGGAATCTGCATACCTCAGAGCCTGTGTATACAGTAGAGTATACTGTATACATGGTTCTTTTTTATGTTGTACATGTATTTCAAAAAGTGCTTGTTGTGATGGTTTGCATGACCTTTTAAGTCTCTGGATGGTCATATGTTTGATGACCAGGCCTGGAATGTGGCAAAGAACCTGAACTTTGACCCCTTTCTGAAATGTGTAAATATATATATATATACAGTATGTTTAAAGTTTAGAAACTGCTAAACGGGGAGCTGTGAATCATTTTTGGAAGCTCGTTTGTAACTCCTCTGCAGATCCCTGTTTCTGCTCGGCGTAGACTGGTGTAGTGTAGAGGTTTCTCTGTGACTCAGGCGTTACACACTGCTCTTCTCCTCAGGAGCTGGAGCGGCTGGAGGTGGAGCGGGTGGAGATGATCAGGCAGCATCTGTGTCAGTACACCACCCTGCGGCACGAGACGGACATGTTCAACCAAAGCGTGAGTACAACTTCGACTGTGTGATGACCGCACACAAACAGTATGTTCGAGCCTCTGATTGGCCAGTGCATTCCTCTACTACTGCCTACTGTCCTGTGAAAAAAAACAGACCTGCTCTACTCTCAGAGTAAGAGTCTGATCGAGAAAATAGGATTTCAGGGCCTTAAAGTCTCATTTATTCCCACTGCAGCTGGGCTGACACATGCATATTTTCACTTTATATTTTGCATTCATACCATCAATGTTTGTTGTACATTAATACTGGAAATAAAAAAACGTCCCTTCATGGGAGACTAAGACTGGACATGAAGTTGAACTGAAGGTACAAAAACTACACCAGCAGAGGGAATCAAAGTCTTATTTTATAAGAGGTGAAAACATGAGTTATCATCTGAACAGAAGCAAAGAAGAAACACTGGGGTGTGAATTTTAGTGTTGTTCTTTGTTTGTCCAGACGATGGAGCCAGTGGACCAGCTCCTGCGATGCGTGGACCCGGTCAGAGACAGAGAGCTGTGGGTGCGGGAGAATAAGACTGGAGAGATCAGGCCTGTGGACATAGAGATCTGATCTCAGTGCTGAAGGTTGGCTCTGCAGTAGCACACACAGACACTCTGACCCAGAGCCTGCATGCCTGACTGGGAGACTGCCTCCACATGTGACTCCTAACAGACTGAGGGACGGACGAGCAGTCACTGGCTCTGCACCTGCTGGGGATGATGTCAGTATTTGGGCAGTTTAGTTGGAGCTCTGAGGGATGAATGAAGATGTCAGGTAGCGATGAGTTGTAATTTTCTGTGATGCAAACTGACGGCCGGCTAAAACAGCACAGGACAGTGGGAACCGTGAGAGTGAATTCTTTGCTAAAGGACACTGAGCTGGGGCACATGATGAAGAGGCACCACCGGTGAACATCTAACGTGTGTAAATGTTGAATAGCTTTATGTCCTGCTGCCGTTTTGCTGCGGTTTGTTTGTGCTTTTGCTCTGTGAGGTAATTCTCTGATCCACCTGTGTGTCGATGCACATGTGGCTCCTGGACTGCGAGTGATTTAACAGATGCTGCTAAGCTAAATGCATTCTGACCTGAGAGTGTTATATTACTGTGCACCAGAGCAAGGTAAGAGTATTTTAATATTAATACCAACCATCATGTACAAGTACTGACCTTTCGATAAGCCCCTCCCCTGTGACTTACCTGTTGCTACGCCTGTCAAGCTGACTCTGACAGCACACACAGTTTACCAAAAGAAAGCAGTGTATAAAGATAAAGATGGCAGATTTACCAAGCACTGTGTGTGTGTGTTTATTAGTGGCCTACGTATTATACAGTATTATAAATATGTTTCTTGGAAATTTGTAGAGATCAGTGTTTTAATGTGACCAATGAGTGTATCAAATATAACACTGTCCAGGTCCAAGTGTAAACAGTGGATGTTTCAGTCCTCAGCAGGTAGCAGCCTGTAATCCCACATCACAGAGAGCTAATGACCGGCTCCTTACCACTGGAAATAATGTTAGGTCACTATTATGGGTGGTAAGCTAAGTTAAGTCTGGGATGCAAATGTTTGTGGCTTACATTAAACCAGAGAAACTCATTGTTTGTTACATCCCTCACACGTTTACCTTTTTGTTTTTGGTTTTGGATAAGAACAGACCCTCCTCTCAAAAAAAAAAAGCAAAAACCAAAAAAACGTATTTAGAAACCAAGTACTGTTCTTATTAGAGTCTCGTAGACTGTGTAAGCATGTTACAAAACCCAAAGCTTGACAGGCCGGGCTAACGTACATCACAGATCTGGCTACTTAGCATCTCTGAAAGAAAATCATCATCTATAGCTCAAGAACACTCAGTTTCTTTTCCACCTGTTGTTTTCTTCACTCCTAATAAGATCTTTTTTTTTTTTTTAATCATCCGATTGCACTTTATACCCAAGTGATTTTTAATGAATAAACTGTAAGTCGCTGTTCATATGAAAAATATTCTAAAGAGAACTGTTCCTCCTTTTATTAGTAATGGAGGCGAAAGTGTTTTGGTTGTGTTCAGGGTGGCCTGGTGTAAATATATGACGCGTGTGTGATTTGCCATGAAAAGGAGACAGTGGAGTGAAAGTAAATAGTAGAATATTACACAGACGTATGATATGCAGACACTTGGTACAGATAATATATGAAATATACAGAGTGTTTTATAGGCAGGAGAAGTGACTCTCTCTCCTCTGAGACTCTACAGCTCAGCTGCTTCAGTTCAGTGCTGCTGCCTGCAGAAGCTAAATGTTGTACAAAAAAACGTCTCTTTTACAACTAAGTCTTATCTGGTATTTCTGCTTCGTATTACTTAGCCACCGAGAGACGAGGGTTGGGGTGTTTTTGTACATTAACAGCTAAAGGTTGGCCTTTTTCATTAATAAAACGAAAATCTGTATCATATGTCACAACATGTGCAGCTTGTGGTTTGTTTTTGTTTCCTGTGTGACATTTTTTCTCTGATCACAAGATGGAGAAAGAAAAAAAAACATCATAGATGAAAACAGTCTTTTATTTAGAAAAAAAACCCAAAACACATTTTCACATTCAACAGTAAAATGGTTTGGTGAGACTTTGTTACAGGTTTAGACAGTGATAATAAAGATGTGGTTAAAGGGCCTGTTTATTTTTCGGTTGAGATTTGGATTTTCTGCAAGAAATATCAGAAAAGTTTGTGCTGCAGTTTAATGGGACTGTCCGACACGCATTTGGAGTTGGAGGTGGTGAAAGCCATAGCTGAGGTTTGAACCTCGTCGTGCTACAGATGTCATTTTATGCCCATTCATTGCTACTGCAAGGAATCACTGGTATCCTTATTGGTGCGAGCGTGTTCAGTCTGATTGGATGTTGTATTATTCCCTGCATTAGAAGTGTCATTGTAAGGTCTATAGGTCAATCACACACCAGATGGCCTCTCTGGCTGAGACTCGTCTTCTGTCAGATGTTGAAAACCCAACTGATTTATTTACTGATTGGATTCCTCCTCTTTATGATGATGATGATGATGTTTAGGTTTTGAGTTTTTGTATTTCCCCCAGCTTGCTATCAACGTCTGTGGACGTCTGTGTCCTACAAAAACAGCTAAATGCATATTTTCACATATATCAGCAAATGATGTGTCTACTTAAACCTAAAGGAATGTAGTCACTGATCATATGATCAATTTGTATACTTTAGTGTGACGGACAGTTACTGTCTAAAGAATTTTATTTCACTTCTCATCAGGAAGAAAGTATATTTCCACCACACTTACATACATGTCGTCTGTGATAAAGGATATGAGAAAGCTTTGTAGATTCCAACAAAAGGGTTTTATTAAAGCTCAAGGTCTTAGATATATCACACTAAAACAGCATTTGTTTCTGAACAGCAGCCGTCCAGATTTTCAAGAAAAGATCACTCGCATAATAATTTTAACACAGTGTAGACTCCATCATTTTGTTCTGTCTTGTATATTCAGGCAGTAGTGTGGCCTTTTGGGCCAAAAGGGAGAAGCCTGCACCTTCAGAACTGAGCTTTTCCACCGGCGCTTCATGTTTGACATGTGGTCTGGCAGGAGCCAATCACCGCTACGTTTGGTGCAGTTGTCCAATCACCTCCTTGTCCTGGCGGAGTTTATTTGCATTCATGACCTTACGCATCTGAATATAATCGATCAGCTCTTCACGCAGCTAAGAAGAGGAGCGTGTTCGTAACACGTGGTTGGTGTAAGTTTATATGATAATGTTTCAGTTTATATTACAAATATCAAAACTCTGTGACTCTACAATATTAACATACAGAGACAAAAGGGTCCGTGTATCTTTTGGGATTTGAATTTCCCTTCAAACGCTGATATTTAAAAAAATAAAAAAAAGAGTGCTTATTTGATTTTCGTTTTAAAATACAAAAAACATTTTAATTTTTTGTGGGTCTTAAGGGAGTCCTCGAAATTTAAAAATTACTTAGATTTTCTTTCTCTATTTAGCGTAACAAAATACAAAATCAAAAATAAGCAGAAACGAAAAAGGACCGTTTTCTCGTCAGTTGTATCTTGCTGCATCTGTATGAGTGGGACTCCAGCTCGGATGAGGCCATGGTCAGTGTGGAGCCCAGGTACGCCCCCTGCTGCATGTGGAAGTGTTGTAAGATGAGATATAAGATTTGTGAGCCGTCCTCTTTCAGTAAGGCCAGTAAAGAAAACCATTATCTATAGTCACCTTTAATCCTTTATTCTTTTTTTTTTTTTTAAACAGCACTCATTAATTCCTTCCCAAACTTCCACTGGGAGAAGATTTGGGCGTACTGTAACACGATCGGGGAGTTGGCATGTTTTTAAGTTGCAAAGCAATTTGACATCAGTACTTAAATGTTTCTCTGTTCAGGTTTGATGTTACGTTTATTCATATTTCCACTGAATTCTGTATCATTAAAATGAGAATTTGTAAAGAAGAAGTGTTGTGTGTGTGTTCAGGTGGATTCACAGAGGACGCAAAGTGAATTTTAGATGCACCGTCATTACATTCAGTCAAATAGAAAGATGGGTGAGAGCGGACCGCCTATATTCAGGCAGTAGTGTGGCCTTTTGGGCCAAAAGGGAGAAGCTTGCACCTTCAGAACTGAGCTTTTCCACCGGCGCTTCATGTTTGACATGTGGTCTGGCAGGAGCCAATCACCGCTACGTTTGGTGCAGTTGTCCAATCACCCCCTTGTCCTGGCGGAGTTTATTTGCATTCATGACCTTACGCATCTGAATATAATCGATCAGCTCTTCACGCAGCTAAGAAGAGGAGCGTGTTCGTAACACGTGGTTGGTGTAAATTAAGATGATAATGTTTCAGTTTAAATTACAAATATCAAAACTCTGTGACTCTACAATATCAACATACAGAGACAAAAGGGTCCGTGTATCTTTTGGGATTTGAATTTTCCTTCAAACGCTGATATTTAAAAAAATAAAAAAGAGTGCTTATTTGATTTTCGTTTTAAAATACAAAAAACATTTTACTTTTTTGTGGGTCTTAAGGGAATCCTCGAAATTTAAAAATAACTTAGATTTTCTTTCTCTACTTAGCGTAACAAAATACAAAATCACAAAGAAGCAGAAACAAAAAAGGACCGTTTTCTCGTGCCCACAGACCGGATGTTGTCATTGTTTTCTTCTTCTTTTGTTTAACGGAGACCTGCTGCTGCTATCGGCTGCAGGATTTTCGCCACCTACTGTTCTTTATTTATAATAATCTCGCGTTTGGGCGAACGGCAGAATCCAGCGGCCAGGAAGAAGGAGATAGCCTGGTTCCTGTCAGAGCGGCGCGCCCAACCAAAATGTCCCTGGAACCTTACAGCCAGATTATTTTAGCCATGGCTAAACAAGGCCTTTCTTCTACAGAAATCTCTGCACGAATTTAACAAGAAAGCGGGACCAGAAGAGGATTTTCTGCAAGAAATATCTGAAAACTTTGTGCTGCAGTTTAATGGGACTGTCCAACACGCATTTGGAGTTGGAGGTGGTGAAAGCCATAGCTGAGGTTTGAACCTTGTCGTGCTACAGATGTCATTTTATGCCCATTCATCGCTACTGCAAGGAATCACTGGTATCCTTATTGGTGCAAGCGTGTTCAGTCTGATTGGATGTTGTATTATTCCCTGCATTAGAAGTCTCACTGTAAGGTCTATAGGTCAATCACACACCAGATGGCCTCTCTGGCTGAGACTCGTCTTCTGTCAGATGTTGAAAACCCAACTGATTTATTTACTGATTGGATTCCTCCTCTTTATGATGATGATGATGTTGATGTTTAGGTTTTGAGTTTTTGTATTTTCCCCCAGCTTGCTATCAACCTAAGGACGTCTGTGTCCTACAAAAACAGCTAAATGCATATTTTCACATATATCAGCAAATGATATGTCTGATGTAGTCACTGATCATATGATCAATTTGTATTCTTTAGTGTGACAATTACTGTTTAGTTGTGGACTGGTCTGGTCTAACATTTCATTTGTCCATGTTTTTTCTCTCTCCCACAGGGTCCTACTCTTCACCCCTCCAACATCATGTAAATTTGTATATTGTATATTTTTTACTGTTTTTGTATTTTGTGTACTGGTTTTTTGTAAGTTTACTTAATTTTTTCTTTAGATTGTGATTGTTTGATGTCTTTTAATGAGACTTTATTTGTTTTGAGGTCTTTATTATGTGTGTAAAAGTCCAAATAAACTCTGTTGTGTTGCCTCTTTTGATATTTCTTAACTCTTTTGCAGACACATTTCCCAATGAGGACTGTTGAATGGATTTGACAGTTTTACTGTGCATGAAGTGAAACAATAAGACATGCCTCGTGAACCTTAAACACTAATAAAAGTAAAATCAAGTGAGCTCTTCCTACTGAGAGCTCACTCTGTGTGTATGTGTGGAGCAAAAACATAACTTGAGATTTTGCTGAGTAGTTGTGATGGGAAGGCCACAGGTGACACACACCTTTGAAGGAAATTTAAGTAGGGAGCTTTTGGTAAACTGTTGATACTACTTCATATTGTAACATGGTTATAATGACCATGTTGGAAGACAATTGACAGCAGATTCACTGGTTGACTTTGCTTTTGAACATACCTTATATAACATCTATATCTATATCTATCTATATCTATCTATCTATACCTATATCTCTAACTATATCTATATATATATATGTTTTTGTGTGTATGCATAAATCTGGCCAATAAAACTGATTCTGATTGAAGTCTTTAATGCATAAAGCCATGGAGTCAGACTGAAAATGAACCCCTGGTAATCTGTGCTCATTCCAAACACCTGTTCTGTGTTGGACCCCCATTCAGACGTTACTGCTGCTTTATGAGGGCAGTCACCGCAGGTCCCTCCTACCACTTCACCCATTAGTCCCGTCCAATCAGAGTCCAGTTTGAGCCGCGCCAAAAATCCGTTGCACCTGTTGCCCATGCGCTAATCAAACCCATGTGACCGGGGAGGAGAGGGCTCAGCCAATAGCAGGGCAGAATCTTATGTAGTGCAGCTTATAAGGCGTTGGGGTAACACTTGCTCGATTTTGCTGTGGAATACAGGATACATCCGTGACGTTCTGTTTTGTCCAAGCTCTTTTTCTGGTTAGTGGACCGAACTGAACTCGTTACCTGTAGACAGAAGAAGCCTGTGTGTTCATGTTTAGCAGGTTATTTGTTATTGTGCTTCCTGGTGCACAGTGAAAGCTGTGGCTGAGAGCAGAGAGACGATTCAGGCCTAGTGGAGCTGGAACTTCGGCGCGAGACAGGAGGTTCACGTGTCCGGAGCAGTCCAGAGGAAAAATGGCGGACGTGGAGGCCATGTAAGGCCCACACAGAACGTTTAAAATGCAGAGCTTGAGTTGATTTGTGACCAGAGGCTAACATGTTTGTTTATGTGCCGGGTTTCCGCAGGACGGACGAAGGGATCCAGCGGAGCAGCCGAGACCATTTGGGAGAAAGCACGCGCTTGGCGTCGCTCATCGGCTCTACACTCATGCGCGCGTATGTGTGAGAGAGATCTGAGTGTTGAAGTGCAGGCTTGTGTCTTTAGCTCGGTTGAGATGGGCTTTGTAACCAGTATAGCCGCTTAGGAGTTTGGGACTGGCCAAGTGTTGGCAAGGCTTAGTTGTGGATGGATTCAGTGTGTGGAAGAAACTCGGCCTGCATAGGTTTGGAGCGCGTGTTTGCTTTTGCTGGGCTGTTGCGTCGGTGTTGTCAGTAAGTGGAAGCATATATGCAGTTGTGGTCTGGACATAATTGTGTATATATGGAAGCCTATTGGCAGATAGTAGTGATGGCTCCGGCAACACCGATGCGTCGAGCTCATAGTGCAAAACCCGTGTCGGTGCGCTTGTCGTTTAAGGAAAGTCACATGACTGATATAGGAACTGACACTGACGCGCAAAACTGTTTATAAAGAAGCGCATATGTTAACGGGATGCATCTGACAAAACAATCTCTGATCTTTTGCGGTTCATTGTCAAATTAATCAATAATTATGGAGCAGCCTCAAGCCAAAAGAAAGGTTTCCACCGTGTGGGACCATTTTGATCTCATATCGGATCCTCATCTGTTCCGTGTGAGCGGGTGTTTTCTACAGCTGGAGAAGTTGTATCAAAAAAGCGTAACAGACTGAATTTCAAAACGGTTTTTTTTTTTTAAAAATAAAAATATATTAAAAAAAAGAAAATCCCAGTCCACAAGCATCCTCATTCACAACACGTTCACTTAGATTTTCATGTTATGATACATGTTCACATTATTTATTGACTGTATCTAAAAATATCAAAGATTTTAAATTTAAATGAAGATATGAAATAATACAATAACTTAAGTTATATCATTGTATATACTAGGTCATCAAATCAGTGTCAGTTGAGTCTGTCAACTAGGTTGCCTGTAGGGATTTTTAAGGTCCAGCAGGTGTCAGTATTCAGTGACACAGTATCAATACAGTTTGGCAATGTGTCATGATGCCTCATCTACCCATCACTAACAGATAGTGTTGGCAGCATGGGTTGAGTTGCATGTCTTGTTGCCAGGCTTAATTGTTCAGCAGTGTGGATGAGGCCATGGCCAGGGTAGGCTCTCAGCTGCACCTTGAAGTGTTGCTGAATGTTGAAAATTCCAGGTTAAATATCCAAAGCCTGTGTGTGCATGTGCCTTCTCTGCAGGAAGGATGAGCTGCTCTAGAGAATCATTAGAGGGTAAGAGAAAGCACATAAGTCAACATAGCTCAGTGTTTCTACATTTAAACATGTATTTGTGTGTGGAGCCCAGGTACGCCCCCTGCTGCATGTGGAAGTGTTGAAAGATGTTTTAACTTCCAGAGTTTGACTTGCCTAGCACCTGTGGCTAATGTTGAGTGTGTTTCTTTGTGTGTTGTGCAGGATGGAGGAGCTGCTGATCCAGAGAACCATGAGGATGCATGTTGGCCAATACTGCTCAGTGTTTCTACACTGAAGGATTCATTTGTGTACACTCCCCAGCAACCGTGTGTGTACTGCATCTGAGTGGAAGACCTGGGGAAAAGAACCTCAAGGACTCATCAGTCAGAGTGGTCATGTGACTGTCGGCCTGCTGAAGCAGGGATGGAACCACTGTGTGTAGAAGCACAGGCTGTGTTGTGTAGTTTAGTGTTGTCAGGCTTAGTTGTGGCTATTTGTCACTATATGGATGGCACTGGGGTCAGTGTGGGTTTAGTGTGTGTGAGACATAGTTGCTGCTTGATGGAGAATAAAACTTATGCATGCATTAATGTCTCCTCCTTTCTTTCTGTGTGCAGCTGCTTCTGGCTGAGTGGCCATCCAACTTTGAGGCCATGGGCAATGTGGAGCTCAGGTAAGGCCCCTGCTGCAGCTGGAAGTCAAGCAAAATATTACAAGTTCAAGGACTGACTTGATTAGTATCCAAAACCAATGTCTTTGTGTTTTTCAGCAGGAGGGAGGAGCTGAGTGAGAGGACCATTTGAGACCAGGTGAGCAAGAGCCACATTGTAGTGTTTCTACACTTATGCATGCACTAATTTTAGTCCGTGTGTGTTGTAGGTGTATGTGGGGTGGAGCCAGTGAAGGTGCTGCTGGTGAGGATAGAGCGCCATCCTGTGGGAGTGAGGGACACACCGTGGCTGTTGTGTGTTGTCAGAGCTCTTTGTGGTAAGTGGATTAGAAAAAAATCAAGGGCTGTTTCAAAGGTGGTTTGTGTGCTGATGCTTCCTGTTTGTGTTTCTCTTGCAGGATGGCAGAGCTTATTTGGAGGGTCATGAGAGACCAGGTGAGATGTTGCCTGTTGGTTAACATTGTTTAGTATTTCTACACATGCATGCATTAATTTTTGTGTGTGTGTGTGTTAGTGAGAGAGAGAGAGAGAGTGCTAGGGTGAGTGTTGGAAGTGCAGGCCTGTCTTCAGCTCAGTTTAGATGGGCTTTGTTCTGTATCCAGGTGCATTGGAGTTTGGGTCTGGCTGAGTATTGTCAGGGCTCAGTTCAAAGGATTCAAAGGATTCAAAGGCTTTTATTGTCAATTCACCATATGTCAGACATACAGGGGAATCGAAATGTTGTTTCTTCTCTCAACAATGTGTGTTTTACAATATAAATAAACAATTTAAATAAAACCAGCTAAATAAACAAACTTTCACTACAATATAAATATATAGTAAAGAAATATATGGAAAACAAATATATATATATATATATATATATATATATATATATATATATATATATATATATATATATATATATATGTATACATATAAATATGAATATGAAAATTGCAGATTGCTGAATAGTGCAAATGGTTATGTGCAAGTTGGCCAAAAGATTGTCTTTGTCAGTTGTGGATGGATTCAGTGTGTGTGAAAAGCATTGAGGTCGGTGTAGGTTTAGAGTGTTTGTTCTTGTGTCAGTATTGTCTGTAGGTGGAAGCATATACAGTCCATGACAAAGGTCTTGTCACTCATCCAAGTTGTAGAAAAAACAAATAATAACTTGACTGGAATCAGAAATAGCTTATATGAAAGGCAAAGCTCTTTAGATTATGCCTGTTATACCAAAATAAAGTTTTGTATCATTCATTGAGTTTTACCATTTAATTAGGACAGAAAGGTCAGATTGTGCTTGGACAAAAGTCTTGTCGCATACAAAAATAATGTGCTTTACAAATTATTCTTTATTTTGAATACACAAACATGTTACAATAACATCAGAACATAAAGTCATGGTGCCTTGGAAAAAAGAATTAATATCATGTATGACTCCCATGAGCTTGGAGGACTGCATCCATACGTCTCGGCAATGACTCAAATAGCTTATTGATAAAGTCATCTGGAATGGCAAAGAAAACAGTCTTGCAGGACTCCCACAGTTCATCCTCCAAGCCTCCTTCTTCATCTTACCCCAGACATGCTCAATCATGTTCATGTCTGGTGACTGGGCTGGCCAATCCTGGAGCACCTTGACCTGCTTCACTTTCAGGAACTTTGATGAGAAGGAGTGCCATCCTGCTGGAGAATTTGCCCTCTCTTGTGATTTGGAATGTGATGGGCAGCAAGAATTTCTTGATAGTTCAGGCTGTTGATGTTGCCATCCACTCTGCAGATCTCTTGCACACCCTTACTGGATGTAATCCCAAACCATGATTTTTCCTCCACCAAACTTGACTGTTTTCTGGTTGAATCTTGGGTCCATGCGGGTTCCAACAGATCTTCTGCAGTATTTGCAGCTATTGGGATGCAGTTAAAGGATAATTCATCAGAAAAATCAACTTTCTGCAACTTTTCCACTGTCCATCCTTTCTGCAAGGTATATGACTTTTCTTTGTTTAGAGTCATCTGTGAGGATTGCCAGAGAGTAAATGTAGTTGTAATAATTTTAGTTTTAGGTCAATTTTTAGACAAATAGTTGATATGTAGATGAAACGGTGCAGGCTGTGCTGTGTGGATGTCAGATTCTCAGGCTTTAAACTGTGAGGTGTTAGATGCACCACTTAGACTTGATAGAGTTTTAAAAACTCTGTTCTTTTCTTGTTTAAACAGACCAAACCTATGTTAGAGAGCTGTATGTTTTGGCTGTTGGCCTGTGGTGTCTGGGTGCCATAGTGTAAGAGTTTAAACTGTGAGCTGTTGGATGCAATAGTAAGACTTATAGGTAACCATTAGCTGTACCACTTTGACTTTAGACATGAATTAAATAAGTAGATGTGTGTAATAGTTGGCTTTATATGTCTGACTTGTTTGGTATGACCACATGTATGTTAGAGTTTGGCACTGTGACTTTTAGACTGTGGTGTGTGGACGCCAGGCTGAGTTTAAACCCAGATGTGACAGAGTGACAGATGTTCAGTGTTTTTACACATATCCATTAATGTCTCTCTCTTTCCAGGTGCATGTGGCTGAGTGGGGCTCCAAATTGAATGAGGCCATATCCAGGGTGGAGCTCAGGTACGCCCCCTGCTGAATGTGGAAGTGTAGCAGAATGTTTCAAATAGGTTTGACTGTTTGTACCTGGATCTGATGTAGAGTGTGTTTGTCCTGTGCAGGATGGAGGAGCTGATCCAGAGGACCATGAGAAACAAGGTGAGAGAGAGCATGTTGGTCAGTGTTTCTACAGATATGCATGCATTCATTTCTCTGTGTGAGTGAGTTTAGATTCTTTGTGCTTGTGTCAGTGTCGTCTGTAGGTGGAAACACATATACAGTTGTGATCTGGACATCAAGCCCATCAGCAGGTAGTGTTGGAAGCACAGGCTGTGTTGTGTAGTTTAGTGTTGTCAGGCTTAGTTGTGGGTATTTGTCACTATGTGGATGGCACTGGGGTCAGTGTGGGTTTAGTGTGTGTGAGACATAGTTGCTGCTTGATGCAGTTTTGATCTGGACACAACTGTGTATATGTGGAAGCCTATGGGCAGATAGTGTTGGAAGCATGGGTTGAAGTGTGTAGCTCTGTGTTATGTATGTGGTTGTGGCCGGGCTGAGTTGTGAGTAGTTGTCAATGTGTGGAGGTCACATAGATCACTGCAGGTTTAGTGTGTGTGTGTTAGATGTAGCTGGCTCTTGATGTAGAAGCTGCCAATAGTTGTGTATTGTTGATGGAGCTGTGTGGCTCGGTGTTTAGGTACTGTGCTTGGGCCTGTAGGTGTGAGTCTGTGTGTGGCTGTGTTTAACAGGTTCTGGTGGAGTCGGGCTCCAATTGTGGCGTGGGTCTGCAGGCTTGTCTTGATGAAGATTGGCATGAAGGTCATGGAGGAGGTCACAGTCAAATTGGAGCTCAGGTAGGCCTCCTGCTGCATCTGGAGGTTTTGCAAAATGTTTGAAAATGCAAGGTTAGACTTTCTTTCTTTCTTTCTTTCTTCCTTTCTTCCTTCCTTCCTTCCTGTGGTTCTTGTTTAGTTTCTTTGTGCATTGTGCAGGATGGAGCAGCTGATGGAGAGGACCACGAGAGACAAGCATGTTGGTCAACATCGCTCAGTCTTTTTTTTTTTTTTTTTTACACTTTACATTTCCGGGTTCATGTGTGTCTCACTGTCTCTGTTTCTGTGTTGAATTCAGGTAGCGTCGGGTCAGAGGCAGTTGGTGTGTGTCCTGGGACATGAAGAGGAAGAATTGCATCTGGGGTTGTGGAGGGTGATTACAAATTAAAGGCTTGATTTGTACCCAGTGGCAGTTGTCTGCTTGTTGGCTTTGCTTATTTTGCAATGCACCAACTGATTTTGAGACTGTGCCGTGTTTAATCTTGGTGACTGGCTCCACACTTTAGGTTAACATTTCAGCCTTAGGTCAATTTTTAGACAAATAGTTGATATGCAGATGAAACAGTGCAGGCTGTGCTGTGTGGATGTCAGATTCTCAGGCTTTAAACTGTGAGGTGTTAGATGCACCACTTAGACTTGATAGAGTTTTAAAAACTCTGTCCTTTTCTTGTTTAAACAGACCAAACCTATGTTAGAGAGCTGTATGTTTTGGCTGTTGGCCTGTGGTGTCTGGGTGCCATAGTGTAAGAGTTTAAACTGTGAGCTGTTGGATGCAATAGTAAGAATCATGGGTAACCATTAGCTGTACCACTTTGACTTTAGACATGAATTAAATAAGTAGATGTGTGTAATAGTTGGCTTTATATGTCTGACTTGTTTGGTATGACCACATGTATGTTAGAGTTTGGCACTGTGACTTTTAGACTGTGGTGTGTGGACGCCAGGCTGAGTTTAAACCCAGATGTGATAGAGTGACAGATGTTCAGTGTTTTTACACATATCCATTAATGTCTCTCTCTTTCCAGGTGTATGTGGCTGAGTGGGGCTCTGGCTTGGATGAGGCCATATCCAGGGTGGAGCTCAGGTACGCCCCCTGCTGAATGTGGAAGTGTAGCAGAATGTTTCAAATAGGTTTGACTGTTTGTACCTGGATCTGATGTAGAGTGTGTTTGTCCTGTGCAGGATGGAGGAGCTGATCCAGAGGACCATGAGAAACAAGGTGAGAGAGAGCATGTTGGTCAGTGTTTCTACAGATATGCATGCATTCATTTCTCTGTGTGTGTCTGAGTGTGTGAGCATACACAACACATACAGCTGTTACGTGCCTGGATGGCCTGTGTGTGTGTTTTTTTCCTCTTTCTCCTCCCCTGCCCTGCTTCACAGTGTTCCAGGTGCAGATTGCCTTTTTCCTCTGGTGGCATCAGGCAGTAGAGTAAGTGTGGTGGGTGTTTGTGGACAGGTGAGTTTGGGGGACCCTGTACATTTAGCAGCATGTAGGAATTATTGTTGTATAAACACACTAGGGTTATTGGTTGGTGCCACCCCCCTGTATTTTCTTTTCTTTATCTTTTTAACGAGCTCAGCCAGGTCTTTTGTTTCCTTTGTTTTCTCAGGTAGTCAGTAATCTAGGCCTGGTTTTATTGGAACTTTTTTTGTTTTGTTTGGCACAACCACTGGTCCACATCTCCCCCACTTTTTCCATTTTGTTCCATTTTGATGTTTTCAAATAAACTAACTGTAATGATGCCACCTACACTGACTCTGTTCATTTGCTTTGGTTGCTTGTGTTACAGACCTGAAATCCCGAGCTTCCACCAACTAAGGTTGGAACACAAGTGGGGTCTCCTCAGGGATACTTTTTCCCAGGGTCAATACAAACCAACCAAAGAATTTTGAAGAGTCCTTGTAGTTTGGTATTTGTGTAAGAAGGATGTTTGACTTGCAGGACTTCATTGATAATCCTTGCATTGAAAAAGTTGATTCATGTACTAAAGATGATTTGCTTTGTATAACAGCTCATTATGGCATCCCTGTCCAGAAAACTAGTCTTAAAAAGGAAATTCAAAACACAATAGTGGAAAAACTTGCTGAGTTGAAGGTTCTGCTTGTTCCTATTAACCCTGTTTCAGCTGAGTTAGGGGAGGAAGTTGTTGGTCCAAGTGTTTCCTCTCTTTCTGATGGTAAAAGGGAACAGGCTGTACATGATACACCCCGAGGTGCTAGGATTGAGAGTGAAGCTGTTCCAGCCACTTTTCCTCGCTTTGACCCTTTTTCCCCAGGGTCGTCTGACTCCAGTTCAGATGCAAGGATCAAGGTCAGAATCGCTCGTCTCCAGCTGGAAGCACAGGAAAAGGAGAGGGTACGTAGAGCGGATTATGACCTTAGACTACAAGTTTGCAAGTTGGAGATAGAGGCTGAAAAAGAGATTAAGTTACGCCAGCTTGAATTGGAGGCCATGAAAATTTCGTGCAGATTTCACAAGGGTCTGACAATTCTGTATCTCCACTGGTCCTGACAAAGCCAAGCTTTGATGTGAGTAGGAATATATCCTTGGTGCCCACATTTTGGGAGGTGGAGGTTGACTCCTGTTTTACAGCATTTGAGAGGATTGCTACAGCACTAAAGTGGCCTGAGGAGATGTGGCCTGTCCTGCTTCATTGCAAGCTCATAGGTAAGACACAGGAGGTTGTGTCTTCCTTGTCGTTAACAGATAGCTTGTGTTATAATGTGCTTAAAGAATCCATACTGCGTGCTTATGAGCTGGTGATAAAATGTGTTTTTATCTTCTCGCCCAGACAAAGTTCCTATGTCACGCCCAGCGGGGTCTAGTTCTGGTCACCCTCCTGTTGAAAAGGTTGAAAAGGCTAGGGGTCCATGGTCACCTCCCCGTGTACATCCTGAGTGCTTCTACTGTCAGAAAAAGGCTCACTTGATAGCTGATTGCCTATCACTAAAGCATAAACAACCCTCTAATCTCCAACAACATAAGGCTGTCGGACTTCCACGTCCAGACAGCAGTTGAGGACAACAAGCCTGACCCCTGTTTTAAGCCTTTCATTTCTGAGGGCTTTGTTTCATTAAGTGGGGATCCAAAAGATCAGCAGCCAGTAAAAATCCTGACACACAGGTGGATCCCAGTCCATTATCCATGAAGGCATTTTATCTTTGTCACCTATGTCATATTGTGGCTTGAGTGCAGCTGTTCAGGGTGTGGGGATGAAATTTGTCTCTGCTCCATTGCATAATATACATCTTCAGTCTCCTCTGGTCAGTGGGCTCTTTAAAGTTGCAGTCCTTCCAGCTTTACCAGTAAAAGGGATTGACTTTATTTTGTGGAATGATTTAGCTGGGGGTAAGGTTGTGCCTGATTGATTCAAGCCCAGGGACAGACATTGCCCAAGAATACCCTGAGATCTTCCCAGCATGTGTGGTTACCAGGGCCCCATCGAGGAATAATGACCTTGACCCGTCTGATTCTTTCTTAGTCACAGGGCAGTCCCCTGACAGCCACTTTACTGAGGCTGAGAGCCAGCCTGATCAGTCAGTGTCACCTCTCTCCACCTGAAAAGAGTTTATTTCAGCCCAAAACACTGATATAACTCTCTCAAAATGTCTCTCTTCTGTTGTTGAGCAGGAAGAGGCTCAGAAAAAGAAAGTGGCTTATCTTCTTGACGGTGGCTTGTTGATGCGTCGCTGGGCTGGTGAGGACTGGAGCGTGACCTTACAGGTTGTTGTCCCTACAGTCTACCACACACAGGTACTCTCTTTAGCTCATGACCACTCTTGGTCAGGACACATGGGCATTACAAAAATTTATCACAGAGTCCTTAAATATTTCTTTTGGCCAGGACTCAAGTCTGATGTTGTTAACTATTGTCGTTCCTGCCATGTATACCAGGTTGTTGGCAAACCAAACCAGGTGATCCCCCTGCTCCCTTGCATCCCATTCCAGTGACAGGTGAGCCGTTTGATAAAGTCCTCACTGATTGTGTGGGTCCACTGCCAAAAACTAAAGCTGAGAATCAACCATTATTATCATTTTTTTAAATTGTTTTTTTATTGTTTTTTTTTTTTTTTTTTTTTTTTGTTCCTTTGTGTTCAGCAGGTGCCTGCATCTGGCTGAGTGGGACAGAGCTGATCCAGAGGACCCTTTGAGACCAGGTGCATGAAGGCCACATTGTGCAGTGTTTCTACCAGTATGCATGCATCCATGACTGAGTGAGAGAATGTTTGTATTAAAATCAGAAAGAAGGAAGTGCCTGCTTTTGTCTTTAATGCACTTTAGATGGGACTTAGATTAGTTGGGGGGGCACTGGGGTCCAACTAGGTTTAGAGTAGGGGTGTGCCCGATTCATCGATTCATAGATTAATCGTGACGCGACACTTGACGATTCAGAATCGATCCATAAATGTTCAAAAATCGATTCTTTTAATAACGGAAGGAAAATGCTGCGGTCGGAACGAAAAAAAAGTAGCGCGTGCCCCCCGGACATATTATAGGGCCCTATGATTTCCGCGATCACTGAATCGCGGAATTGGATTAAAACCTATTAATTTATTAAATCTGAATCTATTTTTAACGCGGAATATCGCGGAATTTGACATAATTTGAGCGCAATGCTGTTTTCGTGTGGAAGAGGAACGTGTGTCAGGGGAAAACTGCACGGAGGGAAGCAAATCTGGGTGGCACAACAAGCCCCTTCCACAGACTAAGCCCGTCCCCCTTCAAAACAATTCAAGCATGGCGAAGCGGCTGCCTACGGCTCTGTGTTCGTCGGCGAAAAAACTGCGAAACTCGACGCGAACTGCTCGGCTCTGTACTGAGGGGTTAGCGTCGAGTGTTGCATATTCTGTCAACACTGTTGACTGGAAACGTAAGAATACGCGCAGTGACCGAATAGTGTCCAAAATCCTTATGAGAAACAATCTGACATGCACATACAATAAGATTTAAAAGGATTACTTTCTGGACATGTAAATCAAGATATCAGATTGTAATAGAAGTGGAAATATTATCAATTTCCTTAACCTATTTTTTCTTTTCTTTTTTAACAGATATTTTTTTCCTGTACATGTTCATAATAAAATAATCAAATCAGAATCATGTCGGTACAGCCACACAATATATATTTTTAGTATTATTATTGTTTTTAGAGAGATAAACGTGTTTTACTTCAATGAATCGATATGTAAAAATATACATTATTTTACAAGTAACAAAAGAAACATTCTATGTGGGGAAAAAAGATTAATCGAGATGCATCGATAATCGGGGAATAATCGAATCGTAGCACTGTGAATCGTAATCGAATCGTGAGGTGACTGAGATGGAACACCCCTAGTTTAGAGTGTATGTTTGCTATTTCCAGGCTGTTGCACCAGTGTTGGTATGTGGAAGCACATTATGCAGTTGTGATCCGGACACAACTGTATATGTGTGGAAGCCCATCAGCAGGTAGTGTTGGAAGCACAGGCTGTGTTGTGTAGTTTAGTGTTGTCAGGCTTAGTTGTGGGTATTTGTCACTATATGGATGGCACTGGGGTCAGTGTGGGTTTAGTGTGTGTGAGACATAGTTGCTGCTTGATGGAGAATAAAACTTATGCATGCATTAATGTCTCCTCCTTTCTTTCTGTGTGCAGCTGCTTGTGGCTGAGTGGCCATCCAACTTTGAGGCCATGGGCAATGTGGAGCTCAGGTAAGGCCCCTGCTGCAGCTGGAAGTCAAGCAAAATATTACAAGTTCAAGGACTGACTTGATTAGTATCCAAAACCAATGTCTTTGTATTTTTTCAGCAGGAGGGAGGAGCTGAGTGAGAGGACCATTTGAGACCAGGTGAGCAAGAGCCACATTGTAGTGTTTCTACACTTATGCATGCACTAATTTTAGTGTGTGTGAGTGAGCGAGAGAGAGTGTGTGTTGTAGGTCTATGTGAGGTGGAGACAGTGAAGGTGCTGCTGGTGAGGAAAGAGCGCCATCGTGTGGGAGTGAGGGACACACTGCAATTGTTCGTGTGTTGTCAGAGCTCTTTGTGGTAAGTGGATTAAAAAAAAAGAAAATCAAGGGCTGTTTCAAAGGTGGTTTGTGTGCTGATGCTTCCTGTTTGTGTTTCTCTTGCAGGATGGCAGAGCTTATTTGGAGGGTCATGAGAGACCAGGTGAGACATTGCATGTTGGTTAACATTGTTTAGTGTTTCTACACATGCATGCATTCATTTCTGTGTCAGGGCTCAGTTGTGGATGGATTCAGTGTGTGTGAAAAGCATTGAGGTCAGTGTAAGTTTAGAGTGTTTGTTTGTGTCAGTGTCGTCTGTAGGTGGAAACATACAGACATTTATCTGTTTTAGAGCTGGTTTGGGCTTTTTAGGCAGAGCTATAAATTCAGCTTCTTCCTTATTACTCAAAGCTTTTTTTTTTTTTTTTTACATTTTAATTATTGTCACTTTATTTATGACCAATGACTTATGACTAATAGGTATGAATTTTATGCATTTATTTATTCAGACATGTTTATCCTCTCTAATATATTGTATTAAGAGGCTCTCTTGCTTACTATATATATCTGAGTGTGTATATGCACTCATTTATGCAGGAGATGCTACGTTGTGTGTGGAGACATCTGGTTGGCGTCTTAAAGGGAGAGTCTCAGACACTGTGCTACACTTCCAGCCTTTTACACACTCTACCATTGACTGGTGTAGCCCACGGCAACATTTGGGCCATAAAAAGCCAGAGACCATCATTATGCCCATAGACATGGAAACCATTTTATAGACTTGTTGCTGAGTGGACAGTATGTGTCTAATTTGCAGATATTGTGTGTGTATGTGTAGGTGCTGTGTTGTGTGGACAAACAGGGTATCCTGTCGTGGCCTAACCTCAGTCCAGAGACCGTGCTGTTCTTCAGCGGACGGGTCGAACCACCTCACAACAGCCAGGATGATCTCAGAGACAACCTGTCCGTCAACTCCTACTGCCGAATGGAGACGGATGACGACAGGGATCAGAATCAGAATCAGATCAGAATAACTTTATTGATCCCCGTAGGGAAATTCTTACTGTTACTTAACTCCCAGTTGAAAATGAAGAGGAAAATTGCACATAGTTCGATGTAGGTGTTAGATGTATAGTTAGTTAGATGAGGTGTGTGTTTGTGTTTTCTCTGGCACCTTTTAGCCTCACCAGCAGCCCCAATTCACCACCTGATAAGGCACAGTGTTGTATCCACTCCTGACTAACTGTGACTGCTGTACAGGCCCAGGAGGGGCAGGCTCTGCTCTGTCTACCGGCAGAGTCCTCCACCCAGCTGGGGGAGGGGCCCGAGCCGAGCGAGACCTCACACGACAGCATTCGCTCATCTGACACGGCCCGGCTTCGGTGCTCCTGCCAGCCCGCACACAGTCGCACCAAACACCACTCTGGATCCAACGTGAGCTTCAGCCACGATACCGAGGGAGGCGAGGACGACCAGGCCCAGGTAGAGCTTAGACCTGAAACTGTACCAGCCGTTGTGAAAATAGGAAACATGCTATTGATTCAGTAAGCTGATGTAACTTTACTATTCCTGCTATGTTGTGATGTTGTTGGTCTTTTCATTTCTGTCCCATTTGTCTCCAGGACTTTGCAATGGGCTGCCCAGAGGTGGAGGCAGAGGACTTTGTGTGTGACTACCACCTGGAGATGCTGAGCCTGTCACAGGACCAGCAGAACCCAACCAGCATCCAGTTTGATCATCTCTCCTGGCAGTGCCACCTGCCCTCCCTCAAGCCACTGGGCCTCAACATCATGCTGAACCTCTGCAACGCCAGCGTCACCCAGCAGCTCTGCCGCTTCTCTGACCACCTGTCCAACCTGGCTCTGCAGGAGAGCCACGGCTCTGTACTGACTGTCTACGTACCCTGGGGGCTCTGTGAGCTCTCCAGGCTCATAGGTGAGCTGCTTTGACATCTGGTTGGTTTAGAGCCACCTGTTAATACCATGACCTAGTTTGCCTCATAGTTTGGCTTTTTGTTAGGTCATGTGAAAACACAGTGATCAGAGGTTCAGAGGATTTTTCTTCAGTGGTAAAAGCTGATCTGGCTTTCATCCCACTCAGCATGAACTCCAGATTACATTTTACCCCAGAATAAAGTCCTTGCATACAGTTGGAGACAAAAGTATTGGCACCCCTGTCAGTTTGACATGTTTTGCATAAAGCAAGGGCTTAATGCAATTTTTTATTGAAGCAAAGTAAATGAACATTTCAAAACAATGATGTGATCAACAAAAAACAAGAAATTATTTTGCAGTCTGACAGAAATTTTACAAAAACATAATTGGTTGGTGACAAAAGTATTGGCACTTAGCAGTTAGTACTTTGTGTGTCCACCTTTGGCCTTTACAACTGCTTGTAATATGTTCTTGTAGCTTGATATCAACTGCTGACACCTCTGCACAGGTGTTTTGGCCCATTCTTGCTGGCAGATGGTCTTCAGTTCAGTCAGACTGGAAGGCTTTCTTGAAGCAACTTCAACTTTCAGATCTGCCCATAACATCTCAATAGGGTTGAGATCTGGGCACTGGGACGGCCACTGTAGTACAGAAATCTTCTTTTCCTTCAGAAATTCTGTTGTTGATTTTGCTGTGTGCTTCAGATCGTTGTCATGCTGAAAGTAGAAACGTCGACCCAGTAGCTGCCTTGCTGATGGGAGCATTTGATCACAAACTATTTCTTGATACATGGTGGCATCCATCTTTTCCTTCATGATGTGAAGAGTCCCAGTGCCTGCACTACTGAAGCATCCCCAAACCATGATGGAACCGCCATTGTGCTTTATAGTAGGCACCAGATGCTTTTCGTCCAAGGCTTGTCCTAGCTCTGTCCAAATATAGTGAGGGCCATTAATTCGGAACAACTCTATTTTTGACTCGTCTGACCACAGTACTTTTGAGAAGAAGCTGTCAGATTCACTTACATACTTTTTAGCATACTCCAGTCGCGTCTTCTTGTAGACAGCTCTCAAGTAAGGAATGAATGATGAATCGACATCCTCTGTAGCCGTTTCTGCTGAGTGTTCTCTGTACAGTTCTTGTGTGTACAAATGTTCCAGATGTTTCCAAGTTTTTCCTGATATCCTTGGCTGTAAGTCCAGGGTTCTTTTTGACCTCTCACACAACTTTTCTAGCACTTCTGTTCTCAATCTTTCATGGATGTCCACATCTAGGCCTGTTTTCAACTGTAGCAGCCAGGTTGAACTTTTTGATCATTTCTCTCACTATTGACTTAGGCATTTGGAACTTTTCTGCAATTTTCTTGTAGCTGTTCCCTTTCTGGTGGTCAGTTACAATGCACTCTCTAACTTGCAAACTGACTTCTTTAGACATCACCATGATGCTTGGCTAGTGAGCAAGTTCAAGTTGAATAAAACTTGGCTGTCCCCCTTTTTATCTCTGGGTAAAGCCATCTAACAACTACCAACAGGTGTGTCAACACTTAACAACCCTGAATCTGTCTGCATGATTCAGTCTTGAAAAGTTAACAAAATATAAAAGGTGCCAATACTTTTGTCACCAACCGATTACATTTTTGTAAAATTTCTGTCAGACTGCAAAATCATTTCTTGTTATTTGTTGATCACATCATTGTTTTGAAATGTTCATTTAGTTTGCTTCAATAAAAAATTGCATTAAACCCTTGCTTTATGCAAAACATGTCAAACTGACAGGGGTGCCAATACTTTTGTCTCCAACTGTAGATTAAATTTCTGAGCACTGTGAGAAGATCTATTTCTCACATGGTCTTCATGATAAATTAAGGCTACAAGCAAGTTGCTGCTATGTTGGATTGATGGACTGGAGTGGGAGTACTACACCTGGCTGAACTGCAAGTGAACCATAATTAAAAAATGGCCCTGAAGGGCCCTTCCTATAGAGAGCTGCAAGTTCCTGAGTTCCTGCTCAAACCCAGTTTGCTGTCCTAGTGGACACCCAGGTATTTGTTCTCCTGTACCACCTCCACCATCTGTCCCCTAATGAAAAGAGGAGTAGCAGGAGTCCTGGGTCTCCTGAAGTCCTCCACCAGCTGCTTTGTTTTGCTGATGCTGAGCTGCAGGTGGTTCAGCTCACACCAGTCCACAAAACCAGCCACCGCCCTCTGGTGACACATCCTCCCCCCTGATGCATCCAGCAGCTGCAGAGATCTGAGAGCTTCTGTAGGTGGCAGGTCAGAATGCTGTACCTGAAGTCCGAGGTGGACAGGGTAAAGGGGACAGGACAGTCCCCTGTGGAGCTCCCGTCAGCAGTGGCTGTAAGCAGCAGGTTGTAGCAATCACAATCATAGGTTTAAACAGCTGAGACTCAGCGTCTGTCCCACTCCTCACCAGATGATGGCAGTGATGTACAGAGTTGTTGTTGGCCAGTAAAGACATTCATCCATTTCCCAATGTTTAGGTGTTTCACTGTAGGCAGAGGCTCCGGGTTGGTGTGAAACATCATTTAAACTGATCATCAGTATCAGATGATGTGCTGTTTGTGGGAAGTAAGAGAAGTTTTCAGAACCAAATTAGATCATGTCTTATTATCTATTACCCTCATCTTTTCCTTTGTGTGTCTGTTTGTGTTTGTGTGTCAGGATTCACTCCCGGTGCAAGGGAGCTGTTCAAACAGGAGAACCACTTGGCTCTGTACCAGCTGCCATCTGGAGAGAAAACCAAGGAGTTAACCTCCCGCCACCTTCATTACTTCACCAAACGCCAGCCTCCCATGTCCCACCTCATCTCTCTGTTCGTACGAGACTCCTCCTCCAGTAAGTCTATACACACTTCAGTCAACCTGTGTGGTTCTACTGCTCTGTTTTGTTTTATTTTACAGTTTTAATGAAAAGAGCTGATTTTTTTCTTATATGTACTTGGTGCATTTTGCTGTGTTACTTGTCCTTTGTCTGTCTCTTCACCAAATAGATGTGTGTGTGTGAGAGAGAGAGTGCTAGGGTGAGTGTTGGAAGTGCAGGCCTGTCTTCAGCTCAGTTTAGATGGGCTTTGTTCTGTATCCAGGTGCATTGGAGTTTGGGTCTGGCTGAGTATTGTCAGGGCTCAGTTGTGGATGGATTCAGTGTGTGTGAAAAGCATTGAGGTCGGTGTAAGTTTAGAGTCTTTGTCAGACATTTATCTGTTTTAGAGCTGGTTTGGGCTTTTTAGGCAGAGCTATAAATTCAGCTTCTTCCTTATCACTTAAAGCTATTTTTTTTTTACATTTTAATTATTGTCACTTTATTTATGACCAATGACTTATGACTTATAGGTATGAATTTAATGCATTTATTTATTCAGACATGTTTATCCTCTCTAATATATTGTATTAAGCTGCTCTCTTGCTTACTATATATATCTGAGTGTGTATATGCACTCATTTATGCAGGAGATGCTACGTTGTGTGTGGAGACACCTGGTCGGTGTCTTAAAGGGAGAGTCTCAGACACTGTGCTACACTTCCAGCAAGTTAAAAAAAAAAGGTGTTCGTGTGTATTTTCATGTCTGCTAATGTTATTCTCACTGTCTTTCTCTAACCTCTCTGTTGTAGATAACATCCAGATGCTGTCACATGGCTCGGCTGACCTCATCCTGGAAGCCTGCACTGACTTCTGGGATGGAACTGATATCTACCCCCTGTCGGGCTCAGACAGGTGCCGTCACACTGATCGCTCTTCTGTGGCTGTAAATCTTGAGTCAGACACAAGTATCAAAGTTTCATAAGCACAGCACAGGTGATATCATCCATATCTACACTCAGCTGCCAGTTTATTATCCATGAAGCTCATCATGTTCAGGTTTTCTTCAAACTGTTTTAGAGACGTTGCTTCAGCGTTCTGATCATTTTGGAGGCTGCAGTTTGTGATGCTGTTGAACTGTACAGTATATACAGAGGTGTTTCTGTTATTTAACCTGCCCTCACTGATATCAATAGGGTGGACAAAATAATAGAAGCTGCCACCTGAGTGTTTATTTCTACACTCTGCTCTTGTGTTACAGAAAGAAGGTCCTGGACTTCTACCAGCGGGCCTGTCTGTCAGGTTACTGCTCAGCCTTTGCCTACAAACCCATGCAAGTGTCACTGTCAAGCCAACTCAATGGGAAGTGTGTAGAACTGGCCCCCGGTCCCAGCCTCTTCTCTGGAGTGGAGCTGCCCTCCACCACCCCCATCAAATACAACTCCTGTAGGAACAGCTGGAGCTCAGATGGTAAGAGTTAGTGACGGAGGGACGGATTAATTCAAGTAATAAAACAGAAATAACACAACTCATTTTCCTGTCTCTTTTCCTTTGATTGTCTTCCCTTGTCATGTGTGCAGAGGGTATAGGTGAGGGGGTGGAGCGTGAGGACTGCGTCCAGGCCCTGAGTGGGCAGATCTTCATGGGAATGGTGTCGTCTCAGTTCCAGGCGAGGCTGGACACAGTCCGGCTTATCGATGCCCTGGTCACAGCTTGCATCCGCTTTGTTTACTTTTCTATGGAGGATGAGCTCCGCAGCAAGGTGAACACACACAAGCTCCAATAAACATTTGATAGTATCTAGTTTATGTTGGATGAAGTGATCAAGGTATAGTTCTCTTTCATTTGGACAATAAATGGACTCCTTAATCTGATGTCTCTCTGTGTCTCTGCTGACAGCACATTGTTTTTTCCACATTCACCAAAATAAATGTGCATTTCCCAGCATGCATCTGATTCTAGTCCACAACAAAAAGCTGTCATTTTGAGAGTATGTGTTTATGTGGCTCATTTTGTGTCTGTGCAGGTTTTTGCTGAGAAGATGGGTTTAGAGACGGGCTGGAACTGCCACATCTCTCTGACCCCAAACGGAGACAGTCCCTGTGATGGAGCTCCATCCAGCCCCAGTCACGGTTCCCTGCACGAAGACCTGAACCAAGGCACCAAACCTGTGTTTGCACAACCTGAGGATATTATTCATTTTATTACATTTACTGTTGGGGTGCACTTCATGACTGTCCTTCTGTCTGCAGGTGTGATGTGGACATCAATGTAGGTTGTCAAGGTTTCTGTGTTTAGTCTTGCTGTTTAATTACACAGACATAGATTTATCATTTGAAGAGTAAACCCACATGATTTCTGGATCAGAACTCGTCAAATTATGACATTACCCTGTTCTATGGGGTGGTCACAGTTTGAATTACATTGTATAACTTTACATGAGATTTTCCATTTTATGTTACTTTATGCTTCTTTTAGGGGAAATAACAGAAAGGAGTCCTGTAGAAGTGCAGGTCTGACATGAGTGATGTCTGTTCATTTGAGTTTTACAGAGTATCTCTAACTTTGCCGACTGTCTTCATATGTGATTCAGATTCTTGGGATGAAGCAGAAGGTCCTTTGCTGCCAGAGGAGGAAGCCCACTCTGACTTAGCCAGTTTCCAGCCCACAGACAGTGATGTGCCCAGCTTCCTGGAGGACTGCAACAGGGTAACAATACCTTTTATTAAAACCACTCAAGCTACAATGGAGAAATATCAGTATCTGTTTTTCATGCAGCTGTATAATACAGACAGATTCCTCTGTCTTATGCTTTGGTAACCAGCAGGAAATTGTGCTTTGTTTTGAAATTATTTTACATTAGTCTGAATCATTTTCTCTCCCTGCCCTTTGTCAGGCCAAGCTACCTCGTGGGATCCACCAGGTCCGTCCTCATCTGAAGAACATTGATAATGTGCCTCTTTTGGTGCCACTCTTCACTGACTGCACCCCTGACAGTCAGTATTCTTTATGTGTTTTATAGAATGAATCACTCTGCTTATGGGTAATTCCACTTTTCTGGAAAACTTTTTCATCTTACTTTTTAAAGATGTCCTCTGACTCCATTGTCTTCCTCTGCCCCTCAATGGTGAAACAGATTCTAATAAGGAAAAGCGATGATTAATAACCAACGAGGCTTATTTCAAGGAAAGAATGAAATATCTGTGTCACTGTCTGTGTCTTCGATATACTCAGTGTTTGCTTTAGAGTACTGTAGACATTTACTTACAGTGGAGTTCTCTTCACAGCCATGTGTGAGATGATGAAGATCATGCAGGAGAACAGGGAGGTTACATGCTGTCTGGGAAGCTCCGCCAATTTCCGCAACAGCCGCCTGTTCCTACAGAGTGACATCAGGTATACACTCATTAATGAAGTACATCCTGTTTTTTCAAATTTGAAAATCAATGTTAATGAGACTAGATTTTCATTTTTATCACAATTAAAACCAGTAAATGTTGAATTCTGAAGCAATATTTCTACTATTAAAAAAATGAAAACTCATAGTAATACTATCTAGCCATGCAGAGAGTTGTAGTCTTGTTTGTCAGGGTTCAGGGATACCTGTCACTGAGATTCCTACTTCCATCCCAAAACTTATTGTCCAGTACAAATGCAATTCCTTTCACCTCCATTGTACTAGATGGAGACAGATACCTCACTACTAGAGGTAAATGGGAAAATATTTTCTAGTTTGTGTGTACTGACCCTTTAACAGCTTGCCATAGTCCAGCAACATTGTTTTGACTGATTATACAATAATTATGTAACAAACTACTTCTCATTCTCAGTCCACATGATTTTTCATCGTCCTCTCTCCACAGCATCGCTCTGGACCCTCTGTACCCGTCTCAGTGTTTGTGGGAGACGTTTGGCTATGCCACCGGAGGAGGCTTCAACGGAGACGCTGAGGGTCTGTCTCCTCTGAGACTCTCAGGACAGCTCAACAGTCTGGGCTGCTCTGTCACCTTCCACCAAGGAGAGAGCGTCAGCATGGTCAAGCTCATAGAGCAGGTTGGACACACACACACACACAGATACACTAAGTCAGAACGAGACACTTCTATATGAATTCATTTGCTTTTTGGGTGAATCTTTTCCAGGCGCGACACACGACCTATGGCATCCGCAAATGCTTCCTCTTCCTGCTGCAGTGTCAGCTCAGTCTGGTCATCATCCAGGTGAGAGAGCACTTCACAAACTCAGAGCATGTGGATTTATATGGATTTATATGTACAAATACATTTCTCTGTGTGTATCATTGCTAACAGGCTAAAAGGCTAAAGACCTAATTAATATTGTGATGTACATTTCTGAATAAATAAATGAAGGAAGTGCTTCTGGTGTTTGTCCGTAGTTCTTAGCCTGTCTGGCTCAGCTTCCTCCTCCAATGAACACCACTGACATCCTCTGGCTGTCCTGCTTCAGCTGCCCACTTCTAAGGTACACACATAATAAAACACTGTGAACTGACAACACTGTGTTATTTCACTGTGTTTATACATTATAGTAATGGCCCATTTGTGTTCTCAGTGTGTCACTTCTGGGGAAGCCTCCAGACAGTTCAGTCATGGCAGTTGCCACAGGGAAGAACCTAGATTTCATTCCAAGAAAGGTGGGATCCTGCCTCTCAGATCTTCCACATCTACTCAACCTAGAAGCCTCACTTACTGGATTATTACTGCTAAAGCTTAGACAAACATTTATATAATATTAATTAGTAGCATTTAGTGTACATACTGTGTAGTGATATAGTGGAAACTTCTTCCAGTCAAATGAAGTCTCTAGAAAAATATTCCAGGAGAAATCTTTCATAAAAGCAGTAATGATAATGATAAATACCACAGACAACAAACAGCTGCTCTTTCTGCACCTTGTGTATTTACTGCATCTACACTTGGGGCCATTGATCAAACATGAATGACTAGTTATGTATACATGTACTTCTGTGTGCTTTTTAATCTCCTTTAAACTGTTACTCCTCTTTGACCAGACCCAGAACTACTTCCTTGGCTGTTTCCTGTTGAAGTTTGCTCTGACAGTGTGTGCCTACCTGTTGGCCTTTGGGTTTACGCTGCAGGAGGTCTGCCTAAGCAGAGGCAACAACACCACCATCACCTGCCACATACTCACAGCCAGGTAAAGAGAAGCACTGTCTCTAACTGTCCCACTGTCCTAAGTACACCAGCTGTACCAGCTGTGAGAACAGACACACTAGAATCGATGAACTGATGAATGAAGTAACAGTTTTCCTGTGTGACTGCAGCTCTTCAGACGAGGCTCCTCAGTGGTTCAGTGAGCTGTCTAATGGCCTGCTGCTGACTCAGAAGGTCATGGCAGGGTTCCTCGTCTTACACACAGGTAGAAACTCTCTCTGTCATATTGAATACTGTACTGTAAGCTGTGGTCAAGCTTACTCGTGTCTTTTTATATGATTCAAACCAATCCCTTTCTTCTGTTGTTCACATTGTTGTTCACATTCTCTTGTTGCTGACCTTATTTTCCAGTGGTGATCTCCCTCAGCTACGTCCACCGCTCTCAGCCTCTGTGGAGAAAGAGTCCGTTCAGCAATACCTGGTGGTGTCTCACTGTACCTGTGGTGTAAGTTAGCACATCATTTGTATGCTCTATGGTTCATCTGTGCTTAAGCCAGTTTAGCTCTTACATCCTCAACGGTCCTGCTGTAACTGTAAGAGATTTTAATCTAGAACTCTGTGTCAGATATCACCCACTGCAGCACCACACAGATGTATGCATGGGAGATATATCTTTGTCAGATATGTGTTAATAATATGTAATAATAATATAATTTTCCGCTGTTGTAAAATCCTCTGTACCACTTCTTGCACAAATGCACCATATTCAGTAAATCAAACAAATCACATACTAAACTGTTAAACCTCTCTCCTCCAGTCTGCTCAGCCAGATTGTTCAGGCCTCAGTGGATTACCAGTTGTGGCGCGACCGGGGCAACCTCCCGACCTTTAACCTTGGTGACATACCGCTGCTAGCCTGGATGCTGGTCTCTCTGTCCATGCTGCTGCTGGTGGTGGTCAATGAGGTGGTGAAGCTACACGAGATACGGTATGAAGCAAAGCACAGGAGGGACTGATCCAGAGTCCCTAAGTAGAAAGTTCTAGAGTGATCATCAGAAGAAAGACATCTTCATGTAGCTTGTTTCACAGTTCAGTGACTGACTAATAAAAGTGAAATCAAGTGAGCTCTTCCCACTGAGAGCTTCAGTAATCAATCAGTCTGGTCTCAGTGCTCATCATCCCCTGCAGATGCATGAAGTAGCTTCGACATCTCCTCAAGCTTGACAGACAGTCCCTTCACCGATCTCAACAGGTGTTCGGACTGTCTTCCGATGTTATCAATCTGTCTCCGTTCCTCCTCAGATCGGGCTGAGATGTCACTGATCAGTCCTTCGATCCGAGCCATCTTCTGGTGGAATTCCGTCAGCCGAGTATCCATGAACCCGTGATGCTGTTTTATCTCCGCGCTTAGCTGTAGTGCTGATCTGCCAGCAGCGGTTTTTCCAATTCTGCGATAGATCAGGGCAATACCCAGGCCAATCAGTAGTATCCCTGCTATCAATGTCCAATAGATAAATAGATCCTCCACGTCTTCCAGGGACAACGCTTCCAGGCATACCAGACGCCAGGAGTCCCAAGCATCTCGGACATACCCCTCAGCGAATGTCCCCTCAGGGCAGAGTGGTTCTCCCGATGATTCTTTTCTTTGGGGGAAAATTTTGTCCAAAGCACTGAGTGACCAGTTAATTAGCTCCATCTCAAAAATATATCCCAAGAGTAGCAGAGCAGGGTGTTCAGGAAAGAAAAATCACAAAGACGAGAGAAAACAAAAAAGCAAGCCAAGAGACAGTAGGAGCAGTCAGAAACACGTCTGCACTCCTCAGAAGCAGGAAGTACACTTGTATTTGTCTGTGTGTGTTTAGCAGGTAGCTGCATCTGTCTGAGTGGGACTCCAGCTTGGATGAGGCCATGGCCAGTGTGGAGCCCAGGTACGCCCCCTGCTGCATGTGGAAATGTTGTAAGATGTTTTAACTTCCAGAGTTTGACTTGCCTAGCACCTATGGCTAATGTTGAGTGTGTTTCTTTGTGTGTTGTGCAGGATGGAGGAGCTGCTGATCCAGAGATCAGCAGCTTGGCTTCAGCTTCAAAAGATGGATACTGTGTCGAGCATAACATCACTAGTTGTACAGGAAGGAGGAGCTGATCAAGAGGACCATGAGAAGATGCATGTTGGCAAACATTGCTCAATATTTCTGCATTGAAGGATTCAGTTGTATCTTGCTGGTTGTTTGTTGTGTGTGTTTTTTTTTTTATTGTTTTTTTGTTCCTTTGTGTTCAGCAGGTAGCTGCATCTGGCTGAGTGGGACTCCAGCTTAGATCAGACTTTTGCTGCAGGTGGGCGAAACCTATGTTAGAGAGCTGTATGTTTTGGCTGTTGGCCTGTGGTGTCTGGGTGCCATAGTCTAAGAGTTTAAACTGTGAGCTGTTGGATGCAATAGTAAGACTTATAGGTAACCATTAGCTGTACCACTTTGACTTTAGACATGAATTAAATAAGTAGATGTGTGTAATAGTTGGCTTTATATGTCTGACTTGTTTGGTATGACCACATGTATGTTAGAGTTTGGCTCTGTGACTTTTAGACTGTGGTGTGTGGACGCCAGACTGAGTTTAAACCCAGATGTGATAGAGTGACAGATGTTCAGTGTTTTTACACATATCCATTAATGTCTCTCTCTTTCCAGGTGTATGTGGCTGAGTGGGGCTCCAACTTGGATGAGGCCATATCCAGGGTGGAGCTCAGGTACGCCCCCTGCTGAATGTGGAAGTGTAGCAGAATGTTTCAAATAGGTTTGACTGTTTGTACCTGGATCTGATGTAGAGTGTGTTTGTCCTGTGCAGGATGGAGGAGCTGATCCAGAGGACCATGAGAAACAAGGTGAGAGAGAGCATGTTGGTCAGTGTTTCTACAGATATGCATGCATTCATTTCTCTGTGTGTGTCTGAGTGTGTGAGCATACACAACACATACAGCTGTTATGTGCCTGGATGGCCTGTGTGTGTGTTTTTTTCCTCTTTCTCCTCCCCTGCCCTGCTTCACAGTGTTCCAGGTGCAGATTGCCTTTTTCCTCTGGTGGCATCAGGCAGTAGAGTAAGTGTGGTGGGTGTTTGTGGACAGGTGAGTTTGGGGGACCCTGTACATTTAGCAGCATGTAGGAATTATTGTTGTATAAACACACTAGGGTTATTGGTTGGTGCCACCCCCCTGTATTTTGTTCTCTTTATCTTTTTAGCGAGCTCAGCCAGGTCTTTTGTTTCCTTTGTTTTCTCAGGTAGTCAGTAATCTAGGCCTGGTTTTATTGGAACTTTTTTGGTTTTGTTTGGCACAACCACTGGTCCACATCTCCCCCACTTTTTCCATTTTGTTCCATTTTGATGTTTTCAAATAAACTAACTGTAATGATGCCACCTACACTGACTCTGTTCATTTGCTTTGGTTGCTTGTGTTACAGACCTGAAATCCCGAGCTTCCACCAACTAAGGTTGGAACACAAGTGGGGTCTCCTCAGGGATACTTTTTCCCAGAGTCAATACAAACCAACCAAAGAATTTTGAAGAGTCCTTGTAGTTTGGTATTTGTGTAAGAAGGATGTTTGACTTGCAGGACTTCATTGATAATCCTTGCATTGAAAAAGTTGATTCATGTGGTAAAGATGATTTGCTTTGTATAACAGCTCATTGTGGCATCCCTGTCCAGAAAACTAGTCTTAAAAAGCAAATTCAAAACACAATAGTGGAAATAGTTGAAGGTTCTGCTTGTTCCTATTAACCCTGTTTCAGCTGAGTTAGGGGAGGAAGTTGTTGGTCCAAGTGTTTCCTCTCTTTCTGATGGTAAAAGGGAACAGGCTGTACATGATACACCCCGAGGTGCTGGGATTGAGAGTGAAGCTGTTCCAGCCACTTTTCCTCGCTTTGACCCTTTTTCCCCAGGGTCGTCTGGCTCCAGTTCAGATGCAAGGATCAAGGTCACAATCGCTCGTCTCCAGCTGGAAGCACAGGAAAAGGAGAGGGTACGTAGAGCGGATTATGACCTTAGACTACAAGTTTGCAAGTTGGAGATAGAGGCTGAAAAAGAGATTAAGTTACGCCAGCTTGAATTGGAGGCCATGAAAATTTCGTGCAGATTTCACAAGGGTCTGACAATTCTGTATCTCTACTGGTCCTGACAAAGCCAAGCTTTGATGTGAGTAGGAATATATCCTTGGTGCCCACATTTTGGGAGGCGGAGGTTGACTCCTGTTTTACAGCATTTGAGAGGATTGCTACAGCACTAAAGTGGCCTGAGGAGATGTGGCCTGTCCTGCTTCATTGCGAGCTCATAGGTAAGGCACAGGAGGTTGTGTCTTCCTTGTCGTTAACAGATAGCTTGTGTTATAATGTGCTTAAAGAATCCATACTGCGTGCTTATGAGCTGGTGATAAAATGTGTTTTTATCTTCTGTCCCAGACAAAGTTCCTATGTCACGCCCAGTGGGGTCTAGTTCTGGTCACCCTCCTGTTGAAAAGGTTGAAAAGGCTAGGGGTCCATGGTCACCTCCCCGTGTACATCCTGAGTGCTTCTACTGTCAGAAAAAAGCTCACTTGATAGCTGATTGCCTATCACTAAAGCATAAACAACCCTCTAATCTCCAACAGCATGAGGCTGTCGGACATCCACGTCCAGACAGCTGTTGAGGACAACAAGCCTGACCCCTGTTTTAAGCCTTTCATTTCTGAGGGCTTTGTTTCATTAAGTGGGGATCCAAAAGATCAGCAGCCAGTAAAAATCCTGACACACAGGTGGATCCCAGTCCATTATCCGTGAAGGCATTTTATCTTTGTCACCTATGTCATATTGTGGCTTGAGTGCAGCTGTTCAGGGTGTGGGGATGAAATTTGTCTCTGCTCCATTGCATAATATACATCTTCAGTCTCCTCTGGTCAGTGGGCTCTTTAAAGTTGCAGTCCTTCCAGCTTTACCAGTAAAAGGGATTGACTTTATTTTGTGGAATGATTTAGCTGGGGGTAAGGTTGTGCCTGATTGATTCAAGCCCAGGGACAGACATTGCCCAAGAAGACCCTGAGATCTTCCCAGCATGTGTGGTTACCAGGGCCCCATCGAGGAATAATGACCTTGACCCGTCTGATTCTTTCCTAGTCACAGGGCAGTCCCCTGACAGCCACTTTACTGAGGCCGAGAGCCAGCCTGATCAGTCAGTGTCACCTCTCTCCACCTGAAAAGAGTTTATTTCAGCCCAAAACACTGATATAACTCTCTCAAAATGTCTCTCTTCTGTTGTTGAGCAGGAAGAGGCTCAGAAAATCCCATTCCAGTGACAGGTGAGCCGTTTGATAAAGTCCTCACTGATTGTGTGGGTCCACTGCCAAAAACTAAAGCATTTTTTTTATTGTTTTTTTTTTGTTCCTTTGTGTTCAGCAGGTAGCTGCATCTGGGTGAGTGGGACAGAGCTGATCCAGAGGACCCTTTGAGACCAGGTGCATGAAGGCCACATTGTGCAGTGTTTCTACCAGTATGCATGCATCCATGACTGAGTGAGAGAATGTTTGTATTAAAATCAGAAAGAAGGAAGTGCCTGCTTTTGTCTTTAATGCACTTTAGATGGGACTTAGATGAGTTGGGGGGGCACTGGGGTCCAACTAGGTTTAGAGTAGGGTTGTGCCCGATTCGTAGATTAATCGTGACGCGACACTTGACGATTCAGAATCGATTCATAAATGTTCAAAAATCGATTCTTTTAATAACGGAAGGAAAATGCAGCGGTCGGAACGAAAAAAAAGTAGCGCGTGCCCCCCGGACATATTATAGGGCCCTATGATTTCCGCGATCACTGAATCGCGGAATTGGATTAAAACCTATTAATCTATTAAATCTGAATCTATTTTTAACGCGGAATATCGCGGAATTTGACATAATTTGAGTGCAATGCTATTTTCGTGTGGAAGAGGAACGTGTGTCAGGGGAAAACTGCACGGAGGGAAGCAAATCTGGGTGGCACAACAGACTAAGCCCCTCCCCCTTCAAAACAATTCAAGCATGGCGAAGCGGCTACCTATGGCTCTGTGTTCGTCGGCGAAAAAACTGCGAAACTCGACGCGAACTGCTCGGCTCTGTACTGAGGGGTTAGCGTCGAGTGTTGCATATTCTGTCAACACTGTTGACTGGAAACGTAAGAATACGCGCAGTGACCGAATAGTGTCCAAAATCCTTATGAGAAACAATCTGACATGCACATACAATAAGATTTAAAAGGATTACTTTCTGGACATGTAAATCAAGATATCAGATTGTAATAGAAGTGGAAATATTGTCAATTTCCTTAACCTATTTTTTCTTTTCTTTTTTAACAGATATTTTTTTCATGTACATGTTCATAATAAAATAATCAAATCAGAATCATGTCGGTACAGCCACACAATATATATTTTTAGTATTATTATTATTGTTTTTAGAGAGATAAACGTGTTTTACTTCAATGAATAAATATGTAAAAATATACATTATTTTACAAGTAACTGAGAAAAGAAACATTCTATGTGGGGAAAAAAAGATTAATCGAGATGCATCGATAATCGGGGAATAATCGAATCGTAGCACTGTGAATCGTAATCGAATCGTGAGGTGACTGAGATGGCACACCCCTAGTTTAGAGTGTATGTTTGCTATTTCCAGGCTGTTGCACCAGTGTTGGTATGTGGAAGCACATTATGCAGTTGGGATCCGGACACAACTGTATATGTGTGGAAGCCCATCAGCAGGTAGTGTTGGAAGCACAGGCTGTGTTGTGTAGTTTAGTGTTGTCAGGCTTAGTTGTGGGTATTAGTCACTATATGGATGGCACTGGGGTCAGTGTGGGTTTAGTGTGTGTGTGAGACATAGTTGCTGCTTGATGGAGAATAAAACTTATGCATGCATTAATGTCTCCTCCTTTCTTTCTGTGTGCAGCTGCTTCTGGCTGAGTGGCCATCCAACTTTGAGGCCATGGGCAATGTGGAGCTCAGGTAAGGCCCCTGCTGCAGCTGGAAGTCAAGCAAAATATTACAAGTTCAAGGACTGACTTGATTAGTATCCAAAACCAATGTCTTTGTGTTTTTCAGCAGGAGGGAGGAGCTGAGTGAGAGGACCATTTGAGACCAGGTGAGCAAGAGCCACATTGTAGTGTTTCTACACTTATGCATGCACTAATTTTAGTGTGTGTGAGTGAGCGAGAGAGAGTGTGTGTTGTAGGTCTATGTGAGGTGGAGACAGTGAAGGTGCTGCTGGTGAGGAAAGAGCGCCATCGTGTGGGAGTGAGGGACACACTGCAATTGTTTGTGTGTTGTCAGAGCTCTTTGTGGTAAGTGGATTAAAAAAAAAAAAAAAATCAAGGGCTGTTTCAAAGGTGGTTTGTGTGCTGATGCTTCCTGTTTGTGTTTCTCTTGCAGGATGGCAGAGCTTATTTGGAGGGTCATGAGAGACCAGGTGAGACGTTGCCTGTTGGTTAACATTGTTTAGTGTTTCTACACATGCATGCATTCATTTCTGTGTGTGTGTGTGTGTGTGTGTGTGTGTGTGTGTGTGTGTGTGTGTGTGTGTGTGTGTGTGTGTGAGAGAGAGAGAGTGCTAGGGTGCGTGTTGGAAGTGCAGGCCTGTCTTCAGCTCAGTTTAGATGGGCTTTGTTCTGTATCCAGGTGCATTGGAGTTTGGGTCTGGCTGAGTATTGTCAGGGCTCAGTTGTGGATGGATTCAGTGTGTGTGAAAAGCATTGAGGTCAGTGTAAGTTTAGAGTCTTTGTTTGTGTCAGTGTCGTCTGTAGGTGGAAACATACAGACATTTATCTGTTTTAGAGCTGGTTTGGGCTTTTTAGGCAGAGCTATAAATTCAGCTTCTTCCTTATTACTTAAAGCTATTTTTTTTTTTACATTTTAATTATTGTCACTTTATTTATGACCAATGACTTATGACTTATAGGTATGAATTTTATGCATTTATTTATTCAGACATGTTTATCCTCTCTAATATATTGTATTAAGCTGCTCTCTTGCTTACTATATATATCTGAGTGTGTATATGCACTCATTTATGCAGGAGATGCTACGTTGTGTGTGGAGACACCTGGTTGGTGTCTTAAAGGGAGAGTCTCAGACACTGTGCTACACTTCCAGCCTTTTACACACTCTACCATTGACTGGTGTAGCCCACGGGTGGAACCACCTCACAACAGCCAGGATGATCTCAGAGACGACCTGTCCGTCAACTCCTACTGCCGAATGGAGACGGATGACGACAGGGATGAGGTGTGTGTTTGTGTTTTCTCTGGAACCTTTTAGCCTCACCAGCAGCCCCAATTCACCACCTGATAAGGCACAGTCTTGTATCCACTCCTGACTAACTGTGACTGCTGTACAGGCCCAGGAGGGGCAGGCTCTGCTCTGTCTACCGGCAGAGTCCTCCACCCAGCTGGGGGAGGGGCCCGAGCCGAGCGAGACCTCACACGACAGCATTCGCTCATCTGACACGGTCCGGCTTCGGCGTTCCTGCCAGCCCGCACACAGTCGCACCAAACACCACTCTGGATCCAACGTGAGCTTCAGCCACGACACTGAGGGAGGCGAGGACGAGCAGGCCCAGGTAAAGCTTAGACCTGAAACTGTACCAGCCGTTGTGAAAATAGGAAACATGCTATTGATTCAGTAAGCTGATGTAACTTTACTATTCCTGCTATGTTGTGATGGTGTTGGTCTTTTCATTTCTGTCCCATTTGTCTCCAGGACGTTGCAATGGGCTGCCCAGAGGTGGAGGCAGAGGACTTTGTGTGTGACTACCACCTGGAGATGCTGAGCCTGTCACAGGACCAGCAGAACCCAACCAGCATCCAGTTTGATCATCTCTCCTGGCAGTGCCACCTGCCCTCCCTCAAGCCACTGGGCCTCAACATCATGCTGAACCTCTGCAACGCCAGCGTCACCCAGCAGCTCTGCCGCTTCTCTGACCACCTGTCCAACCTGGCTCTGCAGGAGAGCCACGGCTCTGTACTGCCTGTCTACGTACCCTGGGGACTCTGTGAGCTTGGAATGACGGTGCTGCTTTGACATCTGGTTGGTTTAGAGCCACCTGTTAATACCATGACCTAGTTTGCCTCATAGTTTGGCTTTTTGTTAGGTCATGTGAAAACACAGTGATCAGAGGCTCAGAGGATTTTTCTTCAGTGGTAAAAGCTGATCTGGCTTTCATCCCACTCAGCATGAACTCCAGATTACATTTTACCCCAGAATAAAGTCCTTGCATAGATTAAATTTCCGAGCACTGTGAGAAGATCTATTTCTCACATGGTCTTCATGATAAATTAAGGCTACAAACAAGTTGCTGCTATGTTGGATTGATGGACTGGAGTGGGAGTACTGCACCTGGCTGAACTGCAAGTCAACCATAATTAAAAAATGTCCCTGAAGGGCCCTTCCTATAGAGAGCTGCGAGTTCCTGAGTTCTTGCTCAAGTCCAGTTTGCTGTCCAAGTGGACACCCAGGTATTTGTTCTCCTGTACCACCTCCACCATCTGTCCCCTAATGAAAAGAGGAGTAGCAGGAGTCCTGGGTCTCCTGAAGTCCTCCGCCAGCTGCTTTGTTTTGCTGATGCTGAGCTGCAGGTGGTTCAGCTCACACCAGTCCACAAAACCAGCCACCGCCCTCTGGTGACACATCCTCCCCCCTGATGCATCCAGCAGCTGCAGAGATCTGAGAGCTTCTGTAGGTGGCAGGTCAGAATGCCGTACCTGAAGTCCGAGGTGGACAGGGTAAAGGGGACAGGACAGTCCCCTGTGAAGCTCCCGTGAGCAGTGGCTGTAAGCAGCAGGTTGTAGCAATCACAATCATAGGTTTAAACCGCTGAGACTCAGCATCTGTCCCACTCCTCACCAGATGATGGCAGTGATGTGCAGAGTTGTTGTTGGCCAGTAAAGACATTCATCCATTTCCCAATGTTTAGGTGTTTCACTGTAGGCAGAGGCTCCGGGTTGGTGTGAAACATCATTTAAACTGATCATCAGTATCAGATGATGTGCTGTTTGTGGGAAGAAAGAGAAGTTTTCAGAACCAAATTAGATCATGTCTTATTATCTATTACCCTCATCTTTTCCTTTGTGTGTCTGTTTGTGTTTGTGTGTCAGGATTCACTCCCGGTGCAAGGGAGCTGTTCAAACAGGAGAACCACTTGGCTCTGTACCAGCTGCCATCTGGAGAGAAAACCAAGGAGTTAACCTCCCGCCACCTTCATTACTTCACCAAACGCCAGCCTCCCATGTCCCACCTCATCTCTCTGTTTGTACGAGACTCCTCCTCCAGTAAGTCTATACACACTTCAGTCAACCTGTGTCGTTCTACTGCTCTGTTTTCTTTTATTTTACAGTTTTCAATGAAAAGAGCGGATTTTTTTCTGATATGTACTTGTTGCATTTTGCTGTGTTACTTGTCCTTTGTCTGTCTCTTCACCAAATAGATGAGCAAGTAAAAAAAAAAAAGGTGTTTGTGTGTATTTTCATGTCTGCTAATGTTATTCTCACTGTCTTTCTCTAACCTCTCTGTTGTAGATAACATCCAGATGCTGTCACATGGCTCGGCTGACCTCATCCTGGAAGCCTGCACTGACTTCTGGGATGGAACTGATATCTACCCCCTGTCGGGCTCAGACAGGTGCCGTCACACTGATCGCTCTTCTGTGGCTGTAAATCTTGAGTCAGACACAAGTATCAAAGTTTCATAAGCACAGCACAGGTGATATCATCCATATCTACACTCAGCTGCCACTTTATTATCCATGAAGCTCATCATGTTCAGGTTTTCTTCAAACTGTTTTAGAGACGTTGCTTCAGCGTTCTGATCATTTTGGAGGCTGCAGTTTGTGATGCTGTTGAACTGTACAGTATATACAGAGGTCTTTCTGTTATTTAACCTGCCCTCACTGATATCAATAGGGTGGACAAAATAATAGAAGCTGCCACCTGAGTGTTTATTTCTACACTCTGCTCTTGTGTTACAGAAAGAAGGTCCTGGACTTCTACCAGCGGGCCTGTCTGTCAGGTTACTGCTCAGCCTTTGCCTACAAACCCATGCAAGTGTCACTGTCAAGCCAACTCAATGGGAAGTGTGTAGAACTGGCCCCCGGTCCCAGCCTCTTCTCTGGAGTGGAGCTGCCCTCCACCACCCCCATCAAATACAACTCCTGTAGGAACAGCTGGAGCTCAGATGGTAAGAGTTAGTGACGGAGGGACGGATTAGTTAAAGTAATAAAACAGTAACAACACAACTCATTTTCCCTTGTCATGTGTGCAGAGGGTATAGGTGAGGGGGTGGAGCGTGAGGACTGCGTCCAGGCCCTGAGTGGGCAGATCTTCATGGGAATGGTGTCGTCTCAGTTCCAGGCGAGGCTGGACACAGTCCGGCTTATCGATGCCCCGGTCACAGCTTGCATCCGCTTTGTTTACTTTTCTATGGAGGATGAGCTCCGCAGCAAGGTGAACACACACAAGCTCCAATAAACATTTGATAGTATCTAGTTTATGTTGGATGAAGTGATCAAGGTATAGTACTCTTTCATTTGGACAATAAATGGACTCCTTAATCTGATGTCTCTCTGTGTCTCTGCTGACAGCACATTGTTTTTTCCACATTCACCAAAATAAATGTGCATTTTGAGAGTATGTGTTTATTTATTTTGTGTCTGTGCAGGTTTTTGCTGAGAAGATGGGTTTAGAGACGGGCTGGAACTGCCACATCTCTCTGACCCCAAACGGAGACAGTCCCTGTGATGGAGCTCCATCCAGCCCCAGTCACGGTTCCCTGCACGAAGACCTGAACCAAGGTACCAAACCTGTGTTTGCACAACCTGAGGATATTATTCATTTTATTACATTTACTGTTGGGGTGCACTTCATGACTGTCCTTCTGTCTGCAGGTGTGATGTGGACATCAATGTAGGTTGTCAAGGTTTCTGTGTTTAGTCTTGCTGTTTAATTACACAGACATAGATTTATCATTTAAAGAGTAAACCCACATGATTTCTGGATCAGAACTCGTCAAATTATGACATTACCCTGTTCTATGGGGTGGTCACAGTTTGAATTACATTGTATAACTTTACATGAGATTTTCCATTTTATGTTACTTTATGCTTCTTTTAGGGGAAATAACAGAAAGGAGTCCTGTAGAAGTGCAGGTCTGACATGAGTGATGTCTGTTCATTTGAGTTTTACAGAGTATCTCTAACTTTGCCGACTGTCTTCATATGTGATTCAGATTCTCGGGATGAAGCAGAAGGTCCTTTGCTGCCAGAGGAGGAAGCCCACTCTGACTTAGCCAGTTTCCAGCCCACAGACAGTGATGTGCCCAGCTTCCTGGAGGACTGCAACAGGGTAACAATACCTTTTATTAAAACCACTCAAGCTACAATGGAGAAATATCAGTATCTGTTTTTCATGCAGCTGTATAATACAGACAGATTCCTCTGTCTTATGCTTTGGTAACCAGCAGGAAATTGTGCTTTGTTTTGAAATTATTTTACATTAGTCTGAATCATTTTCTCTCCCTGCCCTTTGTCAGGCCAAGCTACCTCGTGGGATCCACCAGGTCCGTCCTCATCTGAAGAACATTGATAATGTGCCTCTTTTGGTGCCACTCTTCACTGACTGCACCCCTGACAGTGAGTATTCTTTATGTGTTTTATAGAATGAGTCACTCTGCTTATGGGTAATTCCACTTTTCTGGAAAACTTTTTCATCTTACTTTTTAAAGATGTCCTCTGACTCCATTGTCTTCCTCTGCCCCTCAAGGGTGAAACAGATTCTAATAAGGAAAAGCGATGATTAATAACCAACGAGGCTTATTTCAAGGAAAGAATGAAAGATCTGTGTCTTCGATATACTCAGTGTTTGCTTTAGAGTACTGTAGACATTTACTTACAGTGGAGTTCTCTTCACAGCCATGTGTGAGATGATGAAGATCATGCAGGAGAACAGGGAGGTTACATGCTGTCTGGGAAGCTCCGCCAATTTCCGCAACAGCCGCCTGTTCCTACAGAGTGACATCAGGTATACACTCATTAATGAAGTACATCCTGTTTTTTCAAATTTGAAAATCAATGTTAATGAGACTAGATTTTCATTTTTATCACAATTAAAACCAGTAAAAATTCTGAAGCAATATTTCTGCTATTAAAAAAATGAAAACTCATAGTAATACTATCTAGCCATGCAGAGAGTTGTAGTCTTGTTTGTCAGGGTTCAGGGATACCTGTCACTGAGATTCCTACTTCCATCTCATTCAAATAAACCGTGGTGGCCGTCCGGCTCTGTCTGAAAAGGAGAAGAGGTCCTTTAGACTCCGTTGGCAGCGGACTGTCCAAAATTGAAGGACTCCGGAGTAAATGCAGTTTTGTGAAACATATATTCAAGCAGTTTTGTGAAAGATGATGCAAATAGTGCAAGTGCTGGAACAGACATTGTTTAAGTTATGGTTAACACTTACCTTTACCTGTCTTGTGTTCGCTCTGGGGTGCGTTGCTGAAAAGAGTCCCCTAGGTCAGCGGACCGTGTTAAGAACGTTCTGGGTACGACCAAGTGGCAGGACAAGAAAGGGGGGAGTCTGGAAATTGTATTGTATTGTAAAATGTATATATTTATTGTAATTATATTTATGGTGTTTGTTTTGGGGTTTAGGTTACAGCAGGCAGGTTATTTTAAATATTTTGGTTAAATATAGTATTCACATTTTTTTTTAATATAAGTCAATTATGCTTATGAATGTATGTTTAGGAACACCTGTGAATGTATGCACCCAATCACACCTACCAGAACACAGTATAAAAGGGCGCCAATTTTAAATCTGCTGTTGTTGCTGGTTAGGTTTCACCTATGGTTTGCTGCCATACCTGTGCTGCTGTTAGAAAATAAATATATGTCTATGCATATTCCATCTTCGCCTTGGCATTTTCTTCTTTCTGAAGTCTCTGTTGGCAGAACGGCCATTCTAACAAGTACAAATGCAATCCCTTTCACCTCCATTGTACTAGATGGAGACAGATACCTCACTACTAGAGGTAAATGGGAAAATATTTTCTAGTTTGTGTGTACTGACCCTTTAACAGCTTGCCATAGTCCAGCAACATTGTTTTGACTGATTATACAATAATTATGTAACAAACTACTTCTCATTCTCAGTCCACATGATTTTTCATCGTCCTCTCTCCACAGCATCGCTCTGGACCCTCTGTACCCGTCTCAGTGTTCGTGGGAGACATTTGGCTATGCCACCGGAGGAGGCTTCAACGGAGACGCTGAGGGTCTGTCTCCTCTGAGGCTCTCAGGACAGCTCAACAGTCTGGGCTGCTCTGTCACCTTCCACCAAGGAGAGAGCGTCAGCATGGTCAAGCTCATAGAGCAGGTTGGACACACACACACACACACACACACACACACAGATACACTAAGTCAGAACGAGACACTTATATATGAATTCATTTGCTTTTTGGGTGAATCTTTTCCAGGCGCGACACACGACCTATGGCATCCGCAAATGCTTCCTCTTCCTGCTGCAGTGTCAGCTCAGTCTGGTCATCATCCAGGTGAGAGAGCACTTCACAAACTCAGAGCATGTGGATTTATATGGATTTATATGTACAAATACATTTCTCTGTGTGTATCATTGCTAACAGGCTAAAAGACTAAAGACCTAATTAATATTGTGATGTACATTTCTGAATAAATAAATGAAGGAAGTGCTTCTGGTGTTTGTCCGTAGTTCTTAGCCTGTCTGGCTCAGCTTCCTCCTCCAATGAACACCACTGACATCCTCTGGCTGTCCTGCTTCAGCTGCCCACTTCTAAGGTACACACATAATAAAACACTGTGAACTGACAACACTGTGTTATTTCACTGTGTTTATACATTATAGTAATGGTCCATTTGTGTTCTCAGTGTGTCACTTCTGGGGAAGCCTCCAGACACTTCAGTCATGGCAGTTGCCACAGGGAAGAACCTAGATACCATTCCAAGAAAGGTGGGATCCTGCCTCTCAGATCTTCCACATCTACTCAACCTAGAAGCCTCACTTACTGGATTATTACTGCTAAAGCTTAGACAAACATTTATATAATATTAATTAGTAGCATTTAGTGTACATACTGTGTAGTGATATAGTGGAAACTTCTTCCAGTCAAATGAAGTCTCTAGAAAAATATTCCAGGAGAAAACTTTCATAAAAGCAGTAATGATAATGATAAATACCACAGACAACAAACAGCTGCTCTTTCTGCACCTTGTGTATTTACTGCATCTACACTTGGGGCCATTGATCAAACATGAATGACTAGTTATGTATACATGTACTTCTGTGTGCTTTTTAATCTCCTTTAAACTGTTACTCCTCTTTGACCAGACCCAGAACTACTTCCTTGGCTGTTTCCTGTTGAAGTTTGCTCTGACAGTGTGTGCCTACCTGTTGGCCTTTGGGTTTACGCTGCAGGAGGTCTGCCTAAGCAGAGGCAACAACACCACCATCACCTGCCACATACTCACAGCCAGGTAAAGAGAAGCACTGTCTCTAACTGTCCCACTGTCCTAAGTACACCAGCTGTACCAGCTGTGAGAACAGACACACTAGAATCGATGAGCTGATGAATGAAGTAACAGTTTTCCTGTGTGACTGCAGCTCTTCAGACGAGGCTCCTCAGTGGTTCAGTGAGCTGTCTAATGGCCTGCTGCCGACTCAGAAGGTCATGGCAGGGTTCCTCGTCTTACACACAGGTAGGAACTCTCTCTGTCATATTGAATACTGTACTGTAAGCTGTGGTCAAGCTTACTCGTGTCTTTTTATATGATTCAAACCAATCCCTTTCTTCTGTTGCTCACATTGTTGTTCACATTCTCTTGTTGCTGACCTTATTTTCCAGTGGTGATCTCCCTCAGCTACGTCCACCGCTCTCAGCCTCTGTGGAGAAAGAGTCCGTTCAGCAATACCTGGTGGTGTCTCACTGTACCTGTGGTGTAAGTTAGCACATCATTTGTATGCTCTATGGTTCATCTGTGTTTAAGCCAGTTTAGCTCTTACATCCTCAACGGTCCTGCTGTAACTGTAAGAGATTTTAATTTAGAACTCTGTGTCAGATATCACCCACTGCAGCACCACACAGAGTCGCTAAGTGGAAAGTTCTAGAGTGATCATCAGAAGAAAGACATCATTCATGTAGCTTGTTTCACAGTTCAGTGACTGACTAATAAAAGTAAAATCAAGTGAGCTCTTCCTACTGAGAGCTCACTCTGTGTGTATGTGTGGAGCAAAAACATAACTGGAGATTTTGCTGAGTAGTTGTGATGGGAAGGCCACAGGTGACACACACCTTTGAAAGAAATTTAAGTAGGAAGCTTTTGGTAAACTGTTGATACTACTTCATATTGTAACATGGTTATAATGACCATGTTGGAAGACAATTAACAGCAGATTCACTGGTTGACTTTGTTTGAACATACCTTAAATGACACACACATATATATATATATATATATGTATGTAGTTTGCATTATCCAGATTCAGACTGACCCACTGCACTTTTGGTATTTGTGGAAAAAAAGTAGTTGTGTTATTGTTCTGTAGTGTCTGAGAGCAAAGGAAAACCAAAGTCAGATTCCTTGTGTGTATGCATAAATCTGGTCAATAAAACTGATTCTGATTGAAGTCTTTAATGCATAAAGCCATGGAGTCAGACTGAAAGTGAACCCCTGGTAATCTGTGCTCATTCCAAACACCTGTTCTGTGTTGGACCCCCATTCAGACGTTACTGCTGCTTTATGAGGGCAGTCACCGCAGGTCCCTCCTACCACTTCACCCATTAGTCCCGTCCAATCAGAGTCCAGTTTGAGCCGCGCCAAAAATCAGTCGTACCTGTTGCCCATGCGCTAATCAAACCCATGTGACCGGGAAGGAGAGAGCTCAGCCAATAGCAGGGCAGAATTTTATTTATTTTATTTTATTTTATTTTATTTTATTTTTTTTTTTTTTGCAGGTGAGGGGTGACGCTGGCTCGAGTCTCCCGTGGAATACGGGACGCCTCTGTAACGTTCTGCTTTGTCCAAGCTCTTTTTCTGGTTAGTGGAGCGAACTGAACTCGTTACCTATAGACAGAAGAAGCCTGTGTGTTCATGTTTAACGGGTTATTTGTTATTGTACGTTCTGGTGTACAGTGAAAGCTGTGGCTGAGAGCAGAGAGACGATTCAGAATCAGAATCAGATTTGTTGGCCAAGTTTGTACATACAAACAAGGAATTTGACTCCGGTTTTTCTTGCTCTCATGCAGTACAACAACAAAACAACAACACACAACCAACGGAACAACAATTTTATTTCATTTTATTTATTTATTTATTTATTTTCCCCAGTTACTAATGGTGCAATGGGTCAGTCTGAATGTGGGTAGTTCAAAAAGATAACTATATAACTATTTACATATATATAAATATATATATATTCAGACGATTCAGGCCTAGTGGAGCTAGAACTTAAGCATACACTTATGTGTGTGTGAGAGAGATCTGAGTGTTGAAGTGCAGGCTTGTGTCTTTTGCTCGGTTGAGATGGGCTTTGTAATAGTGCTGCACGATTTGATGAAAATGTGCGATTGCGATTATTGTGGACAATATTGCGATTACGATATTCTAAATGAATGGTGTCATGAGTCCACTTGCTTGAATATCAGGGACAACACAGAATAATGATAGTTTGTGTATTACTCAACTCAAAACATACACGACACACACAAAAATACAAAACCTGAAGATTACAGACTGTTTGTTCCAAATAACTTAATATCAAAAAATAAAAAAAAGTTTGAAAATAAAGATATTTTCAAAATGTATCCGTGATAGTACGTTGTGGTTCTTTCAGGCGGTTTTCACTTTTATCTTTCACGTTACTTGGTTGGGCTTTTATTTGCATGCGCTCATCGAATTTTTCTGTTGTCTCAAATGTTGATAGAGATTGGTCGTATTACCTGGAGACGTAGCGACTTTAGCTTTGCAGGTTTTACACAGCACGTCTTGCTGTTCAGGGTCGTGATACCTGAATCCAAAGTATCGCCATACAACAGAAGTAGCATTTTTTTTCCCTACCAGCTCTGCTTGTCCCTCATGTTCCTCCTCAGCGTCCATGTCGTTCACTACTGTTTGCCGAAAGCCGGGTAGTCACGTGACCATACCTGCGGCTGCCCACAGCGTGTGGATGTGCCGTCAATTACTCCACATTGCTTTACATTGAACATGACATTAAATCGCAGTCTTTTATGCGCTTACGTAATCGCACAGCGTGACATCGCGATTGCGATTAGATTAATTGTGCAGCACTACTTTGTAACCAGTATAGCCGCTTTGGATTTTGGGACTGGCCAAGTGTTGGCAAGGCTTAGTTGTGGATGGATTCAGTGTGTGGAAGAAACTCGGGCATCCGTAGTTTTGGAGCGCGTGTTTGCTTTTTCTGGGCCGTTGCGTCGGTGTTGTCTGTAAGTGGAAGCATATATGCAGTTGAGATCTGGACACAACTGTGTATATGTGGAAGCCTATCAGCAGATAGTGTTGGCAGCATGGGTTGAGTTGGGGGTCCTGTTGTCAGGCTTAATTGTGGGTAACTTGGTGTGGATGGCCCTGGGTTGGGTATAGGGTGCGTGTTCAGCAGTGTGGGTGAGGCCATGGCCAGTGTAGGCCCTCAGCTGCACCTTGAAGTGTTGCTGAATGTTGAAAATTCTAGTTTTAATATCAAAAGTGTGTGTGTGCATGTGCCTTCTCTGCAGGAAGGATGAGCTGCTCTAGGGAATCACCAGAGGGTAAGAGAAAGCACATAAGTCAACATTGCTCAGTGTTTCTACATTTAAACATGTATTTGTCTGTGTGTTTAGCAGGTAGCTGCATCTGTCTGAGTGGGACTCCAGCTTGGATGAGGCCACGGCCAGTGTGGAGCCCAGGTACGCCCCCTGCTGCATGTGGAAATGTTGTAAGATGTTTGACTTGCCTAGCACCTGTGGCTAATGTTGAGTGTGTTTCTTTGTGTGTTGTGCAGGATGGAGGAGCTGCTGATCCAGAGATGTAGCATTTGATGCTGCGTGAGCTCTGTCCTGCAATTTCTGTGCAGAAATGGATTACTCTGTAAACCTTATCTTATAATAAAGTATCAAAAGACAATAACTGTCTAAAGAATTCTATTTCACTTCTCATCAGGGGTAAAGTTTTTTTCCACCACAAACGTGGCGACGAGGATGGGATTGGACGTGTGATCTGGACTCTGTTGGAAAGACAGAAAAGCCAGCTGCAAAGAAAGATTCCTCCCTGTGGGTGAGAAGCTGTCCTCAGACGGAGCCCGGTCATCGCTCCAATCCCGAAGGATTTAAGGGGAAAGAATCACACACGGTGAGAAGTGTCTTGATGTTGTTTGTGAAAGTTTGCAGAGTTAATCAGGGAATCAAACCGGTATATCTCGCATAAGCACTTGCAGACAGACGTGTCTTGGTTATTATTGTAGTATTTGAGGATTTCTGGTGTATCTGCTTGAAAAAGTGGAGCAGTTTATTCTGTGAATACAAGAGACAAAATAATCAGAGATAAAGGATGGGTAAAAGTCAGAGTAAGGTGAAGTCCAAAGTGGAGCCAAGTCCCAAAATCCTCCCACCAATAATAAAACTGATGATGGAGAAAAATCCTGGAAGCATGAATCAGTTCAAACAATGGGTTGATTTGGGGTTTCCAGGAAATGGCAGCTTTAGCCTGAGACAATTGGATCAATTGAAGACATGTTTGGAGGCAAAAGGAAAGAAAAAGTGCAGAGCAGCATGCAGCGTTGTCCAAACGTAAACCAGAGAAGCATGAACAGTTTAAAGCAGACTGGAAGGCAGAGGTGGGACCAAGTCATTGTTTTGCAAGTCCCAAGTAAGTCTCAAGTCTTGGCCCTCAAGTCCCGAGTCAAGTCCCAAGTCAAGACAGGCAAGTCCCGAGTCAAGTCCAAAGTCAAGATTGACAAGTCTCAAGTCAAGTCCAAAGTCCTACACTTTGAGTTTCAAGTCCTTTCGAGTCCTTTTAACCACACAGCAATAATATATTATGTAAGAGGTAAGCATATTAAACAGATGTCAGAACATCCCTTATAGCAACACATGAACTGTATTGAAACTACTCTTAATTACTCATATTATTAATATCAATCTTAACATTGTGTGATAATATATTTTGTATTTTAGTGTGTTACGTTGCAGCACGTAGACCAGCAACTCACGTGTGCAAGCTAACTTGTTTTTTCGTCAATGGACTGCTAGAGAGTAAGAGCAACGAGCAGTATAACTTTGTTTTCCTGTCGGAAAAATCCGTCTGACAGCAAGCTAAAACGGTACACATATTCTTAATATAGCGCACATTTAAAGTGACCTTGATTTTATTAGGTTTGCCTCTTTGTAGGTGGCTAAAATATGCGTTGCTGCTAACCGCCGTCTACTGTGTGATACCTTGACTAATGTTATGTATAAGTACCTCAACCATAGCCCTGTTAAAAAAATACTTAACAAAGGTATGAATAAGGGAGTGAACTCGCAGTAGACGCAACAAATTACCGTGTTTGCAATGATTTAGCTACACAGCAAAGAAAAATTAGCTACTTAGCCAATAAATGTAAGCTTTCATTCAGAACTTACCTTTCTTTGTGCAACTTTAGATGTCGAACGAAGTTCGAAGTTGTTGCGTCTCCATCTGTAATCTTCGAGCCACATGTTTTGCATACTGCAATTCGTTTTTTATTGACCACCTCGTAGTTTTTATACCCGAACGAAACTATCTTTGGTATCATTTTTTCCAGCTAGCGCGCTGTTTGACAGTCCGTCTTCATTGGTTGTCCTGCAATTTGATTGGATGGATGCTGTCGGATCAAAACAACGTTGATCTAATTTGATTGGATGTTGTGCCAACAGCACATACACACACAGACGCACACAGACGCACACATACAAAGAAAGATACAGAGCGTTCCTTAATAACATCCTTTTTAATCTTTGGGTTTTTGAGGAAAGTAGCAAGTCTTGTCGAGTCAAAAGGCTCAAGTCCAAGTGAAGTCACAAGTCATTGATGTTAAAGTCCAAGTCGAGTTGCAAGTCTCTTTACATTTTGTCAAGTCGAGTCTAAAGTCATCAAATTAATGACTCGAGTCTGACTCGAGTCCAAGTCATGTGACTCGAGTCCACACCTCTGCTGGAAGGCATATAGCATGTGGAGAAAAGAAGCAGAGGAGAGGGAAAGAAGGAGAAGATTAAGAGCACAAACACGAAAAAAGGACAAAAAACAATCTGGACACACTAGCACGTTGTATACTTCTTTGGAGATTGAAAAGAACAAAAAAGCAATGAAAGTGTGGATAGAGGAAGCAGTAGGGAAAAGAAACAAACACAAAAGTACATGACATTCCTTACGGAAAAAAAAACTAATACACCTTGTCCTTCTGTTCTCTGTGAGTCAATATGTCAAGGTGGATCGTGACCTCAACTCCTGCCCTCCGACCGCACCTCCACTGCCACATGAGCCTGGTGGGGATCTGGGAACAGGAAGGATCCTCCAGACGTCTAACAGAAACTTCATCACCTCCACCAACATCATCCTCATCCCCTGATTCAACCACATCTAAACCTGATGCTTTACAGACCAGGACTGTGTCACAGCAGAGAGAAGAACTCCCACAGCTGGGTGAGAACACATCTGGCAATAAGGGACAAAGCTTGATTAAATGATCTCAGACAACACGCTGTACATGCTGAGACCACTATCAACAGAGGAGAAAGACAGACAAAGTCAACGAGGACCTACACACAGCAGCCTTGACCATGTACAGGGGTGTTCAACCTGTGGCTGGCGGACAAGGATGTGGCCACGGCCGGCCACATGGAGGTCGGGGACGAGAACGTGAATACGGTGGAGGTGGACACTGGCGATATGACCCTAATCATCTGTTTTGACTATCATCAGCAAGGACACTGGGCTAAAGACTGTCCTCAGAAGAATGGCTCTGTGCAGACTACAGCTGCTGCAAAGTGAGGGCGGGACGGGGCGGGAGGAGAGGAGCAATCTGACCACAGAGACACTGACTCACAGACTACAGGAGGTAACACACACACACATTAACACACACTCACACACTGCTTGCAATGAAGACCAGCTTTGCTCACACACTACAGGACATATCACCTGATTCACTACACTGCACAGCACATGTTTCAGAAGGGCCAGGTGAAAGGTTTGAGAAAGTTTGGAACAGAAAGCCACTTGAAGTGGAGAAATTGAATATGACATGTATTTATTGGACAAAGAAGGCTGCTGCTGTCTCTGTATCTGTCTCTCATTCACAAGATGAACTGTTTGATGGTGCATCTCCACACGTGTCGCTGGCAAAACCTGCCCACTGGACATGGCAGGATATGGGACCATGGCTCCGCAGACAACAGACCCTCTCTGATTTCAGGCCCATGAATGGGGATCCCAGAACACTGTACCGCGAAAGGGCTGATGTATAGAAAACAAAACTTCCATCTACTGCCTTTGTCGACAGAACCATTTGTTTGATTCCTAATACACACACCACACCTTGCATGCTTTTACATGACACATCAGTTGACATGGCTGAACTATCTGAGGTGCCGCCCTGTTTGTGGGCGCGTCACAAATATGACGTGGGGCTTATTGAGGGAGCCACACCTCTTGTAGTTCACCCAAAATCAGAGTACAGACCATGCATGAGACAATATCCATTGAAACCAGAAGCGCGAAAAGGTATCAGGTCTGTTTTTGATTCACTTTTAATCTTTTGATCTTGCAAATGCTTTTTTCTCCGTTCCCGTTCATCCAGACAGTCAATTCTGGTTTGCGTTTTCTTTTGATGGTAAGGGCTACACTTGGACTCGCTGTTGCTGCTGGTCTCCCTCTCTGTCTGTGTGCTGTAGCTGCAGCAGAGAAGGCTGTGGTTGCATCACGTGATATTGTAGGTTATGGAGATTTGACTCTTATGGTTCCTCATGCTGTTGCTCACATTCTGCACACACAGAAGACCTCTCATCTCTCTGCACAGCGCTGGTTAAGATATCACACTACTTTGCTTGATATGCCTAACATTACTGTTAAAAGATGCAGTGTACTTAATCCAGCAACTCTCCCCCCAACTGCAGCAGATGGAGAAGCACATGACTGTCTTCAGATTCTTGATGAAGTTTGCACACCCACACCAGATCTTTCCACTCAGCCCATACCAAATGCAGACATGGAGCTGTTTGAGGACGGTTCGGTGTCTCGCAACGTGGACACAGGTGCTGCTCCAGTGGGTTTTGCAATAGTGACACCACATGACATTTTGCTCAGTGGCAAACTGCCACCACACTTTTCAGCACAAGCTGCAGAACTTGTAGCTCTGACTGAAGCCTGTAAACTGGCTTCAGGTAAAACTGTGAATATTTACACAGACTCGCGTTATGCGTTTGGAGTGGTGCACGATTTTGGGGCCCTCTGGCCACATAGAGGATTTCTTACATCTTCTGGCAAGCCCATCTCACACCATAAACTTGTGTCTGCATTGCTAGATGCCATCCTCCTTCCAGCATCCATCTCTATACCACCTGCTGGTCATCCACCTCCTGACAAACCCTTTGATCATTTAATGATGGATTTCATTGAACTAACACCAAGTGAAGGGAAAAGATACTGTCTTGTAATTGTTGACATGTTCAGCAAATGGGTTGAAGTTTTCCCCTCTTCCAAACAGGATGCTGGAGCTGTGGCTAAAGCACTGCTAACTGAAATTATTCCTAGGTGGGGAATTCCTTCAGTCATCAGCAGTGACAATGGACCAGGTTTTGTCAACCAAGCCCTGAAAGAAGTGTCAGACTATCTTGGGTTTGACAGACGTCATCATTGTTCATATCATCCAGTAGGTCCGGTTAGGCGCCCTCCCCTTACCACAGGTGCATGTGATGATGCTATGTTGAGATACTGTGCCAACTTGTCTACAACCTTATCAGCATTACATTCACAGGTGAAAAGTGCCCTGCCATCTGCAGCCACAGCAGTCCTCCACAACTTACAGCCTGGAGATTGGGTTCTCATCAAAGACCACAGACGCCATCACTGGAAACCAAGGTGTTTCCAGGGCCCGTTCCAGGTTCTGCTGACCACTGAGACAGCTGGAAAGGTTGCAGAGAAGGCCACATGGGTACACGCCAGCCACTGCAAACGGGTTCCTGAACCAAAGGCCGACAACCAGCCACCAGAGAATCAAAGCAAAGGAGGCCACATAAATTCTTTAGACCCAGAATAATGGTCTAGGGAAAACTGACTCATCCAGATGGTGAGGAAGACAACTGGGGTGCACGCCGTGCGCTGCCCCTAACCTGCAGCTGCGGTGGAACCGTCTGCAATATAAGAGTGAGGGGTGAAAGAGCGCCCTCCTCCACCAGTAGCATGCCAAGCTCCAACCAAGTGACTACAGAGTAAAGCTCTGTGTCACCAACAAGAGCAACAATGTAAGGTCTATTGATAGGTCAGTCACACACCAGATGGCCTCTCTGGCTGAGACTTGTGATGATGATGATATTGATGTTTTGACTGTTTGTATTTTTCCCAGCTTGCTATCAACCTAAGGACGTCTGTGTCCTACAAAAACAGCTAAATGCATATTTTAACATTTATCAGCTAATGATGTGTTTACTTAAACCCAAAGGAATGTAGTCACTGATCATATGATCAATTTGTATATACTTTGGTGTGGCCATTTTATGGCCAAAGGGGGAATTGTAATGTCAATTTATCATATAACCATATACTCTTTTATCAAGTATTCGTATATTCTCATGAACTCGTATATTCAATTCTGGGTGAAGTACATATAACATGACCTGTAGTGGCCTAATGTACTTTGTTTACTGTACTTTGTGAAGACACCTGTTATGTCTCCGGTGCCTCCGAGCACAACTTATCTCTATTTTTTGACCTTCAGATTATTTTGTCTCCCTGCCATCCTTGCCATGCTGGTATGTGAGAAACAGGCATAAGTACTCTTGTAACTTGTAACCTGGGGTCAGACCTCTGTAGCATTTGATGCTGCGTGAGCTCTGTCCTTTCTGCACAAATGGATTACTCTGTAAACCTTATTTTATAATAAAGCATCAAAAGACAATAACTGTCTAAAGAATTCTATTTCACTTCTCCAAAGGAGGAAAGTATTTTTCCACCACATATACGTTGGATTTCCGACTGTGATTGGTTCACACAGTTAACGTGGACCCTCAGCAGCAGACGTCTGTATCACTGTTTTTTCAATCAGACCAGCCGTCTGTGTGGTGCTGTCATTATTTCAGATGGACATGAATTGAACATTGCTCCTGTGTACATGTGGGTTGGTGGTATTTCTTGGTAGTGCATTCATTTAGAACTAAATACCAGCTGTTTTTACACATATGGAAAGTCATTGTTGTCAGTGCTGGATTAGCCTTGTGGGGCAAAAATGAGCCTTGGGGCCCCAAGTGATTAATTTTATTTATTTCCAAAAAATGTTTTACATCCCAATATATAACCTCATTGAAATATAAAATTATATATATATTGTAATGTTATTCTTTTTTTTTTTTTTAACTTTTATTACGCTAGCATCAAATGACGTTCACATATTACATGTCGTAAGTTTACCTGAGGTTTTAAAATATTTCCCCCCGAAAAGAAATAATTGTCACTGTGGATTTTCTCCATATCACTCACAGCTGTTTCTAAACAAACCTGTAGTCCATCAAGTGATCGACACCATGAACCTGGAGCATTTGGGGGACGCTGAAGTTCTGAGGTCTGTCCAGCCTGGACTGTTTTCTCTATTGTTTTTGCTGGGGATTTGGAGGGTCTAAGCTCTGTGGATTTCACAACTAAAAACAAACTCTTCATTGATATTTTACAGGGTGATTCCAGGGTTCAGCATTTCCCCAGCAGAATTGAATCTCTGGTACTGTGGAGGTTTTGGAACTAAATCCAAATGCTTGTTGCAACATTCAAATTTACAGACAATATAAGTGAATGGTTAACTCCATGTATTTTTATTTTTTTAATTTTTAATTTATTTATTTTTTTAACGGTTTGTGGTGGGGAGACTTGGACTTCTGACCTCAGCCCTGTTTAGCCTGTGTGCTGGCTTTTGTGTGTGCGTGTGTGTGTGTGTGTGTGTGCGTGCGTGTGCCTGCTTCAGTTATTCCACGGCTACAAACGCTCTCTACAGTCACACCTTTAAAGTGGGGCTGTATGTGAATAGGTACTATTAGATTTTCTGGTTTTACAGCACTGAAGTACTCATGATCACTTTGTGGCTGAAACTACTGAAGATGGTTGTTAGACAAACATTACAATGCAAGAGAGCATTTCTCATTTCATTTTTTCTTTGCCCTGTTTTCTTCTTTATCGGTTTACATCATGACAAACATATGTGCTATGCTGCATGAAGAAGACCCAGGTGAATGCTCTGTCTTAATCAGTGTACTTGTTATCTATAGTTCTACTGTTTTATTCATTACACAGCATGGATACTTCACACTGTGTGTTAAAGCATGTGCCTCTGGTACAGCCTGCAGAGTCCATGCTAACATCCTGATAACATTACCATGCATAGGCTCGGAGCTGATGCCTCGTTAATTGTCACTTGATTTGTATGGTGGGCTGTTGGCTGATGGACTGTGATATAGCTGTTCACAAGATACAAGAAATGTATATTTTGGATTTTTTGAAAGTGTCTATGTTCAGGACTTTTGACAAATTTGTTTGTGTATTGATTATGTCATGTTAATAAATATGTTCTTTTATTTACAGTCCTGCTCAAAGTTATTGGCACTGCTGAATTTTAAGTAGAGTTTAGAATAGCTTCAGAAATAAATGGAAATCAAGCAGTTTTGTAGAATCACAATATTTAATAAAATGTCCAGAGTTATTGAACAACAACAAAAATGCTTCCATATAGTGAAATCAAATTTACATACATAAAACATATGATGGACATAATTATTGGCATCCATTTGTTTTCATCTTCTTTTTCACAACCAAACCAAAATGTCTTTGGAACCTCACAGATTATTTTAGCCACGGCTAAACAAGGCCTTTCTTCTACAGAAATCTCTGCACGAATTTCACTTGAAAGCAGGACCAGAAGAGGATTTTCTGCAAGAAATATCTGAAAACTTTGTGCTGCAGTTTAATGGGACTGCCCGACACGCATTTGGAGTTGGAGGTGGTGAAAGCCATAGCTGAGGTTTGAACCTCGTCGTGCTACAGATGTCATTTTATGCCCATTCATTGCTACTGCAAGGAATCACTGGTATCCTTATTGGTGCGAGCGTGTTCAGTCTGATTGGATGTTGTATTATTCCCTGCATTAGAAGTGTCACTGATTGGATTCCTCCTCTTTATGATGATGATGTTTAGGTTTTGAGTTTTTGTATTTTCCCCCAGCTTGCTATCAACCTAAGGACGTCTGTGTCCTACAAAAACAGCTAAATGCATATTTTCACATATATCAGCGAATGATGTGTCTACTTAAACCTAAAGGAATGTAGTCACTGATCATATGATCAATTTGTATACTTTAGTGTGACGGACAGTTACTGCCTAAAGAATTTTATTTCACTTCTCATCAGGAAGAAAGTATATTTCCACCACACTTACATACATGTCGTCTGTGATAAAGGATATGAGAAAGCTTTGTAGATTCCAACAAAAGGGTTTTATTAAAGCTCAAGGTCTTAGATACATCACACTAAAACAGCATTTGTTTCTCAACAGCAGCCGTCCAGATTTTCAAGAAAAGATCACTCGCATAATAATTTTAACACAGTGTAGACTCCATCATTTTGTTCTGTCTTGTATATTCAGGCAGTAGTGTGGCCTTTTGGGCCAAAAGGGAGAAGCCTGCACCTTCAGAACTGAGCTTTTCCACCGGCGCTTCATGTTTGACATGTGGTCTGGCAGGAGCCAATCACCGCTACGTTTGGTGCAGTTGTCCAATCACCTCCTTGTCCTGGCGGAGTTTATTTGCATTCATGACCTTACGCATCTGAATATAATCGATCAGCTCTTCACGCAGCTAAGAGGAGAAGCGTGTTCGTAACACGTGGTTGGTGTAAGTTTATATGATAATGTTTCAGTTTATATTACAAATATCAAAACTCTATGACTCTACAATATTAACATACAGAGACAAAAGGGTCCGTGTATCTTTTGGGATTTGAATTTTCCTTCAAATGCTGATATTGTCACCTTAATAACTGCACACATACCGCACTGTTCACATAACAGTTCTTTTGCACAGTCTTCACTTCACCCTCAGCTGAATTTGCACAACAGCTGATTTGTATATATCAGTACAGTTTATATTTTATGTAACTTTTTTCACTTATGCTCTTGTTAATATTTTGTAAATACTATTATTTATCTATTTTATTTTACTTACAACGTTTTGTATGGCATTCTGGGTGAAGAGCAAAGTAAGAATTTCATTGTACAGGGAAACCTGTTTCCTTACTGTGCAAATGACAATAAACCCTTTGAATCTTTGAATCTTGAATCTTGAATATTTAAAAAAATAAAGTGCTTATTTGATTTTCGTTTTAAAATACAAAAAACATTTTACTTTTTTGTGGGTCTGAAGGGAGTCCTCGAAATTTAAGAATTACTTAGATTTTCTTTCTCTACTTAGCGTAACAAAATACAAAATCATAAATAAGCAGAAACGAAAAAGGACCGTTTTCTCGTCAGTTGTATCTTGCTGCATCTGTCTGAGTGGGACTCCAGCTCGGATGAGGCCATGGTCAGTGTGGAGCCCAGGTACGCCCCCTGCTGCATGTGGAAGTGTTGTAAGATGAGATATAAGATTTGTGAGCCATCCTCTTTCAGTAAGGCCAGTAAAGAAAACCATTATCTATAGTCACCTTTAATCCTTTATTCTTTTCTTTTTTTTTTAAACAGCACTCATTAATTCCTTCCCAAACTTCCACTGGGAGAAGATTTGGGCGTACTGTAACACGATCAGGGAGTTGGCATGTTTTTAAGTTGCAAAGCAATTTGACATCAGTACTTAAATGTTTCTCTGTTCAGGTTTGATGTTACGTTTATTCATATTTCCACTGAATTCTGTATCATTAAAATGAGAATTTGTAAAGAAGAAGTGGTGTGTGTGTGTTCAGGTGGATTCACAGAGGACGCAAAGTGAATTTTAGATGCACCGTCATTACATTCAGTCAAATAGAAAGATGGGTGAGAGCGGACCGCCTATATTCAGGCAGTAGTGTGGCCTTTTGGGCCAAAAAGGAGAAGCCTGCACCTTCAGAACGGAGCTTTTCCACCGGCGCTTCATGTTTGACATGTGGTCTGGCAGGAGCCAATCACCGCTACGTTTGGTGCAGTTGTCCAATCACCTCCTTGTCCTGGCGGAGTTCATTTGCATTCATGACCTTACGCATCTGAATATAATCGATCAGCTCTTCACGCAGCTAAGAAGAGGAGCGTGTTCGTAACACGTGGTTGGTGTAAGTTTATATGATAATGTTTCAGTTTATATTACAAATATCAAAACTCTGTGACTCTACAATATTAACATACAGAGACAAAAGGGTCCGTGTATCTTTTGGGATTTGAATTTTCCTTCAAACGCTGATATTTAAAAAAATAAAATAAAGTGCTTATTTGATTTTCGTTTTAAAATACAAAAAACATTTTACTTTTTTGTGGGTCTTAAGGGAATCTTCGAAATTTAAAAATAACTTAGATTTTCTTTCTCTACTTAGCGTAACAAAATACAAAATCACAAAGAAGCAGAAACAAAAAAGGACCGTTTTCTCGTGCCCACAGACCGGATGTTGTCATTGTTTTCTTCTTCTTTTGTTTAACGGAGACCTGCTGCTGCCGGCTGCAGAATTTTCGCCACCTACTGTTCTTTATTTATAATAATCTCGCGTTTGGGCGAACGGCAGAATCCAGCGGCCAGGAAGAAGGAGATAGCCTGGTTCCTGTCAGAGCGGCGCGCCCAACCAAAATGTCCCTGGAACCTTACAGCCAGATTATTTTAGCCACGGCTAAACAAGGCCTTTCTTCTACAGAAATCTCTGCACGAATTTAACAAGAAAGCGGGACCAGAAGAGGATTATCTGCAAGAAATATCAGAAAAGTTTGTGCTGCAGTTTAATGGGACTGCCCGACACGCAGTTGGAGTTGGAGGTGGTGAAAAGTCGTAGCTGAGGTTTGAACCTCGTCGTGCTACAGATGTCATTTTATGCCCATTCATCGCTACTGCAAGGAATCACTGGTATCCTTATTGGTGCGAGCGTGTTCAGTCTGATTGGATGTTGTATTATTCCCTGCATTAGAAGTGTCACTGTAAGGTCTATAGGTCAATCACACACCAGATGGCCTCTCTGGCTGAGACTCGTCTTCTGTCAGATGTTGAAAACCCAACTGATTTATTTACTGATTGGATTCCTCCTCTTTATGATGATGATGATGATGATGTTGATGTTTAGGTTTTGAGTTTTTGTATTTTCCCCCAGCTTGCTATCAACCTAAGGACGTCTGTGTCCTACAAAAACAGCTAAATGCATATTTTCACATATATCAGCTAATGATGTGTCTGATGTACTCACTGATCATATGATCATTTTGTATTCTTTAGTGTGACAATTACTGTTTAGTTGTGGACTGGTCTGGTCTAACATTTCATTTGTCCATGTTTTTTCTCTCTCCCACAGGATCCTACTCTTCACCCCTCCAACATCATGTAAATTAGCATATTGTATAGTTTTTACTGTTTTTGTATTTTGTGTACTGGTTTTTTGTAAGTTTACTTCATTTTTTCTTTAGATTTTGATTGTATGATGTCTTTTAATGAGACTTTATTTGTTTTGAGGTCTTTATTATGTGTGTAAAAGTCCAAATAAATTCTGTTGTGTTGCCTCTTTTGATATTTCTTAACTCTTTTGCAGACACATTTCCCAATGAGGACTGTTGAATGGATTTGACAGTTTTACTGTGCATGAAGTGAAACAATAAGACATGCCTCATGAACCTTAAACACTAATAAAAGTAAAATCAAGTGAGCTCTTCCTACTGAGAGCTCACTCTGTGTGTATGTGTGGAGCAAAAACATAACTGGAGATTTTAGTAGTTGTGATGGGAAGGCCACAGGTGACACACACCTTTGAAAGAAATTTAAGTAGGGAGCTTTTGGTAAACTGTTGATACTACTTCATATTGTAACATGGTTATAATGACCATGTTGGAAGACAATTGACAGAAGATTCACTGGTTGACTTTGCTTTTGAACATACCTTATATAACATCTATATCTATCTATCTATACCTATATATCTATATATCTATCTATATCTATATATATAGATATATAGATATATAGATATGTTTTTGTGTGTATGCATAAATCTGGCCAATAAAACTGATTCTGATTGAAGTCTTTAATGCATAAAGCCATGGAGTCAGACTGAAAATGAACCCCTGGTAATCTGTGCTCATTCCAAACACCTGTTCTGTGTTGGACCCCCATTCAGACGTTACTGCTGCTTTATGAGGGCAGTCACCGCAGGTCCCTCCTACCACTTCACCCATTAGTCCCGTCCAATCAGAGTCCAGTTTGAGCCGCGCCAAAACCCAGTCGCACCTGTTGCCCATGCGCTAATCAAACCCATGTGACCGGGGAGGAGAGGGCTCAGCCAATAGCAGGGCAGAATCTTATGTAGTGCAGCTTATAAGGCGTTGGGGTAACACTTGCTCGATTTTGCTGTGGAATACAGGATACATCCGTGACGTTCTGTTTTGTCCAAGCTCTTTTTCTGGTTAGTGGAGCGAACTGAACTCGTTACCTGTAGACAGAAGAAGCCTGTGTGTTCATGTTTAGCAGGTTATTTGTTATTGTGCTTCCTGGTGCACAGTGAAAGCTGTGGCTGAGAGCAGAGAGACGATTCAGGCCTAGTGGAGCTGGAACTTCGGCGCGAGACAGGAGGTTCACGTGTCCGGAGCAGTCCAGAGGAAAAATGGCGGACGTGGAGGCCATGTAAGGCCCACGCAGAACGTTTAAAATGCAGAGCTTGAGTTGATTTGTGACCAGATGCTAACATGTTTGTTTATGTGCCGGGTTTCCGCAGGACGGACGAAGGGATCCAGCGGAGCAGCCGAGACCATTTGGGAGAAAGCACGCGCTTGGCGTCGCTCATCGGCTCTACACTTATGCGCGCGTATGTGTGTGTGAGAGAGATCTGAGTGTTGAAGTGCAGGCTTGTGTCTTTAGCTCGGTTGAGATGGGCTTTGTAACCAGTATAGCCGCTTAGGAGTTTGGGACTGGCCAAGTGTTGGCAAGGCTTAGTTGTGGATGGATTCAGTGTGTGGAAGAAACTCGGCCTGCATAGGTTTGGAGCGCGTGTTTGCTTTTGCTGGGCTGTTGCGTCGGTGTTGTCAGTAAGTGGAAGCATATATGCAGTTGTGGTCTGGACATAATTGTGTATATATGGAAGCCTATTGGCAGATAGTAGTGATGGCTCCGGCAACACCGATGCGTCGAGCTCATAGTGCAAAACCCATGTCGGTGCGCTTGTCCTTTAAGGAAAGTCACATGACTGATATAGGAACTGACACTGACGCGCAAAACTGTTTATAAAGAAGCGCATATGTTAACGGGATGCATCTGACAAAACAATCTCTGATCTTTTGCGGTTCATTGTCAAATTAATCAATAATTATGGAGCAGCCTCAAGCCAAAAGAAAGGTTTCCACCGTGTGGGACCATTTTGATCTCATATCGGATCCTCATCTGTTCCGCGTGAGCGGGTGTTTTCTACAGCTGGAGAAGTTGTATCAAAAAAGTGTAACAGACTGAATTTCAAAACGGTTTTTTTTTTTTTTAAAATAAAAATTTGTTAAAAAAAAAAGAAAATCCCAGTCCACAAGCATCCTCATTCACAACACGTTCACTTAGATTTTCATGTTATGATACATGTTCACATTATTTATTGACTGTATCTAAAAATATCAAAGATTTTAAATTTAAATGAAGATATGAAATAATACAATAACTTAAGTTATATTATTGTATATACTAGGTCATCAAATCAGTGTCAGCTGAGTCTGTCAACTAGGTTGCCTGTAGGGATTTTTAAGGTCCAGCAGGTGTCAGTATTCAGTGACACAGTATCAATACAGTTTGGCAATGTGTCATGATGCCTCATCTACCCATCACTAGCAGATAGTGTTGGCAGCATGGGTTGAGTTGCATGTCTTGTTGCCAGGCTTAATTGTTCAGCAGTGTGGATGAGGCCATGGCCAGGGTAGGCCCTCAGCTGCACCTTGAAGTGTTGCTGAATGTTGAAAATTCCAGGTTAAATATCCAAAGCCTGTGTGTGCATGTGCCTTCTCTGCAGGAAGGATGAGCTGCTCTAGAGAATCATTAGAGGGTAAGAGAAAGCACATAAGTCAACATTGCTCAGTGTTTCTACATTTAAACATGTATTTGTGTGTGGAGCCCAGGTACGCCCCCTGCTGCATGTGGAAGTGTTGTAAGATGTTTTAACTTCCAGAGTTTGACTTGCCTAGCACCTGTGGCTAATGTTGAGTGTGTTTCTTTGTGTGTTGTGCAGGATGGAGGAGCTGCTGATCCAGAGAACCATGAGGATGCATGTTGGCCAATACTGCTCAGTGTTTCTACACTGAAGGATTCATTTGTGTACACTCCCCAGCAACCGTGTGTGTACTGCATCTGAGTGGAAGACCTGGGGAAAAGAACCTCAAGGACTCATCAGTCAGAGTGGTCATGTGACTGTCGGCCTGCTGAAGCAGGGATGGAACCACTGTGTGTAGAAGCACAGGCTGTGTTGTGTAGTTTAGTGTTGTCAGGTTTAGTTGTGGGTATTTGTCACTATATGGATGGCACTGGGGTCAGTGTGGGTTTAGTGTGTGTGAGACATAGTTGCTGCTTGATGGAGAATAAAACTTATGCATGCATTAATGTCTCCTCCTTTCTTTCTGTGTGCAGCTGCTTCTGGCTGAGTGGCCATCCAACTTTGAGGCCATGGGCAATGTGGAGCTCAGGTAAGGCCCCTGCTGCAGCTGGAAGTCAAGCAAAATATTACAAGTTCAAGGACTGACTTGATTAGTATCCAAAACCAATGTCTTTGTGTTTTTCAGCAGGAGGGAGGAGCTGAGTGAGAGGACCATTTGAGACCAGGTGAGCAAGAGCCACATTGTAGTGTTTCTACACTTATGCATGCACTAATTTTAGTGTGTGTGTTGTAGGTGTATGTGAGGTGGAGCCAGTGAAGGTGCTGCTGGTGAGGATAGAGCGCCATCCTGTGGGAGTGAGGGACACACTGTGGCTGTTGTGTGTTGTCAGAGCTCTTTGTGGTAAGTGGATTAGAAAAAAAAATCAAGGGCTGTTTCAAAGGTGGTTTGTGTGCTGATGCTTCCTGTTTGTGTTTCTCTTGCAGGATGGCAGAGCTTATTTGGAGGGTCATGAGAGACCAGGTGAGACGTTGCCTGTTGGTTAACATTGTTTAGTGTTTCTACACATGCATGCATTCATTTCTGTGTGTGTGTGTGTGTGTGTGTGTGTGTTAGTGAGCGAGAGAGAGAGAGAGAGAGAGAGTGATAGGGTGAGTGTTGGAAGTGCAGGCCTGTCTTCAGCTCAGTTTAGATGGGCTTTGTTCTGTATCCAGGTGCATTGGAGTTTGGGTCTGGCTGAGTATTGTCAAGGCTCAGTTGTGGATGGATTCAGTGTGTGTGAAAAGCATTGAGGTCAGTGTAGGTTTAGAGTCTTTGTTCTTGTGTCAGTATTGTCTGTAGGTGGAAGCATATACAGTCCATGACAAAGGTCTTGTCACTCATCCAAGTTGTAGAAAAAACAAATAATAACTTGACTGGAATCAGAAATAGCTTATATGAAAGGCAAAGCTCTTTAGATTATGCCTGTTATACCACAATAAAGTTTTGTATCATTCATTGAGTTTTACCATTTAATTAGGACAGAAAGGTCAGATTGTGCTTGGACAAAAGTCTTGTCGCATACAAAAATAATGTGCTTTACAAATTATTCTTTATTTTGAATACACAAACATGCTACAATAACATCAGAACATAAAGTCATGGTGCCTTGGAAAAAAAGAATTAATATCATGTATGACTCCCATGAGCTTGGAGGACTGCATCCATACGTCTCGGCAATGACTCAGATAGCTTATTGATAAAGTCATCTGGAATGGCAAAGAAAACAGTCTTGCAGGACTCCCACAGTTCATCCTCCAAGCCTTCTCCTTCATCTTACCCCAGACATGCTCAATAATGTTCATGTCTGGTGACTGGGCTGGCCAATCCTGGAGCACCTTGACCTGCTTCACTTTCAGGAACTTTGATGAGAAGGAGTGCCATCCTGCTGAAGAATTTGCCCTCTCTTGTGATTTGGAATGTGATGGGCAGCAAGAATTTCTTGATAGTTCAGGCTGTTGATGTTGCCATCCACTCTGCAGATCTCTTGCACACCCTTACTGGATGTAATCCCAAACCATGATTTTTCCTCCACCAAACTTGACTGTTTTCTGGTTGAATCTTGGGTCCATGTGGGTTCCATCAGATCTTCTGCAGTATTTGCAGCTATTGGGATGCAGTTAAAGGATAATTCATCAGAAAAATCAACTTTCTGCAACTTTTCCACTGTCCATCCTTTCTGCAAGGTATATGACTTTTCTTTGTTTGGAGTCATCTGTGAGGACTGCCAGAGAGTAAATGTAGTTGTAATAATTTGAGTTTTAGGTCAATTTTTAGACAAATAGTTAATATGTAGATGAAACAGTGCAGGCTGTGCTGTGTGGATGTCAGATTCTCAGGCTTTAAACTGTGAGGTGTTAGATGCACCACTTAGACTTGATAGACTTTTAAAAACTCTGTTCTTTTCTTGTTTAAACAGACCAAACCTATGTTAGAGAGCTGTATGTTTTGGCTGTTGGCCTGTGGTGTCTGGGTGCCATAGTGTAAGAGTTTAAACTGTGAGGTGTTGGATGCAATAGTAAGACTTATAGGTAACATTAGCTGTACCACTTTGACTTTAGACATGAATTAAATAAGTAGATGTGTGTAATAGTTGGCTTTATATGTCTGACTTGTTTGGTATGACCACATGTATGTTAGAGTTTGGCACTGTGACTTTTAGACTGTGGTGTGTGGACGCCAGGCTGAGTTTAAACCCAGATGTGACAGAGTGACAGATGTTCAGTGTTTTTACACATATCCATTAATGTCTCTCTCTTTCCAGGTGTATGTGGCTGAGTGGGGCTCTGGCTTTGATGAGGCCATATCCAGGGTGGAGCTCAGGTACGCCCCCTGCTGAATGTGGAAGTGTAGCAGAATGTTTCAAATAGGTTTGACTGTTTGTACCTGGATCTGATGTAGAGTGTGTTTGTCCTGTGCAGGATGGAGGAGCTGATCCAGAGGACCATGAGAAACAAGGTGAGAGAGAGCATGTTGGTCAGTGTTTCTACAGATATGCATGCATTCATTTCTCTGTGTGAGTGAGTTTAGATTGTTTGTGCTTGTGTCAGTGTCGTCTGTAGGTGGAAACACATATACACAAGCACTAAAGTGGCCTGAGGAGATGTGGCCTGTCCTGCTTCATTGCAAGCTCATAGGTAAGGCACAGGAGGTTGTGTTGTAGTGTTTCTACACTTATGCATGCACTAATTTTAGTGTGTGAGTGAGCGAGAGAGAGTGTGTGTTGTAGGTGTATGTGAGGTGGAGCCAGTGAAGGTGCTGCTGGTGAGGAAAGAGCGCCATCCTGTGGGAGTGAGGGACACACCATTGCATTTGTGTGTTGTCAGAGCTCTTTGTGGTAAGTGGATTAGAAAAAAAAAATCAAGGGCTGTTTCAAAGGTGGTTTGTGTGCTGATGCTTCCTGTTTGTGTTTCTCTTGCAGGATGGCAGAGCTTATTTGGAGGGTCATGAGAGACCAGGTGAGACGTTGCATGTTGGTTAACATTGTTTAGTGTTTCTACACATGCATGCATTCATTTCTGTGTGTGTGTGTGTGTGTGTGTGTGTGTTAGTGAGAGAGAGAGTGAGAGAGCTAGGGTGAGTGTTGGAAGTGCAGGCCTGTCTTCAGCTCAGTTTAGATGGGCTTTGTTCTGTATCCAGGTGCATTGGAGTTTGGGTCTGGCTGAGTATTGTCAGGGCTCAGTTGTGGATGGATTCAGTGTGTGTGAAAAGCATTGAGGTCAGTGTAAGTTTAGAGTCTTTGTTTGTGTCAGTGTCGTCTGTAGGTGGAAACATACAGACATTTATCTGTTTTAGAGCTGGTTTGGGCTTTTTAGGCAGAGCTATAAATTCAGCTTCTTCCTTATTACTTAAAGCTATTTTTTTTTTACATTTTAATTATTGTCACTTTATTTATGACCAATGACTTATGACTTATAGGTATGAATTTTATGCATTTATTTATTCAGACATGTTTATCCTCTCTAGTATATTGTATTAAGCAGCTCTCTTGCTTACTATATATATCTGAGTGTGTATATGCACTCATTTATGCAGGAGATGCTACGTTGTGTGTGGAGACACCTGGTTGGCGTCTTAAAGGGAGAGTCTCAGACACTGTGCTACACTTCCAGCCTCTTACACACTCTACCATTGACTGGTGTAGCCCACGGCAACATTTGGGCCATAAAAAGCCAGAAACCATCATTATGCCCATAGACATGGAAACCATTTTATAGACTTGTTGCTGAGTGGACAGTATGTGTCTAATTTGCAGATATTGTGTGTGTATGTGTAGGTGCTGTGTTGTGTGGACAAACAGGGTATCCTGTCGTGGCCTAACCCCAGTCCAGAGACCGTGCTGTTCTTCAGTGGACGGGTGGAACCACCTCACAACAGCCAGGATGATCTCAGAGACGACCTGTCCGTCAACTCCTACTGCCGAATGGAGACGGATGACGACAGGGATCAGAATCAGAATCAGATCAGAATAACTTTATTGATCCCCGTAGGGAAATTCTTACTGTTACTTAACTCCCAGTTGAAAATGAAGAGGAAAATTGCACATAGTTCGATGTAGGTGTTAGATGTATAGTTAGTTAGATGAGGTGTGTGTTTGTGTTTTCTCTGGCACCTTTTAGCCTCACCAGCAGCCCCAATTCACCACCTGATAAGGCACAGTGTTGTATCCACTCCTGACTAACTGTGACTGCTGTACAGGCCCAGGAGGGGCAGGCTCTGCTCTGTCTACCGGCAGAGTCCTCCACCCAGCTGGGGGAGGGGCCCGGGCCGAGCGAGACCTCACACGACAGCATTCGCTCATCTGACACGGTGCGGCTTCGGCGTTCCTGCCAGCCCGCACACAGTCGCACCAAACACCACTCTGGATCCAACGTGAGCTTCAGCCACGACACTGAGGGAGGCGAGGACGACCAGGCCCAGGTAGAGCTTAGACCTGAAACTGTACCAGCCGTTGTGAAAATAGGAAACATGCTATTGATTCAGTAAGCTGATGTAACTTTACTATTCCTGCTATGTTGTGATGTTGTTGGTCTTTTCATTTCTGTCCCATTTGTCTCCAGGACTTTGCAATGGGCTGCCCAGAGGTGGAGGCAGAGGACTTTGTGTGTGACTACCACCTGGAGATGCTGAGCCTGTCACAGGACCAGCAGAACCCAACCAGCATCCAGTTTGATCATCTCTCCTGGCAGTGCCACCTGCCCTCCCTCAAGCCACTGGGCCTCAACATCATGCTGAACCTCTGCAACGCCAGCGTCACCCAGCAGCTCTGCCGCTTCTCTGACCACCTGTCCAACCTGGCTCTGCAGGAGAGCCACGGCTCTGTACTGACTGTCTACGTACCCTGGGGGCTCTGTGAGCTCTCCAGGCTCATAGGTGAGCTGCTTTGACATCTGGTTGGTTTAGAGCCACCTGTTAATACCATGACCTAGTTTGCCTCATAGTTTGGCTTTTTGTTAGGTCATGTGAAAACACAGTGATCAGAGGTTCAGAGGATTTTTCTTCAGTGGTAAAAGCTGATCTGGCTTTCATCCCACTCAGCATGAACTCCAGATTACATTTTACCCCAGAATAAAGTCCTTGCATACAGTTGGAGACAAAAGTATTGGCACCCCTGTCAGTTTGACATGTTTTGCATAAAGCAAGGGCTTAATGCAATTTTTTATTGAAGCAAAGTAAATGAACATTTCAAAACAATGATGTGATCAACAAAAAACAAGAAATTATTTTGCAGTCTGACAGAAATTTTACAAAAACATAATTGGTTGGTGACAAAAGTATTGGCACTTAGCAGTTAGTACTTTGTGTGTCCACCTTTGGCCTTTACAACTGCTTGTAATATGTTCTTGTAGCTTGATATCAACTGCTGACACCTCTGCACAGGTGTTTTGGCCCATTCTTGCTGGCAGATGGTCTTCAGTTCAGTCAGACTGGAAGGCTTTCTTGAAGCAACTTCAACTTTCAGATCTGCCCATAACATCTCAATAGGGTTGAGATCTGGGCACTGGGACGGCCACTGTAGTACAGAAATCTTCTTTTCCTTCAGAAATTCTGTTGTTGATTTTGCTGTGTGCTTCAGATCGTTGTCATGCTGAAAGTAGAAACGTCGACCCAGTAGCTGCCTTGCTGATGGGAGCATTTGATCACAAACTATTTCTTGATACATGGTGGCATCCATCTTTTCCTTCATGATGTGAAGAGTCCCAGTGCCTGCACTACTGAAGCATCCCCAAACCATGATGGAACCGCCATTGTGCTTTATAGTAGGCACCAGATGCTTTTCGTCCAAGGCTTGTCCTAGCTCTGTCCAAATATAGTGAGGGCCATTAATTCGGAACAACTCTATTTTTGACTCGTCTGACCACAGTACTTTTGAGAAGAAGCTGTCAGATTCACTTACATACTTTTTAGCATACTCCAGTCGCGTCTTCTTGTAGACAGCTCTCAAGTAAGGAATGAATGATGAATCGACATCCTCTGTAGCCGTTTCTGCTGAGTGTTCTCTGTACAGTTCTTGTGTGTACAAATGTTCCAGATGTTTCCAAGTTTTTCCTGATATCCTTGGCTGTAAGTCCAGGGTTCTTTTTGACCTCTCACACAACTTTTCTAGCACTTCTGTTCTCAATCTTTCATGGATGTCCACATCTAGGCCTGTTTTCAACTGTAGCAGCCAGGTTGAACTTTTTGATCATTTCTCTCACTATTGACTTAGGCATTTGGAACTTTTCTGCAATTTTCTTGTAGCTGTTCCCTTTCTGGTGGTCAGTTACAATGCACTCTCTAACTTGCAAACTGACTTCTTTAGACATCACCATGATGCTTGGCTAGTGAGCAAGTTCAAGTTGAATAAAACTTGGCTGTCCCCCTTTTTATCTCTGGGTAAAGCCATCTAACAACTACCAACAGGTGTGTCAACACTTAACAACCCTGAATCTGTCTGCATGATTCAGTCTTGAAAAGTTAACAAAATATAAAAGGTGCCAATACTTTTGTCACCAACCGATTACATTTTTGTAAAATTTCTGTCAGACTGCAAAATCATTTCTTGTTATTTGTTGATCACATCATTGTTTTGAAATGTTCATTTAGTTTGCTTCAATAAAAAATTGCATTAAACCCTTGCTTTATGCAAAACATGTCAAACTGACAGGGGTGCCAATACTTTTGTCTCCAACTGTAGATTAAATTTCTGAGCACTGTGAGAAGATCTATTTCTCACATGGTCTTCATGATAAATTAAGGCTACAAGCAAGTTGCTGCTATGTTGGATTGATGGACTGGAGTGGGAGTACTACACCTGGCTGAACTGCAAGTGAACCATAATTAAAAAATGGCCCTGAAGGGCCCTTCCTATAGAGAGCTGCAAGTTCCTGAGTTCCTGCTCAAACCCAGTTTGCTGTCCTAGTGGACACCCAGGTATTTGTTCTCCTGTACCACCTCCACCATCTGTCCCCTAATGAAAAGAGGAGTAGCAGGAGTCCTGGGTCTCCTGAAGTCCTCCACCAGCTGCTTTGTTTTGCTGATGCTGAGCTGCAGGTGGTTCAGCTCACACCAGTCCACAAAACCAGCCACCGCCCTCTGGTGACACATCCTCCCCCCTGATGCATCCAGCAGCTGCAGAGATCTGAGAGCTTCTGTAGGTGGCAGGTCAGAATGCTGTACCTGAAGTCCGAGGTGGACAGGGTAAAGGGGACAGGACAGTCCCCTGTGGAGCTCCCGTCAGCAGTGGCTGTAAGCAGCAGGTTGTAGCAATCACAATCATAGGTTTAAACAGCTGAGACTCAGCGTCTGTCCCACTCCTCACCAGATGATGGCAGTGATGTACAGAGTTGTTGTTGGCCAGTAAAGACATTCATCCATTTCCCAATGTTTAGGTGTTTCACTGTAGGCAGAGGCTCCGGGTTGGTGTGAAACATCATTTAAACTGATCATCAGTATCAGATGATGTGCTGTTTGTGGGAAGTAAGAGAAGTTTTCAGAACCAAATTAGATCATGTCTTATTATCTATTACCCTCATCTTTTCCTTTGTGTGTCTGTTTGTGTTTGTGTGTCAGGATTCACTCCCGGTGCAAGGGAGCTGTTCAAACAGGAGAACCACTTGGCTCTGTACCAGCTGCCATCTGGAGAGAAAACCAAGGAGTTAACCTCCCGCCACCTTCATTACTTCACCAAACGCCAGCCTCCCATGTCCCACCTCATCTCTCTGTTCGTACGAGACTCCTCCTCCAGTAAGTCTATACACACTTCAGTCAACCTGTGTGGTTCTACTGCTCTGTTTTGTTTTATTTTACAGTTTTAATGAAAAGAGCTGATTTTTTTCTTATATGTACTTGGTGCATTTTGCTGTGTTACTTGTCCTTTGTCTGTCTCTTCACCAAATAGATGTGTGTGTGTGAGAGAGAGAGTGCTAGGGTGAGTGTTGGAAGTGCAGGCCTGTCTTCAGCTCAGTTTAGATGGGCTTTGTTCTGTATCCAGGTGCATTGGAGTTTGGGTCTGGCTGAGTATTGTCAGGGCTCAGTTGTGGATGGATTCAGTGTGTGTGAAAAGCATTGAGGTCGGTGTAAGTTTAGAGTCTTTGTCAGACATTTATCTGTTTTAGAGCTGGTTTGGGCTTTTTAGGCAGAGCTATAAATTCAGCTTCTTCCTTATCACTTAAAGCTATTTTTTTTTTACATTTTAATTATTGTCACTTTATTTATGACCAATGACTTATGACTTATAGGTATGAATTTAATGCATTTATTTATTCAGACATGTTTATCCTCTCTAATATATTGTATTAAGCTGCTCTCTTGCTTACTATATATATCTGAGTGTGTATATGCACTCATTTATGCAGGAGATGCTACGTTGTGTGTGGAGACACCTGGTCGGTGTCTTAAAGGGAGAGTCTCAGACACTGTGCTACACTTCCAGCAAGTTAAAAAAAAAAGGTGTTCGTGTGTATTTTCATGTCTGCTAATGTTATTCTCACTGTCTTTCTCTAACCTCTCTGTTGTAGATAACATCCAGATGCTGTCACATGGCTCGGCTGACCTCATCCTGGAAGCCTGCACTGACTTCTGGGATGGAACTGATATCTACCCCCTGTCGGGCTCAGACAGGTGCCGTCACACTGATCGCTCTTCTGTGGCTGTAAATCTTGAGTCAGACACAAGTATCAAAGTTTCATAAGCACAGCACAGGTGATATCATCCATATCTACACTCAGCTGCCAGTTTATTATCCATGAAGCTCATCATGTTCAGGTTTTCTTCAAACTGTTTTAGAGACGTTGCTTCAGCGTTCTGATCATTTTGGAGGCTGCAGTTTGTGATGCTGTTGAACTGTACAGTATATACAGAGGTGTTTCTGTTATTTAACCTGCCCTCACTGATATCAATAGGGTGGACAAAATAATAGAAGCTGCCACCTGAGTGTTTATTTCTACACTCTGCTCTTGTGTTACAGAAAGAAGGTCCTGGACTTCTACCAGCGGGCCTGTCTGTCAGGTTACTGCTCAGCCTTTGCCTACAAACCCATGCAAGTGTCACTGTCAAGCCAACTCAATGGGAAGTGTGTAGAACTGGCCCCCGGTCCCAGCCTCTTCTCTGGAGTGGAGCTGCCCTCCACCACCCCCATCAAATACAACTCCTGTAGGAACAGCTGGAGCTCAGATGGTAAGAGTTAGTGACGGAGGGACGGATTAATTCAAGTAATAAAACAGAAATAACACAACTCATTTTCCTGTCTCTTTTCCTTTGATTGTCTTCCCTTGTCATGTGTGCAGAGGGTATAGGTGAGGGGGTGGAGCGTGAGGACTGCGTCCAGGCCCTGAGTGGGCAGATCTTCATGGGAATGGTGTCGTCTCAGTTCCAGGCGAGGCTGGACACAGTCCGGCTTATCGATGCCCTGGTCACAGCTTGCATCCGCTTTGTTTACTTTTCTATGGAGGATGAGCTCCGCAGCAAGGTGAACACACACAAGCTCCAATAAACATTTGATAGTATCTAGTTTATGTTGGATGAAGTGATCAAGGTATAGTACTCTTTCATTTGGACAATAAATGGACTCCTTAATCTGATGTCTCTCTGTGTCTCTGCTGACAGCACATTGTTTTTTCCACATTCACCAAAATAAATGTGCATTTCCCAGCATGCATCTGATTCTAGTCCACAACAAAAAGCTGTCATTTTGAGAGTATGTGTTTATGTGGCTCATTTTGTGTCTGTGCAGGTTTTTGCTGAGAAGATGGGTTTAGAGACGGGCTGGAACTGCCACATCTCTCTGACCCCAAACGGAGACAGTCCCTGTGATGGAGCTCCATCCAGCCCCAGTCACGGTTCCCTGCACGAAGACCTGAACCAAGGCACCAAACCTGTGTTTGCACAACCTGAGGATATTATTCATTTTATTACATTTACTGTTGGGGTGCACTTCATGACTGTCCTTCTGTCTGCAGGTGTGATGTGGACATCAATGTAGGTTGTCAAGGTTTCTGTGTTTAGTCTTGCTGTTTAATTACACAGACATAGATTTATCATTTGAAGAGTAAACCCACATGATTTCTGGATCAGAACTCGTCAAATTATGACATTACCCTGTTCTATGGGGTGGTCACAGTTTGAATTACATTGTATAACTTTACATGAGATTTTCCATTTTATGTTACTTTATGCTTCTTTTAGGGGAAATAACAGAAAGGAGTCCTGTAGAAGTGCAGGTCTGACATGAGTGATGTCTGTTCATTTGAGTTTTACAGAGTATCTCTAACTTTGCCGACTGTCTTCATATGTGATTCAGATTCTCGGGATGAAGCAGAAGGTCCTTTGCTGCCAGAGGAGGAAGCCCACTCTGACTTAGCCAGTTTCCAGCCCACAGACAGTGATGTGCCCAGCTTCCTGGAGGACTGCAACAGGGTAACAATACCTTTTATTAAAACCACTCAAGCTACAATGGAGAAATATCAGTATCTGTTTTTCATGCAGCTGTATAATACAGACAGATTCCTCTGTCTTATGCTTTGGTAACCAGCAGGAAATTGTGCTTTGTTTTGAAATTATTTTACATTAGTCTGAATCATTTTCTCTCCCTGCCCTTTGTCAGGCCAAGCTACCTCGTGGGATCCACCAGGTCCGTCCTCATCTGAAGAACATTGATAATGTGCCTCTTTTGGTGCCACTCTTCACTGACTGCACCCCTGACAGTCAGTATTCTTTATGTGTTTTATAGAATGAATCACTCTGCTTATGGGTAATTCCACTTTTCTGGAAAACTTTTTCATCTTACTTTTTAAAGATGTCCTCTGACTCCATTGTCTTCCTCTGCCCCTCAAGGGTGAAACAGATTCTAATAAGGAAAAGCGATGATTAATAACCAACGAGGCTTATTTCAAGGAAAGAATGAAATATCTGTGTCACTGTCTGTGTCTTCGATATACTCAGTGTTTGCTTTAGAGTACTGTAGACATTTACTTACAGTGGAGTTCTCTTCACAGCCATGTGTGAGATGATGAAGATCATGCAGGAGAACAGGGAGGTTACATGCTGTCTGGGAAGCTCCGCCAATTTCCGCAACAGCCGCCTGTTCCTACAGAGTGACATCAGGTATACACTCATTAATGAAGTACATCCTGTTTTTTCAAATTTGAAAATCAATGTTAATGAGACTAGATTTTCATTTTTATCACAATTAAAACCAGTAAATGTTGAATTCTGAAGCAATATTTCTGCTATTAAAAAAATGAAAACTCATAGTAATACTATCTAGCCATGCAGAGAGTTGTAGTCTTGTTTGTCAGGGTTCAGGGATACCTGTCACTGAGATTCCTACTTCCATCCCAAAACTTATTGTCCAGTACAAATGCAATTCCTTTCACCTCCATTGTACTAGATGGAGACAGATACCTCACTACTAGAGGTAAATGGGAAAATATTTTCTAGTTTGTGTGTACTGACCCTTTAACAGCTTGCCATAGTCCAGCAACATTGTTTTGACTGATTATACAATAATTATGTAACAAACTACTTCTCATTCTCAGTCCACATGATTTTTCATCGTCCTCTCTCCACAGCATCGCTCTGGACCCTCTGTACCCGTCTCAGTGTTTGTGGGAGACGTTTGGCTATGCCACCGGAGGAGGCTTCAACGGAGACGCTGAGGGTCTGTCTCCTCTGAGACTCTCAGGACAGCTCAACAGTCTGGGCTGCTCTGTCACCTTCCACCAAGGAGAGAGCGTCAGCATGGTCAAGCTCATAGAGCAGGTTGGACACACACACACACACAGATACACTAAGTCAGAACGAGACACTTCTATATGAATTCATTTGCTTTTTGGGTGAATCTTTTCCAGGCGCGACACACGACCTATGGCATCCGCAAATGCTTCCTCTTCCTGCTGCAGTGTCAGCTCAGTCTGGTCATCATCCAGGTGAGAGAGCACTTCACAAACTCAGAGCATGTGGATTTATATGGATTTATATGTACAAATACATTTCTCTGTGTGTATCATTGCTAACAGGCTAAAAGGCTAAAGACCTAATTAATATTGTGATGTACATTTCTGAATAAATAAATGAAGGAAGTGCTTCTGGTGTTTGTCCGTAGTTCTTAGCCTGTCTGGCTCAGCTTCCTCCTCCAATGAACACCACTGACATCCTCTGGCTGTCCTGCTTCAGCTGCCCACTTCTAAGGTACACACATAATAAAACACTGTGAACTGACAACACTGTGTTATTTCACTGTGTTTATACATTATAGTAATGGTCCATTTGTGTTCTCAGTGTGTCACTTCTGGGGAAGCCTCCAGACACTTCAGTCATGGCAGTTGCCACAGGGAAGAACCTAGATTTCATTCCAAGAAAGGTGGGATCCTGCCTCTCAGATCTTCCACATCTACTCAACCTAGAAGCCTCACTTACTGGATTATTACTGCTAAAGCTTAGACAAACATTTATATAATATTAATTAGTAGCATTTAGTGTACATACTGTGTAGTGATATAGTGGAAACTTCTTCCAGTCAAATGAAGTCTCTAGAAAAATATTCCAGGAGAAATCTTTCATAAAAGCAGTAATGATAATGATAAATACCACAGACAACAAACAGCTGCTCTTTCTGCACCTTGTGTATTTACTGCATCTACACTTGGGGCCATTGATCAAACATGAATGACTAGTTATGTATACATGTACTTCTGTGTGCTTTTTAATCTCCTTTAAACTGTTACTCCTCTTTGACCAGACCCAGAACTACTTCCTTGGCTGTTTCCTGTTGAAGTTTGCTCTGACAGTGTGTGCCTACCTGTTGGCCTTTGGGTTTACGCTGCAGGAGGTCTGCCTAAGCAGAGGCAACAACACCACCATCACCTGCCACATACTCACAGCCAGGTAAAGAGAAGCACTGTCTCTAACTGTCCCACTGTCCTAAGTACACCAGCTGTACCAGCTGTGAGAACAGACACACTAGAATCGATGAACTGATGAATGAAGTAACAGTTTTCCTGTGTGACTGCAGCTCTTCAGACGAGGCTCCTCAGTGGTTCAGTGAGCTGTCTAATGGCCTGCTGCTGACTCAGAAGGTCATGGCAGGGTTCCTCGTCTTACACACAGGTAGGAACTCTCTCTGTCATATTGAATACTGTACTGTAAGCTGTGGTCAAGCTTACTCGTGTCTTTTTATATGATTCAAACCAATCCCTTTCTTCTGTTGTTCACATTGTTGTTCACATTCTCTTGTTGCTGACCTTATTTTCCAGTGGTGATCTCCCTCAGCTACGTCCACCGCTCTCAGCCTCTGTGGAGAAAGAGTCCGTTCAGCAATACCTGGTGGTGTCTCACTGTACCTGTGGTGTAAGTTAGCACATCATTTGTATGCTCTATGGTTCATCTGTGCTTAAGCCAGTTTAGCTCTTACATCCTCAACGGTCCTGCTGTAACTGTAAGAGATTTTAATCTAGAACTCTGTGTCAGATATCACCCACTGCAGCACCACACAGATGTATGCATGGGAGATATATCTTTGTCAGATATGTGTTAATAATATGTAATAATAATATAATTTTCCGCTGTTGTAAAATCCTCTGTACCACTTCTTGCACAAATGCACCATATTCAGTAAATCAAACAAATCACATACTAAACTGTTAAACCTCTCTCCTCCAGTCTGCTCAGCCAGATTGTTCAGGCCTCAGTGGATTACCAGTTGTGGCGCGACCGGGGCAACCTCCCGACCTTTAACCTTGGTGACATACCGCTGCTAGCCTGGATGCTGGTCTCTCTGTCCATGCTGCTGCTGGTGGTGGTCAATGAGGTGGTGAAGCTACACGAGATACGGTATGAAGCAAAGCACAGGAGGGACTGATCCAGAGTTCCTAAGTAGAAAGTTCTAGAGTGATCATCAGAAGAAAGACATCTTCATGTAGCTTGTTTCACAGTTCAGTGACTGACTAATAAAAGTGAAATCAAGTGAGCTCTTCCCACTGAGAGCTTCAGTAATCAATCAGTCTGGTCTCAGTGCTCATCATCCCCTGCAGATGCATGAAGTAGCTTCGACATCTCCTCAAGCTTGACAGACAGTCCCTTCACCGATCTCAACAGGTGTTCGGACTGTCTTCCGATGTTATCAATCTGTCTCCGTTCCTCCTCAGATCGGGCTGAGATGTCACTGATCAGTCCTTCGATCCGAGCCATCTTCTGGTGGAATTCCGTCAGCCGAGTATCCATGAACCCGTGATGCTGTTTTATCTCCGCGCTTAGCTGTAGTGCTGATCTGCCAGCAGCGGTTTTTCCAATTCTGCGATAGATCAGGGCAATACCCAGGCCAATCAGTAGTATCCCTGCTATCAATGTCCAATAGATAAATAGATCCTCCACGTCTTCCAGGGACAACGCTTCCAGGCATACCAGACGCCAGGAGTCCCAAGCATCTCGGACATACCCCTCAGCGAATGTCCCCTCAGGGCAGAGTGGTTCTCCCGATGATTCTTTTCTTTGGGGGAAAATTTTGTCCAAAGCACTGAGTGACCAGTTAATTAGCTCCATCTCAAAAATATATCCCAAGAGTAGCAGAGCAGGGTGTTCAGGAAAGAAAAATCACAAAGACGAGAGAAAACAAAAAAGCAAGCCAAGAGACAGTAGGAGCAGTCAGAAACACGTCTGCACTCCTCAGAAGCAGGAAGTACACTTGTATTTGTCTGTGTGTGTTTAGCAGGTAGCTGCATCTGTCTGAGTGGGACTCCAGCTCGGATGAGGCCATGGTCAGTGTGGAGCCCAGGTACGCCCCCTGCTGCATGTGGAAGTGTTGTAAGATGTTTTAACTTCCAGAGTTTGACTTGCCTAGCACCTATGGCTAATGTTGAGTGTGTTTCTTTGTGTGTTGTGCAGGATGGAGGAGCTGCTGATCCAGAGATCAGCAGCTTGGCTTCAGCTTCAAAAGATGGATACTGTGTCGAGCATAACATCACTAGTTGTACAGGAAGGAGGAGCTGATCAAGAGGACCATGAGAAGATGCATGTTGGCAAACATTGCTCAATATTTCTGCATTGAAGGATTCAGTTGTATCTTGCTGGTTGTTTGTTGTGTGTGTTTTTTTTTTTATTGTTTTTTTGTTCCTTTGTGTTCAGCAGGTAGCTGCATCTGGCTGAGTGGGACTCCAGCTTAGATCAGACTTTTGCTGCAGGTGGGCGAAACCTATGTTAGAGAGCTGTATGTTTTGGCTGTTGGCCTGTGGTGTCTGGGTGCCATAGTCTAAGAGTTTAAACTGTGAGCTGTTGGATGCAATAGTAAGACTTATAGGTAACCATTAGCTGTACCACTTTGACTTTAGACATGAATTAAATAAGTAGATGTGTGTAATAGTTGGCTTTATATGTCTGACTTGTTTGGTATGACCACATGTATGTTAGAGTTTGGCTCTGTGACTTTTAGACTGTGGTGTGTGGACGCCAGACTGAGTTTAAACCCAGATGTGATAGAGTGACAGATGTTCAGTGTTTTTACACATATCCATTAATGTCTCTCTCTTTCCAGGTGTATGTGGCTGAGTGGGGCTCCAACTTGGATGAGGCCATATCCAGGGTGGAGCTCAGGTACGCCCCCTGCTGAATGTGGAAGTGTAGCAGAATGTTTCAAATAGGTTTGACTGTTTGTACCTGGATCTGATGTAGAGTGTGTTTGTCCTGTGCAGGATGGAGGAGCTGATCCAGAGGACCATGAGAAACAAGGTGAGAGAGAGCATGTTGGTCAGTGTTTCTACAGATATGCATGCATTCATTTCTCTGTGTGTGTCTGAGTGTGTGAGCATACACAACACATACAGCTGTTATGTGCCTGGATGGCCTGTGTGCTTTTTTTTCCCTCTTTCTCCTCCCCTGCCCTGCTTCACAGTGTTCCAGTGCAGATTGCCTTTTTCCTCTGGTGGCATCAGGCAGTAGAGTAAGTGTGGTGGGTGTTTGTGGAGAGGTGAGTTTGGGGGACCCTGTACATTTAGCAACATGTAGGAATTATTGTTGTATAAACACACTAGGGTTATTGGTTGGTGCCACCCCCCTGTATTTTGTTCTCTTTATCTTTTTAGCGAGCTCAGCCAGGTCTTTTGTTTCCTTTGTTTTCTCAGGTAGTCAGTAATCTAGGCCTGGTTTTATTGGAACTTTTTTTGTTTTGTTTGGCACAACCACTGGTCCACATCTCCCCCACTTTTTCCATTTTGTTCCATTTTGATGTTTTCAAATAAACTAACTGTAATGATGCCACCTACACTGACTCTGTTCATTTGCTTTGGTTGCTTGTGTTACAGACCTGAAATCCCGAGCTTCCACCAACTAAGGTTGGAACACAAGTGGGGTCTCCTCAGGGATACTTTTTCCCAGGGTCAATACAAACCAACCAAAGAATTTTGAAGAGTCCTTGTAGTTTGGTATTTGTGTAAGAAGGATGTTTGACTTGCAGGACTTCATTGATAATCCTTGCATTGAAAAAGTTCATTCATGTGGTAAAGATGATTTGCTTTGTATAACAGCTCATTGTGGCATCCCTGTCCAGAAAACTAGTCTTAAAAAGGAAATTCAAAACACAATAGTGGAAAAACTTGCTGAGTTGAAGGTTCTGGTTGTTCCTATTAACCCTGTTTCAGCTGAGTTAGGGGAGGAAGTTGTTGGTCCAAGTGTTTCCTCTCTTTCTGATGGTAAAAGGGAACAGGCTGTACATGATACACTCCGAGGTGCTAGGATTGAGAGTGAAGCTGTTCCAGCCACTTTTCCTCGCTTTGACCCTTTTTCCCCAGGGTTGTCTCCAGTTCAGATGCAAGGATCAAGGTCACAATCGCTCGTCTCCAGCTGGAAGCACAGGAAAAGGAGAGGGTACGTAGAGCGGATTATGACCTTAGACTACAAGTTTGCAAGTTGGAGATAGAGGCTGAAAAAGAGATTAAGTTACGCCAGCTTGAATTGGAGGCCATGAAAATTTCTTCTGTGCAGATTTCACAAGGGTCTGACAATTCTGTATCTCCACTGGTCCTGACAAAGCCAAGCTTTGATGTGAGTAGGAATATATCCTTGGTGCCCACATTTTGGGAGGCGGAGGTTGACTCCTGTTTTACAGCATTTGAGAGGATTGCTACAGCACTAAAGTGGCCTGAGGAGATGTGGCCTGTCCTGCTTCATTGCAAGCTCATAGGTAAGGCACAGGAGGTTGTGTCTTCCTTGTCGTTAACAGATAGCTTGTGTTATAATGTGCTTAAAGAATCCATTCTGCGTGCTTATGAGCTGGTGATAAAATGTGTTTTTATCTTCTCGCCCAGACAAAGTTCCTATGTCACGCCCAGCGGGGTCTAGTTCTGGTCACCCTCCTGTTGAAAAGGTTGAAAAGGCTAGGGGTCCATGGTCACCTCCCCGTGTACATCCTGAGTGCTTCTACTGTCAGAAAAAAGCTCACTTGATAGCTGATTGCCTATCACTAAAGCATAAACAACCCTCTAATCTCCAACAGCATGAGGCTGTCGGACGTCCACGTCCAGACAGCGGCTGAGGACAACAAGCCTGACCCCTGTTTGAAGCCTTTCATTTCTGAGGGCTTTGTTTCATTAAGTGGGGATCCAAAAGATCAGCAGCCAGTAAAAATCCTGACACACAGGTGGATCCCAGTCCATTATCCGTGAAGGCATTTTATCTTTGTCACCTATGTCATATTGTGGCTTGAGTGCAGCTGTTCAGGGTGTGGGGATGAAATTTGTCTCTGCTCCATTGCATAATATACATCTTCAGTCTCCTCTGGTCAGTGGGCTCTTTAAAGTTGCAGTCCTTCCAGCTTTACCAGTAAAAGGGATTGACTTTATTTTGTGTAGTCACAGGGCAGTCCCCTGACAGCCACTTTACTGAGGCTGAGAGCCAGCCTGATCAGTCAGTGTCTCCTCTCTCCACCTGAAAAGAGTTTATTTCAGCCCAAAACACTGATATAACTCTCTCAAAATGTCTCTCTTCTGTTGTTGAGCAGGAAGAGGCTCAGTAAAAGAAAGTGGCTTATCTTCTTGACGGTGGCTTGTTGATGCGTCGCTGGGCTGGTGAGGACTGGAGCGTGACCTTACAGGTGGTTGTCCCTACAGTCTACCACACACAGGTACTCTCTTTAGCTCATGACCACTCTTGGTCAGGACACATGGGCATTACAAAAACTTATCACAGAGTCCTTAAACATTTCTTTTGGCCAGGACTCAAGTCTGATGTTGTTAACTATTGTTGTTCCTGCCATGTATACCAGGTTGTTGGCAAACCAAACCAGGTGATCCCCCTGCTCCCTTGCATCCCATTCCAGTGACAGGTGAGCCGTTTGATAAAGTCCTCACTGATTGTGTGGGTCCACTGCCAAAAACTAAAGCTGGGAATCAACCATTATGTGTGCCTCCACTGTTGGAGGCACACATCATTTTTTTATTGTTTTTTTTTTGTTCCTTTGTGTTCAGCAGGTAGCTGCATCTGGCTGAGTGGGGCTCCAGCTTAGATGAGTCTTTTGCTGCAGGTGGGCGGAGCTGATCCAGAGGACCCTTTGAGACCAGGTGCATGAAGGCCACATTGTGCAGTGTTTCTACCAGTATGCATGCATCCATGTCTGAGTGAGAGAATGTTTGTATTAAAATCAGAAAGAAGGAAGTGCCTGCTTTTGTCTTTAATGCACTTTAGATGGGACTTAGATTAGTTTGGGGGGGCACTGGGGTCCAACTAGGTTTAGAGTGTATGTTTGCTATTTCCAGGCTGTTGCACCAGTGTTGGTATGTGGAAGCACATTATGCAGTTGGGATCCGGACACAACTGTATATGTGTGGAAGCCCATCAGCAGGTAGTGTTGGAAGCACAGGCTGTGTTGTGTAGTTTAGTGTTGTCAGGCTTAGTTGTGGGTATTTGTCACTATATGGATGGCACTGGGGTCAGTGTGGGTTTAGTGTGTGTGAGACATAGTTGCTGCTTGATGGAGAATAAAACTTATGCATGCATTAATGTCTCCTCCTTTCTTTCTGTGTGCAGCTGCTTCTGGCTGAGTGGCCATCCAACTTTGAGGCCATGGGCAATGTGGAGCTCAGGTAAGGCCCCTGCTGCAGCTGGAAGTCAAGCAAAATATTACAAGTTCAAGGACCGACTTGATTAGTATCCAAAACCAATGTCTTTGTGTTTTTCAGCAGGAGGGAGGAGCTGAGTGAGAGGACCATTTGAGACCAGGTGAGCAAGAGCCACATTGTAGTGTTTCTACACTTATGCATGCACTAATTTTAGTGTGTGAGTGTGTGTTGTAGGTGTATGTGAGGTGGAGCCAGTGAAGGTGCTGCTGGTGCGGAAAGAGCACCATCCTGTGGAAGTGAGGGACACACCATTGCATTTGTGTGTTGTCAGAGCTCTTTGTGGTAAGTGGATTAGAAAAAAAAAATCAAGGTCTGTTTCAAAGGTGGTTTGTGTGCTGATGCTTCCTGTTTGTGTTTCTCTTGCAGGATGGCAGAGCTTATTTGGAGGGTCATGAGAGACCAGGTGAGACGTTGCCTGTTGGTTAACATTGTTTAGTGTTTCTACACATGCATGCATTCATTTCTGTGTGTGTGTGTGTGTGTGAGAGAGAGAGAGAGAGAGAGAGTGCTAGGGTGAGTGTTGGAAGTGCAGGCCTGTCTTCAGCTCAGTTTAGATGGGCTTTGTTCTGTATCCAGGTGCATTGGAGTTTGGGTCTGGCTGAGTATTGTCAGGGCTCAGTTGTGGATGGATTCAGTGTGTGTGAAAAGCATTGAGGTCAGTGTAAGTTTAGAGTCTTTGTTTGTGTCGGTGTCGTCTGTAGGTGGAAACATACAGACATTTATCTGTTTTAGAGCTGGTTTGGGCTTTTTAGGCAGAGCTATAAATTCAGCTTCTTCCTTATTACTTAAAGCTTTTTTTTTTACATTTTAATTACTGTCACTTTATTTATGACTAATAGGTATGAATTTTATGCATTTATTTATTCAGACATGTTTATCCTCTCTAGTATATTGTATTAAGCAGCTCTCTTGCTTACTATATATATCTGAGTGTGTATATGCACTCATTTATGCAGGAGATGCTACGTTGTGTGTGGAGACACCTGGTTGGCGTCTTAAAGGGACAGTCTCAGACACTGTGCTACACTTCCAGCCCACTTCCAGCCCAGGGAGGGCAAGGCCAGGTACAAGAGGAAGATGGAGGAGCAGCTGAAGCAGCAAAACATCAGTGGGGTGTGGAGGAGCCTAAAGACCATCTCAGGCTTCAAAACACCCCACTCCCAGGCTGAGGGGGGCCTGCAGTGGGTGAACGACTTGAACCAACACTTCAACCGGTTTGACCAGCCACCCACTACTCCCCCCACGCAGCTGCCCCACACCTTGTCAACTGGACAATGCCCCACACCCGCAGCCCTTCACACCTCCAGCTCAACTGGACAATGCCCCACTCCTACAGCCCTTCACACCTCACTATTTCCCCACCGGCCTATGGACTCAGTAACCCCCCCAGCCCACCCCTGTCCGTCACACCTGCCCAGGTGAGGAGAGAGCTGAGGAGGATCAAAGCACGAAAGGCAGCTGGACCAGACGGCATCAGCTCCAGGCTCCTGAAATCCTGTGCAGAGGAACTGTGTGGGATCATGGGGCAAGTCTTCAACCTGAGCCTGAAGCTGAGGATGGTACCACAGCTATGGAAGACCTCCTGTGTGGTACCAGTGCCCAAAACACCACATGCTAGGGATCCTAGCAGCTTCAGGCCAGTGGCTCTCACATCACACCTAATGAAGACACTGGAGAGACTGGTCCTGGGCCACCTCCGAGCTGAGGTGAGCTCAGAAATGGATCCTCTGCAGTTCGCCTACCGACCCAGGATCGGAGCGGAGGACGCTGTGATCTTCCTGCTGCACCGTGCCCTGACTCACCTGGAGAAGCCTGGCAGCGCTGTGAGGATTCTGTTCTTTGACTTCTCCAGCGCATTCAACACTATCCAGCCTGTGCTTCTGAGGGACAAGCTGGTGCGGTCTGGAGTGGACTCACAGCTGGCAGAGTGGGTCCTGGACTACCTCACAAACAGGCCCCAGTTTGTGAGAGCTTGGGACTGTGTGTCTGACCCCCTGACCTGCAGTGTGGGTGTTCCTCAAGGGACGGGGCTTGCGCCCTTCCTCTTCACCCTCTACACTGCAGACTTCAGACACAACACGGACGGCTGTGTCCTGCTCAAGTTCTCTGACGACTCTGCTATCGTCGGCCTGATCAGCGATGATGATGATGCAGAGTACAGAGTACAGAGGGGTGACGCAGGACTTCGTGGACTGGTGTCGGCCAAACCACCTCCTCAACGCAGGGAAGACCAAGGAGATGGTGGTGGATTTCCGCAGACACCGGTCTGCCCCCTCACCGGTGAACATCCAGGGAATGGACATTGTGAGAGTGGACTCTTGTAAGTACCTGGGTGTTCACCTAAACCACAAACTGGACTGGACTGACAACACAGATGCACTGTACAGGAAGGGGCAGAGCAGGCTCTACCTCCTGAGGAGACTGCGGTCTTTTGGTGTGCAGGGGACACTCCTAAAGACCTTTTATGACTCTGTGGTGGCTTCAGCCATCTTGTACGGTGTAGTCTGCTGGAGCAGCAGCATAACTGAGAAGGAGAGGAAGAAGCTGGACAAAGTCATCAGGAAGTCCAGCTCTGTCCTGGGCTGTCCTCTGGGCTGTCCTCTGGACTCAGTGCGTGAGGTTGGAGACAGAAGGGTCCTAGCAAAACTGTCATCTATGCTGGACCACGAGTCCCACCCCCTGCAGAACGTCCTGTCAGCTCTGCAGAGCAGCTTCAGTGACAGACTGCTCCACCCTCGGTGTGTGAAGGAGAGATTTAGAAGATCTTTCCTTCCTGCTGCTGTCAGACTCTATAACGAACATTGTTAACACACATACTGATTACCATACATCAATGTGCAATAACCCAGTTATTAGTGTGCAATATTTGTGTACTATAGTCACTCAACTCAACAATCTCCATCTCATATTTATTTATTTATGTATATTTTATTTTTTACAGCAGCTATTTTCTTGTCTCTTAGATCTAAATCTTGTTCTGGCCATATTGGCCTCTTACTGTACTGTATCCCTGCTGTTGCTAAATGCAATTTCCCCACTGAGGGACTAATAAAGGATAAAGGATTCTCTTATCTTATCTTATCTTATCTTATCTTTTCCACACTCTGGGATCTGTCACTGTGAGTATCATGGGGCTGAATGACCCAGAATATCTGGGTGAGTGTGTGAGTATCTGTGCAGATGTTCTTTGTTCAGATATCTGTCTCTGACATTTATGCCTCCACTCCCTTACAACAGGTAAATGGTATTTATTCTGTTGTGCCTACAGCACTTAAAACGTTCAACAATGATGATGATGGGATTAACATCACAGGAGCAGGTGGGGAATGAAATATCCACCGTTCCTCTGAGTAATTTCACATTTTAACCACTGTGGAATTACAGGATATAGTCTGCAATAGATGTTTCTATTTACAGTCTTGCTCTTTTGATGGCTTTCATTTTTTCTGTTGTCTTGTTTCCAGCTGTTGAGTCTCAGAGTCACACCATTGACTGGTGTAGCCCACGGCAACATTTGGGCCATAAAAAGCCAGAGACCATCATTATGCCCATAGACATGGAAACCATTTTATAGACTTGTTGCTGAGTGGACAGTATGTGTCTAATTTGCAGATATTTTGTGTGTATGTGTAGGTGCTGTGTTGTGTGGACAAACAGGGTATCCTGTCGTGGCCTAACCTCAGTCCAGAGACCGTGCTGTTCTTCAGCGGACGGGTCGAACCACCTCACAACAGCCAGGATGATCTCAGAGACGACCTGTCCGTCAACTCCTACTGCCGAATGGAGACGGATGACGACAGGGATGAGTTGTGTGTTTGTGTTTTCTCTGGCACCTTTTAGCCTCACCAGCAGCCCCAATTCACCATCTGATAAGGCACAGTGTTGTATCCACTCCTGACTAACTGTGACTGCTGTACAGGCCCAGGAGGGGCAGGCTCTGCTCTGTCTACCGGCAGAGTCCTCCACCCAGCTGGGGGAGGGGCCCGAGCCGAGCGAGACCTCACACGACAGCATTCGCTCATCTGACACGGCTTCGTCCGGCTTCGGTGCTCCTGCCAGCCCGCACACAGTCGCACCAAACACCACTCTGGATCCAACGTGAGCTTCAGCCACGATACCGAGGGAGGCGAGGACGACCAGGCCCAGGTAAAGCTTAGACCTGAAACTGTACCAGCCGTTGTGAAAATAGGAAACATGCTATTGATTCAGTAAGCTGATGTAACTTTACTATTCCTGCTATGTTGTGATGTTGTTGGTCTTTTCATTTCTGTCCCATTTGTCTCCAGGACGTTGCAATGGGCTGCCCAGAGGCGGAGGCAGAGGACTTTGTGTGTGACTACCACCTGGAGATGTTGAGTCTGTCACAGGACCAGCAGAACCCAACCAGCATCCAGTTTGATCATCTCTCCTGGCAGTGCCACCTGCCCTCCCTCAAGCCACTGGGCCTCAACATCATGCTGAACCTCTGCAACGCCAGCGTCACCCAGCAGCTCTGCCGCTTCTCTGACCACCTGTCCAACCTGGCTCTGCAGGAGAGCCACGGCTCTGTACTGCCTGTCTACGTACCCTGGGGGCTCTGTGAGCTCTCCAGGCTCATAGGTGAGCTTGGAATGACGGTGCTGCTTTGACATCTGGTTGGTTTAGAGCCACCTGTTAATACCATGACCTGGTTTGTCTCATAGTTTGGCTTTTTGTTAGGTCATGTGAAAACACAGTGATCAGAGGTTCAGAGGATTTTTCTTCAGTGGTAAAAGCTGATCTGGCTTTCATCCCACTCAGCATGAACTCCAGATTACATTTTACCCCAGAATAAAGTCCTTGCATAGATTCAATTTCCGAGCACTGTGAGAAGATCTATTTCTCACATGGTCTTCATGATAAATTAAGGCTACAAACAAGTTGCTGCTATGTTGGATTGATGGACTGGAGTGGGAGTACTGCACCTGGCTGAACTGCAAGTCAACCATAATTAAAAAATGGCCCTGAAGGGCCCTTCCTATAGAGAGCTGCGAGTTCCTGCTCAAATCCAGTTTGCTGTCCAAGTGGACACCCAGGTTTTTGTTCTCCATCTGTCCCCTAATGAAAAGAGGAGTAGCAGGAGTCCTGGGTCTCCTGAAGTCCTCCACCAGCTGCTTTGTTTTGCTGATGCTGAGCTGCAGGTGGTTCAGCTCACACCAGTCCACAAAACCAGCCACCGCCCTCTGGTGACACATCCTCCCCCCTGATGCATCCAGCAGCTGCAGAGATCTGAGAGCTTCTGTAGGTGGCAGGTCAGAATGCCGTACCTGAAGTCCGAGGTGGACAGGGTAAAGGGGACAGGACAGTCCCCTGTGGAGCTCCCGTCAGCAGTGGCTGCAAGCAGCAGGTTGTAGCAATCACAATCATAGGTTTAAACAGCTGAGACTCAGCACAGTAACTAGGCGGCGTCTGTCCCACTCCTCACCAGGTGATGGCAGTGATGTGCAGAGTTGTTGTTGGCCAGTAAAGACATTCAGCCATGTCCCAATGTTTAGGTGTTTCACTGTAGGCAGAGGCTCCGGGTTGGTGTGAAACATCATTTAAACTGATCATCAGTATCAGATGATGTGCTGTTTGTGGGAAGAAAGAGAAGTTTTCAGAACCAAATTAGATCATGTCTTATTATCTATTACCCTCATCTTTTCCTTTGTGTGTCAGGATTCACTCCCGGTGCAAGGGAGCTGTTCAAACAGGAGAACCACTTGGCTCTGTACCAGCTGCCATCTGGAGAGAAAACCAAGGAGTTAACCTCCCGCCACCTTCATTACTTCACCAAACGCCAGCCTCCCATGTCCCACCTCATCTCTCTGTTCGTACAAGACTCCTCCTCCAGTAAGTCTATACACACTTCAGTCAACCTTTGTCGTTCTACTGCTCTGTTTTCTTTTATTTGACAGTTTTTAATGTAAAGAGCGGATTTTTTTCTTATATGTACTTGTTGCAGGACGGCACGGTGGTGCAGTGGTTTCCACTGTCACCTCAGAGCAAGAGGGTTCCAGGTTTGAACCCCGGTCTGGGCCCTTCTGTGTGGAGTTTGCATGTTCTCCCTGTGCCTGCGTGGGTTCTATCCGGGTACTCCGGCTTCCTCCCACAATACCAAAAACATGCATGGGATAGATTAATTGGCTACTCTAAATTGCCCGTAGGTGTGAGTGTGTGCGTGTGTGGTTGTCTTCTTTGTGTGTCAGCCCTGTGATTGACTGGTGTCCAGTCCAGGGTGTACCCCGCCTCTCGCCCATAGTCAGCTGGAATAGGCTCCAGCACCCCCGCAACCCTGACAGAGGATTAAGCGGTAGAAAATGAATGAATGAATGAATGAATGTACTTGGTGCATTTTGCTGTGTTACTTGTCCTTTGTCTGTCTCTTCACCAAATAGATGACGAAGTTAGAAAAGTCTTGGACAAAGACTGTCTATTCTTTATCTTTGTTGCTGTCCGGTATCTCTGAGCACAACTTACACTTTATCTCAGTTGCTCATTAATTGTATCACTTGATTTCCAGCTTGTTTTCTTTCCCTGCCATTCCTGCAATCCTGGTATGTGAGAAAGAGACATCAAAAGCCCTGGGAACATGGAGCTCGGGGTCAGACCTCTGTAGCATGGTTTGCTGCGTGAGCTCTGTCCTTTCTGCAGAAATTGATTACTCTGAAGATTTTATTTTGTAATAAAACCTCAAAAGACAATAACTGTCTAAAGGAATTCTATTTCACTTCTCATCTGGTGGAAAGTGTTTTCCCACCACAAACTTGGCGACGAGGATGGGATTGGACGTGTGATCTGGACTCCGTTGAAAAGACAGAAAGCCGGCTGCAAAGAAAGATTCCTCCCTGTGGGTGAGAAGCTGTCCTCAGACGGAGCCCGGTCATCGCTCCAATCCCGAAGGATTTAAGGGGAAAGAATCACACACGGTGAGAAGTGTTTTGATGTTGCTTGTGAAAGTTTGCAGAGTTAATCAGGGAATTAAACCGGTATATCTCGCATAAGCACTTGCAGACAGACGTGTCTTGGTTATTATTGTAGTATTTGAGGATTTCTGGTGTATCTGCTGGAGACAGTGGAGCAGTTTATTCTGTGAATACAAGAGACAAAATAATCAGAGATAAAGGATGGGTAAAAGTCAGAGTAAGGTGAAGTCCAAAGTGGAGCCAAGTCCCAAAATCCTCCCACCAATAATAAAACTGATGATGGAGAAAAATCCTGGAAGCATGAATCAGTTCAAACAATGGGTTGATTTGGGGTTTCCAGGAAATGGCAGCTTTAGCCTGAGACAATTGGATCAATTGAAGACATGTTTGGAGGCAAAAGGAAAGAAAAAGTGCAGAGCAGCATGCAGCTTTGTCCAAACGTAAACCAGAGAAGCATGAACAGTTTAAAGCAGACTGGAAGGCATATAGCATGTGGAGAAAAGAAGCAGAGGAGAGGGAAAGAAGGAGATAAAGAATTGAAAGTAACAAACACAAAAGTACACGACATATTCCTTACAGGAAAATGAAAAAACTAATACACCTTGTCCTTCTGTTCTCTGTGAGTCAATATGTCAAGGTGGATCGTGACCTCAACTCCTGCCCTCCGACCGCACCTCCACTGCCACATGAGCCTGGTGGGGATCTGGGAACAGGAAGGATCCTCCAGACGTCTAACAGAAACTTCATCACCTCCACCAACATCATCCTCATCCCCTGATTCAACCACATCTAAACCTGATGCTTTACAGACCAGGACTGTGTCACAGCAGAGAGAAGAACTCCCACAGCTGGGTGAGAACACATCTGGCAATAAGGGACAAAGCTTGATTAAATGATCTCAGACAACACGCTGTACATGCTGAGACCACTATCAACAGAGGAGAAAGACAGACAAAGTCAACGAGGACCTACACACGGCAGCCTTGACCATGTACAGGGGTGTTCAACCTGTGGCTGGCGAACAAGGATGTGACCGCGGCCGGCCACATGGAGGTCAGGGACGAGAACGTGAATACGGTGGAGATGGACACTGGCGATATGACCCCAACATCTGTTTTGACTGTCATCAGCAAGGACACTGGGCTAAAGACTGTCCTCAGAAGAATGGCACTGTGCAGACTACAGCTGCTGCAAAGTGAGGGCGGGACGGGGCGGGAGGAGAGGAGCAATCTGACCACAGCGACACTGACTCACAGACTACAGGAGGTAACACACACACATTAACACACACTCACACACTGCTTGCAATGAAGACCAGCTTTGCTCACACACTACAGGACATATCACCTGATTCACTACACTGCACAGCACATGTTTCAGAAGGGCCAGGTGAAAGGTTTGAGAAAGTTTGGAACAGAAAGCCACTTGAAGTGGAGAAATTGAATATGACATGTATTTATTGGACAAAGAAGGCTGCTGCTGTCTCTGTATCTGTCTCTCGTTCACAAGATGAACTGTTTGATGGTGCATCTCCACACGTGTCGCTGGCGAAACCTGCCCACTGGACATGGCAGGAAATGGGACCATGGCTCCGCAGACAACAGACCCTCTCTGATTTCAGGCCCATGAATGGGGATCCCAGAACACTGTACAGTGAAAGGGCTGATGTATAGAAAACAAAACTTCCATCTACTGCCTTTGTCGACAGAACCATTTGTTTGATTCCTAATACACACACCACACCTTGCATGCTTTTACATGACACATCAGTTGACATGGCTGATCTATCTGAGGTGCCGCCCTGTTTGTGGGCGTGTCACAAATATGACGTGGGGCTTATTGAGGGAGCCACACCTCTTGTAGTTCACCCAAAATCAGAGTACAGACCATGCATGAGACAATATCCATTGAAACCAGAAGCGCTAAAAGGTATCAGGCCTGTTTTTGATTCACTTTTAGGCTGGAGTTATAGTTCCGTGCGATGACTCCCCTGTCAGAACACCAATTTTTCCAGTTAAGAAAATCCCAGACGCAGATCAACCCACTGAGTGGCGACTTGTGCAAGATTTGCAAGCAGTAAATGCTGCAATATATCCGCACGCGCCTCAAGTTTCAAATCCACATACAATTCTGTCATTAATTCCACCTAATGCTGCTCATTTCTCTGTCATTTCAATTTCAATTCTGGTTTGCGTTTTCTTTTGATGGTAAGGGCTACACTTGGACTCGCTGTCCACAGGGATATTCAGAAAGTCCTGGAGTATTCCACAGTGCACTGCGTGACAGTTTACAGAGCCTCCATTTGCCTTTAGGTTCTGTCTTGTTACAGTATGTTGATGATTTGTAGTCCATCACAGGAAGCATGTAAAACAGATACAATAGCATTGCTAAAACACCTAGCAAACAATGGCCATAAAGCTAGCTTGTCAAAACTACAGTTTGTTCAGACTTGTGTTACATATTTGGGACATGTGATCACAGCAGAGGGCAAATCTCTCTCTCCCAAACATATTGAAGCAGTTCAATCTGTACCAAAACCAATCACCAAAAAGCAAATGATGAGTTTCTTAGGCATGACGTCATATGGCAGACAGTGGATACTAAATTATTCAGAGAGAGGCAGCTCTCTCTTCCATGATTCATGGAAACAATCTTTGTGCACATGACAAACTGACCTGGACTGACCAAACTGACAAAGGCTGCTCCCACACTGGGACTGCCAAACCCTGACCTTCCCTTTACTCAGTTTGTTGTCCAGAAGGACGGATACATGTCCTCTGTTTTGACACAGGAACATGGGGGTAGACTGAGAGCTGTAGCTTATTTTTCCACCAAGCTTGATGCTGTTGCCGCTGGTCTCCCTCTCTGTCTGTGTGCTGTAGCTGCAGCAGAGAAGGCTGTGGTTGCATCACGTGATATTGTGGGTTATGGAGATTTGACTCTTATGGTTCCTCATGCTGTTGCTCACATTCTGCACACACAGAAGACCTCTCATCTCTCTGCACAGCGCTGGTTAAGATATCACACTACTTTGCTTGATATGCCTAACATTACTGTTAAAAGATGCAGTGTACTTAATCCAGCAACTCTCCCCCCAACTGCAGCAGATGGAGAAGCACATGACTGTCTTCAGATTCTTGATGAAGTTTGCACACCCACACCAGATCTTTCCACTCAGCCCATACCAAATGCAGACATGGAGCTGTTTGTGGACGGTTCGACGTCTCGCAACGTGGACACAGGTGCTGCTCCAGTGGGTTTTGCAATAGTGACACCACATGACATTTTGCTCAGTGGCAAACTGCCACCACACTTTTCAGCACAAGCTGCAGAACTTGTAGCTCTGACTGAAGCCTGTAAACTGGCTTCAGGTAAAACTGTGAATATTTACACAGACTCGCGTTATGCGTTTGGAGTGGTGCACCATTTTGGGGCCCTCTGGCGACATAGAGGATTTCTTACATCTTCTGGCAAGCCCATCTCACACCATAAACTTGTGTCTGCATTGCTAGATGCCATCCTCCTTCCAGCATCCATCTCTGTGATCAAATGTGAAGCTCACACTAACAGTTCTGACTCTATTTCTACAGGAAATGCTGCAGCAGATGCAGCCGCTAAAGCTGCTGCATTGTCTGCTTCACCTTTCACGGTTAACTGTTTGATGTTGTCTAGGGGTGTGCGATATGACGATATTAGATCGTGAAGGATTAGAAAGTGTTGACGATCTGCCAGAGGAGAGAGATCGTATTATCGTCTATAGGGCACATTCTATTAATTGCAGCTCTATGCTTGCGCACAGAAGCACGAGAAGGGGTTTTTTTTTTTTTTTTTTTTTTCCTTGGGCAACTAACAGCCCGCTTCACGTGAACATGACCAACCAATCATGGCAAAGTACGAGCAGTGCTTTTTTTTTTTTTTTTTTTTTTTTTTTTTACTTGCCTCGCTGTTTTAGTCAAGCTGTAGCGGGTAGCCTTGGCCGACAACCAAAGTGAAAGCTTGGAGTTGGTCCCCAAAAAGAACTCCACTTCAGTCGTATGGACAGTGTTGGGGAGTAACAATGTAACAAATTTCAACAATGTAACTGTATTCTGAATACTATCTATTTAAACTGTAACTGTAATGGAATACAGTTACTCATGATTTGTATTCTGAATACGTAACGCCGTTACATGTATTCGGTTACTCCCCAACACTGCGTATGGAACTGGTTTGGGTTTTCTCCAAACGACAAAGCGCAAACACAACGAACCTCTTTAACCACCTGAAGAGGCAGCATCCGGAACTATTAGCTGAGAGCCAAGCAGCGAGGCCAGCCACACATCAGCCAGTGGTAACGGCTAAAGACATTACACAGAAACAACCAGCTATAACACAAGCCTTTGATAAAAGCACGACATATGAGAGAAGTAGCAAACGGTGGAAAGAGGTGACTCTTTTATCTTTAGGGCTAAGTTTTTACATAAAGAATAGTTTGGTTCTGAATTAACTTCACTGTAAAAATGAACTGATAAAATCGTGATCGTGATTTTACCATTTAAAAACCGTGATGTGATATTTTTTCCATATCACCCACCCCTAATGTTGTCTAACACTCCTGACACCTGCTCACCTGCTGATGTTTCTGTTCTGCAGTCTCTTTCCACCGTGTGGTCAAAATCAGGTGCCACATTTAAAGACTCAGTGTGGATGGGTCCAGATAACAAACCTTGTTTGCCACGTGCTCTTTTCCACTGTTATGCTAAACTGTCCCATGGAGAGACCACGTGGGCAAAGGGGGAATGTGTGCTGCTGTTAATTCATCATGGTACACACGTACTTTTTCAACTTTTGCACAGGACTTTTGCAGGAAATGCATCATTTGTGCAGCCAACAATACATCAGGGGCTCTTCATATGCCACCTGCTGGTCATCCACCTCCTGACAAACCCTTTTCATTTAATTCATTTAATTTCAATTTAATCCTCATCATTTAATGATGGATTTCATTGAACTAACACCAAGTGAAGGGAAAAGACACTGTCTTGTAATTGTTGACATGTTCAGCAAATGGGTTGAAGTTTTCCCCTCTTCCAAACAGGATGCTGGAGCTGTGGCTAAAGCACTGCTAACTGAAATTATTCCTAGGTGGGGAATTCCTTCAGTCATCAGCAGTGACAATGGACCAGGTTTTGTCAACCAGCCCCTGAAAGAAGTGTCAGACTATCTTGGGTTTGACAGACGTCATCATTGTTCATATCATCCAGTAGGTCCGGTTAGGCGCCCTCCCCTTACCACAGGTGCATGTGATGATGCTATGTTGAGATACTGTGCCAACTTGTCTACAACCTTATCAGCATTACATTCACAGGTGAAAAGTGCCCTGCCATCTGCAGCCACAGCAGTCCTCCACAACTTACAGCCTGGAGATTGGGTTCTCATCAAAGACCACAGACGCCGTCACTGGAAACCAAGGCGATTCCAGGGCCCGTTCCAGGTTCTGCTGACCACTGAGACAGCTGGAAAGGTTGCGGAGAAGGCCACATGGGTACACGCCAGCCACTGCAAACGGGTTCCTGAACCAAAGGCCGACAACCAGCCACCAGAGAATCAAAGCAAAGGAGGCCACATAAATTCTTTAGACCCAGAATAATGGTCTAGGGAAAACTGACTCATCCAGACGGTGAGGAAGACAACTGGGGTGCACGCCGTGCGCTGCCCCTAACCTGCAGCTGCGGTGGAACCGTCTGCAATATAAGAGTGAGGGGTGAAAGAGCGCCCTCCTCCACCAGTAGCATGCCAAGCTCCAACCAAGTGACTACAGAGTAAAGCTCTGTGTCACCAACAAGAGCAACAATGTAAGGTCTATTGATAGGTCAGTCACACACCAGATGGCCTCTCTGGCTGAGACTTGTGATGATGATGATATTGATGTTTTGACTGTTTGTATTTTTCCCAGCTTGCTATCAACCTAAGGACGTCTGTGTCCTACAAAAACAGCTAAATGCATATTTTAACATTTAGCAGCTAATGATGTGTTTACTTAAACCCAAAGGAATGTAGTCACTGATCATATGATCAATTTGTATATACTTTGGTGTGGCCATTTTATGGCCAAAGGGGGAATTGTAATGTCAATTTATCATATAACCATATGCTCTTTTATCAAGTATTCGTATATTCTCATGAACTCGTATATTCAATTCTGGGTGAAGTACATATAACATGACCTGTAGTGGCCTAATGTACTTTGTTTACTGTACTTTGTGAGGACACCTGTTATGTCTCCGCTGTCTCCGAGCACAACTTACAACTTACCTCTATTATTTGACCTTCAGATTATTTTGTCTCCCTGCCATCCTTGCCATGCTGGTATGTGAGAAACAGGCATAAGTACTCTTGGAACTTGTAACCTGGGGTCAGACCTCTGTAGCATTTGATGCTGCGTGAGCTCTGTCCTTTCTGCACAAATGGATTACTCTGTAAACCTTATTTTATAATAAAGCATCAAAAGACAATAACTGTCTAAAGAATTCTATTTCACTTCTCCAAAGGAGGAAAGTATTTTTCCACCACATATACGTTGGATTTCCGACTGTGATTGGTTCACACAGTTAACGTGGACCCTCAGCAGCAGACGTCTGTATCACTGTTTTTTCAATCAGACCAGCCGTCTGTGTGGTGCTGTCATTATTTCAGATGGACATGAATTGAACATTGCTCCTGTGTACATGTGGGTTGGTGGTATTTCTTGGTAGTGCATTCATTTAGAACTAAATACCAGCTGTTTTTACACATATGGAAAGTCATTGTTGTCAGTGCTGGATTAGCCTTGTGGGGCAAAAATGAGCCTTGGGGCCCCAAGTGATTCATTTTATTTATTTCCAAAAAATGTTTTACATCCCAATATATAACCTCATTGAAATATAAAATTATATATATATTGTAATGTTATTCTTTTTTTTTTTTTTTAACTTTTATTTCGCTGGCATCAAATGACGTTCACATATTACATGTTGTAAGTTTACCTGAGGTTTTAAAATATTTCCCCCCTAAAAGAAATAATTGTCACTGTGGATTTTCTCCATATCACTCACAGCTGTTTCTAAACAAACCTGTAGTCCATCAAGTGATCGACACCATGAACCTGGGCATTTGGGGGACGCTGAAGTTCTGAGGTCTGTCCAGCCTGGACTGTTTTCTCTATTGTTTTTGCTGGGGATTTGGAGGGTCTAAGCTCTGTGGATTTCACAACTAAAAACAAACTCTTCATTGATATTTTACAGGGTGATTCCAGGGTTCAGCATTTCCCCAGCAGAATTGAATCTCTGGTAGTGTGGAGGTTTTGGAACTAAATCCAAATGCTTGTTGCAACATTAAAATTTACAGACAATATAAGTGAATGGTTAACTCCATGTATTTTTATTTTTTTAATTTTTAATTAATTTATTTTTTTAACGGTTTGTGGTGGGGAGACTTGGTCTTCTGACCTCAGCCCTGTTTAGCCTGTGTGCTGGCTTTTGTGTGTGTGTGTGTGTGTGTGTGTGTGTGCCTGCTTCAGTTATTCCACGGCTACAAACGCTCTCTACAGTCACACCTTTAAAGTGGGGCTGTATGTGAATAGGTACTATTAGATTTTCTGCTTTTACAGCACTGAAGTACTCATGATCACTTTGTGGCTGAAACTACTGAAGATGGTTGTTAGACAAACATTACAATGCAAGAGAACATTTCTCATTTCATTTTTTCTTTGCCCTGTTTTCTTCTTTATTGGTTTACATCATGACAAACATATGTGCTATGCTGCATGAAGAAGACCCAGGTGAATGCTCTGTCTTAATCAGTGTACTTGTTATCTATAGTTCTACTGTTTTATTCACTACACAGCATGGATACTTCACACTGTGTGTTAAAGCATGTGCCTCTGGTACAGCCTGCAGAGTCCATGCTAACATCCTGATAACATTACCATGCATAGGCTCGGAGCTGATGCCTCGTTAATTGTCACTTGATTTGTATGGTGGGCTGTTGGCTGATGGACTGTGATATAGCTGTTCACAAGATACAAGAAATGTATATTTTGGATTTTTTGAAAGTGTCTATGTTCAGGACTTTTGACAAATTTGTTTGTGTATTGATTATGTCATGTTAATAAACATGTTCTTTTATTTACAGTCCTGCTCAAAGTTATTGGCACTGCTGAATTTTAAGTAGAGTTTAGAATAGCTTCAGAAATAAATGGAAATCAAGCGGTTTTGTAGAATCACAATATTTAATAAAATGTCCAGAGTTATTGAACAACAACAAAAATGCTTCCATATAGTGAAATCAAATTTACATACATAAAACATATGATGGACATAATTATTGGCATCCATTTGTTTTCATCTTCTTTTTCACAACCAAACCAAAATGTCTTTGGAACCTCACAGATTATTTTAGCCACGGCTAAACAAGGCCTTTCTTCTACAGAAATCTCTGCACGAATTTCACTAGAAAGCGGGACCAGAAGAGGATTTTCTGCAAGAAATATCTGAAAACTTTGTGCTGCAGTTTAATGGGACTGCCCGACACGCATTTGGAGTTGGAGGTGGTGAAAGCCATAGCTGAGGTTTGAACCTCGTCGTGCTACAGATGTCATTTTATGCCCATTCATTGCTACTGCAAGGAATCACTGGTATCCTTATTGGTGCGAGCGTGTTCAGTCTGATTGGATGTTGTATTATTCCCTGCATTAGAAGTGTCACTGTAAGGTCTATAGGTCAATCACACACCAGATGGCCTCTCTGGCTGAGACTCGTCTTCTGTCAGATGTTGAAAACCCAACTGATTTATTTACTGATTGGATTCCTCCTCTTTATGATGATGATGTTTAGGTTTTGAGTGTTTGTATTTTCCCCCAGCTTGCTATCAGCCTAAGGACGTCTGTGTCCTACAAAAACAGCTAAATGCATATTTTCACATATATCAGCGAATGATGTGTCTACTTAAACCTAAAGGAATGTAGTCACTGATCATATGATCAATTTGTATACTTTAGTGTGACGGACAGTTACTGTCTAAAGAATTTTATTTCACTTCTCATCAGGAAGAAAGTATATTTCCACCACACTTACATACATGTCGTCTGTGATAAAGGATATGAGAAAGCTTTGTAGATTCCAACAAAAGGGTTTTATTAAAGCTCAAGGTCTTAGATACATCACACTAAAACAGCATTTGTTTCTGAACAGCAGCCGTCCAGATTTTCAAGAAAAGATCACTCGCATAATAATTTTAACACAGTGTAGACTCCATCATTTTGTTCTGTCTTGTATATTCAGGCAGTAGTGTGGCCTTTTGGGCCAAAAGGGAGAAGCCTGCACCTTCAGAACGGAGCTTTTCCACCGGCGCTTCATGTTTGACATGTGGTCTGGCAGGAGCCAATCACCGCTACGTTTGGTGCAGTTGTCCAATCACCTCCTTGTCCTGGCGGAGTTTATTTGCATTCATGACCTTACGCATCTGAATATAATGGATCAGCTCTTCACGCAGCTAAGAAGAGGAGCGTGTTCGTAACACGTGGTTGGTGTAAATTAAGATGATAATGTTTCAGTTTTAGGGGAGTCCGACCAAGATGGCGTACTGAGTAGTCGCATCAGCCCGAGCTCCTAATAGAGTCCCGATGTGAAAGTTTATTGAGGCTTGATACTCCACTTTTTTGATTGATAATAAGACTCAGCCTAAATATGAAGAAAAATATCAGCGCTAAACCCTCAGCTGTAAAAAACCTCTCGCTTAATAGCGAGCACGACTATTCAACTCCCATGGAAACAGCTAATGCTAGCTGCAACAAACGGGACAGGATGATGACACCTGTAAGTACCCCAGAAAAGTCACACACAGAGAAGAAAGCCAAAAGCTCACCACGGGAAGACATTACCGACACTTCTACCGACGCTATTCTGAAAGCTATCGAAATGCTGGGGAAACGTTTTGATGACCGAATGGAGGAAGTTAGCAAACAAATGCAACAACACAGCACCATGCTAGCTAATATCGCTAAATCTGTGCAGCTTAACTCAGAAGAGTTGGAAGAGTGTAAAACGAAAATAAAAAGCTTGGAAAAACAGATGGAATCTCTCTCGAAAGATAATGATAACATCAAAGCACGTTTATTGATGCAAGAAAGATATAAAAGAAGATGGTGCCTTCGTGTTAAAGGAAAGCCAGAGAAAGTGAATGAAAACATCAGAGCAGAGGTTGTGGAGCTTCTGGGAAGAATCGCTCCAGACCTGAAGACGAAGATGGATGAAGAGGTGGATGTTGTTCACAGAGTCGGGCGAGCGACGGAGAATAAAAACCGACAAATCATCATCCTGTTTGTGAAACGTGCCGTAAGGGATGACATCTGGAAACGAACGAGGGCTTCTCCGGTGTGCAAAGTAGAGGGAATCCGATTCGCCGAAGACTTAACACAAGAGGACTGGAGGTCCAGACAGGCTCTGTGGCCTCAGATCGATCAGGCGAGGAAGGAAGGGAAGGCTGCGGGGTTCAGAGGCCCCTATGGATCCATCGAGGGCAAGCGCATCACAGAAACTCCTGGTATGGGCTGATACTAGTTTGAAAGGAATAATCAGTGGTACAGTTCAGAAGATGGGACTTTTGCCTCAAGATTTTTCTAACCCACCTTCTTATACCTTTCATAAATCTTGCTTATGTGTTCTCTGTTTCAGTTAAAAACTGACATTTCTTTTTTCTCTGTTAATACAAGGGGACTTAAAGACTCAGTTAAGCGCAAAGTTATTTTTCTGTTTTGTAAGGGGCAGCAAGCCAATTGTGTCTTTCTACAGGAAACTCATTCTGATGAGACTGATGTTAAGTTCTGGTCACAACAATGGGGAGATAAAATATTCTTCAGTCATGGTACAAACCGGTCAGCTGGAGTTGCCATCTGCCTCAACAGATGTCCTGGTAAGGTTTTGTGGAACAAGGCAGATAAAGATGGACATTGGATTGCTTGTGTTTTGAATGTGGACAACGTGATGTTTAGTATGGTTAATATCTATGGGTACAACAATGATCAAAAAAACAAAATTTTGCTCTATCAAATTTCAACACTTATCAACGAAATGAAGTCAAAATTCCTCACTGATCAGGTAATAGTTGGTGGTGATTTCAATATAACCCCTGATGAATGGATGGATCGATGGCCCTCAAAATTCTTAAGGGAACACAGTAACCCGATAATGGAAAATTTCACCAAAAATAATAATCTAATTGATGTCTGGAGAACTTTAAATGTAAATGTGAGACAGTTCACTTGGCTCAAACCTAATGGGCTAAGCAGATCACGTATTGATTATTGGTTGGTTTCAAATTCAGTTTTACAATATATTACAGAGACAACAATATCTAATTCCCCTTTAAGTGATCATTGCACTATCTCTCTCAATCTTAAAAACAAAGACCAAAATAATAAATTCAAAAATTATTGGAAATTCAATTCCAAATTGTTAAAAAATGTAGAATACTGTAACGCTATTAAAACACTTATTTTGGATATCAAAAATGATGAGGCTATTGGCACAGCAATATCAAAATGGGAATATCTAAAATTCAGTATTAGAAAACTTTTAAATAACATTTAGCAAAAATCTAAACAAAGTGAGAAGAGAAGAAGAAACAAGTGTGATCAAAGAACTTATGAGTCTCTATAGTAAGTTGAATTGGACTGAAGAAGACAAAGAAAATATCAACAAATTACAATCCAAATTGGATGAGATGTATGTACACAAAGCCAAAGGTGCGTATATAAGGTCCAGAGCCAAATGGATAGAGGAGGGAGGAAAAAAATACAGCCTATTTCTGCAATTTAGAAAAACGGAGACAAGAGTATAATTTAATTTGTAGTCTGATAATAAATGGGGAGGAATGCACAGATAATAAACTCATCTCAAAGGAAGTCCATAATTTTTACAGTAACCTTTACAAATCATCATATTCAGAACAAAATGCCACATCCTTCTTTGACAAATTAAATAATCAAATTCCAATAATTGATGATAACTTTAAAGAAATATGTGATGAAGATTTAAGGTTGGATGAATTTGATTGTGCCATTAAAACCATGGCGTCTGACCGCTCACCAGGGCCAGATGGAATAACAACAAATTTTTATAAACATTTTTGGGAAGATATAAAACTGTTATTATTCCAAGCTATAATTGAATGTATAGATCAAAATGAACTCATGGAAAGCATGAAACAAGGGGTAATCAAACTCATTCCAAAACCCGGGAAAGATAAAAAAATTCTAAATAACTTAAGACCTATAACTCTTTTAAATACGGATTACAAGATCCTCACAAAGGTCTTGGCTACAAGATTAAAAGTTGGCATCTCCAAAATAATTAGTCAAACACAGTCAGGATTTCTTAAAGGCAGATCGATACATAATAATATCCGCTTGGTTTTGGACCTTATTGATTATAATCACCTAATTAAGGATGACGGTTTTATATTGTTTCTGGACTTCCACAAAGCATTTGACTCTATCGAACATGCTTTCATTCTTAATACATTTAAACTCTTTGGGTTTGGTGATACATTTATTGATATGATTGCCATGTTATACAAAGATATTAACAGCTGTGTCTCCCTCTCAGACGGCACATGTCCCAGGTTCAGGATTGAAAGAGGCATCAGACAAGGCTGCAGCATTTCACCTCTCTTATTCATTGTTGCCACTGAATTATTAGCTATCACTATCTTAAATTCTTCCATTAAAGGATTAGAAATAAATAACAACAGATTAATCATAAGTCAGCTTGCTGATGACACAACAATCTTTCTAAAAAATAAAGAACAAATCCCTTTGGCCTTGGATACAATACAGACTTTCTCTCAGGCTTCTGGTCTGCTCCTGAACCTGGACAAATGTGAACTCATGAGTATTCACAATTCCTCTGAATCCTCATTGTATAATATCCCCATCAAAACCGAGGTCAAATATCTAGGAATCTGGATAACTAAATATGCAGATGAAAGGGTAAAAAAGAACATTCAAAATGTTAGTGAAACATGCAAAAAACGCTTAAATATTTGGTTGCAAAGGGATTTAACACTGTTTGGAAGAACTATGTTAACCAAAATTGAGTCATTATCCAGATTAATTTATCCAGCATATTCTTTAGCAATCCCCCAAAAATTTATAAAGGAAATTAATAGAACAAACTTTAACTTTATATGGAAAAATAAACATCATTATATTAATAATAGAGACTTGATAAAAGGTTATGAGGAGGGTGGTATAAAGGCAATTGATTTTGAGATTATGAATATTTTGCTGAAAATTAGATGGCTCCAGTCCTTTTTGAAAAATGATAATGGGATATGGTTTTCACTACCTGCTTTTATTTTTAATAAGGTTGGAGGTATTCAATTTCTGCTCGTATGTGATTTTGAAATCTCCAAGCTTCCCATAAAACTGTCGAAATTTCACCAACAGGTTCTATTACATTGGAAGATGATATTCAAGCATAATTTCAGCCCCCATAATGTACCTTTATGGAATAACAGGGTGATATTGAATCGAAGGAAATCTATGTTTATAGAAGAGTGGTTAACAAAGAAAATTTGGTCTATTTTACATATAATGGATGAAAATGGAAATATACTTGAATTTAATGATTTTAATGCCAAATATAACATGTCCTGTTCATATAACGTATACAAGACAGTTGTACAAAATATTCCAAATGCCTTTATCCAATCAATAAGAAATAATATATTGTGCATATCGTGCCCAAATTTACATAAAGTGAAATTAGATGAGTTGGACCTAGTAAATAAAAAATGTAATAATAAATTTATTAGGAAGTATTTAGTAAATATTTTATTTTCAGGTATAACGAAAAGTTCATTGTCTCTCAGAGATTATAATAAATCTGAAATTTCATCAATTCGAACAAAATATTTAAAATTTCCTATTTCTCCAAAATGCAAAGAAGTCCAGTTTAAAACTATAAACAGTATTTATCCTTCGAATGAATTCATGAAAAAAAGATTCAAATTTGAAGTAGAAAATTGCTATATCTGTAAAACAATCCCTGAAACAACAGAACACTTATTCTATGAATGTGAGTCAGTCCATAATTTATGGAAATCTCTTCATGATTTAATATCTTCCAATTATAGAAATTACAACATTGAATTCTGGTCCTTTCAAAATATTCGAAACAGAGTTGTGCTTAAAGATAAAAGAATTGAATTTTTGATAAATAATTTTATCATTATTACAAAATACTTTATACACAAATGTAGATATGCCAAGTCCACCCCCTCATGGCCTGCTCTTAAAAATGAATTTTCCCTCCTCCAAAAGTGTCTGAGACGCTTAGATATGCCCAATGCAAATAAATTATGCACAATTATAGATGAGCTTCATTTATTCTAGCCCCTTAAAACCCCTTATTTCATTTTTTTTATTATTTTTTATTGGTATTTATTTAATTCCTTTTCCCTTAATTTATTTTTTTTGAAACAAAGAAGGTGTTTTCAAATTTGTAATGTATTTGGATGTTATTTTGAGATTGTCATGTTCAATTGTATGTTCATATTTGTCTGATGTTCAATAAAGTTGAAAAAAAAAAAAGTTTCAGTTTAAATTACAAATATCAAAACTCTATGACTCTACAATATTAACATACAGAGACAAAAGGGTCCGTGTATCTTTTGGGATTTGAATTTTCCTTCAAACGCTGATATTGAAAAAAATAAAGTGCTTATTTGATTTTCGTTTTAAAATACAAAAAACATTTTACTTTTTTGTGGGTCTGAAGGGAATCCTCGAAATTTAAAAATTACTTAGATTTTCTTTCTCTATTTAGCGTAACAAAATACAAAATCAAAAATAAGCAGAAACGAAAAAGGACCGTTTTCTCGTCAGTTGTATCTTGCTGCATCTGTCTGAGTGGGACTCCAGCTCGGATGAGGCCACGGTCAGTGTGGAGCCCAGGTACGCCCCCTGCTGCATGTGGAAGTGTTGTAAGATGAGATATAAGATTTGTGAGCCATCCTCTTTCAGTAAGGCCAGTAAAGAAAACCATTATCTATAGTCACCTTTAATCCTTTATTCTTTTCTTTTTTTTTTAAACAGCACTCATTAATTCCTTCCCAAACTTCCACTGGGAGAAGATTTGGGCGTACTGTAACACGATCAGGGAGTTGGCATGTTTTTAAGTTGCAAAGCAATTTGACATCAGTACTTAAATGTTTCTCTGTTCAGGTTTGATGTTACGTTTATTCATATTTCCACTGAATTCTGTATCATTAAAATGAGAATTTGTAAAGAAGAAGTGTTGTGTGTGTGTTCAGGTGGATTCACAGAGGACGCAAAGTGAATTTTAGATGCACCGTCATTACATTCAGTCAAATAGAAAGATGGGTGAGAGCGGACCGCCTATATTCAGGCAGTAGTGTGGCCTTTTGGGCCAAAAAGGAGAAGCCTGCACCTTCAGAACGGAGCTTTTCCACCGGCGCTTCATGTTTGACATGTGGTCTGGCAGGAGCCAATCACCGCTACGTTTGGTGCAGTTGTCCAATCACCTCCTTGTCCTGGCGGAGTTCATTTGCATTCATGACCTTACGCATCTGAATATAATCGATCAGCTCTTCACGCAGCTAAGAAGAGGAGCGTGTTCGTAACACGTGGTTGGTGTAAGTTTATATGATAATGTTTCAGTTTATATTACAAATATCAAAACTCTGTGACTCTACAGTATTAACATACAGAGACAAAAGGGTCCGTGTATCTTTTGGGATTTGAATTTCCCTTCAAACGCTGATATTTAAAAAAATAAAAAAGAGTGCTTATTTGATTTTCGTTTTAAAATACAAAAAACATTTTAATTTTTTGTGGGTCTTAAGGGAATCCTCGAAATTTAAAAATTACTTAGATTTTCTTTCTCTATTTAGCGTAACAAAATACAAAATCAAAAATAAGCAGAAACGAAAAAGGACCGTTTTCTCGTCAGTTGTATCTTGCTGCATCTGTCTGAGTGGGACTCCAGCTCGGATGAGGCCATGGCCAGTGTGGAGCCCAGGTACGCCCCCTGCTGCATGTGGAAGTGTTGTAAGATGAGATATAAGATTTGTGAGCCATCCTCTTTCAGTAAGGCCAGTAAAGAAAACCATTATCTATAGTCACCTTTAATCCTTTATTCTTTTTTTTTTTTAAACAGCACTCATTAATTCCTTCCCAAACTTCCACTGGGAGAAGATTTGGGCGTACTGTAACACGATCGGGGAGTTGGCATGTTTTTAAGTTGCAAAGCAATTTGACATCAGTACTTAAATGTTTCTCTGTTCAGGTTTGATGTTACGTTTATTCATATTTCCACTGAATTCTGTATCATTAAAATGAGAATTTGTAAAGAAGAAGTGTTGTGTGTGTGTTCAGGTGGATTCACAGAGGACGCAAAGTGAATTTTAGATGCACCGTCATTACATTCAGTCAAATAGAAAGATGGGTGAGAGCGGACCGCCTATATTCAGGCAGTAGTGTGGCCTTTTGGGCCAAAAGGGAGAAGCCTGCACCTTCAGAACGGAGCTTTTCCACCGGCGCTTCATGTTTGACATGTGGTCTGGCAGGAGCCAATCACCGCTACGTTTGGTGCAGTTGTCCAATCACCTCCTTGTCCTGGCGGAGTTCATTTGCATTCATGACCTTACGCATCTGAATATAATCGATCAGTTCTTCACGCAGCTAAGAAGAGGAGCGTGTTCGTAACACGTGGTTGGTGTAAGTTTATATGATAATGTTTCAGTTTATATTACAAATATCAAAACTCTGTGACTCTACAATATTAACATACAGAGACAAAAGGGTCCGTGTATCTTTTGGGATTTGAATTTTCCTTCAAACGCTGATATTTAAAAAAATAAAATAAAGTGCTTATTTGATTTTCGTTTTAAAATACAAAAAACATTTTACTTTTTTGTGGGTCTTAAGGGAATCTTCGAAATTTAAAAATAACTTAGATTTTCTTTCTCTACTTAGCGTAACAAAATACAAAATCACAAAGAAGCAGAAACAAAAAAGGACCGTTTTCTCGTGCCCACAGACCGGATGTTGTCATTGTTTTCTTCTTCTTTTGTTTAACGGAGACCTGCTGCTGCTACCGGCTGCAGGATTTTCGCCACCTACTGTTCTTTATTTATAATAATCTCGCGTTTGGGCGAACGGCAGAATCCAGCGGCCAGGAAGAAGGAGATAGCCTGGTTCCTGTCAGAGCGGCGCGCCCAACCAAAATGTCCCTGGAACCTTACAGCCAGATTATTTTAGCCACGGCTAAACAAGGCCTTTCTTCTACAGAAATCTCTGCACGAATTTAACAAGAAAGCGGGACCAGAAGAGGATTATCTGCAAGAAATATCTGAAAACTTTGTGCTGCAGTTTAATGGGACTGCCCGACACGCAGTTGGAGTTGGAGGTGGTGAAAAGTCGTAGCTGAGGTTTGAACCTCGTCGTGCTACAGATGTCATTTTATGCCCATTCATCGCTACTGCAAGGAATCACTGGTATCCTTATTGGTGCGAGCGTGTTCAGTCTGATTGGATGTTGTATTATTCCCTGCATTAGAAGTGTCACTGTAAGGTCTATAGGTCAATCACACACCAGATGGCCTCTCTGGCTGAGACTTGTCTTCTGTCAGATGTTGAAAACCCAACTGATTTATTTACTGATTGGATTCCTCCTCTTTATGATGATGATGATGATGATGTTTAGGTTTTGAGTTTTTGTATTTTCCCCCAGCTTGCTATCAACCTAAGGACGTCTGTGTCCTACAAAAACAGCTAAATGCATATTTTCACATATATCAGCTAATGATGTGTCTGATGTACTCACTGATCATATGATCATTTTGTATTCTTTAGTGTGACAATTACTGTATAGTTGTGGACTGGTCTGGTCTAACATTTCATTTGTCCATGTTTTTTCTCTCTCCCACAGGATCCTACTCTTCACCCCTCCAACATCATGTAAATTAGCATATTGTATAGTTTTTACTGTTTTTGTATTTTGTGTACTGGTTTTTTGTAAGTTTACTTCATTTTTTCTTTAGATTGTGATTGTATGATGTCTTTTAATGAGACTTTATTTGTTTTGAGGTCTTTATTATGTGTGTAAAAGTCCAAATAAATTCTGTTGTGTTGCCTCTTTTGATATTTCTTAACTCTTTTGCAGACACATTTCCCAATGAGGACTGTTGAATGGATTTGACAGTTTTACTGTGCATGAAGTGAAACAATAAGACATGCCTCATGAACCTTAAACACTAATAAAAGTAAAATCAAGTGAGCTCTTCCTACTGAGAGCTCACTCTGTGTGTATGTGTGGAGCAAAAACATAACTGGAGATTTTAGTAGTTGTGATGGGAAGGCCACAGGTGACACACACCTTTGAAAGAAATTTAAGTAGGGAGCTTTTGGTAAACTGTTGATACTACTTCATATTGTAACATGGTTATAATGACCATGTTGGAAGACAATTGACAGAAGATTCACTGGTTGACTTTGCTTTTGAACATACCTTATATAACATCTATATCTATCTATCTATACCTATATATCTATATATCTATCTATATCTATATATATAGATATATAGATATATAGATATGTTTTTGTGTGTATGCATAAATCTGGCCAATAAAACTGATTCTGATTGAAGTCTTTAATGCATAAAGCCATGGAGTCAGACTGAAAATGAACCCCTGGTAATCTGTGCTCATTCCAAACACCTGTTCTGTGTTGGACCCCCATTCAGACGTTACTGCTGCTTTATGAGGGCAGTCACCGCAGGTCCCTCCTACCACTTCACCCATTAGTCCCGTCCAATCAGAGTCCAGTTTGAGCCGCGCCAAAAATCCGTTGCACCTGTTGCCCATGCGCTAATCAAACCCATGTGACCGGGGAGGAGAGGGCTCAGCCAATAGCAGGGCAGAATCTTATGTAGTGCAGCTTATAAGGCGTTGGGGTAACACTTGCTCGATTTTGCTGTGGAATACAGGATACATCCGTGACGTTCTGTTTTGTTGAAGCTCTTTTTCTGGTTAGTGGATCGAACTGAACTCGTTACCTGTAGACAGAAGAAGCCTGTGTGTTCATGTTTAGCAGGTTATTTGTTATTGTGCTTCCTGGTGCACAGTGAAAGCTGTGGCTGAGAGCAGAGAGACGATTCAGGCCTAGTGGAGCTGGAACTTCGGCGCGAGACAGGAGGTTCACGTGTCCGGAGCAGTCCAGAGGAAAAATGGCGGACGTGGAGGCCATGTAAGGCCCACGCAGAACGTTTAAAATGCAGAGCTTGAGTTGATTTGTGACCAGAGGCTAACATGTTTGTTTATGTGCCGGGTTTCCGCAGGACGGACGAAGGGATCCAGCGGAGCAGCCGAGACCATTTGGGAGAAAGCACGCGCTTGGCGTCGCTCATCGGCTCTACACTTATGCGCGCGTATGTGTGTGTGAGAGAGATCTGAGTGTTGAAGTGCAGGCTTGTGTCTTTAGCTCGGTTGAGATGGGCTTTGTAACCAGTATAGCCGCTTAGGAGTTTGGGACTGGCCAAGTGTTGGCAAGGCTTAGTTGTGGATGGATTCAGTGTGTGGAAGAAACTCGGCCTGCATAGGTTTGGAGCGCGTGTTTGCTTTTGCTGGGCTGTTGCGTCGGTGTTGTCAGTAAGTGGAAGCATATATGCAGTTGTGGTCTGGACATAATTGTGTATATATGGAAGCCTATTGGCAGATAGTAGTGATGGCTCCGGCAACACCGATGCGTCGAGCTCATAGTGCAAAACCCGTGTCGGTGCGCTTGTCGTTTAAGGAAAGTCACATGACTGATATAGGAACTGACACTGACGCGCAAAACTGTTTATAAAGAAGCGCATATGTTAACGGGATGCATCTGCCAAAAGAATCTCTGATCTTTTGCGGTTCATTGTCAAATTAATCAATAATTATGGAGCAGCCTCAAGCCAAAAGAAAGGTTTCCACCGTGTGGGACCATTTTGATCTCATATCGGATCCTCATCTGTTCCGCGTGAGCGGGTGTTTTCTACAGCTGGAGAAGTTGTATCAAAAAAGCGTAACAGACTGAATTTCAAAACGGTTTTTTTTTTTAAAAAATAAAAATATATTAAAAAAAAGAAAATCCCAGTCCACAAGCATCCTCATTCACAACACGTTCACTTAGATTTTCATGTTATGATACATGTTCACATTATTTATTGACTGTATCTAAAAATATCAAAGATTTTAAATTTAAATGAAGATATGAAATAATACAATAACTTAAGTTATATTATTGTATATACTAGGTCATCAAATCAGTGTCAGCTGAGTCTGTCAACTAGGTTGCCTGTAGGGATTTTTAAGGTCCAGCAGGTGTCAGTATTCAGTGACACAGTATCAATACAGTTTGGCAATGTGTCATGATGCCTCATCTACCCATCACTAGCAGATAGTGTTGGCAGCATGGGTTGAGTTGCATGTCTTGTTGCCAGGCTTAATTGTTCAGCAGTGTGGATGAGGCCATGGCCAGGGTAGGCCCTCAGCTGCACCTTGAAGTGTTGCTGAATGTTGAAAATTCCAGGTTAAATATCCAAAGCCTGTGTGTGCATGTGCCTTCTCTGCAGGAAGGATGAGCTGCTCTAGAGAATCATCAGAGGGTAAGAGAAAGCACATAAGTCAACATTGCTCAGTGTTTCTACATTTAAACATGTATTTGTGTGTGGAGCCCAGGTACGCCCCCTGCTGCATGTGGAAGTGTTGTAAGATGTTTTAACTTCCAGAGTTTGACTTGCCTAGCACCTGTGGCTAATGTTGAGTGTGTTTCTTTGTGTGTTGTGCAGGATGGAGGAGCTGCTGATCCAGAGAACCATGAGGATGCATGTTGGCCAATACTGCTCAGTGTTTCTACACTGAAGGATTCATTTGTGTACACTCCCCAGCAACCGTGTGTGTACTGCATCTGAGTGGAAGACCTGGGGAAAAGAACCTCAAGGACTCATCAGTCAGAGTGGTCATGTGACTGTCGGCCTGCTGAAGCAGGGATGGAACCACTGTGTGTAGAAGCACAGGCTGTGTTGTGTAGTTTAGTGTTGTCAGGTTTAGTTGTGGGTATTTGTCACTATATGGATGGCACTGGGGTCAGTGTGGGTTTAGTGTGTGTGAGACATAGTTGCTGCTTGATGGAGAATAAAACTTATGCATGCATTAATGTCTCCTCCTTTCTTTCTGTGTGCAGCTGCTTGTGGCTGAGTGGCCATCCAACTTTGAGGCCATGGGCAATGTGGAGCTCAGGTAAGGCCCCTGCTGCAGCTGGAAGTCAAGCAAAATATTACAAGTTCAAGGACTGACTTGATTAGTATCCAAAACCAATGTCTTTGTGTTTTTCAGCAGGAGGGAGGAGCTGAGTGAGAGGACCATTTGAGACCAGGTGAGCAAGAGCCACATTGTAGTGTTTCTACACTTATGCATGCACTAATTTTAGTGTGTGTGTTGTAGGTGTATGTGAGGTGGAGCCAGTGAAGGTGCTGCTGGTGAGGATAGAGCGCCATCCTGTGGGAGTGAGGGACACACTGTGGCTGTTGTGTGTTGTCAGAGCTCTTTGTGGTAAGTGGATTAGAAAAAAAAATCAAGGGCTGTTTCAAAGGTGGTTTGTGTGCTGATGCTTCCTGTTTGTGTTTCTCTTGCAGGATGGCAGAGCTTATTTGGAGGGTCATGAGAGACCAGGTGAGACGTTGCCTGTTGGTTAACATTGTTTAGTGTTTCTACACATGCATGCATTCATTTCTGTGTGTGTGTGTGTGTGTGTGTGTGTGTTAGTGAGCGAGAGAGAGAGAGAGAGAGAGAGAGTGATAGGGTGAGTGTTGGAAGTGCAGGCCTGTCTTCAGCTCAGTTTAGATGGGCTTTGTTCTGTATCCAGGTGCATTGGAGTTTGGGTCTGGCTGAGTATTGTCAGGGCTCAGTTGTGGATGGATTCAGTGTGTGTGAAAAGCATTGAGGTCGGTGTAGGTTTAGAGTCTTTGTTCTTGTGTCAGTATTGTCTGTAGGTGGAAGCATATACAGTCCATGACAAAGGTCTTGTCACTCATCCAAGTTGTAGAAAAAACAAATAATAACTTGACTGGAATCAGAAATAGCTTATATGAAAGGCAAAGCTCTTTAGATTATGCCTGTTATACCACAATAAAGTTTTGTATCATTCATTGAGTTTTACCATTTAATTAGGACAGAAAGGTCAGATTGTGCTTGGACAAAAGTCTTGTCGCATACAAAAATAATGTGCTTTACAAATTATTCTTTATTTTGAATACACAAACATGCTACAATAACATCAGAACATAAAGTCATGGTGCCTTGGAAAAAAAGAATTAATATCATGTATGACTCCCATGAGCTTGGAGGACTGCATCCATACGTCTCGGCAATGACTCAGATAGCTTATTGATAAAGTCATCTGGAATGGCAAAGAAAACAGTCTTGCAGGACTCCCACAGTTCATCCTCCAAGCCTCCTTCTTCATCTTACCCCAGACATGCTCAATAATGTTCATGTCTGGTGACTGGGCTGGCCAATCCTGGAGCACCTTGACCTGCTTCACTTTCAGGAACTTTGATGAGAAGGAGTGCCATCCTGCTGAAGAATTTGCCCTCTCTTGTGATTTGGAATGTGATGGGCAGCAAGAATTTCTTGATAGTTCAGGCTGTTGATGTTGCCATCCACTCTGCAGATCTCTTGCACACCCTTACTGGATGTAATCCCAAACCATGATTTTTCCTCCACCAAACTTGACTGTTTTCTGGTTGAATCTTGGGTCCATGTGGGTTCCATCAGATCTTCTGCAGTATTTGCAGCTATTGGGATGCAGTTAAAGGATAATTCATCAGAAAAATCAACTTTCTGCAACTTTTCCACTGTCCATCCTTTCTGCAAGGTATATGACTTTTCTTTGTTTGGAGTCATCTGTGAGGACTGCCAGAGAGTAAATGTAGTTGTAATAATTTGAGTTTTAGGTCAATTTTTAGACAAATAGTTGATATGTAGATGAAACAGTGCAGGCTGTGCTGTGTGGATGTCAGATTCTCAGGCTTTAAACTGTGAGGTGTTAGATGCACCACTTAGACTTGATAGACTTTTAAAAACTCTGTTCTTTTCTTGTTTAAACAGACCAAACCTATGTTAGAGAGCTGTATGTTTTGGCTGTTGGCCTGTGGTGTCTGGGTGCCATAGTGTAAGAGTTTAAACTGTGAGGTGTTGGATGCAATAGTAAGACTTATAGGTAACATTAGCTGTACCACTTTGACTTTAGACATGAATTAAATAAGTAGATGTGTGTAATAGTTGGCTTTATATGTCTGACTTGTTTGGTATGACCACATGTATGTTAGAGTTTGGCACTGTGACTTTTAGACTGTGGTGTGTGGACGCCAGGCTGAGTTTAAACCCAGATGTGACAGAGTGACAGATGTTCAGTGTTTTTACACATATCCATTAATGTCTCTCTCTTTCCAGGTGTATGTGGCTGAGTGGGGCTCTGGCTTTGATGAGGCCATATCCAGGGTGGAGCTCAGGTACGCCCCCTGCTGAATGTGGAAGTGTAGCAGAATGTTTCAAATAGGTTTGACTGTTTGTACCTGGATCTGATGTAGAGTGTGTTTGTCCTGTGCAGGATGGAGGAGCTGATCCAGAGGACCATGAGAAACAAGGTGAGAGAGAGCATGTTGGTCAGTGTTTCTACAGATATGCATGCATTCATTTCTCTGTGTGAGTGAGTTTAGATTGTTTGTGCTTGTGTCAGTGTCGTCTGTAGGTGGAAACACATATACACAAGCACTAAAGTGGCCTGAGGAGATGTGACCTGTCCTGCTTCATTGCAAGCTCATAGGTAAGGCACAGGAGGTTGTGTTGTAGTGTTTCTACACTTATGCATGCACTAATTTTAGTGTGTGAGTGAGCGAGAGAGAGTGTGTGTTGTAGGTGTATGTGAGGTGGAGCCAGTGAAGGTGCTGCTGGTGAGGAAAGAGCGCCATCCTGTGGGAGTGAGGGACACACCGTGGCTGTTGTGTGTTGTCAGAGCTCTTTGTGGTAAGTGGATTAGAAAAAAAAAATCAAGGGCTGTTTCAAAGGTGGTTTGTGTGCTGATGCTTCCTGTTTGTGTTTCTCTTGCAGGATGGCAGAGCTTATTTGGAGGGTCATGAGAGACCAGGTGAGACGTTGCATGTTGGTTAACATTGTTTAGTGTTTCTACACATGCAAGCATTCATTTCTGTGTGTGTGTGTGTGTGTGTGTGTGTGTGTGTGTGTGTGTGTGTGTGTTAGTGAGAGAGAGAGTGAGAGAGCTAGGGTGAGTGTTGGAAGTGCAGGCCTGTCTTCAGCTCAGTTTAGATGGGCTTTGTTCTGTATCCAGGTGCATTGGAGTTTGGGTCTGGCTGAGTATTGTCAGGGCTCAGTTGTGGATGGATTCAGTGTGTGTGAAAAGCATTGAGGTCAGTGTAAGTTTAGAGTCTTTGTTTGTGTCAGTGTCGTCTGTAGGTGGAAGCATACAGACATTTATCTGTTTTAGAGCTGGTTTGGGCTTTTTAGGCAGAGCTATAAATTCAGCTTCTTCCTTATTACTTAAAGCTATTTTTTTTACATTTTAATTACTGTCACTTTATTTATGACTAATAGGTATGAATTTTATGCATTTATTTATTCAGACATGTTTATCCTCTCTAGTATATTGTATTAAGCAGCTCTCTTGCTTACTATATATATCTGAGTGTGTATATGCACTCATTTATGCAGGAGATGCTACGTTGTGTGTGGAGACACCTGGTTGGCGTCTTAAAGGGAGAGTCTCAGACACTGTGCTACACTTCCAGCCTTTTACACACTCTACCATTGACTGGTGTAGCCCACGGCAACATTTGGGCCATAAAAAGCCAGAAACCATCATTATGCCCATAGACATGGAAACCATTTTATAGACTTGTTGCTGAGTGGACAGTATGTGTCTAATTTGCAGATATTGTGTGTGTATGTGTAGGTGCTGTGTTGTGTGGACAAACAGGGTATCCTGTCGTGGCCTAACCCCAGTCCAGAGACCGTGCTGTTCTTCAGCGGACGGGTGGAACCACCTCACAACAGCCAGGATGATCTCAGAGACGACCTGTCCGTCAACTCCTACTGCCGAATGGAGACGGATGACGACAGGGATCAGAATCAGAATCAGATCAGAATAACTTTATTGATCCCCGTAGGGAAATTCTTACTGTTACTTAACTCCCAGTTGAAAATGAAGAGGAAAATTGCACATAGTTCGATGTAGGTGTTAGATGTATAGTTAGTTAGATGAGGTGTGTGTTTGTGTTTTCTCTGGCACCTTTTAGCCTCACCAGCAGCCCCAATTCACCACCTGATAAGGCACAGTCTTGTATCCACTCCTGACTAACTGTGACTGCTGTACAGGCCCAGGAGGGGCAGGCTCTGCTCTGTCTACCGGCAGAGTCCTCCACCCAGCTGGGGGAGGGGCCCGAGCCGAGCGAGACCTCACACGACAGCATTCGCTCATCTGACACGGCCCGGCTTCGGCGTTCCTGCCAGCCCGCACACAGTCGCACCAAACACCACTCTGGATCCAACGTGAGCTTCAGCCACGACACTGAGGGAGGCGAGGACGACCAGGCCCAGGTAGAGCTTAGACCTGAAACTGTACGAGCCGTTGTGAAAATAGGAAACATGCTATTGATTCAGTAAGCTGATGTAACTTTACTATTCCTGCTATGTTGTGATGTTGTTGGTCTTTTCATTTCTGTCCCATTTGTCTCCAGGACTTTGCAATGGGCTGCCCAGAGGTGGAGGCAGAGGACTTTGTGTGTGACTACCACCTGGAGATGCTGAGCCTGTCACAGGACCAGCAGAACCCAACCAGCATCCAGTTTGATCATCTCTCCTGGCAGTGCCACCTGCCCTCCCTCAAGCCACTGGGCCTCAACATCATGCTGAACCTCTGCAACGCCAGCGTCACCCAGCAGCTCTGCCGCTTCTCTGACCACCTGTCCAACCTGGCTCTGCAGGAGAGCCACGGCTCTGTACTGCCTGTCTACGTACCCTGGGGGCTCTGTGAGCTCTCCAGGCTCATAGGTGAGCTGCTTTGACATCTGGTTGGTTTAGAGCCACCTGTTAATACCATGACCTAGTTTGCCTCATAGTTTGGCTTTTTGTTAGGTCATGTGAAAACACAGTGATCAGAGGTTCAGAGGATTTTTCTTCAGTGGTAAAAGCTGATCTGGCTTTCATCCCACTCAGCATGAACTCCAGATTACATTTTACCCCAGAATAAAGTCCTTGCATACAGTTGGAGACAAAAGTATTGGCACCCCTGTCAGTTTGACATGTTTTGCATAAAGCAAGGGCTTAATGCAATTTTTTATTGAAGCAAAGTAAATGAACATTTCAAAACAATGATGTGATCAACAAAAAACAAGAAATTATTTTGCAGTCTGACAGAAATTTTACAAAAACATAATTGGTTGGTGACAAAAGTATTGGCACTTAGCAGTTAGTACTTTGTGTGTCCACCTTTGGCCTTTACAACTGCTTGTAATATGTTCTTGTAGCTTGATATCAACTGCTGACACCTCTGCACAGGTGTTTTGGCCCATTCTTGCTGGCAGATGGTCTTCAGTTCAGTCAGACTGGAAGGCTTTCTTGAAGCAACTTCAACTTTCAGATCTGCCCATAACATCTCAATAGGGTTGAGATCTGGGCACTGGGACGGCCACTGTAGTACAGAAATCTTCTTTTCCTTCAGAAATTCTGTTGTTGATTTTGCTGTGTGCTTCAGATCGTTGTCATGCTGAAAGTAGAAACGTCGACCCAGTAGCTGCCTTGCTGATGGGAGCATTTGATCACAAACTATTTCTTGATACATGGTGGCATCCATCTTTTCCTTCATGATGTGAAGAGTCCCAGTGCCTGCACTACTGAAGCATCCCCAAACCATGATGGAACCGCCATTGTGCTTTATAGTAGGCACCAGATGCTTTTCGTCCAAGGCTTGTCCTAGCTCTGTCCAAATATAGTGAGGGCCATTAATTCGGAACAACTCTATTTTTGACAGTACTTTTGAGAAGAAGCTGTCAGATTCACTTACATACTTTTTAGCATACTCCAGTCGCGTCTTCTTGTAGACAGCTCTCAAGTAAGGCTTTTTGATGAATCGACATCCTCTGTAGCCGTTTCTGCTGAGTGTTCTCTGTACAGTTCTTGTGTGTACAAATGTTCCAGATGTTTCCAAGTTTTTCCTGATATCCTTGGCTGTAAGTCCAGGGTTCTTTTTGACCTCTCGCACAACTTTTCTAGCACTTCTGTTCTCAATCTTTCATGGATGTCCACATCTAGGCCTGTTTTCAACTGTAGCAGCCAGGTTGAACTTTTTGATCATTTCTCTCACTATTGACTTAGGCATTTGGAACTTTTCTGCAATTTTCTTGTAGCTGTTCCCTTTCTGGTGGTCAGTTACAATGCACTCTCTAACTTGCAAACTGACTTCTTTAGACATCCCCATGATGCTTGGCTAGTGAGCAAGTTCAAGTTGAATAAAACTTGGCTGTCCCCCTTTTTATCTCTGGGTAAAGCCATCTAACAACTACCAACAGGTGTGTCAACACTTAACAACCCTGAATCTGTCTGCATGATTCAGTCTTGAAAAGTTAACAAAATATAAAAGGTGCCAATACTTTTGTCACCAACCGATTACATTTTTGTAAAATTTCTGTCAGACTGCAAAATCATTTCTTGTTATTTGTTGATCACATCATTGTTTTGAAATGTTCATTTAGTTTGCTTCAATAAAAAATTGCATTAAACCCTTGCTTTATGCAAAACATGTCAAACTGACAGGGGTGCCAATACTTTTGTCTCCAACTGTAGATTAAATTTCTGAGCACTGTGAGAAGATCTATTTCTCACATGGTCTTCATGATAAATTAAGGCTACAAGCAAGTTGCTGCTATGTTGGATTGATGGACTGGAGTGGGAGTACTACACCTGGCTGAACTGCAAGTGAACCATAATTAAAAAATGGCCCTGAAGGGCCCTTCCTATAGAGAGCTGCAAGTTCCTGAGTTCCTGCTCAAACCCAGTTTGCTGTCCTAGTGGACACCCAGGTATTTGTTCTCCTGTACCACCTCCACCATCTGTCCCCTAATGAAAAGAGGAGTAGCAGGAGTCCTGGGTCTCCTGAAGTCCTCCACCAGCTGCTTTGTTTTGCTGATGCTGAGCTGCAGGTGGTTCAGCTCACACCAGTCCACAAAACCAGCCACCGCCCTCTGGTGACACATCCTCCCCCCTGATGCATCCAGCAGCTGCAGAGATCTGAGAGCTTCTGTAGGTGGCAGGTCAGAATGCTGTACCTGAAGTCCGAGGTGGACAGGGTAAAGGGGACAGGACAGTCCCCTGTGGAGCTCCCGTCAGCAGTGGCTGCAAGCAGCAGGTTGTAGCAATCACAATCATAGGTTTAAACAGCTGAGACTCAGCGTCTGTCCCACTCCTCACCAGATGATGGCAGTGATGTACAGAGTTGTTGTTGGCCAGTGAAGACATTCATCCATTTCCCAATGTTTAGGTGTTTCACTGTAGGCAGAGGCTCCGGGTTGGTGTGAAACATCATTTAAACTGATCATCAGTATCAGATGATGTGCTGTTTGTGGGAAGTAAGAGAAGTTTTCAGAACCAAATTAGATCATGTCTTATTATCTATTACCCTCATCTTTTCCTTTGTGTGTCTGTTTGTGTTTGTGTGTCAGGATTCACTCCTGGTGCAGGGGAGCTGTTCAAACAGGAGAACCACTTGGCTCTGTACCAGCTGCCATCTGGAGAGAAAACCAAGGAGTTAACCTCCCGCCACCTTCATTACTTCACCAAACGCCAGCCTCCCATGTCCCACCTCATCTCTCTGTTCGTACGAGACTCCTCCTCCAGTAAGTCTATACACACTTCAGTCAACCTGTGTCGTTCTGCTGCTCTGTTTTCTTTTATTTTACAGTTTTTAATGAAAAGAGCTGATTTTTTTCTTATATGTACTTGGTGTATTTTGCTGTGTTACTTGTCCTTTGTCTGTCTCTTCACCAAATAGATGAGCAAGTTAAAAAAAAAAAAAAGGTGTTTGTGTGTATTTTCATGTCTGCTAATGTTATTCTCACTGTCTTTCTCTAACCTCTCTGTTGTAGATAACATCCAGATGCTGTCACATGGCTCGGCTGACCTCATCCTGGAAGCCTGCACTGACTTCTGGGATGGAACTGATATCTACCCCCTGTCGGGCTCAGACAGGTGCCGTCACACTGATCGCTCTTCTGTGGCTGTAAATCTTGAGTCAGACACAAGTATCAAAGTTTCATAAGCACAGCACAGGTGATATCATCCATATCTACACTCAGCTGCCACTTTATTATCCATGAAGCTCATCATGTTCAGGTTTTCTTCAAACTGTTTTAGAGACGTTGCTTCAGCGTTCTGATCATTTTGGAGGCTGCAGTTTGTGATGCTGTTGAACTGTACAGTATATACAGAGGTGTTTCTGTTATTTAACCTGCCCTCACTGATATCAATAGGGTGGACAAAATAATAGAAGCTGCCACCTGAGTGTTTATTTCTACACTCTGCTCTTGTGTTACAGAAAGAAGGTCCTGGACTTCTACCAGCGGGTCTGTCTGTCAGGTTACTGCTCAGCCTTTGCCTACAAACCCATGCAAGTGTCACTGTCAAGCCAACTGAATGGGAAGTGTGTAGAACTGGCCCCCGGTCCCAGCCTCTTCTCTGGAGTGGAGCTGCCCTCCACCACCCCCATCAAATACAACTCCTGTAGGAACAGCTGGAGCTCAGATGGTAAGAGTTCGTGACGGAGGGACGGATTAATTCAAGTAATGAAACAGTAATAACACAACTCGTTTTCCTGTCTCTTTTGCTTTGATCGTCTTCCCTTGTCATGTGTGCAGAGGGTATAGGTGAGGGGGTGGAGCGTGAGGACTGCGTCCAGGCCCTGAGTGGGCAGATCTTCATGGGAATGGTGTCGTCTCAGTTCCAGGCGAGGCTGGACACAGTCCGGCTTATCGATGCCCTGGTCACAGCTTGCATCCGCTTTGTTTACTTTTCTATGGAGGATGAGCTCCGCAGCAAGGTGAACACACACAAGCTCCAATAAACATTTGATAGTATCTAGTTTATGTTGGATGAAGTGATCAAGGTGTAGTACTCTTTCATTTGGACAATAAATGGACTCCTTAATCTGATGTCTCTCTGTGTCTCTGCTGACAGCACATTGTTTTTTCCACATTCACCAAAATAAATGTGCATTTCCCAGCATGCATCTGATTCTAGTCCACAACAAAAAGCTGTCATTTTGAGAGTATGTGTTTATGTGGCTCATTTTGTGTCTGTGCAGGTTTTTGCTGAGAAGATGGGTTTAGAGACGGGCTGGAACTGCCACATCTCTCTGACCCCAAACGGAGACAGTCCCTGTGATGGAGCTCCATCCAGCCCCAGTCACGGTTCCCTGCACGAAGACCTGAACCAAGGTACCAAACCTGTGTTTGCACAACCTGAGGATATTATTCATTTTATTACATTTACTGTTGGGGTGCACTTCATGACTGTCCTTCTGTCTGCAGGTGTGATGTGGACATCAATGTAGGTTGTCATGGTTTCTGTGTTTAGTCTTGCTGTTTAATTACACAGACATAGATTTATCATTTGAAGAGTAAACCCACATGATTTCTGGATCAGAACTCGTCAAATTATGACATTACCCTGTTCTATGGGGTGGTCACAGTTTGAATTACATTGTATAACTTTACGTGAGATTTTCCATTTTATGTTAGTTTATGCTTCTTTTAGGGGAAATAACAGAAAGGAGTCCTGTAGAAGTGCAGGTCTGACACGAGTGATGTCTGTTCATTTGAGTTTTACAGAGTATCTCTAACTTTGCCGACTGTCTTCATATGTGATTCAGATTCTCGGGATGAAGCAGAAGGTCCTTTGCTGCCAGTTTCCAGCCCACAGACAGTGATGTGCCCAGCTTCCTGGAGGACTGCAACAGGGTAACAATACCTTTTATTAAAACCACTCAAACTACAATGGAGAAATATCAGTATCTGTTTTTCATGCAGCTGTATAATACAGACAGATTCCTCTGTCTTATGCTTTGGTAACCAGCAGGAAATTGTGCTTTGTTTTGAAATTATTTTACATTAGTCTGAATCATTTTCTCTCCCTGCCCTTTGTCAGGCCAAGCTACCTCGTGGGATCCACCAGGTCCGTCCTCATCTGAAGAACATTGATAATGTGCCTCTTTTGGTGCCACTCTTCACTGACTGCACCCCTGACAGTGAGTATTCTTTATGTGTTTTATAGAATGAATCACTCTGCTTATGGGTAATTCAACTTTTTTGGAAAACTTTTTCATCTTACTTTTTAAAGATGTCCTCTGACTCCATTGTCTTCCTCTGCCCCTCAAGGGTGAAACAGATTCTAATAAGGAAAAGCGATGATTAATAACCAACGAGGCTTATTTCAAGGAAAGAATGAAAGATCTGTGTCTTCGATATACTCAGTGTTTGCTTTAGAGTACTGTAGACATTTACTTACAGTGGAGTTCTCTTCACAGCCATGTGTGAGATGATGAAGATCATGCAGGAGAACAGGGAGGTTACATGCTGTCTGGGAAGCTCCGCCAATTTCCGCAACAGCCGCCTGTTCCTACAGAGTGACATCAGGTATACACTCATTAATGAAGTACATCCTGTTTTTTCAAATTTGAAAATCAATGTTAATGAGACTAGATTTTCATTTTTATCACAATTAAAACCAGTAAAAATTCTGAAGCAATATTTCTGCTATTAAAAAAATGAAAACTCATAGTAATACTATCTAGCCATGCAGAGAGTTGTAGTCTTGTTTGTCAGGGTTCAGGGATACCTGTCACTGAGATTCCTACTTCCATCTCATTCAAATAAACCGTGGTGGCCGTCCGGCTCTGTCTGAAAAGGAGAAGAGGTCCTTTAGACTCCGTTGGCAGCGGACTGTCCAAAATTGAAGGACTCCGGAGTAAATGCAGTTTTGTGAAACATATATTCAAGCAGTTTTGTGAAAGATGATGCAAATAGTGCAAGTGCTGGAACAGACATTGTTTAAGTTATGGTTAACACTTACCTTTACCTGTCTGGTGTTCGCTCTGGGGTGCGTTGCTGAAAAGAGTCCCCTAGGTCAGCGGACCGTGTTAAGAACGTTCCGGGTACGACCAAGTGGCAGGACAAGAAAGGGGGGAGTCTGGAAATTGTATTGTATTGTAAAATGTATATATTTATTGTAATTATATTTATGGTGTTTGTTTTGGGGTTTAGGTTACAGCAGGCAGGTTATTTTAAATATTTTGGTTAAATATAGTATTCACATTTTTTTTTAATATAAGTCAATTATGCTTATGAATGTATGTTTAGGAACACCTGTGAATGTATGCACCCAATCACACCTACCAGAACACAGTATAAAAGGGCGCCAATTTTAAATCTGCTGTTGTTGCTGGTTAGGTTTCACCTATGGTTTGCTGCCGTACCTGTGCTGCTGTTAGAAAATAAATATATGTCTATGCATATTCCATCTTCGCCTTGGCATTTTCTTCTTTCTGAAGTCTCTGTTGTCAGAACGGCCATTCTAACAAGTACAAATGCAATCCCTTTCACCTCCATTGTACTAGCTGGAGACAGATACCTCACTACTAGAGGTAAATGGGAAAATATTTTCTAGTTTGTGTGTACTGACCCTTTAACAGCTTGCCATAGTCCAGCAACATTGTTTTGACTGATTATACAATAATTATGTAACAAACTACTTCTCATTCTCAGTCCACATGATTTTTCATCGTCCTCTCTCCACAGCATCGCTCTGGACCCTCTGTACCCGTCTCAGTGTTCGTGGGAGACATTTGGCTATGCCACCGGAGGAGGCTTCAACGGAGACGCTGAGGGTCTGTCTCCTCTGAGGCTCTCAGGACAGCTCAACAGTCTGGGCTGCTCTGTCACCTTCCACCAAGGAGAGAGCGTCAGCATGGTCAAGCTCATAGAGCAGGTTGGACACACACACACACACACACACACACACAGATACACTAAGTCAGAACGAGACACTTATATATGAATTCATTTGCTTTTTGGGTGAATCTTTTCCAGGCGCGACACACGACCTATGGCATCCGCAAATGCTTCCTCTTCCTGCTGCAGTGTCAGCTCAGTCTGGTCATCATCCAGGTGAGAGAGCACTTCACAAACTCAGAACATGTGGATTTATATGGATTTATATGTACAAATACATTTCTCTGTGTGTATCATTGCTAACAGGCTAAAAGGCTAAAGACCTAATTAATATTGTGATGTACATTTCTGAATAAATAAATGAAGGAAGTGCTTCTGGTGTTTGTCCGTAGTTCTTAGCCTGTCTGGCTCAGCTTCCTCCTCCAATGAACACCACTGACATCCTCTGGCTGTCCTGCTTCAGCTGCCCACTTCTAAGGTACACACATAATAAAACACTGTGAACTGACAACACTGTGTTATTTCACTGTGTTTATACATTATAGTAATGGTCCATTTGTGTTCTCAGTGTGTCACTTCTGGGGAAGCCTCCAGACACTTCAGTCATGGCAGTTGCCACAGGGAAGAACCTAGATACCATTCCAAGAAAGGTGGGATCCTGCCTCTCAGATCTTCCACATCTACTGAACCTAGAAGCCTCACTTACTGGATTATTACTGCTAAAGCTTAGACAAACATTTATATAATATTAATTAGTAGCATTTAGTGTACATACTGTGTAGTGATATAGTGGAAACTTCTTCCAGTCAAATGAAGTCTCTAGAAAAATATTCCAGGAGAAAACTTTCATAAAAGCAGTAATGATAATGATAAATACCACAGACAACAAACAGCTGCTCTTTCTGCACCTTGTGTATTTACTGCATCTACACTTGGGGCCATTGATCAAACATGAATGACTAGTTATGTATACATGTACTTCTGTGTGCTTTTTAATCTCCTTTAAACTGTTACTCCTCTTTGACCAGACCCAGAACTACTTCCTTGGCTGTTTCCTGTTGAAGTTTGCTCTGACAGTGTGTGCCTACCTGTTGGCCTTTGGGTTTACGCTGCAGGAGGTCTGCCTAAGCAGAGGCAACAACACCACCATCACCTGCCACATACTCACAGCCAGGTAAAGAGAAGCACTGTCTCTAACTGTCCCACTGTCCTAAGTACACCAGCTGTACCAGCTGTGAGAACAGACACACTAGAATCGATGAACTGATGAATGAAGTAACAGTTTTCCTGTGTGACTGCAGCTCTTCAGACGAGGCTCCTCAGTGGTTCAGTGAGCTGTCTAATGGCCTGCTGCTGACTCAGAAGGTCATGGCAGGGTTCCTCGTCTTACACACAGGTAGGAACTCTCTCTGTCATATTGAATACTGTACTGTAAGCTGTGGTCAAGCTTACTCGTGTCTTTTTATATGATTCAAACCAATCCCTTTCTTCTGTTCTTCACATTGTTGTTCACATTCTCTTGTTGCTGACCTTATTTTCCAGTGGTGATCTCCCTCAGCTACGTCCACCGCTCTCAGCCTCTGTGGAGAAAGAGTCCGTTCAGCAATACCTGGTGGTGTCTCACTGTACCTGTGGTGTAAGTTAGCACATCATTTGTATGCTCTATGGTTCATCTGTGTTTAAGCCAGTTTAGCTCTTACATCCTCAACGGTCCTGCTGTAACTGTAAGAGATTTTAATTTAGAACTCTGTGTCAGATATCACCCACTGCAGCACCACACAGAGTCGCTAAGTAGAAAGTTCTAGAGTGATCATCAGAAGAAAGACATCATTCATGTAGCTTGTTTCACAGTTCAGTGACTGACTAATAAAAGTAAAATCAAGTGAGCTCTTCCTACTGAGAGCTCACTCTGTGTGTATGTGTGGAGCAAAAACATAACTGTAGATTTTGCTGAGTAGTTGTGATGGGAAGGCCACAGGTGACACACACCTTTGAAAGAAATTTAAGTAGGAAGCTTTTGGTAAACTGTTGATACTACTTCATATTGTAACATGGTTATAATGACCATGTTGGAAGACAATTAACAGCAGATTCACTGGTTGACTTTGTTTGAACATACCTTAAATGACACACACATATATATATATATATATATGTATGTAGTTTGCATTATCCAGATTCAGACTGACCCACTGCACTTTTGGTATTTGTGGAAAAAAAGTAGTTGTGTTATTGTTCTGTAGTGCCTGAGAGCAAAGGAAAACCAAAGTCAGATTCCTTGTGTGTATGCATAAATCTGGTCAATAAAACTGATTCTGATTGAAGTCTTTAATGCATAAAGCCATGGAGTCAGACTGAAAGTGAACCCCTGGCAACCTGTGCTCATTCCAAACACCTGTTCTGTGTTGGACCCCCATTCAGACGTTACTGCTGCTTTATGAGGGCAGTCACCGCAGGTCCCTCCTACCACTTCACCCATTAGTCCCGTCCAATCAGAGTCCAGTTTGAGCCGCGCCAAAAATCAGTCGTACCTGTTGCCCATGCGCTAATCAAACCCATGTGACCGGGAAGGAGAGGGCTCAGCCAATAGCAGGGCAGAATTTTATTTATTTTTTTTTTTTTTTTTGCAGGTGAGGGGTGACGCTGGCTCGAGTCTCCCGTGGAATACGGGATGCCTCTGTAACGTTCTGCTTTGTCCAAGCTCTTTTTCTGGTTAGTGGAGCGAACTGAACTCGTTACCTATAGACAGAGGAAGCCTGTGTGTTCATGTTTAACGGGTTATTTGTTATTGTACGTTCTGGTGTACAGTGAAAACTGTGGCTGAGAGCAGAGAGACGATTCAGAATCAGAATCAGATTTGTTGGCCAAGTTTGTACATACAAACAAGGAATTTGACTCCGGTTTTTCTTGCTCTCATGCAGTACAACAACAAAACAACAACACACAACCAACGGAACAACAATTTTATTTCATTTTATTTATTTATTTATTTATTTTCCCCAGTTACTAATGGTGCAATGGGTCAGTCTGAATGTGGGTAGTTCAAAAAGATAACTATATAACTATTTACATATATATAAATATATATATATTCAGACGATTCAGGCCTAGTGGAGCTAGAACTTAAGCATACACTTATGTGTGTGTGAGAGAGATCTGAGTGTTGAAGTGCAGGCTTGTGTCTTTTGCTCGGTTGAGATGGGCTTTGTAATAGTGCTGCACGATTTGATGAAAATGTGCGATTGCGATTATTGTGGACAATATTGCGATTACGATATTCTAAATGAATGGTGTCATGAGTCCACTTGCTTGAATATCAGGGACAACACAGAATAATGATAGTTTGTGTATTACTCAACTCAAAACATACACGACACACACAAAAATACAAAACCTGAAGATTACAGACTGTTTGTTCCAAATAACTTAATATCAAAAAATAAAAAAAAGTTTGAAAATAAAGATATTTTCAAAATGCATCCGTGATAGTACGTTGTGGTTCTTTCAGGCGGTTTTCACTTTTATCTTTCACGTTACTTGGTTGGGCTTTTATTTGCATGCGCTCATCGAATTTTTCTGTTGTCTCAAATGTTGATAGAGATTGGTCGTATTACCTGGAGACGTAGCGACTTTAGCTTTGCAGGTTTTACACAGCACGTCTTGCTGTTCAGGGTCGTGATACCTGAATCCAAAGTATCGCCATACAACAGAAGTAGCATTTTTTTTCCCTACCAGCTCTGCTTGTCCCTCATGTTCCTCCTCAGCGTCCATGTCGTTCACTACTGTTTGCCGAAAGCCGGGTAGTCACGTGACCATACCTGCGGCTGCCCACAGCGTGTGGATGTGCCGTCAATTACTCCACATTGCTTTACATTGAACATGACATTAAATCGCAAATCGCAGTCTTTTATGCGCTTACGTAATCGCACAGCGTGACATCGCGATTGCGATTAGATTAATTGTGCAGCACTACTTTGTAACCAGTATAGCCGCTTTGGAGTTTGGGACTGGCCAAGTGTTGGCAAGGCTTAGTTGTGGATGGATTCAGTGTGTGGAAGAAACTCGGGCATCCGTAGTTTTGGAGCACGCGTTTGCTGTTGCTGGGCCGTTGCGTCGGTGTTGTCTGTAAGTGGAAGCATATATGCAGTTGAGATCTGGACACAACTGTGTATATGTTTAAGCCTATCAGCAGATAGTGTTGGCAGCATGGGTTGAGTTGGGGGTCCTGTTGTCAGGCTTAATTGTGGGTAACTTGGTGTGGATGGCCCTGGGTTGGGTATAGGGTGCGTGTTCAGCAGTGTGGGTGAGGCCATGGCCAGTGTAGGCCCTCAGCTGCACCTTGAAGTGTTGCTGAATGTTGAAAATTCTAGTTTTAATATCAAAAGTGTGTGTGTGCATGTGCCTTCTCTGCAGGAAGGATGAGCTGCTCTAGGGAATCACCAGAGGGTAAGAGAAAGCACATAAGTCAACATTGCTCAGTGTTTCTACATTTAAACATGTATTTGTCTGTGTGTTTAGCAGGTAGCTGCATCTGTCTGAGTGGGACTCCAGCTTGGATGAGGCCATGGCCAGTGTGGAGCCCAGGTACGCCCCCTGCTGCATGTGGAAATGTTGTAAGATGTTTGACTTGCCTAGCACCTGTGGCTAATGTTGAGTGTGTTTCTTTGTGTGTTGTGCAGGATGGAGGAGCTGCTGATCCAGAGATGTAGCATTTGATGCTGCGTGAGCTCTGTCCTTTCTGCAGAAATTGATTACTCTGTAAACCTTATCTTATAATAAAGTATCAAAAGACAATAACTGTCTAAAGAATTCTATTTCACTTCTCATCAGGGGTAAAGTTTTTTTCCACCACAAACGTGGCGACGAGGATGGGATTGGACGTGTGATCTGGACTCTGTTGGAAAGACAGAAAAGCCAGCTGCAAAGAAAGATTCCTCCCTGTGGGTGAGAAGCTGTCCTCAGACGGAGCCCGGTCATCGCTCCAATCCCGAAGGATTTAAGGGGAAAGAATCACACACGGTGAGAAGTGTCTTGATGTTGCTTGTGAAAGTTTGCAGAGTTAATCAGGGAATCAAACCGGTATATCTCGCATAAGCACTTGCAGACAGACGTGTCTTGGTTATTATTGTAGTATTTGAGGATTTCTGGTGTATCTGCTTGAAAAAGTGGAGCAGTTTATTCTGTGAATACAAGAGACAAAATAATCAGAGATAAAGGATGGGTAAAAGTCAGAGTAAGGTGAAGTCCAAAGTGGAGCCAAGTCCCAAAATCCTCCCACCAATAATAAAACTGATGATGGAGAAAAATCCTGGAAGCATGAATCAGTTCAAACAATGGGTTGATTTGGGGTTTCCAGGAAATGGCAGCTTTAGCCTGAGACAATTGGATCAATTGAAGACATGTTTGGTGGCAAAAGGAAAGAAAAAGTGCAGAGCAGCATGCAGCGTTGTCCAAACGTAAACCAGAGAAGCATGAACAGTTTAAAGCAGACTGGAAGACATATAGCATGTGGAGAAAAGAAGCAGAGGAGAGGGAAAGAAGGAGAAGATTAAGAGCACAAACACGAAAAAAGGACAAAAAACAATCCGGACACACTAGCACGTTGTATACTTCTTTGGAGATTGAAAAGAACAAAAAAGCAATGAAAGTGTGGATAGAGGAAGCAGTAGGGAAAAGAAACAAACACAAAAGTACATGACATTCCTTATGGAAAAAAAACTAATACACCTTGTCCTTCTGTTCTCTGTGAGTCAATATGTCAAGGTGGATCGTGACCTCAACTCCTGCCCTCCGACCGCACCTCCACTGCCACATGAGCCTGGTGGGGATCTGGGAACAGGAAGGATCCTCCAGACGTCTAACAGAAACTTCATCACCTCCACCAACATCATCCTCATCCCCTGATTCAACCACATCTAAACCTGATGCTTTACAGACCAGGACTGTGTCACAGCAGAGAGAAGAACTCCCACAGCTGGGTGAGAACACATCTGGCAATAAGGGACAAAGCTTGATTAAATGATCTCAGACAACACGCTGTACATGCTGAGACCACTATCAACAGAGGAGAAAGACAGACAAAGTCAACGAGGACCTACACACAGCAGCCTTGACCATGTACAGGGGTGTTCAACCTGTGGCTGGCGGACAAGGATGTGGCCACGGCCGGCCACATGGAGGTCGGGGACGAGAACGTGAATACGGTGGAGGTGGACACTGGCGATATGACCCTAATCATCTGTTTTGACTATCATCAGCAAGGACACTGGGCTAAAGACTGTCCTCAGAAGAATGGCTCTGTGCAGACTACAGCTGCTGCAAAGTGAGGGCGGGACGGGGCGGGAGGAGAGGAGCAATCTGACCACAGCGACACTGACTCACAGACTACAGGAGGTAACACACACACACATTAACACACACTCACACACTGCTTGCAATGAAGACCAGCTTTGCTCACACACTACAGGACATATCACCTGATTCACTACACTGCACAGCACATGTTTCAGAAGGGCCAGGTGAAAGGTTTGAGAAAGTTTGGAACAGAAAGCCACTTGAAGTGGAGAAATTGAATATGACATGTATTTATTGGACAAAGAAGCTGCTGCTGTCTCTGTATCTGTCTCTCATTCACAAGATGAACTGTTTGATGGTGCATCTCCACACGTGTCGCTGGCAAAACCTGCCCACTGGACATGGCAGGATATGGGACCATGGCTCCGCAGACAACAGACCCTCTCTGATTTCAGGCCCATGAATGGGGATCCCAGAACACTGTACAGTGAAAGGGCTGATGTATAGAAAACAAAACTTCCATCTACTGCCTTTGTTGACAGAACCATTTGTTTGATTCCTAATACACACACCACACCTTGCATGCTTTTACATGACACATCAGTTGACATGGCTGATCTATCTGAGGTGCCGCCCTGTTTGTGGGCGTGTCACAAATATGACGTGGGGCTTATTGAGGGAGCCACACCTCTTGTAGTTCACCCAAAATCAGAGTACAGACCATGCATGAGACAATATCCATTGAAACCAGAAGCGCGAAAAGGTATCAGGTCTGTTTTTGATTCACTTTTAATCTTTTGATCTTGCAAATGCTTTTTTCTCCGTTCCCGTTCATCCAGACAGTCAATTCTGGTTTGCGTTTTCTTTTGATGGTAAGGGCTACACTTGGACTCGCTGTTGCTGCTGGTCTCCCTCTCTGTCTGTGTGCTGTAGCTGCAGCAGAGAAGGCTGTGGTTGCATCATGTGATATTGTGAGTTATGGAGATTTGACTCTTATGGTTCCTCATGCTGTTGCTCACATTCTGCACACACAGAAGACCTCTCATCTCTCTGCACAGCGCTGGTTAAGATATCACACTACTTTGCTTGATATGCCTAACATTACTGTTAAAAGATGCAGTGTACTTAATCCAGCAACTCTCCCCCCAACTGCAGCAGATGGAGAAGCACATGACTGTCTTCAGATTCTTGATGAAGTTTGCACACCCACACCAGATCTTTCCACTCAGCCCATACCAAATGCAGACATGGAGCTGTTTGAGGACGGTTCGGTGTCTCGCAACCTGGACACAGGTGCTGCTCCAGTGGGTTTTGCAATAGTGACACCACATGACATTTTGCTCAGTGGCAAACTGCCACCACACTTTTCAGCACAAGCTGCAGAACTTGTAGCTCTGACTGAAGCCTGTAAACTGGCTTCAGGTAAAACTGTGAATATTTACACAGACTCGCGTTATGCGTTTGGAGTGGTGCACCATTTTGGGGCCCTCTGGTGACATAGAGGATTTCTTACATCTTCTGGCAAGCCCATCTCACACCATAAACTTGTGTCTGCATTGCTAGATGCCATCCTCCTTCCAGCATCCATCTCTGTGATCAAATGTGAAGCTCACACTAACAGTTCTGACTCTATTTCTACAGGAAATGCTGCAGCAGATGCAGCCGCTAAAGCTGCTGCATTGTCTGCTTCACCTTTCACGGTTAACTGTTTGATGTTGTCTAACACTCCTGACACCTGCTCACCTGCTGATGTTTCTGTTCTGCAGTCTCTTTCCACCATGTGGTCAAAATCAGGTGCCACATTTAAAGACTCAGTGTGGATGGGTCCAGATAACAAACCTTGTTTGCCACGTGCTCTTTTCCACTGTTATGCTAAACTGTCCCATGGAGAGACCACGTGGGCAAAGGGGGAATGTGTGCTGCTGTTAATTCATCATGGTACACACGTGCTTTTTCAACTTTTACACAGGACTTTTGCAGGAAATGCATCATTTGTGCAGCCAACAATACATCAGGGGCTCTTCATATGCCACCTGCTGGTCATCCACCTCCTGACAAACTCTTTGATCATTTAATGATGGATTTCATTGAACTAACACCAAGTGAAGGGAAAAGATACTGTCTTGTAATTGTTGACATGTTCAGCAAATGGGTTGAAGTTTTCCCCTCTTCCAAACAGGATGCTGGAGCTGTGGCTAAAGCACTGCTAACTGAAATTATTCCTAGGTGGGGAATTCCTTCAGTCATCAGCAGTGACAATGGACCAGGTTTTGTCAACCAGGCCCTGAAAGAAGTGTCAGACTATCTTGGGTTTGACAGACGTCATCATTGTTCATATCATCCAGTAGGTCCGGTTAGGCGCCCTCCCCTTACCACAGGTGCATGTGATGATGCTATGTTGAGATACTGTGCCAACTTGTCTACAACCTTATCAGCATTACATTCACAGGTGAAAAGTGCCCTGCCATCTGCAGCCACAGCAGTCCTCCACAACTTACAGCCTGGAGATTGGGGTCTCATTAAAGACCACAGACGCCATCACTGGAAACCAAGGTGTTTCCAGGGCCCGTTCCAGGTTCTGCTGACCACTGAGACAGCTGGAAAGGTTGCAGAGAAGGCCACATGGGTACACGCCAGCCACTGCAAACGGGTTCCTGAACCAAAGGCCGACAACCAGCCACCAGAGAATCAAAGCAAAGGAGGCCACATAAATTCTTTAGACCCAGAATAATGGTCTAGGGAAAACTGACTCATCCAGACGCTGAGGAAGACAACTGGGGTGCACGCCGTGCGCTGCCCCTAACCTGCAGCTGCGGTGGAACCGTCTGCAATATAAGAGTGAGGGGTGAAAGAGCGCCCTCCTCCACCAGTAGCATGCCAAGCTCCAACCAAGTGACTACAGAGTAAAGCTCTGTCACCAACAAGAGCAACAATGTAAGGTCTATTGATAGGTCAGTCACACACCAGATGGCCTCTCTGGCTGAGACTTGTGATGATGATGATATTGATGTTTTGACTGTTTGTATTTTTCCCAGCTTGCTATCAACCTAAGGACGTCTGTGTCCTACAAAAACAGCTAAATGCATATTTTAACATTTATCAGCTAATGATGTGTTTACTTAAACCCAAAGGAATGTAGTCACTGATCATATGATCAATTTGTATATACTTTGGTGTGGCCATTTTATGGCCAAAGGGGGAATTGTAATGCCAATTTATCATATAACCATATACTCTTTTATCAAGTATTCGTATATTCTCGTGAACTCGTATATTCAATTCTGGGTGAAGTACATATAACATGACCTGTAGTGGCCTAATGTACTTTGTTTACTGTACTTTGTGAGGACACCTGTTATGTCTCCGGTGCCTCCGAGCACAACTTATCTCTATTTTTTGACCTTCAGATTATTTTGTCTCCCTGCCATCCTTGCCATGCTGGTATGTGAGAAACAGGCATAAGTACTCTTGTAACTTGTAACCTGGGGTCAGACCTCTGTAGCATTTGATGCTGCGTGAGCTCTGTCCTTTCTGCACAAATGGATTACTCTGTAAACCTTATTTTAGAATAAAGCATCAAAAGACAATAACTGTCTAAAGAATTCTATTTCACTTCTCCAAAGGAGGAAAGTATTTTTCCACCACATATACGTTGGATTTCCGACTGTGATTGGTTCACACAGTTAACGTGGACCCTCAGCAGCAGACGTCTGTATCACTGTTTTTTCAATCAGACCAGCCGTCTGTGTGGTGCTGTCATTATTTCAGATGGACATGAATTGAACATTGCTCCTGTGTACATGTGGGTTGGTGGTATTTCTTGGTAGTGCATTCATTTAGAACTAAATACCAGCTGTTTTTACACATATGGAAAGTCATTGTTGTCAGTGCTGGATTAGCCTTGTGGGGCAAAAATGAGCCTTGGGGCCCCAAGTGATTAATTTTATTTATTTCCAAAAAATGTTTTACATCCCAATATATAACCTCATTGAAATATAAAATTATATATATATTGTAATGTTATTCTTTTTTTTTTTTTTTTACTTTTATTACGCTGGCATCAAATGACGTTCACATATTACATGTCGTAAGTTTACCTGAGGTTTTAAAATATTTCCCCCCTAAAAGAAATAATTGTCACTGTGGATTTTCTCCATATCACTCACAGCTGTTTCTAAACAAACCTGTAGTCCATCAAGTGATCGACACCATGAACCTGGGCATTTGGGGGACGCTGAAGTTCTGAGGTCTGTCCAGCCTGGACTGTTTTCTCTATTGTTTTTGCTGGGGATTTGGAGGGTCTAACCTCTGTGGATTTCACAACTAAAAACAAACTTTTCATTGATATTTTACAGGGTGATTCCAGGGTTCAGCATTTCCCCAGCAGAATTTAATCTCTGGTAGTGTGGAGGTTTTGGAACTAAATCCAAATGCTTGTTGCAACATTCAAATTTACAGACAATATAAGTGAATGGTTAACTCCATGTATTTTTATTTTTTTAATTTTTAATTTATTTATTTTTTTAACGGTTTGTGGTGGGGAGACTTGGACTTCTGACCTCAGCCCTGTTTAGCCTGTGTGCTGGCTTTTGTGTGTGCGTGTGCCTGCTTCAGTTATTCCACGGCTACAAACGCTCTCTACAGTCACACCTTTAAAGTGGGGCTGTATGTGAATAGGTACTATTAGATTTTCTGCTTTTACAGCACTGAAGTACTCATGATCACTTTGTGGCTGAAACTACTGAAGATGGTTGTTAGACAAACATTACAATGCAAGAGAGCATTTCTCATTTCATTTTTTCTTTGCCCTGTTTTCTTCTTTATCGGTTTACATCATGACAAACATATGTGCTATGCTGCATGAAGAAGACCCAGGTGAATGCTCTGTCTTAATCAGTGTACTTGTTATCTATAGTTCTACTGTTTTATTCATTACACAGCATGGATACTTCACACTGTGTGTTAAAGCATGTGCCTCTGGTACAGCCTGCAGAGTCCATGCTAACATCCTGATAACATTACCATGCATAGGCTCGGAGCTGATGCCTCGTTAATTGTCACTTGATTTGTATGGTGGGCTGTTGGCTGATGGACTGTGATATAGCTGTTCACAAGATACAAGAAATGTATATAAGTGTAAGTGTCTATGTTCAGGACTTTTGACAAATTTGTTTGTGTATTGATTATGTCATGTTAATAAATATGTTCTTTTATTTACAGTCCTGCTCAAAGTTATTGGCACTGCTGAATTTTAAGTAGAGTTTAGAATAGCTTCAGAAATAAATGGAAATCAAGCAGTTTTGTAGAATCACAATATTTAATAAAATGTCCAGAGTTATTGAACAACAACAAAAATGCTTCCATATAGTGAAATCAAATTTACATACATAAAACATATGATGGACATAATTATTGGCATCCATTTGTTTTCATCTTCTTTTTCACAACCAAACCAAAATGTCTTTGGAACCTCACAGATTATTTTAGCCACGGCTAAACAAGGCCTTTCTTCTACAGAAATCTCTGCACGAATTTCACTAGAAAGCAGGACCAGAAGAGGATTTTCTGCAAGAAATATCAGAAAACTTTGTGCTGCAGTTTAATGGGACTGCCCGACACGCATTTGGAGTTGGAGGTGGTGAAAGCCATAGCTGAGGTTTGAACCTCGTCGTGCTACAGATGTCATTTTATGCCCATTCATTGCTACTGCAAGGAATCACTGGTATCCTTATTGGTGCGAGCGTGTTCAGTCTGATTGGATGTTGTATTATTCCCTGCATTAGAAGTGTCACTGATTGGATTCCTCCTCTTTATGATGATGATGTTTAGGTTTTGAGTTTTTGTATTTTCCCCCAGCTTGCTATCAACCTAAGGACGTCTGTGTCCTACAAAAACAGCTAAATGCATATTTTCACATATATCAGCGAATGATGTGTCTACTTAAACCTAAAGGAATGTAGTCACTGATCATATGATCAATTTGTATACTTTAGTGTGACGGACAGTTACTGTCTAAAGAATTTTATTTCACTTCTCATCAGGAAGAAAGTATATTTCCACCACACTTACATACATGTCGTCTGTGATAAAGGATATGAGAAAGCTTTGTAGATTCCAACAAAAGGGTTTTATTAAAGCTCAAGGTCTTAGATACATCACACTAAAACAGCATTTGTTTCTCAACAGCAGCCGTCCAGATTTTCAAGAAAAGATCACTCGCATAATAATTTTAACACAGTGTAGACTCCATCATTTTGTTCTGTCTTGTATATTCAGGCAGTAGTGTGGCCTTTTGGGCCAAAAGGGAGAAGCCTGCACCTTCAGAACTGAGCTTTTCCACCGGCGCTTCATGTTTGACATGTGGTCTGGCAGGAGCCAATCACCGCTACGTTTGGTGCAGTTGTCCAATCACCTCCTTGTCCTGGCGGAGTTTATTTGCATTCATGACCTTACGCATCTGAATATAATCGATCAGATCTTCACGCAGCTAAGAAGAGGAGCGTGTTCGTAATACGAGGTTGGTGTAAGTTTATATGATAATGTTTCAGTTTATGTTACAAATATCAAAACTCTATGACTCTATAATATTAACATACAGAGACAAAAGGGTCCGTGTATCTTTTGGGATTTGAATTTTCCTTCAAACGCTGATATTAAAAAAATAAAATAAAGTGCTTATTTGATTTTCGTTTTAAAATACAAAAAACATTTTACTTTTTTGTGGGTCTTAAGGGAATCCTCGAAATTTAAAAATAACTTAGATTTTCTTTCTCTACTTAGCGTAACAAAATACAAAATCACAAAGAAGCAGAAACAAAAAAGGACCGTTTTCTCGTGCCCACAGACCGGATGTTGTCATTGTTTTCTTCTTCTTTTGTTTAACGGAGACCTGCTGCTGCTACCGGCTGCAAGATTTTCGCCACCTACTGTTCTTTATTTATAATAATCTCGCGTTTGGGCGAACGGCAGAATCCAGCGGCCAGGAAGAAGGAGATAGCCTGGTTCCTGTCAGAGCGGCGCGCCCAACCAAAATGTCCCTGGAACCTTACAGCCAGATTATTTTAGCCACGGCTAAACAAGGCCTTTCTTCTACAGAAATCTCTGCATGAATTTAACAAGAAAGCGGGACCAGAAGAGGATTTTCTGCAAGAAATATCTGAAAAGTTTGTGCTGCAGTTTAATGGGACTGTCCGACACGCAGTTGGAGTTGGAGGTGGTGAAAAGTCGTAGCTGAGGTTTGAACCTCGTCGTGCTACAGATGTCATTTTATGCCCATTCATCGCTACTGCAAGGAATCACTGGTATCCTTATTGGTGCGAGCGTGTTCAGTCTGATTGGATGTTGTATTATTCCCTGCATTAGAAGTGTCATTGTAAGGTCTATAGGTCAATCACACACCAGATGGCCTCTCTGGCTGAGACTCGTCTTCTGTCAGATGTTGAAAACCCAACTGATTTATTTACTGATTGGATTCCTCCTCTTTATGATGATGATGATGATGATGATGATGTTGATGTTTAGGTTTTGAATTTTTGTATTTTCCCCCAGCTTGCTATCAACCTAAGGACGTCTGTGTCCTACAAAAACAGCTAAATGCATATTTTCACATATATCAGCTAATGATGTTAAATATAATGATAAATGATCAATTTGTATTCTTTATTGTGACAATTACTGTTTAGTTGTGGACTGGTCTGGTCTAACATTTCATTTGTCCATGTTTTTTCTCTCTCCCACAGGATCCTACTCTTCACCCCTCCAACATCATGTAAATTAGCATATTGTATAGTTTTTACTGTTTTTGTATTTTGTGTACTGGTTTTTTGTAAGTTTACTTCATTTTTTCTTTAGATTTTGATTGTATGATGTCTTTTAATGAGACTTTATTTGTTTTGAGGTCTTTATTATGTGTGTAAAAGTCCAAATAAACTCTGTTGTGTTGCCTCTTTTGATATTTCTTAACTGTTTTGCAGACACATTTCCCAATGAGGACTGTTGAATGGATTTGACAGTTTTACTGTGCATGAACTGAAACAATAAGACATGCCTCATGAACCTTAAACACTAATAAAAGTAAAATCAAGTGAGCTCTTCCTACTGAGAGCTCACTCTGTGTGTATGTGTGGAGCAAAAACATAACTGGAGATTTTAGTAGTTGTGATGGGAAGGCCACAGGTGACACACACCTTTGAAAGAAATTTAAGTAGGGAGCTTTTGGTAAACTGTTGATACTACTTCATATTGTAACATGGTTATAATGACCATGTTGGAAGACAATTGACAGCAGATTCACTGGTTGACTTTGCTTTTGAACATACCTTATATAACATCTATATCTATCTATCTATACCTATATATCTATATATCTATCTATATCTATATATATATATTTATATAAATATATATATATGTTTTTGTGTGTATGCATAAATCTGGCCAATAAAACTGATTCTGATTGAAGTCTTTAATGCATAAAGCCATGGAGTCAGACTGAAAATGAACCCCTGGCAACCTGTGATCATTTCAAACACCTGTTCTGTGTTGGACCCCCATTCAGACGTTACTGCTGCTTTATGAGGGCAGTCACCGCAGGTCCCTCCTACCACTTCACCCATTAGTCCCGTCCAATCAGAGTCCAGTTTGAGCCGCGCCAAAAACCAGTCGCACCTGTTGCCCCTGCGCTAATCAAACCCATGTGACAGGGGAGGAGAGGGCTCAGCCAATAGCAGGGCAGAATCTTATGTAGTGCAGCTTATAAGGCGTTGGGGTAACACTTGCTCGATTTTGCTGTGGAATACAGGATACATCCGTGACGTTCTGTTTTGTCCAAGCTCTTTTTCTGGTTAGTGGAGCGAACTGAACTCGTTACCTGTAGACAGAAGAAGCCTGTGTGTTCATGTTTAGCAGGTTATTTGTTATTGTGCTTCCTGGTGCACAGTGAAAGCTGTGGCTGAGAGCAGAGAGACGATTCAGGCCTAGTGGAGCTGGAACTTCGGCGCGAGACAGGAGGTTCACGTGTCCGGAGCAGTCCAGAGGAAAAATGGCGGACGTGGAGGCCATGTAAGGCCCACACAGAACGTTTAAAATGCAGAGCTTGAGTTGATTTGTGACCAGAGGCTAACATGTTTGTTAATGTGCCGGGTTTCCGCAGGACGGACGAAGGGATCCAGCGGAGCAGCCGAGACCATTTGGGAGAAAGCACCGCGCCTGGCGTCGCTCATCGGCTCTACACTTATGCGCGCGTATGTGTGTGTGAGAGAGATCTGAGTGTTGAAGTGCAGGCTTGTGTCTTTAGCTCGGTTGAGATGGGCTTTGTAACCAGTATAGCTGCTTAGGAGTTTGGGACTGGCCAAGTGTTGGCAAGGCTTAGTTGTGGATGGATTCAGTGTGTGGAAGAAACTCGGCCTGCATAGGTTTGGAGCGCGTGTTTGCTTTTGCTGGGCTGTTGCGTCGGTGTTGTCAGTAAGTGGAAGCATATATGCAGTTGTGGTCTGGACATAATTGTGTATATATGGAAGCCTATTGGCAGATAGTAGTGATGCCTCCGGCAACACCGATGCGTCGAGCTCATAGTGCAAAACCCGTGTCGGTGCGCTTGTCGTTTAAAGAAAGTCACATGACTGATATAGGAACTGACACTGACGCGCAAAACTGTTTATAAAGAAGCGCATATGTTAACGGGATGCATCTGCCAAAAGAATTATGGAGCAGCCTCAAGCCAAAAGAAAGGTTTCCACCGTGTGGGACCATTTTGATCTCATATCGGATCCTCATCTGTTCCGTGTGAGCGGGTGTTTTCTACAGCTGGAGAAGTTGTATCAAAAAAGTGTAACAGACTGAATTTCAAAACGTTTTTTTTTTTAAATAAAAATATATTTTTAAAAAAGAAAATCCCAGTCCACAAGCATCCTCATTCACAACACGTTCACCTAGATTTTCATGTTATGATACATGTTCACATTATTTATTGACTGTATCTAAAAATATCAAAGATATTTTAAATTTAAATGAAGATATGAAATAATACAAAATAAAATACAATAACTTAAGTTATATTATTGTATATACTAGGTCATCAGATCAGTGTCAGTTGAGTCTGTCAACTAGGTTGCCTGTAGGGATTTTTAAGGTCCAGCAGGTGTCAGTATTCAGTGACACAGTATGGACGCAGTATCAATACAGTTTGGCAATGTGTCAAATGACGCCTCATCTACCCATCACTAGCAGATAGTGTTGGCAGCATGGGTTGAGTTGCATGTCTTGTTTCCAGGCTTAATTGTTCAGCAGTGTGGATGAGGCCATGGCCAGGGTAGGCCCTCAGCTGCACCTTGAAGTGTTGCTGAATGTTGAAAATTCCAGGTTAAATATCCAAAGCCTGTGTGTGCATGTGCCTTCTCTGCAGGAAGGATGAGCTGCTCTAGAGAATCATCAGAGGGTAAGAGAAAGCACATAAGTCAACATTGCTCAGTGTTTCTACATTTAAACATGTATTTGTTTGTGTGTGGAGCCCAGGTACGCCCCCTGCTGCATGTGGAAGTGTTGTAAGATGTTTTAACTTCCAGAGTTTGACTTGCCTAGCACCTATGGCTAATGTTGAGTGTGTTTCTTTGTGTGTTGTGCAGGATGGAGGAGCTGCTGATCCAGAGAACCATGAGGATGCATGTTGGCCAATACTGCTCAGTGTTTCTACACTGAAGGATTCATTTGTGTACACTCCCCAGCAACCGTGTGTGTACTGCATCTGAGTGGAAGACCTGGAGATAAAAACCTCAAGGACTCATCAGTCAGAGTGGTCATGTGACTGTCGGCCTGCTGAAGCAGGGATGGAACCAGTGTGTGTAGAAACACAGGCTGTGTTGTGTAGTTTAGTGTTGTCAGGTTTAGTTGTGGGTATTTGTCACTATATGGATGGCACTGGGGTCAGTGTGGGTTTAGTGTGTGTGAGACATAGTTGCTGCTTGATGGAGAATAAAACTTATGCATGCATTAATGTCTCCTCCTTTCTTTCTGTGTGCAGCTGCTTCTGGCTGAGTGGCCATCCAACTTTGAGGCCATGGGCAATGTGGAGCTCAGGTAAGGCCCCTGCTGCAGCTGGAAGTCAAGCAAAATATTACAAGTTCAAGGACTGACTTGATTAGTATCCAAAACCAATGTCTTTGTGTTTTTCAGCAGGAGGGAGGAGCTGAGTGAGAGGACCATTTGAGACCAGGTGAGCAAGAGCCACATTGTAGTGTTTCTACACTTATGCATGCACTAATTTTAGTGTGTGTGTTGTAGGTGTATGTGAGGTGGAGCTAGTGAAGGTGCTGCTGGTGAGGATAGAGCGCCATCCTGTGGGAGTGAGGGACAAACCGTGGCTGTTGTGTGTTGTCAGAGCTCTTTGTGGTAAGTGGATTAGAAAAAAATCAAGGGCTGTTTCAAAGGTGGTTTGTGTGCTGATGCTTCCTGTTTGTGTTTCTCTTGCAGGATGGCAGAGCTTATTTGGAGGGTCATGAGAGACCAGGTGAGACGTTGCATGTTGGTTAACATTGTTTAGTGTTTCTACACATGCATGCATTCATTTTTGTGTGTGTGTGTGTGTGTTAGTGAGAGAGAGAGAGAGTGCTAGGGTGAGTGTTGGAAGTGCAGGCCTGTCTTCAGCTCAGTTTAGATGGGCTTTGTTCTGTATCCAGGTGCATTGGAGTTTGGGTCTGGCTGAGTATTGTCAAGGCTCAGTTGTGGATGGATTCAGTGCCTGTGAAAAGCATTGAGGTCAGTGTAAGTTTAGAGTGTTTGTTCTTGTGTCAGTATTGTCTGTAGGTGGAAGCATATACAGTCCATGACAAAGGTCTTGTCACTCATCCAAGTTGGAGAAAAAACAAATAATAACTTGACTGGAATCAGAAATAGCTTATATGAAAGGCAAAGCTCTTTAGATTATGCCTATTATACCAAAATAAAGTTTTGTATCATTCATTGAGTTTTACCATTTAATTAGGACAGAAAGGTCAGATTGTGCTTGGACAAAAGTCTTGTCGCATACAAAAATAATGTGCTTTACAAATTATTCTTTATTTTGAATACACAAACATGCTACAATAACATCAGAACATAAAGTCATGGTGCCTTGGAAAAAAGAATTAATATCGTGTATGACTCCCATGAGCTTTGAGGACTGCATCCATATGTCTCGGCAATGACTCAGATAGCTTATTGATAAAGTCATCTGGAATGGCAAAGAAAACTGTCTTGCAGGACTCCCACAGTTCATCCTCCAAGCCTCCTTCTTCATCTTACCCCAGACATGCTCAATGATGTTCATGTCTGGTGACTGGGCTGGCCAATCCTGGAGCACCTTGACCTGCTTCACTTTCAGGAACTTTGATGAGAAGGAGTGCCATCCTGCTGAAGAATTTGCCCTCTCTTGTGATTTGGAATGTGATGGGCAGCAAGAATTTCTTGATAGTTCAGGCTGTTGATGTTGCCATCCACTCTGCAGATCTCTTGCACACCCTTACTGGATGTAATCCCAAACCATGATTTTTCCTCCACCAAACTTGACTGTTTTCTGGTTGAATCTTGGGTCCATGTGGGTTCCATCAGATCTTCTGCAGTATTTGCAGCTATTGGGATGCAGTTAAAGGATAATTCATCAGAAAAATCAACTTTCTGCAACTTTTCCACTGTCCATCCTTTCTGCAAGGTATATGACTTTTCTTTGTTTGGAGTCATCTGTGAGGACTGCCAGAGAGTAAATGTAGTTGTAATAATTTGAGTTTTAGGTCAATTTTTAGACAAATAGTTGATATGTAGATGAAACAGTGCAGGCTGTGCTGTGTGGATGTCAGATTCTCAGGCTTTAAACTGTGAGGTGTTAGATGCACCACTTAGACTTGATAGACTTTTAAAAACTCTGTCCTTTTCTTGTTTAAACAGACCAAACCTATGTTAGAGAGCTGTATGTTTTGGCTGTTGGCCTGTGGTGTCTGGGTGCCATAGTGTAAGAGTTTAAACTGTGAGGTGTTGGATGCAATAGTAAGACTTATAGGTAACCATTAGCTGTACCACTTTGACTTTAGACATGAATTAAATAAGTAGATGTGTGTAATAGTTGGCTTTATATGTCTGACTTGTTTGGTATGACCACATGTATGTTAGAGTTTGGCACTGTGACTTTTAGACTGTGGTGTGTGGACGCCAGGCTGAGTTTAAACCCAGATGTGATAGAGTGACAGATGTTCAGTGTTTTTACACATATCCATTAATGTCTCTCTCTTTCCAGGTGCATGTGGCTGAGTGGGGCTCTGGCTTGGATGAGGCCATATCCAGGGTGGAGCTCAGGTACGCCCCCTGCTGAATGTGGAAGTGTAGCAGAATGTTTCAAATAGGTTTGACTGTTTGTACCTGTATCTGATGTAGAGTGTGTTTGTCCTGTGCAGGATGGAGGAGCTGATCCAGTGCTTCACAGTGTTCCAGGTGCAGATTGCCTTTTTCCTCTGGTGACATCAGGCAGTAGAGTAAGTGTGGTGGGTGTTTGTGGACAGGTGAGTTTGGGGGACCCTGTACATTTAGCAGCATGTAGGAATTATTGTTGTATAAACACACTAGGGTTATTGGTTGGTGCCACCCCCCTGTATTTTCTTTTCTTTATCTTTTTAACGAGCTCAGCCAGGTCTTTTGTTTCCTTTGTTTTCTCAGGTAGTCAGTAATCTAGGCCTGGTTTTATTGGAACTTTTTTGGTTTTGTTTGGCACAACCACTGGTCCACATCTCCCCCACTTTTTCCATTTTGTTCCATTTTGATGTTTTCAAATAAACTAACTGTAATGATGCCACCTACACTGACTCTGTTCATTTGCTTTGGTTGCTTGTGTTACAGACCTGAAATCCCGAGCTTCCACCAACTAAGGTTGGAACACAAGTGGGGTCTCCTCAGGGATACTTTTTCCCAGGGTCAATACAAACCAACCAAAGAATTTTGAAGAGTCCTTGTAGTTTGGTATTTGTGTAAGAAGGATGTTTGACTTGCAGGACTTCATTGATAATCCTTGCATTGAAAAAGTTCATTCATGTGGTAAAGATGATTTGCTTTGTATAACAGCTCATTGTGGCATCCCTGTCCAGAAAACTAGTCTTAAAAAGGAAATTCAAAACACAATAGTGGAAAAACTTGCTGAGTTGAAGCTTCTGCTTGTTCCTATTAACCCTGTTTCAGCTGAGTTAGGGGAGGAAGTTGTTGGTCCAAGTGTTTCCTCTCTTTCTGATGGTAAAAGGGAACAGGCTGTACATGATACACCCCGAGGTGCTGGGATTGAGAGTGAAGCTGTTCCAGCCACTTTTCCTCGCTTTGACCCTTTTTCCCCAGGGTCGTCTGGCTCCAGTTCAGATGCAAGGATCAAGGTCACAATCGCTCGTCTCCAGCTGGAAGCACAGGAAAAGGAGAGGGTACGTAGAGCGGATTATGACCTTAGACTACAAGTTTGCAAGTTGGAGATAGAGGCTGAAAAAGAGATTAAGTTACGCCAGCTTGAATTGGAGGCCATGAAAATTTCGTGCAGATTTCACAAGGGTCTGACAATTCTGTATCTCTACTGGTCCTGACAAAGCCAAGCTTTGATGTGAGTAGGAATATATCCTTGGTGCCCACATTTTGGGAGGCGGAGGTTGACTCCTGTTTTACAGCATTTGAGAGGATTGCTACAGCACTAAAGTGGCCTGAGGAGATGTGGCCTGTCCTGCTTCATTGCGAGCTCATAGGTAAGGCACAGGAGGTTGTGTCTTCCTTGTCGTTAACAGATAGCTTGTGTTATAATGTGCTTAAAGAATCCATACTGCGTGCTTATGAGCTGGTGATAAAATGTGTTTTTATCTTCTGTCCCAGACAAAGTTCCTATGTCACGCCCAGTGGGGTCTAGTTCTGGTCACCCTCCTGTTGAAAAGGTTGAAAAGGCTAGGGGTCCATGGTCACCTCCCCGTGTACATCCTGAGTGCTTCTACTGTCAGAAAAAAGCTCACTTGATAGCTGATTGCCTATCACTAAAGCATAAACAACCCTCTAATCTCCAACAGCATGAGGCTGTCGGACATCCACGTCCAGACAGCTGTTGAGGACAACAAGCCTGACCCCTGTTTTAAGCCTTTCATTTCTGAGGGCTTTGTTTCATTAAGTGGGGATCCAAAAGATCAGCAGCCAGTAAAAATCCTGACACACAGGTGGATCCCAGTCCATTATCCGTGAAGGCATTTTATCTTTGTCACCTATGTCATATTGTGGCTTGAGTGCAGCTGTTCAGGGTGTGGGGATGAAATTTGTCTCTGCTCCATTGCATAATATACATCTTCAGTCTCCTCTGGTCAGTGGGCTCTTTAAAGTTGCAGTCCTTCCAGCTTTACCAGTAAAAGGGATTGACTTTATTTTGTGGAATGATTTAGCTGGGGGTAAGGTTGTGCCTGATTGATTCAAGCCCAGGGACAGACATTGCCCAAGAAGACCCTGAGATCTTCCCAGCATGTGTGGTTACCAGGGCCCCATCGAGGAATAATGACCTTGACCCGTCTGATTCTTTCCTAGTCACAGGGCAGTCCCCTGACAGCCACTTTACTGAGGCCGAGAGCCAGCCTGATCAGTCAGTGTCACCTCTCTCCACCTGAAAAGAGTTTATTTCAGCCCAAAACACTGATATAACTCTCTCAAAATGTCTCTCTTCTGTTGTTGAGCAGGAAGAGGCTCAGAAAATCCCATTCCAGTGACAGGTGAGCCGTTTGATAAAGTCCTCACTGATTGTGTGGGTCCACTGCCAAAAACTAAAGCATTTTTTTTATTGTTTTTTTTTTGTTCCTTTGTGTTCAGCAGGTAGCTGCATCTGGGTGAGTGGGACAGAGCTGATCCAGAGGACCCTTTGAGACCAGGTGCATGAAGGCCACATTGTGCAGTGTTTCTACCAGTATGCATGCATCCATGACTGAGTGAGAGAATGTTTGTATTAAAATCAGAAAGAAGGAAGTGCCTGCTTTTGTCTTTAATGCACTTTAGATGGGACTTAGATGAGTTGGGGGGGCACTGGGGTCCAACTAGGTTTAGAGTAGGGTTGTGCCCGATTCGTAGATTAATCGTGACGCGACACTTGACGATTCAGAATCGATTCATAAATGTTCAAAAATCGATTCTTTTAATAACGGAAGGAAAATGCAGCGGTCGGAACGAAAAAAAAGTAGCGCGTGCCCCCCGGACATATTATAGGGCCCTATGATTTCCGCGATCACTGAATCGCGGAATTGGATTAAAACCTATTAATCTATTAAATCTGAATCTATTTTTAACGCGGAATATCGCGGAATTTGACATAATTTGAGTGCAATGCTATTTTCGTGTGGAAGAGGAACGTGTGTCAGGGGAAAACTGCACGGAGGGAAGCAAATCTGGGTGGCACAACAGACTAAGCCCCTCCCCCTTCAAAACAATTCAAGCATGGCGAAGCGGCTACCTATGGCTCTGTGTTCGTCGGCGAAAAAACTGCGAAACTCGACGCGAACTGCTCGGCTCTGTACTGAGGGGTTAGCGTCGAGTGTTGCATATTCTGTCAACACTGTTGACTGGAAACGTAAGAATACGCGCAGTGACCGAATAGTGTCCAAAATCCTTATGAGAAACAATCTGACATGCACATACAATAAGATTTAAAAGGATTACTTTCTGGACATGTAAATCAAGATATCAGATTGTAATAGAAGTGGAAATATTGTCAATTTCCTTAACCTATTTTTTCTTTTCTTTTTTAACAGATATTTTTTTCATGTACATGTTCATAATAAAATAATCAAATCAGAATCATGTCGGTACAGCCACACAATATATATTTTTAGTATTATTATTATTGTTTTTAGAGAGATAAACGTGTTTTACTTCAATGAATAAATATGTAAAAATATACATTATTTTACAAGTAACTGAGAAAAGAAACATTCTATGTGGGGAAAAAAAGATTAATCGAGATGCATCGATAATCGGGGAATAATCGAATCGTAGCACTGTGAATCGTAATCGAATCGTGAGGTGACTGAGATGGCACACCCCTAGTTTAGAGTGTATGTTTGCTATTTCCAGGCTGTTGCACCAGTGTTGGTATGTGGAAGCACATTATGCAGTTGGGATCCGGACACAACTGTATATGTGTGGAAGCCCATCAGCAGGTAGTGTTGGAAGCACAGGCTGTGTTGTGTAGTTTAGTGTTGTCAGGCTTAGTTGTGGGTATTAGTCACTATATGGATGGCACTGGGGTCAGTGTGGGTTTAGTGTGTGTGTGAGACATAGTTGCTGCTTGATGGAGAATAAAACTTATGCATGCATTAATGTCTCCTCCTTTCTTTCTGTGTGCAGCTGCTTGTGGCTGAGTGGCCATCCAACTTTGAGGCCATGGGCAATGTGGAGCTCAGGTAAGGCCCCTGCTGCAGCTGGAAGTCAAGCAAAATATTACAAGTTCAAGGACTAACTTGATTAGTATCCAAAACCAATGTCTTTGTGTTTTTCAGCAGGAGGGAGGAGCTGAGTGAGAGGACCATTTGAGACCAGGTGAGCAAGAGCCACATTGTAGTGTTTCTACACTTATGCATGCACTAATTTTAGTGTGTGTGAGTGAGCGAGAGAGAGTGTGTGTTGTAGGTCTATGTGAGGTGGAGACAGTGAAGGTGCTGCTGGTGAGGAAAGAGCGCCATCGTGTGGGAGTGAGGGACACACTGCAATTGTTTGTGTGTTGTCAGAGCTCTTTGTGGTAAGTGGATTAAAAAAAAAAAAAAAATCAAGGGCTGTTTCAAAGGTGGTTTGTGTGCTGATGCTTCCTGTTTGTGTTTCTCTTGCAGGATGGCAGAGCTTATTTGGAGGGTCATGAGAGACCAGGTGAGACGTTGCCTGTTGGTTAACATTGTTTAGTGTTTCTACACATGCATGCATTCATTTCTGTGTGTGTGTGTGTGTGTGTGTGTGTGTGTGTGTGTGTGTGTGTGTGTGTGTGTGTGTGTGTGTGTGTGAGAGAGAGAGTGCTAGGGTGCGTGTTGGAAGTGCAGGCCTGTCTTCAGCTCAGTTTAGATGGGCTTTGTTCTGTATCCAGGTGCATTGGAGTTTGGGTCTGGCTGAGTATTGTCAGGGCTCAGTTGTGGATGGATTCAGTGTGTGTGAAAAGCATTGAGGTCAGTGTAGGTTTAGAGTCTTTGTCAGACATTTATCTGTTTTAGAGCTGGTTTGGGCTTTTTAGGCAGAGCTATAAATTCAGCTTCTTCCTTATTACTTAAAGCTATTTTTTTTTTTACATTTTAATTATTGTCACTTTATTTATGACCAATGACTTATGACTTATAGGTATGAATTTTATGCATTTATTTATTCAGACATGTTTATCCTCTCTAATATATTGTATTAAGCTGCTCTCTTGCTTACTATATATATCTGAGTGTGTATATGCACTCATTTATGCAGGAGATGCTACGTTGTGTGTGGAGACACCTGGTTGGTGTCTTAAAGGGAGAGTCTCAGACACTGTGCTACACTTCCAGCCTTTTACACACTCTACCATTGACTGGTGTAGCCCACGGGTGGAACCACCTCACAACAGCCAGGATGATCTCAGAGACGACCTGTCCGTCAACTCCTACTGCCGAATGGAGACGGATGACGACAGGGATGAGGTGTGTGTTTGTGTTTTCTCTGGAACCTTTTAGCCTCACCAGCAGCCCCAATTCACCACCTGATAAGGCACAGTCTTGTATCCACTCCTGACTAACTGTGACTGCTGTACAGGCCCAGGAGGGGCAGGCTCTGCTCTGTCTACCGACAGAGTCCTCCACCCAGCTGGGGGAGGGGCCCGAGCCGAGCGAGACCTCACACGACAGCATTCGCTCATCTGACACGGCCCGGCTTCGGCGTTTCTGCCAGCCCGCACACAGTCGCACCAAACACCACTCTGGATCCAACGTGAGCTTCAGCCACGACACTGAGGGAGGCGAGGACGACCAGGCCCAGGTAAAGCTTAGACCTGAAACTGTACGAGCCGTTGTGAAAATAGGAAACATGCTATTGATTCAGTAAGCTGATGTAACTTTACTATTCCTGCTATGTTGTGATGGTGTTGGTCTTTTCATTTCTGTCCCATTTGTCTCCAGGACGTTGCAATGGGCTGCCCAGAGGTGGAGGCAGAGGACTTTGTGTGTGACTACCACCTGGAGATGCTGAGCCTGTCACAGGACCAGCAGAACCCAACCAGCATCCAGTTTGATCATCTCTCCTGGCAGTGCCACCTGCCCTCCCTCAAGCCACTGGGCCTCAACATCATGCTGAACCTCTGCAACGCCAGCGTCACCCAGCAGCTCTGCCGCTTCTCTGACCACCTGTCCAACCTGGCTCTGCAGGAGAGCCACGGCTCTGTACTGCCTGTCTACGTACCCTGGGGACTCTGTGAGCTTGGAATGACGGTGCTGCTTTGACATCTGGTTGGTTTAGAGCCACCTGTTAATACCATGACCTAGTTTGCCTCATAGTTTGGCTTTTTGTTAGGTCATGTGAAAACACAGTGATCAGAGGCTCAGAGGATTTTTCTTCAGTGGTAAAAGCTGATCTGGCTTTCATCCCACTCAGCATGAACTCCAGATTACATTTTACCCCAGAATAAAGTCCTTGCATAGATTAAATTTCCGAGCACTGTGAGAAGATCTATTTCTCACATGGTCTTCATGATAAATTAAGGCTACAAACAAGTTGCTGCTATGTTGGATTGATGGACTGGAGTGGGAGTACTGCACCTGGCTGAACTGCAAGTCAACCATAATTAAAAAATGTCCCTGAAGGGCCCTTCCTATAGAGAGCTGCGAGTTCCTGAGTTCTTGCTCAAGTCCAGTTTGCTGTCCAAGTGGACACCCAGGTATTTGTTCTCCTGTACCACCTCCACCATCTGTCCCCTAATGAAAAGAGGAGTAGCAGGAGTCCTGGGTCTCCTGAAGTCCTCCGCCAGCTGCTTTGTTTTGCTGATGCTGAGCTGCAGGTGGTTCAGCTCACACCAGTCCACAAAACCAGCCACCGCCCTCTGGTGACACATCCTCCCCCCTGATGCATCCAGCAGCTGCAGAGATCTGAGAGCTTCTGTAGGTGGCAGGTCAGAATGCCGTACCTGAAGTCCGAGGTGGACAGGGTAAAGGGGACAGGACAGTCCCCTGTGAAGCTCCCGTGAGCAGTGGCTGTAAGCAGCAGGTTGTAGCAATCACAATCATAGGTTTAAACCGCTGAGACTCAGCATCTGTCCCACTCCTCACCAGATGATGGCAGTGATGTGCAGAGTTGTTGTTGGCCAGTAAAGACATTCAGCCATTTCCCAATGTTTAGGTGTTTCACTGTAGGCAGAGGCTCCGGGTTGGTGTGAAACATCATTTAAACTGATCATCAGTATCAGATGATGTGCTGTTTGTGGGAAGAAAGAGAAGTTTTCAGAACCAAATTAGATCATGTCTTATTATCTATTACCCTCATCTTTTCCTTTGTGTGTCTGTTTGTGTTTGTGTGTCAGGATTCACTCCCGGTGCAAGGGAGCTGTTCAAACAGGAGAACCACTTGGCTCTGTACCAGCTGCCATCTGGAGAGAAAACCAAGGAGTTAACCTCCCGCCACCTTCATTACTTCACCAAACGCCAGCCTCCCATGTCCCACCTCATCTCTCTGTTTGTACGAGACTCCTCCTCCAGTAAGTCTATACACACTTCAGTCAACCTGTGTCGTTCTACTGCTCTGTTTTCTTTTATTTTACAGTTTTCAATGAAAAGAGCGGATTTTTTTCTGATATGTACTTGTTGCATTTTGCTGTGTTACTTGTCCTTTGTCTGTCTCTTCACCAAATAGATGAGCAAGTAAAAAAAAAAAAGGTGTTTGTGTGTATTTTCATGTCTGCTAATGTTATTCTCACTGTCTTTCTCTAACCTCTCTGTTGTAGATAACATCCAGATGCTGTCACATGGCTCGGCTGACCTCATCCTGGAATCCTGCACTGACTTCTGGGATGGAACTGATATCTACCCCCTGTCGGGCTCAGACAGGTGCCGTCACACTGATCGCTCTTCTGTGGCTGTAAATCTTGAGTCAGACACAAGTATCAAAGTTTCATAAGCACAGCACAGGTGATATCATCCATATCTACACTCAGCTGCCACTTTATTATCCATGAAGCTCATCATGTTCAGGTTTTCTTCAAACTGTTTTAGAGACGTTGCTTCAGCGTTCTGATCATTTTGGAGGCTGCAGTTTGTGATGCTGTTGAACTGTACAGTATATACAGAGGTCTTTCTGTTATTTAACCTGCCCTCACTGATATCAATAGGGTGGACAAAATAATAGAAGCTGCCACCTGAGTGTTTATTTCTACACTCTGCTCTTGTGTTACAGAAAGAAGGTCCTGGACTTCTACCAGCGGGCCTGTCTGTCAGGTTACTGCTCAGCCTTTGCCTACAAACCCATGCAAGTGTCACTGTCAAGCCAACTCAATGGGAAGTGTGTAGAACTGGCCCCCGGTCCCAGCCTCTTCTCTGGAGTGGAGCTGCCCTCCACCACCCCCATCAAATACAACTCCTGTAGGAACAGCTGGAGCTCAGATGGTAAGAGTTAGTGACGGAGGGACGGATTAGTTAAAGTAATAAAACAGTAACAACACAACTCATTTTCCCTTGTCATGTGTGCAGAGGGTATAGGTGAGGGGGTGGAGCGTGAGGACTGCGTCCAGGCCCTGAGTGGGCAGATCTTCATGGGAATGGTGTCGTCTCAGTTCCAGGCGAGGCTGGACACAGTCCGGCTTATCGATGCCCCGGTCACAGCTTGCATCCGCTTTGTTTACTTTTCTATGGAGGATGAGCTCCGCAGCAAGGTGAACACACACAAGCTCCAATAAACATTTGATAGTATCTAGTTTATGTTGGATGAAGTGATCAAGGTATAGTACTCTTTCATTTGGACAATAAATGGACTCCTTAATCTGATGTCTCTCTGTGTCTCTGCTGACAGCACATTGTTTTTTCCACATTCACCAAAATAAATGTGCATTTTGAGAGTATGTGTTTATTTATTTTGTGTCTGTGCAGGTTTTTGCTGAGAAGATGGGTTTAGAGACGGGCTGGAACTGCCACATCTCTCTGACCCCAAACGGAGACAGTCCCTGTGATGGAGCTCCATCCAGCCCCAGTCACGGTTCCCTGCACGAAGACCTGAACCAAGGTACCAAACCTGTGTTTGCACAACCTGAGGATATTATTCATTTTATTACATTTACTGTTGGGGTGCACTTCATGACTGTCCTTCTGTCTGCAGGTGTGATGTGGACATCAATGTAGGTTGTCAAGGTTTCTGTGTTTAGTCTTGCTGTTTAATTACACAGACATAGATTTATCATTTGAAGAGTAAACCCACATGATTTCTGGATCAGAACTCGTCAAATTATGACATTACCCTGTTCTATGGGGTGGTCACAGTTTGAATTACATTGTATAACTTTACATGAGATTTTCCATTTTATGTTAGTTTATGCTTCTTTTAGGGGAAATAACAGAAAGGAGTCCTGTAGAAGTGCAGGTCTGACACGAGTGATGTCTGTTCATTTGAGTTTTACAGAGTATCTCTAACTTTGCCGACTGTCTTCATATGTGATTCAGATTCTCGGGATGAAGCAGAAGGTCCTTTGCTGCCAGTTTCCAGCCCACAGACAGTGATGTGCCCAGCTTCCTGGAGGACTGCAACAGGGTAACAATACCTTTTATTAAAACCACTCAAGCTACAATGGAGAAATATCAGTATCTGTTTTTCATGCAGCTGTATAATACAGACAGATTCCTCTGTCTTATGCTTTGGTAACCAGCAGGAAATTGTGCTTTGTTTTGAAATTATTTTACATTAGTCTGAATCATTTTCTCTCCCTGCCCTTTGTCAGGCCAAGCTACCTCGTGGGATCCACCAGGTCCGTCCTCATCTGAAGAACATTGATAATGTGCCTCTTTTGGTGCCACTCTTCACTGACTGCACCCCTGACAGTCAGTATTCTTTATGTGTTTTATAGAATGAATCACTCTGCATATGGGTAATTCCACTTTTTTGGAAAACTTTTTCATCTTACTTTTTAAAGATGTCCTCTGACTCCATTGTCTTCCTCTGCCCCTCAAGGGTGAAACTGATTCTAATAAGGAAAAGTGATGATTAATAACCAACGAGGCTTATTTCAAGGAAAGAATGAAAGATCTGTGTCACTGTCTGTGTCTTTGATATACTCAGTGTTTGCTTTAGAGTACTGTAGACATTTACTTACAGTGGAGTTCTCTTCACAGCCATGTGTGAGATGATGAAGATCATGCAGGAGAACAGGGAGGTTACATGCTGTCTGGGAAGCTCCGCCAATTTCCGCAACAGCCGCCTGTTCCTACAGAGTGACATCAGGTATACACTCATTAATGAAGTACATCCTGTTTTTTCAAATTTGAAAATCAATGTTAATGAGACTAGATTTTCATTTTTATCACAATTAAAACCAGTAAAAATTCTGAAGCAATATTTCTGCTATTAAAAAAATGAAAACTCATAGTAATACTATCTAGCCATGCAGAGAGTTGTAGTCTTGTTTGTCAGGGTTCAGGGATACCTGTCACTGAGATTCCTACTTCCATCTCATTCAAATAAACCGTGGTGGCCGTCCGGCTCTGTCTGAAAAGGAGAAGAGGTCCTTTAGACTCCGTTGGCAGCGGACTGTCCAAAATTGATGGACTCTGGAGTAAATGCAGTTTTGTGAAACATATATTCAAGCAGTTTTGTGAAAGATGATGCAAATAGTGCAAGTGCTGGAACAGACATTGTTTAAGTTATGGTTAACACTTACCTTTACCTGTCTTGTGTTCGCTCTGGGGTGCGTTGCTGAAAAGAGTCCCCTAGGTCAGCGGACCGTGTTAAGAACGTTCTGGGTACGACCAAGTGGCAGGACAAGAAAGGGGGGAGTCTGGAAATTGTATTGTATTGTAAAATGTATATATTTATTGTAATTATATTTATGGTGTTTGTTTTGGGGTTTAGGTTACAGCAGGCAGGTTATTTTAAATATTTTGGTTAAATATAGTATTCACATTTTTTTTTAATATAAGTCAATTATGCTTATGAATGTATGTTTAGGAACACCTGTGAATGTATGCACCCAATCACACCTACCAGAACACAGTATAAAAGGGCACCAATTTTAAATCTGCTGTTGTTGCTGGTTAGGTTTCACCTATGGTTTGCTGCCATACCTGTGCTGCTGTTAGAAAATAAATATATGTCTATGCATATTCCATCTTCGCCTTGGCATTTTCTTCTTTCTGAAGTCTCTGTTGGCAGAACGGCCATTCTAACAAGTACAAATGCAATTCCTTTCACCTCCATTGTACTAGATGGAGACAGATACCTCACTACTAGAGGTAAATGGGAAAATATTTTCTAGTTTGTGTGTACTGACCCTTTAACAGCTTGCCATAGTCCAGCAACATTGTTTTGACTGATTATACAATAATTATGTAACAAACTACTTCTCATTCTCAGTCCACATGATTTTTCATCGTCCTCTCTCCACAGCATCGCTCTGGACCCTCTGTACCCGTCTCAGTGTTCGTGGGAGACATTTGGCTATGCCACCGGAGGAGGCTTCAACGGAGACGCTGAGGGTCTGTCTCCTCTGAGGCTCTCAGGACAGCTCAACAGTCTGGGCTGCTCTGTCACCTTCCACCAAGGAGAGAGCGTCAGCATGGTCAAGCTCATAGAGCAGGTTGGACACACACACACACACACACACACACACACAGATACACTAAGTCAGAACGAGACACTTATATATGAATTCATTTGCTTTTTGGGTGAATCTTTTCCAGGCGCGACACACGACCTATGGCATCCGCAAATGCTTCCTCTTCCTGCTGCAGTGTCAGCTCAGTCTGGTCATCATCCAGGTTAGAGAGCACTTCACAAACTCAGAGCATGTGGATTTATATGGATTTATATGTACAAATACATTTCTCTGTGTGTATCATTGCTAACAGGCTAAAAGGCTAAAGACCTAATTAATATTGTGATGTACATTTCTGAATAAATAAATGAAGGAAGTGCTTCTGGTGTTTGTCCGTAGTTCTTAGCCTGTCTGGCTCAGCTTCCTCCTCCAATGAACACCACTGACATCCTCTGGCTGTCCTGCTTCAGCTGCCCACTTCTAAGGTACACACATAATAAAACACTGTGAACTGACAACACTGTGTTATTTCACTGTGTTTATACATTATAGTAATGGTCCATTTGTGTTCTCAGTGTGTCACTTCTGGGGAAGCCTCCAGACACTTCAGTCATGGCAGTTGCCACAGGGAAGAACCTAGATACCATTCCAAGAAAGGTGGGATCCTGCCTCTCAGATCTTCCACATCTACTGAACCTAGAAGCCTCACTTACTGGATTATTACTGCTAAAGCTTAGACAAACATTTATATAATATTAATTAGTAGCATTTAGTGTACATACTGTGTAGTGATATAGTGGAAACTTCTTCCAGTCAAATGAAGTCTCTAGAAAAATATTCCAGGAGAAAACTTTCATAAAAGCAGTAATGATAATGATAAATACCACAGACAACAAACAGCTGCTCTTTCTGCACCTTGTGTATTTACTGCATCTACACTTGGGGCCATTGATCAAACATGAATGACTAGTTATGTATACATGTACTTCTGTGTGCTTTTTAATCTCCTTTAAACTGTTACTCCTCTTTGACCAGACCCAGAACTACTTCCTTGGCTGTTTCCTGTTGAAGTTTGCTCTGACAGTGTGTGCCTACCTGTTGGCCTTTGGGTTTACGCTGCAGGAGGTCTGCCTAAGCAGAGGCAACAACACCACCATCACCTGCCACATACTCACAGCCAGGTAAAGAGAAGCACTGTCTCTAACTGTCCCACTGTCCTAAGTACACCAGCTGTACCAGCTGTGAGAACAGACACACTAGAATCGATGAACTGATGAATGAAGTAACAGTTTTCCTGTGTGACTGCAGCTCTTCAGACGAGGCTCCTCAGTGGTTCAGTGAGCTGTCTAATGGCCTGCTGCCGACTCAGAAGGTCATGGCAGGGTTCCTCGTCTTACACACAGGTAGGAACTCTCTCTGTCATATTGAATACTGTACTGTAAGCTGTGGTCAAGCTTACTCGTGTCTTTTTATATGATTCAAACCAATCCCTTTCTTCTGTTGCTCACATTGTTGTTCACATTCTCTTGTTGCTGACCTTATTTTCCAGTGGTGATCTCCCTCAGCTACGTCCACCGCTCTCAGCCTCTGTGGAGAAAGAGTCCGTTCAGCAATACCTGGTGGTGTCTCACTGTACCTGTGGTGTAAGTTAGCACATCATTTGTATGCTCTATGGTTCATCTGTGTTTAAGCCAGTTTAGCTCTTACATCCTCAACGGTCCTGCTGTAACTGTAAGAGATTTTAATTTAGAACTCTGTGTCAGATATCACCCACTGCAGCACCACACAGAGTCGCTAAGTAGAAAGTTCTAGAGTGATCATCAGAAGAAAGACATCATTCATGTAGCTTGTTTCACAGTTCAGTGACTGACTAATAAAAGTAAAATCAAGTGAGCTCTTCCTACTGAGAGCTCACTCTGTGTGTATGTGTGGAGCAAAAACATAACTGGAGATTTTGCTGAGTAGTTGTGATGGGAAGGCCACAGGTGACACACACCTTTGAAAGAAATTTAAGTAGGAAGCTTTTGGTAAACTGTTGATACTACTTCATATTGTAACATGGTTATAATGACCATGTTGGAAGACAATTAACAGCAGATTCACTGGTTGACTTTGTTTGAACATACCTTAAATGACACACACATATATATATATATATATATGTATGTAGTTTGCATTATCCAGATTCAGACTGACCCACTGCACTTTTGGTATTTGTGGAAAAAAAGTAGTTGTGTTATTGTTCTGTAGTGCCTGAGAGCAAAGGAAAACCAAAGTCAGATTCCTTGTGTGTATGCATAAATCTGGTCAATAAAACTGATTCTGATTGAAGTCTTTAATGCATAAAGCCATGGAGTCAGACTGAAAGTGAACCCCTGGCAACCTGTGCTCATTCCAAACACCTGTTCTGTGTTGGACCCCCATTCAGACGTTACTGCTGCTTTATGAGGGCAGTCACCGCAGGTCCCTCCTACCACTTCACCCATTAGTCCCGTCCAATCAGAGTCCAGTTTGAGCCGCGCCAAAAATCAGTCGTACCTGTTGCCCATGCGCTAATCAAACCCATGTGACCGGGAAGGAGAGGGCTCAGCCAATAGCAGGGCAGAATTTTATTTATTTATTTATTTTTTTTTGCAGGTGAGGGGTGACGCTGGCTCGAGTCTCCCGTGGAATACGGGATGCCTCTGTAACGTTCTGCTTTGTCCAAGCTCTTTTTCTGGTTAGTGGAGCGAACTGAACTCGTTACCTATAGACAGAGGAAGCCTGTGTGTTCATGTTTAACGGGTTATTTGTTATTGTACGTTCTGGTGTACAGTGAAAACTGTGGCTGAGAGCAGAGAGACGATTCAGAATCAGAATCAGATTTGTTGGCCAAGTTTGTACATACAAACAAGGAATTTGACTCCGGTTTTTCTTGCTCTCATGCAGTACAACAACAAAACAACAACACACAACCAACGGAACAACAATTTTATTTCATTTTATTTATTTATTTATTTATTTTCCCCAGTTACTAATGGTGCAATGGGTCAGTCTGAATGTGGGTAGTTCAAAAAGATAACTATATAACTATTTACATATATATAAATATATATATATTCAGACGATTCAGGCCTAGTGGAGCTAGAACTTAAGCATACACTTATGTGTGTGTGAGAGAGATCTGAGTGTTGAAGTGCAGGCTTGTGTCTTTTGCTCGGTTGAGATGGGCTTTGTAATAGTGCTGCACGATTTGATGAAAATGTGCGATTGCGATTATTGTGGACAATATTGCGATTACGATATTCTAAATGAATGGTGTCATGAGTCCACTTGCTTGAATATCAGGGACAACACAGAATAATGATAGTTTGTGTATTACTCAACTCAAAACATACACGACACACACAAAAATACAAAACCTGAAGATTACAGACTGTTTGTTCCAAATAACTTAATATCAAAAAATAAAAAAAAGTTTGAAAATAAAGATATTTTCAAAATGCATCCGTGATAGTACGTTGTGGTTCTTTCAGGCGGTTTTCACTTTTATCTTTCACGTTACTTGGTTGGGCTTTTATTTGCATGCGCTCATCGAATTTTTCTGTTGTCTCAAATGTTGATAGAGATTGGTCGTATTACCTGGAGACGTAGCGACTTTAGCTTTGCAGGTTTTACACAGCACGTCTTGCTGTTCAGGGTCGTGATACCTGAATCCAAAGTATCGCCATACAACAGAAGTAGCATTTTTTTTCCCTACCAGCTCTGCTTGTCCCTCATGTTCCTCCTCAGCGTCCATGTCGTTCACTACTGTTTGCCGAAAGCCGGGTAGTCACGTGACCATACCTGCGGCTGCCCACAGCGTGTGGATGTGCCGTCAATTACTCCACATTGCTTTACATTGAACATGACATTAAATCGCAAATCGCAGTCTTTTATGCGCTTACGTAATCGCACAGCGTGACATCGCGATTGCGATTAGATTAATTGTGCAGCACTACTTTGTAACCAGTATAGCCGCTTTGGAGTTTGGGACTGGCCAAGTGTTGGCAAGGCTTAGTTGTGGATGGATTCAGTGTGTGGAAGAAACTCGGGCATCCGTAGTTTTGGAGCACGCGTTTGCTGTTGCTGGGCCGTTGCGTCGGTGTTGTCTGTAAGTGGAAGCATATATGCAGTTGAGATCTGGACACAACTGTGTATATGTTTAAGCCTATCAGCAGATAGTGTTGGCAGCATGGGTTGAGTTGGGGGTCCTGTTGTCAGGCTTAATTGTGGGTAACTTGGTGTGGATGGCCCTGGGTTGGGTATAGGGTGCGTGTTCAGCAGTGTGGGTGAGGCCATGGCCAGTGTAGGCCCTCAGCTGCACCTTGAAGTGTTGCTGAATGTTGAAAATTCTAGTTTTAATATCAAAAGTGTGTGTGTGCATGTGCCTTCTCTGCAGGAAGGATGAGCTGCTCTAGGGAATCACCAGAGGGTAAGAGAAAGCACATAAGTCAACATTGCTCAGTGTTTCTACATTTAAACATGTATTTGTCTGTGTGTTTAGCAGGTAGCTGCATCTGTCTGAGTGGGACTCCAGCTTGGATGAGGCCACGGCCAGTGTGGAGCCCAGGTACGCCCCCTGCTGCATGTGGAAATGTTGTAAGATGTTTGACTTGCCTAGCACCTGTGGCTAATGTTGAGTGTGTTTCTTTGTGTGTTGTGCAGGATGGAGGAGCTGCTGATCCAGAGATGTAGCATTTGATGCTGCGTGAGCTCTGTCCTTTCTGCAGAAATGGATTACTCTGTAAACCTTATCTTATAATAAAGTATCAAAAGACAATAACTGTCTAAAGAATTCTATTTCACTTCTCATCAGGGGTAAAGTTTTTTTCCACCACAAACGTGGCGACGAGGATGGGATTGGACGTGTGATCTGGACTCTGTTGGAAAGACAGAAAAGCCAGCTGCAAAGAAAGATTCCTCCCTGTGGGTGAGAAGCTGTCCTCAGACGGAGCCCGGTCATCGCTCCAATCCCGAAGGATTTAAGGGGAAAGAATCACACACGGTGAGAAGTGTCTTGATGTTGTTTGTGAAAGTTTGCAGAGTTAATCAGGGAATCAAACCGGTATATCTCGCATAAGCACTTGCAGACAGACGTGTCTTGGTTATTATTGTAGTATTTGAGGATTTCTGGTGTATCTGCTTGAAAAAGTGGAGCAGTTTATTCTGTGAATACAAGAGACAAAATAATCAGAGATAAAGGATGGGTAAAAGTCAGAGTAAGGTGAAGTCCAAAGTGGAGCCAAGTCCCAAAATCCTCCCACCAATAATAAAACTGATGATGGAGAAAAATCCTGGAAGCATGAATCAGTTCAAACAATGGGTTGATTTGGGGTTTCCAGGAAATGGCAGCTTTAGCCTGAGACAATTGGATCAATTGAAGACATGTTTGGAGGCAAAAGGAAAAAAAAAGTGCAGAGCAGCATGCAGCGTTGTCCAAACGTAAACCAGAGAAGCATGAACAGTTTAAAGCAGACTGGAAGGCATATAGCATGTGGAGAAAAGAAGCAGAGGAGAGGGAAAGAAGGAGAAGATTAAGAGCACAAACACGAAAAAAGGACAAAAAACAATCTGGACACACTAGCACGTTGTATACTTCTTTGGAGATTGAAAAGAACAAAAAAGCAATGAAAGTGTGGATAGAGGAAGCAGTAGGGAAAAGAAACAAACACAAAAGTACATGACATTCCTTACGGAAAAAAAAACTAATACACCTTGTCCTTCTGTTCTCTGTGAGTCAATATGTCAAGGTGGATCGTGACCTCAACTCCTGCCCTCCGACCGCACCTCCACTGCCACATGAGCCTGGTGGGGATCTGGGAACAGGAAGGATCCTCCAGACGTCTAACAGAAACTTCATCACCTCCACCAACATCATCCTCATCCCCTGATTCAACCACATCTAAACCTGATGCTTTACAGACCAGGACTGTGTCACAGCAGAGAGAAGAACTCCCACAGCTGGGTGAGAACACATCTGGCAATAAGGGACAAAGCTTGATTAAATGATCTCAGACAACACGCTGTACATGCTGAGACCACTATCAACAGAGGAGAAAGACAGACAAAGTCAACGAGGACCTACACACAGCAGCCTTGACCATGTACAGGGGTGTTCAACCTGTGGCTGGCGGACAAGGATGTGGCCACGGCCGGCCACATGGAGGTCGGGGACGAGAACGTGAATACGGTGGAGGTGGACACTGGCGATATGACCCTAATCATCTGTTTTGACTATCATCAGCAAGGACACTGGGCTAAAGACTGTCCTCAGAAGAATGGCTCTGTGCAGACTACAGCTGCTGCAAAGTGAGGGCGGGACGGGGCGGGAGGAGAGGAGCAATCTGACCACAGAGACACTGACTCACAGACTACAGGAGGTAACACACACACACATTAACACACACTCACACACTGCTTGCAATGAAGACCAGCTTTGCTCACACACTACAGGACATATCACCTGATTCACTACACTGCACAGCACATGTTTCAGAAGGGCCAGGTGAAAGGTTTGAGAAAGTTTGGAACAGAAAGCCACTTGAAGTGGAGAAATTGAATATGACATGTATTTATTGGACAAAGAAGGCTGCTGCTGTCTCTGTATCTGTCTCTCATTCACAAGATGAACTGTTTGATGGTGCATCTCCACACGTGTCGCTGGCAAAACCTGCCCACTGGACATGGCAGGATATGGGACCATGGCTCCGCAGACAACAGACCCTCTCTGATTTCAGGCCCATGAATGGGGATCCCAGAACACTGTACAGTGAAAGGGCTGATGTATAGAAAACAAAACTTCCATCTACTGCCTTTGTCGACAGAACCATTTGTTTGATTCCTAATACACACACCACACCTTGCATGCTTTTACATGACACATCAGTTGACATGGCTGAACTATCTGAGGTGCCGCCCTGTTTGTGGGCGTGTCACAAATATGACGTGGGGCTTATTGAGGGAGCCACACCTCTTGTAGTTCACCCAAAATCAGAGTACAGACCATGCATGAGACAATATCCATTGAAACCAGAAGCGCGAAAAGGTATCAGGTCTGTTTTTGATTCACTTTTAATCTTTTGATCTTGCAAATGCTTTTTTCTCCGTTCCCGTTCATCCAGACAGTCAATTCTGGTTTGCGTTTTCTTTTGATGGTAAGGGCTACACTTGGACTCGCTGTTGCTGCTGGTCTCCCTCTCTGTCTGTGTGCTGTAGCTGCAGCAGAGAAGGCTGTGGTTGCATCATGTGATATTGTGAGTTATGGAGATTTGACTCTTATGGTTCCTCATGCTGTTGCTCACATTCTGCACACACAGAAGACCTCTCATCTCTCTGCACAGCGCTGGTTAAGATATCACACTACTTTGCTTGATATGCCTAACATTACTGTTAAAAGATGCAGTGTACTTAATCCAGCAACTCTCCCCCCAACTGCAGCAGATGGAGAAGCACATGACTGTCTTCAGATTCTTGATGAAGTTTGCACACCCACACCAGATCTTTCCACTCAGCCCATACCAAATGCAGACATGGAGCTGTTTGTGGACGGTTCGGCGTCTCGCAACGTGGACACAGGTGCTGCTCCAGTGGGTTTTGCAATAGTGACACCACATGACATTTTGCTCAGTGGCAAACTGCCACCACACTTTTCAGCACAAGCTGCAGAACTTGTAGCTCTGACTGAAGCCTGTAAACTGGCTTCAGGTAAAACTGTGAATATTTACACAGACTCGCGTTATGCGTTTGGAGTGGTGCACGATTTTGGGGCCCTCTGGCCACATAGAGGATTTCTTACATCTTCTGGCAAGCCCATCTCACACCATAAACTTGTGTCTGCATTGCTAGATGCCATCCTCCTTCCAGCATCCATCTCTATACCACCTGCTGGTCATCCACCTCCTGACAAACCCTTTGATCATTTAATGATGGATTTCATTGAACTAACACCAAGTGAAGGGAAAAGATACTGTCTTGTAATTGTTGACATGTTCAGCAAATGGGTTGAAGTTTTCCCCTCTTCCAAACAGGATGCTGGAGCTGTGGCTAAAGCACTGCTAACTGAAATTATTCCTAGGTGGGGAATTCCTTCAGTCATCAGCAGTGACAATGGACCAGGTTTTGTCAACCAAGCCCTGAAAGAAGTGTCAGACTATCTTGGGTTTGACAGACGTCATCATTGTTCATATCATCCAGTAGGTCCAGTTAGGCGCCCTCCCCTTACCACAGGTGCATGTGATGATGCTATGTTGAGATACTGTGCCAACTTGTCTACAACCTTATCAGCATTACATTCACAGGTGAAAAGTGCCCTGCCATCTGCAGCCACAGCAGTCCTCCACAACTTACAGCCTGGAGATTGGGGTCTCATTAAAGACTACAGACGCCATCACTGGAAACCAAGGTGTTTCCAGGGCCCGTTCCAGGTTCTGCTGACCACTGAGACAGCTGGAAAGGTTGCAGAGAAGGCCACATGGGTACACGCCAGCCACTGCAAACGGGTTCCTGAACCAAAGGCCGACAACCAGCCACCAGAGAATCAAAGCAAAGGAGGCCACATAAATTCTTTAGACCCAGAATAATGGTCTAGGGAAAACTGACTCATCCAGATGGTGAGGAAGACAACTGGGGTGCACGCCGTGCGCTGCCCCTAACCTGCAGCTGCGGTGGAACCGTCTGCAATATAAGAGTGAGGGGTGAAAGAGCGCCCTCCTCCACCAGTAGCATGCCAAGCTCCAACCAAGTGACTACAGAGTAAAGCTCTGTGTCACCAACAAGAGCAACAATGTAAGGTCTATTGATAGGTCAGTCACACACCAGATGGCCTCTCTGGCTGAGACTTGTGATGATGATGATATTGATGTTTTGACTGTTTGTATTTTTCCCAGCTTGCTATCAACCTAAGGACGTCTGTGTCCTACAAAAACAGCTAAATGCATATTTTAACATTTATCAGCTAATGATGTGTTTACTTAAACCCAAAGGAATGTAGTCACTGATCATATGATCAATTTGTATATACTTTGGTGTGGCCATTTTATGGCCAAAGGGGGAATTGTAATGTCAATTTATCATATAACCATATACTCTTTTATCAAGTATTCGTATATTCTCATGAACTCGTATATTCAATTCTGGGTGAAGTACATATAACATGACCTGTAGTGGCCTAATGTACTTTGTTTACTGTACTTTGTGAGGACACCTGTTATGTCTCCGGTGCCTCCGAGCACAACTTATCTCTATTTTTTGACCTTCAGATTATTTTGTCTCCCTGCCATCCTTGCCATGCTGGTATGTGAGAAACAGGCATAAGTACTCTTGTAACTTGTAACCTGGGGTCAGACCTCTGTAGCATTTGATGCTGCGTGAGCTCTGTCCTTTCTGCACAAATGGATTACTCTGTAAACCTTATTTTATAATAAAGCATCAAAAGACAATAACTGTCTAAAGAATTCTATTTCACTTCTCCAAAGGAGGAAAGTATTTTTCCACCACATATACGTTGGATTTCCGACTGTGATTGGTTCACACAGTTAACGTGGACCCTCAGCAGCAGACGTCTGTATCACTGTTTTTTCAATCAGACCAGCCGTCTGTGTGGTGCTGTCATTATTTCAGATGGACATGAATTGAACATTGCTCCTGTGTACATGTGGGTTGGTGGTATTTCTTGGTAGTGCATTCATTTAGAACTAAATACCAGCTGTTTTTACACATATGGAAAGTCATTGTTGTCAGTGCTGGATTAGCCTTGTGGGGCAAAAATGAGCCTTGGGGCCCCAAGTGATTAATTTTATTTATTTCCAAAAAATGTTTTACATCCCAATATATAACCTCATTGAAATATAAAATTATATATATATTGTAATGTTATTCTTTTTTTTTTTTTTAACTTTTATTACGCTAGCATCAAATGACGTTCACATATTACATGTCGTAAGTTTACCTGAGGTTTTAAAATATTTCCCCCCGAAAAGAAATAATTGTCACTGTGGATTTTCTCCATATCACTCACAGCTGTTTCTAAACAAACCTGTAGTCCATCAAGTGATCGACACCATGAACCTGGAGCATTTGGGGGACGCTGAAGTTCTGAGGTCTGTCCAGCCTGGACTGTTTTCTCTATTGTTTTTGCTGGGGATTTGGAGGGTCTAACCTCTGTGGATTTCACAACTAAAAACAAACTCTTCATTGATATTTTACAGGGTGATTCCAGGGTTCAGCATTTCCCCAGCAGAATTGAATCTCTGGTACTGTGGAGGTTTTGGAACTAAATCCAAATGCTTGTTGCAACATTCAAATTTACAGACAATATAAGTGAATGGTTAACTCCATGTATTTTTATTTTTTTAATTTTTAATTTATTTATTTTTTTAACGGTTTGTGGTGGGGAGACTTGGACTTCTGACCTCAGCCCTGTTTAGCCTGTGTGCTGGCTTTTGTGTGTGCGTGTGTGTGTGTGTGTGTGTGCGTGCGTGTGCCTGCTTCAGTTATTCCACGGCTACAAACGCTCTCTACAGTCACACCTTTAAAGTGGGGCTGTATGTGAATAGGTACTATTAGATTTTCTGCTTTTACAGCACTGAAGTACTCATGATCACTTTGTGGCTGAAACTACTGAAGATGGTTGTTAGACAAACATTACAATGCAAGAGAGCATTTCTCATTTCATTTTTTCTTTGCCCTGTTTTCTTCTTTATCGGTTTACATCATGACAAACATATGTGCTATGCTGCATGAAGAAGACCCAGGTGAATGCTCTGTCTTAATCAGTGTACTTGTTATCTATAGTTCTACTGTTTTATTCATTACACAGCATGGATACTTCACACTGTGTGTTAAAGCATGTGCCTCTGGTACAGCCTGCAGAGTCCATGCTAACATCCTGATAACATTACCATGCATAGGCTCGGAGCTGATGCCTCGTTAATTGTCACTTGATTTGTATGGTGGGCTGTTGGCTGATGGACTGTGATATAGCTGTTCACAAGATACAAGAAATGTATATAAGTGTAAGTGTCTATGTTCAGGACTTTTGACAAATTTGTTTGTGTATTGATTATGTCATGTTAATAAATATGTTCTTTTATTTACAGTCCTGCTCAAAGTTATTGGCACTGCTGAATTTTAAGTAGAGTTTAGAATAGCTTCAGAAATAAATGGAAATCAAGCAGTTTTGTAGAATCACAATATTTAATAAAATGTCCAGAGTTATTGAACAACAACAAAAATGCTTCCATATAGTGAAATAAAATTTACATACATAAAACATATGATGGACATAATTATTGGCATCCATTTGTTTTCATCTTCTTTTTCACAACCAAACCAAAATGTCTTTGGAACCTCACAGATTATTTTAGCCACGGCTAAACAAGGCCTTTCTTCTACAGAAATCTCTGCACGAATTTCACTAGAAAGCAGGACCAGAAGAGGATTTTCTGCAAGAAATATCTGAAAACTTTGTGCTGCAGTTTAATGGGACTGCCCGACACGCATTTGGAGTTGGAGGTGGTGAAAGCCATAGCTGAGGTTTGAACCTCGTCGTGCTACAGATGTCATTTTATGCCCATTCATTGCTACTGCAAGGAATCACTGGTATCCTTATTGGTGCGAGCGTGTTCAGTCTGATTGGATGTTGTATTATTCCCTGCATTAGAAGTGTCACTGATTGGATTCCTCCTCTTTATGATGATGATGTTTAGGTTTTGAGTGTTTGTATTTTCCCCCAGCTTGCTATCAACCTAAGGACGTCTGTGTCCTACAAAAACAGCTAAATGCATATTTTCACATATATCAGCGAATGATGTGTCTACTTAAACCTAAAGGAATGTAGTCACTGATCATATGATCAATTTGTATACTTTAGTGTGACGGACAGTTACTGCCTAAAGAATTTTATTTCACTTCTCATCAGGAAGAAAGTATATTTCCACCACACTTACATACATGTCGTCTGTGATAAAGGATATGAGAAAGCTTTGTAGATTCCAACAAAAGGGTTTTATTAAAGCTCAAGGTCTTAGATACATCACACTAAAACAGCATTTGTTTCTCAACAGCAGCCGTCCAGATTTTCAAGAAAAGATCACTCGCATAATAATTTTAACACAGTGTAGACTCCATCATTTTGTTCTGTCTTGTATATTCAGGCAGTAGTGTGGCCTTTTGGGCCAAAAGGGAGAAGCCTGCACCTTCAGAACTGAGCTTTTCCACCGGCGCTTCATGTTTGACATGTGGTCTGGCAGGAGCCAATCACCGCTACGTTTGGTGCAGTTGTCCAATCACCTCCTTGTCCTGGCGGAGTTTATTTGCATTCATGACCTTACGCATCTGAATATAATCGATCAGCTCTTCACGCAGCTAAGAGGAGAAGCGTGTTCGTAACACGTGGTTGGTGTAAATTTATATGATAATGTTTCAGTTTATATTACAAATATCAAAACTCTATGACTCTACAATATTAACATACAGAGACAAAAGGGTCCGTGTATCTTTTGGGATTTGAATTTTCCTTCAAATGCTGATATTGTCACCTTAATAACTGCACACATACCGCACTGTTCACATAACAGTTCTTTTGCACAGTCTTCACTTCACCCTCAGCTGAATTTGCACAACAGCTGATTTGTATATATCAGTACAGTTTATATTTTATGTAACTTTTTTCACTTATGCTCTTGTTAATATTTTGTAAATACTATTATTTATCTATTTTATTTTACTTACAACGTTTTGTATGGCATTCTGGGTGAAGAGCAAAGTAAGAATTTCATTGTACAGGGAAACCTGTTTCCTTACTGTGCAAATGACAATAAACCCTTTGAATCTTTGAATCTTGAATCTTGAATATTTAAAAAAATAAAGTGCTTATTTGATTTTCGTTTTAAAATACAAAAAACATTTTACTTTTTTGTGGGTCTGAAGGGAGTCCTCGAAATTTAAGAATTACTTAGATTTTCTTTCTCTACTTAGCGTAACAAAATACAAAATCATAAATAAGCAGAAACGAAAAAGGACCGTTTTCTCGTCAGTTGTATCTTGCTGCATCTGTCTGAGTGGGACTCCAGCTCGGATGAGGCCATGGTCAGTGTGGAGCCCAGGTACGCCCCCTGCTGCATGTGGAAGTGTTGTAAGATGAGATATAAGATTTGTGAGCCATCCTCTTTCAGTAAGGCCAGTAAAGAAAACCATTATCTATAGTCACCTTTAATCCTTTATTCTTTTCTTTTTTTTTTAAACAGCACTCATTAATTCCTTCCCAAACTTCCACTGGGAGAAGATTTGGGCGTACTGTAACACGATCAGGGAGTTGGCATGTTTTTAAGTTGCAAAGCAATTTGACATCAGTACTTAAATGTTTCTCTGTTCAGGTTTGATGTTACGTTTATTCATATTTCCACTGAATTCTGTATCATTAAAATGAGAATTTGTAAAGAAGAAGTGTTGTGTGTGTGTTCAGGTGGATTCACAGAGGACGCAAAGTGAATTTTAGATGCACCGTCATTACATTCAGTCAAATAGAAAGATGGGTGAGAGCGGACCGCCTATATTCAGGCAGTAGTGTGGCCTTTTGGGCCAAAAAGGAGAAGCCTGCACCTTCAGAACGGAGCTTTTCCACCGGCGCTTCATGTTTGACATGTGGTCTGGCAGGAGCCAATCACCGCTACGTTTGGTGCAGTTGTCCAATCACCTCCTTGTCCTGGCGGAGTTTATTTGCATTCATGACCTTACGCATCTGAATATAATCGATCAGCTCTTCACGCAGCTAAGAAGAGGAGCGTGTTCGTAACACGTGGTTGGTGTAAGTTTATATGATAATGTTTCAGTTTATATTACAAATATCAAAACTCTGTGACTCTACAATATTAACATACAGAGACAAAAGGGTCCGTGTATCTTTTGGGATTTGAATTTTCCTTCAAACGCTGATATTTAAAAAAATAAAATAAAGTGCTTATTTGATTTTCGTTTTAAAATACAAAAAACATTTTACTTTTTTGTGGGTCTTAAGGGAATCTTCGAAATTTAAAAATAACTTAGATTTTCTTTCTCTACTTAGCGTAACAAAATACAAAATCACAAAGAAGCAGAAACAAAAAAGGACCGTTTTCTCGTGCCCACAGACCGGATGTTGTCATTGTTTTCTTCTTCTTTTGTTTAACGGAGACCTGCTGCTGCCGGCTGCAGAATTTTCGCCACCTACTGTTCTTTATTTATAATAATCTCGCGTTTGGGCGAACGGCAGAATCCAGCGGCCAGGAAGAAGGAGATAGCCTGGTTCCTGTCAGAGCGGCGCGCCCAACCAAAATGTCCCTGGAACCTTACAGCCAGATTATTTTAGCCACGGCTAAACAAGGCCTTTCTTCTACAGAAATCTCTGCACGAATTTAACAAGAAAGCGGGACCAGAAGAGGATTATCTGCAAGAAATATCAGAAAAGTTTGTGCTGCAGTTTAATGGGACTGCCCGACACGCAGTTGGAGTTGGAGGTGGTGAAAAGTCGTAGCTGAGGTTTGAACCTCGTCGTGCTACAGATGTCATTTTATGCCCATTCATCGCTACTGCAAGGAATCACTGGTATCCTTATTGGTGCGAGCGTGTTCAGTCTGATTGGATGTTGTATTATTCCCTGCATTAGAAGTGTCACTGTAAGGTCTATAGGTCAATCACACACCAGATGGCCTCTCTGGCTGAGACTCGTCTTCTGTCAGATGTTGAAAACCCAACTGATTTATTTACTGATTGGATTCCTCCTCTTTATGATGATGATGATGATGATGTTTAGGTTTTGAGTTTTTGTATTTTCCTCCAGCTTGCTATCAACCTAAGGACGTCTGTGTCCTACAAAAACAGCTAAATGCATATTTTCACATATATCAGCTAATGATGTGTCTGATGTACTCACTGATCATATGATCATTTTGTATTCTTTAGTGTGACAATTACTGTTTAGTTGTGGACTGGTCTGGTCTAACATTTCATTTGTCCATGTTTTTTCTCTCTCCCACAGGATCCTACTCTTCACCCCTCCAACATCATGTAAATTAGCATATTGTATAGTTTTTACTGTTTTTGTATTTTGTGTACTGGTTTTTTGTAAGTTTACTTCATTTTTTCTTTAGATTTTGATTGTATGATGTCTTTTAATGAGACTTTATTTGTTTTGAGGTCTTTATTATGTGTGTAAAAGTCCAAATAAATTCTGTTGTGTTGCCTCTTTTGATATTTCTTAACTCTTTTGCAGACACATTTCCCAATGAGGACTGTTGAATGGATTTGACAGTTTTACTGTGCATGAAGTGAAACAATAAGACATGCCTCATGAACCTTAAACACTAATAAAAGTAAAATCAAGTGAGCTCTTCCTACTGAGAGCTCACTCTGTGTGTATGTGTGGAGCAAAAACATAACTGGAGATTTTAGTAGTTGTGATGGGAAGGCCACAGGTGACACACACCTTTGAAAGAAATTTAAGTAGGGAGCTTTTGGTAAACTGTTGATACTACTTCATATTGTAACATGGTTATAATGACCATGTTGGAAGACAATTGACAGAAGATTCACTGGTTGACTTTGCTTTTGAACATACCTTATATAACATCTATATCTATCTATCTATACCTATATATCTATATATCTATCTATATCTATATATATAGATATATAGATATATAGATATGTTTTTGTGTGTATGCATAAATCTGGCCAATAAAACTGATTCTGATTGAAGTCTTTAATGCATAAAGCCATGGAGTCAGACTGAAAATGAACCCCTGGTAATCTGTGCTCATTCCAAACACCTGTTCTGTGTTGGACCCCCATTCAGACGTTACTGCTGCTTTATGAGGGCAGTCACCGCAGGTCCCTCCTACCACTTCACCCATTAGTCCCGTCCAATCAGAGTCCAGTTTGAGCCGCGCCAAAACCCAGTCGCACCTGTTGCCCATGCGCTAATCAAACCCATGTGACCGGGGAGGAGAGGGCTCAGCCAATAGCAGGGCAGAATCTTATGTAGTGCAGCTTATAAGGCGTTGGGGTAACACTTGCTCGATTTTGCTGTGGAATACAGGATACATCCGTGACGTTCTGTTTTGTTGAAGCTCTTTTTCTGGTTAGTGGAGCGAACTGAACTCGTTACCTGTAGACAGAAGAAGCCTGTGTGTTCATGTTTAGCAGGTTATTTGTTATTGTGCTTCCTGGTGCACAGTGAAAGCTGTGGCTGAGAGCAGAGAGACGATTCAGGCCTAGTGGAGCTGGAACTTCGGCGCGAGACAGGAGGTTCACGTGTCCGGAGCAGTCCAGAGGAAAAATGGCGGACGTGGAGGCCATGTAAGGCCCACGCAGAACGTTTAAAATGCAGAGCTTGAGTTGATTTGTGACCAGATGCTAACATGTTTGTTTATGTGCCGGGTTTCCGCAGGACGGACGAAGGGATCCAGCGGAGCAGCCGAGACCATTTGGGAGAAAGCACGCGCTTGGCGTCGCTCATCGGCTCTACACTTATGCGCGCGTATGTGTGTGTGAGAGAGATCTGAGTGTTGAAGTGCAGGCTTGTGTCTTTAGCTCGGTTGAGATGGGCTTTGTAACCAGTATAGCCGCTTAGGAGTTTGGGACTGGCCAAGTGTTGGCAAGGCTTAGTTGTGGATGGATTCAGTGTGTGGAAGAAACTCGGCCTGCATAGGTTTGGAGCGCGTGTTTGCTTTTGCTGGGCTGTTGCGTCGGTGTTGTCAGTAAGTGGAAGCATATATGCAGTTGTGGTCTGGACATAATTGTGTATATATGGAAGCCTATTGGCAGATAGTAGTGATGGCTCCGGCAACACCGATGCGTCGAGCTCATAGTGCAAAACCCATGTCGGTGCGCTTGTCCTTTAAGGAAAGTCACATGACTGATATAGGAACTGACACTGACGCGCAAAACTGTTTATAAAGAAGCGCATATGTTAACGGGATGCATCTGACAAAACAATCTCTGATCTTTTGCGGTTCATTGTCAAATTAATCAATAATTATGGAGCAGCCTCAAGCCAAAAGAAAGGTTTCCACCGTGTGGGACCATTTTGATCTCATATCGGATCCTCATCTGTTCCGCGTGAGCGGGTGTTTTCTACAGCTGGAGAAGTTGTATCAAAAAAGTGTAACAGACTGAATTTCAAAACGGTTTTTTTTTTTTTTTAAATAAAAATTTGTTAAAAAAAAAAGAAAATCCCAGTCCACAAGCATCCTCATTCACAACACGTTCACTTAGATTTTCATGTTATGATACATGTTCACATTATTTATTGACTGTATCTAAAAATATCAAAGATTTTCAATTTAAATGAAGATATGAAATAATACAAAATAAAATACAATGACTTAAATTATATTATTGTATATACTAGGTCATCAGATCAGTGTCAGTTGAGTCTGTCAACTAGGTTGCCTGTAGGGATTTTTAAGGTCCAGCAGGTGTCAGTATTCAGTGACACAGTATCAATACAGTTTGGCAATGCGTCATGATGCCTCATCTACCCATCACTAGCAGATAGTGTTGGCAGCATGGGTTGAGTTGCATGTCTTGTTGCCAGGCTTAATTGTTCAGCAGTGTGGATGAGGCCATGGCCAGTGTGGGCCCTCAGCTGCACCTTGAAGTGTTGCTGAATGTTGAAAATTCCAGGTTAAATATCCAAAGCCTGTGTGTGTGCATGTGCCTTCTCTGCAGGAAGGATGAGCTGCTCTAGAGAATCATCAGAGGGTAAGAGAAAGCACATAAGTCAACATTGCTCAGTGTTTCTACATTTAAACATGTATTTGTTTGTGTGTGGAGCCCAGGTACGCCCCCTGCTGCATGTGGAAGATGTTTTAACTTCCAGAGTTTGACTTGCCTAGCACCTGTGGCTAATGTTGAGTGTGTTTCTTTGTGTGTTGTGCAGGATGGAGGAGCTGCTGATCCAGAGAACCATGAGGATGCATGTTGGCCAATACTGCTCAGTGTTTCTACACTGAAGGATTCATTTGTGTACACTCCCCAGCAACCGTGTGTGTACTGCATCTGAGTGGAAGACCTGGAGATAAAAACCTCAAGGACTCATCAGTCAGAGTGGTCATGTGACTGTCGGCCTGCTGAAGCAGGGATGGAACCAGTGTGTGTAGAAACACAGGCTGTGTGATGTAGTTTAGTGTTGTCAGGCTTAGTTGTGGCTATTTGTCACTATATGGATGGCACTGGGGTCAGTGTGGGTTTAGTGTGTGTGAGACATAGTTGCTGCTTGATGGAGAATAAAACTTATGCATGCATTAATGTCTCCTCCTTTCTTTCTGTGTGCAGCTGCTTGTGGCTGAGTGGCCATCCAACTTTGAGGCCATGGGCAATGTGGAGCTCAGGTAAGGCCCCTGCTGCAGCTGGAAGTCAAGCAAAATATTACAAGTTCAAGGACTGACTTGATTAGTATCCAAAACCAATGTCTTTGTGTTTTTCAGCAGGAGGGAGGAGCTGAGTGAGAGGACCATTTGAGACCAGGTGAGCAAGAGCCACATTGTAGTGTTTCTACACTTATGCATGCACTAATTTTAGTGTGTGTGTTGTAGGTGTATGTGAGGTGGAGCCAGTGAAGGTGCTGCTGGTGAGGATAGAGCGCCATCCTGTGGGAGTGAGGGACACACTGTGGCTGTTGTGTGTTGTCAGAGCTCTTTGTGGTAAGTGGATTAGAAAAAAAAATCAAGGGCTGTTTCAAAGGTGGTTTGTGTGCTGATGCTTCCTGTTTGTGTTTCTCTTGCAGGATGGCAGAGCTTATTTGGAGGGTCATGAGAGACCAGGTGAGACGTTGCCTGTTGGTTAACATTGTTTAGTGTTTCTACACATGCATGCATTCATTTCTGTGTGTGTGTGTGTGTGTGTGTGTTAGTGAGCGAGAGAGAGAGAGAGAGAGAGAGAGAGAGTGATAGGGTGAGTGTTGGAAGTGCAGGCCTGTCTTCAGCTCAGTTTAGATGGGCTTTGTTCTGTATCCAGGTGCATTGGAGTTTGGGTCTGGCTGAGTATTGTCAGGGCTCAGTTGTGGATGGATTCAGTGTGTGTGAAAAGCATTGAGGTCAGTGTAAGTTTAGAGTGTTTGTTCTTGTGTCAGTATTGTCTGTAGGTGGAAGCATATACAGTCCATGACAAAGGTCTTGTCACTCATCCAAGTTGTAGAAAAAACAAATAATAACTTGACTGGAGTCAGAAATAGCTTATATGAAAGGCAAAGCTCTTTAGATTATGCCTGTTATACCAAAATAAAGTTTTGTATCATTCATTGAGTTTTACCATTTAATTAGGACAGAAAGGTCAGATTGTGCTTGGACAAAAGTCTTGTCGCATACAAAAATAATGTGCTTTACAAATTATTCTTTATTTTGAATACACAAACATGCTACAATAACATCAGAACATAAAGTCATGGTGCCTTGGAAAAAAAGAATTAATATCATGTATGACTCCCATGAGCTTGGAGGACTGCATCCATACGTCTCGACAATGACTCAAATAGCTTATTGATAAAGTCATCTGGAATGGCAAAGAAAACAGCCTTGCAGGACTCCCACAGTTCATCCTCCAAGCCTTCTCCTTCATCTTACCCCAGACATGCTCAATAATGTTCATGTCTGGTGACTGGGCTGGCCAATCCTGGAGCACCTTGACCTGCTTCACTTTCAGGAACTTTGATGAGAAGGAGTGCCATCCTGCTGAAGAATTTGCCCTCTCTTGTGATTTGGAATGTGATGGGCAGCAAGAATTTCTTGATAGTTCAGGCTGTTGATGTTGCCATCCACTCTGCAGATCTCTTGCACACCCTTACTGGATGTAATCCCAAACCATGATTTTTCCTCCACCAAACTTGACTGTTTTCTGGTTGAATCTTGGGTCCATGCGGGTTCCATCAGATCTTCTGCAGTATTTGCAGCTATTGGGATGCAGTTAAAGGATAATTCATCAGAAAAATCAACTTTCTGCAACTTTTCCACTGTCCATCCTTTCTGCAAGGTATATGACTTTTCTTTGTTTGGAGTCATCTGTGAGGACTGCCAGAGAGTAAATGTAGTTGTAATAATTTGAGTTTTAGGTCAATTTTTAGACAAATAGTTAATATGTAGATGAAACAGTGCAGGCTGTGCTGTGTGGATGTCAGATTCTCAGGCTTTAAACTGTGAGGTGTTAGATGCACCACTTAGACTTGATAGACTTTTAAAAACTCTGTCCTTTTCTTGTTTAAACAGACCAAACCTATGTTAGAGAGCTGTATGTTTTGGCTGTTGGCCTGTGGTGTCTGGGTGCCATAGTGTAAGAGTTTAAACTGTGAGGTGTTGGATGCAATAGTAAGACTTATAGGTAACATTAGCTGTACCACTTTGACTTTAGACATGAATTAAATAAGTAGATGTGTGTAATAGTTGGCTTTATATGTCTGACTTGTTTGGTATGACCACATGTATGTTAGAGTTTGGCACTGTGACTTTTAGACTGTGGTGTGTGGACGCCAGGCTGAGTTTAAACCCAGATGTGACAGACTGACAGATGTTCAGTGTTTTTACACATATCCATTAATGTCTCTCTCTTTCCAGCTGTATGTGGCTGAGTGGGGCTCTGGCTTTGATGAGGCCATATCCAGGGTGGAGCTCAGGTACGCCCCCTGCTGAATGTGGAAGTGTAGCAGAATGTTTCAAATAGGTTTGACTGTTTGTACCTGGATCTGATGTAGAGTGTGTTTGTCCTGTGCAGGATGGAGGAGCTGATCCAGAGGACCATGAGAAACAAGGTGAGAGAGAGCATGTTGGTCAGTGTTTCTCCAGATATGCATGCATTCATTTCTCTGTGTGAGTGAGTTTAGATTGTTTGTGCTTGTGTCAGTGTCGTCTGTAGGTGGAAACACATATACACAAGCACTAAAGTGGCCTGAGGAGATGTGGCCTGTCCTGCTTCATTGCAAGCTCATAGGTAAGGCACAGGAGGTTGTGTTGTAGTGTTTCTACACTTATGCATGCACTAATTTTAGTGTGTGAGTGAGCGAGAGAGAGTGTGTGTTGTAGGTGTATGTGAGGTGGAGCCAGTGAAGGTGCTGCTGGTGAGGAAAGAGCGCCATCCTGTGGGAGTGAGGGACACACCATTGCATTTGTGTGTTGTCAGAGCTCTTTGTGGTAAGTGGATTAGAAAAAAAAAATCAAGGGCTGTTTCAAAGGTGGTTTGTGTGCTGATGCTTCCTGTTTGTGTTTCTCTTGCAGGATGGCAGAGCTTATTTGGAGGGTCATGAGAGACCAGGTGAGACGTTGCATGTTGGTTAACATTGTTTAGTGTTTCTACACATGCAAGCATTCATTTCTGTGTGTGTGTGTGTGTGTGTGTGTGTTAGTGAGAGAGAGAGTGAGAGAGAGAGAGAGAGAGCTAGGGTGAGTGTTGGAAGTGCAGGCCTGTCTTCAGCTCAGTTTAGATGGGCTTTGTTCTGTATCCAGGTGCATTGGAGTTTGGGTCTGGCTGAGTATTGTCAGGGCTCAGTTGTGGATGGATTCAGTGTGTGTGAAAAGCATTGAGGTCAGTGTAAGTTTAGAGTCTTTGTTTGTGTCAGTGTCGTCTGTAGGTGGAAACATACAGACATTTATCTGTTTTAGAGCTGGTTTGGGCTTTTTAGGCAGAGCTATAAATTCAGCTTCTTCCTTATTACTTAAAGCTATTTTTTTTTTACATTTTAATTATTGTCACTTTATTTATGACCAATGACTTATGACTTATAGGTATGAATTTTATGCATTTATTTATTCAGACATGTTTATCCTCTCTAGTATATTGTATTAAGCAGCTCTCTTGCTTACTATATATATCTGAGTGTGTATATGCACTCATTTATGCAGGAGATGCTACGTTGTGTGTGGAGACACCTGGTTGGCGTCTTAAAGGGAGAGTCTCAGACACTGTGCTACACTTCCAGCCTCTTACACACTCTACCATTGACTGGTGTAGCCCACGGCAACATTTGGGCCATAAAAAGCCAGAAACCATCATTATGCCCATAGACATGGAAACCATTTTATAGACTTGTTGCTGAGTGGACAGTATGTGTCTAATTTGCAGATATTGTGTGTGTATGTGTAGGTGCTGTGTTGTGTGGACAAACAGGGTATCCTGTCGTGGCCTAACCCCAGTCCAGAGACCGTGCTGTTCTTCAGTGGACGGGTGGAACCACCTCACAACAGCCAGGATGATCTCAGAGACGACCTGTCCGTCAACTCCTACTGCCGAATGGAGACGGATGACGACAGGGATCAGAATCAGAATCAGATCAGAATAACTTTATTGATCCCCGTAGGGAAATTCTTACTGTTACTTAACTCCCAGTTGAAAATGAAGAGGAAAATTGCACATAGTTCGATGTAGGTGTTAGATGTATAGTTAGTTAGATGAGGTGTGTGTAAAAATTGCATTAAACCCTTGCTTTATGCAAAACATGTCAAACTGACAGGGGTGCCAATACTTTTGTCTCCAACTGTAGATTAAATTTCTGAGCACTGTGAGAAGATCTATTTCTCACATGGTCTTCATGATAAATTAAGGCTACAAGCAAGTTGCTGCTATGTTGGATTGATGGACTGGAGTGGGAGTACTGCACCTGGCTGAACTGAGAGTGAACCATAATTAAAAAATGGCCCTGAAGGGCCCTTCCTATAGAGAGCTGCGAGTTCCTGCTCAAATCCAGTTTGCTGTCCAAGTGGACACCCAGGTTTTTGTTCTCCTGTACCACCTCCACCATCTGTCACACCAGAGCTCACACCAGTCCACAAAACCAGCCACCGCCCTCTGGTGACACATCCTCCCCCCTGATGCATCCAGCAGCTGCAGAGATCTGAGAGCTTCTGTAGGTGGCAGGTCAGAATGCCGTACCTGAAGTCCGAGGTGGACAGGGTAAAGGGGACAGGACAGTCCCCTGTGGAGCTCCAGTCAGCAGTGGCTGTAAGCAGCAGGTTGTAGCAATCACAATCATAGGTTTAAACAGCTGAGACTCAGCGTCTGTCCCACTCCTCACCAGATGATGGCAGTGATGTGCAGAGTTGTTGTTGGCCAGTAAAGACATTCATCCATTTCCCAATGTTTAGGTGTTTCACTGTAGGCAGAGGCTCCGGGTTGGTGTGAAACATCATTTAAACTGATCATCAGTATCAGATGATGTGCTGTTTGTGGGAAGAAAGAGAAGTTTTCAGAACCAAATTAGCTCATGTCTTATTATCTATTACCCTCATCTTTTCCTTTGTGTGTCTGTTTGTGTTTGTGTGTCAGGATTCACTCCCGGTGCAAGGGAGCTGTTCAAACAGGAGAACCACTTGGCTCTGTACCAGCTGCCATCTGGAGAGAAAACCAAGGAGTTAACCTCCCGCCACCTTCATTACTTCACCAAACGCCAGCCTCCCATGTCCCACCTCATCTCTCTGTTCGTACGAGACTCCTCCTCCAGTAAGTCTATACACACTTCAGTCAACCTGTGTCGTTCTACTGCTCTGTTTTCTTTTATTTTACAGTTTTTAATGAAAAGAGCTGATTTTTTTCTTATATGTACTTGGTGCATTTTGCTGTGTTACTTGTCCTTTGTCTGTCTCTTCACCAAATAGATGAGCAAGTTAAAAAAAAAAAGGTGTTTGTGTGTATTTTCATGTCTGCTAATGTTATTCTCACTGTCTTTCTCTAACCTCTCTGTTGTAGATAACATCCAGATGCTGTCACATGGCTCGGCTGACCTCATCCTGGAAGCCTGCACTGACTTCTGGGATGGAACTGATATCTACCCCCTGTCGGGCTCAGACAGGTGCCGTCACACTGATCGCTCTTCTGTGGCTGTAAATCTTGAGTCAGACACAAGTATCAAAGTTTCATAAGCACAGCACAGGTGATATCATCCATATCTACACTCAGCTGCCACTTTATTATCCATGAAGCTCATCATGTTCAGGTTTTCTTCAAACTGTTTTAGAGACGTTGCTTCAACGTTCTGATCATTTTGGAGGCTGCAGTTTGTGATGCTGTTGAACTGTACAGTATATACAGAGGTGTTTCTGTTATTTAACCTGCCCTCACTGATATCAATAGGGTGGACAAAATAATAGAAGCTGCCACCTGAGTGTTTATTTCTACACTCTGCTCTTGTGTTACAGAAAGAAGGTCCTGGACTTCTACCAGCGGGCCTGTCTGTCAGGTTACTGCTCAGCCTTTGCCTACAAACCCATGCAAGTGTCACTGTCAAGCCAACTCAATGGGAAGTGTGTAGAACTGGCCCCCGGTCCCAGCCTCTTCTCTGGAGTGGAGCTGCCCTCCACCACCCCCATCAAATACAACTCCTGTAGGAACAGCTGGAGCTCAGATGGTAAGAGTCAGTGACGGAGGGACGGATTAATTCAAGTAATAAAACAGTAATAACACAACTCATTTTCCTGTCTCTTTTCCTTTGATCGTCTTCCCTTGTCATGTGTGCAGAGGGTATAGGTGAGGGGGTGGAGCGTGAGGACTGCGTCCAGGCCCTGAGTGGGCAGATCTTCATGGGAATGGTGTCGTCTCAGTTCCAGGCGAGGCTGGACACAGTCCGGCTTATCGATGCCCTGGTCACAGCTTGCATCCCCTTTGTTTACTTTTCTATGGAGGATGAGCTCCGCAGCAAGGTGAACACACACAAGCTCCAATAAACATTTGATAGTATCTAGTTTATGTTGGCTGAAGTGATCAAGGTATAGTACTCTTTCATTTGGACAATAAATGGACTCCTTAATCTGATGTCTCTCTGTGTCTCTGCTGACAGCACACTGTTTTTTCCACATTCACCAAAATTAATGTGCATTTCCCAGCATGCATCTGATTCTAGTCCACAACAAAAAGCTGTCATTTTGAGAGTGTGTGTTTATGTGGCTCATTTTGTGTCTGTGCAGGTTTTTGCTGAGAAGATGGGTTTAGAGACGGGCTGGAACTGCCACATCTCTCTGACCCCAAACGGAGACAGTCCCTGTGATGGAGCTCCATCCAGCCCCAGTCACGGTTCCCTGCACGAAGACCTGAACCAAGGTACCAAACCTGTGTTTGCACAACCTGAGGATATTATTCATTTTATTACATTTACTGTTGGGGTGCACTTCATGACTGCCCTTCTGTCTGCAGGTGTGATGTGGACATCAATGTAGGTTGTCATGGTTTCTGTGTTTAGTCTTGCTGTTTAATTACACAGACATAGATTTATCATTTGAAGAGTAAACCCACATGATTTCTGGATCAGATCTCGTCAAATTATGACATTACCCTGTTCTATGGGGTGATCACAGTTTGAATTACATTGTATAACTTTACATGAGATTTTCAATTTTATGTTAGTTTATGCTTCTTTTAGGGGAAAAGAAGCATAGCAAGAAGGTTCCTGCTCAAATCCAGTTTGCTGTCCAAGTGGACACCCAGGTTTTTGTTCTCCTGTACCACCTCCACCATCTGTCACACCAGAGCTCACACCAGTCCACAAAACCAGCCACCGCCCTCTGGTGACACATCCTCCCCCCTGATGCATCCAGCAGCTGCAGAGATCTGAGAGCTTCTGTAGGTGGCAGGTCAGAATGCCGTACCTGAAGAAATAACAGAAAGGAGTCCTGTAGAAGTGCAGGTCTGACATGAGTGATGTCTGTTCATTTGAGTTTTACAGAGTATCTCTAACTTTGCCGACTGTCTTCATATGTGATTCAGATTCTCGGGATGAAGCAGAAGGTCCTTTGCTGCCAGTTTCCAGCCCACAGACAGTGATGTGCCCAGCTTCCTGGAGGACTGCAACAGGGTAACAATACCTTTTATTAAAACCACTCAAGCTACAATGGAGAAATATCAGTATCTGTTTTTCATGCAGCTGTATAATACAGACAGATTCCTCTGTCTTATGCTTTGGTAACCAGCAGGAAATTGTGCTTTGTTTTGAAATTATTTTACATTAGTCTGAATCATTTTCTCTCCCTGCCCTTTGTCAGGCCAAGCTACCTCGTGGGATCCACCAGGTCCGTCCTCATCTGAAGAACATTGATAATGTGCCTCTTTTGGTGCCACTCTTCACTGACTGCACCCCTGACAGTCAGTATTCTTTATGTGTTTTATAGAATGAATCACTCTGCATATGGGTAATTCCACTTTTTTGGAAAACTTTTTCATCTTACTTTTTAAAGATGTCCTCTGACTCCATTGTCTTCCTCTGCCCCTCAAGGGTGAAACTGATTCTAATAAGGAAAAGTGATGATTAATAACCAACGAGGCTTATTTCAAGGAAAGAATGAAAGATCTGTGTCACTGTCTGTGTCTTTGATATACTCAGTGTTTGCTTTAGAGTACTGTAGACATTTACTTACAGTGGAGTTCTCTTCACAGCCATGTGTGAGATGATGAAGATCATGCAGGAGAACAGGGAGGTTACATGCTGTCTGGGAAGCTCCGCCAATTTCCGCAACAGCCGCCTGTTCCTACAGAGTGACATCAGGTATACACTCATTAATGAAGTACATCCTGTTTTTTCAAATTTGAAAATCAATGTTAATGAGACTAGATTTTCATTTTTATCACAATTAAAAGCAGTAAATGTTGAATTCTGAAGCAATATTTCTGCTATTTAAAAAATGAAAACTCATAGTAATACTATCTAGCCATGCAGAGAGTTGTAGTCTTGTTTGTCAGGGTTCAGGGATACCTGTCACTGAGATTCCTACTTCCATCCCAAAACTTATTGTCCAGTACAAATGCAATTCCTTTCACCTCCATTGTACTAGCTGGAGACAGATACCTCACTACTAGAGGTAAATGGGAAAATATTTTCTAGTTTGTGTGTACTGACCCTTTAACAGCTTGCCATAGTCCAGCAACATTGTTTTGACTGATTATACAATAATTATGTAACAAACTACTTCTCATTCTCAGTCCACATGATTTGACAGATACCTGTCACTGAGATTTCTACATCTCATTCAAATAAACCGTGGTGGCCACCCGGCTCTGTCTGAAAAGGAGAGGAGGTCCTTTAGACTCCGTTGGCAGCGGACTGTCCAAAATTGATGGACTCTGGAGTAAATGCAGTTTTGTGAAACATATATTCAAGCAGTTTTGTGAAAGATGATGCAAATAGTGCAAGTGCTAGAACAGACATTGTTTAAGTTATGGTTAACACTTACCTTTACCTGTCTGGTGTTCGCTCTGGGGTGCGTTGCTGAAAAGAGTCCCCTAGGTCAGCGGACCGTGTTAAGAACGTTCTGGGTACGACCAAGTGGCAGGACAAGAAAGGGGGGAGTCTGGAAATTGTATTGTATTGTAAAATGTATATATTTATTGTAATTATATTTATGGTGTTTGTTTTGGGGTTTAGGTTACAGCAGGCAGATTATTTTAAATATTGTGGTTAAATATAGTATTCACATTTTTTATATAAGTCAATTATGCTTATGAATGTATGTTTAGGAACACCTGTGAATGTATGCACCCAATCACACCTACCAGAACACAGTATAAAAGGGCGCCAATTTTAAATCTGCTGTTGTTGCTGGTTAGGTTTCACCTATGGTTTGCTGCCATATCTGTGCTGCTGTTAGAAAATAAATATATGTCTATGCATATTCCATCCTCGCCTTGGCATTTTCTTCTTTCTGAAGTCTCTGTTGTCAGAACGGCCATTCTAACAAGTACAAATGCAATTCCTTTCACCTCCATTGTACTAGATGGAGACAGATACCTCACTACTAGAGGTAAATGGGAAAATATTTTCTAGTTTGTGTGTACTGACCCTTTAACAGCTTGCCATAGTCCGGCAACATTGTTTTGACTGATTATACAATAATTATGTAACAAACTACTTCTCATTCTCAGTCCACATGATTTTTCATCGTCCTCTCTCCACAGCATCGCTCTGGACCCTCTGTACCCGTCTCAGTGTTTGTGGGAGACATTTGGCTATGCCACCGGAGGAGGCTTCAACGGAGACGCTGAGGGTCTGTCTCCTCTGAGGCTCTCAGGACAGCTCAACAGTCTGGGCTGCTCTGTCACCTTCCACCAAGGAGAGAGCGTCAGCATGGTCAAGCTCATAGAGCAGGTTGGACACACACATACACACAGATACACTAAGTCAGAACGAGACACTTATATATGAATTCATTTGCTTTTTGGGTGAATCTTTTCCAGGCGCGACACACGACCTATGGCATCCGCAAATGCTTCCTCTTCCTGCTGCAGTGTCAGCTCAGTCTGGTCATCATCCAGGTGAGAGAGCACTTCACAAACTCAGAGCATGTGGATTTATATGGATTTATATGTACAAATACATTTCTCTGTGTGTATCATTGCTAACAGGCTAAAAGGCTAAAGACCTAATTAATATTGTGATGTACATTTCTGAATAAATAAATGAAGGAAGTGCTTCTGGTGTTTGTCCGTAGTTCTTAGCCTGTCTGGCTCAGCTTCCTCCTCCAATGAACACCACTGACATCCTCTGGCTGTCCTGCTTCAGCTGCCCACTTCTAAGGTACACACATAATAAAACACTGTGAACTGACAACACTGTGTTATTTCACTGTGTTTATACATTATAGTAATGGTCCATTTGTGTTCTCAGTGTGTCACTTCTGGGGAAGCCTCCAGACACTTCAGTCATGGCAGTTGCCACAGGGAAGAACCTAGATACCATTCCAAGAAAGGTGGGATCCTGCCTCTCAGATCTTCCACATCTACTGAACCTAGAAGCCTCACTTACTGGATTATTACTGCTAAAGCTTAGACAAACATATTTATATAATATTAATTAGTAGCATTTAGTGTACATACTGTGTAGTGATATGGTGGAAACTTCTTCCAGTCAAATGAAGTCTCTAGAAAAATATTCCAGGAGAAATCTTTCATAAAAGCAGTAATGATAATGATAAATACCACAGACAACAAACAGCTGCTCTTTCTGCACCTTGTGTATTTACTGCATCTACACTTGGGGCCATTGATCAAACATGAATGACTAGTTATGTATACATGTACTTCTGTGTGCTTTTTAATCTCCTTTAAACTGTTACTCCTCTTTGACCAGACCCAGAACTACTTCCTTGGCTGTTTCCTGTTGAAGTTTGCTCTGACAGTGTGTGCCTACCTGTTGGCCTTTGGGTTTACACTGCAGGAGGTCTGCCTAAGCAGAGGCAACAACACCTTAGCTGACAACACCACCATCACCTGCCACATACTCACAGCCAGGTAAAGAGAAGCACTGTCTCTAACTGTCCCACTGTCCTAAGTACACCAGCTGTACCAGCTGTGAGAACAGACACACTAGAATCGATGAACTGATGAATGAAGTAACAGTTTTCCTGTGTGACTGCAGCTCTTCAGACGAGGCTCCTCAGTGGTTCAGTGAGCTGTCTAATGGCCTGCTGCTGACTCAGAAGGTCATGGCAGGGTTCCTCGTCTTACACACAGGTAGAAACTCTCTCTGTCATATTGAATACTGTACTGTAAGCTGTGGTCAAGCTTACTCGTGTCTTTTTATATGATTCAAACCAATCCCTTTCTTCTGTTGTTCACATTGTTGTTCACATTCTCTTGTTGCTGACCTTATTTTCCAGTGGTGATCTCCCTCAGCTACGTCCACCGCTCTCAGCCTCTGTGGAGAAAGAGTCCGTTCAGCAATACCTGGTGGTGTCTCACTGTACCTGTGGTGTAAGTTAGCACATCATTTGTATGCTCTATGGTTCATCTGTGTTTAAGCCAGTTTAGCTCTTACATCCTCAACGGTCCTGCTGTAACTGTAAGAGATTTTAATTTAGAACTCTGTGTCAGATATCACCCACTGCAGCACCACACAGAGTCGCTAAGTAGAAAGTTCTAGAGTGATCATCAGAAGAAAGACATCTTCATGTAGCTTCTTTCACAGTTCAGTGACTGACTAATAAAAGTGAAATCAAGTGAGCTCTTCCTACTGAGAGCTCACTCTGTGTGTATGTGTGGAACAAAAACATAACTGGAGATTTTGCTGAGTAGTTGTGATGGGAAGGCCACAGGTGACACACACCTTTGAAGGAAATTTAAGTAGGGAGCTTTTGGTAAACTGTTGATACTACTTCATATTGTAACATGGTTATAATGACCATGTTGGAAGACAATTAACAGCAGATTCACTGGTTGACTTTGTTTGAACATACCTTAAATGACACACATACATATATATATATATATATGTATGTAGTTTGCATTATCCAGATTCAGACTGACCCACTGCACTTTTGGTATTTGTGGGGAAAAAAGCAGTTGTTCTGTTGTTTGTGTTGTTGTTCTGTAGTGCCTGAGAGCAAAGGAAAACCAAAGTCAGATTCCTTGTGTGTATGCATAAATCTGGTCAATAAAACTGATTCTGATTGAAGTCTTTAATGCATAAAGCCATGGAGTCAGACTGAAAATGAACCCCTGGCAACCTGTGCTCATTCCAAACACCTGTTCTGTGTTGGACCCCCATTCAGACGTTACTGCTGCTTTATGAGGGCAGTCACCGCAGGTCCCTCCTACCACTTCACCCATTAGTCCTGTCCAATCAGAGTCCAGTTTGAGCAGCGCCAAAAATCAGTCGTACCTGTTGCCCATGCGCTAATCAAACCCATGTGACCGGGGAGGAGAGGGCTCAGCCAATAGCAGGGCAGAATTTTTTTTTTTGCAGGTGAGGGGTGACGCTGGCTCGAGTCTCCCGTGTAACGTTCTGCTTTGTCCAAGCTCTTTTTCTGGTTAGTGGAGCGAACTGAACTCGTTACCTATAGACAGAGGAAGCCTGTGTGTTCATGTTTAGCGGGTTATTTGTTATTGTACGTTCTGGTGTACAGTGAAAGCTGTGGCTGAGAGCAGAGAGACGATTCAGAATCAGAATCAGATTTGTTGGCCAAGTTTGTACATACAAACAAGGAATTTGACTCCGGTTTTTCTTGCTCTCATGCAGTACAACAACAAAACAACAACACACAACCAACGGAACAACAATTTTATTTCATTTTATTTATTTATTTATTTTCCCCAGTTACTAATGGTGCAATGGGTCAGTCTGAATGTGGGTAGTGCAAAAAGATAACTATATATATATATATATATATATATATAAATATATATATATATATATATTCAGACGATTCAGGCCTGGTGGAGCTAGAACTTAAGCATACACTTATGTGTGTGTGAGAGAGATCTGAGTGTTGAAGTGCAGGCTTGTGTCTTTAGCTCGGTTGAGATGGGCTTTGTAATAGTGCTGCACGATTTGATGAAAATGTGCGATTGCAATTATTGTGGACAATATTGCGATTACGATATTCTAAATGAATGGTGTCATGAGTCCACTTGCTTGAATATCAGGGACAACACAGAATAATGATAGTTTGTGTATTACTCAACTCAAAACATACACGACACACACAAAAATACAAAACCTGAAGATTACAGACTGTTTGTTCCAAATAACTTAATATCAAAAAATAAAAAAAAGTCTGAAAATAAAGATATTTTGATTTGGGGTTTCCAGGAAATGGCAGCTTTAGCCTGAGACAATTGGATCAATTGAAGACATGTTTGGAGGCAAAAGGAAAAAAAAAGAGTGCAGAGCAGCATGCAGCTTTGTCCAAACGTAAACCAGAGAAGCATGAACAGTTTAAAGCAGACTGGAAGGCATATAGCATGTGGAGAAAAGAAGCAGAGGAGAGGGAAAGAAGGAGAAGATTAAGAGCACAAACACGAAAAAAGGACAAAAAACAATCTGGACACACTAGCACGTTGTATACTTCTTTGGAGATTGAAAAGAACAAAAAAGCAATGAAAGTGTGGATAGAGGAAGCAGTAGGGAAAAGAAACAAACACAAAAGTACATGACATTCCTTACGGAAAAAAAAAAACTAATACACCTTGTCCTTCTGTTCTCTGTGAGTCAATATGTCAAGGTGGATCGTGACCTCAACTCCTGCCCTCCGACCGCACCTCCACTGCCACATGAGCCTGGTGGGGATCTGGGAACAGGAAGGATCCTCCAGACGTCTAACAGAAACTTCATCACCTCCACCAACATCATCCTCATCCCCTGATTCAACCACATCTAAACCTGATGCTTTACAGACCAGGACTGTGTCACAGCAGAGAGAAGAACTCCCACAGCTGGGTGAGAACACATCTGGCAATAAGGGACAAAGCTTGATTAAATGATCTCAGACAACACGCTGTACATGCTGAGACCACTATCAACAGAGCAGAAAGACAGACAAAGTCAATGAGGACCTACACACGGCAGCCTTGACCATGTACAGGGGTGTTCAACCTGTGGCTGGCGGACAAGGATGTAGCCACGGCCGGCCACATGGAGGTCGGGGACAAGAACGTGAATACGGTGGAGATGGACACTGGCGATATGACCCCAACACCTGTTTTGACTGTCATCAGCAAGGACACTGGGCTAAAGACTGTCCTCAGAAGAATGGCTCTGTGCAGACTACAGCTGCTGCAAAGTGAGGGCGGGACGGGGCGGGAGGAGAGGAGCAATCTGACCACAGCGACACTGACTCACAGACTACAGGAGGTAACACACACACATTAACACACACTCACACACTGCTTGCAATGAAGACCAGCTTTGCTCACACACTACAGGACATATCACCTGATTCACTACACTGCACAGCACATGTTTCAGAAGGGCCAGGTGAAAGGTTTGAGAAAGTTTGGAACAGAAAGCCACTTGAAGTGGAGAAATTGAATATGACATGTATTTATTGGACAAAGAAGGCTGCTGCTGTCTCTGTATCTGTCTCTCATTCACAAGATGAACTGTTTGATGGTGCGTCTCCACACGTGTTGCTGGCAAAACCTGCCCACTGGACATGGCAGGATATGGGACCATGGCTCCGCAGACAACAGACCCTCTCTGATTTCAGGCCCATGAATGGGGATCCCAGAACACTGTACAGCGAAAGGGCTGATGTATAGAAAACAAAACTTCCATCTACTGCCTTTGTTGACAGAACCATTTGTTTGATTCCTAATACACACACCACACCTTGCATGCTTTTACATGACACATCAGTTGACATGGCTGAACTATCTGAGGTGCCGCCCTGTTTGTGGGCGCGTCACAAATATGACGTGGGGCTTATTGAGGGAGCCACACCTCTTGTAGTTCACCCAAAATCAGATTACAGACCATGCATGAGACAATATCCATTGAAACCAGAAGCGCTAAAAGGTATCAGGCCTGTTTTTGATTCACTTTTAAAGGCTGGAGTTATAGTTCCGTGCGATGACTCCCCTGTCAGAACACCAATTTTTCTGGTTAAGAAAATCCCAGACGCAGATCAACCCACTGAGTGGCGACTTGTGCAAGATTTGCAAGCAGTAAATGCTGCAATACATCCACACGCACCTCAAGTTTCAAATCCACATACAATTCTGTCATTAATTCCACCTAATGCTGCTCATTTCTCTGTCATTGATCTCACAAATGCTTTTTTCTCCGTTCCCGTTCATCCAGACAGTCAATTCTGCTTTGCGTTTTCTTTTGATGGTAAGGGCTACACTTGGACTCGCTGTCCACAGGGATATTCAGAAAGTCCTGGAGTATTCCACAGTGCACTGCGTGACAATTTACAGAGCCTCCATTTGCCTTTAGGTTCTGTCTTGTTACAGTATGTTGATGATTTGTAGTCCATCACAGGAAGCATGTAAAACAGATACAATAGCATTGCTAAAACACCTAGCAAACAATGGCCATAAAGCTAGCTTGTCAAAACTGCAGTTTGTTCAGACTTGTGTTACATATTTGGGACATGTGATCACAGCAGAGGGCAAATCTCTCTCTCCCAAACGTATTGAAGCAGTTCAATCTGTACCAAAACCAATCACCAAAAAGCAAATGATGAGTTTCTTAGGCATGACGTCATATGGCAGACAGTGGATACTAAATTATTCAGAGAGAGGCACCTCTCTCTTCCATGATTCATGGAAACAATCTTTGTGCACATGACAAACTGACCTGGACTGACCAAACTGACAAAGGCTGCTCCCACACTGGGACTGCCAAACCCTGACCTTCCCTTTACTCAATTTGTTGTCCAGAAGGACGGATACATGTCCTCTGTTTTGACACAGGAACATGGGGGTAGACTGAGAGCTGTAGCTTATTTTTCCACCAAGCTTGATGCTGTTGCCGCTGGTCTCCCTCTCTGTCTGTGTGCTGTAGCTGCAGCAGAGAAGGCTGTGGTTGCATCACGTGATATTGTGGGTTATGGAGATTTGACTCTTATGGTTCCTCATGCTGTTGCTCACATTCTGCACACACAGAAGACCTCTCATCTCTCTGCACAGCGCTGGTTAAGATATCACACTACTTTGCTTGATATGCCTAACATTACTGTTAAAAGATGCAGTGTACTTAATCCAGCAACTCTCCCCCCAACTGCAGCAGATGGAGAAGCACATGACTGTCTTCAGATTCTTGATGAAGTTTGCACACCCACACCAGATCTTTCCACTCAGCCCATACCAAATGCAGACATGGAGCTGTTTGTGGACGGTTCGGTGTCTCGCAACGTGGACACAGGTGCTGCTCCAGTGGGTTTTGCAATAGTGACACCACATGACATTTTGCTCAGTGGCAAACTGCCACCACACTTTTCAGCACAAGCTGCAGAACTTGTAGCTCTGACTGAAGCCTGTAAACTGGCTTCAGGTAAAACTGTGAATATTTACACAGACTCGCGTTCTGCGTTTGGAGTGGTGCATGATTTTGGGGCCCTCTGGCGACATAGAGGATTTCTTACATCTTCTGGCAAGCCCATCTCACACCATAAACTTGTGTCTGCATTGCTAGATGCCATCCTCCTTCCAGCATCCATCTCTGTGATCAAATGTGAAGCTCACACTAACAGTTCTGACTCTATTTCTACAGGAAATGCTGCAGCAGATGCAGCCGCTAAAGCTGCTGCATTGTCTGCTTCACCTTTCACGGTTAACTGTTTGATGTTGTCTAACACTCCTGACACCTGCTCACCTGCTGATGTTTCTGTTCTGCAGTCTCTTTCCACCATGTGGTCAAAATCAGGTGCCACATTTAAAGACTCAGTGTGGATGGGTCCAGATAACAAACCTTGTTTGCCACGTGCTCTTTTCCTCTGTTATGCTAAACTGTCCCATGGGAGAGACCACGTGGGCAAAGGGGGAATGTGTGCTGCTGTTAATTCATCATGGTACACACGTGCTTTTTCAACTTTTGCACAGGACTTTTGCAGGAAATGCATCATTTGTGCAGCCAACAATGCATCAGGGGCTCTTCATATGCCACCTGCTGGTCATCCACCTCCTGACAAACCCTTTGATCATTTAATGATGGAGTTCATTGAACTAACACCAAGTGAAGGGAAAAGATACTGTCTTGTAATTGTTGACATGTTCAGCAAATGGGTTGAAGTTTTCCCCTCTTCCAAACAGGATGCTGGAGCTGTGGCTAAAGCACTGCTAACTGAAATTATTCCTAGGTGGGGAATAGGGCTGGGCGATATGGACCAAAAGTCATGTCCCGATATCTTCAGGCTGAATATCGATTTACGATATATATCCCGATATTTTTATCACAAAGTGAGAGCAAGTGTTCAGTCAAAGTCAAAGCCAAATATGACATGTCACAAGTCACGATTAATTTATTTAACCTCTATTTAACAATCAGTTTTTCAACAGAGACCTGGCCGAAATAGCAGCATAAAACACAAAGTTGGAGACAGACACACAAAAGAAAATAAAGAAAAACTAACATTTTAATAAGTTTTTGTTTAAAGTAAAATATCTGAATACTGCTTACAACACTGCACTCACCAATAGCCAAGTGTAATATGTAACCGAAGCACTGCATCCTCAGCCACCCATTCAGCTCTGGAAGCGGTGCTGAGAGCTCCGGGTTAGCAGCTTGCTTGGAACAAGAATCACAGCGCAAGTTTGAACTAATTCTAATTTCATATCCCATTTAAAAATATATCGATATATCTTTTATATCCATATATCGCCCAGCCCTAGTGGGGAATTCCTTCAGTCATCAGCAGTGACAATGGACCAGGTTTTATCAACCAAGCCCTGAAAGAAGTGTCAGACTATCTTGGGTTTGACAGACGTCATCATTGTTCATATCATCCAGTAGGTCCAGTTAGGCGCCCTCCCCTTACCACAGGTGCATGTGATGATGCTATGTTGAGATACTGTGCCAACTTGTCTACAACCTTATCAGCATTACATTCACAGGTGAAAAGTGCCCTGCCATCTGCAGCCACAGCAGTCCTCCACAACTTACAGCCTGGAGACTGGGTTCTCATCAAAGACCACAGACGCCGTCACTGGAAACCAAGGCGATTCCAGGGCCCGTTCCAGGTTCTGCTGACCACTGAGACAGCTGGAAAGGTTGCGGAGAAGGCCGCATGGGTACACGCCAGCCACTGCAAACGGGTTCCTGAACCAAAGGCCGACAACCAGCCACCAGAGAATCAAAGCAAAGGAGGCCACATAAATTCTTTAGACCCAGAATAATGGTCTAGGAAAAACTGACTCATCCAGACGCTGAGGAAGACAACTGGGGTGCACGCCGTGCGCTGCCCCTAACCTGCAGCTGCGGTGGAACCGTCTGCAATATAAGAGTGAGGGGTGAAAGAGCGCCCTCCTCCACCAGTAGCATGCCAAGCTCCAACCAAGTGACTACAGAGTAAAGCTCTGTCTCACCAACAAGAGCAACAATGTAAGGTCTATTGATAGGTCAGTCACACACCAGATGGCCTCTCTGGCTGAGACTTGTGATGATGATGATATTGATGTTTTGACTGTTTGTATTTTTCCCAGCTTGCTATCAACCTAAGGACGTCTGTGTCCTACAAAAACAGCTAAATGCATATTTTAACATTTATCAGCTAATGATGTGTTTACTTAAACCCAAAGGAATGTAGTCACTGATCATATGATCAATTTGTATATACTTTGGTGTGGCCATTTTATGGCCAAAGGGGGAATTGTAATGCCAATTTATCATATAACCATATGCTCTTTTATCAAGCATTCATATATTCCCATGAACTCGTATATTCAATTCTGGGTGAAGTACATATAACATGACCTGTAGTGGCCTAATGTACTTTGTTTACTGTACTTTGTGAAGACACCTGTTATGTCTCCGGTGTCTCCGAGCACAACTTACAACTTATCTCTATTTTTTGACCTTCAGATTATTTTGTCTCCCTGCCATCCTTGCCATGCTGGTATGTGAGAAACAGGCATAAGTACTCTTGTAACTTGTAACCTGGGGTCAGACCTCTGTAGCATTTGATGCTGCGTGAGCTCTGTCCTTTCTGCACAAATGGATTACTCTGTAAACCTTATTTTATAATAAAGCATCAAAAGACAATAACTGTCTAAAGAATTCTATTTCACTTCTCCAAAGGAGGAAAGTATTTTACCACCACATATACGTTGGATTTCCGACTGTGATTGGTTCACACAGTTAACGTGGACCCTCAGCAGCAGACGTCTGTATCACTGTTTTTTCAATCAGACCAGCCGTCTGTGTGGTGCTGTCATTATTTCAGATGGACATGAATTGAACATTGCTCCTGTGTACATGTGGGTTGGTGGTATTTCTTGGTAGTGCATTCATTTAGAACTAAATACCAGCTGTTTTTACACATATGGAAAGTCATTGTTGTCAGTGCTGGATTAGCCTTGTGGGGCAAAAATGAGCCTTGGGGCCCCAAGTGATTCATTTTATTTATTTCCAAAAAATGTTTTACATCCCAATATATAACCTCATTGAAATATAAAATTATATATATATTGTAATGTTATTCTTTTTTTTTTAACTTTGGCATCAAATGACGTTCACATATTACATGTCGTATGTTTACCTGAGGTTTTAAAATATTTCCCCCTAAAAGAAATAATTGTCACTGTGGATTTTCTCCATATCACTCACAGCTGTTTCTAAACAAACCTAAACTTCTGACCTCAGCCCTGTTTAGCCTGTGTGCTGGCTTTTGTGTGTGTGTGTGTGTGTGTGTGTGTGTGTGTGTGTGTGCGCGCGCGTGCGTGTGTGCGTGCGTGCGTGCGTGCGTGCGTGCCTGCTTCAGTTATTCCACGGCTACAAACGCTCTCTACAGTCACACCTTTAAAGTTGGGCTGTATGTGAATAGGTACTATTAGATTTTCTGCTTTTACAGCACTGAAGTACTCATGATCACTTTGTGGCTAAAACTACTGAAGATGGTTCTTAGACAAACATTACAATGCATGATGGTTTACATCATGACAAACATATGTGCTATGCTGCATGAAGAAGACCCAGGTGAATGCTCTGTCTTAATCAGTGTACTTGTTATCTATAGTTCTACTGTTTTATTCACTACACAGCATGGATACTTCACACTGTGTGTTAAAGCATGTGCCTCTGGTACAGCCTGCAGAGTCCATGCTAACATCCTGATAACATTACCATGCATAGGCTCGGAGCTGATGCCTCGTTAATTGTCACTTGATTTGTATGGTGGGCTGTTGGCTGATGGACTGTGATATAGCTGTTCACAAGATACAAGAAATGTATATTTTGGATTTTTTGAAAGTGTCTATGTTCAGGACTTTTGACAAATTTGTTTGTGTATTGATTATGTCATGTTAATAAACATGTTCTTTTATTTACAGTCCTGCTCAAAGTTATTGGCACTGCTGAATTTTAAGTAGAGTTTAGAATAGCTTCAGAAATAAATGGAAATCAAGCAGTTTTGTAGAATCACAATATTTAATAAAATGTCCAGAGTTATTGAACAACAACAAAAATGCTTCCATATAGTGAAATAAAATTTACATACATAAAACATATGATGGACATAATTATTGGCATCCATTTGTTTTCATCTTCTTTTTCACAACCAAACCAAAATGTCTTTGGAACCTCACAGATTATTTTAGCCACGGCTAAACAAGGCCTTTCTTCTACAGAAATCTCTGCACGAATTTCACTAGAAAGCAGGACCAGAAGAGGATTTTCTGCAAGAAATATCAGAAAACTTTGTGCTGCAGTTTAATGGGACTGCCCGACACGCAGTTGGAGTTGGAGGTGGTGAAAAGTCGTAGCTGAGGTTTGGACCTCGTCGTGCTACAGATGCCATTTTATGCCCATTTATCGCTACTGCAAGGAATCACTGGTATCCTTATTGGTGCGAGCGCGTTCAGTTTGATTGGATGTTGTATTATTCCCTGCATTAGAAGTCTCATTGTAAGGTCTATAGGTCAATCACACACCAGATGGCCTCTCTGGCTGAGACTCGTCTTCTGTCAGATGTTGAAAACCCAACTGATTTATTTACTGATTGGATTCCTCCTCTTTATGATGATGATGATGATGATGTTTAGGTTTTGAGTTTTTGTATTTTCCCCCAGCTTGCTATCAACCTAAGGACGTCTGTGTCCTACAAAAACAGCTAAATGCATGTTTTCACATATATCAGCTAATGATGTGTCTGATGTCGTCACTGATCATATGATCAATTTGTATACTTTAGTGTGACAATTACTGTTTAGTTGTGGACTGGTCTGGTCTAACATTTCATTTGTCCATGTTTTTTCTCTCTCCCACAGGATCCTACTCTTCACCCTTCCAACATCATGTAAATTTGTATATTGTATATTTTTTACTGTTTTTGTATTTTGTGTACTGGTTTTTTGTAAGTTTACTTATTTTTTTCTTTAGATTGTGATTGTATGATGTCTTTTAATGAGACTTTATTTGTTTTGAGGTCTTTATTATGTGTGTAAAAGTCCAAATAAACTCTGTTGTGTTGCCTCTTTTGATATTTCTTAACTGTTTTGCAGACACATTTCCCAATGAGGACTGTTGAATGGATTTGACAGTTTTACTGTGCATGAAGTGAAACAATAAGACATGCCTCATGAACCTTAAACACTAATTAAAGTAAAATCAAGTGAGCTCTTCCTACTGAGAGCTCACTCTGTGTGTATGTGTGGAGCAAAAACATAACTGGAGATTTTGCTGAGTAGTTGTGATGGGAAGGCCACAGGTGACGCACACCTTTGAAGGAAATTTAAGTAGGGAGCTTTTGGTAAACTGTTGATACTACTTCATATTGTAACATGGTTATAATGACCATGTTGGAAGACAATTGACAGAAGATTCACTGGTTGACGTTGTTTGCTTTTGAACATACCTTATATGATATATGATATATATGATATACATACATACATACACATATACACACACACACACACACACACACACACACACACACACACACACACACACACACACACACACAATAGTGTAGTGGGTCAGTCTGAATCTGGATAATGCATCTGGATAATGCAAACTATATATATATATATATATATATATATATATACTATATATACTATATATACTATATATATATATATATATATATATATATATATATATATATATATATATATATATATATATATATATATATATATATATATATATATATATATATATATATATATATATATATATATATATATATATATATATATATATATATATATATATAGTTTGCATTATCCAGATTCAGACTGACCCACTACACTATTGGTATTTGTGGGGAAAAAAAGAAGTTGTTCTGTTGTTTGTGTTGTTCTGTAGTTCCAGAGAGCAAAGGAAAGCCGAAGTCCAATTCCTTTTTTGTTTTTGTGTGTATGCATAAATCTGGCCAATAAAACTGATTCTGGTTGAAGTCTTTAATACATAAAGCCATGGAGTCAGACTGAAAATGAACCCCTGGCAACCTGTGACCATTTCAAACACCTGTTCTGTGTTGGACTCCCATTCAGACGTTACTGCTGCTTTATGAGGGCAGTCACCGCAGGTCCCTCCTACCACTTCCGCCATTACTTCCGTCCAATCAGAGTCCAGTTTGAGCCGCGCCAAAAATCCGTTGCACCTTTTGCCCATGCGCAAATCACACCCATGTGACCGGGGAGGAGAGGGCTCAGCCAATAGCAGGGCAGAATTTTATGTAGTGGGGCTTAAAAGGCGTTGGGGTAACACTTGCTCGAGTTTCTCGGGTGAATACGCGATACGTTCGTGACGCTCTGTTTTGTCGAAGCTCTTTTTCTGGTTAGTGGACCGAACTGAACTCGTTACCAGTAGACAGAAGAAGCCCGTGTGTTCATGTTTAACGGGTTATTTGTTATTGTGCTTTGTGGTGCACAGTGAAAGCTGTGGCTGAGAGAAGAGAGACGATTCAGGCCTAGTGGAGCTGGAACTTCGGCGTGAGCCCGAGACATGAGATTCACATGTCCGGAGCAGTCCAGAGGAAAAATGGCGGACGTGGAGGCCAGGTAAGGCCCACACAGAACGTTTAAAATGCAGAGCTTGAGTTGATTTGTGACCAGAGGCTAACATGTTTGTTTATGTGCTGCGCTTGGCGGGAGAAAGCGCCGCGCTTGGCGGGAGAAAGCGCCGCGCTTGGCGGGAGAAATCGCCGCGCTTGGCGGGAGAATGCGCCGCGCTTGGCGTCGCTCATCGGCCCTACGCTTATGCGTGTGTGTGATCTGAGTGTTGCAAGTGCAGGCTTGTGTCTTTAGCTCGGTTGAGATGGGCTTTGTAACCAGTATAGGCGCTTTGGAGTTTGTGAGTGTTTGCAAGGCTTAGTTGTGGATGGATTCAGTGTGTGGAAGGAACTCGGGCCTCCATAGTTTTGGAGCGTGTTTGCTTTTGCTGGGCCGTTGCGTCTGTGTTGTCTGTAAGTGGAAGCATATATGCAGTTGAGATCTGGACACAACTGTGTATATGTGGAAGCCTATCAGCAGATAGTGTTGGGTTGAGTTGAGTTGGGGGTCCTGTTGTCAGGCTTAATTGTGGGTAACTTGGTGTGGATGGCCCTGGGTTGGGTATAGGGTGCGTGTTCAGCAGTGTGGGTGAGGCCATGGCCAGTGTGGGCCCTCAGCTGCACTTTGAAGTGTTGCTGAATGTTGAAAATTCTAGTTTTAATATCAAAAGTGTGTGTGTGCATGTGCCTTCTCGGCAGGAAGGATGAGCTGCTCTAGGGAATCACCAGAGGGTAAGAGAAAGCACATAAGTCAACATTGCTCTGTTTATTGTATTTCTCTAATGTTTATATTTATTTCTTCTATTCTAATGCCCTTATGTTTATATTTCGCTCTTGTTGATGGCTTAAAACTGGGACCTGAGTACCAATTTCGTACCATAACATGCAAATGTCCTGGTATGACAATAAAGTTCCTTGATCCTTGATCCTTGCTCAGTGTTTCTACATTTAAACATGTATTTGTCTGTGTGTGTTTAGCAGGTAGCTGCATCTGTCTGAGTGGGACTCCAGCTTGGATGAGGCCATGGCCAGTGTGGAGCCCAGGTACGCCCCCTGCTGCATGTGGAAATGTTGTAAGATGTTTGACTTGCCTAGCACCTGTGGCTAATGTTGAGTGTGTGTTTCTTTGTTTGTTGTGCAGGATGGAGGAGCTGCTGATCCAGAGATCAGCAGCTTGGCTTTGGCTTCAAAAGATGGATACTGTGTTGAGCATAACATCACTAGTTGTGCAGGAAGGAGGAGCTGATCAAGAGGACCATGAGAAGATGCATGTTAGCAAACATTGCTCAATATTTCTGCATTGAACGATTCTGTTATATCTTGCTGGTTGTTTGTTGTGGGGTTTTTCTTTATTGGTTTTTTTTTTGTTCCTTTGTGTTCAGCAGGTAGCTGCATCTGGCTGAGTGGGGCTCCAGCTTAGATGAGGCTTTTGCTGCAGGTGGGCGGAGCTGATCCAGAGGACCCTTTGAGACCAGGTGCATGAAGGCCACATTGTGCAGTGTTTCTACCAGTATGCATGCATCCATGACTGAGTGAGAGAATGTTTGTATTAAAATCAGAAAGAAGGAAGTGCCTGCTTTTGTCTTTAATGCACTTTAGATGGGACTTAGATTAGTTTGGGGGGGCACTGGGATCCAACTAGGTTTAGAGTGTATGTTTGCTATTTCCAGGCTGTTGCACCAGTGTTGGTATGTGGAAGCACATTATGCAGTTGTGATGCGGACACAGCTGTATATGTGTGGAAGCCCATCAGCAGGTAGTGTTGGAAGCACAGGCTGTGTTGTGTAGTTTAGTGTTGTCAGGCTTAGTTGTGGCTATTTGTCACTATATGGATGGCACTGGGGTCAGTGTGGGTTTAGTGTGTGTGAGACATAGTTGCTGCTTGATGGAGAATAAAACTTATGCATGCATTAATGTCTCCTTCTTTCTTTCTCAGGTAAGCTAAGGTAAGACCCCTGCTGCAGCTGGAAGTCAAGCAAAATATTACAAGTTCAAGGACTGACTTGATTAGTATCCAAAACCAATGTCTTTGTGTTTTTGAGCAAAAGCCACATTGTAGTGTTTATACACTTATGCATGCACTAATTTTAGTGTGTGTGTTGTAGGTGTATGTGAGGTGGAGCCAGTGAAGGTGCTGCTGGTGAGGATAGAGCGCCATCCTGTGGGAGTGAGGGACACACTGCAATTGTTCGTGTGTTGTCAGAGCTCTTTGTGGTAAGTGGGTTAGAAAAAAAAAATCAAGGGCTGTTTCAAAGGTGGTTTGTGTGCTGATGCTTCCTGTTTGTGTTTCTCTTGCAGGATGGCAGAGCTTATTTGGAGGGTCATGAGAGACCAGGTGAGACGTTGCATGTTGGTTAACATTGTTTAGTGTTTCTACACATGCATGCATTCATTTCTGTGTGTGTGTGTGTGTGTGTGTGTGTGTGTGTGTGTGTGTGTGTGTGTGTGTGTGTGTGTGTGTGTGTGTGAGAGAGAGAGAGAGAGAGAGAGAGAGAGAGAGAGAGTGCTAGGGTGAGTGTTGGAAGTGCAGGCCTGTCTTCAGCTCAGTTTAGATGGGCTTTGTTCTGTATCCAGGTGCATTGGAGTTTGGGTCTGGCTGAGTATTGTCAGGGCTCAGTTGTGGATGGATTCAGTGCCTGTGAAAAGCATTGAGGTCGGTGTAGGTTTAGAGTCTTTGTGCTTGTGTCAGTGTCGTCTGTAGGTGGAAACACATACAGAGTTGTGATCTGGACACAACTGTGTATATGTGGAAGCCTATGGGCAGATAGTGTTGGAAGCATGGGTTGAGTTGCGTGTGGTGTTGTCAGGCTTAATTGTGAGTTGTGTGGTGTGTTGGTGTGGTTAGTGTAATTTAAATGAGCAGTAAAAGGTCTCTCTTTTTCCTCTCTCTTTTTTTTTTTTTAATTTATTTTTTTAACTACTGTTTGTGCCCTCTGTGTTCACCTCTTCTGAAACTTAAACATGTATTTGTGTGTGTTTAGCAGGTAGCTGCATCTGTCTGAGTGGGACTCCAGCTTGGATGAGGCCATGGCCAGTGTGGAGCCCAGGTACGCCCCCTGCTGCCTGTGGAAGTGTTGTAATATGTTTTAACTTCCAGAGTTTGACTTGCCTAGCACCTGTGGCTAATGTTGAGTGTGTTTCTTTGTGTGTTGTGCAGGATGGAGGAGCTGCTGATCCAGAGAACCATGAGGATGCATGTTGGCCAATACTGCTCAGTGTTTCTACACTGAAGGATTCATTTGTGTACACTCCCCAGCAACAGTGTGTGTACTGCATCTGAGTGGAAGACCTGGAGAAAAAAACCTCAAGGACTCATCAGTCAGAGTGGTCATGTGACTGTCGGCCTGCTGAAGCAGGGATGGAACCACTGTCTCAACGCTTCGGCTTCAAAAGATGGACACTGCGTCGAGCATAACATCACTAGTTGTGCAGGATGGAGGAGCTGATCAAGAGGACCATGAGAAGATGCATGTTAGCAAACATTGCTCAATGTTTCTGCATTGAAGGACTCAGTTGTGTCTTGCTGTTTTTTTTTTTTTTGTGTTTTTTTTTCTTGTTTGTTCCTTTGTGTTCAGCAGGTGGCTGTATCTGATGTAGTGTTTGTCCTGTGCAGGATGGAGGAGCTGATCCAGAGGAGAGCGAGGGCCCTATTGTCAAGTGTTTGAATTAGTTATTTTGTGCTCCAGTGTTAGAGGGAGGTTGTTGTATAGTTTTTTTTTTTTTCTTTTGTCTCTCCTCCCTCCCTCCCTTGTGCTCTCTCTCTCTCTCTGCTCCTCTGTGTGTCAGTGTGTACACTGCAGGCTTGTGTCTGCAGCTCAGCTGTGATAGGTTCAGTCTTGAGTGTTTTCTCTTGCTGTCATTGCATTCTGTTTTGTTTTGTTTGCTGCTGGGATTGTAGAGGGGTTTTTGTGGTTGTAAATAAAGTTGTGACTGAAACTCATTTCTTTTGTGGCTGTGTTTCATTTATGATGTGCGACCCGTTTAAAACTGCATGGACTGTGGAGAGTGCACTGTGTTGCTGTGTCGGGCTCCACATTTTAACTTAGGTGATGCAACAGAAACCTTTGCTTGTACCTGGATTTCTTTTGGTTTGAAAAGGTTTAGGTTTAACTGTTGATCATGCAGAGCAAGCCTATGTTATGGAGTTGGAAGCTTTGACTGTTAGATGTATGCCTTTACATACTCCTTTACACAACCACACGCTACAAGTAGAATAGTGTAGTTACTAAATAATAGTGTAATCTTAATGAGCAGTAAAAGGTTTTTTTTTTTTTTGTTTACTGCTCTTTGTGCCCTCTGTGTTCACCTCCCCCAAAACTTAAACATGTATTTGTGTGTGTTTAGCAGGTAGCTGCATCTGGCTGAGTGGAACTCCAGCTTGGATGAGGCCATGGCCAGTGTGGAGCCCAGGTACGCCCCCTGCTGCATGTGGAAGTGTTGTAAAATGTTTTAACTTGCAGAGTTTGACTTGCCTAGCACCTGTGGCTAATGTTGAGTGTGTTTCTTTGTGTGTTGTGCAGGATGGAGGAGCTGCTGATCCAGAGAACCATGAGGATGCATGTTGGCCAATACTGCTCTTTGTGTTCACCAATTCTCTTCGCTCTGGGAAGTCATGGGGATCGAACCCACGGTCTCACAGTTCCCAACCATTCGTTAACCCATTTGAGCTATTTGGCTGCACACTCACAACCTTTCTTGGATCCCTTTCCAATCTTCTAAACATCCATTCCGAGGTGAGGAGTCCAATAAGCAGCAGCAGATTCTGTGGTTTTGTTTGTGCACTGTTAACATGTATACTGGCAGAATGCAGATAGTATTCACAGCATACTGGATTTAGTTCAGGTACAACACCTGATGAACACAAGTAACAGAACTTATGGCCCAGTCTCTGTCCACCTGGCTGTCCTTGCTGGGAGACCCTCTGTTACTGACATGCTGTTACTTTTCTACTCTTCCCCCCAGCGTACCTTAAAAGGATCTAAGATTCTCAGATAAAGAACTGCATCAAGTTTAATTAAACCAATCATAAACACAAATGTTTATGTCAGCAGTTGCCTTGCAATAGAAATAAAAACGTACTAAGGGAAATAGCTGACTATTCAGGGATGTTAGTGACAATCTTTTTAAGGCTTTGCAAGTAACGAGTTCGGTCAAGTATGGGAATGAGGATGTTCAGTCCCTAAAAGAAAGGACCAAAAAAAAAAGTGGTTTAATGATATGTTTTTTTGTACCTTTATTGCAGATGTACTGGCAAAGTATGAAAATTTGAATGCTCATCATATTTGTTATATATATTCATATATATGTTATGTAGTCTTGTCTTTGGGTTTGTTGATGTTTTTAACTATCAGGCTAAGACAAAAGCAGCAGTCAGACTGAGTTCTTTCCAAAGGACTAAAGGTTTCCTCAATGATGAAAATGTATTTATTTAAAATCTATAAAAATCTTGTAACTGTAATTTCTTTTCTTTTGTGTAGTAATGTTTTGCTGCTGAGCGTGTGACAACATGAGAAAGCCTGCAGCAGCTGAAGCCACCGTGTGGAGTCTCTGCCGTTCACGACATTCAGGATTTCCGGTAAGTCTGGCCACATGTACAGCACACATACACAAATGATGCAGTGAGCATGTTTCATTCAAACTGGAAAGCGACCCAGTGCAGATAGTTTCAGCTGCGTCTACAGGATCTTGACCTCCCGGGAGTGAGGCTGCAGTATTTCAAGAGTGAAGATGACTTTTAGAGCTTTTCTAAACCAACGGTAGAAGAGAGCGTAAATCAAGAGAGATCAAGAGATCTAATGTGTCTGAGATGTGGCTGATGACCACCACACACACTCCCTGCGGCAGGAACTGAACCTGTCCGGTTGCCCTAAGTGTCCCATTAGAAGAAACCTGTTGTAGAGAGCAGGCCCAACAGAGACAGATACAAATTTTAACTCTGTTCAGGGTGATCTTAGAGGGATACAGCAGTGGGTCACAGATGGCCAGATAACGATCAATGGAGTCAGTCAGGTCTCCACGAAGCGCAGGCCTTCGATGGGCATGACCAGCAGCCCCATCACCAGGTCAGACACGGCCAGAGACAGGAGCAGGGTGAGATGGAGATGATGACCAGCAGGTTGAGCGTCACAGTGAGCAGAGAGACCAAGGCCAGCGGGGTGTAGAGCGGGGCCGAGGCAGGCGTCTGCAGGAGGAGTTGAGGTCGGGGAAGCAGAGCGTGGGGCCCCCAGTGCCATCCATCAGGGAGGAGAGGAGCAGTGATGAGGTGAGTTTGAGAAGAGAAGTGACTGAGCACTGTACCACACACTTCATTTATCTTCCTGTTACACCACCCTGTCCTCTTACCAAGACCCCAAAGAGATGATGTAACTTCTATCCTTCATTATTTTCATCTTCATCACGCCCACTCCATTTCCTCTTCCTGTTTTTATGCATGTATTATTTCCATGTCTGTCTGTAACATAAGGCATACTTTGTAAAGTTGAGTCAGTAGCTTTATTAATGTTGCTTTGTGGCCTTAGCTCTTCAGTTCATTGTGCAGGAAGAGTCTTTAAACAGAGGGGCAGAGCACCCTGACCAAAAATGTCCTTAAAGATTTTTTTTAAAACATTTTGGGAAGTGCCAAGGGTTAGATTATAGATTTTATATCATACATTGATATCACAGATAGAAATCTCTCCTCTAACTGTTGGCAAGCAAGAGAATAGCTTAGCAGGGCTTGACTCTTAACTCTTTTAAAAAGTAATGAAATCCACCTAAACCAGTGTCTGTGCTAAGATGTACTAATCTAACAGGAGCTGTATTTGTTTTATTGCAGGATCTGCCAGGATGCTGCTCCAGAAGCTGCAGGAGGGAACAGTGCAGATGGTGCCAAAGGTTCTTCAGGCCTTTGAATAAAGACTTCATCAGTGGTTGTAGTTCGGGTAAGTGTATCAGATTACATGATTTTTAATAACAACAGCTAATGTTCTGTAGCGGTAGAGAAGAGTTGTGTAGAGTTGAGTCATGTAGTGTAGAGTTGAGTCATGTAGTATAATGTCGAGTTGTGTAGAATAGAGTCAAGTCATGTAGAACAGTGTAGAGTTGTGTAGAATCGTATAGTGTAAAGTTGAGTCGTAGACTTCATCAGTGGTTGTAGTTCAGGTAAGTGTATCAGATTACATGATTTTTAATAACAACAGCTAATGTTCTGTAGTCGTGTAGAGAACAGTTGTGTAGAGTTGAGTCATGTAGTATAATGTCGAGTTGTGTAGAATAGAGTCAAGTCATGTAGAACAGTGTAGAGAAGAGTTGTGTAGAATAGTCAAGTCATGTAGTGTAGAATCATGTAGTGTAGAGTTGTGTAGCATAATGTCAAGTAGTGTAGAATTGTGTAGAGAAGAGTCATGTAGTGTAGTCGTGTAGTGTAGAGTCATGTAGCGTAATGTCGAGTCCTGTAGAATTGCGTAGATCCCAAAGAGATGATGTAACTTCTATCCTTCATTATTTTCATCTTCATCACGCCCACTCCATTTCCTCTTCCTGTTTTTATGCATGTATTATTTCCATGTCTGTCTGTAACATAAGGCATACTTTGTAAAGTTGAATCAGTAGCTTTATTAATGTTGCTTTGTGGCCTTAGCTCTTCAGTTCATTGTGCAGGAAGAGTCTTTAAACAGAGGGGCAGAGCACCCTGACCAAAAATGTCCTTAAAGATTTTTTTAAAACATTTTGGGAAGTGCCAAGGGTTAGATTATAGATTTTATATCATACATTGATTTCACAGATAGAAATCTCTCCTCTAACTGTTGGCAAGCAAGAGGATAGCTTAGCAGGGCTTGACTCTTAACTCTTTTAAAAAGTAATGAAATCCACCTAAACCAGTGTCTGTGCTGAGATGTACTAATCTAACAGGAGCTGTATTTGTTTTATTGCAGGATCTGCCAGGATGCTGCTCCAGAAGCTGCAGGAGGGAACAGTGCAGATGGTGCCAAAGGTTCTTCAGACTTTTGAATAAAGACTTCATCAGTGGTTGTAGTTCGGGTAAGTGTATCAGATTACATGATTTTTAATAACAACAGCTAATGTTCTGTAGCGGTAGAGAAGAGTTGTGTAGAGTCGAGTCATGTAGTGTAGAGTTGTTTAGAGTCGAGTCATGTAGTGTAGAGTTGTGTAGAGTCGTGTAGAGTCGAGTCATGTAGTGTAGAGTTGTGTAGAATAGAGTCATGTAGTGTAGAGTTGTGTAGAATAGAGTCAAGTCATGTAGAACAGTGTAGAGTAGTGTAGAGTCGAGTCATGTAGTGTAGAGTTGTGTAGAGTCGAGTCATGTAATGTAGAGTCAAGTCATGTAGAATTGTGTAGAGTTGTCTAGAGTCGAGTCATGTACTGTAGAGTTGTGTAGAGTCGAGTCATGTAATGTAGAGTCGAGTCATGTAGTGCAGAGTTGTGTAGAATAGAGTCATGTAGTGTAGAGTTGTGTAGAATAGAGTCAAGTCATGTAGAACAGTGTAGAGTAGTGTAGAGTCGAGTCATGTAGTGTAGAGTTGTGTAGAGTCGAGTCATGTAATGTAGAGTCGAGTCATGTAGTGTAGAGTTGTGTAGAATAGAGTCATGTAGTGTAGAGTTGTGTAGAATAGAGTCAAGTCATGTAGAATTGTGTAGAGTTGTGTAGAGTCGAGTCATGTAGTGTAGAGTTGTGTAGAGTCGAGTCATGTAATGTAGAGTCGAGTCATGTAGTGCAGAGTTGTGTAGAATAGAGTCATGTAGTGCAGAGTTGTGTAGAATAGAGTCATGTAGTGCAGAGTTGTGTAGAATAGAGTCATGTAGTGCAGAGTTGTGTAGTGTAGAGAAGAGTCATGTAGAATAGTCAAGTCATGTAGTGTAGAATAGTGTAGAGAAGAGTTGTGTAGAGTCGAGTCATGTAGTGTAGAGTTGTGTAGAATAGAGTCAAGTCATGTAGAACAGTGTAGAGTCGTGTAGAATAGTCAAGTCATGTAGTGTAGAATAGTGTTGAGTTGAGTCTTGTAGAATTGTGTCGAGTAGAGTCATGTAGCGTAATGTCGAGATGTGTAGAATAGTGTAAAGTCCTGTAGAGTTGCATAGAGTAGAGAAGAGTTGTGTAGAGTTGAGTCATGTAGTGTAGAGTTGTGTAGAACAGAGTCAAGTCATGTAAAACAGTGTAGAATTGTGTAGTGTAGAGTCGTGTAGCGTAATGTCGAGTAGTGTAGAATAGTGTAGAGTTGAGTTGTGTAGAATTGTGTAGAATTGTGTAGAGTCATGTAGTGTAGTCGTGTAGTGTAGAGTCATGTAGCGTAATGTCGAGTCCTGTAGAATTGCGTAGATCCCAAAGAGATGATGTAGATTATAGATTTTATATCATACATTGATATCACAGATAGAAATCTCTCGTCCAACTGTTGGCAAGCAAGAGAATAGCTTAGCAGGGCTTGACTCTTAACTCTTTTAAAAAGTAATGAAATCCACCTAAACCAGTGTCTGTGCTGAGATGTACTAATCTAACAGGAGCTGTATTTGTTTTATTGCAGGATCTGCCAGGATGCTGCTCCAGAAGCTGCAGGAGGGAACAGTGCAGATGGTGCCAAAGGTTCTTCAGGCTTTTGAATAAAGACTTCATCAGTGGTTGTAGTTCAGGTAAGTGTATCAGGTTACATGATTTTTAATAACAACAGCTAATGTTCTGTAGCGGTAGAGAAGAGTTGTGTAGAGTCAAGTCATGTAGAACAGTGTAGATTTGTGTAGAGTCGAGTCATGTAGTGTAGCGTTGTTTAGAGTCGAGTCATGTAGTGTAGAGTTGTGTAGAGTCGAGTCATGTAATGTAGAGTTGTGTAGAGTCGAGTCATGTAGTGCAGAGTTGTGTAGAATAGAGTCATGTAGTGTAGAGTTGTGTAGAATAGAGTCAAGTCATGTAGAACAGTTTAGAATTGTGTAGTGTAGAGAAGAGTCATGTAGAATAGTGTAGAGTTGAGTCGTGTAGAATTGTGTACTGTAGAGTCATGTAGCGTAATGTCGAGTGGTGTAAAATAGTGTAAAGTCCTGTAGAATTGCATAGAGTAGAGAAGAGTTGTGTAGAGTCGAGTCATGTAGTGCAGAGTTGTGTAGAATAGAGTCAAGTCATGTAGAACAGTGTAGATTTGTGTAGAGTCGAGTCATGTAGCGTAGAGTTGTGTAGAACAGAGTCAAGTCATGTAAAACAGTGTAGAATCATGTAGTGTAGAGTCGTGTAGCGTAATGTCGAGTAGTGTAGAATAGTGTAGAGTTGAGTTGTGTAGAATTGTGTAGAGTCACGTAGTGTAGTCGTGTAGAGTCGTGTAGCGTAATGTCGAGTAGTGTAGAATAGTGTAGAGTTGAGTTGTGTAGAATTGTGTAGAGTCACGTAGTGTAGTCGTGTAGAGTCGTGTAGCGTAATGTCGAGTCCTGTAGAATTGCGTAGATCCCAAAGAGATGATGTAACTTCTATCCTTCATTATTTTCATCTTCATCACACCCACTCCATTTCCTCTTCCTGTTTTTATGCATGTATTATTTCCATGTCTGTCTGTAACATAAGGCATACTTTGTAAAGTTGAGTCAGTAGCTTTATTAATGTTGCTTTGTGGCCTTAGCTCTTCAGTTCATTGTGCATGTGTCCTTAAAGATTTTTTTAAAACATTTTGGGAAGTGCCAAGGGTTAGATTATAGATTTTATATCATACATTGATATCATAGATATAAATCTCTCCTCTAACCGTTGGCAAGCAAGAGAATAGCTTAGCAGGGCTTGACTCTTAACTCTTTTAAAAAGTAATGAAATCCACCTAAACCAGTGTCTGTGCTAAGATGTACTAATCTAACAGGAGCTGTATTTGTTTTATTGCAGGATCTGCCAGGATGCTGCTCCAGAAGCTGCAGGAGGGAACAGTGCAGATGGTGCCAAAGGTTCTTCAGACTTCATCAGTGGTTGTAGTTCGGGTAAGTGTATCAGATTACATGATTTTTAATAACAGCTAATGTTCTGTAGCGGTAGAGAAGAGTTGTGTAGAGTCGAGTCATGTGGTGTAGAGTTGTGTAGAATAGAGTCAAGTCATGTAGAACAGTGTAGAGTCGTGTAGAATAGTCAAGTCATGTAGTGTAGAATAGTGTTGAGTTGAGTTGTGTAGAATAGTGTAGAGAAGAGTCTTGTAGAATTGTGTCGAGTAGAGTCATGTAGCGTAATGTCGAGTTGTGTAGAATAGTGTATAGTCCTGTAGAGTTGCATAGAGTAGAGAAGAGTTGTGTAGAGTTGAGTCATGTAGTGTAGAGTTGTGTAGAACAGAGTCAAGTCATGTAAAACAGTGTAGAATCGTGTAGTGTAGAATAGTGTAGAGTTGAGTTGTGTAGAATTGTGTAGAATTGTGTAGAGTCATGTAGTGTAGTCGTGTAGTGTAGAGTCGTGTAGCGTAATGTCGAGTCCTGTAGAATTGCGTAGATCCCAAAGAGATGATGTAGATTATAGATTTTATATCATACATTGATATCACAGATAGAAATCTCTCCTCTGTTGGCAAGCAAGAGAATAGCTTAGCAGGGCTTGACTCTTAACTCTTTTAAAAAGTAATGAAATCCACCTAAACCAGTGTCTGTGCTAAGACGTACTAATCTAACAGGAGCTGTATTTGTTTTATTGCAGGATCTGCCAGGATGCTGCTCCAGAAGCTGCAGGAGGGGACAGTGCAGATGGTGCCAAAGGTTCTTCAGGCCTTTGAATAAAGACTTCATCAGTGGTTGTAGTTCAGGTAAGTGTATCAGATTACATGATTTTTAATAACAACAGCTAATGTTCTGTAGCGGTAGAGAAGAGTTGTGTAGAGTCGAGTCATGTAGTGTAGAGTTGTTTAGAGTCAAGTCATGTAGTGTAGAGTTGTGTAGAGTCGTGTAGAGTCGAGTCATGTAGTGTAGAGTTGTGTAGAATAGAGTCAAGTCATGTAGAACAGTGTAGATTTGTGTAGAGTCGAGTCATGTAGTGTAGAGTTGTGTAGAGTCGAGTCATGTAATGTAGAGTCGAGTCATGTAGTGCAGAGTTGTGTAGAATAGAGTCATGTAGTGTAGAGTTGTGTAGAATAGAGTCAAGTCATGTAGAATTGTGTAGAGTTGTGTAGAGTTGAGTCATGTCGTGTAGAGTTGTGTAGAGTCGAGTCATGTAGTGTAGAGTTGTCTAGAGTCGAGTTATGTAGTGTAGCGTTGTCTAGAGTCGAGTCATGTAGTGTAGAGTTGTGTAGAATAGAGTCAAGTCATGTAGAATTGTGTAGAGTTGTCTAGAGTCGAGTCATGTAGTGTAGAGTTGTGTAGAATAGAGTCAAGTCATGTAGAACAGTGTAGATTTGTGTAGAGTCGAGTCATGTAGTGTAGAGTTGTGTAGAGTCGAGTCATGTAATGTAGAGTCGAGTCATGTAGTGCAGAGTTGTGTAGAATAGAGTCATGTAGTGTAGAGTTGTGTAGAATAGAGTCAAGTCATGTAGAATTGTGTAGAGTTGTGTAGAGTTGAGTCATGTCGTGTAGAGTTGTGTAGAGTCGAGTCATGTAGTGTAGAGTTGTCTAGAGTCGAGTTATGTAGTGTAGTGTTGTCTAGAGTCGAGTCATGTAGTTTAGAGTTGTGTAGAATAGAGTCAAGTCATGTAGAACAGTGTAGATTTGTGTAGAGTCGAGTCATGTAGTGTAGAGTTGTGTAGAGTTGAGTCATGTAGTGTAGAGTTGTGTAGAACAGAGTCAAGTCATGTAGAACAGTGTAGAGTCGTGTAGAATAGTGTAGTGTAGAGAAGAGTCATGTAGAATATTGTAGAGCCGTGTAGAACAGTCAAGTCATGTAGTGTAGAATAGTGTTGAGTTGAGTTGTATAGAATAGTGTAGAGTAGAGAAGAGTCGTGTAGAATCGTGTAGTGTAGAGTCGTGTAGAGTTGAGCCATATAGTGTAATGTCGAGTTGTGTAGAATAGTGTAGAATAGAGTCAAGTCATGTACTGTAGTGTAGAGTTGAGTTGTGTAGAATAGTGTAGAGTCGAGTAATGTAGAGTAGAGAAGAGTCATGGAGTGAGTTAGTTCCAGAGTTTGTTTCGTCGTTCACGACGAAACAAACTCCGGAACTAACTCCTTCAGAACTAACTCCTCCAGAACTAACTCCTCCAGAACGACGAAACAAACTCCGGAACTAACTCCTTCAGAACTAACTCCTCCGGAACTAACTCCTCCAGAACTAACTCCTCCTGAACGACGAAACAAACTCCGGAACTAACTCCTTCGGAACTAACTCCTTCAGAACTAACTCCTCCAGAACTAACTCCTCCTGAACGACGAAACAAACTCCGGAACTAACTCCTCCCGGGAGTTTTGTTTCGAGTTAGTTCTGGAGGAGTTAGTTCCGAAGGAGTTAGTTCCGAAGGAGTTAGTTCCGGAGTTTGTTTCGTTGTTCAGGAGGAGTTAGTTCCGGAGGAGTTAGTTCCGGAGGAGTTAGTTCTGAAGGAGTTAGTTCTGGAGGAGTTAGTTCTGGAGGAGTTAGTTCTGAAGGAGTTAGTTCTGGAGGAGTTAGTTCTGGAGGAGTTAGTTTCGTAGTTTGTTCGTAGTTTATTTCGGAATTTCAAAAAAATGTTTTTTCGTAGTTTGTTCGTAGTTTGTTTCAAAATTTTTTCATTTTTCGTAGTTTGTTCGTAGTTTGTTCGTAGTTTGTTTCAAATTTTTTCATTTTTCGTAGTTTGTTCGTAGTTTGTTCGTAGTTTGTTTCAAAATTTTTTCATTTTTCGTAGTTTGTTCGTAGTTTGTTTCAAAATTTTTTCATTTTTCGTAGTTTGTTCGTAGTTTGTTTCAAAATTTTTTCATTTTTCGTAGTTTGTTTCATATTTTTTTTCATAATTTTTTTCGTAGTTTGTTTCAGAATTTTTTTCATTTTTTTTCATAGTTTGTTCAGGAATTTTTTTCATAGTTTTTTTGCAGTTTGGAAGGACTTAGTTCTGTAGTTTTTTAATAGTTTATTTAGTAGTTCATGCCCACTCCTGCAGGGTCACCACCTCGCCCATCTTGGACAGACTCCCCTGTTTGTTCTGCAGATGGATCAAGGGGGCGTCAAACTCCAGGATGGTACAGCTGTCTGGAACCTGAAAACAGGATAAAAGTTTAAATGGAATCCCGGTCTATATAATTTGACCACATACCGATACAATACCGCTAAAGAACATTAGCTGTTGTTATTAAAAAATCATGTAATCTGATACACCTGAACTACAACCACTGATTAAGTCTTTACTCACTACACTATTCTACACGACTCGACTCGACTCTACATGGCTCTACACAACTCAACTCAACTCTACACTACACGATTCTACACTACTCTACACTATTCTACACAACTCTTCTCTACCGCTACAGAACATTAGCTGTTATTAAAAATCATGTAATCTGATACACTTCCCTGAACTACAACCACCGATTAAGTCTTTACTCACTACACTATTCTACACAACTCCCTTCTACACTACACTATTCTACATGACTCAACTCTACACTATTCTACACAACTCAACTCTACACTACACGATTCTACACTGTTCTACACAACTCTTCTCTATACGACTACATGACTCGACTCTACACAACTCTTCTCTACCGCTACAGAACATTAGCTGTTGTTATTAAAAAATCATGTAATACACTTACCCGAACTACAACCACTGATGAAGTCTTTATTCAAAAGCCTGAAGAACCTTTGGCACCATCTGCACTGTTCCCTCCTGCAGCTTCTGGAGCAGCATCCTGGCAGATCCTGCAATAAAACAAATACAGCTCCTGTTAGATTAGTACATCTCAGCACAGACACTGGTTTAGGTGGATTTCATTACTTTTTAAAAGAGTTAAGAGTCAAGCCCTGCTAAGCTATTCTCTTGCTTGCCAACAGTTAGACGAGAGATTTATATCTGTGATATCAATGTATGATATAAAATCTATAATCTAACTGTTGGCACTTCCCAAAATGTTTTTAAAAAATCTTTAAGGACATTTTTGGGCTGCCAGACTTACTCTGGAAAGTTTGGTGGTAGCATATCTTAAAGTACTTAGTACATCTCAGCACAGGTCATATAGAATTCAGACAATAGGAAAAATATTGGCAGCTTCTTTTGGTCAGGGTGCTCTGCCCCTCTGTTTAAAGACTCTTCCTGCACAATGAACTGAAGAGCTAAGGCCACAAAGCAACATTAATAAAGCTACTGATTCAACTTTACAAAGTATGCCTTATGTTACAGACAGACATGGAAATAATACATGCATAAAAACAGGAAGAGGAAATGGAGTGGGCGTGATGAAGATGAAAATAATGAAGGATAGAAGTTACATCATCTCTTTGGGATCTACGCAATTCTACAGGACTCAACATTACGCTACACAACTCTACACTACATGATTCTACACAACTCAACTCTACACTACATGACTCGACTCTACACAACTCTACACTACATGACTCGACTCTACACAACTCTACATGACTTGACTATTCTACACAACTCTACACTACATGACTTGACTCTATTCTACACAACTCTACACTACATGACTCGACTCTACACAACTCTACACAATTCTACATGACTTGACTCTATTCTACACAACTCTACACTACATGACTCGACTCTACACAACTCTACATTACATGACTCAACTCTACACTACATGACTCGACTCTACACAACTCTACACAATTCTACATGACTCTATTCTACACAACTCTACACTACATGACTCGACTCTACACAACTCTACATGACTCGACTTTAAACAACTCTACACTACATGACTCGACTCTACACAACTCTACACTACATGACTCGACTCTAGACAACTCTACACTACATGACTCGACTCTACACAACTCTACACAATTCTACATGACTTGACTCTATTCTACACAACTCTACACTACATGACTCGACTCTGCACAACTCTACACTACATGACTCGACTCTAGACAACACTACACTACATGACTCGACTCTACACAACTCTACACTACATAACTCGACTCTAGACAACGCTACACTACATGACTCGACTCTAGACAACGCTACACTACATAACTCGACTCTAGACAACGCTACACTACATGACTCGACTCTACACAACTCTACACAATTCTACATGACTTGACTCTATTCTACACAACTCTACACTACATGACTCGACTCTACACAACTCTACATGACTCAACTTTAAACAACTCTACACTACATGACTCGACTCTACACAACTCTACACAATTCTACATGACTTGACTCTATTCTACACAACTCTACACTACATGACTCGACTCTACACAACTCTACATTACATGACTCGCTCTAAACAACTCTACACTACATGACTCGACTCTACACAAATCTACACTGTTCTACATGACTTGACTCTATTCTACACAACTCTACACTACATGACTCGACTCTGCACAACTCTACACTACATGACTCGACTCTAGACAACGCTACACTACATGACTCGACTCTACACAACTCTACACAATTCTACATGACTTGACTCTATTCTACACAACTCTACACTACATGACTCGACTCTGCACAACTCTACACTACATGACTCGACTCTAGACAACACTACACTACATGACTCGACTCTACACAACTCTACACTACATAACTCGACTCTAGACAACGCTACACTACATGACTCGACTCTAGACAACGCTACACTACATAACTCGACTCTAGACAACGCTACACTACATGACTCGACTCTACACAACTCTACACAATTCTACATGACTTGACTCTATTCTACACAACTCTACACTACATGACTCGACTCTACACAACTCTACATGACTCAACTTTAAACAACTCTACACTACATGACTCGACTCTACACAACTCTACACAATTCTACATGACTTGACTCTATTCTACACAACTCTACACTACATGACTCGACTCTACACAACTCTACATTACATGACTCGCTCTAAACAACTCTACACTACATGACTCGACTCTACACAAATCTACACTGTTCTACATGACTTGACTCTATTCTACACAACTCTACACTACATGACTCGACTCTACACGACTCTACACAACTCTTCTCTACCGCTACAGAACATTAGCTGTTGTTATTAAAAATCATGTAATCTGATACACTTACCTGAACTACAACCACTGATGAAGTCTTTATTCAAAGGCCTGAAGAACCTTTGGCACCATCTGCACTGTTCCCTCCTGCAGCTTCTGGAGCAGCATCCTGGCAGATCCTGCAATAAAACAAATACAGCTCCTGTTAGATTAGTACATCTTAGCACAGACACTGGTTTAGGTGGATTTCATTACTTTTTAAAAGAGTTAAGAGTCAAGCCCTGCTAAGCTATTCTCTTGCTTGCCAACAGTTAGAGGAGAGATTTCTATCTGTGATATCAATGTATGATATAAAATCTATAATCTAACCCTTGGCACTTCCCAAAATGTTTTAAAAAAATCTTTAAGGACATTTTTGGTCAGGGTGCTCTGCCCCTCTGTTTAAAGACTCTTCCTGCACAATGAACTGAAGAGCTAAGGCCACAAAGCAACATTAATAAAGCTACTGATTCAACTTTACAAAGTATGCCTTATGTTACAGACAGACATGGAAATAATACATGCATAAAAACAGGAAGAGGAAATGGAGTGGGCGTGATGAAGATGAAAATAATGAAGGATAGAAGTTACATCATCTCTTTGGGATCTACGCAATTCTACAGGACTCGACATTACGCTACATGACTCTACACTACACGACTACACTACATGACTCTTCTCTACACAATTCTACACTACTTGACATTATGCTACACAACTCTACACTACATGACTTGACTATTCTACACAAGTCTTCTCTACACAATTCTACAGGACTCTACACTGTTCTACATGACTTGACTCTATTCTACACAACTCGACATTATACTACATGACTCTTCTCTACACTTAATGATTCTACACTGTTCTACATGACTTGACTCTATTCTACACAACAAGAGTTAAGAGTCAAGCCCTGCTAAGCTATTCTCTTGCTTGCCAACAGTTAGACGAGAGATTTATATCTATGATATCAATGTATGATATAAAATCTATAATCTAACTGTTGGCACTTCCCAAAATGTTTTAAAAAAATCTTTAAGGACATTTTTGGGCTGCCAGACTTACTCTGGAAAGTTTGGTGGTAGCATATCTTAAAGTACTTAGTACATCTCAGCACAGGACATATAGAATTCAGGCAATAGGAAAAATATTGGCAGCTTCTTTTGGTCAGGGTGCTCTGCCCCTCTGTTTAAAGACTCTTCCTGCACAATGAACTGAAGAGCTAAGGCCACAAAGCAACATTAATAAAGCTACTGACTCAACTTTACAAAGTATGCCTTATGTTACAGACAGACATGGAAATAATACATGCATAAAAACAGGAAGAGGAAATGGAGTGGGCGTGATGAAGATGAAAATAATGAAGGATAGAAGTTACATCATCTCTTTGGGATCTACGCAATTCTACAGGACTCAACATTACGCTACACAACTCTACACTACATGATTCTACACAACTCGACTCTACACTACATGACTCGACTCTACACAACTCTACACTACATGACTCGACTCTACACTACATGATTCTACACAACTCAACTCTACACTACATGACTCGACTCTACACAACTCTACACTACATGACTCGACTCTACAACACTCTACACTACATGACTCGACTCTACACAACTCTACATGACTTGACTCTATTCTACACAACTCTACACTACATGACTCGACTCTACACAACTCTACACTACATGACTCGACTCTACACAGCTCTACACTACATGACTCGACTCTACACAACTCTACACAATTCTACATGACTCGACTCTATTCTACACAACTCTACACTACATGACTCGACTCTGCACAACTCTACACTACATGACTCGACTCTAGACAACTCTACACTACATGACTCGACTCTACACAACTCTACACAATTCTACATGACTCGACTCTATTCTACACAACTCTACACTACATGACTCGACTCTGCACAACTCTACACTACATGACTCGACTCTACACAACTCTACACTACATAACTCGACTCTAGACAACGCTACACTACATGACTCGACTCTAGACAACGCTACACTACATAACTCGACTCTAGACAACGCTACACTACATGACTCGACTCTACACAACTCTACACAATTCTACATGACTCGACTCTATTCTACACAACTCTACACTACATGACTCGACTCTGCACAACTCTACACTACATGACTCGACTCTAGACAACTCTACACTACATGACTCGACTCTACACAACTCTACACAATTCTACATGACTTGACTCTATTCTACACAACTCTACACTACATGACTCAACTCTGCACAACTCTACACTACATGACTCGACTCTAGACAACTCTACACTACATGACTCGACTCTACACAACTCTACACAATTCTACATGACTCGACTCTATTCTACACAACTCTACACTACATGACTCGACTCTGCACAACTCTACACTACATGACTCGACTCTACACAACTCTACACTACATAACTCGACTCTAGACAACGCTACACTACATAACTCGACTCTAGACAACGCTACACTACATGACTCGACTCTACACAACTCTACACAATTCTACATGACTTGACTCTATTCTACACAACTCTACACTACATGACTCAACTCTACACAACTCTTCTCTACCGCTACAGAACATTAGCTGTTGTTATTAAAAATCATGTAATCTGATACACTTACCTGAACTACAACCACTGATGAAGTCTTTACTCACTACACTATTCTACACAACTCTACATGACTTGACACTATTCTACACAACTCTTCTCTACACGACTACATGACTCGACTCTACACAACTCTACACTACATGACTCGACTCTACACAACTCTACACAATTCTACATGACTCGACTCTACACAACTCTTCTCTACCGCTACAGAACATTAGCTGTTGTTATTAAAAATCATGTAACCTGATACACTTACCTGAACTACAACCACTGATGAAGTCTTTATTCAAAAGCCTGAAGAACCTTTGGCACCATCTGCACTGTTCCCTCCTGCAGCTTCTGGAGCAGCATCCTGGCAGATCCTGCAATAAAACAAATACAGCTCCTGTTAGATTAGTACATCTTAGCACAGACACTGGTTTAGGTGGATTTCATTACTTTTTAAAAGAGTTAAGAGTCAAGCCCTGCTAAGCTATCCTCTTGCTTGCCAACAGTTAGAGGAGAGATTTATATCTATGATATCAATGTATGATATAAAATCTATAATCTAACCCTTGGCACTTCCCAAAATGTTTTAAAAAAATCTTTAAGGACATTTTTGGTCAGGGTGCTCTGCCCCTCTGTTTAAAGACTCTTCCTGCACAATGAACTGAAGAGCTAAGGCCACAAAGCAACAATAATAAAGCTACTGACTCAACTTTACAAAGTATGCCTTATGTTACAGACAGACATGGAAATAATACATGCATAAAAACAGGAAGAGGAAATGGAGTGGGCGTGATGAAGATGAAAATAATGAAGGATAGAAGTTACATCATCTCTTTGGGATCTACGCAATTCTACAGGACTCAACATTACGCTACACGACTACACTACATGACTCTACACAATTCTACACAACTCAACTCTACACTATTCTACACTACTCGACATTACGCTACACGACTCTACACTACATGATTCTACACTGTTTTACATGACTTGACTCTGTTCTACACAACTCTACGCTACATGACTCGACTCTACACAAATCTACACTGTTCTACATGACTTGACTCTATTCTACACAACTCTGCACTACATGACTCGACTCTACACAACTCTTCTCTACTCTATGCAATTCTACAGGACTTTACACTATTTTACACCACTCGACATTACGCTACATGACTCTACAGTACACAATTCTACACGACTCAACTCTACACTATTCTACACAACTCTACACTACATGACTCGACTCTACACAACTCTACACTACATGACTCGACTCTAGACAACGCTACACTACATGACTCGACTCTAGACAACTCTACACAATTCTACATGACTTGACTCTATTCTACACAACTCTACACTACATGACTCGACTCTAAACAACGCTACACTACATGACTCGACTCTAAACAACTCTACACTACATGACTCAACTCTACACAACTCTTCTCTACCGCTACAGAACATTAGCTGTTGTTATTAAAAATCATGTAATCTGATACACTTACCTGAACTACAACCACTGATGAAGTCTTTATTCAAAAGCCTGAAGAACCTTTGGCACCATCTGCACTGTTCCCTCCTGCAGCTTCTGGAGCAGCATCCTGGCAGATCCTGCAATAAAACAAATACAGCTCCTGTTAGATTAGTACATCTTAGCACAGACACTGGTTTAGGTGGATTTCATTACTTTTTAAAAGAGTTAAGAGTCAAGCCCTGCTAAGCTATCCTCTTGCTTGCCAACAGTTAGAGGAGAGATTTCTATCTGTGATATCAATGTATGATATAAAATCTATAATCTAACCCACTTCCCAAAATGTTTTTAAAAAAATCTTTAAGGACATTTTTGGTCAGGGTGCTCTGCCCCTCTGTTTAAAGACTCTTCCTGCACAATGAACTGAAGAGCTAAGGCCACAAAGCAACATTAATAAAGCTACTGATTCAACTTTACAAAGTATGCCTTATGTTACAGACAGACATGGAAATAATACATGCATAAAAACAGGAAGAGGAAATGGAGTGGGCGTGATGAAGATGAAAATAATGAAGGATAGAAGTTACATCATCTCTTTGGGGTCTTGGTAAGAGGACAGGGTGGTGTAACAGGAAGATAAATGAAGTGTGTGGTACAGTGCTCAGTCACTTCTCTTCTCAAACTCACCTCATCACTGCTCCTCTCCTCCCTGATGGATGGCACTGGGGGCCCCACACTCTGCTTCCCCGACCTCAACTCCTCCTGCAGACGCCTGCCTCGGCCCCGCTCTACACCCCGCTGGCCTTGGTCTCTCTGCTCACTGTGACGCTCAACCTGCTGGTCATCATCTCCATCTCACCCTGCTCCTGTCTCTGGCCGTGAGACCTCACCCATCTTGGACAGACTCCCCTGTTTGTTCTGCAGATGGATCAAGGGGGCGTCAAACTCCAGGATGGTACAACTGTCTGGAACCTGAAAACAGGATAAAAGTTGAAATGGAATCCCGGTCTATATAATTTTCTGTATAATCTTATCTGTATATTGTGAGTGCCTGTGCCCTATTGCATCTGCTCTTTGCTGCTGTAACAGTGTAATTTCCCCATTGTGGGACTATTAAAGGTTTATCTTATCTTATCTTGACCACATACCGATACAATATCTCTACAGAACATTAGCTGTTGTTATTAAAAATCATGTAATCTGATACACTTACCCGAACTACAACCACTGATGAAGTCTTTTTTCAAAGGCCTGAAGAACCTTTGGCACCATCTGCACTGTCCCCTCCTGCAGCTTCTGGAGCAGCATCCTGGCAGATCCTGCAATAAAACAAATACAGCTCCTGTTAGATTAGTACATCTTAGCACAGACACTGGTTTAGGTGGATTTCATTACTTTTTAAAAGAGTTAAGAGTCAAGCCCTGCTAAGCTATTCTCTTAAATAATCTTAAGGCTGCTGGCCTTGGTCTCTCTGCTCACTGTGACGCTCAACCTGCTGGTCATCATCTCCATCTCACCCTGCTCCTGTCTCTGGCCGTGTCTGACCTGGTGATGGGGCTGCTGGTCATGCCCATCGAAGGCCTGCGCTTCGTGGAGACCTGACTGACTCCATTGATCGTTATCTGGCCATCTGTGACCCACTGCTGTATCCCTCTAAGATCACCCTGAACAGAGTTAAAATTTGTATCTGTCTCTGTTGGGCCTGCTCTCTACAACGGGTTTCTTCTAATGGGACACTTAGGGCAACCGGACAGGTTCAGTTCCTGCCGCAGGGAGTGTGTGTGGTGGTCATCAGCCACATCTCAGACACATTAGATCTCTTGATCTCTCTTGATTTACGCTCTCTTCTACCGTTGGTTTAGAAAAGCTCTAAAAGTCATCTTCACTCTTGAAATACTGCAGCCTCACTCCCGGGAGGTCAAGATCCTGTAGACGCAGCTGAAACTATCTGCACTGGGTCGCTTTCCAGTTTGAATGAAACATGCTCACTGCATCATTTGTGTATGTGTGCTGTACATGTGGCCAGACTTACCGGAAATCCTGAATGTCGTGAACGGCAGAGACTCCACACGGTGGCTTCAGCTGCTGCAGGCTTTCTCATGTTGTCACACGCTCAGCAGCAAAACATTACTACACAAAAGAAAAGAAATTACAGTTACAAGATTTTTATAGATTTTAAATAAATACATTTTCATCATTGAGGAAACCTTTAGTCCTTTGGAAAGAACTCAGTCTGACTGCTGCTTTTGTCTTAGCCTGATAGTTAAAAACATCAACAAACCCAAAGACAAGACTACATAACATATATATGAATATATATAACAAATATGATGAGCATTCAAATTTTCATACTTTGCCAGTACATCTGCAATAAAGGTACAAAAAAACATATCATTAAACCACTTTTTTTTTTGGTCCTTTCTTTTAGGGACTGAACATCCTCATTCCCATACTTGACCGAACTCGTTACTTGCAAAGCCTTAAAAAGATTGTCACTAACATCCCTGAATAGTCAGCTATTTCCCTTAGTACGTTTTTATTTCTATTGCAAGGCAACTGCTGACATAAACATTTGTGTTTATGATTGGTTTAATTAAACTTGATGCAGTTCTTTATCTGAGAATCTTAGATCCTTTTAAGGTACGCTGGGGGGAAGAGTAGAAAAGTAACAGCATGTCAGTAACAGAGGGTCTCCCAGCAAGGACAGCCAGGTGGACAGAGACTGGGCCATAAGTTCTGTTACTTGTGTTCATCAGGTGTTGTACCTGAACTAAATCCAGTATGCTGTGAATACTATCTGCATTCTGCCAGTATACATGTTAACAGTGCACAAACAAAACCACAGAATCTGCTGCTGCTTATTGGACTCCTCACCTCGGAATGGATGTTTAGAAGATTGGAAAGGGATCCAAGAAAGGTTGTGAGTGTGCAGCCAAATAGCTCAAATGGGTTAACGAATGGTTGGGAACTGTGAGACCGTGGGTTCGATCCCCACGACTTCCCAGAGCGAAGAGAATTGGTGAACACAAAGAGCAGTATTGGCCAACATGCATCCTCATGGTTCTCTGGATCAGCAGCTCCTCCATCCTGCACAACACACAAAGAAACACACTCAACATTAGCCACAGGTGCTAGGCAAGTCAAACTCTGCAAGTTAAAACATTTTACAACACTTCCACATGCAGCAGGGGGCGTACCTGGGCTCCACACTGGCCATGGCCTCATCCAAGCTGGAGTTCCACTCAGCCAGATGCAGCTACCTGCTAAACACACACAAATACATGTTTAAGTTTTGGGGGAGGTGAACACAGAGGGCACAAAGAGCAGTAAACAAAAAAAAAAAAAACCTTTTACTGCTCATTAAGATTACACTATTATTTAGTAACTACACTATTCTACTTGTAGCGTGTGGTTGTGTAAAGGAGTATGTAAAGGCATACATCTAACAGTCAAAGCTTCCAACTCCATAACATAGGCTTGCTCTGCATGATCAACAGTTAAACCTAAACCTTTTCAAACCAAAAGAAATCCTGGTACAAGCAAAGGTTTCTGTTGCATCACCTAAGTTAAAATGTGGAGCCCGACACAGCAACACAGTGCACTCTCCACAGTCCATGCAGTTTTAAACGGGTCGCACATCATAAATGAAACAGCCACAAAAGAAATGAGTTTCAGTCACAACTTTATTTACAACCTCAAAAACCCCTCTACAATCCCAGCAGCAAACAAAACAAAACAGAATGCAATGACAGCAAGAGAAAACACTCAAGACTGAACCTATCACAGCTGAGTTGCAGACACAAGCCTGCAGTGTACACACTGACACACAGAGGAGCAGAAAGCACAAGGGAGGGAGGGAGGAGAGACAAAAGAAAAAAAAAACTATACAACAACCTCCCTCTAACACTGGAGCACAAATTAACTAATTCAAACACTTGACAATAGGGCCCTCGCTCTCCTCTGGATCAGCTCCTCCATCCTGCACAGGACAAACACTACATCAGATACAGCCACCTGCTGAACACAAAGGAACAAACAAGAAAAAAAAACACAAAAAAAAAACCCACAAAAAAAAAAACAACCCAAAAAAAAAAAAACAAACCCAAAAAAAAAAAAAACAAACAAACAAACAAACAAACAAAAAAAAACCCCCAAAAAAAACACACACAAAAAAAAAAACACACACAAAAAAAAAACACACAAAAAAAAAACAGCAAGACACAATTGAGTCCTTGCTCAATGCAGAAACATTGAGCAATGTTTGCTAACATGCATCTTCTCATGGTCCTCTTGATCAGCTCCTCCTTCCTGCACAACTAGTGATGTTATGCTCGACGCAGTATCCATCTTTTGAAGCAGAAGCGTTGAGAGAGTGGTTCCATCCCTGCTTCAGCAGGCCGGCAGTCACATGACCACTCTGACTGATGAGTCCTTGAGGTTTTTTTCTCCAGCTCTTCCACTCAGATGCAGTACACACACGGTTGCTGGGGAGTGTACACAAATGAATCCTTCAGTGTAGAAACACTGAGCAGTATTGGCCAACATGCATCCTCATGGTTCTCTGGATCAGCAGCTCCTCCATCCTGCACAACACACAAAGAAACACACTCAACATTAGCCACAGGTGCTAGGCAAGTCAAACTCTGGAAGTTAAAACATATTACAACACTTCCACAGGCAGCAGGGGGCGTACCTGGGCTCCACACTGGCCATGGCCTCATCCAAGCTGGAGTCCCACTCAGACAGATGCAGCTACCTGCTAAACACACACAAATACATGTTTAAGTTTCAGGAGAGGTGAACACAGAGGGCACAAAGAGTAGTTTAAAAAAAAAAAAAAAAGAGAAAAAGAGAGACCTTTTACTGCTCATTTAGATTACACTAACCACACCAACACACCACACAACTCACAATTAAGCCTGACAACACCACACGCAACTCAACCCATGCTTCCAACACTATCTGCCCATAGGCTTCCACATATACACAGTTGTGTTCAGATCACAACCGTGTATATGCTTCCACCTCTCTCTCTCTCTCTCTCTCTCACTAACACACACACACAGAAATGAATGCATGCATGTGTAGAAACACTAAACAATGTTAACCAACATGCAACGTCTCACCTGGTCTCTCATGACCCTCCAAATAAGCTCTGCCATCCTGCAAGAGAAACACAAACAGGAAGCATCAGCACACAAACCACCTTTGAAACAGCCCTTGATTTTTTTTCTAATCCACTTACCACAAAGAGCTCTGACAACACACAACAGCCACGGTGTGTCCCTCACTCCCACAGGATGGCGCTCTATCCTCACCAGCAGCACCTTCACTGGCTCCACCCGACATACACCTACAACTCTCACTCTCTCTCTCTCTCTCTCTCTCTCTCTCTCACACACACACTCACACACACACACACAAAGTGTAAAATTAGTGCATGTATAAGTGTAGAAACACTACAATGAGGCTCTTGCTCACCTGGTCTCAAATGGTCCTCTCACTCAGCTCCTCCCTCCTGCTGAAAAACACAAAGACATTGGTTTTGGATACTAATCAAGTCAGTCCTTGAACTTGTAATATTTTGCTTGACTTCCAGCTGCAGCAGGGGCCTTACCTGAGCTCCACATTGCCCATGGCCTCAAAGTTGGATGGCCACTCAGCCAGAAGCAGCTGCACACAGAAAGAAAGGAGGAGACATTAATGCATGCATAAGTTTTATTCTCCATCAAGCAGCAACTATGTCTCACACACACTAAACCCACACTGACCCCAGTGCCATCCATATAGTGACAAATACCCACAACTAAGCCTGACAACACTAAACTACACAACACAGCCTGTGCTTCCAACACTACCTGCTGATGGGCTTCCACACATATACAGCTGTGTCCGGATCACAACTGCATAATGTGCTTCCACATACCAACACTGGTGCAACAGCCTGGAAATAGCAAACATACACTCTAAACCTAGTTGGATCCCAGTGCCCCCCCAAACTAATCTAAGTCCCATCTAAAGTGCATTAAAGACAAAAGCAGGCACTTCCTTCTTTCTGATTTTAATACAAACATTCTCTCACTCAGACATGGATGCATGCATACTGGTAGAAACACTGCACAATGTGGCCTTCATGCACCTGGTCTCAAAGGGTCCTCTGGATCAGCTCCGCCCACCTGCAGCAAAAGCCTCAAAAGCTTCATCTAAGCTGGAGCCCCACTCAGCCAGATGCAGGCACCTGCTGAACACAAAGGAACAAAAAAAACTATAAAAGAAACCCCACAACAAACAACCAGCAAGATATAACAGAATCGTTCAATGCAGAAATATTGAGCAATGTTTGCTAACATGCATCTTCTCATGGTCCTCTTGATCAGCTCCTCCTTCCTGCACAACTAGTGATGTTATGCTCGACACAGTATCCATCTTTTGAAGCCAAAGCCAAGCTGCTGATCTCTGGATCAGCAGCTCCTCCATCCTGCACAACACACAAAGAAACTCACTCAACATTAGCCACAGGTGCTAGGCAAGTCAAACATCTTACATTTCCACATGCAGCAGGGGGCGTACCTGGGCTCCACACTGGCCATGGCCTCATCCAAGCTGGAGTCCCACTCAGACAGATGCAGCTACCTGCTAAACGCACACAGACAAATACATGTTAAAATGTAGAAACACTGAGCAAGGATCAAGGATCAAGGAACTTTATTGTCATACCAGGACATTTGCATGTTATGGTACAAAATTGGTACTCAGGTCCCAGTTTTAAGCCATCAACAAGAGCAAAATATAAATATAAGGGCATTAGAATAGAAGAAATAAATATAAACATTAGAGAAATACAATAAACAGAGCAATGTTGACTTATGTGCTTTCTCTTACCCTCTGGTGATTCCCTAGAGCAGCTCATCCTTCCTGCCGAGAAGGCACATGCACACACACACTTTTGATATTAAAACTAGAATTTTCAACATTCAGCAACACTTCAAAGTGCAGCTGAGGGCCCACACTGGCCATGGCCTCACCCACACTGCTGGACACACACCCTATACCGAACCCAGGGCCATCCACACCAAGTTACCCACAATTAAGCCTGACAACAGGACCCCCAACTCAACTCAACCCAACACTATCTGCTGATAGGCTTCCACATATACACAGTTGTGTCCAGATCTCAACTGCATATATGCTTCCACTTACAGACAACACCGACGCAACGGCCCAGCAAAAGCAAACACGCTCCAAAACTATGGAGGCCCGAGTTCCTTCCACACACTGAATCCATCCGCAACTAAGCCTTGCAAACACTTGGCCAGTCCCAAACTCCAAAGCGCCTATACTGGTTACAAAGCCCATCTCAACCGAGCTAAAGACACAAGCCTGCACTTGCAACACTCAGATCACACACGCATAAGCGTAGGGCCGATGAGCGGCGATTTCTCCCGCCAAGCGCGGCGCTTTCTCCCGCCAAGCGCAGCACATAAACAAACATGTTAGCCTCTGGTCACAAATCAACTCAAGCTCTGCATTTTAAACGTTCTGTGTGGGCCTTACCTGGCCTCCACGTCCGCCATTTTTCCTCTGGACTGCTCCGGACATGTGAACCTCATTTCTCGGGCTCACGCTGAAGTTCCAGCTCCACTAGGCCTGAATCGTCTCTCTTCTCTCAGCCACAGCTTTCACTGTGCACCACAAAGCACAATAACAAATAACCCGTTAAACATGAACACACAGGCTTCTTCTGTCTACTGGTAACGAGTTCAGTTCGGTCCACTAACCAGAAAAAGAGCTTCGACAAAACAGAGCCACACGAACGTATCGCGTATTCACCCGAGAAACTCGAGCAAGTGTTACCCCAACGCCTTTTAAGCCCCACTACATAAAATTCTGCCCTGCTATTGGCTGAGCCCTCTCCTCCCCGGTCACATGGGTGTGATTTGCGCATGGGCAAAAGGTGCAACGGATTTTTGGCGCGGCTCAAACTGGACTCTGATTGGACGGGACTAATGGCGGAAGTGGTAGGAGGGACCTGCGGTGACTGCCCTCTTAAAGCAGCAGTAACGTCTGAATGGGAGTCCAACACAGAACAGGTGTTTGAAATGGTCACAGGTTGCCAGGGGTTCATTTTCAGTCTGACTCCATCCAACCAGAATCAGTTTTATTGGCCAGATTTATGCATATACACAAAAACAAAAAAGGAATTGGACTTCGGCTTTCCTTTGCTCTCTGGAACTGCAGAACAACACAAACAACAGAACAACTTCTTTTTTTTTTTCCCCCACAAATACCAATAGTGTAGTGGGTCAGTCTGAATCTGGATAATGCAAACTATATATATATATATGTGTGTGTGTGTGTGTGTGTGTGTGTGTGTGTGTGTGTGTGTGTGTGTGTATATGTGTATGTATGTATGTATATCATATATATCATATATCATATAAGGTGTGTTCAAAAGCAAACAACGTCAACCAGTGAATCTGCTGTTAATTGTCTTCCAACATGGTCATTATAACCATGTTACAATATGAAGTAGTATCAACAGTTTACCAAAAGCTCCCTACTTAAATTTCTTTCAAAGGTGTGTGTCACCTGTGGCCTTCCCATCACAACTACTCAGCAAAATCTCCAGTTATGTTTTTGCTCCACACATACACACAGAGTGAGCTCTCAGTAGGAAGAGCTCACTTGATTTTACTTTTATTAGTGTTTAAGGTTCATGAGGCATGTCTTATTGTTTCAGTTCATGCACAGTAAAACTGTCAAATCCATTCAACAGTCCTCATTGGGAAATGTGTCTGCAAAAGAGTTAAGAAATATCAAAAGAGGCAACACAACAGAGTTTATTTGGACTTTTACACACATAATAAAGACCTCAAAACAAATAAAGTCTCATTAAAAGACATCATACAATCACAATCTAAAGAAAAAATGAAGTAAACTTACAAAAAAACAGTACACAAAATACACACAGTAAAAACTATACAATATGCTAATTTACATGATGTTGGAGGGGTGAAGAGTAGGATCCTGTGGGAGAGAGAAAAAACATGGACAAATGAAATGTTAGACCAGACCAGTCCACAACTAAACAGTAATTGTCACACTAAAGAATACAAATTGATCATATGATCAGTGACTACATCAGACACATCATTAGCTGATATATGTGAAAATATGCATTTAGCTGTTTTTGTAGGACACAGACGTCCTTAGGTTGATAGCAAGCTGGGGGAAAATACAAAAACTCAAAACCTAAACATCAACATCATCATCATCATCATCATCATCATAAAGAGGAGGAATCCAATCAGTAAATAAATCAGTTGGGTTTTCAACATCTGACAGAAGACGAGTCTCAGCCAGAGAGGCCATCTGGTGTGTGATTGACCTATAGACCTTACAATGACACTTCTAATGCAGGGAATAATACAACATCCAATCAGACTGAACACACTCGCACCAATAAGGATACCAGTGATTCCTTGCAGTAGCAATGAATGGGCATAAAATGACATCTGTAGCACGACAAGATTCAAACCTCAGCTATGGCTTTCACCACCTCCAACTCCAAATGCGTGTCGGGCAGTCCCATTAAACTGCAGCACAAAGTTTTAAGATAAGATAAGATAAGATAAGAAATCCTTTATTAGTCCCTCAGTGGGGAAATTGCATTCAGCAACAGCAGGGGTACAGTACAGTAAGTAAATATAAGTAAGAGGCCAATATGGCTGGAACAAGATTAAATAGGCACTATTCCAATAACAGAATAACTAAGAACTAAAACTAAGAAAGATCTGTAGTATGTACATACATAAATATGAGATGGGCATAGTTATGAGATGAGGATTAATGTTGCACATGATATTGCACTAATAATTGAATTTGCACATTGATATTGCACTGATATTTCACTGGAGTTTCGGAATTGTTATCATGTTCGTGTGTTAATGCTCATTATAGAGTCTGACAGCAGCAGGAAGGAAAGATCTTCTAAATCTCTCCTTCACACACCGAGGGTGGAGCAGTCTGTCACTGAAGCTGCTCTGCAGAGCTGACAGGACGTCCTGCAGGGGGTGGGACTCATGGTCCAGCATAGATGACAGTTTTGCTAGGACCCTTCTGTCCCCGACCTCTCGCACTGAGTCCAGAGGACAGCCCAGAGGACAGCCCAGGACAGAGCTGGACTTCCTGATGACTTTGTCCAGCTTCTTCCTCTCCTTCTCGGTTATGCTGCTGCTCCAGCAGACGACACCGTACAGGATGGCTGAAGCCACCACAGAGTCATAGAAGGTCTTTAGGAGTGTCCCCTGCACACCAAAAGACCGCAGTCTCCTCAGGAGGTAGAGCCTGCTCTGCCCTTTCCTGTACAGTGCGTCAGTGTTGTTAGACCAGTCAAGTTTGTGGTTTAGGTGAACACCCAGGTACTTACAAGAGTCCACTCTCACAATGTCCATTCCCTGGATGTTCACCGGTGAGGGGGCAGACTGGTGTCTGCGGAAATCCACCGCCATCTCCTTGGTCTTCCCTGCGTTGATGAGGAGGTGGTTTGGCCGACACCAGTCCACAAAGTCCTGCGTCACCCCTCTGTACTCTGTACTCTGCATCATCGTCATCACTGATCAGGCCGACGATAGCAGAGTCATCAGAGAACTTGAGCAGGACACAGCCGTCCGTGTTGTGTCTGAAGTCTGCAGTGTAGAGGGTGAAGAGGAAGGGCGCAAGCACCGTGCCCTGGGGAACACCCACACTGCAGGTCAGGGGGTCAGACACACAGTCCCGAGCTCTCACAAACTGGGGCCTGTTTGTGAGGTAGTCCAGGACCCACTCTGCCAGCTGTGAGTCCACTCCAGACTGCACCAGCTTGTCCCTCAGAAGCACAGGCTGAATGGTGTTGAATGCGCTGGAGAAATCAAAGAATAGAATCCTCACAGCGCTGCCAGGCTTCTCCAGGTGAGTCAGGGCACGGTGCAGCAGGAAGATCACAGCGTCCTCCGCTCCGATCCCGGGTCGGTAGGCGAACTGCAGTGGGTCCATCGCTGAGCTCACCTCAGCCCGGAGGTGACCCAGGACCAATCTCTCCAGTGTCTTCATCAGATGTGATGTGAGGGCAACCGGCCTGAAGCTGTTAGGATCCCTAGCATGCGGTGTTTTAGGCACTGGTACCACACAGGAGGTCTTCCATAGCTGTGGTACCATCCTCAGCTTTAGGCTCAGGTTGAAGACTTGCCCCATAATCCCACACAGTTCCTCTGCACAGGATTTCAGGAGCCTGGAGCTGATGCCGTCTGGTCCAGCTGCCTTTCGTGCCTTGATTCTCCTCAACTCTCTCCTCACCTGGGCAGGTGTGAAGGACAGTGGAGGGCTGGGGGGGCTGCTGAGTCCATGGGGCAGTGAAGGAGTAGTGAGGTGTGAGCAAGAGGTGTGAGACAAAGGGGTGTGGGGGGCAGTAGGAGTGGGGCATTGTCCAGTTGAGCTGGAGGTGTGAAGGGCTGCATGCCTGGGGCATTGTCCAGTTGACGAGGTGTGGGGCAGCTGCATGGGGGGAGTAGTGGGTGGCTGGTCAAACCGAGTGAAGTGATGGTTCAAGTCGTTTACCCACTGCAGGCCCCCCTCAGCCTGGGATATTTCTTGCAGAAAATCCTCTTCTGGTCCTGCTTTCTAGTGAAATTCGTGCAGAGATTTCTGTAGAAGAAAGGCCTTGTTTAGCCGTGGCTAAAATAATCTGTGAGGTTCCAAAGACATTTTGGTTTGCTTGTGAAAAAGAAGATGAAAACAAATGGATGCCAATAATTATGTCCATCATATGTTTTATGTCTGTAAATTTTATTTCACTATATGGAAGCATTTTTGTTGTTGTTCAATAACTCTGGACATTTTATTAAATATTCTGATTCTACAAAACTGCTTGATTTCCATTTATTTCTGAAGCTATTCTAAACTCTACTTAAAATTCAGCAGTGCCAATAACTTTGAGCAGGACTGTAAATAAAAGAACATATTTATTAACATGACATAATCAATACACAAACAAATTTGTCAAAAGTCCTGAACATAGACACTTTCAAAAAATCCAAAATATACATTTCTTGTATCTTGTGAACAGCTATATCACAGTCCATCAGCCAACAGCCCACCATACAAATCAAGTGACAATTAACGAGGCATCAGCTCCGAGCCTATGCATGGTAATGTTATCAGGATGTTAGCATGGACTCTGCAGGCTGTACCAGAGGCACATGCTTTAACACACAGTGTGAAGTATCCATGCTGTGTAGTGAATAAAACAGTAGAACTATAGATAACAAGTACACTGATTAAGACAGAGCATTCACCTGGGTCTTCTTCATGCAGCATAGCACATATGTTTGTCATGATGTAAACCAATAAAGAAGAAAACAGGGCAAAGAAAAAATGAAATGAGAAATGTTCTCTTGCATTGTAATGTTTGTCTAAGAACCATCTTCAGTAGTTTCAGCCACAAAGTGATCATGAGTACTTCAGTGCTGTAAAAGCAGAAAATCTAATAGTACCTATTCACATACAGCCCCACTTTAAAGGTGTGACTGTAGAGAGCGTTTGTAGCCGTGGAATAACTGAAGCAGGCACACACACACACAAAAGCCAGCACACAGGCTAAACAGGGCTGAGGTCAGAAGACCAAGTCTCCCCACCACAAACCGTTAAAAAAATAAATTAATTAAAAATTAAAAAAATAAAAATACATGGAGTTAACCATTCACTTATATTGTCTGTAAATTTGAATGTTGCAACAAGCATTTGGATTTAGTTCCAAAACCTCCACACTACCAGAGATTCAATTCTGCTGGGGAAATGCTGAACCCTGGAATCACCCTGTAAAATATCAATGAAGAGTTTGTTTTTAGTTGTGAAATCCACAGAGGTTAGACCCTCCAAATCCCCAGCAAAAACAATAGAGAAAACAGTCCAGGCTGGACAGACCTCAGAACTTCAGCGTCCCCCAAATGCCCAGGTTCATGGTGTCGATCACTTGATGGACTACAGGTTTGTTTAGAAACAGCTGTGAGTGATATGGAGAAAATCCACACTGACAATTATTTCTTTTAGGGGGGAAATATTTTAAAACCTCAGGTAAACTTACGACATGTAATATGTGAACGTCATTTGATGCCAGCGTAATAAAAGTAAAAAAAAAAAAAAAAGAATAACATTACAATATATATATAATTTTATATTTCAATGAGGTTATATATTGGGATGTAAAACATTTTTTGGAAATAAATAAAATGAATCACTTGGGGCCCCAAGGCTCATTTTTGCCCCACAAGGCTAATCCAGCACTGACAACAATGACTTTCCATATGTGTAAAAACAGCTGGTATTTAGTTCTAAATGAATGCACTACCAAGAAATACCACCAACCCACATGTACACAGGAGCAATGTTCAATTCATGTCCATCTGAAATAATGACAGCACCACACAGACGGCTGGTCTGATTGAAAAAACAGTGATACAGACGTCTGCTGCTGAGGGTCCACGTTAACTGTGTGAACCAATCACAGTCGGAAATCCAACGTATATGTGGTGGAAAAATACTTTCCTCCTTTGGAGAAGTGAAATAGAATTCTTTAGACAGTTATTGTCTTTTGATGCTTTATTATAAAATAAGGTTTACAGAGTAATCCATTTGTGCAGAAAGGACAGAGCTCACGCAGCATCAAATGCTACAGAGGTCTGACCCCAGGTTACAAGTTCCAAGAGTACTTATGCCTGTTTCTCACATACCAGCATGGCAAGGATGGCAGGGAGACAAAATAATCTGAAGGTCAACAAATAGAGATAAGTTGTGCTCGGAGACACCGGAGACATAACAGGTGTCCTCACAAAGTACAGTAAACAAAGTACATTAGGCCACTACAGGTCATGTTATATGTACTTCACCCAGAATTGAATATACGAGTTCATGGGAATATACGAATACTTGATAAAAGAGTATATGGTTATATGATAAATTGACATTACAATTCCCCCTTTGGCCATAAAATGGCCACACCAAAGTATATACAAATTGATCATATGATCAGTGACTACATTCCTTTGGGTTTAAGTAAACACATCATTAGCTTATAAATGTTAAAATATGCATTTAGCTGTTTTTGTAGGACACAGACGTCCTTAGGTTGATAGCAAGCTGGGAAAAATACAAACAGTCAAAACATCAATATCATCATCATCACAAGTCTCAGCCAGAGAGGCCATCTGGTGTGTGACTGACCTATCAATAGACCTTACATTGTTGCTCTTGTTGGTGACACAGAGCTTTACTCTGTAGTCACTTGGTTGGAGCTTGGCATGCTACTGGTGGAGGAGGGCGCTCTTTCACCCCTCACTCTTATATTGCAGACGGTTCCACCGCAGCTGCAGGTTAGGGGCAGCGCACGGCGTGCACCCCAGTTGTCTTCCTCACCGTCTGGATGAGTCAGTTTTCCCTAGACCGTTATTCTGGGTCTAAAGAATTTATGTGGCCTCCTTTGCTTTGATTCTCTGGTGGCTGGTTGTCGGCCTTTGGTTCAGGAACCCGTTTGCAGTGGCTGGCGTGTACCCATGCGGCCTTCTCCGCAACCTTTCCAGCTGTCTCAGTGGTCAGCAGAACCTGGAACGGGCCCTGGAATCGCCTTGGTTTCCAGTGACGGCGTCTGTGGTCTTTGATGAGAACCCAATCTCCAGGCTGTAAGTTGTGGAGGACTGCTGTGGCTGCAGATGGCAGGGCACTTTTCACCTGTGAATGTAATGCTGATAAGGTTGTAGACAAGTTGGCACAGTATCTCAACATAGCATCATCACATGCACCTGTGGTAAGGGGAGGGCGCCTAACTGGACCTACTGGATGATATGAACAATGATGACGTCTGTCAAACCCAAGATAGTCTGACACTTCTTTCAGGGCTTGGTTGACAAAACCTGGTCCATTGTCACTGCTGATGACTGAAGGAATTCCCCACCTAGGAATAATTTCAGTTAGCAGTGCTTTAGCCACAGCTCCAGCATCCTGTTTGGAAGAGGGGAAAACTTCAACCCATTTGCTGAACATGTCAACAATTACAAGACAGTGTCTTTTCCCTTCACTTGGTGTTTGTTCAATGAAATCCATCATTAAATGACCAAAGGGTTTGTCAGGAGGTGGATGACCAGCAGGTGGCATATGAAGAGCCCCTGATGCATTGTTGGCTGCACAAATGATGCATTTCCTGCAAAAGTCCTGTGCAAAAGTTGAAAAAGCACGTGTGTACCATGATGAATTAACAGCAGCACACATTCCCCCTTTGCCCACATGGTCTCTCCCATGGGACAGTTTAGCATAACAGTGGAAAAGAGCACGTGGCAAACAAGGTTTGTTATCTGGACCCATCCACACTGAGTCTTTAAATGTGGCACCTGATTTTGACCACATGGTGGAAAGAGACTGCAGAACAGAAACATCAGCAGGTGAGCAGGTGTCAGGAGTGTTAGACAACATCAAACAGTTAACCGTGAAAGGTGAAGCAGACAATGCAGCAGCTTTAGCGGCTGCATCTGCTGCAGCATTTCCTGTAGAAATAGAGTCAGAACTGTTAGTGTGAGCTTCACATTTGATCACAGAGATGGATGCTGGAAGGAGGATGGCATCTAGCAATGCAGACACAAGTTTATGGTGTGAGATGGGCTTGCCAGAAGATGTAAGAAATCCTCTATGTGGCCAGAGGGCCCCACAATCGTGCACCACTCCAAACGCATAACGCGAGTCTGTGTAAATATTCACAGTTTTACCTGAAGCCAGTTTACAGGCTTCAGTCAGAGCTACAAGTTCTGCAGCTTGTGCTGAAAAGTGTGGTGGCAGTTTGCCACTGAGCAAAATGTCATGTGGTGTCACTATTGCAAAACCCACTGGAGCAGCACCTGGGTCCACGTTGCGAGACGCCGAACCGTCCACAAACAGCTCCATGTCTGCATTTGGTATGGGCTGAGTGGAAAGATCTGGTGTGGGTGTGCAAACTTCATCAAGAATATGAAGACAGTCATGTGCTTCTCCATCTGCTGCAGTTGGGAGGAGAGTTGCTGGATTAAGTACACTGCATCTTTTAACAGTAATGTTAGGCATATCAAGCAAAGTAGTGTGATATCTTAACCAGCGCTGTGCAGAGAGATGAGAGGTCTTCTGTGTGTGCAGAATGTGAGCAACAGCATGAGGAACCATAAGAGTCAAATCTCCATAACCTACAATATCACGTGATGCAACCACAGCCTTCTCTGCTGCAGCTACAGCACACAGACAGAGAGGGAGACCAGCGGCAACAGCATCAAGCTTGGTGGAAAAATAAGCTACAGCTCTCAGTCTACCCCCATGTTCCTGTGTCAAAACAGAGGACATGTATCCGTCCTTCTGGACAACAAATTGAGTAAAGGGAAGGTCAGGGTTTGGCAGTCCCAGTGTGGGAGCAGCCTTTGTCAGTTTGGTCAGTCCAGGTCAGTTTGTCATGTGCACAAAGATTGTTTCCATGAATCATGGAAGAGAGAGCTGCCTCTCTCTGAATAATTTAGTATCCACTGTCTGCCATATGACGTCATGCCTAAGAAACTCATCATTTGCTTTTTGGTGATTGGTTTTGGTACAGATTGAACTGCTTCAATACGTTTGTGAGAGAGAGATTTGCCCTCTGCTGTGATCACATGTCCCAAATATGTAACACAAGTCTGAACAAACTGCAGTTTTGACAAGCTAGCTTTATGGCCATTGTTTGCTAGGTGTTTTAGCAATGCTATTGTATCTGTTTTACATGCTTCCTGTGATGGACTACAAATCATCAACATACTGTAACAAGACAGAACCTAAAGGCAAATGGAGGCTCTGTAAACTGTCACGCAGTGCACTGTGGAATACTCCAGGACTTTCTGAATATCCCTGTGGACAGCGAGTCCAAGTGTAGCCCTTACCATCAAAAGAAAACGCAAAGCAGAATTGACTGTCTGGATGAACGGGAACGGAGAAAAAAGCATTTGTGAGATCAATGACAGAGAAATGAGCAGCATTAGGTGGAATTAATGACAGAATTGTATGTGGATTTGAAACTTGAGGCACGTGCGGATGTATTGCAGCATTTACTGCTTGCAAATCTTGCACAAGTCGCCACTCAGTGGGTTGATCTGCGTCTGGGATTTTCTTAACCGGAAAAATTGGTGTTCTGACAGGGGAGTCATCGCACGGAACTATAACTCCAGCCTTTAAAAGTGAATCAAAAACAGACCTGATACCTTTTAGTGCTTCTGGTTTCAATGGATATTGTCTCATGCATGGTCTGTACTCTGATTTTGGGTGAACTACAAGAGGTGTGGCTCCCTCAATAAGCCCCACGTCATATTTGTGACACGCCCACAAACAGGGCGGCACCTCAGATAGTTCAGCCATGTCAACTGATGTGTCATGTAAAAGCATGCAAGGTGTGGTGTGTGTATTAGGAATCAAACAAATGGTTCTGTCAACAAAGGCAGTAGATGGAAGTTTTGTTTTCTATACATCAGCCCTTTCACTGTACAGTGTTCTGGGATCCCCATTCATGGGCCTGAAATCAGAGAGGGTCTGTTGTCTGCGGAGCCATGGTCCCATATCCTGCCATGTCCAGTGGGCAGGTTTTGCCAGCGACACGTGTGGAGACGCACCATCAAACAGTTCATCTTGTGAACGAGAGACAGATACAGAGACAGCAGCAGCCTTCTTTGTCCAATAAATACATGTCATATTCAATTTCTCCACTTCAAGTGGCTTTCTGTTCCAAACTTTCTCAAACCTTTCACCTGACCCTTCTGAAACATGTGCTGTGCAGTGTAGTGAATCAGGTGATATGTCCTGTAGTGTGTGAGCAAAGCTGGTCTTCATTGCAAGCAGTGTGTGTGTGTGTGTTAATGTGTGTGTGTTACCTCCTGTAGTCTGTGAGTCAGTGTTGCTGTGGTCAGATTGCTCCTCTCCTCCCGCCCCGTCCCGCCCTCACTTTGCAGCAGCTGTAGTCTGCACAGAGCCATTCTTCTGAGGACAGTCTTTAGCCCAGTGTCCTTGCTGATGACAGTCAAAACAGATGTTGGGGTCATATCGCCAGTGTCCATCTCCACCGTATTCACGTTCTCGTCCCCGACCTCCATGTGGCCGGCCGTGGCCACATCCTTGTCCGCCAGCCACAGGTTGAACACCCCTGTACATGGTCAAGGCTGCTGTGTGTAGGTCCTCGTTGACTTTGTCTGTCTTTCTCCTCTGTTGATAGTGGTCTCAGCATGTACAGCGTGTTGTCTGAGATCATTTAATCAAGCTTTGTCCCTTATTGCCAGATGTGTTCTCACCCAGCTGTGGGAGTTCTTCTCTCTGCTGTGACACAGTCCTGGTCTGTAAAGCATCAGGTTTAGATGTGGTTGAATCAGGGGATGAGGATGATGTTGGTGGAGGTGATGAAGTTTCTGTTAGACGTCTGGAGGATCCTTCCTGTTCCCAGATCCCCACCAGGCTCATGTGGCAGTGGAGGTGCGGTCGGAGGGCAGGAGTTGAGGTCACGATCCACCTTGACATATTGACTCACAGAGAACAGAAGGACAAGGTGTATTAGTTTTTTTTTCCATAAGGAATGTCATGTACTTTTGTGTTTGTTTCTTTTCCCTACTGCTTCCTCTATCCACACTTTCATTGCTTTTTTGTTCTTTTCAATCTCCAAAGAAGTATACAACGTGCTAGTGTGTCCAGATTGTTTTTTGTCCTTTTTTCGTGTTTGTGCTCTTAATCTTCTCCTTCTTTCCCTCTCCTCTGCTTCTTTTCTCCACATGCTATATACCTTCCAGTCTGCTTTAAACTGTTCATGCTTCTCTGGTTTACGTTTGGACAACGCTGCATGCTGCTCTGCACTTTTTTTTTCCTTTTGCCTCCAAACATGTCTTCAATTGATTCAATTGTCTCAGGCTAAAGCTGCCATTTCCTGGAAACCCCAAATCAACCCATTGTTTGAACTGATTCATGCTTCCAGGATTTTTCTCCATCATCAGTTTTATTATTGGTGGGAGGATTTTGGGAGTTGGCTCCACTTTGGACTTCACCTTACCTCACCTTACTCTGACTTTTACCCATCCTTTATCTCTGATTATTTTGTCTCTTGTATTCACAGAATAAACTGCTCCACTTTTTCAAGCAGATACACCAGAAATCCTCAAATACTACAATAATAACCAAGACACGTCTGTCTGCAAGTGCTTATGCGAGATATACCGGTTTAATTCCCTGATTAACTCTGCAAACTTTCACAAGCAACATCAAGACACTTCTCACCGTGTGTGATTCTTTCCCCTTAAATCCTTCGGGATTGGAGCGATGACCGGGCTCTGTCTGAGGACAGCTTCTCACCCACAGGGAGGAATCTTTCTTTGCAGCTGGATTTTCTGTCTTTCCAACAGAGTCCAGATCACACGTCCAATCCCATCCTCGTCGCCACGTTTGTGGTGGAAAAATACTTTACTCCTGATGAGAAGTGAAATAGAATTCTTTAGACAGTTATTGTCTTTTGATACTTTATTATAAGATAAGGTTTACAGAGTAATCCATTTCTGCAGAAAGGACAGAGCTCACGCAGCATCAAATGCTACAGAGGAGCTGCTGATCTCTGGATCAGCAGCTCCTCCATCCTGCACAACACACAAAGAAACACACTCAACATTAGCCACAGGTGCTAGGCAAGTCAAACATCTTACAACATTTCCACATGCAGCAGGGGGCGTACCTGGGCTCCACACTGGCCATGGCCTCATCCAAGCTGGAGTCCCACTCAGACAGATGCAGCTACCTGCTAAACACACACAGACAAATACATGTTTAAATGTAGAAACACTGAGCAATGTTGACTTATGTGCTTTCTCTTACCCTCTGGTGATTCTCTAGAGCAGCTCATCCTTCCTGCAGAGAAGGCACATGCACACACACACTTTTGATATTAAAACTAGAATTTTCAACATTCAGCAACAATTCAAGGTGCAGCTGAGGGCCTACACTGGCCATGGCCTCACCCACACTGCTGAACACGCACCCTATACCCAACCCAGGGCCATCCACACCAAGTTACCCACAATTAAGCCTGACAACAGGACCCCCAACTCAACCCATGCTGCCAACACTATCTGCTGATAGGCTTCCACATATACACAGTTGTGTCCAGATCTCAACTGCATATATGCTTCCACTTACAGACAACACCGACGCAACAGCCCAGCAACAGCAAACGCGTGCTCCAAAACTACGGATGCCCGAGTTTCTTCCACACACTGAATCCATCCACAACTAAGCCTTGCCAACACTTGGCCAGTCCCAAACTCCAAAGCGGCTATACTGGTTACAAAGTAGTGCTGCACAATTAATCTAATCGCAATCGCGATGTCACGCTGTGCGATTACGTAACCGCATAAAAGACTGCGATTTAATGTCATGTTCAATGTAAAGCAATGTGGAGTAATTGACGGCACATCCACACGCTGTGGGCAGCCGCAGGTATGGTCACGTGACTACCCGGCTTTCGGCAAACAGTAGTGAACGACATGGACGCTGAGGAGGAACATGAGGGACAAGCAGAGCTGGTAGGGAAAAAAAATGCTACTTCTGTTGTATGGCGATACTTTGGATTCAGGTATCACGACCCTGAACAGCAAGACGTGCTGTGTAAAACCTGCAAAGCTAAAGTCGCTACGTCTCCAGGTAATACGACCAATCTCTATCAACATTTGAGACAACAGAAAAATTCGATGAGCGCATGCAAATAAAAGCCCAACCAAGTAACGTGAAAGATAAAAGTGAAAACCGCCTGAAAGAACCACAACGTACTATCACGGATACATTTTGAAAATATCTTTATTTTCAAACTTTTTTTTATTTTTTGATATTAAGTTATTTGGAACAAACAGTCTGTAATCTTCAGGTTTTGTATTTTTGTGTGTGTCGTGTATGTTTTGAGTTGAGAAATACACAAACTATCATTATTCTGTGTTGTCCCTGATATTCAAGCAAGTGGACTCATGACACCATTCATTTAGAATATCGTAATCGCAATATTGTCCACAATAATCGCAATCGCACATTTTCATCAAATCGTGCAGCACTATTACAAAGCCCATCTCAACCGAGCTAAAGACACAAGCCTGCACTTCAACACTCAGATCTCTCTCACACATACATAAGTGTATGCTTAAGTTCTAGCTCCACCAGGCCTGAATCGTCTGAATATATATATATTTATATATATGTAAATAGTTATATAGTTATCTTTTTGCACTACCCACATTCAGACTGACCCATTGCACCATTAGTAACTGGGGAAAATAAATAAATAAATAAATAAAATGAAATAAAATTGTTGTTCCGTTGGTTGTGTGTTGTTGTTTTGTTGTTGTACTGCATGAGAGCAAGAAAAACCGGAGTCAAATTCCTTGTTTGTATGTACAAACTTGGCCAACAAATCTGATTCTGATTCTGAATCGACTCTCTGCTCTCAGCCACAGCTTTCACTGTACACCAGAACGTACAATAACAAATAACCCGTTAAACATGAACACACAGGCTTCTTCTGTCTACAGGTAACGAGTTCAGTTCGCTCCACTAACCAGAAAAAGAGCCAGCGTCACCCCTCACCTGCAAAAAAAAAAAAAAAAAAAAATCATTCTGCCCTGCTATTGGCTGAGCCCTCTCCTTCCCTGTCACATGGGTTTGTTTAGCGCATGGGCAACAGGTACGACTGATTTTTGGCGTGGCTCAAACTGGACTCTGATTGGACGGGACTAATGGGTGAAGTGGTAGGAGGGACCTGCGGTGACTGCCCTCATAAAGCAGCAGCAACGTCTGAATGGGGGTCCAACACAGAACAGGTGTTTGGAATGAGCACAGATTACCAGGGGTTCACTTTCAGTCTGACTCCATGGCTTTATGCATTAAAGACTTCAATCAGAATCAGTTTTATTGACCAGATTTATGCATACACACAAGGAATCTGACTTTGGTTTTCCTTTGCTCTCAGGCACTACAGAACAATAACACAACTACTTTTTTTCCACAAATACCAAAAGTGCAGTGGGTCAGTCTGAATCTGGATAATGCAAACTACATACATATATATATATATATATATGTGTGTGTCATTTAAGGTATGTTCAAACAAAGTCAACCAGTGAATCTGCTGTTAATTGTCTTCCAACATGGTCATTATAACCATGTTACAATATGAAGTAGTATCAACAGTTTACCAAAAGCTTCCTACTTAAATTTCCTTCAAAGGTGTGTGTCACCTGTGGCCTTCCCATCACAACTACTCAGCAAAATCTCCAGGTATGTTTTTGTTCCACACATACACACAGAGTGAGCTCTCAGTAGGAAGAGCTCACTTGATTTTACTTTTATTAGTCAGTCACTGAACTGTGGAACAAGCTACATGAAGATGTCTTTCTTCTGATGATCACTCTAGAACTTTCTACTTAGCGACTCTGTGTGGTGCTGCAGTGGGTGATATCTGACACAGAGTTCTAAATTAAAATCTCTTACAGTTACAGCAGGACCGTTGAGGATGTAAGAGCTAAACTGGCTTAAACACAGATGAACCATAGAGCATACAAATGATGTGCTAACTTACACCACAGGTACAGTGAGACACCACCAGGTATTGCTGAACGGACTCTTTCTCCACAGAGGCTGAGAGCGGTGGACGTAGCTGAGGGAGATCACCACTGGAAAATAAGGTCAGCAACAAGAGAATGTGAACAACAATGTGAGCAACAGAAGAAAGGGATTGGTTTGAATCATATAAAAAGACACGAGTAAGCTTGACCACAGCTTACAGTACAGTATTCAATATGACAGAGAGAGTTCCTACCTGTGTGTAAGACGAGGAACCCTGCCATGACCTTCTGAGTCGGCAGCAGGCCATTAGACAGCTCACTGAACCACTGAGGAGCCTCGTCTGAAGAGCTGCAGTCACACAGGAAAACTGTTACTTCATTCATCAGCTCATCGATTCTTGTGTGTCTGTTCTCACAGCTGGTACAGCTGGTGTACTTAGGACAGTGGGACAGTTAGAGACAGTGCTTCTCTTTACCTGGCTGTGAGTATGTGGCAGGTGATGGTGGTGTTGTCAGCTAAGGTGTTGTTGCCTCTGCTTAGGCAGACCTCCTGCAGCGTAAACCCAAAGGCCAACAGGTAGGCACACACTGTCAGAGCAAACTTCAACAGGAAACAGCCAAGGAAGTAGTTCTGGGTCTGGTCAAAGAGGAGTAACAGTTTAAAGGAGATTAAAAAGCACACAGAAGTACATGTATACATAACTAGTCATTCATGTTTGATCAATGGCCCCAAGTGTAGATGCAGTAAATACACAAGGTGCAGAAAGAGCAGCTGTTTGTTGTCTGTGGTATTTATCATTATCATTACTGCTTTTATGAAAGATTTCTCCTGGAATATTTTTCTAGAGACTTCATTTGACTGGAAGAAGTTTCCACTATATCACTACACAGTATGTACACTAAATGCTACTAATTAACATTATATAAATGTTTGTCTAAGCTTTAGCAGTAATAATCCAGTAAGTGAGGCTTCTAGGTTGAGTAGATTTGGAAGATCTGAGAGGCAGGATCCCACCTTTCTTGGAATGAAATCTAGGTTCTTCCCTGTGGCAACTGCCATGACTGAACTGTCTGGAGGCTTCCCCAGAAGTGACACACTGAGAACACAAATGGACCATTACTATAATGTATAAACACAGTGAAATAACACAGTGTTTTATTATGTGTGTACCTTAGAAGTGGGCAGCTGAAGCAGGACAGCCAGAGGATGTCAGTGGTGTTCATTGGAGGAGGAAGCTGAGCCAGACAGGCTAAGAACTACGGACAAACACCAGAAGCACTTCCTTCATTTATTTATTCAGAAATGTACATCACAATATTAATTAGGTCTTTAGTCTTTTAGCCTGTTAGCAATGATACACACAGAGAAATGTATTTGTACATATAAATCCATATAAATCCACATGCTCTGAGTTTGTGAAGTGCTCTCTCACCTGGATGATGACCAGACTGAGCTGACACTGCAGCAGGAAGAGGAAGCATTTGCGGATGCCATAGGTCGTGTGTCGCGCCTGGAAAAGATTCACCCAAAAAGCAAATGAATTCATATAGAAGTGTCTCGTTCTGACTTAGTGTATCTGTGTGTGTGTGTGTGTCCAACCTGCTCTATGAGCTTGACCATGCTGACGCTCTCTCCTTGGTGGAAGGTGACAGAGCAGCCCAGACTGTTGAGCTGTCCTGAGAGCCTCAGAGGAGACAGACCCTCAGCGTCTCCGTTGAAGCCTCCTCCGGTGGCATAGCCAAACGTCTCCCACAAACACTGAGACGGGTACAGAGGGTCCAGAGCGATGCTGTGGAGAGAGGACGATGAAAAATTATGTGGACTGAGAATGAGAAGTAGTTTGTTACATAATTATTGTATAATCAGTCAAAACAATGTTGCCGGACTATGGCAAGCTGTTAAAGGGTCAGTACACACAAACTAGAAAATATTTTCCCATTTACCTCTAGTAGTGAGGTATCTGTCTCCAGCTAGTACAATGGAGGTGAAAGGAATTGCATTTGTACTGGACAATAAGTTTTGGGATGGAAGTAGAAATCTCAGTGACAGGTATCCCTGAACCCTGACAAACAAGACTACAACTCTCTGCATGGCTAGATAGTATTACTATGAGTTTTCATTTTTTTAATAGCAGAAATATTGCTTCAGAATTTTTACTGGTTTTAATTGTGATAAAAATGAAAATCAACTATTTTCAACCAAGCCCTAGTCTCATTAACATTGATTTTCAAATTTGAAAAAACAGGATGTGCTTCATTAATGAGTGTATACCTGATGTCACTCTGTAGGAACAGGCGGCTGATGCGGAAATTGGCGGAGCTTCCCAGACAGCATGTAACCTCCCTGTTCTCCTGCATGATCTTCATCATCTCACACATGGCTGTGAAGAGAACTCCACTGTAAGTAAATGTCTACAGTACTCTAAAGCAAACACTGAGTATATCGAAGACACAGATCTTTCATTCTTTCCTTGAAATAAGCCTCGTTGGTTATTAATCATCGCTTTTCCTTATTAGAATCTGTTTCACCCTTGAGGGGCAGAGGAAGACAATGGAGTCAGAGGACATCTTTAAAAAGTAAGATGAAAAAGTTTTCCAAAAAAGTGGAATTACCCATAAGCAGAGTGACTCATTCTATAAAACACATAAAGAATACTCACTGTCAGGGGTGCAGTCAGTGAAGAGTGGCACCAAAAGAGGCACATTATCAATGTTCTTCAGATGAGGACGGACCTGGTGGATCCCACGAGGTAGCTTGGCCTGACAAAGGGCAGGGAGAGAAAATGATTCAGACTAATGTAAAATAATTTCAAAACAAAGCACAATTTCCTGCTGGTTACCAAAGCATAAGACAGAGGAATCTGTCTGTATTATACAGCTGCATGAAAAACAGATACTGATATTTCTCCATTGTAGCTTGAGTGGTTTTAATAAAAGGTATTGTTACCCTGTTGCAGTTCACCCAGTGTGGACTAGAAAAAACAATGTGCTGTCAGCAGAGACACAGAGAGACATCAGATTAAGGAGTCCATTTATTGTCCAAATGAAAGAGTACTATACCTTGATCACTTCATCCAACATAAACTAGATACTATCAAATGTTTATTGGAGCTTGTGTGTGTTCACCTTGCTGCGGAGCTCATCCTCCATAGAAAAGTAAACAAAGCGGATGCAAGCTGTGACCAGGGCATCGATAAGCCGGACTGTGTCCAGCCTCGCCTGGAACTGAGACGACACCATTCCCATGAAGATCTGCCCACTCAGGGCCTGGACGCAGTCCTCACGCTCCACCCCCTCACCTATACCCTCTGCACACATGACAAGGGAAGACAATCAAAGGAAAAGAGACAGGAAAATGAGTTGTGTTATTACTGTTTTATTACTTGAATTAATCCGTCCCTCCGTCACTAACTCTTACCATCTGAGCTCCAGCTGTTCCTACAGGAGTTGTATTTGGTGGAGGGCAGCTCCACTCCAGAGAAGAGGCTGGGACCGGGGGCCAGTTCTACACACTTCCCATTGAGTTGGCTTGACAGTGACACTTGCATGGGTTTGTAGGCAAAGGCTGAGCAGTAACCTGACAGACAGGCCCGCTGGTAGAAGTCCAGGACCTTCTTTCTGTAACACAAGAGCAGAGTGTAGAAATAAACACTCAGGTGGCAGCTTCTATTATTTTGTCCACCCTATTGATATCAGTGAGGGCAGGTTAAATAACAGAAACACCTCTGTATATACTGTACAGTTCAACAGCATCACAAACTGCAGCCTCCAAAATGATCAGAACGTTGAAGCAACGTCTCTAAAACAGTTTGAAGAAAACCTGAACATGATGAGCTTCATGGATAATAAAGTGGCAGCTGAGTGTAGATATGGATGATATCACCTGTGCTGTGCTTATGAAACTTTGATACTTGTGTCTGACTCAAGATTTACAGCCACAGAAGAGCGATCAGTGTGACGGCACCTGTCTGAGCCCGACAGGGGGTAGATATCAGTTCCATCCCAGAAGTCAGTGCAGGCTTCCAGGATGAGGTCAGCCGAGCCATGTGACAGCATCTGGATGTTATCTACAACAGAGAGGTTAGAGAAAGACAGTGAGAATAACATTAGCAGACATGAAAATACACAAACACGTTTTTTTTTTTAACTTGCTCATCTATTTGGTGAAGAGACAGACAAAGGACAAGTAACAGCAAAATGCACCAAGTACATATAAGAAAAAAATCAGCTCTTTTCATTAAAAACTGTAAAATAAAAGAAAACAGAGCAGTAGAACGACACAGGTTGACTGAAGTGTGTATAGACTTACTGGAGGAGGAGTCTCGTACGAACAGAGAGATGAGGTGGGACATGGGAGGCTGGCGTTTGGTGAAGTAATGAAGGTGGCGGGAGGTTAACTCCTTGGTTTTCTCTCCAGATGGCAGCTGGTACAGAGCCAAGTGGTTCTCCTGTTTGAACAGCTCCCTTGCACCGGGAGTGAATCCTGACACACAAACAGACACAGAAAGGAAAAGATGAGGGTAATAGATAATAAGACATGATCTAATTTGGTTCTGAAAACTTCTCTTTCTTCCCACAAACAGCACATCATCTGATACTGATGATCAGTTTAAATGATGTTTCACACCAACCCGGAGCCTCTGCCTACAGTGAAACACCTCAACATTGGGAAATGGCTGAATGTCTTTACTGGCCAACAACAACTCTGCACATCACTGCCATCATCTGGTGAGGAGTGGGACAGACGCTGAGTCTCAGCTGTTTAAACCTATGATTGTGATTGCTACAACCTGCTGCTTCCAGCCACTGCTGACGGGAGCTCCACAGGGGACTGTCCTGTCCCCTTTACCCTGTCCACCTCGGACTTCAGGTACGGCATTCTGACCTGCCACCTACAGAAGCTCTCAGATCTCTGCAGCTGCTGGATGCATCAGGGGGGAGGATGTGTCACCAGAGGGCGGTGGCTGGTTTTGTGGACTGGTGTGAGCTGAACCACCTGCAGCTCAGCATCAGCAAAACAAAGCAGCTGGTGGAGGACTTCAGGAGACCCAGGACTCCTGCTACTCCTCTTTTCATTAGGGGACAGATGGTGGAGGTACACGAGAACAAATACCTGGGTGTCCACTTGGACAGCAAACTGGATTTGAGCAGGAACTCGCAGCTCGCTATAGGAAGGGCCCTTCAGGGCCATTTTTTAATTATGGTTGACTTGCAGTTCAGCCAGGTGTAGTACTCCCACTCCAGTCCATCAATCCAACATAGCAGCAACTTGCTTGTAGCCTTAATTTATCATGAAGACCATGTGAGAAATAGATCTTCTCACAGTGCTCGGAAATGTAATCTATGCAAGGACTTTATTCTGGGGTAAAATGTAATCTGGAGTTCATGCTGAGTGGGATGAAAGCCAGATCAGCTTTTACCTCTGAAGAAAAATCCTCTGAACCTCTGATCACTGTGTTCTCACATGACCTAACAAAAAGCCAAACTATGAGACAAACTAGGTCATGGTATTAACAGGTGGCTCTAAACCAACCAGATGTCAAAGCAGCACCATCATTCCAAGCTCACCTATGAGCCTGGAGAGCTCACAGAGTCCCCAGGGTACGTAGACAGGCAGTACAGAGCCGTGGCTCTCCTGCAGAGCCAGGTTGGACAGGTGGTCAGAGAAGCGGCAGAGCTGCTGGGTGACGCTGGCGTTGCAGAGGTTCAGCATGATGTTGAGGCCCAGTGGCTTGAGGGAGGGCAGGTGGCACTGCCAGGAGAGATGATCAAACTGGATGCTGGTTGGGTTCTGCTGGTCCTGTGACAGGCTCAGCATCTCCAGGTGGTAGTCACACACAAAGTCCTCTGCCTCCACCTCTGGGCAGCCCATTGCAAAGTCCTGGAGACAAATAAGGGGCAGAAATGAAAAGACCAACCCATCACAACATAGCAGGAATATTAAAGTTACATCAGCTTACTGAATCAATAGCATGTTTCCTATTTTCACAACGGCTGGTACAGTTTCAGGTCTAAGCTTTACCTGGGCCTGGTCGTCCTCGCCTCCCTCAGTGTCATGGCTGAAGCTCACGTTGGATCCAGAGTGGTGTTTGGTGCGACTGTGTGCGGGCTGGCAGGAACGCCGAAGCCGGGCCGTGTCAGATGAGCGAATGCTGTCGTGTGAGGTCTCGCTCGGCTCGGGCCCCTCCCCCAGCTGGGTGGAGGACTCTGCCGGTAGACAGAGCAGAGCCTGCCCCTCCTGGGCCTGTACAGCAGTCACAGTTAGTCAGGAGTGGATACAACACTGTGCCTTATCAGGTGGTGAATTGGGGCTGCTGGTGAGGCTAAAAGGTGCCAGAGAAAACACAAACACACAACTCATCCCTGTCGTCATCCGTCTCCATTCGGCAGTAGGAGTTGACGGACAGGTCGTCTCTGAGATCATCCTGGCTGTTGTGAGGTGGTTCGACCCGTCCGCTGAAGAACAGCACGGTCTCTGGACTGGGGTTAGGCCACGACAGGATACCCTGTTTGTCCACACAACACAGCACCTACACATACACACACAATATCTGCAAATTAGACACATACTGTCCACTCAGCAACAAGTCTATAAAATGGTTTCCATGTCTATGGGCATAATGAGGGTTTCTGGCTTTTTATGGCCCAAATGTTGCCGTGGGCTACACCAGTCAATGGTAGAGTGTGTAAAAGGCTGGAAGTGTAGCACAGTGTCTGAGACTCTCCCTTTAAGACGCCAACCAGGTGTCTCCACACACAACGTAGCATCTCCTGCATAAATGAGTGCATATACACACTCAGATATATATAGTAAGCAAGAGAGCTGCTTAATACAATATATTAGAGAGGATAAACATGTCTGAATAAATAAATGCATAAAATTCATACCTATTAGTCATAAGTCATTGGTCATAAATAAAGTGACAATAATTAAAATGTAAAAAAAAATAGCTTGAAGTAATAAGGAAGAAGCTGAATTTATAGCTCTGCCTAAAAAGCCCAAACCAGCTCTAAAACAGATAAATGTCTGTATGCTTCCACCTACAGACGACACTGACACAAACAAAGACTCTAAACTTACACTGACCTCAATGCTTTTCACACACACTGAATCCATCCACAACTGAGCCCTGACAATACTCAGCCAGACCCAAACTCCAATGCACCTGGATACAGAACAAAGCCCATCTAAACTGAGCTGAAGACAGGCCTGCACTTCCAACACTCACCCTAGCACTCTCTCTCTCTCTCTCTCACACACACACACACAGAAATGAATGCATGCATGTGTAGAAACACTAAACAATGTTAACCAACATGCAACGTCTCACCTGGTCTCTCATGACCCTCCAAATAAGCTCTGCCATCCTGCAAGAGAAACACAAACAGGAAGCATCAGCACACAAACCACCTTTGAAACAGCCCTTGATTTTCTTTTTTTTTTATCCACTTACCACAAAGAGCTCTGACAACACACGAACAATTGCAGTGTGTCCCTCACTCCCACACGATGGCGCTCTTTCCTCACCAGCAGCACCTTCACTGGCTCCACCTCACATACACCTACAACACACACTCACTCACTAAAATTAGTGCATGTATAAGTGTAGAAACACTACAATGTGGCTCTTGCTCACCTGGTCTCAAATGGTCCTCTCACTCAGCTCCTCCCTCCTGCTGAAAAACACAAAGACATTGGTTTTGGATACTAATCAAGTCAGTCCTTGAACTTGTAATATTTTGCTTGACTTCCAGCTGCAGCAGGGGCCTTACCTGAGCTCCACATTGCCCATGGCCTCAAAGTTGGATGGCCACTCAGCCACAAGCAGCTGCACACAGAAAGAAAGAAGGAGACATTAATGCATGCATAAGTTTTACTCTCCATCAAGCAGCAACTATGTCTCACACACACTAAACCCACACTGACCCCAGTGCCATCCATATAGTGACAAATAGCCACAACTAAGCCTGACAACACTAAACTACACAACAGAGCCTGTGCTTCCAACACTACCTGCTGATGGGCTTCCACACATATACAGCTGTGTCCGGATCTCAACTGCATAATGTGCTTCCACATACCAACACTGGTGCAACAGCCTGGAAATAGCAAACATACACTCTAAACTAGGGGTGTGCCATCTCAGTCACCTCACGATTCGATTACGATTCACAGTGCTACGATTCGATTATTCCCCGATTATCGATGCATCTCGATTAATCTTTTTTTCCCCACATAGAATGTTTCTTTTCTCAGTTACTTGTAAAATAATGTATATTTTTACATATCGATTCATTGAAGTAAAACACGTTTATCTCTCTAAAAACAATAATAATAATACTAAAAATATATATTATGTGGCTGTACTGACATGATTCTGATTTGATTATTTTATTATGAACATGTACATGAAAAAAATATCTGTTAAAAAAAGAAAAGAAAAAATAGGGAAAGGAAATTGACAATATTTCCACTTCTATTACAATCTGATATCTTGATTTACATGTCCAGAAAGTAATCCTTTTAAATCTTATTGTATGTGCATGTCAGTCAGATTGTTTCTTATAAGGATTTTGGACACTATCCGGTCACTGCACGTATTCTTACGTTTCCAGTCAACAGTGTTGACAGAATATGCAACACTCGACGCTAACCCCTCAGTACAGAGCCGAGCAGTTCGCGTCGAGTTTCGCAGTTTTTTCGCCGACGAACACAGAGCCGTAGGCAGCCGCTTCGCCATGCTTGAATTGTTTTGAAGGGGGGCGGGCTTAGTCTGTGGAAGGGGCTTGTTGTGCCACCCAGATTTGCTTCCCTCCGTGCAGTTTTCCCCTGACACACGTTCCTCTTCCACACGAAAACAGCATTGCACTCAAATTATGTCAAATTCCGCGATATTCCGCGTTAAAAATAGATTCAGATTTAATAGATTAATAGGTTTTAATCCAATTCCGCGATTCAGTGATCGCGGAAATCACAGGGCCCTATAATATGTCCGGGGGGCACGCGCTACTTTTTTTTCGTTCCGACCGCTGCATTTTCCTTCCGTTATTAAAAGAATCGATTTTTGAACATTTATGAATCGATTCTGAATCGTCAAGTGTCGCGTCACGATTAATCTATGAATCGGGCACACCCCTACTCTAAACCTAGTTGGACCCCAGTGCCCCCCCAACTAATCTAAGTCCCATCTAAAGTGCATTAAAGACAAAAGCAGGCACTTCCTTCTTTCTGATTTTAATACAAACATTCTCTCACTCAGACATGGATGCATGCATACTGGTAGAAACACTGCACAATGTGGCCTTCATGCACCTGGTCTCAAAGGGTCCTCTGGATCAGCTCTGCCCACCTGCAGCAAAAGCCTCAAAAGACTCATCTAAGTTGGAGTCCCACTCAGCCAGATGCAGCTACCTGCTGAACACAAAGGAACAACAACAAAAAAAACAACAATAAAAAAACAATAAAAAAAATGATATGTGCCTCCAATAGTGGAGGCACACATAATGGTTGATTCCCAGCTTTAGTTTTTGGCAGTGGACCCACACAATCAGTGAGGACTTTATCAAACGGCTCACCTGTCACTGGAATGGGATGCAAGGGAGCAGGGGGATCACCTGGTTTGGTTTGCCAACAACCTGGTATACATGGCAGGAACAACAATAGTTAACAACATCAGACTTGAGTCCTGGCCAAAAGAAATGTTTAAGGACTCTGTGATAAATTTTTGTAATGCCCATGTGTCCTGACCAAGAGTGGTCATGAGCTAAAGAGAGTACCTGTGTGTGGTAGACTGTAGGGACAACAACCTGTAAGGTCACGCTCCAGTCCTCACCAGCATCAGCGACGCATCAACAAGCCACCGTCAAGAAGGTAAGCCACTTTCTTTTTCTGAGCCTCTTCCTGCTCAACAACAGAAGAGAGACATTTTTGAGAGAGTTATATCAGTGTTTTGGGCTGAAATAAACTCTTTTCAGGTGGAGAGAGGTGACCCTGACTGATCAGGCTGGCTCTCGGCCTCAGTAAAGTGGCTGTCAGGGGACTGCCCTGTGACTAAGAAAGAATCAGACGGGTCAAGGTCATTATTCCTCGATGGGGCCCTGGTAACCACACATGCTGGGAAGATCTCAGGGTATTGTTGGGCAATGTCTGTCCCTGGGCTTGAATCAATCAGGCACAACCTTACCCCCAGCTAAATCATTCCACAAAATAAAGTCAATCCCTTTTACTGGTAAAGCTGGAAGGACTGCAACTTTAAAGAGCCCACTGACCAGAGGAGACTGAAGATGTATATTATGCAATGGAGCAGAGACAAATTTCATCCCCACACCCTGAACAGCTGCACTCAAGCCACAATATGACATAGGTGACAAAGATAAAATGCCTTCATGGATAATGGACTGGGATCCACCTGTGTGTCAGGATTTTTACTGGCTGCTGATCTTTTGGATCCCCACTTAATGAAACAAAGCCCTCAGAAATGAAAGGCTTAAAACAGGGGTCAGGCTTGTTGTCCTCAACTGCTGTCTGGACGTGGACGTCCGACAGCCTCATGCTGTTGGAGATTAGAGGGTTGTTTATGCTTTAGTGATAGGCAATCAGCTATCAAGTGAGCTTTTTTCTGACAGTAGAAGCACTCAGGATGTACACGGGGAGGTGACCATGGAGCCCTAGCCTTTTCAACCTTTTCAACAGGAGGGAGACCAGAACTAGACCCCGCTGGGCGTGACATAGGAACTTTGTCTGGGCGAGAAGATAAAAACACATTTTATCACCAGCTCATAAGCACGCAGTATGGATTCTTTAAGCACATTATAACACAAGCTATCTGTTAACGACAAGGAAGACACAACCTCCTGTGTCTTACCTATGAGCTTGCAATGAAGCAGGACAGGCCACATCTCCTCAGGCCACTTTAGTGCTGTAGCAATCCTCTCAAATGCTGTAAAACAGGAGTCAACCTCCGCCTCCCAAAATGTGGGCACCAAGGATATATTCCTACTCACATCAAAGCTTGGCTTTGTCAGGACCAGTGGAGATACAGAATTGTCAGACCCTTGTGAAATCTGTACAGAAGAAATTTTCATGGCCTCCAATTCAAGCTGGCGTAACTTAATCTCTTTTTCAGCCTCTATCTCCAACTTGCAAACTTGTAATCTAAGGTCATAATCCGCTCTACGTACCCTCTCCTTTTCCTATGCTTCCAGCTGGAGACGAGCGATTCTGACCTTGATCCTTGCATCTGAACTGGAGCCAGACGACCCTGGGGAAAAAGGGTCAAAGCGAGGAAAAGTGGCTGGAACAGCTTCACTCTCAATCCTAGCACCTCGGAGTGTATCATGTACAGCCTGTTCCCTTTTACCATCAGAAAGAGAGGAAACACTTGGACCAACAACTTCCTCCCCTAACTCAGCTGAAACAGGGTTAATAGGAACAAGCAGAACCTTCAACTCAGCAAGTTTTTCCACTATTGTGTTTTGAATTTCCTTTTTAAGACTAGTTTTCTGGACAGGGATGCCATAATGAGCTGTTATACAAAGCAAATCATCTTTACCACATGAATGAACTTTTTCAATGCAAGGATTATCAATGAAGTCCTGCAAGTCAAACATCCTTCTTACACAAATACCAAACTACAAGGACTCTTGAAAATTCTTTGGTTGGTTTGTACTGACCCTGGGAAAAAGTATCCCTGAGGAGACCCCACTTGTGTTCCAACCTTAGTTGGTGGAAGCTCTGGATTTCAGGTCTGTAACACAAGCAACCAAAGCAAATGAACAGAGTCAGTGTAGGTGGCATCATTACAGTTAGTTTATTTGAAAACATCAAAATGGAACAAAATGGAAAAAGTGGGGGAGATGTGGACCAGTGGTTGTGCCAAACAAAACCAAAAAAGTTCCAATAAAACCAGGCCTAGATTACTGACTACCTGAGAAAACAAAGGAAACAAAAGACCTGGCTGAGCTCGCTAAAAAGATAAAGAGAACAAAATACAGGGGGGTGGCACCAACCAATAACCCTAGTGTGTTTATACAACAATAATTCCTACATGCTGCTAAATGTACAGGGTCCCCCAAACTCACCTGTCCACAAACACCCACCACACTTACTCTACTGCCTGATGCCACCAGAGGAAAAAGGCAATCTGCACTGGAACACTGTGAAGCAGGGCAGGGGAGGAGAAAGAGGAAAAAAACACACACACAGGCCATCCAGGCACATTACAGCTGTATGTGTTGTGTATGCTCACACACTCAGACACACACAGAGAAATGAATGCATGCATATCTGTAGAAACACTGACCAACATGCTCTCTCTCACCTTGTTTCTCATGGTCCTCTGGATCAGCTCCTCCATCCTGCACAGGACAAACACACTCTACATCAGATCCAGGTACAAACAGTCAAACCTATTTGAAACATTCTGCTACACTTCCACATTCAGCAGGGGGCGTACCTGAGCTCCACCCTGGATATGGCCTCATCCAACTTGGATGTTGGAGCCCCACTCAGCCACATACACCTGGAAAGAGAGAGACATTAATGGATATGTGTAAAAACACTGAACATCTGTCACTCTGTCACATCTGGGTTTGAACTCAGCCTGGCGTCCACACACCACAGTCTAAAAGTCACAGTGCCAAACTCTAACATACATGTGGTCATACCAAACAAGTCAGACATATAAAGCCAACTATTACACACACATCTACTTATTTAATTCATGTCTAAAGTCAAAGTGGTACAGCTAATGGTTACCTATAAGTCTTACTATTGCATCCAACAGCTCACAGTTTAAACTCTTACACGATGGCACCCAGACACCACAGGCCAACAGCCAAAACATACAGCTCTCTAACATAGGTTTGGTCTGTTTAAACAAGAAAAGGACAGAGTTTTTAAAACTCTATCAAGTCTAAGTGGTGCATCTAACACCTCACAGTTTAAAGCCTGAGAATCTGGCATCCACACAGCACAGCCTGCGCTGTTTCATCTACATATTAACTATTTGTCTAAAAATTTTCTGTTACCTTCAACTGAAAATGTTACAATTACATTTACTCTCTGACAGTCCTCACAGATGACTCTAACCATTTAAACAAAGAATTAACTAAAAGTCTTAAACCTAACATTGAAATGTTAACCTAAAGTGTGGAGCCAGTCAAGTTTAAACATGACACATTCTCCAAGGTCCATGCAGCCTTGAAATCAGTGTGTACATCACAAAGTAAGCACAACCAACAGACAACTGCCACTGGGTACAAATCAATCCTTTATTTGCAAACACACCGTCCGCAACACCAACAGGAGACAAAGCTCTATACAATTCTTCCTCTTCATGTCCCAGGACACACACCAACTGTCTCTGATCCAACACTATCTGAATTGAAGACAGAAACAGAGACAGTGAGACACAAATGAACCCCTAAGTGTTTAAAAAAAAGAAAAAAAAAAAAAAAGACTGAGCGATGTTGAGCAACATGCTTGCTCTTACCTTGTCTCTCGTGGTCCTCTCCATCAGCTGCTCCATCCTGCACAAAGAAAGTAAACATGAGCCACAGGGAGAAAGAAAGTCTAACCTTGCATTTTGAAACATTTAGCAAAACCTCCAGATGCAGCAGGAGGCCTACCTGAGCTCCACTTTGACTGTGACCTCCTCCATGACCTTCATGCCAATCTTCATCAAGACAAGCCTGCAGACCCACGCCACAATTGGAGCCCGACTCCACCAGAACCTGTTAAACACAGCCACACACAGACTCACACCTACAGGCCCAAGCACAGCACCTAAACACCGAGCCACACAGCTCCATCAACAATACACAACTATTGGCAGCTTCTACATCAAGAGCCAGCTACATCTAACACACACACACACACACACACTGACCCATGCGACCTCCACACATTGACAACTACCCATAGCCACATACACAACTACCCACAGCCACATACACAACACAGAGCTACACACTCATAGGCTTTCACATATACACAGTTGTGTCCAGATCACAACTGCATATATGCTTCCACCTACAGACGACACTGACAGAAGCATAAACACTGTAAACCTACACCGACCTCAATGCTTTTCACACACACTGAATCCATCCACAACTGAGCCCTGACAATACTCAGCCAGACCCAAACTCCAATGCACCTGGATACAGAACAAAGCCCATGTATGCATAGCGAAGCGGCTGCTTACGGCTCTGTCTTCCCGAAGGATTTAAACTGCGAAACTCGACACGAACTGCTCGGCTCTGTACTGAGGGGTTAGCGTTGAGTGTTGCATATTCTGGCAACACTCCGTTGACTGGAAAAGTAAGAATACGCACAGTGACCATATAGTGTCCAAATAGAGCTGAAATAATACTTTCTTGTGGATGTTGTCTTCATGGATAGATGCAACTGCTCAACAGTCTCCCAAGCCATACTAGCCTCCCTCCATAACAATAGTCTGGATCTGAATGATGTCTGGGCAGTGGTCACAGATAATGCCGCCCACTGTCTGAAAGCATACTTGTCCGTCATCTCAATAAATTTAACTTAATTTCTATTTAACTTGTGTACATTTTAGTCATTTATATTAAAAACACACTGTTTTGGGTAGATTCCCAAAAACTATAATGGAAAAAACATAATTCCCCAAAATTAAAACGGAAAAAACGGAATTTGGGGAAAAAATAAAACGGAATTTGGGAAAAAATAAAACCCTATATATGCTTCCACCTACAGACGACACTGACACAAGCACAAAGACTCTAAACCTACACCGACCTCAATGCTTTTCACACTCACTGAATCCATCCACAACTGAGCCCTGACAATACTCAGCCAGACCCATACTCCAATGCACCTGGATACAGAACAAAGCCCATCTAAACTGAGCTGAAGACAGGCCTGCACTTCCAACACTCACCCTAGCACTCTCTCTCTCTCTCACTCAGCTCCTCCCTCCTGCTGAAAAACACAAAGACATTGGTTTTGGATACTAATCAAGTCAGTCCTTGAACGTGTAATATTTTGCTTGACTTCCAGCTGCAGCAGGGGCCTTACCTGAGCTCCACATTGCCCATGGCCTCAAAGTTGGATGGCCACTCAGCCAGAAGCAGCCGCACACAGAAAGAAAGAAGGAGACATTAATGCATGCATAAGTTTTATTCTCCATCAAGCAGCAACTATGTCTCACACACACTAAACCCACACTGACCCCAGTGCCATCCATATAGTGACAAATAGCCACAACTAAGCCTGACAACACTAAACTACACAACACAGCCTGTGCTTCCAACACTACCTGCTGATGGGCACACACGGTTGCTGGGGAGTGTACACAAATGAATCCTTCAGTGTAGAAACACTGAGCAGTATTGGCCAACATTCATCCTCATGACTCTCTGGATCAGCAGCTCCTCAATCCTGCACAACACACAAAGAAACACACTCAACATTAGCCACAGGTGCTAGGCAAGTCAAACTCTGGAAGTTAAAACATCTTACAACACTTCCACAGGCAGCAGGGGGCGTACCTGGGCTCCACACACAAATACATGTTTAAATGTAGAAACACTGAGCAATGTTGACTTATGTGCTTTCTCTTACCCTCTGATGATTCTCTAGAGCAGCTCATCCTTCCTGCAGAGAAGGCACATGCACACACAGGCTTTGGATATTTAACCTGGAATTTTCAACATTCAGCAACACTTCAAGGTGCAGCTGAGGGCCTACCCTGGCCATGGCCTCATCCACACTGCTGAACACACACCCTACACCTAACCCAAGGCCATCCACACCAACAGTTACCCACAATTAAGCCTGGCAACAAGACATGCAACTCAACCCATGCTGCCAACACTATCTGCTAGTGATGGGTAGATGAGGCGTCATGACACATTGTCAAACTGTATTGATACTGTGTCGATCCTGTGTCACTGAATACTGACACCTGCTGGACCTTAAAAATCCCTACAGGCAACCTAGTTGACAGACTCAAATGACACTGATTTGATAACCTAGTATATACAATAATATAATTTAAGTCATTGTATTTTATATTGTATTTTTTCATATCTTCATTTAAATTTAAAATCTTTGATATTTTTAGATACAGTCAATAAATAATGTGAACATGTATCATAACATGAAAATCTAAGTGAACATGTTGTGAATGAGGATGCTTGTGGACTGGGATTTTCTTTTTTTTAACAAATTTTTATTAAAAAAAAAACCGTTTTGAAATTCAGTCTGTTACACTTTGTTGATACAACTTCTCCAGCTGTAGAAAACACCCGCTCACACGGAACAGATGAGGATCCGATATGAGATCAAAATGGTCCCACACGGTGGAAACCTTTCTTTTGGCTTGAGGCTGCTCCATAATTGTTGATTAATTTGACAATGAACCGCAAAAGATCAGAGATTCTTTTGGCAGCTGCATCCCGTTAACATATGCGCTTCTTTATAAACAGTTTTGCGCGTCAGTGTCAGTTCCTATATCAGTCATGTGACTTTATTTAAACGATAAGCGCACCGACACGGGTTTTGCACTGAGTTCGACGCATGCGCCGACGCATCGCTGTTGCCGGAGCCATCACTACTATCTGCCAATAGGCTTCCATATATACACAATTATGTCCAGACCACAACTGCATATATGCTTCCACCTACCGACAACACCGACGCAACGGCCCAGCAAAAGCAAACGCGCGCTCCAAACCTATGCAGGCCGAGTTTCTTCCACACACTGAATCCATCCACAACTAAGCCTTGCCAACACTTGGCCAGTCCCAAACTCCTAAGCGGCTATACTGGTTACAAAGCCCATCTCAACCGAGCTAAAGACACAAGCCTGCACTTCAACACTTAGATCTCCCAAATGGTCTCGGCTGCTCCGCTGAATACCTTCGTTCGTCCTGCGGAAACACACACACATAATCAAACATATTAGCCTCTGGTCACAAATCAACTCAAGCTCTGCATTTTAAATGTTCTGCGTGGGCCTTACCTGGCCTCCACGTCCGCCATTTTTCCTCTGGACTGCTCCGGACAGTGAACCTCCTGTCTCGGGCTCACGCCGAAGTTCCAGCTCCACTAGGCCTGAATCGTCTCTCTGCTCTCAGCCACAGCTTTCACTGTGCACCAGGAAGCACAATAACAAATAACCTGCTAAACATGAACACACAGGCTTCTTCTGTCTACAGGTAACGAGTTCAGTTCGCTCCACTAACCAGAAAAAGAGCTTCAACAAAACAGAACATCACGGATGCATCCTGTATTCCACAGCAAAATCGAGCAAGTGTTACCCCAACGCCTTATAAGCTGCACAACATAAGATTCTGCCCTGCTATTGGCTGAGCCCTCTCCTCCCCGGTCACATGGGTTTGATTAGCGCAGGGGCAACAGGTGCGACTGAGTTTTGGCGCGGCTCAAACTGGACTCTGATTGGACGGGACTAATGAGTGAAGTGGTAGGAGGGACCTGCGGTGACTGCCCTCATAAAGCAGCAGTAACGTCTGAATGGGGGTCCAACACAGAACAGGTGTTTGGAATGAGCACAGATTACCAGGGGTTCACTTTCAGTCTGACTCCATGGCTTTATGCATTAAAGACTTCAATCTGAATCAGTTTTATTGGCCAGATTTATGCATACACACAAAAACATATATATATAGATATAGATATAGATAGATATATAGATATATAGGTATAGATAGATATAGATAGATATAGATGTTATATAAGGTATGTTCAAAAGCAAAGTCAACCAGTGAATCTTCTGTCAATTGTCTTCCAACATGGTCATTATAACCATGTTACAATATGAAGTAGTATCAACAGTTTACCAAAAGCTCCCTACTTAAATTTCTTTCAAAGGTGTGTGACACCTGTGGCCTTCCCATCACAACTACTCAGCAAAATCTCCAGTTATGTTTTTGCTCCTCAGTAGGAAGAGCTCACTTGATTTTACTTAGTGTTTAAGGTTCATGAGGCATGTCTTATTGTTTCAGTTCATGCACAGTAAAACTGTCAAATCCATTCAACAGTCCTTATTGGGAAATGTGTCTGCAAAAGAGTTAAGAAATATCAAAAGAGGCAACACAACAGAGTTTATTTGGACTTTTACACACATAATAAAGACCTCAAAACAAATAAAGTCTCATTAAAAGACATCATACAATCACAATCTAAAGAAAAAATTAAGTAAACTTACAAAAAAACAGTACACAAAATACAAAAACAGTAAAAACTATACAATATGCTAATTTACATGATGTTGGAGGGGTGAAGAGTAGGATCCTGTGGGAGAGAGAAAAAACATGGACAAATGAAATGTTAGACCAGACCAGTCCACAACTAAACAGTAACTGTCACACTAAAGAATACAAATTGATCATATGATCAGTGAGTACATCAGACACATCATTAGCTGATATATGTGAAAATATGCATTTAGCTGTTTTTGTAGGACACAGACATCCTTAGGTTGATAGCAAGCTGGGGGAAAATACAAAAACTCAAAACCTAAACATCATCATCATCATCATCATCATCATAAAGAGGAGGAATCCAATCAGTAAATAAATCAGTTGGGTTTTCAACATCTGACAGAAGACAAGTCTCAGCCAGAGAGGCCATCTGGTGTGTGATTGACCTATAGACCTTACAATGACACTTCTAATGCAGGGAATAATACAACATCCAATCAGACTGAACACGCTCGCACCAATAAGGATACCAGTGATTCCTTGCAGTAGTGATGAATGGGCATAAAATGACATCTGTAGCACGACGAGGTTCAAACCTCAGCTACGACTTTTCACCACCTCCAACTCCAAATGCGTGTCGGGCAGTCCCATTAAACTGCAGCACAAACTTTTCAGATATTTCTTGCAGAAAATCCTCTTCTGGTCCCGCTTTCTTGTTAAATTCGTGCAAAGATTTCTGTAGAAGAAAGGCCTTGTTTAGCCGTGGCTAAAATAATCTGGCTGTAAGGTTCCAGGGACATTTTGGTTGGGCGCGCCGCTCTGACAGGAACCAGGCTATCTCCTTCTTCCTGGCCGCTGGATTCTGCCGTTCGCCCAAACGCGAGATTATTATAAATAAAGAACAGTAGGTGGCGAAAATCCTGCAGCCGGTAGCAGCAGCAGGTCTCCGTTAAACAAAAGAAGAAGAAAACAATGACAACATCCGGTCTGTGGGCACGAGAAAACGGTCCTTTGTTTCTGCTTCTTTGTGATTTTGTATTTTGTTACGCTAAGTAGAGAAAGAAAATCTAAGTTATTTTTCAATTTCGAGGATTCCCTTAAGACCCACAAAAAAGTAAAATGTTTTTTGTATTTTAAAACGAAAATCAAATAAGCACTTTATTTTATTTTTTTAAATATCAGCGTTTGAAGGAAAATTAAAATCCCAGAAGATACACGGACCCTTTTGTCTCTGTATGTTGATATTGTAGAGTCACAGAGTTTTGATATTTGTAATATAAACTGAAACATTATCATATAAACTTCAACCAACCACGTATTACGAACACGCTCCTCTTCTTATCTGCGTGAAGAGCTGATCGATTATATTCAGATGCGTAAGGTCATGAATGCAAATAAACTCCGCCAGGACAAGGAGGTGATTGGACAACTGCACCAAACGTAGCGGTGATTGGCTCCTGCCAGACCACATGTCAAACATGAAGCGCCGGTGGAAAAGCTCAGTTCTGAAGGTGCAGGCTTCTCCCTTTTGGCCCAAAAGGCCACACTACTGCCTGAATATACAAGACAGAACAAAATGATGGAGTCTACACTGTGTTAAAATTATTATGCGAGTGATCTTTTCTTGAAAATCTGGACGGCTGCTGTTGAGAAACAAATGCTGTTTTAGTGTGATGTATCTAAGACCTTGAGCTTTAATAAAACCCTTTTGTTGGAATCTACAAAGCTTTCTCATATCCTTTATCACAGACGACATGTATGTAAGTGTGGTGGAAATATACTTTCTTCCTGATGAGAAGTGAAATAAAATTCTTTAGGCAGTAACTGTCCGTCACACTAAAGTATACAAATTGATCATATGATCAGTGACTACATTCCTTTAGGTTTAAGTAGACACATCATTCGCTGATATATGTGAAAATATGCATTTAGCTGTTTTTGTAGGACACAGACGTCCTTAGGTTGATAGCAAGCTGGGGGAAAATACAAACACTCAAAACCTAAACATCATCATCATAAAGAGGAGGAATCCAATCAGTGACACTTCTAATGCAGGGAATAATACAACATCCAATCAGACTGAACACGCTCGCACCAATAAGGATACCAGTGATTCCTTGCAGTAGCAATGAATGGGCATAAAATGACATCTGTAGCACGACGAGGTTCAAACCTCAGCTATGGCTTTCACCACCTCCAACTCCAAATGCGTGTCGGGCAGTCCCATTAAACTGCAGCACAAAGTTTTCAGATATTTCTTGCAGAAAATCCTCTTCTGGTCCTGCTTTCTAGTGAAATTCGTGCAGAGATTTCTGTAGAAGAAAGGCCTTGTTTAGCCGTGGCTAAAATAATCTGTGAGGTTCCAAAGACATTTTGGTTTGGTTGTGAAAAAGAAGATGAAAACAAATGGATGCCAATAATTATGTCCATCATATGTTTTATGTATGTAAATTTGATTTCACTATATGGAAGCATTTTTGTTGTTGTTCAATAACTCTGGACATTTTATTAAATATTGTGATTCTACAAAACTGCTTGATTTCCATTTATTTCTGAAGCTATTCTAAACTCTACTTAAAATTCAGCAGTGCCAATAACTTTGAGCAGGACTGTAAATAAAAGAACATATTTATTAACATGACATAATCAATACACAAACAAATTTGTCAAAAGTCCTGAACATAGACACTTACACTTATATACATTTCTTGTATCTTGTGAACAGCTATATCACAGTCCATCAGCCAACAGCCCACCATACAAATCAAGTGACAATTAACGAGGCATCAGCTCCGAGCCTATGCATGGTAATGTTATCAGGATGTTAGCATGGACTCTGCAGGCTGTACCAGAGGCACATGCTTTAACACACAGTGTGAAGTATCCATGCTGTGTAATGAATAAAACAGTAGAACTATAGATAACAAGTACACTGATTAAGACAGAGCATTCACCTGGGTCTTCTTCATGCAGCATAGCACATATGTTTGTCATGATGTAAACCGATAAAGAAGAAAACAGGGCAAAGAAAAAATGAAATGAGAAATGCTCTCTTGCATTGTAATGTTTGTCTAACAACCATCTTCAGTAGTTTCAGCCACAAAGTGATCATGAGTACTTCAGTGCTGTAAAACCAGAAAATCTAATAGTACCTATTCACGTACAGCCCCACTTTAAAGGTGTGACTGTAGAGAGCGTTTGTAGCCGTGGAATAACTGAAGCAGGCACACGCACGCACACACACACACACACACACACACACACACAAAAGCCAGCACACAGGCTAAACAGGGCTGAGGTCAGAAGTCCAAGTCTCCCCACCACAAACCGTTAAAAAAATAAATAAATTAAAAATTAAAAAAATAAAAATACATGGAGTTAACCATTCACTTATATTGTCTGTAAATTTGAATGTTGCAACAAGCATTTGGATTTAGTTCCAAAACCTCCACAGTACCAGAGATTAAATTCTGCTGGGGAAATGCTGAACCCTGGAATCACCCTGTAAAATATCAATGAAGAGTTTGTTTTTAGTTGTGAAATCCACAGAGCTTAGACCCTCCAAATCCCCAGCAAAAACAATAGAGAAAACAGTCCAGGCTGGACAGACCTCAGAACTTCAGCGTCCCCCAAATGCTCCAGGTTCATTGTGTCGATCACTTGATGGACTACAGGTTTGTTTAGAAACAGCTGTGAGTGATATGGAGAAAATCCACAGTGACAATTATTTCTTTTCGGGGGGAAATATTTTAAAACCTCAGGTAAACTTACGACATGTAATATGTGAACGTCATTTGATGCTAGCGTAATAAAAGTTAAAAAAAAAAAAAAGAATAACATTACAATATATATATAATTTTATATTTCAATGAGGTTATATATTGGGATGTAAAACATTTTTTGGAAATAAATAAAATGAATCACTTGGGGCCCCAAGGCTCATTTTTGCCCCACAAGGCTAATCCAGCACTGACAACAATGACTTTCCATATGTGTAAAAACAGCTGGTATTTAGTTCTAAATGAATGCACTACCAAGAAATACCACCAACCCACATGTACACAGGAGCAATGTTCAATTCATGTCCATCTGAAATAATGACAGCACCACACAGACGGCTGGTCTGATTGAAAAAACAGTGATACAGACGTCTGCTGCTGAGGGTCCACGTTAACTGTGTGAACCAATCACAGTCGGAAATCCAACGTATATGTGGTGGTAAAATACTTTCCTCCTTTGGAGAAGTGAAATAGAATTCTTTAGACAGTTATTGTCTTTTGATGCTTTATTATAAAATAAGGTTTACAGAGTAATCCATTTGTGCAGAAAGGACAGAGCTCACGCAGCATCAAATGCTACAGAGGTCTGACCCCAGGTTACAAGTTACAAGAGTACTTATGCCTGTTTCTCACATACCAGCATGGCAAGGATGGCAGGGAGACAAAATAATCTGAAGGTCAAAAAATAGAGATAAGTTGTGCTCGGAGGCACCGGAGACATAACAGGTGTCTTCACAAAGTACAGTAAACAAAGTACATTAGGCCACTACAGGTCATGTTATATGTACTTCACCCAGAATTGAATATACGAGTTCATGAGAATATACGAATACTTGATAAAAGAGTATATGGTTATATGATAAATTGGCATTACAATTCCCCCTTTGGCCATAAAATGGCCACACCAAAGTATATACAAATTGATCATATGATCAGTGACTACATTCCTTTGGGTTTAAGTAAACACATCATTAGCTGATAAATGTTAAAATATGCATTTAGCTGTTTTTGTAGGACACAGACGTCCTTAGGTTGATAGCAAGCTGGGAAAAATACAAACAGTCAAAACATCAATATCATCATCATCACAAGTCTCAGCCAGAGAGGCCATCTGGTGTGTGACTGACCTATCAATAGACCTTACATTGTTGCTCTTGTTGGTGACACAGAGCTTTACTCTGTAGTCACTTGGTTGGAGCTTGGCATGCTACTGGTGGAGGAGGGCGCTCTTTCACCCCTCACTCTTATATTGCAGACCACCGCAGCTGCAGGTTAGGGGCAGCGCACGGCGTGCACCCCAGTTGTCTTCCTCACCGTCTGGATGAGTCAGTTTTCCCTAGACCATTATTCTGGGTCTAAAGAATTTATGTGGCCTCCTTTGCTTTGATTCTCTGGTGGCTGGCTGTCGGCCTTTGGTTCAGGAACCCGTTTGCAGTGGCTGGCGTGTACCCATGTGGCCTTCTCTGCAACCTTTCCAGCTGTCTCAGTGGTCAGCAGAACCTGGCCCTGGAAACACCTTGGTTTCCAGTGACGGCGTCTGTGGTCTTTGATGAGAACCCAATCTCCAGGCTGTAAGTTGTGGAGGACTGCTGTGGCTGCAGATGGCAGGGCACTTTTCACCTGTGAATGTAATGCTGATAAGGTTGTAGACAAGTTGGCACAGTATCTCAACATAGCATCATCACATGCACCTGTGGTAAGGGGAGGGCGCCTAACTGGACCTACTGGATGATATGAACAATGATGACGTCTGTCAAACCCAAGATAGTCTGACACTTCTTTCAGGGCTTGGTTGACAAAACCTGGTCCATTGTCACTGCTGATGACTGAAGGAATTCCCCACCTAGGAATAATTTCAGTTAGCAGTGCTTTAGCCACAGCTCCAGCATCCTGTTTGGAAGAGGGGAAAACTTCAACCCATTTGCTGAACATGTCAACAATTACAAGACAGTGTCTTTTCCCTTCACTTGGTGTTAGTTCAATGAAATCCATCATTAAATGTTCAAAGGGTTTGTCAGGAGGTGGATGACCAGCAGGTGGCATATGAAGAGCCCCTGATGTATTGTTGGCTGCACAAATGATGCATTTCCTGCAAAAGTCCTGTGCAAAAGTTGAAAAAGCACGTGTGTACCATGATGAATTAACAGCAGCACACATTCCCCCTTTGCCCACGTGGTCTCTCCCATGGTCGTTCCCATCACAACTACTCAGCAAAATCTCCAGGTATGTTTTTGTTCCACACATACACACAGAGTGAGCTCTCAGTAGGAAGAGCTCACTTGATTTCACTTTTATTAGTCAGTCACTGAACTGTGAAACAAGCTACATGAAGATGTCTTTCTTCTGATGATCACTCTAGAACTTTCTACTTAGCGACTCTGTGTGGTGCTGCAGTGGGTGATATCTGACACAGAGTTCTAAATTAAAATCTCTTACAGTTACAGCAGGACAGTTGAGGATGTAAGAGCTAAACTGGCTTAAGCACAGATGAACCATAGAGCATACAAATGATGTGCTAACTTACACCACAGGTACAGTGAGACACCACCAGGTATTGCTGAACGGACTCTTTCTCCACAGAGGCTCATATAAAAAGACACGAGTAAGCTTGACCACAGCTTACAGTACAGTATTCAATATGACAGAGAGAGTTCCTACCTGTGTGTAAGACGAGGAACCCTGCCATGACCTTCTGAGTCAGCAGCAGGCCATTAGACAGCTCACTGAACCACTGAGGAGCCTCGTCTGAAGAGCTGCAGTCACACAGGAAAACTGTTACTTTATTCATCAGCTCATCGATTCTAGTGTGTCTGTTCTCACAGCTGGTACAGCTGGTGTACTTAGGACAGTGGGACAGTTAGAGACAGTGCTTCTCTTTACCTGGCTGTGAGTATGTGGCAGGTGATGGTGGTGTTGTTGCCTCTGCTTAGGCAGACCTCCTGCAGTGTAAACCCAAAGACCAACAGGTAGGCACACACTGTCAGAGCAAACTTCAACAGGAAACAGCCAAGGAAGTAGTTCTGGGTCTGGTCAAAGAGGAGTAACAGTTTAAAGGAGATTAAAAAGCACACAGAAGTACATGTATACATAACTAGTCATTCATGTTTGATCAATGGCCCCAAGTGTAGATGCAGTAAATACACAAGGTGCAGAAAGAGCAGCTGTTTGTTGTCTGTGGTATTTATCATTATCATTACTGCTTTTATGAAAGTTTTCTCCTGGAATATTTTTCTAGAGACTTCATTTGACTGGAAGAAGTTTCCACTATATCACTACACAGTATGTACACTAAATGCTACTAATTAATATTATATAAATGTTTGTCTAAGCTTTAGCAGTAATAATCCAGTAAGTGAGGCTTCTAGGTTCAGTAGATGTGGAAGATCTGAGAGGCAGGATCCCACCTTTCTTGGAATGGTATCTAGGTTCTTCCCTGTGGCAACTGCCATGACTGAAGTGTCTGGAGGCTTCCCCAGAAGTGACACACTGAGAACACAAATGGACCATTACTATAATGTATAAACACAGTGAAATAACACAGTGTTGTCAGTTCACAGTGTTTTATTATGCGTGTACCTTAGAAGTGGGCAGCTGAAGCAGGACAGCCAGAGGATGTCAGTGGTGTTCATTGGAGGAGGAAGCTGAGCCAGACAGGCTAAGAACTACGGACAAACACCAGAAGCACTTCCTTCATTTATTTATTCAGAAATGTACATCACAATATTAATTAGGTCTTTAGCCTTTTAGCCTGTTAGCAATGATACACACAGAGAAATGTATTTGTACATATAAATCCATATAAATCCACATGCTCTGAGTTTGTGAAGTGCTCTCTCACCTGGATGATGACCAGACTGAGCTGACACTGCAGCAGGAAGAGGAAGCATTTGCGGATGCCATAGGTCGTGTGTCGCGCCTGGAAAAGATTCACCCAAAAAAGCAAATGAATTCATATATAAGTGTCTCGTTCTGACTTAGTGTATCTGTGTGTGTGTGTGTGTCCAACCTGCTCTATGAGCTTGACCATGCTGACGCTCTCTCCTTGGTGGAAGGTGACAGAGCAGCCCAGACTGTTCAGCTGTCCTGAGAGCCTCAGAGGAGACAGACCCTCAGCGTCTCCGTTGAAGCCTCCTCCGGTGGCATAGCCAAATGTCTCCCACGAACACTGAGACGGGTACAGAGGGTCCAGAGCGATGCTGTGGAGAGAGGACGATGAAAAATCATGTGGACTGAGAATGAGAAGTAGTTTGTTACATAATTATTGTATAATCAGTCAAAACAATGTTGCTGGACTATGGCAAGCTGTTAAAGGGTCAGTACACACAAACTAGAAAATATTTTCCCATTTACCTCTAGTAGTGAGGTATCTGTCTCCATCTAGTACAATGGAGGTGAAAGGGATTGCATTTGTACTGGACAATAAGTTTTGGGATGGATGTAGGAATCTCAGTGACAGGTATCCCTGAACCCTGACAAACAAGACTACAACTCTCTGCATGGCTAGATAGTATTACTATGAGTTTTCATTTTTTAATAGCAGAAATATTGCTTCAGAATTCAACATTTACTGCTTTTAATTGTGATAAAAATGAAAATCTAGTCTCATTAACATTGATTTTCAAATTTGAAAAAACAGGATGTACTTCATTAATGAGTGTATACCTGATGTCACTCTGTAGGAACAGGCGGCTGTTGCGGAAATTGGCGGAGCTTCCCAGACAGCATGTAACCTCCCTGTTCTCCTGCATGATCTTCATCATCTCACACATGGCTGTGAAGAGAACTCCACTGTAAGTAAATGTCTACAGTACTCTAAAGCAAACACTGAGTATATCGAAGACACAGACAGTGACACAGATCTTTCATTCTTTCCTTGAAATAAGCCTCGTTGGTTATTAATCATCGCTTTTCCTTATTAGAATCTGTTTCACCCTTGAGGAGCAGAGGAAGACAATGGAGTCAGAGGACATCTTTAAAAAGTAAGATGAAAAAGTTTTCCAAAAAAGTGGAATTACCCATAAGGAGAGTGATTCATTCTATAAAACACATAAAGAATACTCACTGTCAGGGGTGCAGTCAGTGAAGAGTGGCACCAAAAGAGGCACATTATCAATGTTCTTCAGATGAGGACGGACCTGGTGGATCCCACGAGGTAGCTTGGCCTGACAAAGGGCAGGGAGAGAAAATGATTCAGACTAATGTAAAATAATTTCAAAACAAAGCACAATTTCCTGCTGGTTACCAAAGCATAAGACAGAGGAATCTGTCTGTATTATACAGCTGCATGAAAAACAGATACTGATATTTCTCCATTGTAGCTTGAGTGGTTTTAATAAAAGGTATTGTTACCCTGTTGCAGTCCTCCAGGAAGCTGGGCACATCACTGTCTGTGGGCTGGAAATCTATTGATATCAGTGAGGGCAGGTTAAATAACAGAAACACCTCTGTATATACTGTACAGTTCAACAGCATCACAAACTGCAGCCTCCAAAATGATCAGAACGTTGAAGCAACGTCTCTAAAACAGTTTGAAGAAAACCTGAACATGATGAGCTTCATGGATAATAAAGTGGCAGCTGAGTGTAGATATGGATGATATCACCTGTGCTGTGCTTATGAAACTTTGATACTTGTGTCTGACTCAAGATTTACAGCCACAGAAGAGCGATCAGTGTGACGGCACCTGTCTGAGCCCGACAGGGGGTAGATATCAGTTCCATTCCAGAAGTCAGTGCAGGCTTCCAGGATGAGGTCAGCCGAGCCATGTGACAGCATCTGGATGTTATCTACAACAGAGAGGTTAGAGAAAGACAGTGAGAATAACATTAGCAGACATGAAAATACACAAACACCTTTTTTTTTTTAACGAGCAGTGGAACAACACAGGTTGACTGAAGTGTGTATAGACTTACTGGAGGAGGAGTCTCGTACGAGCAGAGAGATGAGGTGGGACATGGGAGGCTGGCGTTTGGTGAAGTAATGAAGGTGGCGGGAGGTTAACTCCTTGGTTTTCTCTCCAGATGGCAGCTGGTACAGAGCCAAGTGGTTCTCCTGTTTGAACAGCTCCCTTGCACCGGGAGTGAATCCTGACACACAAACACAAACAGACACACAAAGGAAAAGATGAGGGTAATAGATAATAAGACATCATCTAATTTGGTTCTGAAAACTTCTCTTTCTTCCCACAAACAGCACATCATCTGATACTGATGATCAGTTTAAATGATGTTTCACACCAACCCGGAGCCTCTGCCTACAGTGAAACACCTAAACATTGGGAAATGGATGAATGTCTTTACTGGCCAACAACAACTCTGCACATCACTGCCATCATCTGGTGAGGAGTGGGACAGACGCTGAGTCTCAGCTGTTTAAACCTATGATTGTGATTGCTACAACCTGCTGCTTGCAGCCACTGCTGACGGGAGCTCCACAGGGGACTGTCCTGTCCCCTTTACCCTGTCCCTGACTTCAGGTACGGAATTCTGACCTGCCACCTACAGAAGCTCTCAGATCTCTGCAGCTGCTGGATGCATCAGGGGGGAGGATGTGTCACCAGAGGGCGGTGGCTGGTTTTGTGGACTGGTGTGAGCTGAACCACCTGCAGCTCAGCATCAGCAAAACAAAGCAGCTGGTGGAGGACTTCAGGAGACCCAGGACTCCTGCTACTCCTCTTTTCATTAGGGGACAGATGGTGGAGGTGGTACAGGAGAACAAAAACCTGGGTGTCCACTTGGACAGCAAACTGGATTTGAGCAGGAACTCAGGAATTCGCAGCTCTCTATAGGAAGGGCCCTTGAGGGCCATTTTTTAATTATGGTTCACTCTCAGTTCAGCGAGGTGCATTACTCCCACTCCAGTCCATCAATCCAACATAGCAGCAACTTGTTTGTAGCCTTAATTTATCATGAAGACCATGTGAGAAATAGATCTTCTCACAGTGCTCGGAAATTTAATCTATGCCAGGACTTTATTCTGGGGTAAAATGTAATCTGGAGTTCATGCTGAGTGGGATGAAAGCCAGATCAGCTTTTACCACTGAAGAAAATCCTCTGAACCTCTGATCACTGTGTTTTCACATGACCTAACAAAAAGCCAAACTATGAGACAAACCAGGTCATGGTATTAACAGGTGGCTCTAAACCAACCAGATGTCAAAGCAGCACCATCATTCCAAGCTCACCTATGAGCCTGGAGAGCTCACAGAGCCCCCAGGGTACGTAGACAGGCAGTACAGAGCCGTGGCTCTCCTGCAGAGCCAGGTTGGACAGGTGGTCAGAGAAGCGGCAGAGCTGCTGGGTGACGCTGGCGTTGCAGAGGTTCAGCATGATGTTGAGGCCCAGTGGCTTGAGGGAGGGCAGGTGGCACTGCCAGGAGAGATGATCAAACTGGATGCTGGTTGGGTTCTGCTGGTCCTGTGACAGGCTCAGCATCTCCAGGTGGTAGTCACACACAAAGTCCTCTGCCTCCGCCTCTGGGCAGCCCATTGCAAAGTCCTGGAGACAAATAAGGGGCAGAAATGAAAAGACCAACCCATCACAACATAGCAGGAATAGTAAAGTTATATCAGCTTACTGAATCAATAGCATGTTTCCTATTTTCACAACGGCTGGTACAGTTTCAGGTCTAAGCTTTACCTGGGCCTGCTCGTCCTCGCCTCCCTCAGTGTCGTGGCTGAAGCTCACGTTGGATCCAGAGTGGTGTTTGGTGCGACTGTGTGCGGGCTGGCAGGAACGCCGAAGCCGGGCCGTGTCAGATGAGCGAATGCTGTCGTGTGAGGTCTCGCTCGGCTCGGGCCCCTCCCCCAGCTGGGTGGAGGACTCTGCCGGTAGACAGAGCAGAGCCTGCCCCTCCTGGGCCTGTACAGCAGTCACAGTTAGTCAGGAGTGGATACAACACTGTGCCTTATCAGGTGGTGAATTGGGGCTGCTGGTGAGGCTAAAAGGTGCCAGAGAAAACACAAACACACAACTCATCCCTGTCGTCATCCGTCTCCATTCGGCAGTAGGAGTTGACGGACAGGTCGTCTCTGAGATCATCCTGGCTGTTGTGAGGTGGTTCGACCCGTCCGCTGAAGAACAGCACGGTCTCTGGACTGGGGTTAGGCCACGACAGGATACCCTGTTTGTCCACACAACACAGCACCTACACATACACACACAATATCTGCAAATTAGACACATACTGTCCACTCAGCAACAAGTCTATAAAATGGTTTCCATGTCTATGGGCATAATGAGGGTTTCTGGCTTTTTATGGCCCAAATGTTGCCGTGGGCTACACCAGTCAATGGTAGAGTGTGTAAAAGGCTGGAAGTGTAGCACAGTGTCTGAGACTCTCCCTTTAAGACGCCAACCAGGTGTCTCCACACACAACGTAGCATCTCCTGCATAAATGAGTGCATATACACACTCAGATATATATAGTAAGCAAGAGAGCCGCTTAATACAATATACTAGAGAGGATAAACATGTCTGAATAAATAAATGCATAAAATTCATACCTATTAGTCATAAGTCATTGGTCATAAATAAAGTGACAATAATTAAAATGTAAAAAAAAACAGACCTGCACTTCCATCACTCACCCTAGCACTCTCTCTCTCTCACACACACACACAGAAATGAATGCATGCATGTGTAGAAACACTAAACAATGTTAACCAACATGCAACGTCTCACCTGGTCTCTCATGACCCTCCAAATAAGCTCTGCCATCCTGCAAGAGAAACACAAACAGGAAGCATCAGCACACAAACCACCTTTGAATCAGTCCTTGATTTTCTTTTTTTTGAATCCACTTACCACAAAGAGCTCTGACAACACACGAACAATTGCAGTGTGTCCCTCACTCCCACACGATGGCGCTCTATCCTCACCAGCAGCACCTTCACTGGCTCCACCTCACATAGACCTACAACACACACGGACTAAAATTAGTGCATGCATAAGTGTAGAAACACTACAATGTGGCTCTTGCTCACCTGGTCTCAAATGGTCCTCTCACTCAGCTCCTCCCTCCTGCTGAAAAACACAAAGACATTGGTTTTGGATACTAATCAAGTCAGTTCTTAAACTTGTAATATTTTGCTTGACTTCCAGCTGCAGCAGGGGCCTTACCTGAGCTCCACATTGCCCATGGCCTCAAAGTTGGATGGCCACTCAGCCACAAGCAGCTGCACACAGAAAGAAAGAAGGAGACATTAATGCATGCATAAGTTTTATTCTCCATCAAGCAGCAACTATGTCTCACACACACTAAACCCACACTGACCCCAGTGCCATCCATATAGTGACAAATACCCACAACTAAGCCTGACAACACTAAACTACACAACACAGCCTGTGCTTCCAACACTACCTGCTGATGGGCTTCCACACATATACAGTTCTGTCCGGATCCCAACTGCATAATGTGCTTCCACATACCAACACTGGTGCAACAGCCTGGAAATAGCAAACATACACTCTAAACTAGGGGTGTGCCATCTCAGTCACCTCACGATTCGATTACGATTCACAGTGCTACGATTCGATTATTCCCCGATTATCGATGCATCTCGATTAATCTTTTTTTCCTTCTTTGTTTCTCAGTTACTTGTAAAATAATGTATATTTTTACATATCTATTCATTGAAGTAAAACACGTTTATCCCTCTAAAAACAATAATAATAATACTAAAAATATATATTGTGTGGCTGTACTGACATGATTCTGATTTGATTATTTTATTATGAACATGTACAGGAAAAAAATATCTGTTAAAAAAGAAAAGAAAAAAGAGGGAAAGGAAATTGACAATATTTCCACTTCTATTACAATCTGATATCTTGATTTACATGTCCAGAAAGTAATCCTTTTAAATCTTATTGTATGTGAATGTCAGTCAGATTGTTTCTCATAAGGATTTTGGACACTATCCGGTCACTGCGCGTATTCTTACGTTTCCAGTCAACAGTGTTGACAGAATAAGCAACACTCGACGCTAACCCCTCAGTACAGAGCCGAGCAGTTCGCGTCGAGTTTCGCAGTTTTTTCGCCGACGAACACAGAGCCGTAGGCAGCCGCTTCGCCATGCTTGAATTGTTTTGAAGGGGGAGGGGCTTAGTCTGTTGTGCCACCCAGATTTGCTTCCCTCCGTGCAGTTTTCCCCTGACACACGTTCCTCTTCCACACGAAAACAGCATTGCACTCAAATTATGTCAAATTCCGCGTTAAAAATAGATTCAGATTTAATATATTCATAGATTTTAATCCAATTCCGCGATTCAGTGATCGCGCAAATCATAGGGCCCTATAATATGTCCGGGGGGCACGCGCTACTTTTTTTTCGTTCCGACCGCTGCATTTTCCTTCCGTTATTAAAAGAATCGATTTTTGAACATTTATGAATCGATTCTGAATCGTCAAGTGTCGCGTCACGATTAATCTATGAATCGGGCACACCCCTACTCTAAACCTAGTTGGACCCCAGTGCTCCCCCAACTAATCTAAGTCCCATCTAAAGTGCATTAAAGACAAAAGCAGGCACTTCCTTCTTTCTGATTTTAATACAAACATTCTCTCACTCAGTCATGGATGCATGCATACTGGTAGAAACACTGCACAATGTGGCCTTCATGCACCTGGTCTCAAAGGGTCCTCTGGATCAGCTCTGCCCACCTGCAGCAAAAACCTCAAAAGACTCATCTAAGCTGGAGCCCCACTCAGCCAGATGCAGCTACCTGCTGAACACAAAGGAACAAAAAAAAAAACAAAAAAAAAACAAAAAAATTATGTATGCCTCCAATAGTGGAGGCACACATAATGGTTGATTCCCAGCTTTAGTTTTTGGCAGTGGACCCACACAATCAGTGAGGACTTTATCAAACAGCTCACCTGTCACTGGAATGGGATGCAAGGGAGCAGGGGGATCACCTGGTTTGGTTTGCCAACAACCTGGTATACATGGCAGGAACGACAATAGTTAACAACATCAGACTTGAGTCCTGGCCAAAAGAAATGTTTAAGGACTCTGTGATAAGTTTTTGTAATGCCCATGTGTCCTGACCAAGAGTGGTCATGAGCTAAAGAGAGTACCTGTGTATGGTAGACTGTAGGCACAACCACCTGGTAGGTCACGCTCCAGTCCTCACCAGCCCAGCGACGCATCAACAAGCCACCGTCAAGAAGGTAAGCCACTTCCTTTTACTGAGCCTCTTCCTGCTCAACAACAGAAGAGAGACATTTTGAGAGAGTTATATCAGTGTTTTGGGCTGAAATAAACTCTTTTCAGGTGGAGAGAGGTGACACTGACTGATCAGGCTGGCTCTCAGCCTCAGTAAAGTGGCTGTCAGGGGACTGCCCTGTGACTAGGAAAGAATCAGACGGGTCAAGGTCATTATTCCTCGATGGGGCCCTGGTAACCACACATGCTGGGAAGATCTCAGGGTATTCTTGGGCAATGTCTGTCCCTGGGCTTGAATCAATCAGGCACAACCTTACCCCCAGCTAAATCATTCCACAAAATAAAGTCAATCCCTTTTACTGGTAAAGCTGGAAGGACTGCAACTTTAAAGAGCCCACTGACCAGAGGAGACTGAAGATGTATATTATGCAATGGAGCAGAGACAAATTTCATCCCCACACCCTGAACAGCTGCACTCAAGCCACAATATGACATAGGTGACAAAGATAAAATGCCTTCACGGATAATGGACTGGGATCCACCTGTGTGTCAGGATTTTTACTGGCTGCTGATCTTTTGGATCCCCACTTAATGAAACAAAGCCCTCAGAAATGAAAGGCTTAAAACAGGGGTCAGGCTTGTTGTCCTCAACTGATGTCTGGACGTGGACGTCCGACAGCCTCATGCTGTTGGAGATTAGAGGGTTGTTTATGCTTTAGTGATAGGCAATCAGCTATCAAGTGAGCTTTTTTCTGACAGTAGAAGCACTCAGGATGTACACGGGGAGGTGACCATGGACCCCTAGCCTTTTCAACCTTTTCAACAGGAGGGTGACCAGAACTAGACCCCGCTGGGCGTGACATAGGAACTTTGTCTGGGACAGAAGATAAAAACACATTTTATCACCAGCTCATAAGCACGCAGTATGGATTCTTTAAGCACATTATAACACAAGTTATCTGTTCACGACAAGGAAGACACAACCTCCTGTGCCTTACCTATGAGCTTGCAATGAAGCAGGACAGGCCACATCTCCTCAGACCACTTTAGTGCTGTAGCAATCCTCTCAAATGCTGTAAAACAGGAGTCAACCTCCGCCTCCCAAAATGTGGGCACCAAGGATATATTCCTACTCACATCAAAGCTTGGCTTTGTCAGGACCAGTGGAGATACAGAATTGTCAGACCCTTGTGAAATCTGTACAGAAGAAATTTTCATGGCCTCCAATTCAAGCTGGCGTAACTTAATCTCTTTTTCAGCCTCTATCTCCAACTTGCAAACTTGTAGTCTAAGGTCATAATCCGCTCTACGTACCCTCTCCTTTTCCTGTGCTTCCAGCTGGAGACGAGCGATTGTGACCTTGATCCTTGCATCTGAACTGGAGCCAGACGACCCTGGGGAAAAAGGGTCAAAGCGAGGAAAAGTGGCTGGAACAGCTTCACTCTCAATCCTAGCACCTCGGGGTGTATCATGTACAGCCTGTTCCCTTTTACCATCAGAAAGAGAGGAAACACTTGGACCAACAACTTCCTCCCCTAACTCAGCTGAAACAGGGTTAATAGGAACAAGCAGAACCTTCAACTCAGCAAGTTTTTCCACTATTGTGTTTTGAATTTGCTTTTTAAGACTAGTTTTCTGGACAGAAACTACAAGGACTCTTCAAAATTCTTTGGTTGGTTTATATTGACCCTGGGAAAAAGTATCCCTGAGGAGACCCCACTTGTGTTCCAACCTTAGTTGGTGGAAGCTCGGGATTTCAGGTCTGTAACACAAGCAACCAAAGCAAATGAACAGAGTCAGTGTAGGTGGCATCATTACAGTTAGTTTATTTGAAAACATCAAAATGGAACAAAATGGAAAAAGTGGGGGAGATGTGGACCAGTGGTTGTGCCAAACAAAACCAAAAAAGTTCCAATAAAACCAGGCCTAGATTACTGACTACCTGAGAAAACAAAGGAAACAAAAGACCTGGCTGAGCTCGCTAAAAAGATAAAGAGAACAAAATACAGGGGGGTGGCACCAACCAATAACCCTAGTGTGTTTATACAACAATAATTCCTACATGCTGCTAAATGTACAGGGTCCCCCAAACTCACCTGTCCACAAACACCCACCACACTTACTCTACTGCCTGATGCCACCAGAGGAAAAAGGCAATCTGCACCTGGAACACTGTGAAGCAGGGCAGGGGAGGAGAAAGAGGAAAAAAAAGCACACGGGCCATCCAGGCACGTAACAGCTGTATGTGTTGTGTATGCTCACACACTCAGACACACTCAGAGAAATGAATGCATGCATATCTGTAGAAACACTGACCAACATGCTCTCTCTCACCTTGTTTCTCATGGTCCTCTGGATCAGCTCCTCCATCCTGCACAGGACAAACACACTCTACATCAGATCCAGGTACAAACAGTCAAACCTATTTGAAACATTCTGCTACACTTCCACATTCAGCAGGGGGCGTACCTGAGCTCCACCCTGGATATGGCCTCATCCAAGCCAGAGCCCCACTCAGCCACATACAGCTGGAAAGAGAGAGACATTAATGGATATGTGTAAAAACACTGAACATCTGTCACTCTATCACATCTGGGTTTAAACTCAGCCTGGCGTCCACACACCACAGTCTAAAAGTCACAGTGCCAAACTCTAACATACATGTGGTCATACCAAACAAGTCAGACATATAAAGCCAACTATTACACACATCTACTTATTTAATTCATGTCTAAAGTCAAAGTGGTACAGCTAATGGTTACCTATAAGTCTTACTATTGCATCCAACACCTCACAGTTTAAACTCTTACACTATGGCACCCAGACACCACAGGCCAACAGCCAAAACATACAGCTCTCTAACATAGGTTTGGTCTGTTTAAACAAGAAAAGGACAGAGTTTTTAAAAGTCTATCAAGTCTAAGTGGTGCATCTAACACCTCACAGTTTAAAGCCTGAGAATCTGACATCCACACAGCACAGCCTGCACTGTTTCATCTACATATCAACTATTTGTCTAAAAATTGACCTAAAACTCAAATTATTACAACTACATTTACTCTCTGGCAGTCCTCACAGATGGCTGTAAACAAAGAAAAGTCATATACCTTGCAGAAAGGATGGACAGTGGAAAAGTGGCAGAAAGTTGATTTTTCTGATGAATTATCCTTTAACTGCATCCCAATAGCTGCAAATACTGCAGAAGATCTGATGGAACCCACATGGACCCAAGATTCAACCAGAAAACAGTCAAGTTTGGTGGAGGAAAAATCATGGTTTGGGATTACATCCAGTAAGGGTGTGCAAGAGATCTGCAGAGTGGATGGCAACATCAACAGCCTGAACTATCAAGAAATTCTTGCTGCCCATCACATTCCAAATCACAAGAGAGGGCAAATTCTTCAGCAGGATGGCACTCCTTCTCATCAAAGTTCCTGAAAGTGAAGCAGGTCAAGGTGCTCCAGGATTGGCCAGCCCAGTCACCAGACATGAACATCATTGAGCATGTCTGGGGTAAGATGAAGGAGGAGGCTTGGAGGATGAACTGTGGGAGTCCTGCAAGACTGTTTTCTTTGCCATTCCAGATGACTTTATCAATAAGCTATCTCAGTCATTGCAGAGACGTATGGATGCAGTCCTCCAAGCTCATGGGAGTCATACACGATATTAATTCTTTTTTCCAAGGCACCATGACTTTATGTTCTGATGTTATTGTAGCATGTTTGTGTATTCAAAATAAAGAATAATTTGTAAAGCACATTATTTTTGTATGCGACAAGACTTTTGTCCAAGCACAATCTGACCTTTCTGTCCTAATTAAATGGTAAAACTCAATGAATGATACAAAACTTTATTGTGGTATAACAGGCATAATCTAAAGAGCTTTGCCTTTCATATAAGCTATTTCTGATTCCAGTCAAGTTATTATTTGTTTTTTCTCCAACTTGGATGAGTGACAAGACCTTTGTCATGGACTGTATATGCTTCCACCTACAGACAATACTGACACAAGAACAAACACTCTAAACTTACACCGACCTCAATGCTTTTCACACACACTGAATCCATCCACAACTGAGCCTTGACAATACTCAGCCAGACCCAAACTCCAATGCACCTGGATACAGAACAAAGCCCATCTAAACTGAGCTGAAGACAGGCCTGCACTTCCAACACACATCCTAGCACTCTCTCTCAGTAACACACACACACACACACAAATGAATGCATGCATGTGTAGAAATACTAAACAATGTTAACCAACATGCAACGTCTCACCTGGTCTCTCATGACCCTCCAAATAAGCTCTGCCATCCTGCAAGAGAAACACAAACAGGAAGCATCAGCACACAAACCACCTTTGAAACAGCCCTTGATTTTTTTCTAATCCACTTACCACAAAGAGCTCTGACAACACACAACAGCCACGGTGTGTCCCTCACTCCCACAGGATGGCGCTCTATCCTCACCAGCAGCACCTTCACTGGCTCCACCTCACATACACCTACAACACACGGACTAAAATTAGTGCATGCATAAGTGTAGAAACAATACAATGTGGCTCTTGCTCACCTGGTCTCAAATGGTCCTCTCACTCAGCTCCTCCCTCCTGCTGAAAAACACAAAGACATTGGTTTTGGATACTAATCAAGTCAGTCCTTGAACTTGTAATATTTTGCTTGACTTCCAGCTGCAGCAGGGGCCTTACCTGAGCTCCACATTGCCCATGGCCTCAAAGTTGGATGGCCACTCAGCCACAAGCAGCTGCACACAGAAAGAAAGGAGGAGACATTAATGCATGCATAAGTTTTATTCTCCATCAAGCAGCAACTATGTCTCACACACACTAAACCCACACTGACCCCAGTGCCATCCATATAGTGACAAATACCCACAACTAAACCTGACAACACTAAACTACACAACACAGCTTGTGTTTCTACACACAGTGGTTCCATCCCTGCTTCAGCAGGCCGACAGTCACATGACCACCCTGACTGATGAGTCCTTGAGGTTTTTTTCTCCAGGTCTTCCACTCAGATGCAGTACACACACGGTTGCTGGGGAGTGTACACAAATGAATCCTTCAGTGTAGAAACACTGAGCAGTATTGGCCAACATGCATCCTCATGGTTCTCTGGATCAGCAGCTCCTCCACCCTGCACAACACACAAAGAAACACACTCAACATTAGCCACAGGTGCTAGGCAAGTCAAACTCTGGAAGTTAAAACATCTTACAACACTTCCACAGGCAGCAGGGGGCGTACCTGGGCTCCACACACAAATACATGTTTAAATGTAGAAACACTGAGCAATGTTGACTTATGTGCTTTCTCTTACCCTCTAATGATTCTCTAGAGCAGCTCATCCTTCCTGCAGAGAAGGCACATGCACACACAGGCTTTGGATATTTAACCTGGAATTTTCAACATTCAGCAACACTTCAAGGTGCAGCTGAGGGCCCACACTGGCCATGGCCTCATCCACACTGCTGAACAATTAAGCCTGGCAACAAGACATGCAACTCAACCCATGCTGCCAACACTATCTGCTAGTGATGGGTAGATGAGGCATCATGACACATTGCCAGACTGTATTGATACTGTGTCACTGAATACTGACACCTGCTGGACCTTAAAAATCCCTACAGGCAACCTAGTTGACAGACTCAACTGACACTGATCTGATGACCTAGTATATACAATAATATAACTTAAGTTATTGTATTATATTTTGTATTATTTCATATCTTCATTTAAATTTAAAATCTTTGATATTTTTAGATACAGTCAATAAATAATGTGAACATGTATCATAACATGAAAATCTAAGTGAACGTGTTGTGAATGAGGATGCTTGTGGACTGGGATTTTCTTTTTTTAACAAATTTTTATTTAAAAAAAAAAAAACGTTTTGAAATAAAGTCTGTTACACTTTTTTGATACAACTTCTCCAGCTGTAGAAAACACCCGCTCACACGGAACAGATGAGGATCCGATATGAGATCAAAATGGTCCCACACGGTGGAAACCTTTCTTTTGGCTTGAGGCTGCTCCATAATTGTTGATTAATTTGACAATGAACCGCAAAAGATCAGAGATTCTTTTGGCAGATGCATCCCGTTAACATATGCGCTTCTTTATAAACAGTTTGGCGCGTCAGTGTCAGTTCCTATATCAGTCATGTGACTTTCTTTAAACGACAAGCGCACCGACACGGGTTTTGCACTATGAGCTCGACGCATCGGTGTTGCCGGAGCCATCACTACTATCTGCCAATAGGCTTCCATATATACACAATTATGTCCAGACCGCAACTGCATATATGCTTCCACTTACCGACAACACCGACGCAACAGCCCAGCAAAAGCAAACACGCTCTCCAAACCTATGCAGGCCGAGTTTCTTCCACACACTGAATCCATCCACAACTAAGCCTTGCCAACACTTGGCCAGTCCCAAACTCCTAAGCGGCTATACTGGTTACAAAGCCCATCTCAACCGAGCTAAAGACACAAGCCTGCACTTCAACACTCAGATCTCTCTCACACACACATACGCGCGCATAAGTGTAGAGCCGATGAGCGACGCCAGGCGCGGTGCTTTCTCCCAAATGGTCTCGGCTGCTCCGCTGGATCCCTTCGTCCGTCCTGCGGAAACCCGGCACATAAACAAACATGTTAGCCTCTGGTCACAAATCAACTCAAACTCTGCATTTTAAACGTTCTGTGTGGGCCTTACCTGGCCTCCACGTCCGCCATTTTTCCTCTGGACTGCTCCGGACACGTGAACCTCCTGTCTCGCGCCGAAGTTCCAGCTCCACTAGGCCTGAATCGTCTCTCTGCTCTCAGCCACAGCTTTCACTGTGCACCAGGAAGCACAATAACAAATAACCTGCTAAACATGAACACACAGGCTTCTTCTGTCTACAGGTAACGAGTTCAGTTCGCTCCACTAACCAGAAAAAGAGCTTCAACAAAACAGAACATCACGGATGTATCCTGTATTCCACAGCAAAATCGAGCAAGTGTTACCCCAACGCCTTATAAGCAGCACTACATAAAATTCTGCCCTGCTATTGGCTGAGCCCTCTCCTCCCCGGTCACATGGGTTTGATTAGCGCAGGGGCAACAGGTGCGACTGGTTTTTGGCGCGGCTCAAACTGGACTCTGATTGGACGGGACTAATGGGTGAAGTGGTAGGAGGGACCTGCGGTGACTGCCCTCATAAAGCAGCAGTAACGTCTGAATGGGGGTCCAACACAGGTGTTTGAAATTATCACAGGTTGCCAGGGGTTCACTTTCAGTCTGACTCCATGGCTTTATGCATTAAAGACTTCAATCTGAATCAGTTTTATTGGCCAGATTTATGCATACACACAAAAACATATATATATATATATATATATATATATATATATATATATATATATATATATATATATATATATATATATATACATATATATACATATACATATACATATACATATACATATACATATAGATAGATATATAGATATAGATGTTATATATGGTATGTTCAAAAGCAAAGTCAACCAGTGAATCTGCTGTCAATTGTCTTCCAACATGGTCATTATAACCATGTTACAATATGAAGTAGTATCAACAGTTTACCAAAAGCTCCCTACTTAAATTTCTTTCAAAGGTGTGTGTCACCTGTGGCCTTCCCATCACAACTACTCAGCAAAATCTCCAGTTATGTTTTTGCTCCACACATACACACAGAGTGAGCTCTCAGTAGGAAGAGCTCACTTGATTTTACTTTAATTAGTGTTTAAGGTTCATGAGGCATGTCTTATTGTTTCAGTTCATGCACAGTAAAACTGTCAAATCCATTCAACAGTCCTTATTGGGAAATGTGTCTGCAAAAGAGTTAAGAAATATCAAAAGAGGCAACACAACAGAGTTTATTTGGACTTTTACACACATAATAAAGACCTCAAAACAAATAAAGTCTCATTAAAAGACATCATACAATCACAATCTAAAGAAAAAATGAAGTAAACTAACAAAAAAAACAGTACACAAAATACAAAAACAGTAAAAACTATACAATATGCTAATTTACATGATGTTGGAGGGGTGAAGAGTAGGATCCTGTGGGAGAGAGAAAAAACATGGACAAATGAAATGTTAGACCAGACCAGTCCACAACTAAACAGTAATTGTCACACTAAAGAATACAAATTGATCATATGATCAGTGACTACATCAGACACATCATTCGCTGATATATGTGAAAATATGCATTTAGCTGTTTTTGTAGGACACAGACGTCCTTAGGTTGATAGCAAGCTGGGGGAAAATACAAAAACTCAAAACCTAAACATCATCATCATCATCATCATAAAGAGGAGGAATCCAATCAGTAAATAAATCAGTTGGGTTTTCAACATCTGACAGAAGACGAGTCTCAGCCAGAGAGGCCATCTGGTGTGTGATTGACCTATAGACCTTACAGTGACACTTCTAATGCAGGGAATAATACAACATCCAATCAGACTGAACACGCTCGCACCAATAAGGATACCAGTGATTCCTTGCAGTAGCGATGAATGGGCATAAAATGACATCTGTAGCACGACGAGGTTCAAACCTCAGCTACGACTTTTCACCACCTCCAACTCCAAATGCGTGTCGGGCAGTCCCATTAAACTGCAGCACAAACTTTTCTGATATTTCTTGCAGATAATCCTCTTCTGGTCCCGCTTTCTTGTTAAATTCGTGCAGAGATTTCTGTAGAAGAAAGGCCTTGTTTAGCCATGGCTAAAATAATCTGGCTGTAAGGTTCCAGGGACATTTTGGTTGGGCGCGCCGCTCTGACAGGAACCAGGCTATCTCCTTCTTCCTGGCCGCTGGATTCTGCCGTTCGCCCAAACGCGAGATTATTATAAATAAAGAACAGTAGGTGGCGAAAATTCTGCAGCCGGTAGCAGCAGCAGGTCTCCGTTAAACAAAAGAAGAAGAAAACAATGACAACATCCGGTCTGTGGGCACGAGAAAACGGTCCTTTTTTGTTTCTGCTTCTTTGTGATTTTGTATTTTGTTACGCTAAGTAGAGAAAGAAAATCTAAGTTATTTTTAAATTTCGAGGATTCCCTTAAGACCCACAAAAAAGTAAAATGTTTTTTGTATTTTAAAACGAAAATCAAATAAGCACTTTATTTTATTTTTCTAAATATCAGCGTTTGAAGGAAAATTCAAATCCCAAAAGATACACGGACCCTTTTGTCTCTGTATGTTAATATTATAGTGTCACAGAGTTTTGATATTTGTAATATAAACTGAAACATTATCATATAAACTTCAACCAACCACGTATTACGAACACGCTCCTCTTCTTAGCTGCGTGAAGAGCTGATCCATTATATTCAGATGCGTAAGGTCATGAATGCAAATAAACTCCGCCAGGACAAGGAGGTGATTGGACAACTACACCAAACGTAGCGGTGATTGGCTCCTGCCAGACCACATGTCAAACATGAAGCGCCGGTGGAAAAGCTCAGTTCTGAAGGTGCAGGCTTCTCCCTTTTGGCCCAAAAGGCCACACTACTGCCTGAATATAGGCGGTCCGCTCTCACCCATCTTTCTATTTGACTGAATGTAATGACGGTGCATCTAAAATTCACTTTGCGTCCTCTGTGAATCCACCTGAACACACACACAACACTTCTTCTTTACAAATTCTCATTTTAATGATACAGAATTCAGTGGAAATATGAATAAACGTAACATCAAACCTGAACAGAGAAACATTTAAGTACTGATGTCAAATTGCTTTGCAACTTAAAAACATGCCAACTCCCTGATCGTGTTACAGTACGCCCAAATCTTCTCCCAGTGGAAGTTTGGGAAGGAATTAATGAGTGCTGTTTAAAAAAAAAAAGAATAAAGGATTAAAGGTGACTATAGATAATGGTTTTCTTTACTGGCCTTACTGAAAGAGGACGGCTCACAAATCTTATATCTCATCTTACAACACTTCCACATGCAGCAGGGGGCGTACCTGGGCTCCACACTGACCATGGCCTCATCCGAGCTGGAGTCCCACTCAGACAGATGCAGCAAGATACAACTGACGAGAAAACGGTCCTTTTTCGTTTCTGCTTATTTTTGATTTTGTATTTTGTTACGCTAAGTAGAGAAAGAAAATCTAAGTACTTTTTAAATTTTGAGGATTCCCTTAAGACCCACAAAAAATTAAAATGTTTTTTGTATTTTAAAACGAAAATCAAATAAGCACTCTTTTTTTATTTTTTTAAATATCAGCGTTTGAAGGGAAATTCAAATCCCAAAAGATACACGGACCCTTTTGTCTCTGTATGTTAATATTGTAGAGTCACAGAGTTTTGATATTTGTAATATAAACTGAAACATTATCATATAAACTTACACCAACCACGTGTTACGAACACGCTCCTCTTCTTAGCTGCGTGAAGATCTGATCGATTATATTCAGATGCGTAAGGTCATGAATGCAAATAAACTCCGCCAGGACAAGGAGGTGATTGGACAACTGCACCAAACGTAGCGGTGATTGGCTCCTGCCAGACCACATGTCAAACATGAAGCGCCGGTGGAAAAGCTCAGTTCTGAAGGTGCAGGCTTCTCCCTTTTGGCCCAAAAGGCCACACTACTGCCTGAATATACAAGACAGAACAAAATGATGGAGTCTACACTGTGTTAAAATTATTATGCGAGTGATCTTTTCTTGAAAATCTGGACGGCTGCTGTTCAGAAACAAATGCTGTTTTAGTGTGATGTATCTAAGACCTTGAGCTTTAATAAAACCCTTTTGTTGGAATCTACAAAGCTTTCTCATATCCTTTATCACAGACGACATGTATGTAAGTGTGGTGGAAATATACTTTCTTCCTGATGAGAAGTGAAATAAAATTCTTTAGACAGTAACTGTCCGTCACACTAAAGTATACAAATTGATCATATGATCAGTGACTACATTCCTTTAGGTTTAAGTAGACACATCATTAGCTGATATATGTGAAAATATGCATTTAGCTGTTTTTGTAGGACACAGACGTCCACAGACGTTGATAGCAAGCTGGGGGAAATACAAAAACTCAAAACCTAAACATCATCATCATCATCATAAAGAGGAGGAATCCAATCAGTAAATAAATCAGTTGGGTTTTCAACATCTGACAGAAGACGAGTCTCAGCCAGAGAGGCCATCTGGTGTGTGATTGACCTATAGACCTTACAATGACACTTCTAATGCAGGGAATAATACAACATCCAATCAGACTGAACACGCTCGCACCAATAAGGATACCAGTGATTCCTTGCAGTAGCAATGAATGGGCATAAAATGACATCTGTAGCACGACGAGGTTCAAACCTCAGCTATGGCTTTCACCACCTCCAACTCCAAATGCGTGTCGGGCAGTCCCATTAAACTGCGGCACAACGTTTTCAGATATTTCTTGCAGAAAATCCTCTTCTGGTCCCGCTTTCTGATTTCTGTAGAAGAAAGGCCTTGTTTAGCCGTGGCTAAAATAATCTGTGAGGTTCCAAAGACATTTTGGTTTGGTTGTGAAAAAGAAGATGAAAACAAATGGATGCCAATAATTATGTCCATCATATGTTTTATGTATGTAAATTTTATTTCACTATATGGAAACATTTTTGTTGTTGTTCAATAACTCTGGACATTTTATTAAATATTCTGATTCTACAAAACCGCTTGATTTCCATTTATTTCTGAAGCTATTCTAAACTGTACTTAAAATTCAGCAGTGCCAATAACTTTGAGCAGGACTGTAAATAAAAGAACATATTTATTAACATGACATAATCAATACACAAACAAATTTGTCAAAAGTCCTGAACATAGACACTTTCAAAAAATCCAAAATATACATTTCTTGTATCTTGTGAACAGCTATATCACAGTCCATCAGCCAACAGCCCACCATACAAATCAAGTGACAATTAACGAGGCATCAGCTCCGAGCCTATGCATGGTAATGTTATCAGGATGTTAGCATGGACTCTGCAGGCTGTTCCAGAGGCACATGCTTTAACACACAGTGTGAAGTATCCATGCTGTGTAGTGAATAAAACAGTAGAACTATAGATAACAAGTACACTGATTAAGACAGAGCATTCACCTGGGTCTTCTTCATGCAGCATGAATGTTTGTCATGATGTAAACCAATAAAGAAGAAAACAGGGCAAAGAAAAAATGAAATGAGAAATGTTCTCTTGCATTGTAATGTTTGTCTAAGAACCATCTTCAGTAGTTTCAGCCACAAAGTGATCATGAGTACTTCAGTGCTGTAAAACCAGAAAATCTAATAGTACCTATTCACATACAGCCCCACTTTAAAGGTGTGACTGTAGAGAGCGTTTGTAGCCGTGGAATAACTGAAGCAGGCACACGCACGCACGCACGCACGCGCGCACGCACGCACGCACGCACGCACGCACGCACGCACACACACACACACACACACACACACACACACACACACACACACACACACACACACACACACACACACACACAAAAGCCAGCACACAGGCTAAACAGGGCTGAGGTCAGAAGTCCAAGTCTCCCCACCACAAACCGTTAAAAAAAAAGAAAAAAATTAAAAATTAAAAAAATAATAAATACATGGAGTTAACCATTCACTTATATTGTCTGTAAATTTGAATGTTGCAACAAGCATTTGGATTTAGTTCCAAAACCTCCACACTACCAGAGATTCAATTCTGCTGGGGAAATGCTGAACCCTGGAATCACCCTGTAAAATATCAATGAAGAGTTTGTTTTTAGTTGTGAAATCCACAGAGGTTAGACCCTCCAAATCCCCAGCAAAAACAATAGAGAAAACAGTCCAGTCTGGACAGACCTCAGAACTTCAGCGTCCCCCAAATGCTCCAGGTTCATGGTGTCGATCACTTGATGGACTACAGGTTTGTTTAGAAACAGCTGTGAGTGATATGGAGAAAATCCACACTGACAATTATTTCTTTTAGGGGGGAAATATTTTAAAACCTCAGGTAAACTTACGACATGTAATATGTGAACGTCATTTGATGCCAGCGTAATAAAAGTTAAAAAAAAAAAAAAGAATAACATTACAATATATATATAATTTTATATTTCAATGAGGTTATATATTGGGATGTAAAACATTTTTTGGAAATAAATAAAATGAATCACTTGGGGCCCCAAGGCTCATTTTTGCCCCACAAGGCTAATCCAGCACTGACAACAATGACTTTCCATATGTGTAAAAACAGCTGGTATTTAGTTCTAAATGAATGCACTACCAAGAAATACCACCAACCCACATGTACACAGAAGCAATGTTCAATTCATGTCCATCTGAAATAATGACAGCACCACACAGACGGCTGGTCTGATTGAAAAAACAGTGATACAGACGTCTGCTGCTGAGGGTCCACGTTAACTGTGTGAACCAATCACAGTCGGAAATCCAACGTATATGTGGTGGAAAAATACTTTCCTCCTTTTGAGAAGTGAAATAGAATTCTTTAGACAGTTATTGTCTTTTGATGCTTTATTATAAAATAAGGTTTACAGAGTAATCCATTTCTGCAGAAAGGACAGAGCTCACGCAGCATCAAATGCTACAGAGGTCTGACCCCAGGTTACAAGTTACAAGAGAACTTATGCCTGTTTCTCACATACCAGCATGGCAAGGATGGCAGGGAGACAAAATAATCTGAAGGTCAAATAATAGAGATAAGTTGTAAGTTGTGCTCGGAGGCAGCGGAGACATAACAGGTGTCCTCACAAAGTACAGTAAACAAAGTACATTAGGCCACTACAGGTCATGTTATATGTACTTCACCCAGAATTGAATATACGAGTTCATGAGAATATACGAATGCTTGATAAAAGAGCATATGGTTATATGATAAATTGACATTACAATTCCCCCTTTGGCCATAAAATGGCCACACCAAAGTATATACAAATTGATCATATGATCAGTGACTACATTCCTTTGGGTTTAAGTAAACACATCATTAGCTGATAAATGTTAAAATATGCATTTAGCTGTTTTTGTAGGACACAGACGTCCTTAGGTTGATAGCAAGCTGGGAAAAATACAAACAGTCAAAACATCAATATCATCATCATCACAAGTCTCAGCCAGAGAGGCCATCTGGTGTGTGACTGACCTATCAATAGACCTTACATTGTTGCTCTTGTTGGTGACACAGAGCTTTACTCTGTAGTCCAGGGGTGTCAAACTGTTCCACAAAGGGCCGGTGTGGCTGCAGGTTTTTGTTCCAAACAATCAAGAACACACAGTTTGACCAATCAGCTTTCTGAAGACTGAGATCAGTTGATTAAATGAGTCAAGTCTGGTGTGCTGCTGCTTGGTTGGAACAAAAACCTGCAGCCACACCGGCCCTTTGTGGAACAGGTTTGACACCTCTGCTGTAGTCACTTGGTTGGAGCTTGGCATGCTACTGGTGGAGGAGGGCGCTCTTTCACCCCTCACTCTTATATTGCAGACGGTTCCACCGCAGCTGCAGGTTAGGGGCAGCGCACGGCGTGCACCCCAGTTGTCTTCCTCACCGTCTGGATGAGTCAGTTTTCCCTAGACCATTATTCTGGGTCTAAAGAATTTATGTGGCCTCCTTTGCTTTGATTCTCTGGTGGCTGGTTGTCGGCCTTTGGTTCAGGAACCCGTTTGCAGTGGCTGGCGTGTACCCATGCGGCCTTCTCCGCAACCTTTACAGCTGTCTCAGTGGTCAGCAGAACCTGGAACGGGCCCTGGAATCGCCTTTGTTTCCAGTGACGGCGTCTGTGGTCTTTGATGAGAACCCAGTCTCCAGGCTGTAAGTTGTGGAGGACTGCTGTGGCTGCAGATGGCAGGGCACTTTTCACCTGTGAATGTAATGCTGATAAGGTTGTAGACAAGTTGGCACAGTATCTCAACATAGCATCATCACATGCACCTGTGGTAAGGGGAGGGCGCCTAACTGGACCTACTGGATGATATGAACAATGATGACGTATGTCAAACCCAAGATAGTCTGACACTTCTTTCAGGGCTTGGTTGACAAAACCTGGTCCATTGTCACTGCTGATGACTGAAGGAATTCCCCACTAGGGCTGGGCGTTATATGGATATAAAAGATATATCGATATATTTTTAAATGGGATATGAAATTAGAATTAGTTCAAACTTGCGCTGTGATTCTTGTTCCAAGCAAGCTGCTAACCCGGAGCTCTCAGCACCGCTTCCAGAGCTGAATGGGTGGCTGAGGATGCAGTGCTTCGGTCACATATTACACTTGGCTATTGGTGAGTGCAGTGTTGTAAGCAGTATTCAGATATTTTACTTTAAACAAAAACTTATTAAAATGTTAGTTTTTCTTTATTTTCTTTTGTGTGTCTGTCTCCAACTTTGTGTTTTATGCTGCTATTTCGGCCAGGTCTCTGTTGAAAAACTGATTGTTAAATAGAGGTTAAATAAATTAATCGTGACATGTGACATGTCATATTTGGCTTTGACTTTGACTGAACACTTGCTCTCACTTTGTGATAAAAATATCGGGATATATATCGTAAATCGATATTCAGCCTGAAGATATCGGGACATGACTTTTGGTCCATATCGCCCAGCCCTATTCCCCACCTAGGAATAATTTCAGTTAGCAGTGCTTTAGCCACAGCTCCAGCATCCTGTTTGGAAGAGGGGAAAACTTCAACCCATTTGCTGAACATGTCAACAATTACAAGACAGTATCTTTTCCCTTCACTTGGTGTTAGTTCAATGAAATCCATCATTAAATGTTCAAAGAGTTTGTCAGGAGGTGGATGACCAGCAGGTGGTATAGAGATGGATGCTGGAAGGAGGATGGCATCTAGCAATGCAGACACAAGTTTATGGTGTGAGATGGGCTTGCCAGAAGATGTAAGAAATCCTCTATGTCGCCAGAGGGCCCCAAAATCGTGCACCACTCCAAACGCATAACGCGAGTCTGTGTAAATATTCACAGTTTTACCTGAAGCCAGTTTACAGGCTTCAGTCAGAGCTACAAGTTCTGCAGCTTGTGCTGAAAAGTGTGGTGGCAGTTTGCCACTGAGCAAAATGTCATGTGGTGTCACTATTGCAAAACCCACTGGAGCAGCACCTGTGTCCACGTTGCGAGACGCCGAACCGTCCACAAACAGCTCCATGTCTGCATTTGGTATGGGCTGAGTGGAAAGATCTGGTGTGGGTGTGCAAACTTCATCAAGAATATGAAGACAGTCATGTGCTTCTCCATCTGCTGCAGTTGGGAGGAGAGTTGCTGGATTAAGTACACTGCATCTTTTAATAGTAATGTTAGGCATATCAAGCAAAGTAGTGTGATATCTTAACCAGCGCTGTGCAGAGAGATGAGAGGTCTTCTGTGTGTGCAGAATGTGAGCAACAGCATGAGGAACCATAAGAGTCAAATCTCCATAACCTACAATATCACGTGATGCAACCACAGCCTTCTCTGCTGCAGCTACAGCACACAGACAGAGAGGGAGACCAGCGGCAACAGCATCAAGCTTGGTGGAAAAATAAGCTACAGCTCTCAGTCTACCCCCATGTTCCTGTGTCAAAACAGAGGACATGTATCCGTCCTTCTGGACAACAAACTGAGTAAAGGGAAGGTCAGGGTTTGGCAGTCCCAGTGTGGGAGCAGCCTTTGTCAGTTTGGTCAGTCCAGGTCAGTTTGTCATGTGCACAAAGATTGTTACCATGAATCATGGAAGAGAGAGGTGCCTCTCTCTGAATAATTTAGTATCCACTGTCTGCCATATGACGTCATGCCTAAGAAACTCATCATTTGCTTTTTGGTGATTGGTTTTGGTACAGATTGAACTGCTTCAATACGTTTGGGAGAGAGAGATTTGCCCTCTGCTGTGATCACATGTCCCAAATATGTAACACAAGTCTGAACAAACTGCAGTTTTGACAAGCTAGCTTTATGGCCATTGTTTGCTAGGTGTTTTAGCAATGCTATTGTATCTGTTTTACATGCTTCCTGTGATGGACTACAAATCATCAACATACTGTAACAAGACAGAACCTAAAGGCAAATGGAGGCTCTGTAAATTGTCACGCAGTGCACTGTGGAATACTCCAGGACTTTCTGAATATCCCTGTGGACAGCGAGTCCAAGTGTAGCCCTTACCATCAAAAGAAAACGCAAAGCAGAATTGACTGTCTGGATGAACGGGAACGGAGAAAAAAGCATTTGTGAGATCAATGACAGAAAAATGAGAGGCATTAGGTGGAATTAATGACAGAATTGGATGTGGATTTGAAACTTGAGGCGCGTGCGGATGTATTGCAGCATTTACTGCTTGCAAATCTTGCACAAGTCGCCACTCAGTGGGTTGATCTGCGTCTGGGATTTTCTTAACCAGAAAAATTGGTGTTCTGACAGGGGAGTCATCGCACGGAACTATAACTCCAGCCTTTAAAAGTGAATCAAAAACAGGCCTGATACCTTTTAGCGCTTCTGGTTTCAATGGATATTGTCTCATGCATGGTCTGTACTCTGATTTTGGGTGAACTACAAGAGGTGTGGCTCCCTCAATAAGCCCCACGTCATATTTGTGACGCGCCCACAAACAGGGCGGCACCTCAGATAGATCAGCCATGTCAACTGATGTGTCATGTAAAAGCATGCAAGGTGTGGTGTGTGTATTAGGAATCAAACAAATGGTTCTGTCGACAAAGGCAGTAGATGGAAGTTTTGTTTTCTATACATCAGCCCTTTCGCTGTACAGTGTTCTGGGATCCCCATTCATGGGCCTGAAATCAGAGAGGGTCTGTTGTCTGTGGAGCCATGGTCCCATATCCTGCCATGTCCAGTGGGCAGGTTTCGCCAGCGACACGTGTGGAGACGCACCATCAAACAGTTCATCTTGTGAATGAGAGACAGATACAGAGACAGCAGCAGCCTTCTTTGTCCAATAAATACATGTCATATTCAATTTCTGCACTTCAAGTGGCTTTCTGTTCCAAACTTTCTCAAACCTTTCACCTGGCCCTTCTGAAACATGTGCTGTGCAGTGTAGTGAATCAGGTGATATGTCCTGTAGTGTGTGAGCAAAGCTGGTCTTCATTGCAAGCAGTGTGTGAGTGTGTGTTACCTCCTGTAGTCTGTGAGTCAGTGTCGCTGTGGTCAGATTGCTCCTCTCCTCCCGCCCCGTCCCGCCCTCACTTTGCAGCAGTTGTAGTCTGCACAGTGCCATTCTTCTGAGGACAGTCTTTAGCCCAGTGTCCTTGCTGATGACAGTCAAAACAGATGTTGGGGTCATATCGCCAGTGTCCACCTCCACCGTATTCACGTTCTCGTCCCCGACCTCAGCCACATCCTTGTCCGCCAGCCACAGGTTGAACACCCCTGTACATGGTCAAGGCTGCTGTGTGTAGGTCCTCGTTGACTTTGTCTGTCTTTCTCCTCTGTTGATAGTGGTCTCAGCATGTACAGCGTGTTGTCTGAGATCATTTAATCAAGCTTTGTCCCTTATTGCCAGATGTGTTCTCACCCAGCTGTGGGAGTTCTTCTCTCTGCTGTGACACAGTCCTGGTCTGTAAAGCATCAGGTTTAGATGTGGTTGAATCAGGGGATGAGGATGATGTTGGTGGAGGTGATGAAGTTTCTGTTAGACGTCTGGAGGATCCTTCCTGTTCCCAGATCCCCACCAGGCTCATGTGGCAGTGGAGGTGCGGTCGGAGGGCAGGAGTTGAGGTCACGATCCACCTTGACATATTGACTCAACAGAAGGACAAGGTGTATTAGTTTTTTTTCCGTAAGGAATGTCATGTACTTTTGTGTTTGTTTCTTTTCCCTACTGCTTCCTCTATCCACACTTTCATTGCTTTTTTGTTCTTTTCAATCTCCAAAGAAGTATACAACGTGCTAGTGTGTCCAGATTGTTTTTTGTCCTTTTTTCGTGTTTGTGCTCTTAATCTTCTCCTTCTTTCCCTCTCCTCTGCTTCTTTTCTCCACATGCTATATGCCTTCCAGTCTGCTTTAAACTGTTCATGCTTCTCTGGTTTACGTTTGGACAACGCTGCATGCTGCTCTGCACTTTTTTTTTCCTTTTGCCTCCAAACATGTCTTCAATTGATCCAATTGTCTCAGGCTAAAGCTGCCATTTCCTGGAAACCCCAAATCAACCCATTGTTTGAACTGATTCATGCTTCCAGGATTTTTCTCCATCATCAGTTTTATTATTGGTGGGAGGATTTTGGGAGTTGGCTCCACTTTGGACTTCACCTTACCTCACCTTACTCTGACTTTTACCCATCCTTTATCTCTGATTATTTTGTCTCTTGTATTCACAGAATAAACTGCTCCACTTTTTCAAGCAGATACACCAGAAATCCTCAAATACTACAATAATAACCAAGACACGTCTGTCTGCAAGTGCTTATGCGAGATATACCGGTTTGATTCCCTGATTAACTCTGCAAACTTTCACAAGCAACATCAAAACACTTCTCACCGTGTGTGATTCTTTCCCCTTAAATCCTTCGGGATTGGAGCGATGACCGGGCTCCGTCTGAGGACAGCTTCTCACCCACAGGGAGGAATCTTTCTTTGCAGCTGGCTTTTCTGTCTTTCCAACAGAGTCCAGATCACACGTCCAATCTCATCCTCGTCACCAAGTTTGTGGTGGAAAAATACTTTACTCCTTATGAGAAGTGAAATAGAATTCTTTAGACAGTTATTGTCTTTTGATGCTTTATTATAAGATAAGGTTTACAGAGTAATCAATTTCTGCAGAAAGGACAGAGCTCACGCAGCATCAAATGCTACAGAGGAGCTGATCAAGAGGAGCTGCTCATCTCTGGATCAGCAGCTCCTCCATCCTGCACAACACACAAAGAAACACACTCAACATTAGCCACAGGTGCTAGGCAAGTCAAACATCTTACAACATTTCCACATGCAGCAGGGGGCGTACCTGGGCTCCACACTGGCCATGGCCTCATCCAAGCTGGAGTCCCACTCAGCCAGATGCAGCTACCTGCTAAACACACACAGACAAATACATGTTTAAATGTAGAAACACTGAGCAATGTTGACTTATGTGCTTTCTCTTACCCTCTGGTGATTCCCTAGAGCAGCTCATCCTTCCTGCAGAGAAGGCACATGCACACACACACTTTTGATATTAAAACTAGAATTTTCAACATTCAGCAACACTTCAAGGTGCAGCTGAGGGCCCACACTGGCCATGGCCTCATCCACACTGCTGAACACGCACCCTATACCCAACCCAGGGCCATCCACACCAAGTTACCCACAATTAAGCCTGACAACAGGACCCCCAACTCAACCCATGCTGCCAACACTATCTGCTGATAGGCTTCCACATATACACAGTTGTGTCCAGATCTCAACTGCATATATGCTTCCACTTACAGACAACACCGACACAACGGCCCAGCAAAAGCAAACGCGCGCTCCAAAACTACGGATGCCCGAGTTTCTTCCACACACTGAATCCATCCACAACTAAGCCTTGCCAACACTTGGCCAGTCCCAAACTCCAAAGCGGCTATACTGGTTACAAAGTAGTGCTGCACAATTAATCTAATCGCAATCGCGATGTCACGCTGTGCGATTACGTAAGCGCATAAAAGACTGCGATTTGCGATTTAATGTCATGTTCAATGTAAACCAATGTGGAGTAATTGACGGCACATCCACACGCTGTGGGCAGCCGCAGGTATGGTCACGTGACTACCCGGCTTTCAGCAAACAGTAGTGAACGACATGGACGCTGAGGAGGAACATGAGGGACAAGCAGAGCTGGTAGGGAAAAAAAATGCTACTTCTGTTGTATGGCGATACTTTGGATTCAGGTATCACGACCCTGAACAGCAAGAAGTGCTGTGTAAAACCTGCAAAGCTAAAGTCGCTACGTCTCCAGGTAATACGACCAATCTCTATCAACATTTGAGACAACAGAAAAATTCGATGAACGCATGCAAATAAAAGCCCAACCAAGTAACGTGAAAGATAAAACTGAAAACCGCCTGAAAGAACCACAACGTACTATCACGGATACATTTTGAAAATATCTTTATTTTCAAACTTTTTTTTATTTTTTGATATTAAGTTATTTGGAACAAACAGTCTGTAATCTTCAGGTTTTGTATTTTTGTGTGTGTCGTGTATGTTTTGAGTTGAGAAATACACAAACTATCATTATTCTGTGTTGTCCCTGATATTCAAGCAAGTGGACTCATGACACCATTCATTTAGAATATCGTAATCGCAATATTGTCCACAATAATCGCAATCGCACATTTTCATCAAATCGTGCAGCACTATTACAAAGCCCATCTCAACCGAGCTAAAGACACAAGCCTGCACTTCAACACTCAGATCTCTCTCACACATACATAAGTGTATGCTTAAGTTCTAGCTCCACCAGGCCTGAATCGTCTGAATATATATATATTTATATATATGTAAATAGTTATATAGTTATCTTTTTGCACTACCCACATTCAGACTGACCCATTGCACCATTAGTAACTGGGGAAAATAAATAAATAAATAAATAAAATGAAATAAAATTGTTGTTCCGTTGGTTGTGTGTTGTTGTTTTGTTGTTGTACTGCATGAGAGCAAGAAAAACCGGAGTCAAATTCCTTGTTTGTATGTACAAACTTGGCCAACAAATCTGATTCTGATTCTGAATCGACTCTCTGCTCTCAGCCACAGCTTTCACTGTACACCAGAACGTACAATAACAAATAACCCGTTAAACATGAACACACAGGCTTCTTCTGTCTACAGGTAACGAGTTCAGTTCGCTCCACTAACCAGAAAAAGAGCCAGCGTCACCCCTCACCTGTCACATGGGTTTGTTTAGCGCATGGGCAACAGGTACGACTGATTTTTGGCGTGGCTCAAACTGGACTCTGATTGGACGGGACTAATGGGTGAAGTGGTAGGAGGGACCTGCGGTGACTGCCCTCATAAAGCAGCAGCAACGTCTGAATGGGGGTCCAACACAGAACAGGTGTTTGGAATGAGCACAGATTACCAGGGGTTCACTTTCAGTCTGACTCCATGGCTTTATGCATTAAAGACTTCAATCAGAATCAGTTTTATTGACCAGATTTATGCATACACACAAGGAATCTGACTTTGGTTTTCCTTTGCTCTCAGGCACTACAGAACAATAACACAACTACTTTTTTTCCACAAATACCAAAAGTGCAGTGGGTCAGTCTGAATCTGGATAATGCAAACTACATACATATGTACATACAATATACAATATATATGTGTGTGTCATTTAAGGTATGTTCAAACAAAGTCAACCAGTGAATCTGCTGTTAATTGTCTTCCAACATGGTCATTATAACCATGTTACAATATGAAGTAGTATCAACAGTTTACCAAAAGCTTCCTACTTAAAGTTCCTTCAAAGGTGTGTGTCACCTGTGGCCTTCCCATCACAACTACTCAGCAAAATCTCCAGGTATGTTTTTGTTCCACACATACACACAGAGTGAGCTCTCAGTAGGAAGAGCTCACTTGATTTTACTTTTATTAGTCAGTCACTGAACTGTGGAACAAGCTACATGAAGATGTCTTTCTTCTGATGATCACTCTAGAACTTTCTACTTAGCGACTCTGTGTGGTGCTGCAGTGGGTGATATCTGACACAGAGTTCTAAATTAAAATCTCTTACAGTTACAGCAGGACCGTTGAGGATGTAAGAGCTAAACTGGCTTAAACACAGATGAACCATAGAGCATACAAATGATGTGCTAACTTACACCACAGGTACAGTGAGACACCACCAGGTATTGCTGAACGGACTCTTTCTCCACAGAGGCTGAGAGCGGTGGACGTAGCTGAGGGAGATCACCACTGGAAAATAAGGTCAGCAACAAGAGAATGTGAACAACAATGTGAACAACAGAAGAAAGGGATTGGTTTGAATCATATAAAAAGACACGAGTAAGCTTGACCACAGCTTACAGTACAGTATTCAATATGACAGAGAGAGTTTCTACCTGTGTGTAAGACGAGGAACCCTGCCATGACCTTCTGAGTCAGCAGCAGGCCATTAGACAGCTCACTGAACCACTGAGGAGCCTCGTCTGAAGAGCTGCAGTCACACAGGAAAACTGTTACTTCATTCATCAGCTCATCGATTCTAGTGTGTCTGTTCTCACAGCTGGTACAGCTGGTGTACTTAGGACAGTGGGACAGAGACAGTGCTTCTCTTTACCTGGCTGTGAGTATGTGGCAGGTGATGGTGGTGTTGTCAGCTAAGGTGTTGTTGCCTCTGCTTAGGCAGACCTCCTGCAGCGTAAACCCAAAGGCCAACAGGTAGGCACACACTGTCAGAGCAAACTTCAACAGGAAACAGCCAAGGAAGTAGTTCTGGGTCTGGTCAAAGAGGAGTAACAGTTTAAAGGAGATTAAAAAGCACACAGAAGTACATGTATACATAACTAGTCATTCATGTTTGATCAATGGCCCCAAGTGTAGATGCAGTAAATACACAAGGTGCAGAAAGAGCAGCTGTTTGTTGTCTGTGGTATTTATCATTATCATTACTGCTTTTATGAAAGATTTCTCCTGGAATATTTTTCTAGAGACTTCATTTGACTGGAAGAAGTTTCCACTATATCACTACACAGTATGTACACTAAATGCTACTAATTAACATTATATAAATGTTTGTCTAAGCTTTAGCAGTAATAATCCAGTAAGTGAGGCTTCTAGGTTGAGTAGATTTGGAAGATCTGAGAGGCAGGATCCCACCTTTCTTGGAATGAAATCTAGGTTCTTCCCTGTGGCAACTGCCATGACTGAACTGTCTGGAGGCTTCCCCAGAAGTGACACACTGAGAACACAAATGGACCATTACTATAATGTATAAACACAGTGAAATAACACAGTGTTTTATTATGTGTGTACCTTAGAAGTGGGCAGCTGAAGCAGGACAGCCAGAGGATGTCAGTGGTGTTCATTGGAGGAGGAAGCTGAGCCAGACAGGCTAAGAACTACGGACAAACACCAGAAGCACTTCCTTCATTTATTTATTCAGAAATGTACATCACAATATTAATTAGGTCTTTAGTCTTTTAGCCTGTTAGCAATGATACACACAGAGAAATGTATTTGTACATATAAATCCATATAAATCCACATGCTCTGAGTTTGTGAAGTGCTCTCTCACCTGGATGATGACCAGACTGAGCTGACACTGCAGCAGGAAGAGGAAGCATTTGCGGATGCCATAGGTCGTGTGTCGCGCCTGGAAAAGATTCACCCAAAAAGCAAATGAATTCATATAGAAGTGTCTCGTTCTGACTTAGTGTATCTGTGTGTGTGTGTGTGTCCAACCTGCTCTATGAGCTTGACCATGCTGACGCTCTCTCCTTGGTGGAAGGTGACAGAGCAGCCCAGACTGTTGAGCTGTCCTGAGAGCCTCAGAGGAGACAGACCCTCAGCGTCTCCGTTGAAGCCTCCTCCGGTGGCATAGCCAAACGTCTCCCACAAACACTGAGACGGGTACAGAGGGTCCAGAGCGATGCTGTGGAGAGAGGACGATGAAAAATTATGTGGACTGAGAATGAGAAGTAGTTTGTTACATAATTATTGTATAATCAGTCAAAACAATGTTGCCGGACTATGGCAAGCTGTTAAAGGGTCAGTACACACAAACTAGAAAATATTTTCCCATTTACCTCTAGTAGTGAGGTATCTGTCTCCAGCTAGTACAATGGAGGTGAAAGGAATTGCATTTGTACTGGACAATAAGTTTTGGGATGGAAGTAGAAATCTCAGTGACAGGTATCCCTGAACCCTGACAAACAAGACTACAACTCTCTGCATGGCTAGATAGTATTACTATGAGTTTTCATTTTTTTAATAGCAGAAATATTGCTTCAGAATTTTTACTGGTTTTAATTGTGATAAAAATGAAAATCAACTATTTTCAACCAAGCCCTAGTCTCATTAACATTCATTTTCAAATTTGAAAAAACAGGATGTGCTTCATTAATGAGTGTATACCTGATGTCACTCTGTAGGAACAGGCGGCTGATGCGGAAATTGGCGGAGCTTCCCAGACAGCATGTAACCTCCCTGTTCTCCTGCATGATCTTCATCATCTCACACATGGCTGTGAAGAGAACTCCACTGTAAGTAAATGTCTACAGTACTCTAAAGCAAACACTGAGTATATCGAAGACACAGATCTTTCATTCTTTCCTTGAAATAAGCCTCGTTGGTTATTAATCATCGCTTTTCCTTATTAGAATCTGTTTCACCCTTGAGGGGCAGAGGAAGACAATGGAGTCAGAGGACATCTTTAAAAAGTAAGATGAAAAAGTTTTCCAAAAAAGTGGAATTACCCATAAGCAGAGTGACTCATTCTATAAAACACATAAAGAATACTCACTGTCATGGGTGCAGTCAGTGAAGAGTGGCACCAAAAGAGGCACATTATCAATGTTCTTCAGATGAGGACGGACCTGGTGGATCCCACGAGGTAGCTTGGCCTGACAAAGGGCAGGGAGAGAAAATGATTCAGACTAATGTAAAATAATTTCAAAACAAAGCACAATTTCCTGCTGGTTACCAAAGCATAAGACAGAGGAATCTGTCTGTATTATACAGCTGCATGAAAAACAGATACTGATATTTCTCCATTGTAGCTTGAGTGGTTTTAATAAAAGGTATTGTTACCCTGTTGCAGTTCACCCAGTGTGGACTAGAAAAAACAATGTGCTGTCAGCAGAGACACAGAGAGACATCAGATTAAGGAGTCCATTTATTGTCCAAATGAAAGAGTACTATACCTTGATCACTTCATCCAACATAAACTAGATACTATCAAATGTTTATTGGAGCTTGTGTGTGTTCACCTTGCTGCGGAGCTCATCCTCCATAGAAAAGTAAACAAAGCGGATGCAAGCTGTGACCAGGGCATCGATAAGCCGGACTGTGTCCAGCCTCGCCTGGAACTGAGACGACACCATTCCCATGAAGATCTGCCCACTCAGGGCCTGGACGCAGTCCTCACGCTCCACCCCCTCACCTATACCCTCTGCACACATGACAAGGGAAGACGATCAAAGCAAAAGAGACAGGAAAATGAGTTGTGTTATTACTGTTTTATTACTTGAATTAATCCGTCCCTCCGTCACTAACTCTTACCATCTGAGCTCCAGCTGTTCCTACAGGAGTTGTATTTGGTGGAGGGCAGCTCCACTCCAGAGAAGAGGCTGGGACCGGGGGCCAGTTCTACACACTTCCCATTGAGTTGGCTTGACAGTGACACTTGCATGGGTTTGTAGGCAAAGGCTGAGCAGTAACCTGACAGACAGGCCCGCTGGTAGAAGTCCAGGACCTTCTTTCTGTAACACAAGAGCAGAGTGTAGAAATAAACACTCAGGTGGCAGCTTCTATTATTTTGTCCACCCTATTGATATCAGTGAGGGCAGGTTAAATAACAGAAACACCTCTGTATATACTGTACAGTTCAACAGCATCACAAACTGCAGCCTCCAAAATGATCAGAACGTTGAAGCAACGTCTCTAAAACAGTTTGAAGAAAACCTGAACATGATGAGCTTCATGGATAATAAAGTGGCAGCTGAGTGTAGATATGGATGATATCACCTGTGCTGTGCTTATGAAACTTTGATACTTGTGTCTGACTCAAGATTTACAGCCACAGAAGAGCGATCAGTGTGACGGCACCTGTCTGAGCCCGACAGGGGGTAGATATCAGTTCCATCCCAGAAGTCAGTGCAGGCTTCCAGGATGAGGTCAGCCGAGCCATGTGACAGCATCTGGATGTTATCTACAACAGAGAGGTTAGAGAAAGACAGTGAGAATAACATTAGCAGACATGAAAATACACAAACACGTTTTTTTTTTTTAACTTGCTCATCTATTTGGTGAAGAGACAGACAAAGGACAAGTAACAGCAAAATGCACCAAGTACATATAAGAAAAAAATCAGCTCTTTTCATTAAAAACTGTAAAATAAAAGAAAACAGAGCAGTAGAACGACACAGGTTGACTGAAGTGTGTATAGACTTACTGGAGGAGGAGTCTCGTACGAACAGAGAGATGAGGTGGGACATGGGAGGCTGGCGTTTGGTGAAGTAATGAAGGTGGCGGGAGGTTAACTCCTTGGTTTTCTCTCCAGATGGCAGCTGGTACAGAGCCAAGTGGTTCTCCTGTTTGAACAGCTCCCTTGCACCGGGAGTGAATCCTGACACACAAACAGACACAGAAAGGAAAAGATGAGGGTAATAGATAATAAGACATGATCTAATTTGGTTCTGAAAACTTCTCTTTCTTCCCACAAACAGCACATCATCTGATACTGATGATCAGTTTAAATGATGTTTCACACCAACCCGGAGCCTCTGCCTACAGTGAAACACCTCAACATTGGGAAATGGCTGAATGTCTTTACTGGCCAACAACAACTCTGCACATCACTGCCATCATCTGGTGAGGAGTGGGACAGACGCTGAGTCTCAGCTGTTTAAACCTATGATTGTGATTGCTACAACCTGCTGCTTACAGCCACTGCTGACGGGAGCTCCACAGGGGACTGTCCTGTCCCCTTTACCCTGTCCCTGACTTCAGGTACGGAATTCTGACCTGCCACCTACAGAAGCTCTCAGATCTCTGCAGCTGCTGGATGCATCAGGGGGGAGGATGTGTCACCAGAGGGCGGTGGCTGGTTTTGTGGACTGGTGTGAGCTGAACCACCTGCAGCTCAGCATCAGCAAAACAAAGCAGCTGGTGGAGGACTTCAGGAGACCCAGGACTCCTGCTACTCCTCTTTTCATTAGGGGACAGATGGTGGAGGTGGTACACGAGAACAAATACCTGGGTGTCCACTTGGACAGCAAACTGGATTTGAGCAGGAACTCGCAGCTCGCTATAGGAAGGGCCCTTCAGGGCCATTTTTTAATTATGGTTGACTTGCAGTTCAGCCAGGTGCAGTACTCCCACTCCAGTCCATCAATCCAACATAGCAGCAACTTGCTTGTAGCCTTAATTTATCATGAAGACCATGTGAGAAATAGATCTTCTCACAGTGCTCGGAAATGTAATCTATGCAAGGACTTTATTCTGGGGTAAAATGTAATCTGGAGTTCATGCTGAGTGGGATGAAAGCCAGATCAGCTTTTACCTCTGAAGAAAAATCCTCTGAACCTCTGATCACTGTGTTCTCAAATGACCTAACAAAAAGCCAAACTATGAGACAAACTAGGTCATGGTATTAAAAGGTGGCTCTAAACCAACCAGATGTCAAAGCAGCACCATCATTCCAAGCTCACCTATGAGCCTGGAGAGCTCACAGAGTCCCCAGGGTACGTAGACAGGCAGTACAGAGCCGTGGCTCTCCTGCAGAGCCAGGTTGGACAGGTGGTCAGAGAAGCGGCAGAGCTGCTGGGTGACGCTGGCGTTGCAGAGGTTCAGCATGATGTTGAGGCCCAGTGGCTTGAGGGAGGGCAGGTGGCACTGCCAGGAGAGATGATCAAACTGGATGCTGGTTGGGTTCTGCTGGTCCTGTGACAGGCTCAGCATCTCCAGGTGGTAGTCACACACAAAGTCCTCTGCCTCTGCCTCTGGGCAGCCCATTGCAAAGTCCTGGAGACAAATAAGGGGCAGAAATGAAAAGACCAACCCATCACAACATAGCAGGAATATTAAAGTTACATCAGCTTACTGAATCAATAGCATGTTTCCTATTTTCACAACGGCTGGTACAGTTTCAGGTCTAAGCTTTACCTGGGCCTGGTCGTCCTCGCCTCCCTCAGTGTCGTGGCTGAAGCTCACGTTGGATCCAGAGTGGTGTTTGGTGCGACTGTGTGCAGGCTGGCAGGAACGCCGAAGCCGGGCCGTGTCAGATGAGCGAATGCTGTCGTGTGAGGTCTCGCTCGGCTCGGGCCCCTCCCCCAGCTGGGTGGAGGACTCTGCCGGTAGACAGAGCAGAGCCTGCCCCTCCTGGGCCTGTACAGCAGTCACAGTTAGTCAGGAGTGGATACAACACTGTGCCTTATCAGGTGGTGAATTGGGGCTGCTGGTGAGGCTAAAAGGTGCCAGAGAAAACACAAACACACAACTCATCCCTGTCGTCATCCGTCTCCATTCGGCAGTAGGAGTTGACGGACAGGTCGTCTCTGAGATCATCCTGGCTGTTGTGAGGTGGTTCGACCCGTCCGCTGAAGAACAGCACGGTCTCTGGACTGGGGTTAGGCCACGACAGGATACCCTGTTTGTCCACACAACACAGCACCTACACATACACACACAATATCTGCAAATTAGACACATACTGTCCACTCAGCAACAAGTCTATAAAATGGTTTCCATGTCTATGGGCATAATGAGGGTTTCTGGCTTTTTATGGCCCAAATGTTGCCGTGGGCTACACCAGTCAATGGTAGAGTGTGTAAAAGGCTGGAAGTGTAGCACAGTGTCTGAGACTCTCCCTTTAAGACGCCAACCAGGTGTCTCCACACACAACGTAGCATCTCCTGCATAAATGAGTGCATATACACACTCAGATATATATAGTAAGCAAGAGAGCCTCTTAATACAATATACTAGAGAGGATAAACATGTCTGAATAAATAAATGCATAAAATTCATACCTATTAGTCATAAGTCATTGGTCATAAATAAAGTGACAATAATTAAAATGTAAAAAAAAATAGCTTGAAGTAATAAGGAAGAAGCTGAATTTATAGCTCTGCCTAAAAAGCCCAAACCAGCTCTAAAACAGATAAATGTCTGTATGCTTCCACCTACAGACGACACTGACACAAACAAAGACTCTAAACTTACACTGACCTCAATGCTTTTCACACACACTGAATCCATCCACAACTGAGCCCTGACAATACTCAGCCAGACCCAAACTCCAATGCACCTGGATACAGAACAAAGCCCATCTAAACTGAGCTGAAGACAGGCCTGCACTTCCAACACTCACCCTAGCTCTCTCTCTCTCTCTCACACACACACACACACACACACAGAAATGAATGCTTGCATGTGTAGAAACACTAAACAATGTTAACCAACATGCAACGTCTCACCTGGTCTCTCATGACCCTCCAAATAAGCTCTGCCATCTTTCATCATTTTTATCCACTTACCACAAAGAGCTCTGACAACACACGAACAATTGCAGTGTGTCCCTCACTCCCACACGATGGCGCTCTTTCCTCACCAGCAGCACCTTCACTGGCTCCACCTCACATACACCTACAACACACACTCACTCACTAAAATTAGTGCATGTATAAGTGTAGAAACACTACAATGTGGCTCTTGCTCACCTGGTCTCAAATGGTCCTCTCACTCAGCTCCTCCCTCCTGCTGAAAAACACAAAGACATTGGTTTTGGATACTAATCAAGTCAGTCCTTGAACTTGTAATATTTTGCTTGACTTCCAGCTGCAGCAGGGGCCTTACCTGAGCTCCACATTGCCCATGGCCTCAAAGTTGGATGGCCACTCAGCCACAAGCAGCTGCACACAGAAAGAAAGAAGGAGACATTAATGCATGCATAAGTTTTACTCTCCATCAAGCAGCAACTATGTCTCACACACACTAAACCCACACTGACCCCAGTGCCATCCATATAGTGACAAATAGCCACAACTAAGCCTGACAACACTAAACTACACAACAGAGCCTGTGCTTCCAACACTACCTGCTGATGGGCTTCCACACATATACAGCTGTGTCCGGATCCCAACTGCATAATGTGCTTCCACATACCAACACTGGTGCAACAGCCTGGAAATAGCAAACATACACTCTAAACTAGGGGTGTGCCATCTCAGTCACCTCACGATTCGATTACGATTCACAGTGCTACGATTCGATTATTCCCCGATTATCGATGCATCTCGATTAATCTTTTTTTCCCCACATAGAATGTTTCTTTTCTCAGTTACTTGTAAAATAATGTATATTTTTACATATCGATTCATTGAAGTAAAACACGTTTATCTCTCTAAAAACAATAATAATAATACTAAAAATATATATTATGTGGCTGTACTGACATGATTCTTATTTGATTATTTTATTATGAACATGTACATGAAAAAAATATCTGTTAAAAAAAGAAAAGAAAAAATAGGGAAAGGAAATTGACAATATTTCCACTTCTATTACAATCTGATATCTTGATTTACATGTCCAGAAAGTAATCCTTTTAAATCTTATTGTATGTGCATGTCAGTCAGATTGTTTCTTATAAGGATTTTGGACACTATCCGGTCACTGCACGTATTCTTACGTTTCCAGTCAACAGTGTTGACAGAATATGCAACACTCGACGCTAACCCCTCAGTACAGAGCCGAGCAGTTCGCGTCGAGTTTCGCAGTTTTTTCGCCGACGAACACAGAGCCGTAGGCAGCCGCTTCGCCATGCTTGAATTGTTTTGAAGGGGGCGGGCTTAGTCTGTGGAAGGGGCTTGTTGTGCCACCCAGATTTGCTTCCCTCCGTGCAGTTTTCCCCTGACACACGTTCCTCTTCCACACGAAAACAGCATTGCACTCAAATTATGTCAAATTCCGCGATATTCCGCGTTAAAAATAGATTCAGATTTAATAGATTAATAGGTTTTAATCCAATTCCGCGATTCAGTGATCGCGGAAATCACAGGGCCCTATAATATGTCCGGGGGGCACGCGCTACTTTTTTTTCGTTCCGACCGCTGCATTTTCCTTCCGTTATTAAAAGAATCGATTTTTGAACATTTATGAATCGATTCTGAATCGTCAAGTGTCGCGTCACGATTAATCTATAAATCGGGCACACCCCTACTCTAAACCTAGTTGGACCCCAGTGCCCCCCCAACTAATCTAAGTCCCATCTAAAGTGCATTAAAGACAAAAGCAGGCACTTCCTTCTTTCTGATTTTAATACAAACATTCTCTCACTCAGACATGGATGCATGCATACTGGTAGAAACACTGCACAATGTGGCCTTCATGCACCTGGTCTCAAAGGGTCCTCTGGATCAGCTCTGCCCACCTGCAGCAAAAGCCTCAAAAGACTCATCTAAGTTGGAGTCCCACTCAGCCAGATGCAGCTACCTGCTGAACACAAAGGAACAACAACAAAAAAAACAACAATAAAAAAACAATAAAAAAAATGATGTGTGCCTCCAATAGTGGAGGCACACATAATGGTTGATTCCCAGCTTTAGTTTTTGGCAGTGGACCCACACAATCAGTGAGGACTTTATCAAACGGCTCACCTGTCACTGGAATGGGATGCAAGGGAGCAGGGGGATCACCTGGTTTGGTTTGCCAACAACCTGGTATACATGGCAGGAACAACAATAGTTAACAACATCAGACTTGAGTCCTGGCCAAAAGAAATGTTTAAGGACTCTGTGATAAATTTTTGTAATGCCCATGTGTCCTGACCAAGAGTGGTCATGAGCTAAAGAGAGTACCTGTGTGTGGTAGACTGTAGGGACAACAACCTGTAAGGTCACCCTAACCCTAACCCTGTGTCAGGATTTTTACTGGCTGCTGATCTTTTGGATCCCCACTTAATGAAACAAAGCCCTCAGAAATTAAAGGCTTAAAACAGGGGTCAGGCTTGTTGTCCTCAACTGCTGTCTGGACGTGGACGTCCGACAGCCTCATGCTGTTGGAGATTAGAGGGTTGTTTATGCTTTAGTGATAGGCAATCAGCTATCAAGTGAGCTTTTTTCTGACAGTAGAAGCACTCAGGATGTACACGGGGAGGTGACCATGGACCCCTAGCCTTTTCAACCTTTTCAACAGGAGGGTGACCAGAACTAGACCCCACTGGGCGTGACATAGGAACTTTGTCTGGGACAGAAGATAAAAACACATTTTATCACCAGCTCATAAGCACGCAGTATGGATTCTTTAAGCACATTATAACACAAGCTATCTGTTAACGACAAGGAAGACACAACCTCCTGTGCCTTACCTATGAGCTTGCAATGAAGCAGGACAGGCCACATCTCCTCAGGCCACTTTAGTGCTGTAGCAATCCTCTCAAATGCTGTAAAACAGGAGTCAACCTCCGCCTCCCAAAATGTGGGCACCAAGGATATATTCCTACTCACATCAAAGCTTGGCTTTGTCAGGACCAGTGGAGATACAGAATTGTCAGACCCTTGTGAAATCTGTACAGAAGAAATTTTCATGGCCTCCAATTCAAGCTGGCGTAACTTAATCTCTTTTTCAGCCTCTATCTCCAACTTGCAAACTTGTAGTCTAAGGTCATAATCCGCTCTACGTACCCTCTCCTTTTCCTGTGCCTCCAGCTGGAGACGAGCGATTGTGACCTTGATCCTTGCATCTGAACTGGAGCCAGACGACCCTGGGGAAAAAGGGTCAAAGCGAGGAAAAGTGGCTGGAACAGCTTCACTCTCAATCCTAGCACCTCGGAGTGTATCATGTACAGCCTGTTCCCTTTTACCATCAGAAAGAGAGGAAACACTTGGACCAACAACTTCCTCCCCTAACTCAGCTGAAACAGGGTTAATAGGAACAAGCAGAACCTTCAACTCAGCAAGTTTTTCCACTATTGTGTTTTGAATTTGCTTTTTAAGACTAGTTTTCTGGACAGGGATGCCATAATGAGCTGTTATACAAAGCAAATCATCTTTACCACATGAATGAACTTTTTCAATGCAAGGATTATCAATGAAGTTCTGCAAGTCAAACATCCTTCTTACACAAATACCAAACTACAAGGACTCTTGAAAATTCTTTGGTTGGTTTGTATTGACCCTGGGAAAAAGTATCCCTGAGGAGACCCCACTTGTGTAAAAACCTTAGTTGGTGGAAGCTCGGGATTTCAGGTCTGTAACACAAGCAACCAAAGCAAATGAACAGAGTCAGTGTAGGTGGCATCATTACAGTTAGTTTATTTGAAAACATCAAAATGGAACAAAATGGAAAAAGTGGGGGAGATGTGGACCAGTGGTTGTGCCAAACAAAACCAAAAAAGTTCCAATAAAACCAGGCCTAGATTACTGACTACCTGAGAAAACAAAGGAAACAAAAGACCTGGCTGAGCTCGCTAAAAAGATAAAGAGAACAAAATACAGGGGGGTGGCACCAACCAATAACCCTAGTGTGTTTATACAACAATAATTCCTACATGCTGCTAAATGTACAGGGTCCCCCAAACTCACCTGTCCACAAACACCCACCACACTTACTCTACTGCCTGATGCCACCAGAGGAAAAAGGCAATCTGCACTGGAACACTGTGAAGCAGGGCAGGGGAGGAGAAAGAGGAAAAAAACACACACACAGGCCATCCAGGCACATAACAGCTGTATGTGTTGTGTATGCTCACACACTCAGACACACACAGAGAAATGAATGCATGCATATCTGCAGAAACACTGACCAACATGCTCTCTCTCACCTTGTTTCTCATGGTCCTCTGGATCAGCTCCTCCATCCTGCACAGGACAAACACACTCTACATCAGATCCAGGTACAAACAGTCAAACCTATTTGAAACATTCTGCTACACTTCCACATTCAGCAGGGGGCGTACCTGAGCTCCACCCTGGATATGGCCTCATCCAACTTGGATGTTGGAGCCCCACTCAGCCACATACACCTGGAAAGAGAGAGACATTAATGGATATGTGTAAAAACACTGAACATCTGTCACTCTGTCACATCTGGGTTTAAACTCAGCCTGGCGTCCACACACCACAGTCTAAAAGTCACAGTGCCAAACTCTAACATACATGTGGTCATACCAAACAAGTCAGACATATAAAGCCAACTATTACACACACATCTACTTATTTAATTCATGTCTAAAGTCAAAGTGGTACAGCTAATGGTTACCTATAAGTCTTACTATTGCATCCAACAGCTCACAGTTTAAACTCTTACACGATGGCACCCAGACACCACAGGCCAACAGCCAAAACATACAGCTCTCTAACATAGGTTTGGTCTGTTTAAACAAGAAAAGGACAGAGTTTTTAAAACTCTATCAAGTCTAAGTGGTGCATCTAACACCTCACAGTTTAAAGCCTGAGAATCTGACATCCACACAGCACAGCCTGCGCTGTTTCATCTACATATTAACTATTTGTCTAAAAATTTTCTGTTACCTACAACTGAAAATGTTACAATTACATTTACTCTCTGACAGTCCTCACAGATGACTCTAACCATTTAAACAAAGAATTAGCTAAAAGTCTTAAACCTAACATTGAAATGTTAACCTAAAGTGTGGAGCCAGTCAAGTTTAAACATGACACATTCTCCAAGGTCCATGCAGCCTTGAAATCAGTGTGTACATCACAAAGTAAGCACAACCAACAGACAACTGCCACTGGGTACAAATCAATCCTTTATTTGCAAACACACTGTCCGCAACACCAACAGGAGACAAAGCTCTATACAATTCTTCCTCTTCATGTCCCAGGACACACACCAACTGTCTCTGATCCAACACTTCCTGAATTAAAGACAGAAACAGAGACAGTGAGACACAAATGAACCCCTAAGTGTTTAAAAAAAAGAAAAAAAAAAAAAAAGACTGAGCGATGTTGAGCAACATGCTTGCTCTTACCTTGTCTCTCGTGGTCCTCTCCATCAGCTGCTCCATCCTGCACAAAGAAAGTAAACATGAGCCACAGGGAGAAAGAAAGTCTAACCTTGCATTTTGAAACATTTAGCAAAACCTCCAGATGCAGCAGGAGGCCTACCTGAGCTCCACTTTGACTGTGACCTCCTCCATGACCTTCATGCCAATCTTCATCAAGACAAACCTGCAGACCCACGCCACAATTGGAGCCCGACTCCACCAGAACCTGTTAAACACAGCCACACACAGACTCACACCTACAGGCCCAAGCACAGCACCTAAACACCGAGCCACACAGCTCCATCAACAATACACAACTATTGGCAGCTTCTACATCAAGAGCCAACTACATCTAACACACACACACACACACACACACTGACCCATGCGACCTCCACACATTGACAACTACCCACAGCCACATACACAACTACCCACAGCCACATACACAACACAGAGCTACACACTCATAGGCTTTCACATATACACAGTTGTGTCCAGATCACAACTGCATATATGCTTCCACCTACAGACGACACTGACACAAGCATAAACACTGTAAACCTACACCGACCTCAATGCTTTTCACACACACTGAATCCATCCACAACTGAGCCCTGACAATACTCAGCCAGACCCAAACTCCAATGCACCTGGATACAGAACAAAGCCCATCTAAACTGAGCTGAAGACAGGCCTGCACTTCCATCACTCACCCTAGCACTCTCTCTCTCTCTCTCTCTCTCTCACTCAGCTCCTCCCTCCTGTTGAAAAAATACAAAGACATTGGTTTTGGATACTAATCAAGTCAGTCCTTGAACTTGTAATATTTTGCTTGACTTCCAGCTGCAGCAGGGGCCTTACCTGAGCTCCACATTGCCCATGGCCTCAAAGTTGGATGGCCACTCAGCCACAAGCAGCTGCACACAGAAAGAAAGGAGGAGACATTAATGCATGCATAAGTTTTATTCTCCATCAAGCAGCAACTATGTCTCACACACACTAAACCCACACTGACCCCAGTGCCATCCATATAGTGACAAATACCCACAACTAAGCCTGACAACACTAAACTACACAACACAGCCTGTGCTTCCAACACTACCTGCTGATGGGCACACACGGTTGCTGGGGAGTGTACACAAATGAATCCTTCAGTGTAGAAACACTGAGCAGTATTGGCCAACATTCATCCTCATGACTCTCTGGATCAGCAGCTCCTCCATCCTGCACAACACACAAAGAAACACACTCAACATTAGCCACAGGTGCTAGGCAAGTCAAACTCTGGAAGTTAAAACATCTTACAACACTTCCACAGGCAGCAGGGGGCGTACCTGGGCTCCACACACAAATACATGTTTAAATGTAGAAACACTGAGCAATGTTGACTTATGTGCTTTATTTGGAAAGATATAGACATATCTGTGTGTGTGTGTGTGTATATATATATATATATATATATATATATATATATATATATATATATATATATATATATATATATGTATATTCTACGCACAATCTCGCTGAAAATACTTTGTTATTTGTAAATACTTTGTGTCCTTTTTTTTATGTTATTTTTATCCTTATTTTTATGGTAATTTATTTTTCTGTACCTTTCTACTGTGATCTCCTGAGCTGGTGCAACGTAATCTCGTTCCTAATACGTACCTGAACGTAGAAGGAATGACAATAAAGTTCTCTGACTCTGAATTCTCTTACCCTCTGATGATTCTCTAGAGCAGCTCATCCTTCCTGCAGAGAAGGCACATGCAAACACACAGGCTTTGGATATTTAACCTGGAATTTTCAACATTCAGCAACACTTCAAGGTGCAGCTGAGAGCCCACACTGGCCATGGCCTCATCCACACTGCTGAACAATTAAGCCTGGCAACAAGACATGCAACTCAACCCATGCTGCCAACACTATCTGCTAGTGATGGGTAGATGAGGCGTCATGACACATTGTCAAACTGTATTGATATTGTGTCGATCCTGTGTCACTGAATACTGACACCTGCTGGACCTTAAAAATCCCTACAGGCAACCTAGTTGACAGACTCAAATGACACTGATTTGATAACCTAGTATATACAATAATATAATTTAAGTCATTGTATTTTATATTGTATTTTTTCATATCTTCATTTAAATTTAAAATATCTTTGATATTTTTAGATACAGTCAATAAATAATGTGAACATGTATCATAACATGAAAATCTAAGTGAACGTGTTGTGAATGAGGATGCTTGTGGACTGGGATTTTCTTTTTATTAACAAATTTTTATTCAAAAAATAACGTTTTGAAATTCAGTCTGTTACACTTTTTTGATACAACTTCTCCAGCTGTAGAAAACACCCGCTCACACGGAACAGATGAGGATCCGATATGAGATCAAAATGGTCCCACACGGTGGAAACCTTTCTTTTGGCTTGAGGCTGCTCCATAATTGTTGATTAATTTGACAATGAACCGCAAAAGATCAGAGATTCTTTTGGCAGATGCATCCCGTTAACATATGCGCTTCTTTATAAACAGTTTGGCGCGTCAGTGTCAGTTCCTATATCAGTCATGTGACTTTCTTTAAACGACAAGCGCACCGACACGGGTTTTGCACTATGAGCTCGACGCATCGGTGTTGCCGGAGCCATCACTACTATCTGCCAATAGGCTTCCATATATACACAATTATGTCCAGACCACAACTGCATATATGCTTCCACCTACCGACAACACCGACGCAACAGCCCAGCAAAAGCAAACGCGCGCTCCAAACCTATGCAGGCCGAGTTTCTTCCACACACTGAATCCATCCACAACTAAGCCTTGCCAACACTTGGCCAGTCCCAAACTCCTAAGCGGCTATACTGGTTACAAAGCCCATCTCAACCGAGCTAAAGACGAGCCTGCACTTCAACACTCAGATCTCCCAAATGGTCTCGGCTGCTCCGCTGAATACCTTCGTTCGTCCTGCGGAAACACACACAAATAATCAAACATGTTAGCCTCTGGTCACAAATCAACTCAAGCTCTGCATTTTAAATGTTCTGCGTGGGCCTTACCTGGCCTCCACGTCCGCCATTTTTCCTCTGGACTGCTACGGACAGTGAACCTCCTGTCTCGGGCTCACGCCCAAGTTCCAGCTCCAGTGGAGCTGGAACTTGGGCTCCACTGGAGCCAAAGTGGAGCTGCTCCATTAGGCCTGAATCGTCTCTCTGCTCTCAGCCACAGCTTTCACTGTGCACCAGGAAGCACAATAACAAATAACCCGCTAAACATGAACACACAGGCTTCTTCTGTCTACAGGTAACGAGTTCAGTTCACTCCAATAGCCAGAAAAAGAGCTTCAACAAAACAGAATGTCACGGATGTATCCTGTATTCCACAGCAAAATCGAGCAAGTGTTACCCCAACGCCTTATAAGCTGCACAACATAAGATTCTGCCCTGCTATTGGCTGAGCCCTCTCCTCCCCGGTCACATGGGTTTGATTAGCGCATGGGCATCAGGTGCGACTGAGTTTTGGCGCGGCTCAAACTGGACTCTGATTGGACGGGACTAATGAGTGAAGTGGTAGGAGGGACCTGCGGTGACTGCCCTCATAAAGCAGCAGTAACGTCTGAATGGGGGTCCAACACAGAACAGGTGTTTGGAATGAGCACAGATTACCAGGGGTTCACTTTCAGTCTGACTCCATGGCTTTATGCATTAAAGACTTCAATCAGAATCAGTTTTATTGGCCAGATTTATGCATACACACAAAAACATATATATATAGATATAGATATAGATAGATATATAGATATATAGGTATATATAGATATAGATAGATATAGATATAGATGTTATATAAGGTATGTTCAAAAGCAAAGTCAACCAGTGAATCTTCTGTCAATTGTCTTCCAACATGGTCATTATAACCATGTTACAATATGAAGTAGTATCAACAGTTTACCAAAAGCTTCCTACTTAAATTTCCTTCAAAGGTGTGTGTCACCTGTGGCCTTCCCATCACAACTACTCAGCAAAATCTCCAGTTATGTTTTTGCTCCACACATACACACAGAGTGAGCTCTCAGTAGGAAGAGCTCACTTGATTTTACTTTTATTAGTGTTTAAGGTTCATGAGGCATGTCTTATTGTTTCAGTTCATGCACAGTAAAACTGTCAAATCCATTCAACAGTCCTCATTGGGAAATGTGTCTGCAAAAGAGTTAAGAAATATCAAAAGAGACAACACAACAGAGTTTATTTGGACTTTTACACACATAATAAAGACCTCAAAACAAATAAAGTCTCATTAAAAGACATCATACAATCACAATCTAAAGAAAAAATTAAGTAAACTTACAAAAAAACAGTACACAAAATACAAAAACAGTAAAAACTATACAATATGCTAATTTACATGATGTTGGAAGGGTGAAGAGTAGGACCCTGTGGGAGAGAGAAAAAACATGGACAAATGAAATGTTAGACCAGACCAGTCCACAACTAAACAGTAATTGTCACACTAAAGAATACAAAGTGATCATATGATCAGTGACGACATCAGACACATCATTAGCTGATATATGTGAAAATATGCATTTAGCTGTTTTTGTAGGACACAGACGTCCTTAGGTTGATAGCAAGCTGGGGGAAAATACAAAAACTCAAAACCTAAACATCAACATCATCATCATCATCATCATCATCATCATCATCATCATCATAAAGAGGAGGAATCCAATCAGTAAATAAATCAGTTGGGTTTTCAACATCTGACAGAAGACGAGTCTCAGCCAGAGAGGCCATCTGGTGTGTGATTGACCTATAGACCTTACAGTGAGACTTCTAATGCAGGGAATAATACAACATCCAATCAGACTGAACACGCTCGCACCAATAAGGATACCAGTGATTCCTTGCAGTAGCAATGAATGGGCATAAAATGACATCTGTAGCACGACGAGGTTCAAACCTCAGCTATGGCTTTCACCACCTCCAACTCCAAATGCGTGTCGGGCAGTCCCATTAAACTGCGGCACAACGTTTTCAGATATTTCTTGCAGAAAATCCTCTTCTGGTCCCGCTTTCTAGTGAAATTCGTGCAGAGATTTCTGTAGAAGAAAGGCCTTGTTTAGCCGTGGCTAAAATAATCTGTGAGGTTCCAAAGACATTTTGGTTTGCTTGTGAAAAATAAGATGAAAACAAATGGATGCCAATAATTATGTCCATCATATGTTTTATGTATGTAAATTTGATTTCACTATATGGAAGCATTTTTGTTGTTGTTCAATAACTCTGGACATTTTATTAAATATTCTGATTCTACAAAACCGCTTGATTTCCATTTATTTCTGAAGCTATTCTAAACTGTACTTAAAATTCAGCAGTGCCAATAACTTTGAGCAGGACTGTAAATAAAAGAACATATTTATTAACATGACATAATCAATACACAAACAAATTTGTCAAAAGTCCTGAACATTGACACTTTCAAAAATCACAAAATATACATTTCTTGTATCTTGTGAACAGCTATATCACAGTCCATCAGCCAACAGCCCACCATACAAATCAAGTGACAATTAACGAGGCATCAGCTCCGAGCCTATGCATGGTAATGTTATCAGGATGTTAGCATGGACTCTGCAGGCTGTACCAGAGGCACATGCTTTAACACACAGTGTGAAGTATCCATGCTGTGTAGTGAATAAAACAGTAGAACTATAGATAACAAGTACACTGATTAAGACAGAGCATTCACCTGGGTCTTCTTCATGCAGCATAGCACATATGTTTGTCATGATGTAAACCGATAAAGAAGAAAACAGGGCAAAGAAAAAATGAAATGAGAAATGTTCTCTTGCATTGTAATGTTTGTCTAACAACCATCTTCAGTAGTTTCAGCCACAAAGTGATCATAAGTACTTCAGTGCTGTAAAACCAGAAAATCTAATAGTACCTATTCACGTACAGCCCCACTTTAAAGGTGTGACTGTAGAGAGCGTTTGTAGCCGTGGAATAACTGAAGCAGGCGCACACACGCACACACGCACACACACACAAAAGCCAGCACACAGGCTAAACAGGGCTGAGGTCAGAAGTCCAAGTCTCCCCACCACAAACCGCACCAAAAAAAAAAAAAAAAAAAAAAAAAAAAAAAAAATACATGGAGTTAACCATTCACTTATATTGTCTGTAAATTTGAATGTTGCAACAAGCATTTGGATTTAGTTCCAAAACCTCCACACTACCAGAGATTCAATTCTGCTGGGGAAATGCTGAACCCTGGAATCACCCTGTAAAATATCAATGAAGAGTTTGTTTTTAGTTGTGAAATCCACAGAGGTTAGACCCTCCAAATCCCCAGCAAAAACAATAGAGAAAACAGTCCAGGCTGGACAGACCTCAGAACTTCAGCGTCCCCCAAATGCTTCATGGTTCATGGTGTCGATCACTTGATGGACTACAGGTTTGTTTAGAAACAGCTGTGAGTGATATGGAGAAAATCCACAGTGACAATTATTTCTTTTAGGGGGGAAATATTTTAAAACCTCAGGTAAACTTACGACATGTAATATGTGAACGTCATTTGATGCCAGCGTAATAAAAGTAAAAAAAAAAAAAAAAGAATAACATTACAATATATATATAATTTTATATTTCAATGTGGTTATATATTGGGATGTAAAACATTTTTTGGAAATAAATAAAATGAATCACTTGGGGCCCCAAGGCTCATTTTTGCCCCACAAGGCTAATCCAGCACTGACAACAATGACTTTCCATATGTGTAAAAACAGCTGGTATTTAGTTCTAAATGAATGCACTACCAAGAAATACCACCAACCCACATGTACACAGGAGCAATGTTCAATTCATGTCCATCTGAAATAATGACAGCACCACACAGACGGCTGGTCTGATTGAAAAAACAGTGATACAGACGTCTGCTGCTGAGGGTCCACGTTAACTGTGTGAACCAATCACAGTCGGAAATCCAACGTATATGTGGTGGAAAAATACTTTCCTCCTTTTGAGAAGTGAAATAGAATTCTTTAGACAGTTATTGTCTTTTGATGCTTTATTATAAAATAAGGTTTACAGAGTAATCCATTTCTGCAGAAAGGACAGAGCTCACGCAGCATCAAATGCTACAGAGGTCTGACCCCAGGTTACAAGTTACAAGAGTACTTATGCCTGTTTCTCACATACCAGCATGGCAAGGATGGCAGGGAGACAAAATAATCTGAAGGTCAAATAATAGAGATAAGTTGTGCTCGGAGACACCGGAGACATAACAGGTGTCTTCACAAAGTACAGTAAACAAAGTACATTAGGCCACTACAGGTCATGTTATATGTACTTCACCCAGAATTGAATATACGAGTTCATGAGAATATACGAATGCTTGATAAAAGAGTATATGGTTATATGATAAATTGACATTACAATTCCCCCTTTGGCCATAAAATGGCCACACCAAAGTATATACAAATTGATCATATGATCAGTGACTACATTCCTTTGGGTTTAAGTAAACACATCATTAGCTGATAAATGTTAAAATATGCATTTAGCTGTTTTTGTAGGACACAGACGTCCTTAGGTTGATAGCAAGCTGGGAAAAATACAAACAGTCAAAACATCAATATCATCATCATCACAAGTCTCAGCCAGAGAGGCCATCTGGTGTGTGACTGACCTATCAATAGACCTTACATTGTTGCTCTTGTTGGTGACACAGAGCTTTACTCTGTAGTCACTTGGTTGGAGCTTGGCATGCTACTGGTGGAGGAGGGCGCTCTTTCACCCCTCACTCTTATATTGCAGACGGTTCCACCGCAGCTGCAGGTTAGGCGCAGCGCACGGCGTGCACCCCAGTTGTCTTCCTCAGCGTCTGGATGAGTCAGTTTTCCCTAGACCATTATTCTGGGTCTAAAGAATTTATGTGGCCTCCTTTGCTTTGATTCTCTGGTGGCTGGTTGTCGGCCTTTGGTTCAGGAACCCGTTTGCAGTGGCTGGCGTGTACCCATGCGGCCTTCTCCGCAACCTTTCCAGCTGTCTCAGTGGTCAGCAGAACCTGGAACGGGCCCTGGAATCGCCTTGGTTTCCAGTGACGGCGTCTGTGGTCTTTGATGAGAACCCAATCTCCAGGCTGTAAGTTGTGGAGGACTGCTGTGGCTGCAGATGGCAGGGCACTTTTCACCTGTGAATGTAATGCTGATAAGGTTGTAGACAAGTTGGCACAGTATCTCAACATAGCATCATCACATGCACCTGTGGTAAGGGGAGGGCGCCTAACTGGACCTACACCTGTCTGAGGGGGTCTGCCATTTTCTCTTTCAACAGCACCTGCACTCTGTGGATGATATGAACAATGATGACGTCTGTCAAACCCAAGATAGTCTGACACTCCTTTCAGGGCTTGGTTGACAAAACCTGGTCCATTGTCACTGCTGATGACTGAAGGAATTCCCCACCTAGGAATAATTTCAGTTAGCAGTGCTTTAGCCACAGCTCCAGCATCCTGTTTGGAAGAGGGGAAAACTTCAAGCCATTTGCTGAACATGTCAACAATTACAAGACAGTATCTTTTCCCTTCACTTGGTGTTAGTTCAATGAAATCCATCATTAAATGTTCAAAGGGTTTGTCAGGAGGTGGATGACCAGCAGGTGGCATATGAAGAGCCCCTGATGCATTGTTGGCTGCACAAATGATGCATTTCCTGCAAAAGTCCTGTGCAAAAGTTGAAAAAGCACGTGTGTACCATGATGAATTAACAGCAGCACACATTCCCCCTTTGCCCACGTGGTCTCTCCATGGTCGTTCCCATCACAACTACTCAGCAAAATCTCCAGGTATGTTTTTGTTCCACACATAGAATAGAATAGAATAGAATAGAATATACTTTATTGATCCCTTTGGGAGGTCCCTTGGGGAAATTTGGGTACCAGCAGCAGTACAACACCAAAAAACACAGTAAAGCAGCAGTACAAAGTAAAAAAGTAAAAAGTAAAAAGTAACTAACTAAGTTAAGTTAGTTAACTAAGGTGCTGGTATAAAATAGAATGTAAATGAAATAAAATATAAAAGTAGAATAAACTCTTGAATAGTTAGTACTAAAATAGAACAAGTTTGGATTCAAGTAAAATTCAAGTAAAAAATTAAAATATAAAGTATATACAAACATTGCAAACAAACATTGCACTCTTAGATGTGGAAATAATAATAAATTACTGCACATGAGTTATTGCACATGGATAGTATTGTTATTGCCCATGGGTTATTGCACATGAATAGTAGTGTCCGGCAGGCTGTACTCCTTCCCTCTCCCTCTCCCCCTCCTGCCATATTCGGTGTTGTATAGTTTGATGGCTCTGGGGACAAAGGAGTCTCTGAGCCGGTTGGTCCGACTCTTGGGGAGGAGCAGCCTGTTACTGGTCAGGCTTCTCTGTGCACTGATGACAGTGTGCAGAGGGTGACTGGCATCGTCCATAATAGCCAGTAGTTTTTTTAGTGATCTCCTCTCTGCCACTGTCACCAGGGAGTCCAGCTTCATGCCGACCACAGAGCCCGCCCGCCTGATGAGTTTGTCCAGTCTGTTAGCACACCTTTTTGGCATGCTGCCCCCCCAGCAGACAACAGCATAAAAAAGTGTACTAGCCACCACAGACTGGTAAAACATCCACAGGAGTTTTCTACAGATGTTAAAGGACCCCAGTCTCCGCAGGAAGTACAGACGGCTCTGGCCCTTCTTGTACAGGTAATCTGTACAGTATGACCAGTCCAGCTTGTTGTCCAGCCACAGCCCGAGGTACTTGTAGTTGCCTACAATCTCCACCTCGTCGTCCTTGATGGTCACTGGCCGTGGTTGTGGGCTGGACTTCCTGAAGTCGATGACCAGCTCCTTAGTCTTGGAGGTGTTGAGCTGGAGATGGTTCATCTGACTCCAGGCAACAAAGTCACAGACTAGGTTCCTGTACTCCTCCTCTTCATCATCCCTGATACATCCCACGATGGCTGTGCCATCTGCAAACTTCTGGATGTGACACAACTCTGAGTTGTAGCAGAAGTCTGAGGTGTAGAGGGTGAAGAGGAGGGGGGCCAGCACCGTCCCTTGGGGTGCTCCTGTGCTGCTGATGACAGTGTCTGAAGTAGCGTCCTTTAGCCTGACAAACTGCGGTCTCTCTGTGAGGTAGTCAGCAATCCAGGACACCAAGTAGGGCTCTACTTGCATCCCCCTCAGTTTGTCCAGTAGCATCGGGGGCTGGATGGTGTTAAAGGCACTTGAGAAATCCAAAAAGAGGATCCTCACTGTGGATCCTCACTCACATACACACAGAGTGAGCTCTCAGTAGGAAGAGCTGACTTGATTTCACTTTTATTAGTCAGTCACTGAACTGTGAAACAAGCTACATGAAGATGTCTTTCTTCTGATGATCACTCTAGAACTTTCTACTTAGCGACTCTGTGTGGTGCTGCAGTGGGTGATATCTGACACAGAGTTCTAAATTAAAATCTCTTACAGTTACAGCAGGACCGTTGAGGATGTAAGAGCTAAACTGGCTTAAACACAGATGAACCATAGAGCATACAAATGATGTGCTAACTTACACCACAGGTACAGTGAGACACCACCAGGTATTGCTGAACGGACTCTTTCTCCACAGAGGCTGAGAGCGGTGGACGTAGCTGAGGGAGATCACCACTGGAAAATAAGGTCAGCAACAAGAGAATGTGAACAACAATGTGAACAACAGAAGAAAGGGATTGGTTTGAATCATATAAAAAGACACGAGTAAGCTTGACCACAGCTTACAGTACAGTATTCAATATGACAGAGAGAGTTCCTACCTGTGTGTAAGACGAGGAACCCTGCCATGACCTTCTGAGTCAGCAGCAGGCCATTAGACAGCTCACTGAACCACTGAGGAGCCTCGTCTGAAGAGCTGCAGTCACACAGGAAAACTGTTACTTCATTCATCAGCTCATCGATTCTTGTGTGTCTGTTCTCACAGCTGGTACAGCTGGTGTACTTAGGACAGTGGGACAGTTAGAGACAGTGCTTCTCTTTACCTGGCTGTGAGTATGTGGCAGGTGATGGTGTTGTTGCCTCTGCTTAGGCAGACCTCCTGCAGCGTAAACCCAAAGGCCAACAGGTAGGCACACACTGTCAGAGCAAACTTCAACAGGAAACAGCCAAGGAAGTAGTTCTGGGTCTGGTCAAAGAGGAGTAACAGTTTAAAGGAGATTAAAAAGCACACAGAAGTACATGTATACATAACTAGTCATTCATGTTTGATCAATGGCCCCAAGTGTAGATGCAGTAAATACACAAGGTGCAGAAAGAGCAGCTGTTTGTTGTCTGTGGTATTTATCATTATCATTACTGCTTTTATGAAAGTTTTCTCCTGGAATATTTTTCTAGAGACTTCATTTGACTGGAAGAAGTTTCCACCATATCACTACACAGTATGTACACTAAATGCTACTAATTAATATTATATAAATGTTTGTCTAAGCTTTAGCAGTAATAATCCAGTAAGTGAGGCTTCTAGGTTCAGTAGATGTGGAAGATCTGAGAGGCAGGATCCCACCTTTCTTGGAATGGTATCTAGGTTCTTCCCTGTGGCAACTGCCATGACTGAAGTGTCTGGAGGCTTCCCCAGAAGTGACACACTGAGAACACAAATGGACCATTACTATAATGTATAAACACAGTGAAATAACACAGTGTTGTCAGTTCACAGTGTTTTATTATGTGTGTACCTTAGAAGTGGGCAGCTGAAGCAGGACAGCCAGAGGATGTCAGTGGTGTTCATTGGAGGAGGAAGCTGAGCCAGACAGGCTAAGAACTACGGACAAACACCAGAAGCACTTCCTTCATTTATTTATTCAGAAATGTACATCACAATATTAATTAGGTCTTTAGTCTTTTAGCCTGTTAGCAATGATACACACAGAGAAATGAGAGAAATGTATTTGTACATATAAATCCATATAAATCCACATGCTCTGAGTTTGTGAAGTGCTCTCTCACCTGGATGATGACCAGACTGAGCTGACACTGCAGCAGGAAGAGGAAGCATTTGCGGATGCCATAGGTCGTGTGTCGCGCCTGGAAAAGATTCACCCAAAAAGCAAATGAATTCATATAGAAGTGTCTCGTTCTGACTTAGTGTATCTGTGTGTGTGTGTGTGTCCAACCTGCTCTATGAGCTTGACCATGCTGACGCTCTCTCCTTGGTGGAAGGTGACAGAGCAGCCCAGACTGTTGAGCTGTCCTGAGAGCCTCAGAGGAGACAGACCCTCAGCGTCTCCGTTGAAGCCTCCTCCGGTGGCATAGCCAAATGTCTCCCACGAACACTGAGACGGGTACAGAGGGTCCAGAGCGATGCTGTGGAGAGAGGACGATGAAAAATCATGTGGACTGAGAATGAGAAGTAGTTTGTTACATAATTATTGTATAATCAGTCAAAACAATGTTGCCGGACTATGGCAAGCTGTTAAAGGGTCAGTACACACAAACTAGAAAATATTTTCCCATTTACCTCTAGTAGTGAGGTATCTGTCTCCAGCTAGTACAATGGAGGTGAAAGGGATTGCATTTGTACTTGTTAGAATGGCCGTTCTGACAACAGAGACTTCAGAAAGAAGAAAATGCCAAGGCGAAGGTGGAATATGCATAGACATATATTTATTTTCTAACAGCAGCACAGGTATGGCAGCAAACCATAGGTGAAACCTAACCAGCAACAACAGCAGATTTAAAATTGGCGCCCTTTTATACTGTGTTCTGGTAGGTGTGATTGGGTGCATACATTCACAGGTGTTCCTAAACATACATTCATAAGCATAATTGACTTATATAAAAAATGTGAATACTATATTTAACCACAATATTTAAAATAACCTTCCTGCTGTAAACTAAACCCCAAAACAAACACCATAAATATAATTACAATAAATATATACATTTTACAATACAATACAATTTCCAGACTCCCCCCTTTCTTGTCCTGCCACTTGGTCGTACCCGGAACGTTCTTAACACGGTCCGCTGACCTAGGGGACTCTTTTCAGCAACGCACCCCAGAGCGAACACCAGACAGGTAAAGGTAAGTGTTAACCATAACTTAAACAATGTCTGTTCCAGCACTTGCACTATTTGCATCATCTTTCACAAAACTGCATTTACTCCGGAGTCCTTCAATTTTGGACAGTCCGCTGCCAACGGAGTCTAAAGGACCTCCTCTCCTTTTCAGACAGAGCCGGGTGGCCACCACGGTTTATTTGAATGAGATGTAGAAATCTCAGTGACAGGTATCCCTGAACCCTGACAAACAATACTACAACTCTCTGCATGGCTAGATAGTATTACTATGAGTTTTCATTTTTTTAATAGCAGAAATATTGCTTCAGAATTTTTACTGGTTTTAATTGTGATAAAAATGAAAATCAGCTATTTTCAACCAAGCCCTAGTCTCATTAACATTTATTTTCAAATTTGAAAAAACAGGATGTACTTCATTAATGAGTGTATACCTGATGTCACTCTGTAGGAACAGGCGGCTGTTGCGGAAATTGGCGGAGCTTCCCAGACAGCATGTAACCTCCCTGTTCTCCTGCATGATTTTCATCATCTCACACATGGCTGTGAAGAGAACTCCACTGTAAGTAAATGTCTACAGTACTCTAAAGCAAACACTGAGTATATCGAAGACACAGACAGTGACACAGATCTTTCATTCTTTCCTTGAAATAAGCCTCGTTGGTTATTAATCATCGCTTTTCCTTATTAGAATCTGTTTCACCATTGAGGAGCAGAGGAAGACAATGGAGTCAGAGGACATCTTTAAAAAGTAAGATGAAAAAGTTTTCCAAAAAAGTGGAATTACCCATAAGGAGAGTGATTCATTCTATAAAACACATAAAGAATACTCACTGTCAGGGGTGCAGTCAGTGAAGAGTGGCACCAAAAGAGGCACATTATCAATGTTCTTCAGATGAGGACGGACCTGGTGGATCCCACGAGGTAGCTTGGCCTGACAAAGGGCAGGGAGAGAAAATGATTCAGACTAATGTAAAATAATTTCAAAACAAAGCACAATTTCCTGCTGGTTACCAAAGCATAAGACAGAGGAATCTGTCTGTATTATACAGCTGCATGAAAAACAGATACTGATATTTCTCCATTGTAGCTTCAGTGGTTTTAATAAAAGGTATTGTTACCCTGTTGCAGTCCTCCAGGAAGCTGGGCACATCACTGTCTGTGGGCTGGAAACTGGCAGCAAAGGACCTTCTGCTTCATCCCGAGAATCTGAATCACATATGAAGACAGACTGCAAAGTTAGAGATACTCTGTAAAACTCAAATGAACAGACATCACTCATGTCAGACCTGCACTTCTACAGGACTCCTTTCTGTTATTTCCCCTAAAAGAAGCATAAACTAACATAAAATGGAAAATCTCATGTAAAGTTATACAATGTAATTCAAACTGTGATCACCCCATAGAACAGGGTAATGTCATAATTTGACAAGTTCTGATCCAGAAATCATGTGGGTTTACTCTTCAAATGATAAATCTATGTCTGTGTAATTAAACAGCAAGACTAAACACAGAAACCATGACAACCTACATTGATGTCCACATCACACCTGCAGACAGAAGGACAGTCATGAAGTGCACCCCAACAGTAAATGTAATAAAATGAATAATTTCCTCAGTTTGTGCAAACACAGGTTTGGTACCTTGGTTCAGGTCTTCGTGCTGGGAACCGTGACTGGGGCTGGATGGAGCTCCATCACAGGGACTGTCTCCGTTTGGGGTCAGAGAGATGTGGCAGTTCCAGCCCGTCTCTAAACCCATCTTCTCAGCAAAAACCTGCACAGACACAAAATAAATAAACACATACTCTCAAAATGCACATTTATTTTGGTGAATGTGGAAAAAACAATGTGCTGTCAGCAGAGACACAGAGAGACATCAGATTAAGGAGTCCATTTATTGTCCAAATGAAAGAGTACTATACCTTGATCACTTCAGCCAACATAAACTAGATACTATCAAATGTTTATTGGAGCTTGTGTGTGTTCACCTTGCTGCGGAGCTCATCCTCCATAGAAAAGTAAACAAAGCGGATGCAAGCTGTGACCAGGGCATCGATAAGCCGGACTGTGTCCAGCCTCGCCTGGAACTGAGACGACACCATTCCCATGAAGATCTGCCCACTCAGGGCCTGGACGCAGTCCTTACGCTCCACCCCCTCACCTATACCCTCTGCACACATGACAAGGGAAAATGAGTTGTGTTATTACTGTTTTATTACTTTAACTAATCCGTCCCTCCGTCACTGACTCTTACCATCTGAGCTCCAGCTTTTCCTACAGGAGTTGTATTTGATGGGGGTGGTGGAGGGCAGCTCCACTCCAGAGAAGAGGCTGGGACCGGGGGCCAGTTCTACACACTTCCCATTGAGTTGGCTTGACAGTGACACTTGCATGGGTTTGTAGGCAAAGGCTGAGCAGTAACCTGACAGACAGGCCCGCTGGTAGAAGTCCAGGACCTTCTTTCTGTAACACAAGAGCAGAGTGTAGAAATAAACACTCAGGTGGCAGCTTCTATTATTTTGTCCACCCTATTGATATCAGTGAGGGCAGGTTAAATAACAGAAACACCTCTGTATATACTGTACAGTTCAACAGCATCACAAACTGCAGCCTCCAAAATGATCAGAACGCTGAAGCAACGTCTCTAAAACAGTTTGAAGAAAACCTGAACATGATGAGCTTCATGGATAATAAAGTGGCAGCTGAGTGTAGATATGGATGATATCACCTGTGCTGTGCTTATGAAACTTTGATACTTGTGTCTGACTCAAGATTTACAGCCACAGAAGAGCGATCAGTGTGACGGCACCTGTCTGAGCCCGACAGGGGGTAGATATCAGTTCCATCCCAGAAGTCAGTGCAGGCTTCCAGGATGAGGTCAGCCGAGCCATGTGACAGCATCTGGATGTTATCTACAACAGAGAGGTTAGAGAAAGACAGTGAGAATAACATTAGCAGACATGAAAATACACAAACACCTTTTTTTTTTTTTTTTAACTTGCTCATCCATTTGGTGAAGAGACAGACAAAGGACAAGTAACACAGCAAAATACACCAAGTACATATAAGAAAAAAATCAGCTCTTTTCATTAAAAACTATAAAATAAAAGAAAACAGAGCAGTAGAACGACACAGGTTGACTGAAGTGTGTATAGACTTACTGGAGGAGGAGTCTCGTACGAACAGAGAGATGAGGTGGGACATGGGAGGCTGGCGTTTGGTGAAGTAATGAAGGTGGCGGGAGGTTAACTCCTTGGTTTTCTCTCCAGATGGCAGCTGGTACAGAGCCAAGTGGTTCTCCTGTTTGAACAGCTCCCTTGCACCGGGAGTGAATCCTGACACACAAACACAAACAGACACACAAAGGAAAAGATGAGGGTAATAGATAATAAGACATGATCTAATTTGGTTCTGAAAACTTCTCTTTCTTCCCACAAACAGCACATCATCTGATACTGATGATCAGTTTAAATGATGTTTCACACCAACCCGGAGCCTCTGCCTACAGTGAAACACCTAAACATTGGGAAATGGCTGAATGTCTTTACTGGCCAACAACAACTCTGCACATCACTGCCATCATCTGGTGAGGAGTGGGACAGACGCTGAGTCTCAGCTGTTTAAACCTATGATTGTGATTGCTACAACCTGCTGCTTCCAGCCACTGCTGACGGGAGCTCCACAGGGGACTGTCCTGTCCCCTTTACCCTGTCCACCTCGGACTTCAGGTACGGCATTCTGACCTGCCACCTACAGAAGCTCTCAGATCTCTGCAGCTGCTGGATGCATCAGGGGGGAGGATGTGTCACCAGAGGGCGGTGGCTGGTTTTGTGGACTGGTGTGAGCTGAACCACCTGCAGCTCAGCATCAGCAAAACAAAGCAGCTGGTGGAGGACTTCAGGAGACCCAGGACTCCTGCTACTCCTCTTTTCATTAGGGGACAGATGGTGGAGGTGGTACACGAGAACAAAAACCTGGGTGTCCACTTGGACAGCAAACTGGACTTGAGCAAGAACTCAGGAACTCGCAGCTCTCTATAGGAAGGGCCCTTCACGGCCATTTTTTAATTATGGTTCACTCTCAGTTCAGCCAGGTGCAATACTCCCACTCCAGTCCATCAATCCAACATAGCAGCAACTTGCTTGTAGCCTTAATTTATCATGAAGACCATGTGAGAAATAGATCTTCCCACAGTGCTCGGAAATTGAATCTATGCAAGGACTTTATTCTGGGGTAAAATGTAATCTGGAGTTCATGCTGAGTGGGATGAAAGCCAGATCAGCTTTTACCACTGAAGAAAATCCTCTGAACCTCTGATCACTGTGTTTTCACATGACCTAACAAAAAGCCAAACTATGAGACAAACCAGGTCATGGTATTAACAGGTGGCTCTAAACCAACCAGATGTCAAAGCAGCACCGTCATTCCAAGCTCACCTATGAGCCTGGAGAGCTCACAGAGCCCCCAGGGTACGTAGACAGGCAGTACAGAGCCGTGGCTCTCCTGCAGAGCCAGGTTGGACAGGTGGTCAGAGAAGCGGCAGAGCTGCTGGGTGATGCTGGCATTGCAGAGGTTCAGCATGATGTTGAGGCCCAGTGGCTTGAGGGAGGGCAGGTGGCACTGCCAGGAGAGATGATCAAACTGGATGCTGGTTGGGTTCTGCTGGTCCTGTGGCAGGCTCAGCATCTCCAGGTGGTAGTCACACACAAAGTCCTCTGCCTCCGCCTCTGGACAGCCCATTGCAACGTCCTGGAGACAAATAAGGGGCAGAAATGAAAAGACCAACAACATCACAACATAGCAGGAACAGTAAAGTTACATCAGCTTACTGAATCAATAGCATGTTTCCTATTTTCACAACGGCTCGTACAGTTTCAGGTCTAAGCTTTACCTGGGCCTGGTCGTCCTCGCCTCCCTCAGTGTCGTGGCTGAAGCTCACGTTGGATCCAGAGTGGTGTTTGGTGCGACTGTGTGCGGGCTGGCAGGAACGCCGAAGCCGGACCGTGTCAGATGAGCGAATGCTGTCGTGTGAGGTCTCGCTCGGCTCGGGCCCCTCCCCCAGCTGGGTGGAGGACTCTGCCGGTAGACAGAGCAGAGCCTGCCCCTCCTGGGCCTGTACAGCAGTCACAGTTAGTCAGGAGTGGATACAACACTGTGCCTTATCAGGTGGTGAACTGGGGCTGCTGGTGAGGCTAAAAGGTGCCAGAGAAAACACAAACACACACCTCATCTAACTAACTATACATCTAACACCTACATCGAACTATGTGCAATTTTCCTCTTCATTTTCAATTGGGAGTTAAGTAACAGTAAGAATTTCCCTACGGGGATCAATAAAGTTATTCTGATCTGATTCTGATTCTGATCCCTGTCGTCATCCGTCTCCATTCGGCAGTAGGAGTTGACGGACAGGTCGTCTCTGAGATCATCCTGGCTGTTGTGAGGTGGTTCGACCCGTCCGCTGAAGAACAGCACGGTCTCTGGACTGGGGTTAGGCCACGACAGGATACCCTGTTTGTCCACACAACACAGCACCTACACATACACACAAAATATCTGCAAATTAGACACATACTGTCCACTCAGCAACAAGTCTATAAAATGGTTTCCATGTCTATGGGCATAATGATGGTTTCTGGCTTTTTATGGCCCAAATGTTGCCGTGGGCTACACCAGTCAATGGTAGAGTGTATAAAAGGCTGGAAGTGTAGCACAGTGTCTGAGACTCTCCCTTTAAGACGCCAACCAGGTGTCTCCACACACAACGTAGCATCTCCTGCATAAATGAGTGCATATACACACTCAGATATATATAGTAAGCAAGAGAGCCGCTTAATATATATATATATATATATATATATATATATATATATATATATATATATATATATATATATATATATATATATATATATATATACTAGAGAGGATAAACATGTCTGAATAAATAAATGCATAAAATTCATACCTATTAGTCATAAGTCATTGGTCATAAATAAAGTGACAATAATTAAAATGTAAAAAAAAATAGCTTTAAGTAATAAGGAAGAAGCTGAATTTATAGCTCTGCCTAAAAAGCCCAAACCAGCTCTAAAACAGATAAATGTCTGTATGTTTCCACCTACAGACGACACTGACACAAACAAAGACTCTAAACTTACACTGACCTCAATGCTTTTCACACACACTGAATCCATCCACAACTGAGCCCTGACAATACTCAGCCAGACCCAAACTCCAATGCACCTGGATACAGAACAAAGCCCATCTAAACTGAGCTGAAGACAGGCCTGCACTTCCAACACTCACCCTAGCACTCTCTCTCTCTCTCACACACACACACACACACAGAAATGAATGCATGCATGTGTAGAAACACTAAACAATGTTAACCAACATGCAACGTCTCACCTGGTCTCTCATGACCCTCCAAATAAGCTCTGCCATCCTGCAAGAGAAACACAAACAGGAAGCATCAGCACACAAACCACCTTTGAAACAGCCCTTGATTTTCTTTTTTTTTTATCCACTTACCACAAAGAGCTCTGACAACACACGAACAATTGCAGTGTGTCCCTCACTCCCACACGATGGCGCTCTTTCCTCACCAGCAGCACCTTCACTGGCTCCACCTCACATACACCTACAACACACACTCACTCACTAAAATTAGTGCATGTATAAGTGTAGAAACACTACAATGTTGCTCTTGCTCACCTGGTCTCAAATGGTCCTCTCACTCAGCTCCTCCCTCCTGCTGAAAAACACAAAGACATTGGTTTTGGATACTAATCAAGTCAGTCCTTGAACTTGTAATATTTTGCTTGACTTCCAGCTGCAGCAGGGGCCTTACCTGAGCTCCACATTGCCCATGGCCTCAAAGTTGGATGGCCACTCAGCCACAAGCAGCTGCACACAGAAAGAAAGAAGGAGACATTAATGCATGCATAAGTTTTATTCTCCATCAAGCAGCAACTATGTCTCACACACACTAAACCCACACTGACCCCAGTGCCATCCATATAGTGACAAATACCCACAACTAAGCCTGACAACACTAAACTACACAACACAGCCTGTGCTTCCAACACTACCTGCTGATGGGCTTCCACACATATACAGTTGTGTCCGGATCCCAACTGCATAATGTGCTTCCACATACCAACACTGGTGCAACAGCCTGGAAATAGCAAACATACACTCTAAACTAGGGGTGTGCCATCTCAGTCACCTCACGATTCGATTACGATTCACAGTGCTACGATTCGATTATTCCCCGATTATCAATGCATCTCGATTAATCTTTTTTTCCTTCTTTGTTTCTCAGTTACTTGTAAAATAATGTATATTTTTACATATCGATTCATTGAAGTAAAACACGTTTATCTCTCTAAAAACGATAATAATAATACTAAAAATATATATTATGTGGCTGTACTGACATGATTCTGATTTGATTATTTTATTATGAACATGTACATGAAAAAAATATCTGTTAAAAAAAGAAAAGAAAAAATAGGGAAAGGAAATTGACAATATTTCCACTTCTATTACAATCTGATATCTTGATTTACATGTCCAGAAAGTAATCCTTTTAAATCTTATTGTATGTGCATGTCAGTCAGATTGTTTCTTATAAGGATTTTGGACACTATCCGGTCACTGCACGTATTCTTACGTTTCCAGTCAACAGTGTTGACAGAATATGCAACACTCGACGCTAACCCCTCAGTACAGAGCCGAGCAGTTCGCGTCGAGTTTCGCAGTTTTTTCGCCGACGAACACAGAGCCGTAGGCAGCCGCTTCGCCATGCTTGAATTGTTTTGAAGGGGGGCGGGCTTAGTCTGTGGAAGGGGCTTGTTGTGCCACCCAGATTTGCTTCCCTCCGTGCAGTTTTCCCCTGACACACGTTCCTCTTCCACACGAAAACAGCATTGCACTCAAATTATGTCAAATTCCGCGATATTCCGCGTTAAAAATAGATTCAGATTTAATAGATTAATAGGTTTTAATCCAATTCCGCGATTCAGTGATCGCGGAAATCACAGGGCCCTATAATATGTCCGGGGGGCACGCGCTACTTTTTTTTCGTTCCGACCGCTGCATTTTCCTTCCGTTATTAAAAGAATCGATTTTTGAACATTTATGAATCGATTCTGAATCGTCAAGTGTCGCGTCACGATTAATCTATGAATCGGGCACACCCCTACTCTAAACCTAGTTGGACCCCAGTGCTCCCCCAACTAATCTAAGTCCCATCTAAAGTGCATTAAAGACAAAAGCAGGCACTTCCTTCTTTCTGATTTTAATACAAACATTCTCTCACTCAGACATGGATGCATGCATACTGGTAGAAACACTGCACAATGTGGCCTTCATGCACCTGGTCTCAAAGGGTCCTCTGGATCAGCTCTGCCCACCTGCAGCAAAAGCCTCAAAAGACTCATCTAAGTTGGAGTCCCACTCAGCCAGATGCAGCTACCTGCTGAACACAAAGGAACAACAACAAAAAAAACAACAATAAAAAAACAATAAAAAAAATGATGTGTGCCTCCAATAGTGGAGGCACACATAATGGTTGATTCCCAGCTTTAGTTTTTGGCAGTGGACCCACACAATCAGTGAGGACTTTATCAAACGGCTCACCTGTCACTGGAATGGGATGCAAGGGAGCAGGGGGATCACCTGGTTTGGTTTGCCAACAACCTGGCATACATGGCAGGAACAACAATAGTTAACAACATCAGACTTGAGTCCTGGCCAAAAGAAATGTTTAAGGACTCTGTGATAAATTTTTGTAATGCCCATGTGTCCTGACCAAGAGTGGTCATGAGCTAAAGAGAGTACCTGTGTGTGGTAGACTGTAGGGACAACAACCTGTAAGGTCACGCTCCAGTCCTCACCAGCATCAGCGACGCATCAACAAGCCACCGTCAAGAAGGTAAGCCACTTTCTTTTTCTGAGCCTCTTCCTGCTCAACAACAGAAGAGAGACATTTTTGAGAGAGTTATATCAGTGTTTTGGGCTGAAATAAACTCTTTTCAGGTGGAGAGAGGTGACCCTGACTGATCAGGCTGGCTCTCGGCCTCAGTAAAGTGGCTGTCAGGGGACTGCCCTGTGACTAAGAAAGAATCAGACGGGTCAAGGTCATTATTCCTCGATGGGGCCCTGGTAACCACACATGCTGGGAAGATCTCAGGGTATTGTTGGGCAATGTCTGTCCCTGGGCTTGAATCAATCAGGCACAACCTTACCCCCAGCTAAATCATTCCACAAAATAAAGTCAATCCCTTTTACTGGTAAAGCTGGAAGGACTGCAACTTTAAAGAGCCCACTGACCAGAGGAGACTGAAGATGTATATTATGCAATGGAGCAGAGACAAATTTCATCCCCACACCCTGAACAGCTGCACTCAAGCCACAATATGACATAGGTGACAAAGATAAAATGCCTTCATGGATAATGGACTGGGATCCACCTGTGTGTCAGGATTTTTACTGGCTGCTGATCTTTTGGATCCCCACTTAATGAAACAAAGCCCTCAGAAATGAAAGGCTTAAAACAGGGGTCAGGCTTGTTGTCCTCAACTGCTGTCTGGACGTGGACGTCCGACAGCCTCATGCTGTTGGAGATTAGAGGGTTGTTTATGCTTTAGTGATAGGCAATCAGCTATCAAGTGAGCTTTTTTCTGACAGTAGAAGCACTCAGGATGTACACGGGGAGGTGACCATGGACCCCTAGCCTTTTCAACCTTTTCAACAGGAGGGAGACCAGAACTAGACCCCGCTGGGCGTGACATAGGAACTTTGTCTGGGCGAGAAGATAAAAACACATTTTATCACCAGCTCATAAGCACGCAGTATGGATTCTTTAAGCACATTATAACACAAGCTATCTGTTAACGACAAGGAAGACACAACCTCCTGTGTCTTACCTATGAGCTTGCAATGAAGCAGGACAGGCCACATCTCCTCAGGCCACTTTAGTGCTGTAGCAATCCTCTCAAATGCTGTAAAACAGGAGTCAACCTCCGCCTCCCAAAATGTGGGCACCAAGGATATATTCCTACTCACATCAAAGCTTGGCTTTGTCAGGACCAGTGGAGATACAGAATTGTCAGACCCTTGTGAAATCTGTACAGAAGAAATTTTCATGGCCTCCAATTCAAGCTGGCGTAACTTAATCTCTTTTTCAGCCTCTATCTCCAACTTGCAAACTTGTAATCTAAGGTCATAATCCGCTCTACGTACCCTCTCCTTTTCCTGTGCTTCCAGCTGGAGACGAGCGATTCTGACCTTGATCCTTGCATCTGAACTGGAGCCAGACGACCCTGGGGAAAAAGGGTCAAAGCGAGGAAAAGTGGCTGGAACAGCTTCACTCTCAATCCTAGCACCTCGGAGTGTATCATGTACAGCCTGTTCCCTTTTACCATCAGAAAGAGAGGAAACACTTGGACCAACAACTTCCTCCCCTAACTCAGCTGAAACAGGGTTAATAGGAACAAGCAGAACCTTCAACTCAGCAAGTTTTTCCACTATTGTGTTTTGAATTTCCTTTTTAAGACTAGTTTTCTGGACAGGGATGCCATAATGAGCTGTTATACAAAGCAAATCATCTTTACCACATGAATGAACTTTTTCAATGCAAGGATTATCAATGAAGTCCTGCAAGTCAAACATCCTTCTTACACAAATACCAAACTACAAGGACTCTTGAAAATTCTTTGGTTGGTTTGTACTGACCCTGGGAAAAAGTATCCCTGAGGAGACCCCACTTGTGTTCCAACCTTAGTTGGTGGAAGCTCGGGATTTCAGGTCTGTAACACAAGCAACCAAAGCAAATGAACAGAGTCAGTGTAGGTGGCATCATTACAGTTAGTTTATTTGAAAACATAAAAATGGAACAAAATGGAAAAAGTGGGGGAGATGTGGACCAGTGGTTGTGCCAAACAAAACCAAAAAAGTTCCAATAAAACCAGGCCTAGATTACTGACTACCTGAGAAAACAAAGGAAACAAAAGACCTGGCTGAGCTCGCTAAAAAGATAAAGAGAACAAAATACAGGGGGGTGGCACCAACCAATAACCCTAGTGTGTTTATACAACAATAATTCCTACATGCTGCTAAATGTACAGGGTCCCCCAAACTCACCTGTCCACAAACACCCACCACACTTACTCTACTGCCTGATGCCACCAGAGGAAAAAGGCAATCTGCACTGGAACACTGTGAAGCAGGGCAGGGGAGGAGAAAGAGGAAAAAAACACACACACAGGCCATCCAGGCACATTACAGCTGTATGTGTTGTGTATGCTCACACACTCAGACACACACAGAGAAATGAATGCATGCATATCTGCAGAAACACTGACCAACATGCTCTCTCTCACCTTGTTTCTCATGGTCCTCTGGATCAGCTCCTCCATCCTGCACAGGACAAACACACTCTACATCAGATCCAGGTACAAACAGTCAAACCTATTTGAAACATTCTGCTACACTTCCACATTCAGCAGGGGGCGTACCTGAGCTCCACCCTGGATATGGCCTCATCCAACTTGGATGTTGGAGCCCCACTCAGCCACATACACCTGGAAAGAGAGAGACATTAATGGATATGTGTAAAAACACTGAACATCTGTCACTCTGTCACATCTGGGTTTAAACTCAGCCTGGCGTCCACACACCACAGTCTAAAAGTCACAGTGCCAAACTCTAACATACATGTGGTCATACCAAACAAGTCAGACATATAAAGCCAACTATTACACACACATCTACTTATTTAATTCATGTCTAAAGTCAAAGTGGTACAGCTAATGGTTACCTATAAGTATTGCATCCAACAGCTCACAGTTTAAACTCTTACACGATGGCACCCAGACACCACAGGCCAACAGCCAAAACATACAGCTCTCTAACATAGGTTTGGTCTGTTTAAACAAGAAAAGGACAGAGTTTTTAAAACTCTATCAAGTCTAAGTGGTGCATCTAACACCTCACAGTTTAAAGCCTGAGAATCTGGCATCCACACAGCACAGCCTGCGCTGTTTCATCTACATATTAACTATTTGTCTAAAAATTTTCTGTTACCTACAACTGAAAATGTTACAATTACATTTACTCTCTGACAGTCCTCACAGATGACTCTAACCATTTAAACAAAGAATTAACTAAAAGTCTTAAACCTAACATTGAAATGTTAACCTAAAGTGTGGAGCCAGTCAAGTTTAAACATGACACATTCTCCAAGGTCCATGCAGCCTTGAAATCAGTGTGTACATCACAAAGTAAGCACAACCAACAGACAACTGCCACTGGGTACAAATCAATCCTTTATTTGCAAACACACCGTCCGCAACACCAACAGGAGACAAAGCTCTATACAATTCTTCCTCTTCATGTCCCAGGACACACACCAACTGTCTCTGATCCAACACTATCTGAATTGAAGACAGAAACAGAGACAGTGAGACACAAATGAACCCCTAAGTGTTTAAAAAAAAGAAAAAAAAAAAAAAAGACTGAGCGATGTTGAGCAACATGCTTGCTCTTACCTTGTCTCTCGTGGTCCTCTCCATCAGCTGCTCCATCCTGCACAAAGAAAGTAAACATGAGCCACAGGGAGAAAGAAAGTCTAACCTTGCATTTTGAAACATTTAGCAAAACCTCCAGATGCAGCAGGAGGCCTACCTGAGCTCCACTTTGACTGTGACCTCCTCCATGACCTTCATGCCAATCTTCATCAAGACAAGCCTGCAGACCCACGCCACAATTGGAGCCCGACTCCACCAGAACCTGTTAAACACAGCCACACACAGACTCACACCTACAGGCCCAAGCACAGCACCTAAACACCGAGCCACACAGCTCCATCAACAATACACAACTATTGGCAGCTTCTACATCAAGAGCCAGCTACATCTAACACACACACACACACACACACACTGACCCATGCGACCTCCACACATTGACAACTACCCATAGCCACATACACAACTACCCACAGCCACATACACAACACAGAGCTACACACTCATAGGCTTTCACATATACACAGTTGTGTCCAGATCACAACTGCATATATGCTTCCACCTACAGACGACACTGACACAAGCATAAACACTGTAAACCTACACTGACCTCAATGCTTTTCACACACACTGAATCCATCCACAACTGAGCCCTGACAATACTCAGCCAGACCCAAACTCCAATGCACCTGGATACAGAACAAAGCCCATGTATGCATAGCGAAGCGGCTGCTTACGGCTCTGTCTTCCCGAAGGATTTAAACTGCGAAACTCGACACGAACTGCTCGGCTCTGTACTGAGGGGTTAGCGTTGAGTGTTGCATATTCTGGCAACACTCCGTTGACTGGAAAAGTAAGAATACGCACAGTGACCATATAGTGTCCAAATAGAGCTGAAATAATACTTTCTTGTGGATGTTGTCTTCATGGATAGATGCAACTGCTCAACAGTCTCCCAAGCCATACTAGCCTCCCTCCATAACAATAGTCTGGATCTGAATGATGTCTGGGCAGTGGTCACAGATAATGCCGCCCACTGTCTGAAAGCATACTTGTCCGTCATCTCAATAAATTTAACTTAATTTCTATTTAACTTGTGTACATTTTAGTCATTTATATTAAAAACACACTGTTTTGGGTAGATTCCCAAAAACTATAATGGAAAAAACATAATTCCCCAAAATTAAAACGGAAAAAACGGAATTTGGGGAAAAAATAAAACGGAATTTGGGAAAAAATAAAACCCTATATATGCTTCCACCTACAGACGACACTGACACAAGCACAAAGACTCTAAACCTACACCGACCTCAATGCTTTTCACACTCACTGAATCCATCCACAACTGAGCCCTGACAATACTCAGCCAGACCCATACTCCAATGCACCTGGATACAGAACAAAGCCCATCTAAACTGAGCTGAAGACAGGCCTGCACTTCCAACACTCACCCTAGCACTCTCTCTCTCTCTCACTCAGCTCCTCCCTCCTGCTGAAAAACACAAAGACATTGGTTTTGGATACTAATCAAGTCAGTCCTTGAACGTGTAATATTTTGCTTGACTTCCAGCTGCAGCAGGGGCCTTACCTGAGCTCCACATTGCCCATGGCCTCAAAGTTGGATGGCCACTCAGCCAGAAGCAGCCGCACACAGAAAGAAAGAAGGAGACATTAATGCATGCATAAGTTTTATTCTCCATCAAGCAGCAACTATGTCTCACACACACTAAACCCACACTGACCCCAGTGCCATCCATATAGTGACAAATAGCCACAACTAAGCCTGACAACACTAAACTACACAACACAGCCTGTGCTTCCAACACTACCTGCTGATGGGCACACACGGTTGCTGGGGAGTGTACACAAATGAATCCTTCAGTGTAGAAACACTGAGCAGTATTGGCCAACATTCATCCTCATGACTCTCTGGATCAGCAGCTCCTCCATCCTGCACAACACACAAAGAAACACACTCAACATTAGCCACAGGTGCTAGGCAAGTCAAACTCTGGAAGTTAAAACATCTTACAACACTTCCACAGGCAGCAGGGGGCGTACCTGGGCTCCACACACAAATACATGTTTAAATGTAGAAACACTGAGCAATGTTGACTTATGTGCTTTCTCTTACCCTCTGATGATTCTCTAGAGCAGCTCATCCTTCCTGCAGAGAAGGCACATGCACACACAGGCTTTGGATATTTAACCTGGAATTTTCAACATTCAGCAACACTTCAAGGTGCAGCTGAGGGCCTACCCTGGCCATGGCCTCATCCACACTGCTGAACACACACCCTACACCTAACCCAAGGCCATCCACACCAACAGTTACCCACAATTAAGCCTGGCAACAAGACATGCAACTCAACCCATGCTGCCAACACTATCTGCTAGTGATGGGTAGATGAGGCGTCATGACACATTGTCAAACTGTATTGATACTGTGTCGATCCTGTGTCACTGAATACTGACACCTGCTGGACCTTAAAAATCCCTACAGGCAACCTAGTTGACAGACTCAAATGACACTGATTTGATAACCTAGTATATACAATAATATAATTTAAGTCATTGTATTTTATATTGTATTTTTCCATATCTTCATTTAAATTTAAAATCTTTGATATTTTTAGATACAGTCAATAAATAATGTGAACATGTATCATAACATGAAAATCTAAGTGAACATGTTGTGAATGAGGATGCTTGTGGACTGGGATTTTCTTTTTTTTAACAAATTTTTATTTAAAAAAAAACCGTTTTGAAATTCAGTCTGTTACACTTTGTTGATACAACTTCTCCAGCTGTAGAAAACACCCGCTCACACGGAACAGATGAGGATCCGATATGAGATCAAAATGGTCCCACACGGTGGAAACCTTTCTTTTGGCTTGAGGCTGCTCCATAATTGTTGATTAATTTGACAATGAACCGCAAAAGATCAGAGATTCTTTTGGCAGATGCATCCCGTTAACATATGCGCTTCTTTATAAACAGTTTGGCGCGTCAGTGTCAGTTCCTATATTAGTCATGTGACTTTCTTTAAACGATAAGCGCACCGACACGGGTTTTGCACTGAGTTCGACGCATGCGCCGACGCATCGCTGTTGCCGGAGCCATCACTACTATCTGCCAATAGGCTTCCATATATACACAATTATGTCCAGACCACAACTGCATATATGCTTCCACCTACCGACAACACCGACGCAACGGCCCAGCAAAAGCAAACGCGCGCTCCAAACCTATGCAGGCCGAGTTTCTTCCACACACTGAATCCATCCACAACTAAGCCTTGCCAACACTTGGCCAGTCCCAAACTCCTAAGCGGCTATACTGGTTACAAAGCCCATCTCAACCGAGCTAAAGACACAAGCCTGCACTTCAACACTTAGATCTCCCAAATGGTCTCGGCTGCTCCGCTGAATACCTTCGTTCGTCCTGCGGAAACACACACACATAATCAAACATATTAGCCTCTGGTCACAAATCAACTCAAGCTCTGCATTTTAAATGTTCTGCGTGGGCCTTACCTGGCCTCCACGTCCGCCATTTTTCCTCTGGACTGCTCCGGACAGTGAACCTCCTGTCTCGGGCTCACGCCGAAGTTCCAGCTCCACTAGGCCTGAATCGTCTCTCTGCTCTCAGCCACAGCTTTCACTGTGCACCAGGAAGCACAATAACAAATAACCTGCTAAACATGAACACACAGGCTTCTTCTGTCTACAGGTAACGAGTTCAGTTCGCTCCACTAACCAGAAAAAGAGCTTCAACAAAACAGAACATCACGGATGTATCCTGTATTCCACAGCAAAATCGAGCAAGTGTTACCCCAACGCCTTATAAGCTGCACAACATAAGATTCTGCCCTGCTATTGGCTGAGCCCTCTCCTCCCCGGTCACATGGGTTTGATTAGCGCAGGGGCAACAGGTGCGACTGAGTTTTGGCGCGGCTCAAACTGGACTCTGATTGGACGGGACTAATGAGTGAAGTGGTAGGAGGGACCTGCGGTGACTGCCCTCATAAAGCAGCAGTAACGTCTGAATGGGGGTCCAACACAGAACAGGTGTTTGGAATGAGCACAGATTACCAGGGGTTCACTTTCAGTCTGACTCCATGGCTTTATGCATTAAAGACTTCAATCAGAATCAGTTTTATTGGCCAGATTTATGCATACACACAAAAACATATATATATAGATATAGATATAGATAGATATATAGATATATAGGTATAGATAGATATAGATAGATATAGATGTTATATATGGTATGTTCAAAAGCAAAGTCAACCAGTGAATCTTCTGTCAATTGTCTTCCAACATGGTCATTATAACCATGTTACAATATGAAGTAGTATCAACAGTTTACCAAAAGCTCCCTACTTAAATTTCTTTCAAAGGTGTGTGACACCTGTGGCCTTCCCATCACAACTACTCAGCAAAATCTCCAGTTATGTTTTTGCTCCTCAGTAGGAAGAGCTCACTTGATTTTACTTAGTGTTTAAGGTTCATGAGGCATGTCTTATTGTTTCAGTTCATGCACAGTAAAACTGTCAAATCCATTCAACAGTCCTTATTGGGAAATGTGTCTGCAAAAGAGTTAAGAAATATCAAAAGAGGCAACACAACAGAGTTTATTTGGACTTTTACACACATAATAAAGACCTCAAAACAAATAAAGTCTCATTAAAAGACATCATACAATCACAATCTAAAGAAAAAATTAAGTAAACTTACAAAAAAACAGTACACAAAATACAAAAACAGTAAAAACTATACAATATGCTAATTTACATGATGTTGGAGGGGTGAAGAGTAGGATCCTGTGGGAGAGAGAAAAAACATGGACAAATGAAATGTTAGACCAGACCAGTCCACAACTAAACAGTAATTGTCACACTAAAGAATACAAATTGATCATATGATCAGTGACTACATCAGACACATCATTAGCTGATATATGTGAAAATATGCATTTAGCTGTTTTTGTAGGACACAGACGTCCTTAGGTTGATAGCAAGCTGGGGGAAAATACAAAAACTCAAAACCTAAACATCATCATCATCATCATCATCATCATCATAAAGAGGAGGAATCCAATCAGTAAATAAATCAGTTGGGTTTTCAACATCTGACAGAAGACAAGTCTCAGCCAGAGAGGCCATCTGGTGTGTGATTGACCTATAGACCTTACAATGACACTTCTAATGCAGGGAATAATACAACATCCAATCAGACTGAACACGCTCGCACCAATAAGGATACCAGTGATTCCTTGCAGTAGCGATGAATGGGCATAAAATGACATCTGTAGCACGACGAGGTTCAAACCTCAGCTACGACTTTTCACCACCTCCAACTCCAACTGCGTGTCGGACAGTCCCATTAAACTGCAGCACAAAGTTTTCAGATATTTCTTGCAGAAAATCCTCTTCTGGTCCTGCTTTCTAGTTAAATTCGTGCAGAGATTTCTGTAGAAGAAAGGCCTTGTTTAGCCGTGGCTAAAATAATCTGGCTGTAAGGTTCCAGGGACATTTTGGTTGGGCGCGCCGCTCTGACAGGAACCAGGCTATCTCCTTCTTCCTGGCCGCTGGATTCTGCCGTTCGCCCAAACGCGAGATTATTATAAATAAAGAACAGTAGGTGGCGAAAATCTTGCAGCCGATAGCAGCAGCAGGTCTCCGTTAAACAAAAGAAGAAGAAAACAATGACAACATCCGGTCTGTGGGCACGAGAAAACGGTCCTTTTTTGTTTCTGCTTCTTTGTGATTTTGTATTTTGTTACGCTAAGTAGAGAAAGAAAATCTAAGTTATTTTTAAATTTCGAGGATTCCCTTAAGACCCACAAAAAAGTAAAATGTTTTTTGTATTTTAAAACGAAAATCAAATAAGCACTTTATTTTATTTTTTTAATATCAGCGTTTGAAGGAAAATTCAAATCCCAAAAGATACACGGACCCTTTTGTCTCTGTATGTTAATATTGTAGAGTCACAGAGTTTTGATATTTGAAATATAAACTGAAACATTATCATATAAACTTACACCAACCTCGTGTTACGAACACGCTCCTCTTCTTAGCTGCGTGAAGAGCTGATCGTTTATATTCAGATGCGTAAGGTCATGAATGCAAATAAACTCCGCCAGGACAAGGAGGTGATTGGACAACTGCACCAAACGTAGCGGTGATTGGCTCCTGCCAGACCACATGTCAAACATGAAGCGCCGGTGGAAAAGCTCAGTTCTGAAGGTGCAGGCTTCTCCCTTTTGGCCCAAAAGGCCACACTACTGCCTGAATATAGGCGGTCCGCTCTCACCCATCTTTCTATTTGACTGAATGTAATGACGGTGCATCTAAAATTCACTTTGCGTCCTCTGTGAATCCACCTGAACACACACACAACACTTCTTCTTTACAAATTCTCATTTTAATGATACAGAATTCAGTGGAAATATGAATAAACGTAACATCAAACCTGAACAGAGAAACATTTAAGTACTGATGTCAAATTGCTTTGCAACTTAAAAACATGCCAACTCCCTGATCGTGTTACAGTACGCCCAAATCTTCTCCCAGTGGAAGTTTGGGAAGGAATTAATGAGTGCTGTTTAAAAAAAAAAAAAGAATAAAGGATTAAAGGTGACTATAGATAATGGTTTTCTTTACTGGCCTTACTGAAAGAGGATGGCTCACAAATCTTATATCTCATCTTACAACACTTCCACATGCAGCAGGGGGCGTACCTGGGCTCCACACTGACCATGGCCTCATCCGAGCTGGAGTCCCACTCAGACAGATCCAGCAAGATACAACTGACGAGAAAACGGTCCTTTTTCGTTTCTGCTTATTTATGATTTTGTATTTTGTTACGCTAAGTAGAGAAAGAAAATCTAAGTAATTCTTAAATTTCGAGGACTCCCTTCAGACCCACAAAAAAGTAAAATGTTTTTTGTATTTTAAAACGAAAATCAAATAAGCACTTTATTTTTTTAAATATTCAAGATTCAAGATTCAAAGATTCAAAGGGTTTATTGTCATTTGCACAGTAAGGAAACAGGTTTCCCTGTACAATGAAATTCTTACTTTGCTCTTCACCCAGAATGCCATACAAAACGTTGTAAGTAAAATAAAATAGATAAATAATAGTATTTACAAAATATTAACAAGAGCATAAGTGAAAAAAGTTACATAAAATATAAACTGTACTGATATATACAAATCAGCTGTTGTGCAAATTCAGCTGAGGGTGAAGTGAAGACTGTGCAAAAGAACTGTTATGTGAACAGTGCGGTATGTGTGCAGTTATTAAGGTGACAATATCAGCATTTGAAGGAAAATTCAAATCCCAAAAGATACACGGACCCTTTTGTCTCTGTATGTTAATATTGTAGAGTCATAGAGTTTTGATATTTGTAATATAAACTGAAACATTATCATATAAATTTACACCAACCACGTGTTACGAACACGCTCCTCTTCTTAGCTGCGTGAAGAGCTGATCGATTATATTCAGATGCGTAAGGTCATGAATGCAAATAAACTCCGCCAGGACAAGGAGGTGATTGGACAACTGCACCAAACGTAGCGGTGATTGGCTCCTGCCAGACCACATGTCAAACATGAAGCGCCGGTGGAAAAGCTCAGTTCTGAAGGTGCAGGCTTCTCCCTTTTGGCCCAAAAGGCCACACTACTGCCTGAATATACAAGACAGAACAAAATGATGGAGTCTACACTGTGTTAAAATTATTATGCGAGTGATCTTTTCTTGAAAATCTGGACGGCTGCTGTTCAGAAACAAATGCTGTTTTAGTGTGATGTATCTAAGACCTTGAGCTTTAATAAAACCCTTTTGTTGGAATCTACAAAGCTTTCTCATATCCTTTATCACAGACGACATGTATGTAAGTGTGGTGGAAATATACTTTCTTCCTGATGAGAAGTGAAATAAAATTCTTTAGGCAGTAACTGTCCGTCACACTAAAGTATACAAATTGATCATATGATCAGTGACTACATTCCTTTAGGTTTAAGTAGACACATCATTCGCTGATATATGTGAAAATATGCATTTAGCTGTTTTTGTAGGACACAGACGTCCTTAGGTTGATAGCAAGCTGGGGGAAAATACAAACACTCAAAACCTAAACATCATCATCATAAAGAGGAGGAATCCAATCAGTGACACTTCTAATGCAGGGAATAATACAACATCCAATCAGACTGAACACGCTCGCACCAATAAGGATACCAGTGATTCCTTGCAGTAGCAATGAATGGGCATAAAATGACATCTGTAGCACGACGAGGTTCAAACCTCAGCTATGGCTTTCACCACCTCCAACTCCAAATGCGTGTCGGGCAGTCCCATTAAACTGCAGCACAAAGTTTTCAGATATTTCTTGCAGAAAATCCTCTTCTGGTCCTGCTTTCTAGTGAAATTCGTGCAGAGATTTCTGTAGAAGAAAGGCCTTGTTTAGCCGTGGCTAAAATAATCTGTGAGGTTCCAAAGACATTTTGGTTTGGTTGTGAAAAAGAAGATGAAAACAAATGGATGCCAATAATTATGTCCATCATATGTTTTATGTATGTAAATTTGATTTCACTATATGGAAGCATTTTTGTTGTTGTTCAATAACTCTGGACATTTTATTAAATATTGTGATTCTACAAAACTGCTTGATTTCCATTTATTTCTGAAGCTATTCTAAACTCTACTTAAAATTCAGCAGTGCCAATAACTTTGAGCAGGACTGTAAATAAAAGAACATATTTATTAACATGACATAATCAATACACAAACAAATTTGTCAAAAGTCCTGAACATAGACACTTACACTTATATACATTTCTTGTATCTTGTGAACAGCTATATCACAGTCCATCAGCCAACAGCCCACCATACAAATCAAGTGACAATTAACGAGGCATCAGCTCCGAGCCTATGCATGGTAATGTTATCAGGATGTTAGCATGGACTCTGCAGGCTGTACCAGAGGCACATGCTTTAACACACAGTGTGAAGTATCCATGCTGTGTAATGAATAAAACAGTAGAACTATAGATAACAAGTACACTGATTAAGACAGAGCATTCACCTGGGTCTTCTTCATGCAGCATAGCACATATGTTTGTCATGATGTAAACCGATAAAGAAGAAAACAGGGCAAAGAAAAAATGAAATGAGAAATGCTCTCTTGCATTGTAATGTTTGTCTAACAACCATCTTCAGTAGTTTCAGCCACAAAGTGATCATGAGTACTTCAGTGCTGTAAAACCAGAAAATCTAATAGTACCTATTCACGTACAGCCCCACTTTAAAGGTGTGACTGTAGAGAGCGTTTGTAGCCGTGGAATAACTGAAGCAGGCACACGCACGCACACACACACACACACACACACACACACACAAAAGCCAGCACACAGGCTAAACAGGGCTGAGGTCAGAAGTCCAAGTCTCCCCACCACAAACCGTTAAAAAAATAAATAAATTAAAAATTAAAAAAATAAAAATACATGGAGTTAACCATTCACTTATATTGTCTGTAAATTTGAATGTTGCAACAAGCATTTGGATTTAGTTCCAAAACCTCCACAGTACCAGAGATTAAATTCTGCTGGGGAAATGCTGAACCCTGGAATCACCCTGTAAAATATCAATGAAGAGTTTGTTTTTAGTTGTGAAATCCACAGAGCTTAGACCCTCCAAATCCCCAGCAAAAACAATAGAGAAAACAGTCCAGGCTGGACAGACCTCAGAACTTCAGCGTCCCCCAAATGCTCCAGGTTCATTGTGTCGATCACTTGATGGACTACAGGTTTGTTTAGAAACAGCTGTGAGTGATATGGAGAAAATCCACAGTGACAATTATTTCTTTTCGGGGGGAAATATTTTAAAACCTCAGGTAAACTTACGACATGTAATATGTGAACGTCATTTGATGCTAGCGTAATAAAAGTTATAAAATAAAGTTATAAATAAAATTAATCACTTGGGGCCCCAAGGCTCATTTTTGCCCCACAAGGCTAATCCAGCACTGACAACAATGACTTTCCATATGTGTAAAAACAGCTGGTATTTAGTTCTAAATGAATGCACTACCAAGAAATACCACCAACCCACATGTACACAGGAGCAATGTTCAATTCATGTCCATCTGAAATAATGACAGCACCACACAGACGGCTGGTCTGATTGAAAAAACAGTGATACAGACGTCTGCTGCTGAGGGTCCACGTTAACTGTGTGAACCAATCACAGTCGGAAAACCAACGTATATGTGGTGGAAAAATACTTTCCTCCTTTGGAGAAGTGAAATAGAATTCTTTAGACAGTTATTGTCTTTTGATGCTTTATTATAAAATAAGGTTTACAGAGTAATCCATTTGTGCAGAAAGGACAGAGCTCACGCAGCATCAAATGCTACAGAGGTCTGACCCCAGGTTACAAGTTCCAAGAGTACTTATGCCTGTTTCTCACATACCAGCATGGCAAGGATGGCAGGGAGACAAAATAATCTGAAGGTCAAAAAATAGAGATAAGTTGTGCTCGGAGGCACCGGAGACATAACAGGTGTCTTCACAAAGTACAGTAAACAAAGTACATTAGGCCACTACAGGTCATGTTATATGTACTTCACCCAGAATTGAATATACGAGTTCATGAGAATATACGAATACTTGATAAAAGAGTATATGGTTATATGATAAATTGGCATTACAATTCCCCCTTTGGCCATAAAATGGCCACACCAAAGTATATACAAATTGATCATATGATCAGTGACTACATTCCTTTGGGTTTAAGTAAACACATCATTAGCTGATAAATGTTAAAATATGCATTTAGCTGTTTTTGTAGGACACAGACGTCCTTAGGTTGATAGCAAGCTGGGAAAAATACAAACAGTCAAAACATCAATATCATCATCATCACAAGTCTCAGCCAGAGAGGCCATCTGGTGTGTGACTGACCTATCAATAGACCTTACATTGTTGCTCTTGTTGGTGACACAGAGCTTTACTCTGTAGTCACTTGGTTGGAGCTTGGCATGCTACTGGTGGAGGAGGGCGCTCTTTCACCCCTCACTCTTATATTGCAGACGGTTCCACCGCAGCTGCAGGTTAGGGGCAGCGCACGGCGTGCACCCCAGTTGTCTTCCTCACTGTCTGGATGAGTCAGTTTTCCCTAGACCATTATTCTGGGTCTAAAGAATTTATGTGGCCTCCTTTGCTTTGATTCTCTGGTGGCTGGCTGTCGGCCTTTGGTTCAGGAACCCGTTTGCAGTGGCTGGCGTGTACCCATGCGGCCTTCTCCGCAACCTTTACAGCTGTCTCAGTGGTCAGCAGAACCTGGCCCTGGAAACACCTTGGTTTCCAGTGACGGCGTCTGTGGTCTTTGATGAGAACCCAATCTCCAGGCTGTAAGTTGTGGAGGACTGCTGTGGCTGCAGATGGCAGGGCACTTTTCACCTGTGAATGTAATGCTGATAAGGTTGTAGACAAGTTGGCACAGTATCTCAACATAGCATCATCACATGCACCTGTGGTAAGGGGAGGGCGCCTAACTGGACCTACTGGATGATATGAACAATGATGACGTATGTCAAACCCAAGATAGTCTGACACTTCTTTCAGGGCTTGGTTGACAAAACCTGGTCCATTGTCACTGCTGATGACTGAAGGAATTCCCCACCTAGGAATAATTTCAGTTAGCAGTGCTTTAGCCACAGCTCCAGCATCCTGTTTGGAAGAGGGGAAAACTTCAACCCATTTGCTGAACATGTCAACAATTACAAGACAGTGTCTTTTCCCTTCACTTGGTGTTAGTTCAATGAAATCCATCATTAAATGTTCAAAGGGTTTGTCAGGAGGTGGATGACCAGCAGGTGGCATATGAAGAGCCCCTGATGTATTGTTGGCTGCACAAATGATGCATTTCCTGCAAAAGTCCTGTGCAAAAGTTGAAAAAGCACGTGTGTACCATGATGAATTAACAGCAGCACACATTCCCCCTTTGCCCACGTGGTCTCTCCCATGGTCGTTCCCATCACAACTACTCAGCAAAATCTCCAGGTATGTTTTTGTTCCACACATACACACAGAGTGAGCTCTCAGTAGGAAGAGCTCACTTGATTTCACTTTTATTAGTCAGTCACTGAACTGTGGAACAAGCTACATGAAGATGTCTTTCTTCTGATGATCACTCTAGAACTTTCTACTTAGCGACTCTGTGTGGTGCTGCAGTGGGTGATATCTGACACAGAGTTCTAAATTAAAATCTCTTACAGTTACAGCAGGACAGTTGAGGATGTAAGAGCTAAACTGGCTTAAGCACAGATGAACCATAGAGCATACAAATGATGTGCTAACTTACACCACAGGTACAGTGAGACACCACCAGGTATTGCTGAACGGACTCTTTCTCCACAGAGGCTCATATAAAAAGAAACGAGTAAGCTTGACCACAGCTTACAGTACAGTATTCAATATGACAGAGAGAGTTCCTACCTGTGTGTAAGACGAGGAACCCTGCCATGACCTTCTGAGTCAGCAGCAGGCCATTAGACAGCTCACTGAACCACTGAGGAGCCTCGTCTGAAGAGCTGCAGTCACACAGGAAAACTGTTACTTTATTCATCAGCTCATCGATTCTTGTGTGTCTGTTCTCACAGCTGGTACAGCTGGTGTACTTAGGACAGTGGGACAGTTAGAGACAGTGCTTCTCTTTACCTGGCTGTGAGTATGTGGCAGGTGATGGTGGTGTTGTTGCCTCTGCTTAGGCAGACCTCCTGCAGTGTAAACCCAAAGACCAACAGGTAGGCACACACTGTCAGAGCAAACTTCAACAGGAAACAGCCAAGGAAGTAGTTCTGGGTCTGGTCAAAGAGGAGTAACAGTTTAAAGGAGATTAAAAAGCACACAGAAGTACATGTATACATAACTAGTCATTCATGTTTGATCAATGGCCCCAAGTGTAGATGCAGTAAATACACAAGGTGCAGAAAGAGCAGCTGTTTGTTGTCTGTGGTATTTATCATTATCATTACTGCTTTTATGAAAGTCTTCTCCTGGAATACTTTTCTAGAGACTTCATTTGACTGGAAGAAGTTTCCACTATATCACTACGCAGTATGTACACTAAATGCTACTAATTAATATTATATAAATGTTTGTCTAAGCTTTAGCAGTAATAATCCAGTAAGTGAGGCTTCTAGGTTCAGTAGATGTGGAAGATCTGAGAGGCAGGATCCCACCTTTCTTGGAATGGCATCTAGGTTCTTCCCTGTGGCAACTGCCATGACTGAACTGTCTGGAGGCTTCCCCAGAAGTGACACACTGAGAACACAAATGGACCATTACTATAATGTATAAACACAGTGAAATAACACAGTGTTGTCAGTTCACAGTGTTTTATTATGTGTGTACCTTAGAAGTGGGCAGCTGAAGCAGGACAGCCAGAGGATGTCAGTGGTGTTCATTGGAGGAGGAAGCTGAGCCAGACAGGCTAAGAACTACGGACAAACACCAGAAGCACTTCCTTCATTTATTTATTCAGAAATGTACATCACAATATTAATTAGGTCTTTAGTCTTTTAGCCTGTTAGCAATGATACACACAGAGAAATGTATTTGTACATATAAATCCATATAAATCCACATGCTCTGAGTTTGTGAAGTGCTCTCTCACCTGGATGATGACCAGACTGAGCTGACACTGCAGCAGGAAGAGGAAGCATTTGCGGATGCCATAGGTCGTGTGTCGCGCCTGGAAAAGATTCACCCAAAAAGCAAATGAATTCATATATAAGTGTCTCGTTCTGACTTAGTGTATCTGTGTGTGTGTGTGTGTCCAACCTGCTCTATGAGCTTGACCATGCTGACGCTCTCTCCTTGGTGGAAGGTGACAGAGCAGCCCAGACTGTTGAGCTGTCCTGAGAGCCTCAGAGGAGACAGACCCTCAGCGTCTCTGTTGAAGCCTCCTCCGGTGGCATAGCCAAATGTCTCCCACAAACACTGAGACGGGTACAGAGGGTCCAGAGCGATGCTGTGGAGAGAGGACGATGAAAAATCATGTGGACTGAGAATGAGAAGTAGTTTGTTACATAATTATTGTATAATCAGTCAAAACAATGTTGCTGGACTATGGCAAGATGTTAAAGGGTCAGTACACACAAACTAGAAAATATTTTCCCATTTACCTCTAGTAGTGAGGTATCTGTCTCCATCTAGTACAATGGAGGTGAAAGGAATTGCATTTGTACTGGACAATAAGTTTTGGGATGGAAGTAGGAATCTCAGTGACAGGTATCCCTGAACCCTGACAAACAAGACTACAACTCTCTGCATGGCTAGATAGTATTACTATGAGTTTTCATTTTTTAATAGCAGAAATATTGCTTCAGAATTCAACATTTACTGCTTTTAATTGTGATAAAAATGAAAATCTAGTCTCATTAACATTGATTTTCAAATTTGAAAAAACAGGATGTACTTCATTAATGAGTGTATACCTGATGTCACTCTGTAGGAACAGGCGGCTGTTGCGGAAATTGGCGGAGCTTCCCAGACAGCATGTAACCTCCCTGTTCTCCTGCATGATCTTCATCATCTCACACATGGCTGTGAAGAGAACTCCACTGTAAGTAAATGTCTACAGTACTCTAAAGCAAACACTGAGTATATCGAAGACACAGACAGTGACACAGATCTTTCATTCTTTCCTTGAAATAAGCCTCGTTGGTTATTAATCATCGCTTTTCCTTATTAGAATCAGTTTCACCCTTGAGGGGCAGAGGAAGACAATGGAGTCAGAGGACATCTTTAAAAAGTAAGATGAAAAAGTTTTCCAAAAAAGTGGAATTACCCATAAGGAGAGTGATTCATTCTATAAAACACATAAAGAATACTGACTGTCAGGGGTGCAGTCAGTGAAGAGTGGCACCAAAAGAGGCACATTATCAATGTTCTTCAGATGAGGACGGACCTGGTGGATCCCACGAGGTAGCTTGGCCTGACAAAGGGCAGGGAGAGAAAATGATTCAGACTAATGTAAAATAATTTCAAAACAAAGCACAATTTCCTGCTGGTTACCAAAGCATAAGACAGAGGAATCTGTCTGTATTATACAGCTGCATGAAAAACAGATACTGATATTTCTCCATTGTAGCTTCGGTGGTTTTAATAAAAGGTATTGTTACCCTGTTGCAGTCCTCCAGGAAGCTGGGCACATCACTGTCTGTGGGCTGGAAACTGGCAGCAAAGGACCTTCTGCTTCATCCCGAGAATCTGAATCACATATGAAGACAGTCGGCAAAGTTAGAGATACTCTGTAAAACTCAAATGAACAGACATCACTCGTGTCAGACCTGCACTTCTACAGGACTCCTTTCTGTTATGTCCCCTAAAAGAAGCATAAACATAAAATGGAAAATCTCATGTAAAGTTATACAATGTAATTCAAACTGTGACCACCCCATAGAACAGGGTAATGTCATAATTTGACGAGATCTGATCCAGAAATCATGTGGGTTTACTCTTCAAATGATAAATCTATGTCTGTGTAATTAAACAGCAAGACTAAACACAGAAACCTTGACAACCTACATTGATGTCCACATCACACCTGCAGACAGAAGGACAGTCATGAAGTGCACCCCAACAGTAAATGTAATAAAATGAATAATTTCCTCAGTTTGTGCAAACACAGGTTTGGTACCTTGGTTCAGGTAGGACACATTGTTCTATTGCTAACAGTTATTTTAGTTTTAGTTTTTATTGTCATCTTTGCTCTAATGACAACAACAAAAATCACCCAGTCACCCAGTGTGGACTAGAATCAGATGCATTCTGGGAAATGCACATTTATTTTGGTGAATGTGGAAAAAACAATGTGCTGTCAGCAGAGACACAGAGAGACATCAGATTAAGGAGTCCATTTATTGTCCAAATGAAAGAGTACTATACCTTGATCACTTCATCCAACATAAACTAGATACTATCAAATGTTTATTGGAGCTTGTGTGTGTTCACCTTGCTGCGGAGCTCATCCTCCATAGAAAAGTAAACAAAGGGGATGCAAGCTGTGACCAGGGCATCGATAAGCCGGACTGTGTCCGGACTGTGTCCAGCCTCGCCTGGAAGTGAGACGAGACCATTATTACTGTTTTATTACTTGAATTAATCCGTCCCTCCGTCACTAACTCTTACCATCTGAGCTCCAGCTGTTCCTACAGGAGTTGTATTTGATGGGGGTGGTGGAGGGCAGCTCCACTCCAGAGAAGAGGCTGGGACCGGGGGCCAGTTCTACACACTTCCCATTCAGTTGGCTTGACAGTGACACTTGCATGGGTTTGTAGGCAAAGGCTGAGCAGTAACCTGACAGACAGGCCCGCTGGTAGAAGTCCAGGACCTTCTTTCTGTAACACAAGAGCAGAGTGTAGAAATAAACACTCAGGTGGCAGCTTCTATTATTTTGTCCACCCTCACTATTGATATCAGTGAGGGCAGGTTAAATAACAGAAACACCTCTGTATATACTGTACAGTTCAACAGCATCACAAACTGCAGCCTCCAAAATGATCAGAACGTTGAAGCAACGTCTCTAAAACAGTTTGAAGAGAACCTGAACATGATGAGCTTCATGGATAATAAAGTGGCAGCTGAGTGTAGATATGGATGATATCACCTGTGCTGTGCTTATGAAACTTTGATACTTGTGCCTGACTCAAGATTTACAGCCACAGAAGAGCGATCAGTGTGACGGCACCTGTCTGAGCCCGACAGGGGGTAGATATCAGTTCCATCCCAGAAGTCAGTGCAGGCTTCCAGGATGAGGTCAGCCGAGCCATGTGACAGCATCTGGATGTTATCTACAACAGAGAGGTTAGAGAAAGACAGTGAGAATAACATTAGCAGACATGAAAATACACACAAACACCTTTTTTTTGAACTTGCTCATCTATTTGGTGAAGAGACAGACAAAGGACAAGTAACAGCAAAATGCACCAAGTACATATAAGAAAAAAATCAGCTCTTTTCATTAAAAACTGTAAAATAAAAGAAAACAGAGCAGTACACGGGTTGACTGAAGTGTGTATAGACTTACTGGAGGAGGAGTCTTGTACAAACAGAGAGATGAGGTGGGACATGGGAGGCTGGCGTTTGGTGAAGTAATGAAGGTGGCGGGAGGTTAACTCCTTGGTTTTCTCTCCAGATGGCAGCTGGTACAGAGCCAAGTGGTTCTCCTGTTTGAACAGCTCCCTTGCACCGGGAGTGAATCCTGACACACAAACACAAACAGACACACAAAGGAAAAGATGAGGGTAATAGATAAGACATCATCTAATTTGGTTCTGAAAACTTCTCTTTCTTCCCACAAACAGCACATCATCTGATACTGATGATCAGTTTAAATGATGTTTCACACCAACCCGGAGCCTCTGCCTACAGTGAAACACCTAAACATTGGGAAATGGTTGAATGTCTTTACTGGCCAACAACAACTCTGCACATCACTGCCATCATCTGGTGAGGAGTGGGACAGACGCTGAGTCTCAGCTGTTTAAACCTATGATTGTGATTGCTACAACCTGCTGCTTACAGCCACTGCTGACGGGAGCTCCACAGGGGACTGTCCTGTCCCCTTTACCCTGTCCACCTCGGACTTCAGGTACGGAATTCTGACCTGCCACCTACAGAAGCTCTCAGATCTCTGCAGCTGCTGGATGCATCAGGGGGGAGGATGTGTCACCAGAGGGCAGTGGCTGGTTTTGTGGACTGGTGTGAGCTGAACCACCTGCAGCTCAGCATCAGCAAAACAAAGCAGCTGGTGGAGGACTTCAGGAGACCCAGGACTCCTGCTACTCCTCTTTTCATTAGGGGACAGATGGTGGAGGTGGTACAGGAGAACAAATACCTGGGTGTCCACTAGGACAGCAAACTGGATTTGAGCAGGAACTCAGGAACTCGCAGCTCTCTATAGGAAGGGCCCTTTAGGGCCATTTTTTAATTATGGTTGACTTGCAGTTCAGCCAGGTGCAGTACTCCCACTCCAGTCCATCAATCCAACATAGCAGCAACTTGTTTGTAGCCGTAATTTATCATGAAGACCATGTGAGAAATAGATCTTCTCACAGTGCTCGGAAATGTAATCTATGCAAGGACTTTATTCTGGGGTAAAATGTAATCTGGAGTTCATGCTGAGTGGGATGAAAGCCAGATCAGCTTTTACCACTGAATAAAAATCCTCTGAGCCTCTGATCACTGTGTTTTCACATGACCTAACAAAAAGCCAAACTATGAGGCAAAACAGGTCATGGTATTAACAGGTGGCTCTAAACCAGGGGTGTCAAACCTGTCCACAAAGGGCCGGTGTGGCTGCAGGTTTTTGTTCCAACCAAGCAGCAGCACACCAGACTTGACTCATTTAATCAACTGATCTCAGTCTTCAGACAGTTGATTGGTCAAACTGTGTGCTCTTCATTGGTTGGAACAAAAACCTGCAGCCACACCGGCCCTTTGTGGACAGGTTTGACACCCCTGCTCTAAACCAACCAGATGTCAAAGCAGCACCGTCATTCCAAGCTCACCTATGAGCCTGGAGAGCTCACAGAGTCCCCAGGGTACATAGACAGGCAGTACAGAGCCGTGGCTCTCCTGCAGAGCCAGGTTGGACAGGTGGTCAGAGAAGCGGCAGAGCTGCTGGGTGACGCTGGCGTTGCAGAGGTTCAGCATGATGTTGAGGCCCAGTGGCTTGAGGGAGGGCAGGTGGCACTGCCAGGAGAGATGATCAAACTGGATGCTGGTTGGGTTCTGCTGGTCCTGTGACAGGCTCAGCATCTCCAGGTGGTAGTCACACACAAAGTCCTCTGCCTCCGCCTCTGGGCAGCCCATTGCAATGTCCTGGAGACAAATAAGGGGCAGAAATGAAAAGACCAACACCATCACAACATAGCAGGAATAGTAAAGTTACATCAGCTTACTGAATCAATAGCATGTTTCCTATTTTCACAACGGCTCGTACAGTTTCAGGTCTAAGCTTTACCTGGGCCTGGTCGTCCTCGCCTCCCTCAGTGTCGCGGCTGAAGCTCACGTTGGATCCAGAGTGGTGTGGAGGACTCTGCCGGTAGACAGAGCAGAGCCTGCCCCTCCTGGGCCTGTACAGCAGTCACAGTTAGTCAGGAGTGGATACAAGACTGTGCCTTATCAGGTGGTGAATTGGGGCTGCTGGTGAGGCTAAAAGGTGCCAGAGAAAACACAAACACACACCTCATCTAACTAACTATACATCTAACACCTACATCGAACTATGTGCAATTTTCCTCTTCATTTTCAACTGGGAGTTAAGTAACAGTAAGAATTTCCCTACGGGGATCAATAAAGTTATTCTGATCTGATTCTGATTCTGATCCCTGTCGTCATCCGTCTCCATTCGGCAGTAGGAGTTGACGGACAGGTCGTCTCTGAGATCATCCTGGCTGTTGTGAGGTTGTTCGGCCTGTCTGCTGAGGAACAGCACGGTCTCTGGACTGGGGTTAGGCCACGACAGGATACCCTGTTTGTCCACACAACACAGCACCTACACATACACACACAATATCTGCAAATTAGACACATACTGTCCACTCAGCAACAAGTCTATAAAATGGTTTCCATGTCTATGGGCATAATGATGGTCTCTGGCTTTTTATGGCCCAAATGTTGCCGTGGGCTACACCAGTCAATGGTAGAGTGTGTAAAAGGCTGGAAGTGTAGCACAGTGTCTGAGACTCTCCCTTTAAGACGCCAACCAGATGTCTCCACACACAACGTAGCATCTCCTGCATAAATGAGTGCATATACACACTCAGATATATATAGTAAGCAAGAGAGCCTCTTAATACAATATATTAGAGAGGATAAACATGTCTGAATAAATAAATGCATAAAATTCATACCTATTAGTCATAAGTCATTGGTCATAAATAAAGTGACAATAATTAAAATGTAAAAAAAAAAAAAAAAAGCTTTGAGTAATAAGGAAGAAGCTGAATTTATAGCTCTGCCTAAAAAGCCCAAACCAGCTCTAAAACAGATAAATGTCTGTATGTTTCCACCTACAGACGACACTGACACAAAGACTCTAAACTTACACTGACCTCAATGCTTTTCACACTCACTGAATCCATCCACAACTGAGCCCTGACAATACTCAGCCAGACCCAAACTCCAATGCACCTGGATACAGAACAAAGCCCATCTAAACTGAGCTGAAGACAGGCCTGCACTTCCAACACTCACCCTAGCACTCTCTCTCTCTCACTCACTCACACACACACACACACACACACACACACACACACACACACACACACACACAGAAATGAATGCATGCATGTGTAGAAACACTAAACAATGTTAACCAACATGCAACGTCTCACCTGGTCTCTCATGACCCTCCAAATAAGCTCTGCCATCCTGCAAGAGAAACACAAACAGGAAGCATCAGCACACAAACCACCTTTGAAACAGCCCTTGATTTTCTTTTTTTTTAATCCACTTACCACAAAGAGCTCTGACAACACACGAACAATTGCAGTGTGTCCCTCACTCCCACACGATGGCGCTCTTTCCTCACCAGCAGCACCTTCACTGTCTCCACCTCACATAGACCTACAACACACACTCTCTCTCGCTCACTCACACACACTAAAATTAGTGCATGCATAAGTGTAGAAACACTACAATGTGGCTCTTGCTCACCTGGTCTCAAATGGTCCTCTCACTCAGCTCCTCCCTCCTGCTGAAAAAATACAAAGACATTGGTTTTGGATACTAATCAAGTTAGTCCTTGAACTTGTAATATTTTGCTTGACTTCCAGCTGCAGCAGGGGCCTTACCTGAGCTCCACATTGCCCATGGCCTCAAAGTTGGATGGCCACTCAGCCAGAAGCAGCTGCACACAGAAAGAAAGGAGGAGACATTAATGCATGCATAAGTTTTATTCTCCATCAAGCAGCAACTATGTCTCACACACACTAAACCCACACTGACCCCAGTGCCATCCATATAGTGACAAATAGCCACAACTAAGCCTGACAACACTAAACTACACAACACAGCCTGTGCTTCCAACACTACCTGCTGATGGGCTTCCACACATATACAGTTGTGTCCGGATCACAACTGCATAATGTGCTTCCACATACCAACACTGGTGCAACAGCCTGGAAATAGCAAACATACACTCTAAACTAGGGGTGTGCCATCTCAGTCACCTCACGATTCGATTACGATTCACAGTGCTACGATTCGATTATTCCCCGATTATCGATGCATCTCTATTAATCTTTTTTTCCCCACATAGAATGTTTCTTTTGTTACTTGTAAAATAATGTATATTTTTACATATCGATTCATTGAAGTAAAACACGTTTTTCTCTCTAAAAATAATAATAATAGTAAAAATATATTTTGTGTGGCTGCACCGACATGATTCTGATTTGATTATTTTATTATGAACATGTACAGGAAAAAAATATCTGTTAAAAAAGAAAAGAAAAAATAGGTTAAGGAAATTGACAATATTTCCACTTCTATTACAATCTGATATCTTGATTTACATGTCCAGAAAGTAATCCTTTTAAATCTTATTGTATGTGCATGTCAGATTGTTTCTCATAAGGATTTTGGACACTATTCGGTCACTGCGCGTATTCTTACGTTTCCAGTCAACAGTGTTGACAGAATATGCAACACTCGACGCTAACCCCTCAGTACAGAGCCGAGCAGTTCGCGTCGAGTTTCGCAGTTTTTTCGCCGACGAACACAGAGCCGTAGGCAGCCGCTTCGCCATGCTTGAATTGTTTTGAAGGGGGACGGGCTTAGTCTGTGGAAGGGGCTTGTTGTGCCACCCAGATTTGCTTCCCTCCGTGCAGTTTTCCCCTGACACACGTTCCTCTTCCACACGAAAACAGCATTGCGCTCAAATTATGTCAAATTCCGCGATATTCCGCGTTAAAAATAGATTCAGATTTAATAAATTAATAGGTTTTAATCCAATTCCGCGATTCAGTGATCGCGGAAATCATAGGGCCCTATAATATGTCCGGGGGGCACGCGCTACTTTTTTTTCGTTCCGAAAAAAAAAGCTGGAATAAAGCTGGAAGGACTGCAACTTTAAAGAGCCCACTGACCAGAGGAGACTGAAGATGTATATTATGCAATGGAGCAGAGACAAATTTCATCCCCACACCCTGAACAGCTGCACTCAAGCCACAATATGACATAGGTGACAAAGATAAAATGCCTTCACGGATAATGGACTGGGATCCACCTGTGTGTCAGGATTTTTACTGGCTGCTGATCTTTTGGATCCCCACTTAATGAAACAAAGCCCTCAGAAAGGAAAGGCTTAAAACAGGGGTCAGGCTTGTTGTCCTCAACTGCTATCTGGACGTGGAAGTCCGACAGCCTTATGCTGTTGGAGATTAGAGGGTTGTTTATGCTTTAGTGATAGGCAATCAGCTATCAAGTGAGCTTTTTTCTGACAGTAGAAGCACTCAGGATGTACACGGGGAGGTGACCATGGACCCCTAGCCTTTTCAACCTTTTCAACAGGAGGGTGACCAGAACTAGACCCCACTGGGCGTGACATAGGAACTTTGTCTGGGACAGAAGATAAAAACACATTTTATCACCAGCTCATAAGCACGCAGTATGGATTCTTTAAGCACATTATAACACAAGCTATCTGTTCACGACAAGGAAGACACAACCTCCTGTGCCTTACCTATGAGCTCGCAATGAAGCAGGACAGGCCACATCTCCTCAGGCCACTTTAGTGCTGTAGCAATCCTCTCAAATGCTGTAAAACAGGAGTCAACCTCCGCCTCCCAAAATGTGGGCACCAAGGATATATTCCTACTCACATCAAAGCTTGGCTTTGTCAGGACCAGTGGAGATACAGAATTGTCAGACCCTTGTGAAATCTGCACAGACGAAATTTTCATGGCCTCCAATTCAAGCTGGCGTAACTTAACCCTGTGAGCCCGTACGTATCATATATGATACCCACATTTCTGGGACTCATTGCATCACCATCAAGCATAAACTTTGCATTTAACCCTTTTAGATGAACTCTTATGCTCGTATACTAACTCCTGGTGGACACTCCTCACTTTCCAAATGTTTTGACATGTGTTTTTTCTTTCTTTCAAAATGGCTGCCTCGCACTAGCACACATTTGTGTTTCTCAGGGTCAAGAAAGTTGATCATTTCATGGTTTATGGTGAGAATTTCTTTGAAACACTTACAATATTTTTTAAATGAATAGTTAGTTTGTCCTTAAAACGTTGTATTACTCAGTTTTATAATTACAGTTAGTAGTTATATCGAGCAGAAAATCGGTGTATAAAATATAAAATATACTTAGAATTTATTTTTTTAATTATTTTTTTTTACATTTTGTCAAAGGGACAAATAAAGAGTTCATATCTGAAAAATTAGAATTTTCTGACCATTCTTTCATAGTTCAGGTCTCACAGGGTTAATCTCTTTTTCAGCCTCTATCTCCAACTTGCAAACTTGTAGTCTAAGGTCATAATCCGCTCTACGTACCCTCTCCTTTTCCTGTGCTTCCAGCTGGAGACGAGCGATTCTGACCTTGATCCTTGCATCTGAACTGGAGCCAGACGACCCTGGGGAAAAAGGGTCAAAGCGAGGAAAAGTGGCTGGAACAGCTTCACTCTCAATCCTAGCACCTCGGGGTGTATCATGTACAGCCTGTTCCCTTTTACCATCAGAAAGAGAGGAAACACTTGGACCAACAACTTCCTCCCCTAACTCAGCTGAAACAGGGTTAATAGGAACAAGCAGAACCTTCAACTCAGCAAGTTTTTCCACTATTGTGTTTTGAATTTCATTTTTAAGACTAGTTTTCTGGACAGGGATGCCATAATGAGCTGTTATACAAAGCAAATCATCTTTACCACATGAATCAACTTTTTCAATGCAAGGATTATCAATGAAGTCCTGCAAGTCAAACATCCTTCTTACACAAATACCAAACTACAAGGACTCTTCAAAATTCTTTGGTTGGTTTGTATTGACCCTGGGAAAAAGTATCCCTGAGGAGACCCCACTTGTGTTCCAACCTTAGTTGGTGGAAGCTCGGGATTTCAGGTCTGTAACACAAGCAACCAAAGCAAATGAACAGAGTCAGTGTAGGTGGCATCATTACAGTTAGTTTATTTGAAAACATCAAAATGGAACAAAATGGAAAAAGTGGGGGAGATGTGGACCAGTGGTTGTGCCAAACAAAACAAAAAAAGTTCCAATAAAACCAGGCCTAGATTACTGACTACCTGAGAAAACAAAGGAAACAAAAGACCTGGCTGAGCTCGTTAAAAAGATAAAGAAAAGAAAATACAGGGGGGTGGCACCAACCAATAACCCTAGTGTGTTTATACAACAATAATTCCTACATGCTGCTAAATGTACAGGGTCCCCCAAACTCACCTCTCCACAAACACCCACCACACTTACTCTACTGCCTGACGCCACCAGAGGAAAAAGGCAATCTGCACCTGGAACACTGTGAAGCAGGGCAGGGGAGGAGAAAGAGGAAAAAAACACACACACAGGCCATCCAGGCACATAACAGCTGTATGTGTTGTGTATGCTCACACACTCAGACACACTCAGAGAAATGAATGCATGCATATCTGTAGAAACACTGACCAACATGCTCTCTCTCACCTTGTTTCTCATGGTCCTCTGGATCAGCTCCTCCATCCTGCACAGGACAAACACACTCTACATCAGATCCAGGTACAAACAGTCAAACCTATTTGAAACATTCTGCTACACTTCCACATTCAGCAGGGGGCGTACCTGAGCTCCACCCTGGATATGGCCTCTTCCAAGCCAGAGCCCCACTCAGCCACATACAGCTGGAAAGAGAGAGACATTAATGGATATGTGTAAAAACACTGAACATCTGTCACTCTATCACATCTGGGTTTAAACTCAGCCTGGCGTCCACACACCACAGTCTAAAAGTAACAGTGCCAAACTCTAACATACATGTGGTCATACCAAACAAGTCAGACATATAAAGCCAACTATTACACACATCTACTTATTTAATTCATGTCTAAAGTCAAAGTGGTACAGCTAATGGTTACCCATGATTCTTACTATTGCATCCAACACCTCACAGTTTAAACTCTTACACTATGGCACCCAGACACCACAGGCCAACAGCCAAAACATACAGCTCTCTAACATAGGTTTGGTCTGTTTAAACAAGAAAAGAACAGCGTTTTTAAAAGTCTATCAAGTCTAAGTGGTGCATCTAACACCTCACAGTTTAAAGCCTGAGAATCTGACATCCACACAGCACAGCCTGCACTGTTTCATCTACATATCAACTATTTGTCTAAAAATTGACCTAAAACTCAAATTATTACAACTACATTTACTCTCTGGCAGTCCTCACAGATGACTGTAAACAAAGAAAAGTCATATACATTGCAGAAAGGATGGACAGTGGAAAAGTTGCAGAAAGTTGATTTTTCTGATGAATTATCCTTTAACTGCATCCCAATAGCTGCAAATACTGCAGAAGATCTGTTGGAACCCGCATGGACCCAAGATTCAACCAGAAAACAGTCAAGTTTGGTGGAAGAAAAATCATGGTTTGGGATTACATCCAGTAAGGGTGTGCAAGAGATCTGCAGAGTGGATGGCAACATCAACAGCCTGAACTATCAAGAAATTCTTGCTGCCCATCACATTCCAAATCACAAGAGAGGGCAAATTCTTCAGCAGGATGGCACTCCTTCTCATCAAAGTTCCTGAAAGTGAAGCAGGTCAAGGTGCTCCAGGATTGGCCAGCCCAGTCACCAGACATGAACATTACTGAGCATGTCTGGGGTAAGATGAAGGAGGAGGCTTGGAGGATGAACTCTGGGAGTCCTGCAAGACTGTTTTCTTTGCCATTCCAGATGACTTTATCAATAAGCTATCTGAGTCATTGCCGAGACGTATGGATGCAGTCCTCCAAGCTCATGGGAGTCATACACGATATTAATTCTTTTTTCCAAGGCACCATGACTTTATGTTCTGATGTTATTGTAGCATGTTTGTGTATTCAAAATAAAGAATAATTTGTAAAGCACATTATTTTTGTATGCGACAAGACTTTTGTCAAAGCAAAATCTGACCTTTCTGTCCTAATTAAATGGTAAAACTCAATGAATGATACAAAACTTTATTTTGGTATAATAGGCATAATCTAAAGAGCTTTGCCTTTCATATAAGCTATTTCTGATTCCAGTCAAGTTATTATTTGTTTTTTCTACAACTTGGATGAGTGACAAGACCTTTGTCATGGACTGTATATGTTTCCACCTACAGACAATACTGACACAAGAACAAACACTCTAAACTTACACTGACCTCAATGCTTTTCACAGGCACTGAATCCATCCACAACTGAGCCCTGACAATACTCAGCCAGACCCAAACTCCAATGCAACTGGATACCGAACAAAGCCCATCTAAACTGAGCTGAAGACAGGCCTGCACTTCCAACACTCATCCTAGCTCTCTCTCTCTCTCTCTCTCTCACTAACACACACACACACAAAAATTAATGCATGCATGTGTAGAAATACTAAACAATGTTAACCAACAGGCAACATCTCAGCATCAGCACACAAACCACCTTTGAAACAGCCCTTGATTTTTTTCTAATCCACTTACCACAAAGAGCTCTGACAACACACAACAGCCACGGTGTGTCCCTCACTCCCACAGGATGGCGCTCTATCCTCACCAGCAGCACCTTCACTGGCTCCACCTCACATACACCTACAACACACACGGACTAAAATTAGTGCATGCATAAGTGTAGAAACACTACAATGTGGCTCTTGCTCACCTGGTCTCAAATGGTCCTCTCACTCAGCTCCTCCCTCCTGCTGAAAAACACAAAGACATTGGTTTTGGATACTAATCAAGTCAGTCCTTGAACTTGTAATATTTTGCTTGACTTCCAGCTGCAGCAGGGGCCTTACCTGAGCTCCACATTGCCCATGGCCTCAAAGTTGGATGGCCACTCAGCCACAAGCAGCTGCACACAGAAAGAAAGGAGGAGACATTAATGCATGCATAAGTTTTATTCTCCATCAAGCAGCAACTATGTCTCACACACACACTAAACCCACACTGACCCCAGTGCCATCCATATAGTGACAAATACCCACAACTAAGCCTGACAACACTAAACTACACAACACAGCCTGTGCTTCTACACACAGTGGTTCCATCCCTGCTTCAGCAGGCCGACAGTCACATGACCACTCTGACTGATGAGTCCTTGAGGTTCTTTTCCCCAGGTCTTCCACTCAGATGCAGTACACACACGGTTGCTGGGGAGTGTACACAAATGAATCCTTCAGTGTAGAAACACTGAGCAGTATTGGCCAACATGCATCCTCATGGTTCTCTGGATCAGCAGCTCCTCCATCCTGCACAACACACAAAGAAACACACTCAACATTAGCCATAGGTGCTAGGCAAGTCAAACTCTGGAAGTTAAAACATCTTACAACACTTCCACATGCAGCAGGGGGCGTACCTGGGCTCCACACTGACCATGGCCTCATCCGAGCTGGAGTCCCACTCAGACAGATGCAGCAAGATACAACTGACGAGAAAACGGTCCTTTTTCGTTTCTGCTTATTTTTGATTTTGTATTTTGTTACGCTAAGTAGAGAAAGAAAATCTAAGTAATTCTTAAATTTCGAGGACTCCCTTCAGACCCACAAAAAATTAAAATGTTTTTTGTATTTTAAAACGAAAATCAAATAAGCACTCTTTTTTATTTTTTTAAATATCAGCGTTTGAAGGAAAATTCAAATCCCAAAAGATACACGGACCCTTTTGTCTCTGTATGTTGATATTGTAGAGTCATAGAGTTTTGATATTTGTAATATAAACTGAAACATTATCATATAAACTTACACCAACCACGTGTTACGAACACGCTCCTCTTCTTAGCTGCGTGAAGATCTGATCGATTATATTCAGATGCGTAAGGTCATGAATGCAAATAAACTCCGCCAGGACAAGGAGGTGATTGGACAACTGCACCAAACGTAGCGGTGATTGGCTCCTGCCAGACCACATGTCAAACATGAAGCGCCGGTGGAAAAGCTCAGTTCTGAAGGTGCAGGCTTCTCCCTTTTGGCCCAAAAGGCCACACTACTGCCTGAATATAGGCGGTCCGCTCTCACCCATCTTTCTATTTGACTGAATGTAATGACGGTGCATCTAAAATTCACTTTGCGTCCTCTGTGAATCCACCTAAACACACACACACAACACTTCTTCTTTACAAATTCTCATTTTAATGATACAGAATTCAGTGGAAATATGAATAAACGTAACATCAAACCTGAACAGAGAAACATTTAAGTACTGATGTCAAATTGCTTTGCAACTTAAAAACATGCCAACTCCCTGATCGTGTTACAGTACGCCCAAATCTTCTCCCAGTGGAAGTTTGGGAAGGAATTAATGAGTGCTGTTTAAAAAAAAAAAAGAATAAAGGATTAAAGGTGACTATAGATAATGGTTTTCTTTACTGGCCTTACTGAAAGAGGATGCTCACAAATCTTATATCTCATCTTACAACACTTCCACATGCAGCAGGGGGCGTACCTGGGCTCCACACTGGCCATGGCTACCTGCTAAACACACACAAATACATGTTTAAATGTAGAAACACTGAGCAATGTTGACTTTGCAGCTCATCCTTCCTGCAGAGAAGGCACATGCATGCATGCACACACACTCACACACACACACACAGGCTTTGAATATTAAACCTGGAATTTTATACATTCAGCAACACTTCAAGGTGCAGCATCCAATCAGACTGAACACGCTCGCACCAATAAGGATACCAGTGATTCCTTGCAGTAGCGATGAATGGGCATAAAATGACATCTGTAGCACGACGAGGTTCAAACCTCAGCTACGGCTTTTCACCACCTCCAACTCCAACTGCGTGTCGGGCAGTCCCATTAAACTGCAGCACAAACTTTTCAGATATTTCTTGAAGAAAATCCTTTTCTGGTCCCGCTTTCTTGTTAAATTCGTGCAACGATTTCTGTAGAAGAAAGACCTTGTTTAGCCGTGGCTAAAATAATCTGGCTGTAAGGTTCCAGGGACATTTTGGTTGGGCGCGCCGCTCTGACAGGAACCAGGCTATCTCCTTCTTCCTTTTTTTTTTTTTTGCTATCTCCTTCTTCCTGGCCGCTGGATTCTGCCGTTCGCCCAAACGCGAGATTATTATAAATAAAGAGCAGTAGGTGGCGAAAATCCTGCAGCCGATAGCAGCAGCAGGTCTCCGTTAAACAAAAGAAGAAGAAAACAATGACAACATCCGGTCTGTGGGCACGAGAAAACGGTCCTTTTTTTGTTTCTGCTTCTTTGTGATTTTGTATTTTGTTACGCTAAGTAGAGAAAGAAAATCTAAGTTATTTTTAAATTTCGAGGACACCCTTAAGACCCACAAAAAAGAAAAACGTTTTTTTGTATTTTAAAACGAAAATCAAATAAGCACTTTATTTTATTTTTTTAAATATCAGCGTTTGAAGGAAAATTCTAATCCCAAAAGATACACGGACCCTTTTGTCTCTGTATGTTAATATTGTAGAGTCACAGAGTTTTGATATTTGAAATATAAACTGAAACATTATCATATAAACTTACACCAACCACGTGTTACGAACACGCTCCTCTTCTTAGCTGCGTGAAGATCTGATCGATTATATTCAGATGCGTAAGGTCATGAATGCAAATAAACTCCGCCAGGACAAGGAGGTGATTGGACAACTGCACCAAACGTAGCGGTGATTGGCTCCTGCCAGACCACATGTCAAACATGAAGCGCCGGTGGAAAAGCTCAGTTCTGAAGGTGCAAGCTTCTCCCTTTTGGCCCAAAAGGCCACACTACTGCCTGAATATAGGCGGTCCGCTCTCACCCATCTTTCTATTTGACTGAATGTAATGACGGTGCATCTAAAATTCACTTTGCGTCCTCTATGAATCCACCTGAACACACACACAACGCTTCTTCTTTACAAATTCTCATTTTAATGATACAGAATTCAGTGGAAATATGAATAAACGTAACATCAAACCTGAACAGAGAAACATTTAAGTACTGATGTCAAATTGCTTTGCAACTTAAAAACATGCCAACTCCCTGATCGTGTTACAGTACGCCCAAATCTTCTCCCAGTGGAAGTTTGGGAAGGAATTAATGAGTGCTGTTTAAAGGATTAAAGGTGACTATAGATAATGGTTTTCTTTACTGGCCTTACTGAAAGAGGACGGCTCACAAATCTTATATCTCATCTTACAACACTTCCACATGCAGCAGGGGGCGTACCTGGGCTCCACACTGACCATGGCCTCATCCGAGCTGGAGTCCCACTCAGACAGATGCAGCAAGATACAACTGACGAGAAAACGGTCCTTTTTCGTTTCTGCTTATTTTTGATTTTGTATTTTGTTACGCTAAGTAGAGAAAGAAAATCTAAGTACTTTTTAAATTTCGAGGATTCCCTTAAGACCCACAAAAAAGTAAAATGTTTTTTGTATTTTAAAACGAAAATCAAATAAGCACTCTTTTTTATTTTTTTAAATATCAGCGTTTGAAGGAAAATTCAAATCCCAAAAGATACACGGACCCTTTTGTCTCTGTATGTTGATATTGTAGAGTCATAGAGTTTTGATATTTGTAATATAAACTGAAACATTATCATATAAACTTACACCAACCACGTGTTACGAACACGCTCCTCTTCTTAGCTGCGTGAAGAGCTGATCGATTATATTCAGATGCGTAAGGTCATCAATGCAAATGAACTCCGCCAGGACAAGGAGGTGATTGGACAACTGCACCAAACGTAGCGGTGATTGGCTCCTGCCAGACCACATGTCAAACATGAAGCGCCGGTGGAAAAGCTCAGTTCTGAAGGTGCAGGCTTCTCCCTTTTGGCCCAAAAGGCCACACTACTGCCTGAATATACAAGACAGAACAAAATGATGGAGTCTACACTGTGTTAAAATTATTATGCGAGTGATCTTTTCTTGAAAATCTGGACGGCTGCTGTTCAGAAACAAATGCTGTTTTAGTGTGATATATCTAAGACCTTGAGCTTTAATAAAACCCTTTTGTTGGAATCTACAAAGCTTTCTCATATCCTTTATCACAGACGACATGTATGTAAGTGTGGTGGAAATATACTTTCTTCCTGATGAGAAGTGAAATAAAATTCTTTAGACAGTAACTGTCCGTCACACTAAAGTATACAAATTGATCATATGATCAGTGACTACATCAGACACATCATTCGCTGATATATGTGAAAATATGCATTTAGCTGTTTTTGTAGGACACAGACGTCCTTAGGTTGATAGCAAGCTGGGGGAAAATACAAAAACTCAAAACCTAAACATCAACATCATCATCATCATCATCATAAAGAGGAGGAATCCAATCAGTAAATAAATCAGTTGGGTTTTCAACATCTGACAGAAGACGAGTCTCAGCCAGAGAGGCCATCTGGTGTGTGATTGGCCTATAGACCTTACAATGACACTTCTAATGCAGGAAATAATACAACATCCAATCAGACTGAACACGCTCGCACCAATGAGGATACCAGTGATTCCTTGCAGTAGCAATGAATGGGCATAAAATGACATCTGTAGCACGACGAGGTCCAAACCTCAGCTAAGACTTTTCACCACCTCCAACTCCAAATGCATGTCGGGCAGTCCCATTAAACTGCAGCACAAACTTTTGTGATATTTCTTGCAGATAATCCTCTTCTGGTCCCGCTTTCTTGTTAAATTCGTGCAGAGATTTCTGTAGAAGAAAGGCCTTGTTTAGCCGTGGCTAAAATAATCTGGCTGTAAGGTTCCAGGGACATTTTGGTTGGGCGCGCCGCTCTGACAGGAACCAGGCTATCTCCTTCTTCCTGGCCGCTGGATTCTGCCGTTCGCCCAAACGCGAGATTATTATAAAAAAAGAACAGTAGGTGGCGAAAATCCTGCAGCCGATAGCAGCAGCAGGTCTCCGTTGAACAAAAGAAGAAGAAAACAAGGACAACATCCGGTTTGTGGGCACGAGAAAACGGTCCTTTTTTGTTTCTGCTTCTTTGTGATTTTGTATTTTGTTACGCTAAGTAGAGAAAGAAAATCTAAGTTATTTTTAAATTTCGAGGACACCCTTAAGACCCACAAAAAAGTAAAATGTTTTTTGTATTTTAAAACGAAAATCAAATAAGCACTCTTTTTTATTTTTTTAAATATCAGCGCTTGAAGGAAAATTCAAATCCCAAAAGATACACGGACCCTTTTGTCTCTGTATGTTGATATTGTAGTGTCACAGAGTTTTGATATTTGTAATATAAACTGAAACATTATCATATAAACTTACACCAACCACGTGTTACGAACACGCTCCTCTTCTTAGCTGCGTGAAGAGCTGATCGATTATATTCAGATGCGTAAGGTCATCAATGCAAATAAACTCCGCCAGGACAAGGAGGTGATTGGACAACTGCACCAAACGTAGCGGTGATTGGCTCCTGCCAGACCACATGTCAAACATGAAGCGCCGGTGGAAAAGCTCAGTTCTGAAGGTGCAGGCTTCTCCCTTTTGGCCCAAAAGGCCACACTACTGCCTGAATATAGGCGGACCAGGGACATTTTGGTTGGGTGCGCCGCTCTGACAGGAACCAGGCTATCTCCTTCTTCCTGGCCGCTGGATTCTGCCGTTCGCCCAAACGCGAGATTATTATAAATAAAGAACAGTAGGTGGCGAAAATCCTGCAGCCGATAGCAGCAGCAGGTCTCCGTTAAACAAAAGAAGAAGAAAACAATGACAACATCCGGTCTGTGGGCACGAGAAAACAGTCCTTTTTTGTTTCTGCTTTTTTGTGATTTTGTATTTTGTTACGCTAAGTAGAGAAAGAAAATCTAAGTTATTTTTAAATTTCGAGGATTCCCTTAAGACCCACAAAAAAGTAAAATGTTTTTTGTATTTTAAAACGAAAATCAAAGAAGCACTCTTTTTTATTTTTTTTAGTATCAGCGTTTGAAGGGAAATTCAAATCCCAAAAGATACACGGACCTTAAAGGTTCAGACAGATACACTTTATCAAAAAGGTAAAACACAATGACACTGCGTTTATTATTACTAGGGGTGGTTAATCGCTCCACTTTCCTGTATTTTTTTGTAATACACTGCAGTGTATTACAAAAAAAACAAACAAAACAAAACTCATAATCGTCCATAATATAATCCCCATTAATCAATAACCGATTTCTTTCACCACCCCTAATTATTACTGAGACAAAATAACCCATGTAATGATGGCACCTTGTTGCATATCTCACTTGGTAACACTGTTTGATAATGACTGGTTATAAGTCATGAATAAACCATCAGTTAGCTGAGACAAAACGTTAGCAGCGTGTGCTGTAAATTAAAGTGTTACTGAATATATAGATTTATGTTTATAGGCTTTATACGGGACCCCACACATTTATTAAATGGCCAATATTTTATACTTTAGATTAAAAGCTACAAAACCAAACCATACATGAGTGATATATAAGCATTTTGTGTCATTTCCAAATGTAAATAATTGATTTATTAATAATGCTTATAATTTACATGATGGATCATACATGACTTGTAACTGGCCTTTATTTTGAAGTGTTATCTTTTACTTGAGAGGAAGTGTAAAGCACTTACAGTACAGTTTTCCATGTTTTTACATACAAATGTTACATTATAAAGTGGATATAAAAGTGTGCTGGGTTAGAGCTGGAGTGTGTCATTAAAGCTGTGATCCTATAGACTGCAGTCGTCACACACAGAGGAAGGAGCGAGCACGTTTCAGATTAAACTCAATGGGAATGGACAGTGATCACAAACAGGTGCCACACCGATTGGTTTGATTAGGACCTGAAAGTGTGGTGAAGCTACAGTCTCAGCCTCCCTGATGTTTCTAACTTCATGCTGTGTTCACTTTCTTCAAGAGCTGGGACGGTTTGGAAACTACAGAGAGTCAGAGGTGACCATGGCGACGTCACGGCTGTCGGTTTCTAATCAATCATAAGCTTCTTGAGCGAGTTGAGATAGGCCGGGATGAGGGAGCTGACGGATTCGTTGTCATCGTTGAGGATCTTCTCTCCTCTGCCCTCTGAGCCCGCAGAGCTGGGTGACCTGACCAGGCCGGGGTATGGAGTGCTGTAACCCTGATGGAGCACAGACATCAGAGCAATGACAGAAAACAGAAAACAGTTCATTTGTCCAGTCTAAATCCAGACAGTAATCAATTAACTGTACATGAATCCAGTTCAGTCCAGATCAGGGGTTCAGTAACATTATTAGAAAGAATCCTCTGTGGATTCTTTGCTCACTTATTTTTTAATGCAGCTATGTATTAACTCTGTTAAACAGAACAACAAGTACAGAGCTACAAAACACTGAAACCAGAACTCTAACATCACTCAGCGTCAGCAGCTTGATGTGGATGTTAGAGGAGTATAAATACTCACAGACGAGTACCCCTTCCCGAAGCTGCCTCTGTTCTTGGTCCTGATCTTGGTGAGTGCAGATTCAGCGATGTCAGCCCTCTCCTCGGCGTCATCCAGCTCGTGAACCGTCTTCCTGTACTTCGCTAAGTTCATGTTAGCTTGTTCCTCCTGTAATAACAATAATAAAAGGAAATCATAAACAGACAGGTGCTCTATGTTACGTGGTTTTGGCGTGAGAGGACGAGCTGACGTACGGCCTCCTCCACTTGTCTCTTGTAGGCCCTCATCTTGTTCTGCAGCCGCTCCACCAGCTCCTGCATCCTCTGCTGGTTCTTCTGGTCCTCCTCGGACTGGAACAGCAGCTCCTTCAGCCGCCGCTCGTTCTTCCGCAGCGTCTTCACCGTCTCGGCGTGCCGCCTCTGCTCCGAGTCCAGTTCCAGCTCCAGCTCCTTCACCTGCACACAGACACACAGATTCAGACCATCCTGTGAGGGTTAGGAATATTCATAACAAATATCATGGCAATCTGATGTCGAAACATCTTTCTCTGGACCAAAATGTTCACAAATGACATGTCAAACTGACACACAGACATGTCTGTGACTCCGAACCTTTCCCTCCAGCTTCTGGATGATCTTCTTCCCTCCTTTCAGAGCCATCTGCTCGGCCTCGTCCAGCCTGCCGCTCATGTCTTTGATCTGAGCCTCCAGACCTTTCTTCACCCTCTCCAGGTGGAGTGTATGCTCCTGCTCCAGACGCAGCTCCTCCCCGACTCGAGCCAACTGACACAACGACACCGTTTACAAAAGGTCACGCGACTGAACGTGTGGTAAACTCAATAATATCTCAGTTCACAGTCTGAGTCATCTTGTGTGTGTGTTTTACCTCACAGCTGGCCTTCTTGGCCTTGTCTATGGATCCTCTCAGCTCTCCCTGCAGCTCCTCATGCTCCTGCTGCAGCGTCTGGAGATCCACCTCCAGCTTCCTCCTCCCACTCAGAGCCGACTGGAACTGAACACACAGGAGAGCACATGAGGAACGTCATGGATCAGATCGCACTCTTAGCGTCTGCAGGGAACCAAAGCAAAGACGCTGTGTATCACCTGGTTGTTGAGATCGCTGTATTTCTCGTTGGCCTCCTGCAGCTCGGTCTCCAGGGCCTTGCGGGCCCTCTCCGCGCTCTCCAGGGCTGCACGAGTCTCCTCCCCCTCGCTGACCAACAGACCACAGCGTCGCTCCACAGCTGCCTGCTCCTCCCTGTTCTCCTCGTGGATCCGCACCTCCTCCTCCAGCTGAGCCTGCAGCTCCTGGGACAGGGAAGGACACTCGTTCAGTAAGTCCTCAGACCACTGCAAAGCACAGCTGCAGAAAGGAAAAATCACCCTGTATCTTTATCATCAGACCTTGATCTGCTGTTGCATCTTCTTGCTGTTCTTGCTGAGCTCGGCGTTGCTCTTGGTGAGCAGGTCCACCTGCAGCTCCAGCTCATTGATGTCGGCCTCCAGCTTCTTCTTCAGCTTCAGTCCCTCTGCTCTGCCTTTCACCTCCACATCCAGACTGGCCTGCAGGGACTCTAACGCCCTCTGGTGGCTTTTTCTGACAGAGGATAGAGGGATGAATGGATGGAGAGAGGAGGCATTGAAAAAAAAAAAAAAGAACCATGCATGAGTCGCTGCAGAGACAGCAAAGCAGGTTTTGAAGGGAGGAGCAGTTTATTGAAACAGGTCTTACCTCTGAATATAATGTATTACGACTTTGTAGAGGGAGTAAAGGGAGATAGAGGACAGGATGGAAAATAATTATGTTAGAGGATTAAAGAGTATTAGTGCTGTGGATGAGCAGACTGTCACACAGGGAGATGAGGTACCTGGCAGCTTCAGCCTCCTCCTCCTTCTCCTGCAGTCTGCGCTCCAGGTCTCCTTTAGCCTGAGACAACTCCAGCTGCAGCCTCAGCACCTTGGTCTCCTCAGCCTGAGAAAACAGTGAGCGATATCTCAGATACTTACAACTGAGACTGCACTCCTGAAGTCCAGCTGAATCCAGATGCTGGATGTTTCACTGTTTTGGGGGGCTGTTGGACGTTTTTTGTTGCCATTGATAAAGTCAACCAAGGCGAGAGACAGAAAAACTGAGTGTCCATGCCAGGGGACAGCATCTGTCCCCTGCCAGTTTTGCAGACTGGGGGCAGCACAACAACACTTACAGCAATTTGCCCATAGACAATGAACAGCTGACAGGCAGATTTGTTAAAGCAGTGTACCTCCAAAGCTGCCTCAGACTCCTCCAGTGAGGCCTGTAACTCCTCTTTCTCCATCTCGATCTTCTTCTTCGCTTTCTGAAGCTCATGGACGCTTTTACCTCCGTCTGACAGCTGGTCTGTAAGGTCAGTGACCTCCTCTGTCACACAGAGAACACACACACACACACACAAGGATCACTGAACCAGGGTTACTGACAGATAGACAACACCTCTAAAATAGCAAATCTAACCGTTCACTGTTTGACATGCTGTAACATGACAAGCAACACGTTCTACATTTGTGTGTGTTTGTGTACAGATAAAAAAAAAACTTTAGAGGGAGCCATATTTTTGACTCTCATTTTTGCTTCTCATCCGACTCATCTCGTAAGAAAGCGAATCAGCCTATTTCCCAAAAAGCTTGTCATGTGTGTAACACGTGTGTAGTCGTACCCTGGTACGCCTTGTTCTCCCTGCGTAGAGCCTCCAGCTGCTCCAGAGACTCTTCATGTGCCGTCTTGACCTTGAAGAGCTCGCCGGCGTGCTGCCTGCTCTCCTTCTGACAGCCCTCCACCTCGGCCACCAGCTCCTCACACTTCTGCTTCCAGTCTCCGAGCTGCTTCTCCAGGACCCGTTGCTTCTTGTCTAGAGCCTGACCGCAGCTGCTGGCCTGGGACACGGGACATTTGTTCAGGCATAGCAAGAAAAAAAAAAGTCTGTGTGGCGCTGCAACACTCACACAGTGTGACTCCAGCTTCTACCTTCTCCAGGTCCATGCAGAGCTCCTCCACCTCCCCCTGCAGCCTCTGTTTAGTTTTCTCCAGCGAGGAACACTTGGCCTGGGTGGCTTCCACGGCCTCCTCGGCCTCCTGGAGCCTGGTTGCCAGCTTCTTCCTGTGACACACACACATCATTTAAAGCACTGACACGCATTCGGAGCGTCAAATGTGGGAGACGACTGCCAGTATCAACAGCGCGTACTTGGTTTCTTCCAGCTCGTCAGCGTGCTGGATGGCGTCGGACTCGTGTTTGGTCTTCCAGTGCGTCACCTCACTGTTGAGTTTGGAGACGAGGCGCTGCAGCTCCTGCTTGCTCTCCTGCTCCTCCTCCAGCTGCTCCTTCAGAACCTCGCACTCCTGCCGCACTGAGCTCAGACTGCTGCTGACCGCCTGCTTACACTGGCAACACGACCAGACGCACACGCGAATATGTGACGGAGTGGAAAACCGCACGCTGTAGATGTGTTTTCCATCTATTTGAATAGAAAATGATCATATTCAGATTTGATTTTTGCACACGGAGCTGAAAACACCAACCTTGACCTCCTCGTCCAGCTGTTTCTTCAGCTCCTCCAGTTGAGTTTGGAGCAGAGTTTTGGAGCGAGTCAGCTGACTGACTCTGCTCTCTGCCTCCTCCATCTGTCGACTCACGTCTGCGTTATCAGCTGACAGGACGCACAACCACACTGACTGTTAGCACACGTGACTGCAGGGACACCTTCAGGTTGAATGGGTCTGACGTCAGCGTACCTGTGAGTCTGTTCTTGGCCACGCTGATCTCTGTGAGCGTCCTCTGCAGGTCGTCTCCTCTCCTGTTGGCCTCCGACAGCTGCTCCTCCAGCTTCTTCATCTGGCTGTCTGAGGACATCTGCAGCACAACACAAACACACCAGCACACGTCACGCCACAGTCACAAGCCACACAGGCCTGCGATGTTGTCGGCCGTGGCAGCAGATCCAGATCCTGACCTTAGATTTCTGCAGACTGTCCAGTGAAGCAGCCAGCTCGTCCACCTCCATCCTCAGGTTCTGCTTCTCCTTCTCCAGTTTGGCTCTGGCCCGCTGCAGAGCCTCGCACTGCTCGCTCAGCTCCGCCATGGCATCGCCGTGCCGCTTCCTCAGAGACGCAGCCAGAGCCTCAGACTGGACAGAGGACTCCTCCAGGTCTCTCCTCAGACGCTGCAGCTCAGCCTCTCGCTTCTTGTTCACCTCCATCTGTTAATCACACACCGGCTGCATGTCACCTTCACATTTGTAGTTTCAGTGAAATTTCTAAACAGCTGGATTGTCATGAAATTTTGGTTTAGATATCCATAAAAGCCCAGCTGAGTCTCAGCTCTACTTTCTGTTCAGTGTATTAGTATGTGTATGTGTGTGTGTTTACCTGCGAGGCGGTGACCCCTCCTGCCTCCTCCAGCCGGTCTGTGAGATCATCCAGTTCTCTGGTTAGATCTGATCTCTGCTTCTCCACCTGACAAACACACAAAACACTTCAAAAACAGAAACGGACACAAAGAGCACAGTGTGAAACAGAACAGAAAACACCAGCCGTGGTGTTTTCTGTAGTGGTAAAGTGAACAATACACATGATCACAGGTTATCCATGAGCAGACCGATCCTCTCTCTGGAATCACAGTCCACTCCCACTCCATCAGGAGAAGGTTTTAAGATATTGGTAACATTCATGAGTCCAGCATTCACAGTTAGAGTACATGGTGCTGATGAGCCTCCGTTACTTTACACGTCAGGCTGAAGACTTCGTCTATTCTGGCTCTGAAGTCCCACCTGCAAGGACAGGATATCTAACCACCAGGAGACCAGCGTGACTGACAGCTCACCACAGGAAGTGATCTTTCCTGAGGTCAGAGGTCAGGGGAGGAGCTGGTATCCAATCAGAGCAGTGCAGGGTTTAGCTGAAGCCACACAGTCTAAATATGATCTGTGAACTCCCGCTTCCTGTGGATGTTTTCCAAAGCTCTGTTCACTGATGAGCAGCCTTCAACATGAAGCTATGCTGGTTTCAGTCTTAATGACCCTGCATCCATTAATTATTAATTGTTTTTTTTAATTTCTTTTGGCTGAAGTTGTCATTGCCAACATGTCAGCAAATAGTTGCCTATTAATATATCTGCGTCACCCTCATGATCCACACTGGCTCCACTAGCATAAAAAATACATTTTTGCATAGAAACGCAAAACAAATAAAATATTTAAAGCTGCAGAAATGTTGAAGGTCCCCTGCAAAGCCTTCAGAGAGACCCTTCTCACTCGAACACGGTACAGCACATATGGAGAGAGTTTATAACGCCGGGCCATTACACACACAAACAGCCAGCGCTCTGCAGTTAAAAGCACTTGTTGTTTTTACACCGATCTTTTACAGCTGGTTTAAAGACAGCCGTAGCTGTTGAGACCGGTCTGTAAACGCTGCAGTCTCAGGCCTCCCTGATAGCAGCAATGAGCCACAGCCGTCAACACACCTCAGGCAGAACAAGGGAAAACAGATGATACTCACTGGGGGCCTCCTCTTTCAACCCCCCCCCCCCCCCCCCCCCACACACACTCCCCAACTCAGTCTCTAAAAAAACCTGCAGCCTGCACCACCCTCTGTGTCTACAACCTGGCTCTGTGTAGAGGGTTAACACCGAGCGCTCGGCTCACTCATCGCTCTCCTCCACACTGCTGACTGAGTCAACAGCTCCTCTGGATCAGCACCACCCGACACCACTCACTCCCATTCACATGCTAATAGAAGGTCAGTGCTCCTCAGGTCTCCTGCTGGAGAAGGGAGATTCGTCTTCGGAGTGTAGGAGTGTGCGTGTCTCTGTCCTGTTCAGCCTGTGCATGCACACCAACGTATGTTTGCATACGTGCTTTCTAGTTTCCTATCAGTCCATCCATCACCCCAGCCTCCGGTGTGATCAAGGCTCTTCTCTCACAGCTGTGCATAAAGAGAATCTAATCTCTTAACACCCTGTTAATGCAGTGGACGAGATGGGGTGAGCTATTCTACCCTGAAATGAGGGGGCACATATAGTGTCCAACAAAAAAGTGAAGGCATTTCTCACTTAAATGTTCATCTTTGTTGTTCCAGATCTCAGCGATGAACCGGTTAGTCAGTCTCACTGCTCTCATCAGCAGCAGCGCTGTTTTCAATGGAAAAAAAGCTCTGATAAATCCACTGTGCACTTCTTGCTTAGTAACAAACAGCAAGAGGACACAGTGAAGTGATATAAACAGAGGAGCATGTAACAGCCCAGAACAGAGACGGAAGGAGAATGAATACTGGTCTCACATTCATTAGGTCAGAGGAAACGGGATTCTGAATGGAGGCCGACGTCGCTCCGTTTCTGCAGAAATGTTTCTGCTCACCTGACGAAGGCGAGTCCAGTGTTCGCTCTGCTTTGAGCTGAAAGCTGTGGCTGATGACGACACTGGTTACACTGGATCACAGCATTTTTCAAACCTAAAGCAAGAGGCTGAGCAGCTCTGCAGAGCTGAGGGGATCTGCAGAGTCAGGTCATAGTTCTCTGAGGGTCTTTCACATTACACAGTTATTTGACCCACTGTTCATATAAAAAATATGAATAAGTGCTACTTTAAAGTTCCCTTTCTCCCTGAGTGTTTCAGGTCCTAACTGAATGTTCATGTTTCAGACACATTTCCATCCTTACAGGAATGAAAGTCATCCAGGTAAAGTTTACTGATATCTGTATTTGTCTTATAGATTACATACTGTTTGAGTGCCACGTGTGCTTTTTATTTGTGTTTGTGCCTGAATGAGAGAGAACACTAATGTGTGTGTGTGTGTGTGTGTGTGTGAGACCGGCTGGTATTCCAGCTGGAAGAAGATCCCATGGAAAACAGTGCTGTCTGACAGCCTCTATCTCCTGATGATATCTCCCCTGTGTGACCCGAGGAGCAGAGCCTAACAATAGGGAGCCTGTCTGCGGCAGAGGTATGTTGGATTTGAGCTGCTCCGAGGACGTAGGCTGCGGAACAGATAAAGACCTTGCGTGTCTCTACCTGCCTCTTTCACCGCTCTGTGGCTTTGGAGACCGGTGGGGTGGGGAGGGGAGGGGAGGGGAGGGGAGACCCGACTAGCACCATTAAGAATACCACCCAGAGAGGGGAGAAGTGTGCAAAACACGCCCTCGGGCCTGCTGTCACTCTATTCAACACTCGGGGTGAAATATGTACCTTTTGCATTTCTGCCTTTGCCTACTGTACCACGGGGACTGCAGTCAGGTATTAAGAGGAACGACCTGGTTCTGTGGCTTAAATACACTCACACTCACACACACACACACACTTTAAGTGCGTCTCAATTGAAACAACAAGCACTTAAAGCTTGGTAGATTAGCTTTATACGAAGCAGGCCCGCTGTTCTGAAACCGTTTCACAGTACAGAGAAGATGTCTTGGAAATGTTGCTGCGGTGAAAGGAAAGAGGGGGAAAAAACGTCCTGTTCTTCCGATTTGCTTCTAGGAACGAGATGAGGGGATTACAAGAAACAGAGGGTGCACTGATGTGTGTGTGTGTGAAAGAGAAAAATAAGAAATAAGAAAAAGGAAAAAGGATGTTGGGGTCCCCTCTACGCCTCTGGGGTTGCCCTGTATGTTAATCAGAAACACAAGGTCTCTCCCCTCCAAGTTTATTATCACAGGTGCAGATGGTTTGGGGTGACCAGAGGCGCAGCACCGACACATGTACCCCACCGGCTGCCAACACATCAGCAATCTCTTTTCTCGTATTTTGCTCCCTTTCAGTTTTCCCTTCAGTCCCACAAACTGCTCTCGACACCACAGGCACTGAATGTTGCAGCCCAGCCAAGCTGATCTCAGAGCTGCTTGGCATCCTCTTATCTGCCCTGCAGCCTGACAGATTTAAGGCTCATCTGCTCTTTGTTTCACTCTGGTCGTGGGGAGATGTTATACAGTGCCTTACAGTTGTGTAGCCATACCATACCTTGGCTCTCATGGCCCGCTCTGCCTCCAGCTCCTCCTCCAGCTCCTCGATGCGGGCCTGAGGAGAGAAAAAAGCTGATGCTGAAATGGACTTCAGTGAAAAAAAAAAAAAAACAAACAGTCTGCTTTCACTAAACTATAAAATATGACTAAGATATCTGAAGTTGAGCTGTTACCCTCTTGGTTTCACAGTGCCTATATCATTCTGACAGAGAACAAATGGGGCGTCACCTCCGCAGATTGTTTGCTATTTCAAGGCAACACTTGTGTGTGGTGAGGCCGCCTCATACGCTCTGCTTTCTCTGGGGATTTGGCACGCCTCTGGCTTTTTCCTCAGGTAGCAATTTAGAGCAAGAATGTCTTGTAGCCACCGTCATTATCTGTACTCTGACCCAGGGCTGGGTCTGCTATGTCCGGTCAGCAAGACCAGAAAGCGTCGGTGCCATTTTCATGACATTCAAGGAATTTGCGTTATGTTTTTGCTTTCTCTTGGTTTTACAGTTCTGGATGGAAGTCAGTGATGCCTTCCCCAGGCAGCACCAGGGACTGGATATACAGTGTAGTAAATAAAATGACATTTCATTTAATATAATTCAGAAAGTCTGTGTTATATATTTTGTAACCCATGTTTTTATTTTTTGTGGTGCTGTTATTTTGGCGAAGATGCTCCTCACATGTGAGTGAGCTCATTTCCTGCTTAAATAAAGTTATATACTGACATGGCATTTTTAATAAATCTTAACTTAAAAATATGATCGTTCACATAAATGATCACATAAAACAAATACGGTAACAAGCTGCTTTTCAAGTTTAGATTTTACATACATAACAAACCTTGCATCCATGAAATATGATGTATATTTAATATAAGTAGTTCGAATTAGCAGTAAAAAGCTACTTCCATATTAATGCATTAGTAATGGTGATGTAATCACATAATACAGTATAACAACCAGTGGGGTCATGTTGTAAAATGGTGTACGTTTGATCTGAATTCTTCCTCCACCTCCACCATCTGTGTGACTAAACGATCCAGATATCATTTTTATTTGATTGTGCTCCAACATTTAAAACAATCAGAACGATCCTCCATAAATAAATCACCAGCAGCACATTTCTCTTCCACTAATCTCGTGCCAAAGCCACGTTCTGTTGCCGCTAATAAAAATTTATTGCTAGTTTCCCAACATGGCTGCATCCTTCCAAGTTGTGTCATGTTCTGCGCTATCTCCAGTTTCTATCTACGTCTCAGTGTCAGGAAGTGTGTCTGACATGGCGTGTAGCCCAGGGCCATTCACAGCAACAACACCTCCACTCACTGATGTGGTGAAAGCTGCTCACCGGCTACACGGCACCCAAAGCTCCCTAAACATGAAACTATCAGCCACTACAGGGCAAAATAAACACATGGACAAGGAATTATCTGGCACTTGAACCTTTTCTGATTCATTATAATGCAAGTGGATGCAGAAATGTCCCAAAGGTGGGCTCAGATATATTATAGCCTGATAACAAAAATAAGTCATAAAACCATCATGTAGTCCTGCTTTTTTTTTTTTTTTTTTTAAATCAGCTTTTTAACAAGTGAAGCTCAAACAGAAAGACAGAAAATGAAGTGAAATGAAAAACTCACATGCCAGCGCAGGACGTCTGCAGAGAGAACAGCCATGGTGAGGCAGCAGCAGCCCAACTGACTGACTGACTGTCCCACACACAGACACGCACACTCAAACACACACACACGCTGGTGATCCCCTCCAGCGTTTTGCTGTCCACACCCCCTTATGCATGCACAGCCTCTCTGTCTCATAGTTCCCCACTCACATATCTGTTTCTTGTTAAATTCCTACTTTCCACAGCCTCAAACCAGCCTCAAAATAAATATTGTGGCTCTAATACAATTGTAGAAAACACTGTGTACTAACAGTGTTAAGATGTCTGAGCCAGACTGCATGGATAAATGCAATTTGGACTACTTATCTATGGCAGAAAGAGTTTATACATTGATTTGTGTACTTTCCTAAATGAAATATATTCTAAATTATCCTGCATCGACTTTCCTACTTAGGAGCACTCTTGGAGCAATGCAGGGAAATAACAAAATTAGCCCATCTCTGCTGAGAATGGTTGGAGGGTTTGATCTCCATAATTGTATGTGCTTTACAGTTTTCTTTTTTTCCCCGCTGCACTCTGAAACTATAATAATTGTCCATAAATTGCAATCAGATGTGGCCTCATAGCTGATGTCTCCCCGCTTGCGTCTGAGGGGATGTTCAGCAGCGTGGGCAGTTATATCCTGTCAGATCCCTACCTACCTACCTACCCCCCCTCCTTAACCCAGTGGGGAAAACTAGAGCCAAACAATTGAAAGCCCCTGCCCCTGCACCCCCTGCTGAAGAGTCCACCATACTGTCCACACATGCTCGCAGAATTCAGGTCCCTGCAATGGTTCAGGAATCTACATGCTTTGTTCTTTTAAATGCCTTCAGATGGCAGTGTACAGCTTCCAACAGTACTAGTCATGGTTGTCTGATTGGCCGGGTGATGATAGGTCCTGCTGACCCGGTCAAAGCCATGTTCTGTAGGTGAGGACACAGGTCCAATCAGTGGTATTAGAGACAATGTCCCGCCTGTTCAGCATAGGTGCACATTGTACAGGAGAGATGACATTATCTCTAATTACATATAAGTTTACAGAGCTGTATGTAAGTATACAGCACTATCAAATATAAAGTGAAGACACTTTGATTTGATGTGACCTAACACATCACTAAAAACTGCTCCCCCCTCCTGAATAAGAGCAGCTGCTGATGGTCAGAGTCCAGAAAAACAGTTTACTGTTATGAAGTAAAGTATTTGTCTTCAGATGGTTCAGCCTAATGCTAATGTTGCTCTGTGTCTGTTGTATGTTTCAATAGGCTCCTGTTTGTTAACATGTCCACAGTTTCATAAGGTCATAAGAAGTCACTTTTGTTTACAGGTTTTTCTGACATGACAGCAAAACTGCAGGCAAACTGCAAGCTAGCACGGGGGTGAATGAGAAAACATGAAAAGCATCACCTGAGAGTTGGACTGTTCTCCCCACGGTGGCTCTATCTGATGAAAGACCTCCGGTGAAACATCTGGCATAAACCAAACAGAGCGGCAGGGCACGGCTGAGCTTTATCTCCTCAGATTGCTGATGACCCTTTACAGCCCTGTTACTGAGTATAACTGCTTTATGACCATGTAATAAAACCACTAAGGAGCATTGTTGTTTGAAATCAGGGCCGCAGGCCTGCGACCCCCATCACACTGCCACTGCCTTTGTGTTCGACCAACTGTTTTGAATTACAGCACACTACAGAGGGAGAGGCGGCGTCATTAAAGATAGACAAAGCTATCTCTATGATTCTGCTCAAGTCTGTGGATATATTCATGTGACCTTTACGTCAAAACCCGACCGAGTGGGCGACAGATGTGATGGGCTGTCCACTCAGCTGGACGGCCACCTGCATTTTTACACACACACACACACATGTAGGCACACAGCGATGCACATATAATAGCCTCATTGTGAGATAGGGAGAATGCCAAAGCTACAGTAAATGTGAAAACATGTCCAACCTCAGAGACACACGGATCGCCTTTCACTCCACAAAGACGCTCTTTATTCTTCCCCCGAAAAAACCTCTGGAGGAAACAGCAGGCTCCCAGAGGCATCGGCAGAGCCACCTGAACTTTGAAATTACCATGTCCTAATGTCTCTCTCTCTCTCTCTCTCGGTCCATCTCTCTCTTTTGCTCTCAGCGTTCTCTCATCTCATTTGCTGCGTTGACGGGACAGACGCAGACAAAACATATTATCTACAGCATGCACCAGTGGCACAGATGAAAGCCCTCAGACGTGCTTGATTCTATCTGGATGGCACAGTTAGATTCACAGGAAAAGCCTCAGTGTAAACGTTACTGTCCTCTGCACAGAGGCAGACTAAACACCAGAGTAAATAGAGCACTACAACCAATGTAATCCAAACAAATAAAAAACAAAGCTAAGGCCTAATCAGAATTATCCAATGATTATGTGCTATAGGACCTTTCAGAGCCGTAATCCTGAAGATGGCCTTCTAAATGGGAACATCTTCAGTGGTTCAGTGGGTGGTCATTGCTGTGGTGGGTTTCCACTGTGCACAACACAAATTTCTCATTAATAATGTGTGTGGTCGCCACTACAATGACTTTTTCCTTAATTCTGTTGCTGTTTGAGGTTCAGTTATGCGGCCCTGTTCTGTTCCACTGTTCAGGCCACAGTGGTTTTAGTCAGCGTACCAGTCACAGTCACCGATGGCTCTGTCAAGCTGCAGGAGAGTAACTGGGGCTTTTCTTCTTCTTTTTTTCTCCTGCTTTTCCAAAACCAAACACACATTAGGAAAAGTGTCTAAGGATGTAAACAATGTGTCTATCTGCTGTAACATAGCTGCTAATGTTAGCATGCATGGCAAACTAGCCTTCTGCACAAGTACCTAATTAAATACACCTTCAGAGTTCAGAGACTTTAAACTACCCCCTAGTGACAACATGGGGGGGAAGCAGGAGATGGTTAGCAGTTCGGATGTAGGCGGCGTGTTTTAACCATCTCCTTCATAGCATGGAGCTATGAAGTGACTGCTCCAATCACAGAGCAGAGCCCAGCAGCTCTGCTGAAAGACAGGAATGCATCTCTTCTGTAAGCTACAGCTGAGCTCCCTTGCATGTTCTTTGAGGAGACTATCTAGTTATTACTGATTAGTTCCTCTTTTCTGTTTGAAAATGTTTTAAAGAAAAACTCAGCCCTTAAAATTTCTTTAAATGTCTCTGTACCTGCTGCTTTTGTGGCTTTTCCTGGTGATCTTGAAATCCTGAAACTGCCACAATCAGTGCTCTTGTGCTCTTTAAGAACTGCATTGATTAATCTTGAAATGCAGCTGCGGGCTGAGCAAGATTTTTATCAGGGTACCTGTATTGGATAAGACATGCGTAATTTTGCAGCTCTTTGAAAAATGTCATCACATCTTCTCAAATTAAAGGCTGCAGACGGAAGGCACCCGTCCTGCTGCCTGGCAGATGACTAGCAACCGAAAAGGGAAGGACTTCATCTGTTCTACACTCAGTTGTGGATTACAGGCAACGCTAGGCTCTTAGACCAGTACTGACTCTGCATTACTTGCATTACAGAGTTTACTGAATTATTAAATCAGCTCCGTTTTTCAGTTTCTGTAATTGAGTGCCTCTTGAGTGAATGACATTATATTCCTCTGCCATGCACCGAGCATCATCACTTGATGAAAACGATGTACTGTGCACTTACCTGGAGCTCCTTGTTCTTCCTCTGCAGTCCAATGTTGAGGGCCTCCTCTGCTTCTAGCTTGGAGCTGGTGCTGCTGATCTCCAGATCCTTCCTTCAGAGAGAAAGAGATAATAAAAACTAAATCAGGTCGTCCACTGAAATCCAGCCAGTTCAAAAACTTCAATGTTATTAAGAACTACAAAAGCCACATTTCACCATCTTCCTTTGGAGATCAGGTTTGCTAAAACTTCATCCTGTTAAGATTCACCCAAAGTCAGTAAGACCCCACTGAGCAAACCTATTCCACTGAGAGACATAGATGTCCATTACCTAAATGTCCTGTAATGGCTGTTAAGATGTGACAGGACTATTATGCAAAGAGCCACAGTGCTTGTGCAGTATTTGTCAAGTGGAGCGTGAAGCAGAAGGAGAAGGACAAAGTGTGTTCTGACCGGCTGCACCACCACCGGACAGATTTTAAATGTTGTTTTTGCTTAAGAGACACTTTCATGTCTTTATCTCTTAACATTAATCTGATAACATTTAGTTCAGGCTCGTGACTTTGAAGTATGATACTGTTTTTAGCTTTAATTCTATGTACTGTAAAGCGTTGTCAGTAACTAGCTAGCACATATTTTTCTGCAACACGGCAATAAAACTGAGTTGAAGTGAGTGACAGATTCTCTCCCAGTGTTTGAGAAACAGCACCGTAGCAACAAGGTGAGTCACTCTCTTTATTAATGTTCACGAGGTCATGTAACTGTTGATGCAAACAAGAACAAGTTTTACCTTCATAACCAAGGCAATACTGTTCTGGGGTTGGTGTGCACTATATATGTATATATATATGTGTGTGTGTGTGTGTGTGTGTGTGTGTGTGTTTGCTGACAGTTGGTTCTTGTCTTCAGTTGATTGTTGCTGCAAGGTAAAGTTACAGTGAATGATTCCATTTGCTCTCACATTACTGAGGGCAGATAGCAACATGTCGGGATTATAGAGAGCAGGGCGTGGAGGTGGGTGGATAACTGGACTGAGCAGCAGGTATATTACATATCCCAGCCTCCCAGGCTCAAAGCTCTCTTGCCTTAGGACAGGAGCATCATATCAGAATGTCAGTAAGATTTTGAAGCACATCGGTTTGTGTCTTTCCTGAGGTTAATAGATATGATCAGAGACAGCTGTGGAGAAGACCTGTTGTCACATGCACGAGTTTGTAAGAGGTGTATAAACATTTTTAGAAAGTATATGTTTATGACCAACAAATTTAAAGTCAGCCTCAGAGCAAATATTTGCTGTCGCTTGGTTGTTTAGCAGTGAGCATGTCTTTGACTGACCTTTTGATGAGGTCTTCCAGACCACTCCTCATCTTCTCCATCTCTCCCAGACTATCCTGGGTAGATCTGCTGTCGCCTTCCAGCTTCCTCCAACTCTTCTCCAGCTCGCCCCGCTGATGCTGCTCCTGCTCCAGCTGGTACTGCAACTGAAAGCCAGCAATTTTACAGGAAGGAGAAAACATCGGGTTCTCTGATAATACTGTACAGCTGTAGAAAGTACAGTTCACAGTAGGGTTCAACTGAACTGAGGTTTTTGAAGACGTAAATGGGTTCTAATACTTTTTAACTGTAATTGCCAGCAGTTGAAATATTTTGTGCCAGTAATCAATATCTTTTATATTGACGGTTTATGATATTGGACCGTTTCTACGTGTAAAATTACATGGATTCAGTGTTTCCCCAGATTTACCAAAGCCTATTGGCTAAGAGGGTTACAATTAAGTCAAACAACCTTAAGTTTCCATTCCTCATATTACTGTCAAATAGCTGGTTCATAACCTTTATTTTACAACAGTATTAAAATGTGCAGCATGTGTGCTTCTGTTGGACGCAGAGGTTAGACCAATATATTGATCTTACATTGACCCTTAATTAAAAATCAGTGACAATTATCATTCAGCTCTACAGTTGTAGTTACTATCATTCAGCTCAGTGTTTTTTTGGCTTTACAGACTTTAATGTTTTGATTCAGTCTCACTATTCTCATCACAAATTCAGATAAACCACCTATATGGTACTAACCAGCACCCAATGGCAGAGAAACAAAGGTACTAGCTGGTAAACACAGCAGAGCATTTATCAACTAAATCTAAATATACAAAATATGTTCTTACGTCCTCAGCTTGCATCTGCAGCTTGGTTTTCTCTTTGGTCAGCAGGTTCACTTTCTCCTCTTCGCACTGCAGGTCCTCGATGGCCTGCTGTTGGGGTGAAACAAGATGTCTAAGTCTGTGCTGCACATGTGTCCCTAAATCACCGACCCTCCATCGCGCCGCTTCGCATCCATCTGTCTGCCACATTGGCGCTTCGGAAAGATAGAAGTTGTTTGGTTGCAAAGCAAATGTCAGAAGTCATCTCGAGTTTGATCTGACAGATCAGAGATTTTCTCTCTGTCTTTTCATCAACTGGGAGCTAAAGCACTGGGACATAAACCTCAGTGACTCTCTGCCTAAATTCATGGAAACAGCTGTAAGAGCCCCTGTGATGTCAAGACCATCAATAGTATGCTTTTTCACAAGTTCCTCTTTGTATTCCAGAATAAATCCATAATGTAAGACATGTTCAGCAAACAGAAGGAAGAGGATGAGGCTTGATGCTAAATCGCTCCCGCAGATTACACAATGAAATAGACTGCTACTGTTGGTCAAAGCATCTGGGAGGAATTACTGAACAGGGCCTCTTATAGCTGCCACAGAGCATGATGAGGTTGTTAAAGGTTAAGATTTCTTTAGATTTCAAAGCATCTGCTCTGCTTTTGAAAGTAAAGCGCTTAAAGTGTGTGATAGGGAGCACATTTATCACTAGTGCCACTTTTGGCAGGTCTTCAGACCATATGGTTCTGTTTTCCTCAACTTACGTTTCATACTCAGTCAAGCAGCGAGTGAAGTATCTCTGTGCTCTGACAAATGGGACGAGGCCATCAACTACACTAATAAACAAGCCAAACAGCAGGACGTGCTGTCTAAATATAGGGTATAGTTTACACAGAGTAGTTTACAGAGCCTGACATAAATGTCTATTATAACTGACCTTGTGGTATACATTACAGTAGATGGCCATGGTTCATTCACGTCTTTGGAAACAGTAGCTTCACCAAAAAAAAAAAAAAAAAGCCCCAAGATCTACTCATTAAGCTTATTCAAGAGCTTTCAGCTGTATCTCAGGGTCTTCATCAGCAGACAGAGTTTGTTCTGTTGTCATGGATATCTCAGTACGGAACTTACGGAGTTACATACTTATGTTTCGTGATGACAGCTGAACTATTTCCAAGCTGTCTGAACCTGGGCTGCACATGTGTGAAATGTGTCCGCTGAGGAGACGCAGCTGAAAGATCCGGAACAAGCAAGAAACTGACGCAAGTTATTAGGTCATTTGAAGCTTTGAGTGATTATAATTACAATATGTTCATATTATCATTGATAGCAGATCAGAGTTTTCCTACGCTTTGTTTAAAGGGGAAATCCACTGATTTTACACATGAACACGTAATTTTTTTCAGGCATATCTGTGGATGTAGATATGATTATGATTACAGGGACTGCCATGACTCTGTGATCAACACTCATGCACTCACACGCATGAGAATTTGGATTGTTTACATCCACATTTCCTGTCATTTCTCGAAAAAATACACTTACTTCTTATCTCCGTGTGGGTGTGGAGACTACAATTGCAATCTTTTATCAAGTCCCCAAACTTCATGGAAGTGCAATATTAAATTGCTGTAATGACACCTTTAAAACCCTTTATCAGTGCATGAAGAACAGGAATATTTCACCCCGACCCGCTACAACACCCACTGTGCTCTCACCTGGCTGAGCTCCACCAGATGTTCTTTCTCCTTCTGCAGCTTCTGCACCACCTCGTCCCTCTTAACGAGCTGCTCCGACAGCTTCCTCACCTCACTGTCTGATGACTAGGAAGAGAGAAAACAGAAATAAAAATCCACTTTTAAGAAAACACAATGTGTGTAACACATTAGATAACACATGTTCTTAAACTCCAAACCAATCAGCAAAAAAAAGGATTTACTGAATTTATCAGCAGATGTTAAGATTTCTCACTGATCAAGCCCTGCTAAAGCCCTTCTTTCTGTGGTTATTGCTCTTGGGCAAGCAGCCATGATAGTTTTTGAACAGACCAGTCTCAATCTGCAGGCTCGGACTTTTCCGCTACACTGTAAAACAGTTGTGACACATGTCTCATGACACAAATGCCATTATTTCCCCTCCTTCTTACGAACATCAAAGCTTTATTTTTGGAATTCTGGCTGCTATTGAAGACATGAGACAGGCCAGCAGACTGGGGGACTGGTGGTGTCACTTTGTATTTCTCCAAAAAAAAAAAAAAAAAAAGCCACAAATGTGTTTTACAACAGACAGATGAGCGAATTCCTTTCAAAACTTTTGCTCCTTTGGATCAAACACATCACGTCCAGCCTTAATCACTGTTATGACAGCATACCAAAAATATTAGACAGGGTCACGTCATTTTTTTTTTCAAAGCCCTATGTCAACTCTGCCATCGAACAGGTCTGGTCTTGTTGCATCTGCTGTGCTGTAAGTCCTCTCACACTTCTCTCTTACAGTATCTTCACCACATCGGAGACTAATTAGCAAAGAAAACCTTCATATAACCAGAGGATCAAGTTCTCAACTTCCTGACCCAGACAAATCAATCAGTATAAATTTGCAGAGGCTAAATCAACAACATCTTGTGCCAGTGAAAACTGTTTTTTTTTTCTGTCGTCACATACGGTGTAGAGAGGACAGTACATTCTTGTGACATTCCTGAACTGAGATAGCATCTTAATCCCTTAATACACCTCAGTGAAACAGATAAAGGGCTTTGTTGAGGGGCTGTAATGGAGATGTCAAAGCAGCCTCTGATTGTTGGTGTCTACACAGAGGAGACAGTGCTTCATCATAAAACATTTAATGTGTTTGAGTCTTGTTTACCACTTAATCATAATTCTGTTACTGAATGGCAACAGCAACATTTTGTAAAACTGTCAGGCAAACGTCTGTCCCATCATCCTTTTCTGTCACTCAATGCACAGCAGCTGTATTGTTCAGAGCTGAGGGAGCCTATCAGGCTGGCTGCTTTTAGGTAGCCTCAAGCTTAGATAATGGGAAAGAAGGTACATTGCTGCAAATCTGTCGCATGACAATGCAGAGAGGACGAGAAGCGGTGACATTAAAAAAGCCGTGACATAACCTATCCTGTTTTCCCTGTCAGTAAGTAAGTACAGTAAGTAGATGGCTGTGGAAGCTAATTTAGCCTTAATTCTAATCTAATGCTAATTCAGAGTAGGGTGCTGGCAGTGGGGTGTTGGGAAATTAACCTTGAAAACACTCTAAAACCTTGTCGTACAGCATGGACATATATAGCTCAGGAAATAAACTACTTCAGTTTCCTTTTTGGCAGTGACTCAAGATCAAGACCACAGTCGCTGCAATCAAAGAATCAACCATTGGTCAGTCCCTGTGTGAAAGGCTTCCTCAGTTCCAGGAGTCTATCCTGTGCTGAAGATCCCATTATTGTTCTACCTGTTTACCCTGCTCCGCTGCAGTCAGGGCACTGTCCAGTTCATCCAGGTCTCGTCTTAGGCTGCTGCACTCGGCCTCCAGCCTGTCCCTGTGGAGGACCAGCTGGGCTGAGCAGGCCTCCTCCTCTTCCAGACGGTCTGACAGACCTGACAGCTGCCGCTCCAGCTCACGCCGGGTCTTCTCCAGCTGGACGCAGCGCTGCTCGGACGCCTGGGCGCTCTCCTGCTCCTGGAGGCGGAGAGAACAACACAGAGTCAAACTTAGTTCATTGATTAAGTTTTCGTCTTGGTGCACCACATATAGCAGGTATGAAAGCAGGCATCTGCTGTCAGGTCTATTACACTTCTATCAGTCCTTGCTTTAATGGTTTTTAAAGTACGTAAACTTCAACAATAATCATGTTACAGTGCATTTGAATGGCTCTAATTTGTTTTATGCAACAACATCATAATTATTTCACCTTTTCTTGGCATGCTTCACACTAAACTGTACATGTAAAGTACATTTGGAGAGGAGAGTAAAGAGTTAACAGAATTAAAAGACAGAAAGGGAGTGAGGTCAAATGAGGTAAGAAAAACAGAGAGCATTAGTGAAAGACTAAGGGAAAAAAAAGGTTAATGTGAGGGGATTAGTCGAATAAAAGACGCTGAAGCAAAGATGACGACAATTAATTCATACAGAGAGGATCTTACCACAGTTTATGCCCCAAGACGAAACTTATCCTCCCCCAAGTCGGAAGAAACTTTCCCTTTTGTTAGTTTGCACTTGTCTTAATATAGTAGAGCTGAAAAGGCAACACAATGACGTACAGCGCTGACCAGATAAGCAAGTTCTACCAAACACCAGATCACTTAGTCAACAGACATCCATAACAGGAGTGAAAAGACCTGACTGCGAGAGCCTGCTCTGGTTACTGTTACTTTCTTATGGACCAGTCATCATGGGCAAGGCATTTGGAACGAGCTAATAGCATACCCAAATATCTGGGCATTTGTGAAATGATCAGGCGACCACATTTCCATCTGCATTTGTTTCCATAAAAGCACTTGAGTTTGAGTTCGCTCTCTGCCGTTTTGAAACTCACAAAATTCTCTTTCTCGTGCAAAGCTGTTTGCACCTTTAACACCCTCCCCTCGTGACAGCTGAACAGGTGGTAGGTGTGAATGTTAGACAAGATCAATCACAGCTTCAACACACAAAAGACACAGACAGTCAAATGCACACGTCTGCACATACTGGTATGTTGTTGCACATGCAAGTCACATACACGCACATAAGTACACAGGGGTTGCTGTTGCACAAACATTTATCACACCGTGTCTGCACAGACCGCGGCACTTTCGTAGAGAAGCAGCAACAGCAGCAGCTCTGGTGCTCTGTGTGAGTCTAAATATGAGGCGTTCAGGCACACAACTGAGTGTAGGTCACCCAACTACTGGAAGCGCTCCAAGCCAACACACAATCACTGTAGATATGCACATAAAACACAGAAAAATCCAATTGAAATGTATAAATAAGCATCAGGATGCATTTACGTAAAACACAAACCCTTACATGGCCCATTCAGACAGCTGAACTGATCTGTTCTTTTCAGAGGCATGTGAGACAGACAACTGAGAAATCTTAAATGAAGCCTTAATGAAAACAGCCAAAATGGACTGAAAATCAGATAAATAGTCAAAGGTTAAGGCAGTTTTGTCAGCTGATTATCACAAGTCCTCATTAATAGAACCCAAACAGAGAGTAATTAGCATTAGTGTTCCCTGAACACTTGGTGGTCTTCTTGAGCTAAATGTGTCTCCGTGTAACTTCAAAGTGGCCTTATTCCAATGTTTTGTCTCTTTGGCTGGCTTATTAATGTTGGCTGCTCGTCCGTCTGCATTCAGGAAGCTGCAGTGTTTGTTCAAAACTGGGGGGGGGGGGTGTGAACCCTGAAGCTTCACTGTGAGGATGAGACTTCAGGAGTCAGTGACCAACTCCAAAACACTGCATGTTTGTTAAACCATAATGTCTCATTTTATATTCCTACCCACATCAAATGCATAAGATTTGATACAGGCTACGTCTACCTAAGTAAATTAGGATCTCACCTTACTTTACAGTCACAAACCTTTGGGACCTTTGGCCCCCATCGTTTAACCACACATATCATGTTCACAAACTAGCAAGAGTTACCCACAGCTGCTAATCTGTGCTCCAGTGTGGTGCTATAGCTATCCCAGTCCAGTTCTTCAGGTTCTGGCTCTGGTCCAGGATCTGTATGGTTCCCGCTGGCCTCCTCAGAGTCATCAGAGAAGGAGTGGCAACGCCGACGCTGCCTCACAGACATCATCTTGATGGTACTTCCTCCAGTCTATTCACCGTCTTGGTGTGCAGACGTCACCTGTTCTGACAGTGCTTCTGTACAATTGCAAAGAGGCTTAAACACCTCTTGTTCTCTTCCTTCACTTGGTGTACAGCTGTTCTGGTTGTTCCAGGTGGGTTTCAGCAGGAGGTTAACAGCAGTAATTCACACACTGATGGTGCTCCAGTCCGTACATTCAGATCGCAGATCCTCTCTCACCACACGTTTGCAGCTCTGCTCACCCTTTCTTTGCCTTCCTCACGCTACCTAATCCTTCAGCCTTGTTTGTCTTTCAGCCCCTTCTGTAAGCCTTTGCTTTTTTTCCCCCTTCTCTCTCTCGCTCTTTCTCTCCTCTCAATCAACCATTCATCTTTTCATTTCAGGGTGTGCTGGTATACACTACTGAAATCCAAACATTCCTCTGTACGTGCTTCCATTTGGCCCACAGCCTGTTACCGCTACTACTAACCCTCCGTAGGTAGCCACTGCTCGGTCCAGTTCTTAGACAGCTCACAACGAGCACCTCTCCTGTCCTCTTTTCCCACGCTAGTCTCCTCCCCCAGAAACAGGTGGCTCTCTCCAGAGTTTCAGGGGGATCCAAAGGTGTTCCACAGGGATGGTGGTTGGTGTAGGATGTCAGGTTAGGAGAAAATCCTTTAACGTTGTGCCGTTCTGTCACAGAAATGCAGTGCTGTACTATCAAAGCCTCACCACAGACAGACAAGAAAACAAGGGCACTATTCCAGACTAAAAAATGCCTCTTCTCCTCACAGTCTACGTTATAATTGACACAAATATGTTATGCGCCCACGCCCACACAGTCCCCCACAATGCCACGGCATTCATCTTAGCAAGAACAACGAGGCATATTGTGCTTTAGATTCAAGTCTGGATGTTTTTCTTGAATGAAGCCACCGAGACTCACAGAGAGTAGACCAAGCATTTCCATATCTAGAGTTAACATCAGGCAGAGCTGCAAGATGGGGTGATAATTAACATAGAACGGAACTTTAATAATACCAGGAGAAATCAGACCATGCAGTAACAGTAAGAAAAAAACAGACTATAAAAACATGGAGAAAATAAGGGAATTTAAATTATTCATAAGTAACTGTCCCGTGAAAGTCTACACAACAAATAAAAAAAAAAGAAAAGCTCTATATGCTAACCTTAAAAGGACTGTGATTTATATATGCGATAAACAACCACATAAAGTATTGAAATAAGGAGAAAACTTCCAGCTATTATCTGTACAAAACTTACATTTTTTAAAAATGAACGGGTCCACAGAGGGCCATACATTTATACTGTACAGACTGTCTCAACATGTAGATGTATACTATAAAAACTCTAGACCCGCAAGATGTATGCCCTTTATTTTTTAATATGTTAACATATACAGAAGATTTGAGAGACCGTTTGTGGCAAAATCTAAAAAAGCCAAGAAAGTGGACAGTGTTATATGAGCACATATAAGCTCTGAGCCAATTCCACTGAGCCGTGGAGAACATCCAGCCACCAAAACAACATGAAAACACTGGATTTCTCAGAATTCAAATTGTTTTATTTTGACAATGTGGTCTGGGTTCTTGTGTAGAGAGGCAGCACAGAGAAATCTCTTTCTGTGACTCCCACTTAAACTGGAGAAGCCTGAGACACTGAACTCGCCCCGGCTGCCTCTCCAGACACCGCTCATGTCCAACACCAACACGCTCATATCTGAGAAGAAGTGCTGCCAGTGAATCAGATACGCAACTAATTCAAATACGTACCAGATTTTCATCATACCAACTCTAAGGCCCGGAACCAAGAAACACTGCAAAGGAAGGCCAGTTTCCTGTTTACACTGCAGTTTTGGAGCCTTATTCATTCATTCATTCATCAAGAGATCTGAACTGCAGTTGATACTTATCACAGAGTCACAGGGTAACGTAAGGACATGGTTACTGTAGATGAAAGCACTGCAGGAAAGCTCTCCACTTACACAGAAGATCTTTGACTATGTTTGGCTCCTTTGTGCCCAATTAAACCCATATTCTGAGTATCTCAGGGCTCAAAATGGTGAGGTAAAAAACCTGGCATTTAATTGCCAGCTGCCTCCATACATCCTAAAGGCTAGATGAGTGATAACACCGGAGGGAAGAGGAGGCTGCGGGTTCACTTGCCGGATGCTTTTAACCTAAGATATCTATCACGGCATCTTGTAAAAAAAACAAAACTGAGAGTCTACAAACTTACGTAGAGGCTCGGTGAAGCTGTGCTTTGTCAGACTGATGCTTTGAGCTAAATGCTAGTGTCTATATTGCAACATGCAACTGGTATCGCCATCCCCAGAGTAACATGACCAGTGCAGTTAAAAACAGCTCGCCCTCACACGCTCTCATCAAACAGCAACTCGTTGAGGATGTAAAAGCTTGTCTTAGAATTCTAAGATACTTACAATGATAATGCTAACCTACTGATGTTTAGAAAATATAATGTTAACCATCTAAGACAGGCAGACAAACTGCCACTGCTCAAATGATGCTGCTAGCATGATTTTTCTAACAGAGTAAAAATCCATCATCAAAACATAACACAGAGGAGAATATGAAAACTCTGGGGAATATGAACCCCAGACACAGCCGTCAGCTTTCTATTACCCATGCAGTCTACCTGACGGTCTCTACGGCAATTTGTCAGCCTTGACTTTCACCCAACACTCACCAAGTTTATCTCTTCTCACCAATTTGTTCATACATTAATTTGCTTCCTCCCCCTTGCCTTTGAACATCAAGTCAATCTTCCATTCCCTAGCCTCCCTTCACCCTCCCTTCTCTTCCCCTCTCCACCCTCATTCATCCCTGCCAGTCTTTTGTCCCACAGTTTGCCTTGGGCCCCAGAAACTTCAGAGCCAGTCCAGACTGAAAGTTTTTCCACATGCAGAACTGGGGCATCTGGACAGCTCTGCAGGAACGCTCCACATTTATTTCCCATTAACAGTAATTGAGGGGTAAACAGTGGACTTTTCTGTTTATATCCATTTGTACCAAAAATGGTTGGAACAACTGTAAAAGCAAAGAAAATCTTTTCTTTTCCCCCTTTTCTTGCAGTGGTAATCTTCAAATTCCTCACTTTGTTTTATTGTCTGTTTTTACTGGTGTTTTTGTGCTGCCCTTCTGAATATGAGTAATTAATCACAAAGAGTGGGTGGAGCTGTCACGTCTTTTTCCCCTGGTTTACTGAGTTTCCTCTTGGTGGCACTTTTTAACAGTGCTAATGTCATGGCTATGGACGTCAGTATCAGTCAGCCAGTCCACCTCTTTGGTCCTAGACTGAACAACTATTGGATGGATTGCCATGAAATTTTGTATATATGTTCACAGTCCCCTGGAAATGAATCCTAATGATTCGCTTACTTACTCTGTGGCACCACCACGAGGCTGATGTTTAGTGAAAAGGTGGTTTTTGTCTGGACAATTAATAAATGAATTGTCATTAAATTTGGTAAAGATCCTCATGGCACCCAGAGGGACCAATCCTAAAAATCCCAGTGATCCCCTAACTTTTTATCTGCCTTCCCCAGCAGTTCAAACATTTCACTGGTCCAGTAAAATATGTTAGCATTTAGTTGACTGATTGGCTAAAAATCTGGTCTACATCGTATCTCCTCTCTCACTTTTGTGCTCACTTTTTTTAAAGCTTTTAAAATAAGTAATTCAGAAGTGTCAGATGTTGACCTTATAGGGCAGTGGTGTTTTAAGGTTGATTGAGAAGCAGGAATTCAACGTATCGCTGATGACAGATGTGTGAGGTGTCCTTCCAGCCTCACCAAACGATGGAGATAATGAGGAACGGGACAAACTTCCCCCTGGAAACCTGGAAAGTTTCCTACAGGCAGCAGCAGCAGCACTAAATAGCTCTGACAGGGGGTCACATTTCTCACTGCAGTCAAATCAGAAGGGCTCCAAGGTATGAATTATGCTGGCTGATCTGTCTCCTCCACAGATTAACTTCATTATTTATGGTTGGCTAATCTAAGCAGCGAAGAAAAGACACAGTTGGAGCCAGAGCACACACCTGGTAATTTTCGATAAAAAAAAGTTATTTTTGTCTGTAAAAGGGTAATAAAAAGGGAAAGAAGGGTTATAGACCAAACGCTTTACTTCTACTGAAATTAAAGGCTGTGTAAAAAAAGTTCTCTGGAAGAACGTGGGAAACAGAGTTGCAGCGATTTTAAACCCACTTTCTAGCCTGACTTGTTATATCAGTAAGAAAAAAAGCCCAAGTGAAAGGTTTTCTTACAGTGACAGGATGATCATCAGCTGTAAGCCACCTAACAAACTGACTGATACCTGCTAAAGGTCACTGAATTCAAAGGCGCACACAAGGACCATCAGTGACACGTGAATTTGTCATATCCAGACAGCAGTAAAACACAGAGTGACGAGAGCCGCCGTCCAACTCCTTGAGGCAGTTTACGATGTGTTCCATCGAAGTCATCTGAAGAGTCTGCTAAGGCACTCAGCACCAGTAATGACCAAATCCCACGGGCAGCCCTCGAGCGTTTTCCACAAACACTGGCAACAGCAGTGCCGCTCCACACTCTCACACTAAATCCTCTGCCTCCAGGAGAGATTCACTCTCCCGCTCTCTCACATTCGGAAAAAAGCCACAACCATTCTAACAAAATGATGTTTATCATCAATGTTATATTGTAGCTGTGAACAGACAAAATAAGACTTTCATTCAATAATTCGACTTCAGTACTAAGTGTTCTCTCTCATTTATGGTTAGATGGTCACAACTATATATGGTTTTACGGTTAAAAGGTAAGGCGGGTATTATTGTATATGTTTCTCTGAGCATGGAACTGCTATTGTTCACGTACAGATACTGGTTAAAGTAGCTTTAAATCCTCATCCTTAATAGATTAACAGTGCTGTTTTCAAAAATCTGTAGCACACTCAAACTTTGATCTTTTCAGCCAGCAAATGAAACGAGCTGTATTTATGGACTGAATCGTTTTAAACAGGAATGCAATGGGTTTGTATTTCTCACAATAAAACTTGTGGTAACACCTCCTCCCAACAGAAGGGGATGTGCCACTCACACAGTCCTCCTTGCAGTAAACTAATTAGTCATACAGTGTGCCTTAGGCCAGGAAACAGAGCGGTGCCTCACAGCACCATGACAGCAGTCTGGGTAAAAAAATAAATAAAATAAAATAAATAAAATTAAAAAAAGCTGTACTTGCTCTCTCAATAAAACGATCAGCTGGAAAATGGTCAACACAGCAGTAAAAACCCACAGCATTAAAACAAGCTTGAACACAGTGACTGCAATGGTGGCTGCATCTCTCTCTCTCTCTCTCTCTCTCTCTCTCTCCCTCAGCTAGGGTATCATTATCCACTTAATTTCATCCACCCGGGCTTGGTATAATGACCACGTTCAAAATTCCTTATCGAGCAGAAATTCAGGCTTAATCACAAATCATGTGAGTTCTCCAAAGTATCAAGTGAGAGAAACAAAAGAGGAAAGAGGTTTTTTTTTCTTTTTTTGAAGGGAAAAAATGAGAGAAGAGACAGAGAAGCAAAGAGGGAGATGCAGCAGAGCAGAGCAGAGCAGAGCAGCAGACTTACAGCTCGGTATTTAGTGGCCACCTCATTCTTTTCCTTGTTAAGCTGAGTGTTCTGCTCCTCCAGCTCCCGAACCTTGGAGAGGAGTCGGTCACTCTGCTCTATGGCTCTCCTCAGCTCCTCTCTCTCCCTCATCCCTGCCTCCTGTGTATGAATGTGCTGCTGCAACGACAGAGACCCGACCTGGAACCACACACACATACAAAAATTCACACACACGTACAGAAAGCCTGATATTTCAGCTTGGATGGCTGGCTTTATGACTGAGTCTCTCTCACTTTTGTTCACTTTTGTCTGGAGACTGAGCTGTACCCCCTCTCTCTCTCTCTCTCCCCTCGCTCCTTCCTCCATCCACATCTGACACACACACACACACACTCTAACACTCTGTCAAAGAGCTTTACCCTCTAAAAGACATCCACATGCATGTATGAATACACGCACATGTGCCCACACTTCCTCCCCCTCTCTCCAGACTGGCCTCCTGCTGGCCTTCTTTCACTAGAACAATATAAAACTTTCTGCCTGGGCTGCCTGGTTGCTGCTGAGCGCTCTGGAGTCATGAAGGAAAACTCATTTTTCTTTCTTTCTGTACTGACTTCTAAGAAATTCGTCACATGCGTCCAGGCCAAGCACAAGACAAAGGTGAACAACACTTTTAAAGCTGCAACATCCGGCACTGTGCTAGAAATATAATCAATGATAAATTATATATGACATTAGTGGTAACCTTATATTTCATGCTGGTGGGGCTTTTACAGTAGTGGTAGTGCTTCTCAACAGACCACAGTCTCCATAAATCATATGGTTAAGAAGAGGTTCAGATTAAAGCAGGGAGCATCCACTCACTGTAGTCAGTGCTTTCAATAAACTGCACCTGGTTTAATTATATGTTTTGATGTGCACGATATGACACAATGTCTTTACACTAGCCAGGGAGACAGTTATTCATTAAGTAACCTACGGCAAAATGGCAGAACATCAGACTCCTAATAGAACCCTAGTTATTTTCAGGTAGAGCTCACAAAGACAGTTTTTCAGTATGGTTCATTATACTGTGAACTTAATACTGGCACCAGATGACTATGACTTGGCAAACAGGGCAAACAAATACAGCAGAGACATTTTAAACAATCATTTGCAACAGTCGAAAAAGAGTCAGTGTAATTTAGTTTTCTAAAAATCAAAACCACTTAGAGCACTTCTCCTTAAACAGTTCTCCTCCACCACTCTGGTACCTCAAAGCCAGTTAAAACAAACACTATGAACTGCAAACACCCTCTCACCTCAGCCCGATCTCTACATGGTACAGAGGCCAAAGCTCTGAGGCAGAGTTCAGCCAGAAGTGTGTAGCTGATCAGAGGCAGACAGTAAAGTAGGGAGATGTTGTTGGTATCTGGGTTGTACTTTATTGGAGGGGAGTACTGGTCTGAGATCTACACTCCCTATCACCAGCGCCTCACCAGTCCACCAGTCCACATCGAACCAGACTCACGCTAAACAGACGTCTGTCAAGCTCTAAGACTGATGTAAACACAGTAATGCTCTGTACACACTGTGACATGAACCAAATCTGGACTTAAAGGGTGGAATTCAGCTCAATATGGAAAAAAAAAAAAACTCTGCCCAGTCTCCCTGTCCATTATTGGAGATTACATTGCTTTTTAAGTCATAAACACCCAATCACTGCATTTTAGACAACGAACAACCTTGACCAAAATATTCTGTCCAATGCAACTAATGCATCTTGCAGAGAGCAGTTGTCTACTGCGTGCGTTTACACTTCATGCCAGAGTCAATCAGTCTTTTTTTTTTTTTGTTTTATTATTTTCTCTCCACACCTAACAAGATTCTACAAGTAATTTTGGCTTTACTTCCAGAGCACAAAAAACAAAGTGTAGCTTCCTTCTCTGGAAAAACAGATGTGTGCTGATTTTCCACAGTGAGATCTGAAGAAGAAGAAGAAGAAGAAGAGGTTTAAAAGGGAAAGCTCTTTTATAGAAAGACAGGCAGAACACACACACACACACACAGAAACCTGTTGCTGCTTGAGTGCCGGCATCTGTGCCATTGGAAAAGAGCTGTCATTAACTCAGCTCTCTGAACCCTGACAGTGAGTTTACCTCTCAAGCCTGACAAACCATACAGTTTGTCAGCGGGGAAATTAGACAGGGAAATGTAGTATCATCTTTCTTAAGTGCGCGTCGGTAATTGCCGTGTTGTCCAAATAAGATTTAGGACGAGTGTGTTTTAACCGCCATGAGAATTGGCCTGCTGACACACCTGAACTTCCTACGCCTACAGTCAGTTTAAACACACAATATATTTACCTGTCAGTGCGGGATTTACCGTCGCACTCAACATCATTCTGCACGCCGATGCCAGAAAAGCACAGGAAGATAAATGTGACACATCAATGGTTCACCTTTAGCATGATCACAGGGCTCAACCTCTTAAAGCCAGCGCTATTGTTGAGAATGCAAAAATGAAATGCTCTCTTTGTTAATCTCTCTTCGCACGATGAATACGAGTTACACTAAAGCACAGTTTTCGTGTTTTGACTTGAAGCTCAGAGATTTTTGTCTGATCGAACCTGCAGTGCAAAAACAGACACACACACTCCACGTCCCAGCAAAGTAAACTTTTCCAACTGTCCGTCTGATTCACAACTCTGAGAGAACAGTTTCCTCTGAGTTTAAAATATGACTCTCTTTTTTACAATTTTGTAGACAATGCTGTAGTTTCCCAAATAACAGCCTCTTCCTCTGATTCCTGACATTCCTTGTCTGAAGGGAGGTAACTGGGATATTAATCCCATGATATCCATTCCTTTTTTTTTTTTTATTTGAACAGCTGTTCACGATCTCAACTCCTATTCACACCTGCAGGTGGTTCAGATGCTACTGGATGCAACCTCAAGTCCCATGTAATTTAATCACCTTTTAAACTACTCAAACACATAGGGAGCCAAAATACTTTTGAACAAAGAGATTATCATTATGCTAATATAACAGAGTATGCAAAGTCTGCAGTCTGCTTGCTTTGCACCAGTAAAGTGTTTGCAGATTGTAGTTTCACTCAGCATTTTCAGAGGCAGAGCTGCTGTGGAAGATGAAATTCTCTCTCACTGGTTGAATTAAACCTCAGTGCAGAGTCAGAGAGTGGGGGATTTTCCAGAGAGTACAAATGATGGTCAATGTGCTCTCAGTGACCAGAAAAATAGAGACGCCTGCACAGTGAAACACAATCACAGAGCTGGGCTTGATGCTCGCAAACTCACAAACCAACATTTGCAGCAGGCTGTTCTTCTCAAGATGGAGCAGTTTTCTGTCTCTCAGCAGTTCTGCTAACCTTCACCACCTACACCTTTACCTATTAGAGCTACAGTTCAAAATATGGCGCAGCGAAGTTCACTGACGTACCTTTGCAAAATAAATGGTTTTGTAAGATTGGTGACTTAGTCACAAGGGCTAGAAGGAGAACGGCTGTAAATGGAAAGCTAACCACTGACGCAAAGCCAGTCGGGAACATGCTACCGCTAGGAAGTAATAACAACAACAACAAAAATACTAGCTTGAAAACTGTCACTTAGCAAGCAAGCTAGCTTGGTCACGAAATGTGACCAAGCTAACAGTGTATTAAAGAGACATTCAAAGAGACGTATTTGAAGCCTTACTCATGACTATATACAAACCTTCACTCTTCTGAAACTGTTTAGACTCTGGTAGAGCAGGTAGCATCGTATGAACACTAGCAACAGAACGAGTTAGCCATGATAGCTTGACTCGATCTTGCACCACTTGTTAGCTAAACAATAATGAATGAAAATCAAGCATCAGTGGGAAACGATAACCTGTAAACACTAAAAAAATAATAATAATAAAAGGATACACTACACCGGCCGCCCGGTAAGCTCAGTTGGTAGAGTAGGAGACTCAATCTCTCGGGGTCGTGGGCTTGAACGCCACTCACGGGTCCACCACACGTGGGAGGTGCCGTAGGACCGCGGTGCATTGTGGAGTGGGCGGCAGTCGCCCTCGTGACCTGGGCCTGGACCCAGACAAGCGGCAGATTATGACGTGACACTACACCTGCAACACTCATACAGTCATTACCTGCGGGTAGCACAAGTGTCAGACTTGCAGAAATGATAATTTTCCACGCCTGCAGATGGCAGATGCAGGCATGTTTGCATGTGCTGGTGCAAACACCTGCTGTTACTTTTCTTTCCTTTCAGTTTGGACTGAGGCTGCAGGCTCAGAATTGAGGCCTGACCCTGCAGCTCTCCAGCTGGGTGATAGCTACATTTGGTTTTAGGTCCTTTGTCTTAATCCTAGGGTGTATCACAATACTGTGTATCTGTTTCTGTTCAGTTCCAGTTCTGCATTTGTGTAGAGGAGTAGTGTTTGTACTCTGAAAAAAAAAAAAAAAGTCCAAACTGCTCCCAGGTGAATGGACCCAGGGTGAAGCCATGGCCCCTGGCTGAACTCTGGATCCAGGTCACGGAGGAACGCAGAGCCGGCCTTTGATCACTGAAGCACCTCACAGTTCACTTACACTCCTTTGGTTGACTGGCTGCAGGTCAGGTACAATATTACCAGCTTATAAATCATATCAATGACGTGACTGTTGTCAGGTAATTACAATGAAGAGATAACTCTTGACATTATACAGTGGAGGGTTTCTGTTCTCCTCAGTGCCAGTTATTGTCCTGATAGGGCTGATTGAAATACCTAGATTATAGACAACATTAACTGTAGTTACGTTGAATTAAATAAACCTAAATATAGTCTTGTCGGTAGATCAACAGGATTCCTTTCAATTTAGCACCTTTCAGATTTATTATGAGACAGAACGCACAGGGAGATACAAAGCATTCTCTCTGACCCCAGAAACACAGTGTAGTGATGACCCGCATGTAGCATCATCAAAGGGGAAAACCACACAGCTTTTCATGTCTTTCTTGGCTGACCTAGCTGTGTAGCTGTGTGCTCGCTACATATGTGTGCGGGTGTGAAAATACAGATGGAGACAAGAACGAGAGATCAGATCAGCGTTCGTCTACTGAAAGAGCCATCATGGTCTAGGGTGGAGGGAAGGCGGCCAACATCACACTGTCATACATCACAAGCAGAGGTTTTTTTCTTCCCAACCCAGTTATCATCTTTGGACCCCACAGATTCATCTAGTGACACCTTGAGAGGACTCAGGGTTGGGAACCACTGTTTTTACTGCAGCTGCATTAACAAGCTATAAAACCCATAATGACCTTTTAAAGAGGGTCAGTGGTTGGATTTGTTCTAATGACTGGCTGAATCATCAGGAAACACCTAGTTCTTGTAATGTTTGGGAAAAAATCCCAACATTTAATATTTTAACTCTTGCAATCTTGCAGTCACACTGAAACATGGAGCTTGGTCAAAGGCCTTCCTTAAGCATGTTACCCCCACCCCCCCAACCCTCCATGTACCATACACCATACCATATATACCAATATACAACCACCTGCTATCAAGTGACCAAGACTGAACATTCACCCTCAGCCTGTATTGCAGTATTGCAACAACTTAGTTTAGTGTAACATTTTTTAACCATGTGACTGCCAAACCTTCATTAAGTACATGCCCCAGTAAACCAACTAACTTTACTATCTACCTCTGTTTTAAACCTTTGTTTGTGTTTTTGCCTTTATAACCTACATAGATGTAGTTTTTTCTTCTCAACATCTGTTTGCTAGCTGCTACTGCTCTAGTGTTTTTAAGCCTGTCTGATGCTTGTCTATGTTTGCATTCTTCTGCAATATGTGTGTAAGTATGTGTTTGTGTGTGTGTGTGTGTGTGTGTGTGAAAGAGAGAGAGAAAGGCTTGTGTATGGCATTAACAACCCTTTAAAACTGGTTTAATAACAGCTGGAACTATAAGAGTTGTACTTAACCAGAAACACGGAAAACTAAGAATTTTTTTTAAAATGCACAAACACTTTAAGAAATGCACAAACTGTATGTCACAAGTACATATGTTAACAACATACAGACGATACTGTACACTCTGACGCCCCCTGTTGAATGAAGAGCTCCTCTTTTACAGAGGTGTGGGCCTGTAGCGAGGAGGAGCCCCGGGTCCTGTTACAGAAATGCAACATGCTGGAGAACACAGACAGAAACCAGGCTCGGAGACTGAAGGAGAGGCAGTCAGACGGAAAGGACGCACACACACAGAGCTAAAGAATAAAGATGGAAACAGAAAAAAAACAGTGAGGGAGGCACAGAGACACAGTGGAAGAAATAAGGGAGGAAAGAAAGAAAAGGGTCAGAGGAAAAGAGGCTGGTTTCTTACATGTGCCAGGGGTCTGCTGTGCAGAGCGATGGTGGGTCTGTACTGGTGGAAGTCAGTCTGGATCACACACACTCTCTTCTCCATCCTCACAGCTCACAGCTGCCCATGCTGTCTTCACCCAAGCAGGCTCTGGGGAAGAAGTGAAGCATGTGCGTGTGTGTGTGCTGTCTTGAGGCTCTGGGGAGTGTGTGTCTGTGTGTGTGTGTGTGTGTGTGTGAGAGAGAGAGAGAGAGAGAGAGAGAGAGAGAGAGAGAGAGAGGGTGTGTAAGTGTGTGTGAAAGTGTGTTACGCCTGCTACCTGACCCTGAGACGAGCAGGAGGGAGGCAGAGAGGGGGGTGATGAGCAAAAAGAAAACACGAACGAGCTTGAACAGCCCCCCCATCCCACACACAGACACACACACACACACATATAAACACACCTCTCCTCCCTCCTGCCTAAAGCCACACCGCCCTCTGACAGCAGTACAACACAGGGAGACAGGCTGTCACCTAAAATTTACAACCTAAATATGGCAGGTATGATTCATAAAGTCTGTTCGCATGTAAATTAATTAAAATTGGCTGCTACCTTCTATTCATAGCTAAGAACAGAAAATAAAAGCACATCAACTTGTCTTAAGTAAAAGGGTCACAGTCTCCTTCTCACCTCTCCCAGGCCATATTTATCTCCTCATCTCCTCAGACCTGCCACTCTCCATCTGCCCACCAGCCTTGATTCACCTCAGCTGTACTGCCAAGACAACAGCTCCAGCTTTGAGAAGAAAGTTGCAGCCATGTCAGCGGCAATCTGGACGTTAACTACCAAACCTTGGCTAATGAAGGTTCCTGCCTTCCTCCTTTCTGCCCCTGACCCCAAGCCAGGTAAACTCCTGTCTGATCCAGACTCTGAAGACTTTGACCAGTCCTTTTTGTTATTTATCTAGGGGTCAGAGCCCCTAGAAGGAAGCATTAGTCCCCTTGGCCACCCAGTGCCCCTGAGCCTCATCTGCCCAGCGACACCAAGTCCAACCCCGAGCTGACTGTCCCAGCCGATGTCTCGCCTGTTCCAGAAGCTGAGTTGGCCAGTGTCAAGCTTGCGTCTTCTTCTTTTCTTTGTTATTTTTTTTAAATAGGAGAGTTTTTCACAGTGTGGACAGGAGGCTTCTTCTGGAATGAATTCCTCGTTGTTAGTTACAGTGTGATTACAGTATATGCAACATCAGTATTCGTGTTGCAATGACTGGAGCTGCTCTAAAGAAATTTAACAGCTCTGCAGCATCCCAGAAACACCACGTAACAACCGACAGGGCAAAGTTGCACAACCAGACAAACTCTGCAGAGGCAGTGTTTTTGTTAAACCCTGTGAAATCAAATTATTCATGTGGAATTAGCGACGCTCACAAAGGATTCCTCGAATAATGAGCTGCTCTTAATTCTTAACCCTTTCCACAGAGCTTTTCATTTCCCTGCCTGTCTGACTGCATGTGTCAGTGTGTCAGTTAGTCATCTCCACGCTAAAGATCTGTGGCATCCACTGGCTGCAGGCCGGAGGAAATCAAGCACAAAATGATATGTTTACCTTGCAACAGAGGGAAAATGACAGCGGAGAGTAATTTATCTTGTTTCATCTTGGGAGTACGAAGGGAACAGGTCATTTAAGTTTTTAATCAGGCTGGTAGTGGAAACTTGTGATTTTTACAGGCTTATTGTCTGACGGGATCAGATGACAGTGGGTTTCTGGCTTGCGTTCCACAGAGCGCTAAGGCGAGCGGATGTCAGCATGTGTGCAGAGCTCAAGAATTTGACCCTGTGCTCATGAAAAACGTACTGTATGTCAAAGTCAATTTATTTTTTTTTTACCTGAGCATACAGTATGGAGTCTCACCACGCAGTGCCGCACCACTGCTAGTCTCGGCTGAAGCAAACATACAGTAGGAGCGTCCCCTTTGTGTTGGAGATCCAGTTATATCTGTGGTTCCATTTGCAGAGACAATTAGGGGATGTAATCTGACACATCTGCCTTGCTATGGGGTAAATACACAAAACAGTAAAGCACAGAGTTGTCAGAACATAAAAGCAAACTTATTTCAGGATCATAAGGTGCAGTGAAAAATACTTTTCCACAGAGCAGCAGGATAATCACTGGCTTTTACCTGTTAATTGCAGTAATCCAGTGACCTTCTATCAGAGTGTAATTATAGAGGTTTGATTTCTTGTGTATCTACCCACTACTGTTAAAAGTCTGTTTGTGCTGTCGCTGGCATTGAGTGCAGATCTGGGATCAGCTAACCTTTACTGGAATCCGGGGAAGAGATGATGAGGGAAAAAAAGGCAGATTCTGATCTGGAATCAGTGTTACGGGGGGGAAGGGGGTTATCTCTGCTCTCTCTGTCCTGCTCTGGCTTGTTCGTGGCAGGTTGTCTGCCTGTGCATGACACATGTTTATGGAATTTGATTAATTAAAGGTTTGAGTTGGCAGCTGAATCTTGACATAAAGATTACAACTTTGGCACTAAAAAAAAACGAGGGCCCCCCCCCCACCTCCCTTGTTATCAGTCATGTATGTGCATCCAGTGACATTTCACACGTCTTGGTCTAAATTTCACAAATGTATTAAAGAGATCGGAATACAACACACCAGGCAATGATGGAGGTCTCTGCTGTGATTAAAGGGACAATCAGACAGTACCACTCTGTGTGTGTTAAATATAAAGCTCCAGAGGTAAAAACTCCAGCAGCCCTTGAAGCATAAAGAACAACTTTATTGTCTGACCAACGCGTTTCAGCTTGTTCATCAGGGTCCTGATGATGGACCCTGATGAACAAGCAGGAATTCCCTATTCTGCTTTCACAAATATGAAGCTACAGCCAGCAGCCATTCTGTGTAGCTTAGTAATAAAGAGTGGAAGAAGGGAAACAACTAGTCTGAGTCTGCCTGAAGGTAACAGTATCAACCTACCAGCGTCTCTAAAGCTCACTAATGAACGTATCCCAAATGTTTAATCCATACAAGAAAAAAAAAAAAAAAAAATCAAGTTGTGGAAGGTGGTGAAACTGCTGCTCCTGAACTGAGGAGATCTTCCTGTGGAATGTGGTAAAATACGCATGACTGAAAAGAGAAGCTGAAAAGAATTGAATATTATTGTAAGGCTGAGAAATGGCTCATGCCAGCATCTCAGTAACAACACTGCTTGTAATGCATCATATACACTCCATGATAAGTTGTATTTACATTGTGATTTGTCACTGGAGTTATTCAAACCCCACAGAGACGGCTGTGCTGCTACACGTCTGCTGCAGTGAACCTTTGGTAATGAATCAGATTGCATATGTTATCCTATGTCTGCAAGACTGAGTGTCTGCCTGCTGCTGCTGACTGCTCTGCTACAGCTTTACATAGCAGTGAGAATTATCTCCATAAATCATATGGATCTGTTTCTGCAGAGTGGATGTATGTATGTGTGGACACAGCTGGGACAATGGAAAATCTAACACTGTCTGTTCTGTCAGTATTTCTACAGAAGAATCAGAACTTATCTGACCTTGTTGACTCAATATGGAGATTCATAGGCACAGGATACCGTTTTATCAACAATACCTGGATCTCAAACTCAAATGTAAGGGCTGTCTAGAAGTAATAGGTCGCCCTCTGCTGGTTAAACAGCCCCAATACTTTTGACCAAACAATATCACCTCCAGGTCCGTTTTAGAAAAGAAGAAGATTTGGGGGGTAAAAAAGGCAGTATTGCACCTTTAAAAAATAACACTACCTGCTTGACATCAATAGCAACAGTGGCTAAATTCGTACACTGTTTTTATATTTGCTCATTAAATTCTTTTAAACTGGTTTAAACATACAAATAATCAGACTTTAAATTCAAAGCAGAAAGCTTCTGTTACTGTGGCACTCTGTGAGCAGGAGTCTTATAGATATAAGAATTATTCAGGCAGGTCCAACAAATGATGGAGCCATGTTGCATCATGGGAACCATAGGATCCACTGTTTTTGCCGCTTGAACCCTACCTCAGACTAAAAACAAAAGAAGAATATATCTTGGCCTCTGCTGCAGCTTTTTTTTTCTTTTATTGTTATTCCTTAATGTGTCTCTTGTGAGACGTCCGACTTTATGGAAGTGCATCACATTGGACTGGATCCTGTCGTGTGTCAAGGAAAATATTCAGTGAACGACAATGACAAAACCATCGATTCACTCATTTTCAATAAAAACATCTTTTGATTTTATTGTAAGAAACCATTACTTGTCAGCACTTCGAACACTGCTTCACAGTCAGGTTTAAAGCAACAAGTTGAGACGTGTACAGTTTTGTACCACTAGATGTCACTGTTTGTCTTGATGTCACAGTGTGACTGATGAACCACAGGTCTGAGCGTAAACATCTGTTCAAGCTCATCATTCTGATTACTATTTTGTTAGTGACTGGTTTTAAATTAGAAAACCTTTTAAAAACCTTGTTCACAGTAAAGTTCAGTGATGTGGTGACTGGCAGCTCCTGCTGATCTGTCTGCACAGTAACAGATGTTGCTCTGTTAGTAAAATTAAAGTGTACTCGTCCATACTGGGGGGGCGGCAGCATTGTGATAATAAATGGAACTTACTTACTAAAAAGCAGGTGGATAAAAAAAGTAATACATTTATATCCTGCATTAGTAGTTTGGCTTAACATGTTAAGGTCTAAATCTGGGGTCTCCATCATATTGGTCCCAACCCCACAGGGGGTCACAAGACAAATCTGAGTGGTTGTAAAATGATAAACAGGATAGGGAGGCAGAAAAAATACATTTCTGCTATAAAAGAATAAGTAATTTTGGGGGTTTTCTAAGAAGGATTCAAACAAAATAAAACAAAGGAAAACAAACTCTTTGGTTAAAACCTGCAGACACACAGTGTTTTAGGGTCTGAACATTTCTGTGTTCATAAGCCAAAATAGTTGGGAATTACTTCTGAGCAAGGCTTTCCACCTTAAGAAGAATACAAATTCTACAAGAATACTGGACATTTGAATATGCTACAAAATCTTCAGTGGATAAAGTGCAACAGTATCAATATTAACCCCTTAATATCTGTCACCCTTCATAAACCTGTGTCAGTCTAATGAACCGGAGTCTGCAGTCATCTGCAAGCAAACAGTGAAGTTTCACCTGCAGCAATTAATGGCACTTGTACACATCCAGAGCTCATCACGTCAACACTCCGTCTACTACTCTCCTCGATATATGACAACATTCTTCTCTGTCTCATAGATCTTAATCTCGTGGAGCAGGTTGGGCGGGAGGACCTTCACCATGTTGTCCCAGATGTAAACAGCCACGTTCTCAGTGGTGCTGATGGACAGAGGGAAACAAGTCAGTAAACGGAAAAACAAACACACATAAACTGCTGAAAGCAGTTAAGAAGGATATTCACCTGACAACACTGGCAAAGTAAGGGACGTCCTTATCCAGGTTTTTATGGTCCAGTGGAGTCATGATGACGTCCTGCAGGGACAGGATCAATCTCTCAATGAAAAGCTTCAGAATAACATATCCAATAAAGCATCAAGCACAAGAGACGTACAAGCTCGCTGTATGACAGACTTACCTCAATGCATTTCTTCAAGTCTGTCAGGTTCATGACCATGCCAGTGAGACGATCAATCTATGGACAAACACAGGATGAAGGTGAAACATTTGGCCGGTTGAATATCCAAGAGCTTTTCAAACCCCAAACAAATGGATGGTCAAATTCTGCTCCTCCATACTGCCAGAAATAAAATGATGCCAGGGAAATACTGAATACTGAATTCTTAGTTTCTTATTTTTAAATCTAAGATGCTGAACTTAAAAATATTAGCATCAGCCTAAAAACAAAAACAAAAAAAAACAAAAAAAAAACAACAAACTGTATGAAAACTCTTGAGCAAAATGTCTTCAGGACTAAAACACTAACTCTGCTTATCCACAGTTTAGTACTTGTGGATACAGAATATTATAGAGGGTATATAGATGCTCACCTTTCCACGCACTGTTACTTCCACTGTGGACAGAAATCACAGCAGTGAATGAGTGGGAGACACAGACACAGCAGCAGTGCAGTATTTCACAATGTGTTACATAACAGGGGTGAATCAAAGGGCCCAACAAACCTTTGTAGTTGTGTCCGTGACCGTTAGGATTGTTGCATTTTCCATAGACTTTTTTATTCTCCTCATCACTCAGGTGAACGCTGTGACAGATAGGAGGGAACATGAGTGTGAGTAAAACATGCTGCACTGAAAAACTTTCATATTTTCTTATATTTAATAAATCAAACTATTGATTGAAGAAATAACCACAGATTAATCAAAGATGAAAATAACTCTTACTGCAGCCATAAAAATGAGTTTATTGGTGGCTATTGTGCTAGTTTAGAGATCAGGCAGCACAAATGAATTCGTGCTACTACTAGGACTAATAATAAAAGAAGTAGAAGAAGAAATAAAAGCATATCAACATGACAGCTATGAATTTATGGACAAATATAAACTGTAAAAGGTTCTTATTAACTGCAGTTTTAGCTGAAAGATCACAGTGCAGCAAGAATGTATGCTATTCAATAAGGTAAAAAGAAAATTAGCAGTTTAGCTGGATAATTAGTACACTGAGTATAGAACGGATCCATATTTACTTAAGTAGCTTTTATTTACCCTGTCATTATTTCATTTATTAGGCTACAGAGAGTCACAATTTTATGCGGGTTGCTCAGGTGTACAGCGCTCTTTTTTTCCGACATCGCTGACAACATTTGAACGCAGCACCGGCGCTTGTTTAATGAGTCTCTCCACATGAACTGCAAATCCCACGATAATGATACTAATCCCACAGGTTTCATTCACCTAACATATACAGTAGTAAACACAGACGGCTGTCTGTAACACTGCACCGCTATATCTGAACTGTAGACCGGTTAAATGGTCTTTTCCACACCGAAGATCGTGGCTCTCTCCTCGGCAGCGCCAGTCTCCGTCGAAAATGTAGTATCTTTTCCTGTTTTTCAGAGGCACATGAAAAGTGCTGCAGCATATTGTAAAATATAAACAACCACTGTCAGGTGTCTGCTAGTACTTTCATTCGGCGTAAAGCTGAGTCAGTAATTCAACCAAGCGTTAAAGGTACAGGCTGCTCCGTTATCAGCCTCTAACGGTGCGTCTCGTAGTAAAAAGCGGATGGCAGCCTCGGTACCTGTGGAGGCGGTGACAGGCGCTGAAGCTCTGGACGCGGGTGATGTATCCGATACGCTCCGCGGCGCAGTCGTTCACAGAGGATCCGGCCATGGTCAGCACCTGAGAGGACGATGAATGATGTGCCGAGAGCCCCGGAAAGACAAGGGATAAAAAGCTGCCATAGCTCCAGCCCCCTCCGTGACTCACGCTGCTCGGCCATTGGCTCAGATCAGGGCGTAAATACAACTCACATGTCACACATATCACAGCCCCTGAGGCTGAATGAGCTGAACTCACAACAAACCCAACACACGGTGATAGAATTTAAAAAAAATGTAGTATGAGAGCTACTACAGTATTATGTTCCAACACATTCTGTCAAATTACTAGAAAATACTGGACCAGAAAATTCATTGTCTTTGGATTAATTATTATGATTTAATTATCAATCAATTATTCACACTTAAAACCGCAAAACGTTCAGTGTATGATTAGTGGTGAACTATTCCGATCATACTGAAATCCATAGAAGAAAGTGCTGCTTGTAACATTTTATATGGCCTAATGAAAGACAGTGGCTGTCATGAATAGTATGTATAGTATAAATAACATTTTAATGATGGTATAGTGGCACCAAATCTACTGCTATAAAGCAGTGGTATAGGAAGTATTAATCTCATTTACTAAACTAAAGGCAGAAACACACGCCACTGTTAAAGTCCTGAAAAATGTTCATTAAATAAAAATATTATCAACAAAATATACTGGAAGTTTAAAAAGTTAAAGTAAAGGCAGGTAAATGGCAGTTCTGAGTGTTATACTACAATAAATTATATTTTTGGGGGGTTGTTATTAATGACACATGAATGTGTAACCACCATTATAATGTTAACCCGTTAATGATGGATTGTTCACACCTTGAGGTCACATGACAGTTGCTAAAGTCATATGGAAGTCATCTGAGGGAGTCACCACAGCCCATTCTGCCAGGATCTGATGGGTAAACTCTGAACCATCTTTAACGTATTTCTTTATTGACTGAAGTTATGTCAGCCTTTATAGAAAAGATGGCGGTGGTCATGGAGCACAATCACTCGTCATGATTTTAAAAAATGAGAGAAATAGCTGCAAGGAGCAATCTGGAGTTACTGGGATGTGAAGGGCAGAGAACTGGCGCTAATGCTGTGGGTTCTGGCTGCTGTATAACCATGGGAGCAGCACTGTATAAAATCTGGTGCAAATTGGACTTTGTGCTGAGAGCTTTGAAATTAAGAAATGCCAGTGATGTCACTTATCATGAGTTTAGAGATAATAATAATTCAGACTCCAGGTGGAAAATCTAAGTCTAGTTTACAGAGGGACATCAGCAGGTATAATGAAATGTGGAGTGTTGGTCTGTCAGAGAATTAGAAGATGATCTATAACAGTTTAACTGCTGTTTTATTTGTGCACATACATTGTTGTGAGACTACATGTACAAATCATGTGATAAGTTGTAACTGTACAACAATGCCTTGGATACATTTAAAGCCTCTTAAGAATATAAAACATATAAAGCCTGTAAAACCTGCTGCACATAGAGCCTCATTATTCACATTCAGACAACAAATACATTGTATTTATACTCACATTTCAATCCAGATGTTGTGTCACATGGATATTTATAACTGGCCTGATATGGGAAGATTTTACAGTTTCCATGGTAATTAAAAAAAAATGCTTAACACTGCTGTTGCATTTATATAGTACGAGCTTCAGTGTGTATGTACAAATACCAAAGGTGAACATTATATACCTGCTATACGAATGTATGTTACTGCTGTAAGTGTAGAGCACTGAACGAAGCTTCTGTAGATGATTGGTCTGGATGGAGGAAAAGATTATTTATAGTGGAAAATGCTTAAATTTCCTTTTTTAAATCAGATTCTTTGGTACGTCAATGGTAAACATTTTATTCCTTTGTCTCAGTGATCACTCTGGAATTCATATGTACAAACACTTGTAAATTACGTTCTGGTAAATTCTGGCAAAGTGACCTGCTTGCCAAACTAATTTCTCAGAGAATGAACCAAATTCCCAACATTCCCAGTTTGGCATATACCTCGTTAAATTACATGCTGTTTCAGAAATTCAATCACAAGCCTGATTACGGTACCCTGAAAAGGGAGCCCTGGGGCGGAAAGTCATCGGGCCCCTGTCCCACTGCGCAGTGTGAATCTCACCTACTGTCTCCAAGTTCCCATTAAAGATCACATGAGATGGGAACTTCAACATCTTGGACAAATGTTACCTGCAGGAAAACCGTGCAGTTTCAGTGGTGATCTAAAAACTCCAACGGATAAAACAACGATAAATCGAGTCAAACTGCCTGTCGTACCATAACTACAGCCCACTGCTTCATCCCCAAGATTGATCTTTGTTGTCACGATTCAACAGGAAATACATCACACTGAAGAAGTCTTCATATGACTACTTTAGTACAGTGCACACAGTGGAGTACACATGGCTGCTTCAGACCCAGAGACATCAAGGCTCGGTCACGTCAGCATTTAAAACAGAAATTTGCCTGCAAATTCAACTCAGTTCAATAAAGCCACCATTATCTGAGTATGTGTTTGCAGCAGCAAAGTAAATCTGAACTAACACGTCATGTGAAATTCATCTTTGCTGAACTTTGATGAACACTGACTGATAACAAACCATCCTGACAGTACCGCACTCTGGCCCTTGGGGGGGAACTGGAAGAGTCCAGAATGCAGAGAGCTGTCAAAGGCTCTTAGCTGTTTTTGCATCATCCACTTTTATTTACACTAACCGCCTCAGCTGCTCCATAAGAGCATGGGTCTTTTAGAAAGAAAGTGATGAAAAGAGCAGATACAGCTGGATAAAGACAAAGCGACCAAGCTAACAAGGCTGCGCGCACATTAGCCCTTAGCTTGCCTGTTACAGTAGTTCACCAACCAGACCAACAGTCACCACATCACCAAGCCTCTATCTCTGCCTGTTACACCAGATGACCTTGGTTCTGTGGTGTGACCAGCTCTTCAGGTTGTCTTTGTGTAAACTGGTTTGCAGCAGTTATATTTGAGCACACACACGCCCAGTTGCCATCTTTGCCCGGTTGGTAATCCAGCTATGGAACAATGTGTTTCTCAATTACTATTTCAGTCTCCTACCATGTGTGTGCCAGTACACACCTGTCCACGTACCAGGAACTTGGGATCAGAACTCGCTCTCCTCCAGGATCTCCTCCATGGTCTCCCCGAGCGTCATCTCCCCATCACTACTGGACAGTCCCGCAGCGTCACAGCCCTTGAGCCCTTGACCTCTAACCTCTCCGAGTCCAAGCACTCGACTTCCTCCATGTACAGCCACCTGAAGCAGGTGCGGGTGAGCTGCGGAGGCGGGCCCCTCGTCGTAGGAGTCACTCTGCCGAGAGCACTGGGGGCGGTGCCCTCGAGTGCACTTCCACAGGTGCTTGAGAGGTGCGCCCCGAAAACAGCCCCTGACCTGGAAGTGGTTGGTGAACAGAAAAAGCTGCCAGCGCTTCTTCAGTTCAGCTTGGACCTAAATACAAATAAAGAAAATAAATACTAGCTATACCTGCCAGCAAAGAATTTATACATTCAGCAGAAACGGAGCAACTGCACAATTAATTAAAATCTTTCAGGCCAATATTCACTCTCCTTTTAGCTCTTGTTAGCTCTCCTGCTGCTAAATGCTCCACTGTAGGTAGCTGCTAACTCTGTTTGCCATTTGGTGCTGGGCAGGTAGTGTAACACTGGTTTATGTGAACATAAAACAACAGCTTGCTGCTGCTGGAAACAAGGTTAATGTGCATGTGGGAGTTTGTGATCTGAAGCCAAAGCTGTGAGGTTAAAACCCTGTTTAGAGCTGAGGGGAACTGCAGTACTGGGTGATACCTCTCTGTGGGTTTGTCACTATGACCGACACCTTTCACTTTACACACAGTCATTTGATCCACTGTTAATGTAAAAATATTGATTAGTGCAGCTTTAATGTCTCAAGCCAACAAGTGGCAGCAAAACAAGAACTGGCTTCTTCAGATTATGTTTCCAATTTACAGAACAAAGAATTCTGATTCAACTAACTTTATCCACAAACATCACAGAACATTACAAAAGAAGGAACATACCTCTCCATTAGCAAAACAGTACAGCACAGCAACAAAGAACCCCTAAAAAAACGGTTACACATAACAAATAAGGGTTGACATGGATCTGGACCAAAAACAGATTCTTTTCAGCCATGTAACTAACATTACAGGTATTACCTGAAAAGAGCTGAGGGTGAGGTTGATGAAGTTCTTGGCATAGCGACTGCTGCCCTCCACACATTCATCTATTAGCACAGTAAAGACCACTTCATGGATTCCCAGCAGAGGAATCAGCACCAGTGTTGCTCGGGCCAAGCTGGAGAGCATCAAAAAAAAAAAAAACACATAGAGTGGAACATAATTACTGTACGGTTGTTATTAGTAAATGAGCAAGAAGCCAGAAAAAGTCTGTAAATTTTACACTGGCACATGATTCAAAGAGCAAAGGACAAACCAGAGGAGAGAGAGCAGAGTTTTGTAACTGTATGCACGAGCTCCCCTCCTGTGGTGACATTTTTGGTAGAGTAAGGACGCAGGAGCTTAAGGGGATGACATTTGAAATTGTGCTATACATGGGAGTGATTAACATTTAAATGTTAAACTGCAGGAACCTCCAAGACACCATTCAGCAAATGGCTCTCAAGGTCATACTTGTTTCCTGACATTTGGATTCAGACAAAGTTATATATTAGAGAGTGAAGGCAGGGGAGAATACCTGTATCTGTAGTCTGTAAATTTCACCTGATCTGCCTTCAGCTTGGACAGCAGCAGCATCAGGATCTTGATGAATATGAAGAAAATGACCTGTAATACACATCCAAAGGGAAATGTATCAAACAAACCTCGTGACTTAAAGGTTGATGGGAATAAATTTACATGAAAACGTGCCTCTGAGAATGACCCGTCAGTGTATTAGCGTACCGAGAAATTAGCAATCAGTCGTGCCTGTGACTGCTCCACTATTCAATATCACATGCCCTCATGAGACGGGAGCTGTTAAACACAGTATGAAATCAGCGTAAAATTTATTCGACGCCTGGCACCAGAGAAAACGAGACTCACAGGGGCAACATGATGTGTCTGTAACTAACGCTGACACTGTACTGTCATTTCTCAGAAAGGCTTTCAAGGACTGGTTCAAAAACTTCACTCACAAGCACCGACAGAGTAATCGGGCCCCTTATTATCCACCAGAACCATCTGTTCACGATTGACCAGCATCTTAGGAATAAAAGAGGTTTTCAGAGTCAAGCGATTGGAGAACATTTCAACGAATTCATTCATTTATTAGTGGAGTATGTAATGAAACACTCACTCTGTGTTTTCATATATAATCTTGACCACTGTCCATGGTGTCACGAACAAGATGGGAGTTCCTGAAAAGTAATGAGAGCATAAGATGCACAGCCACAGCTGCTTTAGGCAATATTTTGTCATCAATAGATCATTTTCATCAGTTTCTATATTTTTGTTTGACTATTCTCAAAGACACTACAGTATGTGTGATTATAACATAATTATGATAATAATCTTTGACATTCCTCTGAAAGAATTTTTTTTTTTTTTAGAAAACTGAGGTAATTACAGTCTGTATGTTGTCTGCGTTCCTGGGTTGGACCAGAGGTGTGGAGGCTGAAAAGTCTTGTGGAGCTACTACCACAAGGGGGCCACCAAAGTCTTGTCATACTTCCTAACTCTCCACACATATTCTACACATTTAATTCATATGTATGTACTTTAACAGATGTGATATGTAAAGACATAGAAAACAACGTGTAGATATTCACTTTCTTTTCAGGAAAAGGGGCTTATATTGTTTAGTTTTGCCCTATAAAATGTTAAAATCATTTTCAGTTGACACAAGCTTAGGTAACTTTTACTAGGAGCAGTTCATATTTTTCATATTAATCAAAAGAAGATTTAACAGTGGTTATTTCTGTAAGATGACTTACAGCAGCTTGTCCAGCTGTGTTGATCTCATCCACAGCTGTTTGCCTTCTTTTTTTTTTTTTTTGGTATTTCTCTTACCAGAGGAAGGAGCTGTCACTGAACCTAAGTACATACATACACAAACATACCCATTCACGGCTTACCCCAGCCGAGCAGCATGTATTTCTTGAGCAGTCGTCTCTTCGCCAGCACAGCGGTGAAGAGCAGTGTGTGGAGGAAAACGGCCTCCACCAAGAGCCAGAAGTAGTTACAGGCCACGAAGTACTCCATGCACACTTTGGAGAATTTGCACATCAGCGCGGTCTGTTGAGGAACATGATGATGGGGATAAGTTAGTCTGGATAAATCATTTAGCTGCTCTGGATAATTCACAGGCACGTTCTCAAGTGTCTGCTGATTTGTTAAATAACCAGGCGGCGATTTTTCGTACCGCAGAGCTTGAGTAGGAGTTCCATCCAGGGTCGTCCTTGGGTAGGTTAGAATACATGATGTATAATATGATTTCCTTAGAAATGACAGCCATGGCTCGCAGGATGAATGACACAAACAGATTCATGTGGATGTAGTTCCTGGTACAGTGGAGCTTCCTGGTAAGCAGATACAGGAACAATTGGAGGAAGGCATCGATCCATGGCTGCTGTGCAACTATAACAGCATTACTGAGGCCGTGTGTCATGATGTATGAGGGAAAGGCAAATGATCAAGGTGCTGTATATGCATGTACATGGAAATGCTTCCTGGGTTTTATGTTATTTATAATGATTGATCATCTCCATAGTACTGTAAATATCTCTTTATGCTTCTTTTTACTAGTGTGCACCCATGCATAACATCAGTGTGGTTAAAGCTAATAAATGTGTGTCCCATGCCAACTGTCAGAGTGAAGCTGCATCACGACAAGTGACACAAACATAAACGTACAATCAGCTGACTGAATGTTTCTTGTCCCTACTGGACTGTAGTCATGTCCCAGTGTTTCCAGATCTTAGCAACGACTATGCAAAGCTACAAAAACTGAGACCAAAGTCATAAGAAGTTGTAATTTAATAATAATAATAATAATAATAATAATTTAACAATGAATCTTCATATTTAATGTAAATCCCTCTACCCCTCCGACCACTGACCTCAGCATGCCCATCAGGAGAGTGGCCAGCATGAGGGAGGTCAGGGAGAGAGAATAGCCGATGACGGAGATGAGCCTGAGGGCCGTGTGGCGAAGCATTTCATCCTCCTGAACACGCATGCACACACACAAGGAAACAGATGTAGAGATCACAACACCTCTGCAGATTTTTTCAAATAAAGGCAGTCTTTCTGGGACAGCTGTCAGGAAAACACTCCCTGATGGTTTTTGCAGAATGGATATCATGAATCTTTTACTGCTTGACAAAGGGCGGAAGAGAAACCACAAATATTGACCTTCAGCTCCAACACTCAGCAGGGAGCTGAAACGATGTATTTCACACCTTCCTCCTCACCTTGTCTTTAAAGTACTGGTCCTCCTGACATTCTGAGTCATCTCTCCAGGGCTCAGAGGAATTCTCCCTCTGTCGCCATCTCCCGTTTCCTAAGCATTCTCGGTGTGCCCTCCTGGAGGTGTCTGCAGGTGATTAAAAGAATCATTAATGAGCATGGTTTCGTCAGAGGATAGGCTGACTGACCGGGAAGGTAATCACTTTAAACTGTGCCAGGGAGGGTGGCAGGTCAGATGAAGCTCTGTTCAGTGGCATGGCCAGTGTCAGACTACTGTTTCCCATTTAAAGCATGACTGTGTAATTAGATGGTTAAACGTTTAACTCCACTGTTAAACACTTAATCCTGTGACTGGCCACCACAAAGGTCTGTCTTGTGATTCATTCAGTGATTGATTCACTTCAAATGAGTGCAGTGACAAAGAAAAGCTGCGTAGTACAAAGGACCATTTATGTCATAAGGTCGAGGCTACAGTGACGTTTTTAATTTGTACATCACAGTGAAGTGGTAAAATATGACATTACCCTCTGTGATCCATGGTAAGTAAGAAGGACAGGGGACAGACACGTTCCCAGGAGACGAATGGGGCCAACACACAAACGAATCAAACGCTCCTGTACAGTAGTTTCCTGAAATAAAAAGACATGTCAGGCAGATACAGGCAGAGGTAGATCGACAGATAAAGGAAGATGGAGGCAGATAATTAACACTTGGCTCACCAGTTTTTGAGAGCACCCCTGTTGCCAGGGTTCTGTTGCAGTTCTCCCAGTATTCGGTCCGTTGAGCTATCAGACTTTCAAGCACCGAGCCTGTCACCTTCTGTGTGTCGAGGGTGAGAGAAAGGTTATTGTCTGAAGACTTTTGTTCTGGTGTAATGTTCACATAAAGAATTATTAACAAATATAAAATCAACCAATCAGTCAGCAAAGCAATCAACAAATTAATTAACATTTTTAGCCGTTTCTAAAATAGATTTATAGCACTTTGGAATATAACTTTAAGTGTATAATTATGTAGATATATATATACATCACCCATTTATGTGCGGCAGTCTGTGAACGGATGTGGTGTGCAGTGGATGTTGCAGTATTCGTGTTTACCCACTTGGTGGGAGTATTTAATCAGGACCACCTTGTGTTAGTGGGGGAAACATTTTCACCTGTGTGTAATCGGTAATTGATGCAGGCAATTTATCACCATGGCTTTCTGCATTAGCGTCATGCCTGCACCAATGCAAACACACCTCTCTGTTTATTCTCTACGTTTACAGGATATGAACTGAATGTGTGGGTTTGTCCTGGACTGAAGGTTATTGTATTGTATTTGACAGCTATTACATTAGTTAATGTTCACTTCTAAATTATGATTCTTCACTAATTTGCTGTCATTAGTGACACGAACCAGTATTTCCTTTATTTGGGAAGCAAGCTGCAGACCACAGCTGCCATCGCTGCCATTTATTATTCAGTGTCAGGGGTGAGGACGGCAGCTTTCCAATCTTCACACCCGAGTGAGAAAGCAGCCGAAATTTTTGCAACCTCTTTGTGTGTGTTTGGATGTTTGGTGGCTCACCCGCCACCTGTGCCACAAAGATTTCTCATGTGAGCCGGCTGACAGAGGACGTTTCAATTCACTGGGGGCTAGTCTTGTCAAGACCCTGTCCAGAGCGATATTGCCAGTGAAGGGAAGACAAGGGCTGCTGTCTCTCCCTACTGCCTTTGTTGCCTCCTGTGGGACTAAACCTGTTTCAAATACAGCAGCAGGATCTAAACTTCCTGAATAATTCCATGTATTATAATGCTGAAGATGAAAGCAAAGTTGTGCAAAGCTACTAAATGATCTTAGTCTCTGATCTTATTTGTTTTATATTTTAAGTTTTCATCCCTTGAGAAAAACATGCCTCTTATTTGATTTCCAAAACAGATACCGAGTTGTTTCTCAAGCATGTCTCTAAACTGGTATTTTCAGGCCATAATTTTGGAAGCAGATAATGTTGTAAATGAGCAGTGGGACCTCCTGTCGCCCAAACTCTATATAAAGACAAAGTTTTGTTGAAAAAAAAAAAGAAAATTAATCACGACAAAATGCTAAAGATTTAGGGGATTGTACACATGTAGTCTAAGTTCAGAAAGCACCCGGTTGGACCCACCTTTGACGCCCAATTCTAAGTAACGCTAACACTGAATGTTAGTGAACTGAAAGGCCTTGAATGAGTGTATGTAAAGTTTTAATTTACCTGGTGGTTGAAGATAACAAGAAGGACGAGTAAGAGCAGGAGTCTGGTCCAGGTCCTCTTGTGCCAGGTTGGCAGCAGGGTTGGCATGGTGCTGTGTGTTTACATTGAAAGCAATTCTCAGCTGGTTTTCCCCCTCATACCTCACCCCTGGATTTGCCAGGCCTCACACCAGTGCCCCTCACTCTAATTGCCTCACCACACCAGGAAGAGTGGACTTGAACTTGACCTCCTCTCCGGGAGCTCCAAAAAGGTTTATTCAGACTTTGGATGAATTTGGAGGGCCGATTCAGAAGAACAAAGAGTGTTCATTCAGAGAGCGTGTGATGCTTTCTGTCGTTGGGATCCTGCAGTTTCTCGGATGGTCCTTGTAATTCCTTAAAATCTTCTTGATCATTCCAAACGACCTTCCAAAGAAAACTCCTACTGACAGATTTCATTTAAAGGATGATCCTAGGTTCAGAAGTCCTCATCTGCAGTACCAGTCTTCCTGTCCATTGAGGCAGTGAAGGAAGTGGATCAGTCTGTACTCCCTATAGACACAGTGCAACTGAGAGCGCCTGTGGATCCTCAACGACTGATTGCCTCTCCCACCCCGTGCTCTGCTAACCAATCAAGATAAGGCCTGGAGGACGGGGGGGAGACTGGCTACATAACTGGACTAACTTTGTTGTGCAGGAAACTGATCACACAGGAGAAAATGGGGCACGCTGGATAATGTACCAACAGCAAGTGTGAGCTCATACACACATTTAAACATAAGCAAATTAATTAGAAAAAAAAATCAAAAAAATACATGCACACACAGGAGCAAATGCCACCTGTACTGTAGACGGAAAGGGAAGACACTGACCCCCTCCCTTCTGTTTAGCTATCTCACACAGTAACTGGGCATCACCCAGCATTTCTGACACTAATGGGGGCCTAGTGTAAACTAACAGCACTGAAGCCAAACACAGGCAAGCAAATGGGAGAGCAGAGGGCCAAAGCTGCCTGCACAAGCTTCATGCCCTGCATGGAGCCTGTCTCATTATAAATAATTCAAGCAAAAGCATTCAATTCAAAAGTATCTTAGGCAGATACTGTTGTAATTAATCAAACTGACAATATTTCTTAAGGCTGAATCAACCGGTTTTTTGAGGGCAGTGGAACAAGCTAAAAATAAAAACGACATCTGACATAACATCAGTGTTGATATGGCTAACATGCTGGCACACAGTTGACTTTTACAATCCAGCACACACAGCAACATTAACATAACATTATTTGGAGTCTTCATTTTTTGTTTTGTGGTCCCCTAAAGCTTCCAAGGGATTCCTCTGGCTATTTAGATGCTAAATGCTTCACTGTGTAGATATCATACAGTGGTTTATCAAGTGCTGCTTTTTTTTTCTTTTCTTGCTGAAAACATCTGTGAAACCGGATTAATAAGAGATGAGTTAGCTAACCAGAGTTTGCTTGTCAGAAAACCAAAACAACAAGATATAAGAAACTGAAAAATCTGAGTTTTGTAATGGGAAAAACACAAGTATGGCAAAAATATATTAACAGGAGTTAATATTTACTATATTAAATAACTTCGACTCCACATGAATCCCTCGGATTGCCAATGCAAAGAGGCAGGTGAAATGAAGAACCATACTTGTCTGTTTTGAAGTGAAGGAACAATCCTCAGTGATGCATCATGTAGAATTGTAGTTTTTATTACATGGTAGGTTTCAAATGTCCCTCTGGTATGGATGTGACAGAATCCATTGCAGAAAACATATATGAAAGATTATCATGTTTCAGGAACTCTTAGTGCACCAGCCATGCCATTATTTGTGACTGTGATCTACAAAGGATACAGTGAAATTTAATTTTTCCACTTCCATAAGCATGACAGCATACAGCTGTGACAGGGCCATATGTCCACAGTGTGTGTCTAACTAACAGACAGTTGGGATGAGGTTTAGAGCAGAGGGAAAAATACATATCAAAAAATTTTATTGTTATTTGAAAAGATTTAAATGGCACTAAAGCAGTTTGAAGGAGACATGGCCTCAGGGTGCTGGTATGGTGGGATTCTCATTTAACACTAGACTCAGGGAAAAGGGAAGAGGCCGTCAAGTGTTCCTGTTTGAAACCCACACAAAGGTTTTAATGGTCAAAACCTCTCCTAAGGTCTGTTAGATTATATTCATCAAAGCTTGATTAGTAAACACAGCAACCTATAGCTTAGTCATAGGAGATTTAAAGTCCAAATCTCCTAATGTGAAGGAGAATTATCACCTGACTCTGGTCAAATAACCGCTGTTGTTGCTCCACAAGTGGTGGATGTTCGCCAACACATTAGTTAACGTGTTTACAGCTGTTCCACTGTCTACAATGGCCAACAAAGTAACACTGCTTTGAATCTATATTATTAAAAGTTTCATTGTGCATCAGAATACAAATAAAAGACTAAAAGAAAGTGCATCAATCTAACCATTTCACAGACAGTATCCTTGGGATGCCAGTGTCATATGCTGGGGCTTGTGATAACATTAGCAAATTGGCTTTTAGAGCAAGCCAAATGGCTGGTTACCAAACGGCAGCTCATCCAGTTGGGTGACGACCAGTGGGCGCTGCCACAAAGCTTAATTAAGTCAGCAAGAGTAGTAAATCAACGCAGGCTCCTCCTGATCCCACCTCCATCTCATACAGTCCCTACGTGATTGACTGAGCAGCCAGTCACACAAGGGTGGGTGTCTCTGTTTGTGTCTCATGCTAACAGTAGCTGTGGTTACATATATTAATATGGTCTGATGTTTCAAACACATTTAACTGAGCCGCTGTGTATGTCCAACAGTGATGAATGCATCATATCTTCAGCTTGGTAGTTGTCATCCAATAATGTTCACTTCTTTAAAGGTTTGTACTAAAACAAACTCTCTGCAGAGAACCAGTTCAGCTTGGAAGCTGTCATTTTTGGGAAGTGGAGAAATTTATGTGCCCACGCATTTATGTCAAGATGGAGGGCATGCACTGAAAGAACGCAGCCAGAAAGTAACCAAGTTAAATCGTTTACATGCTAAAACCATCGTTTGATTGATTTATTTAGAAGGTTCAAACTGGCCCTTTGCAACCAACTGAAATTTCAGTCAGTTTATTCTGATTGAGGTGTTTATATTGAGCAATTTTATTCTGTTTACGGCTTTTAAACTGACTATGACTGCAATATTAGGGTCCATGTAAACGTCCAGAGACTTTTAGTTGCTCTAGTTTGCTCTTTTATGACTAAAGTATTAGATTAAGAGGGGGATGCATTCCAGTACCTCATTCAGCTCCTTCCTGTTTACATCTATCTATAATACAGTGGTCTTCTAGGACATTAACTACTTATCCACTGCTAGCTCCACTGGTCCAGTCCAGCAGATGGTGACAATGTGACAAGGAGTGGTCAATAGCAGGGTAGCTGGTAGGCTAAACTGTAGGCTGTTGGTAATTAAAGAGACAGGTAGATTGTGTAGCCAATCTGAGCTGTTGGATTCAGTGAGTCTGATTCAGTTGTTGAGTGTTGAGTAAATGTAACAGTCCCTTGCACCAAACTTGACAACAACATCGTTTGTGTGTAAGTAGAAGCCCTCAGTGCTGTAGCCCCACCCGGGGCAAAAAAATCACCAACCGCCACTGCTGAAGACAAAAACAGACAAACTGTGTTTGGATTTTCAATTAAACAAGAAAGTCAACTTGACGACGCTATCTTGAGTATGTTGGGCAAGACAGTAACATAAACTGCACAGGGATCAGGTAGCCATAGTGGGTCGGTCTTTATTTCTACTTCTCACCGGTCCCATAAATAAAACAAATCTAATGACCTATTTAGTAAGAAGGGCAGCTGTTTTTGGTAGGATGCCCCTGACCAAGTGTTTCGTCATTAGAGAATAATGAAGAGAAAGAACAAAAAAAACATCTTATCTAATTTTTAACCAGCTGCAGAGTTTGAGTACCTCTAACACACTCTGTGGAAAAAGCCTGCATTTTTTCACACATTACTAAGACTGAAATGACTTCTCTTTGTCACATTCAAAATTCACAGCAGGACACATCTGAGTTATATAAAGCTTAAACTGTGCAGTCTCATACATTTATCCATACAGATAGTAACTCTTGCATCCAGATTTTGGACTATTGGAGAATCACGAGCAGGGGATCTAATCCCGCTGCATTTGTTTCATACCAAACAGTATTTAATTCTCAAGTGTTTCCCATAATATCTGGGTTAAGCTCTATATACAGTACACGACTGTCACAGGGGATAAAGACATTAGCCAGACATTATAACACAATGAAAGGCTTCATGAAGAGAGAGAAGCAAAGGACTGATTGATTTTCATATTTAGCTTTTTTGTCAAGACACTCTATGTCATATGGTTTGCCAGCCTATATTATCTGAACATAGACCAGTCAGGAACAGTGGAACAAGCTAAAAAAACCTCACCTATATTATCACCTTATAAAATTGTTATAGCTAATATGCCAGCAAACAGCTATCTGCACATTCAGAAGACAAAGAGTTATATTAGCATACATTTGATGTCATGATCCTGCCCCCCAGATGAATGTAAGTCCAATATTCAACAGTTGACCGCGTAGCTGGAAACAATGAGGTAAAAGATGCTAAAACGCCATACAACCATACAACTGAGGGGAACTGTAGAGTTGGGTGATAATCCTCTTCCTTTCACATTCAACATAGCCACTGTTAAATATAAAATATTGAACTGTTGAACAGATTTAAATTTTCTTGTGTGTTATGTTAAAGGAAATATATGTGGAAATACATAATCTCAGTTTGAGACATTCACTGCATTCCAGGGGTCACTGTCAGATGAAGTGTTACCTCATCTACCTTGATTAATGACTGTTTCCCCAGAAGCAGTTTTGACAGCCCCCACAGGACGGTTAGAAACGCGTTGATTCAATTATAGCTGGACATATGGGCTCATAAATAAACTAGTTATCCAGCTAGTTTTTCAGCTTATATGAAATGCTGCTTATCTTCTGGCTGCACTGCACTATGGCCTGCTGGGGGTTCGTGTTGGTGGAGTAATTGGTTTCAGAGCTTCTCCTACCCGCGTCTGTCAGCGCAAAAGAATGCAACGTTCCAAGGACTGAAAGTTATATTGTTTTTTAATGGTGGTACAGAGTTTGAGTTGGGACTTTGCTTTAAAGGTCAGGTTACACTGACCTTTAAATGGCAGGTGGAAATCTTCATAAAACTGAAATACCATTATGTAATAACTTCTGCTTTCCCACTAATCAATTTGACCATCTGTTATGAACCCGTTACATAAATTTCACCACGGCCCACACAAATAGCCATAAATTCAGGGAGTGAATTTCAAGTGAAAGTTGAAAGAGGTCAGCCACATTAACATGCCTTCATGTATCTGCACCGCACCTCAGTGCAGGTCTGTCCTTAGCTAACGTAGGGGGTGGTGTTCTTACACGTATTAGGTAAACAGCGCTGGAAATGTTTATGATCTCCTGCAAATGGGTTAGAAAGTGTTTAGCAGACGGGACAGGTGCTATGTGGAAGGTTAAACAGGTTTGCAGTGCTGGTGCGTAAACTGTTTTGCTCTCCGATGCCTGCAGGCCTGCTCTGCTGTGTTTGGGAGTTGGAGCTTTGACCATTTTTCAGGTGAAGAGCGCAAATATTTCTTGGTAAAGAGGCTGCTTAGTGTGAGGATGCTGTAAAGGCATTAGGCTGCCTCATTATTTTATGGCCAAGGGACAAGAAGAGACAGATGATATATGTGAATATAGGACAGTATAACCAGGTACAGTTAGCTACAAGTTCGTAGAATCACAAATAGTACAGTAACACAGTTTCTGAAATAGTGATACAGTCATACTATAGAATTTGTGGACCAAATGTTCATCCATCTGAAGAAAGATACCAAGAAATTCAAAATATTTTTCTTAGCATTTGCTTTTTTGACATCTGCACTCATGTGCTGTGCAAACTTTACAGTGCACGTTTGTTTGTACCTGTATTAATGCATCCAGGCCTACTGTACAGCACATACAGAACATGTGCACGTATCCCCCATATGTTTACATTCTTGCTGAGGCAGAGTGACGGTGGGGGGAGAGGGTGGCGAATGGCCGCTCTCAGCCGGAAAAACAAACAGGCCGAGGGCCGTGGAGAGAGCCCGGAGCCCAGGGACGCTCAGGAACATCCTGTCCACCGGTCTGCCTGGGTCAACACCAGACACAGCTCCAGGCACCGCATCGCTCCGTAGCCAAATAACAGCATCAGAACCACGTTGAGGTGGTGAACGACCCTGAGGGCCAAGGTTGTGCAAGAAGTAAATCGCTGTTTTCTTTCCGGTTCCAGGGAAAGAAGAAACACATCAAAGTGGCACGATCTGCAATTAACAGTTAACTGAGGCTTTGTATCATGTCTTGACATCTTGTTTACCCCTTTGTCAGGACTGGCTGGTGAAAATAGGCCACTATCCATTCAAGATCCAAAATAAAGCCTTCACAAAACAATTCATTCTTTCTTAACTAGTAATAAAAGTAAGGTCATTTATTGTAAGGTTTTAGTAACTATAAACACTGACATGTGAGGAAGAGTCCATGTTACTGTGGCTATGTAATAGAAGATGCAAACAGTCATTATGCCACCAAGCTAATTTCGCTGTGCATGACTGTGTAATGACAGTAAAGTCTATTCTATTCTTTTCTGAGCTTCCTGCACTACCTATGAATTAATTTTGCTTGACCACTTTATATAACACTATTAACATAATTTATAAACAGCACCTTCAAAGTATTGTGTAACACTCAAAGTACACCCTACATATCTGCACACACTTAAGCTAGTCAGAATATAGTTCTTGTGTAACTAACATAATCCACCTGTTATTAGTGTTGAAACCCTAAGCCACTGGTCGTACCAGACCAGGTAAGACTGTAGCACCAAAACCCCTGAGAGTATTGAACAGAGTAAGAGTGTGTTTTATTGCTTATGCAGTTTTTTTTTTATAATTTGAAAAATATATTTTTTTTCTTTAAAACTTGCAGACTTGCTTTGATGCAACTCAACATGAGCTGCAGCTTTAAACCCTGCGTCGAGCGATGCTCGGGCAGGACCACAACACGTTTACGTTTCGGGCTTAATATAGAAACCTGTACTGCACAGATACTGTGTGTGAGTTTCATTGGAATGAGCTGATGGAGATGAAAGGCTGAACAAACAGAGAAATCCTTGACTTTGGTAGTCATGACACCACATTTCCTGGTCTGACTCATTAGAGACACAGGATAAGTAAATATAAAGCATGCTGAGAATATTGTAGGAGGAACAAGGAAGAGCTAAATATACACCACAGATTGATCAGTACTTTTTCGACGATGCTGCTGTCACGTTTCGGTATCATACAGTAGTCCTTTGTGTGTAATAATGGCTGGACATGTCTCTGCTTTAAACAATTTCTCTTTCTTCTAACTTATGGACAAACCAACTAGCTGAAGGCGCTTTTCAATTGTAGCCGGGTTTCTGAGACATAACATCGGCCATTGAGGAGGTTAACAGGGCTGTGACACAGGACTCAACCCTCTAATTCCCTTTCCACGTCTCTATTTGTCCTTGGGCATGGATGAAGCGGAATGAAAGATGCTTCCAATCCCACACATCGACCATTCCTTCCTCTCCCGCTCACTCCTCCTATGCCAGATATTAAAGTGGATTTTCTCTACTTTTTATTCTTTTTTCATTTTTATTATTAAAAAAAAAAACCTGACATCTACAAATGATGCAGATTCGTATTATTAGCACACGTTTTCATATGAGGCCCACGAGGGATGGAGAGAAAGATTAGCTCAAGTATAGGAAAACTGAAAGGGGGTGGGGGGTAGAGGTTTGTCAGCCCAGCACTCCAAAGATTTATCATCCATTTACATTCTCCCAAACACACACACACACACAGCACCACAGTCTAAACACAGGGCAAAGACTCCTAAATAACCTCACATGGTCACATTCACGAACTTTTCCACTATAACTTTTGATCAGCCTATTGTGACGCATGGCTGAATTTAAGAATAAAGCAGGGGCGATGTTTTTTAAGAGTGAGTTTAAAATAAATAAATAAATAAAACTGGAGACCAAAAACCATTAATGATAAGTAATTAGCACTGGCAAAGATTGTAATCAAACTTGTTTATTCATCTGGGTAGTTTATATTCAGGAGAGGGGTCATGAAAAGTTGCTGACGTGTTTGTATAGACAAAAGATAACTAGGACATGTTGAAGCAGGTGAAAGGTTTAGTTTGGATAAGAAATGAAAAAAACACGTACCATTGAGCTTTTTGAAATATTAAACAATTTAAATATTCTACATACTTTGACACTGGGAGTGATTAATGAAGCAGCATCTTTAAAATGATGTTTGCGATTTATGATCTGATTTGCCTTGTGTATTCCCAGTTTTGCTGAGGTATGTCTCGTTCTCCCTCTGTTAGCATGCTTTCGCGCTTTTAGCCTGAGATTGTTTTTCTCAGGCCAGCAGATAACGATCAAATAACTAATATTTCAAACATTTATCTACTCCTCGTGGCAGCTCTGTATATACACACACTCAACAGTGCTGGACTTTTTTTTGGCTGCTGTTTCATCACAGAAAGTTGCTCTGCTTTGTTTGTTCCTTAAGACGAGGCAAGAAGTAACAACACTCATACGAGAGCGTGAGTACACCACGCAGCAATGCTGCCGGAGGAGACAGTCACTGAGCAAACAAGACATTAAGTCATAATTGATTGTACCGGTGCAACATCACCGTGGTCCAGGGATTGCTAGGACAATAATCATGTTCTATATTTAATGTTCTTTGAATGCAGGTATTAATCTGCTTAGGGTCTGATGTACCTACTAAGGGGATCAGGGGCAAAAATATGCTGTGGGCCCCCCACCACCCACCCAGTTCTTCCAGCTCTCTGTGCACTGTGTATGTAGCAAGCACAAAGAAGAAGTATATAACATAAAAACATGAAAGCATGATAATCCATATTTTTATATTAACAATGGATCACAAATAATTATACGTGAAAGAAGTCGCTGGCAGCGATGAACCCACAGAGAATTAGCACCCAACTCTTCAGCTCCTGTCAGCTCAGCAAAGCTTTATAATGACTTTCAGCTCATTGTTGGTTCACTCCCATCGCTCTCATATAATTGTTTTTTGCCACAGCAGCCCACTGCAGCACCAAACGGAAAAGTTAGCAACCAGCTGGTGATGTAACCAGATATGCCACCTCAGCTCTGGCCCAATCGAACCCACAGCTGCGAGGCCCTTATCATTTCAGTTCATAATGTGCTTTCGTAGTGCAGTAATTATACTGCACTATTAACAAACAAATTTGCATTTAATTAAATTACCATGATCTCCCCAAAGAGCCCTAAGGTTCTGGGGCCACAAGAAAAAAAAAGTCCCTGACTTTAAATTGTGAACTTGGTCTATAGATGCAGCCATGTTGCCCCGGTCTGCTTAAGATAAAGCTGTTGCTTTGCTGTAACATAAATAGTCATGCTAGTGTTCCTGTCCTGTACATGCGGCAGCCCATCAGCGGCATGCACACAGCGTCCCAGCAGCTGCTTCCATGCAGATGATTCAAACCATTCCAGGCTCCTCCATCTCTGTGGCCAATGAACTCCAGGGACTGGGGAACGTGTCAACCACGGTGGGTTTAGAGCAGAGAGTAATGGTGGAGAGTCTGCCTGGAGACGCTTTTAACAATGAGAGAGACCAGAGGCTCTGTCAAACACAGGGATCAGAGAGGAGTAACCACGATGTCAGCGGGGAAACATCCAAGGTTTGGATGCTATTGTAAGGACAAGGTGGTGGTTGTGTTTTGCTTTGCCAAGTTTACTGAGTTTGGTTTTATTTTATTACCTTGGCAGTTCACAGAGGCTCAGACATTAAAGCTAGACAAGGTAATGTCTCACAGTGACCGTGCCAAATGGCAGTGAAAAGTAACTTCTGGTATTTTTAAGGGATTTGCTGCCCAGTGATTACTTTATGGGACACCAGTAAACTAAAGGTCTTCTTTTAAATTTGCTGGTGAGTTTGGAAAAGTTAGAGATCTTCAGGCGTTGTTTGTTTATCTAAATCAGTCTGAATGGAGGGCTTACTCATTGTAATAAAACATAATGTTTGTTATTTCACTCACGTAAATTGTTCTTTTAAAGTTACATTATTACACAATATTATGTTTTGCTAGTCTGATATAATTGCACCTGCTCAAGTTGTTATGTCTCACGTGTTAGAGACACTATCATTCGTCTGGAGTCATATTTAAGAGGGTGGTGAGAGTGAACCAAAACAATGAGCTGCAAGATGCTAAAATGCTCCACAGAGGAGGAGAGGATCTGTTGGGTAATAACTCTCTTTGGGTTTGTCACCATGCACCGCTGCTTTTATTTTACACACTTTACCTCATCCTTTAGCTTTAGCTAAAACTAAAACAGAAACTTTGATTCAAACAAAATGATGCATTATGTTACTGTGATAAGGAAGAATGGAACAGGTTTTGATCCAAATTTAACAGAAATTTGTACAGAATCCCTTGAAAATTAGCAGAAGAAATGTTGAATACATGCTTCCATCCACTACTTCTGTGAATATCACATGTCATTACTGTGACATTGTTACTCTCTGTTGCTGCAACATGTTATGTTTGAGGGACCAAAAAAAAAAAAGAAAAAAGAATAAAATGTGTTTATTTTTAGTGGATTTAGTTTATGAACTCTGTTTAAAAAACAGCCCCTGCTTTAAGACACAAAACAGAGGCTCCGCTCTGTGAGCCTCTGTCTACTCCAGCTGACATGTTCTACTTTAAAGGGTCAGCTCATCCAAATCACAAAAACTTTTGCTAAGTGCTATCCAACTCGTCAGGCTGGCAATTTGAAGTTTTGAAGTAACCACCTCTGCTGCCTCAATGTGATGGAGGTGAGAGGACTCAACAGCAGTGCTGCTCTCCAGAGACAGTCTTCTGGTTACTCAGCTGTCAACGGTTTTGACAGGGACTATTTCTGTAGTAGAAAGTAGTTCCGATGAAAACTATTAAGACTGAAGTCTGTGGATTATCCAGAGTCACAGGGACGTCTTTGGACAGCAATATGGAAGTTGAGTTTTGTAAATTAAATTTTTCAGTGCTGTGGTCGCAACAAACTGAATCAAACTGCATTAGGAGATGCTGTATCACACAGGTATATTCAGGTCTAAGAGACCACATTTTCTATGTATCTAATTTTAGATGTAGTGATCATGACGGACTTTTGGCCCCCATGTCATAATATCTGTCACCATTCCATGTTCTCCTTTGATTAGCTCTCCAGCACTGCGTCTGGAGATGGATTCCACCCCCTGTGAAAAACACTGCAGGAAAAATGTTGATACAAATCGACACACATCCTGCATCCCTTCAGAATTCCCCTGCAATGAATTCCCCAACATAAACACTATCAATTTTCTCACTGTTTTCGGGCCGAGGTCCAAACCCCGCGGTCTAGTTCTGTTTGTGTCCTTTCTCCCATCCTGCCCAGATTTGGCCACAAGTGTCTCCTACTTGTGATACCTCTCCATTCCTCTTACTAACCTCTGCTGGCCCGGAACATGACCCTGACTACAGACATGACTAAGGACGTGTCTACTCGCAGGAATCCCTCCATTTAAACTGGAAGGTGGGGCCGAGCTCCAGCTGAGTTCACATTCCTTGTCCTAGAAGGATTACAGACCGAGGATCCAGTGAAGGGCCTTTTTCCCATTACATAATGGCAGTTTTTTTTTTTCTAAAGGAGATAAGATCCCACGCTAACAGAGACGATGTGCAGACCTGCAATGGTGTCAAATGTCGGTATTCAACCCTCCCGAACAGTCCCCTTGGTGCTGCACTGCCTCAGCCAACATCGCCACCATGTCAATTTAGCTAAGAGCAGTGTGGTAGGTCTTCCTGTCTGATCCCTGCATTCTTGTTTTTCACGTCACTGCTCAAGTGGAAAATCACTGATTTCAAACAGAAACTTTACAGGAAGCTGTGAATGCTCCACATCCATTGAGTGGACTCTCCCATGGCATCAGTGAAAGGTCAGCCAGGCGTCTCCTATTTACTTCATTCGACTCTTCAACTCTGTGATGACGTCTGTCGTGGTTATATCAGGGGACACAGTGCCATCTACTGAGTCACGATGGACAAATAGAGCCGCACATGCTGTCTGTGCAAAATGGTGCATATCAGCAAAATGTACGCAGAATATCAAAAGTGAAAGTATAGGCTATTCAGAATAGAATACAATAGAACCAGGTTCAAGAAACGTTTTAAAGAAACGATTTTTCTGTGGAACAACCTGACTGACCTGCACAGAGCCCTGACATCAACCCCATTCAAACACCTCTGAGATGAACTGCAACACCAACTGTGAGCCAGATCCAGAGTCACCCAGCATCAATGTTGGACCTCACTAATATCAAATCCCTGCAGACAGGTTCCAAAATTAACCTTGGTCAACCTTGTTTTTTGGCTCGTAGCAGTGATATATTTAACAATCTTATCAACAACGGTGGATAATAGTGGCTGTGACATCTGCACTCTCAAGAACACAACAGGGAAAAAGGAAAGGAAACTGATCAAAAGCCATATCCTCACTGATTTAAGCAGCTCCACACGCCCTATGTCTGTATGAGTGTGCGTGCATGCATGGCACATGGACAGGATAATGCAATCCTTTGTGTGCCCCAAAATCTGCTGGCGAAATGTAAATGTACACTGTGTGTGTGTCTCTCTCTCTATTCTTCTGTTTTCTCTCGCCTTGTTTTCTTCCATTTAAAATGCAAGACAAAGTGACAAAAACTGATGCAACCACAACAATCCATCCAGAGAGATATGATCTGAAGGGGGCAGTGTTGCACCTGATGTCTTCAGCCTGAATCCACAGTGAGTGTGTGTAACTGTACACACACAGGAGGGTCGGTTTAAACAGTCACCGCGTGAAGCCCTCACACTGTCACTTCACCAAACGTAGAAAAATAAAACGATGGCTTCTTTCCCTGTCCTTCATTTATGACATTTAAATTAGCAGCCTTTGATTATGTCCTAATGAGTCTGCTTAATGAGTAAATATACACTGATTCTGAAAGTTATCCGAGGCAATGTCATCAGTGACACACACAGGCTGTGAGTTTACTGATGCTGTCGTGTGAAGCACCGCCCCAACCTCATTCCACACTTTAATAGTAGTCATTACAATCTGCAGCAAAGCACACACTGTAAGTACTCCTTAAAATAGACACGATGACTCAGTTAACATACGCACAGTAGGTAGCAAAGTGAAATACAAGGATGCAGTTTCAAGAAGAGCTGAGTAAACATAGTGAAACACAGGGAAAAGGCTTGTGTGTGTGTGTGTCTGTGTGTAAAGTAATTCAATATCTCTCCCTTGTGAGCATATTGGATTTGATAGAGTCATGCACCTGATAAAAGGTTAAAGGTTGACACTTGATGAATACACTGAGGTAGAGGTATGGTGTATAGGGGCCGGGTGTCGGCACGCCGCTCTGGAGGTGTAATTACTTGATCTCTGGGTGGCTGCAGGGATAATGAAAGAGGGATGAAGGGATGACAGAGGAGAGAAAGCAGGGGTGGGATGCGAATAGGATGCGTGTGGGTCACCTTTCTTACATCAAAGTGTAACCGAGGTATCCTTCCAGCCTTCTTTATCAGCATGAAATAGCCCTGAACTAATTCTCTGCCTCTGATTCTGAGTCCACTCGTATCTCCTCGTATCATATTACTGCGGTGATGTAAACACCGGTGCACACACTGTCAGTGTACGGAAATCAATGACGTTTTCACTTGCAGGCGGAAATTAAAATTCAAGACGTGAACACAAAAACTCAGAAAGAGTGTCTAAGTGAAGGTTAGCTGCAAGAAGATGGGAAAAAGGTCTATTGACTTTTTGAAACCGACTCGTTTTACCTGAGGAGGAGCTGTGAGAAGACCCTGTTTATTTTACGCAGTCATCCAATCAGCCAATCGTGTGGCAGCAGTGCAATGCATTAAATCCTGCAGATACACGTCAGGAGCTTCAGATAATAATCACGTCAAACATCAGAATGGGGGAAAAAAAAAGTGATCTCAGTGCCAGACAGACTGGTGTGAGTATTTCTGAAACTGCTGATCTCGGCGGACGGGCTACAGAGACCACATCGGGGTCCAGTCCTGTCAGCCAAGAACAGAGATCTGAGGCTACAGTGGACACAGAATCATCAAAACTGGACAGTTGAAGACTGGAAAAATATAGCCTGGTCTGATGGATTGTAAGTGTGTGTACAATAATGCAAAAATGCCATGCAAAAAGAAAAAAAGAAAAATTAAACACACTGCAAAACAATCCAAATTATCTGCCATTGGCAGTCGATGTGATATCAACACACAAAAGTAGTTGAACTGAGGCGAGTGTCCAGGATTCTCCTGAGATGCAAAGCGCAGATGAGAGGAATAAATCCTGTCCCAAATTCATTTCCTGTCCCCGAAGTCATTCCTGATTACAGGTGTCTCCTCCTCCATTATCCTTTCAATCACCATGCACAATGAGAGAGGGTGGAAATGAAATCAGACCACATTGTGCTGGAGGTAGAGAGACAATCAGGGGGCTCTGACTCACTGAGGTTAAACTGGAAAATGGGTCATTCATTCATTTGTCATCCAGCTTTTTCATATACAAAACCACAGCTGTCTTTGCAATCACACAACCCCCCTGCCCCCCACGCCCACAGTCTGACTGACATCTGAAGCTAAGTTTGACCTGAGTCTCCATGACTGTGTCTACTCTTGACATTAAAAACAGAAAACTCCAACATGTTTTGAGATACTTGACATGAAGAAATTATTCATGGCATCTGTTGTCTTTGAATGGGAGATTATAAAATGTTATGTAGATGAGAAAGAGCATCCCCCGAGCTATTACTCCCCTTAATATTGCATCATTCACGGATGCGTTGGCTTCATAGGACTGAACGCAGAGAATCTGAATTATAAAGCATGAGCTCTACCACAACATTTGTCAGTTTTTATGAGCTCCATATTCCTGCCTCTGTGTTTGATATTATTCATTTCGCATCGTGGTAAAGTTAAAGGCTCAGTGGTGCTGGATGTAGGCGGACCACCAAGACGGCACTAACTTCTCTGAGAGAAGAACAGCTCTTCATAACAACGAGGAGGTTAACTCTAGATTGCTTCATCAAATATTAATCTTCTCTGTGTGGAGGCAGTTTACGTACATGTTTCACATTTACGCTAATTATCACGATAGAAAAGCTCCTGACTCTGTGGTTGGAATTAGACGGTGCTCAGGCGACCAATTAGCCTGCAAACACCAGGCTTTGTTTTCTGTTGAACTGTTAAATGCCTCTTAATGTACATGATTTTGCAAGATGCAATAATTCACAAATAATAAATGAGCTGGATAAAAGCACGGCAATTTAATTGAAGCCATAACTTCTTCTTGACGGGACAAGCGCCCAAACAGTGCTGCAACTTTAAGAAAAAAAAAAAAACAATCCCAAGTTAAAGAAACTGTATAATAAAATAAGATGGTGCAAACACCACAGCAAAACACCTCTTTAATCTCTTCTTTCAAAAAGTTAAGATGTATTTTTGGATGAGTTGTTCTCAACTTGGGGATGAATAAAATATTTATCTATCGATCTGTCTATCTATTGAATGAACTATGTTAAGTCATTGTCCTGCTAGTGAGGGAGCTAACTACTTAGTGCCAGCTCAGACAGCTATTGTTACTGTATAGTGCTAACACAATCCCAGCTGGATCCCCCTATCCCTGTGAGTAGTTATTATGTTATACAGAATCATCTATTTCATGAGGATGTGCGGATGGACTTCGCTGTACCTCCTTCTGATGTGACGCTTATGCTGAAACCCAACAGAAGATTGGCACTGACAAGAGACTGCAAAGAAATTAGGTGATGTTACAATTTTTTCCCCCAAAAAACCTCTAATCATGTTCATTTTAAGAATACATGTCTTACCGTTCATTTCATCACAATTTCATACAGTTCGTATCATGAAAGCGAGGGAGCTGAGAGTTAGAGTGAACTAGAGAGCAAAAGGGGAAGGAAAAAGGGGAGAAGAGAAAAAGAGAACAAGAAGGGAAATGCAGTACTAAGTCATTAGGTTGGACCATCTGAAAAAAACTTTATATACAAACCTCTTCATCAACATCATTTATCATTCAGCAGATTTATCCGTGCAGTATAAAAGCTCCATACCAAGGCTTTGGTTCTAAGGCTGGAGATAAAACTCACTGCAGCCTCGGAGATAAGAAGCACAGCCTCACTGAAACAGGTGTGAAATGCTTCTTCATGCTGTGGCCCTGAGCACTTATCTGAAGGGCTGAGAATCACTGAGGTGAAAAGTTTACCATATAAACAATTCCAGTTTGTTTCTCTATAAACAAGCTCCGCGTGGTGCAAAACACAAATACAATGTGCACACACATTAACTGCATTTGTAAGCATTATTTTCCTGTCAAGATGATTAAGAGCCTCGATGTTATAAATATGTCGATATCACAAATTTGGTCACACCAATGACTGCACTTAAACTTTAGCCTACTATATTTAAATATGTTGATATCCCACTCAAGCCCAGAGATAAAATTCATGTCATGGTGTGCAGAAAATAAACTTCATTTACTGCAAACTGCAAAATCAATCTCACAGGAACCAATCAGACAGACAACATATGAGAACTTGTATTATCACCGTCTGATATAAAGACTACGCTCTGTGCAAAACACAATCCAGCAACAACTTACTCAAGCGTTAAGGCTGCACAACAAACACTTTGAGGCTAATATTAATGTTCTTTGGCTTTAACTAAAGTTAGCGAAGAGCTAGTGCTAAGGAGGCTACCTACATGGTAAACAGTAAATGGACTGCCTTTCTAGTCTTATCAACCACTTCAAGTCACATTCACCCATTCACACACACACACACATTCATACAACGCTTTTACTAACACACATCAAACACAGATGGGCACACTGGGGGCAATCTGGAGTTCAGTATTTTACTCAAGGACACTTCCACACGCTCTGCCTCCTGAGCCACAGCAGAACAACGGAAATGACCTAAGAGTAACCTGCGTTTGCTGGATCACAGTCTTTCTCCCGTTCTCCCTGTCAATCACTGACATCACCTGAAACCATTAGCGTGTGTGTAATAGATCAGCTGTGTCCCTGCAGGTATGCACAAGGTCCAAACACTTATCAAAACACTGCTTCACAGCACAGCTACTGTAGTCTTAAGAAACTCCACAGGGTGCTTTTAATTTTGCACACACACAATTAACAATCAGATTTACACGCATGGACACACATTTGAATACACCGATGACAAAATCTATATATAACTATATAGGGGCTTCAAGAAACAGGAAATTACAGTTAGAGATGTGCATGAAAGAAGCATTTTAATCTGTGATTTTAACCAGTCAGGTCACGTTCTTCATTAAAACCTTCTGAATGATGCCTCCATTTCTTCTGAGACACTCACACAAACAACTGCAGTCGGTACAGGTGGTGTATGTTTTGTGGGTGTACTGCCATTCTCCCATGTATTGCTTCTGGGTGTGTGTTATCCTCTCTGGGGATCTTGTGAGCGTCTGGCCGAAAGATTAGCATAAAGATGGGAGTCTGTTTCGGGGTGGGGGGGTGGCAGAGAGACAGAGCTGTACACCCACACAGTGTCAAGGTGCATTAGAGGAGGTGGTTTACATATCAAACCCACCGTCTGCAGCCGCAGAGGTACAGGGAGGCTGCAAGAAGCCACTGCGCAGGCCAACAGTTATTTAACCTTGTTGTCTCATACTAAAATTGTTTCTCTATATTCCTTTGGTGAACCCACACACCGTATGAATTTTATTCGCCTCATTATACGCCAGCTAGTTTGGTGTTGTAGAAATGAATATCGCAGGCATCTCACTGATCTTGAGGTGTGAGTTTAAAAATGCTGTCTCACAAAATATCAGCCTTGAACGGCATGAAGCTAGTTTGTTTTTTTGTTGTTGTTTTTTTTTTTAGAATCTAGGGAAGTTTGAATTTAGGGAAATAGCAGTTTCCTGCATGAAATGATCGAGTCTGTTGTCTTGTGCTGATGTTATGCTTTGATGTTGAAGACATCAAACTTATAACAAGATCTAAAGAACACAGAGCAGCTGTACAAGGGGTAATGATAGCAGATAATGCTGCCATCCAACACCCCCATTATTTCCCAGCAGCAGCAGCAGCAGCAGCACACGGGACTCTGCTCTACCACGCTGTGCTCTCTGACAGATGTAGTCAGATCAGGCCCATTTACTCCTGAGATGAGATGAGTTAAGTATTGATTTGTGATTATTGTCTCACACCAAGGACACGACACAAACCGTGAGCACTCTCCCCACGTCACTGTAAAGTCAGCACGCTCTGACAGCAACTAGTCATGTGGACCTTGATAAATACAGATCCATTTTTTTTTATGTTGTCTGGTTCTCCTTAAGGAGTGGCTGCAGGCCTTTAATCAACCACCAGCCAACACAAAGTATTCTCTCTGTATTCTGTTTATACCTGTGGCAAGAAGAAGATTAATGGATTTTTTTGTCTATTTTCCCGTGAAAGCACTCTGGGCACATTGCTATTCTGAAAATGTCTGTTACCAAGGTTAGGAACATATAAACATTGTCTTGGGGAAACTATGGTGTAACTGCAAATGTTATTTTGATAAGTGGCAGAAACCTAAAGGATAGAAAATTGAGCTTATGAGATGATGGATGCTAGTTTAAGACTTGAAGACGCTGCATTAATATGGCTGACAAAGTTTATCTGGAATTCTCTCTTAAACATTAAATACTCTCGAGTTGCCTGTGAGGGAGGCGCTGAACACTATGTGGGGCAGTTCAATGGACAAGCACAGAACTTGCAGGAGGAGGCAGCTTATGAAGTGAAAACCTGAAACAACTTTATGTCTTACTGGCTCAAAATAATAAGATACAAATGAGTCACTGCTGTGAAGAAGAGGCCTTAACAAGAACTGTGACAAATTCGTAACTCTTTCGTTTGGACCAATGTTTCTGATGAACATGCTCTGTTTTGAGGGTTGTTTGGTGTTGGGCAGACAGTGTACAGCTGATTTATCAGAGAAGTTTTATTGAAAACACTTGTCTGTCGCAGCTGGACATTGTGTTATTGAGCACAGCGAGACAGAACCATTTTTCCGTTGCCGATATAAAAATATTTATTACTGCAGTTTTAAACTCACTGCACACTGGGCCGTAGCTGTCGATTTTATGCCACCTTTTCTTATATCTGTTTGTACACAGGCTTGCATTTCTTTTTTTTTTTTTTCAAATGAAGGAACTAGTTGCTCATTTCATGGTCAATAAAGACGAATTTACTTCGTACACCAAATGTTTGTGGTGTGCTTACTCTTTAAGATGAAATGTATATTTTAAATTGGCATACAACATATGCATCTGCAGTATAGCATAAGGATGGGTTTTGATGCTTTAATTAAATCACAAAACTCCACAGAGACCTGAGCACAACATTACATCTCAGCCTGTGGAAAAAAGTTAAGAGGTCAAAAAAACCACAGACTTTCTTAAATTCAACCAGTGAGTGGGCTAGAAATTGATGATGAGGGAGGACTGCTGGAGGAAACCGAGTGATCAATGATGTGCACCCATGCTTTCCCACAGGGTACGTAGGTCACTCCCAAAGAAACTTTACCTCTGTTTTGTTTGTTTTGTCTTTCACCTTTTTTTTTTTCTTGAGTGGAACAGACCTTAAGAACCAAACAAGGCCTAATAAGACACAAAGAACCTTAGTCAGACACTTTGAAATTACAAACAACAATCACAAACTTCTTTCCCCTTTCTTTCCCTTTGTGCTGTTCTTTTTTGATAACCTCCAGCCCTGAACTGTGATAAGCCAGCGAAACAGCTTTCCTTTTGTTTAGCCCCCTTGGGTCTGTTGTTTGGTGCACTTTGATTATGCATGAGGTTTTTTCCCCTTCTTTCATTTTTGTTTGTTCTTGTGTTTAAGTCTGGGTGTGTTAAAATGTGGGTAAGACAGCATATAGCCTATGTGAGGTCTGAGTATGTGGTAAATTGTGTGAGTGAAGATATGTCACACTGTGTCTGCAAGAGAAAGCCAGTGTGTGTGTCTGTGGACGAGTGTGTTGCCAATGTCTTCCCTTGAATAAAATGATAAATGGCTGCGCTGAATGTCGTCTTTTTGTTGTTAGTGTGTTGGCTTTTGTTGATCTGTCAGCGTTTAGAGTTACAGGTCACATTCAGAACTTACTTACAGACAAACAAACAAAAAAAAGTTCACTGTGACTTTAACCCAAAATACTATCTTTCCCCAACCGTAACCAGAGTACTTTTGTTGTCCAAACTATCTAGTGTAATTATCCAATTATCCTTAAGCTATCTGGTGAATGCACTCTAAAGAATGATGACTTTATTACCACTGTTTCAAATATGTGTGGTCTTTCTCAAGGAGAGTTCATTACAAGTGTCAGACACAGCCTTCAGGTCCAGCTATCTAAAACTTTGAACAGATGAAGCATAATTAGATGGAAGAATGTAAAAAAGAGTGGGCTCTGACAGGGAGTTGGAGCCTCTACAGTGCTGTAATAGCAACCATGGCTGTCGCAGGCTTTAAAGTGCAGGGCAACAGCTTCCAAAATCAGGCCATGCAGCAGCTGATGAGGACCCCCAACCAGGCTCTTTCAGAGGGCCACAGCCAGCTCCCCCTGCCAGGCATACCACAGGAAGAGGAAGAGAGCCCAGCAGCACCCACAGCACAGCACACTACTTCTGAAGAGAGGCCCGTCTGTACTGGTGTCTCCAAACTGGAGCTCCTCCATGAAAGCAATCTCTCACTCTTTACATCAGAATGATTATTTTATGCTCCCTCCCTGCAAGATCTACAAAGTGATTTCACTCATCTGTAAGGACTTCATAAATAAATTCACTTCTGTGGCATCTAACATCTAGCTGTACATCATGACTGGCAACTGAAAGCAAATCGTGTGTTTAAGAATTTGAAATGATGAAGAAGCTCCCGTTCAATTTCAGCCATTCGATACTTTCTTTACCAACTGAGAAGAACTGTGCATTAAGATGGAAAAATAAATAAATAAATCTATAACTAGAAGAACAGGCCATTTCAGAATAATTTATGTAATATTACTGGATTATAATTACTGATGCATTAATATGTGCATCACCTTAATATTACAGCCCACATACCTCATTTTACTCTTTCAGTACAAAACGAGAAGAATGTTGCTGACACCAAACCAAGGAACGAACCTGAGAACTGGATAGAAAGACGTAAGCCCTGAGCGACTCAATGGGATTTTGACAACATTTCTCACTGTGAAGATTGTGTGAGGTCTGGGCTCTTCATGTGTCCTGTTGAAAATCTGATACAGATGTGAGCAAAATCCATTTTTGCGTGTTGCGACACGCTAGCGAAGCCTTAGCGATCTGCAGATCAGAGCTTCGGTAAACCCTCCATGTTGTCAGAGTGAATCAGTTTGCGCAGAAATGGATGATTGTTTTCATGGCTCTACATCTAAGTGGATTATTACCATTCTCTGTAGTGCCACAGAACAAGGGGACCTCAGGGACAGCTTAAGAAGCACAGGCATTCAGAGTCACTGTTTGCCACAGATGATAAATCCCTCCAACCTTCCAACACACAGGCTCTTCCACACCTTTGTTGTTCTGGTTTCAGTAGAGCTGCTTGGTCTCTTCTCCTTCACTAGTCCTAATTAAGATGCATGGCTGCTAACTTCAAACTTCCAAACGGATGCTGACCAGATTTATCAGTCAATCAACTGAAGTTCAAATATGGATGATCCAATTATTGTTTTTTTGTAAGGATTTGTATCTTAGCTTCCCAAAGTCCTTGAACAAGAGGGAAAAAAATTAATCCATTTACAGAATCTAACATTCTGGTCAGGTGGTGGGCCCATGAGAGGCAGTGCCGCCCGGAGTGAGGCTCAAACCCATAGTCAAGAAGTCAAGAAAGTTACACCATGTTACTCGCCAAACTACAAACTGTCATTTTCACATTTCTGTTTGTGTACAGATTAAAAACACAAGATACAACACATTCATTACTTGCTTTTACAAGTGTTGGTAACTGAATTTTTGAACTTTGGAGAGAGCTATGCTCGTTCTTTTGTTTTTTTCCCTGCCCGACAGTCTTTACACTAAGATAAGCTAATTGCCCCTGGGCTGTTGGTTTTGAACCTTTCATCTAACTCACCAAAAGAAGGTGAATAAGCACAGTTTCCAAAATGAGGAACTATTTCTTTAAATGGAAAAGCAATTTGAGACAGGAAGTCAGTTCAGTGATGCAGTTGTGTACACTTCAGCATTTTCTTTTGCTCTTTGCTGGCCTCTTTGTAGCAGCCCTTTGATATATTCCCCTGTTCCCTCCACAGTATTTAAAATTCAGCACTTTTTCTGAGTTCATTTCATTCAATCAGTAAGCTACCACTGTACTTCCTAACAACACAGTTAGCTGCACCGGTATCCTGATGCTGCTGCCAGCCCTGCACATCTCCACCACCATTCATCAAGATTAAAGTTAGAGATACAAAGACTCGGGGATGGTGTTAAACTTAAATCACTTTTACCAGTGTTTGTGTGTGTGATGCCAACAGCTGTTTAGTCTGTATGGTTAACGTGGAACCAACAGATCAAAATGAGCAACAGTCCACCTTTCTGGGGGCAGAGAGTCTGTGGGAAAGTTAAGTTCACAGTGAATTTGCAACTTGAAGAGTGCCGAGCAGCTCAGAGCTGTGTGGAGGGGTGGTGTTCATTACAGTAGAAGCACAAGGACACGACGTCTTTTGTGTTGGGAATGTGAATGCTTTTTCTGCCTCTGCCTCACTGAGCTCGGTGTTTGAACCAGCACAAGTTATTCTCCACACACCCACAGGGGCTCGGTGGCTTTAAAGCATCATTTCCACAATGGAATTCACACAAATATGAAAAAAAGAAATAACCACAGTGGATTTTGGCTGGAGCCAAAATTCAGCATTCCTCTGAAAGAGGTGTTTTAAATACATATTAAAATATATATATACAATTTTCCTGACCTAATTTAGCTGTGGTAAAATACAAGATCAGAATGTAAAATTATTACAGAAACTTGACTGAGGAAAATAGCATACAGTAGATCGTCTTTTCACTGATGATGTTGCACAAGCAGATAAAAAAAATAAGATTTCACTATGTTCAGCTTGAGAGGACATAACAAGCTCCTCTTCCAATTAAACATGCTGTGCAGTGCCTCCAGCCTTCGGCATCAAACAATATAAAAATTTAACTTGTCTGTCAAACACATTGTGTGATACTGTTTCTGTGCGTTACAGTGTGAGGTTCCCCTAAATCAAACACAAATGAAATACACAATCCCACAGTGTGCGCTTATGCAAGATCTTTCTGTGTCTCATGAAAAGCATTTCAGAGATGGGAATGAGAAAAGAGTTTCTCAGGGTAAATGAATCAACCACTGCATGTACTGTTATTCTAACTGTGCAAGTACTGTTGTTTGAATTAAGACATATTGCATAGACAAAATAGGTGCGAAAGCTCTGTGTTGTAGTGTCGGCTCACAGGGCGACCTGATGCACTGCTGTAGCGCTGGAAAAAACTCATGCATGCTTCTTTGTATATTATATTATTATATTATATTATAATATATACCATATTAATAATTTAAAACCTTTTAATAGTGTCATTTACTATTACTCTATTTGTTCCGTTATAGGAAGCCAGCATTTTACTGATCTGTGTCGCTTATACAAAATGAATTTGCAGGCTGAAATCTTAAATGCCACCAAATAACCTTACATGAAGCAAAGTTCAGAGCAGGTCTGTTCAATACTTCACACACCTAACTGTCGTGTTAGACAAACTATTAAAAATACAATGCATTCATTATTACAAGTTTTAGCTGTTCCAACCTGGATTTACTGATTATTGACTGATTACTGTATTACCACTGAAAGCGTTTCAATAAATATGCAAAGAAATAACAGTAGATTTATCATGTTGACAAAGTATATAATCAGAAAGCTGCATATTAAGCCAATGGAGTTCAGCTAATTAACTGGAAAAGAGGAAGAGAAACCACTGGGAAGAGTGTGAACTCAGCCTGGACTGATCACATGACATCAAAAGTCATTATAAAAACATCTGTTCAGTCCAGACTGTTAATATTCTGTGTGATACATTCAAACTAAACATTATTCAACATTGCACACAGCCTGAAAATCTGTTCTACAAATATAAAATACTCAAATGAAATATTCAGCAAGTCAGATCCAAAGTCGTGAAAAACAATCATGAACTTAAGATCAACAGTGGCTTCAGTGCTGATATTTCACCAGCAGTAATGACAACAGAAGCAGTGACCAAATACAATAACTCTGTCAGGCTGTGAGTTGCAGCTCAGATTTAAAGGCCTGACATGAGGCGCACATCTCAGGACATGATGCAGTTATTGAGGATCCACCGCTTCGTCTCCTCCATATGCATGGAGACGATCTACAAAGTCTTTTGTCTCTCCTGACTGATTCCAGATGAGATGCCACATGATGCCTCGCCACACTCAGTGAAGATGAATCACAAGTGAAAAAAGCTCCTCAAAGAACGCCAAACTCAAGGTCTTCTGAGCGACATGAAGAAACGTAGCGTGTGATTGACTGCTCAGATGTGCTGTGTCTCTGCTCATCTGAAGGATCTTACGTGGTCCTCCGGGACACTCACGACAGTCAACAGCAGCTGAAGCACCGTGTCAGAGCTGACTTTAGCTCAGCTCCATCACAGTGCTCTGCAACTGACATGGCGCAACATGTTTCCAATTAGGTCACTTACAGTTTACAGTATTTAGCTGCTCACCTGCCTTATTACACACCAACTGTGTATAACACATTACATGATAAATATACAGCAGACTAGGTGGACTATACTGTGGCAGAATCACTTTCACAGTGGAATAATTTCTCTTGGAGGCTTGGAGAGGCCATGGAGCGAGGAATAAAGTATATATACCAAGGTCAAGTTAGAACGTTAGAGAAATTCCAAAGTAAAAGCCCAACATTTGTATCTCAAACAATGCCTGACTTTCACTCTGCATGTTGTGAGAGTTTTCCTCAACTCACATGTATCAGTCAGGAATTATTCATTTAATCAAAGAATGGAGTAATTTCCCTCATATACAGAGAGATTTTTCAACAAATACTAATTTATTAACTCTTCATTAAAAAATATAAACTGTAATGTTCAGTTCATTTGTGCTGTAATTTTGTTTGTTGCTCATTTTACTTCCTCTAAAAGAGTTCAATTGAGCTGCAGAAGTCTTTATGCTTTGCCTCCTTTAGTTATTAACGGCGAAAGAAGTTGTACCAAATCAATACTTAATGAGTCTGTGTATTATGTTTTCCTGCAGTGGCATCACCCACCCATAGTTGCGCCTTAATTGCCATTAGTATACTGTGGAGCTGCTATTGTTTCAATAATTTGTTTCTTCTGATTGCAACTGCAATTTAGACATGTAAAAAGGAATTCAATCCCTCCCAATGAAAGATGCTTTTTTAAGGATATCACTTCAGTTTTCACTCAGTCATCTGATTTTTACATTTAGTCTATTACAAGCAGCATCAGGTTGTATGAACAGCATGCAAGCTATGTTTACAGCACAGTGAAGGAAAAAGAGTAGAATATACAGAATATACAGCAGTGATGATCAAAAAACTATAACCCTTCAGTCTGTGAAACATCAGAATTGATTTGCCCCATGCATTTAAAAAAAAACTCTTCTTCTTTACAGTCAAACCAAAAATCTGTCTAAACTCAGCATCACAGCACTCTCTGCTACGTCAAACTGCTCCAGAAACAGCCAAAGGTTCCCAAAAACACAGAATAAGTTGTCCGTTTCCCTTAACCTTCTCTCAAAAAGCGAACGCTCCCCAGACAAATGGAGAAACTTCTGATGCATACCAAATGTGGATATACCAGCGGCTTTTTGTGTTTTCTCATCCTCTCCTCAGCTGTCTGTGACATTTTGATGCTCATTAGGATGCCTGGGCGGTGAGTGTTGAGACAGTACACTCCTAAGGTGCTCCAGGTCGGATTAAGACCGAACAAAGCACCCGGTCTCGTCTGTAACCTACTTCCTTTGATTTATTAATGTAGGTATAATTTCGTATGTATGCTGGGTCCTGACTGCAGCCAAGCCGGCACAATTACTTATTAATATACAAGTGTTCTTAAGGCTAACCGAGCCCTAATCCCCTTAACCGCGATGGAAGGCTTTCCAAAGAGGAAGTGACAGCAAACTAATCCATAAAGCTCTGGTACACAATGGCTTTAGGGGCGAGTTTACGCATGCAATTAATATGGCACAGCAAACTCCCAAATCTTTCTGATCCAGTCTATTTCTTTCTGGGTGCTCCATAACAAATTGCCCACATGTTGAGAAATGAACTCAATCGAGATCCCAATTCAAAAGCAACCTCCTACATAGTTTATCTGTCTGATTGATTTAAAATGATGAAGAGTTTCTGGGAGCAAAACAGTAATGGTAGAATAGTAAAAACGAAAACTTTGGATAGTACTGTTGGCATAGCAAGCACAACACTATCCACAGATAAATACAGGATACAATTATTGAGACAGATAATCTGCTCTGTGCATGATCAACTCGTTCAGAACCCAATTATGTTCCAAACACACACGCGCAGAAGAAAAATTGTAATGGTGGATTTCTATTCTGAATGCACTTGTTATTAGCAATAAAAAAAAGATTATAATACTTTCTGTTATTTTTTTGGTTCCGCCTAATAGCAAAAATGACAATAAATAGTCTTAAGAGACCAACAAAAAACATGTGTTTATTCATTTTACATAAGGGTTTACTCAGATCAATCAATAAAGTGATACTACAGGTTGTGTATATATATATATATTTTGTAGAGATCTTGACATCCTAGAAAAGTTATGTCAGTTGGAGTGGTGGGAGGATCTAAAGTCAAGTCAAAAAATCCCTTACTTAGTCTGCTAAATAACTTTCTTTCACTAACAGCAGTGCCTCTCCTTTTCCGTTCAACTGTCAGATGTTTGATCACAAAAGCTATATGCCACGTTTTCCCTCATTAAATCTGTTTGCCCAGTATGTGGCTGTGAAGCAACACGGAGGCTGATTTGTCACTGGGAATGACACAGACATTTGGCTGTAGCTGGTAAACATGACCTCTCCATCTGCTGCTGGATTAATGATGTTGCCTTGGACACTTGGTTGAAAGCATGACTGAGAACAGCCAAATTAAACCTGACCACAGAACCTGACCCAAAACAGTAGTGACCCAGAACGGAGAGTGAAACACTGAAAAGTTTTTAAATAATATATTCGGAGTAATTTTTGTAAATTATTGCCGACTAAATTTAAATTTGGATCTGAAAAAATTTACTTTACCCTGATTAAACCTGCATTCATTTGTTTTAGTTAGGGGAAAAAGTTCCCCAAACTAACAAACTTTATCATTACACTGTGGAAGCACTTACACATACAAGAAATTATAGATTATAGCAGCTTCAAGCTGTGGGCTAGTTTAATTTTTACATTTTTACAGATACAACACAGTTATTCCTCAGTTAACGGACAGAAATTGGATTACTTGCCTGTATTTGATTAGCTTTGTGGATTACATTGCTAGACGGATAACAGATTACATTGTGACAGTAATTCTCCCTAAACTTTACCCACCAGAGGCGAGCTGCCCGCCAGTGTTAATGTCATCAGAAATACAGGCCGAGCCGCCATTCCCACAAGCGTCCTTAACTGAAGTGAAACTTTTTTATTCACCAAGTCTTTTTTCTCGATTTCTGGCTCCCCATTTACTTTTTATCCATGTTTTATCAGAATTCTCTATTATTCATTTTCTAGAAAAAGCAGCTCAGAAGGGAAGATGAGCTTCTCTTTTCTGTCTTTTTCATCTGTCTCACTGACTTGACTTGCTACCACAACTTAACCAACTTAACGTGGCAAATTCAAAGATCCTCATTCAAATAAATGTCTGTTGAGTCATTATCTATCGCTGAAAGAGGTAACAATTTGTTGACTGAGTCTGAGGTGATGACAGTATTGTAACATTTATATATTTGCAGTATTACAAACTGTGTGTCTGTGGTGACAATCCCCCCAAAAAATGCTGTATTACATTACTGCCAATGTAAAGCAAACATTTCCTTCACATTAAAACATTAAAGCATCATTGGCAAAACACAAGCTGACTTTTGTTATGAAGCAATCACAGGAAATGCATCTACAAAACAGGACAGTGGTTGTTTTGGGCATTTTCGGACAGTGGATCAGTTTGAAACATTAAGGGAGCGATGGAAGGAGAAGAAGCAGCCACAGTGAGCTGTTGGATGAAGAGCTGCAGGCGACAGGCTGCACAATTCAACTCCTCTGTTCACAGACACTAACATCACATCCCGCTTTCTCTCAGAATGATGGAAAAAGGACAATTATTGCCTGACTCCCCAGAACTCTGTGACCTGTAGTATTACATTGCATCTGCTGTCACCACCAGTAACTAAAGGTGTCGCCAAATCAACCAGAACCGAAATCTTTGAGACGACCACTTTAAATCACATTTGCATTTCAGTTATACCTAACTGTGTTTCTTTGTTTTTTAATGGTCTATTTTTTTTTTGCACAGCATGCTGTTTTGCGCAGGAATGTCCTCATACATGGCTGATAACTGTCAGGTAGGTTTTCATTTTCAGCCGAGTAAGAACAGTTCATCTGTGGATGACAGTTCATGCCAGCCTGTAAGTGCCTGGATTTAGCTGCAATCAATCAGGAGGGTTTTTCCATTTAGTTGTCATGGGGGAAATCACGAAAACAATCAGTTAAAAAAAAAAAATCCACTCCCCCCCATCTGTCTCAGAGTCAGCAGAGTCAGCAGAATGCAAAAGGCAGCAGTGTGGTCTTCACGCTGCCCGTGTCATTCCTCTGAAACGCGAAACATGTCACCACTGGCATCCGGATGGATATTGCCTCCAGAAGCCAGACACATTTACAAATTCATCAATTACCAGGCAGACTCCAGAGCAGTGTAGTGGACCTACCAACAAGATCAGTTTACTCGTCATTAGGACTACTGTTCAGCCAGGGAAAACAACTACATAATGTCCTCTGGAGGAGCTTTATCAATAAAGAGAAAATAACCCTGATGATGTCAGCAGGGTTATGTAGGTTGGACTGCAAACAGAAAGCGTGTATCACCGACTGAAGGTGTTGAATTTAAAAGATGTGAACATTTACCAAGCAGGGAGAAGCTAAAGAAACAAAGGAACTGGAAACATTATGGGGAAACAAGCTTGTCTCCTGTAAATGACATTTCCATCCAACTAAATTACAACTGCATTCATCATGAAACATAGTACTTCCCAGATCATGTTTTTGTATGTTATGTATTTTATCAGGAGTTTGCATGTTCTCCCTGTGCCTGCGTGGCTCCGGGTACTCCGGCTTCCTCCCACAATACCAAAAACATGCATGGGATAGGTTAATTGGCTACTCTAAATTGCCCCTAGGTGAGTGTGTGGTTGTCTGTCTTTGCATGTCAGCCCTGCGATTGACTGGCGACCAGTCCAGGGTGTACCCCGCCTCTCACCCATAAGCAGCTGGGATAGGCTCCAGTTCCCCCGCGACCCTGATAGAGGTCAAAAACAACTGTTGACAATCACTGACTGTCAGTGGGAAAATGGAATCAAACAGCCATCTCCTGTGTTAAAGTCCAGTGTCCTGCTGACCCATCTGACCTCCTCACTGTGGACTAACAGCACCACATCATTTCCTAATTTGCTCCCAATGGTTGAGAGCCAAAATGTCACCCCGCTCTTGGCACACATACAATCCACCCTTACTATCTCTGTGCAGTCCAAGAACAGACTGAACTGGAAAAACAATAGTGCAACAAGTAGCAGTTGCATTTCCTCCAAAATGTTTTTGTCAAAACAATTTAGAGTAAACAGAAGTTTTAGGAGACAGGGCTGTGAATAATGTGGTATTCATCATTTTTTGGAGCTTGACCCATTCTAGCCTCATAGAGTCAGGATGTCTCAGCCTCTGCTGCGTCGACTGTGACCATTCACTTTTTAATCTGTCTCTTGTGACTTCCTCAAATTTATACCAGTGCACTGCTAAATGGCCAAAACATCTGGCAACCATGACCAGACCAAACATTAATATTGGATGATTCCTCAGAGCACTGAATTACATACCATGACAATTTAACAAAATTGAATTACCAGTGTTTTTAAAATTTTCATCCACCACCCTGACCTCCACACCCTTACTACTGCACACAGTCTACAGACACACACTGATACTGAAATGCTGATTTCTATGGCAGAGGTTTTTACATTTTTTACATTTTGTCCACAATAGAAAAATAACAGGAGAAAAATTATAGCAAAAGCACCCTTAGCCTTAATAAAGTAAAATAAATAAGAAATCTTGAGAATAAAACCAGTGAACCGGGGGAAAGAGAGAATGAGAAAGCCGGCTGTCCGTCTCTACAGGGCACTGATCAAGAGCTAGAACAACATTAGCATTCCACACCGACGCTGAGGCATTACTGAACGTCTAAGCCAGAGCCAATTGATTTTTGCTGCCATTCTCTTATTTCAACCTTACGGGTGAAATATGCAGCTCCATGTGTTCGCCCATTTACTAAGTATAAGCTGTTGATGAGCCCGGTCAAGCCATAGGAACAGAGCTCTGCCCAAGAGGTGAAGGAAATTGGAAATGCACGTCTTACTGTATCACATTAAAGTGAGTGACAATACCACGGTGATTTTCATTTGTACTGATGGTACTATCTCATTTTTTTCCATTACCATGAGCGTACTGTTCTAATTTTCAGGCAGAGGGGCAGGTGAGTGGGTGGATTTGTGCATTTCTGTATGGTGAGCCAACAGAAGCTGGGTAAATAGGAGCATCAAAGCAATCTGCTGCTGGGCGCCAAGAGCACAGGCTCATTATAGGGGGCCTTGGCTGAGGAGTAGCCGAGAAGACATGCCAAGTTAGACTCCCGTTGTGACAGACAGTGCTCTTTAGCTATTAATCAACAGGCTGAGAAATTGAAAGGACAGCGAGTCGCTAATGGAACAATTTGTCTCACTGTGAGGGATTGAATTTCCCTGCGCCATGGCTCCCAGCATCATCTCATCCACTGCCTTGAGTCATTCTCTGTCAAACTCTTATGTTTTCTTCTGCACATTTCCTCTAAAGAACAGACTACATCAATATCAAACAGTATGGTATAGAGCTTATTAGAAGGGGTTACATGCTTTATTGTACCATCAATAAATTGCCAGGATCAAGCCTGCATTTCAATTTGAGTGCCACAAGGTCACATTTCATCACAATGCTGAATTATTTTATGACGCACAAGGAAAATGAATCATGGCACAAATGACAACCTGTTTTACTAAATTCGTCACTTCACTTTATCTCTCTCCACTATGCTCACTCCGTACGCTGCACTCTGCTTCATGACATTTTTCATTCTCTTGATTTTCAAATCAAAAGACATAAAGTCACACCGAGGCTGTGGTGTTTTGGAGGAGTAGCGAGAGCATCTTCTTTGTGAAAGGAATTAATGGAGTTTATGGTGATCTAAACCTCTTAGGCTGTGACAAACCCACCAGTGGGTCTATCATTACTAATTCATGCTGTGCATCCGAGCATTCCCCCCAACTCACAGAACTTTATTTTAAATTCAGTGGAGAGCCAAAGTTTCCCAAAAAGCAAACTGTATGAAGCTGCAGTCTGAAGAAATGGGAACAAAATAACACAAAATAGGTAACAGATTTGTGTTTGACTTATTATTTCAGTTCTGCAGGGGTCCAGAAGGAAAAAGTTTATGTCATTTTCTCTGTCTACTTTCACTTTGTTGAAAGCTGATAAAACATTCAGCACTTTAAATCAATTCATTTTTGGATTTTGGGTGAATTCAGAAACAATGCAGCATTTAACTGGTTATTCTCACCCGAAATGATGAAGTGTTCTGGTTATATGGTTCACTGGGGTTCTCTGAATTCTCCTAGACTGAACCCAGTGGAATAATGTATGGCTGTTTGCCTTACTTGTAAACTGTATCTCTGCTGTACATGTTTCACAGAGGATTTTGTTTTGTATCTGACTCACACAAAACTGTGACAACATCAGCTTGTTAAAATGGTCCAAGAGAAGAGTGTCACATTTAGTTTGACTGTGCACTCATGGGGTCCACATTGACCCGGGCAGCTTAAAACATTGTCCACAACAAACCATTTTTAGTTGTAATGAATTAACTCACCACTATCACTGTTACTATGACACATCCAGTGTGGGTATTTTGTAGATGAGAGGAATGACACTATGAATTTCGTCATGGCTCTAATTGTTGATTCAGCCCTGTGGAGAAAATAATAATAATAATATTCTTATAGTATTCCATTAGTTTTAAGCTTGTTGTCTGGGCCTGTTACATAGGCTCACAATCTGAGTGGATCAGTTAGGATTTAAATTAACTGCGGATATTGTATACCTTGTAATTTTGGTTTGATAAACACTATAGACGTAAGTTCATTATTATTATGAGGTAAGCAATTTATGTTGTCCTGCCAGGTGCCATTGTTTTGTCATTGTTCAAGTATATGTTGTTTGTACTTTATTGAATGTAACTATGGTCTTGAGTGAATATAAAATCTGAAATCTGAATCTGAGTTTGCTACATGTCTGATTTACACCTCTGAAGGCGTCTCCTCCGTAGTGACATGGATTCATTTACTATTCGAAGATAAAAAATTAAAAAAATCTTTTCAGAACCAGAGTTAAAATCCTGTAGGGTGTTTCTGCGTTGAAGAACACTGATAATATTATTAAAGAAAAATACTTATGGAAATCTATGGCGCAGCCATAAAAATGCAGTCCAGGGTGTGAATTCTTCAGTCTGTTAATGTCAGTGAATGAACTACTACAACAGGTAGACTGAGCATATGTGATACAGTCATACAGTAATAACAGTAATAATTATAATAGCTTTAAAGCTATGCTTGGGGCCCATGCTAAATATGCTGTGTTACCCTCCCTCCCAAATCATCTCTAACCTCATGTCAGGCTGTTGACAGGTGAGGTTATACTCTGACACACAGCCTCTTCGTCAACCCCTTCGGCTGACAAAACACTGATATTTATCCCAGCTGCCAGTGATATGAAGTACTGATGTATGGTGAGCATAAGAGCCAAGTTTGTAACTCTCCTGGCCTACATTTTTCTTGATCCTATTATGTTTGTTTTCATTTCTCCCTCCGCCTCCCTGTCTTTTTTTCCTCTCATTCCACCCCTCCGCTCTCTTTACACCCATCAGAAAAGACCCATTATTGATCCTGTTGCTCCTGAACAGCAGAGCTGCGCCATTATCTCGTATCAGAGGCCGTGGCTGGCCGTCGGGCATAAAAACAGCGGCCTACCATTATGGGGCTCATATGAAGTGGCAGCCCGAGTCTTCCTGGAAAGATCATCAACACACACTGCTGGACAGTGCAGTCCAAATGACAATCATTAGTGAGGAAAGCAGGCAGCTGGGAGAATACGATGACTTTCACTGTCATATTAAAAGACTGATCAGGACAGACTGAAGCTGGGGAATGGACTAAGATCCTTCAAACATACAGCGACCACACATTCTACACATACCAATTATTGGCACCTATACACAGATTTTTTTTTAGACTTGACAGTGAGAAGGAAGCATAAAGCCTACTAAATACACAGGACAACACACTGGGCTACAGGTATACAATGATTAAATTCATGATTAAACAATAACAAAAAATAATAACGATAGTAGCTGATATTAGTTACTTGCTGTCTCATTGTTTGCTCTATATCATGATATTTGTCCATACATGCAAAGTGTTTTATGACCACAAAGACCTAAAAACACACACTGTGAGATTATCTGGATTGAGGAAAAATTTTAAATGCTATGCCAGGTAACGTTACCTTCCTTGTTAATTTAGCTACAAACCTACAGTCCTCTCTTCTGTTACTGTAGTTTTGTAAAACAATCTAAACAACCAACTCTTGGTGTGGAGTGATTCTATATTACAATTTTTGTTGGTGTTCCCAGGATATTCTCTACAGGAAGCTAGAAATATTTTATTTTTGAGACATACGTTTAATGTTCTTCATAACTAACCTGAATGTTGTCTGATCCCTGCATAAATTCCAATGTTATGGTCCAGTACTTCTTGTTTTGATCTTATTTATCTAAGGACACAAGAGTTGGCTGACAGTCAATTAATAATATTCATAATCAGTTATAGGCACATACAGCACAGTAAAATGCTGAGACCTGTTGTCAGAGCTTGATGACAGACACTGCCCAGTGAGTTACCTGACTTAGAATACAACAACATATTATCTTCTGTCCTTCATTCAAATCAAGTTAAATATACTGCAGTGTTGAAAACGACCTCAAAGAGTGGCAGCATTATCAGCCATGTTTTCTCAGGTTAATTAAAATGACGTTTGAAGATCAGGATAAGCAGCTGGTTGATGGTTAATCAGGAACCACTGGGAGACTCGGGACAGTTGTGTTTTTCGACCCGTGAAGGAAAACGCACTCAACTCTGTCCGATCGCACACTCTACAGCAGTCAAAGCCCTTACAGCTCTAATGGTTCTTATTTTAACTTTTTGCACTTCTCTAGATTTTGAGATGTTACACTGCCACCTACTGGCAATCACATACAGTCATTACAACGGCCATGCTACGATGCCATGCTCCCATCTTACTACCTCACTGTCAGCCAGAGGGGTTCAAGAGTTGTGCGACCTTTCTCTGTCTGTGTGACACAGACTCTCTCTCTCTCTCTCTCTCTCTCTCTCTCTCCGTCTGTCTGTCTGTCTGTCTCTCTCTCAGAGTGAATCATTCCATTAAGATCCCAGCATGTTGCAGAATGGCACAGAGCCGATGGGCTCGAGGCAGCCACATATCCTCCATGACAACCAGTGATCGATGACGAATGACGGCGCGCTCTAATGAAACCAGGCAAAGGGATTAAAAACAACCCTCCATTACTTGCCAGGCTGTTAATACATTCCCCAGTCGCCTTTCTTCACCGAATCTCTCTATTCCTCTCCTGCTTCACTCTTCAGATTCTATTGTTTTATTTACTCTAGCCTTCACACCGAATGATATATTTTTATTAATACAGAATGTTACCACAGTATTTGTTCTATAGATGGCCTGACACGGAGCTAAATTAAGCTACCAGCAAAGAAAAAGTTCACGTACACGTAAAAATATATCCACTACAGAAAAACATTTATTAGTGCTGCAAGAACTTCAGGAAGCCCATTTCTTTAACCTAGCTGACAGAAAACCCACTGGAACAGAAAACTAATTTTAGAGGCACTGCAAATACAATGTAAAGGCAGAAGTGGACACGAAAAAGGACAACTTTGCTCTTGGTGGTGCAAACAGAGGCCAAGATGCAGCCACACAAGTCCAAAATGTTCAACTTAAGCAAATTGTCTTATCCTGCTTGTCTTATTTTTATGACTTTTCATGCTAGCTACAGAATCAAATCAGGGGATGAGTTGGTAAACTCCTCATTTTCCTCTCGGTTCAGTTTCTTTTCAAAGAGAAAAACAAACTAAGCAAACTATACCAGGGGAAAAACAACAGTCAACCAGACTAAACCCTCAACCTTCACTGAACAACAGCGGTTTGAAAATGGTTCAGATGGTGAAATTAAACCAGAAAGTAAACCAGCAGACTGTAAAACCAAAACTATGAACTGGAAGACACAAGAATTTCATTGGATTCTTACTATAATTGACACCTTTTATATAACACATACAATCCAGCCTATAAGTATTTGGACAGCTACGCATTTTTCATTCTTCAGGCTCTATGCTTCAGCTTGTTCAATAATACAATGAAGTGTCAAATCTCAGCTTTGAGTTGGTTTATATTATTAAAGAAAGAACTGTGTGGGAGATCCAGCCTTTTCAACACAGTGCCCAAAGTTTCTGGGTTCAAAAGCAATAGGACAGATACACATGAGGTCAAACACAATCATCATGTTTAACATTTTGAGCCATAGGTCTTCACTGCAGCCTACTTCAGCTCTGGCTTGTTGTGAGGCCTCTCTGCCTTTAGCCTGGTCATCAGCAGCTCAGTCGGACTGAGATCAGGTCATCAACTCGGTCAGTCAAGAATATTCCACCTCTTCTCCCTGATAAGCTCTTCGGTTGCTTTCTTTAGGAACACTATCCTGCTGAATGATGAAACACTGTCCAGTGCATCTGGCTGAATGTGAGCACAGAATGCTCCCTCGTTCCTCTGCATTCATTATGTTGCTTCCATCAGCAGTGAAACCATCAGTACATGCCAGCTCCATTGGCAGCCATAGACGCTCAACCCATAACAGAACCACCATGTTTTACAGATGAGGTGGTGGCTTTGGGTTTTGAGCTGTTCCTTATTGTTTTTCTCCACACGTTCCTCTTTTCATCGTTTTGTTTTCCTTTGTTTTACAAATCTACCAGTTTTCTGTTGTTTTTGCAAACTGCAGCCTGTCCTTTCTGTTTTTTTCTTTCCTCATTATTATCTTTTTCACATGCATGGTCGCCTCTGTACTCCTCATATTTACAGACAGCTCCACAACTCTCAACTCAACCCTGATGCACTGGGAACTCTTCTGTGAATGAACTACCATGGAAACAACACACAGCTGCCTAATAAACATTTAGAGGCCAAGTGTCCCATTACTCTGAACCCTTGACGTTTTGTGATAATGTCTTAAAAAGGCCACATTTCACACACAGTTCTTTATATTGATGAAACCTACTCAGATTAAATCATATATAAATGAGTGATTAGTGAAGCTTTATGTAGGGGCCATTGTTCCATCAGGACTTACAGTGTTTCAAAACTTCCTTAATCAATTTAAAATTCATCAGTACTCAGCCAATTTGAACTCAATGCAAAAGCATCACGTAACTTACTTTGATGACCAGAGTAAAGCTGGTTGCAATCCTTTCTCTTTCATGAATACTGCAGCAGCGTGTGAATACATAACATGGATCACAAAATGCACCTAATTTAACACATTAAGAAGTAATGAACCAGCTACAGAGCAGCCGTGTTACACAGTATATTACTGAATGTTAATATTTATCCCTTGTTAATTCTCTGCCGTCATTAGGTAAGTGATAAATTGCCCAGATTTATGTTTTTATAAGTCATACAAAAAATAAAATAAAATAAAGGGAAGGAATACTGAAGGAAAAGCATTACCCAGTTATGCCTTTGTCCAAAAAAGAGAAAAGCGAAAAAGAACAGCTCCTCTTCACAGACATGTGGGTGGAGGGTGAACGAGAGACAGGGGAGAGATGAAGAGGACGGGGGGGGGCTGAGATGAATGAGGGACATGGGCCCAGATGCTCAGATAAATTATTCACTTCATTCTTCAATACTGTCCTGCCAGCTGCTTTTCATTGAGTCTGTCAGATGCCAACTAAGGATGGGATGGGAGAAGTGTCACTCATGCCAAGAGGTGAAGAAAAGAAAGAGAGCTGGAGAGACACAGAGAGAAAGATAAAACTTCTGTTGAGGGCTGGATTATGCTCCACCAGCAATTCATAAATCAGTGAAAGTTAGTGTGTAAAGTCCTTCTTAACTTCTTAGTAGCTACTGGCTAGTTTGATCAGGGTGCAGCTTTAAAAACTGAAATGCCTTTTTGTGTTTAAATGATTTAGAAATGTGTAAATCCTTTGAAAGAAAGCATCTGTAGTGTCATTCAATCAAGCAATCAACTATGTAGATGGGTCACAAGCTGTAGATTAAACTGTACCAGCTTTAAGTGGGGAAACAAAGCAGGATATTAATTAATATTTTTGCAGTAATTTGTATTTATATCTGTATAAGTGGAGAAATGTGCTTCAGTATTAATGCAATTAAGAATGAGAGCAAAATATCTGATTAGCTCATGTTTTTAGGTCATTTAGCAAAATACTGGCATAACATTTTGTCATCAGAGTTATGTTATTTTTCTGAACTGTAATTTAAAAAGCTCAAGTGTCGACAACAGGAGAGAGCAGTGAAACAGTCTTCAGTGATGAAGCAGAATGACACACAACCACTCAAACTTTCTCTCAGTCCCTGATCCAGCCTCCATCTCCCCTCTCAACTGCAGACACTCCATTCTCCTTCAAGCTGCTACTAAGAGCCCACAGCATGATGTTCTGTGTGTTTCTATATTCATCAGCCAGGCAGCCATGTTTGAAGAGGCTACAGTGTGTGTTCTCATATCAGGCCAGAAAGCCCCAGTTGTCCTGTTGTTGTTGTTGTTGTTGTTGTCTTGGTCCATGAGAATTATACCCAGCTTTGATTCCGCTGGGGACAGAGGAATCAGAAAACACTGTCCATTATGCAAGTAATGCCTTGAAATAATGGCAACAGCAGCAGCAGCCACTTCATGGCAGGATGAGCACAGCCTCTCTCTCTCCCTCTCTCTCTCGTGCACACAGACATACAACACGTACTTAAATTAATTTAGAGTCTGCAGTGGTCTTTTTAAAGCAATAATTCCACATCTTGTGAAATATGCTGATTGCTTTTGTGCAGAGACGAGAGAAGTTGATGACAAGACTGACTGACAGCTCTACACTGTCTGTCCAAGAAGTTAGCCGCTAGCACAGCTCTCTTCAAAGTATAAAAGCCTACCAGCACCTTTCAGGTTCACTAATTAACACATTATGTCTTATCTGTGTACTCCACACACAAACACAAACTTTCCACCTGCTTTCCAGAAGGTCAGAGGTCAAACTGCCATGTGGAAGAGTGTCATTAGGGTGCCTCATTAGAAAACGGCCCTGAATTTACGGACAGGTTAACATACAGATATGACACAGAATCACAGAACAGTGACTAACAGCTTGTCTGTACTGACTGCACAGAGCCACAGCGCTGCTGCCAACTCAGAGGTGTTCTGGTTGCTCAGCGGCCAATATAAAATCAATGAAGTAAACAAGAGTCTTTGGGTAGGAATTAGCAACACTGCCTTCCTGATATTTGCAGTGAGTGTGTGTGACAGTGTGGGCTCCTTACTTGAATTCTGAAATTGGTAAATCGGGTATTAAAAGGTCAGTTTTTCAGAAAATTTCAAGTTATATTGGAACTTTTGAAAAAGGAACAGATTCCTTGGTGGAATTAACACAAGCGTTTTGTATACGCTTGTGAACTGTGCCTTAAAAACTACATCATGTACAAAGACTTTAAGTGACAGGTGAACGAGGGATTTGGACAAATGACATAAGATTTCCTCCTGAAACCTCTGAAATCTGAGCGAGAAGAAAGACGAGACAAAAACAAACAACCTGGGATTGAGATAAACAACCTCAGACTTCCAGTTAAGCCCGCTGTGATATACAAATACATTCCTTCGCTAAATCTCAGCTGATTGTTGAGCTTTGTCATCATACTCTCAAAATCTCAAACACAGCCATTCAATTAGATGGCATAGCACGCCTCTGCCAATAACACACGGAGAGTAAATTGATTCTCAGTCGTTTGGAGCTCCGTTGTTTGCTGCTGTTCCACTCATTTAATTCGTAATGGCTCAGTGCGACTCGTTAGGGTTTCATACACGGTGATAGAGCTATATCTGAATTAGTAAACCTGAGGAGACACAAAAACAAGCAGCCCTATACATTGTACATTGTACACTGTACATGAATTAAACTTCCTTTCTCAAATACACACACGCAGTTTTAAACACACTTAGCTTGGTCTAGCATGGTAGTTTGTTTACAGGCTGACGGGTGCTAATTGCTGCAGAGTCACCGGGTGCTCAGGGGCCACATTAACACCCAGGGGGGGCTGGAACAGAACCCACCTAACAAGCTGGCTCTGCCTCTCTTCAACACCACATCACACTCTACACACAGTGTCAGAGTGTATATGTGTGTGTGTGTTGACGCTCTCTTAGTTGTTCAGACTTGCTTTACAGCAGCTGACACAACCAGCATCCTGATCTGAGCTGACTACAGCTAACTAACGTCAGTGGTTTAATGGAGCGACTTCAAGTCACTGCCACAAAATTATGCATGAAAAGTTAATCAAGTAGATTCAGAAACTGTCTCTGCTTAATGAAAACATAATGTTTAATAACACTTTTCATTGAATGGGGCAGCTGCTCGAGTCTGGGTGTAACGATGTGTCCCTACCAATGTCAAAGTGCTACCAATACTTTTAATCATCTACAGAGTTGCCAAGTTTGTGTGTTTACTCTTAAAAAAAAAAAAAAAAGTGGGCTACTATAAGAGATAAGGAGTACACCTGGCTTGATGATCTGGCTATGATCAGGATGTACTACCTGAGTCTTGTAAACATAACAGAGTTTAAAAATATTTAATTACAAGATATAACTAACATCAACCACTTGATTTTATAATTAAATTTCAAGGAACAAGGTGTTTGCTAATATGTTTTCAATGCTCTAATATTTTAATATAAACAAACTTCATCGTTGCAGGGAAAAATGTCCCCCAGAGAACGAAAGATAGAGGACATAGAGTCTTCTTTCTTTTTTAAGTATTTTTTGATTGACAGTACAAAGATAACAGGAGCTGAGGGGAGAGGGAAAGAGACGATGGATGACAAAGGTCTGCTGCCATACTGGAGCCAGACCAGGTCCAGACCTCTAGGCCTCCAGGAAACTTCCCATCACATCCTTTTCTTTTTATTCAAAGTGCAGGTAAACAAAGCATAGCAATTCCAGTCTTTGAAATAAGCATCGTTTTGATTTGTTATGGATACAAGGCTGCAATATAAGTAGCAATATGCATCCTGATACATTACAAACAAATGATGAGAAAAAGAGATGTGGTTTGTCCTTGCTGAATTCTCCACCAATATATATTCTCATAACACATTCACTGCATTCTGCATGCATTGTTCTTTCTTTCTCTAGAGTCTCTCTAGATGTTTCCCAGATTCATAAAACACAATTTGTGCTTGTAGAAATACGAAAACTGAACTCATTCAGCTTTCCAGATGTTTTGGCAACTCAGATGATGTGGAGTCAGTCAGGATGTAAATCTAACACAAGTAGTGTGAGGTCGGAGCTAATGTTTTACTACTAGCATGTGTAGCAGCAAAGTGAAAGAATGCACCACTGCAATTACTTTCTCTCAGTGTGCATTACTTCTACAGCAGTGAAACAAACTCTTTCCTTGATCACTTTACACTCTTAGTTAAGTTAAAAACATCGCTCAGCAGAAGCTAACAAACAACAACAGTTTTGGTGAAGTCTAGACAGATCACTAATCTAAAATATAGGAAAGAGACGAGGAGACAGGGAGACATGGCTCGTCTTTGTAGAATTCTCCGCCAGAAAGACGAAAACTGACTGAAACTTGAAACGGCTGAAACTTGGTCGTGATTGGCCAGTGAGCCCAGTCCCAGAGAACACGCAGCTCTCATGAGCATCCCAAATGACAGATCAGTCAGTCAGTGACGCTGGCACAGTCGTTGCAGTCCAGCCAAAAAGAAAACAGAACGATGGCTCTTGGAAGGCAACGGAGCTATAAGATCCAGCTTCCTCAAAAGAGCAGTAATTCCCACAACTAAAAAGAAGTGAAGTGTCATCATGCTGGGACAGAGACAATCTATAAGCTGCCTTATGACCTGTGAGGGTTATGAGAGGAACGCAACCTCTTCCTGCTTGATGTGACAAAACTAGTGCAGTCAGTGCATTGGGACGATGACACCCGAATATTCTAAATATAATAAGGTGACAAGTTATTTTATATTTTGGGAAAAATGGACGAGATTCAGATTACTTACTGCCTATTTTTGTAAAAAAAAAAAAATATCATATAGACATTTAAATATTTAAATATTCCAATTTTTAAAAAGGTTGGAGGCGATTTTGAGTTTGTCTTATTTAATTCAAGGTCACTGTGCTGTAATTATTCTGCTAATTGAGTCCTTCCTTCAGTTTCCTTCTTCTTTGATGAATCTGCTCATGAATCAGGCCGAGGACGGGATACAATTTAATTATACTCTGTATAGAAAAATAATGTCATGTACAATTGATTTAGTCTAAATGAGCAAGGTCCTGCCATCTGGCGAGGAAAAAGCATACACCTCAGGACTTCATGATGTTAAAAATGGACTGGCAAGCAGACTGCACAGGCTTCGGATTACAGGATTTAATGTTGCTATTTATTTTTAACTCAGAATTCATTAAAATGGTGGATAGGCTTCCCTGGAGGTCAGGAGGCTCAGGATGGAGGAGGAAAGGAGGATGAGACCAATTTTCTTCCATTACCTCAGATTAGGATGCCTGGGATGGCTTACTCTGCCCCGTTTCAGGTCCAAGGACAGACACAGTACAGATGGGCCCAGACAGGCAGCACAAAAGCATAACAGGAAAGATAGAGTCACAGACAAAAGAAAAGACTGGAAGCATAAGAAAGGGCAAAAGGTGCAGGATCTCCAAAGGAATCAAGAATAAGAGTATTTGTTGTCAGCCTGATAACAAATATGGCCACACAAACCACAGCTTGGTTAATTCTGAATAAAAAGTGCTGTAGAAATATTGTTGTGCTTTGTCCTTTCAGTCTCCTACCAAAGCTGGGCAGGTTTTAAAAAGGAACATTAAATGTTTCGAAGCACTGTTTGTTCTCCACTACCTAAGGCTCTTTGGTGTTACTTGATTTTTAATGAGTCAAAAACAAGTATGTGCAGTGTTGCTGTTGTCCTCAAATTAAAGTTTGAGTAAAAAAATATAAACTACAATGACACAGCCGCTATTGAGCAGCTGAGTTTCCATTTTTCCCTGTACAGTTACCTGGGGGCACGCTGGAAGATTAGTAGTAGTTCAAGATACTGAAAAAAATATATACATATAAAAAGGGTTGTGGCAGTACAACTGACAGTACAACATCTGGAAACCACTGCACCCGGACATTACTTTAAGCACCTGCTCAGTTCATGGCAGCTTCTCCACTCTGGGCAGAGTGTTGTGCTGTGACCAAAGTATCACAACTTACAGCAAAAAGTGGTCCTGTTACCTCAGCACTCTGTACATGTTTGAATCACAGAGCAATACAGCATCCTGACTGGTGAGATCACAAATAAGACTAAGGAACGAAGGAATAGGAAACTATTAGCTATTTTTAGATCCCACCCACACAGATGATGCTCCAATCAAATGATCAGTACGGACATCGTCACCTGGAACCCTAAATTTAGAAAACAGAGTAAAGGTTTTATGACTGATTTGTGTGTCCTGCATTGGATATACTCATATTCTGTATGTGTGATTCATAAAAGGCAAAGATAATACAAGTAATTCCAGGCAAATATGTGTTGTTAACAGTGCTGGGTGAGTGAACTCCACCTGGTGTGGCCTGAATGTTTTTCATTCGGCAGCCACATCACAAATTAGGAGTCAGGCGGCAACACAGTTTGGGGACATTAAAGTTTTTAGAAAGAGAGGAGCACTGATTCTGTTTCAACTTATCAATATGCACTGTGGTACTGGGCTTCTGGCTAAACGATGGCCTACTTTTTTAGAAATATCATGTTTTTTTTGAAGATTTTTGCAGTTAAAACACATCAGAAGCACAGCAAGTCTCAGTGCAGCTGTATGTTCTGCTGTTTTAAGCTCCTGTGGGTGGAGAAATTAGTATTTGTTCTACAATAGATTTCTCTCTGTGTGTCCATGAGCCTTGGTGCAAAGTGACGAGAATAATGGCTTCATCTGATTCACAAACACTGCCATACAAAACACAATGCTTCAGACATGTCATATTCCAGTCCCAGCTCCCACAAAATACATTTATATACTGCTAATTTGGTCTCGCAAATATATTTTTGAGGAAATTAAAGTTTGACAATTGCATGGAAACAATAACTTTTATTATTTATTTTTGATGGAAAACACAGCATTTCAATTATTATATTATACATTAAAATGTAAATTGAAATGCTGCTGCCTAAAAACTTTGAATTTTCAACCCAAATAAAAGCAGCTTGATGTTTAAACATCTTTTCACCTGCAAATCAGCAAATCAATGTGTTTCCATTTCTAACAAACAATCGCACCTCCTACCACTGACAAACAGGGATACACAAAGCTTCATTTGAGGGAATGATCACGTGGAGTGAGAAATGAGAAAATAGAGTTTTGTGAGAGAGCAATAATTGCTTCATTTATCGTAACATCCTTTTAAAGCTGAACCGTGGAGGCTGCAGTGAATGGAGTTTAAAGTACAATTATGTAACTTTTGAAAGATGAAACAGCCCAATCTTCCTTTTCCAAATGAAAAGTTGAACTTGTAAGCAGTAAAATGAACCTTTACTCATGTTAATACAGCGTGTGGGGTTTCACTACTACAGCCTTACCTGGTCTGGGATGACCCGTAGTTTAAATTGGCAAACAGAGCTAATGTTATTGGACAGCATATACAGTTATTGCTCTGTCAGTTCAGAGACATGATGGGTGTTTTCTACTTGTGAGAAACTGAAAAAAGGGAAATTCACTGCACCATTTTTCTGTAACTGCCACTTGTGACTAAAACTGATGGTCTCGCTTAAACTGTTTGAAGCTTTTACAGTTGGTTGTGTTTTATTTTTAAATAAAAAAAATGAACCCAGAATTTATAACAAACTGGTCCTCCTGAAGACATTCAAAATTCGACAGCTTCCTGCAGCTTAGACATATTTGTCAGAGTATTTGTAGGATGTAAGCTACAGTTAGTCTTAAAAACAGCTTCAGGTGCGTGTGTGTGTCTGTGTGTGTTTGTGCACACTCACCAAACTACACTTCCAGCTCTCCTCTGTCCAGAAAGGCATTATCTCATTCCCGCACAAACACTCTTACATGCCACGTCGCACTGAAAAACAAAACAGCAGAACAAAAAGAGTAATCAAAGCATGTCCTCAAAATTAACACCTCACTTCCATTCTTCATTCACAAAAAAAGAAAGATACCAAACATCAAAAGTATGTTTTTTTAATGAGGTAGCACTGCGAAGAAATCATTGAAGTTGTTTACTGTGTTCCCATTTTTAATTAAGCGAGCCAGACGCGGTCTAGGGTGGAGAATGTGCTCTATTCAGTGGAACGGATACCTCGGCCGTGATGAATGAGCTGTCATCTCCAATTGTTGCTGAACCTCTGTCTCCTTGACACCCGGCAATTCCCACCGCAGCTAATCTGTGCTACAGCTCCGGATGGTCGGGAGGTCAGAGGCCACGCCAGTATGCTAATGTGGGCACGGGCACAAAGCCAAACAACTTTTAGCATACTGTAAGCGGAGGTACAGAGGAACAGCTTATTCTTCTATCGCTGCAATCCGATACAAAATACCAGGAGGATTCTTTCATTTGAACAGGTATCAAAGCAGTGCTGATAGAGCTGCATTTACAAGAACACAGTCAAGGAGAGATGCTGCTGTAGAGGTCCCTCAGACAGCAGGGTAATAGCCTGGAGTGTGTGGAAATTTCTGGAAACAGAGTGCACAGAAAGCAAGCCGCCGAGGACAAAGTTTGGCGGTGCTGTGCCGTGACAGGTGACATTTCTGTGACACTGGCCACATCGTCTGCAGGGAGAAATCCTACTTCTGCCACAATGGACATCAAACAGCGTGTCGCTCGAATCTCACAGAATCTGACAGCAGAATCTGTGCTCAGATCTGAGACAGTTTGGGAAACCTTTTGAGGAACAGCCTAGAAAGCTGCAATAACTGCTCCCAAATCGTTATATCAGACATAATCAGTCACAGCACTAAGCGAGGGTGGTGGCAGATTTGAAATTCTTGCTCATTTCTGAAACAATGCATCCTTGATTACAGACAGATCTAAACAAAAGCAGGCTTCTTCTTTCTAGCTTGCAGCTGTTGATTTTGGCACTTTGTCTCTTGTTGATTAGTTTTAAAACAACAACCCTGCAAAAGTGTTGTAATATTCACTTGATGGCTACATATGTGATATCCTGCTAAGAGGCTGATGCTAAAGCTGCAGTACATGTCAAACAGTTAGCATCTTCACCAGCTAACGATCCATGTACGAGTCAAAAAGCTGTAAGGAGAGGGACTGACTGACGAGTCTGGCACGCACAACACTATCCCGGGTAATGAGTTTGGCCGGAGCTTCTGGAGGGGGACATTTCTTCATAGAGCCAATAAAGAGCAGGACAGAGCTGCTTGTTTGGCTTCCATCTACACCACCATTTTCATCATTTTCCTGGCACATTTCTCACTTCTCTCAATGAGAGACAAACAAATTCTCTGAGTTGTTTGTTTCTCTCAGCTTATTCTACAGTATTGTACCATTACGTACCATATATGTACCATATCTTGTAATTAATTGACTGTATGGGAAACACTCCTGTGGTACACATACCAGAATACCACAAAAATACTACAGGAAAATATAAGAGAAGAGAAGAAGAAATTTATCAATCAATATTTTGTAGCTGTCCTGCATCATCGCTCACTATAGCACTTTTTCAATAGGTTTAAGGTCAGGACACATTCAGACCAAGGTGAAAACTCTCATATGTGTGGAGGTAAAAAGTAAGCCCAGCTGAAATGTCAATAAGAATCCACTGCTGCAAAGCATAACTGGATACTGCTTTTAAAGATGCTGTGCTGAATGATGAAAAACACACAGAGCATTGTAATGAAACCAGAACTAATGAATTAGTATTCATTGCACTGGCCAGGAAGACAAAAATTTGCATGACGAAATCCAATATAGTTGACTTCTTTTTTTTTTTTTTGTAACCCACCCCCTGCTCTTCTACATAGTGTCTTTTGGACAAAGTTTTTAAAGTTTTTTTTTCCTCCTGCCCGCAGAATATAAATTCCACCATCGCTGCAGATTATGTTTGTCATTTTAGATCAGGCGTTTATTTGTAACTCCTTGCCGGATTTATTGTTACCGTTGACTCACAAGAAACACATTCAATAGTGCAAGTCAAGTGATGCCTGCAAAACACCCGCATGAGCTTTGACATCATTCTCGCAGTGATCTTGGCAGTGCGACCTCTCTTTGGAGAGGAGCCGCACCGCCGAATCCCATCCCTCGGTTCCATTTATCTGGCTGACTGTTGACTGATTGAGGTCTCTGTCTTAAGAAATGCCTCTGCAGCCCTCTTCCACTCTCCTCTGTCCTTTGATATTTATCATTTCAACAGATGTCTGCAACAGGCAGACACTGCTGGTAATCAGACACTGAGGATTTTTTTTTTTGACAGACGAGAACATCAGTTATCTCAACAAATGTGATGCCACTCTAATACGGGTTGGAGTGTCATCACATTATTTCCAACCACAGTACCCCGTTTCACAGGAGTCCTCTAAGTTCACTCTTCCTCCTGCCTTGATGATGACTACGGACAGCGTGATTACAACATAACACAAAACCACAAAACAGTGGAATTTCAGAGATTCATCTTTCGAACTGACGCTGTCATAATCAGAAAAAAAATGGCACCAGTTGGTTTTTCAAAAACCTAAAACGATGTGTGTCGTTCATGTGAATAATGGCTGTCCTCTCTCAAACGCAAAGATGTTATTAGAGATGCAATGATTGGCTGATAAGTCTATCGACATAAGATTAATCACCAGTTATTAAAATCAAATCAGTTTAACTCATCGTGAGTGGTAACAGAAGTAAATAAAAAACAGTTTTACCTCAGTATATGCATATTTAATCAAACCTAATCATACCATCTATTTCCATACAGAGTACCGGTGGGGTAAATATTAAGTCTGTACTATGTATTGTTATTCATGCAGGTGCTTCAGAATTTAATCCGACTGTCTACTCTATATAAGATTTCTGCTCTGTACTGCTCTTGAGTTGTTGTGCTGACAAGAATGTGCCTACAGAGTATCAGAGTCACAGGTGCCAACATAATGTAATAAGCTTCAGTTGCAGCCCTAGTTATAACGCAGAGCCTCTAAAGCTCTCACCTGTGAACACGTCTGTGTATGCAAACACTCAGTGTAGTATGAACAGAAGTGTGGGCAAGTATATCTGCCCCCTTAAAGCCTTGATCATACTCCAGCACCTGAGGGCTTGCAGGTGAGCAGCAGATGCATACATGTACCTATAGATACTACAATCAGGGGTCTATGCACAAAGACATGTTCCATACATGCACAATACAAAATATGAGGCCGGCCTCCTGACAGCAAGAAGAGGGGCTTATTTTTCGCTGTATTTGTCTGAACAACATGAAAAAGTCACAAAAAGAAATTGCCATGTGTAATAAGAATACGACGAGGACCCATAGCAATATGATGGCAGATAATAACACTCAAGGGTGATTTTTACCACTCAGATTTTACCATGGTCATAAGACTAGTTCTGGAAGCTACTAGCAAAAGACCTATTTTGTCATTTAAGTGTGAAAACTTGTTGAATAGCAGGTGCTAATACCTCTGAATATGTGCTGTATGCAGCCTGTTCATACCACAACACAATGAACAAAAAGGCCTTGGCCTACTTCACTGTGAAAGGAGGGATCTTTTTCACAAATAGCTGCACTTCAGCATTTTCTCACATCTCGCTTTCACCAGACAGGCACATTAGCACACAGCGGGCAATTTTAGACTCATCTTGATTGACCTCAAAGAATGGCTGTGTCTTTGTCCTCCATCCCAAGATGAATTTTCCTTTGCCAAAGTGTACGTCATTAAAATGTATCAGGACAGCTTCATTTGCAGACTAGAGCGGAGCTACCGGGGACCGGGAGCGGTGCCAAACCCCCGATAACACAGATACTATCTTTGAACCTCAAATTAACCTCCTTCAGCTTTAGCTCTGGCTAACTACACAGTGATGCTGGGGTGAAGGAACCTGGTTGTTCTGCACTGAGGGGAAGATTTTCATCTTTGCCTTGACAATCCCTCCTTGTGAGTTGTGAGCCTCTTCATCTCAGTGACATGACAGTGCAGCAGAAGCAGGCAGGTGGTGGCTGCAGCTGGAAATTGGCTCCTACCCCCATGATTAGACTATATTTAACTACTGTAATAACCACACAGGAACTGTAATGGATGGGAAATTGAGGGCAAGAGAAGTAGTTAGGGGCATATAAAGCAGTTCTTTATTACAGTAATTTTAACAGGTAAGGAGAGCACAGTAAAAAATATATGGTGTGAGTCTTTATAAGGTACTGAAAAGTGGATAATGTATGTACCCTGATGTTCCAGTGTTGCCCCGAAATGAGATGAAAGGTCCTCACAAGCGACAGTAAACAGCTCAGCAATAGCTAATGATGTTTGTTGCATAACATAAGCAGGAGAGCTAAAATAAAAATCGCCTCACACTAATCTACCGCTCTCTCTCTCTGAGGATGATGAAAGGTCTCTGCTAAAAAGCAAACTAGCCAGTACTTATCACCTAATGAATCCAGTGTGTATGAAGCCACAGCCTGTGTTTTCGTCCAACCCCTTAATAATTCATTGAACGAAAGCCTGGAGAAATCGTCCTCACTGGTATATCGGCTTTTTTTTTTTGCTCTCCAAGAAGTCTTATCTTCAAAGTCCCGTGGGAAATTAATGTTTGTCCATAAATATTAACCACAAGGCACTAACCACATATATAGGGTTAATCCCCGAGCTCGGTGTTGCCTATAGGTAATTGTGCTGACTGGACACAGGCCCCATTTTGCTGATTACATCATGCAGCTGTCTGGTTATGTCTAATGGCAGGAAGAGGGAGGGGATCTAAACTGGGTCAGTCCAGGTGTATCAGCCAATCAGAACATCCCACTTTCCTTTGAAGAAATATCAACAATCTTGCCTATCTGACAAAATACGCCCATATAGGAAATGAGAGTATGATTACTCCCTGCGGTTTGTTGTCATCATACTTTTTCCCTCCTGTCAAAGCAGAGGCTTCACACCAGGATAATAAATAAACTGATTAAAAAGAAAATAGAGTGATCAAAATTTTCCAATGCCTTTAAAAAAGTGTGGTTTTACCAAGTAATAATTAGGGGTATAAAGATGAACTCTTCTACTGGAAATGACAGTCAGTGAAATGACTTCACTGATTTAAAAAAAAAAAAAAAAACACAAGAGATTCAAACCAAATTTTATGTCAAATTATTTTGTGTGTGTTTGTGGCTATTCTGACTTTCCCCACACATATCAAAGTTGCAATCAACTCTGACTGCATGACATGCCACCTGAAATCTTTCTATTGCATTTACAGACAACAAAACACACACACATATACAAATGAAAACCTGGCTGTTAATTTAAGAGGCACACAGTAATATTAGCAGCAGAGGCAGTCAACCCGAGGTAACAAATATTAGCATTAGCAGACAAGCAGCTTCCACTAACCCTGAACTCCTCCAAGTCAAATGTAATGTAAAGTGAAGCTTAAGCTGTTTTACTTACAAGGACAAAGAACAATGCTGAAAATACTGAATGTAGATGGATGACGCTGGTCGCTACTATTTAGGTGAAAAATTAGTCCTTCTGTCAACATTGATACACTTATTTCTTGAACAAGTAAAAATATCATATGCAAGTGAATCTGGGTTGAATCAGGATTAAATCACAGGTAAATCACCTATGAAAAAACTGCATTATTACAAATGTATCAGTGTCTTTTGTTTCAGGTCTAACAGTTTAGCATCATATGATTATTAACTCTATCATTCTTATTTTTTCACCAGTTCATTTTCTAAATGGGACCGGGCCCCCAACAGCATCAATCCCTGTCTTTCACTCCCCTGTGCAGCTTGTTTCATATGACGTCAGTCCATTGCCACACGGCTGTCTGAAGGGCACTTTGTTCCCTCACCTACTTCTCCCAGAACAGGGTGATCCTGTTCTCGTCAGTGATATTAGATATCCTCTGCCCAGGAACAGGAAATAAGAGTGAACCCGTGGGTTTGTGTGCGAACATACAGTGTGCGCCTACATCTGTTGGCATTCATGAGAAATGTACAACACTTTGACTTATTGTACAATACTTCTGCTAATTTTGTGCAGAGCTTTCTTGTGCAATAAGGGATTTTGGGTATGCTCACTTTCAATTTTATTTCCCAATAATGTAGTATTTTAGTATAATGCGATATTTTAGTATCATACTGATTAAAGCAGCTTCAGTGGGGAACAGTAAAAATATGAACATGAGGTTATTGGAAAGAAGGGCTGAAGAAGAAGTCTGAAAACAGAACTATTTCCATTGGTCTTAAATCTCCCATATCAGATGACCCATTAAATTACTGCAAGCAATTCTTCTTTGTGTCACTTACTGCAAGGAGATAGAGCGAGCTGGCTACGAGTTCCTCCTCCTGAAGGATCTGTATAATCAGTGTAAGAGCCCGACTCCTCTACAGATAAGTTTGGAGGACAGACATCCCTCCAGAATGACAATGTGGTAGCGACAGAGAGCCACAGCTGGATGTGACAGAGAGAGATGAATGAGGCCAGAGAGGGAGAGATCAAACCCCTTCAGCACACCTGCTCACACCTGTTCACCGCTTTCACTGATCCTCCTCCAGAAGCCAAGCACAAAGAGAGAGACAGGAGGAGCAGTGGACGTGCAAGTGTGGAAATAACAGGCGGAATTGTCATCAATAGACACGTATGAGGAGTCAAGGACATAATCATGGTATAGACATTTAAGGGGGTCCAAATGAGAGCCCGCCCCCAAAACGTATTTGAAATGCATTTCTAATCAATTCTGTGATATTTATATATGAAAACTGGCACGTTTGGAACATAGTTTTGAGGACTGCATTGACAATTGGAATTCACACTTAAATGAATAGTCTGTGATTTCTCTAAGACAGAGGCTGTCCCTCCTCTTCATTTTGTTTTGGTCAGTTGCTTACTGTTTACTGTTCACACACCTACCAGTTAGAATTATGCCTTTTCCAATAGTAGCAAATAGGATAGCTGTGGTTAGAACAACAACACTGCTCTCTCTGCCTGGTTCAGTCTCTATATCCCTGTTAGTCTCCTGAAACAAACGTAATATATAGTGGGAAATAACTGCATTCTTTCACCTATGAATCAATGAATCGTAACGGCAGTAATTCATACTCTACTAAATTCCATTATGGTTCCCATTTCTCACCTGATCATCTGTATCTCTAGAGCATGTCCTCGTCTGTCCACTGGATTCATCATGTCTCTCCCTGTCCCCGTCTCTCTGTGCTGTCTGCATTGTGGCCAGATATCATTATTTTACCAGGGGAACAATGACTGACCTGGATGATCACTTTAATTTGATACACTGATTGTCCTGCTTGTATTATTAGTTTTATTTACTTTAACATTATCATGTTGTTTAGCTAGTTAGTGTACAATGTACAGGTGTCAGTGGTAGAAGAAATATTCAGATCGTTGACTTAATTCAAAGTACCAATAGGGCAAAGTAAAAGGACTCCATTACAAGTAGAATTACTACATGAAAAATCACGTTAGTATTAGCAGCAAAATGTAGTATTACAGTAAATGTACTGGTTTGGTCCCTCCGACTGATATATATGACATATAGTAGTATAAAGTAGCATAAAATTGTAAAATAATAATAATAATAATAATAATAATAAAAATAAAATATAAATAAATAAATAAATAAATGGATGAATAGTACCTCAAAATTGCACGTAAGAGTAAATGTACTTAGTTACTTCCCACCACACAGTTACTTGACGGTTAGCTATTGCTTTATTTACAGAGCTAATGTTACCTGTTCAGGTGTGTGGTAAAGTGCTGCTTGCTGGTTCTTCTTACTCCGTTTTTCAGCTGGTTTTTCCTCCGTTTGTTCACCTCCGCTGACAGACCGAATTTAAAGAGAAATTACCAACACACAGCAAAAACGATGCATTTAACCAGATAAACGAGTTGCGTGTGTGACTAACCACGTTAAGCTAACCATGGGCGCAACCAAGTGTACAGCTGGGAGAGGGGAGTCAGGGACTTCTGTTTCCCTTAGCAAACGGACGTTAATAGAAGATAAGACAAGACACAGATTCATTGACTGGATTTATAAAAGGAGAACATACTTAATATACTGTATATTGTGAGGTTAAAAAATTGTATTTTCTCTGTTTTGGGGGGGGAGATGCCCCCCACCTCAAAGAATGAGTGGTTACGCCCAGCTTCCAGTCATTGATTCATTTTTGAAAATTTGCAGTTATTTCCCACTATATGTTAAGTTTATTTCAGGAGACTCACAGGATTATAGCGACAGAACCAGGCAGAGATCAGTGGTTTAAAATCAAGATTTCATATTCAGTTGTTGTTTGTTGTTGTTGTTGTTGTACAACTCTATGATTTCATTCACATTAGCCGTTTCAAATGCACAGACTTTGATTTTGACATGAAAATGCTTTGGGTATGTAATTTTTCCCTATTGGAAGCTATCCGATTCTCTACTACTGGAAAAGGCATAATTCCAATTGGTAGGTGCGCAAACAGTAAGCACCTAACAAAGCAAAACAAAGTGGATGGGGCAGCCACTTTCTTGGAGAAATCACAATATAAATTCAAATGGTTAATGCCATCCTCAAAACTATGTTCTAAACATACCATTTGTCATATATAAATATCATAGAATTGTGGGAAATTGACTTTTTGGAGAGGGCTTTCATTTGGACCCCCTTTGTCTAAACCGTGGTTATGTAACTTTCATTTGTTGCATTTGTTTGTGGCACTTTGTGTGTGTATAACTGAGTGTAACGCTATGAATGTCAGTCAATGAATGTCCTCAAGTGTGGTGTGAACAATTTCCTACACGGTCAGACAACATGACAATCTAATTCTTAATTGAGCATAACTCCAGCCTTAAAGACATCACTGCTACAACAGGTCACTTGTCAGAAAAGAGTAACACACAGTAGATTGTTTTAAATGTTTGAATAAATTACCAATGCTGTTATTGTTCTGATGAGGAAAGTCTTTCCATCTGATGTATACTGTTGTATGGCCTTCCCGTCTGCCATAACTTTCTGCCTCTTCGTCTCCGTCTAGTCAAACACACAGAAGTACACTCAAATAAAAACCATTTCCTTTATTGTTCTCTGTCTGGCACAGAATGGGATTGATTGAATTGACTGTGGCCACAACAAAGCAGCTCACAGGAAGGAAGCTGATACAAAGAGACGAACGGCTCTAGATGGTGGAAGCAACCATCTTGACCTGCTTCCATCTCCCATAAATACTTGTTGCTCGTTTTTCATCTTGTAATGATTGATCAAAAATAAAAACAGCCAGAATGAAGGGATGCGCAAAACACAGAAGTAATCCATTTTAGACACCCTGGAGTAACAGGGCTATTGACAGCTTTACTAAAAAAACACCACATATAACTGCATCCAAGAAACACACAGGTGCATTTCCCAAGCAGGAATATAAAGGAAAATCAATTCTATTGTTTGGCAGAGCTTTAGTTAAAAATACATACATACATAACACAACAGAGAGTTTTTCCCATGACAACTTTCCCTTCCTGCTCATATGTTTTAATCTTTGCAGTTTTCCCTACTCCTGCTTCTTTATTCCGTCCTGAAGCCCATTCTCTATTCTGATTAATTTCACCAGTATCAGCCAGCAGTTAAAACCGCATGTCTAATTAAGGCATTGTGCCCGTGGAATCTTCTTTTCAGTAATTGCCCCAGTGCTCCCAAGCTTAAGTTGTGTATCTAGGTCAGAGCAGCGGTTAACCCTGGGGTACAGTGTTGTATATGGTTTCAGGGTGTATGAGAGCCTTTCTGATCATACTGTGATTCCCTAGATCTTTACGCCTCTCTATTGCTGCTTCTTCACACCACGGTTGATAGGAGCACGCTCTAATGTGCTCGGCTGTTAAATACCATGCAGGGCAATCAGCTACAAAGCGGCGTGTTGCGCGAGAGATGTGTAAAAACGAAACTTGTGGCTCATCCCACTCCTCTGGGACGTGCTACAGGCTCCCACTAATATGTGTTTGCTCATATTCTAAGAGCTGTAATGAGCTGTATTATATGCACAGTATATAAGTCATTAAAACTGTATGCAATCCACCATTACACAATTTCATAAGGGGTATTATGGGTTTCTACTTGTCTCCCCCTTCCCCCCATGGGACCAGGTGTGAGGAGTGGTAAATTGAAAGGTCCCAGGCAATCATCCAGGAGCCCCACTCAGCTCAGTCAGCTGGGGAATTCAGTGTAGGCTGGGATGAAGGACCAGCCAGCATAACTAATATAGCTCAGCCTGCCAAGGCTGTACAGTAGCCATAATACCTCCTGCTGCTCCCATACACAGCAAAATGTGATCGACTGCACTCACCGCAGCACCGGCCAAGCTGCTGCCTGGCCTGTGCTGTACGTGTCCGTCACGACCAGTTTTGTTGGATCTCGTTTGAGAGACGAACAATGGAGGCTGATGCTGTGTGGAATGGGATTTTGGTGAATCATCCTTGTTTGCCTCCGCTTAGTATCTCACATCCACCATGGGAGAAACTGAAGTTTAATGTACCGCAATGCAGCAACATATCTCGAGTCAATGGCCAAAATTTCTCCGCAACAATTAAAACTCCTGTGATGTATGATCCAGACTGAGCATCGCTACCCGATACTGAGCCATGCATCTTTGATACAACATAAGATTGAAGCATAATAAGGAAACAGTTACTGCACTTTTAAGCTTCACATTCACATGATACGTATGAAGTTTACACTGATAATGGTGGCATAGTTACTCCTCCCAGCACTTTTTAAAGAAGGGGACCTTGAATTCAGATGGAAATAAACATCTCATTTCTAGTGTGCAACCAAAGAGAATCCAGTCCTCCACACAGAAGATGTGGCATTCGTGAACCTGTAATCCATTCCTTATACTATTTCACTTTTGGTTTTGGAAATGCCTGCAAAAAGACACCACTCTTCAAACTCTTTAAATACTAAACATGTGTCAACATGTAAAGAAATCCAAAGCTTAACAGGTCTGTTTGCCAAATTACAATTGCTAAGCCATGACTGGACAATCACTGTTCAAGGGAGGGGTTTAAAGGAAGTTCAGTTCGCAGTTTAATACATGATGAGGCTGTGACCTCAGTTTGCGGTGGTGACTCACTTAGGGATTGACAGGAGACCTTTATCCTACAGGATCAGCATGCCCACTGTGTACAAACACCATTCATGTCCCAGCACGGTCACTGAGCTCTCACCTTGTTTTCAGTACGAGCCTGATTGCTGTCTTGCTGTTGTCTAGACGAGATGATCTTGGCTCAGCCGTCCCCTCACCACTCCCACCAGGCTGATGGAAAATCTGGGCATGCCTGGTTCCTTACATGTTTCATTTCTCATTCATTTGGTCTTTTTCTTTTCATTTTGTGACACTGAAGTTTACCTTAATTTTTTAATTGAATTGGGATAAGCAGTAGGATGACAATTTGATTATCATATGTATCATTATTTATTAACAAATAAGATCTTTTCTGAGCAGATTCATGTAGAGGTTCTGTAGTATTTTTTTTTTTTTTACTGTACAATATTGCAAATGTTTGGAGGTAAAACAAAGTTAGCAGTGAAAACCATTGCTCTTTGCCAAGACAGCTGTTGTTGTTAGCTGATTTCTCAGGAGCTGAAGATGGTATTAAAAAGTCTGAACCCAGACGTAGAAATGTGTAAAGGATTATTCCACTTGTCACAATTTGGGCCTTATTTTTCCAGTTTTAGTGAAGTGCTGCATGTTTGTTATTACTGCAGATGAATAGGCAGATAGTTTAGGTAGCTGGGAATACTTGAAATAGCTTATGTAAGATCAGAGTTTATTTTGAAAGCTTTGGCAGGCTAACGCTGCCTGTCGTGATCGCTTATATGTGTTTTTGCCAAAGTCTGCATTTCTCTAATCTTTAAACTGGAGGTGGCAAATGCAATTCTAACACAGAACATTTAAGTGGTTTAGATAATTAGATAAAAATGTGGTTGAACTGTTGGCCTGTTTACAACCTGTCTGAGTGTCTGACTGCTTGGTTCTTGCTCTGTCGACTCTTTTGTAGTGATGCTGCAGATCCTAGAAATTACTGTGTTTTTCATCATAACTGACAGAAACAATGACCAAAACCATGAGCGAGACCCAGGTTATAATAAATCAGAATTATCCTTTTGAAGTCAAAACACTGAAGACTAATTAATCTGATTTATGTATTTCTGTAACCTACTTGGTTTGATTGGCTTCTCATTCGTGTGTTTTACATGAATCAGTGTGTCCTGTTGAGAGTGCAGCTGCATGGTACCTTGACCTGCATCATCACTCATCACCTGACTGACAGTTTCCACATGCGTCCAGCAGAGGAGGTCATCTGTCAGTGAGCCATGGCTCATTACATAACTGTTGTCAATCACAGCTGTGCGCCAAACAAACTCTTAATCCGTCTCACTTGATCTGCTTTTCTCTTTTGACTGAAACACTCTTATCAGGAACCTGTCCCCCAGGGAGACAGAACCCAGGCCATTTCTGCACCGTGACATATGCCTGATATGTAGCAGAGCTTCATTAACCCCGGAGATCCCAGACCCGATATTAACATTTAGCCCCTCTGACAGATGAGACGCGGAGCCAGGGCCGGACACAGTGTCAGCCCAGTTATGTTGTGTCAAAATTATGATCGACTGATGTGGGTTTTTGAGGTCAGATAAGACTCTTCACGTTTCATCATTTTCTGGCTGAGAAGTCTTCAGAGTTTCCCCAGGCGTGTTTTATTCTTGTTAGGGCTGAAAATAGTTTCACACACCAGATGGATTGGTGAGATTATCGCACTGTGAGAAACATTTCACTCAGCATTATCAGCTGCTCAAACTGATCACAACACCGACGTAACTTATTGCTGCTTTAGCTGTTAAACAACCTTACACAGCTTAGAGCAAGAAAGCAGTTATTTGTTACACGATGACTCAGGATTTATTCAGGTTTACTCAGTATTTGCAGCAAACAGTCAAATCGCATTTGTCCATTTAATTGGCCACACCAAGAGATGCATAGTAATGACATCATGGTAACAAAGCAAATGTATTATTTGTGGTTTTCTACAGTAATTGCAGTGATGAACATTCTTGGTCAGGTTTCTGCTAACTGTTCCTGGGCCAGATTTAATCAAGAAACTAGAAATACTGCTTTGTGGTGGTGCGACATGAGGTGATTTTGACCTTTGAGCAGTGACCACCAAAATCAAACTCATTCATCTTAAAGATGTTAAGATATTCTACTGAAAACCTGAAAACGTTCACCTCTTAGCACTGGATAAAAAAGTAGGGGAATCAGTTGGATTCATACTCTGGAGTTTTGTCTGTGCAACATTCCGTTTAAATCCATCCAGTATATTTGTGAAGATATTTCAGCCTGGACCGAAGCAGCTGACTGAACGACTCTGCCAGAGCCGCACCACTGGCCTGGTTTGAAAATCTACAACTCAAATGCACATGTCTGCATGTTTTACTTTAAAGACACTGTGTACAGAGCCATTGTTTTGCTCTTCTGATCTGCTGTTTCTATAAAAATGTTTTTTTTAGCTGAATGCACCAGGGACATTGTGTTCTTGATTTGTATTTCAGGCTATGATTAACTTTTCTCTATAGATTTAAAGCATTTGATCCGGCTGCACATATTGTTCATGAAATACTGAAATCAGTTCAAGAAAAGGATTTAAAACAACAGCAGCAGAGAAAATCACTTGGGTTACTTGCTGCATCACATTTAATAAGGTGGACCATACAGGGATGTCTGCCTGCCTGACAGGACTGTCTTACTCCTTGGTGAGGTCCCTCTAGTTAGCTTGGCTACCTGTCAGCTTTTGCATCTTAGCTAAGGTGCAGAGTCTTATCAGTGTCAGAAACTATTTTATTTCAATCTGCCACAATTCACTTCATATTTCTCAGGAGCCCTAGTTAAAATCTTTCTCCCCTCATGCACAGGTCTGATTGTGCCACATTCATATCAGCCTGTCCCCTGAGACAAATCAGTGCCATCGTCATTATGATGATAGTTTCACAGCTTAAGAGGAGCTTAGCTGCTGATGAGTTGCCCTGTTACAATTCAAAAGGGTGTCCTCTTTTGTCACAGCCCGCTGTTACTGTCTTCACCTATCTTTTCCAGCAGTCTGGAGATCTACCACTTCATTGCTCAAGTGTCTCCTTCAGTCCCCATCACTTCTCTTACTTAAGAGTCCAGACTACCAACCAGTTGTTTACTTACAATTCACGTCTTTGCTTCTATTTACACAGCTCTGTCTTATTTAGTCCTCTCAGCCCAGTCATTTCCTTTTTCTCTACCTTACAATGTCAGACCCTCTTATCAATTCACTCCTCTATTGTCCTCTGCAACATATCTCACCCACCTTTGTAATTCAGGGTGACTTACAACCCAGCGTATTATCTGTCCTGAAATCTGTCTGCCGCCACTTTGTTTATTTCCAGGTGAGACACAGCGTCTTTGTGAGAGATGTCGCAGAGGACCGAGACACATTTCTTCAGTGTCCTTGTTTGACAACATGCAGACAGTGTCCGGAAATCTCAGGGTAATGAGGAAGAGACGGTGAGAGACACATTCTCTCAAGCAGGAGAGTTGCTGAGCATTAGTCTGGAGGTGGAGAGAGAGCCAACAACAAACACCACCCACATGAAGTATGCGTCTAATGGATGCAATTTAATCCTGTCAAAAAATTATGGAAGAACAGGATGAAGTCTTTGAGAAGCATTCATGTGTTTAATGCCATACAATGCTCTCATTAAAAAGGGTAACTACACCCTCAAATCCCTCCCTACATAAATTGGAACAGAGGAGTGGGAAAACAACGACTGTAGATGAGAGGTGTGGCCTTGTGGGTACGTAGTGTGTGACACAGAGGGTCAGGGGACATGGTGGAGACCGATTGACCATCTGTCAATGCAGCATGGACAGCAACGTAGAGCCGGTAGTCCGAGCTAACCTGCCATGAGAAGCTCCTTTCAGACTCTCTGTTTCTCTGCTGGAGGGAGCTGGGAGTCACTGTGTTGGTGACGGTGTCGTAGCTGAGTTAACAGCTGTACTACAAGAGGCTCTCTGGCCTGAATGTCAGTAGCTGTAGCCCTCCTGCTTATTGCAGTTAATGTTTGTAATCCCTAAATATAAAAAAATAAATAAACTCTGATTATAGGTCTGTTATGGACAGGCCCCGTGTGTTGTGTTTACTGCCACAGCAGAGAAATTAATGCCACACACGCCAACAAGACTCTCAAAATATATGAAAATCCAATAGTACATCACTGGAGCCACCCACTGATGTCGCTGCAGCTGTAAATTTAAAGGACCAGTTCAACTGAAAGGGTGTGATGTTGCTGAATATCGGATGTTGGTGGCTTTTTCCACTGGGTAGAGAAAAACCAGACCAATCAAGCCTTGCAGGAGGATCCACAGCAAGCTAGCTACTTGGTAGAGCCTGGGCGATTCTGAGTTTTGTGGCTACTGCCAGTCAGGAAGTAAAAAATTCCAGTCAGAGTTCCAGTCACAATTTGTAATTTGGATTTTTTTCGTCTTTGGAAACTCTTCAATGCATTTGCAGCATGCAAACATAATTTCCTCTTTCATCAATTCTTGAACTATACTTGAGGGCCATGCATCGCAAATTGATCTGCAATTTGCAGGTGACAGTTATTTGTGAAATGGGATAACGCTTTAAACAAGGCTCACAGATTGCACCGGTGAAATGGACGCTATGTGACCAGGTTTCAGCTGTCCAAGTGCCCAGGATCAGGAGAACCCAATTCAATGGAGGGGAAGAGGATTTAATTTCATTTTTATCAATTTCATTTTATGAGCCAGGCTCATAATTTTTGACAGATATAGGTGGAGTCACTCTGTGCTGACACATTGTGACCTTGATTTGAACATTTTCCCGTTTCAAAATGTACTTGAAGCACGCTCCAAGGAGACATTTTTTTTTTAAATTGCACACAGTAAATTTTCCATATTGGTGATGGTGCTGACAACACAGAGAGAGACAGTAATAGCCTGACTGAGTGAGTTTAAAGAATTTAAATTAAATGCTTTCGACCTTTTAAGGCAGTTCAGTGTCCAAAACGTGCTTATATTTAACCGTCCTTGGTGGCACAGTAAAACAGCAACAGCTGACTACACTGCACAACCAACCTTTATGAACAGTAAACATCCTGAAACAATCACCTCGAGTATCTATGCTGAATTGCTGCCACAGGAGCTGGAGTATTAAAGCTGGGAGCTCCTTTTACTTCAGGGCCTCCGTGACTTAATGTGCTGACGGCTGCTTTTTACTGCTGAGAGAACAGCAAAGTGTTGACTGCCACACAGCTGCTGCTGCTGCTATGGCAAGGAGAGAAAATGTCTACCACATGTACAGGTAACACCCACACGTGAAAGTCGTCTCCGATATCTTCCCATTCACTCCTGTGGGAAACAGCAGCATTAAAGCAGAAAGGGATGCCAAAGCAGAAAATGATGACCTGTGTGGGAAAGTAAGTTATAAAACATTAGCTCCCTGTAAATTCACAGTGGTGGTACAGACAGCAGTCTGCTTACCTCTGCCAAACAGCGAACTGATGGCCAGATTGGCATGAACTTTTCTCTGCGCATTCACATTCCCAGAGGAGGAAACCTATTGATTTTGACCCTGTGACCTTTCCCTGTGACCTTTACTCTGGTGCCATCATTTCAGTTCACACGTTTAGTTTTCAAATGAGCAAGTATTTCTTTTCTTTGTCTCTAATCGTTAAAGAAATCATCTTTTACACTTCACACAATCACTCCAAACACTCAGAGAAACATTATTAGTTGATTAGTAACTGTACAGAGACAGCTATTCATCAGCCCTGGTCTAATGTCCTCTGGGGCTGATTGAATCTCACTAAATTTCCACCCAAAACAATCACATAATGAAGCCAAGTGCTTGGCTTTCCAACAAGAAATACCACTATTTGCATATCCAATTGATTTAAAGCGTCCATTATTTTCATCAACTTCTTACTCCCCAAAGGGGAGGCTAGGTTTAATTGAATTAGCCGAGCACCAACCAGCAGTAAGATGGATACAGCAGTCCCCATGTTACTTGGTCATACATCTCAGGCCAGCGCCAGGGTCTAAGTGAACCGAAACTAAAAGCTTATTGACCCTCTGTAGCTGCCATATTGGCTAATATCTCATCTGCTGCATGGGGGTGGATAATGGAGCTTGTGGACAATACAGCTGTGAAGTATGGAGCATATAAAAGAATCATGTGATCCATTCATGAAAGGAGCCATATAATACAGAGAAGTGCTACAGAACATGTACTGTTAGTTATCATGTTCATCTCAGCTGCTGCCTCAGTCTCTCTTCACAGAGGATTCTTGAGTTCAAAAACTGTTTTTTTAGACTATTCTAATACACCATGTTTATATTTTAAAGCCCATGATTAAAGGGTTCTTCATCCATATTACAAAAATACACATTTTCTCACTTATGAACAGTCACATCAGTTAATTATTTACTATTAGGTTTGGTGTTGTATTGAATCTGAATGCAGTATCAAAGCAGCTTATTGAATTTAATCCTTTTGAATCTCTCATGAAATTTAATGACATCAAATTCAATAAGGTTTAACTCCCAACATTTTAAAGTGACTACAACTAAAACTACATGATTTAATTCAAATCTTTGATCACTCTCAACCAGATAGACCTAGAAAAGAGACGAGATATGAACAGATGTAATACATGTGTGCTTAACATTGGGGGTTGCCCTATTTTGTTGCTTAGAGGTAAAGGTAACGACCGTGTACAGCAACGTCTCTGGTATTTTTCTGGACGGGGACCTTTGTTGCAAGTCATACCCCATCTCTTTCTATCCTTTAATTTCTTGTCATTTCTATACTGTCGTCTGTCAAACGGCATTGAGCACCCACACAAATAGGTTTAAAAAATGTGTGTGTAATTTCAAGAGTGAGATTCTGATTCCTGAAACTGTCAGCGAAGATTCACTTTATCTCTTTGTGGATTTTGTTGGACAAGCAAAAGACATAGGCCACTTGCAGATGCACAGTGAAGTGAAAGGGTGATGATTCTTCTCCCTCCCAAACATTCTTTACAGAGAGTTCTTCAACAGCAAAACAGCCAAAGGTTTTATTAGTTAATTAGCTAATTAATTAGCTGCAGCTCCCATAATCTGTTGCTGGTAATGTTTGCCATTCGGCCTGGTAAAAACGACGGTAGACGCCACCTAGAAATGAGACGCCTGCAAACATTAACTTAATGTTTTGTACTTTGCTGAAAAACAGGTTTGAGAGAAAAAAAAATGTTTGTTAAGACATTTGTTAGGGTGAATCTGGGTATTTTGTCAGCCTGGAACCAGATTACAACCCGAGCCATGCAAACAGTTTTGATATTTAGACACCGCTAGAGAAAAGACAGTGCATGTGTTCTCATTTGGATGAAACAACCTCTGAAATCAGAACCAGTGTTCTTGGCCTGATGCCCATTACCTGTATCATTTTTCCATCTATTAGCTTGTCATGTCAAAATGCTCAAGGACCCTCGATCCTGATCTAAATGAACAGCTCTAACAGCCTTTGACACAATCATTTCTTACATTGTCTGACATTTGACTTTAATTCCTCCACTGCCATTTTCATTAGGCAGCTAACCAGGTGTTCTGATCTCAGACAAAATCCATCTGCTGTGACTGCGGATCACCATTTACCTCCCACCCTCATCCTCTCCACTTGTCACCTCACCCTGGGCTGATATTGTGCAGATGTATATTACTGGTATATACAATGGGGTCTCAGAGGCATAATCCCTGTCTGTTCCATCTGGCTTTGGCAGTGCTACCTTGAAACAGGCTGGCTTTGATTTTTCCTCCCAGCCCTATGACTGTCCTTGCTTTCCTGTTACACTCCTATCTGCTGTGTAATTGGCGAGTGCGCCCCACCACCTGAGACTCCCTTTAACCTCCCAAAAAACAAGAGAAGAGTGAAAGGAGGGGGATGAGATTCTTTCTCCACAAAATCAGCTTGTTGAAAAGTAGGCCACTGAGTCGGATGGCACTTTTGTGATGGTGGCTGGGATCCCAGAGAACGCTGTCACACACTGCCTGCTGGGTATTGCACGTTTTCAATGAAGAAAATGTATTATAACATAAAGCAATCAGAATTTTGTTTTCTTGTCATTTATGGGCTTAAGGTGGACTGTTTTACATTTTGGGCTAATAGAAAAAATCAAACATTGGAGCATTCAAATATGTTGAATGTATAATGTCTTATTTTATTCCATATTCATTTTCTACACCAGAAGACCTGAACCCAACCCTGTCTCCTAGAAATTATGTTTCACACCACAAATTTAGCACAGCAAATCAAAAAATGTTTTTAATGAACTAAGTCACAAGTTGTTCACACCTAAACTATGTGCTAAGGGAGTTTAATGAGTTGAGACTCATGACATCAGTATTTAGAAAATCTTGGCTCTGGATGGCAAAGAGTGATTTTCCCTTTCAATCATTTATAGAAGCATGAAAAGAGAGAAATCCTAAAGTAATGATATATTTCTTTAACAGGATTGCATATATTTCTTATAATCTATCCTGGTAATCATCTCATTGGAGCAATCCAAAACTGGCAGGCTTAATCGCCCTAGTTACGGTTACTAAGCTATAATTGGACAATCAATGTTAGTGGGAGGGGTTTACTGAAAAGTCTGTTGTGTTTCTTTGTTCCCCAGTACTCCTGTATATATGTAAATTGAGACTACTGGGTGTTAGTTTGCCTCTAAGGAACAATTATTGGTAAGATCTCTAAAGCCAATAAACTCATCAGATGGGTGCTGATTTCTTCACCCATTCTGCTGTCCTGTTACAGCCTGCAGGAGCTGTGAAAACAGCATGTTTAGGATTGATTAATGATATGTGTGGAACTGGAGCTCTAAAAGCCCGAGATGGGGCAAAAGGAGTAATGACTCCCACAAACTGGCTCAGAGGAAGACAGCGGCAAGTCTCTCCATTAGCCGGGGAGGTAACGAGTCAGTGATGCACTTTGGACATTATTGTCAGCCGTAAATCACATTTAAGGGAGGATGAGTTTCTACCTGAGGTGGGATTAGTTTATTAGGAAGAGAAGCTCTGACATTCAGCAATGACACATTGAAAGACTGACACACAGTCAGCGCTCTCTTACAAACCCTGTTACCACTCGTACACTCATGTTGACATTTATGGAGCAGAGACATGCTCACTCACACTCACTCACTCACTCACTCGCTCGCTCACTCACTCACTCACTCACTCACTCACTCACTCACTCACTCACTCACTCACTCACTCACTCACTCACGCACTCACTCACTCACACCCCAGACACTCACAAACAAGCTTTCACTGGAAATGCACTTTCTCAACCTTGAAAACGATTGTCCATTTCACCAAATGAGGCGCATTAGGGCTGTGAGTCATTATAGGCGCTCATAATCAGAGCGAGCAGACATCATCAGCGGTGGGAAACATGGAGGAGATGAGATAACGAGGGTCTGTAGGGAAGCAATGATAAGAGGACAACCTCAGAGGCTGTGGTCAACCAACGTGTCGTACGGCGGAGGGCTGAGGGTGGACTGGATGTGATGAGCCCTGTCCTCTTCAGTGAGCTGGACAATGGGAGACGGGAGTCCTCTGTGTGTGTTTGTGTGTCTGTGTGTGTGTGAAGGGAGCAGTATGTCCATGGTTTGTCCACAAACCAGATAATTGAGGCAGAAGGTTGATGGAGTGTGCAGGTCAAAGTGGGAAACGCAGAGAAGCCAAAAATCAAACGGGGGGCCAGTTCGTCCACCACTCCCCACTCTGACAGCCCTCATGGAAGTAGATGTCTTCACATGCCTCTAAATATGTGTTTTATGGTATTAAATGGAAAATTTACATAAAATATACAAGGGCCACTAAATGCCAATAGTTTAGAGTACAGATGCATTTCTATTTCCACAAACATGAATTAATAAATGTCACAAAATTGAGACCTTGGAATAATAATTCATTAGAATATAAATATCAGTGACAGATATTTGTAGCTTTAGCTTTGTAGTTTGGAACAAAATGTGCATTTATTTCACTTCACCAGCCATGATGTGCATTTCAGCCACTCTTAACCAGCATGTGGCCATGTACACATGAACATATTACCCCATTAAATCACAATATTGAGATGTGTGTACAGAATAGTGTCACACCACGATTGTACATTTGTCCCGTGTGGTTGAAATGAAAAGCAAATTACACTGTAATTGTAATTATTCAAGCTTGAGTTTTCCTATTTTGCGGTAATTAGTAAATTACTGTCTTTATTTTGTGTGAACAATAAACACTCTATGGTACTAACACCAGTACTCTGTGAGCAGTGGTGCACTTTGTGCTCATACAGGAATGCATTTTATGCAGCACATGTCATTTTAAAGACCAGACGTTCACAAATGGACCTTTCCTGGTGAACGTTGCTGCAGCCAACGTGTTGCTTTCTAACACTGTGTCTTCAAGGAGGCACGTTAGTGTCAGAGCTTCATCTGTGATGTAACATGAGCCATTACGCTGCCTGTGTAGACAGCTGGATTTAACTGAAATGGAAGTGTATCTGTTCTATCAGACGCGTGTGAGATGTAAGACTGTAAAAAACATGGCTGAAAGTCCTCCTGTGTAGACACAAGTGACAACAAGTGGAGTGAAAGTTGAGTCGAGTTCATCGTGCTGGCGATAAGGGCTTTCGGGATAAGTTGCTAGTAGTTCATAAGGCCATGAGGCTTAGTGGTAATAAAATCCACTCAACCTAAAAACTAATGATTTTACCTGTGCTGTGACACTATCATCAGGGTGAGTGGGGTTTTTTCCCTAATCACTGAGCGTTATATAATCATCAAGTTTTTCAAAATCATCTAAAATCAAATCAGAAACGTTCCTGTCAGGCATAGGGCTTGATCTGCCACAGGCTCAGGGAACGAGGTGAGAGCAGGAAGGCCTGGAAGGCATAAATCAGGGCAGCTACGTGGTTTAACAGACATGTACTGTATTTAAAGTGTGCCACCTACTGAAACTTCAGCCTCATCGACTGGAAAACCCATCACACACTGACAGATGTGTGTTCTGTCAGAAATATAAAACAACCACAGCTACAAGGAGCACTTTCAAACGTGACAACATCTGTGATTGTGATGCTTTAATACAAAGCATATGGAAGTGCTGCCATTCTTTCACACTGTGTGTAAATGAACTGTATATATGATGTATGTGTGTGGGTGTGTGTGTGTGCTTTACGTGTGTGTATGCGGCCACCGTCGGTGACGAGAGAATAGTTATGTAAATGAATGCATTTTAGGGGTGAGAGGGATGAGTCGGCTGCCAGCATCTGTCACAGTCTGTCCGTTGGTTACAGCTCAGAGTCATTCAGCACATGAATCAACAAAGACAGAGAGGAATAGGAGAGGAGAAGGAGAGAGGAAGCAAGGAAGGAAAGGAAGTGACTCACCTGCCTCGACCGTTAAATTTCTCCACTCGCGTATTTCACGGCCTGTGAGGCCTGTCAGGCAGTTTTAATCAAACAGAAACAACACAGCAGACTTCTTCACATTTATAGTGGGAATCTGTTTTGCAAATCACACCCCAGCACGCAGATAAGTGAGTAGCAAATGTAGAATTCAATCAGCTAAATGACCCTAAAGGTGTTTTGCAGACACATAAACAGTGTGTTTTTATTCAAACGAGCCTGTCAGATAATTGAGGAAAAATGTGTCCAGCATACTACAATACCCCTGACTATAAACCATTTTTATTTTCACTGTTATTACCTACATTATTTAAATCTGTCTGCCTCAACTGTGACACATCATACAATTAACCAGTCAGGCACTGTAATAAAAGTGGTCTATAAAACTGTAATTAATCATCAATAAAATATTATTAACCTCATTTCATAATCCTTTCCATTATTCCCCTTTTTTCTTTTATTTCTCTATATCAACAAATGGGAACAACACTTGGAGGTCAGACTGCAAAGGTTGCTGGTTTAAATCCTTGGGAGTTGAGAAAGAAGTAGTGGTAGCAGCATTACTGTATGTAGCTGCGTCCTATTTCAGGTGCAGGAGCCTTAAAAATCACACGGGTGGTCAAACACATCCATATAACTTGTAGTTATTTGATGTGAATATATCCAGTCTGCAGCAGTTTATACATCGCTGGCATTATGTCCATGGTGTACTAACTTTCACCTGCTGCAGTCTGTAGCTCAAATCTATAGGAGTGAAGTATATACACCAGTAACTTGTATGCTCATACTATTTCCCTATTTAACAAGTTGAGCGGTATCACCTGAATACACCATTAAACAACTGACCTGCAGGCTGAGATTTATGGACTATGAGATCTGACTGCTGCTAAGGACAGGCTGCTTGTGTTCTCCAAAAACAAATATATTTCTCCTTCTTGGAGGACTTTCAAAAATAAAACAGAGCTCATCCATCTGTTATTATGTATTCGGTCCAGAAATGTGGTGCTTCAGATGATCCTGACCCTTTGGACGCAGCCTATGACCGTACAGAGCAGCTTCAAGTGTGAATGTGTTTACTGTAACGCAGCGTGCTGCTGGGAAATAGCACAGTCCTTTGTCAACTTCCCTCGTAAACATATACGAATAAATCAAATATGAAAGTTATGACTTTCCCCAACTCTGCGTTTGACCTCACTCGGTAGCAGCTCCCTCACCCTGACAGTCCATCACCTGAACTGACTATGCAAACCAGCTGTACTGTTAGGATGAGACGCCTCCAATATTTATCACTCTGCCTCTGCTGCTTATCCTCACATATTCATGAACACACACGAGACACCTGAGATCTTTTTTTCAAGGACCCTTCGCAAGGTCGTCACATGTGACCGGAATCTACCGCACTGCTCATCCTTGGAGTTTTTCTTCTCTGGCTTTGGGGCAGAAAACGAGTCAAGCAGCAGCCCTGGCCCTCGGTGAGATTCTGGTCTGAGTGCACCCTCCTCCCTCCTCCCTCCTCCTCCCTCCTCCTACAGTAGCACTATAGATCAACCTGAAGGTGACAGAGAGCCTGGATCAGGATAACAGGCCTGAGGATGCAGGATCAAACAGTGTGTGTGTCACATGTCCATGTACTGTGGACACTGCAACCCAGTACTGATTATCTGTGGTGCCCCGTGGGAGTGACACACACACACACAGACACACACACACACATACACACATACACACATACACACACACACACACACACACACACACACAGTGCGGATATGTTGGATGTGATGGCAAGCAGAGGCAGTGCATACATCACTGATATTAATTATGATGATTGTAGTTCGACAAATGTGAAAGGGGCTGAAATTGAACGACCGTATTGTATCACTTCTGGGGGTACAGCAGCATGAAACTGCTGCAGTGTGTGTGTGTAAGTGTATGAGTGTGTGTGTGTGTGTGTGTGTAATGGGGTGGTGTAGGTCAGAGGAAGGGGGAGGGCAAGGAGGAAAGAATGATGACTTTTAATCTCATGGGACAAACGTTTGCAGTCCCACAGCCTCCCTCTTTCACTCACACACACACCCCCCACCATGTCGCTCCATCACACACACCCACACATACACACACACACACACGCACGCACACACACACACACACCATTTCTCACATTATTATTCATATCTACAGTATGTAGTTAGAGGAAATTACTGATGGACATCGCAGTGTGCTGTATATCCTCAGACAAGCACGTCCGCACAATACTGACACGATGATAAAACCAGACCCAAACATCAGTGACTCTGGGACAGTCTGGATATTTTCACACCTCCAACAGTTTAACCACCCTCACAGATTCCTCTGAGTCTCTGTCCCTGATTGAAAGCTGTCCTGCCCACTCTGACCCGACACCAGCAGAGTAATTCCCCTGGCAGCAGTTACATGGAGGCGCTATCTGTCTGTTTTTTTTGGACTGATAAACTTTTACTGTCAGCAGCTATTTTTTCTCTCCTTTCATGGAGGAAGGATGGAGGGAGGGTGGGGGTGGGGGGGGGGGGGCGGGGGTCTTTCTGAAGAGGTCCCAGATGTTATGGCCAAAAAAATAAATCATGTATTTATGCAGGAATTAAAAAAACAAAAAATGGGGACTGCTCCTCTGTGTCATGACTAGCCCCTAAGGGGGGCTTCTGTTAATAGTTCCTGTTTTATTTTGAAATCATGGCCCTTGTGTATCTTGTCTTGTTCTACTTCCTGTCTTTGTCTTGTTTCCCGCCTTTGTGATTGTCTGCCCCACCCTAATTGGGTTCACCTGTTGCCCATAGCCTTGTGTATTTAAGTCTCGTCGTTGGCCTGTGTTCTGGTTTGTTCCATGCCTGTTCCCATGCCTGTGTCAATACCCAAGTCTGTTCCTGAGTCTGTGTCTTCCTGGTGTTTGTTCCCGTACCTGTGCCTTGTGTTTTTTCCCCACCTCATGGACTTACATTGGTTTCCTGTTTTCAAGTGAGGACTTTTGTATTTTTGGTTATTTGCGTTTTGATTCTTGGCCTTGGACACTTGCAGTGATTTTTGGTTAATTAGACTTTTAGTTCTACCATTCTGCCTGTCTTGAGGGTTTTTGCGTTTGGGTCCTAATCCTTGTCCCCCATCGTGACACTCTGTTTGGGTTCTGGAGTTTACATTTTTAAAAGTAAAAAAAAAAAACTGGGGAGGGTGCAAACTTTCTTTTTAAACCTACAGTCTATAGCCTCTTTTCGTAGTTATTTTATTATACATTGAATTCTTAGCAACTTCTCCAGGTTCCAGACATCTGTGACATTATGCACTCCCTGCAGAGTTTCATTCAAGCTGACTGGATCCTGCCTCAGATAATTTTTATTGTACGACTCAGAGCAGAAATGATAAGAAATTCACATTAGAGCAGCAGAAGAGACGGGCTAAGAGGTAAGTGGAACAGATAAAGAGGTGTTGGAATTTAATAAATACATTTAAAACTAGAAATTAGGGAAATTAAATGCTACATACAAAACCTACATTTACAAAAAAAAACTGACTATATGACACTTGTGCAATATTTGTGCAGAAATCAACATATAGTAGGAAGTGTTTGGCACTATGCTGTATATAACGTGCAGTGCATGGTATGTAATATACACAATGTGTGGTGCAGATGCAGGTGTGTTGTTGTGAGGTGCAGCATTAAAGGCAAATACTGGAAGTTTTCATTTCACTTTATAATGTTAATGTCCAAATATGTACTTTTGTATACAACATAGAATTCAGCGAGTGAAATCCTCACTTTATTTATATCCTAAGGTTGGAAAACTGGTCACAGAAAAGAAAACGTTCTTCAGGCAGAGCGAGAAAAAAAGCTTTATTGAAAACCTTTGTTTTATTGATGCAATCAATGTTTCCCTCCACACCAGAAGTATTAAATGACACAGTTAAACTGCCAGCAAATACGAAGAAAACACCCACTGCAATGATTTGACAGTGACGAATTATTGTGGTGTGAACTATCACATAGTATGTTGCAATCCTATCAATAGTCACAGATAAGGATACTGTATATAAAAAAGAATTCATAGCCCTGATTTACAATACTGAGGCACATGATTTGAAATTCCAATAGGTTTCCCTCTGCAGCTGTTTTTCAAAGGGTTTTTTCACAGATTCACTCCACCACACAGCATCTAATCTTAATCTTCACATACATCTCACCAGCAAGAGTAAATTTTCAATAACGTGGGAATCCTGACTGCTTTCTCTCTCTCTCTCTCTCTCTCTCTCTCTCTCTCTCTCTCTCTCTCTCTCTCTTTTTTTTTTTTTAAATTTAACTACCATGTATCTCCCTTGCTGTACAGAATGGGTTTGAAAGGGATTTTTCCCTTTTGTTGTATAATTCTGTTTTTATGGTATATATCCTTCACACTGTGAATGTTGTGATGGAGGGAAATATGGACCAGTCAGTTATTTAGTGTTTTATATTTGTTTTGCATAAATAAATTTGCACAGATCTGTTTTTTTATTCAAATGATCAGTGCAAGAAATATTTCAATAAATCAGCTGTGTGGATTATTAGAGGGGCTCGGAGACGACAAATGTTTGACAGAAAGTCTTTGTTACAACCTGTGGACACAGAGTTTGAAAGACATGGCCATTTACCAGGCAGAGAGGATCTTTAACGAAAAGATGGAATTGGTAGCATTGTGGGTAATGTAGCAGGATCCAGTGTTTCTGGAGCTTTAACCATATGATGCTGTCACTTCCTCTCAGACCTAAATTGGTTGAATACTTTTTATAGGCTCTTGTGCAGGTTGTGCAGTGGTAATTAAATCCATGTTTATATGTTATTAACTTGGATAAATCATTTTAGTGACTAACAAATCTGTCTGAAAAAAAGGAAAAACAAAACTGTGCCAGTGGGTTTTCACCTGTTTTCAGTGCAGCCTGTTTCTGCTTTTTATAAAATAAGAGTCTTTAACATCCTTGACGCAGTGAAGTGATCCGCCTCTCTCTGCTTTGTTTCAAGTTCTGAAGAAAGAAGATTCCTGAAACAAGTGAAGGCAACTGCACTGGAAGCAACAGAAAGTGCCAAACAGCCCCACTGACAGAAGTCGGTTAAAGAAAAGCATCATTTTATTGTGTGACGGATGTGGAGCGCAGATGATGGGTTTTTAACAGAGATGCCATCGAGGGTCCACGGAGGACCACATGAGCCCCGCTTCTCCTCAGTGACAGGAGGCTGAGAGGAGGTGTGTGTGTGTGTGTGAGGGGGGTGTATCAGGTGGGTATGGGGGCAGCCTACAAAAAGAGTCAGCTGCACTGGAGGAGCAGATGTGAGAGGAGCACTGTAGGGGCCAGACGCGCCGCGATAATTAGCCGCGGATATATTAACGGGAATAACCGGATTATGAGGATTTGAGGAGGAGAAGTCGCCAGAATCCGGTGTCATACACGGCGAGGGATTAAGTTAGGCGTCCTCACTCCTCCGGTCGCCGTTATGGGGATAGACCGGCGGCGGAGAGCATCGCTGGCTCTCACCTTGAACTTCCTCGCCTTGTTCCTGGCCGTGTCCGCGCTCACCACCAGCTACTGGTGCGAGGGGACGCGGAAAGTGGTGAAGCCGTTCTGCACCGGCCCGGTCACCACCAAGCAGTCGTTCTGCATCAGGTTCAACAGCTCCAACATCAACGACACGCGTCTGGTGCAGTACATCTGGGAGACCGGGGAGGATAAGTACGTGATGAGGAAGTTTCACACCGGCATCTGGTTCTCCTGCGAGCAGAACATCAACATGACCGGTAAGTTTTTTTTTTTTTTTTTTTTTTTTTATTAAGACAGGCACCTGTCCACCGGTGATGGGACCGGAGCGCAGCTGGGCGCACGGGCTGTGCGTCACGGAGGCACATTGATCCAGTAACCCATAAAATGAGGCAAAGTCCTGCCTCTGGTTGCATTTTCCAATCAAAAGCTTATTTATCTTGCTTTAACACAGTCTGGATTTCCTGATTAATCTGAAAAAATAATTTGAAAGTTACATTTCACTAGAAAAACAGTTTTTTGTGTTAATTTAGGGGATTTAAAATTTGAAACCAGACAGTGTTTATCATGATAGATTTTTGTTTGAAAGTCACTAATTACTAATTAACTTTGTGTCCTGTGTCTGTATTAATTGGCTCGTGGTTGCAGTTTAATTTTAATGTCACAGGAAAACAGGGACAAAAAGCAGCAGGATTAAAGGTGAATTCTTTCCACTTCAGAGCTGATGTTTCATTCTCTTACCAACAGCATTTACTGTTGTGTGTGAAAGCTGTTCATCTGATTTATGGGCCACTTCCAACTGTGGATCTAGGAATATGTGGCTAGAGAATCGGTGTCTGTCTGCAGAGCTCCATGCAGGCATTTGTTTTGTTGACAGGAGAATTTCTGGCCAACACTCTGGCCACAAGCTTGATTTGAGGCAGGAGATTTTGACATTGCTGGTGGGAGGTGGCAGAGCTTGTTATTGCACAAAGAAAGGAAATCCCTTAGCAGATTGGATAAAATGGGGATTTCTTTTTATACCACAGTTTTATCTTTGTCAGGCCAAGTGAAACAGGCTACCTGTGACTCTCTATTCCAATCTGGAAAAATGATGAATTACAGGTGAAGTCCCTGTCTCACTTATCATCGTTTTGTAGGAGTGACTGTCCTGCGACTGACGTGTCAGTGAAATGTCCAATGTACAATCTTTTTTGTTTTTTGTTTTTTTTACAGGTGAAAAATGCAGAAATTTCCTTTATGTTGCACCTTCAAATGAAAGAGGTAAGCACATATTTATGAAATATTGTTGTATATTCACATATTGCCAATGAGAAATGGAGAAATTCATACTTCCAGCTAGACCCTTATTTACGAGCGTGTGGAAATGCAATGCAGTCTCACTGCTGCAAAGGGAGCATAAAGTAATGGATCATGTTTTCCGAGATTAAATGTGAAAATGTTTGTAAGATCCAGCCTAAAAAGCAACAAGGCATCACCCTGCTGTGTTTTCTAAAATGAAAAAGTTTATTGTGCTGCTCACACGTGTTTAAATCTCACGAGAGGCTGAGAAGTTGCTCATAAAAGGAAAAAACAAAACCTTTTTTTTTTCCAGGTTTGTCATCTTGAGGCTTTAAATCTTTAGCTCTTGTGTTAGAAAGGCTGTTTTCTGATTGCTCTAACTAAGCTGCTTAGAGCGGTGGTGACCATTTTGACTGGAGGGGACATTTTGGAAAAGGAATTTAAGACCTTTTTGTCACTGTGATGAAATGCTGGCCAACGCGTCCTGCCAATAGGTTTTCCTGCATCAGTCAAACAGCTGTTAGAACATCTATTGCCCCACAAAAGCCGCATCCATTCCTCCTTTAATCTTTAAGCCTACACTGAATTCAGAGCCACATCAGTGAGCTTACTGCAATGAAAATATGTCCATCATGCTGGAGTGAGTCAACAGAAAGCTTCTTGTAGGCCTATCCCTCCCTCACACATTTAAATCTCCCCCTTTCTAAATCTAAGGAGAGGTCAGCTGTAGTAAGGTCAACAAGCTCAGGTTAAATCATCCTCATTACAGTGTTTTTGGCAAAATCAATAGTTCTTGGTTTAGTGTCAACAGAGCTGTGGATTAACAGATCACTTGCACTGTTAGGTAATAAGTTAAGTGGAGTCTCAACAAATCAATCACTTCCACACAGCCTCGTGCTTCCTAATCAGCTCCTGAGCAGAAACGAACCTGTCAATGCATATTCAATGCTCAGCCTGATAATCAGGCTGAAGCGTCATTTTGTTTTCACCTCATTAGTCAGTCTCACATCTTGCTCATGTTAGCCGTTGTCACGTCAATCAAAGTAATAAAACGATTTAAAGGGACAGTTTGGAAGCCTTTTTGGAAATATGCTCATTTGCTCGCTTTGTCATGAGAACAACAATACCGCCCAGGTCTTTATCGTCTCCTGGTGTTAGCGCCACGCTTCTGTCAGGGTTTTTCGGACTCAATCACAGAAAGATGACGTCCTCATCCAGAGATTATACCTGGTGATGTTCTGTATTTTTCTTGTTATCAGCAAACTATATGAAAAGACCAAAACCAACAACGAACTGAGCCTAATACCAAGTCAAGTCAAGGTAGATTTATTTATATAGGCCAGACTCACAAATTTGCCTCAAATGGCTTAACAGTGTCAGACAGTGTCGAGTGACACATTAAGTGTCACTCGACAGTGTTGGTTTTGGTCTTTTCATGGGATTTGTGGACAAAAAGGAAAGAATAGGAAAAACACCATCTTTATCCTTTAATCCTGCTGACAAACCTCCGATTGGCTTTGGTTCTTTTCCGTGTATGGAAACTATTGTCAGTTTGCACCACAGCAGACCTGTGTGAGCAGCGACGTAGAGGTCTGGAACCAGGCAAGTCCATATTTGCCTTTTTTCAAAGACAACCAGACACTGACCCTGAAATACAGAGATCTGAATCACTGAGACACTGAAATCACAGCTTGTTGCCAGTGCAGTCGAGACCTTCCGTATCTTTTGCTTCACTTTCATCTGCATGGTGCTCCGCCACATGCTGATATCAATATGATTAAAATATCAGATTTCAAAGGAAAATAAGAGGAAAGCTCTTACAAAATGTATTTAATTGCAGCCGATTTCGAGGCCTTAAATGTCCACTATAACATTTTGGCTAATCCTCTCCCCTCTCTCTCTCTAAATTTAATTGAAGGCATCTTTAACTGAAGTGTGGAATTCAATTCAGAGAAGGTAAAAAAAGACTTTTTTAGCTGAAGGTTATAACTCTGTTCATAATTCATACAGGGATATTTTAGGTAACAGACATATTACTTTAGTCCACCTTGTGATTAATTAAGCACACATTAACTACCTGCCCTTGGGTGATATATTCAATTACACCACAGCTTACATTTACAGGTTTTTAAATCCATTGATATTTCGTCCTGCGACATACGCTGCCACGAGCTCAGGATGCTGTACGCCTCTCGGTGGATCATATATCCTTTCTCTGACTGTGAAGGTTAATGATATGGGTGACGGGGTCACTGGTCCACCTTTCCAGACTCATTCTCCTCCCCTGCCTCCTTCCTTTCTCATCCCTGTCCTCTCTCCCTTCACCCTTGCTTACCTATATTTTTTTCTCAATTCCCCACCCCCATCACTCCTCTTTCTCACTTCCTGTCTCCACTCCCCCTCCATCATTTACTCAACCGTGTTCATCCCCACTCCCACAACATGAATGTGTGGGGTTCCCCCCCCCCCCCCCCCTTTTTTTTTCTTTTACTTCCTCTTTGCTATAATCGATTCTCTCCATAGGAGTGCTGTGGCTGTGCATTGTTGCGGAGTGCCTGTACATTCTCCTGTTGGCCACCGGAGGCATCCTCATGTCCATAGAGGTGTGTCACTTCGGCAATGTCATTGACGGCCTCAAGCTCAACGCCTTCGCTGCCATTTTCACTGTGCTCTCAGGTGAGTAGCAACGTGATGTCAAATGGAAAACAGTTATATAAATCAAATCAAAAATTTTTGTGTATACTTTAAACATTTCAAAAGATGATCAAATGGTTTTTTTTGGACATGTTTGTAGAAATAGCGTCTTAAGTTTGGGGTATCTTCATCATCATGGATCATGTGGAAAATTAGGTTGTTATTGATGTATGATTCATGCATGAGGGTGAGTCATCACCATTTTACTTTAATAAAGATCCTGTCATGCATGTTAAATGTGCCATCATCACTGAGGCATGGCGACGCAATTTCATAAACTCCACTGAGTAAACAAAGGAAAGAAAACAAGGCAGTTTACTTGCAATTTTTTTGGATTCACCAAAAAAACTGAAGCCAATAGACTCTGAAGAGCAGCTAGAGTCAGGGGTGTCACCTGCTGGGACTGCTGTTGTCTCATCTGTATGTGATGGGGAACTTTAACCTTTGTTGATGAGGACTTGACCCCTTGCTGGGAGCCTGGCGTGCTCTACTTTTGAGTTAACTCTCATATATTTTTGTGTTTATCGGCTGTTTTGCTGTTTGACCTATCCGGAGGTTTGATGTGGTCATTAACTGATCATTACAGGTCAGACATGCTGACGTAGGTCTACATGCTTGCAGCTATGAATGTTTCTTTGCAGCACGAGTCACAGTGAGTCCTCTCTTTTTGTGGCACGCGCAAGCGACTTGGTTTTCCTTCTCGTCTTTGTAAAACAGAAAAATAAAACTGCTTACTAATGTATGAACCGAAGCACTCAGGAATTCAAAGGTGTACTTATTCCACAGAGGAGGGTGGATTAGTAAAACGCCTCTGTGGTGCTGAAAGACGCCATCTGTTTTCTTATTCTCATTATTCATATTCTTATTAAAAGAAATAAGAATAAACAAAAGTTAAATCAAGTGCTTTATAAATGATGTATCTGTTGTTTCTGACCACGGGAAAGTGAGAAAAAGTGAGCTCCCCTGAAAGCCACGGCACAGTTCGCACGCTGACTGAGGATACAGATTTCCTGGCAGAACTGTAAAATTCAAAAATCAGTTCAACTTTAAAACAATTGAGTCCTTAGTTCTGCCTCCACGCTGGCATTTGGCCAATCACATATTCAGGCCAGTTGCAGCCTCTCTGCCCCTGAGAAGATTTCCAGCCAGTTTGCAGTCTGCCTCCCTCTCTCGGCGAAGGAATTAACAGTGACCTTCTCTCTAATCCACTCTGTGAAAATGATCTCGACCACCACACTCTGGGCAGGGAATCAACTGCAAAAGACACTCCGCTAAACTTCAATGACTCTCAGCGTTTTACTGACTTGACAGGTCAGAGTCAGAGTCAGGAAATGGCTCAAAGAGGCGTGGGCTGAAGAGTTGTACCCCCTGTACAACCTGAGTCCACACACTGGGGCAAGGAGGACGAGCCTCCAACAGCTTTCAAAACAAACTTCAATTTAGCATAAATCATCTCAAACACTTGGAAAGTAAGCCACAAACTCACACTGGCAAATGCATGTACGTTAGCTGGCTATATGACCATGGAGTTTATCTGCTCTGCGATGCAGTTGGCTATAACAGCTACAGGTATTTTCAAAGGACCACTTTGTGTGTTTGCTCTTAGTCATGCTCAAAGACAGGTGATTTCTGTTTGAAGTTTTTTGGAAAGCTGTAGGAGGCACATGTTTCCATATTCCTGGATCTATCTTGAGATCAGCAAGTATTATCTTCTCTGAAGTCTATAAAGGAACGCCCTGATCAGAAAACAAAGTTTAGATAATCTCATGGGCTACACTTCTTATTCTACTGACAAAGGTCTGAAGAAACTCTTTTCAGAAACATGGCACATTTAGACTTTCCTGAGCCTAAAGCTGCATATTGATCAGTTTGGAGTTAGAGATTTTCCTGCTCTGACAAATGCTTTGATTTCAGCCAAGTCCCCCTTGATCTGGTTGGCCTGTGAAGCAATGAACAGGCTGTGCCCTTACTGGTTAAATATCCTCCAGGCTTTGTATTACTTGTTTGGTGTCTCATTAGAGTCCTGTTATTTATCAGTCCATGTTGTGCAGTAAACTGCAATGATCTGTTTATTTATTTAATGTCAGCAAAGTTCACGGTAACACTGTAAGGTACATAAAAGTTTGAGTAGTCAAGAAATCAAGAATTCTAAATCAACCCCGCAAACTGTAGCTCTTGCTGTAGTAAATACTCATACACGCACTAAATGTGTATCCATCCGTGGCAGAAAATAGTCTCCCAACAAATACACTATTTATTCTTGTTTCATTAATGTTTGGTAAAAACTACATGGCCCAGCTTATTTAGGAAATTATTACTAAACTTTATTTAAAAATGAAATTATACATTTGTTATTGCTTTTTAATGATTTGCATCACCATAAGGTGAGAGTGGTCTGCGGGCTGAGAGCCACAGACAGGTATTTGGTATTGGTTTGTTTTGAGTCTTTCATGGGATTTATCCTTTAAGAGCCTTCAAGTACAAGGTGCAGCATCCTGTGTTATTCCTGGGGAATGCACTGTTACATGATGTTTACCTAACCATGTTGAATATGCCTTTTTCTAGACAGCAAATTCAGCTCCTCCTTACAATGAGAGCTGGACCGGTCCACTGTACTGAAACCCTAATATTTTTGGCACCCAAACGGGAATAGACAATGAGGTGAGATGCAACCTAACTAGCTCCCACTTGCCTCTTCTGCCCTGGCCAACAATGTTTGGAAATCTTACAAGGTCCTTAACAACCTAGTACAAATTCCCTGAACAGAAAAACAGCTCCAGCTCATCATCCCAGCATGATTGGACACTGGGAAATTGTCAGAAAATATTTGTGTTTAGGTGCATTTTATATCCGGCAGAGGGGAGTGCACAGGCACAGCTTTTCAATATCAGTGTAACACAACAGAGGAATTGTAGACCATCTTTCAGTCATCCAGCTGTAGTGTCCTCAGCCTTTCATTTTCAGCTGACAGGAGTTGAACCCAGCATGCTCTCCTGCTGCCGAAGCCTCTCATACTCAGGGTTCAGTGAGTTATGTTTTCGTGGCCTTGCCCTGGCAGCATGCCCGCTCTAACATTCGGTCGAACAGCAACTAAATCTCTCTGCTCGTCTTATGTTTAATTTATACGTGACTCACTGTCTGGAGAAGTGAGCTGTTTGTATAAATGGGGATGTGAACCCTTTAAAGTTCATACTGAGTGTAGTTTTTGTCCTGGCGAAACAGAATCTTTTCATTCTTGATATCAAGGCTTAGCGTGCTTGTTTGAATGTTTGAATGAATGAAGGCAGTTGTTTCTGTTTTTAATGGGGTGAATAGATTGAGTGGTAATGAGGTCTGGGGGAACAATAGAAAGGACCAGATTAATCTTTATTATAGCTGTCAGTCATTTGGGGTGTGATGGGTGTTGTTGTGGGTGATCAATTTTACAATTTCTGTAAAAACAGCACTTTGATCTGTTCTGAAGTGACTGTGCTGCAGGTGAACGAAAAACACCTAGTTCTGTTTTTACAGCCAACTAAGATGTGTGACGTCTCCAGGTTTGACAGGTAATAGTGGCTTTCTGTGCTGCATTTGTGCGTGTTGCACCTCGGTAATAATGACAATGAACTTACGTATAGTGCCACATGGAAATGGAGCAGAGCAGTGGTTCTCAGCTGACTGTGTGTCGTTTAGTTTTAGGCCAGATGAAAGTTCAGGACTGTGAGAAGAACCTGGTGAAATCTTGGTCTTCAACCCAAACAAGCCAGAGTGTATGTGGAAATTACTAGAAATTACATACATTGTGTGGTGACATATAGGTGACATATAGAGATGTACACATAACTGTATTGACATATATATAGAGGTTATACATATATACATATATGAGGCATTAATGAGAGGTTCACCCACCCAGTGCACGGGATGTGCTTTTACTGTGAAGATACTGAAATAATAAAATATGGAATTTTCTGTGTATACATTTAATATTGTGTTACATTGCTTTTGGATTTGGATTAAATAAACCAGGCCACTGTCAGTCAAACATGATTAAACCACACCCACACAGTCCTGATGAAGCAGGATAGTTTTTGAGTGTTAAACACTTTAATAAAAACTAAGGGTGTTTTTTTCCAATCTTAACTTTGTTTCTTATTTAGTTATTTCAAACCAAAGCTTTCAGGGGCTTTAAGAGATCCATGCGCTGTGGCCAAATGTTTTTTTGGGGTTTTTTTTGGCTGCAAGAGCAACACAGACGGATGATGCAAACTGCCGACTTGTTTCTAACTTGCATTTTTGTTATTGTTTATGTTGTAGCACTACAATTCACCAGGCAGTTTTCTGAAAACCTGCTAGATGATCATAATACAAAAGTGTATAAGGATCTTTAACAAGAAGCAGTGTCTACATGTAACCCAGCATCACAGTGATGTTTACCCCTTTGTTTCATCTGAATAGTTATTTTTTAGTAGGGTGGAGAGCGGTGGTGTTGGTTTTTTTTTTTTTTTTTTCCCTGTCTGTTAATCATCTTGAGACCTCTTGTTGGGTCCTGACCCTCTGGTTGGGAACCAGTGTAAAATAGGCTCAACTGCCTCTCGTACCCCAGTGAATCTTTAATTTTTGATTAAACAAATACAACGTTAAAACAAACTGGAATAGAATGATAAGGTTTTCCAGACATCATAATAATGAAGAGATCATATTAATAGTAACACTTTCAATGAGGCCTGTGGACAACAAAACTGCTTAAAACAGAGAAAAAAAAAAAAAAATGAAATAAAGATGGGATATTGTGTGGCACCTGTTCATTCATGAATTCATTTATTCAGTCATGGTTAACCTTGCTTCCCCCTAGTGACCATAGAAGGCATGACAGTGTATACAGATGTCGCTAAACCTTTCTGTACTGCCGCTCAGTTGTGTGAGGAGCATCTATTGTGTCCTGTGTAAAAATAAACAACCTGGACTGACATTTTTTGACTTCATATAGAATAAACTGACCTTGTGTGTGAGCAGAACACGCATAATTTCCACATGACAGAATGAACGTGCCAAGACTCAGATCTCAGATTTGTCCCGCTCATCCCGACACAAAGCTGCCTCTGATCTGCATAACATTATGATAATATTGGACTGGGATATCTTTAGGAATAAACATGAGCACTGACGGGGATGAGATGGGAATTTAGGTGTTTGGTGCTGAATCTGGTGCGCTCTTGTTCAGTCTAGGGATTTGGGAGGCTTATGTGGTAATCGGATTGGTAGGCTACACATGCTGGTTTTTATTCCTGCTCTGTTTTATGGGTGATGAGAAGTCCAGTGTGATGAGAGCCAGAGCACGTTCTTTATAACAAAATCTAGCACATAACTGAGAAAAAAAAAAACACAGAAAAGGAATGATAAATGAATGGGAAAACAGAAAACCAGATGAGCTGGAAGAGAAGGAGAGACAGGAAGACATGTACTTGAGGAATGAGTAACTCTGACTAAAGGAGCAGAAGGTGAAAATGTTCAGACAGAACCAGTTGTAGCTCTGCTAAATGAGCTAATCTGCTCTGCACCCATTTCTGACAGCTGGTCTGCCAAGCTCTGGATTTCTCCACATTCAAAAACAGACATGTTCTCTATATAAAGCGTTTGGAGGGTTCTGAACATTTTTTTTAGCCTTTTCCACGTCAGTGGACCTGGAAATGATCATGAAAGTTGTAGGTGAGTTTAAAAATCCTCCCCCTGTGCCACTGATCCCATTGCCACCACTCTTTCAAAAAAAAATGTTTTACTGTTTTGCAGAGGAAATTTGAATCACTCGCTGTTCTTTTAAGCTTTTAAAACCGCTTTAATTAAACCACTGCTTCAAAAAGACAATTTAGATTGGCCTGTTATCTCATGCGACAGACCAATCTCCAACCTGCCTTCACTGAATGAGATTTTAGTTTCCTCTGACGTGTGTGTTTGCAACATTCCAGTCTGGTTTCAGGGTCCAACACAGTACAGAAATACCGCCAGTGAAAATGTTACCACTTAGTAATATTATTAGAAATCACAATGTCAATTTATTATGTATTATGCAGAGGACACACAGCTGTATGTCTCTGTAGGTTCAAATGATTACGCTTTTATCAATGACTTTATTTCATGCTTCTCTGACATAAGTCTGTGGACTCAGAACTTCTCACAGCTAAATTAAGACAAAATCAAGATCCTAGTTATAGGAGCAAAATCTGAGAGAGGAAAACTGTCCAAACACCAAGGAATAGGTCAAAAACTTAGCATGATCACTGACTCTGATCTACATTTTTAATGTCACATCAGAGACGTGACCAAAGCGTCCTTCTATCATTTAAGGAACATTTTAGACCATTTCTCTTCCAGGAAGAAAAAGAAAAGTTAAAACATACTTTACCTCCATCAGGCTGGATTATTCTAACACTCTTCTGTCTGGTGTGTCTGAGAAAGATATTGGTCAGTTACAACTCGAATGCTGGAGCAGATTTTCTGATGAAAACCAGAGAGACAGTCCAGATTACGACAGACTTAAAATCTTTACATTGGTTACCTGTCTGTCACAGAATTCATTTTTAAATTCATTTATTGGTTTTTTTTAAATCACTGAATGGCTTTGCCCTGTCTTATCTGTCTGACATGGTTAAGACACATGTGCCTGCCAGGTCCCCTTAGATCGTCTGTCTCAAATCTCCTGATTGTTCCTGAGGTCAGATCTAAAAGGCACAGAGCAGCAGCCTTTGTTAATTACGCCCCCAAACCCTGAAACAGTCTGCCTGAAGGTCTTAGCGACTCTAAATTTGTCGACACTTTCAAACCAAATCTTAAGACACTTCTTTTTACCACATCTTTCTCCTGAGGTGTTTTATCTCGTCTCATCCTGCTGTTTTAAGTTTGTTTTTTAGTTTTATCTGTCTTGTTTTTATTGCTTTATCATAAATGTTATAATTATCTGCTTTTTATGTTACCCACTTTGTGTTTTTGTATTATTTAAATTTTTTATTTCTTTTTCCCATGAATTATGTTATTTAAATAAAGTTTATTTGTATTACTATTAAATTTAGGGAAGTTTACAATTCAGCAACCACAGCAATTTGCCAGACAATTGGTTTAGTCCTCATCCTCAAAGCCTTTTATCTTACAAAAGTTACAAACATAGTCTTTAAGGATATGAACAACAAAATAATAATCATGATATTTACTGTAAATCTAGCTCTGTAAAGCTCTGTCTTTGACTCTTTTTCTCTGTAAAACACTTGAATGTGATTTCCAGATTTGTCTTTCAGTATCCTCCACTGCATCAGTTCATCCCAGGCAGAGGCCTATGATTCATGCATAAGCGAATAATTTATCTACATTGTTGTTTACTGGCTGAATTTTATGAGAATGTCTTAAACAACCAAAGAAACACAAAACTAAATCCTAATTTGGCTGCACACTGTTTGACTGTGGCAGTGATATCATTTCTGCAGCCTTAGCTCTAAGCTGTAGACTCACTCTCATGCCTTTTCCCCTTATAAAGCTGGACTGCTGCTCTGTCTGTGCAGTTGTTGATATGGATGTGTGATCGTGGTCCGGTGGTGTAATCGCACCCAAACAGGCAACCAAAAAATACTGGTGGCTCATTTACAAACCACAGAATCAGCTGCATATTAAACATGATATGACGTGAGCTATATCCATTTTTTTCCCTTTTTTTTTTTCATCTGAGCAACGAACAGTTCTTTGAATTAAATCATGTAAGAAGTTTAGAGGGGACATATCTCTTTGGTGGAACTCATAGACTCCTGAAACTTGACAGAGGGCCCCAACAAGTTTGTGAGGGGTCTCACAAACTACTGGTGTGATCTTTGACAATGTGCTGTGTTTTATAAGTTAATCACGTTTTAATGTAAAATACATTACATCAAATTTGATGCTGTAGATTTTAATGGAAAGCAAAGGTCACACATGTCGGAGGACATGTGATATGATAGATTAAATTTTGTTGATTAGTTTGCTCATTGGAGTATGCTGGGAAATCTTACATGACATGAGGAAATAGGTTTACACTGGGTTTCAGTGGGTGTTCATCTTCACATGATGCAACACTGCCACCAAGTGGTGACTAAAGGTAAGCGCAGCGGTTCGTGTGAGGATGAGGAGGATGACAGTGTGAGTTTGTCTTCAGTCCTCTTCTTCCAGTGTGATGATGCAGTGTTTCCTCTGTGTGTGTGGCAGGTCTGTTGGGTATGGTGGCCCACATGATGTTCACCACTGCTTTCCAGCTGACTGTCAGTCTGGGCCCGGAGGACTGGAAGCCTCAGACATGGGACTACAGCTGGTCATACATGTGAGTTTACACACAGTTTGACAGTCTGCAGGTACGTACAGATACACTCTGTGGTGCCAGTGGAGGAAAGGGTTTTTTTTAGAGTTAAAAAAGATGCTTTGAAACATAATAACTTTAATTACCATAATGAATTTAAACAAGCGTGGGAGGAGATTATTAAGAATACTGAGTTTTCTTCAGAGCTGAACCTGGAGGGTTTTTTTTTTAAATCTGCAAAGCCTGGGGTGTACAGCAGTGTATTTTGTTTACCACTGCAACATTATTTTAATTAATCTGTCACTCAAAATGGCCACCATGATTTTCCTAAGCCCAGGTGACATCTTCAGATTGCTTGTTTTGCCCAACCAACACTCCAAGACCCAAATCAAATGTAATGTTATTCACAGGAGTTACTGATTCCTTTTTGTTCATCAGCTCGTAATTTCCTGCTTGTTCAGGTCTATCTGAGATGGGTTAACTAGTTTACTTAAGAGTAGTTTATTATGCATGCAAGCCATAAATCATAATGATGCATAGAAGTGTAGTACTATCCAGATCCAGAATATAGATATGTAGCATCTCAAAAAATAACATGTTCAAATGGCCCTATTACCTTGCCAGATCAAAATAATATTAAGCTACAGAATATTAAACTACACACGGACTACATGTCCAATGTAGTCCATGTGGACATCTTAAACATTACAATCATATAAAATTGTTGAATCTCATATGAGAACCATGGGATTTAATGTGCTGTTGTAACAGCCTCTTCTCCTCCAGTAATTTCTTTCTATGTACAGTGCTTCGCCTTGTGTATGGGGGCATTGTCACGTTGAAACAGGAACACAAACTGTTGTCAAAAGTTGAGAGCACACTATTGTCTGAAATGTCACTGCACGCTGGAGCATTAAGATTTAATTGGAACTTAAGGAGCCCCAACCCAAAGGGTGGAAAAACAGCCTTTGAACAAAAGTGCATCTTATACGGTGTTGTTCATGTTACAGCTTTAATAAGTGTACTGTGAAAAGTCTTCAAAACAGACACATCATTATGTCTTTACATTTTGTTTGGCTTGTGATCTCTTATAGTACAGACTTTGTTTTCCTGTCACGCATTAATTACTTTATCAGGACGAAAATGGCCTTGGCAGCTTGGAGTAATTCTTATGTCAAGATAATGAAATAATAAGACAACGTGTTGGCAGAGATAATTATTCAGAAATTTCAAGAAAATAAGCTTTTTATGTCAAGATCATGAAGTAACTTTAATGACATTTTGAAGTAAAAAAACAACAACACTTTTTTCCTCTTTTTCTCCCTCTCTGGCCTCTGGCTCACAGAACTGTTTTTAATATTATCTAGTCTAAACTGTTAGCCCGTTTGGAGTGAGGTTTATTATCTCTTTATTGATTTAGACATTATCCAGGACATATTTTTTTACATTCTCAGATGATATATCTGGATGAATAAAGAGGTCGAATCTGTTGGTGTCTTTCTCCTTTAGTCTGGCATGGAGCTCCTTCACTGCCTGCATGGCGTCCTCGGTCACCACCATCAACCGCTACACCAAAACCATCCTGGAGTTCAAGCACAAACGCAGAAACATTGAGAAGAACCTGAAGATCAAGCAGAAGCTGTTGGAGCTGGACTCTCCGGAGCAGGTGTGGGACATGTACATCAGCTCGGTGCCGAGCACTGCCGAGGAGCTGTTGGACTTGTCGTCCAACGGCCGCAAGCTCTCCAACACCTCCATCTTCCTGGACCTCAACGACCTGCCCGACCCACAGGGAGAGGAGTACTGCTAGAGGAGCAACGAGAAGCGTTTTCAAGCAACGTTTGAATGTTTAGTCTGACACAATGAGAGATAATTTCTGTAGACAAAGTGAGACCACCAGCTGAGAGCTCTAGTGATTTTTAAAGCTGAATTAATCAGGGTTTTTTTTTTTTTTTTTGGCCATTTGGCGATAGAATATCACACACGTTTGACATATTATGGTCTTATAAAGTTCAAAACAGTTGCCTATTTAAACATGAAAACACTGAGCCTACCTGTACAGACTGTTGTATGTTCAAGTCAGCAATTTTGTTTTATTGTAATATTTTTTAAGCCCCATTAACTATATTTTTAGGTCACTGGAAAACACATTTGACCCATTAAGTTGGCTAATATGTGTAACACTATTTAAAGCAGTTGCCAATTTTAACATCCAGTAGACATGCAGAAACACTGGCCTTCATTTGGAGTTGTGTTTCAAGCCAAAGGTGAATTCAATATTCTCCTTTAAGCTCTGCTTTGTTTTGGTCATCACTAACTTGTGAGAAAGATGTTCGGCCTTTTAGCTGCTAAATGATCTGTAAAGTTCATTAATTAGTTACTCTGTTTCTCTGGCTGCCATTCAGTGCTGGGCAGGTTGTGTACAGTGGGTTTATCTGTGCTTTTATACTGAAATCAGCGGCCTGCTGGGAAAAAAAAACAAGGTTGATTAGAGGTTTACAGTGATTTCAGCAGTGGTCTCAGTTGTTTACTGTAACTATATTAATGTCTCTGAATGGATGTAGTGATGGTGTGTTGATGCTAAAAGGCTACATGTAGCACAAGAACAAGTGCTGAACCACATAAAGTGTTGCAGAACGCATCACATCGGCTCTACTGTGGTGTTTATACGTGATGACTTATGTTATACCTCTGTCCAAGAGACTTTACTGTGAAGGGTCACTGCTTAAAATCTATGAGTTAAATGGAGAGTGAAGCTGAGGACTGGACTACACAACCAAACAGAGGCAAGATAAAGCTCTGTGGAAAGGACAAGGGCCTGATCAACGACCCCCCCCACCCCCCTCAGCCGACACTCTTCCATCCACAACTAGCACACTCTGATGACTCTCCAGCCTCTGGGCTCACTGCCTGTTGGATTTTATTCACTGAGGAAAATGTACAAATTTGCTAAAGCTGTAGATACAAATTGCTGGACAATGGCGCAATGATATGGATTCTAATATGGTACTCATACTTTGTACTGGAGTGATGACGCACTGCCTCTCACACGTGAACCGAGTAGCATTAGGTAGCTTAAAACACACACCCTGTACTACAACAGAATTCAGCGTTGTTGTGTCTCACTATGGAGGAAGAAGTGTTTAGCAGAACTGCTTTGACTGAAGATGAGGGATTGTAGCAGGACAGGGTGGACCTGAGGACTGTCCTAAAGAGTAAAGGATGATGGTTACATGGTTAGAAGATGCCTATAGGCCATGCTGAGTGCCTTTCCTTACAGCAGCATGCCTCTGATCAAACAGCATGCTCTGCGCTCACGCCGTTTCAGCAAAGGCAATGCTGTTTCTCCGAATAATAACTGCTTTAGAGGAAACCCTAGCTGTCTGTGCAAACTGCCAAAACTCATCAGTGAGAGGAGCACGCCTCTTTTAAAGCTCTCAGTGTTAATATTTACTTGATGATGGGGACTTTTCTTATATATTCAGAGAATTGTATCAATAGAGAGACTCAGAATAAGAATGTTGTTATATACAGTACTTTTAAGTGCATTGGAAAACGTGTATTATATTTGTGTACTTTATTTATTTAGTTAGTTCAAAATGAAATGTATTGCAGACGACTTTCAGATTATTTCTGGTTCGGTTTAAATTCCGTTTCATCGCCCTGAGTTGCAGTGAATACTGAAGCATGGATCGTGGTCTTTCTGTGTATGCCAGACTTCTTTGCAGTGGCACATTTTGTGTAGTGTTCTTTAGTGACATTTTTGTGGATAATTATTTGCAACTTAATATATTACTATGAATAAAACTTTCTATGAGAAGATTTAATTTAAATGTAAATGAGAAGGGTATATCAAAATAAAGCAACATGTTTTTACTATGTTTTGCTGCTGAACTTTTTCCCAAAGCTTTCATGTATTGTCCACAAGAGGGCACCGTTTCCTTACTGTTACTGATAGCAACTGCACACAGACAGGACAGGACATATCACATTGAGGTTGTTTTTTATTTTATTTTATTTTTAATTTATCATTTTAAAATTAGAATGAACCATAAAAACCAACAGTGTAACCAAACTCAGATATGTCATTAAAATAATTTCATTATTCACATTATTACAATGACCCACAGACCGTTTGCATCTTATCAACAAGGCAGTTTGTAGCCCCTACACCTGTGATGTACATAAATGTATTTGCAAACCAATTGCACTGGTGTTCTGAGCTCTCGTTCAACATAAATCCAAACCTTACCCATTAAGGCTAAAAGACCGTGAAATAACAGCATTTTATAGTAAACAATGAACCGTGAGAAAGAAAAGGAAGGTCCATGTTTAAAAATACTTTTATTTTTAGGCTTTCAAACTAGTGCAAATACATGCAAACTGAAAACAGACAACCCTGTAAGCAGGCCCTCACAGTAACACAGTTAAGCCTGAAAGTTTCCTACATCACATCCAGTAGAAATGACAAGTGACAGGTCGACCCTCTCTCGCTGATTTGACCTGCTCTTATTTTGGTTGTCCTCCAGTGGTCCCTTTACTTCGTTCAAGGTACAGCGGGGGTGGTTTTGCAGCTGGAAAGCTAACCTAAGCCTAGGCACATAGATGTGCCAGTAGGCGAAGAGGCAAGTGTTCCACACCAGTTCCCCTACATCCATTTATCCACATTCATTATTCAAGAATACAAAACCACTCAGTCAAATCTGAGCTCATATAAAGATTCTCTCGCTCACCCCTCTGCTGCTCGCCACATAAAAGATTCATCCCCCCTTTTTCGGGAACAAAGCTTGGAGAACGATACTCAATATGTATGCATTGATTGCCCTTAAATTCTTAACCAGTCGGACTGAAGAACAAACGGGTAGAAAAAGAAAGTTATGGAAATTCAGGACTGTGAGAATGTATCGTCTGTTCTGGGTTAGTTGTGCCACTACAACCTAATTAAACTGCAGACCAGAGACACTAAAAGCTACACTGTGTATTTCACCCATCAACTTAATGCACCCTTAACCTATAGCAACACACAGCCTTATGACCAACTTGCACATAGATGATTTATTTGCGTAGGAATATGTATCCTACCAAACAAGAAAGCTAAGAAATGACACCCTTTTTACATACCACAAACTGTTAGTGCACTCACCCCTTTCACTGAACATCTATGATATATAAAATGACGCTCAAACACTTGAACAAGATAATTGATCGGTAGAGGTGAACGTATTGACACTGGCTTTTTTATGATTAAGTCTCTGAGATGCAGCTCTGCTGGTCCGAGGTGGATAATTGGCTCTGTTTTCTGGATCTTTTGTACTCTGAGTCTTTGCATCTGGTTCAGTCAGATGGAAGATTCGTGCAGGCTTCTACCCAAAGCAGTGTAATTCTAACAAAAGCCACTGGCTCCACACAATCAAAGGGTCACTGCCATCCAAAGTCCTGTCCTGCCATCTGATAAAAGCGCTGGTTATGTGGCTTGTAGAAATCTCTCAGTCTCTGCATCACCTCCGGGTCGATGAAGGCGTGTGTCCTCCCTTTTGTCTTCCCCAGGCAGTGAGGTTTACTGCTGCCCTCCGGCTTCTTCAGGCAGGGGAAGCCTTTCGTTTTGTTAAAGTAGAAGTGCTTGTCCGTGACGATCCTCTGGAGGCCCAGAAAGTCCTGGACTTTGCCCAGTTCTCCGGCCGGGTCGGAGATGAGCCTCTCCCCGCTGACCAAATGGATCTGAGTCCGAGGGAACCAGGCCAGCCAACGCTCCAGGTGCTGGGCATACAGGCCGATCCACAGCGGGCTCCACAGAGAGTCAATCTGACCTAGAGACAAAAAAGACATATACAAAGTCTTTTAATTCAAAACCATCGTCGCTATTGTCGCTGTCATCTCAGATCCTGACCCAGCTTTTACATTTAAGCTATTATCCTCTAGCTATTGGCCTAGCAGAAGATCTTTAAGCCTTCTATCCGAAGCTTGTTATCCCATGATGATGATTTGTTTCATGCTGCTTGCTTGCACTTGAGCCTCAGTGTTTGCTGTGTGCTGATCAGTATTACCTATTTGTTTTTTTTTTTGAGCAGCCAGCACTGTAGGTGTGTCTTTTGTGTGTGTACTGAGTACCGGGTCAGAAACCTTGAACTCAAACACCAGAATCATTCTGTACCCGTGGTGCGGTTCTTGAAGGCGAGGCTCTCAAATGGAGGGATGTCAGGGGTCTTGGAGATGATCTGTGTGTAGTCAGATATGGCTCGGGTCACGGGGTCACGGACAACCACGATCAGCTTCACGTCCTGCGACATTGAGTGGACTCGTTGTGGCGTTTCCACAGTAACAAAGTAACGAGGCGTCTTCTCCATGACAATCTGGCCATCCAGGGCTTTGGGCATCATACTCCTGTGAATGCAGGAAAAATATGGTCACTTCAATAAACTCATTACTGGCAGAATACCTTTAGAAGAGCAGAGGCAAATATTATCAGCATCAGCATCAGGTTTTTTGTTTTTTCAATTGCATTTAGTGTCTTGCAGTATGTACCAAAGTTACTGTTCCGCTGCTACAGACTGACCTCAGACAATGATTATTAATTTCAGTTATTTGTTTAGTGATTCTTTTGAGTGTGTTAATCGGCTAAAGATGGATCCTGTTTGGCTGATTCATGCATTAGTTGGACTCGTTTTCAGGAGATGTTTGGTGATGGTGATGATTGTTTGCTGTGCTTTTTAGTTTTTTAGTCTCTCCTCTTTCTTTGGGTATTTCCAGGGATGAGCACTGTCATAGAGGCACGCTCATCAGCGTTTGACGAGGGCCTGGTGCGTTCAATCAGTCCTGTTGGGGCAAACCACACAGACTGAGGAGAGGAGGGAGGTTTGAGGGAGTTGGGTTAGGTTTGGTTTAATGTTTTTTGATTTGTTTTGGGGTGTGGTAAAGTAGTCTGAGTATATATTAATAATATAAATATTAATATGGTATTTCTGGAGAAATGTGTAAAGGTGAAGATTAACTAGTAGCACATAATGGCAGCCCCCTTCTTGTAGAAACACCCCTTTTGTATTTATAATGGTTGGTGTTGGTGCCTTTATATATTGGATGGCTTTCAGTCAGTTGGTGGGTCCTGGGAGTGGGTGGAAAATCAATGCCAGTCTCTGCTGCTGTGTTTCTGTTTGTCTGTAGAAGACAAAGTTATGCTGTGCTTCTTCCTGCTGGTTGCACATCTTAGTGGCTGCTGCCATCCTGAGCTCAGTAAGAAGCATTTTACCACCCAAATGTTGAACTAGTAGCTATTAACTTTGAAACTTTACGGCTCTTTATGGGGGAATTTGGAGGGAAATGAACTCAAGAAGTTAATGATACAGGTATTTGGCTGCAAAGGTGCTTAAACTGTTTAACTGAGATGACTTCCTGCGATGCCTCAGGGCATACAGTGATCAGAAACACACAGAGACACACTGATTCTGACTCATACAAGCCCCAAAAGTCACTTAAACACACACATCATTCTCTGACAGACTCAGTGTGCGTCCGTACAGTAGATCTCCAGTGATCCTGACGAACAGGCAGGTGACAGCCGTGCTACATAAACACAGGAGTCTTTCCTTGAACGTGTCTCGCTCTGTTCACCTCCACCTCCACACCAGAAGCCCGGCAGATGGGACTCATTTAGAGATAAATGACTCCAGAGGCCCCACAGGACCATCTGGGGACACAGGGACATCTGCCAACACACCTGCCACACACCTGACTGACTGGCTGAACACACACAGCTCTGAATCAGCATCTTGGCTTGTATAACTGGGAATTAAAGGCTCATACCAGTGTGTTTACAAATTCTCTCTCTTTAACTAAAACTCCCATACCCTTCATTTTACTGCTTACCATTTCTGAATACATGCAAACAGTTTCAGATATTTAAATTAACCTGTTGGTTTCCATTAATTTCCACACTGAATGAAAATTACAAAATAAAATCCCTGGTACCCGGTCCCTTTCAACGGAGATAGATTTATAAATATAAGATTTCAATGCCTGAATTTTCCAAACAATCACAAAGATCTTTCAAGAATTTGACTCTTCAGTCAATCAAACCATCTTAAAATTTGCAGATTTGAAATTAAAAACATATGATGTACTTTATATCAACCACTAATGTTGGATGTAAAACCAAAACAATGTGCTGAAAAGCTCCATGGAGCTGAAAGGAAAAGAGTCTGGTGATAATTCTCTGTGAGTCTGTCACTTCAAGCAACACCTTTCACATCATACAATCATTTAATCCATTGATCATATAAAATTATTCTCAAATGCAGCTTTAAGTTTTCTCATAATGAGAAAACTGCCCTTGTGTTTTTTTATGTAATCTCCTATTTTAGGGACGCGCGGTCAATAAAAATGTTCCCAAGTACTTAGAAATGTCATGTCAATAAAAGGAGGACAAACAGAAAGAGACCAGAGGGGACACAGAGCTGATACAATGAGGACAGGATGCTCTGACTGTCCTCTGGTATCGGCTCAGGTTTCAGATGCGCCTGCAACACGACCTCCTGTCAATACATCCATCCCCTAAACTGGCCCCACTTTTATGAATGTCACACACACACACACAGTGATTTCATTTGATCTGATCGGTGTGAGGCAGCGCTCACCGCCACTTAGCCTGAAGACTTCCCTTTTAACTCCAATACCCTGAGCAGGAGGAGCCGCACAGTCTGTTACACACTCATGCACACACACACATGCACGGAGGCACATGGGTGCACACACACACACACCAAAACAAAAACATACGGTCATTATTCACTCATTAGTTAAGCAATTGGTATCATGCTTCTGGTCTCCCAATGGACCACCATCTTTCTCAGTGTAACACACACACATATAAAAAGACAAAATAAAAAACAAAAAAAAACAATTACACACACACACACATACACACAAACACTCTGAAGACATAAAGGGTGGGTGTGGTGGATTTTTACTCGACCCTTTAAAGGCTGTGTGTGTGTTTTCATCCAATTGTGTGTGTGTGTGTGTGTGTCTCAGAGCATTTGCTAGAGTGTTTTAAATGAAAGGGGTGGGTGACTGATGAAGGAATGATGGGAGTGGATACAAACGTGCCTCCATTAGCAATCTGTCTGTGAATAGCCTCAGAGCCAAGAGCCCCATACCATTACCTAAGCACAAAGAGCTAATTACTGCCCCTAAGAGCACCATCAAAAGAAAAGGTCTTTTATAAATATGCTTCTGCTATGAGCTTTGCACAGATGCACTAATTGACAGACAAATAGCTGTTAGTTTTTCTAATAGCTAAATATGCCTTTATCCTACTTTTGGCATAGAAAACGTGGTGATCCTGAGGATATGTCTGTTACTTCACTTCGGTTTCAGACTTTTTTAGTTATGCAACATTTTCTCAGAGAGAGAAATAAAGTTTTTGGTTGAGCTGAACCTGAGTGAGTAGAGCCATGGTTCTATTTAGATTTTCTAATGTGGATGTTGAGAAGCAATTCAGCATCACGGTTGAATCATGTGTTGTGTGAAACAGGTAAACATGGAATTCATTTCTTAAACTAACTCTGAAGTTAGCTCTATGTTAGCTTCAGTACTCCCCAGTTTTCGTGCATTGTAATAAATATGGAAATAATTCTCTAAGGCTTGAATGTATGTCTGTCCTGTGTTTAACTGAGTCTGTTTATGATTGCCAAGGTCATGAATCAATGAACTGACACATAAAGAAAAATATAAAAGTGAATACTTTTCACACCTAAATGCTATCATAATGAGCCATATGATTGTTCCAAAAAACAAATTCTGAATTCCCACCTCTATGGTTAAGGTTTGGTTCAGGGAACTAAAACTACTTTGTTGAAGTCAGTAGCACTGGGGGGTAAAGTTCTTGCCCACTTCAATCACGTTTGGGTTGATTCCCAGCAGAGGCAGTTGTTGGCCGATCTTCTTCTTTCCACACTACCATGTGTGGGACTTCTACTGGTTGGTCTGCATAACGGGGGAGTGAAATGGGCAACAGGGGGAGCATTAACATCCCAAGTGTTAGAGCGTCTCACTGGCAGGTGAATAGAACTGACTGGCCACACCATGTGTTGGAGAGGAAATCCCTCCAAAAAAAAGCTGAATTAATTGGCAGTTTAAAAACCCTGTTTTAGCAACAACCTTACACTGCTCATTTACTACTGAGTGTAAGATCAAACATCCAGTATGATGAACACAGGGATTATCCAGGAGCTTATAATAAGCCTCTGTTTGCCTTTGAGGGACCTCTCTTTTGTCGTCCATTTCCCAATATTTCAGCAGGCCTCCCCGGTGAATTACCGCAGGCCAGCCAAGGCCACTGGCTATTGATCCTATGGGGGGCTTAGGCTAACTAGGCGTAGGTGGGTGTGGATGGTGTACAACCGAGAACAGTAGGGATTGTGCGTATTGGGATGAGAGCTGTATGATGGGGTGTATGAGGCAGGAAGCTGCTTGTGTAAGTGTAAGGGGACAGACTGAGAATGGTAATGCAGCACTGGGCCTCAGCTGGGACCAAGAGTGGCAGGTGGAGACTGGGGGAGCCAGGACCCTCTGGAGCCCCATCAGTAGCATGTTGTGTCATGTGATGTGTGTGTGTGTGTGTGTGTGTGTGTGTGTGTTGTTAACAAATGTGAAGCAATTGCAATGTTCATCACATGTACAGCACGAAATATGCAGCAAAGGAGTGTGGGATTTGAGGGTGGATCAAAGATGTAAAATCTGGTCTGTTTACCTTTGATGCTTGATCCAAGGAGGAAACAACAGCCAATCAAAGAGCAACGTATTGACTGTGTTCATTATACACACCTGACTATTTATTTATGAGTCAAACATGAGATTTGCGTGTGTATGTGTGTGTCCGCATGCAGGCATGAGTGTGTTATTGGGAGACCGCTCATCCATTCCCTCTGTATGGGGGACCATTAAGGAGTCGGTCCATTGTGGCTGTGCCCTGTCCACTTCCAGGAGACATCCATCATAGAGGGTCCCCAGGACCCCCCCCACCCACATACACCCCCCCGCCTTTGCTTTCCAAGCCCCAGGGGAGGGACTTAATGAGGGCCAGATCAACCTCACCCGTCTGGGCCTTATGTTGATCACCACCAGTACAGTACAGGGACAGGACAGACCACACCTGAACCCCAGCGACACACACGCAGCAAACAAAAACTAGCGTGGAAAACAAATCTAATCTGTTCTTAAAGCTTTAATGACTTCACACTTGAGCATGATGTCTCATTGTGCAAAAACAGCTCAAAATACTAAAAATATATAATATTTGATACCGCTTATAGTACTTTCCCTCCTGCAGATCAACAAATCTGATTCATCAGAAGAATCAGAAAATCCGCCTTTCATGTTTGCTGCTAATACCCGCCCACTGAATCCTGCTGAACATCAAATGTTTTGGCAGCCATTCTTCTGTGATTTGCATGGCAATTATATGCCATTGTACAAACACAAAAAAACACAAGTAGCACCATGTGCTGTGTCATGGCAGGACAAAGCCGCCAATGTATGGGTATGAATTTAAAAGCCTCTCTTAACGAGTTTAATATGAATTGCAAATGAATCTGTGCCGTCGGAGCAGCTGACTCTGAGAAGACAGAATCATTTAGTCCCTCCCATCTTGTCATTGTACATCCTGAGAGGCATGGTGTCTCAAACTGAATTCAAACCAGCTGAGGGCCTCAGAGATAGAATATATGCTGTTGACAACATTTTTGATCCCTTTGAAAAAAAATTACTTTTACATTAAATTGTCCAAACATGTAAGTTCAGGAGCTTCTGCCTGTGTGTCTGTGAGAATAGCAGTTTGGGAAAACACTTTCCCCGCAAATAGATTAAAAGTCTCCCAAACCGATGAAGCTCGACGGAAAGTGGCTCTAAAAGGAACAGAAAGAGTTGGGCCATGACAAAATACAAGCATTACAAACCAAAACCAAAGTAAATAGTAGAAGTGTAGTTGCAGTGTAGAAGAGGAGGGGATGAATGTCAGAGTCAAGAGTCTACACATGGAATTCAAAGAGTTTTGTTGCTGCTGCTGCTGCTGTTGTTGTTATTGTTTTGTCTATTTGTCTTTTTCTTTCTCTGATAGTCAGTAAAGAGAAAGAGAGGAAACATGGGCAGAGAGAGGGAGAGGAATTTAAATTCAAAGATTTTTGACAGGACAACAAACGAGAACTTTGAGAAATTGCAGAAGAGATAAATAAAGCCAGAGAGAGACTCTTCAAATCGGATTCTCTTGTAGCTTTAGCCTCAGTCTTTTGGCGTGATGTCATGTATGCAGTCATCATGTGCATATTTAAGTTAAGACCCTTTTACACACAAAGTTTTAAGATTAACATTATCTTAAAGCTAGCTACAGCGAATGGCTTGTTAAAATCCATATTCCCCACCATTTTTTTTTTTTTTTTGGAGAGGTGTTTTCTGTGATGTTTTTGAAAAATGTGACTTCTTGGAAATGAACAGGAGCAGCAAACACTGACGCTGCAGCCTCTCAGGTTAAAGCCGTGCTGGTAACTCAGAGTCAATAATATATCGATAAATCTTTCTGTACCTCAAGAACAAAATACAACCAGCCGCCCTGTCTGGAGGACAGAGCGGTCTCCAGACTGGGACAGAACATGAAGAAGTCAGCATTTACACACAAACACACACACAGACACACAAAAGCCCAGCTCTGATGACAGTCTCCTGGGTTGAACCAAAGGTCAGCGGAGATGTGTGAGGTTGCGGTAACACTGACTTCACCCTTTAACCTCTGGCCCATCTGAGTCTTATCTCTTCACCCTGTGTTTTATCTCCCCTTTATTTTTTTTCCTATCCACATGTCATGTCATCTTTCAACGAGAAACCATCACGAGTGAGATGTGAATTTCCAGCTGAGTAATTTTAATGGATTCCTCCAGAGGTACAGAGAGAGAGCTGCATGCAACATGACCCCTGTGTGCCTATGCAGGGGGAATATGCCAATGTAGGATAAAGCTTCCTGCTAATTGTAACAGAAGCCGAGCTGACCAACGCTAACCGCTCTAATGCTGGAGTCAACCCAAGGTCAGAGCGAGGAGATAGAGCTATCGATCCCAGACAGCACAGTAAGAAGGAAACTTCCAGCCCATCTCAGGGCTCATCGCAGCACTCTTCCAGATCCAATCTCTGCTCCAAACGCCATTAGTGGATCTTTGTCAGGGGCTCTGATCTCAATTGCCCTGCTGAAGCTAAATGTTATTTTACTCTCAGAGAGACGAGGAGTGATTCAGAGGAAGATACTCTATATCTCATTCTCTTTGATTGTCCACGCAGGGTTTAAGAGAAAAAAAAAGCAAGCGGTACAGAAATGTAATGTTGACTCAGTAAGAAGCACAGCTGACCCTCCATTTGCTGCGTGATATGAAAGCACATGAGAACCTGGGTCTTACACTTAAGACTCAGGTTCTGTTCATCAGGAATCAATGCAAAAAATCCCAAATGTAAAGACAACGATTCTGAAAGAAATAAAATAAACTTTCATTTGGTTCAAGCTAACGTCCTTTGAAAATACGATATTATAACCTTCATGTATTTGTTGAGTCATAACCAAATAACAAACCATACCCAGTTCATAAAGATACTCCCACCACAGTTAAAACATCATCTCTGGTGTGCTCGCTTTTGATTTTCCTTCCATATTAGGTGGTTTGGAAATCTGGCTAAACTCTGACTTTTTTTTTAGACTTTGTTGTAGTAAAGTCACTGTTGTCCCAGATCCCAGCAATTACTTTGTTGTGTGTTATCGTAACTGGTAGATATGATGGTCAAAATATGAAAATAAGCCAGATTTATCCTCTGAGATAAAAGGTATACACGTCTTCATTTTAAAGTTACACTTTTGCAGCTTCTTAGTATTTTTCTGTTGAGAAACCAGAACAAAGCCACATTTCCTTCATCAGTCTGTATACTCTGGGTCTGTTCTGTTTGTTATGAAGTGGTGTGAACACATCATTAACTCCCAGTGTAAAGTGACCTGAAGTCAGAGGTCAATTGACAGAGCTGACAGCGATGTCAAGTGGCTCGACACGGAGCGAGCCCCATCTGGCCCGAGGGGGAAGACATGACAATCTGGTGTCACGTTCACATCACCTGGTGTAACGCACAGACAGCAGACATGCTGCACATGCTGGCAGACGGGGGAAGGCTGCAGAGGCTTTTCCAGTATTTCCAGATTTTATGAATTTTCTGGCTCTGTTTATCCTTCCACTTTATCTCCTTCATAGGTTAAATTGTAGCTGACATGCCAAACAGGCTCCCAGAACTGAGCCAATACCACTATTGAGCCCCCAGTAATATACTGTAAGCTGGTTAACAGCACGCCAGATTTGGATGCATTTTTAATCTGTCATATTTGGAACAGTTTGTGTGTCTATAGGTGCATCCACATACAGTATTTAGAAAAAAGGCCAGAAATCTGGAATCCTGGGTCTGTCGAAAACCCCTTTTTCCTTCCTTTATCTCCCCAAATTATTCTCAGCTACTTATGAGTGACACGAGTCGCTCCAAACTGGTTCCCCTGACTCTCATTCATGTGTGTGTGTTCTGAGTATTTCCAAGTTTTCGTGGAACAGGCTGAGAACAGAGCCACATGACAACAGTAACATCTGGCTCCGGCTCCAGAGATGATTACTCTGCTGCTCTGTGAGAACTCATCCTGCAAGGCCTCACTCTCTCTCCCTACTGTACACACACACACACACACACACACACACACACACACACACACACACACACACAGAAAGCACTGCAGGCACACACAAACACACGCACAGATTGGCATAGCCAGATGGCAGAGTCTCTTTGACTGTCACCTAAACCTCCGCGGAATAGCCGTGGATATGTTTGGGTATGCAAACAACACAAAGAGATTCATTCCTTCTAGCGGAAGCTGGAGGCTCCTAATTGGCTCACGGACTTAGATTGCAGCGATATAAAAACATTCTATTGCACAATCACACAAAAAGCAGGACCCAAGTGAACGTCCATTATTCAAATGACAAGGAGTGCCCATCACTAAGTTTCTCCTCAGGCACCGAGTAACATTTTGTAAAACTGAAAAAAGAAATTTGCAAATGAAGTGAGAAGGAGAGAGGCGTACATTTCAGCCAAAATAAAACCAAATTTCTCTTAAATAAAGCTTTAAAAGATTATAAAACGAAAAAAAAAAAAACAGAGCAGAAATTCTTCAGCATTCAGTGGTGGATTCAGTGACTTTGTTGAGATGGATTCGCTGCGTAATGTGTGCGTACCTGTACCAGTCCAGTCCCCGTGCGTAATGCCGGTCGAAGAAGTGCGGCTCCGACCCCAGGGCGCGGATGTCCGGGTGGAGCCGCAGAAACTCCAGCAGAGCCCTGGTGCCTCCCTTTTTAACCCCTATGATCAAAGCCTGGGGTAGCCTCCGAGTGGCTGTCCATTCTTTCCCCGAGCTGTTCGCCTCCAGCCCGGGACGACCACTGAAAGCGCCTTCGCCAGCAGCTTTGATACCCTCCTGGACGACGCTGGTTCCGTTTCTCTCGTACGGCCATCCTGACCCGGACACGAGGAATTCGCGCGTGGGTGTCTTGATCTCAGAGTTTTCTGTCAGTTCCGACTCGCAGCATCCAGTGAGGAGATAGACCAGGGAGAAGCAGAGGATGCTCAGAGAGGACGCGATGGTGAGCCGGTGGAAGAGCCGCCGCAGGTCCGCGCTCGGATGGTGGTGATGGTGGTGGTGAAAAGCTGCCATCCCTCAGAGATCCATGGGAGATGAGGTGCCATTCTACCACAAGTTCAGCTCACATCCCGTCATACTCTAACGCCGTGAACACACCGTTAACTCTTGGAGAGTCTCTGTTTAGTGCGCTCTGCTGATCTCCTCCTCCTTCATGTTGTGCGCTCGGAGCGCATTGGGCTCCTCAAATCAGCCAACCAGTCAGCCTCAAATAAATCAGTGGAACTAGTTTTTGCGTGACACCCAGGATGTGCGCCCACCTCCTCACCCACCCTGGTAACGTGGGGAGAAGAATAAATCTCTAATATCAGAGTCGACAGGGTGCGGGGATCTTTCTCCCTTCTCAGTCCACGGGATTACTCTGCGTCTCTCCTCCACGGCTCATCTCACGGGGATTCGCATCCAGATCTCTCTCTCTCTCTCTCTCTCTCTCTCTCTCTCTCTCCCTCTCTCACCCTCTCTCTCTCCCTCTCTCCCCCTCTCTACCTCTCCTTAGATACCTCTGATTGGAGGGTCATGGCCTGAGGCGCTTCTAATTCCAGTATTATTTATTGGGGAAACTGGGGGTGGGATGGATCCAGTGCGCAGACCATGTGCCATACTTCATATGTGCGATCATCTCTCATCTGATTGATTGATTGATGGTGCCAGACAGTGTGTTATATTCTCTGCAACTTTCTGACATGAAACCGTGCATCTAATAATATTACTTCTCTGATAAATGGCCACTCAGACATTTAGTGCTGGCAGGAATTGATCTACATATACAAGCAAGGGGCATGCTGCGATTTGGAAGTGGGTTTATCACACTCTGCTGACACTCTGCTCTCTAAGACAGATCACATAATTGGCTTAGTGGTCAGACAGTATTAGACTATGTAGTGCAGCTGCCAATAGATAGCTGATCCTGACCCCAAAGGACATGACTGAGTAAACCCACATTCGGGCATCATTCAGAAATGTCTCAGTGTCTTAGAATCACACTACACTGTGAGATACAGTGATTCCATTTGATCCCTTAAGCAGATAATTTCAGAATAAATATTTGAAATTGACATAATTCTAAACAAATGACAAATGCTCTTAAAGAAACACACTGGCAATTTACTGTTTTTGATCCAAGGAGAGGTTTGCACATCCTGGGTGGATGCTTTATCACTTGCATTAGCAGAGGAGTGTGTTGTGTTGCAGTCTCCGGTTAGGGAGCTGTGCAATGTTGGCTTTTATTATTGCAGAGTGCGGAGCTAAGGTACGGATAATAGCTCATAGGAGACTCATTAGTTCCCCCTTCCAACCGCATGTGCACAAGCACGCACGCACACACACAGACACACTCACTCACACACACAAATACGCACATACTTCATGTTCCATTTGGCTTACCCCTGTCATTATCCCACAGCAGATGTGACCCCTGCCATAAAACCACTGCATTGTCCTGCAAAGAGAGACTAAAAAGATCTGCCATCCATTTTCTACAACAAGATAAAACTTTGTGCTAGTTCACTGTCCTGTCTTCTACTTCATCCACAGACCAAAACAACCAGTCACCAGATATGACTGGATTTATAATGTAACATGGCAGGTGTATGATGATGAACTCTGTTTAATGAGAATTAATTTGCGTGTCATGACTTTGTAGTTTTCATCTCAAACTGAATGAAAAGGGAGATAATCTAATCTAGACTGTTAAAAAAATTGAGTACTATTAGCTCACTGTCAATAAGCTACAGTTTTTACTATCTCATTAACACCTTATTGGCGAGTTGCTCTAATTGCCACCAGACTGGGCAAATTCATTTGAACCAGGAGAGTTGAAATTCTGTGAATGTCAAGAAAAACAGGTGCAGTCGAGGACTCTTTCTGTATCCCATCACAACCGTCTTAATGAAATATACTTTCCACTGTAATCAACCCTTGCAGGTAAAGTAGTGAAATCGTATTGAAAAAGCTGACTAAGCCATCTCTAGCACTTGGTTGAAGTATGAAAGAAATCAGGGAAACTTCTCAATCCAACTTGGATGTGCACACACTTTATTCCAAGTTGGTTACCCCCACTAATAGCCCCACAGTCACATATTAAAACAGCCTAAATGAGCTACTTTCACTGCATTGGGTTTTTAGAGTGGTTCATTAACAAGTGAAACCAGATTTTAAAAAACAGTGTATTACTCCTTTTAAATTAGCTGAATAGGTTCGATCAGTGTTTATATAGGATTTTATTTGTTGACAGCGACTGAGGCTTTCTAGCCGTGTTGCCGTAAGTTGACACTCCTGTGTGTAACATCAGAACCACAGCTCTTCAGGTGACTTTCTTTCAGGAGGTTAGTGGCATTGTATATTTGTTGAAATTATTATCAGTTATTAGTTATTTGTTATAATAGTTAGTCTCAGATATTTTCAATGAAAATATCTAATCAGGTAAATTGTGCATGACACTGCTAATGCTTACCAATAATACTTGTGTTGTGAACTTCAACCAGTTTTCTTTGAATATAATAATAATTAATTATAATTACATTATTAATTTTAAATATAATTATAATTCACCAAGTCACTCTAAAGCATCTCTCTACTCCACCTCAACATGACAAACATTTCTGAAGTGGGGTAGAACCAAATTTATACACAGACATTACGAAGCGATGAACAGCTATAAGTTGATGTCTTTTTCTTATTATTACTTCCTGTTTATTTTAGTCTCCAACCTCCCTCCATGGATCACGAGGCAAGGTCATCAGATGAGGTTGTGTGTCTTTTGTCTGCAGTCGCCCTGCAGATTGTTCAGTGATGAAGTGGCCGCCTATAAAAGCGTGACCCCGGGGTCAGGGCCACAGCTCGGGCAGTGATTCATTACCCGACACGGGGCCAGAGTAAGCTGATTAATACACTCCTGCATCACAATGTATAAAATGAAGAGGCTTTAGACATGTTTATTTTTTAAATATACACATGAGTCTCTGTGTTATTAAGCTGCTGGCAGTTCTGAGGATGTATTTGGATGTTTATGAGTTTACGTTTCCGGTCTATGTCATCAGTTTTAGGAATCTACTCTGCTTTAATGCAGTGTGATGTTTTCTAAATCAACATATTTGTCATCAGCCATACAGCCAGGCTGTCTGCATCCTTCATCCGTCCCCTGAGTGACAGTCTAATTAGAGTTAAAGTAATGGTGTATGTAATCAAGGCTAAATTACAGCCATAAGTCACTCAGTGGAGAGCCTTATACCTGCAAGCCAATCACAGTCACAAACTAATGAACCGCACTCACTGACCGCTGACCTCACCATCCATTTCAAATATAAGGACCTGGTAGTAACTTCTCTCAGCACCTCAGGCTGTGCTGAAGTGGTTTGCGTGGTGCACTTACAGGGTCACTTCACCCAAATTACAAAAAAAAACATATTTTCCACTAATGGCATTGAGCCATGCAGATAGACTGAGAGAAAAGGTGGTTTTTTTTTCTAAACCTGATCTGCCACAAATGCTACATGTCATGATATTTTTTTTTTTTTATGTCAGTCCAGTTTGATATGACCTACTTTCAAATGCTCGTAATCTTTCCTGGAAACTATGAAAGCAGAAATTAGCAAAAAGACACAAATATCACTCTCTTCTGGATTTTGCAAGCTTTTTTGGGGGGGTGGATTGTTGTGGCCTAAAATGTCTAATTTCATGGAAGCTTTTCAAAAAAAATTGCAATACGTGCTGCCATTTTTTTAGATGTTTTTTTGCAGTGAGATTGTGGGAGCAAGTGAAAACTGCAGAAATAATTGCAGTTCTTTTGTATAATTGATTAACTCCCCCACTCCACAGCAGCCTACACTTTGCAAGATATTGTTTGAGCTTATCTGCATTTAATTATTTTCTCTCTCTCCTCTGCCTCACTCAGTGGCATCTCTCATGCACACACGCTCTGTTGTCCATGCGTTTCAACCATTATCTTTGGTGATAGAAAGTGTTTGTCAGTCGATGACTTTGACTTGTGATCCACCACTAAACTGTTAGTGACTTCACAACCAGAAACAAGGAAATGAGTCTGGTGACAAACATGTGTAGGGTTCATACATGTGCATGCACACACATGTTGTGATCTCAGGTAGCCCATAGGCAAGTTGATAACCATGAATGGGCCAGAAGAGAAAAGGAGGAGGAGGAGGTCTGATATTAGGACGTTTCTTCTCAAAAAGTCTCAAAACCAAGGAAGTTGATAGCCACTAGGTAATGAGTTTACTTTTAGAAGTGTCGTTTGCTACTTTGCTCACTAATTTTAAAGAATTGTTGCCTGCCCATAAAAGCTTCCTAGCTAACTAAGATAGCATCAGACAAACTAATCCAGCATTAACTGTGCAGCAGCTGTCCAAAGACAGTCAAAAGAACAGCAGTGTGTGATTTGTTGAAAGCATGAGGCTTTTGAAATTTTCATTTCATCACTTGAAGTCTATTCACATTATAAATACATAGTGTTAAATAATAGATGTTTTCAAGGTGAACAGGAGGCAACGTTTTAGGCTCTTAGAGAAAGTTTGTGAGTAAAGTCGACAGCTATAGAATACATTCATTCACTTCTTGCCCAAACACGTGAGCTATTAAAGTTCAGGAGTTAATAAATTGATTAAATTGAACTGATTTGTCATTGGCATGAATAGGTGCCACATGCACATTCGAGGAGGTTACCAAACAAAAGACACAGAAGAGAACAGAAGAGTAAATCATGCCCATATGTGTGTTTACTCAGCAGGGATAATATTAAATGAGAAAAGCTGATCTGCTGGAGAATAAATATTTGAGAGCAATAAAGAATGCCTGACAGCCTGACTGCATTATGCTCTATTATATTTTGAATTGTCACCGAATTTTGTGGTTTCCTTTCCTCTAAAGACGTTTCCACCATAAACTGATGCAGAAACGGCACAAATTGGTGCATAAATATTCACCAGAATGCAGAAAATGGATTTTAATAAGGTGGTTTTGCACATAGATCCGTGAGGAAGGAGGGCCTTCCTTCCTCACACTGCTATTGCCTATTTCTGGATTTTAATTAATATTGCAAAACATTTGTCAGTCTCTGTGATCAACGTTTTAGTTCAGTTTGACAGAGTTTCAGTGTGTAATTTGGTGACAGCTGACAGGTGGCTGGCAGTTTCGGATGGAAATGCACCACAATGTTATGCATACTTTGTTTTTTTTTCATATGAAAGAATCTCAAACACGTGTGCAGAGCCTCCCTCCATGATTCTGTGAGCCTGATAAATAATATTTATTGTCTAATCAAACCCAGTGTGCCAGCTTTCTATGAGATAAGTTTTGCTTGAACACTGTCTATGCTAACATTACTTTTTCTATGCTAATGTTGCCAGAGCAAACTTTGTGTATAGTCTCAGGTAACATTATAATGACTGTAGCCAAGCTGCCATTTCTCACTGGATTATGCATTATATTACCTAGATAGATTCAACATGTACCTATCAATGTATGGCCATCAGTTTTCAACACTCCCGCTCCATGCATGTCCTCGGTTGTTTGTAAATGGAAAATTATCTTTACGGCAGAGATGTCCACTTTGTCTTATTTACCCCTGAGTAAGGACAAAGTAACTTCCTAACTAAATGTATAGCTAAAAATATATGGAATGTATTTCGAATGTGTTGTTCACTACCATTTGGTTTTATTGAGGAATTATTTTATATATGTAACTTGAATTTCAGTTCAACTGAATCATGAATTAATAGGTAATGTAGTAGTGGCCTAATTACTGTATTCAGTTCCCCTGATGTCCTGCTTGTGTCCCTGGTTTGGAGGCCTGCAGGGTCACTGAGTCCTGCCAGAACCACACCCAGATCAGAGGCCTGCACCTCCTGCACCCCCAGCACCTTCTCCACCTGTCATTGATCCACACACTGGCCAAGAAACCACACAGTGTCCTGATGAAGAGTGAGCATGTGTGAGTGTGTGTGTGTGCGTTTGACCCATAGGGTGAACAGGGATGAGAGGTAGGTGCCAGATCAGATCAGAGCTCTCCAAGAAGGGATAAGCCCTACTTATGCTGCTTTGGGGAGGGCTTTGTGTGTGTGTGTGTGTGTGTGTGTGTGTGTGTGTGTGTGTGTGTGTGTGTGTGTTCAGTTCCTTTGTGGTAAGCACTCAGGCCTTTTTCATGTGTATGTGGTTTTGGTTTTAATGAGCAAGGTGTTTCTTTGACCCTTCCGTGTTGTAGCTGCAATGAGGTTATTGTGTGGTTGTAAAATACAGGTCATGGTCCACTGATCTACTGAGCTGTTTCAATTAAGTAAGTCTGTAGGCTGTGGCCAGGTTTTAGACGTGAGCTTTACAGTGAATTATTGCATGCATTTCTCAGCCAGAATAAAGGACGTAAACACTGCTAATAGAGAAATTAGTCAGATTTTAACCTTCAGTTAAATATCAGGCCTCAAACTTTTCCAACATTTCCAAAGACCTTCATCAACACTACCATTTTCATTTACAGTTGCAAAGTAAAAAACCTGTCCAGGTTGGCAGAAGTAAATGTCTGGTTCATTTTCAGTTTAGACAGTATTAGTTGACAGACATCCTGAGTCCTTTCAAGGCCTGAATGGGCATCAAGCTCTTTGGATTGAATCATTAGTGCTATATATGAGCAACTACATGATAATAATAATAAAAAATTTCAGGAGCATAATTGTGAGAGGAATGTGTCCATTCACCTCCAACAAACACGTGCCAACTCTGCGGACATTAGCTGTAAGATAGCTCGCAACGTACACGCCAACTTGCCAGGAACTCCAATTCTATATTTTATGCTTGATAGTATGATGACGTATCCGACTTTACCACAAGGCGAAAGTGTTCCACACAGTCACACTTGAAGGCAGAGTGAAAACCTGGCCGTCATAGAGAGGGCAGCAAGGGTTGAGGTGTGCACTTCCCGTCTCTCCTGGAAGGCATTCATGTTGTTTCCTTCGGCTGCACGTGTGAAAAGTAATAGTTGTGTACAGAATGGAAAAAAAAGACCTCAAAGCCTGGTGCCTTTCTCACCTCCAAACAGCTGACCAATCACAGCATGGAGTGGGGGTGAATGCTGTATTGTTCGTTATAATGAGCTACAGAAATAGTCAACCCCCCCCCAATTCCTACCTTCTGAAAAGTGTATGTGTGTGTGTGACCAGCACTTCCAAAGAGAAGCATCCTAGAAGGATTTGAACTTCTCTCTCAAGGGTTCAGCTCACATCATGGGTACAGCCATGTGCAACACCATGAATACTTTCAGGCAGAGACTGTGTGAAAGTGTGCACTGCTATCCTGATTGGTACAATTCATTGCTTTGTGACTTTCTTCCTGGAGGAAAAAAAGCCAGCTACAATGTGGCTGGACAACACACTGTACAACACACTGAAGCACACTAAGGCAATTAAACTGACCTGTTTTACCTCAGTATATCTTGATTTTCCACTGCGTGTCCTTGCTCAGAGGTTGTGGTTTGTCACGTCTCCTCCAGAGCTCAAGAACAGTTTAAAGAGCTTGCTTGGCCGACCCTAATCTGCCCTAATGCCCTTCTGCTGGTGCCAACGGCACTATCAGCATGGCTATATCTCCACAATGCAGCAGAGTCGGGCTAATCAGCTGAGCCACAGCCTCTAACTTCTTTAAGCTATAAGATTAACACAGTTGAAGGGATGAAGGCTTTTTACATGGAAGGGTGGGCAGCATTTACACTTTGTTCAGAAGCAGGACCAACCCCGCAGGTGCTGCGAGAGACTGTATCGACAGAGTGTTTCTCTATGGATCCTAATGGAATAATAATGAATTGTAATTGCAAAGAGCCTCTCCCTGGGTCTCGATGCATTTGGTATTGACCCGTCTGCAGTCAGCTGAAGCATGAACACCTTACATTCCATATTGATTCAGCTTTTACAAGGAGAACCAGCAGCATTTTTTTTTCTGAGCAATTTTCTGCCATTAAAATGTATTATTACACTCAGGCAAGAGTAATTGTATGCAGATGCTCACCAACACATACATAGCTGATCTCACCTAACCTCACCGAGCCTCACCACTGGACTCTAACTGCTAGAGGCAACAGGTTAATGTCCTGGAGCTCGGAGGCAGAGAGTGCAGAGAAAGATAAAGTGTGTGAGTGCGTAGGAGAGGGGGGGGGGGGGGGGCAGATTAGGAAAAAAAGAGATTAAGACTACCTGCTGGAAAGCCTGTCCTCATTTCCACAGGCTTTCAGACACATCTGCTAACATTGTTTAACATCCCCATTGTAAAAAGAGAAGGATTATTGCTCCCCTTGGCCTCTGAGAGGAGGGGAGGCTATGTAACGACATGGACGTTATCCCAGATAAATCTGTTATCCAGGGTTTGTACAGGGATATCTCTGCAAGGGGATTAAAGACAGAGAGAGAATATAGCAATATGGGAGTAATCCCATCCCGTTTCCTGTTTCACCTTTTATAAAAAACCACTGTCATGACCAAAAAAAAAAAAAAAAAAAGACCTCTCCTCATGAGAGTATGTCCACGAGGGTGTGTTTGTGAAATTTACCAGCTCATTTTGAGGTTCATAGACATTCTCCACGCCTAATGGAGCAACCCCTGTTTAGTTTTCTCATTCCACGGCTTACAATAGAGAGAAATTAATGCCAAACAGTGCTCATATGGATTTGTTGGAATAATGATGCGCTCTGTCTGTCTGTCTCCAGGCTTTCATCTGATTACAATAAAAAATAAAAGGACTTTGTTATGGATATAAAGTGATTTAACATTTTGGACTGTTTGGATTTCTCATATTTAAACAATAGGACTTTTGTTCACACTCATTATCATTCATTTAGTGACCCATTAGCTTTCCATCTGACAGTGTTTTTCTAGAGAGAGCGCAGAACGCAAAGCAAAACAGGCTGAATATTAGCCCGCGTTTATCTGTCAGATCACGGAAATGGGTTATGTTTAATCAAAATGCATCATGCATGGATAAACTACAGTTGGGATTAAGTTTTCTCTCTGTATCTCATAACACTAGATTAGCGCCCCCTTTGACCCCTAATCTCAAACAGGATTACACCCCTAATGTGTTCACCTACCTTTCATCAAATTTAGACACCAGGAGTCCTCCTACAAGAGCTGATGAGGGAAGTATTTGGAGATTGGATTCCCCCCACAGTAACTTTGGAATCCACTCATGTCAGGACATTGGATGATTTAATTTCTTTTCAGGGCAAAGCAGGATTTTTGAATGTTCCCAAACAATTAGCTTCAAATCTGGTTCATTTTCTCTCAACTAGTTCTCGTCACTGTTCATAAATCAGCTTCCAGAGCTGATTGTCCCAAAACTCTGATGTTATTACAGCTCCAGGCGTCATTCAGTAGTCAATAGTGCCCATTCATTGTCATCCCCACATCCATATTTCACACCAAATATCGTCCACAACCCCCATATCACCATCCGACCTCTCACTCTATCCTCTCCTCTTTTTTCCCCTGACTCTGGTCCTGACAGCAGCAAGTAGCCAGTGGCCTGTTGGTCAGAGGCACAAATGCACCAAAGCTGAACTCAACATAAAAATTCATGTGGATGTTTTGCCCATTGATTGTAGTGACTCCTTTGGAATTCATGTTTTTATTTTGTCTGCCAAGTATATTGAATAGAGTCTGTGTAACAAATATTTGACTAATGTGACTAAGAATTTTAGCGTCTCATTCAGTTCCTTTATTGGACATGTATCTGAAGCCAAAAAGAGTTTTATAACAGTTTATGAGTATTAGTCATTCAAGTGTTATACTGCTTTGTGTTTCAGTTTGACCTACAGTATCTGAGCTGCACAGGCCAAGTGTCAGTGTCCCTTGAACTATTTTGCTAAATGGCCCCAATTTCACCCGACACCCCACAACTCCTAATTATACAGTGAAATTAATCCTATCTTGTAATGAGGTTAAGCATGAAGGACAGCTTTACACATCTATTCTCTGTGGTTTATCTCTGTGTGTGTGTGTGTGTGTGTGTGTGTGTGTGTGTGTGTGTGTGTGTGTGTGTGTGTGTGTGTGTGTGTGTGTGTGTGTGTGTTTGTTCCCCTGTGTATGCTGGCTGTAGGGAGTGTATTCCCACTGAAACAGAAGCTGACTGAGCTGTGACATATGCTGCTCCCAACCTAATGTACACACACATAGAGACTCTGCTCACTTGTATGTACACAATGATCAGACTCTCAAACGCCACGTGGGACTATTTGCACCGTCTGTCGTCTTTATGATGAACCATTTACAGTCAATGACAGAAGGTTATTGAGGATAACACTTGTTTACCATTGCTGACTTTATTGTGTGAGAGCTCACTGCAGAACCACAGACCAGAGATCAGTGCTTGTGCTTGGAGTGCTTGTCTTGCTACCCACAAACTGGTCTCAAGTCTTGGTCAAGTCCTGAGTCCTAAAAACTGGGCATGTGATTCCTAAACTAAAGTAATGAGTTCTTCACCTTTACTTACCGTTTCAAAATGTAAACACCAGGCCTGAAGTCAGACTTAAAGCTGCTTTGATTTATTATTACCTGATTGACCTCCAGCGATGATAAATTATGTCTATACTAATTAATACATTACTATGTACACCTGTGAGGGGGTATTAAGGCCCTAAAGCTCCTGGGTAGCATCAACAAAAGCCTGACATCATCACTGCTGAAGATTGGCTGCACTCTGGGCACCTCGCAGTCACTTTCTTTGGATTTTATAGTTGTTTATGCGGGTGAAGCAAAGCTATATGTGAAGGCACAACTCAGCCGAACTAAAATTATTCCTGTCTCCGAAGCAGCTTTCCCTCCGAGAAATGTTTGCAGAGCTAAAGTCCTAATCTACCAATATTTGCCTTCATCCCTGTTGAGTAAAAGAGTAAATAACATCATGGGTTTCTAATTAAAACAGTTTTTCATATAGATTAAAAAAAAAGCATACAATGTAATTTTTTTGTGGAATTTTTTTTTATTTTGTATGTTTTTACATTAAAAAAAGGTCTGCATGTTCTTAATTTCTCTGTTTAAGGCATATCTAAGCCACTCAAAGCCTGCCTTGCATTTATCTACATACTCTAATACTCCCACAGAGACCAAAGTGGTTTGCCATTATTTCAGCTGAGCAGAGGAGATCACAGCCAGCAGTTCCTCCATCGATCCCCGAGTCCCCTGAGTCCAGCGCAGCTCCTACCAGCGTCCCTGTGGTGACTGCTATAGCACGGCCTCCATCAGGACTGATAACAATCCCAAATCCATCAAATGGTAATAGGCTGATACATCAGGTTTTAAACACATTTATGCTGCTCTTTGCAACCAAAACACACTCACTTACCTATTTGATCAAAACTGAGTTTGTAAATAAATTCTTTATATTGAGTAAGATGAGTATCTAAAGTAGATGGACAGACATCAACTGAAGGTATTACAGCCTCTGCATCTGTTACACAGTTTTCCAGCCTGCCTGAGGATTTTAAGAATCATCAACTAATCAATCTCTTTTTTTTTTGTTTTTGTAGTTAGTTTTTGTAGTATACAACTTCAATTTTATCTTCTTAAATCACAAAGAAACCTGACGAAAACCAGCTTGGCAAATAGGAACACATGTACACAACGATGTTCTTTGCTCCATTATACAGTTGGGTCCCAATAACTTGTCACAAAGATTACCCAACAACCCACATGGCCTCCATTCACAAATCCAAAATAACCCGTCCTGCCTGCAGCCGCTGCACAACTCAGCCAGCCAATCAAAGGGCAGAGTTCCACCAGCATAAACACAACTGTTAGCAGCCGCTCTTTTCATAACCAGTGATCCGAGACCTGTTAGTGGCTACGTAAAAGACACACAGACGGACCCATACACACACACACACACACACTGGACCTTTGAGTGAGTACATAAAGAAAAAATGCTTTCAGGCCTGTGCAACAGAACAAAAGTCTCCTTAACAGGCAATTAGTATTCCCGCTTCTGACCTCGTCTATATCCATGCATGCCTTCCCTCTGTCTCCCATATTCTTCCCATTCCCGCTCTGAGCCCCCTGAACTGAGCCTCCTTCAAGCCTGTTTACACTGTCAGCTCCTGCTAGGACCAAAGAGAAAGAGTTCAAAAGAGACAGGGCACCCAAAACAATTTCAACAAAGACCAGCGGGGGAACGTGAAGTGGTGTGACTGAAGGCAACAAAGCAAAGGCCAAAAAAAAAAAAATGTGTAGGCTACATATAAAAGCAGCTACACTGTGTAAATCCTGTATGACAGGCAGTCTGGTTGCCACAAAGCCTGTTTCACCTTCTGTTTAGATGAGGTTTACTGGTGAAGACTTGTTTTACAGATGCAATTTTGCCTTAATGTTTCCCCTGGTGACACCAAGCTTATGTGTTTCGCTCCACATGGCACAATAAGACCTACTGGTATTGACAGTCTCTACCAATTACATGGCTTTTGTACTGTTACTACAGCTGTTGTGTATATGTTTCTGTCTTTGGATAGAAGTGTTGGTCTGTCAGGGCCGGTGGTCGACTGCTCTGAGCTGGTGTTGGTGTTAACAAATGTAAATCGGAATTGAGACTAACATTCATTATAATCAAAACTGGTTATCGACACAAAAACAGTTTGTTTTTAATGTTGTCATGGAAACAGTGTACATATATAAAAATGGTGGCTGGGATTAAAGAAGATCTGCAATGTGTGACCGAACGGTACATATTTAAATTTAAGAGAGCGTGTGTGTGCACAAGTGTGTTTTCTCTCTGATCACAGTTTATGTATGGTTATTCGAGGCCATCCAGAGGTCACTCAGATATGATCCTCTCCACGCTGATAGCCATGCTGGAGCACACACGCAAGCTTCTTCTTCACAGAGAGGCACGGTTCCTCACATTTATGTTTTGGGTTTTTTTTTTTTCCCATTCATAGAAAAATCCAATCAGGTCCTTTGAAAAGCTCCTGCCTCTCCTCAAGCCTTGCTGGGTCAGGATATGGTGGCCTAAGGGGACCAAGAGGGTGAGGAGCTGAGCCGGGGTCAAGGCATCCAGTGACGGCAGGCTTTAGAAAAATCCCTGCTCGCCCGGTGCCCCTTCTGTTTCATTAGAAACCCCCTCCTCCCATTATCACCCCCCTCTAATTTAGATGAGGAGCAGGGAGAGGGTGGGTGGGTGTGTGTGTGTGAAGGTGGGGGGTGGGTAACTGAGCATGTGTGTGTGTGTGTGTGTTCAAGTTTATTTGCTTGTGTGTTCCCTCCATCTTCCAGCCAGGCAGGATTCCAGTGATGCAACTCCTGCTTTTCCTCCTCTAAAACAGCAGCAGACCTAATGACCCCACTCTAATTGCACAGTGTCAATACTGTTGCATTTAGATTCCCATAGCTCTCATACAATATGCACAAAGAGGGATGGCTCATCATAACTCAATACGCTGGAGCTTAGCAACTTGGCAGGGGCACACAAACACTGATATCAAGTTGCAGACTGTCACCGTTTGTATTATTCTGCAGTTTTGTTGAAATCTGTGCACATGCAGTGTGTCAAATTTAATTTCCTCCTTGTAGCATCTCTGCTTTTGAAGTGGCTGCAGTGGAGATTGTTCATTAATTCGAGTATGCAATGATTTCAGCAAGAAAAGCAGATAATGAACAGTTTAAAAAAAATGAAATGCTGTGTGCTTGTAGCACATAGAAGCCACTGGTAGACATGATGTGAAAACATGAGATCTGTGTGAGAGGAGACTGTGACTCCCGAAAAATGAATGCATGAAACCTAACCTGCCATGTTTCCATCACGTTTTCTGCATTGACGCACTCTTGATTACATCACCTTGTGTCCTCTTCTTCTGCAGTGGTCTGATGAACTGTTTTTCTCAATGAACCAGCTCCTAATCATAACATGACAACAGTTGGTGGAAACGTATATCCATTTGCATTTTCTTTCTTTTACTGCTCCTCTTAAAATTATATTTGGATGGAAACCTAGTGCAGAGGATGTGGAAAAAGCTCTAGTGAAAGCTAGTAAGTAGTAAAATATCACTCTAACACATTCAAACATCTAACAGTGGTTCTTAAAACATTGTCTCATCTGTGGATAAAAAAAAAAAATTCTTTGAGTATATAATCGAAAACAAACCTCACTTATTTACAGGGACAGCAATAAAACCCAACACATCAGGCCAGCGCCTGACATTGAACATTGAGTTACCACCCAATACATTGACTGATAACAACAGACAATCAATACAGAGACTCGAACTTTATTAGCATCTCCGGTTAGACTCTGAGCCTGATCAATGACTGCTCTGACACACTGATGTTCCGACAAAGAGCTGTTACTAATGGCCGAGATCAAACTCCCCAAAAAGAAACAATAAGCTCTGCCATTATCAAATTAATCCAAATCTATTTTCAGTGCAAAGACTCAGGATCCGTGCTCCAATTTGGCTTTTGTTTCATAAAGGATTTCGCCTGGCCAACTGTAATGCTTATTCCCTGTAGTTTGCACTGATTTACATCTCTCTTCAACATCCGCTGGTAACATAATTATATCTGTGGTCCCTCTTGATTTAAGGGTCATGTGAAACATTATAATGCTTTTCTGTCCAAAAGCAAGAAAATTGAAGGATTAAACATTAAAAGTCTCTAATCTGTAACTGGCAGCGGAGTCTTATTCTTGTGGAGACTGTTGTGTGTCTGTGAGAAAGTGTTTCTGAAGTGAAGGGATATGAGAAGCAGTGCACGCTGGGATTTATAAGAGATTAAGGCAAACTTTCCCTTTAAGATTAAATATGTGTAATCTTTAAACCAAACAAGACTGAGGGATTAGGAAGACTTCTATGACTAAAAAAGAATCCCTTCTCAAGATGACATGTGATGCTAAGATTATGCCTTAAAAGAATAGTTTAATCCTGTATAGTGTGCTCAGGCTGACAGGTTGGCTCTGTCCAAATACTTGTACTTCAGTTTGCAGTGCACAGACTTTTTATTTTTTTAGGGGGCAAATACGTCTCTGTCATTCTAAAAAAAAAAAAAAAAAAAAAACATGACACAACCAACTGTGTATTTTGGTTTCAGCTCTAATAAATAAAACAAATAATGAAAGAATAAAATGTACAGAGCAAAAAGAAAATACTTTTACATTCTTTTACATTTTTAATCAGAACAAAGGGTGAACTGACTCAGGGAGACATACACCTCTGACCCCATGGGGGCTAAACTAGCCATTAATTTTACTTCTGCCTCAGGGCAGCCATGTTTACAAGACCAATTTATTTGCTAAACACCACTGAATAATTGGATTAAATATAAAACATTGAATTCCATGTGCTTTTGGAGATTTTTTTGTGTGTGCAGCTGATCAGGGAGAAAACTTTCCAACGGAGGTCATCATCTGATATTTGATCGATTTGATAAATGGCCTGTATGGGCCGATCACATGCTGGTTCATACGTGAACACTGTTACTGGTTTTGAGTTGTTTTTGGACACTTATTTTGACATGTCTTTCTTTACAGTTCCACCGCAGAGCACAACACAAACATCCAGCAAAAAAAAAAAAAACAGATGGACAAAAAGAAACGCTGCTGTGCAGACATTACTGTAATACTCACTGGAGCAATAACATCTGCTATCAACCAATATTTTAAAGTAAGAGCCGGCCCCTCTGGTGCTGTATGTGAAAGCTTAGGGAATCATTACCATGGCCTCTGCATAACCTCCATAAGTCAGGTTAGTGTCAATAACCTGGGCTTTAAAAATTGATAAGGGTGATCACCTCGCTCATGGAAAGACCATTTCTGAGCAGCAGACGTCCCTGTGAGGTGATTCTCATATATAAGTCATGCCTCGCATTCAGGATGCATCACTCTGAATATCGCTTCAGGACAATCATCTCCACTGTGTTTGGGCCTTATCAACATATTGCTCATCAGAGAGCCCAGGCAGATGATTGAGAGAAACTATTAGGCTTAGATCATTCACAGATATTACTGCACACCTCGATGCATTTCTGTTTGATTTACCTTTAAGCAGAAATAAATCTGACAATTTCATGGCTGATGTAATACAACACGCCGATGCTGAAATCCCTGGAAAGTCTTGTTAAACAATTATTCATATGTGAGCTGACTTCCATCTTATGCAATGAAACATACATGATCTGGCAGTTCTGCGTGACATATGTAAATGTGTCCGATCAAAATGCCAATTTGGAGAGTCCAGCTGAGTGCTCTAAAGAAATCCTTCCTGTTTGACATGTGGAAATGTCATAGAGCTGCATTTATTCATGTGGACATTAGAGGCACATTCCTGTTCGGAGGCCCTGGAGACAAAAGATGTTGAACTCCCCAGAGGAGAGTGACCTGGAGGACAGACTCACGCATACCAGCTGGACTTGACGCCTACAGTCTCACCCTCACACACACAAAGGCACAAATGCTTAGACCAGCCACTCAGAATTTATTTCTCATTTACATCACAGTTGTCATAAAAAGGGCTTTTGTCACAGAGATGGACATTCGGGATGACATTTTATTTTTTATATCCTGTGCCAAGTGTGTTATTTTATATACGCAGTAATCACCAAATAGAATATACATCACGTTCAGAGCACTGATCCCACCAATGTAATCCTCACAAGATAATACCAGGCAGAAGCTCCTGTCCTCCAGCCTTGAAGTGATGAGCACCATAAATCTACGAGTGACATGTAACTGGTTGTATTGCGTCTGTATAAGCGCCACAGCTCCCAGGAGAAGGACAGTGAATGTGCAGCATTTGTTATGGAGAAATAATTTATTTCAAGAACAAACTCCCAAGCTTTGGTTGCTTTATTGTATATTTCTTAAATATACTTAACTGCAGTGCACAAGCAATTATTGCAATATCAGAGGAAAAGTGCAGCAATGAAAATGGGTCAGAGTTCATCATTTGATGTCTATTCATCACACATTTCATAATTGTCAAATTAGGAGAGTTAATTAACATTTCAAAAGAGCAAATACTGGGACGCTTTGTCCCACATAAACAATTCATTGTGAAAGGAGGTCTGCTAAGGCTGAACTCATCAGAACCACAAGACATTCAGTTAGTAATAACTGCATGTTGCTGCCACCTAGAGGATTTACCGACAATCTACCTTTATTTTCCCCACAATAGATTTGTTCTGTGCATCTCATTTATATCCCTTATGGTGGAACAAGTTATCATTTTTTATTTGAGTGAAAATATTAATGTCACAATGGAAAAATAACTCCATTACAAATTAAAGCTCTGCAAAGTACAAAATATGAACAACTGCTGTATTAACACTTAAACAGCATTTTAATATTCTAGCTGCAGTGGTGGAGTTCATTTGAGTATTTTTTCTGTTTGCTAACACATTAGCCATGGTAACCTCATAAAGTGTGTAAGTGTCCTGTGTACAGCTTGTTTCTGCTGCCCCCTAAAGGCTGAACAGTTATTACCTATTTAAGGCCCCTCAGCATTCTGCTTTGTCAATGCATTTGTGGTCATTATTAAACAGTATTAAGAAACAAATTTTCAATTAGAAATAAAATCGCCATAAACAAATTTCCACATGGTTAACCTGGGCTGCCCAGGCTTCCTGAGAATCTAGGGGCCCAGGGCAGTTACCCGCTTTGCCCTGTTGGTCATCCAGCTTTGTATCAAGCACATACTAATACAGATCTACCATTTCCAAACAATTCATGCTTTACTTCACATCTCCCTGATCTTCCGTTTATCCTTTCTACCTTGCTCCTACATCTGCTCAGCCAGCACTGAGTCCTTTACTCCAGCAGCCAGCACAGCAAAGAGGAAGGGGGGGAAGAGGGTGCGGAGGTAGAGGGCCACCCTGGGGATGGGGTGGGCCAGCACAACCTCCTTCCTCTTTCTGTTCACCGTTTGCATAATCTCGTTGGCCAGGACTGAGGGGCGCACGCCATGGGTCAGCTGGCTAGCAATAACTGTGGAGGAAGAGAAAAGTGTAGATTTGTCTAAGTGATAAAAAAGAAACACTCTAAAATTTGAAAATAGTTTCAGCTGCTATTTCCTCTACACTAAACGCAAACAACTTATTGTCAGCTAAGAAACATTCGCGCCTCTTATCTGTTTTACACCAGCAAAGACACAGCTATTATGATTTCTCATATATAGTTATCCGCTCAGTATCTTCCATGCCAGTCAGTGTACTCACATGCAGCCAGGGTGTTTGGTTTGGGGGCAGGCTCCTCGACAGGAGGTGGGTTGGACGCATTGATGAAGGTATGACTTATGGTGCTGACAACTATCCCGTACTCCTCCACTTCCGCACGCAGGCAATCAAAGAAGGCCTGCGCCGCATGCTTGGATGCCGCATCTGACAAGTGCCGAAAACAAAACACACACATACACATGTTCATTCTTGCGCACAGACACAAAAGAGGTGTGGACTTGAACGCAAACAAGTCTCATTCCATACATTGCAGAGGACATACTTTGTCTAATTGTTTTCTGTTGTGTCACTGGAATGCTTCCTGTTACACCACACTGAGAGAACAGGACGACATGTCTGAAACCTCAGGGGATTGACTGTTAGTACACGTCTTTTCATTTAAAAAGAAAAGATGAAAGATGAAAAGATGAAACAACCACAGTAGCATGCAGTTCATGTTTAAGATTTGATGTGTTAGGTGTGCTGTACTGTTACTAGGATTAAATAATAAACCCACTGTAACACACTGACACATTTTTACATTTACGTTTTTGACATAATAGTTACACGGCCCACCCACATTGATAGAAATGTGGTGGACAAAATGATAGAACCGTGTGGGTATAACACAGCAATATAATTCAACAGCACGATAAACTGTAGCCTCCTGAACATAATAACCTGCATAACTGCATTAGCTTTAGCTTAAGAAACTGGCGTCTGAATGCATTTTATCTAATTATGTGATTAGGAGTTTGTGATGTGACATTTTATTACAAAGAATGTCAATGTCAGCCACGTCCACATAAAACAAAGCTAACACTAAATGCATTACACTACTCCTAGTTACAATATGGATATAAATACTGTGAAATAACAGTACTTATAACTGAGTCAAGTTTTTAGCAACTCTACTCACCTCTAAAGGTTTGATGCCATGAGAGGAAAGTATGAAAATATCTTTGTCATGATTTAGGTAATCAGCCTTTTAAACCCTGTTAAGACAAAGTCCTAGAGACCTTTGGAGACAACTCACATGAACTTCTGAATGGGATGGCCAGTCTGCCCTGGATACTGTTCACCAGCACAATGTGCCCTGATCTTCTTGAGATCATTGTTGGAAGAACACCTGTCCACATTATTTGGACATGTTAGCATTTAGATAAGAAAGATCAAACATAGCAGTACATATAGGATTGACAGACAGGTGATTTTCTCAGCAATGTCCAGCCCACCTTTGGCCAGAGAGCTGGGGCCAAAGTAGTTGATGTCCATGATGTTTCTGTCCAGTTCCAGGGAGACGCTCTGTACGGGGGCCTTCAGCTTCATGCTGCTGTTACAGATCAGCACGTCCACGCAGCCATAACACTCTAACACCTCGGCCACCACATCCTCCATGCTGTCCATGTCACTGAAGTCCAAGATCACCAGTTTTGGGGCGAATGTCTTGAGAGACACAAGGTTGTATTACTTTGCATGTGGATAATATGTACTGTTCATCAAGCATCAGTCAGACTGGTTTGGCAGTGTATTGCTGTTCCCGCCATAATTGCTATGGCTGCTAGAAGTTGCCTAACAATAAAACTTAACTGTCGGTTATTGGAAGCTGCCTGCACAGACCTGTGGGGTTGTTTTTTACAGGAGGACAGTCTGGAATATAATTTTCAATGTAAAATACAAACTGTCACTGTACATTAATCCTGGATAAGGCCAAACACAACAGAACAACAACACAGCAGCTTCATCAGTAATTAGGTGAAGTGGGGGCTATCATGAATATGCTTTTGTCCAGATTAAACTCTATATGTAAAACATCAAGGGTGTGTTTTCCACATTAATCCCAAGGAAAATAACTTAAATGGAAAACAGATCAGTTTAGTTTGTGCCACTGACAGTATAAGCATCAATAGCTGTGAGTCCATATGTTTGCGAACAGGATGAAATTGTTATCTACTGTACGTAGGTGTGTTTTTCTCAAACAGACACATCTGTTCTGGCCTGTGTGCAGAAGATTCATGGAGGACAGTGTGTTGTCAGAGAGGATATCCTGCTATTGTGTTGTTCAGAGGAGGAAGTGGTGATCTGGGAGATGGGAACAGAGCAGGGGATTCTGATGAATGCGAGGACAAGACCTTGCTATTCTCTTGCTTGAACTTTAAAGCCACCTGGCCATAATAGTGTTGTGTTAATTCCTAACGGCTATTTGAAGGATTTTTGTGATATGGCTTTTCTCTCTAATATGAATTGTCACTGTGCTGCTAAGTTTCCAGTGTGTATAAATAAACATGACACAATGTTTACTGGAGCAGCCATAGTGAAAGATTTGTTTTTCAGCTCGGTAGTTTGCCAAAAAGCCAACTCACCACCACAAAAAACGACAAAAAAAAAAAAAAAAACAGTAATGGTATTAGTTTGGAAAGGGTTTTCCCAGAGTCTGACATGTTTGTGATGAACTAATGTGGACATTCACCAGTTTGATTGATTTATTGATTTAATTTCCTCACCTCTCTGGGGTCAGCATCAGTAGTCAGAGAGTCATACAGAGACTCCAGTTTGTCCCAGCTAGTCCCACACAGGATCAGCCTGGCACCACCCTTATGGAAGAGATGGGCACACTCTGAACAGATCAACAGAAAGGGAAAATATTAAGAGTGATATCTGTATGACTTCATTAAAACAACTGGAGAAATATTAAAAAAACACATGTAGGATCATTTACCAGTCCCCACCCCGGACACAGCATCCGTGATCACCACCACTTTGTTTCGCACCAAGGACTTGGACATGAACTGCGTGACCTCATTGTAGATGTAGTACACCCCTGCTGCCACGACTATCAGCAGGGGCAACACCATCACCGAGGGCAGGGCCATGGTCTGCAGAGGAGAGCTACTGACCTGCATTAGAGGAACCAGCAGTCAGGATGGCTCAGATCAGGTTTTAGGTCTCCTGAGGTGTGGCTCATTTGTAGTGTACAATAACAACAAAAAAAAAACATGGTCTTGAAAGTAAATACATCTCACTTATCTGAATGCTGAAAATCCCTTCTTATCTTTATTTGTTTCTTTACCTGTAAGTTTCGTTTGGTATTGATTCAATCATGGAAACCATTAAGGCGTGGTGGATCTTATCAGGATCCACCAATCAGTGTATTCCTAAGAGTCCCTGATGTTATGTAAATTCAGTGGATATCAGCATTATCTGTTAGAAGCTATCATGTGTAAAATGAGAGTAAACCTAAGGCTATGAAACAACACAGTTCTCCATATCATGTGTCTCTTCCTGTCTGCACTGGGAGGAGTGAAATCAGAGTAATATGTAGGTCAACTTTCACCCTCTGGAGCTACTCATTTTGTGTTTTAAAGTAATAGTTTGACATTTTGTTGGATACACTTATTCAATTCATCGGCAAGAGTCAGATGAGAAGATTGATAACACACTCACATTCGCACAGTAAATATGAAGCCAGAGCCAGAAGCCATTTAGCAAGAGTGGTATTGTTCTTCTCAGCTAAATAGTGAATGAGTCTGTTTCCAAAAATGTGAAAGTACTGTTTTAAAGTGGACAGTATATAATAAGATTACAGCCAATGAGAGTATCCTAATTCCTAGCTTGAAACGATACAGACCAATATAACAGCTGTTTTTGTTTTGACTGTGACAAAATATACTTTTCTGCTCTAAATGTGTTAAAATCCCTGAGGTAAGATTTTCTATTTAGTGGCCTTGCTAACACACTTACCATGTAGAGTGAGTTTAAGGAGAACAGCTAAATATATTCTGGCCATGGTGCTGCCACAGAATGTCTTGCACTATGTCACCTCCAGGATATTGTCATAGGATACCCCAAGGGGGGGAGCAAACGGGGAGGCACACATTTATAAGCAATTGATGACCTTACTTGTCCTGCTTTACTTGGGAAAACACATTGAGACAAACCCTAATCCACATTAAAACTAGTATTTATGGTGACACATGAGACCTACCTCCCAGATAAGCCCCATGTTTGGGCTGACATCTGATTTGATCCTAGTGAGTTAGTCAGCTTGTGAGAGCACAGCTATGGCAATCACACAACAGACACACACACACACACACACACACCTGTAATCTGTGTTATTCTTGGTTCACTTACAGAACGGACAAGGAGCTAATCCTTCAGCAGGACTGGCCGTTGTTCTTTCCGGGTTTAGTTAGGTAACAGGGGCTCTTCTTCTGACTCTGTGTCCCTCGTCCATTCATACTCTGTCTGTCTGTGTGTCTGACCCGCTTCTGTCCACTGGAACATGCTGCTTATAATAGCCTCTGCTTCAGTCAGCCATTAATACACACATATGTGGTGCATAGTATCAGAGGTATGCTCCCTTGTTGCCAGCATGAGGGGATGGACGAAAAGTGAGAGTCCCACTTCCACTTTGTGTTGGAAAGTGTTAGCAGCTTAAAGACTGCAATGTTTAGACTTTCCTATGGCTGATTTAAGAGATTTATCTTTTTTTATCGATCAGGTCATTCAAAATGTAACTCAGTATTACACTTAAGAACAATTTTGAGGTACTTAATTCAGTATTTTCATGACATGCTGCTTTATAGTTACTTGTAATAATTATAATCATACAAAACTTTACATACAAAACAAAAAAACCTTATAGACTTATCTTAGACTTTACCTCTGCTTGATTGTCAACAATATTAAAATAGCATCAGCAATAATAAAAAAAAGATACAAATTATATAACAGTATGAAAGTAACAGTATAAAATAACAGTTTGAAATTAATGCAATCATGCATAATGAATACTTTTACTTTTAGTGCTCAAGCACATTTAGATGCCAATACTTGTACTCATTCAATATTAATATTAATATTAATATATTGTACGTTGAAGTGTTTTACTTTCACCTCTGTACCTGTGTACTTTCACTGTAGTAAAGGACGCAGAACTTCTACTTGTAATTGAATAATGATCGCTACATTATTGTATTGCTCATTTTACTTGATAAAAGAAGTTTAATGTATACTAGATTTCATTTATGAGCCATTAATTGTCTGAAACTTCACAAGTGCCTGATAAAGTGTTTCAAAGTGCAGTAAAATATGCAATGACTAAAGGTGATTAAAAGGTTATCAACTTTCATAGGTGTCAAAGTGATAACAGCTCAGTTGCTGTGTTTTCTCTGTGGGCGGCGACAGTGAGCAGTTATCGCGAGACCTCGCAGAATTCCAGGCTCTCTGTCCGCTCCCCCTCCCTCGCTCTGTTGGGAGAGAAGAAAATAAACCTATTGCTGCTAACCGGGCTAGTTATGGAACCAAACCCTAAATACTCCTTTTGCCAACTGTGACCGGTTAATAGTGGCTTTCCCTGCATGCAGCGTGTCTGTCTGGGAGAAAGGCACGGGAACCGTTTGGATTTTCGGACCGTCTCTGTTCTTTTAAAAGTCAAGTTGAAGACGCCAGCCAGGAGAGGCTTTCATTAGCTAGCCTATCTGCGAGCTAGCTGATTGAGCTAACCGTAGCCTAGCAAAGAAGCACTGGATGAAGTTCGCATGGACTGACTGCTGCGAATGGGAGAGTAGCTTGCTGCCTGACCGCAAGCTTTCTTTTGGGCTGGGTCCTTCACATGGGAGTCTATTGTTGCTTAATGGACGCTATCGCCTCAGAGCTTGAAGGCGATAACTGTGTGCAAATGTTGTTTTTGTGGCTTACGCCATCACGTTATTGATCTGGAAATCCACTGGCAAGCTAACAGGATATTAGCCACCTTTCTCACCACTCCGCTTTGTGGTTGCAGGCCATGGACTGAGAAGCATTCATCACTGAGTGAGTGATGAGAAGGCTGGCTTGATGGCAGCTAATTATTTATTGGGAAGCAGCAATTGGATACAACTAAACGGAGAAAAGAAGGGTTTGATTTGATCGTTCTGCCTCATCAGTTCAACTCCTGTTTTGTCTTTTTACTTGAAACTTGAAATGCATCGGGGTGCTGGAGCTTTGTCGAATCTGGGATAGAAGAGACGCACAAGAAAACAGCGGGATTACAGCTCCACTGTTGACAAAAGTCCTCCAGAGAAATTACTGCAGAGAGTTTAAACGGAGCTGAAATATAATGTCTACCGCAAAAGAAAACCCTTGTAGGAAATTCCAGGCGAACTTCTTCAACAAAAGCAAATGTCAGAACTGCTTCAAACCACGGGAGCTGCATCTATTGACAGACCAGGATTTGACCCAGGTAAGCAAAGTGATACGAACAGTGATAACAATAATACTATTGCTGTTATAGTAATAATATTACTTGAGATTTCTCTGTATTTTTAGTAGCTTTAAGTCCCCTAATTGAATCCTAATTAAGATAATAATTTTCAGAAGCTGTTGTTGCAGCCAAACTTTTGAAAGTGAAAAGGATTGACTGGTAGCTATGTAGCAAGGGTTGTCAAACGCTTGAGAATGGAGGCTGACAGTAATACCTTTGTAGCACAGTTTGCCTTTATATCTATTATGTCTCACTTTTATATGTTGCACAGTTTGCCTTTATATCTATTATGTCTCACTTTTATATGTTGCACAGTTTGCCTTTATATGTGTTATGTCTCACTTTTATATGTTACTTACAGCCTCCTCAATGGGATAGATATAAAAGTTGAGTTGTAATGAGCAGCAGGATGTCCATTACAGTGGCAGATATAGCTGTATGTGGCACAGTCAATCTTAAAAGTACTTGTTAGGCAACAGTGCAATTAAAGGTATGAAGCAGGAAAGTTGGGGTGTTTGTTTTGGCTGAAACACAGCACATCTACGGTTTCTTCACTTCTTCCTACTGCCTTTCTCTGTCCATGAGACTGGTGAAAGTGAATCACTGTGGGTTTCTTTTAACTACAATGGTTGCATTTGCTGGCCAGTTTGGTCTGTGTGATTGATTGTGTAACCTTCAGCTGTTGTTTATCTGCAATTGTTTGTTTTTACTGTGTACTGCAGGCAGACTAGCAGGCACTATGTGGAGGTTAATGAGAGCCTGATTGAAGAAAAACAAAGACGAGTGCAGCAGAGATACAGTGAAGCTCCACTCAGCTGTGGAGATCATATTATAAGCATGTTTTCTGAGTCACTCTTTCTCTCTCTCTCTCAGATCATTAGTTTAGTCTTTGTTGTATCCTGTAATTGATCCCAGACAATGAGGCCCAGATAGGCCCTCGAACATGGCTTAAGAGCCAAACAGCAACGTCAGCATCCTCTTCTCCTCTGTGCGTGTGTGGGGGCACATGTTTGCTTTCTATTTTCAAACTGTGTATTGCTTGCTGCGCTGAGTTTATTGCATTTTAGCCCTTCAGATGGAAGACTCCTGAGTCAGGATAGATGGTTTATGGTTACATCACTTCCTCTAATCTCCCTGTGACCTGACCGAAACGCTCTCCCACATCATATATGACGACACTCTGTACCAGAGGGGCTTACTGTCCTGGCCTTTGAGTATGATACTCCCTCAGTCCTTGCTCATCACTGTTGTTCCAGTCGCCTACAGGCTTTTGAAAATGTCTGCAGTCTGTCAGCTATCCAAACAGTTAGCAGGGAGATCAGTTTCACAAGCTGGTTTTGTAAGGGCTCTATCTAGGCAGCCCTCAAACTAGTTAATGCTATGCACCAGTCCATTACTGGTCTAAAGCTGTGTTATGTAACACCACATAAACAGTGTTAAACTTCTGAGCCTTGTTCAAGTTGAGGGTAAAGCTTTGTATAATTTTCCCAGTGTCCAGAATCTGATGTAGGCTGACTGGGAGGAGATAAACTCCATAACCCTGTGAAAAGAAAGGTCCAGTAAAGCTGTGTAATGCTGTTAAAACACCATGAATAGGTGATTTAGCTAAGTGAATTTGAGCCCTAAATTAAATGAAAGTTATTTAGAACTTAAAGGGAGCTGGAGCTTGAGAATGCACCTTTGAAACCGATAGCCCACATGGAAAAGTTATGCAAAGGGAGCAGAGCTGAATGTCGGAAGGACAGTATCCAATATAAACAGTATCCAATATAAACAATCTCTTTGTTCAGCATTGCTAGTATAAAAGGTGGGCAGGGGGAGGGGCTGCTGCTGAAGCCAGAGTGAAATCTTTTGTTTCAGTCAGTGTGCTCCAGGAGTTTTTATTTCTCCAAAGATTTCCAGGCCTGATGTCACGGCTTTCACTTGAATTGTTGTCACATGAATTGTTTGTCCACAGAGAGTCGAGGGGTTCGTCAGGCTTGGCGGTTCCTCCTCTGCTGGAGAAAAGTGCTCATACTATCTGGTTAGAGGTGGTGGGAGGCAGGACAGTGATGGAGGATGCAGGCAGGCTAAGGTTTACATGTATGTGGGAGGGATGGAGAAAGACAGGCAGGGATGTGACGGGACTTAAGGAGTGGGAGCAGGAGTCACGGGGAGAGAAAGGAAGTGTGGGGTCGGGAAATGAGAGTAGAGGTTCCCAGAGGCTGCTGCTCAACATCCCACAATGTGAGGTTATGACTAACGGATACAGAGTGGAGTCAAACTTTACAGAGCCTATAGCTTTAACACGTACCAAATGTTCCACCTCAGTTACTAACTGCGGGCTGTTCTCTAAGTTGTTTTCATCACTTCACGCCAAATAGACTGTAATTCCTGTCCTCTGGCTCTGTGCCAGCCAGTACAGTGTTTCTATTTAGGACCATTGTTGTGATATTAGGACAGTTTTCACAGGGGTTCTGTGGTGTCACACCAAGCTGCATTTGTTTTTGTCGCCCACAAGCCTGGTCAGTGAAAACAGCAATGAACCTGCTTGTCTCAGCTGCCATTAGAACAATGGCCACGTCTGAGCTAATGCAGACAAACTCGAAAGGACATTTTTTTCTTTCAGTTTAGGCATTGGCTCCACACTAAGCTGCTGTTTTCTACTCTGTAGATAGAGCTTTTTACAGAATACATATATCTGAAAATGCTGGCCTCACATTGTAGTTTAGTCTGGGGAAACAGACATATTATTGCCAGTGGCTGGGTACTTCTACGTAGCAGCAAAGTAAAGAAGCCAACCTTCTGTCATCTGTCTCCATGATTACTAGTTTTATATGACACTATAACTCATCACGTGTGTGTGCTATGTCCAATACTTAATAGTCATTGATATAATTATGTTTATTGCTTTCAAGTGCTGAAATGACTATAGAGTAGATTAAAGGTTTGCCCAGGAAGTATCTGTAACCTTTATTAGACAGCAGTTATGAGACGTCATCACAAGTAATAGTTTTTGGAGTTTAGCAGAGCAGCAGCAGCAGTTTTGGTGCTCCATGTGTGTCTAAACAGGCAGCGTTCAGTCACACTACTGAGTGTAGGTGACCTGCATTTTTCATAACCCAATACACAGCCACTGTAGTTACAGGCATATAGTGAGAGTAAAATGTGAGCTGTTATGTGGCCCGTGTAGACAGCTGGGTCGATTACAATAGGAGCGTATCTGTTCAGGCTAATGTTCAGGCAAGAAGAACAAGCGGGTGTTGATAGATTTGTGAGCAGACGTTCAGTTTCTGTTCTGTTTGTGTTGAAACTGGTTATTAAAGCTGATCTCCATGGACTGCTTGGTTAATGCATGTGTTCTGTGACATTCTGTAGTTGGAAGAGGATAATGTGCTTTTTAAAAATATGCACATTTATGACTGCATTGTATGTGCTCAGTCACATTGTGGGTTTTTGCATTTGTGCGTCAGAAAAATGTAAATGAATTAAAATTGTACATGGTTGCCTTCCGGGCTGCCTAATGGTTAAGAGGCACACCACATAACCTTAACATCCAGGCTTTGTTGTTGCATGTCATACCCCTCTTTCTCTCCCCCACATTCCCTGTTATTTCTTCTCCTACCACTTTCAAATAAAATGCCCCCAAAAATCTTTAAAAATTGTTAATGGAAAGGAGATTTTATTTTGGTGTCGGATTGCCCATTCCCTGCTTTATCTGCCGTGCAGTGCAACAAAACTTACATAATAATGGTACAATACCTTGTAGTTTGTACCGCTTGTTGTGACCCCAGGTTATTTTCTGTTGCTACAATTTACAGATTTCCCCTAAATGCCTCACATGGAGGCCATTGCTAGACACTAGCTAGGCACTGTCCACAGGGAAGCATCTCGTCCCCACTCAGGTACTGCAGAGCATGCAGCTCAGACAGGTGTGTGGCCAAAAATGAGTTAGTCTGAAAAGAGTAAGTTTTATCTCAGCTGAAACTGAGTGATTTTATCTACCTGGGCAGGGCTTAATCTACCTGAACGAGCCACCCAAGGAGGGTCTATATGTGGGGAACGCTGACCGGTGACATTATAAAGACTGAGGAGAAAACAGTCCCTTTTTACAGCAGACTTCACACAGAAGGAAAAGTATATAGCTCTGTTCTATTCAAGTGTTTTAGTAAGTCATGACGGTGTGAGAGTGACCCAGCACACAGTACCACAAGCCCGAAACTCAAGCGGCTGAATGGAACTCAGCTATCATTCATTTTCTTATTGATTTTTCTGCAGTGAGGAGATGATGTGGCCTGAGATGACAGGCTCTTTGGGAAAAGGAGTTTACCTCCATGTTGGAAGGGTAGTGTTGTGTTGTTCACTGCAGGATCAGTGGAGAGGAAGTTGGCTCCATTGTATGTTATTGTGATTGCGTGAGCTTATGCAGGGATGTGTTTTTGCTTCTAAAACTCCTGAAACATCTACTCTGTGTTTTCTTCCTCTCCTATAGTGGTTGTCTCGCTAGAGTCTGTAGCTTTTTTTCAGGACGTCAGAACATCAGCTTGTCAAATTACCACGCTGATTTGATTTATCTGGGTCACAACTTTCTGTGCAAAAATAACTTTTTTAATGGTTTCAGCAATTCAAAACTGCCTTCATAGGTACGTCTATACAAGTTCAAACACGGCACGTATAGATTTATGGCAGGCATGCAGGGACACGGAGCAGGAACAGGCCCAGTGTTAGAATAGCAGACTAATAATCAGATCCTTCTTCCTTCCAGCAGAGACGTTTTAGGTTAGGTTTATGGAAGAGGTGGGGGAGTGAGTGCTGGTATGAGAGCCGCTTGCTAATGGTTAACAGTTAAAGCAGAGAGACTGTCAGTGTTAATGGACAGCAAAGAGCTGCAGGTTTAAAGAGCCTACCTACTGCCCAGCGGGTGCAGACTTATGTTTATATGTTTTCATGTCTTTTGAACTCTTCTGCCTCTGCTGGACTGAGGTAGCTTGTGGTCAAACAAATCCAGAAGGTGAATTGTGAGCACGTGTGCAGATATGTTTTGTTTGTTTTAACCAGTTTGTCGGCATTTGTCATGCCGGCCTCATCTGCCGTCCGGAAACGGGAAACACACAAGCATGTCATCAAACAGAGCTGATTACTCCAAAAGGCTCACTCACTGGTTTGTGTGTGTGGCTGCAAAATGCACTGTGAGAACCGAGGCAACATCTGGACCCCAAAAGGCTTCTCTCCCTCATATTTACACCACCTCTCCCCCTCCCATCCCCCTCAGCTCACACTCTCTTCTAGTTTTAATGATTACCTAAATTGCTCTCTCCCCCCTCCTCTCTCTCTTTTACAGGCTAAACCTATTTATGGTGGATGGCTATGCTTGGCCCCTGAGGGAACAGACTTTGACAATCCTATGCAGAGATCCCGGGTAAGAGCATGTACTTAGGCCTGCTTATTTGTGCAGTCAAGGCGGATATACACATAATGTAAATACAGTGCATGTATATGCTTGTGCTTCCTCTTAATTAATGTACTGTACTGGAATACTTCAAAAGCCTCTTTCCCTGCTTCTGCGGCCTCTTTTTAAACAATGAAAAGTGAAGCTAAACTCTCAACCTTAATGCTTTTTATCTATTCAGGAAAAAAGTCTCTGTGAAGTGTAACATATCAGTTAAGCTGTGACTCATAAAACCACCTACTGTGGTTCAGAATTAGGCTTTTCTGATGCCAAGTATTTCTTCCAACAGAAATGGCAAAGGAGATTCTTTGTGCTGTACGAACATGGCTGCCTGCGCTTTGCCCTGGACGAGTCGGTAAGTTGTGCATCTTGTCCGCTGGTCACAAGAATCTTGTCCTCCTCTTGTTCCGTGGCGACCAGGCTGTGAACTGAACTGAAGCTAAGGTCTGGAGAAAGGCTACACGACTTTCAGGACTGAAGGTCTTCAAAAACACTTGAGTTCAGTTTCCTCAGAATAGGCCTTAGAATCTATTAAATAATATAATATTTAAAATTTTTCTCTTGGCTGGTGTAGGCAGTAATGTTAGATATAAAATATTTTTGGATCTAGTCGCGGGCTGTTGGGAGACGTTTCACACTTACAGACAAAAAGTGGGCTGGTTGTGACAGTGGATTGTGAACACGCAAGGCAGTTCAGTCCTTCTCTGTGAGTTTTCACCACCAGCACCATCAGGTCTAGAGTAAAAACAGTAACCACTTGTAGCTACAGTAGCGAGGGAGCTCATGGTCTCACAACGGGCAACTGTCAGTTTAAAGAGAGATTCTTCTGTAAGCATTGGGACATGCAGTGAAAAGAGTTTGAGAACCACAGAGTAAAAGGCTGGGAGGTCACCTCTTGGTGCCTACTGTAATCCTGTGTTTATGGTGGTAGTGTGTCGCCAGGGGAATGTGACACAGGTGACCAAACCCATACCGGCTGATCAGGGTGGAGATTCGACTGCTTGTGTGTAAACACTGGGGGCCACACACTACCAGCCAGCCTGCCAGAAACACACAGACGCTGGCTTTTACATGTGTTGAGAAGCTGAAACACAGTTTATGCTCTAGGACAGCAACAGTTTTTAACTAATAGCTGAACTTGTTGACCTTGTGTCTTTGCTTTTAATATGAAAGAGCAGGTGTGTCCCTGTGAGAGAGCAGGACAGTGACTTTGTAACAGCCCGACTATGCGTCTGTGTATCAGCCAGGCGTTTGAAGTCACATTTGGTGAATCTCTTTGTGTTGCCAGTGATGACAATGGGAGGAAACTTGGTTGTGTTTGCGTGGTTGCACGTGCATGTTTCCACTGTGTAATGTGTTTCCAGTGACACCCAGGCTGGTGTGCAGTTGTGTGTTTTCCTCTCATTGTAACAGTGATTCCAAAACTGTCTGCCTCATTGTCCCGTGGTCTTTTCATCTTCTCCACAAGGCAGGAAAAGTGGGTCAGGGAAATGGCTGCTTTGTGCTCTGGACCCTGAGGATAGGAGCTCCCTTAAACACTGGAGCTGATAACAACTCTAACGATCTTGATCTCACCAAGCTCATCATTGTTTAGCCAGTGGCTCGAGCCACCAGGGGAGGACAGATATGATTTGTTTGAGGTCGGGGGTTGAGGCTTACGTTCATATGTCCCGTTCCTTTCATGTGGCTTTTACTGAGTGGAGAGATTTATACGAGCCACACCCACCCACTCTTTGTCTTATTGCTCTTTTGATCACATTATCTCCACTCTTATTGCTGTTCATCATCAGACCAGCTCTGCTAAGCCTCTCATAACAGGGGGGGGGTTCATGCCTTACTGTACATGTATAAAAAAAGTATTTTTGGCTCTGTGTTTATTAGTGGCTGTATTAAAACACTTCTACAGGGTTCAAGTTTACGGTCATGGGAGCTTAAAGTAAAGCCTCCTCCTTCATGTTCATGTTTTGTGCTGACCAAGGGTAAACCAGTTCATTTGAATTTGATTGTTGAAGCATCTAACATTTTCAAGATGTTACAGGAAAAATGCCAGAAGTGTAGTGAAATGGCTTTTTTTCCATCAACACTAGAAGTTAGATTAGCTTAGTTAGGTTTAGCTTAGTTTAATTAAGTATTGTCATGGCTGGTTGTAGCAAAAACAGTTCCTACTCTGAGGTATAATGGTCATATTTCAGCTAAAGGTGATTTTCCCGTTCTTGTGTAGATTAAAAAAAAAAAAAGAACCTCAGACATTTTTTTATTCCCTTCCTTTTTTGTTTCACATTATTTGATGTTGGAGGGAGCGATCTGTGTTGAATTGAAACAGTTGTTCTCTGCTTTAAAGGGACAGTTTGACATTTCCACTTATTCGCCCTTTTGCGAAGGCGTAAGGTGAGAAGATTAATACCACTCTCATATCTACAGACAGCAGCCGGTTAGCTTAGCTAAAAACTGGCTCTGAAGGTAAGAAAATCCAGAAATCATTAGCATTAAATCCCCCTTTTTGAGTTAGTAAATTACATGTACAGTCATTACAGTCACTTTATTACACTATTGACAAAGCAGATATTATACGTCTGATTTCACAGGCTGAGAGGTCCTCCCCACGGCTAATAAATGCAGGGAGTAAACTAGTGAAGTTATAAGTAATATTAGTTAGTTATTGCTCCTAAGGTTGATATATGATCATCAGTCTTGACTCATGGCTATTATCAGCTTCAGCTTGTAACTTATTTGGGTGAAAGATCAGCCAGGTTTTTTATTTTTTAGGTTTTTGTATTTTTATTTTAGAAGGATGAATCTAATGATGTGTGTTTAGTCAGCCTAGTTTCAGGGTGTGTATGCTTATACACATGTGACTATAATAAAGATGCTCTGACTGTCATCAGGTCCCAGTCACTACATGACAAAATTACAACACAAAAAAGTGGTTGAATGGAACCGTTTTTCCCAAATGGATGCTCCGAACATCTGATTCCTCTTGAAGGACGCGGTTCAGGCATCAGTGACATCGTCTTCTATTTTTTGCTCAGCAGACAGCAGGGTGCTATCTGAAGCAGTGGCCTCTTAAAGCCCAACTATTTCCACCACGAGCAGAGGGAAGGATGCTCTCCCGTCTAAAGCAGCATTCCTCCTCCAATGCCCTTATTTGGTGAACTGCAGTGAGCTTGCAGCCCCAGGACCACAGAGAGCAAGAGAAAAGGAGCTCTAGCCCCTAAAAAACCACAGAGGAAACGTCAGATATGCCCCAGACCCAGACATTCCACACATGGCCTGCCACAGCAAGCACCCGGCTCGATATTTGAACAGTTAGAGGAATAGTTTAGAAAGTACATCACGGTTACATACATGACTAATCAAATTGAGATGAAGGCTGGAAATGGACGTACGGTGAGAGAGGCATTCACAGAGAAACCGATTTTTCCAGAAAAGCCTTGATATCTTCAGACCACCCTGAAGTCTTTAGGGTCAGGAGGTCAATAACCATGAGAACATGCTGAAGGGGGCACAGGAGGCGACTGCTTTACTCCAGATCTGCCTCTGTCCTCCATCATGTTTTAGAAAATTAAATACAGTTACGTCACTCAAGTGAACTTTTTCCGCCATGGTGAAACTTTGCATCGACAGTGTTCGGAGAAGCTAAACTGGCAGCTCCTGTCTGTTGAGAGTTTTGATGGAGGGTACTGTGTCGAGGAGCATGTACCATATAAAACAGCGGTCTCCTGTCCAGGGCCTGCTGTGGCGGACTTGCCTTTGGCTCAGCCTGTAAAAGCCTCCTGGAGGATTTATCATTTATGGAGTGGGTGTTCTCCACTTAGTTCTAGAGCTGGCTCTGTTGTTTTTTCATGCCGTTTTTACAGTTTTTTGGAAAGTTTACTGTGGGGCCTGGGCTGCAATAAAAAGTAAAAATTTTAGCATGGGGTAATTACCTTATAGACACATCCCCTTTTTTTTTAGTATAGAGCATTTTTACTCGTCAGCCTCCTGTGGGTTGTATTGTTTCTGCTTGGTTCTTGTCTTTCGGAGTGTTTTATAGTCTCTCGTGTCATGTCAGCCACAGTGGCTGAAATCTCAAGAGGAGTCTGTGAGAAAGTCGCTGCTTTTAATAATATCCCATAGCGAAGCTAAAAATAGTCAGCCTCATGGAGGACAGACACAATTGGAGGATATGGAATTGGCCCAGTTGTGTAGAAATCAAACCCAGGACAATTCGTTGTGTGTTTGAGTGGTAGCCTTGGCAGATACATCGCCTTTGTTTTGCTGCCAGTAGCAGTTTCTAAGCAACAAGTTGCTTTTACACTCTTAGCACCAGGATCAGCTGGACTTTAGAAAAACCAGGCTCCACCTAAGAGCAACAAATAACACAGAAAACTCACCTCCAGGCACTGTGAACATCCCCTTCACCTCTGCTCAGTGTCATACACCTACATTGTGGATGGACAGTGGGAAGTTTCCGGGGTTAATTAGTTGTTGGATCAAACTAGACTATACTTATTATAGCAAATACAATTTCTGTATGTTCTCATTTCCTTAAGGTCCCCTACCTGCAGAAATTAATAAAAGATTTATGCTGTTGAGGTTTTGTTCTAATGTTATAGTCCCTTTCCACTTCAGGAACTTTTCCAGGGGGCCATGAACCTAACCTGTGTTTCAACCAAAGGAACCAACCCTGACCTTAAGTGTAGTTCCTTTGCTGTAGCTCCAGGTGTCAGAAAAGTTTGCGGTGAGGAACTTCCCCTTCCTGGCTTAAGTTCCTCCTCAGCTTATCCTAAGTTGAGGTCCTATGGCTCCATGGTTCCTGGAACTGTTTGGTTGGAAAGGCCTATCGATGGTGATAGATTAATAGAGTGCGCAACGTGTTATATAGTCTCAGCTTTTCTTCACACTTCACAAAGTACTAGATGTATGTACTGCATAGATGTTACCATTCTTATCTCAGCGGTTATCACTAAAATATCGATGTGACGTAAATTTATCACACTGCTTAGACAAAGTCATCTCTCACCGCTACTGATTCTCAAACTTGATCATTTTTTTGCTTCTAGTGGAGGAAATTCCTCCACAGCGTCGAAAGTGCGACGCAGTGTAATTGCCATATTTGGCAGCCCCCAGGGGTTTACAGGCAGATCTTAATAAAGCTGGATCTGTGTTCAGTGGCCTTAAAAGGAGCTGGAAAGAGACCCAGCACCTGTTTTACATCTGTAGCAGGCATAACCCAGCAAAGTCTGATAACAGAGCTGCAGGATTCAGACCAGACACAGAACAGGTTGGAGAGGAAGCTTAGGGGATTTTTTTTCTCTCTGATGTTAATGAGACAATAAGTTATATGGTTAAAATGACAATCTAGTCACACAAAACATACAGGAAACATGTATCAGTCTATTGGCTCTGGCTTGTTGAATGTTTCAGGTTTTACTACCAAGATAATGAGATATATTTTTTTCAGTGTTATAGTATTTCTGTGTCATAGCTGGTTTACAAAGCAGACAAAGCTCTACGTTCTTCACTGATCACACACACAAAGCCGCTTTAGTCCGGCATCCCATTGCTGTCATCTCCCCTTTTCACTCACTGTGTGGTTCAACTGAAAGGATTTGCCTAGTTACCATGGTGAGCTGGTGATCACAGCCGGGTGTCCATACAGTACGGGCCTGATGTGCCCTGAGATCTGCCTCTGAAGAAGAGAGGCAGATGAGGAATGAGGGATTGGAGGAGACTTATTGTGAAGCCTGCTAAGCCAAGTCTGTGAAACACTTCGCAGCACTGAGGCGTGTTTTCCCTCTGATCTTCTCTCTTTGAGTTTTGAGCTATTTGAAATGTGATACCAATGATATCAGTGTTTAGTCGGGCAGTCACCCATCCAACATGGAAACAAACCAGTGGATGGACATGGATGGAAACCAGTGACTCAAGCATCCCGCTAACATATTTTTCCACATTTGCCCTTTAAAGTTCCACTCTTCCACTTGCTTTTTAAATGTTCCTAGTGTTGTAGTAATTGATTGATTTATGTCTAAGTTACTCTTCAGCTTTGTTATTATTCCCTTTGCTGTAGTCAGTTATTCAATCCATGGATGAAATCATACAGGATATACAGTGAGCTTTTGTTATTTTCCTCTCCTTTAGCCGAGCACTCTGCCTCAGGGCACCGTGAACATGAACCTCTGCACAGATGTCATCGATGCTGAGCCCAAGACAGGCCAGAAGAACTCCCTGTGCATCATCACGCCAGACCAGGAGTACTTCATCAGAGGAGAGAACAAAGAGATCATCAATGGGTGAGTTGTCTCGCCGTGTCTCTTTATGGATTGTGTGGGGCAGAATGTTCACGCACAAAGGGCATAGACACCGTTCTCTATGTATTTTCAGGTGGAGTGAGCAGCTGGTCGTTTACCCCCGAACCAACAAGCAGAACCAGAAGAAGAAACGCAAGGTGGAGCCTACGACCTCCCAGGTAATTCCTCTTTACGCCGTACGAAAAGGGCCCATGTCATAGTTTGATAATGTATTCCCCTTTTCCTATTACATTGTTTTTGACTTTTTCATGTGCTTGTGTCCAGGAGCCAGGTCCAGCCAAGGTAGCAGTGACTGGCTCTGGGATCCCTGAGGCTGAGAAGGTTCCAGACTCCAGCTCCATAATCTGGCAGGAGGAGCTGAACCAGAGGGAGGCTGAGGGGGCTGCAGTCTGGGCCACGGCAGACCTGCCCCCAGGATCACCACTGCCCTCCACAGGTAAGGAGGAACAACAACTTTGTATAGAAGAACACAATACAATGTTTATTAAGTGCTTTGAAAATGAAATTAAAGGAAATGTCAAGCACATAAAATGAACAAGTGTTCTAGAAGTTTCCGTGGTAAAAATCAGTTATAGCTAAGATGATAACAGACCTAACAGAAAGTAAAGTTTATCTTTTTTTGTAGTAAGTGTTTGTGGCACCTTCTGTTCTTCTTGTCAAGGTGACTGCGCATCTGTGGGCCATGGCTCAGACGCAGGCTCTGTGAATGGTGACGAGGTAGAACGGGGAAACCTGCCGCTGCACAGCTCTGTGCCACAGCCGCCCAGCGACCTGCTCTCCCCCACAGGCTCCTGCTCCAGCCTGGGAGGAGTCCCACGCTGCCTCTCCCCAGCCCCCAGCGACCCCTTTCCCTCCGGCAGCTCCCTGCTCTCCAACGGGTCCCACATCAGCGGCTCGGTCAGCTCTCTGGACTCGGACGCCAGCGGCAGCACAGTGACCAGCACCGACAGTCACCCGGCCACTCAGAGGGCTAGCCACTCCTACAGCCACCACGACACGCCGCGATCCAGACGGCTGGAGGCCGAGGCCAGAAAGGCTGAGAAGAGGAGCCGGTTTAGGAGTCCTGACAGGCAGGAGAGGGAGGCCGTCCTCAGCCCCGAGAGGAGGTCAGTGTCTGTTTCTTATTCATCCATTACTGTGTCCTGAAATGTGCCTTTTACAGTCTTTCTTCTCCTGTCTTTAACTCAGTGGCTCTCAACATGTTGCAGTTGGAAAACATAATTTTTTGATTTCAGAAACTTGTATTTTCAGACTGTAGCTGCTGACAGCTGGCACTGTGTGATGATTCAACCCAGAATACTAAAGTACAAGTTTTAGCCCATCATGTGCTGTGTGACTGACTGGGAGCCAGATTCTGGAGCTACAGTTAATTTTATAATTGTCCATTTGGTCCATGTTTTTTTTTTTTTACTGTATTGTTTCTGTAAAGCGCAGCACTTTGATTTGTGTGTTCATCTCTTCATAAGTGTCAGTTGAACTTAATGGGTTACTTGTGCAAATTTAGTTTGCAATTCCTTAAAATCACAGACTGGTCAATATCGATGCAGTAGAGGCCAGTACATCATGACTTCTAGTCAAAGAGAGCTTATCTGACATCTGATATTTCTTGACTTAAGCCCCATAAAACCAGAATCCTGCAGTTTCCATAATACAGCATCTTTGTGCTTCCAGTTCGTAAGACAGACCATTTGTTATAAATTTGTAGTCTCATATTTCTGGCAGAAGACTTTAGAGAACTGTTTTCACAGACTGAGGAAACTGATCTCAGTGCGTAACATTAGTGGAACGTCCCTTTAAAAAGCAGCTCATGCATAGTGAGAGGTCGCTCTGCTGTTGTGTCATTCCAGCTAATGCCTGGCTCACCAAAAGTTAAGTAAATAACTGTTAACACATGAGATGAAGCAGCACTTGCATGCCGGCATTGGAAAGTACGTGTGTGATGGACCCACCCACGCCTCACCGTCTGCCACGCTCACTGGTAGATAAAGATGTTTGGACAAAGTCATTATGTGTAAATGTTTTACAGTCCTTTATCCAAGTACGTTGACATCTGAATATATCAAACTAAATGTGAGAACAGCCTCATTTTCACTGATCCACTATGTAATTTCTTGTGCTCGCCTGAATGAAACAAGAGCACACATTCACACGTCGGTCAGACAGTAGAGGAAGTGATATTCTTGGCGTGGTAACACCTCGCTGTCCTCGCTGACAAGTGAAGTATTTAGTCTGTGATTTAACCTGATGAACCAGCTTAGTGGACTGCTTTCTGGGAATCTCGGCTGTGTGCTACAGGCACCGTGGTCTGGGTATACTTGAGGCTTGGGCTTATCCTTTTAAAGGCATGTGTACACACATACACGTACACACACACACACACACACAGTCTAGTGACGCACAAAGCTTTTGATGTGAAGACATATGCTCGGACAACTGTGGTTTTGATGGAAGAGGGAGGGGGGCTGTGTTTGGTGAAATGAAGACATCCTGGGATTTGTGGTGTGTTCTGAATATCAACTCTCATGTGCATGTCTGTTTCCTAATAATCACCCCTCCCTGTCAGTTTTTTTTTTTTTTTTTTTATCAGTGGTCTTATTGACTGTGAGCACAGGCTTTATAAACATGAATCCTCTGTACTTTCCATGCAGTAATCTGCCTCTCGGCCCCTGCGCAGTTCGTTTAGAGGTCACAGGTCTTCCACAGTCATACACAAACCATAGACGGCAACATTTCAAACAGACCGAGGGGGTGAGGTGCGGGGGCCGCTTTTTTCTTCCCACAGCCAACTTCCTGCTCCATTCAGTCCCTCCATCCATACCAGGCATGAAAGGAAAAGGAGGAGTGCCCACATACAGACTCACAAACACATTACTTTACTGGTCCATTTGAGTCAGTTTGGGGTTTGAGCAGATTCTCCCTCTGTGCAGACATGCCCACACAGCAGCCAGCCAGGCAGGGTTACTCTCTTTGACTTAAGCCCCTTTCAAACATAAACTTTGTTACCTAAACACAGTGGCAGTTTAACACGTCATCCTCTTTCACGTAAAAAAAAGTCACAACGACAGGCAATCATGTCAGAGAAGTTTTCCCTCTTGTAGCGTGGGCCAAACAAGGTAAAACAAAAACAAACCAGGTTGCCCACGGAGGTGGAGCCCCCAACCATGAACGGCACTCGTTCCTTATATCCCATCATCTCTCTACCATCATCTGTCATCAGACAAAAAAACACCCACATGAAAGGATTAATAATAATAAAATAATAAACTTGTTTGCTATTATAATCTTTAATAAAAGATTAATAATAGCACACTGCTGGAAGGCCATTAGACAAATATGATTGGCAAACATCGTTAATGCAAACTAGACTGATGCTGCTCAGGACTATACTCTAACGATTTCACACAAGTCTGTCTGGGACAAGGCCTCAAACACAGCAGGATCATATAGTGGGCGTTTGGCCTCACACCATCCTTGTCCTCCTCCCCTCTCCTTCATTCCCTTTTAAGGACAGCAGCTTTGGCTGAAGAGTCCCCAAATAAGGGCAGCATTTAGACAAAAGCGCAATATAATATTTCCCACTGCCTCTCACCCTCTCCCTCCCTCTGATGCAGATTCCTCTGTCATTTAAGAACGAACCTGTGTGGGAGCGTGTCAGAGTTGGCAGTGTACTGTGTCACAGTTTGAGGAAGGTTACAGATGGACACCAGTGAGCGTAGGCTTGCTTTTTTTTTTCTTTCCCCATCGGTCCTGCAGATAGATCTTCCAGAAGCAGCTTTTCATAAATCACCTAATTTAACATTTCAAGCTCTGATGCCAGAGGTTTGGCTGTCAACAGCTTTCTGAAGTCTTGTTGATCTTCACATTGACATATCAGGCGTTTATCTGGCTCACATGATGATGCGACTCAAAGAAACTTAGCATGACTGCACTAGTAGAATAAGCTTTGGGTCCCCCAGGGTGTCCTGCCTGAAATTATATATTATATGTACGAGGAGAGCAAATAGCAGGTTGAGGAGGTTGTGACGTGTCTGCCCTCACGTTAGAGTTACTGTTTCTGAATTCATACAAAATGTTGAATTTTATCAAACCAGCCTAAGCGTGATTTAAGGCCAAACACTCTTCACAATATGCTTTGTCAGAAGCCGTATCTTGTTTGCAGATTATAATGGGACCACGGCATCAGTCCAGCTAAGGGCTTTGCTATGATCCCAGAACCACCATGCAATGAAACTGAATGCATTGTTATAGTTAAATGTGTGTGTGTGTGTTGGTTTGCAGTCGCTCCGGTGTCATTGAGAAGTTGGAGGCCTTGGAGCTGGAGAACCAAGAGAAAATGGAGGTGGAAGAGTCGGGGAGAAGTGGAGCCAGACAGGGCCGAAGTGAGCACAGACGCTTCCACAGAGAGGTAACGCTGCTGTGTGGGTGTGTGTGTGTGTGTGTGTGTGTGTGTGTGTGTGTGTGGGTGTGTGTGTGTCTGTCTGCTTGCACATTGAAGTCAACAGTGCCAACATTGTGCAGTCGTTTACAATAGATACGGTGAGACTTGTAAACAGTGTTTTTAAACATCGCATGGCAGAACAGATGTGAGCTCAGCGTTGGACCTACCAGCGTTGGTTTTGGGTCTCCCCCACCCCGTCCCAGCACCTCCCCCCACTCCTCCTCTGTCTTTTCCCTTCACCCTCGCCCTCTTCCCTCCATCTCTCCTTCTCTCTGTCCTGTCTTTGTTTTGGTTGTAGGTCAGAGGTCAGCAGCGTGTGCTGTATTCATTTCCAGTTTCCATTCTGTGGTGGGATTCCCCTGGTGATTATGCTTCCCTTTCCCACCCTGGCCCTCCTGTGCTTGGATAGAACGGCAGAAAATCCAGCTTTGGGAACACAGAGACCCAACACACTGCCGCACTCAGTCACACTCAGACTCTGTTAAACACTGTTAACTGTGTTTTTTTGGTTTTGTTTTGGCCCTAGATCTTTGTCAGTCATGCGCAGATGAAAATATCACGTACATACACAGAAAAAAAGGCTAAGACTGCTTGTTTGCCTCATGCTGCACGCACACCATAAGCTAGCTGTTATTTTTACTGTTGTTTTAAACAATACACACACAGATTAAGAACGGGCATGTTTAGCTTCACTCTAACTGTGTTTTTTTTTTTTTCAGACTCTTTGGTTCAGTGCTGTGCTCTGCAGAGTCGAATAAAGTGTGTTTGACAAAGAAGGAGTGGTTGTTGTGACATTTCTCCACAGCACATTAACATCAGCCCAAACAGACTGAACTAGATGATGTTCTGCAAATGATCTGTGATTTTTGTGTGTCAAACATTGTCTCGTGCATCATTAAAAAGTGTTAAAAATGTTTTTGCATACTTTGTGTTTTTGTGGATGAGAGTTAATTCACCTTACGTGGGTGTAAAAACAATGTAGAAAAACCTAAGCGTGTTTATGTGTGTGTGTGTTCTGCAGGGCCAGAGGCATGACGCTGGTCAGGGCCTGGATTTCCCCTCTACCCTGCCCCCTCTGAGGAGAGCCAAATCCTTGGACCGAAGGACGACCGAGTCAGTCATGACGGTGAGTGTTTAATCTACAGGAGTGCCATCAAGGTCCAGGGTTAATCTCTCAGGCATTTTCTGTGACTGTCAAGTGATATGATGCATATAAACATGAGTCAAGCCAGATGTTCTTGTAGAGTAAATGACGTCTCATTGTGACCTCTGTGTGTGTAAGAGTGTGGGTGTGTAGCAAACATTACCAGAGTTTGTTTCTTTGCTGCCAACAAATAAAACATTTTACCATTATTCTTTTCATTTAAGTCTGCCACCTGTTTTCTTGATGAGTTGCTTGATAATTTTGCCAGTAAATTGTCATAATAAATTGCTTGTCATCCTGACCAACAGTCCAAAATCCCAAAGCATTCATAAAAATAATTACAACTGAGAAGCTAAGTGGAATTAGATTTTGATTTTGATTTTTTTTTTGCCAGACCTGAAACCAGGGCACAATGACAGTCTGTATTTGTAGGGTTGTAATGCTGCTTGTTGCTGTGGTAAAGCCTGAATATGAGCTACAAACAAACTAGTCAACCTATGATCAGGTTCAAGTTCAGATTTGCTCCGATTGTTTTTGACAGTAGCTAACACACATATATATCGACACTCCCCCCTGAATGTGTGTATGTGTGTGTTTCAGTGTGTCTGTGGTGTCCCAGACAAAGCCTTTCCTGTTCCCACTAAGCTGTAAGATACAGGGTCAGCATCAGTGCCAGGTCTTCAGCTGAGTGGAGCGAGGTCACCGGGTTGTTGTTGGGGCTGAGAGGCTAGATTCAGTTAGATAACAGAGTTAGGAGAATTAAACATTGAGAAAGGTCTCTGTGGACGTCCCCCCAGCAGCATGCCACTGGGTTTACATGGCAGCTTTTGAAAACAGTTTTTCTCAGGGTTTGATGAGGGTAAGTGAGGGGCACATGTAGGGCACTATGATACACAGTGCAGTATTTTAACAGATAAGCAAGTTGTCCTTTTTAATCCATCCATTACTTTCTTGTTAGTGACCTCCAACCCTGACCTCTGACCTCTCCGTTACGTTGAGTAAAAGAAAAAGCCGGGATTTTCAGTTCTCCTGTTCATGTGTGTTTTTTCTATTGTAGTTAAAATTTCCTTTTTCCTAATGTTTCTTTGGCCTTGGTGTGGTGGTGCGAGGGTGTGGATGTTGTACGCCAAACCTCCATGCTGCAGGGGGCAGTGCAGCCCCCTCTTCTCCCACTCCTCTCCAGGTTACACTCATCATTCTGCTCTGCCCTGTGTGCAGATTTTGCCCGCTGCGTGTATTTATTGCACCCATTCTGTGCCATGTGTGTCATTTTATCTCTGCTGGAAAAGAGAGACAAGTGTCTCTGTGTGTGTGTGTGAGCATATATCACAACTTACCACTGCTTCCTGAGGTCACTGTTCACCTGTATGTGTGTTAGTGTTTTTGTCACTGTGTGGAGTCACAGTAGACTACAGCAGTGTTGTGCACTGGGTCCTGCATCTTCAGCTGGAGTTGCACAGAACAAACAGCAAATCTGGCAGAAGTTGCCCCTGGCCAGTGGTCCACGTGTCGACAATCTCACATCCACAGCTTTTAATCAGTCTGGTCCATTGGTAGGGTCAACTTCTACCCTCAGCTGAGTGAGCATGTGTTTTTGCTTCTCTCAATTTTTGAACAATGAAGATATGATTTTGTGCGTGAATTTGACACTCTGCCAGTGTCGTTCAGGAAGTGTGCCTGGCTGCTTTTTGGAGCTTAGTCTGCTTTATTCTGTTATATTTTAAGGTAACTGGTGGTAATCTACTGCCGCACTCTCAAAACGTGACATGGTTTGTATTTGATTGCTTCTGTGGACAGTTTGCATGGTGAACATATTGACACTCAGATTTTTCCACATTCTTTCCAGACAGATGTATTCTCAGTATTTTTTTTTCATGTCGTATTTTTTTGTTTTTCAGCCGGATTTACTGAACTTCAAGAAAGGCTGGATGGTGAAGCTGGATGAGCAAGGCCAGGTACTTAGAACTACTATTCAATTAACTGATAACCTGCAAAACTTCGAACCGTCCAGATAAATTGGCACAGATCAGGAAATATCCATATGATATCGACATTTATTAAAAATAAAAGAAACTGCTACAGCTTCACAGTGAAAGTGTCTATTAAAAGGAGCGATGGAGTCATCAAAAAGGGAGTCAAAAGCCAGTTCAAACAGCATCTGAACTGTCCACCTAAAGCACTCTTGATTTCTCTGTAGCGTTCTATGGCCTTTACAGAAGTGTGGTCACACTTTGATGTTGTATCTTCAATGGACTCCAAAGACAAGGGTGGAGCCTGAAGGCTTTACATCTTTATATGATATGATGGACATGCAAACTCTGCTGCCAAGTAGAACAGGTTTTATTGAGCGACTGGACGCTCAGTATGTGACTGCTTGTTCATTTTTTTAACAATCTGTGTAGATGAAAGTTGCTGCTTTACACGCCTCTGACTTTTAACTTTCCTAACTTCCTCTTGTAGTGGAAGAAATACTGGTTTGTGCTGACGGATCACAGCCTCCGATACTATAAGGATTCAATAGCAGAAGAGGTGAGTTTATTGCTTTGTATTTCAGTATCACTGGATATGTTTCAGATCAAGTGTTTAATGTTTGTTGTGTATCCATCGTCTTTGTGTTACCTCAGGCCTCTGACCTGGATGGTGAGATTGACCTGTCTACTTGCTACAGTGTAACCGAGTACCAGGCTCAACGCAACTATGGTTTCCAAATACATGTAAGAGGCTTTGCTTTCTCATGAAGGACAAATATTTCTGCTGTGAATATGAAATAGAGTAGAATATGATGTTTCGTATCCACACAGCCCTGAAGTTTCTTACAAAGTAAAAGCTGTAAAAACTTTTTATTGTCTTTGACACTGTCTTTTGTATGGGAATTTGTTTGTCTGTGGTTTTCGCCCTTCTGTTGGCCTGCTGTTACATCACATTTGGTCATAGTGGTATTTCTGACCACTCCGTGTGCATTTCATGGTGATTTAAAATGTTTAGACCCAGGAGGGAGTGCACACACTGTCCGCCATGACAGCAGGTATACGCAGGAACTGGATCCAGGCAGTCATGAAGAACGTCAGACCATCCACTGCACCTGATGTGGCGAGGTCAGTACAATCGTGCCAACAGTATTTCACAGATTTATCAACCAAAATGAAATAAAAATCAGCCTCTGATTTAAACTGGAAAACTGTTGTGTCACAATTTTATCGCTGTTTTGCCCCAATTCCACTTCTATTTACAGTTGTTTTTTGTGTTTCACATTCATTCTGAAAAAAAAACATTTACAGCTCATTTATGATCAGTATGGTAACAGATACTTTATCTCTGTAGTTTTTTTTTATTATAATTTGTTCACACAGCCAGTGCTCGTTATTTTGAATCCATTTCCTGAATTTTAATAAATAATAATAATGAATTTTGAATGTGAGTAGAAGGAAAATACTGTCATTCCTTCTCTTGTTTCACAGACTTTGAATAAGTGACATAAACAAGTAAAACTAGTTTCCTGTGTGTATATGAAGTCACAAAGTAATGAAAGCATCATTAAATATTAGATTTATGTCCATTGCCAATAAATGTCGGTGTTTGTATATCTTAAAAAGTGAATTTCACACCTCAGAGTCTCAAGTTGCCCAAACTCATCTCTGCCAATCGACACTGAATCTTTGGATTCTGTGATTCGAGTCCACATTCTGGACATGGACCATCAGCGCTTTGAAGTTAAACTTAACTGCCCTTTCTCTGCCTTATAGCTCAACTGAGGATCATGGCTCCTTCTCTCCTTTGGAAGGTCTGGTAAGGCCAGACGTCACCCAGGACTCACCCTCCTCTGAGGCCTCCTCTGTAGAGAGAGAGTGCGCTCCGGGAATCATAAAGAGCCGGGCGCGTGAGCGTAGACGAGAAGGCCGGTCTAAAACTTTTGACTGGGCGGAGTTCAGACCCATCGCTCAGGCTCTGGCTCAGCAGCGTGCACAGGAGGCCGAAAGCCTCCACGCAGACTTGGGAGAGCTCGAGCGGAGTCGGAGAAGGGAGGAGAGGCGGAAGAGGTATGAGTCTGTGACCACCTCATCGGCAGAGCAAGCATCCGTTAAAGAAGGAGGGAGGACAGATTATGAGAGTGGAGAGGGAGTCGGACACTTAGATTCATTAGGTTCCACGCCTTTGGAGAGAGAGAGGGTGGAGGAGGCAATTGAACAACACTGGCGACAGGTGGAGAAGACGCCCATACGGGAGGAGAGAAGGGTACCTCTGCCCACCACAGTGCAATCCAGGGAGACTGCAGAGCTGGAGCACCTGTTGGAGAGTTACAAGCAAGGGGTACGTTTACTATTATATGTAGAGGAAAAGTGCCTTTTTCCTTTTCCAGCTGGAGACCAGAGCTCATATTTAAACTTCAGAATAAAAGCTAGTTTTCAGTGAATCAGTTAATCAGCTATGAACAGTTAAATCAACAAGATTAAATTATACACAGCGCTTCCTTTAAAGGAATTATTAACTAATCAAACGTTGTCCCTGCTGCTGCTGCAGATAGAGGACTTGAAGTCACAGTTGGAGAGCTGTCACCAGCAGCTCCTTGACTCCAACAAGCACAAGCAGGAGCTGGAGCTCCAGCTGAGAACGGCTCTGGAGAGAGAGCAGGACATACGGACAGGTTACATCTCTCCGGTGAGTTATCAGCCTCTATGTGTGCAGCAGCATTGCATTTTATGTTACTCTGCTATAATGGGAAGTCCTGTAGTCGATTTCATGCATATATTCTGAATTGAGTAATGTTGTCCCCTTCATTTTGTAACATTCTTTGCATGTTGTATTTTATTGTAAGAAAACATCAAACTGACATTGAAGCAGCAAAGAAACTACAGATATGTGCCTTTGCATGAGTTCATTGCATGTGAAAAAAAACATTGAAATCTTATTACTAAATTGGCTTCTACTAGTTCATCTCTTCTCTCTGTGTCATAGGTCTGTATGATATCTGAACTCATGCCAGCAGTTACTTGAGTATTGCGTTGATTATGGACCAAAGAACGCCAGTTTAATGGTTTGCTGACGAGACTTTCAGGGGATTATTTCACTCTAAATGAAATAGAGAAAAATGTATAAATTAATTATTTTTAAATTCAGTTGCTAGTAACAATTGCAACTGGATCCTAAAAATGGAAAATGGAAAAGCACAAATGGAGGGAAGAAGAAAAAGAAAGAGATTTTTTTTTTCCATTTGCCATTTGATTTTTTTTTTTGGTCATAGTTTTCTATATTTTTTTATTTTGAATTTTATGTTCTTAGGTTAACTTTTTGTTTTCGAGTTATTTCACACCATCCAATTTTAGATATCAAATATTCCGTTTTGCCTCCTTGCTAATATTTAAGTAAAGCCTGATTGGTCCTAGCAGTTCACTACAATAGTTGTTTACTTAAGTTTTTATTTAGAGTGATGTTATCCATCATAGTTAAGATATAATAGCTTTACTTGTTAAAATGTTTGGCTCAACATGTTTGAATAATAACCTCTTGGCTTGTTTTCTAATTATTTGCATGGACATCAGATTCTCATCTTCTATTAACTGCTATGAAGACCATCCATTTGTTATTCCGTTAACAAATATTGTATAAAGCTATGTAATGGCATAAATGTATGATGTTGGATGAATTTCTGTGCTTGAGTGTTGATGTATGGATGGTTTTGCCAGAGTGAGACTGAGTGAATACCCTATAGATAATTTGTTTATGGCTCAGTTAAAATTGGGCATTGCTGTGATTATTAGGATACAGTGTGTGGGTTTCTGAATTGCTTTTTTGTTTTAGACATATAGCATTACAGTGCCTTTCAGTGAACTATAGAGAAAATTAGAAAATATAGTTGAACTTTGGACTTAAGTTGAATAATACGATTCACTATCTCCACTCAGAAGAGAATTGCTTTGGTGCAAGACATGAGCTTGGACCAGAAAACTTCAGAAATGTGTGTGTAGGACCTGGTATGCCTTCCATCCTTGAGTAAACCATCCAGCTGAAACTAATATTGCATTACTTACCACATGAAGTAACTTTTAACCATTTAATGTGCATGCTCTGTTGTGATTAACTAACCCCAGCCATTAAATCTCTTTCCTTTGCTTTTAATTTACAACATTAAACCTAAAGGAGTTTTAAATTTGTTTTAAATCACTGTTCATTTACATAATTTGGGATTATCATGTGAGAATGCTAATTGTAATGTCACTGTTTAATAGAAATTAGAGGAAAATGATTGGTAGATAACGCTGAGAATTATTAGCAAGCTTTGTGTCTCCCCTGCTGTGTGTTAACCAACTGTCTGGTCCCCTTTTCCAAGCTGGAGCACCCTTTGGTTCTGGAGGCTGATGTGACGCCCCAGACGAAGAGGCCTGAACTGGTTAGTTCTCAAGCACAGAGTTTAACAAAGAAGTACCAGGAGACCAAAGAGCTCCTGAAACTGCAAGAGCTGAAAAAGCGCAACATGCAGGCACAGCTTGGCCTCTCGCTTTCTCACCTCCCCATCAAGGATCCTTACTTTTCTGAACCCCCAAACCCATCTGTTCTGGAAGGCTCTCCCCCTGAACCTGTCCAAAAAACTGTTAGTGTCTTGCTCCAGGACAGCTCAGAGGCAATTCAAGAACTAGAAGACTTGATAACTGGCAAATCCCTCACTCTAACAGAGCTGGGCAAAGTCTTGAAATCCCATAGCTGTAATCAAGAGACAACAGAGAAGTATCAACTTCAGAAGCTCTTGGAAACCTGGAAGTATCAGCAGGAGATTGAAAATGAAATGATAAAAAAGAGTTTAGCCAGGGCAGGAGAAAGCATTCGTGAATACGAAGCCCGTCTTCTAACCATGGAGGATTTGGTGGGGAAGGTTCAGAAGCAAAGTTTTGAAAGTCTAAAAAGCCCCTATGGTCCCTGCTCGAAAATTGAAAACCACCCAGAGACAAGTGAGATGACGATTGGAATGCTTTCTCAAAGGGTTGAACTTTTAACAAATGAAAATGGGGCATTGAAACAGCGATGTCAGGAAATAGTGAACCAGCTGACTGAGGCTGACCGAGAAATAGACAGACTGAAAGCTGAACTGATCAGCCAGCAGGGCAGCAAACAGCATAAACTGGCCATGGAAGAGTTGAAAAGACTAAAGGCTGAACTGGCCGAAAACCAAGCTAACGCCATAGACAGGGAGTATTATGAGAGGGAGCTGAATGAGAAATCTTTGCGGCTCCATGAGGCTCTTGTTACATTGGAGGAGCTTGGCAACACCCTTAAAGACACTGAGAAGAAGCTGCAGTTGAAAGAGGCCACACTGAAAGGTCTGGGCTTCCAGACAGATTATGAGGACGAGGACATACAGCCAGAGAAAGAGCAACTCAATGAGCTACTGGAAGCCTCGCAAGCAAAGATATTTGAGATGGAGGCAAACCTGCAGTCTGCAGAGCAGCGCTGTATGGACCTGGAAGCTAGGAACAGGGAACTAATCGCACTAAACCAGGAATCTGAGCAAGTCAGTAGAAAGAAGTTAGCAGAAGCAGAAAAAGAAATAAGAACGCTACAAGAGAAGTTAGAATTGAAGACAGGTAGAGTTGAAATGATGGTTAGCGAGTGTGCTGAAGCAGGGGAAAAGCAGGTTGATGATAAAGGACTTACAAAGCAAGTTGTAGAAGAGGTTGAGATGAAAGCCAAGGCAATTAATCAGGTTGTAGAGATGTTAGCAAAGGTAGATGTTAATGTAGAGAGAATGCTAAGTGGTTTAAAAAGCACTTTATTTGGTTCTTCGAAAGAGGAGCCACTGTGTGTGCGTCCAGAAGACATGAGATGGGTAGTTGAGGGAGAGTTCTGGAGCCAGCTGTTGAGCACCTCTGAAGAGGAACCCGGACATAGCAGTGGAAGGGCTGTGGCAGAACAGATGATGGCACAGAAACGCTTGATGATCTTGGTTAGTGGGATTTGCTCTCAAGCAGAAGTCAAGAGTGAGATAGTGACAGAGCCAGATTTTGCATCTGTGTACAGCTGGCTTGACAATGAAACAAATGCTCTGATTCTAAAAGAGTTAACGAAGACCTTGGAGGCAAAGTCAAATAGTTTGAAGCAGATTGCATCTGGGGTGATGCTGGATAACAATGAGGAGCTCCTGCCTTTGGCTCTAGCAAGCTTTGAGTTTGGTAGTGAGCAGAAACAGACCTCTGAATATTTGCTCGAAGCCCTCAAAGAAACATACATTTCTTATGTGATGATTAGGCTGAAGGTTCAGCATGAGAGAGAGCTAAAGCAAAAGTATACAGAAGTTCAGATCGGTAGCTTGGACTGTCCAAATTGTCCTAAATTAAGACAAGCTGCCAGCGATCTCCAGTCTAAACTAGAAGATCTTCAGACTCAACTATCCGAGGCTTCTTTAAAATCCGTGACAGGGCCACAAACTTTGATCCAGATTGAAGGAAAGCCCATTGATTCGTTGGATAAAGCCATTGAGCTTCAGGACATGATAGCAAGGCACAGGAAGGAGCTCAGAGAGGTCAAAGACCACTATGAGCAGGAAGCTGAAAAGATGAGGCTGGAAATAGCTAAGGCCAGTGAAACACTGCGACTCCGTTCGGAAGAAAACGTTAAAGAGATCGACTCATTGACAAACTGCATGGAGAACCTCAAGAAGAAGCATGAGATGGAAAGGACAAACCTTGTGGAGAGGTTTGACCGGGAAATGGAAGAGCTGAGAAGCATGATGAGTCCGGTCAACCCAGACAGGACCTTGACAGATGAGGATGCACCATTGCATCACGGTTCGGCCCAAACTTCGACCCTGAAAGAGCGCATTCAAGAGCTGGTGACCCAAGTCTCAGTCATGACTGAAGAGATGAGACGACGCGAAGAGCAGGGCGACATTACAACCCAGCGGCTGAAATACGAGAAAGACCTGGAAAACCTGAAGGTGGAAGCGCTCCTTGTCCTTGCCGTTCTCCATCTGTGATGCCTTGTGTTCCTTTGTGGCATTCCCAGATCCTTCTTCCTTCCCCAACCCCTACTCCCCTTCCTAACCTTGCTCACCCTACTCTCGCTCTTTGTTCCGTAAAGTACTTCTCTTCTGTGTTGCATGAAAACTAACCTCATTTAGATCGGTGTGATCATTGACGCTGCAGTAGTTGTGTACTGAGGAACCCATTTTGTTGAAGCTTCATCACCATCACTTGACGAACTTTGAGTAACTGATACATTATATCACGTATGAAAACAATTCAACAGAAGCCAATAGATTCTTTCAGGCTATCACATCATATCAGCCTCCTCTGCTGTGAAATGAGTTCCTCTATTAGTAGTTTAGTGTGCATATTAATCTAACCCTTTGACTCTGCTGTGTCTCATTTTAGTGTTAAGGACAAAGAGCTGACCCTGGTAGCATTTTTTAATATTTAGTTTATGGGTCTTATCTCTTTTCCTTTGGCTGTTTCCACTAACAATTAAAGTTTAATCTCTACTTTCTCTGAGTAACAGTTGATGGCATAACAATTCAATTCTTTGACAAATGTTGTTAACTCAAGGTCCACTTACCAGCTTTTATTAGAGCTCTAAACTGCATCACTTAGTCGACAGCAGCAAATGAAGTTGTTGTCTATGGAGAAGAGTGATGGCTTTTAATTAGTCTTAAAGCCAGTGCACATAAATACCAGGCACATACACGTGATACAAGTTTATACAACACTATTTGCAAGCAGAAAAGCATCTTTGCAGGCGCATTTCTGTGGTTATGCAGTCTGTATGTGCACATGGAGAAGAGCATGGGGCTTTGACGAGCGCAAGCTTGGCAGTGGCTGATGTCTCCTCTCCTTTGATTGGTCACTTTGAATCCTGATCATGACCTTTGATGCTTTTTGGCTCACAGATACTGTTCTTTATTCACTCATATCATGTGCTTGCCACTGATGTTTATGTGCACAGGTTTTAAGACTAATGAATTCTTGAAAGAATGGATCCTTTAAGATGTGGCCGGGTTGAACCTTTACTTTAATAGTCTATTTTATTAGTGAACTTTGTGTAAATAAAAGATGAGGCTGGTATTGTTCTAGATTTTCCTTCTCAATAAATCCCATGAAAAGACCAAGTTAACAATTTTCTGACTTCCCTAATCTGTCTGTTGCACCCAAGCCCACTGGTTCTTACTGAACATGAAAATCTTTAAATATGAGCCACAGACATATCGTTTTATTTATTTATTTTTTTAAAGGCTAAATGCTGTCGTAAAACAGCTGGGCACTGTAGTTTTTGGCAAATGTTACTCAAACAGTAGTAAGTAGCCCATTTGTCGGGGACTGTTTTTAGCAGCAGATTAATACACATTTGGCACTGTGAGTATTAACAGCAGTGGTACGGTGTGTGTGGGATTGAGTCAGAACGATCTACAGTGTGTGTGTTCATGGTAATGAAGCACTCAGTACAACAGTGTGACTCATTAATGAGTTTTTAATAGTTTCTGGACAACAATGGAGCTCTATGGCGCAGAGGAATAAGCTATAGCAGGCTCTGATGCACACGCAAACACACATAATGCTTGTTAGTAGGATATTAGCTTTGTTGGCTTTGGTCTTTTCATGGGATTTGACAGTAAGAAAAACAGTTTTTTAATTTAGGTAGTTTACGTAAAGTTATTTTCATTTACATCTGGCAGTTTAACAGGTTATGAGGTTCTAATGGGATAGAAACATGTCTGAAGTCCAGATTGGAAGGTATCCAAGAATTTACTGATCACCCAGGTTTATAAGCCCTGCACTGGAGAAATCATAGTGAATATGCACGTAGAAATTCAGTACAGAATTCAGTTTTCAGTTTGGTCTAATGAACCACTTTGTAACTCACTTTTGAAAAGTGAGATTTTCTTGTGTTGGATGTTTAGATATTCAGTTTATGCCTTAGCTAACTAGTCTGTTGTGTCTCAGTCATGAGTCTACATCCCTGCCAATGGCCTGAGGGTATAGAGTTCATTTAGAAAGTATTCAGACCCCTTTACTTATTTCACAGTTTGCAAAAAAATTTTGAAGTTCATGTCACTCATCAGTCTACACTCAATACTCTATGATGACAAAGCCAAAACAGGATTTTAAAAGTTTTTGCAAATGTGATACTGAGTGCAGACTGATGATGGAAAAAAACGAATTACACGATTTTAGCTCAAGGCTGCAACATAACGCTGTGAAAACAGTGGAGGGGTTTGAACACACTGTAATTTAAGCACGTGATACATGACATGCTTCTAAATAAAGCTGCTGCCTGGTCTGATGTCAGAGCTGGAAGTTTACATTTGCTCTGTGGGGGAGACTTTTTACCCTCTCACAGTGGTTTCCTGGGTCTGAGCTCTCAAGGGGGTTTTATCCCTGTGAAAACACACTGGACCTCCATTTCCCCTGTTTGGCTGAGGCAAAGACGGGGGACTCAGACCACGGCACGGCCATCGACTGAGTCCTCAGATTAGTGGCAGTGAATAGAGGACGGAAGCAGGGCTAGGTTATGGGTCGGGCTAGTGGCAAGGCCATTGAAATCCCTTCTTGTGGAAACGTGCACTGTAGTTATAATAGCAGTGTAGTGGCTCTTTCTAAAAGGGTGTTGCTGAGGGTTACTCTGCTCTCTCGCTTTCTTCACATCACCCAAAGGTGCTATTTTGGCAAGCTGACCTCAAAAATTGCCCTATCTTGAAGATTTCATTTCGCTGTAGTATCTCAGACACTCGGCTGTTCATGATTGTATTAGTGTATCAGCTTAACCCGACATTCCATCAAAGATTTGAGCCACAGGCAGATTAGGATTTGCACATTAGCTGCAGACTGCAAGTACTTTTCAACAACATGAGCTCAGTTTGGAATAAGGATGTTATTAATGCCATTGCAAGACTGGATGTTGTGCTGTGGCTAGGAAATGGCAGCATATACTTTCCTACACCCTCCTCTCTCATTGTCTGCATTCCTTAAGTGTATTGTGTATCCTGTCATTTCTCTTAACCCTTTTTTTGTACTCACACAGGCTCAACTTGCTCATGGCTAACAGGCTGTAGCTTGCAAGTTATTTGCTGGAAATAAATGGATGATCTGCACTGGCTTATACTGTAGGGCCCAGGGGTTTTTCCTGCTCAGCTCATATGGTCAGGAGAACCTTTTGGTCCGTGTCCAGACGAGCCGTAAACTTACAGTTGCACCATGTTCTCCTGTGTCACAGGCCACTTGTGAGAGGGGCTTTGCCGCCATGGAGGAGTCTCACCAGAAGGTCATAGATGAGCTGCAGAGGAAACACCAGAGAGAACTGGAGAACCTGCAGGAGGAGAAAGAGAGGCTGCTGGCAGAGGAGACAGCAGCCACCATCGCTGGTAAACACCACTGTAGAGGAAAAGCTGGACTTTACTAGACTGTTGTTGTTGTCATGCACTGTTCTGATACTTTTTTCCGTGTAATGCATGTGATATGTTTTCACAAAAATGCACGATCATGCTGATTAAAGGTTTTTTTTGTGCCTGTTATCGTAGCAATTGAAGCGATGAAAAACGCCCACCGGACAGAGCTGGAGAAGGAGCTGGACAAGGCTCGCAAGGCCAACAGCAACGCAGAGAACGCAGACTTGGAGGAGATCCACAGACAGCACGAGTATGTTTTCTTCAGTGCCACAGGCACTGGTGCTGTGACTTTCCAGTTAATTATTTATTTAACAAGTATAACTTCTGCTTTTTGAAATATGAAGGGGACCGCCTTATCTTCTTGAAGTCACATAAGCAGTGAGTGTCGAAGCAGGACCAGGACTCTTTGATGTTCAGTAGGGCTGACACACTTAAAAAAAAAACCTGTCATTTGTTTGAAGAAATCTAAAAGACATTTTTCTGCTAATTTGGAGCTTCTGCTCCCTCAGCTGGGTGACTAACAGGTGACTCCTCAGATCTGCCATTGTTACATAAGACAGTTGAATCTTACAAAGGCAGCAAAATAAAAGTCTGTTGTTCTCCTCAGTGTCATAATATGGAGCTAATGGCGTTGATGGCGTGAAGGTTGAGAGGTTCCCCTGTCCTGTGACAAGAAGAACTAGTTTAAACCGTCCACTGCACCTACATACTGAAATGTTCAATTTGATCAGTTTCAGTGCTACACAACTGGTCAGGCTGAGACTTGAGAAAATTATTATGTTCAATACTAAAAGATGTCATAAAATCATTTTAACGAAATTATGAGAGAAAAGCCTCAGGAATCCAGCATGTGTCAGGCTGTACTGTCAGATTTTTCTTCTGTTCTGACTGCTGGATTGAAGAAGGTTTAATGTGATCTGAGAGCTGATAAAGAGCTGAAGCATCAGATAGTGTTAATATCGCTCATGACCTGCTGGGACATGTGTGAAGGTACTCCATGTTCAGTACTCACCTGCCTGTCCTCAGTTTGATGTTGACGCTTCACCTGGTGACAAGTGCAGGTGTTAGCAGTAAATCAATCAATTTTTTTCTTATGAACAAATGTAATGATAAACCTCTGTCTCTCACTGATCCCGAAGCTGTGTCACTCTGAATAAAGGCCTTAACCACGTTAGTGAAGCAGCAACAAGAGAAACTTTACTCTGCAGATCTGAATGGACGGCTAAGATTAAGTGTGTCACTAAACCAACTGAACACGCTGCTTTATTGGCACCAACACACTGGTGTTATTAGGTTTTCTCTCAGTGTGGTATTGTGTTGTGCTTCAGGGAGGAGCTGTGTTCATTCCAGCGGGAGATCGAGGTGCTGTCAGAGCAGTATTCCCAAAAGTGCCTGGAAAACGCCCACCTGGCCCAGGCGCTGGAGGCCGAGAGGCAGGCCCTCAGGCAGTGTCAGAGGGAGAACCAGGAGCTCAACGCGCACAACCAGGTGCAGGCACACCTGCATGCAAATATTTACTCAGTGACACTGTTTTGACTGTTGTGCGACACAGTGTGCATGAAAGCTCGCCAGGCCTGTGCTAAACTGTTGTAAATTTCTTGTTCCCTGTGGCGTTTGTAGGAGCTGAACAACCGTCTGGCAGCAGAGATCACAAAGATGCGTTCCATGACGTCTGAGGATGGAGTGGGAGACTCAAACGCCACGATACAGGGGAAGGAGCTCTACGAGTTAGAAGTAAGGTTCAAGGGAAAGATCACTTAAAGCAAGAACACATAAAAATGTGCATAAATATTCTTTATATAAAACATATCATAAAAGCAAGTCTGTACTAGTGAGGTTTTAAAAAGTAGCTGATGCTCCTCAGGCAAGTTCCTACAAAATCTTAAATCCCAGGAAGTGAAGGTCTGCTTCCCCTTGTTTTCGCCGTCATCTTTTCATTGTCTCGTGTCCATTTCTTCCTGTTTTGCAGGTGATGCTGAGGGTGAAGGAATCTGAGGTCCAGTACCTGAAACAGGAAATCAACTCCCTGAAGGACGAACTCCAGGCTGCCCAAAGAGTACACTTCTTTTTTTTTTCAGTTCTGTTCCCACTTCCCCTTTAGACAGGGACTCCCATGAGTTCACAGCTGAGTGACAACAGGAATGCCCTTTATCTGAACTGCCAAACATTGTGTTTTCAGGACAAGAAATATGCAACAGATAAGTACAAGGACATCTACACAGAGCTGAGCATTGTAAAGGCCAAAGCGGAGCGGGATCTGGGCCGGCTCAGAGACCAGCTGCAGCTGGCACACGAGGCACTGGGGGAGTCGTCGCTGGAGGAGGTGGAGCGAGGGGGATATGGTATGGAATCATACTGGGTGTCGTGCAAGAAGAAATTTTCAGATTCTTATTCTAAACTTCTCATACTTTGTTTGTGTTCGTATAAGAGCTCCTGCTCAGATTCAGCCAACACTCTGGACTGCTTTGTTTCAGCTTACGTTTGTGAGGAGGTGCACGTTCGACAGATCTGATCATTAGCATTATCGAACAGTGAATGTTGTTCTCTGCTGCTGGTGTGACAGTTGCAGACCACTAGTGAGTTTCGTAATGATTCGTGAATATGGGTGAATGTGACAAACTCGCTCCCCAGTTAAAAAAGAATCTGTTCATACAAGTTGGTTGTTTCATGAGGGCCATTGTGTGTCAAGTAAATTAGCATTCAGTGCACCTGGGGACTGGAACTGTTATTTTAACTCTCTGACACATTTTCCCTTTTAGATATCATGAAGTCCAAAAGCAACCCCGACATCCTCAAGATGGCGGCTGCTGCAGCCAAACGCTCAGAGCGCACCATGAGGTCGAAGGTGGGTTTCCTGTACAGTGTAAAGCCGATCCTTCATCCCACTGTGGTGTTAATTCAGGATCTCCCATGGAGCTGTGTCATTCTGCTTAAGCAGCAGCAGCAGCTTCCCAGCTGACAGAGCAGTGCTGCTCTGACATTCGAGGTTTCCCACCAAACAACGGCTGATGAGCAGTTTCCAGTTACTTGCTGCCATCTATAGGTCGCCTGCAAAGTTGCACGCAGCATTGCATGCCCGCCGTTGCATCATCACTGGCAGTTTTCCCGCGTGGGGCTGCGCTTTATTTATCCATTTTGTGACTCCCATCAAAAGTGCACTCTTGGATTTGTGATGCAAAATGAACACCATAGCAGTCTAACACACTTGCCGGTGTGTTTTCCCCCTTCTGTCCTCAGTCTGTGAGTCGTGACATTCCCTGGGACAGTTAGGGCTGCTGAGGACGTGTAGGCCTCCTCCCCCCTTCTCCTTTAGGTAAACCAAACCAGACGCACCCACGGGTGGTTTAAGCACATCCTCTTGCCCTCCGCCTCTAAAGCACTCAACAGATCTGAGTCACTAATTCACGTTAGTACGCACAAATATTCCACTTTACAGACGCATGGTGGTGAAGGACAAATGACGTCAGACTTATCACTGGGTTTTTTGATAATCACTCATCTGTGTTGTATACCTATATTTTGTGAACGAGCTACTCGATTCTACACAGGGTGTTAGTGCTTGCAGTCAAATGTAATGTGGTGTGTGGGCTCATGATTCCACTTTAGAAATGTAATCACTGGGTGACACTGACAGAGGAAACACTGCCTGCTCAGGAACAGCACATCTGTCCAGGAAAAAAAAAATAAAATAAAAAGCTGTGTTTATCATGGTCAGTATTAACATCTATCTGCTTTTTGTCTCCTCGTCCCTCCAGAGTCTGAAGGAAGGGCTGACAGCTGAGCAGAGACTTCACCTGTTTGAAAATAAAGACACAAAGGAGTTCTGACAGTGACGCATAGTGTCTGCCTACCTTGCTGCATGTTTAGAAGCCCACTATATTTTAGCTCTGTAATTACTTATTTAGTAACACCACACACTGGTCACAAACACAGATCATATATTATTATTAAAAAAAAAAAAAACATGGTATGAAGTTTGAATTTCATGTCTAGAGTTTGCATTCCATGCACTTCAGTTAACTGTGACATTTTTTTTTGTATTGTTTATTTTTTGCTGCCATGTCTTTACTGTAAATACTGTTTTTAATTGAGCATCTGTCATGCATACACTAAAAACTATGACTGTGTAAGCTACTGTTTTAACTCTCTAGACTGTTGCTAGCCAAAGGCATAAATGTGATGTTGAAATGGCTAAATACAACTACATATTTGAGTGAGTAATACTCGCATAGCAAAAAGCATAGGAATGAGCCTGGCGTTCGGGTCTGCACGTTAACGCTCCATCACTCCGTTGTCATTCCAGCGCAGATGGAGGTGTCGCTCAGTAAACAAGCTGTGGAACAAAAGTGCTCGTCTGCATTAGAAAACAAGAACCTACCACGTTGCTTCAGCGCCTGACTTTAAATTAACATCAGATAGATGCTCTCTGTAATTCTCGGATCGAATAGAGATGCATGTCTAAAGGGGACAGCTGAATGCATATGGATGGGATTCACTGACTATAATTTAAATATATATATGAAAATTTATATAGGTTTTTTTTTCCTCACTGCAATCATCGGTCCAGCTGTATAGGAGTTGTCGGAGTTGGTTTATGTTTGTAGTCTTGTTCAGTGGCAGTCCCTTTGTATTTATTTAAATGGTTGGGATTTTTCTTTCACATTCCCATTCATCTGTACTCTATTATTGTAAATATAAAGCAAATATACACCAACTGACTACAGGTTTATTAGCAATAAATATTTTTGCACCCTTTGCAGTGACTGTTTTAAAGTTTTCATTCTGCTTGCAGCTCTTTCATGTTGAAGCTGTATTTCATCTTTAAAAAAAAAAATCACCAGTCATGTTTCTCTTTTTATGGAGCTCTCAGCTGTATCTCACTGTCTTTCTCAGCAGATGGAGTTTGGAGGTGTCATCTACTTCATCTGTCGCACTAGACAAATTAACTGTCAATCATGAGCAGGTTGGTTAAATCAAGGTGGGTATACTATTATTTGAAGAGCAAATGTTTAACAGCAGCTGGGAGTAGTTTAGCACGGTGGCTCCCAAACTTTTTGACTTTGTGACCCCTTAAAGCAAAGCTACGGTGGCTTCAGAAGGTATTCTCACCTCTGCACTCTGTATTCATTTTTAATGACTTAACAGAAATTTCTAAAAACATATTTTCACTTTGTCACTGTGGGTGATTGAGTCTAGACTGAGGGGAAAATGACGGCAGTTTTATGTATTTAAAATCAAATCTACAATGCTGTTTGTAAAAAGTCTGAATATTTAATGAAGCCAGTGTATATCTGCTTGGCACCAGTTTGCAGATGCAAAGCAGATTGACATCCTCTCAGCTGTTTACAGCAATAACTGAACATTTATAACTGTTTGTTATAATACTAAATACCAGTAATACACAAGATCAGAAAATTAAAAGTTTCCTAACATCTGATAACCCTGGAGATTAGTCTTGTGTCCACTTGGGATGGTTCTGATTTATCATTTAAATTGGGCTGTTTGTTTAACCTTGGTTATCTCAGATGTCCAGCTGTGCTGATCTTAATTAATGCTGCACCTTTTCTACTTAAAGTGAAATGCTATTAGATTGCAGTTATCATATTGTGTAACAATCGGCCTGATTGATCCTTTACTATCCACTGACCTTTTTTTTTTTTTTTGCAGTAGATGTGATAGCAGGAAACGTCCAGATGTTATTAATAACTAATAATGGCTGCATTACATTCAGGTGTTCCAGTCCCCTGACACTGTAAATGCTGGTTCATTCGAGTTACTGGTTCCACTTAGTTCAAAAGTCTGACGTGTAAACACACTCCATTGTGCTTATGTGGGTGATAAATGCTCCAAAATACAGCACTCAGCTTAAATTACTTCTGGCACACTTCCTGCCTCTGCCTGCGAAGTGGCATAAATGTCGCAATCAACCACAGGTGTGTTTGAAACACGAACTAGGTGTAGCAGTGTAGCTGACACACTGTTAAAACTGGGAGTGTCTGTGCGATTTCAGAGACACGTATATCATCTCTTTCAGAGCTGAATTTCATTCATAGGTTTAGATTGTTTCCTTGGAAATAGTGAGTTGACAAAACAATCCCAACTCAACATCCACTTACTGGCTTTTTTCCAGAGCTTTTATGCAGCCCTCTCACATGCTCTTCGTCAACGGATTGGGTTTGTTTCGGTTTTCACGGAGATGAATCTGTTGACGTGAAAGTGCAGCGGCTGTGACGTTTCATCCACAGCAAAGCAGAAAGCTTATTCTCGACCTTGGAAACAGTAGTCTCACAGAACATGGTCTGCTTGCTTTTCCCTGAGCTTTTAACAGTTTTATGTGGTCTTCAGACAGTCGCTGAACTTAGGCGTCAACTGAGCAAACCAATGGCCCAACTAATAGCCCTCATACTGGGGTTGTTTTGTCTAACTACTATTTCCAGGGAGAAGTTAACATTTGAATCACTGTGTTATTGCTGTGAATATTTACATTACTCCCAATTCTCCGTTGATATGAGAGTAAAGTTCCCTTTGTTCCCACTGCTGTAGCTGTTGTGATATCTTGTATGGTTGTGAAAGATGCTTGCAAAAGTTTGAAAAAAGAGTAACCCTGGTGATGTCATCAGGGTTACCTCAGAGTTTGGCCCATACTAAGGACTAAAGGTCAGGATATCTCCAGCTCTGGGATTGTGTTTTTATTGCTATTTATTTATGTTATCAATCACCACCTACAGTTATGTAAAAGAGAATAAGTGTGAAAAATAAAGGAAGCTGCTTGGATTTTGTGAAACATTTGTTTGCAGCTACAGATGTTTACAAATCGCTCACAAATGTGTGATTTTAGTGCTGTTTTAAATCTACATTAGAAAATGACATCAAACATTCTTTCAGGGTCAATCATTTGGACTGGAACTGGACCAACCACTTTGCTCCCATAATGCCTTTCTGTTCCACAGCTGAGAGACAACTGTTTAACCGCTGCTATAGTTTACTTGTAAAGTTACCCGGAGTTAGACAGCACCCAGCTGAATGCGACGCCAAATAATTAGGTTACTGCAAGAGAGAAAGACAGCCTACCACCCCGGGCTGGCTGTCTGGCTTAAGATTAACGTTTCAACTTTCTGAAGCTTGACAGGCTACGTGCAACAGCTGGATTAAGGCTAATGATTTACGACCGGACTGAACAGTGGGCTGCTTTTAGTAAATTTCATCCTCATAATGTGTCGTTTAATTCTACTTTTTATTCGCAATTTTTCCAAATAAAATAAGAAAAGGGGCGAAACGCGTCACTCTTTGTTTTATTGTGAAAGGGGTATCCGGAAGTTTGAGATTCGACTTTAAACAACTTGACACTCCTGCTGAGTAGTGTGTTCCTGGAAAGTGTGTGGATTTTTATTTAATTTGGAGCTTTCTTTCCTTGGAGTGTTACTGGGATTTGTTAGAGTAAATGGGTTGTTAAAAGAGATGCAGGGTGGGAGGAATTCTTAACGGGACGTTTAGAAACGCTACGATCTCTCCCGTCCGGGTAAGTTTTGATCAGCAGCACAGCGCAGCGCATTACCTCCGCTCTGTCTTTGTTTCATCCAGCCGGGCCTTGCCCCGATGCTTTCCGTTCTCATAAATGGAGAGAACGTGCAGCCAAACTCGATGAAAAGTACTCTGAAATTTAAGAACACCTTGCGTATCATCGATTTTTGTGCATCTTGTAGATAACAATGTGCACTTCTTTTGGTCATTAAGACCCAGTCTTCAATTCGGAATTAACGTAATATAGTAAAACAAAAGTCCCAGAGAAAAAAATTTGTATCATTTTAAATTTGTTCGGATGTTGTTCCTGCAACAAAGTTATTAAGAGCCGCAATGGGCAGTAACGAACAATACCGATCACTGAGCTATAAAAGTTGGTATTTTATCGTAATGCGGCGCTTTTTGTGAGTGTAGACCTTGCCGAATTAAAGAGTGGTCGCTACTGAACATTGGAAGTTGTGAAGTTATGGTCAGTGTTGAATGTCTTTCTATTACTGATGAGAAAAACATTGAGTTGCCTGATATTTGACGGAGTCCGCCGTAAGGGAAGGTTACCGGAGCTAAGCCGGGCCTAGCTAGCTAACGTTAGCTGTGGCTAAGCTAAGCTAACCATCGTCAGCAACCCTGACCTGTCAACGTTGGTGGAGTCAGCTGGTTATCTGGAAAGACATTATCCACTGACCCTTACCACTTAATTAGCAATCAGTAATATGAAGATAAATTGAAATAAGCCAAAACATATATTGTCAGTTAATGCCTGCAGTGTTCTCCAACGTTAATGAAATTCAAGCACACGTTTCCTTGCTAATGTCAACGTTATGACTTGAGCTGTGACGGCTCGTGGGCTTTCTTCTTAACGACTGAAAAAATAATAAAGAAAAAACAGCTTTAATAATACAGCAACGAATTAACGAAGTCTGTAAGTTATGTATCTTAGTGTTCAAAAGTGTTTAAACTGTCATATCGAGTTCAGGAAAGAACATTTGTCCTCAGTGAATCGACTCTGGTTGGATAAAGAGCTGTTGAAAAGAGCAATAATGACAGTTTTAGAAATGCATGATTCTTTTCATTGACAGACTCGACATTCACGAGTTTCTTTCCCCGTCTCCATCCATTGCAGTTGTTATGGAGCAGCCTCCTGGGAGCTTAGATGATCTACAGCCTCAAGACCTCTCCACTGCCAGCATTCCCACTGTGATCGATCTGACCAGGAAGGGCGAGGAATGTGTCACGTCTCTCGATGCCCTGCGGATGGTAAAGAGCCCAGGCTGGTACCCAAACTCCGGGACCAGCAACGCAGGATTACCCTTCTCGGAGACTGGCTCCTCGGACATCGCGCTCCAATCAGGGGATCATATTCAACCAGACAATGCCTTCTCCCACACTACAGTCACTCTCTCCTACGTGAGCAGGTCTCACGTCTTCTCCACTCAAGACTCCCTGTCTCAACACTCGCCTCTGTATGATATGCCACCCATTAGCAAGTTTTCCCTCCACCCTTCATGTGACTCAGATAAAGGGCTTGGGGAGACTGGCTGTTCACCGAACCAGCATTACTTGGAGCAGGCTGAGGGGCCAGTGGACCTCGCCACTCAGACAGAACTTTTGCAGTCGTCGTCTCAGGCTCAGGTGGGACCAGAGAATGATGGGGGTGTATGTCTAACACAGGAGCCTCATGAGTTTAATGGTGGAGTGGTTTCGAGTGACGGGGGCAAGCATGTACAAGGTGAAGAGGCAGTGGAGAATGGTCGAGATGATAGCCGGTCGAGTTCAGGAGCGTGTGCTGAATCTTCACCAGAGACTCTCACCCCGGCTGCAGTGCAGGAGGAGGAGAGTGGGGGCCCTGAGGTGCTCTTTCTCACGTCAAGAAAACAGGACCCTGTAGTCGTCCTGGAGAGCTTGGGTGCCCGAGACCTGTGTTCACTGAACAGGGAGTACATCAGTCCTCTTGAGGACCCCGTCTCCCCCTCTGCTACCTCAACGGACGACGTGGAGGATGTGTTCGTCCTGCCTCAAGCCTCCAGCTCGCCCAGCGGCGACAACTCTCATCTAGAGACAGCTGAGGAGGTTGCGTGGGATGGCTTGAGTACAGAAGGGGCCATTCAGCCAGGCTCTGGCATCAGCGACAGCACCACAAGGTTGGATTCAAGCGATGAAAATAAGAAGCCAGTCCATAGACGGAAGGCAGTGATAGAGCCTTTGATCGACTTGACAGATGATGTTTGTGAGTCAGATGCTTCAGAGGACAAACCCAAGACTGTCATTCCCCACATGAACGGGAATGCAAAGGCACTACAGAGAACTTTAAAAGAAAAAAAGCTGCCGCTGCGTTCCAGCAGAGGGACGCGGTTAGAGGCTATAGTTATGAACATAAATTCCAGCAGGTATAAAGTATCAGGATGCATACGAACCAATAAGAAAGCCAGTGCTTCCCAATCAACAGTTAGTGATTCCAACTTGGACAGTCCCGAGAGGGATGACACTCTGTCTGTGGGAAAAAGGAAAAGCAGAGCGAGAACCTCTTTCTCAGTGAAAACAATAAAACAAAAGGCAGCCACTCCACCAAAAAGGGGTAAAACTAATAACATTAACACTGACAGCTGCAAAGACTCTACCTCTGATTCTGAAATCCTCAGTAATTCTAAGAAATCAAATAGCAGCACACCTCCAACGAGCCCTCAGTTTGCAGTGCACAAGAGGTCAAAGAAAGAGCCCGAGGATGTTTCCCCCCCTGCTCACTCGCCACAGACTAACCCCACAAAGTCAAAGAGGAAACCGTCATCGCAGTCAAGTCCTCAGTCTGCGGCGCACAACTCAATGAAGGAGGCCCCGTCTCCGCCTCATCCTGAACCCTCAGTGGAAATTCATGTGGCAAGATTTTCCCCACCGCCGCCCTCAAAGTCTCCAAAGAAAAGTCAAGGGAAAGCCAAAGGCAAGGCTACAGGTAGCAAAACATCTCCCACTGCCAAGACAAAGGCAGCTTGCACTCCCAAGAGGAAGCGGAAGAAACACAAAGGCAGCCAGTCTTCCTCCATGTTCTCCCCCAAGGAGCCGGAGATCAAGTTGAAGTATGTCAACTACAAGGAGGAGAAAAGGGACCTGAGGTTAAACAGCTTCTCTCCGTTCGTCCGCGTGGAGCGTCAGCAGTCGTCGCCATCGCTGTGCACTGTAATCAACTACCCAGAGGAGGTGAGGACGCAACACAAGAAGGGCCAGCAGCAGCAGGCTCACCCCGGGGGCTTTATTTCTGCAGTTGTACCCAGCACTTCTTGTCTCCAGCTGGGCCGAGTGTCCATGCACAGCCAGCACCAGCGCTCTCTTGTCTGCTGCCTTTGTGGGCAGTCGGCCAACGCTATGGACTTGGGAGACCTCCACGGCCCTTACTACCCCGAGGGGTACCAGCCAAGCACCAAAACACCAGCCAGCATGTCAGGCCTCAAAGAGGACGAGGATGACTACAGCGATTCAGACTCCTCGTCCTGCAGTATCAGAGGCAGGAGGAGGAAGCGTGCCGTTCCGCCCACGACGTGGTCCTTCAGGCCAGGAGCTCAGCTCAAGCAGAAGGGCCTCCTGGAGAGCCATCGGTGGAATGGTGACAGTACCAGCAGCCCCGCAGCGAAGCGGGCTCGCTCAGATGCCAGCTCTGCGGATGTGGACGACTGGTACAGCCCCCCTGTGCTGCCCCTGGAGCCCTGCGAGTACTGGCTTCACGAAGACTGCGGCATCTGGTCCGCAGGCGTGTTCCTCGTAAAGGGCAAAATCTACGGACTGGAGGAGGCTGTCAAGGCGGCCCAAGAGACGGTAATTACCCTGTAATATCAACATAATGTTACACACTGTACTACATGGAGATGTGCTTGGTTATAATGGTGCAGAAGAAGAAAACATTAAGGAGTGACAAGTGCATCAATAATGTCTGTTTACTTTCTTGTTTTCTTTGTCTCTAGGATACTAATAGATTTTGGATGTGCTATCAAATCAAAGCACGAGCAGGAATAAATAATTGTCACTTAGAAAAACTCTACAAGTTACTGGTGCATGGAAGCAACATCGAGATGATGTCGTTTGCCGAGGGCTTTGCAGTGATACTACCTCGCTGGTTTAACAGATCAGTCCTTATTGTTGGAGGGTCAACGGTCATGCTTATCTGCAGAGGTTAAACTAAGGTCCCCGAGTTTGCTGCCAAATGTTCAATTCTAAAGTGTCCAGAGTTTTCCAGCAGGAAAGAGGGGGAATCTTTGATGCCTAATGATTAGTGAGGACTGTTTCTCCACGAAGCTCACTGCACAGACAGGATGATTTATAATATGTGAGGTGTGGAGTGTCACTGTGGCACTTTCATGACTTACTGGGAGACTTGGATCGAACAGAGCTGTAATGAATGTTATTAGTAACGCTTGTGCTTTTCCTGAAGACAAACTGTCTCCTGTGAATTAGACATACGAAGGCAGATTACTTCAAGACAAGTGTGTGTGTGTGTGTGTGGGTGTGTGTGTGTGCTGGTGATGAAATATGTTTGAAACACTTTGATCTTTCCTAAGGATGAACTTAGGAAATTTCTGAGCAGTATTGATAAATGACGACCTTGAAGACCTAACCAGATGTTAATTAGGTTTCTGCACAGCTTCAGATTCATAAAACAACATGATTTTTTTTTTAAATTTAATTTGAAGGCTGTTGAAGCACCTGATTGCTGCTAAGTACAGCCTTCAGGTTTTAAATTTAATTGAAAGGTCTTGAAGGAGCTGCTTTGCTGATTTGAGTATGACTTGGGGTCCAGTATTAGGCATCTCTTAATTTCTAACCAGCGTCAGCAGTATTAGAATTAAGGAGTAAATAGCAGTCACCCTAACACTCTAATGCTACCTGATTTTCAGTGTTATTCAGATGTATCCAGGTAGGCTGATGGTTCTCTGTATTTGACCTGGAATCTGCTGTGTTTTGAAGCTGTGTTCAGCGTGCCGTGACCCGGGTGCTACACTGGGCTGCTTCTTCAAAGGCTGTCCCAACAAGTACCACTACAGGTGTGCTCTGGAGTCAGGTGAGTGCCGCTCTCTGCCCTTCACCTCCACACGGCTCGCAGGAACAAAGTACAGCCACCTGCCTTTTATAGGCCTTTTTTTGTGCATGTTCACAGGGCTGGCTTTTTTACCAGAGTTATAAAAAAAAATCAGTTTTATTTGCTTATGTTTTGAGACGTCTCTGAGGTTTCTGCTTCCACTTCGGTACTGTGGAGGTAAATGGAATTTCAGGGACAGATATCACAAAACCAGGGCAAATAAAACTATTAGAAGTGCACAAGAAAACTTTTGTTATTGGTGAACTGACCCTTTAAACCTGATAGATTTGCATTGATATGAATGAGAGTTCTTCTTTTGCTGTGCTTGAGAACCTTTATTTTTTTCTTTAAAAAGTCAAATGTCTAAAATTAACATTGTACCTGTTAAAAATCTGAAGTTTAATGCTCCCACGACTGGTGCTGTGTGTGTGTGTCTGAGTTTGTGTGTGTGTGTGCGTGTACATCAGCCTGGAAATAGCTCTTTTGTGAAGTGCCGTTGGCTGTTATCACTTCCTCTAAGCCTGAACTTGCACGTGTGGGCGGCCGAACCTTTCAGATGAATCAGTGTGACATCTTCAACTCCTGCTCTGTTCTTGTTCTAGCAGACTGTGTTCTCATTGAAGAAAATTTCTCCATGAAGTGTAAAAAGCACAAGGTGAGCAGGAATGACTGCACTTTAAAATGTCCCCGTCGTTCTGACGATGCTCAGGTCGGTAAAGAAATGCTGTGACTGTGTTACTAACTAAATATTACGCTTTTGATTCCTCATCATTCCTCAGAACAAGACATTCAAAGCCCCTCCAGGGACCAGATGTGATGACAGGTGACAAAGTTAGCAGAAACCTCATGAGGTTAGTGAATACCTGCTCTGCTTTAATGTCCTCTGTGACGCAGGAGTGAGTTGGTTAGAAAAAAAAAAATAAAAAAAGACACTCATCAGTCTCAAAGCAGTTTCCAAACCCAAACTGAGAGGAGACCACACATTTATGACCTGGAAGGTAACAGCTGTCTCTGGCAGGTTCCCCAGCTTTCTGGAAGTGCTGCTCCATTGAATATATTTAGACTTTGGACAGCCAGTTCTGATTGAACACATTATTTTACAGGTCCTGCAAACATCCCTCATAATATCCTGCAAACCAGCGGCAGTTTGGGAAATTGGGACATTCAGTTTGAAATAAAAGAATGGATGCTGCATTAAAGTGCTAAGTCTTCATTTTAATTTGAGTAGGTTTATGTCAGTACAGTGAGAGCTGTGTGTGACATATGGCTCTTTTAACACATACTGCCCAGTCTGTGGGGGACGAAAGTAATTGGACACTTAATTGCTGTGTCACTTCAAATTTCAACTTTAGTTCGTCCACAGAAGAGCTCCCAACTGTCTCGGAGCTGACTGAAGTTGCCGTTGAAGAGAAGAGAATAATGGGGCATAAATCAGCTCATGACCCAAAGCCAGACTTCAGACTGTTATTGACGGCAAAGGACTTTCCCCAGAGTGATGATTGTGTCTGATTTCATGTGTATGTGTCCTGTTACTTTGGAACCCAGAAACTTTGCCCACTGTGTGGCTGTATTTCACACACACTTCTTTCTATGTAAAAACGTGGCACTTTAATGTAATATCAATTATGTAATCATGTATACCTGAACACTTTATTTATATGTTTTGTGTTTTTCAATCAGCATGTATTCCAGTCATGGCAGTGGAAATGTGTTCAGCTGAATCCTCACTTTGAACGATGTTTTTCTCTTCCAGACATTGACCTGCGACTTCCTGCAGGGGCTCTCCTTCTCCCCCACCACCCACCCCCTTTTCTGCTGGTAACCACGGCAACAGTGGACCAGGGTTCTTCTGACTGACAGCTAGCACCCATAAACCTTAACTTTCACCCTCTGCTCTTCAGCTGCACTGTTAACCCCCACGACACTGTGACCGGAGGAGCCCGGTCACCGAGGCCTCCCTCGGTCCAGTGTGACGGTACTCATCAGCCAACAACAACAACACCTGCAGACTGAGGAAGAAACCTCCTCTCACTTCACTTAAAGTAACATGCTGAATTTGTCATTTGTGTAGTTATTTATATGGATTTCTTTCCTGGATTAGATATGAATAATAATCAAAGATATTTAATTTTTTAAAGATTTTCTAAGTATTTGATTATATTTGGTTTATTTATTCCTGACGTTTCTTATTGGCTTCTTTAGCAGTTGTCAAAGAGGTTTGATTGTGTGTATCTTTTTTTTTTTTTTTAAGTTATTGGTAAAGCAGTTCAGTGTTGAAATATCAAGCCAGTCATGGCTGGTTTTTATTAAGAGATGGGACAGAAAAAGGGCTGGACGGTCGGTGAGTGACCCTCACAGAACAAGGTACCTGATTGGATGCTGTCAACACAGCAGGGTTCCATAGTAAATACCACAACTTTTTTTTTTTTTTTTTTTGGGATCACACATGGCATTACGTTTCGTTTCACAGAGACTGGTGCAAAAAAACAAAAAAGGCAAGTCAGTCAAATGACACTTGCACTAATCAGTGGGCCCAGTTGATGTTACTGAGGGAACTGAACAGCGTGTGTGTTTGAATGTATTCTCCCCCATCTGAGGGGTTTTTGCAGGAAGCACTTTGGAGTGACACTGAACATGTCTGGTCCTCTGCTCCAGCTGCAGTATTACCTTCTTCAGCTGACTAACCCACCCCCACCCCCCACCCCCCACCAGCTTCAGGCTCTCATGTGGTTCTGTGAGGTTCACGGGTCTGTGGACCACATCAGTACCATCACAATGACACCATGTGATTTTTATTTGGCTTGAAGCCCCTTGACTTCTCACCTCAGACCGGGAGCTTATAAATGTGTCCTTACATCAGATGGTATCTTATTGGAATTTCCGTACCATTCATTGTGAGCCCTGTTAGGGGGATAATAAATGAAAGCAGGCCTAGTTTTTGTCCTAGAAGTGAAGGGACTCCCTTCAGTGCGATTCATCTGCTGTTTACTTGGATCTGTCCTCGGTCAGATCTACAATCATTTCTTGTTGTTCAGTTTCATTTTCTGAACTTTTGCAGCGCAATATTCACGTTGCTGTGGAGTGAACCTCGACAAAAACCCTGTTCTGGAATATTATAGGACCATTTGGCTTCATCGCTGTCACTGAAGCTTGAAAAGGATGTATGTCTGGAGATGTAACACTCGTTTTCTGTGCTGACATTGAGAATCTTTGGTTTACATCAGTTTCAGTAGCCGTGGCCATGCTAGTGTTAAGATTTCTGATCTGATCTGGTGCGATTTTTATTTCTTGACTTGACCTAAATGGTGCGTTTCCACCAGAACCTTTCTGAAAAGCCTTATCTGATGTTTAAGAGGTATATACAGTTTTTTTTTTTCCTGTCCTCACTAGCTTGTGGTGCAAAGACAAATCAGTGGATGTACATCACCTTATTTTGGACAGCAAGGTTGACTGAAGGCAGCTTGCATTCACTTTTCTGCTGCAGACTTTGATATTATTAATTAATACCAGGGGGCATGGAAGGCCAAATCCTAGTGAAACCCTCCAACCACGCCAGGTACACACCGACTCTCTGGGGGACCATGTTCTGAGTTTAGGTCCCGGTGTATATCTGTACCTGTTCAATCAGGTGAGGAGGTCAGGGCTTTGGCTGCTCAGCCTGTCCTGTTTGTTTTAGAGGAAAGTCTATGTGATCAGTGTTGGTGTGAAGTCCTCTGTGTACTCTTTACAATACGGCCATTAGGGGCAGTGTTGTGCTGTCTGAGACCGTGGTGTGAGGTCTGTTGAGCCGTGGTTCCATGTTAACAGATATCCACGCAGGGGCAGCCCGAGGCTTTCTCTGCTCAGCGTCTCACCAGCAGCCGCAGGACTCAACACACACACACACACACAGAAATCCTGGAACGCCACTTCTCTTTCATTTGTGCCATCATTAATGTTTTATTAATTTTACTGCGATTAAATGTAAAATAAACTCTTTTTTTTTAATGAGGTGTGTCAGAGAGCCTCAGATTGCCTCAGCAGTTTCTTTTCAGTTACAAGCAGCTGTTTGTATTGTACCAAATGCAGCTTTTGAAGAATAAGTTTTATTCTTACAAAGTGTTTGGAGTTTTTTTTAAAAGTCATATTTTGTCCGTGTGTTAATCTCAGGGCTGAATCTCAGATATTCGAATGATTTGAATTTTATTTTTATTGTTATTTTTCTTCTCCTCCTTCTTTCCTGTTTCCTGTGTTAACCCCACATTAACTGGAGCAATGATACATGTAGCAGGATGTGGTCGTCTCCTCAGATGCAAACCTTTCTTAGCGTGGTACACACTACCCATCACATTCCAACGCCTCCTCCATGTGTCTGTCAGTGCTGTGGTGTTTTTTCTTTTTAGGTCTAACATGGGACTAGGACTGCCAACATGTCACTTTTTTTTTTTTTTTTTTTTTTCTTTTTAAATTTTATGGCGACTTTTTGTACCGTCTTGCTCACCTCTTGGAGTATCAGAGGTCATGTAATTGTCAAGAATAAATATTTTGTTCAATGTTGTGGTTTTCTGGAAGAGATTTATTTTGCTGTGTGAAAATTTCATTCAAGGAAAATATTTTTAATTGATGTTGTTTTATAATATACAGAGAAACACACAACAGTAATGATGCTGTGACAAGACCCTGAAGCCGAAGCGCCTGTGCTTTACCTGCTACCTGACCACCCAGCTCTGCAGTGTCCCTCAGTTCTGCAGGTCAGTGTTGCACATTGTTTTACAGCTCACTGAACTTTACTGTTTCGGTTGCTCTTCGTCATCCTTATTTCCAGCAGCAGCAAAAAAAACCAAACACTAATAAACTCACAGTTTTCTGTTTGACCACAGCTGTTCAGCGCTCTGCACAGTGGAGCACTGAACAGCTAAAGAACCAGATCTTTCCCTCAGGAACTGAGCAGCTAAGGGAACAGGTAGCTGCTGGCTCACTTGTTTGCTATAGCAACTCCACAAGATGATAATTTGACAGTGTGCTCATAATTTGTTCCACTGCTTATAGCAATTTGTGTGTGTGTGTGTGTAATTTTTAATCTATCACTTTGACCTCTGGCACCCTGTGGAGCACAGTAAAATAAGTTAATTACAGTGTGTGTGCACTTTCCTCAGAGCAGCACCTGATTCAGTTCACTCAGCTGCTGTGACATTTACTGGTAACTTATTAAAGTATTTCACAATTAATTAATTTTATGTAATAAGTTTTATTATCCATCACAGAGGATTCCTTGGAAATGAAAGACACACAAACACCCCCCCCCCCCCCCCCCCCCCCCCCCAAAAAAAAAAACAAAAAAAAGAAATAATCGGACAAGAATTCTCATTTTATTGACTAAATCTCAGCTTACAGGAAGACAGTTGTATTGCAAAGACAGAACCGGATACGAGTTCTAGTGCTGTGGTCATCTACTCACTAAAACTCCACGAAAATTAGGATGCTTTGAGATGTGTCACCGGACAGAGAGAGAGAGAGAGACACTGAAACTCGTTTACAACACGTTACGTTATGGATGAGTTGAGGAGGCAGCAGTGACTGACTCAGGTGTGTGTGTGGGGGGGGGGGGGGGGGGGGGGGGGGGGGGGGTGGCCTGCGGCAGAAATACGCATCGCTTAATTTCCAGATTGGTGTGACTCATCCTTCCTCCTAGCTCAGGTGTCCTCAGCTGCAGTGGGTCCTGGACCTGATCCTAACAGGGGCTCACTGTGTTTCATCCTAACACACCACCACGCCCTCCATTCTAACTATTTCATTTCTAAGAATTGTATTATTGTGGCATTACAATAAAAAAAAAATAAAAAAAAAATCTACTTGGATGAAATTATGACAGGATTATACTGTAAATGAACTTGTTTCTTTAGTTTCAAACACCACTTTCTTGCTTTTACTGTAACCTTTTCAGCTGTGAAGAACTATTTAACATGCTGTTTTAGAATATTTAGTGGACAGAGGAGGATGTTTGCCTTTGACAAAAAATTGGTTATATATATTTTTTTAAAAGAGCCAGTGGCAGCGTTGTAGGCAGAAATAATGACAATTCTTCCTGTTTCAAAGGAACGAGCACAGAGCTTTAATTATAAAAGTGAGTGGGAATCTCAGAACACGCTAAAATACACCATGCTGATAGAGTGGACGTGCAAAAAAAAAAAAAAAAAAATTCTTGTTTCTCCACTGAAACTCTCAGCAAAGTTAAAGGTACTCTGTCTGTATGCAGGAGCAGTGCAGCTCACACCCTGCCCTCGCTTTTATGCCACTCCGCTGACAAGTGCTGTCAGTAACGCGCTGAGAAATGTAGCAGTGTTTGTTTACATGAAAACTCCACGGGGCAACGGGGTGTGAAAGGGTTGACCAGCTAACTTAACTATTGGCAGGAAAGGTGATGCTGTGTGTGTGCAGATGCGGTGACCAGGCGTTAGTCTTTATCTTGGCCATTTGGGATTTTATTTGGAATTCAAACTTTGAAATTCACTGTCAGGGTGACAGTGTGTTTTATGAACACCCCCTACTGGAGTGAACATAAAACACACTGTCACCCTGATGAGTTGAATCGTGTGGATTCTGGATTTGACACTTGTGCCTATATAGTGCCTATGTCAGCATTACCAGTGCTGGTCAGTTCTGCCATATTACTTTGTATTAAGGCTATGAAGGCTGAATGAATAACATATTACTTCTTGTTTGTTGTCCTTGTTTCCATCTCTTGGCTCTGCCACTGCCACATCAGCAAAATGCCTCACTTGACTTGTTGGATGGGCGACTGATGCTCTGTAGAGGTGCTGAGGAGAGGGAGAATGACATGATGAGATAATGTACAGGCCTGTGTAATCTCTTCTTCTGTGTAATCATATGGACACGTGAAAGGCCTCCTGAATCTGATGTGCTGGAGCTTCCACAGTAAACACTGCAGAGCCAGCGCTGCTCGCAGCTGGCTGATGGAAAGAGACCGGCTGATTTGAAACAGCGCGACTACAGTGTCTGTATCAGGACTGTCCATTGTTCTGAGTCAGAAGGCTGCTGATGAGGTCAGAGATTGTCACAAGATGTAGTAATTTGCATACTCTCTGCTGGCTGATCCAGGAGCAGTTCTGAGGACACACGATCCAAGCGGTTTAAGTGTAGAGCCCAGCTGAGTTTAGCTGATCCTCAGGCAGGCAGGTCCTAAATGAGGCTACTGACTCTCACAAAGATGAAGAGACGTGTTGTTTGCAGCTATACTACATGTACAGAGTACTACAGCTTGTGACAGGAGAAACACTGAGCAGGTTTTCACAACAGGGTTTTAGCACTTACAAATTCATGCAGAGTTTATGTCTGGAAAACAAGAAAAACATCCATTCCCACATGACCCAATGCTTTTATCGTCCAATTCTTTAGCCAATATTCTTATTGAGTCAGAGAAAAGGAATGGATAACTTTTTTTTTTGCTGTTCATTTTAAATTGGTAAAAAAAAAAATAAAATAAAAAACATCCACGTCACCTCACTAAAGGTGGCAATTTAGAAGCAAAAATCTCTTCTAAAAATACATCGTTTAATTCCCTACCTGTGATTTTAAATTCAAGCCTCTCGCTCTATGTCCTCATGCTTTGCTTTTTTCTTTTTTTTTTTCCCTCTGGTCTTGAAGGTGGTGAGATGAAAACACGACATTAATAGCAATACAAATACAACACACTGAGTAGAAACTAATTATTGTTCTGATTTTTTTTGTTTGATTTTTTTTGTTTTTTTAGCCCTAGGATGTCTCAAGAGATCATAACGGTGATATTCACTCTCAGACATAATGCAGGAAATTGTGCTACGGCAAAAAGTTCCACATCACAACATTGTACGATTCTTTTTTTCTTTTTTTTTTTTTTTTACATTTTTTTTTTGTAAAGCCGGTTTCAAATTTTTCGTAAAGGTAAGTTTGAGCTACTTGTCATGCAGTTTATAAAAGGTGACTCTTTCACATCTTCTGTGATTCTTTTTTTTGAATTGAAAATGCTAATTGATCGTTTTTCTTTTCTTTTCAGACGATACTTTTGCGCTAAATGTTCCAAAGAAAATTCGAAAGGAATACAAATGGAATTTTCCCGGGAGAGTTTTGCAGAAAAGAGAAACTACACCAACAGAATTTGGAGAGTGAAAATAATAATCTTTCAACGATGAAGCAGATTTGTTCCTCATGAAGAACGGAGACGTCGGAAACCTTCTCTCGGCCCAGTCTAACACTCGAGAACATACTGCTTCACGTCCGGAAACCACTGGAACGTAATGTACATCTACTGATACCAATATGTACAGCAGCCAACCAAACGTGTTGCACAGAGAAGTGAAGTCCACTATGCTTTGCCAGCACAGCAAATTACAATGTGAAGTCGAACAGAAAACAAAGAAAGTTACTTTACAAAAAAAAAAACAATAGAAAAAATAGTGTGTAGTCTTTTTACATTCAAATAAATAATAAAATTCTCAAAGCAAAATAAATCCACTTCTTTTGGATTCACACAAACAGAACGCACAGTAACACACACACACTCTCGCACTTTCACATTTTTGTTACACAGGAAACATTTAAAACCAACGCTCGCTCCTTTTTGTTGTTGTTTTGTTTTTTTGTTTTTTTTTTATCTCACAAGGTTTTTCCTTGAACTCTGTTTTAGTCTTTTTCAAAAATACAAATGCTTTGTCCCTTGGCTTCGTCAAAAATGACGTCTTGAAGAGATCACACAGCTTTCTGCCACTTTCCATTCGCTTTTTTTTTTGCTGGAAGTATTGCTTTAAGAAATACATTTTGGTCTTCTTTTCACATGGTTTTAGTGACAGGATCTCTAATGGAAGCAATCTTTTTTTTTCCCTCTGGGTTTCACGAAACTGCATTTGCACACCTCATTGAATTCAAAGTGTAGACGGGGCTCCTCCTGGAGTCTTTTGGGGAAACTTGTCCAAAAACCCGACCTCATGAGGAAAGCAGGCGTCCTACAGATCTGTCAAGTCTTCCACAAGTGTGCTTCCCATGATGTTTAAAACAGGATACACATTAGTCCTCATTGTCTGTTTCTTTTTCCATGCATGCACGTCTATGTGGTTGGATGAGAGGTATAAAAGGTGTGTCCTGGTGAGTCTGTGACATTAACGCTCTGACTCTGACTCAGACGCAGATCTCTATGGGCGTGGCCACCAGCATGCGGCCGCCCGGGGAACTGTTTTCTCGCGGCATCCGATCGTAACTGTTGGTGGACGACACGGAGCTGTTGGTGGAGACGGACACGAAATGGTGGCCGCCGCCTGGTTCCATCATCCCGCCCTTGGCCCCGCCGCCGTTCCCCCTCTCCACCGCCACTGGAGACATGGGAGAGAGGGGTGACAGTGGAGACAGAGGAGATAAAGTCTGCTGCTTCATCCTCTCCACCAGGAGCTCCTCATCTTCCTCCCCAGACGAGGATGATGAGATAGTGCCCTCCACTTCTCCTCGCACACCTCCTCCTCCTCCACTGCCAACCCACTCTCCACCACCTCCTCCTGTATTGCCGTTGCCGTTGTTGTTGTTGTTCTCTGCGTCCAGCATCCAGGAGTGGCTGAAGTATCTGAACACCTCTTTGACGGAGCAGCGCCGGTCCTGCTCCACGGAGAGCAGCCGGCGGAACATGCGGAGGGCCTGCTCGGTGAAGCGCCTCCACTGCGACGGCACCGTGTTCGTCCTCCTCCTCTGCCAGCGGATGAACTCCTGGTAGAAGGAGTCAGAGGGCAGCGCCTTCTCCCAGGGGAAGTTGCCGGTCAGCATGCAGAAGAGCAGCACGCCGAAGGCCCAGACGTCGGTGCTGTAGTCCACGCAGAAACCCTCGTGGCGGGACACGTCGCAGAGTTCGGGGGCCGTGTAGGGGATGGTGCCGCTCACCTAGAGAGGGAAACTTGACAGGTTACCACCGGAACTGCATAAAGACAGTAAATATTAAGAGTCACTAACTGCTACTGCTACTCACTCTTTTCACAGGTGAGCCGGCGCGGCGGGTCATGCCGAAGTCAGACAGCTTGACCTTGCGGCACTCTCTGTCGAAAATGAGGATGTTTTCCGGTTTGATGTCCCTGTGGACCAGCTTCTTACAGTGCAGATAGTCCAGAGCAATGGCTACTTGGTGCACACAGCGCTTTGCCACCGCCTCAGGAAGACCCACCTGAGAGACAGGGGGACAGAGGAAGATCAGTGTGGACCATAAATACGACAAATACAGTGAATAATCCTTGCTGCTGATACGGTACGTACAAATATAATAACATACAAAAAAATATTATATTCCTTTAATAGCTCCCACTTCATTTTATAGATTTCAAAATAAAGTGTATGTGCGCTATCTAATGCTTTTATACTTTATATGTTTTATACACTGGTCTCTTGAAGAGAGCGTAGAACTTTTTTAAACTGATTCAAGTGAATTCTGGAAACCTGCTTTGTGGAGTGAAAACTCCTCTAACTGCGTTTGAACTTTTTCAGAACTTGTCGAGATGGATATTTTTCCTTGGAATGACACAACGAAGCGGCGATCCGAACACTGGAGGAGACGAGTACCTGTGGAGGAATGATATCAAAGAGGTCTCCTGCCAGAGCGTACTCCTGTGCGAACACGTAGTATTCGTCGGTTTCAAAGACGATGCCAAACATGTTGATGATGAAGGGGCAGGGAGACAGGTAGAGGGAGATGCTGTACTCCCGCAGGAACGACTTCAGCTTGGTTGTTTTCTTCTTCAGGAACTTCAGTGCCATTTTTGTACCTTTGGCCAAAAACAGAACAGATATGTTTTTGTTCTGCTGATTTTTTTGTATTACAACAGATGCAGCTTTTTATCGTGTGTACGTCCCCTCACCTCTGATCTTGTGGATGACCAGGTCCACCTTGCCATAGGTGCCTTTGCCCAGCTCCCTGATCACCTCGTAGTACTTGTTGACTTCCAGCCTCTCCAGGCTCTGGGCTGTGATCAGCTGAAGCTCGTCCAGGACGTCCATGTTGGGTCGGGACACCAGCGGAGAGGAACTCATGCTGGGGACTGTTTTAGGGGACGGACCAGGGGAAGAAACTGGGGAACGAACGCTCAGGCAAAACAAGAGCAGCTAACAGCTGGTGTCACTGAAACAAGAGAGGGGACACACAAATTGGTGTGTTATAATCATACAATACAATCATTTCTTTTTTTAATATTATTTTATTTTATTATTTGCTGCTGTTGTTTTAGAACTGCTCTCAAAAGACCAAAAAAAAGTCGTTTAGGAAGCTATGGACTCATGTGATGTAACGAGACGTGTGTTATATGATTTTTCTGTTGAGTTGAAGGTCAGTGATGCTCAACAAGCTGCTGATGGTGAGGCTCAGCCTGCTGCTCTGATCTGCAGTGTGATAGTCGCTGAAAATGCTAATTATCTGCAGTCAAGGCTTAAGTAATTCTAAATGCTATTCGCTAAGGGGGATGCCAGAGCTGAGCTGTGAGCTGAGTCACACACACACACACACACACACAACCAATAACAGTCCTTTCTAGCAAATCCATTCCCTGCTGCAGTGTGATTATTCTTAGTGATTGCTTTCTTTTTTTTTCCTCCTGAGCAGTGGGACCTGCCAAGCCCTGACCCTCACTCTATAAATCCAGGCACATGTGGAAGAAATATGGGAGTCTGCACGTGTATAGACACACACACACACACATATATAGGCTCACACACTCGTTACATAACCTGAACCTCTCTCCATCCCTGAGCAGACGCTTATGAATCTGCCTTCCTGTCATTGCTCAGCGAAACCAGCAACACTTGCACAACTGTTATATTTACACCAACACACAGCTCTGTCTGTCTGTCAACACAAAAAAACTAACATTTATCTGACGCGTTCCCCAGAATCCTTCAGAGTAGTTTAGGGGGCCGAAAATTGACATTCTGATACGAACTGAGCAGCTGTGAGTAGTCATAACCTGCTTCATCACGTTAAGTCACCAACGACATAATACACACACACACACACACAGCAACACGCTAGTCTAAGTACCTTGTCATCCCCTCCACAGGCCTCTGTGTACCTCTGTGGGAGTGTAATCTTTTTTGTGTGAAGCGGACAGGAAGAGCAGTTGACACCAGCAGGTGAGGAGGGATGAGTCAGTTTGGGTGATAAATGGCGATGCAGAGAGGACGTACTGTAGCTCTCTCTCTCTAACTCCCTTAAATAAAAGCTCTCGGACACATGTGATAAAAACACACACACACACAAACAGAGGAGGAAGGGCAGGGAGTTGTAAACAGAGAAGGCCATTTGTTTCTGTCTGGGATCAGATGTGCTTACTGTAGCACTGCAGGACCGTGTGTGTGTGTGTGTGTGTGTGTGTGTGTGTGTGTGTGTTGGGACCACAGGGGAGCGTGGTTAAAATAATAATCCTGAATATGTTTGTTTAATATCATGATCATGTTTCTAAGTCAATTACTTAAAGGTGCAGTTTCTAATTCTATTTTCTAACTTGTGTGTGTTGTCATTGTGTTTGTGTCAGGACTTTTTTATTGTTATTACAGTGCGTGTACACAGGACTCCCTGGGAAGTACTACTGACACTGAGTGAATTATCCCGGTCCATAAAGTTAACAGAATTGAATTCCACCTTAAGTCTGATGATCCTAACCACATTAAGATGGTGATCTGTGTAAGAATAACCAGATTAACACACCTACACTCTGCTCAACCATTTCATTTAATGGGGCCTGATCTCATTTGGTGCTTTAAATGTTCACACGTGCCAGAGAGGACCGAGAACGAGCTGCTTGCAAACCGTGAGCCCCGTCTTCTGCATCTAAGAGGGCGGGACATGCTGAGGTGCTCGGCATCATCACTGTGAAAAACAATATTAAATCAGCATGTTATGATGAATGGAGGCTCAATATATGAAACTAAGTCAAACAGGTTCGCATACCGACTGCTTGAACTTCGATAGGTTTGACTTGTCCAATCAGATTCCGACCTGTACAGCTGAGTCATACTCTCATGTGTTTATATTATTTTCATGTCCCAGATTAATGTGAACATGAAGGTAAAACGTTACAAACACCAAGTGCAGCTCTGGTAATTAGACCTGACACTCTTCCATCTTATATAAACATCTCGACTTGTTTCAGTGAGAGTCGGCGTCTGAAATGAAAAGAGATTTATTTTTTTATTAGTTCTGTAAACTACAATCACAATATTAAGGAGATCTTATATCATTAAGTGTTTGACTCTTCGGCTTGTGTGTGTGTCAAGAAAAGGCAAATCCCAGCAGACGTCACACACCCTCTCTCCTTACCTACCTGCCTTCATCAAACACACTCTATTCTCTGTTCAATGTTGGCAGCTCTGATGGAAATCCGTGTGTGTGTGTGTGTGAGCCTGTCTGCGTGTGTCCGTGTGTGTTTGTGTTTACCACAAAGAGATGTGCATCTGTATTTATATAGAAGCAGCATTAGACTCATAGCTGAATGAGTCATCGGGTCAGGACAGATGTCGGCTCTCCATGTGGGGAGGAAGTCTGCTATCCCACTGTGTGTGTGTGTGTTTGTGTGTGTGTGTGTGTGTCTGCTGCGTCACACAGGCTCAGTGTTAACAATAGAAGTAGCTCAATGCACAACTAGCTGCATTTCACAAGCATTTTACATCTTTGGTAGAAAACAACTGCAGAGACAATGATTGGACAGCCTTGTGGCACCCCTAAAATCTGATTGGACAGAAACAAAAGCATGTACACACTGTCCTAAAACCGTGTACCTGCAGCTCATTCTCCTTAAATGTGCAACGTGTATTTTTCCAAACATCAAACATTTTCCAAACATAAAAAATATATATATAAATAAAGGTGAATATGTAACTGTGCTGTACCTGAGCTGAGGAAACGTACAGTGAAAGATTTTTGGGTAGAAGCAAGTTGGAAAATGTATTTTGAGCCCTGGTGCTTCCCGTCCTCTCTCTGATGGTCTGTAGCTCGATATTATCCAGACAAAGGCCATCTGACAGAAAGCAACAGAAGCAGCATGGCCTCTGGCGTTTGAGCTAAGTGAGCAGTTATGTTATGTTATGGCTGCAATGTTATGTATGTTATTGTTTAAAGCTGCACTAATCGATTTTACTATATTGATTACAGTGACAAACTCTTTGGTTTCCCTAAACTCAAACTAATGTTTGGTTAACTAGTGAAACTACATGCAAACACTATATAGTTGTCTTTAAAGAAGCTGACTCAACTGTATTTGTGTTAATATTAAATTATATTTCATAGGTTTGATATTTTACAGATTTGGTAGCTGTCAGAAATTCTTGAAATGAAAAGGAGGCTGTGGATGATGAACACTTGGCTTCATGTATGTACAATCTGACATGAACCCAGTTTGCTCTGAAAAACAGCATCCTCTTACATAGCAGATTTCCTTCCATATTATCAGATTTGATTGGAATAGTTGATTAAACGATTAGTCGAAAGAAAACGAATCCCACTTTTGAATCACTTCATCGTTTAAGCAATTTATCAAGTATAACTTTGTATTTGTCCGTTGGTTCCAGCCTCTCAGATGAGAAGATTTGCTGTTTTTCTTATTTTCATATCATTGCAAACTGAATATCTTTGGATTTTGGACTGTTAGTCAGAAAACTAATAATAATCTGAAGATATTATCATGGACTCTGAGGACATACAATCTGCATTTTTCACTAGACTTTTTGGACATTTAGACGCAACAGTAAATTGATGATGAAAATAGTTGTACCTGCACTGTCTTAAATTGAATGTGGCATTTATCTGTGGATGTTCAAATGCGTAGAACTTCACACAAACCTTTGCATAACAATCTTAGTTTCCATCTCAAGACTGCTCCTGTGCACTCCCACAGGCTTCAGGCTGCAACGTATTGGACACAGGCACAAAATACACCATGTTCCTTTCAGCTGAGCACAAATCCAACCACCACCCCTCCACCCACCTCCCCCATCACTCCACTCCCCAAAACTGACACTCTGTGCCACCAGGTTTAACACTCTGTGGAAACAGAGCAGCGACCAGGGGGCTGCGGCTGACTAAATCCCAGACTGCTTATGCAACCAGCGGGCAGAGCTGACCAGTCGAGCACATTCAGCGAGCCAAGGCGATGATCACAGCCACGTCCACCCCCGCTGATGCAGCCACACTGCCCTCAAACAATTAGAGCAACGCCATCTTCATCATCCTTTTTTCCATTTTGGTAGCCCGTCAGTTTTCCTGATGCGCGAGCCACAGACGCACACACCATCCTGTTTCCAGTGTGAGAAAACGACAGCAACACGACAACAAACAGCCACATCACATTTTGCCCTTTGTGCTACTTGTCTTCCATTTACAAAAAGCTTTGACGATCAGAAGTGACCGACTGCTACACACACACACACACACAAAAGCAAAGACTCCGGAGTGTGTGTGTGTGTGTGTGTGACCATGCACTGACAGGGAGTGGTGTATGGGAGCGAAAGTAATGAGCGAGAAAAGAGAGGGAGAGCAGTACACAATGACAAGGACTATTGCGTAGCAAAGTACCAGAGAGTGTGAGTGTGTGTGTGTGTGTGTGAAGAACGATACACAGTGTGGTGGTGGCCAATATCTCTGCACCAACAGCCAACAGCACCTACTACAACAACAAGTCAAATCCGTGGTGTAGCAGATTTTTGGCCACGTTCACAGCTCGGTCTGAAGGACGGAGATATAATTATTCAGACCTCCTCCTTCTGTGACTGACCTTTCACCTCTGACCTTATAATAATTAGAAATCCTTTACAATTTAAGCCCTGGTCATTAGTGAGGAAAAACAGAATAAAAACTATGGATCCTACTCTTCGCACCATGCAACTTCACAGTATCTTTTGTTGGCTTTCCCCTGCCTGGGAAACACCCACACCTTTTAAACTCCACACCTCCAGTTTGTACATTACCCCTATAACCCTCATCACATCACTGTTTTATTTTGTTTTGTTTTGTTTTTTGGTCAAAGCTCCTCCGCAGATACGGAGGCTATTAAGTTATTACATTACACTTCTGAGTCAGGGAGTCAGTGTTCCAGCCCCAGCTATATCTGGTAAGAACATCCACTTATACACTGTCAGCAGAGAGCCAATAAACTCCTTTAATGAACAGGCCGACGTTTTAGTTAAAAGCCCATTTACTCTGTTACAGTTAGATAAGCGCACGGATTCATGTCTGTATGTTGAATATAAAGCTAGAGAAATGTGCCACTTGTGTCTATGTGTTACATCCTTTTGCCATGTTGTCGTTTACTGTGTATTTCAAAATCTCGCTCCTAAAGCAGACGCAGACCTCGGGACGGTTTCCCTACGAAGTGATGAGGACAGGCCCTGCCAAACTTTCCACCGCTGCCAGAGAGACGCCCGTCGGGGAGGACGGTTTGAGTACCGGACCGGCTCTGTGACCTACATTGTGATCTGTGACTCATCATTGCTGGTGTGTATCTTCTGTGTGAGTGTGTGTGCTTTTACGTGCCATCAAGGAGCTTAAGCCCACTTTGATCAGCTGTGACACACACACAGTCATGCGACGAACCTCCCACAGTGCCTCAGAACATATCAGGAGACAGAGGATTATTCTAAAAGAGGAGCCGGTCACAAGGTGGATCACTGCTACTTCACTCCTGCTGAACAACTGAGACTTTCATTAGCTGCTTGTTCTCTGGATGGAAACAGTGCGACGTCGTGGGCGCAAACAGTTTGTTACAACACTTCTCAAGAGGAGGCGCAAAAATGGCTGCACTGCCGGCCCCAGCAGGACCCAGAACCCGCATGTGGACTCCAGTCAGTCAGGATGTAAATATTATGGTCTCTTATTATTCTCCAGACGTCCTCCGCTCAGTGCTCTGTGGGGCTACGTCATGTTGGATCCCACCTGCAGTGTGTCCTCAGACTGCACTGACTCTGAGGAAAATCACTGTCACTCAGGGTATAACAGAGCTCTGACAGGGGAACACACACACACACACACATATCACACATTCGCTGCTGCAGATACCTGGCAGCCCCCAAAAACACAGGATGCACGGTTGTGGTGATGGAGGGAAGGGTGCAAGAGGCTGTGTTGTGATCAATAACACAAATGCCACACACACATCCAGACACTGTAAACAATGTAAAATGCTGACAGTGTAGTTTCCTGGAGAACAAAAAAAAAAAACGGGGATAGAACAACACACACAGCATCAAGCAGTAATCACAGCAGTAATCACAGCAGTAATCACAGCATTGTTTTCAGCTGATATGTCGTTAGACAGAACGGGCCCGATCGACTGAACACTGAGTACAAGGAAACACAGAGGAACGCACATCCCGGTTGTCACAGTAACTGCTGCATCATTTTTAGTGAGTCAGATGCAGGTGAGGGCAGATGAAGCGTCAAACCGGGTTTATTCCGCTACTCACCCTTCAGTTGGTTCCCATATGGAGGCTGTGGAGTCCGCCCCTGTCAGCCCAGGCTGCTGGTAAACACACGGGATGATGTGAGCGCATACTAAGGCCAGGTGAGCCTGAAGAAACGCCTGAGCTCTTTGTCCGGTGAGAAGCCTCCGAGCAGCCGTGCGTCTGTGGATGTGGCGCCGAGCATCCTGCAGCCTCCTCCGGCTCTGCGTCCTATTGTCTCCGCATCGCTCTGTCCTCTAGGATGGGAGGAGAGGAGAGGAGAGGGGAAGAGCGCCAGTAGAGAGGAGAGGAGAGGAGAGGAGAGGAGAGGGGGGGGGAAAGCCCTCCCCTCTCTTCACCGCTCTGGCCAATCGCAGCGCTGCTCCGCCGGGAGCAGCCGCTGCCCGCTGTCTCCGTACAGACTATGCTGCCTTCATGGGCTGTCGGAAATATCTAAACATAGGAGTTCATTAAATGCTAAACTGGTAAATATAGATCCTCCTTTATCAACTAACCCTGCGTAGCATTCAGTGACTAACTAAGAAAGACAAGTGAAGTTCACCAGATCTTTTGAAAGCTAAGTTTAACTTTGATTTGATTTTTAAATCAAATTCATTATTAATTTTCTTTCATAATGTTCATAAGTACAGAATCATATTCTAATTAACTTTAAGATAAGGCATGGCAACTGAAATCCTTTACAACACTATTTCTATTATTGTTGTTGTTATTACATGAAATTATATTTATCAGATGAACTTCATAGTCTACAGTCTAACTTAAATCCATTAGAATCTCAGGTCACTCAGATCAAACTTGCTGAATGCAGATAAAGCTGAGGAGGCAGGACAATGCCTGTAGATACTGAGGACACTTTTACCGCTCAGCAAAAGACAATAGAAGTTGTTGCCTGCCATAAATATCTAAAAATTGAGAAACTTTTTTTAATTTTAGAATCGTGTTTCTCTTTCAGTGGGAGAAGAGGTCTTCATTATGGCAATGTGATGTATGTGACTGCATCAGTGAGTGTCCACACGTAGGACACTGTTTAACATGTCTCACTGATGACTCTGAAGATGAAATTTATAAGCCAGACACAAATGCCTCATAAATCTAACAAAGAGCGGGCATCCGTGCTGTGCCAGAGGAGTCCCTCTTCTTATAAATGTGGTGTTTGTGAATTTTTAAAAAAAAACTAATATCACCAGGTCGTCGTCTCTGTTCTGTCTTATGACTGTGGCTCAATGTCACGATGTGTATCTCTAACAAAACACCACTACAGTGTTCAGTCAATGGTCCACAGCTCTGCAGTGAGTTAACAGTGACCTTATCTTACCTGATAATGTTTATTTTCTCTATGAAGTCATTTATATTTTACAGATCCTATGAAATAAATGGTAAGATGCTGCACTGCATTTCCAAAAAATAGCCTTGTACAGAAAAAATAGTTGTTTTTCATGTGCCCGTGCAGAATTATACTAAACATCTTAAGACCAAATAGCCTCTGCTCGGATCAAAAACAAAAACAAAACGCTGTTTCTGGCTCATTTAGTACATTCTGTGTCTCAGTGTGTCTCATTCCCCATGACTGATCCTTTGTAGAAAACAGCCCTCTGGTTACCAAGAAGTTGCATCATGAGATGAAAATAGGGAGGTGCTGTCCCCAGAGGCTGTTTCGGATATCTCTACCAGCATGCATCTCATGGCTATAAAGTGGTGTGATAGTGTGGTACTCCTCTCTGAAGAGTAATACTTGCATTAAAAGTGGCTTAATAAGTGGTTAAAGATGAGCGGAGGAGCTCTGCGAGCATCATATAGATGTGTTGTGCGTCTGCACTATCAACGTACAGCCTGTTCACAGTGACAGTGTAATTACCAGGAATGATGGGAGCCTGTGAGGGACCTGTCCATTCAGCTGCGCTTCCACTTGATTTAACTTAACCCGCAGCTGTAACCACTTCATCTATCAGTCAGGTTAAGGTGTCAGAACCCCTCGTTACTAAAGATGTAATACAACCATCTGTAAGCTTATTTAAGGATTGAAAAGCGGCTGTGTGTGTGTGTGTGTCTGTTCACATCGCAGCACTGTGAGTCAGCCTCACTCAGAGTCATTGGGTCCACAGAAACAGATTTTATTTCAAAGGAATGCTGGAGTAAAGGTGAGGTAGGGGGAATAAAAAAGGGTTAAAAACATTCAGAATGTGCACTGGCCACTTTAAAATAGTACATAGACTAGAAAACACACACCTGTGTGCGGCGTGTTGGCAATAAAAATAACATTTTGGTCAGACGATTGAAAAAGGAATATTTAAAATTTGTCTTTTGCTCACGAACAGGCAAAGAACATACAGTAGGTAACATCACGGGCACAATTAAAAGAATTAAATTCAAAGAACTAAAATCAGTGCAATTAGGATAAACTTAAAAAGGCACATAAAACACTTAGAATAAACGTTAGGTGCCTGTCGTTGTGATGTGAGTTATAGTGCAAACATCTTCACACTTATACAAACTTATACAAACTTATACAAACAGATAAAGTGCCAGGGTTTTGGTGTGAAGATGCTGAGCAAGGTTCCTAATGCGGCACAGGCGAACATTCAGGGCATCTCCCGCGCTGTACACTCTGTAAATGTGGAAGTGCTCTTTCTCTTTCAGTGCGAAGTCCAGCTCGTTGGCAGAGAGGTGAATGAACGACTTATCTTTCTTCACGGTCGACTTCACTTCCACGTACACCACGTGTTGCCCTCCCGCGTGTCCGAAAGTGAGCCTGAAGTCGTACGGCTGGCCGCTCTCTCCGCTCTGGTTGCACCACAGGACGTGCGCAGGCCGTCCAGGCTCGCTGCTGTCCCTCCACTGGCACAGGAAGGAGTTGACCAGCTGCTCTCCCCACTCACCGATCGTTGCCACGTCCATCTCTTCGTCGGATAACACCACCTGCGAAAGAGTAGCACGGTTTAGAAAAGCGTGCCAACACCCAACCGCCGGGAAAAACCGCCACATGCAGTGAGTGTACTGACGGTGGTGGGTCGCTGGCAGGTGAGCTCCATGTCCTCCAGAGTGACCTGTGGAGGCTGGACTTTGTGGCAGAAGGAGAAGTCCAGGTTCAGAGGAGGACGAATGTCCGCAGTGCCTGCAGTCCCCTGAAACGTCCCGGAAAGAACCACGGCATCAGGGACGATGCTGACAGAGACAAAGGAAGAGTAGAGAGGAAAGGGAGAAAGAGCAGGTGGAGAGCATTGGGATTATAAATTCAGTAAAAATCAACATTAGTTTTCTACATGAATATTTCAGATACTGTGAGGACGAGGTAGGAGAAGCCTACAGGCTGTTTGGAGCGAGCTGGTCGCTGACTGTCTCAGCAGGCTGTCCAGATGGAGGACTCTGTGCTGCTCTGGGAGCTGTGAGGCTTTCCTCTCCATTCCCCGACTCAGTGGTCTCACTCTGTTGACGGCGCTCTGTTAGTGACAGACAAGACCAGATGGAAGAATGGAGCGTTTTTTTTTTAGGATGTGTTGCACATGGAGAATCAGTGGATAATGCATCAGGCTGTAAACCAGTACAAGCACAACCAATGGCAGTAGGAGACAGAAGTTTGTTGAATGTGTAACCTGGAGGTTGTGGTGTGGCGCTGATGTCGGTGGTCCCAGCAGCAGGGTTAAGCTGGACTGGATGGCTGAGGACTCTCTGGTCTGGAGGCCTGCTGCTGCTGCTGCTGCTCTTGAGGGGCTGGTTTCCTTCACAGCTGCTGGGACTCTTTGGGATGATGCGGCCGGCTTCTCTGGGCACGACTTCTTTCTCTGGGTCCCTGTCTTTAGGCGCAGCAGGAGGCGGCCACATCTTCATAACGGCCTCTACTACGCCTCCATCTGCCTGGCCTGTGGCCACACGGAGATTGTGGGAGAAATGGGAAATGTGGTCATCGACTGTGACGAAATTATGACACTAAAACAGTTTTTTTCCTCTACTCTGAACAGCTGTAGAAAGTACCTGCACGACTGCCTCCTGTGTTCAGTATAGATGCTCGAGGAGGCCAGCAAACCAGCGTCTCCTCGCCATCCGCCTGTGCAGGGCGAGAGGGCTCCTCTTGGGAGGCGCTGGAGGAGTAAGTCCTTGATAGCACTGAAGAACAACATTTTCAAGAGTTAAAAACCAATGAGGAGGAAGAAAGGACGGGATAAAAGCTGTGAAACAGCAATCACATATCGGCCTGTTTCAGTGCTGTTATGCCATAAAAAACAGATTTTGTGATGAAAAAGTCTGTGGATCATATTAATCCTTGTAGGTGTGTGTGTGTGTGTGCACGCGCTCTTTGCTGCAGTGAGGGATCTGCTCCTCTCGCTCTTTGAGCCCTGGCAACAGCTGCTCTTTTATGTTGCCACACACAACAGTGAACAAACCCAAATTAGCATATGTGAGAAACCCACCAGTTATCCTTTCTGTGTGTGTGTGTGTGTATGAGTGTGTGTGTGTGTGTGTGCGTGTGCGTTGAAGAAGTGTGTTGGTGCAGGGCTGAGACTGAGAAGAAAAACACTCGGAATATTATGAAATGATAATGGAAATCGGGACAAGTGTCACAGAGAGAACGGGAGAAACTGCAGATGTGAGATGTCACTTTCACAGAGGCTCGGAGAAAAAGCTGCACCGTCTTGTTAGAATTCATCTCATGCTCCAGTTACAGCTCCGAGTTACACGCTGATGTTCTGCATCAAACCGATGCGTGAGTCTTTCACACATTCATTTTTCAGGGTTAGTTCTGTACACGTTAACAATGGTGTGGACACTGCCTTAGTTCATCTCAATTATTTTCTGACTTCTCTCCCCTGTGGCTCTCAGGCCTGTGGTTCCAACTGAAGACATTAATATTTAAAAACTCACAGATGCATAGTTTCATTTAAAAAAAAAAAAAAAAAAAAAAAGGCTACATACTTTCTTAAAACTGCTGGGTACTGTAGTTTTCAGAAAATTTGGGGATGTTTTGTTGGGGACTATTTTTAGTTGTGGATTCTAACAACTAACAATGAAATGTTCTTATTAACGGGGATTTCCTGTGTGCCATAGAGCTCCATTGTTGTCCAAAACCTATAAAAAAAAAAAACTCATCAGTGAGCCACGCACTGGCTGACATGTTCCTTCATTAAAAGGAACAGACATACTGTGGTTTATTTAAACACAATCCCACACACACACACACACACACAATGTTCTGCTGCTGGAAATATTCACTACAGCACCAAATATGGATTGATCCACCACTGAAAATAGTCCCCGCTCCACGCACAGTTTCTTCCTGTTCGAGTAGTGTTTGCTTAAAACTACAGTGTCCAGCTGATTTAGGAAATTACTGAGGCTGTAGCAGAAAAACCCCCTGAATGTACTGAACTGAGCAGGGGCGAAGCACAACCAGAGATATCATCGTTTCAATCCATGCATTCTTCCTCCTTGGCAGCACATGGCGCCCGCATTACCCATAACGTAACCTGACTGCTGAGAGTTTGGTTGGAGGTTCAGGTGCCTTATGCTAGTAGTAGCTAATGTAGCCTCTACTCTGCAGCAGAGATGAGGCACAGGCTACAGAGGAATGGTAACCTCACTTCTTTCTAACTCCACACCTCCAGATTTTGTTTTATCTTCAAATTCGTAGTCTTCAGACCCGACAATGACTCAAGTGACATCACTTGAGGCAGTTTATCAGACTTCACACAGCTCCCTCTAGAGCGAAAAAAGGTTTTCACATTCGCAGTTATGCCCCTCAGCACCTATAAACAGACTTTGATGTGGAAAGTTTGTCTTTAAGTGCAGTGTTGCCTAGTTTTTTTGGAAACTTTGACAGTGTACAATGTCCTCTGTACCTCTCTCCAGGTTAATCTCTGGTTTGGGGGGCTCTGGGACCTCCCACTGCTCCTCCTCACTGGGCAGCTCTCTGATGTCCTCTTTACGCAGCAGTGTCCTCAGAGCTCCTGCGTCCTGTGGACACAGAGGTAATGACTGTGGTGACTTGTTTTGTAGTAATGATTTTATTCATGATTTCCAAGAACAGCTGAATTCCATTATTCACTTAACTCACGCTGGAAGAACTGTGAGGTTAGCTTCTTGTCCTACACTCACAGCGCTCCTCTATCACTGAACAGAAACATTGCTGGCTTTCATATATTAAATAGAATTACATTACAGACACCCAGGATAAACACACAAGACTGAGCTAAGAAAGATTTTGTCTGTGGAAGTGTGAGTGTTCAGTGTTTCTTTCCAGAAAGAACTACATAATAAGATTAGAGCTGAGCAGATTTGGGGTTTCTCCTTTCACAGTGGCAGATGTTCTTGTTAAAATGTTGATGGCCTAATTAGCATGTACTGCCAGTGACTGTTTGATCGATTCCCTGGAATAATATAAAAGTTTAAGTAACAAGTGGCTGCAATAAATCGAGAGGCAGATCTGTACGTGGTTTTCACTGAGCGTCTGTCTGACTCCAGTGTATCAAACATGCAACACGGCCCCAACAACAACAACGAAAAGCACAGACACACACAAGCTAGGAAATTCAACAGAGAGAGATCAGAGTTGAGGCCTGAGTGTAGCTTTGTTAACCTCGGACTTCTCAGAGTCTGGTCCACAGAGATGAGAACTAGTTGCCGTGTAATGCAAACGTGACTCCCTCCAGGGAAACAGCCTATTAGTTCTAGCTACGGTCAGCTCTGCGTCTTGACCGGCGTGTGTGTTTGAGCGTGTGGCAGAAAAGATAGAGGAGCACGGGATGAAAGACCCTGAGCAAGCAGTGACCCTTCTCACTGGATATGGATTAGTGATCGGTGCTCGAAGGCATCATGTATCACGTACACTGAGCGAGGTTATCAGGGTGCTCAAGAAATGCGTCAGAACTGTCCTGTGGCTGCTCTCTGTGCAGAACAGTTTCGCCAGCTCCCTGAAACACACACACACACAGGTACAAGGTATTGCAAGATAACCTGAAAGATTGGATTTTACCACAATGATTATTGTTATAATATAGATTATTGATACCTTAACTCAGGCCATTCATTACTAATTTGAAATGAGACCTACAGAAAACTAATTACGAGGCCTGCCGTGAGTAAATGAATGTAACCTAAGAGAAAAATCGAATTAATGTGGATGGGTCACATCTGGCAGATACCCATTCCACCTCATTACGTCAGCTTTGATATTTCTGCCATGCCATATTGGGATCAGCATTCCTCTTCACATTTTTTTGATACTACTGCTATTAGGATGATAAAACAACACTTGTTTCAACACCTTACTTAGTTCCTCAGTTGCCAAATATTAAATATGGTCTAAGCAGTTGTGTAAGAATTTTACAGAATAGAATTTGCTAAATTTGGCAGTAGTTTAAGACTAGACATTCAATGTCAGCCTTCAGTACCTGACAGTCTGATACTCTGTGCTATAAACATACCAAAACCTGAACATGTGTTCCCAATGAACTTTTCTTTTTTGAAATTTTGAGATTTTATGAAAGTTAAAAAGATGCAGATGATGAAAATAACAGTTAGGAATCAGTTTCAGAACAGAAGTAAGTGTTGGTTCTTTTCCATCACACACAGACCTGCAGATTTCCAGCTTGGACGAGAGGTGATCCTTCTGGATGTAGAGCTCCTTCTCATCCTTCAGCAGACAGATGACATCCTGCACCTCCACCACAGGTTTGTCACTGCCTGCAACATCCAGGTGCTCAACATCCAGGTGGTAGCGAATGTACAGCTTACCCACCTGTAAACAAACAGACAGCAACTTCAATTGTACATACAGTAGGTTCCAGGTGACATTACGTGCCAAGACTCCAGATGTATGTACTATCATCTGTATTCTGTTACATAGAAACAAAAAAGAAGAGTGTCACATTATCATTTCTTCTCTGAGCTCAGTGATCTCTGTCAAATCCACCACTGAACTGCACCTACTGAGCTTTTCTTCACTTGCAGACTGCATGTGGACAGTAGTCCCAAGGCGCTGGCTGCATGATGAGCTCCTGCCTAAGCACATCAGCTGCTAATTACACACAAAGTGCAAATCGAATGACAGGCTGAGTGCAAATTTGCCCTGAGCTTTCATGTTAGTAAATCTGACTCCTGACAGATCAACAGGGACAGAGAATGAAAAGGTAAATAGCTAAGAGACAGTTCCTGCTGCTGATAACGATAAATATTTCCTTTAGGTAGAAATATTCTCCCTCAGTAAAGTCTCACTCCAAGTTAGTAAAGCATCCAAATAGGGAACTAGCCCCAGGTTACAAACAACTGATCTTCTGACCTGTCCAAAGTAAAGACGCCTGATTTTGTCCCCTATGTTGCTGTCGATCAGGTCTGAGTAGACGTCAGCCAGTTCCTCGTGGTGGTAGAGGAACCTCTGGATGTAGGGGATGACAGAGCGCACCATGGCCTGCATGGACGGACAGGGCCTCAGGTTCTCAGTCTGAGGCTCAGTCTTGACACACTGGGACAGCAGACGAATACCGCAGATTTCCAGAAACAAAGATCGGTCCCCCTCGTTGAAGGCAGGTACAGCGTTAGCTCGTTCCCCTGGGGCTGTGTGGCCTGGCAGGAAATTATACACAAGCAGTAATAATCACAATCACCATTTTAACCTGGTTATTGGCTATTGGGTATAATCAGATGGAATCAAGTGATAATCTACAACTGACAACTACATAAAGAAAAAAGCAGCAGCAGTATACCATAGTTCCCACTCTTGTTCTTGGGAGCACCCTTCTTCTCTGCTGGTGGCAGGTTGAGCAGGCAGACCTGCTTGTGAGGTTTAAAGATCTTCTCCAGCTCTTTGTTGTCAGCGATCATGGGTCTGTGTGCCAGACTCACCCAGTTGTTATCTTTGGTGGGGAAGACCCTCTTATCCGAGACCATACCTGAACACGAGGCAAAAGCGATAAGCCAGAGTCAGTTGTTTTGTGGCGCACTAACAGGTGGTGGATGATGCTTCTTTGTGGAAAATATCTCTGAAGTAAATTGTGTTTGTAACATCAATGTGTACGTTCTACTCACCTTTCAAAGTGGAGCAGTAAGCGTGTTTCAGTTCGTACTGAGGGGTGCTTTCCTGTTCTCCAGACAACTGAATTTTACACTTTTGAGCTGTTGAAGATATAAAGATATTATATTATATTTTGTCTAAAGTCAGGGACAGAGGGACAGTTTATTATAACACAAAGCTAGTCAAGAGGAAAAATTCAACAGTTGTTGAGAGAAATAAGGAGCTGCAGGCAGATGGGACATGAAGGGTAAGAAAATGTGCAATGTCCTTACCGAGCCTGGCAAAGAGCACCGATACATCCTGTAGCACTTCAGAAGTTGGCATGGGAGATGAGGAACAGATCAGTTCCAACAAACCCACATACTGGTTCATGTTGGGGCTGTGATCCACATTCAGCATCTATACATAGGACATATAATCACAGAAGCATGCACAGTGCACATTAGCAACAGTGTAGTTTGGTCAACAATCTTTTTATACATGTGGAAAATTATTTATTTAGTTGAGCTAACAGCTAACACTTTGAATTGTTTGAGCTAACAGCAACAGAGGCACAGACTGTTTTGGAAAAACAGTAACGGAGCAGCGTACTCTGGTGAAGAACTCCCTCATGCCTTCCAGTTGGCTGTAGAAGGGAGCCAGGACTTTGGGCTCCTGAATGGAGCTGTCTGGTCCGTGAGTCAGCTGTCTGTAGCGTTGGAACATGTTCGTCGTATCGCTCCAGCACACCTCCTTCAGGTGGTAGAAGCGTCCTGAACACCAGTCGTTAGAACGCCTGGGGGAAGAAACGTTTTACTTACAGCCTCATGAATATAAAATCTGACTCTTAACCTGAAAAATTCTGTACAGCTGACAATGTACCTGTACTCTATGAATACAGCTGGGGTATGCTGGAACAGCTCCTTCAGGACACTGTGGGAACAGTGTGTCTGCAGATAGGTGTATACGCTGTGGATGTGCTGAACTGTGGTGGTGAAACTGGCCCCCTCTGACTCGTCCTCAGGTGTTCTCTGCTCCTGGTTGTCTTTCTCTGGTTTGACACACCACTCCTTCAGGTAGTTAATCAGAACTTCCACTGAGATGCTTTGTCTCATTCCTAAAGGAGGGGAAAAGACAGTGACAGACCGCCTGTTATGTAAATGACTCAAAATAAGCTGAGGTAAATATAGGATGACTAATAATTAAAGCTAACAGAGATCTCTACCATAGTAGTCACATTTTTACCTAGAGCTCTGCTGAACTCGCTGGGATCTATGTCCACATAATAGACATGAGTTCCCAGCAGGCTGATGATCTCAGGTGAGGTCAGGTAGACCGAGCTGGGACACAGGTACTTTCTCTCTCGCTGGTCCCCTTCCAGCAGGCGATAGGCCGGCAGCCATTCAAGACGACACAGGGAGTGATAGAAGGAGGACTTGGCTCTGCAATTTGGCCGTCCGTCGCTGTCAATCACCTGGGCGGTGAGGTACTGAGAGTAGCGGTGTCTGAAAGAATGAGAAAGGTTGTGGTCGATAACGGTTGGAGAGATTTTCAAACTCCCTCTGCATAGGGATGTGACAGAGTAACAGAATAGATGCTACCACACAATGGCCACTTCTTTGACGACATGCAGTTAATGCACCACATAACTTCAGAGATCCTATGATTAATATGCATCTTCAGCTGTAGCTCAGTGATCTCGATGTCACTCAGCAAAGTGGCAGGACTGTGCGACCTACTTTCCCCCGCAGAATATCCAGCGCTCGGCAGCACTGCACATGCTTAATGAGTGAAATGCACTGAGAAGTTCTGATCTACGATCGAAGAAAAACCTACTCATGTCAAACTGACCAGTGAACGCTCCACGTGTGCCTACAGCGCCATAATTTCCATTTGCCGTGTGATAGACAGGCAACCCAATTCATTGTTTCACTGCCTTTGATCTAATGTATTATCATGTAAATAAGAGTAGGTATTCAAATAACGTGTATAGATTTTGTTTGTTACAGTGCAAGGTAACACTGTTGTTGAATGCAGATTATTTCTCCCCTCGAGACCTACGTATGTCACTTTAAGTCATTACTTGCTTAAGCACCTGGAGCTTCACTACAGATTTCTTCCAACCAAGTTTACATCTCATTAAATTAATCTAATGACACGTTGGAGAACATCCCGTAATGATTTCCTGCCCTGTTTTAGGCACTAAACAGCCAAACAGTCAGCCTTTAACTCCTACACTCCTATAAGGCAGTGTGCACTGTTCACCAGTATGAGTTTCTGACCTCAATGCCTGAGCTGCTGTCCTCTACTCGAACACATCTGTAACAGTAACTCACGAGGTGAGGCAGTGCTTAGAGCAACTAAATCCAGATTATTAATCCCCAGACTGACCTCTCTTGCGATGTCAAACCCAAATAAAAGGATTGTGTGCCACTGCTTTTCTCTCAGGGGAAAAAAATAACATTTAATGGTCAAACAATGTCTCCACTTTATCCCCAGTAATCACTTAATGGCCACAGTAGAAATGATGGGAATTACTTCCTGACCCTGGCTAAACCCAGTGCCAATAACCAAGCCATAATCTCTAACCATTTATTTTCCAAAACAGACAACATGTGGATGCACCTGCTCCTCAAATGGGACAATGTCCACTGGACAGAACACAACACAGGAGGGGAAATATGTAAGTGAGTTTGTGACAATGAATGTATGTGTTACCCGGTGTCCCAGTTGGTCTCCAGCAGGTTCAGCAAGGCCATTCTCTGCTGCAGGAGGACGGAGCCAGGCAGCTGGGCTGTGGCCAGAGCTTCAAACTCCTCACAGGGGTAGTCTTCAAGCACACTGCTCTCCCCAGGGTTTTGGTGCCACTTTGTGCTTTCAGCTGACCAGGGACTGGAGGCCTGGAGGAGGAGGAGGAGGGGAGAAAGACAGAAAAGAGTAAGGATTTAAAATTTCTACACAGATTTCTTTCTTTCTTGCAAATTTTTGCCAAATTTGTTACAACTCAATTCTCCCTGGTAAATGTAAGTTATATATCAAAAGCCTCCAACTTGTCCAGGACACTGCTGTGGTTGTCATCATGCATGTACATCCTCGAGCACATGTGCAAGACAGACAAGACGGAGACTCACTCATAGAAAACTCTGCAGGGAACCTTTAAGCACGATAACAATACAAATACTTATCGTGAGTTAAATTTATGACTAAGTCATGCTATGTGATTGTGTGAGAAAATGAGTGACTAATGTGATTTAAAATACAAATGAAATTTCACAGTAAATTCAAAACTATCTCCACCTGACATGCAGTATTTTTAAGTACCATGTTTGTGTACCAGTGTTACGTGAAGGCAGCAGAAGTCACAAAATGATTGATGGTATCATGACAAATCCAAATGCTATCCCTCGTAGCTTTAGCCCAGGCTAAAACGGGCATCAGGAATGTCTGACCTGCGTAGCCTCAGCTCTGTCTGTCCCAGCAGTCACCTGCTTTTTCTGCTCGTCCTCAAAGCAGCTATTGATCTCTCTAGCCCTGGTCGGACTTATAATCGTTAGTATCTTCATCCTTTAATCGCTACCTGATTCATCATGATGAGTCACAGTCAGTTTCTAATGCAAGGGAAGATTCTGTTCTGCCTCGGGTGTCCACGCAACCAGTAAATATTGTGTCCTTACACAACACATCCACAGCCTTGAATCATCTGTGCTCACAGGTGGGGCTGTCACTGCCTTCATCTGGTCTTTCTGTATCTGTCTCTTTACAGTGCGGTTTCTAAAAAGCTGAGGTAACAGTGCAGGGATGTCCTCCTCACCAGTTCTTTAGCAGTGAGCGTTTGTTTCTCTTTGCGGATGATGAGACCGTCTCTGACTCCCAATCTGCTGAACAGCTCTCTCCATCCTGCTACATCACCATCTGTCTGCACATAGCAGGGACTCAGCAAGATCCAATCACAGCCTGGTGGAGGAAAAAGCAGCAGTGGGATGAATGTTTACAGGAGGAAGAACCATTAAGAAATGCTGTATAAGAACTGTGAATCTGGCAGTCAAAAACCAAGTAAGCAGGTAAAGGAGATGAGGAAATCAAACACAGGAAAAAACATTCAAACCAGGTGGAATCAATCAAAGCTCACAGGAAATGTCCTGCAATGCTTTATGGCTGAAAGGTAAACTGTTTCACTGTTTATCCAATACAAACTGAATCAAAGCTTTCAGAGTTCCTGGCAATGGCGGGTGGTGAATAGAGCCAAGGCCTGAGGGGGGTAAAAATCAATGACTCTTCCAAAATATTCTCCCTCATTTGGTGTTTTGATGATGGTGTAGAGAGTGCTGTCTAACACATTAGTCCAAAAGCTCCCATAGGTGTTCAATTGTATGAATCTGGTGACTGCGGAGGCAGCTGCTTTCATTATGTTCGTCCAATTATTTATTCAGGTTTTTCCTTTAATTTTTCACCTGTCTGTACTCAACATTAAAGCCTCAGATCATTATCACAGTTTCCCTAGTTATTAAGCACAATAGCACAGTATGCTCAATAATGTAGAAATACTTTGGCTTAAAATGCTCTAAGTGGTGTTTTTAAATGGGTAGAAGAGCAGAAACACAGTGAAGAGGAAATCAGATTGTGAATTCAGCCCCTCTCTCTTTTTCAAAGTGTAGGTCAAGTTGTTCTGATCTGTTTTCCCTGGCACGCTGTCCACTCCACTACCACTTACCTAACACACACACACACTTAACAGCTGATATTCATCATGAACTGTGGGTTTCACTGTACCGGGCAGTTGCTTTGGCAGGTTCATGTTGCCGTACTCCTCCGAGAAGTGCACCCTGTCCTGTCCTGGGCACAGCAGACCCCTGCTGGTGAGGACAGGTACCGCAATGTCTGAGTAGTCCTGGCTGGAGGAGGAATGCTGCTTGATGAAAAGCAAGTAGCTCACCACCACTGCCTCGGGCTTCGACTGATGACGATCATGACGAGTTGGTGAGGAGCAAAGCAAAGACAGAAACAAAGAAACAGAGAAACTTAGATATAAAACTTTAATTAGCCTTAAATCATTTTTGACCCTGTATATTCAGCATGCTACCTTCCACTTGTTGTTCCGTAGTGAGGGGTAGATGTGCTGCTCCAACAGCTCTTGAGGCTCCAGTTCATGAACTCCGAGTCTTCTAAGCAGCTCTCGAACCTGCTGACTTTCCAGGGGCTCCACACAGCTCAACAGAGAGGGATGAACTACGCTTACGTCCTTGTACAGTGCAGACAGGGATACTGTGAAAAGACAGAGAATTAGAACCGTTAAAAAACTGTGGCCAAATTACCATGTCACCTTCCTGACACAACACACATCTAAATATGTGTACGTGAAAAACTCCAGTGACCTACTTTCTGAGACTGGCATCTGAAAAAGGACGTTTCCCCAATGATCCCTGTACTGCTCAATATTTCATAACACTGTGATTAACTCAGTTGTGTCTCTGAAGCTATCACATGCATCTCTGTCCACTTTTAAGTAGATGAAGTTGATGAGATGATCTTGAAAGTGAGAAGTGAGGTGCCTGCATGGAGCCCAAAGGATACTTAAAGACAATACCCACCCCAGACACAGCCTGTTCACCCTGCTGCCCTCTGGCAAGTGGTACTGAAGTATCCACTGCTGTACCACCTGACTTCAGAGCAGCTTCTTTCCCCAGGCTGCGAGACTACTGACTTCACCCTCCACCACAGAAACTGTTTTATTTTAGGACTTCATCATTTATTTATTCATTTGTGTAACTTTTGTTTTTTTTGTGAGTATCATAAAGGGACTACATTTGTATTTTGATGTGGAGTTGCATAATGATAATTGAATTGAATCTTGAATCGTGAATCTTGCAAAGGGATGGTTCAAGCACCAGCCTGAGTCAAGGCTTCCGTCCCACTAATATCATTCACTGTCAGCTTTCAGATCACTCTTTGTTCTTTGTTTACATGCTGCCTAAACAGAGAATTTGTGAATACTGTTCTCAATCACACAAAGATATTGGAATGCACTGATCTGTAGGAGAACAACAGCACTTATCACGGACTCACCGCTGACCTCTAATAGAAAGTTAATTATAGTACCATACTAGTTACAACAGGACCAAGTGTAAGTGCTGCATAAGAATTCTGAGTCACATACAAAGACAGTAAACCATTTAGACTACACGATTGGTTAAAGCCAGCAAACTGCAGCAGCAGGATGCTTACATCAGAGTGTGAAAATCAATTATTCATGCCTGCCATTCTAAACCTCTGCTTTGGGTACTGTTTGTGAATGTGATGACGCACACCACGGGTGGTGCTCCTCCACTTTTGTGTGTGCATTTTGAGTGGCTGTACGTCTGCTTATTCTTAGAAAGGGGTCAGGTTTGTCATACACCTACTTCGCTGCCCTCAGTGTCTGTGAATGTGCTGACTTCTAACAGAACGGACACAGCTGTTGACGCAGGTCCTTTCACAGGGTTCACAGACTTTGACATATACTCTCTCTATAACTCTATAACTGTCGCCAGAAAAGAAAGTTCTAATCTGCTCACCAGCCTGAAGTACCACGTTTGTTTATCCGAGTGTCTATTTTTATTTAGCTTGTTAAGTAACACATTCATTTTCAGTTTCTGCAAGTGTTTCACTGCCGAGCTTTCTGAGCACAGATTGTGTTACATGTGCACCTCTCACCATCACCAAGGTGTAATATATTTATCTGTTTTTATTTTTCTACATCAGTTTATCACATTTTTAGAAACTGGAAACCTGTGAAACTGTACTGCCCTATATTTGAATTGTTTTTCTTTCTCTATCTGCCATGCTGGTTTGTTGTTGTTGTTGTTGTTGTTGTTGTTGCCATCAGTGATTGAGCACTGTGCAATCAAAAGCCACGTGCACATACAAGGGATACCAAATTAGCATCTGACCTGTAAAATATCCAAGATACTACTGCTACCACAAACTATTTCTGCTGACTCAAATAATATTTTCTGGAATTTAATAAGATGAATAAATAATTGTCATGTGATATAATAGTGGTCGTGTGTATGCTGCAATGAATTTACCTGACTGAGGCTGAGCTTTCTTTTTCTTGGTCTTGGTGTCTTCCATTGGAAAGAACACTCCCTCCTCGCTTAGTGCCACCACACGTCCATCAGCCAGGGGGATTATGGGTAGATCCTTGAGGGTCTGCAAGATGGAGTCTGCCTCTCCGTAGCCATGCTCCAGAGCTCGGAAGTTGCAAACCAGCAGCTTGGCCAGCTGTCGCAGACCACCATCTAGAAACAAGACGCAGGTACGGTGTCTAAAACTTACTGAATAATACATTCAACCTCTTTAAATACCAAATACCAAGAATGTAGCAGTTGAGCCATCAAATGTCCCATCATGATATTTTAACCACTACATACCCAACTGTGTTAATGAGGTAACAGCAAGTATTTCAGCATCACTATACTTCTGTTCTCATTTTACATGGAAACTATTTTTTTTTTTTGAAGTGGCACGAACTGACTATCAATCAAACTTCTTCTCTTTCTCCATGCCCCTCTTCAAACACACTGCGAGTGCACACACCTGTGTGGATGCCTTCCACTCTCATCAGCTCCTTGGCCATGGCTGTGGTTACCGTGGTAACATCTGATCCCCGCAGGTATCGGACTCCCAAGTGAGTGAGCAGAGATGTGGGTGGGGCAGGGCTCAAATCCGAATGGAGATAGGACAGAGACAAATGTCTTTCAAGCTCGTCTCCGCCAATCACCTCGCGGATCACAGCGTCCTGACAGACTGCCACTTGGGACGGCAGCTTGTACACAACCTTACCATCTGGGAGAGAAAGCATGGAGAGGAACATTTACAGGCTTAGATACAGTGTTTTCAATCTCTAGAGTAGCGATACCGAGTTCACAGCACTCTCGAAATATTTAGTCATTTTTGTTGAAGCATGTGTTTTTACACGTGTTTTTCAGGTTTTAAAATTTAACCTTGTGAGTAATACCTGAGCTCAGTGTAGGCAGGAAGGCCTTGCCCTTAAGCAGCTGAATAATCTGCCCAGCAACAGGCTTGAAGAAGTCCAACACCTCGTCAGGTAGGGGGATAAACTGTAGGAACTGGCAGAGGCCCTTCAGCCCCCTGAACTCTGGGTGGTCCTAGAAAGAGAAGCAGGTAGGACACTAGTTAAAAGACAAACAATACATAAGGACATAACATTTCATATTACCCACACAGTCCTGATCAAGAAGATCATTTTTGAGTGTTAAACTTCAGTGAATTTTCTCCAACAATAGAATTTTGTCTTACAGTGAAGACATCCATGGCCTGGAGGAAAAGCTGAGGGATCTCAGATCGAAGCCACTGGTTCCAGGAGCTGTCTCTGTCAACATCTTCACGAGAGGACGGGATGTCAAAGTCACCTGGAGAACAGTGTCAGGGGAGTGTCAGATTCCTTCTTCCTCCAAAAAATCTAGCTGCTTTTGCTCTATAATTTTAAAACCCATTTTCACCTTGGACAATGAAACGAAAGCCAAAACTGCGAAGGGGCAGATAGGCGAACACGGGCTGTTTCTGAGGCTGGCATAGGATGTCACTTCCTGTGTTGTCGCTGATAAGCTGGAAAGCCAGAGCAAGCTCAGTCGACTCAACATCTTCTTTGATCTGAAGGTGAAACAGACCAAAGTCAACACAGATGCAGCAGCATACAAACAGGCTGACGTCTTACAGAAATGGATCCTTGTGCCTGTTAAATAAACATCGTGTCTGTTGAAAAACTGGAGCAACAGAATGACTCAACATATTTTTTCTTCGTGACCTTCATATGTTCTTTTACATAACCAAACTGCAGGTAACAGGCAGCTGCCAGGGAAACCGAGGAAGAAAGTAGCAGGGATTAGAGCAGAATTTCAGACAGACAGATCATCACAACCTGCTGGGTGGTGTTTTTGTGCTAGCGTGTGTGTGTGTGTGTGTGCTTGGCTCTGTTTTGTCATATATTCCTGCTTGGTGTTGGAACTAACACCCTGTCTAACAACTGAGTTTTCACAAAGTCTGGCACGAAGCAGAGAGGGAAATACTTTACACAGAAGCATGTCTGCAAAATACAAAGCAAACAGTGATTTTTTTTTTTTATTGCCCTGGAGGAATGGAATGCAGAAACAGACGTCAACATGTTCTGAAAGTGAAGCAACAGGATGAGACGTGGGGGTAATCGTGTTTATTACCTTCTTGGGCTGCAGTGTAGTTTTGACCACTAGCCAGCGCTCTACGCCCTCTGTGTGCTCCACCTTTAACACATTGTGACTCAGATCTTTTCGGGTCATGGTCACAAGACGCTTCTCACTCTGCAGACAGAGATAAGCAGCAGGTGACAGGAATGTAAAGAAAAAAAAAAAACAGGTGGTTACTCAAGACTTCCTTTAGGTTTGAAAGAATGACTGCAACTATGTGTGTCTGCGTGTTTGAATGTGTGCAAACCTGATTGTAGATGGTAATAGAGCGCAGGCGGTGTAGAAAGAGCAGTAGGGAGGGGTGCACGTCATGAAACAGGTTCCTGGTCTGATGGCTCTCAGAGCGCAGTGGAAGGCAGATCTTAGTGGTCCAGCTAATCAGAGAACAATTGTGTTTACAGATTGGTCTTTTTCACTTGAGACCCTTTGACATGTCATAGTAAGAAAAGCAAAGATGTCAGTAATAAAATAAACTGGCTGAATTCCATTTAGCTGCTTCAGTTTCAGGTTCCTGGTATCGTGCATGCTGGCTCACTGCCACACTGTGATGGCGTACTGAGACACATGAATAGAACACGGCCATTGTTCATATTATTTGTAATGCTTGTGTTTTTCTGATGAGTCCTCAAACCTGGTTTGATTTATGACCCTCAGCTGTGGATCCAGAGGCCTCTCATCTTCAGTCCAGTGGGGGAGGATGTATCCCATGGAGCTGCAGTTCTTGTCAAAGCGTAAGTGGAAGCCATTGGAATGAATCTCAGGACGGTCTGTGACCTTGAACACTGACTTGAAGCCGATGCCCTTTTGCCCTGTGAAGAGTAGCACAATCAGGATCATTAAGAAACCATATTTCTTGACATTTATTTTTTTCAGTACTTATTCCTATTATATTGTTACAGCTGATTATAGTAATAAGACCATTACCAATTTTTAAAACCTGTTTCCAAGGTAACTAATTCAAGCACTTACCAATGTATCCATATTTGCGTTTGCCCTTCGTGCTGTTACCCACATCACAGATGGCCCTGATGTTCTCCTCCTGGAAGCCGATCTCGTTGTTGAGAACAGTGATGCAGTCTTTCTCCACCACAAAGGCCAGCGTTGGAACCACACCGGCTTCAGATGGGTAACTGTTGTCATCGGCATTCTGAAAGATGGAAAACAAAGACGTTAGAATAAGTCTAGTAAAATTAAACAAGACGTTAAACTCTGAATCATCACAGTGAATCAAGAGTGTAAACAAATTAGAAGCCACCTGAATGAGCTCCAGGACAAAGTGTGTGTCTTTGCTGTAGAGTTCAGTGGAGAGGCGCTCCAAGCTCCGGCCAAGCTTGTTCTGATGAGCCTGCACCAGCTTCTGGCCTTCATCAGTCAATTCCACGCCAATGCCAAACTCACTTTTCCTGTCAGAAAAGAAGAACAGACAGAAGAAGAAAGCATGGATTAGCTTAACTTTGTAGGAGCCACATTTAGCAAAACAAACCCTGATACCTAAATTAATATAGTGAACATGACTACAGGCAGTAAATAAGAACAAACCTGATGTTCTCAATTATGGCTCTTTGGGGATCTAATCCGGTCTCTGATTGGCAGCTGGCATCATCCTGTTCATTAGAATCAGACATTTCTGACTGGTCCTCATCCTGGCCTCCTTCAGCTTCAATGCTGACATCTGATGTCTCCCCATTAGGCAGCGAGGTCAACTCAAACAGCTCCTCTTCATCCTCTTCCTCCTCAACCTCTATGTCTTGCTCTCCGTCAACTAGAAGAAAAAAAAACTCAGCAATGAAACACTAAAAAAGGGAAACTGGTACAGTCCTTTATTAACCAGAGTGAAATGAAATGAACATTTTCATTTCTGTGCTGGAGTACTACTGTCAGCCACCTTGTTGTAGGCTCTGGTTGAGCTGGGAGGAGGCAAAGCTGTTGTCCATGATGTTATCCTCAAGAAACTCATCTTCACTCATATTTGGAGGTGACTGTATGCTGCTCCCAGAGTCAGACTGACTGACAGACAGATTAGACTGAAGTAAAAAAAAAAAAAAGAACATAGAAAAAGAAAAAGGAAAATTAGAAGTCAAAAATAGAGACATAAGTTACATAACAAGGCTAATTATCTATGTAAGTCTTCTGTTTATTGAACTGATTCTGCTGCTCACAGTGTAAAAACAGATTATCTTCCTGTGGATCAGACTTGTTTTTTTCTGAGAAAGTTGTGTCAACACTGTGTGCTTGGAACAACATATGTACACTTCAGTACTGAGAATGCACTGGTGTCATAAGTGTGAAACATGACTCATCCAGTCCAATGTGAATACTGCTTTTCTATTTTTCTGACTTGTATTCTGACCTTGGCCCGCTCCACAGGTGCTGTGTGCATGTTGTAGTTTTGGCTCTCTGGTGGGTTCAGTTTTTTCTGGTAGTCTTTGGACCACTCTGTGATGCCCAAGAGGATGCCGAGCCGATGCAGGCAGTTCATGTGCCTCGGGTCTGATTGGGCCGCAGTGATCAGGACCTGCTTAGACTTGGCCTGGCCCAAGACACGGAAGAAAGGCTCCAAAAACACCTGGAAGTTTATACAAGAACACAGACACCATTTTTTAATCAGAGTTGCAGAAGAAATGAACTGCCTGACATTCTGATATGCCACCTATGTTGTAATAACTGCTGCAGAAACAAACGAGTATATATATATATATATATATATAAAACGAGTTACAAGCACTGATTTAGTGTCTGATTCAAGAAGAAGAGATCTGAAACACATCTGTAGTAAGTCTACAATGACCAACGCACCATGAAGCTGCCAGAAAATGATGTGGTTGGCATGACAACTGTAAGACTGAAAACAACCACCTCCTCAGCAATTTAGGTGAGCAGATTAAAATCACAGGCTAAAGCTGCCCACTCTTTTGAGACACTGAAATGTTTCTACAGTTTTTTTTTGTTTGTTTGTTAAAAGCTGTGTTTCATCTGTTTACAGGAGACAAATACTTCCTAATATTACACATTTACACCAGTTTTAAAAGAAATGAAACATCAGTATTTGTACTTTCCATACGTGTAGGTTTGTTTATTTTCTGAGCATGACAGCTGTGTATGATGCAATACACCTACTGCCCTTGTGTCAAGATTATTAAATGCCATGATTAGATTTCAGGTCCATGCGGGTGGTTCTCCGATATCAGAGAACGAATTTCTCTTTCCTGTCGAGGATCCTTAAGGAACTATGTGTGCAGTGAAGTGCGACTGACCTGCTGCAGAAGAGCCTGGCAAGTTCTGGTGGGGATTCGTGTTAAACATGCCAAGAGGAAGTTGGCCGCTCTGCTGTAACACAACATGTCCTCTTCAGCCTGGGACAAATCTAACAAACGCAGCGGTTATTTTAGTGATGATGTAACATTTGAGCCACATTTGAAATACAATGCATTATTCCACCTGTGAATATTTCCCTGCTATGAAGCATCACTACCTTCTTCGGCCACAGCTGCTGCCAGGGAGCTCTCCATGTGATTGGCCAAGAGGGCTGTGGGAGCATTGGCGAAGCCATCAGCTACCACCATGGACACCAGGTGGCCAGCTGTGCCAACGGGGTCAAGGGTCAAGGCGGCAGTAGAGAAATACTTGTTTCCTGTGTGTGTGGTGATCCTGAGCAGCACACCTGGTGCAACCTCTAACGCTGCCAGGCCTGTATTAGCTGTGTGCAAGTAAATACAAAGAGTTTGTGATTAAAATATTAGTGGTACATATTATTATTTAACAATATTAAGAACATACCCCATATCTCTACCTTATGTTTTACTGCATTTACATTTCCATTAACTTCAGTTTTAATTAATTAAATATGTTTGTTTGAGAGACACTGAGAAGAACTGCAATTTCACATCTGCCAATCACCTGGCCATTTACAAATTCATCATGGCTGACTCCTACCTGCGTTTTTTTCGATGAAATTTTTGAGGGAGCCATGAAGGGGTTTAAAGATCAGCTCCCATTGGCTCCACTCACTTAAATCTTCCAGCAGAGGGCAGGAGAGCAAGCTGTCCAGGGCCTGTGCCGTGGACATCTCACCTAGGCACCCCACTGCCTCACACCCACCTTCAAGACTGTTCATGGGAGACAGACAGATATGGATAAAGACAGGGACGAAACAGGAATGGGAAAATGGAGTTAGTTTTAGCTCATTCTTGTTTCCCCATGTCAATCAAAGCTTTACATGATCTGTTACATGTAAGAAACATAGTTGTATAAGGTCTTCTGTCTCTCTGGAGGGTAATTTCCAAAGTTTGAAAAAATAACCCTAATGGTATCAAAGTGATGATTAAGTGGTGATTAAAATTTGTAAAAGAAAGCATGTATATCACACTGGAGGTGTAAAAGTCATTCTTCTTTGATCTGCCTTTGTGAGTTTGTCAGCTTTACTAAACAGCTTAAGTTATGTCTGTCTAGTAAAACACTGCGAACCTTGATTTGTCGTATTTGGCAAACAGGGCAGCCTCATAGTAGATCTGGCTCAGACCTCCTCCAGCCAGGCCTTTCTGGCGCTGGACCAGGCCAGCCAGCATCTGCAGGGTGCCACAGCCGAGGTCACGACTGTCCCGGACTCTGTAATGGGACCTCAGTGCTGACTCAATGTGGGAAAGCTGGGGAAATGAGGGTGGATGTTGAAATTATTCAGTTATGTCAACCTTTAGAGCACTTACTTTACTAACCAGAAAAATAATCTGTACTGTACACAGAGAGGAGATGAGCTTTTTAAGTACTTCAATCTGCTATGTTTAAGAAACAAAAGCGTGTGTGCCTGTAAAGGACTAACTTCATTTGGGTCAGCAGAGTCACCACACTGTTTGATGAATTCGAACAAGTCTTGTCTGGTGGGTCGGAAACCACTGCCCGCAGGTTCCATGCTGCCACTGCCCAGAATCAGAGTAGACCCCAGAGTGTCCTGCAGCAGCTGCACACAACCAGCGTGACACAGGATGGAAACAGGCTACATTTTTTTATCTTATCACTGTGGCTAGGAGGTCTTTACAAGCGCTGAAATACTTAAATAGATGCATATTTGACATCCATTCACACACATAAGATAGTTAGTCATAAGATAAAAAGAGATGGAAAAACTTATACCTGATTGTGTTTAACCAGGAACTCCAAGAAGTTGCCTTGCTCTAAAGAGAGGAAATCTTTGATCTGGAAGTGTTTGGTCAACTTCCTCTCCAGAGAAGCAAGGTGGGCCAAAGTGATGACTGAGGTCTGAGAGGACAGGCTGTCTTTAAGATACTGCTTCACTTTGGCTGAGAGACACAGAGCAGAAATGTCTCTCAATCACAGACAAACATGGACGAGATACAATATTAGTAAACACCATCAGACTAGTTACTACATGTGGCAAAAGCAATGTAGATCCTGAATTGATACCTTCACTGGGGAGAGATGTGGTGGGGTTGTCCTCGTTTTTAGTTTGTTTGCTTGTTTTGGGTGCCTTGTCTTTGGGCACCAGGTCCTGTGGGACAGCTAGGGAGCCACCACAGATGGCCAGCTGAAACAGAGCTGTGGCCAGTCGGTCACCTGACACCTGCAGCAGAAAGTTCTGGACGTGCTGGAAGGGAAATTAAACAAAGCGGTGTATCAGAAGACAGCTGAGGACTTGGGAATCAATTAATGTTAAATTTTAATCTCTGGCTTTGAAGACTGTTGATCTGGGACTGAACTGTTTGCTTGGTCGAGGCTCCTCAGGAAATCTAAGCGTTTCAGCCTGTAACTTTTTTTTTTTTCCTAGCACCTTCATTAAGGATTAGGAAATTATGAAGGGTGACTTTTTGTTAATGAGTTCTGAACTGGAGAGCAGCTTTGTAACTCCATGTCATCCCTTTGATGGCTCATAGTGGGAGGCTTAGTGGAATTAACACCCAACAGTCTAAAGCAGCAAATTAAGGACGCAAAACCAGGGTGTCATAACCACCGAGCTTTCCAACAAAGTGGACTCAAAATTCCCACAATGTCTGCCACTGAGCAAGCACTTCTGATGTATCTGAGGAAGCATAAGATTCAAGATCAGTGTCTAGCACCCACCTTGGTCATCCTGGGACTAAACACCCCCTCTGCATGTGAGAATACTTCCAGAACCACCTCAGCTGCTGGCATGGACGCATACTTTTTCCTGAGGTCCATGGTACCTGTGGAGAAGGAACCTGCCCCTTGCAACTGCTCCAACACGTTCTTCTTGATCTTTCTCAGCCGCTCTTGGGTCTCCTCCTCCAGCTCTTTCTGGATGACCTCCCTGGCTTGCTCCATGATGGTGTGCTCACAACGACTCACCTTTAGCAAGGTCTGGAGGGGACAGACAAACTTATTTTCCATCTCAAGTGCACTACTTTCATAGTCAAGAGTTTTCAGTGCCTCTCTCATTAACCAACTGCAATGGAGGCTTGATTCGCATTGTTACCTTTGTCCAGTTGCTATTGAAAATTTGTGACAACTTGAAAGTTTGTAATGGATTTGAAGGTCACCAATTTCAAAGCTGAAGATTTCGTAAACTTTCAGTTTTTAGTCTGACTGTTGATAGCGTTTTATGAGTTGCTACATTTTCAGTATTTTGTTCATTCCATAAAACTATGTGCTGTAATAAACCCTGGGGTTCAGCCAACATCAAGCTGAAACTGTAAATTCAAATAGTGAAACAAGGTTGAATGTAGTTGTGTATTTCTTACTCTGTGCTGAATTTATCACCTATTTTAAATAAGAGGATTATCACTGCAGGGATTTCCTGGAGTCATGCCTCTTACCGCTATAGGCAGCCCAACGCTGTGTATCCTGATACCGAGCTCGTAGGGAGATTCACAGTTGTAGTGGTCAGCCAAATACTTCATAAACTCAGCCAGGTCTACTTTTGGCTTGTTCTGCTTCCTCCGAAAAAGGCGAAGTTGCTAAACAAATGAAACAGAGTAGACAAATTCAATTAAGGTTAATTAAAAGTTAAAATGTTAGAACGTAATCAAGAATTTCCAGTTAAATAGGTGATGCCTGTCTTGATGGTCTTGTCATCAGATAATGAACTGACTGAACTGATTCGGTGCATCTGACAGTGCATCGTGTGGCTCATGCAGTCTTTGGCTTTAGGATTCTTCTGTTTTCTTAAAGCTGCACACCACAGTTCACATTTTGCCATAGCAGCCTCAGTGACATGGATTCATTATGGCGTGGTGCCTCGAGGGCATTTGCATTATTTTCCATGGCCTTCCTGATTTCATTTGCATGTAACAGGAACAGTCCCACTGCCCTCCCCTGCCCTTGGACTTTCTCCAGAAACTAAGAAAAATATGGTGCTTTATAACAGCTAGTTGATGTTTTATGTAACTGTAATTTTATGCAACAATTTATAAACTAAATCCCTACGCCATTTGTTATGTGAGCCGTACCTTTAAGATGTCTATTGTCTCAATCTGGTGGATATCATCATCCTTAGTGTTATTGTCAATCTTGAACATGCGGTGGATGAGTGGGAGTTTGCAGAGAGGCCCCAGGTTCAGCTCTTCAAAGCGCTTCTTGTCCTTCAGGCCAGCCATGGACTGGCCCAGCTCGTACAGGGTACAAATGGATGACACTGCTTCGGTGGACTGACAGATAGAGAAAAAAAAAAAAAGAGACTTCAGTAGCAAACAAACACCCAAATAAACACAGGTCATGAGCAAAGGCACATGTTTTCCAACCTCTATGAACATGTTGATCTCTCTCATGAGGTACTGAAGGTCTTTTAGAGCTGGAATCTTCCAGGGCTTGATCCTTATAGCGTCCAGAGAGGAAATCTGCAACAGCCCACATGTCCTGGCTATCACCTGGACAGAGGTGTAAGAGGTATTGAGAGGACAATGAGGAAATGGAAAACAGCACATTGGTCATTTGTGTATGGATTCACAAATACAAAATATCTACTATTGGACACTTCTGGGCTAATGGAAAATAAGTGTTTTTCCCAAAATACTGAACTATTCCTGTGAGATTCAAACAGTGGACTCCTCACCTTCTCTTGGGTGACCAGCGCTCCGTCTGCAGCGATTTCTCGTATTACATCCTTCATCAGACTGTTGACCGTATCCTGATCCACGACCCTGTTCCTCCTCCTCCCTGTGAGTTCCTCCTCATCTTCCTCCATGGACTCTTGTGCTCGCATGTTAGCTCCATGGATCTCTCTCAGCTGGGCATGATAACCTTCTCTAAAGACAGAGACACTGCCCCCTCTCTGGGTTGAATCTTTCATTTTGTTTTTCTGCTCTTTAGTTAAGTTCATATCTGCCCCCAGCTCTGGGAATTCAGAGCCAGAGAGGAAGTCAGATGTAATGGCTGGTTGCTGCTTCTCTTTTACAGGCTCCCTTGCAGGATCATTGGCTGCTGTGGAAAGATACGGTAACGTGTTTGCTTCATAAGTATGGAAAAGCAACAATTTTATGTTTTAATGCAAGAAAAGTAATGTTGACATGTTTTGATACCTGCAGTTGTCTGCAATACAACAGTGCTGGGATCTGCTGTTGGTCCAGCTTGAGCGGGCTGATTCTTGGGGTAAGACGCTTCCCAGCTGTCGTACAGAGACATGTACTGTTCGAGAGGAAGCTGTTCACCAAACTCCCGAAAATAGAAGGTTTGGAGCTGGTCCATTGATGGAGCACTCAACTGGTACTTCTTCATCACCTGGAACACATCAATAAACCATAAACTCAGTCGCCTGGTAAGCTGATTTTCTATCTGTAACTCACACTCTTCTTCTATTATCATTGTGAATACACCTCTAAATCACATGGCCTCAAGTCTAACAGGATGGATTACAAATGCAAAACTGACCACGCCTTTCTAAGTATCAAAGCCATGCCCACAGTGTCAATAGTCTGTCGGTCTGTGTCTGTCACGGATGGCAATTTTGAAACACTGGACTGTTTTGGCTTGAGACATTTAAAGCTCTTGTTTCAAAACCTTTCCAAATATGTCAAAGCAATGGGCAGGACACCGAGACTACTTCTCTCTGCATCAGAAAACAAGTGGCTGTCTGATTCTCAGGTGTAGCTGACTGCGCTATTTATAAGTGGTATTTAAGCTGGAAAATTAATTTGCAAAGAAAAACTGTGCTATTGGGCAATTATTAAACCCCACTGCTCCTCTTTCTGGGTGGTTGCCTTCTTTACTCAAGTGATATCTGACAGATCAGTTAAATAACATGTCCTCTGCACGAGCTGGGCTTGTGGTGAAGCAGCTGTTAAAGTTATTGTGATTCAGTTCCACATGCTCCTCCCACATGCTGTCACTGATACCCATTAGACCAACAAGCCCCAACAAATACACAATTTACCCCTGTTTGAGTAACACTGGCTAAAACTACAGTGCATACATGATTCATAGCATTCCTGAGCATGTGAATTATATTTATGATCAGTGGTCACCAGCAATTAAATTTCACAACGCACACTAATGTGCTTTAGGCTAAATAAAGAAGATAACAACAGAGCAATAACCCCTTTTTTTTGCTGTCTTATGTTTGTTTTTGTATTAAAAGAATACATTTCAGATCAAGAGCAAGTTAAAAATTCCGTTACATTTTGGCAGTGGGTTTCCTCTGTCCTTTTCCCTGTCCATTTCAATGTCAAATATTCTCAAATGTACGTTAGATAAAAACAGTAACAGTAAACACAACCCAACTGAAAAATAATCAGAGGTTCATATATTTGTCTTCATAACTGACCTCTAAGACCCTGTGGTAGAGCTGCCCTTGGGTCAGTTGCTCAGCTGGCTTGGATGCAGCAAAGAGTGGGTTATCAGGGAGATAGTGGGAGGAAAATAAAGACCCAGTGGAAATCAAAGGGGGTCCTAGAAAGCTGACTGCTGTCTGAGTGAGAGGCACATAGTGAGGGCTGTCATCTACCTGCGACACTTTAACAATAGGGGTAGTGCTCCTTTCTCCTGTAAGTGATTCAGTTCTCTGTGGAGTTGCAGGCCTGCTGTCCACTATAGTTTTCGTTGACTTATCACCTTCTGGTCGCTTCTGATTGTAGTGAATCTTATGGAAGACCATTTCCCCACTCATAACTAGATCTTCTTTCAAAGATGCTAGCAGACAGGAAATAGTTTTGAAGCCCAAAGAGGCTAAGGTTAGGTTGTGGCGATATTTCTGGCTGTAGGCTATAGCCACCATTTTCTGATGAAGCCCATCTGGATGTTCTTCCATCATGGTCACGATATTTTCCAGAACCGCTGCAACTTTCTCACTGTCCTCTGTAGCTTTTGCTGACGTCCCAGCTGCAGCTCCCACTCGTGCCTGACTTCCACAACAATGGTCTCTGTGAAACACCCACTCCCCTTTCACAACCAGATCCTTCTCCAGAGAGGCTACCAGGCTAGCCACGGAGTCAAAGCCCAGCGAGGATAAAGTCAGGTTCTTGTGGTATGTCTGGCTGTAGACTACAGCCAGTTTTTTAAGGAGGATCCCATCTCGGTGCTGCTTCACCATGGCCACTATATTTTCCAGAACCTTCTCCATCTTGAGTAATGCTGTCTGGGGAAGAAGACACCACCATTAATGGGTAGACATTGCAAAGCATTTTTCCAATAGTCTGTGCTCTCAGTAATAAGCTACCACCAGTGTTATGTGGTTTACATTATGTGCTTTAAAACACATAGAGACATCCAACAGAGAATGATCATTAGTGCCAGAGAGGGAAGGAAAAAAATACTTAACACCATTAATTAGCAATTCTGGGTCTGAGTATCGTTTTAAATAATTTAATACTGGTGTCAATTAGAGAATGACTGATTGCCTGGGCTGTTATACAGATGCAATAAAAAGTAAGTTACCATTGTGAATAAACACAATCTATTAAACGGATGCCTGGTTGAGGTGACTCCAAAGGTGCAACACAGAATGCTCAGTGGAGTAAAAAAGAGAAGAAGCCCATTTAAAGGCTTAAAGGAATCATTGGAGCTGGTTAACATCTCTGTTCATGTGTCTGCCATACACAAATCAGGGCGAATGATTGTATGGAGCATTGTGTCCGTGGCAGGACGCCACAGAGGAAGCTGCTGCTCTCTAAAACAAAACACGACTGCGTGCCTGAAGTTAGCCAGTGAGCACCGAAACACTCCACAATGCTGCTAGGAAAATGTTTTGTGCACTAATGACGAAAGGTTGAATTACTGGGAAGAACATGCAACACGACGCATGGCAGTGCATGCCAAAATGAAAACATCATCACAGAATTCCTTCTGAACGCTGTGCAGGTCTGATCTGCAGCTACTGGAAACGCTTGTTTGAGGTTAGAGCTACAAAAGCAGGTTTGACCAGGTAACAATTACAAGGACTGACTTACTTTTTGCACCAGCGTAGTGAGCATTTAATGGGTGTGTTTAAATATGTAAAAAGATTATAATTGTATGCCTATTATTAACTAAAGCACGCTGTGTTTATCTGTACGTGTAATGTACATGAAGATCGGAACATTTTATGATCTTTAATGACCAATAGTACTTTTTTGAATATGAATAGATTAAAGCTGCTATTATCAATTCAATATCAATAGTTTTGTATAGACAATGGCTCTATGAAAGGGGTCATTCTTTAACCCACAGTGAATTACAGTTATCACCTGAAAATTAACTTAATTAATTACTGCTATAGTTGCTCTATAAGTGTTTACAGCTTTTTGTGCTGCCCCCAGGTGGCCAAAAAAAAAGCTGCTGCTACAAAAACTGTTGTGTTATCTGGGGGACTACGTACTGACTCTATAAACTCTTGCCAGTGCCACAATTATTGTTTTTTTTTTTTTTTTTTAAATTTTAAGTTCAAGTAATAAATAGTAACAGTTTATTAGGCTCATTACTAATGTCTGTTTGCTGCAGAGTTGTATTTACTTCTGGTCACTTCAACAAATCAACAAAATATAGAATTTGCCCAGGGGAGTCCAAACTTTTGCATACAACTATGCATACAAAGCTGACAACTCAACAGTTACAATGATACAGTCAACTGTCATCTGATACTAACCCGTCTTCTCAAATATAAAATCCATGTACTGTTGTTTAATTTTGTTAAACCATGGCATGTACATTACAGAAATAATTGTCAATGTAATTGTTGTATCAAAACATCAACCCTGCTATTCAGCCTTTGCATAACATTCCCCATACATACAGAAGCGCATGGATAAACTACAGTCAACAGTACAAATTTGCAATGAAGTATAAGCAGGAAGCAGAATTTGGGTCTATCTTACCTATTCTGTCAAATGAAAAGCTCTGTGGTTCATCTCCCTCAGAAGTTGAACTGCTGTATATGAACCAGCAACAGCCTTCCTGTTTCTGCTTATAAACACCCCCCCCCCCCTCCATCTGTGTTTCATTCTACGCAAAATCACAGAGAAATGAAACTGAAAGTCACAGGCCGGCTCGTTCAATTCTAAGGCTCATTGTGACCGACAGACACACTCTCATGTTCCTGGAAATGGTTATGCCACACCACGCAAGTAAAGCAAGAACAAGAGGCAGGCCCCAAAGCAGACAAAAACAGCTGAGTGCAGTAGAGCAGCATCCTGCCTGCATTTTGTGACCTATAGTACAGTAAACCTACGTGACTGAAGCACTAAAACAGTGTCTACTGAGACACAGACTTAATGACAGTATTTACCTAATGACGTGGTAATTAAATTACGCAAAACTGGACTGTAACGGGACATTAATGACAAAACAGAAGGGAAAACAAAATATGAGGAGCATGGGGGGGTGATCTGACTGAGGAGGGCAAAGGAAACAAAAAGTGGCCTTGAGTTTCACATTCCTGGTCTGTTCCAGTCGATTTGCCTCAGCTGCTGAGTCATCAACCACGTGACCTGATATCACTGACAGTCATATGTGGACATACCTGTACCTAAGGAAACAAAACAGAGGTTAGAAAAGTAACTTTGGTTCTGTGAAATCATGGTAACTGTGTGCTAACAAAATATTAGAAATATCTTCCGCCTCATCTCATTGAGTAATTGTGTTGCTGCTGCTTCCCAACTAACCAGAACGACTGGCTGAGAAGTACAGCGCACTACTAATCATAGTACATTTTGTGCTGTTTCATTTCACATCATTTCCTCCTTACTTTACTTAACTAAGGGTGATTATACAACTTGAAAAGGAACAGAGCATCGCCTGAGAAGCTGTTGCACAAACCTATGAGTGACAATGACATGATGGCAACCAGAAACGATACTGATAGTCTATTAAAAGAGTGCCCTGATACTATTGATTTGCATTGCTTAGCTGCTGTGTAATAGAGGATAGAGGTAATAGAGGAAATCCTTAAAGGACAACAAGCCACAACAACATACCTTGGTCAGTTTGTGACTATGTGGTCAGTGCATCATATCTTCTCTCTCCTCACAGTTAAGGCTGTGGTGTACAGCATGGGGATGGCATGGCTGGCAGCGGGAGAGAGACGGGCCACATACCTAATTCATCTGAGCAGAGTTAAACTGATGAGTTGAAACATTACAGCACACCTGCTGAGCAAAGTCTTGTCTTGTAGTGTGGAAGGGTCATGGCACATGACATGTATTGACCAACTGACTGATTTCCCACCTACAGTGAGGGATATACATTTATACCTATGTCTATGTATAGTATATTTATACTACTATAAATGTGAACTATATATCTCAATTACACTGCACTTCTCTTCCGTTAATTACTAATATACGAGCATAATTGGAATATCCCACTTATAAAATTGTATTGTATAGTATATAATGTAAAATGAGGGAAAATCTTATTACATTGTGCCTTTGTAATAACACAGGTAGTTTCAAAACAACAAACAGCTTCAGGCTCCTGTCGGACAGTGATGCAATTTAACTTATATAGCAGGCAAGCGCAGCAACGCGTTCCCGGCGAGGTGCGGTAGACCAACCGACGTTGCGTGATAGCTATACTTTAAAACTCAGTCACAACACTAACTTAAAAGCTGGTTAAGTGTGGCCGACTGACTCTCCAGCTACCTGTTTTTGTGCTAGACATTTCCCATTTGTTGCAGTTGTCGGGTGTGTGTCTTAGCCTTCATTCAACATCCTCAGGCTCTGTGCTGAAGGAATTCATCATAGAGCCAATGGGGCTAGTGGACCTGCTTTGCATGCTAGCTAACGTTAGCAAGTAATACCAGCAGTATAACGATATAACTTTACGTTAATCATATTAGTCAGCCAATAACGAGCCCGAAAATGACCCGTGTCACAGTATTTTCATTGCGGAATCTAAACACTGTTGCAATTAGGCGCCATAAGATACGAAACCAGCAAAACTCACTAACCTAACGATGTTTATATTGTTTGCCACTGCTAGCGGCTACCAAGCTAACCTTATGCTGCATTCAGGGATACATATCAAAGATCGTCATTCCGAGCTCTGTACTCGAAAAAGTGCGCCAGTAATAAAAATAAAAAAGGAATGCTCATGAATATCATTATTTCAGCCAAAAGTATAGTTCACCCGAGCTTTGTGTTGGTACATACTTAACGAAAAGCTTTATCTTTTTCCTACTTTTTGCCTATGTTTATCACGAGTATTGAGTTGTAGATGTACTCTACCTAATAAAATACATTATATAGATGTATTTCACTCAGTCCATATTACATCTCAACTATTTTTTATTGTCAGTGGTAGATTGGTCGCACACAAATAGTGAACTAAACTATCGAGTTTACAGGAATGAGACTTCCTAACTAAAGATTGCCTGTGGAGAGGTTTTTCTCACAGGCAGGGTGAACGCAGCATTGTGTTAAAAAAGTGACCAATATTTACCAGGACTGTAACTGTCTGCTGCGTGAATAAGTTAAATTATTGAACTAAAGCAGTACACAGAGGACAGAATCCTGATCTGACACATGATGTCGTCTTATTATTGGTTCCAGTATGAGAAAAACAGTGATTTGGGCTTCATAAACAAACAAACAAACCCTAAATCATGTGGCTCAGTTTTGTTTTTGTAAACTGCATCTAAGTTCTCCGCCTCTGACCCCCTTTTTCTTTTTTCTATTTGGTGTATTTTGCAGGAATGTTAAATGTGATGTAGATCACATCCAACAACAATGCAAGATACAAAATATAATGATGTATTAATTATTGAAAACACTTTTTGAACTTTTGTCTGGGCAATGACGAGGAGCAACAGAGAAGTTTGACATATTGAAGGCTTCAAAGTTTGACATATTGTTCTATCTTCTCTATCACAATAATTACATAATGAATTATATAATGAAACTAAAGTGCCCTGCAGTCTTGTCTGTATGTATTCATACTGTCCACACAGCCACACTGACACCTCCTGGACATTTTTCTTCTATAATTATTATTACTATTATTATGACAAATACAAAAAGATTGCATATGTTATACAACCAGTCTGCCTTGGTTCAGTTTGTTTTAATTTGTAATTAAAAATGAGAGAATTCAGCTGAACCAAACTTCCAAATCCAAGCAGACATGTACAAGTTCACTCTGTGCATACAAATGCATCTTTGCCACTGCCACATCTCTTTGTTGGAGAAATGACCTCGATTTACATCAAGTTTACATGTGATATACTTGCTCATTCATTTACTATTTAAGGTAAAGGTTAGTAAGTAATTCAAAGATTATTTATCTGACTTACTCTGTTGTGAATACATGAATACATTGCTCATAATATGTAGGAAATGAACCAATGGAATCAAAAAGGAAAGATTTTACAAGATTTATTTTGATTTATTTATTTTACACAGATTTATTTTTTAGTAATTTGTATATTTCAGTACAGGTGAGTGTGATATTACATGACATGCAAACAAAGATCAATGTGGCCGAACACAAACCAATGAGACAGTTTTAGGCAATCTGAGATTAAGGACTTATGTTTCTTAAAGACTGAAAACTGAGTAAAAGTATCTGGTGTTAACTGACAGATGAAAAGATTAATTCAAGAGTATAGTATATAAGACATACAGTTACTTATACAGTAATTAAGACTTCCTCAGGCAACACTGCTGGTTTGTACACACAGATGTTTCTGCACCATGGTATGTTGGAATGACTTTCATTAAGTATGTTCATCAAGTCTATTTTAGTCCCACACAAATTTATATTTGACATCTTTCATTTTGTCTTTGTAAACTGCATCAAAGTACTCTGCTTCTGCCACTGTTAGCTGGTTCTTCCAGTCTCCAGCGATTCCTGAAACACAACACACCACAAGAGGAATCAGATTACATTTGAATTAAATATTACAATTTGGTTATCAAGAAATACAGTATGTCATTTGCTACTGTGCGCACCTTAGCACTGTATAAGTAGTGATTAACTGTGGAACGGAAAGTGTACTGCCTCTGTATTGAAACACACCTTTTCTGAGAAATTCAGACTTTGTCTGGTCCATGAATTCACAAGGAACAATCGAGTAGTTTGACATGTCGTTCTGCTTCATGTTCTTGAACAAACATCTGTCTGCTATCTTCTCTATCACCTCAGTGTCCAGAGGTTTCTCCAAGAACTGAGAGATTCTGGTCACAGAGTCCTTCAGGTCCTGCACCAGAGAGAAACACAGCTCAGCTCATCTTCAGCCAGTGATTCTCACAGAATACAGCTGTGTAATTCCTGTCAGGTCAGAACTGTTTGGGAAGAGTAATTTTCGTAGGTCTCACCATGATCATTTCCTCATAGGAGATGTACATGATGTGCCCTCTGTCTTCAGCGCTCAGCCAGCCCTTCACATGATCAAACCATGAGCCAAACATAACTAGGAGGGAAAGAAAATCACAAGTAAGTGACCATCATGAGTAAACTAACTTTTTATAATGAACTAGAATCAGTGGATGGTTTCTGTCACTTACTGTATTGTGTAATGTATTATGAATAAATATTGTTCTTTGCATAGGTGTGACACTGAGCCCGACCTTTTCCATCAAGGAACTTGTGGAGGAACTCGCTCTGTGGGCCTGGGTTCACCAGGTAGGAGGCCATCCCATAATAATGAAAGGAAGATGTAAACACATCTTTGGGGTTCCTTGTGACATAGATGACCTGCAGCGATGAAATGACACACATTACTAATTTCAGAAGCTTTCAACACTCCTCCTTCTTCAGTCTTCTAACAGTGTGTGTGTGGTGTAGCCCTTGACATTTCAACTTGCTCTCCTTTAATTTACCACACAGCATTTATTCGACTTGTGTCATGGATCATTAAAGTCTTCCACCTGCCAGGAAATACAGTAAATTCTAATTCCTGTGATGTAAGTGAATACGACACCTTGGGGGTTTGAGTTTAGAGGACTTAACATGTTTGGAAAGATGGAATCCAGTCACACATACCTGGAAGCTTCACACCTCATGTGTACTAAATGGGCTTGACGACTTACCCTGTTATCTTTCTCACTGGTACGTACACATAGAGTTTTCTGACATCAACATCATTTTCAGCCAGAGTAACTGAAAATATCTGTGTGGCTGATATTTGAAAGCACCTGTGTGACTGTGCTATGGGGGTTTAACATGCAGCATGAGGGTGGATGACTAATATATAAAAGCAAGGGTGGGTATCATGCCCTTTTCATGGCAGCCATGTTTATATATCATGATGTAAAAGCATGTAGAGATGTAGTTACTCATTAGAACTAAATCATTGTTGATCTTATTTGTTTCACCTGTATTTGACATGTTATGAGAAGACAGATACCAATATCTATAGAGGTATCAATCGGAATATAGGAAATATCACATGTGGCAGATTTACCTTTGGCTTTACTTCAAAGAAGCCTGGAGGCATCATGTTGTAGTGGAAGTGAGTAGAAAACACACGAGGAGACAGCCTTTCATCTAGATTAAGGATGCAGGCCCGATGCTCCTCCAGCCAGGGCGCACGGTCCCAGTTAGGAAGAGTCTCAACGGAGGACGGGTCTCCTCCACTCAGGATCAGAGGAACAATCTCCTGCATCCAAGTCGTACCTAAACAACGAAAACTAGAGGTTTCCTGAAATGTATAGTTACACTTGTGATCCATTCCTGAATATATCCCTACTTCCGATTTTTTATTAAATTCCAACTTCCAAACTCCAAAATCACAATTTAGTTTTCTATAAATTGCATCATCCACATGCCACTTCATATCTAAACTAGGCCAAACTAACATCAGATACTTCATCACCAACATGCAGCAGCAGGTCTCATTCTTGAGTAATCAGAATTATTCAGTGGTGAAAAGTCAATTTACTAAAGTACTGTATAGTTTACATAAGCTACAGCATAATGTACAAAGATAACGGAAACAGGGTTCTTAGCATAATGAGTATGTGTACTTTTGATACTTGAGTACATTTCGACAACTTTTCCTTAAGTTATTCAGTCATTACACTTTGTTTATTCATGTTCCTGGTACTGCACCTTGTTCATCTCTGCGAAACTAACTACCTGTCTACTTTTTTTTTCCCCCAGTGCGCACTGATGATTTTACCACTCAGCACTTCAAACACGTTTCAAAAGATTATGCAAACATTATTCCTAACAATTAAAAATACACATGGAGAGAAAAGTCTTCAGTAAATGTAAAATGTCCCCGCTGACGCCTGACAGAAAACGAGTTGCGGCTCACCTGACTTGGGATATGTTACAATGACAATATCATCTGGGCGAAAAGTGAACTCCTCGTAGTATCTCAGGCTCTGTGGAGGGTGCAGACTCGAAGGCAGATAGACTCCTTTGTACAGCGTGTATAACTCAGCCTCGGTCATAGCTGGGAGCGCCTCGACTGGCTCCCGTCGGCTCCAGCTGAACTGTGGCACATTCACCTTTGCTGCTGCTGACTCGCCTGCGGTATCTCTCGCCTCTTCCGGTCCCTACCCCGCTCTCCCTTGCCCTGAAGAAACAGATTTTTTTTCAAAGGACTGCAATAATTGACGGAAGTGGTGCTGTCAGACCCCGTGTATTATTTCAGTAAGATAATATGGACTCTTTAAAGTGTTGTTAATGTGGAACAGGTTGATTTGAACATACATAAAGCTGCTTAGTTCCTGTGTTAAAGTTGTGTGGTTATCAGCAACAACACATGAGTTTTCAGCAAGGCTCTCCACCACTCAGATGTCACCCTACAGTTAAAACAGGAACTGAAACTTTCACCTTTTTTCAGGGGCCACACTGAGAAGCAACAAGTTGTGGTTTATTTGCATAAAACCAAAGCCACAAAAAAGTAGCCTGGTTCCACACCTCTGAATCACTGCCAGCACTGAATGTCTTTGATTTGTTCACATGATCAATAAACAGTAAATCAATAATCAGATGAAACAAAATGACACTTCAGTCAATAAAGCTGTTTATAGGGGAGACCAGGTCCTGGTCCCCCGAGATACTACGAGGAGTTCACTTTTCACCCAGATGATACTGTCATTGTAACATATCCCAAGTCAGGTGAGCTGCTCAGTTCAACTCGCTTTCTGTCGGGCGTCAGCGGGGACATTTTACATTTAGTGAAAACTTTTCTTTCCCTGTGTATTTTTAATTGTTAGGAATAATGTTTTGACACATTATTTGTTTGAAATGCTGAGTGATAAAATCATCAGTGCGCATTGGGGGGAAAATAAAGTAGGCAGCCGAGCCCTAATAAAGCCGTCCTGTGGACTGACTGTCGGCCGGTGACTGTATCAGAGGAGCCTAAACACTTTTATTCAGGCAATAATGCTTTATGTCACTCATCTGTCTGCCAGTAGCTTTAGGGTAACAAAAATCTCAGATCACTGGTCACAGATTCACAAGAGGGCCGCAACTATCTGACCATCACCCAGAAACAGTGCTATCGTCTAAGAGATTTGAGACACAGCTTAATATAAACTTAGTTCCAAGTTCTTTCAGCCAGATGTCGATGTAGTTTCACAGAGATGAACAAAGTGCAGTACCAGGAACATGAATAAATAAAGTGTAATGACTGAATAACTTCAGGAAAAGTTGTCAAAATGTACTCAAGTATCAAAAGTACACATAGTCATTATGCTAAGAACCCCGTTTTCCCTGTTATCTTTGTACATTATGCTATAGCATATGTCAACTATACAGTACTTTAGTAAATTGACTTTTCACCACTGAATAATGATGATTACTCAAGAATGAGACCTGCTGCTGCATGTTGGTGATCTGATAGTTTAGATAGAGACACAATTTATAGAAAACTAAATTGTGATTTTGGAGTTTGGAGGTTGGAATTTAATAAAAATCGGAAGTAGGGATATATTCAGGGATGGAGAAGTTAACCTTCAAATCTCCATTCTGTTCTTTTTTGTTGTTGCTGTATACGTATAAGTGTGCAATTTATAAGTGGTGCTCCATTCCATAGGGATTATTGCAAAATAACAACCCATAATGACAGCTAAATCAAAAGGATGAAATAGGGAAAAAAAGTGCATTAGTCACAAGAGTAACTACACATTTCAGGAAACCTCTAGTTTTCGTTGTTTAGGTATGACTTGGATGCAGGAGATTGTTCCCATCCTCCGTCCTCTGTTGGTTTTTCTTACTTTCAAAATGATTTTCTCTCTCCCTGAGAAGGATGATGAAAACCCCCTTCCTTGACCAGAAATGGACATCTGGAAGGAGCACGGGACTGGGAAATTCTGTCTCATGTCGGCCAGCGGCTTACAATACCAGCGGAAACATCCATCTCCACTCTAAGACCAGACCTGGTGCTATGGTCCCACATTCTGCACACTGTCTACTAAACAGAATTGACAGTGCCACGGTAGGATGCCACGGACAAGGCCAATGAGATGAAGGGGCTGTGGTATACTGAGCTGTTTGTTCCTTATTCTTAGTTTGTTCCTTATTCTAGTTTTATTGTACCTATTGTATTTTTCTTTGCCTTTAACTTCTGTGATCTTCCGAGCTGGTGCAACGAAATCTCGTTCATTATACAAACTTGGAACGTAAAGTGATGATGAGGAACTGCACACACATAGTGTACACACACTCTTTGGAATCATTCCAGCAGAGCTGCAGGAGCATCAGCATACGTGAACAGAGAGCGTTCACCACACCCAAAAGATTTTTGCCTTTTGTGTGTTTCTGTGTATGTGTGTGTGTGTGTGTGTGTGTGTGGTAGATCAAAGGCTGCGGTGCCACACTTCAGTAGACAGCTGCCACCGTCTAAGTTACTCCAGCTGCTGATATTTGGCTCATTTTTTGCTTTCAGTGAACGGTGAACGTGCCACAGTTCGAGGCGCTTCCAGCTATGACCGAGGCTGAGTTATACACGCTGTACAAAGGTGTCTATCTGCCTTCACGTCTGCACCCTCCAGAGAGCCTGAGATACTACGAGGAGTTCACTTTTCGCCCAGATGATATTGTCATTGCAACGTACCCCAAGTCAGGTGAGCTGTCACTGTCACTGAGATTTTTTTCTGGGTTGTAAACCTGCCATGACTATACCAGTGATGTCAAATGTAATGTGCTGTGTCACCAGAAATGTACATATTACATTTCGGGCTTTAAAATAATGCAAGCTTTAAAATGACGACAAGATTAGTTATCAGCAGCTCCCAAATTCCTAGTAATGTTATACCCTCCCTCATCATTTACTACCTCACTAACACTAACCCAGCTCTCTAATGAGGATAAAAACTGTTTTTTTATTTTCATAAAGGTACCATTTCAAGAGTTCTGAAACTGTAACATTTGTTTTCAAAATTCCTAATACTGTGTTCATGTTTTTTTTGGCAGTTTATTGGCTATGGACATCTGTGCATTTTAAAAAAAGAAATGTCAAGAGATACAAAAGGGAAAGCTATCAGGACAACAGGAAGGCGTAGTTAACTGATGCTTACTGTCTTGTTTTGTTAGTTCCTAAACTACAACTGGGACATACATGTAGTTTCTGAATAACTACTCTATGTCCAGTTGTGTGCAAAAGTTTGGCCATCGCATATTTTTTTGCCCCAACAACAAACAGACATTAAAAACAGTTTTAAAAGTTTTTTAAAAATTACAAGAAACAAAAAGAAAGAAACTGTAGCATGTGCAAAACTTATCAAACATTGTGCAGTACTTTATTACATTTACTATTTACTTTTTAACAACAGATCAACAGATTTCAATAAACCTTTTTTATTTAGGCACGACCTGGATGCAGGAGATTGTCCCTCTGATTGTGAATGGAGGAGATCCGGCCTCCGTTGAGACTCTTCCTAACTGGAACCGTGTTCCCTGGCTGGAGCTGTTACAGACCTCCAAACTTAACCTTGAAAAGAGGCCGTCTCCACGCATGTTTTCTACACACTTCCCCTACAATATGATGCCTCCAGGCTTCTTTGAAGTAAAGCCGAAGGTACAGTTTGTGTTAAGGAATTCACAGTGGCAGCAAATAAGCTCCAGTTCCTGTGATGCCATTGAATTCGACAGACACAGAGAAGGTTTGAGTTTAGAAGACTGAACGTGCAAGGTGTTTTTACTGCAGCTGGCGTCATCAGAATTTACTTTGATCTGTTGGTGTTAAAACATCTCAGAACAGCTACAGTCAAACAAAAGAGAAGCTTTTTAAGGTAATAGAAATATGAAAAAAGAAAAAGCAATAAAGGCTGATAAAGATTAACAAAGATTGATAAAGATTAGTGATGGTGTGTTAGTGTACTATGATCAAAGTTCAATTTAGGCTGTGTAACTATCAGATACTACTATGAGCTATTAGGAGAGAATGAAGTCAACAATGCACAAACTGTTGGCACAGTTATGGACCTGGACATAAATAAATATCAGGATAAATCAATAATAACACAAACAAACATGGGTGACTATACGGAACATTGAAATGTAAACGTGTAAATGTGTGTACTTGTATGCCAATGCCAGTTCAGTGTAGAGTGTGGAGCAGGCCTAGTGCTGTAGAGAAGAAACACTTCCTGTGTCTTGCAGTTCTGGTCCTAATGGACCCCAATGTTTTTCCAGAAGGTCAAAGAGGAGTGTCCATGGTGGCTGCGACAAGTCCACCACGTTTCTGGGTCCTGGAGGTGTACAAGTCCTGACACACTGGCAAGTTGCAGCCAATCAACCATTGTCCTTAGCCATGGCAGCAGGGAACCACACAGTAATGGAGGATCAGTAATTAAAAGCACCAATGGGTCAGGGCCTTTAAAAGTAATGGTTCAAGAACAGGGAGGTCGGTTTGGTTTGCAGGGGAGGAGAGGACAGGTCAGTCATCAATCAAGACTGAAAAAGGAGGAGTGTTGACAGCTCCTTAAATGAATAATGTGGCATTTCATCCCTGCAGGTCATCTATGTCATGAGGAACCCCAAAGATGTGTTTACATCTTCCTTCCATTATTATGGGATGGCCTCCTACCTGGTGAACCCAGGCCCACAGATCGAGTTCCTCCACAAGTTCCTTGATGGAAAAGGTCGGGCTCATTGTCACACCTATGCAAAGAACAATATTTATTCATAATACATTACACAATACAGTAAGTGACAGAAACCATCCACTGATTCTAGTTCATTATAAAAAGTTAGTTTACTCATGATGGTCACTTACTTGTGATTTTCTTTCCCTCCTAGTTATATTTGGCTCATGGTTTGATCATGTGAAGTGCTGGCTGAGCGCTGAAGACAGAGGGCACATCATGTACATCTCCTATGAGGAAATGATCATGGTGAGACCTACGAAAATTACTCTTCCCAAACAGTTCTGACCTGACAGGAATTACACAGCTGTATTCTGTGAGAATCACTGGCTGAAGATGAGCTGAGCTGTGTTTCTCTCTGGTGCAGGACCTGAAGGACTCTGTGACCAGAATCTCTCAGTTCTTGGAGAAACCTCTGGACACTGAGGTGATAGAGAAGATAGCAGACAGATGTTTGTTCAAGAACATGAAGCAGAACAACATGTCAAACTACTCGACTGTTCCTCGTGAATTCATGGACCAGACAAAGTCTGAATTTCTCAGAAAAGGTGTGTTCCAGCTGCCCAGTTAGCTCAGTTGGTAGAGCCCGAGACTTAATCTCTCGGGGTTGTGGGTTTGAGCCCCACTCCGGACAGCACCACCTCCCATGGGCTCACCGCCTGTGGGAGGTGCCATAGGACTTTGGTGCATTGTGGACTGGGTGGGAGTTGCCCCCATGACCTGGGCCTGGACCCAGATAAGCAGCAGATGATGATGATGATGATGATGATGATGATGATGATGATGATGATGATGAGGTGTGTTTCAATAAGCTGGATGCAGCCAATAGAGCCAACCAGACTATCTTAATGAATAAAATCAGTGGGGAATGACTGCTGTATATACAGCAGCAAATTACTTGCTTTATTTCTAGATAGAAAAACAGAATAGTTCATTCAAAATAAGGACACATCTCATTATTCTAATCTGATTCCTCTTGTGGTGTGTTGTGTTTCAGGAATCGCTGGAGACTGGAAGAACCAGCTAACAGTGGCAGAAGCAGAGTACTTTGATGCAGTTTACAAAGACAAAATGAAAGATGTCAAATATAAATTTGTGTGGGACTAAAATAGACTTGATGAAACACCTGGAAACAGAATATATAGTTGATTGACATATATAACGTACATGTATTTCCTGTCTGTCTTTGCTTTGAGGGGGAAGGAATGAGGGTTATTGTTTTAGCCAGAGTGGCACTTCCAATTGAATCTTCTACCTCAAGACTAATCTTCTACTAGTGTCCATGTGTAACCCAACAGCGTCTCTGTCTCCATGCTACACATTAACTTAGCCGAGCTTGTTCATCCAAACAAACCTGAACAGACCTTTAGGATTCTTTTTTTTAATGTAGTGATTATGTAAACACTGAAACAACATTTAAACACAAATAGAATATGTATCAAGTACATAATATAAACTGCTTTTTTAATCAATGGCCTTGTTATACTTAGAAAAGACGAGGCACATACTCCAGCTTCAGTGGTTTTTCCCTGTTAAAGTGAGCTATTGTTTTGCCCCACTAACCCAGTGGTTCTCAAATTTATGTGAAAGCCATGCCGTATGTTTGCTGCTTGGCCAAAAAAAAAAAAAATAAAAATAAAAAAAAAAATAAAAAAAAAAAAAATATATATATATATATATATATATATATATATATATATATATATATATATATATATATATATATATATATATATATATATATATATATATATATATATATATATATATATAATAAAATAAACCTTGAACCTGTGTGACTTTTTGCCACAGTGGTTTGCAGTCAGTGGTTTAACATTTGTAACATTATTAAATTTGAGTTAAATTGCAAATACAGTGCAACAGCTACAGTTCCTCTATACAGTGGCATTAAAACAGTAAAATCTAAATATTAATATTAACATTAATAAGCTTACAGTACAAATAAGAAGGAGAAACCATCAGGCCAATGAAGACACACTAAAAATGTGACAGTATGTTTTTATGTTTCATTTAACATTTAACAGTTAGTCTAACACTTATCAACAACATGTAACAAACATCACATGTCCACTCATTTTGTCCAGATGATGAATAAAAAACAAAACAAAGTCAGAAATGGCAGTGACATTAGGCCTTAGTTAGTGCTTGTTACTGTTTAAACAGACAAATGACAAACAGGTAGCGCAGCATGTCATTTTATAATGTGAGACGTCCATGTAGGCAGCTCGAACGTTAAAGGCTTTGAACACTGAAAACACATTTTAGCAGGGATGTCTGAAATCTGAAGCCGACCCCGACTCAACCATACCAGACACACTCGTCTCAGGCTGAAATCAAAATGCCTGCATCACTACATCAGCAATTACTATTACGCTATTACAATGTAAACTACAGGCAGGTGACACATGAAAGGAGAAAATGAATGATGAATAAATATGTGGAGAAACACCATGAATCCAAACAGGATGAGGACCCACTCACTTAATGAGTGTTATAATAAGTGATGTCAATCATTTGTTAAGGTCTTCATACTCACCAGATGTTGGTATTACACAGCACTCTCCACCACTGAGGTCACAGACTGGGAGGATCTATAATGAGTAGCACTGTGGCTGTTCTGGAGGCTTGTTGTGGAACAACATTTTAACATGCTTTACGTGGCGTGTCCTTTAATTTGTCACCTGCCTGTATATGGCTGTAAAATGACACTGAGCAGCTAAAACCTGGTGCTCAGTCCAACCAGGACAAAGCTCATTTCATAGTGCATTTCTGGCTTCTCAAAAACCACGTCCTAAAATCAAGGTCCATACTTATGATAAAAAGCTTGTATGTTCAACAAGCTCTCATGGTCAGCTTTAAGTGCGCTTGTGATTAAAAAACAAAAAAAATGCAGTCAGCATTCTGCCTGTACAGCCTTGGCCATCCAGTCACATCTGGTCACCAGTAACCTCAGTCTGTCGCCTGATGACTGGATCAGCTCCTTTCCACTGACAGAGACAAAGCGGAGACAGAGAAATGGACAAAATGTAAAAAAATAACAACAAATCATATTCAAATTAAATTTTAAATCATATGCTTCTTCAGATCTGGACTTAAATCGTCCTCACCTCTGGTAGTCCAGTCCAAGCAGACTGACTCCATTAACAGCCAGGATCCTGTCTCCTGGCACCAGCTTCTCACACCGGGCTGCAGGAGAGTCTGGGACCACTGCACGGATGAAGATGCCTTTCACCTTCAAGCAAGTGTCCTGGAAGACCAGGTCAAAATGTCACTTCCCCAGCAGTTTTAATTGCCTTTGAGCTAAATGCTAACAACGGTAATCATGTTTACCATGTTCACCATATTAGTTAAGGGTGTTAGCATCATGTCTGATGATGGTTATTTGGTTCTTTCACCAGTTCAGGTGACAAGTCATAGATGAGATATGAGCCCTTTACCATAAAATCTGCAAAAACTAAAATCGTTATAGCTTCACTGGACACGTGGACACATGAATAATGTCATGTTGGCCACAGTGTGACCAACATGACACATTCACAGCCGTGAATCTGATTGTTCTTCCATCCTTGTAGATTCAAATATTTCTCTCCGCCATAGAGGGCAAGGCTGAAAACTGGTCTTTCCCTGCCTGTCTGACTCTGAATTTATCTTGTTCACTCACCCTCGTGTCAACCAGAGCAAGGCCGAGCCCTCGTTCGCCTCGCTCCAGCTCCAAGCTAAAAACCTCATCGTTATTGTCATCGTAATGGTCATCCTCCTCCTCCTCCTCCTCATCTTCCTCCTCCTGCTCCTCCTCTTCCTCTTTCAGTTCCACAATCCTGTTCATGCTGGGACAGTCTGATTTCAAACGGTCTGCTTTCAGTGCAGCCAGACATTCAAACACTAATCCACCTACGACAGAAAAAAAAAGAGGACAGGCGTTCAGTTCATTATCAAGCACAGGAAAACCTTTAATGGTTATGTCTTTCTATACCTTCATCATGGACAGCCACACCGGAGGACCAGGGAGCTGTCTCACCGTCAGCCTTCATCCATTTATCCTGGCCTGCCTTCACCAAATCAGCAGGATCCATGATGTGGGGGGTGTTGGGCGGGGTGAGGAGACAGGTGGGGTCCAGAGCTGACCTCCTCACCTCACTGTTCTTTGCCTCATTGATCTGCAGCTCCAGATGTTTTAGCTTCTGAGACAAAAGCAAGGCGCCACAGGAACTGAACTCATCCAGGTAGTGGGTGGTGAGAGGAGAGGGTGGTGATGGGGGTGATGGAGGTAAGGCAGAAGATGTAAGGAGGCCACTCTGGGTGATTAGAACAAGAAGGATAAATTGAAACTGTCTGAAATGGTATGCTAAGTGGTATGGTATCTGATGAAGCCCCTTGGATAGAAATGTCTTCCCAGACAAATACAGGTCCAGTTGCCTTCGATTCAATTTGAGAGAGAGAAAATTGCTCAGTTAAACATCATGTTAAACTCTAAAGGCATAAATGACATTTTTTTTTGTACCTGGTGCTCTCCAGTAGCTGTACCCTCAGTGGACTGTGGCTCAGAGAGTGAGTGGATAAATGCTTTGAGCTCATCCAGCTGTTCCCTTAGGGCTGAATCTGTTACTGCTCTCCTCAGTTGGAACTGGTAACCCCTGTCAGGCAGCACCAGCGGATGGTGGGTGTCAAAACTCTCCAGGATATCAGCTGAAGAAGGAAGGGAATATATTGCATTAAGATAAAATTTCCAAGAAATGAAAGATTAAAAACTGTATATTAGAATCTCTGAGATAATCATAATGATTGGTGTTGTAAAGTGAGGCACCAGACAATCTCTCACCGGTGTTATGAGCTGCTGCTTTGTCCTGCACTGATGGAGTCCATGTGTGTTTGCAGGAAGACCCTGGGCTGTACAGACTCAGCAGGTGGTTCAGCTGGGCTGGACTCAGGGCAGGGTAGTCAGCCCGCAAGGATGTCCAAGATTTCTGCATACACACATACACACACACACACACACACACACACACACACACACACACACACACATACACACACACACACACACACACACACACACACACACACACACACACACACACACACACACACATTATTTTATACTAATTTTTTAAATCCCAAATATCTCATTTAAGTCAGAACAGTTCTGATTTTTCAGCGTACCACACATGAACAGTGTGGTTTCTTCTTTAGCATCCGTATCCCCACTGTTGGCCTGAAGAGGGAGTAGTTGTTCTACTTAAATTATTTACAAGGTTTAAAGGGAGGATTTATCTCTTTCATCACCCAAGGTTATAGTTTCAGAATGTGATTTTTTTTTAGTTCAGTTCAGTGGTTTAGTTTAACACTGTATCATAAATCAGTGTACACTGTATTGTAGTCTGAAACATCTGCAACAGATACACAAATACTTCTTTTGTTGTCATGATACTTTTGCCCCTGAGACTGTCAGAAAGTTGCTGATTTAACTCTGAGTAAAAGTCAAGGTTGTAGGTTGCAGTAAGTGTATATCAAAATAAAAGTCTGTTTGTGATGAACTGCAAATGACACGGCAGACAAACGTGATGGATTTAGAAAATCCAGCAGAAAAAAATCACACTCAGTGTTACACCCCTGTTATGTCTCTTGTGATTAGTTGTAGTTGGGTAAATCTAACTCTGTGTGTGTGTGTGTGTGTGTGTTTACCTGCAATAAATTCTTTCTAGGTGTGGCCAGCAGATTGATAGCTGAAGAGAGTGTGTGTGTGTGCTCCAGGGCCGGTTCTCCCTGTCCAGCTGCATGGGCCCAGTCCAGGAGCAAGTCAAGGTTGGCCCGCATTCTCACGCCTCTGGACCACTGGTAGAAGCCTGGCTCTGAGCCTTTGTACACATCAGGAGAAAATCATCTTTCAAATGAATTTCTTGTTCATTTACTTGGGTTTCTCATCATTAACGTCTACAGCAAAATGTTTTTCTTTGTCTTTGGAAATGAATGTTATAAAATTAAATTAATTAAATTATTGTGATATATACGTAAAGAAGACCGAGCGTTTGCAGCCATGCTAGCTGCTGGGCGAGGTTGTTCTTGTGCACAGCAGTGTCCTGAGCTCAGTCCTTGCAACAGTATTTCTTGCATGTTGATGTTTAGCTGTTTTAACTGGCAGCAAACACAAGTATTTGTTAACAAATACAAAGTATGGTATAAACAGAAAATTTGGCTTGATGACGGCGTTAGGTGAAAGGGCAGGGGATCAAAGTTTTTACGAATCATGCACTCAGACAACATCTGTGTTCAGTTTCAGATAATACCTTCAATAGTTGTTTAGTTATTTCATATTTTTAGTGGACACATGGATATGGGCATGAACAGTGAAGTGACTCTAGTGATGTAGGAAAATGTCCCTTTTTACTTCTTTTGACTTCATTGTTATGTCTTTTGTCCTAGTCAGGATCCTGTAGGAAAGATGACTATGGCTGCAGTGATCTGATTGGTCAGTGGTTTGGCTGTTGATGCATTTTGGCATCAGGCTCCTGATACACTGTCAAAGTAATGCACCTTATATAATGTAGGTTTGGATTTTACATACAGTACATATAATATTACACAGTACATATGAATGCACTGGATGTAGGCTCTCGTGCACTGGTACCTCTCTCCATGAGTGAGTTGACGAGCGATGCGTTGATGAAGTAGAAGAGGTAGCCAATGAGCTGAGAGGAAATCTCTGGATGGAGCTGGCAGTCTGAGAGCAGTATCCAGGTCTCATTCAGGACTTCCAAGACCTGCTGGATCTCACCAGGGACCTGCAGTCCACCACTACCCAGGACCCGAGCACTCTCACCAGTCACCTGCTGCTGGTCAGGACTCTCCCTGAACGGGTTGCAGTCCAGAAGTCCAGGTAGGATGGGGTACAGGACCTGACGAGACAGAACTGCTGTCATGAAGGGGACTGTGCAGCTCAGAGTGACTCACTCATCCATGTGGAACTGCAGATTGTTGACAATTCCTGTGGGTCAATCTGAGGTTGGAAAAGTTAACGCTGTGCGGTGGATGTTCTAATCACTGGAATAAACTAAAACATGTAACCCTCTAACCCAGATTTCAGACCACCCATTCTGCCTCTACCCCTCTCTGTTTCTCACACTGCAACATAAGCTGATATAAGATTAGTTTGACTCGACCAGCAATCTTAGATATAAAGGGAGATAGTTTGTAACATTTCCCCTCTTTCAGCCAAAGGTCCCCGCTGCTCCTCAGAGCGAGCCCAGACAACGATGGCTTTGTTCGGGTTAATTGTGCACAGACATCCCCTTTCCTCTCCAATCTCGCGCTTACACCCACCAAGCTTCCGAGGCCCTCGCCAGCCGTAGATCCACATTCCTAAAAAGCTGAATATGGCTCATGTGGGCTTGGCATGGCTCTGCAACAGGACTGCTGAGTGAAGGGTTCTGGAGGAATCCACCCCGAGCAGATCGGCTTACATTTACTGTAAGGCCCCGCGGCCAGGGCAGGCTGAACACGAACAGTACAACATAACAGACACGGCTGCCGTCGCGTATGAGACAATGGAAATGGGTGAACATTAAGCCAGATAATCTTGCAGTGTTTCTGGTTGGAAAATTTTGCTCAGCAGAACCAAGTCAGAGAGGATTCATTCATTCAATAATGCTGGATTCTGGGATCACCACATGCATCCATGGCACGAATTCTCCCACAGTCGAAAACATAAAGTGTGTATTCTGCGTTGTCTGCTCATTTGTGCATTCATTGTGACAGACAAATAAACGCACAGTCTGACCGCAAGCCCGTTTAAGTGAGTCTGTATTCATCACGACATGTCTTCAGCTGGAATAGCTGCTCACCAGTGGCGCCTTTTGTTTTCTATTCCACAGCAATTACAGTGACATCGGCCGGACGAGCATGAAATAGCCCAAGATAAACAGAGATTTAAGAAAATGTTACCACTTCAGTTTTGATTTAGATCTGAATTTGTACTGAATATGGCAGCGTTAGTGTCATTGTCTGTCTTGTAAGTTGGACAAAAAAAACTTCTGCTCCATCTATTTAATTCTTCTCCTGTTTATACCTGAGAACATTAATATGCCCCCTGCAAAGACTGAATCCTGGGTCAGACTGGCTATACTACATTAATAAATCACTGTGTCATCTCTTTGCACTCGTGAAGTGAAAGGATAAATGCTATTAGGCCTTGGCCAGGTTACTCCCTGGCTTGACACTGGTGACTTTACCACATTCCTCTCAAATTCTGGTCTGTCAGTCCAGGAGAGATGTGAATCGGAGCCTGCTGTGAAGTGACAGCCATGATGGATGACACAACATGTCTGGATTAACTGGTGAGACCAAGAAAAACTGAAGCTATGTCCGCAAAAAGCCTCCTACATCTGAAAATGTTGCTTAGAAGTTAAAACATGAATCCAGCGTTTTTGTAAAGATCTCAGTCTATACTGAAAAACAACTAAACACAGTAAACATATTGTACAAAATTAAGACCATACTTTGACTTTTTTTTTTTTTTAAATTGCTTTAGTTTATAAAATATATTGTGTAAAGAAATGTGTAATTTTACAAAAACCAGAATATATAATTTGTAACAACCAAACTGCAGTGATCTGTTTCCTGTCATTTAAAATCCACAATCACCAAAGATTTTAGTCATCAGGTCAAAATCTTCATTTTGTCCAATATTTTTTCATGTTCATAAATTACTGTCAAAACCTGCGCTGTATAATACTGGATAAATCAGAAGTATAATCCCTCTTTCCTTCTTTTCCAGGCCTTCGAGACCTTAACAAACTCATGATCATCTGTACGCCACAATATTTCAGGGTTTTGTTGAGTCATTTCATGGAAAACTCAGCCTCTCAGGCACAGAGCTCATGCAGTCTGTCTGTTTTCATCCTAAATATTTCAATCCTCTGCCATTTTAATCAAGTGATTCCACAGTTAACATTTAACATTTCCATTGTACTGACCCTGGTTCCCAGCCCATGTCTCCCTGAACTGCTGGCAGGGGAGTAAATCTGTGAACTCCTAAGTTGCCAGGAGAGGGGAATTCAGACTATAATGTAAAGTGTCAACTGAACATCAAATATAAATTAGGTCCTGCAAGGTAAAACTTCATGGACATACCATATTATTTTTCTGGATTATTTATGGATTTACTGACAAACCACATCTGGAAGTCATTTGCGTGGCCAGGCAGACTTGTTGAGAAAAATGTATGCTGTCTGAGAGCAGGTAGTTAGATAACCACATCCTCCTGCACTGACCAAAAAATGTGCTGTCTCAGATTTGCTGGACACCAACTATTAAGGAATTCCTATAGTTTCCTCTTTACAGATACAGTGTCATATCACTGCCTTCCTTCCTGCATGGGGAAAGGCACAGAGTCCATCTGAATTCCAAATGGCAGGACATATGAGACACTGGGTTGGCTGCTGCCGTCAGACCAGCGTTGCGCTAATGGTTTCTCTGATGTGGCTCTGGTCTTGACATGGCTTCCTTTTTGCTCTGGCCCTGTGCTCATCAGTTGGGTATTGCTGGTTTGGAGCTTCCTGGTCATAAGACGAGCTTCACATCCACCTATAGGCTGTCAGCTTTGTTTTGTAGTTCAGTTCAGCTACTGACTGAGAACAAAGACGTACGAAAACGTGTAAGATTACGCGTCATTGTACGAAGTTAAATAGATCGCTCTCCTTATTATTATTTTTTTTGGTCAGTGTTTTAACCCAAACCCACACAGCTCCACTGGAAATTTATCTGAAACTTTCCTAGCACAATTCCATATAATGGGTGTGGTGCTTCAGTGGAACTGCACCCAACTGGATACTGTGGTTACAATGGAATACCATATTCCCTTTTTCCAAGTGATACTCTGCGAGAAAATGACATGAATTTGTATAATCAAATTCAGCTTGTAAAGCTAAGCTGTTTACCTCTACAGATAGACAGCCTGTACGAAGAAGAAATGTTTAGATATCCCATGAAGTCAGTAAACCTAACTCTAAGCAACCATAAGGAATTCACTGTACTACTGCACAAAGTCATAAGGTCTGATATTTTCAAACAATTTCCTATTTACATGTCCAGCAGATGCAGAGCTACATCAGCTGTCATCTGGAGTCTCTTGCCAGCTGACGAAGTGCAATATGTGGACGCACATCTGGCCCCTCCTGCTGAAACACTCAGTGGAGCTGGAGAGTCAGGTAATAATTCTCTGTGGGTTTATTACGAGGAGCAGTCATTACTGTTTGGGAACCATCTCCTCCCTCCCTCTGTCTTTCAGTATCTTACACAGACAACACGTTCCTGTGTGTGACAGTTTTATAAAGTAAAACGTCTTATTTTTCTATTTTTACAGCAAACATCTCGTGACAGCTGATCAACTCGAATATTCGAGGCTGCAATGCAGAGCTTCCTTAGCAACACTCGATTCCTTCATCCTCCCCCAAAACACACACACACACACACAAAGGCCCTTGGTGTCCTGTCTCCCTCCCCTGTCATAATGCCCCCAGTGTGGTGTGGCAGTGTGGCCGGTCCGTCTAGTAGAAAGCTGTCAGAGCAGCTAACTGGGCTCTTTATTCTCAGCCCGTCTCTAATTATTTTCTTTTCTTAAACTACACATCACAACCAGTGAAAGGGCCAGATGGAGCCTGGTTACATGTTTCTCCCTTGGCCAGAAAATGTCAGCTAAGGTAGATATTTACCTTCCCATGGAAGAAAGTGTTATACAAATAGATGCACATCATTTCCTCGAAAACAAAGGTCCAGTGTAATAAACTCCTCTAATTAAATAACACACAGACACACACCTATTTAGATGCTGTGTATCTTCCACCTGAGTGCTTGGTCATCCTCTCACCTTGGTGATGTAGTACACACACTGCTGGAAGGCGAGCATGGTGACCTCCTCCAGGACGGCCATTGTTTCTTCACTGGCTGAACGGACACAGGACAGACGAAGTTCCAGCAGGGCTGAGAGGCATATGCACACAGATAATAATAAAAATATCAAATGTATCTTAAAGTTGTACAAGATATGTAACTTGCACGTTTTGGCAGGAAGATAGAAAAGTAAATGTTGGTTGGACTAGAAGAAGAAGATGGAGAAAAAAAATGTTACTGGTGAGCTGGAAAAATGTTTGTATTTTAGATCTGAACTTTCAGTCCACTACTTTCTGAGCACCCTTTCATAGCTGCAACCAACCCTCCAAACAGAAATAACTTTCAGCAGGATGCTTGTCACATGATCACTGTTTCTCATACAAAGCTCAGCAGGTGACTAACCTAAGCTCTCCACCTCCTTGCTCTCATCCTCTTCCCTCTGTTCCTCCTCCTCCTCCTCTCCCTGCTCCTTTCTGGTTCTCCACTCCAGAATAAGAGGCAGCTGGTTCTGGATGAACTGCAGCAGCTCCAGGCTGTTGGACATCCACACCACCAGGGGGCGGAGTCCTGAGATCACCTCATACAGGCTGAGAGGCTGGAGGTCCTCTGCGTTTGAGCTCTCACCACTGACACTGCAGGACAGAATAAAAGATGTGCAGTGTTGTCTATGAACTTTAAAATAAGTGATTGTCGGAAAAAAAAGTGAGGTGCACCTACACTTCAGGTTGAACTGTAGCCAGATCTTTAGTGTGCTCCTGTAAGACAAAGCAAACCAAGGCTTTGTAAATCAATACAGAAAATAATGAAAACAGTATGCATTTATAAGAAGAAGGAAAGCAATAAAAAAAGCAGGAAGTTTAAAAAAAAGTTTAAAAGTAACTATAACTCAAGAAGGAAAGAGTTAAATATTAAAAAAAAAAAAACTACTGTGAATTAAAATGTTCGAGTGAGTTTTCAGTAAGATTTTCAGCAATAGACTCCGTATTCTGAAACCCTGAGGCAGTTTGAGCCACATCTTCAGCATCTTTAATGGAAAACAATGGAGCACTTTATAGTCTAGACTTTCAAACAGCCAGTAAAAACCAAAGTCCTCAGGCTGCTCCAGGCTCAAAGACAGCTAAAAAGGTCTTAAAGCCAGAGCCTTAAAAATAATCACGGAGTCTTCAAATAAAGTTTAAAATTACATAACGTGGCTGGAGCGACTTGGCAAAATTAAACTGTAGGCTTCACTGACTTCTGTCTTGTGTATTTATGCTGTCATCTTTAAGTACCAATCAGGTACAGTGCAGATATCAGACAACACAGCGTTGTTACGGTGAATGCTTTAAAAGTTGCCTACATCCAGCAGACACTGAGCGACATCAGCATCTTCAGCATAAAAATGAACCACCTGATGAATGTGACGAGGTAAAAGACACTGAAATGCTCCATAAATCTGAGGTGAACTGAGGAACCAGGTGATGATTCTTTGTGTCACTATGAGTGACCCACTAACTGAGTCATTTTATCCACTGTTAATGTAAAAATACGTGATGAGAGCAACTTTAAAGATTCTGATGAGATCTCTCTTTCTTTCAGCACAACTCACCCACGCGACACACTGAACTCCGCTCGCAACAAGCAGCAGGAGCCTGCGCAGGTCTGAGGTATGAAGACATGTGGACGAATACTGAATACACATGCACAGCAAAAAAGCTGCAGTCAGCGGCGGCCCATCGTTGATTCTGGTGCTTCCCATAGCAACTATCTCCTTTACAATGCGAGCCTCGTCCTCTGTCTCATAGCTCAGAGTCAGGCTGTGGCCTTCAGGTGATTTTAAAAATGGAGGGCCTCTGCTCGGGGGCTGTTTGCTGCTCAGGCTCTGGGCGTCAGTGCAGGCTGAGATGCAGGTGCTGCAGAGGATTATTTCTGTAGTGTGGCTTGCTTCTTTGGGGGCAGAGGTGATGTGACCCAGCATCCAGGGGACAGCAGACAGGCTGGGCACAGGGGCAGCACTGTTTACTTCCTTCATTTCCAAGAAACAAGAAACAGGAAGCATGATTTAGATGTACGATGTCACATTCAGAACACAAATTTTAGCCTCTTTGGGACACAAATAAATCTGTTGGATATTTGACATAGCAAATATGGAGGTCAGTGTCTTACCTTGTGCATCAAAGCTAAGGGATCCTTGAAAACAAACAGGTAGTGTTGTCCTAGTCCGATAACATCACCAGGGCTGAGCTGCACTTCTTTTCTCAGCTCTTCGCCGTTCCTCATGACCACAGCATCCTGACAAGGGCAGAGCATGGTGGGACCGTCAACACTGCGGCGATGAAAACAGCAGTGTCTCTGAAGGATGTCAGAGGCAAAAAGGAGGATTTCGGGCTTTGTCCCGTCTTCGTGATCGCTTTGCCGTCCAATTACAATTTTTGGCCCCACAAGTAGGTAGATGACAAAGTCCTGAGAGGAGAGAAAAGTGACATGTTATCATTCAAACTGAATAAAACAGAGTGGACATTATCCATTTATAAAGACTTTTGTCACCTTCTCCTTTGGCTTTTTTTTTTTTTTTGATGAATTCCTGGAGATGGTGCTCTTTCCTTTGTATGACCGTGCTTGTTATCTACTCATATATGCTTATGCATATACAAGTACACTTACTCAACTACTGTACTTAAACCTACATAAAGTAATATTTTGGCCACCTGGAGGCAGTGCAGCAGCAAACACAGCATTCACATATTATTTTCATATTGAACATGGTAATTTTTTGTTGTATTGTAGTATACAGTATTTATCAGAGTTACTTTGTTGAAAAGAGCTGCCTGTCACTGCTGAAAATAACCAAGACAGCAGAGCTGAAAGACACTGAAATGCTCAGAAGCTAAAGGGAAACTCGGGTGGTAGCTCTCTCTGGCGTTCTCACGATGAGCGACTTCCTTTACAGGGTCAGTGCTATAGATTTTGCTACCCTACTGTATGTAAAATAACCTCAACCGATATGCCTTAACCAGCCAAACTATTACTAGCTAAACTATAACTAATTCTAAACTATAACTAATTCTTGGTGGAGGACTTTTACTTGTAATGGAGTATTTTTATATTTTAGTCTCACTGCTTACTCACTTAAAGGATTTCAGTACTTTATTCACTGGAAATTAATCACAGCTGCTGATGTGTAACTTACTGTGCACCTGTGACCTTTTGGTCTTTGAGCACAAAGGCAATTCTGGTCGATAGGAACAAGAAATGTAAAAACCTTAAGTGAGACTGAATCGATGTTTTGTTACATCAGCCACTGACAAATAGGACAAAATTAGAAATTTAATATGGTACTGACATTTATTACTTCCACAACCAGCCACACAACAACAGTCCCTCTCAGCGAAAGCTTAACAGTCTGATCATGTGGAGGTATTAGAATTATAGTCTAGATCCAAGCCTGATTAGACAAACAATGTTTTATTAATCACAGTGAGGGGCAAACACAATGTGCAGGGATTATTATGTTTGGCATTGCCCTTGTGACGCCTGTCTTTTCCAATTGGACAGATTTAACCAACTGAATTGCTTCACAAATAAACTCCCTAAACTTTGTTCAGAGCAGTGTTTCTCGTGGTAGACGAGTCAAAATCACAGCAGTGTGTGAGAATAAGCCTCTGTGTGTGCGTGCGTGTCCCCAGTGGTAATCAGTCAGGAAGCGGTGCCTGTGTTGTCTTTTTCTGTTTCCTGATCAGTGTTTTGACACAGTTTTTTTCAGCATATAGTTTGTGACCTTTTGAATGATGATCCTTCCCAAAGTTTTTCTCTGTACACTGAGAAAACGTGAGTATAATAGTGATATTCTCTCCCAATCAGTTTGAATTTAATATTTGAATGTAATATAATTTTGTAAAGAAGGCGACATTTGCTTGTCTTCTGACAGCTAACAATACTAATGGTGGCACATTAACCATCAAAATTCACAGATTTTTTTTAAACAATGGCTCCTTGATTTTAGACAGATGTAGACAAATGCAGACCTCTCATTTCTAGCTGATGACTGTCAATTTTAGTGGCTTAATGTGTCTGGGTTGAACCTGTAACCCTTCAAAATGAATAGAGTCAGTTTATGATGTGCTCCCTGGAAGTTATGCCCAGTTATTACTGGTAGTAAGGTAGTTGGCTAAACATGCTAAGGATTGCAGCTTGTGTTAAAGCTTTTAATCTGTTCCTTACACTTTTGCTGTTGTGTTTTTGGTTTTGGAGAGGCCCTCCAAATTTTTTTTAAAATCAGAGTGTCAGTCTTACTACAGCTCCATGCACACCACTTCAATATGTGGAGAAAGCCAAGGCTTGACAGGCCTGATGTGCCTTGTTATGTTTGCTGAGCTATGACAAGTCAGGGTTTTGGGGGAAGGGTTTAGCAGACGGTCAGTTGTGGGGTGTGTGTCTGAATGAGATACCTGTGCGGGACTGCAGCCCTGCAGCAGCAACAGGTATGGACAGTCGTGAGGAGGGTGAATGGAGTACTGTGTGGTGTTGTCGTCGCTGCTCTCCGTCTCCTCCCTCTCCGACTCCTCTCCTTCCCGCTCGCCTCTGGGCCTCGATGGACAGAGGGTCTCTGTTTTGGCCTGCGACCCCTCGGAGGGAATTGCGAGGCTGTGAATGTGATTCTGTTCCGGGCTTATTTTGGGACACTCGCAGCTCTGCACTGAGGTTTGATTCAGGCTCTCGCTTCGATCCTTGACACACTTGTCATGATTTGTGTCCTGCTTTGTCTCTATGTCAGAATCCAAGAGATCCATCTCACTTTTGCTCCTCCACAGTTTGTGGCTTCGACCCATAGTCCTGTCTATGAGGGTGGAGGTCACTCTGGAGCGGCTCTTCTGCAGCTTGCGAGCCTGGGCATTGATACCTAACAGGGAGATGAATAAACAAATAAGAGGGTTGGGAATGCTGTTTTAAAACCGTGTGCTAATTGAGCTGCTATATAAATACATTAAGCACAGGGGTAATGGAATGTGGTGATAGGGCAACACCCGTTTTTTTTCCCTGAAGTAAGGTGAGGAGTGTGTGTGAGAGTGTGTTTGGTCATTTGTACATCATGTGTTTATGCCAGAGTCAACACAGAGAAGCCCCATACAGGAAACAGACCTCAGTGGAAAGAAAGACAGGGCTCATGGAAATAAAATTAAAAAAAAATCACCCACCCAGCAGGCACTGATAGTAGCCTATCACAAGCTGCGTCATTCATAAAAGCAAAGCACAAAACAGGACACACTCTTACACCATGACCACAGCTGTGTCAACCACAGCCAGGGCTTCCAGTAGAAATGACAGTAGAGATTACAGAAAGTGGTCCACCCTGAACATTTTCAGGGACCGTGTAGTGTTTGTGTCTATGGAAAGTTCAGGGTATTTTTCTGTTGCATCATGCTTTATAAATGTCAGCGAACACGATATTTTGCCATGTGAAGCTTTTATAGCATTTTGTTTAAACAGTAAAGTGTTAAATGTTGGGTGTGTTACTGGAACAAGTTTAATTAAATCACAGGATGTCTGTCATGTTCATTAAATTTAAACTTTCTTAGACCATTGTAATGGCAGTAAGAATAAAATATAAGCCCAAATTTGTGACAGAAATTGAAAAGAACGAACAAAAAGAAATTGTAGACCTATTAAAATATAGTTTGGTCTGTGTGGCTTGGATGATTTTCCCTGGAAAAAAAGCATGCCAACAAACCACATTTTTACTGTGAGAACTCTAAAACTGGATTTAATATTGACAATGCTTTATTTAATGGTAAAAACTCTTTTTCTAAGGCAAGCAGACACCCTGAATCAGGATGTGGTATGCTGTGAAATGATCAGTCCCCAAAGCGCCCTGAGGTTTAAAGTCAGGCACTGTACCAGCAGTGACGGTGTCTTTGTCTTTGGATGTCTTCTCATCTACCGAGCTTCTCCTCTGGATTTCGAACCGTCTTGCCAGGCCTTCTCTGGGTTTCCATAGTGACTGCAGGAGGAGGGGCTTCTCATTGTCGCCGACGACTCTGAACCCTTCCGTCCTCCACTGATGCTGACCAATGGAGCCAATGGTATCACAGAGAACATAGGACTCTGCCTCCTCCTTGCTCAGGCCATACCTGTATGACAAAGTCAGGATAAATGTAATCATCAAAATGCTAAAGAAATGGTAGATAAAATTAATTTAGCACTTGAAAAGCATTAGTTTATTAATGCTTTTCAAGTTTAGTTTACTAGAAACTTCTGGTTTCTTGAACTGTAAATCACCATTGTTAACTGTCTGCTTCACTTAAAACCCCTACATGTTGGATTTAAAAATTACAGACTCCTATTTTGTTATTATCAGAAAAGACAGCAACACATGCTACTCATCCATACACCCAAAGCTTCTGACCCAAGGAGACTGAGCTGAATCATTTAAAGGCAACATGGACTGCAGCAGTTTCTCCAAACTGAAAAACATATCATAATTTTCTAATATTGTTTTCACTGAAATATGTCCAGGTGCCCTCAAATCCTCGTCCTTCTAACCAATCAGAGAAGGCCAAAATCAGGTGTGGGAGCTCACAGCTGTCAATCAATACACGAACAAGCTCCTGGTCAACTGCTCCTGTCTCAGCAGGGCTTCAGAATAATATAAGCTGCTGGACATTGCTGTGTCACTGTGCCTGACTCACAGGCTATCAAGCTCCAGATTCCTGCATTAGCTGAGATAATGAACATGACGAGGATCTAGGTGACGGTCTGGGCAGAGCACAACAGAGCAGGGAGAGGGAGGGTTCGAAGGAGCAGAGTGGTTTACCTTCAAGTCTCATGCTATAGCTAGCTGGATTTCCATAACTTGAGGATTGTAGCTTTAAAGTTGTGGCCCATAAGAACCAAAACAATGAGCTCAAAGATGCTAAAAGGCTTCACAGAGCTGAGGGCTGAAATGCACAGTCACATAAGAATATGTGGGTTTGTCACTGCGTGCAACTCCTTTCACATTACATACATAGTAATTTTATACATTATCAATCTAAATGTATTGATTAGAGCAGCTTTAATGTAAAACCATTTAATATGCAACTGTTTCTTCATATTAATCAAAGTAAAATTTTATCAAAATTTGCAAACCCATTACTAACAGTATGATTTAATGATATAGCTATAGTGTAAAATTTGACTGAGGGAAAAGAAGAAACGATTTGCTCCTTCCTCTACAAGCTGAATACCACTTGTATTAATCATTCCATTATGTTTTTGGCTGAAACATAAGCAAAGTCTGACAGACATTCACGCTCCAGAGAGGCCGCCTCAGAGCCGTGGCCGACACTGGCTGACTTTCACACAAATCTGTGGTTTGCTCTAGACCTTTTCAGAACTACTAAATGAACTATCTGGCACACACACACACACTGCGTGCACTGTACTGCAATTACAACAGGAGACTGTGCCAAGTCTACCTTGTTCATTTGAAATATACTAATCACAACAACATGAATATGCTAACCTATCTTCAATCACCAAACCTTTGTGGATCAAAGACCATTCTGATTGCTTTTATATATAAACAATGAAGCACAAAGGTATCCTGCAGCAGAGGAAGCATGTGGATAGACATATAACTCACCCTGAGTAGACACAAAAGAACACACATACAAAGAAGAAACATATGGCAGGCAGACTCACACACACGTGCACAGACACACATGGTCTTACCGTTCGAGGGCCTCTTTGACTAGTTCTTTTGCACTGGAGAGTGTGGTGGCCAGGACGCTTTTATAGTGAGCTCCTTCACAGATTTCATTTCCAAAGATCTTCAAGATTCCTGGAGCAGTTATCTGATTGGACAGCTCAGACGGGTCATCCGCAATTAAAGCATCCGCGGAGATCACTGCACGACATGACGTGAAAACAAAGGAAAGAAGTTTTAATGCTGGGATTTAGTTGTGGTTCATGAGCATCATGACAGAAAGTTGCCGTAAATCCAGCTGCAAAGACACTAAGTCCTCACAGTTCACTGTTGGTGTGTTTACCAGCAGGAGCAGTGTCATTCAAAACCACAAACCACCACAATCTAACAACTTCAGTATGTATAGTGACATTTGTATGCATACTCTGTATAATTGTATACTTGTATGCATACTTTAGCCCACATATGGTCAATGTGCGAAATTGATTACATACTTGAAAACTGTTGTGGAACTGACATAAAAAAAACTGCTTTCAGTGGAAAGTAGCTAAAGCCTGCTTGAATGTCACAATATGCTGTAATTAGCATATTCATGACATCATCACGTTGTATTTGCATTAGTGATGGGAATTAATTCAATCAAATTTGGGCACAGTAATAAAAAGAAGCACTCAAGTTTCTCCCTCTTTCGTACAAAGGAAGTGTTTGTAAATGTAACATCACTGACTTGCATTCTGTTGGAAGTCAGCCAGTTTATCTGTTTGCTTCCCTCCCATTATCTGTGCTCACAGCCATTTCCAAGCTGCTGCTCTGCACTGCTAAGATCCTGATGTTGTCTGACAAAATCTTCATAAACAAGTTAAACACAACGGCTGTGGAAACCTTGAGACTATGAAAAGTCCGACCTTGTGCTTGCAGGGTGAGACTGACGACTGTCATGCAGAATAACCCCGAAATGTCAGTGCAAATACGCAAGGAGAAAAGTAAAGTCAGTGTGACGTACTGCTGCCTTTCCTGGCTTGGATGGACAGTGTTGACCTGAGACCTGCCGTCAGAGCCATGGAGCCTGAGTTGGAGGTGGGCCCACGAAGGAAGACACCTGAAAGGCGGTTGGTATGGCGACGAATGCGGCTCTTGCTGGGCTGTCTGATGGCCACGCCCTCGGCTGATCTGCCGGTGGATGAACTGCCAGTGGATGAAGCTGATCTGATCAAAGAAGGAGAGTTCTTGATCAAGACCTTGTCCTGAGGAAGTGATCAGCTGATCTATACCTTTACCTGTGATGCTAGCATAAAGAGGAAGTGAGAGAGGCCATCAAATTAAGATGGAGGAAGATAAGAAATAGATGCAGAATGATGTAAAAGAATTAAGAACTACAATTGATGTAACTCCAAAGAATAAAGTGATGAATAAGAGAAAGTATAAAGGTGACAAGGAGAAAACATTTAGTAGAAGGCAAAAGAAGCATGAGCAGCACTTTTACCAGCAAATAAAGATCAGTCTCATAAATCCCACAGCTCAATCGCCGGACTACAATGAAGTGTATACATACATGTCCGTCCCCAACACAGTCTCGTCCAGTCTCCTTCACCTTGCCTCCCTCAGCTTCCCTCAGTACATTAATGAAATAATGAAGTCTTGTTTATTCCGACCAAGCTTGTAAGCTTCTTATCACTATGGTTCAAAGGTTCTCTGCAGTTACGCCACCACTAGGATATAAAAGATTTTAAACCTCTGATTAAGGATATTAGTGAAACTGTGGTACCTTTATGATAGGATGGTGATGATTATGATGGAGTGATGGCACATGAGCAGATTGTCAGTGCTTTGGTAGTTTTAATGCATCGTCGTGCGTTTAGAGGTTCATGAGAACTTAATGGTTGATTGGTATTTTAGTAGCTGTTGGGTTGGTTGTTGAGAAAAATTGGTAATTATATTAAAATATATGATTTCAGAGGTATTTTTTGAGTTTAGTGCGATTTTTCTTTTACCTTTCCTGTTCATTACATCAAATAATTAACCAGTTAAAACAATTAATTGTCTGGGAATCCCAGAGAAGTAGTAGGCTGACTGGTATTTCTCAATTAATTTTTAAGAGCATAAGAAGAGAATAACACATTCTCTACAAAAGGTGACAAATTCCTCTTTTTCTAGTCAAAATACTCATCACACCTCTCTCAGAATTCATTTGTACACAATGTCAATCTGTGTTTGTTTTCCAGTTGTTCATACTCACTGCTGAGAGCCATCACTTGTTTTCCTCCCTAGCTTGACAAACCGTCTCTTTGGAGAAGCTGCAGGTAAAGTCGGTGGTCTTGGTGGAAGAGAACGCAGCTCCTCAGCAGAAGATTTCATCCGATTCATTCCTGTCTGATCCTCCTGGGTGTCTCTGTTCAAGTTCAAACTGTTGCCGAGCTCTTCAAGTCGAGGTAGAGCGCTCCTATCATGTCCCGTCAGCCTGTGATGCACGCAAACCGCTTTGCTTCATTCCTGGGATGTTTCATCCAGGACAGGCGGCAGAAAACCATTCAGCTGCTGCTTCATTTTACGCACTCCGGAACAGACGCTGCAGATGTTTCCAGCCCTCACCCAGCTGTTGGAGCTGCTGTAACCGGGCTGTTCAGTCCAACTACGACGGCTCGAGTTACAGCTCACACTGTTTCTGGCGCACTGGCCGATCAGAGGGGATAAATAGAGTGGAATGACAAGAGTCCAGAAAGAGGAATCTGATTACGGTCTATATCACATAATATGCGATCATTTCCGCGTCCCGCAGGAGCAGGCAGTTTGTTTCAAATTCATAACGAACCCGCTCTCTCCAGATGTGCGCCCACAGCGCAACTGCTTGGAGATGCCAAGTGCAGACACACACACACACACACACCCGCCCACCCACATTATAACTTTCAAAATAAAACCCTCATCGAGGAGCACGGTTCAGTTTTTTTAAGCCAATTACTCAGTTATTCGACAGTGCTCTGGTTGAGGATGACTCTTGGATAAAATCTGTAGATAGTCAACTCAAATGCACATCAGCCCTTGGCAGAGAAACGGCCATCCTGTGCGCCATGAACCGAATGAACCAAAGGACCGAGCACTGCTGCGTTCATGACTCCACCTTCTGGCTGCGCACAGATCACAAGCGAGATAACAAGACCAATTCAAGACCCTTCAAGAGCCATGCAAGGGATGGCATTACTTGACCTCAGGGTGTATAAATATCAATAGGCTTTTTTTTTAATAGCTGTATTTTTCCAGCCAAATTCAGAGAACAAGTTTTACATGCAAAATGTATAAGAAACTCTAAATAGTAACCACCCTACAGTTAATTAATCACATCTTGCAGGATTTGGCAGGTCTTATATTAATCCTGAAGAGGGAGTAACCAACTGTCAGTTCTGAAACTTTAGGCCATTTTAGGACTTAAAGAGTATGGTCACTGATTCGACAGAGGCAGCGATATTCTGACTTTTTGTCCATAGTACGGGCCAAGGTACAAAACTGCATTTCCCTTAATGTTACCAGTAGCTTCATTAAAATCTTTCATTCATTAGATGCCTCATTAGTCTCTCAAACTCCATGCCCTTAGTTTGTAATGCAGGCTTTCTGTTATAATACTGTAGGCTAAACAGAGGGGGTGATGATGGTGATGGTGATAAACCTTTATGACAAAGCTTCCTCAAGAGCCCCAGAAGACATTATACAGCTGTTTTCACAGGCTGAGATGTTTTCCTGACAAATAAACCAAACTATAAATCCAGTGTCAAAGTTTGTATGTGGGTCTTTTAATTTTAGTGGAGCACTTTATTAGGGATTAAGAAATTGATTCACTTAGAGTTTCCCTGCAGCTATGGAAGTAAATGAAGCAAATGTTAATGTAAACAGTTCCTACAGGTGACCCAACTTTTCGATGGCTTACAAACCCTCTGTCTGAACACAGGCAGTGTTAGAACAAACTGTTACTACACCCTCTGATGTTTTGTTAGGACAGTGTGATCAGAGCTTCATCCTACAGCAATGTAATGACCCAGAATGTTAGAGGAAAAGAACCAGACAGTGGCCTTCACATGATGAAGACCAGCACAGTCTCCAGACTTAAACCACATGGAGCTGGTTTGGGATGAACTGGACGGAGGGTGAAAGCAAAGCAACCTGCAAGTGCAACACATGTGTGGGAACTTAGGCAGTGTTAGGACGACCTTTCCAAACAATGTTTCATTTCCACTGTAAAAAGAATGTCACGAGTGTGTTCATCTGTTGAGTGAGTGAAAACTTTGAACTAAATCTAAATTTAGGATTTAAGATTCCATGATTCCTTTCTTAAAAATCTGTTTATTTGTCCTGTGCTTTAATTTCAGAAACTTCAGAGACATTACACTGTGTAAACTTCAGTAACAACTGGAAACATGGAGGTGTTCTAAAACCTTTGACTGGTCGTGTATGTACTAATTACAGCTAAGTAAGGTAATGTCAGATCTGACTGATCCTGATTGTAGTATGATGTATTTGCTGCCATCAGACTTACCAATGCTAACACCACCAGAATGTACTTACAGTAACAGTAATGTTTATCTTATGCTACTAACACTACCCTGGACAATGGCAATGCTGATTCTACATCTAATGCTAATTCTAAAACAAACATTGATGTAACATCCATGGCTTATACTCCTACTAATAAAACTGATTTGAGAATTACTGCCAATAATAAACATAATCCTGATATTAATGCTGCTATGTGTGTCACAGGTGTCCCTGGTTGACCACTAGGTGGTGTGCTTTGCCCTGGAAATACCTGATGCAGATGGAAGAACTAAACAATTTCTCACAGATCTACTGACATGCTGTTCCTGTTGAGAAGAACAATGAAATAAAATAAACAATAATGTGTCAATTACAGTAAAAATCATTATATATATCATAGTATTAATAGAGTAGCAGCAAATTAGTGTAATTGCAGCTTTTTTGTCCATTTTGTCTCATTTTCAAAAGCGCTGTTTTCTGTGAAACCATCCTCATGGCTTCATAGGGGTTTATTGATTTATGACTTCAAGCTTTCATGAATTCATTTCTTTTATTTTTCGTTACACGACTTATTGGAAAGCAGCTTTGGGTCTCCTGTGCAAATCAAACACCAGCCAGTGAAACCAGGGGGAAATCCCTCCTGGCACAGGATGGACAGATAAATGGGATTACAGGTCCTGGGGCGGAGCTGCTCTGTATAGGCCCTACTTTCATAATGTGACACTGCTCATCCGCGAGGATTTAAGACAGTTCCTGCGGTGTAAATACAACACAGGTCTTCCTTCACGTCATGGTACGTTCACACCCTGCAGGTCCTCTGCTGGGTGGCTTCATTTATCTGCACACAGAAAGGATGTCCAACTAATTGTGGACACAGAAGCTTCTGCCTGTGGGCCAAGGTCATCTCTTCTTGGAATGTAGGTAGAGAACAGAAGGGCTTAACGTCTGGTAATCAGATCCCCTGTTGTAAGATCCCCTGCAGCGGGAGACCTGTGGACTTAACAAAGCCTCACTGCTGCGTGCCTTTGCAGCCTATACAGCAGGAATGCCAGCACGATGTGGCATGAAGTTAGTGCTGCTAAGATTTGTTCCCCCTCTCAACTGTTATCTTCATACCAACAACAGACAGAACACATCTGCTGTTTTCATAATATATTGTGAACCCAAAACAATGTAAAGCACTGTGCATTTCTCAACCCTCTGTTTTTTCATATATAATTTGACCTTAATTAACTTGCTTGCAATACATTGCATGACCTTGCTATTTTAAGTTTTATCTGACTAAAAGATTACTGAGAACTTTGAAGCTCGGTATATTAGACTGCCTTATCTCAGGCAGATATAATTCTAAGGACACAGACGTACAGCCTAAACCGAAACAGAAGAAGGACTTGGTAGCTCTCAGTCATATGTAATGTGTGTAAGGTAATATCACAATACAGAGACATGCTACATCATCAGTAATTCTACCAGGCAGTTTACCTGTATAGCAGTAAACCAGGGATTTTGTCACTAACCCTATTAAGATGTCAGTATGCTCAAAACCAAGTAGTTTGTACATCATTTGACCGCGTCGGAAAGAAACATCATTTATAAAGAGGGTGCAAAGGCTGTCATCATAGAAAGGAGCACACTAATTTCTCAAATAAAGGGATGACAGTGCTCACACTCGGACAGTCTTTCCTGGAGGGCAATCAATCTTTGTAGCACTCGGTTGCGCACATGAAAAAGGTCAGGAATATTTGTGCAACAAATAGAAAAAGAAAGCTTGAGAAAGAAACTTAAAACCCTTCTAACTTCCACACCTTTGCACACCTGGCTAATGTAGCTTTCACATCAAATTGGAGTTACTGAAATTCTTTAATTGTACATACATTCAAGTCAGTGGGAGCCATCTGACAACACACTGACACCTTTAGCCCAGTGCTTACAGTCATTAGCAGTCACATGCTGTGAGCTTTTTGAAGATGCTAAGTCTGGACTCTGATTTCTTATAGGGATACTGGAATTTTTTTTTTTTTTTTAATAAATGTTCCTGTGAAATGAGGTTAAACTAGCCCTGGGCCTTCTGAAGACACAGCTCTATTTTTTACTTGATCTGTCTTGGCTATGGATGGTCTGATATCAGAGTGTGATTTCTTGTAAACTCAGGGGTTTATATATTAAACGAATTATGTCTAAGGCCATGGTACGATACATACTGTATAGCTAAAGTTGTAGGGTTGCTGTAGTTTAGCGGTGCAAAGTAGACTCTCATAATTATTTGTTAGATTTATGTTTTTTTAGGGAAAAAATATGAGTTTCTGTTTGGCTAACACGTATATATTGTAATAGGTGCTGTATCTCTTCTGTATTGTCTTTGACTTGGTTGGGGATTAATTAAAAGAGCCTGCTGAAACAGTAGGAGTGCCACTGACCTGATCGTGTGCCAAATCAAGCACAACAGCTCACGCTAATTTCCAGGAATGGTGGCAAGTATGCACCTGGCGCATTCTTGTGGTTAAAATTTAATTATTTTAAACTTCTCTACTCACTCACACATTCAAAAGCAGGCCTAACAGACAAGTCTAACATACTCTACAGTCCCATGGTGCCTAGCTGGTTATGTATCAACCGCTATAATGTAATTCCCGGTTCCCTGGGATGTATGGTGCAGCTGTACCGAGCAACGCCCCTTCCCTGATAGCTTTAATAGAGACTGGGCACAAGAAAAACATACTGCACATTAACCAATGTACAGTATGTGGGAAAAGAGTTTCAGGTTTAAAAATGACATATAAGTCACACATATAGTAAATCAGCTCCTTTGGCAACTGTGCACACGTAATGTTCTAAATCTTGTGCTGAAAATATCTCAGCTTAGTGAATACTACAAATATACTGTGATCAATTATTAAAGGGATTTTACACATGAAGTTTAGTTTATTTAGATGTGAGTACACAGAGTGCTGCTCCATCTTTCGAAAGTTCGTAGAAACAGATGAAGTCATCAGGCTGGGGCGTGAGTCAAAATTTTTAACATGGGGTGATGTCTGATAGAAGCAAGGGGGGACTAATGAACTGCGCTATCTGGTTGCATTGTGGGAAATGCTGGATCCAATGCTTGGAGAGCTTGACTCATACTAGGAACTAAAAGTCATGATACCTCAGTCTCTGGTGCTTCAGTTTTGATCATTCTTCCACTAACTTCTCCCTTGTGACTCCCCCAGATTTACGGAAGTAGAATATTTAATTGCTTGCAGACACCTTTAAAACAGCAAAATCACAGTGTCATTCATTAATTAGCCCACTAAACCCTATTTTCTATGAATATTTAAATGCTGTTGTGTGACACTTGATCTTTTAATTTCATTTCCTTGTATGATGGGTTTGGGAGGTAGGAAGGTGTGCTTAAAGACTCCTTTAAACTACACAGGTATGAAGGTACAAGCAGGCTCTCATTGGCTGGGTAGGTACATGTGAGGGTATGTGTGTGTGTGTGTGTGTGTGATTCTCAATTTCCTTTTTCCTTTTTTAGACCAGGAAAGTCGCACAATGGACTTGTCAGCCGCACATTCACCTTGTAACAAATGTTAACAGTGGGAGCTCACCCATGGGACCACCCAGCTGCCACCTCTCACACACATTTAGGACTTGAAATAACTCTAAACCATAGACTCTATATATTCATATTTGACCCGCTTAAGCCCAACCCTCTAACCCGGAATTAACTCTTACTCAGTTTCGTGTTTTTTTTTCCCACAATTTGAATTTGTGTGAGTCCACCTAAAGCTCACCTATGTTGACCTGTGAATTTTTACTTTTCCTCACCTCTAAACCCTGGCGTCATGAGTCAGCATGGCTTCATGCTGTTGAGTCATGTTGTGTGTCTGTGTATGTGTGTGTGTGTGTGAGAGAGAGAGAGCGTCGGGGAGAGAGGCAGAGAGAGGGGGGGCGGGGTCTCGTAAGCAGACGCCCTGCTGCCTTTCCTTCAGGACAGCCTCTGATACAAACAATTCTTCGCCAGCTCCGGATGACTTTCCAGCTCCGTCTCTCTGCTGAAAGGAAGGAGCGAAGCGTCTCCTGACGCTGGTCTGTCCACGCTGTCGCGTGGAGGAGGAGGAAGGGGGGAAGGCACACAGAAACCGAGGCACCTCCGCAGCACACGGGCCTACCTGCCGGTGTGGCATGTGATAGTTAGCGAGCGTCTTCTCGCGCGCCGGAATAGGAAAGCTGCTCGGCCAGAAGGGGCTCGACCTCTCCAGGGGATAAAGAGCTCCCCCGTCTCGCTGCCGGTCTCCCGCCGCGACGGAGATGGAGCGGCTGTGCGGACCAAACCTCCCCTTCTGGGTGAGTACGTCTTCGTCAGTCGTCGCCGGTGGTTTGTCATGACCGCCGTGTGTGTCACAAGATACTGTAACTCCATTGGCCTTGTGTGTACTTCGCGTACCGTCTGACAGGGATGTACCAGTGTTGTGTTATTGGCTACTGTTGCTTTCTTTCAGCCGTTCACAAGTACAGTCAGGCATAAATAACTCACTGTGTTAACATTTACTGTGTTACAGGCTTCTAGTTCATGTCATGGTGAACTACGTGCATTAGTTTTTTTCTGTATAAAGAAGTCGGGCTCTGTTTTCATAAACTGTCTGGTTTAGCTACATATTAATTATCTGTAGTATTTGTGGACAGGACAGATTTTTAAAGTTATGGACAGGGGGACAAAATCTTCCAAAGTGGGCCCCTCATCCACACCGACTCCAGCAACACCAACCGCCCGCCTACACTTAGCTCTAGCAGGGGCAATTTCAAAGAAGCTCCCGGCGCTTAGCCTTGCAGTGACACACATGGAGTCTCTAAGAAACATTTCCAGTGTGATAGATCATTCAGGTAATGCTCTGTTTTTCATACATATACTCAGTATGAGTTTAAAGCACATAAGGCTATCAGTGAAGGTGATACACAAATACAATGAAAAAAAAGAAGTGATTTTGTGAACATCTGTGTACAGATACAAAACAGGAGGCTGAAGTTACAAGTACAAATTTTGACCTTTTCTTTACGCCTGAATCTGATTGGACACTGACGGTCCAATCACAAAGCAGAGTGGATGGTTCCTTTGCTTGGAAGGTGTAGTAGATTTCCAATAGGGGTTTAATTATATGTCATTACATATGAAGCTGTATAAAATAATGGTACCCACTGAATGTGCTGTGTTATGTATGCAAACCCACTTGGGTCGCAGAAGAGCCCGAGCTGTCGTCCATCTTGAAAATCTGCTACACCTTTAGAACCATCTGCGCCCTGCTTGGACTCTGCTTTCTCACTGGACTGTCACAGACCTCCGGTCTGATACGGTCCGCACACTTACCTCAGTCCCAGTAGTTAGGTCTCTCCAGGAATATTAAAGTGATAGCACAGTACTGAAAACAATACCATGGAGTAGGAAGCAGCTAATGTATAGCCTATTAAAGACACACTATAGTCCCACTGGGGATATTTCTGTGTGGTGATAAAAAGTCACATTAATATCACTACTTGACACCACAGACACCCCATTAATAAGTATGAGTATGATGAATATTATAGGAGATGGAAAATACCGTAGGCTGTACCACAGAACAGTATAATAGCACCACAGACACACATTAATTCCCAGTGGGAATATTATGGAAACTTTCTATTTCTTCCTCAGAGATCAACACTAGCATTCACTTCACCTTGTAGACTACCTGGGTGATGACACTCTGTTAGAGGTAACTGGGATCATAGTCTAAAAAGTGTCCTTTTTGTCTTTGAAATAATAATGTGGGTTTAATCATGCAGTGATGCAAACACTGCAAACTGTTGTTGTTGTGCTGTTCTGTTGCAGGTGTGTATTCCTGCAGCACCCTCAGTCACTTACTCTACACTTGTCTGTCTGACATGCTGTATGGCTGCAGCTGATTCACAGTAAAAACCTTGGTTTATGCCTTTTTCTTGTGCTTGTTGTGGAAATCCAGGTGGTAACTGTGATAAAATGTTGAGCAGCTATGTCTTTAAGTATTGAACAACAATGGTAGAGCTCCTCAAACCCGAATTAACCACTGTTTAGGTCATGTGAGGCTCACAGCACAACATTATGAAGTAGTTACGGTGAGTTTGGATTTACGTACATACCCAACAGGGTCATGTTTCTGTTCATTTGCCTTTTAGCTCTGTTTTGGTCTCCACTGAGAAAAATATATTTGTTTTTAGCTGCTATATCCTCCACTGTGTTCACCAGCCAGACAGGTAGTGTTAAGTGGATTTATGAAAGCTCTTTTGCTGAAAACAACTGTTGGTATCAGCTGTTGGTATCACTACTGCAGTGTTTTGCCTCTATGCGATTCAGACATCCCCATGCTCTGTGAAGCATTTGGCCCAATCTGCCTCTAAGAAACTCCTTTATGCATCAAACTCAAAAGCTTTGAGGCACTGGGTTAAGACCGTGCACCTGATTTTCCTCTGGAAGGATATTACGCTATGGAGTGGCTTGTTTTCCAGGCCGTCTGTGGTGACTTAAACTAGTTGCTCCTGTTTATGTCCACTTCAAACAAACTGCAGGCGGTTGTAATCCCCCTGCACTCAACAGTGCGTGTCCGCTGCGAGTTGGGTTAAATACCAAGGCTTGGCTAGAGACTTTACCTGCAATCTCAGTGTTTGTGAAAGGTGTTAAATGTAGCGTGCACCTTTATCTCTCGCTGATAGCTCAAACAAGGTTTACATTAGTAAAATCAGCACTCCTATTGATCAAAGCTTTGTGGGCAGGTTTATGAATTAGCCTTCAAGTGATAGCCTGTGCACAATCTTAATCAAAGTCCTCTCACTTTGTCAGGATGTTGATACAAATGTTACAGTAAAGGTTTTGACTTTCACTGCTTCACCTTGACAAGATCAAGATAAAAAACCAGACTTGATTCAGATGTTTTGTTTTATCCCAAAACATACTAATAGAAAACCATAAGTATAGATAGACAGGAACTTGGCTACTGTACTACTTGAATTTGACATTCACGTCAGTGTGACTGTGGGGAAGTCAGTTTATAGTACTGTTTCTGTGGTAAATCAGTGTTCCCCACACTACAGAGTGGAGTGATGTAAAGAGAATATGCAGTGTGTAAGCGCTGTGATCGTGGTTCCACTGTCTTTTATTGTTTGTGTCTAATGTAATTACTGTAATGAAATCAAAAGCTGTTCCAATTTAAGTTTGAAACTTTATGTCACACCAGATTAAGGTCATAAAAAAATAATTATTTTCACTTTTGATTAATCTGCTGATTATTTTCTGGATTAAATAATTACTTGTTTGGTCTATAAAGTGTCAGCCAATGAATGACTAAAAGGGCAAACACAAGCAAATGTTTTTGGGGTTTGAACTAACGTTACCACAAGAGGCTCGTTCACGAGCTTCGACGCTAGTGCTAGCAGTTTGGGAGCGCAGGCTTTGGACTTTGTGTGTACTCGATGGGATGCTAACGTTACCTTTTCAAATAGTGGAAGCGGTTTGTTGCGTTTCCCTTTTTCTTGGGCGAAGGACGGCTAGATATTTTGCAACAGATATTGCTCCCCCTATTTTTCCATCTTTAGAAACTGGAACCATTTCCATATCATTGATGTTGTGTGACCTAATTTCTGGCCACAAATTGCTCTTCTTGTGTAGACGCCTGACTCTGCTCACGGTCGCTCATTTTAATGTTTCCAACAATGTGTGTGTGTGTGTGTTTTGACCTCTTGTGAGCCATAAAACCCAATTGCTGAAGTCTCAAAGGGTGATGTTGCAAAGTTGACCCCTAAACAGAACAGATAGATTTATCAGAAATGACAAATGAATCACTTTATCATCGTTATTGTGGGAAATGTTTTCATAATCATTATAGAGATCGGTTTAATGCCCAGAATGACGACTGCTGAAGAAAGGTCAGCTATGAGTAGCATCAAAACCTAGGTTTCATTTCATGAACATCTTAAAGATTAGAACTTTAAAATGCTCAGAAACATGGAAACTCCCACGACAACTGGGCAAACTACAATCCAAAGCTGCAGAACAAGTTTTACTGGACCTTATGGTGAGATAGTTTTCCTAAGTCCAAAATACATTTATCAGTGCAAGTTCAGCAGTGGCACCAATGATTCATTCAGTATAGAAAAACTCTCTACTTCTCCAGTAAATGCCTTTGATACTTGATATATAGTGATTATCAGTTATATTGCAGTGTTCACCAAAACTAAAGCAATGGGGGTTCAAACAAATCAATAGGTATGTAATAATTATTCTGCTGTCATTACCCGGATGTGGACTGTGCCTTTAACACACACTCACATGAAGAACGCATACATTGAACGATGTGTTGTCCAGTAACAAAAGCTTTGAGGCGATATAGAGACTAGAAGGCGTAGCAGAATCAGACAGAAGGTGTGGCACATAGTGCACACATGAACAGGCTGACCTAAAGCCTGCTTACCATCAGTGTTATATACCAACAATTCAATCTGTCAGCGGCAGCTTGGTTTACGCGTGTGTGTTGAGCGAAAGCACAGCCGGGCAGGAGGAATGGAGTTTGCTTCAGACGCGCTGAGCTCTCACAGACTGTGTAATCTGCAACAGTTTCTTCATTAGTTAGGGTTTGGATGCTGTGAGGTGGAGCTGAAGCTGAACAGAAACTGAAAAAGAGGAATTTGTTGTAATTGAAGAAGTCATAATCACGATGACAACGGACCTTTGGTGGGAAAGTTCAGTGCGTCGCAGAAGAAAGCGTATATGTGTTAAGGTGTGTTATCTTTAACTATAGGTGAGATAGTGGAATGAGGAGATAAACTGATGCAAGGTCAAAGCCTTTTGACACCATGAATGAAAAATCTGACTATAGGCAAATAACAGTGGCACCGATAAGGAGGGAGCAGGAAATTTTGTAGTTGACTTTTAGGTTGAATGACTCACTTGTCATTTCTCTTGCGCAAAAGAAATTTCTCACAATCACTGCAGCCGAAAAAATACCTTCCCCTTGCTCATCCATTAATTTATTGTTCATTTTATTTCTAAATATCACTGAGTCACCAAACCAACTTCCAGATTTCTTCTATTTTTTTTTTTAGGCATTTGTAAAAAAAAGCAGCAGTTTTGGTCAGAGCGTGCCACTACGACGGTGGCTTCTTTAAACTCCTGCAACTTCCCTGTATACATTTAGTTCCTGAAAATCAAGGGCGCAATCAAAGCTGTTAGCAGGCATCTTATTTTTAGTTTTTACGAGCTATTTCAACATTTATTTCGTGATTTATTTTGGGCCATCCGTCCGGTCAATAGCGTCGCCCGCTACCTGTGCACATCATGTGCCAGCTCGATATGTGCAGAGCACTGACCACCTAATGCTGCCAAGTCATAAACATTAGTCATAATCCTTTAATTTTACTTCATTCTTAGTTAGTTAATCACACTGATAATTGTATTTGACCAATTCATTTTATTGTTTTTCGTATTATTTTAATTTTATGAACCGTTTTCATAGTATTGTTTGTTTTCCCCACTGGATGGAAAAGTACCAAAGGGCCCATTTGACCCCCTTTCAGCCAATCCTGTCTCAAACACCACACTAGTGTTCTTGCAACAGTTTATACTTTCACAGAAAATCCCAGAATTTAGTGTCTATTTCCTGAACTGAAAGACTGCTTACCCAGCAAAAGATCCGGAATTGAGAGTTGTGAAATGGTCTCATTTTCACTTCAGAAAGCCAGGACTTCAGCCTTGTCATAAAATGTTGCTTAACAAAAGGAAAAAAAAAATGTAATCGAGACTTATTGAAAGAGTCAAATTCCTTTCGAACCTTTGGAACGTGTGTGTGCTTCCTTCATGTTATCCACGTCATACAGCAGGCTGTTCTGTGCTTTATTTTCTTTACAGTCTGCACAGTCTCAGTCACTTCCTGTGTATTCTGCAACATTTTTATTGGTTTTCATTTCTAAGTAATACAGCAAATTCCCCACTAAATCATCATTCCTACTTGTCCACTTAGCAATAGGAATGTCTGTTGAACAATATGCCTTTAAGGACTCCGACAGCGTCTGGTAATCTATGAAAAGCAAAGATCCAGGAATAACATTGCTAATTTTTTCCATGTCAGAGTGTAAGTAAACATGGCCGGCAGCAGTTCCTGTCCTCCTGCAGACTTTACTGTCGTTGGCCTTCCATTCATACCACTCGACAGCTTCTCAGTCTAACGGAGAACAGATGGACGGCCTGCTGCAATTTATTTTCTCAAATCTCTAAATACACCAGTAAGCATAAGCATAAGTCTGTCACCCCCGCCCACGCCCACCCCCACCACCTGCGCCGCTTTTGGGAGCGTGTTGAGTGTTTTTTATTTCCCTGCAGAACCTGGTACAGATTAATATAATTCTGCTGCAAACACTGCAGCCCAGTACGTTGTTATTCGAAATGATCTGTTACATGGCTTTAAGTGATTTGATTAACAGTAGTAAACTATGCATATCATTAAATTGTTACGTCACATCCACAGTGATTTACAATAAAAGGAGACTTTTCAGACCTGCAAATCTGTCAGAGCCGACTTGGAGATCACAGCGTAACAGGAAATGCAGGCTTGAATTTGTCTGTTGTTCAGGCTTCAATAGAGGTGAATGGGAAATGAAGAAAATATTTGTGGGATGGAAGTGTAACGTGACCTAACCCTAAAGCTTCGTTCTTGCATCAGTAAAAAAGAAGAAAGCAGCATTTTGAAGTGTCTAGCTATGTTTAGCTGCGTGTAACACAGGAATGTCTGTGGTTTGGAGATTTGTTCCTCTTCTAACCGATGTCAGACTCACTGTTTCATGAGCTGCTTCCTTGTACCTCTGTCGCCAGCCTTGCTGTGACGGGGCACTGGTAATGCAAACCGTGCACTTTCTCCTGCTGTTGTTTCACATTAAAAGCTTTCCATTAGTGAACCTCTGAAATGCTTTTACTGTGAAGCAAGGACAGGAAATGTAGCTGTAACTGAGATTAGATCAGAGAGGTGGCTGTTACACTTCGCACTTCTTTTTGGTTTGTAATTTTTCTTTTTTAACTTATAAAGATGAACAAATCAGTGCTTGGCTTCTTGTATTATACTGAACAGAAAGCAGAAGCTGTGCTTTTTGATGTAATGCTTAACGTTGTTGGTCTGACTGAATATGATGAGAGTGATGAGAGAAGATATCTGGCTCTGAGATGTTTAACTTTAACTCACCTGATATAGTTTCATCTATGTCGCTGAAAACCGCTGCTGCTTTTGGAAATGGGGTTGATCGAAGTGTTGACAGTGAATGAAGTAAATGTGCTGTAAATCCAAAGCAGTTATCTGAAGTTGGAGTGCTCCTCTAGTGTCATTTCTATGGTCTTATGTTTCTTTTTGCTATTTTCTGACCGTCTCAGTGTAGAATCAGTTGATGTTTCCTCGTGTACTGAATCACTGAGTTATGTCTGTGTTTGACCTGCTGCCAGCCTGCTGCCAGCGGCTTCACAGCAAATGCTGTCTCAGCCAATTATTCTCTTTAATGCACCCATATAGCATAGGCAAATCACTCTGTGACATGAAATCTATAGAAACGGTTCTCTACAAACTTTTGGATTTCATCCAGCACTGACTCATATAGAGATGAAGGTGAGAAACAGTGTTTTAACCTTAAATCTGGGGCTAAAAGGAGTTTTCTTGGTGTTCAGTTTTTCTGATGGGACATCACATCAGTCACACACACTGTTTACTGATGGGTTAGTAGTTGCCTTTGTATTAGACATGATTCGAGTCACAGTGTACTGTACATGTTGGTTAGTTTAATTGATTTAACTAATTTGTTTTTGGTTACTCGCCAGAACAAACTGCTTGAATGCAGCGTGATGAAACGAGCTCAGTTGATAACTGAAGGTCTAGTGGATGCAGTGGAGCTCACTGCAGGCAGTGTGACAAGTCTGTGCAGTGGAGTTCATTTGTGTTGCATCTTGAATAATTTAATAAAAAATTTGGACAATCTGTCAGAGCTGTTTGTGGACACAGTGATTTTTTAGTTGGAGGAAAGCTGTAATTTGATGGATGGTTTGGAGCCAGTGGGAGGCTACCCTTTGTCTTTAGGAAGGAGCAGGTTTACTGTTAAGTTCACCTTTAACAGGAAAACAAAGTGATGGCAACAATTTATCAGCTAACACAATACTTTCAGATTCCTTTTCTGAGATCAGCTAGTTGAATAATCAACTAAATGTTTCACCTCGGGATAGGATGAATGTGTATTTGGCCTGCATGCATGCAAGTTAATCCTGCGTATAATCAGTATTAAATACATAGAGGTTTTTTTCATGCCATCTCTGCTTCAGCAGAGCCACAGAGAGGCAAACGGACAGGAAGGATGGAAGGAAACAGGAGATGACATGTCACAAAGCTGCCTGGGGATGTAGACTGGGAACAGGATGTGTGTTAGTCAGTGTTGCAGGGGTAAATTTGTAGATTTCCTACGCTTGGAGTCTCTTTCATGGAGGAGAGAAACTTCAGACATGGAAAGTTATGTCACTTGACTCGTCATGCAGCAGCACTGATGATGGGTGAGTGCACACATTGTTTTTCTGAGGCTTTAAAGGCCTGAAAACAAGTGGTGACAGTTGCGAGGTCATTACTAAGCCATTGAGATTTTAAACCAGTTTTTCAGATGAATCAATTAATCGATTAATTGATGAAAAACTATTAACAGCGGCTGGTTGCATGTTATCTGCTCCAGCGTATGTTAACATTCATTTTGTTTGCTTATCGAGCAACGATTATGTTCACTAAGTGTTGAAACCTTGTTTTTTATTAAGTCTGGTGTTTCCATTAGATCCCTGTGGCTCTAAGACCTGTGATAATATCTCCGTACTGTGCAGCAGTCCCACAGCAGTGAGCGATGAGACTCACAGGGGAGGAAATTGTCAGACCTGTGGGTTAGCACTGTCTGTTCCATGTCATAGTCGATTTGTTTCAGACACCCAGTTCCCTTACTGTAAGGCTTCCTCCTCGGTTAAGTGAAGCAGCCCGTCCGTCTCTGCCGGCTGGCTCTTATCACAGAGCACCTCACCCTCTTTATCTCACCTTTTGTTGAAGTTTCACGTTTCAGGTCTTAAGTGTAGTGATAACTGCCTCCAATGTCTGTGAAGTGGACTAAAGGCCTGACATTCTGCGTTTTGTAAGAGCTTTGCCGGCTCCTGCGTTCAGTTTCAGATTGGATGGGAAAGCTTAAACATTTTTCAGGCCACAGGTTTCAGCAGAACAAAGAAGAGTTAATATCTGCAAATGTATCAAACTTTCCCCTTTTGTCTTATAGGTTCACATGAATGTGGAGGGTGAGCCACTATAGCAGAAACTCATTAAACCAGTGCCTTTGTCACCAAGATAAGAATTAATGTGATGTGTGTGAGCAAAGAAAGTCTTTGTGTGGTATGGTCAGTCATTAAACATGGTATTTACTCACCGCCTTTTCCCCAGTGTGCAGCGGAGACACCTGAATGCTTTTAAATTTGACATTTACGTCTCAGTACTTTATTCCGTCCTGAGTGCCATAGTGATGTGCGTTACATACAGCATGAACACAAATAATGTGCGGCTGGCTGTGCCCCTGCTGCTCAGGTTGACCTGTAGAAGGAGAAATGTAGGAATGGAGTGTAATATAAGTTGTCGTGCTGTGCACACAATGCAAACACTGCGGAGGCCATTAAACACGTGCAGTGCAGCGGAGGCAAAAAAAAAAAAAAAAAAGGGCAATAAAAATGGAGTGTGAATGAGAGTTAGATGGGAAGGCCGGTGCAACTCTCATGACTGTCTGATAAATGTGATGCTACCGCTACAAGACAGCATCTCTAAAGCTCATTAACTACCCGTTATATTTAGCATGTTTCATTTAGAAAAAAAAAAAAGTGTAAGAACAAAAAGCTGTGGCTTTGCAGGGAGTTGTATGAGGGATTATTTTTTGGTCAGGATTGTGTTGCACCAGCTATGCCTTAATCCCTAAAACATAAGGAATGTCTTAGCTAGTAAAAAAAAAAAAAAAAAAATAGTGTAATTGAGTTGAGTTCTCAAACAGGGGAGCTGATTGGTGTATGTTGTTACCCTAAAATGTGAAACTATTCCTTTAAAACTTAGAAGTTCCAACATTACATGAATAAAAGTACTCTTTTAAAGTGGAGATGTAACATTTGAACAATGGCGGCTGCCAGAGAGCAAAAAGCCAATTGAATGATGAGATGTTTGGGTCCGAAATGTTTATTCTGCTTTCTGCTGAGTCATTATTAGAGCTTGAGTGCATCCATTTTTGTGTTCTAGACTGAAACCATATGCTGGGTTTCAGTCTATTAATTTATCTTATGGCATGAAATGGAAAGATCACAGATTTGGGTTTAAAAATAAAAAAACATTTTCTGTGGAGGTTGGTTAAATCCACGCTGTCAGGAAGAATAATGAAGCCACCACATAAACACTGTGCGTGTGTGTTTAGGGCTCATGAGCTAAGATGTTAATAACTTCTGAAGCAGATGCACATTTCACTGCTGGCGTGCACACCAGGGCAAGCACTTACCCCTCACCTCCTTACTACTACAACACTTTTATCACACACTTAGCCATACACACACACACATGCTTTCAGCAGATGGGTGTGGTGGTGTATGGAGAGTGGCTGGAGGCTGGCAGCTGTGTTTATCTTGGTTCTATCTGTGGGTGGGCCTTTAACTGTGTTTGTCCAGGGGAGCATGATAACCACTGCGTCAGGGCTACATCTCACTATGATTCATGTTTACCTTTCTCCCGCGGATGTGCTCGGCAGTGGTCCGTTATTGTTCCTCGGCAGCAAAATAAATAAATCATACTGTTTTCATACAGTGTTGTGGTAAGTTTTAACGTTAACGTTTTGTCACACATGGAGCTCGTCATACAGAAGTTTCTTGAACTTAAACAGGATTTTGACAGTGTTTCCAGTTTCCTACATGCTTTTGTTTTTGTATTTCATGGTCTGGAAGCAACAGAGGGGACCTAAAGTGTTTTAAGTACATAAGTTAAAGCTCACAACATATGTACTTGACTTATGTACTTATGTTGTTTTGAATGAAAACTGTGGCTCTTGCTGCCCTGTGACAAATCACAGGACACCACTTTATACAAACTGTTTTTGCTTGCTGTAAATGTAAATATAGTTGTTTAACTGGGTTCAAATAATGTTAAGTTGTCCAACGTGAGCTAACTTTAGCTTTGTCTGGTTCAGTGGCAGCAGTGTTCTGCTTAAGACTGTGCGTCCCTAATCATTTGCAGTGGGACGCAGTTGGATCACTTGTCAATGCATTGTAGACAGCAAGTTATGATATGTGTCAAAATATGATTTTCAGCTGTGTCTGTTTGATGTTAGTATTTTGCAAAAAGGACTGAACCGATTTGCACCAAACTTGGTGGAGGGATGGGACATGGACCAGGGATGAACCTAACACAGTTTAGTGCAGATCCAGTTAAAGGGGTGGATCCAGGAATTTTTTTTTTTTTTTTTACCGCTTCGCTTAAGATTGCAAGATAGATTTTTCAACATTTTCATCAATAGTTGTCCTTGGCAGAGCCATGTGCTCGACTGAGTGCCATTCTAGTTTGTCTAGAGGAGCTAAATGAGAAAATGCACGTGTTCTATTCAGTTTGTGTGTATAGACCCTTTAACTGTGACAGAGGTGTCACACTACATGGATTTGTAAAGACAAGCCGCCATAAGATGTTCAGACTTTGTGTTTAGTATGTGTGGTTATGACACCCTCATTGGCCTTCATCTCTCATGTGATTCATTTATAAAGAACACAGTGTCATAGCTTTGAAGCTCTGGATGCACATGCACTCATTCTTTCACCTCCTTGTACCAAAAACTGAGATGAAATTTTACATTTGTGTGTGCATTGATGGTGATTCATCCAAACAAGACTTGTACTGAAGCTTTTGAACCTGATTTCAGTTTATAAAACCAAAGAAACATTCCTGGCGAATAAATACTCTACGATTAGAGGGATGTTGTGAGGCTGCTGTGCCTCTGACCTTTAGCTTGCTTCTTAGTAGTTGCTAGCAAAGCGGGTAATCTTAGAATTGAAGTTATTATGTTCCTGTGCTTGATGGTGTCAGCCAAGTTTCTAAACTGCGAAGAGCTGGATCTCACACCACACGTTTCACGCCCCCCTGACCATAGAGGCAGGCACTCTGGTCTCGGAGTGTTTACAGATTTCAGTTCAAGGGAAACATCTGGAATGATGAAGTAGTGGGGTGTGTTTGTGTGGGTGGTGGAAGTGGACTGACACATTACATTTGTGCACTGTTTAAACTGCAATGTCAGACTGTTGTTTTTGTCTGAAGGTGCAGTTTTGGGTTTGACTGATAAGAAATGTTGGTCTGTATACTAAAGCGCTGTTCCCCATCTTGCGTGTCCCTGCAGGTAGCCAATCAGACGTTCCACACAGATCGGCCCGACCTCCCAGAGTGTTTTCAGCTGTCCGTCTTATCATGGCTGCCATGCATCTACCTGTGGGCTGTGTTCCCCATCTACCTCTTCTATCTCAAGAGGAACAACCGAGGCTACATCATGATGTCCATTATGAACAGGTTCAAAACGGTGAGAAGGGACACTTCCAAAAATGTAACACAAAGCACGAGCTGTAATCTGTAACCAAATAACAGACATTTCCATGTTTGAGAACAGGCAGGGCTAAGACAAATCTTATATTAGCTCATTAACGATTCATTTGCTGATTATTCTCTTTATAAATCAATTATTTGTTTACTCCATCAAATGTCACAAAGTAATGAAAAACAGCTTTGCAATCATTTTGTAAAGCCGGAAGTTTCTTCTTCAGATTGCATAATTTGTCTGGCCTTCAGTCCTGAGCTCAAATATATTTTATTTACTTTCATATATGACAGAAAAGGTTTGAATCCAAAGCTTGAACCAGCAAATGTTTCTAGAGACGAATACTTCTATACATTTCCTGGGCAGTACTCTTCCATGAATCAATTTCTGATGTATATGATTATTAATGCTTTTTTCTGTTGTGTTTGTAGTGGATTTATATTAGTTTAGTGTTGAGTGTATGTGTATCTGTTTGTCTGTATCACCCAAAAGTATATTCACATCATCTAGAGAATAAAAAAAATGTATCATCTTCAAGGATTACACGCTGAACTTTCATGCATACAGATTTGCTACCAGCAAATTATCCATATTGTTATCTGATACCCACACCAACTACAGAACATTTCTGAAATATCCCTCTTGTATCGTACGATTTTCGTGTGAAGAATAAGAAGTCATGAGCCATGAATGTGTATTCCCAAGGAAGGTTAGGCTAATACATCTGTCCCTTATTGTTCACTCAGTACCCTCCACTTCCTCCTGAGACAGTTGGTTTGATCAGTACTTCACAGGCTGTGAAAGAGAGCGAACAGTGTTTTAGGTGTCATCATACTCTCTGCAAAAACACTCCATCCTGCGCTTGTTCAAAGGGTTTAGCAGTCATTTAATCATCTCTTTTACTTCCCTCTGTTTTTATAGTGTATCATGTCTGTTTCTCTTTTCACTTTTTCTCCCCTGGTTTCTCTCTGTCTGCTCTCAGGTGTTTGGCTTGTTGTTATGGATAGTGTGTTGGACGGATCTCTTCCACACATTCCATGAGCTGCGACAGGGGCACAGCCAGCCGCCCATCTACTTTGTCACCCCGCTGGTTCTTGGCATGACCATGGTGAGGATATAGCATGTCCATCCAAACACAGTTACACAAGAAGTTCACCTCTTGTAGGTTTTTTTTTTATGAGTATGTGCAACTCTGTGGTTTTGTCTAATTCTCTGAACAGCTCTTGCTGTCCTTTTTTTTCTCTTTTGTTCACAGACCTGGTTTATGATTAACACGACATTTCCTGCCTGTGAAAATCATTTTTGAATAATCCCGTTGCTTGAAAGCAGCACTGTTACTCTATGCAGATTTTACTGTGGAATTATACAAACATTTTTATGTATATTCAAATACAGAGCACACAGTGAAGAGATAGTGTCAGAGTCTGATAAAAGAGCCTCACCAAAACTGCACTGTAAAAAATATATTCAAACACTTTTAGTCAGTCTGTTGTCAAAATACTCTGAATAAAGTTAATGTACAAGCTAAAGTTCTTTTATATGAAGAGCCATTACATATAAATGTATCTATAATATTTCATTTGAAATTAATCACTGTTACAGTAATGCTTTCATTTGAGCCAAGAGTTGGACTGGGGAAGGGAGCGATTTGGGGGATTTGTGTCTGAAAGCGTAACGTGACATCTTTAATGGGCTTGTTTTAGGCTGCTAACACTCCTCAACCCAAAGATAAGGAGATAAGAAACAGAGAAAAGCACAACATTTTCCCAGATAAGAAGCTGAGGCCAAGGCATCCAGGTCTCCTACTTCACTGACAAGTCTTGTTCTCTGTGTATGTGACCTGGATGCTTCAGGTATCCACATCACACCTGTTTAAGTTTTATCCTGGACCATGACTGTCTCCAAACGACTTGCAATGTTACAAAATCATCTCATACATTAAGGTGAACACAGAGAAACTTTCTCCCAGCAGACGAATGTGAAAACAGCCTGTTAGCATCAGACTATGGGGACGCACGTCCTTCTCCACAGTTAAACACGACAACCAGATGTGAAGCAACAATAAGACCCTCTGTTTAGATAGGGAAGCTCTGCTCACAGCAACACTTCCTTTTTTAGGAAGGCCTAATTAACTCTCACACCATTACACACATCACACTTGCACAACGATATTGTGCGATCTGTGAGCCACTGAAACAGTTGAGGTGTTCAGGGCCTGGCTCAAGGGCATTTCAGTGGTGGTGGTGATGATGATTACACTTAAAATGTAATGATCTATAACTTTTCTTTTCCTTTGGTCTGGTCCATGTGAACCGAACTGTAAGGTGTGAGAGCAACCTTAAAACCTTTATACAGAAATACAAGTGTAAATACAAGTGTATAGAATGTTTACATATTGTTAGTCATCACGCAGCATAGGTCAGATATTTCATCTGGATGGCTGTCAAGCTTTTGTTTCTTTTCAAGTGAACCGCATCACCTGTGCTATACCGTTATTGAAATGGAGTTAAAGCTAATCTTATCTGATTACCATGGTACTTTACTTGTTTAACTTGTTCCAAAGGAAAAAGAAAAAAAAAAAAACATTCTTGACTTTTCCACATGTTCTTGTTTATCAGGTAAGAAGCAGATTGGGTTCAGTGTTTGTTTTTAGACATATACCTTAAAGAGCTGATGCTGTAGGCCCAAACCAGAGGCTGCGTTAGATATTTTGTATGTTCTTGTTAGACAGGAAGGTGATATTAATTTTCTTCCTCTATAGCAATGGAATTTATTATCAGTCCTGTAGTTGTTATTGTTAGCAAATAATTACTGAAATGAAAGTGGCTGTTTGGCCTAAATAAGTCAAACACGTTCGGTTTCTTATGCTGTCAGAGGAATGCTAGAAAGGCAGTATTGAAATGAAAAGGTCACATGGCCGCAGCATGTGAACAGATAAATGTTTTGCGAGGATCTAGCTCAGCGTGTTAGCATTGAGATTGTGTTAGCTCAAAGCTTCACCACGCCTAAGTGTTACACACTTGAAAATAATTTAGTTTTATACAAAAACAGCAAACAAAACCTTATGTGTGATGTCAGTGAAACTGCAACTGGGGAAAGTAAGTTTCAATTAAACTTTACAAAGACAAAGCAACATGTCTTTCTTAAGATCTAAACCTTTCTGTTGTTCTCCAAGATCTCTCTGGAGCTGTTTCACCACCACCCACACTTTATTTTTATTTTATTTTATTTTATTTTATTTTATTTTATTTTATTTTATTTTATTTTATTTTATTTTATTTTTTTGCTGTAAGGAGCTCTTCCATTTCTTTTCATTGTGTTGTTGGAGAATTGTGTCCACAGACAGTACACTCAGAAACTGTCTGGTTTAAATATGCTTTGTTTTGTCACCGTCCCTCTGTGGCCACACTACAAACAAAACAATCCCTGTTTATAATTACTGCAGTATTTAGTATGGATTTGAGATGCACTGTTTTTCAGACATGTCCATGTTTGGTGTCCCTATCTACTAGCAGCATAGCAATAGCAAGGCTGAATGCATCCAGATAGGGCAGTGTGCATGAGGAGAGCTTGTCCATAGCTCTCGTGAAGGCTACGTCAGGTTAAAGCCAGAAAACTCCTGGAGCAGCCGGGAGTGTTTAATGCAGGAACAGTCAGCATGAAAGACTGACCCAGTCAGACTGCGGGTTACCTTACATGCCCTCAGTGATTCTGTCTTGGCTAATCTAACTCAGTCTCTCCCTCTGCTCTCCCCCTCCTCCTCCCCGTGTAATGTCCCCCTCCCTCTCTCAGCTGCTGGCCACGTTTCTGATCCAGTTTGAGAGGTTACGTGGGGTTCAGTCCTCAGGGGTCCTCTTCATCTTCTGGTTCCTGTCTGTGCTGTGTGCCATCGTGCCTTTCCGTTCCAAGATCCTACAGGCCTCCAGCCAGGTGAGCACACACATAGCCCTCAAATGCCTTTTATACGTCTGTCTTCAGCTTGCTGCCCTTTCATCTCCTCCGCCCCCCCCCCCCCCACCACCATCTCCTCAAGATCCTTATCCTAGTTTACTTGACTCCTTACCTCCTTGAACTCCATCTTATCTTTTCCCTTGTTGTCCTTCATCCTTTTCTTCACTTTTCTGCCTCAGTGTTCTTGATGTTTCAAGAATACTTGATCAGTCAGCTCTGCCTCCACCCCTTCCCCCGTCCTGCTTCCTCAGGAGTTGGTTTGCAGCTTACAGTGAGTGGATGTTTTGGAGGGGTCAGCCCAGGGCGCCACTAAGCAGAAAACGAAGAGTGAATAGTAGGCCTGTTGTTCCTAGCATACTTATCTCACCTCTAGCACTGCATAGCTCACCAACAGAGCCGCAGCATACGCCAAAGAAACCCTGCAGGCAGCAAGACGAGACATGCGGACAGTGTGTGGTGTCAGGCCGGAGAAAACATACAAAAGGAGACAGGACAACATGGACAAATGTATATGTGTATCAGAGGCAGACCCGTTAGTACAAATTGATGATCATGTGCGTGAGGGTGGATACAGTGGGGTTGTTGATAAATAACAATGACCCATATGATTACTGGGCAAGGTGTTGAGAATTCTGGCTTCCAGACCTGTAGAGCTATAATCTACTGGAATTACAGGACTCCCAAATAAGTCCCCTTTTCTTCTGTGAGCAAAGTGATTAGTGACCTATTAAACATTTCTACTACAAATCCTGAAAATTGTTGTTTTGAGGCAAAAACGATCTCACCTCTAAAATTCATAAATGAATTTCCAGCAGCGTCTGTGAGGATATAGACAATATAGACTCAAATTTTGCTGGTTATCTGAATTTAACTCTGCCATAAAATCCAAACTGTGAATAGGAATGGTGTCATGTATTGTAACGACAGGCAATTTTTGAATTTTGGATACAGCAGAGATTGATTATAGCGTTATTTAAAGCTGCACTAATCAATATTTTTATTATTTACAGTGGATACTTTCTGTATGTGGTTACTAGTTGTAAAGAACCCACAGATAATTATACAGACTCTGAAGTTCCTCTCAGTTTTATAAAGTATTTTGTAGCGACTTTTAAACCAGTGTTTTGGTTTTCTGGCCCACAACTTTACCGTTTTGGTTCAGTCTCACAGCTCTGATCAGAGTTTGTTTCCACACGAAGCAGGCAGCTGTTTCCTACAGGAAAAGCTCTCCGTCCAGCTCCTCACAGAAGACTGACAGAGTAAGCAACGAGGTGGAAAACACACTGAAGTGTTGAGTAGATAAAGAGCCATATGTTTTCGTTAGGAGTTGGTTGGGAACAAAGCAGAGCTGAAAAAAAGAGTGAATATTGGACTTGCACTCACAGAGTAACCAGAAACTTGACTCCAAATGAATGCTAATATTACTTTTCTGTGTGTGTGTAAATAGGTAAGTGTTTGCTAACACATTAGCAGCCTTGTAAGGTCATATATATTTTACCCTCCCCCCTGAAACATTAATTACGCAGCTTTAATTTTTTTGCCTCAGGGTTTGTTAAATCATTTCTAGACATTTCTGTCGGCTCTCGGTTCTAATTGGCACACTTTGTCATCTTTATTGTGAAAATGCTATTGGCTCCATTAACATGCACATAATGACTGGATTATGGTCAATAATCAGAGTGCGGCTTACTCTGTTTAAGGTCTTTACATTGGTTAACCTTCATGTTTCTGTGCTGTGGAGTGTAATCTGATTAATGTCTGAAGGTGTACCCCGCCGTGACCTCAGAAGTTCTTTCGGGTCGCCAAACAATGAGCTGTCTGTGTGTGGGTGGAACTTCTTTTATATTACTTCATAGCAGACTACACCTGTTTGGTCTGTAGGTGTATGTCAGAGTGCAACATGTCTGACATTTGTTACGGTATGCAAAAGGTGTGTCTGACTGTTGGTATAGTCTTCAGGGCATTAATCCTCAAAGCTTAAAGCTTTGTTGGTTAACGCTTCAAGATTGATTGATAACTTCAAGATAAATGAGAATTCCTATATATTGCAGAATTCCCATTTTTTTATTTTGTGGCTGCTTTGGTTTTAAAAGTAGGACCAACCCCAGACAGCCTTACATCACACAGTCAGTTGGTGTATGAGGAAGGTTGGCGGTTAGCCAAGCACTGGGGTCAGTCCAGGCTTCTGTGGCCCTGTGCCGTTATAATCAGGTTGATACAGAAAATAGGCCCACGCACGAATATGACTGAGAGAAAGTAACGTGATTTTGAGCAGTCCAAAGTGATGTGTCTGTTCATAATCGTGTTCAGCTGATTTTGATGTTTGTATGCAGCGGATGAAGGAAGGAAAGTGAGCGACTTCCCTGTTTGTGTGTGTGTCAGGAGTGTTATTCTCAGAACTCAGCTGAATGGATGGAAGCTGCCCTTTTAGTACATTTGCGTGCGAGGACATTATATTTAGTTATTGGGAATACTCAGATCGATTTCCCCAATACGCCTGAACTGTCAGAGCAATGTAACTCAAGCTCCGTTCCTTGTTATGTGCAGTCTGCGTTGCTGTCATCCCACATATTAGTTATATTTTATTTATTGGAAGCTTTGATTTAGCCATAAAAATCGGCACAGAGATTCATGTTTGACACAGCATAATCACCAAAGTAGATCCTCTGACTTTTCATCTAGCGTCATCATCAAATCATATTTTTCTGTCTGAATTTGACGTTTTTGGCTCTTTTAGCATGCCGTCATGCTAAAGTAAGATGGCGACTGTAATTACGTTACCTGCTAGACATCAGCATGTTAGCATTGTCATTGTGAGCCTGTAAGCGTGTCACTCAGCTCTCACCCGTGCCTAATTTGCCTGCATGCAAACACACTGCTCGACAGATGATGCTTACAACTGTATATCTGATTTCACTCCTTTGCATGTGTGTACTGTATGTGTGTCCTTGTTTTACATTTCAGAGCGAAGTGACTGACAAGCTGCGATTCACCACGTTTTACTTCTACTTCAGCCTGGTGGTCTGTGAGCTGATCCTCTGCTGCTTCAATGAGAAACCTCCTCTCTTCTCCAATGTTGTCACGGACCCTGTGAGTCACATATCCTGCTGCAGTGTTCACTCACAGTCAATGAAGTGTGTGTGTGTCTGTGTAGTATATGTGAGAAAATGTGTATATATATATATATATTCCTCTTGATGTTGTATACTTGGTGTCCTGAGCAGTTGAAAGTCTTGATTGTGCCCTGGGGCCTCTCCATGCTCATTAAAGCAGGTCACACAGACATTCACACACAGAGAACACGGTTGTTACTTGCTGCTCACAGAAGTATGTCCTCCTTATCCTTATTTAACCTCTCTGGCCTATTTTCCTGCACATTTTTCAATTTCTCCTCAGAATCCCTGCCCTGAAACCACAGCTGGTTTTCTCTCCACCATGACATTTTGGTGGTTCACAAGGTGGGTTTGCACTGCTCTGCACAGACCCGCATTTTGTTGTATATGTGTTAAATAAAAAGATGTTAGAAAATGAATAATCATATTAATTCATTTGATATTTTTTCTGACTGTATTCATTATGTGAAAGTGATTAATCGTTATTTCAGTGTGGTTAGCCTTAGTGCTAACCTTGTTGTAATAGCCAATAGTCTAATTAACCCACTTTTGTGAAGTGTTTGTAGCTGTTTGTTACCAAATGAATCCAGATACAAACAAACAGCGTAAAGCTCCCATGAATTTACCTGAATCGACTGTATTAGTGTTAATTAGGGATTTTATTTTGAAGTAGCTGCCACTGATGTTGCATTTGTGGTCATTCTGGCACCAGTTTGTTGATATATGTCTTGTTCTGTTCTTTTCACTGTTCATTGTAGAAATTCAGTCAATGCAGTTTACAGAAATTCAGTAAAAAAATTTTTAAACTATATAAACTGTATTTTATTGACAGTGTATTCAAATGATGTCTTGAAATGTCTTGCTCTCTGCACCTCCTTACAGTGTGTACTAGTATATCAAAGTATTGTCGTTTTCACTGCTGAGGGGATTATGTCACATTTTTCAAACTCAACAGACAGAATAATTATTATATGGTAATTACATAAAACAAGCCAGACCATGTTTGAGGTGAGTGAAAGCCTCTGCCTCACACCAGCAGTTATGTTTTATATTTTTGTCGTTTTTGACTCCTGTAACATGGATGATATCCTCCGCTCTTTTTTCTGATCGAAGTCCAGCATCTCCTGTCTGTGTTGTTTCTGTAAGCCAATCTCCCCTTGTGCTGGAAAATAGATCAAGCCAATTTCCGGTGGAATCCAATCCACTAGTACATAATGATGATTAGCAAATCCAGGAAACTCCATTAAGTGTCTTTGTGGAAGGCAATTCTTATTAAGTTTCCTCTGGGATAAAAGGGTTTTAGTTTAAGAATCAAATTTTAGCCCCTGAATAAAATACACGCAGGGGACAGAACGAAATCTTGAAAAATGCAGTGAGGAAGATGGAGGCTGGAAAACCTTCTAGGCATGGTCTCATTTGTTTACTGTGATTACACTTGTTAGTGTTGAATTGCTTAATGCACCGGATTGAATTAAACTGCTGTTTCTCTCTCTTAGTATGGCCATTAAAGGTTACAAAATGCCCCTGGAAGCCAAAGACCTGTGGTCTCTGAACCAACGCGACAGCTCTAAGGTGATGGTGCCGAAACTCCTCAAAGAGTGGGAGAAGGAGCAGGCCAGAGCCAAGAGGTGTGTTTGTACAATTTCTGTAAAGTATAGTACAAGCTAAATGTTTTCCATTTGAGTCTGTTTCACTGACATAAAAGCTGCCCTTGTGAAATAAAAATAGTCACTATGTGTACATATAAAGACAGCAGGTTATTGGGAGAAATCAGGTTAAAGCTGGAAACCGGAGAACTTCTGTAGCCTTGATACTTTAAAATGCACCGCTGGTCAATAATCAGATTTATCCGCTACAGTATGTTTGAACAAAGGCTTATGTGTATTACTGACATATGATGCTGTTGCTTCACAAGCTTGTTATCTTGTTTTCTTTTCCTGGTTGGAGCTGATGTGAACAGTGAGAGACCTGACTCTGTAGTGGGAGGACAGTGTTTTTCCTTTGATACTGTCCCTGTCTGAAGTCTTTGTCAGCCCCAAGCCCATCATCCTCCTGAAAATATTATTCTTTAAAAACCAGTCATAATCACGTAATTTAATTTTTTAAAAAGTCATTTCCTAAAACAGCTGGTCACCGCAGCAAGTGTCACTCAAATAGGAGGAAATGGTGTGTATTTTGGGGACTACTTTCAGCTGTGGAATGATACATATTTGGTTCTCTAGTGAGTGTTATCTGCACCAGGATAAGCACCGTGTGTTTTTAACAGACAACAATGGAGCTCTGTGGCACAGTGGAATCAGATACATCGTGCTTCTCACACACACACACACACACACACACACACACATGCTCGGATCAATTCATTGTTGATTTTTGAGTATAAGAAAATCACCAGACTTATCTTTATAGATGCACAAGAAATCTGCCAACACTAACCAGGTTATTTGATTACATGTAAAGCTACAGAATGAGACTAGAGAAATGTCTTCTTAACCAAGTTACTTAAACATGTAACTGTGAGGTAAATATAATTTCCAAAGAGAACTGTTCACCTCCCTTACATCTACAATACTCTCTGTTTTTTTTTAAGTTTAAATCCTGCCATTGTCAACTTCCCTGCCTTTTATTTTCTTGTCAGAACAGAAAGAGAAGAGGATGTTGTCTTAGAGGGAAGGGCTTTTTTGTGTGTAGTTATATATATGTGTGTGTGTGTGTGTGTGTGTGTGTGTGTGTGTGTGTGAGTGAGTGTGCGTGCAGGCGTATGCTTTTGCACAACTGAAACCATGAGCATGTTTAATCTAACCCTGGAAGCAAGATAGCTACATCTAATATATGAAACGAGTACCAGCGCTGCTACGTATCTACTTTAAAAAACTGTGGGAAACAGAAACACACATCACAGATAACAAACATCAGCATCTGCAGATACTGGAGAGCGCGAATGAGGCTCTCGCTTTGCCTTCCGTCGTAGCGTTGTTGCTCTGATGTGTTGTGTCGGAGCCTTGAAGTATTAAATTCATCCTCCGCTGCTCTGCATGATGTTCTGCACAGAGAATTAGTTTTCTCGTGTGTTATATTGCATTTCACAGCTCAAGTGTGTCCAGCTACGCAGAGGAGAAATTGGTTTTGGTTGCCTGGCCACTGAGAACAGCACTTCAGCTACTGTACTACTTCAGCAATAAAGCAATAAATTTCATGCGCAAACACATGTGACAAGTCTGCTGAACTCTGACCTCCATCAGGCGCCTTCCCCCTCTCTGTGCTGCTGTTAACCCATCAGTTTCATTGAGCTTTCCCACCGAGAGCGACCTGTAAAATGATACGGGAATGCTCGATTGGGCCTTTTCAGTTGTGTTTTGGAAACCTGTTTGGCATTAAGCTGAATTCCATCGCAGTTGTCCTGTTGAACTGTAGTCGCCAATTAGTCCACTGCTGGAATCCGACTCCTGCGTTTAAACTGGTGTTAGAATAGACTGTGTGTAGTTTGCGAAGCATTCCTTTCACTGAAAACTTAAAGCATTTCTTGCACTATATCTCACTGCCTGAGAGTCTATTGAACAAGTTAACATGATTATGAGTTAAACAAATTCAGCCACAAGCTACCATTGTCCTCAGATCTTTTTTGCACTCTTAGTTGCTTTCTGCAATGTGTTTTACATGTTATAATTTAGAGCTAAAACATTAATGAAATGCTAATAAATAACAAAAATAGTTGTTAGTTGTGGCCCCAGTGGAATTCATCCACAGCCTAAGCCAGTTTATTACTTATGCTTCTTCCTGGCGGTGAATTACAGTTAAGTAAGTTAACTATCCTATCTGACTGCACAGGTGCTGTTTAATATGAAATGGCCAATAAGTTCCTTCATTTCTTTTGAACAAGTTAACATGCATTGATAGATTTTTGGGGGATTTGGGATACATAATTATCTGTGGGTTTGTCACTATGAGAAACCCCTTTCACATTAAAGTAAAGATTTCATCATTGATTACAGCAGCCTTGAATTGTGATAAAATGGACATCCTGATTATTGGTACTAATAATGGTCTGACAAGGAGTCACCCTGCTCTGTGCATTGTTCTTACATCTGTCTCATCCCGACTTCTGTAACTCGTTAACCAGCTCAAGTAAAGCCTCTAATGCAAAATCCAGCCATAAAACTCTCGTCTGCCCAGTCCCTCCCTTTTTACTACACTAGCAGGAAGTACAATACAGGATTGTTTTCAGTATCCCTGTAATCAAGGCCTTCCATGAGGCCCATTCATGTGTCCTGTTATAATGTTTTGTTAATATTATTGTAGGAGTTAAACTGTTTTTACTGACATATAAAAACCTTTGTGAAAATCACTCTGGAAAGGTGTGATATGAGTATATTTCATGTACTGAGCTTTCCCTTTCCTCACATATCTGTTACTCTCTTTCTCTTCCTCCCAAACCCTCTGTCCACAGTGATCAGAATGTGGCCAGCCAGGCTGTGTACTCCAAGCCCCTGCCATCGACCACCAACCACATTGCGGGAGGAGGGGGAGGAGGCGAAAGCAGCCCCGAGGAAGTGGAGGTGCTGCTGTCCAGTCGGAAAGCCGCTCCCCGCCAGCCGTCCTTCCTGCGTGCTCTCATCAAAGCCTTTGGGCCCTACTTTCTGATTGGCTCGGCTTACAAGCTCCTGCAGGATATTATCACCTTCGTCAACCCTCAGCTACTCAGGTAAAAAAAAAACAAAAAAAACTGAGGTCTTATGTTTGTTCCTTGTTGCCGCAGTATATTTGCGTGTTTTGAACACCAACAAATATCACCCTTGTTTCAGTTCTATCTATGATCTGTGATCTATTTTCAGCATGTCTTTTTGCATTTTGTGTCTCTGTGTTTGCATGCTGGTTTGGTTTATTCAAAGTGTGGTAGCTGTTTTTTTTTTTTTTTTTTTTTTTAACTCAGTGTCTTCAGGTAAAAAAAAAATTAAAAGAAAATAATGAGAGTTTGTATGGGCCTCACATTAGTATATATTGTCATATATTTTATATATTGCTTTATATTGGGAGTCTATGGGGAGTATGGGTCAACTCCTTCTTCACATCCTCTCTCAGTGTATCATAACGTATATGTATTTGTATATATATGCAAACTATTGCCTTATTCTTGGTGTGTATACTAGTCAGTAAGCTAACTTCGTTGTGCATCCGGAGTGAGCGAGTTAGCATTATCATCACTGTCAATCTTAAATCTGTAGCTGTCTATATTTAAAATACACACTGTCCTTGTTCAGGATGCAAAGTCATTATGTAAAGATGTTTCCTTTTTAGGCTTCTAATATTCTCAGGATGGAAATTTAGTGGTAGCAGCTGTTGTATGAAAGCCTTATCTCTTTATAAGTAAGATAAGCTGTCAGAGATCTTCGACCGCGTGGTTTTCCTGTGTGTATTTTGTTTCAATCATGGGGTTGAGTTAGATTAGTTAATAAATACTGATAAATACTGATTCCACAGGAAAAACTGTCAAACTTAGCTCAAGTGTCAAGTCATTTTCTTTCAGAGAACTTATTTTGATATTATACTCATGTAATATTAACAGACTGTGAGGAACTTGAGTATCCACCGTTGGCATTTTGTCAGAAGACATCATAACTTTCCTGATGGTAATTTGTGTGTTGTCAGTAGACAGTATCAACAACACATTGTTGGTTACTAACAGACGGCTGATGAGAATATACAGCCTCATTGCAGTGTTTTTCATGTTACCAGGCATGCAGACTGTCTGAAGCAGGTGGACAAGATGTTAAAAGCTGAGGCCTAACTTAGTAAAGTATGGAAGAAATTCTCCATATCAAAGGTTCAGTGTTAGTTGCTTTTATGTACGCAGGCTAAGTATGAAGTAGTTTGAAGAAGCTTGATTCCAAAGTAGCTCTGTACTGAATGCATTTCAAAGTTCTTGTCATGCTACATCCAAGATAAGCTCATTTACTGGTGTGAAAACAATCAATTACAATACCGTGATTTCCATAAAATCTGTTTATTTATGCTAAGTCATGCAAAGGTTTTGTATGCAAAGAAGACCTGTTATCCACTGACCGAGAATTTTTCCCCGTCTTTACTTTTGTAGAATGCTGATCTCCTTCACGAAACAGCAGGGTGTTCCTGATTGGTGGGGTTATTCGCTGGCCTTCCTCATGTTCTTCACAGCTCTCTTGCAGACTCTCATCCTCCACCATCACTTTCAGTACTGTTTCGTCACCGGCATGAATGTACGCACGGCTGTCATAGGCGCTATCTACAGGAAGGTATGCAAGACATTGCACACACCGTACTGTTCTGACTGCAGTTACCGTGCACAAGCACAAATACGCTAACTCAGAAAACACAAGTGAGCACAATTCTAATCAAATAGCACGTTTCATTCTGAAGGGGAGATACAGCATGATTCTCAGAAAGGACATTTATTACAGTGCTGAGTGCCGCTGTTTTTTTTTCTCCCCCGTCATTGTTCTGTAGGCCCTGGTGATAACTAACGCTGCCAAGCGTTCTTCTACAGTGGGAGAGGTGGTCAACCTGATGTCTGTGGACGCACAGCGGTTCATGGACCTCACCACCTTCCTCAACATGTTGTGGTCCGCTCCTCTTCAGATTATGCTGGCACTTTATTTCCTGTGGCAGGTCCGTGCACAAATTATACATGAATTACAGGAAATTTCACTATCTCTGAATCATTTTTTTGTGGAACAAAGTCATGAATAAATTGTAGATGTGACAAGGCATTGCCCTCCATATTTGACAAGCCCGTCACTGCAAGTTGAAGGTCTGGGCGGGCCTTCATGCCGCACCCACAAAGTTTATAAATGATCTCTGAAATGCTAATGTTGAAAGGCAGTTGATCCACAGCCTAATTTAATTAATGATGTTAAAACGATGAACAGTATCTTACATGATAACATGTAATTACTTGAATTACTGAATTTAGCCCACTCACATTATGTAATTTAGTCATTTGTTCCTTGATTTCAGTAATAATTTAGTTGTCGTCAGTCAAAACATTAGTTGACGAAACCAAACCACTGCTCTGTGCACAGATCAGAGGTTGCTTTTATTTCAGAGGTGCTTCTGGTTTCTCGCTATATTTCTCTGAGTCAGTGACAGTAACAGTTTAGCCACAGCAAAAAAAACATGTGGGTGTTGTTGTGCTGCAGTCTGCTGGGAATCTGTACGGACTCTGTACAGAGACAACTGGTAAACCTTTTTTCGGAGGTGACTTCCAGTTTTGTTGTGAGTGTTTACATGTGCGTGTAATTATTGAACAAAGGGGAATTTCTTAAAATGTACTTTTGCCTTGGTTTACTTACTGTGCTGTCTTTGACAGAACCTCGATGCATCTGTGTTGGCTGGGGTGGCTGTCATGATCATGCTGATCCCTTTTAACGCTGTCATTGCCATGAAGACCCGAGCGTACCAGGTAGGAACAGTCGAACTAGGCAGTAATTTAATGTTACTGCCTGATGTTCCCTGCTTTCGGGTCAGTTTGCAAGTGTGTTAATTTGCAAATAAAGAAAAATTTGTCTTCTTGTCCTCATCTTCGTCCTCCTCTCCCTCTCTCCCAGGTGGAACAGATGCAATACAAGGATGCACGAATCAAGCTGATGAACGAGATCCTGAACGGCATCAAGGTCCTAAAACTGTACGCCTGGGAGAACTCCTTCAAAGAGAAGGTCCTGGCCATTCGGCAGAAGGAGCTCAACGTTCTGCGCAAGACAGCCTACCTGGGAGCGCTGTCCACCATGGCCTGGACCAGTGCTCCTTTCCTGGTAGGCTCAGTCCACATGTCTGGAAGCTGATTTTCTTTCATTTACCAAAGTCAAAGTGGCACACCACCAGTACGGTATCCGTGGTTAAAAGTGGTATATGCCAGTGAAGTGACATGCCTTTTGTACGTGGCCCACAGCAGTGACATCAAACTCAGCAGTGGCGTTCATGCATGTCAGTAAGAATCAGTGTATGCTATTGGGAAGTGGTGTTTGCCAATGGAACATGAAGCAACATAAGCCAATAGAACAGCTGCTGCTGCTGCTCACTGATCTCTGTCATTGCTCATGTTTCATATATCCTGCTTTCAGAGATCAGGTAATTTTACCTGGAGCAAGATGTGACCCGCTGACAGATACGATGGTTAAATATTGTCATGACTGGCCCCTCCATCAACCTGATGGGTCGGGAATCATTTACTGCAAAGCAAAGCTCAAGTGCAAATGCCATAGCAACATTACACATCGCTGTTGATCAACCTACTGCCCAGATACTGACCTAAACCATAAACTTAGAGAAAAGCATGACCCGATCCACGAGGTCTGTGAGTTTTCTGTGAAGCAAAGTAGAGAAATGTCTGTGCATCTGCCGAGGAAATAATGTGGGAGCAGTGTGATTGAACAACTTCTCTTTTTTTGTTTTGTCTGGTGTCAGCATAAATGAATCTGTAACAGGTTTGATGGGTCACAGGACATCATTAAATTAAACTACTGATTTATTCTGTGGTCATATGTGTTGTATTTGTCCAGCTAAAAGCCTATGATGAGTCACTGGTTGACTCGGATTAATGTGCGACTGTGCACTGACTGCTGTACGTCTCTACAGTAAACTGATGGACCTTGGTGTCTGAGCGGCTGTTTGCTGATGTGTTTTCAGGTTGCCTTGACAACATTCGCTGTGTATGTGACTGTGGATGAGAACCACGTCCTGGATGCGGAGAAGGCCTTTGTGTCACTCTCTCTCTTCAACATCCTAAGGTTTCCTCTCAACATGCTTCCCCAGGTCATCAGCAGCATGGTACAGGTGGGAACTCTTTCTTCTTTTCTTTTATTTTGTTTCCTTGTCCTTTTTGTTTTCCTGTCCCCCCTGAGTTTGTTTAGGTTTCACTGACTGCCTGTGTGTTTATTCTGTGTCTCAGGCCAGTGTCTCACTGAAGCGAATCCAAAATTTCCTGAGTCATGATGAGTTGGACCCAAATTCAGTCGACAGAAAGAACACATCCACAGGTACACTCACACACTGCTCTTCTATACATCATATTTCTGACATCATTGCCCATTAAACAGACTTTACAATACGTTTGCATTGTGTCATCATTCCCTTCCTTAAACTCAATGAGCTCTTGAACTACAAAGCTTTAGTGCAAGTCATTGCCTTCTATTTGCACCTTTCACCCAGTGACTCAGAGCCTGAAAAGCCTCTGGATAACTAATAGCTGGGACATGCCTTTGACTCTTTTATCCTGTCAGATCTGCATTCAATCTGTCACCAATTCAAAAGCTGCTGAAAAGAAAATCACGTGACGTTTTGTTGCTCAACAGAGTTTTCAGTGACAGTTGTCAACGGCAAATTCTCCTGGGCTAAAGAGGACTCTCCTGTTCTGCACAAGTATGTCTGGAAAAGCCACATACTGTACTGTACGTTTGCATAATGTTGTTGTGTTTGTGTTGCCGTACCTGAGGCTATTATTAAAACCTGTGAATGCTGACTGTGTGTTTGCAGTATTAATGTGATGGTGCCCCAGGGCTCCCTGCTGGCAGTCGTGGGCCATGTTGGCTGTGGGAAGTCCTCCCTGATCTCTGCACTGCTGGGTGAAATGGAGAAACTGGAGGGAGAGGTTTCTATTCGGGTAGGACTTCACATTCACGTTCATGTTCTGTAACACATAAGAAAGTAGCAGGTTATTTGATCTTCTTTATTCTCCCTTTGTGTCCTTTAAAGCTTCACTAATTGTATGTAGTTTGCATGTCAACAACGGATCAGCTGACCATGGGTAATCTTCATATTTATTGTACAGACTCAGTGCTCTCATCACCCTTATTTCAGTGTAAAAAGAAAAAAAACAAAAACACTGTACTGTATGCTACTTGCCTTTCAGTGTTTTGTGTGTTATTTCCGGAGTTTTGAGTCTTTAATGAAGCAATTTCAACCACATCTTGCACCATACTGCTGGGAAACATCATTTAGCAGCTGGTCCCTCTAACGTTAGCTTCTTTCACTATCCATAAGAGACCAAAGAAAAAAAAAAATCAGTGACAGCAGCTTTAATGTTCGTATTAACCCGCAGTCAGAAGCCTCAGACCCTCTGGCTGGTGGTATTAACATACCGTATCCCCTGTGTGAAGTGGTTATTATAAGACACATAAGAGAGCAAATAAAAATGGCAGGTAAGTGCAGATCCCCCACATTCATATTTTAAATTCTCTTTTTATTAACTTTTATTAATACAGTTTAGTCCTATGAGACCTCCAGCTCTTTTAATATTGGCACTGTGTGTGAAGCACTCACAAAAGAAAAATGTCAGTTGGACTTATATTGGATTTATATATCACTGCATGCACAAGTTAATGCACAGGTGATTTAGGGGTCAGTGTAAAGTAGTTTTCCTGGTTCAAATAACAGCACTGCAGATTTGTAGCCTCTGTTAAACTTGTACAGACTAAGTTTTTACATTTTAGTTTAAAGAAAGCAGATACTGTGCATTAACCACTGAGCTTTAGAGGTGCTGGGAACTGAGTTTCTGAACTTTGGCCAGTTTCCAGTCTTGATGCTAAACTGAGTTAATCACCTGCTGGCTTTAGCATATTTAATGTTGAGCTATTCCCTCCTCTAAGCCTTATTACCACTCACCCTGATTGCGTGGTTGTTAAGGGATTAATTGAAATAAGTGTCAGTACAATGTGTCTCTCATTTACAGGCTGTACAGCACTATAACATTCCCAGATTTTGATAGTAATTGAAAAGCTTAGCGTTGACAGTATTAGATCATGACCTGTGGTTTACATCATCATGCTTTACAGTACAGCATATCTGTCTAATTGTTGAATATCTCTGTGGCACAAAACATAAGAAGGGACTGTTTTCCCAGAGCAAATCAACCTCACTGCAGCAGGAATGACTTTTGTAAAATGACAAGCATCAGCACTAAGATGATGACACGGAAGAATTGACTTTTTTTTAAAGGAAGTAGATAAATAGAGGACCCTAATGGCCTAACAGCGACGAGATCTTTCTTAGTGTGAAGAAAAAATTGTGGGCCTCTGTCCTCAGGGATCAGTGGCATACGTACCTCAGCAAGCGTGGATCCAGAACGCCACCCTGCGGGACAACATCCTGTTTGGTAAACCCTACAATGAGCAGAAGTACCGCTGCGTTCTGGAAGCCTGTGCCTTAACCCCTGACCTAGAAGTGCTGCCTGGAGGAGACATGACTGAGATAGGAGAGAAGGTACTTTAATTTACTACGTGACTTTAAACAAACAAAGTTTCTGTTTGTTTCCAAGTATCGTCTCTCTAGTTTCCTTTCGGCAATCCCTGGTGTCTCTCACCAAACAAAGTCTTCCGACCTCTTGTCATTTCTTTGTTTCCTACACATTTGTCCCCCTCCTTTTGTAATTACTGGTATGATATCTAAATGAAAAAATTCACAGATTGGCCAATAGCCACAGTGATTAAAGCCATTCTGTCTTAATCCTACAGGGCATCAACCTCTCCGGTGGCCAGAGACAGAGAGTGAGCCTGGCCCGGGCTCTGTACAGTGATACTGATGTCTACCTGCTGGACGACCCCCTGTCCGCTGTGGACGCCCACGTGTCCAAGCACATCTTTGACAACCTCATTGGTCCGGAGGGTGTGCTGAAGGGCAAGGTTAGAGGAGTTTCAATCAGTAAACATTACACCTGCTAAACTGTAGCTTGTTAGCATGCCGATGTTAGCATTTAGCTCAAAGCACTTGCATGCCAAAACAAAGCCTGACAAAGCTTCGCAGAACTGTGGGCTCTTAGTCTTTTTTTTTCAAAAGAGGAAGTTTGAGCTTATAGATTTACCAGAGAGGAAGTTCTGTTATCAGTTTATTACACCAATTTCTGATAAAAGCTGCAGCTGTGTGACTGCATCCTGCTGGCAATAAAAAGTATGAGCATGTCTGTCTGTGGGTTTGCTTCGACGTTTATATGTGTGTTTTCTGAGGTAATAAAAGAGGTTTGTGCTGTTGTTTTACTCCAGACCCGTATTCTGGTGACGCACGGCATCAGCTTCCTGCCTCAGGTGGATAACATAATGGTGATGGTGGAGGGCCGGGTGTCAGAGATGGGCTCCTATCAGGAGCTGCTCAAACAGAACGGGGCCTTTGCAGAGTTTCTCAGAAACTACGCCCTGGAGGACATCGTAGAAGAGGAGGCCATGGGTAGAGCGCTGCTTCCTCCTCATCTACATCAGCACATATCAGCACAAAGCAGACAGATGGTTGAGCCTGTTTACTTGCAGTATATCACACTGTTTTTCTCAATGCTGTTACAGAGGACTTAATTGAAGATGAGGAATTGTTCCCGGAAGACGCCCTTAGCAACCACGCAGACATGGTGGACAGTGAACCGGTGATCAATGAAGCTAAGAGAAATTTCATAAGGTACCATTTTCAAATAGCTAGCTGAGCTGTGAAGGAAAAAAGATAAAATATTATTAAGAATAAATTAGGAAATTTGCTTTCCCATTGGGATTGAATCAGCACCAAATTTATTCCCCCTCTCTCATCTTACAGGCAGATCAGCGTCATTTCAGCAGACGGAGAGAACCCCAGGTGTCGCTCGGTGAGGAGACACGGCTGCAGCCAGAGGAGACACTCAGAGCAACAAGAGAAGAAGAAACCACATGAGATGGAGAAACTCATCCAGACAGAGACAGCAGAAACGGGCAGGGTCAGTCCATCAAATCTCTTTTAAGTCAGTTATTGTCTTTATTGATTTACACATTTTACCTGTTTTCAGTCTTCGCCTCTCACAAGCTGACCTTGACTGAACTCTCACTACTCACCAGGTGAAAACAAAAGTGTATTTGGAGTACGCCAAGGCGGTGGGACCACTGCTGTCAGTGCTCATCTGTTTCCTGTACGGCTGCCAGAGCGCCGCGGCCATCGGAGCAAACATCTGGCTCAGCCAGTGGACCAATGACGCCTCAAGAAATCAGACTAAGGAGAATGTTGATATGAGGGTGGGGGTGTACGCAGCACTGGGCATTGCACAAGGTAAGAAACAGCGTCACACCGAATGAGTCATCATTTTTACGTATTTATTGTTCTTATTAAACAGTTTTGTGGAAACTGCTTTTTGCACAAAGGTACAAACTGCGTTTTCAGGTTTAATGTGCTGCCACATCATGGTGCTAAAATTATTTTGAACCTGAACAGCTACTTTAAGTCCATGGTGCCAAATGCCCCTTCCACCCACACAGCTTCTTGTTGCTGAAAGGTTTGCTTTTCATACAGTAACGTCACTGCAGAGATGCTGTGGCCCAGATGATGCTGATGACCAAAAATAGCTTTAAAACACAGAACAAAGGGACCGGCTGTACATCTAACAATTTGTATGATTTGTGATTGTTTTTTTTTTGTTTGTTTAGAGCATGTGGGCTGTGGAAGCGTGATAATGTTGTACCGCTGTTCCTTTTTCAGTGAACTGTTACCTTGACGTCTTTACATTCAGGACAGATGCTGCCTACAAGTAATTCCATTGCTTTCTCATCTCAGAATAAACATTCCTGTCTGATATCTTTTCCCTCTACTCCTCCTCCTCCTCTGGTTCACCTCCATCCCAGGTATCCTGGTCATGATCTCTTCCTTCACTCTAGCCATGGGGAACATCGGTGCAGCCAGGAAGCTGCACTATAACCTGCTCGCCAACAAACTGCACACGCCCCAGTCTTTCTTTGATACCACGCCTTTAGGACGCGTCATCAACCGCTTCTCCAAGGACATCTACGTGATAGACGAGGCTCTTCCAGCCACTGTGCTCATGTTCCTGGGCACCTTCTTCGTTTCTCTCTCCACATTGATAGTTATCATTTCCAGCACACCGGTCTTTGCTGTTGTCATTGTGCCCCTGGCTTTCATATACATCTTTGTCCAGGTACTCAGGAAAAAAATGTTGCTCATATGCCAGATGATCCTCTCTGTTCCTCTTTTCTTTGCACATGTGTGACTCTTCCTGTTCCTGGAATGGCAATGTCGCATGCATGTTGGCGCAGCAGCTTTTTTTTTTTTTTTTTTTTTGACCTTCCAGTTTTCGGCTTTTGTTTCTCCGTAGCCATGTTGGGCTTGATGAACATCTGCTGCTGTGACTATCTCTATTTTCAATCATAAATTCACTTTGCTCTCTCCGCAGCTGAAACACTTCCTGTCTTGCCCACAGCCTTCTTCCACAACCTTCCTCACACACACACACACACAAGCACACACCCATATCCATGCAGTCGTGCGGAGCAGTACAACTGTGCCCCAACACGCACACAATATTCTAAAGCTGATTTAACCTTCAACCTGATTTCATATTTAAGAAACCAGAAGTAATGCTGCTCAGTCTTCAGTGATCCATAACCTCCCTCTAGTGGTGGACCAGTGTTAATACAACTGAGTCTCCTTCATTTACTGAGGCTCAGTTGCCAGTGTGACTAACTCCTGGGTGTCTAGATTTGTTTTAGGGATTACACATGTGAGGTCAGTGGAGCTTATGCATGTGAGTGTAGTGTTTTTTTGTTGTCAGTGAAACGTGGAACAGATGTGAACTGAGTTCTCAGATGGAATAATAAAAGAGCAGTGGACTGATTAGATAACAGGTGTATGTTACAGAGTATCTGTGAAGCTTAAACATTACTCACATTTTTCTCAAGTTAAGCTTTTCAAAGTCCCAGCGATGAAAGAAGATACTACTGTGTCACGCAGTAATTTCTAGCATTACTGAGGTGCAGCTGTATAAAAGGTTGGATTTTCTTCCGTGCCATAAAGTTCAGTATTACATTCATTTAGTTAGGAGACTCAGTTTTTACTGCCACGGTATCCCTGGCCTCATGTCAACATCAAAAATCAGACTTTAATGTACTGGTACTGGATTAGTCCTCTTTATAGACAGATCAGTATCAGGACAGGAAAAGTTGGATTGATGTATCCCTTATTAGAATAAATACATATATGAAGACTATTAGTTATTCCCAGGCAACACTACTGTAGTCAGATTTAAAAACAGTGACACACACACACACTTAAATCTGTGTAATGCACAAGCAGCAATTAGCTCAAAAGCAGATTTGCTTAAGTACGAGGTTCTAAAATGAAAATCTCTGTGGGTGGCCACGTGGAGCAACAAGTGATGAGACATATGGTGAAAGAAGTTTATTTTCTGATGCCAAAGTTGTGCCACTTGATTTGTACTGACATTCCCCTCTACTTTTAGTGACCCGTGCTGGAACACAAGAAATGATGCATCTTATGTTTTTTTTTTTCTGTTGTTTTGGAGCACACACGCACTTTGTGGTTATTAGAACTGATAGCGTGAGCAGTAAAAACAACCATGACAGCATACAGGAAAAAGAGTGCAAAAAAAACCAAACCCCACAACTTTGTCTTGTTTTCAGTCTCATGAGTTGTTAAAAAAAAGCCACAATCCAATGCTAAATGTGACTTTGTGAAACCTGCACAATATTAGTAATGGGTCCTAATCCGTTTAACGCAGGTGTTGTTGTGTTGTCACACTTGACCCCCCCCCCCCTCCCCCCTCACCCCTTCTCGCAGGTGTGCTGTTGTTGGTAAACTGCCTGTTATGCCGGGCCTACAGTATGCTGCGGGCAGCCAAGCTCACACACCGCAACTTGCTCCAGGGGGTCCTGCGGGCTCCGCAGGCCTTCTTCGAGAGCACCCCCACTGGGCGGTTACTAAACCGCTTCAGCAAAGACGTGGATGCTATAGACTCCCACATCCCAGAAAATATTGACATATGGATGCGCACTTTCTGGTACACACTGAATGTGCTGCTCATATGCTCTGCCCTCACCCCAATGTTCCTCATAGTCATAGCCCCGTTAATGGTGTTCTATTGGTGGGTTCAGGTAAATAGGAAACGAGTCTGCTAACTCATTAATACAACATTGCATGTCTGAGAGTGTTGTTGAGTGTGTGTGTGTTGCATGTGGTCAAAGCGATGATCATTGCCGTGTTAGTACAGTAGCTGCAGTGTGGTTTGGTCTTTACTAGTCCAGTAGTGATTAGCCGGCTGTGGCCGTAGCCGCTCAGTCTGTAGTTGGATGCAGTAGGAGCTCTAGTCTGCAGCTCCACTTGGTTCAGCTGGTTACACCAATAATCTCTTAAGGATTTAGTTTGACACAAAACATAACAGTTAAGTGGTGATTTTGTTATTACTGGCAAATAGAGATTTTAATAATACACAATTCATTCTCAGAGGCAGTGCTGTTCTGGAGGCAGAAATAAACTCAGTGGTATATACAGCATGTCTGTGTAGATTCATATTTATCATATCCAATCAGAAATAACCTGGAGCGTTATGGAAATGAAGATATTTGTTATGCAATGTGTTTGCAAATAACAGGAAAAAAACTATCCACCTATAGACTAACGGAGTTATGAATTATCCTCAGTGGGTTTACCTTTAATCTCTTTTTGCTGATCTTCCGCTCTCTTTCCAGCCACAGTTGTGGTTTATTCCTGCCACAGGAGCAGCTCTGTCTCACCTTTCAGGGACTGGTGGTGTCAGGGTCAGGTCAACTCTTGTAGCTAGAGAGCAGCGGTCGTTAATGGTGGTGTGCGTAGTTTCACTGCAGTATTGATTTCTTTTTTTTTGTATCTGATACGATCAACTAAATGCCAAATCAACATTAATTGTTTTTTCATATCACTGGAAATGATTGCTAGTTGTTTGCATTATATCGAATTATTCATATGAGTAAGGCATTTGATTTGACTAGCGTCAGGAGGGATGAGTGATAGTCTGTTTGTGTTCATATTGTGTTATGTTTAGGTGAAGAGGTGATGAGTACAGGTGAGGTGGCCACCTAATGGTTTTCATAAATATTTTAATGGTCATTTTTGATTCAGATTTAGATCTCAGTCTTCAAAACACATTCCTGCACCCGGCCTCAAGATGGCACAGTTTGGCAGTTTGCGATTGCATCTGGGTAAAGGGGCACTCCACCAATTTTACACTGGAAGTTCAGCTTTTTTTTGCTGCGGCTGTACGATATCTGATGTTCTGAGGGGCTCTGGAGGAAGTTTTTCAAATTTTATAAAAAAAAAAAAACAAAAAAAAAAACCCAAAAAACACATAATGACATGAGGATCATCTCATGTCTCAGCCTCTGCTCTTTTTTGTTGTTTTGACTCTTATTATTATTATTAATTTTTTTTTTTTTTGGAGTACCCCTTTGACCCCACAGGGTAGAGGCCATTGTTGGCTCTCTTGAAAACCGAATTAGCTTTCAATCAAGCAAACATTAAGCATTTCCTACACAAAGTGATTGTAGAATAGAGGTTCATGGGGCATTTAGGGTCTGTGTGTGCACTACTTTTATACTAACCGGACCACCAAATGACTAAAATCAACCATGCTATAACAAGCTCATATTATTCCTATGCTTTGTCATGGCATCCATCCTGCATGGCCTGTGTCTTTGCTGCATCTTTCGTCTTTGATCATACTGTTGGAGCGGCTTCTGTTTGAGTGATACTGCAAATGAAAGCCAATCCATAACAATGTGACTGTGCGTAGCTAATCAGGGAAACAGAACTGTTGCTTCAAGTTTTTAACATGTTCAAAATAACAGAATTTATTAGACGATAAATTCTCTGTTGATGGAGCAGTATGTGTAATGAAAAACAAAGCACCTGCAGTTAAAAATATCCAGCGCTTTGGCGCCGTGTGGGAAAACATGGATGTGGTTACTACACCGTAATAATCTTTTTTTTTTTGTGATGACTTGATTAGTCTGTTTACATGCAGCGTAGAGTGTGTGACATTCCTGAGGTTAATGCAGGTGAGCTGATTTGCATGTAGACTTGGAACTCACCACCTCTGAGGAGCTTATGTAACATTAGCTGGCACCCTATCAACAATCTGAAAATTGGAATATCAAATGAGAACTGCAGGTGGTTTGTTCACACACAGGCTTTCTTTATTACTCTGAGTGCTTGCAGGCGTGTGTGCGAGAGTGTGTGTGTGTGTTTGGGCTCTTCTGTGTGCATCATAAGTGTTATTTTTCTTTTTAAATATCTGAACATCTGTGATGTCTCGTTCAGTTGTAATGTTGGGTTTGTTTCTTTCCTCCCCCCCTCCCCCAATGCCTGTAGAGATTTTACGTTGCAACGTCTCGGCAGCTAAAGCGCCTGGAGTCGATCAGCCGCTCTCCCATATACTCCCATTTCTCTGAGACCATCACTGGCTCTAGTGTAATCCGAGCCTATGGCAGACACTCTGCCTTTGTTCTGATGAGTGATATGAAAGTGGATGAGAACCAAAAGAGTTACTACCCTGGTATAGTGTCCAACAGGTACGTGTCCCGTTTCAGCTCAGCGCAGCATCTGCTGTGTTCCAGTTTTGTTGAAAAGTCTTTGTCTCTGTCTCTTGCTTTAGAGGAATAATCTGAGATTTTGGGGAATACATGTATTAACTTCACTAAAATAAACAGCCAGTCATTTCAGACCAGTGGCTGAGTAGAGAAGGTGAAAGAGGCAAAAGGAAATGAAAACACTTCAACACTGGAACACAGCTGCTGACACTACATAAACACACACCAGACTTTCAGAGCCTCACTGCAGAGGGACGAGTTCAGCTCAGCTGTGCAGCCAATGATGTATAAACTCACATACAGTCGCTAAATATATTTTTTCACATATCTTTTCACAGCAGATATTTTTACTGGTCATAGCATTAAAAGCACAAAAGCTACTAAAACCATTAACAATGGCTCTGTTCCCTGTGTCTCAGTGAGCCATATCACTGAGTAAGCACACACAGGATCAGGGCCTCGGAGCCGGAACATATCAATGTAGTGCAGCTGCCAGATCAGTAATGCTAGTGGGCTTTTTGTGCAATGACATGTAAAAATGTCTGCTGTGAAAAGAGCCTGTAATTTATTAATTAGCATTTGAAAGCAAAACATATCATTTCATTACATATCAAGGATAAATGAACATAACTGTGGGGCGTATTACAGTAATCAGTGATGCTACCACAGGGGTTTTCAGTCATCAGTCAAAGCCCCAGCAGTAAGGTAGAAGAACACTGTGCCTTATGATGTGACTGTGCTGATTTGCTCTCACTCACATATTTGTATCTGAAGCTGGGTTCCTTAGTTCTCCTACAGGTCAGACCTCTGATTAACTGTGACTCTGCTGTAACACTCAGGTGGCTCGGAGTGCGTATTGAGTTCATTGGGAACTGCATTGTGTTGTTTGCGGCTCTGTTTGCTGTGACTGGAAAGGAGAATCTGAACCCCGGCCTTGTGGGTCTGTCGGTGTCCTATGCTCTGCAGGTACGCTACAAACTGACTGCAGTAATGTGATCTGCACTGTTTAACTGCTGCACAGAGCAAATGTTTTAGTCATAGTCATAGGTCAGGCCTGTCTTTCTTTACTACTAATAATATTTTAAGATGAGTAACACCCAGACAATGCCACAAACTCAGCCTCATCATCATCATCTCCATTTCCAGCTGCAGCAGGCATCTGTTTTCTGATAAGCTCTCTGTGCACGACCTTCCCAGAACCAAATGACAGAAAGACAAAGTGTTTAGCAGCAAAATAAGCAGATATTTTTTCTCAGGAGTTGTTGAATACTAAGACAGTATATTTTTGGCATTTGCATTTGTCAGGTAGCCAGAAACATGACTCCAAATGAGTGCTGCTTATGTTTGCTGGATGTGTAAATAAGCAACGGTTTCCTTTACAAATTTGCTGTTAACTTTTGTTAGGTGAAGTGATATTATTCAGTACTAACTTTGATTAGCAGCTCTTTTCACTGCTTCGCACTGTAATGAATTGAATATGTTTGAGTTCTGGACTGTTGGTTGAACATTAGATTGGACTGTGAGGAGTGTGATGGACATTTTTTCACTATTATATGACATGTTTTTTATATGATATGTTTTCATCTGTCACTGCAGCACGCAGCAGCATTAGTAACCCTTGTGGTACAAATACTTTAAAGCCTGTGTTGTTGTTTTTTTTTGTTTTTTTTTTGGTAGGTGACCATGTCTCTGAACTGGATGGTTCGAATGACTTCAGATCTGGAAAGCAACATAGTGGCAGTGGAGAGGGTGAAGGAGTACTCCGAGACCAAGACAGAGGTAAGTGACGCGGCGTTTGAGTTGTGTACATAAAAAATTTGTCCCGTTCTTTTTCTAATACTCCACAGAAGCTTACGCTGGACTGTGCATGTGTTTGCTTTCCAAAGTAAAACAGTGTTGGCTTTGTGCTGCTGTTAAAAGGTAGGAATTTACTCACATTCTGAGAAACTGTCCTGCTGCCAAGTCATGTTCTTAAACAACACAGGACCTATAAACTATAACTAGATCCAGAAATGTTAGATTACCTGATGCCAACAAGGGCCCCTCTGTTACATAAGACAAACAGGGCACTTGTACTGTACACAGTGTACTTTTTCAGCTCCAATCGCCGTAAGTGCCCTTCTATAGCTGCTATAGCTGTTAGCGAAAGCCTTTGTTTGGAGCATCCAGTTTGTCCCAGAGGTGAGATAAAACATTTGGCAGCTCTGAGTGACTGTGCACGCACACAGGTCCAACTCGAGTTTTCAGAGTGATAAACAAATCAGTTCTGCGAAAAGCCAAGCAGGCTAATGAGTTGTTCAGAAAGTTTTCCTAGTCAGAAATGCTGCGTTTGTGTTCACAGGCCCCCTGGGAGGTGGAGGACAAGAAGCCCCCGCCTGAATGGCCCATGGAGGGGAACGTGCAGTTCCAAGACTACAGCGTTCGGTACCGAGAGGGACTGGACCTCGTCCTGAGGAACCTCACGCTGAACGTCAAGGGGGGAGAGAAGGTGGGGGAGGGTGTGGTGAGGCCGTCAAATAAGGGGTCAACAATATGGTTTCACTAATCCATGCTCCTTGTGTGTTGGTGTACAGATTGGCATCGTGGGTCGTACAGGAGCCGGCAAGTCCTCCATGACGCTCTGTCTCTTCAGACTGCTGGAAGCCGCTGCAGGAGAGATCACCATCGACGAGGTGAAGATATCTGAGATAGGCCTGCATGACCTGAGGTCCAAACTCACCATCATTCCACAGGTACACCGCACACACTCACACACACACACACACACACACACGTTCCTCACAAGACACGGGAGAGTAATGACTTCGTGGACTTGGAGCTTCTTATAGCAGCATAGCTGATAAACCTTTTCACTGTAAAATGACTCATGACAGGATGAGAAAAGCAGTTGCTGAAATTGTGTTTCGGGGCAGTGGTTGTCTACTGTGTCTCTGAGGTTTAAGCAAAGGGTCAGTGATTCATTTCTGTTCAAAGATATAAAGTAAATATTTTTCATCAGTAACTTATTTCTTAACTCTCCATAAAACCACAATTTTCTTATCTAGCCGGCTTCAGAGGTGCTGAATGAATCACCTTCAGACGAAGTCAGATTAAGTGTTTCAGTATTTAAGATAAGCTAATATAACTGTTGGCTGTTTCATATTTAGGGCACAGACGTGAGAGTGGTATCAATGTTCCCATCTGACTCTTGCCAAGAGAGCAAATGAGCTTATTTGGCAAAGGTCAAAACTATTCCATTAAAAATATGTAGCAAAGCTGCCAAACATTTTTCTGGTTTCAGCCTCTCAGATTTATTCCTGTTTGGAATAATTGTAAACTGAAGGTTTTTAGGTTTTGGAGTAATTTGTAGACATTTGCTCGGGCCCTGGAAAATTTGGAGATTGTGATGGATAATTTTTCCACAGTTTTCTGAGATGAATTGAACAAAAAATAAACACATTAATCAATTATGAAAAGAACTCCTGAATACTGGGTCTTATTGTCCAAAAACTACTATTTAATTCTGACTTTTCACCAAAACCCCCGAAAATCACAGATCTCTTTCTGGTTGGGGGTCAGTCTGTTTTTCTGTCTAACTTCTTCTTTTCTCTGTCACAGGAGCCCGTGCTGTTCTCCGGGACACTGAGGATGAACCTGGACCCCTTTGAGCAGTGTAGCGATGAGGAGGTGTGGAAAGCTCTGGAACATTCTCACCTCCACAAGTTTGTCAGCAACCAGCCGGCAAAACTGGAGCTGGAGTGTTCAGAGGGAGGAGAGAACCTCAGGTTGGTTCAGAGGAAAAGAAAGAACAGTTTTAGTTACTAGACAAACTGCCGAGCACCAGCTGTCTGTAGTGTTGTGACCCCATGTGTTGTGTGCTGTTGTGTCTCCAGTGTGGGCCAGAGGCAGCTGGTGTGTTTGGCCCGAGCTCTCCTGAGGAAGACGAGGATCCTCGTCCTGGACGAAGCTACGGCTGCAATCGACCTGGAGACAGATGATCTCATCCAGTCCACCATAAGGACTCAGTTTGAAGACTGCACCGTCTTTACCATTGCACACAGACTCAACACAATCATGGATTACACGAGGTTGGGTGAAAAAAAAAACCAAAAAAACATGTCATTCCAATGTCATTCCTTCAGGACAATAAAGATCCTTTTTTCCAGAACTGATTATGATGGATCAGCAGTATCAGATATTCAGTGTCTGAGAAGGGCTATAGAAGGAATGTGTGGAACATCACACTGATATATACACTGTGTGTAAATGTAACCTGCATGAAGGTGCATGTCACTGCTGTTTTATCTTAAAAATCAAAGTTTAAAGTGATCACACCTTGTAAACCGTGTTCAAATCAAATCCACTGTAATGATGATGTTTGCTGGGTGTCTCACACTTTGTAACCGAATCGTTCTCTCTTCTCTCGTCTTACAGAGTGCTGGTGTTGGACAAGGGACAGGTGGCAGAGTTCGATACTCCTGCAAACCTCATATCAAAGAGAGGAATCTTCTACAGCATGGCTAAAGATGCAGGACTGGCACAGTAGAACCACCTATTTGTGGCATTTGTTACAAACCAGGATTGAGGATCAGCTCAGTTCACTTCAGTCTGACTCAGTTTCAGACCTGGCAGTGGAACTGCAGAGTTACCCTTGTTGTGCGTTTGGTATATTTTCAGGGCACTTACTGCTGGTTTTGAACTAAGCCTGAAATCCTTTGCAAACCTGGATCAGTTAGCAGTTGCAAACAGTTGTGGTGTTTGTCTGAACCCACACCAGGACATTTACGTACTCTTCTGTGACTGTCTTAAGTTTCTGGCACTGACTGTATTGTCCTGTGGGACAAACACTGTCCTTTTGGCATCAAAATAGGAAAAAAAAAAAACAAGCCATATGTGCAAGTACTATCTGATCCAAGTCTGCTCTTTAGTGCCTTCTGCCAGTGGGACGAAGAAAGCCAGTGAATGTATAATTTTCTAATCGGCTGTCTGCTGCAAAACAAACAACAACAAAAACAAACAAAAAAAAAAGGAGGAACTTTTTTATTTTATTTTTTCTACAAGAAAAATACTGTGCCACTGTACTTTTCCTCATAAGAAAAAATAACATACACTTTTGTGATAAACCCACTTATTTTTGTACTGTACCATTATTTAAGCCACTTTTTAAAGAATTTTCTCATCTAGGGAAGTTTGCTCAGTTAAATATGTGATTCTTCTGTGAACCAAATCTATAAAAACTTGAATTCTGTACCACCAAAATATGAAATATGATAATGCCTTTATTAAAAAAAAAAAAAAAAAAAAAAAGGAAGAGCAATGATTGTGTACTGTCTTGATATGATATAGCGTCTTCTGTGGCTCTGGAGGTGCTTTGTCAAGTCTGAGAAAATGTTTGTCAAAGAGATGCTATGAAGTTGCATTGTGGGAAGTGTAGGGCCCAGCATCTTGAAGTTTTACCCATGAATAAAAGTCAGGATGTCTTGACCTTAGCTGCTTTATGGAGGGCAAATGCTAAATTGCTTAACTTCCCCTTTAAATAGGGGACCCAGCTGTAATGATTCCTCTTGTTCATGCTGGACATTAAAAGATCCTTCTTGAATGTGCTTCCAGTGACAGAGATGGAGGACAAAATTCACTGCCCTAGTTCTCCACAGTCACCATCTCTTTAGAGCAAAATTCCATCTTTGTCTTATTGTGCCTCCGTCAGCTCAGCACTAAAACACAAAGAGGGAATTTAGTATTTAAATTTAGACTGCAGCCTCTGGAGAAGTCCACTTCATTAGTCTAACTCAGACTTCTGAAGCCTTGTATTGTCTTCAGCTAAACCCTGGACTGTATTTTTGCACAGAGACTTCGTCCTCAGTCCTCATCCTAGTTCAGTGTAATACGGACAAGTGTATATTTAAAATATATTAATGTATATTTAACAACAGACCCAACAGGAAAAAACAGTCTTGGTGAGCTGAGTAGATATGGTTAAATTTAATTGGAAAAATAACCTTTGCATGAATGTGTAATTCTTCCATTCGTCCACTAGAGTGCGCTCACGGTCAATCGAGGATCCACTGGATATTAACATCACCGAGGTTCTGTGATTTTACAGCTGTCTCAAACCTTCTCTATAAGTGCGTCTAATATCTGAACCTGTTTGTCTGGATAACGAGGACATTAAGACAAATCACCTGGACAGACACCAGGCCACGTCTACACTGAACAGTCAACACCAGCATTTTATTACTGCAGTGTCGGGCCGTGATCATTTAGGATGTTACCGCACGCACACACTGCACACAGCATGACATTGCACTGTCTCTTAAGACCAAATGAGGACAAACGTGTATTTCAGATGTCAAACAGTTAACTTTTTTCGAAATCATTGTCCCAATCAACATCTTGACAAGGTTTCAGGATTTAATCGTTTATTTTTCTCTTTGTACTGTTTAACAGAGCGACTATTGAGCTGATCTTTCGGGAGGATGTGTTTCATCAGATGGATGTTGCACAGGAGACGAGTTCACCGCAGATCCCTCGCGGCAAGGCGTCTCTTGCCCCACACGCTGACATTACTCGGCGGCCTGCTGCGGTGAGCGCTTCTCCGCAGTGTTTTCCTCCAATTACCGATGCCATACACACACTGTCTCCCTGTGTCTCCGACATGCCATAACTGACAGCTGCTGATGGCCCTAGTATGAATGAGAGCTCGGCTGCCAGCTCGTTTGGTAATGTCCCTGCCCCATGGGCAAAGCTGCATGAAGTGGCAGGGAGCTTTGGCTCTGGCTGTCTGCTGACTTGCCCTCATCAAGTTCTGTGCTGCAGGCGCAGAAACCTGAAGTAAGAGGAAGATTAAAAACAACTTCAGCTAAGCGGTGACAAAGCAAGAAGCTCCTTGTTTTTCTATTCATGATTTGTCTGAGTGTTGCTCAATGTTGTATCTGTAAATACCAACCTGATCCAGGTCCTCTGGATGTTCTTTTGCCGTGTTTGGACCACCCACAGCTGTCTAAAAAGTTAAAGGAATAGTTCAGCTTTTTTTTTTTTTTTTTTTGAAATATGCTTATTCCCTTTCTGCTTAGATATTTACATACATTAGTTCAATATGAAGGGCCAATATCACTGATATCTGTGCACTAAAGCTAAAGCCAACAAAAATGGCCTACCAGCACCTGTAAAGGTTGACTGACGTATTATATTTAGTTTGATAAATCCCACCTTGTCCCTTTTGGACGTAGCCAGGCTACCTGTCTCCCCTCGTTTCCACTCTCTGGGTTAAGCTATTCTGTCCAGCTGCGGACAGTAGGGTCTTATTTAGGGAACCAGTTTGGTTTTGGTCTTTTGCAGCTAATTAAATATTAATTATTAAAATAATTAGCAGCTAAACTGTGTTTGGCATGTCCAGATGTTTGACTGGTACCATGTATTTTATCATGTGTAATTAAGTGCTGCAGTAACTTTGCTAACTTTGCTTTATGGTGGCCAGTTCTACAGCTTTATGCCCACAGGTGATGGTGGTGGTGTCATTTGGAGCCATTTGGAGTGTCTGCACAGCAGTGATCGGAGGGTGGAGCCACGGTATCCAGGTCCCACCCAAAACACCTGCCCGACTTAATCGTGAGTCAGACACAGCTGTCGATCATGGCATCACACCTCCTGTTTATAGCATCAAATTAGTAATTAAAACAAAACTTATCAGAAAAATGAACATTTGGACCACCTGCATGACAGAAACCATGTCCCAACCGTTAACATGGAAAGGGTGGGATTTATGACCTATGCTGCAGCCAGCCACCAGGGGGTGATCACCATGTTTTAGCTTCACTTTTGGGGTGATGTTGTGCCATCCATTTTTATTTATAATCATTGGTGATCAGCGGGTTAGCGGCTCAACCACACGTCAACCACGTCCTTATGCTAAGCTAGGCTAATCAGCTGCTAGCTGTAGCTTCATATTTAACGTACAGATGTGACAGTGGTGTCAATGTTCTCATCTAACTCTCAGTAAAAACGTGAACAAGCGTATTTCCCAAAACGTTAAATTATTCCTTTAACCTTTGCTGTTTTAACTGTGCCTTGCCTCAATAAAACCTTGTTTGTGTTATGCTATTTATATTTTATGTCATTTGATGTTTTTGATTCTGCATGTCTAAGTCTCGTGTTGGACTTTTTTTGAATTTTTGAGGAGTTTACAGGGTTTTTTAAGTCAGAATAAAACCAAACCAGTGATGACACTCTGAATGCAGGGTTCGTGGTACACTGAGCTCACTATCAGACACATTACAGTCTAATGTCAGTGAGCAGAGCTTCTGGAGCTATTTGGTTTGACACTGGACTCCTGCTGTATTTACTGTGACCTCATATCCTATCAAAATTCACTGGTGTTGGACTTAACTTTATAATCTGGTGGAGAAAGTTTCTTCTAACAGTTACTTTTACTGAAGCTGGAATCCTTGAATAACCTCTCGCCTGACAGCGTGCCATGAGTTTGGGCTTTTTCAGGGTTCCTGTTATTTGAGTACACGGACTAAGCCTATCATTTCCTATGTATTTATAGCCTCAAGATGTATCCATCCTCACTGTGTTTGATTGGAGTTTATTAATTCCGCCTCCATACGAAACATCTCATTTGTAAATGACAGGTTCAGACTGCGTGAGGGTCACATGAGGTGAGCTGACTTCTTCCTGTCGGTGTTTTATTTTGTCCCACACATACACACACAAAATCACTGACTTCAGCTGTTAGGAACTCCTAAAATTCTGGATCTGATGAACAGTCTGTACATGTCAACAAGTGTTTTTGCACGTAGTTAGTACAGAGAACTAGAAGGAGGCTGGGTTTACAGGAAAGACCCAGACGCTCAGTAAATAGCTGTTAAACTAAGCTGATGTAGTTAATCATACATACAGACTACGTGCAGTTCTTTGTCATTGGCAGTGAGATGGAGCAAATATAATCCTTCTTACAGGATTGAGACCTGCAGCTCTGGAAGCTCGGAAAGCTCGAGATAAACAGACTTTATTTATTTGCTTGTCATGGACACACACACACACACGCTCAAAAATCTCCCTGTCTGCATCAAGAACAAACAATCTTTTGCAGAAACACTTTGACACAGCGTGAGTCCACTGTTATTGCACTGGAAGGCGGTCTAATAGCTCCCCTGTCCTCAGCTGAACTGTGGAGGAAACCAATCGAAGTAGTTTACACAGGAAAGGAATGGAGTGGTGCAAATTATAACACCTTCATTCATTAAATGCTCTGCCAACACACACGCCCACTGTGGAGCACATCACCTGATCTTCAAAGTATTTTTTTGAGTTGTATTGTCCTCATCTCACCTCTGCTGGCCTACGAGTCAGATTCGAAAAGGTGTGTATTCAAAGCCGGAGTCGCGTTTGCTATTTTAAGTTTCTAGGTACGAAGCCAGGCTCATACAAAAACCAGAGCATCGGGCAATAACCTGTTGTGATGTTGCAATTAAGCTTTTCTTGTCAATATAATGTCCCGGTGCTTATTTCTGCAACAGCCTGAGTCAGATTTTCTGGAATTTGTGCGTCCTGAGAATGAGTCTGTAAATTTCCATAAATCCACACAAAACGCTTGTATGGATAAAACTAATCCTGTGTACAAAGACATGCTTTGCAGAATGTAGAGCATGTACATGGTGAAGTTTAAGCCCAGGGTCGAAAGCTTGCTGAAAGAATGGAAATAGCTGTGCAGCAGCAGTCACACATCACTGGTCACATGTGAGACTAGAAAAACTCTTAATCAGTGTAACATTTACTGTACATTCAATGTGTGAAAACATGTCTTTGCACATTTCTGAATTTGCATTATTTAACTTTTTGTGAGCTGGTTTTCATACACTTGATTTTAGACTTTTGATTAACAACTTTGTGCAACAGTGGAGCTCAGCACAGAAAACTGTGCCCTAAGCTGTGAACTGAAACTGTGTCGCAACAGTGTGTTTTAAGGACTGAGGCAAATTTTACAGTGATCTCTCACAATAAGGCTGTTTACTGGAGAAACAATGGTCTCCTTTGGTGTTCGAGTTTATTCATTAAAACTCAGCTGCAGACAGATTTAATTTGATTATACATATGTTTTCTTTTGCCATCAAACTCTTTAAAGCAATGAGCCAAACTGAGCAGAATAAATGTTCCCCTTCTTTTTTTTTTTATTTGAACTGATTTTGATTTTTATATTATGTCAAACCTGAAATAAATTTACTCTGCATTTTTATTATTGGTCACGATTCCAAAATATTTAGAGGATCTTTTTCCCACTTCCTTTCTTTATCAGTAATCAGTTAGATTTTTCAGAAATTAGATTTATGAATGTGAAAGAGTTTAGCTAAACATTATAAGAATATGAAGGAAAAACTTCACATAAAGTATAATATTAGGAGTGAATAAAAAATGATCTCAGCACATCATCCTATATTTCCTGTGGAATAAATCACACACATTTCAGAGAAGTCCGATTTAAATGGAAATTCTCTGCTGAACTTCAGTCTCTGCTGAAGATCATCCTATAACATCTGAAGTGTTTGGTAAAAATCAATTTTGCTGCAGCAAAAAACAAACGTGTTGAAATGAAAAATGTAAAGCAAACCATCCATTTGTTATTTTATGAATATGATTCTTTCAAGAATCCAACAGTTACATACTGAAGTTTTTATGAAGTTTGCAGTCTTTCAGCTGGTACATAAAAATGTATTTATTTACATGTTTTCGAAATACTTAGAGTTCATTTATAGAAATACTATACTACACTAAAATAAGACATTGCAGCACATGCACGGCTGAATTCTGAGCATACATTAACCGAACATGTAATTATAGAATAATTAAATATCAAATGATGTCTGTTTTATTTCAAAGAAGCTCCGCGTCTTTGCGCTCAGAGCGCACAGAGCCCCCAAAGGGTTAAACGGGGTTACCAGCAATCCTTTTAACAGGCAGGTGCCCCGCCAGTCCCAGCCCAAAGCTTACCACTGACTTTTTTAAAAAGCTTCTTCCAGCATCTCAGGAGCAGCTCCTAAAATGTCATGTTGCGAATAACTTGGCGGGCCATGTTAACGGTGATGGCTGCAGATCGGTGGTATAAATAGAGCATCATCGCTGCAGAGGTGGGAAAACAAAGTGGATTTATCAGCAAACACACACCGCCCTGACTCTCTGACTCACACACGTGTGATGCGCGTTTGATTTGCTGCTTTGGTTCACCTGCTTTTAACTTATTAAGAAGTGGAATTCATTTACTGCTGGTTCACAAAAAGATCTTTTTTTTCTTTTTTTCATTCTTTCTTTTTTTCTTTTTTTCTTGTTTTTTTTTTGTTAAATCTACCTGATTTGCTGAGTTGTGTTCCGCTCTGGAGATGTGGTGGATGCTGTTTCCACGGTGGATCTGGTTCCTGGCGTGTGTGTCAGTGTGGATGGAGCTCCAGGTCGGAGTTTTGCCTCAGATCACCTACTCACACGCGGGGATCTGCCCCAATGACATGAACCCCAACCTGTGGGTGGATGCCATGAGCACCTGCACGCGAGAGTGTGAAACCGATCAGGTAATTCAGTCATCACCAAGTCAGTAAAGTTTTTCTTTTTTTTTTTTTTTTTTTTTTGTGAAGTGAAGCTGTTTTGCATGCAGGTTCTGGATTATGTTTGATATATTCTTAACAACTTAAAACTCAAGTGTAACGTTTATTTTTGTTATATTTCTGGGTTATATTTAAATTCCTCCAAATGCACACAGCATCCTGCATCTGTAATTTCTCTCTTCTCATCTTACAGGAGTGTGAGTCCTTTGAGAAGTGTTGCCAAAATGTGTGTGGGAATCGGAGTTGTGTGGCTGCCCGTTTTGTGGATGGGAATAAAGGCCCAGTGGGAATGCCCAAGGAGGCCACCTGTGCCAGTTTTATGTGCACCCAGCAGGGGTCTGAGTGCGACATCTGGGACGGCCAGCCGGTGTGTAAATGCCGGGACCGCTGCGAGAGGGAGCCGCATTTCACCTGCGCTTCCGATGGCATGACCTATTACAACAAGTGCTACATGGATGCGGAAGCATGCTCCAAAGGCATCACCCTGTCTGTTGTCACCTGCCGCTTCCACCTCACATGGCCCAACACCAGCCCCTCATTGCCCCAGGCGACCACTCTCCGCCCCACCACTGCTCCCCTTCAGGCGACCATTCCTCCTCCTCAGCCACCCATCCAGGTCAGCAGCCCCTCTCACCAGGCTGTAAATGAGGGAGACACTGCCAGCTTCCTGTGTGATGTGACGGGCCGCCCCCGGCCTGAGATAACCTGGGAGAAGCAGTTGCCAGAGGGGGCAGAGAGGGTGGTGATGAGACCCAATCATGTACGGGGGAACATGGTGGTCACTAACATCGGTCAGCTCGTCATCTACAATGCCCAGCCGCGTGATTCAGGTGTCTACACCTGTACAGCCAAGAACCCATCTGGCTCAGTGCAGGCCAACCACCCCCTCACTGTGTTGCCCACAGAGCCTCCTAAAACCCCTGAGCCAAAGAACGTGACCCGCTGCCTGCCTGAGGAGTGCCTGAAACCTCCTGAAAACCCAGAGGATTGTGGGAGTGAGATGGAGAAAGTCAGCTGGTACTATGAGCCCAAGACCAACAACTGCTTCTCCTTCACCCACTGCAACAGCAACAGCCAGCAGCCCAGGAAGGTCTTCGAGACATATGAGGAGTGCATGCAGTGCTGCGGTCCAGAGCTCTCGGGCCCCTGTGGTCTCCCCAGCTTGCAGGGCCCCTGTAAAGCCTATGAGCCACGCTGGGCCTACAGCAGCACCCTGCGGCAGTGTCAGTCCTTCATCTACGGAGGGTGTGAGGGCAATGACAACAACTTTGAATCTAAAGAAGCCTGCGAGGAGATGTGCCCCTACCCGAAAAACCACCACTGCAAGTCCTGCAAGCCAAGAGGCAAGATGGTAACAAGCTTCTGCCGCAGCGACTTCGTCATCTTGGGTCACATGACAGAGCTTACAGAGGAGAAGGACTCGGGCCACGCCCTTGTGACTGTGGAAGAGATCCTGAAGGACGAGAAGATGGGGCTTCGTTTCTTTGGCAAGGAGCCTCTACAAGTCACCTTTCTCAACATGGACTGGAACTGCCCGTGCCCCAACATCACAGGCGCCGCCGCCGAGGGACAGGTCATCATCATGGGCAACGTCAACGATGGCATGGCGGTCCTCCAGCCAGAGAGCTACGTGGGGGCATCCAGTCCTCGCCGTGTTCGGAAGCTGAGAGAAGTCATCTCTAAGAACACATGTGATATTCTCAAAGCGATCACTAACAGCCCTCAGTAGGGTTAGGGTAATAATCTGTACATAAAGTTTAGAAAACCTTTCTCGACTCCAACAGGCTGTTATCCTCTGAACATTAATTGAAATAATGATGAATGATTTGATTTTTACCACATTCCTGCTACAGTTAATGGATTTCTCTCTGTTTTTCAAGGTTTTCACAAGCCCCTGACCAGGAATTCTGCCGTTTGACATTTTGTGTATGTACTGACGTGTGTCTTCGTGTGGTCCGCTCGCTGCAGAGTTTACGGTGCAGCCACTGGAGTTGTTGATTGAAATACCATGTACGTGAACACAGGAGACATCCATCATGATCCTCTTGTTACCTTAATCCCCCCCAGACTCTGTCGTCCCTCATGCCCTCTCCTGCCTTCAGCAGAAATGGAGGTTGCAGACTTGCAGTGAAGCACAAAACAGACATGATCAGTTTCATTTTTATGGACAGAATTTAACTGTTTTTTGATCCTCGTATTTGCCGGCCTTATTTTTTCCCTCCTGGCATTTTCAATACCTGTACGTACTTTAACTTCATACATTTACTCCGTACTGTATTTCCCAACAGCACCTCTGCAGGGGATTGCATAGACAGTACGACAAGTTAGAGTTTGCTTCATCCAGATGAACGAGTTGTAATATATTTTATTAACCACCACATTTTCTCACAATCTGTCATTTATTTTTTATCACTTTTTAGCTATTTATTATCGTGTAAGCTTTTCTTTTGTCCTGTTTTTTTTTTTTTTTTTTGTAGTTCACCTCCTCTGAATTTTGTAATTTTGTGTCCCGTGTAAAGAAAATAAAGATTCGGGATTTTTCTTTAGTCTCCTTTTTTGATATTTATTTTTATGTCATATTCAATGACATTTTAATTACAGGGCTGACTAAATGCTTTCATCTTTTGAAGCTACGCTGTGACTTGGTTTAGCTTGGTTTCGGTGCCTCTGTCTGTACCTGTTGGAGGACAGAGAGTGGTTGTTCCACGTACCTGTGTGGTTCCTCTGACAGGCTGTGATAAAAGAGACGTGGGAATAGTGTATCCCCAGCCCACCTTGCCCCCACCTCATCCCTAAAAAAAAAAAAAAACTCCAAACAGAGCCCATCCATTCCCTGTGGCATTGTAAAAACTTCACCCTATTTTGCTTTGCCTCCATCATCCAGTCTAATTGGGTAAGGAGCCCAAGCTGTAAACCTCAGATCCACTCCCATTGAAGAGTTATGTGTTTCATGCCGTGCCAGCAAGCGTCTCTGGGTTACTGGGAACAGGCCTTGGTGGGCTTCGACGAGGGTGTTCCACTTCCCAGATGAGATTCTGTTTCTCCCATCCAGAGCAGTGAGGGAGGCGGGAGATCAGCCCATGTACGGCGTTCCTTTACTGGCAAAACCACCTGGGAGCTCAGACCTGCACTTAAGCAGCTGTTGAGGCTCTGGAGCAGAGAAATATTAGATCTGCAGCACCTTGGATCACATCAGAAAGCAATATAAACAAAGTTGATATCAACAACACAAACCTACCAACAAGGTCTTTTGTTTGCCAGCCATTTTATCACTTTTTGATTCACAGTAAGACCAAAGTTTCTGCATTTCAAGAGCACACACTTCTGTTTATCTGTCCCTAAATACACTTGTACCTAGAATTTATCGGCAGTGGTACTCAGGTTTGTGGTCAAACCAAGGCATCCAGTTGCTCATGTACACATGTATATGCCTACAACATATATATGTAGTATATTGGATTGGTTTATATACACATTTTTGTAGGTGTGCAGGCATGTAGAAAGGCTACAGTGCTTATTGGCTGACAGCTGTAACTCTATAGTTGTATTTACATGTATGATATTTGTATTTGTAGATTAGCAGTGTATACGTTTTGGTTTCTAAACAGTTGCCGTGGTACACGTGCACATTACTGACCCTTTCATGTAGCTTCAATCCGACTGGTGAACTTCACAGCATTCACAGGTGCAACCAGCAGTTCAGCTGAGGGAACTAGTTCAACTATCAAACTAAAACTCCTCAAAACAACCTCACAGGCCGTCAATTATTTTTCTTCTCCGCTGATTTTCCAGCCGATGTCCATTAAAAAAAAACACACACACACACAAAGACCTTTTACCACTTCAATGCGTAGTCTGGGGTCTACAAAAGCACAATTTATTATCAATTAAAATTCAGCATATTCGAAACATGTGTGATCCTTATTTTTCAAGCACTTTTATGCTTTTCTAATTTGCGTTGGGCCAACCAAAAGGGTACAAGAGTTATGCTTTGATATGCTGTGCAGAATTTTTGCTCACATATATTTTTTTTTCTCTCCTTCTTCTCAGGGCTTGTTGATTGGATGGGGTCAACGCGTTCACGAGCTCAGTTCACTCAAGGCAGGAACAGTCGTGAGGTCCATGCGAGGCTCAGACGTAGACCTCCATCAGGTAGAAAGGACACAGCTGACAGCTGGGTTGGGAACATCAGAGTCAGTTGGACTCTGTGTGTATTTCTATGCGGTGCCTCCATGCTGCACATCCAGAGGAGATGGGACCACAGCACCTGTGGAACAGATCAGCCAGCCGGGTGGTTTAAGACCTTTGATTCATGACCTGCATCTGTTATGGCCATATCATTTGGAACTTGTATTGAAAAGATACAGTAGCCACTCACACGCATTGACTGGAGATGAACAGGATCCCTTGGCAATATATCATCCTGGGGCAGTAGCAGTTGAAAGGCTTGAAGCTGGTAGGTGGTTGCCTGGGAGGTTGACAGTTGAAATCCTGTGCTCTGGAGGGAGACATGATGAGCAAGGCACTTCAACCACAAACCCTCCTTTGTCAGTAGTGACAGACTCCCCAGGCTGTCAGTGTGTGACTGGCTGAAAGCCAGGAAACTGAAAATGAAAACATTCATCAAGCCATTGTTCTAGTTTTGAGTCATTGTTACAGTTTTTTTGGCTGATTCTAGGTCAGCACAAGATGGCAGCTGGTGCAAAACTCAAAACTTTACTGATCAAGTCAAAAGATCTTGCAGAATATGAAGCTGGTATTTACCACGATAAAGTGGATCTCATTAGTGCAGAGCAGAGTATCAGGCTCTTTTCCTGCAGTGCAGATGATGTGGTTCTGTATTCAGCGGGGTTGTGTGAACCACAGCATCCTCTGCTGTCCACTGAAGCTTGATGCTGCCTTCAAATTCTATAGGACATTTCTCCACTGTCCGCAGCAAGACTCCTCACTGGAGCCATGAGGAGACACCGTGTCTCCCCATTGCTGACCTCCCTTCACTGGCTGATATTAAGTGTAAATGAGGCTTTAATTTTCAGAGTCTAATGTAACAAAAGGTTAGGATTTTGACATGGTATGATGATTTTCTATAGAAACTACATTGGGAGACTCCCGATAGTAGTACACTGCCTGTCTGTGTTAGCCATGTAACAGACTGGGAATTTCCGGATGCTTCCCAGTGCATGCAGGGATATGCTCCTGTCTCTTTTGACTCATGATAAGAACTAGTGGGTGAAAAAAGTAGATGAGTAAGAGCTCAGTATGTCTCTCAGTCTGTCTCAGCTTTTGTTGATCATGATCCCGTCATTGATCAACAGGCGCAGTAATCCTTTGGCTCCACTAGAGCGCAGCACAAGCTTGTGCAAACGGTTACGTCCAACATCCAAACTGAAGCAGAGTGGTACAGGACTGTGCTTGCAACATAATTTCACTTCCTGTCGGTTAACGTATTTTCTCATAGATTCATGAAGCGTGTAGAGTGCTTCAGAGCCCAATGGTCTGTTCTCAGCTTTATTAGCTGCAATGCAGGAACAGTTTCAGGAAAAGCAGCTCTTTGTGCTGCCTGAGTGGTGGAAAAGTGCTGTTATCTGAGGCCCAGATAATTGACCATGTAATGAAGACACTAAAGGGAGCTATTCAAATGGACCACAGGCTTCTGTCTCCCATCCAGCTGTTAGATTACGCTCTTTACAACCTCGTACTGTAAACCAGCTACTGAGTCTGCAGCCACTTTTGTTCCACTGCTTCTGTCCTTATGTAATGAAACAGCCGAGACAATGTATAACCACACACACACATGCACACAAACGGTCAGACTGCAAACTCAGCAACTTTCACTGCTCGGAGCAAAACACTGACTGACTGGTGGAAAATGAGGGGAGAAAGTGCATCCTCCATTTATTTTCATGTCATGTGGTGAAGAGACAGAGTGACGCTCTGAGAAGCAGTTAACTGTCTTTGACTGACTGCTCCTGAATATTTTATTGGTGTCTTAGGTTTTTTTCTTTTTCATGCATAATGAGATCTTTAATACGGATTGCATGGTGTGGAAATCCTCAGAAATGTACACATCAGCAAAGATTACATAACAGCGGAGGGCATTTCAAATTAGACATTTAAGTCAGAGGGAAATTTCTTGCGTTTGATTACTGAAGATGTGTGTGTATGTGTGTGTGTGTGTGTGTGTGTGTGTGTGTGTGTGTGTGTGTGTGTGTGTGTGTGTGTGTGTGTGTGTGTGTGTGTGTGTGTTATACACAGGTGACACAAGCAAAGACAAGGTTTGTGGATATGTGTACAGATGCAGTACTCACATGGTGTCAGCAGACTTTGCGTTAGCCCTAGTGCTAACCTTGTAGTCACAGAACGTAAACAGCCTGAATTAGCTTCTTCTGTTGTGGATCAATGCCTTAGTGTTAATATTGGATTTTATTTTAATGTGACTGCCAGCAGTGGTGTGTCTGCAGCCATGATGGAAACACTTTGTTGACAGTATCTGAAATTCCTGATATCTCTGACCTGCGATTACAAATCAGTGGCTGATGTGAATGGGTTTCTTGCACTGCTCATATTTATGGTTTAAACAATATGACGTGAAAGTGGAATATATACAGTAAATATGTGTTTCATTACTGGAAATGTCAATGATAGGCTGTAAACTGAAGGTAGAGAAGAAAACATCAGTAATCTCCTTCACTGTGTTGTAAGTAATATGAATGACAAATATGTTTAATGCTTTAAAACCTAGTGTCCCCCTTAACTTCTGCTCCTGTATCTCTAAGAGAATATCTGGGGTAATAAAGGACACTGACACAAATGAAAATTTGAAAAATTGTTCCAACACATGTTGTTTTAACATTTCTGCTCATTTATCAGTTAAAAACACAAAAAGCTCCACTGATTTAGGGAAGCTAAACACATCCTTACTCCAGCTTTGTAAATACTGGACACAAATGAGATTTATGTTTTCATCAGCACCTCTAAAGCTGCTTAATTAACATGTTTGTTTAATCCCTACAAACTAAAACATAAAGGTAAAACAGTCATTTTAAAGCAAGTCATTCATTCCCAACGTATTTCTTGGCGGCTACTGTTGATTTTACATTTCTGTTTGCGTACGTATTTAACAAACCAGATACAATGCATTAACCAGTGAGCTGTAGAGGCTTTAACAGGTGTATTTTTGAATTTTGGACAGAGCCATGTCTTTAAACACGTCCTCAAAACTCAAGTCTGACGTAATATGTTTTTTTTTTTACTCTGTGCACCTGAGTGGTGCCTCCTCGATAAGATGCACAAAAGACTTTGTTTTACTTGCTGTGTGTGTGAGGGGTGTGTATGTGTGTTTTGGGTGGGGGGGGGGGGGGGGGGGGGGGGGGGTAGATTCTGCATATGTAAGTGCTCGCCCACTCCTTCATAGTGTTTTATTTTTGTAGCAGCACACAGGCTGGTCAGGAATAGAACAGCAGTCAAGTGGAATAGGTTGTCAGCCTGGAAGGCCGGTCGCTCTCTGTCTGTCTCTCCTTCTCTTCCCTCCATCCCTCCTCTCCAGACAGGGAGCGAGCCTGAGTTGCCTGAGTGTGTCTGGTCTAATCACTCACTCTGGCTCCCAGAGCCACGATGACCTGAATCCATCCCTTCTCCTTTCTTATGCAATCCACTCATCAGAGAGAGAGAGAGAGAGAGAGAGAGAGAGAGAGAGAGAGAGAGAGAGAAAGGCTGCTGTTCTAAATCTCCACTGCCCCGCTTCTGTTGCATGTATTATGCAATCTGCTTTAGAAGTTTAATCAGGGTGCTGGCAAACCACAAAGACACAGAGTGAGTGTTTGTGTGTGTGTGTGAGAGAGAGAGAGAGAGAGAGATCAATACATGATCTATCGGTGGTTGTTACACCGTAGGCCATGTTACACACTCGTCAGACAGCAGACAGACAGCAGGGTAAACGTCACGGTCACAGGGACGCTTGGTTTAGCTCCAGATTAGATCCGTACGGTGGGTAAACTCGACCAAACTCAAACAAACCATCTATTTTTGGCTCAGCTGAGTTGATCCACCTTGCTCTAAATCTGTGTGACATAATTTCTGATGTAAGATGCTAATTGCAAAAAGAAAAGGTTGTTCCAGGTCAAATTAATGTTCATTCAAAGAGAAGATTATTGTTTTCATTGGTTAGCCAAAGGTGGGAGTACTTTACTGAAGTACAAACAGGTGCTTGTCACACAACCAGTGGATACTTGGCTACATTGGCATTTATTTCTACTTTTACTTTAGTAAATGTTCTTGGTATTTGTTCCACCACTGTTGGTTCCACCTCATTTTGGCACAAATGTCTCAAATCATGATAGAAAAATACAGGTGTTCAGTACAAGCCGATGTAAACTGATGTGAATATCTCTGCAAACAAGTGTTTTTGCTCAGCTTCTGTTAATTGAACGACAAAAATCATCCTGTTTTAATACGTGCGGCAGTTATAATTGGAAAATGAAGTATGAGACATTTCTGTTTTATCAAAACACAATTAGGAGAGTGTCTCCAGCCTCCAGACTGTAAAAGCTCTGTGCTGTGTGTTGGCGGAGAACTTCATTAATTCCTACATGGTGTTGATCCCAGCTGAGTCCTCTTCCTCTCTTGGCTCCATTGTTTGCAGGCTCCGAATAATTTGCTCGTGTTAAAGTGGAGCAAAGCTCTTAAACCCAGATTTCCCTCGCTAATCCCATCGTTTCCCTCATTCCCTCGTTCATCTCCCTCTTTCACTCTTTCCACCCATTCCTCTTTCTGTATCAGTGTTTCTCTATCTTGTCGGACCCGCCCTCCTCCTCCCTGATCTTGGAAAGTGTGATCCCACAGCAAAAAGAAAATTTTTAAAAATCCATCTGAACAAGTTATTAAATCGTGTATTGACAATTCAAATCTCCTGCCAGTCTAACTTGAAACTATTTAACTTGTCTCCAACGCCGACCCTCTTTCTTAATGCTTAAATTTTCTTCAGTCAGCTTTGATTTTCTTGATACTTGCAGAGAGTGATCAGCCTTCATCTGCCTCCATTTGCTTTGCTTGTTCCAAAATACTGACACTTGGAATCAGTTCTGAATTTGTTTTGGGTGATGTTTCGCTGTTGTCTTAATATCATGAACTTGTAATGAAATCCAGTGCCGTATACAGGCTCTCTATGGGCCAGGGTTAAATAATACCTCAGACATCGTAGAGGGTTTAGTATAGTCTCTGCACAGACAACATACCATACCATCTGTGGCCATGTGTGTGACCCCTGATACCCTCCTCCTCCTCCTCCTCCTCACACTGACCCTGTGCTGCCCACAAATTATTTTGTGGAATGTAGTTCGAGTTTGCCAGTCCCTCGTCAGTTTAACAGATGCTATAAAGGTCTATAAAGGGTAGTCCATGGGGGAAAAGTTTTTTTTTTTTTTTTTTTTATAGTACCACATTTGACTTTTGGGAGAAACTGGCATCCACTGCCACACCGCTCGCAGCTCCCCTGGTCCTTTCTGGGGAAAATACCCTGGCACACGCTGGAGCTGAACAGAATAAGAAGAAGTGCAGTTAGAAACTTCATCAACAGAAAGATCCTGACCTCAGAGCCAAGACTGCACCGTAATGACCGCTCAGCACCAGACGTGTTGCCAAAACAAAAACAAGAGGATCTCAAGGATTACCACTTTAAATTCTCAGTGCACGTGTTGGTGTGGCACTTAAGAGTGTGTGTTAGTGCAGTTTGTGTTTGGAAGGGGTGGGGGGTTCTGTTTAGCCTTTATGCTAGTGGCGCCAGCCAGCAGGCTTGGCACAGGGGAACAGGGGACAGCATTCACCTCAGATGACCAAACCCTCCACTCCACTAAGCTTCCAGAGGACAAAGGAAAGGTAGGAAGGGACGAAATACAAGGAGAGAATCAGAGGAGCCGGTGGGTGGGGGGTGAGGGATGGGGGTTGTATAAAAACCATTAAGAGGCTGCTGAAAACCATGAAAGGACTCAGGTCAGGTTTAGAGTAAAAGGGCAGGAGGAGAAGCAAGAAGTGAGCAGATAGTGGTTCAAGACAGGAAGTCAAGGGCACTGGAGGGATATCAGTGGCAGTAGCATTGGGGTGGGGGTGGGGGTAAAGTGAGGTCACAGGGGTAGATCAGGTTAGGGTGAGAACAGAGAAGGTGGCGGGGGGGGGGGGGGGGGGGGGGGGGGGGTCGTGATAGGAGGTGTCCCCAAAGTACATAGCTGCAAGCAGACTCCTACAGTTGGACACAGCCCAGGAAAACTGCCTGGGTACATCGTGTTCACTCTCCCATTTCTCTCTCTGCCTCTCTCTCTCTCTCTCTCTCTCTCTCTCTCTCTCTCTCTCCCTCTCTCTCTCTCTCTCTCACACACACACACACACACACACTCAGCATACACGGACCAGCACACCAACACTCCCACGCTCAAATTTGTTCGGCATTGCTGAGACATATTGACACAAATAACAGCCTAAACACAGAAAACAATCTGTTAAGCCACACATACTTATACACACACACACACACACACACACACACACAATAACAGTTTACCTCATGAAAACTATAATCAGTAAAGAATAATTCCATATTGAGCAAGTATATCTGCAGCTAATCTTCTAATTGGTCGTCAGCATCACAAGACTCAGTTTGAAGGTATTGCAGCAGATTACAGTTTTAACCGTGTGGGAAATATTCCCTTAATCCTGTTAGTTAATGAAACAATCTGCGATTGAAATGTACACAAAGGTGTTATTTACTGTCCACATGTATATGGGAAAGCAACAAAATTGCAAGCGTCCACATGCCGGATGGGAGTCTAATTCCTGGCTGTGAGATCTCGTGTCATTTCTGAAACTTAAACATTTAAATTTATTTTAAGATAATTCACTCCACTGAGGTCTAAACTCAAAGAGAAGCGATGGTTTCTTGTTTCACACGGCTCTCATCTGATCAGATCTACTGTACTGGTTATTTTAAGTTCCAGTTACAGGGCCTCATGGCCTTAATGGAACATGTAGACCAGGTTTTGTGTTTTTCTTTTTGCACTGACTTTTGTCTGTGTACTTGCTTTCTCATATGAGCCCTGCTTGTTTTGTCAATCACGTGGAATGAGGCTCTATTCCTGGAATATTTTAAAAGGAGACTGTCCTCCCATAAAAAAAAAACAAAACAATCTCACATTTGGTCATTTGGTCACAGATATGTTTTATTGTTCAGCGACCTATAGCAGTCCTGTAACACAGCATCAGTCCTAACAGCCAAAGCACTAAAATGACATATTTACATTCAAGGGACAGAGCCCTCTAACCCTTACCCCCCGCCCCTAAACCATGGGGCTATGTTTGGCCTCGTATGAGGTCACCAAACTCTTTATATTATACAAAAGGTTTAATTATTCCTTAGTTTATCTCTACTGGGAACTGGTTGGAATACACTGGTAGGTTTGTTTATTTGTGTTAGGAAAATAAGATTTGAACAGTAAAGCTCAGTATACAGTATATCTATTACCGTAATTTAATTGCACTTTACAGTAAAGGCATCTGCATCTCATGCCACAGCCTGTTAAATCAGAGTGCTGCGTATATGAAATTGAGGCTGCATGAAGAGCACAGAGCGAGACTGAGAGAAAAGCACAGAGAGTGTGGGGTGTCTACAGGTCCTGCCATGAAAATCACATCCTCTGTCTTAATGTGATCATGTTCAGTGACACACAGACACTGTTGCTCACTAATTTATGGAAAGAACGTCACATTCCAGGAGCTATTTTCTAACACAACTTATAATGGCCTTAAGTCTTCTGCATTATTATTATATAACGCTGTGGGGGCAGGGGTTAGTTCTGCTGTCTTACTATTACAGTTTCTGTTCTTCTGTCGTTGTGTGTATCAAGCTTTGTGATTGTTAACCTCTTGTCTGCAGTAATAAGGGAAACACATCACTCAAACGCTGCCTCCACTGGTCCTCATGTGATGAAGAGAGGCGCAGAGGGGGCAGGAGATGAGCCGAGGCCTGAGCTGATGCCATGGCAGCTCCTCTCCTCCTCTCTGGCTGGAGTCGACTCCCTCCCCCAGGCCCCTCAGGAGCAGTCTGATGAAACTTAAATGAGTCTGTCTTAAAAAAAAAAAAAAAAAACCTCACTCCACCCCATTAGAGATTTGCGGTGATGCTGCACATCCACTTGACTGGGAAAGCCTAGGCACCGACAGCTCTGTGGGAACTCACCTAGGAGTGGCTGTGTGGGTCCAGGACGGCTGCTACGCATGAATACAGATGGAGACAGTGTTAAAACAAGATGTGATGACTCACTGCCTTTTCATGTTTCTCATCTTGTCTTCTCAAGGTTTAGGGCTTATCTCCAGGGAAGCTGCCAATATGAATCTCTTCTCTTTTCCTTTTTTTTCCTATCAAGCTAACCTGAGGCCAAACTATTGTTCACAAGTCTTCTGACTGTCTGCAAATCTCCTGTATATTAACTCCAGCTGCACTACAGCTGATGCTGATGACTCAGTAATCAGACAGGCATTGGTACATTGTGTTCTTGCCTGAGTTTGCGCAAGTTTGGAGCTAAAAAAAAAAACTAATCCTTGATCATTATTACATATGATCTGCCCATTTTCTCACTTACACTTCCTGATGGATAGGTATGCAGAAACTGGTTTTATGTGTCTAAATTTTTGAGATATCTGTCATTCCTGCCTTCATCCATTTATACAGGAGGGGAATGGGACTTTGTGCAAACTACTCAAAGCAATGAAAACTGGATATATCACAGACTTGTGACTGTGTAAGGTTTTCACTGTAACTACCGTCTACCAAAGCAACAGAGAAGACAAAAGACATAATTGTAGACTTCAGGGCACACAGTATTGCTCGCCACAGAGAGGATTCTACGATAGAGCAGTTCAACAACACCACATTTCTTCGAGTGCACTTTTCCAATAACCTGCCCCCTGCGTCTGAACACCACAAATCTGGTCAAGAGGGTTGAGCGGAGGATGCATTTTCTGTGCGAAGACCAAAGCAAGTGAAATTCTATTGGGTCACTTTTTAGACAGCATCCTGTCCAGATGAACCACCGTCTGAAACCAAAAGGCCATTCAGAGAATTGTGAGGACAGCAGAAAAGATCCTCAGGGTGTCTCTCCTCTTTATCCAGGGCGTACACAGAGAGATGTCGTTTCTCTCTGAGCCATGGTCGCAACGTATGGGGGCTCTTCGGGAACAGGATTCAGCACAGGTTAAATTAAATCTGGTTAAATTTGGCCCATTTGGGTTGGTTTTGCAGCCTCCTGTGTAGGTTCATCGTGTCCAAAACTAATTGTGTTTTTGCTTATTCCCCTAGGTTTGGGTACTTTTCTGCTTGCTTGGTTTCCTGTTGTGCTGCGTTGGGTAAGTTATCTGGTGCTGTACGTTAGACACAAAGCAAAGAAGCTGAACTTATTTCTCAGTTCTTCCCTCAATTCACTTCTTCGTTTTTCTGTGCCTCTTTTGTTTTGAAGTAACCCTGGGTGGAGGCAGAAGTCTCGGGTGGGCGTACGCTGTACGGTGCTGTCGGCCTAGTTTGGCTGATGGTGCTCTGCAGTGTTTAAAGTTGCTTCAAACTTGGCACGTCTCAAAAAAAGACTGTTAGGTATACCGTAGTTTTCTTGGAAGGTAGTTTGGGACTGGGGATTATTCATTGTTAAAACGTTATCTGTTTGATGACTTTGTGTCGCAGAGCGTCGGCAAAAAGCCTTCACAGCTACATCCAAGCTGCACCTCGCTGCACACTCTCTCCAAGATTTCTAAGAATCTCAGACCATCTCTCCTCTAAAGCATTCAGGATGTTACACTTGACAAAGGATGACAAAAATGATGAGAGCCTGTTTTCACCTCTGCCCACCAGGCCAATCACTGCATAAAGTGGGTGTGTTCAGAAAGTCCACCCCTGGCGCCACTGGAGAGGAGGTTTTAGGAGCTCTTAGAAGATCCGATAACCGAGGCCTGTACTGTGCTCTTCAATACTGTGAGCACCACAAATGAAATTCCATTTGCCTTCCCATCCCTGTGGTGGAGGTAGACGTCTCACAGAGGACTATCTCCAAATCTGAACAAATAAAACCACAACTATCTACATGTCCTTACAAAGTAAAGCACAGATTAACCTCAACCAGCTACAGCGGTAAAATGCTTTAAGTTTTATGGTTTGGTATAAAAAAAAATCTAATAAAAATATGACAGTTATACTAAAACAAAAACTACACTCTCAGTTATATATTAAAAAACAAATTTTGTATCATGCAAAACGATTTAAAAAGATATGTATGACCTATACTACAGTTTTATAATGTTTAAATTTGAATGGCAGCTTGTTGAGTCAGACCCTGAATGTGCCAATGTTTCTCATCACACCTGTGTTTTCACTGAACATGGAAAAATACAGACACAGACACACACACACACACGAGATGTGTTCCTTCATTTGCCTCTTTTCACTTTTCAATGTTTAGCTGAAGCCTAGAGATAAGTCCAAATATAGCAGCAGGGGGGGAGAGGGGGATGAGTGACTCATCAGGATCAACTGAGCAGATGTGTGTGTATTTGTATATGGGGGCAGCCGCGCCATGATTACATTCACAACTGGGAACAATTCCTGCTGCGCACACCGTGTAAACTGTGTGGCGTCAGTGTGTACACGTCAGAGCTGGGGAGACACTGGTTATTTTCACACAGTGGTGCTCTCCCCTGCTGTTTCCAATCCTTTAAGTAACGGAGTATTTACAGAATCCATCATGATGCTCGAAGTTTGGCCTCTAACTGCAGCGTGGCAGCGACACCCTGCCAGTGCCAGGTCTCGATATGGGCCTGCTGTCTGGCTTGATTGGAGGCAATAAAAAGGATTACACTGATTGCACCACAAGGGGGATTTTAAATTAACAACAGCACTGTAGTTTGTAACATCATAATAAATCCGCCTGTTCTCTTCAGCTGGCTCGCTGTCAGAATATAAAACAACAACAACAACAAAAAAAAATACAGGGTCTGCAGTTAGGGATGGAGGCTCAGAGGGAGAAAACACACCTTCTCCAGCTTATTAGACTGCTGGTTAGCTCAGACTCTCCACAGCTCGGAACAATAGAGGCCTCGGCATCTACTTCCCCCTCCTGCTGCGTTCCAGCGCTTTACACTCATTATTTCTCCAATCCCACGTGTTAATTAGACGGCTATTCCTCCAAATCCTCGTGCTCGCTCCTTTTTAGTGTGACCAAAATACACTGATGTTGCCACCCCTGATATCTCTCTCACAGTGCCATGACTGTATGAGGGTTTCGAAGAACCGCGGGAGGGAACACAGAGTGTGTATTTCCTGCTTAAAGACCTGTTTATTATCACTTTGGTTTTCGGCTTAAAACCTGTTGACCGAGAAATTGAAGCTGCCCTGAGAGAGGCAGCTACTGTATCAACACATTGTGATCTGCACTGCCTTGTGATTTTTTTTTTTTTTTTACTGCACTGTGATTGCATTACTGCTGCACTTTGACTCTATCAAGTAAAATGCCAACGCAGAGAGATAGAGTTACAATGCAGCACTCAGTGTTCTGTAGGAGGGCATGTGGATCCACAACATTTTAATGGAACAGGAGTCTTAATATTCCAAGGTCAAGAATCAAATTCCCTTTGTAATACCACTAACTTTTTGCCATATCTGATCTGAGCCTGTATTTGGACGTGTTTGTTAAAGACGCTTTTTCAGTTTCCAAGAATCAGACTGAAACATGTTTTTCTCTGTGAACAACAGAGAGGCTGTGTGTTTATGGGAAAATCCAGCTGCTGACAGGGAGGTTCAGTCTAACTGGCAGCTTTAATCAACCTTCTAGTTGATCTAATCAATCTTGTAGTCATGGCTGGGACACAGACTTGCCCCTACTGCTACTACTCTCAGGATACAGATAATGTGGCATAACATCATGTTTGTACCGATAAAAAACAGTTAAGACTCATCACACAGAGGCTTGTACACCAGCTATGTTTCTGTTTAACTGCCCAGGGGACTAGTTGGAATGATGGGGAAAAAAACAACGTTAAGGAAACAACAGGCTCCCAGAAGACACATCCATTGGAAAAATGGAAAGAACTGATCAGCAACAGCCCAGATGTTATTGTTTTCTTTCTGTCAAGATAATGTTGGCCATACACTATTTCATTCTTTCCATCAGGGAAATATCAGAGTAATGTTTTCAAGCAGCTACTGTGCACTGTGCAGTTACACTATCGAAGCTCACCAGACTCAGGATGAACATATGTTTAAGAAAAGGGAGGAGGGTTTTAATGACCGCTGATTTGGCTGAACTGCAGTGATTTTACTGATATTCTCTGGGTGTAACTGTCAAGGTGCAATATATGGCAACAGTCCCAAAATACAGCACCCCAAAATAATACTACATCCATCTACAAAGTAGAGAAGAAGTGATTTCAGCTGCAATTTCCTTGTTTGAGTTTGACACCAGCTCGAATTCTCTGGTGTTAAAGCTGCATCTGTCAATATTTTGGCTTGAAAATTGGATCGGATGACTTGTGTGAAATAGGTAGCTGTACGCTACCTGCCCAGAAACAGATGGCAGATAAAGTTCAATGGACTGGAGACCATGATGTCGCATTTAGCAGCTGAAGAGCTATGTATTTTTCTGTAGTGCAAAGCTAAAAGGAGAATGAGTATTGGCCATTTGTCAGACACACTACTACCAAAACAGATGTTTTCAACTTGTTCTACTACAAAAAGTGTATAGGTTAAAAAATATATATATATGTAGATTCAGACTTATCTTCATAATTGGTCAGTTAAAATAATATTATAATAACAAGGTCCTTTTGGCCAAGAAATCCATAACTGTCTTTTGACCTTCATCAAAGGGACAAGCCTCTTATTCATGCCGTCCCCGAGTGGGACAGATCCTCAGGAGGATCAGAGGTTCATGCAACACTATATTATGGATTCATATATGTAGGAAGCAGAGGAGAAGAACACTGACATTGAAGTTTAAACACAAGAAAACAACCACACAGGTCAGCATCAGACAAGCACACCACTTTACAGTGTTAAAGCATGTCTTTGTTTCTTTTTTAGGATGAATGCTCACATGCACAAGTATGCAGACACAGACTAGTGTTCCCTGGTAACAGAAGGGGGGGGCGGCAGACCAGGGGGATGTGCTTTATGAACAATTGTGCTGCGGCCAAGCAAGTGAGCAACCATTTGAGATTAATGAGTGAAGATGAGCTCAGCTAACAGCCGATGCTAAAGCACCATGACCGCAAATGAATCTAGCAAAGCGGAAAATCAACACTATCATTCAGCTGTGAAAGTGGCACAGCCTGCCATGTTCACAAATACAGAAGCCACTAGCACTCCTGTTGTAACCATCTCCTTCTTTTCACTCTGGTCTCCATCTGAAGCTGCGCTGGGTGACTTTCTTACGTAGGCGGCTTCAAAATCCAGAAACTCTGCAAAGTGACATCAGCACTTTATTTCAGTGCTTGAGTAATTTTACTGTATGCTGCTTATACATCATGCATTTAAAGGGGAAACTGGTTCTTGCACAGTAATTCATCAGTAATATAATACAAACACATATGGGATTATAACACGTTGACTGCAGTACCTTAACTTGTATCTGAGTATTTTTATGTCATGCTATTTCTGTTTCTGTTTCTACTCAGGTACAGGATCTGAATACTTCTTCCACCACCGCAGTGACCTGCATGCTCATATTTATCTTTGGCCTGTGACTCTACACACCAGAGGACCTATATGTGAGTGATATTGAGTTCACCTTTCACAAACTCTGTGCTGTTACAAGATACATTTTGTTCTTAATTTTGAGTCATCAGTTCATGTGGGGGTAGACATGTCCATAGCCAACAGCAGAGTGTATTTCAGGTAAACAGAATGTACAGTGTCCCGGTTAGTGTTAATGGAAGGGCTCCTCTCTGTTGCAGTGTCACTTTGTGATTCAAACTGATGAGCATGTTGTGACATAAAAATCTCCCTCACTGCGGCTTTGACTTTCCCTCCTTTCTGTTCTTGCCGCTCCCTGCTGTTTCTCTCCTCTACCTCTGCCTCAGTCACCCCCGCTCCTTGCCTCTGTTGCCCGTCAGCGTCACTTGTTACCGTGGGAAGAACAGGGCTGACATCACACTCATTATGCAATTCCATCAACTCGGAGCAGGGAGAGCTTCTTTTTTTAGCAACCACTCAGAGACAACGGGTCATTCAAGCCTACATCTGCCCCGAGATGGTGTGTGTGTGTGTGTGTGTGTGTGTGTGTGTGTGTATGTGTGTATGACTGCAGTGGCGCACGCATATGCAAGTAAGCACGTCTCCGTGTTTATGTCTGATACAATTACACGGAAGATCGTGAGAGAGAGTAATAAAGGTCCACAGAGAGTGAGAGAGAAATACTGCAGTAACCCAAGGGGAGCTTGCCGCTCAAGTAGAGATGATGTACCTCCTCCTAACAAACACACACACACACACACGCACACACACACACACTTGTGGAGAGAAGATAGCCCAGAACAAACAGCTCCTCTGACTAGCCAAGGTTAGCTGTGGTGCATTGAAACATATGTTTCTCATCAGGGTGTTCTCCTCTCCCCCTGCTATAATGCTACAGGCTCTCAGATGCTGCGTCACTTTGCAATATTGCACCAGCATGCTTATACACTTAAAGCACAGTAAAGCTAATATAAATTCCCAAATATGGGGCTGCTTTGACTGTGCATATACAGGAGAGAAGCTTTCCGTGCGATGGAGAAACTGTTGGCAACTTGTGTCTGCCTGCCATGCAGCCCCTGGAGTGCTGATACAGAGAACAGTCTATCTCTCCTGCTCTCCCTGCTTCACACAGACAGAATAGAAAACAGAGGAAGAGGACTGGAGCTGAATCCCAATATCCCTCCTGAGCCGGCTCCTTCCTGTGCTGAGGTACAGACCATCAGTGCTACAGAAAAAACAAAAAAAAAGAAAAACAGAAAAGAAGACTTTCTGGTTTCCTTCTTCTTCTGTTTATCTCTTATTTGTTCTGTTTGTTACTCTTTCAAGATGTTTCCTCTCACATCTACACTTTGTCGATGGCTGTTCTTCTAGAGTCATCATCAGGTCAAAAGTTTACAAAACTAATGACATTTAGATATTAAGTTAGTGCTGATAATATCTCTGGTGGTGCCTTGTGCTGTATATGGTTCCCTACCACAGATAATACAGTAATTTCTGTGTCACATTAACTGCCTGGGTGACAGATGACTTCCCAGAGCTTGATGCCAATCAAACAGAATCCAATCCAATCAGCCGGTCTCCATGATGATGAAAGGTCTCTGTTCTTCGTGGCTAAACTCTGTTCCATTGTGGCTCATGCTGAGATTGAGATGATCATGCTTTTTATTTCATCTTTTCTACAACAGTGGTTCCCAACATTTCTGGCTCTTTAAATGAAAACTAAATCTGCTTGTGACGATCTTCCCTTGGTTGAGGTGACCATATACAATCAGTGACAAATTGCATATGATCGCCTCAACCAAAGGAAGATTGTTCCCTCTCAAATTGCTTTGTTTGAAAGCAAGTTTGTCAGTGGCCAGAGCCATCCAGCAATTCACAAGCAACACCATGTCGATTAAGCAAAAGTTGACCTGGTCATTGATAACTTCTGCTCACTTGCTCCAAATCAATTCAGCGGTCATCAAATAGATCCACTCTCTCATATTTAGGGGACACAACACACGCACGTGTCCTTGGGGTGAAATGACTAGAGGAGACTGTTCTGTTTTGCAGCCTCTGTTAATGAAAGCTATAATTATCACACAGCAAAATCAATACTCTCAATTCCTTTTAGGGAAAGGAGTGCGGGGTGGGTGTGTGTGTGTGTGTGGGCGGGGGTGGGGGGGGGTTCTCTTGTCTGAGGTAAGACTGGAATGAGCTGTGGGACTCTGCACAGCACAGCCTGAAAATAAGATTTATGGAAAGGCTGTGTTCATAGCTGATTGGCTCTAATTGTCTCCCAGCTAAGCAAGAATCCCATTCCGCTAAATGAGCCAGCGATCAAATTCAAATTCATTTATTGGCTGGCAAGAACACAGAATCTCCTCACTGTTCAACAGAGATAGTTTTGAGCATTTTTTGTGTGTGTTTTTAAGGAAGAGAGGGGGGGGGGGGGGGGGGGGGGGGGATAAATAAAACAGTCACTATAACAAATGTGTGGCTGAAGATTAGAGAACAGCAATTAACAACTGCCTGGTCAGGGCAACTGCTACACCGGCTTATGTGGAATTTGGCCTGTTGCTCATCTTAAACTATCTGATGATTATTAACAATTAAAGAATCGTTTAATAAGACTTTACAGATGGGTTATAAGCCATTAATAAACACACCTTTTGGGATGTCAGGCTGTGAAAAAGTCTTTGACTGGCTGAGCCGTTGGACATTAATATCAACATTAACAACATTTTGTTAGGAAGAGAGAAACTCTAGCATTTATGGAACATAAACATTTAGAACTGCATTATTATTAATGAGAGACTTGTTACATCCTGGAAACACAAAAGTTGCTCTTGTTAATGGCTTATATTTAACCTATAAACCGATAAGACTAAGATTAAACTTTACCTGAAGCCAATATTATACTTCAGACATGCAAATTAGATTGTAACTTTGGACATCTTCCAAAGTTACAGTCCTTTTTTAGCATAAAAGGTCCTCTTTCTTTTACTATTCTTCCACTGCAGATCAACAGGCACTGACAGGGGACTGAAAATACTAGTTTGGATGGCTAAAGCCTCATATGAGCCTGAGATAAACTTTGGAGAACATTTTTACTCAGAGTGAGGACTGTGGATTTGTCCCCCATCACTTGCATTGGAAGCATATAAAGAAAAGAATCTTTTAACTACAGCAAAATTATTAAATTACAGCTCCAGTGTTCACATGTATACCTGACTATTGTTAAAAGATATAATTAGGATATCTATTTGGTGTGGTGTTCCAACTCACTCATGTCTCCCTCACAGACATATAAACGTGTGTGTGTGTGTGTGTGTGTGTGTGTGTGTGTGTGTGTGTGTGTGTGTGTGTGTGTGTATACATACAGAAAGTTGTACAATATTACTGGAGATTAATAGGGGATGATGGTAAGTACAGGCTTGAGGGTATTTCCATAGACTGGGTGTTTCACAGACATCATTGTTTTCCCTGTGCTTGAGGCTCATTGCAGCATAACTCCAGTCTGTGCTTGGTATCATGTTAGCTTGCGATCTTTTCTCTGTTCTCTTTTCCTTTCCTGGCGACTTCTACTCTTGTATCTCTTGGACTTGTGAGGGTTTAACCTCCTCCCATGGCTCAAAAATGAAGTTGAACAAAGCGTGGCTGATATTTGCTCAGATGGAGCACAAACCTTTGAGAATAATTATTTCTTGGGCACAGTGGTAGACCTGAAATTCCAATTATGCCGCAGTCTCAGGCCTGTGTGTGTTTGTTTGTGTGGCTGTGTCACAAACGTCTGAGTGTCCTTGGCCAGAGTGAGAGCACACTCAGGATTTATGACCTTTACAGTTGCTGCATGTTGTGATAAAGCCAACAAAAGGGTAGAATGGAGAGACAGGCAGAGGTCAGTGTGTCATATTGGGTATTAGAGGACGGTGGCTGCAGTGGACGGTCCTGCACTTCTTCCTCTTGCCTGGTGACAAGCTCCACACACAATCCAGAACTGTGGAAATGCACTACTCCTCCTTGTTAGTGTGAAAGCTAATTTGCTGTGCTGGGAAATTCATTTTTATTTCCACATGTCGACATCTGAGATTAGAGGATTTTCCTTATAAACAAAACTTAATTAAAATGGGAGTGAATTTGTGTTTTTATGGGACATTTGAGCCTTAACAACGTCCCTGCACAACTGCTGAAGAGTCATAAATTTGCCCATAAAACACCTACAGAAAGGCTCTCTAGGTGTAGGTGCCAGTGTGAAAGCTATGTATGGGTGAACATGAGCTTGAGGAGGACACATACGTGTAGCTAAGTTTTCACACATTCACATGCCTGTGCCCTGTTGATGTGCATAGTAACTGGGGTTATGTTCTTGTCATCAACGCCTACTGGAGGAAGACAAATTTAGCTCCTGCTCCTGTGACATGCATCAGCAGCATCATACTTCTGCATGCCACACACACGCAGCGTGGGCATGCATACTTGTGGCCTGTAGCTCAGCAGGTGTGCTCATTTGCATTTGTGTTTGTATGAAGGTGCAACACCCATCAAGTTAACATCAATAAAAATATTACAGCATGTGCTTTGACACATTAATTTAATTTCGGTAAACAAATAAAGCTATTAGTGCCGTGAGTAAACATCCTGTAGCTGCATATGTTTAATAACTTTTTCTTATATAACACAATGGTGTGCAACGATAAACAAAATGCCAGGGGGGAAGTAAACCGAACAGCAGAGGAAGAATAGAGGTGACTAACCAGCAACCTGAGAGCTTGGCAGCTAAAACAGTTCACCAGCTAGCTGCGTGAGAGGGTCCCTACGTCACCGAGCTCCTAGAGATACATATTTCAGTCAGACGTGCAGATTCATTTCCCCTGTATCACTTTCCAGTATTACCAGGCCATGGGGCTGGACCGAGGATCTGGCAGCCACTTCGTCCAAATCCAACTCAAAATCAGTCAATAAATCTCTGCAATGAAATAGGCACACACACACACACACACACACTTGATTGCACTAAAACAGTCATCACTGTATGTTCATAACTCACACACCAGCCTACTTCATGCTGTTGTTGAGCCTTAGCACCATATCATGTCTCTGTAAAGTTTCAGTCATCTCAGTGTGTGCTCTGTTGTATTTGCCTTTGTAGGTTTAGGGTGGAGTATCACTTCAGTCTGACATTGTATATGTTACATATTGACAATAGGTTGTTGTTGTTTTTCTTTTTTAACCAGGAAGATATTTTAACATGTCACAGCAGGAAAAGCACAAGCTGAAATTGACTGATGAATGATGGCTGTCCTGGCTTTGTGTATGTTGGCTTATTGTTGCACTACTGGGAAACTTCCAGTCTTCCAGTCTTAGTCATTGTTCTAGTCAAAATGTCTGCTGTGAAAAAATTAAAGTCACTACTTGTATATCCCCCATTTTGCATGTATGCCTCGCAGCTGAATGGCTGTGATCTTCCCAGCATATGTGGTTTGTGAAATACTTTTGCAAAGCATGATGAAATGTACTATCTTCCCAGAAAAAAAAAAAAGTTTTAAGAAAAAGTACAGTTTGGAACTTCAGGCTCAGCAATAACTACAACTGAATATATGGCCTCAGTGTTTTGACGGGATAAAAATAGAACTCCAGGAAAAAGAAGAGGAACTTTAAACTGCAAATCTCAACATAAATTTTCCAGAGTGGATAGTACCAGCAGACCCCTGTCTTCTCAAAAATATGGTAAAAGTAATTTTAGCAACCTCAGAGATGATGTCAGCAATTACCACAAATCACCAGACCTCCCCAGGAAATGTTTATCCCATTCACACAGGTTTTTTTTTTTGTCATTACTCTAATTTATATTTCTTTGTACCTTCAGCCCCTGAGCTCTACCCATTTCCTTCCTTAGTTTGAACCCCAGCTTGTGCCAACACATCTCCTTCCCAGGCTGATGGCATCTCTGGCCTACGTGAGCCGTGGTTATTTTTTCCAGTGGGTCAGGTGATATGGGCAGCTGGATTGCTGGCTGTTTCCCCTCATCATGTGATAGGTTAGTGGTGTCATGGGTGCTGTTTCCAAGGCGCAGAGTTACCGACAAGCGGACTGGAGTGACGTTAGCCAGGCAGTGGACCTGGCGGATCTATTAATAGGCGAGAGTTAAACCTGAATGTATGTGTGGCTGTGTGTGTATGTGTGTGTAGGAAAGAGTTTGCATGAGTGTGCCCACTGTGAGAACACTTGTCTTTTAAAAGCCCAGCAGAGAGAACTGAAACAAAAGGATGGCAAACGTGTTTGTACATGTGGGAAAATGCAGACAAACTAAAACATAAGGTGATGGGGATAAATTGGAAATAATCCTAATTCTATTTATTGCCAGTAACAGTATTTAGCTGTCTCAGAGGAGCAAGAGGAGTTACAGGAAATCTTTAACAAACAAGGAAGTGATGCTCGTCAGCAGACCCAGTTAACAGTCGTCTATTCAGGTACCTTTCACTTAATTGGCCTGTTGGGGCAATCGCACATTTCCAGGCACCATTTTCAGGGAAATGCCATCAGTAAACATGATGTGCTGCTCTGTCTTCCTTCCCACTTTGTGTTCTTACACAGAGATAAATGCACACACTGGAGAGAGCAAGCACTCGCACTCACCACTTCCCCAGTCCAGACTCTATTCACCGTTCACATGGACTCCAATGTGAGAGTCCTCCAGGGAGGAGCCTGTCTGTGTGTGTTGTGTCTGTGAAAGCAGGACAGAGGAGGTGGAGGAGAGGCAAGACAAATTTAAGCTTTGAACAACCTAGTGCTAGCTTTGGAAAGCTACACTACACTGCACTGCTAGTTTTACAGCTATTGAGGACACATGGCTTTCAAAAATAAATGGAAAATGATGCTTACATGATTACAGAGAGAGAGAGAGAGAGAGAGAGAGAGAGAGAGAGAGAGAGGGAGAGATAGTCCCAGTTTGCTTCCTTTTTGTCCATTACCACTTTGGTAATGCTTTAGATCACAGCCCGCAACATACAGAGTGATTACTTTGGCCTTACTGTGTAAACCTTTGTACTAAAGATTCACCAGTACAGTATGAATCAATACATGTAGGTAAAGGAGAACACGATGTGAAGCTGTGGAATAAGTTGTGGGTGTTTCTTTTTTAGAAACATCCAGTTACTTAGCATAAAATTCTGCTGTGCATGGTGCTAAATATTATGCTTCATAGGAACCTGATAAGACCTTCAGCAGCATAAATGAATTCAGGTTTATGAATGTTGCTATTCCCATAATAGGCCACCGATGCTTTGGGGCTACTACTGTCAGTGGCTTGACCCTCACGGTGGTCGCTGTAATGGTCCCTAACAAGCCACGTGTTTCTGGGGACACATGGCTGCCTGCTGATGGACAGCAGGACTGCATCTGCTGTGGGGTATGTTGTTGTAACCTGTTTTATTTGAAACGGGACACTGATTACATGTTGAGTGTACTATAGTGATGAGACTGTAGCATACATGTAGGGCTGTGACTCAGGAGCAACATCTTGGGCCTTCTGCTTACTGCATATGTGGTAACAGTATTGCACAGTCAAAAATACATTCATGTGCATTGCTCACATCTCTTTATTCAGCTTATAGTCACATGCCTCTCAGCTGTCACGGACAAACACGCGAGAGGAAACACCAACAACTATATTTGTGTGTTATACGTGTTAACCCTGGGCTTTCTCGCACCTGCTTTGTTTCATTTTCAGTGAGTAGTCTAATCAGCTGCATGGTCTCCTAGCTGTGGAAAACAACCGTGAGAATAGAACATCTATTTACAACCTGAGCCCCGCCGTCCAATTAATCACCAGGCAGCCAACAGGCCTACTAAAATTAAAAAGAGCAACTACAGCTGCCACAGCAAATAAAGAGTGAGAGGGAGAGGAGGAAGATGAGAGGGGAAATGCGAAGAGGGAACCAAGCTTATTGAAATGAATGTAAGACCGAAGAGGAAGAGCAGAGGAGGAGGAACACAAGCAGACAAACGTGACACAGGCTGCTGACACATTTGTGACCTTTACCCTGAGATGTATTCATCAACAAGGGGTCAACACAAATGCCCATTTATTTTTGGACACTGCAGAGGCACACAGGGACATGTGTGATGTCCTCCACCTCCACATTATACTCAGGCACACTCTCTTTTACATGCATAGCTCTGCACTAAGCGACACACACACACACACAAATGCACACTCTCACAGAGCCCCTGAGGCTGGCATCGACTCAGCCCTCAGGGTCCAAACTAATTTGCTCACAATCCAACGCAGTAACTCCCTGCAAACTCCTCAGGACAAATGTCTAAATACTCACCCTGCTGCAGGGCACAACTGAGATATAATGAGATACTATTTGTTTCTGTGGATGTGAGTGAGTGTGTGTGTACACGTATCTGCTTATGCTTTTGGCTGCTGTCTGCCTTCATCCATTAACACTCTCTCATGCATTTCCCACAAGTTCATGATTAAAATATAGGTCTTGAAATGATCTCACCAAGAATTTAATGTGATTTACATCCTTGTTTTTTTGGATCCCACAGACCATATTTCTTTATAATATATGGCCGGTCTATCTATCTATATGATATGATATGATATATGATAATAATGATAACTGAAAAATCGAACCCATTTTTTTTCCCTTAAAATGTGTATTTTTCATTCCTTTTTCTTCTGACCTTATTAAATCCGAACATGTAGACAAATGTTAGTAGCATAACCCTTCCTTTATGGAAGACAAAAGTGGCCAATAAATGCTATGATAAACAAAAGACGTAAGGTGATTAATAAAAGAATACATAAATGAATACAAATCTGAAATGACTGCATAAGTAAATGATTCCGTAGACAATTAAATAAAAATAAATGCTGGTAATCAGTCATTTTTACATTTATATTTGTTTTTCTGTATTTCTTCATTTATTTATTTATCTCTGAATGTGTTTGTCTTTGTAGGTAAGATCAGGGATGATCCTGCAGTTTAGCTCCACACCACTAGTAAGGCTAAAGTAACTGAGCTGACATTATCTGGTGACCAGAAGCTGACTTCTGTAATGTGCCATCAGTTCAACATCATGTTGAGTGATTCTCATAAAATTGATTTTATGAGTCATGAGAAATCAAGCTGATTTTTAATTTTTTGTGTGTGTGTGTTATTTGGGCACAGAGAGCCCCACACAGGACATTTAGGTCAAGTGTGGGAAAGGGTAGGAATAAGTAAATGCAGAAAAGTAAAGAGAAGAGAAGAGAAGAGAAGAGAAGAGAAAAACCGAGCAGGAAGTGGCGACAGATATGACCTGTGGGTGTCTCTTAGTGTGTCTAACTGTCACGTCTCAGTTTGTTTACTGCTGCTGCCCTGGGCTTTTTTGTCCCAGCTAAAGTAACTTCCTCCCCAGGATCCTGTATCCTCATCCTCAGCTGCTGAGCGAGAACACATTTGCATAATCCTTGTGAAAGCATCCCTGTAAAGATCACTGGTAATCATCGCAGCCATGTAGGATCAGTTTCCATACGATTTCTTTCAATGAGCCGGGCATCTCGGGATAACGGCACAAAGAGGTAAACAAACCCTCTATGAAGCCTACAGACATTTTGCACTGAGCAAAATGTCTCTATTATGTAACTTAGGTGCACATTCCCTCTATAACGCCATGTTACTGATATAAAATGAAGACGTCAGCTGAAACAATTGTTGGAACAAGCTGAGCAGCACATTTGTTGGCTTCTTGGAAGAAAAGCGCTACCCCCCTGTAGATTAAATGACTCGCTCAGATGGGTATTTTTTCGCAGTGCAGTCTGTCGAGGGATGGTGAGGTGTGAGTGGAAACACTGACCCAATCAACCTGAGCCAGTGAGCCCAGTGTCTGTTGACCTCCTCGTCTCTGGTTTCCCTCCTGTTCACTTGAAACCGGCTGTCAGTCACCGCACAACGAGAGCATCACACACACACACAAATCCATGATCCCCATATGTCCCGCTGGCAAGGAGGCTGCCCTCATTCATTCCACTCGGACTGTAACCTCTATCTCCATCACATCCTCCTTCCTCCAAAACAAGAGATCAGCTTACTTTTTGTTTTTCTGGCCCGTGTTATTCTTTATCGCAGCTTCACTCCAGCACCACAGGCTGGATAAGCAGGGAGGCAAACTGCAATATGAGCTCATGGAAGAAGGAAAAATAAATAAAGCGTACAATATTTACATCTCCAGCGTTAAGCTGGCAATCTTCCTGAGAGCAGCTTACAATAAGTGAGCACATAGTGAGCCAGTGTTTTTGTTCAAGGTCACTCTGACAGGATGCATTACTGTTGATGGACACATCGGTTATTACTGCAAGTACTGGACCTCTGACCTTTTGCTGCAGAGTAGTCCTCTTCACAACAAGCACAGCATGCAATCCATTTCATTCACTGTTTATGCATTGAGTGGACCTTCCTATAAGGTTTCAGTGAAGAGCAGGACCCTGATCAATTTATGATACTGTCACACAGAGTAGAATAAGATAATTTTTCCAACCTTAAAGCTACTTAAGGGGAAACAAAATCAGAATCGGGTGAAGAAAATCTTGTTTTTGCCAGACACACTTCTGACCACACCCAACCACATCTATCGGTGATACTGGGTGTGACTGGAGGTGAAACTGGTTTGAAACTGGTGACAGCAGCAAAACAGAAATGACAACAACTACCGGATGGATAGCCATAAAATTCTGTACAGACATTCATGGCACCCAGTGGATGAATCCTGGTGACTTTGGTGATCCTCTAACTTTTCCTAAAGCTACCATGAGGTTTTCCATGAGGGAATGTTGAGGCCATTTAGTGAAATGTCTCAACAGCCCCGTGGAATGTGGTTCTTATCACAGAGCCACTTGCATGACTGTAGACTCTAAGTCTCTGATTAAATCATGTGTCATTGAGTTGCATTAGCACAAAACAGGTTAACAAGCCTGTTCATTGGTTTGTACATTATATAAGATACCCTACATAAGACAGGAATGTGGATGATGTTGAATCCAGTCCAAAGACGTGGATGAGGAGCAAGAAATCGATGCAGTTTATGAGAATTATTTCTGTCATTTCGAGAATGACAAGAAAAATTAGCTGGGATCTTACAGTTGTTTATGGCATTCCACAGATGTATCATGTTTAATTTGACAGTGGTTTATTAATGTCTCTGCATGCAGCATCTTTAATAAGCAACAACGACATGTTTGCAGAGTGTGCACACTCCCTAATAGTGGGTTAGCAGTAAGTAGTGAAGTGTGAGTTGACTCCGGGCTGAGCTCAGCAGAGGGATTGAATTAGGAGCAGTGAGAGGCTGAGTGGCTCTAATTGGGAGCGACAGGGCCTGGTCAGTCTCTTAGGGCCCAGCTGACTTGAGTAGCACAGGTCAGCTACACAACCAATCTCTACAGCTCACCTTGCTCACAGTGCGGCACTGCAGCGGGGGGTTACTGACGTTCTCGGCAGTGTGCTCAACATTTGCTCGTCAGCCTCTCTGTACTCGATTCATACTTTCACGTAGAAACGTCATTCCAACTTATTAGTTCTGCTTCTTCGTATCATTCATAGTTTTTCTGTAATCGCTGTTCAAGTTCGCAGCTTCAGCTCCTCGCCCTCACAGGAAATTTATCACTCATTAGCGTCCGCTTAAAGCGATATTTCAGCTGCTTTCATCTTCTTCCCTTCTACTTTAAGTGCTTCCACTTGGACTGTTCAAACCTTTTCAGCTCTCTGCTCAATGACAAAAAAAAACCTATTTCAGTTATTCCCATTCCCACCGCTTCCTTTGTTCATACACAATGAACTCATTTTTGTTTACACTCAGAGTGAAACTTCAGATTCTTTCAGCACTTCCACTTTAACTGCTTGTTCAGCTCCTTTCAGTATTTGTATTACAACTGCCACTTCAACCGCTTCAGCCTTATTTGAACTACTTTAAATGTTTCAACGAAGCAGTTTGAGCAGCGAGTGCTTGTCAATTTCCCTCAGAATATTTTCTAGCAGTCCATGAGATTTGTCTGTAGTGTACGGCTTTCAGCAACCGATCGTTAAAAACATGACGAAATGCGCCTGTATGTCCATCATAGAGGATGATCAGCACGGCACTGAGCTAAAATAAAAAAGAAGAAGACTATTGATCGATACTCAAAATGCTTTTTGGCTGCAGGCAATTATGAAGCAGAGCTTGCTATTCTGTGTTTTTACACAGGGCATTTTGTCCATTAAGTGAGTCATATATCCATTCAAGGTCATACTGTCTCGCTGGCCTAACAGGACCTTAGAAGACCTTGTGAGCTTACTCTCAAACTTCAGCTGTTAATGGAGCTGAGTATAAGCACACAAACAGAGAAGCTATGTAACTGCGCCTTTTTACACATACACCTTAAGAGCATAATGGTTTATTCACATCTCTTGTATTTAGTTTAACTTCCTTCTCCTTGCATTTGACCATGTTCACCACCTGTAAACCCTTTTGCTCCACTGGCTACATGCTGGGGCAGAATGCTAATGCGCTGCTGTTCAGTGTGAGAAGGCGGAAGTCGGAGTTGAATGTGATCATTAATCGTGAGCCACAATGGCGTTCATATGGAGAGGGCATGGCTGTGCATAAAGAGCCTCAGCGCACAATGGGCCAAACATCTCTCACAATCAAAGCCTGTTGGGGAGGAGGGAGTGGGGGGCACACTCTACTGTAATGTGGAACATGACCGATTAGGCAACAAATCACACATCAACAAAATCACATTGTGTGGAAGAAGGAGGGGAAAAGGAGGGGATGGAGGGGCATACTTTGATCAGGAGAAGGGTGGAGGGGCAGTGCAGCTTAGTGTGTAAATCATCCAGGCTGAATGGCTGCCAGGTAGAGAGGCAGCTTCTCACACACTGAAAGGACATGAGGACAGAGACAGACACAAGCAGAGGAGCAAAAAAAATTCTCGAGCAAGAGGGGAAGGTGATGCAAACAGTCCACTTTCTTACCACGAAAGGGACTGAAACCCTGACCCCGGCTCAGTCTGTGATCCAGAGGAGCTCATCTTGGCGAGAAGCAGCCCTCGGAGGATCAGAGTCTGAAGTCAGCATGGAAACAAATCATTCCCTGGCAAACTGGTTGAGGTTCAATTAGATGCACTGCCTTGAACCGACTGGAATTCAATTGTGTAAAGAACGAGTTACGGTTGAAGGATGGAAATAAACAAGGTGCTCTGATGTTTTATTCATCCCACACCCTAAAATACCTCCTGCATTAAACAACAGCAGCAGCCATCTTTAACTTCAGTCTGGAGCCTTTTTTTTTTTTTTTTTTTGCTGTTTTCCTTTAAGTTGTCATATTAGAGGGGTAGCAATTTTCACATTTGCTCAGATTGGTGTGATTTTAATTATTTTAATGCAAGCAGCTAATGGAGCGACACAGTGACTGTGGCAGTCTGATAAGACAATAATTCAGTGCAGTGCGAGCTTTGAGTAGAAGGATTAATATATTTTATTTCAACCTCACCTTTGTAGCATTTATTAACAGTAGAGTTAAACAATAAATGGTTCCCTTCATCACTCTGTAATGCAGTGCTAAACAGATATGAGAATATTGTGAGTGTTAAGTTATGATCCTTAAGATTTTTGTCTTGGTTGTGAAAAATATGCCACATTTCTTGGGACTGTTTTACTAAAAAAAAAAAAGCCGCCCATTGTTTTACCATTTTGACGCTTTTAATGTGGAAGTAGGGAATGTAAGATAAAACCACAAACAACAGTGCTGGATTATCTGTTTCCTGTGAATCCCTTATGCTAATGAGGGTGATTTCCAACAACGCACCTGTAACTAGTGTGTTTAGCCAGATAATGAATGACTGACAATATAATGTCACCATATAAAATGGTATGTTTTATTTAAATGTGAAGTATGATATATAGTTATCATATTCAATAATGGTGTGTTTTTATGGAAGAGGATTAGGGCCTTATGTATTCTATTAACATTTATGTTTTATTTGTAAGTGCTTCCTCTTCATTAAGTTAATTCTTCCTCATTTATTCTTATTATTATTCTATTAAGATATATAATTATGGTTCATACACCAGCTCTGACAGAAACATGAAGAAATGCTTAAAAATGTCTTTATATCTGTGTACAACTACAATACATTAGTTATAGCTCATTAATTTCAGTTCATGTGTTCATATACTGCTCATAAATGCTAAAGGGGTTGGGGGTGGGGCATTAAAGTATCTGACATAAGTGCATGGCGTGGAGCTTTACGGACAGCCAGAGGGACAGTAATCCAGCTTCTCCTCACAACTCTGGTGTCCTTTTCCTGAGCTCGTGCTGACCCTCATAGCCTGTGGCGTCACTTTAGCATGCAGAGCAGCAGCTCTTCAAACACCCACCACCAATGAATCATGCACACCCTCTCTCTCTCTCTCACACACACACATAACATTTAATCTCATCCGCATAGCCGACAGCTCGTTAATTTTACACTCCATAAAGGCGTGAAGAGCATTGCATCAATATCTAACACAATCACTTTGCTGAGACCAGCAGATAAAATAAAAAAAACACACACACACACAGAAGTAAATACAATAGTTAATCATCATAAATGGTGTGTGCTGCACGTTATAAATTCTCACGTTTGTAAGTACGTACAGCGTGTGCGCCTGAAGTCTGGTCAGGCTCAAGCCTTAACGTTGTGGTTAAGGCTCGAGGAAGTAAACAGAGCACGCTTTCAACCCTTTCCTCTGTGCACTGATACAGCTGAGGTGATTCCCAGAACAACTGGAGCAAACATACAGTAATAACCAAACACTTCCTGCTCAGAAACTCAGTAGACTGATCAGGTCCTCACAGGGACAACCTGTCAAAAAGCTGGAATGCTCCTGCTATTCCTGCTATGAGGAAATGAAAAGGCAAGTTGTTAAAGAAAACAATCAAATGTTATTGTCATTGTGGTGAAGTTACTTCTTTTCTCACACCCTTCTTTAGGATTACTGTGGGATTTTCCATCTCTGACACTGTTACACAAAAAAATATCAACACTATATAACAAAATTATATAACAGTAGTGTTTATCCTAGGCTAACCTAGGGTTGCCAACTGTTCCCTGAAAAATGGGCTCATTCCGTAATTTGAAACAAAAAGACGTGTTGCACATTGAACTGAAATGGGACATGCTTTGTTGTTCTGAGAATCAATTCAGTGCACATCTGTGTGACAGAAATAGTACAGGTTACACTTCTACACCTCAATGCAAAGGAAATATTAAGGAATCAACACCAGAGTCTCTCCTTTGATTTGCATTTTTCACTGAATGGTGATAAAACTGCAGGGGAAACTGCAGCTGACAGCAGACTGTGTTCAAAGCAGAATTACAGCTAGAGGGGCAGAGATTAGAGACGAGCTGCTGACAGTCCTAATTACAAACATACCTGAGGAAAAATCACTGGATAAACATAATTTCATTACATTACCTATATTCCATCTAAAGATATTAAGTCTATCTTGATTGTGTTATTTGAATGCCATGTACATTTGTGTTGACTCAGTTGAAGCCACAGCAAGGATTTCATAGATGAGACACTCTTCTTACTACCAAAACACATTTATAAAAATGCAATAAAACAGACCTTGGAACCTACAAAATATTCTTGGCCCTTAAAAATAAAGTTTACAAATAATCCAGCCAGAGGATGCATGACTGCTATAGTGTATATACATGAGTGCACAGAATTGCTTGTTGTTTTGAATTTTTTGTTGTTGTTGTTGCTGAATCATTACAATCCGAAACCAAGAAATTCTGTATAACTAAGCAAATATTATGTCCAATATTGCTGTTATATTGCCTTCACAGTCTTTCTGCTATGTTGATCAAATGTCAAGGAGGCTATAACCAAAGCATTAATGGTGTGTTTAGTGTATTTGACATTTGAAGAGAAAGCATTCATTGTGTTTGTGTGTGAGTACATAACAGAGCACAGGCAACCGCAATGCTCCCCAAATTACTGAATACCTGCACACCTTCAATCAGGACACGAGTGTCCTCTGGGTCATCTCTGAGCTCCACATCCTCCTTCTGTATGACAGACACTCCCGTCAAAGTAGTATATGTGCAACTAACAGATCGCAACCATTGAGTGAATTCAGTATTTTGTACACTTCAGTACCCAAACACAGCTGCTAGCCTGGTGCTAACACACACTACTGCTTCTACAGTAACCCGACAGTGTTTTGGCTGCAGACTGATTAGATCAATTTCAAACCACTGATGATACGATCAGAAGGAGCTGCCTGGATAAAATGTGATTAAGCTTTGTATCTAGGACAGAGACATACGTGGATACACTTTTAATTTGAAAATGTTAAATGAATCTATTTGTCAACAATGAATTTCTCATTAGTGAAGACTGAATTTATCTGAATGCCATGTTCTGTTCATGTGTGCAATCTGTGTGTCCATGACACTTGCAAAAAACTACAAAATGTACAAAATGTATTGAAATTGTTAAGTACAGTTATTTATCACTTTTAAAGCTTGCACATTTAGCAAACGCCAAATTAGCAGATACTTTAGTTGTACAAGGTTTCAAAATGTACATTTTACTGTTTAATATATTATATTTATCACCCTTAAATTGTTCTGTAATTTCACATATCAAGTAAATAAATATGACCCTTTCACACGTAGTCTATTTCACAAGTTCCTCATGGTCTTTAATCGGGTAGGTGCACAAGGACTTGAGGATGCATGTTTGTTACCATTTGGTGTGGAGCATACACAATAGCTCACCTTATCAGAGTCACTGGACCAAAAAACGTCATAGTATAGTATGGCGGCAAAATCGGACAAAAAAGTCATACTTTAGTATGACCTCAAAATGTGCCAAAAAACGTCATAGTATAGTATGGCGTCAAAATTTGCCAAAAAAAGTCATACTTTAGTATGACCTCAAAATGTCATAGAAAACGTCATAGTATAGTATGGCGTCAAAATCGGGCAAAAAAAGTCCAAATTTTTTTTTGGCCTCACAATGTCATAAAAAACGTCATAGTAAAGTATGGCGGGGTTTTTTTTGGACAAAAAAAGTCAAAATTTTTTTTGGCCTCAAAATGTCATAAAAAACATCATAGTATAGTATGGCGTTTTTTTCGGACAAAAAAAGTCAAAAATTTTTTTGGCCTCAAAATGTCATAAAAAACGTCATAGTATAGTATGGCGTTTTTTTCGGCCAAAAAAAGTCCAAATTTTTTTTGGCTTCAAAATTTCATAAAAAACGTTATTGTATAGTTTGGCGACAAAATCGGGCAAAAAAAGTCCAAATTTTTTTGGGTCTCAAAATGTCATAAAAAACGTCATAGTATAGTATGGCGTTTTTTTTTTTCGGCCAAAAAAAGTCAAAATTTTTTTTGGCCTCAAAATGTCATAAAAAACATCATAGTATAGTATGGCGTTTTTTTTCGGCCAAAAAAAGTCCAAATTTTTTTTGGCTTCAAAATTTCATAAAAAACGTTATTGTATAGTTTGGCGACAAAATCGGGCAAAAAAAGTCCAAATTTTTTTTGGCCTCAAAATGTCATAAAAAATGTCATAGTATAGTATGGCGTCAAAATCGGGCAAAAAAAGTCATACTTTAGTATGACCTCAAAATGTCATAAAAAATGTCATAGTATAGTATGGCGTTTTTTTCGGGCAAAAAAAGTCCAATCTTTTTTTGGCTTCAAAATGTCATAAAAAACGTCATAGTATAGTATGGCGTTTTTTTCGGCCAAAAAAAGTCCAAATTTTTTTTGGCCTCAAAATGTCAAAAAGTCATACTTTAGTATGACCTCAAAATGTCATAAAAAACGTCATAGTATAGTATGGCGTTTTTTTCGGCCCAAAAAAGTCAAATTTTTTTTTGGCCTCAAAAAGTCATAAAACACGTCATAGTATAGTATGGCGTTTTTTTTGGCCCAAAAAAGTCAATTTTTTTTTTGGCCTGAAAAAGTCATAAAAAACGTCATAGTATAGTATGGCGTTTTTTTCGGCCCAAAAAAGTCATACTTTAGTATGACCTCAAAATGTCATAAAAAACGTCATAGTATAGTATGGCATTTTTTTCGGCCCAAAAAAGTCAAATTTTTTTTTGGCCTCAAAAAGTCATAAAAAACGTCATAGTATAGTATGGCGTTTTTTTCGGCCCAAAAAAGTCAATTTTTTTTTTGGCCTCAAAAAGTCATAAAAAACGTCATAGTATAGTATGGCGTTTTTTTCGGCCCAAAACAGTCAAAAAAAATTTTGCCCTCAAAAAGTCATAAAAAACGTCATAGTATAGTATGGCGTTGTTTTCGGCCCAAAAAAGTCAAATTTTTTTTGGCCTCAAAAAGTCATAAAAAACGTCATAGTATAATATGGCGTTTTTTTCGGGCCAAAAAAGTCATACTTTAGTATGACCTCAAAAAGTCATAAAAAACGTCATAGTATAGTATGGCGTTTTTTTCGGCCCAAAAAAGTCAAAATTTTTTTGGACCTGAAAAAAGTCATAAAACACATCATAGTATAGTATGGCGTTTTTTTCGGCCCAAAAAACTCAAAAAATTTTTTTGCCTATAAAAGTCATAAAAAACGTCAGAGTATAGTATGGCGTTTTTTTTCGGCCCAAAAAAATCAAAATTTTTTTTGGCCTCAAAAAGTCATAAAAAACGTCATAGTATAGTATGGCGTTTTTTTTTCGGCCCAAAAAAGTCAAATTTTTTTTTGGCCTCAAAAAGTCATAAAAAACGTCATCGTATAGTATGGCGTTTTTTTCGGCCCAAAAAAGTCAAAAAATTTTTTGCCCTCAAAAAGTCATAAAAAACATCATAGTATAGTATGGCGTTTTTTTCGCCCCAAAAAAGTTAAACATTTTTTTGGCCTCAAAAAGTCATAAAAAACGTCATAGTATAGTATGGCGTTTTTTTTTTCGGCCCAAAAAAGTCAATTTTTTTTTTGGCCTCAAAAAGTCAGAAAAAACGTCATAGTATAGTATGGCGTTTTTTTCGGCCCAAAAAAGTCATACTTTAGTATGACCTCAAAATGTCATAAAAAACGTCATAGTATAGTATGGCGTTTTTTTCGGCCCAAAAAATTCATACTTTAGTATGACCTCAAAATGTCATAAAAAACGTCATAGTATAGTATGGCGTTTTTTTCGGCCCAAAAAAGTCCAGATTTTTTTTGGCTTCAAAATTTCATAAAAAACGTTATTGTATAGTTTGGCGACAAAATCGGGCAAAAAAAGTCCAAATTTTTTTGGGTCTCAAAATGTCATAAAAAACGTCATAGTATAGTATGGCGTTTTTTTTTCGGCCAAAAAAAGTCAAAATTTTTTTTGGCCTCAAAATGTCATAAAAAACATCATAGTATAGTATGGCATTTTTTTCGGGCAAAAAAAGTCACAATTTTTTTTGGCCTCAAAATGTCATAGAAAATGTCATAGTATAGTATGGAGTCAAAATCGGGCAAAAAAAGTCATACTTTAGTATGACCTCAAAATGTCATAAAAAATGTCATAGTATAGTATGGCGTTTTTTTCGGGCAAAAAAAGTCCAAACTTTTTTTGGCCTCAAAATGTCATAAAAAACGTCATAGTATAGTATGGCGTTTTTTTCGGCCAAAAAAAGTCCAAATTTTTTTTGGCCTCAAAATGTCAAAAAGTCATACTTTAGTATGACCTCAAAATGTCATAAAAAACGTCATAGTATAGTATGGCGTTTTTTTCGGCCCAAAAAAGTCAAATTTTTTTTTGGCCTCAAAAAGTCATAAAACACGTCATAGTATAGTATGGCGTTTTTTTCGGCCCAAAAAAGTCAATTTTTTTTTTGGCCTGAAAAAGTCATAAAAAACGTCATAGTATAGTATGGCGTTTTTTTCGGGCCAAAAAAGTCATACTTTAGTATGACCTCAAAAAGTCATAAAAAACGTCATAGTATAGTATGGCGTTTTTTTCGGGCCAAAAAAGTCACATTTTTTTTGGGCCTCAAAAAGTCATAAAAAACGTCATAGTATAGTATGGCGTTTTTTTCGGGCCAAAAAAGTCATACTTTAGTATGACCTCAAAAAGTCATAAAAAACGTCATAGTATAGTATGGCGTTTTTTTCAGCCAAAAAAAGTCATACTTTAGTATGACCTCAAAAAGTCATAAAAAACGTCATAGTATAGTGTGGCGTTTTTTTCCGGCCAAAAAAGTCAAATTTTTTTTTGGCCTCAAAAAGTCATAAAAAACGTCATAGTATAGTATGGCGTTTTTTTCGGGCCAAAAAAGTCAAATTTTTTTTGGGCCTCAAAAAGTCATAAAAAACGTCATAGTATAGTATGGCATTTTTTTCGGGCCAAAAAAGTCACATTTTTTTTTGGCCTCAAAAAGTCATAAAAAACGTCATAGTATAGTATGGCGTTTTTTTCGGCCCAAAAAATTCATACTTTAGTATGACCTCAAAATGTCATAAAAAACGTCATAGTATAGTATGGCGTTTTTTTCGGCCCAAAAAAGTCCAGATTTTTTTTGGCTTCAAAATTTCATAAAAAACGTTATTGTATAGTTTGGCGACAAAATCGGGCAAAAAAAGTCCAAATTTTTTTGGGTCTCAAAATGTCATAAAAAACGTCATAGTATAGTATGGCGTTTTTTTTTTCGGCCAAAAAAAGTCAAAATTTTTTTTGGCCTCAAAATGTCATAAAAAACATCATAGTATAGTATGGCATTTTTTTCGGGCAAAAAAAGTCACAATTTTTTTTGGCCTCAAAATGTCATAGAAAATGTCATAGTATAGTATGGAGTCAAAATCGGGCAAAAAAAGTCATACTTTAGTATGACCTCAAAATGTCATAAAAAATGTCATAGTATAGTATGGCGTTTTTTTCGGGCAAAAAAAGTCCAAACTTTTTTTGGCCTCAAAATGTCATAAAAAACGTCATAGTATAGTATGGCGTTTTTTTCGGCCAAAAAAAGTCCAAATTTTTTTTGGCCTCAAAATGTCAAAAAGTCATACTTTAGTATGACCTCAAAATGTCATAAAAAACGTCATAGTATAGTATGGCGTTTTTTTCGGCCCAAAAAAGTCAAATTTTTTTTTGGCCTCAAAAAGTCATAAAACACGTCATAGTATAGTATGGCGTTTTTTTCGGCCCAAAAAAGTCAATTTTTTTTTTGGCCTGAAAAAGTCATAAAAAACGTCATAGTATAGTATGGCGTTTTTTTCGGGCCAAAAAAGTCATACTTTAGTATGACCTCAAAAAGTCATAAAAAACGTCATAGTATAGTATGGCGTTTTTTTCGGGCCAAAAAAGTCACATTTTTTTTGGGCCTCAAAAAGTCATAAAAAACGTCATAGTATAGTATGGCGTTTTTTTCGGGCCAAAAAAGTCATACTTTAGTATGACCTCAAAAAGTCATAAAAAACGTCATAGTATAGTATGGCGTTTTTTTCAGCCAAAAAAAGTCATACTTTAGTATGACCTCAAAAAGTCATAAAAAACGTCATAGTATAGTGTGGCGTTTTTTTCCGGCCAAAAAAGTCAAATTTTTTTTTGGCCTCAAAAAGTCATAAAAAACGTCATAGTATAGTATGGCGTTTTTTTCGGGCCAAAAAAGTCAAATTTTTTTTGGGCCTCAAAAAGTCATAAAAAACGTCATAGTATAGTATGGCATTTTTTTCGGGCCAAAAAAGTCACATTTTTTTTTGGCCTCAAAAAGTCATAAAAAACGTCATAGTATAGTATGGCGTTTTTTTCGGCCAAAAAAAGTCATACTTTAGTATGACCTCAAAAAGTCATAAAAAACGTCATAGTATAGTATGGCGTTTTTTTTGGGCCAAAAAAGTCAGATTTTTTTTTGACCTCAAAAAGTCATAAAAAACGTCATAGTATAGTATGGCGTTTTTTTCGGCCAAAAAAAGTCATACTTTAGTATGACCTCAAAAAGTCATAAAAAACGTCATAGTATAGTATGGCGTTTTTTTCGGCCAAAAAAGTCAAATTTTTTTTGGGCCTCAAAATGTCATAAAAAACGTCATAGTATAGTATGGCGTTTTTTTCGGCCAAAAAAGTCATACTTTAGTATGACCTCAAAATGTCATAAAAAACGTCATAGTATAGTATGGCGTTTTTTTCGGCCAAAAAAAGTCATACTTTAGTATGACCTCAAAAAGTCATAAAAAACGTCATAGTATAGTATGGCGTTTTTTTCGGCCAAAAAAAGTCCAATTTTTTTTTGGCCTCAAAAAGTCATAAAAAACGTCATAGTATAGTATGGCGTTTTTTTCGGCCAAAAAAAGTCATACTTTAGTATGACCTCAAAAAGTCATAAAAAACGTCATAGTATAGTATGGCGTTTTTTTCGGGCCAAAAAAGTCAAATTTTTTTTGGGCCTCAAAAAGTCATAAAAAACGTAATAGTATAGTATGGCGTTTTTTTCGGGCCAAAAAAGTCAAATTTTTTTTGGGCCTCAAAAAGTCATAAAAAACGTCATAGTATAGTATGGCGTTTTTTTCGGGCCAAAAAAGTCAAATTTTTTTTAGGCCTCAAAATGTCATAAAAAACGTCATAGTATAGTATGGCGCTTTTTTCGGGCCAAAAACGTCATACTTTAGTATGACCTCAAAATGTCATAAAAAACGTCATAGTATAGTATGGCGTTTTTTTCGGCCAAAAAAAGTCATACTTTAGTATGACCTCAAAAAGTCATAAAAAACGTCATAGTATAGTATGGCGTTTTTTTCCGGCCAAAAAAGTCAAATTTTTTTTGGCCTCAAAAAGTCATAAAAAACGTCATAGTATAGTATGGCGTTTTTTTCGGCCAAAAAAAGTCATACTTTAGTATGACCTCAAAAAGTCATAAAAAACGTCATAGTATAGTATGGCGTTTTTTTCCGGCCAAAAAAGTCAAATTTTTTTTTGGCCTCAAAAAGTCATAAAAAACGTCATAGTATAGTATGGCGTTTTTTTCGGCCAAAAAAAGTCATACTTTAGTATGACCTCAAAAAGTCATAAAAAACGTCATAGTATAGTATGGCATTTTTTTTGGCCAAAAAAAGTCATACTTTAGTATGACCTCAAAAAGTCATAAAAAACGTCATAGTAGAGTATGGCGTTTTTTTCGGGCCAAAAAAGTCAAATTTTTTTTGGGCCTCAAAAAGTCATAAAAAACGTCATAGTATAGTATGGCGTTTTTTTCGGCCAAAAAAGTCAAAATTTTTTTTGGGCCTCAAAAAGTCATAAAAAACATCATAGTATAGTATGGCGTTTTTTTCGGCCAAAAAAAGTCATACTTTAGTATGACCTCAAAAAGTCATAAAAAACGTCATAGTATAGTATGGCGTTTTTTTCGGCCAAAAAAAGTCATACTTTAGTATGACCTCAAAAAGTCATAAAAAACGTCATAGTATAGTATGGCGTTTTTTTCGGGCCAAAAAAGTCATACTTTAGTATGACCTCAAAAAGTCATAAAAAACGTCATAGTATGGCGTTTTTTTCGGGCCAAAAAAGTCACATTTTTTTTTGGCCTCAAAAAGTCATAAAAAACGTCATAGTATAAGTATGGCGTTTTTTTCGGCCAAAAAAAGTCATACTTTAGTATGACCTCAAAAAGTCATAAAAAACGTCATAGTATAGTATGGCGTTTTTTTCGATCCAAAAAAGTCACATTTTTTTTGGGCCTCAAAAAGTCATAAAAAACGTCATAGTATAGTATGGCGTTTTTTTCCGGCCAAAAAAGTCAAATTTTTTTTGGCCTCAAAAAGTCATAAAAAACGTCATAGTATAGTATGGCGTTTTTTTCGGCCAAAAAAAGTCATACTTTAGTATGACCTCAAAAAGTCATAAAAAACGTCATAGTATAGTATGGCGTTTTTTTCCGGCCAAAAAAGTCAAATTTTTTTTTGGCCTCAAAAAGTCATAAAAAACGTCATAGTATAGTATGGCGTTTTTTTCGGCCAAAAAAAGTCCAATTTTTTTTTGGCCTCAAAAAGTCATAAAAAACGTCATAGTATAGTATGGCGTTTTTTTCGGCCAAAAAAAGTCATACTTTAGTATGACCTCAAAAAGTCATAAAAAACGTCATAGTATAGTATGGCGTTTTTTTCGGGCCAAAAAAGTCAAATTTTTTTTGGGCCTCAAAAAGTCATAAAAAACGTAATAGTATAGTATGGCGTTTTTTTCGGGCCAAAAAAGTCAAATTTTTTTTGGGCCTCAAAAAGTCATAAAAAACGTCATAGTATAGTATGGCGTTTTTTTCGGGCCAAAAAAGTCAAATTTTTTTTAGGCCTCAAAATGTCATAAAAAACGTCATAGTATAGTATGGCGCTTTTTTCGGGCCAAAAACGTCATACTTTAGTATGACCTCAAAATGTCATAAAAAACGTCATAGTATAGTATGGCGTTTTTTTCGGCCAAAAAAAGTCATACTTTAGTATGACCTCAAAAAGTCATAAAAAACGTCATAGTATAGTATGGCGTTTTTTTCCGGCCAAAAAAGTCAAATTTTTTTTGGCCTCAAAAAGTCATAAAAAACGTCATAGTATAGTATGGCGTTTTTTTCGGCCAAAAAAAGTCATACTTTAGTATGACCTCAAAAAGTCATAAAAAACGTCATAGTATAGTATGGCGTTTTTTTCCGGCCAAAAAAGTCAAATTTTTTTTTGGCCTCAAAAAGTCATAAAAAACGTCATAGTATAGTATGGCGTTTTTTTCGGCCAAAAAAAGTCATACTTTAGTATGACCTCAAAAAGTCATAAAAAACGTCATAGTATAGTATGGCATTTTTTTTGGCCAAAAAAAGTCATACTTTAGTATGACCTCAAAAAGTCATAAAAAACGTCATAGTAGAGTATGGCGTTTTTTTCGGGCCAAAAAAGTCAAATTTTTTTTGGGCCTCAAAAAGTCATAAAAAACGTCATAGTATAGTATGGCGTTTTTTTCGGCCAAAAAAGTCAAAATTTTTTTTGGGCCTCAAAAAGTCATAAAAAACATCATAGTATAGTATGGCGTTTTTTTCGGCCAAAAAAAGTCATACTTTAGTATGACCTCAAAAAGTCATAAAAAACGTCATAGTATAGTATGGCGTTTTTTTCGGCCAAAAAAAGTCATACTTTAGTATGACCTCAAAAAGTCATAAAAAACGTCATAGTATAGTATGGCGTTTTTTTCGGGCCAAAAAAGTCATACTTTAGTATGACCTCAAAAATTCATAAAAAACGTCATAGTATAGTATGGCGTTTTTTTCCGGCCAAAAAAGTCAAATTTTTTTTTGGCCTCAAAAAGTCATAAAAAACGTCATAGTATAGTATGGCGTTTTTTTCGGCCAAAAAAAGTCATACTTTAGTATGACCTCAAAAAGTCATAAAAAACGTCATAGTATAGTATGGCGTTTTTTTTGGCCAAAAAAAGTCATACTTTAGTATGACCTCAAAAAGTCATAAAAAACGTCATAGTATAGTATGGCGTTTTTTTCGGCCAAAAAAGTCAAATTTTTTTTGGGCCTCAAAAAGTCATAAAAAACGTCATAGTATAGTATGGCGTTTTTTTCGGCCAAAAAAAGTCATACTTTAGTATGACCTCAAAAAGTCATAAAAAACGTCATAGTATAGTATGGCGTTTTTTTCGGGCCAAAAAAGTCATACTTTAGTATGACCTCAAAATGTCATAAAAAACGTCATAGTATAGTATGGCGTTTTTTTCGGCCAAAAAAAGTCATACTTTAGTATGACCTCAAAAAGTCATAAAAAACGTCATAGTATAGTATGGCGTTTTTTTCGGCCAAAAAAAGTCCAATTTTTTTTTGGCCTCAAAAAGTCATAAAAAACGTCATAGTATAGTATGGCGTTTTTTTCGGCCAAAAAAAGTCATACTTTAGTATGACCTCAAAAAGTCATAAAAAACGTCATAGTATAGTATGGCGTTTTTTTTGGGCCAAAAAAGTCAAATTTTTTTTGGGCCTCAAAAAGTCATAAAAAACGTAATAGTATAGTATGGCGTTTTTTTCGGGCCAAAAAAGTCATACTTTAGTATGACCTCAAAAAGTCATAAAAAACGTCATAGTATAGTATGGCGTTTTTTTCGGCCAAAAAAGTCAATTTTTTTTGGGCCTCAAAAAGTCATAAAAAACGTCATAGTATAGTATGGCGTTTTTTTCGGCCAAAAAAAGTCATACTTTAGTATGACCTCAAAAAGTCATAAAAAACGTCATAGTATAGTATGGCGTTTTTTTCGGCCAAAAAAAGTCATACTTTAGTATGACCTCAAAAAGTCATAAAAAACGTCATAGTATAGTATGGCGTTTTTTTCGGCCAAAAAAAGTCATACTTTAGTATGACCTCAAAAAGTCATAAAAAACGTCATAGTATAGTATGGCGTTTTTTTTGGGCCAAAAAAGTCAGATTTTTTTTTGACCTCAAAAAGTCATAAAAAACGTCATAGTATAGTATGGCGTTTTTTTCGGCCAAAAAAAGTCATACTTTAGTATGACCTCAAAAAGTCATAAAAAACGTCATAGTATAGTATGGCGTTTTTTTCGGCCAAAAAAGTCAAATTTTTTTTGGGCCTCAAAAAGTCATAAAAAACGTCATAGTATAGTATGGCGTTTTTTTCGGCCAAAAAAAGTCATACTTTAGTATGACCTCAAAAAGTCATAAAAAACGTCATAGTATAGTATGGCGTTTTTTTCGGCCAAAAAAAGTCATACTTTAGTATGACCTCAAAAAGTCATAAAAAACGTCATAGTATAGTATGGCGTTTTTTTCGGCCAAAAAAAGTCATACTTTAGTATGACCTCAAAAAGTCATAAAAAACGTCATAGTATAGTATGGCGTTTTTTTCGGCCAAAAAAAGTCATACTTTAGTATGACCTCAAAAAGTCATAAAAAACGTCATAGTATAGTATGGCGTTTTTTTCGGCCAAAAAAGTCAAATTTTTTTTGGGCCTCAAAAAGTCATAAAAAACGTCATAGTATAGTATGGCGTTTTTTTCGGCCAAAAAAAGTCATACTTTAGTATGACCTCAAAAAGTCATAAAAAACGTCATAGTATAGTATGGCGTTTTTTTCGGCCAAAAAAAGTCATACTTTAGTATGACCTCAAAAAGTCATAAAAAACGTCATAGTATAGTATGGCGTTTTTTTTGGGCCAAAAAAGTCAGATTTTTTTTTGACCTCAAAAAGTCATAAAAAACGTCATAGTATAGTATGGCATTTTTTTCGGCCAAAAAAGTCAAATTTTTTTTGGGCCTCAAAAAGTCATAAAAAACGTCATAGTATAGTATGGCGTTTTTTTCGGCCAAAAAAAGTCATACTTTAGTATGACCTCAAAAAGTCATAAAAAACGTCATAGTATAGTATGGCGTTTTTTTTCGGGCCAAAAAAGTCAAATTTTTTTTGGGCCTCAAAAAGTCATAAAAAACGTCATAGTATAGTATGGCGTTTTTTTCGGCCAAAAAAAGTCATACTTTAGTATGACCTCAAAAAGTCATAAAAAACGTCATAGTATAGTATGGCGTTTTTTTCGGCGAAAAAAATCAAATTTTTTTTGGGCCTCAAAAAGTCATAAAAAACGTCATAGTATAGTATGGCGTTTTTTTCGGGCCAAAAAAGTCACATTTTTTTTTGGCCTCAAAAAGTCATAAAAAACGTCATAGTATAGTATGGCGTTTTTTTCGGCCAAAAAAAGTCATACTTTAGTATGACCTCAAAAAGTCATAAAAAACGTCATAGTATAGTATGGCGTTTTTTTCGGGCCAAAAAAGTCAAATTTTTTTTGGGCCTCAAAAAGTCATAAAAAACGTAATAGTATAGTATGGCGTTTTTTTCGGGCCAAAAAAGTCAAATTTTTTTTGGGCCTCAAAAAGTCATAAAAAACGTCATAGTATAGTATGGCGTTTTTTTCGGGCCAAAAAAGTCAAATTTTTTTTAGGCCTCAAAATGTCATAAAAAACGTCATAGTATAGTATGGCGCTTTTTTCGGGCCAAAAACGTCATACTTTAGTATGACCTCAAAATGTCATAAAAAACGTCATAGTATAGTATGGCGTTTTTTTCGGCCAAAAAAAGTCATACTTTAGTATGACCTCAAAAAGTCATAAAAAACGTCATAGTATAGTATGGCGTTTTTTTCCGGCCAAAAAAGTCAAATTTTTTTTGGCCTCAAAAAGTCATAAAAAACGTCATAGTATAGTATGGCGTTTTTTTCGGCCAAAAAAAGTCATACTTTAGTATGACCTCAAAAAGTCATAAAAAACGTCATAGTATAGTATGGCGTTTTTTTCCGGCCAAAAAAGTCAAATTTTTTTTTGGCCTCAAAAAGTCATAAAAAACGTCATAGTATAGTATGGCGTTTTTTTCGGCCAAAAAAAGTCATACTTTAGTATGACCTCAAAAAGTCATAAAAAACGTCATAGTATAGTATGGCATTTTTTTTGGCCAAAAAAAGTCATACTTTAGTATGACCTCAAAAAGTCATAAAAAACGTCATAGTAGAGTATGGCGTTTTTTTCGGGCCAAAAAAGTCAAATTTTTTTTGGGCCTCAAAAAGTCATAAAAAACGTCATAGTATAGTATGGCGTTTTTTTCGGCCAAAAAAGTCAAAATTTTTTTTGGGCCTCAAAAAGTCATAAAAAACATCATAGTATAGTATGGCGTTTTTTTCGGCCAAAAAAAGTCATACTTTAGTATGACCTCAAAAAGTCATAAAAAACGTCATAGTATAGTATGGCGTTTTTTTCGGCCAAAAAAAGTCATACTTTAGTATGACCTCAAAAAGTCATAAAAAACGTCATAGTATAGTATGGCGTTTTTTTCGGGCCAAAAAAGTCATACTTTAGTATGACCTCAAAAATTCATAAAAAACGTCATAGTATAGTATGGCGTTTTTTTCCGGCCAAAAAAGTCAAATTTTTTTTTGGCCTCAAAAAGTCATAAAAAACGTCATAGTATAGTATGGCGTTTTTTTCGGCCAAAAAAAGTCATACTTTAGTATGACCTCAAAAAGTCATAAAAAACGTCATAGTATAGTATGGCGTTTTTTTTGGCCAAAAAAAGTCATACTTTAGTATGACCTCAAAAAGTCATAAAAAACGTCATAGTATAGTATGGCGTTTTTTTCGGCCAAAAAAGTCAAATTTTTTTTGGGCCTCAAAAAGTCATAAAAAACGTCATAGTATAGTATGGCGTTTTTTTCGGCCAAAAAAAGTCATACTTTAGTATGACCTCAAAAAGTCATAAAAAACGTCATAGTATAGTATGGCGTTTTTTTCGGGCCAAAAAAGTCATACTTTAGTATGACCTCAAAATGTCATAAAAAACGTCATAGTATAGTATGGCGTTTTTTTCGGCCAAAAAAAGTCATACTTTAGTATGACCTCAAAAAGTCATAAAAAACGTCATAGTATAGTATGGCGTTTTTTTCGGCCAAAAAAAGTCCAATTTTTTTTTGGCCTCAAAAAGTCATAAAAAACGTCATAGTATAGTATGGCGTTTTTTTCGGCCAAAAAAAGTCATACTTTAGTATGACCTCAAAAAGTCATAAAAAACGTCATAGTATAGTATGGCGTTTTTTTTGGGCCAAAAAAGTCAAATTTTTTTTGGGCCTCAAAAAGTCATAAAAAACGTAATAGTATAGTATGGCGTTTTTTTCGGGCCAAAAAAGTCATACTTTAGTATGACCTCAAAAAGTCATAAAAAACGTCATAGTATAGTATGGCGTTTTTTTCGGCCAAAAAAGTCAATTTTTTTTGGGCCTCAAAAAGTCATAAAAAACGTCATAGTATAGTATGGCGTTTTTTTCGGCCAAAAAAAGTCATACTTTAGTATGACCTCAAAAAGTCATAAAAAACGTCATAGTATAGTATGGCGTTTTTTTCGGCCAAAAAAAGTCATACTTTAGTATGACCTCAAAAAGTCATAAAAAACGTCATAGTATAGTATGGCGTTTTTTTCGGCCAAAAAAAGTCATACTTTAGTATGACCTCAAAAAGTCATAAAAAACGTCATAGTATAGTATGGCGTTTTTTTTGGGCCAAAAAAGTCAGATTTTTTTTTGACCTCAAAAAGTCATAAAAAACGTCATAGTATAGTATGGCGTTTTTTTCGGCCAAAAAAAGTCATACTTTAGTATGACCTCAAAAAGTCATAAAAAACGTCATAGTATAGTATGGCGTTTTTTTCGGCCAAAAAAGTCAAATTTTTTTTGGGCCTCAAAAAGTCATAAAAAACGTCATAGTATAGTATGGCGTTTTTTTCGGCCAAAAAAAGTCATACTTTAGTATGACCTCAAAAAGTCATAAAAAACGTCATAGTATAGTATGGCGTTTTTTTCGGCCAAAAAAAGTCATACTTTAGTATGACCTCAAAAAGTCATAAAAAACGTCATAGTATAGTATGGCGTTTTTTTCGGCCAAAAAAAGTCATACTTTAGTATGACCTCAAAAAGTCATAAAAAACGTCATAGTATAGTATGGCGTTTTTTTCGGCCAAAAAAAGTCATACTTTAGTATGACCTCAAAAAGTCATAAAAAACGTCATAGTATAGTATGGCGTTTTTTTCGGCCAAAAAAGTCAAATTTTTTTTGGGCCTCAAAAAGTCATAAAAAACGTCATAGTATAGTATGGCGTTTTTTTCGGCCAAAAAAAGTCATACTTTAGTATGACCTCAAAAAGTCATAAAAAACGTCATAGTATAGTATGGCGTTTTTTTCGGCCAAAAAAAGTCATACTTTAGTATGACCTCAAAAAGTCATAAAAAACGTCATAGTATAGTATGGCGTTTTTTTTGGGCCAAAAAAGTCAGATTTTTTTTTGACCTCAAAAAGTCATAAAAAACGTCATAGTATAGTATGGCATTTTTTTCGGCCAAAAAAGTCAAATTTTTTTTGGGCCTCAAAAAGTCATAAAAAACGTCATAGTATAGTATGGCGTTTTTTTCGGCCAAAAAAAGTCATACTTTAGTATGACCTCAAAAAGTCATAAAAAACGTCATAGTATAGTATGGCGTTTTTTTTCGGGCCAAAAAAGTCAAATTTTTTTTGGGCCTCAAAAAGTCATAAAAAACGTCATAGTATAGTATGGCGTTTTTTTCGGCCAAAAAAAGTCATACTTTAGTATGACCTCAAAAAGTCATAAAAAACGTCATAGTATAGTATGGCGTTTTTTTCGGCGAAAAAAATCAAATTTTTTTTGGGCCTCAAAAAGTCATAAAAAACGTCATAGTATAGTATGGCGTTTTTTTCGGGCCAAAAAAGTCACATTTTTTTTTGGCCTCAAAAAGTCATAAAAAACGTCATAGTATAGTATGGCGTTTTTTTCAGGCCAAAAAAGTCACATTTTTTTTGGGCCTCAAAAAGTCATAAAAAACGTCATAGTATAGTATGGCGTTTTTTTCGGCCAAAAAAAGTCAAATTTTTTTTTGGCCTCAAAAAGTCATAAAAAACGTCATAGTATAGTATGGCGTTTTTTTCGGGCCAAAAAAGTCAAATTTTTTTTTGGCCTCAAAAAGTCATAAAAAACGTCATAGTATAGTATGGCGTTTTTTTCGGGCCAAAAAAGTCAAATTTTTTTTTGGCCTCAAAAAGTCATAAAAAACGTCATAGTATAGTATGGCGTTTTTTTCTGGCCAAAAAAGTCACATTTTTTTTTGGCCTCAAAAAGTCATAAAAAACGTCATAGTATAGTATGGCGTTTTTTTCGGCGAAAAAAGTCAAATTTTTTTTGGGCCTCAAAAAGTCATAAAAAACGTCATAGTATAGTATGGCGTTTTTTTCGGCCAAAAAAAGTCATACTTTAGTATGACCTCAAAAAGTCATAAAAAACGTCATAGTATAGTATGGCGTTTTTTTCGGCCAAAAAAGTCAAATTTTTTTTGGGCCTCAAAAAGTCATAAAAAACGTCATAGTATAGTATGGCGTTTTTTTCGGCCAAAAAAAGTCATACTTTAGTATGACCTCAGAAAGTCATAAAAAACGTCATAGTATAGTATGGCGTTTTTTTCGGCCAAAAAAAGTCATACTTTAGTATGACCTCAAAAAGTCATAAAAAACGTCATAGTATAGTATGGCGTTTTTTTCGGCCAAAAAAAGTCATACTTTAGTATGACCTCAAAAAGTCATAAAAAACGTCATAGTATAGTATGGCGTTTTTTTCGGCCAAAAAAAGTCATACTTTAGTATGACCTCAAAAAGTCATAAAAAACGTCATAGTATAGTATGGCGTTTTTTTTGGGCCAAAAAAGTCAGATTTTTTTTTGACCTCAAAAAGTCATAAAAAACGTCATAGTATAGTATGGCGTTTTTTTCGGCCAAAAAAAGTCATACTTTAGTATGACCTCAAAAAGTCATAAAAAACGTCATAGTATAGTATGGCGTTTTTTTCGGCCAAAAAAGTCAAATTTTTTTTGGGCCTCAAAAAGTCATAAAAAACGTCATAGTATAGTATGGCGTTTTTTTCGGCCAAAAAAAGTCATACTTTAGTATGACCTCAAAAAGTCATAAAAAACGTCATAGTATAGTATGGCGTTTTTTTCGGCCAAAAAAAGTCATACTTTAGTATGACCTCAAAAAGTCATAAAAAACGTCATAGTATAGTATGGCGTTTTTTTCGGCCAAAAAAAGTCATACTTTAGTATGACCTCAAAAAGTCATAAAAAACGTCATAGTATAGTATGGCGTTTTTTTTGGGCCAAAAAAGTCAGATTTTTTTTTGACCTCAAAAAGTCATAAAAAACGTCATAGTATAGTATGGCGTTTTTTTCGGCCAAAAAAAGTCATACTTTAGTATGACCTCAAAAAGTCATAAAAAACGTCATAGTATAGTATGGCGTTTTTTTCGGCCAAAAAAGTCAAATTTTTTTTGGGCCTCAAAAAGTCATAAAAAACGTCATAGTATAGTATGGCGTTTTTTTCGGCCAAAAAAAGTCATACTTTAGTATGACCTCAAAAAGTCATAAAAAACGTCATAGTATAGTATGGCGTTTTTTTCGGCCAAAAAAAGTCATACTTTAGTATGACCTCAAAAAGTCATAAAAAACGTCATAGTATAGTATGGCGTTTTTTTCGGCCAAAAAAAGTCATACTTTAGTATGACCTCAAAAAGTCATAAAAAACGTCATAGTATAGTATGGCGTTTTTTTCGGCCAAAAAAAGTCATACTTTAGTATGACCTCAAAAAGTCATAAAAAACGTCATAGTATAGTATGGCGTTTTTTTCGGCCAAAAAAGTCAAATTTTTTTTGGGCCTCAAAAAGTCATAAAAAACGTCATAGTATAGTATGGCGTTTTTTTCGGCCAAAAAAAGTCATACTTTAGTATGACCTCAAAAAGTCATAAAAAACGTCATAGTATAGTATGGCGTTTTTTTTGGGCCAAAAAAGTCAGATTTTTTTTTGACCTCAAAAAGTCATAAAAAACGTCATAGTATAGTATGGCGTTTTTTTCGGCCAAAAAAAGTCATACTTTAGTATGACCTCAAAAAGTCATAAAAAACGTCATAGTATAGTATGGCGTTTTTTTCGGCCAAAAAAAGTCATACTTTAGTATGACCTCAAAAAGTCATAAAAAACGTCATAGTATAGTATGGCGTTTTTTTCGGCCAAAAAAAGTCATACTTTAGTATGACCTCAAAAAGTCATAAAAAACGTCATAGTATAGTATGGCGTTTTTTTTGGGCCAAAAAAGTCAGATTTTTTTTTGACCTCAAAAAGTCATAAAAAACGTCATAGTATAGTATGGCGTTTTTTTCGGCCAAAAAAAGTCATACTTTAGTATGACCTCAAAAAGTCATAAAAAACGTCATAGTATAGTATGGCGTTTTTTTCGGCCAAAAAAGTCAAATTTTTTTTGGGCCTCAAAAAGTCATAAAAAACGTCATAGTATAGTATGGCGTTTTTTTCGGCCAAAAAAAGTCATACTTTAGTATGACCTCAAAAAGTCATAAAAAACGTCATAGTATAGTATGGCGTTTTTTTCGGCCAAAAAAAGTCATACTTTAGTATGACCTCAAAAAGTCATAAAAAACGTCATAGTATAGTATGGCGTTTTTTTCGGCCAAAAAAAGTCATACTTTAGTATGACCTCAAAAAGTCATAAAAAACGTCATAGTATAGTATGGCGTTTTTTTTGGGCCAAAAAAGTCAGATTTTTTTTTGACCTCAAAAAGTCATAAAAAACGTCATAGTATAGTATGGCGTTTTTTTCGGCCAAAAAAAGTCATACTTTAGTATGACCTCAAAAAGTCATAAAAAACGTCATAGTATAGTATGGCGTTTTTTTCGGCCAAAAAAGTCAAATTTTTTTTGGGCCTCAAAAAGTCATAAAAAACGTCATAGTATAGTATGGCGTTTTTTTCGGCCAAAAAAAGTCATACTTTAGTATGACCTCAAAAAGTCATAAAAAACGTCATAGTATAGTATGGCGTTTTTTTCGGCCAAAAAAAGTCATACTTTAGTATGACCTCAAAAAGTCATAAAAAACGTCATAGTATAGTATGGCGTTTTTTTTGGGCCAAAAAAGTCAGATTTTTTTTTGACCTCAAAAAGTCATAAAAAACGTCATAGTATAGTATGGCATTTTTTTCGGCCAAAAAAGTCAAATTTTTTTTGGGCCTCAAAAAGTCATAAAAAACGTCATAGTATAGTATGGCGTTTTTTTCGGCCAAAAAAAGTCATACTTTAGTATGACCTCAAAAAGTCATAAAAAACGTCATAGTATAGTATGGCGTTTTTTTTTCGGGCCAAAAAAGTCAAATTTTTTTTGGGCCTCAAAAAGTCATAAAAAACGTCATAGTATAGTATGGCGTTTTTTTCGGCCAAAAAAAGTCATACTTTAGTATGACCTCAAAAAGTCATAAAAAACGTCATAGTATAGTATGGCGTTTTTTTCGGCGAAAAAAATCAAATTTTTTTTGGGCCTCAAAAAGTCATAAAAAACGTCATAGTATAGTATGGCGTTTTTTTCGGGCCAAAAAAGTCACATTTTTTTTTGGCCTCAAAAAGTCATAAAAAACGTCATAGTATAGTATGGCGTTTTTTTCGGGCCAAAAAAGTCACATTTTTTTTGGGCCTCAAAAAGTCATAAAAAACGTCATAGTATAGTATGGCGTTTTTTTTCGGCCAAAAAAAGTCAAATTTTTTTTTGGCCTCAAAAAGTCATAAAAAACGTCATAGTATAGTATGGCGTTTTTTTCGGGCCAAAAAAGTCAAATTTTTTTTTGGCCTCAAAAAGTCATAAAAAACGTCATAGTATAGTATGGCGTTTTTTTCGGGCCAAAAAAGTCAAATTTTTTTTTGGCCTCAAAAAGTCATAAAAAACGTCATAGTATAGTATGGCGTTTTTTTCTGGCCAAAAAAGTCACATTTTTTTTTGGCCTCAAAAAGTCATAAAAAACGTCATAGTATAGTATGGCGTTTTTTTCGGCGAAAAAAGTCAAATTTTTTTTGGGCCTCAAAAAGTCATAAAAAACGTCATAGTATAGTATGGCGTTTTTTTCGGCCAAAAAAAGTCATACTTTAGTATGACCTCAAAAAGTCATAAAAAACGTCATAGTATAGTATGGCGTTTTTTTCGGCCAAAAAAGTCAAATTTTTTTTGGGCCTCAAAAAGTCATAAAAAACGTCATAGTATAGTATGGCGTTTTTTTCGGCCAAAAAAAGTCATACTTTAGTATGACCTCAGAAAGTCATAAAAAACGTCATAGTATAGTATGGCGTTTTTTTCGGCCAAAAAAAGTCATACTTTAGTATGACCTCAAAAAGTCATAAAAAACGTCATAGTATAGTATGGCGTTTTTTTCGGCCAAAAAAAGTCATACTTTAGTATGACCTCAAAAAGTCATAAAAAACGTCATAGTATAGTATGGCGTTTTTTTCGGCCAAAAAAAGTCATACTTTAGTATGACCTCAAAAAGTCATAAAAAACGTCATAGTATAGTATGGCGTTTTTTTTGGGCCAAAAAAGTCAGATTTTTTTTTGACCTCAAAAAGTCATAAAAAACGTCATAGTATAGTATGGCGTTTTTTTCGGCCAAAAAAAGTCATACTTTAGTATGACCTCAAAAAGTCATAAAAAACGTCATAGTATAGTATGGCGTTTTTTTCGGCCAAAAAAGTCAAATTTTTTTTGGGCCTCAAAAAGTCATAAAAAACGTCATAGTATAGTATGGCGTTTTTTTCGGCCAAAAAAAGTCATACTTTAGTATGACCTCAAAAAGTCATAAAAAACGTCATAGTATAGTATGGCGTTTTTTTCGGCCAAAAAAAGTCATACTTTAGTATGACCTCAAAAAGTCATAAAAAACGTCATAGTATAGTATGGCGTTTTTTTCGGCCAAAAAAAGTCATACTTTAGTATGACCTCAAAAAGTCATAAAAAACGTCATAGTATAGTATGGCGTTTTTTTTGGGCCAAAAAAGTCAAATTTTTTTTGGGCCTCAAAAAGTCATAAAAAACGTCATAGTATAGTATGGCGTTTTTTTCGGCCAAAAAAAGTCATACTTTAGTATGACCTCAAAAAGTCATAAAAAACGTCATAGTATAGTATGGCGTTTTTTTCGGCCAAAAAAAGTCATACTTTAGTATGACCTCAAAAAGTCATAAAAAACGTCATAGTATAGTATGGCGTTTTTTTCGGCCAAAAAAAGTCATACTTTAGTATGACCTCAAAAAGTCATAAAAAACGTCATAGTATAGTATGGCGTTTTTTTCGGCCAAAAAAAGTCATACTTTAGTATGACCTCAAAAAGTCATAAAAAACGTCATAGTATAGTATGGCGTTTTTTTCGGCCAAAAAAGTCAAATTTTTTTTGGGCCTCAAAAAGTCATAAAAAACGTCATAGTATAGTATGGCGTTTTTTTCGGCCAAAAAAAGTCATACTTTAGTATGACCTCAAAAAGTCATAAAAAACGTCATAGTATAGTATGGCGTTTTTTTTTGGGCCAAAAAAGTCAGATTTTTTTTTGACCTCAAAAAGTCATAAAAAACGTCATAGTATAGTATGGCGTTTTTTTCGGCCAAAAAAAGTCATACTTTAGTATGACCTCAAAAAGTCATAAAAAACGTCATAGTATAGTATGGCGTTTTTTTCGGCCAAAAAAAGTCATACTTTAGTATGACCTCAAAAAGTCATAAAAAACGTCATAGTATAGTATGGCGTTTTTTTCGGCCAAAAAAAGTCATACTTTAGTATGACCTCAAAAAGTCATAAAAAACGTCATAGTATAGTATGGCGTTTTTTTTGGGCCAAAAAAGTCAGATTTTTTTTTGACCTCAAAAAGTCATAAAAAACGTCATAGTATAGTATGGCGTTTTTTTCGGCCAAAAAAAGTCATACTTTAGTATGACCTCAAAAAGTCATAAAAAACGTCATAGTATAGTATGGCGTTTTTTTCGGCCAAAAAAGTCAAATTTTTTTTGGGCCTCAAAAAGTCATAAAAAACGTCATAGTATAGTATGGCGTTTTTTTCGGCCAAAAAAAGTCATACTTTAGTATGACCTCAAAAAGTCATAAAAAACGTCATAGTATAGTATGGCGTTTTTTTCGGCCAAAAAAAGTCATACTTTAGTATGACCTCAAAAAGTCATAAAAAACGTCATAGTATAGTATGGCGTTTTTTTCGGCCAAAAAAAGTCATACTTTAGTATGACCTCAAAAAGTCATAAAAAACGTCATAGTATAGTATGGCGTTTTTTTTGGGCCAAAAAAGTCAGATTTTTTTTTGACCTCAAAAAGTCATAAAAAACGTCATAGTATAGTATGGCGTTTTTTTCGGCCAAAAAAAGTCATACTTTAGTATGACCTCAAAAAGTCATAAAAAACGTCATAGTATAGTATGGCGTTTTTTTCGGCCAAAAAAGTCAAATTTTTTTTGGGCCTCAAAAAGTCATAAAAAACGTCATAGTATAGTATGGCGTTTTTTTCGGCCAAAAAAAGTCATACTTTAGTATGACCTCAAAAAGTCATAAAAAACGTCATAGTATAGTATGGCGTTTTTTTTGGGCCAAAAAAGTCAGATTTTTTTTTGACCTCAAAAAGTCATAAAAAACGTCATAGTATAGTATGGCGTTTTTTTCGGCCAAAAAAGTCAAATTTTTTTTGGGCCTCAAAAAGTCATAAAAAACGTCATAGTATAGTATGGCGTTTTTTTCGGCCAAAAAAAGTCATACTTTAGTATGACCTCAAAAAGTCATAAAAAACGTCATAGTATAGTATGGCGTTTTTTTTTCGGGCCAAAAAAGTCAAATTTTTTTTGGGCCTCAAAAAGTCATAAAAAACGTCATAGTATAGTATGGCGTTTTTTTCGGGCCAAAAAAGTCAAATTTTTTTTTGGCCTCAAAAAGTCATAAAAAACGTCATAGTATAGTATGGCGTTTTTTTCGGGCCAAAAAAGTCACATTTTTTTTTGGCCTCAAAAAGTCATAAAAAACGTCATAGTATAGTATGGCGTTTTTTTCTGGCCAAAAAAGTCACATTTTTTTTTGGCCTCAAAAAGTCATAAAAAACGTCATAGTATAGTATGGCGTTTTTTTCGGGCCAAAAAAGTCATACTTTAGTATGACCTCAAAAAGTCATAAAAAACGTCATAGTATAGTATGGCGTTTTTTTCGGCCAAAAAAAGTCATACTTTAGTATGTCCTCAAAAAGTCATAAAAAACGTCATAGTATAGTATGGCGTTTTTTTCGGCCAAAAAAAGTCATACTTTAGTATGACCTCAAAAAGTCATAAAAAACGTCATAGTATAGTATGGCGTTTTTTTTGGGCCAAAAAAGTCAGATTTTTTTTTGACCTCAAAAAGTCATAAAAAACGTCATAGTATAGTATGGCGTTTTTTTCGGCCAAAAAAAGTCATACTTTAGTATGACCTCAAAAAGTCATAAAAAACGTCATAGTATAGTATGGCGTTTTTTTCGGCCAAAAAAGTCAAATTTTTTTTGGGCCTCAAAAAGTCATAAAAAACGTCATAGTATAGTATGGCGTTTTTTTCGGCCAAAAAAAGTCATACTTTAGTATGACCTCAAAAAGTCATAAAAAACGTCATAGTATAGTATGGCGTTTTTTTCGGCCAAAAAAAGTCATACTTTAGTATGACCTCAAAAAGTCATAAAAAACGTCATAGTATAGTATGGCGTTTTTTTCGGCCAAAAAAAGTCATACTTTAGTATGACCTCAAAAAGTCATAAAAAACGTCATAGTATAGTATGGCGTTTTTTTTGGGCCAAAAAAGTCAGATTTTTTTTTGACCTCAAAAAGTCATAAAAAACGTCATAGTATAGTATGGCGTTTTTTTCGGCCAAAAAAAGTCATACTTTAGTATGACCTCAAAAAGTCATAAAAAACGTCATAGTATAGTATGGCGTTTTTTTCGGCCAAAAAAGTCAAATTTTTTTTGGGCCTCAAAAAGTCATAAAAAACGTCATAGTATAGTATGGCGTTTTTTTCGGCCAAAAAAAGTCATACTTTAGTATGACCTCAAAAAGTCATAAAAAACGTCATAGTATAGTATGGCGTTTTTTTTGGGCCAAAAAAGTCAGATTTTTTTTTGACCTCAAAAAGTCATAAAAAACGTCATAGTATAGTATGGCGTTTTTTTCGGCCAAAAAAGTCAAATTTTTTTTGGGCCTCAAAAAGTCATAAAAAACGTCATAGTATAGTATGGCGTTTTTTTCGGCCAAAAAAAGTCATACTTTAGTATGACCTCAAAAAGTCATAAAAAACGTCATAGTATAGTATGGCGTTTTTTTTTCGGGCCAAAAAAGTCAAATTTTTTTTGGGCCTCAAAAAGTCATAAAAAACGTCATAGTATAGTATGGCGTTTTTTTCGGGCCAAAAAAGTCAAATTTTTTTTTGGCCTCAAAAAGTCATAAAAAACGTCATAGTATAGTATGGCGTTTTTTTCGGGCCAAAAAAGTCAAATTTTTTTTTGGCCTCAAAAAGTCATAAAAAACGTCATAGTATAGTATGGCGTTTTTTTCTGGCCAAAAAAGTCACATTTTTTTTTGGCCTCAAAAAGTCATAAAAAACGTCATAGTATAGTATGGCGTTTTTTTCGGGCCAAAAAAGTCATACTTTAGTATGACCTCAAAAAGTCATAAAAAACGTCATAGTATAGTATGGCGTTTTTTTCGGCCAAAAAAAGTCATACTTTAGTATGTCCTCAAAAAGTCATAAAAAACGTCATAGTATAGTATGGCGTTTTTTTCGGCCAAAAAAAGTCATACTTTAGTATGACCTCAAAAAGTCATAAAAAACGTCATAGTATAGTATGGCGTTTTTTTCGGGCCAAAAAAGTCAAATTTTTTTTTGGCCTCAAAAAGTCATAAAAAACGTCATAGTATAGTATGGCGTTTTTTTCGGGCCAAAAAAGTCAAATTTTTTTTTGGCCTCAAAAAGTCATAAAAAACGTCATAGTATAGTATGGCGTTTTTTTCTGGCCAAAAAAGTCACATTTTTTTTTGGCCTCAAAAAGTCATAAAAAACGTCATAGTATAGTATGGCGTTTTTTTCGGCCAAAAAAAGTCATACTTTAGTATGACCTCAAAAAGTCATAAAAAACGTCATAGTATAGTATGGCGTTTTTTTCGGCCAAAAAAGTCAAATTTTTTTTGGGCCTCAAAAAGTCATAAAAAACGTCATAGTATAGTATGGCGTTTTTTTCGGCCAAAAAAAGTCATACTTTAGTATGACCTCAAAAAGTCATAAAAAACGTCATAGTATAGTATGGCGTTTTTTTCGGCCAAAAAAAGTCCAATTTTTTTTGGGCCTCAAAAAGTCATAAAAAACGTCATAGTATAGTATGGCGTTTTTTTCGGCCAAAAAAAGTCATACTTTAGTATTACCTCAAAAAGTCATAAAAAACGTCATAGTATAGTATGGCGTTTTTTTCGGCGAAAAAAGTCAAATTTTTTTTGGGCCTCAAAAAGTCATAAAAAACGTCATAGTATAGTATGGCGTTTTTTTCGGCCAAAAAAAGTCATACTTTAGTATGACCTCAAAAAGTCATAAAAAACGTCATAGTATAGTATGGCGTTTTTTTCGGCCAAAAAAAGTCATACTTTAGTATGACCTCAGAAAGTCATAAAAAACGTCATAGTATAGTATGGCGTTTTTTTCGGCCAAAAAAAGTCATACTTTAGTATGACCTCAAAAAGTCATAAAAAACGTCATAGTATAGTATGGCGTTTTTTTCGGGCCAAAAAAGTCAAATTTTTTTTGGGCCTCAAAAAGTCATAAAAAACGTCATAGTATAGTATGGCGTTTTTTTCGGCCAAAAAAAGTCATACTTTAGTATGACCTCAAAAAGTCATAAAAAACGTCATAGTATAGTATGGCGTTTTTTTTGGGCCAAAAAAGTCAGATTTTTTTTTTGACCTCAAAAAGTCATAAAAAACGTCATAGTATAGTATGGCGTTTTTTTCGGGCCAAAAAAGTCATACTTTAGTATGACCTCAAAAAGTCATAAAAAACGTCATAGTATGGCGTTTTTTTTCGGGCCAAAAAAGTCACATTTTTTTTTGGCCTCAAAAAGTCATAAAAAACGTCATAGTATAAGTATGGCGTTTTTTTCGGCCAAAAAAAGTCATACTTTAGTATGACCTCAAAAAGTCATAAAAAACGTCATAGTATAGTATGGCGTTTTTTTCGATCCAAAAAAGTCACATTTTTTTTGGGCCTCAAAAAGTCATAAAAAACGTCATAGTATAGTATGGCGTTTTTTTCCGGCCAAAAAAGTCAAATTTTTTTTGGCCTCAAAAAGTCATAAAAAACGTCATAGTATAGTATGGCGTTTTTTTCGGCCAAAAAAAGTCATACTTTAGTATGACCTCAAAAAGTCATAAAAAACGTCATAGTATAGTATGGCGTTTTTTTCGGCCAAAAAAAGTCATACTTTAGTATGACCTCAAAAAGTCATAAAAAACGTCATAGTATAGTATGGCGTTTTTTTCCGGCCAAAAAAGTCAAATTTTTTTTTGGCCTCAAAAAGTCATAAAAAACGTCATAGTATAGTATGGCGTTTTTTTCGGCCAAAAAAAGTCATACTTTAGTATGACCTCAAAAAGTCATAAAAAACGTCATAGTATAGTATGGCGTTTTTTTCGGGCCAAAAAAGTCAAATTTTTTTTGGGCCTCAAAAAGTCATAAAAAACGTCATAGTATAGTATGGCGTTTTTTTCGGCCAAAAAAGTCAAATTTTTTTTGGGCCTCAAAAAGTCATAAAAAACATCATAGTATAGTATGGCGTTTTTTTCGGCCAAAAAAAGTCATACTTTAGTATGACCTCAAAAAGTCATAAAAAACGTCATAGTATAGTATGGCGTTTTTTTCGGCCAAAAAAAGTCATACTTTAGTATGACCTCAAAAAGTCATAAAAAACGTCATAGTATAGTATGGCGTTTTTTTCGGGCCAAAAAAGTCATACTTTAGTATGACCTCAAAAAGTCATAAAAAACGTCATAGTATGGCGTTTTTTTCGGGCCAAAAAAGTCACATTTTTTTTTGGCCTCAAAAAGTCATAAAAAACGTCATAGTATAAGTATGGCGTTTTTTTCGGCCAAAAAAAGTCATACTTTAGTATGACCTCAAAAAGTCATAAAAAACGTCATAGTATAGTATGGCGTTTTTTTCGATCCAAAAAAGTCACATTTTTTTTGGGCCTCAAAAAGTCATAAAAAACGTCATAGTATAGTATGGTGTTTTTTTCGGCCAAAAAAAGTCATACTTTAGTATGACCTCAAAAAGTCATAAAAAACGTCATAGTATAGTATGGCGTTTTTTTCGGGCCAAAAAAGTCAAATTTTTTTTGGGCCTCAAAAAGTCATAAAAAACGTCATAGTATAGTATGGCGTTTTTTTCGGGCCAAAAAAGTCACATTTTTTTTTGGCCTCAAAAAGTCATAAAAAACGTCATAGTATAGTATGGCGTTTTTTTCGGCCAAAAAAAGTCATACTTTAGTATGTCCTCAAAAAGTCATAAAAAACGTCATAGTATAGTATGGCGTTTTTTTCGGCCAAAAAAAGTCATACTTTAGTATGACCTCAAAAAGTCATAAAAAACGTCATAGTATAGTATGGCGTTTTTTTCGGCCAAAAAAAGTCATACTTTAGTATGACCTCAAAAAGTCATAAAAAACGTCATAGTATAGTATGGCGTTTTTTTTGGGCCAAAAAAGTCAGATTTTTTTTTGACCTCAAAAAGTCATAAAAAACGTCATAGTATAGTATGGCGTTTTTTTCGGCCAAAAAAAGTCATACTTTAGTATGACCTCAAAAAGTCATAAAAAACGTCATAGTATAGTATGGCGTTTTTTTTGGGCCAAAAAAGTCAGATTTTTTTTTGACCTCAAAAAGTCATAAAAAACGTCATAGTATAGTATGGCGTTTTTTTCGGCCAAAAAAAGTCATACTTTAGTATGACCTCAAAAAGTCATAAAAAACGTCATAGTATAGTATGGCGTTTTTTTCGGCCAAAAAAAGTCCAATTTTTTTTTGGCCTCAAAAAGTCATAAAAAACGTCATAGTATAGTATGGCGTTTTTTTCGGCCAAAAAAAGTCATACTTTAGTATGACCTCAAAAAGTCATAAAAAACGTCATAGTATAGTATGGCGTTTTTTTCGGGCCAAAAAAGTCAAATTTTTTTTGGGCCTCAAAAAGTCATAAAAAACGTAATAGTATAGTATGGCGTTTTTTTCGGGCCAAAAAAGTCAAATTTTTTTTGGGCCTCAAAAAGTCATAAAAAACGTCATAGTATAGTATGGCGTTTTTTTCGGGCCAAAAAAGTCAAATTTTTTTTGGGCCTCAAAATGTCATAAAAAACGTCATAGTATAGTATGGCGCTTTTTTCGGGCCAAAAAAGTCATACTTTAGTATGACCTCAAAATGTCATAAAAAACGTCATAGTATAGTATGGCGTTTTTTTCGGCCAAAAAAAGTCATACTTTAGTATGACCTCAAAAAGTCATAAAAAACGTCATAGTATAGTATGGCGTTTTTTTCCGGCCAAAAAAGTCAAATTTTTTTTGGCCTCAAAAAGTCATAAAAAACGTCATAGTATAGTATGGCGTTTTTTTCGGCCAAAAAAAGTCATACTTTAGTATGACCTCAAAAAGTCATAAAAAACGTCATAGTATAGTATGGCGTTTTTTTCCGGCCAAAAAAGTCAAATTTTTTTTTGGCCTCAAAAAGTCATAAAAAACGTCATAGTATAGTATGGCGTTTTTTTCGGCCAAAAAAAGTCATACTTTAGTATGACCTCAAAAAGTCATAAAAAACGTCATAGTATAGTATGGCGTTTTTTTTGGCCAAAAAAAGTCATACTTTAGTATGACCTCAAAAAGTCATAAAAAACGTCATAGTATAGTATGGCGTTTTTTTCGGGCCAAAAAAGTCACATTTTTTTTTGGCCTCAAAAAGTCATAAAAAACGTCATAGTATAGTATGGCGTTTTTTTCGGGCCAAAAAAGTCACATTTTTTTTGGGCCTCAAAAAGTCATAAAAAACGTCATAGTATAGTATGGCGTTTTTTTCGGCCAAAAAAAGTCATACTTTAGTATGACCTCAAAAAGTCATAAAAAACGTCATAGTATAGTATGGCGTTTTTTTCGGCCAAAAAAAGTCATACTTTAGTATGACCTCAAAAAGTCATAAAAAACGTCATAGTATAGTATGGCGTTTTTTTCGGCCAAAAAAAGTCATACTTTAGTATGACCTCAAAAAGTCATAAAAAACGTCATAGTATAGTATGGCGTTTTTTTCGGCCAAAAAAGTCAAATTTTTTTTGGGCCTCAAAAAGTCATAAAAAACGTCATAGTATAGTATGGCGTTTTTTTCGGCCAAAAAAAGTCATACTTTAGTATGACCTCAAAAAGTCATAAAAAACGTCATAGTATAGTATGGCGTTTTTTTCGGGCCAAAAAAGTCAAATTTTTTTTGGGCCTCAAAAAGTCATAAAAAACGTCATAGTATAGTATGGCGTTTTTTTCGGCCAAAAAAAGTCATACTTTAGTATGACCTCAAAAAGTCATAAAAAACGTCATAGTATAGTATGGCGTTTTTTTCGGCCAAAAAAGTCAAATTTTTTTTGGGCCTCAAAAAGTCATAAAAAACGTCATAGTATAGTATGGCGTTTTTTTCGGCCAAAAAAAGTCATACTTTAGTATGACCTCAAAAAGTCATAAAAAACGTCATAGTATAGTATGGCGTTTTTTTCGGGCCAAAAAAGTCATACTTTAGTATGACCTCAAAATGTCATAAAAAACGTCATAGTATAGTATGGCGTTTTTTTCGGCCAAAAAAAGTCATACTTTAGTATGACCTCAAAAAGTCATAAAAAACGTCATAGTATAGTATGGCGTTTTTTTCGGCCAAAAAAAGTCATACTTTAGTATGACCTCAAAAAGTCATAAAAAACGTCATAGTATAGTATGGCGTTTTTTTCGGCCAAAAAAAGTCATACTTTAGTATGACCTCAAAAAGTCATAAAAAACGTCATAGTATAGTATGGCGTTTTTTTCGGGCCAAAAAAGTCATACTTTAGTATGACCTCAAAAAGTCATAAAAAACGTCATAGTATGGCGTTTTTTTTGGGCCAAAAAAGTCAGATTTTTTTTTGACCTCAAAAAGTCATAAAAAACGTCATAGTATAGTATGGCGTTTTTTTCGGGCCAAAAAAGTCAAAATTTTTTTTGGCCTCAAAAAGTCATAAAAAACGTCATAGTATAGTATGGCGTTTTTTTCGGGCCAAAAAAGTCACATTTTTTTTTGGCCTCAAAAAGTCATAAAAAACGTCATAGTATAGTATGGCGTTTTTTTCGGCCAAAAAAAGTCATACTTTAGTATGTCCTCAAAAAGTCATAAAAAACGTCATAGTATAGTATGGCGTTTTTTTCGGCCAAAAAAAGTCATACTTTAGTATGACCTCAAAAAGTCATAAAAAACGTCATAGTATAGTATGGCGTTTTTTTCGGCCAAAAAAAGTCATACTTTAGTATGACCTCAAAAAGTCATAAAAAACGTCATAGTATAGTATGGCGTTTTTTTTGGGCCAAAAAAGTCAGATTTTTTTTTGACCTCAAAAAGTCATAAAAAACGTCATAGTATAGTATGGCGTTTTTTTCGGCCAAAAAAAGTCATACTTTAGTATGACCTCAAAAAGTCATAAAAAACGTCATAGTATAGTATGGCGTTTTTTTCGGCCAAAAAAGTCAAATTTTTTTTGGGCCTCAAAAAGTCATAAAAAACGTCATAGTATAGTATGGCATTTTTTTCGGCCAAAAAAAGTCATACTTTAGTATGACCTCAAAAAGTCATAAAAAACGTCATAGTATAGTATGGCGTTTTTTTCGGGCCAAAAAAGTCATACTTTAGTATGACCTCAAAAATTCATAAAAAACGTCATAGTATAGTATGGCGTTTTTTTCGGCCAAAAAAAGTCATACTTTAGTATGACCTCAAAAAGTCATAAAAAACGTCATAGTATAGTATGGCGTTTTTTTCAGCCAAAAAAAGTCATACTTTAGTATGACCTCAAAAAGTCATAAAAAACGTCATAGTATAGTATGGCGTTTTTTTTGGGCCAAAAAAGTCAGATTTTTTTTTGACCTCAAAAAGTCATAAAAAACGTCATAGTATAGTATGGCGTTTTTTTCGGCCAAAAAAAGTCATACTTTAGTATGACCTCAAAAAGTCATAAAAAACGTCATAGTATAGTATGGCGTTTTTTTCGGCCAAAAAAGTCAAATTTTTTTTGGGCCTCAAAAAGTCATAAAAAACGTCATAGTATAGTATGGCGTTTTTTTCGGCCAAAAAAAGTCATACTTTAGTATGACCTCAAAAAGTCATAAAAAACGTCATAGTATAGTATGGCGTTTTTTTCAGCCAAAAAAGTCAAATTTTTTTTGGGCCTCAAAAAGTCATAAAAAACGTCATAGTATAGTATGGCGTTTTTTTCGGGCCAAAAAAGTCAAATTTTTTTTGGGCCTCAAAAAGTCATAAAAAACGTCATAGTATAGTATGGCGTTTTTTTCGGGCCAAAAAAGTCCAATTTTTTTTTGGCCTCAAAAAGTCATAAAAAACGTCATAGTATAGTATGGCGCTTTTTTCGGGCCAAAAAAGTCATACTTTAGTATGACCTCAAAATGTCATAAAAAACGTCATAGTATAGTATGGCGTTTTTTTCGGCCAAAAAAAGTCATACTTTAGTATGACCTCAAAAAGTCATAAAAAACGTCATAGTATAGTATGGCGTTTTTTTCGGCCAAATAAAGTCATACTTTAGTATGACCTCAAAAAGTCATAAAAAACGTCATAGTATAGTATGGCGTTTTTTTCGGGCCAAAAAAGTCATACTTTAGTATGACCTCAAAAATTCATAAAAAACGTCATAGTATAGTATGGCGTTTTTTTCTGGCCAAAAAAGTCAAATTTTTTTTTGGCCTCAAAAAGTCATAAAAAACGTCATAGTATAGTATGGCGTTTTTTTTTCGGCCAAAAAAAGTCATACTTTAGTATGACCTCAAAAAGTCATAAAAAACGTCATAGTATAGTATGGCGTTTTTTTTGGGCCAAAAAAGTCAGATTTTTTTTTGACCTCAAAAAGTCATAAAAAACGTCATAGTATAGTATGGCGTTTTTTTCGGCCAAAAAAAGTCATACTTTAGTATGACCTCAAAAAGTCATAAAAAACGTCATAGTATAGTATGGCGTTTTTTTCGGCCAAAAAAGTCAAATTTTTTTTGGGCCTCAAAAAGTCATAAAAAACGTCATAGTATAGTATGGCGTTTTTTTCGGCCAAAAAAAGTCATACTTTAGTATGACCTCAAAAAGTCATAAAAAACGTCATAGTATAGTATGGCGTTTTTTTCGGGCCAAAAAAGTCATACTTTAGTATGACCTCAAAATGTCATAAAAAACGTCATAGTATAGTATGGCGTTTTTTTCGGCCAAAAAAGTCATACTTTAGTATGACCTCAAAATGTCATAAAAAACGTCATAGTATAGTATGGCGTTTTTTTCGGCCAAAAAAAGTCATACTTTAGTATGACCTCAAAAAGTCATAAAAAACGTCATAGTATAGTATGGCGTTTTTTTCGGCCAAAAAAAGTCCAATTTTTTTTGGGCCTCAAAAAGTCATAAAAAACGTCATAGTATAGTATGGCGTTTTTTTCGGCCAAAAAAAGTCATACTTTAGTATGACCTCAAAAAGTCATAAAAAACGTCATAGTATAGTATGGCGTTTTTTTCGGCCAAAAAAGTCAAATTTTTTTTGGGCCTCAAAAAGTCATAAAAAACATCATAGTATAGTATGGCGTTTTTTTCGGCCAAAAAAAGTCATACTTTAGTATGACCTCAAAAAGTCATAAAAAACGTCATAGTATAGTATGGCGTTTTTTTCGGCCAAAAAAAGTCATACTTTAGTATGACCTCAAAAAGTCATAAAAAACGTCATAGTATAGTATGGCGTTTTTTTCGGGCCAAAAAAGTCATACTTTAGTATGACCTCAAAAAGTCATAAAAAACGTCATAGTATGGCGTTTTTTTCGGGCCAAAAAAGTCACATTTTTTTTTGGCCTCAAAAAGTCATAAAAAACGTCATAGTATAAGTATGGCGTTTTTTTCGGCCAAAAAAAGTCATACTTTAGTATGACCTCAAAAAGTCATAAAAAACGTCATAGTATAGTATGGCGTTTTTTTCGGCCAAAAAAAGTCATACTTTAGTATGACCTCAAAAAGTCATAAAAAACGTCATAGTATAGTATGGCGTTTTTTTTGGGCCAAAAAAGTCAGATTTTTTTTTGACCTCAAAAAGTCATAAAAAACGTCATAGTATAGTATGGCGTTTTTTTCGGGCCAAAAAAGTCAAAATTTTTTTTGGCCTCAAAAAGTCATAAAAAACGTCATAGTATAGTATGGCGTTTTTTTCGGGCCAAAAAAGTCACATTTTTTTTTGGCCTCAAAAAGTCATAAAAAACGTCATAGTATAGTATGGCGTTTTTTTCGGGCAAAAAAAGTCAAATTTTTTTTGGGCCTCAAAAAGTCATAAAAAACGTCATAGTATAGTATGGCGTTTTTTTCGGCCAAAAAAAGTCATACTTTAGTATGACCTCAAAAAGTCATAAAAAACGTCATAGTATAGTATGGCGTTTTTTTCGGGCCAAAAAAGTCATACTTTAGTATGACCTCAAAAATTCACAAAAAACGTCATAGTATAGTATGGCGTTTTTTTCGGCCAAAAAAAGTCATACTTTAGTATGACCTCAAAAAGTCATAAAAAACGTCATAGTATAGTATGGCGTTTTTTTTCGGCCAAAAAAAGTCATACTTTAGTATGACCTCAAAAAGTCATAAAAAACGTCATAGTATAGTATGGCGTTTTTTTTGGGCCAAAAAAGTCAGATTTTTTTTTGACCTCAAAAAGTCATAAAAAACGTCATAGTATAGTATGGCATTTTTTTCGGCCAAAAAAAGTCATACTTTAGTATGACCTCAAAAAGTCATAAAAAACGTCATAGTATAGTATGGCGTTTTTTTCGGCCAAAAAAGTCAAATTTTTTTTGGGCCTCAAAAAGTCATAAAAAACGTCATAGTATAGTATGGCGTTTTTTTCGGCCAAAAAAAGTCATACTTTAGTATGACCTCAAAAAGTCATAAAAAACGTCATAGTATAGTGTGGCGTTTTTTTCGGGCCAAAAAAGTCATACTTTAGTATGACCTCAAAAAGTCATAAAAAACGTCATAGTATAGTATGGCGTTTTTTTCGGGCCAAAAAAGTCACATTTTTTTTTGGCCTCAAAAAGTCATAAAAAACGTCATAGTATAGTATGGCGTTTTTTTCGGCCAAAAAAAGTCATACTTTAGTATGTCCTCAAAAAGTCATAAAAAACGTCATAGTATAGTATGGCGTTTTTTTCGGCCAAAAAAAGTCATACTTTAGTATGACCTCAAAAAGTCATAAAAAACGTCATAGTATAGTATGGCGTTTTTTTCGGGCCAAAAAAGTCAAATTTTTTTTTGGCCTCAAAAAGTCATAAAAAACGTCATAGTATAGTATGGCGTTTTTTTCGGGCAAAAAAAGTCAAATTTTTTTTTGGCCTCAAAAAGTCATAAAAAACGTCATAGTATAGTATGGCCTTTTTTTCTGGCCAAAAAAGTCACATTTTTTTTTGGCCTCAAAAAGTCATAAAAAACGTCATAGTATAGTATGGCGTTTTTTTCGGCTAAAAAAGTCAAATTTTTTTTGGGCCTCAAAAAGTCATAAAAAACGTCATAGTATAGTATGGCGTTTTTTTCGATCCAAAAAAGTCACATTTTTTTTGGGCCTCAAAAAGTCATAAAAAACGTCATAGTATAGTATGGTGTTTTTTTCGGCCAAAAAAAGTCATACTTTAGTATGACCTCAAAAAGTCATAAAAAACGTCATAGTATAGTATGGCGTTTTTTTCGGGCCAAAAAAGTCAAATTTTTTTTGGGCCTCAAAAAGTCATAAAAAACGTCATAGTATAGTATGGCGTTTTTTTCGGGCCAAAAAAGTCACATTTTTTTTTGGCCTCAAAAAGTCATAAAAAACGTCATAGTATAGTATGGCGTTTTTTTCGGCCAAAAAAAGTCATACTTTAGTATGTCCTCAAAAAGTCATAAAAAACGTCATAGTATAGTATGGCGTTTTTTTCGGCCAAAAAAAGTCATACTTTAGTATGACCTCAAAAAGTCATAAAAAACGTCATAGTATAGTATGGCGTTTTTTTCGGCCAAAAAAAGTCATACTTTAGTATGACCTCAAAAAGTCATAAAAAACGTCATAGTATAGTATGGCGTTTTTTTTGGGCCAAAAAAGTCAGATTTTTTTTTGACCTCAAAAAGTCATAAAAAACGTCATAGTATAGTATGGCGTTTTTTTCGGCCAAAAAAAGTCATACTTTAGTATGACCTCAAAAAGTCATAAAAAACGTCATAGTATAGTATGGCGTTTTTTTCGGCCAAAAAAGTCAAATTTTTTTTGGGCCTCAAAAAGTCATAAAAAACGTCATAGTATAGTATGGCGTTTTTTTCGGCCAAAAAAAGTCATACTTTAGTATGACCTCAAAAAGTCATAAAAAACGTCATAGTATAGTATGGCGTTTTTTTCGGGCCAAAAAAGTCATACTTTAGTATGACCTCAAAAATTCATAAAAAACGTCATAGTATAGTATGGCGTTTTTTTCGGCCAAAAAAAGTCATACTTTAGTACGACCTCAAAAAGTCATAAAAAACGTCATAGTATAGTATGGCGTTTTTTTCAGCCAAAAAAAGTCATACTTTAGTATGACCTCAAAAAGTCATAAAAAACGTCATAGTATAGTATGGCGTTTTTTTCGGCCAAAAAAGTCAAATTTTTTTTGGGCCTCAAAAAGTCATAAAAAAACGTCATAGTATAGTATGGCGTTTTTTTCGGCCAAAAAAAGTCATACTTTAGTATGACCTCAAAAAGTCATAAAAAACGTCATAGTATAGTATGGCGTTTTTTTCAGCCAAAAAAGTCAAATTTTTTTTGGGCCTCAAAAAGTCATAAAAAACGTCATAGTATAGTATGGCGTTTTTTTCGGGCCAAAAAAGTCAAATTTTTTTTGGGCCTCAAAAAGTCATAAAAAACGTCATAGTATAGTATGGCGTTTTTTTCGGGCCAAAAAAGTCCAATTTTTTTTTGGCCTCAAAAAGTCATAAAAAACGTCATAGTATAGTATGGCGCTTTTTTCGGGCCAAAAAAGTCATACTTTAGTATGACCTCAAAATGTCATAAAAAACGTCATAGTATAGTATGGCGTTTTTTTCGGCCAAAAAAAGTCATACTTTAGTATGACCTCAAAAAGTCATAAAAAACGTCATAGTATAGTATGGCGTTTTTTTCGGCCAAAAAAAGTCATACTTTAGTATGACCTCAAAAAGTCATAAAAAACGTCATAGTATAGTATGGCGTTTTTTTCGGGCCAAAAAAGTCATACTTTAGTATGACCTCAAAAAGTCATAAAAAACGTCATAGTATAGTATGGCGTTTTTTTCGGGCCAAAAAAGTCACATTTTTTTTTGGCCTCAAAAAGTCATAAAAAACGTCATAGTATAGTATGGCGTTTTTTTCGGCCAAAAAAAGTCATACTTTAGTATGACCTCAAAAAGTCATAAAAAACGTCATAGTATAGTATGGCGTTTTTTTCGGCCAAAAAAAGTCATACTTTAGTATGACCTCAAAAAGTCATAAAAAACGTCATAGTATAGTATGGCGTTTTTTTTGGGCCAAAAAAGTCAGATTTTTTTTTTACCTCAAAAAGTCATAAAAAACGTCATAGTATAGTATGGCGTTTTTTTCGGGCTAAAAAAGTCAAAATTTTTTTTGGCCTCAAAAAGTCATAAAAAACGTCATAGTATAGTATGGCGTTTTTTTCGGCCAAAAAAGTCAAATTTTTTTTGGGCCTCAAAAAGTCATAAAAAACGTCATAGTATAGTATGGCGTTTTTTTCGGCCAAAAAAAGTCATACTTTAGTATGACCTCAAAAAGTCATAAAAAACGTCATAGTATAGTATGGCGTTTTTTTCGGCCAAAAAAGTCAAATTTTTTTTGGGCCTCAAAAAGTCATAAAAAACGTCATAGTATAGTATGGCGTTTTTTTCGGCCAAAAAAAGTCATACTTTAGTATGACCTCAAAAAGTCATAAAAAACGTCATAGTATAGTATGGCGTTTTTTTTGGGCCAAAAAAGTCAGATTTTTTTTTTACCTCAAAAAGTCATAAAAAACGTCATAGTATAGTATGGCGTTTTTTTCGGGCTAAAAAAGTCAAAATTTTTTTTGGCCTCAAAAAGTCATAAAAAACGTCATAGTATAGTATGGCGTTTTTTTCGGCCAAAAAAGTCAAATTTTTTTTGGGCCTCAAAAAGTCATAAAAAACGTCATAGTATAGTATGGCGTTTTTTTCGGCCAAAAAAAGTCATACTTTAGTATGACCTCAAAAAGTCATAAAAAACGTCATAGTATAGTATGGCGTTTTTTTCGGCCAAAAAAGTCAAATTTTTTTTGGGCCTCAAAAAGTCATAAAAAACGTCATAGTATAGTATGGCGTTTTTTTCGGCCAAAAAAAGTCATACTTTAGTATGACCTCAAAAAGTCATAAAAAACGTTATAGTATAGTATGGCGTTTTTTTCGGGCCAAAAAAGTCATACTTTAGTATGACCTCAAAAAGTCATAAAAAACGTCATAGTATAGTATGGCGTTTTTTTTCGGGCCAAAAATGTCACATTTTTTTTTGGCCTCAAAAATTCATAAAAAACGTCATAGTATAGTATGGCGTTTTTTTTCGGCCAAAAAAAGTCATACTTTAGTATGACCTCAAAAAGTCATAAAAAACGTCATAGTATAGTATGGCGTTTTTTTTCGGCCAAAAAAAGTCATACTTTAGTATGACCTCAAAAAGTCATAAAAAACGTCATAGTATAGTATGGCGTTTTTTTTGGGCCAAAAAAGTCAGATTTTTTTTTGACCTCAAAAAGTCATAAAAAACGTCATAGTATAGTATGGCGTTTTTTTTCGGGCCAAAAAAGTCACATTTTTTTTTGGCCTCAAAAAGTCATAAAAAACGTCATAGTATAGTATGGCGTTTTTTTCGGGCAAAAAAAGTCAAATTTTTTTTGGGCCTCAAAAAGTCATAAAAAACGTCATAGTATAGTATGGCGTTTTTTTCGGCCAAAAAAAGTCATACTTTAGTATGACCTCAAAAAGTCATAAAAAACGTCATAGTATAGTATGGCGTTTTTTTCGGGCCAAAAAAGTCACATTTTTTTTTGGCCTCAAAAAGTCATAAAAAACGTCATAGTATAGTATGGCGTTTTTTTCGGCCAAAAAAAGTCATACTTTAGTATGTCCTCAAAAAGTCATAAAAAACGTCATAGTATAGTATGGCGTTTTTTTCGGCCAAAAAAAGTCATACTTTAGTATGACCTCAAAAAGTCATAAAAAACGTCATAGTATAGTATGGCGTTTTTTTCGGGCCAAAAAAGTCAAATTTTTTTTTGGCCTCAAAAAGTCATAAAAAACGTCATAGTATAGTATGGCGTTTTTTTCGGGCAAAAAAAGTCAAATTTTTTTTTGGCCTCAAAAAGTCATAAAAAACGTCATAGTATAGTATGGCCTTTTTTTCTGGCCAAAAAAGTCACATTTTTTTTTGGCCTCAAAAAGTCATAAAAAACGTCATAGTATAGTATGGCGTTTTTTTCGGGCCAAAAAAGTCATACTTTAGTATGACCTCAAAAAGTCATAAAAAACGTCATAGTATAGTATGGCGCTTTTTTCGGGCCAAAAAAGTCATACTTTAGTATGACCTCAAAATGTCATAAAAAACGTCATAGTATAGTATGGCGTTTTTTTCGGCCAAAAAAAGTCATACTTTAGTATGACCTCAAAAAGTCATAAAAAACGTCATAGTATAGTATGGCGTTTTTTTCGGCCAAAAAAAGTCATACTTTAGTATGACCTCAAAAAGTCATAAAAAACGTCATAGTATAGTATGGCGTTTTTTTCGGGCCAAAAAAGTCATACTTTAGTATGACCTCAAAAAGTCATAAAAAACGTCATAGTATAGTATGGCGTTTTTTTCGGGCCAAAAAAGTCACATTTTTTTTTGGCCTCAAAAAGTCATAAAAAACGTCATAGTATAGTATGGCGTTTTTTTCGGCCAAAAAAAGTCATACTTTAGTATGACCTCAAAAAGTCATAAAAAACGTCATAGTATAGTATGGCGTTTTTTTCGGCCAAAAAAAGTCATACTTTAGTATGACCTCAAAAAGTCATAAAAAACGTCATAGTATAGTATGGCGTTTTTTTCGGCCAAAAAAAGTCATACTTTAGTATGACCTCAAAAAGTCATAAAAAACGTTATAGTATAGTATGGCGTTTTTTTCGGGCCAAAAAAGTCATACTTTAGTATGACCTCAAAAAGTCATAAAAAACGTCATAGTATAGTATGGCGTTTTTTTTTCGGGCCAAAAATGTCACATTTTTTTTTGGCCTCAAAAATTCATAAAAAACGTCATAGTATAGTATGGCGTTTTTTTTCGGCCAAAAAAAGTCATACTTTAGTATGACCTCAAAAAGTCATAAAAAACGTCATAGTATAGTATGGCGTTTTTTTCGGCCAAAAAAAGTCATACTTTAGTATGACCTCAAAAAGTCATAAAAAACGTCATAGTATAGTATGGCGTTTTTTTTTGGGCCAAAAAAGTCAGATTTTTTTTTGACCTCAAAAAGTCATAAAAAACGTCATAGTATAGTATGGCGTTTTTTTCGGGCCAAAAAAGTCACATTTTTTTTTGGCCTCAAAAAGTCATAAAAAACGTCATAGTATAGTATGGCGTTTTTTTCGGGCAAAAAAAGTCAAATTTTTTTTGGGCCTCAAAAAGTCATAAAAAACGTCATAGTATAGTATGGCGTTTTTTTCGGCCAAAAAAAGTCATACTTTAGTATGACCTCAAAAAGTCATAAAAAACGTCATAGTATAGTATGGCGTTTTTTTCGGGCCAAAAAAGTCATACTTTAGTATGACCTCAAAAATTCATAAAAAACGTCATAGTATAGTATGGCGTTTTTTTCGGCCAAAAAAAGTCATACTTTAGTATGACCTCAAAAAGTCATAAAAAACGTCATAGTATAGTATGGCGTTTTTTTCGGCCAAAAAAAGTCATACTTTAGTATGACCTCAAAAAGTCATAAAAAACGTCATAGTATAGTATGGCGTTTTTTTTGGGCCAAAAAAGTCAGATTTTTTTTTGACCTCAAAAAGTCATAAAAAACGTCATAGTATAGTATGGCGTTTTTTTCGGCCAAAAAAAGTCATACTTTAGTATGACCTCAAAAAGTCATAAAAAACGTCATAGTATAGTATGGCGTTTTTTTCGGCCAAAAAAGTCAAATTTTTTTTGGGCCTCAAAAAGTCATAAAAAACGTCATAGTATAGTATGGCGTTTTTTTCGGCCAAAAAAAGTCATACTTTAGTATGACCTCAAAAAGTCATAAAAAACGTCATAGTATAGTATGGCGTTTTTTTCGGGCCAAAAAAGTCATACTTTAGTATGACCTCAAAAAGTCATAAAAAACGTCATAGTATAGTATGGCGTTTTTTTCGGGCCAAAAAAGTCACATTTTTTTTTGGCCTCAAAAAGTCATAAAAAACGTCATAGTATAGTATGGCGTTTTTTTCGGCCAAAAAAAGTCATACTTTAGTATGTCCTCAAAAAGTCATAAAAAACGTCATAGTATAGTATGGCGTTTTTTTCGGCCAAAAAAAGTCATACTTTAGTATGACCTCAAAAAGTCATAAAAAACGTCATAGTATAGTATGGCGTTTTTTTCGGGCCAAAAAAGTCAAATTTTTTTTTGGCCTCAAAAAGTCATAAAAAACGTCATAGTATAGTATGGCGTTTTTTTCGGGCAAAAAAAGTCAAATTTTTTTTTGGCCTCAAAAAGTCATAAAAAACGTCATAGTATAGTATGGCCTTTTTTTCTGGCCAAAAAAGTCACATTTTTTTTTGGCCTCAAAAAGTCATAAAAAACGTCATAGTATAGTATGGCGTTTTTTTTCGGCTAAAAAAGTCAAATTTTTTTTGGGCCTCAAAAAGTCATAAAAAACGTCATAGTATAGTATGGCGTTTTTTTCGATCCAAAAAAGTCACATTTTTTTTGGGCCTCAAAAAGTCATAAAAAACGTCATAGTATAGTATGGTGTTTTTTTCGGCCAAAAAAAGTCATACTTTAGTATGACCTCAAAAAGTCATAAAAAACGTCATAGTATAGTATGGCGTTTTTTTCGGGCCAAAAAAGTCAAATTTTTTTTGGGCCTCAAAAAGTCATAAAAAACGTCATAGTATAGTATGGCGTTTTTTTCGGGCCAAAAAAGTCACATTTTTTTTTGGCCTCAAAAAGTCATAAAAAACGTCATAGTATAGTATGGCGTTTTTTTCGGCCAAAAAAAGTCATACTTTAGTATGTCCTCAAAAAGTCATAAAAAACGTCATAGTATAGTATGGCGTTTTTTTCGGCCAAAAAAAGTCATACTTTAGTATGACCTCAAAAAGTCATAAAAAACGTCATAGTATAGTATGGCGTTTTTTTCGGCCAAAAAAAGTCATACTTTAGTATGACCTCAAAAAGTCATAAAAAACGTCATAGTATAGTATGGCGTTTTTTTTGGGCCAAAAAAGTCAGATTTTTTTTTGACCTCAAAAAGTCATAAAAAACGTCATAGTATAGTATGGCGTTTTTTTCGGCCAAAAAAAGTCATACTTTAGTATGACCTCAAAAAGTCATAAAAAACGTCATAGTATAGTATGGCGTTTTTTTCGGCCAAAAAAGTCAAATTTTTTTTGGGCCTCAAAAAGTCATAAAAAACGTCATAGTATAGTATGGCGTTTTTTTCGGCCAAAAAAAGTCATACTTTAGTATGACCTCAAAAAGTCATAAAAAACGTCATAGTATAGTATGGCGTTTTTTTCGGGCCAAAAAAGTCATACTTTAGTATGACCTCAAAAAGTCATAAAAAACGTCATAGTATAGTATGGCGTTTTTTTCGGCCAAAAAAAGTCATACTTTAGTATGACCTCAAAAAGTCATAAAAAACGTCATAGTATAGTATGGCGTTTTTTTCGGGCCAAAAAAGTCAATTTTTTTTTGGCCTCAAAAAGTCATAAAAAACGTCATAGTATAGTATGGCGTTTTTTTCTGGCCAAAAAAGTCACATTTTTTTTTGGCCTCAAAAAGTCATAAAAAACGTCATAGTATAGTATGGCGTTTTTTTCGGCCAAAAAAGTCAAATTTTTTTTGGGCCCCAAAAAGTCATAAAAAACGTCATAGTATAGTATGGCGTTTTTTTTTGGGCCAAAAAAGTCAGATTTTTTTTTGACCTCAAAAAGTCATAAAAAACGTCATAGTATAGTATGGCGTTTTTTTCGGCCAAAAAAAGTCATACTTTAGTATGACCTCAAAAAGTCATAAAAAACGTCATAGTATAGTATGGCGTTTTTTTCGGCCAAAAAAGTCAAATTTTTTTTGGGCCTCAAAAAGTCATAAAAAACGTCATAGTATAGTATGGCGTTTTTTTCGGCCAAAAAAAGTCATACTTTAGTATGACCTCAAAAAGTCATAAAAAACGTTATAGTATAGTATGGCGTTTTTTTCGGGCCAAAAAAGTCATACTTTAGTATGACCTCAAAAAGTCATAAAAAACTTCATAGTATAGTATGGCGTTTTTTTTCGGGCCAAAAATGTCACATTTTTTTTTGGCCTCAAAAATTCATAAAAAACGTCATAGTATAGTATGGCGTTTTTTTTCGGCCAAAAAAAGTCATACTTTAGTATGACCTCAAAAAGTCATAAAAAACGTCATAGTATAGTATGGCGTTTTTTTCGGCCAAAAAAAGTCATACTTTAGTATGACCTCAAAAAGTCATAAAAAACGTCATAGTATAGTATGGCGTTTTTTTTGGGCCAAAAAAGTCAGATTTTTTTTTGACCTCAAAAAGTCATAAAAAACGTCATAGTATAGTATGGCGTTTTTTTCGGGCCAAAAAAGTCACATTTTTTTTTGGCCTCAAAAAGTCATAAAAAACGTCATAGTATAGTATGGCGTTTTTTTCGGGCAAAAAAAGTCAAATTTTTTTTGGGCCTCAAAAAGTCATAAAAAACGTCATAGTATAGTATGGCGTTTTTTTTCGGCCAAAAAAAGTCATACTTTAGTATGACCTCAAAAAGTCATAAAAAACGTCATAGTATAGTATGGCGTTTTTTTCGGGCCAAAAAAGTCATACTTTAGTATGACCTCAAAAATTCATAAAAAACGTCATAGTATAGTATGGCGTTTTTTTCGGCCAAAAAAAGTCATACTTTAGTATGACCTCAAAAAGTCATAAAAAAACGTCATAGTATAGTATGGCGTTTTTTTCGGCCAAAAAAAGTCATACTTTAGTATGACCTCAAAAAGTCATAAAAAACGTCATAGTATAGTATGGCGTTTTTTTTCGGCCAAAAAAGTCAAATTTTTTTTGGGCCTCAAAAAGTCATAAAAAACGTCATAGTATAGTATGGCGTTTTTTTCGGCCAAAAAAAGTCATACTTTAGTATGACCTCAAAAAGTCATAAAAAACGTCATAGTATAGTATGGCGTTTTTTTCGGCCAAAAAAAGTCATACTTTAGTATGACCTCAAAAAGTCATAAAAAACGTCATAGTATAGTATGGCGTTTTTTTCGGCCAAAAAAGTCAAATTTTTTTTGGGCCTCAAAAAGTCATAAAAAACGTCATAGTATAGTATGGCGTTTTTTTTCGGCCAAAAAAAGTCATACTTTAGTATGACCTCAAAAAGTCATAAAAAACGTCATAGTATAGTATGGCGTTTTTTTCGGCCAAAAAAAGTCATACTTTAGTATGACCTCAAAAAGTCATAAAAAACGTCATAGTATAGTATGGCGTTTTTTTTGGGCCAAAAAAGTCAGATTTTTTTTTGACCTCAAAAAGTCATAAAAAACGTCATAGTATAGTATGGCATTTTTTTCGGCCAAAAAAGTCAAATTTTTTTTGGGCCTCAAAAAGTCATAAAAAACGTCATAGTATAGTATGGCGTTTTTTTCGGCCAAAAAAAGTCATACTTTAGTATGACCTCAAAAAGTCATAAAAAACGTCATAGTATAGTATGGCGTTTTTTTTCGGGCCAAAAAAGTCAAATTTTTTTTGGGCCTCAAAAAGTCATAAAAAACGTCATAGTATAGTATGGCGTTTTTTTCGGCCAAAAAAAGTCATACTTTAGTATGACCTCAAAAAGTCATAAAAAACGTCATAGTATAGTATGGCGTTTTTTTCGGCGAAAAAAATCAAATTTTTTTTGGGCCTCAAAAAGTCATAAAAAACGTCATAGTATAGTATGGCGTTTTTTTCGGGCCAAAAAAGTCACATTTTTTTTTGGCCTCAAAAAGTCATAAAAAACGTCATAGTATAGTATGGCGTTTTTTTCGGGCCAAAAAAGTCACATTTTTTTTGGGCCTCAAAAAGTCATAAAAAACGTCATAGTATAGTATGGCGTTTTTTTCGGCCAAAAAAAGTCAAATTTTTTTTTGGCCTCAAAAAGTCATAAAAAACGTCATAGTATAGTATGGCGTTTTTTTCGGGCCAAAAAAGTCAAATTTTTTTTTGGCCTCAAAAAGTCATAAAAAACGTCATAGTATAGTATGGCGTTTTTTTCGGGCCAAAAAAGTCAAATTTTTTTTTGGCCTCAAAAAGTCATAAAAAACGTCATAGTATAGTATGGCGTTTTTTTCTGGCCAAAAAAGTCACATTTTTTTTTGGCCTCAAAAAGTCATAAAAAACGTCATAGTATAGTATGGCGTTTTTTTCGGCGAAAAAAGTCAAATTTTTTTCGGGCCTCAAAAAGTCATAAAAAACGTCATAGTATAGTATGGCGTTTTTTTCGGCCAAAAAAAGTCATACTTTAGTATGACCTCAAAAAGTCATAAAAAACGTCATAGTATAGTATGGCGTTTTTTTCGGCCAAAAAAGTCAAATTTTTTTTGGGCCTCAAAAAGTCATAAAAAACGTCATAGTATAGTATGGCGTTTTTTTCGGCCAAAAAAAGTCATACTTTAGTATGACCTCAAAAAGTCATAAAAAACGTCATAGTATAGTATGGCGTTTTTTTCGGCCAAAAAAAGTCCAATTTTTTTTGGGCCTCAAAAAGTCATAAAAAACGTCATAGTATAGTATGGCGTTTTTTTCGGCCAAAAAAAGTCATACTTTAGTATGACCTCAAAAAGTCATAAAAAACGTCATAGTATAGTATGGCGTTTTTTTCGGCCAAAAAAGTCAAATTTTTTTTGGGCCTCAAAAAGTCATAAAAAACGTCATAGTATAGTATGGCGTTTTTTTCGGCCAAAAAAAGTCATACTTTAGTATGACCTCAAAAAGTCATAAAAAACGTCATAGTATAGTATGGCGTTTTTTTCGGCCAAAAAAAGTCATACTTTAGTATGACCTCAGAAAGTCATAAAAAACGTCATAGTATAGTATGGCGTTTTTTTCGGCCAAAAAAAGTCATACTTTAGTATGACCTCAAAAAGTCATAAAAAACGTCATAGTATAGTATGGCGTTTTTTTCGGGCCAAAAAAGTCAAATTTTTTTGGGGCCTCAAAAAGTCATAAAAAACGTCATAGTATAGTATGGCGTTTTTTTCGGCCAAAAAAGTCAAATTTTTTTTGGGCCTCAAAAAGTCATAAAAAACGTCATAGTATAGTATGGCGTTTTTTTCGGGCCAAAAAAGTCACATTTTTTTTTGGCCTCAAAAAGTCATAAAAAACGTCATAGTATAGTATGGCGTTTTTTTCGGGCCAAAAAAGTCACATTTTTTTTGGGCCTCAAAAAGTCATAAAAAACGTCATAGTATAGTATGGCGTTTTTTTCGGCCAAAAAAAGTCATACTTTAGTATGACCTCAAAAAGTCATAAAAAACGTCATAGTATAGTATGGCGTTTTTTTCGGGCCAAAAAAGTCACATTTTTTTTTGGCCTCAAAAAGTCATAAAAAACGTCATAGTATAGTATGGCGTTTTTTTCGGGCCAAAAAAGTCATACTTTAGTATGACCTCAAAAAGTCATAAAAAACGTCATAGTATAGTATGGCGTTTTTTTCGGCCAAAAAAAGTCATACTTTAGTATGTCCTCAAAAAGTCATAAAAAACGTCATAGTATAGTATGGCGTTTTTTTCGGCCAAAAAAAGTCATACTTTAGTATGACCTCAAAAAGTCATAAAAAACGTCATAGTATAGTATGGCGTTTTTTTTGGGCCAAAAAAGTCAGATTTTTTTTTGACCTCAAAAAGTCATAAAAAACGTCATAGTATAGTATGGCGTTTTTTTCGGCCAAAAAAAGTCATACTTTAGTATGACCTCAAAAAGTCATAAAAAACGTCATAGTATAGTATGGCGTTTTTTTCGGCCAAAAAAGTCAAATTTTTTTTTGGCCTCAAAAAGTCATAAAAAACGTCATAGTATAGTATGGCGTTTTTTTCGGCCAAAAAAAGTCATACTTTAGTATGACCTCAAAAAGTCATAAAAAACGTCATAGTATAGTATGGCGTTTTTTTCGGCCAAAAAAAGTCATACTTTAGTATGACCTCAAAAAGTCATAAAAAACGTCATAGTATAGTATGGCGTTTTTTTCGGCCAAAAAAAGTCATACTTTAGTATGACCTCAAAAAGTCATAAAAAACGTCATAGTATAGTATGGCGTTTTTTTTGGGCCAAAAAAGTCAGATTTTTTTTTGACCTCAAAAAGTCATAAAAAACGTCATAGTATAGTATGGCGTTTTTTTCGGCCAAAAAAAGTCATACTTTAGTATGACCTCAAAAAGTCATAAAAAACGTCATAGTATAGTATGGCGTTTTTTTCGGCCAAAAAAGTCAAATTTTTTTTGGGCCTCAAAAAGTCATAAAAAACGTCATAGTATAGTATGGCGTTTTTTTCGGCCAAAAAAAGTCATACTTTAGTATGACCTCAAAAAGTCATAAAAAACGTCATAGTATAGTATGGCGTTTTTTTTTGGGCCAAAAAAGTCAGATTTTTTTTTGACCTCAAAAAGTCATAAAAAACGTCATAGTATAGTATGGCGTTTTTTTCGGCCAAAAAAGTCAAATTTTTTTTGGGCCTCAAAAAGTCATAAAAAACGTCATAGTATAGTATGGCGTTTTTTTCGGCCAAAAAAAGTCATACTTTAGTATGACCTCAAAAAGTCATAAAAAACGTCATAGTATAGTATGGCGTTTTTTTTTTCGGGCCAAAAAAGTCAAATTTTTTTTGGGCCTCAAAAAGTCATAAAAAAGTATGGCGTTTTTTTCTGGCCAAAAAAGTCACATTTTTTTTTGGCCTCAAAAAGTCATAAAAAACGTCATAGTATAGTATGGCGTTTTTTTCGGGCCAAAAAAGTCATACTTTAGTATGACCTCAAAAAGTCATAAAAAACGTCATAGTATAGTATGGCGTTTTTTTCGGCCAAAAAAAGTCATACTTTAGTATGTCCTCAAAAAGTCATAAAAAACGTCATAGTATAGTATGGCGTTTTTTTCGGCCAAAAAAAGTCATACTTTAGTATGACCTCAAAAAGTCATAAAAAACGTCATAGTATAGTATGGCGTTTTTTTCGGGCCAAAAAAGTCAAATTTTTTTTTGGCCTCAAAAAGTCATAAAAAACGTCATAGTATAGTATGGCGTTTTTTTCGGCCAAAAAAAGTCATACTTTAGTATGACCTCAAAAAGTCATAAAAAACGTCATAGTATAGTATGGCGTTTTTTTCGGCCAAAAAAAGTCATACTTTAGTATGACCTCAGAAAGTCATAAAAAACGTCATAGTATAGTATGGCGTTTTTTTCGGCCAAAAAAAGTCATACTTTAGTATGACCTCAAAAAGTCATAAAAAACGTCATAGTATAGTATGGCGTTTTTTTCGGGCCAAAAAAGTCAAATTTTTTTGGGGCCTCAAAAAGTCATAAAAAACGTCATAGTATAGTATGGCGTTTTTTTCGGCCAAAAAAGTCAATTTTTTTTTGGGCCTCAAAAAGTCATAAAAAACGTCATAGTATAGTATGGCGTTTTTTTCGGCCAAAAAAGTCACATTTTTTTTTGGCCTCAAAAAGTCATAAAAAACGTCATAGTATAGTATGGCGTTTTTTTCGGGCCAAAAAAGTCACATTTTTTTTGGGCCTCAAAAAGTCATAAAAAACGTCATAGTATAGTATGGCGTTTTTTTTGGCCAAAAAAAGTCATACTTTAGTATGACCTCAAAAAGTCATAAAAAACGTCATAGTATAGTATGGCGTTTTTTTCGGGCCAAAAAAGTCATACTTTAGTATGACCTCAAAAAGTCATAAAAAACGTCATAGTATAGTATGGCGTTTTTTTTCGGGCCAAAAATGTCACATTTTTTTTTGGCCTCAAAAATTCATAAAAAACGTCATAGTATAGTATGGCGTTTTTTTCGGCCAAAAAAAGTCATACTTTAGTATGACCTCAAAAAGTCATAAAAAACGTCATAGTATAGTATGGCGTTTTTTTCGGCCAAAAAAAGTCATACTTTAGTATGACCTCAAAAAGTCATAAAAAACGTCATAGTATAGTATGGCGTTTTTTTTGGGCCAAAAAAGTCAGATTTTTTTTTGACCTCAAAAAGTCATAAAAAACGTCATAGTATAGTATGGCGTTTTTTTCGGCCAAAAAAAGTCATACTTTAGTATGACCTCAAAAAGTCATAAAAAACGTCATAGTATAGTATGGCGTTTTTTTCGGCCAAAAAAGTCAAATTTTTTTTGGGCCTCAAAAAGTCATAAAAAACGTCATAGTATAGTATGGCGTTTTTTTCGGCCAAAAAAAGTCATACTTTAGTATGACCTCAAAAAGTCATAAAAAACGTCATAGTATAGTATGGCGTTTTTTTTGGGCCAAAAAAGTCAGATTTTTTTTTTGACCTCAAAAAGTCATAAAAAACGTCATAGTATAGTATGGCGTTTTTTTCGGCCAAAAAAGTCAAATTTTTTTTGGGCCTCAAAAAGTCATAAAAAACGTCATAGTATAGTATGGCGTTTTTTTCGGCCAAAAAAAGTCATACTTTAGTATGACCTCAAAAAGTCATAAAAAACGTCATAGTATAGTATGGCGTTTTTTTTTCGGGCCAAAAAAGTCAAATTTTTTTTGGGCCTCAAAAAGTCATAAAAAACGTCATAGTATAGTATGGCGTTTTTTTCGGCCAAAAAAAGTCATACTTTAGTATGACCTCAAAAAGTCATAAAAAACGTCATAGTATAGTATGGCGTTTTTTTCGGGCCAAAAAAGTCAAATTTTTTTTTGGCCTCAAAAAGTCATAAAAAACGTCATAGTATAGTATGGCGTTTTTTTCGGGCCAAAAAAGTCAAATTTTTTTTTGGCCTCAAAAAGTCATAAAAAACGTCATAGTATAGTATGGCGTTTTTTTCTGGCCAAAAAAGTCACATTTTTTTTGGCCTCAAAAAGTCATAAAAAACGTCATAGTATAGTATGGCGTTTTTTTCGGCCAAAAAAGTCAAATTTTTTTTGGGCCTCAAAAAGTCATAAAAAACGTCATAGTATAGTATGGCGTTTTTTTCGGGCCAAAAAAGTCATACTTTAGTATGACCTCAAAAAGTCATAAAAAACGTCATAGTATAGTATGGCGTTTTTTTCGGGCCAAAAAAGTCACATTTTTTTTGGGCCTCAAAAAGTCATAAAAAACGTCATAGTATAGTATGGCGTTTTTTTCGGGCCAAAAAAGTCATACTTTAGTATGACCTCAAAATGTCATAAAAAACGTCATAGTATAGTATGGCGTTTTTTTCGGGCCAAAAAAAGTCATACTTTAGTATGACCTCAAAAAGTCATAAAAAACGTCATAGTATAGTATGGCGTTTTTTTCCGGCCAAAAAAGTCAAATTTTTTTTTGGCCTCAAAAAGTCATAAAAAACGTCATAGTATAGTATGGCGTTTTTTTCGGCCAAAAAAGTCAATTTTTTTTGGGCCTCAAAAAGTCATAAAAAACGTCATAGTATAGTATGGCGTTTTTTTCGGCCAAAAAAAGTCATACTTTAGTATGTCCTCAAAAAGTCATAAAAAACGTCATAGTATAGTATGGCGTTTTTTTCGGCCAAAAAAGTCATACTTTAGTATGTCCTCAAAAAGTCATAAAAAACGTCATAGTATAGTATGGCGTTTTTTTCGGCCAAAAAAGTCAAATTTTTTTTGGGCCTCAAAAAGTCATAAAAAACGTCATAGTATAGTATGGCGTTTTTTTCGGGCCAAAAAAGTCACATTTTTTTTGGGCCTCAAAAAGTCATAAAAAACGTCATAGTATAGTATGGCGTTTTTTTCGGCCAAAAAAAGTCATACTTTAGTATGACCTCAAAAAGTCATAAAAAACGTCATAGTATAGTATGGCGTTTTTTTCGGCCAAAAAAGTCAAATTTTTTTTGGGCCTCAAAAAGTCATAAAAAACGTCATAGTATAGTATGGCGTTTTTTTCGGCCAAAAAAAGTCATACTTTAGTATGACCTCAAAAAGTCATAAAAAACGTCATAGTATAGTATGGCGTTTTTTTCGGCCAAAAAAAGTCCAATTTTTTTTGGGCCTCAAAAAGTCATAAAAAACGTCATAGTATAGTATGGCGTTTTTTTCGGCCAAAAAAAGTCATACTTTAGTATGACCTCAAAAAGTCATAAAAAACGTCATAGTATAGTATGGCGTTTTTTTCGGCGAAAAAAGTCAAATTTTTTTTTGGCCTCAAAAAGTCATAAAAAACGTCATAGTATAGTATGGCGTTTTTTTCGGGCCAAAAAAGTCACATTTTTTTTGGACCTCAAAAAGTCATAAAAAACGTCATAGTATAGTATGGCGTTTTTTTTCGGGCCAAAAATGTCACATTTTTTTTTGGCCTCAAAAATTCATAAAAAACGTCATAGTATAGTATGGCGTTTTTTTCGGCCAAAAAAAGTCATACTTTAGTATGACCTCAAAAAGTCATAAAAAACGTCATAGTATAGTATGGCGTTTTTTTCGGGCCAAAAAAGTCACATTTTTTTTGGACCTCAAAAAGTCATAAAAAACGTCATAGTATAGTATGGCGTTTTTTTTCGGGCCAAAAATGTCACATTTTTTTTTGGCCTCAAAAATTCATAAAAAACGTCATAGTATAGTATGGCGTTTTTTTCGGCCAAAAAAAGTCATACTTTAGTATGACCTCAAAAAGTCATAAAAAACGTCATAGTATAGTATGGCGTTTTTTTCGGCCAAAAAAAGTCATACTTTAGTATGACCTCAAAAAGTCATAAAAAACGTCATAGTATAGTATGGCGTTTTTTTTGGGCCAAAAAAGTCAGATTTTTTTTTGACCTCAAAAAGTCATAAAAAACGTCATAGTATAGTATGGCGTTTTTTTCGGCCAAAAAAAGTCATACTTTAGTATGACCTCAAAAAGTCATAAAAAACGTCATAGTATAGTATGGCGTTTTTTTCGGCCAAAAAAGTCAAATTTTTTTTGGGCCTCAAAAAGTCATAAAAAACGTCATAGTATAGTATGGCGTTTTTTTCGGCCAAAAAAAGTCATACTTTAGTATGACCTCAAAAAGTCATAAAAAACGTCATAGTATAGTATGGCGTTTTTTTTGGGCCAAAAAAGTCAGATTTTTTTTTGACCTCAAAAAGTCATAAAAAACGTCATAGTATAGTATGGCGTTTTTTTCGGCCAAAAAAGTCAAATTTATTTTGGGCCTCAAAAAGTCATAAAAAACGTCATAGTATAGTATGGCGTTTTTTTCGGCCAAAAAAAGTCATACTTTAGTATGACCTCAAAAAGTCATAAAAAACGTCATAGTATAGTATGGCGTTTTTTTTCGGGCCAAAAAAGTCAAATTTTTTTTGGGCCTCAAAAAGTCATAAAAAACGTCATAGTATAGTATGGCGTTTTTTTCGGCCAAAAAAAGTCATACTTTAGTATGACCTCAAAAAGTCATAAAAAACGTCATAGTATAGTATGGCGTTTTTTTCGGGCCAAAAAAGTCAAATTTTTTTTTGGCCTCAAAAAGTCATAAAAAACGTCATAGTATAGTATGGCGTTTTTTTCTGGCCAAAAAAGTCACATTTTTTTTGGCCTCAAAAAGTCATAAAAAACGTCATAGTATAGTATGGCGTTTTTTTCGGCCAAAAAAGTCAAATTTTTTTTGGGCCTCAAAAAGTCATAAAAAACGTCATAGTATAGTATGGCGTTTTTTTCGGCCAAAAAAAGTCATACTTTAGTATGTCCTCAAAAAGTCATAAAAAACGTCATAGTATAGTATGGCGTTTTTTTCGGCCAAAAAAGTCATACTTTAGTATGTCCTCAAAAAGTCATAAAAAACGTCATAGTATAGTATGGCGTTTTTTTCGGGCCAAAAAAGTCATACTTTAGTATGACCTCAAAAAGTCATAAAAAACGTCATAGTATAGTATGGCGTTTTTTTCGGGCCAAAAAAGTCACATTTTTTTTTGGCCTCAAAAAGTCATAAAAAACGTCATAGTATAGTATGGCGTTTTTTTCGGCCAAAAAAAGTCATACTTTAGTATGACCTCAAAAAGTCATAAAAAACGTCATAGTATAGTATGGCGTTTTTTTCGGCCAAAAAAGTCAAATTTTTTTTGGGCCTCAAAAAGTCATAAAAAACGTCATAGTATAGTATGGCGTTTTTTTCGGCCAAAAAAAGTCATACTTTAGTATGACCTCAAAAAGTCATAAAAAACGTCATAGTATAGTATGGCGTTTTTTTCGGCCAAAAAAAGTCATACTTTAGTATGACCTCAGAAAGTCATAAAAAACGTCATAGTATAGTATGGCGTTTTTTTCGGCCAAAAAAAGTCATACTTTAGTATGACCTCAAAAAGTCATAAAAAACGTCATAGTATAGTATGGCGTTTTTTTCGGGCCAAAAAAGTCAAATTTTTTTTGGGCCTCAAAAAGTCATAAAAAACGTCATAGTATAGTATGGCGTTTTTTTCGGCCAAAAAAGTCAAATTTTTTTTGGGCCTCAAAAAGTCATAAAAAACGTCATAGTATAGTATGGCGTTTTTTTCGGCCAAAAAAAGTCATACTTTAGTATGTCCTCAAAAAGTCATAAAAAACGTCATAGTATAGTATGGCGTTTTTTTCGGCCAAAAAAAGTCATACTTTAGTATGACCTCAAAAAGTCATAAAAAACGTCATAGTATAGTATGGCGTTTTTTTCGGGCCAAAAAAGTCAAATTTTTTTTGGGCCTCAAAAAGTCATAAAAAACGTCATAGTATAGTATGGCGTTTTTTTCGGCCAAAAAAAGTCATACTTTAGTATGACCTCAAAAAGTCATAAAAAACGTCATAGTATAGTATGGCGTTTTTTTTGGGCCAAAAAAGTCAGATTTTTTTTTGACCTCAAAAAGTCATAAAAAACGTCATAGTATAGTATGGCGTTTTTTTCGGCCAAAAAAGTCAAATTTATTTTGGGCCTCAAAAAGTCATAAAAAACGTCATAGTATAGTATGGCGTTTTTTTCGGCCAAAAAAAGTCATACTTTAGTATGACCTCAAAAAGTCATAAAAAACGTCATAGTATAGTATGGCGTTTTTTTCGGGCCAAAAAAGTCAAATTTTTTTTGGGCCTCAAAAAGTCATAAAAAACGTCATAGTATAGTATGGCGTTTTTTTCGGCCAAAAAAAGTCATACTTTAGTATGACCTCAAAAAGTCATAAAAAACGTCATAGTATAGTATGGCGTTTTTTTTGGGCCAAAAAAGTCAGATTTTTTTTTGACCTCAAAAAGTCATAAAAAACGTCATAGTATAGTATGGCGTTTTTTTCGGCCAAAAAAGTCAAATTTATTTTGGGCCTCAAAAAGTCATAAAAAACGTCATAGTATAGTATGGCGTTTTTTTCGGCCAAAAAAAGTCATACTTTAGTATGACCTCAAAAAGTCATAAAAAACGTCATAGTATAGTATGGCGTTTTTTTTCGGGCCAAAAAAGTCAAATTTTTTTTGGGCCTCAAAAAGTCATAAAAAACGTCATAGTATAGTATGGCGTTTTTTTCGGCCAAAAAAAGTCATACTTTAGTATGACCTCAAAAAGTCATAAAAAACGTCATAGTATAGTATGGCGTTTTTTTCGGGCCAAAAAAGTCAAATTTTTTTTTGGCCTCAAAAAGTCATAAAAAACGTCATAGTATAGTATGGCGTTTTTTTCTGGCCAAAAAAGTCACATTTTTTTTGGCCTCAAAAAGTCATAAAAAACGTCATAGTATAGTATGGCGTTTTTTTCGGCCAAAAAAGTCAAATTTTTTTTGGGCCTCAAAAAGTCATAAAAAACGTCATAGTATAGTATGGCGTTTTTTTCGGCCAAAAAAAGTCATACTTTAGTATGTCCTCAAAAAGTCATAAAAAACGTCATAGTATAGTATGGCGTTTTTTTCGGCCAAAAAAGTCATACTTTAGTATGTCCTCAAAAAGTCATAAAAAACGTCATAGTATAGTATGGCGTTTTTTTCGGGCCAAAAAAGTCATACTTTAGTATGACCTCAAAAAGTCATAAAAAACGTCATAGTATAGTATGGCGTTTTTTTCGGGCCAAAAAAGTCACATTTTTTTTTGGCCTCAAAAAGTCATAAAAAACGTCATAGTATAGTATGGCGTTTTTTTCGGCCAAAAAAAGTCATACTTTAGTATGACCTCAAAAAGTCATAAAAAACGTCATAGTATAGTATGGCGTTTTTTTCGGCCAAAAAAGTCAAATTTTTTTTGGGCCTCAAAAAGTCATAAAAAACGTCATAGTATAGTATGGCGTTTTTTTCGGCCAAAAAAAGTCATACTTTAGTATGACCTCAAAAAGTCATAAAAAACGTCATAGTATAGTATGGCGTTTTTTTCGGCCAAAAAAAGTCATACTTTAGTATGACCTCAGAAAGTCATAAAAAACGTCATAGTATAGTATGGCGTTTTTTTCGGCCAAAAAAAGTCATACTTTAGTATGACCTCAAAAAGTCATAAAAAACGTCATAGTATAGTATGGCGTTTTTTTCGGGCCAAAAAAGTCAAATTTTTTTTGGGCCTCAAAAAGTCATAAAAAACGTCATAGTATAGTATGGCGTTTTTTTCGGCCAAAAAAGTCAAATTTTTTTTGGGCCTCAAAAAGTCATAAAAAACGTCATAGTATAGTATGGCGTTTTTTTCGGCCAAAAAAAGTCATACTTTAGTATGTCCTCAAAAAGTCATAAAAAACGTCATAGTATAGTATGGCGTTTTTTTCGGCCAAAAAAAGTCATACTTTAGTATGACCTCAAAAAGTCATAAAAAACGTCATAGTATAGTATGGCGTTTTTTTCGGGCCAAAAAAGTCAAATTTTTTTTGGGCCTCAAAAAGTCATAAAAAACGTCATAGTATAGTATGGCGTTTTTTTCGGGCCAAAAAAGTCACATTTTTTTTGGGCCTCAAAAAGTCATAAAAAACGTCATAGTATAGTAAGGCGTTTTTTTCGGCCAAAAAAAGTCATACTTTAGTATGACCTCAAAAAGTCATAAAAAACGTCATAGTATAGTATGGCGTTTTTTTCGGCCAAAAAAAGTCATACTTTAGTATGACCTCAAAAAGTCATAAAAAACGTCATAGTATAGTATGGCGTTTTTTTCGGGCCAAAAAAGTCAATTTTTTTTTTGGCCTCAAAAAGTCATAAAAAACGTCATAGGATAGTATGGCGTTTTTTTCAGCCAAAAAAAGTCATACTTTAGTATGACCTCAAAAAGTCATAAAAAACGTCATAGTATAGTATGGCGTTTTTTTCGGCCAAAAAAAGTCATACTTTAGTATGACCTCAAAAAGTCATAAAAAACGTCATAGTATAGTATGGCGTTTTTTTCGGGCCAAAAAAGTCAAATTTTTTTTGGGCCTCAAAAAGTCATAAAAAACGTCATAGTATAGTATGGCGTTTTTTTCGGGCCAAAAAAGTCAAATTTTTTTTGGGCCTCAAAAAGTCATAAAAAACGTCATAGTATAGTATGGCGTTTTTTTCGGCCAAAAAAAGTCATGCTTTAGTATGACCTCAAAAAGTCATAAAAAACGTCATAGTATAGTATGGCGTTTTTTTCGGCCAAAAAAAGTCATACTTTAGTATGACCTCAAAAAGTCATAAAAAACGTCATAGTATAGTATGGCGTTTTTTTCGGGCCAAAAAAGTCAAATTTTTTTTGGGCCTCAAAAAGTCATAAAAAACGTCATAGTATAGTATGGCGTTTTTTTCGGCCAAAAAAAGTCATACTTTAGTATGACCTCAAAAAGTCATAAAAAACGTCATAGTATAGTATGGCGTTTTTTTCGGGCCAAAAAAGTCAAATTTTTTTTTGGCCTCAAAAAGTCATAAAAAACGTCATAGTATAGTATGGCGTTTTTTTCGGCCAAAAAAAGTCATACTTTAGTATGACCTCAAAAAGTCATAAAAAACGTCATAGTATAGTATGGCGTTTTTTTCGGCCAAAAAAAGTCATACTTTAGTATGACCTCAAAAAGTCATAAAAAACGTCATAGTATAGTATGGCGTTTTTTTCCGGCCAAAAAAGTCAAATTTTTTTTGGGCCTCAAAAAGTCATAAAAAACGTCATAGTATAGTATGGCGTTTTTTTCGGCCAAAAAAAGTCATACTTTAGTATGACCTCAAAAAGTCATAAAAAACGTCATAGTATAGTATGGCGTTTTTTTCGGGCCAAAAAAGTCAAATTTTTTTTGGGCCTCAAAAAGTCATAAAAAACGTCATAGTATAGTATGGCGTTTTTTTCGGCCAAAAAAGTCAAATTTTTTTTGGGCCTCAAAAAGTCATAAAAAACGTCATAGTATAGTATGGCGTTTTTTTTCGGCCAAAAAAAGTCATACTTTAGTATGACCTCAAAAAGTCATAAAAAACGTCATAGTATAGTATGGCGTTTTTTTTTCGGCCAAAAAAAGTCATACTTTAGTATGACCTCAAAAAGTCATAAAAAACGTCATAGTATAGTATGGCGTTTTTTTTCGGCCAAAAAAAGTCATACTTTAGTATGACCTCAAAAAGTCATAAAAAACGTCATAGTATAGTATGGCGTTTTTTTCGGGCCAAAAAAGTCACATTTTTTTTTGGCCTCAAAAAGTCATAAAAAACGTCATAGTATAGTATGGCGTTTTTTTCGGCCAAAAAAAGTCATACTTTAGTATGACCTCAAAAAGTCATAAAAAACGTCATAGTATAGTATGGCGTTTTTTTCGGCCAAAAAAGTCAAATTTTTTTTGGGCCTCAAAAAGTCATAAAAAACGTCATAGTATAGTATGGCGTTTTTTTCGGCCAAAAAAAGTCATACTTTAGTATGACCTCAAAAAGTCATAAAAAACGTCATAGTATAGTATGGCGTTTTTTTCGGCAAAAAAAAGTCATACTTTAGTATGACCTCAGAAAGTCATAAAAAACGTCATAGTATAGTATGGCGTTTTTTTCGGCCAAAAAAAGTCATACTTTAGTATGACCTCAAAAAGTCATAAAAAACGTCATAGTATAGTATGGCGTTTTTTTCGGCCAAAAAAAGTCATACTTTAGTATGACCTCAAAAAGTCATAAAAAACGTCATAGTATAGTATGGCGTTTTTTTCGGCCAAAAAAAGTCATACTTTAGTATGACCTCAAAAAGTCATAAAAAACGTCATAGTATAGTATGGCGTTTTTTTCCGGCCAAAAAAGTCAAATTTTTTTTGGGCCTCAAAAAGTCATAAAAAACGTCATAGTATAGTATGGCGTTTTTTTCGGCCAAAAAAAGTCATACTTTAGTATGACCTCAAAAAGTCATAAAAAACGTCATAGTATAGTATGGCGTTTTTTTCGGCCAAAAAAAGTCATACTTTAGTATGACCTCAAAAAGTCATAAAAAACGTCATAGTATAGTATGGCGTTTTTTTCGGGCCAAAAAAGTCAAATTTTTTTTTGGCCTCAAAAAGTCATAAAAAACGTCATAGTATAGTATGGCGTTTTTTTCGGCCAAAAAAAGTCATACTTTAGTATGACCTCAAAAAGTCATAAAAAACGTCATAGTATAGTATGGCGTTTTTTTTTGGCCTCAAAAAGTCATAAAAAAACATCATAGTATAGTATGCCGTTTTTTTCGGGCAAAAAAAGACAAAATTTTTTTTGGCCTCAAAATGTCATAAAAAACGTCATAGTATAGTATGGCGTCAAAATCGGGCAAAAAAAGTCATACTTTAGTATGACCTCAAAATGTCATAAAAAACGTCATAGTATAGTATGGCGTTTTTTTCGGCCAAAAAAAGTCAATATTTTTTTTTGCCTCAAAATGTCATAAAAAATGTCATAGTATAATATGGCGTTTTTTTTGGGCAAAAGAAGTCAAAATTTTTTTTGGCCTCAAAATGTCATGAAAACGTCATAGTATAGTATGGCGTCAAAATCGGCCAAAAAAAGTCATACTTTAGTATGGCCTAAAAATGTGCCAAAAAACGTCATAGTATAGTATGGCGTCAAAATTGGCCAAAAAAAGTCATACTTTAGTATGGCCTCAAAATGTGCCAAAAAACGTCATAGTATAGTATGGCGTCAAAATCAGCCAAAAAATGTCATACTTTAGTATGGCCTCAAAATGTGCCAAAAAACGTCATAGTATAGTATGGCGTCAAAAAATCGGCCAAAAAATGTCATACTTTAGTATGGCCTCAAAATGTCCCAAAAAACGTCATAGTATAGTATGGCGTTTTTTTCGGGCAAAAAAAGTCAACATTTTTTTTGACCTCAAAATGTCATAAAAAACTTCATAGTATAGTATAGCGTTTTTTTCGGGCAAAAAAAAGTCAAAATTTTTTTTGGCCTCAAAATGTCATAAAAAACATCATAGTATAGTATGGCGTTTTTTCGGGCAAAAAAAGCCCAAATTTTTTTTGGCCTCAAAATGTCATAAAAAACGTCATAGTATAGTATGGCGTTTTTTTCGGCCAAAAAAAGTCATACTTTAGTATGACCTCAAAAAGTCATAAAAAACGTCATAGTATAGTATGGCGTTTTTTTCGGCCAAAAAAAGTCATACTTTAGTATGACCTCAAAAAGTCATAAAAAACGTCATAGTATAGTATGGCGTTTTTTTCGGGCCAAAAAAGTCAAATTTTTTTTGGGCCTCAAAAAGTCATAAAAAACGTCATAGTATAGTATGGCGTTTTTTTCGGGCCAAAAAAGTCACATTTTTTTTGGGCCTCAAAAAGTCATAAAAAACGTCATAGTATAGTAAGGCGTTTTTTTCGGCCAAAAAAAGTCATACTTTAGTATGACCTCAAAAAGTCATAAAAAACGTCATAGTATAGTATGGCGTTTTTTTCGGCCAAAAAAAGTCATACTTTAGTATGACCTCAAAAAGTCATAAAAAACGTCATAGTATAGTATGGCGTTTTTTTCGGGCCAAAAAAGTCAATTTTTTTTTTGGCCTCAAAAAGTCATAAAAAACGTCATAGGATAGTATGGCGTTTTTTTCAGCCAAAAAAAGTCATACTTTAGTATGACCTCAAAAAGTCATAAAAAACGTCATAGTATAGTATGGCGTTTTTTTCGGCCAAAAAAAGTCATACTTTAGTATGACCTCAAAAAGTCATAAAAAACGTCATAGTATAGTATGGCGTTTTTTTCGGGCCAAAAAAGTCAAATTTTTTTTGGGCCTCAAAAAGTCATAAAAAACGTCATAGTATAGTATGGCGTTTTTTTCGGGCCAAAAAAGTCAAATTTTTTTTGGGCCTCAAAAAGTCATAAAAAACGTCATAGTATAGTATGGCGTTTTTTTCGGCCAAAAAAAGTCATGCTTTAGTATGACCTCAAAAAGTCATAAAAAACGTCATAGTATAGTATGGCGTTTTTTTCGGCCAAAAAAAGTCATACTTTAGTATGACCTCAAAAAGTCATAAAAAACGTCATAGTATAGTATGGCGTTTTTTTCGGGCCAAAAAAGTCAAATTTTTTTTGGGCCTCAAAAAGTCATAAAAAACGTCATAGTATAGTATGGCGTTTTTTTCGGCCAAAAAAAGTCATACTTTAGTATGACCTCAAAAAGTCATAAAAAACGTCATAGTATAGTATGGCGTTTTTTTCGGGCCAAAAAAGTCAAATTTTTTTTTGGCCTCAAAAAGTCATAAAAAACGTCATAGTATAGTATGGCGTTTTTTTCGGCCAAAAAAAGTCATACTTTAGTATGACCTCAAAAAGTCATAAAAAACGTCATAGTATAGTATGGCGTTTTTTTCGGCCAAAAAAAGTCATACTTTAGTATGACCTCAAAAAGTCATAAAAAACGTCATAGTATAGTATGGCGTTTTTTTCCGGCCAAAAAAGTCAAATTTTTTTTGGGCCTCAAAAAGTCATAAAAAACGTCATAGTATAGTATGGCGTTTTTTTCGGCCAAAAAAAGTCATACTTTAGTATGACCTCAAAAAGTCATAAAAAACGTCATAGTATAGTATGGCGTTTTTTTCGGGCCAAAAAAGTCAAATTTTTTTTGGGCCTCAAAAAGTCATAAAAAACGTCATAGTATAGTATGGCGTTTTTTTCGGCCAAAAAAGTCAAATTTTTTTTGGGCCTCAAAAAGTCATAAAAAACGTCATAGTATAGTATGGCGTTTTTTTTCGGCCAAAAAAAGTCATACTTTAGTATGACCTCAAAAAGTCATAAAAAACGTCATAGTATAGTATGGCGTTTTTTTTTCGGCCAAAAAAAGTCATACTTTAGTATGACCTCAAAAAGTCATAAAAAACGTCATAGTATAGTATGGCGTTTTTTTTTCGGCCAAAAAAAGTCATACTTTAGTATGACCTCAAAAAGTCATAAAAAACGTCATAGTATAGTATGGCGTTTTTTTCGGGCCAAAAAAGTCACATTTTTTTTTGGCCTCAAAAAGTCATAAAAAACGTCATAGTATAGTATGGCGTTTTTTTCGGCCAAAAAAAGTCATACTTTAGTATGACCTCAAAAAGTCATAAAAAACGTCATAGTATAGTATGGCGTTTTTTTTCGGCCAAAAAAGTCAAATTTTTTTTGGGCCTCAAAAAGTCATAAAAAACGTCATAGTATAGTATGGCGTTTTTTTCGGCCAAAAAAAGTCATACTTTAGTATGACCTCAAAAAGTCATAAAAAACGTCATAGTATAGTATGGCGTTTTTTTCGGCAAAAAAAAGTCATACTTTAGTATGACCTCAGAAAGTCATAAAAAACGTCATAGTATAGTATGGCGTTTTTTTCGGCCAAAAAAAGTCATACTTTAGTATGACCTCAAAAAGTCATAAAAAACGTCATAGTATAGTATGGCGTTTTTTTCGGCCAAAAAAAGTCATACTTTAGTATGACCTCAAAAAGTCATAAAAAACGTCATAGTATAGTATGGCGTTTTTTTCGGCCAAAAAAAGTCATACTTTAGTATGACCTCAAAAAGTCATAAAAAACGTCATAGTATAGTATGGCGTTTTTTTCCGGCCAAAAAAGTCAAATTTTTTTTGGGCCTCAAAAAGTCATAAAAAACGTCATAGTATAGTATGGCGTTTTTTTCGGCCAAAAAAAGTCATACTTTAGTATGACCTCAAAAAGTCATAAAAAACGTCATAGTATAGTATGGCGTTTTTTTTCGGCCAAAAAAAGTCATACTTTAGTATGACCTCAAAAAGTCATAAAAAACGTCATAGTATAGTATGGCGTTTTTTTCGGGCCAAAAAAGTCAAATTTTTTTTTGGCCTCAAAAAGTCATAAAAAACGTCATAGTATAGTATGGCGTTTTTTTCGGCCAAAAAAAGTCATACTTTAGTATGACCTCAAAAAGTCATAAAAAACGTCATAGTATAGTATGGCGTTTTTTTTTGGCCTCAAAAAGTCATAAAAAAACATCATAGTATAGTATGCCGTTTTTTTCGGGCAAAAAAAGACAAAATTTTTTTTGGCCTCAAAATGTCATAAAAAACGTCATAGTATAGTATGGCGTCAAAATCGGGCAAAAAAAGTCATACTTTAGTATGACCTCAAAATGTCATAAAAAACGTCATAGTATAGTATGGCGTTTTTTTCGGCCAAAAAAAGTCAATATTTTTTTTTGCCTCAAAATGTCATAAAAAATGTCATAGTATAATATGGCGTTTTTTTTGGGCAAAAGAAGTCAAAATTTTTTTTGGCCTCAAAATGTCATGAAAACGTCATAGTATAGTATGGCGTCAAAATCGGCCAAAAAAAGTCATACTTTAGTATGGCCTAAAAATGTGCCAAAAAACGTCATAGTATAGTATGGCGTCAAAATTGGCCAAAAAAAGTCATACTTTAGTATGGCCTCAAAATGTGCCAAAAAACGTCATAGTATAGTATGGCGTCAAAATCAGCCAAAAAATGTCATACTTTAGTATGGCCTCAAAATGTGCCAAAAAACGTCATAGTATAGTATGGCGTCAAAAAATCGGCCAAAAAATGTCATACTTTAGTATGGCCTCAAAATGTCCCAAAAAACGTCATAGTATAGTATGGCGTTTTTTTCGGGCAAAAAAAGTCAACATTTTTTTTGACCTCAAAATGTCATAAAAAACTTCATAGTATAGTATAGCGTTTTTTTCGGGCAAAAAAAAGTCAAAATTTTTTTTGGCCTCAAAATGTCATAAAAAACATCATAGTATAGTATGGCGTTTTTTCGGGCAAAAAAAGCCCAAATTTTTTTTGGCCTCAAAATGTCATAAAAAACGTCATAGTATAGTATGGCGTTTTTTTCGGCCAAAAAAAGTCATACTTTAGTATGACCTCAAAAAGTCATAAAAAACGTCATAGTATAGTATGGCGTTTTTTTCGGCCAAAAAAAGTCATACTTTAGTATGACCTCAAAAAGTCATAAAAAACGTCATAGTATAGTATGGCGTTTTTTTCCGGCCAAAAAAGTCAAATTTTTTTTTGGCCTCAAAAAGTCATAAAAAACATCATAGTATAGTATGGCGTTTTTTTCGGCCAAAAAAAGTCATACTTTAGTATGACCTCAAAATGTCATAAAAAACGTCATAGTATAGTATGGCGTTTTTTTCGGCCAAAAAAAGTCATACTTTAGTATGACCTCAAAAAGTCATAAAAAACGTCATAGTATAGTATGGCGTTTTTTTCGGCCAAAAAAAGTCATACTTTAGTATGACCTCAAAAAGTCATAAAAAACGTCATAGTATAGTATGGCGTTTTTTTCGGGCCAAAAAAGTCAAATTTTTTTTTGGCCTCAAAAAGTCATAAAAAACGTCATAGTATAGTATGGCGTTTTTTTCGGCCAAAAAAAGTCATACTTTAGTATGACCTCAAAAAGTCATAAAAAACGTCATAGTATAGTATGGCGTTTTTTTCGGCCAAAAAAAGTCATACTTTAGTATGACCTCAAAAAGTCATAAAAAACGTCATAGTATAGTATGGCGTTTTTTTCGGGCCAAAAAAGTCAAATTTTTTTTTGGCCTCAAAAAGTCATAAAAAACGTCATAGTATAGTATGGCGTTTTTTTTTCGGCCAAAAAAAGTCATACTTTAGTATGACCTCAAAAAGTCATAAAAAACGTCATAGTATAGTATGGCGTTTTTTTCGGCCAAAAAAAGTCATACTTTAGTATGACCTCAAAAAGTCATAAAAAACGTCATAGTATAGTATGGCGTTTTTTTCCGGCCAAAAAAGTCAAATTTTTTTTTGGCCTCAAAAAGTCATAAAAAACGTCATAGTATAGTATGGCGTTTTTTTCGGCCAAAAAAAGTCATACTTTAGTATGACCTCAAAAAGTCATAAAAAACGTCATAGTATAGTATGGCGCTTTTTTCGGGCCAAAAAAGTCATACTTTAGTATGACCTCAAAATGTCATAAAAAACGTCATAGTATAGTATGGCGTTTTTTTCGGCCAAAAAAAGTCATGCTTTAGTATGACCTCAAAAAGTCATAAAAAACGTCATAGTATAGTATGGCGTTTTTTTCGGCCAAAAAAAGTCATACTTTAGTATGACCTCAAAAAGTCATAAAAAACGTCATAGTATAGTATGGCGTTTTTTTTTTGGCCTCAAAAAGTCATAAAAAACATCATAGTATAGTATGGCGTTTTTTTCGGCCAAAAAAAGTCATACTTTAGTATGACCTCAAAATGTCATAAAAAACGTCATAGTATAGTATGGCGTTTTTTTCGGCCAAAAAAAGTCATGCTTTAGTATGACCTCAAAAAGTCATAAAAAACGTCATAGTATAGTATGGCGTTTTTTTCGGCCAAAAAAAGTCATACTTTAGTATGACCTCAAAAAGTCATAAAAAACGTCATAGTATAGTATGGCGTTTTTTTTTGGCCTCAAAAAGTCATAAAAAACATCATAGTATAGTATGGCGTTTTTTTCGGCCAAAAAAAGTCATACTTTAGTATGACCTCAAAATGTCATAAAAAACGTCATAGTATAGTATGGCGTTTTTTTCGGCCAAAAAAAGTCATGCTTTAGTATGACCTCAAAAAGTCATAAAAAACGTCATAGTATAGTATGGCGTTTTTTTCGGCCAAAAAAAGTCATACTTTAGTATGACCTCAAAAAGTCATAAAAAACGTCATAGTATAGTATGGGGTTTTTTTCCGGCCAAAAAAGTCAAATTTTTTTTTGGCCTCAAAAAGTCATAAAAAACGTCATAGTATAGTATGGCGTTTTTTTCGGGCCAAAAAAGTCAAATTTTTTTGGGGCCTCAAAAAGTCATAAAAAACGTCATAGTATAGTATGACGTTTTTTTCGGGCCAAAAAAGTCCAATTTTTTTTTGGCCTCAAAAAGTCATAAAAAACGTCATAGTATAGTATGGCGCTTTTTTCGGGCCAAAAAAGTCATACTTTAGTATGACCTTAAAATGTTATAAAAAACGTCATAGTATAGTATGGCGTTTTTTTCGGCCAAAAAAAGTCATACTTTAGTATGACCTCAAAAAGTCATAAAAAACGTCATAGTATAGTATGGCGTTTTTTTCGGGCCAAAAAAAGTCAAATTTTTTTTGGGCCTCAAAAAGTCATAAAAAACGTCATAGTATAGTATGGCGTTTTTTTCGGGCCAAAAAAGTCAAATTTTTTTTGGGCCTCAAAAAGTCATAAAAAACGTCATAGTATAGTATGGCGCTTTTTTCGGGCCAAAAAAGTCATACTTTAGTATGACCTCAAAATGTCATAAAAAACGTCATAGTATAGTATGGCGTTTTTTTCGGCCAAAAAAAGTCATACTTTAGTATGACCTCAAAAAGTCATAAAAAACGTCATAGTATAGTATGGCGTTTTTTTCGGGCCAAAAAAGTCCAATTTTTTTTTGGCCTCAAAAAGTCATAAAAAACGTCATAGTATAGTATGGCGCTTTTTTCGGGCCAAAAAAGTCATACTTTAGTATGACCTCAAAATGTCATAAAAAACGTCATAGTATAGTATGGCGTTTTTTTCGGCCAAAAAAAGTCATACTTTAGTATGACCTCAAAAAGTCATAAAAAACGTCATAGTATAGTATGGCGTTTTTTTCGGGCCAAAAAAGTCAAATTTTTTTTGGGCCTCAAAAAGTCATAAAAAACGTCATAGTATAGTATGGCGTTTTTTTCGGGCCAAAAAAGTCCAATTTTTTTTTGGCCTCAAAAAGTCATAAAAAACGTCATAGTATAGTATGGCGTTTTTTTCGGCCAAAAAAGTCAAATTTTTTTTGGGCCTCAAAAAGTCATAAAAAACGTCATAGTATAGTATGGCGCTTTTTTCGGGCCAAAAAAGTCAAATTTTTTTTGGGCCTCAAAAAGTCATAAAAAACGTCATAGTATAGTATGGCGTTTTTTTCGGCAAAAAAAAGTCATACTTTAGTATGACCTCAAAATGTCATAAATAACGTCATAGTATAGTATGCCGTTTTTTTCGGGCAAAAAAAGACAACATTTTTTTTGGCCTCAAAATGTCATAAAAAACGTCATAGTATAGTATGGCGTCAAAATCGGGCAAAAAAAGTCATACTTTAGTATGACCTCAAAATGTCATAAAAAACGTCATAGTATAGTATGGCGTTTTTTTCGGCCAAAAAAAGTCAATATTTTTTTTTGCCTCAAAATGTCATAAAAAATGTCATAGTATAATATGGCGTTTTTTTTGGGCAAAAGAAGTCAAAATTTTTTTTGGCCTCAAAATGTCATGAAAACGTCATAGTATAGTATGGCGTCAAAATCGGCCAAAAAAAGTCATACTTTAGTATGGCCTAAAAATGTGCCAAAAAACGTCATAGTATAGTATGGCGTCAAAATTGGCCAAAAAAAGTCATACTTTAGTATGGCCTCAAAATGTGCCAAAAAACGTCATAGTATAGTATGGCGTCAAAATCGGCCAAAAAATGTCATACTTTAGTATGGCCTCAAAATGTGCCAAAAAACGTCATAGTATAGTATGGCGTCAAAATCGGCCAAAAAATGTCATACTTTAGTATGGCCTCAAAATGTCCCAAAAAACGTCATAGTATAGTATGGCGTTTTTTTCGGGCAAAAAAAGTCAACATTTTTTTTGACCTCAAAATGTCATAAAAAACTTCATAGTATAGTATAGCGTTTTTTTCGGGCAAAAAAAAGTCAAAATTTTTTTTGGCCTCAAAATGTCATAAAAAACGTCATAGTATAGTATGGCGTTTTTTCGGGCAAAAAAAGCCCAAATTTTTTTTGGCCTCAAAATGTCATAAAAAACGTCATAGTATAGTATGGCGTCAAAATTGGGCAAAAAAAGTCATACTTTAGTATGACCTCAAAATGTCATAAATAACGTCATAGTATAGTATGCCGTTTTTTTCGGGCAAAAAAAGACAACATTTTTTTTGGCCTCAAAATGTCATAAAAAACGTCATAGTATAGTATGGCGTCAAAATCGGGCAAAAAAAGTCATACTTTAGTATGACCTCAAAATGTCATAAAAAACGTCATAGTATAGTATGGCGTTTTTTTTCGGCCAAAAAAAGTCAATATTTTTTTTAGCCTCAAAATGTCATAAAAAATGTCATAGTATAATATGGCGTTTTTTTTGGGCAAAAGAAGTCAAAATTTTTTTTGGCCTCAAAATGTCATGAAAACGTCATAGTATAGTATGGCGTTTTTTTCCGGCCAAAAAAGTCAAAATTTTTTTGGCCTCAAAATGTCATAAAAAACGTCATAGTATAGTATGGCGTCAAAATCGGCCAAAAAAGTCATACTTTAGTATGACCTCAAAATGTGCCAAAAAATGTCATAGTATAGTATGGCGTCAAAATCGGCCAAAAAAAGTCATACTTTAGTATGGCCTAAAAATGTGCCAAAAAACGTCATAGTATAGTATGGCGTCAAAATTGGCCAAAAAAAGTCATACTTTAGTATGGCCTCAAAATGTGCCAAAAAACGTCATAGTATAGTATGGCGTCAAAATCGGCCAAAAAATGTCATACTTTAGTATGGCCTCAAAATGTGCCAAAAAACGTCATAGTATAGTATGGCGTCAAAATGTGCCAAAAAATGTCATACTTTAGTATGGCCTCAAAATGTCCCAAAAAACGTCCATAGTATAGTATGGCGTCAAAATCGGCCAAAAACAGTCATACTTTAGTATGACCTCAAAATGTCATCAAAAACATCATAGTATAGTATGGCCTCAAAATGTCATCAAAAACATCATAGTATAGTATGGCCTCAAAATATGCCAAAAAACGTCATAGTATAGTACGGAAGAAAAATAAAAGAGGAGAATAATCCCTTCAGTTACAATAGGGCTTCACACAAATTTCATGCTCGGGCCCTAATCATGGGGCCCGAGGAAATTTTATTTCCACTACTGAAAGAAATAGCAACATGATGTTTTTATATATAATGTTTTTCTTAAAATACACTTTTGTTTTATTCTAAAGAATGAGGAAAATAATGTTAAATTGTCATTTTGAACAGCTCAAAGAAGTGTTTGTGATAATGTGTTACACACCTATCACTCAAAAAACACTCACAAAACTGGTCAAATTCATTTTTGTGTGTTTTTTACTAGCCTTAATACACAGGCCTTTAGATATGTAAGCCATGTTGTGTCCTTAATGTGATTAAGTATGGTATGAACAGGACTTCTCACAACCAGGTGTGCAGGCATTTTTATGTTATATTATTTCAATCTCTACTACTGAAGGGTAATGCAGGAGTTAGACCAGTCATTTTGGACAAAATGAGCATCATGCAATAATCAAATATTTGTCATAAGTCCAAAAAAAAAGTCTGTAAGAGCTGCAAGATGTATGGACCTTGGGTCTTGATTGAAAACCTACAGCTGACAGAATCACGAGAGAATTGACCTTCTCTTCTTCTGGCTGCTCTCTGTACCTCAAAGGCATCTAAGCAGCCATCACTGCAAATGATTCACTGGCTCACAAAATGAGAGCAATATACACACATACACACGCACGCACACACACACACACAAATGCAGGTCTAAGCCGAGCTGAGCGAGCCATCTCAGAAGGTCAGTGTATGGAAAGATGGAAGGTGACACCTCCTGACACAGACCCCGCCCTCTCGTTGCCGCTTTGCATCCCCTGTTCACAAAGGAGCTGGTCCTTTGTGAACAGGGGGTGATGAGGGGGACAATGAAGAGGAGGATGAGGGTGAGGTAAACACCCACCCACACACACACACACACACATATAACAGCAGGAGTCCCAATCAGGAGCCACGTCTCATTTCAACACGCTCTCATGTCTCAGGTTGATGTAGAACTGAAATCCCATCCACTGCATTACATCGTCGAGCAGATGTCAGCAGCTGCGCGCGGAGCTGCTCATTTTCCCGCTGATAGCCACGCCAGCAGAATGTAACTCTATTGATTTGCCATAGCAGGAACTGTAGGCCATTAAAAAGAGAAAATATCTCTGGCCCTGTGAAAAGGCCAGCGCGCGGGACGAGTAGAGGAAATAATGCCAATTTGATGAAAACACTTGATATGCAACGTGATCTCGCCAAGCAGCTGATGAAAAGCCCACAAGGGCTGAGGGAGAGGCAGAGGGACCTGAGTGTACGGAGCAGGCGCAAACAATCTTCCACCACCGTGTGAATAATAGAGTCATACTGTGTTGTATTTCAAATGCCTCTCAGTTGGCGTCTGGTACTCGACTCTCTGCTTCACCGTGCTTCACCGGCCGATGACTTAGCAATTTGAGAGCATATGCCTGGATGCGGACTCAGGCGTTCATCCCTTCCACTGTGGTTACATAATGCAAAAACTAGTCCTCACCCAATGTTCCATCTTTCTGTACCCCCTCATTCAACTTCCTCTTTCACCCCCTATGGTACCCTCCACAGGGCTTCCCTCTTTCTCTTCACCCCTTATTCCTCCCTCATCTCTTCCTCCACTCTGCCGTGTCCCTCTGCTCCCCTCTGATCTCCTGCTCTCCTCCTCCTCCTCCTCCTCCTCCTCCTCTTCTCCCTCCATCAAATGGTAGTATGTATCTGCTCGCCCACTGCCATCGGCTAGGGCGGCGCTTTGAACCCAAGGATGAAAGAGCTGATCCTGTAATGAGAATCTTAATGCTGAGAAACTGTTTGGCTGTAACACACACACACACACACTCGCAGTCTTTGAAAAAGTGAATTTTACAGTGCTACTCTGCTCACAGCTCGGCTGCATGTCTAATGCGAGCTATTTTGAAATTCTGTTGCCGCATGAAAGTTGAGTTAAAGTGGTTATGCAATTTCAAAGCATCACTCTCGCTTGTTGTGGATGGATTGCATGCATATGTTCAGAGCACAGAACTGGCCTCTTTACAGAAGTGAACAACTGACATGGGTGTTAGCAGGGCTTGTAAACTAGTAAACAGTGACTCCACACTCATTAGGCATGACGAAATCCACTCGCATCACAGATTCAATTCATTTGGCCTCAGGCATATCTGCACACGCAGGTGAAAGATGAACAAGGATTGTGCTGTTGGTATCATTTTCCTGAGTGTACTTTGCCAAGAAGACGGACTCTATGTTTTCTAGGTCATGAGCGTGAGACGTCCAACAGAGTGAGACACAGGTGTCTCACTCTCACAACTTTAGTGTTTTGTTCCAGTCTCACCGGTCTCACAAACACTGTATTCAGTGTAAAAAAAAGCTCTCAGTCTTTATTTCTTTGTTTGCTTTTGTACTTGTGTAGCTGATTTTTCTTTTGTTGGTGGTAGTCTGGTCGGGTGTTTTTATGATGGGTTTTGTGGCTTGTTGCACTTCACATAATCAAAGAGCACTTTTGTCATCCTGTCTTACTCCTGTGTATAATAATGTCCCCTTGTAGTTTCTAGTCAAATGTTGTGTTGTGAGTATTGGCCTTGAATGTGTGTCATCCTTTGAGAGTGTCAAACAGTCACCTTTCTGGAATCAGAAAAATGCAGGAACACGGAATAGGAAGTCAGTAACTGTAACCCATGCACTTAGAGTCAAAGCGTTCAGGCCATTGTCAACCCAACAAAGGATAAGGTGGAGGGTACATTCTTTGAATCTCAGTTTCTGTACAGCCCTGCTCCCTCTCAGATAAGATAGATACCAAACCAGGATACACTCATGCACAATCAACTGTAAGCATTAGCAGCTAGTAATTTGACGATGAAATCCTATTACTCGATTAAAAGCTAAACAGAGTTTATTTGTACATTCTCAGGGCCACAAGCCTAAGAAGACATCAGATGGGTCGATACTGAAGAAAGGAGTTGGAGTTGGAGTGGTGGAATGAAAGCCGTATCGACCTGCAGAGCAATGATCTGAGGCTGATGTTACTCCAGCCGACAGATTTCCCAGCAGCGCTTGCTCTCGAGGTGCCCTAAAAACGGCACAGATGTGAATCTTTCCATTCCACCCTGACCTTTCGCTGAATATTGTGTAGCGCTTCAGAATGCCATTTACTCTCTCGGCTGGTGAAATATTTAAACCGTGGGAGACGGCTGCTTAAAGTGCAGCGCTGATTCCTGGCCTCTCTCTTCTCTGGGAGAAATATGACAGAGGCAGGAGCAGACTGCGCTGCATCTATTTTGATGTGGACCATAAATGAAACATGGTGGTGGGGTGATGGAGCCACAACATGGACAAACAAAGAGCATTTTGGTGAAGTCTTCACATTCATGATTTAATGCCTCTGCAATCAGAATTCAAACTGCCTCACCTGCTCTTTTCCAGGTGAAAACAAAGCAGCCTTCACATCAGTTCTCAGCACATCTGTCCTCCTAAAAACTTCTCATTGCATCAGCCTTTTAAATAATAAGGAGGAACAAGATAGGCAAAGGCAGGGGAATGGTGATGGAAGCTTTTTTATTTTTCCTAACACCCCCCCCCCCCCCTTCCCCGGAGCAAATGACCACACTTTAACTGGCTGCTAGCTTCTCTAGCAATGAGTCATCTTGAGTTGGTTCCTACTCTGAACGCACATAATCACCTCACATACAAAAGCAAATGACAACACAAGCACACAATCAGCACTGAAACTCCCCTAAACTCCTGCTAAACCTTGCCCCCCTTAGACACTGATGCTACACAAATGTAACACTATCTTTGGTAACACTGACTTGTAAATGGCCCCAAATCCAGTAAAGAGCAGAACACGCCAGCAACGTTAGTTTAAACTCTGTTACAACAACATCTTTTCTCTCACAGAGGCAGTCCTTCCTAAATGGGCCTTTTTCTAACGAAGCCTGTAATCTGGTTACACAGCCTGTAAAATAACTCATGTTACAGCAGACAAGCCTGTTGTTTAATCCATTCCTTAGAATTTTGCTCTTGTGTTTTTCCTTTTGGAAAGGCGAGCTGGATCTACCCAAACACCTTATGATACCAAATATTGCTCTATAGAGCCACAATGAGGCCAAAAATACCACTTCAACATGTGGCTAAATCCAAAGCTCGACAACCTGTTTGCTGTAATTGCTGCACAGAGTAGTGATTGGTCAGAAAACCTCCCAAAATCCAAACGTGATGATGCTGTCTGGTCTTGAGCTCATCATGATTTATCAGATGGAACATACACAACAGTACAGACTCGGCCTTCTACATCTTGTGTTTTTCCTTGTTCAATTCTACCTGTTCCATGTAACTACAAAAAAATAAATAAATAAAATAAAAAAATAGAGCACAAGGGAACCTCGTTTGGAAGATGTTGATTTTTCCCAAATAGGCCACAGCAGAGTGTGGGAAGCAGGCTGCTCCAGACACATATGACTAAGCTTTGAAAGCCAACAGAGCCACTTCTTAACTTGTTTTAATCAGTTAAATTCCTCTCTCATGTCTTAATGCTGCACGTAACACTGGTACCATGCACTTGTGCCCTATCAGTCTCCTGATAGGACACACAATTGAAAGTCTGCACAGCAACAACAGCAAAGTCGCACCAAACATTAATAGTTTAAGGGTCTGGGCTTCCTTATATCAACCACCCCTCCCTCCCTTTTCACCCTCTTCCCTGATTCTGTATCACTATTGCAATTTGTGAGTGAAAGTTAGCCTGGTCTCAGAGTGGCCAAAACAAATGCAGCCTTATCTCTATGGTGCAGAGGCAAGAGCAGTTACACACAAACATCCACACACAGAGGCAGAGATTAGAGAGGAGACTGTGCCTGGGCTTCCTATTATTAGAGCAGAGGTTTATGGTCGGAGAGGGCTGCAGGGAATCACTGAGATTAAATTACACAGACGGGGAACATCAAATACAGGAGAAACTTCCCGGGCTCTGGAGAGAATGATGGGGTTTGGATGAGTCGGGAATAGAGAGGGAGATACCGGAGCGGTGTGAGAGAGAAAGAGAGAGAGAGAGAGAGAGAGAGAGAGAGAGAGAGAGAGAGATGTATTGTACCAAACCCATCTCCATCATGCTCGGTTGTCCTCAAACACAACACAGAGAAAGAAAGGCCGCACTGGAGTGATGTGGGCAGAGAAGTCATGCAAATGCTCCTCATCACAAGTAGACGTCAGTGAATGTTTCAGGGCATAGATACCGTCCTGTGGCTGGAATGTCACAGCAGCAGTCTCTAAAATGTCTTTGTGGATTAATGGATTGGTTCATCCAAATTCCAAAAAGACAATAGTTTGAGTTTTTACTGTTACATCAATAAAAATTGGAATTACTAAAATTATTTATTTCTGTGACACTGAAACTGTGTCAAAAAATAAGGCTGTAACTACAATGACATAAAACAAGGAAAGCAAACCAGTGATTTAAGCAATTAAAAAAACTGTCAAATCGACTCAAAACTGACTCATCATTTTCACAGTAACGAGGAAACTGACTTTGAGCTTCCTGACAGGAACGGAGAAAAGAAGTTTTTTTGCATATCAGTACTTGATATCAGTTTACAGTTACCGTATAACGTACAGCGTAACCACCTGGCAGGGACATCAAATCCTTTTTTTTTTCATATTATTGGAAACAGTGGAGATAAATCAAATTCTGATATCTCACAGCTAGCTGCAGTACACTGATCTTGCCTGCATTATCTACATACCACTGTGGAAACTCCTGACACTGCTTTTTCCCACTGATTATCTCTATAGGAGAAAATACCTGTGGGACCCTGAAGTGTTTTCTCAGCCTCCCACATCATAATAAACAAGGTTATACCTGTGAAGGCAAGACATTTTCAGTGCATTTATTGCCTTTGGTGAATTGCCCAGGCCTAATTCAACAGCTAGTGCACTCCTTTCTGCTTCAGCAAGCCATTATCAGCATGAAAAGGTGAAGGAAATGTGTTGTCATGGCTACATGGTTTGCTATTAATGTAGTCAGAAAAACATCTTTGTATCTACCTCCTTTGTTTCAGCCTTTTCACACGTTTTTTTTTTTTTTTTCCTCTGCAGACATGCCTGCTTTTCCAGCTCCTCTTCATGCCTCTGGCTTGAGAGGGCAGCCTACGCTACATAACTCTAGAGCAGGACCCACCCAGGTTCCTCAAAAGGGTATTCATTCCTCTTCGGGCGTTATGTCAGCGCAGGTTATGATGCAGGTGCAAGAGGAAAGAATTGTTCCATGCCGTATTAGCATACGAGCAGTCAGGCATGGTTGGCTGGTGGGAGCAGGAGGGAGGAGGGGTAGTATGAGTGGCGAGGATTCTCCTATGATGACGCAGAAACCCTGCAAGGTCTATTTTTAAACCTATTGAAGTGTGCATCACCCTTTCAGTACTGTAACCTTCAACTGCGCCTTCAAACCAAAATAAACAGAGACAGAGAGGCAGAGCAGGAGAGAGAAAGTGCAACAGCAACAATACATTCAACTCTTTCCTCTCCTCTCAGGCTTATAGAGCCACAATGAAATATGGATTATGACTCCATATTGCTGAGATGTGGTGCTTTTAGGTTGAATGATTGTCTGGCTTGGAATAAGAATAGGGTCGAATGGATGATCCCTACTAAAATGACTTGGCAGCACTTGAAAGCAAGCGACTGACTGAGGTTCTGTCCTGGCAAAACACAGCACAGCCTGTATTCATTAAAGCCTCAGCTCCAGCTTTATCAGTGAATAACACAGACTGGATGGAGCTTTTTTATATCCTCTTTATCTTCTGCTCTCTCTGGTCTTTCTTTTTTTTTTTTTCAATCAAGTGAAACGTTAAGCTTCCTTGAATTGCAGATGTGCCTCCTGCTCGTGTGGCGGTATCTCAGGCCCACGAGCCTCTTAAATGTCATCGCCATACTGTACATGCCAAACTCAATAACCAGGAACAGGTGCGAGCCACACTTCCTATCGTTCATAAAGGCAACAGCCCCGATCATGGGCTTAATATAGAACTGTGAGGGTTGATCAAGGTCGAAACCTAACAGCGCCTATTGACAATCGGACACAGAATGGAAAAATTCTCCATGATTCACCTCTGGACCACTGATCTAAAATCCTCATCTGTTATGAGCTGCGATCCAAAACATGCTGACTTCCATTGCAGCTCCTCTCTCTGTTCCCTGGCATTGTTCTGAATTACTTGGATCCATCTGTCCTTCCTGGAAGCCTTGTGACACACACCACTGTGTTAAAACACAGCTGAAAATGTATCATCCGCACCTTAGGATGACTCACTCTGGCTTGCCCTTTGCCTTGTAAACACTGTGTTTACAGAGCATCAGCCATTTGGATCTTCAAATCGAGGCTTAAAATGTGGGTTTATTTGAACAAGTGAAAAAAGTCTGTCTGTGTGGCACATGATTTGGATTTCTTTTTTTCTACTGAATTTTTACTTGATTCAGTAATAATTTAGAAGTGAGAATAAGATGGCTTTATCTCATCTCATTAGTATTTGTTTTCATTTGTTCTAAAAACTGTAGGTGTTACGTTTGGACAAAGTTAGGCTAAATACATGAGAGTGTTATCAGTCTTATCTAACTCTTGGAAAGAAAGCAGAAAAGTGGTATCTCCTTTCACTGTTGATGTCAGACTAATCCTTTACATTTCAACATGGGAGTTAATTTTCTCACATAGTCATTTGCTTACAAAATTTAAATTTTCACTCTACTGGGTGGATTCGGAGTCACAGTTAGTATTAATAAAATCTGAGTTGTTATGGCTACGTTCAAACAGAGAATTCCCTTCAGCTGAGAAACACCCTTCAGAGCAAACACAAGTCCTACATGTTGAATGCACTGCTGGGTGTGTGAGAGATCCAGCATGATAAGGACCTGCGTGTAGTATGTGAAGCTCATGTCAGGAATATATCTCTCTGAAGGAGGGGGGGAGAGCACACTCTGGAACAGGCAAGATGGAGGCACAGCAAGGCAACACCCCACACCCTGGGAGTCTCCCAGCTGGTGTGACACCAGACCATCTGTGGGCCTGTTTATCCCAGAGAGCTAAGGTGGTCATGTGGAACTGTGTATGTGCAAATATGCGTGTGTTTGTGTTTGAATATTGTTTTCCACTCGGACTGCAAGGCTTGAACACCTTCAATACCTATTGAAAAGCAACAATTAGAGCTAAGGATCAAAATAGTTTCTCTGGTACAGGCAAACCCAATAAATTAAAGCAGGGTACACAATGCAAAATGGACTTTGCGTTGGACAGTTAAGAGCTCCAGAAATAGAAACTGAGTACACAGCTTAGAGTACTTACTGACCATTATAGTATACTGACTTCGTCTTCAGGTGTTGACAAAAAAAAGAAAGAAAAAAGAAACTAGTTATGAAAAAGACTGGTATCTCTTTTTTAATAAGGGCATTGACACAGCATCTACCAGTAATGTTTTAAATGCGACCGTGTCTTACAAGGGTGGAATCGCAACTCGCAAAAATCACTTTGCCCTCTAATCCTCCATGAGCTACTCCCCCGAGCCCCAGAGGAATTAATTTGCAATGCCGGGGGATTCTGAGAATTTTATTTGCCACACCAATCTAAACTGAGACTTAGATTTCATTACCACAAACAGAATTCCAAAATAGATGTATACTCCCAAGCAGTGGTGGAAGAAGTACTCAGATCCTTTACTTAAGTAATAATGTAAAAATACTTCATTACAAGTAAAAGTCTGACAAAAGAACGTGTATTATCAGCTAAATGTACTTAAAGTATCTGAATTTAATGTACATTTGGTCATTGGCCCTGTGACTCATATGCTGAGTTATACTATATTGTAGTACTAAAAGCATTACTCTAAAGTCATATCTCCCTTCGGAAACAAGAGGAAGTACCTTTGTAAAACTGTACCTGCATCATTGCAAAGTAGTATAGGCAATGTACTTTCCACCACAACAACAATATATCAACACTGCTCCAGATTTAGACTGTTTTCATAAAAACAAAAAAGCACTACAGAACATAGAGGATCACAGTAGTTATGTAACAGCTTTAAAGGGCAGATTCACAGTGTTTTTCATGGGTCAGGTCACAGACAAACACTTGTGCAATATAGTCATTTGTGTGCATCTAAAACAGGCGTTAGGTGTGTTTAGGCGGCTACGTTTGCTCAGCCATTACAACACTTCCGTGTACATAACAAGTCTTTGACAGAGAAGGGAGGAGGAGGAATCTTTTAAGAATAAAAACACACACAAGATATTTTCTCCTCAGACCTTTGAGTCGTACACAAGTGCAAATGTGATTATGTCTTTTGTGAGCTAAGCTGCTGGAACTCTAAACCTTGATGAATGTTTGATTTGTTCTTAACTCAGCTCTTTCCTTCACATGATATCAAAGCCCATGATACAGCCCACCAGTGTGATTACTACACACACTCCCATACTGTCACGGTAGCTGGCGTCTTCCAGCCTGTAAACATGTATACTGCGAACAGTGACACCGACACATATCTGCCTTAAAATAAAGACGGGCTGCATGAGGCTTTAAATGAAATGTGATGGTTAACTTTGGTACAATGAATGTGACAGCTCATAATTAGCTCTCCACCTGTCTTCACAGCCATGATGTCACATGGCTACACCCCCGGATTACTGAGACATTAACCTCCGCCTTCAAGCCCAGAAGAGATCCAAAGTTTACAGTACATAAGCTCCAGGATTTATGTTGCCACACACACACACACACACACACACACACATACACATACACACAGACTGCACAGTCAAGACTCCATTTTTAACTTCAAGTTGCCCTCATGACACAGAGTGGTAACTCCTAGCATGTGACTATCACTGTTATGTGCTCAGGCAGAGGACTCCCCAGTGGCAAAGTCTGCTACTGGTTAAATATTAAAAACAGACATCTGTGCTGTGCTTAAACAGGCAATAAATAAAGTCCGCTTTTCACAGATCATGTTCAACTGTAGTTTATTTTATTAAAAAGACCAGGGTGCAAATATGAAATTAAAAAAAATAAAGACAAGCATATAATTTTTAAGCATTTAATACAAACTTAACAATATAAACTATTTCAGTCCCTCTTGACATGTAAGACACTGACTCAAAATACTTTGTTATACCGTATTTTTTATCAAGTATTGCACAATGTAGGTACAAAATTAATATTCATACGATTACATTTGTCCATAGTATAGCAAAATCTTTTTAACCTCTTAACAGAAAATACAATTCATCTTTCAGAAAAAGCAAATATTCCTACACTTGAATTCCACCACTAAGGAATACTCTGTACACAATCTTTAGAATATTTGATGTATTTTTTTTTTAAAGATGGATTTCTTTAACAATTATCTTTAAAAAAAGAAAAAATAATAAGGAAAAGCTGCTGCAGCCATCACAGATCACTGGAGTAGTAAAAAGATATAAATGCAACACCATGTCATAGAAACAATATATACTCTGATATCTTACAAACTCTGTACTAAATTAAATTATACAATTAGAAAAAGACCAAGTAACCCCACTTAGTAGTGCCAATTCATAAAAATCAGCCTTGTCTTACCACCTGTAAAATACTGTAAGAGGCCAAAACTTGAAGCTTGTATTTTCATTTTCTTTTTCTTTTTTTCTTTTTTTTTTTAGGAGTATTTTCTCAACATAGTAAAAAATTTTGTGCTTGGTTGGCAAAAAGGAAAAAGAAAAACAATGATGCATGTTGAATTGAAGTAACCAAGCTTGGATGTGTTTGTACAAGCTTTTAGTAGAAACAAACTCAAGGGGGCACAGTAAAAACACCCTTGGGCACATGCGCTTGACTGACTAGACACTATATCCTTGAAAGTCCAGTTTCTAAGTGTGCGTTTTGTTTTTCCTTCTCTTTGAGCCACCATCATTCATAAATAACATCTTGATGATGAGTTTAGTTAGCCATGACTGGCTGGAATTGCTGGTTAGAATACTGCATGTTGCTCAGACTGAAGTTGAGGCCATCCATAAGAGACTTGTCGTTGAGGCTTCCGTAGGCTGCAAACATGTCAAAGGCATTGTTGTACTGCAGAGGGCCGAGCCCCAGGGAGCCCTCCCCGGGGAACACGGCTCCAGGGCTGGCCTGGCCCTGGAGGCTGGGGAACACAAACTCCTTGGCGTTAGGGGAAAGAGCAGAGGCCTTCTGCTGCTGTTGCTGCTGCTGACCCAGGCCCAGCCCGTACAGTGAGTGCATGGAGGTGGAGATGGCTTTCTGCTTCAGTAGGGTGTTGACATTCAGACCCAGGTTATTGGTAGGGGAGGTGCGGGCCACCTTGCTGCTACTACCGGCATTGCTGTTGTTACCGCGGCCACTGCTCTTCATCTTAGTGGAGCCAAATTTGGTGGCGGCGAAGGTGGCAGTGGTGAAGGTTAAGGGCTGGGTGGAGCGTGGCATGAAGGAGGGGCTCACAGCAGCGGACTGCCCAAAAGGAGGGGAGGGAGAGCTGGACTCTGAGGAAGCCCCGACAGGGTCACTGATTGGCATGAAGACCTGGGCCTCAGGATTAAAGCTGTTCTTGATCTCTTTGTCCAACTCTGACCCGTTCTCATTGTTATCATCCACATAAAGCACCTTGACCGGTCCCTTCTCCCCAATCTGGTAGGAAACCTCAAACGGGTCGATCCACACGCTAAGGTCCTGAGGGAGATTATTCCGGACGTCTTCGATGTCCAGCCCGCTCTCTTTGGCTGCCTGCTCCACCACAGGGTCCACCTTCTCCCCTACATGGATGCACCTGAACCCTGAACCTTTATATGGCTTATCCGGATACCAGTGGCCTTCATATTTTTTCTTCAGCTGCCTCTCAAGCTCTTCGCCGAAGATATTCACACGTCGTCGAGGGAGTTTGTTGTATAAATAGGAAATAATAAAGTTGAGTGCTACTTGAATTTCAAGCTGCATAGCTGCTTCAGTGGCGAGGACGATTCTTTTTCTGTCACAGAGTTGCTTTTTCTGAGTGTTGCAAAAACCTCCAAGGCAGCAGTGACCAGTCTGATGAAAAAACTCTGATTGAGTACTTGCTGCCAAAGTGAATATCCTTCCTGCAGCAGGGTTAGAGTCAGGATCCTGAAATGAAAGGAAAAGCATTGAGACTCTGATACCACACACAAAAAGGGCAGTGTTTTCAAATTAGAAACCTTCATCATGAATAACTTGTCATCTGTATTAAGTCAGCACATTGTTTTCACCATCCACTAACCCCTCCACACAGCAATGCTGTATCTCAGCTGTACAATATCAACAGCTATAAATAAACACAGGCCACTGACTCACAGACGGTGTCAGCAGTGTGTGCTCCCCAGCGGTCTAGTGTGGCAGATAAAGGCAACCATGGTTGACCTCTGCGGAGGGTGGCGGATCTGATAGCAGGTGTCAATAGTCAAAAGGATTTTCTTTTTTTTTTTTTTTAACCTATCCAGGCTATATTCTAGTGCTTTCCCGAGCACGTACAAGCTTGCGACGAGAATTACTGTTACATAATCATCATTCAAAGTCTAACCACGGTCATAAAGCCATCTCGACAACACAGCGAGAGACGCTCGCTTAATTACGTGGCGACAATAACAATAAAAACGACAAACCGAGCTGCTTTATCACCGCTCCGACACAACCGACCAACTAGCATTAGCTTTCCAAGTTAACGAAGGGTGTGAACAAGAAATGTAGCAAGCTAGCTATCTACACACAGCATACTGTTAATGTTTAGCCCGACCAAGCTGATTATCAGCGTTGGCTCGCCGTGACATCGTCCGTAGCAGGCAAAAGATAAACGGGCACGGGAAGCTAACGTTGCTGTTAACGGCAACAGAAAAGGAAAATTCGCTTTAATCTGGACTGACGAGCGCGTTGATCGATAGTGAGATACGTAGCATTTTAATTAGCTAACCGGCTACAGCCTGCATATTTCGACTGTAAGACCAACGTTCAATAACACCACTGAGTGTCACACTCTGAGACTCAATAGGGAGATATCAAGAAATAAATGCACGACTATTTCAGTTTCAAACGTTTGCGTTCATCTTTACTTACATGGAAATTCACAGCAGGTCCTTCTTGCACTAGCCACAGTCCGTCAATGTTGCACAGCCTCGATATCTATATCTTTCTAAAGGAGATACAAAATGATGTTGCCGATGTTGTGTCTCAATAGTGCTCCAGGCGATTTTACTTCTGTGGGTTATAGTTGAATTCCGAGTCGCAGGATACCAAGCTAACTCCCCACAGCCTGGGAGTTTTTACAACTCTGCCCTTTAAAACTTGGGCTGATTTGTTTTTATAGTAGTCCTCCGCCACGGACACGGAGGAGGTGGTGATGCGGCTCACAGAGGTCAACACCCAGTAATGTGTTTCTATTGGTTACGCGCCGCCTCGTCATCAATAAACATTCCAACCGCCACTGTGATTGGATAAACTTGGGCTCAATCAACCACAGGCTTCTATTTACGGTAGTGGTTTGCCTTTCATGTGAGCTGGACTATTTTATTCCAGCAGGTCTTTGCTTAAATATCTTTTGAAAATCTCGTTTGGGGTGTCAGCACGATTCCTGCAATAATAGTTAGACATTTTAACACCAATATGGTCGAAGGGTAAAAGACTGACATGCATGCACATGTCTGTTTACATGATACCAATTCCTCTTAAAGCTCCTCTGAGCTCAGAGGCGGTGCTTGGTCGTGCATAAAACGTATAGCTGAACAACGAGTCTGCTGTTATGATAATGTAATTACATTATTCTGTGTAATTATTGTTGCCGGCCAGAGTCGACACTGAAATGAAACCACATTTGGCTCTACTCTTCCCACCAACGGGTTAAACAGAGCTTGCTCGTCTCCGTGGCGGAGGGACACACCTGTCACTGGTTGTGTTCCTTGCTTCTAACCAATGACATTTTGATGTTCCTTGAGCCAGCTAAAGCTGTGTGTCTGAACCTAACTCTTTTACTCAGAGTGCCTTTTAATGCTATTTTATGATAAAAACAAACAGGACCTCTTAATTTCTGTAGACTGTGAGAAAGAATAGTTACACAATGATCCCTGGGCTGCTCTCCAGTGCCTGTGTGCTGGTTACATGTTTTCAGCAGCTGTGCAGTGCAGGGCTTAAGCTGTCTCTCCTGTCAGGCCCAAGGTGTTTGACGCCACAGCCTGTTCTTACCTAACATGGGCTCTTGCACTGTGTGTTTGCACAATAAATGCAATGCCACATGAATTATACAGCTGGGAGGAAGGTGGCAGGGCAAGGGAGGAGGAGTGCAGACAGGCTGTTCTTTGGAGGGGGAAGCTGAGACACAAAAGTATTTCCTGACTCAAAAACCCACTCAAATGCTGTATGTCAGGTCTGTAAATGTTAAATTTTGAGAGCTGATTTATAGGAGAGCTGTCAGCTACTTACAGGCTCTCTAGAGGGAACAGCAGGGGAGTCAATATAATTTCAGAGGCGTATATGATTGGTCTGAATCAATAATAATTCATTTAGATAGTCTGTTGTCCAAGTCATGTTCCTCACAGAATCATGACAGCAGAAATGAGAAAATGGACACATGCCTCTCCTCTTTCTATGCTCAGTCAAAATGAGCATATATACGCTTCATAGTACATGATTCATTGTAGCAAACAGAGTGGTGTTGGGCAGTCTGCTATATCCTCTGTGAGAAAATTTGTTTTATAAGGACTACAAAGAGGAGAGAAGCACAGAGGGTGGGTTTCATCACTCTTTTAAAGTCATTCTTGTGTGTGTTTTTGTTTCCATAGTATTACTCCTTTTCTCACTCAAGCCTGCAGATCTCTGAAAAGAATAGCTGATGTGTACATTAACCTCCATATGCACACATATGAGGGTTAATTGTGGCTTATCACAATACACACAGTTGATGTTTAGCTCAGAACCACATCCCAGTGCCATAAACAAAGTGCTATAAAATGCAGTTAGACCAGCGCCGGAGGGCTGCAGGATGCTGCAGGCACAATGGAGAGTTCTTCCAACCTCCAGATTGAGTCTCAGCAGGGGTGAGAGATGAGTCCCCCCACCACCGAGGAGCTTGTGTGATGGATGACCCGAGTACAAACTAAACACACTGTGGGAGCCTTGGAGACACACCAAGGCCACCAGAGCAGGGCTTTTTTTCCCCCTCACAGTGCAGGAAATGTGTGACTATGACCAAATGTTCAGACATGTTTCCAGGCTGCATCGCTATTCAACAACAAATAAGTTTTCCCAGCATTGTAAAAAATACCATGAGAACATCCAGAATCCTTCTGCTCATTCTCCCGCTGTGTTTACCGGGCAAGTGAGTATTAGTTTTGGCCGTAGATAGGTGAAACAATAGTCCCACACCATGCTTAACAATGACCTATTTGTTATTCTACACCAGAGTATGGATCTGGTGCATGGCAAAAGTTTCCTCCTGTTGTTGTGAGTCTGTCTGCCAGGGACCTGGAGGTAAACACAGCTAATGAAGTGAGATGTTTTAGCATGACTCATACAAATTTTTTAGTGAAGTCAGTCCACATAGACCCCCCCCCCCCCCTCTTCACAAAGCTGTGAAATCCTTTTCTCTCTAGCTCTGCAGCTGCTGAAGTCCCAGATGTGGTCAGTGGATTTTAATCTGACATGTGTAACATCACATGCTCGATGCTCGTGGAGAAATGAAATGTAAGAGTGGGTAATAAGAATATGTGCCACTCTTTGCTTGCTCACTACCAAGAAAAGAATGGAAAAAAATGCTCTGTTTCATATGGAAAGAAACTGGGTTTTGGCACACTGAATTAATAGAACTGGCACAAAAGCCTTGCTCATGTGAACTGCTGTATAATGAAAGCTGTCACACACTGCATTCATTTCTTTTGGTTATTTGACTTGCACTGAGAGAGCTTGGATGGATTTATTAGATCCTGCTCTTTCCAGCGGACTTCAAAGCTCAAACAGTGTTTGGAAACATGACTTCACCGTTTCATGCTTCACCATGTGGCCTTTCTTGGTATCTTGAGCTCAAAATGTTCACCTGAAGGATAAAGCAGGTACTTTTTTATTGCCCCTTTTCAATTTTAGGTTAGGAAACTCATGTAGCACTTGCTTAGATGGCTCCCTCTTTCCTAAACTGTACCATTACTTACAGGAAGAATCACGTTTGACTTTTGGCTTTATGTTGGAGACAATGTTGTTCAAGCCCCCAGTTTAGTTTAGCTTTTTTTTGGCGTAGTTTTTGTTGCCTATCAGTTCAGTGCAGTTCTGGCAGAATACCAGTGCTGTGTCTTACAACCCTCTGTCAGCCTTTAGAAGGTTTTTTTAAATGTTATCTTACATTACATCCCAACACACAAGGTTCTCTTCAGCACAGATCTCATCTGTAACTTTGTCTGTAAAGAAGTTCTCTGTGAACATATATCATTTACCAGCTGACTAAATGTGATCCTGTTCGGAACAGAAGTTTTACTGCTCTGTTATTGAAATACAGTCTTAGCCATGGAAGAGGAGGAGGTGCTCAATTAGTATTCATAGCGGCTCTGTAGTGATAGCAATCTAAGATTACGCTGCTCAGTGGAATTTATAACTTCATGCACACATGCACAAGCACCTGCTTTATTCTTCCTTTATATTCAAAGGAATGATGGTCTTTAAATACTTGACTGTGGAGATGAAAGCAGCAGAGAGTGATTCATCTGCAGCACGTATGAACTGTTTACACAGGAAAATCATTTAAAAGTTTAGAAAATGAGTCTGTGGTACATGACAGTCTTCTTGAGCGAGGTGTGTATGGGGATGGGGTATTACGTGCTGCTTCCTTCTGAGTTGTTTACAAATGCTGTGGCAGGCAGAGGGAAGCCAGACAGCTCTTTTTCACACCAGTGCCAGGAATGTCATTAATATAAGCAGTGGTAATATTTGCCACCACAGCCCCCCCCCCCCCCCCCCCCTCCCCGACACACACTCTCATACCTGCATGCATGGACAAACACAGACATTTCTCTGTGAGGCTGAGCCTGAGCTCACTTGCCATACATCAGCAGAGGGAATGAAGTGGTGTTTATGTGGAATAATGAGCGTATTCATGCCATGTAGCACCCAGCGGTTTCCTATTTGAGCCGGGCTACAGTGTTTTGACCCCTGGAAAGATTCATATCAAGCCATCTGGAGGAGAAGGAAGGTTACACAATAGGGGATCAGCTGTGCTCCTCCTATTTAAATACCATTCTGCTCCACTATTTGGTTTCATGTTGGAGGATTATGTTTAGCATGACGGGTGCTGTGTCACGAATCAGCCAGTAGAACAGGACAGAGACGTATTAAGCTAAACAACACAGGCATGGCACGGAGATGAGATCACTCCATGTTTTTGCTGTTGTCCTGCCTCAGACGGCGCACGACATGGCAAAGCTGTGCCCTTGCAGTGGGATCGACTTTTTGAGAAATTCAATTACGCTGTGAAATGAACAGCCAGAGCTTGTGGATAGAATGGGTTTTAGAGTGAAAGCCATCCATTGCAGTGGGAATGTGTCACATTGCCATGAATACTGAATGGAGTGTGCTACAGTAAGCAGGCTGTCCCTGTCATTGTGATTTGTATCCCCCCTCCCCTCCCCCCGCAGCTCTTCGATTTGGACTGTAACCTTCTCCCCCACACCCGCTGCTCACTCCTTAAAACAGATTTCTGTCTTCTCCCCTCATCTGTGTGGGTGAGATCCATCTCTGTGCAGGCATTGAAACAGATGATGTCACGCAAACAACATGCATCATCATCATCACAAGACAGTAACAGAAACGTTAGCATATACAAGCTCAGAGACACCCTCAAATCAGAATTTGCACAGATCCTCTATTGAAAAGCCTCAATCCTGTTTGCCAGAAATGATGTCAATGTAGTCATGGCAACTATTCTTACACATTACCCCATGCTCTTCCACAGTTAGAGTAGCAATCAAGTGCTATTTTTCTGACAAATGTCAGATTTCATCTCTTAAATGGGAATGAATTTTTTTTACAGCTGGTAGTTGAAAATACAGAGGAGGGGCCACAAAGACAAATGTGATGGAGAGGAGAAAGAGGTTAATCCCTTGCTTCGTTCTGCCTTCATAAACAGCTGACCAAGACGGGGGAAACAGGATGAAAAGGAATAATGAGCTAGAAGTCATGATCATTCATGTGTGGAGAGGCTAATGATGAGTGCTGCTTGCTAATTCCCTCTATATCTGTATTGTAAACATCTTAATGGGAACTCACGAGGCACTCGCTGTATGCGTTGAATATTCAGTGAATCACTCAGGAACAGTGACATATAATTTTGATGGAGATAAATGTGTGCAGCGTTGGAGTGTGTTGTCTGTAACCTCCCCTCCACCGGCAGCAGCCGTCAGTGCTCCCTGGCTCAGAGAGCTGACACAGTGCTGTTGGGGTAACAAGAGAAGGTGGAGCCATATTTCGCTGATGGATGTCCTTTGATAGAAATGGAGAAAGGTGATAGGCTGGGCAAAAAAGAGCGTGAGAACACAAAAAAGAGCCGCGGTGCAGAAAAACCAGTGTTTCAGGGGCCGCTGTACTGTACGCAACTGCATCAGCAGCTCAATGCTGTAATCTCCGGGGAGGGGAGAAGGAGAGTAATTGTGACATTGCTCTTTGGCTGGGAATTGCTACTGTGCAATATGTGCAATTCAGCGGAGCAATCAGAAAGCGCTGGAGTGAATAGTCAACACGGTCAATTTCAGTCAATTCAATCGGTTTAGATGATTAATGGAAATGGCAACACCTAACTGCAATACACCTGAATGATAAAGGAGAGGATTTTCTCACAGGCTCTCCCTCTGATGTCACTGAGAGCACTTATTCTTAATGTTTAACGGATACTCCCAGGCCTATTGACAGTGTAGATGAAAAGAGAAACAGAAATCTTATTCAATATCTAAAGAAACTTACCCATCAAGCTGATAACAGTCTGTGTTATCAATTATTATTATTATATTATTGTTCAAATTCTCTAAAACCACTGAGGATTAAAGGTTTCAGTGTAGCAGACTCCACTCCTCTGGCTTTTACAGATGTGTGGTACAGCTCTATAGTAAAAAAGATTTGGGGTGGGTGGTTGGAGGGGGGGGGGGGGGGGGGGGGGGGGACTCGTTGACCACATTGCCTACAGTTTGTGATAAGCCAATAAATAATCTGAAGTTTGACCTCAGTGGGCCTCTTATCTCTCACAATCCAAAACCAACGTCATGTGTCCCTTTGTTACGCCACCTCTTATGAGTACAACAGAAAAAGGCCATACAAGGCCGCTCCACAGCTCACCATAATGCAGCTGAGCTGTTTCAGTCCCACAAAGCTGCTGGTGTTGGGAAATATCCACTGCCTAGTGGGACACAGAGACTCAGTCTCCACACCGACAGCTTAGCATACACAGTGAGGTAGGAAAAGTCCTACATCCTGGTCATTGATGTAATACGATTTGTAGTAATTACTACTGTATCACAGAGTTGAACTCCTTTCATTTACAGTTGTTATTCACATTTCATTTGTGGCATAGCTGAGCTCATGGGTCTTTTCATAGCTTGCGAAATCCGCTACCTAAAGAGCTAAATGTTGTTGTTTGTTTGTATATTCACTATAAAACCTGCTTGGCTAAATGTGAACAAAGATTAAAAATCCTATCATCCAGCAAGGAACCTACTCAGGTGTGCTATTTTAAAGTTTAGCTGTATGACTACATATCACAAGCTGTGTCCATCGAAGAAGTTTGACAGATCCGACATTAACAAATCCAGCAAGGCAAGTTTTAACTGCATGCATATTTAAGTGTTTGTGTGTGCCTCTGCCTACAGAGGTGTAAATAAATAAACTTCTGTATGTGCAGGCCAGTGCAACAAACCCTCTCCTTCTGAGCTGAGTCCTAGCGGGCATTTACTTAGTGCAGTGTTTACTCTCTGCCATGACCCGCGGTGTGGGTGGAAAGACACCCACAGCTCTGAACTAGGATCAGGCCGGGAAAGAGCCAACAGATTGGGAAGAATGTCACAGGGAAGTGGAGAGTGATTCCATGTCCATGTGAAAATCCATTAATCACAAATTTGCCCTGATCGAAATGAGAGGTCAAAGAAAGAACCCAAACATGCCTGTCTATGCTTCCTCCCCCACTTCTGACCATTTCTTCCTCCATTCTTTCCTATTTCTTCACTCTGTTGTGTAAGCTTTTTCTTCTTTACATTTAGCTCTGTAATGTTTGCCCTTTTTCCCTGTGACAGTTTGCTCTTCTTATCTGTTCTTTTTTTTTTTTTTTCCATAAAATGTTCTATATTTTTTTTCCCCTCTCTGCACTCAGTCACACTGTGAGCGGCTGTAGTCTGGAGCAACGCCAGTACAAACAGCTTGGGCAAACCTGTTTTCAGATCAGGGTCCATAAGAGCACTTCTCCCCTGCTTGCTCACAAGTGTGTGTGCGTGTGTGTGATGCACTCACATGACTAAGTCCAGGACACTGTGCCATTGGTCTACGAGGTCAGCATGTATTTCCTCAATCTTATTTGAACAGGGCAGCTTCAAGTGACCAAACAAATACACACATTTTCCCTTTTTTACTGGGTTTTTGTTTGCATATTCTACCATCAGGAAACATCTCACACACATACGGTATTAATCGGCTGTATTATTAATAATTGCTCTGAGGCATGCTCATTAGCTACGGTAGTGAAAAAACAGCAGTATCAGCAGCACACAATAACCAATCTATATAAAGAGCAATTCCTATATCAATAGGAAGCTGGTGAGGGATCGTGGCCTTGTTACACTACAGTGAGTCATAGAGGAGACAATGCAAAACTCCTTTTACATTAGTAGTGCTAAACTGAGCTAAGTTAAAGTTTAATTAGATTTTGAACTTGATTTTTTGATGTTTCATCTCTCACATCAGGCCCAATTCAGCGGCCAATGTTTTTGATTAATACCAGCAAATATAAGTAGACTACAAGATATTTTGAATGTCTCTACAAGGGGATTTTTACAGAGTAGCTACAAAAGCTCAGATGTTGGCACTCTCCTCTTTCCCTGGCGATAATTCTGCCTCTCAATCAACCTGTTTCCTCTATTGTAGGAATAATGATAGAAGTAGATGAATGTGGCTCAGGAGAGTACTAATCGCATGGATCAATCTGCAGCTCGTCTCTGAATCTAGACCTGCATCTGTGCTCCTGAAAAGAGGGATTGCTGTTGTTAATGCAAAAAGAAAAAAAAAAAAAAAAGAAAAGATGCGCAGATGTCACTCAAGCTGCTAAAAAAACCACCTCCAACAACGGTGAGTCATCGCATCAAACTCCCTGACTCCGGAGGAGGAGCGTGAGAGAGAAAGAGGAAGTGAGACTGTCACATCATCATCCACTACCTCAACTCCTGCACAAGATTTTGATTACTATTTGTAATAATATACTCACAGCTTTCTTCTCCTGCTCTGAAGTCGGAGCTTATGGTTTTCCTAACATGCCAACCCAGAGGCAAACACAACCCACAAACTAAGAGAAGAAGCTTTCCTCACACAGAAACCAACAGAGGTGTTACATCTTGTTTCGGGAAACTGACCTGGCGAACACAACAACTGCTGCACTTTCTCAGCAGGACAGTGGGCAGCTTATGCAAGCAGAGCTTCACTTTCAACAGCAGCTGTTCTCGAATGCTACTTCACAATCCCATCTTGTGTTTGTGTATCCATGTATTCATTATTGGCACAGGGCAGAATGAGCACAGGATCATAATTGTGTGCAGCCACTGGTGCTGTGAGTGATTTCAGGAGGAGTTGTCCTCTTCAGTAGAGTGGAGTTACCACAATGCGGTACTGTTCAGCTACTTGCTGATATGAGCTTTCCTGTTATCCATTTTCACCTTAGCAATACTAAAATATGGAGGGGTCGCAGAGAGGAATCAATAATGTGTTTCTAGTGGGAATCAGAGTCTGTGATGAGAGAGGTTTGTATTTCAACAGACCAGACCAGGGTGAAACTCCAGCCCAGTCTAGTCTCTGTGGGAATGAAGCTGAATACTCCCTATTCATGGATGATACCCTCTCTCAGTCTTTCTTTCTCTGACTCTCTGTAATACATTAACTGTCTGTTGCCTACAGCAGACCTGAGATCTAGTTGAAGGAAAACTTCTGAGTACACAAATAGTTTGGATTTGTTTAGGTTTAAGTTTATTCCTCTATTGATCCCTCAAGTTGGGGAAATTTATCCTCTGCATTTTACCCACACCAAGTGAAATACACACACTCACACAAGCATGCACATGCACTAGAGACGCTGGGGCAGAGGGCTACCAAGTAAGGCACCCAGAGAGCTGGAGTGGAACTGTGCCTTTCTCAGGGGCACCACAGCCATGGTTGCAGAGGCGGGGGGCGGGCCACCTTCACCACCACCCATATCCATTGTGCTTGGTCGAGGAATCGCCCTGGAGATATCTGGGCGGTCCAAAGCCGCACTCTTAACTTGCTGCACCACGGCCGCTGCCAAAAGCATGCTGCATTGGCCGGGAATCGAACCCGGGCCTCCCGCGTGGCAGGCGAGAATTCTACCACTGAACCACCAATGCTCACATTATCCAGATCTGGAAACGTATGGAGTGAAGTCTGATGGCTTTTGTGTACAATCTGGCACACAAAGGAGAACCCGAAAAGAGGAAGAGATAGATGAAATAGATGGGACAGAGTGCACTGAAAAAACCTCTTACGTGTTACACAGTTATTTTTCTCATTGTTAATATAGGAATATTTACAGAGCATCTTTTAAAAAGCAGCTTATTTTAGTCCTCACTCTGGACCTGAAGAGTTCCACTATGCACATAAGGCAAAAACTAACGGGTCTTGAAAGTAAGACACACAGTCTGCATAGCGGAGCATAGACCACACTCTGGTGTGTGTGTGTGTGTGTGTGTGTGAGAGAGAGAGAGAGAAGAGAGAGGGACTGTGTGTGTATGCAGGCTAGTCTGCATGAGACAGAGGCTACCTACTGAGTCCCTGTTTAGTTTCCACCCCGTGCTCAGTTTCACTCTATTTCAGAGTTGGCTAATTAATCATGCATTATTGAGAGACAGATCCAGGGAGTGTAATAGCCTTCACTGCAGTCCCAGCACAATACAGAACCAGGTCTTAATGACTACTGTGTGTGTGTGTGGATCTGTGTGTATATATGTGTGTGGGGCACACAAGGTCAGGCAGACGGCAACTTTGAGTGTCTTTGATTTTCCTGGCTGTGTTCATCTGTTTAACGATGAGTTCCCCCAAACAAGACTACACTAAAACCATCAGCCAGAATCCATCATGTCACTGCCTGGCATTTCTACTCTATTCTGTTCAGCTCTATCCCCAGCTGTTACTATGATGCTCTTCTGCATCTCAGTGTAAACAATGTGTTTACAGTTTTTTGCTCACGCACATTTGCTTGTGATCAAACCCAGTGATTGCACTGACGTAAGAGAGATGTCTAATCCCTCTTCAGTGGCTTCCAGTGGGCCTCTGGTTAGCCAAAGTTAGCTGTCAGTGATGAGCAGCCTGGCAGTGCCACAAGTCACCTGTGCTTTCTGTTTCATATGCCTCCTTCATCTCTCTTTCTCTTTCTCTGCAGACACCAGGACAGACTGACAGACTGCCAATGTCCTGTCGTGCTCCCCCACACCACCCCCTCCCCTATTCCCGTCTCCCCCTGTAGATAACGTGGGCCGGAGCACACGTGCAGACAGAACTACGCTGCTGCCTCCCCTCCACTCTCCTCTGCCTCACACACACAGACCTGGTCTTTCTCCCTCCCTCTCTCTCTGCACACACATACACAAGTACACATGGGTTCTTGCCAGGATGAAGACCTTGCTTCAAGGGTTTAATCAGAAGCAAAGGGACTCTCGTCTGCAGGCAGCCGCTCTGAGAAATAACACATAAACCGAGCGGCAGTGAGGTGCAGCAGCCCACTTTGCAATCAGACAACATTTCGAATACTAATCAAACATGAGGAAGAAAATTTAACTGAAGTGATGCTGAGGAGCCATCTGCCCATTGATTAGCAGGACTTCACGGACATCACTCTCCTCTCTGATGGCAGACATGGCATGCATATCATAAATAATATTGATTCTGCTGTAAGACTGTTATTTTTAAGGGGAGGTGTCTTCCAATTTTAGCATCAAATTAGTATGAGCACTGTATGTTCAAGAAGCGTGCTGGTGGCTCTTTACACTGATTGGCTGGCAGCGTTTCTGGCTAGTTATTCCGGTCATGACATCACCCGGAGTGAGGAAAAGTTTGTTCAGATGATTCAGTTTCGTCACATCTAAAGGTGTCAGCATGCTTCAACAAAGCACTTGACCAATGGTCAAACAGCATCTCAAACAATTTTCTCCCCAGAGCTGTGACTGTCAATTTTTTGGCACTTTCTGAAACCTACAATCCAACAAGCGCACAACCTTCCCACAGCAATAAATAGAAATAGAAATAGAAATAGAAATATTATCTGACCATGTTTCTGCTCATGTTCCTGTCCCTATAAGACTTTGTTGTTGTAATGTTGCTGAATTCCCAGATCTCAGCAATTACTTTGAGGAGTGCAATGTTATCCTGACTGTTAGAAATGATGAACAAAAATACAAAAATAAACTGCAGAATAAAGCAGAATCAGAGTTTAAATATAACCTTCACACTTCCTCTCACAAATGATCCTTATTTCCACTAGAAATTTCCCACTATTTTCCAAGCTGTGTCTTTTAAATGTCCTCACCAGTCTCACTTGTAATGCTTCATTATTTTAAAATGAGTTGACCTTTGACCCCCTGTGGCATATGATATCCCAAGCTCTCTTTCAGCCTCCAGCTCTCCGCCCTGGCTGTGTTTTTTTTCCCACTTAAGTACATTTATTCAGCTCTAAATCTGAGGTCAGGATAGTATTTAGAGAAATGTTGTGAAAGCCTCACCTGGCCTGACAGCATGCCAAGGGCATGCAGCCCTGCTCAGCTCAGGATAATCTGTGTTCAGGAGCCAAAAGGCAACAAAGTCAAGGCCACATAGAGCAAGAGAGAAAGAGCAAAGCAGCTCAGCTCATCTATAGGTCAGGCTCCAGTTACATGAGAGGTGAGCTCACTCAACAGTATTTCTGCCCCACTGCTCCTCATCGGAGGAAGTGGTCAAACAGATCACTGACAGAGGGAGTGACCCGGTAAACGTGAAACGTGACTAGCTAATAAACATGCTGGAGTGTTTGGCACAGCGATAGCCTGAGTGTGTAACGTGATACGTGTTTGGTTATTTCACAGTGGCTAATCGTAACCTCTGCTCTCAAGCTGAGGAGATTCATCACTTGAAGGGAGGAACCAACGGATTGCCCAATTTCAGAGCGTGAAGGAGGTGTTTGTTCTGTCTTTTAATAGCACAGAATGGAAGATGGGAAATCCTGATGATCAGCAGACTATTCTTGCCAGTGACCACTTGGGTTACAACACAAGATACCACTGACTGACCGCTGACATGCAAACGTCAGGCAGCTCCGACCTCAACCAGCCGCCTGAGCTTCTTACAAGACTGTAAAATATATTTTACAAGGACTTGAGCAATAAAGCTGCTCAGGTCGGAGGGCTGACTGGTAATCGTTCCTGTACAGCTGTGGGCAACACATCAGACATTAATGAGAATATGATTGATCACATGGAGGGTAATTGAAATTGATTAATCATTTGAGAGTTGGAACTTAATCTCTTCAGTCTCCAGGAGTTATAGAGGTTTACGAGCAGACAGCAGTGAGATTCTGCATTATCATGCATGCTGTAGGCAGCCCAACAGGCCAACAGGGCAGACTGTGCTCAATGCTAACAGAGACAGACCTGAGAGGCCCAGCCGTGACGGCTGATTTCCATTCCCCAGAGGATTAAAAAGTAGCGGGTTCTGATATTTGTCAACAGCCGTGAATTGTACCTGCAGGGAACACTTGATCTGATGGATAACATGCTCGGTGTAGACAGACCGGTGGCTGTTATCAGAAGTTGCGTAATTTGTTGTTGCATGCTAAAACTTGAAGATTTGAGTGATAAACATTCACAGGCAGACATGTATGCACACCCACAACATCTGGCTCATCTGGCTCAGGATGCACACTTTGACAGGAAGTGGATTAGGGCACCAGTTGGCCCGATGAGGACAAGCCCACAGAGAATATCTATAATCTGCACATCCACAGATCTAATGGAGATGGTGGCAGCGGCCTGCAGTCGCTCTAAGAGAACGGAATGAGGCAGCCAGCTGTTGTGGAGACACAGCCAGACCACAGGTCTGCTAAAGAGTTTATTTAGCACTCTGATTGCATTAGACAGATAGGACACTAATGCAGCAGGTATCTCTTCACAGTAATTTGTTCCAGTTTCATGACATCAAGTGATAGCACACTATGAACATATGTTACCTGTGTGCAAACTGTAATAGCGGGCGGCGATGTTAAAAGTCCTCTTGGACTGTTTGAGCATCCATTTGCATTTTAGAGTTGCTGTGTTCTCTCAGTCCCAGTCTCCTGGCACATGATCGCACCATGGCTAAAATAAACCATCTGAAAGCTCTGAGGCTTATAGGCCTTCTGTCGCTCACATATTAGGTGGGCAGAGGAAGCTTGACTTTTAAAGATAATTCCTTTCCAATTTGGCTACAGCGAAAACCTCTTACCTAAATGAAAAATATTTTGAGAGAGAATGAGATAGTGAGAGAAAATATGAAATAGGCAGAGGCAGGGAGAGGTTATGCAATCCCATACTGTGATTAGCAGAGCTGATGTTCAGCATTTTTTATTTGCATGGTCACACTTACTGTCCTTTGAAAGATGATTTGGGTTTATCACAACTTATGTGTCATTTTTGTAGTTTGTAATGTTGTACTCACTAAAGTAACTAAAGTTGAGATCAGGGAGCTGAACATCCCTAAAAAGAAGGGAAACAGGAAAGAAACAGGAGCTGACAGACAATTAGACAGGTTGTAAAGAAGCTCACAATTTAGCCAAATTATCTAAGCCACTTTGTTTGGAGGTAAAACACAGGAATCATCACACAGGAAAACAGGCTGAGCTGACAACTATAAGTATGTGGCATGATGAGTACTATAGGACAAAGCTCATCCAGGAGTCACAGTTTTGATAAGAACTTCATTGTTCACCTTTAATTGTCTCTTCCAAATAACTTTGGCTAAACAGGGGTATTGTTTGCAACCTGAATGATTATCTGACCACTCATGTCTTTGCCCAGTCTGACCTCTTTTAAAGAAACTGTGAAATTAAGAAAGACGTTTTGTGTTCTGCGTTAGATGTCCAGTTATCTCATGGTACTGTACATACCAAAGAAGAAATCAAAATCAAAATACCTCTCCTTTTCTGTCAGTGTTGGAGTAGTTTTGATGACTCATTTGAAGTTGGGGGCGTACATAAATGAATCCATTCAAATGTGATTTGGGGCAACTAGCTCACCCACACTTGACCAATAGCTTGTGGGTCGTAGTAGCAGGCAGAGTGGTATCATAGCAGCAGGGATGTGTTAGTTTGTGTGTTCATTCCCAGATCTACAAATGAACTCAGTGGGGATATTGTTATTGCCACTGAATGAAACTCTTTCTGCATCTCTGAAATTTCATATTCAAGAGCCAAGTTATAATATGCAGGAATTATCCTATGTCAAGGTTCAGACAGGGCTTCATCCAACAAGCACAGAATCACATCACAAAACACAAAGCTGTGTTCTTATTTTTCCTTCCACTCACATATTTTTGCATAAATGCAATAGTGCCCACATTTCTGAAATCATCTCCCTCTGTCACTTCCCCTAGTAAGTCACTGTGACACTACTGTTTTTGTCATTTCCCTACAAGCATGTTCCTCAAAAAAGGATTCTCTCCCCACATCACACTCATGTCCCAGTTTTAATGTTATCCCCACTGCTGCATTTTAGCCCCAAATCTTGCTTTGACACACCACTCTCCCACATATACAAACATTTCCTGATGGAAACAGCCCACAAAAATGTTTCTACCATCACAGATGAATCAAAAAAAAATTTTTTAGCTTTTTTATTTTGTAAGAACAGTAATAGAAATGTCCTAGCGCACATTAGCTCAGAGGTTTTCAAACGTCCACATATATTTGATCTGTTCTTCCACCAGCACATTTAATCGCAAGAAAAATCGAGCCTTTATCAGCTGGATAAGATCTGCTGTGTAGCAGGGGTCCCAAGGACAGGAAATGACTTTGAAAACATGCATTTTTTTTAAATAATACTGTGCCCAGTAATGCTGATTTCAACAAGTTTCATTTAAATGCAATATACCGCTGTCCCTGTCAAAAAACTCCTGCAATCACACAGCATGAGCAGTCAGGCTTGTGGCTCATTAGCCCTTCAGGTTATAAAATTAGCAGAAATTACTGTTCTTTTCAGCTGTTTCAACTTTAAGGACTCTTAGAAACAAGTTTTACAGTTTTAGCATTTATTACTTGTGTTACTATACCATCAATTCTCCCTAAAATTCTCTTCCCTAAAGTTTTCTCAGTTTCTCCCAGTTGTGATTCGAGGGGTGTGTGAGTTTGGAGCCGCTGTGGCAGAGAAGTATGAACTGACTGTTGGGTGTTCGCCTGAATACATAAGAGATGTTAAAGGTAGCCTCTGCTGACTTGGTTTTCATCAATAATTCTCAAGTTTTCAAGTTCAAGTTTCATCCACTGTATAAAAATGTAGTGAGACGTGGTGAGAAGAAGCAGGAGCCCAGCTGTAGAGACACAAGGTGAGCTAAAGTTTGATTACATTATTCTGAATTTTAGGTTTATTATTATTATTTTCTTTTATTTGTGGAATTTCCTTCTGACCATATAAATTTATCAGCTGATCAAGCTGTCCAACGAAAGTGGGTGTTAATTTTGAGATGCTGCCTGAATTAAAAGATTGAGGATTGTTGTTGCATGTTGGCGGAATATTATACAACACAGTAAGAGATAGCATGCAGCGGGCGGATTTCAGGCACAGCTATCAGAAGTACTTTCCAACCCTCTGTGGTTTTACCTACAGTGTCACTAATGAAATTAGGTCAGTCTCCGAGTGCCACCTCCAAATACCAGAAATATTTGCTGGCTCATGGTTTGAGAAAACAACACTGGGCTCCCTGGAGGCTGTGAGTGAAGCTCTGTCTCGTCCCAGAGGTTCACAAACAGTCTGATTCAGGCTGACAGCCTTCTGTGGAAGTGGTCTGAGGAAAAAAGAGTGCAGCAACAAGGTGAATCATGAATGTGACAAGGCCCTGTAAGGATAAGTAAATGATGAAATGGCAATATTCCCTTTTCCCCAGCCTGTCTGTGAAGGCCACGCTGTAATTGGATGAGCAGAACGCACTTGAAGAAATCTTCCTTCTGATAGAAATGTGGATGGTGACTTCAAAGAGATGTCACCTAATTTAAACTGGATGTCAGCGACAGACATAAAACAAAGGCTGCTTATTTTATGCTGTGGAAATTTCTTTGACAGTTTTCTTTCCACCTGTAAAAAGTAATGAAGCCAGCTCCTTTACAAGATTTTTCTACCATATATGCAAATGGTTTTGATCTACAAAGGGACCACTGACCCATGAATAAAGTCTTAATGAGGAGTGTTGTGTGTTTTCAATGTCATTACCGATTTTCAGACTGATTAGTCTAAAAAACAAAAAGTGTATTTTTTATTTCACTAACAACATCATACTTTCAAACCACTCAGATTAAAGCAAAGTTTGTATCCAAGAACCATTAAAATAAAATTAGTCATCAATTCCTCACTTCTCACCATGGAGAAACCTAATTAATCTGGATTTGGGGAAAGTAGTGTCATGCAAAAGTTATAACAAGCGACCAGCTCAGGACTGGTAGCAGCCTGTCAGCTGCAAGCTTCCAACTAACAAGAGAGTCAGCAGGGCTGGCCAGCAGCAGCTGATGCTAACTAAAGCTGAGCGCCTATAAAAATGACCTGCTCAACAAGCAACAGGTGATACAGATGACATCCAAAATAAAATCACCAGTAATAGCCTACAAATACAAGTAAACAACAAGACTTCATGCTTCCTAATGGCAAGCCCTGCTACAGTTACATGCTCAACAAAGTGTGACAACATTTACAGCCAAAACGAAACAACCTGCTCTTCAGGATTCTGCAGTGAACACCATCAGTGCTCAGTTGTTGTGCATGTCACGTCAGTCACTCCTGTCGATGTCGCTCTGATGTGACCATGGGGCCATGGGGCAAAAATGAGTTTTGAAAGAGTGCTGCACTGATTTAACATTGTACACAAAATGTATTTATCTTTCTAGTCAAAACTCGGTGCCTACATTGCCCATTATGCAACTTGGTTGCTGACAGTTTGGTTGGAGATTCACGTATGCTGTGCTGGTCATAGCTAATGCTTCTAGCCCCAAGCAGAGATGAGGGTCACTTCTCTCTTCTGCTGGCATCAGCATGCTGACGTGCTCACAGTGCTAATGCTGACATGCTGATGTTTACCATGTATAATTATTACTATGTTCACCATCTTAGTTTTGGGTGTCAGAATGCTGCCATTTGCTAATGTAAAAAAAAAAAAAAAACAACACACAAAGTACAACCGAGGCTGACAGGAATGTCAATGGTTTAACAGGCATTAGATCATAAACCAAAAGCTTCGACATTTGCATGGCTGCAAGAAAATTTAGGGGATCATCAGAGTAATTACAATTCATCCTGAGAGGAACATGAACGTCTTGAATCCATCCAATAACTTTAAGACATTTCCAAACATTGACAATTTGCCTTCTAGCACAACTGAAAGGGAGATTTATGAAATTTTACTGCACCCCAGTGTTAAAGAAAGAATTTTAACTTTTAAAATTAGTCATTAGTAGAACATTTATTCCAGTTTGTCCAGTTTGGGAGGACTGACCCAGTAATCCCTCACCTCGCTGACGCAGTATATTTGAAGATCTGTAGAAGTGGGTCACAGTCATTTTTAGAGTCACAGATGTTCTCCTGACCTCTGACCTCAGGGTGCATGTCTCAGACACTCTGATCTTTACCAAGCCATAAATCACATTAAGTTAGAAACCCAAAACGCCGACCGTGTTAGGATTAGGCAGTGACCCTCTCCTCTTTTCCCTTGCGTCTCCTGTGTTTTCCCTTCTTCAGTGTGTGTGGTTTGTCTGCTTGGCCTGTCTGTCCTGTGTGTGTGTGTGTGTGTGTGTGTCTTGTCTTGGTTTGTGGGGATATCAAGCCTTTCAGCTCCTCAAAATCAAAAATAGACCACTTGAGCAGCCACAACTGGAACAAGCACATTAAGGAAAGGTGATGACGATGACTTGTAAGCATGGTAACTCTCTCCCGACCAATTCACAGTACGTGGACTCCCACACAAACAAAATCCAGCCAGTCGCAAATCCCCTGCCGCTCACACACTCACAAACACATCCTGTTTGTGTAAACACCATACACCTCATCAGTGTGGCATTATATCCATAAAAGTACACATTAGCACATGAATGGGCATTAAAACAGGTGAATTAGAGCCCCGTCATGCTTTCAACATGTCCTCTTCCTTCTGTCTCTTCTATCATAAACTCAATGCCCTCCCTGAGCTCTCCGCTCTCTCTTTCTTTGTGATATGAAGGGATGAAAGCAACCAGGATGAAGGGAAAAAAAGCAAAAGCTCTTCCTGTGAGACTAGAAAAGGACAAGCCTCAATGAGGAGAGCGAATGTGTCACAGGTGTTTGTGCTCTTGTGACGTGGCTGTGCAAGGACAAGATCTGACTATGTTTTTACCTCAGCCCTGCAGGGCTCAGTGGAACGAGGAAGGGGGAGGGAAAAAAAGCGAGGGAAAGTGAAGAAAAAAGAGGTTGGGGAGGCGAGGTAGCATGGTAAATGAGAGCATAAATCATCTGAATGAGACACATGAGTCAGTAAGCAGAATTACGCTCTGAATCTTATCATCAGCAACTTAGCATGGTCACTGGTTGAGGAGGTGCTACTGCATGAGTGGGTGGGTGTATCAACAAAGACTGGATTTCATGCTACAGTAACAGACCAGGCTAAGTCCAGCTTGTGTGGTGAGACAACCTGACAGAGAGAAGGTCTAAGGATGAGTCTGGTTTTGTGCAACCTGAGGTTTTTTTTTTGTTTGATTTTTTTTTTTTTTTTTTTGCAGTGTTGGCCACCATACGGATATAATCACACTGTACTTACCAGGTCAACTGCTGAGATCTGAGAACACAGGAAGATCTGTACAGTTCATTGTCTTGGTTCGCTCTCACCTCTCTCATCACCTTTGTTTTGATCCACAGCTCAGATATACTCTCTGTGCGTTACCTGCCCAGGATCAAACAGCAGAAAGACAAAGTTAGTAACTAACAGGTGAGCATAGTGGAGCATTTATCAGCTAAAGAGCCAAACATTACACTCAGGAGTTGGTGGAGACCAAGACAAAAAGAAAAGCAAAAAGAAGAAATACTGGACAATCATTCAGAAACATGGCTCCAAATAAATGCTAATGTTTTTATAGCTTGTTGCAATGCCCCCAGGTTGCCGATCTCCATGCGGAGTTTGGTTGGGTGTACAGGGGAGGCCAATGTTTGCGCGTAATTTTTATTTATTTTTTTTAAACCATGGCCACAACTTTCTTAAACTTTTACCAAGTGGCTTTAGTTGGCTAAAATTAACCAAACCAAAAATGGTGGCAGGTCAGAAAAAAAGTCAATTTTGAAGGTGATGAAAAACAACCCGTTTTGTCATTTAGATTGGAGGACTTGACCTTGTTGACTTAACTGTATCTCAGCAATTTTGCCTAGCGTTATCTTAACCAAAATGAAAGCCAAAACTAATAAAATAAAATCCAAGTTCCCAGTAAACATGGTCCAATAAAGCAGTTATCCTTTAAAGATAAAGACAGAAGGAGAGGGATCAGTGAAATGGAGAACAGAATGAGGCAGCATGTGTGTGTTTGTGCAGTATGTGTGTTTGTGTGTGTGGAAGGGAAATTCAGTCAACCATATCTGACCCTTAGCAACTGTCCCCACCAGAGACAAGTGCTCTCCCTGTCAGCCAGTGTAATCCTCAGCCTGTGGGAAGAGTGGATACCACGCTCGCCCCGGCGTTATAACTTTGTGACCTGGAACTTTTTGATTGACCTCGGGGGGATTTGGGATTAAAGTGGGGGGATAATGTGTGCTGGGAGGCTGAGGAGGATATGTGTGTGTGGTGTGTGTGTGTGTGTGTGTGTGTGTGTGTGTGTGTGTTGTGGGGGTGATCTGGGTGTTAAGGTAATCCAGCTGGAATCTGTATTTAAAGCCCGGGTGGATACATGTTGATGGCCAAGCAGTGACGGACGGACAGAGAGAGACGATTGTGGCCATGTGGAAATATTAAGTCAGAAGTTATGTAAGAGCTACATGAACGTACACATCATCCCACTATCTCTGTCTCTCACTTTCTTTCTCCCTCCCTCTCTCACACTCCTACATGTGCAACAGTATGCAGGACCTGAAGCGCTGTGAGAGGTTAATATATTATGACCGATCACCATTCCAACCTACACATAAACCTCAAATAGACTCTGGACTTCTAGCATGTGAATGTTCCAAGAAACACAGCCGAATGGACGCTATAAGCCTCAGAAAGCTCTCATCATATGGCTGCCTTCTGCATGAAAGTTGCACACATATTGAACACATTCTTGTTTTGTTACATGTTAATTCTCTCACGAAGGATTTTTGGTCAAAAGGACATTTTTCACCGATGTCCTGGTCACTCACAGGTGAACGACATAGAAGGAGAACCAACAAATGGTTAAACCAGTTTCCTAACGGTCAATACACTGCAAAAAGGGTCATTCACAAAAGTCAGAAATTGGGTTTGTCGCACTAGTATTCCAAACATTTGTTAAGAGAAATTTTGTTTGAACAAGTATTTTTTTTTCATATCCACAATGAATGAAATTGCCATGTATAATGTGAAAGGGGTCACTAACAGTAAGGAATGATCACCCAGCTCTGCAGTTCTGCTGAGCTCTACAGGTTTTACAGGTTTTTGGATTCACAGCTGATATTTAGGTTTTGGATAACGGCCAGTGGCACAAGAAAAGAATCGTCATAAAGTCAGTGACACAGCAATATCTACCTGACGCTTCCTAACATTAGTATTAGCCACCAGTATCCAGTACTTACTTCTGCCCTGTGTCCATGTGCCAACTTTCTGTGTCTGTGCCTTGTGTTTTCTCCTCCTGGATATACCTTGGTTGTCTCTTTATCCAGAGTGAGGAGTTTTTAGGAGGATTTTTAGTGATTTCAGATTCTTTTTCCTGACCCTGGACTTTCAGCCAGTGAGAGTTTGAGTTTGATTAAAGGACTTTAATTCAAGGAACAGTCTGTCTTGAGGTTTCTGCATTTGAGTCCTCTCTCCTTCATGTTCCTGGCTGCACAGCAGTGAATTATATCAGAAATGTTATTAAACCCTGTTTAATAAATCATATTAGCAGATATTTTTTGTATGATATTAGCACATTTCTTTGAATTACACAGAAATGTTGGATAGTCTTGCTGCATGTAGATTTTATACTTCTACTACAATCTACTTCACTGAATACTTCACTGAACACCAGAAATGGCAGGGTCAGCATCAAAAGCAGGAAACTTTGCAGCGGAATCTGACATTCAAAAATCCTTATTTGTTTCCAGGATTATTTTCCGATACTTCCTTGACACAAAGAGGTTGACTAGCATGAGGGGAGAACAAACAGATGGCTGGTTTTTGTTGGGTCCATCATCTCTCCCACAATCCTTCGTAATTTAAACTAATTGAACAAAATAACCCTAGCTTTGAATGTACCTACTGAGCTAGTGACTGCAAGTTCGTAACCATCAGCAGCCAATAGTGTGGAGGAGGAGGGGGGGTTACATGCCACTTAGCACAGCAGCCTAATGACACTCTGAGCCTCTTACACAAGTCCATTAGTGAGCTTGTGCACACACAAACACACACATACATACGGATTAGGTGTCGTCACACCAAACGGCAGCCGGAATGTGGACAGGGTTGCCTCACATGAGGTGGCTCAAATTAGGAAAGGAAATGAGAAGGGAAGTCAGGTGGGGGCTGCGGCTGAAAGGTCAAAGCTGCGAGAGAAGCCCTCACCATAGACATCATATATATATATATATACATACACACACACACACACACACATACACACACACAGAGTTGGTCACACTTTCAAATCTTATCTTTGGTTCTGCAATCATGGGCCTCAGTGGTCTCACCGTGTTAATAAACTTAGCAAAGAATAGCCCCTGTCTGAGCTGATAGGAGATTGATTGCAGCTTTTGTCCCTCAGCTCTTTACAATGCTTGATATCTGCTTGTGTATTCAGCAGCAGTTCCTCTTTCTCCATTCTGTCTTTGACCAAGGTGAAACATGTCTTGATGGGATTTTCTGTCTGTCTGTGAGAGAAGAGACATTGAGTTGGCTTGTTTGCTCAGCTGAGCGGTGTGTATGCAGCCCTGTGGATGAAGAGACATTCGGCACAGAGCAGGGGAACAATACTGTAGCAGCAGGTGGAATTTGCCTCAAACTCTGTGTCAGATGATAAAGTAAAATCTACGCTGCACTTTCCACACTGCCATCTCTGTGATTTACTGCATTCACCTTTGGGTGCCAGAGTTATTCTGTCAAGACGTCTCATTCCATCCTCCTCTCACAGAAAAATGACTGCTCTCGGCTCACTCCACTTCTCTCAAACTCTCACTGAAATCTCCATCATCTTTCTTGTCTAACACATTGTTCTTTCATGATTGTTCTCATGGAAATATTTCAAGGCATTAAAGCCACGATTATGTTGCTGATCTTGGAATGAAATTAAATTAGCTTTTGTTATGTATCACTGGAAATGCCAATGGGTGGAGAAAATTGATTATTTTATTTATTATAGATAGCCCATAGTGGTCCAAAGTAGGCAACTATCCCAGGATCCCAGACCCTCAAGGGCCAGAATGCCCCCAGTTTGTGAAAATTTAATTAGATTCAATTCATTTCATAATTCTGTTTAAACCCCTAAAGCACAATATGAACTGAAATTATAACGGCTTTAAAGAAAGACATCATTTTGAGGCTCTGTATTGTAGATGGGCCAGAGTAAAAACTTAGTTTTATGGTCTTTATAATTTAAGGTTATACTGTTATATTCTTTCAAGGTGTCGTTTCCTGAGCAAATCTGTGCTGAATCAAACTCCAAAAAAATTATTAATAATCACTAACTAATATACAAATAATATACAAACAGAAACAGGGGGGTCAACAGGGGCCCAGATCTCTCACTTTCTCTTGCTTTGGTTGCAGCCCTAAATATAAACTTAACTTAGCACTGATGCTAAGGGACAAACGGGGGACAAAATCCCATAGAACTGAAAACATTTAAACCTCTCCTTTTATTATGCATCAAGATACATAGTATCTATTTGGTATATATGTATGTATGTATACATACATACATATACATACATACATACATATTTGGTATATATGTATGTATATGGTATGTATCTTAACTACCAGGCTACAAGAATGGACATATAGAAGCATGTGAGTTTAAAAATGTTAGTTGAAAGAAACGTGAACTGTGTTTGACATTGAAAGAGAATGTGGATACTGTATGGGATGGAGGCCTGTGCAGTCTGTTTTGCCCTGTTTTCTCTGACCTGCTATATAAACAGAATGGTTGTTGGAGGCGAGGAGGGTCCCTGATGCCAGAGGAGGAGGAGGAGGAGGAGGAGGGGGGACTCCTGGAGGACTGCGCAAGCCCATCTCATCTCTTAATTACTGTCATCCCTGAGACCCAGCCGGCTAATAACTGCCCCGCTACTGCAGCGGGCTGGAGACTCCACTGAGCACGAGCAGATGGAGGGAGAGAGTGAACCTCTCTGCTTCACAGCCAGCCAGAACAGATAGGGCTCAACTAGGCCTTTCTTGACCATCTGCACTAATATGCAAAGCACTGCTCATGCACACACACACACACACACACACACACACACACACACACACACACACACACACACACACACACACACACACACACACACACACACACACACACACACTTTATTTATGTAATAACATACAGGCCATGCTACACCCTCTTTGCAGTCACAGCTGATTTGTAAGACTATTTGTCATAATCATCACCTCTGAACACGTCCATTAGAGACACCCTTGTCACAGAGCCACCAACACGGATACCTGGTCGAGACAGTACAGTACATATGCTGCTGTCGGCTCAACAAAACAAGGACCAGTATTAGTATTAGACCTATTACTGTACTGTGCCATACATGGCTGGCCAGATAAAGTAGCACCCACACTGTAAATAGCAGTGCCTTACTGTAAATACACACAGCTTTATCCTGGTCAGTCCACGTAACCGCCTTGGCACTTCCCTTTCTGGGAACATATGGGCTGATGAGGATCAATGGCAGATATGGGCCAGTATTAGCATGGACACTAACGCGGCTAATCGCTCTAACTTTCTAAGATGTTCCCCTCTCTGCTGGGGACAAGCACACACACTAACACACACACACACAAGCCGACCTCAATCCTCAGTCTCTGGGCCTGTAGATCCAAGGGCACAGGTTTTATTTCAAGGCACTCTTGATCAAAGTCTGGCCTGAACATCATAGCAACCACAGTGTGGTTTTATAGTCAACTAGCGCCCCTTTCCCCCTCACGTCTCTGGCAAGATTGAGACACATTTATGTGGGGAGAGTCTGCCGGTGAGAGAGAAATACTGTGCAGAGCAGCGCAAACTGTGACTCTGCTCTGAAGGTTTTCATCTCTGTCAAAACACTATCCAGAATATTTACAATGTTGTGAACTTGATCCAAACTCTAAAAGGGAAAAGCTGTCAAAAATATGTGACAGTAAAACTTTGCTGAAAAAAAAAGCAAAGTGAACACAAAAACGTTTAAGGCAAATTTAATTAGGGATCATTAATCCTTGCTTTAAAATCGAGGGGGGGTGTTTTATGCTGTCTTCTCAGGAAATGCAAAACTACTGTTTGTTTTGACGCACTTTATATTCAAAGAGGATGAAACTGCAAACTTCACTGGGACTGCAGGTGGGACTGCAATGCTCTGAAGGTGTATCACTTCTTTTAAGAAGAATTTTGTTTAAAATAATGAGGACTGTTTGTCACATAGGACTGCAAGTAGTCTTAGTGTAATTTGTCCCCTCAAATTAGCAAAAGCTAATCCACCATCAAAAAAACAAAAAACAAAAACACTTCTACTTCTGCTCAGTCTTCACAAACTGGAAAAACTGGTTTCTTTGCCAGTGCAGGTTCATCTCTGCTTGTTATGCGTAGCCTTGATCAAACTGTCAAAATAATTCATAAGACCCTGGCAAGCAATTCCAATTGACAGAGCAGGTTTTATTTTTCCTTTCCAGTGTCAATCACGCCTGAGGACTTCACTGTTTGCTGTTTCAGCTGATGTCAGGTTAGGTCCTCTGTTTGTCTGCTGCGATTCCTCCAACTCACCATGTTCACCGTGTTCGCCATCAGGTAGTGTTGAGTGCATTGTAATTTAGTACTATGTTTTTCTTTTCTAAAGTCTAGTCTCCGTGGAAACTACTGCCTCTCATTTACATGCACATATGGTAATACTATTGGACTCAACAATGAGCAGAATTACAGGTGTTCTTACTTGGATTTTGGGGTTTGATTTTCACATCAACACACAGTTGTGCAGCTCTGAATATCCTGATGACAGTATGAAAACATGCTGCCAGCTGCTGTGCACTGCTGTAAAAAGTTGCCAGTACCTCTTGGTTATATTGAACTGAGCAGCTGCTGCAAACTGGACCGGACAGAAGTGTGCCTGATGGACATAAACTCGATTACAGCTCACCTCAGCCCACCTCACACATACATAAACAATGGCCCGTAAAAACAGCAGCAGCCCAGAGTTAATGCAGATAAGTCCCATTAACCTTTGTAGGCTCACACTCTCCATCTCTGCCTCTCTTTCTGTATCCCTGGGTCCACACTGTCCTTCACAGTCTTTCCATCTCTCTCATGAATGTTTGATGATGCTGCCAGCTGCTCTCTAAGTCTGAGGGCGGCACATGTTCTTGTTCACAAACACAGGCCCTGCATTGTTTTTGCCCTCAGTGGACTTGGACTGAAACAACAACAGCAGTACGCATGTGTGTACCATGGTAAAAAAAAATTTTAAAGGCACTTTTATGATAAGGGTTTTGTGGGGGGGGCAGGCAAAGACTGTGCTATTTTGGATGTATAGGAAAGCCATTGTTTTGTGTCCAAATGCAGCAAACAACAGTGCCTCAGCCATTTCAAAAATCTTTCACAAATGAAGTGTGGGCAACTTTCCCACCCACACAGATCGCCCTGACTGTGTTTTTGTATAAAGACATTTTATTTTCTACAGCCTTCCTCTTCTATTTTTCTTTTCGGTGTAGCATCCTTAATCATTAATTCCTCAGCGGCTGTTTGCCAATACCGATCGAATGGAGAGGTTAGGGAGGGGGCTGTTGACATACACAAAAACATTTCTAATGTGCGTCAGTAAGCTCAGCTACATAAAAAGACCAAAACAGTCCTCTCACTCTTTTTTTTTTCCAGCCTTGCACACAAACACACACCCTCAGCGAGAGCTTCCACCTATCCTGACACCCTGAAGATTTTCTGAAAGAGCCATATGTTTCCCTTGCGTCGTCACAGCAACAATCTCAGGACCATCATGCACTTCTCTCTTACCATGCAAATGAGGCAGAGATACAGAGCACTGGCCTGCAGACAGACAGGAGAGACTGACCGGCTGCCTAATGGGTTCACAATGTGGTAACAACTGAGCCAAGTGCAAAGTTTGAAAGTGAAATGCCCTATAGTTGTAGGATTATACACACAGCTGAAACTCTGTTTATATTAAAGTCATTTATTGAACTTTAGATTGTTTTTATAGTGTCAAGTACTCAGTACTTTTGTAGCCTTTTTAGCCACTCAAAACGCTTTTACACTCGTCCATTCATACAGTGCTTTTTTTTTCTTAACATATAGCACTTTAACTAACACACACATATTCACATATTGGGGTTCAGTATCTTGCCCAAGGACACTTTGACATGCGTATGGGAGGAGCTGAGGCTCAAACCACTGGCCTTCTGATCAGTGAACAACCCGCTGTGCCTCTTGAACGACAGCCGCCCCATGTGAGTAGCATACTTAGGCCTTTATAAGTGAGTTTAATACTCACTTATAATGTTATGATCGTTCACGTTTATGAAAGATCATAACATTTTTTTATTATCTTTTTTTTGGGGAGTGCTACATACATATGTGTGTATGTGTATATATATGTATATGTATATGTATATATACATGTACATAAACCTGCTCCATGACATACGTATTTCAGAAACCACAGGGAAGAGAGCTAAGGATGGAAGCCTGTGAAATCCCTGTTTTACTCACTGTTCAGGCTTTGAAAGTTAGGAACTGTGTCTACAAAGGCTTTGTTATTTGTTTTCACAGTGCTCTGCACTCAGCAATAAAATTAAATGCATATAAGAATGTAGAATATAGAAAATGTAGAATCATATAATAATATGATTATCCTCATCCACAGACCAGTTTTGCTCATCATTATCCCTTTTTTTCATTCTCTCACACTAAGCTGCTTTAGATGTGATATGTCTACAATGCCTAAGAATTTCTGGGGTGGAAAAAGGCTCCTCAATTATATTTACAAAAAGAATACTGGACATGAAAACAAGGTGGCAGCATTTGCCAATTTGTGGAGCTGAAAGGAAAAGTGATACAATGACTGCTTCAACAAATAATGTTTGCTTTTGAAAGGAGAAACAAGTCCAGAGTTATATATTACTTTATGTTTTGTAGTTGATAATAGTCTAATAAGTGTTTGAGGGTATAGGCTATGAGGCAACCTCACCCAGTCCTTTCTGTCACCCTTCCATCTCTTCTCCTCCTACTGCCCCCCCCCCCCCCCACCCCACCCCGCCCGCTCCTCTTCTCCACCAACACTGTCCAGGCAGCATGCAGACAGAACTGGGTCATGGCGAACCTGAGGCCAGTGTCTCCCATTACTTTATCTCCAGAGTCAGGACCTCAGGTACACATAAATGCTGACTTTAGGGCCCGATCATGGTTCAGCAGCACATCTTTCCATCTCTGGGAAAGCGATTGAATAGTGGTTCAAAATACTTTTTTGGGCTCAGTGTGTTTATGTGGGTCATAGCTGTGCAGAGCATTTGCTGTGTACTGTGGACACTCTGTTAGTGACAGATTCGAAGTGCCAAAACTAACAACACTTTTCTGCCTCAAAACTAATGTTGAAGGTTATTTCCATTTTCAGTCGCCTAAAACCAAAACAATGAGGAAAAAAAAGAGGCAAAAAACTGAGGAGAAGTGCAAAGTCAGGTGACAATTCTCTGTGGGTTCAACACTGCAAGGTGATTATACTAATTATTGCACCATTAAATGCAACTCAGAAAACCATAATAGAGCGTTACATTTTCTTTCATAACTGAATAGCTTTGTTAGAAAGCCCACATCATCGTACCATAAGTTCACTTGTTTATGGCATTATAAATTCAGTTTGTTACACATTCATTCATATATTACACATTGTAATATACTCTGTCCCATTTCAGTGAACTCACCGGAGCAGTTTACATACTGACCTTGAATGCACCTCGGTTGCGGCCTTACAATCTAGTGTTGAGACGTTTGGTTGGCTTTCTCAGAGGAACACTGAACATCCTGGAGCCCCATCTCCTGTTTAACCTTAAATGACAGATTGTGTATTTGTCAGCATCTAGACTATATCGTAGTATCAACTGCATCAAATGTGTGAGCTATGAACCTGTATCTCTGTATGTAGATGTGTAAAAGAAAATGTGGATGTGTAGAAGAAGCTGTATCTCAATTAATGCGCTTGTCGTTCACTACTATTTTTGTATGCCTTATACTATAAAGTATATAATAATATAAAATAGGTCAAATATTAACAAAAACATTTTGTGTGTGTGTATATATATTTTTATAATTCATTCAGGTCTGTCTGCTGATAAAAAGAAATAAAATCTCCCTCTGCTCTTTTTCTCAAGAGCCCATATTACTTACAGATTCTCAGGCTGCCCAGTGCATGCTGGGATAGCTGCCTGAATCTTAGCAATAAGTAAGTATAAGAAGCTGCTGAAATCATGCTGCTGTATGACTGCAGGCACTATTAAGTAAAGTCTATCTTCCCCCCCCCCCCCCCCCCCCCCCCCCACCCCCTGCATGCTGGACAATGCAAAACACATTCATGTGTAAGAGGCTTCCAGTCAGGAGTGCTGTACACTGGAGCCCCAGTGCTGCCTAAAGTAAGGTGATAGTTGTTGCTATCGCAATGATCTCAAACTAACACAGATATGAGTTCACATCATATCCACAAGGTTCATTTCATTCTAGAATTACAAGTATGATAAGGAAAAAGTTCTTTTCTAAACATAACATAACCTGGTTTCAAACAGTATTTACATTTTCACTTTTAGGATAAGAACTAAATGATTTCTTTGAATTTGCTGGGGTGAAAAGAGGTGAAAGCAGTGGGCAGGAGAATGAAGGGCAGAAGGCATGAAGAGCCAGACAGGAAGGTCAGGTACACACACACACACACGTTGGCTGACTTTAAGAGAGAACTTTTTTTCTTCTCTTCTGTCCCAACTCCCTACACAGCAGTGCTCCCTGCAGGCCACATCCACACTTCAGTGTGAAGGAAAAGACCATGGACACCACACACCATCATCAGAGAGCCTTTGAGGACACTGAATACCAAACAAAGCAGGAAAATAATATAGCAATATTATACTATATATTATATAATAATATTATACTATTTATTATAATATAATAGTGTGCAGATTTTATTTTATTTATTTTTTATTTCACCTTAACTGCTTCAAAGCCAGACGTCATGAAGGGTGTATGTTGTGGGTCGCTGCACTGGCTCTGTGTATCTGTGGCAGCGTACAGCGCTGTATACAGCAGAGTTAAAGATGCTTTGACTTTAGAGACAAGTCAAATCACATTCTTTTACAGGCTATCCTCTGGAGAATATTATTAAAACTGCTTGCATTTCACACAGACACACACAACCACTAAATACAGTCATTACATATGTTGGGTGTTAGCAACATTTCCTAAAATGCTCAGATCTGACAATAAATAATTGTTAGAAAGGAATCAGTATATTAATCCTGATACATTACATCTTTTAATCATAATAAACCCGAGTCTAGAGGAAAACAAACACAAGTAAACTATAAATGTTTTTTTTTTGTTTTTTTTATTTATTTTAATTTTTTTTTTTGGGGTGGGAACCGGAGCACCCGGAGAAAACCCACACTAAAGGGGAAGAGAGTGTTGGGGTGGGATGTGGGGTGTGTTGGGGGGGGGGGGGGGTGGGAACCGGAGCACCCGGAGAAAACCCACACTAAAGGGGAAGAGAGTGTTGGGGTGTGGGGTGTGTTGGAGGGGTGTGGGAACCGGAGCACCCGGAGAAAACCCACACTAAAGGGGAAGAGAGTGTTGGGGTGGGATGTGGGGGTGTGTTGGGGGGGGGGGGGGGGGGGGTTGTGGGAACCGGAGCACCCGGAGAAAACCCACACTAAAGGGGAAGAGAGTGTTGGGGTGGGGTATGGGGTGTGTTGGGGGTGGGGGTGGGGGGGGGTGGGGCGTTTCTTGATGCACCGCCGGAAGGGTTTTGTTAAAGCGGAGAAGAACCTGGCAGCTCGGGACTTCCTCTTTGGAAGACGGTCAAGGAGGGCACTCAGATGGAATTCTAGATACTTTGCAACAGCATCTTCAAAATCTGTGTCTTCTGATGCGATTGCAGCCTCTAGTATTTCATCTGGAGAGCCAAACTCCTTTTGGAGGTCTTTTATCACAGCTTTGTTAATTTTTTTCATGTTCTTAAGGATTTTTCTGACCTTACGGTCACAGGTGCCAATCTCGTCCAGTACCTCATTTGACAGTTGCTCAGTTATGTTATTTATATTTACCGTCTGAAAAAACTCTTTGCTTTTCCCCTGGGATTTGCTGGCAATCCTATAGAGAAGAGCAGTGATGAGGATGTCTAACACAGTCTCTGGTAGAGAAGAGGACCGATTAACTGGCACAGAATCCTTATTTTCCTGTTGTTCGATTGATGCTGGACTGAACTCACAGGGGACTGGTCTAGGCTCAGAAGATGTTCCAGGAAGATGTTCGCTTGAAGCACCCACCAATATGATCACAAGACTGCTGGAGCTTTCACTGTCTGAAGCTTCATTATCATGTGATGCATCATCAAGTGGTGCACAAACAAAGGGTTCTGCAGTCAGGCTGTAGCTGGTTTCAGGGGGCTCTGGCCCGATGTCTTCCACTGGTACATTCAGCTTGTCTGTGATCAGGTGAACGATGTCATCTAGCGCACCGGACACCTTCTCACTGTGACTCGCTGCTACTGTAGGCTCCCATTCTATCCAGAGAAGCCCCTGCTGCAGTAACTTTTCTGCTTCATTGTCTACCATGGCAACAACTTGTGGAGAAAGGTGTTGCTCAGTGGCATGCACCGTCCTCACATCTGATGAAATGATAGAGTCTGAGAGGCATTTGTTCTCTGCATCCAAGGACATCTCATGTGTCTGAGTAGCCATGACATGATCTAATATGTTCTGGACGAGTCTCTCTGAAATTTTTCTGAGCTCGTCACTTGATTTAATTTGTTCCAATTCGTTTGTTTTGCTGGTATGTTCCAGGCTGACCATTTTGTCAAACAAGTCACCAAACTCACATGTTATGATGTCAGAAGTAACCAGGTTTGATGTACTTGTTTCCGGAGTGGCAATACCAGGTGTATGTCTGGGTGACTGTGGAACACATCCAGGTATCATGTCTTCAGCAGTCTCAACAGAACCCCTAGGCTCCGTGTGACTGAGCTGACAGGACCCTGAATCCTGTTTAAGACTTGCCATCAACTTTGGGTCTTTTTGAGCACTCTTCAGCTTTGCCACCGTTTTGTCAAATTGCTCCTGGACAAAGCTGATAAAGCGTGCTTTCTTTTTGGGAATAGCAGTGGCTTCTGTGGATGTTTCAATTGTGGAAAAAAAGTCTTTCAATCTGTCAATAATTGACATGATATTAAAACAAGGTTTTGAATGTTTTAAGACATTTTCCTCACTGACATGACGTAGCTCTTGCTCAATGATGTGTGTGATGTCCATTGCAGCACCAAAGGCATCTAGTTCAGTGAGCGTGGGTATGGAACATCGGGCAGATGGGTACTGTAGGGAGGATGGGGAATGTATGGAGGGTGTGGGGCGTGGGGAGGGTAGTTGGGTAGCTCCACCCTCCTCTGCCATGTCTAATGCTTCATTGGACCATTTTATCAGAATGTTAGTCACAGCTTCAGTGAGAGAAGATGTCTTTGATTTTACGCTCTGAGACGGTCCAGAGCTCTCAAATCCATCTCTTTCACGTTCAGGGAGCTGAGTCTGTAAATCTGTTTTTGTTAAGTGCCAGCGCTTGCTGTCACTGACAAAGCTTGCAGGCTCTGTTGGTAAGGCCTGCTTTTCAGAAACAATAGACTTCACTTCCTGTGACACCTCAAACTCAATCAGTTTTGCCAGCTCTTCAGGCCTCTCACATTCTTCATGTGGGAGGTGAAGAGCGTCAGCGAAACCTTCAGCAAGGGAGTCTGCCAGATGTGAGCCCTTCAATGCTGTTGTAACATCTGCTCTGACAAAGCCTTCTTCAGGCAATGTCATGAGTTCTGTTAGTAAACTTTTCACACTGTTTTGTACTATATCTGTTATCATGTCGGCCAAGACAGATAGTGAGTGGGTTTGTTGTAACTCTCTAGCTATTATGGCACGTTCATTTTCATCAATTTGTTCAATGTACTTTTGAACCACAGGCCGAAAATCCTCTTGTGTGATCTTCGGCCCGGTAAGGGGGGATGCGGTTTGTGTCAGGTTTGACATTGTGCCTTGATTGTTGTCGTTTTCGTTGTCGATTGTCGTTGTCGTTGTCGATTGTTGTTCTTTGAGTGTGGTTTTGAGCATGGTTTTGACAATTCTTTTAGCCTTTACAAAGTCTTCTAGCCTGCTTTTCTTTGGTCTTCTTGTCACTTTTTGAACGGCTGAATGCAGGTTTTACTGTCTATTTATAGCTTCAGCTGTGACGTCACTTTGGATAAATATGTCATACATCTTTTTACGTCACAAAGAAGGGACATCAAAGCCACACGCGTGCACACCGCACACATGCGCGTGCATGCGCGTGCACACCGCACACATGCGCGTGCACACGCGTGCTGCAAGTCTTGGACAGATTAGATCAGACGTGACAGCCAAGGCTGTCAGGTCAACATCAACCAGACGGTCACTAAAATACATCATTTATTCATGTCCAGAGCTTAATGGAAGCCCGCACAGTCTGCGCGCTCATGGGCTCAGGAATTACAATGAACTGACAGTCCTGTGAGGACTGTAATGATCAGGTGGTATTACACATTAGACCACAAGGTGGCAGTAATGGTTTGTTATCATTTAAGTTCTGGTACGGAAGCCGGGTGGTAGGATACAGGCAATGAAACAGGTGGCACGAACATGAAAGAATGAAGACGCTAAGTTAATGATGTAGTTATCGGCGTGGAGGATTAAAAAGGTCAGAGAAGGACGACTGAGGGAAACGGAGTTGACTCTGGAAGGCGCTATCAAGACTTGCCAGGCGAGTGAGCTGTCCCAGATGGATGTGGGGACGTTCAGCCAGATTTCGGCCGGCGCACAGGTGAGGAGCAGCGGACGGACGGAGGAATGTTCAGCTGCCAACGCTGCGGGATGCAGCATAAGACAAAACGCCTCCCACAGGTCCAGAGACACACACTCCAAGATTGAGAAGATGTACACGTAAGATTAGAAAACATGACAGGCTCAATCTGTCATTAAGAGACTGAGTACAATGTGTGCACCAGTTTGTTTGAATACGTTTTTTTTAAACTACTGGTTATTTCATACAAGACATATTTTGAAAATGCACGTGTTACAGCATCATGCTGAACAGAGAGTGAAATAATTAAGATAACTCACATCTGTGATTCACTGTGCTGCTGTCTGTACTTTGTGTAACTGGCAGGTTGAGTGCAGCACTTGTGCGTTTCACTGTGTGCACCCCTGTGTGGATGAAAGTTGGAGTGAGGGGCAGAGCAAGAGAATATGGACAGTGTGTGGGAGAGTGTGAACGAATGAGTGTGTGTGTCTGCGGGCTGTGCGAGACCCCATTGAGCCCAGTGCATTTGGGAGGGTGGGGTGACTTATTTCACCTTCTGGCTCTGCTTCTCAAAATACATCTCTTTCCCTTTCTCACCTCTCTTCCTCTGTTCATCTCTTGTCATCAGCAAACTTCACAAGACATTAAGATGGTGATCGTCCTTCTGCCTCACGACAAGAAGTGTGTACCTTCAGTCTCTGATAGAAGAGGGATGAGGCTCCGAGGATGATGGAGAGTGAGAGAGAGACGAGCAGACGGGCTGACAGACGAGCAGCAGCGAGAGCAGAGAGTGGTTCACCTCTGGGTCTTAGAATATTTATTCTATATTTTATTTGTATATAATTATTTTTTCTATTATTCCAAAATAATAAAATTATATTGTTTTTATTTTATATTGTTGTTCTGTGTGATTGTGTATATTTTTGCACTTTTATGTATATAGAGTATATTTATTTAATTTCTGATAACTTTAATTTCTAAATATTTTTGGCAATGTTGGAGTTGGAGATTGTTATAATATAAATATTGTTATAATAAAACATGGCTGTTCATGGGTTAGGGTTAGGGTTTGGGGGGCGCTCTGAGGGGGTCTTGCCCAGGGAGTAATTCAATGTAGAACAGCCACTGGCAGTGACACTGAACCTAGTCAAATGCAAAGCTAGTGAAAAACAGTCAGAAAAGATGGGGAGGGGAAAAATGTCAGTGGCCTCCACCTGTAAACCCATTCCTGTTTTGGGGGTTGTCTCATTGTTGCCCCTTTAGTGCACCTGTTGTTAATTTCATTAACGCCAAAGCAGCTGAAACTGATGAACAACCCCCTCTGCTACTTAACTGACCAGATCAATATCCCAGATGTTTAACTGACTTGATGCTGTACTCTGATTAATTTTTTGAGCAGTCTATTTGTCAGCATCTAGACTATATCGTAGTATCAACTACAGCAAATGTGTGAGTTATGGAACCTATATCTCTGTACATAGATGCGTAAAAGAAAATGTGTTTGTGTAGCTCAATCATCTCATGTGTAACTCACAAGATTTGCCTGGTGATTTTATCCATTAACACTTTCTCAATAGTTTTTCTGAAACTTTACTGGAACACAGTCAGTGTATGTTGTCCATCTTCTTGTGCTATGCTGAAAATTAAACATGCACTTAATACATTACATCTTTTAATCACAATCAACCTGAGTCTAGAGAAAAAAAACATAACTAAAATAAAAATTGGGTTTTGTTTTGTTTTTTTATTTTGAAATTTTAATTGAAGGGGAATTGTGGGGAAACCGGAGCACCCGGAGAAAACCCACAGTAAAGGGGAAGGGAGTGTTAGGGTGGGGTATGGGGTATGGACATGGTTTTAGGGTTGAGGTTAATTGAGGGGTAATTATTCCTCACAGTGGCCCTCGAAGCACCACCGGAAGGGTTTTGTTAAAGCTGAGAAGAGCTTGGCAGCTAGGGACTTCTTTGGAGGACGGTCAAGAAGGGCACTCAGATTGATTTTCAGATACTTTACAACAGCATCTTCAAAATCTGTGTCTTTTGATGCGATTGCAGCCTCTAGTAGTTCATCTGGAGAGCCAAACTCCTTTTGAAGGTCTTTCATCACAGCTTTGTTAATTTTTTTCATGTTCTTAATGATTTTTCTGACCTTACGGTCACAGGTGCAAATCTTGTCCAGTGCTTCATTTAACAGTCGCTTGATGGTGTAATTTATATCTACTGCCCAAAAAAACTCTCTGCTTTTCCCTGGGGATTTGCTGGCAATCCTATGAAGAAGAGCAGTGATGAGGTAGTTGGCCAAATCTTCTGATAGAGAAGAGGACCGATTAACTGGCACAGACCCCTTATCTTGCTGTTGTTCTATTGACACTGGACACTGGTAGAGGACTGGTCTATGCTCAGGGGATGTTCCAGGAGTTTCTGTGATCACAAGACTGCTGGAGCTTTCACTGTATGGAGCTTCATTAACAAGTGATGCACAAACTGGCTGTGCTGAAGTCTTACTGTCGCTGGCTTCAGGGGACTCTGGCCTGATGGTGTTTTCCTCTGGTGCATTCAGCTGGTCTGCGATCAGGTCTACGATGTCAGCTATTGCACCAGAAACTTCCTCACTGTGACTTGCTGTTACTGAAGGCTGTTCTTCCATCCATAGATCCACCTGCTGCAGGAACTTTTCCACTGCATTTTCTGTCATAGCATACAGAACTTCAGGAGAAAAGCGTCTCTGAGTGGTATCCATCTTCCTCATGTGTGTTGAAATGATAGAGTCAGAGAGATATTTGTTCCCTGGAACCAGGGGCATCTCATATGTCGGGGTAATCATCATATGATCATATATATTATTGATAAGTCTCTCTGAAAACTGCCTGATCTCCCCACTTGTTTTAATTTCTTCCTGAGTTTTGCTGGTATGAGCTGCAGGTTTCTCAAGCTGTTTCAGTTTATCAAACAAGCCACCAACCTCAGATGCGATGATGTTAGACGTAATCGAGCTCTTCTTTTTTTTCACCCTGATCATTAATATCCTCTTGGTCAGAATGAAAGGGTCAGCTGGGCCTTGAACAAATCCAGGTATCATGTCTTCGGCAGTCTCAACAGAATCCCTAGGCTCCATGAGTCCATAATCCTGTTTCACTGGGAACTCTGAGTCTTTTTGAGGAAACACGCTCTTCAGCTCTGCCATCATTTTGTCAAGTTGCTTTTGGGCAAACTTGGTGAAGCGTGCTCTCTGGTTGGCACTGGTGGTGGCTTCTGTTGGCCTGGCATGTGCAGAGAAAAAGTCTTTCACCTTGTTAATAATTAACCTCATATTAAAATGAGGTGTTGGAGGTGTCAAGATGTTTTCCTCACTGCCAGAGGGAGAATAATGCAGGTCGTCATAAATGGCGCTGATGATGTTCAAAGCAGCATCATGGGTATGTGGTGATGGGGGGGTTGGGTGAGTAGTACCACCCTCCTCTGCCATGTCTGATATCCCACTCGACCATTTCTGAAGAATCTTAGCCACAGCTTCAGTGGCTAAGGGAACAGAGATCTTTGATTTTATGCTCTCGAATCCATCTGTTTCACTCTCAAGGAGCTGAGTCTGTGAGCTTGTTTTTACGGCAGACTCCATACTGGTTGGGCGCCAGCACCTTCCCAGACACTGGGAGCTCAACTTGCACAAACATCTACTCAGATATTTGGAAGATTGGGCCACCATTTTACAAAGGGTTGGTATGGGCATGCAGCCGCTCACATAAAATGGTAAATATTGGTTTACAGAAAGAACGTCCATAAGAGAGTTGACTTTACGTGAAACTTCCGACCTGATAAGTATTGCCAGCTCTCCAGCACTCTCACGATCTTCATGTGGGAGCTGAAGAGCATCGGCAATACTTTCAGAGATATTGTCCAATGCCCTTGTAATATCCAGCTGTCCTTTCAGAACAGATGTGCTAATCAGTTGTACTATTTCTGTTAGCATGTCAGCCAGGATAGCTGTTGTGTCTGGATCTTGTAGCCCTGCGGCTAACATGTTCCACTGTATCTCAGAGAACTGACTGAGACATTTCTCAACCACAAGCCGAAGATCCTCTTGTGTGACCATTGGCCTGGTAAGTGGGGATCCAGCTGTTGTCAGGTTTGACATTGTGCCCTGATTTGGGTTTTGAGTGTGGTCTTGACAATTGTTTTAGCCTTTGAAAAGTTATCTAAATTGCTTTTCTTTGGTCTTGATGTCACCCTTGGAGAGGCTGAATGAACGTTCTAGCGCCTTCTTATACCAGCAAGTGGCGAGTGACGTAACAAAGTCACACATGCGCGCAGTAATAGTTTGCTATCTTGTGGACATTCAGGTTCTGGTACGGAAGCCGGGTGGTAGGATACAGGCCATGGTAAGCGGCAGGTACATGAAAGAATGAAAATGTCAAGTTAATGATGTAGTTATCGGCGTGGAGGATTAAAAAGGCCAGAGAAGGACGACTGAGGGAAACGGAGTTGACTCTGGAAGGTGCTATCAAGACTTGCCAGGCGAGTGAGCTGTCCCAGATGGATGTGGGGAGGTGAGGAGCAGCGGATGGATGGAGGAATGTTCAGCTGCCAACGCTGCGGGATGCAGCATAAGACAAAACAAGACAAAACACCTCCCACAGGTCCAGAGACACACACTCCAAGATTGAGAAGATGTACACGTAAGATTAAAAAACTTGACAGGCTCAATCTGTCATTAAGAGACTGAGTACAATGTATGCAGACAAAATGCACGTGTTACAGCATCATGCTGAACATGCTGTTAAGATAACTCACATAGATCTGTGATTCACTGTTCAGTTTTGCAGTATTTAAAGAAGTGAGGACTGTAATGATCAGGTGGTACATTAGACTACAGGGTGGCAGTAATGGTTTGTTATCATGCCAGTGGACATTAAGGCTCAGGTACGGAAGCTGGGTGGTAGGATACAGGCGATGAGAAAGGTGACTGGAACATGAAAGGACTCGGTTCATCTTTGCTACAAAGAACAAAACAGACATACAGCACTGTATGTGACGTGATGTGATGCTACTCTGGTAGATTTGTAGAGAATAACAGAAGGATGATTGTAACTTACAGTCAAACATTCTCCCCAAGGATTAGACTCAGTGATATTCATGGTTTATTTGGCTGAAAATGGCTGCACATGACGATTCTTTGGGGGTTACTTTGTGTAGCTGGCAGGTTGAGTGCTGCACTTGTGCGTTTCAGTGTGTGCACCCCTGTGTGGATGAAAGTTGGAGTGTGGGGCAGAGCAAGAGAATATGGACAGTGTGTGGGAGAGTGTGAACAAATGAGTTTTCAGTTCTTTCTACTCTGTTTAGTGTTTATATTTAACTGACGATAATTTACTATATGTAGCATTTTCCTCAGTATAGACTCAGATTTCCCACAATATGGTGTTTTATTTCCTCCACTAAAGAGCATATTTACTGTTTCAGAGTTTTTAAATGACAGCAAACAGCATGGGACAACAAACTTGAATCATCACAACTGTATGACATCTGTAGATCACATGCATTGTAAGAAAAATAAAGCTCATCAAGACATATTGTTTTGTAGTGCGAAAGTAACCAACAGTAATCACTCATCTTTAGTAGCAACATGGTGGATTTAGAGGGAAAACCGGCCTCTCACAGCAGACTATGAGACAAACAACTAAACCTGCACGATACATTTTTCCATGGTGATGTTTGGTCCACCTAACATCTAAAACCACAGTGTCAGTCAGTGCCTGGAGAGTCTCAGCTATCTCACAGCCCGAGTCCATCAAATCTAAAGACAACATGTTTACCAACAGTGGTGGCTTTGGTGTTTCTTTGCCAATGTCTTAGTTACATTTTGTAAGATTTGCTTCATATCGCATACAGCAGCTATGCAAAAAGTGGTCCTATTTTAAGAATACATGTGTGGTAATGCTAGCAGCTCTAATATACGTACATGCAGTTACACCAGTTTACATATAATTTGTCTCCCATCAGTTGTCATGAATGAGACTTAAAAACCACATGCCTGTTAGTGATGGATGGAGGTTCTTCTTCTGTCCCTCTGATGCTTCCTTTTGAACAAATTTCAGTCTCCGTGCCAGATACCCTCTGCCATCGTCCGCACTGTGATAATGTTCACAAAGTAAAGAGTATTATTCAGTTTGAATGAGCAGGTCAAAGTATCTTCAGATTGTTCTCGTTAAAACTACACACGTGCCTGTTAACGAAGAATTCCTTAATGAAGGATAAGAGGTCTGACCCTCGCAGATTGAGACAGACTGAGACTCTTTGTGGGCATACAGAAATGTTAACTAGAGCTTTAGTTGATCTAGACTGAAGTTCTGTTAAAGTTCTTCAAATTGTAGCTCAGCAGTTACAATGAAATACTTACATTTGAGAAAAAAGAAATAAAGGTTTAAGAGTCCCAGAGAGGTGAGGAGTAAATAGGTTAGACCTCATTTTTAATGTACTTACACGGTCAAACTTGCTCCTAGGATCAGCCAAGTATGGGAACAAGGTAGGGATGCCCTTTACATAGTCCTCTTTAGCACATCTTGAAGGACTTTTCCTAAACACACATACACATACACATACACATACACATACTTTATTGTATGAGATCCAAACAAAAGTACTGATGGGTAAATGACAGCAAAAGGAGGGGTGTTGAACTGAACCATGCCAAACCAAAAATTTGTATTAGGTGCATACCCACGTTCACTTGTCACATGTGCAGCCAATATCTTGCACATTTCGCATCTTCTGCTACCTGTTAGACTTTTTGTGCGGGCATACTCATTTATGATCCTCTCTCCTCCAGGTTTGTTCCTCAGAATGTCTTCAATCATCGAGGTAGGAGTAATAAAAGATTTTCAATTACGAAACTAATTGATAGTTGCAGCCCCAATTCTTTAAGTAACATCAATACAGACAACGTTATGTTAGCTATAACATGTTATTGTAGTCCTTTTTTTTTTCTTCTTTTAAGTATTTTTATTTGTTATTTTTTTTGTGGGGGGGGGGGATTAGCTGACTAGTGGAAGAAGCTTTTCCCACATATGGTGAGGACGCTAGAGATGGAGAAAAATTCAGACGCTTCATCGCTGGAGTTGAGCCACATCTTCACCCGCGCTGTCATGAGCATGGTGTGAAAACACTGGATTCCGCTCTTCAGTTGGCACTACAGATTGAGACTATCTATATGGTGTATATAACCAAAGTGTATAACCAGAGACAGTTTACCTGGGGTTGATGTGTCAGAAAGATAGATAGATGGATAGATAGATAGATAAACAGATAATTTATTCATCCCCAAGGGAAACTCACAGTATGTATCAGTTCAGATGTGCATCAGTTGTGATTGAGGACACTGTTGTGCATGCTTTTGTAGACAGTGGAGCTGACATATCAGCCTGCTAAGCACCAGTTCGGCCTCATTCAAGGGGCTGAAACCAAGGCCTTGAATAGAGCAGTGGTGGACCAATCACATGCAGGGGAGGAGTGCCTCTGTCCTCCCAGTAAAGTCACTGGGAAAACAGTGTAAGTCTGTAGTTCAAGTGCACCACCTAGTGTTGGTAAAGTACCGTGTGGAGGCTCCCCCCAAGTGACTGAGTGTTTACAACCTGCTGTCCGTGATGCAGAGGTTTGATCATGACATCAGGTGATGTTGTGGGTCTGTTCCTGTTAAAAAAAAAAACAAAACAAAAACAAAAGCAGGGGCTTATTCTGCAAAGTCTGTCTTAAAATGAGCCCAACAAACTCTATTACACATCTTTGAAGGATCAAACAGAAGAAACAAGCCTTTTCTGGAAAGTAATCTGTGGATTTTGAAGAGCAAACAAATGGTGAAACCTTTAACCGCAGTGCATTTAAAAAGATGCACTGACTGAAATACAGGGCAGATACATTGATACACTTAAAAAGAAAAAAAGGAGTAAGTGCAGTTCATAGTCTGCCACACTGAGTGTAACACCGGTGAAACCTGAGGTGAAACTAAACCTGCAAACTAGTCTGGAGGGATACATTTCCATGGTAACTTGGACTTCTGTTACACAGAATGGGAAAGGAGCCTGGTTTAACTGACAGCACTGCTTTATGCAACACAGGGTCAAAGGTCGGCCTTTTTCCCAGAAGACATTCTGACATGTCGCAGTAGGAAAATCAGAGACGTGAATAAGATGAATGATGGCCAAATTCCATTTAGCTGCTTCAGTTTCAGCGTCCGGGTACCGTTTACACTGCCTCGCTGTCACCTTGTCACTTTTTTAACAACACATCAACAGTGTGTTAATGTGAAATGTCTGCTGTGAAAAAGGCCGACTGTTTTCACTGGACATACCCTAACCCTAACATCAACTCTGCAGCACCTCTGCATGTCAGTCAACATATTTCAGGCTCAGCTCCAAAAAAGCTGCACAAATTTAACAAGAAGCAAGACAACATTTGCCCACAAAAGTTGCTTTAATTGAATGTTAAAAATTAAGTAAGGCTAGAGACGCTGTAGAAGATGGTGGATGTACTGCTAACCTGGAACAGAAGGAGTTCCTGCCAAGTTAAAGACAAGTATGAACAGATAAGAGGGACGACAGACCTGAAGAGGAGGGCGAGAAAGTTTCCTGTATCTTGCTGTGATGGGCTACAAAGTTACCCGATCATTGCCCAGAGAAGCAGTTTGACTTTTTGTCCTGCATGGGAGATGGAAACTGATTGTGTCAGAAGTCTGTGGACAAGCTACAGGGTCTCTAAAAAAAAAAAAAACAGGCTTGAAGCAAACCCCCTCACTCCTTTCTCTGAGACATAGTGCATAGCTGAGTAAGTTACCCCCTGTAAAATAAAGTCAACATTCCAACAGCAACAACTGTTGTCAAAACAATAAACCCAAATTATATATATGTATATATATATATATATATGTGTGTGTGTGTGTGTGTGTGTGTGTGTGTGTATATATATATATTCCTTTTCAATGTACAAAGATACATTCTGAATTGCAAAGGCTCAATCATTGTAAATAAATACTGAAATGGCTAAACTGCAATAATACCTGTCTCCTCTCCTAGAGAGAAGACACACACACACACACTCACATGATGAGGACAGGCCTCGTCTGATGTTGTTCAATACAAAGAGGACAAAACAAAGAACATACCAGTGCAGTGTGCTGGTACACAGAGGCCAGAAATAGTCTCAGATTACACCTACATGAACATCTTGTGTATTGTACTGGAGAGGAGAGGACCAAAAAAAACAAATACATAAAAATAGACTTAAAACATTTTCGGAAATAATGGGTTTGCCATCAGGAGGGGGGGGGGTTTCACTGAGAACTTCAAATAAACACTGCCTTGGAGGGAGAGGGCAGAGCAGCACTACAAAACCAAAGACGTCAATGATCAAGATTTGACCTCTAAATGCCAAGATGACTGGGAAGGACTGGGGGGGCTGCTTGTTTTGTCCTCTCATAGTAACAGGTTCAACATGTTCTCTTCTCTCACACCTTGAAAATATTTCAATTTCCAAATATGAAAGTCTAAAAATATATCCTATCTATACACCAGGATTTCTGATACAAAAACTTGCCTGTTATCTACATGGAGAAGGAGAAGGTGCTGTGTTAGATGAGACGCTGCCGTTGTTTCAGCATGTGACAAACCATCGACCTTTAATCCTTTTAACCTTTGGTAGCAAACGTAACATTCTTGCAAGAAAAATAAATACTCTGTCACACCTGAAAAGCCTGTAACTCTGTCCTTTCAAACCTCGATACCTAAGGCAGATTTTAAAGTGTCTACGAGCTGCAGCTGGTGGGTGGATGGCGAGCAGAGGGCTGACAGCATCCTCAGGTTAAATACAAGTCTATGGTCTATAAATGTATATGAAGGGAGGGTTTAGCAGCAGCAGCTGCCTATCTTTTCATAATCAAGGGGTTTTTTTCCCAATGGAAAATTCTGAGTTAAAATGGTAACTGCTGCAGCCCCGGTTTAAGCTTCTCGTGCATTAATGTTACATTTCACACTGAAAAAAATAAATAAAATAAAATAAACCTGGTGACGTCTGAACAAGACTCCAAGTCCAGTTTTTTTTTTCCCCCCAATTCTTCATCTCATTCAAAAAGTCAACCTCTTGGCAACACTAAAAGAAGATTCAGCAGGCTTCATTCTCTGGACACCATGAGTATCTGTCCCGAACAATCTGAATGATTAAAATAATAATAATAATTTATAATAATCTGTTGCAACTGTATTTCCTGATCCATGTAGCCAGAAGTGACTCATGTCCTTGTTTTATATGAATATGTTAAACATTGGAAAGAAAGATTCATCTGTACAAATTGAACAGAGCATTGTCATTTCCAGCTACTGTGTTTGTTCTGATTAGGAAAACAAAACAGGAAACAGGAAAAAAAATCTAAAATCAAAATTAAAAATCCATTTTAGACCAAATATTTTTTCATCTAGATGTTTAGCGATGTTTAACACCCTTGTAAGTTTTTCAAAGACTGCTGGGGATTTTATTTTAGTTTTCCATAAAAATGATGCTCAGCTCTGGGACTTGAATTCAACGTTGGTGCATGAAAAGCATAAACTGGGGCCACCACTGTAATGGCTTGAATATTTAGATAATCACGGGTCCGTCCTCTGCTCAAACAGATGCTAACCAGATGAAATGCGATATGTTTGACTTAAATCCTGACCCAAAGACAACTGGCAAGTGATTCAATTTCTGGTCTTGCATACAATCAAAAGCCAAGTTCTCAAAGGATGAAAAAGAATAATCAACATGAAATATGATCACCAACAATCCACATGACTGGCTCCCACTCATGATTGCCCAAGTCTTACATTATTAAAGGGCAACAAGGGAACTCGCAAGTGATTCTTCTTTTTTTTTTTTGGAACAACTGATGCAGCATCAGCTGAGTCCAGCATCAGCACACGGTCCCTGGACTGCATGGAGGGAACCTGGAAATGTCAGGAGGAACACTGGGTGTATCTGCTGAGCAAATATAACAAATGTGTGCTCAAAAACAGTTTCACCTCAAATAATATTAAAACAGGTTGATATTCAAATCCGTGAAATTAAAAAAACAAAAAAAAAAGAGAGAAAAGAAGTAATAATAAAACAGTAACATGCAGTTTGTGTGTTTGCACTGCTCCAGTCCAGTTTAGCTCTGAGAAAAATCACTCAGAGCAGATTTTGCTTGTTTCACGCTTGTCGTTCAGGTCTGAGGAGGGGAAAAAGTGCTGATTCAACTCATGCCTGCAGAGGGGAGCCGTCCACCTGAACTCCCCCCCCCCCCCCCCCCCGGCAATGAGTTTGAGAGAAAAGGCAAATCAGGCCTCAGGGGTCAGAGGTCAGAGTTTAGTCCTCACCGGCCAGGACCTGCCAGACGATGAGGTGGCTGCGCTCGGCTTTAGCCAGGAGAGGCTGCAGTTTCATGCGGGGGTTGTCTCCCTCCTCAGCCTCGCCTTCCTCATCACCTGAAGACACACAGAGTCAACATGTTCTCTAGATCTACCGCAGTAGTTACAATGATTAAAAAAAAACAAAAAAAACAAACCCTTTTCATGCAGTGGACTCACCCATTCTAAAGTCTATGTAACCCTCTCCTCCGCTCATCACCAACATCGACTTGGTTCCTTCCTGAGATGAGGCATCTGTCGCCTTGTCACCTGCTGCCTCTCCTCCACAGGACGCAGATGGAACTGCATGACCTGAGAGCACAGACACACAAACTGTAAATAACACCAGACAAGACCAGATTGTGTTTTTCTGCTGATTACATACAAGCCTTCTAACCAGTACACTGAATTTAAATGGGATCTCAGCTGTCTGGCTCACTAGTTTTTAAATCTGCATTCAGTATTTTATGAGGAGCACAGATTACATTTCATTAGTATATAGAAGACCATAAAAACATATTCACTGGCAGGAGAGGATAGATCTGGTGTGCTGAAAGGTTTCATGTCACACCCAGAGAGTTTGAAAGCAGAGTAAGTAAATAACACTGGAAACACACGTATAAACAAACAACATGCTTTGTTTTACCTGGGACTGCAGTGAAGAACTTGACAGCGTCCCGGTGACCATGGAAACAGAGCTGAGCGTGAGCCATCGAGCAGTAAGGGACGAACGTCCCAGCCGTCACTTTGTCACCGCTGTCGTCACCATAGACGCGGACTACACTTCCTGGTTGGCTACCTGCTGCCTTGGTTACCTTGTTGGCTGCTAATGGAACAGTGAGTGTGAGAGAGACGTGATCCACTTCAAAGACCATGAAAAATGCCCAAAGCTATAAATAAACTAAAAACACAACCAAAACAACAAATGTTCAGCTTTAACTGAGCAATAGTTTCCTGTGAGTCCCTTTAATATGAGCGAAAAAAAAAAAATAAAATCACATTTAGCATACAACAAACTATTAAAGGTATAAATTGTAAGGTGCAATGCTAGTTCTTGGGACTTACTCTCTGTTAGAGGGATGGAGATGATGACTCCGTTTCCGGTGCCGATCCACAGGCGATTACATGACACCATGAGAGCTGTGATCCGCACAAACGAGAAGCCTAGTTTCCCCGTGCCTGAGGAAAAGAAAAAAAAACACATTCAAAACCAAATCTGAACAAGTCTGGAAAACCCTGACAAGTTATTTGTGTTTCACTGAGGACAGATACGCTGCAGGAGCTGTGTTAACGGACAGTGAGCTGACCCAGCATCTTGCTGACATAGGGCTCGATGTCGACGTCCTGGAGGTGCTGGTAGGTGTGAGCGTGGAACAGCCTGAGAGTGGAGTCCAGCCTGATGGACACCCAGATGCCGTCACCGTACCAGGCCAGCTGACGTACCTGACTGTCCTTGCGAGGGTGGGCGTCAAAGGACTTCTGCAGAGGACGGAGAGCATGCGGACAGAGACAGGAGGAGTTTAAGAAAAGGAAAGGAAGGACTCCTGACATCATGTACTTTCATGGCAAAAATGATCATCCCACATGAAAGTTAAACAGTCTGACAGAATTACACTGAATGTTCTTGTGTCTCCTCAGCCTCAGTCTATAACACACATTAAACGCACCTCTAAAATAAGGGATAAATCTTACTATACCTCTATCTTCATGGCTTTGGGCTGCACCACGTAGATCTTGTTCTTGTAGCCACACCACACCTTGTCATGTACTACAGTCATACAGCGGATGGAGTGGTGTTGTCTCCCCAAGTCTAACAGGTGGTAGTTTGTCAGGTCCCACTGTCCGTCTGACAGAAACAAAGCATATCAACATACATGGTCTCTCATATATATGTATGTGTGTGTGTGTGTATATATATATATATATATATATATATATATAAAAGAGCAAGAAGAGAAGCTCAAGCCCACTCACCCACTCCTCTGTGGAATATGGCTAAAGTACCATCAGAGAGACCGACCAGCACACGTCCTTTCACATGTCTGTGGGACAGAAACACAGGTTTCCAGCAACCAGCCGTCGCACATCCACAAAGGAGGGACATAAGAGGCTGACCGTGAAAGCGCTTATTTCAGTGTACTCACACGATGCCGAGCACCGAGTCCTTCAGCTTTATAGAATGGAGACACTTCTTCCACTGAGCCACGGAGGAGTGTACGTACACACTACAACCACAAAGATTTCAGCAGATGTCTTACATTTTGGCAGGTTGCAGAAACGTATCGAGCCAAAAAAAAAAAAATGGCAAACTCACTATCCGTTCTGTGTCCCCAGCCACATGGTGGGCAGAACACTGCTCATCTTCTGAGCCTCCTCCCTCATGAGGTCCTGCTCCTCGGCAGTGGGGTCTGAGCTTACACCATCTTTCAACAGATCGCTCTCCCTGCTCACAGACAACATCAGATACTGTTTTTAGTTGTGTGTGTTTACTCAGTACTGCTTCACATGCACAGTCAATTCAATCTTTCAAACTTTCAAGAGTTTTAGATCACTTCATTTAGTGTTGTCCATTTTTATCTATAATACCTAAAGATGTACTCTCTACCACTGACACACAGGATATGTTTTCATTGTTTTTCACTGGGTCTGATGTAATGTTGCAGCCATCCAGCTGTACAGAAACAGTTTGGCTTGAAGCTTTAATGCACTGCAATAATATTTTACCATCAAACAAATATTTACTTGAGCTTCATGAACAAACAGTAAATGATTTTACAATGACCTGGTGGTGTTACTCGGAGGATATTTATGGCTGTACTGATAAAACAGACAGTTTTATTGTCACAGAGTGAACTGTAATGACATTGTGCTGGATAGCGGGCCTCCTCGTGTTACCTCTGGGAGTAGTTGGCGGGAGTCTCTGCTGTCTGCTGAGCTCCCAGTGGATCGGTGAAGACGTGTTCGGTGTAGACTCCCCTCAGGGTTTCTGTGTGGTCCGCAAGCCCTGCGCTGGCCTCGGTCGCCTCGGTGGCTTCTTCTGCTGGTCTGGATTCTACAGAGGAGACAATCTCTCAGCAAACTGGGTCAACTCGCATTTCTGTTAGAGTCACAGTTCGATGCCAACATCTCACCAGTTTGACCGTCTTTTCCTGCACTGTCTGCTGTCTGAGGGACGGCCGCTGCTCCTTCAGCTGCACAGCCCACAACAGTGATGCCTCCAAGCACGCTGTCGCCACCTGCTGGGCTGCTGTTGTTTGCTGATGAGCCGCTGTCTCCCGCTGGTCCTGCCTCAGAGTTTGGAGGAACTTCCTCACCAGCTGGGTAGTCAGTCTCTCTTGCACCTAAATAAAAACATAAATATGAGCAAACAAACAAACACAGACAGCAGACTGTCCCGATGCAGCTCCTCTGTGGGCAACTGAATGCAAGACAACTTATTTGCACATGAATGGCAGTAATAAAATCCTCTCTTCCTCTGTGTGGGCCATCCACTGACCTGGTACACTGGCGATGCAGAAGACGTGGGAGTTACAAACAAAGAAGCTCTCCAGGATGTTTCCCGGCTGGTTGGCATCAATGACAACAGCTTTCGTGGTGGACTGGGTGCTGGTACAGATCCACACCAGCGATGACAGCTCGTCCTGCTGCCGCAGCTCCTTCTGCTGCTCCTGCGACAAGAGAACAACATGGAGGAGTTTTGTTACCTTGAAAGAATTGAGTGAGTGTGAATGTGTGTTTTTTTTTGAAAACAACTACTGACTGAAACTTGATATTGGATTTATTTCCACTACAAAATGTGGCACTGTAACATGTAGCACCTGTGTGTGTGTGTGTGTGTGTACCTTGAGTTCTTGATCCAGTTTATCCAGACTGCTCTGAGACCCGATCCTCTTTTTCGGGCTCTCTGGTCCAGGCACATCACTGTAGAACACACTGGCTCCTACGATCGAACCTCCGTCTCTGGTTTTACCCCCGGAGAGATTCACACCGGCAGCACACCACAGCTGCAGAGTGGACACACAGTTACAGCAGGCAAAGGCCGTGAGATATAACCATGCTTCCCCCTCACACTACCTACTACTACTAAGCATAACTATGCTGATTTAAAGTTGAGCTCCAACAGTAACAGGACAGTTTGTACTCATTAAAAACAGAGGTGGAGGAATGACCTTCATAGAAGCATCTTTCTCATCCAGTGGTCTGAGGAAGACAGGAACAGGTAGATTCTTCATCTTACTCTCTGCCTGACCTCCATTGGCCTGAGGAGTCAAAACACAGCACCACTGTATTACATCGTACTTCTGTTACATGACTACAATTCTACAATAAGTACAACAGCAGATTGAGTATACAGACAGTGCTGTAGGTGCTATTGCCAAAGTCATGGTGTTCATCTCCTTACTTTGTACTTCTTGGGCAGGCTCCAGCCGTAAGCCTGCACTCTGCCGTCCTCCTTCTGGACATGGGCTTTGACCTGCTGGTACTGTGCTCTCTTCTGTTCTCGCCTGGACATCATGTTATCAGCTTCCACTCTGTGGGACGGAAACAGCTCACTGACAAAGAGGTCTATTCTAGGAAAGCTAAGTTTGTTTTTCAAATGCATGTAATCGCAATCAACAGTGCTTCAGCACACACTGGTGACACTATGAACACATATTTTCTACCTAAATTTCCTCTGTGTGACTTACTCCTCATCAAGGAAATCGAAGGCTTTGCTCTTGTCACTGGGCAGCTGCTGCAGGGTGCTGCTCCTCTTCTTGACGGACGGCTGAATCTGAGAGGTGGGCGCGTTGTACTTGACGTTCACCGGGGCCTCCACCGCCGGCTTCTTGGCTGCTCCGCCCGACGAGCTGAACAAACGGCTGAAACTGGAGGTGTAAGGGCGGGGAAGTGGGAAGAAAAGAGGGGGAAAAAAAAAAAAAAAGCACACAGAAGACAAACGTATAGAGGGGTGGACACAAGCAGTAGCTCCAGCAGCAAAGGTAGGGTTCAACATTTAAGGGTAAAAAGGTTCCTTTCCCATGCTAACACTCCATGCCAGCTTTCATACAGGTAGCAGTCAAATTCATACGCATTTTCCCATCATCCCGTCAGGACCTCATTGACCTGTCTCCCAAAACAGCAAAGCCTCAGAGCTGCTGTCCACTCAGAATGCTGGAGGGCAGGGTGTGCAGGGTTAATGTTGTGCACCGACTAGGATGTTAGTCAACAACACAGAACAAAAACGGGCCATCTGACAGTTTTACCAGTAGCAACAGATGTTTAGCATAATTATCTTTTAAATACTTTTGCAGCAGATACAGTAGGTCTGCAACTTATATTTAAGAAATAAGATCAAATGAAACCTAAATTTAAGAACATTTTGCTGCATTTTAACCTCCCCATTTTCCCGCCTGCTTTCCCACCCCTATAACAACCCTCCCAACACACCTCCTGCACACAGACATCACAACACCAGGCAGAATATAGAGGGACACACAGAAACAGGGCAGGAGAGACGGTGGATTTATCAGACTTTGTTTCTACAATATGCACAACAGTCCAAAAATCTGTCCAAAGTTATCGTCCCTCCATCCAAACCAAACCCATTCCTGGGAAAACTCAACAAAGGAGAGCCTGGATCAGACCACAGAATATCAGTCTCACAGATTTTGCTCCTCTGTGAGCAAAAAAAAAGTGCTTTGTCCCAACTTCAGTTTCCTCAACATCTCCTCATGCATAGATTTTAATAAAGAATGAAAGACTAGTGTGATAGCAAAGCAGCTCTGATCTGAGATCAGAGCCGCTGTCTCCTGTCTGGCTCTCCTCTGTGATGAGTTTGTTGTCAAAGTGAGAACATCAGAAGCATTCAGGATAAGACACTGTTACTGTGTCAAAGATTTACCTACATCCTGGAGAAAACAACCATACAACATGGAATACAAAAAGAAAACACGAAACACATAAATCACACAGTATTCACACTGAGGTTGATGTTTACAAGCTCAAAGGAAAAGAAAGGAGGAGCTTACAACTGCCAGAGGCTGGATTTCTTCTTCTCTGGAAGAGATGGATTCTCCTTTGAAGCCCTGAGAGAGAAAATTCACTTTGAATCAAATGATGGGGCTTTATACGCAGCTCCTCAGTTTCTACTTGAAACCTCATACACCCCCATGTCCCGTTTTCTTAGCATACCTTGTATTTCCACTTTGTGTATATGTCATGTTTATAATGTCCTCTACTTTCCTCTGTTCCTCATGTCTTACCGGATCATCTCTGTCCATCTGACTGCCTCCTGCAGCTCCATCAGCCTCTCCTTGTACTGGTTCCTCTCCATCAGGACCCGGGCCATCTCCACCCGGGTGAAGCGCTTCCTCTGCGCTGTAGGCACATCGCTCTGTGGGCACAGCACGAGCACGACACCAGTGAATCACACAAGACTTAACTTGTTATGGAATTTATTGGCCTGGGATTGGTTGTGTGTGTGTTATTATTTTACCTTAATTCAAATGGGAGTATAACAAGAAATATCACAGACTCACATCATCCTCGTTACTCTTGACTTTCTGTTTGGTTTCCTCCAGCTCTGCTCGAATCCTGCGTGAGAGTAAATAAAGTCCAACTGTTCAACATCCTATGAAGTAAATCCTTAAATCAAACATTTATGGTAGCGGATAAACAGGTTTGTATATGGTGTTCAAAAGTCCAAAACAACTCACTTCTTGAGTTCTTCTTCTAATTCTTTGTTCCTCTCCTCCAGTTTGGTCTTGGCCTGAGAGACGGCATCCAGCTCTCCTCGCAGAACCTCCTTCTCACAGGACAGTTCATCCAAGCGAGATATCAGGTCATTTTTCACCACATTCAAAGCGTTTCTGACAACAAAAACACAAGCAGGTAAAACACACATCCTAACACCATATCTACATCAAACACAAGGTGGCAGCACTGTCCTGTACGTCAGGGTAACACTCTTGAGTCTCATGACTAGATGCACACACAAAGTGCATCAACAAAAACCATAACAACAAGCTTATAAATGGGAAAGATAAATAAGACCCACTAGTGCAGCAATATCTGCAATGGTGACATATATCTTTACAATGTTAAAGTCCTTTTTCATGAAGTGTTTATGTCATTATCTTTGGCTCTTTACACATACGCACTGAGCAAAGATGGTTGGAAAAAAAGTGGAAAGACTTCGCTACTGATAATGAGTACTAACTTGGTCTCCAGCAGCTGGGTGTTCTCATGGATAAGATGTTCCACTTCCCGACCCATACCTGAAAATGATCACCAATAATCTAAATACAAAACAATCGTCTTATCATGTGCTTCAGTGTGGAAAAACATTTACAGATAAATCACATCTGTAGAGAAGTGTTTCATTTTCCTATCCTACACACTTACATACTGTTCTTGCCGTCTTACCTAGAAAGTTGTAATCTGAGAGTCATGCAAAGGATGGTGCAAATCAGAAAGAGGTTTAGGAGACTTAGTAAAACATTGTTCAAGGATCAAGGAACTTTTTTTTTCAATGTTCCTATGAGTTGAATGGTTTCATTTGAACACCTACTAGCCTACAGTGACACTGCCCTTCACAACACAGTAGCACCACTCTAATCTATTCTGCAAGAGAAGTCACAGAGAGGACTGAGACAAACAGAGAGAACAAAGAGCTGGTGAAGGGATCAGGAGAGAATTTACTGATACACACCAGAAAACTCATCTGTAAGGATGGCAAAGCCCGACAGCCAGAGAAAACACAATTCAGAGAACACGACAGGGGAAGAAAACCGTTTGTAAAAGAAGACACTGTGACCAAACCATAAGTTATGAGAGAGTGAAGCTTCTTACCCAGCAGGTCAGCTCCTTCGTCCACGTCTCCTATCAGGTCATTTCCTGCAGAGGAGAGCTCCTCAAACAGAGAGTCAGTGTTCCGGTCGAATGCGAGATTCTCTACGCCGCCTTTAGTTGGTGTGCTGGATGAACAGGTGAGGCAGGAGGATGGAGAGGAGAGGAGAAAATGATTACTATCATGAAGAAGGTAACAGAAAGAGGCTGACTGTCAAACCTGCTGCCTCATAGTCCACGTGCACGACATTTAACCCAGTTGCTGCTGCAGCTGAATCTACACAACAGCAGCTAAATGGAGCGCAGCCTCAGACTGTCAAATGCAGCTGTGTGTTTCAGACATTGTTTTGGTCTTTTAATGGGATCAACAATTCTGTACCTGGTTCCTCTGCAGCTACCGAGGTCCATGTCCAGTTCAGGAGTGGACTCTATGATAGCCTGCACCTCAGACTTCTCCAGGTCGTCTGCTCCATCTAGCACAACCAACAGAGAAAGAAATATTGGCTTCAAATTAGCACACAAAAGTAAAAGGCTGGTTCAAAACTATTTCATTCCAAAGGAGGGGTGAGATGTTCGACAAAGTGATGAAAGAGGTGTGTAACTGCAGTACTGACCTTCACCTTTGAGAGGTGTAGAAACAGACTGCTGACTCTCACGTCCACCCTGACCCTGCTGTCCTTCCTGCATCGCTGCAATGTTCTTATTGCTCTCTGGCTTTCCACTGTTCCAGTCCAGGTTCTTGTTGAGACCATCTGAAGCTTCCTGTTCCTGCAGAGAAGTGTCCACAGACTCCATGGCCACATCTGAAGCCGTGGTAGACTGAGGTGTAGCAGAGGCAGACCCACTGCCCAGACTGGACACAGGACTCATACCGGTGGACGCACCACCTTGAGGAGACAGCGGTGAGTATGTCGATGTGGGCGTGTTTGACTTAGGGGTACCGCCCTTAGAGGACATGGGGGTGTTGGGTTTGGATCCTCCGCCTTGTAAAGATGCTGGAGCTTTGGACACACTTCCCTGGTTGGTTGGAGTACTGGATTTGGAGCCTCCGCGGTTTGTTCCGGCCAATTCATCCTTACGATGGAGGAAGATGAAGGGAGGGAGAGTCAGGGGCAAATCAAAGGACAAAACTATGATTTTCATGAAGTCACATTTATTTGTGTAACATCATAACTTCCCTCATTTCAAGCCATAAAGGCGGGTAATGTGCAGCTTGATGCATACTGTGCACACACTAAACACAATAACACAGTAAAGCAAAAGTGTAATCAAGCCAACAAAATATCAAACAGCCATCACAACATCCACAAACTAAATTTTAAAAAAGAAACATATATTACATTAACAAAAAAATTTAGGACAGATTAACAGATGTCCGCACCAACTGTGTCGAACAGCGTGCACCTACCCCATGTAGTTCAACCCTGCACCACAACACGCACACAACACACATGCAGTTTCACAGAGATACAAGATATTGCCAGTGTGTTAGCATCACTTACTATAATCACACATACAAGAAACAATCAACACACAAGCATCACGACTTCTATAAACTACAGAGCACACAACTGGGTTAGTTTGGTGGACACCAGGGTTATAGTTTCTTCATGAGAGACAATTCTACCTGGTCCTGATCAGCCTCTTCACTGGGCAAAAACTGAGGGACATTAAAGACCTTGTTTATTAATCTTTCTTAAATTTCATTCACTGAAACAAAGCAAGAGCACGTACTGTTCTATACTTAGGTAAGCAGAAGAAAATAATGTCAAACTACTAAGAGGAAGTGGAACAGTTACAATTCAGGATAACTAAGTGGGGTAAATTTGCAGCATTTTAACAGAACAGGGATTTGCTGTTGCTCATTACAGCTGTTCTGAATATGTCACAGAAAACAAAACAAAGCCTGAACTCCATAAATGAGATAAGTAGTGAGAATTATTTTTGGATCCCCTGGTAAAGAAGGTGACCTGGTTGGTGAAGCTTCTCTGTGTAAATGAATAAAAACGAACTGGCCTTTGCAGGACCAATCAAGCACTACGGTTTCAACAGCTCTCATCAGCCCTGAGGGCCATACAGATTCTCCCACCCCGTGTTGTTTTGATATGTTAATACCGCTGACTGTCCTATAAATAGCACGGAGGATGATGGAAAAGAATCAGTCAGGACGACAACAAAGCGTCCATACAGATCCTGTGTCACCTTGAAAAACAGATGAGGAGGGGAGGCTGCAACACTTTAGTAACACAGAGGAGACTCTGAAGCATTCAAAGACACTGAATCAATGCTTTCTCCATACTGTTGTTTCTCAGATGTATTCTCTGTTCCCTCTCTGGGCCCAGCTATTCTCCCTTCTCTGCACTGATGGGAGTATTTCCTTTCACTTCTCTCGTCTGCATGCTGGCGTCACCCCATTGTTGCTATAGTAGCACCGAGCAGCCAATTGGGGTAAAGCTTCCCTCCTGTGTTACTCTTCTGATTTTGTCTCTTCTCTAACCCTCCGGAAAACATCCGCACACACACACACACAAACACACGCTCGTCCGCATGGTGAGAGGGAGGGGATCATTAACTGTAAATCTGTGGAAAATGTCAAGTCAGAGGACACAACACAAAGGCACGGCTGTGTGTCTGTACCGAGGGTGTCTGGTAAAACTGTGGGTCTGTGTAGTAGCGGAGTGAGAAGGATGCTCTGCAACACTTTGATTTTTCTCCAGGACTCAGTGTGAGGTCCTCAAAAAGAGTTTAAGAACTACTGCTGTGTGAATGTGTTAGTAAAAGTGCTGTATGCACAGAAAATGTGCTGAATGAATGTGTGTGTGAATGGGTGAATAGTGTAAAGAGCTTTAAGTAGTGGATAAGACTAGAAAAGTGCTATACAAATGCAGTCCATTTACCATTTATCAGCCATTACTCACACTATTGGTGGGTAAAAACAGAGGTCACCAAAGGTCATACTGCCTCCCCACTTTTAAAATATTCACCTGACCCCATACATGTGTAATGGTGACTAATAAATACTTATTAGAGCAGTCATTAATATTCATGACGGAGCCTTTGCGTGCAGCATGGTTTCCAACAGCAACAATGTGAAGAGACTCTGTCCTTTCCACCCTCCCTCGAGGTTAAAGCCAGGCCCCCGAATGGTACCACTTCCCTGCTTCCTGGGCTCCAAGCCACCCCGTTACACACAAACACACACAGACACACACTCAAGCCGCTAAAAATTCTGGACACGCTGAACAATCCTTTCTCTCTGAATAGAAATGTACTCTTTCTTTGGTGTTGCTGGCACTGAGGTTTCCATTTTGTTTCAACTACCTCTTTTAAGTGGACTGGGGATGATGTCACCCGTCTGATCCGTGGGAAGTCCTACGAGCCAACTTCAGACAGTAACTTTACACTTTATAACTGGGGATTAAAAGGAAAGCCGCTCTTTTAATGCACCTAAAGACCTGCGTGTATCATACCTTGAGGCTGGTGTTGGACCGTGGATGGCTAAGGTTGTTGAATCTCCATGGTTCAGACGGGGTGTCCACAGGTTCCCTCTGGAGGTCAGCGGTCATACCATCAGTCCCAGGAAGTTGGAATATGCCCATGGAGATGGGACGCTCCTTCCTGGAAACAGAAACAAAGAGAGAGAAGAGTGACGCTAAAAGAGCAATTTTGAAGAAAAGGAACACACAAGTGTTTGGGAGACTGACTCACTGGTCAAGTTACTGTTACGTAATGGGAAGACAGGGAACAAAATTACCCATGTGTACGCAGTAGGTTAAATGCCACTGTACACAGGAAGTGAGGGTGGTAGGCAACAGTGTCTGTATCCTCATCGTTTAACCAATAAGTTGATCAACATGCTAGTATCCAAACAAGACCAACGTTTGCTACACTGCAGGTATTTGCTCATAAGCTAAACTACTGGATAAATTTGAATTTTGACCTGATTACAGCGCTAAGACAAGTCAACAAAGTTATTAAAATTCATCCTGAGGGTACATGAATGTCTGTATCAAATCCAAAACTACAAATGTTAACCTCATGGTGGTGGTACATGAAAAGTTGGGAGATGAAATTTATAAAGAAACATCAGATACAAACTTGTTGACTTGTTTATGGCTCTTGAGGAAAAGTCAGTAGGATTCATCATCTGGGCACCATGCTAGAGCCTCGCTTTGGGCAGTAAAGGAAACTTTAAGCAAGGGAGGCAGTCCACACATTAGTGGTGTAATAACATGTGATTTATAGTGTGTAACAAGGAGTGCAGGATATGGAAACCATTTCACACTGTATAAAGCATGTTGGACATTTTCTCATTAGTCTGAAAGCTTTGGATGTCCCTCTCCATGTTGTGAAGCGGTTCCTACAGAGAAACAGGCTCTTGGTAGAACAGGATACTGTGTGGGGTGGTAGAGTTGTGTTTGACACCTGCTTCACTAAATCTGAAGTCACTTGCATAACAGATTCTGCATTTAATTTGCTAAAATTTGCTTTTGCTAAATTAAATGGGCATGTTGTTAATTTCTTTTCAGCCCACATATTAATTTGCCATTTTCCAGTGCAGTGGAGACAGATCAGCTTAATACAATCAGTCAGACAAAACAAAACAAACTGTGTGACAAGACTTAGTCAAGACTTCACAGAGAGGTGTTGTAGCAAAGCAGCTTGGTGAGAAGAGAAATGAGGCAACCTATAAACTCCATTACCTCTCAAGTATTACCTCAGGCAATAACAAATCCATTTCTATCTGCCTCTGTGATGGAGATGGATCACATGGAGGTGATCACATTCAAACCTCCATTTAACAGCCAGTCTAATCACTGAAAGACCTGCAATACCCACTGACACAAGAGGAACACACTGTAAGTAAAACAAACACAAACACCCTCCACTGCACCAGAGCAGGTACACACCAGCAGCTCCTCTCACTCCACTGACTAGGAATGAAAAAAAAAAAAAAAAAAACATGGTACAGTGTGAGCAGAACAATGGCTGCCACAGTGAAAACAGCAGCCGGCAGGCAGCGATGAAAAGCAGCAGCCCCCCAAAAAAACAATGGACACACCACCATATTGAGAGAAAGAGGTCACATGCAGGCCACTGATGGTGACCAGCGCTGCCTTTTGTTTTTTGAACTGAGGGGCGAGGAACAGTTAAACGCTCAGTATTAGTTTACCAGCACCGGTTAGCCTTGAAAATAAATCAACGAAATCATAAAATTAAATATTTAAAAACAGCAATAAACTTTGGTGGAATGAAAATATCAAAAACTCCTGTGGTCTAGATATGACTCAGCCAATAATACCTCTCTTTCTTGACCTACTTTTAGTGTGCGATCTCATACTGTCTGACTACATCACACCCACATGGCAGCAGCACTGCGACTGCATGGCTACAAACTGGCAATGGCTGCAAAGACAAGAGATCACAGCGGGGAAGATAAATCAAGGCACACTGATTTCACACACCTACGCACTAAAATAAGACACACACATACACGTTGTACCTGTTGGGTCTGGGTAAGGAGGGTAAGGAAGGCAGGGCAGGTAAGCCGCCGGTAGAGACAGAGTAGTGAACCAGCAGCAGCACTGACAGAGAGACCAGTACAGCAGAGTTGATGACCACTGCTCCCCCTACAAAGCCAAAAACAAACAGCAGCATACACCCGGGGCTCATGGCCCCCCCAGATCATGGCCCAGTGCCTTGCTGGAGACCAGGAGGTTGAGAGGCACAGACGATGAAAGCAGACTGGGTGGGGGTCAATGAGCACTAAATTCACTCTGCTGTTTCTGGCTGGACCACGACCACCACATCTACAGCTGAGGTCAGAGACGCTGTATCCTTCTAGCTGGGAGTCGGTATTTTATTCTGTAGCTCAGTTGTGAAGCAGAAAGAGAGTGAGTGTGGGCCAAATGCAGAACGACCCGCCAGCAGCAGTTACCAACAGTAGTAATCCTGGTGGCTTCGGCAGCAGCAGTTATTGATTAAAGCGGAGCAGCAGCAGCACCAAGAAGGGCAGAGCAGGGGATCATCCACAGAGAGCAGGGAGAGGATGGTAGTAATAGCAGCTCCGCTACTCCACTGTCCTCCTCTGGCAGGTGCTTCTGTTTTCCTTCCTCCTTCACTCTTCCTATCCTCTGCCGAGATGCGACACGGCTGCTGCTGTGCAGTCTAGAACACTCTGACGCTCTCTCTCTCTCTCTCTCTCACTGTGATAGCACCCACCACCCCTCCCTCGCTGTCTCTCCCCATCTCCCTCTCTCTTTTGGATGCTGAGGCAGCTCGTTCCATATGCCTCTTCTCAGGCTACAGCCTATTGGCTACGAAACGGGGAGACTGATCAGTCAAAAGTGTGCGTGTGTGTGAGAGAGAGGGAGGGAGAGGGAGGGAGAGAGAGAGAGAGAGAGAGAGAGAAAGAGAGAGTGAGAGAGGGGAGAGGGAGAGTGTCTGCGTTAACTGGAGGGATAGTGAGGGGTTAAGGAAACACAGGGGGGCTGCCTGAATGCACAGGCACAGTCCAAAGCGGATTAAAATGCTTCACAGTACAGTGTCGCACGATTAAACACTATCTACACCTCATGGACTTTTGGCCACAAGAGTCTGTGCTCGTGCTACATGCTAACATCAGCATGCTAACATGCTCACAGTAAGACCTGACGGGGATGTCAAAAACAACTTTTAATAGAGTGACTCCTGATAAGACACAAAGAGTGGACCCAGTATTTTTTTTGGTGTAATCCACATATTTTGGCATTTATAGGCAGTATGCAAATATTTAATCAATGTTTTAAAACACACTATAATGTTTTAGGAAGGCAAGTGTTTATTATAACACATATTTGCTCACAACTACATGATAGTGTGCAATAAACCATTTAATAAATGTTTATTTACTGCTTACATATGCTAAATAAACTAAATTACAGTAAAGCGTTGACCACACATCCAATGTAAAACAAAGGCTAAAGACCTAATGACAAAGGAGAGTCTGCTGACCTCCTGGCTCTCTGCAGCATGGTGCTCAGTCACATTCTGCTCTGCAAATGAGCAACGAACCACAAATCTCATCATCCCATCAAAGCAGATTACTCTGACAACAGCCAAACTGCTGCCCTGATCTACACAACATCCACAGAATCCTTTATCTGTCCCAGAGTTTCCCAGTTTCAGTTCTTCCCGTTTCAAATTATAGCGTATGTTGTATATGTTCTCCACTTATTAGTTATAAATAAGTACAAATTTTGAAGTGAGTAGAAGCCCGGTCCTCTCACCGTGCTCTGGCTGATGAGCCAGTATCTGAGGGATCTGCTGGCGTCACTGCATGTTGGTGTTTACTCCGCTCCAGATGCTCCATGCAACTGTGGATCATCTGGAAAGTATAGAACACACAGTTAGAGTCAGCAGTAATACATTACAATCACTTTGAAGTCTGTATTATAAAGAGCACGTAGACATTTGCATACAAGTTTTATATATTAAGATCTATTTTAGTGTGTCTACAGTGCGTTTGATTATAAATGGTCATGAAAACTCCAGTCGTCTTAAACGCTGTGGTTCCTACGGTTACTTACATATTAAGTATGTTGTGTCCAGGCACAACTGTGCCAGTCAGATTCACAATAAAAGATGCAGACGTATTAACAGTGTGTAAGTGACAGCTTTTATTTCACTCTCAGCTTCTCTATTCAACATTATTCAGATGAAGAGGTTTGTTTGGACACTGACGCATCTGTAAGTGATGCATAATGGATAAGAAGCCGAGGCGGACTAAAAGCTCAGCAGAAACACAATTCATGTTTAGATACTTCATATTTTAACTATCCTCACCAGGCCCGCTAGTCCAGTCTATTTCAGATTCTTTTATCTCTTAAAGGTCAGATCTGTACCTCTAACTCTGTCTTTCCTCAAGCTTTTATTGTTATGCTGTTTTGTTTTCTTTTATCCAAGACTGAAAAATAACCCTTGTCTTGTAAGTCTGTTTTATGTATTCATTTTGTATTATCCTTTGTGAATTCAGCACAGGACAAAATTTGATTCGTCATCAACAGTGTTGCCTAAACTCCCTTTGTAACTATTGTGAATTTTACACAAATTGAGCTGGGTGGCAATTAATGATTCATTGTCGTAATTTTTATACTTCCACTGTCTCCTACTGACATGTATTTGAAAGGCTCATTAGGAGCACAGTAAACTGATTGTGTATGTTTTATTTTTTAATCACAATTCATGTGTAGATACTTGTAGAGATATTTAAAGGTAAACAGAGAAGTCTGCTAACACTATATGCTAAAATATTGTAATTATTGGTTACTGTTTACACGAACATGTAAGCACACCCACTGATAAACATGTACTTATTTAACCAAACAGCTTACCTCAGTGTGTCTCTGATGAAGGGCATTGTACTCCTTTTTGAGCTCTGCCTCTCTCTCCTCCAATCTGCTAACTGCATAAGAAAGACGACAAAATCTCAAAGTTTACATGATCAAACAAGCTGATAATAAGGAACTTTGTCTGAAAACACTATTATCCAGTTGTTCTATATGAATTAACAAATGTGATTTGAGACACTGTTTAACAAAATGTGTATCATTTCATGTCGTGGTAAGAGGAGCGACTTGCTGTAATTACATCTCAGAGCCAGTAGAGGGACACAGTGCACTGACAACGCACCAACCAGAGCAAAGCGTGGACAGGATTATTATAGTACCCTGAATCAATGAGTCCTCTACAAAATCAGATATGACTCATCATTTACTTCAACTATAGCAGAAGTGATTTTGACAACAAAAATTCTGACACCTGCCTTCTTTTGTGTCTGGTTGTGGTGAGCTGAAAAGTTCCTGACATTTTAGTTTATGTACTTGGTGATCATAAAACTCTCAAAGTAATGTCAAGGAAGACTGGAAACAGCAGCCTTCTTCAAAGCACACATATTAGAAAAACACTCTTCTATTCTACACTTAAAGGGTGAGAAATCCACAGACCTATGTATGGAGCAATCCTCAGTCTCAGTCACATCCAGCCAGGAGACCAACACTTACTGATTCCACTGTTTGTGGCTCTCAGGTAGCATTATTTACCTGTAGTCAAAACACTCCTGTTGAGAGTACTATTCAAACGCCAGCCATTAAAGTGCCCTCTCACAAAGGTGGATGCTAAAACATTCCTTTCACACAATTCACACAACCTTCCATTCTTAATGCTCGATGCTTTGCAGCACCCTAACCCTGAAAGTCAGAAATAACCCTTTCCTCAGGTGTTCGAAGAGGCACACATGCAGAATTTGGAAGAACTGAACACCTACGTGGAGAGCAAGTGTTCCTGTGGCAGCTGCACTGAATGATGTAAACTGTGATTCAGCGTGGTTACGAGAGGGCTGATAGAGGAACTGGTGGTAAAAGAGTGGAGCAGAAATAACACAGGTCAGATACAGAGGTGTGTAGAGGTAAAGGAAGGGATGCTGACATGAAAGCCGCGCATGAAAATCCTGATTATCCAAGTACAAATAATATTATGTTAGAGTTGCGTGCTGGTTCTGGAGGCAGTGTTAGATTAAACCATAATCTGAGGTAAACAACTGATTGCTTGGGTGTGGCCACGCTGATTCATCACTGAACAGTACTGTAATGTGATGAGTAGTAGTTCTATTTATGGTAGTTTGTTTCAGTATATATTGGGCACAATTTGTACTAAGGCTTGTCATGATTTGGCAAAACAGATGGTAATGGTTCCCAGTGTCCAAGGTGACTTGTTTTGACTGATCAAAAATCAAAAACCAAAATATATTCGGTTTACTCTGATATGACAAAGAGAAGCAACAAATCCTCACATCTGAGGAACTGAAACCTGAGAAATTGTTGCCTTTTTTCACAGTTTTTGTTTGATAAATGCCTCAAACTATTAATCGATTATCAAAGTGGTTTATTATTTTTCTGCCAATCAAAAAAATCGATACATCAACCAATCATTTCAGCTCAAGTTAGAATGCTTCTCACCATCTCTGATCCCCCTGAACTGTGATATGTCTAATGAAGGCAAAATGACATTAAAAATTCCAGGGAAAGTAATGAACTAAGAATAAACATAAACTGAACTTGACTGTGTGTTTGGATTCATCAAAGTATGCTGATGTTTATAGGGTCGGACTGTATGAGTGTGTGTTCCACTAACATGATTAAACACAGCTTTGTGAGTCGCAGTGCTGCCAAATTCAGTCCACAAACATAGTTATAGGCAAATGAAGCTCTCAAACGGAAAAGGGGAAGTGTCACATCGAAACAAATAAAAAGAAATTTGCTGAGAGCTCTCAAATTTTCCTCTAGCATGACCGAGGTGTATATTACGGCCCGGCGGTGGAACAAAAACGCAGTCACACACATTGTCAACGGTGCAGTCATGCACACATCATGAGGGTTTTCTTTTGATGTCCTGGAAGGACTATCACAGCAAGAACATACTGTCCTTGACATTTAAAACTTCTTTCTTCAGAAAAGGACATAATGTTCAGCCCTTTTTACATTTATCTTTGAGGCATTTAGCCATTTGTATAATCCCAAAATACAGATAAATGCTACTAAAAAAAAACAAACACCTTTCTTTTGCTCCCTAAAATTCTCCTGTTGCTCCCTGACCTGTTCTGGGCTTGGGACACATTTGGCCTTTTCTATTACAGCTCATTTAGCAGACTTGGCAGGCAAACACTCATAATGTGCTACTAATGACCTTAATTCAGTAGGGACATGGAAGTTCATCTGCCCTCTGGCACATCAGGCTAACAAACAGTCACAAGACCTGCAAACTGTCGATGCTGCTCGCAGGGTATCTGGCCTGTGTGTTTAGTGTGTGTGTGCGCATGTGTGTTACTTTCCAATAGTAGAGTCAGTACAATAAACCTGTGTATGTGACAGACGTGCAATGTGATGGACTTACTATGATCTGCAGAGTTTTTAGTTTTGAGCTCGAGGTGACGTGTGTGAGACTCCAACATCACCAGTCGGCACTGGAGTTCTTTCTTCTCGCCCTCCTGGGAGTCTTCAAAGGCGATGTACCTCTGCAGACAAACAGAGAAAACACACATTTACTGTCTGAGACTAACATGGGTACTGTAAACATGTACTCCTACTGAGGGGACGATTTGTTTATGGCAGCAACAGGAGACAATGTCACATATGCATTCGAGCGGCCAGTTTTTCTGAGCCAGATATAAGCTGTCAACGACATCACAAACATGGCGGTCTACGACATTAAAACGGTTGAGTGTGCCTGACAGAGGGTCAGGGCTGGAATGGAGATGTTGTGGACTAAAGCCTGCATGTGTGTGTGATAAAGATCTGCTCATACCAACAGTGTTGATACGGGTGGAAAACATAGCGTACGCAATCCGTCTACTGTCTATTGTGAAAGTCATCTAACCTTTCCACACAACAGGTGCGTAGCACCAACTTTGTCACTGAGACAAAAAAAAAAACGGTTGCAGCTACAGCCTGTGTGTGTGTCCTGGACAAGTTAGTAACAGTTAATATCAGTGTCAAGGCTGTTTTTCCAATCTTCACAGCGTCTGTTGTCACTCGCTCCTTCTCTCAGGGGATCTTGGACTAAGAACTCGGACTGAAGAAACTGGATAAACTAACGCTCTGAAGACAAACACGCACAGTAAAACACTCTGAATAACATTCATATACTGTTACTTTACTGATCCCAGCAAGGCAGATGGATATCAGTGGTCAGAGACAGAGCCACAGGAGACATTTGGGGCTTTGACCCGCATTTAATCCATTTAACGTTGGGTAAAACCACTGCTCCCTGCTGGCAATTCATTTTGTGAATTAATTAGTTAAGATGAAACTTTAATGAGCTCTGCTGGGAAAGTGGGTCAAATAACAAGATAAAGTGAAGAAAAACTGGCAAACAAAGTAAAAGGGGATAACAGCGTCACTTAAAGTACTGCTGGGGCGTACTCAAAACACAGAATTTAAAATTAAGAAGTTGTGTTGATCATCAGTTGCAGTGGAACATACTGAGGCAAATAAGGAAAATATGGTTGGGTCTGGTCTGGGGATCATCAAATTCACCAGGTTTTATCCTCTGGGGATCATAAATGTCAATACAAAATTCCATTGCATTCATTTTCAAAACCAGTGACTCGTCTGCGGATACTAAACACCAGTACCAGTTCTCTCTTTTCTTCACATTTAAAATCTGTATGTGTATCAGTATTTTAGGAGCCCATCTACTGACACCTCAGCTGATCAGCTGAGTCAGCTGTCTGATAACAGACGAAGAGTTTGCCGTGCCTGTAAACATGCAGTCTTGTGATGTGGGTACTCATAGTGGATAAGAGGCCATGCGGTCAGGCCCTGGGCAGGGTGTGGATGTCATCTGCAAGGAGATGAGGATCACCTGAGCACCCTGTTACAAGCAGCCTCTTCTTTACACGCAAGTCACATTTGGACCAGAGGTGTCTGACAAAGGTATTTCTTCAAGATGCCTTTGCGAACTCCCTCTGAAGACTGAGTCTGCTTTTATTCTTTTTCATACACAATTCGGTCATTGACGGGCTCAGATGTTTTCTCTCCCTCTGGGCTCTTTAACTATTTTCAGTGTGGAGCACTTGATTCGCCATTAATCATCTTTGAACATTCTCTTTATCGAGTGGAATCTAACAAATAAAGAAGTGAATAGTTTTTGCCTTATTGTGAAATTTGACTTTGTACGAATGCACACAATTTCTCTCACCCTCAAGCCCCAAATAAGCCCCTCTACCCCCACCTCAAGGGGGGGGGGGGGGGGGGGGGGGGGTCCAGAAAGCCCAGGGAGCATCTTAAGAACTAAGGTATTGGAAGTAAAGCAGCATTTCCCATGTAAATCTAATAAGAGCATTAACATAGCACTGGGCGAGACTACAGACGAGTGGGTTCTTGGGGGAAGGAGGGTGACACCCTAATCTGTAAATGTGCATAACTGTAACACAAAGACAAAATGTATCAAGCTACAGGTTGCTGTTTATTTTAAAATGTTGACAGTACACGTGTTTGGAGAAAGTGGAGACTCCTCCTTAGAGTTACACCAATTAACACTTCTAAACACCATAAAAGACTAGCCTGCTGTATGGGTGACACATGCAGACACCCCCTCCTACAGTATCAACACATTCATTAGAACAACTCCCAACAACTTCCCTTCTCACACAGCTGCTCATCATATGACCCACGAAGGAGGCCTGTGCATATGACAACGCTCCAGAGAATGAGTGTTCCAGCGCTTTAACGTGCACTCTTCCCCCTACGCTGCATGTATAAGGCTCCCTTTGTCCCTGTGCGCCAACACGCTCTCTCTCTCTCTCACACACACACACACACACACACACACAAACACATGTGGCTGCAGCACAAGTGCGTGCACGCCCACACAGACAGAGCTCCACTGTACTTGCACTCAATTGACAGAGAGACAAATCAACTCCTTTTAGTGTTTTTTGGCTGTGGGCTGCTACCGGGGACATTTGGGGAAACTGGGGTGTGTCAGGCCGCAGCTACCAGACACAATAAACTGACCGAAGAAACAGCGCACCGTATCGAATAGGATAAAAACATTATAATGGCGTGATCAGGAATATGGATGTTATAAAGATACAGCCAATTTTGATGAGAACATGTTAGCCTATTGCAATCAAGTGACTTACAATTAGTGATTAGCTACAGGCTACAACACAGTGCTGATAAACTGGCTGTGATACATGCTAGCAGCTCAGTGATGACTTTGTTGATCCCCAGGATGCAAACCATGAATGTCTGAATACATTTTTGTGTGTATTTATCTGGTAGATGTTGAGATATTTTACAGGATAAGTGAAAACTCCAATGACCTGCTAGTTGTGCCAAGAGTATATATCCTCTTGGGATCATGAATATCTGCAGAAAAGTTCATGAAAATCTTTTGGATTATTTGATGAGATATTTCAGTCTGGACCAAACTGGTAGACTGACATAGAGCCATGTCCAAGAACCAAAACTGAAGTTAAGGTTCCATCTTTCTAATTCTACATCAACATTATGCTCATGTCATTTGAGGCTACGCTACAGTACGAGATCATAAACCAGTGCTCTTGTCCTGTATCCAAACAGACTTCATGTTAATGATTGACAGTGATCAATCAGCTGGCTTTCTACGGGAGTAGGCTGTGGTCCTTTGCAGGTCAGCAGACAACCCTGACTGGACAAAAGAACTGAGGGAAGTGCTGTTTCTCCCCAAGAATTTCCTGCCTTGCCTTTTCCTCTGCCCCGACAAACTACTAAGAGGAGGTATTCCTCTAGGCTTGGAGCAGCGACAAGCAGGACTTGGCTCAAACAATGTGCTTGTTTGGTAAGATTAATCTGCTCCTTTACTTCTAGAGTGACTTGTCGCCCAAATGAGAAGCTTAATAACAGAGTCTGTGCCATGCTACTCATTCGCCTCCTTTGAGTTGGCACTTGCTTTGGTTTTGGGGGAAACTTCCCATTTAAACAGTCTGAGTGAACCATGTGAACCGATATCAACAAAAGGCTGTGAGTACAGTATGTCTGTGTGTTTCTATACCTGGGCGAGCACATCAAAGTCATGGACAACGTTAGAGACCATTAGATGCTCATCACATCCACTCTTTATTTACTTTGGGAAAATATATAGTTTGCTTGTTTGTTCTTAAATATGACAGAAAGTCTTACTGTTTTCCCTTATTCAGGACTCAGTCAGGATTTAGCCACATTTGAATCTGATGACAGTTTAGCGGTTGTTTGCTGATGCTGCCAGCACTGTCAATCACACCTGATCAAATCACACCAATCAAACACAACTTGAAATAATCAAGTGTGTTTTTTTTTCCCCTACATTTCAATTTGACGGTTGATTATTCAGTCAGGACCATTTAAAGTTATAGAAAAATCATGAGAATTTGAGTTTCCAGGAGCTTTAAAACAAACAACACCTGTAAGCTTTTCAAGATTTTGACATAATTTTCTTTCATGTATTCATCCTAAATCCCCAAATGTATCTCAACATGGATGTGATTGTCGGTTACTTGTATATTATATTTGTTGCAATAAAGTATTGTTTTGGCATCAGTCTCAGAGCTCAGGTGTCGTACTGGTACCACTATTTTTTAAAAAGTGTCACAGTCTACCCTTGTTTCAATCCACAGTACAAGTCTGAATAGGATGCTTGGTATAGTGAACAGCTCTGTTTATTAACCTGTCCAGTACAGTCATGACTGTCTATAGCCATAAACGCCACATCCTGAGCTCTGATTGTTCATTCAAGTTCCTACGCTGATGTGCACAGAAGCTAAACTCTCTGACAGAGAGGATGTAGAGACCTATGACTTCATCTCACTATAAGAACACTACTGATCACACTGATATGTAAGCTAACTGAGGTATTTAACACACAGTAGCCAGAAGGAACAAGACTAATGAATCCATTACATACCAATGGAAACTCTCTTGTGCACAGGTCTATCCAAAAGCTTTAGCAACATGCTACGACATGATATAAATTATTAACACACTGCTTTGTGACCTGTTGTGCTTGTCATTCAACATTTAACTGTCAAGTCAAATGTCAACAACTGGGAAAATACCGACGCGTGGCAAAAAGTGTACATATACTGTACTGTGAGCTCTAAATCCTGGCACATGTAAATAAATTAATAAAATAATAATGTTTGTTTTATGTTGAAATATATGTTGTTATAAGTTATGGTCTAAAATATTTTAATCCTGTTTCCAGTCTGAACAATGTTGGCCAGCACTACTTTTGCTGGGATTAAAAGTGTAGAGGCTGAAAAAAATAATAAGGCAGATTAAGTGGAACCCCCTGCAGTAGTTCAGGGTTGTTAAAGATGCTTGAGTGAGGGGCAGCTTGTGTGTGTAATGCCCAAACATGAGGAGCACGGAGGATTAGGAGGAGGCCTGCTGTGTGTTTGAGCTTGAAAAGCACAAAGACACAACTAAATGAAACTCACTGAGAAATGTATTTTGGAATCTTGTAATCAAACTGTAACCAAATGATTTTTGGAAGAGAGAGAGTAAGATATTAACTTCAAGTGATTGCAGCAGTACTTATTCAACATAGCTTTCATCTCATCAGTGTGCCTGTTGCTGCCAAGGATTTACCATGAGCTCGGTGTCTGTGCATTGAAGATTTAAGGCAGGTCTCTTGGTGAGGAGAAAATTTGATGTTGCAAGAGGCAAAGCTAAATTTACAAGGCTGCAAAAATGAGAAAGTCACAAAGCAGTGGCACAAGGTAATTATAAAACACTGCACAGGTCAAAGTCTTTTTCTGTTTTATACTGAATGACCTCTATCAAATGAGAGCACTCTTTAGAGCGTCTTCCCAGTTCATTTGGACCAAACTGTGACTACCACTGACCTAATACCAGGATAAGCACCCAAAATTAAATTTCATCTCAGACTTGCTGTTGTGCAGAGCCACAGAAAATGTGTTACTGTCCAAAAATAGACGGTACTATAGGGATGAAGTGATGAAGAGCATGCTAATAAGTGCATCACTGGTTGGATCAAATGACAGGGCTCATGTTTTTTGCTTCGGTGATACTGTCATTAGACATGACGCTGAATGCGATCACCAGGATTCAAATCTGTTTTTTTCTAGGAGTGGCAGAAGGCAACCACCTCACAAACAAACTAGTGGTGGATTTGCATTATGTCGGAGGCTTGACTGAAAATCACTGTCGAGGTAATATAAGCTGAACTACAGTGGTGCAAATCCAACTTGATGCAGTATGTACTGCAACTATGGGTCCCAGAGAGTGGCATCCATGGCGACACAAACTTTCCAACTACAGAACAGACTGTTCTTCAGAGCTATTGATATTTGAGATCGTATTTTATCTGAAAGTCCAGAGACTGATCGTTTAGGAAACTAATCCAACCCATTAAGCTGTGATTCTTTAAAAAAAATTCAATTCAGAGATAAGGTTTGCCTCTTATTGCCTCAACTCTCTTCCGTCAATTTCCAACGACCAGTTTTTAAAACGTCATTCTTCATCAAAATGTGCTTTGTGGGGGTCTATAAGTATGCCGAATTATGGAGTGGCTTGTATATTTCATTAAAAGTACTAATTTGGGATTAATGAGAACTGATGTGTAGTTGATAAGTATCGCGAAAATGAACTGCCAGATTTTCGAATCGAGTTCGGTGTCAAATCTTTCCATACGCGTACATAGATACGAGGCTTTAATCCACAGTCCGTGTTATAAATTAGTTTGGCAGTTGTGCTGTGAAACCCACCTCTTCTGCGTGTTTCCTCAGTGCCTTCTCTCGTTCGTACTGGGTAACGAGTTGCTCGTTGTCTTCCTTCAGCAACTCCAGCTCCACTTCGTGCTCCTGGTTGACAGCGAACACCGAGTCCAAGTTCTCCAGCACGGCAACGACCAGCGGCATCAGCTCTTTCACTACGTCCTCGTCGTATTTTTCGATTAGCCGTTCAAACTCTCGGTATATTGAACTGGCCAAGCCTGAGACCCGCTCGGACATCATGGCAGAGTTGCCCGTGTCGTCCTGATACAGGACTACGTCGTCCAGCTCCATTTTCTTGCCTCCACTTGCACTTCTTTCCCAGCTAACGTTAATGAGCTAGCCGCAAGCTTCAGCTGGCCAGAGGCTGTCCGCCTTGCTTCTTCAAGCGCCACAAAACTATGTTTCTAAAACATCGCTCGACTGTCGTTTGTCGTACAGAGGAGACACAAAGTCTAAATTCCGTAGTCGTCTGTACGGCTAACTTTAGGAGCGGGCTAGCCGTGTTGCTAGCAGTACTGAAAAGTCTTTACTTGGCTCCTGATTAGTTTCCCTGTCCAACAGATGAGCTCCTGATGTTGCCTTCACGTGCTGTCGGAAAGGTGGAGAATGAACGCAGTCAAACCACTCATCAAAGTAGTAAACACTACGAAGAGAGAATGGGTTTTATCCCAGGAGTCACTTTATACGTAATTGTGGGGAAAAAAGTCAAAGGCAAAATGTGCTCACGAAAACATTAAAGTGCTACAGAGCTGTAAAAACGCTGAAATGCTACCATACAACGATTTAGCAAGTGAGTGGCAAAAAAAAACATAGTCAATGAACGCGATCAGCTCATTAGTTCATACTGTAAAAGCTAAATGAATAAAGTCTTCTGACCTGTTGCTAATATAGTTTCTGTCATGTGACGTTTAAGGGGCGGTGAACAAATCATATCAACCGATTAAAAGAAATACAAATCATTTATTTGCAGCCTCCAATCATTTCATGTTTCATGAATTAATCCCAGTTGGTCTTCTAACACATATCATCTCACGTCGATCAAACACAGTACTAATGTGGGCCCAAAGTTTTATTTCTCACATAACCTCACAGCCATAAGTAGAAACAAATAGCTGATATAAAACTTTGATACTGCACAGATTGTCAGATTACACTGACTGATGAACTGACCGTGTCCGTGCTTTCAAACACGAGCTTACGAGGATCACTTGAAGATGTCATGTGTCAGTGATGGGACGCTGCGGTTACGTCACATGCTAAAGAGGGCTGGAAGGGACAGTTTCAAAACTGAAACTAATCCTCATTCATCGGAAACATTTTATAATTATTGCCCCCCCCCATCCACCCCACCCCCCCCCCACACACACACACACACTCACTTACATGGCTTCAGTCCAGAGATTAATCCCACTGTTTAATTGGTTCAACAGGTTGCTGTCAGAGTTCAGTTTTTTTTTTTAATTCATCATTTTAGGAAAAAAAAAATCCAAGGATAAAGAGTGAGCTTCGAAAGAAGCTTTTATTTGCATCAAGAAGTCCAATGCATTTTATTGAGGATGTGAATAAGATAGGCAGGCATCAGTTGATTCAGGTGTTAATATATTACCTGAAACAAAAAGATGTAATATTTATGGCAAGTAAACAGGTTCCCACAAAATGTAGAAGTACAGTCTTTCTACCTCTCACATGTATCGCGTTTACGCCAATCACCATGCACTATTCAGACCGCATTGCAGAAAATGCAGAACCAAACTCACTGTAAACACTCTGCACTCTTCACTGTTTCTGTAAAGCAATTCTTTTGACTTGTTTGTCCATAATGCATAGGCACTGTTCATCCTGATGTCTCAAGACATTTAAACACGAGACAGACTCACCATAATTACTATACAATGAAGATGTAATGATTTAAACCACATTTGGAAGTAAAAGTCACCCCTAAATCCTCTCGTCCTGGATCATACTGCTCCTCAGTCGTCCCCACAGATCAGGAAGACCATTTGAGTGACCGGTGGGGGGGGGGGGGGGGGCAGCCTCTACCAACCATACGGCACTCACACAAACATTAGATGTAAAACACTGACATGACAATATAACCGCAGCACTGTCAAATATTGTACACAATGCACATTCAGATATCATGGCATAAAGTTGCGCATGGAGTAGCTCAGAGAACTGAAATAAAAATTAAATATTAAAATTAAAAGTAAATAATTAAAAGTGCAATTTAACAAACAAGTCCCTGTGCTCCAGCATGTTTCTCTTGACAAGTTAACACGATTCACGGAGATCATGTCTTTCATTACAATCAAGTCCTAATGTATACACTTATGCAGGCCCAGTAATAAGGTTTGGGACCAACTTGAAAGAATCCTGGATCAAACGTGAAGAAACTCAAACAGCTAACATATATCAGAAACAGGCTTAGCATACAAGATAAGCACTCAGTCTTTGTGGTACATTTCAGATAGTATTGTGCTGGCTGTTGTTCAGGGAGGACGGGCAGAGGGAGAAGGGCCTATCAATGATCAGACTGTTGAGTGCTCGAAGCACAATGTCAGGCATGTGATCTGCAAGCATCCTGGGGCTGATCAAAATGCTCCTGAAGGCCATTTCATTGGACCACTCTGCACGATAGCTGGCCTGGGAAAAACAGGACCTGAGGAGAGAGGCAGAGGAAAAAAAAAAAATTGGTGGCAAGGTCTTTTCTTTTTCATCTGGCACTGATGCACATCATCCACTATCAGCATCTACCATCATATGTAACTGAATCCTGTATAAACAGGATGGATGGAAGTTGTGTCAACTGAAGTCTAAGTTCTGAAAAGAGTTGAGGTGCCTGACTAGAACTTATGATGTGAGCTGGTGTGCATGTACTGAAAGCTAATCGATTCTCATGGACTCCACTGTTCGCTGCAGTTATTCAGTTTATTTAACCAGGTGGGAAATGTTGAAGCTTCCCCAGTATCCTATTTTAATCCTACTACTTGTAGACGCACCTCCGAGACGGCCCATCATCTGTGATGTGCAGAATTCGCCCAGGCAGGAACAGTGGTAAGTGAGTAGCCTTGTGGGCAGGTGAGTCGTCTGATCCCAGGCTCTGATAGGATGATGACTGGCGAATAATTAGTGACTCCTCCCCCAGCAGCGGCTGGCTGAGCTCCTCCTCCCTCCTGTTGTCCATCTCAGTCGGAAAATCATCCGGATCTCCTCCAAACAGCTCATACCAAAGGCCCTGTAGCAGGATGCGATACTGCAACACAGAAAGACATATATTAAATTAGTGTATGATGGTGTCAAGGTGCAAAACTATTCCAATGTCGCTGCACTGAATGTGCCTTACTTTGGGCTTATTGCAGTTTGAAACAATTTTAAGGATCCTTCTCTTCAGATCCTCCATGTTGGGAATGCTCAGTCTGTACAAAGAGACAGAGGAGAGATTGAATAAAACAAAGAGGGAACACTGCAAAGGACAAACGCAACTTAAAAAGAAGAGAGAAAAAATGAGCATGTGAGCTACACTCACATTCTCCTTCTCTGTGCCTGTAATAACAGGGCAGACCCAAATATAGAGTCTCCATCACACAGTAGTCTATAATAGTCTGCACACCACAACACATTCATATCAGGCTTCTGAACACAAGAGTCTGCAGTGCAGCTGACACACAAACATGTATTTGCCTTCGGCGATCCACAGTGAATAATGTCACAATAAACCAAACAGCTACAAGGAACTGACCAGTGACAACATACAATATTAATTCACGACGCTTTTTAATTTTAAATAACACATTTTCATAGATCAGAATGAATCAGTCCTACCTGGGAACCAGATCCTTTCCCAGCACAACCGAGAGCACAAAGTCCTTGGAGTAATCAGCTAAGGCTTTACTGCACAGGGAGAAAACACATGAAAGGAGGAGGCCAGCAATTAACAGTATATAGTAGACTGGTATGTGAACAATATGCTGTATATTTTAATTTAAAATATAACTGCAGTTCATGGTCTCAACTGCCTGTTGGATGCATGTCTTCCTTACCTCAGGAGTCCCCCTGGTGGAGAGAATGCGTAGCACTGCAGAGTGGGGAAGGAATTGCGCAAGAGGATGGCCAGCAGTGCAGCTGTGCCAGCGCCCAGACTGTGACCCGTGATGACCAGTTTATATTCCTATAAACACAAGAACACACAAAACACACGGCACATTAAAGTGCAATTTCAAATGGACACACCAGTTGATACTGTGACAAGGAGAGTATCATGTTTTCCTGCCTCAGCTGTGCCATCCCAGTAAACCTGTCCCACTGATGGCATCTTATTCCCTCCAAATAGGATCTGTCAGCAGGGATCTGACTGAAATAAAATACAGGGACGCCCTCTGTGGCTGAGAAACAGCTTCCAACACTTCTTACCGGCGCAACGGAGAAAGCCTGGTTCAGGATGCCATCGTTGACCAGCTTCTTGTAGATGTAACCTGCCGCTTGGCACATGCCCTACATTAGTCAGAGACACAGCAGCATTAATCTCTACTGACACACACACCTTACACATTAAAACCGTCCACCTAAGACAGCAAAGAAAGGTGTTCCTGTGTTTGAATGGACATTTACCTTGTGAGCGTAGCAGGCGCCAGACACTCCTTCTATAGGCAGGTTCTCACATTCAGCAGACAGGTCTGTCAGGACATCCTGCAGAACACACACTGAGTTAGGTGAACAATAAACTAGGACACTGATTACACACACATCAGACCACATACCAAGGGCACAGGTAAAACAACATGTCTAGAATATTTTTTTTTATATTGAACGAAATCCTGTGTTAAAACTCAATATTGGGACAAAGGTTTTAGATCTGCTGAGAAACATATTTTTCAACCACAGCACCACAATACATCTTTTACCTTCACCGCTTTCCTGTGTAAACACATACTGAAACACTCACACATGCCCTGACTTACCCTTCACACTTTCACTTCCCTCTTTGTTTTTTTTCCTACATAAGAGCTATTTAAATTTCTCTCAAGGAGCAGTTACATGATATCAGATGTAGACCAAATGGCACCTATATTTATCAGTCTATTTAAACGCTATCATACAAACAGGGAAGTGGAACCGAACTTTCAGGGGAAACAGGATGTTAATAGCAATAATTACAAATGTACAGCAGTTGAACAAAAATACGGATAACAAGCTGAGAGAAGATAATCACACCCCTTTTACATGTACACACATGACAAAACCTAGTTTATGGTTCTAACAACATGAAGTTTTTGACTACAGGGACTACACCAAAAAAATTTCAGAAGAGGAGATAAGAAAACAACAAATTAGATGGAATATATTATATTTTATTCACAAATAAAGTGCTCAGTGTGAGTCCCAACTCACCTTCAGTGAGAGTGTTCCTCTGACAGCCACCAGAACGGCTTCTCTCTTATGATCCAGAGCCACGAAAAAGGGGATCTCATAGATCTGCAACGAACCCAGCTTGGTTAAATGATCAACAGACTCTGGACCAACAGTTTGAATCACTAACACACTGACACTGTCAGACTGGTGGTGACCTCTAAAGGATAAAACTGAGAAGAAACTATGAACACAGGGGAGTGTTCCTGACAGAGGGGGGGGCATGACTGGTGAAATTCATACCTGGTTGTGGAAGCTGACGTGGATGAAGTCTCTGTACTGCAACCCAGTGCTCTGCAGGATGGATGAGAAGTGACAGCCAAGGTGGTCTCCTCCAACGATGTCATACTCAGCTGTCTGACTCCTACAGCTGACATATACATATATACTCATTTTGATTTGGGTTACCAAACTAACTGGGTCTGAACTAAGCTAAGAGGGAGAAGTTCAATCCTTGGCTTCAGTCCTTAACTAACCTAACCTCAGAAGTCTTTTGACTTACAGGTCCCTTTGACAAAAATAAACAAGGAGTACATCTTACCAGTCTCCACTTAGTTTGCAGGGCCCAGTAAAGAGGTTGGAGTAAATGTACAGCGGCCAGCCATAGGCTGCTGCAGCAAACTGCATACAGTGAGCTGCTTTCTCCAACTCTGTCTCCAAATCTTCTCCCTTCAAACAATTACAGATATACAAGCAACGTAAATCACATGAAGTGATGCTGACTTTAAACATCACAGCTTACAGTAATGTAATGTCAGGTCACAGGTCTGCTGTAGCTACATGACTGACAGGCTCCACTACTTACAATGGGAGAGGAAGGACTGTGAGGGACTATGGCATCTGGGTCTCTGCTATGCTCCATCTTATCCTGCTCCTGGTGCAGCAGAGCCAAACCAGCTGCTATGTCACTGGGGACCAGATCTGTGTCCTGCCACACACACACACACACACAGAATACCAGAAAGCATCTCATAATTGGCTCTGTGACAGTACCACACCACTGGACAGTTGTTTCATATTTCACACTATTCACTTTGTTTCAGTCTTTCTTGACGTATTGTATTATCAAATCTGACTTTACTGAGTTTACAAACCCACTAACTGCCAGATGCAAAAGAAGGCACAGACAAAATAGAGCAAGTAACCCTTACAGAGAAGAATCCGCTGAAGAGCTGTGCGATGCTAGAGAACGCGGCTCGGTGGCTTTCGTCCTGTGGCAGACAACAGCACAGCAGCCGCAGCCTGCTCTCCCACACCTTGACGGCCAGGGAGCGAGCTGTGGAGAAGAACTGGGTGCCGCCGCTACTCTCCATGTCTCGCACTCCCAGTGGCTCCATGACAGCAGGCGGAGAATGGGGGCTGCCGAGGGGGTCAAACACAAATACCACGCCCAGCCCCGTAAAGAGCAGGATAATCCAGCTGTTGTGACAAAGGGGAAAAAAAGATACTTGATCAAAACAACTCTTCAACTAGGATTAACAATTATGAAGTCAAAACTCTAAACAACCCACCTGGCAACCACTGCTGCGATGACAGCCCCCACTGTGGCAGGATCGCACCCTCTGCCATCGTCAGACACCCAGACCGCTCCCAGACAGGCCCACACCAGCTCAGGGATGTACAGGAGAGCTCGCAGGTACACCAGTGCAGGCATAGAGCGTCGTGGGCCAGGATTTGTTATGGTACCTGTGAAACGATGATAGAGGTCACTGGAATTAACAAAAACATACCTATGCTTTGCACTCGTGTCAGCTGGATGTTTAATGGACTGCAGCACAGTTGAAGATTCTGATGTTACAGACAGTAGCAAATTTAATTTTTGGTTAAAATTTGTCTCATCAATCAGGGTTTTTTTTTGCTTTGTCTCCCACCACTTTCTTAAAGGTGTGTTATGTAAAGCAGCAACTCTCTTGCAAACTTCCTGCACTGCTTATTGCAAAATAACTGTATTTTGACACCACTGTTGCTGCGGGTAAAATCAAGTGTTTACCTGTGTCTACTTTATGCATAAGGCACATACAATTGTAAGTCAGAAGACAAATGATTTACCTTGGGCACTGACGTAGACAATAGCACATAATGACAGGATGATGAGCCCAAGCACAACCAACAGTCCGACCAGGTAAATGTGAAGAACTCCTCTCCCATTACAGTCAAAATGACCTTTGTGATAAGTATACAGAATAATAGCGCCAATCCACCTTAGGGGAAAAAAACAACAACAGCAGAGACAGAAAATTATTATTAGTTATTAATATAAATATCATTATTATGCCTAACTAGTCGAACTTTAGGTGGGAAAAGTCCCAAGTAAATCATGGACATCCATGAAGGTAAAGCAACATACCAAATTACGCGGATGAACAGTTCAAAGGAGCTGGGGAAAACAAGGTCGTCAGTGGCGATCCCCCACCGCCGACCAAACACCACCATTCCAGGCATTTTGCGGGTAAATAAGCCGAGATATCCCACTGACGGAAACTAACCCTTTCACCGCTATAAAATGAGCCGGGTTCTCTTGAGCAATGGACACCTCACATCCTGCATGACTTCACTGCCAAAGGAGCAGCTACACGGGATGGCAAAGGGCCGTGCCCACTATTGTCACATTCTACTTTCCAATGTTGCTCAATCGCCCAAAAATGTGTCCGCTAACGTTACGTAATGTACCCAAAGTAGTTATAATGCACCGTATTGCGCTTTGCGACCGGTGAACACGTAGCTAGGCTGATAACAGTAGATAACGCTGCTAATGCGGTTATCGACAGCTAGCAGTTTATACCGTCGCGTGACCAGCTTCTAACATTAGCTTTCTCGCTAAAAATACTCTATATATATATTCCGAGAAATTGATTGCTAATCCTGTTTGACGAACGCCACAGACATTACTATTGTTTCTGTGAACATCTCACTCTGCAACTAAGGTTATCTATTCATCTCATAAGGCAGAGTGAAATATAGCCACACATAGAACGCTGGCTTGTTTTGTTTTTCTCGAAACCCAACACAGTCCGTCCGTTAATGACACCCAATTGCAACAGCGGCCATCGTATGAAAGTTCCGGGTTTTTTCTTTCCTCTCAATATTGAAGGCATGTAATATAGCGCCACCTCGTGGATGATAGCAAACAGTTTTATACAATGCTAAACTAAAGCGAAGTTATTTCTACTAAACCTGTCTAGTGCTTCAACCTTAGTCCATCCTCCCTAACAATTTCACTAAATGTTCAAAAGTCTCCTTAAAATTAATTTTGAAAGTTAAAAGTTCATACAGTATATACGTAGATATGTGTAATATAAGTAATAATAAGTGACTTTCCTAAAATCGAATGGGATTAATTGAGAACTGTAAACACGTTATCTAGCTAGCTATTGTAGTATTTTTTTTTTTTTTTTAATTATGTACTAGATTGCATTTTGTCATAGTCTGCACTAAAATGTCTTCATTGATCATGATTAAAGAATACTTTAAGATATCCTGTATAACTGCACGGTTATGGTTTTCTTTCATATGCAGAGCTACGAATTTTTCTAACATGTGGTTCCATGGTGTAATGGTTAGCACTCTGGACTCTGAATCCAGCGATCCGAGTTCAAATCTCGGTGGAACCTGAATTTTTTTTTCCATTAGACCATTGACCACAAGGTTTACCCAAGATATTTATTGTATCAATAGAATGCAACAGTATGCAAGGCTCCCCACACAAAAAACTAAAAAAAAAAACAAAAACAAAAATAAAACAAAACAAGTTCCTCTTTACAAATTGCGTTGATTGCTCACCGGCCATAACGACGTCACACCAACATGGCGGCACGCATAGCACGACAGTCCTATTTACTTTGTCGTAGCGCAGGAATAAACGTGATTCCACGGCAGGTAAAACCGAAGACTGTTGTAATAAGAGACATTAACAGCTCTTTACAGCCGACTGCTAGTTATGGGACTCGGGAAACAGACACTACACAGGTTAGTGAAATTTCACTAGATGCAGACTTCGTCTGTCTTGTATGAAGAATGTCACATCAAACTTCCTTACAAACTGGACATGTAAAATAATGCACACCAGTATTGTGGTTAAACCAAATAAACATCACATTTACTACCAGTGCCTGGCTGAACATTCCAGCTATATCACAAATTTGAAGGCCAGAAGGTACAGACTCAGGAGAGAGAGCCAAAGGAGTATCATATAATGCAGGGGTGGAAATAATAGCATATCATCCCATTAGCTGAATTAGACACTGAGTGTGCAGCACTAAGCTTTTCCCTTCTCAAAACTCCAGAGGTCGTGGTTGTGGTGATGATAATGATGAGATGAGAACAAATCAATAAATGAAAATCCACAAAATTGTGTAAATGTACAGTGTCATAGATGATGTCTTCAACAGTACAATCGACTTATGTCCTTGATGTACAGTAAAGCATTTATTTTCCATTTTTCAGGACACTGAAGTGCACATTCCAGTGGGTAAATACAAATCTGTTTTCACTAAAGCAGAATAAGTAAGTATTTTCATTTCTCTTTTTGTATTTTTTTCATAATATTGTTTTCTCCTTCTGACCTTTAGACCGTCTGACAGTATCTTACAGCAGAAGCAGTGGTCCTGGTGGTCAGCATGTCAATAAAGGTTCTCAAAAGTTTATGATTTAAAAAAAAAGAAGCTCCTTTGTAGATTATAGGGATAATAACATACATGCCAAAGTGAGAAGTGACTCCTGACAGCCTGTACAAGGTCGTGCATTTGTTCTGTGGTGTAATCATTTCATCTCAATCCACAGTCAGCACAAAAGCAGAGGTCCGATTCCATGTGCAAACAGCAGACTGGATCCCACAAGATGTACGACAGAAAATCTTTGAAACGGTTTGTTTTCAAATACTGTGGAATCAGGAAAATACTGGAGTTGTTGATGACGTTTGGCCACTTTTTTTGCCAGCTTCCTCACCGCCTTTGACTTTTAAAAATTACGTGGAAATATTGCTATTTGAAAAGTCTGTATTTCCCAAAAACATTACTAATACTAATTTTCTCCACAGAACAAAAACCGCATCAATAAGGCTGGAGAGCTGCTGGTGACCTCAGAGCTGAGCAGGAGTCAGCAGAGGAACCTTTCTGACTGTATACAGAAGATTTCCGCCATCATAGCTGAGGCCAGCAAGAAGCCACACGAACCGACAGCAGAAGACATAGCTCTCAGGGCAGCCAGGTATCACCTAATAGCAGAGCACATTGTTTTCTACCTTGATTATAAATGTGTCCTATGTGTGCCTTTAATGTGAAATGTGTTCATTTCTTATATGTTTCAATGTGCAGGTTACAGAAGAGGAACAAAGAGCGACTCAAACAGAAGAAGGTCAATTCAGCAATCAAGCAGAGCAGACGAGTGGATTTTGACTGACTGTTGTGTTTCTACCTCCCATGACTGTTTTGTCAATAATTTCATATAAATTGTGTTTTGTCATTAATGTTGTGTAAAATAAAGTTAGCTGATTTTTTTTCATTTGTAAATAGCAAGACTTTGCAGACCAGTGTAAGGTGTAAAGGAAACAATAAATTATCTATTTAAACTGCAGCAGACACATCGGTGAACGGTCTGTCAGAAGCTGTTAGTAAACCGAAAACAAAAACATTTAGCAGAGGATGGTTTCGATCCATCGACCTCTGGGTTATGGGCCCAGCACGCTTCCGCTGCGCCACTCTGCTCCCACGTATAATACATCTAAAACAGTCGCCTTTAGCGTTACACGTGTGAATTTTTGTATTGACTTGCATGTATTTTGTATGTTTTAACGTGATCTATATTTAAGCCACTGTTGTTGTTTCTTTAACCGAGAGGCTATATTTAATACCTGAAAGGTAATGTTAGATAACCTAGCTAAATGCGGGTTAGCCAGGGTTAACGTAACGCTAGCGTTAGCTCGCAACAACTGTTACGCAGATGCATGTTACCATTGATTCGTGGGTACGTGACGAGCCAACGGTAGTATGTGTTAGTGAAACAAAAATGCAACAAAAAAGGTTTTTGTTTAGGCTACGCTGTACAAGCAGTTTAAAAGTATTAACTAGCTGCTCAAGCACAAAATGCGACCACGAAGGGACTCGAACCCTCAATCTTCTGATCCGAAGTCAGACGCCTTATCCATTAGGCCACGCGGTCGGATCGACAAACATCAAGCTGCGTACTGTACAAATACCTCGATACGAATTCTATAAAGTTTATACATGTGGCAAAGTCCCACCTAGGTGCTTTTTACTTCCTTGTTAGTGTTCAGTTTAAATTATGTCTTCATTCTTGAATACATATGTTCTGTTTAAAAACGCCAAGCACAACTGAAACAAATGTGGAACAAACAATTACTGGTGTGGTCTGTGTAGTTGGATGAGATTATCCAGCCTTCACCTATGCCAGCCTTAGATACATGGATACCAACACTAATTGCTGTAGTGGTGGTTTCACTGGCTTCTGTATAATAATTCTATTCTTATCAATAGAATTTTTTTATGTGTAGCAGATAAGTTCTATTCAAGTGCTGTGATCACAGCATCATTGCAAATGAAAATATTCGTAACAACATGTCTATGTTCATAACTAAGGTGTCATTTCCACAGTATGAATATTTTATGAATATTTTTCTTTCCCCTTTCCACTCAGTGATAATTACAATAAATAAAATAACACATGATGCATTATATCAGTGCTTTATTAGCAGGGTAAAGTAGGTCTTAGTAAAAAAAAATAGGACATGAACTAATACCAGACCAGACTAAACTCTAATGCCAGTATGTTCTTAACTAATAATGCACACGTAAATAAAGCAAATTAAATTTGTTTATTCTGACAATATGTTAGTAACATTCACATACAGGACCTTAAAAAGTAAATTAAAAAAATATTAAACATTCACACACACAAATAAATACACACAATACAAGTTCATATTAGCTATCCTAAATATGTAAGAGATGAGGCATCAAACATTTTCAAGTGCAATAGGTAAGACATTACAGTACAGAAACCTCATGAGCCTTTGTAAAATGACAACAGACTCTGGTTTGGCATCTGGTTTGTCTACGCTAACACATAATCCTCCCTCCTCATTACACTTGAATCATTCTAACAGACGTGAGCACCAACCTCAAATGCACTTTACACGCCAGTTATCACAGTTAAGTTGCTGCGACTGTAACTTAACCTTTACTTCACCAGGAGCTCACAGGATTCATTTTTCTTCTGTACCAAGTTTCAGAAAAACATCCATCCTCCGTACTGTTTTTACACACTTAGCCTCAAAACACGCATGTGGGTTCCTCAGGCGTCAGCTGTGCCTCATGTGAAAGGTTTCAAGCTTTGTTATGCCTTAAATTTTACAGAAGAATCAGATATAAAATATTAGCAGTAATAACATTCATTATAGCAAAGGTTTATACATAAGAGGTTACCCAGAAAAAAGGCATCTGTATTGTATACTGTGAAAAAAGGTGCAATATATTTGCAGGTTAGTTTTATAGTTTGGTAAGACTGCAAGGTGTTAGACAAAGCCCTGGTTTGAAGCCTTATATTGGTTACAGTGCTACTATGCAGCGTGTCCGTCTATCTGCTGACACAAAGAAAACAGTCCCAACACTTGAATTTAAAAAAAGGAATATCTCATTCTCATTTTCTTTAAAAAGGATCCACCTGTGTGTGTGTGTTTTTTTGTTTTACAAATGTTCATGCTGACCTCATTCAGTAGACTTTTTTTTAATAACACTTTCCTCAACAAACAAAAATGCTTATACGCTATATGGTGCAAAGACTGATCCCATTTACTTCAGTCTTCTCAGGATTTTTATATTCTCCATGATGAGTGTCCACAATGTCCAGAAACAGTGAAAACAACAATCTGCACAGATTGGCCTTGGCTCTGAGACAGCAGCTTTTTAACATTTAGTGGAAGCATCACTTCTACATATTAAAAACCTCAGTGGGTCAAAACTGATCATCTAAAATGAAAATAAATTTGTTTCACATACTGTAGATTTATTACTCAGTACTATGATTAAATAGCAATGCTTCTTGTATTTCATTGGGCAAGTTTATTTTTGACTCAACGGCCTGTTGTAGTCTGTATGAAGACCCACTTCAGTATTCTTAAGAGGGATGAAGTGATTTTAACACAGTGGAGAGAGAATTTAATTTCTAAATGTAAATTAAATTTCCAGTCTGGGTTGGTTTCCTTAAGTTTCACGGTTCCCCCTTTTCACCTGATCCCCAGAAGCTACAGCAAGCAGCTGGTTACCTTAACTTAACTTAGCATAAAAAATAGAAGCATTCATATTCCTCCTGACAGACATGACAGTGGTATTGATCAAAATCCCTGGAAGGAAAGCAAATAAATTAATTTCCAAGAATGTCAAACTACTCCTCAAACTTCATGATCACACACACAGAATGGTGCACGATAGTAGCAACATCCTCCAGACTAAAGGCTTATTTCAATTCTGAACAGTGTTAATCTGTGATTATATGTAATGGTAGCACCTCAAGTTCTTTCTTGAGACAGACAGCACTGTGGCCTGAGAGGATCAATCTTTGCCTTTCTTAATCTAATTATACAAATGTTAGTAGAGTCCATTACAGTTAACTTAACAGATACAGCTCATGTTAATTTTAGATTTCCACTCATGTTTCTTGTCAGAGATGCAATTTTCTTGTGAAGCTTTAAAGTTTAGTGCACTTGTGAGGCTCATGAGAGGCATATTGCTATCATTGTGTTATTGTGGTATATGCCTACGGTTATAAGGCAGTGAAGCCAGTATATATTTAGAAGGAACACTGAATAAAAGACTATGAGGGTGTTGATCTTGAACTAGTTCTTAACAATTCCATTTCATTTTTTTTTTTTTTTGATCACATGCAAATCAGATTCTCATGTATGCTGGAAGGTTTCAGGTCTGGATTAAAACCATGCAGCCTCATTTGACTTCAGTTAAATTGAACTGTACTTGAATTTAGCAGTTTTCCCAAATAGCACCCTCTTTAAAAATGTTTACACCAAAACCCCTGTCCACACATTATACACGGAAAGAGCACATCATCATCCTCTTTACAGCCAAGCAGTGGAACCATTAGTGTTTGCTAGATTTGCCAGATTTCCCGGATTTGCCAGCTTTAGCAGCTTTGGTAGCTTTGATGTCCATCTTGGTCTTCTGGATACGAGAGAAGATCTCCTTAAAAAGGGCCTTGTATTCTGGTGTGTTCTGTCCAAGCCGTTTATCCACCGCCTCCACCTGCTTGCTGATGCTCTCGATGGCCTCGGGGGTGGAGGGCGACTGAGTAGGGGTAGGGGGTGGCACCGGGGTGGGGCCCATGGCACAGTCTTTCATGGATGGGTCTCGGGAGACTGGTCGGGAAGTCTGGACCTCAGCGTGACACAGGCTCTCCTCGTGGCGTCTGCACTTCCCTAACAGCTCCTCATATTTCTCCAGTAAGGCATGGTACTGCTCATCCACCTCCCTGAGGATGGACATCCCTCTCTTCCTCACGCTGTTGGCGTGGAGGGCGTAGCTTCCTCTCCTGCGGCCGGACGCGTCTCGGGCCACGATGGCGTTGAGCGCCGTGTCGCTGCAGCTTTTCCTCACAGGGCTGGACTCAGGTAACGCCTCACCACCGACACCCCTTCCACCTTCAGTTTCCTCCCTCACCCCTCCTCCCGTCTCCCCGACCTCCACTTCCAGGAAGGTGTCAGTCTCCGGGGTGCTATTGAGGACAGTCTGGGTGAGAGCCACGCCATCGTCCTCGCTGCTCAGCAGGAAAGTCCGAGCTCGACGTAGCTGCTGCAGCTCCTGTAGCTCCACCTCCAGCTCCCGTACTCTCGCCTGGCAGCCCTCAGCATCCTAAAAATGAAGACAAAGACACATTTGGTGGACTTTTGAGACAATAATAGTTCTTGCTTTGTAACTACCAATCAGTGAACACATTTAGATAGATAGATAGACTTTATTAATCCCAGAGGGAAATTAGTTGTAAATTAAATATTTACTGCCCTTTTCTATTAATTCTTTTCCACATAATCCTGCAGTAACTGATTTTTGTTTGATTTTAGATGTATTTTGGTGGGCGTCCCCTGCCCGTGTACCAAAAATATTCAGTCTGGCATATTGTGTATGATTCTTCACCGAACCTGGACCCGCGTCTGCAGCCGTGAGAACTCTGCAAGTAGGAGGTTGCACTCTCTCTCCACCCCCTCCCTACGCCCCCTCTCAGTCCGGATGGCTGCCCTCAGGGCCGACACTGCTTCCCTCAGGTGCTGGTTCTCTTCTTCGAATGGTTGACGCTTTACATCCACGCTAAAGCTCTCAGCCCTGCCCACGACAAACTCATCCTCATACCTGGAAACGTGGCACAAATACAGAGCTAGTTTCTTCCATTGCCCCCTGCCCTCGTCTTTTGTAGGCTGTGGAAAAACAAACAAGTACCTTGGTGCTGTGCAAAGCTCCCTCAGGCAAGGGAATGAGTGGATGGTCTTGCGTCGTTCCCTCTTCTCCCTCCTGACTCGGAGCTGCTCCATGGAGCGAAGCTGCTCCACCTGCCCTGAAAGAGACTCCACCTGGTTCTGCAAAGTCTCAATGGTCCCTGTTAACCTGGTACAGGAGGAAGAGCACATGTTTAGGAAGGAAAGGAGGACGTAGCAGTAAAGAAAGTAAAACTACCAGGCCCTCTCACCTCTCTATCTTTTGCTGCGAGGTCTTGCTGTCCGTCACGAGTGTGTGGTTGGTGCGCTCCAGCTCTCTGGCAGTCCCGTCCAGCTGCTCGTACACTTTGGCGTGCTGCTCGTTCATGTCCCGGAGAACCTCCAGCTGTTTCGATAGGTACTGTCACACACAAAAAAAACTATACACAGTGAACTTACAGACAAATCCACACAGAGTAACAACATTCTTAGAAGAAAAGCAGGGAGACAACAAGAGCTTTCACTGGCCATCAGCAGAATTTGGCTTTGCTTTTCCAATTATATGTAATTAATGTGATTATTATTTATTAAATATTTGGTCAGATTTATCACCCTGCTTAGTGTGAGTTAATCTACTACAATTTAATTTATTAATTAATGATTTATTGCTTTTGTTCTGGAGTTTTCAATCACTACCACATGAACTTCATCTGCAGATGGAGTTTGGCAGTGGTAGAGGAATTATAGATGTTTAAATCTCTGTGACTGTGAAGAATGTGAATTTGATTGAAAGCCCCAGAACAGCTACTAAAAGGATTTGACAGTCCCATTTAGGGCAGGCTCTCATGAGCTCCGTCATTCATACCTCAATCTCCTGCACTTGCTCTTCATTAGTGATGTACATCTGCTGCAAGGAGTCCTCCAGCTCCTTGTTCCGCTCCAGCAGAGTCTTTCCCAGCTCTGCTGCCAAGTGGAGGTCTGGAAATCGGAAAGAAATCGAGAAAGAGATGAAGACATCAGTCATCATTAGTGCAGAAAGAGAGCTGTGGATGGAGAAAGATGGATACAAAGTGTGAAAGAAGGGATAGGGGAAAAAGAAGGACAGGGAGAGGTGGGGGGGACAGATGAACACAAAAGGTAGGAATATTTGAGGCATCTTTCCTATAAAAAAGGAAATGGTGGAAGAGTAAAAATAGGAGAGGAAGGATTCAGATTCAGAGGACAAGAAGAAAGGGAGAAGAGGACATACTGCAGCCGCACAATTCAGATTACCCTCTGTCAGGATTAATAGAGCACATTGTTCTATTTTAGGCGAGGTTATAACAGGGTCTGAAACAGAATGATGAAAGGGTCCATCACGGCATCTCAGTCTGCACTGGAGTGTTTCAATTATAGAGCTAAGAGAGCAGGAGGACAGAGAGACACTACTCCTCCCTGCAGCATGTCTCCCTGCAGGCCCTCCTCTCTCCACTGACTGAATATGAAGGTCAGAGATTATTTGGAGAGACACCTCTCCACTGAGATTAGGGCAGGAATAGGCTGAGATTCAACATGCTGGGATGCCTGAGGCAAATTTACATTTCATGTGTTATATAAAAGTGCAAGAATGACAGTGAATCTGAAAAAAAAAAAAAATCACAGTCATTTCCGACACCAGCCTCTGCACCACACTCTTCTGTTTTTATTTACGCTTCCAGACAAATGCACCTCCAGAGTAAGATGAGTCACTGTCATCTGTCTTTATTCTAAATGTGGCTAAGGCTCTGACTCAGCAGCACTGATGGCCTACGTCGTTGGGTCTGAGTCAGCAAAATGCGGTTTGTGATCTCGCAAAAAGAAAGCGAGGGGACCAGAGCGAGGGACCAGCTAATGAAGTCATCTCTCATGCAGTGCTGGCTTTGACTTTAAAAATGAACAGCGATCACTAAGACTGATGTCAGGCCTAAAGCAATCGTCTGCATGATTTTAGCTTATCACAGATAATGTATTGTTATCTGTGTAGAAGTACCACGAACGTGGAGTACGGAAATGCCAAAGGTTTGTGGTCATTCAGAAATGTGGTCTATGTTTGTTTAAGTTAATAAATGATTACTGATCAATAAACTGTTCAGATTTTTTCTCTGTCAAAAGTTAATATTGGTTGTAGCTTCAAAAATCATCATTGACTGCATGTTGTGTAATAATGCTCCTCTTCCTCCTGGCACCTGGTCCTGTCCTCACCTCCTCCAATTAGACTAATGAGTAACAAGCTAAGCAAACGTTTTCCAGCAGCTCCATATGGACCCATTCACACACTTCCCTCTGTGCTGATAGTATAATGAATTCCTGCGGGGCCCCTGGCAATCAGCCCGCTCAGGTACCACTGAACGGATCCTCAGACCGCGCTGGAGCGAGTCCAGCCAGCCTCTTTCTGTTAGGACAGATCACTAGAAACGCTCTGTGGGAAGTGTGCAGCTCTAACCATTGAATTAACATCTGTCACCCTAAACACGAGCAGCCCATGAGATGTTCTTACCAATAACTGAGGAAATTCTCTTTGAATTTTCATTTTAATTTTGTACATTTTTAACTTCTAATGCATCTGATGAACTAGTTCACATGTCACACCTGAGAAGAGCAACATGTCTAACAGCTATGATCTGTGGCCTGATATCACCATCAAACATTGAAGCCATCAAGACCATATTTACATTCTTAAGTCACATGATGTCGACTGAGGTAGCTCCATGACAACTGAGCTGACTGAGGAAGACCATGAGATGTGACTGGACTCAATATCAGAGGACAAAAGACAAATATATACTTTTAAATTCGTTAAGATGGCAACATGTGGTTATTAGATACGTGCTATTAATAATAATATAATCTATAAGTAGTTATTTTTATTTTAACCACACATAAGAGGACTGTGGACGTGAAAGGCGTCTCTGATAGTGACGAGCACAGAGGGAATTTACTCAGTTCCATTCAGCTCTGTGGAATTTAACAGTGTTTTTCAATCTAAAACCAAATACCACCAAAAAAAAAAAACAGACAGCCCAGACACTGTTAGAAAAAAGAGGAGGAGGAGTGAAGAAGAGAAGGAAGAAAACAAAGTGAGAGTGGGAGAGGGGAGCAGAGCCAATCAATAGAGCTCACTGCACAGGCAAACAACTTGGCGAGTCGATACTTTGCCACAGATAACTGTCTGTTTGCTCCAGACAGACCTGAGGCTCGACCTGCGCAGGATGAAACCCCTGAGGCTGGAACTCAGACGTAATCACATCATGTATGAAGAGCACATTTCCTGCATGCTCCAGAAAACCTAGCTAAGACCAGGCTGGGAAGTGTGTTCGTCAGCGAGTTCAGAGAACTGCGCACAGTAAAAACAAGGGCAGTGTTCAGGTTTTAAACCTGCAGACAGTCTTTGTAAGAATCAGTGGATATGTGCACATACACACAGACATACTCATCAATATACTGTACGGGGTGATCTCTTCCACAGACAGTGCTGTGTTGGTAGGTGCACAGCACCCTTGAGATTCACTGGAATGTGGGAAAACAAGACGTCTCCTCTTCTTCTTTTCCTGTGCTGCAGACCAGACTTGTGAACAAAAACCATTCCAGAAACATTCAGTGGCCAGAAACTAATTATTTACTGCTATGGCAGAGAAATGTTCTGTATTATAAACTGCCCTAATGCATGATATGTTCCAATGCAGTAAAATTTAGCAGTATCTTTATAGTCCACACTGAGACCTTTGCTCTTAAATACCCTGTTATTGGGCAGCATAAACACTTACTGAGCTGTAACAGGAGCATTTAACCAGTGGAGGAAGCCTCTCATCAGATCTAAGTTAAGCCAACAAGCCTCAGTCTCAGCTGGTAGAGCCACGTATTTGCTTCTTCTCTGAGCCAGCGGCGGCTCTGGCTAACACACAAAAGGTCCCAAACAAAGAAGCATCCTAATTACATGTCTGCAGCATATTTCTCATCTTTTCTGCTAAGACTTGAAATGTGAGCTGTAACTAAAGTATAACCAGCTTTTACATTCCACAGGAGGACGTGCCTTTCCACATCTGACATTTGCAACATTTTCACAGAAATGAAGAGTTTCTTGGGGTTTTTTTTACTGATTTTTCTGGAGATCCATCACCACAACTGTGACACTAATAAAAGCTAACAAAAACACTCACAGAGCACAAACCATCACTGAGGATGCACAATCAAGTTTTTTAATGCAACAATTGCAATTTAAATTCACCGTGCTGCTGCGGCACCATGTTCAGGCAACGTACCGTCAAATTTTATGGGATGGATCAGAGTTAATATGTGCAACTCAGACTGGTCAGCCTGCCAGTGATTCCTTCATGACAACAACATACTGTAACACAATGACAGTGGTGTCCCTCTCTGAAGGACTCGTGGCATCCTTAAATGTCACACGGCCAAAATTGATCTCAGACAGTCAGGACTCTGAGGCTCTGAAAGGTCTGACATTCTCTCTGCTCCGTCAAACTCACAGGCTCTGTGTGGACACACACATGAAGACACACTTCCACACCAGCCATTTTAACATTTCGGTCGTTTCAGTCCTCTGCTCTGCTTTCTTTTTGATTCCCTCTCTCTTTTGAAGTCTTCCTTCTTCTCCATCTCCCGAAACAAAGACTACTGAAGGTCTATTTTTGTCCCCAGGTCCTCTGAAGTGTGACACTTTGAGCACAGGAAAGAAGGTGTCTAATAAATCCATTACGTCTTGACTGCAGACACATGCATGTTTGTGTGCGCATATGTGTTTCCAGTAAAATAAAATCTCTGCATCAGCACCCTTCCATCTCAGCCGACGGAAATGTGCCATTATAAGTTCTTGGCAGGAAGACAAATGATGGAGAGATGATGAGAGACAGGAAATGAAGTAAATGATCTAGAGGACAACAATCAATCTTTTGTCTTTGATGGCTGAGGAGTCATTTTTTAGAAAATGTAAAAGATTTCCAGGCATATATTCCAGAGATTGATCCTAAATTTAAGACAGTATCATGTTTACTGACTTTCTTTAACTGTTAGGCTGTTGGTCATACAATGCATAATATATGTGATTTTAATTAATATTATTAAATATGGTGATAAACTGGCTAATAAATATCTTTGCAGAGGTTTAGTCCAGAGCAGTATACAAAGTGTGACCTTGTCTAAATTATAGTTTCCTGTTTGACTGGCTGCTTTTAGTTCCTTAGAACTGGAATATAAAAAGCCAGTGTTCATTTATATGGAAATAAGCTGATACCAAGTCCATCTGACATAACAGAAGCCTGGTGTACTCTGTATCACTGCTGGAAACCTTTTAAAGGCTTGTTACATGCTCAACTGAATTGGCTTTTCTTTTAACTCTCTCAAACTAAACATATTAAAATGTTAGGACGGTGAATGACAGAGACGGATGTAAATCAGACAGTCAGCTGCACAGCTGTGATGGATTCACATGTAATGCTACCACACAGAGCAGGTGGCCTCAATGGAAAGGCAGAGGGTAATTAGCTGAGTCTGAATTAGGTTAATTAGACAAAGACTCGTGAGCGAAACCTGCTGCTGGATGGTTTCTGCAAGATTTTTACTTCAGTCAGAGTTACGCACACTTGAGCTGCAACAATCAGTCAATTAATCGACCGATCACCCGACAGGGAATTTATTGCCGACACTTTTGATGGTTGTTTAATAATTTTAGTCACATTTTCAAGCAACAGCTGCAAAGATTTGATGGTTCCAGCTTCTCAGGTGTGTTTTTTATAGACCTAAAGATTCGTTCATTCATTCACCGAAAAAAACATTCTGCAATTTAAACACTAATGAAAACAAACACTGCAGTTGAAATCTGTAGGTATGAAACAGGAAATACAAAAACATGGATAAACCTTGACATATAATTTCCAAGTACGGCAGAGGATTAGGGCCATGTGGGGAAAAAAATTAGGATTCTGATTTTCAACTCAGTTTTATTACTATTTTTTTCCCTCGTAGCCGTAATCCTCTGATGTATTCAAGGCATCAAACTCAACCATACACCAAACTCAACACCAAATCTTATCTCACTTTAATATCATTGCTTATCTTGTGTACTCAAGCTTCACATGCCCTTGAAATAATGAATACACTGTTTCAGTGCACACAATTAGGCCCTGTACTGTGAAACTACACACTAAAATAAAGGGTGTCCATCAGTTTGTCTCAGAACCCAAGCTGACATCTCCAAGCTGTTTGTGTCCAACCAACAGTCCAAAACCCATACACACTCAACTTGCAGAGAAATAAAGCAGATCAAATTCAATTCTGTCAATCGACTAATTGACTAACAGCTGCAGCATTTTAAAAAATCTAAATGTCACTTCACCTGTTTTTATTAATCTTTTAGTGATGTTAAATCTTTCATAAACTGCAGCCTGATAACACTGTCACTGAGTATCTCCCTTCTCTGTCTGATGCTGACCGGTCCCTGCAGTACAAGGCCCAGTTTGGCATGCTTTCAATGCATTGTTGTCAAAGAAGCACCGTGTGCATATTAGAAACTACTTCAGTGTCAAACTGACTGCACTGAGATGGAGGAGAGAGCTCTGAAGGACATCTCTGTGGCCGCTTAACATGACAGAGAGCCTTTGTTAAGCGGAGGCCGGCTGACCGTCCGGCGCCAGCAGCTGACAGTGCAGGATGCTGCGGGCAGGGAGGATGGTGGATGTCTTGTCTTACCCTGCTCCAGGTCCTGCTGGTCGTACCACGGCTCTTCCTCTTCGGTCACGAATTCTTCCATTCTCCCTGAGCTTAGCATGGGTGACCCCCTCCTCCTGAACCCGGGAAAACCGCAGGAACAAGCCTCTGTGTCTGAACAATAGAGCTCCAGCGGGCAGGATCCTCCAGAAGGCAGCAGCCGCTCCTTGAAGCTGGAGCTGCGCGCAGGCTTTTTTTCCAGTCAGGGAGTGTTGTGTTGTGTGCTGTGCTGTGGCTCTACGTGTTTCCTCTTTCCTTCCTCTCCTCCGTGCTTCCTCGGTCACTCCCACCTCTCCATCTCATCCCCCACATCCGCTCGGCACCGGCCCATCCCGGTGCTCAGACCCGCCGCCGCTGCCGCTGCTGCTGCAGAGGATCCTCCGACGTGGCAGCGATGTTGCAACAACAGCGCTTCCTCTCTCCCTGTTTTTCAGCCGCACGCTCATGATGCCTTCGCGTGCCGCTCGTAATCGTAAATAAAACCGCTTTGTTGCCGCTTGTCAAGCTCCCGGTCAAGTGCGCCCTCTAGATTTCTATACATGTAAAGGTAACATGAGGCCATTAATTTAGACCCATTAATTATAAAGACGCATTGGCTGAAAGGCAACCCCTACGGAAGAGGAGTAGGGTCACATGTAGAAAATAAAAAGAAAACTAGGATTCCTACTTTAAATTCACAATTCTGACTTTCCTTTTTTTCTACATATGGCCCTAATCCTATTCCGTAGCAACCAGATAATGCGTTATGAAACTAAAATTTCAGACAGCACCTAAACGCCGCATTAGCAGCACAGGCCTGCAAATTGAGAACCTCTAAAATGCATTAAGGTTAATCTCACTGACCAAATGTTTGATACATACTGAGGGAATATAGCAGTGTAACCAAAGGCACAGTTGTCCTAACCCTTGGCCCTACTGAACACAGCATGCCCATGGGTGGGAAGCCAGTGAGGGATCATTTACTTTTTGCAACTAGTGATTTTTACTGGTTCGCCTGTCGAGAGTCCACATCAAAACAGAGAATAAAGGAGTGTAAACACAACCACATCAAGCTGTGCAGTCAATACAAGACATAGCCTGATAATGTACAATACATCCATCCATCCATGTGCTGAAGAAATGCTGGGTTGAACAGTGCTGACAGTTTGTGGAGGCTTGATGCTGAACTGATTAGTAAATCCTCAACACTTACGTTCAGCACATGGTAATGTGTGTATGAATTATTCTGAGGTAACTCACACATTAGTGCATCCAAATAGTGTGCACTGACAACTGCAGGCCTGTCTTTCATATTAGTGTACAAGCTATTCTGCTCCTTGTTGTAGATCCTGTGTAGTCTGGAAAACAGATGCTTCCGGTTTGAATCTAAAGTAATCAGCTAAGTTTTATACAACTGTGAAAATCTGAAAGTTTTTCTGTTCTGAGCAAAATCCATGGCAACCAAAACCAAACATTCCTCCAGATGGTGCTCTGTTTTGTACCTTCCAAAAAATTATGAATAAATAAATAAATTTTTGTCTTGACAGTTGCAGTGCACTTAATTCTCTTTTAAATGTTGGTGCAGGGCTGGTATCAGTTTCAAATTTTCAGCAGTAGTGGAAATAAAATGCTTGTTTTTCCACAAAATCCTTCTGTGTAATTCCTTCTAATTAACGTTGAAGTAAAATTGGCACAAAAAAAAAAATCATTAACTGACAAGATTATAAATCTGACTAAACAGCTGTAAGTGCCAGCTGTGGGTTTCTCTATGATGTGATCACATTTTGGTTTATACTAAAATAGTATAGCGATGTGGTAACTAGCCCCAGGTAAATGTAAGTGGAATGCACTGTAAATAGTGACATAATTTAGTCAGTCATTTTGCTGAAAGCTCCTGGATGCTGCTTTGGAAGTGTGAGGATTTTGGGCGTAGTTTTGGGTGTAGTATAACTTTGGGTGACAGCTGGAAATGATTCAGCTCACTTTCTGCTACAAGCAGTGTTGTGTGTGTGTGTTTTTTTTAAACCACTAGAGGGCGAGCTGGTGCTGTACATGCCAGAATAACAACATAGATCCTCCTTATCCCTGAGGTTTGAATTAAAACAGTGATAATTCCATTAATTACTGACTGCAGGAATTCATTTTGTCCCCTCACAGCTCCATCCATCATCCATCTTTGTTCAATGTGATTTACAACATAATTATCATAATAGTCAAGCGGATGGATCATTCAGCTGCTCATCAGAATATCATACATTCTGGTCTGGTGCAAAATTGGAATAAATAAAATTCAAGTAAATTTAAATAAGGCAACATCACAATGTTACAGTTTAACTAGACTCTTTCCTTCACTCAGTAAAAGATGTTTCTATGTCATGGTTCTGTGAAAGAGGGATCAAGTAATGTCCCTTAGAAAGTTATAATTACAGCTAACTGAGGGAGACAGGAGTGTAGACATTCAGCATGTTGTTAAAGCCAGTAATACAAAAGGATCAACTTGCTGTCCAGGCTGAAAAAGACAGAGTTTGACCTTCTTTGTTGTCCTAAATTCTGACAGTTTGAACCTCCATGTAAGCCTTCCCAGTGCTGTCACCAACTGACATGACTCACCCTTACGTCCATTTGTATAACACAGTGACATCTATCGCCTCGATGACACACCGAGGCTTCAGATGGCGGCCCCAGACTTAGACTGGAGATTTTGTCAGAGGAGCTGTTTTTACTCTTCTCGACAGAAGGACAGTCTGCTGTATCACAGGGCTGTGAGCCGACCATGTCCTCTGAGGACTGCGGTTGAATAATTTGAAACACACATACACACTGAAATAGCTGCCTTATCAATACCAGTTGCTGTTGCGATGACTGGAATGGAACATTTTTAGGGTGCAGCCCTGGCAGGTCTGACCTGAAGTTTGTTCACTGATTATTCGTCTGTGTGATTGTCTGTATGCCATCATCCTCCACAGTTTAATCATTTTATTGAACTAACACACACACACGTTGACAAATTCTGGTTACACTAAAACTGAAGAAAAACATTTGCAGAACAAGTTGAACAGAGGGTTTAAAAAAAAACAGCTTAAATCCAGAACAGCTTTGTCTTTGCTGAAAGGAGAAGAGAAATGAGACGTTTCGCAATTCAAATGGCTGTTTTGTGTGATGGAAGCATTGTGTGTTATTCACCACTTTACATATGTATCATCAGCCTGAGCTTTTGTCAGCTAATGATGCAGCTGCGGTGAAAAGTGATGCCAAAGAAAACTATAAAATAAGGAATATGCACTCTTTCTCCCTGTCACACACACACCCACACAGAGTCACATACAGTACACACAGATTCACTACTATCGTTCTTGTTGTCTCCAAATTCATTTCTTTTCTTCTAGTTCAGATCAAGGGGAACAGAAAAGACACAGAAGGAAACTGGCTTGTCATTATTGTCCCATCAACCCACCCAATGTGTCGTATATAAAAAGGGAGACAAGAAAACAGATCATTGTTATCCTGGTATGAAGCTGGTATAGGGCCAACTGCAGTACATTTATTCACTTGATTAAATTACATATTACAGTTCAGCTTCCACTTAATTTCTAAGAATTAGAATATACTGGTGCAGAGATGGGTTTCAGTTTGTTATTGACTTTGTGCCATGTCTTTATTAAGACAGTTAAGACAACTCAGTATTGACAAAGCAAGCATTGAGACACCAGAATTTGTCCCTTATGAAGACATTCAATTTAAATGTTGTGATTAATTGTGTTAGCTCAAACAGAAATGCCTCCATTGTCGCTATTTACTCCTTCATTCATTACCTTGAGAATGGCTGTCTCAGCACTGTTGACATGAAGTGGTACTGAAATAATTAGTTAATCAAATTAATCAGTTAGTTGATTAACAGAAAACTAATCACCAACTATTTTGAGGATGAATTAATCATATTAATTTGAGCGGGGGGTCATTTATCAAGCCAAAACAACAAAGTTTTGCAGGTTCCAGCTATACAGTGATAGGATGGTTCAATAAAGTTGCTTCCTCCTAATGTGTATGAGTCAGGATGAAAATAAAGCTGTGGCGTGAATACGACTCATTATGGTTTGGGCTGTAAAGGCTGTGGGGTCCACTCTGTGTCTTACAGCATCAGGGGTCAAGGGGTTAAAGTGCTATCATGTTACACACTGAGTCTTCCTAAAACAAAGCCTGAGTGGAGACTAACTCAAGCGGCCTGCATTCACAGGACCTGCCCACATTCTATCACATGGGGTAAATGCAAATCTGTCTATTGTTGCACATTGTGCTCCCTTCTTACTCATAAACCACTGACTCTTTCCATCAGTGATAATGAAATTCCAACAAATACACAAATCTGTCCCACTGCTCTGTTTATCTATCTATCTATCTATCTATCTATCTATCTATCTATCTATATCTATATCTGTATCTATAGATATATAGATATATAGATGGTTGTGTGTTATGTGAAAGGGGTCACTTATGGTCACAAAACCACAGACTGCATAAAAAGCTCTGATAAACATGTTGTATGCTACCCGACCAGCAATAGTTAGGAACCAGTAAAACCAGCAATTTGGAGCAAATAGCATTTAGTAGCTAAAGAGCCAGTTATTTCCCTTGGGAGTTGACGCAAATCAACTCAGAGCAAAAAGGAGAGACAATGTGATCGATGCTAAATGAATGTTAATGTTAATTCATGTCTGTTGGTTGTGCAAATAGGCAACTGTTCACTTGTGTTTAAAACTTGTTGCACTGTTAAAAGGAGAGTGAATACTGGACCTAACATTGGCCTGGTTACCAGGTGCATGACTCCATGCTACTGTATCTGCTGGATGTGTTAATAGCCAACTGTTTGCTTGCACATTTAACACATTTGTCTATCTAAATATCCATCTACACAACTCTACACTCTACACTACACTATTTCTGACTAAGACATAACTTTAGGCTGTTGAGATCATCTTTCAACTCAATCTCTGCTCTGTGTTCCAATAAAGTTTTAGGAAATGAGTTTGTGGATGAATGGACTTGGCTTTGAAAGTTCAGATATCCTTTAATGCACATAGACACCCACACATTTGACCCTCATCAAAGCCGCTACAACAGCAGGGCCCATTTTCCATCAACACAACCAGGAGAACACACACCACTACAGAAAGTAAGCAACTACAAAATGAAAGGAACAACCTCATTGTTCATTCTTTCATTTCTTCGGTAACACAGGAGACCCCACCTCTGAGGAACTCGCAGGGGGGAAAGTCAGCTTCCAGTGGATTTATTAGCACTCTCTCCATTTCTGAAAATGTCGGTTGTACAACTTCTCATGTGTGTACATTGGAGGAAACAAGAATGAATCAACAGCCAATGCGAATGTACGTGCTCTTGAGTAATATGGGAGTCAGCTGGTGCGACGCCAGATGGATGCACGCGCCACACACACACACATGCACACGCGCACACACACACACACACACACACACACAAATACACCACCCCCTGCTCCTTTTTAGAGGGAGCCTTGTCTCCACGGTGACTAAAGACAAAAAAGAGGCCCTGGCACAGCTGGTCTTTAGCAACAGAGTAGAGAGAGAGGAGGGGAAAAAAACAGTGAATGAGTGTTCGGATGTACAGACAGGACAGAGGGTGAGGGGGAGTGAGAGACAGCATAAGCAGAAGAACGGGTGACTTTGGGAAGTGGTTGGAGGTGGTTGGAGGGGGGAGAGGCTGGGAGGAGAGAGACAGGGAGGGTGAAAGAGGAGGAGGAGGAGGAGGAGGAGAGGGAGGAGGTACACAAACTCCCAGAGAGCAGAGAGTTAGTAGTCAAAGTCAGAGAAAGTGAGCACAACATACTGCAGGAGGAACAGTTGCAGCAGCGCTGCTGAGAGAGTCAGATTACCTCCAAACAGCCAGTGCTGGTCTCTCAGTCTGAACCCGAACAGGCTAATTAGATGAAGATCCTGAGACCAGGCACCACAAACCAACTTAAGAAAAACGAACGAGTGCAGTGAGAAGAGGGGGAGGGTGAAAACAAGAAGAAGGAGTATCTCTGTGGAGGGTTTTATGCACAGCTGACTTTGCTTCTCCTTCCAGAGAACAGCTAACAAGTGGAACCAGTGACACAAAGTGCAGTTGCACATGTTCACAGCAGAGGTAAGAGCTTGTTCTTTGCTTTTCATGTCAGTATTTACTGCACTTCATACCATTATTTTTTTTGCTCTAAGAGACCATGTTGTGATTTTCATTGCATGGAAAGAATTGGTTTTATATTTATTTTACTTAGCATTGTTGCATCAAGAAAAAAAAACTTTGTAGGTGTGTTAAGAACTCAAGGAGATTCTATACACAAAATTATTTACACTAGAGACATTATTGACTTCTTTGTTAAGATTAAGTTGTATGGTCAGATCTGTGACTGTTCTGCTACTTGTGAAACGTGGGAGTGCAGTGGAAGGACAAAGACAAGAGGAGACTGCAGAGAGGGTCAGCAGCAGAGGTCAGGCATTCATCAGACTAACTCTGGCAGGTGGTTGGGATTTTTACCATCAGCTGGAGGGGCTTCCAGAAACCCCACCCCCCTCAAAAACCCAAGAATGCATACACCCATGAACAAAAGTACATTTTTGGTGATGCAAAAAAAGCTATTTTCATGCACATTTGAGGAAATATTGGAAAGTTAGTGGAACTGAACTGAAATTAGAAAACACAGTGTATCCAGTGGACCAGGTTCTGCTCCACTTGCATAGTGATGTCTGAAACTTCTTCTGAAAACTTCCTGTCAGAGCTGCAGACTGCTGTTTGATCTCTAAACTAAAACGCTGACAGTATGCCAACCACAGGAAAAAAAAAAAAATCAGGGTGTGAGTTTGTCTGGTTTCCTAAACACACTTGCTGAAATTAGAAATAACATCACACATCAACACATTTGTTTTTAATAATTACTTTCTTGTTGCACTTCGTACAGTTTCATTTACAGTAGGATTACTGTGTAAACCGTGAGTCTGCATTTACTGTAAGGTTATTCCACAGGTTCATACAGGTGTAGTATAGTATATAGTTTATTAGCCTATGATAAAGATACTGTAGCACATCATAGTATATTACAACATGTACGCAGGTGTTTAATAATAATAAAAATTTAAATAACTTTTTGTTAGGATCCACATGTTTTATACTTGCGTAAATCTCCTCCAAAACTTGAGAAACATCTGTCGAGTTAAACTAGTCGTTGCTAGGCAACATCAAGCAGCAGGACCACAGACCGCACACTAATTTTTCGTGGTATTTTGAAAGGTGAGATACTAATAAGTAGTTAATTAAGTAAATTAACAGCTGGATAGCGCCGTGTTTTCTTTGACAGCACTGTTTACCTGACATTCATGCCAACGAAGCATAGTGAATAGAGAAGCTGAATTGATTTGAATTGAATTTATATTAAGTGGAAGCTAGTTTAGCTGGCGAGAGAGTCAAGGCTAGCTTTAGCTAAAACTTAACTTACTGATCAGTTGTTTTCCCCCAAAAATATTGATTTTGGTGAGCCGGCGTCTGGTTAGTTTGTTAGTTTGATATCGTATATAACTTAATGAGTCAGTAAAACCACATGCTTCTAAGCTCCTGCCAGGACTAGCTCGCATGGTAACAGAAACTGCCATCTCAGCTTTTGCCTGGAGTGGAGTTAACATTACTTAGCATTCTACCTTTGAATCACATATTTAAATCTTCTTAACTGCACTTGTTATTTTTTCATTATTTGATTTATTTATTTATTTAGACTATTATTTAGATATGTTCAGTCCCTGTAAAGTAATCATGAGGGAAAAAATCTTGCTGAAAAGCTGAAAAAGGTTGTTGTTGTTTTTTACAGGTATTTTGTAGTGTTATGCTGGTTCTAAGGCAGTCTGCTGACTCACCTGAAAACTTCTCAGCTTCATAGCTTCTGTAGTTAAAGCTTTCAGTCCTTGCTGGGCAGTCTTGTATTAGTAGACCAGATGTAAATATTCTATTGACTTTTGTTCCAGTTTATTTAAAGATGTACAATAATAAGAAATCATAAAAAAAGAAACAGCAGATCTTAAAACCCCTCTCTTTCAGATTATATTTATGAAACACTAGGCTCATATTAATCAAATTAGTTCCAGTGTTTATCATTAACACACATATGTCCATTCAAAGTTTATCTCTGATGACTGACTGCTTCCAGTGTCCGGTGCTGTTGTCATTTCACAGCCCTGTGCCCTTATCTCCTGAACAGCCTGTCTAGTATCAGCCTGTGGGATCTCACCCACACACAGCTGCTCCAGGGTTGATGACAGGCTTCAGTCTTGAAATGCCAGGCCTGAAATAGTTTGCCTCGTTTATAATTAAACTGAGCACGCAGGACGGTGCCTCCTGTGTGTGTGGATTCAAACGTACCCAGGCTAGAGCAGGGCATCACACACAGTCTGTGCTCTGTCACACACACACACACACACCGTGTGGACACGTGGTCTATCCACACACAAGCGAGAAGGTAATCAGTCAGCCAATTAGGGGTACTGATATATAATGAGTGAGTACTCACAAAACACGTAGGGTATTTAAGGACTAAGGGTGTATATACAATTACTACTTAGACTACTGTAAGCGGGACAAGTAGCCTTGAGGGGTAATTGCAGGGTGGAAGTATAAACTTGCAGCACTAAAGGGTGGGGCTGTAGATAAAAATAACTTTTTCTACTTTTAAAGCAGCTTTACAAAACAGAGACATCAAAACCCTCATTCATTCAATATCATCTTGTCTTTTTCAGCTGTAGCAGTGTGATATCTACAGAGGCCTGTTTCCTTATTTATTGCGTATCTCCTCAAGTGATCTGTATCTGGGAGTCATCATGAACGTGGAAGAGGAGATGCTGGATATTCTTCAGAAGCTGTGGACCAAACTGCAGGGTCTCCCACAAGCTGGTCCTCTGGAGGTGGGAGCCTTCTTTGTGCTCATCCTGTTTGTTGGTAAGTTTTATCTATTGAGTCTAAGACACAAGTAACAGTAAAGCTGTGGGCAATAAAACCAAAACAGTGAGCTAAAAGATGCCAAAATGCTCCACACAGCTGGAGGGAGCTGCAGAGTTGGGTGATATTTCTCATTAGTTTTCTGACTATGAGAAATCCCTTTCACTATTAATGATAATTTGGCCCATACTTCATATAAAAATATAGATTGGTGTAGCTGTAAATGTGATACGAAACTCTCCCCCAAGCATGTGCTAACCCCACCCTGTATCTTCTGTCCATCCCGTGTCTCCTGTCTCTTCTTTCAGCCACATTTCTCTTCATGATCATGCTGTCTTGTTTCCACTGCTGCTGTGGAAAGCCAAAATACCAGGCCTCCAGAGTTCAGCCCGTCTGAGGAGGAGACAGAGAACAGGCTCCACAAGTAAACACAGCCTCCATCCTACACGCAATCATCCACATTTTATTTCAAGTTACAGGAAAGGAAATGTTGCCTTTCAATGCCATTGATATGTTGGAGGAAATCAAAGGAGATTCACCAAGGGGAAGGATGGGGACGTATTTTCATGATATTTCCAGTTCTGGGATAAGGAGTCATGCTACTGAGGTCCACATTAATCAGCAGAGTGGCACGAGTCATCAAGATTCATTACAAGCCAGGACAATGAAACTCTGTGTCGCAGCTCTTTCCAACAACAAAAACCTTACAGTGCAGTGGATGAAAAGATACAGCAAGAAAGCTGAACTGTGTTTGAATGTGACAGTGACTCTGTTATGACAAATTCAGTGGTTTAGTGTCCTGTTGATATTCATCAGGAATGTAAAGAACAACATGGAACAACACGGAAAAAAAGAATATATATATATAATTATATATAATAAGACATTCAAACTTGTGTATATATAGTTGCATGTTTTCTACAAAAACTTGCTTCTTTAAAAAACAAAACAAAAACACAGAGCGCCCTCTGCTGGCCCAGTGAAGAATTCAATTTTTGTACATTTTGCCAATGGAAAATGTGAGCTGTTCATAGTTTGGTTTGGTAGTTTAGTACAGTAACAAATGTATTTTCATTATATTGTAACATAGAAGTGTTACACCTTTTTTACTGAGGCAATGTTTGATCGTTCTTACTTGTGTAAATGTAATAAATGTTCAATATGTTTAAAGGAAATGTTTTTTTTCTCTTTTTTGAACAAATGTAAAGATGTCACTATCTCCCATCTACATACAGCATGACTTTATTCTAATAACTGCATTTACTTTGCATGCAAACACAGCACTGTTGTATGCATACCTTATCATCAGATCTCTCCTTTGCCTCTACCAGTCAATATTTGGAGTAAACATTAACCAGGAGACGTTGCTGTTACTTTGCCGCGCCCACACAGAGCAAATTGCAATGTTGCCCTCAAAGCAGGATTTGAGCCATTTGTGTTTTGTCTCTTCTGTGCACAAACTGATAGTAAACTGTGATGTTTTGGCTATATTCAAATAGATCCAGGGCTGCGAGCGGATCACAACAGTAGCTGAAGCCATCTGGTCTCACAGTACAGTATATTCACACTCTGTTAGGAGTCACTGAGCCGTGAGAGGGTCATTTAGCAGGACATGGCGGTGGAGAGGTGAGTTTTTGAGCAGGAATGTGTCGTGTGACAATGGTTTTTACCATCAGCAGATTTCTATACAGCGTGCTGATAAAAAGAAGTTAGCTTTTAAAATGTTTTGTGGCTTTTAGAGACTTTTCATCAGCAGTTAATGTGGCTCTATAAACTCTATAAAGCATTATTAGTGCCAACTAATGGTATCACATCATTATCTCATCGGTTTAATATCTAGATTCTTCCTCCATTTGAGCTTTTATCTGGTTTATCACTCCCTGTGCAGTGTGTCTGAGCAGCAGAAACCCACAGGGTCACCTGAGGACTGGGTGGAGTGGTTCTTGTTTCGGCTGCATGAGGAGCCATGGGCGCTGGGTGGTTTTGTGGTCATAGCAGTGTTTGTGCTGGGAACTCTGTCTTTGATGGTCTTCGCCCTGCTGTATGGATGCTGCTGCGGAGCCACGGGACAGAACCAGAGGAAGAAGCAGAAGAAGTCAAAGCAGGATGGAGTGATCTAGGCATATGAAGGGTTCTGACTTCTACACAGTAAAATGAATGTTGACAAGATGGAGAATCTGTTTAAATCCACCTGTCCACCTTTCAATCATTTTTTAGATATGGTGGAAATTGGACTGAATTTTTAACTGCAACATACGTGTAAATATTAATATTATGTTTTGCAATTTATCAGTTTACCCAGTATAAATTTAAACAAAATCCAAATGTTTGCTTTTTCTTTGCACTGGGTGGTAGCAGAAAAAGAGTGGGACCACATCACTGTGATCAGAAATCTTTCAACATTGTAGGTGACTTGGCTATGTAGTCAGTTGTTTGGTGCCAGCCAAATGATGGTAAGAAGAGCCATTTCACTTTGCAACAAGCCACACCACTGCTTTCTTAGGCCTGCAGTATAACCACCTTTGTGACATTTATTTCCATTGGCTATTCTCAGTCAAAACTGTGCTGTGTACTTTTACTATCTGTGATTATTTAGTGTTTTTATTTTTTTATAGACTATTTTTGAATGTGTTGTTAGAGCCTGACTGCTTCACTCTGAATGACAGCAAGGGCCCAGTTACCCCACATCTAGCCCACTATCTGTCTTTAGACCTGCAAATCACCAAATCAGGGCATGCTCAGCAGGAACAGGAAGTTACGTGTGGTTTATTTCTGAAGATGTTTGTTGTTGTTAAAGTTCTGGGTTTTTAGCACTAATAAAGAGAATTCATTAATTTTTTATGTATTATGTCATGTATGAAAACTGTAATATGAAGAAGTGTAAATTCATATGCAAGAATGATGTAGTGGGTGTAGGCATGGAGCTGAATCAACTCAGCCAGGGGTGGAAATATAGCTGCTCTGACAACAGACAAAACACTGAGGCTTTATCTACACACAATCTTATCAATCTGGAAAACAGGAAAAGAAGATCAATGTTGTGGATTCTATAGGACAAACAAAAATAAATCTCTTTCGACCTTAACTTTCAGTATTCGCAACAATTTCCAGTCCTACATATGAACAAATGCAAACCGACATATTAAAGGCTACTGTGTGGGTTTGAGTGCACCCTGACCTCAATTGTAAGAAGCAGCCTTGCACTGCTCAGAACTAAAGGCTGGGTTGTTTTGTGAATTTATATGACTGTCTTCTAATGTGGAGATGCAGTCTCAGATTTGTAGCTGGCACAGACGGACATGCAAAAACATACAATAAAATTTAATTTTTCATTAGACGTGAAAGTTGTGAGCAAATGTTTGTTTTCATGTCTTATGAAAGCAGAATCAAGTTAATTTAATTGTTGAATGATGTAAAGGAGCTTCTGAAATGACAATTTTCTCCACTTTTCCACTCTTTCTGGTGGTGGGTTACACAGTATTTCCATTTCATATTTGCATAATTGTAGTGTTTTGGCTTTATATGTTCTCAAATGTCGTACATGGACACTTATATGATGCTAATCTCTTAATAAACAAAAAACAAACAAACTGGCCCAAAGTTAAACCTCAATGCTGACCCCTGGTGTACTGTAGGCTCTCAGCACCGAGGAGAACCGCCAGAGGAACAAAAGGACTACATTTCCCCTCGTCAATTGGTGCCTGCGCATATAACTTCACTGACGTTATTATTCTGCGACCAGCCATTTTATGCGACACATACAGCAATGGCGAGCGGTAAAAAGAGTTCACTACTGTCCTCTTTGGCAGACTATGGAGACGATTCAGAACCTGACTCGGAACCGGAACCAGAAGAAATAGGTATATGATAACATTTACAACATTTTATAACTTTTCAAGTATAGTGGCGAATAAACGCCGCTAACTGTTGTGCGAATCGCTCCTTGGAGCTTCATGTGTTAGCTAAAGTTAGCCTGTGGCTAGCTAACAAAGCTACTTTACAAATAACGTTCAGTCTTATATAGTTATTATAGACGTACAGGTCTCATGAACAGGGCTATTGTGTTTTGCTTTAAAATGACGGGATTCATTTCCTGAATCTGTCTTTAAATCTTGTGCTCCTTTTTAATGGAGTAGGTGGTGTCTTTCTGAAGTCTTGCTACTCTCCTGGCATAAAGCTACTGTATGCTGATTTATTTCAGTGACAGCTTCCGGTGTTGCTGTTTGCCTCTTGTAGTTATCTGACCTCTGCTTTTCTCTGTGTACTGTCCCTGTGCCTCTTCATCTCTTCCTGTCCATCAGCAGGGGGACGTGGAGGAGGTCTGGTGTACAGCTATGGTGAGGATGACCTGAACCGAGCTGAGGACCCAGATGAAAAGGTGTCTGGAGATGAAGACAGCAGAGAGAGCAACTCGGTCAGTATTTGAGTTCTGTTTTTATTTTTACTGAACATTCAATTGGATTCCACTGACATTTGGGTGTATATTATATTTATTGTGATACAGAGTGATGGTGTGGGTGTAGTGTTAGAGAATATGACTCTTGACACGATGGGGTTTGATTTGATGATGTACTGACTCTTCTCTGGCTTCTGATGAGGCTGATGGGATCACGTCAATGCTTTTTTGCTTGTGGCAGTACCTGCATGATATTTTAGATCAGAGCTATTGTTGCAGTGAATCTTGTCTACAGGTGTAGGGTGAGTGGCGTCATTATCTCAGTTCTCTTAACATTTAACTGAACTAAAATTATTTCTGAGTCTTTTATAATAGAGTCTGTGCTGCTGTGCAGCTGTGCTGCACTATTATGTATAAACTGGTAACCATAATTATTTTGTTCAACAACGAACATAAATGAACAATTGATTGATTATTACAGTTATCAACCCAATATTCATCCATCCAGTCAAATCATTTAAATGTATCTTTCACCCGTGAATGAAGCTTCTACTGTTCATGAGCAGATTTTTTCAAAAGGTGAACATGCTCTTGCACAACGCAAGCACATCTGGAAAGCATCACATGGTTTATCACACAATGCTAAAGATAATGCCTGTGTGACTGGTTACCAGACAGATCTGTAATATTTAGATGTAGAATTACTATAGAGTTCAATCAATGTATCTCTGACACAGTGAAAACAAAAATAAACAAGGGAAGTGCTTGTTGTGGGTTTACACTGCAGTTGAGTGGAGTTTTTTTTTTTAAACATTTATATCATGATGAACAAAGTAAGTATTGTTTAAACAATGTTGTTAGACTGAGGGCTGCGCCAAGTTCAATAATATTGTTATTAAAATGAGTCAATCTTGGACCCCAGAAATCATTGTAAAAGACTCTGTAGCACTGAAAGTGATATAAATCATGAAAAGGCTTGAACAGTTTCGCAGTCCCTTGCTGGGTGCTGGTTGTCATCTGGTATGCGCTGCTACCTGGTTTCCCCTCCTGGTCTCCTCTCCTCTCCTTTTGGTTCTTACGGTGTTAACCCTCTGCATTTTTGTTTTTATAGGAAATGGAAGAATCTGACGAGGGGAGGGACGCAGATGATGTTGAGGTATTTGAACAGCCACCTGGTGTGGGATGGATTGGATTTGGAAACAGATCAAGCCTGATTAATTTCTCATTTGTTTTGTGACTAACCAAAAACTAGGGGATGGATGGCACTTTTAAAGCTGTCACCACAAGCTATGAAGAAGCATGTTCACTAGATGGTGCTGTGGCTTCATGTATGTCTTGTTCAAGTAACAAATGAGGAACGTTATGTAGAAAAGACCAGGTCAGTGACTTGTTCTCACAGTATGTTCCAAGTTGCTTGACTGATGCATCTTCATGTGTCTTAAAGCTCTTCTGAAGTGAAGAGCTGAACCAACAGTGTTGTTTGTCAGCGCACACTGCTTGGACCTGCGCAGTTGTACCATACTAACCCCACCCTGTGTGTGAATGTGTTGGTTTTAAAGCTGTGTGAGCTGGACAGCATGCCAGCTTCCTGCTGCGTTGTTTGGTGCAGGTCACTGAGGTACGAGTGAGTCACAAACCTAACAAGCAGAAACAATACAAGTCAAAGGATGTCTGCGCTGGTCGAGGCTTTGTTTTACAGCCCGTCTTTGATTGATTGTGATCTGATAAACTGTTCACTATGCCCTATCGCAATGCGGAGATAACAGCGCTGGCAATGTGAGCATCAAATGCGTCAGATGTGATTTCATAATGATGCATGTATTGACATGTGCAGCATTATTCTGTTCACATCTCCAGTAAAGTCATGTAAAGAATGTTGTTCACTTTGTATAACAACTTGCAATAATTATTATGTTAGCCAGCTTTCTTATCAGCTTTCAGGGGTTGACTGACATGTCATGCAGTATGTATTCTGGCTTGTAGCAGCAGAAGGCTGATGTTTAGCCTCATGTTGACTGTTTTGTTTCACATTCAGTTTTATTAGTTGACATAATGACAGTGAGTATTAGTGTTGGCTCTCACTCTGTCCTTCCACTTTATTATTATTGCTATTACTTGCACTTATCTATTGACTTAATTGATGTCTTGATATAGTTCTGTCTAACTGTAGATAAGGAGCTCACAGAACAATGCTTGGGCCTCATTTGGCTGGAGCAATTGAATACTTTGGAAATCTTTGATCTATATTTTTACAGTCCTTAGCCAGATTACACAGAGTAAGGGCTGTAACAGTCGGCAATGTCGGTCTGTTGTGTTGGGCAGCTGGTCTGTCAGTCTGTCAGTCCACCACTGTGGTTGAGACTGAAAAATCTCAACAATTATGTTAACACACTGCTGTGCCGAAGTACATCCGCATGGAGCCACTAGCATGCCTGTAGAGTCTTAGCCATGTGTGAGTGAGAGCAGTTTTTGTTTCCTGGATGAAAACGAGGCAGAGGATCCACATCACTCATGATCTGCTCAGTTTCCATTCATTTCTTTTCTAATATAAAAAAATGTAAACATGCTTCGAGTCCTAAGTGACTTGAAGCATCTGGCAGCTGGTCATAGTTCATATGGACCAGCTGAGCCCTGGATGATTTTGTTTTTAAAACCTGTTTAAAGGAGTTCTTCAGTGATTCATGATCCAAAGCCACAGAAAACATTGTACATTAATATATCAGAGGTGTTGATTCAGCTGTGTGGTTATCTCGGATTGGATTGCATCACACTGACAGGTTTAATATTTTGTCCACTGCCATCAAAAAATAAAGAAGAAGAAAACACATTAAGAGGACGATCTGTTGTAGTGTTTGGTGGCTGCTTAGTTAGAGTGGTTTCAAGACCATGTGGCTCTGTTCTGCAGACAGATGGTGAGATGACGTGCATGTGCAGGGCCTGAAATGAGAAGCAGTTTGTTGATAAAAATAGATTATTATCTGGATTTGAAGTTTTGGTTATTGTTATAGTGTGGTCTCAGATCCCCTGTGCAATTTTCTTGTCATAGAATGAACGTCTTGGTGTTGGTGATACACTTTCACTCAAGTCTCCAAAGAAGAATCAGATTGTTTTTTTTGTTTTTTTTTTACTATAACCTCTGGCCCTCCTGTAAAGGGTGGCCAAATTGGGAAGAAACTCCAAATGGGGGATCAGTGAAATGATGAGTATTCACTGTCTATGTCTCAAGCAGCAGGTGCCATTTATTTATTTTCTTGGCTTGGATTTTTTGCCAGCAGATTCTGTCATGCTTCCATGTCTTTCTGTCCTCCGCCCTTCCCTTCCTCCTCCTCCTCCTCCTCCTCCTCCTCCTCCTTCCTCGTGATTTGGCCAATTTCAGGACGATTCTTTGATGCGCCCGTGCAGTTGCTAGGTGACAACGTGATTCCTGTGAATAACAGCACTGTTCCTTTGTGCTGAACCTGTGTTATGCCCACAGAGCTGGCACAACAGGCGGCATATTTTAGAGGCTGTACAAGACTACTCCTCCTGCTGAGCCAAGGCATTCACTGGAACCAGCCTAGATTTACTATTCTGGTTTCTGTTACTTCTTTGAAACTATTCTCCTGTCTGCTGCCGTTCTGTGTGAATGCAACAGGTTTCAGGTACTACAAATGGATTTTAGCTTTTGTTTCTAGCTCCATATTTTCATTATCAAAACTGGCTTTGGCTGTTTAGGCAGTTTACCCCATCAGGCTTCTAGTCCACTGTAATTAACGCTGCCCAGGTGGTAAACATGGTCCAATAATATCTCCTACTGGTGCTGTTGGCATTTCCCTCCAGTAAGGGGTAATGGTTTGATTCTCCTGTCTGAAGGAGACCTAAATATCCCATGTGTCTCTCTCTTTCCCTCCCCTCCCCCCTATTTTTTTTTTTTTTTTACAGATCTCAGAAGCAGAAAGAAAGGACCCTAATGAGCTTGTTGGTAAGTACAAACACACACGTACATGAGCAACTGATCCTGAGAACAAGTACGGTGTGTGTTTTTAAAGATGTACACACATCTTCTGTCCAAAAACTATACAAACACAGAGCCACACTGTTGCACTGGCTGACCTGGTCCTTTAGGAAAGTGAACACGGGCACAGTTTTACTTTTCATTGTGTCAGCTGGGTGTTGGTGCAGTGAATGTATTAATCACTAACTAGACCCAGGTGAGTTGTAAAAGCCTCTGACTGACAGATGGGCAATGAAGCTCTAACCAGTGGTTAGTCAGTAATGACTGACCTGTACAGGTGTGTGTGTGTCAGTGAGCGTCAGATCAGACAGGAAATGAGTGATACGGGGAGCGGCGATTTTTTTTATAAACTTCTGACACCAAAGGTTCCTTGTCTGCTGTTTGTTTATAGGGGGCCTGTAGCTGGATGCAGATGACAGCACAGATTATGCAGTGCAGCACTCATCCTCTGGTATTATTTACCTGCAGGATAACATAGGAGAATGATGTGAAAGTGTCTTGCAGTGAAGGTGGAGAAATGATTATAATAATTAAAATGAAATGATTCCTTTATGATAGATTTCTAATAGAGAAAGTGTTTTATTTTGAAAGGAACGTGTCACTCAATCCAAATGGGAGATTGAGCCACTCCTCTGGTTTTTGTCGCCGCCATACAAAGAAATCAAACAGGAAAGGGAAATGCAGTCGAGCAATTTTTAGTTTTCAGAACAGCCACCATCACCATCAGTGTACTGTAGTGGCAGAGTGTGACTCATAGCTCGGGCCTGGACACTTGACATTCCTGCAGCGGAGCTCGGCTCCTCCGTCTTGTCTGTCAGTAAATGTCACAGTGCGTCTGGCAAAAGGCCTCTCGTCAGCTGGCTCAAGACAGCTCTTTGTCTGTGTGCTGAAGGGATGGACTTTGTCTGTCGGTCCAAAAAAGACCCCCGGGGCACAGACTGTGACTTTCTGTCTGTTTTTCGGGAAGACAGATGGTAATTCTGAAGCAGAATAGAATCTTTTCTCTGTTTATTACTGTGTTCCCATGTTCCCCCTGACTGTGCTGCTGTTGTACGAGAATATTCCTCACACACCGAGCTGCACTGTAAACAGGGATATTTATTACACCGTCAGTGATTTATTCACTGACTGTGTGGAGGTTGCGGAGTTTATTTTGGTGTTTAAATTAGAGTTTGTCCAACAAGGCTCCAAAATTATCGAGTAAATCTCCTGTTGTCTAGAGTGGATTAGCAGGCCTCCACAATGCTAAGCCCTTGTTGCAGCTACGCTGTGTAATTGTCTGTGACAGTGTGTGCATGTGTGTGTGTGTGTGTGTGTGTGTCTGTGTCTGTGAGAGTTTAATGAAATTCCAAGCTACCCCCTAATGCCTGTGACTCATCGGACTTGCCTTGTCAGGTTTTTTCTGTGTTTTAAAATATGAGGTGTGCAAACTACTACGGTTACATGCACATGTTCATGTAACCGTATACCTGCTCACTTTTTCTTTGGCACAAATCTGTGATAGCCTGCATACATGCATTTCTTAGCTTTACTGTATCTCGCCAACAAAGACAACGCCCTGCCCCTCCTTTGCCCCCGGTGAGGGGGGTAAACTCTCACCAGTGTTAAACCATAACCATATCAGCTACGGAGCAGATTTGAAGGGGAGGTACCACTCAGCCTACGACTGTAAAGGAATGTGGGAGATCACGGTGGCGAGTCCTTATCCACACGTGTTAATCTGTGGTCCCACATGATCAGCAGACCAAGGAAAACGGCAAACATACAGAAGGGAGGGGACCGCTGGAAAGAGTGTGTCAGTACACAACAGCATCCTGTCTGCACGCACACACACACACTCATACAAATTCCAAATGAAATCTCCCAAACAACGTGGGTATAAATTTAGTCAAATTTGGAGTTACAGTGAGGATTTCTCAGATGTTTGCTGCAGTATACTCTAGATCATTTTGAAATTTGTTCCTGTTGTGGAAAATCGAGAATTGAATAATTGTGGTTGCTAATTTGAATGTAGTTAAAAAGTTTTGCTGCCTTTTCCTTGTACCATGACGTCGTTTCCAACGGCTCTCAGTTGTTCAGAGTTCATTCGTCTGCAGCTCGTCCAGACAGCTTTATGTCCGTCACCATGAAAAGATTACGATTTACTGGCTCCCTCACCGCCTTTACACAGACTTTAACTCAGTAGTGTGTAAATGTTGTAGAGTAACTCGACAGTGTAATTAGTTCTCCAGAAACACTGAGGTTTATTTTTCAGCTGTAAAATGCCCTGCTCTGTACAAACCATGATCATTGTTCCAAAATAAATTGAGAGAATCATTAAGTAAAAAAAAAAAGAAAAAAGAAATATATATATATGACTGATATATCATTAGCAGATTTTTTTGATTCTCAAAATTCTCAACATCTGTCAGCGTCTGCCTAAGAACCCCAGTACTGGTCAGGTTATAGTCTTGCGGTTTGATACCCAGCATTAGTTATGGGTTTATTGATTCTAATTCAGAACAAGCACAAGTGAACATAGTTGAGACAGTTAAAGTTTCAGAGGCCACGACCGTGGAATTTTCCTCTGATGTTTTGTAAGATGAAGTGTTCAGCAAGATCAGGACAGCTCTGCAGAAAATGATCTTCTCACGTCCAGTCATGTTTTTACTTGCAGACAATCTGCACAGAATGTCAGCAGGCACAGGCTCCTGCATTGGCTCGTACGCACACACAGCAAACTGCGCTTTTGCAGCGCTCATTCAGAGTATGATTGACAGCGCTGAATGACTGCAAAGACTTTCTGTCTGACTGGGATATGCAGTGACACTGAAGAATGCCTGGCCTGCAGTCAGGGAAAGCACAGAGAGCACAAGTCGAGCAGGGAGAGCAAAACAAGGGATGGGTCCGGAGGGAGGGAGGGGAGAGGAGCCTCCCTTCTCCTTACAAGCCCCAACAACAGCCACTCCCTGCACATGCACTCCTCATACCACACTGCCCTATAAAACCCACTGGCACACATGTAGGGCTGTGATGAACTACAGGATGCTCAGGAATTCACCAGTCACCACACAATGAACCTTTGTTTCATTAACCGAGTACGTTCTCCAGCGCATATCCATATCCCACAGATTCAGCTGAAGTGAGAACATATAAGGGCTCATGTTTATGTTTCTGTCTTCTTCCCAGCTCTGTTCTCAGAGAAGGTGAGGAACATGTCACCTGATGAGATCAGGATCCCCCCAGAGCCTCCCGGACGCTGCTCGAGCCAACTCCAGGTAGACGCCCCCCCCCCCCACACACTGTTATATGATTGTTTAACCAAATAACTTTCACTGCAAAGCTGTAAACTCGTAGCACACTGCTTATTTAAACACAGTATACTGCTGCCGTCGTCTCATTCAGGCGGTTTTTTTATCACCACAGTTATATCTGCTAATCAGACTTAGGGGGGGGTGAGTGGACAAAGTTTTGGTTGTGGCTTTTCTTAGAGCTTGATAGAATAATTCTGGGTGCCCAGTGTTGTGTGTCTGTATATCTGTTTTATGTGTTGGAAAAACACTTTCCAGGTAGTAAATTTATCCTGTTAAAAGGTAAAGACTTGTCATTGTCTCCTAAAGGAACGTGTTGGTTTCACAAGCAGACACACAGTCTGCACTCGCCCTTTTGGCACATGTGCAAGGATTCGTGTTTGGAGTTCAAGGTCAAGAGTTAAACATTTTAAGGCCTGAATACTGCCTCACACAGAGACTAGTCATCTTGGTGTTGATGCAGTCTAAATAACCTGTTCTCCACGCCAAGTGAATCATTTAGAAAGTTTCACGTGTTCCCTCTGGGGTTAGAAATAAATTCTGGTGGCTACATAAATCCTGAGACTCACCCCTGTAATTAAACCAGCACACAGTCTCATCTTCTATCAATTTAGTTTCGCACTTCTCTCTTGCTCTCTCTCTCTCTCTCTCTCTCTCTCTCTCTCTCTCTCTCTCTCTCTCTCTCTCTCTCTCTGCTCTGCTGCCGTTCATCTGGTGCGGTTAAGTGCAGCGAGGAGTCGAGGCAGGTCAGGACACACAGCGGACTTAGTAAGTGAACAGCTCAGCAGTATCCCCGCTGGGCTGACACTCCCACACCTATCAGATGAACAACTAATGATTCACCTCCACCAGAACACCATGGATACGCAGGAACACATGTACTCTCCGAATGGGGTTTAATAGGGTTTTGAAGTGACTGAAGTTCCTGTCATGTCATTGTTGCTGGAAGGTATCCATATTTGTGAACAGTTTCTAAGTGGCCTTTGTAATCAGGCCCCGATGTTTTGTTTACAGCATCCCACCGGCTGTCAGTTTGTTTAGCTCAGTCTGAACCTGAGATCTGTCCATAAACCAACTGCATTAGCCTTTTTATTTATTCATTTTTTTTTTAATTAAAAGAACAAGGACCTCAGGTAACCATATGAATTAGGACTTTTAAGTTACCCCAGAGCCACAAACAAGCATTACACAGCTTTCACTTTCACAGACGTGGTCTTTCTATGACTCATAAACTGAACTCGATGTGTAAAATCAGTGGCATGCTCCTTTAACTGATTAGTCAGTTAATTGCTTAAGTAATTTATCAACTGAAATGCAAAACATCAGCAGGCTCCATCTCCTCAGATATAAAGATTGGCCTTTCGACTTTTTAAATCATTGTAAATGATATATCTGCTCCCTGTTAGCTGCAGCAGCCATGTTTTTTTTTTTTTTTTTTATCTAAACTCCAAAGAACTCTATGGAGCTTTCTACCAGTGGTGCCACTATGGAGCAATGTTGATGGGTCCCTGTTTTGTTTACACCCTAAACTCCACCTTTAACCGAGTCCCTAAACCTGATCAGATCTTAACCGCAGCGGTGGGAGATCAGAACGTTATTTGGAAGTTAATGGTAAAGGACTTAGACGAGGTGATGAGAAGATATTCCCACAGACCAGCAGGACCAGTTCTGGTCTTCCATCTTGTTCCATGTTGGGTCTCATTCATCACCGCCCTGGTTACATCTGCCAGCTCCAGCTCTCTGTGGCTGTGTTGAACCTGGTTGTCAAATATTTCCCAGAGGTATCAGAAACGTCTTATACAATAGCTCCTTTCACACTCACCCCTTGCTCGAGCAGAGTGGATCCTGTATATATAGAGATATATAGGTTTTGTTTGTTTGACGACACGGACTGTGTGTCCTGCCAAATGTCGAGCGTGGAGGAAGCTGAGTCAAAGCAGAGGTGTTCACTTCACGTGTTGACGTCCTTTATTGATTTGTTTGTTTTGTAACAGGAGAAGATCCACAAGCTGTACGAGAGAAAGCTCCATGGAGACTTTGACACAAACAGCCACATCCAGAAAAAGAAAGAATTTAGAAACCCAAGGTATGTTTCTCAGCTGAAGATTACACCAGACCAAACCGACAAACACACACATACACACAGTGCTATTTACTCATGATACCAGATATGCTTTTTGGTGTAAACACTTAACAAGCTTATTCATTTTCTCTGCCAACAAACAAAAATGAGAAACAAGTGTTTATAAATATCTTATCAGGTTTTTCTTTGGTTTTCTTCTTCATCTGTTTTTTTTTTCAGTATTTACGAGAAGCTCATTCAGTTCTGTGGGATAGATGAACTGGGAACTAACTACCCGAAAGATATGTTTGATCCTCATGGCTGGTCAGAAGACTCTTACTACGAAGCTCTAGGTAAGCCGCTTTATTTTTTTCCTTCACAGTTCTATCTGATTACACCTCAGTACTCGTTCACATTCATGTCTTTTTTTTTTCTCCAGCCAAAGCCCAGAAAGTGGAGATGGACAAACTGGAGAAAGCCAAGAAGGAGCGGACCAAGGTGAGACTCAAGGAAAAGTGGATTATTCTGCTGTCAGTTCTCTCCTTCGTCTGCGTCAGGGGGCAAGTCTCCACCAGCTACGCTTTAATTTCCACTTTTATGTTCTTCGTCAGACACACGCAGAAATCAACTTTGCCAAGTTCTGCTCTCGTAACAGCCGCTGAGGCCCAGCCCAGTGCAGCTGTACAGCCGAGCCTTGCCCATTCATGTTTTTGCTCGGGGTTTCCGGGTAAACACAAACAGCTCCGCAGAAATGTCTTCTGAGTGTGTCTTTCTTTTCCAGCTGTTTTTGCTTTTGTTATTTCCCTCTGACATCGCAGGTGAATAGCTCGTCAGTGCTGGTAGTCAAGGGTGATAGTCAACATGATACATGCTGTATTCATCAGCAGCAGCATCATTATAGCCGCTGCACCTCAGTTAGAAACTGGACGTGAAAGAACATGTAACCCACAGGAGCTGGTCTGTTATTCTCTATGCTGACATGTAGTCAGTGGTGTACCTGACAGTGGTGTAAGGGAGGATGATTCTGAGGTGGGAATTAAACCAGACAGAGGGAATGAGTAATTTTCTTCCCCTCAACAAATACTGTTGATTTACCCTCGAGCAGATCCTCCAGTGGAGCCTCTCAGTAACAAGCGTCAGTCTGTGGTGGTTAAAAACTGCTACACATGAAACAGCACCAGGAATGTGTGCAGATGCTCTAATATTCTGTGTGTTTCACAGATTGAGTTTGTCACGGGGACTAAGAAGGGCACCAACCCCTCCAGCACGGCAGCGTCCACCACCAGCAACACCACCACCACCACAGCCACAGGTAAAACATCCACCGCGGCCCCAGCGCCTCACCGCTTCAGCTCCTTTCACACGTGTTAATCTTACATGTTGGGTTTTGAGTAAATAAACCCCGCTGAAGCTTTCTCCTGTGAAAGTCACAGTGGTAATGTTATTGGGTCGGTTCCAGTAGCAAGACAAACAATACAGGGACCCACTAAATCCCCCTGAAACAAACATTGCTGCTGTGTACCTTTAACTCAGGTAAGTCCCAGCCTCACCTCTCCTCTCGTGTGTGCTCTCATCAGCAGAGGCCCAGAAGAGGAAAAGCAAGTGGGACTCCGCCATCCCCGTGACCCTGGCCCAGCCCACCCTCATCACGACCACCGCGACCTTGCCTGCCGTCGTCTCCGTAACAACCACTGCCAGCGGCACCAAAACCACCGTCATCTCTGCAGTAGGCACCATCCTGAAGAAAGCCAAGCAGTGAACGCGACGAACGGGCAGAAACAGGTTTGCGTAGAAGAGCGAGCGATACAAACAGTGACTGGCGTACAGCTGCAGGACCCGTGTTGTCCTGCACTCATCATATATGTGAAAAGAGGCAAAGCGAGGACGAACTGATGGAACTGATGGACACTTAGTTTACTATTTTTAGAACCAACCTACAAATGCTCTCTGCTACAAATGGACTAAGACTTACCTGCCTTCTGTCTCTGGGAGCGTATCTGCACCATCACATCATAAAAGCCAAATTCACAGTTTGGTGAAAATGCTCAAAGACCCTCTGAAAATCTGAGAGTGTGATGCATGCGGATCTCATGCTGATGAAACGTGTCGGTTATCCTTTTTTTTTTTTTAATATATATATATGTTGGCAACAGTTGTTAGTTTAAAGACAATATGAACATGACAGTGGCTGAATAAGTGAAAAGGTCCCAAACAGACCTGGTAGAACTATCTGAAAAAAAAAAAAAGTTTATTTTTATGTCCATGGTTCTGGTGCAGTATTTACATGCCACCTTTAGCATTTACATGTAATAGCTCAACATGTGCAACGCATTTTTTTTTCTTCATAATCTCTTGACTCAGAAGTACGATTTTTTTTTTACACTTGTGTATATATATGTATTGATGATAAGGTGAATAAACTGATCAGATGTTGCCTTTTCAGTTGGTTGAATGTGTTTTGTTATTTTTCAGACTTCAGGCTCTGTTGACTGCAGACACTGGCTCGTATTTGCACTGAGGAATCTCTTTGGCTCTGAAGCTGACACCCACAAACAAACAAACACACTCTGTCTTTTCTGTCAGGGAAACTATGGGTGTTCCAGGTTGAGTTTGACTTGTGCTCTTCTGCACCACGGACTCCACATCTGACTTCTGTTCAGGGGAGTGTCAAGAGATTGAAGAGAGCACTGTTAACAGTGAGAGAAGTTCCTCCCTCATTGCCTTGTGGACAAGTGAAAAATTTTAGAGTCCTTCCCGTTTGTTTACAAGTTACATGTTGCAGATATTTTGTCCTAACCTTTCACACTGCATGGTAGTTAAGCTGGGTGCAGCCTTTTAGCTAAACACTGAAAATATGCAAAGACGACTTCTTGAGTTGACTACTTACATTTTTTACTATTTGAAACAGTTTTCTATCTTAAGATGGGGATTAAAAACTGAAGCAGGCAAATTGAATTAAAAATTGAAACAAATCAAAAGTAAATCTTTATTAACTTTCTTTCGGTGGGACATGGGTGTGTGGACAGAGGCAGCAGGACAGATTGGGGTGTAGTCCTGACTCATTCAGGTGAATCATACCCACATTTGGTCACAAGCCATTAAAGCAGTGGTGCGTTTGGTACAGTTAGATGAACAAAGGTCCCTTTCCCTCTTGTTTCACTGCATGTTTCTGCAGGGCCTGGAATTCAAACACAGTACTAAAGAAAACTACAGGCCCGCTTTCATACATCTGTCTGACATGTTATGTTTAGGTGGCTTTCACACTTGGTTCTGCTCTGCTTCCACTGATAGCAGAAAAAAAAATAATATTCAAGCTTGAAGGACTGGCCCTCAGTGTTCAGCCTGTGACTGAGATACTGTGATGGATTGTTGAATCACAGCACACCTGCACAGAGTTTGAAATTTCCCAGCCTGGATGCTTGCACTGATGTGGAGCAATTAAAGTACTCAGACATAAATACAATCAGGATGCAAAAACTAATGCATGTAGACCTGGGTACTTTAAAGGGAACTTTAATGGGCGTGTACTTGTGGAGTAGCTTGCACCTGCATACAATTGTGCGTGATTTGACTCAGCTGTGCAGATCATTTGCAGGTGTGTTTTTTTTTCTTGTTAACAGTTGTTAACAGTTTAAGTTTAAGATTATCCCCCCTCTCCACAGCTCTCTACAAGCCACAATAGAAAGATCGGTTTTTACCTTGAGATCTGAGCTAGAAAGTACCATGGTAAAGAGTCTATATACACCGTGTGATGAGATCTGCATCGCTGCACGTGTGTTTGAAAATCCAGGTGAGCGCCCGTGCACTTCTCAGGTAAAAGCACGACACGCACCCGACCTTGTAACTTGTCCGGAGCAGGTTACAGCTTTCCCCTGAGCAGAGTGTCTGTCCGCCTGCTGCTATCGCGCTCAGGACTTTTTACAGTAAAACCACGAACTGAATATTAAAATATATTATTCCTGCCAACGTTTATGTTCCATGTTGGGTTTATGGAACTGTAAAGCCCCATGGTAACTAGGTAGGTCAACTTAGTAAATATTTATACTGACCAAATGACTCATATGTCTGGTGTCACGTCCCAAATAAACGCTATAAACAGTTCATGGCATTCTGTTAGCACCCATGTAAAATGTGGGGTTAATGTCGTGCCTTTAATTATTCCCATGTTGCTCTGGTTTGCTCTGTGCTGCTGTGGTCTACATCCCTGCAGCAGATTTATTACAGGGAAAAATACTGGGGAGACGCCATTGTTAGCAGTGAATGAACTCACTGATCCAAAAAGCGCAGTTTTTTTGTCATGTAAATTGGCGAAGAGTTGAGCGCAGACTGGACTCAGGGTGAAGTGCGGACGGAGACAGAGACATTCTTGTCGGGGTTTTCCACTCAATCCAAAACTTACGCACTTCTACTTTTATTTTATTTTATTTATTTATTTATTTTTAGCTCTGTCATCTCTGCTGATGAGTCCAGGTCACCACGACAGCATCTTATTCTCAGTAAGAAACGTCTTCAGTCTTGATTTGCATGTTTGCAAAGGGCAGATAGTTCTTGAGATAAATGCAAAGTATGCAGTGTGTGTGTGTGTGTGTGTGTGTGTGTGTGTGTGTATTCTGGTGGTCTATCTAAGGGCTTCAGGTGGTCAGTGAACGAATTAGTTTCACTTTCTTCATCAGATTAAGTTTTAAATGCAGTCATTGGTCACAGTAACGAGGTAAATCAGAGAGATATCTCCCTGCAGTCTCATGGGGGTTCTTGATATGCACAGGTGCAGGAACCTCTGTTCTATGATGAATGTTATAGGATTATAGAGTTTTTGCATATATGTTATTCTCTTTTCCTGTGCAGCTTCCCATATAGCTCACGCTAACGTCTGGCAGTCATTACCCGTGTTTGCTAAAAGCTCTAATTGAGCATTAACACATGCACTCTGGTAACACATGCACACATCAGAGAAATGATACTGTGGGTGGATCACACCCTTCCACATGTGAAAGGGCTGTTTAGACTGGCATCACTGCTCAAGTGTCAGCCAAGAAAGTCAGAGAGGAGCAAAGATGTGTTTCTGCAGGAGTTTTATTCCCCTGGTGGGACGTTGCCCGTCGTATCAAGCCCGGTTCAGATTGGCCAGAGTGTGGTATGCACAGTGGAGAGGAAAAAGAGTCAGCTCATTGTGTCCTAGATCCAAGTCACAAGGACAGGATGGGTCCTGATCTGGGTCTGTGTGAGTCTGGTTGTAAGGGTGTAATAAGGTGCATTGACAGTGATTTAAAATAACCTTTAACGCCTAATGTGTGGTCTAGTGGAGCCAAGAGGAAAGGCCTTTCCAGAGAAATAAACATAACAGTGCTTATACTGATACTGGCCCTGTCTTTTACTCCTACTTCCTTGGAAGTATTACTGTGCCACTTAATCAAATTCTGATGAAATACCATCTGTTAAGTAAGGCATTTACCAAACAAAAGAAAATTAAAGATAATGTAAGGGTTTTACAGGTGTTAATGTAAAAGAAATTAAGTTAAACATTATAAAGTTATGTAAACAGTTTGGAGAAATTAGAGATATACAGCTCAAAGTAATTTAACTTGAAAAGTTATTTTTCTATTAAACAAAAAACATCAAATTGGCTTTACACTGTTATGGATCTGTTCTGAAGGTTCGCAGTAGCAGTGATCATCGCCAAACCTTAAAAAAAAAATAACAGCATTGGTTGTTTGGTCAAACAATGAAAATGGCCCATGTTAATGTTAATCCTCATGGCTTCCCAAAGCTACTTCAATCATTATTTTTATATTAACAATGGATCAAATGACCGTAATGTAAAAGTGGTGCAGCGAGAAAAGCTGAGTCAGCAGACAGACAAAGTTGAAAACTAGCTGGTGGACATAGCGGAGCATTTAGCAACCTCAGTAAATGGTTGAATATTACCCAGAGAAGTTGGTGAAGGCCAAACCAGAGCTAAAAGAGGAGCAACTTACACGGTCAAGTGGACAGAGACTTTCTTTCATTTGTAAAAGGTTGTAGGAACACAATCAAACACAGTGAGGACTGTCGCTGAGTGTCAGGGACACTGTGCTTTGCTGGTCCCTCTGCTCAGGAATGCCGATTTCCATATTGGTACTTTACATCTTTTACAGATCGACGGAAGTAGCTTGACTCTCAGAGAACAGAGAAAAGATATGTGGCAATCATAATGTTCATATCAAATATTTGACAAGTAGAAAATGTGCCCGTAAGTATGAGCAAACGATTGTGTAAACACAAGAGTCACAAAGCTGTTTCCCATAGCCTGCAGGCACTGACTGTTCTGTGTGCCACTCCCAAGAGCTTGGGAGGAGGCTCTGGGAAGGAGGGGCCTGGCTCCCCAGTCTCAAGCCCACACAGGTGAACTCCTGTTGGTGAGGAATGCAGCAGGGAGGGGGTGGGTGAGGTGGGGGCTTGACACACAGAGGTGTGGAGCTTTTCACTTCAAACAGGGTGGGGAAGAAATACAAGTACAGGAAGGGAGTTAACTCTCTCAGTCACAGCTACTCACCTGGATAGGGAAGACAGAGTGTGTATGTGTGGGTGTGTGTGTGTGTGCGCAGAAGCTAAAGGAGGGATCAAGTCCCAGCACACACAGTCATGTTCACTCAGTAGCTCTGAGTCTCACTGTCTTTCATATCTCTCTCACACTTAAAAACTCTTGCACACACGCAGAGACTCACACACACACACACACGCTTGAGTCAGTGTTTGACCAGACGGAGGGAAGAAAGCGAAGACACACAAGAAAAACTGAAAGTCGCTTTTTCTTTTTTTTCTTTTTTTTTTGGGGGGAACTTTGAACTTGGACACAAGGACTTTCCTTTCAGCGCAGGTGGATACAGACTTTTCCCAAACTCTTGGCTTAAACAAAGCAAAAAGGAATTTTTGTTTATTTATTTTTAAAAAAATTCATTGTTGGACTTTTGGACTTGGACTGGGTGAGACCGAGCAGTAAGAGGTTTGTTTGATCAGTAATCTCCTTCTTTCCAGTCATAAATTTCCTAACGGCTCCATTGTTTTCAGTGCCCTTCACGTTAAAACGTGTTCCTCTAAACTTCTCTAAACTGACTGATCATTCTGCTGGTTTGTATTTGTGTGACTTGTGATCAAGGTGAGGTGGCTGTGAAGTGTGCGTTATGTAACTTTATATCTCACCATGTGGTTATAGAAGTGCATGGGCCAGATTTGAATTTAGCTTAGTGGTTACTTTCTCTTGATTTTTTTTTTTTTTTTTTTGGCTGCCCTTTCTGCATGACTGCCCACATCAAAGCACAGGCTGTAATGCAACACAGGTGAAAGAAACTGGATCAGTGCAAAGAAAAGAGAATTCCCACTGTTTATCTGAGCACAGTTTGCCGTCGTCTACTGATTAAGACATATTCATCCAGCAGACCCCCAGCTTTAGTTTGCTTTGTGTTATTTGGGGTTTTTAAGGTGGAATGGAGAGATGTAGTACCCTAAAAGGCTTAGGCTGTGATTTAGCTGGCTGTCAAAGGCAGGGCTCAGGGCATGACCCCCAACCCTTTTACTAAAGACCCCCGCCCACCACCACCCCTTACTGATGATGTCATGATGGGGTCAGACCCACGCCCAGCAGTGGTATGTTCACCTGGCAGGCATGTTGTTGTCTCCAGAGACACTGAGCTCAGAGGCTTTGAAATAAAAAAAAAAGTCCCCCTCTCTTTGTGCCACAGAGCCATTCAGACTGAAGGAAAAAGCAGCACGAGTGACTCACTTCTATTTTCTGTCTCCTGGAAGCTGTAATTTGTGTCTCTCAGTTTATTGTCAGTGTCATAAACGCCTGCGTGCCTTTGATTTTTGTCTGAGAAGGAGCAAAATACAAAAGCACTTTTTTCCCCCACTCAGCTCATATTCCACCACTGATTGTCCAGTTTGGAGAATAAGAGCTGGTCTGTTCTGTTTTTTTTTTTTTTCCCCTGACCCTGATCCTAGTCAGTGATTTATGTGACAGCTTATGGCAAGAACACGCACCTGTAGTGATGTCAAGCTCACAGTGAAGTGCTAAGGAGTCTTTCCCATGTGTTTTCAGGCTGTGTCTTTAACTTGGATGGGTCATTCTCTCGCCTCAAGGAGAAATTCCTTCCTGGAGTTGTAAATCTTCGGTGCACAAATAATAATATATTTTTTTTCCTCTGCTCTGTGGCACAGTTATCTGCCCACTGAGACAATTACTGAGACATTTTACTCCACATAGTGCCCTTTGTTCACCCGCCATCTCCTGTCCTTAGTGGAGTTCTTTTCTTTTTTTTTTTTTTTTTTTTTTTTTTTTTTTGCGGCTTCCTGTCTATCAGATTGTTCTCCATCCAAGATTGCAGCATGAAATTATAAAGTGGTTTTATTGTGAAGAGTCTAAACAGCATGCAGCCCGGAATATTTCCAGGTCCCACCCTGTATTGGTCTCTTCTTGTCATGATTCTTCCATCATTTTCTGTCATGCCTCAACTGGTTTTTTTTTTTTATGGTGGGTCTGAAATTACCTGTATGAGAGTAGCGGATGGCACACCTATTTAAAAACTGTATCAAAGGAACCACTTGGCTGTGTACATTCAGGTGTGAAGCGCACAAGTGTGTTAGTATTGTCATCTAAGAATCCAATTATCTTTCCTGAGAGATGACATTTAAAGAATTGTGTCTCACAAATGACAACACAATTAGGAATCTAGCCATGCAGAGACTTTGGGATTTATTTTCACAGATATTAAGATGTGAGATGAGATTTCTGCCTCCACCCCAACATAATGGAGGTGAATGGAATATCACGCATGGTGTTCAAAACATTAGAGTATAACATTCAGCACTTATGTTTATATTCAAGTGTTAAAAAGGATGTTTATGTTCTTCTGAGAGTCTTTTTCCCTGAAAGTAGAGGCTGCCTCTCTGTCTTAAACCACTCTCAGATAGCATCTGTTTTTCACAAACTGAAGTGAAGGTAGAGGGAGTGTCTGGGCCTCTTCACTTTCTCTGTGCCCAGATCCAAAGAAAAGTACAGGTGGTTCAAGTTACACCTTAATCTGCAGAGATATCACCAGAGGATAAAAATCTCTCTGTGCCTTTCTCTCTCTCTCTTGCTCTATAACAGTGGATTTATCGTAGATGTGCACATTTGAATGTATTGGTTTTTATTTTTCTGTTGCAGGAAGGAGATGGGGAGATGGATGTTGCGTCTCTCAGTGGGACTCGGGCTTCTTGCCATCCTTTTGACCTACTGTAATGCTGAAGGTGAGGAATCCCAGAATAATATCTGATAATAGTCTCTGAATCAAACCTCTGAAATGTAGGGACTTTCTGATTTTCTTTCTGATGGCTGTTTAAATATACAATACAGCATGATATGTTTTGTATTTGTGAAGATTTATTTCGATATAGATAAGATTTTTTTTTTACCTTTTTATGATTTTATTTTATCTTTTTGTTTACTGCTGTATCAGTTTTAGGAAGCTGTCGGTTTGGTGTGGAGCACTTTGTGTAGAATCTGTTCAGTGAAAACAGCTGTGTTTCATGGGTCTGATTCGTGCTTTGTCGCCTCTCTGTGACTCTGACGCTCTCTCCTCCTGATCTGCCTCTCTCCCTCCTGACAGAGAACTACTGCTTTGCTGCCAGGGCCAAGAACTGCTCTGAATGCCTGCGGGCTGGAGTAGGCTGCGCCTACTGCCCTGATGAGGTGAGAGCGGGAAACAGCTGGAATATAAAAGAACTGGATTCTGCAAGTACAAAATTAAGTTAGAGACATCTGCCACATCTGGGCGGGGGGCTTGATTAGGGTTTTGATGTACAGCAGGGTTCACTCACTAATTGATCTAAGTTCAAAAATTGTAAATGATATTCTTTCTAAAATGTTTTAACATCTAAAATTTTCAAAAACAAACAATAAACCACTTAACAAATTCCAGTTTCTACTAATTTTACCCCCCCCCCCCCCCCCCCCCCCCGCCCCACCCAGAAAAAAATGAAGGTCAGCGTAATAGCATCTCCCTTCATCAGGATTTATGGAGATGGCTCAGTTGTCTTGAAGTATGAAACTCATATCACCTGATTATATAATTGACTAAGCCATCAACATAACTACTCAGCCACTCAGAACTCACTCGATCAAACATCCTGTTCACACAGACCTTCAGTGGCCCTCGCTGTGACCTGAGACAGAACATACTCGCCCAAGGCTGCAGCGCTGCGACTGTGATCACAGCTCAAAGCAGCGAGAGGACTGAGAGGGTAAGACTCCCATCACTCTCACCATCATTCCATCATTATGTTATTGAAATCCAAAACTGTCAAATCTTAACTTTCCTTTGTGCTTCCTCTCCTCTGCCCTTCTCGCTGCTCAGGCACAACAAATCAACGTGTCTCTGCAGCAGTCTCAGGTGTTTCCACAGCTGATGAGCATGACTTTTCTGCCAGGAGAGGAAAAGCTGGTGAACATGGAGGTGTTTGCTCCAGACAAAGGCCCTCTGGATCTTTATATTCTTATGGACTTCTCCAACTCAATGGCTGATGATTTGGACAACTTGAAGCAGATGGGCAAAGAGCTGGGTGAGGAGCTTTGAAACGGCGTCAGATCTGTGATGTGTTGGGATGACCGTTGCGTAAAACTGATGTAATGTATTTTCCTGTAGCATCATTGGTGGAAAGGCTGTCAAACGACTACACCATCGGCTTTGGGAAGTTTGTGGACAAAGTGATTGAGCCCCAGACTGATATGAGACCCTCCAAGTAAGAGAGAAAATGTGACATGAACACAATGGGGAAAAAAAGTAAGGCCTGTGCATAGAGGAGTGTAATCTAATTTCTTCTCTTTTTTTTGTCTGTCCTCCTCCTTCTCTTCTCAGACTTAAACAGCCATGGCCCAACAGTGACCCTCCGTTCTCTTTCCAAAATGTCATCAAGCTGACCAGTGACTTGGCTTTCTTCACCAATGAGCTCCAGAAGGAGAGAATATCTGGCAACCTGGATGCTCCTGAAGGAGGCTTTGATGCCATATTGCAGGCTGCAGTTTGTGGGGTTAGTAAGAACTGTTTTGGTTCTCCAAAAAAAAAAAAAAAAATCCTCCAAATATTGGGAATGAAGGGAAGTTCAATATGGCAGTAACAAGGATTGTGTCTACTAAGCGTTTAATCGTCTGCTCCCATTTTCTTTGTGTTCTTCTTCCAGGATAAGATCGGTTGGCGAGACCACAGCACTCATCTCCTGGTTTTCTCCACCGAGTCAGCCTTCCACTACGAGGCTGACGGTTCTAACGTGCTGTCAGGCATCCTGCGGCGCAACGATGAGCGCTGCCACCTGGACACACAAGGCAAATACACACAGGATGTAAATCAAGATTACCCTTCAATACCCACACTGGTCCGTTTGCTGCGCAAGCACAACATCATCCCCATCTTCGCTGTCACCAACCACTCCTACACGTACTACAAGGTTGGTGGGTTTTAGCTGTTCTGTTTTCACGGAAGTTATGCTCCTGAAATTTGATGTTAAGATTTAGGTCAAAGATTTTTTTTTTTTTTTTTATTGTTTAGAAACTCCAAGAGTATTTCCCCATTGCTGAGGTTGGTCTGCTGCAAGAGGATTCATCCAATATCCTGCAGGTCATGGAGATTGCCTTCAAGGTAAAATGACACCCCCTCTCACATTCGTCAGGTGGAAGAACATCTTTTTTTTTTTTTCCTTTTGTGGCTTTTTACAGTTGCTGATGCTCAGTAGACAACCAAGTCAAATGGCTGTGATCAGACTTGTGTTTGTTGATGTTCTCTTATGTCCTTTCAGAGTATCAGCTCTAAGATGAGCATCCATGCAGAGGAGAAACCCAAGGCGTTTGAGTCTCAGTTCCTGGACACCAGTGGACGTGTTGTAGAATATGGGGCCTTTGATTTCAAGCCTGGAGCAAAAGTAAGAGAGAAAACAAGACAGAAACGACTAATTAACCACACAAACATGCACTCATGGATTTTGAAGACCCCACATTTGTTTTTTTATAAGCTAATAGACACTTAGATTGGTGTTTTGTACTGACAACCAGTTTCTTTAATCTTATTTTTGATAGCAAACATTGATATTTAATCAACAAGTCCAATATTATCCTCAACTGTTTGGCTGAAACTGTCAGTGCAAAGATTCATACGGTTAAATGCTGTGTGTGCACACACATGCTCTAAAACTGTGTGTGTGTCCCAGGGCAAGCTCAAGATGCGTCTCAAAGCCCAGCGGATGATCGAGGAGGACCCTGTCTGTCAGATGGATCTGAATGAAAAAGAAGGGACCATGAGAATCAAACCGACAACCTTTAGCTCTGCTCTCAACATTAAGGCCTCAGTTTTGTGTCCGGTCTGCGAATGTGAGAAGGTAGATGCACAGATTAACACATAAGAAGTGCACAGGAAGTCAAGCTGACATCATTTACTCACCACTCTTTTACCTGTCCTTCCAGACTCCCGTCATTAAAGCAGCCATATGCAACGGCAATGGAGACCTAGTCTGTGGGAAGTGTAGCTGTTATGACGGATGGTGAGACAATAATTATTAACTCTTATGAAGAATAAAAAAAAAAAAAACAGCATACTTTTACCTGGGTTATGGAACCTCTACCAAGTGATGGACTGCTCAAGGACTCGGGGCTTAATAAAGCCTTTGTTTTTTCCTCTTTGCTTTGTCAACGTGTCTCCTTCAGGGTGAGCACATTCTGTAACTGCTCAGCCAAATCTTCAGTCCAGGACAGCAGCCAGTGCATAGGCCCGGGCATGACTGAACCGTGTTCAGGCCGGGGAGAGTGCATGGAGTGTGGCGTCTGCGTGTGCAACAACAAAGATCAGTTTGAAGGACCCTACTGTCAGTACGACAAGACCAAGTGTCAAAGATTCGGAGGCTTCCTCTGCAATGGTACGTTGTAGTTTGTGGTTTTTCTTTATACTGTCAGTAATTTCTGTAAGATTGCTTTGACAGCCATACCCCCCCCCCCCCCCCCCACACACACCATTTACCACAAGGATGATGCAGTTAAATCTTATTCTTTTCTGTTGTTTCAGATCGTGGCTCCTGCATTATGGGTCGTTGTGTGTGTACAGAAGGCTGGGAGGGAGGCGCCTGCGAGTGTCCCAAGAGCAACCAGACCTGTCTGGACACTAAGGGGGTGAGCAGTGAGCCAGCAGCTTTTATTGGAACATTAGGTTCACAAGGTTCATCATGCCACCTTAAGTGTTGGTGTGTCTCAAACTGGTGCCTGATTGTGTCTCTATTTGTGCCAGGGCGTCTGCAATGGGCGAGGTGAATGTGTCTGCGGTCGCTGTGAGTGTCAGAGCGCTGGTATTGAGTTGACTTCCACCTGTGAGCCAAATTTCCAGGTATGTGGACGTCATGTGTGTTATAATTCCACAACACATGTCAGGGAGGGTGTGTGTGTCCATCTAAATGAGAGGTCTCAAACCTGTTCCACAAAGGGTAGTGCTGCAGCTGGTTTTTGTTCCAGCCAATCAAGAGCACACAGTGTGACCAATCAACTGTCTGAAGACTGAGATCAGTTGATTAAATGATTCAGGTCTGGTGTGCTGCTGCTTGGTTGGAACAGAAACCTGCAGCCACGCGGGCCTTTGAGGAACAGGTTTGAGACCTCTGATCTAAATGCTCAGTTCCAACACAATTTCTAGTTGTGTTTTAGCTTTTTCAACTGCACTCAAGGCCTCATAGTATATGTGCTTTAAGCTTTAGTTAGCACACCTGTGTAGTCTTACCTGAGATTCTTTTTTCATGTGTATGTGTGTGTGTGTCCTGTCTAGGCCCAGCTGGGCGTGTGTGAAGGTACGAGGAGTTGTGTCCAGTGTCAAGCCTGGAAGACAGGAGAGTATAAGGAGACAGAGAAGTGTGACAAGTGCCCCTTTAAAATTGAACTGGTGGATGAACTCAAAGAATGTAAGCACACATGAAAGGAGCAAAATGGCTGTGATTTGCTTCCATTCATTAATAAATTACCCAGATACACCGCAACACTATAGCAGCAATGCCTAAAAACACCTAATAACAGTACATTTATGCCTGTATGTACGTGTTTTCAGCGGAGAACAGGCGTGAGTCATGCAGTTTCCGTGATGAGGATGACGACTGTACGTACTACTACACTGTTGAGAACCCTAAAGATCCGAAAGTTGGAGTCTTGGAGGTTCAGGTGCTCAAGAAGAAAGGTGAGCTGCAGGCCGGATATAAGTTACCAGACCATTGTCAATCAAATCAGACCACATCCTCACAGCCCTGATGGAGCAGATAATTAGCTCCATTAGCTGCACCTGTTCAACTGCTCGTTAATGCAAATGCCTAATCAGCCAGCCACATGGCAGCAACTCAATGCATTTAGGCATGTAGACATGGTGAAGACAACCTGCTGAAGTTCTAACCGAGCGTCATATTGGGGAAGAAAAGTGAGTTAAGTGACTTTGAGCGTGTACTGGGATTTTCCCACACAGTCATCTTCCAGAGGTCACAGAGAAAACATCCAGTGAGCGGCAGCTCTCTGGGTGAAAATGTCTTGATTCCAGAGGTGAGAGGAGAACGGCCAGGTTCCTTCCAGCTGATAGGAAGGAACTTCTGTATGATTGTTGAGTTTCTAACGTTATCTGCTTTTCATGATGACCCTTCAGATTGTCCTCCTGCTAGCCTCCTGTGGTTGCTCCCTCTCATCTTGTTCCTCCTGTTACTGCTGGCGCTTCTGCTGCTCTGCTGCTGGAAATTCTGCGCCTGCTGTAAAACCTGCTGGCAGGTACAAGCACTCACATTTGAACCCATTAATTATTGATATTTCACAGTAGAAGTAAAACCCTCTTTTCATGTCTTTCTCTTGTATTTTAATTGCAACAGAGCTGTCTTGGCCTGCTGCCTTGCTGTAGGAGAGGTAAGAAGTATTGCTTTAAATCCTTGATCGTTTCCCATGGGACCATGTTAAATATGAGTGACCTTATGTTGTATTGTCTGCAGGCCGCATGGTTGGCTTCAGGGAAGATGAGTATTTGCTCCGCCAGTCTCTGCTCACCTCAGACCATCTGGACACACCAATGGTGAGGACGGGCCCACCCAAAGGAACTGATGTGGTTCGCTGGAAGGTGACAGATAATGTGCACCAAGGACCCAATCACCCCCAGGCTCTGATAAAGCCCAATCCTAAAGAGACCAGTGAGTGTTACTTTTAAAATTATTATTAAAGTACATTTTTAGTAAGAAACAGTAAAGGGACCTCTTGGTATAAAGAAGTTGGGGACAAAGTTTTGACATTTAAAGCTACAGTTTTAACCTCCGTTTCCTTTTTTCCCCCTCTTTACTCTCTTTTTCATCATTTGTAGTCCAGTTCCCAGTCTCCCTCCGGCTGAACAGGTTGTTTTCTGACAGCCTCTCTCGCCCTGAATCCAGAGACGCCGAGCAGCTCCGCAAGGAAGTGGCCGATAATGTGAGTGTGGTGGTTTTTTTTTTTTTGTTTGTTTTTTTTTTTTCTTTTGTTGCTGTTGAGCATATGTACAAGTGTATGAATAATGACTGTGTCACTGAGTACACTTCTGTTCTTTCATCCAGCTGAATGAGGTGTACAAACAGATCCCCGGGGCCCAGAAGGTCCAAAAAACCACTTTCAGGTAAGATGCATTAAACCACATGTCCACTTACACTATGTTCCACACACACATGTTGCACATGTCATAATTATAAGATACAATTTTCCTCATGCTCTCTTCATTAAAACAAAAACAGAAATATAGATTCTCTTGCTAATTAATTCCTGTTTTGGTTCTTACAGAATGCAGAGAAATGCTGGAAAAAGGTAACTGATACAATACAAGATAACACCCAGCTTATTGTCTTTTTAAGTACCTGGAGATCACGCATGTCTAACGTCTATGCACCTCCTGTGCTCTTCAGGCAGGACTACACCATCATGGACACCGTCTTGTCTGCTCCACGCAGCAGTTATCCTGACATTGTCAAACTCACAGAGAAAAATGTCCAGTCTGGAAACTTCCATGACCTCAAAGTGGTGCCTGGCTACTACACTGTGGCCACAGACAGAGGTGCTTGTTAACTGTTTGGAAGACATTAAAATTACAGTGTACAGTTTATAGCAAAGTTAAGATAATCACTTTCTGATCCGTAATGAGCAACTTATAGCTTAATCGGTTTCATCATTAATCTTGTCATTATATCCGGTTCTCCTTTGTAGAGGCTGCGGGAGCCATAGAGTTCCAGGAAGGTGTGGAGTCAGTGGATGTTCATGTGCCACTCTTTGTCAAGGATGAAGATGATGACAAGAAACAGCTGCAGGTCGAGGCCATGGATGTGCCACTGGGCATTGCTGAGATTGGAAAACGTTTGGTTAACATCACCATCATCAAGGAGCACGGTGAGAAAGCTCGCGCTCCATAGATTTGTGCTTGAGAATCCGATTCTGACTTTCTGTGCCTTTTCAATCCAAGAAAATGAAACAAGCAACTCAACAGACCCGGCTGTGACTTGAAACAATGAAAAACATAACATCCTCGCTGTGGATCACATGAATTCATTCTCCCCTTTGTTTCCCCCCAGCCACAAGCGTGTTCTCGTTCCTCCAGCCGTCCTACATCTACAGCAGAGATGATGGAGTGGCCAACATTCCAATCAGCAGAGAGATCATTGAGGACGGACGCACACAGGTCACCTACCGTACACGGGACCTCACAGCCAAGGACAGGAAGGTGAGCTAATGGCTGCGCTGCCCTAAATTAATGTGGATCATGTTCTTACTTTTTAAAAATATGCACCATCGCTCTTGGGAGATGTCAAAGACTTTACTTTCATACATGATGGCATTGTTTTTTTTCTACCCTGAAGTGGCATTGGTACCTGCCCAGAAGTCGTAGCCAGTTTGTAAGGACTAGCAGGTGAAATACAAGTCTTAATCAAGACTGTAGTCCTAAATGTTTGCCCTATGTATTCAAGGACTACATGACTGTGGAAGGAGATCTGGCCTATAATGCTGGTGAGACCCAGAAGACAGTTACTGTTCGTCTGCTGGAGCTGGGTGAGAAAGATGGCCTTTTGGAAGACAAACAGGTCAAGCAGTTTGTCATGGACCTCAGTAACCCACGGCAGGGCGCCAAGCTGGGCCGCTACCCGAGAACTACTATCACCATCGCAGACCAACCAGGTGAAAGGACACAAGACGCTTTACATCAGTGTGTCTTTCCCTTGCTCCCAGCCAAAGCTTTGATTGCTAAGCTTTCTTCTCTCCATTGTCATTATCTTATTTTATCCAGAACCCAGTGGGGTGATGTTCAAAAAGGACATTCAGAGCTTCACCACGTCAGACCCAACCTACACCATCCCTGTGGTCCGCACTCGAAACCAGGACAGCCCTGCCACAGTGAAATGGCGCACCAAGAAGGGCCAGCGTTTTGATCTCTCCGGATCTCTGAAGTTCAATCCCGGAGAGACAGAAAAGAACATAGTGATTGACCCGAAATCCTATCCCGGCCCCATCCAGCCAGAAACCTTCCAACTGGACCTGCTTGACCCAAGTGGTAACACTTCTATTGGAGAGAAGAAGTCTACCCTTGTCAAGGTCACAGACGGAGGTAAGATATAATGGGGGGCACTGTCAAAAACAAGGAACAAAACTTAACATGACAATTTTGCAGAGTTGCTGGTGTGTCTCAGAGTTCATATAATAAGCAAAAGGATCACTCTATAACAGGTAAATGTTTATTTCATCCTCCAACTTCCTGCAGCTCCTGATGTTGCTCAGATGCAGCAGAAGGGCTACGTCAGCCCGAAAGCCACCTTGCCTGGTGGCCAACTTATGTCCCCAGCAAACCTTAAAGCCAAAGCAACTGGACCCAGAAACATCCGGCTCAACTGGGACCCACCACCTGGTAACCCCATGGGCTACAAGGTACATCAGAACAATATGATCAGAAGCTTCAAATTAATTTGATTTATATCATGAACAATAGGCTCTGTACTCATCAAATACCGTACATTTTCTTTCTTTGTGTGTTTTAGGTGAAGTACTGGATCTTTGGTGATCCAGAGAAAGACGCCCAGGTCTTAGATGTGAAGACTCCTCAGGCTGAGTTGAATAACCTGTACCCCTATTGTGACTATGAGATGCGAGTGTGCGCCTACAACGCGTTGGGAGATGGCCACAATACCAGCATTGTTTCCTGTCAAACTCTGGAGGATGGTAATTACTGCAAAGACTCTGCAGGAGATACAAGCAGATACAACTGTCAGTTACATGCATCTTGTAGAGAACATTTGCCTTTTTTTTTTTTTGTTTGTTTGTTTGCCTTTTTTTTTGGTTAGTTTTTGTGCAATGAAAGCACCTGGATTGAGTTGCTCTAGCTATTTGTAAATCTATCACTAAGAATGTGCATAGGGTCCTTCCCAGAATTCCACACTCTTTTACTCCTTTTTACTGAGAGTAAATATTTAGTGACTGCTGCTTAGTTAATAATTACCAATGTATGGTGCAACCCATTTTAATGTAGTGATGCTGAAATCTTCCACTTAGTCATCACTTATATCATAAATATGCTAAGTTTGAACTTAGAACCGACTCCTGCTTTGTTTCTCTCCAGTGCCTGGTGAACCTGGACGTCTGGCCTTCAATGTCATCAGTCCAACTGTCACTCAGCTCAGCTGGGCAGAGCCTGCGGAGACCAATGGCAACATTACAGCTTACGAAGTCATCTACACACCCATCGATGATGAACTGAGTAAGGAGACTGAGTTCCACCCAAAAAAAAAAAAACTGTACACAGATGCTTTGTGATTTTCATCATATTCTAATACTTCTACCTCCCCACAGAGCCAGTGGGCCCTGCCAAGAAAGTAAAGATTGACAACCCCAAGAAACGAATGCTGTTGATTGAGAACCTCCAGAATGCCCAGACCTACCAGTACAAGGTCCGTGCCCAGAACAGCATTGGCTGGGGCCCCTTCAGAGATGCTACCATCAACTTGGCATCCCAGCCTGCCAGACCTTTGTCCAGTAAGTCAGAGACAAAAACACCTCTAGAATAATTACAGTAAGCATTAGTTTCACTGAAAAGAGGTTTACTTCTCTTTCTTTTTGTCCCTAGTTCCCATCATTCCAGACATCCCTATTGTGGATGCAGAAGCGGGAGATGAGTATGACAGCTACCTGATGTACAGCAATGAGGTGCTGAAGTCCCCTGCAGGCTCCAAGACACCCAGCGTCTCTGGTGATGGTGGGTACCCAGAGCCAAAACCACAAGCTACTCCTAACAGCTGACAGTGTAAACCGGTTGTGCTAGTGTGTTTTTCTGATGCATGTTTGGCTCTGTCAAGATGCTTATGCCTGCCAGACCCACACAGTGTGGGCTGTCCTTGTAATATGGATCCAATTATTTCACTCCACATCCTCAGTACTCCCAGGCATCTTGCTTTGTTCCTGTAGCCAGAGTGTTTCTAAACAGTAAGTGCTGTGGCGTCATTGCCCTGTCAGAAGGAGAGGCAATATGAAATACTGGTCAGATCTGAGCTGTTGGAAATTGTTTTGTTTTTTTTTGTCTGTTTTTCTGTGTGAAAACCCCAAAGAGGCTGATATTAATATCCTTCCCTCCTCAATTTACAAGAGTGACATTAAGAAAGAGCTGGAAGCTGTTGGAGTTGTGAAGCCCAGCGATAGCATCAATCTCAGGGCTCTGCCTCTATCTTTTTCTTTATCACTTCCATCTGGCAGGCATTTTTCCTGCAAGCAACGCCCCTCCCCCCCCAAAAAAAATCTGCTTCCAATGCATCCACACGTATCTGCAGAAGAAGTGCTTTACGATCACAAACCACAAGGCCTTCCCTCATTAAATCTGCTGTCAGACTCCTGCTTTCTGCAGCCATTTCTGTGCTATCAGTTTGGATTTCTGTGGTATAATCACAACAATGTGTTACAGTTTGATTGAGAAGTAATGTATAGTAAAAAACCAAAACAAAACCTTGATCCTTTTTCCCTACAAATCTATTCTTCGCCTGCTTGCTTCTACCCCATGGCCCCAAATAAAAGGCTGGAAATATGTCAAGATGGTGGGGTCCGACCTAGATCTCCGTAAGGTGTCGTGGAAAAAGCAGGTGGACGTCATCCCCAATCGGCTCAGCACAGACACAGAGACGAGCTCAGATGAGGGCCGCTACCCCAGCTACGCTCAAACACCCCTGCCAGGTGAAGACCGTTCCATCAGACCCACAGATAAGACAGACAGGCAGCTAGCATGCCAGCTATTATGCACGGCCAGTCATGCGCGCGGCAAGGCAACCGACGTCTCTCTCTGCCTTTATGATTGATCCGCTCAGGAATATTATCATTCAATTTCAAGCTTCCATCCTCATTCCCTTGCCCCCTAGCTGGCACCTGTCCCATCTGTCCTCCCCGCCACCTGCCCAGAGAGGAGCACTGGCATCAACTGCCCCTCCTCCAGTTGATGATCGGGGGCAGGCTTTTCCAGGTGCCTGTCTCTGTCTCTCCTTTCTCCATCCCACTGGGGAAATGGTGATCTGGAGGCAACTTGTCGTGTGTGTGTGTGTGTAAAGGCTTAGTTACTGCGCGGCTGTGTTGAAATAATGGGTTCTTAATTAAACAGTCTCGTCTCTTCAGGGCAGTCAGTGAGGACACCTTTTCTTGCAGCTGTATTTATCTTCCCGTGTGCCTTTTTAGATCTGTAAAAATTGAAGTGTCACTTATCTGTAGAACTTATTCTACCCAAAACAACAGAGAAATCATTTTAAAGATGGTACTGCAGTTGTAACACCCATTGCCTGCAGTCAACAAAATTGCTTTCCTTGCCTGCGGATGGCACACGTTTGTTAAACTGCTGTTTCTGTAGCCTGTAAGTGGCACAAGAAGTACTGGAGCTACAGGTCATAAGCTGCTGGTGCTTCCTCTCTATAGACCTGCTGGGCCTGGTTTCAGGTGCTTCACATCAGTGGCACTGTGTTGTTCCAATCAGCATCAGAATGTTCAAATGCAAACTGCTGAACGTCTTAGGTTCTGTCTGTTGACACTTCTGGTTCCTGTTGTTTTGTCTCACAGATTACATGATGAATGGGAAGTGGGATCAGAACTTCCTTTTCCCAGGAGGATCGGTGACACGCAACTTGTCAGCATCATCCTCTCCCATGTCCACCCTGAGCTCAAACTACAGAGGGGCAGGCGGCTCCTCCTTTACCACAGAAACCACCACCACTTACATGTCCGGACCAGGTAAGATGGAGTTGGCCAGTTCTTACACTGAGGAAAAACATAGACAAAATACCACAATATTATGTGTCTTCATCCTTTATCGTTCTCTGGTCTTGTAGGAAGCTCTCGGAGACAGGATATAATTGGAGGTGGAGTGCATACATCAGAAGTCATCATGAGGAAGCGCTCAGAGAACAGGGGTTACACAGATGAAAACATCCGGGACTCTATTGTCATGGGAGATGTGTCGAGCAAGTTTCCAGATCTTGGTAAGCTTTAGACCTCAGCAGGTGTTTGAGTTTATTCCAAAGTAAATGTAAAAAGAATTAGCTCTGTCTTTCTGGTCTTAAAAACAAATTTTACTTTGGAGGACGATGTTTAAGTTGCCTCAGCAGGTAAACTGCAAGCGCATGAGGCCAATAGCTTGGACATCTGTTAGCGGGGTTGGGGCTGTTGGCTGCACAGCAGGCTTATCCAAAGAGACTTTGCAGGAGCTATGCTGACTATCGCTGTTTCTCCCTCCCTCCCTCCCTTTGTTTCATCTTTCCTTTTTTTTTAATTTTTTTTTATTTCACTCTCTACCTGCCCTTCTCCCCCTCCCACTGTGCCACTTCCATTGTTTTCCTTGCCTTTCTTCTTTATCACCCCTGGCGTCCTCCTCCTTTGCCCTCCCCTGCTCAATGCGCCATCAGGTGGTTTCGGCTACACTGGGATGCAGAGCAGCTCTCAGAGCCAGTTCAGCTACAGCCTGTCTCAGGCTTCGCGGGCCAGGACCCAGTCTTCGGATGTCAACGAAGCCTTATATAATCTGGACAGGGTGCTCCAGGGTGAGTCTGCAGCATGAAGGCAGTGGATGTGTTTGCTGGGTGTGAAGTGTGATGCAACCCCCCCACTTCACTCATCTTCAGTCCTGCTTCTCTAATTGCCTGATTATTTGTCTCCCTTTTGGATCTGATCACACCTGCTGTTCTATATGTCACCCATCTCTGTCACCCATCAGATGCACGAGTCTCTCCTGGCGTCCCAGACACCCCCAGCAGACTGGTGTTTTCTGCTCTGGGTCCCACTGCCCTCAAAGTCAGCTGGCAGGAGCCCCACTGTGAGAGGGACATCCTTGGCTACTGTGTCCTCTACCAGCTGATCACTGGAGGTAAATGAACCTTCAAGCACCATTGCTCTATCTGACCTTGTATTTACTGGGTATTAGTATGGAGGTAGTTTCTCATGGTTCTTTAGTTTGGGTTAGTTGCATTCACTAACTAGCCTTTTAGTCTTTATATACACACATTTTAGAGTATTTTTAGTTAAGGCTAAACGACCTGTGTCCTCTTCTGTAGGTGATGTGAAGCGCATCAGTGTGACGAACCCAGCAGAGAACTCTGTGATCATCCAGGACCTGCTGCCCAACCACTCCTACCTGTTTAAGGTGAAGGCTCAGAGCGAGGAGGGCTGGGGTCCAGAGAGAGAAGGGGTCATCACCATCGAGTCTGCTGTTGATCCCAAGAGTCCCCTCAGTCCTATGCCAGGTACTGATGCTATTTCATGTTGTCTCAGCTTTTTGGATTGGCCCACAGAAACAATGAATGTCTCTACAAATACAGGGTGCCTAACTTTCCGTGCTCTATATTTCCTCTTTCTCTGTAGGCTCACCATTTACTCTGAGCACTCCCAGTGCTCCAGGCCCCCTGGTCTTCACTGCTCTGAGCCCTGATTCCCTGCAACTCAGCTGGGAGAAACCTCGCAAACCCAACGGAAACATCCTGGGCTATGTGGTCACCTGCGAACAGCTGCATGGTGGAGGTGAGACTTTCAGGAACTTCCATATAGTGTTTTGCTTTGGAGTTAGGTTATGTAACACTTTTACTACACTACACTTTTTTTATTCTTGGTTGTGAAAATGTATTTTTCTGACCTCTGTCTCTTGTCCTTTACAGGTGACATGCGTTCCTTCCAGGTGAACGGCGACAGCGCTGAGACCAGTCTGACTGTTCCAAACCTGACTGAGAATGTTCCCTACAAGTTTAAGGTCCAGGCTCGGACCACACAGGGCTTCGGTCCAGAGAGGGAGGGAATCATCACCATCGAGTCTCAAGATGGAAGTAAGAGGAATTTTATCAGCAAATATTTTGATAATGAATCTGAAAGCTCCCAGTAGAAACTGAAATGTTCATTCAACCCTGTAATAGTGGGGATGGAACAAAAATCATGATTTTTTTTTTTTTTTTTTTTTTTTTTTTTTCCTTAATACCTTGTTAGTAATGGGACTAAAATTGCATACTTTGTCCTAAGGGTGGAATTGGGAGAAAGATCACAGACATACCTTCTAATATTTGAGTTTCTGGCCTTCCTCACCTTCTGTAGGTGCGTTGTCTCAGTACAACAGCCAATCAATGACAAGGAGGGAAGTTTTCCACTTGCCAACAGAAACCAGCACACGAACCAGTGTATCACACACCATGATCAACGACCCCTATTTCTCAGGTACAAACAGTTTGAGATTCAATTCAGTTCTGCTATTAAAAAAAAAAAAAAAAAAAAAAAAAAAAAAAAAAAAAAAGAAAAGAAAAAGAAAAGATAAGCATGTAAATGAACATGTGTTGCTCCCTCTCTAACAGATGGGATGATGATGACCACCCAGCACACAGAGACCAGTGGCATGGTGACTCGTCAAGTCACCAAGGAAGTGGTTCAGAGGAGCGTCATTGGAGGAACAACTGTCACAAAGAAGATGTTTTATGAATCTTAAGATCTTATTTAACGCTGCCCAACGTAACACCCAAAGGTCCAACATGACGAGGAATCAGAGATTCTCTTTTACAGAGAGTTGACTTCAGAGTACTCACACGGTCAGTGTATATTTATATATATATATATATATGTGTGTGTGTGTGTGTGTGTGTGTGTGTGTGTGTGTGTGTGTGTAGGTGTGTGTAGGTGTGTGTAGGTGTGTGTAGGTGTGTGTAGGTGTGTGTGTGTGTGTGTGTAGGTGTGAGATTCTGTGACCAAAAAAAAAAATTTCATGGAGAGGAGGCCTTTTTATTGTTGTCTGTTACAAACTGTGGCCACTGTCCTTCAGGATGAGGTTCATTTCAACATGTCCAATAACTTTCACTGTTGCTTCATTCTGGTTTCTTTCCAGTAAGGAAATCAGTTTCGTGTTAGACTCCACTCCCTCTGTTGGTTCAGATCTGGAAACACAGACTGGGGCTTTAAAATAGGCAAGCATGTCTGTGTGTGTGTTTTTTTTTTTTTTTTTTTTCTCTTCTCAGATGCTTTATAAGGTTCTTTTTCATGCAAGTGGTCCTATCCTTAGTGATCGAGAGCATCGAAGTGGAGTATTTGGGGACTTTTGTTCATAGATTTGTATTATATTTAAGTGTGATAAAAGTTTTTTTTTCCAACCATATTTAATACTTTTTAATATTTTTACTTCAGTAGACTGACATTGAATTTCATGCCAAATACAGAGATATTTCTGCACACACAGGTTTGTGCTTGTGTCGTTGCTTTATAGGCACAGTTTGTACTGACGAGCAGAGGGATGATTATGATCTCAAAACTCTATTAGATATGATGTGGTTTTGCATTTCAGAAGATGTTTAAACTCCACAATGTGGTGTACACTGCTTCAACATACATCTCGTGTGCTTCTTTACTCTGCATGGCCGTTGTATTTTGCATTTTGGGTATTTCAACATTTTAACAATGAATTCTTGATGTTTTAGAGAAATTGTATGTAAAGACACAAAGATTGTATTTGCTTAAATGCAAGTCCTACTGTGTTCAGGCCTCACATTTCGTTAAAAATGCTTTATTATCTAAAACACATTTTAGATAAACATCTGTATTTTTTTTTTAGGAAATACAAATAGGTGGATCAACTTTTCACCAAAACCAGACTCAGTAAAGTATTGATGTACTTTTGATCATCATGTATCACTTACTTTTGAGCGGTTGACTTTTTTTTGCATGGTCTTCTTTTTCCTGTACTTCTATTGCACTTAAAGATTTTGAAATTAAAAGATTTCTGTTATATATGAATGAATGTGTAAATGATGTGTGAGCACTAAAGACAGGAAGGAGCATTTACCGATAATTTATTGTTTGGGAGAAGGGAAAACACAAAAAACATCTTTATGTTGCACACACAAACGAAAACACAGCTGCAGAAAGAAAAAGCTCATGCCTGACAAATGTTTGCAGGAAGCTTGAAACAAAGAAGCAAACAGAGCAAGAATTAACTCTTTAACATGCGTCAAGCCAGTCTCTAATTATCTGCCTCCACGTGTCAGCATCAGCCCTCATCATCTGCACTGTTTAACTGCACAGCCCTCATGCTTTTATAACACTACTGAAGTTAGCTTTCATCTATAAGTAATAAAAAAAAGTATAATCAAAACATCTTTTCCAAATAGCTGTTATGGCATGAAAGTCCAGTTTTGGTGTTTTTTGTTTTAACCCCTTTCAAATCTTATTAGACAGAAAAAAGTTCCATTCAACTAAAAAAAAAAAGGCTCTTTTTTTTAGGTTTTGATCTGACAGCATTAAAACAGTCGTATTTACAATACAAATAGTCAAATACTGTATGTCCCCATGAAGGCAGAGTAACAGAAAGTGTAATGCTGAATGATGGTGGCTCCTGTTCCTGATCCCACAAGGCAACCCGCAGAAAGACTTTTAGTCTAGAACCAGCACACGAGATTGAGATTCACTAAATAACTGACCAGAATGAGAGCACAGACTCTGTGGGCTGCACAGGATCAGGACTGTTGAGAGTGACTGATGTATGTTAAGCAGTTCAGTTCCAGAGGCAGGGCCCAGGACAGAGGCACGGCTGTCTGACATCTGCAGGCCTGATCGCCAGGTCTTTGACCACCTCCACAGTCCCGAACACGGGGCACAGTTCCTCTGAGAATTTCTCGTTGAAGGTGTACAGGTGGGAGCGCTTCTCCACGTCGTAGAAGGACAGCTGCCCCTGCTCATAGTCCAGGTACACCCCAACTTTCCTGGGCACCAAGCCTTGTGACAGCGGGGTGGCAGGCACTGTCAGAGCTTTCAGATCTGTGCCCCTCTCCAGACGCAGGGTCAGGTAGCCTGTGTCTGTGTTGAGAGACCGGAAGCCCTGCCTCACGGCGGATGCCTTTGCCACTCCCAGCCGCCAGTCCCGCTCGCCCACCTCCACCTCCCAGTAGTGACGCCCGGAGGAGTAGCCCTCCTGACCCACGGCACACCACCAGCCGTCGAAGCGTCGCTGGCACCGCCGGACTTCGCGGCGCTCCAGGCCGCACCGCATGCGTTTTTCATCACTGGAGATGAGCAGGTCTGGGTTGGCTGAGTCCGAGTCCAGAGTGACGTCCTCTGTGGAGAGATTACAAATGATAGTCAGATATCAGAGTACGATGAAGGAAACACAAGAGCTGATTCTTCTTTTGATTTTCATACCTGCTGCATCGCAAATCCAGTTCCACACTGCAAAGAAAAAGATCAAGACGATTTAAAGCTGCTGTAATCGATATTTTACATTAACAGCAGTTGAAATGACTGTGTAATGTGAAAGTGGTCCTTTTATCACCCAGCTCTGCAGCTCCCTCAGCTCCACTGAGGTTTTTTGTATTCCTCAGCTCATTGTTTCAGTTTTTATGGCCCAAACACAACAAAAAAGAGCTTAAATAAGAGTGAATAATGAGTTTATCAGGTGGCCAGTAACACCACTCCAAATAAATGCTAATGTTGCTCTGTCTGCTGTAAAAGAGCAACTATTTGCTAACAGGTTTACCATAATGACTTCATGAGGTGATAATGTGTTTTCAGCTTGTTCCTGTTGCTCCCAACAACATCAATATTCTAGTGCTGAAATGATTAGTTGATCAACAGAAAATCAGGAGTTCACTTTTATCAAGTGATTATGCCAAACGAGCAGATTTCAGATGCTCGAATGTGAATATGTTGACTTTTGTTTCGTTGAATAAACTGAACTGAATCAAATAGATTGGACACAACAAGTAACCTGAAAGAAGCAGAGCTTAGATATTTACATATCACCCATCCCATTTCAAGGCAATTCATGTCATGTTATATTCAGGGTTTCCACTTACCACTGTGAGGGATGTAGCGGACGGCGTCTGGAAGAAGAAAGTGATTAGCGTCATTACACGGAGACCATCAAGTGTTTCATTCCTTTCCCTGCTTTCCCATCCTTTAATTGCATATCAATACTGATTAGTTTTAGTGGAAATGACTCATCAGGTTTCACTCCCGCTAAAGAGGCTGATTAAGTCACTAGTGATACTATATGCACACACTCACGGTTATAATCAATAACAATTCACACATTATGGAAAGCTGACGGAGTGGCTGTATCAGCAGATTTTGAAGGTTTATTGATCTTTAACACTTTCCTAAGTTAAGAACATATGTTTCAAACTCACCAATCCTCTGACTCCTCTGCTTTTCCACCAGCCATTGCTTGGTCACATCCTCCTACACACACACACACACACACACACACACACACACACACACACACACAGGCAAACGATAGAAACATAAAGACAAAGCAGACCAAGGTGAGCTGAACGATGAGATAAAGAGATTAGCCTGACTGGGAGCTGTCTAGCATACATCATGCTTCACACGCTATAGACTAATGACCTGACAGCATCATCAAATCAAACGTTTAATCCTTTTTTATTTAATTCAATTCAATTAGCACAAGGCTTGACCTGCTGCTGGTAATGACTTCAGGCGAAGACGATGAACTAATTTTATCCTGGAACAAAACAAATATTCAGCACAGTCTAATCAGGGAAAATAAGGTGACGGACGTCCAGACCTTTACGGGACTGTCAGCATTCAGCACGGCCAGCATGACCAGCTCCATGGCGGGGAGCAGGTTGGGGAGACGGCCCCTCTTCCACTGGAACTCCAGGTCATCCAGCATCATGAGCACTGGCTCCCCTGGCCAAACGGTGGGCTGGAAGGAAGACGTTAAAGAGGGAAAGAATTAAAGAGAATGGTCAAGGTTATTCATTACGCAGCGTCCACTCAAATTTATCACATTAAAAAAAAAAAAGTGATGGAAGGGCTTTCTGGTCACGTCGCCAAGATATTACAAGTATTATGGGATGATTGTCAAGGGCAGGGTTTAGCTTAATCATCTTTATCAGATGCAAGGAAGGAACTGGGTCAGACTTTAATCACCAACCAGCCACCCAGTCGCTGGGAGAAAAAGCTGGCACACATTATCCTCAACCCCTACTCACCTGAGGTCTGCTTTTAATCTCCCGCGTCCAGTCCATGATGACCCTTTTGTGGGGTCCCATGTCGCACTCTCCTCCCGCCTCCAGCATGCAGAGGAGGTGGCCCTTCCAGTCTTTCTTCTCTGGCTTCTCATACTGGTAGTCAGATGGGATGATCTTCACCTGAAGAAGAAATACAGACATTTAAGCAGACATTGAAGCAGAAAATCCAGAAAACAGAGAAATGTTTAAGGTGATGCTGGGAAAAAAAAAAACACACACACACAGTGCCTATTTCATACCAGTGCTCGCTTCTCCAAAACAGCAGCCCATTCCACAATAAAATCACGACACACACTGGGTAGCCAGATGTCCTCACTGGTCCAGATGTGGCCTAGGACATTTGACCTCTGAGGTAAAGAACGATACAAATGAGTGCCTGTGATTTTGAATGAAAACAAGAAAGGAGAGAGGAGGAGAACGCACCTGGCAAATTTTGTTGAGTTCTCGAGCTAATTCCATAATAAACAGCTGACTTTCCACCAGTGGCTCCTTCTTCTCAAGTCTGACTCTCTTACGAGACTCCTGGAGAAGATAAAAAAAGAAAAAAAAAACATGACTGAGTACATTTTGAAGACAGATGTGTACACATTTAGCACTCGCAGCAGAGCTGTACACCCATACCTTGAGGCGGATCTTGAGCTTTTTGGCCGGCTCGATAAGGAACTGCAGGCAGTCCTTCATCATGCTGGCAGCTGGAGAGTGAGGCCGGTGCCCTGTGGTACAATAATAAAAAGCTTTAGCACACTGGCACTCTCTCTGTCAAGTGATGGAGCAGAACTGCAGCTGACAGGGCTCCCGTCGCCCACACAAATCGATGAGAGAGCAGAAATCGGTCATTTATGAGCAATGGCAAAAATGTATGTATGTGTGTAGAGAAAGAGAGAGAGAGAGAGAGAGAAGCACTGCAGAACTTCCATCACAGCTCTGCAGCAGGAGTCCACAGAGAGCTCATTATTAGGCACTCTGAGACATCATTAGATGGGGGGGGGGGGGGGGGGGGGAAGAGAACCCACATACAGATAGATGAGTGAGAAGAGACTGCCCACCCACTCCACACACACACACACACACACACAAAACCCCAAAGTGAGCAGCAAACACAGAAACAATGTAGAACCAGGCAAAAATTATTGCACAGTAACAGGATTTCCTGATGCGTGTGGGTCGATGCATCGTGATCGTGGCCTTGAAATTGGAAATTTATTCCCAAGGAGATCTGAGACAGCAGCGCAGCGCACTTTTAGAACACTGCGGAGGGTGCGGGGGATCGTTGGACCGGTTTGCTGTTGATTCAGCAGTCCACCCCTGCATGCCAGTTTGATGCTCTGAGGGGATTTGTTGTGCTTTCTGTGATGTAGGGGTGGCATCTGAGCCAAAAGGATGCTGGGATGGACTTTCCAAGGACTGAGGAGCATAAACAGTACTGGGAGTCTGAGAATTTTAAGAAAAAAAAAAAAAACTCAAACTCAAAAGACTTAAAGTTTATCTTTTTATGAGTAACATCAGACTGATCTTTGAGGACAGATCAGTCTAATGTTATATGATTTTCTCTGTGATGATAATTGCTAATTACAAACTGCCTGTAAATACACCATGTAGTGAGTTATAGTCCATGTTAACTTTAGCCCAACACTGAGCCTGTTAAACCAATTAAGTAGGCACAGTATGGATAAGTCAAGTAAATCAGAGGGAACTTTACTCCTGCATGATTTGTCCGTCAAATTATGAAACGTTGTGACTGCACATTCACTCTCACTGCTTGGAGAGACGGTTTATTTTTGGAGGCAGAGCGTGGCAGAGGCAGAGTGTAGGTGGCAGAGGAGCTGCATGTGGCGAAGAGGAGCCTGAAGATTATAGGAAATCCAGGATTACCACCGGTGCCATTTCTGTAAACCCAGGTAGTGCCTTTCTATATTAGGAGCGACAGACCAGACCTCTGCCTGCAAGTCGCCATCAAAACAAACAGACCATAATTCACTGTGCATAAACAACCGGAATACAAAAGGAGATATGCTGTTTTATATTTACTGAAAGAGCCTTAAATGCATCTGCACACTTTTCGTGCTATTCTTTCTTTTAGATAAAATAGAAATGTTAATCCTACGATGTGCATAAAGATAACCAAATGAACAACAACACCCTCCAAAGATGGACAACAATCACTCTGAGGCAGGGAAATTATTTTATTTAATTACGCCCTAAACAGCAGCACACTTCTACTGATTTTCTCAGTTTAAATCATCGCTTTGTGAAAAAATAAAGAAATAAATAAAATGCAACGCAGTCTGAGATTGTTATGGTAGAATTCTTCTTTCTGCAGGTAACTTCGCGCAGCTCCTCCGTGTTGTTTTGACTCGGTGTGGTTCAGTGCTCCTCCATCCTGCGGACACGCACCGCTTCATCACACTACAACTGCGGCAGGAGACGGAGCGCGCGCGCTTATCTACCACCGCGTTCACTCTTGAGCTGCAGTGTGAACGGAAGAGTCGCGAGAGGGCGCCGGTGCTTCGCTGAAACCGCGAGGACACCGCAGAGTTTTTACCTGTTTCTCAGGTAGTCTGGCTCTGTGTAGTATGCTGGATTTGTTTTTGGTTTATTTGACTGAGCTAACAAATAACATATAAGCCAACTACACGGAAGCTAACTATAACTGTATGAATATCATTACACTATTTTTTAATTCTATTAGCTGTAAAGATTTAGTGATGATTACTTGTTGCTTTTCATCCTTTATACTAAAAGCGATTGGCCTACACAACAAGTCACTACAGCATAGCATAGCTCTGTGTTATCTTCATTTATTATTTAATGAAACGCTGAAACGGACTTATACGAAATACGGCAACAGTCTACAGAGAGTATTTAAAGGCAGCACGGCAGTTTTATGTCGGGAGGCAAAACAGCAGATGTCACTACAGCCTATAAACACTTGGTGTATTTTATTTCATGCACAAAGAGCGTCTCCTCAGTGCTGTGATGTGGTCCTGGTTTGGTTAGTTTATATTTGGCCTTTGTTTCAAAGACTAATAAATCAAAGTGCCTCCCCTCTCTGTCTGTCCGTCTCATGTACTCAGATCCTGAGGGACGGGAAGGTGTCTCGGTATGTTAGGTAGGCTTACACGGAAGTGAGAGCACAGCGCGTGTGACCGTGCTTATCTGACGGGAGTCTCGGTGCGTCTCTTATCGACGACAGCCGCAGATCACAGCTGGTCTCCCTCAACATGGCACCCAAAGACCCTCTGATCGGCACTCTCAAAGGTGAGGATCAGTAGTAGGCGCATAAATACGCAATTACTGGATCATCATTTGATTTTCTGAGGCAGCTGATTGCATCGTTCAGTTTTGAGCGTCTTGTGGTTCATCACGACAGACAGCTTGTGCTATTCGCTTTGATAATGTGGGTTTTATTTCTGTAGCAAACGCACTGAAAAACAAATCTTACTTCATCATCCGCCAGACCGTTTATCTTCTGCGCTGGCTCTTCTGTATTAGTGTCTGTGTGTGAAATAGCGATGACAAACGCAGGTTGCATGAAAACTGGTGTGTATTATTGATCGCTGACATGCAGATCAACACCAGACCCACTGTCATTTGAGTGTGTTTGTTTTTTTCTTCTTCCTCCCAGTGTGTGTCCTCAACCTACAGGCAGATGGGGAGATGGTGACAGACACCAACCCTCACCTTGCCTCCTGCTGTGAGCTTCTGGAGCTGGTCCTCAGGAAGGGGCTCCAACGTCAGTATGAATGTTTACCCTGAACAAACACCACATGTGTGCATGTTTTTAAAATACAACATCATTTATCTGTACATTGCTGAAAACAAATAGTTATATGAGATACCTTCTTTTTTAATTATTATTTTACACCTACACATTCCAGGATGTCAGTTTATATTTAAAAATATAGTAATTGCCATATTAAAACATTATATTTTGGGGGTAGAATTCAGTGAATTGTGAATATTTTAATAACTGATGAGCTCTAAGCGTGTACAGACTGTGTGTGCTTTTACTTTCTTACCAGAGCCAGTTCTCAGCCTGGTACACAGAGACTACTGGCAGTGTTTCGAACAGCTTCCCCACCAAGACGGCTGCGGCAGGTAACATCATTTTGCTTAGATTAACTGAAAGTGTGACATTTTTTAACATTGTTATAATTGTACACTGTAATTGGCATTACTCTAATAAAAACAGGACTGTTTCTATCTGTTAATATCTGTTTTCTGTGCTGATGTGTGTGTGTCTGTGTGTGTGTGTAGGCTGTCTGCTCTGTCCTTGGCAGTGGAGCAGACTAGAGTTTGCAGGAAGCTGCTCTCAGCTCAGGGCAGAGGCCGCTACCTGCTCAGACTGGCCCTCGGCCGCAAGGCCCTGCCACAGTTCATCACACACCTGTTGCACACACCCAGAGTCCTGGAGGTCAGATATATGGGCGAATTCCCTATACTGCCATATATTTAGAAATTGATGCCTTTTTTTCTGATGCTGCCCTTGTGTTTTTTTTCCTTGCACTGTTAGGTAACGTATCCACCAAATATGCCTGTGAAACTTTAGTCATCTGCTCTCTTTAACAGATTAAAATAGCTTAGCTTCATCCTGTTTCTCTCCCCTCCAGTGGTACAGCCCTGCTTTATCAATTCTCAGGAATGAGGAATTTGTGGGTGAGGCTTTTTTTTTTTACTTGATCTGAATGTTTCTGCCAAATAAGAAACAGGCTTCAGCAGAGCTGAGGAAATTCTTGTCACCACTGCCATCCAACATCAACAGCAGCCTCTCTCTCTCTCTCTCTTCCAGAGCCTTTCATGTCGCTGCTGCTGGTCCTTTCTCACATGGAGTTTAAACTGGACATGGAGGTCAGAGCAACTTTATGCCAAGAAAAGCTGAAAATGTGTTGTGTACTTATTTTCAAAATTTCCAAACCACATGGGATTTTACTCCAAAATACAACCTTCGTTACTTTAATGCCAGCTATCATTTGGTGGAAGCCAACTAATCAACTAATAACCACCTCTGGTCTCTTAACGCAGAATTGTAGTTTTCTGGATGAGAGCTGGCTCCTGCCGGTAAGAGACAATGATTACTGTTCAGTAATTCATTGCTACATCACAATGATATCATTATGGATTCAGTGGTCTGATGATGGTTTGTTTTTAGGTGTGTGAAATATACGAAGTAGTGCCCTGTCGAGAAGTCGGGATGGTGTTGAGGTTTGTATCTTTCACTCTACAAAAAATATATTTTCATTCCTGTGCATGTCTGCTAATAACTAGATCTGTTTAGCCGGTTTCATTATCTCCCTCTGTCCCTCGGTCTGTCTCTCAGGTATCTCAGGGGGCGTGTCTTCGTCCTGGACCTGATGCCTGGTGGTCAGGCTTATGTCGACAAGTTTATCTGTTGTGGTGACATTATCGATGAAATCAACGGGACCTCGCTGAGGAATTCCAAGTGTGGACAGGTAGAAAAATTAATATACAACACTCAGACGGTGTTATATAATGACCAGTGAAATATTCATAGACATTGTCTGTCTGTCTCTTCGTGTCAGTGACAGTGCTGGTTTAAATAACAGCCTCACATTTCCTTTTAAACACCTGATGTGTGATGGGTGTTTTGAGAAAAATGACAATGGTTATCCAGGCATCTCACGTTTGAGCCATCACAGAACATAAAGGAAACGCGTGCAGTGAACTGAGCTTTGAATTGAGCCGATTAGACATTGCACCAGCTGGACCTCGTTAAGTCGAGATGAACCTAATGACCTTTCATGTCGTGGGAATGGCAGATTACAATAGGCCTTTTATCACAGCCGACATTTACATTATATTTGTCATAGTGGGATAAACACAGGTGTTACTAATAACATCAACAATAGTTCTGTTGTACTAGAGTGTCTCAGTAAGCCATGACAGTTACCAGCATTCCCCACTACCAGGATCCTAAAACTAAAGCAGCTAAATGGAACTCAGCCATCATTTATTTGATCATTCACACCTGTACCTTTCCTACCATGACATGCCAAAAAAACCTTAAGTGAAGAGACCTTACCACACACACACACACACACACACACAAAACCCACACAGGTGTTTTCACTTCTGTTGTCTGATTAAACCACTTGGTGTGTAAAGACTGTGCTTCATAGACATTTCCCTGATTGTTAGCTGGGTGGCCCCAGTTAGGGTGGGACCACTAACACTTTAACATCATTTTTAATAATACATGTAGTTTGGTGACATTATGCAATTCCAAGAATAGCTGTGTCCAACCTGAGCAGACCTCTAATCAGCCAGAAGACCTGAAAACTCCTGTGTGTGTGTGTAGGTGCTGGACTCTTATTAACATGGTGAACATGACCCTTGTTGAAGGCATGGTAAGGCTAAACCCGGTTTTCAAACAGAGTCAAACTTACAACAGTGAGGGAGTGATTTTTGAATGTTGGGCTAAATACAATTTAGCGTAAAGCTGAAAAGAAATTTAACACTGAAAGAAGTAAATCACCAGTTTTGATATTCATGCATGTTTTCTGGCAAATACAGCATGTATTTAAGAGCAAGCCCGAACCAACAGTCCCACATACACATATTGGTTTTCTGTAGGGGCATAGAGCACAGGTCACATTCTGTGGATATTTTCCTATTGATTGAACCCATCAAACACTAGCCTGTCACACCCTTGACAAACCCTATAATGGTTTGCATAATTAAAAATCCTGCCACTCTCTGAACTGTTTACATTTGCTTACTTGCTAGAAGCCTTAGAAGTTATTGTGCATGTACATTTCCTCTATTTTCCCAGGCAGGTGTGGTTCTGTCGCGGCTGAAGGGCTGCCCTCTGTCCATCCGTGTCCTGCGATGGAGGGCCCATGATGGAACCGTGTATCGGCCCCTTATCAAACTCCTGCGGGCCCTGAGGATGGAAAACCCCACACTGCAGTTTGGTCTTGCTCCCTCCCTACAGTCAGTCCCCGGGGACCAGAGGCCTTCTCCATCACAGTGTCTCAAGGAGGGAAGGCAAGTTGGTAACCAAATCCTTAAGGACGAACAACTTTTTGTCAGTTGTACCCTTGACATTAAGGCACTAATCCACCTCTCCTCTACAGGATTGTATACATTGTGCAGTTCTTGGGAAAAGCAAACATTGGAATGGTAAATAATTGCTTTTGTTTACAATTTGATAAACATGAAATAGTTGTGTATACATGTGCTAGTCATAAGCAGTATGATAACCGGTATTACCCTTTCTCAGTTTGGAGGCAAGGAGGTGCTACAGCATGCAATTCCACAAGTGTTGCAGAAAAACCTGCCGAGCAAGGTAATGAAACCACACCCCCGCTGGAGGGCACATTAGCCCCTGTGGATGTTCTGCTAACACAACATAACATCAACATGTGCTCAATCGGTGTAATTTGTCCTGCAGGATGTTCTCTTAGATATGAAGGAAACACATTTGACATGCACAGACAGAAACAGCAAACTGGTAAGTAGATGCATGTGATGCCTGTTGTCGTAAGACTTCCCTGGCTGCAATTAAAATTCTCCTGGACTAACATGCTGCCTGTCTTCTTGTTTGCTCAGGAGCTGTTTGAGCATCACTATCCAGAGATTTCATGTGTAGGGAGATACGGGCAGCCAGACTACACAATATTTGCGTTTTGTGTGGCGTAAGTGTCAAATTTACACACCACGTCTGTGTGCAACAAAGCTGTTATTGATTTTTGCTGTAGATGCCAGAAAAACAATATGATCAAGGAGATTTCTATCATCCATCCACCGCACATCCCCACTAATCCAGACCTGCTGTGGTTTAGGTCACTCCCCACCACAGAGACATGTGGTGATGCAATACCCAAGCCCTTACAGCTCTATTGTCATTGGCTGGACCCAGATGTCATCTAAGCATGTGATTGGCTCTGTTCACAGAGACTCCCCAGAAACCCCTCAGTCAACAGGCTTCTGCTGTGTGGTACTCAGGGCCAGCAACATCAAGGAGTGTGAAGAGATCGTGTGCCGTATAGGTGAGACACTACTATGCAAGAGCTCATAATGCTGATTTATGTAATTAAACATTTAAAAAAAAATCATCTTCTCTTTACAGCTGCTGGTTTCAAACATACAGAGTGGTTTGTATGATCAACTGTCAAATCCTGTTTTATGTGTTGTAAATAAATATATGAAGACCTACAGTGTGAAAAACATTTCAATCAACTACAGTACACAGGACTTTCTACTCGTAAAGACCTTTAATAGAAAGACATGTGACAACATCTTCATAAATAGTATTAAATGTAGCTGCCAAGGTTTATGTTGGAAAACATGTAAAAAGCAGTCCAGAAAAATACAGAGGGGTCTGCCATGCTCCTTGTCACAGAGTGTAGAGCATCAACTGTTGTAGTCAACACCCCAACACTGCAGTGAGACCTGCTGAGCAAGACATGCTGGCATTCTGTTGTAAATAGTAGATGGGTGAAGAAACCCTGGACCCCCATGGAAGGTGTGAAGAATTCATCCTTGCTCCAAAAGGTTGATTGATTATTGTTAATGTAGTAATGAGCCAAGCTGGAATAGGTAGGTATTCCTACTGCACAATATTTCCATCTACCCAAAGTGTACTCAGGCTTATGGAATGGTTGGATGTATTGTCTCAATCTAAAATACAATACAAAATTCAAAAAAAAGAAAACTTATTTAAAAAAAAAAAAAAAATACCCAAGAAATAAAAGTGTCCACAAAAATGGTTAAGTATGATAAATAGGCTCATTTCCTGCCACTTAGGCCCTCTCTCCCCTTATCCTACGAGCCAGCTGGATGTCTTTGGGCATGATGGTGACACGTTTGGCGTGGATGGCGCACAAGTTGGTGTCCTCAAACAGACCCACCAGGTAAGCCTCACTGGCCTCCTATAAAAAGGGAAAATGGATACAGACGTTAGGCATACAGCAACTACTACACATTGCCTAAAGGATTCATCATACACATGCACAATCATGTCTTATTTACCTGAAGAGCTCCAATGGCGGCACTCTGGAAGCGCAGATCAGTCTTGAAGTCCTGGGCGATTTCTCTCACCAGACGCTGGAAGGGCAGCTTGCGGATGAGAAGCTCAGTGGACTTCTGGTAACGACGGATCTCCCTCAGAGCCACAGTTCCTGGCCTAAACAACAGAAGTCATTTTAGCGCCGCCAAGTATTTGAATATGGTGACAGCAGTGGATCACCCCCCTTAAAAATTTGAACACTGGAAATTATGAAATATAAATGCTACAAACCTGTAACGATGAGGCTTCTTCACGCCCCCTGTGGAAGGTGCGCTCTTTCTGGCTGCCTTGGTAGCGAGCTGCTTCCTTGGCGCCTTTCCTCCGGTAGACTTACGGGCGGTCTGCTTGGTACGGGCCATCTCGTTTTAGCTAAAAACATATTAAAAAAACATGTTATTGACACCCTGAGATGCCCGATTTTCACCCTAAATGCAGCAGAAACCAGCCGAAGCAACTGTGCAAATCCGCCGTATAGCTTGCCGAAACGCTAATTTAGCATAGCAATGTACTGAGAGCTCCCCTCCCCCAAGGTTGAAGCTAGGAGGCGTCAGGTTTGCTCCAGTGGGCTCTATCAACGCTGCGCCGTCTACTAGCAAGGCCCAAAAAATAAAAAAAAACAACATTAGAGCAAATCAGTGTTAATAAACGTTTGATAAGATGGACTAATAGTGCCATTACCGTTTAAGTCAACGATTTGACGTTAAGTACTGGCGAGGCCCACTGCAGCCAGAGGAGCTAGCGTCAAAACACCCGACGCCTCTACTAGCCCAGCCAGTCAGCCTTTGCTTTTCGACTTCGCCATTTTCCGTTTCTCATTTCCCCCTCGGACGACATTGCCTCGGTTGAGCTCAACCAACGTTAACTTAAACCAAATCAGCTAAGCTAATAGCTATATTTCTTGTTAAATAGCTAACATCAGCATTGACATAGGATGTTGGCTAACCTTGGGCTTGTTCACGAGGTTTAGTTTCACCTTACCGGGCCAACCGTGACGTTTAACCAGAAACGTCAAGTGTAATAGATTTCATTGTTCTATTTTTAGCTAAAGCTAAAGTTAGCAAGTCGATATGTTAGCCTGTAACAAACAATGCCTGTAAACAGAAACGCGATCCCCTGATACACATCACTGTATTGAGTTTGTTAAATACATTAGTGTTACATAGAAGATCGATCTTATTTACCTTTAGAATGTCGCTTGGTCTGAAACAATCACCGTGGCTGATTATTTCTCGATAGAAACCACCGAAAACGCTTTGTGTAAGGAGGGGGAGGTTGAGGCCGAGTATTTGTACTTTGTCGTGACGCAATGCTTGTGAACTACTACACGTTCATTGGTTCAGTTTCCAAAGCAGACATATGGCACAGCCAATAGGGTGATGCAAATCAAAAACGTGATCTCTGTCGCTCATAATTTTCCCGTATTTCAGTTTTCTTCAAATCATGTGTAACGTTACGCACATCTGTAAAACATGGTCATAGTGTATGATCTGATCTCATAGGTGTTGCGCAATCATTAGTAAATCATTAGCAAATCCAACATTGAACTTCATGTCCCACAGTTCCGTGTTGTCCTAGTTGTTCCTTTGCTACTACTTCCTCCTGCCTTGCGCAAGCTCACATCGTTGTAGAATGCGGATTTCGAAGCTAATAAGAATAGCTAGCCAGTAAGCTAAAAACAAGGTTCTTGTTGTTAGGCTTTAAACTGGAAAAATGTCTAAAACACACTCACAACCCCCGTCATCTTCGGCAGCGACGAGTACCGGGGGACCCTCCTCGTCCTCATCGTCTTCACCCGCAGGGGGCTCGACATCTCCCGCAACCGTGTTGAACGTACAGCCCGAGAAACCTCAACATTACACGTACGTAGCTAGTTAGCAGGATTAGCTAGCTAAGTGTACACAACCTCACGTGTAGTCGCTTATATCAAACTACAGCTAAATTTTATTGGAAAAAATTGAGTGAGTGATAAATTTAATATTGTTTAAAATGACTGAACCATGCCTATTCAGCGATAATGGGCTTATTCACCGGAGCAGGTCTCGATAAGGAGGCCTAACGTTACTCACTAACAGTGGTCATTTCTTATTAGCTTTGTGGCACATGATAACTCTGGTTCTGTGTTTTTGTGTTTATGTACCACTGACACAAATACATAATGTTAGTTTGGGTAAATTATACAGAAGCCGTTTATGGGAAGAGGATCGTTACAGCTGCAGGGAACAGGATATGGTTAAACAAACAATAATTACTGAATGCAAGTATATGGAATGCACTGTAAATAAATATGTATATGCTCTTGCTTGTGTAAATTGGCCGTGAAAGACAATAACATGTATTTCACTCTCTGTTGTTGCTTCTCTCTTTACCAGATATCTGAAGGAATTCAGAACTGAGCAGTGCCCCCTGTTTGTGCAGCATAAATGTACACAACACAGGCCCTTTTCCTGTTTTCACTGGCACTTCCTGAACCAGCGGCGCCGCAGACCCATCCGCAGACGGGACGGGACGTTCAACTACAGCCCAGATGTTTACTGTACCAAATATGATGAGGGAACAGGCACCTGCCCTGATGGAGACGAGTGAGTGCAACTGAGAAGTCAGTGATGTCCAAGACTGCTTTATATTATGTTTACACTGATTAGCATGGCCCCCAATAGACCCATACTTTGAATGAAGATGAAATGAAGAATTTCTGTGAAAGGCGAAGCGTTGTTGTTACCTTTGCATGTGCATAACTCACCACACTGTGTCTGGGAAGGTGATAGTTGTGACTACACAAAGTTTCGCTTTTTGTACTGGGTCTTTTGTGTGTGTGTAAACAACAGTGGAAAGAAAATACTTGCAGAAGCCACTTCAGCTTTAAATGGTTAAATCTTGCTGGTTTCCAAAGCATTGCTCCTGTCTCATACCTAAAATTTGTAAGCATTTTACATTTAAATCCTGAATTACACAAGTGAACCACCAGAATGTGTAAGACATTGCATGACAAAGGACTTCTTTCAGCTGTTTGAAAGCCAGTGAAGCAGTGATTGAGGATACACCCTGTCCACAATTGTAAATCAGCTTGAACACCTTGGTAGAGTCTGATGCGTAAACTTCACAGTGTTCATTAGCACCTGAACACAGCAGTTCTTCAGCTCGGTGGGTTTCTTTTCCTCTGAGATGTGCTGAGCCGTTATGGTCTTTATGACATGCACAGACAAAACGAATGTAAATGTACAGGATGAAAGCTGATTCAGGGTAAAACTGGGATGTCTTTGATACATGCTAATGAACCACTTTGTGACTTTCTTTGGGAACCGTCCAGACTATTGCCGTTACATTACAGAGAGGTGGAAAGAGCACAGAACCTTTTCTTATAAGTACTACTAAAAAAAATATTCAGAGGGACACAACACATTGAAAAGTACTGTAATGTTTAATAAATACTAGTATGTTAAGATCTGTGCTAATAATCTATATCATTTTGTGCTTGGATCTTTTATACCTTATATCAGCAATCACTCTAGCTCTGCAGTTTAATTTTGATGATTAATTTTGACTGATTAATCGTTCCAGCTAATTGATGCCTCGCTTTTGTCTGTTTTATATAATTATAAATGAAATGTATTTAGGTTTTGAATGCACTCTGGGAGATTGTGCTCTGTATTTTCCATGCATTTTATATACAAAGTGTTTACTCATAATGAAAATAATCAGTAATTGCAGCTGTTCCAGTCTGTGGTTTATACTGAACACTCATTACCTGAAAAGAAATGTACGTCTTTATCTATGTAAATTGTCCGTGTGTTCCAGATGTCCGTTTCTACATCGGACAGCAGGTGACACAGAGCGCAGATACCACCTCCGCTACTATAAAACGGGATCATGTATCCACGAAACCGATGCAAAAGGCCACTGCAGCAAAAACGGCTCCCACTGTGCCTTTGCTCATGGATCACATGACCTACGCAGCCCTGTCTATGATATCAGGTGCCCAGAAGAACGTAACCTAAACAAATATCCACCTTTTTTTTGGTCTTCATATGATTTCTGTATGCGTATCTCTGCTGAGTCTCTTTATGCTGTGAATTTTACAGAGAAGTGCAGGTGATGGAGTCTCAGGGAGGCTCGGGCGCCTCAGAGGGAGGTGGAGGAGACGGGCAGTCAGGACAGGCAGCAAGTACTGCCCTCATAGAGAAGATCCTGAGTGAGGAACCACGCTGGCAAGGTAAATCTGTGTGACAGCACATTACACAACGGCTACATTGATCCGCTGTGTTTCTAGATGGAATAATAACTTAATGAAAGTCCCACAACTGGTATTTCTTAAAACTAGAATGGTGAAACTATGATTAGTTTACTACTGTGGAAAAAAACATCAAATATAATCCATAATACACATAATGATGCTTTTAATTTTTTGTGTTTGTTTTAACTCTTTCAGATAACAACTACGTGTTGTCGCACTATAAGACAGAGCTCTGTAAGAAACCACCTCGTCTGTGCCGTCAAGGTTATGCCTGTCCATATTACCATAACAGCAAAGACAGGAGGCGCAGCCCGCACAAGCACAAGTACAGGTGCTCTGTTACATCATGTAAAAAGAAGAGAGCTAAAGATAATGATTTAATTTTTTTTGCTCGATTGTGATTGTGTGTAAGAAAATTGTCATTTGTTCCTGCTGCTACAGGGCGTTGCCGTGTCCGGCTGTTAAACAGAGCGAGGAATGGGGAGATCCCAGTAAATGTGAGGGAGCAGAGGGATGTCAGTATTGTCACACAAGAACAGAACAACAGTTCCATCCAGAGGTTTGTCTGTTTCAGCAGATATCCTGTACAGTCTAGACCAGAAGTCACAGGAGATGAATATATGAGTTATATTTTTCTTTGTTTGTTTATTTTTGTCACAGATTTATAAATCCACAAAGTGTAATGACATGCAGCAGTGCGGCAGCTGTCCCAGAGGGCCCTTCTGTGCCTTTGCTCATGTTGAAAGTAAGTCCCCTCAGTACGTCTCTCTAAGCACATCTCCACGACAATCTAATGATCCAGTCCATGATTTAATTTTGTATTTTTTTTTTATTTTTTTATTTTTTTATTTTTTTTTAAACCAACTCCAGAGCCCTTAGTTCTTGAAGAACCATCGTTCCCCACCCCCAGCTCCCCTCCGCCCCCCAGACCTCCAGACCCTCTCCCTACCCAGGAGGCCTCTTCAAGTCCCAGCGGACACAGCATGGGACCAGGGTCCGGTTCTGTTTCAGACCTCTTTTCACCATCTGCAGGGCCATGTGTAGCGGAGCAGGGGCTGCTGGGTAGCGTCGTGTCCTTGTGTGAGGACATGAGCGGTGGAGCTGAGCCTTTGTCGCCTTGGGCAGGAGAAGGAGGGTACGGCAGGGCACCTGGATTCGAGAGGGAGGATCAGGTGAGAAGGACAGATAATGGAAGAAGAGGAACACAGTTATTACAGGACATTAATAAATGAAACAAAAGGATCACGCTGGAAAAAATTGCCGTGTCCACCTGTGTGCCATGTTTCCATCATTGCTGATTGTCGTCATTCTTGTTTGTGGTTTGTGGTCAGGCCAAGCAAAGGAGTTTTGCTCTAGAGCAGCGCAGCAGAGAATTGGCCTCAGCACAGAGCAAACAGGTACAGTTACAACCCTGAACTCAAGATGTTGTTGTTGTTTTTTTTATCATTTGGAGACAGTTTAAAATTCTGCATACTGTCAGCAGTGTCCACATATTTTCTTCAGGAGGCATATGTTACTTGTCAGCAGTGTAAACTTGCTGCAAGGACACAATAAAATAACACCTGTTTTTGCTTTTTTTCCTAAAAAGAATTCTTTTTTCTTTCAGGACTTGTTGGTGTTTTTGCCGGTGGGCAGCCCTTTGAGTCTGTCCTCCAGCATCCCCTCCAGTCTGGCTGCCACCCCGCCCAGCCCCGCCCCTCTCGGACCCCCGGGATGTGGCATCTCCTCAGGCATGAATGCTAACGCCCTGCCATTTTACCCCACCAGTGAGACTGTGGAGTCAGTTGTTGGTAGGTCAGGGTGTGCAAAATTCTGGATCGTCACTTCAAACAGTAGCGGCAATTAAAAAAAAAAAAAAGCAAAATAACAAATTACACGCATCTAAAATCTGGTCTGGTTCGTATTACAGAGTCTGCTCTGGATGATCTTGACCTGAATGATTTTGGTGTGTCAGCGTTGGAGAGGAGGTTGGAGGGCAGCTCTGCTCTGCCCAGTGTGGGAATTATGCTGGGTATGTCAAAGACACAACTCAGAGAATGACACATGAACACTGTCTGACATTATGAATGCACACATGTAAATAACTCCTAATTATTTGTCTCTTTGCCTCTGTAGGTGGCAGCCAGCTTCAGAGTTCTGCCCCGGTCAATATCCCAGGATCTTTTAGCAGCTCTGCTCCTTTCAGCTCCCCTTCACCGTCTCCTCCAATCAGGCCGCACGCATCACCGTTCTTTTCTGCTCACCTGTCGCAACCTGGCCAATCAGAGAGCACCTTCTTAGGGCCGTCTCATAGCTCTTTAGGTTCGTGGAATTTGATTCAAGACATCAAAGTGTTGTAGTGAGTGAGAACATGATTTTCCTAAGTTTCTTCTTCTGCGTGTAGGTCTGAATGGTATGAGCACTAACATCTGGGAGCACTTTCCATCAGGCCAGGGTTCCCCTGGTACACCCCCCACCCTGCTGCCCTCTGGCCCCTGTGCAGAGAGTGCCAGGCTCAAACAGGAGCTGGAGGAAGCTCATAGGACCCTGAAGCAGTGGGGTCACAGTTGGAGACACACAGCTCAGGTAGGTAGGTAGTGGGGCATGTGTGCATGCATGTCTGACATGACATGGAGTGCGTTTTACATGCGCACTAGCATGAGTGTTTGCACATGTAAACATCTTGTCCGGGTTTCTGAACATTCTTTGCTGGTACAGAACAGAGTGGCTGAGTATTGAGGAATTAAGACACAGCAGCAAACAGATGATCAGAAACCTGGATACTGTTATGATCATGCATGCCATACCCTGACTATGACAGGAGTCACAAGCATAATTTTAATGTGCATATAAACATACTTGTGGCCGAGTTCGTGTTGACCTGCATGGACAGTGATTGATTTTTCTTTTTCTGTGTTCTGGCTACGTTCTCCTGTAGTCGTGGGCTGCACTAAAGGCAGATGCAGAGGAGTCTCGGGCCCACGCAGCACGATTAGCCATGGAGGCAGAGAGAGCCAGGCAGGCTGAGGAGGAGGCGCAGAGACAGGTTAATCTCCTGCAGGAGGCACTGGAGAGCTTAAGGAGCGGAGACAACCCCCATCTAGCACTGCACCAACTCCAGCTACTACACAGACTGCCCCTGGAGTCAGTCCTCAGTTTGCAGGCTCAGCTCTGTAGCTGCTTACATGCAGTAGAACAGGTAGGACCACACACTTATGCTTTTCATGCACCTGAGACAACCCGCTCTGGCAAAGCAAACCTCGTAAAGTCCCAAAACGGTGTGTAGTCTGACGTATTTTTCTGTCCATTCCATGTTTGCCCAGGTGGTGTACAGGAAGCAGAGACAGTGCTGTGTGACGTGTGGAGAGCCGGGCTCAGTGTCCCTGCCCTGTGGCCATGGACTACAGTGTGAGAACTGCTCCACCTCTACCGAGTGCCCGCTCTGCCCTGAACAGACCCTGGAGCAACAGCTGTCCTGACCCCACAGCCCAGTCGGACCATCGCAGATTACAGACCGGTCAGTCCTGATTCCGCAGATACCAGCCTTGGATCTCAGCCGCCATTGAGAATTATGTCGAGGTCGTTTTATAACGTGGTAACAACACAAGCACTGATCTGGTTTTGTATTTTTAAGATGACGTTTACTGATAAATGACCAGCTTTAGTGAGCGCCGGTCACTAAGTGAAAGCTGTTAATGTGGAATTTAGGATTTAGATAATAATAATTTTTCCATTGTTACCCATGGAACACCAGTACATTTTACTAGTTATTGCTTTTGACCAGAAACACTGTTCTTTACCCCTGTTTTTGATTTGTGAAAGTAACTTAAAGACCTGCTGTTTAATTCTTCGCTAACCCTAACTATGAAACATTTACATATATAGTTCTAAATCCTATTTTGAAATATTTTAAAGCATAAGCTCACCCTAAGGGAAACATATCTGAGTGTTATCGCTCCATCTGGATAGTTTCAGTGTGACTTGCTGAGGTTTAAAGATGTAACTTCAACAAAGGTCAAAGGCATTTGTTTGTATTTTGTCACTCATATTGATGTTGAACAGTTTGGTCTCTCTCCAGAAATTGAGACAGTTACTCATAATTCACAGCTCAGAGTATTTTCTACCAAAGCACAGCCACTAACTGTAAATGCAATAGATGGATGAAGTATATCAGTACGTATGGATTAGACAGATATGCTTCGTGACAACATAGACGTGAATGTGAAACTACTCTGCTCTTCTTGGCTGAGGTGTAAAACTAAGCTGGGCTTGGTGGTTCACTCTGCTGTGTGTTTACATCTTATTAAGGGCATCATGAGTAACTGTGCGGTAATTTCTGGAGGACGAGGCTGATTTACAGCAAAGAACTCGAAACTGTCTAAATGGGTGGATGATATGCCAGATTTAGCAGATTTTTAATTTTGATTTCTGACGAGCTGTCTTTACAAAATCCACAGGTCTGACTGAAAATGTTTAAAGGGCATATTTAGTTTCATCCAGACAATAATCCTATATTGCTACAGCCAAAAGGGGGCCATCATACCAGTCTGCTGGTAGCGCTTGTCTAGATTATAATGAATTTGTTGTTTAATTTTGATTTCCTTTTTTTAAAATGTATTTATTTTTTTTATTTTGATTGCTTTTTTTTTAGCAAAAGAAACTGTTGAATAATGACAAAGTATTTAAAAATGTAGTACTATTTGTTTCAATTTCCGACAGATGGCCTCTGTTAAAGCTCTCAGGTTTTCTCTAATGTTCTTCTACATAAACTGGAAGAGGAAAGCATGTTAATACAATCAAGGCAAATGTACTCAGTCAACTTGTGTAGTCTTTGAAATTACATATTTTTTTAATTTTTACTTTTTCATGTTAACTCAAACATACACATTCTTCTTTTTCTTTTTTTTCTTGTTCAAACCGGCCCTTTTGCTGTGTTTAAAATCAATGTGTGACAGAATTCTCTGCCAAAATCTTAACATTTTTCATTTAGTAATCTTTGACATTTCACAGTGTGTCTAATGTAGTCTAACATATATATATTTTATATATATATATATATATATATGCACATATAGTTATGTGATGTCATACTTATCTCTTGCACTGATTAGACAAAGCATCAGGAAGCAGACAGATGTGTACAAGTGTGTAAAGTTTAAATGCAGGTGTGAACATGTTCATGATCACTGTGATGGTCTCTGGTTTAAAAAAACAAAACAAAAACAAAACAAAAAACCCATGCTCAGCCACACACAACTCATCCAACACCAGTGTTTCCTTCTGAATGGATTTTTCTTTGTTTTTTGGTACAGATCATTAAAACAAATTGTATATTTTTGGAGGAAGAACTTGTCTCTGTATGTTTACTACTGTTGAATCCCTTCCTGAGACTGTTTCTCTCTCTGTCGTCGCTTCTTCACGAAGGCCTGGGCCTCCCGTTCTCCTTTCCTGGACTCCAGTAGCCGCAGAATGCTGTCCTCTGGAAAATGTACACAAAGAAACAAATGAACATTTGCTAATGTTATTTTAAAGGATGGCATATTTTCGTGCCAGTATAACATGTCCATATTGGGGAAAAACAAAGTTTACAGTTCAAGGAAACCCATGTACATTTTAACCCCACAAGGGGGCATTCATTTTATACTGGGCATGAATTTGCCACCAGATTCCATAAACGAACTGACCAAGTACAAATAAATTATTGATGACCTGAAATGCATCCTGATAATAAGCTGATAATAACAACTGATATCTAAGTTTTAATGGAGAGGCCTGCTGTTAATCAGCTAAAAGCTTGGCACTTAAAGCTTCCCTCATTCAGGGCTGGATTATCAACGCAGCAAAATGAACCGTCTGAAGGCCCTGAAGCTCCAGGGTTACTGTGTCTCTACAGGCTTGCCCTAGAAATCATTTTTTTCAGCCACTTAGGGCAAAACATGTTCAAACAGTTGCCCATTTACATTGAGCCACATTCATTGAGAGTCAAACCCAACATTGCTCTGATATTAGCTTTGCTTTGCTCTTCACCAACTCCTGTAAATATCTGACTTTTAAGCTGCTAAACTGGAAATGATGGGAGCAGTGACAGTGAACCAAAACATACATGTTTTGGCGAAACAATGAGCTGAAAGATGCTAAGCTCAGGAATACTGGACGCACTGCAAGAGAGGGGAGTTGACAGGGGCTCAGAAGGTCATTTCTGCCTTAGTACACCCTGACAGGTTAATCTGGCCATGCCTAATTGGAAATAAAAATGAAAACCTGCTTCACTCGTCTGAATCCACCAACAGATCATACCATTGGGTTTAGGATGCATCAGAGGCAGGCGTATCTGAGCAGGGTTGCTGTCTGGCTGTGAGCTGAGTCTGTCTCCTTCCCTTCCTCCGCCAACTCCTGGTATGGCCTTGAGTCCCAGGAAGGCCTCGCCTTCAAAGTCGTCTGTCCTCAAGGTGTCGTGGTCCAGGACGGTCACCACCAGGCAAGCCCCTGAAGCCTGGCACTGATCCAGGGAAACCATACTACGATATAAAAGAGATGAGGGGTGGAGATAAAGAAAATAGAAAAACACCTTGAGGGACTACAGGTTAGCCTGTGAGAGTGAAAACCGAGACCTGAGAAAGAATATCGGCAAATATTCAGGTCCAGACCAACGACTTACAACTCAAAGGCCTCATCAAAAAGGGGGTTGAGATCACAGTTTTTGATCTGAGTGCTGCGAGGTTCTACCTCAGGAAAGATGTGGTTTGGCTCCAGACACAGCTGCACAAATGGATCACTAAAACCTGACAAAAGCATGAGGTCGTCAGGGAAAGGTCGAAAAATAAAGCGCATTTTGTAAAGTGATTGTTCTGCATGTGTCTCACCATTAGAGTCCATTGGTAAGAGGTTGACTGCATTCAGCACCTCAACTCTAAGTTTTTGGTCCGATCTCCTGTAGGATGCGAGGAGGGTGACTGCACCGTATTTCTCTCCACTGTACACGTTCTGTCATGCAGACAGGAGAAACACAAAGTTTGGACAAATGGACTGGGCGTCAGGTTACACATTGACAACATGTGTCTGTCTTACCTGCTCCTTTATTTTCCTGTCAAGGAACTTCTGCACAAGCTCCCGGCTGCTCAGAGAGTTGTGAGTCAGGTGAGCTTTGAGACTCTAACACAGACAAAGAGAGATGTTTTATTGTAAATTGCGTGTTTTCACTGTGCTTTTTCTTTTTGCTCTGAAGGAGAAGCAACAAGAAATCAGACACTTCAAAGAAATGAAAACCTTCCTCTGCTGTGTGGGAAGTTTCTGACCTTGTACTCATCGGAGTGAAGTGTGTTCAGAGGGAGGCCATTTCCCTCTGCATGGAAGCACTGCTCTAAGCACTGAAATACACAGAGCAAAAAACATTTTACGTAACATTAAGCTGCATCTGTCACACTCTGCTCCAGCCCATGGACTCAGTACTTTTCCACTGCCCTGCTCACACCACACCCACTCTCAGTCACTGATCACACACCTGCTCTCACTCACCAATCAGCTCACCTACCAGTATATATTCTCCAGCCTCACACTCACTCAGTGCCAGATTGTTCTCTGCAATGCAAGACTTTCCAGCGTTTACCTGCCTGTCTTCCCGGTACCGACCCTGCCTGAGTACGACCTGCCTGTTTTTCCTGACCCCTGGTAAATTACCTCTGCCTTCTGTTTTGACCACGAGCTCAGCCTGTCTCTCTCTGGACTGTTGGCCTGATTCTGCCTGCCTCCCTGTTACTGAACTTTTGCCTGCCTCGACCAAGCCCCCTGCCCAGCCCTTGAACTGTTTTGTGTGCCAGTTAATAAACCTATTAACTGATCATCAGTTCATTGCCTGTTTTGTACTGCACTTGGGTTCATACTATACCCGTCACAGCATCTGGGTACAGAAATTAATCAAATAAAACAAGACTTAAGACTAAACAACCATGCTAACTGCTCCCTGAGGCTGTGATCAGACACTGTGGTGCACTGAGCTAAACCCGGTCTGAAGTTTGACCCTTAAGACAGTGATTGGATGAGGTTAAACAGTGTAAAGTCACTATGATTAAGGTCAGTATCAGGCAAATGTGTGCAATTTAAAATCAGTTAAAATCAGTGTCTGAGCTGACACGTGTGCCAGTTTACTGTAACAAGGCCGAGGCCCACGTGGCCAAGGACCAACCTGCAGTGTATAAAGCAGTCTCTGGCAGAACACCATGAACCCTTCTTGTTGTGGATGCTGATTAGCCACCTGGTGGAGGATCATCACTGAGTTATTCCACAAAGGAGTCAGGAGGCTGGACATAGGGGAGAAAAACAGTGACACCATTTCATGAGGTGATGTTGAGTTAAGGTCAATGTGTACAAAACATGGAACAATCATGTGTTCACAATGAAAGACAAGAATTGTAACGTGGTGAGGTGAAAATCCAGCCTTGTACCTGTTGAAGTTCTCTTGAACCAGGTTTTCATTCATATACTGCAGCTCTTGCTCCAGGTAGCGCATCAGAGGGGCTGCAGCCTGAAACGGAAAGGAGCCTGGATGTCACACAAACACTACAGGCATCAGCATTAACTGGCAGTGACTGTCACTTACATCCTCTGTGGACTTGGAGGGAATCCGCCGCCTGGTTGACATGCTTCTAACGTGAGTCTCAATGTCGGTATTCAGCTTGAAAGACATCCAGATAGAAGAGGTCATGTTGAAGGTTTTTACGTACATCTATGTCATATATAGGCATTTCTAGATAATCATCCCTTTCCATCCCTGATACTTTGTAGTGAGTCACACCCACAGGTACATACCTTTTTTCCAAGAGTGTCCAAAGCAGAGCGGATCTCTCGGCTGAGGGTGCTCTGGGCTTGCTCAAGCTGTGAGTGCAGCGTGTTCTGGAACTGGCTATCTCCAATGACATTTTGGGTCCGATCTCGAAGCCCTGTCCACCTCAGCTGCGTAGGAAGTCTGGTCAGGACAGACCTTAGGTACTCCAGGTCGTTCACTACTACACACAACTGCAGAGAGAAGGGAGATATGGGATTCTTTTGTATTATGAAGAATTAGAAATATTTCTGATAAAGTCTTTTTTCCCTGTCTGAGCTTACCATATTTATGGCACTGCCATGGTCAGAGTTCTCAGACAGCAACCTGACCCTCTCCTTCAGGATGTGACAGTAGTTCACCACAATCTTACACACATCCTGAAAACACACAGAAGACAAAGACAGACCAGAGTCAACTCCCAGTATTCCCATATTCACACTATTTGACCAGTATAGCACCTCTTTAGAACTACGTTAATGTCCCCATACTGTACCTCAGTCAGTTTGACCATGAGCATAAAGGCTTCCTCGGGGTCCGGCCAGGACAGCTGCTCCCACAGGTGGCAGATGGGCTGGATACACGCCACCAGGTCCACTGCTGAGGAACTGTGTTTGACTGGCACTGAACCAGACTGCAGGGGCTGGAGCTGAGAGGAATTTAAAATATATAATGATATGACTGCTTGTGGATGAAAATAATAATAATAATAATAATGATGATACATCGGAACAGGAGTGTTACCTGGTCCACCTGCACAGCCTTCTCCACCCGGTCTTGTGTTTTGCTGAACACCTCGTTGAGCCAGTAAGGCAGAGCCTCTCTGAAGCCCTCGTGAAAGTTTGTCAGCTCGAGCAATCCCCTGAAACAACAGACAAACTCCTGATCTTCCATCCCATCACGTACATTTTTATTGTTTTTATTAGTAAGGGTGATAATGTATTCCTGAATGTAGTTGTATGTTGTACAGCAGTAACATGGGGTACAGTAATTTATCCCACAGGGGATATGTGGAAAAACTGTGGACTAGCTCAACAAAAGAATACGGGTTAGGTGCCTGAGCTCATGTGACAGAGGTGTGGGGGGGCTACGTCAGACAACGAAGGTTTAGGAACCATTTTTGTAAAGTGTGGCGTGAGTATGATGCTCGACCTTTTCTGTAAGAAAGCCTTGTCTTTGTGGATGTTCTGCAGGCTCTGGTAAACAGGGAACAGGCTGTTGGCTAGAGACTGCTCCATCTGACCCTCCATCAGTGATAAGGTTTCCCTCACTTCTTTCACCAGCTGTGGAGGAGAGGGGAGGAGAGGAGAGGAGAGGAAATGAGGTAAGATGAGAGGAGCACATCAAGTTTGTGAAATTTGCCAAGAAAGAAAGACTTACCAGGGAGTCAAACCTGTGATAGACGACAGTGAACACATCCACTTGCACAGCACTAAATGATGAGGAAAAAAGTTTCATTATTACAAGAGTGAAAAATATCCCTCATGCAATATTTGCTTCAAAGAAACTTTTTGTAAGTCGCGTTGAATTTTCTTGCTCTCTTTTTTTTTTTTTTTTTAACATAATGAGTGCCTCATATTAATTAAAACCAAACACAAGGTCTCTGTGTCTTCTTTGCTTTAAAAATACTTTCACAGCAGACATTTTGACTCACCATAGCAGGTGAGGCACAGATTGTCTCACCTTACCTGACAAATACCCTGTTCCAGACGTCTTTGTTGTGTTTAATGTCTTCCTGCACCTCCCCAATCAACCTGGAGAGGGCGTTCACAATCTCCGGCAGGTCCTGTATGTCAGCAAAGACAACGTGACACGAATACTGTGAAATAAAATGAAGATACCATGGAAACATCGATTCCACGTACTGTGTGAGGGCTTTTTCGTGATGTCTTTACCTTAGTCATTGGCTGATGCAAACCCTTTTTGATGGTGAACCACTCCTGTGTACCTGTCTGAGGGTACAATTTATATCATCAGTAAATAAACACATATTATAAGCATACACTATGTAATGATCTCATTAGTGTGATTGCTGACCTGTATGGCATCGCAGACCTCATCATGCAAGTCAAAATGAGCTGGGTTCAGTTTCTGAAATGCCTGAGTCTTACAGATCTGGACCAAGATTCTGAGAAGAAGCACATTCATGTAGAACTTTAATTACAGCCATGTCAGCCATATCAGCAATTATATAAACATACATAACAGGCTCATGCACTACCTGAGCAGTGTGTGTAGTTTTGGAGTAGCAGTGGGAGTCGGGGGAAAGATGTCTCTGTACTTGGCCACCAGACACAGTCCGTACTGCAGAAAACCATGAAGAGAGTCCCCAAGTTCCTGTTTCTGTTAACAGAGTGCAACGTGTTTCTCAACATTCATCCGTACTTAGATATGATACTCCTGGTTTCTTTTTAAAATACTGGCCGATAAGTTTGTGATAGAGTTGTAGCAGGCAGTGAGCAACAGGGGAGGAAGTATTCAGATCCTTTACCAAAGTGTCAATATCACAGTTTAAAAATACTCAGATATAAGAAGAAGGCCTGAATCTGAAAGGAAAATGATGATTACTGAAACAATAACATGTGTTTGCATCAGTTTATCCCTTTCACTGGTTGAGGTAGAGATCATTTTCAACTGACCTGTAAAACACTGGATATTATAATCTATCACGATGGATCATATTGTACCTCAGAACTGTACTTAAGTGCTGTATTTTCCACCACTCATGGTGAAGTGAGCGTTCATACCTGCTGGTAGGGCAGCTGCTGCTGGTGCCAGTGATATTCTATACTGGTGAGCTGCTGGAACAGCACAGACGAGTCCACCTCTAAGCTCTGATACAGCTTACTGTAAGCCACCCACTTCCTGTCAGGGGTACACACAGCCACAAAGTTACTCAAGCGCAACAGAATGACAACATAGCACACACACACACACACACACATCTCTTGGATTGTGTGGGGCTCTAGAATCTATCGTACTCTTGTACTGTAATCTGCCATAAGTGCTATAAGTTGAGATGTTAATATGCTGCTTACGCCAGGTCCTGAAGAAAAGGGGAGAGGTCGTTCTGAGTAGCATAAAGCTCGAGCAGAATCTGAGCCTCGCCACACAACTCCCCTTTCCACGGGGCAGAGCTCTGAGAGAAACGAAACAAGATGGTGGAATTGAAAGGACAGAAGGAAAAGTAAGAGATTTAAATGCTAAGAGGGACAGAGACAGTGAGTGTCTGCTTTACCTGTTGCTTGGAGATGTAAGCCTCGACAAACTGTTGCAGAATCCCACAGTAGTTGATGTAAGCGCTACGACCAGCACTCAGCGTCCCGTCTCTCTGTCAGTCACACAACACAAGCCTAGTCTCAAAATGATCCCAAACGGCTACATGTCCATACAATGAAAGACATTCATTTCATATTTCATGTCCTACTACACACTTGTTTCTCATACTAGAGCACTGCTATGAAATTTGCATTGCACCATAAAAGAAAAGCACCTGACATTTCAGTTCTGTAGTGCAGTGCATAAATTATTTTTAACAGATGTTCTTATGTATACATGTTGACTATATCTAAAATCCTCACAGTGTTTGAGGATGGATATCAAATTTTTTGTTTTTACTGCTTTATGAATGAACTTGAGATTCAGGTGACACTGGCCGCGATCGGGATACGTCTCTGTTCTGGGCTGCAGGTTGTACCAGTTATCTTCAGTGCAGTGGAGGTCCTGAAGTAAGATGGTACAAATCTGTATTAGACTGGCAAGAGAGTTAACAAAAAAATAGCTGATAAAAAAGAAATTTACTACCTGTAGTTTTAGGACAACGTTTCCCAAAAAGTCATCTGTGCCTTTCTCCTTTTTGGCCTCCTTGATCATCCTAAACAGGTACAATCAGAAATGTTCACCAGCCCTGTTTGGTTAACTGTTTGTGTATGAGTCACAGAGAGAGTGTAATACCTTCTTAAACTATTAAAATTGGTTTTGATCTCCTCTAGTTTCTGAGAGAGTGACACCTCTTCGTCCTTGTCCCTGAAACAGAAGTATCACAATAATGGTGAATGTAATGAATAAGATTATCTTAACGCTGAAAAAGCAGAGCTGTGTGTGTTTTTCTCACCACATCTCGAGGTGGAAGCTGGCACCAGAAATGTCTCCAAACTCTCTGAAAACATTAAGAAATGATAAGTAAAGCAAATATTCAATCTGATTCGGAAATCAGCGTGACTTCAGACTCACAGTATGAAGGTTTGGTTCCAGATGGGGTTCAGGGTCTGCTTTTTTATGTCTGTCTGGTAAATTTTGTCACCCGATACAGCGTCCTTTACAACCGCTTTACTGGGTTTGGCTCTGGACAGGCGTGTCCGATTCTCTTCTTCGTCCTCCAGTATGGTCAGCATGCAGTATGGGTCACTGAAACCTGTTCAAAACACACCAGAGTTCCACAGTAGATATAATACGTCATGGAGCATGGTGACAGGTTACATGACATTATTCCAGACACAGTATGAGACTCCTCCACGAGGAGGCATAACTAAATTCAAAGACCACACATCGTTGACAAGAAGTGAAAGTGAGGGATGAAATGCCCACACAAGAGTAGAAAGTCACCTAAAATGCACGCTAAATGCAAATTACAGCATGCTAAAATGCTCAAAGCGATAATGTTAACATGGTGATGCATGCTAAACTAAAATGTTCACAATTTTAGTTTAGCACGTTAGCATTCTAGTATTTGCATGCAGGCTAATCATCCTTACTTTTGCAGGTATCTAGTGATAAACCAAAGTATTGGACAAACTACCAAATTTCAGGACGGACCATCAACTAGTTGTTAACATATTTCACACTTGCTCAAAGCTGTGGATGAACCAACCAATCAACTGACTGAAACTGCCATCACTACGCATACTGCTAGTGTGGTGAAAAAGTGTTAAATTCAATTAAAATGAATACCAGTCACCACTTCATAGTCAGCTGTCTGGTCCTCAGGGGTAACACAAGCACTCACCACTGACATCTTTTCCCAGGATTCCCTTTGCTTCCTTTACAGTGGCCATCAGGCAGTATACTGGGGGCTGTAAGAATCAGTTATGACAGTCATTTCAATACTTTGGTACTAATAAATTAACCTACAGTTAACATGCAGATGATATAATTTCTGCCACTGTTCACTGGAAGGCGGTGGAATAAGATTCTTGGTATGAGTACTATAAATAGATATTAGGGGGTCTCTAAAGATGGAACAAACATGCTGGCTTCCTTTTCTCACCTCTGTGCTCTGTGCTTTCTCCATCAGACTGCTGTGCTCTGACTCTGTCATACCGAAAGCCTGGTAGACGGGACAGTAACCAGTCATACACCAACAAATTACTGGAATTATGGGTTATGTTACGTGTGAAGCGGTGGGGTTTACCTCCTTGATGTAGTGGTGAAGCTGGCTATCTGTGAAGACCTCAGCTGACGACGGTTTACCCATCTTATGAGCGATGGTGTACAACAGCTCCTTATACAGAGGCTTCAGCTTTAAATAGAAATACTCAGTGAGAACTTGCTTGGGGAAAAAAAAAGTTTTATGTGAAGCGCAGTGCATGAATGATGATACCTCCATCTCCTTGTGTCTACGTGCTTTCTCCTCTGGGTTCTCATCTTCCTTAAAATCCTAAAGGAGACAAAAAATACATCTTATGCGTGATTCTGTTTAATACACGTGGTAAATAAAGATGTCTGTAGGTTAGACTTCAGGTGTTTTTGAAGGTCATGCAGTGTTGCCTACCCTCCTGTCTCGCAATTTCCTCGTCAACCCCAGTTTACGTACGTGGCCGGGTGAAAACTGACAAGAGAAGGGCAAAAAAACAATTTTAGATTTTGCAGGTTGTTGCCCATTTACTACAAATCGTGAACACTTCATATTACTGTTGACTATTTTCCAAATAATGCTTAAGTGTGAGTGTATTTGAAAATGTTCTGAACAGCCATTGGTTTCCATGTATAAAAATTTGTTCATAAATTTTGAGTTTGAACAAATAGAACTGTGGTTTTGTAAAGTAAAGGGATTTTCATGAAGTGAACTGTGAAATGAAAAGTTAAAATAAGTGCAGCAAAGGCTGAGACACTGTGTCTTTTAATGCCCAGCTCCAGAAATGCTTTATACTCTTATATTTTCTATGATGCCACTCAGTAAAGTATTTTTGGTAGACTCCGGTTAATGCTCATGTCTTTCAAACTCAAAACTCTTATTTTATAACCATTAGATGAGTGTCCATGAATCAATGAAACCAATGGCTCAGTGTTAAGTATTAAAAACAAAGAGCTAAAACTTGTGCTGTTTTGGTCCATTAAGACAAATCTTCTGTAAGAAACAGAGAAGAAATAATATTTTGAAATGCATGGCTACTGTCAGCAGGCAGTAGCTACTGCAGCTGTTGTGCTTTACCTGTCTGGATCTTGCCAAGCCTTGTTCCTGGAAAACAGAGGACATATGTGCAAAATGTTTAAATACAGGGACTCTAATAATGATGTCAATGTAAATAGTTCAATCAAATAAAGCCAAAACAAACAGGTAATAAAAACCAGTCTCATCTCACTGTCAGCTTTTACAGTTGTACACAGACCCCTTCACTGGCAAAAAAAGAAAAGAAAAAAAAAGATGTCTGCAGGCTCAAGAAACACTTGTGCTTTTGATTTCTGATGTGGCCTGCCTCTGTAAGGGACTTCCTCTATTTCTGATCATGAAACAGACTTTGAAGCAACAATCCATTAAATATTCAGACCAGGAAAATCACCCGAAACTGAATCACTAATGACTAACCCTAAAAATAAGCATGCAAATAAATCCGTACCAAACTGCAACAAACAAACCCATACACCCACAACTGTTTTCATCCGTGTTTTTGCATATGGAAGGGACGTTACCGACCTCTGAAAAGACACAGTGTGTCCAAAACAATCTCAATGAACCTTACAGATAGCAGACTGTCATCCACATGTGCTTAATGCCAACAACTGCAGCATACGCAGAAACAGAAGTGTCTTCACGCATTCAAAAACAATTATGAACAATCATGAGTCATAGTCACAGTCTTCTGAAATAGTCCTTTGGACAACATGACTCAGTGCTTGGGTGCCAATTTTAAGCGCCGCTGTAACTCATCTGACAATGTTAGGACTGGGAAATTCTTTCAGGTTTCACAAAGGAAATAATAAAAACCTCAAAAGCCTTAAAAATCTGTGTGGAAAAGATTAAAACAAAACTTAAAGAAAGAGAAAGTACAAAAGTAGAGCTCTTTGACAGTATCATCCATTTGGTTATCTCCACATTGCTAAGAACACTTGGTGGTTTGTAACTAACAGACAGCCAGTATTAAAGTATTATATAGAACATATCATAGATGACAATATGCTCAAGAGCATTGTAGTCCATACCTGGTCATGTGCTTGCAGTAGTTTGTCTCCCATGCTGGTGGGCTCGCTTTGACTTGACGTAATGATGCTGATAGCTGACAACCAGACTCCTGCCTGGTAAACTGGTGTGCTCTGTGTCAGTGATATAGGGAAGCTGCGTGTGCAATGTATTTCGATGAACTATCGCACAGCAGCCGGAAGTCATCACTTCCTGTGGCAAGTGGTAACACTAACTGTGACTGAGTTATGAGTTTTTCTTCATCTAGTGGCCTGTCTTGTGCCTGCATGTGAAACAACAGAGCGTATTTGTATTTGTTTGCACACACACACAAACACACACACAGTCAGTCATACCCAACGCACAAACTCTTCATCTCCTTACTGGCTTCTGCTTTTAACTATAGTTAAGGTTTTACATGCCAAGTTACTGCCCAGGTTGACTCTCATTATTTTACTGTTAACATTTTTACCATAGATGCCATGATACAACTAAATCCATGGTGCAAATCTCACACGACACATGATTAACTGCAGCTGAATGAGATAATGAAACTGCATGTAACGTGAGATAGTCCACAGTCTCTCTGTGGTTTGTGTGTACTCTTTGTTCTCCATGTGTTCCATTAGGACCCATACAATTCAGAAGTTTGAGAGTTAATGTCTGTCACTCCTCTAGCATGTATTTACAGATATATCTATCCACATATGCATCTTACTGCATGTATATCTATCTATTACCGTAGGCACATTTTTTTGTCACAGAAAAACACAATTTAGCTGCTTATTATTTTTCAATTATTTGTATGGTCTATAAAATGTAAAAAAAATAGTCAAGAAATACCTGTCACGGTTTCCCAAAGCCTAAGTTGACATATCCAAACTGCTTGTTTTGTCTAACAAAGCGTTAAACCTAAAGGTAATCAAATTTCAGAACCATAAGGACTAAGAAAACCAGCATTTGCTAATATTTGCTAAGCTGAAGCTGAAACCAGTGTTGTTGGGGTTTTTTTCTGATAGTTTCCGCTCTAACTTTGACGATTGCCCAGATGTTACACAATGGTAGTCACACAATGCATGTCTGTAGACGGCCACACATGATGCATGTAGGCCTGAAGTCCGGAACTGTATTGTACTATTCAACTTAAATCCAGTGTCATTCGTGTTACAGTTTAGATTCTCCTAAAAATGAATTGTGCTGCAAGTCTGAGGTCCAGGTGTGACGTCACTGGCTTTTTAGTTCCCCACATGTGAGCAGTAGATTTTGACGAAGGATTGTTACATCACATCCTGTGTATTAGTACATGGCAGTGAAAAGTCTGCCTTTGGCCCATCTGTCTGAGCTAAATATAACAGTTACACAACTTAGTATAATCTACTGTACCTTCTTTGTAGCATTTCTGTGTGTGAGTATGTGTGTGTGTGTGTGTGTGTCAGAGAGAGACAGAGAAAGGCCCAGACAGACAAAGACCTCCTCTATTGTTTACCAACCCACACAATGATTTCGCATCTTGTTGTACCTTTCACAAGAATACGGGCACTTGTGCAAGCTGATCACTCCTCTTTCGTTTCATTCTGAGAAGCGTTGTCTCTTACCGTAAGAGGCACAGGACATGCTGGGAAAGAAATCACACCTCAAAATATTACTGTCACCGTCCTCACTGTTCGTACAAAACTTCTCTTTGCCATAAAATTGTCATGGTGGCCTGTAGCTCATCTGGATTGGATTCTTTGGCCCTTGAATGTATGTGATAAACCCTGATCGGAGCAGATGCAACCATGCAATAAGAATCTGTTATATTACAAATGTCCTGTAGATGCACATGTAAGTATACAGAACCATGCAGAGATTAAAAGGACACATTTTGTGTCATATTTAAAAGGTTAAAGTAGCAAGACTTGTTGACATGTCATGCAAGTTAATATGGTACATTTTACATTGTCTTTGTTCCTTATTTATTATTATTAAAACACAATGTAAGCACAAAAAATATGACAACATATGGGTACATGGACATTTATATTTATATTGATATATTTATGTTGACTTAAATATTCCTAATATGCAACCAATGAGCATTTTGTTTTTCCTGAATATAAAATCTGTATCGTGTTTTTTGTTTGTTTGTTTGTTTGTTTAATTCATTCGTTTGTCACTTATGCTTTTAAGGGTGCGTGACGTCACCCCGTGGGCGCTTCACACGTATGGCGGAAGGGCAGGTGCACCACCGGACCCACAGCCGTCACAACAACCGTTATCATCGCTGAGGGAGAAGCTACCGAGCCTGCAGATAGGCCTTCTCATACGCTTTCTGACAGAGGAAAACGCAGCCTTTAATACCTTTGCTGCCGGAGAGTGTGGAGGGCCGTCGCCATGACTCTGAACCAGAACCACTCGGAGTCCGGCGGAGTCATCATCAACAACAGTGAAAGGTAGCGTTAGCGGTTAGGGGACGAGCTAACTACGGGTGACCAGACTCTGACAAGTTTTACGTTCACTCAGGGGGGAGAGCATCACAGCAGACTCGTTTAAAAATAAAAGACAATGCAAATGTGTCTTTGCTTATTGATGGAGCTGCTTTATATGCCAGGAGCACTCGCAAATTCTGTATCTCCAATACACCTAGCATAGTTTCCCTGTTAGCCAACTGACACTAACTCCGTTTAATTCAAATGACAACTTTTAGCATCTGTTAGCTTAGTTATAACACAAAAAAATATGACGTGGCGGCGGTAGTGAGCACCGTGAAGGCATCATTTACTTTACATGATTTTACTTGACAAGTGCTTTATGGTATGTCACATATGGGCCGAATTGAAGAGTGGCTCCTCTTCAGTGCAAGACAACGTCAGATTAGCACTTAAATACTAGCTGACTAACAGGGCTACAGTAATTGTTCCAACCCCATGTTTCTTAATGGACTATTCGCATCGCATGAGACGGAACCGGGTCTGGGACTTGTGGCCCAAAACACGGCCTTCAACCTGTTATATCATCACTGCAGTCAAACCATATCAGGCTACACGTGATTACTAAATGTTTACTTGTTTCAAATGTTATATTTAGTCAAATCTATCGAATGTATAACGTTATTTAATCATATTGTTGCAGTAACTTAACATGTATTGCAGTACAGTGCTGTTGCAGTGCTTACTGCCTCCACCGTCTGCACACTGGCCTGCTCCGTATTAAAAGGTGTTTGTTTTGTGTGTTGACACATCCAGACCAAGTCACTGCAGTTTACATGAATGAACAGCAGATTCTTCTGGAACATGCTGGAGCGTAATAATAAACCCATTAGACAAAACCCAGAACCAGGAGTAAGCTCTGTCACTAGATGCCATGTAAACCTAATCCTTTTACTGAAGGACTGCTTACTGGAGGCAAGTGATGGGTCATATTTAGTAACTGGACAGTTGCACAATAACCCAATGATCTAATTTTTTTAAGCTGTTAAGTCAAAGGTTATGAAAGTGGGCTTTGAGTCATACTGTTAATCAAACAAAACACCACAGAGATAATGTAGTTTTTTTTTTTTGTGCAATGAAAAGGTGATATGTAATAGAAATGTCATATTGTATTATTCCTGTTGAAAAACGTTCTCGCGTCTGTTTCTGTCACCAGTGTGTTGATGAACTATGATAATGTGGAGCTGGTTTTCTGTGACGCGGACAGTCTGCCTGAAGCCTTCAGAAAGAGTAAGAAGGGCAGCATCTACCTGACCCCATACAGGGTGAGACAAGATCCAGATGTCTTATTCTTTATTTAGCCACAGCTTCATGCTGATACAGTGCAGCCACTATGTGACAGCAAGTACACGACAACCTGAAGAACTTTGGTTTCACTAATAAGCAGTATTATGTTTAGATTCCCCCAAGTGTGAGAGGTTAGTAGAGGACAGCTGAGACTCTGCTTTGAGTTCATGTGAGTGCTGAGATGATATTATTTGCCCCTGTTTCCCCTCAGGTGATCTTTCTGGCTAAAGGCCGTGATGCACTGCAGTCCTTCATGATGCCCTTCTACCTGATGAAGGGCTGTGAGGTCAAGCAGCCTGTACTGGGAGCCAACTACATCAAGGGTACCGTCAACGCAGAGCCTGGAGGTAGGTATATGAGTCTGTGCACTCCCGTGTGTAATGTTGGTTATACTAGTTTGTGGTTCTGTGACTGTTAGTTGGTTCTGTGCACAGTAACTACAGAGGATTCCTTATTGTTTTCTTCTACTTACAGGTGGCTGGGAGGGCAGTGCGACTTTCAAGCTTGTCTTTGCTGCTGGAGGAGCTATAGAGTTTGGCCAGTACATGCTGCAGGTTGCAGCTCAGGGTACGATGGCAAACCAAAGCTAACAGTATCATAAACTTGTCATTATCGTACTGTGGCTGGGTTTTCTACTGTTGTTTCTTCATCTTATGCCTCCTGTATGTCATGTATCTCTCAGCATCCAGAGGCCAGCCAGTGACTGCTGGGTTTGGTGGATGTCCCTACATGGCCAACGGAGCCTACGCTTACCCTCCTCCCCCAGCTAATGGGATGTACCCGTCTGGACCTCCACCTGGCTACTCCTACCCCAATCCTCCTCCTCCAGGTAGAAGCTGTAACAAATGTAGCACACATCATTAATCTCAGAGTACAGATCTCCTTGTGTTCACAGCAGCCCTTCTAATGTTCCTGCTGCTCAGGTGGGTTCTACCCCAGCCCTCCAGCGTTTGATGCCTCTGCGGCCTACATACCTCCCCCTCCATACTCTGCTCCTTTGGGCCAGCAGCCACCGCATGACCCGGACCTCCCCTCCTCAGCAGCAGGTGAGTCTCTCTGGCAGAGAGGTTCTGATTGATTTGAACATGCTGATAGCTGCAGGGCTAGGAAGGGGACATTGAGTCAATTCTTAACATAATCTGGTTTTTCATATTTTTAAAAATTCAAATGTATTCATTCTGCACTGGAGCAGTTTTATTCATACAAGCCACAGAATGACACCTTTGTTTGTCGCTCAGCCACTGCTGCCTCATCTCTTCTCTCTCTGCCTCCTCCGCTGACTGCTATGCTCCCTCACTCTCATTTCTCATTTTGCCTACATTCCCTTTTCCCTCTTTAGCACACCACCCATGGCACTTCAGGCTTTATTACTTCCATCTCATCTCATATATCCCAGGGATTAATAGTAAGACCATGTTTAATTAATGTCCCCCTCCCTTCTCTCACTCTCTCTCTCCTTCCCAGCGGAGGCCAAAGCAGCTGAGGCAGCAGCGAGTGCCAGCTGTGCCACGCTGCCTCCGACACATGTGTACCTGCCACAGGTAAGCTGCCCTCCATCACCCTGTAATGCTTCTTAAACAGCTGGTGGTGCTAACTCTCCAGTCGACTGCTGTTAAACCACTGCAGAGGAAGACGGCGCGACAAGATGACAAAATTGGTTCATGTATTGATGACTGATACAGATCTGATGCCGTTGTCTCAAACTGGACCTCTCCTCTTTCCGTAGGACAAGCCTCCTCCGTACTCCCCTCCAGAAGACAAGAAGAACCAGTAGACCTGCTTGATCTCACCCTCATTCCTCTCTCTCTCTCTCTCTCTCGTATCCTCTATCCTACTGTATCACCTTGTTTCTCATTCCATAAACTGGGCATCAAGAAGGCCAAAGTTTCCTATTTTCTTTTAACATCATCCCCCCATTCTCGTCTTCCCATTCCCCTCCAACTCATCCCTTTTGGTCTTACCTTACCTCATTCCATTGCTTTCTCTACCTAGCCTAAACCTTTTACATTCCTTTTAATAATTCAAACATTATAATCAGCTTCTTTCTCCTCAGAAGCACCTTTAACTTGATGGAAATTAGAAGTATTAGTAGCAGTCTTTGAGAGAGACCAGAATAAATTTGTTCAGGCCAAAGAAGGGGTCAGGATTTTGGAGCTTTTTTTCAGTGTAGTTGAGGAAAACTTTGTAACCTGACGAGCTATTTTAGCATTTATTGCCTTGTAAATGTCCCAAGAATCATACCGCCACCCTAAACTTTAGATTCAGCTGTTCTGTGAAGCTCACTTTTAATTTTCTATGACTGTTTGTTAAACTAGACTCAGTCGTAGTGACATTAGTTGCTTTGCTAACCTACCCAGAGGCGAGCTGAGCGCAGTCTTTTATTTTTCTATCATTTGTGTGTACAGGCTTTTAATATGTAGACTTTTAAAATGAGATATTTTCTCAAGAACAATAACCTAGAGAAAAACTAGCTTTTGTAAACAGAGCAGCTCGCAGGGTGGTCTGGTCTGGTTTGACATGTTTTCAGTGGATGAGGGGACCACGGAGATTATAGCAGCGTCGAGTCACAGCGGCGAATCCCTGATCCTGGATTAGAGCAGAGAGTGAGGGCGACCAGGACCTGGAGGGACGTACTGCCAGGAGGGATTATCTTTATAATGTGCAAGAGCAGAGCAGTCACCCAATGATGTCACTTCCTGGTTTGTCATGCCTCTGAACATTCAAGAAAACACATGTTCAGACTCGCTGCCCGCCCGCCCGCTTCACCTTTCATCCTTCAGACACACACCGTAAACATTATAACAGGACCATTAGAGGATTCAGTGTTTCTACTTTATGTGGTTGTGATCTTGACTCTCTAGTTTGAGGTCAGTGTTTCAATCTGATCTGAGCACCTCAGTATCTGAGCATCTATTCTTCCTTCCTGTATGGTCACTAATCTATATACTGTATCTGTGGCACATCCGTGGCTGATTCTTTGCACTTTGAGAATGCTATGCATCGGGCTCCCGTTTGCTCTGTCATGGCTGTGTGTATAATAATATAATGATATTAATAATAAAGCTCTGTATTTATTTCAAACTAATTTATTGAATAATTCATGTAAAATGGCTCAAGTAAGCTAACAAAGCATGATCTCAACTAATGCATGTATGCATTGGATTGGATTTTATTAAATGGATCTTGATTCTTGTGGAACAGAACGGTCTTTGTCTTTATTTCTACACTGAGTATTGCTATATCACACGCTGATGATGGGTATTCCACTTTGAACACAGCATAGTGTATTAGCATAATTTACATATTCCAGAGTCAGCAGGCGACGGTATGTTTTATGCCATCAGGCCAAAACAGCCTGGAAATGTGCTTTTCTCCTTTCTCGGTCTGAATCAGTAGTCCTCGTCTGCACTTTAGGCAACTTGTGCAAATCCACAGCAGTTTCCCAAAGACTGATGCATGATGTCCTGAGCCTCGAGTACCTCAACATTTCAAATGTCACAGCTATGCTTGCTAAGTGCTCATGATTTAAAAAAACAAAACATTGTAAAAACATCTGTAGAGTACAGCAGATTCCTTCACATCTGTCAGCATCACGGGTGTAAAACAGAACAGGTCAGGTGATTTGTTTGGGATTTGCTTGTGTATTCATGCTAAGACCCTAAGATGATATGGCATTCCACTTTCAGTTCTGTATTTTCAGTAGTAATGTACAGCCCACAGCATTTTGGTTTCACTTACATCACCAATGGGGCATTAGTAGGGATTGTACTTTAACAGGACAATGTCTCATAAATTGAAACAGGCTCTCTATACTCTGCAGTGGCTTATTGTCCTGTATGCACCACTTTATGAACTGGCTCACATCTTTCTGTGGACTGAATTCTGCCCAGCGATGAAAAAAAAAAAAAAAAAAAAAAATCAGGAAAACAGGGAGAGGTTTGTGCATGTGTGAGAGTAATTTTTAGTTTTGGCTCGTACTTGACCTTAAATGAGTTTTTGAATTTAGACTGAGTCATTTGCCTGTGTGCATAAAACACCTGTAATAAATGAATAATCCCCTGCTATGGAGCAAGGAACCTCCGTTTTGTGTAGTGAAAGTACAATAATCTGTCACAGAGAGTTGAGGAGATCTATCAAAAACTCAAGATTATTTCATACATACTATGAAGAAAAAAAAACAAACCAGGTTGAAGTAGTGCAGTCCTTAAACTAGAACCCTAAGGGCCTTTAGAGTGTGTGACCATTTCCTCAGCTATGTCATTGTCATATGTTAGGCAATACTGTGAATTAGCCAAAGCCAGGTGGTCAGCTCTGGGAGGAGAAAGCCCATCACAGTCACTTCTTCTGCTTAAAACAATGTAGGAAGGCAGTCTTTGTAAAAAGAGGAAAAAAAAACAAGACTCCTAATTGGTTAAGGGGGATCCTCTATGCTGAGTCAGCTAGTGCTGATGTGTGATAGTGCTTCTTATCACTGAGCTCCATTCTTCACTTCTCTTTATGAGTCAGCTCATGTGGAGCAGAGGGTGATGCTGACCCCTTCTCCTATCCAGCAGGCGGGGAACAACTCCTGGGTGAAGGCACAGTGGAAGGCGTGGAGCCTAGTCTGCCCGTCTCCGTAGTAGGTGAGCGTCCCCGCCTCGTAGTCCAGCAGCATGCCGATGCGACTGTGATGGGAGTGGCCGGACAGGGTCTCCCGCCGGCCGTTGTGCCATGCGCTGAGCTGATGCTCGTCCAGCTGCAGACTCCAGGACAGTTCATTCATACCCACCATGCACCTCTTGCCCTTCTCCTTCCTGGGGATGGCCTCGTAGGTTACCTGATGAGAAGTGGGAGAAAGTTCTGTAACCCCTAACCCTGGACGTTTTTTAAATTTAATGAACCACTCTTAAAATAGTGTGCAAACAATATGTGCAGGGTGTCTTTACCCCGAGGTAGGCCCAGGGCTTGGACACCTCCAGCTCCCAGTAGTGCTGTCCGTGGGTGAAGCCCTGGAAGCAGAGCACCTGCCAGGTGTGGTCAAAGCGGGCTTCATGAGCTGGGACGAGCCGCGGACCAGAGGTCAGGTGCTCCGCCCTCCGGTTCTCCTGGGACAGAAACAGGTGCCCGTTTGCCGTACGGGGGTCAAAGGTCAGAGAGCATCGGTCTGTAATGACAAAGAAGCAGGAACTGATATCTATCAAATCAAAAAGATATTTCCACATACACACACAATAACTTTGCAGGATCACTCCCTGTGACCTCTGCTGTGTGCTGCTCTGCACTTTTGTTAATTACCTGTAATGAGAAAAACCAAAGAACAAATAATATAAAATGACTTACAAGCACTGAGGCCCTCCTTCCCACCAGGGTGGCACGGAGCAGCTGGACTGGGAACCACAGCTAGGACGGGCCTCTTATCCTGAGGTGAACCTAGAGACCAGTGACAAGAATGAGAACACACAACCAAGACACAAGAGTAAACTGCTGTAAAACCAAGTTCATTTTCTACAGAGGGAACATCACTCCCAGGGGCAGGTTACCATCTTTGTCCCGACCCACAGTGGTGCTCACAGCTCTCTCCAGGTCCTCACACACCAGCTTGGAGACCCGGGACAGGACATCTGTGACGCCGCTTAGTCGATCTTGAAGGTTAGGAGTTACGTCTGTGGGAATGTCTTTGAAACGCGGAACCTCTATGAGCATTGATTCCTGGGAAGAGATACGAATTTCAAAGAAGAGCGTGTTGATTTTTAGTTTGATATTAATAGAAAAAAATTAAACATAAGGTGATCTGTAAAAAAAAAAACACCAGCCGCTGTCAGCACAAAGTAGAGCTGGGAGCCATACTGATACATTAAAGATATCAGCATATATTTACAGATGCCTTATTATGTGGCACTGGGATTTTATTGAATAACAGGCAGCATCACAGTAACACTATACAGTTCTCTTACCACATCTGTTTGCTATAAGAGTGATAAGCCTCTGATGGGACATGTCACTGAGCAGCCTTAAGTTTTCAAATGAAACCTACACAAAGGCTAATAATGATGCTTCTGCTGCCATCTAGCAGTGGAAAGCTCTCTGAATGATCTACCCCCACTGTTGGGTGTGGTCAGTTAAAATTTCAGTCTTATCCCACAGCGACCTGCACCATGCTGTGATTTACTAAATCCTTGCTGCGAGTGACCTATGACACAGAGACAACAACTGACTAATGCTCCCACATGTTAGGACTGAAGGACAGAAATGAGACAGAGAGAGAGAGACAGAACATAGCAGACAGATTCAGCTCTGGTAAACAAATGTCATCTTCACTCTTCTTCTACTTTTTGGACGGTATAAAGGTAAGCAGTTCAAACCTTGATGAGCTCTGTATCAGAGAGGTTATGTAGAGCTGCTATCTGGTCTTGGCTCTCTCTGAGTTTCTGGGAGTGCTCCTCGAGTTCAGCTAGCCGTGCCTCTGCCTCAGTGATGGCCGCCTCTTTCTGCTCAGCAATAAAGAGCTCTGAGGCCTCCTGCTTCTCAGCCAGGATCTTCATCAGGGTGGAGAACTTGACATTGACCCAGGCTGAAGTCTGCTGAAGAGTCACCTGTTGATGGAAAACACTGAATTACACGTGTGCTCTGTGAAATCTGGGAATGGGAAGATTGTGAATAGTATCTTATTCCAATTCTTTGTTTCATGTCTTTTTATTTAATGACACAAAATGTATCAAGTTTATTTGGTTTTGTTGCTGCATTACTAGTTGTGCATGCATGCAGGGAGAATAATCAGGGAATATCAGGGGTTTGAGGGGTTTACCTTAGCTTGATTGATATTCTCAGCCAAGTCATTTATACTTTTCTGTGTCTCTTCGATGAGTTTCCCCACCTCTTTACTCTTCCTTTCCAGCAGTAGCTGAAAAGAAAACATCACACTCAGACAGTAGGCTTTAAATAGCAAGTGGACAGTGTTATGACTTGAATGACAATGCATGTTACACTCCCAGCTAAGCAACTGTGGTGGTGGGACAGTGTTACTTTACCTCTTGATTTTCTCTTTCTGCCTCCAACATGACCTTCTCGTGGGCCTCGCACTCTGAAATCCCACACTCGCAGCACACAGACATTTTATCCTGCCTGCAATAATAAACCAGAGGCTTTTTATGGCGATCACACAGCAGCATGGCTCTCGTCCCTTCACCTCCCCTCATGAGCGACTCTCTGCAGGATGGGCCGCTGCTGTTTGCAGCCTCAGTCAGAACAGACAGGGACACATTGCGCTTGAGGATGGGCCTGGTGTCAAACTCCTCATTGCAGATGGGACACTGAGGTCCGATGTCAGCCTTGCTCTTGGTGTCCCAGTGAATGGTGATGCACCTCTGACAGAAGGTGTGCCCGCAGGGGATGGTGACAGGGATTCGGAAACGCTCCAGGCATATGGCGCAGGTAAGGTTTGAATTCTGAGACTCCATCTCTGAAGAAGACCAGACACCTCTGTGAAAGAAGAGGAAAAAATATGACATTGGTTGTGGTGTGATGGTTCATGAACACATCAATATATCATATCCGCATCACACAGTGACAGCATTGTAACTTAACTGCTTAACCTCTTTGTATTAAGGTGTCAGTGTCACATTTTAAAGCCTTTATATAGAAACAGTTTCTATAGAAAGGGAAAGAAAAGCCTCATAAAGCTCACTCTATTTCTGTAATGGGACTGGGCAACAACAAAGCCACAGTCATGCACCATTACAAAGCTCAGACCAAATGTAACGTTAGCTCCCACAAATGAACTTAGCCAGGTGGAGGATAAAGCTAACATTAGCCTAGAATCAAGTCAGATCACGTTAGCGAGGTCTCCTGAGGGACGAATAATGGTCAGAATATTAAAAACGGTCTAGTGATTTAACTGTAAAGCAGCGCACATTCCCCGCACTCATCAAGCAGATGTAAACACATAAAACGACACAATATTTTTTTTTCTTACCACTTCAACAGATACATTCGCGCATAGCATCTGACTGTGAATACTGAATAGCGTCAGATGAAGCTTCCCCGATGACGACACACGCAAAAATGGCACCTTCATGTGCTGTCGGGTAAACTGATGAACGCACAGAAGCGACCCAACACGACTGGATCATTATTACCCTGTAACACACTGTAATAAGTGTAACACTGCTATAGGTGTTTTATAGTATAAAACTGAAATAATAATATTTACTGGTTGATGTCACTCACTAGCTAAATTGTACCCAACAACTAATCTTCAACAATAACTTATGATAACATTTGTCGTTAAAATAAAGTATACATTTTAATTTCACTACGATATTGGTGTTCTAGCAATAGATTAAAAATAAAAAATGGTATGATTATAGAAGTGAAATTTAAAATCACATATGTTAATGTCTGCCTGTACTCTACGGTCTGTCAGCTGCACGCAGACCATACAAGTCAAAAGTGCACGTACTCATTTGGCTCCTCTCGGCTACCGTATAGTCTGGGCAAAAAAAAGTAAAAGACCATTCCAAGATGGCGCTGCGCACAATTTGCACCACTGCCTTGCGAACTGGGACAGATTTAGGGGTCAACAATGCGAGGACGTTTGTCACAACAGGTAAAAATATTGCTAAATTATACTAGATTTAAATTTAGGAACTTTGAGCCCCGGCTTCTGTATTGCATGTACAGCGTGTATGTCGGGTTACATTAGCTTGAAGCAGACCTCTGTTACATGCGGTCCTTTCCTGTGGAGGAAGGCTTTTCGCCAAAATCCATAGAAAAATCGAAGAATTAAATGTGAACTGTGGGGTCCAGTGGTCGGCCAAGCTAAACATTCCCCAGCAACAAGAACTGTTAAAGTGTCAGCACTGGTTTGGTTATTCATCTCATATATCAGTTATCATTGACATTAAATGTTCCTTTTATTTTTCGTCACTGGTTTAAATTGACTGTTTAAGGAAGCACCGGAACCAAATATTAAAAGTTTAACAGGTACTTCTTCATGTAGAGGGTGTACCTTTCTAAATGTTCCGAAATTACTCTTCTAATACGTACACTTCTCGCCGTAAAACTGTCAGATATTTAAATTGAGTTTTGCATGCTCAGAGCATGTCTTTTAGTTAACCCATCCTCCGGACATTTAGGTGGTCACTGACTACAAGATGTCAAATTTTGGTAATGTAATGCGAGTTAAAGTGAATTTCGTTTTTAAAAGTGAAAATAGAACTAAAACAAAATAAAAGACAAATATGAACTAAATACGTAAACAAGTCAAATTGCAACATTGTAAATCACCAAAACAAATCACCAAAAAAATGTGATCCACTATCAGTGTAACAGAGATAGAAAATAATCTTAATAAAGGAATTTTTTTTAATTAATTCTGCATAATGGCAGGAGTAAACAGATGTTACATTTTGCTATGTAACTAACAAACTGTTTGGATTTTTCCTCATGACAGCTTTCCTGTGCAAGAGGACGCCTCCTCTGGGTCCAATGCCAAATGAGGGGATTGATGCTAAAAAGCTGGATTCATTAGAGAAGTATCGCAGCTACACACGTTACCGCAAACAAGCTGAGGAGGCAAAGAACAAACCCAGCTGGTGGAAGACTTACAGGGGCTATGTGGAAAAAGCTGATCCTGATCACGGTGAGAAACAGAGGAGGCTGTTGACTTCCCCTGGTGGTGTGAATGTGTTATGGCAAAATGGTTGGTCAAGGGTTTTATTTTGTGATAGTTTAATTCTTTGCCAGAGCAGTGTCAAGGAGTTTTGTTTGATTGCAGGTGCAGAGCAAGTGGACATTGGACTACCGTACTATCGACCCTGCAGGACCAAAGAAGTGAAGGAGAGAAGGCAGGTGATCAAGGACAACAAGAGCAATGTTGAGCTGGAGACCGCGTCACGTTTGCGCACTTGTAAGCCCACACACATCCTCAACAATCAAGTTTTTAATTAGTAAGTGAATTAACTGTTCATTTTTTCCCCCTATATTCTATTTACCCCCACATCCAGTTAAGATCTCTGTGGATCGAGTGCAGGAAACCTGGGAGAAGAACACTGGTCCGTTTCATATTCAGAGACTGGCAGAGCACTATGGAGTCTTCAGAGATCTCTTTCCCAAGGCCTATTTTCTACCTCAGGTGTCACTCCGTGTCTGTTACGGCCAGGACGACAGTGGTCGAGTGTATTATGGGAATCGGCTGACACCAACTGAAGTACGTAAAAGGAATGGAAGCTTAGCAGTATCTTAATCTAACTCTTTCAAAGGCCTCACAGCCACTTGAAATTTGACTTTTATATTGCCTCTTTTAATACATAATTCCTTTTCTGCATTCTGTGTCCATATAGTATTACATTCACGTGTCCTCTTTTATCCTGTACACCCCCCTCTTTATATGTCTTCACTGATTCTACTGCTTTTTCGTCTTCCAGGCAGCATCTGCCCCTCAGATCAGCTTTGATGCAGAGGAGGGCTCCCTGTGGACCCTCATGCTCACCTGTCCAGGTCAGGCTCGTTCAGGCAATAACACCAGCTTCTATGGGAGGCACTGTTTCACAAAACCAATGACTCTTTCCACTGTCCTATAGGAACCAACACATATTATTCATGGATTGCCAGCATTTATTGACTAAATAATCTGTTTAATCATCTGTATACTTTTTCAGATGAGCATCTTCTGGACAATGAGGCAGAATACATCCACTGGCTGGTGTAAGTATTTCAGGGCAGATCATACACTGACATATTTTCCAATGCAGTTGTTCCCAGCTGGTGTGTTGCCTTCCGTTTTTGATCTGTGGGTCGATTTTTGTGTGGATCATGAGCATTTGGGTCAACACTGTCCAAAAAAGAAAATAGTTTCCCACCTCCTTGCAAAGAGTGGCACCCAAGCATACAGCTTTAGAGGCCTGTCTCTGGCTGGGTCGATCGTGTGACCTTTCTCTGCCTGGACACTGGAATTCTAAGTGAATTAAAATAAATGAAATACTCATCACAGGGATTTTATTAGAAATAAACAAACACTTTATTATAGGAGATATTCGCTCACTGTACCTGCTTTTGTCAAACAGTAGAATCAGACTGATATGAAAGTTAAAATATGTTCAAACCCTCTGATTAGAATTGCGGAAGTTTGATCATGGGAGTATTGACCTGTGTCTGTGTAGGGGGAACATAACAGGCGGAGCAGTGCAGGCTGGAGAGGAGCTGTGTCACTACCTGGCCCCCTTCCCTCCCAGAGGAACAGGCTTCCACCGCTACATTTATGTCCTCTTCAAGCAGGAGGGGCCCATCAACTTCCAGGAGGATGTCAGGCCGTCGCCATGGTGAGCAGGGCACTCAGCATACAGATGGGAAGCCGATGTTCTCAGTATGTTTGTGTTTGTAGTATGAAATGTAATGAGATCATATACGTTTAGTTGCATCACTGTCATGTCTGTGTCTGACCTTTAAATAAGAAGCTACAACCAGCAGCTTAGCTTAACATGAATGCGGGCGGGGGCACTAGCCTGGTTGTATCCATGGGTACATGGGAACTACACATAATGTGTAAATTAGTGAGCTTTAAAGGTGCTGGAAGGTGGAGTTATTACCTTGGGACACAGGAACTCTATGAGAGGGATATCATGTATTCTGTAACATTAATTAATGTGCTGCCACTCCTCCCCAGCCATTCTCTGGCGGATCGTACATTTAAGACGGAGATTTTCTACAGGAGGCACCAGGACAACATAACGCCTGCAGGCCTGGCTTTCTTCCAGTGCCAGTGGGATGAATCTGTCACGAACACTTTTCACAACACACTGAGTGAGTCATGCTCATACAAAGATAAACACAGTGCAATTTAGGCCGTGTGACATTTTACAAAAACACATTTGTTTTTCATATGACATCAATCAATTTGAGAACCAACATTAAACCGCCCTTATCCTTTGTATACTGTGGGATAAAAACTTTGTGTGGCAGTCTATTGATACTTACTGTCTGTCTGTGTCTGTGTCTGTCTGTGTCTGTCTGTGTCTGTCTGTCTGTCTGTGTCTGTCTGTCTGTCTGTCTCTGTCTGTCTGTCTCTGTCTCTGTCTGTCTGTCTCCTCTCCCCGCAGACATGAGGGAGCCGGTGTTCGAGTTCATCCGGCCTCCAGTGTACCATCCTCCACAGGTCAAATACCCTCATAAACAGCCCCTGCGCTACCTGGACAGATACAGAGATGGAAAGGAGCACACCTATGGAATCTACTGATGGTGTGACACATACACAATTTGGAATTGTGTTTGTCATATTTATGTTATAATAAAGCATTTCTCGACTGTGGTGACGTTGCTTGAGTTTTATCTGCGTAGGAGGTGGTGATTTTGGAATTTCACTTAAATTTGGGTGAAATAAGTTATTAGAGAGTAGCAGAGGCCTGGGCATGTATTTATAAACGTACCAATATGAAGTATGAGTTTAGATTTGAGTGAAACAAAATGAAAAACACTTCAGTTATGCTTCTAACAGGAGATTTAAAGAAACTATAATAGATATTTTTAATATAACAATGTGACAAAATGACAATGTGGCCTGAAACTAAAATTTTAATGATTCATGAGAAAGGAAAATTACTACATCACAGTGATTTAATCGTCACTGTTAATGATCGGTAGTTTATAAATGTTTGGAGCGAACAGTGTTTCATTAGGCTGGATAAAAAAAAAAAGTGCCTGCAAAGTTAATGATATTCTTGCATCAAATGGAAATGGTCAAGTACATGTACCTCAAAACTAAGCTTGGATAAAAACACTTTGCACCACAGGTAGACTGGATAAGGTTTTAGTGTGTCATGCAGATGTGTTCCATTGATAGGGTTGTGTACTTATTTATAGTTTTTAAAATATTAGCTTGTGCTGTATATTTATCTGTAGGCTATTCCTTTTTGTTATTAGAGGCAGAGGGTAAAACTCATAAAACAGTTCACTATTTCACAAAGAATTTGATCAAATAACAGCTCGAGAATGTGTCTTGGTCCGAGTCCTTGTATCTGTGATCACTTTGGGGGATAGTTATAGATAGATCCAGTACTGTGGTTACACAGAAGACATCTGGCTTTCTTTTTTTTTTTTAGATTTGCTTTTTAGATCATGCGTCACAGATACACAGCCTCACAAAAATACTAACAGTGTAGTGTGTAATTGTGTGCTTTGGTGTTTCATCTTGTACCTAAGAGACAAACAGGAACAGGTGACTAGAGGTGTGGGGTTCATTTTTTGTAGTTGCAGTCATTCTATGCTTTCATGCCTGTCTGAAGAGGAGGACTATCTTTGAGCTTTTCCTAAAATTTTCCCTTTTTATGGATCTTTCTCAGTGTTTAGGCATAAAGAGAGTTTGCATTTAACATTAGACTTGCTGCTTAACATATACCCAAAACAAGTACTAAGAACTAAATAAACACAACATTTGTAGTAAGTTTTATAACCTGAATGATTGTATCACATGCTTGTCACAGGAAAAGGCTGAATCTCAACAAGCTGTGACCGGAGAGAGAGAGCTAATTAGAACTGACTGGCAACAGCTGTGCTACCTGCAGCATAGGATAAAACTTCATGAGGCAGAGGCACCGTATTCTCTTTGTGACTGAAGCAATGGGAGCTGTTTGGGCCTTGCTAATTTGTGTGCTGACAGACTGGCTTACCAAAGGTTTTTATAGTCCTTCTGTCTGAAGCTTGTTTTTAAGAAAGTTTAAAGTAAGGTTGTGTGATCTCAGCCTTTTGTCGCAAACATTTCACTAACAGCAGGTGTACTGTCCACAGGCTCTTGTTTGCCAGTTGGCAGCAGCAATGAAAGGCATGATAATGGACTTAACAGGAGAATGAGTGGTAAGAACATTACAAACACAACCTTTTGTCAGCTACTTTCTGATGCTAACTTAATTTCCTTTGGACTGCAGATCTGTTTCCCAATGATCTTGCCATAAAGGACGCCCTTGGACTTTTCCGGTCAGTGGAGTCCATGTTGGCTCAACATGCTAAAGAAGGTGAGCAAAATTCAAGTTAATGTTGAGCCTTGGATCTTAGCCTCACAAACTGGTAAATTAAAACTTCTGTTTTGCCTGATATTGTGATTCCAGCAGTGTCTAATTAAAACTACATTGACCCTTCTTGGTGTTATGCAGCCAACTCCAATGGACTGAGGGCCAGAGTTAATTTAAATCTTAAATCAAAACCAAGTGTGAGAGCAAGTCTCAAGACAAGTCTTTAAAATCTAAAGTTTTTAGGGTGTGATTCCCCACTGTCTGTCCAAGTCTAGATAAGTTAAATACATTTAATGTAGTTATCAGCTGTTACTCAAGTTTATTTCTCTCAGTACAACTGGAAACCAATACAGTGGAAGCGGAGGTATCTGTTGGGCGCCTGAACTACCAGAAACCTGAAAAACCTGTGCAACAACCCAAGAGCAGACCAAAGGATCTCAAAAGCGACAACCTGATGGCCAGCGACAACCTCAACCCTGGCAACATGACGGCCAGTGACAACATGACGGCCAGTGACAACATGACGGCCAGCGACAACCTCAACCCTGTCAACATGACGGCCAGTGACAACATGACGGCCAGTGACAACATGACGGCCAGCGACAACCTCAACCCTGTCAACATGACGGCCAGTGACAACATGACGGCCAGTGACAACCTCAACCCCAACAACATGACGGCCAGTGACAACCTCAACCCCAACAACCTGACGGCCAGTGACAACCTGAACCCCGTCAACATGACGGCCAGTGACAACATGACGGCCAGCGACAATCTCAACCCCAACAACATGACGGCCAGTGACAACATGACGGCCAGTGACAACCTGAACCCCGCCAACATGACGGCCAGTGACAACATGACGGCCAGCGACAATCTCAACCCCAACAACATGACGGCCAGTGACAACATGACGGCCAGTGACAACATGACTGCCAGTGACAATCTCAACCCCAACAACATGACGGCCAGTGACAACATGACGGCCAGCGACAATCTCAACCCCAACAACATGACAGCCAGTGACAACATGACGGCCAGTGACAACATGACGGCCAGTGACAACATGACGGCCAGTGACAACCTGAACCCCGTCAACATGACGGCCAGTGACAACATGACGGCCAGCGACAATCTCAACCCCAACAACATGACGGCCAGTGACAACATGACGGCCAGCGACAATCTCAACCCTGTCAACATGACGGCCAGTGACAACATGACGGCCAGTGACAACATGACGGCCAGCGACAATCTCAACCCCAACATGACGGCCAGTGACAACATGACGGCCAGCGACAATCTCAACCCTGTCAACATGACGGCCAGTGACAACATGACGGCCAGTGACAACCTCAACCCCAACATGACGGCCAGTGACAACCTCAACCCCAACAACCTGACGGCCAGCGACAACCTCAACCCCAACAACCTGACGGCCAGCGACAACCTGACAGCCAGCGACAACCTCGACAACGTGACGGCCAGCGACAACCTCAACCCCAGCAATGTGACTGCCAGTGACAATGTAACTGCCAGTGACAACATGACAGCCAGTGACAACCTCAACCCCAACAACGCAACAGCCAGCGACAACCTCAACCCCAGCAACCTGACGGCCAGCGAAAACTTGATAGCTGACGTGCGTATAAAAAGAAGTAAGCAAGCTACAGAGAAGGCACGTGAAAGCCGAGCAATGGCTGCAGCAGGAACAAGCAAAGACACTTTTGATCTTGGAACTTGGAAACTAACTCCACTGCGTCCACATCAGGTGTCACATGGTCACAGTCTATTTTAAAGTAAGAAATAAGTTTGAGGAACCATGCAAGAGTTGTGCATTCTAAGATGTGTCTGCATGTACCTGCTTTATCTCTGCTTTGAATAAAACCCTTAACTCTGTTTACTTTTTTTTTTTCCTACCCAGAGAATAGCAAAGAAACAAAGTTTACAGGGCTGGGACCCATCTCAAAAGTACAACCTAGCATTCTGAGATTTGATTGGTCTTAAGTTTGTTCAACCATCTTTGTTTTATGCCCTAAAGGATAATTCCACATCAGGCATCTGATCCTTTTGTTGCCTGTAAAGATTGTGCAGGATTTCTGCTCAGACTGATTCCTGCACATATTTATAGCTTTAACCTTACTTCTAATATTTGATCATTAGAAGTGAGTCCTTATGCTGATTGTAATTAAACCTGCAGTGAGTTTTTATTAGCCACTTGGGGGCAGTGGAAACAAGTTGTGAATTGATGTGCTACTTCGTCAGGTGGTAGATGGAAAACGTTCTTGGCAAACAGCTACTTATTTACACACCCAGCAGCTATAATAGAAAGTTGTCATTCATTCAATCATTCAGCCCTGAGTCATTCACATGAATACCCTCATGGCAGAACTGGAAAACTCTTGAGTTTATGGAGCCAGCTAATCTTCATGGCACAACTTAGGAAACCTCACCAATAAAACCAGCTCATATAGGTGGTGGAGGGGGTTGTGGTTTTGTCTTCCGGCATCGTGACAAGAGATTATGGCTGTATCGTGGTTTCACAGTTACTACACCACTCATCTGCAAGGTATAAGGCCAAAAAGCCTGTAACCTAGTTTAAATGCTGTATTTTACAGTATGTTAGTTTACTGTGTGCACGTTGCAGAACCCCAACACTTGCCACATAACTTTTGTGTGAGTGTTATTATTCTATATTAAATTATTGCAGTAATAAATTTGGTGAAAAGACCAAAATCTGTGTTGTATGTCCATCTCTCAGTACTTTCTGTCTTCCGCTGGGGCCTTTTAAGGATCTGTGTTTTAACACAGGTCATAAATGTAATGCAATTAATTTCCTATAACACCTGGACACTGTAGTTTTTAGACTATTTTTATTTGCGGATTAACACACATTTATTGCTCTACTGAATATTTATGGCAGCAGGAGGGAACATGTTTCACTCACACACTCACACTCACTCTGAAATGGTTTTCGATAAGAATGTGGCTCTGTGGCACAGGGGAATAAGATGGATCAGTCTTTGGATACTGGCCCCCTTCTTTCTTTCTCTCTCTCCCACCATTATAAAGTCAGTCTAGACCTGCTCTATATGGAAAGTGCTTTGAGATGACTTCTGTTATGTTTCAGAGCTATATAAATAAGATAGGACTGAACTGAACCGAATTAATACAGTGAATATTTAGATTCCAGCAGTAGGAAATAATACTCCACAACTGGAATAAAAGTATATGTCACATTTTTATGTCACATATTTTGTATAAAAGATATTCATGATAGTAAATATGATTATATGTAGTGTATGTGTATGAGGTGCGGTAACTCTTTAACATACATGTGGTAAATTACAGTGCGTGATTAGACTTTCCTGTTTTCTCATTTTAGTTCAACAGGAAAAGAGTTCAGTCTGTCAGTGCTTTATACTGATACTGCTGAGCAGTAAAAACTGAAAGGACACTGAGACAGAGAACTATGAGGTGAACTACAGCGCCGGCTTTTAATGTGTACAAAAGAAATTACATCCATGTTGAGTACTTCACACTGCTTTTTTATTTTCTGTTCCCACAGTGCTCAGTCATTGAGGTCCCTATTGACAACAAGTGTTGTTATTTCATAACTGCTACAACAGTTATTCAGTGTCCAGCGTCTTCGGTCATGTTCGGGCGACCTGAAGCATTTCTTCCACAGTCAGTAATTTTTCTCGGGGTTTTCCCGCGGCTTCGCCTCTCTTCATCTCCACACTGTCGATCTTCTCCCAGTCTGAGAAAGTCACCGGTTTCACTCCTATAAACAACAAAACACAAATCACTTTGGGCTGTTGCATTTTTGCAAGATGCAGATGACACCTTGTGACCAAATCAGTAAAATGAAGTGTTACACAAAACCAGGACTGGTAAGGTGTATTTGACCTTTGAAGAGGGAGCTTTTGATTTTGTCATACCAATTCCCACGCAACATTTTCCTTTCCTGTAGAAAGCCTCTGTATAAGGAGTGTGTGTGTGTATGTGCATTGTGTAGCAAGGGAAAGAGCAAAGTGATTGAACCTGATGTGATAATATCACAAGTAGAAGAAATTACCAGGAAATTTGCAACCAACAATTGCAAAATCAGTTAAAACTTGAATCAGGGCGAGTGTGTCATTTCAGAGTGTGTGTCTGTGTGTCTGTGTGACACACGCACAGAAAGAGTAATGTGCTGGCACATGCCAACACAAGCACTACAATGTTTGTAGGATGACCAATCCTACAAACTCCTACTGGGATGTGGAGTGCAATATTTTGCAACACCACTACAACTGATGCAAGTTTCAAGGGAAATCACATCTAGAGACATGCAGAGCACGGATGGATTACGAGATAATGGGATTACGTAAAATGTGACTACATGGGATTCCCTCACTTATGAGTAAGTACATACTGTAAACTCACAGGGATTGACGAAAGGTGCAAAAACAACCAAATGGACAGTGGAGTACCTCTCTCTTCCAGGAGAGCGCTGATGATTTGTGACCCAGGTTTGGCAGCAGATACATCCAGTGCTCCCGACTCCATGTCCTCCACTAACGATCGAGCAGTGTCAAAACTGTTGTTCATGGTGGTGGCTATCACCCCAGTGGGGCCAGTTTTCAGCCAGCCACTACAATATAAACCTAGGAAGAAAGATGAGTTCACTATAATTTTATCTGTTCCAGGTTAGTCTTTAGAAAAGAGTTAACCTGCTATGTAATCTTGTTTGATTATATGTATATGTATAACCTTTACTGTTAAACACACATTCACACACGTACTGTATACAGTGCGGTACCTGCAGCTTGTTGAACGCGGCCCATGGTGTTTGGGACGATGGCTTTGCGGGAGTCAAACGGCACTGATGGATCGATGGGAAGGCTCTTGTAGCCAATGCTGCTAATGACCAGGCCGCAGGCCACGTCCTCCACTTCTCCAGTCAGCACTGCCTGGGCTCCCTCGCCTGAGCCCTGGTTGCACAGATGTAACCAGCTTGAACTGAGCTAAAAAAGTACTAAGCAGCTGCACATGACTTGACGTGACGACCCTCTCCATTTCTAACATCCAAATCCTGCTTACCTCCAGTCTGTTGACCGCCAGTCGGATGCCAGCTGTTCTCTTGCGCTCGGGGTCGGCCAGGACTTCGACGGGGCTCCGGAAGAATCGAAAGCCCCATGAGCGGGATGCCTTGCTTCTTCTCTCCTGCTCCTTCTCTCCTGGAGTCTCCAGGGCCGTCTTCAACAGCAGCTCCGTCAGACGCTTCCTGGGCCTTGGCAAATCTGACACGGCGGAAATATTAACACTGAAAATGAACATCTGTCTGCTTTGGGATCACTTCTTTATATTCTGTGTCTTTATTATTGATGGATGAGTGGACTGGAGGGAAATGTATCCTTATGCTAATCAGACACTGTTTCATGTCTGGCTGTATTACTTAAATAATAAAAATTAAATGAAACAGATCAGACATCAGACTAAAATGCCCCTAAGTGGTATATGCATGTATATGTGTGTGTGTGTGTGTGTGCCTGTTTGTCATCTGTCTGCCTGTGTGCTGTGAACGCATGCATCATCGTGTCTCTTCTGCTGTTTTGGTAAATACGGAAAAAGTGTGTAGGTGTCTGTGTAGCTGAGAAAACGTGTGCAGATGTAGGCACACATCCAGCACTGGCTTTCAAAAACACGTACGAGGATCCTCATCTCTCATAAACATACCAGAACCCTCAACAGTCTGCTGAGACACCTCCAGTTTGTGAAGACTCACTGGTCTTTCCTGCAACTGCACACTTTATGTAACCACAAAGCAGCTGTCATGTTTGCGCTGCTAATATTATCACGGATGGTCTGAAAAAAAATAACAGAGACACAAGCCAGAAGTTTCTAATGTCGCCCTTCACCTAAAACGTTTCACAGAAACGAGATCAAGGTTCTCATAATTAGCCATGAACAGATGCGAGGAGGCTGTTATCACTGTAAGTCTGAACATGGTCAGCGCCATCAATCACCTCAATGATTCTCTGACAAGGAAAAGCCAAAAGACCGTCAGGACGAGGACAGTGCGCAATTCTCAAAGTCCCCTCTTAACCTGCAGAGTCTTACATCAACAGACACCCCTTTGTTTTACACAACATCTAACAGCAGGCTAACAGTTTCCACTCACCTCCCCGTATATGAGCTATAGGCCTCAATAGGGTTGTTCCGCCTGTTAACCACAGCATATGTTCCTCCCCTTGTTGTGACATTTTCAACACTCTACACTAGTCAGATACTCATTTTTAGTGATTTTCAGCTCATGTGGTAAAACAAAAAAAAAAATACAGCTGCATTTCCAGTATACTGTATGACATTAACTCAAAATGTAAAATACTCAAATTCTGATGCTTTGATCAACTGAAAGAGAATAGAACAGACTGATCAGGTGGTAAAAAAAAAAAAAAAAACAGGAAGTGCCATTCCCCCAGAGAAGAAAAGTGTAAAGATAAAATGTTATCTCATACCTTTAAGAGCCTCTGTGATACCTTCAAAATCAGCCACTGCCATCTCAGGTTTGGTGTCCGGCAGGTTCACCATTTCTCTGAGCTCCTGCAGACAAGGAGAACAAAGCTGGGATGAGTGTTCTGAATTTAAACAAAAAAAAAAAATAAAATTTGAATTTGGAAGAACATGTGTCTTTTAGTGAAGGAATTCAGTGAGTTTAAAGTGAGTTTATTTTCATTGTTTTTTTTTATTTGTGCTAAATGCAGGAATGCATTCCTACAACAAGATCTAACAAAACACCCACATAGTCAGGTATTCAGACAGGTCTATAAACAAACAGTTTAACTGCAGTATTCCCAAACTGGATACTGTATAATTCCAGAGTACCTCTGCAGTTGACTGGGGGTAAGGAGAAAGACTGTAAATAGAAAGTATGATTTGATTTCAAATAGATCCCCAAATTTATGTTTGTAAGGAAAATAAACATCCAACAGGATAACACATTGGCAACATGCTGATATATTACTACTAAATGTATTATCACCAGGTGTCACAGGCTGGTTGTCTGCTTCACACCTTCCTCCAATCTCAGCAGTAACACCACAGAGCCCTGTGATGACACTCAGATTGCTGTTAAACTTATCAAAGAAGTGAAATAGAAAAATCTATTAGTCATGGCTAAAGCTGACGCAATTAGATGAAAGTAAAAGATACATAGTTGAAATAATCTTACTTACGTAATGGATAAAAAGTAGAGATAATTAGGGAAAAGTAATGTGTAAGCTGTTAAAACTGGCTAAAAGGAACAAATAAATGGTTCAAAAGTCTGCATCAGAGACTGCGCACATTTCACAGTCAGACTCATACAGACGGTGTTTCCCCAGAACCTGAGTTGTAATGAGCAACAATTATCATTTAAACAGACTTGAACTGCGAGTTTGATGGTTAATTACACAGCGATGACAGAAACTTTGAGCTGTTTTACGTGCAACTTTGAACAGACTTATTCAATAGATGTTATTTTGGATCGATTTGTTTTTTGTGTTTTTTTTTGTTTTTGGAAAAGTCAATACAGGTAACAGATATCTTCCTGTGGCACGCACCTTGATTGTGCAAGCGACCTGTATGGGTCCTCTCCTGCCAACAATCAGCACCCTGCGGACCTGGCTCTTTGACAGAGCCCCCAGGGCTGGCTGAGTGATGTCAGTTTTCTGCAATAAAACACAAGAAATTTTCCATTACCGTCTGTTGGATAACTACAGTTTCCTCTGAAAAACTGGATTTCTAAGGAGTTGTAAAAGTGATGTTCATTATTCCTTTCACAAAACCAGCTCTTCTTGTTATTCTTCCAAACAAAACACGACTACCATACTGTTGTAAAGATCTTGATGATTGAAGGTGTATTTAGCAATCAAAGTTGCGAGCTGGCACAAATCTTTGCACATTTTTCCACGGGCACCTGTCAGTGTACCTTACTTTTCACAGTTTACTTTGACATTTCTTATTGAGTTTTTGGTTCTTCGGACATGACCATTTGTTCATATGTAAAATACTTACATGAAAGGTGCCATTTCACACTTAGAACACTACAAGTACTTGTTTCAGCCTGAGTTCAGGTAAGTTCAGGTGGTCTGAGCTGTGAAGTACCATCCTATATGTTTTTATTTGACAAGCCCAATTCATTCATTCTTGACCTTGGAAACAGCAGTTAAATAAAATAATAAACATAAAAATAAATTAATAAATTAAATAAACGAAAAATCTATTACCTACTTCCTTGCTTTTTCTGGAGCATTCACTGACATCTCATGGTCTTCCTCAGTGGAAGGAGTTTGTTCTCCTTAAAGTATGGGACTTTGGTCACATGACGTGGTTGAAAGCTCCAGAAAAACCCTAGTAACTGGACCTTAAGTGATTTTTTTGTCTACTTATATTCTGTATATATTTCTTCCCTCTCCTCGTGTGCAATCCATATATGTATCACTTATCAGTTTTACTATCGTACAGTATAACTGCTGGTTATCTTTCCCCTTCTTGGTGTTTCTGTGTTCGCCTCTTCATAATTATCTGACTGCTTTTTATCTCTTCACTGATTGGATCTTATTTCAGTTGACATTTTTTTTTCTGGTTGTTTTTCTTGGTGCATTTCATGTCATTTTCTATAAAATTGGTGTCTGCTTTATTAGCACATGTACAATCTTGTGCAATCCAATACAACTGATGATGCTAAAAGTGTTTTTAGCACTGAGGCTGTGGTTAGTGGTGCAGCTGCACTAGACTGCATTATGTGGAGAGATGCTTAAAAATAGAGAGACCTCTTAATGTAATGCGGTCCAGTACAAAACCACCTTTAATTATAGAGAGAAAGATATTATGGCATTGTATTGTATTGCACTGTTATCCACTCACGGCACAGAGTGGATAACCCCTAAACTCCAGGGACATGTCCTGTTTTGTTTTTGTTTTTGTTTTGTTTTTTTTGGCGAGATGCTTTCATACTTTCATTCATGTTGTGCTATTTGTGCACATGAATGAAACCGTGGCTAAAGTTGGCTCTGTGATGAGGCGATATCATCGGTTTCTTCCCGTGTTGTTTAACAAGAAAACAGTGTTGTTTAGGCTCAGCTCTGACCTGCTGTGATAACTTTCAAGATTATTGTAGCAGATAAAAACTGAAATGAATGAACATGTCACTTCATGTTTCTCATACAGAAAACTTGTGTATTACTATATTTATTTTCTTAAATATCCAGGCGGGGTGTTTCTCACCTCTAAAATGTCAACGGGAGAGAGCAGGAGTCGTGCTACATCCAAGGCCACGTTACCTTGTCCCAGAATGACAGCTGTTTCACAGCTAAGGTTTGGACTGAGCTGAATGGAAAGACAAACATGACAGAAACTGAGATTTGATGATAAAGGAGCACAACAGGAAGTAGAAATACCAGAGAGCTATGACTGATCAGATGACCTTTCAGTCACTACGTGACATGCACTTGATTTATAGGAACATGTTATATGTTATAGGAAATGTTTGCTTGACAGTAACAGGTACCTCTCTGCAGCTGGGCAGCCCATTGTACCAGCCCACAAAGTCTTTGGCAGAGTACACACCAGCCAAGTCTTCTCCAGGCACTCCCATTCTCCTGTTGCCCTCTGCCCCGTAACTCTACCATAAGATAAACCAAAATAAATGGCTAAAGATGCATATGCATTTGTATTTAAAGGTGATTTCCCATGCAGACTGTGTTGTTGTTATTTTTCCCCTTTTCTTACCAGTATAACTGCATGGTAGGCTCCCTGCAGCTCCTCAATACTCACGTCCTCGCCCACATTTACATTACCATAGAAACTACAGCGCGAATGTTTGGCTGTCTGTGTGAAAGTGTTGATGACATTCTGAGGAAGTGAACACATGAGAGGCATTAAAATAAAAAGTTTAAACACACCATGACAGCTCCTGTAGGCTGGACTTGGGGCTATCAGTGTGAGTCAGTCTGATGAAGGCTTTCATTACAGTATGAAGGAAAACTGATAGAGATATCTTATTCTGAATTTATGACTTACTTTTAGTGTATTCTGGTGATACAAGAAGCTGCTGTGTGGGAGCATTTGGTCTGATTCTGCAGTGAGAGGACAGCCTCTATACCGAGACCACAGCTTTTCTTTCTTACATTCACAAACACTCAAATGCTAAGCTGCTCAGACCAGTGTCTTTAGACATGTGGCGGCTATCGTGTCGGTGTCAGTTTCACTTTGACTCAGATCTCTTGATCTGTTAATCTGATCTTTTCTTTCATTTCACTTCTCTGCTGAAATAATAGTGCTTTCTTTCTCTGCAGTATGTCATGCACATAAATCTCCACTCACTTGTTGTTGATTAGACACAGATTTTAAAAAAAGTGACTTTTATTTTGTGAGGTGCTGGTGAGTGTATATTTTTTTTACACTTTACACAGAGCCAGGCTGCTTCCACTCTTAATGCTAAGGTAGTTTTCTTCTAGGTGAAATCTTTACTCCCAGGCACTTCTTATTAAAATGGTTATTGCATCACACGCCACCACATCACCTCCTGTGATGCCACACACCATCATTCATGTCACTTCGTCTTTGTTGCCATACTTGATCTACTTTCCATCAAATTACTTTCTCATTCAGCAAGTCTGTTTTCTCTTTAAACAAGGTTACATCATTCACTTACAACTTTCCATTCGTGGCGCCAGGAAATTTTCAAGCACAGTACACCTGACTGAAACTGTTTATCTAATTAACCTGTCCAGTGTGACAAGAAACAGGTCTGACTAAAATAACTTGTCTAGGTCTAACAGGTGAGTAGAAATGATCACGGTTCATGATCACACGGAACAAAGACATCATGCTTACAATAGCAAAACACTTTTACTTTACTAGCAGTTTCTTTTTTGCGTAAAGCAAAACTGAGGTCAAAGCTAAAAAGCAGGCCAGGTGGAAACTTCAAAACCTGATGAGAGCACTATTCTCATACTATGAAAAAGGGTTGCGCAACTGTTGGTTCTCTAGCACAGCTCATTAGGAGTAGAGACCTTCACTTCAGGATGATCAGGGGCCACTCCAAACCTGACCAGGCCAAAGGGGACGGGCAGGCGCTCATAAATGTCCACCTCAACATCTTGACGGGCCTGAGAAGGGAGAAAACGGACCCAAATGTAGAAATGAGAGCTTTTGATTATTGTTGTTGCAAATATGCAACGACTGGAAAGACATTTCCCACTTTTCCAATCCTAATGGGTCTATTGTCCACCTTTACCAAAACAGGAAATACCTTGAGCAAATGCTGTGCTGTGTAGAAACCTGCTGGACCGCTTCCCACTACACACACCTTTGGTGCATAGTGTTGTGTTGCTGAGTGAATAGGTGCCATTCCTCGCCCACGCATGCCTGCACCAATAGAAAGGATTAAAGCTGGCAAACACACTTAATCCTGTTTGCAAGTGCAGTAAGTTATAAAACAAAACTAAAAAAATTCCCCAGGCAAGTCCCTCATGAGCACTTAAGCTTGGAATAGCATGATTCATAATGTCCATGACGACTTCATTCAATAAAAGACTACCAGAGTCAGGCATAAAGTTTTACAATGTTATATTTTATTAATAATGAAGTGCTGCTTGCAACATTTGGTCTATGCCGAATTGCTGAATTAAGTCTTTCCTTTAAATGTTCTGCATATCTTTGAGCAGCTATGTAGCTTTGCCCATAACCAACTTAGACAAGTACTGATTTGACTAAATTTTGTATTGGGTTTGGCGCGTGCTCCCTAGATCCAGGAAATCTAGCGCTCATCTAAAGGGCTTCATGTGAAGCATTAAATACAGCGGGCTTAATCTGCGGTCTCAGGGTGCTCACCATCATGAAGTCGACTCATCCATCCACTTCTTGCTGAAGCCCACACCTTGAGCCTGGAGAAGAGCAGTTTATGGCAGCTCATCTTTCTTTGCCCCCCCTCTGGCTTTAAACCAAGAAACAGTAAAATCCAGTGTGTTGTTTTCCGGGGATCTGGGAACCAGCTTCACATAGCTGGCTCTGCTCTGAGCTTTGGACAGTCAGTAGGGCTGAGAGCAAAAGCCAAGGTGAAAAACGTTTATCTTTCCGGGGTAGTTTTCACAGGCTGTGTACCCCTAGCGAGCTAATGAATGCTAACAGTGATCTACATTTACGAGCTTGGAGCCGCTTTTCGTTTATAATAAAATATTAACTTTATTACATAGTTACAATATTATCATCTACACAGTCTGTTTTCAAGGCTGCACATTGTGTTACACCGATAAGAGTCCGTGGAAAACCGACACTTCAGCGCGCAGGTTCCACGGGAGCAGTGTGCCTTTAGGTATTTAGTCTGTTTACAAACTGACAAGCTTTTCCACCAGTTTCACCATTGACCACCAGGCTTCTGTACACGGACACTGTACTGTTTATTTATTTTTTCTTTCTTTCTTTCTTTCTTTCTTTCTTTTTTTTTTTGCATAGTTGTCTGTATAGGAATCAGAACATCAAGATATTAAGCTCCAAATGGGGGCAATACTGAGAAATAAAATGTGACAGTAAACTTTTACAATAGGCCTGAATGATAATTACTGTTACATGTATAAGCTACTTTCACCTTTCACTTGCCCACATTTGTTCTGTTACCTGTCCTTGGTGATTTAAAATCCAGTCTTATGTCTTATGTTATTCATGTCATGCAAAAGTTAGTTTAAGAAAACCTGAATTTCTAATAATAACAATAATAATGATAAAAATCTAAAGATAAAATAACATGAGCACATGCTTTGTATGCTCATGCACTGACATTGCCTGGTGACACTTGAGCTACACAAAGTTGTCTGCAAGTTATTTCCTGTCTCACTTATAGCAGACCTGTGAGGTAAAAAAAAAGAAAAAAAGAAACAGCACCTGTTTAGAAGGCATCAGCTGAAAGCTGAAATACACAAGCTTAAACCTCTTAGGGTGTGACTGGTATAGAGGTGTATTTAGTGGGGAGGTCTTTTGTCACCTTGAGTATTTATTTTCAATGATTTTGGACTGACTGGAAGGGGCGAGAATTCTAGAGAATAACAGCACAACTGGAAAAAGCGTATCTTTATTGTACCTTTCAAGTCAGACAGACAACTGTGCCTCTCATTTCTTGAAAGTTATGAGACACAATGGAAACGACTACATTGCCCATGTCACAAAACTCAGGTCAAGGTAGGTATGATGCATCTTATGGAATTTAAAAAAAAAAAAAAAAAAAGCTTGTTTTTCATTCAATACTGTTCACATGCAAAACATTCTAACACACCACATCACTCAGGATGTGGTAGATCAGTCATTTTTCTGCACACAAAACACAAATTTGTGTATAAAAGGAAACGAAAAACAGAACAAGAAGTGAGACGCTTTTCACAGGCTATGCACATCACAAGCTGCCCACTCAAAAAATGCCTCACTCTCAGTCCAATAAATTTCCTGTTTAGTCAACACATATTTTTTTCAAAGAATCGTCATCTCTTATCATCATTTTTTTGCACAAACTCTAAGCTTTACAGGATGCCCTTGAAATCCAAATTCCCAGGTGTGACATAGGAACAATGCCGATGTCTGTTCTGAGGACAGATGTTATGAGGGTTCTCGTGTCTCGGTGGTTTTGCAGCTCTTGCAGGTCTGAATTGCTTGTTAAACTGTGGAAACACAGACATGTTAATTTGAAAACAGGAGCACTGTCTTTTCTCTCGCACGCTCATGCATGATGCTTCGTACTTACTTGCTTGCATCTGAAAATCAGTGCTCCAATCAGGAGGGACAGTACGATGGCAAACGCTGCCGCACTCAAGGAAATCAAGATGAGATCAAAAATCTGCTGCTTGCATTGTCTCTGGGGATTCTTCTCTGTGAGGAAATGAATCAGGAGAAGAAAAGTAAACCACGGACAGAAAAGTTTTTTTTTTTTTTTAAATATCAATTTACAGTGTGTGCAAGTTTTATACTCATATTTCTTTCACCTCTGACAATGATTATTGTGCCATTGCTGGACTTGGTTTCTCGTGTCGCCGTCTTTGGTTTGAAGTAAGTCCAGGTGCAGTAATACATATCTGTGTCCTCCAATGCCAGCAGAGACAACCGCAGCGTGAACCCATAACCTGCCCCGATCTGCAGGTCTGGAGTCACATGAATGCGGCCTCTAAATTTTGCAGCTGTGGTATTCTTGGTGACTTGTCCATTATGCAAGGATAGGTACATAACGTCCTTTTCACCATGGAATTGCCTCTGCAGGTAGAGCCCCAACGGGTCAGACAATGATGTGGAACATGCGATCTCAGCAGATGAGTTTACCCTCATTTGAGAGATGGACAAGGGCTTTTGAGACACTGTAGGGAGAGATGGGTCGTTACCGACTGCTTCACCTCAAGTGCAGTGGAGTAAATCCATTCAAGTCGACAGTCTTTTACAGTTCTCAAAAAATGACTTTGCATGATCGTTTAAGCCCCAGTGTTGAAGGAAGCTCATGAAAGGGGCTGAAAAATACCGTCAGACAGAGGTGGACAGGAAATAAGTATATCTATCTATAATCATGTGCAGCTGAGGTACCTTCACTCATCATCATTCTACGATGCTTTATTCTTCTCCTCTGCAACAATTCAGTGATTAATCTGACAACTGTTGTCATTAATTACATTTGGCTTTTGAGTCCCTACAAAATAAGCTTTGCCTAGTTGGGGCCCCTTGTCACATTTCAACACAACAGTTTTCTCTAGTGACCCACTGTTGATTCTCTCTCTCTCTCTCTCTCTCTCTCTCTCTCTCACACACACAAACACACACTCACCTGTCCAGGTGTGGAGTATTACCTCAGCAGGCATGCAGAGTAATCCCAACACACAGCTCCACCAATGGGCTTTCATCCCGCAAGATGGGCTGCAGGCAGGCTGCAGCAGACTCAGCCCAAGATGCACTAGCCTAACTCACTGACAGGCTGACTGTTGCATGATTGCTTAAAAAGAGCAGTGTGGTGAAGAAAGGAAATGTGACTCGTGTTTCTGTTTATCAGCTGTGTGTGCGCACTGTGCTGCATTACATCAAAGGCGAGGAAGTGCTTGTTACTCACGAAGGTTTATTTGAAGAGATGTTCCATCACTCATTTCTGGTTCATGTACAGTGGCTGGGTTAACCTGCACCATAACTGTTGGACACAGTTATGTGTCCAGCATACTAAAGCAATCACTTCCTTCACAGTATACGTTTTCAGATTTACATTTGATTACTACTTAGCTTGTTTTAATTAAGAATGAATTGAATTGTATGGCACGTCCACAGAGGTGTAAACTTGCACATCTAGCATGACACTCGGACTAAGAGAAAAAAACTCAACCAGTCAAGTTGCATTGTAGGTAATGTAGATGCCAGATTTTGACAAGGAAGATAAAAGTATGAAAAAAATACAGTATCTCTGATTCTGCAGAAACAATTTTTATAACTTTTTTTTTTATTGTTCAGTATAATTTTAACAGGAGTGCTATGCTAAATGACTGAAACATTCCCCTAGTCAAGCTCTCTTTACAGCCATAGAAAACATTATACTACACTTTTCACAAATGGTTGTGAAGAGCTGTGCTCTTTATTATGAGGAAACTGAATTTCATGAGTAGAACTGGTGCAGCGTCTCTTTAATCAGATTAAATCAGTGATTGAAAACAATCAGTGACTCTTTACTCTTCAGCAAGTCTGTATATTTGTTGTTTCCTTGAGTCTTTGTTCCCCATGATGTGTTGATGATTCGTCTGCCACAGTTAGTTTCAAAGAGGACATAAAAAATGCCAACAACGAGAATGATAGAAATGCTGCATATGGTTCCTATCACAAGGGGCTTGGTGGCTGATTCAAGCTGTGTTCCAGCTGGAAAGATAAAATACATTTGTCTTTCTGTACAAGACTTTCTGTTTATAGAAACTGATGATGATTATGATGCACACGTACTCATTCACATACATTTCAGACTTTTAAAACACTAAAGCTACTCACCAGTTTCACTGCTGATGCTGGTGTCTTTAACTTGCACGTTGATAGGAGATGATTTAGCCATACCACAGTCTGTCAGTACAACAACGGTGTAATTTTCCTCTGTCGTGACATTTGAGATGGTCAACGACACATAGTTCTTCTGATCCCATTCACAGATGTATTTTCTTGAGCCACTGTCACATGGTATGTTGCCACTTGTGTTTTTCCAGGTAACTTTTAGTACAGAACATCCATCTCTATCTGAAGGGCTCATGTACTGGTAATGTATAGAGCAGTTTAGTGTCACATTCTCTCCAGCTTCAACTTCCACTGTTTCATCGCACCTCAGTGACACATCTGGACGAGAAAAAAAGGACAAGAAATTATTATTGTTATTTTCTATCTTTCTTTTTTTTTTTTTACTTCATAATGCATTTACATTATACAGTACATCATCTCTGGTACAAACAAGATAAACATACATTTATCTGATGATGATGAGGCACTGCTTTGCAGGAAAGCAGAGCAGAGCAGACTCAAACATTTCCACAGGCAGGACATCCTGGACTGGAAGAAAGAAGAAAAGCTGTTAAGAACAGAGGCTCCCCTGTACTGTAGACATGAACAAGGCTCACCTAAACACTGTGTTAAAGAGTGAGGAAACAGTCAGATAATAGGATTTATTTTTTTTATCTGTTGTTTGTCTTTAGTGTAACATATTTAAATAACCTAAAATCAGCCTCTATGCTAAATATGAAGCTACAGTCAACAGACAGCTTTGCATAAAGACTAGAAAAACTGTAAACACAACACTGACACATTAACACCTCATAAAGTTGATATAGTTGAAGGCTAAAGGTAAAATGGCTAAAACACAGTTACTGCTGATTTGGAACAACATTGATAATAGATTGGAGTTGTGTTTCTGCCTAATGGGCAATATACCAAGTCCTCACTCTACTTTTAGCTCTGTTTTGGTCTTTATCAACTCCTAAAGGAATTATCTATCTTTAACAGATGGAAAATACAGTTGTGTATGAGCCAGATGCAGTGACTTTCTGAAAATGCATCATCACCGTAAGCTCTGCAGCCTGTGGAGATTCACAGCACACACCCCAAAAACCACAACTTGTCCTGTCTACACTACACTATGTGGATGTTGTTTCTTTATGACAGAGCAAGGTCAGCTGGTTTCTCTTTTTTCCAGTTTTTATGCTGAGCTACCTGGCTGGAATTTCCCTTTCAGTGTACAAATGTGACAGCTGCAAAACAAGCCAACGCACATTTCCAAAAAGGTGAAACTCTTCCTTTAACACTGCATCACAGATTTGCGGGTTTGAGATTTAATTTGTAATTTAATTTTAATGTGTACCCCGCCTCTCGTCCATAGTCAGCTGGGATAGGCTCCAGCTACCCCGCGACCCTGAAGGATCAAACTGTCATGACTAGCCCCTAAGGGGGAACCCTTTTGTTATGTTTTGAACTCTGTGGACTTTTGGACTCTTATTTAGTTTCTTAAGTTCTGTTTTATTTTGAAATCATAGCCCTTGTGTATCTTGTCTTGTTCTACTTCCTGTCTTTGTCTTGTTTCCCGCCTTAGTGATTGCCTGCCCCGCCCTAATTGGTTTCACCTGTTGCCCATTGCCTTGTGTATTTAAGTCTCGTTGTTTGCCTGTGTTCTTGTCAGTTCGTCTGTTTCCATGTCTGTGTCCATGCCTGAGTCTGTGTGTGTTTTGATACCAAAGTCTGTCCCTGTGTCTTCCCCGTGTTTGTTCCCGTACGTGTGCCTAGTGCAGAGGTGTCCAAACTGTTCCACAAAGGCCTGTGTGGCTGCAGGTTTCTGTTCCAACAGAAGCAGCAGCACACCAGACTGGACTCATTTAATCAACTGATCTCAGTCTACAGACAGTTGATTGGTCACACTGCGTGCTCTTTATTGGTTGGAACAAAAACCTGCAGCCACACGGCCCTTTGTGGAACAGTTTGGACACCCCTGGCTTAGTGTTTTTTTCCCACCTCATGGACTTACATTGGTTTCCTTTTTTCATGTAAGAACTTGTATTTTCGTTTTGTTTTGTTCCTGAGTATTTTTTCTCCCATGGGGATGATTTGTGTCTTTGGGGTTTTTTGTGTTTGGGTCCAAGTCCTTGCCCCCCCCATCCCCGTGACACAAACAGTATAGAAAATGAATGGATGGATGGATGTTTGATGTTTGTGTGTGAAGGTAAAATACAGTCTGAGGCTAAAAAAAGCTTATCTTTTCATTCCAATGTTGCAGCTAAATGTGTGTGTACTTTGAATTGCTTCTGTATGAGACTGTGACCTACAAATAAACTTGTCTTGACATGACTTGATCCGAAACCAGATTCCAAGGCAATTACTGAAATTCAAAGTGAATGTGGAGAGAAAAGCGAGAGTAAGTGGCTCCACTGATGACACTCCCTGTCTAAGCACCTTAGCCATGGAAAATTTACCACCAACTACTTGTGGTTTTCACAAAAGAGGTCCACACACATTCATATCGAAAGAACATGATCATAGACAGCCATGATATTTGACCACATGTGTTTAGTTTATGATCAGGCATGTAAACCTTTAACTCTGTCTATATTACATACAACCAGCTGTTGAGCTGTGACGTGATCCTTTTCCATTTCCTTCCTGAGGTTATTAAGAAGCACCTTATCTTGTCTTTCCCACCAAATATGGTGATGAATACTATCTCACAAATCTTATTGCAGGACTTTTATTTTACAGCTACAGCTCATAGTTGTGCATCTACTTTTATTTGAGTAACACATCTTTCTTCCACCTCTGGATAAAATGAATCTTCAGCCTCTCAGCAAACTGCATGTTACTGTTGGATCAATAGCGTCTATTACCCTGATAACACCATGCAGGAACTTCAAAGTGGTTCATTAACTGATCCACTGAGGAAAAGCAAATGAACACACTCTGGTATAAATGTACAGAAAAAGAAACACTTACCTCATAGATTGCTTCTATCTGATGAGAGCATTGAGGAGAGACTGAAGAAAAAGCACTGATGAAATTACAAAAAGGAATTTAGCCTCTGGCTGTTTGCTGGTAGGAACGCCTACACATGATACGTGATTGAAATTGAAGTATTATTGAAATATATATGTGAGAGTGTGTGTATTTATATACACATACACACATACATTTATATATACACATATATATGGAGAGAGAGAGAGAGAGAGAGAGAGAAAGAGAGAGAGAGAGAGAGAGGGAAAGAGGAGGTTAAACATAATCATTGTGTTTCAATCATTTCATGGATCAATCATGAGAGGCCAAGTCAAGAAGATTTTTTTTTTACTCTGTGATTTTATTGTTTGTTGTGGCTTTTCACTTCACTTCACAGGAAGCTACACAGCCAAAATATCTGTGTTGAAGAATGATTGTCCTTAGCAACAAGTATACACATAAACACATAAATTAACCCCCCCCCCCCCCCCCCCCCCCACACACACGCACACAGATGCTTAGACTTGAGGATCTGTTGTGAGGGGGGCTTCAGCATCCTCTTTAGAGTCTCTGTGTTCTCCTCGAGTCTTGTCCCTCATGATAAGTTTCCTGATTTTTCTGCCATGGTTAGTTCCAAACAGGACATAAAAAACACCGACAACAATGATGGAGATACAAATGATGCATATGATGAGCACAGGGGTGATGTTCTGCTCAGGGGCCTGGGTTGGCTTGATTGGGTCAACTGTGGATTAAATACATGCAAGACTTTCCTTTTATAGAAACCGATGATGATGATGATGACACTGATGCACAGATGTACTCATTCACATACATTTAAAGCACTAAAGCTACTCACTAGTTTTGTTGCTGATGTTGTGTTTACCTTGCACTTTGATAGGAGATGATTTAGCCATACCACAGTCTGTCAGTACAGCAATGGTGTAATTTTCCTCTGTTGTGACATTTGAGATGGTCAGCGACACATAGTTCTTCTGATCCCATTCACAGATGTATTTTCTTGAGCCACTGTCACATGGTATGTTGCCACTTGTGTCATTCCAGGTAACTTTTAGTACAGAACATCCATCACTGTGTGAAGGGCTCATGTTCTGGTAAATTATAGTGCAGTTTAGTGTCACGTTCTCTCCAGCTTCAACTTTCACTGTTTCATTGCACCTCAGTAACACAGCTAAACAGGGAAAAAAGTACAAGAAATTACATATTTTCTTTTCTTTTTCTTTTTTTTTCTTCATAATGTGTTTACATTATACAGTACATCATCTCTGGTACAAGCAAGATAAACATACATTTATCTGATGATGATGAGGCACTGCTTTGCAGGAAAGTAGAGCAGAGCAGATTCAAACATAGAACCTGACAATGATGATGATGCACACGTACTCATTCACATATATTTAAGAGTTTTAAAGCACTAAAGCTACTCACCAGTTTCACTGCTGATGGTGCTGGGTTTAACTTGTACTTTGATAGGAGATGATTTAGCCATACCACTGTTTACATGTATTTCAACAGTGTAATTTTCCTCTGTTGTGACATTTGAGATGGTCAACGACACATAAGTCAGCTGATCCCATTCACAGATGTATTTTCCTGAGCCATTGTCACATGGTATGTTGTCACCTGTGTTACTCCAGATAAATTTTGCTGTGTTAGAGATTGAAGCGTTCACCTTCCGGTAAATTATAGTGCAGTTTAGTGTCACGTTCTCTCCAGCTTCAACTTTCACTGTTTCATTGCACCTCAGTAACACAGCTAAACAGGGAAAAAAGTACAAGAAATTATATATTTTCTTTTCTTTTTCTTTTTTTTCCTTCATAATGTGTTTACATTATACAGTACATGATCTCTGGTACAAGCAAGATAAACATACATTTATCTGATGATGATGAGGCAGTGCTTTGCAGGAAAGCAGAGCAGAGCAGACTCAAACATATCCACAGGCAGGACATCCTGGACGGGAAGAAAGAAGAAAAGCTGTTAAGAACAGAGGCTCCCCTGTACTGTAGACATGAACAAGGCTCACCTAAACACTGTGTTAAAGAGTGAGGAAAATGGTGTTCATCGGGCAGCTACAGTTAGTGGCAATTCTGCTCTTCAGACTGTGATTTCACAAACAAAACATAAGACCTAACTGTTAAAGATTAAATATGTTAAAGATTAAACCAGTGACTCACAGCCAGGAGTGCTTGCAAAGGCAGGTTTACTGTAGTTGATAAGAGATATGAGGAAAGATTGGAACCAAAGTAAACAAACAAAAAAGACAAATCTTAATGGAGAACTTTTATTTTACCTCTACAAGTCACAGTTGTGCAACTACTTTTATTTGAGTAACAGATTCTTCTTCCACCTCTGGAAAAAATGAATCTTCAGCCTCTCAGGAAACTGTATGTTACTGTTGGATCAGTAGCATCTATGTTAGAACTTCAAAGTGGTTCATGAACCATTCATGAATGTTGTTACCTCATAGATTGCTTCTATCTGATGAGAACACCAGAAGAAAAAACACAGGTGACATTACAGCAGACATTCTGCCTCTGGCTGTTTGGTGGTGGGAACGGCTACAGACAGCATGAAAAGTGGGAAAAACAAAAAAAGGAAATTTAATCAGCATATCAGTTCTTTCTCTTCAGATGAACTTAGCCATTTTGTGTGCATGCAACGCTGTTTGTTTGCAGTCTTTATTTTCACTGAACTAATGCCAGAGGATTTCAAGGTAACACTGGATTTCAGGACACGCAACACATGCTGATGAAATGATATTGTTTTAGCAGATGTGGACTGATTTACTGGGAAAATGTTTACTTGTAACTTACACATGATTACCTGTAATTTTCTTCTTGCACAAGGTCAGTGTTTGAGAAATGCAGCGATATTATTATTCCTCAGGTGTTACTTGTTATTACTAAATCTGTTTCTTACCTTGAAGAGTCTGCTTCAACAGAAGGACTGGACAGAAATTCCTGAGGTGCTTGGCATACCTGATAGTTTTATCGGCCATCTTGGACTTACATTTGACTGCGGCTGGGTGGCTGCCAGTGGTGTTTTCAGGGAACGGGCATTGTAGTGACTGGTTTACATCTACACCATCCAAACCCAGGCACATGGAAGAAATTAACTGGCTTCAGTGTAATTTGTCAGGGTTGTGTAAAGGCAACACACACCACACACACACAAGGTCGATTGAGGTAGTGCTCTGAAATGTATGGCGCTTGCATATAATCATTTTTTTAATACACTAAACACATGAACTCTACAGGAGGCAGAGGCTGCTCAGTGAAATACGACATCATCCAGAGATGCTGTATTAAATCCACACAAATGCTTTATTTTTAATGTAAAAATAAAAAAATCCACTAGTTTCCAGAATGGAAACAAAGTGATGACAAGAATAAAACATTATTAACATTAAAAATAATGCCACTCTCTACACTCTCTCTCACACACACCTACCCAGTCCCCACAGAAGACAGTATATCAAACTTTTTACAAATGGTTGTTAAAAGTCACACACTTCATTATGAGGAGACTGAATTTCATGCTACAGTGTCTCTTCAGTTAAATTAAATCATCATTTGTACATTGATCAATCTGTACAAACACAAATCATCATATTCACATGGCTCAATCAAAAAGAAAAAGGAAATATGCTTAGACTTGAGGATCTGTTGTGAGGGGGGCTTCAGCATCCTCTTTAGAGTCTCTGTGGTCTCCTTGAGTCTTGTCCCTCATGATAAGTTCCCTGATTTTTCTGCCATGGTTAGTTCCAAACAGGACGTAAAAAATGCAGACAACAATGATGGTGATACAAATGATGCATATGATGAGCACAGCGGTGATGTTCTGCTCAGGGGCCCGTGTTACTTTATCTGTGGATTAAAAATATACAAGACTTTAAGTTTGTAGAAACTGACAATGATGATGATCCACACATGTACTCATTCACATATATTTAAAGCACTAAAGCTACTCACTAGTTTTGTTGCTGGTGTTGTGTTTAACTTGTACTTTGATATGAGATGGTTCAGCCATACCACAGTCTGTCCGAACATCAACAGTGTAATTTTCCTCTGTCGGCACATCTGAGATGGTCAATGACACATGGTTCTGATCCCATTCACAAATGTATTTTCTTGAGCCACTGTCACATGGTATGTTGCCACTTGTGTTTTTCCAGGTAACTTCTACTACATAACATCCATCACTATCTGAAGGGCTCATGTTCTGGTAACGTACAGTGCAGTTTAGTGTCACGTTCTCTCCAGCTTCAACTTCCACTGTTTCATTGCACCTCAGTAACACAGCTAAACGGGGAAAAAAGTACAAGAAATTATATATATTCATTTTCTTTTCTTCATAATGTATTTACATTATACAGTACATCATCTCTGGTACAAGAAACATAAAAATACCTTCATGTGATGAGGCACTACTTTGCAGGAAAGCAGAGCAGAGCAAACTCAAACATATCCACAGGCAGGACATCCTGGACTGGAAGAAAGAAGAAAAGCTGTTAAGAACAGATGCTCCCCTGTACTGTAGACATGAACAATCTGCAACACTTTTCTATGAAGTTCATATCTGTAGTGTTTAATGCATCATAAGAGTTGCTCAGAGCCTGTACATTACATTGTGTCTCATATTAACGGTCATTACAAGTATGATCACAGTTTCTCTAGAAATACAAATGACTACGAAGCACAAAGTGTGACAAGGCTCAGTAGCTCCTTAGCAGTTTACACAGAGAAATACTCTACAAGAATCCTACTGTGTGAGGATCCTAAAACCAGATACCACGACTTGAAAGACCACAACAGAAAGAGGAAGTGGTGACACTCTCCAGTGTCAGTGTCTGGATTTTGACAAATAAATATGATGTGAGTTTGAACTTTGTCCCTGTTTTACATACGCTCATGAACAGCAAGGAGACCATCATAGGGACTATCATAATGAGCAGCTGCAACATTTGGCCCAAGATAATGCACATTATTTGTACTGTGAACATACTTGTAATACTTTAATTATTTCTACATTAGATTTTGAAGGGTTCTGTCAGTGAGACACAGTGAGGGCTGTTTTTGTTGAACACTCTCAGGTTTATTCCGAAACAGCTTCTCGTCTTCTAACTCCCATCAATATTCTACTATCACAGTCATTAAGGATTTATGAATAACTCATAAAATTATATATTACCAGTCGCCATCTCAAGTTAGACCAGCGGGGAAATCTACTTTACCCCACTGTGTTCATTGTTCATCTACAGTTTGTGGCAATTCAACTCTAACCAGTAATTCTGTTCTGTTCAGACTGGGATTTCACAATGCAGCACCTGCATACAAGGCAGGTTTTCTGTAGTTCATAAGAGATATGAGGAGCCAAATTTAACTAAAAAAAATAAAATCATAATTTGACCAAAGAAATATAATAATATAATTTGTGTTAAGGAAACATCCTCACCTTATAAACAGTAGATATAGTTAGCTTAAAGTGATTAATAAACACTTTTTTTTAAAGTAACAAATCCTTCTTCCACCTGTGGATAAAAATTTCAGCCTCTTAGCAATCTGCATGTTACTGCTGGATCAATAGCGTCTATTACCCTGATAACACCATGCAATAACTTCAAAGTGGCTCATTAACTGATCCAGTGAGGAAAAGCAAATGAACACTCTATAAACGTACACACTGAAAAAGAGCTACATACCTCATAGATTACTTCGATCTGGTGAGGGCATCAGGGAGAGAGTGAAGAAAAAACAGCAGTGACATTGTAAGGCATTATACCTCTGGCTGGTGGGAACGCCTACAAGGATACAGTCACACGATAACTGGGAAGAAGAAAAAGTGAAAGAAAGAAAGCGAAAGCGTTTTATGGAAATATATATGGATACATATATATGTATATATTTATAGAAAGAGAGAGAGTGAGAATTAACATATTGTTGAACCAACACCTTTCGTAATAACATAAATAATATACTGCATTTAATGAAGGTAGCATTTATGACAGGACTGTATTGTATTGGATTAGACTGCAGTTTTAGTTAGGTGTACCAAATAAACTGTCAGTTGCAGGCGAATACACTTGATAAAAACATAATTTTCATGTGTGTGAATTGGTACAGATGGGAACACAGAGTAAATAAATACTTTCAAAGTAGGCATAGCAGTTCTTACTGGCGCTGCATTGCCTGTGTGGTGAGAGAAGGCATTTATTTGTTTGCCAAATGATAGTTGGAACTGTGCCTGGTGTTTTCCACCGGTGGCAGTTCTCATGGAGAGAACAGTTCAGGTGAGGCATTTCAAAAGCTTCAAAACCCTTTTGATCAGTTCACAGCTCTGATAACATCTGTGGGAATCAAACCAAGACATTTCATGTCAGTTGTGTTCAATCTGTTTTTATACCCGTAGATGACCTTTGACCTAGACACGAAATGTTTACTTGTGACATGCAACACATGAACTCTACAGGAGGCAGAGGCTGCTCAGAGAGGGACGCCATCATCCAGAGACGCTGTATTAAATTGACACAGACACTTCATTTTATTTGTTGGTCTGAATATTTTACTGCTTAACATGTATGACATGTATGTTTGAACAGAAACAGGTAACTTGATAAAAAAAAAAACACTAGTTTACAGAATGGAAACAAAGTGATGATACAAATAAAACCATCTTGTACCATTAAAAATACTTCCTCTCTCTACACTGGGACGGATGAACCAAACACTCACCGGGTCAGGTTTTTAAGTATTTATGAAACACCTCGTGAGTCATACCAGCTTGCACTGACCATGACTGTGTGTTGAGATAAGACGATCACACTGTTGCATAGCTATCGATGTGTCTGAGGACACGTAGTCTTTGTCTTGCAGCGTGGAACAGTGGAGACAACTTTAACACAAAGTAAAACGAGCGTGTTTCACATTGGACCGTTTTGAACAGTGGATCTGGAGCAAATGTACATTCAGTACTCATCAGTTCAGTTCGAGAGATCCGGCTGTGCTAAAAGCTTCTTAAATGTTTTCACGGTGGCTTATTGCTCTGTAAATTGGCATAAATAGTGTATACTTGCAACAGGCTTCCTTGTCTCTCAGAACAACGGCCGCGCTATGTACCTAATTATTTTCATGCTGCAGTAACTGAACAGTTCCTGGACAACACTGCTTCAGTCAGCACAAAAGGTGTGGTGTTTTTCTCTGGACTCTGGACCCTTATTTCTCCTCAGGCTCAAGTTTGACACAGGGGTAGGTGAACCATTTTGTAAATACAGACACAGCCCCCCTGTGGCCAAACGGAAGAACTGCACCTGTGGAGACTTCACTCACTGGTCCATAGTGCAGCATGGTCTTCGGCACGTCCTTCATGGTGCCAGCATGAAAGACGAGATGGTCTGAGCAGAATCAGAACCGAGCGGAGGCGGCCCTCATTAAACTTTCATCATGTCTTCAAAGTAAAACACTTCCTTTGTTCTCACCACTGCATGTGTGGGGGCTGTGTGTGGATCTGACCCTGACTTCTATACTGGGTGTGCAGCAGCGTGCCGGCCTGTGCGGAGTCCTGGCCCTGCAGCCAGTCTTGATAGAGGGTGTGCAGGGTGGGGTTGACCTCTGGGAGACGGACCGGCAGGCTGCTGTAAGAGTCCTCCATCTGCTGGACCAGAGCTTTATCCACCCGTCCTCCCGCCTCGCTCTCTGCCTGACCGCGGCCGCTCAAGCACCCTGAGTGGACACGTGGGAGACGCAGACGAAGGGTTTAAAGCGACAGATCAGAGCTGAACTGTAGCATTTCAAGGAATGTTTGTAGGACTGACTGGAATACATTTTTAAAACAATGAGCATGACTGAAATCACGTTGGTAGTTTGCCGTGTTACCTCCTGGGCAGGACAGAACCTCCACCAGCTGGTAAGGCACACGACCCTTCCTCATCCGGTGAACCAGGGTCTGGATGTTCCTGAAACCATAGACGGCAGCAAACTGCAGCAGAGTCTCTCCGTCCCGCTCCAGAGTCACTTCTTGGAAGTCTCTGTTCCTATGAAACCACCAACATGGTTCACAGGAAGAGAAGATATCATATTTAATATCTAAGTTAAAATATATGAGGATACGACACTACTGACATAACACAAAAGTATAAATGACGTGGGACCAATTGAAATGAACAACACATCAGTGAAAGCTACAGTATATTCTATAAGATAAAGTCTCAGGGTCCCGGTGTCTCTCACCTGAGGGTCTTGTATGTGATCTCATGGACGTCCAGACCAAAGAGCTCTTTGGCGGCATGTTTGAACACGTGCTCCAGGAAGCCCTCAGAACCTCGGCCCTCGTGCCTCACCAACGCCGCGTCTCCCGGCTCTCCCAGCCTGCAGTCACAATGAAAACTACTATGACAACAACTCAGCGCAATTGTTATTCAATACTACACTCTTCAAAGATCAAAAGAAATAAAATGACCCATCTCATCACTTAGTTTGAGTCACTACTCACACTTGGTCCAGTGGAACTGCGTCCAGGTCCTCCACTGAAACTTTCTTCTGCTCCATCAGGTAATAGATTTCCCCTGAAACATCGAACATCACTGTTACTATAACATTTCTATAACTAGACTCACTGCTGGAAGAAAATAGAAGAAAATAAAGAAGCGCTAGGGAAGGCAACAGGCAGGAATCACAGTATGTGACGCTTTGAGTTTAATGTCTGCACCAAATGTGAGGTGCTAAGCATCGCTGCAACCCCAGGTGTCTGGCTGTGTGGCTGAGCACATGCAGATTTCTTTCTAAGCATTCAGCGACCAAGACGTGCCTACATGTGCAGGTGTTTCTGTTTAAGCCGTGGTTGCAGCTTCCTCTCAGACAGAATCAAAGCACAGAGGAAGCACAGATCGCTTGAGATGAATTGCGATGTTAGGTGTGAGCCGCTGTCTGACTCTAACGCATTGAGACACAAACAGCTGGGTCTCAACAGCTGTGTTTGGCTAGTTTAGCATGTACGTTGGCTAGTTTAGCATGTACGTGTAATGTTTCAGTTTGGGCCTCCTGTGTGTTTTCAAATGGCTGGGACCCACTACTAGTGGGCCCCTAGTGCAGCAGTGTATACGACAAACAGGACTGAACCTGAGGTGAGGACACAATCCACATCTCTGGTCTCGAGCAGGCTGTTGTAAAACTCCTCTCTGACAGCCTCTAGCTTCTTATCAAAGCAGGGAGCCACCACCACGTGGTAGATCTTCTCTGGGCTCAACTTCTGCTTGGAAACAAGGCAAAAGGAAAAAAAAAAAAGCAAACATCAACAACGTAATAAGGCAAAGTATTTCCTGTTCATTACCTACAGGCCTGTGCTTTTATTTTTCATTTCACTTTAGATATGAATAACAGGCTCTACCTTTAGAATTGCACAGTCATACCAGTCTAATGATGCTGTGCCAGCCAAACAAGTCTCTTCCCCTTTGTGTGGTTAAATCTGGTCAGGACAGAGGTATGCTACTGAGCAACTCAGGATACGGTAAATATTTCAAACTGGGGGGAACAGGAAAGATGATTACTTATTTTAAATGAAACTGGACTCTGCCCTGGAGTTTCCCCTCAGATTTCCATTAAGGAACTGTACATATGGTTTTATTGTCAGGAGGCTGCTTGGTCTAAATGATGACAACTAAATCATAGGCCTCCATTATCTGACCTGAAAACCAAATGTGTTACAAGTTCCATGTCAAGCTATTTTTAAAAATTGCTTTGTGTTGTATTTTATGTTAGCATTGTATTCTTATGAGCATATTACTCGCCACTGACTGGGATGAACTTCCTCAAAGAGCTGGTGGCAATGCAATCCGGCTAGCAATCCTTCAATCATTTAGTGAGGTTAACTTTTATTTTATTTATTTTTTTTGCTTGTGGTGGGATTAATAATCGACAGCTTTAAATGAACTATTGCCACAAATGATTGCCCATAATGTTATTACTTTGTGCGTCAGTTTTGTTATTTTCATTTGCTCCACCTTCTTAATCTGTTACAGGAAGCCTTTTCTGATATGGTCACTGTGCCAACAACTGTTCAACAGCAATGTTTAATGGCACCAGTGGCACCACCATCACACTAGAGGCCTCTGACTGAGAATGTAGACTGCTCACCTGCTGCTTTGAGAAGTAGTCTTTGACCAGACAGCCCATGATCTGCTGGGGGGACCTGGCTGTGCAGATATGGGGAGTGACCAAACTGCCCAGGACACGCTCTGAATAGCGGATCCATCCTGTACACACACACACACACAGACACATGTCCAGTGGCAACCCTGGAAACTGATTGCTTGGATGTCTATGCATAACTACTGTTACTCAAAAAAAAAACTAACAAAAAAAAAACAAAACCATAAAAAAAGCCAAGAAAGTTCTTGGGTCTTATCTCTCATTAAGGGAGTGGTGAAAGAAAAGCTCTTTATCTTCGCCCACCAGCTCTCCACTGCTATCTCTGCTTCTAAAACAAGCTCTGTCTCTGTTCAGTACATGCCATACAAATGAACTCCACGTACAGTCAGCAGCTCGAAGAACAGGGAGAGAAGATGCAAAAAAGATCAAAACTGAGGAAAATATATAGGTAGAGGGCTGTTCAGCTGGCTGGAAAATCAGCCTGACAGGTGAGGAACAAAAAGAAAATAAGGAAAGCAGAACATGGTGAAGCAGAAAGGGCGAGGAGGAAGGAAGTTTTACCTGGGCAGGAGGAGGTGAACATGGGCAAGGCATGGGAGTCGTGATGCCTCCTGCGATACCTCTGAATAAACTCCTTCTGGCTCTCTAAGATGCTGAAGCCTGCAGCCAGAGTGGTGTCAAACACATACTGCACTCCTGTATGGAACATCCAGAAAGCAGAGAACGGAGACAGTGAGACTGAGTGAGGCTGAAGTGGGGGAGAATGTTGAGCATCCATGACGGATACCAATGAGTAGGTGGCAGTTTCTCCACACCAATAAAAGAATGTCTACAGACGGAGCAGAAAGTTTCAGATTTAAGGTTTTTAAATAGCTGAGGCACAAAATGGGAAAGAAGACAGTGACAAATTGATTGTTAAGGGACATCCCAGATCCCACATAAAGCCAGAAAATATCTCCATGAACTTCAACTTCAAACAGATGCAGTTAAATACTTTTTAAAGCCGTGTGAGCTGAACACCGATATGTGAATAAAAACCAGCTCACCCAGGCTCTTGAGGAAGCCACAGAGTTTGTGGGTGGCTTCACTGATGTCCAGACCAAACTTGACAGCAAAGAAAGGCAGGGACTGGGGACAAACCGATGCAACCAGCACCTTGTGTTTTGACACGTCACATTTCTGACAGGGACAGAGAAACAAATGGAAATAATACAATGTAAGGTAGGCTACTGTATTCCACGAAGTGCATCAAGACAACTCTCTGACATTCTCAGGTTTTAGAGGCCAACCGATTGTGCATTGTACCTTGTTGAGTGCCAGAACACACTCCACTTCCTCCAGGCTCTGCTGAGAGATCTTCAGACTCTCCTCCTCTGATAAACAGCCGTCACAGGAGAGACAGGCACTCAGCAACAACTGGGATCCTTCATTCACCTAAGTGAAAAAAAGAAGAGTGGTGAATCCATTTAAAAGAGACACATTTAATATCATAAAAGGGTCCCTCCAATGATTTAGTAGTGGACTTCCATAAAGTTGGAGGTTTACAAGAGAACTAGATTACCAATAATGAAGAAAAGTAAATGAAGTAAACAGACATTACCCGTCCATTGACTTCATCTCTCTCGTGCTGCGAGTTGGCACTTTCATCACCCTGTTTCTTGTTGCACTGTGAGCAGATCCAGAATCAAATCAAAGATCACCAAGACGCAGTTTTTTTCTAATCCGGCATTTGTAAGAGAAATGATTCTTAAGACCGCGCTGTGACACAGATCCAGACATTCACCTGTTTGGTGCAGTTCTCACACTTCTCCTTGCGCTTGGCTATGCTGACCTCTGCCATCTTCCTTGGTGGTTATCTGCAAATTGAGGGTAATATATGTATATATTGGTATATGTGTGTGTAGATAACAGCAGCATGTTCCCTCTGAAGCAGTGGCCTGATGAATGCGCCTTCCAGCCTGCTGCTGTGCGTTGTTTTGTCAACTCCACCCTCCTCTGACTGCCCCCCGCCCCCGTCCTATCACAACCGGCGCCCTTATCAAAAGCTTTATAATGATGGGAAACTTGGAATGAACACAAACTAGTATCCTGTCATTAAAGTTTAAATGGCTTGCTTTAATTATACACACAGAGCCAACAAAAACAGTCACACATCGCATGAAGGAAATTAAGGCAAGTATGGGCTGGAGGCTGTTATCATATTGTTTTAATACATATTGTATTAATACAATATGTTTCCTTTGATGTATCAGGCGAAAAATGTCGACTCTGTAGTGAATACTTTATTACAGCTATATTATAATATTATAATCGGGGCTGCAAATATAGAATAATTACCGCTCCGACTATTTAAAATCAACAATATGTGCAACGTTATTTACTTTATATGCACACTTTTAATCAGCTAGAGTTAACTGACTTAAACACAATGTCCTTATGCGTTATAGGCCCTTTTTTTCTAACAGTAGGTAATTTCATCGCTGCATTGGCCTTGAAATTTTCCCAGAGTGTTGCTTTAACAGTATGACAGGCCCCTGCGTGAACACTGCAAGGTCGGACTTTGAGGCAACTCACCGGTTTCTATTTCGCTGCTCTTACAGACAAAGACATAGGAGAGAGAGAGAGAGAGAGAGAGAGAAAAATGCAGAGGACAGTCACAAGAGCAGCGACTGCTAAAAGGAGACACAGCAGGTGGACTCCGCAGTTAGTCCGCACTGGTTCGCAGGCAGGTCTGTGGACGGTGCCACGGCTCGCTCACAGCTCCGCGGTCATTTCATAATTTACAAACCGGTGCTTCCGAAAGGCGTCGGAGCTTCTTGCAGTCAAGCCCAATGTTGCCTATGTACGTCCGACTCCATCGTATACCCCGGCGCGACCTGCACGCATGCGCGTAGCATGCCAAAATAATAGAACGGCTGAACCTAGTTCAGGACAAAACGAGGAAGAATTTATCTTTTGAAATTGTCACTGTGTTTTAGAAAGGGGACAGACTTTAGTACTAGTAGCAGTAGTTTTTAGTAAACAGGCCACAGTGCCAAACCCATCTTTTCTTTTCAATGAATGCACTTGAGCTTTTATTTTGAAGGCGGCACGTAATCGAACCCGTCCAATCAGAGCTGACGGATCCAGGAAGGAAGTGTCACCCATTCAAGACAGTTGTTGCAGTTTTTGCAATAACATGAATAGAACTTCCTTATAATTCATTGCATGCGTTTCCTGGAACAAATTCTCTTTTTTTGAATCCTGCAGGCGGAAATTTGCAAGAACACTCCAGGGCGAAAGGTAAGTGATACAAAATGTCTGATAGTTGGTTATAGTTGGTGTCTTTTTACAGTCCAAGTGAGACAATTGTTTGTGGTGGACAGTTCTTCACATCCAAATCACCATCATCACCAGGAGCATCTTCCTTGTGTTGCTGGGTTATTTAGAAATATACTTCCACCCAATACAATGGAGGCAAATGGACTTTATATTTGTTTTGCTCAGTGGACGAAAAACTCTCAAATGTCAAAACAGCAATGTGTCTCTTCAGTAACAATGTGCTAGTTACTCTGGATAATCCAAAGGCTGGGGAGGGAGGGCCTGGTGCTGGGCCTTTGTTGACCTCCTGTTACTCCTGTTCTCTGTGCATTGTATACAGTTTTTTTTTGGTATGTATAAAGTACTTGACTTACATTCGTGTGTCTGCTCAGATGGGATACATGACAGTAGAGGAGCAGAGCTCCACTCTGCTCCACCTGAAGAGGTCCCCGGGCATTCGATCATGGTCTCTTCTTGTCGGTGAGTGTGTGTTTTTGTGGAAATGTTGTTTATATTATCTGTACACTCAGATATGAAAGGAGCATCTCAATCTAAGTCATGCACTGTCTTGTATATACCTACAAACTCTTAAATTAAAACATCTCCTTCTTTGCCTCCTAAATAAGAAGCCTCTGGTTTAATTACAGGTATAGCATCTGTTGGGTTGGCAGCTGCATACTACAGCTCAGGTACACGAACTAAATTTACATAATCCGTCAACCAATGTTCATCTTTCCATCAACATAACTTTTCACATTTGCATCTTGTTCGTCTTTCCGTTTGTTTTTCGTTTTGTGTGTTGTGTGAATCACACAGACAGCATTCCGTGGAAGCTTTTCTACGTCGCCGGCTGTCTGTTTGTGGCCATACAGAACATGGAGGAATGGGAGGAGGCCGTGTTTGACAAAAGCAAGAACCTGATTGAGCTCAAGACCATTAGCCTGTACGCTTCAGTCCTGACGTTGTGGAAGAAGGGGCAGGAGAAAGGTCAGTAACGCCACAGTGTGGGTGATTCAGCACAGTTGTGGTTTTAGCTAGCGGAATATTAAATCTTAATTTTCTTTTCCTTTCTCTCTCTCAGTTGTGTTGGATCTGACACAGCTGTGTGATATTTGCGTCCAAGAGGAGAGGGTACGCTATCTGGGGAAAGGTTACCTGCTGATGCTGCGGCTGGCTGCAGGCTTCTCCTACCCCCTCACTCAGAGTGCCACACTCGCGGGACGCGGGTAGGTATCTGCGGCTGACGGTTCCAATACATTATGTAGGTTGTATGATGAATGAGACATATGGGAAAGACAGTGGATTGGCGGTCTTGCCGGAACTAACGCCATTAATGAATTCATTATGTGTTTAGTTTTTCAGATTCACTTCTGAAAAATCTTCTATTACCTACTAAAGAAAAAAGTAGTGCCAGTACTTTCAACAACCTTTTAAGTCTTGTGTGCACACATCAAAACACATATATAATAAAACAATGACAGAAGAAGCATTACTACTATATTTCCTGTTTTCTCTCTGTCATCTGTTACCTGTCAGTGATGTGGAGGCAGTGGCTGCTTTGCTGAAGCGCTTCTTAGGGCTGGAGGAGCTGCAGCAACGCAGGCAGCAGGAGGAAGAAGAAGAGTACGGAGAGAAAGAAGATTCTTTGGACAACAGCAGTGATTCGGATGATGAAGCTGATGAAGCTGATGAACTCTGATCTCTGTGACTCGCAACCTTACTAACTAACTGTGGGTGGATTGAGTTGGGGGCATTCTGGCGTTGCTGCGGCACTACAGAGGGTGTGGTTTTCGTGATGCCTTTATTACATGTTATACTGTAAGCATGTGCATGTAATACCAAGGATATAACCTTTTTATATGTGTCCTTTCTGTTTTGTTTTTTTTATATGTGAGGTAAAGTTATAACAGCCAAGGGAGACTACAGTAGACCTTTTTTTTTTCATGTGAACTGTGATGGAAAAATCATCCACTTACATTTTTTGTCATGCAAATATTCAATGGAGTGGAGAGACAGAGACTTCTTCTTTCACTGCACTGTAAATGTCACTCTGTTAAAGAAACTCATGTCTGTGAGTCTGATCTAATTACTGTTTGAGAATCCACTCCAGATTACAGATTTACTGTGCCTTCCTACTGAACTCTAATAAGTGTTTATGTGTGTATGTGTAAATCGGTGGAAAGTACTTTTTCCCACAGTTTTCTGGACCACCCAGCTGTCACTCACCTTTTTGCATGTTTATTCATACACAGGCCACAATCCGGATGAATGCATGTGCAAACTGTAATCAAGCGTAATCAAGGCATAAAGTACTTTCATGGCTCGATCAAGACTGAATTATGTGTGAAATACTTTGGCCTGTTGCTGTTCTGTCTTTTAACATTTTACTTTTTGTGAACCAAAGACTGAATCTCAGGTAAACACTTGGGTGCTTTTGTCAAACTACTTTTGTTGTTGAAGTGTATTGAATCAGGCCGTTTCGCCAGTGGCAGATGGTAAACGTCAGAGTGTGCTGCTTGAAGGAAAAATCAGAAGATTTTTGGTTTACTGTTGGTTGATTTTATTGTCTTTGTTTACTTTAATACATTTGCAGGAATGATATAAAATGATTTTGTACATAAACCCCAGGTCTGCTTCTGATATTCCTTCCTCTCTTTGCTACATTTAGTACAGTTTACAATCACCAGTTTGCTCTTGGGTAAACATGAAATAAAACATAAAATCACTCCTGTTAATTTCCACGTTTGTTGCAAAAAAAAATTTGAATTTTTGAATTAATCAAAAAAGCAGTTTGATGGTGAGCTGTCAAATTATTCTATGGCACCATCTCCTTTACACAGGCTATGATATCTTCTGTTATCCTCTGTAAAGGAGCCATTACAGGGCTGACGTGCTCCTCTATCCACTCTTGGGCTGTTGAATCTGGGTAAAGACGCACCATCTCCTCTCTCACTGCCTCCGCCTTCTGTTGCAGTGTGGCCACATAGCTGAGGAGAAGCGATCAGATTCAGGGGATTCAATTACAAGATGGCTGTATCACAGAGTCTTGCAGTAATATACGGAATTTCTGCTTACGCTGATGCTTGGCTGTGAATCTGCATGGTGATGAGCGGGGTTACCATCTTCCTCTGTCGTTGGTAGGGGCTGAGCCATCCTCTGACAAGCCTGCAGTGTAAGCATAGATACACGGTTATTCAGCTGCCACTGAAATATGAAAGTCAAAATTTTGTCTGTTTTTGCAAAGGGAAAAGAAACAGTTTGTCATTTTGGAAAATACATTTATAAGTATTTTATGGTTTTATTATTATTATGATCACTGCACGCAACTCACATGCTGTTTTCAAAAAATCGTATGTCCTCTGAGTTCAGCAGCGCATTGAGCTCCACAATTAACTCAGCCAGCCTCCTTCCTGGAAACAATGAGTCGACTGCAGACCTCCTAAAGGAACAAAACCTTGAGGTACTCATATACTCTACGGTGACTGTGTTGTTAATCAAACAGTGCCAGGCCTCACCTCTCCATGACCTCCACCTCCACTGAGGAAATACCCAGCTGCTCAGTCACTTTGCTTTGACCCTCAGCATTGAACTGACCTTGCAGCAGTGTCTGCAGACAGGCTGCTAGTGATGGAAGAGCCACAGGCATCAGCTCACACAGCACTGACAGGTGGTCATACCTGACAGGGGGGAGAAGAATGGACCGTGTTAGGAGCTCTGCGCTAATTACTTAACATAATGTAAGACAACAATGTTGTGACTACTCTGCTCTTTGTCATCGACACCCTGCTGCACATTTATAGAGTACAGAGCTTTGCCACTTTGTCCAAAAAATCCATTGTTTATGCACAACAGAGTAAATTACACATTCCTCTCTACCAACAACATACATAGTCCTGGATTCAAACGAGTAATCATCCTGTCATAAGACTAGTCCTTCCACCACACCCATGCCAGCACCAACAAAATAGAAAATATGAAATAAAGATCAAAAATGTGTTGAAAAGGTATAAAACATCACAATATGTAGACAGGATTAAACCTCAAATTTTTACCTTTGCCAGCCTGTGATGGCGATGCCCTTCAGGTTTATGCCAGCAGATAAAGAAGCAGCCACCTTCAGCCACTGTAAATGGTTCTCTACATGTCTCTGCGTGCTGGGCACACAGGTGTAAACACTGGTGGAGCCTTTAAAGGAGCTGGCTGCCCAAAGCTCTGACATGCCGGCACTGCAGTACTTCTCCAGCAGAGACACTGTCAGGGAGTCAGTCAGAGAGTATACATCACTACTTACACAGGTCTGCACACGTTTCATACTATTTGATAGTGTATGAGAGCCCAGTGTCTGAATGACAATTTCCATAGTGTACACTTCCTACCAGTTCTGTCCACATCCAGGTTAGGAGTGTAGTCCCACAACATGGGCTGGACGAGTCCCACTAGGCCGCTAGCTGTTTAGCAAAAGAAAATACTTATAAAACTGCTAATGAAAGTTCCTAAAAGTTAAATCAAATAAAAAAACAGAAGTTTTACTCTGATTTTATTTATGTCTGTACAAATGAATACTAACAATCCTGTTATTATTGTAGCTTCTATTACTGTTATTATTGCTCATTATTGCTCATCATTATTGCTTATTATTGCTCGTTAATTAACTTGTTTCAAGACACCAGCACTTCAGCAGAGTCAGCACACAGGCCTAAAAGAGCGACCTATCAGCTGTACTTCTCCCTCACCTTTCAGTGTATCCTGGCTCATGCCTCTCATCATATCATCCCACATTACGATGGTCATGTGAGGCCATGCCTCCTTGATGGCCTTGGCGACCTTGGTCACGTGACTCAGGAAAAGCTGCTCCACTGTACGTCCAGGTGTAGCCAACCACAGCTTTGACTCTTCACCCTCACCGAGCATGTATACCTTGAGGACAAACACATGAGTGAATTGTTGATACTTCAGTAATGAAAATACAACTAGTTAACCAAAAGACAAGTCCTCACCTCATCTGCTCCAATGTGCAGTGTGTTTAAACCTGGGTGCAACTCCACCACCTGCCTCAGCATCTCCATCACCAGCCTCACCCCCTCCTCTCTGTGTGGATTCAGGGTGCCCACACAGTGTGCCAGTTCTCTGAGGCCCCACATGGGCCGATGCTTCAGAACAAACTATGACAGAGAAGGCACAAACAGCAGACCACAAAGACCGAGAGTGAACTCCATCCCCAAATTGAGCAATTACAGCTCTGTCACAAACAGCTATAAACAGTAGGAGAGCAATACGCCTGCCTCACCTCCATGTGACCAAATGTCTGCACGAGCGGGATGACCTCCATTCCCTTAGACTTGGCAAATTCCTGCATAGATAATACTTCCTCTCGGCTGAAAATACAGAAGTAAACAGACTGACCTCAATGAATCAAAGCATTTTATGGCACACCAGACTCGTACATAAAATATCCTCTCTATCCCTCATAGGAAGGAATATAACTTTATTACAGGATCTCACTACATGATAACACTGATAAAAAAAAAGTACACACATACAGACAATACACAGAGTCAGGATTAAATTAAGCAACGTCCGGTGCTCATGTCCCAAACTGCACCTGTAAGCAGGCTGTGCTGTGGCCTGCAGCAGCTCCAGCTCCCCCTCATAAGGAAACACGTCCTCGTACTCCACCAGCAGGCCATCCACTCCCAGTCGAGAGAACAGCTCGATCAGCTGAGGACATTGGTGGACAGCGAATGTGAATGTTTGAACAGTGACTTTCAGCAGTGTGTATGAGTGCTGCAGCAGATCACAGTGATCTTACTTTGTGAAGGTATTCTGCTCTTGGAGGGGCGCCTTTCAAATCCAGATGAACCAGTTTCTTTCCTTTAGGCCATGGTGGACACATTCTGCCTCACTGTAGGCATGAACAGAGCTTCACACTGATAATAGCAGTTATAGGTGTGTGTGTGTGTTTATGTTTGAGATTTAACATTATTAGTTTGACTCACCAGGACGGTAGAGACCAGAGATAGGATAGGATATGACAGGGGCCTGACACCGGGGTGGGGGTGTTGCTGTTGTACCGTAGTTCACTTTTTTCCCTGCACAGGAAACACCTCCTTCGCTTCCAGGCGTTTCAATCTATCGTTTCAATACAAATAAACGGTGTAGGTAATCGATTACTTTAGCCTGAGTGGGCAGAGCAATGGATGGAAGAACGTATTCCACATGATGTGAGAGTTTAACGTTTTTGTAGCTCAGAAAAGCAAATACAGGTTTTGGATAATGTATCTTGCTGTACCGAAGCTGTAATTTAGTTAATATTTTTACAGCTGTACGTTGTAGTCAAATTCAGTTGGTCCAATGAAAACGCTGCTTTCTTTTCCGGAGAGCCAATGGGCGGGCCGTTAGTCATCCACCCGGAAGTGTAGGGACTCAGGTGACGGTACAAGCTGTTGGCGGGGCTGGGTGGACGGTATGGTTTAGTTAACGCAACATCTGTTGTTATAGTATTATTGTTGTCTAAATGCTGCGCAGCAGAAGGTCTGAGTCAAAATGGCGCAGGTACGAATGAGAAACCCGAAGGGTGCGAATGCCACTGAGATAGAGAAGAAAATTAAAAGGTAAGTATGAATGAAACGGTGCTTGTGTCGTGTGTGTGTGAACTCGGTGAAAGGGGAGTGTGTGTCCGTCAGGTTAGTGTCAGCATGCAGGGTGAGGTGGACTCACCCTGCCACCTAGCTAAAAAGGAGCTAGCTAAAGATCACAACAGTACTGTCAAACTGCTACTGTAGTTATAGATGTAAATGTAGTCTTTACAGAGAATACGAATATGCTCATGCTTAATTTGTGTTTCTGGTTTACTATATTGTAATTATGACTTTGAGCTGATGGTGTACCCATCTTTCATTTTCCACTCTGGCCTGTGTTGGGGAGGACAAGTAATGGTTAGAAAAAAAAAATATGATTGTCAGTAAATTTTGAAACAAATGAATGAATACATATGGTTATTAATAAATGAAGAGTCATATAAATGAATTCTGAAATAAATGAAAGAATAAATGTATAAGTAAATGCTAAAAAAAGATACTTGCATAAGTAAATGAATCAGAAAATGTTTTGTAATCAGTCAGGAGATAAATAGGTAAATGTCCTCAGTTCATGTCTACATTTCTTTTCTCTTACATTGATTTCCACATTTCTACATTTACTTATTTCTGCTTTTATTTATTTCTGTATTTCTACATTTCTTCATCTGTATTTCAGTGTCTGTGTGCTAATGGGGTTGGTGGTACCTCTAACATCACTCTATTGCTTTAATGAGTTAATAGATTATTCAGATAAATCTGTAATGAAAATAATAGCTGGAGTAAAGTGATGATTTCACATCACAGGGTTAAGGTGGTTACACAGCTCAAAATGTTGTCCTTTCTACTCTATTTTCAGATTACAAAATAACTTTCTGATCCCTAAACTTTGATCTTAGTCAAACTGAAAATTAAGCGCATTTGGTTTTGTTATTTTTGCTAAAGTTATACCAGACAGCGGGATGTTCTGTTTGGCAGAATGAAGACAATGTAGTGCTTATTAAACACACTCAGCAGTACTATAGTCAGTCAAAATTGAATTGATCATCTTGACCTTTTTTCTGTCTTGGTCAGAGGTAACGCTCTGAGGCAGGGATCTGCGTGGAGGGGGTATCGAGGACTTGTGGCCTTGCTGCTGGTCGCTCTGTCTGTGTGCGGGGCGGCTCTGTGGTTGTACGTGATCTCTCTTGACAGTGACATCGCAGAAACACTGGTCAGGCAGGGCGAACTGGTCTCTCCTCAGCCCAGAGTCTATACCGTCCAGTGCTCTGATGACTACGAGAACTACAAGCGCTATCCAGGTGAGGCTGTGGCCCTTACACTGTACTGTGTCAGGCAATCAGCTGCTGTGTAAACATGAAACAACTTGTCAGTCCAGTGGAAGAATTCTGGTGTTATATGCTGTTTTTTTCTATTGTTAGTATAAAAACACAGGTGTTAAATAATTTATTTTTTCAAATAATATTTTGAAAACTACACTCAATGTCTTTGGTCTGGAACAGTGTCATGGTGAAACAGCACAGAAGCCACTAGATGGCAATGTAGCACAAGCCAACTTTATCATAATATCACGTGAACTGTAGGAGTACATATTTGTCCCCTGATTTAATGGATGCAAACAACAGAACAGTGTGTTAAAGCAAATAGTTACCAGGTTGCGCCCTTGAAATACATGGGTAAAAAGCCAAAATATCTCAAACACACCACAGATACTGAAGAGAGAGATACCATATAAAGTCAGAGCCTGTGGTCGAGTGTTGACGAGTTTAATGATATGAAGGAAGAAGTTGCTTTCTGCTCTCTCTCTTTTTTTTTTTTTTACTGTAAAACCCGTCATAAGTAAGTGTGAGGGATGCTCCCTCTGCTTCTCTTCTAGTGAATCCCCAAATAAATTCTCATCAGTTTCATCATTGATCACAGAGTATGGGGAATTGAGCTGCTTGTTTTATAATATCTGAAGCATGGAATGTGGAGGTTCAGCTGGGACTCTCATTTAATTCCCATTTGCTCACATTTATTTGTTCATTTATTCATCTTTGCAGTTGACAAGGATGAAAGTCGAAAATATAAGGAGGAAGACAGCTGGTGTGATTATTGCTATGATTGTGTGTCTTTTCCCCACACCACAAGAGGAAATATTTAATTTTACAGCTTGATTTGACAAGAGAAGAATCTCTGACATGAAGTGGTCTCTATCACGCGGTGTCACAGCTGCTTTGTGCAGAGATGATGCTTCATGGGAAAGTCTTAAAAATGATTTTAAGACTTGTGTGTACATTTAGGTCTTCAGGAAGTCCAGAACCAGAGAGTATTTATTATGAAATTTTATTTATTGACTATCAAAATAGTTTCTAAATAATTTCCTTTCGTTCAGCAAACTGTTACAGCTCTGTGGCTGAGTTAAGGTGAGCAGGTAGGCCGTGCTCCGATAGCTGATGGATGACAGAGGCAGACTTCCAGTTGGCCAATAATATTGGCAGTTAACTCATTCCAATTCGTTTAAAATAGGAGAAATCGTAAATAAATAATGGAATATTCTACTCAAAGAAGAATATTTCCCAGTGCATCTGTCCTTCATCTTACTGGAATCAAGGGATTCTTGATTCTCTAAAACTCCAAACACACTTATTTTAATGCAGACATTTCCAAATGTACTGGATAAAGCTGTCCACTTCATCTCCTGTGAAATTTGAAAGAGTTTTGAGCCTGCACTTGGCAGAGAGACGAGTACAAATTGGAAATTTGTCTTATTAAAGATGTGGGCTGCTTGGAATTCAAACTGCGCATCTCCAGTGTCTAAATAAAACACAGTGGGAGGCTCAAGCTATGAGCAATAAATTATAATTGTCAAGAAGTTGGAGGGAAGCCCTGAGTTTTGTGGCATTAATGAACAGAACTCCTATAAACTCCTTACTTTGCACTTTGTTTCTCTGCTATCCACTGTCTCTCTCTGCCATGGGGCCCTCCAAAAACAGGGGATACTGCATGAAGATGATTGTTTTTTCAAATTCTCTCCTGCTAATGTCTCTCCCCCAGGATGCACCCCTCAGAGGTGTGGCCGTGCAGTCACAGACAATGTGGTAACGAGGGAGGAGGCTCAGATCCTCAGGAGGTAAACACTGCCATACAGAGTGCAATGTGTCTCATGTCCTTCTCTCTTTCTTCCCCCGTTTGTTTTTCCTTTCACTGTCTCCTATCTCTGTAGTACAGGTGAATAATTTAAATGCTCTCTGTCTCTGACACACAGGCTGGCTGAGAGGGGGCTGGCACTGGCTGGTTCAGAGGGAGGAGTGAGTATATCTCCAAATTAAATTGTTGGGATAGTATGAAAGTGAAGCAGGGTTTAATACACACCTGATTAGGGGTTTCTCAACTAAACTGTTTTCACTTAATCAGAAGCTGTTCCCCTCAACTTGTCTTTTCTCGTGTATTTCTCATGTATATCTTTGTGGGTCATTTGCATTAATAATCTTTATTTTTTGGGATCATAATTACATTTTTGTTTTGTAGTTCCTTCTGTGGTGTATTCAAGAACACCTCGACAAACTCGAATTGACTTAAAAAAACGATTCCTATTTATTATCTTCTTGAAATTTCAACAGAAGGTCTCATTAACCTGGGAAATAAACCTGTTTGCTTACATCTGGTTTGGAGGGTAAATCATTTCCTGAAACAGCCGGGCACTGAAGTTTTTAGAAAACATTACTCATACTAGAGTAAATACTACATTTGCTGGGGACTATTTTAAGATGTGGATTAATACACAGTTCAGTATTTTCTGCAGCAGACTGATGTTTGTGGGACTGAATGTTCATAATAATGAACCATGTACATCAGTTTTTGGAACCACAAACGATTTGTTGTAATAGGATCATTGTTGTCCATTGTTGGATATGGTCTTTTCAAACACAGGTTTGTTGTCTGTACACAGTTTGTTGTTAATCAGCTAAAACATACAGTATAAATAAATCTTACCACCAGTACCAGCCTAGAAAACCCATATTTGTCCTGATATTATTCAGACTCCTTGCTGTAATTGTCCTCTCTTGGCACTAGAGGGCAGGCTGGTACAAAAAGCAGAGTGCGGACATGATGATCCGTTCTGGCAGATAAAATGTAGAGTCATATTCTTGTCTGAAAAAGTCTGAATGTCCCCGGTGCGCCCTACACCCCTCTCCCCCCTCCTCCTCCATCCATAGCAGGCCTGGTCTTCAGCCAATAAAGAAACTGTTTATGGAGTGTTAAGATACTTAAGTGAAGGGAGTGGAAGCAACAGGGGGACTTCTGAGAAAATGACTTCTTTTCTGGCTTGAGAAAAACAGAGCAGTGTCCCACAGGAGTTGACAAGCAATAACAAGTAAAGGGCAGAGTGAGAACACCATGAGAAGGCCACAGGGGGAAACAGGGCTGAACCTTGAAACAATGACTGTGCCATGCAGTGGTGTGCATCAGCAGCCAGCATTTATTTGCCCAACTGATTTGTCATTTGCACTAATTCCTGTTTTTCCACTAACCCCTGCAGGCTTCCATACTGGACCTGCACTCTGGTGCTCTGTCAATGGGAAAACAGTTTGTCAACATATACAGGTGGGAAAATACATCTTGTCTTTATTTGGTTTCTCTGTGTCTGCACTATTGCGTCTGCAGGAATGATGTCCTGCACAGTATGTACCATTCGCAGAAATTTACTGTCCAAAATGTGGCATCAATCTTACTGATGCCGGTCCTTGTGAGTTGTCTTCTCCAGGTCCATTGACCCATGCGACCCTCATTTATCACTGCCAGTAGAACCCGATTTTCTTTGGTTCATCGGCTCCTCGCCGTCCTTCTCCATCTCTTATACCTCCTCCCTTCATTTATTTCTCCCCCATTTCGCTCCTGTCGCTCTCCCGTCCCATTGGGCAGGTGGCTGAGATGGGATCCTCAGGGACCATCTGGCTGATTTTAATCAGGAAGCAACGATGATGGCACTCCCACCTCACTTCCCACCCTTCATCCCCCACTGGGGACTTCCTCGTGTGAGGCAGTCAGACGTTTACTATCTGCTGTGTCCGGATGGCTGGGTGGCACACCCGCCTGAGCGATGCTGCGAAACGTTAATTTATGCTAACAGATCGGATCTCCTCTGCTCTCTCTTTCCCCCTCTCTGCTGTGTCTGTGCTCATGTTTGTGTGTGTCTGCTCATGTGTCTCTGATTGGCTTTGTCTGGATGTGGAACTGTCTGTCTGTGGGATGTGGCTGCAGGTATTTTGGGGATCAGATCGGGGATGTGTTCACACAGGAGGATTTCCAGCTTTACAGGTGACTAAGGAACCTTAATTAAAAATCAGCCATGCATTTGTTGCACACTTTTAGAGTTTTGTACCAAAGTGAGATACCTGACATTCTTTGAACTAGTGACAAACACTCAAATGATGGTACTTTGTACACCGTAAAAGCAAACATAGTTCCATACTATAATACCCTTTGCGTTTCTCACAGTCATCACAGCCTTTTGGGAAGTCCTAAAGTGTTAGTATAGATATCAGTCCTCGTAAACCCTTAACTGCTGGACTCCAGTTTGGATGTTCTTGTGACGAGTGTAGCTTTGACAGCACTTCACCAACGTTGCTCAGTGTATCACAGTCATAAATCATCCTTCCTAAAGCCATTAAGTCATATCAATTCAACCTGTCGTGTGTGTGTTTTTCACCATTAAGAGACGTACGTGGGCGAATCCAGGCAGTTATTGCTGAGACGTTTGGTTTGGACCCGACCCTGATGTACCTCACCAAGCCCACCTTCTTCTCCAGAATCAACAGCACAGCAGCCAGGACCCAACACGATGAGTACTGGCACCCACACATAGACAAGGTAACTGACAAAAACAGAGCAGAGACTCGTTCTACCTAGTTACATACGGAGGCCTTTCACTTGCTGCCAGTGGGACCCCAAACCAGACTGACAATAGAGAATGGATGGATGCATTTTCATCATCTTATCTCGAAATGAATTGTAGATGATTTGCCGAAATACTGATGTCTGGAAAATAGGAATTACAGTTAGTTGAGCAAATTAAAGCCATGGATACTCTCTCTGAAAACATCCATATAAACCCCTCTGAAAATCCCCTTTGGTTTTCACATTCACTTTAACCATCAGTTCAGATATTGAGCTGCTTCAAGTTTTAGACCTTGCTGAACCAAAAATTAGTTACATCATTTCTCAAAATATGTGATATTCTCCCTAAAGGCAGCTTTTTAATTTCCTATAGCCCATGTCTCTGTTCTGTTATGGAAATGGTTCACGTTATACAGCATTCATTCTTCATAAATATTCATGGAGTACAGCTTCTCTGTCACTGCTTTAATCTTAGTCTTTCACTTTTCACTCTGTTAATTGACATGAGACGTTACAGTTGCTCTGGGACTGAGAGGAGACCTTGAGGCAAGTTTTAAACAAACGTCTGGGGAGAACAAGTTTCAATGCGTTACAGCTTATTTAGTTAAAAAAAGTAATATGATGATGGGTAACTCCTGACGTTGTTCAGCGTTTTACCTTATTTTCTCAACAGATGGCTGATAAAAGAACAGATCACTGCAATTTAGTGTAATGCAGCTGACATCCCTGCATGTTGCTGTTGGAAAGATTTTTAAACTACAGGCCTGGAGGTGTTATTTATTGACATCACTCATAAAACAAGTCTAAATATTGATCTGTACTGCTCTCTTGCTAAATGAGAGAAAGGAGAAAGGATGGATGAAACGAGACAAACAGTATATGTTTGCTTTGCTTGTGGTATTTCTTGGAACATAGGTTATTTGCTGTTGCTTCATCCTTTGCGTTCATTGCATCTCATCGGGGTTTTGCTTCCATATTAATATTTGTCACCTCGTCCTCTGCTACTGGCCCCCGACAGCTAGAAAAATTTTTATCTAAAAGGACCCACTTCTCTTCCCCATCTGTTTCTGCCGCCATTTTGAGGCTAATTGGCTAACCCAACCCTCATTTAAATGTAAATGGCCTCTGGCGTCTTTGGTGGCGAATTTTCTCCCCATCTATCATGTTGCTGATACGGTGTCATGGCACCAGTTTTAGCGTGACAGCATGAAAAGTGTGTTTTATCTCATTCGTCGCAGGGATAAACTCGCCTTCCTAATGAAACCGAATGCAGAAACTAATGCCAAAGTGTTTTCACTTATGACTTTAGCTTGTCTTGCTGCTGATGTAAAGATGTACATCATCTTGCTGACATGGTTATCATCACTGTAATAACATAAACAGGTCATCAAACCTGTTTGATTAACACCTGATTCGATTCGCACCTGAAGTTTTTGATGGCACATTTAAGGGTTGATTCATCCAAACTACAAAAAAAGATTTGCTTTTGGTGGGTCCGATCTAGTAAGAGCACTCAAAATTACCGTTTGGGGCACCCCTGGTTCCTTGTCAACGTACTCTTTGATGTTTCATGAAAGCTGCACACTGTTTGAGCTCAGTGGGTCTCATGGATCTGAGCTTCTCTTATTAGCTCTGTTGTAACTTGCGCAGCATAAACAGCCCACAGCATAGTTCAGTTTGCATGAATGGATTTAGCTATTTCTTAAGAAGGGGCTCCAGTCTGCAGCTCTACCTTCTGACTATAATCCATTTAGTTTTATTAATAGTTGCACCACTGTAACTTGCAAATATTCAAATGAAAAAAAAACTTGCCTATATTTAATCAGGTCCAAAGGTCTGGTAAGGACAGCGAGAGAGGCAGTGGCAGTCATGTGGCTGAGGTACTGCGATGTGTTATAGGCTGTGTTCTGTTCTTTGTGTAGTCAGACAGTTAGTGCAGCACAATGACCACGTGAAGCAAGACTAAAATCTTGACAAGCTGTGTGAAGTGACCACGATGGAGGACGGGAAAAGCTTTTTGGAGCTTTTGAAATTGGGGTGGATGAGATTTCACAGTTAACTTTGGGGAACAAAAAGAAAAAAAAAAAAAACAGACTGCAAGTCAACCTGATTCAGCAGCACAGCACACAGTTTTACAGGAGCCACAGGAGTTAAACAGGAAGTCCAGCAGTTTAGTATTTTACATTCAAAAAGCAGAGCAGCTGAGATTAAAATGCCCTGACTTTTAATCCCTGGTAAGGGTCAAGCTCCAAAAGCTCTTGAATCTACTCTTCCCATAATGCAACTCAACAATGTCTCTTCAATCGACCCAACCTGACTTGTATCCAACGTGAAACTCACGGTGGTTTTAAGTGAAATGTGTTAACAAATACTGTGGATTGCCAACATTCGGTACGCATATTCATGTTCCCCTCCTTATGAATTATGATAAATCACAGTGAACATCATAGCCTGAAATCCTGTTTAACAGTGTACTGTGGCTGTCTGGTTGAATTAACATCAGGGCAGTGAAGAGTGTCTTCCTCTCTCACTTCTCTCACAGGTAACTTACGGCTCTTTTGACTACACTTCTCTCCTTTACCTGTCTGACTACGGCTCGGACTTCACTGGGGGAAGATTCGTCTTCATGGACCAAAATGGAAACCGGACAGTGGAACCACGGGCAGGTAACTACAGGCCATTAAAAGACTGAAGCTGCCCAAAGTAGTGCCAGGCTCAATGAAAGAAAGCAAGAATGCCATGAGGGGGCTGGCCCATGACGCTCATCTGTCTCTCCCCTGACAGATGTGGTGGCAGTGGACCTTCTGTGATTGGTCGCACCAGATAGTCAGGTAGTGAGACACAGAGCGAGGTTTAAAAGAGAACACGTGGTAACCCCTGGCTTTATCTGTATAAGCCTGTTAAACTACACTTAATGCAAGTGGTGCAGGACAGATAGAGGATTTCATTATTACAGCTGTGATTAAAGTATAATTGCTGTACTCAGCAACAGTAGGACACGTGGAGGTTTAGCACTCTGAAATGTGTGGCAAAGGGGGAGTAATTCTCTGTAAGTGGGTAATCAGCAGCACAGACGGCTGCACAGTGAAGGTGCAGGGGATTAGGCTTTACCTTGCTTATAGTACCTGGGGGTGTTAGACATAACAACATCTTGATTGCTTAGGAAATATCAGTTGCTTCTGTCTGTTAATACAGACGGAAAATACAGAAAAGAAAATACAGGGAAAGCTGTGAGTGAAGTGATATGTTGAAGTATGCCTGTGCATAATGCAAGATGACCTCAGCTCCACCTGACCGGTTCTCTGCTGAGGTACTGGAATCATCAGTGAGTCCAAAATGACAGAAGAGACACACAAGTTAACAAAGAACAGGCAGACAGCGGGCTGTGCAAAAACCGCATGGCAAAACAGCCTGTGCTGGGTTTCAGGGACAGTTTCCCCTAGCATCATGGGCAAATGGGAGGCATTTAAAAACAGGGGAATTGGATCAGTTCTCTGGGGAGCCTGTGGAAAATAAGGAAAGTTTCCAAGCTGGTCACTTTAAAAGAATGTGCTAGAAAGAGCTTGCAAACTTGTTTCATACCTCCGTCGAATTGGACGGTGAATTTTCAACTCTTTTGCTCTAGTTTTACTCTGCCGTTTTGACTGTGCACTCCATCTCAACTTCTTCAACTTTTCAACTTTATTATCCCCAAAGCAAAATTTGTCTTGTAGCCAGCTGAAATACAGAACGTGCACACCTTTCCAGTCTTTCTGAGCTCAAAAACTGAGCTTCTGAAGGGTCATGAAAGCCCCCTGCTTCACTTAAAGTCAAAGTAAAGTTGTAGAATTGATAGAATAGAAATGAGGGTCTAGGTGGGAACATTGTGTGTAAGTCAAGTCATGTTATTTATTTACTGTAGCTTGTAATCCTAAATTACTATCAGTGGGTTTTGATCTTTACAATATATAATAACTTTTGATTTTTTTAATTCAATGTCAACTTTAAGAAAGCACAGAAAATGGAACAACTACTACTACTACTGTAGAGGACAATGGTGGAAAAGCTGATTTTGTGCATTCTTTGTATTCCTGACTTTATTTACAGTATCAGAACTCTCTGGTTGTACTGGCATAAGAATTAGAGTGGAATAAAATATGAGACAGGAGGAGATTACCAGGTTAGAAAATGAATATAGTGATGGTTTGTAGCATCCTAGTTATTAGGATTAGTTAGTAGGATTATGTGCCGTTCTTCATTCTTTACTTCATTCTTTTGTGGAGCAGCGTATACCTCGACAGAGGATAGTTATAGAAAACACGACTTGCTGCTGATTGTCAACAGACCAGATTTACATGTCAAAGCTGAGCAGAAGGTCTGTACAGACTTAATTCATCTCTTCAAGCAGATCTGCTGATCAGGGCGACTCCGCTGAAGTAAAATGATTTTCCTCCAAAATTTCACAGCTCTAAATGCTGGTGTGACCTGGACTTTAAAGAGTTTGAGGCAAAGCTTAACATGCACGAAAGTCAGCATCCCTCTTGGATCATATTTCCTCGCTTTGCTCCGTGCGTGGCCTCTGTAAATTGTCTCTCTCTATCATATGTGACTGCAAACTGTTCTGTGTTCTCTGTTCACCTTGTCCCTTCTTTTACTTTCTCCTCCACTGCTCTTCCCTCCTTTCCTTTATCTCGCCCCATTGTCCATCACCCCCCCACCCCTCCTCCTTCTTGACTCCATTCCACCTAACTCCCCATTCACTAGTCAGACACGAGCCCCTTACCCGCCTTCACTGATCTACAGTGAAGCATTCTGGGCTGCTGACAGTGTCCTACGATAGAGTGGTGAGGGACGTTTAGTGAAGGACATATGGTAATAAAGAGTGACTGCGGCTTGCCTGCCAGCTCATCTCCTGTGACAGGTTTTTGTGAATAGTGCAGCCATCTTGCATCAGTGAATTGAGAATAACCTCCAGAGAATAAGGAGGACGATGACTGCCTGATCTCATATCCAATGAAACAGGCAGGGTGAAGAAAACGAGGAAGAGGAGGAAGGGATGGGACAAGAGAGAAGTAGGACAAGTTCCGTCTCTCTCTGAAGTCCTCCTTGATAGATTTCTAATTCTCAGTGGAGCTGCAGCATGCTCCAGAATTTAAATATTATGGACCTGTCAGAGCCACTAGTTCAACCCGACCACTGTGATTACACCTGTCACTGGGAGTATTTAGAGAAGTGCATCAGATCGGATACACAGCAAAAAGTCATGCATAATCCATCAATAGCCAGGATCATTTCTTTTTCTCTGCCAAAACACGCCCCTCTTTGGGTGGCATGCTGGGCAGCTGACTGACAGGTTTTGACTTGGTGAGAGTCTGATCCTCAAATCTGGACGGATGATTAGATCGCAGAGATAATCATGGCTCTTTGTGGCAACAGCGACGAATAAGGTGTAATTATAACACCAGGAAGACAATCAGGACTTGGCTGTCAGAGAGAGAGCAAATGTCAAGAATGGAATGACAGTGAGCACCGAGGGGGCCGGAGGTGGAAGTGTTGTTCATGCTGCAGAGGAAGTAAGGAGGAGGAAGTAAAGAGTGCGGGATTAGGAGAGAGTGAGAGGGATGACAGATGGATTTGTTGCATGTGAAAGCGTCCCCTCCACGGCAAGGGGAGAGGCAGTATGGAGGGTGGGCCAAGCCAAAAAATGGCTGGGAGATAGATAAGATGTAGATATGCGATAGAGAGATAGGATGGTTGGTCAGGAGTGGCAGATACAAACAGACCAACGGAAGGACAGAGAGTGAACGAAGCTCGTCTGCCAGTCAGAGGAGCCAGCAGGGGCTAACCAGCCAGCTGAGACAACCAGGGGGGAATTAGATAACCTCAGCGAGGCTGCTGCCTTAAAACCAATAGCTTGACCTTGGTGGCTGAGCATCTGCAAACAAACAGATTCCTGCGATTGAGTCCTGTTTGAAAGCTGCTGTATGTGTATGTTGTTATAATTAGAGTAGCTAATAAGTATTATTTTTTGTTATCTCCACTCGATTAGGTCTGGGTGGGAAAAGTGTGCAGTGGGAAACAGCTGGAAATTGGAATTGTAAGAACTCATTTTCCATCTGTGATCTGTCGAAAATGTTGAAGCTGCTCTTTAATTCAACATCGGGCCACGTTCTCTACCTTTAACTTTCATCTCAGTGCCCCCAGAGACACCTTACACCCTGTGTGATTCATCCTTCACTAATTAATTATGAGGCTGTGAGAGTAATCGATACATTGATTGGACAGTGTGTTGGATGTGTTGTGCGGCTCGTATCTGTGCTGGCGTTGTTTATGGGCATTTTGCTCCAGCAGCAAACCTCGGTATCGGCAGCAAATGAGTCACGCACCGTTTAACACCTTGTTAGCATTGCACACTCATCCCAGCGTTGTCTCTGAAGTTAAAGACCTCATTAAGTGCATATCCGTGATGTGTTGCTGTTTATTAAAAGCAAAAGTAGACTGGGGGCATGACCTGGAGAGCAGGACGGTGTTAAACCAATGACAAGCAGTTTCTCAATGATAGCAACTAAGTAAACAGCAAACAAACCCAGAAGCTAACAATGATTTCTACTTTAAGGTGAAAGAAAAGGCATTTTTCTAACAATGCTTTGAAACAACTGTGATTATGTGCTCAAACAGACGCTGTAGTGTGTCTGAGATCACATCAGTCAACCACTGTTTCGAGTGCTCTGACATATTTTTCATCAACTTCCTGTTGATAACATTAGAATTTCAGTAGGTAACATTCCTGCCCACGGCAGCTCTTTTCCTGTTAAGCTGTGGGTGCTCTCCAGCTCTTCTTCTGTGCACTGTAAACAAAACTGATAATGTAACAAAAATTAGGTGGAAAAAACACTATAAAACAAAACAACCTATTATAAAAAAAAACTTCTTGGACACAGGTGAGCACTTTTTGGTAACAACAGCTAACTAGTTGAATATTTCCAGTTAAGATAACCAGCAAAATGTGTCCTCCAAGTGTATATTGTGTAATATTACCTTCACCTCACATCATGTACTCTGGGTTACTCATTAAAGTCATCTATCATGTACCGTTCATTCCATATTACTCCCTGGTGGCAGTGATTGGTTACCAATGTCATTACATTGCTTTTCCATTACATTCCAGAATTGGCTAATACATCTTGTCCTACCTCGTCAAATCTAAATGACTCAATCATCTCTCCGGTCCACTTTGTGTTTGGTGATAAGGTGAACCAATACCATAGCAGACAGTTAAAAGAGAGACATTTCTATTTCATTTGTTGCAGCTTGTGTGTTAAGGACTTGTAACTCACAGTTATGTTTATGATGTTTTAAACACCAGGGGATAGTGAGAGTTCTTAAATGCCTCCTGACATGTTGTATACAGCAACACTGAGAAGAATCAGCTGCATTTGAACAGTGAATGAAACAAAATTTCTCTGGTGTTGCTTGCTCCTCTCTCCTATCCATGCATGTGAAGATAGACGGCAGCAACGGCCACGCCTGTTTACCCCAATTTATGCGTTAATGACAATATCATGGAGTTTTTTGTTTTAAAAACCAATCGATCACACCCGTGATTTTCACCCCTTAAAAGGTTCCAGCTATTTCGAGCATCTCAGAGGTGTTTTCGTTCTCGCCTTAGCTCGATTCATTAAGTACCCACAGATGAGACACCACGTCAGTGCACAGCAGGCCAGAGGCTTAACTCAGTTAAACCCCCCCCTTCCCTCCCCCCAGCTGATGGGAAGCTAAAAGATATGAAACTCTCCAGAGGTGTTGTGGTCTTAATTTCTAATAGACTGCTGGACCTCTGGACGGCTAATGGATGTCTAAATGCTACAAGGCCAGGTGGGAAAAAAAAGATGTGAACTATACTTTTAGAGACTGTAATTAGGATTCAGTTTCTTAAAATAGTTACCTTAATCTTCTAGATTCAAACAGGACCTGTGTTATTATACCAGGAAGACTTCACAAGATGAACAACACTATTTATAAATCATGCCCCAGATGGAAAATAGAGACAGGGACCCTTATACACATGGTTTAGAAATGAAATAAAAATAATACTGGGAATCAGGGGTTGATTGACGTGCCATCAAGTCATGTCCTCCAAGAGGGACTGGTCCCCTCTGCCTTTTTCTAAGAGGCAGAGTTTATTAAAACTGTTTGGTTCCTGGAAACAAATATATTGCAGTGACTCAGGGGAACACAGAGTATGTTTCCACTTCTTTTTGGCTCCCAAAAATAGTTTCATATATGGCCTCCATTTATTTATTTGGATCCTCATTAGCCTCTACTGAGGTAAAATGATAGTAATACCACTAAAAACAGGGTAAAGAGTGACTGAGAAAATAAAATAAGATGAAATAAACATTTCTCACTGATAATCGTATAGTCTGATATTATGTATCAGAACATCCTGTTTGGAGAAGGGCTGGTGTTCTGTGCCATTAGGTATTTCTCTAAACTCTTTTAAGTTATTATTGTCAGTATATTTAAGGCAGTCATCGGTGTTAAAGCTGTTCCAGTTGAGTGTGATAGGCCTGCTGAAAGTCAGATGTTAAATAGTTTTCTTTAAAAAAGCACTGTATTTGCTTGCTCAGAGTGGTAGCAGACTGATTGTCCAGCTGTTTGTACAGCTAAATCTCTGCTGCATTTTTTTTGCAGAGGAATAACTTAAGCTTCTCTCCGTGATGAAGGAAAGACACTTGTTGTTTGTGCTGGTGTTAAAGATGTGACAGACAGGTCTAACTAAACAGCAGGCCATCAATTTCATGAGTTCATCTATTTTAATGATTTGACTAATTTGAATCTACCAGATTTAATGACACTGGTTTAGAATGTATCCGATAGTTCTGCATCTTGGATGTTTTGTGCAGTGTTAGGGACGCACAGACGATGCTGAAAAGTCATTGTGGGCTGTGGTGACATTTTCATTAAAATCTTCCACTTTTAGCCTCCTGTACGGAGCTGAGGTCATGACGTCTCTGTCCTCTGTTCCTCTAGCTTCATTAACTCGCTTCAGTCTCTCATTCAGCATTTCTTTCATCCGACTTGCTGAAAAAATGAAGTTTGTGACCTTCGCTACAGCATTTGCTATAATTTAACAAAGTTAAACAATGATTACTTCGTGAGCACAAAAAAAAATATTTTGCTATGTGTACTGAGGTCGTCGTATCGTGGTTACGTCCATAGTTGTATAATTCACCTCCTTAAGTAAATTTTTCTTTTTTTTTGGCTTTAAATTTCTGTTGTCAAAAAACTTCTTCAGTGTTCAGTGCCCTGTGTCCTGCTACAGACATGTCAGACCGAGCGGGACGTGATTGTGATCGAGAGAGAGCGATGAACACTCAAAGGTTAATTTGCTCCTGGTGAAAATCGTTGCTCTGACATGGTAGCAGATTGTGAGGACGTCGGTTTCTGCAGGGAGAGCGTGTTCACTCATCTGTATCTGCATAAAGTCACGAAACAAAAATAGCTGTTTCCGTGAAAACAGTGTCTTTTAATAAGCATTCCCCTAAACACCTCTCACAGAACATCTTCCTGAGCCTCGGCGCCAGTGGACAGATAACAGGAAACGACGGACAAAGAGAGATGCAACAAAGGTCCGCGGCCGGATTTGAACCGGAGACATTGTGGTTCACAGCCAGTGTCGGGGTTAAACCCCGAAGCCAAGTTTTGGACACCTCTGGAGCTGTCCTAAATATTAGATCATGTTTTTTTCTGGAGAAAAAGAGACATTATTTATAACTTATTATAATTTTATAACTTTAACACACACACATATATATATATGTGTGTGTGTGTGTGTGTGTTTTCTTTCTTTTACTTTTGGGCTCAGGGTTGAGGAGGTGAACAGGGGGCTGAATGAGGAGAAGCAGACCATGTACTTACACCATGTTGCTACAGTACTGTCCACTGAAAACTTTCAATATACTGTATATTTAAAATCTTTTCTATGCACTGTTCTGATAGTAGTAGATGATTGTGCTATCTAGACCTTCTACAGACTGCTTGTACTACGATAACTTACACAAATGTGGACACGAACATGTAGATAAATTAGACTCAGCTTTTTCAGCCCCTTGGGGAGGTGGTGGTGGTGGTGGTGGTGGGGGGGGTCATAAACCAACATGTGTAAATGTGTAAAGTCTGATCTGATCATCAGCATAGACTAACCTGTTCCTCTCTTCACTGAGACCTGCACACAGGTTTTCCACTCGTGTCCTATAAATGCCCTGGAAAGTGGCATTTTATGTTTGGAGAGTGTGAACCCTGTTGAATTCCTCAGTGAATCTCCCTCCATTGTGTAGCCACTAATCTGCTGTGCTGACTGTGCTGAGTCTGCCCGGTGCTCCACTGTAAACGCTGCAAACGTTTACAGTGACAAGTTCAAAGGATTATTTTCTTTGTGCGGTAATCTGAAGCTGCGTGTCTAATTTGAGCACTTGAAAATGCCCTCCTTTTTCAATGACATAACACAAGCGGACCACCACTTATTGTCTTGCTGCTCACACTGTTTTGTTTGTGCGTTAATTCTCTTTCTTCTTATTTTCCATTCTTCGGCTTTTCAGTGTAAATTCCATTGTTTAACTGCGAGCACTGATTTCCCCTGACGTTCTCAGCTAATGCCCTGCCAGGAGGATTTACCCTCCCACACACACACACACACACACTGATGAACACACAAACACAAGTCATCAGTATTCCTCGGAGGGAAAGTAGCAAACAAATCGGGGCACAATGATTCCATCCTTTTATTCACATTCACATAATGAGATAACTCCTTCAAAAGGAGAAGACACTGGAAGTTTTGTAACAAAACAAGAATCTGAAAACTTTTTAAATATAAACCTCTTAATTATGAGATACAACCGCAGACTAGCTATGTAAACATTAATGCAAAATGTCTATCTAAGACAGAGCAGGTTGTGCTTAGAAAGAACCAGACTGGCTGGTAAATTTGCAATAGCTCATTAGCTGGCCCAGCGAAGCAAAACCTCTGATAAATGAAGAGAATTTACCCATAGGCAACCTCACCAAACTCACACTGTGTGTCAGTCCATGAAGAAAACGGTTAAAAATATGTCCTATCAGTCAAAAGAATGCATTTCAGCGTCGGCTAAGTCACAATCCTGGAATAAGTCGAGCATGTCCTTACGGCCACTTTATCTCTCCGTGGTTCCAGTTTCTTTTTCTTTGTGTTCCAAATATCTTTTAGTTCCACAGGCAGCATCTGTGCAATGCGCAGGCTTTGAATGAAGAGTCCTATGTTTTGGAGAAGAAGCTTATTTACTGTCTTTCTAAGATTAAGACGAGAATATTATTCACGTCATGTCTGTGCATCAAGTACAGAGGATTGGAGTCAGGATGTGGTTCACCAAGCTTAGCATAAAGACTGGGAAAAGGAAAACTGTTGGCTTGGATGTGATTAAAGATCAGAAAAACTCTCAGCAGCACTTCTAAAGCCATTTAAGTAAAAACAATATATCTGGTTTGTTTGACCTGTACACAGATTCAAATGGAAATGTGCACAAGTACATGTTTAGCCTACTTTAATATGAAGGAAACAGCAGCTAGCAACAGCAATTTTCAAAGTCAAAATCTTTTTTTTTACATTTCTGTTTATGTTTGGGTAAAACAAACAATATACATGTTAATGTTGTGATATGCTATGCTACATTCCCTGCGTCCTGACTCCAGCTCTGTGCGTACCACAATCGTAGCACTGATATTGCTGATCTCATCTCAGTCTTAGAAAGAAAGTAAATAAGCATCCAACCCTAATTTTTTTTTAACTATTCCTTTAAACCAGTTCTTCTCTCCTCCTGCTTAAAAAGCTTCTCTCACTCCTTCCTCACCCAGGACGAGTCTCTTTCTTCTCCTCCGGCTCTGAAAACCTCCACCGCGTGGAGAAGGTGATGTGGGGGACACGCTACGCCATCACCGTGTCCTTCACCTGCGACCCTGCACACGCCATCTCCGACCCCTCTCTGCCCTGAGGCACCCATGGGCGACGGCGCTGCCCACCGGCTTGGACGAACCCTGTGACAGAGAAGGGGAACAGGAAGGAAGGACGAGTGGAAAAGATGAGGAAGGAAAAAGTGAGATTTTTATCTGGAGGTTTCACTGCTCACCTTGATAAACTGTAGCTACACGGTCAATGCCTGTAATCTTCTTTTATTTTCAGATATTGACTTTCTGCCCTCTTACTGATTGTGCTACAGAAAAAAAAGCCACGTTTTCATCCTCTCTTCTGTAGAGGTGGTTTCTTATTTGTTACTGTCCGTTGTGCTTTTATCCAATTTTCTACTTCAGTTGCTTTTTTTTTTATTTTTTTTTTTTATTGCACCTTCTTAATCGATAGCATTAGGCATGTTTGGGTTCCCCCGCAGGTTTCCACTATGTGCTCCTCTTGATCATTTTGGGGGGACGGCTGGAGCAGAAATTGCTCCTCGACTGAAAACAGTTTCAAAGAGCTAAAGTGGGATTGGGTGTTTTGTTTTTTTTTTCTGTGCGTCTCCATGTGTTTTTCATTTTAAGGATTGCGGTCGATTCCGTGAAGAAGAGATATAGATCTGGTGAATCACCTACTGAATCAACCTTTCATCACAAAATCCTCACTCATCCTCGCCCTCACCCCGCGACTCTGGAGGTGTTTTCTTCTAAGAAGAACCCTCTCCTTTTTCTAAGTGTGATTGCTCCTTCTCGTATGTTACTCCAGTGTGGTCAGTGAGAACGGTTTGAAATAAAATACTGAGGGAACCCGAGAAGCCTCGTCTCTCTGCCCCCGTTTTCAAAGTTACTGGTGTTTCGTCTATTTTCTCTGCAAAACTAAGACTCAGACTAATATTCAGTTTTTATTAAAATGCCAAATATCATTCTTGTGTATACCGTCATTGATCGCGGCTTGAGTCTTGTCTGCACTTCCCTTTGTGAGCCAGACTGTTGAGAAATTGCCTGATTGATCAAACACTATCATCTCTTCAAGAAATCGTTGTGCTTGCCTTTCTTGTTTTCCACACAACTTCACAGAATAAACAACTGTCTCCATTCTCATTTCTACTTTATAGATTCTGGAGTTTGAACCTTGAAAACATTATGGTGTGTATATAACCCCAAAACATTATTTCAGTCTTTACCTCATGGAAGAATTAAGTGTTGATGCTAGTTTCCTTGTAGAGTTGCTTTAAAAATCAGATTCTCAGGGAAGTTTCTTGTTGTGCAGCGTGGGATCATAAATGAAATGGTGTGATTTGTTAGAAGTTGGTAGCTGCTTGGTTCCAGTAATCACAGTCATCTGCTCACTCGTCTCACAAAACTGTTTACTCCAAGTAACTTAGAGCTCCACGTGTGATTAAGGGAAACTAATCTTTTCGTGATTCCAGTGATCTTTATTTACTTTGGCTCTTTACTGCGGGACATTGTTTGGGTACATCGTGTTTATGTAGCTCTACTATGAAAATTGGTTTAAAATTCCAGCTGCTATTTCCATATTAAGACCATACCAGTGGTTGTGCACGTTTCAGCCTATTTCCCCTGCTGCTATGTTTTAGAAATTATAATGTATTTTTGTATTGATTTGTTCCATTCACTTCAGTACAATATCAAAATCGTTTTGCAGCCTTTTGACACTTGTTTGAGTTGTATAATCTCTCACAGTGAACATCAAGTCTGCATTGATTTTTGTTATTAAGTATAAGCAGTACATATAAATTGTTTTGGCTGCTATACTAGAAATGCATTATACATGCTTTTTAGGAGCTAAGACTTGCAAACACACCAGTGGCAAACTTCCTGCTGTGCTTGTAACACAATTCCTACACTTACTTCCACTCAGGCTGAACAAAGCATTAAGAGTAGTGACGTCACATCCACTGCAAACCCACAGATAACCCGTGCCTACAGCAGAATATCGCTCCTCAGATACAGAGCAGAAATATGAGGCTGGTGGGTAATGTTCCTGTCAAAAGAGCTGCTAATCTTCCTTAATCTTCAAAGTAAATTCTCTGGTCACTGTAAAGACACAGACACACACACACCACTCTGTATGGCCTGTGTGACATATTGATCAGACAGGTTAAAGGATTCCTTAAAGGTCTAACCCTCACAGGACATCCTTTGCCATATTTGTTTTCCAGCTCTTTTTATTATGTTCACCCTTTAATCTCAGATCCAGACTTCAGTGTTAAAATCAGTTTATTTGTGGAATGTAAGGCACCGAGTGTTTGCTCAGCCCTGATGCTCATAGTTAGTTTGTTGTTTCCATTTTCACACATATGCAGCTCCAGAAACAGCAGTGATGGACTTTCTACTCAAAATACTTAGACATAGGCTGGCTTGTTATTTCTAGCAGGTGAGCTGGTTGAAAGCTTGGTCTCGAGATAAAATTGTTTAGTTGTAACAAGAACCTTAAATACTGTACGCACCTGATGCTCAGTGATTCGTTAAAAGAGAATAAAGATGACGTGGAAATAAAGAAACAGCTTTGTTCCTGTACTGCAGTGTAGAGCTAATTAGTCTTCAAATAAAAGTATGAAAAGGAAAAAACTTGTATTTCATCCTACCACAACCTCTTTTGGCTGTTCAATTCACTTTCAAACATTATGCTTTGACTTTTAACATATACAATCACAAACTCAAACATGTGGAGAAATCCAAAAGCCTGACAAACCTGCTGAGCCAAGTACTGGTTGATGCACCTGAGGACAATAAACTGTGGAGAGATCGGTGTCATTGGAATTTTCAATAGCAGGAAAATAGTCTGGAATGTACAGTGTGAAGGCAGCGTGCTTAGCTTGAACTTTTAAAGCGCAGCTAAAGTATAACCAATCCTTTGTTAGCCGTGAGCGATGAAAACAATTAGGGAATTCTTAAGGTAATCTGGACAAAAAAATTGAGTCAGGATAAAATGTCTCAGTTTCGAAAAACTTCTGCCACGATTAGAGCTGTGTAATTAATGGCACCGTGTGACTGATTAGCACCGTTATTATCATTGGCCTGTGCCAACTGGCCCCATTACATTTCAGTGTTCACAAGATCTAGTGAAGACTCTGACTCTGCTGACTCGACTAATCCGCATTTAATGAAACTCTTGGAACTGTCTGCCAATATAAGCCGTTCACACACACACAGCTGTTAGCCACTGGACCTGAGCTGTGGATGGCGGTTCAGTCCCACATATCTTGGGCAGTAAATGTAATATCTCACATGTAAATGTAATGCAACGTGTGACCTTGATCTCACCCAAAACGGTAAAGATACTGGATTTTAATAACACCAGAAGAAGTGACTCACTCTGTCAGTGTGTTCTGTCTTTTCAAAGTCACATCCTTGTAACTGTGAATATCATTTTCAAACACTTCAAAGTGTCTCCAAAGTGAATATATGAAGTTTAATTGAAAAAGCTGTTTTTATCTTCCAGTTCTCATATTCATTAAAGGGCACTACACCAGTTTTACAAGTTAGTATATCAGTCATAAGGATTAAAACTCAGTCCTTACAAACTACTGTTTGAGGTCTTCTGTGGCTCTGGAGGAGCCTGAAACAGCGTTAACATGACATTGGTCACGTAAATGAGTGATTCGATATGATTGGTCAGTGACTTCAGGGGCCAGGACTGAACAGCGTGTAAAGATACTTATGTTCCGAATTATTAAAGCTGCTACAATAATGATAATATTTACATATGAACAACTGATCTAAGGGCCATAACTAATGCCCACATTAGTGTAGTTTTGTAGAAACTTGCAGTTTCTTATTTCTGATTAATTAGAGGAGTAACTCCACCTTTTTAGGGAAATATCGTGTTTATTGTTACCTAATTTTAAATTAATGATCCATTGGCATTTAAATGTGGAGCTTCACTTAACGCCAATCACCATCTGATGCAAAGAGTGGTTTAATTACTGCGTTAGTTAAGATGATAACGTTTTTTTATACTGTATATTACTAATTACTTCATCTATCTAATTTCTCTGTGCCTCCCTCCAGCTCTGGGATGAACTGATAGCTGCTTGCTCAAGAGAGAAATCAACAAATCCCTCATAGGTTTCTCATGAAAGCTGAATTCATGCAGCCATAAGCTGACAATTCCCACCGACCAGATCGCATCTGAATTTGCATCGTGGGAATGCTGTGAAGATTTGTCAAACAGTGTGTGGAGAAGAGAGAAAAGGAAAGAAGTAGCTGCCATTTTTTTCCACATCTGTGCTGTGACAATGTTTGTCAAACACCAAGGGATTTGGCTGCAATCAATTTATGTATGAGTTTGTGACATTTGAAATGCAAACACACACAAAAGTCAAAGTGCACCAAAGTGTACAATCCCACCTGGGACATTAGTTTGAAAATGTCACAGCTGTAGATATTATTCAGCTCATAATTATAAGAAATCGGACATTTTTCTGTCTAAGTGTGTGTGTGAGGAACACAGCAGCCTTGTCCAGACATGAATACTATTACCATCCATCTCTCTCTCTCTCTCTCTGTGTACGCGCTGCTGGGTTTCATATCCCTGCCTGGTGAATGTAAAGAGGACAGAGACTCTATAGCAGATGGTTGTGTGAGCTGATAAGAAGTCAGATTAAAGTAAAAGAGCTTCCTTTCAGTGGTTGGAGCTATCTTAATTAAAGAGTTATGAACTCTCCATAAAACATGAGGCACATTTGTGCATCACTCATTAAGATACCTGCCTAAAGGAACATCCTGAACAGAAGGGACTGTCAAGTCCGTGTGGATGCCAAAAAAATAAAAATAAAAGAAAAATCATGTGATCAGTTACTGAATTGGGTGAATAGCATTTAAATGTAGAGGTAAAACAAAGCTCCAACTTTCCAAAGGTGTCATTCATCACCCTCATTCAGGTAAGTAGGCCACAGTTCAGTCTAGTAAACAGAGCATATAAAGCCTAGTTGGAAGCGCTCGGTCTGAGCTGTAGGTGTTTCTGGCACTGTGTTTACCTCTGTAAGGGAAGTGTGTTTGCCTCTGTGGGAGGATGTGTGCAAAATTCAGTGAAAGCGATTGGCCATGCAGGTGGAGTGTTTTTTTTTTTCCACCTCCTGCCAGAGAATGCCTTTGAGGTCCGGCTGAGGGCTCAAATCACAAAGCAAAGTGCCCGTCTGGCTTTCGCCACGGTGGCACTGCTACAGAAATAGATTATTTTGAGATGATGGGATGGTAAATAAAAAGTGAACTTCTAGTATAAGGACCCCAATGTCCAAGGCTCTATTACTAACTGAACAAAGTGCCCCAGGATCACAGGGCTCCAAGTTCACATCATGCTAGTTAGTTTTGATATATTGATTAATTTCATATTTGTTAGGACAGTTGAACATGGCATGGGCTTGTGTCTTGTAGAAGGGTGCTGTGTCAAAATGTAATTTTAAGAGCTTTATCATTTTAGTCTTTATTGTGCTTTCATGATGTCTATTCCTTTTTTTTGGGGGGGGGGGCATTTATGTCTTTGCAAGATGACAGGAAATGAGGGATGAGAGAGAGAGAGAGAGAGAGAGAGAGAGAGAGAGAGAGAGAGAGAGAGAGAGAGAGAGAAGGTCCTTGGTCAGACTTCAGCCAGGGACATTGTGGTTCATTGGTGCGTCCATTATGCATATTCCATAATAAATTTGTGATGATCAAAAATACTACATTTTAATCATTACACCAGCATGGGAGTAGGCCTATGTTTGCACTGGACTTATTGGAAACTTGGTGGTGGCAGGATATATATAAACACTGGCCCTCGTGCAAGAGCCTTTTCTGTATTCTTATCCTAAACCTCTGTTACCTTTTTCTGTGAGGTTTGCCTGTATGGCTGCTCTCACAACAGTAACACACTACTTAGTAACATGCTCTACCAAGTCCTACCTCCTCCGCCCATGGGCCCACCACCTGGGAGGAAGGTGCTGCCCAGAGTGGGGCTCAAACCCACGACCCCGAGAGATTGAGTGCTCTACCATCTGAGCTAACCAGGCGGTGCTTGCAAATCTTACTCAGCAAAAAATTAGAGTACAAGAAAACTGACCAGTGTCTCAAATGCTCTTAAAACCTCTGGTATGTGTCACTTAAGAACACTTCTGTTTATACAAGTGGTTCTTAGATGAGGTCCAGAGGGCGGTGAGGCAAAAATAAGATGTGGGCCCCGATCAGATTGTTTTTCTGCTGTCATTTAGTTTGTGATAATTTTATTAAATGCAATTTTCTTTTACAGATATTGTTTGTGTAATTGTATCACTAGTGGGAATATTAAAAATATTAAAATTTGGTTTGGATACACTCCGTCAAGAAAATCCAGGATCCACCTGAACATAGTCTTCACCATTTCAGTTTTAAACTGTGCTTTAGTGCTGTATATTACCAAAACTACTGCAATATAATTGCCATACAAACTGGGGCCATCTGCAGCTACTGAGTAGTTGCCTGCCTGAGTGGTAATCCAGCCTTGGCAGGTCAGCATATTTTTGACAGAGCCCCCCCAATACTTCTACAAAGTATTATTATATTACATGTTTACCCTTTGAATATACTACACTCCTTTATCTAAGCTGAGTTAGGTGCTGCAGTAAATTGCACCTTCTCAAATAAAACCGTAAAGTAATAGGTGACATCTTAACATCATACTCTGTAAATCACGTCTGCTTTTAACACAGATGGTTTAATGTGTGTAATTAGCACTGAGACCTTGTGTTTGACACAGCACTGCGGGATCAGTTCCTCTGCTGAGGGTGCGGAAATGAAGCAGCGCAGCAGAGAGAAGTGTCAGCACTAATGGGGCTCAAGGCGAAAACGGTCAGACGTTTCTACCGCACTAAAAACTGTTTTATTGTGACCAGAGAGCAGTGATGCTGGAAAATAATCCGCACTGATAAATGAACTGTGAGGAAAATACCAAGTCCCTGACTTTGGTCACCAGGGCGCATTTTTTACGCACGGACTGACACCGGCCTGTGCGTAACGGAGAGATTATCACCTACCCACTGCGGCTCTAACAGCTTTCTCTTCTCTTCCACGCCACACATAAGTCACTTCAGCGTCCCCATGACCAGCGTCTCGGAGTTGAACTCAAACTGATTGCTGGAGGATGCAGACTTCCCCGATGAGTAGAGGCTGGGTGGCCGCTGCTTAAACGAGGACGTGTACCTGTAGAAGCTCCTGTGCCTGTTCTTCAGGTATTCCCTGTAGTTCTTGGTGAGGAGCGTGTAGAGGAAAGGGTTGATGCAACTGTTGCTGTAAGTGAGGCTCGCCACCAGGTAGTTGATGCAGGTGTGTGTCTGCGAGGCCAGACTCAGCGGCTTGGCGTGGTACAGAGGCAGCAGCTGCCAGATCCAGAACGGCAGGAAACAAGCCCAGAAGACCAGCACGATGGTGAAGATCATTATCAGCACCTTCTGCTTAGGTGATCGCTTGCTGCCTTTGCTGATCACAGAGTTGCGCTGGGACTCTAAGTAAGTGCGGGCTAACTTGACGTACAGGTAACCGATAATGAGCCCCGGTGCCATGATGCTGGTGCCAAACAAGACGGTCACGTACACTTTGTAAGCCATGGGCGCCCAGGTGGGCGCGCACATCCTCTTCACACCCCCGTCCGGCGTGTTCTTAGTGGTCTGGGCGACCATTATCATCATGGGCACCGTGAGGAACAGAGAGAGCAGCCATACACCCCACGCCAGAGCTTTGCGGTAACTCTTGGAGCGTCTCACCGTGTCCAGCGGCTTGGTGACGGCAAGATAGCGCTCCGTGCACATGACAGTGAGGGTGAAGATGCTGGCGTGCATGGTGAGGAGGTCCAGGCTGAGCAGGATGCGGCAGCCCACATCCCCGAAGTACCAGTCCTTTAGGAAGTAGGTGGACACCACGAAGGGGATGGTGGAAAGGTAGAGCAGGTCCGCCAGAGCCAGGTTGATGATGGAGATGTACATGGAAGTGGCGAAGCGGATCGAGTGACACATCACCACCAGTGTGTACACATTCCCCGACACTCCGATTATATAGACAACGGAGAGAAGCGTCCCGAAAGTAGAGGTGATAACGAGTTCATGATCCACAGTCCCGGAGCCGCCGCCACCGCCGACCCGCGGCGGACCCGTGTTTAAATTGATAGACTTGTTATTCATCTCTCGCCCCGACGATCTCCTCTCCTGGTGTTTTTGTCTTGGCTCCGTGCTCCTGGACTCCGCTGGAGAAGTTTGGAAAGATGCGCACCGGCGCAGGTTGTGTCTTCCTTATCCTCCTCTCCTCCTCGCTGCCCGCTGCTCTTTGCTCCTGACGTCAGCGCCGTAACACTCACACTGGAGACCTTATATCAAAAATGTATAAGATGTTCAAACGTCTCATGGGTGCAACTGTAAACACTGTGCATCCCTTCAAATGGAGGAGAGACGGTTCGTGGCACAGTGTAGGAGAGAGGAGAGGAGAGGATGCTCTCCTCTGAGATGCAGGGATGAATGATTCAGATGTTTTATTAAAAGTTTGGCAACACTGACCATACACCTGATGCTGCAGCAGGACATAGTGTATTAAAATGAACCGAGGATGGGTTAGTTAAAACCACAAAGAGCGAATTTTACGCACAGACTTTTTTTTGCATTGATTATTATAAAAAGCGCGTTTTATCCCCCAGTTAATCTCCGATGTGCCATTTCTGTGCCATTTTCTCGCTGCAAACGAGTCTGATAAGGACGAGCATGGATAATTCATCTTTCCTCTCGCGCTGACTACATGTGCACACGCGCTACAAAATGCGAGGGCTCGCACACCGAGAGCTTCTGTTGCTGTAGCAGAGATCCAATTAATGTGCTTCCATGTGCTCACAGGCCAGTCCGCTCCTCAGCATGATAGCAATATGAATGACTACTCCAGCCATTGTCATGGAGTTGTGAAAGAGGTTCGTCTAAAATGATCAAAGATGATCATCATCTGATGCAGAGAAGCTGAAATGTCAGGGAATAATTTCAGACCGCGTTGGACAAAATCTCACTTTGCTCAGTTTCTTTTACAGAAATATTCATGAATTCTCCCGCTTCAGTTCAGACAGCCAGTTCAATAAAGGCAGCGAGCTCAGTTGTTCTTCATCTTCAAGGACAACACTTTTGTATGAGAAATAAATGAAGAAAAACAGCTACTTTCCAATCAGATAAATTATTTGTTGCCCAGATTTATTTGTTTGGAATTTTAAGCATCACTGCTTCCAATAGGAAGCAGACTCATGTGTTCATTTAGTGTTTCCAAACAGACAACACATACATTACGTCCCCAATATTATTCATAAAGTTTTCCTTTTATTGTCATTTTTTTTCCAATTCATTGTTGGACTTGCAGCTCTCTTGCAGCCTCTCTTATCTTCCCAAATCGATGAATATGTTCTGAGCCACCGATCAGGAGCCAATAATCTTCCCCAGACAGTGTAGGTGTCCTCTGGCTCATCCATCCATGGGTGATTGATCTCTGAGACTGACTCTGGTACTATACCATCCATCCTGAAAGCTGAAAGAGACTCTCTGGCACTCTGTGCGAAGAGTGTGTGCATCAGTCACAGTTTTAGTTTCGGCTCATGGAGCAGAGCAGCACTGGAGCCAGAAATATCCCAGTCATTAGTTGGGCCATGTTGGACTGAAAGTGCAGTGGAAAAGACATGTGGGTTAAGAGAGGTGACAGTTAAAACTGACACCCTGTATAGTCTGTTACTGTAATGTCTGTTTTCAGTTGCTTGTCACATCCTCCACCCTCCGTCCCACATGTGCTCACCCACAACCCCATATCCCACTGACTGAATCAGATGCCACAGGACGCGGTTTCCAGTATGAAACCGAACACCCTGCCTGTGCTGTTACAGCAGGTACCTCGCAGGAACACTTGAACTTCCTTTGATTTCGTGTGGCTCCGTACCTCTTTACAGGCAGATTCTTACTGATGATGAGACTCGGATAAATTTGAATTTTTGAAAAAGCAGATTGTGAAAAGACAAAAAGGTCTGACTGATCCTGCCTTATGTGTTACATCATGCTGTCCTTCAAATCCTGCTGTTGATATGAGAGGTTCAAGCTGCAGATGAGCAGGAGCATTGTGACAAACACAATACAATAGAGGTCTGAATGTGGAGTGTTGGTGGAGTCTTAAAAGGCTGTCGTTGAAAATATAGTGCTTTACACTTTTTTATTTTGGAGCAGTTGTAAAGCTGGGTTGCTGAGGAAATATGGAATATGCAGAGGTGATATGTACTGATCTAATGTACTAATCTTCTTTTAAACAAATATATTTATGTTCATATTCAGCTTTTATCATCAGTATGGATTTCATGTGTCCTTGAGGTCTAACAAAGATGTTGAATGTATTTCATTTCACATAAAACATGAATGTACTTTAAAGCTGCACTAATGCAGATTCTATAGTAACATCTGCGTGTAATGATAGAGTGGTTGCTCGTAGTGATGAATCAGTGACAGTTGTTTTTAGTTTAAAATCTCAGTTTGTTGTATCCTTCTTCTTCTTTTCCACCTTTGCTCACACACACACACACACACACGTTTCATTCCACGTTGCCGCCACCAACTGTCAGTTACTGGATTGGCATTAAACTGTTGGCGGTAATGAGACTGAGTCACCTGCATGCTTGTGTGAATGACCATCCTTGTGTGGACCTGCTCATTAAAATATCACTCTGTAGCTCAGTGAGTAGGAAAAAAAAAAACTACCTTTGTTCCACAGACCTCTGATTCACTGCCCACGTCTTTTGATTTTTCTGTGTGCTCACTGATGACTGATTCGTGGCGGGCACTTTCTTAGCTTTGAGGGCGGGATTACGAATAGGACATCATCTCAGTGTTCGATATTTACAGAAACAACCTGCCATGAAACTGGTGATAAGCTCGGATGAAACCGATGCAGCTGTGCAGGTTGTTGTGAGTTGACTTAGAGATTTCAGGTGCAACAAATTAATGCGAAGATGTGACAGTTAAAGCTGAAATTGTTTCATCACTTTTAAAAAATTCTCACCAATCCCGGGGCTTCATGAATCTACTTGTGTGAGTGTACAGTGAGTTGTGAGTGTAGAAAACGTTGAGCAAAATTAGAGAAAAGAGTTTCTGCTGTGTTCTGAGATTATTTGTTGCTAACTTGCTACAGTTTACCAAAGAGTCACTACAGCAGCAGCACAAACCATCAAGTGGTCAAATGTTTGCCCAAACTGTATGAGGTGAAATTTCACTGTGCCTTCTGGACACACCTTTGCACCTTTCACTGCAGATTAGTTAGGGCGAAAACAACAACCCCCCTTGAAGAGAAAATAGCTAGCATGATAAAAGCGAGTCACAAATCCCGCAGTGCAGGAAGGAAGCAGAGTGCTGTAGGTCCCACGGGGACAAGTACTGTGTTTTACACATTATGTCACTGTAGCTAAAGCAAAGAGATCATGTGGATTTTCCCATGTATGGACTTGATACGCAGAGGACTGACTGCACATTAAATAGGATTTGAATGGAATGAGGCCCACAAATCATGGGAATCAGGGTGACAGGTCAAAAGAAGAAAGGGAGGGAAAGTGATGGGCGAAGAGTGCAGACAAGAAAGCATCAGCCAAGTAGAAAGAAATGGTATTTTTCTGCTGAAGAAAAAAAAAATAGTCACCTCTGTCTGCACAGTATGAGGAGACGAGGATTTCTGTGTACAGAACGTCTTCAAGCAGAGATGGCTTTGTGCAGTCAAGGCCAGGCTCTATTTTCGGGCGCTATAAGCTTGAGAAGTCTTATGCAAGAAGTGAAACATTCTGCAAGTCACACTTAGAGACAAGGGAGGGAGGGGGTATAAATCACTGTTGTGTAATTATGGAAAAATAGTTTCACTGTACAATAAGAAAGTTTCTACGCTGAGATTGTTGTCACAGTACCGTCAGCCGATTGACGGGGAACAGGAAATGACTTCACGTCTGATGCGTCCTCTGAACTGGCAACTTGAAACATTTGCCGTTGGACTGTGCAAAGCAGACTCAGTGTTCAGCAGCAGCTGCCACAGATGGAAAAGAGATGAGCTGTTTGATGCATTATTTACGAGATGCTTTATATCTGGATTGTGAGATAACTCACCAGCATGTGGAAAGGTCTGACTCATTAGTTGAATGGCATTTTTTTTTTTTTCATTTGAACTTATTTAATATGGTCTTGAACAGCTTTGCTACTCTATATTATCTATACTGTACAGAGCATTATGCCAAGAGCGGTTTCCATGTTGTGAAGTGATCTGTCAGCGGGCTGAAGATGTCTGGATAGATTAAAGAGGTCTTCTGTTTATCTTAATCAGAGTGTATATTCTTCTTATTCCCTCAGATTGCATGTGAATGTGGTTATAATCATGCAAGCATCTAATTTTGTTAAGAAAAGAGGATTCATTGCATATTTTCGGATCATAAAAACTTAGTGTTGAGACTCTGGATTCTCGTGTTGCATAACTCCAGATTTACTGTATCCTAAATGAAGTGCATGTATGCATCTTATCCTGTTTATTCTTGGTTCATATTGACTCTACATGCTTAGTTTCCATAGTGATATTCAGAGTATTTTTGTCTAATTGTGTACACAGGAATGCATGTAAACAGCTTATCCCTCCCAAAAAAGCAGGAACCTCTGCTGATGATTGAAAAGCAGAGGCATGGCCTGGGGTTGCAGCTGGTTTTAGCAGATCCGGGTTTACACTGTGGAGATGTTGACTCTTGTGTTTAGCTGAATGCACAAATCAATGCTTGTCGCCTGTAAGCACCAGGAAACTAGTGAACTAGCTGTTTCCCCCTGCTTGTATGCATGTATATTTCACCCGTGCAGTCAAACACATACCTGAGCATCCTTGTTTCCTGCTATAGCACAAGAAACATTCAAAAATGAGACCTGCTTTACTCCAGCTAATAAACAACCGAGCCAGTCAGAGCTTTTTAGCCAGGATAAATACTGGGTAACCTGTGCACGATGCAGTTTTATAGGCTGTAAGTTGACTTATCGCGTAAAGCTAATTTTAGACCCAGCACAAGAATGGAAAAACATAAGTAGGCATGAACAGATGCTCCAGTTTAATATTTAGTGCACAGGCCTGAGAGTGGTATTGATCTCCTGAATGAAACCTGCCAACAAAACTATTCTACACCTGACTGTCTTTGCACCTCTGTATTTCATCCACTTGCTCAAAATACCTGTGAAATAGCTGAATACTTGAGTTGAACACCGCAGGTATTCGTGCTTGTCGTTTGATCCTGTCAGTGTTCCCCTCCTCTTGATGCTGATCTCTTTGACAAACTGAAAGGACTGACCTTTTTTTTTTCCTCCTGCTTGTTCTAATTTCCTGTCTTTGTTTCCATGGAGTCTCTACTGTCCTCACTGTACTCTCCTCACTTAACATCTTGATCACACATCTCCACCTATAGTTTTCTATGCTGCCTGTCTTTGTGTGTTTATTTTTCTTTGTTATGTTGTAGTATTAGTCTGCTTCTTTCTATCATAACAGCCTTTTCAGTGGCTCATTCCGTTGTTTGACTCCGACGACACTAAGCCTGCTCAACTCTTCCTCCCTTGTCAGCTTCCTGACTGACCATTCTCTAGATACACCACGTCAATTCTCGTGCCTCTGGTTTGGTTCCAGCTGTTAGGTTTAATCTGACTAATTTAGATTGTTTCTCCAGAAACAAGGGTGCAGATCAATGCATGGCTAATGCAACTGCTGACTCAAGCAACTCTTCATTCCTTGAAGTACTTTTTGCTTTCTCAGAGCAAGTACTTTCTGCTAACTGAACACTCTGCTGGCCTCCATTACCATGCTCCACATAATTTCCACCACAGTGAAAGTGGAAAATTGAAATACCTCAAAATTGTAATTTCACACTAAATTTCACTTTAAGAGCAACGTTCTATTCCATTCAGTGTCCTGAATCCACAATCTGTGATCATAGATATTAATGTAGATGAATGGCAAATATCCACTGAGCTATTGTTGGAGATGTCAGTTTATACCTAATACCTGTATGTTGATGACAAAAATCCAAACAGTTCCACAAAGACAATGTACAACAAAAAGTACAACTGACTGACACTTCTGGACTATGCTGTTTCCTTGAACATTGGGGGAAGTCTTGAAACACTACGTGTCCAAACAGACCCACTACTTCCAGTTTGTTTCTCACCGTCCATTTGAACATACATTTGGCCTGAATATGGCCTTGGAAAAGGCAGAGGGAAAATATTGACATACACTGAAGCTAGACTCAGGGAATATAAACACATCCAATTCAGAAGTCATCGCATGGTGACTGTGAAGCATACAAATGTCTGTATATAAAGTTACATTTTTCACCTTTTATTGTTTACAACATAGAATCACAGTGAAATTAGGATTTTAATAAGAAACACAGGGAAGGTGAGAACGAATCCCTACTAATCCCTATTATTATTATTATTATTATTATTCAGTTCTCTTACAGTGACACATAAATCATCACCAGTGCAGCAAATTGCCTTTAGCAGTTGCGTAACATCTCTTAAAACCTCTTGAATGGAGATCACCTGTATGTGATAAGTGATTCTGGTTGATCATAAGACACATTTTCTTACTAACTCTGGTGATATCTAACTATGTGATTATGTTTAGGTTTTACATGCCAGTGTTTTGAGATATCTTCCTCAGACTTCCGTTGCCACCCAAATACAGTGGTGGTTAATGGAATTTCATTTATGCTGCTCAATTCAAAAACATTTGAACGGCAATCTGTCTTTCCACAGTGTCCCAGTTCCTCAGGATAATGCATGGATGTCACTGTCAGCAGTCTTTAACAGGAAGTTTCAGTAAGTCTGACAGAAGCTCTTTGGATAAGCAGCAAAGGGAAAGCCACTGGTGAAAAATAATTCACGAGACATCTGGGCTAGGGTTTGCCAGAAGGCATGTGGGAGACTTTGAGACGAAGTCTCCCACATGCCTTCGTATGGTGACAGTAAAGTTACCATAACCCACCATCCCTAGCATTGCCACTGCTGGTGGCAGCATCATACTGTGGGGATGTTTGTCTGCTGCAGGTCCTGGAAACCTTGTGAAGAGGTGTGGAGGGGAACATGAATGTAGCAAAACCCAGAGAAATCCTGGAGGAAAACCTGCTGCAATCTGTAAAAGCCACTCGGGAGAGGATTTGTCTTTTAAGCAAGACAACAGCCGTGAACTTAAAGCTAAATCTGCACAAGTAATGGCTTCATAAAAATCAATGGTAATGTGCTGAAGTGAACAAGTTAGAGTCCAGTGGGTGGACCTGAAAATTGTTTTTTTTTTTACCTTTTAACATCCACATCTGCCTGTGGGACTGTAGCACTGTAATCTGTAACTTTCACTGACTGATAATGCTGTGAACAGCTGCATGAATATAAACATGCATGTATTGATAAATTAGACTTGTCTTCTTTGCCATTGTTGTCATTTAGAAAAAGAACTGTCATAACAATAATTCAGGTAGAATACGTGGCAGAGTGTACAACTAAAATTGTTCAAATTTATTGTCTCTCTACGTGCGAAGCAGTTACTGCAGGGGCTCAGTGTTGCTGCTTCTCCCAAATACTGACCTGAAGGGAGAGAGTATTTATGAACAGGACTTATTCCAGATCAAGATGTAGAAATTCATATTCACCTTGACATCACTGATCACTGCCAAACAAGACTAAGAGTCGCCAGCCTCGCTCGCAGCTCTGCAGGGCCAAATTTAAACTCTGAAGCGTGCAAGTTAAGTGCACAGGTATTGAGAAAAGCCTATTATGACCTCGCAAGGCCACAGATACACTTGACAGACACAATATCTCAAGTAGGTTGTATAGTGGAGGGTTCACAGTGCTGTCCTTCGCTCAGACATCAACACAAACTCTACAGGTTGACCTCTTCATATCCAAGCGGGCGCAGCTGATTCTCAGCGGACGTTATCCAGACTTTAATCTCATAGTGAGAACTCAGTTTACCATATGGAGTCTGGCATTGTGAGACTATCTGTGATGTGAACACTGAATACACTGTGGATTTCTGAATGATAGATACACTCTGTCCTCAGGTCTTCTGTGTCCCAGTCACTTACAGCCTGTGGGCAACCAGAAGGGACAGTTGTGCTCCTCTGTCCCCTGAGGGACTCCTCTCTATGCTTTATTTGTTAACTGGCTTATGTTGCTGGACATACTTCTCCAAGGAATCATTTCTGTTCACTGGAATGGAAGAGGTGACTGCTGAGCTCGAAGCGAATGGGAAATGACTTTAAAAAAACACCAATATCAACAGGCCGCTTTTAAAGGAAAACAATTCAATACTCGTCAGGAAAATCGATTATATCATAAATCACTCATCATAAATGAATGAAATTAAAAGGATTTCTGTGGCATATTGATGATGCACTTATGTAAGACTGTTTTTTTTTTGGGTTCCTCTTGAGAAATCTATATAACCTTTCTTATTCAGTCAGCTAAGGTTTGGTAGTAAAGTGTGGAGCAGCTATTCTGTGTGTTCATGGCCACATGTTGATGGAAATCTGTGATTTGACTAAAACATTTCTACCTCATCGACATAAATATAAAATGTATCTGAATGTTAAGACCGCCTTTACTTCTGAACTGCTAGTCTGCTCTTTTTCCCTTCACTTCTGTGTCAGTGAAAAACATGAAGCATTTCCACAGCCCCTCGGTCGCTTACCAAAACAGAATAATGTTTTGGACTCTGAGCATTTCAAATTGAAGCAAAGAGCATTATCAGTCCTCTTCAGGCTTTCTATTATGAACAGTGAGAATTTTTGGGGGGGGTGGATCAGTGATGGAATGGAATAAATTATACAACACCTCTTGGTTTGAGTGAGAAGCAGTGAACCTGTCATCCTGTCTGAAAGATGCAGACACCTCTCAGGTCAATCAGTAAGATTCTGCATTATCCCTCCGTGTAGAGCTTCAGTTTTGAGCTGTCAAATCCACTTTTTCTTTTTTCCCCAACAGAAGAGCTTTGCTCTGAATGTCTCAGCAACCTCCCTCTGACTGAACCTGTGATTTCATTTCATTTCAGTTAAGAGCTGAGTGCACATGAAACTTAAGACTCAAGTCATTCAGTCAGAATAAACCACTTATCTGAATAAACTGCTCATCTCAGCCTTCATTCATGTAAATGGGATGGACAAAATATTAGTAACACCTCTCAGAAATTACAGACCATTAGACCATTAAAATAATAAAAGCCACTATCTATGATGTGTTAAGGTTGATCCAACCTTACAAAGTGCCCCCCCCCAAAAAAAAAAATCTCAGATTTATGACTTTATAATCTTAGGGAATATCCAAGTCTTTTTTTCCTCATAATTTATGACTTTAATATCAGTAATTCTGTGTTTTTCTCAGAATATTACCCGCCTCCCTGTGTGCTGTTTTTATTTTTATTTTTTTTTTACCTAAATGGCTGTGTATGTCAGCCCGTCTGGCACCAACAGTCATGCCACAGTCAAAGTCACTGACATCAGATTTTTTCCTTCACTCTGATGTTTGATGTGAACATCAAGTGAAGCTCCTGACCTGTATCTGCTCTGCTGCCACATGATTGGTTTAAAGAATAATACCATTAATAACCAGGTCTTCCTATAGAGCTCTGTGAGTATACATACTCCACCTGAGGATGTAGTTTTCTGTCCTGTCACACATCCTGTTTTACATGAAGCAACTTTTCATAACTCTGTCACCGAGATCTTAAAACAATGCTCTCCAGATGTCTTTCAGTTTCTGAGAATCATCTGCCATCCAGTCATCATCACTGTCTGATCTAGAATACAAAACACATACAGCCATGACATTAACATTATGAAAGTGAGCCTTCACCCAGAATTCATGGATTTGCCCACAGGTCACGTGTGACACGCAGGTTGAACTCAGCCCGTTTCAGCCAGCTGACCCATCTCCCTACAACCAATGGGGTGAGTTGTCACTAGTCCCCCGGAAATAAATACCTGTGGTTGAGCACCTTGCTCTTCCTTTTTCCCCCTCTGCAGCATGGTGGCCCTGCTCCTTCTTGTCCAGGTGCGTGTTGTACACCAAGCTTTAACGTGCCACCATTGTTGTGTATTCTCTGCATTAAGCCTCTAACTTTCCTCCAGACCTGCGTCCCTGTGTGCGCCGCTGCTCCCGGCGCGTCCCTCATTAAACGACTCATTGAAACTCCCGGTGTGAAAGTCCGCTCGGTCCTGAGCGTCATCCCAGGACTAAACGAGCGTCGTGTGCAGCCAAGGTACCTTTTTTTTTCCTGTTATTGATGCTGGATGATTTAACGCAAATGTAAATAACTGGGCCAACATGAATGACTCTTCGTGACCCTGCAGAACAAAGTCTGTTTTTCCCCCCGGTGAGACAGGAGACTGTTAAAGTTTATGTGATATTACCTTTTATTCTTTGGGTTATTGTATTTCAGCCTGTGTTTTATTACGCTCTGCTGAAGCAGCATAGCGGCTGGTTCTTTTTTCATTTGATTCATATGTACATGCCTTTATCTGTCAGTGTCTTTTGTTTTAAAACACGTGTTTTTATTTTGTTGTGCGGATTATTCCTTTACCGCTGCCTCCTAGTTTCAGGGTTCCTCTGTCTCAAAGTTAAGGCGCATCCTGTTTTAGGTATTTAAGATTGATTGAATGTTTTGTGTGTTTTAAAACACTTGGTTTTAGATCCTGTTTATTGTGTTTTAAAATAGATTTTGATTTTTCTTTCATTTCTAAGTCCTTTTTTAAGTAATCAAATTATTTAAGTACATCAATGGAGCATGAATCTAATGCATAGTAATATATTTTCCATAAATAAAAGGCTGTTTTTCACTGCTAAGGTCTGGATTGAAGGACCTAAGCATCTGATGAGTGCTGACCCGATCAGTGCTGCTATTTTTCCTCTGTGTAGTTGAGACTTCACATTATAACGTGGTGGACAGGCAGTGTAACAAAGGGAAAGGAGCTGAGACTCATGTTGAACCATGGAAAAACTCCTTTAGTGAGAAACAGCCAACCTGTATATACAAAGGTAAAGTGAGGATCAGGTGTTGAAATTTGTCTATTCACACAAATAAATACTTATGAAGAGGATATTTTTGTATAATTAGAAAATATGTTTTGAAAATGAAGATATTTATACATTTTCAGTAAATTGTGCTTGGCTCAGTCTGCAGAGAAATTTGCCTCAGGGCAGCAAAAGGCACTTGGTGAACTGTAGATAAACCGTTTCGCTGCGTAGTACTTTTGTTTTGGATTATGTTCACTTCAAAGATGCTTTTATTTTCTGGTCATGTCCTTTCCTTCTTAAAACAGCCAGCAGTAATTGCTGCATTTATCTCAGTTTTCAGTCCCGCATTTGTACAGAGAGCTGAAGTGTACTTCTTTAAAGCACTCTTATTGTGCATTTATTTGCTTTGTGGTCTAAAGGAGTAAATGTAAGATTTGGGATGTTTGAGGCATGTGGTTGGTGAAAACTAGGAGATGGTGGTGATGTGGACAGTTACTGGTCACATTTGATTAAAGCTGTCAAATGCAGTTGGGGTGTATCTTTTCATATGATCACTCGTATTTTTCCTCTCCTTATGTTGTAGCCACATGTTTGAAGAATGCAGAGACTTTGGGTCAGTCAGTCAACATTTGCATTACACTGCGCCTCAACATGAAAGTAGTGAACTTCCCTACACCAACCTTCAGGGTCTCTGTCGTCCATCATGAAGCTGACACGGCGGTGTGTGGAATGCCTAATGGAGCGTATCATGTCCCGGAATCTGTCAAAGTCATTTCCCCCTCAAAGTGTATCAGAGATTCATCAGCTGAACAACAGGATCTTGATAAAAAATAAAATAAAATCACTCACTGTAGAAGCTGAGTTCTTACGCAAGTCTGTGTTTTGTTGTCCGGGAGATAGAGTGAGGCAAGACACAACACACAGCACCAAAAATATGCAGCCAGAAGCAGATGATGTGGCCTTGGCTGCTGAATCCACATTTGTGGAAATACTGAAACACCATGTTCTCCATGTGTGATATGTGTGCGTGTTATGTGTACTTTAGTAAAATTTGTAGATGTTCTGTTTTGTTGTACAGTGAAAGAGATTAACTTCAATTTAGTTTATAAGAAATAAAATTGTAATATTTGAAAAATGTGAGCTGAATTGAGTGATTGTTCTATCTCTCTTTTGAAAATATTAGTCTCCATATTGATATGGCTGTTTAAACTAGTTATTATAACTATGACAGTGAAGGTCCTCTAACCTTTTTTTTTCACCTAAACCTAACCAAACCTTTGCCATAACACTGTTAAGTAACAGTTTGTCTGTGGTATAATCTTCTACTGTCATATTGGCACTAATTCAGGAAACGCCCTATGTCTGAAGGTAGGGACAAATGCTCTATATGGCTGTTTAGGTTGGAGGACTTGGTGGAAATTTTCTCCCTGAGAGCATAAGTCAACAAAGTTTTCTGTCTTCTCGGTTTGATTCTGCGTTGCGTGGTGCGCAGCTCGTGTGAATTAAGAGTTGGTTCCCGCTCTGCTCATAGATTTTTACATTGTGATGAGGTCATGCAAATAAAAATAAAAATTCTTGGCTTGGGAAAAGTGTTACAAATATAAAACCATAATACAAAGAGTATTAATATACCTTGTCTGCAGCTCGAGGTGTCCTGTCAACAGTTTTACAGATGTGGGTTTGTTTACATTTCCAAAGAATGTGGTTGAGGTCTAATTTATTTGATTGAACCCCTCTCATAACTACATCGCAGCCCACAGATTCCATTTCATTTGGAAATAGGTCACATTACTGAAGCAAACTGCTGTTTCAGTGTGAGTGTCGATGTCTGAATTCTCAATTTACTACTAAATATAAAGTTGTTGAAGAGGGGAAAAAATGAATGAGTGAACGAGGGAGTAGTTTTAGACGCAGCTTGTGTCACATTAGTAGCACATGGCAGAAATTACAGTGCATAAAGTACATCTGGAGAAGTGAAATCTACAGAAACACGGAGTAAAAACATAAAACTACCTGTAATGTCACTCAGCTGTGACCTTTATTGAGACAAAATTCCAGATCAGTCAGGGCTTGTTAGTCATTAAACACTGGCTTAGCCTCTCCAGCAGGAATTACTCTATACATTATTTATGCCTATTTCTCACCTAGCGACAGGGATGGGATGTTGTTTGATGTTGATGCCCAAAGCCACGATTAGAGAAGAGAAGCGCTCCTGATGGCGTTTGCGTAGCTTGATCCGGTTCAGAAGTTGCAGGTTAACAGGTAGCCATGCACGTCTGTGTTGCCATCGGATATTTGGCTGCCAACATGTGAACATATGTTGCTAAATAAGGCGCAAAGTAGTTTTTACTCCACCTGGTTACCAGAATGTCCACGTGTGTGATTTTACACATCAATGCATCTTTGTAAGTAATTACATGTTGACTAAAACAGCCCTAGTCTTTTACATCCTCACAGGGAACCGTTTGTGTCTAACAGAGAAAATAAATGTTTTTATGTATAATTCTATTTTAGTGCATGTGATGAGGAAAAAAAACTGTATATAACCTAAGTGTTGTAGGAAAATGTTTGTTTTGTGTGCATCCTCTGTATAAAATGGTGGAATGTCTACGTTTGTGAAATGATTATTACTATAATTAACATACGACAGTGAGAACCTGGCTGCTCCTGGGAGCTCAGTGATGGACGTTTGCCTCCCTGTCCTCCTTTCTTCATATCACCCTAATTACCTCATCAGTCATATGATGTTATCATCATCATAGCGCCCTGACGGATCAATAGTCTGGATTAAAATAAGACACAGACTGCAGATGTACTGTACTCTGTTATTATGAAGTCGCAGTTACAGTACGTGCCATCTGTTTTATCCCTACAACTACAGTATTCATCTCAGTCTAATTTGACCTTATGAAATAGTAGACATGAGAAACATTAAGAAGTCGGATTTATCATGTAATGAGGCTTACGTAATGTATTTGCTTATGCAGACAGCTTATTAGCTATTCCGAGGTGGATACGGATGGTTAAGCATCACCAGAAAGGCATGAACATGGCAACAACCACACAGTAACTCTGAGCATTAGTAGTGTGCAGGTGTGGCCCCACAGGGAACAGTCGTGCACAGTGATGACCTGTCTGTTGTCTTTCTCAGGGATGAGGTCAAACCGAGGTTATGAGCTAAATTGTCAGGAGAGAAGAGTGTACAGATTGTTCAGATTCAAAGCACACAGTGCTTTATTCGTGTATGTGTGTTTGCTGGTGTTTACTTGAGCTAAATAAAAGGAACAGCTGGAAAAAAAAGTAAATTGTTTGTTACCGTTTTGTTGAGTAGTTCTGCAAATTATGGGGAAAGATTTGTAAATTGGCAATTTCTTCTTTCTAGTCACCTTATTATTGTGTCTCACTCCTCATTGCGTCATAAAAAGTTTTTTTTCCAAGCACATACATTTTATTTTGTAGATAACAACAAGCAAACACATTTATTGAGCACAAAATAGTCTGTTTGCTCAAATTAAAACATTTTCTGTGAGATAATATTCCTTCCACATAATATAATTTATGAGCTGGCAGAAAGTCTTATTATGCTGACAATGTCTCCTCTGTGTAAGTGTGTGTGTGTGTGTCTGTTAGTTTAAGGACTTGTTTTTGTGTGAAGAAAAGAAGACAAAGGCCTTTTTTGAGTTCAGTAATTGCTACGTATGACAGGACATTATAATAAACCTCTTCCTCCTCTCAAGTAATGAACTTCTGAAGGCGAAGTACATTAACCTGGGCTGCATTTAGACTCAATTTTGCATGTCATTACTTTGATTACAATGGATGGCAAAATGATTGACAAAAGCCTGGGTTCTGAACAACAGGTCTTGTCCATAACCATCAATTTACTGTCACCATGCTTCACATTCAATAAATACTCATTCATCAGCTCTAACCTATATGGGTAGCAGTAATTAGTCTTGCAAATTACAGTAGCATGTGACGGATACCGGCTGCTTGCTTTTTAATGACCTTGACATTAATTTAATCATTGAGCCAGCTATATAATTTATCTGCAGTGCTGCATCGGCTGTGATGATCTATGTATTGGAAAAAAAAAATATATGTATATAATTTTATTTATTATGATAAATCCTCCCTCATTCATGCTGTTATAAGTGGCATACTCTTATTTGTGAATGCAGAATTGCCAAGATAATAATGCGAGCTTTACACAATTCTCAAGTTCCGTGCCTGGATTTCATGCATCAGAAGAAACCTCATGAATCTTAAAAACCGTGCAAATAAGACGGATGCAACCAGCTTGTTGTTCTTCTCGGGTGATTGGAAAGTCAGAAATGAGAACAATCACTTTATATTCAATCTGATTTTTTTTTTTTTTTCTAATTGAAATCCTGGATCAGTTATCGAATGGTACGAATCTAATCCATGTTTTAGAGAGCGGAGGGCCAAAGTCTGCTTGAGGAATTGTACATTTAGTGGACTTTATTCTGTTTGGAAGTTAAAATCTTGAGCTGACAGCCAGTCTACACCCAAAGTGCTGAGGAAAAAAAAAAAAAGATAACTCTTCATGAGTACTTTGTGTCCATGTGCTGTTCTCTGTGTTCCCGTCCATCAGTCCTGTTGTATTGAGTGTAGCGTCATTACCATTCCCTTCGTGTTTCCACTTCCTCTCCATAGTTATCTCCTTGAGGGAGGGGTTCAGTTTAAAAAGAGGGCTGCTCTGGTGCACCTCCATTGATTTAAACGCTCACCCTGGCTGACCTCGCTGTCAGATAGTGGATAATTTATGGAATAGACAAGTAACGGAGGCTAGGTGTAGAAGCAGAGTAGGAGAGCCGATTGCTTTGCTGCGACAAAGAGTTAAGTTGTGCCTCACATCTAGCCTGTCGTCTGTGATGACGACTTTATTTAGAGGGAGTCATGGAGTTTGTTCTGTGTCTGTCAGGAGGAGATTAGCTGATAATTGTGTCCACTCCTGTGAATGGAAAACCTGTTTTGCATTAGAATACGAACCACGGTGTGATGTGCTGGACCTTTGTGCAGTTGTGCTTCAGTCTGGGTTAGCTGATGGAGGTGGAGTAATAGGGCATTATATTATTCAAACATATTACACAAGCAAACCAAATGTCCATACATGTCCAGAACTTTGGTTTATAACTAAATACCTGCACAGCTAATCACATTCCAATCAGCCTCAGCTCTGCATTGTGTTTTGTGCTGATTAGCATACTAACACACTAAACTAATGATGTTTTACGTGGTAAACATTATACCTACTAAGCATCAGCATGTTGGCATTGTCACTGTGAGCATGTAAACATGTTGATGTCAAGCCACAGCTGTGCCTAAGTACAGCCTCATGGAGCTGCTACTATTGCCATATACTCCTCTGAGTCATTCACACAGAGACTCAAAAGCTGGTACAGTGATAGGCTGCTGTTCGTTCCAAACAGCACCTGCCAATGAAGCCCGGCGCCGCCTGCTGAGCTATAGAGATTTAAAAGGCACCCCGCGATTTTAATGCTCGTAGAAATAGAAGCACTGCGTTGTTTGCCCCTCTGCTCCACTGGTGGAGCGATGACTGCTTGAAGTGCAGATACAGGACTGCAGTGCCAATCTGTCCAAGGAGAATCAGTTATCGAACATGCAGTTTAGAGAAGTTCACAGCATTGTTTGGTAGGACTGTTTGTAAGAAGGTTCTTGGTCAATTGTAATGGGAAACAAACCATAGTGCTCAGTGATATTGGATTGGAAGAGTGTTGTTCCATGTGTGCCCATAGTGGGATCTGTTCATCCTCCAACTCACTGAGTTGGTCCCAGTAACTTTTGTAATACCTTAACATGTGACTTCACCATGAAAAATGACTGAAAGAAAAGATGGTTGAAGTGGAGAGTGACATAAAGATGAAAACGTCTTCCATAAAGACACACTGCCTGTATGCACACACACTCACTCCATGCTCCTCTCATTTATCTCCTGCTATCAGATTCTGTGAGGCCCACGCTGCTGTAAATAATCATTGCTTTTACAGCACCTCCCTCCTCTGTCTGTTATATTAGCTGATATTTTGAATGGAGAGTGCCTTAGAGCTTATCTTTGAACAAAAAACAACCACTCTCTGTTGACACTGTCAGAATCCTTATGTTTAAATCCAGAGGAACAGATCAGAGTGCAAAATGAACTCATTTTTTATGATCTTATTGTTAAGAACTCCCACATTCCCAGAGTCCTGTTAACTGTAATTGACTCCCCCTCCAGCCATAACAATAAAACTCAAGATATTATACAGCAGTGGAGGCTATCTGCCCCTATACAAATATTTCAAAATAGATCTGTTTATTGCACAGATAAAGTGGTTCCTCTCGGCTCTTTGATTTTCTTTTCTTTTCTTCTTCTTTTTTTTTTTTGTTGTAAATTAACATTACGTGCCAGCAAAACTTCCCATCTCAGAGTCACCAGTTATCTATCTGATGCTGTTTTCATTTTATGTGTTCAAGAGCAACCTAATACCTGGTTGGAGTTCTCACCTTACTTCAGTAATGTTGTGTATTCACAGGATGTGGTGAGTACAGTGTGAATCTGCACATTATCAAACCCAAGCGGGTACATTTCTGCACAATAAACCACATTATATCTATTATATCTATTCAGTGTTTATTCCAGCTAGAGCACAGAAATGTGACATTTTATGCTATGGCAAACTTGTTAGTTGCCTATTTACACATCAGGCAGACACAGAGAAACATTAGCATTCATCTGCAGTCATGTTTCTGTCCAAATGATGAATCTAAGTCCAATATTTACCCTACTCTGAGCTCTGATTTTGGTCTCCATTGACTTCTGAAGGAAATATTTGGTATTTTGGCTGCTAAAGGCTCCACTATGTTCACTTGCTTGTGGCAAAAAATAAACTATTAAACTATTATAACTCGCATTATACTGCAAGATGTTTGTAATACATTCTGTAGTCCACTCTTATGATTATTAAAGGTCAGCATTTAATTTTTTAGCTTTTTTTTTGCTTCCCATGCGCCCCCCCCCTCCGCCATCACCACCACCAAAAATGTGAAATGAAAACAATGCCCTTGAGGAATTGTAAGATGCTGCAGATGTTTTACATAATGTAGAGTTGCATGTGCAATGCCATATATGCTAATTGTAACAGGCTGCTTGAGAACTAATGCATATCATCTACACATTGCCAGTGTACTGCACCGTCTCCTCTCCTCTCCTCTGTCCCCCTCCACATTTTCATAACACAGTGTTGATGAGCTCCGCGGACACAGCAATTTCAACCCTTCAGACTGCAATTAAAACGTGTTGTTGTTTCTTTAGTCTGATATAAAAAGTTTAAATAGGAGCCAGTTGGACCAATGTGCTGTGCACTGGTGAGAGTGAGTGATGCACCTTTGATTGATGTACACCATGTCTGTTCAAGTGGATATAATCAGGTCTGGGGACAGCAGACTGTAATTAGTTATTTTCCATGCTGATAGACGTCATCTTGCTAGCACACGTGTTTGTGTGCACGTGTCCGAGAAAGACAAAGGGAATACGAATGTCGTGTACAGTGTATTCTATGATTTATTTTTCCTGTCTGCGGAAATTGAAAACCACAATATGTATCTGAACATAGTGGATTTACACTCCATCATTTTGTGAGACAGGCTCAGTGAGAGAGAACCTATAGTGCCTATTTCATTTCACAGCAAAAGTGCCCTCATGTCTGGGTTATTTCGTTCCGTGTTGCTCCTTGTGTGCCAATCATCTCAACATGAAAACAGTAGGTTGATCGCTGTGGCAGTATCTCAATAATCACTGTGAACTCACTGAAAATGGAACAAGGAAAATCAGCCAGAGATCTGATTCAGTGGTTTCAAAAAGAAAGTAAAAAAAAAAAAAAGGTACAAACGTCAGCTGCGTTCATGTTAATTCAGACATGTTCTCTTATCGCAGAGGCCTGTTAAACTGCTTGTGCATGTGTTTGAGTGTGTCTGTCTGTGTCTGTGTCTGTCTGAGAGAGAGCAGAACATTGTGTTAAGTTTTGATAATTTTCTTTGTGAACTGTATTTCAGCTTGTTGAATAAGGTCATTATCTCAGTTCCACAAGCACTTTATCTTGTCTTGTCCTCCTCATGAAATTCAGTGCCATTAATTATTGATATTAATTTACTGACATTAATTAGCTTCTTTAGTGGCGACCCCATGCTGTTCAAGTACTCCCCAAATAAAATGGTCTTTCTGTCTTTAAACTTAAATTTAAAGTGATCTCTCAGTCTCTGTCTCTCTTCAAGACATTTTCCAAGCTGTAAATACAACAATCTCTAATAACTTAAACTGACAATGAGGGAATTGACTTTCCAGCCTAGTAGCACTCAGGTATGTGAATATACAAAAATATTTTTATACAGTGATGGGAGTGGTGGCTGTAGGCAGCAGATGTGTGTATGTGTAGACATTTCATGGCACAGTTGTATCCCTCGCTGCCTGGGGCTGATTGCCTGCAGTCTGGTATATTAAGGTGATCCACTGTGCTTGACCCACAGCAGGCGGAGGCTGTTTAATTGATTGGGGACCAATTAGCCGACTGATGAGGGTGTGTCATTGAGGGATATGACCTTCCAACACCGTCTTTCCAGACTCATTGTGAGACTCAGATATGCTCAGATGCAGTCGACTACAACGCGACAGCTAAAGATGAATAGCTGTCATTATCCACCAAGGATGCTTATGATCCTTGTGTGCTTGCAGAGTGATCATAGAGGTGTACCTGTCTGATGCAGGGAAAACTGCTGCTAAAGAGATGCCCCTATAAAGACCTATTTACTGTGGCCTTGGTAGCGACCACAACCCTTTGAGATGCATTTTAAATGAAACATACAGTGATACCTAACACACCTGTGTGTAGCACTTTAGGTCAGTCACTCTTCTTTGGCATGACTGTCTTTTGGGGAATAGTTTTACATAAAAAAAGTATTTTTAAATCTTATCATCTTGTGTTTATGAGCTAATTATCGCCTTTTCTCCAGAAATCAGGAGGATATAATAAGAAAATTGTTGTTTTTTTGACATAACAAGAACATTTTTATTGACAGATCAACCTTTTATGTGTCGGAGACAGTGAGCTAATTATTGTGTATCTCATTATCCTAACCTTTCGTTTTATCTGTGGTGACAAACAACCCTCTTGCAAAGTTCATTAAGAGTAATACAGCACATACATAGTTATATAAGTTGCAAATCCACAACATTTAAAAGCATTTAAAAAGTGTTTTATAAACTTTGCAGAGAATCTCTAATTATGGTGCATTATGAGCTGCAAAATCCTTCATGGTAAATAAAGTCGGGTTCAAACTGGCCCCATAACAAGTGATTCAACAAGTGGTTCTTTTCCTCCATGTACCACTGGATGTACACACAACTGTATATGAATGACTGACACTGAAGAAAATGTAAAAATGTGATCATTTTTAGGCAAGTTCGGCTGCGTCTTCTTTTTTATGATTTGTAAGGTTTATGGATGATTATTTGCAATGGACATCAGAGATATTTGTATCCTTGGAGAGTGTAAGTTACGCTGAATCTAAAAAGGTGTGTATCCTGTGTGTGTGTTCAGCTTTGACTGAGCTATGTCTCTGATTTTTGACACAAATTGTTGTAATTGGATGCTAAGGATTTTGATGTGGTCTACCTTGATTGCCTCCATGCATCACTGCCACTGCTGCAACTGTTGATCATGTTGATAATAACTACAATAACCAACTTCCTGTTTTATTTAGAACATGGCAGTGCACCTCTCCCTCTCACCTGATGCAGTGTCTTTTACTTCATGTCTCTTGCTCCACTCCTCCTCTTCCAGTCTATTTCTGTACAGCGTAACATTTTGTGGGTGAAAACCCCCAAATGGTACAAAAAGCAGCCTGAATCATAGCATACCATCCAAATGAATTTTTACCTGCACATTTAAAGGAACAGTAGCTCAACTGGGCAGAAAGTATCCCAATGAGACTGTTTGGGTGGGAAATGTCAGTCAAACATAGCATACTGTGTGCTGATACAGTGGCAGGTTTACAGTATGTTACTAATGACAAGAAACTATAGGCAGATGGGACAATTAGATACAAGTCTAATATAATTAGACTTATTAATGTCTTACTTCACACCACTTGTTTAATGAGACAAATATGAATTCCACTCTAAGCCTTAATATCTTTTTAATGAGAGAGTAAATTTCTGAATGGACTCCAAGAGGCCCATCAGAGGAGGTGAGATTAGTAACTGAGACTCACAACAAACTGTTTTCATATATACATTAATAAACAGATGCGAGCAAAGGATTGGAGTCAGCCCATAAAAGGCCAAATATGCACGTTTATGAACAGCTAACCTCAAACATGACATATCCAGACATATCTGCTTATTCAGTTCAATCAGATCTGAGGAAATGAGGTCAGAGGACATAGGGTATAGTGTCTAAATAGAATTCAAAATCCTGCACCTCTCCTACTTTCTGCACCATGCTGATGGACATTGTGTTCAGGCATTAGAAACAGGAAACGTTTTTTTTGTCTGGCTGTGGCTGAAAATAGCTTGGACATTTTCCTTCAATCCCATGTCAATTTCCTGTTCCAGAGTGCATCTGCTGAGTGGGTGATGAAGCAGGTAATTGGCAGTCAAAGTATGTTATGGTGAAATGTGTTCTGCTGCTGGAATCAGTTCTGACAGGAGGAAATGACACAGTATTAAGGAAAAAAGAGCCATAATCCCAACTTTGTGTCAGGATGCTTATCTTTAGACTGATGATGATCCACCTCTGAGGGCCATGCAACACGCAACCATTAATTAACCATTAATATAACTGATTCAGATGTTTAGTTGTACTTGTCCAAAACAATTAAGATGATCCACCACAGTAGAAATTCCATTTTCATTTTTGCATGTAATATTCTCTGGTAGAACTGGATGTACTTTCCTGTAGTTCAGCAAAAATATTCTCTTTCACACTTGATGAGGGAACACATGCTAACGTGAGCGAGCCCCCGTCACGGTCAGCTAAACTTTTGATACACTGATCCATAGTGTAACTGAGCTAAAAGGAATCTCTTATGTATTTACAGTATATTAATCCTCCTTTGGCTCAGTGTTTCAGTGTACCACAATATTTAATGCATTAATGAGCCTGTTAAATCTGACAACCTTATATTTCACAGCTCTGACTTTACATAAATGTAGCAAAGCATTTGTCTGGCCTTGTATTCTGGCCAAATATTGCATTAATTTGCAGTAATCTCTGTCAGAACATTTTAGATAAGCACAGTGGTGGACCTTTTGTCTGGGAGTGTGCACTGTAGGTCAGTATCTGCAGGATATTTAAGACTTTCATGCATGTGTGCTTCTTTCCTTACTTTTAGACATTAGTGTCTAGATTTATTAGCAATAAATTAAGATTAATTAGCAAACCAACCAAATTGACTGCTGTGATGAACTAATGAACTATGCACCAACCAGTCCTCACATACAGACAGACAGTATAAAAACCATTTACAGATTTACTGTAGAAAAATAAATCAGCTCTTTGATGTGACAACACTGTGGTAAAGGTTAGGTTGAGTTTAGGAAAAGAAAAGGGGAAAAAAAATTATGGTTTTGGGTTAAAATAAGATTAGGGGATCTTTGTTGTCATGGTTACAATAATAAAGGTGCTACACATAAGTTTCTCTGCCGCTGAGTGTGGTTTCTTGCCAGGAGCAGGTGGTGGTAGTGGTGGTGATGGTCGTGAAAATGTTCACTTGCCAAGAGCTTCAGCCATTGTCGCATTTGCCAAAGAAGAGGTTAGACTACACCTGCTTGGCAGCAATACTTCTTCCCCCTCTCAAGCTGAGCTGAGGGCAGACTGGGTGATATAGTTGAAAAAGTTGCAAAGTAATATCATGAGATGAGATGGGATGGGCCGGGGCTAGCTGGTTTGCATGATAACTTCAGTAGAAGAAAAGAATTGATAGACATTGCAGCAAAAATGTTCATATGTTCAGTAACTTCATACCTTCGCCACCTACACTTTTAAAGTAGAACAACAAACTCAAGCCCTGAGTACACGACCAGTCATAATTTGCTGTGTGGGTTCATTTCATAAGTCGACTCTGTGATGTTCTATTTAACAGTTTTAATGGATGTAATTAAAACTGTAACAGTAATGGCTCAGTCTAACTCATACACACAAAACCACTCAGATGTTGGAGGAATTCAGCAGATGAGAAAGAGCTGGTACAGAAAAGATGTCATGTTGTTTGTGTGGGCACACAATGGCCTCAGAGAACAAGATACAGGACAAAACAAAGCAAAATTTAAGTACTGTCAGGAAATAGTTTTGTGCCACTTTTGAAGCTTTCACTGTGGTGTGTGTCTGTGTGTGGTGAGAGGTGCCGGAGAGAGAGGCCCCATTTCCACTCCTCATTTCTGGATAAGATCCAGATGAGAGTGAGGGCACTTTCGTTTACACCTAGCCACATCTCAGTTGGCCACAAATCTGATTGCAATCTGGCTTGCTTTTCCTGAGCTACAAGTAAATCAGAGTCGGCTCTCCCCCAGTCCAGATGGAAATGGTAATGCCCTTGTTAGTTTTTTCATAACTGCCATAAATGCCGAAAGAGTCATTTCTGTGCTTTAGCAGTTTAGTTACAACAATAACAGCTGAGCTGCCATGACCTAACAACTAGACATAAGCTGGAACAATCACATGAATGAACTGTATTTATGAGCTATGAGTGAGACAAAAGTTTTATTGTGTTCACACACTCTAAGTCTCTCCCTCACCCATGAAGATCAATGCCTTCTCACCAACAGGGATTATTCAGTGGTTGAATTGATAAGGGGTCAGATAAACTCTCCAGGAGCGTGGTGCTCCTTATGTGTGATGGTGTATGTGAACATCACTGGAGCTGTTTTTCTTTGGTGCTTTAATGAGCCAGAGAACAGTGGCTCATTTCAGCGTCATTTTAGAGCAGCTTCAGCTGCTGTGATCTCCGGGACAGCAGAGTCAGGGTGAAAAATCAGAGTGAGTGGATAGAGAGTGTTTACTGATATATTGTAGTTACACTATAGTATAGTCTTTGGAAGAAAGATCTTCATTCCTCCTCCTACTACAACACAGTGGAAGTGTGCATTTTTTGTTTTTGTATACCCAATGAGCCTCATTCAAGAACATTTTCACATTCTTATTTAATTTCTCTAACTCTTTTCTTAGAGCCTTCTTCGTATGAATGTTCCATGTTGGATTCTTCAAATTATTTTAAGTCACAAACTTGTTGTAAATGACTTTCTTCAGCTTGATAAATTCCACCTGTTCACAGTTTGGTGCATGTTTGTGAGATTTGACCTTTTGCATAATAGACACTTCTAAATTGGTACGTAAGGCTGCTTGTTCCTGATCCATTTGTGGAAAAGTTTTTTCAGTAAAAGGACACCCTTTTTTGTGAAGAATAATTTTACTCTGTCAAGCTTCGGGTCAAAAATCAGCAAACAAAGACATAAAAGAAGTAGCAGCGGTATTAGGAGACCTGAAACAAATGGAAACTATTAAATCAGCAGCCAACAGAACAAGTGCTCTGCTGTGACAGAAATAAGCTATAAAATGTTTTCCTAAAACAAAGTTTACAAAAAAAGAAAAAAAATGTTTTTAAACCTCTTATTTGTAAATGATCAAGCCACAATAACTGTGACCGTTTCTCCTGCATGTCGTCATCTCGGATAGAGTCAGGAACAGGAACAGGAAGTTCCTCTTGTGCATTTTTTTTGTTATTATTTTGTGGTCCAAAAATCCAAGCTGGAAAACCACGTCCTGAATCATCTCTGTAATAGACGCACAGAGATTATTAAAATTAGTGGGTAGAATTTATTCTTGCTTTTATAATTTCAGCATAAATACTTCAAGTCAAGTATTTTCATATACCCCAGAGTACAACCAGATAATGGACTGTTAGGGACTCCAGCTTGGCCTCTCAGTTGTGGAATTAAGTCCTCCCTGTCACTGCCTTTTTAATGTTTTTTCCTCTCATCTCTGACCTCCAGAACACCCCGGAGAGACCAGCACATATCATTATCTTCCAACCATGACCGGACTGAAGCTGTTAGAGGTCAGTGAAAAGCTGAACACTCATCTGTTTAAAAATAACCAGTGTAATCCGAGTCGGGGACGTGGGACAAATTAACATGCAATTATATGAATCCGACAATTAATATATGTCTTGTCAGATGAAAGAAGAGCAGAGTGACCCCTCTGACACACAAATAACACCCGCTAATACCACAGCAAGAGGACGGATTAAGTCATTAACAGTTAATGTAGTCTGGGTATTGAGTGTGTATGTGTTTTGTGAATGTGCGTGTGTGTGTGGAGAGCTGACTCCACTGTAAGGTCAAAGGTAAAATGACTTCACCAGCAGTCACTTCATACCAAATAAAAATGTGGCTGACGTGTTTTGACAGAGCACCTGCCTTTCACTTCACGTTAATTGCTATGAATCAATTTGTTCCACTTTAACTGTCGTATAAAGAGTTTGTCATGCTCACTTGACACTTCTGCCAGATTAATTCACCATGAAATTCATCTTAGTACTGATTTGTACTTATCAGATTTTGGCACATTTGACTGGATTTTAAATAATCAGTGGCTACACAACAAGATTTTTCTTTGGTGTGCCTAAAGAATATTAAAGCTGGATTTTCTAACTTATTCTTTAAAATATCTGAATGTTTCACATGTTAAAAATACAGTTTCTTTAGTTTGCACAGTGGGCCACTGTTCAAAGTGAATTTGCATGTATTGAAATAATTTTTAGAGTCATTCAGGGATTTGATTTCACCATTTAAACTTAGGTGTGGCTCAGTGAGCATGGAGTCTCTGGAGAACTACAACAATCTGGAAATATGAAATACTTTCACTGGCTGTTCACTCACACCTTCCTCACCTGTGTTGACAGATTAGGATGCAGTTATAGGAAGATAAAAAAAATAATTGCAGTTCATACAAAGTTTAAGTCTGTAAATTGATAAAGTGCAAATGTAATTGGCGAATAAATTTAAGCAGGGTTTTGTTCAGTTACTGCCGAGCATGTAAGGAGGAGATGAAACACAAGTACTGCAACAAGTAACAGGAGTATTAAAAGGATTTTGAAAAGATTCTGAAGGATTCTGAAATACTGTATCAAAGTCTGTCTTGACAGATAGATGCAACAAGGCAGAGCTATTCCCAGGCTCGGTTCTTCGACCAAAAAAAAAAAAAAAAAAAAAAATGAAGACATCCATACCAGGACTCCAAAGTGTTGACAGTTTCCCTGTTTCTTTAGTCTTCAACAAATCTTGAGCTTGACAGATATCCACATAATGTTTGAATGTCATCACAAACTTCTCCACACAGAATGAAACTGTAACTCTATAGATAAAAAAACTTTATGTGTATCACTGTGTGAATGAATATATGCATATACGTATATGATAGAAGAGTGATATGCAAATGTGAAAGTACTGTGCGTTTGGAAGTAAAAATATAAGTATGTGAGAATGAATATATGTATGTGCTTGAGAACACACTGTGCTGATTTAGCTTTGAGGTGTTGGTTTTCAGTGTTAAATGTGTTATTTTAACCTTTGCCAAGGTGGTTCTGTTTTCAGTCCCATTACTATAGAAACCTTGATGGAGGTGTTCGCTCTCTGAGTGGTTTCTGGTACTGTGGAGCCTTATATCTATTACTTCCTCAGCAGGGATAATGAATATGAGCTCTAAGGACAAATTTATTTAAAAGCTGCCAGTGCATTAGAATACGAGGTGAGATGAAAGAAAGAACGGTGTGCTGATTATCAAGTCTGTCGTGGTTAAAATGTGCTCTTCATCATTAGTCATTCGAAATTAAAAGTCCCGGCAACAGCAGGCCTCCTATCTTTAGTCGATGACCAGGAATTTTGCTGTCTTATAAGACAGCAGTCTGGCTGGCATTACACCAGGTGTAGCCATCTGGCTAATGGACTTGAAGTAACATGAGTTGGTTAAAAACAATTGTGCCCCAGACGGACTTTAATGTTTCTGACTGACTGGTTTGAAAATGAGAACAAAGGGTCTTAAAGAGTCGTCTTTTCCGATACACAGGAAGATCTCTCTCAGATTTCCTTGCATTAGATAACATTACCCATGATTAGCTGTTCATACCAGGCCAAGTGAGGCTATAATAATAAAACACATCTAAGTGGATGGTTCCCATGGCTGAGGTTGACTGACATTTAAGGTCTAGTATTGCTAGGAAATGTGCTGTCAGTATGAGTATAGCTGAGTATATCATTCAGTATGTGAGAGGACCCTTTGTGCTGTCAAGCTGGTGTTCCTCTCAGAAAGCTGAAGCTGCTCATCTTGCTAACTGTAGCTCTGATTCACATTAGATGTTAGTTTTCATTCATTTTATTCGTCTACCTGCTGAGTCACTGGCATCTGCTGCACACTCACTGCTGTGTTTGTTTCTACAAAAGTCAGGTATCCTACTAGCGTCAGCTGTCGCTCTCATAGACCAGACAGTCAAAACTCTCAGCAATCAGTAGTCTTATAAGCACAGCACTCCATACATTATTCTAACGCAGAGTAACTAATGTGTGGAGTCATGGAGCCTTGAATTGTGATCAAATCACAGGTGCAGAACGATGCCATGCTATTCCTTTTTTGGAATAGCATGAGTGGCACATTATCAGAGCAGCTGCTGTGTCTACACAGGAGGTGCTCAGGCACAGCATTGAGCTGTACATCACCCATGTTTTAGAACTGCTCAGAGCCCAGTACACAGTCACTGTAGTTACGTGTGTTAAACGCTGGAAAATAGAGTTGAAGTGTAAAAATATGCTTCAGGTTGCACCAGAAACCTTTCCTTTGTAAAATGAAATTATGTCTTCCATGAAAATGTATAGTCTTGCTTATAGGCATTCAACACTTATTGGTAGCTTAATGTGATAAAGTCTTAAGCAGCATCTCTTTCTTCACAGGCCTAGAAAGTCCATCTACAAGCAACAGCAACTCCTTGTGTTAATAATTGCCACAGCTTCAGGCCAGCTTTTATTGTGAAAGGGGGGGGGGGGGGGGGGGGGGGCATCCAGCAGCTGACACCAAGTGTTCACCTCATTTGATGTCTTAGACATACAATGTTCCCATATCAGTGTGTTCACAATATGGTAATTACAGCACATCCCCATTGTTATTGGAGCAAAATGTGTGAAGTCACTTTTAATGAGGTGTGGACAGTGAAGAGAGAACAGCATGTAAGAGTAAACTAGCTGTCAGTTCAGCTGAGGTCAGCCTCTAACAATCACCACCTATTCAAAAAAAAAAAAAAAAAAAAACGCTTGGAGACAAAAACGCTTTTGAAGGGAAAGAACGACATTCGAATTACATTACATTACATCTGTGATTGGATGTCTGTCAGGTGAAACTAAAACGCGCAAGTATGAAAGAATGGGAGGACTTTGGCACAAAAGAAGGGTTTTAAAGTACATGTTCCTCTCTGTTCACTGACTGGTAGCTTTTCCTTGAGAAAGGATTGTGGGAGTGAGGCAAAAACAGGCTGAAACTCAGTGAGCTTTTTGTTCACTCATGTTTAATTTTTTTTTTTTTTTGAAGTTTTTAGTAAATGTCACCATCCTGCAAATCAGACTTTGCACACCACTGCCCGTTTCCAGTACGACAGTGATGGTTTGTTTACAGTGAGTTACACAATCAGTTCCAAGACATGTATTGTTCTGCACCTCATTTTTCTCCTCTCATTGTACACTTAGCTGAAGGATGACATATTGAAATGCCTACTCTGTGCTTCTGCACATCGCAGTCTTTCCTACAGCTGTTTATTCTTTATACTGTACTGCTCTGACACCTTGAAGGGAGCTGGGCACGACAGGGACTCTTCCATATTTGAACTTATGATCAGCAGCATCAGTGAAGGCAGGTACGCTGTGGAGTTGGGCTCAGGCTCAAGCCAGAGATGAACTGCCTCACAATACATTATATTTATGCCTCTATACCATAGCAAGATGGCTGCACCTTACAAAAAAAAAAAAAAAAGCTTTAGGTGTGCCTATAGGAGGAAAAAAGGACAGATTAGCATACACATACTGTGCTGCACAAACAAAGTGTTGTGTGGGTGTAGAAGAAGGCAGGTATTTCCACTTGTCTTAGATTGTGTTTACTGTTTTTACTGAGAGGGTTTGTGGAACTGCTCACCTGAGACTGTACTGTATAAACTTTACTGAGGTGCAAGGCCAGCACAACACAGCCGTGTTTGTTTGTTCAGGCTCAGTAACTAATGACACTTGTTATTGATGAAACCACAGAGGGAACCACTGGCTTTGACTGATGATGAGGAAAATGCAGTTTTGGTTTGCCACCACATTATTAGTGCATATTCCCACTGCTGTCGACCACTCTGTGATGAGGTGTGATGAGCATCTGCAGCTGGACCAAAAGATACTGTAATATTTCTCAACAGTATAGTTTGTGGACTTAAAGGGATGTACAATGAAAGGAAATCTTTATGCTATAGACAAAGAGTCTGTCCAATTTCTATTGTATGTGTTGTTTTGCTGTTTGAATGAATCTTGAACCTGAATCTTGGCAACCACACAGCAGAGAACTCATGTTTCTCTATCCTTGCTAAATGTTTCTGATGAATGAGATTTTTTTTTTTCCACAGCAGACGTTAGCTCATAGCGGGAAGAGCACAGGTGACACTAGTAACATTGTTACAATGCAGTGAGGCAGTTAATAATGTTATTACCTGGGTTTGACAAGTCTGCTGTAAAAAAAAAAAAAGGTCTATTGAAACCTTATACAGTATCAAGTGCTATTGCTTCCAATTTTGTGTCAACAGTTTGGTAAAACCTTGTTCTGTTTCAACATGACGTACATCATGTCCATATGCCAGATGGTCGTCTTTAGAAAAACGACAAAATCAGTCGTTTGTGCAAATGTCCCACGTATGACGCTGAAGCGACAAAGCTGCCACACACAGGATTTATGATACTTGTTTGTCTGGAGAAAAGACCAATATTGTCAGTCTTTGTAATAGAGGGGCAAACTCTATATAGGGAGCAAGTTGGGTGGCTCAAGGCCACGTTCAGATCGACTTGTGGGGGAGAAAAAAAGCGTCTCTCTCATTCATCTTCATTGGAGCCAATTCACTGGCACAGCACTGGTGGCAACACAGCAAACACGGGCAAAACAAATTTAGCGCTACACGATCCAGCAAACCACCGCGTCGGCCAATCAAATATGTGCAAGTGCACGTTCCTGGTAAATTGCTTTGTAATGAACCTTGCATTTATAATGTTTACCTCCTGATTCTTGCAGCTGATCAGTCTATGGTGCAAGATAAAATAGCTGCAGTCGTGATAAAAGAGTCTTTAGAGTTTTAGAAGGCGCCCCCTTGTATTATAAAGCCTTCAGACTCATGGGTCTAATACATGAACTGGATTGTATCATACAGGTTTTTTTTTTTTTGACTCACTGGTACCTGAAGCAACGTGACCCCCACCAACACAGCCTCATACAGCTGACGGCTGTCTGAACACACACTTTGTATCACTCTCTCACTCACTAATACCCTTGTGACTAAATTGGAGCTAATCCCTGCAGCCAAGTTCCAAAACGGGGTTGGAAAGCCTGAAACTAGAAGTGTCAAGTTTGTTATAGCAGCAGATAAATGCCCATGGTTTTGGAATGAGATGTTCAACAATCACTATTGCGTTAATGTTCAGGTGGCCATGTGATGTACACTTTTTTTGTCACGGCAAGTCACAGATCTCTGCTTGAATTGGATGCGAAAATCTATCCCCTGACCTCCACAACCTCACATTTCTGTGCATTATATGAGTGTCGCACAGCTTTTTAATAAACGATCCTTGCTGACATTACATGTCCTCTAAATTATAACTGATATTGCAAATTGTTGAACAAGAGAATATTTTGGATTTAAATAAATAAATTCTCAAGGAAATTAGCACAAGCCTTCAAGCAGAAAATAGGCTTTTTTTCAGGCTTTTTCTCCCTTTTTTCAAAAATTTTCAAATAAAAACGCATATAAATGCCATGTAATTGCTTAACACTTTAATTATACACCGGGGAAAAGTAGCTGGATGGCATTTTCATCCTCCACGAAAACTATTTAGTGTGTGTTTACTCTGAGTGCTAGAAAAGACAGAAAAGACTCTACTGCACGGTTGCTTATGTACTTGAAGCATCTCTTGTTTTGTGTGTATGTATGTATGCGATGTGGTGTGTGTGTGTGTGAGTGAGTGAGACTTCTGGCTGTCACCCCACCTTACAACAGGGTGCCATCTGGCTCTGAAGGAACAGAGAGCAGTGAGAGCAGCAGCAGAAAGAGCAAAGATGAGAAGCAGTCAGAAAACAACACAGTCAGATGCTTACAGCAAACAGATGGGATGAGAAAATTGCCTGGCTGTGCTGCAACTGTAAGTTTAGGCTTTTCACCTAATTTGCTAATGCAGAATTTCAGAATTCTGCCAAGGAAACAGAAAAAAGGCAGAGACAGAGGCAGAAATTATACAGCACACCTCAAGCATAACCAAAGCGATTTACTTGCTAGGCTGCAAAAGTGCAGCGAGATAATCACATTGAAGCTAAGAGCCACCAACCCCCCTGAATAACAAAACAATTTAGGTTACTGTCTCTAACTATGCATGGTGGAGCCAATTATTCTTTTCCTGTTCAGCTATGGAATAAATTCATTTGTTCAGAGCTGTACAAAATATTGGAGGGTAAACCCCACATTTCCTCAGCTACTCTCTCAGTGTGATGGAGGCTAGATGGGACTGACAGTTTCAGTTCAAACACACTCTGTATGGTCTTTAGTATAGATCAATATTTCACATATTGGCTGATAGAATAACAAATTGGCAAAGCATTAATCAGTCAAATTTTAGGGGCACATCACATACACATGGATTACAATTGCTTGAATAATCCTTAAACATAAGAAAATAATCATTTAACACAGTGATTTAAGTCTTTTTTCACATCAGTGGACTTTTCATTTGAAGGGCAGCTCTTTGATTTACATTTAGATTGTACTTTGAAATACATTTACCAAAGCAGTCACTCATCTCAGTAAAGGAATAACAGCTTTCTGTCTTCTCAGAATTTTTGTGTCTCTCTGTCACCTGATTTTTTCAGAGCTGAAATGTTTCAAACCATAAAACAAAACAAAAGCAAACAAAAACCCTTTGTCTCAATAAATGTGCTATCTCAATAAATATATATTTCAAAATTTAAAAAATAGATATTTATTTTTATTATTATTGTTATTCTATGTGTTATAATAAAACTATAATTTGAGAGGTAGACGCTGCCATTTACATACATTTACCCTCCACTGCAGCCACGACTGGCGAAACTAACATTTGAGACACTTTAGCATTTGAACCCAGGACCTCTGCGGTTATGTCTTCCCAACTTCACAGCGTTCAGTTTGATCAATGAAAACATCCTGCTTCGGTCAGTGGATGAGAGGGAGCAGAACATGGCGATATAATTACACTCCGTCTTCATGTGCTTCATTCCCCATTCTGTGTAGTCATCAAAGCTGTGAGGTTCTTTCGCAGCCTCTCAGAAGGATTTGGGATTCGGGTTAATGGAACCTCTTGGCTCTTGTGAGTCTGTTTTGGGCATAATTTGTTTTCCGTTCACCCTCCATCCTTCCTTAGTCCCTGTTGATCCCTTTCAGACTCACACGGCTCTTCCCTTCTCTTCTTTCTATTTATATATCCAGCAACTTTGGATGAATCACTTCCAAGTTTCTCACCATGTTTGACAAATGCAGGTGCCAGACTGAAGACCTGAGACTTTACACCTGTGCAATTACACCAAAAGCTCCAGAAAATGTCTCTGGTTAATACTGATCGATGAGTTCTGTCTTCATTGTTCTACACAGCTTCAGTTTTCAGTCTCTTTCACGTCCATTACTGCCAGCTGTCTCTGTGGTGCTCTCAGTGGGTTGTAACAGGAGTGGTAGCTCAACCTGCCAGTTATTTTTATAGCTCGTACACTGAGGCAGCTTAGTGGATAATGAGAGATGTGAGGTAAAGATACAGTGTAAGGTGAAGGAATGGCTGCATGCAGGTGTTCTAACAGGCAGTCAGTTATGCTAGTCTGGCCTGCTTATCAACATGCACACATGACATATTTTTAGAGACGGTGTGATGTACATTTCCTGAGGATACAATTCAATGTAATCTCCAGTGTTCACTGCAAATAAATATAAACCTGTAAACCCACAAAAAAAAAGGGATGCCCGTCATACCTCCAGAACTTCCCAGAGAATCATCAGGTTTTTAGGTTTTCTTCAGTATCAAAGTAATGCATTGATAATTATCCATACATCAAGCAGTAACTTTCAGTTCACTCGCTTCCTGTTTCTTGGAAAGGTTAAATCTGCTCATATTGTATAAGTGAAGGCTTTTAAAGTTTAATTATAACAAAAAACAAAAAAACAAAAAAAAAAAAAGACTTGGCTACTTTAACAACTACAAAAGAAAGATCTGGTTAAATTATCGAATCAAAGATTTTTAACAACTTTTCATGCATTCATTTTTTGTTTTTGTTCAGCACTTTTTTAAACGGTTCTCACCTCACATGCTCAGCTGCAAGCCTCTGAACATACAGACAAACTGTAAAGTTTATCAGGCTCTGTGATCGATGCTTTGGGCTGTTTGTTGTTTCAGTGGGAAACTTGGTGACAGCTACTAATTCAGGGCTGACGGAGGTGACAGACTGCTTTAGAGGGAAAATACGCCACTTCATTACAGCGTGTAACAGATGCTAGGTAGGCAGTCATTTACAGGAATCTGTCTTCATGCCCTGCAGCTAATAAATAGTTTTACTAATGAGCATTGACACAGTTTCCTGTGAGTGAAACTTTGCCTATAGACATTATAAACATTAAATATTGTGATTTTCTTTGCATCAGACATATGGTATATATGTCACGTCTGACATATTTTGCTGACTAACAGCAGGGATTATCAGTGCTGAGTGTATAGTGCAGATCGGAAGCTGGGAGGTGATGAACGTGACAAAGAACAGAAGCAGGAGAAAACCGCTCGACTCCATCCATATGATGTGGCCGCATTTCCTTTTTTTTCTGAGTACATACAGAAAACTTTTTGTATTTACTTTTTCTAGTTTGTTCTGTTTAAAACATTTGCGTTTGTGCTGATATTTTGTCTCACAAAATGTCCCTGAGTCCTAACTGGACATGTGCAACTGTGGTATGCTGCTACAAAAAGCACTTTCTCCCTTAGTGCTGCATCACTGTTTACCATTGTCAGTTTTGCTGTGTAAGTCTCACACTCCAGTGCCGAGGTTATGCGATGCAGCACTTCTTTTTTTAAAGCATACTGGATAATTTTGGGCTGTGATTCTTTAAAAAAAAAAAAAAGCTGCCATCCACAGTAATTCTCCAGTGTTGTGCTGCACAAGGTCTTGATGAATTTGAACAACTGCCTTGTCAAACCATGGTGAAAACATATTATAAAAACCAGAAATGGTTGATTTTCACAAGCAAAAGAAGAAGAAGAGGCACCAGCTTTAGAGTAGTTGAGCTTCCCTGCCTCAGATGAATGGCTACTCTCAGCAAGTGATTTAGAGGAACATTAGCTGTTGACCTGTGGGTGACAGATAGATGGAGATGCTGACACTCCAAACAACTGACACAAAAGCTAACCAGCTGAATAGGCCACTGATGATATCTGCTGTGATCAGTCGGACAAAAGCTGTGCCTGCAAATGAGGTGCAACGTTTGCAAAAGGCGTCACTGTGGTACGTGACTTTGGCCACGGAGACTATACATCCTGGACATCTTGTGTACAATAGAGACATATACTGGCAATGTGTTCTGAGGATGCGACTGCAGTAGCCGGAGGAGACTGGTGTAGTGAGCAAAGTGATAAAGTGACAGAACCTTCAAGTTATAATTCTTATACCATTTTTATTAAATCAAACCATGTGTTTGATATTATGGTCACAGTTTTTCAGCATTAGTTTTTCACTTCATTTGTCTTCTGTACTTTACACTTTTCCTGGGCTACTGCATGGAAAATGATGCTTACACATCTGGGACCTATATATGGAAGACAAATGTTCTGACTGTAGAGTATCTTTAAACAGCTTACAACACTTTCCTCAGTTAGGTCTGCAATATAACAGTAATATTCATAAAAAGTAAAGTTTCTGTTGTTCACTTGTACTTTTTGGTCCATTTTCAAAAACTCTGGTTACCAGAGAAATGATTGGTATTTTGTGATTTACAAATTTGACTAATGTGCATAAAATCAGAGAACCACTGAGGTTAGCAAGTGTTTGAATTGACTATATTTAGTATCAAATAGTTTGAACGTAACGTTTGGTTGAACGTAAATCTAAGCATGTATCTGCTGCAGCCGTGGTGTATGATTGGTTGTTTTGCTTTGGGACCTATAGCTGCTGCATCTTCCTTTTTCTTGTCTGTGGTTTCAGTCACACCACAGGGACAACGTACATGTCACAGCCTGTCGGAAAATACCACATCCAGTCAATCTTCAAAAACCGTAAAGATCAGGCCTCTGAAATGCCACAAGTCTCTGCTCTTGTCCATCAATTTGTGCAGAAAACACTGATTAGGACCACAATGTTCTCTGGGTCTGTGTGTGTCTGTGCCTCGTTCAGTAGCAGCACTTCATATTAGATGTGTAGTGATCCATGACAGCAGCAGCTGCTGTGTGTTTATAGTGTGTGTCAGGAGAAAGATGAGGCAAATTGTACTAGAGAGCATATCAGTAGATGTAGACAAGGATACATGTATTGGCCGGCTCAGTGTTAACAATGTATTGGCTTTTTGGACTTAACACTGACTGGTCTAATAAGTGTTACAACCCTGGATCACACTGATCAAACGGAGAGGCCAAATGAGCTCTGGTGCTCTGTGCAGCGGGGCTTTGATACGGCAGCACACTCTGGCCTCTTCTACTTTAAATGAGGTTCACATATATTGACATTCATGGTGGACTGTTTCATAAACAGCATGTGGTTCGGTGTATTAAGCAGTTCAAAGGACTAAGTCATGGCGAAAATTGAAGTAATTTTAGAGAAGCCAACAGTCCCACCTTTTTCATAACAGACAAAATCTGTTCTTGATCATCAACTTCAGCCCCCACCCCACCACTTCTGTCTTTATCTCACTCAAACACCCCATCACTAATCACCATTAACCCGCCCCATATGTCATTATCTTCAGCTACTCCCCTTGTTTTTTATCAATAACTCCATCAGTGAAGTCATCTTGATCAATAGCCACCACAAACCGACAACAGAGAATAAGAGGTAATGGCACTGGAATGCGTGGGGACTCACAGTCTGAGCCTCTGTGTTAAAATAGATAAATAAAAAGGCAAATTGTTAAAGAAACCTCCATATACCAAATACATTTTTTATTATATTGTTACATTGTACAGTATATCACACAGTTAAAGCTGCACTAATTAATATATTTATGTGAACAATGGGTCAAAGAACTATGTGTAAAATGAAAGGGGTTGCCCATAGAGACAAACCCATGGAAAATAATGAGCAGCCTCAGTGTTTTCCCACAGTTACAGATCTTTTTAGCTTCTTTTAGCTCATTGTTTGGTTTTGAGATAAAAAAAAAAAATAATAATTGAAAGGAGAGTGAATATTAGACAGAATGGGAACTACAAATGAATTTCAATTTTGCTCCATGGTTTGCTGAACATGTAAGTAGGCAACCTCTTGCTGACAAATCACAGCAAATCTTATAATGCTATATATGGCAGATGTTGTTTTCAGCTTGGTGTAGACTTTCTCAGCCCCCACGTGACAAAACAAAACAATAAAAATAATGCAGCTTTAAAGTTGTCATCTTTGTAAAGTTACTGCACAACTCCTTAGCTTGTTTCATGTCCTTGGTCAGACAATTCCATCATTTCAATAGCCTAAAAGAAAATTCATATCAATTTATACAAATTGATATATTAATATTTCATATGGTTCTCAGATTAATGATTAACAAATGTGACAATTATTTTATGACAGGTTCATTTTTGGCCTGAAGTGTGGCAGAAACAAATAGCACAAGGTGTGACTGATAGGAACATTATTGACTTTTGGATTGTATATTCAGTGAAAGCTCTATGATGGATGTTCCCAGTCTTGGAGGGCATTTGGTCAAAAAGTCCTCAGGTGTGGAGGTATAGCTTTGTCCAAAGCACGTTTCTGGACCAAGAAATATGAACTGCAGTCCGTGCTTATGTACCAGCGGACATTTCAGCTGCATACAGTATACACCTGAAGAGCAAATCAACTTCAAAAGAAATTTCAACTAATTCTATCACTTACATGTCAACTGACACTTCAACTACTTTCATCTCTTATTTTCAAATGCAAATCCAGTGTATATTTGAGCTTCTTTCTACGCTTACACTTTGACATTTCAAACCCTTTCAGGCCTCAGGTTTTTATCTTTGAACGGCAACAAAATTCCTCTACTTCCTCCTCCTCCTTTTTCTTCTTCTTCAAAAAAATCCGCTCCAACTGCTGTTAGCTCTTCAGCTGACACTTCTGATATCTTTAAGTTTATGCCCACTAATTCTTCTTGCAGGACTTGCACTTCCATGACTCACATTTTCAATTTTCTGCACTTGCACTTAAATTTCTTTCTGCACTTTCAGCGCTTCTGCTTCTTCACCAGTTTCAGTGTTTCAGGTCCTGTTTAAAATGTGTGGGAATGTTCATCAGGGACCAAAGGTGCATTTTCGATGTTACTTCATCTTCAGCTAAAACCTCAGAGACAAAGATAGGCCTGGGTAAAATCTATTCAGCACTGGACTGCAGTCAAAACAAATCTGATTCCAATAACTGTCACTTCAGCTGCGCATGATCGACTTGTTTGTGTTCTTTTTCCATAATTTACTGGTGTTCCTCTGGTGTTCATTCCAGTTACAAACACATGGATAAATGGCTGAAAATAAGCAGCAGTCCAGACTGCGGTTTTGCCTTCAGGTCATTTTCTTTGCAAGGCTTTCTAAGCAAGAAGGACTGCTGGCTACCAGATGTCAACATCTGTCTTCTAACTGCTTTGCTTTTGGGGTTGTTTCCTGTAGTTAGTATGATCATGTTCTCGCTGCCGCCTGACTGACTGCACCACAGTTTCAGGTGGTTTCAATGCCTTTATTTCCTGAGCAAAAGAATGAAATTTTAGTTACCCTCGTCATAAATGGTTGAACACATTTTTTTTTTTTTTACACTCAAATCAGTGCTTTCTGTGAACTGACAAGCATATGAACTCAGTACAGAGTCACAGCTCAGTATGCCTCTCAGAGCCGGGAGCAAACACAACCTCAAAGTAATATCTGTGAAACAGAGGCAGAGTCTCTGGCAGGTGAACTGGGGTAAAAATACCTTCAGCTGGGGACAGTCAGTATAGAGTGAAGGAAAGCTACCTGATGCCATCTCATTCTGTTCCAGGAGATTACAGTGAAATGAGCTTCACCTTCAGCCGGAAAGAAAGAGCTCTGGCAAATGAATATCAATTCAGACGTAAATTGTCACGAATTGGACATGAATGATTGTTCTCATGAAAGCTACAAATTTGGCTATGTAAGAACAAAGATGGAAAAAGATCTAAAAGATCAGATCTAATTTTTGACATGTTTCCTGGCCATTCTTATCTGAATGCTTATATCAGGATGCTTTTTGCTCTCTCTTTCTGTCTCTCTCACCAACACATCTCATGTTCTCTCAGAAATACTATTACCTTAAGTGTTTTTTTTCCATAAATACAGGGGAGTCCAGAAGTCTCACAGACTTTTAGACTCCAGTGTATGCAGTGATTTTTAAAAATTTTATTTTTTTATTTTTATATATTATCTTTTAGTGGTTTTGGGTTTGTGTGCAGCAACGCAGATTAAAACCAGTGTGTGTGTGTGATCTGAGTGTGTGTGTGTGCTGTGTAGGTGTCCAGAGGAAACTCAGAGGGATAGTGCAAAGGACAGTGCAAAGATAAAAGCGAGTAGTCTGAAGAGCTACTTGCCTGACCCCAAGTTACCTCTTATCACTCTTGACAAGATGGGAAGAAATAAGGAGGAAGCTATCAGAAGCACATGCGATGGAGTCCGTCTCTGTCTCCTCTGTGTCTTTCTTTGTTTTGAGTAATGGAAGTGAGCCATTACTTAGCACTCAGCGTACTATATACAGAAAAAAAGTGAAAGGGTATATGCACATAACATGTAATTACACCTCTTGGGTCGCAGCATTGCTTGTTCTCTGTGTGAAAGGCAGTGGTATTCACTGATGATCACTGAGATCATACATGGTTGCAGTTTAGCAGCATATAATAATGATAAGGGTTAGCTCGCTAAAGTTAAGTATGACACATATGGACTGAGGTTGTCATAAATAGGGCCTCTTTTTTAACAGGAGCTAACTTCTCAGATTAACAGCTTCCAGCAGCTTATTTTGAAACTTTTTATGTTTCAAATGGCAAACTTAACTTGGTCTACTCTAAAATAGTCAGCCTCAATTTGATAATTCACCTTTATGAGTTAGAAGACACATAAATATACATGTAATGCTGCTTGTGAGTATAATCAATAACCTGATATGTATTGCCCATTTCTGCACTGAGTTTTACTGCTTTTTAAACAATGATTTCTGCTCTGGGATATTTTATTTCTATTCTTTTCTGACAGATCTAGTGCACATTTTACTTCCTCTGTCCTGCATAATAAGGGTGGATGCTAAATATGCATCACTTCATTAACATGTTGAATGTAATCTGGACGAACACTTGGGATGAAGTGCTAATATGTCTCTGTCATGGCGCTCATACTGCAGACTTATGTTTATTCAGGTAACCTGAGCTGAGCTGCCAGGTGACTTTAGATGCTAATTTGCATATCAATTTGCCACACTTCCTGCTGTTAGCAGAGTGAGGGAGCTATACTGAGTCTGGGATCATCAGACATCTGAACTGATTTGTCACTAAATGTTGTTATCATTCAGTGGACCAAAATAGTTGCTAAAAAAAGTCACAAGTTGCTGAAGTTCTTAACTTAAAGCTGCTCTGGGTGCTCAGTCAGAGCCTCCCAACCCTCCTGCATAGGAGCAAGACACTCACACTGAAGGACAGACACTTTCCCTAGTTGTTTTGTTGTTGTTTTGTTGTCTCTTTGTAGTAGTTTTGCATCTGTCTGTAGTTGTTTTGTCTTTCTTAGACCCATATAGTAATCCATCCATAGTTGCACTCTACAGCCTGCAGCCATACTAGCTGGTCCAGCAGCAGTGCTGCGAGCTAGATGCTAGCATCAGCATTATGTTCAGTCATGCTCAGGGTGACGATGCTAACAAGCTGATCTTTGGTGGGGTGTAATGTTAATCACGTCCACGGCCTTAGCATGCTTACATTTTCTAATCAGCAGATTTATAGACAGTGAATTTGGGCAGCACCCACATGTAGAAGGCTACATAACAAATAACAATCACATCTGTGCCAGAGACGCCTGTAAATAATTTCTGGACGTAAAATGTTAAACAAAGGTGGTACAGATGTAAAGTCCAATTATTCATTCATTATAATATAATAAGACTCATAAAACAGATTGTTTTCAGTACTTGTAAACAAATAATTCACATTATTGTACATTTTAATCATCTACAACTCCTCTGCACCTGGCAGCTAACAAAAATCATCACAATTTACAGCCGCTGTAAAAACAATACAAATATGTAGTGGTGCCATGCAGAATCTCTGCTTGACTGAGACCTGCGTCACACTGATGATTACTGATCTTTTCTCTGGAACACAAAAATCAGTTGAGTGAGTGTGTCTCGTCATCATCTGGCTTTTATAGCCAGAAGCCATAACATTACCACGACAGAGCATTGTATCCATCTTTAAGTTGTAGATGAGTTGTTACTAGTTAGTCGATAAATTTTGATAGAACAGATGAAAGGATATTTACTGGTGTTTCTTGGAGAGCAGTTGGCACCTCTATAAACCTCAGACTTCCCTTAATCAGATCAAGATTCAAATTCCTGAGCAGGTTTTGCCAGTGGTTCCAGGTGTGCTTGGCACGTGGAATGTTGCTGGTCTTCCAGCAGACGGAGGGGTTTGGAAAGGAAGTGTGACAATGAAGGATCCATGTCTGGAAAAGCAGCTGGAACTGCAGGGAAAAGAGCCTTATTTTGAAACTACTAAAGGAATTAAAATAATCAGAACTAGGCAGCTGAGGTCTAAATCTGACTGTGGACAGTAACTCCATGTGACACTGAGCGGAAATAAGCAAGAAAAATAAATGCAAACGGACACTGCAGCTTACAGGGTGTGTTCATCAGTGTATGGGACTGGAACATGTCAACATGACTTTTCCACTGTGCTGCAACATGTTAAGAAAAGAGCCCAAACCCAATGAGATACAATGATAAAACCACCTGCTGCTGGATGACTGTTCAACATCCCTGTCCTTGAGGCGAATGTATGAATAAGGACCAGAGCAAAAACACATATTTAGAGGGAGGTGAGGGTGGAAGAAAAATATGGAGGTGCAAGCAAAACTAAAGAAATAGAAAGTGACATGAAAAATTGTGAAAGCGGGACGTGAGCAGTGGATAAACAAGCAAAAAATTCCACAAAACGTTCCGCACAATTCATCAGGACACAAAGACTGTTGATTGTGGCTGACATTTAGCGAGCAAGCAGCTGTGTGCCTCAAGAGCCACTTGCTGCTATTCCACGGGACCGGGTCTTTTCTGAGAGGACAATTAAAATGTCCATATTTATAATGTCAGTCTTGTTAGCGAGTTAGATAGTTGCCACACACAAGCTTGGAAACACAGATCTGACATTTAGTGGCTCTGTGGGGAAACTAAAATAAAGGAAGGGAGAAGGAGGGATTGCTACTGCAGCTTGTCAGCTCAGGCCTTTCCTTTTAATGTTCAGCTTTCATCCAAAATAATTATGGTTTTCCCTTCCAGATGATTGATAATCTTTGTACTGACATGTGGAGCCTCGGCCTCTCCACATACTAAGAGTGATTGAAGGGTGTGTGCACGTCCATGATTTGGTAATCATGAGCCAATTAGGACTGGAGATTGTCCCATCTATTCCATTCCTTCACTAGGATCAATAATCAGAGCAGGAGTCTGTGCAGCCCAAAGCACATAACTGCCTGTTCTTGACCACTTCAAATTCACCTCTCAGCTTTTCTATTTTCCTGCTCCACCGCTGTTCTCTTCACTAATTCAAATGCCTGGAGCACGTGTGAATAGCATTAACAGGTTATGAAGTGTTGGTGTGCATTCTGAATAAAACTTAAGCCTAAAGTTAAAATTTGGGAGTTTACATTTTCCCATAAAACACTAACCTGGTTCCAGACTCACAACTTAATAACTTCAACGATTTAAAATGGTCTGGTGTTGTCCCCCACTTCCAAAATAGAAATTGTCTGATATGAGCACAATGTCCAACTGAATAATCAAGGGAAATTTAATTATCAAGCTAATAAATACACTCCAGTGTCAACACCAGCTGCTGGGATCTAGCTCATTTAAATACCAACAAGGACAGACAGTAAGATTACTCCAGCCACTCCTTTCCCGAGCCTTAAATTAAGTATACTAAAGTGTCAAATGTGTCAAATGTATCTAAAGTGCCTGTGTACTATTTTTTTTCCAGAGTGTTTTTGTCCCTCTTTAGGCATAAAAAAACCAATGCAAATTAAATTTTGTTTATGAACCTGTTTTTCATGGAGTTACAAACATGTCCATTCTGTGTGAAAACATTTTTAATGCTGCTAATCTGATGTTTTCTCACAACATTGTCTGCGGGGTGTACAAATGTTCTTTCTCCCCTCTGATTTGCTATCATCCTCTCACATAATCATGCCCATAGCAATCTAATAACTTAATGTACTTAAATACAGTGCTAAAATAAATGTTTAAATTTGTTATTGTCCACCACTGTTTACAGGGATGTCTGTCCAGTGTGATCTGCATGTCTACTCAGGCCGTCAGTCCGGTAATTGAAGACAGATGGGTGAGTGTACAATGGGTTTGTATGACTCACTTGCCCTAACCAGCTGACTCATCAGGGACCTGAGACATGACATAAGATCAATGATGATGATAAAGGGCAATAGATATTTTTATAGATGAGGAGACTTGTTTTTTCTGTTCCAGTCTATTCAGTTGTCACTCTGGTTTCAAAGCAGAACTTCCAACAACTGGAGGGAGTTTACCACAGTAAACAATGACTGACTGTGGTAACAGCATTTTAACTGCACAAAGATTCTTTAATTACCGACATAGACCTCATCAGACATGAACTACTCCTCTCCTCTCTGCTTTGGCAGCAGAAACTTTTTTTTTTTTTTTTACAAGTTCTGTTTACACTGTAAACAAATGTTAAAAGAATGGATTTATATGAAAAAAGGCAGTTGATGTCTCCTCTTGTACATAGTCTAACTTCACTTCTGTTTTGACTTTTTCAACAAAGCCCCTCCTATTAAAGTCCCACCAGAACAGCCTGTGTCAGATTTATAAAAACCCTGACAGCTTATGCAGGACTACAGGACAGCCAAGTCTCTCAAATCTGGATTTATTCGTCAATAAAAAATCAGGCTTATCCTAAAAATATATATACTTTGAATTGAGATGCTGCCTTCACATTCTGAAGTGTGACTGAAAACAACAGATTATCAATAAGAGGTGAAATGAGCTCAGCTAATCTCACGTAATCTTCTCCAGATGTTGCAGCCTCACACGGCACTCTTTGGAGCACAATGTTCTGCTGGCTTCTTCTTCTCCGTGTCTGCAGTAAATCTACATCTGTTCTTCTTCTTTCTTTTTTTGATGACAGTACTCTGCATTAGATTGCAATGATACCAACAGAGTTTTTTCCCCTCTGTGTCTGGTATAGAAAGATCGCTCATGTTTTCCTTTGGAGGATCACAGTTATATTCTGGAGCCCTTGTGCTCATCTGTGTCCACTGAGTGTAGACACCACAAATACCAGGAACACACAGTGAATTTGTATTCAGCGGTGACCTGCGGATAAATATATTCACCAAAATCCCAATGGATAAAAAACAAAAAAGGGAACGGATGTTATAAAACATTCACTGCAAAACCCAGAAGAGGCAGAGGATGAATACGCCCTTGAAATGATGTCAATGAACTGCAGGTGTTTAGGTTTCGGCTGCCCCACAGAATGTAAAAAATATATATATATATATACATATATAATAATAATAATAATAATAATAATAATAATAATAATAATTTGAGGGATCCAATTATTTATGATGTCCTTCCTGAGAGCTCAGCAGAGGCCAGGCTCCTGCTGTGATCGATGGAGGAATCCTCACGGACATGCAAACATCTTGACAACGCTGGAAGCGTGCATGGTGCTGACCTACGCCTGCCAGCCGTCCGTTGCTGCAGACTGTGAGCGAGTGCATGTGTTTGACTGGAGGCAGGCCGTTGCATGTGTTTACTTGTGACCACAAATGTCCGCCTGAATCACTCCTGGAAACACTTCACTGCCTGCCCTGGGTGCGACTGTCTCGTGTAGCTGCAAATGAGAAAGAACGTGTCAGAGTGAAATGCATCTCCACGGGGAATAAAACGTATTAAATGGAAAATACAGCAGTGGCCATGAATGTGTCCCAGATCATTTTATGAACATGAGGGTGCATTGTCGACTTGTGAGATGATACTAAAATTGAGCTGCATGTTGCTCACACAGGCACGGATAGAGTTAGGGGTCTAATTCCCATCTGGGAAAGTGGTGTGCAAATGGAAACAAGGTTCTACAAAAGTAATAAATAACGCTGGAATCACAAAATAGGGATTAGCTTTTTTATTCAGGACCATCACGACGAGCACGGGAAGTATGAAATTGATTGGAATATTTCTTTAAGAGCTCTTTTATTTAAATATTCATCTCAGGTTAACTCTTCAAAGACATAAGGGGCAGCAGCTGCTTATAAATCTGCTCCTCTGGTGAAGTTGTTTCCATATTATTTATTTGTACATTATTTAAGAGAAATCAGCAGTGAGCAGTAACTACTTCTGAATCAGCAAGAATGAAGTTCTGTGAAGTTTGAGTCTTTCTTTTTATATGTGTCCTATGAACTATTCCCAGGAATAGTATCCACATTTTAACAGGTATTTAGTGTATACTGTATGGAACCAGCACAGGAACATCCTGGCATACCCTGAAGCCCTCAGATGGTGCCTTTGTCATCATTCATCATACAGGTAGCAGTACAGGATGTGCAGAAAGTGTTGAGGGCAGGGGCAGGTACCATTGGCAGGAGGCTCATCAAAGTTCGTACAGCTACTGCAAGACCCATGGACGGTTTCTGTGAGGTGAGCCTAGAGTTGTGCACTGCACGGCACATTGGCAAATGACAGTTTTGACCTAATGATGGTGCCAGATGAAAAGTCAGTGAATCGGGTTAGTTGATATATTTTATCTTGTTTGGAAAATGAATGAAAAATGAAAAAAATTCTGTGGTAATCCACAAAATAAGATGGTCAATACATGGCTCTACTCTGAGCCAGAGATGCCAGCCTGTTAGTAAGTGCTATATTTAAAGTCAAGGGGATCACCAAAGTCATCAGGACTCATTCACTGGGGGCCCACAGATGTCTGTATTAAATTTCATGGCAGTCGTACAAATAGCAGCAAACTGACTGAATGATGCATCAGCTGATATTGCCAAAAGTGCGAGTCACTAGTGATTCGGTGCCTGACAGCTTGGTAATTTGCAGAAGAAGAGTAAAAGTAACCATGGGAAGGTGAAAGCTTTTGTTAATGTTGCTAGAAATGGTACAAACCAGTGCAGACGGTCAAATCAGCACAAAACATCTGTTTACTTTTTCACAGTACAACAAGAAAGCTACATTTCATTGGCCATCTCTGAGCAGGAGGTGACAATTAGGTGCAGAAATCTTCCTTCCTAATGATAATGTCCATGTGCTGCCAGGTTGAAGTGTGCATTTGAAGTGTGATGTCCTGTCTTCAGCTCGTAATAAGGTCTCCAACCAAGCTGCGTGGCCTTGAGACAGATGTGTTTGAAAATTATTTTTGAGAGACGTGTAGAGGTGCCGGCTGGAAGTTAATTAAGCTGGAACAGATGCAGAAATTACAGAGACACAAAGAACGATTTGCAAGGACATAAATTAAACAGCGACTTGTGGGAAGCAGGGAAAACGGCTAAAGTTACTGGCAGCAACAGCCTGGTTCTTGGTTCCCCCCCCAACCCCCCCCCCGTCTCCAGACCTTGCTCACTTCCCTCATTCTCCATGATCTTTCTCTCTCAGACCTGCCATTCTTCATCCCCCTTCAGATGTCCCTGGACTTTTCTGCTTTCTGTTCCACTTGCTCATCTGTTTCACATCTCCCAGTTCTCTCATCGCTCATGCCACGATTTAAACCTGCCATTTTCAACACTTCTTTGTTGGGTCGTCTGCTTACGTTCCTGCTTATGTTCCCTTGTGTTTTCCCTGTGTCCCTGCTACCAGTGTGTATTTTTCTGTTGCTGCTGCTGCCTGCCTGTGTTCTTGCATGCCAGCTTGTTCATCTTGTTTGCCTGTAAGCTTGTTTCTTTCCACCATTAAAGGATCTTCACTGAATCTGCCTGCCTTTGAGTCTGCGTTTGGGTCCTCCCGGCCTGTGCTGCTTCCAGCAGCGTGACAAATGAAGATAAACTCAGAATTAAGTGGATTTCAGGTTAATTTAAATTACAAGTCACTGTGAATATTGACTGATGATGAAGGATAATGAAGCAAAATAAGGTTTAGGGACACTGTGTCCATCTATTAGTTTTTACAATCCTTCCTGACAACACTTATTACACTATTGTTAAGGGTAAAATGCTAAAGTTAACATAATTCAGGCAAAGAATTTCTTTCCTTCAGCCTGCTTTGTGCCCTGCTTCAGTCATGCAAGTCCAACACGAGTATAATTAGGTAAATTCTGGGTCTGATTCAGAGTCTCCTCAATTTTGAATTCAAATATCAAACGTGTGATATTTAATTCTGTAGTGTAAATGTAACAGCGATGGAATATTGAGCAGAAACCTGCAGCAGCCAGGAATTGCATACTAACAACAAAACTTTATTTCCTACTCACCTCCAGCTCACATTGTAATCCACAGTTTTTCTTTCATTTCATTTCTTTCATTTTGTTTTCTTTGGAGCACATAGTGCACACAAGTGTGACCAGCTGATGACGACAGTATCCCTCCATGTTTGTTTTGTCATGTTTGATCATGTGAGATTCTGTATCCCCAAATCTCTGGATGTTTAGTGTGAATGCCAAAGAATGTGTTTCTCTGTATTTACTGAAGCGTCTGGTGTGTGTGTGTCCTTATGACTGAAATATTAAAAATTGGTTGAATTCGTCGTTATGTGTGTGGCCTCCCACGGCTGAATGTGTTAGTAAACACTGGCTCATTTACACAGAGAGCAAAAATGGTAAAACTATGTGATATGATGTTACGTGGTGCAGCACTGCACAATGCTGTGCTACATGACACTACAAAAAGCTACGTGATGCTAAGTGATGCAGCTGATGTCTGTTGCACATTGACTTGTATTGCCTGGTCAGAAATAGTGGATATGAGAGTGGTGTTGATCTTCTCATCCTACTCTCTGTCAGAAAGCAAAGATGCTTATTTCCCAAAAGAGAGACCTGAACCTTTTTGTGGCAGGAAGACATCATCACGCTACTCAAAGATTTCTGTCCTGGTCATTTAATACATTTAAACAAAGGACCAGTGAATGCCGTCACAGCACTATTGATATCCTACTTTTCACATAATTGTTTTCAGCTACTTCTGTGTGCCACAGCTTGCTGTATGTTCCTTTGTATGCGTAGGTGGAGGACATGAGTCACAGCGATGTCCCCTATTAAACTTAACAGCACTAGTAAGGTCTCAACCTGGCACCTTTGGCCCAGAGACAAGAGCTGTTTATTTTGGGACTGCACCTTTCTGCAAAATTTTTTTTTTTTTTTCCTTTTGGCCACATAATTCTTTTTTTTTTTTAAGTGTTCTGCTGTGGAAATTTGTTAAGTGTCTTTCCAATTAAGAGCTCATGCAAGAATGCATACATTATCACTCACTGATCAAGTGGGCATTTATCCCAGTGGGGTGAAGAGATGCTTCAGTAATAACAATCAAGGTAATTAATTGAACTATAATTAATACCACTGGGGATGTGGAAAATTTTTAATGCTTAAAGCATCAGAGGACTTTTAGGTCTCTGCCTGTTGATGGTGAGGAAAGAAACGTCAGTGTTCAGTTAGTGCACAGACAGTAGAGACGTATGAATCATGGTGAATGAATGAAATCTGAGGAAAAACAACAACAAAAAAGGACTTTTACCAAGCAACATACTCAATATTCTAAAAGAAAAGGAATAATAATTTGGGAGAGATCCATGATTTAAAGAAGCAGATTAGAAGTAAACACTGAAAAACATTTACACCTTTGCACTTTCTATTGTACTGCAACAATTCCTCTGAAATGCCAAAGTCAGGTTTTCAAAGAAGCGGAAAGGTTGGAATAATACATAAGAGAGATGATTCATTTGGTGAGTGCGGCCAGTGACGTGGGGATTTGCAGTGATGAGGGCAGAGAGCAGCGTTTGTGCCAGCTGACACACTCTCAGTAATTACAGCTCTGCTCTCACACCTGCAGCCTGTAGAGACGAGGTGAGGATGTGAGAGTCTGAAAGAGAATTCGCGGAGGTAAAGGGGGGGATTCCCATGTATTACTTGTAAATTATACATTTGTGCTATGAAAAAAAAAATGCACAATCCCTCAAAATTAAATTTGTGGTGTAAAGTTTGGCTTCAGACTTAAATAAAAAAAAATCCAGTACAGGCCTTTCTCCATGGTTCAGTCTGTTTGATTGAAGACACGGTTTTCACTTTGAAAATGAAAGTGGTATGTGGTCTATCTAGATTCAAGTATTGTTCAGATTGTGGGTCTTTTTTTTTCTCCCAGTGAGATTAATAAATATGTACAAGTTGTTTCTGTTTCTGACAAAGAACATACTGTACAGCATCTGATCACCATGTACTGCAGACAGAGATACTCAGAACCAGCCAGATGCAGATAGAGATCATCTTCTCTCATTCACTACAGATTTCTTCCTTTTTTCTTAGCTAACTGGGGAAAAATGAACATATGAAATTAGCCAAACACAACACGGCTCACCTCTGCATCCCTCTTAAAGGCTCTTCATTTTACACTCTAATTCAGAAGCACTCGTGATTTATTTAAAAGTAGAGTAAAGCCCCATTCAGGCTGGATTTATTTGTTTAGGTCAGGTGGGGTGATTTTAATATTACCTGTGGTTTTATTCCCATCTGAGGCATGTGTGTGAAGTATGTGGGTATTATAGCTGCAATTACCCATGGCTTTGTAATGTCAGCGTCAGGTGGGTACTGGTGTTCTCTTCTGAGCCCTGTTTAATATTTGGCAGCAGTTTCTCATATATTATATTCACTGTTTGTTAATACTGATACATCAATGTTTAAGATACAGTTTACTGTTCACATTTGTTGAGGTGGTGCTGGTTTTACCGACCTTATACTGTGTAACATCCTGTTAATCATGGCCTCTTTCCTGTTGCAAACTCGTGTGTCTTGTCGTTTCAGTTGTTCCTGCCCTCGTGCATCTCCCGCTCCCTTGATCCGCCACACCTGCCCCTGGTTTTGCTACGCACCAGTCAGCTGCAACATTAAAACCAGTAATTGGTTTTAATGTCGTGGCCGACTGTGGCTCAGTGTTTACTCCCCTGGTTTCCCTGTTCCCCTGCCAGATTGTTCATCCTCATATGTTCATCAGTTTCCAGTATTCTTTCTAGTGTTGGTCTCTATGTTTTTTTTTCTTTTTTTTTTGTCTTTGCTTTGTTCTCTGGTTTTTGGATTTTTGCCTACTCCCTGCCTGGATTTGTTAGTTTGATTCAGAGTGATTACCTGTGCATGACTGCCTGGCTTTCCAGTAAAAGCCTTTGCCTTTTTGAACCTTACCTCGTGCCCTGAGTCTTTCTCTGCGTCTAAGTCTCTGATCCACCCAGAAGTGTTGCAGTTTACTGTTATGTAGTGTAATGCAGTGGCCCCCTCAAAGGCTCACATGATAAATCTCAGAAATCGTGAAGATTGGAAAGAAGACACAAAAAAAGTTCTGGTCCACAAGTTTGTATTAATTGTAGGGCTTCTTGTCTTTGATTTTTTATTTTTTAAGACTGGAGAATCTGACCTCTTTGGTCCCCAAATATTTGTGTAATTAAAACAGCATGAAGGAACTGCTAACAACTCAGATGTATCTCAGCTGTTGTCAGTCTGCCTGTGTGCAGGTCTCCATGCAGATCTTTTTAAAGGGACGTCTATTTGGCCTCTTGAGTTAACTTGGCATCATGGGTACGTTTGACAGCTTTCCCTGCAGACGAGACATTCTGGTGTGAGACTGTTAGTCCTCCTTATCCGCAAAAAGCTGTAAGCCAAGCTGCTTTTGGCCTGACACAAGTTATTTTGGCAGACTCAGGTTCACTCATCTGGTGCTGAGGGCTGAGATGCATCAGCATTTCTTAGAGCTGTGTTTTATGGTGACGACTCTTTTTCGTCGCTGTGACTGCTGTGCTTCTGAAAAACTCATCTCACAAAGTGTGACAACGGGCAAACGCGAGCTGCCATATCACCGTCATGTTAGTCTGTGGTTTAACTGCATAATTGTCAGAGATTTTTTAGGTTTGTACACCCTTGGGCTGACCTCGGGCCATCCTGAATACTCCATCCAGCCTGAAATAGATTTTCAAGTTACAAGTTAGGAGATAAAATGAGAATCAGAATTCAATATTTGAAAAGTTCAGTGTATGAATTAAATGTCTGGTTCACGTGGATAATATCTATAGCAGGTATAGATATAAAAGACAAGAGAGAGCAATGAGAGATTTGGGTGTGGAGAATTGTGTTATCGTCATTCCTCCATCTTACTGTCGCTGACTTTGCACTGTCACACCAGCAGCAACAACAAGAGTGGGATGGGTAAATAAGGACGTACACCCATCCCACATCACCTGATAAAAGAGAAGCTGAATTGGAAAGTTTGGAACAACAGGTGCTAGACACAACATGCACATGTGCACAGAGAGTGCAGACAATACAGACGAGAGGGAAAAAGGGTCAGATACAGGTTCAGACTAATACACAGAATGAATTGGGTTGTCTTCTACACTAAATCTAATGTTTGAAATCCTGTCAGCCATGAAAAGTGCACAGTAATAGTAGGGATCCTCATGAATGATGGGCAGTAAGACAATTCCGCGTTTTCTGCTCATCAGCTTTGTTGTGATCCACAAGCCCCCAGATGAAGTCCCATTAACCTGCAGTGAAAATAAAATCAGTCACAACTAATATAAAAACATAACAAAGACACTGTGTTTTAATCCAAAAGATTCGACTGAATAAACTTGGAATCTGTAGACTAACAGCTTACTGGTCTGATGTGTAGAAAACATGGAGGGTTAAGAACTGTTCGACTGTGATGGATCCTCTCCATGTGTCGGGGGATATAAATGATCATTGTGATTAACAATGCTGCTAAAACGCACACAGCACTTCTCAGTTTATCCAACGTGTGGAGAAGCACAGCTTGATCATGCTGCTGTGTGATGGCTACAGGTATTTAATAAACCCTAAAAGAGTCCTAGCTCTGAGGCTTTTACACCTTCTGTAATGTTTATGGACCACTCACGGCACTGAAATGTGGCAGAAAGCCTGACAGTCAGGTGTGTGCCCTGTGTGTGGCGTCCTTTTGAGGACACATAAGATATAAAAACTACATTTTAGTGTGACTTTGCAGCTTCTTCTTATTTGGCGTGAGATTTGTTTGGGCAGTGTGAGTGCGGGCACACCTGAAAGCAGGTGTCTCACACTGAAAGTGTGAGAGTTGGCAACCCCGCTTTTTCTTTCTGAACAAAACAGGTGAACCTACCAATTGGTTCATGAGGCATTCTACAAATAAACTGAGATTACAATTAGCATGTACTATGCACACCTGGCATAGATCATGTGCACTCAGAATCAAGATTTATGGCTGTTTGCTGATACACCTTTTAAAGTGGATGTAATGTGCCACATGGCTTTAATTCCCCATATTAATTTTGATTACCTTGGATGCAGCAAGGCAGGAAATAGTGTGTAGTTGACACAGGTTTAACCTTGTTAGTCTGCCTTGCATTTTCAGCCTCCGTCCTTCTCCCTCCATCATCCATTTCGCCCCCTCTCTGCTCCCCAGCTGTGCCTGTCCTCAGCCTCCTTTCGATATCTCCCTCTTTCTCGTCTTATCCCTCGCAGTCCTCTTCTTCAATTTGTCCTCTTCTCATGGCCTTTGTTCAGATTGACACCATTACACTCTACACTGCCCTCTTCCTATCACCTTCTCCTTTCCTGTTATCCACTCTATTTCACCGCCCAGTTCATATCTGACCTCTGCAGACCTCACATTTACTGCTCCCACACTTGATAAACCCTGAAAAACCCAAGTGTTTCAAATTAATGCTGGTTTTGCCCTTGAGAGTGATGTTTGGATGTCATAGAGTTTGACTTCCCCTGTTAAACCTCAGTGCGGTCTGGCCTTCCTTTAAAGCTGTCATGTTGAGAGATGATGGATTATGGTTCAGCAAGAGCTGCTGTAAAAGCCTGTACAGCATAGAGGTTGAGGTTAGTTAACTGTAATTACATTTTACAGTTATTCCATGACACACTTGCTGTTAAACAGTGATATATTGTTATGTGACATAATGCAATTAACTAGGCTCAGGCATATGAAACTATAGCCAGGAGTCAGCTTGACTTTTTGTAGCTGGAAACAAGCGTGGCTCTGTTCCTTAGGTTCAAACCAGGGCCCTAAAGCTCCCTAATTAACATGTTTTTAATTATTTAAATCTTTGGACAGAGCCAGGGTAGCTGTTTTCTCCTGGTTGTTTCCAGTCTTAAAGCTGATCATAAAGACTAGCTGTAGATATTTAACATGCAGATGTGAACAGATATGTGTACAGATGTGTCCTGTTTGCTATTTTTTGCCTTTTTGCCTTAAATCATGAAAACGTTCTCTTCTCCTCTGATGTATCTTTTCCTGCACCGGCCTTCCTTCCTGTAACTGAGTCAGCTCAGTCTATTAAAGCAAGTGTGGGAGATTAGCAAGCAGCAAGAACCTCTGTTCTGACAAAGCAGCCTTCACTGCATGCTATATTTACCTTTGCTGATCAATGACAGAGTTTCACAGTTCTCTACATACAAACAAATACAAGTTGTACAAGTCATGCAAACAGGCTTTGTCCTCAGCGCCTTCTTCTTTTATTTTCTGGTGGCCTATGAATGGGAAGCATTTGCATTTGGTCTATGCAAATGGAATTATTGTAAGTGTTTATCAGCATATAGTGGGGAAGTGAGATCTGATCATAAGTGGACACTGGGGACACAAGTGGAGACATCAGGTGTAAAATGTACTCAGAGCTGTCCACTTGTGATCGGATCACCCCGAGATGCTTATTAATGTCACGACTGAACAGGGCCCGTGTGTCCACGTTTACCTTAAACAAATCTCTTGCAAATTAACTGAACTGTGAAAGTTCTGTCACAACAATTCAAGATGCTTGTGCCTATAGGGAAATGTTAAACACCGTCTTAAAGATTTCTCATCATCACCAAGGAGTATTAAATAAGATCATAAACAAAACACCAGTAGAAATATTGAATCCTCCTTCCACTGAAAAATTAGTCTTACTCTACAGCACTTGGATGTTTGAAAGTCACCAGCCAAAGTTTCCATCCAAGTTAAAAGTAAATTTGCAACAAATTTCCACAAGAATATGAATTAATGTACGTTTCCATCTAACTGCTTTGAGTAAATATTAGGAGTAGTGTGCACGAATTATCTAGTAGAGCGCTGTTAAACCGTTGCAGAAGAAGAGGGTGCAGTGAGATGATTAAAAGAGTGGCAGTCAAACCTCCAAACAAAATAATGGAGAAAACATTTGTTCATTTCATCTGTTAATTTCAAGAACGTTAGTCTTGTCATCGCTCCGCACAGACCTGATGCTTTTTTTTTTTTTGTCTGTGTCTCTGCAGTGGAGCAGAAGCTTCAGCAGATGTTTAAGTCACATACTGTAAGTATGTCATGATTTATTTCCACTGTTTCCACCCTCACGCATTTTGTTAGACATGCACCAACTCACTGATTTATGCCGAGAGTTTGACCGTTTTCACATTCACCTCCTGAGGAGATACATTCTCTTTGTCTTCTCCTTAAAGCTGAGTTTAACACATGTATTTTATCTCCTCACAGGATTCTGTGGCATCACACGTTTGTAAGCCAATCACGGTCCAGTGTTTAACTTTGGCAAATGTGATGTGGAAACCGAAACCTGCAGGTCTCATACACTGAGGATGGACTTCCTGATTAAGTAGGAGACGTCTGATGTCCAGCAGGTAAACTTTTGAAAGTAAACATGTTTGAATATTTATAGATTTGGGGTTTTTAACCAGGCAGTTGAAACTTTTTTTTTGTGGAGAAACCATATCAAACAAATTAGCAGAGCATTTTTGTATATTTCTAAAATCTCCTCCCAATTTCCTTGATCCCTCCCTGTACCCTATGAAGCACAAATGTATTTTAATAATAGCGACTCATTTATTCAGTCAGCCAGCATGGGACACTCACTCCTCTTGACCTGCATGCTCTTTGGTCTGGTCAGTAAAAACACTTGGCTGCACTTGCTCTGCACTGAAATATGACACTTCATGTGCAACCTTGCTGTGACATTGATGTGCTGGGGAAGATGCCAGTAGCTGTGTTTATTTTAAGCACCTTGTGTTTTTGTGGCCTGCATGTTATTGCTTTTGTACTGTATTTATCCACTTGCACATAAACTAAACTAATGACCTGTGATGGTAGATGGAGGAGGATGACTTTATTTTTACAACTTATAACATTAGCTTATAGATGAGGTATTTTATATTGTGTGTTATTGGAAGTTTATATGTGAATATGTTGCTATTTAGATCAGAGAAGTGGAGACAGAGAGGATTTGGGGGCTGTCAATCGAAATACACACACACACATACAAACACACACACACACATAAACATATATATTATCAGGGGTATTTTTAGCTGACACTGCTGCAATCCACAGAGGTCTATGTCCAGCTGTGAGGGTCAAAAATGGGTCACGTAGCTGCCCAACAAGCATGATGACCTCAGAAAACGCTCATGACAGGACCTCAGTGTGATGGATCAGAGAGAGAGAGAGAGGAAAGACTAAAGGGGAAAGCTGAGCCACCATAGCGTCATGGATAACTGGATGTTCTGAGGACTAGCAGGAGTTAAAAGCATTAAAGACTGGGGTGTGTGAAGGATCAACACCACATTCTGTAACATGCATATTTTGTGTACACTGAGACACAGGAAAATGGCTGGAGCTGTTAGCTAAAGAATGTATAAGCAAACAGAAAGCACAGCTGGGTTCTTCGGGCAGTGATTTAACTTCGGGCAACAGAACTCGTCCCCTGAAGGCACCCTCTGAATGAAGGACAATGGAGTGATAGGAGGCTCTGAGCTGGATACATACCTGAGGAGGAAATGGATTTTGTGCAATGTCTGACATTCTAATTGGGCCCCCTGTTGGATTATTACATTTACACTTAAGGCATTAAACTGACATTCTAACCATGTGACCATTAGTTAGCAGCTCAGGGCTCAGCGTCCTGCTAAGCGCAGTATATACCACACTGTACAAGAATTTAATTTAATGTTTGAGTGAACAGAGGAAAAGTCAAGAGGCATTATGAGACTTTGAATGTTGTATGTTTTGTGATGACAAACTTTTGAAGCATCAGCAGCAAACAACTACCCTGCTGGAATTTTCATCTATAATCTGCACATAATCATCTGTCTCTGACTGACTCTTTGCCCAGACTCTCATTTCCTGTTTTACTTTGTAATTATTTACCTTGTATGTAAGTTAGTTGTTTTACTTCCCACCTTGCTGATTACCTGCCCTTCCCCAGTTACTTTCACCTTGAAATGGATGGGCTGCATTAGCTCCCCTTACCTTGATCATAGTTTATTTTCTATGAACATGATCTTTCCCTAACCTTTACCATACAGTAGCTGCCATAAGCAGGGATATCTGCATTCTTGCATTGGATGTAAAACAAGCAAACAAACTTATCGCTGAATACAGTTTTGCAGAACTGTCAAATATGCTCATAGGAGCACTTCACTCCCATCACAGCAAAACACACAGGACCAGATTTACTTTAGCATTTTGCATTGGTGCTGCAAAACCAAATGTGACGCATTCTGCCACAGATGTGTGGTGTAATTATCAAACAGCTGCAGATTGTAATGTGCACCTCTACTTATTATTATTAAATAGTAATTTTAGGATTGTGCAATGTTTTTTTTCATCATGTTAAGACATTCACTGCACGTGTTTGGCTGCATTCACCTCAGTACTAACATCCATATCCACACCACCTGCTCTGTGTGTGTATGTGTGTGTGTGTGTGTTGCAGTGTCTCTGATTGTATCACCAAAAGGAGACGAACATGTCTAATGCTTTCTAATGAATTAATAACCATCGTTTATTGTATTTTATGAGTAATATTTTGAGTTTTTTGAGCATAACGGTGTTCTCAGGTGGAGCTGCACCACAGCCAAAGTAAATGTTTTGTTACCATGATCACTACGTTATCAGTTCTTTTCTGAGCCTAATGATCTCATAGAAATCCCACATCTCTGAGCTCTCCTTCCCTCTCAGTGCGCTTGACAAATTCAATGAAAACTGCAGGGCACATTTGTGCAAAGCTGTTTCCTCTGTAACTGTGACCCTGAGATATCAATCAGCTTTTGTTGCTTCCGTTGCTGATGCACTACAATAGAGATGAATGGACTTTGCCCTGCAATTTTCATAAAATTTCCCCCGTCAGAAACAATGTCCTGATTTTCATGGTTGACAGTTAAAATGTATCTTCTTCTTCTTTTGCCACAGTATGTTATATCTCATACTTGCTCATCAAGGGAATTATGTGGTTTAGGAATGCGTCAGGAACTGCATTATTATCATTATTATTACTGCATGATTCTTCTGCGTCAGCATGGAGCATGACCTCTGAGGAACATGTCCAACATCAGCTGAATCCACACAGTGAAGAATTCAGGCTGTCAGGCTACAGATTTTACTTTTAGGGGTAAACAAAATGGAGTATGTGGGATTATGGGTCTCTATAGCTTCCAGGCTGTTGTACTTGACATCAGTTTGATTAAAAAAAACTGTAACTAAATATGAAAGTCTTTGTGCTACTTCCTGGAAACAAAATGTAATTTGCATGTTTCCACAATGTCAGAGCCTGATTCATTCTCTGCTGCTCTGATGTCAGTCCTGATAATAGCCCTCTGACAATCAGAGAACCATTTACTTCCTTTTCACTAGAAGCTGGGTTGATTGCATTTGTTGGCTTTCTCTCCCTCCATATCTCCCAGCAACCATTATTCTCCTCCAGCACCAACCCTCCATCAAAGAACGTTATTAGTGGTTTGGTTTGATATTTGAGTCAGAGGCAGAGTGGGCAAGGCTGCAAAGGCTGTCACGCACCTGAATTACCTGCTCAGCAGGGCAGCGGGCCCATGTATAGATCTCCCACAATTACTAAAAAAAAAACAGAGCTATAGGAATAGAGCAGAGATAATGAGTATGGTGAATGTGGGAAGAGAACATGGTTTTTATTTTTTTTTTCAAGTAAGTCACATCACTCACTCAACAAAATCCAGAGAGCTGAGCACCAAATTTTGACTGTCCCCATCTGTCACTGGGTTTCTCCTTTCAACTCGTTTCTGCCTGTCTGGCTGAGCGATACCAAGATCTTGGTTTGAGATCAGTTGGTGTCTGATGTAAGAGCTTTAAAGAGCCAAGAGAGCGAGTTGAGCCACAGAACAGACTGCACTTTTTTGGGGAGGGAGTCCTTGCACATGAAAGCACTTTTATGCAAAACCTTAGGTCATATCACATTTATTACTGCACTAATCTTGGGTAGTTGTGTGATATCAGGAGTAGAAACATATGTCCATGATGTAGTGTACTAAAACCAAAAGCAAGTGATCACGACTCTTGTTAACTGAGATGACACCAGAGTGCACCATGAGTCATGGTCGTTAAAAAGTTCACACATTCTTTGTCAGACGCTGGTGAGGAAAAGGAAGAAGAGATTGGTTTTTGATAAAATTCTCAAAATATTCAACATAAATTTATCCACATCTGTGTGGATTTGGCAATAAGCCACACTGACTGCTCTTCTGCCTGTCTCACTAGATAAACTAACATTTAGTGATTTAGTAAAACCATCTTCAGATTAGTTTTTTTCTTCTTCTCCCCACTCTGTCACAACAGAGTACAAAATAAACACAATAATTTTGGCTATATAATGATGGCACGGCTCAGTAAGCATCTCTTTTCATAAGCAGCAGAGATGATCATTTTGATGTGAGAAGCAAAAGTGTTTTCTGTGAAAACCTTTCCATCAAATTACTTGTGTGGGAGCCTCTGTATGAAGTGATAGTTAATATTCCTTGTTGGAAGAGAGATACAAAACAACTACAAAGAATCACAGAAACAACCACAACAAATTGCAAAGCCACAAAATGATGCTAAACAATTACAAAGAATCGCAGAACAACCACAAAAAGACTAAAAAGCGATGCAAAGCAACTATTAAAAAGAAACACAAAGCTGCAACAAAAGGATGCAAATAACCATAAACAGATGCAGAGTGACTACGAAGAGACTTTACAAAGTTCTGTCTCATAATCCATCCACGATCGTTATTGACAGACAGACCCAGGCCAACACAGAGATCGCCAGAGCAACACTACCATCCCTCCAAATGCTACCTGAGCAGATTTTCTTACACAGCAGGATGGATCAGTCAGTCCTGTACCCTGCGTGGCAGACGTTTTATAGTACCTACAGTATTTCATGTCACTTGCTTTCCCATCATCAGGTTCCCAGCAGATCCTTCAGCTATCGCTGTGGCAACCTCAATGTGACCTTAAAGGAAACTTGAAATTTAGTCTAACATAGTCGACTATAATTGCAGAGCTGGAAACAGCTTTATTATAAAAGCTAATCCAACCAGTCCACGTAAATACAAACCTGGCTTTGAACTATCAAACACGTAGGGAGTCTAAACTCAGTGCTTGATGTTTTTGGCTTTGGCCTGATTGGAATCATCGTTGGGACTGACATCAGTTTTAAAAATACTTCCTCTATAAAAAAAAATAAAAAAAAATAGCCATTTAGCATAAATACAGCTTACTGACAAACCTTCACAGCAGAGACACTACACAGCACCAGCACATGTGCTTAGTGTCCTAAAAAAGTTACCAGGATCATTAAAATGACAAAGCTTTGAAAAGACACTTATGATAGTTTTAAAGTGCAGCTCAGTGTCTCATTCACGAACACAGTCTGTTAAAGCAAGAATAACCCACACAATTAAAAGAGAGAGAGAGAGAAAAAAAAACAGGCTCCACACCAAAGCCCACGTACTGGAACACACAGTACGAACACACGCACACACACACACCGGAGCACACAGTGAAAATAGTGTTGCACAAGTTGTGTCAGGTCAGCAGCCATGTTTGATATTCTAAGCCAGGCTAATGCTGGTTAGTTTTAGCCTCAGTGTTCAATCAAAGTCCCAGGAGTTTGAAAAGTCTGGAAGGATACTTCAGACAGAAGGCGTATGTCAGGCTGAGGAGACGCTGATGAGAAAGCAGCATGCACTCACCACATTATCCAGACCAGTCAGCTCGGAGGGCTAGCTTTTTAAATTCCCCATGCATATCCCTCTCTGTTTTTCCCTGCAAAGCACACAGATAAAGGACTCTTATTATTATCACATTTCTGATGGAAGCACAAATATCAAATTCAAGAGATGGCAGCTGACTGAATTCAGAAGAGGCTTTATTCCTTTAGTTTTGCTTGAGTAACATATTATCATATTTAAAAAAAAGAAAAAAGACGAGCAACAGACAGAGTTCCTCAATGAAGAGGAAGTTTAATTTGAAATCCTTTCGTCAACAAAAAAGTGTCTTTTTGTAAACAACTACAAAGTAATAAATCATTTTATTAACATGACCCTGTGTGAACTTTTTCACACTTTAACTTCACCAACACACACTGTGCTTCACTGATCTGCAGCCATCCAGCTGTGACATACATGTAGACCCAAAGGGAACAGCTCTACATCTTCAGAAACCTTTGTTCATCTTTAAGACATGGATTTGTTGGTTACTTGGACGTACAGGGGGAATACAAAATAAAGACATTCTGTCCAATATGATGAGACAGAGAATTCCTGCTGTGACCTTGTCACACAGGATCTTGCTCGACTCGACTTGTGGCTGCAGCGAGTGAGACGATCAGACCGTGAAATTTAAATTAAAAATTAAGACAGATATTTCAACCACTTGTGCAGAACTAATTGAAAATGTCTAAAAATAAATAAGAAAACAATAACCAGAAGCACTTTAGTGTTTCCTTTAAAAACCTGAACCTTCCCCGAGAAATTAAATTTCCAGAGAACAAGCCTTTAAATTAAGTTTGGAAAATATAGACCTAAAATAAGGAGAAAAACCACAATGAAAGAATTCATGCAGCTGAAGAAAACAGGTTGAACGATTCACAAAATTTGTCACTTTTATTTGGAGGAATTTTCTTTTTTTTTTTCTATTATTCTCAATCCACTCAACGCAGTCAGCCTTTTCAATTTGCTCCATGATTGGATCCTTTTAGAAGTCTTAAGTTTTCCAATTACAGGGGCTTTGGGATTCTTTTGGGATTTCTCCGGTAAGCTTTCAATGACAACTCTTCAGCTCCCATTGTTTGTCTCTAAGTTACCTCTCCTTAGACAGAGGAAGTGTGAAATTGTCACTCAGAGGTGTACATGAAAGACCAGACAATGTCTTCAATAGCTTTCAATTTTTTTTAGTGTGATTGCTTGAAGATCCAAGCTCAGTGTGGAGTCTGTGTGGGTACTGAGCTGCACTTAGTGTGATGGAGGCTATAGGTTTTCTGAGCTTTATCTCCAATGGACTGCAGTGTTTTCTGGAAGGTCGTTTGCCTTATTTAGAGTCACAGAGAGACAGCAATTTAAGCTGTCAGGACACAGTGGGTTGGCATGGCATGGGTTGGACTCACCTACAAGAAATCCTCACAAGGAACATCCCAGTTCCTTTACCTGCCTGTTCAAGTTTTAAGTATTTAGTACGGTGAGACAACCTTTCCTCTTTAGTGTCATGAAGCAGTGTCAGTTACTAAAGATGGCTGCCCAGCTTTCAGGACACACAAGTGCTCTTTTGGTGCCTTGGAGTTGGTATATAATATATAACAGATAATGTGATGTGATGTCCAAATAATGAGGGTGCTTGGATACCACTTCTAACATTTCATCATTTTATTTACTGCTGTCCTCCCACATCACAAAACAGAATGTGGAGCATTAGCTTCTGTATCCTCTCACTTATAAAAACCCAGCAAAAAACTGTAAACTGTGTAAAGACTTTACACTGTTTTTTTTTTTTCTATCTGTTTATTAACTCAGCTTTTGGCCGCTGCTGTTTATGAAATTTTTGTCTCTGAGATTTTTTGCCCCCACCTTTAATACAAATGAGGTAAATTTAAAAAAGAAAATCGTTTAAAAAAATATAAGGATAAGGAAGTTATAGCTCAAGTTAACACTGGCTGCTTCATATGTGACTGAATGGAAATTAAACTGGCAGGCACCAATGAAAAACCGGAATGTCCTAAATAAAGTCTGGTGCTATCCTTTAGATCTACACTCACATACAATATCATTCCAAAACTGTTGTGTGTCTTGGTGATGCAGCTTTAAAGCAACCTGCCATGATACATCAGATCAGCTGCAGCGACCAGCCACTAACGGTTTTCCGATCAAGGGCTGTACCTACCCGATAAAAGACTCCTGTCCCCTCAATGATGGTGGCTGTGATCGATTCCTGGGTCACACGAGGAGCAAGGACTGAGGAGAAATGAAATAAGAGAGAGGGTGTTCCCAAAGCGAGGCAGAGACACGGAGCTTTGGACCTGGTGTTACATCAGAGACATCTGTGGATAGATCGAAGAGATTTCAGGGAGTCTTCAGAAGGGCTGCAGAGGGAGGTAAAGCATTTTATGACAGTAACTGCAACACGGATGATGATAGTGGAAACTGTGAGGACCCAGGAAAAGAGGCAATAGAGGCCTGTGCAGGGAAACAGCTCACTATCGGTCAGCAGTGCAAATCTGCATGTCAGAGGTCACCAAAGTTGAACTCTATGCTGAGTGTTGGAACAAATTCATTTCACTTCTTTGAACAGATCCCCTGATTGTGCTGCATCCATTAGAAATCCTTTTAAATCCTGGTGAAGTATCATGTTGCTGCTTAGCGATCCTGTGTAAATATAATTGGATGTTACCAGTCAGCTGATAGCTACACAGCTGCGAATGTGGCAGTGACTGCTGAGCATATGTGAAATGATGCCTGTTAGCTCTAACTAACAGAATAATAATCCAGATTATTGGTGAAATCAGGTTAAGCAGATCAGTAAACAGCAGTAACCTGGTTACATTAAAATCTGCATATACATGAAAGCGATCAATAACCAGATTTCTCCCCTACCTCATATCTTCCGCGTTCAAAAAGCTGCAGTTCCTCGGCTGCCGCTGGGGGCGGGCTCCAGAAGTGGGCAATTTTCCATTACCCCCAATGTTAAAATAGCCAGCTTTACAGCCTAAAAAAAAACATATTTACAGCCTGGTACATTTTTTGTTTTTGGTCTGTATTGATAGTTTCCACCTCTGTGAACACTGTGGGGATGGGGGTTGTTGTACCACAACCGTTATTGTTGTTGGCTTACAATTCTTACATAAATTAGGGCATGGTTAGCCTCCAGCTACCTCCAGCGGTTTACGGGGGCTGCAGTGTCCGTGTTTATTTGCCAATGTTCGGATAGGTTTTTGTGACACTATGGCTTGTTGTAGTGTAGACTGTACTAACCGACCGTCGAAGGAGTCTGTGTTTTTTCGGTAAGTAAATTTCTCACTACTTTACCTGGATGTTTGCACTAATTAGCATGAATTAGCATATTTTGTGCTGGCTTATGACTTAATTGCCGATTTATGGTCGCTGCTGATACAGATAGAGGACCGGAGCAGCTAATGTTAGGAAGGATGTTGCGGTGTGTTCCGTGCTCTCAGAGTCCGTTTATTGCGGGAATACTAGGCTACATTTTTATTTTGTCTCATTTTTCTGTTTTAAAAGTCCGACATTGCATGGACAGAGCAGCTCCGTCAGTCAGCGGCTGCTGTTGTTTGTGTGCTGCTGTAACTGAAAGGGGATAGTGGGTGGAGGCAGCGGTGAAAGCGTAAATATTAAACATTTTAATATACTATTATTATTGTTATTATTATCATCATCATTATTATTATTGTTACCATTCATAATAATAATGTTTGTAACGTTTTAATATATTTTATTAATATGAATATCGAGCTAGTCGGGTCGGACTCGGGGACTGTCGTGTGATGGATGTAGCTGCCGTTTAGCTTGTTAGCCTAGCTGATTAGCTGATTAGCCTTAGGCTAGCTCGGTTGCTCCAAGCTAAGTGGCTGGGTTTTCGGCCGGCTGACCCCGGCTGTGTAATTCCAGGCAATGTCAGATATTTGAAGTGAAAACAGTATCGACACACTGACAGATTCCCTCTTATCTGTATTTATTGCACCATGAATTTAAATGGGTGGTTATTATTCACAACAGCAACACATGTGGGTTATATGTTTAATGTTTATCCTCATGTCTAAAATGTTTTATTAAATCTAATAAAAAACAGGAATATGTTGAGTAGTAATGACATGTTAAACTTTTAAGTGTTGCTGAAGCACAGATCTGTTGAGTTTATGGAAACTGATGAAAACCCAATGTTGTACTCCATAAAATTTCCCTTGTCAGTTAAGCCAGAACAAAAGCCCCTCAGAACAAACATGAGGTTACTCTTTTAATGGAATGTGTTAAAGCACCAAGGTGATTATTCTTTTTTCTTTGAATCAGTTATATCAGACACGAGTCTGAATGGTTTATAAGAGAACGTCAGTAGATTAAAGGAAAGCTGCCTGGCATTGTTTGTGGCTGCCCGTATGAAAAAGGATTGTCTGACAACAGTAAGAGGTGAAATAGTACCAGCTTCTTTTATTCGATTACAAGACCTTGTATGGGATTATGTGTGAATGTGTCTGTCTGGTACAATTACTGATGTTAAACTGAACTATTAAACATGAGTACAGACCCTGGAAAGGATTCAAAGCCAGTCTGCCTTTCTTCACCTACAGCTAATGATAAATAAAGTACTCTCATCTGACGCCATCCTGAATAAGAATCTGCCAAATGATAGAGAGCCAAAGAAACTACCACCACAAAGCCTCTGACCAGCTGTGTTATTTAAGGTGGTGAGCTAAAGGGAAAAAGTGGAGTCCCGCTGTGTTAATAATGAGATGTTATACCCCACCGGACAGTGCCTGCTGTTTGCAATTCAAAAGATCACAGTTCATAAGAGAGACAAACATGATACGGGAAGGTGAAACCGTGAGTTTACACCTGACAACTGCTTTCCTTTTAGCTCCAAGGACGAGACAGGAGGGGCGGAGAGCTGGAGGCAGGGCCTGTGCACAACCCAGAGATTAGTTTGAACTTTATTGGTCTGAATGCATGAGATGACGTTTGGTGAGGTGAAACCTGCCAGAAAACTGCTGCAGGGTGAGTTTCTCACTCTACCTCATTCAACATTATTAAAATACTTTGGGCTGTGACCTCAGAGAGAATCAGATAAATAACAGCAGTTAAAGACATCCTTCTGCTAAACACCCTCTTTCTCTCTCTCCAGGAATTCCTCATTTTCTCAAGTGCGCCATCTCTCATGTGAAGTCATGGTGAGTCATCTGAAACAGCTTGTCTGTCTGTGTATGTTGCATAACAGTAACTTTGGGGGAAGTGTAAGATGTGGGGGCAATTGTCCTTTATTAACAACCAAACATATCTCCTGCAAGAGACTGAAGCTTGGACGGGTCCAGTGTCCACATGAGTGTAGATTTTTAGTTTTTAAAAACTGCATCTTCATGTATTTACCAAACAAGGCAGGTACATACACCACATTACAGCAGCATTAGCTAGCCATAGACTGTTGAAAAGTTTGATGCACTTCTTGCTGGCATCTTTGTCAGGTACCTGACCCAGAAAATCAGTTGAGTTGGGTTTGCAAGCAGCACATCTGCCTCCAAACAAACATTTCAAAGCTGCCAGGTTTGCCTCAACATTGTGTTTAGCACTGGGCTCCTGAGGTTTCTGCTTATGGCTTATCTTGCCAGATTGAGAGTGATCTACCAGGCTGCTCTTCTGAAGCGTTCTAAAATGTGACTGAAACCCAGTCACATTTTGTCTAATTCCAGGGAATAGATATTCATTCACTTTGTGCCAGTGTTAAGGAGGCAAAGGCCCAGTCACCATTTGTCAGTTTCTGTCCCAGATGCCACAAAACATAAGTGTGATAAAGAGGGACTAAAAACATTCTTCATATAAAATGGGAATGAGGAATGGATATTTCTTGAACTGAGCCAATTTTAAGTTGTACAAAGGGCCTTCTTTTGTAGTTGTACATGCGATGTACACACTCTGACTGTTACTTATACTTATACTTAGCTTTATTTAGCTTTTTTACTGCAGATTTATGTAGGGCAAATCTCCTTATTTTTTGTACTTGTGACCATTGTACTATTGTGTTTATTACCTGTACACGGCTGCTATAACAGTTGAATTTCCCAGTTTGGGATCAATAAAGTATTTTTATCTTATCTTATCTTATCTTATCTAAAGTCACTCCTGCACTGACACAAATCTAAGAGTGATAAATTATGGTGCACAGCTGGTTAGCAGTGATAAAACAGATCACATCCATTAGGGCTGAGAAACCCTAAATTCTTGGAGTAATGTGAATTTAGAGCTTCAGAATGTGTGTGGCACACAAAAGCATCCAGAAGCTTTCTTTGCATTTCCACAGGCAGAATTCATGCTAATCAAACTTCACGCAACTCACAGAAATAAGACGCTGCCCAGTCGCACCCTCTGTGGATTAGCATCCATCTCATTATCTGCACAGTTCGTAATTTATACAGAGTCACAACCTCAGTAATGACCTGTCTAATGGCTACCTTTGGATCAGGAGGCTGGCCCAAATGTGGATACTGTGCTAGTTAATCCATTGATTGACAGGCAGGGAAGCTCTTGTTAGGAGTCATCCTCAGGATCCCAGTGTGCCATTGAGTGATCAGTAAACATTCAAATTTCATCAGTCACTTATTTAATCAGACCAGATCATATCGGAGAAATCAGAGCTGCTAATCTCTCAATCTCTCTTTGGAGATTGAGACACACGTCATTTAGACATGTCTGAATGCAAGTACACCAGAACACACTTTCATACACATACTGTTTTTAGCCAGAGCTGCTATGCTATTAAAAAAAAAAAAAAGGCTGGACTGGTCGCCAGTCAATCGCAGGGCTGACACACAAAGACAGACAACCACTCACGCACACACTCACACCTAGGAGCAAGTTAGAGTAGCCAATTAACGTAATGTGCACGTTTTTGGGATTGTGGGAGGAAATCGGAGTACCCGGAGAAAATGTGCCATCAGGTGCCACCCACCTGATGATATATTCACTTCTTTAAATTCAAATCCGCCTCATATTCACAAGTGATTCCAATCTTGTGTATTGAATTTAATTAGACAAGAGATGAGAATTATGTTTAAATAATTATAAGACCAAAAAACAAAAACCTGAGTCTGTAGACTGTTCTGCCTTGGTGGAGCATCACGGGACCAAAGGTATTAAGGTTAATTTTGAGAATGACATGAATGTGAAAATTTGGACCTGCTGGTGGAGAGTCAGAGGATCTCCAAAGTCCACAGAAATCATCACCAAGAGACCATCCATCTGTTAGTTATATCAGCTGCTGAGATATTTCCATGTGGGCCAAAGAGCCACGCCACTAGCATAGCTAAAAGCAACTTAAGCTTCATTTAAGTGCATAAGTAGCAAGTAACTAGCTACTTATTTCACTGTATTTTTTTTTTTTTACATATTGTTTAATGCAGTTAGGGTCATATATCCATTCTCTAACCTCTTGTTCTGGTAACTTTAGCATGAAGGTTTGTTTTTTCTCATGTGGGTACATAGTTGCTTCGTGATCGCAGATGCAGTTTTTGAGCGTGTGCAGAAGAAATTGCAAGATGGTGCATAGTTTGAGTGCACTAACAGGCGTAAATGCTATTTCACAATCAGAGCACCCCAGCCCTTCCTCAAGAGTCCTGGACCTAGAAAAAAAAAAAAAAAAAAAGATCCTGTCAGTAAGGCAGGTCCCCTTTGCATGATTGAAGCCCTGAGGAAACTCAGTGGGTTCAAGGGTGGACGTTTCATGAAGATCAGCCGCTACGGACTTAAAATTCCCAGGTGTCATTTAGCTTTGGGCTGGCCGGAGGAAATGTGCTGCTGCTGTGGTTGATATGTGCTGCTGGCAAATGCATCAGACCACCAGAGTTGTCCAGCGGATGTCAAACTTAAAAAGCCTCGGAGCATTTATAGGTGGAGGTCAACATGACTACATATAAAAAGTAAACATCTGAAGTGCATTTGAAAAGTATGAGCTGCTGTTAGATTTTTGTGTACGTGAATGTGTGATTCAAGCTTTCAGTTTTGTTCCTTTGGTGAGGAGAACGTTGCTTAGGTTTCCTGTTCTTGCTGAAAGAAAACATTCAAACTCAGATGCTCCCCAAGGAAACCTGAACCACACAAGCACTAAAACATTCCCAGCTGTTCACTGCACGGCAGTCACCTATGACCTGCAGGGATAGTACCCAATCATGTAAAGTTCTAGCTTTACTAAATGCTTACCTTTGTAACTGAGCCTCATTTAAAGAATGTAAATTCCCCAGAAAAAAAAAAAGACTAAACTGATCTTATTTAACTGAAACATCTGATGGCTAATGTGAAGTTGTTGCAGGCAGTTGTCAGTCAGAGTGAATCAGCATCAAGTGCTACGATTGGTTTAGGTTTGTGGAAAGGAGGAATGGGGAGCTGGCGAATTGTGAGAAATATTTGTTGAAGCTGTAATAGGAAGAAACAGTCATTACTGTCAAATCATCAGAATTTGTTTCAGGTTTTGGAAGATTGGGAACAGGAAAGAATGGCAAAGGATAGAAAGCTCTTATTTCTGAAAGCAAACCATTCAGCTGGTTTCATAAGATGGTAAACGCTGCCAGACGAAGTAATATTTTATTTCATATTTATTCCAGTGTGAAGTTGATGAGATAATCAGTCCATTCAGACACGAGCATAATCCCTTAAACAGAGATCAGTAAATCTCTATGCGATTTTCGTGACAATATGGCAAAATACACCAGACGATGATGTGACCGTGACTGCTTTTCTTCCCATAAATCTTCTCTGCTCGGCTCTGTGCTTTGCTTTCAAATACCCAGCTGACCCACCGGCTGCTTACAGTGCCAAGGAAGTCACATCTCACTGCTGCTGTTCTGTAGCAACAAATTATCCAACTGGCCCACTGGAAGAAACTGACACAGGATACAGGTCTGATTTGGGGGGGGGGGGGGGGGGGGGGTTGAAGCAAAGTAGCAAAGACATTGTATAAACATGTCTTATTGTTTTTAAGTTTTTGAGTTGAAAGCATAAGACATGACATGTAGGCTGTTATAATTTAGTTTATTCTGGGGCAGCATCTGCTGAAGCACTGGACTGTAACAAATAACTTAGTATTTCTTATAACTCTAGGAAAGGTATTAATGAAAATGCTTTACAGCCAGTGTCCATCAGGCGCATCACATTCCTGTTTTGTCGAAGATTAATCTGCTGCTGCCATTTTTGCTGGAGCAGCTCATGAGTCTGAATGAATGCCTGTATTTGTTGGCAGTTGACTTAAAAATCACAATTTAAAAGTCCAAATTAAACAACAAAATATATTGTTGTCGTCCATGCCCTCCTGGAGGACGAATAGAAATGTTTTCTGACTTGCGCCCCTGTCAGCAGGACATCATTTGTCTGTGTAGTCAAAAATAGTGTTAAAAAATGGAACCTTTAAAAAAATGAAAGGGATCTCAGGCAACTTCAGGATTGTCTTTTATCTATAGATTTATGGATGTTTATTCCCAGCGTACTTCAAATATAATGGTGTCCTCAAAAAATGTAAATCACGCTGAATCTAAAAGTATGTGTTTCATGACTGTGTGTTAGGATTTGACTGTGACATGACTCAGACTAGACGCAAATTGCTGCAATTGGGAACTAAGGGCTTTGAAGTACCTCAATCTCCTAAGTGATCTGTGTGTCACAGCCAGTGCTGCAGCTCTGATTTCTGATAAATGGGGTAAAGCACAATGAATAACTTCCTGTTATTTCTGAAACACTGTCAACAATTTCACTGACAAACACACCATAACATATTATTTGTAGTGTAGAGTCTGCAATTATAACAACACAGAGCAAATATCATAGAAGGCCTTTAAAATCACTCATACTGTTCGTACATGCTATTTTCAGAATGAAGGAGGCTATTCTAATAGGGCCATAGAAATATATACAGTATCAGGTCATTCAGCTACTTGAACGCTTTTAGCTCAAGGAGCTTTTAAGTGCTCTACCACTTATGCCTGACACTGTTGACCTGCCATGATTTTTCTTGAGCCAGTTGGCTATGAATGGCTTTGTTGTTACAGTACAGTACTTCTGTTCTGTGTAGTGACCTCTGTTCAACAAATGTCACATATTATGGTATGCAGTGTTTGCACTAGTCCATTCGTTAGTCTGAGCTGTAGTGACTGTGGGAATTCAGTACAAATAAATTAGTTTATAATTGTTTTAATAGTTTGAACAATGGTCCTGCACTTACTGCTGCTGCTGCTGCTGCTACTGCTGTGTGTGTGTGTGTACAATGAAGCAATTTTTAGGTCTCTGTAAGTGTTCCTCCTATTGATCCTACAGAGATCCTTTCCAAGGGCAAATTCAATGTAAGAGGAGGAAACTTCATTTAGTGCAAAAATACATTTTTATGTTTGGACCAAGCTGATGTGAAACCTAAGCAGTTGGAGTCAGACAAATCAAGTGGGTATCTTCTATAGAAGTTATAGATAGAAGTTATAGATAAGGACAGTGATTCCTTGCTGAGCTGCAGTAATGAGATACTAACACAAAAAGGCAATTTTGCACTAACAAGAGTTAGAACTTTGGGGGATAGCCACTTGGTTTCTCCGATTTTGCTCTGTCAGTGTACAGTACACATGGGTTTGTAACTGCTGTATAGAGAAAGACTTGATGAACTACGAACCAATCCTGTCATTTCTGAATGCCATTTTGACTTGTTATAGCAGGGAAAACATGACAGGAAGAATGGCTGCCCATTTATCCATTTATTTTCCCACTCCTGTGCATGCTGTTTCACTGTGACACGTCAGAGGAATGGAGCCATTGTTAATGTCGTTAGTTCTGAGTTGACTGGAAGTTTATATTCCACACAGACTTATCACCTCACTTGCAAATATGCCGCCATTTTTTAAATTTTTATTTATTTTTTGTAAATCATCATCATATATCGTGGAACACCAGGAGGGAGGAAGAACTGTGTGTGTTTGTGAGAGAGAGAGAGATACTGATTAGAGTGGAGAGCTAACATGAGGCTCTTGTCATCACAATAACGCAAGGATGGGGACAGTTCTGTCATCTGCCTATGTCTGGTTCTTCAGTACTCTCTGCTGACAATGAAACTAACTATGAATTCATCTTTTTTCAAAGGAAAAATCATTCAGACCCTCCTGTGCCACTACGTTCCCAAATTTCTGAAGAGGACAATTCAGTCGAGGAATCAGCAGGTGCTCTCCTGTTGAAAAAGGCAAAGACCCTCTCTTTCCGAAAGGGACTGCTCGAGCAGCTCATGTGGCTGAGGTACTGCAAAGAAAGGTACGCCGTGTACTGTATGTACTGCTCTCAAGGTGGTCCAATTCAATGCAGCCTATCACACTGCGAAGGATGAGCTGCCATTCACTAAATTTGAGGGTCATATTCTAGGGAATCAGACTTACTGCAACAACACAGCATGTGCACAGTTCATTGGATTTATCACAGATTCACTGAAAAGAAGACCAGTGAAAACATAAAGGACTCCACTTTTCTGTCCTCCATGATTGATAGTAACACTGATGTGTTAAGCAAAGAATTTGAGACTGCAACATCCTGCAACAAGGGAGGCCAGTGAATACTTTGATTGGACATGCTGTCCAGCATACAAAGGCTCAGTGTGTTAGATACAGTATTAGGCTACAAAAGGTATGAAAAGGTCAGAAATAAAAGAGCAGAGGTGGAAGAACTATTCAAATCCTTTTCTGAAGTAAAATGACTAATACCAACCACAGCTGGAAAATCATCTTTGGCCTCACCCCAGGAACAATGGAAAAAAGAAACACTTAACAGTAACATCACAACAGTGGTGGAAAATAAAAAGTACATTTATTCAAGTACTGCACTTAAGTATAATTTTGAGGTGCTTTGCTTTTTGGCTTATGACATGAAAAGCAGTGTGCAGTTGGGGTCACATTTCAAATGTTGAGAAATTAACAAGGATTTTTCCCTCTAAGCTTCTCACATGGTTTCATTTCAACAAATGATCCAATAATTTCATTTTAAAATGTCGTATTCATTCTCTTGGATCTGTAAACATTTCTGATAATTTGGTTATATCCTGCAGATCAAGAAGATGACGGGAGATAAAGCCTCTGTACCTTTCTGTCACTGCTCTGGGGAAGACTTCAAACCATCACTAACAGCCGAGGTACTGAGGTTAAAATCTTTAGTCATGACTCGTGGCCAACGCGCAGCAGCTGGATTTCCTGATGAAACACATCTCCACTGTGTTAACATGGTATTTGACTCTTTACATCATCATTTAGCTGCAGAGCATAGACAAGAACATTTTCATAAACTTAACCTCATTCTACAGAAATGATTGAAATTGATTGGCCACCTTATTGTTCATCTCCAGAAACTAAATGGACAGATCCTACCAGTGCCTTTGGGAGATGACACTAACCAAGGAGCCACACTGCTCTGATTACAAGGTACAAATCAAGTCTTCCTAAATGTTTTGTTTAAATTATTTATTTTTCATATATTTAATTTTCTGTTTATTGTAGAACATCCTACATCTTGTGCACCTTAAGCTTGTTGCGATTTGGGGTTCAGTATCTTGCCCAAGCACACTTTGATATGTGGACTGGGGGGAGTCAGGGAGTGAACCACTGACCTTCCAATTAGGGAAGGATGGCCACAGCTCAGGAGGTAGAGGTAATTGTTTTGTTGTGGTTGTTGTGCTATATTTTAAGTAAACCTTCACTTTGTGACTTCCGTAAATTATTATTATTTGTTACCAAAACATTTATCAGTGTTACAGTTAAGATAGAAAAGATGTGATTGTGTTACGTTGCATGTGGAACTTGTGCTGCAAAATTTTGTGCTGGTGTAAGTTGTGTGAGTGTGTATTAGTGAGTGAGTGTGTTTGTAGGCACGTAAGATTTTCAAATCTAAATTATTACTGATACAAAGGCTGTCAATTGTCTCATTGCCATAATTTAAGAACCATGTGCCAAGTTCAACAGCTGTTCCTCTCCTTACTCCACTGTTCCACTCAGCCATCAACAAATTGTTTTAGTACACATGAGTGAATCTACATCAACAAGACAAATCAGCCACAACATTAAAGCCAGTTAACTGGCTTAGAGATCAAATAATACTTTTACAAATGTAATGTATTGTATGTTGTTGTTGTTGTTGTGTGTGTGTGTGTGTGTGTGTGTGTGTGTGTGTGTGTGTGTGTGTGTGTGTGTGTGTGTGTGTGTGTGTGTATGTGCACCACCACAGATATGTCATTGCTCTTTTTCGCTCTTATGGCCTTTTTTATTATACAGAGCAGTATGTTGTGTTTGGTGTACCTGCATTCACTAGGCATTATAGAAATGTTTTCATCAGTCTGCATTTGTTACCAAGGCAACCATATCTAAGCAGCAGCACCAGCAGGAAAAAACAAAAACAAAAAAACCCTTCATTCATAGATAATCACAGAATGGCTTAATGCTGCTCAGTTACTGCCAGAGGAATTTCAGAAATTAGTCTAGTATTTTTTTTGTCAACTTGTATTTAACCAGGAAAATCAGCTGAGTATTAGTTTGTTTTCCCCTTCATGTTAAATAGAATTTGGACTTTTTAAATAAAACATTTGTATTTTTTGAGTGATCATATGTCCATGATCACTCAGCTGTACAGTACGTAACCAGATCTGACCAATGCCCTTTAATAATATTTGACAATATTTGGAGATAACAAGACACTTGTGCTTGCCTGCAGTCAGCTGTGTACTAAGTAAATAAAAGGAGATAAGACTGTACCTTCGGGAACTCCTGATTTAGAGAGGATGATGTCAGAAACATTCCTATTCAGTCTGAGGTGTAGAGATAAGATAATCCTGGTCACGAGCAACTGTGGAGGCAGACGAGACTCATGGTGTGTTCCAGTAGTGTTTAACAAGCCCTGGCTGACTCTCCCTGGCACTTCCCCTCAGAGAAATTCCCAGTGCCATCTGAAGTGCTGCACCAATATGCTGAATACTTTATTCTTCACTTTTCAGAGTAGTTTTGATAATTTAAAAAAAAATTTCCTCAGTACTTTCTCACACTTTCACAGCCACTCAAGCCTGTCTTTTGATCAAGGATAACTTGGCAGTAACTACTGAGTTAGTGGAGACAGTTTGTCATTTATTTGCCCCTCCAACATCTTCTTTGCTTTTACTGACCATCAAGGCTACTAAAGCCCTCAGGCCATGTTGTTTTGATTGCACAAACCCACGAGTTTATCTCTATGTGCCTACACACATATGAATGTGTACCATAGCTACACATGAGAGGGAATAGTTTATTAGCCTGGGTGCACGTTTCTGGATAACAGTGTAAGGTGTATTCTCATCTCCACTGGGGATCTCAGTCAATATCTGTTATTTAAGTATAATTTTGAGCTATATTCTCTCATCTCTAATTGCATTTCTTCACCTTCAGATTTACAGTGAAAACCTCAGTGGATGTGGAAGTGTTGAGCCAGGCAAATAACTAGCAAAACTTTTGTTCAGTGAATCCAAAATGCATTCATCAGATGTTTCCTATTTTTGTGCTATTTTCTGCTTCAGGCCTGTAAAGTGGCCTGGAGAGCATGCATGGTCCTGAAATGCTGATCAGCAGTGGATCCCTTGAGACACCAGTTAAGAGACTGCACTCAGCACTTTATGCAATAAAGTTCAGCACACTTCACATGATGTAAATTTAGCTGTACATTTTTGTTTCGCTAATGCCCTTATGACAAAAAAGTGAGAGGCTGGAGCCGTGCAGGCTAATAAGACTTTCCATATGAATTATATCATTGCAGCTGGCAGGAAAAATACACTGTAGTTTTCCATTTGATCACACAGTAATATACACTCTGAATAAAGTCACACATTCATGCCATTAATTTGACAGATATCAAGAATGACTTACATGGAGCCTGGCCTTCAGGCTGAACTTATCAAACGGAGGCAACCAAATTATCCTGGCGATTAAAATCTAGGCTGCAGGCTATGGCTAGGACTTGCAGTCTGAGATCAAATAGTAAATCATATTAAGGCTCAAGGTCTGTATTTCTGTATCAGCCCTAGTCCACTCTGTCCATCCATGCACAATGTCACGGACACCAGTGACCCAGATTTCACAAAATTTTGAGGACAGTGCTAAGGTGTGTGTGTGTGTGTGTGGTTGGGGGGTTCAGTACCAGTGTGGAGAGTTATTAAATCATTTCAGCTAGCAGTGCCCTTAGTACCAATAAAAGCAACCATGGAAGGAAAATATGTGCAAAACTGCTTAGTCTGAATTGTGGCTAACACTTTACACACAGACTATAATTCTGGTGTAGTTACCAACAAGTGAGTTCAGGACAGGAACTAACAGCCAATTAACAGCTAAAAATGTGAGCTCTTGAATCATTCTGAAGGAGTCAGAGTACATATATAGTTTATTAGTATATTATGCTAAGTTACTCAAGTTTAGACGTCTACATATGTGTGCTCCTATATGTCCTTCAGTCTTTTTTTGTCTTGTTATGGCCCTTTCTAAATTATGGGGTGTTTTTTGACTGAATTTCTATGGTTACCACCTAACTATTAGACGGTGGTACTGTTAGGAGACTTGAAACTGACAACCAGAATGACAAACTAGCATCTGAGGGTTCTGATCTTATCCATACTTTTGACTGTACTGATTGTGTTTGACTCTACTCATCAACACACTCACATCCTTGAACTTTTCATTGCTTATGGCCTCATACCGGCAAATCCCTGCATCAAGAGCATGCATGTTTCTGACCATCCTGCTGTCCTCTTCAGTGTTCCCCTGGTGCCTGTGGTCTCTAATCTAAGAGACTCTCAGTGCTTGTGGCCCATCACTTCACAGACCATTGAGAATTTTAGTAATATTTATCAGACTGCTCAGCAGCATGATCCATTAGATCTCTCATGTTACGCAGGGGAGCTGACCACTCAATTCATGCAGTGATGAGCTGCCACTTTGGACAACGTGGCTCCTTTTAAAACTTCTAGAGCCTGTCCTTCATTAACAAAACCAGCACCGAGGGTTAATGACCGTGTCCGGAATACTAGAAGGGCGTGTAGATGTGCTGAACAGAAATGGAAAGCTTCCAAATCAAGGTGCAATTTTAATGTCATGAAAGAGCTTAGCTTTTAAAACAGGTTAACGCCTCTTACATCTTATTGCTGCAAATTCACACAACCCCAAGCTTCTATTCAGACCCATAAACTCTCTTATTCATCGGCCTCCCCATTAAAATGATAACTCTTCCATTAAGAGATATGAGACATTTCTTTCATCAGTTTCAGTATAGCTCAGTCAGACCTGCTGAGGACGATTAACGCATTTCATCCCATCAATCACAATAGTGACCATAAAAAACTGAATGAACTGAATGTTTAACATATTTCCCAGTGAATACTGAAATAATAAAGGATTTACCTGAATTATGTGTAGTGTCACATGTTTGGTGTAAATAAGTAAGATAGGACAAAAACTTTTGGTACACATCACCTTTAAGGTGTCTAGTATTGATATATGTATTTACAATTACTCAACTTTGTTCAGTGTGATCATAAAAAGACTACACATAAAAAAAAAACACACACACACACACACAGCAGCTAGGGTTCTCACAAGAACCAGAAAAAATGAGAACAACACCTCTATTCTCGCCTCCTTGTGCTGGATTCATTTTAAATTCAGGATTCAGTAAAAAATTCTACTGCTTATCTGTAATGCACTGGTTGGTCTTGCCCTATCCTACATTTTTTACCTTCTTAGGCCTTACGCCCCTGCTTATAGTCTCAGATCTGCTGACCAGCTAATGCTGTTTGTCCCCAGGGCAGGGCTTTCAACGGAGGGCAAGAATGCTTTTGCCATATGACCTCCAGAACTGTACAATAGCCTTCCATTGGGAATTTTATAAACTGACTTTTAATTTATGTTTCATCTCTCTCTTTATTTATTTATTTATACATATATTTATTTTTCTAACTTGTAATAGTTGTATTTTCTGTTTTTATACTTCTATGTCTGTGAGGCACTTTGTTGTTGCATCCCATCTTCACCTTCCATCACATCTTCAAATTCTCCTTTGCATTTGATAGTCTCTCTCTCGCTCTCTGTCCTTCTCTGAACTCTGGGACATGCAATTGTGTTTTTCTTTGCTAATCTGTGATTTTTATTTCCTTCCCTCGTGTCAAAGCTCAGCACATCTCAGCAGGATATGTGATAATGAAGAATACTTAATAGGAAGTTTTCTGTCGCATCACTGGGGATGTTGAACGGATTTCTTCAGATAACCCCTCAGTGGTACAATGTAAAATAGGAATTATGATTAACCCAATTAATTACAAAGATTAACATCTATTCTACCAAGGACACAGAGACACTGAGTCAGAGAGGTCAAAGTTGTTTTTTTTAATAAGAGCGCACATTAATTACATCACTCATTGTCTTCATTTGTCAGAGAATAACGGGATAACAGCATCAGTTTTGCACTATAATGTAGCTCCAGGTGTTATATCACCCGCGGGGAGAATGCAATTAAAGATAAATACAACAACAGTCAAGGGCAAACAAACCCCACATGACTGGACCGCATGTGTGTGTGATCCCTTATTTTATCATAACACAGACTAATTAAGCAGGTGGAGATTTACGCAGTGAGCTAAAGGATGGCTGGCTACAAGAATAACAACTTACAAGATGAATGTCTCGAGTGGCGACATTAACAGGCATGGAGAAGTTTGTTCTTTACTCTGTAATTCATGTATTCTAGGCATGATTTGGTAGATATATATAAACTAGATGTAAAGCAGATTAACCTGTCTGTGCTTTGGGTGAGAGGTGTCTGTCTCTCTTCTCCCTCTTTTCCTCTGTATGTTTATGAAGTAGTTTCATAAAGCTTCAGGATTTACATGAATTTTTATGAGCATCTTTGCGGAAATTTACACTGTGCTGGTGAATTCATGTTTAGTTGTTAAAGAACTATTATTTGGCTACGGACCCACATAATATATTGAGTTTTATTTTCCTCCTAGTGGTCAAAAATGATTTAATTCAGTCTGAGGTGAAATGCTCTGGCATGTCTGTCCCTGTGGTTTGACAGCTTTCTAGTACAATCTCATATATTTGTGTCTCATATTCATAGTGATTGATTGTCCTCCAGACTGACTTAGAGATCTCAAGGGTTGTTTGACAATGAATTGACCTAAACACTCCTCAGTGGTTTGGATAAAGTATTATACTTGTTAAATATTTTTATATCCTACAAGAATTTTCTGCTGCATTGAATCAGATAACTCAGTTGTACGTGATAATTCAAGGGGTACTCCAACAATTTAGTATGGCTGGAGGACCTAACAGAGCTGTTTAAAAAAAAAAAAAAAAAAAAATCAAGAAGCAGAGGCCCAGATATTTCTTTAGTCCCTGTATGGGTTGAGTGTAAAAAAAAAAAAGGCTGGATTCTCCAGTTCCCATTAGTCAGACCCTCTCTTTTCAAAATCTTTGTCCCCTGATTGTTATCTAGGAAGAATCTGAAGCCAAAACTGAGATAACCCTGATGAAATCATTAGGTTTATTTATTCATAGTTTGGATAGCGTTCTCCAGCAGCAGACGTTATATAACTGTTTTCACAGGCTGAGCAGTTCTCTTCATGACAAGTAAACCGATCCCTTTTTGGAAAAATGGGTGGAGTGGCCCTTTAATTATTATACATGATTAATTAGACAATGGCTTACACCCAAAAGCAGGTGAACTGATCTACATGTACACTGATTGCTCACAACATTTAAACCAATAACCGGTTTTAACATCATGGCTGAATGGTGCGTGTGAATATATGTGGGCCTTACACATTGCTTGACATGTATGTCAGTACAGGCAGAAAGTCAAGCCAAATTTTATGTGTTTAGCAGGTAAGCCTTAAAAGCTCTACCTCAGTTATTCAAATGTGGGGAATGGGGCCCAGTACTATAATACACTGCTAGGATTTTCACTTCTGTCTCATGTATTCCAAGTAACCTACTGCTCAGTCAAAGAGAACCTTGTCATTTTTGGCTTGCAGGCAGTCCTATCTGTGGCCACGCCATTGGTTTATTCATGACATAGGAAACTCAATCACAGGGTATGAAATCTGGCTTTATGCCACTGCATATTAGCATAGCCAGTGTTGATTTCTCATGTGTCTATATACAGTGTACATGTGTACAAAGCCAGCAGGCGACATCTAAAAAAACCTATTGAACATCTTCAGATCCCATGGTCAGACCTGTGTAAATTTCTCCAATTTTTCAAGCTCTTGCATAGAAAACCACCTCTTCTTCAGGGGATATATTGGTTAAATATGCATCAGCAAGGCAATGTTTGCAGCTTGTACCCTGCTGCTCTGGGAGCGGAATCAATAGAGATGTAACAGCTTGGTTTCTACCTGCAACTCTGCTCGCACTCTTTGTATCCTTTCTAGTATCAGAGTTGAAGCCATAATGCGATCAAACTGTACTGGGATGACAATGGAGGCCTCAAAGGAGCCTCGCAGATCTGAGAAAACACACACAAAAAGCGCTTTTGGCTTTTTCAGTGTTTAGTTTGGATGTTGTAGAAGTTGCATTGCACAGTAGCATTAAATAACAGCATTGACATGCAAAAGGAATTCATATATCTGTAAACAGATGAAATACATCAGATGAAATACATCAGTAACAATATCCATATGGCGATATTTATTCCTCAACAAATATATTAAATTTTGATTAGTCTTTTTACAATTATTCAAAAATGTTCCAAGCAAGTTTCTCATGTTTTCATGGACCACCTTGTGTTGCACTGATGTGAAGGCTGGCATTATTCTATATTTTCCAACCAACAACAACAAAAAAATCCTCTGGAACCACAACCATCAGTGAGTTACACCTCCTCTTAAAACTGTAGCACTTCACCCAATTTGTTCATTACTGCAGATGTAAATCATTAAAAATGGGTCAAGAAGATTTTTTTGCCAATGAATGGTGCTCTATAGTGAGTATTTCTGGCAGCAGGACATTTGTATGTAGGTTTACGTCGAAATAAACTCCGGTTTTTTGTGTGTGTTGTTTAGCTGGACATTAGAATTTTTCAGGCTCAGTTTATTGTTTGTTTTGGTGCTTTCATGGGATTTATTGAAAGTAAGAACAATACAGAATATCACCAGCCTTAATGGGTTTTTAGACAAAAAACAGCACTGCACTAAAAATGCAAGAAGCTGTCTTGGTGGGAGTGTGCTGTTTCAGGGTAGGATGACAGTGACAATCCAAGAGGTATAGGTGGAGTAATAAATTATGTTGCGTAAAAGTTGAGTCAGGTTAAATGTTTTAGCCGGAGCAGCAAAGCGCTTCCACTCAGATGAATGAGCAGGCTGTTTTCTGTTTAAACAATGCCTTTTCTTTAAAGGAACAGTTTGACATTTTGGGAAAAGCTGTTATTCACTTTCTTGCCATGAGTGAGATCACTATCACTATGTCTCATGTCTGTACTGTAAATGTGATGCTATTACCTTAGCTGTGGGTAGCATAAAGACTGGGGGAAATGAATAGCCTGGCTATGTGCAAAAGCAACAAAATCCACATACCAGAAACTACAGCTTGTCATTTTTACACTTTTGTATAGGTACAACAAAGTAGATATAATATGTTTATTTGTTAGGTTTAGAGGTGCTGCTCAGTGTATTCTGTCACCTTTGGACAGAACCGGGCCAGGCTTGTATTTTCCCCCCTCTCTTCAGTCAGCTAAGCAAACCAGCCTTATATTCACTACACAAATATGAGAGTGGTATCCACCTTTGCATCTAACTCTCAGCAAGAACGTGAATAAGAATGTTTCCTAAAATGTCAAACAATTATTTTACAATAAAAACATTCAAGATGTCCTCTAAAGGCAGTCATTTGCCACAGCTGAAGACCCTTTTTTCGTCTGTCATGGTTTTAAAATATCATTCTGCACACTTATATTTTCTCTTCAGCTTGACTGACATTAACATTCCTATGCTATTTTCTTTTTTTCTTTTTTTTTTAAATCAAACCACTGATGCCTCAATAATGTTGTGCTTACCTCTCTTGTGCGTCAACAGCATCACTCCCCTGTTGCCACTGTGTACACATCTCCTCTCAATCTCCAAGAAATAACAGTTTCAGAGACACTTTCAATTGCAGGCCAACACAGTTCAGCACGAGAAGGACAGAGGGTAAACATACGAGAAAGCATAAGTGTTGAAAAGTCTGTTTTGTTATGTAAGACGCTGATCTTTCTCCTCATGCCACAGGAAGTCCTGGGAGTGACAAATAAATACAGACGTGAGGGTGTCTATTTTGTACACTGTGTCAAACAGCAGCAGCCATCTTCTCATTCAGTTCTCACTGGTGCTCATATAGTGCTGTAGTGTCAACACACATTGAACTGCAAATGCAATAGAAACTTTTATCTCCTTCGTCCTCTTTCACAGTTGTGGTGTTGAGGCGTTCAGGGTCTTCTACTGTTTGTGTCATCTCCAACAGGTTTTGCCTTTCCTTGCTTCCTCTTCCTCAGCCAGCACCACTCTCATATCATGACCTATCAGGGAGACACAGGACAGAGTGTGGCTATTAATACTAGGGTTGTAAATCCTCTAAACACATACACACACACACATGCATACACAGTCCCCACTGTTTGTAGAGCATGTTCTCACTGGAAACAGCATGTGGGTAAAAATAGCAAAGAAGTAGTTATCAGTTCCTGTGTGCATTTAGAAAGGTAGGCACAGCTTTCTTTGGACTGCTTAAACACACACGTGCACACAGAGAATTCAAACTCAAAGAAATCGTTACAGTGTGATTTAGAAAGCATGGTTAAGAGGATTGCCTGGCAGGATCACATTAGCTGTGAACAGTGTCTACGCTGTCTTTGGTTTCACTGCCATTATCCCTCAGATGTAATTTTTATACCAAAACATCATTTATCCTCATACATTATGTATAATCACTTTAGATGAGACAGGTCTCTCTATGATGGAGTTTTTGCAGAACTGCACATACAGCCTTTGTATCAAACTCAGAGGTGCCGATGAGTTTTTTTTTTTTTTTTTCCTGACAGAAAGGAGTGTTTCTGTTGTCAAAGTTTTCATTCGGTTTTAGCTCAAAATGCTTTAACTACCACTACTACTTGAGATTTGCTCTTATGTCTTCTGGCTTCTGAGGACTGGATGGAAAAGAAGCAGCAAATGGTTGCAACACTACAATTTTTGTTGAATTTAGAAGGCTATACTACAAGCTACTCAGAAAAAGCAGCACAATATCTCACGGTCTCTTCTCTCTCTGCTCCACACTGTTAGAAGAATTCTGCTACCGTGATACTGGGTAAAACAGCTAGCTAATGGAAATGTTACATGATTTTGAAAATACAGCATGTACAACCAAGTGAAACACTACAAAGATCCTATCCATTATCTCCATATTATCCCCATTTGAACCATCATCACCTTGGGATGATGGCAGGCTTTTCGCACCGACTTTGAGTTTGCCCTTCTTGGTCAGACAACACGTTGAACAAACTGGTTTGTTTCAAGCAGACCCCTGCCTTTCATCTAAATCTGTATCACACAGTTGTGTGAATGTCTTCTCACTTTATTTTTATATGCATATTACAACGTCCCTTGTGCTTTTTCAAATCAAATGGAAGTGGGTCACGCACAAATTCATTCATTCACTGACTTTTCATCTGAGTCACAATCTGCTCCTGTTCCCCTCAGCCCCCTGTTTCCAGCCTCTGTTTCTCCCTTCATTTCCTTTGACCTGCCTTCCTCTTCTCACCCACCAGATGTCCTCAGATTTTCCTCCTTGTGCCCAGTCACCTGTCTGCCCCACCCATCCACACACACCTGCTCCTCATTCCCAATTAGCCTGTTTGTTTGCTTGCCTGCCCATTCTTCGATTCATCTGCCTGCTTGTTCTCCCCTCCACCTGTAAGTCTGGCTTTTTATTTATTTATTGATTGATTTTTTCCATTAATAGTTACTTCACTGCATCAGCCTGCCTTTGTGTGTCTGCGTTTGGGTCCTTTACCCTGTGTTCTTGGCTTCAGCTGTGACAGTCTGTTTCTCTAGATTTATCTCCCACTACGTAAATCAAAAAATTCACTCACACACACATCTCAGCCTGGACCAAAATGATAGGCTGACCTACACTGCCATTCCTAGAACCATGCTGCAAGCATGGCTAAAAATTTATCATTTCTTTAACATTGTAATTTTTCATTTTGTCATAGAAAACAAAAGGTCGTCCTGGTTTTACCAAAACAGTTTGACAGTAAACAAATAGTAGTCTTGAGCACTGATGTCATTGTAATGTCTTGCTGATGGACCATAAAAGTGCTTTCAACTTATCAGCATAATGAAGTGTTTGAGAGAGTGCAGGCTAGCGTGAGCAGATGCTGTTTGAAGTGATGTTCACGTCACTCTTTCCACATCCAGTTAACAGGACTCTTTGACTGGAATGTCCCGCATCACCCTGCCCTGTAAATGTGAGAGCTCTATCATTAAAAGATGGAACACACGCGGATAGACACTTTAACACACGCACGCAAAAAAATTAGCACACAACAGGGACACTGGTTTCCATTCCATAGGTCAGTTGCCGTTGGCATGAAAAATGCTGAAAAAGAGAATCTACTTTCATACTTTTTCATTCAGCATATCGCTCTTTTTCTCTTTGACTTTCGCTCTTCTTTCCTAATCCAATTTCTTTTCCTATGCTTATCTAACACACAGTGCCACAATCAGTGCTGCAGTTCACATATTTGGACTTTGGGATAAGTTTAATGATTAAATCTAATACCGGTTTACTTTTGGAGCAAGCTCTGTGTTTGAATATTTTTAGCTTTCCACATGCCAAAATCAGCTTTTTCCCCCCAATTTGTGATTGTGCGTGGTGGCTGGAAGAGCTTTGTGATGTCTACTATTTCTGTCTCTGTGACGCAGAGACAGAGTCTTTACGGTCTTGTTAAAATGTAAACCGTAATCACCCACAATCACATTAACCACATAATCCACAGAGCATATTACTTTGCAGTGTTATACTGTATGACTCATTATGTGCAACAGGTATGTGTAGCAGTGTATCCGCTGTGTGTTACTGTTTACATGTGTAAGTAAAGTCAGCTTCGGTTCTTAAGATAAATAACTTGTTTGTTCAGTAATAGTTCATTAGGCAGTTCAGTTTCTAGTACATGGGTCAGTAGCTAACATAACAAACACATCCATCATTTTGCTGTAGCAGCTCAACCAATGAGTCACTTCATCAAAACTCTGTTGGTTACCAAACAAAGGTGAATTATGTGTAAGGGCGCATCATTTTTGAAAATATTTAGTTCTTTAATAGTTTTGGACATCAACGTTCAGCTTTAAACTACATGCGGCCCAGTCTGACACCTTGTTGTAAGAGATCAGGAGTTTTCTGCCAATCTGCTTTATAAACACTTTCCTTAACTTTGGTACATTCCCTTCAGTTAAACTGGAGGAGTGTGGGAGGATGGTCTCTGCACATTGTCAGATTTGTAAATGTTATTATAGATAAATACACTTCACATTTTATCATTTGATTATTTTAGCTAGTTTTGTTTGTTTTAGTTTTGTTCTAACAGTGTTACATAGGAAAATATGATTAAGACTGTGTCGGTCAGAATGCAGCCTGCACAGCAAAACATGCACACACATACGCACATGCACACACTGAGAGAGAACACTGATGTTTGTGACACTGCATCTGACACGGTGCAATTCACATCACGGAGAACTGGACTATGAGGGACAAAAAAAGATTATATGAGCATAAATAAATAATATAATACCTAAATAAATAAAAAATAAACACATTTTGAAAATGAATGATGATGATGAATGAATGATTTTTTTTACACTTATTTATTAATGTACTTCTATATTTATTTATTTATGTATTGGTATATTTATTCATTTATATATTTATGCATTTCTACATTTCTTTATGTATTTCTGGTAGGTTCTTGGTTCTATCTACTACTACTGCCTTGACTTGACTTGGTACACAGGAGCTTTGTATCTAGCTCACTACTAGCTGCTCAGCTAAACTAAACTCTGTGTCATTGAGGGAAAGATTTAAGATCATTAGCGGACAATTTTGAAATGTATGACAGAGTAAAGGACAAATATAAGACTACTACCTTGCCGAAGCTAGTTACTGACCTGGCCAATGATAAGCCAGCGCTGGTAGCTGAGTGGACTGAGAGGAATTAGGAGGCCCTGAGACCGGCACCAGTGATAAGTCATTTTTGATAGTTTATAATGTTTATGTTCTTAACTTTTTTAATAATCTCTGCCAGCAGAGATGGTGGAAGGTCATGTTTTCACCTCACACTCCACATACTTATAAACTTGGTTTCTAAGATTGGCTACAGGGTAGTATGGCTAGAATTAGAACAGGCATGTCTCACTTCCAGCTTCAGGTGCAGTCATGATGTGTATGTCTCTGGATGGTAATGGGACTGGGCTGAAATTGTCATTGTAGCTCTGGCATATCTGCACATTTTCATAGCACTAGTGGAGGAACTGTCTCCTGATTGGCTGGAAGGTGGACACCTTATTATTGCAAGATAATTCCAATCACAGTATGTAAGTTTTGTCTGAAATCTGCTGCTGCTGCCTCCTTTTCTATGATTGCCTTTCTCTCCACAGTGTCTGCATTGCTTCCTGCTGGTTGTTAAAGGCCCTGTAAACACATTTACTCAATCAGCTTCTCACTATGGCCCTAAATGAACACATAATGCACTGCCAGTTTTACAACAGTTGTGGTTATTTCAGTTTAAAGAGTTCTGTTTTTTGTTTGTGGTTTGAAGTGAAATCAGAATTTTGTTTAGCAATATTTTAAATATTTGACAGTTGTGGAGTTTACTTATATTTCCAGACAAATAAAATAAAAAATCTGCTCACCCACACACTTATGTGATACAAAATACATTAGCAATTAAAGGACAGGTTTTCACTTGATGAGTGACAAAATCCACAGTCCTTTCTCTGTGCAAAAATATTTTCCAAAGTGTTTCTAGAGCTAAATGAAGCTTCAGGAGTCAGGGTTAATCAACTCAAGCGGGTATCTTTCAAAGTCTTTTTAGTATAAAATTCCCTCTTTGTGTTTCCCTGGGTAGTGCTTCCCTGTTGAGTTGCAGCTGAAAGACAGTGACAAAAAGAGTCAGCATTGGAGGATTTCCACCTGCTGTGACTAATTTTGAAGGCTGAAGTCTTATATTGTTGTCAGATAAATGTTTTAATACATTTTTGCACAGGGCGAAGACACTGTGGACTAACACTGAAAATATGTTAGGAAGAGATCTCTGAATGTTACAGCATTAACACATACTTTACACTATCTTCACCCTCCTTTTATTTGCAGTTTGATAACTCACTCAAATCATTCCCACTAGGCAAAAAAGTAAAGAAGATGAATCCTCACTTCCTTTATCAACAGAAAATGGGTCTTAAATTTTGAGGCTATTTGATGATAATGTGCTCACACAGGCATTTAAGAGTATATTCATGCGCGGTTACCCTCCTCTAGAGGTTGTATCATTAATGCAAGTTATACAGCTTTGAGGGGCTTAAGTTGCTGTCTGTCTCTCTAATGCTCACAGCAATAGAGTCATGTTCTTTTGAGTAGCAGCGGGCAGAAAATAGAAACCTGAATGAATCCGCTCCCCCAGCCCTCAGTCCAGCTGTTCACTGGACACCTGTTGACTTGAGATTGCTATGCATTTGGCTGTGTGCCCTACCACTGATGTCTCTCCTTCACTACCCCCTCCACCCGTTCTCATTTTTTTTTTTTTGCCACTGTCCTGTTCCACCAGACCTCCCTTGCTCCCTCAACGGCAGCCAAACCACCTTATGGCCCACTTGGCAGCAGCCATCAGCCAGGGAGGTGAGTACTCGCCCCTCTTTGCCAAGGCCTCATCATCGAGAGCTTATCAGAAACCAGAGTGGATCTCAGTATGCTGAGGAAGTAAAGGTTCATTGGCCGAGAGTGGTTTCCTCTGCCATTTCCTTTAACTCCACTAATGTGAATTATTCAGCAGGCCAAAGAAGCAGCCTTCAGCATGTTTGCTTGCTACATGCTGCTTCTTGAAAGAATTTTACTATTACATTTGAGGTGTTGGAGGGAGTGTTAACTTACTAGGAATTCAGTAATTGTTGATTGCAAAGTGGAGCGTAAGCAGAGGGGTATAAATCTCTACAGCAGAGCTTGGAGAAAGATTTACAGGGTAATTATTGTGGTTTTTAGAGTTATTATTATGTATTTCACACACCCTGGACTGGGTTCGACCTGGATGGCAGCCAATTTAAATTTGGAATGGAGTTCTCCACTTTTGGTTGATAAATGGTGGAGAGGTGCAGCGTGTTAAATTCTAGCTTTGTATGTTTGAGCCTGGGTGTGATATTGGCTGAATGTCGGGGTAAAAGATGGGTTAAAAGCAGGTTTTGTGTTCCAGTTTTTGCGCCATGAGGGCTTGTGAGTCAGTGTTGCTGGCTCTCCGGCTGTTATGGTTTCTGCTTCTCGCTCTCTCTCTCTCTGGCAGGACATGCAGACCTGGCTTATCCCGCCTGGCTTAACACACAACACACTGGCTGGTTCTTATCTTAGGCTTGCAGCACCGTAGGCCTCTTCCACACATGCAGTTACACCGGTGCACACAGACCACTAATAATGAGAGTATGTCGATATTATGTGTGTGCACACGTGCCTCTGTTTACATGTGTACATTTGCTAAGCCAGGAGCATTTTTTTAGTTTTTCATTTACTTTTATTATTTTGAATATTTTATACCAGGCAGCTGGTGAAAGACCTTTAAAGTATCCTAACCAAATACTTGCCACAAATGTGTGTAATAATGTAAGACTCCTCACTCTAGGCATATACTGATATTTATCTTAATTAAAATGTCTTCTAATTTATTTCAGAAGGCCAGTTATCCTTACAAATTATACGGTTGCAGCCTGATGTCAAATTATAACCACAGCAGGAAATGCAAAGGTTCACATGGCATTTTCTGTTAGTGAAGCTTCATGCTGTAATCCTAAAGATTTTCATGAAATTACACCCCCTTTCGATTTATAGTTGGCAATTTTTCAACAATTCAGTGTATTTATATTTGCTTATTAACTTTCTAAGTAGTAGTTTTTCTTTGTTAGTGGTGCATTTTGCCATTTCAGATGGTCTGCACATAGAACTGGCAAAACATGGGGGCGGCTTTTAATGTGAAGCAGTCACATGAAATACAGAGCATTTGTCACTGAGGTTAGTGTTGACAGCGAAAGTTCATTAAAAATGCATTCATCCCAACTACACATGGTGATTATCAGAGGAAACCAACTGGATTTCCTCCACCCTACTGCTATGTGGGAAACTATGCACAGCATGTGCAGCATTAAATCACAGTTTTTCCTCAGGGCTTGGTGGAAGAATGCAAATTATTGACTGATTTCTTTGTTAAAACAGTGTTAGTTTGTTTGGCTGCAGTGTAAACAGATACAACAGATGTATGTCTGAGAAAGTAACTGCTCAAGAAGTGTTTGTCACCAGAAGTTTGCAACTTGTAATTTCTGTTACAGTGGTAACTACTAATCTTGCCAAATTTATCAAGACTGAAATGTTAAAGAATTATTGCTTTGTGGTTAACAGTAGTTTGCTGTTTTGCCCTTACATCTGTATCATTGATGGCTCCAGTTGTCTCTGTGTAATAATATACAGTGTGTATGTCACAAAAGAAAAACTGACACATTTGGAAATCCTTCTAATAATATTTGGATCCCAGCAAATGTGTCATGCGATTTTGAGGACAGATAGAGAGATTCCAGTGTGGGCAGGTGCAGTATGCCTCTGTGAAGACTGATTTCCTTTGAGCAAATCAAGATAAAAGCATTGGATTATGGGAGTTTATAGCCCACCCTGAAATGGGAAAAGTGTTGGATGGGAATGTTATACAGAGGTTATGTCTTTGTGCAGCATGTATCATGTATCTGAGTACATACGGAGCTTCTCATGAGACTCCCAAGTCACTATACAGGCATTATAATGCACTCCTCTTCCATGAACCTGAAGAGGTCCTATAAAAGCAGTAAGGATCAGAGGAACTTTTTCATGTGTCTACAGCTCCCTGCATGCTTTTACAGGATGCCATAGTATGGCTGAGGTTTTGTTCCAGGAGAGAACAAAGGGAGGTAAGGAAAGGTCGCTGGAAAATATCTTTAAAAGTAGCATAGATAGAAAATTGTAATGATGCCTGCTTCACAGGAAGATGGAACGAAGCTGAGGCTTCTTTCACTCCGGGGATACGTCAAAGCGAAACCCTTGACGTTACAACAAGGGCAACCCTTTGATCCTGTCCCATATTTAAATGTCACTTCATTAAACTCTGGCACATCAACAGGAAATCTCAAAACACATGTCTGCCTGTGTAAATTCAAAGTTTCCCAGACTTTGTTTCGGTGCTTTTAATGTACTATGTGCTCCAGAGTAGACCCGCAAGGCAAAGCAAATTTGACGCACTGAGCTTAGCTGTTGATTAGCTAAGAGCTATTCCCGACCTTTGTCATGCTAGTGTTAGCTTATATAAACTTAGAACTGAGATCTTTATTATTATTAATACTATTAATATAATTATTTTACACACTTTTGTAATTAAAAAATTCAGTTGGCTCAATTTAATCTGTCAGTTGAGTAAGCGATAATTCATCACTTAGAGCAATCCTTTTACGGTCTGCAACAAAACTGAATACAACCCTGTGTAATATTACTAAAATCTTAAATGATTCAAAATTGTACCATCTTACAATAATTGTATTATTTCTAAGCTGAATTGAAAGGTATTTGATAAACAGGTTGGATAGAGTGCATTGGAAATACAGTCCCCAGACCCCACAACCTCGATGTGCTAAATGTGAGCACAGCTGCGACCACTGCAACAAAAATCAGTTTTTCTGTGATCACTGAAAAAAAAAAAAGTGATTGCACCTGTAATTTCCATTCAAGACTAATTGCAAGAATTATGATATAAAATAACCTGTGAACACCTCAGCTTTCTCAGTTTGGGCCTGGGTTGTGTTTAATGCAGTCTGGCTGTACATGGTAAGGAATTGCCTGAGCAAGTAAGAAACCAGATGTCTTCATAAAGATGGGAGAGGGTACGTGAGCATCAGAAGGCTGCTGAACATAAGCTGAAACACAGCTACAGCAGTGGTTAGGAGGCACAGGAAGAGCCACACTACCGACAGCAGAAGGTGCAGTGGCCTTCCTCGAAAAATGATGACACGCGCAGTTTGCTGTATACGCAGCCTTGCATTAAAAAACAGATGGGTAACTGCTTCTGACTCGGTATAAGGATTATCTGTGGAAATTGGTGTTTCTTTGAGTGATCAGACAGTGTGAAGGACACTGCATGAAGCCAGCCTCTGTAGATGGCATCCAAGAATAAAACCATTGCCCACAAAATGGTGCAAAACTGCAAGATTAAACATGAAAGGAAGCCTAATGAATAACGGCAGCACATTCTTTGGTGAGATGAAACTAAAATAGATTTGTTTGGATCAGATGTTTCTTGTGGAGCTGGCCAAGGTTACCACAGTGACTGCAGAGTGCCGACTGTGAAACATGGAGCTAGGTGTGCTGATGGGGTGTATGAGTGTAAGGGGAGATGACATTTGGTGGAGTCATGAATGCAAATTTGTTTACCCACTGCACTGACTGCACTTTTATTGTAGCTGGTTCTTAAATATGGACCTTTCATTATAGTTAGTCATACATTTGTTTTTCAAATGAATTGATCTCTTGGGCTTTGGCTGAAAACAAATTTATATTAAATGGACAGGAGCTGCAATTACTTAACATTATAATAATGTTGTCCTCAGTTTTGTTGTACACAATACATACAGTGTAATTTAATTATTCAGTCCATGGTTGATGTAAAAACATTTCTGTTAGCGACTTTAAGTTTTAATTAAAATGACTGTTTGCATTTGATTCTGTTGCGCTCTTTGGGGTGATGCTCTGTTTCCACATGGGCAGCGCTGGATTAATGTTGTGATTAGGTAAATGGAGTTCAGTGATTAATGCTGAAGGTATTTATTGTGTTGTAAGGTATTCCTCATAAAATAATATAAAAAGAAATGATTGCGTAGCCTACAAACACATAGTTTTGATACTATGCTATTAAGAGTTATAATCATGACATTATAACTCTTGTCTTTTATCATGTTGAAACCTTGACATACGTTTACTTGAAACCAACCGTGCCCCCACCAACGCCCCCCCACCCCCTCATGTCCTCTCCGTACCTCCACACATCTTCTCACACCCGCCCCTTCAGGATTTTGAAAAAGTCACACAGTAGGCAGTGAAGGGCTCAAACTAAGACTATCCCTTCCCTATAAAGTCTTGGGTAGAATATTACATTGAAGCTCTCGACCTCTGAACAACCTTGTTTTAAAAGTAGGGGAGCATTTGAAATATTGCTTTTGAGTATCCATTCTACATCAGTCTCCACTGGTCTACCAAAATGTGTGTGACCTATTCCTGAGTACTTTTGTATGCATTTTTATGCCAAACCTGTGATTCGTCTCGAGGAATCAGCCCAGTATCACTGAATCTGATCAAAGCAAGTCAGTGGACACAGGACAGCTTTTGCTCCTCTGGGTTTGCCAGTAAACTCATCCCTCTTGTCTCCATTAACCATTCTTTTAGTCTTTTTTTTTTTCTTCTCACACCTGTTGCACAACTGTTCCTTAGCTTTCTGATTTCACTTTGGAAAGATCAGAGGTTGGGTTTATTAGCTCTCTTTTATCCCCTCTCCCTCTCTGCTCTCTCGCATACTCTCTTCTGTGAGTGTTCATTTCATGTCTTTCCCCTTGGCTATTTGTGTCAAGGTGGAAGAACATAGCGGGGATATCTTTATATCCATGTGTCACATTTCACTTGACCAAAAGCAAATAAGGCTGGACACGTCTTGCAAGCACAGCAGGACAACTTCACACATCTTGGTCTTCCTTCAGGAGAACACAGGCCTAATTTCCACTGTTTTCTTACAAAACAACCAGCTGAGTGGCAGCACCATCCACATTGCAAAGAGTATTGATCACAGTCTTTTTTGTTGTTTTTTGATTATGTTGATCCCTTTAGAGTCTAAAGGTCTAAAGTTTAGACGGTCCTCTTCTGATTCTCAGGGGCCGCAGACTAATGGTTGCTGACTGAGACGAGTTTTCACTACTCTGTACTGCAGTGGTGACAAAAGCAGCTCTTTGACAGCAGCAGTGACATTCGCGACAGAAAGCAGAAGGGCTGGATGCAGGCAATAACCAGAAAGCAATAGGGGATCTGTGATTGTGTTTCCTCCGGAGCTGGCTGTTTACAAGATTACTGTGAAATTGTTCATTCATTGTGGAGAAAATGACATTCACATTTTTTTTGATCTAACAATGGAAACATCCTGAAGGGGAATATGGTTGATTTTTATTTATTTATTTAGTTTATTTTAATTAATTAATTAATTAATTTTATTTATTTTAATTTCACTGTAATTGCTTTCATATGACTGATTTAATATTTCTCCTTTGGTGAATTCATCAGGTATTCGTTTTGATTGGTTCATGCCATAATAGATTTTGAGATATGGCCATTTAGTCAAAAGTCCTTGAGGAACCGTCTTTGAACAGACCAGTGTTGCGTACTGAAATGATTTCATGTTTGAATGAGGTGCTTCCATTACTAAAGCATCTCTATCATAAATATTGTGCAGTGAATATAATATGTGCTTTTTATGACAGTATTGATTTCATAGATTTAAATGGCCAAGGACAGTTCTGCATTTTCGCTGCCTGTCAAATGTCATTCTGGTGTGTTCATTGTGCACAATGACAGACAGGCTTTCATTACATCTTGTTTCTGTGTGTAGGTGCATGTGATGCTGGGCTGCCTCTAATGAAACAAAGCTGCCTGGCGGGCACTTAAGCATTTTCCAGTAAGAAAAAATATTGTCTATAGGATACTAAAACTCCACTGTACTTCAAGGGGTCCCACATGTTGGCAAACCCTTTTCATGAATCACATTTCCAACTGCAATAGGCAGCTTAAAGCTACCTGCTTAAAGCTTCACTAATCAATGTTTAACAGTGGATCAAATGACTTTGTGTAATGTGTAAAGAGTAGCTTGTAATGATGAGAAGGGAGAATTATCACCGGATGCCGTAAATAAATCTCTGATAAGCCCACTGTATGTTACCTGCCTAGCACTAATTGGCAGACAGTAAGCAAGTCAGGTATTTAGCAAGTAACATTTTCCTCAGAAACTGTTGGAAACCAAAATAGATCTAGAAGGAAAGTGAATTTTTCAAAACACAAATTCAGTAGGATCATAATGTTACAATGTGTCTGCCAGATATGTATGTAGGTAGCTGTTTGCTAACACATTGCTTATAAAAAAAACTCCATAAATTCTAAAACCTTGTTTGTTACCTTTGTTACCTTGTTTTTATGTTACTCTGTCCCCAAAAATACTCAAACCAATTTTGTGGGAAACCTGACTGAGATCACGTCCCATTAGCACTAACCGCAGTAATGAATCTGAGCAGAAATTCCTCCACAGTACAGAGGATTCAGCTCCGGCTCCCTATGGGCTTCATCGGAGGGAATAGAGCCACCATTTGATTTGGTAATGAAAGGAAAATAAGTTCATGTTCCTCATTCCTGTGGGTTTAGCTTCACCAGCAACTCATAGCCAGTAATCACAGAGCTCATCCTGTGCATCCCATCCCACACTTTAACTGAACAACAAAGCCTGTGATCAATTACAGTTACATGTGTAGCTGTAAAGCCTCACAAGTAATTGCATCCACTTGTTTACCACTTCTTTCATCAGTCTAGGAAAGGTTGTATTACTGTATAATGTCAAAGCACTTCTTGCAATAGCCCTCAAACATATATACTTTGGACACTTGTTTTAAGCCGATCTATACCTTTCATTAATGCTTTGTCACCTCCATCTAGATTATAGAGAGAAGAAAACACGTTCCTTCAGACTCCCTGTCCTTGCTATTTTCCTCTGCCAGAGTGTTTTTCTTTTACCAGGTCATTAGGTAATTTTTTTTTCCTGCTGTGACACGAGAACATTCCTGCATTGCTGGGGTATCTGGTAGATATAATGAAACAAATCCATGCTGCCTCTGCAAGATTTGTGCATATGAATTAATGACATTTTTCCACATGAACTGATGGCATTTCAATTAATTATGTCAGCAGGTTGAGATATGCGTGCATTCTACATGTCTTGGTGTGTTCGCAGAAGTCTACCCCTAATTAGGGTATCTCTGCTGATGACCTTGCTCACACCTTGCACACCCTAATATGCTCCTCGGTGAAAACATTCCACTTGTGGAACCGTGATGAATTTAATGCTCCTCGTCAAAAACTTTCCTGCCTATCACGGAAGGTAGTCGTTACTCAGAGGAAGCTTCTGAACAATGGACAAAACTCATTATGACAAAACACCACCACATTGACCATTCCCGTTTATTTTTCCAGAGGCATGAATTTTTGGTTGTGAATGACTGACAGTGTTGGGTTATAGGTAATTTGACTGGGCTGGCACTGAAAAGAATAAAAACATATTAATAATAATAACTAGATGTAATCTTAAAGGAGTAGTTTGACATTTTGGGAAAGATCGTTATTTGCTGTCTGGCTTTGCACTGATGAAAGTGACTCCTGAAACTTAGGGCAGAAAAAGATGATCCCACTTAACATGAAATGGTTAACAGAACATACCATTAAACACATAGGCCCCAAATTAGGTCTCCTCCCACTGTTCAGTTTTCAAAAACAGAAACCATTCATCCACCCCAACCTCCTCCTTATAAGGATTTTGTGGCTCTTTATGCAACGTCACCTGACTTCTTCCTTTTGCCCCTGTAATAATTTCTACCACCGACCACCAACAGTTCACTTAACAATAAAATGTAACTACGATTCATAATAAGCTGCTTGCACAGATGATCTATATAGGGTAGTTTTTTTCTTTTAATACATCAGTGCTCTGGCGGTGAACAGTGAAATGAAATATCTGCCATTGCCTTCAAGTTCTTATCTCTACGATTTCAAAGACTTATGATTAATAATACAAGGAAACATTTCCTACTGCCCTTAACTGTACACATGTACTGTCACAGTCACATCTTTATGCATCCTAATTCTTTCAGAAGAAAGGCAGTGAAATATCATTAACACACCTAGTTAATAAAAGATAAACCCTGCCGTCATTGAACTCAGCATCTTTGAAGTGGGTGAATGTGCAGACTTGCTCTGTGCCTGGGAGACTCTGCAATGAACTTCTGCAAACAACATGCCACGGGTTTTTGAAAGTCCTCTGCTTTCTGATGCAGTGTTACAACAACTGAGAGAGCGAGGAGAAGCTATCCTGACGGGAAACAGCTTCAGTAAGCCACCAGATTCATTTAAAGACACAGTGGATGATGTCATGAATAACACTGCGAAGAAATTGCCCATGACACTTCCTGTGGCACAGTACAAAGTGTACCCTTAACTTCCTTCACAATCAAACTTGTATACACAGAGTTGACTCTAGACTTTAGGAGTTAAAGGGATTGAACCAGCCCACTGTAATAGCATCAGATAGCTGTCACATGCTGCTGGCATCTCCTACAACTTTTTGAAGCTGCCTTTCCTTGCTCAGTTGTTACAGACTGTGTGAGCAAGGATTGTGTTGAAACTTTATTTGTCATGTCACTCATATATCTCCATCTTATGCACAACTAAAATGCTATGAAAATAAGATGTATGCCTTAGAGATTTTTTTTGCTAATCTATTCACCTTTTCTCAGGGATTCAGACCAACCTGTTGATCATTTTTCAAGCAGTTAGACACCCACAAGTGGCTCATAGAGATAGAGAGAAAATATTGAATTCTGTTAAGTGCTTTGGTCAGTTGAAGTTCAGTACAGCTCCAAATGTCTGACTGTAACACTTATAATTGTGTAGCTGAATGTGGTGCAAGCATCTGCAGTATGTTTCTGTGTGTTTGTGTGTTTTGGCTCTGTGTTAATGGAAGCTGTGCGTAGACCTGGGAAAAGTTCCCATTAAGCAAACTGCAATGTCCGCCCCACCTTTGCCCTGTGCGATCTGATTTTAATAAGCCCTGCATCTGTCTACCATCAGCGCCCCCCACCCACCCATCCCCAAGCTGTCCTCCTCCACCTTTGCCTCCCCTGCTGTGTACTCATCTTTCAATAGGCTCGGTCCATCTCTCACATATGGTCCCATCATGCCTAACTGCTTCAATTCACAACTTAATTCCAATGGGTAATCTATTTACCGGGGCAAAATGAAGACTGGCAGAATGTTTATGAGATTTCACCATGCCTGGGTTGACAACGAGAATGTTTGGTTGTAATGTAGCATCTGTAAGTCTCTAATTGAGATGTAACATGCTGAGAGCCAACAGATTTTTAAGACTGTAAGAACGTACAGTACATGCAAAGTTTCAGAGGCACATGCACCAAGTCTGATTCACAGTAATCCACAGTGTCAGGGAGTTATTGCTGTAATCAAGCCCTATAAAGTCTTTTAATCTCTGAAGGACTTGAACTTTGAAGGGTTCCGCTGGCTCAGCAGGTGAAGGTGTAAGGGATGCACTTGAAATGTCCTTTCAATTATGGCTCGCATTCTGTGTTGAATGTCATTTCCCCTCCCTGTCACTTGCTGCTGTGCATCTAATAAAGCACCAGAAAGCAGAAAAGCTTGAAAGTAGATAAGTACATAATTGCGGCTTAAATTTTACCATCTCAATTTTGACCAATTTAAAATGTGTGATTGCAGAGCTGCTAACTAAAGTGCATACTTACAGCCATTACCCATTAGGGATCTGGCTTTTATTTCTTTCTCGGTGGACTGTTCATCTCAGTTTTTCTGAAGCCAGAGTCGTAAATTTTACTTTCGGCTGTCCCTCACTTAAAAAGGATATTTTCTTCTTGATGTAGCGACACTGTTTAAATAAAGGTTATTGGAAGAGAAACAAGCTGCTGCTGAGGGATAAATTGCTTCTTAACTGAAACACAACTCGGGAGTGAAATTCAGGCCAAAATAAGGAGAATCCAGTGAAGTCACCTAAATGCACCAGTAAGCTGTTACTTAACCGGTAATAAACTAAAATTAATGAAAAAGAAAACTATGGAAAGCACCAGGTCGATGGTACCAGTAACTTACGATCTGCCTGGAAACCAGAAGACCAAAACAATTAACAATGTACTTTTCACTCTCATCTTCTAAGATCAGTTCTACTCAGCCTACAAATATATACATCAGGCTTTAGGTACACACACAATACTTGTGTGTGGGATGTATTCAGTGTTCATTTAGATTTTTCTTTTTTAAATTGGGATTTATTGACAACAAGAAAAATATAGATTATCTCCAGATCTATTTAACCCACACTAGGGACTTTAAATCAAAATGTCTTGGTCTCTGCTGCTTTGATTTTGAATGTTGTTTTTTAATCTGTCTCTTGAGAGCCCCCCAGTCCTATGGAACTCCAATACCAAATTACTAAAGTACCCCTTCAAAGGTTATGTCTGGTGGGGGGAGAATTACTTTGCAGTCCATAAATGCATGCTTTCTGTTCAACAGCATCAGCTAGGCTGTATTTAGAAATAAGAAAAATTCACATGCAGCTTTATTCATGTGTATATCCTGGAGACTGCTGGGAATGGTACTTTGTGTGAAAGTGTGCTTTGTGCCAGAATCCAGATTGATTTAGGTAAACTGAGGCCACGTTCTTACAAATTGGGATATTTGGATTTCCTCTAGGGAGGCCCATCATGATTGAGACACATTCTTAGAGTGACTGCAGCTAAGTGAATACAATCAAAATGTTCAGTTCTGGTGGTTTTCAAGTTATTTTGTCCCAAATACTTTTCTACAAATGACAAAAAAAATCCATCACTGTTATGGGTCTTATTTGTGCTGGAAACATGCGAAAATAACTCACCCTGCTGTCACATTTTTGACTAATCTAATAAAAACAATTAGAAATTCATCACTAAAAACACGGCTTGTTGAGATGAATAGTTTCCTACCCTCCCGAACATGCGTATAAATTGTTATTCCTTGTTTTCGCATTATTCAAATGGCCTAATGACGGTAGGTTTCAAGATTAGTCTGAGTACCTGTGGGATTTCTGGTTTGTATGTGAATGTGTGTGTGTGTGTGTGTGTCTGTGCCTCTGGGAGACAAAGAGTATGGGACCATACAAGCCATTCACTCTTGTCCCTGGATAGTCTTCTATTTGTATTTGGCCTTGGCCTTCTCAGAGCAAATGAGTCTCACAGCACAATTAGTCTGTGGGAACCATCAGGAACATGTTTAATCTCAGTCTCTGATGGATGTTAAACATTAAAATATTCAACATTATTAATCATCAGGATCTAACCTTGTGGGCGCTCCTTCTTGGCTTTCATTAGTTGTTTTAGACATTTATTTCTCTGGTTACAGATTCTAGACTCTCTGCCATATATCCTGATTTCTATCTGTCACCACTTCAAATGTCTCGATTACTGCTCCTGTCCCTTCTTTCTCCAATGCCTCTTCCATCTGTCTTTCACTTCCCACTTTGCTGGCTGGTTTGTGTGTGAGAGTGTTTTATGAGGTTAAAAGGTCTATGCAAGGGGGCTGCGGTCTGCTCAGGCATGATTCGTCTTCTCCCTGACTGGTTAAAGCCCCATCTATCATTGTTGCCTTTCTGGAGCCCCCTAATGTCAAAAGCACCTGAGTGTGTGAAAGAGTAAGAGTCTGTTTGAGTGTGTGTTTGTTCACATTCCCTTTCCACAACCCTCCAGCATCACAAACAACTTCAGCTGGGAAAAGAAAAAAGCACAACTGCAAACCCTGAGCCTTCCTGGCCCATCTTTAGCTCATTGCTCTGCCCTCCAAAGCTACTGGAATCCCCCTTAACCTTGTTTTCTCTACATACCCACCATACATGGTGTTCATTATCACAACCTCCCACTGCTATATGGGCCTTAGTGGACTCACATTCACCTTGACAGAAGTTTGAACCTCTTTGTAACTTTTTAGCTGTGCCAGCAGCAGGGCTCTGGGGGTAGCAGTGTTGGTCAGCTGATCCAACTTGGTCCGGCGCTGTATGCTACATAGACAAATCTTGTTTTTACAGCGTCCATAGGCTGCTGCAATTATGCTAAACCGCTGTTAAATTAATGCTCAGCAATAGAAATAAATATCATGTCCTCACATTCTCTGTTTGCACTGCTTTGATATGGATGGTGTTGTACTGGTCCAAAGAGTACAGATAACACCATACAGTACACTTGTATATGCTAATCAAGCACATCTACAAATTTATTTAAACAGCTCAAATGCCCAGACAGTGACTCATGTATAAATAAGACATGAGTATGAAAAAGGCAGGGGGGAATGGATGCGGTGAAGCTGGGTTTACACTACAAGACTTCACTGATTTTGGCAAAGAAGGTCATTTAGTAAGGAGAGAAATACGTGGTGAAAAAGCTTCAGATGCAGGAGAATTATGTGCAACAGCTGTTATTGAGAAAATAACAAAATAAAAGATAAAGAAAATTGAATTAAATTAGTAAAGTAAGTATGTAAAATGACTGTCATTACTATTGAGTTACTTTGTAATATAATCAGTAAAATTACAGCATGGAAAACATCAGGAATTGAGTAACAAGAGATCTCAGTTCATCAACGCTGTAGTCCATTGTCAAAGTCAACAAACAGGAATGAAGCCTGTGAGCTAATTCAGGCAGTCAGCTTGCCTTCTGACCTCACTGCAACATACTGTACTGTATATCATAGGAGTGAACTCAAAGGAATAGTCTAGAATCTGAATCTGATTTCTTGCTCCAGTACTGTACCAGCAATTTCAGAAAAAGTAAGTAGTAATGCCACAGTGTAAAAATACTAAAAACATACATACATCATACTTATCAGAAAAATATACTTAAAGTATCAAAGGTAAAAGTATTCAGTATGCAGACTGGACCCTGTAAAATATTATATAGTATTGGTGAATTGACTACAGGTCATTGTGTTTTCACCTGTGTTGTCTAATTAGAGCTGTGCTTGACTGTTTTGTTGTACCTGTTTACCCAGAGTAACACAGAGTAATTTAAACCATTGCTATCATTTCCAGAGTAGCTCATGACTATAACTGTCAAATAAATCGGATGGAGTGAAATGTATAATATTCCCCTCTGAATTGTAAAGGAGCTGAAGTAGTAAATTAGTCAAGCAAGGAACATATACCTCAAAAGTTCACTAATTAACATGGTCTCTGTGCATAAAGCCAGCCGCGCTGATTTTCCCTGTTTCCAGTCTTTATGCTGTGACAGCTATGCTGCTGCCAGTGCTGTTGCTGTTCATTTAGCATTTCAAAAGCCTCACCTCCACCCCCGCATCCACCTGTAGCCTCTGAGTCTACCTCCCCTAGGAAGAGAGTAATTGTTGTTGTGGTGCTTCTGTGTGGGGAGGGATGAGGTCAGAGCCTAGAAGCCAAATAATAAATAACGTATTCCACATGAGCACTTTGAAATGTCGTGGTTGTGTTACTAACTGAGCGTCTTAACTGAACAGTCACAAACAGCGATAACAAAACCTGTATGAAAATGGATTTAGTCGCCATCCTGAGGAAGCCATTTTCAGATTTATGATAATGGAAATCCAAAGGCTTTCTAAATGAATTATTTAACCTAAGAAGTCGGAGAATTTTCAACCCACAAGAGTACTTACTCCATTAATTCAACTGAATTCAAAATCTGAATTCAAAATCTGGAGCTGCATCATTTTCACTGGAAGTGGCAGTATATAAGTTCTATTTTTTTCATTATAGGCATGACAAGAAAGGGGCACAGTGAAATTTATCAGCATGTGAAATATTGCAAAAAATTTTGTTCTAAAAACTTGGTGACGTAGTGATTTCACTTTCAGGACTAGTTGACTAAGATGTTACATAAGAGAAGGCACTTCTTAAAGAAGACTTTTCTTTTAGATTTAGAATAATGGTGATCACAACATCGACCTGTGTATAGATCAATAATCCTACTTTGTGATTCTGTGATAGTAGCCAATGATAAAAATATTCTTTTCTACACGCACATAATTTTACAGTTAAATGACATCCACTGAATCAGACTGAGGGACAATACACCCAGACTGTATGTAATATATACAGTGTAGACTTGTGATTGCTTTGCTTTATGGAAGCCTGGTGATGGTGATGATAGCCTGGATTTCACAGTGTGGGGGCTCCGTGCTGTCAAATCAGGTCAGCACCACACACAACAGAATGAATAAGAACAAGGAAGACCACTTTGTATTATACTGTTCATTTAATATTTTCAGTTTTAATTTTCCAGTTTACATATTAATTTTCTATTTTAGGTTCTCAATTTTACTCTGCATAGTAAAACTGCAATTTCATTGCCTGCTCTATCTGTTTAAACATCAAATTAAGTTTTTCTCTTTTCTTTCATGTAATTATGAACTGATTATCTGTAGAAATCACAGTCACAGAAAACTGTTCCTGGCCATGCCTTTCAAAAGGAAATTTCCCCAGATTTGAAACCAATAAAAGCTTTTTAGATGTGGAGCACCAGGATGTTGCCTGTAGTGTCAGCTAATACTGCATGTTAGTATTGATTCCACATGGCGCAAGGTCTCTGTGCTGCAGCTCCAGCACCAGCACGCCTCAAGGTTTCCGGGCTGTTATAAAAATGCTCCCTACATGATGCTAACAAGGTAGATATTTAAAATTCTGTGCTTTGGCTCAGGAACAATAGCACTGGCAATGACAGGGGAAACTTAAAGGTTGGACTGGAGTGCTTTTCATAAAAGCAGCAGCATCTTTATTGGAAGGATCTAAAGTCTAGATTAAGCGGTGCAAAGTGTAAATGTTTCCGTTTTACGCTCGGTACCATCAGTATCGGATGTTTCCAGGTGATGGATCACTTGATCCCTTTGTTTGCTGGCTTAAGGTGACACAACAAGGGCAAGGCTATATTTGTATTCTGTCTGCGAGGTGTAAACATATCACTAAACGGGAGGATTACAGGGATAGTCAACTATTTTAGATAGTGGCATATTGTGATGGAGGTCAATAAGGGAGGAGTGAAAAAGGACAGAGAAAGAGCTTAGAAGCAAAAAAAGTATAAAAAGTGAATAAGCAAAGAAGTGGTGACTCATTCTTATTAAAGTCATGGACTATATGAAAATTATTAGGAAGAGAGGATCTGATTTCTTTTTTTCAGCTTTCCCCTACAGATTAATTGTAAAAAATCTAATAAATGAATGAAAAAGTATCAAATGCAGGAATAATGAAAATTGTTATTCCTTTATCCCGTTATGAAATTGAATGTTAAGGTTCGGGTACACCGCCTTAAATTTCTTACTTCATATGTGAATCAAGTTGTACCAATACTGTTATATTATTATGAGATTCTGTGGATTTTTTTCTAAGTTGAGGCCAGGGTCTAAAGAAAAAAATCGGTTAATTCAAATTAAGAAAATTCAAAGAATCATTCTCACTTATTTGTGTCAATTAAGTTCAGGCTGATAAATCTGCCAGGATGCTAAATTTTTTAAATGTATTTATTTATTATTGTAAATGCTGTACATTTTTTTTTAAAAATTTGTAATACAGAACATCTTTGTTTATGTCAGAGAGTATAAGTTGAAACTTTCACTGTTTTAGGGGGACTTGCTTTTTTAAAGTTCAGCTCTCCTCCCCACCCCTATCGTTTTTGTGCGGTCCCTAATTTGGATATTTAGTTGTACAGTTGTGGACATCTGTAACTGCAGTCACCAGTTGCGTGATAACATTTTGATGCACACCTTTAGTTTCACTCCTTCAGCCAAGTAAAGTACATGAGTGTGTTTATGACATTAGTTAGTGTGTTAATACATTTGGTCAGACAAATATATCTGCTGTGTTCTCCTTCACATTTACACTCAGTTTACACGGAACAAACTCTGTGTGTAATGTGTAGTGACCTACACTACTCTTGTTCCATTTCTATCCTCTTTTTACTGTTCTCAAAAACCAGATGGTTTTCGCTTTTTGCAAAAGCACCAGTAAACACTTGAGAGCACAAAGCAAATTAGAATCAAGATCTGGGTTTTTAAGAGACGTCTGTTGTTTACAACCTTATTTTGAACTGGTAATGACTGTCTTACTTTGTCCATGGGTGCAATCTTTGTTTCAGCTCCTTCTCTTTGTGTTCAGGTTTATATTTGAGCAGCCATTGAACTGAATACACTCAGCAACTGTTTTGGAACTATTTCATGAATAATCCACGGCTATAAACAACCGAAACAGAAGCCAGTTTTTTAATGCGTTGGCATTTCAGTACCTTTGAACCTTTATTTTCCTTTTCGCTTCTAAACACACAATATGCTTCGCCTGTTTTTCATTGTTTGAACAAGGCCCCTTAGTTCTGAGTAAGGGACAACCGAGTGGTGTGCTTCCAACTGTGTGGCAACAATTCTGGGAAGGCTCCTTCCTGTTTCCACATGTACAAAGCCAGACCCATAACAAAATGGTTTTCCCAATTTGGTGTGGAAGAACTAGACTGGCCTGCACAGAGCGACCTGATACCTATCTTCATCGTCGCTTGCACTGACGATAAGAAGCAGTGTGACTCATCTGGGAAACATGTACATAAAGGTACATAAGTTTCCTTATGCAACATCATGCAACTGTTTTCAAATTAGTAAAAAGAAGGAATTTGAACACAACAGTGCATGCTAGGCAACATATCCTCAAGATTTTCATGATCAAACCAAATAATTCATGCTTAATGACCTCTCTGTAAAGTACTTCTTTTTCTTTTTTTTCTTTTTTTTTTTTGGTTAGTGGTTCGTGGCGGAGTCAGCCATTCCTATGATGGATTCAAATTGCTTACCCAAGCAATTCACAGGGAACAGCTCATGCATGTAATCCAGTGTTAATGCGATCTCAGTGATATCAGCCTAATTGTTTATAACTTTAAATCTAATTTTTGTTAAACAAAACATTTTAATAAGAGAGTTAGGCTGAAGTCATGATTAAGTTCTGATACAGCTATGAACATGATACCAGATGATGACAATGTCATCATCTGAATTAATGATAAAAAAAAAGATGATTTGATTAAACTGTTTAGACTTAACACTTTAGAGGAGTCTGGTACAAAGAAAACATGGACTGAACTCGGAAAGTTATCAGGACTGGTTCATTTTGTAGCAAGTAAAGTTTGGGTTTTCTTTAAATAATCAATCACTCATATTTCTAAGTGCTCAACTTAGTTATGCCCAAGAACATAAGCTGGCTTTTTTTCCCACAGTGTACTTTGTTTAGCTGTCCACATACTTTTGGCCATGTATCGTAAGTAGTTGACAGAGAGCGAGAGAGAGCTGTCGAGTTAGATTACGCTTACAGGCTGTTGTGTGAGCACACATCCAGACTTCCTATTGATTGTATCAGCTTTTTGGCTGCTAGATGAGCCCGTGCAGTGTCCGGATCCCTCAGGAAACAGCCACTCACAAATAAACGCGACATCTTGGTTTTCAGGAACGGATGATCTCTTTGTTCCCACGGATACCAGTTCAACCCTCTTTGAGTGCTCAGGACAGGAATTCAAACATGTGAGTGGAGCTTATTGGTATCCCTGTTCAACCTGTCCGTCAGTGAGTCTGACTGATTCTCTGTGTTTGAACAGGGAGATGGAGACAAGATCGACAAGTGAGCCAAAGGAAAGACATAGACAGGAAACAGTGAAATGTGGTTCAAAGCAGGTACAGCAGCGGGTAAAAAGAATTCAGTGGGGTCTGGAGAAGGAAACAGGGAGCACTTTGTTTCAGGATGGTTTAAATAATACATCCTCCTCATTTAGAGTCTTCCTGGTCTCAGATACATGATCAAACATGCTCCTGCAGCCAGGAAAAAGCTGCTGAGGGATGAAGGTATCAGGCCCTAACCCTGCCTGGCCTTGGGGAGGCCATTACAGCAGAATGCACCAGATTCACAAGAATCTTCTTCCATGATAAATAATGCATCCATTTTGATATGATCTCAGTGGTCTTGTGCCAACCATGTGATATCTCACAGACAAACGGCCAAGTCTCCTTCGGAATTACTCCTACCTGACAGCTCCGTAGTCTGATTATGATGATGATGATACTTTCAAGGACAACACAGACCTTTTTTTTTTTTTTTTTTTTTTTTTTTTACAGCAGACATTTTGACTTGTCACAGCAGGAGAAGGGTAACTGTAACTAATAACATTAATAATGGCTGCATTCAGGTGTAGGCTTAGGTTTCCAGAGTCCTGCGGTGAGGGACTGCTGCTACGACAAGTTAGTATGAAAAATGTAATTTATCTCTGATATCCATTGTGAATAAATGTCAACAAATCTGCTGCTTAGAAATAACAGGAAAAATATGCTACAACTCCAGAACGTGGCTGAGAATATTCAGTATCTTTTCTCCAGCATCAAAGTAAATCAGTGACAGTTCAGTACATCCATGGATGCAAACAGGAACTGCTAATAGCTAATGTGACTACTGGTACCAATTTGCCAAAAAGTTAAAATATATATATATATATATATATATATATATATATATATATATATATATATATATATATATATATATATATATATATATATATATAAATAAATATATATAAATATATATATATAAACATGATGTGAAAGTAGTGCATATGCTGTGGATACAACGTTTTTCTTCAGCTATGGGAATTTTTCAATACACCAAAATTTTATGCTCACAATTTTGATATAAATTAAATGTTAGAAGGTTAATACAGTGCAAGATATAGTAAACAGGGAGAGGTTTCAGACAAAGCTTCATTGCAACAAATGGCCATGGTACAGACTTATGGCACAGTCACCACTTTTCATAAACAAGAATGTCATATATTTATGGGGATAGATTAACCTTCAGGTGAACAGCCTTCAGTTGGCATGTGAGTGGTATTATACATTAAGTAGAAGAATTAGAAGGGAAAAAAAAGTGCAATGTTGCCATGGAGTCACTGAGTTAGCTATAAGATACACATGAGTCCTGCTGTTTTTTTGTTTTTTTCTTGTTTACATTTTTTGGAAACTCTACCATATCAGTCAAGCATTGCATTTTCCATTAGCAGTTCCTGTTTGCGTTGTAATCACAGAAGGCTTTACCGATCACAATCAACTTGACAAAGACATAAAAGACTAAAAAAAAAAAAAAATGCTAATTATGAGACAAGATCTGTGGAGAATTTTTTAAAGTACAACTTGCAGGTGGATTCATAGACAACCCTAACGGTTATCCAAGCACTTTAACTGTGTAAATATAACAATACCTTATCTTCTACAGCCGTGATCTTTCTCCAGCCTTAACCAAATGGTTTTAGTCACCGGATGTTAACACAAAATGAATGAAGGAAATGTTCTTTTTGTTTGTGTGCCATTTGGTGAGATCAGTCTGCCAGGGTTCACTACTTTTGCTCGGTCAATCGGAGTCAGTTGTTTTAAAAGGTATATCGCTCGTTTCACAAGGTCAGCATCCATCCCAGGGCTCCAGCCTGAACATGGAAAACTGATGGCTCTGCAGTTCTATTTACCGCTGTTATGACGCGCAATCATAATTCACATCGACTGACATCACAGCAGCGAGTGTCTTCACAGCTAAACTCACAAATTCTGTTTAGAGGTGAGAGAAAGCAAAGAAACGGCAAAAACCCGTTAAAATGCAAAGTGTCTGTCACGGTTCTCTGCATTAGAACATTCTACAATAATTTCCACTAAGCTATATAATCCTCCTCCTCTCTGAAAACACAAACATTTCCATTATTTGAGAGGGACAGGTACACAAAGGGAAACAGCAGGAGGAGAAGACAATAAAAAAAAAGCCAGCTGCAGGATTTAGAGGTGTTCAGTACAGTAGACATGGATTAAAAAGAGTGAGCACAGGATGATTTTTAATGTCTTGGTTCTGCTTGTGTAAGTGTTTTAATGCCCTCCTGGTCTAGGTTGCCAAATTATGTGCAGATGCCAGACACTTTTGTCCGGGGTCAGAGGATAAGTATTTACAAGCATGTGTGCAGCCGAGGACCTGAGGACTATAAACACACACAGCTGTCCAGGGTCAGTCACATCGCTCAGCACACACACACACACACACACACCAATACTTACACAATCCAAATCCATATTCTCCTTAGCCTCATCACTCAAATGTCTCCTAAGCTCATCTATGTATAACATGCCAGCTTTTATATTCTTCACTGACAGTCTATTTTCTTGTCTTTTCACTGAATCTTTTTGCGTCCTCCATTCCCTTTGCATCAGTCTTTGTCATGATACAAGAACAGCAGAACAAATCAAAAAAAAAAGAAAAACAAGGGGGCTCACCCGTGCTCATCTTTCTGGTAAAAGGTAGACCATTTTCTCATCCTCTCTATCATTCCTCTCCTCACCCTTATCTCTGTTTCCTCCATTTTGCCACAACAAGCTCTAAATCTTCAGAGAAGTAGCTGGTAACACCTTCTGAAGTGCTTAAGGGCATGTAGGCATTTTGCATGCAGTGAGAGAACCCGGGTTTAAGTGCTAAAGAAAAGGTTTTCTATCACTTTAGCCACAGTATCCCTGAGCCTTCTCTTTTTTTTCTCAGGAAAGAGCTGGCAGAGGACTGATATGTTGTCCCTTCTGCGTTTGGGTGCCATTCTGTTTCCATGCTGTCACACTGCAGTAAGTTTTCCATCTAGGCTCAGTATCCTCTCTGTACAGTAAGGAGGACCCATTAAGCACTGTTAGCTCTCTGATTTCTACCCTTACTAGGGCTGGACTAATGTCAATAAGTTGTATGTAATTTGATGATTTGCAGATGACAGTCAAAGTACCATATCAGCTGTGACAGGATCTGCATTAAATGTCCAATGACTACAATGAATGCAAATCACACGACAATGAAGACATTAGGCAACAATTTATTACCAGGACTTAAATGGAAGAGGAAATATGAAACAGCCTCTGCTGTGCTTTGTACTGATTAGCAAATGCTGACATGTTAACACTCTTAACTAAGATGGTGGACATGGTAAAAGTGCAAAACAACAGTGTGTCAGCATTGTCATTGTGAGCATGTGAGCATGACATAAGGCATTAGCATTTAGATCAAAGAACCAGTGTGCCAGAGTATAGCATACTGCAAGACTCTTACACTGTGTCTCAGTTAGGACATTTCTGTTAGTACACTTCCATGTAGTACACTATGACACTATGTAGGCTACGTACTGGTGTAGTGTTTCAACAGCGTAGTGTTGCCTCAAATCTCAAACATGGCCATTGTGTGTGGACCACCAATGACAATAGTGACATTTGACCACGACTGTCACTCACCAAAATATCTGCTGACTGCTTTGCTTGCTTAAGTTACACATGAACATTTTACAGTGGCCCCTGTTTCATGTGACATGGAAATTACACTACACAAGTAAAACAAATTGCTTTCCTGAATTTGGTCAGTGGTATCTTAGGCGACTACATTTGCAAATCCAGGACTCTAGTTTCTGTTTTGTTTTGTTTTTTTGTTTTTTGACTGGACTCAGAAACAAGCATCAGAAATAATTTATCTAAAATTAATATTTATTTAGAAAGCTTAAGGAGGTTTGGGCTGCTTAATCAGATGTATCTTTTGCTAGAATTGCGTTTGCTGAGCAGGTGCAGAGGTAGTATGGCACATGTATTGTGTATTTTTTGTTCATTCATTTTTGTTGCATATTACTAAATAAACGTTTGTATAATCAAACTACCTCAAAATGATGAACACAAAAACCTGGATCCACATAGTATTCAAGCACAGGGGTTGATGGGTATCTGTGTGTTTGGGAAAATTACTGAACTGCCATGTATAGTGTGCGCTGTAACCTATGGGAACTTTGAGGAGACATGGCACAAACATAATAGACAGAGGATGGGGGGTAGGAGGGCTTAAACAGGGGCCCAACAACAATTATTTTTTGCCCCAGCCAATCCATCCATTCAGTGTACTCAGAGGTTACTGTGAAAATTGTAGAAGTTCTCAGAGAAAAAAAAAAATAGAAAACTGAAAATAAAAAGCTGTCTCTTGCTGTCACCCCCTGGAGTTTCCTATCATCACTTCCTGCCTGCTTACTTTGCTAAACTGTGCACAAACGTCATTCAAACTGTCTTTCATTCCTAATGCAGATGTCTGACTGGAATCTGGGAAAGAAAGAGGAAAAACATGATGCATGAGCTCCTTTAGAGTTAAGTGCTAAAATTTATGTTCTCTTACCTTATGGGGATAAATGGGGGGTGACCCAAGAAGAAAGGAAAGGAAAAAAAGCATATGCAATACATTTATGTGCATTAAATCATCAGACGAGCCCGCGTTTCATCAGCTTAAGACCTTTCGAAATGAAGGTTGCAACATTAACATGAACCCAGCAAAGGGGGCACTCGATCAATCCCAGTCTCTGTATAATCTTGTAGAACAGCAGTGCAGGATGAGTTAAGGTGCTTATTGATCACACTGGGGACTTTCTCAGACAATGTAGCCTATAGCTATTACAGGCAGAGCTTGCTATCACCTATGACAAGAGGAGAAAAGAAATTCCTGTTTCCAATTTCCCAAAATGAGCCAAGTCAATGTAATCAGCTTTCAGATATATGGCTGGGAGATCAATAGTCCTTTCACCGTCATGAGTGAAAGAAAAGAGTCAGTGTGTGTGTGTGTGTGTGTGTTTCTGGGTGACCTTCACAGAGGTGACCTCTGATTCTGCCAAGAGACCCTCAGTCCAACTGCTGTTTCATTTGGCACCTGAGATGGAAGCTCTGTGTGGAAAAGGCTATAAGATGATAACCAAGTTAATGAGCCCTCTATCAATATTTCTGTAACATGCTCAGGCACAGCCTGTGACAGATGAGGATGGCTTTAAAGCGGGGCTGACGTGTGCAGCTCTAGACATGGGATTAAAGCAATTATAATTAAAGATGGAGCATGTCTGGTCTTTGAGGGAATGATTATTTCGTAGTCAGCTCTAATAGCGGTCAAGGCTTCTCTCGTTTAATCTTTATAGACTTGATTTGTGCATAACTGCTTGTAGACACTATGAATACATACAAATCTGCATGATGTGATAGCCTAGATGATTTATGCCAACAACCCAGCATACGTACTACTTTGATGTTCTTTCAACTTTGGCATTAGACTATGTTGTGATTTGAACAAGACTAAGAGTCTGCAGCCATGCTAGCAGATCTGTGAGGCTGCACTTCTAATTAGCACTAAACACAGACTGGAGCCCATAAGGAATTCAGAACTGAAGTAATTTTATATTTTCTTTCCTTGCAAACAGTTTTTTTTCTGAGAACGGTTTCAAAATGTAGTTAATTGCAGACTTTGAAATTAAGTATGTTTCAAAAATGTTAGGAGGATGGTGGAAATTTCAGTGTTCTGAAAGATAAGCAAATAAAAAAAGCAGAATTAAGATGAACAATTGTATTTAATAGAGAATATTCTAAAAAGATGGCTGTAAAATTAATTTAGTCTTTGATTAAAGTATCTAGTAAGAGTCATGGCATTTTAATGGACCATTCCAGTTTTGGCTGAAAGAAAATGGATCTAAATCAGAATCTTTGTTTACTGTAGAGTACTGAGTTTGTCCACCTGAGCCAGCTGCTGTTTGTTTGTGTTTGACCAATCAACTGTCTGAAGACTGAGATCAGTTGATTAAATGAGTCAAGTCTGGTGTGCTGCTGCTTGGTTGGAACAAAATCCTGCAGCCACACGGCCCTTTGAGGAACAGGTTTGAGACCTCTGCACTAGAGGAAGTCAGAGGATGATCAGAATCAGTGGGGTTCATCCTCTGGGGATCATGAGCGTTTAGACAAAATTTAATTGCAATCTATCTAATAGTTGTTGAGATATAATAACTAATGGGCAAACCAACAGCCATCCTTTAAACCTCTTTAAAGCAACACATCAAGCAGTAACCCTTGAGTTCCCCTTTGTAGTACAATATTGTTATTAAGGGCTGGCCTTGGTACTCTTCTTCTTTTTTCTTAGTCCACAGGCACCAGAGAGAATTTATCCTGGTAGCACAATCAACATTAATTCCTATCCAAACACCGGAAGCCAATGCTTTAAAATTAATGAATATATTGGTATGTACAACTGGATTTATAGTGGTAGTTTGTTTAGTTTCTTGTATGAATTATTCACCTTCTTTATTCAGGCACAGCTGACAGAGAGAAATATTACCTGAAAATCTTTCCGTTTATTCAAATTTCCACTTCCTTTGCTGACTAATTTCCTCTCCTTATCTGGGAGGACAGGGGAAAGCTTTTAGACATGTCACTGCTACAATGAAAGTCCAAGATATATTACTGTGTTTTGAGGACATGCTACATACAGTGGGGGTTATTCAAAATCATATAGGCACAGATTATACAAATGTTCGAGATCTCTCTGTCTGTGTTACCATGTATAATAACCCAGCATAAGGTGTTTTCTTCCTTTTATCACGACACTGTTCTTGACTATTACTGTGTAGATAATTGATACCAGTGTACAAAGTTGCCATGGATGGGAACCAGCATTGCAAAAGCAACTCAAACAGTGTCCTCATCCCTTCTTATCTCTGTCAATTTCTTTGGACAGTTTAACAGAACATTTCAGGGCAATCTGAGAACTGGGCGTGTAGGAAATATTCATCGTGGAGTAATTAAGCTTGTCAGAGGGGAGATTCCTTATGCCCTTGCAGGTTGCAGTGAATATTAAACCACAGCCCTATAAAATTGGGATATACATCACATGTCTTCCACAGTAACTGCTAAAAATGCCTTGTTCCTTCCATTTCCTGCTTTCGCTGGCTGCTTCCTTGTGTGGCCTGTGCTGCAGTAAACATGTGATGCTATCAGTGTGCATTAGGAGTTGGGGCACTTCCACATAGCCTGCCAGGCAGCTATCACCCCTGACTGAGGAGTTTAGCCTGCAACTTTTTATTGAGGAAACATTTATGAGTCACTTTAGAATGTAGCACAAAACAGTATTAGGTAGCACTCATGCACTGTCAAGGGGCCCTTTTACAAAAATCCACTTAGGGCAATGAAAGACGTGTGTGGAAACCAATAAAAAGGTTTAGGTTTTAAAAGATTTAAGTTTGAAATAATTTCAAAAGAGCAGACTGAAAGTAAAATATACGATTCCATTTTCGTGACCCATTGTGTTTTCCAATAGCTCACTTATTCCGAAAAAGATTTTCCAAAGGTGCTATGGTAACGTCTCTCTGAGCCAGCCTTTGTGTGCACCAGTTTCCAGTAGTCACTGAAAATGAACAGAGCCATGCGTGAAGTAGCCCATGAGGAAGAGACGGGAAGCTGTCGCTATCCAATGATTAACAAATAAATAATGCATAAAATGTCAGGGTGGAATAGATAAGGTTTTGCCTGGTTTTATACCTTTTTAATTGCCAGCTAAACATTTATCTGTCATAGAGATAATGCTTTTTTTTTTTCTTTGCAGGAAAAGAGCAAATGTATATTATAGCACCATGCAAGAATCCAGTTTAATCTGTGCTGCTGTTTCTCCAGATCATTTAACTGCAGTGGCTATGATTCCACAGAAAAGTGATAGAAATCAATCCACAGTTTTTGATGTTATGGCTTCCTTGTTTTACCTCTCATGTCCCTCACTAGAGAGGATTTTCCAGCTGGAGGATTGCCAAGTTTGTGATAGCTATAAAATCATGCTGTGTTTCTCCAGGGCACATAAACTGTTTATATGTCATTATAATTAAACGCTTGTACTGTACATTGTTATTGGTAAATTAAAACAGCAATATGATATTTTCCTGCTGGTTGGTTTAAATCAAAGCACAGGAGGTCAGACTGTGATTGGTTAGCAGAGAGACTGGCTTGAGCAATGACCTTCAGACTGGCATATGAGCTGTATGTATGTTAACGTCCTGCTCTGTCAGTCTGTGTACACCTCTGCAGTCATGTTGCATATTTAGTTTATAGGTGACTAACGTCATTTACCTATTGTATATAATCCACTGAAAAAGTAATTACATTGCTCAACAGCAAAATCAATTACCTACATTACATGCTTCATTACTTTTGTGATTCAGCCCAGCTCAGTCAAAGGTGAAGGTTTAAACACGTCTCCATCCATAAATGAGTCTCTCCCTTTGGCAATGGCTAGCCACGTCCAACAGCACCAGCCCCCACATTATGCTAATGTCTCCCAGACAGTTCACTAAACGCACACTGATGAAGGCCTATCAACCCTCCATCAGCTTCCTATAAAAACAGCAAAAAAGCAAAACCCCAGGTTGTCAAAGTAATGGACCATTACTGGGATTAGTAACTGTAATTTAATTACTGAATTCCATACTTTCAAACTGCAGGGTGGCTGATGGTTAAATCATAATGTCTTGTTTTCTATTTCTAGATGTTGAATAAAAGTTATGAAATGTGGGCGTGGGTGATCTGATCTGAGCTGAGTAACAAAAGTAATGAAAATAAGTAACGTTACTACTACTACTACTTTGGCTCCATGTGTGCAGGCACAAACATGGAGCCATATTCCCTGCCCTTGTGAATTATAGTAGGTGTCACTCAGCACATTGTATTCCATGGCAGAGCGTGGTAATATATGACTCACAGCTACTCTCTCTCTCTGCAGGCAGCCTGGACACACACCACCCCAGTAATCAAGGGTAAAGCACTGCCAATATATTAGCTGAGTGCAAAGTTCTGAACGGGATTGTAAATATTGGATTTTTCCTTCTTTTTTCTTTCTTGTGGGATGAATTGGAATGAAAAGCGATATTACATAAAATTGTCTAGGTTCATTGGTGAGGTTATGGGAAAAATAGGTAAACACTCAGTTATAATATCCTGCTGTGTCAGTCTGGATTTAGTTATGGTTCACATTCTAAAAGTATTTATTTAGTTATTAATTTAGCAGATGTTATCATCTGAAAACAAAAAAAGAATGTGTCTCAGCTGGCTTTTTCAGCACATGACATTTATATGGATGTGCAACCAAACTCTCTAAGTGGCAAGTGTGTGCTTGTCTATGTGTCCTGTCACCCAACCACGTCCTTCGCTTCTCACCCTGCTCTTCACCCTCCATTCCCCTCCTCTGCACTATGATTCAGTCCTCTAGCTTTCTCTGCAAGGAACATTTGAGACAGACATCTAAAGCCCATTTAATGTATGAGAGTGTCATGCACACTGGCAAATACATACAGAAATACACACCCAATTTTTTTTGTATCGCACAAAGTGGGACACCTGGCGAGCCATGGAGAATAGCTGAGAATTGATCAGACTATTCATTCAGGTTACAGATAAGAGCTATCATTCAGTACTTGAATGAATAGGAAAGGAAACCTTAAGACAAGTCCTTGGGGTAATATAAAATAACAACAAAGAAGAATGATATTTCAGTCAAAGGGTTACTTTATAGCTTCTTGAGGCAATAGAAACGTCATGGGTAGTACTTAACTTAATTGAGAGATAAGGTGTAGCTGGAAATCCAATTGCCACATTATTGTAAATTTTGATACTGTGTATGTAGAATGAAGTGCCCCATGAATACTGCATTTTATTATCTTTAGAAACCAGGAATATTCAGATATGATTATCAATGATATAACTACAGAAAAACATTCAACAAGACCGCAGATACAGTTTAATATGTGAGAAGTGCGGCACATTTTTGACCTTTGGGAAAAGTATGTGTGACAAAATAATCTAAGCACAAAGGTCAATCATGATTTGATAAAAATATATAATTTAGCTTTTTTCTGACCAGCACTGTGTTTACAATTTAAATCCAAATATTATTCAGATATAATTAGGACATTAAAAAATTACGCAGTATTCATTAATAATGGCTACATAGCTTGCCAATTGTAATAATATTAAACTACTGTTAAGGCATGTCTGAAAATTCATTACTTTTTGCTCACTGTATAAATCCAGCCTATCTATAACTGTTAGATATGAATTTATTCATTACTTTTAATTTTCTGTTGTGATCACTGAAGCTAACTTATTCACTATGTGTTACAGCTCACTGAATATAATGCCTTTTTACTCTCTGCAGACTAAAGCCAGGCAGTTTCACAAACCTGAAACGCAGGAGTCCCAGTCCAAAGCTTTTACTGTGGCAAACTATTATTCTATGATATAGTCAAACACTACAAGTTTGACTGATGCATTTTAACAACTGTCTTCCAGTTGTTAGTCATTTATACTTGACATGTACCCAGCTACCTGGTAGCTTCCTCTCTTAAAATCGACAGGAGGGATTGGCATTTTGTTGGTCTTTTATGAATGAAAACAACATTTTTAAAAATATGTTTACAAAGTTTTTCAAATATTCAGAGTGGTGCATAACCAGACCACAGCCAAGACTGTGTTTTAAGTGTTTTGCCACTCACATTTCTAATGAGCTGTAGCTGAGTAAATTTCCAATTGCAGTTTTGACATAAAAGCAATTAATTGTTCAGCCCTCAGTTCCAGCTGCTGTTCTACTTACTGGTCTTCAAAGAAAACTGAAAAGCTAGTAAGTGTATAATGTGGTAATCACATCAGTATAGTGCCAGGTAGCGAGACACTATCAGTATGAGTTTAATATTTCTGACTAATGAACTGGAGTAAAGTTTAATGAATATGTATTGTTTTTCTTCAGTCAGAGGAATTGTTTTTCTGTGCACATATAGGTGGAACTCTATGATTGGCTCATATGAAATAGGAGTTTGACTTATTCATGGTTTGTGCCCCTCATAGAAGTAGACAGTTCTCTGACACAAAAAAAGTTTATTGAAAAAATCAAGTTGCTGTCCTGAACCCTCTGAATTTCCCATGCAATCGAATATTTATTGTTGTTTCACCATCTCACCCAGTTCCATACATAAACTTCAAGAGGCACTTGTCCCATATGGACGTGTTTACCCTGCATACCAGGAAGTAGGAATCCTAAACAAACATGTTTTCAGAGGGCCAGAAATCAATGCCATCTGTAGTCACATAACTCATCACAATCAGGCTTTCCTCTGATAGAAAACTCCAACAAAGCTGCCAAGTCTAAAGCATCTACTGGCTCCCAAGCTGCTGATGCATAATTGTTAGTTGAAAGATGGGAAAAAAAAAAAAAAGCTGGAAATTGGTGCAGCACTAAGCCATGTTTTGGGAACGTTTCAGGATGTACTTCAGAGATTGTAATACTTTTGGTTTTCTGATCAGCTAAACAAAATCAGAAATGTAAGTCAAAGAAAGCTGCTCCTACCTCACAAACTGCTGTTATGAGCTTGCAGGGAGGCTGTGTGTGTGAGCATGAAGCTCTCAGTACACTGCTGACTGCTGGAAGATGGCGACCGGCGAGGTGAACGCTGGAAACGACTCCTTCTGCTGAAGTAGCTGCCAGCTGTCCAGGAGCGCTTGTGCTTCCTCAGGTACTCCTTGTAGTTCTTGGTGAGCAGCGTGTAGAGGAAAGGGTTGATGCAGCTGTTGGAGTACGTCAGACACGTGGTCAGGTAGTTGATGTTGCGTTTGGCTTTGATGGAGAGGGACAGCGAGGGGTGGAACTGACTCAGCAGCTGCCAGATCCAGAATGGCAGGAAGCATGCCCAGAAGAGGAGCACGATGGTGAAGATCAGGTACAGCACCTTTAGGGAGATAAGACCAAAGAGAGGAAACATTAATGACACTCAGAGGTTTTCTATAATAAAATGTCATGAGTTTCACAGGAGATTGACGGACACTGATCACTTTAAGTTAAGCATCGGTGCTCTGAAAAATTAATTTAAATCTGATATCTGCACTGTTTGTGGTGTCAGGACATTTGGCCTCCTCATAAATGTGGTTGTGTGCACTCTGAGAAATTTATAGTAGGTCGTGTGAACTGATCAGCAATCAGCTTGATCGCTCATGATCGCTCATACACTGCATTTTTTTTGCAAGTGACACCTTATTGTCAGCAAATCAGGTTGAACCTGTTGAGGTCTTTGAAAACTGGATCTTTTTAGCGTAACAATTTTTTCTCCAGTGATCAGTACTATGAAAGCCAAGGATGGCTTATCAAACACTGGCTCTCTTGCATCAGCATGATGACAGCAATGGGCCCTCCATTATACACAGCACTGAATTAATTATTCCCGTAGCAAGTGACAGCACTTTTAAAAATTGGACAGTCTGCATTCTCTTGTGCTCCAAGGTACAAGTAATCCCTATGAACAGCTTTTAATGCAACTGCAGGGCAGCATTCGCCACGTTGTTCATCACGCTGATAAGACAAAATGGACCCATCTTAAGCCCTGGTATGAAGCAAATTGGAACGGGTTTTGTCTCAGCATGAGCAAAGAGCAAAAATGGAAAATAGAAAACCTACAGCAGAGGCAGGATTGAAAATGGAATGCTTTAAGCTGAGTGCCAAAGTGATGCTGCGATGTTCATAGACTCGTAAATAGCAACTGTTTGTCAGCCATGATGACAGCATTGTTGGCAAACCTATGCCAAAACAGAGGCGCAAGGAATAGCTGTGAGAAAGACAAGTCTATGAGCTACAGCAAATAGGACCCATCCCTCAGGAGTGAGTACGCTCTCCATGAGGAGTATGGCTGAATCAACATCCTTGAATGTCTGTGGTGGTTTCTACAGCACATCTGTTCCTAATGTCTAGCCTATATATCAGGTTTGACCTGATGGATGTGTGTGGATCCATCTCCAGCTGAGTTGCAGACTGGATAAGATGTGAGGAACAGGGTCTAGTAGTGTGATGCTGCTCACCAAAAAAGGAAAACCAATGACAGGGCCCCAGACTGGTTTGGAAAGACTACCCACACTCTATACCAACATTTTTCACCATGACCACGACTATTCCCCAGTCTTAACCAAGTAGTTATTTTTACCCAAACCATGGTCTTTCACTAAACCTAACTAAGTTGTTCCTGTGCCTAAACCTAATCAAACCTTAACTACAAAGGTTTCAGATCAGAAAATGCTTTTAGTTTTGTAGTACAGGTTTTGGAATGGTTTTGGATGGCACAGGCACGTTGCTGATAGCAGCATCAAGGACATCGAAGTTGAGTTCAGAATAAGGTTGTCATAAATATCTGAGCACATACAGGCAAATATGCAAAGCACAAATCTTTGAAGATGAGCAGAAAGCCTAACAAAGCACCATCAGAAAGTGTTTAAAATAGAACCATTTGCATCTCATAAAATTCATTATCTTGTGATGCACTGACCTTTTGATTGGGAAGTTTTTTGGTCTGTTTGAAGGTCTCTGTCTGTGAAACCCAATAAGCGCGCGCAAGCTGGGTGTAGAGATAGCCAATGATCAGTCCTGGAGCGACAATGCTAGTGCAAAACAGGAAGGAGATGTATATCTTGTAGGAGAGCGGGGACAAGCTGGGCTGACACATGGCTTTGTTGCCCACTGTCATTAGCTGAATGCTCACAATCATTGGTAGGGCCAGGATGAGAGAAGCAGCCCAGACCAGCAGAGCGATGGCCTTCCGGTAACTTTTAGACCGCTTGACTGTGTCGAGAGGCTTCAGCACTGCGAAGTAGCGCTCTGTGCTCATGATTGTCAGTGTGAAGATACTGGCATGCATGGTCAGGAAGTCCATGCTGAACAGAATCCGACACCCTGTGTTCCCAAAGTACCAACCCTTAAGGAAGTGTGTGCAGACCACAAAGGGGATGGTGAGTAGATACAGCAGATCTGCCAAAGCTAGGTTTATGATGTAAATGTACATAGAAGCTGCAGTCCTCATGGAGTGGCACATGACCACCAAGGTGTAGATGTTGCCCGAGACTCCGACAAGGCACATGATGGAAAGAATGGTGCCAATTGTAAAGGTGGCGGCTGAGTCCTCGTGTGAGTTCAGAGGGGGGTCAGTGGCATTGGCACTCCTTTCCACGAGGACTCCTACAGGCTCCATGGACACTGTGGTCATCTCTGGTTGGGTGAGAACAGAAATGCAAAGGGTGAGGATGGCAGCTTCACAGAAAAATGACATTTGGTAATCACCTCGTCTTTTAACTTGGACTGGTCCTTGGACTATTCTTTCACTGAAGTGGATTTATATAAAAGGGGACTATTGTAGTCAGAGGAACTTCTGCATTCTGGCCTGTTTGACTTCATTCATATTCTCCATTTGTGAGAGAAGCCTTTAGGGAAGATCTTAATGAGCCTGCTTTCAATGTAAAGCATACTCCATCTCTACTAGTCATTTAGAACATACAGAAGTGCTTTGCATGTTTGCAGAGGTGGAGACCTACCATGGGGAAAATGAAATGCTTCATTTTACTCATGGCCTTGAAAAGTGCTCTGAAAATTTCTTCCAGCTCATGCCAATTCAATTAAATTTTTTATTCAGAGTAAAACACCATGAAGTACAGCACGTTCTTGTAAGGCTACACAAGTTTTCCCAAATTGGTCATGAAATGAGATGTGGACGGGTGTAGAAACAGAAAGTGTCTGTGACTGACATCAGGTTTTCAAATGGCATCTGATAAACGTTTGGACTGAACATGAACAGGAGTGCTGCAGCATGATTCTAAGACCGGTTTGCAAACACTTACAAAAAAGAAAAAAAAAATTACAGTAAAACACAGAAGAGAGAAATATTCTCAAGATTGTTTAACACTGGCAAATTTCTTTCAGTGAAAGAATTTCAAATGGAAATGAGAGTTGTAGTTATTGGGTGATATTCTATCTAAACATTGATTATTTTTAGAATTTCTGTTTTTCACGTTTTTAAAAAAAAAGAGTCAAATGCATCAGAGTTGATGCAACTGCTGAAGGAACGTGGAAAACTTTTTAGCCAGTCTTAAAACCAAGCTGTCAAACCTCCGACAGAAATCACTGAAAAACTATTTCTCCTCTGTGACTTAAGCTGCTTCAAAATCATCAGAGTCAGAGCTGAAGTCAGACGAGGTTAATATTATTTCAGTCCTCACTAATAGACCTGCATGGTACGCTCTGATAAACACAACAGCCCTTAGTCCATGCATCTAAAGACATCTTTACAGAAAATTACAAATATATCTGGGCATATAATTCGGTTAGAATATACACAATATACAGTAGTCTTACCTGGGCTGCCTCCCCTGGACTGAAGGGCTCAATACTCAGCTGCAGTTCCATCAGCCATGCTTTGTCTCACTTTGCTCCTCCAAACTTCACACTTACTGCAAATATTTCACACTCCATAAAAGTCCCAACAGATTCTACAGAGTATCTGAGAGGTGAAATGCGCAGATGGAACAAAAGAAAAAAAAATCTATATCCAGCAGTCTCGATGGAGGTGGGGGGTAACCTAAATGAGTCATCCACTACAACAAAAATCCCTCCATTGTTGAAGAGTCTCTCAACAGTAAATAAATCTATCCAAAGTGCCTAGATTCAAAAGAAAGGTGCACTGATAACAGCCTTAAAAGTTCTCTTCCATTCCCTCTACCCTTTGTGCACCTTGGTAGCATCCAGACACTGGTTGTCAGCTGTGACATCGGCAGCTGAGAAATTTAATTCAGAAGAGAAAATGTCAAAAACAAGAGGACATCAGTGAAATGATGATGAGAAGTGAGGCTCACATTGAGCTTTCAGCCGGCTACGCAGAATCCCCCCTTTGACTGAGTGAGAGTAAGAGAGAGAGAAAGAGAGAGAGAGTGCCAGAGGTAGAGAGGGGAGAGCAAGAGGGAGAAGAGAGAAAGAGACAGGGGCGCGCTGCTAGTGAGGCTCTCTCGCTCCAAAGCCCGAAGTGGGAGGGAGAAGACGAAGAGAATGGGTAAGAGAGAGGTATGCAGGAAATGTGCTCTGCTCTCTCTCTCTCTCTCTCTCTCTCTCTCTCTCTCTCTCTCTCTCTCTCTCTCTCTCTCTAACCCCTGTGCCATCTATTTCCATGCAATGGGGGCGTGTGTCACAAACTGATATGCAACACTGGGACTTGAGACACATTAGACACCTCAGTGACACAAACAAACGTGCAGTATAAATCAATAGCTAAAAAGACAGCTAACTCTGTCCATTTGTTCCAGCCTGGAATATCCAGTATCCATTATTTTAAATGGCTAATACCAGAGTCAATGTCACTAGCCACTGCGGCAATCCTCCAAAGCTCAGTCATCAAATATCATCTGCTGGGGGAGGCTGGTCCAAGCTAAACAATGTCTTTGGCCTTCTGTCGCTGCTCATACAGGCTACAGGGGGACAATGTATTAATAAAATTGTATGATGAAGAAGAGTCAGCAGTTTCCTGCCCGTGTTCTTCCTGCTATTTTAATGAAAAATACAACATGAAAGCATCAGTGTAAATAAAAATATTGAATGTGATTATAGATTCCAAATTTTAATTATTCTGATGGCTCATATATTTTTTGTTTTTAAGGTGGATCCAGACTGAGTATGAAATGAGGCAAAATTTTTGTACAAACTGTGCAGATCTGCGCAAACTGAGGCGAAGATGTGTCCATGTGATAGTTTTAGTATTTATTTTTTACCATGTCAAACTGCTGTTCCTTCAGTGCTATGTTTGATACTTGTTTAACAAAAAAAAAAAAAAGAAGACCAAAACAGATACCAAGTGGGAGAAAAAAAAAAATCCAAACAATCCTGATTTTTCTTTACTCCGAATGGGAGGCTAATATGAAAACACTGCCCAGTGGGCAGCTTACAATTATAGTCAGTTCAATCTTCCTTTTTTTTTTTTTTTTTTTGTTTGCTGATATTGCCATTTTAGGGCAAACTGCAGCAGACAAATCTCTGTATTTGTAGATAAATACGGACTCCCTTGGTGCTAAAATAACTGATGGTTTTGGTTCTCCTCATCTTGCTAAGAGATCAGTTGGGTGCTTTATTTGATACCTATTTAAGATTAAAAAAAGTCAACATAAAACCCGACGCCGAGCGAGAGAAAAATCTGATCCACAATTTCCAAAATTTGTTATTATCAGTAGGAGGGTAATGAGAACAGTCTTTCCCAGTAGGAAACTTGCAATTACAGTCAATTCGGCCTGATGTGAAGGTACATTCAACCCCTCAATTCCGCCTGTCATTTGTTGCTCATTTTATCAGAGCTGGCCTCCAGGTAGAAGGATTTTAATGCAGGACGCTCAGACCAGCCTTTTATGCTCCTGTATTTGCAGCTGTAACCTTTTAACCTCACAGGTCAGAATGTCCTTTACAAAAATAAAGCCCCTCTTTGTTTCAAGTCTATACATTCAGCCACTCAACAAGCTGTTGTTTTTTCCCCCGGCACCCGCGTAGCATTCATGGAACTACAGCAATCAGCCGCAACATTAAAAAGCAGTAAGTGGTTTTAATGTTATGGCTGGTCGCTGTACATTGGTAGTGGGATTCGAATGATGAATGGCTGCTGGAAAAGACACTTAGGATGCACAAGTGAGACACAAATCTTTCTGACAGCATGCATTTGCTTTTATGACTGAATTAAATGTCAAAGTGTTCCTATCAGAGTTGAGCAGGTATAACTGGATGTAAACATGTCAGTCGAAAAGCAAGCAGGCCTCTTCTCTGCATTCTTTGCAAGTGATTGAAAATAAATTATTGGCTGTTATGTAATACCCTGTTACAGCACACACACACTCTCTCTGGGAGTGTGTGTGTGTGTGTGTGTGTCTCAGGGTTTAAGTGGAATGTAGCTGGGGTTTATAAGGGTTGTCTGCAGGATCTTATCACAGCAGGGGTCACATTGCTTCTGCGTGGTGTGTGTGTCTGTGTGTGTGTGTAGGTGTGTGTTTGTGTCTGTGTGTTTAGAGGTCATCCTTATAAAATTAGAGATGATCTGTAAAGGGATTGAGGGAGCACTGATGAGCAGCTATTACTGCCAGATCAGGACTAAATATCAGCTGCTTACACAGTAAATGATGCAGTACAACCGCCTGTCATAGAGTTCTACAGTCATAAGAGACTTTACAGGATGGCACCGACCTCCACCTCATTAGCCACCAAGCACACACAAACACACCTAAACCTAAAAAGACATAGAATGAAGAAAAACAGAAAGAGATAGTAAAAAAAAAAAAACATACACACAGAAAATCAGATTTTCTTATCAAACCTGAACCTGTGGTAAACAGCAATTTGACTAAATGCATAAATGCATATTCAAGGTGCACTCACTAACATTCATGTTGGCCTATGAGTCAGTGTGCGCATGTGTCTGTGTGTAATGACAGGTGTGCATGGCTCCATGTGCCATTTGATGTTGCAAGAGCGCACAACATGCATAATGCATCCTCGTTCCGAAGCGATGCACAGCAGAGCCGCCGTGACTGCTGCCTGCTCTTCATTTGTTCTGTGGATGAAAGGATGAAGTTTGTCAATGTAGCAGACAGAGAGGAGGAGAGAAGTGGAAATGATAGAACAATGGAGGAATACAAATAAGGCAGAGTTCAAAATGAATGTACATCAAAGAACCTTTTAAAAAAAAAATAATGGCCTCAGTAAAACAAAATCCCAAAAATAAAAGCAAAGACAGCAAGTACATCAAGAGCAAAACCAAAAATGGAATCCACTTTTGTTATCTGCCTGTGGGACTTTGGGACTTTCCTCCATACGCAATCATTAATGAAGAGATGGCTGTGAATTGATGACTGTGGTGCTGGAAAAAATAAACAAACTGATCTTTTCTATTGGTATTTTTGTGAGTTTAATATAAAATGAGATTCACACTGCTATGTACTGCCTGCAGGAAATAGCCACTGACAGAAGCTTTCACCTTCTCCCATTTGGCTTTTAAATGTTATCAAACTAACTTTCAGCCATGTAAATTAAAGCGTTACAACCTTAAATAGTGTTAAAAACTCACTTGAAGACTTTGTGACAAAGTTTAGCTTCCTTTAAGAAGTGCAGGTGGAGACTGACTGAGTCGAGTTTTCCCGTCGGAGGCTTACCACAGCTGTGTTTGCTGCTCAGACTGTTCAGTGCTACAAACCCGTACAAAACCCGTATACTCGATTCAACTGCTGCCGATACCTGGTCTCATCTCTCAAACTCGCTGCCCTCCACAACTTCCTGTACATGTCGAACTGCAGCCCACATGTTGAAGGATGCTACAGAGACTGTTCGCAAGCTTTTTTCAGAAAGTAGACTCTTGCGTTTTAGGCTGTGGATATTAATCTTGATTCCTTCTGGCTACGTCTAAAAACACTTCTTGATATCTTTAGATATCAGCTGTATGCAGCCTGCAGCTGAATATTCTGGGAGGATAATGAAGCTTATTGTTTAACTTCCATTGGAGATCATGTTACTATTCCCTGCACTCTTGTGGCCTGACAGATGCACAACACCCAATACTCAAAATACTCTGCTCACTCAGAGAGCTGCACCTGGTGCATACCAAGGGAAAAAACTGGAAATGAATGGAGGATAGTGAAGTGAGGCAGCTGCTTAAAGATAAATTTACATGTGTTTGTGAAGCTGTTTGTGTTGCTGGCCTGTATTTGTGGTGCAGGGCAGAGAGTGCCATGTTCTCAAATGTATAGCAAGATAATGTGCTAAGTGTGCGATCTCCAGAGTGTGCAGCGTGGAGTTATGGAAACTCCTGTAACATGTCAGCATCTGTAAAAAACTGTGCATTCAACATTTCACAGCTTTAATTTGTTTCTTTGCGTTTTGGATCTGTGTATAGCCAGAGCCCATTGTCATATGGTTTGGTTGTATTTTTTCTTTTCTTTCTTTTTTTTTTTTTGTGGACTATTTTGTTGGCAAATTTTTACATTTCACAAGATGAGGGGATGACGGAAAATCAGAAACAGGTCAGGTCCACTGTTCAGAATATTCCCTGCAAATCTGTGTCCTTGCTAAGGATTCAAAACCCTGTGTAATCATAATGTTCCCAGTATGAGTCCAGCCAGCGCCTTTGTTGCATGTCATCCCTCATTTCTGTCTCCTCATTTCCTGTCTCCTGTCTACTGTCTGTTATAAAAATAAAGGGAAATGCAAGATGAGCAATGCAAGACTAACATATTGTTACAACGCGCCAACACAAACTTTGGTTTGAGAGGATTCATTGCATCGTGCTGTTTTAATAAAGGATAAAGAAGAGAGTCAACAATGTCAGTAAAACTGAAAAATCATATGTCATTGTTTATTGAGGAGCTAATTCTAACTGCTTTGTATAATGATAAGTAGATTAACCTGGAACTAAATATCACATTTTCTACACTGACTATGTGATAAAACTGTAGCACAACGCAATCAAGCTTCATGTTCATTGATGCACCAGAATTTACAGCTCTGCATTTTTTCCCCCCCCTCACTCTCTCTTCTTTCCTCTAACGGTGAGAAGCGGCACTGACAGGGGCCACACTGTCTCACTGGGGGTGAACCGAAGAGACAAGAGCTGTCAGAGAAATGTGGTGGAGTAAAAAAAATAACTAAAAATGTTTCCTTCAAAGTAAAGTACAAGTACCTCAAAATGATGCGGTGTAACAGTTTGATAGACAGTGTGTCAAACCACAGGGCCTCCCTTTTATTAATGCTGTTATTCTTAGTAGTAAAAAAATACACCTTTCTAACTATGAGACTTGATCTAGCTTTTCATTCGATCCAAAGCGTGAACTTTATGACAAGTTAGTAGGTGGAAAGTCTGACTCCACTTCTCTTTGTGGACGGGTTATTACAGCCAAATGAGGCTTTACAACCAGTGTGAATGAAGCCAACTGCTTCATTACTGGATCTGACTTATTGACCACATCAAAGCTGCTTTCAGCACAAAAAGAGTAGGAAGCCCACAAAGAGAGCAGCAGAGAAAAATGAGAGCTGGAGTTATGTAAGTGTTAGTGTGCCAGTAAAGACAGCCGTCACAGTTCATTCATTACACTGACAGACAATCACAGTCAATCCTCCTACATGGATCAGTCTCAATAAAGACGTGTCTCCACACGCACATATCTAAAAGCACTGCTGTCAGCGCACTATGTATGTGTCTAAATCCGTCCTGCAGGTTGAGAAGGGATTTGAGTCCAATATAACAGATTGTGTTGTTCTCTGGTGGGCTTGAACGCACATTTGCAGGCCGTCACAATGCAATTCATTACTCCTCCGTCGAAAGTAGAGCAGCAGAAGGCCCCACGGAAACGAGCTGTCTGGGAAAGTCATAATGCAGGTAGATTCATCCATCGTTTCTCCTATTCCAGGCCCTATCCTATCAGTGCCGCTTCTATCAACCCATGATGCCCGTATGATTTCAAAGATGGATCTGGGTGCACAAAAAAAAAAAAATTACATATTGCTCACATTGCTGTCAAATCTTCAAACAATCTGTGGGGTCTGGGCCCAGTTCTGCCACTTTTAGAGATCAGAAATGAGACACGGGTACAAATACAGGCAGCAACAGGAGATACAAACCAGCAATTTTCTTGCTAAAAGTGTTCTCCAAGTGATCTGTTTTCAAAAAAAAAATCTAATTTTTATAGTCCTAATAACTAGCAAGACATCTAATCTGTTACTGTAAGTTTTGAAAGTCCATTTGTCCTAAGATAGAACAAGTGCCACAGGGGTGAGACAAAGATAGATTTCCTTGATACTAGAATGATCCGCCGGTCTGCCTTGTTTCAAGATATGAAGCTTGGTCTTAATGTAAGTGCCTGTTAAACAAAAAGTGGAAGTAAGGTCCATTTTGGGGCTGTTTGATTTTGTGCAGCAGAATATAGAAAGACATTAAGAGATGATGAAGTGGACCTACAGGAAGAGGAGGTTTTCCACCTGAAGTGTCAGAATGCTTCAGTGGCATCAGCTTTCCAGACAGCTTTTGTAAAGTGAGATTATTTTACATGTTTCTGATAAAGTTTTAATGGTAATCAGCTTATGCCACTTTATTTAGTGGAGTGACGTTATGCTTTGAGTCTCTTGTTTGAAGATATCATCACCTATACGTACAAAGTTCAGAGACACAGAGTTATCTCATCTCTCTGCTTAGTGTGTAATCTTTGAAGAGTGAAAATGAACATTTTTTTTAGGTGGGGATTTTGGTATTGTGTGTTACATTTGAGCTGTTTCATCCACTAATTCACAAATAGGGAGTTCTGTTGAGAAAACTTTTCTTCTGAGAGTTGGAGGGTGAGCGCTTTGAGGTAATGGAGTAGGAGCAAAGAGATGAAGCAACAGGGAAGCTGGCAGGGATCCATAGTTCTGAGCCCACTGACTTTCACCACTAATAGACACAACTGCAGAATGGAATACACTTGATGAGTTAAACTGGCCCAGAGGGTGGCTGTGTGTGTGTGTGTGTGTGAGAGAGAGAGAGAGAGAGAGAGAGAGAGGTGTCATTGATTTCTGTGTGATGTCAAGCTGAGATTACATTACATACAGCGCTGCTCCATCTGGCTGTGTGTGTGTGTGTGTGTGTGTGTGCGTGTGTGCATGTGTGCGTGTGTGCGTGCGTGTGCAGACACAAATGTGACCACAGACTCAGACCAAAGCCGTGTGGTTTGAACATTCGCTTGTAATGACCACTTTTTGATTGGAATAATACACAAACAGCAGTGTAAGACAAGCCTCCCAGTGTGTGTGTGTGTGTGTATGTGTGTGTGTGTGTGTTTAGTGTACTTTGTATCCATGATGTAAGGTTACCATTCAGTCAAAACACGTACAGTGTGAAATAAAATGTCAGTATTTTCCCTTTTTGCTTTTCATTTCTGCAGTTACTTCTACTTCTTTGTTTCTCACGTTTACACACAGACACAAACACACACTTATACACAAGGAATCACAAGGACATCCTGAGGCTGAACAAGGAGAGATGGGAGAAACAGGCTTCTGAGGGTCAAAGCAAACCAAACAAACAGGCAGCCAGTTCCAAAACCCCGCTCTACAGTTTCTCCTGGAAGACACTGTCTCTGGTCGAGCTGTCTTTCATCTGCAGACACCGAACGTTTGCCAGAATCTGTCATAAATTCATTTGACTGTGAGTATGAAAGCCTTTAGGTGCAGCATGAATAAGATTAAATATAATATGATGGCATGAAACTTCACTGAACTCTGCAAGAAACATTGTAGTTATTCAAACATAAGAAGACAAAAAGTAGAGAAAATGTAGGATGTCAATCTATAGCTGAAATCTGTGTTGAGTTAGAAATGATTTTTAATATTCTGCAGCGTAGCAGAACTCCTGCAGACTGTAGCAGGAATGCTTCTACATTAAGTAGAAGGAAATCCTGCAGTGACTCGGTCTAACCCACACTGCCCTCTAGCACCTGCTCCTCCAACATCTCTTCCTCATGCTTCCGATCTTCTCATTTTTTTTCTTATTTCTTTTTTTTTTTTTTAAATAAAACCATTCTTTTCTCTGAGGGATGTTTTTCCAGCATAAAACTCTCAAAACAATTGTTTCTTCTTGTTACGGTCTCTACACTATGTATGACTTATTACCTGCATTCAGCACATCAATCTGCTTTTTAAATCTGCATTAATGATTTTTTTTTTCTCAGCTTGTTAAGTTGTTATGGTGAAGATGTTAGATGATTCACATTTTCAGCAGATACTGGACATTGTGTCTTCAGTAGGACATTAGCATTCATTGTCTCTTGTGTTTCTGGCCACCTGATGAATGAAAATCCAATATTCACTCTCCTTTTCGCTTGTTCTTCTTTTCCTCTCTGTTTTCTGCTCATCACTAAATCCGGGGGAAATATCCAGTTCTTTAAAGGAGCAGCTAAATGCTCCAATGTGTTCACCACCTAACTGCTAACTTTGCCTTTCTGGATGCTTTCAAACGTTACCCTAGGTTTTAGTTTTTTGACAGCTTTTTTTGGAGCTTTTTGAAATACCCTTTAAGTTTGGCTGCTTTTGTTGTGAGCTAACCACTAACAATACAAAATTTAGAGCTTATCAACAGTGATCATCATTTTGATGAATGCACTAATTTGATTTACTGTTACATTAACATTGACTTTAGTTTTGTTTTCTGGTTCAGTTTAGTAAATTTATTACAATGGCTTTGCCTTTCTTGGTGTATACATCACGATGCTTTTACAGGTGGAAAATCTGGGCTCATAAACTTTGGAATCACATAAAAAATGTGCACACAGTGTAATAAAACACCTCTAAGTGATGATTCTAATGGCAAATAAATCTTTTGTTGATGGTGTAAAAGTCCTAATAATCCATTATAGCGCACAAAAAAAAAAAAAAACATAGGGTTGCCAGGTTGTATTTGTGCATCCCATCACGTACAAGTACATGGCAGCCAGCTCTGCATCATGAATGACTCTTTGGTAATTATTCCAAAGGAGCACAGCCACTTTGAAAGGGCCACTCCAGCAATTTTACATTCATAAAGTTGAATAAGGAGCACAATACGGTCTGTGAAAAGGAGCAGAGAGGAGGTGTCGCATTTGAAAATCTGACTTTTGCCGGGCAGGGAGGGTCTGATGTAATTATAATGCATTATGGGAAATGTGAGACCCTGTTTTTTGTTGTTTTTTTTAAGCTTGACCCAAGTACTTCATTGTGGGTGTGTTAGCATTCTGACTTTAGCATTTAGCTCAAAGTAAGGATATCTTTGACCTTTGACCAGGACAGCTTTGACCTTCCTCTTTAACTTAAAAAAAAAACTGATAGTTCCTAATGCTATAGATGAACTGTGAGAGAATGGTACTTGCATCATAAGGGGTTGTAACAAAGGCAAATCCCACATGGAGGAAGAGACCACTGCCTGCCATAAGCTCTATGATAAATTCACAGTTGTGAATGTATTTTCAAGGAGTATTGTTGGATTCAGCTGTGAAATATTAGAATCAAAGTCAAAAGAAAGCCTCCATCTTGTGATCCTTGTTTGTTTCTTTTGACATTTCCCACTCTGTTTTGTGTTTTCAGTTTATTTGACACCATTCACTTTACAGCCAGTCAGTGGAATCCAAATATTATTCAAGCTCTCTAAGTGTTGTTATTCTGCATCATGACAGTAATGTCCCTTTTCCAGGGCTACAACCTCAGCTTGTGCCTTGATTCTGACAGGGAAGTCTGGTTTGTGGGAGTGAGAGAGAAGTGCTCTGGAAAATGGAAACTCCTGTCTTTAACAAAAAAAAAATTCCATCCAGTTAAAACAGCCAGATGCTCCGAGCCACGACCTCTGTGTGAGAAAGGCAGAAAGGAGTGGAGGCAGATGGTGAAATATGGACAGAAGACATGCAAGAACAAGGATTTTATCTACAATACTTTGCATCAATTTTCCCGTAGTGTTTCAGTACATTTGTGATTTAGCCTGATAACAAGGGAGTATTTACAAAAAAAAAAAAAAAAAAAGACGTTGGATAGAAGACTCGGTCAGTGGAAGTAAAAATGAAATGAAACAAAAGAAAGAAAACAAGCCTTCAGACAGACTGCAGACACATCCTGGGGGGAACTGTTGCTGTCAGAAATTCAAATCTTTTACCAATTTGTGTCCATAAATGGAGCCGGACACTGTTTCTCATGTGTTACAGGCAAAAGCCTCCAGTCAGCCACTACATCTTTATCTATATTGAGTTGTAAACCGAGTGGAAGTATTCTGGGCTCCCCTGGTTTCGGAAGTAAAAATCCCATTCATCTTTGATCCAAAGATAATGTTACACAGCTCACAGCTGGAGCACTTCTACACTTTGGATCAGCATGAAACTCTTATGAGTGAAATCATCAATAAGAGATATTTTTTTTAACAGAACTGTTTAAAAAAAAAAAAAAAAAAACATTTACTTACAAAAAGTAGAAGCTTGTGGACTTAAAAACTTGCAAGACAGAAGTTAACAATGACTCCCAAGGTGCATTTTAGCTAAAACCATCCAGTCACCAAGCTTAAAATTCTGTTAGGATCATTGTGTCGACTGTGTTGTTCTTTAAATCAATTCATTTAAAAACGTTGTGTGAATTTTAAATCAGCTCAGCAAATACAATGACGTGTTTCTTTTCTCTGCCACGGCAAAGCGTTTTGAATTCAGTGCTTCGTGCCTGACTGGCTTCTTCTTCGTGGCAATGGCGGACAAGGTTCAAGGGTATTGCAGTATAATGAGCCGCCTGTTTTTATGAACAGGTAGAAAAAAAAACAGGCGAAAATATTTCAAACAGGTGACTGGTGTAACATTTTCCTGTAGGATTGTTACATTATCCAGGAGAGTCTTGCTGTCATTGTCGTTGCTGTCACTGAAAATTTCAAGAGCATTGATGCTTAACTCAGCTCTGTGATGCTGGATGTTTAACATTATTTAAATGATTTCTTAAATTATCTGCATTCTGAATGAACCTCTTGATCTAATTTCTATACTACTAATCGTGTTTGATATGTTTGTAAGGCTGCCATGGAAAGTCTTGTTTACCTCCAGCTACTATACTATATGTAATATCAAATTAATCAAATATTTGCTGAAATGTAACCATAAGGTAGTCAGAAGCAGCAGATACCGACCTACACAGAGAGATACACTCCACTTCTGGTGACAGGAAGTTAAAGAACCAAATTTTGGAGCTAAGCACTTCTTCGTTGCTGTGAGACATGGGGGGGGGGGGGGGGGGGGGGGGGGGGGGGGGTACACAGTCTCATCCCTGTCTATTAATTAATGAAAATCCAAATTGCTCTTTAACATGACAGTAATTGAAACAGCTGGTTCATGGTTGTTATGATCAGAAGACAAGCTGTTTCATTACAGAAAAATCTAAGCTGCCACGAATTTTACACAAGCTTAAAATATGTGACTGCACATCACATAATTGTGAATTAAATTAGATTTGACCTTTCATTTCTGCACTTATAATTCAAAATCCTCCTCCTGCCTCAGCGTATACGTCCTGTCGTGACTCTAAACACAGGGGATGTGATTTCTTTTGCCAGTTGGCTGCCACAAGTCAAACCTGCTCACAGTCAGTTGTGCAAGGTCAGAGATGAGCTCCATTAACACAAATCTATCAAACTGTACGCTCTATGAAGTCATATAGGCAGCGATCGTGAATTAGCCTGAGCTCCTCAGACAGTGTCTCTGCAGATTGCAGCAAAGGGGCAGTTTTAATTTAACTGTGCCAGCCTCGTCTCCACAACTCAAACATCTCCAGGATAATAATTATAAAACAAGTCTCAGTGACCCCAGCTCCAAACAACAAACGGCGTCCTGGGAGCAATTATACCGTGTGAATCTAAGCTGCTCAAGGATTTTGAGGTGTGGAGTGAAACCTGTTATAATTAAAGACATTAGGAGGAGCAATTTATCCCTGCCTGCCTTGCACTAACTAATTTGCAGAGCATGTGTGAATTTAGTAAAATGAAAATATAAAGTGAGTTTATACCAATGGATTTACATACATGGATTACTGTGTGTGACATGCAAGGCGTTACTGCACAATGGTAGATTTTTCATGAATACCTGAGCTTTTTTAAGGGAACCTCGCCGCCCACTGAGCCGAGCACCGAGAGTGAAAGTAATGAAAGAGAAATGTCAGGATATACTGGATCCAGACAGCCCATATTATTGATATTTGAAATGAAACATGGGAATGTTTCAGAGCTCATCCCCAACAGTCTTCAGTCCCATTGTTTGAAAGTAATAAAAAAACAAGTCTGTATGTAATTTTCTTCCCTGAGAAATGGAATTTAGATTTTTTTTTTTTGGGCTATGTGGGACGTAGCCAGTGAAAAATGATATTAATTTTTACTTATTAAAACGTAATCACATTATTGGTAGCTCAGCTTCAAATGTAATTAGTTACATGTCATTACTTTACTTTTTTATCACCCAGCCTACCTCTGTCAAACGTGCCTTTGAAGAACTCCAAAGCTTTCCACACCCACCTGTCACATGTCCTGCATTTAAAACATTTTATGAATTTCCCTTGGGATTAGATAAAGGAAACATCTATCTGAGTAGAAATGGAAAACCAGACCATAAGCAGCCAGTTGATGGTTTGGAGGTATTTACTTACCTTCAGCAGCTTATGTGAGCTTAGTCCTGGTGGCTGCTCACATCCATCCCCCAGAAGTCCTGCTGTCAGAGTGAGGGCACAGGGTTCACACACACTTCAACTCTGGAAAAAATGAAGCGACAGACTTTTTTCACACGGGACATTTTGACATGTCACGGTAGGCACAGGAGTAAGTCATAACATGAGTGATGGCCGAATTCCATTTAGCTGCTTCAGTTTCAGGGTCCTGTTATTGTGCGTGCTGCCTCACTGTCAGACTTGTCATTAACATTTTAAGATATACCATACCACCTGTGGGATGATGTGATCTTGGTAAAGGTACGCTGGGTGTTTTTTGGTCTCCACACAACCTTGACTAATTTAAATTATACATTTTAGGATCCCATTATCACTGCAAACGTTAGCCAGTCCTCACTCACTGTCCAAGTCCTGGTAAGACACCAAACATGCAGCTGCCAAAAGATTTTAACAGAGCTTTGAAGAGAATATCTTACACTACTAATGGAACTGATAAATTGAAATTATTTTAAGCTGCTGACTTGTTATTATTCAAGTGGAAATGCAACTCCTAAAAAAAAAAAGTCAGGTCTGTTTCATTTTCAGCCCAAAATCATAAATCGCAAATCTGGCTCAAAGGGCTTAAATTACAATCTGTTTAGCACCCTCTGTCCTTAGTCCCTTTATTCAGATGCAAACTAACGCCACCAAAAAACAAAACAAAAGAGAAGAAAACCTAAACAGAAAAGTAAAAGCAATCAGTTTCTTAAGCGTCATATGAGGAGAATAGCTGGCAGAGCTGGCGTCCTCTAATTACCTGACTTATTTTCTGTTCTGAATTAGCTACAGGTGTTATGTAAATTTCACTGCCGTTCCAGAGAGTCTTACTATGTTAATTTGGGATAATTACTTGTTCACAGGAAATGTAACCAGGGGACAGTGTGAAGAAAATGTTCTTGGCAGGGAGATGTGCATGGAAAATTTTCATAGTGACAACAGCAAGGTGATTACATCCTGATTTTTAATTATTTTGCATTTCCTGCACTCTCCCACTGGACTGATACTTTTGTCTCGGACATCTGTGCAGTTGTTTGAAACTAATCTTTGGTTTCTATTAGGTGAACTGACGGGGATGTGAATAGTGATATGTTCATAATTGGATTGCTCTGGCTTTTGTTTTATGGGTACACAGCAGTCATTTTAAATATTCAGAAAATACTGCCTTACAGGGTCAATGGAATTTGATTATGTAAAAACTGAGATGACGGTGTTGTGTTTTATGTTATTTTTCAATTTTGGCAAGTCACACTTTCAGAAGCTCTCAGGACAGGCAAAAGATATATTCATTTCAGATAATCTTTTGAGTATAAAGTGAAAGTGATACCTACTAATACACATGAGGTGTTTTAAGGTGGATCTGTTGAAATTGTAATCATAAAAAAGACTAATTTCTAGTCTTCGTGCTAGTTTATAGCTCTGCTATGAGTTTAGTCTGTCAGTCTCATCCCTCCTTCACCTTTTTCTGACATTTCTCTACAACAGCTTTGCAGGCTGCCATCCAATAACCAGCCAAGCATACAGACATATTAGGAGAGGAACCCTTTTGTATTACATAAAGACAATCCATGGGCAACAACGTGAAAGAAAATGAGGATCCATGATACCTTGGTTATTCTGTTCAGGTGTGATATGTGCTGTCTTCTACATTTGTGCAAAGCTTGTGTGTGAGTGTGTGTTGGGGTAGGGTTTGTGTATGGACAACTGAGTCAGCAGTAGACTTGAGGTGTCCCAGAATAGATAATTGTTGAAGAAACAGCCACAGAGTTACACAGATGGTATTATTTGGCCCAGAACCAGAGGGAAATACCAAGACTGCTACTGTAATCTAAGACCACTCATGGCTGTGAACCCACCACAGGGAAAAAAAATGAGTGGTGGGCCCATAGTGACAAGCAGCACCACCACCATCTGTCTGTACGTTGTACATGTATGCTCTCTCCTTCAAATAAACAAATTATACAGGCTCATACAAGAATATGACTTATGAACACAATATAAGCTCAAATTATTATACTTAACCTCATTTTTAACACGGGCCCCTTGAGGTAGAAACAATGGATATATAAAGTCAACTATAAAATACTTATTTGTTAACTTTTTATACGCCAGCTTCATTCAGAATTGGCAAGTTTATCACTTGAAATATGAATCATAATCACAAATATACAGCACCCTCGATCCACTGAAACAGCAAAGAAAGTTGAGAGAGAAAGATGAGTTGTTGCTTGTGCTGTTTTGTGTGAACAACTTATTGTATTTTGTTAAAAGTCAAGTCAAGTCAAGCCAATTTTATTTCTATAGCTCCAAATCATAACAGAAGCTGTCTCACAGCACTTTGGGTCTAGACCTTATTCTAGACTCTATTTACAGAGACTCAACATTTCCCCCATGAGCAGGCACTGGGTGACAGAGGTGAGGAAAAATGGGAAGAAACCTCGAGCAGAACTGAGCTCAGGGTTGGTGGCAAACTGTCTTAGCTGGCTGGGTTGAGAGAGAAAGAAGGAGAAGGAGAAGGAGAGAGGAGGTAGAGAGAGCAAGATAATTAATACTACTACTAATATCAATAAGACTAATAATGATAATTGCAGCAGTGGGTATTCACAGGGTCAGGAGGTGGATTACAATCACAGATCCAGGGTCTGCTGCTCCGGAAGCAGAAATACCTGCAGAAAGTGACAGGGGGAGAGAGGAGAAAGAACAAAACTAGAAGAGAGAGAAGAGAAGAAACAGTAATGGGATATGAATATGTACAGATGGAGAGAAGGAGAGAAGAGCTCAGTGTATCGTGGGAAGTCCCCCAGCAGATTAGATCTATGTCAGCACAACTAGAGGAAGGTTCAAGGCAAGCCTGAGCTGTCCTAACTATAAGCTTTATCAAAAAAGAAGAAACTATTATGTTGTGTAAACATTATCTTGTGTGAACAAGCCAGTATGAACTATAAAGCAATAGAATTTTAAAAAAATATATATTAATAATAACAGATTCACTTTTACATTAGCTTTTGCATTGAAAGTGATATCTTCTGTGCACAAATTAAAAAATATCTCTCTAAAATCTCTCTGGACTTCAGGTCTTCCATACTAATGCAAATTTCTTTGGCAAGGATTAATAAAACCATACACCAGGCACTTCAGTGCAGTGAAAAGGGGAAGAGATTAAATAGAAATGTTGAAAGCAGAAAAACGATGGGAGACACTGCTGCTGGGAGAGAGAAGAGGCAGTCAGAGGTAAGAAGAGGTAGCTGAGCTAAACTGGAAGTTTTGACTTGTATCAGAGGTATAACTTATTTTCTCTACATGTTTCTGCCTCAGTCTGACAGGAAGTATCTTGGTTTCCTGATTAATTTAGGTTTTGGTGGGTAAATACAACAGATTTACTTATAGACTTTGAGGTCAGACTTTCCACTTCATGTGGTGGGAAGTGAGTAGGAGCTGCTGTATGAGGAAAAGCCTAGATTTAAAATGCTTATGCGTGGTCGTACCTTGAAACCTGGCCTTAACTCAGCATGCAGTTAATGCAAGGACGAAGAGATGTGATTTTTCCAGGATTCAAGCTTTCTGAGGCAACTCCTAAAATTAATTCTAGTCCAGTGGACCGGCTGGATAACGTGGTTTCTGAATTACTCATCACTGAATGCAGACGACAAAAAGACTCTCACACTATTGCCACAAGCTGTGATGCTGGAATCCTGCTGATAGTCTATTTCAGTGCCAGAAAATAAATTTGTGATCTGCACTTCAAGATGTCTTCCTCAGTTCAAGTGAAGAAGATATCTTAGTTTTCAAATTTAAAAAAATCATCTAGTGAAAATGATGAAGGTGTGTCAGTAATTTTCAGTAAGAATTTGAGTCCACCTTTTGCCAAAGAGAGTGCTTACAGACTCCTGGTCTGGTCCACAGAGACAAACTTCGGATTTATCAAAATTAAATCCAGTGAGACGGATAAAAAAAAAAGTCTTCCACCAAATCCCAGTGGATAGCATTTCACTGGATGAGCTTAAATTCAACCGCTGGCAACAAACAAGGAAAAGATAAAATGGGCTCAGCATCAAGTCACAGTAATGGAAGATAAAAAATCGTAAGGTTCGTGCCTCGGGTCCATTTCAGGAACTTTATTCATACAAAGGCCTTAAAGTTTTGTCCTTGTCTGCTTCACATTTGACGCGTGCGTGTCCCGATATTTTGCAGACTTGAGAAACCTGCACAGACACAAATAGCTGCGTGCAAAAAGTTCATAAATAAAAGGCACATTTCCACATGGGGATAATATAATTGTAGCAGTTTTGCCTGCAGTGTGCTGATCTAAGTGCAGCTGAGGATGGATCCTCCACAGCCCCCCTGCAACCCTCATGCTGAAGCAGCAGCTCAAGCCAATGCAAAATAAGGTGTCAGCTTATACAGCTACTGTATCACTAGGAGCAGTAGATACTATAATGTTGCTCTTATTTACTAGTTTAAGTTGAGGGAAGCGTTCAACAAACACAACATATATGGTACTTAAATAAATAGTTTTACATAACACACATCTTAATAATTAATTGATTATTCATTAAAGTGCTTCAGAATGCAGATTAAAGCAAACACATATCGTACACAAACACGATATTCAGATTAAGATAACAGTAGGCTTAACTTCAGAAGGGTTCGGAACTTAATCAAAGTTAAACCCAAGTACATTTTATTTATGAGGTTCTGTGTCTCCAGTCCAAATTCGTGTCTGCTGGGTTGGGCACACAGTGATGCCAGGGGGGTTGATCCATCCAGATTATTTTGTTTTACTCAACACAGCTGCTGCTCCATTAAACTTTCCAATGCAGCAGGAGATACCGAGTATTTATACAGTAGCTGTTCATAAATGTACTGACAAACACTTTTATTAAAGCTGATTGATTTAAAATGTACAACCAAACTTATTGATTTTAGGTAAATCATTGTTTTAGCATTCTGTTTGTTTAATAGCGTCTGGCATGACAAATCTCTCATCTAAAAGTAAACGTGTGCAACTATTTCTGGAGCTAATGCAGGCTTAGCAAATCCTGTTTGAAGAAAAAAGTAATAGCGCCTGAACTAAGGATCACAAAAGTCAGTGGGATTCATCTGCTGGGGACAATGAATGTCTGCACCAAATATCACAGTTTGTTTTCCAATAGTTGGTAAAATATTTACATCTGGGCCAAAGTGGTGGACTGACCAACCAACACTGCCACCCCTATAGAGCAAGAGTGGTTAAAAATACAACAGAGGGAGCAGAGCTATGGCTATTCACACATTAACACAGTGGAAAGAGCTAGTACCACAGAAGTTTATTTATGCAATTCATCAATACATGTTGCCCCAATAAATAAATTAATTATGAAATCAGCCCAAAATCAGCCAGAGTGTCAATGAGTGTGTCTTCAGTCATCCTCCCTATGACTTCTGTGACTGTTTCCTTCAAACACTGCCTTGTAAATCAGTTAGTGGTTTTCAAATGTATTTTGTGGGAGGTATTATTAAGTGTGGAAACCCATAAAGGTTCTGCATATGCAGAAAGATTTGTTTGTTTTGATGTTCCCTTTAGTGACAGACTTACAGGAACTAAAACTGTTCTGATACAAAGGATACAAAAATCAAGCTTCAGGTGTTGCTTCAATAGCCCTTACAAATTTGCCAGGTTCATCCTAATCACTGATCAAAAGTACCTTTAAACATATTTGACATGAAAAATGTTGGAATCAATTAATCCTGACAAACAGCTCAAATGCACAATTTAATTATCGTGTTTGTTCCCCACATTTTACTCATCACTGTCTAACTGAACCACAATCCTTTTCCCCTACAGACACCAGACTTTTATCTGCAACAGCCAAGGTAATCCTCCAGCACACACACACACACAACCATCATCTTCTTTCTGTTTATTTCTTGGAATTTAGAGTGTGCTCCATCAAAGAGCAGAGAGATTTTTTGGTATTCAGTGACAGCGCTCAGCAGAGGACAGGCGGCAGGCCGTGGTTGGTGTACCGGAACAGTCAGGACTCAACCTCTGCAGCAGCCCACATGCCCTTCATAACCTGCTCTATCACCACGTGGCGCAATGAGACGAATTGGATGAGACGTGTCAGAGCGTATCGGCTACAGGGCACCGTGTGCCGCGGGCTTGAATGGCTGTGCCAGTGGAGACCGGTAATAACAGAGCGGAGAGAGATGGCACGGGGAGAAATTAAAAAAGAGGAAAATTGTGTTTGCTTCCCCTTTACTATTGTCTATCTTCCTCTTTGATGCCTCCTGATAACCTATTCACCTACCACCTACTTTCATCATCAATGTGTGTGCTTATCTGAGAGGAAATAGAGAAAATGGGTTTGAGGTATGGTGAAGAATGGTGACACAAACATTGTGTTTTCCTCTTTGAGATGTGCATGTGTTGTGTCTGTAATGAGGGAACAGTCTGCAGGGTCTCCTCTGAAGTGCAGCAGGGTCAGCTCAGCTCTCTCCTAACTGATGAGAGCTCTCTTCAAGAAGCAGAACAGTCTCTTCCCCAATCCCTTGGATGCGATGGCCTTCCCATGTCTCCTCTGAAAAGCCGGAGTCAGGTCCCTCAGGCCGGCCGACAGCACTTGTAGTGCACGATGGTCTCCTCAGTTCAACAAGTGCGAATTTCCTCTGTGGAGTTAAAGTCAAGATGAATCACCTGTCAAGCAGCGAATCAATCAGTGTAGTCCAGGAGGCCGTGACAGAAAGGCTGCGCTGCGACTGTTTCACCAGCAAGAATTTCTTGATGCAAATTCAAATCCTGGCAAACAATGTTTGTCAGTGTTTTTTTCTTTTCTTTTTTTTTTTTTGCTTTCAGCTGGATAATGTTTATATAAATGAAGTGGTTGGTAATCCTCATATTCCTTGATTGAATCTTGATTGAAGTGATGATTGGTGTTGTATGCTCATTACTGCCTGTCCTAGAGACGACTTGAAAAGAAGGTTGGTTTGCTAATTAACTGCTGTGTTTGTCACAAATGTGCACTGAATTGACAAGTTGTACACGGACTCATTACTGTCAATCACTCTGATGGAACTGTGTTAATTACCCTTTAAAATGTCTTAAATGTTCATTAAGTGATATTTTAAATGCTAATTTGGACTCAAATGAGTCCCTCTGACAGTTTGCTATAGAGCTGCAGCTTTTTGCAGCATCACCTTTTTTTTTTCTAATCCATTTGTTTGACTTTGGCTAACCCCCCATAAAAAACTGAGGGCAAACTTTAGCCACGTGATAAACCATTAAAATGGCCCAGGCCCAGAATACACATATATAGGAACTTTGAAAGAAGTTCCAGTAGGACCAATCATAATGCTTGTGTGAGTGTGTGTGGAAAGATGAATAAAGAGATTGAGAGACAGCATAGAAGTGTGTGGAAGAGCTATCAAGTGAAAGGAGGGGAGAGAAAAAAAAAGAGGCGATGAGCCGGTAAAAGGTTAATGGTAGAGCAGCTGAGACACAATTGATCCCTCATAATCTTCAATATGCTGAGTGGAACACAGTGACAAGGCTATTTCTGCAGTCAAGCCCCAGAGAGTAGACTGGTGTGTACGAGCATGTGTGTGGGAGAGGTTGTTTGTCATCTTGATGTCTAGTACTAAATGTAACCTTGTAAAATATGGAGGACCTTAAATCTTTTTTTATAACTCTCTATCCACATAAAAGGGTCCCCCACACACAAGTCTCAGAGGGTTTTCAGTTTTTTTTAATAAGCACATTATCAGTCCTTAATTTTTGGTTTACAGTATAGTAGTATCACAGACACACACACCTACTCTCACACACTGCCAACTACCAGTGAAAATCATGGTTTTCCAGCATTCCTAGAGCCATAATATTATGTTTAAAATAACATAATATGCAGTAATCATCTATAGATGAGTGTGTGTCGAAAAGTCAAAATTCTGTTACGCTTTTTTTCTGTTGTTTCATTTATAATGCACAAAGACACTGTTCCAGCAGCCACACACAGCAGCTATGCTATCACCTCCATCTGTTGTCCTCACTGGGGTGTGTCAAGGGCCAAGCAAGGACAGAGGCAACGTGAAGAATGGCCATGAAGGAAGGAGAGATAAAATCAGACAAGACTTAGGGACACACCCAAACACACACACACACAAGCAACATGAGAGAGTAGTTGTATACGAAGATAGTATGTGGGTCATTTAGTGCAATTTGGTCCTGAACACATTTGTTTAGAGTAAGGGTGTCCAAACTATGGCCCCTGAGTTATGTTAAAAGTAAACTCTCTGACTATATTAAAATGTAGTTCCTATTGTGAACACTAGGCGCCACTATCACTAGATGTGTCCTCGCATGTTCTTTTTAGGGTTCCTTCTAGGGTGTACCTTTTTCCCCATGTGGCCCCTGACACTCCTAGTATCAAGACATAAATACAGTTACAAGAAGCAACTAAGATCTTCAAGATACAGCATTTTACTTTGTGTTTCACTGGGTTTTATTGCTGCATTGTGCACCAGTTGTTTGAACACAATCTGGATTGATTTTGTTTTGGATACAACTGAAATTCAGATTTGATCAGTGCTTCTAGTTACTTGTAATAGCACATGAACTGCTTTAAGATAAGCACTTCATGTACCTCTTTGTCTTTTGTTTGTTTAGTCTGACACAAATTACATCGACCAATGGACGGCAAACTTGGACAAGCCACACAAAGATGAGATTTGTGTTTTATCAGAAGTGTTTTCTGACACCATGTTTTGGTTTTATGAGAGTGAAGGCTTTGAGGATCAGGACAAACAAGCTGGTTTGGCAAATTCACATCCGGTTAATTTTCCCACGTCCATTAAAGATGAGCACACAGCCGCTTCCCTCAGCTTTTCTATGGGAAACATCTGGGACTATCTCCCACGCAGTGGATAAATTAGTCCCGAACGGGGCTATAAGGAATAATGACAGAAAATTTGTGATGTTTGGAGCTGAACCTCGGGCATTTCAGACACTCATTACCAAATATTATGACTGTCACATATACTACAGGTCAAACGTTTACAATGCTGCCATTTTTCCATCATGTGAAGCTACCAGACGGTAGCTTCACATGATGGAGACCTGACCACATGGAGCTGGTTTGGGATTAACTGGACAGACGGTGAAAGCAAAGCAAACTACAGGTCAGCAAACTTCTGCAACTTTCCAAACAACATTTTGTTTCCATTGTCAAGAGTGATCCAGCTGCTGAATGAGTCAAAACATGTTGATCAAATTTAGCTCAACAGGAAGATTCAATGGTTCCCTATTTTTAAAATCTCCAGCTGCTTATTAATTCTATGCTTTAATGTCAGAAACACTGTTGAATTATGCTAATTTAAATGGCAACTTGAAAAACGGAGGCATTCAAAAACTTTTGACCTGCAGTGTATCTTGGAAGAGGGATGCTGCTGGGGTGGTGTGAAATTCTAAATTCTTCACAGAGCCCGGAGCTGAACAGGGAAGGTAAATACAGACAGGAGACGCATTAAAGGAAAAAACAACAAAGTGTTTTAGTAAGGTGTTTGATGTGTTTTGGCACAGATTCTCCAAGAGGAGATAGAGCACCATTCTCCCAAAGCTGATTCCCTTATTTGGTGTTTTGATGATAACACATTGGTCCAAAATCTGTCATACATGTTGAGCTGGGTGGAGATCTGGTTACTGGAAACATCACATGATTCTCATCATTTTCATACTCATCAGACCATTCACTGAGCCCTAATGCCTTTTATAGAAAAATGGCTACTGATTCACTCATTTACTCATGTTCTCTCTTTGTTTTATCACCTGTTTTTATTTATTGAGTCAGAGGCATTTTTAAGTTGTCAGCAGTGTGCTGTGTTTTAGCTGCTGTGATTAGAAGCTGATTACAACTGTTACCTTCTGAAAATTAGGAAGCCGCAAACCTTTTAGAGCTTGGTGAAGAGATGGTAGTTTAAAGCAATGATAACAATGATTTTTTTTTAGGGGGCAGCAGAGCTAGCTGTAAACAGAACATCATGATCACCTTGAGCGTCACCAGAGCTGCAAATTGAAACCCCCTGACATTTACCAAAGCCAATTCTACTGAACTCTAACTCTGCATAATCACAGGAAAATTATGACAGTAAGGCAGTTTCAATTAGTGTTTTTTTCTTGAGTGAACGCCCCCCTCCAAAAAAAAAAAAGCTCTGTTGCTTTAACTGAGCTCTGGGGACATGCCTGGTCCCATGTTTCTCTTCAAGTCGTTGATCTGAGCAAGATATGAGGTTTCCCTCAACAGGAGATACATCCTGTTTGAGATCAGGAACACAGTGATGACCTGAAGCAGCCATCACATATTAAAATGCTAATCACCACACAAGAATGTCAACATCCCCCACCCCCCTGAAAAAAAAAAAACAGTTATATGAGTAAACTGAAAGTCTGGCTGCTTGTTCTACTTGAAATGACCTAATTGGACATTCCACAGTTTGCAGTCTGAAAATCTACATTTATTATTTATAAAGCTATAGAAGCTATAGAAACTCCTCATTCTGCTGCAGTTTTATTTGTGCAAAGCTGAATAATTTAATTAACAATTTAAGTGTGATTTCTGGATAAAGGGGAAGAAAAAGAAACCACTTCTTTATAAAATGTGGAATCTGAACACAGAGATTCAATGTGCTGAAAGAGAAGCTGAGGAAATGGACCGCGGTGGCGAGCTGGAGACATGGATAGATGAACCTGCTGTCAGTCAGAGTTTTGACAGCTGGAGGCGAAGGCACCAGTGACATCATTTTTTTTAATTATAGAGGTGTGTTTGGTGTGCGACACCTGGCCCACCTCGGGGCCGTTTCTAATTTCAAGAGTGCCTGTTCTTCTGCCACTCTGCTGTACCACTGACCTGCAGATAACTGTCTGGTTTAAACTTGGCTTGTCTAACCCTCTCCTGTCTTCTGTAGGACGACCCCGGGGCAAGACAGGACTGGAGGAAAAATGACAAAATTCTATCTGCATTAACATCATTGGATTGATTTTTCTCATTCATGTGAGGCAGCATCTTCAAAAACCAAATCTGGCTGTACCTTCTCAGTCCAATAATATATGAGGTACACATTGTGATGTCTCATCTGTTTGGACCGTCAAAGCCACTTAATGCTAACTCACTTTGATTTCATTAGCCATCGGTCTCCTTTGAATGGTGCAGCACAGTGCTGAATGTCCATCAAACAACTGTGGTAAAAGTGCATTAAAAGTTTACCTTTGCTTAAGAGAAAGCTTTGGCAGCACTTTGTCAGTCATCTAATCTGCTGAACATCAGAGACGCAGTGAGATGAATTTCACTGTGTGTCTGTCTGTGTGAGTGTGTTTCCATTATGAACATTAGCAGGTCCTCTCTCATTAAACGGGTCTAAATGAAATAATGAATGGAGTTGATGAAAAGTTAAGGTGGCGTGGGTCTGAATAATTTTTCTCAAGACTCCCTGTCTTCAGGTTGTGAGCAGCATAAATGGAGAAAAATAAGCGATTCAGGTCCAGCTCTCTGAGCGTCAAACATCACAGCACTACAAAGGTGTGGAAGGGAAACCACAGCACAAAACTCTGCAGCCACACTGTGAAAACAAAACTATTGCGCCAGGTGACATGTTCCTTCATGGACATGAAGAGAACCAAATGAGTACATAAATACAACTGAAAATATTCCCCCCCAAAATGTGCTATTTCCTCCTGTCTGAGTAACGTTTGCTAAAAAGTACAGTGTTCTGCTGTTTTTTGAAATTAATGAGCCCTTTTTACAAAGTGAAACTGTATAATTAGGACACAGTTTTAAAGATTTATGTTTTTGTAAGACCAGTGGGCTTGGGGTTGAGAGCCAGAGACGGGGTAGGCAAGTCAAAAAGCACTAAGAGACAAACAAATGCACTGTTGGGTTTGGTCTTTTCAGGGGATTTTTTTTTAACCATAAGGAAAATATAGAATAACCACCAGCCCTTGGTTTTTATAACATGCTGAATGTTTCAGAGAGGCAGCTGTGGCTCAGCAGGTAGAACAGGCCGTCCACCAAATGAAGGGTTGGTAGTTTGATCCCCGGCTCCTCCTGTCCACATGTCAAAGTGTCCTTGAAGAAAACCGTGAACCAAATTGCTCCAGATGGTTAGGCCATCCCTGTGCATCCCTGGCGCGTTTGTGTGTGAACGAAACTGTAATGCAAAATTTAAGTTCAGTCCATTAACTGGCACGTTGACAGATAATTCCTAGTTGATTTGAACTCTAGATGAATCTGTTACAGTGTGAGTCAAATCCTTTAATCCTTTAAACAAATGGTGGTTATTAGATTTGATCCCTGCTATTCTCCTCCAGCTTGGTTTAATAATTGAGTGAGGCCAAGGCCTGAACAGTTTCCTCTGCATCTGAGCTCCAGCTGGATGAGTCTTTATTCCCATACCCACACTCACACATTCATCTCAAACACAAGTGTATACACACTCTTTCTTATGTTAAGTTGGGATTATGATTATTTTGATTTCATTACTGTATTTAGACAGCAATGTTAGCTTTGTGTAATACTGTAGTATAATAAGTTTGATTCAGTCTCTGGTGCAGAGATGCTGCTTCTCATAAATGATTAAAGTCGTCCTTTACTTATTCAGGAATTCACAGTTTTAATTAAAATGGGGATAAGTGATGTGAGTAATTAAACTAGTTCGCCATTCAGGTTTGCAATGTTAATCATTTATTCAATTTCTATATTTGTGTCTGCAGATTTTACATAGCAAACCCTGTAACTCTGACGTGGCTTTAATTTCAAGCAATTCAAGTTTTTCACTCCTTTTTTTTTTTCCATGTTCATTTTCACTGAAGTCTCACTAGACAGACTCCTAGGCTGCACGCAGGCTTCCTGACCTTATTGTTGAGGCTAAAAGGAAAACCTTTTTTGACTCTGGGTTGAAAAAGGAAAACTTACACTACAGTGAGGAAAATCACTTCCTGAAGCAGCCGCTCCTGCCGCTTCAAAATGATAAAATATATAAATCTGTTGATTCTACAGTTTGGCACCAAATCACATGACTGTATTGCCTGAGTCCATGCTCCACTCTGTGTTTCCCACTGAAACTGAGGCAGCTTTAAAATGAGGCAAATAACGTTGCTGCTGAATAACTCTGCATTTTATCGACCGCACCTTCTCCACAGCATCCACCTGTGGGCTCTGATTCTATGATATTATCGCCACCCACGGTCTGCACTGCGGCTCAACTGTGAGTCATTTACTTTTACAATTTCACAGTCCCATACAATCATGAATCAATGTTCATCTCTAGCGAAGAAACTTCCACTGATTTCCCCACAGAGCACACAGTTAACAATCGTTTTTTCAAATGTGGAATCTCAGGTTTACACATCCACCTCATCTGTACCCTCAGACTCCACAGAGTCAGTCTGACAGTTATAAACACTGGTTGATGTTGATTTCAGATGAAAGATTCAGTTTGCAGCCTTGTGTGGGTTCATATGTTTTAATGGGGTTCATTTCACCTGTAAGGGAGTCAGTGGAAGGGATATATCAGCTGCTTAATTGGATGCTGAAGGAATAAAGTTAGAAAAGTTGGTGTGTCACAGAGCTGAGCTGCATGAAGGTGGCACCACATCAGATCAGTGTCAGTGCGAAAAGAGTTGTGTGTTGGGTTTAGTTGTGTCACACTGTACATTCAGTCATCTTCACAGCCTGATATTTGGGAATCAAAGTAACTCTGATTACTATTTAAGAGGATTTCACAAAATGTACTGTGACATTTCTTAGAGGTCTTTAAGATGTGTTCATCATGAGCTCTTATTTCACAGCCGTTCCTTCCATTCCAGATAATAATAATATGAGATGATACTAATACACTAGAATGTAAGTGGTTTGTAACAATACTCTCCCCAAGTGTTTTATGCATAATGTGGGAACCACTGCAACTCTTCAACCAAATCTTAATTATGACCCATAAGGCAGCTGAAATAAGATTGGGCTCAGTGCTGCCATCGGTGGCCAGAACCTGTTCTGCAACTATACTAAGGTGGGGCCCATTCCAATAGGGATATTTGTGTGTTGTCAAGTGCCTGCTTATGTTTCTGGCAAATGCCACAGTGCCCAAGTGCCTGTTAGGACCACAGGCATGTGGAGGTTTGTCAGAGCTCACTGGGACACGCTGGGTTAACGTTGACATCCTGCACTTCACGCAAATAAGGTGTTGTGTTGGTTTAATTCCCACTTGATTAATTGAGTGGGATCAATACAGTATAACATATAAACACACATTGATACAATCAATGATATTGATACAATCAATAAAGCAATCAAATCTCTTGTCACCTCATTGAACGAGCCACCACCCACTGAGGAAAAGTGACCTGCTAAGGTCAGTTTTCAGGATAAAAAGCTGCTGAGCTGCTGAGCTGCAGCACATTAAACAGTAAGTAAATGTACCTGCAATTCACCTGCAGTCACTCGGGTCCTGTCAGACGCCTGCGTTCTCCTCACTCTTCAGTATCACTGAAAACAACACTGGCGTTTTTTTCTTCCTTTTAAAAATAAAACAATTAACAATACATTTTTTAAAAAATTAGTAGATGTCAAGTTAGGGAATGTTTAATTTTTTTAAAAAAGTGAAAAAAAAATGGAAATGCAACAGTAACACAGGTTTCTCTATATTTCACAGAAACTCACGGGCAGCGGCTCAGTTTTGTCCTCCTGCGTTATCAGCTCTTTCCTTGAAACTACACACAGTGAAGGTCTCTCTGTGAAGGTGACGTACAAATTAATTCTTTGCACACGCTGCAATTTGCCCCCAGAAATTTAATTTAATGGCTATTTATAAATGTAATTACATGTTTGACCCATGTGTGACATGTGTATTAAACTGTGGTATTTCATAATCTGATGCAGAATGATTTAACCAGGTAATTAAATCCAAATCATTCTGTGTCCTTGTGTTGGGAGGAAAAGCAACATATTTACTTATTTTGGTGAAGTAAAACCTCCTCTATCTTCCTGTTCTGCGCTGCCTACAGTGACCGACGTCCCAGAAGGCCTCTGCCTAACACCGACTGACTCTGGTAAACAAGAATGTCTTGTGCTAATGCCATTGATGTTTTGTTTTTTGTTGTGTTTTATCGCTAATTTCCAACCCTGCTGACCAGGAGAGATGGTTATTTGGAGGCCATCAGCAATCTAACTTTAGTTTAGTGAGGCTGATGGAGTGTTATCATGTGTGTGTGTGTGTGTGTGTGTGTGTGTGTGTGTGTGTGTGTGTGTGTGTGTGTGTGTGTGTGTGTGTGTGCATGTGTGGAGGTGGGGGTCAGATAACTAAAGCATGGATGGAAATTTGACATCAGATATAGACAGGGAGGCTCTAATCATGCAAACCGGTGGCGTTCAAAAACAAGCATGATATAGGAGCTGAGAAAATGCCAGCCCAGAGCGGATGCCCTGCTATCAGCCATCAAATATTAAAAATGAGAATATAAAAGGACCAAGACAGGTGAGAGAAAAAAGCAGTGGGGGATATAAGAGAAGATAAAAGAGTGGAAAAGTGTGAAAGGAGGAGAGTGCAGGAGAATCAGTGACAGTGAATGAAATTGTGTTTGAAAAGGGGTTTTTTTTTCGCGCGTGTGTGTGTGTCAGGCAGTGTATTGAATTTATTCCAGGAAAGGCGTGAGGGTGAAAATGCCAGTCGGAACCATTATTCAATATCTTCCCTGACACCTGGAATTGGTTACACGTGTTAACATATTTCAGACTATTTCAAAACAAAGTTAGAGGGTCAAAATGTGAATCTAACTTTTTAAAACTGGGTCAGGCACTATTTGCACTCCACAAAGGGAAAATGGACTAAACTTAAAGCCTAAATTTCTTTTTTCCCCCCAGTACCTAGTGGGAGAATTTGAAAAGTATAAATCATAAAACATATTATTGTTTCTGAACAAAAACCTATAAATCTGTGGCTCTAAACATGGTGACAGGGCCCAAAAGGGGGCCTTAGCGAAAGGTCGTGAATGACAGCCAGTAGTAGTTTTTGCTTTTGTTTAGTTATTTGCACTTTTTATTTTTCACAAACAATTGTTTGTAATGCAAGCAAATTTTTTGTTATATTTTTTATAGTGTTGATATTGTTATTTTGTTATATTGTTGTATTTCAATATTGTTATTGTTTCTGAAAATTTAAATTTTGACTTGAAAAGTATTTTTATTTGCCTAAAATCTTTGTCCTGTGTTTTATTATGAAAAATAATAATCATTCAATGACCATGAAAATTCAAATTTTCAATTTTCATTCGTTTGCATATTGCATTCACTTCAGAAATTATGACGCGTTGCTCCGCCATACGCAAAAGCGGCTTTTCTGAGTATAAAAGTATTGATATTGGTGTGGGTACCAGCAGTACTGGCCCTGTATTTTCTTGGTATGGGATCATACCAAATTTTGCAGTATGGCACACCCGTATTTGTTTCTCTGTGTTGTTTCGTAATATATGACCTGTGATATTATGGTCTGGCTCAATAATCATTGGCCAATCATTAGCCAATCAGAGACGACGACCCACCTGGTTGTTAGAGGGGTGGGACTTAAAAATGGCAGGTGCCGCCCGCGAGAACGCTAGGAACAGGTAGACACGGAAACGCTGGTTGTGAGTTCATTCAAATCTGGGAGATACTGTTGTTCATCAGGTGAAGACCTGGGACTTTGAGTAAATGTATAACCTGATAAAACCGGACGCTGAGCCGTGTGTTGGAGCTGGTAGTTTCAGCTCGTAGTTCAGCTAAACCACGGTACCACTGCAACCACCACGCGCTGCACCGAGTCCGCCATTACCGCGCCGGTTTGGAGGAGAGGAGAGCGCGTGTGCGCGGAGCGCAGACTTCCACCGAGTTTCTGAGTGAGTGTGGAGACAGTGCGAGCACACTGAGGGAAATAGACCAGGTGTATCAGCCTGTGAATCTCTGCTTCAGATGCTGCAACAGAGGCCTATCCACCGTGTGAGCCACAGACGCCACTTTCTGCACACGCTCGCGCACACAGCCTCAGTGCGCGTGTCTCCATCGCACCGCTCACCTGGGACCAGACGGTTTGGAAACGGCTTTCTGGACTTTCTACGTAAAGTGAGTACACACAACATTTCAGTCCACGATTTCAGACGAGCCCCAACGAGCGCGCCAACGACATGGTTCCGAAAACAATCATAGTTTACGGTGCCATGTTGCGCTGGTGCCACCTGGGGTTACGTTTTAAGGTGGAGCTCACCTGGTTCTGCAGTAAATATTCCTTCAGTCTTGGTGGTTTGACATATTTAAATTCTGGACCGTGATGTGTTTAATGTGGTAAAGATAAAGGCTGAATATGACACGCGCACAGAGATAATTAGGCCTCAGCGGCCTCCTCAGTTCACGTTAGTAAACCCTCAGTTCGCCTCCAGCGTGCTCAGGTATAAGGGGTATGTGGAGACAGGCCTGTAAGTCCTCAGAGTTGGACAGAGACACAGTTTTTACCCACATAAACCTTTAATAGTTATATTAGAGTCCAGAGCTGACGGTAAAATAGCGTCATCAGTTTGATCAGTGTTGATTTTCCGTTTTACTCGTTGAGCAGAATTTAATCAATAAACAGTATTTAAAGATTGTGAAACGCTGCTCAGTGAAGAGAACATGCTGCTGATCTCTAAACCACCTGCAGTCAGTCTGAAAATCTTCGTCTTTCAGCTTCACCACAGTCATCCTCACTCACACATCACAGTCTCCAATATGAACAATAACTATGACAGGAATGTTCCATAAGCTCAGTCACAGCAGGAGAAATTATTATTATTCCCTGATCAGTGTGAGGTGTGTGTGTGTGTAAAGCTTCACACAGATGGATTTATATTTAGTGAACTGATGTCCACAGAGTGTGAGTGTTGGACAGGATCAGTCCACTCCATGTCTTCACAGGTGACCTGGCTCTGACCTGCAGACTCAGACTGAGCTGATTCTTCTTCTTCTTTCAGGTCCACAAACAGATCAGCATGAGAATAAATCAACTAATTGTAAGTGAAGTTTTTATTCTGCTGCTGGAGTGTGTGCGTGTGGGTGTGTGTCTCTTGCACATGCACACGCACACACACATGCGCACGCACACACACACACGGCCACTGTGCCAATCTGTCTCACCCTCTTTTTCTTTCTGTCTCACACACAGCCACCATGCCATAATTATTTGTCCGCCCGACCGTTTGCCCTTCTGTCACTCTCTCTCCCACGCACAATCAGTTGCACTCTAACCCTAACCCTAACCCTTTCTCAGCATTGTAGCATTGATTTTGACCACGTTGGATCAAGAGGCTATACGAGGTATGAGTTTCATGTTTTTTGATGCTGGGATGTCTGGCCACCGTGCCATAACTTTTCCTCCTACAGAATTTGTTCCTGTCCATCCAATATGGCTGCCATCGGCTCTGTCTCTCTCTCTCGGTCTGTTGGTCGGGTGGTTGTTTGTTTGATTGATTATTGTTTGTTTGATTATTGTTTGCTCGTCAATTTTGACCATGTTGGAGAAGAGGCTATACGATGTAAATGACTTTCAGTTCTTTGATGCTGGGATGTCTGGCCTCCGTGCCATAACTTTTCCTCCTAGAGAATTTGCTCCTGTCCATCCTTCCAACCTGGCTGCTGTCCGTCCATCCATGGTGTCTGTCCAGTCTTCAAGAGATATGTGGTGTCTGGGGTTTCCTCAGCCACCGTGCCATCACTTTACCTTGTCTCGGCTGCTGTGCCAGTCTCTGTTCTTCTGTCTCTCTTTGTCTCACACACAGATACACACAGACTCACACTCACACCTCTGTCTCTCTCTCTCCCTCCCTCCCTCTAATCAGCCTGCTAGGGGTTGATCTGGGGGCCCAGCATTGGGGCTGTTTAGGCCCTGTCTCTTTAATATGGTCGATTTTGGCCTCTCCCATCCCCATCCCCTGATCGGTCTGATTCCCCCCATTAGGTTTATTGACAGATCAACCAACCTAAACACTAAATTTCCAAAGCACACAGATGATAGGCAGAATATACAGTGATATATATCAGCAGTTATGTCACATGACAAAATGCTTTAAATAAGACAAAATAACTTGAACTTGTGACCATAGTCACACAGTTTAAAAAAAAAGGAAAAACAGGTGTTTTGATAAGTCAGACCCTCCTTTCAGCTTTCTGTTTGGATAGTTAAAATCAGGTTAGGGTAAGGAGCTGAGATGTTATTCTTCAGTGTGTCCTCACAACTGAAGTAAGACAAAAATGTGTGTCGTAGGTCTACTGTATACTGTTGAGGTAAAAGGTAGACTGTGAGCAAGGAGGCATCTACAGCTGCCATGTTGGTGTGCTGGCATTTCCTCCAAGTAGGTGCTGTATTTTAGTTTAATCAAAATCTGAATGTTCAAATGAACTTTTAAGTTTTTATTTATTTTATTTTATTTTATTTATTTATTTATTTATTTTTTACTGTCTTCACATGTGCTTCCCTGTAAATTCTTTTAATCTGTTGATTAACTTTGTTATTTCCTGGTGATAACTTCTCTAAGATCATCATGACTGATTAGGACAAAGATTTTGATAATGACTTCCCTGTACTTTAACTGGTCTAAATGGAATTATTGATAGAACATTGCTATTCTGATCTGGTCGTAAATGTGTTTCTGATCTTGGCTTTCTCAAGCAGTTTTTCAGCCCATGATGTTTTATGAATGCGTTTAAAATCTGTTTTGGCATCTGAGATACATTTGTGATCATATTTATTGATATTGAGTAAAATCATTGTTAGGCCAGTAAGTTGGTTAGTTCTCCATCAGTAAATGGTGGAGGTACTCGAGCAGGTCTGATGTCGATCGATTGGGGATCCTCCAAAAGAAGAAAATTTTTATTTTTTTTTTTTTGTTAAATGGTATTCAGCCTGTGTCCTGAGCATAGTTGCACTGCTGTCCATCATCACCACCCAAATTTTGATAGAAGCTTTATTTTACAGGGAGGATGAGTTGACTTTGAGGTCACACACTGGCTTGTCTCGCTCTGCCAAGTTTTGTTCCAAGGGGAGACTGGAGTAGGGCCTGTCTGGGTTGACATAGGTGTGGTGAGGAAAAGTTTTGCAATTAGGTTTTTTTTTAATTTTTTTTTTTTTAGCGTCAGCACATAGGGAGGCCTCCCAACAGGGAACAGGGGAAATTTTCCCACCCCTGTAAAGCTCTATGCATGGTAAATCGCGAACAAGATTCACTGCAGTATCAAGTGGCGTGGGGTTTTTTGGGTCAGGTTTAAGTGTAGGTGGGTTTGTCCCACCTTTTTTTTTTTTTTTTTTTTTTTTTTTTATTGCATGGTGGACAGGTTAAGGGAAGGAAGCCTGGCAGAGAGACAACTCAGTTGGCTCAGACGACTGTAAAGATGCACCCACTTTGGGTATATTTGCTTCGTTTTCCATCTAGTGATGATGATGAACGCATTGACCGCTGTGAAACCCTAATACATGTGTCAAGTCTACCAGATTGAACAATAATGATTTTTTTTTGCTCCCACTGAACTATGTGCTGTTGACATATGTGAAATGACACACTGTCATGGGCTAAATTGAAGAGAAGGTTATAAGGATAACAGGCTTTGTCTTGAAGTAGAACTGCTAATCTTTATAGACGAATGTGAACAGAGTGACAGCCATTTCAGAAGGCAAACCTGAAAAGCTGTTTACAGATGGTAGAGAAACCTTTCACAATGTTTTAAAACCCATGTAAAAGACACAAGAGAGGAAGACACAGCTAAGGCCTTATTCCAGTGCTTGAAGGAACAGAGTGAGGAAGACATGTTGAAGTTTGGACAGACCTTAAGTTCTGCTTGAACTATTGTGTAGCTGCTGTAGTTCGATTATGAGTGAACTGAGGCCTTATTCTGTGGCTGAACTTCTAGTGATGGTGTTACTGTCTTTATCCATGCTGTTTACTTTTACATTGTCTGTTGCACACATTTCTCCCAAATTATCAGTTTTCTGTCCTTAAGCACCTTTTCCATATACTTGTCATTTTATTTATTTTAGATGAACTGTACATACTTATGTGTATGGGCTTTTTTTAAATTTAGTTTTCATAGCTATCCTTTTTCTTAAATTTCTTTGTCATTGTGAATTTATTTAACTTTGTCACTTGGATGATGAAAGCCTTGTAGTGCTTGATCATTTTTGTCTTTTTTTTAAATTTCTTACTTTACATTTGGACTTTTCTTTCTCTGAGCCCAAGACATGGAGCTGTCAACCTGTTGATGTTAGTCTGCAAAAGGTGTAAAGTGCAGTAGGATACAATAGCGTCTTCTCAGACTGTCTCCATGTACATCAGGACATTGGACTTACTAATTACTGCTGAGGCTCTGTGGAAGGGTTAGCAAAGATTGCAGGACCACGGCAGAACATGCTGAAGAGGAGTTCCACAGGCAATACAGAACTGGAATGTGATGACATTTCGAGTTAATGGACCGATGGATAGGTGATTTCGGAGACTCCAAGCAGACTTTCCACCCTGCATAGATGGATGCACTGGACTGTTCCACAACAGTCTGTGAAAGCGGCAGACACCAGAGTCAGACGAAGTGAGAGAGCAGCAACCAAAGGTAAGATGTGAGGTCATGTTGAAGGTTTGCTTTAGTCTGTTTGCATTTTACTTATTGATATTGATTGTTTTTTTTTCTCTGATCAAGTCATATGTCCCACCTTAAGGAAGGCTGGAAGGGGAATGTTGTGGCCTGACCTGATCCACCAAGCCCTGGACACCGCCTAGATCTCAGGACCTCACCTCTGAAGGACTGTTGCAGCCACATCGCACAAGTCTGCTCTTCAGACTACAGGACACGACCAGGAAGTGAGTCTGCTGCATCTAGGAGGTGGATGGGCTGACTTTCTGCATAGTGAAGCTCAAGTGCTGATTAAGCACAGACTGTAACCATTTATTATCTGTGTTGTTGGAACCAAAGTTTTACTAGCTCTTCACTTGTGATGCCTCAAGAGGACACGGTCTCAGGAAAGTGCAAACAAAACTTTGTAAATGTGTTTCTGATGTTGGCTTTCTCAAGCAGTTATTCAGCCCATGGGTGATGTTTTATGAATGCGTTTAAAATCTGTTTTAGCATCTGAGATACATTTGTGATCACATTTTTTGATACTGTGTAAAATCATTGTTAGGTCAGTAAGTTGGTTAGATCTCCATCAGTAAATGGTGGAGAGTACACAGTCAGGTCTGATGTAGATGGATTGGGGATCCTCCAAAGTAAGAGGTTTTTTTTTAATACTATTCAGCCTGTGTCCTGAGCATAGTTGCATTGCTGTCCATCATCACCAGCCAAATTTTGATAGAAGCTTTATTGTACAGGGAGGGTGAGTCGGACTTTGAGGTCAAACACTGGCTCGTCTCGCTCTGCCAAGTTTCGTTCCAAGGGGAGACTTGAGTAGGACCTTTCTGGGTTGAAGTAGGTGTGGTGAGGAAGAGTTTTGCGATTCTTATGTTTTTTTGGCGTCAGTGCATAGGGAGGCCTCCCGGCAGGAGAATTATTCCCGCCCCTGTAAAGCGCTATATACGGTCAGTCGTGGACAAGATTCACTGCAATATCAGGCGACGTGGGTCAGGTTTAAGTGTAGGTGGGTTGTAGGTGAGACAACCCAGATAGCTCAGATGACTGTAAAGATGCATCCACTTTGGGTATATTTGCTTCTTTTTCCATCTAGTGGTGATGATGAACGCAGTGACCACTGTGAATACCTAATACATGTGTCAAGTCTACCAGATTGAACAATAATGATTCATTTGCTCCTACTGAGCTATGTGCTATTGACATACTTGAAATGTGACATTGTCATGGGTTCAATTGAAAAGAAGGTCATAAGGATAACAGGCTTTGACTTGAAGTAGAACTGCTGATCTTTATAAACCTGAACAGAGTGACAGCCATTTCAGAAGGCAAACCTGAAAAGATGTTTACAGATGGTAGAGAAACCTTTCAGGATGTTTTAAAAACCATACATGTAAAAGACACTAGAGGGGAAGACACAGCTAAGGCCTCGTTCCAGTGCTTGAAGGAACAGAGTGAGGAAGACATGATGAAGTTTGGACACACCATAAATTCTGCTTAAATGATACTGTAGCTCCTGCAGTTTGATTATGAGTGAACTGAGGCTTTAAATGTGGCTGAACTTCCAGTGATGGTGTTACTGTCTTTATCCATATTTACTTTACATTGTCTGTTGCACACATTGCTCCCAAATTGTCAGTTCTGTCTGTTAGCACCTTATCCATATACTTGTCATGCTATTTATTTTAGTTGAACTTTACATATTTATGTATATGTCTTTATTGTCATTTGTTTTCATAGTTATCCTTTTTCTTAAACTTTCTGTTATTGTGAATTTATTTAACTTTGTCATTTGGATGAAGAGAGCCTTGTACTATGTAGTGCTTGATCATTTGTTTTGTCTTTTTTTTTTTTCCTTTACATTTGGACTTTTCTGTCTCTGAATCCAAGACATGGAGCTGTCAACCTGTTGATGTGATTAGTCTGTAAAAGGTGTAAAGTGCAGTAGAAGACAATAGTGTCTTCTCAGACTGTCTCCATGTACGTCAGGACATTGGACTTGCTAATTACTGCTGAGCCTCTGTGGAAGGGTTAGCAAAGATTGCAGGACCACGGCAGAACATGCTGAAGAGGAGTTCCACAGGCAGTACAGAACTGGAATGTGATGAAGATTTGAGTTAATGGACTGATGGATAGATGAGTTTGGAGACTCCCAGCAGACTTTCCACCCTGCATGGATGGATGCACTGGACTGTTTCACAACAGCCTGTGAAAGTATTTGAAAGCAGCAGACGCCAGAGTCAGAGGAAGAGGAAGTGAGAGAGCAGCAACCAAAGGTAAGATGTGAGGTCATGTTGAAGGGTTGCTTTAGTCATTTTGCATTTTACGTATTGATAATGATTTTTTTTTTTCTCTGATCAAGTCATATGTCCCACCTTAATAAAAGGCTGGAAGGGGAATGTTGTGGCCTGACCTGATCCACCAAGCCCTGGACACCGCCTAGATCTCCAGACCTCACCTCTGAAGGACTGTTGCAGCCACATCGCACAAGTCTGCAAGCTGCTCTTCAAACTACAAGACACGACCAAGAAGTGAGTCTGCTGCATCTAAGAGGTGGATGGGCTGACTTTCTGCATAGTGAAGCTCAAGTGCTGATTAAGCACAGACTGTGACCATTTATTATCTGTTGTTGGAACCAAAGTTTTACCAGCTCTTCACTTGTGATGACCCAAGAGGACACAGTCTCAGGAAAGTGCAAACAAAACTTTGTAAATGTGTTTCTGATGTTGGCTTTCTCAAGCAGTTATTCAGCCCATGGGTGATGTTTTATGAATGTGTTTAAAATCTGTTTTAGAATCTGAGATACATTTGTGATCACATTTTTTGATACTGTGTAAAATCATTGTTAGGTCAGTAAGGTAGTTAATTCTCCATCAGTAAATGGTGGAGGGTACACAGGCAGGTCTGATGTAGATGGATTGGGGATTCTCCAAAGTATGCGTTGTTTTTTAATAGTATTCAGCCTGTGTCCTGAGCATAGTTGCATTGCTGTCCATCATCACCAGCCAAATTTTGATAGAAGCTTTATTGTACAGGGAGGGTGAGTTGGACTTTGAGGTCAAACACTGGCTCACTGCCAAGTTTCGTTCCAAGGGGAGACAGGAGTTGGGCCTGTCTGGGTTAAAGTAGGTGTGGTGAGGAAAAGTTTTGCAATTCTTATTGTTTTTGGTCTTATTCTTTTTGGCGTCGGCACATAGGGAGGCCTTCCGGCAGGGGAATTATTCCCGCCCTTGTAAAGCGTTATGTACGGTCAATCGCGGACAAGATTCACTGCAGTATCAAGCAACGTGGGTCAGGTTTAAGTGTAGGTGGGTTCGTACCTGTGTGTTGTTGTTGTTTTTGTTTTTTGTTTTTTTTTGTGTGTGGTGGACAGGGTAAGGGAAGGAAGCCTGACAGAGAGACGACTCAGATAGCTCAGATGACTGTAAAGATGCACCCACTTTGGGTATATTTGCTTCATTTTCCATCTAGTGGTGATTATGAACGCAGTGACCACTGTGAAAACTTAATACATGTGTCAAGTCTACCAGATTGAACAATAATGATTCATTTGCTCTTACTGAGGTATGTGCTATTCACATACTTGAAGTTGAACACCTGAATCTAAACCCTGGAGAAACTGTCTGAGCATGTGCTGGTATCTGTGCCAGTATCCGGGTTTGTTTTTTTTTTTTAAAGGAAATGTTATCTTTAAAGGAAAAAAAAAAGAAGATAACATGTTGAAGTCAAAAGATTTCCTTTGTCCCTTGTTGTCTCAACAACAAGGGACAAAGGAACTTGTTGTCTCATTTAATTTTGTCACTTGGATGAAGAAATTCTTTTACTTTATATTGTTTAATTCTTTGTATTGTCTTTTATTTAATGGTCACATTTTGGCAGTAATTTGGTGTCATTAACAGGATTTGATTAGCCAGAACTACTCCATTATATAGTCAATAAGCTTAAACTGGGGCGATTCATATGACATAAGATGTGATACTAATATGACATAGTGCTGTTGTAAGTAGTCATTGTTCATTTAGACTGTTGCTGACTAAACATAAACTTTTATGTGTATGTTTAACAGAAGAAGCCATAGCAAATTATTGTTCTAACTTTAGGTTCTTATGATATGGGATATTCTGTTTCCAAGGTTGCCAGTCTCAGTTTGTGCTCTGAGGTTGGTATTAGCTCTTACTGCGCTCTGTCCTGATTGTTAGATGCTCTGTGTCATTTCCAGTATCTGGTCAGTCTGTGTTCAGCTGCGTTGAGTATGTTCATCGTATAACTGAATGTGATGTAATTAGAGGCCCAAAGGAATGTGTTCATATTCTATTGAATTTTATTTAAATGTTTTGAGTTGGTTGGAGTTGAACTTGACTATGAGAGACCTGTTGTTGTGAAGCCAGAAACAGGGTTTTTTTTTCCTCTTTGGACTCAAATCAGGAATAAACTTGAGTTTAACACCATATGTCAGCATCCAGAGTCTGACTGTGAACCAGAACACAGCGTGGTGTCGTCGGGACTGTGCATCAAACTGCAATAAAATGAGAGAATAACAGACCCGTGATGTGCGTGATGGACAGATGCTTCTTTGAAATCAGTGGCAGTGATTTGCAGGCTTCAGAGCTTTACTATAGTTAATTTTTACTAATTTTTACTAGTTAATTAGGATCACCAAGCAGATGTTTTCAGATGCCTGTGGTGTGTTGTCAGTAACATTTACAGGATCCCTGACAGGGAGAGACTGTTACTAGAATCGTGCACAGAAGGTCTGCGTTTTAATGAGACGAGTGCGCAGCACAAACGTGTGCATGCTGAGACACACACCTACACTTAAGATGTATAATTTCACCTGTATAAATTGTATAGTTCACACAATGACACCCCACACTGGTATCCATGCAGTAGCTGCAGCATACTGTCTAAACTTAACTTTTATTCAGGAATTTTCAGACCTGTTGACTCTGATTTTAGGAAACTTTTAGACTCTTAACACAATAAGTCAAGCAACACCACCATTGCAAAGGGCTTACACTTGACCTTTGATATTATGCATTATGCGGGTGACACACACGTATGTCCCAATAAGGCCTAGTAACACCGACGTCATCCTTGATTAAATTAATTAATGGATGTCCAAAAATTTAGTGCAGTTAACTGACTCCCAACTTCAGGAATAATCCTATTAACATAACATTAATAATTACACCACCTGGCACCATCACTTGAAGAATTAACATCTTGTCTAGTCTGGGTGTCTAATTAATATCAAAAAGATGCCACTATAACCTCTGAGTTGCCCTGTAACAGCCAGCTGATTTATGTTTTGCAATCCTTTTTCCTTTTTCTGCAGATCTGGAGGTCATCCATGCTCTTTCAAAGCCTTGAATGGTCAATTTCTATGATCTGCTAATTCCCTATGTACCAGATCGCTGCTTGAGAGCCTCTGGCAGGGCCAGACTAATGGTTCCCTTATCTCGACCTGTCAGTAAAGGGGACTGCGTGTTAGCTATCTGGGCCCCTCAGCTGTGGAACTCACTGCCTGATGTTGTTACCAAGATGGCAGTGCGCATGGACACAGCGGATCACGGCTCTCCTGTCCGGTGCTCTTTTTTTTTTTTGTTGTTGTTTTTATATTTTTCTTGTTTGTTTGTGCACTACCGGTTCTATGAACATTCGCTACACCTGCCAGGACCTTATGGACATCGGTCACCAGCACCAGACATCTGTTTCGAGTGTCTTTCATCACACTCATAACATCCCAGACGACATAGCGAGACCAGCTGGCTCTCTGTGGATTGTTGTCGGGTCCAGGAGGCGCAGACGGAGGAGGGAGAGGAAGCAGAAGCGGGGCCGCAGGTTCGGTGTTATGCAGAGGCTAAAGAAACAACCACACAAGTCACCTCTACTGAGCCTGTATCTCTCCAATGCCAGATCCCTGGTGCATAAAACAGACGACATGGAATTAAACTGAAACCTGGCTTCACCCAGGGATACCCGAGACTAGCATGCAGCTAGCAGGCCGCACTCTGCTCTGCTGGGACAGGACGAAGGACTCCAATAGGAGTAGAGGAGGGGAGCTTTGTATTTACGTGCATGAAAACTGGTGTAACAACAGGGCAATCATAGACAAACACTACTCCCCTGACCTCGAGTACATGTCTGTAAGATGCTGGACTTTTTTTCTACCAAGAGAGCTAACAGTAGTGATCATCATGGCTGTGTATATTCCACCTGACTCTAACGTAAACATGGCGCTCTCTCTCCTGCTGAACACCATTAACGAACAGCAGAGGGTCCACCCTGACGGTGTTCACATAATTGCAGGTGACTTTAGTAAGGCCAACTTGAAGACTGTACTCCCAAAATTCTGTCGTGTTCTACTAGAGGGGAAAACACTTTGGATCATGTTTATTCTAACATTAAGCACGCGTATAGAGCCATCCCCCATCTCGGCCAGTAAGATCATCTCTCCCTCCTGCTCCCCCCAGCCTACACCCCCCTCAGACGCAGCGCCAGGCCCACCACAAAGACTGTTACAACCTGGCCTGACAGTGCACTCTCCACACTTAAAGACTGCTTCGAACAGACAGACTGGAACTTTTTTGAACACCAGGAGCTGGAAACATTCACAGGAACGGTTCCTGACTATATCAAGTTCTGCATCGGGAATGTCACTGTGGATAAAAACATTTGGATTTTCCCAAACCAGAAACCCTGGATGACCAGCCAGGTCTGCACGCTCCTCAGAGCCTGCAACGCTGCCTTCAGGTCAGGTGACAGAGCTCTGTACAGGGCTGCTCGAGCCGACCTGAAAAAAGGAATTAAAAAAACCAAGGCAGACCATAAGAGGAGCATAGAGTCCCACCTGTCCAGCCACAACACACGGAGGGTGTGGCAGGGTATACAAGACATCACAAACTACAGAGGATGTCATGTGTCAACAGGAGACCTGAGTGCACTGGCGCTGGCAGAGGAGCTAAATTGCTTCTTTGTTTGCTTTAACTCACCACAAAAGCAGCACTCATCTGCTCCAGCCTTGCCCCCACCCCCACGCTGCACGACTCCACTCACTGTAAGGGAGCACGATGTCAGACAGGTGCTCCTGGCAATGAACCCCAAGAAGGCTGCCGGCCCAGACGGAGTACCTAGTAAGGTGCTCAGAGCATGTGCTGACCAGTTTGCCCCCATCTGCACCAGAATTTTCAACCTCTCACTAGCCCAAGCAGTCATCCCGCCCTGCCTAAAATCAGCCACAATCATGCCAGTGCTGAAAAAGTCTCCCATCACCAGCCTAAATGACTACTGTCCTGTAGCCCTCCAGTAATCATGAAGTGCTTCGAGAGACTGGTTCTCCAACACATCAAGGACTATCTCCCCCCAGACTTCGACCCCTACCAGTTTGCATATTGCGGAAACAGATCCACAGAGGACGCTATCGCCGTAGCTCTCCACGGTGTACTGAGCCATCTCAAGCAGCAGCAGAGCTATGTCCGGATGCTCTTTGTGGATTACAGTTCTGCCTTCAACACAATCATTCCCGACATTCTAATCACTAAACTGGACACTCTTGGCCTCCCCCCTCTCACGTGTGCCTGGATAAAGGACTTAACCAACCGGCCCCAGACTGTGAGACTCGGGCCCTGCCTCTCCTCTACACCCACGACTGCAGTCCGGCCCACAACATCCTCATTGTCAAGTTTGCTGACGACACTACAGTGGTCTCAAAGGGAGATGGGAGATGAAGCAGCCTACAGAGAGGAGGTCATGAAGTTGGCATCCTGGTGTTCAGAGAACAACCTGGCTCTGAACACCAAGAAAACCAAGGAGATCACTGTCGACTTCAGGAGGTACAGCAGACAGACTCAGAGACAGGTTTTTCCCAAAAGCCATAACCATTTTTAACTCTCACATGCACTGAACCCCACAGTCTTTTTTCCCAATGTAGCACTTTGATTGACCCTTGAGTTTGACACAGGAAATGTTTAAAATACCAGAGAAAACTAACAGTAGCTTAATCTATTAATCTGCTGTTTACGAGTTGGTCTTTGTTGGTTTATTGTCTCTAAAATATTTACCAACAGCAGCTTTCTGAATAATATTAATGTGTAATTAAAGCTGCAAGCAGGGATGGGCGGGACCTTGCACCCCTTGCGACCCGCGGGAGTCGTAGCCGCAGTCCTCCTATGTCCTCTCTGTCCTGCTCTTCTCCCCAGACAAGCACAGCAGTATACAGCAACAGAAAAGACATGGCCCCCTCCCAGCAGGGGGCGCTATGAGTGTATCATCATATGAGCATATAAATCAGTTTAGTGTGAAGGTCATTCTGCTTATCTACACAGAACAGGTAATTTGGTTTAATGGACAGTGTGTTATTTGTAAATTACTTTAGTGTTGTTTAGAGTTTGTGTAGACATTTCAATGGTGTTATTTTCAGCCACATATGTCAAGAATACCAGGATGTCCTTGGTTAAATATATCCTGGTATTTGTGGATATATATATATATATGAAAAAGTTAACTTTAATGGACATTTGTACTTTGAGTGAGTTGTGTTTATGTGACTACATGTGTAATGTGGCTACAAAAAAGTTGCACATGTTAAGAAAAAGTATATCATGAAGTTTGTCAGAGGATAACTCACGCAGTCAGTGTTCAGTTTGAGAGATGTTGATGAAGCAGGTTAATGGAGCCTGTTGTGCGTTTGTGTGCTCTTTACATGTCCAAATCCTTTGCTTTCTCTACTTTCTCAACAACTATTTCAAATCATATACAATCATGTACATAACAACTTACCCACAGACAACGCAAAACTACAAAACACATTATTGATTATGTGCCATAAATCCATGCTTTGATTCTATAGCAGTAATACCTACATATATGTCATATACATTATTCAAAGTAAGGTTTTCTTTCCTTCATTACAACAGCATTTCCACGAATGCCATATCTCATTCTAACTAGATATGTTGATAACACAATATTTAAGAAATGCTGTTGAAATATAGGTTTTGCTTTACCTTTACATCACTTCAAAAAGCAAAAGGCACTGGTTATGGTACACCTAGTACACTAGGGTGGGGTTCAATTCCCTGCAGTGCCCTGCTTGTAGATTGATGATGTAAGATCCACACAAAATCCTAAATCTACAGAGCTTGTCATGACAACTCCATGTTAACACATTTATGTAGAATGTATGTATTTCCATGTATTTCTGACATAAACAGACATTTATGGCTTCAAGTAAATGGATCGGACCATTCTCCTAGGTTCGTTAAAGTACAAACTATGTGAAATGCAGAATGATGGGATTTTTCCAAAATGGCGAATTTTCTGTACATCATAGAACTTTCCTCCAAGAGACTTTTTTTCTCGTTTGGACGTGATGCATCTGTGTACCAAATTTCAAGTCTGTGGGTCTTACTTGGAATATTTTCACACTCTAGGGGCGCTATAGAGATTTTTGGCCGTACTCGGTCGCACCAAAAGTGTATTACTCTCCTCCTTTTATTGTTTTCCCGTCGCTTTGTCAGCTAATTTGACCCCCTGACCGTGCTCAATTATTACTATACTATGACATTTTTTGGCATATTTTGAGGCCATACGAAAGTTTGACTTTTTTTGGCCAATTTTGAAGCCTTACTATACTATGACGTTTTTTATGAAATTTTGAGGCCATACTTAAGTATGACTTTTTTTGGCCGATTTTGAACCCTTACTATACTATGACGTTTTTTTGGCATATTTTGAGGCCATACTAAAGATTGACTTTTTTTGGCCGATTTTGAAGCCTTACTATACTATGACATTTTTTTATCAGAGCCCAAGCATGGTCCCAAAATGTGCCAAAAAACGTCATAGTATAGTAAGGCATAAAAATTGGCCAAAACAAGTCGTACTTTAGTATGGCCTCAAAATGTCATAAATAACGTCAAAATATAGTAAGGCATCAAAATCAGCCAAAGAAAGTAATATTTTAGTATGACCTCAAAATTTCAAAAAAAACGTCATAGTATAGTATGGCGTTTTTTTTCGGGCAAAAAACGTCATACTTTAGTATGACCTCAAAATGTCATAAAAAACGTCATGGTATAGTATGGCGTTTTTTTCGGGCAAAAAAAGTCCAAATTTTTTTTGGCCTCAAAATGTCATAAAAAACGTCATAGTATAGTATGGCGTCAAAATCGGCCAAAAAAAGTCATACTTTAGTATGACCTCAAAATGTCATTAAAAAAAGTCATAGTATAGTATGGCGTTTTTTTCGGGCAAAAAAAGTAACATTTTTTTTTGGCCTCAAAATGTCATAGTATAGTATGGCGTTTTTTTCGGCCAAAAAAAGTCATACTTTAGTATGACCTCAAAATGTCATTAAAAAAAAGTCATAGTATAGTATGGCGTTTTTTTCGGGCAAAAAAAGTCACATTTTTTTTTGGCCTCAAAATGTCATAGTATAGTATGGCGTTTTTTTCGGCCAAAAAAAGTCCAAATTTTTTTTGACCTCAAAATGTCATAAAAAACGTCATAGTATAGTATGGCGTTTTTTTCGGGCAAAAAAAGTCAAACATTTTTTTGGCCTCAAAATGTCATAAAAAACGTCATAGTATAGTATGGCGTTTTTTTCGGGCCAAAAAAGTCATACTTTAGTATGACCTCAAAATGTCATAAAAAACGTCATAGTATAGTACGGCGTCAAAATCGGCCAAAAAAAGTCATACTTTAGTATGACCTCAAAATGTCATAAAAAACGTCATAGTATTAGTATGGCGTTTTTTTCGGGCAAAAAAAGTCATACTTTAGTATGACCTCAAAATGTCATAAAAAACGTCATAGTATAGTACGGCGTCAAAATCGGCCAAAAAAAGTCATACTTTAGTATGACTTCAAAATGTGTCATTTTGAGGCCATACTAAAGATTGACTTTTTTTGGCCGATTTTGAAGCCTTACTATACTATGACATTTTTTTATCAGGGCCCAAGCATGGTCCCAAAATGTGCCAAAAAACGTCATAGTATAGTAAGGCATAAAAATTGGCCAAAACAAGTCGTACTTTAGTATGGCCTCAAAATGTCATACATAACATCAAAATATAGTAAGGCATCAAAATCGGCCAAAGAAAGTAATATTTTAGTATGACCTCAAACTTTCATAAAAAACGTCATAGTATAGTATGGCGTAAAAATCGGCCAAAAAAAGTCATACTTTAGTATGACTTCAAAATGTGCCAAAAAAAGTCATAGTATAGTATGGCGTCAAAATCGGCCAAAAAAAGTCATACTTTAGTATGACCTCAAAAAGTCATTAAAAAAAGTCATAGTATAGTATGGCATCAAAATCGGCCAAAAAAAGTCATACTTTAGTATGACCTCAAAATGTCATAAAAAATGTCATAGTATAGTATGGCGTTTTTTTCGGCCAAAAAAAGTCATACTAAAGTATGACCTCAAAAAGTCATAAAAAACGTCATAGTATAGTATGGCGTTTTTTTCGGGCCAAAAAAGTCACATTTTTTTTTGGCCTCAAAAAGTCATAAAAAACGTCATAGTATAGTATGGCGTCAAAATCGGGCAAAAAAAGTCATACTTTAGTATGACCTCAAAATGTCAAAAAACGTCATAGTATAGTATGGCGTTTTTTTCGGGCCAAAAAAGTCACATTTTTTTTTGGCCTCAAAAAGTCATAAAAAACGTCATAGTATAGTATGGCGTTTTTTTCGGCCAAAAAAAGTCAAATTTTTTTTGGCCTAAAATTGTCATAAAAAACGTCATAGTATAGTATGGCGTCAAAATCGGCCAAAAAAAGTCATACTTTAGTATGACCTCAAAATGTCATTAAAAAAAGTCATAGTATAGTATGGCATCAAAATCGGCCAAAAAAAGTCATACTTTAGTATGACCTCAAAAAGTCATAAAAAACGTCATAGTATAGTATGGCGTCAAAATCGGCCAAAAAAAGTCATACTTTAGTATAATAATAATAATAATAATAATAATACATCAAATTTATATAGCGCTTTTCCGGGTGCTCAAAGACGCTGGACAACAAGCAAATAACAACAAGCAGTAAACAACAAATGAAAACGTTAACAGAAGTGAGAAGTGGTGAAGAGATGACGTGGTTCAGGGGAATGCCAGAAGAAACAGGTGGGTTTTGAGCTGGGATTTGAAGGTCGGTAGTGAGCCTGAGTTTCTGATTTGGGTGAGCAACCGGGCAGCTGAGTTCTGTATGTATTGAAGTTTATGAAGGTCGGTAGAGGGAAGTCCGTAAAGAATGCTATTGCAGTAGTCGAGTCTGGAGGTTATGAAAGCATGGATGAGGATTTCTGCAGTGGAGTGAGAGAGGGAGGGACGAAGACGGGCAATGTTGCGTAAGTGGAAGAAGGATGTCCTGGTGATGTTACTAATGTGGGATTTGAAGGTGAGGGTGGGGTCCATTGTGATGCCGAGGTTTCGTACTGAGGGGGAAGGGGAGACATTGTGACCATCGATAAGGAGAGAGAAGTCCTGGGCAGAGGGAAGGAGAGCTTTGGGTCCAATGATGATGAGTTCTGTTTTATTGCTGTTGAGTTTTAGAAAGTTATTGTCCATCCATTTTTTGATGTCAGTTAGGCAGTTTGTGATGGTGAAGAGGATGACTGGGGTGATGGATTTGGTGGAGATGTAGAGTTGTGTGTCATCGGCGTAGCAGTGAAAGTGGAGTCCGTGGTGGCGTATGATGTGTCCGAGAGGTAGCATGAAGAGGAGGGGGCCAAGCACCGAGCCTTGGGGTACTCCGTGGGTGACTGGGGTGGTACGGGATTTACAGCTATTGATGGAAATGTAGTGGTGACGATCCGAGAGATAGGAAGTGAACCAGGAGAGTGCTGAACCAGTAATGCCAAGAGATGATTGTAAGCGGTTGAGTAGGATGGAGTGGCTGATGGTGTCAAAAGCGGCACTGAGATCAAGGAGGAGGAGGATGCTGAGGGAACCAGAGTCAGCGGCGAGGAGGAGGTCATTGGTGACTTTGAGTAGAGCAGTTTCAGTGCTGTGGTGAGTGCGAAAACCGGATTGAAATGTTTCAAAAGACTGGCAGGAGTGGAGGTGTTGCTGGAGTTGTGTGAAGACAGAGCGTTCCAAAATTTTAGAAAGAAACGGGAGGTTGGAGATGGGTCTGAAGTTGTCAAGGTTGTCAGGGTCCAGGCCAGGTTTTTTTAGGATGGGAGTGATTGCAGCAAGTTTAAGTGAGGATGGGACAGAACCAGTGGTGAAGGAAGTGTTTATGATGCTGGTGATGAGTGGGATGAGAGAGGGGAGACAGACTTTGATGAGGGGTGATGGGATGGGATCCAGGTGACAGGTGGTGAGCTTTGTGGTGGAGACAAGTTTGGAGACGTCCAATGGAGATAGAGGTGATAGAGATGAGAGGCTATGACTGGGAGGTGGGTTGAGTTCTGGTTCTGTGAAGGAGTGGGCGGAGGCAAGTTGTCTGTGTATTGAGTCAATTTTAGAGTGGAAGAAGGACAGGAAGTTGTTGCATTTGTCTGTAGTGAAGGTGGCGGTGATATTGTCCTTTGGTTTTGTTAGCTTACTGATAGTGGAAAACAGAGTGCGAGGGTTAGAGGAGTTGGAGTGGACGATGTCAGAGTAAAATTTGGAACGGGCATTGTTGAGTGCAGCTTTGTATATGGTGACGTGGTCTTTGAGCGCTTGGGCATGTACGGAGAGTCCAGTTTTCTTACAGAGGCGTTCTAGCTGTCTTCGTTTCTTTTTGAGGTTATGTAGTTCTGGGGTGTACCATGGGGCGGAGTGGGAGAAAGAAACAGTTTTTGTCTTGAGGGGGGCGAGTTGGTTGAGGCAAGTGGAGAGAGTCTGGTTATAGAGGTCGACAAGTTCAGCGGGAGTTGGATTTGCAGGCAAGGAGGAGGTCGTGATGATGCCAGATATTGAAGATGAGAGGGAGGTAGGGCAGAGCGATTTAAGGTCTCGGAAGGAAATTGTGCGTGAGTGTTTGGAGTGGGGGGTGGGAATGTTGATGTCCATGGTGATAGCAAGGTGGTCGGAGATTGCAAGGTCGGTTAGTGAGAGGTTTTGTATGGAGAAACAGGCTGTTGAGCAGACCAGGTCCAGAATGTGTCCGCGGCTGTGGGTGGGGGAGTTTACATGCTGAGTGAGATTGAAGCAGTTTAAAATGTCTAGGAAGTCGGCTGTGAGTTTGCATTTTGGTGAGTCGATGTGGATATTGAAATCTCCAAGGAGGAGGAGAGATGGTGAGACGGAAGACAGCTGGGTGGAAAAGTCTGTGAAGTCGGAGAAGAAGGATGAAGTGGTTTTGGGGGGACGGTAGATGATGGCAACTGTGGGTGATTTTGGGCCAGGGAGTCTGAAGACCAGGTGTTCGAAGGATGAAGCAGCAGGGATGGATAGGGGGCGGAGGGTGAGGTCGTCCCGGTGGATGACAGCAATGCCTCCTCCGCGACCTTCTGCACGGGGATTGTCCAGGTATGAGTAGCCGGTTGGTGTGGTCTGATTTAGTGCGATGTATTCCATGGGTTTATGCCAGGTTTCTGTGAGACAGAGTAAGTCCAGTTTATTGTCGGTGATGAATTCGTTTAGAATGAGACTTTTATTGTTGAGAGACCTGGTGTTGAATAATGCTGTCTTGAGAGGCTTTTGTTTTGAAATTGTCGAGGCGGAAGTTGGTACTGGCAGGATGTTGATTGGAGTCAGGTGACGGGTGCTCGGATGACGCAGACGGATGTTGTGATGGCGTAGTGTGGAAGAGCGGGAGCTACAGTCTGTCCAGATTGAAGGAATGTTATTTTCAGCTGTGGAGTTGTATGAAAGTTTGCGACGGGAGCCTCTATGGATGTAGGGGCGACGTCGAAGAAGGCCGAACTGTCGTAGTGCTGCGGTGATGTCGGTTGAGGGAGGTGTACGGTGGTTGAGTCGGAGAAGCTGCGAGGACGTGTACCGGAGAGCCATGACCATGTGGAGATTTGCGGTGGATGGGAATGACCACACAGAGGCCAGCAGTAAGGCTGCGAACCGCCACCAAATAGCAGCTGACAAGCTGGACGTGTGTCCCGGAGACGTTCAGGCCGGCGAGCGGAGATGATCAACCGCACAAGCTGATCACACCACACGCCGGGGCAGGCGACAATCAACGCGGGAGCAGGCCTTGTGTGGTCAAAACAGGAAAAATCACACCGTGACAGGCGATGACCAGGCTAGGGTACAGTCCAAAAACTGAAGCAACGCCGAAAAACCACCGCAACCAGGTAGGGAAACAGCGAAACAGCAGATTAACAGATTATATCGGAGGGAGAAGCGGCAGCCAAGCCCGCCAGCGTCCTCTCTAACCTCCTTACTTGTTGACCTCAAAATGTGCCAAAAAACGTCATAGTATAGTATAGTATGGCATTTTTTTCGGGCAAAAAAAGTCATACTTTAGTATGACCTCAAAATGTGCCAAAAAACATCATAGTATAGTATGGCATCAAAAAGGGCCAAAAAAAGTCATACTTTAGTATGACCTCAAAATGTCATAAAAAACGTCATAGTATAGTATGGCGTTTTTTTTGGGCAAAAAAAGTCCAAGTTTTTTTTGGCCTCAAAATGTCATAAAAAACGTCATAGTATAGTATGGCGTTTTTTTTTCGGGCAAAAAAAGTCAAAAATTTTTTTGGCCTCAAAATGTCATAAAAAACGTCATAGTATAGTATGGCGTTTTTTTCGGCCAAAGAAAGTCCAAATTTTTTTTGGCCTCAAAATGTCACAAAAAACATCATAGTATAGTATGGCGTTTTTTTTTTCGGCCAAAAAAAGTCATACTTTAGTATGACCTCAAAATGTCATAAAAAACGTCATAGTATAGTATGGCGTCAAAATCGGCCAAAAAAAGTCATACTTTAGTATGACCTCAAAATGTCATTAAAAAAAGTCATAGTATAGTATGGCATCAAAATCGGCCAAAAAAAGTCATACTTTAGTATGACCTCAAAATGTCATAAAAAACGTCATAGTATAGTATGGCGTTTTTTTCGGCCAAAAAAAGTCATACTAAAGTATGACCTCAAAAAGTCATAAAAAACGTCATAGTATAGTATGGTGTTTTTTTCGGGCCAAAAAAGTCAAATTTTTTTTTGGCCTCAAAAAGTCATAAAAATCGTCATAGTATAGTATGGCGTTTTTTTCGGGCCAAAAAAGTCAAATTTTTTTTTGGCCTCAAAAAGTCATAAAAAACGTCATAGTATAATATGGCGTTTTTTTCGGGCAAAAAAAGTCAAATTTTTTTTGGGCCTCAAAAAGTCATAAAAAACGTCATAGTATAGTATGGCGTTTTTTTCGGGCCAAAAAAGTCAAATTTTTTTTGGGTCTCAAAAAGTCATAAAAAACGTCATAGTATAGTATGGCGTTTTTTTCGGGCCAAAAAAGTCAAATTTTTTTTTTGGCCTCAAAAAGTCATAAAAAACGTCATAGTATAGTATGGCGTTTTTTTCGGGCCAAAAAAGTCCAATTTTTTTTTGGCCTCAAAAAGTCATAAAAAACGTCATAGTATAGTATGGCGTTTTTTTCGGGCCAAAAAAGGCAAAAATTTTTTTGGCCTCAAAAAGTCATAAAAAACGTCATAGTATAGTATGGCGTTTTTTTCGGGCCAAAAAAGTCAAATTTTTTTTTGGCCTCAAAAAGTCATAAAAAAAAGTCATAGTATAGTATGGCGTTTTTTTCGGGCCAAAAAAGTCAAATTTTTTTTTGGCCTCAAAAAGTCATAAAAAAAGTCATAGTATAGTATGGCGTTTTTTTCGGGCCAAAAAAGTCAAATTTTTTTTGGGCCTCAAAAAGTCATAAAAAACGTCATAGTATAGTATGGCGTTTTTTTCGGGCCAAAAAAGTCAAATTTTTTTTGGGCCTCAAAAAGTCATAAAAAACGTCATAGTATAGTATGGCGTTTTTTTCGGGCCAAAAAAGTCAAATTTTTTTTTTGGCCTCAAAAAGTCATAAAAAACGTCATAGTATAGTATGGCGTTTTTTTCGGGCCAAAAAAGTCCAATTTTTTTTTGGCCTCAAAAAGTCATAAAAAACGTCATAGTATAGTATGGCGTTTTTTTCGGGCCAAAAAAGGCAAAAATTTTTTTGGCCTCAAAAAGTCATAAAAAACGTCATAGTATAGTATGGCGTTTTTTTCGGGCCAAAAAAGTCAAATTTTTTTTTGGCCTCAAAAAGTCATAAAAAACGTCATAGTATAGTATGGCGTTTTTTTCGGCCAAAAAAAGTCATACTTTAGTATGACCTCAAAAAGTCATAAAAAACGTCATAGTATAGTATGGCGTTTTTTTCGGCCAAAAAAAGTCATACTTTAGTATGACCTCAAAAAGTCATAAAAAACGTCATAGTATAGTATGGCGTTTTTTTCGGCCAAAAAAAGTCATACTTTAGTATGACCTCAAAAAGTCATAAAAAATGTCATAGTATAGTATGGCGTTTTTTTCGGCCAAAAAAAGTCATACTTTAATATGACCTCAAAAAGTCATAAAAAACGTCATAGTATAGTATGGCTTTTTTTTTCGGGCCAAAAAAGTCAAATTTTTTTTTGGCCTCAAAAAGTCATAAAAAACGTCATAGTATAGTATGGCATTTTTTTCGGGCCAAAAAAGTCAAATTTTTTTTTGGCCTCAAAAAGTCATAAAAAACGTCATAGTATAGTATGGCTTTTTTTTTCGGGCCAAAAAAGTCAAATTTTTTTTTGGCCTCAAAAAGTCATAAAAAACGTCATAGTATAGTATGGAGTTTTTTTCGGCCAAAAAAAGTCATACTTTAGTATGACCTCAAAATGTCATAAAAAACGTCATAGTATAGTATGGCGTTTTTTTCGGGCCAAAAAAGTCAAATTTTTTTTGGGCCTCAAAAAGTCATAAAAAACGTCATAGTATAGTATGGCGTTTTTTTCGGCCAAAAAAAGTCATACTTTAGTATGACCTCAAAAAGTCATAAAAAACGTCATAGTATAGTATGGCGTTTTTTTCGGGCCAAAAAAGTCAAATTTTTTTTGGGCCTCAAAAAGTCATAAAAAACGTCATAGTATAGTATGGCGTTTTTTTCGGGCCAAAAAAGTCAAATTTTTTTTGGGCCTCAAAAAGTCATAAAAAACGTCATAGTATAGTATGGCGTTTTTTTCGGCCAAAAAAAGTCATACTTTAGTATGACCTCAAAAAGTCCTAAAAAACGTCATAGTATAGTATGGCGTTTTTTTCGGCCAAAAAAAGTCATACTTTAGTATGACCTCAAAAAGTCATAAAAAACGTCATAGTATAGTATGGCGTTTTTTTCGGCCAAAAAAAGTCATACTTTAGTATGACCTCAAAAAGTCATAAAAAACGTCATAGTATAGTATGGCGTTTTTTTCGGGCCAAAAAAGTCAAATTTTTTTTTGGCCTCAAAAAGTCATAAAAAACGTCATAGTATAGTATGGCGTTTTTTTCGGCCAAAAAAAGTTATACTTTAGTATGACCTCAAAAAGTCATAAAAAATGTCATAGTATAGTATGGCGTTTTTTTCGGCCAAAAAAAGTCATACTTTAGTATGACCTCAAAAAGTCATAAAAAACGTCATAGTATAGTATGGCGTTTTTTTCGGCCAAAAAAAGTCATACTTTAGTATGACCTCAAAAAGTCATAAAAAATGTCATAGTATAGTATGGCGTTTTTTTCGGCCAAAAAAAGTCATACTTTAATATGACCTCAAAAAGTCATAAAAAACGTCATAGTATAGTATGGCTTTTTTTTTCGGGCCAAAAAAGTCAAATTTTTTTTTGGCCTCAAAAAGTCATAAAAAACGTCATAGTATAGTATGGCATTTTTTTCGGGCCAAAAAAGTCAAATTTTTTTTTGGCCTCAAAAAGTCATAAAAAACGTCATAGTATAGTATGGCTTTTTTTTTCGGGCCAAAAAAGTCAAATTTTTTTTTGGCCTCAAAAAGTCATAAAAAACGTCATAGTATAGTATGGAGTTTTTTTTCGGCCAAAAAAAGTCATACTTTAGTATGACCTCAAAATGTCATAAAAAACGTCATAGTATAGTATGGCGTTTTTTTTCGGGCCAAAAAAGTCAAATTTTTTTTTGGCCTCAAAAAGTCATAAAAAACGTCATAGTATAGTATGGCGTTTTTTTCGGGCCAAAAAAGTCAAATTTTTTTTGGGCCTCAAAAAGTCATAAAAAACGTCATAGTATAGTATGGCGTTTTTTTCGGGCCAAAAAAGTCAAATTTTTTTTGGGCCTCAAAAAGTCATAAAAAACGTCATAGTATAGTATGGCGTTTTTTTCGGCCAAAAAAAGTCATACTTTAGTATGACCTCAAAAAGTCCTAAAAAACGTCATAGTATAGTATGGCGTTTTTTTCGGCCAAAAAAAGTCATACTTTAGTATGACCTCAAAAAGTCATAAAAAACGTCATAGTATAGTATGGCGTTTTTTTCGGCCAAAAAAAGTCATACTTTAGTATGACCTCAAAAAGTCATAAAAAACGTCATAGTATAGTATGGCGTTTTTTTCGGGCCAAAAAAGTCAAATTTTTTTTTGGCCTCAAAAAGTCATAAAAAACGTCATAGTATAGTATGGCGTTTTTTTCGGCCAAAAAAAGTTATACTTTAGTATGACCTCAAAAAGTCATAAAAAATGTCATAGTATAGTATGGCGTTTTTTTCGGCCAAAAAAAGTCATACTTTAGTATGACCTCAAAAAGTCATAAAAAACGTCATAGTATAGTATGGCGTTTTTTTCGGCCAAAAAAAGTCATACTTTAGTATGACCTCAAAAAGTCATAAAAAATGTCATAGTATAGTATGGCGTTTTTTTCGGCCAAAAAAAGTCATACTTTAATATGACCTCAAAAAGTCATAAAAAACGTCATAGTATAGTATGGCTTTTTTTTTTCGGGCCAAAAAAGTCAAATTTTTTTTTGGCCTCAAAAAGTCATAAAAAACGTCATAGTATAGTATGGCATTTTTTTCGGGCCAAAAAAGTCAAATTTTTTTTTGGCCTCAAAAAGTCATAAAAAACGTCATAGTATAGTATGGCTTTTTTTTTCGGGCCAAAAAAGTCAAATTTTTTTTTGGCCTCAAAAAGTCATAAAAAACGTCATAGTATAGTATGGAGTTTTTTTCGGCCAAAAAAAGTCATACTTTAGTATGACCTCAAAATGTCATAAAAAACGTCATAGTATAGTATGGTGTTTTTTTCGGCCAAAAAAAGTCATACTTTAGTATGACCTCAAAATGTCATAAAAAACGTCATAGTATAGTATGGCGTTTTCTTCGGCCAAAAAAAGTCATACTTTAGTATGACCTCAAAAAGTCCTAAAAAACGTCATAGTATAGTATGGCGTTTTTTTCGGCCAAAAAAAGTCATACTTTAGTATGACCTCAAAAAGTCCTAAAAAACGTCATAGTATAGTATGGCGTTTTTTTCGGGCCAAAAAAGTCAAATTTTTTTTGGGCCTCAAAAAGTCATAAAAAACGTCATAGTATAGTATGGCGTTTTTTTTCGGGCCAAAAAAGTCAAATTTTTTTTTGGCCTCAAAAAGTCATAAAAAACGTCATAGTATAGTATGGCGTTTTTTTCGGGCCAAAAAAGTCAAATTTTTTTTGGGCCTCAAAAAGTCATAAAAAACGTCATAGTATAGTATGGCGTTTTTTTCGGCCAAAAAAAGTCATACTTTAGTATGACCTCAAAAAGTCATAAAAAACGTCATAGTATAGTATGGCGTTTTTTTCGGCCAAAAAAAGTCATACTTTAGTATGACCTCAAAAAGTCATAAAAAACGTCATAGTATAGTATGGCGTTTTTTTCGGCCAAAAAAAGTCATACTTTAGTATGACCTCAAAAAGTCATAAAAAACGTCATAGTATAGTATGGCGTTTTTTTCGGGCCAAAAAAGTCAAATTTTTTTTGGGCCTCAAAAAGTCATAAAAAACGTCATAGTATAGTATGGCGTTTTTTTCGGGCCAAAAAAGTCAAATTTTTTTTTGGCCTCAAAAAGTCATAAAAAACGTCATAGTATAGTATGGCGTTTTTTTGGGCCAAAAAAAGTCATACTTTAGTATGACCTCAAAAAGTCATAAAAAACGTCATAGTATAGTATGGCGTTTTTTTCGGGCCAAAAAAGTCAAATTTTTTTTGGGCCTCAAAAAGTCATAAAAAACGTCATAGTATAGTATGGCGTTTTTTTCGGGCCAAAAAAGTCAAATTTTTTTTTGGTCTCAAAAAGTCATAAAAAACGTCATAGTATAGTATTGCGTTTTTTTCGGGCCAAAAAAGTCAAAAAATTTTTTGGGCCTCAAAAAGTCCTAAAAAACGTCATAGTATAGTATGGCGTTTTTTTCGGGCCAAAAAAGTCAAATTTTTTTTGGGCCTCAAAAAGTCATAAAAAACGTCATAGTATAGTATGCCGTTTTTTTCGGGCCAAAAAAGTCAAATTTTTTTTGGGCCTCAAAAAGTCATAAAAAACGTCATAGTATAGTATGGCGTTTTTTTCGGGCCAAAAAAGTCAAAATTTTTTTTGGCCTCAAAAAGTCATAAAAAACGTCATAGTATAGTACGGCGTTTTTTTCGGGCCAAAAAAGTCAAAAATTTTTTTGGTCTCAAAAAGTCATAAAAAACGTCATAGTATAGTATGGCGTTTTTTTCGGCCAAAAAAAGTCATACTTTAGTATGACCTCAAAATGTCATAAAAAACGTCATAGTATAGTATGCCGTTTTTTTTTCGGCCAAAAAAAGTCATACTTTAGTATGACCTCAAAAAGTCATAAAAAACGTCATAGTATAGTATGGCGTTTTTTTCGGGCCAAAAAAAGTCATACTTTAGTATGACCTCAAAAAGTCCTAAAAAACGTCATAGTATAGTATGGCGTTTTTTTTCAGGCCAAAAAAGTCAAATTTTTTTTTGGTCTCAAAAAGTCATAAAAAACGTCATAGTATAGTATGCCGTTTTTTTCGGGCCAAAAAAGTCAAATTTTTTTTGGGCCTCAAAAAGTCATAAAAAACGTCATAGTATAGTATGGCGTTTTTTTGGGCCAAAAAAAGTCATACTTTAGTATGACCTCAAAAAGTCATAAAAAACGTCATAGTATAGTATGGCGTTTTTTTCGGCCAAAAAAAGTCATACTTTAGTATGACCTCAAAAAGTCATAAAAAACGTCATAGTATAGTATGCCGTTTTTTTCGGCCAAAAAAAGTCATACTTTAGTATGACCTCAAAAAGTCATAAAAAACGTCATAGTATAGTATGCCGTTTTTTTCGGCCAAAAAAAGTCATACTTTAGTATGACCTCAAAAAGTCATAAAAAACGTCATAGTATAGTATGGCGTTTTTTTTCGGCCAAAAAAAGTCATACTTTAGTATGACCTCAAAAAGTCATAAAAAACGTCATAGTATAGTATGGCGTTTTTTTCGGGCCAAAAAAGTCAAATTTTTTTTGGGCCTCAAAAAGTCATAAAAAACGTCATAGTATAGTATGGCGTTTTTTTCGGGCCAAAAAAGTCAAATTTTTTTTTGGCCTCAAAAAGTCATAAAAAACGTCATAGTATAGTATGGCGTTTTTTTGGGCCAAAAAAAGTCATACTTTAGTATGACCTCAAAAAGTCATAAAAAACGTCATAGTATAGTATGGCGTTTTTTTCGGGCCAAAAAAGTCAAATTTTTTTTGGGCCTCAAAAAGTCATAAAAAACGTCATAGTATAGTATGGCGTTTTTTTCGGGCCAAAAAAGTCAATTTTTTTTTGGGCCTCAAAAAGTCATAAAAAACGTCATAGTATAGTATGGCGTTTTTTTCGGGCCAAAAAAGTCAAATTTTTTTTGGGCCTCAAAAAGTCATAAAAAACGTCATAGTATAGTATGGCGTTTTTTTCGGGCCAAAAAAGTCAACTTTTTTTTTGGCCTCAAAAAGTCATAAAAAACGTCATAGTATAGTATGGCGTTTTTTTGGGCCAAAAAAAGTCATACTTTAGTATGACCTCAAAAAGTCATAAAAAACGTCATAGTATAGTATGGCGTTTTTTTCGGGCCAAAAAAGTCAAATTTTTTTTGGGCCTCAAAAAGTCATAAAAAACGTCATAGTATAGTATGGCGTTTTTTTCGGGCCAAAAAAGTCAAATTTTTTTTGGGCCTCAAAAAGTCATAAAAAACGTCATAGTATAGTATGGCGTTTTTTTCGGGCCAAAAAAGTCAATTTTTTTTTGGGCCTCAAAAAGTCATAAAAAACGTCATAGTATAGTATGCCGTTTTTTTCGGGCCAAAAAAGTCAAATTTTTTTTGGGCCTCAAAAAGTCATAAAAAACGTCATAGTATAGTATGGCGTTTTTTTCGGCCAAAAAAAGTCATACTTTAGTATGACCTCAAAAGGTCATAAAAAACGTCATAGTATAGTATGGCGTTTTTTTCGGGCCAAAAAAGTCAAAATTTTTTTTGGCCTCAAAAAGTCATAAAAAACGTCATAGTATAGTATGGCGTTTTTTTCGGGCCAAAAAAGTCAAATTTTTTTTGGGCCTCAAAAAGTCATAAAAAACGTCATAGTATAGTATGGCGTTTTTTTGGGCCAAAAAAAGTCATACTTTAGTATGACCTCAAAAAGTCATAAAAAACGTCATAGTATAGTATGGCGTTTTTTTCGGGCCAAAAAAGTCAAATTTTTTTTGGGCCTCAAAAAGTCATAAAAAACGTCATAGTATAGTATGGCGTTTTTTTCGGGCCAAAAAAGTCAATTTTTTTTTGGGCCTCAAAAAGTCATAAAAAACGTCATAGTATAGTATGGCGTTTTTTTCGGGCCAAAAAAGTCAAATTTTTTTTGGGCCTCAAAAAGTCATAAAAAACGTCATAGTATAGTATGGCGTTTTTTTCGGGCCAAAAAAGTCAACTTTTTTTTTGGCCTCAAAAAGTCATAAAAAACGTCATAGTATAGTATGGCGTTTTTTTGGGCCAAAAAAAGTCATACTTTAGTATGACCTCAAAAAGTCATAAAAAACGTCATAGTATAGTATGGCGTTTTTTTCGGGCCAAAAAAGTCAAATTTTTTTTGGGCCTCAAAAAGTCATAAAAAACGTCATAGTATAGTATGGCGTTTTTTTCGGGCCAAAAAAGTCAATTTTTTTTTGGGCCTCAAAAAGTCATAAAAAACGTCATAGTATAGTATGCCGTTTTTTTCGGGCCAAAAAAGTCAAATTTTTTTTGGGCCTCAAAAAGTCATAAAAAACGTCATAGTATAGTATGGCGTTTTTTTCGGCCAAAAAAAGTCATACTTTAGTATGACCTCAAAAGGTCATAAAAAACGTCATAGTATAGTATGGCGTTTTTTTCGGGCCAAAAAAGTCAAAATTTTTTTTGGCCTCAAAAAGTCATAAAAAACGTCATAGTATAGTATGGCGTTTTTTTCGGGCCAAAAAAGTCAAATTTTTTTTGGGCCTCAAAAAGTCATAAAAAACGTCATAGTATAGTATGGCGTTTTTTTCGGCCAAAAAAAGTCATACTTTAGTATGACCTCAAAAAGTCATAAAAAACGTCATAGTATAGTATGCCGTTTTTTTTCGGCCAAAAAAAGTCATACTTTAGTATGACCTCAAAAAGTCATAAAAAACGTCATAGTATAGTATGCCGTTTTTTTCGGCCAAAAAAAGTCATACTTTAGTATGACCTCAAAAAGTCATAAAAAACGTCATAGTATAGTATGGCGTTTTTTTCGGCCAAAAAAAGTCATACTTTAGTATGACCTCAAAAAGTCATAAAAAACGTCATAGTATAGTATGGCGTTTTTTTCGGGCCAAAAAAGTCAAAATTTTTTTGGGCCTCAAAAAGTCATAAAAAACGTCATAGTATAGTATGGCGTTTTTTTCGGGCCAAAAAAGTCAATTTTTTTTTGGGCCTCAAAAAGTCATAAAAAACGTCATAGTATAGTATGGCGTTTTTTTCGGGCCAAAAAAGTCAAATTTTTTTTGGGCCTCAAAAAGTCATAAAAAACGTCATAGTATAGTATGGCGTTTTTTTCGGGCCAAAAAAGTCAAATTTTTTTTGGGCCTCAAAAAGTCATAAAGAACGTCATAGTATAGTATGGCGTTTTTTTGGGCCAAAAAAAGTCATACTTTAGTATGACCTCAAAAAGTCATAAAAAACGTCATAGTATAGTATGGCGTTTTTTTCGGGCCAAAAAAAGTCATACTTTAGTATGACCTCAAAAAGTCATAAAAAACGTCATAGTATAGTATGGCGTTTTTTTCGGGCCAAAAAAGTCAAATTTTTTTTGGGCCTCAAAAAGTCATAAAAAACGTCATAGTATAGTATGGCGTTTTTTTCGGGCCAAAAAAGTCAAATTTTTTCTTGGCCTCAAAAAGTCATAAAAAACGTCATAGTATAGTATGGCGTTTTTTTCGGGCCAAAAAAGTCAAATTTTTTTTTGGTCTCAAAAAGTCATAAAAAACGTCATAGTATAGTATGGCGTTTTTTTCGGGCCAAAAAAGTCAAAAAATTTTTTGGGCCTCAAAAAGTCCTAAAAAACGTCATAGTATAGTATGGCGTTTTTTTCGGGCCAAAAAAGTCAAATTTTTTTTGGGCCTCAAAAAGTCATAAAAAACGTCATAGTATAGTATGGCGTTTTTTTCGGGCCAAAAAAGTCAAAATTTTTTTTGGCCTCAAAAAGTCATAAAAAACGTCATAGTATAGTATGGCGTTTTTTTCGGGCCAAAAAAGTCAAAATTTTTTTTGGTCTCAAAAAGTCATAAAAAACGTCATAGTATAGTATGGCGTTTTTTTCGGGCCAAAAAAGTCAAAAAATTTTTTGGTCTCAAAAAGTCATAAAAAACGTCATAGTATAGTATGGCGTTTTTTTCGGCCAAAAAAAGTCATACTTTAGTATGACCTCAAAATGTCATAAAAAACGTCATAGTATAGTATGCCGTTTTTTTTTCGGCCAAAAAAAGTCATACTTTAGTATGACCTCAAAAAGTCATAAAAAACGTCATAGTATAGTATGGCGTTTTTTTCGGGCCAAAAAAGTCATACTTTAGTATGACCTCAAAAAGTCATAAAAAACGTCATAGTATAGTATGGCGTTTTTTTCGGCCAAAAAAAGTCATACTTTAGTATGACCTCAAAAAGTCATAAAAAACGTCATAGTATAGTATGGCGTTTTTTTCGGGCCAAAAAAGTCAAAATTTTTTTTGGCCTCAAAAAGTCATAAAAAACGTCATAGTATAGTATGGCATTTTTTTCGGGCCAAGAAAGTCAAATTTTTTTTGGGCCTCAAAAAGTCATAAAAAACGTCATAGTATAGTATGGCGTTTTTTTCGGGCCAAAAAAGTCAAAATTTTTTTTGGCCTCAAAAAGTCATAAAAAACGTCATAGTATAGTATGGCGTTTTTTTCGGGCCAAAAAAGTCAAAATTTTTTTTGGTCTCAAAAAGTCATAAAAAACGTCATAATATAGTATGGCGTTTTTTTTCGGGCCAAAAAAGTCAAATTTTTTTTGGGCCTCAAAAAGTCATAAAAAACGTCATAGTATAGTATGGCGTTTTTTTCGGCCAAAAAAAGTCATACTTTAGTATGACCTCAAAAGGTCATAAAAAACGTCATAGTATAGTATGGCGTTTTTTTCGGCCAAAAAAAGTCATACTTTAGTATGACCTCAAAAAGTCATAAAAAACGTCATAGTATAGTATGGCGTTTTTTTCGGCCAAAAAAAGTCATACTTTAGTATGACCTCAAAAAGTCATAAAAAACGTCATAGTATAGTATGGCGTTTTTTTCGGCCAAAAAAAGTCATACTTTAGTATGACCTCAAAAAGTCATAAAAAACGTCATAGTATAGTATGGCGTTTTTTTCGGCCAAAAAAAGTCATACTTTAGTATGACCTCAAAAAGTCATAAAAAACGTCATAGTATAGTATGGCGTTTTTTTCGGGCCAAAAAAGTCAATTTTTTTTTGGGCCTCAAAAAGTCATAAAAAACGTCATAGTATAGTATGGCGTTTTTTTCGGGCCAAAAAAGTCAAATTTTTTTTGGCCTCAAAAAGTCATAAAAAACGTCATAGTATAGTATGGCGTTTTTTTGGGCCAAAAAAAGTCATACTTTAGTATGACCTCAAAAAGTCATAAAAAACGTCATAGTATAGTATGGCGTTTTTTTCGGGCCAAAAAAGTCAAATTTTTTTTGGGCCTCAAAAAGTCATAAAAAACGTCATAGTATAGTATGGCGTTTTTTTCGGGCCAAAAAAGTCAATTTTTTTTTGGGCCTCAAAAAGTCATAAAAAACGTCATAGTATAGTATGGCGTTTTTTTGGGCCAAAAAAAGTCATACTTTAGTATGACCTCAAAAAGTCATAAAAAACGTCATAGTATAGTATGGCGTTTTTTTCGGGCCAAAAAAAGTCATACTTTAGTATGACCTCAAAAAGTCCTAAAAAACGTCATAGTATAGTATGGCGTTTTTTTTCGGGCCAAAAAAGTCAAATTTTTTTTGGGCCTCAAAAAGTCATAAAAAACGTCATAGTATAGTATGGCGTTTTTTTCGGGCCAAAAAAGTCAAATTTTTTTTTGGCCTCAAAAAGTCATAAAAAACGTCATAGTATAGTATGGCGTTTTTTTCGGGCCAAAAAAGTCAAATTTTTTTTTGGTCTCAAAAAGTCATAAAAAAACGTCATAGTATAGTATGGCGTTTTTTTCGGGCCAAAAAAGTCAAATTTTTTTTTGGCCTCAAAAAGTCATAAAAAACGTCATAGTATAGTATGGCGTTTTTTTCGGGCCAAAAAAGTCAAAAAATTTTTTGGTCTCAAAAAGTCATAAAAAACGTCATAGTATAGTATGGCGTTTTTTTCGGCCAAAAAAAGTCATACTTTAGTATGACCTCAAAAGGTCATAAAAAACGTCATAGTATAGTATGGCGTTTTTTTTGGCCAAAAAAAGTCATACTTTAGTATGACCTCAAAAAGTCATAAAAAACGTCATAGTATAGTATGCCGTTTTTTTCGGGCCAAAAAAGTCAAAATTTTTTTTTGGCCTCAAAAAGTCATAAAAAACGTCATAGTATAGTATGGCGTTTTTTTTCGGGCCAAAAAAGTCCAATTTTTTTTGGGCCTCAAAAAGTCATAAAAAACGTCATAGTATAGTATGGCGTTTTTTTCGGCCAAAAAAAGTCATACTTTAGTATGACCTCAAAAAGTCATAAAAAACGTCATAGTATAGTATGGCGTTTTTTTCGGGCCAAAAAAGTCAAATTTTTTTTGGGCCTCAAAAAGTCATAAAAAACGTCATAGTATAGTATGGCGTTTTTTTCGGGCCAAAAAAGTCAAATTTTTTTTTGGCCTCAAAAAGTCATAAAAAACGTCATAGTATAGTATGGCTTTTTTTTTCGGGCCAAAAAAGTCAAATTTTTTTTTGGCCTCAAAAAGTCATAAAAAACGTCATAGTATAGTATGGAGTTTTTTTCGGCCAAAAAAAGTCATACTTTAGTATGACCTCAAAATGTCATAAAAAACGTCATAGTATAGTATGGCGTTTTTTTCGGGCCAAAAAAGTCAAATTTTTTTTGGGCCTCAAAAAGTCATAAAAAACGTCATAGTATAGTATGGCGTTTTTTTCGGCCAAAAAAAGTCATACTTTAGTATGACCTCAAAAAGTCATAAAAAACGTCATAGTATAGTATGGCGTTTTTTTCGGGCCAAAAAAGTCAATTTTTTTTTGGGCCTCAAAAAGTCATAAAAAACGTCATAGTATAGTATGGCGTTTTTTTCGGGCCAAAAAAGTCAAATTTTTTTTTGGCCTCAAAAAGTCATAAAAAACGTCATAGTATAGTATGGCGTTTTTTTCGGGCCAAAAAAGTCAAATTTTTTTTGGGCCTCAAAAAGTCATAAAAAACGTCATAGTATAGTATGGCGTTTTTTTCGGCCAAAAAAAGTCATACTTTAGTATGACCTCAAAAAGTCATAAAAAACGTCATAGTATAGTATGGCGTTTTTTTCGGCCAAAAAAAGTCATACTTTAGTATGACCTCAAAAAGTCATAAAAAACGTCATAGTATAGTATGCCGTTTTTTTCGGCCAAAAAAAGTCATACTTTAGTATGACCTCAAAAAGTCATAAAAAACGTCATAGTATAGTATGGAGTTTTTTTCGGCCAAAAAAAGTCATACTTTAGTATGACCTCAAAAAGTCCTAAAAAACGTCATAGTATAGTATGGCGTTTTTTTCGGGCCAAAAAAGTCAAATTTTTTTTGGGCCTCAAAAAGTCATAAAAAACGTCATAGTATAGTATGGCGTTTTTTTCGGCCAAAAAAAGTCATACTTTAGTATGACCTCAAAAAGTCATAAAAAACGTCATAGTATAGTATGGCGTTTTTTTCGGGCCAAAAAAGTCAAATTTTTTTTGGGCCTCAAAAAGTCATAAAAAACGTCATAGTATAGTATGGCGTTTTTTTCGGCCAAAAAAAGTCATACTTTAGTATGACCTCAAAAAGTCCTAAAAAACGTCATAGTATAGTATGGCGTTTTTTTCGGCCAAAAAAAGTCATACTTTAGTATGACCTCAAAAAGTCATAAAAAACGTCATAGTATAGTATGGCGTTTTTTTCGGCCAAAAAAAGTCATACTTTAGTATGACCTCAAAAAGTCATAAAAAACGTCATAGTATAGTATGGCGTTTTTTTCGGGCCAAAAAAGTCAAATTTTTTTTTGGCCTCAAAAAGTCATAAAAAACGTCATAGTATAGTATGGCGTTTTTTTCGGCCAAAAAAAGTTATACTTTAGTATGACCTCAAAATGTCATAAAAAACGTCATAGTATAGTATGGCGTTTTCTTCGGCCAAAAAAAGTCATACTTTAGTATGACCTCAAAAAGTCCTAAAAAACGTCATAGTATAGTATGGCGTTTTTTTTCGGCCAAAAAAAGTCATACTTTAGTATGACCTCAAAAAGTCCTAAAAAACGTCATAGTATAGTATGGCGTTTTTTTCGGGCCAAAAAAGTCACATTTTTTTTGGGCCTCAAAAAGTCATAAAAAACGTCATAGTATAGTATGGCGTTTTTTTCGGCCAAAAAAAGTCATACTTTAGTATGACCTCAAAAAGTCCTAAAAAACGTCATAGTATAGTATGGCGTTTTTTTCGGCCAAAAAAAGTCATACTTTAGTATGACCTCAAAAAGTCATAAAAAACGTCATAGTATAGTATGGCGTTTTTTTCGGCCAAAAAAAGTCATACTTTAGTATGACCTCAAAAAGTCATAAAAAACGTCATAGTATAGTATGGCGTTTTTTTCGGGCCAAAAAAGTCAAATTTTTTTTTGGCCTCAAAAAGTCATAAAAAACGTCATAGTATAGTATGGCGTTTTTTTCGGCCAAAAAAAGTTATACTTTAGTATGACCTCAAAATGTCATAAAAAACGTCATAGTATAGTATGGCGTTTTCTTCGGCCAAAAAAAGTCATACTTTAGTATGACCTCAAAAAGTCCTAAAAAACGTCATAGTATAGTATGGCGTTTTTTTCGGCCAAAAAAAGTCATACTTTAGTATGACCTCAAAAAGTCCTAAAAAACGTCATAGTATAGTATGGCGTTTTTTTCGGGCCAAAAAAGTCAAATTTTTTTTGGGCCTCAAAAAGTCATAAAAAACGTCATAGTATAGTATGGCGTTTTTTTCGGGCCAAAAAAGTCAAATTTTTTTTTGGCCTCAAAAAGTCATAAAAAACGTCATAGTATAGTATGGCGTTTTTTTCGGGCCAAAAAAGTCAAATTTTTTTTGGGCCTCAAAAAGTCATAAAAAACGTCATAGTATAGTATGGCGTTTTTTTCGGCCAAAAAAAGTCATACTTTAGTATGACCTCAAAAAGTCATAAAAAACGTCATAGTATAGTATGGCGTTTTTTTCGGCCAAAAAAAGTCATACTTTAGTATGACCTCAAAAAGTCATAAAAAACGTCATAGTATAGTATGGCGTTTTTTTCGGCCAAAAAAAGTCATACTTTAGTATGACCTCAAAAAGTCATAAAAAACGTCATAGTATAGTATGGAGTTTTTTTCGGCCAAAAAAAGTCATACTTTAGTATGACCTCAAAATGTCATAAAAAACGTCATAGTATAGTATGGCGTTTTTTTCGGGCCAAAAAAGTCAAATTTTTTTTGGGCCTCAAAAAGTCATAAAAAACGTCATAGTATAGTATGGCGTTTTTTTTCGGCCAAAAAAAGTCATACTTTAGTATGACCTCAAAAAGTCATAAAAAACGTCATAGTATAGTATGGCGTTTTTTTCGGGCCAAAAAAGTCAATTTTTTTTTGGGCCTCAAAAAGTCATAAAAAACGTCATAGTATAGTATGGCGTTTTTTTCGGGCCAAAAAAGTCAAATTTTTTTTGGGCCTCAAAAAGTCATAAAAAACGTCATAGTATAGTATGGCGTTTTTTTCGGCCAAAAAAAGTCATACTTTAGTATGACCTCAAAAAGTCCTAAAAAACGTCATAGTATAGTATGGCGTTTTTTTCGGCCAAAAAAAGTCATACTTTAGTATGACCTCAAAAAGTCATAAAAAACGTCATAGTATAGTATGGCGTTTTTTTCGGCCAAAAAAAGTCATACTTTAGTATGACCTCAAAAAGTCATAAAAAACGTCATAGTATAGTATGGCGTTTTTTTCGGGCCAAAAAAGTCAAATTTTTTTTTGGCCTCAAAAAGTCATAAAAAACGTCATAGTATAGTATGGCGTTTTTTTCGGCCAAAAAAAGTTATACTTTAGTATGACCTCAAAATGTCATAAAAAACGTCATAGTATAGTATGGCGTTTTCTTCGGCCAAAAAAAGTCATACTTTAGTATGACCTCAAAAAGTCCTAAAAAACGTCATAGTATAGTATGGCGTTTTTTTCGGCCAAAAAAAGTCATACTTTAGTATGACCTCAAAAAGTCCTAAAAAACGTCATAGTATAGTATGGCGTTTTTTTCGGGCCAAAAAAGTCAAATTTTTTTTGGGCCTCAAAAAGTCATAAAAAACGTCATAGTATAGTATGGCGTTTTTTTCGGGCCAAAAAAGTCAAATTTTTTTTTGGCCTCAAAAAGTCATAAAAAACGTCATAGTATAGTATGGCGTTTTTTTCGGGCCAAAAAAGTCAAATTTTTTTTGGGCCTCAAAAAGTCATAAAAAACGTCATAGTATAGTATGGCGTTTTTTTCGGCCAAAAAAAGTCATACTTTAGTATGACCTCAAAAAGTCATAAAAAACGTCATAGTATAGTATGGCGTTTTTTTCGGCCAAAAAAAGTCATACTTTAGTATGACCTCAAAAAGTCATAAAAAACGTCATAGTATAGTATGGCGTTTTTTTCGGCCAAAAAAAGTCATACTTTAGTATGACCTCAAAAAGTCATAAAAAACGTCATAGTATAGTATGGCGTTTTTTTCGGGCCAAAAAAGTCAAATTTTTTTTGGGCCTCAAAAAGTCATAAAAAACGTCATAGTATAGTATGGCGTTTTTTTCGGGCCAAAAAAGTCAAATTTTTTTTTGGCCTCAAAAAGTCATAAAAAACGTCATAGTATAGTATGGCGTTTTTTTGGGCCAAAAAAAGTCATACTTTAGTATGACCTCAAAAAGTCATAAAAAACGTCATAGTATAGTATGGCGTTTTTTTCGGGCCAAAAAAGTCAAATTTTTTTTGGGCCTCAAAAAGTCATAAAAAACGTCATAGTATAGTATGCCGTTTTTTTCGGGCCAAAAAAGTCAAATTTTTTTTTGGTCTCAAAAAGTCATAAAAAACGTCATAGTATAGTATTGCGTTTTTTTCGGGCCAAAAAAGTCAAAAAATTTTTTGGGCCTCAAAAAGTCCTAAAAAACGTCATAGTATAGTATGGCGTTTTTTTCGGGCCAAAAAAGTCAAATTTTTTTTGGGCCTCAAAAAGTCATAAAAAACGTCATAGTATAGTATGCCGTTTTTTTCGGGCCAAAAAAGTCAAATTTTTTTTGGGCCTCAAAAAGTCATAAAAAACGTCATAGTATAGTATGGCGTTTTTTTCGGGCCAAAAAAGTCAAAATTTTTTTTGGCCTCAAAAAGTCATAAAAAACGTCATAGTATAGTACGGCGTTTTTTTCGGGCCAAAAAAGTCAAAAATTTTTTTGGTCTCAAAAAGTCATAAAAAACGTCATAGTATAGTATGGCGTTTTTTTCGGCCAAAAAAAGTCATACTTTAGTATGACCTCAAAATGTCATAAAAAACGTCATAGTATAGTATGCCGTTTTTTTTTCGGCCAAAAAAAGTCATACTTTAGTATGACCTCAAAAAGTCATAAAAAACGTCATAGTATAGTATGGCGTTTTTTTCGGCCAAAAAAAGTCATACTTTAGTATGACCTCAAAAAGTCATAAAAAACGTCATAGTATAGTATGGCGTTTTTTTCGGCCAAAAAAAGTCATACTTTAGTATGACCTCAAAAAGTCATAAAAAACGTCATAGTATAGTATGGCGTTTTTTTCGGGCCAAAAAAGTCAAAATTTTTTTTGGCCTCAAAAAGTCATAAAAAACGTCATAGTATAGTATGGCGTTTTTTTCGGGCCAAAAAAGTCAAATTTTTTTTGGGCCTCAAAAAGTCATAAAAAACGTCATAGTATAGTATGGCGTTTTTTTCGGGCCAAAAAAGTCAAAATTTTTTTTGGCCTCAAAAAGTCATAAAAAACGTCATAGTATAGTATGGCGTTTTTTTCGGGCCAAAAAAGTCAAAATTTTTTTTGGTCTCAAAAAGTCATAAAAAACGTCATAGTATAGTATGGCGTTTTTTTCGGGCCAAAAAAGTCAAATTTTTTTTGGGCCTCAAAAAGTCATAAAAAACGTCATAGTATAGTATGGCGTTTTTTTCGGCCAAAAAAAGTCATACTTTAGTATGACCTCAAAAGGTCATAAAAAACGTCATAGTATAGTATGGCGTTTTTTTCGGCCAAAAAAAGTCATACTTTAGTATGACCTCAAAAAGTCATAAAAAACGTCATAGTATAGTATGGCGTTTTTTTCGGGCCAAAAAAGTCAAATTTTTTTTGGGCCTCAAAAAGTCATAAAAAACGTCATAGTATAGTATGGCGTTTTTTTCGGGCCAAAAAAGTCAAATTTTTTTTGGGCCTCAAAAAGTCATAAAAAACGTCATAGTATAGTATGGCGTTTTTTTCGGGCCAAAAAAGTCCAATTTTTTTTGGGCCTCAAAAAGTCATAAAAAACGTCATAGTATAGTATGGCGTTTTTTTCGGGCCAAAAAAGTCAAATTTTTTTTGGGCCTCAAAAAGTCATAAAAAACGTCATAGTATAGTATGGCGTTTTTTTGGGCCAAAAAAAGTCATACTTTAGTATGACCTCAAAAAGTCATAAAAAACGTCATAGTATAGTATGGCGTTTTTTTCGGGCCAAAAAAAGTCATACTTTAGTATGACCTCAAAAAGTCCTAAAAAACGTCATAGTATAGTATGGCGTTTTTTTCGGGCCAAAAAAGTCAAATTTTTTTTTGGTCTCAAAAAGTCATAAAAAACGTCATAGTATAGTATGCCGTTTTTTTCGGGCCAAAAAAGTCAAAATTTTTTTTGGCCTCAAAAAGTCATAAAAAACGTCATAGTATAGTATGGCGTTTTTTTCGGGCCAAAAAAGTCAAATTTTTTTTGGGCCTCAAAAAGTCATAAAAAACGTCATAGTATAGTATGGCGTTTTTTTCGGCCAAAAAAAGTCATACTTTAGTATGACCTCAAAAAGTCATAAAAAACGTCATAGTATAGTATGCCGTTTTTTTCGGCCAAAAAAAGTCATACTTTAGTATGACCTCAAAAAGTCATAAAAAACGTCATAGTATAGTATGCCGTTTTTTTCGGCCAAAAAAAGTCATACTTTAGTATGACCTCAAAAAGTCATAAAAAACGTCATAGTATAGTATGGCGTTTTTTTCGGCCAAAAAAAGTCATACTTTAGTATGACCTCAAAAAGTCATAAAAAACGTCATAGTATAGTATGGCGTTTTTTTCGGGCCAAAAAAGTCAAATTTTTTTTGGGCCTCAAAAAGTCATAAAAAACGTCATAGTATAGTATGGCGTTTTTTTCGGGCCAAAAAAGTCCAATTTTTTTTGGGCCTCAAAAAGTCATAAAAAACGTCATAGTATAGTATGGCGTTTTTTTGGGCCAAAAAAAGTCATACTTTAGTATGACCTCAAAAAATCATAAAAAACGTCATAGTATAGTATGGCGTTTTTTTCGGGCCAAAAAAGTCAAATTTTTTTTGGGCCTCAAAAAGTCATAAAAAACGTCATAGTATAGTATGGCGTTTTTTTCGGGCCAAAAAAGTCAATTTTTTTTTGGGCCTCAAAAAGTCATAAAAAACGTCATAGTATAGTATGGCGTTTTTTTCGGGCCAAAAAAGTCAAATTTTTTTTGGGCCTCAAAAAGTCATAAAAAACGTCATAGTATAGTATGGCGTTTTTTTCGGGCCAAAAAAGTCAAATTTTTTTTGGGCCTCAAAAAGTCATAAAAAACGTCATAGTATAGTATGGCGTTTTTTTCGGGCCAAAAAAGTCAATTTTTTTTTGGGCCTCAAAAAGTCATAAAAAACGTCATAGTATAGTATGCCGTTTTTTTCGGGCCAAAAAAGTCAAATTTTTTTTGGGCCTCAAAAAGTCATAAAAAACGTCATAGTATAGTATGGCGTTTTTTTCGGGCCAAAAAAGTCAAATTTTTTTTGGGCCTCAAAAAGTCATAAAAAACGTCATAGTATAGTATGCCGTTTTTTTCGGGCCAAAAAAGTCAAATTTTTTTTGGGCCTCAAAAAGTCATAAAAAACGTCATAGTATAGTATGGCGTTTTTTTCGGGCCAAAAAAGTCAAATTTTTTTTTGGCCTCAAAAAGTCATAAAAAACGTCATAGTATAGTACGGCGTTTTTTTCGGGCCAAAAAAGTCAAAAATTTTTTTGGTCTCAAAAAGTCATAAAAAACGTCATAGTATAGTATGGCGTTTTTTTCGGCCAAAAAAAGTCATACTTTAGTATGACCTCAAAATGTCATAAAAAAGTCATAGTATAGTATGCCGTTTTTTTTTCGGCCAAAAAAAGTCATACTTTAGTATGACCTCAAAAAGTCATAAAAAACGTCATAGTATAGTATGGCGTTTTTTTCGGCCAAAAAAAGTCATACTTTAGTATGACCTCAAAAAGTCATAAAAAACGTCATAGTATAGTATGGCGTTTTTTTCGGCCAAAAAAAGTCATACTTTAGTATGACCTCAAAAAGTCATAAAAAACGTCATAGTATAGTATGCCGTTTTTTTCGGGCCAAAAAAGTCAAAATTTTTTTTGGCCTCAAAAAGTCATAAAAAACGTCATAGTATAGTATGGCGTTTTTTTCGGGCCAAAAAAGTCAAATTTTTTTTGGGCCTCAAAAAGTCATAAAAAACGTCATAGTATAGTATGGCGTTTTTTTCGGCCAAAAAAAGTCATACTTTAGTATGACCTCAAAAAGTCATAAAAAACGTCATAGTATAGTATGCCGTTTTTTTCGGCCAAAAAAAGTCATACTTTAGTATGACCTCAAAAAGTCATAAAAAACGTCATAGTATAGTATGGCGTTTTTTTGGGCCAAAAAAAGTCATACTTTAGTATGACCTCAAAAAGTCATAAAAAACGTCATAGTATAGTATGGCGTTTTTTTCGGGCCAAAAAAGTCAAATTTTTTTTGGGCCTCAAAAAGTCATAAAAAACGTCATAGTATAGTATGGTGTTTTTTTCGGGCCAAAAAAGTCAAATTTTTTTTTGGTCTCAAAAAGTCATAAAAAACGTCATAGTATAGTATTGCGTTTTTTTCGGGCCAAAAAAGTCAAAAAATTTTTTGGGCCTCAAAAAGTCCTAAAAAACGTCATAGTATAGTATGGCGTTTTTTTCGGGCCAAAAAAGTCAAATTTTTTTTGGGCCTCAAAAAGTCATAAAAAACGTCATAGTATAGTATGCCGTTTTTTTCGGGCCAAAAAAGTCAAATTTTTTTTGGGCCTCAAAAAGTCATAAAAAACGTCATAGTATAGTATGGCGTTTTTTTCGGGCCAAAAAAGTCAAAAATTTTTTTGGTCTCAAAAAGTCATAAAAAACGTCATAGTATAGTATGGCGTTTTTTTCGGCCAAAAAAAGTCATACTTTAGTATGACCTCAAAATGTCATAAAAAACGTCATAGTATAGTATGCCGTTTTTTTTTCGGCCAAAAAAAGTCATACTTTAGTATGACCTCAAAAAGTCATAAAAAACGTCATAGTATAGTATGGCGTTTTTTTCGGGCCAAAAAAGTCAAAATTTTTTTTGGCCTCAAAAAGTCATAAAAAACATCATAGTATAGTATGGCGTTTTTTTCGGGCCAAAAAAGTCAAATTTTTTTTGGGCCTCAAAAAGTCATAAAAAACGTCATAGTATAGTATGGCGTTTTTTTCGGGCCAAAAAAGTCAAATTTTTTTTGGGCCTCAAAAAGTCATAAAAAACGTCATAGTATAGTATGGCGTTTTTTTCGGGCCAAAAAAGTCAAAATTTTTTTTGGCCTCAAAAAGTCATAAAAAACGTCATAGTATAGTATGGCGTTTTTTTCGGGCCAAAAAAGTCAAAATTTTTTTTGGTCTCAAAAAGTCATAAAAAACGTCATAGTATAGTATGGCGTTTTTTTCGGGCCAAAAAAGTCAAATTTTTTTTGGGCCTCAAAAAGTCATAAAAAACGTCATAGTATAGTATGGCGTTTTTTTCGGCCAAAAAAAGTCATACTTTAGTATGACCTCAAAAGGTCATAAAAAACGTCATAGTATAGTATGGCGTTTTTTTCGGGCCAAAAAAGTCAAATTTTTTTTTGGCCTCAAAAAGTCATAAAAAACGTCATAGTATAGTATGGCGTTTTTTTGGGCCAAAAAAAGTCATACTTTAGTATGACCTCAAAAAGTCATAAAAAACGTCATAGTATAGTATGGCGTTTTTTTCGGGCCAAAAAAGTCAAATTTTTTTTGGGCCTCAAAAAGTCATAAAAAACGTCATAGTATAGTATGCCGTTTTTTTCGGGCCAAAAAAGTCAAATTTTTTTTTGGTCTCAAAAAGTCATAAAAAACGTCATAGTATAGTATTGCGTTTTTTTCGGGCCAAAAAAGTCAAAAAATTTTTTGGGCCTCAAAAAGTCCTAAAAAACGTCATAGTATAGTATGGCGTTTTTTTCGGGCCAAAAAAGTCAAATTTTTTTTGGGCCTCAAAAAGTCATAAAAAACGTCATAGTATAGTATGCCGTTTTTTTCGGGCCAAAAAAGTCAAATTTTTTTTGGGCCTCAAAAAGTCATAAAAAACGTCATAGTATAGTATGGCGTTTTTTTCGGGCCAAAAAAGTCAAAATTTTTTTTGGCCTCAAAAAGTCATAAAAAACGTCATAGTATAGTACGGCGTTTTTTTCGGGCCAAAAAAGTCAAAAATTTTTTTGGTCTCAAAAAGTCATAAAAAACGTCATAGTATAGTATGGCGTTTTTTTCGGCCAAAAAAAGTCATACTTTAGTATGACCTCAAAATGTCATAAAAAACGTCATAGTATAGTATGCCGTTTTTTTTTCGGCCAAAAAAAGTCATACTTTAGTATGACCTCAAAAAGTCATAAAAAACGTCATAGTATAGTATGGCGTTTTTTTCGGGCCAAAAAAGTCAAATTTTTTTTGGGCCTCAAAAAGTCATAAAAAACGTCATAGTATAGTATGGCGTTTTTTTCGGGCCAAAAAAGTCAAATTTTTTTTGGGCCTCAAAAAGTCATAAAAAACGTCATAGTATAGTATGGCGTTTTTTTCGGGCCAAAAAAGTCCAATTTTTTTTGGGCCTCAAAAAGTCATAAAAAACGTCATAGTATAGTATGGCGTTTTTTTCGGGCCAAAAAAGTCAAATTTTTTTTGGGCCTCAAAAAGTCATAAAAAACGTCATAGTATAGTATGGCGTTTTTTTGGGCCAAAAAAAGTCATACTTTAGTATGACCTCAAAAAGTCATAAAAAACGTCATAGTATAGTATGGCGGTTTTTTCGGGCCAAAAAAAGTCATACTTTAGTATGACCTCAAAAAGTCCTAAAAAACGTCATAGTATAGTATGGCGTTTTTTTCAGGCCAAAAAAGTCAAATTTTTTTTTGGTCTCAAAAAGTCATAAAAAACGTCATAGTATAGTATGCCGTTTTTTTCGGGCCAAAAAAGTCAAATTTTTTTTGGGCCTCAAAAAGTCATAAAAAACGTCATAGTATAGTATGGCGTTTTTTTGGGCCAAAAAAAGTCATACTTTAGTATGACCTCAAAAAGTCATAAAAAACGTCATAGTATAGTATGGCGTTTTTTTCGGCCAAAAAAAGTCATACTTTAGTATGACCTCAAAAAGTCATAAAAAACGTCATAGTATAGTATGCCGTTTTTTTCGGCCAAAAAAAGTCATACTTTAGTATGACCTCAAAAAGTCATAAAAAACGTCATAGTATAGTATGCCGTTTTTTTCGGCCAAAAAAAGTCATACTTTAGTATGACCTCAAAAAGTCATAAAAAACGTCATAGTATAGTATGGCGTTTTTTTGGGCCAAAAAAAGTCATACTTTAGTATGACCTCAAAAAGTCATAAAAAACGTCATAGTATAGTATGGCGTTTTTTTCGGGCCAAAAAAAGTCATACTTTAGTATGACCTCAAAAAGTCCTAAAAAACGTCATAGTATAGTATGGCGTTTTTTTCGGGCCAAAAAAGTCAAATTTTTTTTGGGCCTCAAAAAGTCATAAAAAACGTCATAGTATAGTATGGCGTTTTTTTCGGGCCAAAAAAGTCAAATTTTTTTTTGGCCTCAAAAAGTCATAAAAAACGTCATAGTATAGTATGGCGTTTTTTTCGGGCCAAAAAAGTCAAATTTTTTTTTGGTCTCAAAAAGTCATAAAAAACGTCATAGTATAGTATGGCGTTTTTTTTCGGGCCAAAAAAGTCAAATTTTTTTTTGGCCTCAAAAAGTCATAAAAAACGTCATAGTATAGTATGGCGTTTTTTTCGGGCCAAAAAAGTCAAAAAATTTTTTGGTCTCAAAAAGTCATAAAAAACGTCATAGTATAGTATGGCGTTTTTTTCGGCCAAAAAAAGTCATACTTTAGTATGACCTCAAAAGGTCATAAAAAACGTCATAGTATAGTATGGCGTTTTTTTTGGCCAAAAAAAGTCATACTTTAGTATGACCTCAAAAAGTCATAAAAAACGTCATAGTATAGTATGCCGTTTTTTTCGGGCCAAAAAAGTCAAAATTTTTTTTGGCCTCAAAAAGTCATAAAAAACGTCATAGTATAGTATGGCGTTTTTTTCGGGCCAAAAAAGTCAAATTTTTTTTGGGCCTCAAAAAGTCATAAAAAACGTCATAGTATAGTATGGCGTTTTTTTCGGCCAAAAAAAGTCATACTTTAGTATGACCTCAAAAAGTCATAAAAAACGTCATAGTATAGTATGGCGTTTTTTTCGGGCCAAAAAAGTCAAATTTTTTTTGGGCCTCAAAAAGTCATAAAAAACGTCATAGTATAGTATGGCGTTTTTTTCGGGCCAAAAAAGTCAAATTTTTTTTTGGCCTCAAAAAGTCATAAAAAACGTCATAGTATAGTATGGCTTTTTTTTTCGGGCCAAAAAAGTCAAATTTTTTTTTGGCCTCAAAAAGTCATAAAAAACGTCATAGTATAGTATGGAGTTTTTTTCGGCCAAAAAAAGTCATACTTTAGTATGACCTCAAAATGTCATAAAAAACGTCATAGTATAGTATGGCGTTTTTTTCGGGCCAAAAAAGTCAAATTTTTTTTGGGCCTCAAAAAGTCATAAAAAACGTCATAGTATAGTATGGCGTTTTTTTCGGGCCAAAAAAGTCAAATTTTTTTTGGGCCTCAAAAAGTCATAAAAAACGTCATAGTATAGTATGGCGTTTTTTTGGGCCAAAAAAAGTCATACTTTAGTATGACCTCAAAAAGTCATAAAAAACGTCATAGTATAGTATGGCGGTTTTTTCGGGCCAAAAAAAGTCATACTTTAGTATGACCTCAAAAAGTCCTAAAAAACGTCATAGTATAGTATGGCGTTTTTTTCAGGCCAAAAAAGTCAAATTTTTTTTTGGTCTCAAAAAGTCATAAAAAACGTCATAGTATAGTATGCCGTTTTTTTCGGGCCAAAAAAGTCAAATTTTTTTTGGGCCTCAAAAAGTCATAAAAAACGTCATAGTATAGTATGGCGTTTTTTTGGGCCAAAAAAAGTCATACTTTAGTATGACCTCAAAAAGTCATAAAAAACGTCATAGTATAGTATGGCGTTTTTTTCGGCCAAAAAAAGTCATACTTTAGTATGACCTCAAAAAGTCATAAAAAACGTCATAGTATAGTATGCCGTTTTTTTCGGCCAAAAAAAGTCATACTTTAGTATGACCTCAAAAAGTCATAAAAAACGTCATAGTATAGTATGCCGTTTTTTTCGGCCAAAAAAAGTCATACTTTAGTATGACCTCAAAAAGTCATAAAAAACGTCATAGTATAGTATGGCGTTTTTTTCGGCCAAAAAAAGTCATACTTTAGTATGACCTCAAAAAGTCATAAAAAACGTCATAGTATAGTATGGCGTTTTTTTCGGGCCAAAAAAGTCAAATTTTTTTTGGGCCTCAAAAAGTCATAAAAAACGTCATAGTATAGTATGGCGTTTTTTTGGGCCAAAAAAAGTCATACTTTAGTATGACCTCAAAAAGTCATAAAAAACGTCATAGTATAGTATGGCGTTTTTTTCGGGCCAAAAAAGTCAAATTTTTTTTGGGCCTCAAAAAGTCATAAAAAACGTCATAGTATAGTATGGCGTTTTTTTCGGGCCAAAAAAGTCAATTTTTTTTGGGCCTCAAAAAGTCATAAAAAACGTCATAGTATAGTATGGCGTTTTTTTCGGGCCAAAAAAGTCAAATTTTTTTTGGGCCTCAAAAAGTCATAAAAAACGTCATAGTATAGTATGGCGTTTTTTTCGGGCCAAAAAAGTCAACTTTTTTTTTGGCCTCAAAAAGTCATAAAAAACGTCATAGTATAGTATGGCGTTTTTTTGGGCCAAAAAAAGTCATACTTTAGTATGACCTCAAAAAGTCATAAAAAACGTCATAGTATAGTATGGCGTTTTTTTCGGGCCAAAAAAGTCAAATTTTTTTTGGGCCTCAAAAAGTCATAAAAAACGTCATAGTATAGTATGGCGTTTTTTTCGGGCCAAAAAAGTCAATTTTTTTTTGGGCCTCAAAAAGTCATAAAAAACGTCATAGTATAGTATGCCGTTTTTTTCGGGCCAAAAAAGTCAAATTTTTTTTGGGCCTCAAAAAGTCATAAAAAACGTCATAGTATAGTATGGCGTTTTTTTCGGCCAAAAAAAGTCATACTTTAGTATGACCTCAAAAGGTCATAAAAAACGTCATAGTATAGTATGGCGTTTTTTTCGGCCAAAAAAAGTCATACTTTAGTATGACCTCAAAAAGTCATAAAAAACGTCATAGTATAGTATGGCGTTTTTTTCGGGCCAAAAAAGTCAAAAATTTTTTTGGCCTCAAAAAGTCATAAAAAACGTCATAGTATAGTATGGCGTTTTTTTCGGGCCAAAAAAGTCAAATTTTTTTTGGGCCTCAAAAAGTCATAAAAAACGTCATAGTATAGTATGGCGTTTTTTTCGGCCAAAAAAAGTCATACTTTAGTATGACCTCAAAAAGTCATAAAAAACGTCATAGTATAGTATGCCGTTTTTTTCGGCCAAAAAAAGTCATACTTTAGTATGACCTCAAAAAGTCATAAAAAATGTCATAGTATAGTATGGCGTTTTTTTCGGCCAAAAAAAGTCATACTTTAATATGACCTCAAAAAGTCATAAAAAACGTCATAGTATAGTATGGCGTTTTTTTCGGGCCAAAAAAGTCAAATTTTTTTTGGGCCTCAAAAAGTCATAAAAAACGTCATAGTATAGTATGGCGTTTTTTTCGGGCCAAAAAAGTCCAATTTTTTTTGGGCCTCAAAAAGTCATAAAAAACGTCATAGTATAGTATGGCGTTTTTTTCGGGCCAAAAAAGTCAAAATTTTTTTTGGGCCTCAAAAAGTCATAAAAAACGTCATAGTATAGTATGGCGTTTTTTTCGGCCAAAAAAGTCAAATTTTTTTTGGGCCTCAAAAAGTCATAAAAAACGTCATAGTATAGTATGGCGTTTTTTTCGGCCAAAAAAAGTCATACTTTAGTATGACCTCAAAATGTCATAAAAAACGTCATAGTATAGTATGGCGTTTTTTTCGGCCAAAAAAAGTCATACTTTAGTATGACCTCAAAAAGTCATAAAAAACGTCATAGTATAGTATGGCGTTTTTTTCGGGCCAAAAAAGTCAAAAAATTTTTTGGCCTCAAAAAGTCATAAAAAACGTCATAGTATAGTATGGCGTTTTTTTTCGGCCAAAAAAAGTCATACTTTAGTATGACCTCAAAAAGTCATAAAAAACGTCATAGTATAGTATGGCGTTTTTTTTCGGCCAAAAAAAGTCATACTTTAGTATGACCTCAAAAAGTCATAAAAAACGTCATAGTATAGTATGGCGTTTTTTTCGGCCAAAAAAAGTCATACTTTAGTATGACCTCAAAAAGTCATAAAAAACGTCATAGTATAGTATGGCGTTTTTTTCGGGCCAAAAAAGTCAATTTTTTTTTGGGCCTCAAAAAGTCATAAAAAACGTCATAGTATAGTATGCCGTTTTTTTCGGGCCAAAAAAGTCAAATTTTTTTTGGCCTCAAAAAGTCATAAAAAACGTCATAGTATAGTATGGCGTTTTTTTGGGCCAAAAAAAGTCATACTTTAGTATGACCTCAAAAAGTCATAAAAAACGTCATAGTATAGTATGGCGTTTTTTTCGGGCCAAAAAAGTCAAATTTTTTTTGGGCCTCAAAAAGTCATAAAAAACGTCATAGTATAGTATGGCGTTTTTTTCGGGCCAAAAAAGTCAATTTTTTTTTGGGCCTCAAAAAGTCATAAAAAACGTCATAGTATAGTATGGCGTTTTTTTGGGCCAAAAAAAGTCATACTTTAGTATGACCTCAAAAAGTCATAAAAAACGTCATAGTATAGTATGGCGTTTTTTTCGGGCCAAAAAAAGTCATACTTTAGTATGACCTCAAAAAGTCCTAAAAAACGTCATAGTATAGTATGGCGTTTTTTTCGGGCCAAAAAAGTCAAATTTTTTTTGGGCCTCAAAAAGTCATAAAAAACGTCATAGTATAGTATGGCGTTTTTTTCGGGCCAAAAAAGTCAAATTTTTTTTTGGCCTCAAAAAGTCATAAAAAACGTCATAGTATAGTATGGCGTTTTTTTCGGGCCAAAAAAGTCAAATTTTTTTTTGGTCTCAAAAAGTCATAAAAAACGTCATAGTATAGTATGGCGTTTTTTTCGGGCCAAAAAAGTCAAATTTTTTTTTGGCCTCAAAAAGTCATAAAAAACGTCATAGTATAGTATGGCGTTTTTTTCGGGCCAAAAAAGTCAAAAAATTTTTTGGTCTCAAAAAGTCATAAAAAACGTCATAGTATAGTATGGCGTTTTTTTCGGCCAAAAAAAGTCATACTTTAGTATGACCTCAAAAGGTCATAAAAAACGTCATAGTATAGTATGGCGTTTTTTTTGGCCAAAAAAAGTCATACTTTAGTATGACCTCAAAAAGTCATAAAAAACGTCATAGTATAGTATGCCGTTTTTTTCGGGCCAAAAAAGTCAAAATTTTTTTTGGCCTCAAAAAGTCATAAAAAACGTCATAGTATAGTATGGCGTTTTTTTCGGGCCAAAAAAGTCAAATTTTTTTTGGGCCTCAAAAAGTCATAAAAAACGTCATAGTATAGTATGGCGTTTTTTTCGGCCAAAAAAAGTCATACTTTAGTATGACCTCAAAAAGTCATAAAAAACGTCATAGTATAGTATGGCGTTTTTTTCGGGCCAAAAAAGTCAAATTTTTTTTGGGCCTCAAAAAGTCATAAAAAACGTCATAGTATAGTATGGCGTTTTTTTCGGGCCAAAAAAGTCAAATTTTTTTTTGGCCTCAAAAAGTCATAAAAAACGTCATAGTATAGTATGGCTTTTTTTTTCGGGCCAAAAAAGTCAAATTTTTTTTTGGCCTCAAAAAGTCATAAAAAACGTCATAGTATAGTATGGAGTTTTTTTTCGGCCAAAAAAAGTCATACTTTAGTATGACCTCAAAATGTCATAAAAAACGTCATAGTATAGTATGGCGTTTTTTTCGGGCCAAAAAAGTCAAATTTTTTTTGGGCCTCAAAAAGTCATAAAAAACGTCATAGTATAGTATGGCGTTTTTTTCGGCCAAAAAAAGTCATACTTTAGTATGACCTCAAAAAGTCATAAAAAACGTCATAGTATAGTATGGCGTTTTTTTCGGGCCAAAAAAGTCAAATTTTTTTTGGGCCTCAAAAAGTCATAAAAAACGTCATAGTATAGTATGCCGTTTTTTTCGGGCCAAAAAAGTCAAATTTTTTTTGGGCCTCAAAAAGTCATAAAAAACATCATAGTATAGTATGGCGTTTTTTTCGGCCAAAAAAAGTCATACTTTAGTATGACCTCAAAAAGTCCTAAAAAACGTCATAGTATAGTATGGCGTTTTTTTCGGCCAAAAAAAGTCATACTTTAGTATGACCTCAAAAAGTCATAAAAAACGTCATAGTATAGTATGGCGTTTTTTTCGGCCAAAAAAAGTCATACTTTAGTATGACCTCAAAAAGTCATAAAAAACGTCATAGTATAGTATGGCGTTTTTTTCGGGCCAAAAAAGTCAAATTTTTTTTTGGCCTCAAAAAGTCATAAAAAACGTCATAGTATAGTATGGCGTTTTTTTCGGCCAAAAAAAGTTATACTTTAGTATGACCTCAAAATGTCATAAAAAACGTCATAGTATAGTATGGCGTTTTCTTCGGCCAAAAAAAGTCATACTTTAGTATGACCTCAAAAAGTCCTAAAAAACGTCATAGTATAGTATGGCGTTTTTTTCGGCCAAAAAAAGTCATACTTTAGTATGACCTCAAAAAGTCCTAAAAAACGTCATAGTATAGTATGGCGTTTTTTTCGGGCCAAAAAAGTCAAATTTTTTTTGGGCCTCAAAAAGTCATAAAAAACGTCATAGTATAGTATGGCGTTTTTTTCGGGCCAAAAAAGTCAAATTTTTTTTTGGCCTCAAAAAGTCATAAAAAACGTCATAGTATAGTATGGCGTTTTTTTCGGGCCAAAAAAGTCAAATTTTTTTTGGGCCTCAAAAAGTCATAAAAAACGTCATAGTATAGTATGGCGTTTTTTTCGGCCAAAAAAAGTCATACTTTAGTATGACCTCAAAAAGTCATAAAAAACGTCATAGTATAGTATGGCGTTTTTTTCGGCCAAAAAAAGTCATACTTTAGTATGACCTCAAAAAGTCATAAAAAACGTCATAGTATAGTATGGCGTTTTTTTCGGCCAAAAAAAGTCATACTTTAGTATGACCTCAAAAAGTCATAAAAAACGTCATAGTATAGTATGGCGTTTTTTTCGGGCCAAAAAAGTCAAATTTTTTTTGGGCCTCAAAAAGTCATAAAAAACGTCATAGTATAGTATGGCGTTTTTTTCGGGCCAAAAAAGTCAAATTTTTTTTTGGCCTCAAAAAGTCATAAAAAACGTCATAGTATAGTATGGCGTTTTTTTGGGCCAAAAAAAGTCATACTTTAGTATGACCTCAAAAAGTCATAAAAAACGTCATAGTATAGTATGGCGTTTTTTTCGGGCCAAAAAAGTCAAATTTTTTTTGGGCCTCAAAAAGTCATAAAAAACGTCATAGTATAGTATGCCGTTTTTTTCGGGCCAAAAAAGTCAAATTTTTTTTTGGTCTCAAAAAGTCATAAAAAACGTCATAGTATAGTATTGCGTTTTTTTCGGGCCAAAAAAGTCAAAAAAATTTTTGGGCCTCAAAAAGTCCTAAAAAACGTCATAGTATAGTATGGCGTTTTTTTCGGGCCAAAAAAGTCAAAATTTTTTTTGGGCCTCAAAAAGTCATAAAAAACGTCATAGTATAGTATGGCGTTTTTTTCGGGCCAAAAAAGTCAAAATTTTTTTTGGCCTCAAAAAGTCATAAAAAACGTCATAGTATAGTACGGCGTTTTTTTCGGGCCAAAAAAGTCAAAAATTTTTTTGGTCTCAAAAAGTCATAAAAAACGTCATAGTATAGTATGGCGTTTTTTTCGGCCAAAAAAAGTCATACTTTAGTATGAACCTCAAAATGTCATAAAAAACGTCATAGTATAGTATGCCGTTTTTTTTTCGGCCAAAAAAAGTCATACTTTAGTATGACCTCAAAAAGTCATAAAAAACGTCATAGTATAGTATGGCGTTTTTTTCGGCCAAAAAAAGTCATACTTTAGTATGACCTCAAAAAGTCATAAAAAACGTCATAGTATAGTATGGCGTTTTTTTCGGCCAAAAAAAGTCATACTTTAGTATGACCTCAAAAAGTCATAAAAAACGTCATAGTATAGTATGGCGTTTTTTTCGGGCCAAAAAAGTCAAAATTTTTTTTGGCCTCAAAAAGTCATAAAAAACGTCATAGTATAGTATGGCGTTTTTTTCGGGCCAAAAAAGTCAAATTTTTTTTGGGCCTCAAAAAGTCATAAAAAACGTCATAGTATAGTATGGCGTTTTTTTCGGGCCAAAAAAGTCAAAATTTTTTTTGGCCTCAAAAAGTCATAAAAAACGTCATAGTATAGTATGGCGTTTTTTTCGGGCCAAAAAAGTCAAATTTTTTTTTGGCCTCAAAAAGTCATAAAAAACGTCATAGTATAGTATGGCGTTTTTTTCGGGCCAAAAAAGTCAAATTTTTTTTGGGCCTCAAAAAGTCATAAAAAACGTCATAGTATAGTATGGCGTTTTTTTCGGCCAAAAAAAGTCATACTTTAGTATGACCTCAAAAAGTCATAAAAAACGTCATAGTATAGTATGCCGTTTTTTTCGGCCAAAAAAAGTCATACTTTAGTATGACCTCAAAAAGTCATAAAAAACGTCATAGTATAGTATGCCGTTTTTTTCGGCCAAAAAAAGTCATACTTTAGTATGACCTCAAAAAGTCATAAAAAACGTCATAGTATAGTATGCCGTTTTTTTCGGCCAAAAAAAGTCATACTTTAGTATGACCTCAAAAAGTCATAAAAAACGTCATAGTATAGTATGGCGTTTTTTTCGGGCCAAAAAAGTCAAATTTTTTTTTGGCCTCAAAAAGTCATAAAAAACGTCATAGTATAGTATGGCGTTTTTTTCGGGCCAAAAAAGTCAAATTTTTTTTGGGCCTCAAAAAGTCATAAAAGACGTCATAGTATAGTATGGCGTTTTTTTCGGGCCAAAAAAGTCAAATTTTTTTTTGGCCTCAAAAAGTCATAAAAAACGTCATAGTATAGTATGCCGTTTTTTTTCGGGCCAAAAAAGTCAAATTTTTTTTGGGCCTCAAAAAGTCATAAAAAACGTCATAGTATAGTATGGCGTTTTTTTCGGGCCAAAAAAGTCCAATTTTTTTTGGGCCTCAAAAAGTCATAAAAAACGTCATAGTATAGTATGGCGTTTTTTTTCGGGCCAAAAAAGTCAAATTTTTTTTGGGCCTCAAAAAGTCATAAAAAACGTCATAGTATAGTATGGCGTTTTTTTCGGGCCAAAAAAGTCAAATTTTTTTTTGGCCTCAAAAAGTCATAAAAAACGTCATAGTATAGTATGGCGTTTTTTTCGGGCCAAAAAAGTCACATTTTTTTTGGGCCTCAAAAAGTCATAAAAAACGTCATAGTATAGTATGGCGTTTTTTTCGGCCAAAAAAAGTCATACTTTAGTATGACCTCAAAAAGTCATAAAAAATGTCATAGTATAGTATGGCGTTTTTTTCGGCCAAAAAAAGTCATACTTTAGTATGACCTCAAAAAGTCATAAAAAACGTCATAGTATAGTATGGCGTTTTTTTCGGGCCAAAAAAGTCAAATTTTTTTTTGGCCTCAAAAAGTCATAAAAAACGTCATAGTATAGTATGGCGTTTTTTTCGGGCCAAAAAAGTCAAATTTTTTTTTGGCCTCAAAAAGTCATAAAAAACGTCATAGTATAGTATGGCGTTTTTTTCGGGCCAAAAAAGTCACATTTTTTTTGGGCCTCAAAAAGTCATAAAAAACGTCATAGTATAGTATGGCGTTTTTTTCGGCCAAAAAAAGTCATACTTTAGTATGACCTCAAAAAGTCATAAAAAATGTCATAGTATAGTATGGCGTTTTTTTCGGCCAAAAAAAGTCATACTTTAGTATGACCTCAAAAAGTCATAAAAAACGTCATAGTATAGTATGGCGTTTTTTTCGGGCCAAAAAAGTCAAATTTTTTTTTGGCCTCAAAAAGTCATAAAAAACGTCATAGTATAGTATGGCATTTTTTTGGGCCAAAAAAAGTCATACTTTAGTATGACCTCAAAAAGTCATAAAAAACGTCATAGTATAGTATGGCGTTTTTTTCGGGCCAAAAAAGTCAAATTTTTTTTGGGCCTCAAAAAGTCATAAAAAACGTCATAGTATAGTATGGCGTTTTTTTCGGGCCAAAAAAGTCAAATTTTTTTTTGGCCTCAAAAAGTCATAAAAAACGTCATAGTATAGTATGGCGTTTTTTTCGGGCCAAAAAAGTCAAATTTTTTTTGGGCCTCAAAAAGTCATAAAAAACGTCATAGTATAGTATGGCGTTTTTTTCGGCCAAAAAAAGTCATACTTTAGTATGACCTCAAAAAGTCATAAAAAATGTCATAGTATAGTATGGCGTTTTTTTCGGCCAAAAAAAGTCATACTTTAGTATGACCTCAAAAGGTCATAAAAAACGTCATAGTATAGTATGGCGTTTTTTTCGGACCAAAAAAGTCCAATTTTTTTTGGGCCTCAAAAAGTCATAAAAAACGTCATAGTATAGTATGGCGTTTTTTTCGGGCCAAAAAAGTCAAATTTTTTTTGGGCCTCAAGAAGTCATAAAAGACGTCATAGTATAGTATGGCGTTTTTTTCGGGCCAAAAAAGTCAAATTTTTTTTTGGCCTCAAAAAGTCATAAAAAACGTCATAGTATAGTATGGCGTTTTTTTCGGGCCAAAAAAGTCAAAATTTTTTTTGGTCTCAAAAAGTCATAAAAAACGTCATAGTATAGTATGGCGTTTTTTTCGGGCCAAAAAAGTCCAATTTTTTTTGGGCCTCAAAAAGTCATAAAAAACGTCATAGTATAGTATGGCGTTTTTTTCGGGCCAAAAAAGTCAAATTTTTTTTGGGCTTCAAAAAGTCATAAAAAACGTCATAGTATAGTATGGCGTTTTTTTCGGCCAAAAAAAGTCATACTTTAGTATGACCTCAAAAAGTCATAAAAAACGTCATAGTATAGTATGGCGTTTTTTTCGGGCCAAAAAAGTCAAATTTTTTTTTGGCCTCAAAAAGTCATAAAAAACGTCATAGTATAGTATGGGGTTTTTTTGGGCCAAAAAAAGTCATACTTTAGTATGACCTCAAAAAGTCATAAAAAACGTCATAGTATAGTATGGCGTTTTTTTTTGGGCCAAAAAAGTCCAATTTTTTTTGGGCCTCAAAAAGTCATAAAAAACGTCATAGTATAGTATGGCGTTTTTTTCGGGCCAAAAAAGTCAAATTTTTTTTGGGCCTCAAAAAGTCATAAAAAACGTCATAGTATAGTATGGCGTTTTTTTCGGCCAAAAAAAGTCATACTTTAGTATGACCTCAAAAAGTCATAAAAAACGTCATAGTATAGTATGGCGTTTTTTCGGCCAAAAAAAGTCATACTTTAGTATGACCTCAAAAAGTCATAAAAAACGTCATAGTATAGTATGGCGTTTTTTTCGGCCAAAAAAAGTCATACTTTAGTATGACCTCAAAAAGTCATAAAAAACGTCATAGTATAGTATGGCGTTTTTTTCGGCCAAAAAAAGTCATACTTTAGTATGACCTCAAAAAGTCATAAAAAACGTCATAGTATAGTATGGCGTTTTTTTCGGGCCAAAAAAGTCAAATTTTTTTTGGGCCTCAAAAAGTCATAAAAAACGTCATAGTATAGTATGGCGTTTTTTTCGGGCCAAAAAAGTCAAATTTTTTTTTGGCCTCAAAAAGTCATAAAAAACGTCATAGTATAGTATGGCGTTTTTTTCGGGCCAAAAAAGTCAAATTTTTTTTTGGTCTCAAAAAGTCATAAAAAACGTCATAGTATAGTATGGCGTTTTTTTCGGGCCAAAAAAGTCAAATTTTTTTTTGGCCTCAAAAAGTCATAAAAAACGTCATAGTATAGTATGGCGTTTTTTTCGGGCCAAAAAAGTCAAAAATTTTTTTGGTCTCAAAAAGTCATAAAAAACGTCATAGTATAGTATGCCGTTTTTTTCGGCCAAAAAAAGTCATACTTTAGTATGACCTCAAAAGGTCATAAAAAACGTCATAGTATAGTATGGCGTTTTTTTCGGCCAAAAAAAGTCATACTTTAGTATGACCTCAAAAAGTCATAAAAAACGTCATAGTATAGTATGCCGTTTTTTTCGGGCCAAAAAAGTCAAAAAATTTTTTGGCCTCAAAAAGTCATAAAAAACGTCATAGTATAGTATGGCGTTTTTTTCGGCCAAAAAAAGTCATACTTTAGTATGACCTCAAAAAGTCATAAAAAACGTCATAGTATAGTATGGCGTTTTTTTCGGGCCAAAAAAGTCAAAATTTTTTTTGGTCTCAAAAAGTCATAAAAAACGTCATAGTATAGTATGGCGTTTTTTTCGGGCCAAAAAAGTCAAATTTTTTTTGGGCCTCAAAAAGTCATAAAAAACGTCATAGTATAGTATGGCGTTTTTTTCGGCCAAAAAAAGTCATACTTTAGTATGACCTCAAAAGGTCATAAAAAACGTCATAGTATAGTATGGCGTTTTTTTGGGCCAAAAAAAGTCATACTTTAGTATGACCTCAAAAAGTCATAAAAAACGTCATAGTATAGTATGGCGTTTTTTTCGGCCAAAAAAAGTCATACTTTAGTATGACCTCAAAATGTCATAAAAAACGTCATAGTATAGTATGGCGTTTTTTTCGGCCAAAAAAAGTCATACTTTAGTATGACCTCAAAAAGTCATAAAAAATGTCATAGTATAGTATGGCGTTTTTTTCGGCCAAAAAAAGTCATACTTTAATATGACCTCAAAAAGTCATAAAAAACGTCATAGTATAGTATGGCGTTTTTTTCGGGCCAAAAAAGTCCAATTTTTTTTGGGCCTCAAAAAGTCATAAAAAACGTCATAGTATAGTATGGCGTTTTTTTCGGGCCAAAAAAAGTCATACTTTAGTATGACCTCAAAAAGTCATAAAAAACGTCATAGTATAGTATGGCGTTTTTTTCGGCCAAAGAAAGTCATACTTTAGTATGACCTCAAAATGTCATAAAAAACGTCATAGTATAGTATGGCGTTTTTTTCGGCCAAAAAAAGTCATACTTTAGTATGACCTCAAAAAGTCATAAAAAACGTCATAGTATAGTATGGCGTTTTTTTCGGCCAAAAAAAGTCATACTTTAATATGACCTCAAAAAGTCATAAAAAACGTCATAGTATAGTATGGCGTTTTTTTCGGGCCAAAAAAGTCAAATTTTTTTTGGGCCTCAAAAAGTCATAAAAAACGTCATAGTATAGTATGGCGTTTTTTTCGGCCAAAAAAAGTCATACTTTAGTATGACCTCAAAATGTCATAAAAAACGTCATAGTATAGTATGGCGTTTTTTTCGGCCAAAAAAAGTCATACTTTAGTATGACCTCAAAAAGTCATAAAAAACGTCATAGTATAGTATGGCGTTTTTTTCGGCCAAAAAAAGTCATACTTTAGTATGACCTCAAAATGTCATAAAAAACGTCATAGTATAGTATGGCGTTTTTTTCGGCCAAAAAAAGTCATACTTTAGTATGACCTCAAAAAGTCATAAAAAATGTCATAGTATAGTATGGCGTTTTTTTCGGCCAAAAAAAGTCATACTTTAATATGACCTCAAAAAGTCATAAAAAACGTCATAGTATAGTATGGCGTTTTTTTCGGGCCAAAAAAGTCAAATTTTTTTTGGGCCTCAAAAAGTCATAAAAAACGTCATAGTATAGTATGGCGTTTTTTTCGGGCCAAAAAAGTCCAATTTTTTTTGGGCCTCAAAAAGTCATAAAAAATGTCATAGTATAGTATGGCGTTTTTTTCGGGCCAAAAAAGTCAAATTTTTTTTGGGCCTCAAAAAGTCATAAAAAACGTCATAGTATAATATGGCGTTTTTTTCGGCCAAAAAAGTCACATTTTTTTTGGGCCTCAAAAAGTCATAAAAAACGTCATAGTATAGTATGGCGTTTTTTTCGGCCAAAAAAAGTCATACTTTAGTATGACCTCAAAATGTCATAAAAAACGTCATAGTATAGTATGGCGTTTTTTTCGGCCAAAAAAAGTCATACTTTAGTATGACCTCAAAAAGTCCTAAAAAACGTCATAGTATAGTATGGCGTTTTTTTCGGGCCAAAAAAGTCAAATTTTTTTTGGGCCTCAAAAAGTCATAAAAAACGTCATAGTATAGTATGGCGTTTTTTTCGGGCCAAAAAAGTCAAATTTTTTTTTGGCCTCAAAAAGTCATAAAAAACGTCATAGTATAGTATGGCGTTTTTTTCGGGCCAAAAAAGTCAAATTTTTTTTGGGCCTCAAAAAGTCATAAAAAACGTCATAGTATAGTATGGCGTTTTTTTCGGCCAAAAAAAGTCATACTTTAGTATGACCTCAAAAAGTCATAAAAAACGTCATAGTATAGTATGCCGTTTTTTTCGGCCAAAAAAAGTCATACTTTAGTATGACCTCAAAAAGTCATAAAAAACGTCATAGTATAGTATGCCGTTTTTTTCGGCCAAAAAAAGTCATACTTTAGTATGACCTCAAAAAGTCATAAAAAACGTCATAGTATAGTATGCCGTTTTTTTCGGCCAAAAAAAGTCATACTTTAGTATGACCTCAAAAAGTCATAAAAAACGTCATAGTATAGTATGGCGTTTTTTTCGGGCCAAAAAAGTCAAATTTTTTTTTGGCCTCAAAAAGTCATAAAAAACGTCATAGTATAGTATGGCGTTTTTTTCGGGCCAAAAAAGTCAAATTTTTTTTGGGCCTCAAAAAGTCATAAAAGACGTCATAGTATAGTATGGCGTTTTTTTCGGGCCAAAAAAGTCAAATTTTTTTTTGGCCTCAAAAAGTCATAAAAAACGTCATAGTATAGTATGCCGTTTTTTTTCGGGCCAAAAAAGTCAAATTTTTTTTGGGCCTCAAAAAGTCATAAAAAACGTCATAGTATAGTATGGCGTTTTTTTCGGGCCAAAAAAGTCCAATTTTTTTTGGGCCTCAAAAAGTCATAAAAAACGTCATAGTATAGTATGGCGTTTTTTTTCGGGCCAAAAAAGTCAAATTTTTTTTGGGCCTCAAAAAGTCATAAAAAACGTCATAGTATAGTATGGCGTTTTTTTTCGGGCCAAAAAAGTCAAATTTTTTTTTGGCCTCAAAAAGTCATAAAAAACGTCATAGTATAGTATGGCGTTTTTTTCGGGCCAAAAAAGTCACATTTTTTTTGGGCCTCAAAAAGTCATAAAAAACGTCATAGTATAGTATGGCGTTTTTTTTCGGCCAAAAAAAGTCATACTTTAGTATGACCTCAAAAAGTCATAAAAAATGTCATAGTATAGTATGGCGTTTTTTTTCGGCCAAAAAAAGTCATACTTTAGTATGACCTCAAAAAGTCATAAAAAACGTCATAGTATAGTATGGCGTTTTTTTCGGGCCAAAAAAGTCAAATTTTTTTTTGGCCTCAAAAAGTCATAAAAAACGTCATAGTATAGTATGGCATGTTTTTGGGCCAAAAAAAGTCATACTTTAGTATGACCTCAAAAAGTCATAAAAAACGTCATAGTATAGTATGGCGTTTTTTTCGGGCCAAAAAAGTCATACTTTAGTATGACCTCAAAAAGTCATAAAAAACGTCATAGTATAGTATGGCGTTTTTTTTTCGGGCCAAAAAAGTCCAATTTTTTTTGGGCCTTAAAAAGTCATAAAAAACGTCATAGTATAGTATGGCGTTTTTTTCGGGCCAAAAAAGTCCAATTTTTTTTGGGCCTCAAAAAGTCATAAAAAACGTCATAGTATAGTATGGCGTTTTTTTGGGCCAAAAAAAGTCATACTTTAGTATGACCTCAAAAAGTCATAAAAAACGTCATAGTATAGTATGGCGTTTTTTTCGGGCCAAAAAAGTCAAATTTTTTTTGGGCCTCAAAAAGTCATAAAAAACGTCATAGTATAGTATGGCGTTTTTTTGGGCCAAAAAAAGTCATACTTTAGTATGACCTCAAAATGTCATAAAAAACGTCATAGTATAGTATGGCGTTTTTTTCGGGCCAAAAAAGTCAAATTTTTTTTGGGCCTCAAAAAGTCATAAAAAACGTCATAGTATAGTATGGCGTTTTTTTCGGGCCAAAAAAGTCAAATTTTTTTGGGCCTCAAAAAGTCATAAAAAACGTCATAGTATAGTATGGCATTTTTTTGGGCAAAAAAAGTCATACTTTAGTATGACCTCAAAAAGTCATAAAAAACGTCATAGTATAGTATGGCGTTTTTTTCGGGCCAAAAAAGTCAAAATTTTTTTTGGCCTCAAAAAGTCATAAAAAACGTCATAGTATAGTATGGCGTTTTTTTCGGGCCAAAAAAGTCAAATTTTTTTTGGGCCTCAAAATGTCATAAAAAACGTCATAGTATAGTATGGCGTTTTTTTCGGGCCAAAAAAGTCCAATTTTTTTTGGGCCTCAAAAAGTCATAAAAAACGTCATAGTATAGTATGGCGTTTTTTTCGGGCCAAAAAAGTCAAATTTTTTTTGGGCCTCAAAAAGTCATAAAAAACGTCATAGTATAGTATGGCGTTTTTTTCGGGCCAAAAAAGTCAAATTTTTTTTTGGCCTCAAAAAGTCATAAAAAACGTCATAGTATAGTATGGCGTTTTTTTCGGGCCAAAAAAGTCACATTTTTTTTGGGCCTCAAAAAGTCATAAAAAACGTCATAGTATAGTATGGCGTTTTTTTCGGCCAAAAAAAGTCATACTTTAGTATGACCTCAAAAAGTCATAAAAAATGTCATAGTATAGTATGGCGTTTTTTTCGGCCAAAAAAAGTCATACTTTAGTATGACCTCAAAAAGTCATAAAAAACGTCATAGTATAGTATGGCGTTTTTTTCGGGCCAAAAAAGTCAAATTTTTTTTTGGCCTCAAAAAGTCATAAAAAACGTCATAGTATAGTATGGCATTTTTTTGGGCCAAAAAAAGTCATACTTTAGTATGACCTCAAAAAGTCATAAAAAACGTCATAGTATAGTATGGCGTTTTTTTCGGGCCAAAAAAGTCATACTTTAGTATGACCTCAAAAAGTCATAAAAAACGTCATAGTATAGTATGGCGTTTTTTTTTCGGGCCAAAAAAGTCCAATTTTTTTTGGGCCTTAAAAAGTCATAAAAAACGTCATAGTATAGTATGGCGTTTTTTTCGGGCCAAAAAAGTCCAATTTTTTTTGGGCCTCAAAAAGTCATAAAAAACGTCATAGTATAGTATGGCGTTTTTTTGGGCCAAAAAAAGTCATACTTTAGTATGACCTCAAAAAGTCATAAAAAACGTCATAGTATAGTATGGCGTTTTTTTCGGGCCAAAAAAGTCAAATTTTTTTTGGGCCTCAAAAAGTCATAAAAAACGTCATAGTATAGTATGGCGTTTTTTTGGGCCAAAAAAAGTCATACTTTAGTATGACCTCAAAATGTCATAAAAAACGTCATAGTATAGTATGGCGTTTTTTTCGGGCCAAAAAAGTCAAATTTTTTTTGGGCCTCAAAAAGTCATAAAAAACGTCATAGTATAGTATGGCGTTTTTTTCGGGCCAAAAAAGTCAAATTTTTTTTGGGCCTCAAAAAGTCATAAAAAACGTCATAGTATAGTATGGCATTTTTTTGGGCAAAAAAAGTCATACTTTAGTATGACCTCAAAAAGTCATAAAAAACGTCATAGTATAGTATGGCGTTTTTTTCGGGCCAAAAAAGTCAAAATTTTTTTTGGCCTCAAAAAGTCATAAAAAACGTCATAGTATAGTATGGCGTTTTTTTCGGGCCAAAAAAGTCAAATTTTTTTTGGGCCTCAAAATGTCATAAAAAACGTCATAGTATAGTATGGCGTTTTTTTCGGGCCAAAAAAGTCCAATTTTTTTTGGGCCTCAAAAAGTCATAAAAAACGTCATAGTATAGTATGGCGTTTTTTTCGGGCCAAAAAAGTCAAATTTTTTTTGGGCCTCAAAAAGTCATAAAAAACGTCATAGTATCTTATGGCGTTTTTTTCGGGCCAAAAAAGTCAAATTTTTTTTGGGCCTCAAAAAGTCATAAAAAACGTCATAGTATAGTATGGCGTTTTTTTCGGGCCAAAAAAGTCAAATTTTTTTTTGGCCTCAAAAAGTCATAAAAAACATCATAGTATAGTATGGCGTTTTTTTCGGGCCAAAAAAGTCCAATTTTTTTTGGGCCTCAAAAAGTCATAAAAAACGTCATAGTATAGTATGGCGTTTTTTTCGGCCAAAAAAAGTCATACTTTAGTATGACCTCAAAATGTGCCAAAAAACATCATAGTATAGTATGGCGTCAAAATCGGCCAAAAAAAGTCATACTTTAGTATGACCTCAAAATGTCATAAAAAACGTCATAGTATAGTATGGCGTTTTTTTCGGCCAAAAAAAGTCCACATTTTTTTTGGCCTCAAAATGTCATAAAAAACGTCATAGTATAGTATGGTGTTTTTTTCGGCCAAAAAAGGTCATACTTTAGTATGACCTCAAAATGTGCCAAAAAACATCATAGTATAGTATGGCGTCAAAATCGGCCAAAAAAAGTCATACTTTAGTATGACCTTAAAAATGTCATAAAAAACGTCATAGTATAGTATGGTGTTTTTTTCGGCCAAAAAAAGTCATACTTTAGTATGACCTCAAAATGTGCCAAAAAACATCATAGTATAGTATGGCATCAAAATCGGCCAAAAAAAGTCATACTTTAGTATGACCTCAAAATGTCATAAAAAACGTCATAGTATAGTATGGTGTTTTTTTCGGCCAAAAAAGGTCATACTTTAGTATGACCTCAAAATGTGCCAAAAAACATCATAGTATAGTATGGCGTCAAAATCGGCCAAAAAAAGTCATACTTTAGTATGACCTTAAAAATGTCATAAAAAACGTCATAGTATAGTATGGCGTTTTTTTCGGCCAAAAAAAGTCATACTTCAGTATGACCTCAAAATGTGCCAAAAAACATCATAGTATAGTATGGCGTCAAAATCGGCCAAAAAAAGTCATACTTTAGTATGACCTCAAAATGTCATAAAAAACGTCATAGTATAGTATGGCGTTTTTTTCGGCCAAAAAAAGTCCACATTTTTTTTGGCCTCAAAATGTCATAAAAAAACGTCATAGTATAGTATGGCGTTTTTTTCGGCCAAAAAAAGTCAAACTTTAGTATGACCTCAAAATGTCATAAAAAACGTCTTAGTATAGTATGGCGTTTTTTTCGGCCAAAAAAAGTCATACTTTAGTATGACCTCAAAATGTGCCAAAAAACATCATAGTATAGTATGGCGTCAAAATCGGCCAAAAAAAGTCATACTTTAGTATGACCTCAAAATGTCATAAAAAACGTCATAGTATAGTATGGCGTTTTTTTTGGGCAAAAAAAGTTATACTTTAGTATGACCTCAAAATGTCATAAAAAACGTCATAGTATAGTAAGGCGTCAAAATCAGCCAAAATAAGTCATACCTTAGTATGACCTCAAAATATGCCAAAAAACATCATAGTATAGTAAGGCTTCAAAATCTGCCAAAAAAGGTCATACTTTAGTATGGCCTAAAAATGTTAAGCACTTAAGTCGGTTTTACAGTGAATATTTTCACACTCTAGGGGGCACTGCAGAGCCATTTGGCCACGCCTGGTTGCACAGTCTCAAACAAAAATTTTCGGCATTCTTGGCAAGGTTTGCTGAGTTTTTGAGCACTTTCAGGGGGTCAAATTAGCTGACAAAGTGGTGAAAGAAAAATAAAAGAGGAGAATAATAATAATCCCTTCAGTTACAATAAGGTACGAATTTCGTGCTCGGGCCCTAATAATCCCTTAAGATACAATAGGGCTTCAGGGGTCAAATTAGCTGACAAAGATGGCGAAAGAAAATAAAAGAGGAGGAGGAGGAGAATAATAATAATCTCTTCAGATACAATAGGGCTTCGCACGAATTTTGTGCTCAGGCCCTAATAATCCCTTCAGTAACAATAGGGCTTCGCATGAATTTCGTGCTCGGGCCCTAAGTATACAATAAACCTCAGAACACTGTGGATAAAATGTTTTATTTTTCCTACAGGACTTTGGTTTGTGGCTTTAGAGTTTGTATACATTGTGGATTTACCTGCCACAGTGACAATATCATAAATTAAATGTGTGCAGTGATGTACGCTGATAACTTGTCATGACAACTCAAACTGCTCATACAGCAAGAAATAAAGTTGTGTAATAATATTCTGGTGCCTCATTTGAAGCAGTCCCCTCTGTTCAGGTTTGTGTCTTAGTGTTTGCTGCATCTGCTCTTTATGCTGTTGTTTGTCTGTGCTAAAAGCAGAGAGGATATTTTAGGCTGCCGCCACATTTATCTCCTGGTTGTATATGTCTCAACACGGGTGCTGTAACACACAGCGCAAGAGCTCAGAGTGCAATGTGAGTTACATCATCCTCACTGCCACACAACTACACAGTTATTCAACGGTGCATTAGACAGTTACAATCAAAAAACAAAAGGAAAAAGTTATAAATAACCTTTGCTATTGCTCAAAACCGATAATGATTGCGTTCCAAATGGAGGAAGATGTTAACGTCCCACGAGATATTATTAGTCTTTTCTGACACTGATCTGATTTACAACTAGAGCTCTTTAAATCGCTGCTGCTGCTGCTACCAGACCTCTGATAGCAACTGACAAAAGGCACAGACGTTTTAGAGCAATGTATCTTGTGTCATTATAGCCTTCATTAATCTTCACTAAGTGATCCTGAAGGAGTACAGCATATTTTAGGGAAGGAGGCCTCTCTGTCAATGCTAAGTGACGTGAACAGAGATTTATCCTGCTGAAGTTGTTTCTCCACCGACACACACACACACACACACACACACACCATGTTTACAGAGAGCACGCTGCTACAGTTTTCTCCTTAGCAAGTTAGATTTTTGTATAGACAAGTCTAGGCATAAGACTGAAGTCTGATATAAAAATATAAATGTTTTGAACTCTCAGGGGCTGTTTTCTTTGCTGTTTCCACAGATGGTGAAGTTGGTGGCACTTGGGGGAAACCTCACCCCTGTCTCTACTGAAGGATGTTGTTTCACCTCACTTTGTGCTATAGAGAAAACAGTGGGTTACTTATATAACTAGAGTTACATCCAGGTAAGTTTCAGTCACTGTGGCAGAAAGTGGTGATGGTGTTGAGCACAAAGTTTGCAGTGGAGATGGCTTTGCTAGTTGTATGTTTTCATTGTCATTAACATTTTACTTACCAAACACGTCAGTGGAGAGATCAAATCTGTCTCATGAGGTCAGACTTATATAGCTTGTGTGTTTGTGCAGCCTAAGAGTTGTGTGTCATCATTGACAGTCCATTCTTCACTCAGAGATGAAATGTGAGGAACGGACATCAATCTCAGACATCCTGTCTGAGAAACTGGCTGTCCACACACACGCACATACACACACCTGAACATGAAAAATAGGTTTAGCACATTCTAGCAAGACGTCAAAGTGAGGCTAAAAAAAACAACTGTATGATCAATTTAAAATTGTTTTTCCTCAAATAGTTCTTCACTTTGGGGAGACTTTGGGGATGTCTGGAACACACAAGAGAATCAAGCAATCAATGAAAAAACTTCGAGCGCAGCCTCCTTTTTCCTCTAACAATCAAACCACCACAGTCTAATGCATGTGCTTAAAAATCCAAGCTCAGTTTAATGACTTGTTTTTTTATATATATATTTATATATTATTCCTACAAATACATGGTTTTCAGCACTTTGAAAAACGCTCACTTTCCTCAGTAAACCAAGAAAGCTAGAAATATCCTACAGTGAAAAAAAAAGACAAAGACAAACCATTTCTGACAAAAAAAAATCACAAAAATGACATGAAAATAACGATCGAATGAAATTAAAAAACAACATCCTGTACAAACACTATGACCAAATAATTTAAGAAAATAGTGTCTCTAAAACGTTCATATTGCTTTGTACCTCCACTGACCGGGTAAAGTCCACCCTGTGCGACATCAGGCAGTTCAGATGGCAACCACGGAGGGCGCCAAATCCCAGGTGCTGATGTCGCTCCAGAGGTTACGGGGTCGAGCTGCAGCCAGAGGCATGCAGGCATAGCAGAAGAGAAACAGTCCAGTTTGTTGTTTCATGTCTTCTCTTCTTCTTCTTCTCTGGTTGTTTTGGCAGTAATAATACAAAGACAAGGGATGGTCACACTACTACAGTACTGCACTCCTTATGAAACCAAGGATGTTTTTACTGTTTGTTGTAGTTTTACCATTATTACTCTCTACAGCATTATTACTAGAACTATCACCATCACAGACACACAGAGTGCATCGTGTGTTTGTGTGTGTGGAAGGTTCGTCCGGCTGTGTGCGTGTGTGTATCTGTGTGTGTTGGAGTATCAGTGTTCAGTGCTCAGAGCTTGTCTTCTCAAAGGAGAAACTGGGAAGAGTCAATAGCTTGGGGTTGGTGTTGGGGTTTGGCGAGCCTCCGTCCTGTCCTGAGCCCTCTCCAACTGCCAGGTCAAAGGAGTCCTTGGAGTCACTGGAGGGCGCTCTCCTCCTCAGGCAGGTATCCCGGCTGGGCACGGGAGGGGGCATCCCTAACCCCCCAAGCCCACCCAGGCCCACGTAGAGCCCAGACTGAGGCTCCAGTCCGTCAGGGGGGTCTACAGAGATGCAGGGCGGGCTCATCTTCTTCTTGCGTCGAGGTGAGGGCAACGAGGTCTGAGTGGGGGTCTGGCTGTGGATCTGCAGGCTGTCGGCCTGAGACACAAAGCCAGAGGAGGTGGAGGTGGTGCTGCACTGTGGGCTGGACTCCACCGAGGAACATACTTCCACAGAGTGGCGTCGTGGGTCATCCAACCAGGAAGAAGGCCGGGGGCCGGGCAGGACGGTGCTGCGGCCCTGCGTGTCGGCGCTGTGGAATCTCTTCAGCTGCCTCAAGTATGGACTCCGACTATCCTGGCAGCCTGCGTAGGAGGTGTAACCCTCATTACCATCGCCGCTGTCCTCCGCCATGATGTCATCACCGCCAGCCAACCCGGCACAGGTAATGAGGGACACCTCCTGATCCACAGAGGCCTCGTCCTGTTGGTGTGACCTTGCTGGTAAGAGTGGAGGAGGTGAGGAGGGCGAGGAGGAGGAGGAGGAGGAGGAAGGGGAGTAGGAGGCGGGGCAGTGCTGATCGTGTTGCTGGGTTTGCACGCTGATAGGGCGCGAGGGCTTAGGGGAGGCGCCTGGCGTGGCGGGGAGCAGGCAGAGAGCAGGCTGCTGATGATGATGGGAGCAGGGTGAGGGAGAGGAGGGGGATGGAGGGAGGCCCAGTGAGGCCACATTCACAAGTCCTTCATTGCTCTCCCCTCCGTCTGAACACAGGGCCTCCTGAGAGTCAGTAGACACTGCAACCTGGAAGACGGTGCATGGAGGGGAGGGAGTGGTGGAATATTTAGGAGGGAGGGATATGGAGGTAAATCAGCGGTGGGGGTGGGGTGGGGGGAGGAATGAGTATATGGGGATCAGAAAAGATGACAGGGGAGACTAGTTAGTGTGAGGCGATGAGGATGAGAAGCAGTAGTTTGGGTCAAAGTTCACCGTCTGGCCAGCAGAGTCCCAGAGTCCTCTGTTTCTGCAGGCAGTGTGGATTTACAACATTCTGTCCCAAATATAACATGGAAACACAGAGGTTACACTGCTCAGTTGGCAGAGGTCCAAATTATGATTTGTCAAGAGCAGGTTGAGTAAGCAACTTGTGACATTGGTGGGTGTTTTCTTTGGTTTTGTTTCATTAATTTAAAGCCCCCCTTTGCCTCCACTCAAAAAATATTATTACAGTTCCTTCTCTGGGTGTTTGAGCTGCACTGTGAAGAATAACATATGAGCGGAGGTTGACACTGAAAGGCTGTTTTCACATTCATCAGCTGAAGGTGGAAGTTTTAGGAGTTTAACCCGTGCACACGTGCAACAGCAGGACTGTGCAACATCACAACTGGTGTGGAAGCCAATCGTGGTTCAATGTGCAAATAACACAAGTGTGATGTGAACTGTTGAAATGAACATCGCATGAAATATTTTTAAGAGTAAGAAACAAGACACAAGTGTTTTAAAATATCATAAATCGTGTCTGGAGGGGGTCTTTACAATGATTGGCAAGGGCAATTAACTACTCGTACACCCACAGCCCTGACAATCTCAACATCATGATTATTCAGTATTATTCAGCACGTCAGAGGAGGTTGCCAAGTACTAGACAGCAATTAATGTGAATGATATGTCAAAGAAAGAAAGAAGTACTTAATTTTTTTTTTAGTGGGACAGAAGGACTCAGCTGATCGCATGCTGACTGACACAGTGAACTCTGAGCCAGACCACCTGACCCTCTAACTTTTGACCATTCACACAAAACCCTGTGAGCCATCAGCAGTATAGGTTTCGGTTCAATTTACGACCAAATGCGAATCAGTGTTTCCGTGTCTTTGTCCTTACCTCTGTAACAAAACCTTCTACAGGGTGTGAGGCCAATAGGTAGAGGGCAAACACAATATGTAACTACTGTAGGAGAGGAAGGGTTAGTAAGCACAATGGTTGCTAAAACTCATAAAATGTCCTCATGAACCCATGACTTGTTCCTCACAGACCACAGACTGGAGAAGGGAAATGAATGACACTTGAATATAATCGTGTTGATTTATGTCAATTAAAAGTAAGATCTGGAACCTATGGCGAAACAAGGCATGCATGAGTTTTAGGGCACAGCATTTTGATCAGTGTTTAGAAGCATGGGTTTCCCTGCCTGAGCCTGAACAGTGTGACCACAGAGACACCTAGTGGTCAAAGAAATCACAACTGGGCCAGGCCAATCACCAGCCACAACAGCACAGTGACAGGTGACAGGTAACAAGAGTGCACACTGGAACAATACTAAAAAAAACAAAACAAAACAAAAAAACAAAAAACAAAAAAATTCAAACTCTCTCAGACTTTTTAAGCTAAACTGGGTCAAGTACAATAACTACCATACTCTGGTCAACAATTATGTACCTTCAAGCACTAAACTATTCAATAGAAAATAGTGCTCTATCATCATAGTACTGTTTGTACAAAATGGTAAAATGCATATGGACAGCACTTCCCTGAGTTGTATAGTATGTGGTGTAGTAAGTGCACTGCATTGTGGGTGAACTTTTCAGCCAAATAAAATCTTTGCCTGGCTTAAATACATTCTGCCACTCCACTACTGAATAATCCACAGATGCAATGTTACACATGGCTCCTCTCGTTCAGATTTCCAACAGACAAAGCTGCCTGTTTTTAGATGCTTTGTGGCTGATGGTTAGCAGAAGACAAACATCTGGGCAAATAAAAGACAAAGGCGGGAAAAAAGGAGGGAAGCTTGTGTGTGTGTTAGTCTGTCTCTGTGAAGATGAACATGGAGTCCAGTGTTTCTGAAAGGCCCAGTGGTAGCTAAAGTCTGCCATTTGTCACTGTTTCAGAAACAGGAGTATCTGTGTTTTTGGAGCAGCTCAGGATCGGGCGGCTTTTGGGCCCAACTGAGCTGAGATCAGAGAATAACAGATATGACATGGAGAATGAGACAGCAGATCAGTTAGTACCAGACAGGAGTACCAGGAAGAAGGGGAGAAAGAAGGAAGAAGAAAAGTGAAATTGTTTAGAGCGTGCAATTTGGAAAGATTTAAACCAATGATTCTCTGTCATGGAGTTTTCAGGCCTTCATGAGATATAACAAGTTAATTAGAGTTTTAGGGGTGCTGGTAGCTGCTTCAGACAGAGCCAGGCTAACTGTTTTCCCATTTCTCCAGTTGTTATGTTAAGCTAAGATAACTGGCTGTTAGTTGTAGCTTTAGAGAGGTAGAAATCTTTAATCTAACTTTTGGTAAAGTGAAAAAGTGTGTTTCCCAAAATGTCAAACTATACTTTCAATTTATGATGACAAATCTCATACAGGTTCTTTTCCATATGAGGCTACACAACACCATCTTATATAATTTTTGTGTATTTATCAAGAGGTGATCAAGTCTCAACTTTGAGACCAATGGAATTTAATCACACATGGTTGAGAAACACCAGCATAGATCACAGTTCTCATCACATGACATGAACAAGATAAGAAGTAAAGGTGAAAATCTCAAGCAGTGTGTGTAGTCACCTGTCTGCGGAGCGTGCGGCTTAGCGTGTGTGCGCGTCTGGGAGGTCGTAGTCGTGGTATACTTTCCGAGTCTGAGTGGCTGTGGGGGCTGATGGGTCTGAAGAGTTCTGTGGGAACGGTCAGCTGCTGGGAAACTTCTGGTTGCGAACATACCGAGGCACTGGAGCCTGCACGCAAAACAGACACAGCACTGACAGGTAAATGACTACAAAACACTTACAGCAGCTGTGTTGATCTCAGAGGAAATGACCTGTATCTTCCTGAGCTGATGTCAACCTGCTTTATCTTGAAAATCAAAGCCTTCTATTTCTGTTCTATCATAATGAGATGTCACCAATTCTAGATCAAAACAAATCAAAAGCTGCAGACTGCAAAACAAAGAAATAAATAAAAGTCTGCTAGTGTTGTATTTTGCTGTAGGTGCTGGTTTCATTTTAATATATTTATCCAAAGGAGCGGCACAGTGGTGCAGTGGTTAGCACTGTCACCTCACAGCAGGAGGGTTCCAGGTTTGAACCCTGGTCTGGGCTCTTCTGTGTGGAGTTTGCATGTTCTCCCTGTGCCTGCGTGGGTTTTCTCCAGGTACTCTGGCTTCCTCCCACACTCCCAAAAACATGCACATTAGAGTAATTGGCTATTCTGAATTGCCCGTAGGTGTGAGTGTGGTGTGTGCGTGTGTGGATGTCTGTCTTTGTGTGTCAGCCCTGCGATTGACTGGCATCCAGTCCAGGGTGTACCCCGCCTCTCGCCCATTGTCAGCTGGAATGGGCTCCAGCTTCCTGCGATTAAGCAGAATTAAGCGGTATAGAAAATGGGTGGATATTCATCCAAAATTTCCCACATTACCTGATTGGGCCCTATGGGTGCCCATTATGTGCTGGGGCCCCTGTATCTGTGCTGGAGCCGGGGCCGTGTGGCCAAAGGGCTGCAGAGGGAGGAACATGTAGCTGTCGTTGGGTAGGGAGTGTGTGCGTCCCACTGTGGGCTTCCTGACACTCAGCAGGTTGTCCCCCAGTGGCTCCCCGGGATCAAGCTGCTCCGGCTGGGGGAAGAAAGAGGAGAGTCAGGGTCCCTCTGGAGCTGGAAGGTATGGGGCTACTCTTTGACTCAAGCACTCTCCCACTCTTCCTGACACATCCACAGTCTCACTAAGACATAATGTGAACAGAGAGGCCGTGATCATCAGCATACATGGAAAACAGACAGGATCCTTGCACACTGGATTTGACTGACAGAGCTGCCACAGATCACAGAACCTATTCCAATTCCCAAACGCTTTCATTTTTTGTTAGCATAAGACACTCTGCGTTTTGTGTCTGTGTTTACCCCCGCAGTCATGTAATTTTACATACGCCTGCTCCGTGATTGTGTGTCAGCTTGGGCAATGTCCTGTAGCCTGACCCATAACAGAACCAGTTCACATTCATCACAGAGCTACTTGAGCTCCAGCACACGTTACAATCCCGTAGCAAACACATGAGAAGAGTTAAAACTACTACACCAGAAGACAGTACAAACACAGAGGAAGACTGATAGGAAAGGACTGTGAGAAAAGACGTGGACTCACATGTAAAGCACATAGGAAAAACACAGAAAACCAAGGAGGAGAAGGGAAGGAAAAAGGACAGAGAAAGTTGAAAAGGGAGAAAAGAAAAATAACAGCAAAGACGAAGGAGAGAAAACTGCAAACTGGCAGGTGAGGAGGCGTACTACTCTACTGGACTGGACTGGACTGAAGAGTAACACACACCAGGCTGGAAAAGTGGAATGAGAAAGAGAAGAGAAAGTTGGAGGGCACATGATTAGATTCTCCAGGGTCTTTCAATGCCACTTGTACTCCTCTACCTCTTTAATGACTTGTTTTTCTTTTCTTTTTTTTCTTTTTGTTTGAGTCCAATTAACAGTGATTTCATGTCATGTGTTGGCTGCGGTTCTCTGCTTCTGAGACTCATGATATATAAATCGATCCCTCTGCATAGCTGAGCTGGATATGCAGCATGAGCCAAGGTTACAGTGACCCTCTCTGAGGAAGACATGTGATCATCAAGAGCCAAACTAGTGGTTAATTATACCCTGACACCCTGATGACATTCAATTCATTTTCAGTTAAGGGTGAACATGTCCTTTCCCTCAATGACAGAGTCCTCTGTGAAGGGATATCACAGACGTATGTATAGATTAATTCTGGTGTTTTACATGGAACAAAAAGCAAATAATGTTGCAATGGTGTGTACACTTAAGCACTGATTTATAATGATGTTAGACTGTTGACAACCGTTAACTGTGGTTGAAGTGTCCTGATATATGACAGACACATATCCAGGATGTATCCATGTATTTACAGACAGCAAAGGACCAGGACCCTTCCTATCAATTTAGAGTGACATATCTGTTCCTTTTTGAGAAACTATATCAAACTATGGGACATAAAATTAAGTGCTACTGTATTTTCTGCAGTGGTGGTGTAAGGTAATTAATTACATTTGGCCCCAGTAAGTTGAAAATTACTTTAAAGCCATTATGTTAAAAAAAAAAAAAAAAAAAAAAAAAAGCTTGACTTTGGCATCCCCCGGTGGTTGTGCCAAAAGGACAGTGCAGCAGACAGATACATACTAGGATAAATGGCCAAAACTAACACTCACCAGAAGTGTCTCATTTTCAAAAGTAAGACTTAAAGGCACCGTGTGGAGTGTTTCACCTCCAGTAGGGCTAAGGAGCAGTGGTCTCACCGGTGCGTTCCCTTCTTTTGTATTTGTTTTAAACGATATAAAAGAAGAGGACACACTGGTGTCAAACTATTTTAACTTTTGTTTGCAAGACAGGCCTTTAAAACCATGTCAATTGAATTATGGTAAAGAAGTATATAAGTATATAAGGCCTTAAAAAATGTTTTGAGTCGTGCTGGGACTCCAGGTGCAAAGTTGCTGTTTAGCTAATTTAGTAACCAGTTGATTTCCCCTCACCAACCTGTTACACTCCAGTGTGTGTGAGGGTAGTGGGGGGACAAGTGGCATTGGAAGCACCGTGGGAAAGGAAACACTACAAGATACTGCAGAGGGGAGGAAGAGGAAGAGGGATGGAGAAAGAGAAAGAGAGGAACTGTCAGTACATTGCATTCCAGACTGGTTAGAAAGAGGGGGTTAAAATCGTCGGGGGCCGAGTCGTCTGTCAGAGCTAGGGACCAGGATTTCTCAGAGGCCAGAGACAGAGCTTCCATCTCCGCTAGAGGGATCTAGGCAGGAAGAGACAACGGCTGGTGAGCAGAGAAAACAAACGCACACTCCGTGCAACACACAAAGATAAGGACAGTAGACACAGGTAAGACCTGTAGTTAACAGGAAAGTACATATTTGAAACAACATATACAAAACCAGAATAATGTAGGAGAGCAAAAGCAGCAAAGAGAAAAGACAAAGCAACACTTGAAGGCTGGGAACTGTATGAGAACTGTTTCCCAACTTTAGACTTTTAAACTGTGTTTTGAACTTACCTACAGTAATATTGTGACATGATACAGACACACACAAAGAGTCAAATGTACAGCCTGATGACCAACAAACAAACTGTTCAACATGATGCAAAATGAGACAATCAAAGTCTTAGATTCACAGGAACAAACAAGTGGACAGGAAGGGGATTCGTTTATGTATATATTGGATGTAAAAGTGCTGTAATTTCACATTTGTGGGGACTTAATGTTAAACAGAGCACCTTTCAGTGCCTATGTGGCTGAAGTAGCTAAGTCTAAGGTGCTGAGTTTATCACATCACTGAACTCTCACATCCTAAAGCTCTGCAGAGCGTTTCTAGCTGCTGTGTATTTGGCCTTGCACCGGTTTAACAGGGAGAATGCTCTCTATGGGCCGTCTGAGCAGAGAGGGGCTGGGGCTGTAACTCAATGGAAAACATTCTGCTAATGTCTCTGAAGGAGCTGCAAAGAAAGAGAGGTGGCCTTCGGCGCCTAATAATGACATCTCAAACTAATTTAGAGCTTTTAGAGAACGAGGTTTTGCAATGCTAATGTAATTGGCCGATATTTGTCTTCAGATGAGGAAAAGAAGCACGCAGATGCATTATTCAGTGACTCGGTGATCCATAGCTTATTGATTAAATCATTACTTCGCAGACTTGAGAATAACACTGTGAGCTACGTGGTTCAGGAGTGCTTTCGGCGGGTCATCACTGTGCTGTGACTGATATGCTGGCAAAATAGGTTTTCACATATATAAACACACAAACATGTCACGCCCACACACGGACACACAAACACAGACAGAGAGTTGGGGGGTGGGGGGGCGGGGGGCACAGCAAACTCTAAACCATGTCACAGGGGTTGCTGAAGCAGACCAGAAGAAAAAAAAAAACAGCCGAGCATAAATGAGTATGAATGAGGACGTGAGTGAGGGGATGAGATCATAGCCGAGGTGGGACATGACGTACGGCACTGTGGTGGGCAACGGGGCTGGTTAGGAAGGGAAAAATATTCAATGTGGAGGAATGCCAGAACAGAAATGGTAATGGCTGCAGGGCTGCAGGACTTTTAACAAACATTGCATTGCATTTGTCTTCATTGAATTATGAAACTAAGCTCTACAGACAGTATGTACTGTCTCACTGCTTACTTTATAGGCCAGAGATTCTAAAAAGTACAAAACTTATCCCTGTTTAAGAAATTTAGTCTGGCCATAAAATGTTATTTTCATTAAAACAAATAACTTCAGTTGAGATAACTTCACCTGTTTCCAATAAAAATCAACCGTTACAAGAGTTGACAAATCTCATCTCCATAATTGTGAAGTAGTGTGCCTTATTTAAAGGGTCAGCTCACCCAAATTACAAAAAAGTTCATTTTCTTATTTACCTCTAGTGATTTTTTTCCAGACCCTTTTGGCTGGATTGCCATCATTGCTCTTTCAAAATGAACTGGCACAATTTCGTCAATTACGTCCTTGGGGGAAGTGTTTACAGGAAGGAAGCACTGACTTAGAACTTAGTGCCTTAGCTGGAAGATTTACCAAGTTTCATTTTACAAGTACATACAGCTGAATTCACAGCACAGCCATTCTTATGTGTATGGTGAATTTGACAACGTCACGGTTATAAAATTCTTGATTTTATAGGTGCAGAGGTGCAGAGAGAAATTCAGTTTCTTCTTGGAACCACTTTTCAAGTTGTAGCTTGCCATGATGATAGTTTGGTTTTATGTGTCTATATTTTCTTTCTGCAGCTCAATACAATGAAGAATAATACAATTTGCAAAAACAGAATGCACAAATATTTAGTGCTCACAGCATTTTAAACATCTCTTTCCAGAAACAAATTTTCTTTGGGACTATTTGTACAGAAAATTGTTTGCCGTGACATCTGCGGATCACTAACAGAAACACTGAATGACTTAAATGTTTTAAATGTCAGAATTCCATTCAGGTCCAGTGCATTAACACAAGCGATTTATCAGAACCAATAAAACCACAACTATCTGCATAAATAGATACGACTGAGGAAATGTGTCATTTGTTTCCCTGTTTTGTGATTTGGGTGAATGGATTTAACAAAGTCCCTGTGTTAACTTGCATCAGAAAGACTATCTGTAGCCTGCTTGTTTTTTTTTTTTAAATAGAAATATTAGAAATAGAAATATTATTTCACTTTTCATTTTCTCATGGTTACATGTGCAGCCCCACATACTGAAGAGAAATAAGACCCACTGGACATATGAAATGGAGGAGGTGAGTCATCAGTGGTGTTACTGGTGATTATTGACCTTCTTGTCGCTGCTGTGCTTGCTGGGCTTGGGGGGCAGCGCGTAGAAGTGGCAGATAGAGCCGGACAGGTTGTCCATCAGACTCAACTCTCCCTCCATTGAACCCTGGATGACCAGGGAGACCGAGTCAAACAGCGCTCTCCGCTGGACAAACTTGGATGATGCAGAGAGACAAGAGAGACGAAGAGAGAGAAACAGAGGGGACAGCAGAGGTGGTAGAAAAAGACGAGGACCGGTTAAAAGAAAGACAGAAGTCCAGACAGAGACATGTGAATGAATGTGGATAGAAAGAATGGATCACAAAGAAAGGAAAGGAGGAGAAAGACAGTCGATCAGGCAGAAACAAACAGATATACGAACAGAAACAGGACAAAAGAAACACATCCAAGCAGGACTAGATTATGCACGAAATTTAGCTTTTTCTGAATGACTTGTTAAGACTTTCAAGCTGTGCACAGCACCTGAATATACACAGCCTCCCCCCATTCAACGTCCAGAACAAGCTCGCATGTGTTACCATTCAAACACACAAGGGGGCACTACAACACCGTGGTGGAGCCGGTCCCCCACATGATTGGAGAAAAGGTTGCGGCTTAACCACACATGTTTTGGAAGAGTGGCCGAGGAAGACGGATAACCTCTTAGAGGGGAAACATAACGATAGCAAGACCTCTATTTCATATCCTCAGAAAGTTCCCCACTGTCTGGAAATAGCTGTTGAAGTGAACAACAAGGCCCTGTGGTCCAGCTTTCCCATGGCACTGTGACCTATCTATGACTGGCATGTCCTCCACAGGGACCAGTCTCAGACACACACATGCGCACGCACGCACGCACGCACGCACGCACACACACACACACACACACACACACACACACAGCCATGAACACACAAACCGTCCTGATATGAGTCAGTACATTTTCTGGACACATTACTAAACAGACCTAAACCAAAATAATCCAGTCGCTTTCAAGCAAGTGTCTAATGTGTGAAGAGAGTATGTCAATATTAAGAGAACAGACTTTTCTATGTGTTGTACATGTGTTTAGTTATTTGTATTTAGACGTATCTTCACCCATAGGCTTATATCAAAGGATTTACTTAGAAATATATGATCCTGATTTTGGATACATTAAATTGATGTATCTGCTCATATTTTGAAATGAGGCCAGACTGTCCAGTGAGTATTTCCTAATATGGCCACATCCACTATAGCCTGTTTACATATACGGGTACAGTTATTACATTAAGAGAGAGAAGAGCAGACATTCCTCCCAAGAAATCCATTATTTCAGATACTATCCGGCGTGCTCAGTGTGTCTCAGCATGAGCCAGAGAATTAAATAATGGTCTGGACCAGAGTCAGAATTAATAATCAGAGACATGGGGGTCATCTGACCAGCCTCACAACCTGGCCCCTAGCTGGAAGTGACTGCAGAGCATCTGTCATCTCACGCAGGACGCTGTGAGCTGTCTGACCAAGACATTATCTGAATTTTTGTTCCTTTTATTACAAATAATAATCTGTATCTATCTATATCTAGCTAAAGAGTGACCTTCATGTGACGTGGGGTCAACGCAGGTGTCTCAAGGGAAATCACAAAAATACAAACCCAACAAAACAAGCTGCTTTTAAATGGCAACTACAACTCAACACAACTGCTTCCATTAATTCTGGTTGGTCTCTTTGGATTCTAGTCAAATCCAATATTTATCTCATTAAGCGCAAACATAACCAAATTAATGCTATTTGTAAACATGGCTGATGAGGGAACCGTGGAGAAAGAATGCTTTCATGTGCCTTCAGAGTCTCAACCAAAAAACACTGCTCATGTCAGAGGCACACACACACACACACACACCCACACACACACACATATAAAACATAGAAGCAAAATGAAAAAGATTCTATACCTCCAGAGCATGGTCCAGGCATGAAGGAGGGTCCGCTCTGATGTTTACAGAGTCTCTGGTTATATCAGCAGTGGGTGAGTCCATAGGACCGTCCCTTTCCTGTTCCATGTCCCCTCCTCCGGTGGACCTCCAGGGTGAACCCCCAGAACTTGACCTGTCCATGCCCAGCGCTAGCGGGTTTAGCTGGTGGGGCCTCGTTGCCATGTCTCCTCCATCTGCCTGGAGCTCTAGTTCTAGGTCCGTTTCAGGCTCTGCACCCGCTTTGACTTCCTTGTTGCTCTCCTCCAGGTGCTTCATCAGGACGGCGATGACAACATTGACCAGGACAAACTGAGCAGTCAAGACGAAGGAGACAAAGTAGATGGGAGAGACCACAGTGTTGTAGCAGGTGCTGTTGTCATGGGTGCAGTCTCTTAATGTGTCCTGGAAGAAGCATGAAAACGACGACATAAACACATCAGCTGAGGCTTTACCAGCCAGCATGTTACCAAATATAGCCAAATAGAAGATATCTATGGGAAATATATTTTAAAAATATTAGAAATATTTCATTTATTTTGAATATATGAAGGATTTCCATGAAATTTGGCACAGACATCACTGATTTGTAGTCATGTGCAACAAGGGGGTAGGCTGCCCCCCCCGCCCCCGCCCAGACATGACAAACCAACACATCACTAAAAAATGTGCCTCTTGTGTTCCTGTTGAATGTGTAAGTGCGTGTATCGAAGAACGAACATGTTGTATGTGCACATATGTGTTTAGGACTCCAAATTGTGGTGAGTTTCACCTTCATTATGCCATTCCAGTTGTCCCCGGTGGCAACTCTAAAGAGCAGCAGAAATGCCATCCCAAAGTTTTTAAATGTAGCATAGCGCCCCAGACCCTCACATTGGTGGAATTCATCACAAACTGTGGAGACAAGTAGGAGACGGTTGGGGATGAAGAAAGAAGAAGAGCCAAACCATTTTCAACCATCAAACCATTTTCTGATGCCACCCCTCCCCCCTAAATATATACATATACATATACATATATATAAATAATTTAACAAATTTCATAAACATGCAATGCCTAGTCAACTAGGAGAACTTCTGGACTTGGGCAGCCCTGACTGTCAGACAGATTAAACCCAGAGAGGGGGGAATTAAACAGTCGGTGCATGCCTGTGAAAGGCCTGAGCTGTATGTGTGAGTGAATCTTTGTGTGAGCTTCCTCTGGTTTGCCTGACTGCCTTTAATGCACAGGGCATGTGTGCTTACTCAAGTTACCAAACAGCTCCACTCCCAGCGCTGCATAGATAAAGAAGAGAAGCATGAAGAGAAGACCCAGATTCCCCACCTGCAGAGAGGCAACAGGAAGAGAGAGGGATTAGGCAGAGGAGAGAAATCCCAGGCAAAAACAAACCAATAACAAGGGACAACAAACAGCTCATTCCAGAGAGAAAATAAATGAAAGGCTGTGACAAAGCAGCAAGGGAAAAACATGCTATGGAAATTGACCGTTTGCTAAACCTCTCTCCTGAATAGCGATTATCCAGACAAAGCCATGACTGGACAAGCTCTGGGTTTCTCTGCACATTGAAGCAGTGTGCACTGGGCTAATTAATAAGAGAGATACTCCACATATAAAGAGTTTGGATGATTGTTTCTTTCTTTTTTCTTGACAGCTTCATCCACTGTATAATATTTCTCCCACTGTGTGGGGCCCGATCCATGCCGAGAAGGCTAATGTTAGCTGCTCTGTCATGTTCTAAAAAAAACAAAATAACATTAAGTTATTTGAAGAAGAACGCTGTTCCATGTCTCAGTATTTTTCTTTGGACATGCAGCTTTACCCCCAGTTAACACTTTGTGGATTTAAACAATTAAAAGCTTTAGGGTTTGCTGTTCCTCCCTCCTATCAGTGCTAATCAGCATGTGACAACCTGCACACACCTCTTCCTCCCTGTATTATTGGATTCATTATGAACACTTCTGAGAAGCTCTAGGAGGACTTAGCCTGGAACAACATTCAGTCTCTGCGTCTCTGATTGAGAGCGACAGAGGTGGTATCAAAGAATGCTGAGAACAACTGTGTTATTTTTTTTCACTGGGATCCAAACACTGCAGAAGTTGTTCTAATTTACCAGCTCCACCACCCTCAAATCCACCCACCATCACTCAAAACAAAAACCTCAAGCTATATTCACTTCTCAATCTCTGCAGGGGTCTGATAATGCAAATAAGGGTCTCTAGAGCTGGCAAAAAGCTCATGGGAAAAGACTACGCCCCGAAACAGAAGAATATGTACCAAAAAAGAAATGCTTCTGGGGTGTAATTTTAGCGACAGCTTCTGTGGGACGTGTTAGGATGTGAAAGATCTGCGGAAACAAAATATAGATGAGGAAGGAAAAGAGGATTCTGTGGTTTCAGTGGATGTTATTTAACAGAGTTAACTGTACCTGAGGCAGGGCTTGCATAACGGTGTCCAGCAAAGCTCTCATCCCCACCGCCATCTTCAAGAGCTTCAATACTGTGGGGACACGCACAGCAAATAAAAGTGTCTTATTATAAGCAAGACGTATTAGAAGTCCTATTTTACAGGGACAGTGTGCCATCACGCCTTCTGTGAAATGGAAAGGACACATTTTCCTCACTTTGTCTAATCCTACTTGATTAGATTAGTAGTCACAGATTTCCTTGTGTTGAACAACATTAAGCTGTCAGATTGCCTGATTGAGGTCATGTCCTCCTGATTGGGGTTGCAGTTTGATGACATCACTGGTATGGTGACAGGGTACCAATGGAGGTATACCAAGGCTGATAGGTACAGGAAGCTGAGGCAACACAATGAGGTAAAACAAACCTTGATGCCTCCGAGGTGAGAGATGAAAGAAACCTTGGAGAAGGTAACTTGAACAACACAAACTCTAAGAAGGACGTGCATCCAAATTAAACGCCATCTTAATTCCTACTTGTGCATACTAAGAAAATAAACTTTTTAATATGACGTATTGCATTGTTTTTTCGCATTTTAAAGGTATAAATATCCATGAACATAGATGAATGATGCCAGATGGCCCCCGACACAATCTCATAGTGTTTAGACATTCTCATGGAAACAACACATGGCGACAAATTATAGACAATAATAAAACAACAAAGCAGCATGTCATGAACAAGCTGAACAAGAAATGCTACCATACTGAGGTCGGTGTGTAAATGTAATCCATCTAAATCACATCTGCATCAGCATACATCTCTCTGGATATGAGACGTATGTGGAAGTCAACTGTTGCCCCCACCCAAATCACAGTCAGACACACACATTACACATAAGAGCATGCGTGTGTGTGTGTGTCTCATTTGCTGTGTGACAGTAATCAATAACGACTTCCTTGCTACTTCTTTTATTACACATTCAGTAATCAGACAAAACAGATGTGCCACCCTCCTGCCTGTCTTATCTCCACTTTCTCCCAGCTCTCCTTTTCTCTTCCCTCTGTTTCCTCCCCTCCGGTCCTCTCATATCTTTTATTACCTGGACAGTAATCAGCCCCAAGCACACGGGCAACTTAGCTGTCCCCTTCCCTCCTGTTAAATCCATCTCTTTTCTTGAACTTGACCTTCCTAATTCTGAAACTCCTCCTCAACCCATTTCCACCATTTATTCTCTCTCCAGATACACTTCGTGCTCTCTTTGTCTCTCACCCACCTACACACCACCTTTCCTCTGATCATTTGTCTCCTCCTCATTCACTTCATCACAACTTTTTTTTCACTCTAACATCAGTTGCTCCTCTTTCCGACTTCTTTCCATCTTCTTATAATCTATTTTGGGGTCAGATGTTATTCATCACTCCTGCCTCCTCCTTTTATTTCTCATCTCTTCCCTCTCTCCTCTCATTTATTCCCTCCATACCTAGTCTGAATTTCTCGCAGCTTAAGTCACTTACTGTCCTAATGTGTCTTGGCTCTCCCCCACCCTCTTTCTTTTTTATATTTCTCTCTCTCTCTCTCTCTCTCTCTCTCTCTCTCTCTCTCTCTCTCTCTGTTCCTTCTCAGTGCCGTGTTTGTTAGATAACTGTGTTTCTCTGTGCCATCTGGTCGGCTCACACCCTGCCCGAACCCTGCTGGGACCTGCCATGCAAAAATGACAAGGAGGGAAGTCCCGGGGACGTGGCTGTTTTACAAGGCATCTTAAAAGTACAGCACTGTGAATGGGACTGCAGTGTGTACGTGTCTGTGCAAGAGTGTGCCAGGTAGGGGACGGGATGGACGGATGGGTGAGGGGAGGGAGGGCTGAGGGGTTCATACCTCGTGCGATCCTCAGCACTCTCATAATGCGGATGATGGTGGGGTTGATGGGCAGTGAAGAACTGTCATCAATCTCCTCCAGAGTGATACCCATGATAGACAGCAACACAATGGCCAGATCCAGCTGGTTCCACCTACACACACACACACACACACACACACACACACACACACACACACACACACACACACACACACACACACACACACACACACACACACACACAGAGTCATCAGTCCCTAACACTGACTTCAAAATGACTTGCAGCTCTGTTTCACACTTGAGAGTCAGTTTACCCATCATGGTTAGTACTCTTCAGCATGTGAAAACAGCTGAACAGGATCTAATGAAATATGCATTTAGTTGCATTATGGGAAGTGTAGGATTCATTGTTACATGTAACACAAATGTGTCTCAATGTGGACTCAGTCTCATTATGGCACGGAGGTTTCGCACCTGCTGTTCTCAGTGCCATCTGCAAATCAAGGGATTCAAGGGAGTTTAAACAAAGCTCACCTGCACTTAAACAATTTTGGAATACATTTTTAGGACTAAGACTGTGTGCCTCCATTTGGTGGCACTGGAAATTAATGTAACTGACAACAGTCCAAGCTGCAGACAGCTGCAACGCTTCATGTAAAAGCACACTACAAACTTTTTACAACCTTTCAAGCCCACAGGGGGAAGTGTTTGACACTCAAAAGATAGATTTTAGGAGAAGAATCACTTTAATGGTCCAGAGATTCACAGAATTAAGCCAAAAACTTCAGTCATACACAGTTAACTAACCATATAAATATACAAGTCTGGAGATGGATCATTTTCTGGATGATAGTGCACGGGAGTGTGAAGAGCATTTCAGTGTTATGAGGCAGGTTAACAAAGCAGCAATGCTATCATTTCATTTTAGAGTATCGTAAAGACAGACGCCGCACGCGGGCTACTTTCTTTCCTAGATAATGTAACTGAGTTTGAGATCAAAGTGTTGGGACCAAACCTTATTTTTCCAGGCCCTGTGTAATAAATGTGGACTGAACAAAATGTTTGGAACAAAATGGATGTATAAAAACTGAAGATAGTTGTAGGTGGTCAAACTAATTAGGTTTGTCTATTTCCATTGTTTCAATTCCATGTGCAGGTTTCTCTCTCTCTGTGAGTCAGAGAGTCCACTGCACAGTGTCTCCCTCACGCCCTCATTTAGATACTCAAAAGTGCACGAGTCAACACAAGAAAATCAACTTTAAATTCAATGAGATTGTCAAATTAATCCTGGGGGGGGGGCGCTCTTGGCTAAATGTTGTATTTATCTGTTTGTGAGTGTGTATTGAGGTAATATCAAACTGGACTGCTGCCAGACACAAACAGGATAATGGTCCACTCTGGCAAAGAGAATGGACATCATGGAGCCCTTGGTGGTCAGTTTTGGTCCAAAAACCATGAGGTGTGTGTGTGTGTGTGTGTTAGCGTGTGTATTCATGTAAATGGGATATGTGCTAGTATATGTTTGTGCTGTGTTGTGTTTGTGCATTATTGTTGCGGTTTTCAGCAGGAAGCCAGAGATTTCAAAGCTATGAAATCATCTAAGGCAGCATGTTTTATGGGTGTTTAACGAGGCCGTTTGTATTCATACAGGCCTCACTGAGAACCATGCACTGGAGCACCTTGGAAAAAAAGCTCATTTAAGCTCTCCGAACGCTGCCTCAGATTTTCCACATGACTCACAGGTTAAAGAACCTCAGTACCTTCAACCACCAATCTATTAGAATATCATCTCCGCTAAAATGTCAAAATCCTAAACTGTTTTATCTGGGTCAGAAACATTTAGGAAAGGTCATAACGTCACTTTGGGAAGCAGCTATACTGACTTGTCCTTGAAGAAACGTCGGAAACCGAAGGCCACCAGCTTGAAGATGGACTCCAAGACAAAGATGAGGGTGAAGATGTAGTTACAGATCTTCAATGCCTTGCTCAACTCCTGAGGATGTGAGAGAGGGCAATGATAAAGATGTTAAAGACGAATAAACCGCACAAGTATCCACCTTAACAAGTCAATAAACCCCACATTAAATATTCTTTTAGTTTACCAGATTTGAGCTATGGCTTTCATCATCAGTCTTTTATTAAAATGTGCTGAAACTGCGCTGAAAACAAATGAAATGACCTCACCATACTGTTATTTTTTCACATTTTAAAAGGAACATACTTTTAACTTGACTCAGTTAAACTAATTGACCTGCTATGGTGGATGTTTTTGCTATGTAAATATACAATTTTCCTGCCTTAATAGCCTTCGCATGAAATAGGGACGAGGCTGTATTGTAAACTTTGTCCTCTTCTCCAGAATTAGCCGTTCCATTAATAGATCCCTCACATTGCCCCCTGCTCCTCCCTTCCTCATTCTCTATGAAAAGGCCATTAGAATCAAAGTGTCCACTTTTTTTTTGCCTGTGGGAGAATTCACAGTGCCCAGCTGCATGTAAAAACTGACCTTTTAGCAGAGAGACATGGAGAGAACTGGTGGCCAGCAGGGATTTCACTAAATCCTCACTGGTGGCAATTCATCACCTAACAGCTCGTTGCAGTTTGTGATAAATCTCTTTACTCCACTGTCTACTGTTTTACCTGTTCCACATCACTGCCCTTTTTACTAACCAAAAAACAAAACAAAAAAAACAAACAAAAGCCTTGTGTTCTACTTAAAGACATTCTGTCCTTCCCAAAAACCTTTTATTTTACCCAAAGAGCTTCTACTCTTCCTAAGCGGAGCTCAGCTTTAGTTCATGCAGTGCACTGATGTGCATTTAAGCTCTGCTGGCAAAATATTCATTGCTGTTGAGATTCTACTGTGCCGTACTACCTCCGCATCTGTTCTATGACCCCTCCTCGTAACCTCCTAAGTTTTTCCATTGCTTTTTCCTCACTCTCTCATCCTGTATCTCTTTGTCTCTTTTAATATTGTGAAATATTGCTAAATACAAATAAATTTTTGTTCTACCTCCACCTCATCGCCAGGATTTTACAATTCTTATCTAACTTTCATTTCTCTCTCTGTTGACCTGATTCTATTCTCACCCCTGTTTAAAGTGAGGGTATTTTGAAAGGTTATTTTTTAATTATTGTTTGTATTGTATTATCATTGGAACAACTTCTTGATCTCACATCATCTCCTAAAATCATAAAACTTGGTAGTTCACTTGTATCCCAGGTATTAACATTGGAAACAAAAAGCCCATAACTTCCCCACCTTCCTCCCCCCACATCTGACCTTGGGCTGGTCGAAGTGCTCCGTGGACATGGTGATGACGTTAAGCCCTATGACGATGGTGATGAACAGGTCCAGGTAGTGGCTGGTGCACATCTTGTGGATGAGCAGACGGGTGGGGGAGTAATCGGAGTAGTAGGGCTTACTCTGAGCTTCTGTTGGAAGTGGGAAGTGGTGGAGGGAGGGGGTCGGGGCGGAGGAGGAGGAGGAGGGGAGGGTGTTCAAAAAGTGAGATCGGAGGTAATGTACTAGGACACTGAACAGTAGACCTGCTGTGCTGACGAGTGGAGCCACCAAAGCTGCTTCAAAAAGAAGTGGTTAGAGAAACATGACAACAATGTCCTGTTCACACAAATGTGTTATAACCACTCACAATGGTTGATTCACAGTAAGAAAAAGAAGTATGTAACGAGGGATGTGAAGAGATTACAAAAGAGGAAGGCAGATCAGATGATGGGCAGAGAGAAAGACAACTCCAGCCAAGCCCTCCTGTGGTCTGCAGTCAGGACTAATCAAATCAACTCTCCTCTCCTCTGATCAACAATTATTTAAATTAATTCTCCCCTGAGTGAGTGTGATGGGAGATAAAGAGTTTGCTAAGTGTGTGTCTGTGCGAGAGGATATTTTGGTCTGGAGATTTGGCCATCTCTCCCTCCCTGATCGTCATGTGACTCAGCCTTCCCTTATCTCTTTCGCTTCCCTCGTCTCAGGAAAAGAATATAGCACAGGATAAAAGTTTTCTACGCTCATCCATCACTTTGTTCCTCAACTCTTTCCTCCACCCAGAGAAGATGGATGGATGGGCTGGGAGCTGAGGATGAGGAGGAGAGAGGAAGCTCCCTTTATCTATCACCTCATCGCTGCATCAGTGAAGGAGAGGCTCTAGGTCACACGGGAAAGGGAACAACGCGCACACACACACAAAATCCTTAGGGTGTTGTAAGCTCTCCCTCTCTGCCCAATTAGCCCAGGTGTGCTGCTTCGGCTGCAGCTGGGCCGGGCTGGAATGATTCCCAAGAGTGTGTATATGTGTGTGAGGTTCATGGTGTGTGTCTAGTGGTTTCCCTACCAAGCTAGAGAAACTCCTCTCATAGATCAGGGAGTAAGACAGGATGGCTGAGTTTGCAGAGTCTGTTAATATAATAAATACATACATCCATCTCTAATATTAGACATGTATCTGCATCTTTTGCCTGCTGAAATCTAATCTCCTGAGAAAAACTCTGCCAGGTGAACAGTTACTACGAATATGGAGCAGAGAATATTCTTAGTATCCTGTGGTGTGTTCATTTCATGTCGGTAGGTCAGATTCACACTTGAAGTTTTTATCACCAGTAGTTCTATCACCAGTATTGGCTACCCAGTATACACCAGGTCAATACAGCTACTGTTTGTGTAGCAAAAAACAAAGAAAACAGCTATAAGATTATTTCCTCTCTGGGTTAATCGATCACCAATATGCTGATTTGACCTGCAGTTGCAGTCGCAGTCCTTTCTATAGGTTAATACAGTATATTCCTAATTAAAATTTGACTCAATACACTTATAAAACAGGCAGTATTAAGAAGAAAGGCCTGTTTAAAATAAAGGTTTGGTTTTCTCTGCTATTAAGGTCTATAATGGCCCTGACCACAGCACTGCAAGTTGGAGAGTTGTTGAGGTCAGGCAGAGGTCTGCACTCTGCCGAGTGCCTTCAAGTTAATTATTCTAAATTTGTGCTCAGGGTCATCTTTGCTAATTTTGCGCCTGCTGGTAATTATTGATATTGACAACAGGGGAGATGAAGCTGAATGCTGGTGGGGCCAGCCGAGTCACAGGGCAGCTTGTGTTTGAATCTGTCTGCTCTTGAACTCCTACAGAGATGTGCGTGCCAGAAAGTGAAAATAACGTGGCTTCTGGTGCGCTTGATCTGGCTTTTCAAGTAAATGCACTAAAACAGGTTGACAACCTCAGTCACCTGCTTTGCTTTTTAGCACCTCGGGTCCTGGAATCGTCTCGGCACAAAGACTCCCTCCTCTTATCAGCAGCTTTTTATAAATGGGGCTACACTTTTGGACATTTCACCACGCGGCCCATCGAGCAGACAGTGATAAAGCATGTTCAGAGTGCCTTGGGTGAGTCTGGGAACATGAATTGGGGCACTTATGCGTTGCCCTTGTGGGATGCAACAACTTGGTTCATTCACTGGGATTTCCTATTTGGGATCCTCCATCATCTTTGGATGAGCAAACATTAGTTTTACTCTGTTCTACTTACTCTCTGCAGGTGCACGGCAAGCTGAGGCAAACAGACGCACTAACACATAACGGTAGTCCCCTCGTTTCACCTCCTCTTCTATACTCATTCATCTGAATACGCTGCCAAAGACACTTGTTTTTCTCTTCCTAGTGTGGTACATCTGCTGTCCTATTTACATTCCTATACAGTAAGATACATTTAAATACAAGGCCAAGAAAATTCGATTAATATGGGGTGGCTAGGTAGTTTCACTTTCTCCATAAAAAGTAATTTGGGGAGAAAGTAAGTATTGCCCTTAATACAAGACCGAAGGAGAGATAGGTGGATAAGGGAGAAAAATGGAGGGAAAAAGACATACAGAAACCTTTTGGCTAAAGCTCAACTAGTCTCCAAAGGAGCAGGAAGGGAATGAAGTGATCGAAGAAAAGGTGAAAGTTCAGGAAGCCAAATTACATAGACTGCCTCAGCTCTCCTGCTCCCACTTCCACTGCTCTTTTCTCCTCCACAGAGAAAAAGGGAGAAATGCTCTTAATGAGGGATGGAGTTTATCCTGCTCCCGCTTGAGTCAAGCCAGCATCAAAAGTATTATTATTATTATTGAGTAAAGTAACAAGTGTTTGGTGGAGGAGCAGAGAAATTATTTAACTTTTTCACCCACTATCTCTGCCTTCACTCTCCTTTCCCTCCTCGTTTTTCTCCCTTCCTTCACTGATGTGGCAGGTGTAGCCTCCTCTCTCAGCTCTGACATCGTTTTTGAATGGGAACAAGGATGGGTGCAAAGGTACAGAGGGGTGGCGACTGGCAAACCTCTCTGTACAGATCACGATGCCTTCTCTCTGCATCTCCATCCTCATCTTTGACACAGATTAAACACCCCATTCAGGAAAATCATCTCGTGGGGACTTAGATCTCATCATGTGTTTCAAATAACTGCAACATTATGTTTGTGACCCAAATAGAATAAATAAGATGACCCAACAAAAACAAGCTAAGCCGTCCATGCTGGGTCTCCACAGAGCAGATCTTAACAATACGTTGCACTTTATTTACTTTACTTAGGCCGGTGTCCACTGCATCTAAACTGAACGTATATAAAGGCCTGTATTCACTACAAAGAGTCATGAGACCGAGGCCTATGAAGCAAAACAAAAATTTCCTGTAAACTGTTTAGTTGGCAAACATCAAAGTCAACATCTGTTAAGGGGTGGGACAGATCCACCCTGGTCTGCTGAGTCTCAGCCAGTTAAATCTTCAAGGAAAATTTGCGTTTATAAATTTGACTTGCTTAATGTCTGATGACATTAAAAATGTCATCAGACACTCTGCTTCTGAAGTCATCTGGACACTGAAACAGCACTGGAGCCGTGACTGAGCCATAGCACAATTGGAACATATAGCAACTATATCTTGTGGACATTCGGCCTTGGGTTTACTGTTTGTAATGAGATCTAACACCCCTGATGAACATCTGCCTGAGATCTGACAGGCAAAAAGAAGGAAAGACATAAAAAAGTAAAGAGTTCCCTGTCCAGAAAACAACCCCAAGACCGTTATTCCTCCTTTGGCCTTCTAGTGCACTCACCTTCCCCTTCATGAACACCTACTCTTACTTCATGTTTGAGAGAGATGGCTTTAGAGGCAGAGGATTCAGCCTTGGTGTTGCTTTTGGACGCGGCCACACTCAAAAACATAATCCATACATTTCCGAGTCGGTCTTTGTTGGGAAATACAGACACAGTAAAGGTCCTTGACTTGTGGGACCGATGAGTAAGAACACCACAGCATAGCACTATGGGTATACTGTGACTGTGTGGGTGAACACAGGTTGGGTTGGATTGGATGTGTTGAGTATGGGTCTGGAACCTAGAGTTATCCAGCATGTGGTGAACAAGTGAGGGTGTCTAGAGCAGGTAGTGAAGTGGAAAGGATGTTGTGCCAGGTACTCCGATGAAAAGGAGGCCTGACCGTGAATCTCAAAACAACACGAGACGCCGCTATGGCTTTGATTCGTTGGTGCAATGACTGCAGTTTGTCTGGATCTTCTCTGCACACGTCTGAAGGCTCTTTGGACGTAGTTCTATCGGAGATTTACAGACGATTGGAATACTGGGATATGAAGTGTGGATTGATGTTGGTGAAGGTAATGGATGAGATGTGGGGACTAAAGGAGACTTAAGGTTTGGATCCTGGATGATAGAAAGAATGGCTGTGAAAGGAAGAGCAGGGCACGGGCTGTAAAAGCAGCAACAGTGCACTTCAAAGGTCACAGACCTGAATGCAAATGATCAAAATGTCAGTGAGAAACATTTATATTTTCACAATTCTAAAGCAGCAGATTGTTTGGATGCGGCGGCTGCTTTTATGCCCCTGTCCTTCATGGTGAATGGCTCAGCAGTAAACCTTGAGACTCAGTGTCTGCCAGGAAAAACGTGTCAGCCTTCAATGTCAAGGACTGGATGTCCAATTTTGAAATCCGGCAAACACAGAGTCCAAAAAAAAAAAAACAACCATCAACATAAACAGTTACTATAAAACAATCGAGAACTGATTTTACTGGAATTCCCGAATGCTCTGCTGCCCTGCTTAAATATCAGAGAGAGAAAAAGAAAGAGACACATAAAAGGAGAAAAAACACAGAAACGATAATAGAATAAAAATGAATCAAACTGGTGAATAACAGAGAGGAGCAGCAGAGCAACTTGAGGAGTCCAGAAGAAAAAAGGCAAAGAAAAAAGGAAACATGATATCATTCAAACATGACAGGGCATGATAACACAAACTCATCTGCACTCTTTGACACACACACATTGCGCTGGTTCACATGGTAGACTGACACACCTCTTTCTGAGTCATACTTGAGCAGGATGGACCAATTGAAATGGCGGACTGAATGGTGAAGGCAAGCGATTGGACGGCGTGAGTGGAGGGCGGAGTAACAGGGAAAACAGTGATGACAAGGTACAGACTGATGGAAAGCTTTTTAACTGCAGAATGACACAGGGGTTTTTAACCTTTCTTCCTCCGTGAAATCCATATTTATACCCAGAGCCGAAAAATTAACACAGTCCCCGTCAACTACGCACAACAGGGAGACAAAAAGGTAGATGATTTTAATGTCTCAGCCTTTCCTTGGTTAAAGGCGTTTTAACTTTCAAGTGCTGAGACTGATATCTGGACCCATTTGATATCATCCTTTTTCCTTTCTGTCTGTTCTACAAATACACATAAAGTGGCTACAATCAGTCTTAATGGCATGCAACAACTTGTTTTTCAGCCTTGACAGTTAGAAAGGAGCACGAATTGAACTGTTGAGTAGGAGTATAGAGGACAGCACACTGGTCATCATCATTCTGACAGGCAGCCTTCAAAATCCTGTAAGAACACAAACTCTCACACGTTCCTGCACCAACACACCAACCAGAATCCTTCAGAAATGCTTTGTCTTGTTATTTTACACAGGAGAGGTAAAGGAGCAGCAGAAATTAAATAGACAGCAACAGCACATTATGCTACCGATTGCTTATTGTTTTTGACCGTTGTCTTTAACCATGCTAGCATGAGTCTGTTTCAGGCACACACACACACATACACACAGAGCTCATCAGCTCATTTCCTACATTGGCATTTACTCTATGTACTGTATGCCTGTCCTGGGATATACAACCCATGCACGCTCACACAAAGGTTAAAAATGCAGCTTTTTCCACCTCATGTCTCCTTCATCATTACATTCAGTGCAACAGAGCAGGACTACAGTATGAGACTGTCTGCCACTCTGCTCCATTCTGTGCTCTTCTTGACATTTCTGTAGATAAAATATTCATCGAGAAAGTTTCCAACATGAAACATTCATGGAGAGCGTTGTTGGGGCAGCTTTTCCTCCCACAAATTACTCACAGCTTTCCAGTCAAACTAAGTAATTACTGCATGTCCTTTCACAGCAGGTTAAGCAATTATTAATGTAACAACATTGCCTTCTGTGGAAATAAATGTGCTTTATTACTTATTGTATTACTTTTGATTTTCCTTCACTGGCACATCAACAATCCATCAGTTTTTGTTGTCGCCTACTCAGAACATATCCATCATCAGTCATTCGTGCCTCCAGATTTGAGCAAATATGTTTAATGTTTCCAGAAGGCAAATGAGCTTCATTAGCTAGTTTACTGGATGAGGTAACATCCATACATCATGTGGTTGAGTCTGACTCTAATATTACAATTTAGGATGTCAGCTGGTGTGAGGAAAATAGGGTACGTAACATCAGGAAACATATATACCTCACCCACTGGCACACCCCCAAGCAGCTGCAGCAACACAGTGTCGTGTCGCTGCTAAACCCTAAAAGTTCTGAAAGATTCATCACATTTAACACTTCGCTTAACACTGCTACCTACACCTTGTGCCGTCAAACTGTTACACAATCTGAGACTTCGTGCCGAGGTGTGTCACTCGCTATCTCTTTCCATTCACACCCCAGTCTTATTCTCTCTCTTCCTAAAGGACTGGTGTTATTAATTATATCTCTACCACAAAGGAATAAAAAAAAAAAAAAAAAAGGAAAGAGGGTCAATGTGAAACTTCCGTGAGATTCATCTCTGTTAGCTCTGACCCAGATACAGTTAGGGATTGGCACCGGCTGGTTTGTGTGTCTCCTTGTGTGCTTGTGTGTGTGTGTGTGTCTGTGTGTTTGATAGAGGATGTGTGAGGGGATGATCCTATTATCCTCATCTTGTTGTTGACTGCTGGCCGTGTACTGACAAAAAGATTAACACCACAACATAAGAAATGACTTTGTTTACCCACTGCAAGGTGATGAGGATTTATGAATCTACATAGAGAATACAACAGATACACCGTCCACATCAGCTGCTGACGCCATCATCTGCACAGCTGTAAGCTTAATTTTGGCAAATGGGAAAATCATTCCATATGAAACACAAGCACCTCTTACTCTAAAACTGACTGACCTGAGATATGGGAACTTCCACTCTGTGAGAGCTTAGAATAAGATATACATGTATTTTGGTGAACATGAAAAGGTTCAAAAGGTTAGAAACCTCAAAGTAAATCTGACCTGCATTCTGTGTTATTAGAGTTTCAAAAAACTTTTTTTTTCCTACGATGAAGAGGAATTCATCTGAAACTAAATGTAGGATTGGAGTCTTTTTTTAAAAACAATTATGTTTCATTTGCTGTTTCCAAGCCATGATTCAAACAGTCAATTCATCAACTATTTTATTACTTATTTAATGTTGTTCCATTTACATATTTGTGATTTGCATTACAGAGGCAAATGCTGAGAAAACGTATCCAGTAAGTGTTTGAGAGATAAATGTGATTCCTCTCTGCGAGCTCATTGTAAGTACGTTACATAATATGCTTGTTAGAACTGAAAGCAGCTTATTTTTTGCAAGCAGGCAAGAGATCAAGCTTATCATCACTGAAGTCAGCGCTGTGCAAGATGGTGGGTCTTAACTCAAACACTACTGTTAACCTGTACGCTGGGATGAACTAACCTGCAAAGAGAAAACAAATTAATGTAAACACCTCAAGGAAAGTACTTTATATCTGAGGAAACATCAGCATAAACAATATGACAAAGGCAGGTCATTTTTGGGTTTAAGGCCAATTAGCAGCATGTGTCATGTATTAAAGAGGGTCAAGTTTAGAGGCAGGGAGTTAAAGGTATCCTGTGGAGCTTTCTTGTAAACACACTGTTTGTATCCTTAAGGTCTGACCAATTTGATGAATGCATTACCTTCCTCTTGAAATAGACGCAAAGTTATTCTTAAAATATTTTAATATTTTAAATTGTGCAATGTTTTTGCTAGCCTGCAAACAGCTAGCAGCTACAGTCTACAGAAATGACAGTATTCGTAATGTAAGTCTGAGTTCTAGAAAATAAATCTTGGTTTAAGCAGCTTGTAACTTATTTAACTAGTGTAACTAGATGGACCTAAAGTTGAGCAAAGAGACTTTTCAAAAAGACTTTTCACTTACCATTATAATTTATATTAGTTTTCTCAGCTTTATAGAGTTTTTTTGTGCTGACTCAAGGGTGCCTTAGGGAGTTTTTGACCACCAGCAGAACTATAGAGCAATATTTTTAAGACTGGAGTCCTTTTTTGCATGTGCATTAGAACATGCATGCACACGGGTGACGTGATGCACAGTCCTGCCGATGTTTTCACACTATTCCACTGACCTACAGTTGGTACTGGTCAATTTCAAAGGTGAAGGATGTAGCAATACGCAATAGCAATAGAAGATGTCATGGATGTCAACAATGTCATTCTAATGAATAATCATAGTATTTGCTTTGCACATATCTTTTGAGGGAGGAAATGCATTTGTTTGTTTAAAAAAAAAAACCTCCCCAGGGTCCCTTTATGGTTGTGCTTCGATTGCAGTCACTGACTGTGTGCAGTTAGCTTGGTAACATACAGAAGCCATGAGTGGCAAAACAGCAGGGAGGCACTGTTGCTGGGCTCAGCGTGGGAGGCTGATTTACAGAAAACTGTAGGAATCACTGCCGGTCCAGTATGTACTGCACTTGAAAATGAATTAGCACAAAAGAGGTGGTCTTACTATTTTGGTTGGCACCACTTGCAATCTGCTCTCTCTCTTAAACATGTGAGTTCCCAAAGCAACAAGAGACCACCAACAGAGGAAGAAAGAGGGTCAAAACATTTGTGGCCAAAAATTAGTCTTAAAAATCACGACAGTTTCTATCAAACACAGATAAACTGCAAAATGGAACAGTCACAAAAATAACACAGACATGACACTGCTAATATGAAGATGACAAATACACTAACCCTCCTTTGTTTGTCTTCACAGCGTTTGAGGTGTATACATTATTTTGTCCACGCATTTGTACTTCTTGATACGATGGCTGTTTGGGATGAGACGTGATGACAGAGTGAGTGGATTCATGTGGGGGCTGACCCAGCCTGGGCTGTTCAGCCTGTCTGGGAAGTCGAGGGCCATCTGTTAACATGGCAGAGCCACAACTCTCTCAGACTGACTTATAGGAGGAAGACAGCACACTCGCACACATACACATACAAACTGACAACCAACAATTCAAACTCATATCCTCAGCACACAAAGGCACATATAACATAACATACTCAGAGCGTAGTGACATTCACAGCAAAAGGTGCAGAAACTATACTGCTGGTTACATAAGTTCTGCTCTTTGGTGACACACTTGTGACGATCATCGGTACTTGTTGTTTTCTCTGGTCTTAGCTCTCAATGGTTCCACCTGGATCATGTCTTTAATCAATATAATGAGGAAACATATTTGTTTAACTTATCTGGCAAGTCGCAGAATGTTGATACTGAACATATCTGCAAAATATTCTGAGACATTTTTCATTTGTTTTCCTCTTGCACTGATTCTAGCTACTAAAGCATGATTAAACTTTTTTATGGCTATTTTGAGGGAATGTAAGTCACTTGGTTAAGATAAAGATTATGGTCTGAAAAAGTCAACACACAATAGGGCTGTCAAGTTTTTTCAAAAGTTCAAAATAATTACTTGTTTACTTTACTTGATTACTTGTGGTTGTAGACGGAGGCAGCGCTGTAGAACCTAAAATACCTCCACACACTGTTCCTCTGACGCTTCGATGTCATGATTATCCGATCAGAGTGGCTTTGCTTCTTAGTGCCCTCCTCCATTTTTACTGAAAAGCCTCTGCTGGACAACAAGGAAAACTATTTCAAACAGTGTGTTGCGACTGTAAATTCTGAATTTGCGGTCTGAATATTTCATTTTTTGCATTCAAACTAAAGTTCAAATTTTGAAACAATTCTAACACTGTGACCCTTCCCTGATCTCTCCCTAAGCCTAAATCAAACCACATGTGAAACTCAGGATGTGATTCCTGGACTGTGGAGTATAATTTCTAGGAAACAGGGTTTGGAAGATGCTTTCCATGTAATAATAAAGTAATATGTCTTGTTCATAGAGCTGTTTCAAATGCTGCCACTAAAGTTTCCACTTGCGAGACTTATACAGATTTTTAAGTAATATACTTCTGAGTAACTGCTACTAACTTATACTGTTACTGTTGCACACAGGAGACAACAGCCTATAGACTAGTGCAGAAACACTGAGAGCATCATTACCCTGATACAAGCTGCTGTCTGTCAAAATACCCAGCATGCCATCTCTCTGATAGCTCACTGAGAGCGAAACAGGGAGAAAATAATATGAAACTATATTCACAATTTGCAGCATACATCATGTGCAGTGTACTGTAGCTTCTCCTGATGTGTCTGTCACAACCAGCTGACTCTGACCGCACAATGCATGACTCAACACAACAAGTCAGCTCAAACAGGGAGACGCTTCACATTGACCCTGCCGGGAGCGAGGCCATCCTGGATGTGTGCGTTTGTGACTGCGTGAGATTGTGTAGCTCTATGTGTGTCAGACTGTGTGCATGTCTACCTCCATGTAAGGGTGGGATTTTCTTTATGTGTCTCCATGATTACCACCACTTGCTTCAACCTCTTATTCACCCCTTTTCTCCAGCTCCAGTTTACAAATATGTGAGTGTGAGATTCAGAGAAGTCTTCTGCAGCACATCCAGGTCCAGTCACAAGGCTTCATAAGAACATTCCAAGTCAGGATGCAGATCTTTCAGGTCCATGAAGGTGGTGGATTGCCATGAAATCTGGTACAGACATGCCTCCCATGGATATATTAACTTTGGCAATCCCTTAACTTAATAATCAGATCTCAGAGGACCTGAGTCCTTCTTACTTCTCTCATCAAAATCTTTGTGACATATGTCTAAGTCTCAGGTCCACAGCTCTAGGTGAGATTACATGTGTTTCTAATCTGCACATTTTAATACATTTTATTGACCATATGTTTACATTTGTGTAATTCTACCACCTCTCTCCTCCACCCTTATGTATCTCTACTCCTCCTCCTTCCATCTTCAGTCAAAATCTTAATGCACCTCCTTCATCATCTCCTCTCTTTGTTCCTCTCCTCCTCCTATCCTCCACAAATGGCTGCTCCAGTGCAGTGCAAGCTGAAGATAAGAGTCCACACACACACACAAACGCACTGTGCATGACATGCATGCATGCCCACACACACACCCTAACACAAATATACAAGTACCACACTGTGTGGACGCTGTACTTTATGTGTGCGTTTTGTGTTTTTGGCACATTTGTAATTACCTTTGGTGAAAATATCAAAATAGTGCAAGTCCTTGTGTCCTGAGGTAAAAATGCCGCATAGGATCAACAAAAGGGTGTAGGGGTCCCACTCCCCTCTCAGACAGTCATCCAGACTGAGAGGAGAAGGGATTTGGGGATGAGAGCTGCTCCTGCATATTTTACAACCTGTTCTGCAACCATCTGCTGCCTGACACAATCACATATGCACACACACAAACACACACACACACACGAGAATACAATCCAGCACAGTCGAGTCTGCCTTCCAGGAATGTGCCCCTATTTAAACCACATTGCACCTGGTAATTTATGTGCAAACAAAGACAATCTCTCTCTCTCACACACACACACACACACACACACACAAACTTCCATAATGCAGAGTTAGTGAAAGGGTCGTCATTATGTAACACACCTCTCAGCAGCTCCCACCTACCAACAATACCTTAACCAGATCGCCATGGAAACTAGTTGCGACAATTCAACCACGTGTGCCAGCAAACCAGTCCGACCTTTATGCCCAACAAGAGCCGACCGCTGTTAACAAACCCGCTGTGGTCTCGCTTAATAACTGCTTGTACTGCTGTAACCTTTGTACATAGTGTGCTGCAGAAAATCAGCCCGTAGGTCGAGATAAATTTATGCAGTTTGGCAAGAGCCTTAATTCTATTTTAGACCATGATTTAATAATGGTATCCAACTGATGCACATCTGATAAACTAGAAATAAATTGTTTTCCACCAAAGAAACAATTTAAATTCTCTTTGTAAGTGAAACAAATGAAAGATGCCATTTGAAGCCTTAGCTGTGCAGACTACAGCAAGCAAAACTAGATCCTCTATCAGAGTTTGTTGCTTTTTAATTTACTATGATTACATTTACATATTTTGGCACTGGATGCCTTAAATTAAGCTTTTAGGTCCACACAGACTGAGTGAGAAAATAACAGAATGTTCTTGATTGAATTTCTGTGGTCTAATGCCCTTTAATGGAAGCCAGTGACCTTTAATAGAGGACGCTATTAGTGGATGTTAGCAACAGAAAGAAGCTGTTCATCCAAGATGGCAGCCCTTGTACAACCTGATCAAACTCTCTAATCTCTCTGGCTCTGATCTACAGTAACAACAGTGAGCTGAAATTACAAGGCACAATGAGAGAGACAGATCATGTTAGTCAAGATTAAAGGATAACTCAGAGTTATCAAAACCTTGGCCTTTTAATCACCGCATTTAATTTTAACTTTGTACTCAGCAAGTTATTTGTTGAGATCTGGGACCACAGTGCTAAAAAAGACGTTTGATAGGAAAAAAACACAAGCAGACAAGCTGTGTACATCTACTGGACTGACAGCCATGGCCTTTTCTACAGACATTAATGTTTCCCTTAGGGTGAATCCTAATAACTTTAGTGATCTCTTAGGTTTTCATCTGGCTCCTTCATGAGGTAAAAGTTTCAGTGATGTTATTACTTAGCTCAAAGCATCATTGTGCAGAACAGTCTTTGTCTTTGTCTCTCCACATGTTTTGTGCCCTGTCACACTTCGGTGTAGCAATGTCACCATGTTCCCAGATCTACAGAGAGAATCATAACAGGTCCCTTGGTTTATGAGGAAAAAGATGTTCTTTTTACCTGAAGGTAAGTCCAACATTTGTTGCCCTTCAGTACCTTTCCCTGCCTCGCCTCATCTCCATCTCTCCCTGCCAACCTAACCTAACCAAACCAAACCAAACCAAAGCAAACCAAACCAAACCAAAGCAAACCAAAGTCGTCTTCTCTTGTGGTGGTGGTGCAGCAGTGCAGTGCTGTGGACAGTGGATGGATCGCGGGCGGTGTGGAAGAGCTGTGAAAGACAAAGCCACGACAGAGAAAACAGGTAACAGCATGTCCAGCGGACAGAGGGCTGATGGGAGAGAGGCAGGGGGGCGGGGACGCGGGATGGGGCCCTACCTCCCGTGATCATTGAACTTAGAACCCTAGCCACCATGGTGGGTGGTCGTGGTCGGTGGTGGTGGGAGGAAGGGGGTTTAAAGGGACACACAGAACATGCTAGAAACTCTGTACCTTTCAATGTGCCTTCAGAGAGGGCCCAACTCACCCCCGGAACCAATAAATCTAGAGGAATGAGACTGTGTTAGTCAGGGAGAAGCAGAAGAAAGCAGAAGGAAGGATGGCTGAGAGTTAGAAACAGGAGAGAGTCAAAGAGAGAGAAAGAGGGAAAGAGGGATGGAGTAAGGCCAGAAGGAAGTGATGAAAGATTAAGCTGGTTTATGTTCCTATGTTTTGTCTTTCCAGTGATTCTGAGTCCAGTTCTTTGCATTCACTTTTTGTTTCGTAATGATCAAAAAGCTGATCACTCCAAACTTCTCAAACCAAAGCACATTTCCAACCATCTTACAAATTGTAACACGAGTAAGCCATCTCTTTCTATACGCAACCTTGCCTTTTTGTGTCACTATTTTGCAAATAAAACCAACATCTAGATCTTTTTTTCACCGTAAACACTGTAAATAAAAAAGGTTTCCTGGCTAAACACGACGTTTCAACCAAAAATTAGAAAAGGAATAAGAAAAAAAGGGAAATGTCTTGTATGATTTCAAGAAAAAGGGCAGGGCCTCTTGAAGTATAAAGTGTACATGTGTTAGAGTGTGCAAGTGTCTGGGGGAGTTTCTCGACTAGTGAGATACCCTTGGCAGATGCCTCCTGAAAAAAGAAGATCAATTTCCATCTGTATTTCTCAAGAGCTTATCAATTAAAATGATCATATATACCGAAATCAAAGGGAATTTCCTTTCACCTTTAAGAAACCAATAGTGTCCACTGCTCCTCGTACAAATATAATAAAAAAGAAAGTGCCTTTGGTATAAGTGGGTAAAATGCTGTAATTACAGGCACCAAATGCTCAAGAGGGTTAACACTAGCGTGTTAGCGTAGTGTTTTTGGGTGTAGAAGGCAGTGGAAAGAGTAAAAACCAAACCAAGCAGTTTGTCACCAACTCCTATACAGCCGGAGGGGAGGGGGGACAGGCAGGGAATTAGCTCCAACTCCCACAATTCTCACCCAAGGTGATCTCAGATCTTAGCTAGGGGAAAACTAAGGGGAAACTCATCCTCATTTTCTTCCAGATTTGGGTCTATCCCTGCCCCTGCGGCTGTACTAAACCACATGCAGAAGAGGGGAAGGGAGGGGGGTCATCTCCTTTTCTATCAGGGCGATTAAATGATCAACAACTCCCCCTCCCTCTAGCTCTGTATACCCACCACCATGCAAGCCCCCTCTGTCAGCACTCACTAGGCATGCTCCAAGGGGCCATCCCAAGCACGGCGTCTACGGTACACCAGGCAAGGTAAGGGAGGAGGGAGAGGGGGGGGTGTTCAGCTATTCTAGCTCTGCAAACCTACCAATCACGGAGGCTTTTCTTAACATCCAACTTGATCAGTTGCTGCTGGAGTTGAAGAAGAGCCCCCACAGTCTGTAGTAGAGTCTGCAGAGCCAAAGTAGGTGACCACCAGACTGCAAAAAAACTAGCCGGAGGGCTAACGAGGAAAAATAAAAAAGGACAGTTGAGGGAAAAGGGAAGGTTCTACTGCAGAGTAGTGACTATCGTTGGTACAAGCTATCTAATTGCGTTCTTCCAGTTTCGGCCAAACCAAAACAAAAAGCAAAAAGAAAAAAAAAAGGCTCAGGCTCAAATCAAGCAGGACTCAGAAAGATGTGGAAAGACTACCGACCAGCCAGCTCCTTCTCCTTACTCCGTCTCTTTTTCTCCCTGCGTTTCAGTCTCTTCTCCTCCCTGCGCTTGGCCTCCTCGACCTCCTGGTGGCGTCGGCACTTGTGGAAGTTCTCTACCACCACACCCACAAACATGTTGAGCACGAAGAAGGCCACGATGAGCAGGAAAGAGATGAAGTAAAGCAGCATCCATGGGTTGTGGTTCAATTTTGGCTGAAACATACACAAAAACAGAGGATTTTATAGTTATTCAGAGGTCCTCTTTTTTCTGTTTGTATATACTGACCTAGTTATAGCTAGCTACAGACAAGTGTGCTTGTTAGGCTGCCCTTGACTCAGTTTCCACCGTTATGACATCAGTTTTAAGATATTGTGCATGTTATTATACACATGCACAGACGTGTATGGACACAGTGAATGTGACTTTTTTTTTCTTCCTTACCTTTACCAGATATCAGTAGTAAGTAAACTACAGCTCTGCTTGTCCATCTCTAAAAGTCACCGCACAATCCGACACTGATCTATGTGCGAGTGTGTTTTTGTGCTCAGACTTACCTGTCTGTCAACTTCTACAGCATCCAGTCCGTTATACATAATGTCCACCCAGCCATCTTTTGACGCCAGAACAAAAAGAGACATCAAGGCCTGAAACAGAGAAAAAGAAGAATGGGTAAAATATGTAAACTAAAATGACAACAAAGGTTATAAAAACTTCCCCGACAAGCAGCTCATCAGACTATTGCTTCATGTTTTTATCGATCAGAAGTCTTTGCATTTCTGAAATCATACCTGTCCCAGGTTGTCAAAGTTGTACTTGTGTCTGACCCATGTGTAGTTGGCATGCTCACAATCTGTCCTGTTGGCGATGTTTACACGATGTTCTACTCCTTGACAAAAGAAGAACTTCCCCTTGAAGAGCTGGGCGAAAGAAAACAAACACACGCTCTTTATTTTGAAGTGAACTTGAATAGAATTCAGATTCTTAAAACTAAATTCTGCTATTTCAAAATGAAACATGTCTTTTGTCCAGAACATGGTAGGACCCCCTGTCAGGCTGTGTGACTGCCCCAGGGTGAGGTTATAATAAAGGTTAGGGTTGGAGAATTTGCTGAGATTAGGGCTACTTGGTATAAAATATATCACAAAAACAATCGTAAGTCATCCAAGGATCAGTGGGTTCTGTTGAAGCCTTTTAATGAGTGATATCTCCCAATCACTGCTTCATGGAATCACCATGGCCATTAACCCTTCATGACACTACTTCTGGACAGATGGTCTATGGACATAAACATGCTGCAGGCAGATAGACAGGACCCTGAGCTGCACCAAGGGCACAGAGCTCGTTGGTATAAATTGGTCCTGTTAGCCATGATAACTTTATTGAGAATAAATGACGTACTGTAGATGTATGTACTTTGTGTGCATGTGCTACAAAGATGTATGTACAACATTTGTCACGTTAAACTGTTAAAGCATGGTAACAAGGAGGATAATGTTTCTGTGTCATGGCTGTTTCTTGTTATTTCTGTCTATACCTTTTCCTCTCAGTCCCCTCTCACCTGTACTCCCAGGATACCAAAGATAATGAAGAAGGCGCAGCAGATGACCACAATGTTGCCGATGGGCTTCAGTGATGACATCAGGGTCTCCACCACAAGCTTCAGCCCTGGGGCTCTGCTAATCACACTGGAACACAGCATATAATAGGATATTAGTGCACTGTGTGTGTGTGTGTGTGTGTGTGTGTGTGTGTTTGTGCAGGGCACTCTTCGGTCACTTACAGTATAGCCCAGACCAGATGGAGCAGAGATGCCTACAGCGTTCCAACCCGCAACCTCCTCAGACCCCCCACACACCCCCAGGCCCTCACCCTGTGTGTGCACACACACTTCCTTTTTTTTCTTGATTTCCCTTGTTTACCACAGTTGGAAAGCTTTTTTTTCCCTTATGTGCTCACATTTTGTATCTTTTTTAAAAAAAAACAAAACACTTGTTGGCTCACAGACAAATTAACTTCTCTTTCTTTCACTCACTCCCACTCTTCTTTAAAAACCACCTCTTCCCCTCTTTCGCACTTCTTTCAGTTTCCTTTCATTTCTGCCGTCAAGGAAACAGACACATCTAATTAAGCCAATGGACTGATGAGGATGTTTAATTAGCGCCAGCATGGCACCCGGCACTATATTGCACAGCAGCTGAGCTTCTCCGGTGGAAAAACACAGACACACACGTACTGCATAAAATCTGCCAATGCACGCACACTTATCTGCACAGGCTTTCACACAGAAAACACAGATAGTCAATAGAAGTCAATGTGATGTGACAGATAATATGACACATGAAAAGGCCTGAAAGATAAAAAAAACAAAAACAAAAAGCAACACGGTCAAAGAGGCTGTCGAGGAGATAATCTGCTCTGCTATTGTCTGTCTTTGTCTGCATTGTATGTTTTCCCGTGTGCAGACAGTTGAATGAAGGAAGAGTCAATAGCGCATTAACAGACGACATGAGATAATAAAGAGCCAGGAGTGACCAAGGCCCCCGATCAATAGCCCTGATCAGAGAATAACGAGCCTATGGCGACACCTCATCACTCTGCCTCTCCTGATATTCTGTTAAAACCAGGATGGGGTGCAGTGCTGCTGCTGGCCTATGGAGGGTGCTACTGTTCAAGACCTGCAGCTGCTTGCATCTGCTTTTGTGACTGATGCAGATTAGAGTTCGAATACATATTACAGAACATATTGTGAACAAAATGGCATTTGTTGTCAAAGGCAGTGATCTAAGTCCAGTTTAAGTGTTTTTGTCTTTTCTGTAGAAGGGCTTACCATTGTTTCCAGGCAATTAGACATTTCTCTTTAGAGAAGAGAAATGAAGATGTGCAATAAAGGCTTGTCAAATTAGTATTGTCCAGTCATACAATTGGGTACGTACGATGATGTTTCAAAGGTGTTTTCATTCCACCCATCATCCCTTCATTACTGTGCTTGTCTGTCTCGACAGTTTGCAAAAGTTAAAAAGTGAAAAGAAAAAGCAAAGCTAGCTTGACCAATGAATAAACGTGGTGAGAGAAAAGAAAAAGAAAAATCAGCGAGCTTGCAGAGTCCATTAAGGACAGACGCACATCGTTTACCGCCGTTTTCCAGCTCACTCCCTTAGATCACACATTACCTGCAAAAGAAACGTTTCCAGACATTTCTGCTTTGCATATGAAAACTCCAAGCCAACCTCTCTGCCTCTCACATCATGTTCTCCTTTTCAGCTCCACTCTGACAAATACGCTGAAGTGAAAAGGCTTAAGGAGGGGAACGACAGAGAGATGAGCCTCTTATTATGAGTCAATACACTCTGATGACGCGGTACGTGAAGGACACACACTGCGATGGGCTCCTCTCTGTAATGTTTATTTGCATATTGACATGAAAAGGAGGATGAGGAGGAGCTGGATGGAGGGAGCCAGGGGGAGAAAAAGTTAGCGTTCATTAGCAGCAGTTCACAGCGTGTCCTTGTTTTGTGTGCTATACAAAGCGGGAGGGAGTGTGCCGCTATGCGCAACACCTGCACACATGCACCACCCATCTCCCTCCTCCACCAGCCTATCCCTCACTCTGAGGAAAGAGAACAACAAGTAGGGCAATAAGTGGCAGGCATGTTCCCACAGTGCAAACACTGGGTATAATTAAGCGATGCTGGGAGATAGAAATAGGGAATAGAGGGAGGAGAGGAGGGCTGGTGAGTTGCGGGGATATAGAGGGAATAAAAAATGAGGCAGCTGCTATATTGCTTTCTTGTATAAACTTTGTTTCTCACTCCACCTTGCTGTATAAATTTCTTTCTGCTCTTCTCCGTTTCAACCTACAGCTGTCCTTCCTCTCCGGCTGTCAGACTTCACCACTCACTGTTCTCACTAAATGAAGTAAATGTAAACTGTAAGTTGATGAATTCAGGTGTCAGACACAATCTAAACGTCCTGAAGAACGGTAATCATGTGCCAACTTAACTGGCCACCATCGGCACTGTCAGATTCAAGGGTAAAATAAAAACATGCACTCAAGAGAGACAGCATAGAAAGCAGCCAGTATGGAGGCCTCTGGGTAATTACATCATCATCAAGTGATGGATGAGTTCAAAGGCTGAGCCGACATGGGGTCAGACACAGGGGGCATTTATCAATAAATAGACCGATTGGCCAGCGCTGACCTCACATCCACCACAAAGCTGTTCAGATCAGTATGCCTGCAATGAAGCCTGGGAGTGTAGCACGTACAATTAATGGCTGGTGGGGAGGGGTTTCTAGGTTGCAGCTGAACTGTCAGTGAGGTGTAGGTGGTGTTGGGTGACATAAAAGTGCCATTCGGTGACACGGGGTACTAACTTCTGGGCCTTCCCTGAGGCTAGACCTCAGCTCTGGTTGTGGGCTTGATGAATGACTGCAGAGGTGTGTTATGTGTGCGTGTGTTTATGTGTGTTGGTGTGTGCCCTGTTAAACAAAGCTGATGCATCATTCTGTCACACACACACACACACACACACACATGATCGTGCACTCCAGTGTACCCCCACCTCTCTTGTGTAATGTAATGCCGTCATTAATATCTCTACTGAAAAACAAACAGCAACAGACACCTGCACACAAACACGTTCACAGATACAAAAACACCTGCTTGTTGCAATAACACACAACACACGTAGCAACCAATGCAAGAATACGCACAATAGCTCAGTGCAAACTCTTTGTCAGATTGCATAAACTAAAGTAGATATACATGCGGTTCAATATTTGGCTGCCTGAGTGACAAGCTGCCATAGATTTCAGCCTGTGAGCACATAAATGATTGTTGATTGATTATGATTCCCAAGTCAGCGTCAGCAGCTCCAATGCTGCCTGTGTGAACCCCACATGCACTGAGCTGCCAGAGGCGAAAACACAGACAAGCTCATATTTAATTCAAACAAGCAGCGAGTGTGCGTCTACCGCAATCAAACTGGGGTGACAAGCTGATACTGAAACGAACACAGAAGCTTTATGGATGACAATGCTGCGTCTGCCTCGTGGTGAGTTTAACGGGCAGAATTTATTACCACCATCGAGAAAAAGTTTTTAACTTTTTTTTTTTTTAAGGTTAAGTCATGAAAATTGCAAAATGATTGCTTTTGTCAAGCTGTATAACAAGGATTATAGGGTAACTTGCTTTGTTTACACAGAATTTGAGCCATGAAGTCAGAGTTACGACCGAACATCCAACTAACTGTCATTAGATCCTGATTCAAATGTTGCTTAACTGTGACTGTTGCTGGGGAATATGTGTCATCATTTTTTTTTTTTTTCTGACTGAGGACAACAGAGAAAAACACAAACAGAAATCTCTCATGAAATAATAAAAAAACATTCTTTGGCAGAAAAATGCATGTTCATAGCTTTGCCATTACTGCCTCTTTCAGGCTGTAATGGACTGGAATGGATTTCACTGATCACAAAGCTTGAGGGAGAAGATGTCATAGTGTACGTGCCCACACTCTTTGAAGGAAACAAGACTAAATTACATGTCGTCATGCACGCAACGATGCCTCTGTGGCTTTATTGGGTTTAAACCTTGAAATAAGATGGTGGTTTTGGAGACAGGCACACAGGATAGCTTGGATAACTGTATCTTAGCCTACTTCCCACAGATGTCAGCTAATTTTCAAATTGGCCATTACTTGGTATGTAAAAGTAGTGAAAACTCAGAAATAGATTTTTTTTTGCCACCTCTGTTCTCTAAAAATCAGGAAACTAACAGACAGATCCAACCTTTTTAAATTTAATGGTTAGATTGGGTGAGTGTTGTTAAGATTTAATGAAGCACTTGTAGCACCAACGTGTCTCACTAAGTGCTCTGGTCTCCAAAGGTATATTTGTTGGAGAAGAACCAATAGTGCACCATAATGAAGCCGTACTCGATACCCAGAGAGGCACGCTGAGAGCTTAATATGCTGTAGCCGTTAAGGCTGTGCTTCTCCCTTTGGATTGAAAGTTAATAACTACCTTAAAAAATGATTTTTCAGTACTGCTTTCCTGTAACTCTTCTGCAGCCTCAGCGGAGGAGAGAGAGAGCCAAGCCACCGAGCTCAGTTCTTTCCTCTTTCTTTTCCCATCCTCTCCTGTTTCTCCCTCACATACTCACTCTCTGCCCGTCTTCCTACAGTCTTCCTAATCCTATTTCTCCCTCTGCCATTTTGCATTTTTCTCAAACTGAAGACATCACTCCCAAGAGAAATGCTTGCCCTTTGCTCCCAAGAATATTTCCCCTAAACTTAAAAATTTGTCCAATTTCCTCCTGTAATTGCTACATATTTTCTAATCTGACTTTAAAACCTTCTCTACTCGACATTAATACAGCCTCAGCCCTGCTGCCCTATGGGGATTAAATAAGGCAGGGCGTACAGCAGCATGACTTAGAGACAGAGAATTCAGCAGCAGTGAGAATCAGGTACTCGTTTCAAGTGCTCTGTTTGTCATAGGTGCGGCAGATCTAATTAGAAAGCCCCTTGTGTGACAGCAAGTTCATTCTCAAATGTCACATTAACATTTAACTTGCTATAAAATGCTGGTTTTTTTTTGTTTTTTTTTTAAACTAATAAGCACCACAGCGGCAACCAAACCAAATCCTAAAGCATGTTAAAGTATGTATTGTAAACTGCTTTAAACTACATGAGTTATAATAACATCGTACCTACCGAAGTAATTGCTGAGATTTGGGAACATGGTGAAATCGAAAAACAGTCCAACAAGGCAAGAAACTAGTTCAGATGGTCACATATATCCAGTTTCTGTACGTAAACAGTGCTCTGCTCACTCTTTTACTACCACAGACTGTCCTCAGTGTAAAAACCCAAACAACATAAAATCTCTTCTTCGTTACACCTCTTTTCAGCTGGCAAACTATGCATCACAGCCAACATCTGCTAAGCACTGGGACAGACAGCCCAGGTGACCAAATCATTATTTCATGGTCGGGATGTCTTCTCACAAAATCAGCATAAGTACAGGTTAATGACAACAGCTGTGCTGTATCATCGGAGGTACCCATGATTAAAATGCGTAATTAAGTTACATGGCAAGAGGAAGCTATCTCCTTAACTGTCCTGCCACACAACCCTCACCTACGCTACACACACACAGCCAGTTACAGTGTTCTGCTGAGCGACAGCCATTTACACCTCCGATCAGAGTCCTCCTGCTCTCTGTGGTTTCATTCAGTGTAATTCATGAGAGAGTTGTCAGACAACTGAACGAGTATGAAATAGTGAGTTCTCAGCCCAATCTCAGCCCAAAATGTTGACTAAAATGTAGAAGACATTATTATGTGAATGTAGATTATGCACAGTTTTATTACTTGGCCTCTAGGCTCTGACCATGTCACTCCCCACAAGGAAACACCAGGCTGGCACAGTGGAGAGTGATGTTACTAACTTCCCTCCTATAGGTGAACATAGACTCGGTGTATGTCCACAGATGATGTCCTAAAGCTACACTCAGACTCCCAGATTCATGCATCGTTGTGTAATCATTCTGTGTTGACTTTTGTTTTGTCTTACCTGGATATTTTGTTTAAAACTTCTGTGACTGTCTAACTGCTTGTGTTTCTTACCCGTCTGACTTTTTAGCAATGTTGCAGTGTTCCAAGGTCACAGCAGTTAACCTGGTGAGTTTAATGTTGTGACTGGAATAATGGCCCAAAAATATGAGACTGAGAGCAAGTAAAGCAAGAAAAACATTCTATATACATACTTACTGCAAATACACACAAACAGAAGTTTAAGCACTTACAAATTCACAACCTTGTCAACATTACAGTATGAACTCAAAGAAGAAAGTAACACTTTAATGCTCTCAGAGGGCAGAGAGGGTAAGAGAAGTGTCGGCACCAGATTTCGCTTTCATGTAAAAGGTGAATGTTTGAAAAGCAAAAAGAAGAAGGAAAAAGATCAGTGGTGTTTAGTGGGTAAATTTGGCAGGATGAAAATGAATATTTGATTTCTGTGCTCTTTCAGAGAACTGTGGTAAATATTCAAGAGAGGGCACAGCCCCAAGAGCTCCCCTTTTACGAGATGAGACACCGAGCATGCGACTGTGAGCCAAGTCAAGCATGAAGCCACACAAATACACGCACTGAGGCTAAAACTAAAGGAATGCACACACGTCGAATATTACACAAAAACACACACTGTTCTTTTTTCTCACTGTTTCCCCGTCTCTCTCTCTCATACACACACACACACACACACACACGAGTACAAAAACAGTCTCCAAATTGGTGATTTCCGCCTTATTTCCGCTCAAATAAACATAACTGTGCAATTGTGTACACAATGACAATAACATATGCATGAATGGACACTAAAATAAATGCTTACACACACTCACACACACTCACGCACACACACACACACATACACATCCACGCACACACACACACACACATATCCCAAAAGCTCCATGTTCTGAGAAAGCTCAGTTTGTTCTTATTTGAAACAAATACCTACATGCGGCAGTTGGGAAATGGAGACAGTCTAACCTATATTCTGTATATGGGGTCAGGTTGGTACTGGCTTTGTAACACTGCCCACCAAGTACGTCCAACTACTGATCCGTGCGAGACCATTTCGAATTAAAGGTAAGACTTGTGATTCCCTTTGTGATTCAGTTTTAAGGGGGGGTCTGTCTTCTCTGTTTCCTTGTTTATTAGAAATGTTGGCGTCCTTGGGAGAGCCACCTACCGTAGCGGCCTCAGGGTCCTCAGCAGCCTCAGCACTCTGAGCATGCCCAGGATCTTGGTACCCGATTTGGAGATGAGATACACCAGGATGTCAATAACGGAAATCATCACCAACATCCCATCCAGAATATTCCAGCTGCTCCTCAGATAGGCCTTGTCCCCAAAGCACCAGCCCATAGCTATGATCTGTAAATAAACGGGGACAGAGAGTCAGAGCACATAAACACATAGCAGAGTGTAGATGATGTACCAAAACAAGGAGTAAACTGCTGCAGTACCAATTTAGTTTGGTACACTGAAAATTAAATGTTAACTCCAAATGGCATAAAATGAGACACAGATCAGTATTTCAATATCTGTTTTTGTCTGTGCAGTTGCAGATTTGTTTGTTATCAAGCCATCTTTTGCATTTATTAGGAGACGATGCTTAATGTCCCACATGCAAAGCTTATTGACTTTGCACAGTGATTGTTTACTTGGAGCTCGGCAGCGCAGATCATAAGAGCTGCAAGCCCTTTCCAAGCCTCATTTTTAATTCTATAGGTTCCACTCTTCATTTATTCTGCCCATAAAGCAATTTGCATTCCAGAAAATAATGACTGGCTGACTTTGTTTTTTTTTTGTCTTTTTTTTTTAGCTCAAACTTATTAAATCAGGCCAAGACCACTCTTTTTGCTTCATGCATTTCTAAACACCTGCTGTGACTGAGGAGATGAGAGGGTGAGAGGGAGATAGACAGGAGATTATTTGCATTAGTTGATGCTAATCAATGCATAACAGTAGATACTGTATATAATTAATGTATATCTTAATATCTTAGTAGCAGTTTTTAGTGCTAGCAACATTATGTTAATTACATATTAAAGCTCCTTGAAATCCTTAAAGTTTTGATTTCATGATAACCAGTCATTACTCTTCACCTAAAGAGATTATTTGGAAATGAAAAGTTTCATACAACCAGTATTGTGTATGTGTGTATCTGTATGTGTATGCAGACCCTATGTTCGTGAGCCTTGCAATTGCACTGGGACCAAAAATAGAGACAGAAGCTTTGAATGAGTGACACCCATGAACTTTCCTCCCCTCTGCCTCCGCTCTCTCCTGCCCACGCCTGCATGGACCATTCAAAGCTGGGCCATTTGAATACTGGCGAGACAATCCTCCGCTCAACATTATGAAACAGCCCTGAGAGTGTGTGTGTGTATGTGTATGTGTGTGTGTGTGTGCGCATTGTGTGTGTGTTCACTGTCTACTCGAGTCTCAGTCTCTCATTCTTGTCCTCCCCTCCCTCTCCCTTTCCTCCCTCTTAACTCTGTTTTTTTTTGTGTGTTTTTGGGGCTTACAGTACATGAGGGTATGAGGCACACTGTATTTTTTCTGCAGCTTTCTGTCGAAGCAGTATTTGGAGTCTGGGTCAGGTTTCTCCATCTTATGCAAAATTTTTTCATTGTGAATGAACACGTGTCAGATCTTGTTTCTTTCAGAGCTCGGCACGAATGAGAGGTCTTGATTTGAAGCAATCAGTGTTTTTCTGGTACCAAAAAATCAGCTACTAAATATTATGTGGCACACACGCCATGAGGAAAGATCACCTGTGGCCTGCTCTCTCACAGACAGGCCCTTACAACTAATGCTGTGCATCAGTGGAAATCCAGAGCTTTTTACCTTTACAGTCATCTCAGCCACAAAGATCGCCGTGAAGATGTAGTTGGACAACGTGAGGAAGATCCGTTCCTGCCGAACAAGGAGAGAGAAAGAGAGACCTGGCTGAGCTAATGTACATGTTATCAGGTCTAATGATTAGTTATAAGCACAAGTATGTTTTTTCTACCGTGTTTGTACCTTGTCTGCCTCTAAATTGATCTAGTGTACAGCTAAATAATGTATGAGAGAGCTATTTTTCCTCATGCTGAAAACATCTTTGTAGAAACATCCTTACTGCACTGACTAATGATGGCTGGCAGGCAATCACAAAGTTTACTCTTTATTAGCGCTGCTGAAAAGGTTTAAACAAGGCATCTGATTTGGTATTTTGGCTTGAAATCTTATTTTTCTTCATATCAACAAAAAAAAATCTGTCAGTGTTAACCCAGTGTTTTTGTGCATCAAACGAACCTTCAAGAATCAACTGAATTGCACTAGGAGTGATACTCTATTACCTGTTGAACACCTGGTAAAATGCTTCACAACAGAAACAAGAAATTATGGTTAAAACTGGCATTTTTCCAATGAAACACAAGAGTACATGGCTGAAGACAAAATGGCGGACCGAAATCACATGACCTCAGCTGTGGAAGATGGTCTTTGTGTTTTTTTTCCTGAGAAATATATACAAAGTTTATTCATTAGAAATATATTTTAATGGTCAACTGACTCTAAAAAGGCTCTTACAGGCTTTATACATTAGTTTGTATGTAGTACAGATTTACAGACCTTAAAAATGGGCCAATATCAAGTTAATTCAAGTCTTCAGGTTATCTGAAAAACAGTTATCAAATGATCAAATCTTTCCTTGTGCTGTCCTAGATGGAGCACTTTTTTCCACAAGGATAAAAGATGTATTGGATGTACAGTGGATTCTTCTACATATATTAAAATTCGATAGAGATATTCATGCTAAAATGACACAACCAACTTCTGCATCTGAGGTCACGTTATTTCCCATTAACTATGAAGGTGCCTGTTAGGTGCCCATCATTTTCTCAACATCCAGATCAACTCATGAAACAAACATGTTTCATCAGGGTTTTTTTTCTTCATTAGTCATTTCAGTAAACAGGTAGCATTGTCCTGTTTTGTGAGCGTGCACGCAACACAACCCCCATCAGGATCGACTTATTAGACCTCCATCTGTACACATTCACATTACTTTAGTCCCCATGTTTCCTTGTTTTGCCTGAGGCAGCGTGGCTCAATGGTGCGTGTCCACACAGGAGAGGATGGGAGCCTATTTACTGAGCTAAACAAGGACTGAGAAGAGAAAACAAGCATGCTCGCAAGGATAAGATCCCGTCACCGACTGCTTATTTACCCTACTTCCCCTCTGTCTGAGGAGAAACGCCCCCGTCCTACCACTGAATTTCTACATAACGTATGTGTGTGTGTGCGTGTGCCTGTGAGCGGGTGTAGGTGGCTGCCTTTCCCACGGCCTCTGACTACCATCACACATGCTCTGAAGAACACAAAATGAGACACACACACACATAAACACAGAGATGGCAGTCCTGCAGCGATTTTTGTGAAAGTCAAGCATGACATCACTGGGAATGCTGCTGTTCAGAGGGTTTATAAATTCCAGGCTTGACAGCAGCCATTCCTGTCCTCTGTGAACGGGGTTTTTTTTTATTCTTTCATTAATTATACACTAACAGGAGGGAATGAGAGGGGCGAGAGAATTTAGATTCTACAACAGAAAATTTAGGCCGTGCGCCTTAATGAGACAAAAAATTCACCAGGTCAACAGTTTGCCTCAATTTGCTGTCAAATTAGGTGTACACAATAACATAACCGCCAGCTGCAGCCTACAACTTTTGCTCTGGCATGCTAAACAAATAAAGTTTCTGCAGCTGCTGTGTTGGCTATGGGAAACTCTCGTCTTCTCTGAATGCTAGGTTCACAGCACCAACTGTAGTGACAGTTTGCTGACCCATAACCTAGCCAACATTGGCTACATTACTTGCTGCCTCATTGTTTGATCTATATCACAGTATGTGTGTCACGGGGAGACCCTGTGCCCTAAAGTAAGGCACATGCACTACACACTCTTTCTCACTCTTTTTATCAGAATGTCGATCCTGGTGTGAACTGTTGGTGGTGATGTGTGTGGTATGAACATTTGGATGAAGGGGTGAAGAAGAGAAGAGGCATTGTGATGGTGTATTGAATTTAAATTGTGTTCACCTGTCTCCTTTGTTTCACTTCCTCCTCTGTGAGACCAGGAACAGCCAAACTTGGGCTAGAGCGGTCCATTTGGTTAAATAGGGGGGTTCACAGGGGAAGAAACCAAATGTGGTAGAGTGGAAGGGGTGTTTTGTCTTTTGTGCCGAAATAACCAGTATAAGTATCCTGAAGAAATATGTGTTTTTAAAGTAAGTTTAACTGAACTTCTATGTGATAATTGATATTGATATTATTGTGCTGGAAGACATAATTGATTTTGATTGCTTGGGAAGGTGTAGTCCAACAGTATTAAAGTGGCACTTTGCTTAGTTATGCACTGGTGAAAACAATATGCAATAGGTGCAGTAGGTAATCTTAACTGGAAGTCCCAGATACCAGACGGAGTTCAGAATATCTCTTGAGTTTTCCTGTAACTGTATCCTATAACTGTATAATGATTGCAGCTTCCAATTATGCAATTACAAACCCTTCCTGTATTCCTGATCAACAGAAAACAAGAGTCAAGCCTCACTTAGTGGAATGCCTTCATCACGGCCCAGTCTGCAGCGCCATCTCTCTATCTTAATGTTGCCTGGAGCAGATGACGTGGCTGCTGGAAGCTTAGATTGATCGTATTTTATACTGTTGATGCTCATATAACTCAATTTAGAGCTGTAGACAGTGATGTATTGTCCCCGAGCTCAATTAGAAATAATAAATCATAATAGGTGGTATAATCATCCCCAATCATTTCCACTAAGCTACAGGAAGACGGTATCCCGGCAACCTCCGGCACCAAACCAAAACAGCAATGGACTGCAAGCCAAATACAAAACGTGTGACATAACTTCCAGGACAATAAACTAATTATTCAGCCCTGCATTCCACACTGAAATGTTGTGACTAAAACATTTTATCTCTGTAACAATGACTGCATTTCTATTTAAGGAATTTAACATGTGTCTTCTGTCAGACTATCACCATGGGTGATGTAAAGCAGGTACTTCAAAAGAGTGGCAGCAGCGTGATAAATTATACATCTGGTTGTTCTACACAGACCCAGTGGAAATGGATTCACAATCGGCTTCATTAATTCAAAACAACCCACACTGACAAACAAATAGCATCATGCAGTGACCACCCGGGCAAATGAGATCTGCTGCAATAGGCGTCACAGCTCAAAACTGTAATGACAGCTTGTTCTCTTGTTTCCGGCTGCTTGCTTTGTCGTACATTTCCATTTCATTTCAATAATGGCCTCAGGGTGCAGACTGGACATGATGGCCATGGCGGGAAGTTGGCAAAGTATATGTGCATCCCAAAACCCTGCTCTCTGATCTGAAAGTTAGTGCGGCTGCTGTGGTGGATTTTGTATGTGTGTGTCTGTGTCTGTGTGTGTGTGTGCAGAGGTGAGAGGAGAAATCATCCTAACGGTATGTGTGTGTGTGATCTTTCTGAACCTGATGAGACAGGATGGCCTGTGGGGCGGCCTCCATTTGTTAAACATCTCCTTTCCTGGACATTAGCCACGTACACCAGCCCACAGATAATTGAATCAATTACAATGGCACTGTCTCCTCCGTGTTTCAGTCGCAAAACAAGCAGAACGGAGCGTTCCAGCGAGACCGAACCGCAATTAGGCCCATCCACGGAACTCCTCGCTCAGTGAGGAGAAAAAAAAAAAAGAAAAAAAAAAATCAAACAGTGATAATTATTGTGTTTATGCATGGAGCGGCTGGGCTGTGTTCTGCTGCTATTGCTGGAAGTAGGAAAGGACACGGAGTTAGATGTGTGTATATGTATATGTGCTCTTGCAAGGCACCCAGCCAGCCCTCCTCCATCTGGAGGGATGATGCATTAGCTAAGGAGGTGATGGTGTTGATGATGCAGTGCAGTAGATACAGGGGTATAGCACACATTACCCAAAGCCACTGGCTCACAGTCAAACAGGAGTGGTTCCCTGCTTACACAATGTTCCGCTCTATTTCCCTACGGAGAGCAAACTATAGTAGTAATTCTGTTTTTCTGCGAGCGTGTGTTTGAACAGCCATCAAGGTTGGACCTGCTGACAGGTACTTTCTCCCTTTCTTCTCCATTTCTGTTTGGACTTTTTTTGAACTGGGGGCGAGTTTCTTTGTTCTACACACACCTCAGGAAGTTCTGTGTCTATATAGATGTATAAATGGGTGTGCGTTTCTATGCCTGTCTACCTTTCTTTTTTTTTTTCTCAGTTCCTCTCCGAGTTTATCATTAAAAACTGTGAAGGCATCACGCTGAAGTCGTACACCTTAGACTCCCAGGGAGAATCACAGGAAGAATAGTTAATGTTTGGGACTCACGGTGGGCTGGATGCCAGGCCTCTCCATGGCGATGGTGATGCAGTTGAGGAATATGATGACCAGCACAATATGGTCAAACATCTTGTGGGTGATGATCTTCTTGCACAGGATCCGAAACCTGATGAGAAATACAAAGAAATGTGAAAATTAAGTGACACTGGAAATGGACTTGACTAATACAAGCAAGTGTACAAAAAGTGTTTGACTATGATTTAAAAAAAAAATCCTTATTTATAACCAGAGGTAGGGACATTTACTGCATACATACCTTAAAATAACCACAGATACGTCAGTACACATCTTGCAGAGGAAATCATTCTACAACCTGCCATGTAACCTATTGTATTTACTACAAACAGGAGACTTTCGTTACTGGACTTGACATCGCTGGGATGAAAACACAAGCACCCCCTGTGAAATGGCACCAAGCCCAGGGCAGAGGTGCTGTCTAAAACACAAACTTTGCTGTTGTTCTATAACCCACAAGCTTCACGGGCGTGTAGGGGTGGGCTATAGTGAGTGAGCTGTAACTGAAACACTTGTAGCTAGCTAAGCTTGCTCAAATGAAGCAAACACATTGAGATTAAACTTTGTCAACACGAACAGTCGAACAGGCAACGACAACAGAGACGAGTCACAGGCCTCTCCAGAAGGCGACGATGAGACTGACATAAAATAAATACCTCTGGTGTGTGTATATTGATTAGTAGTGGTGTAAGTATTCAGATCTTTTACTCAAAGTCCTCCTCCAGTCAAATCGTGTTTTTCCTGTTGTTTTCCTTTGATATTTTGGCTTCACTGAGCAGAATGATGCCTGAGCGGAGGTCGTGTTTTCACATTCATCTGCTGGAGGGGAGAAGTTTTTCTGTGCTCACGGTAAATCTTAGTTTAAGATGGTTGTGTGTGATTTTGTCACAACTGCTTGGGAAATGGCCCGGTATGAAACTTACAGTGTGATGTAGAAATACACTGTTGAACTTGAACTTGAACAATATTTGAATATTCCTAGAGTCCAGGTCATGATGTATAAAACCTAAAATAATATTACACACTGTACAAGGACATTTACTCAAACACACTGCACACGTTTACAAGTAATGAAAGATCTCATTCAATTTAAAAGAGCTTGCCTCCCATACAGTAACTGCTGTAGAATTAGGAGTCATTAATTATGCCTGACTTTCATTACCCAACATGAAAAGGTTCCAAAGGCTTTTAGCTCGTGACAACAGAGAAAAGAAAGAGGGAACGCTTGTTATATATGGCAGTGGGAAGGATTAAACTGTGCATCAAATCCGCTTTGATGGCTCATATCGGTCTAAGTGTACAGCGGGAGACAATCTTGTGAGGCTCAGATCTGGATTTTTGGCTTTATTTGGCAGTACAGACACCATTGTGTCAACACTTGCTGAGTCTGTGTGCATGTTTGTTTGTCATCTGACTGTGGCGACTGTTATTCACGCAGACTGCATGAGGTAATCCCTCTTTGATATCTGCACGGTAGAACCATGATGCTAAAGAATTCATATGGTTTCCTCGAACGGGCGGGGAAGGAGGACACATGGTGAACACACACCTCCGGTGACAGCTCCTCCTCCGCGGCTTGAAGGGCCAGTGTCTGGCTGGGAAACTTTAATGGCAAGTTCAAGTGGCCCCCGAGACTAGCAAACACTCACACTAAAACCACAGGATTAAGCTGTCACCACAAGCTCAAGCAAAAAGCAAAAATATCCCTTTATGTTGGACCTGGGATTTAAAAAAAAAACAAAAAAACATCACTTAGATCTTAATTCATGGATGTTTATATAAAAAGATTTTGACAAGTGTTTGAAGCTTTTCCCATCTGATGATATTTACTGATCTTCTGAGTTTTCTGGTATAAATGTTTCAAATGCTTCTAGATGACAGCTGATTTAAATATTGATTCATTTTATGTTTCTCAAACGTCACAGAATGTGTCTAAACACTAGTCTCTTCCACATTCGCTCATTTAACAGCTGAGAATTCAGACAATTCTCTCCCATTATGTCTGTAGATTTTAACAAAGTCAACCAAGTCTTCATTTTCTTCCTCTTCATTTCTGAAATTCTTGTTGGCGTCTTTGAACATCTCTTTGGTGTTTTTTTTTTTTTGTACTTCACTTCCCAGAAATCACCTGTCACTTCAGCAGCGTGGGCAGTATTGTGGCACACTTGGATCTTCTGCTGGAATGTTTCTGTTGGTGGTGCTGCAGCTCAGGCGTGATCTCTTTGAGTAGAATGACTAGAGAGGATGAGAGCCGCTCATGCTAATTACCCTCCGTCTTCTTCTGTGCATTCCAAACAAACTAGAGACACAAACCGCATCACTTCCTGTGCGCTGGATGATTGCTTTCCAGGAAAGAGCTGACAGATGCACAGAACACTTAATGTTTTCTTCAGCTATAGGCTGAATCTCTTTTATGTTATATCATTTGGAAAGTTTGGACATAAAAACGCCACAGATCATTAAATTCACTATTTACTGTAATCCTGAAACATCCTCCCTGCTGTCTGTGTGTTCTATTCTTATCTGTATCTTATTATCTCCTGCACAAACTTCAGTCTAGTTCCACATAATCTAATCATGTACTGTACAGGGGAATACATGCACGACCCTCGGCGAGCCCTGCACATTCGTGGTCCCCATGTTGGCAGACCACTGTTCTCACACAGCCCATTCATGCGGCAAACACATCTAATCGCAGTGACTGGATCACAGTATGCCTTCAAAGCCAGCCCACTCCTCCACTCATTAAAAACTTCCCCTGCAGTAATCATCAGTAGCAGCAGTAACAACAATGAGCACAAAGGCAGGTTGAGGTGAACTCAGGTCCATGTGAATGCCGCTGGACTCCGGCCTCCCGCAACGCTGCTTGTCTCTTGATGTGATTGTGAGCACAGGCGGGCGTCCGTCGTGGTTCAAGACCAGAACGGGCGCCACGCAGAGTCTGTGTCCTCGGTGTCACTCTCAGCAACGTCCAAACCTCACAGCCTGCTGTGATCGAAAGTCAGCTAGAAGCCTGGTTTGAGCCAAGCTCCTTCAGTTTTCTTAATACTCAGACAATAACAGACTACAGGGAGCTTTTACTATTAACCTTTTCCAAATGTTATAATATGACCAGCAGAGAGAACCATCAACAACATTTCTACTTAAAGTTGAACTGAAATTTGAATTCACCTCAATTTTGTGAAATATAAACTAAATTATAAAACTATTTTTTGACGTATTTTTTAGACTCAGCGTCTTGACGTTCTGTAACCTCAGCACTCGAAACCACAGGTGGAACTCAACTATGGCAAACAGTGTCGGCCCTCAGCTGGTTACCTGAGGAACGATGACTTTTATTTTCACAGTCATACTTTCTGTGGTGCTTTTTGTAAAAGTAAGTGTGAAACTGGATGTTGCTTTAAAGTGTATCTGACAGAATTACATTTCAAACATCTCCTAAGTTGGAACAGACATGCTGTGACACTGGTGGTGGCTAACATTAAGTTCCCACCGGGTGGGTGGGTGGGGGTGCTAGCTGTTTGATGTTTAATTAGCATGTCGTGGTGCTGTGGCAGCAGGCTGGGAGCCAGCATTTTGCTTGGTGTTGCCTTAGCAGCCACATCCTCCAAACAGGCAGCAGAGATGCATGGATCAAAGACCCATAAGGGGAGGAGGAGTGAAGGAAGGGGGGGCGAGGGAGGGTGGGAAACGATGGATTCTGCACGTGGCTGAGATAACACACAGCACTCAGTAGGAGAAACTCCCTTCCTCCCTCTGCTCCTGCTTACTCACCCCTGACATGGCAGAAATGTGCAGATAAAAGAGATTTCTGAAGTGAGAATGTGGGAGGGAATAGGAGCTGATATAGAAAGGGAGTTAAAAAAAAAAAAAAAACACTGCACTCACACTGCAGTGAAAAACACTTTGCCATTACAGCCAGCATTATGGGATGTCAGTCAAATGCAATGTTAAGAATCCTCTTCTTGTAAAGAAGGTGGCTCAGTCTTTCCCTATACACTATCATTTAAACTGTGTAGGGCTGTGTAGCTGCTTATTTAGAATATTTCCTTTCATTTTAAAATATACAGCTTAATTTAGCTTAACTGCCACAGGAGGAAGAAACAACAAACTCTGGGTGCTGTGTATCCAGAGCGTCCATGAATATGCAAAAATGCTCATATTGTACAAAAAGAAACCTCAAAACTGAGAGCATGGAAAAGATGTAGTGATGAGTGGAGGTGTGAACGCTACCTGGACTCTGGAGGGAAGAGGTAGAGTGACCAGGTGTCTCTCTGTCGACACCACTCTGGCTGCTTCTTCTCCAGCCAGCGGAACAATCTGGCAAAACGTCCCTGCAGGGAGTAAGAAGTGGACGGTACATTCATTATTCATAAGTGCTCAAATTCCCATTGCATCTTGTGAGCCACAATCATTTTCCACAGACAGAAGTTACATTAGTTCAAACATTTGAACTAGTAAGTGTTTTATCTGAAACCATTTTGTTTGGGAGGAAATTTTTGTTCGAAAAGGCAGACAGAAGGACAAACAAGCATGCACATATGTGCACATGCACCGACACTAACCAGGTTGGGCTCCTCCTCTGCGTTTTCGTCTTCAGTGTTGTCCTCCAGCGAGACATGTGTTGGACCCAAAACTGATAGAGAACCCTTTCCATTGCAGTCGCTGTGCTCTGTGGGCCGTATGTGGCCCATTGAGGGGGGTCTGGAGCTGTGCATGCTGGCTGTGCGGTACAGGTAGGGTACCTACACAGAGAAAAAGCAGAAAGAAATGAGTTCCTTCTCAACTCATGCAGTAATGATTGAAGCTGCTATAGTGTCATTATCTCTGTTAAGGTTCACATATGGTTTACACATATGGTGTAAATTATGTTTGGCTTTGCAAAGACAACAACCATGTAGCAAGTGCTGCAAGTGCTGGAAGACATTAAGGCTATTTCCCCTTTTGCCATATAGCAGAGGTCTCCCCTCATGTGTCATTGAGAACTGATGAAATACAGAGATGACAGCGGGTGAGTTTAACTGATAGAGAGTTTATTTTATAACATGTACTTAATGCTGTAATCTTTGGCTGGGGGAAGACATGAACACACATGGTTCTCTATGGTACATGAGCAAAGAAAACTGACATAAAGCTTCCCAGCAAATAAGCTGCCTGATCTGACCCAGTGGTAGACAATGTAAAATGCAGCATTGTCAGTGATAGAAAGAAGTTCTCCAGCTGTATTTAGCAGTGTTGCATTTGTTCCCACACTGTCATAAGTTGCAAGCTGGGTTCATTGTGACATTTTCTGATAGCTTAGAGCTGTGACTGTAGGAATATAAATCCACTAAGACCAACAAAGAAGAACGCCATCAAAAACTGACAGTATAATTTTAAGATGCACACTAAAAGTTACTACTGCAGTTTGTGGAGCTTCTGGTATTCATCCTAACAATTTTGTCACTGCTCCAAAATCAGTAGTCTGACTCTGATACTCAATACTCTAGAGATCAGTCAGAGGTAGAAACTGATGGGTGGTACAGGGGGTCTACCTGTAGCTGAGCATCAGGTGGCAAATCCATGGAGCTCCGAGTCTCCACCGACTCCATCCTGCGATGTCGGGGACCTCTCTGTGACTGTGACATGGAGTCTGTCCTGGCCAGGGAGGTGTTATCATCCTCCATCAGCCCACCACCTCCTTCTCCTCCGCCCTCACCGTCTTCTGAACTGGAGTCGCCTTCCCCGGAGAGGAGAGAGCGTCGCTCCCCAGACTGCCGCTTCTGGCGTTTGAGTGACGGAGCCCGACCAAGGTTGTTCCAGCTGGATCGTCGACTGGTCCAGCCGCTGCCGGAGCCCAGTGGGGCGTAGGGAGAAGAGCTCCGGGCACTGGTCTAATGATGACAACCGGGAGTGAGAAAAATATATAACAAGAAGGAGTGTGGGTTAAAAGTGTCTTAGTACAACTTAGTGATGTTGTTCTTTCATGCAAATAACCAAGCTGAATCGGACTGACTCCGCTTGACGTTGGCTGAATTGAACTGAGACTTACACTGACAAGACAGACAGAAGCAGATGCACTGGGCTTATTTTCTCAGGTCTTTATCCCGATAATCAAATTCTCAAACACAGAGTGGCAGAGGCAGCAATAAGTAGAGTGTCGGACTGGCATGCCACATTAATCATCATCAATCATTACAACCGCCACACATCAGCAGGAGCCAGGTGGCAGCAGGGGCTGTGGGTAATGCCTGGCACTTACACATGTATTAATGTAGGCTTTGTGACATCCTGGAACAGGGGTATTACACTTGAGAACTGCCACATGCCTTTGGTGTATGTGAGAATAATAATAAGTGCACTAACCGGTGATTTGTCATAGCAGGCTGGGTCTATGGAGACGTTGCTGCCTCGACGGGACTCGTAGCCCAGGATGGGGTCACCTCCGACGGGCAGCTTTGGTACAGGCATGGGGGTGGCAGCCGTGTGAGTGATTAGAGGCGGAGTCAGGCTGGTCTTCAGGTCCACATGACCATTTACAGGCACTACTAGTAAAGGAAGGAGGGATGAAGAAAATACAGATTTGTGGGTTAGGAGTGGGTAAAAGCAAAGGGGATGAGAGCAAGAGGAGATAAAAGATGAGCAGGGTTTAATGTACAGAATAGAGGATAAAATTAATGAGATGAATGGATTAAAGAGGCCGGTGCTGAAAAGAAAACACCAGAGGTGAGAGATAAAACGGACAGAACAAAAAAAAAAAAAAAAAGTTGATGAAAAAAGCATCACAGAGGAAAAATGAAAGCACTGAACAGAATAAAAGCAGGAGGATGAGCAGGAAGAGGTGGCGCGTGTTGAGAAGCGCCATGCGGGTGCCCCCTCAGTAACGCAGCACAGCATACTTAAAAATGGATGTCTTGTACTGTTATTGAGCAACATCAATATTTCAGCTAAGCATTAATTTTATGGGATGCATGGAAGAGAATATTATGTTTGGCAGCAACACAAATAAATGACATTCGGAGGGAAATGCAACTTTAATAATGTTAATTCTGCCGTCTTTAAACCTTTATTCAAGGCCTAGAAAATGTATATTAGGCTCTTCCAGCTATGTAAGCACTTTCATACGGAGCATCTGGAGGGGGCTGAAGGGGAGATGATACCGTACGTCTGGGAGCTGTACTCCATACAGTAGTGTTTCCATTGGGCTTTTCAGTCTGCACGAACTGTAATTAGAGGGGATAGGAACTGGCGTGTGAGGAATTATGGATGAGGCTGCTGTACTGGTTTGATGCTGTGCAGGGAGATAGTCAGGCACGTGCCCACTGAGTGTGGTTGGAAACCTGTGGGGAAACGACTGAGACCAGGAGACCGAAGACATAGGGCAGGTGGGGGAATGTCTGCGCGGGGTGCACTTTAAATGCCTCAGGCCCAACTTGCTGCTCTTTCGCAAACTTTTACATACATTTTAAAAGAAACACAACACGGTGTGTAATCTGCAGGGATCTAAGGAGGCAGGGAAAATGCCAGCAGTTAACTCTACAAACACAGATGGTACAAGTTTTGCCAAGTGTTTGTAAAAGGGGCTTCGATAATCACAGAAGATTGAGTGCAATCTTTTGCATTCTTCTTAAGGCATCAATAAATTAAAGCAGCGCAGCCATGCATCATGTTGTGTGTGTGTGTGTATACATATGGCGTGTATGCATGCCTCACCTGCAGAAGCCGATAAATCCTTCTTGCTGCCGTTGGCATCCTCCAAACATCGTGTGAAGGAATCAATGTCCGAACCCGATTTGGAAGCATCACCCTTGACACACAAACGCACACAAAGTGTTAGAGGGAAACACCTGTGAAAATATCTGTTTCTGGCTAGAGTTAACGAAAAGCAGGTGGGTCGAAGTTGCCTCTAAACACAGATCCCTGCTCAGCTGTATTTGTAGCAGTCACGGTTCAAATCTGATCGAGGATCAGTCACTAGAGGCAACCTTTCTCTGCAAGCAGGTAGGTGTGGGTGTGGTCTCCCTGACCCCAGAGTTCAAAGGTCAAAGGATACAGAGAGAGAGAGAAGGACAAGATCAACTATGTAAAGTGTTGCCATGCAAGGAGAGTGAGAAGGTTCAGTGAGAAACCACACTGAAACACAATGAGCAAAATGCAACAGTGGCCAATATATTGACTTGACTTTGTTGTACAGATACACATAGGCCGCATGTTGATTTTTTTTACTCGCCGTGACCCATAAACATCTACAAAAGAGCTTCAGTGTGGTTGCTAGGTCTACGTTGTTTCACACTTACACACAAACACACAACACACTCCAAAACAAACTTCACGGTGGCGTAGAGCAATCTGTAAATCAGCAACCCAGTTCGACTTTAGTCAGAACAGCAGAAGTCTTTATGCATTGTTTTCCTCTCTATCGCTGTTCCAGACACTGATGTCAAAATGATTATCTCACATTTACATATCTTTCTGCTCCTCCTTATCATCTTTCATAGATTTACCACAAGCTCTTAATTGCTGTCTTCTAGCCTGTGCTTCACGCTGCCTCCCACTCCCAAACCGACTGCAGTGAACTTCAGCGCTCCTGCTTGTATTTGTTGTGCTATGCCAGAGCCTGCAGACTCCATTAATACTTGCGAGGATGCCAGGTGGATGCTGGATTAATAGAATGCCGACCCAGTGAGTGAGATCTCTGCGATAGAAAAGTGAATAAACTGTGTGCATAGAAGTCTCGGGACCTAATCTCCATGCAGCTCTTTTTTTAACTAACAAATGACTTTCTTGATATTTCCCACGAGTGTTAGAGAAAGACAAAGTGGGTCTGGATATACTGCACATTGTACTTGTTTACTGGAGGCATGTTGGATGTGGCTATCTTCGAGGCAGCAATTTGCATTTTTCTCTTGCAGTTAAAGGCCCAGACTGATTTCCCCTGACCTGTGAAGTAGGGGGAAATTAGTTAAGAAGAGCGGATGCTAATGAACTAACAGGCCAATCAGCTCAAGAGCTACTTGGAGAGTGGCACAGTTGCCGTGCTCATCACGCTCCTGCATCTACTTATTTGTCACAGTGATTCATTTTATTAAAAAAATCTCGGCTCAGAGGAAACATGAGACACCTGTGGGGACCTGGATACTTCCAATAATGGGGGAAACCTATTAAGGGATTTATGTGAATTTGTAGACTCTCTGCCACACCTCCTCCTTTGTGCTTGATTTCCCCATTGTTGTTAGCAGTAGTATAGAAGTAGTAGTTTAGTAGTAGTTAGCAGTTTTAACTACTTTATCTCACATAAAATATGGTGTGCCTCAAGGGTCAAATTGTGGACTCTTTTTTTTCTGATTTTTCTTAGTGTAGAATCTTGTCTAAAAACCAGAGGGGACAAAGCATTCGCACTCAAGGTCCTGAGGCTCTAAAATGACCTGGACACTTTTGTTTATCAGAGAACTTATCTTGGTTTTACTTTTTTTTTTTTAACGTTTTTATGATTTATTTAAATTGTGTTTTTATATCTTTTATCTCATATTAATGGAACCAGTTTTATTGATTTTATCGGTTGATTTGATTAGATGTTATATGTGATTTCATAGTTTGTTGATTTTAATTTAATGTCTTGTGTAAAGCACTTCATAACTTTTGAGGTTTGGAGTAGTAGTAGCAGTAGTATTAATTGTTGTAGTAGGATTGAAAGATTGGGGCTAACTTTTATTTAGCTATGCTTTAGAAATGTTTTAGTACATTACGTAATACCACTGACAAATGTTTACACATCAACTATTGCACGGACATACAAACCAAACACGCAGCCCACACCTACAACAATTTATCACCAGACAAGTTGTAAAAAAGTAGTAGTTTTAACCACAGCGAGAGCCTCTCTCCCACAGGACTCATCAACCCACACGCAATCAATCAGAAAGGACAGCTGTGATAAGACAAACCCAGTGGAGCATCAGCACTAAGCATTGTGGGCACTCAGCCTCATCTCCTCTCCTCTCCCTCTCTCTCTTTTTTCAGGTAAGGGGGGAAAAGAGAGGAGAGCAGTTGTGGGTTTGGTCTTGGTTCTGGTTCCTGCTGAGCAGTGGTCAGTTCCATTCATAGAGTAGCTTCTGGACAGTGTGAAGGTCAGTGTGATGGGGAGTGTGTGTACTCACAGAGAAATCAAAGCTAGGCCAGGGGCTTTGTTGTGAGGGCCTTGCAGTATAAGGATAAGGACCAGACCTGACAGGACCAGGTGAAGACCGATGGGACAACCTTACCCTCATTACTCCTTTCTGAGGCACACAGACAAAACAGCCGGCTTTATGGAATTAACCTGACTTTTGCTAAATTAAAGGGGGTTGTCATTTTGTGAGAGAAACACTGATTTTTTTTCCTTCTGCTACTCTCTGTTGCTGTCCTCTCTCACTTTCCCTTTCCTCTCTGTCTTTTGTTTCTGCACAGTCTTCACAGTGTATTTCTTTTTTCTTTTTTTAAACCTTTACGTACAACATCTTCAGAGGCGCACATTAATTTGTAATTTGGCTGTCAGAAAACAAATCCTCTAAAAAAAGATCCAGCTAGAGCGACTTAAAAAAAAAAAAACAACAAAAAAAAAACTTCCCCGCACAACTACACTTTGAACAACAAGAACAACAAAGAAAAGACATTTTGCATTTTTTATTTCCAGATTAAGGTATCCTGGGAGGAGAAGGAATTAAATAAGACTGGTAGGAGGACAAACCACCAGAAAAGTCTTTGCATTTTTTGCATGTAATACTAATTTGTGGAAAGAACGAGCTGTTAACAGGATTATCTTTCTATCCATGTGCTTTCAGTATGTTTGTGGTGAAAATACTGTTGGTTTGAGGAGAATTCAGCCAAGACTGGTGAGCAGAAGGAAGTGTTCTCACCAAGCATTAGACCAGGTTTCACTGGAGAAAGCAAAGGTGGAGATGATAGCTTTGGAGCAGAGGTGGAGCTGGACTCGAGGGAAATCCCTGGTCCTGAAATTAGCTGGGTTGTTTGGATAGCTTGTTTACACTCTGCCACCCCAATTTGGGCATGGTGGTGGGAGCAGGAGATGGGCCAGACCAGGCCTGCTGCTGATAGCCAGACAATAATAGACACCGCCAGCACACAGGGGGGATCTCAATTACATTGCTTCAGAAAGGGTGTAAATGGGAGACGGAGGGTGGCTGTTGATAGGAGGAAGGGGGGTAATTGTCTGTGTGTGTGTGTGTGTGTGTGTGTGTGTGTCCACCAAAATTGTATCCTACCACAGCTGCATTTGAGACTCATCAGCCTGGAATTGGATTGGATACCTGTGCTGTAGCAGCAAACCTCTAAATGAACACCAAGGCATTAATGACTTCCAGAATAATATAGGTATCTGTGGAGGTCCAGGGCTGACAATATTCATATTAAACTGTTTAATCAAAATCACTTTTACTCTCCATCTCTTAGCACATGGCAACATTTAATTTAAATTTTAAAAATCCAGTTTTCATTTTCACATATCAAGATCCACTAAAATGAAAATGAAAACTGATAAATTATTTCAAGTGTACAAAACATTACATTGAAATAATTTAGGGTTTCTCTTTTTCAAATAGGGAATGAGCCTCCTAATCTTGAAAATTAAAGACAAAGTAGATTTTTGAATATGAATTTGAAATGTGTCCTAAATTTAAGTCATTTCCCCTGAAAATGAAAGGAAGCAGGGCTAACTGCCCCATTTTTAACAATCTAAGAGCATGATCTAAAGCACATGGAGGAAAGTGCATTTCAAGTGTATCCAAATCCACTTTTGCCAGTTTAATGGCACATTGTTCCAAAGTCTCTTAAATAATCATGGGTGTGGTTTGGGTAATAAACCAATCAGAATGCCATCTCCCATTACCTTTAAAAGCCAGATGCGCTTGCATGTTGGCAGGTTGCTACTATAATGGCAGGTTTGCCAGGAAGTCAGAGAGAACTTGTGGAAGCGTGAGCAGATGATAACAGCAGGATTCCACCAAAGCTCCCTGAAGTGAAGCAGGAGGAGGAGGTGGGAGCGGTGAGCATGTCCTCATCCTCTGGCATCTCCGGAATTTCTAATTAATTATTCATTATTTTTAATCTTTTGCATGTTTGTGTGCTGCTGCGTGTCCCTGTGTGTGTAACCAGCGGAGTGTAAGCGTGCTGTGCACCAGCAGTGAAATACTGCACCACTGACTTCAGACCAGGTTTTTTGTTTGTCACTGTTTTGAGATGCCAGTGGCATCTGGCTGACCCGCACCTGAAAACTCAATGAAAACTACAGTACAGCTGAGGCTGATAGGAATGCCATCAGATATGTAGATATGTGGTCATAAACTAAAGTACTGGACAAATTAAATTTTAACCACTTAAGCTGTAACAGTTTATCTTGTATCCTATTTTTGAGAAATTACTGGCAGCTCTATTCTTCCAAAGTGTGCTAGTATATATAATGCACACAAAATATACACTGTTCAGACAGTTATAAGAGCCAGTATCAGACAATAAAACTATAATAACAGGTGTAACCCTTAGCCCATCCAGGAGACTCCACTCAAAATCCCCACTTCAAGCTCAGGTCCCCCGTGGCTCACTGTATTTCAACCAGATAAAAAAAACGGCTCTGAACTATTTGGAACATTTGCCCATTGGAAAAGTCTTGGATCAGTTCTGGATAGCATTCAAAAGTGTAAAATTAGAGGACATGAGGACAAGACTTACAACCATCTGTTTTTCAAAGGCCTCATTTCATAGAGTGCACTGGCCTTGCCTTAAGAGCCTGAGTCATGCAAACAGAGTCGATCCCCTCCCCCCCCTCGCTCTCTTTATTAGCTCTCATCCTCTAGTCCGGCTGGATTTATCTGGCTGTGCTGGGGCCTTCCGAAAAGCCGCCAGCCCCCCAAAGCCCCCCACCCCAACATCCTTCACTTCATCTCTATCCTCCAGCCAGATAAAACAGAGACTGGGAGAGGGAGGTTTTTGGCAGCACTGGTGCGGCGTTCTTACCCTGAGGCTGGAAAGAAAAAAAGAGCGAGACAGAGGGCTGGCGGGAGGTGAGCATTCAATGTGAGGTTTGATGTGGAGTCTGCTTTTAAAGAGGACAAGAAGAGAAGGAAAACACACACACTGCAAAGTGATGCAAAAGTTTAAGCCCTCTGTCGTCTCTCCTAAACCCCTGTGAGCAGTCGCTCGGTGCTCCTGTCAGTCTGAGCAGCACGGGCAGCATGCAGGAAGCAGGTTAGAGGACTTGGAGATGATGTGACACATTCTCTGGTAACCATGTTGGAGGTCGTCTGCTTTTGCAGACATGGGTGACCACAAATTGCTTTTCTACACTGTTCATTTCTGTACTGCTTTAGCAGAGACTGGCTATTTCCTACTGATAAAACCAGGCACAATTCAACAGGGATTTTCAGGGGCCAGTTTGCTCAAATTACTAAAAGAAGAAAAAAAAAACCTGTTTTTGTTTACAAAAATTTTTTTACCCTCAACAAAGAAGTCTGAATATTAAGACTTTATGTGGGGTTATAAGCATTTATATGTTTGAAGTACTTTACCTTTGTTTCTGGAGAATCATGTTTTTTTTTTTGTTTTTTTTTTACCCTTTAGTGTGGCAGATGGCTCCACATACCTAGACTGCAGTACTGGAGTCTCAAACCAGGTCTCAAGATGTTGTTTCAAGCTGTGTGGTCGTGTTAATGTTCCCCTATGACAACCAAGTATCTTCATTTTTCACGTGTGAATTATATTTTTAGCAGTTTTTAGGCTGATGTACATTGTTTCTTGTTCCTATCACATTTCTCAGTTTTTTTAACTAATATTTCTAATTTGACTTCAAATTGGACTCAGTTATGAGTGGTTAAATACTATGATACCCCTGATCAATCAGTTACAACATTAAAACCAGTTACAGTTTGTAATGTATATATATTATATTGTATTTACCATTTATAATACACCATTGTGGCTGATCAGTGTAGTTTCCTCATTCACCCAAATGTAATCCAAAACAGAGCTGATTTAAATCTCTTATCAAAGAGCTAGGTATCTTCTAACACTGCTGTTTCTCTTTTGTACTGATGATTCACCTAAGAGAGTTTAATGTCCATTTAAACCTTGGAAAAACTCCAGAAAGTCACCTGACACTGTCCAAGCAGACAGTGACAAGGCTTTTACTCTGCACTTCACTACTCCACTGAATTGGGTTGACAGCAGCAAAGATCTTAAAGTCTCAGTGGTTAAAGCTGAAACTGTATCTGCACGGCCTGATACCACTGGGAACAAATTAGAAAATACAGGGGACAATTTTGATAATTTGGGTGGAGTGGCCCTTTAAGGCACAAGTCAAAAAGCAATAACTTGGAGTTTTACCTGCAGTATTCTATATGATAATTACTGAACTGGTCAGTCTACTACACAAATATGATGCTGAAAAGAAAGAATAGGCATCAGTGAGCAATACTTCTGTAATGAACCTCCAAGCAGTGGCCATTGAGAGATCTGTGACATCACTACAAAGCCTCTATAGGGAAGGGTGAGGAGAACAGGTGGTGAGGGAGGGCAGAGGGGAGGACGGGGCCGGGCGGTTAGTCAATTAAATGCAGGGAGGGAAGGCAGAGCTGCAGTGCTGTACATACCCCTGAGTCTACAGGCAGCTGAATTAGGCTCAGCTGGGCATGCAAGTCCTCCCGCTTGGACACTTCCTACAGTGGAAGTGATCGGTGCAGCCGGACAGGAAAGGGAGGCGCGGACAGGAAAAGAGGCACAAAGGTGAGAGGTGGAACCAAAAGCAGTAGACAAGAGCAGAAGGAGAAAGTTAAAGGAGGTTCAGCCTGTGGTAACATTTGGACTCTACCATGCAACATGGAACATATCAAAGCAACTGTCCTGTATCACAGTGTGCAGTGCTGCACATGTGTACTTCAGCAACCTGAATTAGCTGAAAGCACGAAAAGTCAGGACAGCAAAGAGTAGAAGAGAAGCACAGCCATGTTTTACCCTCCAGTTGGTCCACTGACGTGTTGTAAGAATATCATTCACAAATGAAAATGATCTTGACACACACATTTTAATGACAGTGCAGAAAAGCTGTGCATCGTTCAGGACATGGAAGCATTTCCTCTACAGCCGACACGTTAGGTGTGTGTTTGCATATGTGTGAAATGTAATTATTGTGTTTATTGTCACGGTGAGAGGTCTAATAAAAAAAAGGATGACAACTATTTGTCTCTTTTCTGTTAATAGCTCTCCATAAAGAAACAGATTGGTCTGGTTGCACTCTCTGCAGCGGATATTGGATTCTGTCACATGGACACACTGTCCCAACCAGACAGAGAGACCCAGTGAGAGGAAGAGATGGATAACAGTGGAGAACAAAGAGAAATAGAGGACTGAGCAGATGAGGAGGAAGGAGCTAAACCAAGAAAATAAAAGCAGACAAAAAGGATAAATAAGATGATTTCCCCTCTGTCTTTATATTCGAAGCAACACGAACATTAAAAGCAATACTCTTTTTCTGTGCATGGCTATGTGAGAGTGTGTTTTGGCTCCACAGCCATACATCTCTCCTGGCTTGGCTCACGTCATTCAAGCACCCGTTCCCTAGCAACCCTGACGCAGGGAAAGTTTGGCCAACTAAAAATAAACTTAGTGTTTGCAGAAAAGGATGTAAAGTTGAAAAAGGAGAGGGAGAATTAAGCCGACCGCTCTGTGATGATACAGGAGAACAGAGGGGGAGAAGAGAACACAAGCTAATGGACCTTGGGAGTTTCCACATTTGGTTGTGAGTGTGTATAAGAGTGTGTGTGTATGCACTGTATGTGTTTTGGGAGATTTCTTTCTCTTTCCTCCTATAGCTCTCAACAGAAGTAAAACTTAAAGGTACACTGCAGGTAGTGTGCCCACGTAGCATTAGCTGTCAATCGTTAGCACTGTAAGTGGTCAGCAACATTTGGGAGGACCTACTGTGCTGTTAAACTTGGAATTGCTCAATTTTTTTGGTCACTTGGGATCAATAGAAGCAAGCTGTGACCTATTATCACAACTAATATGTTATCAGCTTGAGTAAAGTTGACGTTTGGAGAAGCTCCATAGAGCTGAGTGGAGCTCTAGCCTCAGGTAAGAGCAACCCCACAACACAGACGGGGATGAGCAATGGCTATCGAAGCCGACCCTCCAGATGGTTGACTGCCTGTGTCGCTGTTGGAAATTTCAAGTGAGAATATGTGCTATCTAAAGTTCTGTTCCATACAGATATTGCACCAATCAAATTACAGTCTCGATATCATCAGTTGGTACCAAACATTCACGCCCTCCCAGGAAACACTAACATTGTGGGGCGCCAAAGAACGCACATAATGATTTGTAAAGCCATCATCCTAAGCAGCTTGGGTCAACGCGCCCAACCCTGCATGTGATTCCATTCACCACAGTCATGCACTTTGTACAGTAGATAAGCACCATAGCAGGAGAAGCCCATTCCAATTAATCCATATTTTATGAGGCTGTCAGCCGCTCTCTCTGCCACCCCTCATCTGTTCCCCCTCCTCTCAGGTGAAGAGCTAAAGAGCGTCAAAGATCAAAGCAGAGGTGTTGTCACCCCTTAAAGAAAGAGAGGGGGAGACACGAAGACAGCCAGAGACAGACTGAATACTCTTATTTATTCTTTCCATCTCATCTCACCCCCCCATTCCTTTCTCTCAGTCGCTCTGTCTCAAATAAAGCCCCATATACTTCAAATGGACTGGCTGAAAAGTAAAGAGAGGTCGCTCAATGAGTTTCGACTCCTTTACTCCCTGTTGCCCTGAAAATGTTCAGAGAACCAGTTTTCCCAGCTGACTGTCTCTAAACAATAACAGCCATTAATCCACCTTCTTCTCTCTCTTTTTGCTGTCTCTTGCTTTTTTTCTGTCTTGGAGGAGAATCACAGACACTGTGCGGTGGTGGATAACATATCGCTTTTATTTTATGGCATCGTACAGAGTTGTATGATGGAGGGGAAAGAGGGCGAGGGGGTCATGAAAAGAAGGTATCCAAGCATGAGACTGATGAAACAGAGGATGTGGATGATGTGGGCTGATGCACAGTCTAGTCGAGCAGACATAGTTTTCATATGATGTTTTTTTATGGCATGACTGCATTGGCAAATAAGCAGAACAATAATGAGGATGACTGCTGAGATAGCGGGAAAGAGTGGGAGGAGACGAGGCTGACAGCGAGGTGAAGATGAAGAGGAGAGGAAAATGAAACGCTGCAACTAGTGTGATCTCGTGTCCTCACATAACCCGCCGCAGAGAGTGCAAGAAAAGTAGTAGTAGTAGTACGAGTACAGTGTTCATGAATTTGTTATGTAATGAACATCCATCCATTAGTGTTGTGTGTGTGCTTGCACTTAAAATTAAGCACATCGCTGAGTAATTTAGACTCATGTTTCAGTCTTTAAACCTCATTTTTCTAAAAGCTAGCACAGCAGAGTAGACACCGCAGGACTTTCACCTTACAGTGAAATTATTTGTGTTAAGGCCTGGAGGTGAGCCAGATCACTGTGATGTAATGTAAAAGAAGATAAACAGAATTTTAACTGACTTTCAGACAAAGTAGCTCAATAATTTAAGCTCTATGGTTTTTTGTATGCTAAATATGCATCAGTTCTGTGTATGCGTGACGAGCACTATACCTCTGTCTGGAAACCCTCAACCAAGATGGCCACCAGCAAGTTGAAGAGGACGTAGTTTCCAAAGGTCATGAGTGCGATGAAGTAGAGGGCAGCTACAGGAGAGGTGGAGGCCATGCCGTTGTATAACACCTTGTTCCAGTCCTCCTGGGTGAGGATCTGGAGGAGAGGAGAAAAATGATTAATGGGAAAATGCATACCACTGTCCAGCCAATTCTGTCGTAGCATTTTTTCTTATTAGTAATTCTTTGATTTCAGACAGAGGTAGACAAAAGCAGGCTTTTCGTTTTTAGCCAATTGCCACTGATTGTGCAGCTGGCATAACTGTTGCTGGGAGATTTTATCAACAGATTATCGATTTGATGGTACATGTACATGTAACGTAAATAATCTCCACTGGTTAATGATCCACAGAGACATGGAAAACAAAGAAATGGCCTTGTCCTTGTAATGCAGTGTAGAGCTAGTTAGTCCTTGTATTGTATTTTATATTATCGATCACAATTCCAGTGCAGAATTATATCTGGCATTTGCCTGTTCTGTTCATTTCAATAAAGTAGCTTAGAACTAAAAGTTAGTGAGCCATTTTATGTTATTTTCCTTTATGTCAAGAACACAAAAGGTCACAAATTCTGTGCTCCACCAGCGACACAAACGCAACACAAAAAATGGAAACGTTTTCATGACTATAGGTTGAATCAGTGAGGATTAAAGTCTCCCTCTGTAACACCATGAGAACAGACATGTCAGTGCAATGTTCTGCACAGAGAGACATGCTGGCACTTTACATGGTCCCTGATCAGACGTTTCATTGAATTATAAATAGTTACTATATTAAGGGTGATAAATACCATTCAGGCATTTTATGCAGAGATAATGGACGGATGGTTGGACTCCACAGAGGGCCTCAGAGTCACTAATCCAAGCTGACATGAGGCAGGAGGCAAGCCTGCTTAACCCATGTAACATACTCGGAAATGGAAATGAGACGAGTGGGAGAAAATGAGGGGACTAGATAAAGGCAGTGGGAGGGGCCAGGAGAGTGAAGAGGAATGCTTTATTTGATATATTTTATTTATTCAGGAGGAAATTGTCTTTCCAGCTTCCGAATGGGGACACGTTCAGTCAGCACCAATGAAGCAAGAGGATGTTAAGTTAGTTGCTTGAGGGCATTTTCAGCAGGTTTAGTTTGATCACACAGGAAGTTCAAGCTAGCAGATGGTGGATGAACTTGCATACCTTTAGGTCATCCTGCTGCTAAATTTTGATTAACTCAGCAGACTGCGAAGCTGCTGCTAATCCGGCCATTACACAGTGAAATGTGAATATTTAACAGAGAGTCAGAGGAGGGGAGACAGGGGGTTCCTGCTCACCTGGAAGACAGTCACTATGGCCCAGAGAAGAGAGTCGAAGTTCTTCCTGTCAGGCAGAGTGTCTTCAGCCCTCTCCGAGCCAAACTTACAACCAAACAGATGCATTCCCAGGATACTGACATAGGAAGAGGGAGGGACAGGAGAAAACAAACAGGAAAAAGAGGGATAAATGTTTACATCAGGCCAACCCATTAGATACAGTACAAATAAACAGAAGTTATTTGCTGAAAAGACTTGTTGTTTTGACTCCAGCATACTGATTATACTTGCAAAAACAGCTGTGGCAGAATATACTGAACACAAATGATGATCACTGCACAACACAAACACTTCCTAGACCAAAAAAGTAGCAAAGACAACAAAAAAGCCATTTATGGAGTAAAGTCTGTGAGGTAATAATTAGTCATTGGTACATAAACAGTTGGCCCCACAATGCATCGAGGCAGGGATGTTGCCAACAAACAGAGTGGAAGTGGAGTGCTTGTGCCAGGTTAAGTTCAGCACCATGGAGAGCGTCACAAACCATGGCAATGACACAGACTTTTTTTTTTCTTTTTCCCAGACTCAGACAAATGAAGATTACTGTCAGTAGAAACACAGATATAATTAATTTCAACTACTTTGGAAATTAAAGAAATAAGTCAACAAATATATGCTTCCTTCCTGTGAGTGATCCATCTGTGTGTTAAGCATGGAGCTAGAGCTGGGAGGCGATTCTTAGCTTATAGACTGAAAACTGGGTGAAACATTTAACCTGTAATCTGTACACAAACCACACTGCAAACATTCCAATATGAGGTTTTATAGGGAGCTACGAGGGGCAACTGTTTTCTTTGCAGCTAAAAACAGCTTATTCATCCACCCAAATCCTTTGTGCAGTGTCTCCTCTGGTTGCCAGACAACCTCACTGTGACAAGACTCTGGGAAGTCACAAGATCTTCAGAAAATAACTAGATCACTAACCCCATAACCACAAACTGCCATTTTTTTCATCTCTGTTTGAGGATAGATTGAACAACCTTTGGACTATCAAGATTTTTTTTTTTTACCATCTTCATGCTGAGCTATCACTAATCACTTCTGGCTCCAGTTCAATACTTAATGCACAGATATGACAGTGAGTTCGACCTCCTCATCTAAATCTCAGAGAACGCAAATAAGCATATTTGTCTGGGAGGCTGACACACTCTCCACGTTTAAACTCTCCTTTATGATAAAGCTTTTAGTCAGGGCAGCTTAGGCATGCCCTGACTGCTATAGGCCCATACTGCCGGGGGACTTCCCATGATACATTGCACTCCTCTCTCCTCCTCTCCATCTGTACATATTCATATCCCATTAATGCTTGTTATTAACTTGGTTTCCTCTCCTCTCTCTCTCTCTCCTAGTCACTTTCTGCAGGTATTTCTGCATCCGGAGCTGCAGAGCCTGGATCTGTGATTGTAAACCACCTACTGCCCCCGTGATCCTCCTCAATACCCACTGCTACAGTTATTATTATTATTATTAGTCTTATTCTTATTATTGTTATTATATGTGTCTACCTGCATTGTGCTCTGTTCTCTGAGCCTGAGCCCGGATCTGTTTGAGGTCCTGCTTGTCTCCTCATGGGGAAATGTTGGGTCAACCTAGACTCATATACACCTGCTCTACTCAATATTTCCCAAAGTTCTGAACTTTGAAGCTTTAAAACCCAATTCTATATTAGATATTCATGTTAGGTTCAGAGTACTCCTCTGCAGACTTTGTAGCATGGATAGTTTTTGCAGTTTAACATGTAAAAAAAAAAAAGAAAAAAAGAATTTGAGGGGCAATGGGTAAGACTGTAAATGAAGGAAGAATAAAGGAAAAAAGAATAAAGAAAGACATACTAGAAAGCTGCGCTCCATGAGACAACTACTCGGGGGTATTATGAACCAGCAGTCAGTCTGCTCTGCAGTCTGTCTTTTATTCAGAAACACAGACACTGAAGCTCGACTGGAGCTCAGGGATCAATGAACAGGCCTCTGCTGTGTCAACTTGGCAACTCTTCACTCAAATCAAGGCCTGTTTATCTATGCATATACAAGGCCCTTGGAACTCTGTGTGCGTTTATGTGTGAGTATGTGTGTGCACACGTGTGTGTGTGTATTGGACTGTACTGTACATGCTTCCACACCACACAGTTTAACAACCTGCTAAAATGAAGCAGAACAAACACACTCACACACGCGCGCACCCATAATAACAGGGTAAAATGAAACTGATATATTTACTTTCATACACATCATTCTGAGCTGCTCCAGCACAGTTTACATGGTAAACTGTATATGAGAGCCAGTCTCTGGAAACTGGAAAAAAAACAGGAATATCAAAACACACCAAATCCCTTTTACTGGAACTGGTAGCTGTTCGGTGCTTTGAAGAGCTTGTTAGACAGTTAGCTCATATTTATGTAGCCATTTCAAACAAAACAAATTCTCGGACTGACGAGTTTGCCCATGAGAATGGGATTTATGAATCAGATTTGCCAGTTAATTGGGTGTACCTGGCTAAACCTAACACAGTCTGACACAACAGTCCTGCAAGAAATACTGTTTTCATTTTGGAGGCTCTAATTTGCTGTTGAATTGCATGGCTTTATACAGAAAGGTGTTTGTTTTATTTAGCCTGCCCCCATTGGTGTAAATGGGGTGGACAGAATAATAGAAACACCTGTCAATATAACACAGTACAATTCAACAGCACCGCAGACCACTGTCTCAAAAATGACGATGAGGATGTTAAGCCTTAACTATAAAATCTTTCTTTCACCTGTTCCCTGACCCAATCTCCAGTCTCTCACTGCTGCTTTTTCAAATTATGAGTTTGTGTATCAGATAAGTACAGAAAACCTCTGTCATTCTGATGTTGCTGAAATGAGCCACACTGTTTGACCAGGCAGAAAAAAATGAATGCTGACAAAAAGAGGGAATCAGTCCTGTCATCCCTCTAACTGACATCATTCTTCCTGTCACATGTCTGCACTGCTCTTTGCTCCTCATGCAGAAGTTATCATGTAATTATCTGTTAGTTTACTTTCATTTCACACCTTTGTGCCTTCAATTCCATTTACAGAATTTGCTTCACGGTCACTGATTGAATTCCCTTTGGTTTAACTCGTCTTCACACAGACTTTAACATCAATTTATTGTTATTTATTTACCTGAAGATGAAGATAAAGAGCATTAGCAGCATGCAGAAGGTGGCCACGTTGTCCATGGTCTTCATCAGCACCACCAGCTGCCTCTGCAGGGCCGGCATGAAACGCACCAGCTTCAGCACCCGCATCAGCCGGAAGGTCCTCAGCACGGAGAGACCACCGCCCTGATGACCGATCTCCCACACACTGAGAACACACACACACACACAGATATACAACTGAGATTCACTTTATCACAGTGAATTAATGAATATTGGCATTAAGATATTATGAAAACAATGGAATCTAAAATATGATAAAAAAAGAGTTTGTTTCTTTGTTCATTGTATTTAGCTGAATAACATGAAACTAGTGGCTAATTCTCCCTTCAGCTGCCATTTGCTTCATTTGAAACCGATGTGACTGACAACCGAAGTCTGAGATCTCTGCTAAAACAGCAACAGGAAAATACTTTTTTGGAAATAGCAAAGCCATTATTCCAGTGGTGTGTCATGACTGTGTTTACTACTGAACTGCACTACCAGGCTACAGCCTGCAGCAGCACTCTCAGAGACCATGCTGTTTGACCACTCTATTTACTGTCCACATCAAAATGGTGAGGTCATATTGTTTTTCAGGGCTGTATTTGGATAAATGTTGTTGGATGGGAAGTTAATGTGTTTTTCTTGTATAATAATAACCGTGCGTACGTAAAGGGCCAACAGGTTGTGTGATCCAAGTGGCAGTATTTTAAAAACAGAAACTGAGAGCTGGGAGTTTTCTCTGCTCCTCACCTGATGACCACAATGATGCCATCGAAGATATTGTAGGGATTCTTGATGTAGCCAAAGGGCCCATAGACCAAAATCTTCAACAGCATCTCCAGAGAGAAGAGGCTGGTGAACACAATGTTGCTGATCTCCAACGCATTGGTCAACTCTTCAGGCTGCAGACACAGACGGAGAGAGAAAAGGAGGAGATGGTTACAGATGTGCATGAAATCTGTGCTGATGACGAAACAATGAAAATCAGTGGACTGGAGAAGCAAGATGTTTATAAGACGACAGCAGCAACACCTGCAGTGTCACAAGTGCACAAAGAAACATGCCAGTGACTTCATTCAATTCAAATCTGACAAATCTGCCTATTCACACAAAGCTACTTTCTCTCACATACAATACACACACACACACGCGCGCGCACACAACCTTCATCTCGCACCAGGACTCGCACACACTGCTCACAATACCGCTGCTGAATATGCCTGGGACGTCTGCACAAAGCTCATCAGAGAAATGGGCTGCCACTCACATCTACATCAAACATCTGGTGTTTGTGTGTGTGTGTGTTTTGTGCCTGTGTGTGTGAGTGTGTTACAGCATTTGAGCGTGGGTGTATGTGTGCCTGAAAAAAACAGTGAGAGAAAAACAAGCAATGAGAGCAAGCAGATAGACAAGAGCAAGAACCCGATCCAAAAGATAAAAGGCACAGTATGTAAATCAGACGTCTACAGTGAGTATTCATAATTATCGGTGAGGAGAAAAGAGCATATGTGTGTGTGTGTGTGTGTGTGTGTGTGTGTGTGTGTGTGTGTGTGTGTGTGTGTTGGGGGGGTGGGGGGCGGGGGGTTTGCTGTTATGTGTCTGTGGACTGTGGAACACCCCAGACAAGCTTTCATCTCTATGCAATAAACAGTTTACAACACTCAAACATGGTGTCTCACACCCACACACAAACACACATTACACTGACATGGCACACTGGATGGAAGGTGTTGAAGGCCTGATCTGTGTTTGCATGTTCTCCATCATGAATGTGTAAGCGAATGTGTGTACGTATGTGTGTGTGACTGCCTGTCTTACAGCCTCAGCATCCCACTGTGCGTGCGTGTGTGTGTGTGTATAAATAGAGACGTCATCCCGACGGAAACATTATCCCCCAGGCTGAACCGGGAGGTAATGTAACATAATGTAAACGCAGTGTGTGTCATTAAGCCTGTCCTGGTGGGCTGCCACTAATCACTATTCACCATGACTATTTAAGAAGTGATTACCCAACACTAGCATGGATACATAAAGGAAGGAATACAGAGATTAACATTACCAGTTGAATAACAGCTCTTTGTGCTGCATTACAGCACCAGTTTGTCTACAGCAGTTAAGCAACAGTGACAGAACAGTCGTGTATTATGAGATATCGTCATTGTCATGTGGGAAAGATGGTGCTTACAGTATCCCTGTTTTAAAGCCATAAACATTAAAAATATTATTTAATTTGTAGAAAAAAACAAAGAATCATAATGATAATTTGATATTTTACAGGTGATTATGTACCAGAAGAGTCTCAACTGGCTTCCTAGAGTCGTATGTGGATTGTTGTTTTTTACACTTTGGGTTTTGTACATATCAAATAAAAGAGAAATAGTATGTTAAGTAATGAGCTTTAGAGGTGCTGGTAGACGGATTTTGCTACTGTTGGATAGGGTGAGGCTGGCTGTTTACAGTCTTTATGCCAAGATAAGCTAACAGGCTGCTCGAGTAGCTTCATGTTTAACGGACAGATATAAGAGTGACCTTCTTACCTGACACTCCACCAGATTACAAACTGGGACCACATCTGTCAGTGATGATGGGTGTGGACGCAGGTGCAACAGACTTGCAAACTTTTAACCAAAAACAGCAGTGACGCCTGGTGTTATGTTACCTGTTAATTTCAGCAAATATAAATAAAAAGAAACTATTTACGTAACAGCAGCATGGCAACAAAGCAGCTACTTTTTGAAATTTTGTGGTTGAAAGTTGAGATGGGTCATTTGTGGGTGCCCAGTGTCAGACTGTCAAAAGCAACCACCGTCTGCAGAGAACTTCAATAAGAGTGTCTTGACACTTTTAACTACGTTTGAGCAAGTCAACACTTACAAGTCATTGCTTAGTATTAAGTCATTATTCCCGTAAGACCTGAATTTAGCTTTAGGCCCTGAGGCAATGATGAAGAGCCGAGCAACATCAAAGCCTAATATTACACAATAACTCAAAGCATGATAAAATACCCCAACTGTTATCAATGTAACTTTTAAGAAGAGCCCTAATATCTAGTTGAAGCACTTTTGACTGCTGACTGTGAGAACTGTGTTTAAGTACGAGTCTATCATTTTCCCCGGGGAAAGATCAGTTTGTGTGATTAGCAATCAAACAGTGGCCACTTTGAAGGGTGGTAAAACATCAATACAACATTAAACATGCTCAGCTTTAACAGTTTTGTCCCCCTGAGCTCAGAAGTAAGAGCCACAAAGCTTCACCAGCTGAAGATTTCACATCAAGCTACCGGCAGAATCAATGTAAATGCAGCAGAATCAGCATTTACGGTGAAAAACATTTACTGCAGATTTCAAACTCGAACAAATTTGATGCCACTGCTGTTCTAAGATGAGCCGTAAATTTAAAAAAGCAACAAGTAGTTGTATGGAGAAATAACTGGGGAATAAAATGACCTGTTGTGCTTTTTAGTTTACATATGACCATGTAGTACATCTGCTACGTTTAAGGGGCAGTGTAGAGGATATGTAGAGAACAGATGACATCTTTCCTCTCCTGCATCCTTGTTAAAAAAAAATAATTTGCCCACCGGCCTGCAGCTCCAGCCAGTGAACCCCGCTTTCGGAAAAAAAAAAAACAAGCTCTCTTTTTCATCTCACCTCTTTGTCATTGTCTGTGTCTCTTGTGTCTGTCTCTGGGTTCACAGACACAGACAAATCTGTTTGTTTGATCCCACCGCTTTATTGTGCCCATTCAGTTACACCGAGGAGCGCGACGGCGGCAAATCCTTCATACATTGCGCACACACATTGTGCGATTAAGAAAGGTTCAAAGGGTAAACAAACGCAGGGGAACTCAGATGTTTGTGTGTTCTCTCAGATGAATGCCCTCACACGCAAATACGTAGAAACGCACACACAAACAGACACACACACACCACAAATGCACATTTAGGTGTACCCAAAGTTACACTAATAAGCATGTGGGCAAACACATCCACAGGCCACACGCATAAACCCACACAGTGAGCTCTACTCCCACACTATTACCATGCATGCACACATACTGTATGCACAAAGCTCTGCACCGACTCACACTTGTGTGTAAACACACACATAGAGCTGTATAATAGATGCAGTTGATAAGCCAGAACAAGAAGTACAGTTTTTATGAGGTGAGACTTGGACTGCAGACATCTGGCCTTGAGACTGAGGTTCAGGTCATTATTTTTCCCCCACTGTTTCTGCTCTGCTATTGTTCCAGCTTTTATATTAGACATTCCTCAGACATCATGCAAGATTACTGCAAGAGAATGAGACCATAAAAGCCTTTCTCACACATAGAAAATCGCACAGGAACACACAAGAGACATGGAGGTAGAAAACTACACCCACAACCGCACGCACACACATGCTAGCATCACCAAAGGTTTGCAGCCATTAGAGCTTAGCCAACAGGAGAAATTTCTTAATTGACTAATGGCCACTGAGGTGTGCATCCAACCTATAGAGAGAGATGAATGTGTCCACATGTGCGAGTTTGTAAGTGAGAGAGAGATGTTCTTGCTTTTCTAATTGCTTCCTTCGATGGCTGCGTCCTAGGTAATGAGGCAGCAGGAGCATTAGGAGGTAAAGTGTGTTAGATGAGGAATGGTGTAATCTGGTTAGCGCTAATGTAATGTCACCTAATCTGATGTGATCTAATCTAAACGGGATGCTGCGCTGCGCTCCGCTCCAGGCTCTCAATGATGCAGCACCATGCCTGGTATGTGTGTGTGTGTGGGCGTGTGTGTGTGTGTGTGTGTGTGTGTGTGTTAGTTTAATCAAGTGGTTTGCTTAGGCATACCACAGAAGAGGAAATTTCAAGCATGAAATGGAGAATGATACACTCTCCATAATGGTTGGTTGGTTCTGATTTAATAATAATGATGAGGATGATTTGTCTCAGATGACTGAATGATCTGAAGGTCTGCATCAGCACCTTAACAGCATTTCAGGAAGAATCACACAGGGTTAATGATAATGAGGATTTTAATGTGGCTTTTTGGATCTATCCAGGGTTGACCATGGTGCTGCAGAAGCTACGTGGTGTTGACTGGATACAGGGGGGGAAAAGTTAGCCTAGCACTGTCCACAGGTAACAGAGTCCACCTACCAGCACCTCTAAAGCTCATGGATTAACACGTTATGTCTCAGTTGTTTAATCTGTACAAAAAAACAAAGTATAACAACATCATTGTACAAGTGGTTATGTCTGTGATTTCTTGGCCAGCAGAGTCTCAAGGCTGCCAAGAAACAGTCTGGCATGTTGCCCAATGTAAAACAGCAAACTGTCATTTTCACACTTTGTACAGCTTCAGCAAAAACAAGGTATAATGTGTGAATCGGTGGCATGTGGTGACTTGTACAGATAGGAAAGCAGAGCAGAAGACCCAGCTCTCCGTTTTGACTCTTGGTGGCATCTTCACCTTCCTGCCCTCCTTCCTGCCTGAAGAGGTATTAGGATTATTCCTTGGAACTGACAGTAAACACATCAAATGTGTAGTACAGAGGAAAAATGTCTAAAAAATCCCTTCTATGGTAATCTTCAAAATATTTACCATTAACTGACAACGCCACACTCCAGTGACAATGAAGAATCCTGTATTTTCTTGCCTCAGTATGTTGTCTCAGACTTCTCTAACTTACTGCAGATCTTGCAGAGAACCCTACTCCCCGATTAACAGAAAGGAAAAGATATTAATCTGACAATTAGCAAGCAGAACAGAATTAAAAGCCTTGGGTATTATGCTACATGGTTAACTGTAAATATGTAAACTGAATTAATATGTCTGTGAAAGCTTTCTTTGTAAAAGGAGCTGCTCCACAATGCATCCTAATGACTCGTTGTCACATACGTTGACCAAGGTGATTAGTAAGACAACTAAATACCAATTTGACATTAAATCAGTGTAATTTGTGCATTTACTTGCTACTGCTGCCTCTAAACCCTTAGGAAGTTTCCACCTCTGCCTCTGCACATGTGTACACTAATGCCTACAATATCATAACAAGCTCAAGACCAGCTTGAATAAAACGGCAGCTGCGGAGCAAGAGCTAGACAGGAGAACTTGCTAAAGACAGGCAGCTATGTTATTTGACATCTCACTGAACCAGGAAATAGCTAAATCTATCATTTGATCACTTCATTGATTCTCCCTTTTTGATTTCATGGCCTTCAGGGCTGGAAAAGCCCTCCTTCTATAAACCAGGATTAGGAGCTGTTGTTTCGCTGTCTACGTCTCACCATTGTACAAATTAGAAAAACACTTTTCTTAGGCCTATCTTGGAGGATGGCCAGTGTCTTCAGATGCCAGCTCTGCATTCCACCGGCAGGGCAGGATAAAAGCTGAATAAATATTGTCTCTGGTTGAAGCAAGAAGCACAGCAAAAGGGTTTTTCCACTGTCTCTCTTGGTTTGGCAACAGGAGAAGCAAGTGTGTATGTGTATGCACAATACTGCACGAGAATGCATGACCAGGCCTTCAAACACATATAAACACACTGACTATTGTACATTAATTTCACAGCCTATGGAAAGGAAACAAGTCATAACTTTAAATCAATGTTAATGTCAGAACTTACAATAAACCTGAAACTAATCCTACCACTCCGATTTAAATGTCAGGGTGTTTTTATTTTGAAGAGAGACAAAAACAAAGAGGGAAAAGTGGCTGAACCACAGGAAGAAAAGCCATCCCCATTCACAACAACATTCAGTCAAACTACATCGACCTCACTGACAAATCTGTTCGAAAATCCTTATTCTACCGCGGGTCCCTGTGCCTCACAACAAGTTTTCAAGCTTTCTGTTGTTGTGTATTTTTCCACGTACAGCCCCGGTTGCACCCTCAGTTTCTTGAGGGAGGGGGGTCTCTCTTTCTGTTTGTACTTTGGTTTGTGACCAAATACCGGCAAAAACTATTGACATTTGCCTCAGCCAAACTTTTTGTTCTGTGCACAGCACCATTGTGGCGATTAGAAAATATTAGCATGGTAATGCACAAAACTGAGATGTTGCATGTGGTAATTATCATAGATAGACAGTGTTTTTTAGCTGCAAATGTCTGCACTTGGGAAGAGTGTACCTCTGCCCGTACCTCCTGACCCTAAAACATACCCTTCTCAAAGTGGATCTTTCTCTCCTATTCTCATAAGAAAGTGACGAAACAGGATCAAACACACTGCTGAACAAACACCACCACGTATCACCGTTGAGCAGCACTCAGCGTTTAAAAACCAATTGTATGTACTTTCCCTTTCAAGCGAATACCTTTCAAGGTTGATAAAGTCAAAACGTCGCCCGCGGGGAAATGTAGACAAAGTGACCCAAAAGTGACTTCAGATAAACTCTGTGCCCATGTAACAGCTACACGCCCAATCAATATTCATGTCAGCGCTAAAAAGCTTCCACTATAACAGCAACAACAATTTCCAAAAACAGGAACCATGCACTTCACCCCACTTCTCCCTTGACACCTCTGTCTTTTTCTATGCCTCTTAACTTCTCCTCAAGCTATTTTGGCATCAGCGCTGCTCATGGAGGGAGTGGTAAGGCTGACAGGAGAGCTTCAGAAAAAGGAAGCAAGGAAGAGGCACAGACTGTCTCTCTGGCCACAAAGACAAAGGGAAGTTTCTTATGTAAAGCGAGGAGAGGTTGACCTTCCCAAGTAAATAGACTATGGGCTGTGTCACATAGTTGGCAGACACACAACTATTCCATCAGCTCCACCATAAATGGTAACACTCTTAAACTGTACGGAGAGATAAAGCAGACACCCTCTCCCCACTCGTCCAACCCGTCCGCCTCCACTCTTCCACCCATCACCTCCTCTATCCCTTCACCTCTAAGTCCTTACACTCTGTCATCCCTATCCAACATGCTATTTAATCATCTTTTTATCCCTCCATCTCTGCGTCGCTCCCGCGTTTACATGCTGCTGCATTTACCTCATCTGCTGCCCTCGTGGCGACACTGTGTATGCACTGCCTCCCGTGCAGTGTTGAGTGTTTGTGTGGACGTATTTGTGAGTGTGCATTTAAGAGATAGGAAGCAGACAGGGTGCTCTGTTATGTGTCATGGGCAGCAAGTGTTCAGGCAGTGTAGCTGCATACACACTGATGGTGTAGGGTAACATGTCTGTGTTTGAAAGACACGTGTGTGGATGTACAGTGTCTGTCTATTCAAGAGGCCGGTTTATTTCTGAGAGGTCAGAGGTCATACTGAACTCGTATGCTTCAGTGCCAGTCCCAGAAAGTACAAGCCTTGAGATAAAATGCCAATATTTAGTGACAAGATTTAAAGCTCAAAGTTGTGGCTTCAGTAAAATGACAAAAAGTGTCTTATTTTAGCTGCCTGTCCAGCACCAAATGACAGTTAGTGACTAACTAGTGAACATAGTGTAAATAATTTAGCAGCTAAAGGAGCCAGATATTTTTTCATTTAAGACTTTGCTCTGGATATTTTCACCTGTAACACAAGCTGCTCCTAAATCTTATTTACATTGATTGTTTAATGTGCGCACAAAATCATCTCTTTGTGGATCCTCCTCAGGATTACGATTTGGGCTTGGAGCAAAGACCCCAAAAGAAGAAAGAAAGAAGGTGGAGCTGCGAAGCCAGAGGTTCCTGATTATATCTGGCCAACGGACATTTTTAAACTGAAGAAATTTGCTTTAGATTTTTAGCAAAGAGCTACAGAAGAGAATTTAATCTAAAAACGCCATTATGCGACTTGAGGCCTAAAGCACAATATTTTGACACTGTTGTTCATTTGAATGATTATGTGCAAACAAGACTATTACATCCGTCTTCACACAAATTAATGCTTGCCAAGGGAGCCATAAGTTTTAAATCACTGTCAGCTTTGGTTTTGCTCCAGACCAATACTCCTCATAGCTTTGGATCGAATGGCATCTCAGTCAGTGCTGTTCAACTGCATGGGCTAGCAAATCCAAGGAGATCACATCCCATTTAAACCACCCAGTCAAACCTTTTGCTAACTTGTGAGCTTACCACCATCATTGGAAGACTACTTTCCTTCACTACGTGTACTGCTGTGCTTAATGGCAGGTTGTATCAAATTAACTCAGTTTAAATCAACTCAATTTGCACTTATTTAAAAGTCTTTTCAAGTCTTTTTTTTCTTTTGGTGACTCTCTTGAGACCTTATTTACATATCAGATAGACCCCAAGGTTGGGAAAGGATGCAAGGAGTCTACATTTGATGGACAAAGTACGACAGTAATCAGTTATAAAGCTGTGCAGTGCTGACTACAGAAGCTGAAACGACAAAACACTTTGTTGTCGTCATCTGATTTTACAGTAAAAGTGGAAGCTGCACAGGGTATGCACTGTGTGCAGAAAACTCCAGCAGAAAACTTGGCTGGTGAATGTATGGAAATTAAAACCTCCATCTTCTCCATGTGGACAGAGTTACAGAGACAAACAGAGACTTAGTGATCCTCGTGTCTATTGGATGTCGATGGGCTTGCAATCAATGAAGCGTCTCAGTAAAGTTTTCAGCAGCCTGTCTGGAGGCTGGAGGGATCCATGTTACCCAAACTAGGAAAGAACAGTTGAGAGAGAAGCCAAAAGGCTGAGGAGGAGGGAGATAAGGGGGGAGGGGGAGGAAGCTGAAGGAGAAGAAGAAGAAAGACTGACAAAAGAGGTGACAGTGAAAGCTAAAAGAGAATGAGGAGAAAAGGAGGAGAAAGAAAAGTGGAAGAAAAAGGAAACACAGGAAGGGGAAGAAGGAACAGAACCACAATAAAAAGAAGGAAGGAGAAAAAGAGACAACTGAAAAAAGGTGGAGACTTGAAAGCTGTAAAACCTCCTGTGTGTGTATGTGCTGAGGATATTTGGCATCTGGATATGTTTATAGGCACTGGGTCAGGGACCGAAAGTAACCCCGTAAAACCTGGCCAGGCTTCAATCTCCCACTACACACCTACACATCTACACACCTGCACATGCACGCACACACACATGCACAAACACAACACTTGTGTCACTTGCCTTACTTGCGTTATATAACTTGCAACAAAATCACACATGCCAAGAAAACAAAGCCTCAAACACAGTGCGCACTTAAAAGCTTAGCCCTGCATTCGGCAAGATTTGTAACGCAAAAACCCTCATTTCATCAGACACGTCGGAGAAGAAAGCTGAACGGTGACAACATGAATTTTTGATGTTTACACAAATCAAAGTGTGAGCTATGAACACCGGAAGGAATTTACCACACGTGCTTTCTGCTGCAGAGTGATGCCTATAGCAAAGGATGGCTGAACCTGTTCACCACTTCCATTCCAACAGCAGTCCTGTCCCCTACAAAACAGATACTGCAATTTTCCTTGATCAAATATGTTTTTACAGTTGATTGCAATGTAATGTTTTTTTTTTTATAACTGGAACTATGACATTGGCTACAGAGAACAGGTGTACAAAGGAGACTGGTTCACATCGTGGTCACATGTGCTGTTAGCTTTTAGGCTACAACATCACTTGGTTAAAATTAAGGGAAGATAAAGGTTTTATTTTAATCCTGAAAAAGTGAATGTCTCATGCTTCAGGTCAGCACTGAAACTAGAACGCAATGTTTTTTCTAACCTTAAGCAAGGGCTTTAAACAAAAGCCTAAAAAACGTTAGTTATGCTTTAGTTGCCTGGCGTGTATTTTTGCAAAGAATACCAAGGAAATACAGTGATAGTGTTTATCTGAGTATCTGACTTTGCACATACATTCGGTACGAACAATGCAAATTGGCTGCAAACAGTTCACCAATACACTGGATATAAACATTCTCATTCTACTGATAAAAATGTAATGCAGGGAGCTCCTACAAAATATTTTTTTTTGCCAGTGTCAGTTGTTGAATATGATCAGAATTTTTAAGAGACAAGTTTTCTACTATGGGTTGATATGATACACCGCGCTGGAATCTGAGCCGGTACCGACCTTGTTAAGTGGCTTGGGTATCAGCCAGGATGTGACTGACCTCAGTACTTGCTAGTAATGCTGCTGTATAGGCTAACCTTTTTATTCGACTGAGACAGAGGTCATTTGTTGTTTTCTTCATTTCAAGCTTAAGATAGCAAGGGGAGGTGGGGTTCGGTGACCTTCCAGCTTGTTGGGTGGATTATTTTCTTCAGACTGTACAGGTTGCATTCACGCATTGGTGAGATCTGATCACAATGAGCATCAGACCACCTCCAGATGTGGTCTGCCTGATTCCATAGCATTCCCATTCCAATGTGTTCCGCATGTATATGCACCTTGCATTAACATCCCGTTTCCCTCATGCAGATGAGCTGACCTGATACAGACCGCATTTTAATGTTAGGTGTAAATGGGGCCAAAGAGAAAGAAACCCAGGAGTAAAAAACAACAGACAGAGAATGAAAGAAACAAAGAGAAAATCTCTGTCAGATGTTGTGGGGCCTTCCTCACCCGTTAAATCACCCCTGTTCCTCTTTCTCTCTCTGTCTCTCTCTGTATCCTCTGCCTCTCATACTCTCTCTCTCTCTGGCTGTAATTATGCTTGTATAAACAAAAGAGACCAGAGAGAGACATCAGGAATTCCAGTTGGGCCTGTGGGAGCACCGTAGCTTACACAATCACACAGAACGACACACACGGACACAGAGGATCTATAAGTTCAACTGATGCTTTCCTGCAATTTTTCATCATGTTTCATCTGACTGCTCATTATGCATCAGTGTATATTCCCACTGTCAACTTTGTGTAGTCATTCAGGTTTGCTATCATCTCTGTGGAGCATCATCCAATAGCTGCATTCAACTTCACACAATCACACTTTTCTTAATGAGACATGGAGAAAAACACATGTGCACTAACCTGCTCATGGTACTCGATCCCCATGCTCAGAGTATTAATCAGAATGGCGATCATAATCCCTCGTCCAAAGTACTTGCTGTCCACGATCTTCCTGAACGTGTCACACACCAGCCTCCAGAAGTGAACCGCCTTCGCTGCGGTTTTGCCCAGCCTTCGGTGCTTCTTTTTGGGCTGCCGGCTGTCTCTCCTGTCCCTGTGGTGGAGGTCCTGGGTGAACTCATAAACACCCTCGCTGTCGGAATCACCGGGTGTCTCATTGCCCTCGGTTCCGCCCTCTGACTCGTTGGCCAGGGCCTTGGCGCAGTAAGGGCAGTTCTCAGGGTCCAATGTCAAAGCAGCCGTGTCCATGGCACTGCTGGTGGTGCTGAGGTCACGGGCTGACAGCTGGCAGGAGAGCTGGGCTGCGGCAGAGTGAGAAAGGTCAGATGCAGAAACTAAGACAAAGTGAAGGGAACTGCAGCGAATCTGTGCGACTTAGCAGCGAGACTGCTGAGTCACATCAATTAAGTGTTTTAGACAAATTGTCAAATGCAATGCAAAAGATCTGTTGCGAACAACAACATTTTTGGACAGTTGCGTGTGTATCAGAGGGAGTGTGCTCGATGGTGATGGTCAGCGTGTGCTGTATGAGTAATGCCTCGTCTCCACAGCCTGTGCTGTGGCCTGTCTGGCTGGCAGCCACCGTTTCCACCATCTGTACAACCTGAACAAACCTGACCTGACTTCTGCTGAGCCCACTGGCTTTTAGAACTTGGCCGCGGGCAGACAAAGTTGGCTGCGAGCTTGGACATGAGGGATTAACATTTATTGACTGGAATTAGCACTCTTTCTGTCTCTCACGGAAAAAAAAAACTACTCTGGGCTGTGCTATAGTTTGAAGCTTAATCACCACAAATCGATACCGTACTCCACCAAATAGGAGATTACAGAAAAAGGAACACTTCCAGTTGTTTGTCACTTGATTTACTCCAACACTGATATGTAAATTAAACACTGATTCAGAGTGAATGAGATACTGCTGTTATTTTCAAACCCCATTATGCTTTCCAGTTTTTGACTGAATGGGAATGCTCAACAAAGCAAACCCTATCCACCACAGCTAACTCAGAAGGAATGCAGCTAATGGAGCTAATCAAACACTTTCCAAGTTTTTGATTATATCTATAATCATGATGCTCAACAGTGTATGTATCATTCCTGTTGGTTTGTGGTGAGTCTACCTGAGGGCAAGTGAGCCTCCACCAGGCTCGATGGCCGTCTCTCCAGGGACATGGGTGGGATATTGAGGTTGAAGCTGATATTAGTCAAAGTGCTGGCTGCAACACTTCCTCGTCTGGACTCTGCTAGGGCTCGGGCCTGCAGGGTGGGATAGTTTTTAGGGCCTGGAGCAGCGAAGGGCACTGAGTTCCTCTTCTTCAAGGGAACAGGGGCAAGGGAGAAGGAACCTGGAGTTGGCCCCATGCCCGTGGGCGAAGGGGTACAGCGAAGCGTTTCCATGTTGAACACACTGCGAACTGAAGCTGAATCAGCAGCTCCTGCAGTGGCATGGTTCGAATCAGAGGTGGCTGATGTCACAGAAGAGGGCGGCACCAAAGCAAGCTGCCCGGTGCTGGATGTTGCTAAAATAGCCCCTCCGTTGTTATTATGAGCTCCAGCCTCCACATCCCTACCCTCCATACACCAGGTGCTCCCTCCTCCCCTCACGCTGCCATTTCCCAGGTGGTAGTGATGGTGGTGGTGGTGATGATGGTGCACCATGTGATGAACCGACATGGATCCCTGCCTGGAGAACTTCCTCCTCCTCCTCTGGCTACGCTGGGGCTCCGCGGCCGGGGGAGAGGCGGCGATGTTCAGCCCGGCACGGCGAGCCAAGAGCCTGCAGATATGGGCTACTTGTCTGGCCCCCTTCCGGACAATGCGAACCACGAACTTGAGGAGCTCATCGTAGCAGGAGCCTGGCTCAGAGGCCAGAGTGCTGGCGTTGGACATGAAGCGCACCCGCTGCTCCTTCATCAGCTGGCTCTCCCTCTGCTTGGTCTCTGAGAACTGAGTGGCGATGACCACCAGGCATAGATTGATCATGAAGAATGAGCCAATCTGAGGACAAGGAGGGGCAGATGACAGTTTAGTTATTCACACGTTCACACTGGATGCTCACACACCCATTCCCCAACTGACCCACTTGTTCAGCCATCAGCACACAGCTGGTGGCGCCATGAAGCGGCACTTACAATGATGAGTAGGATGAAGTAGATGAAGTTGTAGAAGGATTGAGCATCCATCACAAAATACATAATATCCACCCAGCCCTCCAGAGTGATCACCTAGAGAGGAACAAAAACAGGGGAAAAAACAGGACGATAGAGATGGTGGAATTAAATAGATAATAAGAATTCAATAAATATACAGATTATAAGAGACCATAGTTCATAGTACAGACTCAGCAGAATCCCCAACATTTCTCTCATATGCTTTACCCCACACAGGCAGTACTCCGACCTATGGGAAAACTCATCTCCAATCTGGCTTTTGTCCTATAAAACTACCCCCTCAACTTGACACTGATGAATGAAAACTGCAACAAAAGGCTTTTCAGATGATGTGGAGATAGCAAACAAATGGTGTGGAAAAATGAGACCACAGTCCGGCGGTGTGGCCGCGGTAACTTGCTAATCCTAAAAGTCCAATATGCTGGCCGCTGGCGTAATTTGTCTCCATCTTGTAATACAGGTTTACACCACACTGTATGTGCATCACTGCAGAAATCATTCATTTAATCTGGTGTCTTAAAAATATGACTATTCTGGAAACGTGATCATGTGTCTTACCTGAAAGATTGCAATCCAGGCATAGCAGATATTGTCAAAGTTGATGGCTCCCTTGAAAGGGTTGGACGGACCAGTAGCACACTTGGTGTAGTACTGGTTCCAGTTGACGCAAGTGGTGTTGTCAGTGCTGTTGTAAGATTCCATGCCCAGGGTGCACTGCACGTTTCCCTCATACAGCTTGGGGACCGAGCTGCAGTTCCTCATGCCATTGTTTTGGCGCTGAGAGCAGATGAAGGGGTTCTCATCATCATTTTCAGTGTGGTAGTATTCATGCAACTTCTCCGACTTCACAGACAGAGGGCTTGGGGGAGGAAGAAGAGAGGACATGGGAGGGAGTACTGGTTTGTTTGGATCCTGAGACCAGACAAAGTCATAAAGAGTTGTTCTGAAAGTAGACAGACTTCATTTTCAAATTTGAAAAGGTCAGTAGATTTGGCCATGAATTGTAAAAATTCTCTTTAACGTCAAAAACCATCCTTTCTTTCAATTTCAAATCCAGACACACAGTATCTTACACAAAGTTTTCAATACGTTTGCCTTAAAGTAACACTATATAAATTTGCTGAACAGCAATGCTGTGGCATCGAGTGGCAATTACAGAATAATGGCACACTTCCCATGATTTTCTACTTGACATCACCACTAGTCGGCCTGACTTAGCTGTGACATGCTAATGTGTGATGTTCAGTATCATTTAAATTGATCAAATTTGAAACCCCAAATTCTGCAGGTGTTAATTCCAAGCAAACAGTCCAGCATCTGATTTCACTGATTAAAACTCCTTCAGACAGATAGGAGGAAGTGATCAGCAGAGCCAGTTGTAACTGTGTTGACAAACCTGGGGCCAAATGGCTGGGGAGACCCCTGTGTGTACTGTGTGAGTTGGATGGACAAGTGTGTACGCTGACTACAATACCTCTTGGCATATCTGTTACAGCGCACTCCTCTGGAATAACTGGTGTGTGAGTGTGTTTCTGGCGATTGCGTGATATCTGGCTTTTCTGTCAACACACATTCAGCTGGCAAGTTGTGTTAATTGTGTAGTAGCCTCAAATACTCTGTGGGACCAGACCAGTCCTTTTCCACTTCTGGACCAGCTCACACTCGCTTATTTATTCATGCATTCTTAAAAGCTGTTTCACACTTTAGGATGATCTACAAAAACACTTCCAGACCTGATGAGTTCAGTATGGTACCCATTCCATTTATCACACCCCGACGTGGTGCATGGGATGTGGTACTTACCGGGTGCTCTAACATACTGTCAGTCAGTCTAATAAGAGTCACTGTAAACCCAACTAACAGTTAACAGCTGTTACTCTGCCAAAGCACTGGAATAGACCGACTGGCCACAACATTAAAAGCAGGCGTTAAAACTGATATGCTTATGGTTTTGGATAAGAGTAGAACCAGACCTAAATGCCATTCATCTGATGCAGAAATAAAGACCTTCCAGATACAAGAAGCGCGACTAAAAATTAATGATGATGGCAAAAAAAATATGCCAGCTCACCAAAGCCATTATGCACGAATTTAAATTACAGCTGTGAGATGTCATAAATCCTATAGAGAGAGATGGAGCCAGGATGAACATGAATAAGTCATGGGTGCCCATGTGCCATATAGCATGGGCCGCATGGGGTCTTTCTCATTATTCCAGGGCCTGTCTGTCCCCCATTCATCACTGTGATGAGACTCCATAATCGCTGACCTCATTGACTTTAGTGCATGACTTAGTTTAGTGTCCAGGGTCAAGGTTTACTCTACAGTTTTACCTTAACCTTCTCATGACCCTAATCTCAGATGTTCCTCTGAGCTCTATCAGGAAATAGAGATGGGTAAGATAAAATATAAATGAATAAATAAATCCTCTTGTGTTGCTTGGAGTAAATAAAGATCTGATCAATATTCTTATTTACTCTTACTTAATGTTCTTGAAGACCAATTGACACCAGTGCCATTATCAAAATGTTTTTAAATTGTGAATACAGGGCCTTTTGTGCGCAGCCATTTTTGTTCTGATGTTCTGTATCTCTCTCAGTACCCTCCTCTGACGTTTTAAAATGGTAATTCTGGTTTAATTAGAGTTTTGTTCTTACTTTTGAGGGTTGGGCCATCATTTATAACAGTTGTAATAACAATGTACAGTACATCTGAAGTAACTGGTGAGATCAGGTAGCACAATGACTGACAGATGATCAGACAGATCATTAATGAGCCCACAGTTTAGCCAGGTTATCTAAAGCAGTTCATTTGGAGTTTAAACTGAAAGTGAGTGCAATAGTAAGTACTGGTGGTCAAAGTTGAATCACAAAGTTATTCTGGAAACTGTGATGGTTAATCACCTGACCAATGACTTTAAGCACAGTGTTATTAAATCGGATAGAAATTATGGTCAGATCTACAAAAATACGATGCAAAATTAGCTACAAAATACATCATTGCTGACACTTCCCTTTATTAATAATAATTAATAAATCTGAATTATACTTTAAATAATCTACTCTATAAGATAAATAAAATAGAAACTAATTCTGCTCACAAGGAGAAGTTTTCTTCCACGTAGCAGCGGTTTCTGAGCAGGCCGGACCACAGCTGGACGCCCACAATGCCGAATATGAAGAAGACAAAGAAGCAGAGCAGCAGCACGTTGCCAAGCATTGGCAGGGTGTCCAACAATAGGGTCACCAGGATACGCATACCTGAGAGAAGAGACAAGGGCAAGGTCAAACAGCTGGGCAGCAACACACAGCACACCAAGGCACACTCAGATATGCGCCTGTCAGGATTAGGTGCATATTAATGGCTGAATTGAAAATCAAATCTCTTTTACTACAAGTGGCAATGCAGCTGTTTTTTCAGGCCTGATGTGAGCAGTGGGTATTTTATTCAAAAGACTAGTCGATATGAGTACCAATCCAAGCACCTCTCAATTTACAGCCTTTCACACTGCCTAGTTCTGACCTATTATAACACACTTACAGGGACAAGTGCACATTTCTGTATCTTTATCCATTTGATCAAATTATACACTTGCCAGTGGATGCTACAATACTTTTTTTACAGTTTAATGAAAATTAAATAACTGTGATAACTGGTAGAAATAATAGCCTGGTATACATTACGGCTTAGTGAATGAAGCCTCTCAGGGATTTATGTTTTAATGAGGGACTGCTAACACAGGCCCATTCACTGTAACAGATGAAGAGCAGAGCTGCGGGTTACTTGTAAACAATTTGGGGTCTGGCTCTTGACAAATAAAAGCGATTCAGTATATTATTTTTGTCAGGGTGAAATTGGATTGTTAGAGATTATTAGAACATTAAACTTAACAAAGTACTACTAATAAAGGAATGACATACCGATGATTTGTCACACAGATCTATGTCACTGTTGGCTTTTGGGATGCTGCTGCAGTTCTGTTGGCTTATGCCACTTAGTAAGTCACTCATGTTCCACAGTAATATTCCACCTCCCACCAGCATATAGTAATTCTTATTGACATAACACAGTTGATTATCCTATACAGTGACAACATTTAAGTTTTACACAGAACATAGTGGTACTGTCAGTGGAATAATAATGACATACCGGCACATAGCACGGACACACCAATCCTCAATCAGCAGTAGCATGTGCAAGTAACATCAGTGACATATGCAACCGACATACCACTACTAACAGTGGTACCGACAGTGTGCAAACTGTGCGCCAAAAACCAACCGTGAATTACCACTCAGGATCGACATATGCCACTGGCACATCCCTCATTCCTCTCTGCACTGCAGCAACGAAGTGCTTTTGAGCAAAGCACTGAATGTACAGGATAATCCCACAGTGCTTACAGTAGAAGCCTAATGGATGTGAATGCAGTATAAATTTTAAGCAGACTATTGCAAAAAAAAAGAGAAAAAAAGAAAAAAGAAAAGAGAGAGTGTGCAACATCCTTCTTTGGATGAATAAAGGTTAAAAATATATTTGGATAAGACACAGGAGTCCTGAGTCAAACGGAAGAACAGAGATTTGTTAGCAGTCTGTGAGTGTGTCAGCAGGACTCCTACAGTTTGCTCTGAATTAACGCCACAGTAAAAGACCTGCTTTTTCGCCTTTCATACAGTACATCCCTGATTCTGTCTGCTCTGGACAGTGTTCCCTCAAGTTTCTGACAACACACACACACGTCCTACCGCCCACACTCTCCCTCTGCTAAATCTGGCTGTGTCCCTCTGCTGTTGCAGCTCAGATTTTGCTCTAATATTCACACAGATTTCCTCCATTCTCATCTTTCTATCTATCTATCTATCTATCTATCTATCTATCTATCTATCTATCTATCTGTCTATCTGTCTATCTATCTATCTATCTATCTATCTATCTATCTATCTATCTATCTATCTATCCATCCATCCATCCATCCATCCATCCATCCATGTATTTAGATCTCTTTTTTCTAATGTTGCAACCAATCTCTCTGTCTCTGTCCTTCTCTATTCTTGTTTCCTTCTTCTCTGTCTCACTTCGTCTCTGCAGGCTACCCTCCCAGCAGTAACCTGGTGAGTCAGGCGTCAATAATGAGGATCATTTTTCTGATAAGGGGTTTTCTGGGTAATTGAGGAGGCTGGGTCAGTCCCTGTCGGAGCGCCGGCAGAGCCCGTCTGCTGAGATGACAGACACAGGGAAGGACACAGAGAGGATGGAGAGAGCAAAGCAGAGAGAGAGAGAGAGAGAGAGAGAGAGAGAGAGAGAGAGAGAGAGAGGGAGGGAGAGGAAGAGGAAGGGAGAGGTGGAGAATCAGACTTTTGAGCCCAGACACTTTGAAAGAGCCTAAAAAGGCATGATGGTCATGGAATGGTAGTATCACTATGATTAAAAAAACATTTTTACCTTTTATTTGTGAAGTTTGAAATGTTGAAATAGTCACTTTAAATAATTTGAGCCTGCTGACTGATGCCTGTCAGTGCACTGCATGAACAGATTACTGAATAGGTCTTATGGGCACTGGCCCAGCAGTCAAGGGGCCCCAAAGCTATGGATGGCACTGTCAGTCAGTAACTTTTTTTTTTTTTTTTTTTGCATGTGCCTTTTTCAAAAATTAGGTTTTACATGTAGTGCATTTACATGCATTTACAGAGGATGTATAAAATGAAACCAAAATAAAATTCCTTTTACATTCCAACACCTTTCACCTAATCTGAGCCTTCTGGGTGTGGCACAATAAACTGTATGAGGAACTTTTCATTTTCAACAGATTCTGAAAAATACATATATTTTTAAATGAGGGTACACAGTGAGAGAAATGGAAAGAAAAACAAGCAGGATTTTGCAGACTTGTTCAGATAGGGAGTTCAAATGAAGACGGAGACAGCCAGGAGAGACAGGGAGGAGATAAAGGGAGGAGAGGAGCAAAGGTAGTACTGAAGGATGCAGGAGCCTTTCACAGCCATCATTCTCTCAAAGGAAGAGATGTAAACAGGGAAAACCAGCTGGGGAGAAAGTAAAAGTGGTGAAAACATAGAAACTCCTGAATAGCATCCAAGACTCATGAAAAACACTGTTTTCAAGTTATTTCAAATTGTGTAAAAGCTGCCACACTATGCACTGGATGCAGTGCTCAGTTACCAGAATAAAAGGGTATACAATCACAAAGTGAGATGAGAGTCATAAAGAAAACGCCTCCCTGAAGCTCTCATAATCACATTGCGAAAAAAGTTATTAAATGCTGCGCTACGGCACTGTTTACAAGGGAAACATCCTGTTGTGATTCAAGTGAGGAGCGGGAAGTTATGTAAAAATAAAACTGTGAGTCATTACCTGTGGCAATTTGTTGCCGCTTGCCCTTCGGTTGGACACCCACTTAACATAATTGCCCTGAACGCGCAAAGAAAGAGTATGGTGGTACATTAAGCTGCTGTCACAGAGGTGTGGAGGCTCACACACTCTGACAGACCCGACCCGCTGCCTACAACTGCAACATCATCCATCCCTCTCCCAGGCACACGCACATCCTCACCCGAGCATAGGCAAACACAAAATGCACACATACACATACACAAAGCGCACATTAAGCAGCAGCTCCTTCAAGTGATTGGCCTCAGAGTGTGATGTGCTGAGCTGTTCGGATGCTGCTTAGCTGTGCCTGAGTAAGTGACAGCAGCAGAGATTAGTGTCCGCTGCAGGCCGAGGCACGCCGACTGGTTTCATACGTTGCGATTGCAGCGCGGAGATACAGCCGCACAATGAGAAGTTAACACTAAAAATGCCCGTGCCTGATTTTCACACCTCTGACAGCTGGACCCGTGCAGAGTGCAAAATCAATCATTTGCCACATCTTTGCTCATTCATCATACAAAGGAGGAGAGCTAGAATCTGACCGTGCTCTGAATCTCCTCATCAATGTCACAATAATAATAAAACAATCATTTTAACTCAAACACTGTGCTTGAAACCATGTATAAAAAAAATTAAGGACTCCCTAAATCAGGCTTCATTTTTTTACTTTATACTGTGCCGTTCACTTTCAGGTCTGTAGATGCTTCTTAAATGAAGGTATGGGAAAACACATAAATACAAATCTACTTAGGCCATAGGTCATCTGATAGACTTAAGACAGTACATCTAAAGTTATGGAGAAGCTGTTTAAGAAGGGAGAATGCCAAAACGGCTTCAGATATATGGACACGTTTAAGGACTACTCCAAAAACTCATTATATTTTACTTATAAAGGCTGAATTCATGGAGCTGTTGTAGTAAGAGAATGGCAGCGCACTGTAGCATGCTTAGCACTTTAAAAAAAAATAATTACTTAAAGTCCTCTGTGGATTTTTCTTGCAAACATTGTTGTTATATACTGCATCATAAGTTGTAGCAGGCTGGTTTGCGCTATAGAAAACCTTTCATTTTCCATTGAATTCTTCATCGGTCTGTTTTGTTGGGGCTACATGCCTCTCTGTTGTTTTTGTGTAATTGTGCACTGCGTAATACATTTCAGTTTGAATCGACTTCACCAGCAAATGGTCCGGTGACAGTAAGAAAAGCTCCTCTCCTCTGTTACACTGATTTTGCCTGTGGTTACACGATGGACAGGACAGGTCAGCTCTTTGAGAGAGTGCTGAATATTAAGAATAACAGTGATAGCACTTAGAGAGCGATTCAGCTGAAGGCATGAGGGTATAAAATATTTGCTGTGGCAGGAAACATTTTCAAGACTGGTGTTGTTGGGTTTTTTTTTTTTTTTTATGGTGGCATAAATCACAGCATCAACGACTACATCAGCAGGAAGAGTATATGAGGACAAGTCTTCATTCAGTGACGCAGGCAAACCTGAATCTCTTGAAAAGAACCTGTGTTTACTTCCCAGATAAGAGAATCAATCCTCTGGGCCTCTTCCAACCCGAAAAGCGTGCTCATTCCAAGTGATCGACATTTCATATTCAATAACAATCATCTCCTCCTCCGTCTGTGCGCCCTCTCCAACCTCGCCGTGGGCGGCTACTCCATTCCAACATGGCTGGCGGGCGGGTGGCTGTGTGTGATCGGGGGAGCCATCTGTTAGTAGGCAGATTAGGTCTGCTTCCTCTGCTCTCCTGTCCAGGTCCAGCTCCGGCCCAGCCAGCTTTGTAATCTGTGTACTGTGTGCTAATGGGCTTTCTGAGTCGATGGCCAGCGTACACCTGCGTCTCTTCTTATCTGCTCCGAGTGGATGGTAACTAGCTCCATGTCAGAGACTCCAGACGGAGATGACTAGACAGCCCCGAAATGGAAATGTGCCTCTGCATAAACGAGCCATGTGACCCGAAGAGAGAGTACATGTAGAAAAATGAAAACTGATGGAGAGAACAGAGGACAGACAACCTTCTGTTTTATTTACTCCAGTGAGTTCACCTACTTTTGTGTGGAATTTGTATGGAATCACAGGTAGAGAGGGATTTAATTAGATGTGGAGAATTGTTGGGGCTTTAGCCTGATAACTTATACCTAATGTCAACTATCAATAACTATCAACTATCAGTCAATAAATCTTCCCTGACAATTTGCATTTCCATGTTTTAAAAAAAAAAACTGAAAAAATGAATGACAACAAAAGCAAGAAAATAGTGGACACGACAAGACATGAAAAAAAGACGAAAGGAAGAGGAATTGAAAAGATCACTGATTTTGAAGTCAGTGATCACTTGGACTACATCACTCTCTCAGTAGAATAATCATTTAAAAAGACAAGATCTTTTGTTCTTAGCTGCAAACAGACTGACAGTGAAGAGCAGGGATTACGCTGTGACATTCTTTGCTTTCATTCTCTGGCAAACAACCTCCACTGAACTCGTTCTAACCTTATCAGTCATTTATTTCTTCAGCCCTGCTCGCAAACAAGGAGCCCCAGGATCAAATCTGTCCCCTGACTCCTCCGGGCCCTCCCTCTCGTCCTCACATCACAATAAAAAAAACAGAAGTCAAGGGGTGACTTAGGCCTTGCTATAAAACCCTGTGGCCCCCTCCTAACAGCTTAGAGAAGAACAGAAGCTAGGACGAGCTTGCGAGGTCTTTAATTACAGTACTGAGGGTAGGCAAACAATGTGCTGTAGGAGGAGGAGGGCAAGAGCATGCAGGGAGCTGGGAGGTCGATGATGTTGTTGTGTTCTTGTTGCCTTTAGGGCTTATCTGGGTGGAAGTACAAAACAGTGTATATGAACCAGGAGCTGCTCAAATACCAAGCGTGGAGAACAGGATGAAACACTGTATTACTACAACAACAACAACAACAACAACTACCTCGACCCAAGTGCAATATACAACTGTTGCATGTGCAATAACTATCAGTGTTTCTCATATTTTTAAATATGTTTCTTTACATATACATATTTTTTTATGCTGCTACGTGGAGTGTATTGCTGCTGAACTAAGTTTAGTTGTGTTTGTGTCCTGTGATAATTACCTATTGAATGCTGCCTCTGGCTTGTTAGTCAACACTGCCTCGTTTGAACGTGGCTCACTCGCAGCATCAAATGTGCCATCAGGACTCATTAGGTCTGGGAAGCATGTTATTGTTTTTTCCAGTTATATCTGTTGTCCATTTGCAGACATGGGGCTTCATGTCTCCACTGCCCTGCTGGATTTTTAACACGCTGTCAGGATCCTTACATTCAAGGTTCCGATGTCACCATATCTGACCCTATAAACCCTATAAACCAACCTTTATGTGTAAAATCAGTGGCAATCCTCCTTAACTCTGGCTGGTCTTGGCATCAAGGAACTGTGGATAACCAGGGTGGGATGATACATTAAAGCTAGCCAGGAAGCACATAATGAACTGTCACTGCAGACTGCAGCTGGCTGGTACAGCCACCAAACCAGGCACTTTGGCAGGTGAGCAGCCATCATCCTGAAGTCCCTTTCTTTTCCAGAAATATGTTTGGCTTGAACAAAATACAGTCTGTTAAATGCGGCACTTTAGCCTGAGGATCTTAAAAAAAGTTATTTTCCTTCTCTGTGTATAACAATGGCACCTTTACTGCTACAACCACAGGAGAGAAAAATTCAACTTCAGCATATTAAAGTCAGTATTCTTGGTTTCAGTGCCTTGAGGCCTGAAACTAAAACCCATCAAGGCAGCTCTTTGCTTCTATTTGCATATTGTAGCAGCTGAATCAAGGTTACAAAAGCAGCAAATGCTGACAGTATATTCTGAATGTTAAAGTTTGCAGCTATTTAATACTTCGTAGAAGCACTGTTTGCTTTGAAAAGCAGAAAAAATAGCAGTTTGGGTTTCTCAATAATTAAGCAAATCTAGATTTAGAATCTTTCTTTCTTCTTTCTAGCTCTTCATGTACTAGACATACTCATTCAAACTCACAGCACAAGCTCAGCATAGCACCATGTCTGTTTCCCTGTGGTGAGCAGTGTCTAATAAAAGATTCCTTCCTTCCACAGAGGGGGATCCTCCTCTGTCACCCAGGAAACCATACTGTATTCTGGACACTCGAGTGGCCAGTCACCCCCTTTGAATATTACGGCCCACGCAGAGCCGTGTCACAGGTTGTCATGTGTGCCTTGATGCAGCCAATGACAGTCCCGGTACGAGGTCCCTGCAGGCTGGTACCGGGACGTGAGGGCAATAGCCAATCAGGTGGCAGACGGTGGGTGGTGATGTGGTGGAGACACAGCCTGTGATTTTTGGTTTTGTTGGCAGTCGGTGGATGAAGCCTGCGAAATGTATCTGTCACTTCCACTGGCAGGACTGCCATGTTAGTGCATCAATCAATGCCAGAGCCCAGGACGTGGACATCGGCCCAGGAACAATGTGTTCGTTAATGCAAGTCTGAGGCTGTGTGTGTGTTTTAAGATGAGCTCCAGCCTTCTGGTCCAATACAGACTTAAGGTAAGAGGAAACAGCCAGAGAGAGAGAGGGAGAAAATAGCAGCGTGGGGCTATAGACAGCGAGGCAGAGGGATGTGAGTACTAACAGTTTATACATCTGCTGATCCAGGTTCAGATGGCTTACATTTTTGGCAGCGGTGGACAAATATCAACAAGAAACTCAACTAAGAGGCTGGAGATGGAAAGTTTACACCGTCTCGGACTGACAGTTTGAATGAATCCTGCTGACCTGTAAATGCACACTGACAACGTATGAGCTATGTAATGTACAGTGCATATCAGCTGATGTGGGCAGCACTGCCTCATCTTCATCTTCAGCTATACAACCCTGGCTCTGTTTCCACCTGGCATTAATATGCACCTGATATCTGGTCTGTGCCAATTTATGATTTAGAGGACTACATTTGCACTTGCACCATCTTCAGTATATATGATAACAATAAATTACTCCTTTTTTGGTTAAAACAGATATTTTTACATATGTGGTTTCATCTAATAGGATTTATGATCTTTGAAATTTCCCTCCTCACCACAGTAACCTGAAGATCCATTCTGGACCACACCGTTGACAGTGTGACTGATTCATGAGCTCTCTTTATTTACACACTGGCTATATTACATAAACTGGTTGCTCATTGCATCACAGTACTTGTTGTTAATGTGCCAAGTGGCTCTCTGTCAACCTGTGAAGTGTTTAGCTGTTTTACACCTGAGCCTTGAACACCAGCTAATCACATAGGACCATTAGCATTTATGTTAATGCATTTGCTAACTCTTAAACCCTATTCACAACAGGACAGGAGTTTGGAATAACCTGGGTTTGCATGCGGTATATTTACCAGTGGTAAACAAAGAAATCCCACAAATTGAATCCAGATCCGACTGAAACATCATGTGTCTCTATGTCTAAGTCATTCATAGCTGCCACTGCAGTTTCCACACATCTCAACATGACACACGAAGAGACAATTACAACAATGAATCTTTGCATAAAACAAAAACGCTACAACCCCATACAACATGGCACAGGCAACGGAAATGAGTATAAAAAAAATTAAACTGCCTTAACGGACATTGAGAGTTGTAACAGGATGAATCTTAATGACTTTGGTGATCCCCTGAAAAATTAGGCAGGTAAAGCTCCTTTTCCACTTTGCGCACTTTGAAAGGGCAAACTGTAGCACTGCCCTATTCCCGCCTTATTTCTTACCAACTTAACAACTGCTGAATAATAGAAGAGGAGAAAAAAAAAAACACCTTAGTCAGTGATATAAATCCAGTCCAGCATGTAGAAAATAAATTCCCAACATCTCAGAACTGTAGCACCCATGAATTCAAATTCAGTTACACATGCCTCAAAACTAACCAGAGCTCCACAATAAACATCCCCACCCAGAGTCAAGGCGAATGCTGCAAGCTTCTCCGCAGGACTTGATTAGGCAGCTGAAGGGATGAAGGGGAGGCAGAAGACAGATATCAGCCACAGCAAATGCATGGGACCACACCCCACCCCCTCCACCGCTGCCACCACTGCAATTCTACCCAATGACATTTTCACCGCAGGGCCAGAACCAGACCAAATCATCCACACATTAATGCCGCTATTAGTCCTGTGATTAGGATGAGGAATGGTCGGATGCCTAATGAGCGAGTCTCTGTGCATGACTGTGTGCTCTCTGAGTGTGTGGATATGTGGCCTAATGAGCATTGGTGGACCCCTACGACGGCTTTGATTGACAAGAGGTTGGGATTACACAAGAGGTTTGGGAGTGTCACAGCTAGAGAGATGGGGAGGGGGTTGATGTCCCATTCATGCACCTACATGGGGTAAACACCTGCATGCACACACATACACAAACACACACACACACACATCCTGGGGATCATTGCTCACTTTGCCTGCAATCTCCTTTGAGCAATTGAGAAGCTCATGACATAATTAGGGTCTGTATTTAACTGTAAGCAATGCAGGGGGTGGAATCAAAGTGGGAATGAATGCACAGAGTGGACTGCTGGGTGGGTATAAAAATGCTTATGATTTATTTAAACATTAATGCGCGCACTGGAAATTCAATCTGTGCTGATTAAACTCTAATGGAGACGGATGGAGGAAAAGGGAGAGGAGTGTGGAACTTTTTTTGGGGTGGGTGAGGATAATATCTGTGTGTGGGTGAGAGAGAAAGGGTGGAGGATGACAAATGAAGCAGGCGACTCAGGGATTTGGGTGTTCGTATCATAATGAACAAGTGTGATAGTCTGTGCGCGAGTGTAGCTACGAACTACAGCCCTTTAATAAAAGGCGGTGAGTTGGAAAATTGCATATAGGCTAAATCGGACTGGCTGGTTAAAGCCAAAACACAGAGACACAGTCAAAGCGGCACACTAAGTGAGGATCAGTTTGTCCCTGAGCTACATTGCACTGCTGTGCAGGAACTCAATCCACCTGTGTGATTCACCAATTACAGCAAGCTCCATGACACAGGAGTGGAAGGCACCTAGATAAGCTATAACTGCAGCTAATCTCTTCAGCTTCTAAGCCCGATTAATCACGAGAAGCAAGATATTACTTGTTCGTCATTGTGATAAGTTATTAAATGTCAGTTTGTCTTGTCTTTCAAATTAATGTACAGTGACTTCTGTGCAACGTTTGCCCCGCACGTAAGGACAGACATTCAGGCTCTCTCAGGCCAAGTTATGAATTTCCATGAACTGAATTAGATATTAATAATGTGACATTTGACTTCAGAGGTCAGTTTGATGTCTATGACCAAAGTGGAAATGAAACTGGAAACAGTGTGTACAGACAGATAAGAGACTTCATGTCACACTCTGATCCTCTAGAGATAAACTGGATTTGGCATAACTCACAATACCGTACACACACACACACACACAACAGATTACTAACTAACTGTCCAGCTTAATTAAGCCCTAAATTTGTCAAGCATCATGACATTTTGTACTTTGTCTTGTGACTGTAGTTTAACTGAAGGTCGATGTATGAATTTTAGAGGAATCTTAAAGTGATGGTGTGACATTTTGGGAAAAAAAAACACTTATTCATTTTACTGCAGAGAGTTGAATGAGAAGATGGATAGCACTCTCTTGGTGGAACATAAATATGAAAGCTAGGGCCAGCAGCCAGTTAGCATAAAGGTGAAACAGCTGGCTCTGGATTTATATTTAGGGGACTGTCATGAGAGTCATATTAATCTTCTCACCTCGCTCAGAGCAAGAAATCAAATAAAGTCCCAAATTCCCCCAATTTTGACTTTTATATAGTATCCAATTTAATATCTATCCAATGGATTTTAAATGCTCTTGGGCTAATGGCAGTTGTCCATTTTGGCCATTTGTTTCTAATGGAGACAAAGCAGTGCTAACCCTAAACAGCACCTTACTCAGCTGCCTGGTACTGAAAGCTGTGGAAATCTCTTTTCACTTAAACACGGAGGTTAGTTTTCTTTCTGCATGTCCCATTTATTTTTCCTTAGCATTCAAATCTCACTGACCGGTCTACATTCAGCTTTGAGCTGTTGAGCAGGTGGCAAGATATCAGGACCTGATCAGATCTGGGTCTAATTTATGGAACATTTCTATTTAATGTGTGTTTAAACATTGGACCCTCACGGACTTCATCTAATTTCTTTTAGAATTTCTCACAATGGTCTGTATCTATGGCCAACTGAAAAGTTGCACACAGCCTGGCTTTAGTTTTAGATCAAAAGGAGTCGATTTAACTCCACAGGAAGCCAAGAGTGTTGTGATATCAGAGGACAATGTGTTCTCAGATCCAGGGTCTGGTTAGAGAGCTGAAGTGTGAGGGGGGGGCCAGTAGGTCTGCACTCACTTGGCACTCGGTTGATGGCTCTCAGTGGTCTCAGCACGCGAACCGTCCTCACCGCTGAAAAGCTGACGTTCTGCAGGTTGAGGGAGTACTCCAACATCCTGCAGCATATGGAGAGAGAGAGAGAAGGGAAAAATATGCATAAACACAACAGACCAAATACCTTCATTGGTATCACCGCTCACAGTGCAGAGCCTGCACGATCATCTGGGATTAGAAACACAGAAAATGTACAGGCGATATTATGTAGCCAATTATATATTGCATGTATTACATGCTCTCCCACTCTTAACGGGCAAGCAGTAATTAATCCTCTAATATCCTGAACCACATTTACATTCTTGGCTTTAGAGATGGCTGCGATGCATGAGCTCTGGCAAACAATAAACTCTCATTCCAAGGCTAACTGGACTGCAACTACAAGACCAGAAAGTTAGAAAAACACTACACACACAGCAGCGTGTGTTTGTGCTTGTATGTGGAGCACGGCATACACGCAATGTTTGTGTGCCTGACAAACATACGCATATATTCGCATGCACCCTCGCTCTATCAACCTTCAAAGGAGCGAACGGCATATGTGCATCCCCTTTGAGAGAGACGTCAAGAGCGGGTGAATAACTCGTCATTGAGAGGAGGATATGGCATCCACAATACATAAAAGAGCAGCATCAGATCAGTCTGCCTCGTAACCTTGAGACGGCACACACTCTTAACAGCCTCTCCGGCAGCTCTTCAGAGGCTCTCTCAGGCTGTGATGGGAGGTTAGAAGGACAGCGCTTAAATGAGAGAGCAAGACTGTGGAATGCTTGAAAAAACGTTTTTCTTGTTTCTTGATCAGTGTTTATCGTCATCTCTTCTCACAGTCGCTCTCTTTCCCTTTGTGTGTGTGTGTGTGTCCGTGTGTGTTTGTGGAGCAGATGCTGAGCACATGTGCAGGGGCGTGCAGATGAAGGAATTCCCTCCTCGCACTGACTCCAAGTCTGTCTGTCTGACAAATTCGCAACACATGTTGGACAGTGTATGTGTGTGTGTGTGTGCGTGTGTGTGCATGTGTGTGTTTGCACGTGCACAAGCCTGTTGGTCACCTTAAGTGCAAGAAACCCCATTAATGAACGTACAAATTTATGTGTTCCCTTTTAACACTTTAGGGCGTCCCGATACAGAACGAGCCCTCGTTACACCAAAGCAGTACTAAAACAGGGACACACACTCTCTCACACACACGCATATCCAGTGCTGACAGATGGCCTGCAGGCCAGAGAGAGAGGATAAATGGGTAAACAGTTATCACCGGCACACAGAGCTAACAGTATCACCCAGTCCCTGGAAACAGGTACATCACATCAGCAGCTGTGTGATGGCTGCCATGGACATTCAGTTCAAAAGGAATCAACTGGCATTTTTATGAAAGAGTAGCTTAAAAGAAAAATAGCACTTAGGGAGCACAGAAGAGAAATGACAAAGATACCTCAACAGAAACTATTAGTCCCACCAAGAACATCGAGGGAAATATCGCGTGGATCAGCAGGGAGCTGGACCCATACTAAAGGCTAAAGGTTTGGATATCTGAGCCTCTATTACACCAAATGTAACCATTCTTTAAGTCCCACAGCTTTACAGAAGAGCAATACTAAATCACTGGAGATCCTCTTTAAGTTTAGTCTTAAGCCACTATTAATGCAGCACAATCAAAGAGCAGTTATATGATCCCACAGAGAAAAGCTTGAATAACTTGATAATTAATGATTATTAATGGTTATTTAAAAGATTTAAGCTACAATAATCAGATTATTATTCATTAAGTGAAGTACATAAAATGAATATATCCTATCAACTATTTTGATAACCAATCAATCACTGAGGTCAACTTTTGGCAGAAATTCCAGCTGTTCTCTGTTGCTGTCAGCTGACTTACAGAAACAAGAACTCTTGAATGTATTTCCTCTTCTTTATATTCTCTCTTCGAGTCTGTCATTTTGTCACCTCCATGGCGCAGGACTACTTCTATTGGGCCACATAATCCACCCATAAAACCATAAAAAGACACTGCTTCAGTCTGACTTTTATACAGATTAAACAAAATGTGTTAATTGGTGAGCTTTCGAGGTGCTGGTTGGCAGATTTCCTTACATTCATGTAGAGTCAGACTAGCTGGTTCCATTATTTGTGCTAAGCTAAGCTAATTGACGCTACAGCCTTATATTCACTGTATAAAAAAAACGTTATCTCTCTGCAAGAATGTCAATAAGTGTATTTCTCAGAACGTCGAACTATTGTGTTAACTGCTCCTTGCACCAACCACTGCTAACCACTTCCATGATGTTGACAAGACAAATACAACAGTCACCACCAATTAGTTTAGTCAACATAACAGACCAATCCAAACAGAAAATGGCTCAAAACAATGTCAGAGTAAATAATGGAAGGAAAACAAAATGGGATTTCAGTCTGATTGTCAGGTTATAGAAGAGAGAGCATATACACTAAACTCAGCAGGACTTCAGTGTTGAGTAGTACAGCCCTAATGGTAAATTTTATCAGGATACCAATGGGAAAACTTACGTTTGAGTGCTACAGACATGCTATAAATCCTCAGAGCAATATAATACAAATATTAGGGTAATTTTTCATCAGACGGAGTCACATAAACAAACTTAAAAGCAGATGATGAATGATGTCTGTTGAAAAATAGTCCATGCAAAAACACTTGCTGCCCCTGATGAGAGCCAGATGAAGCTCGGTGTGCTCAGTGAAAACTGACCCATCTCCCCTCATCTGGAATGAAGAAACAGCCGAGGAGAAATGGAGTGTATCAAACAAACGATGGAAACGACAGGAAGTCGTGCGCTGTTTTCGTCAGAGTCCGTGCGAGTGTTGATGATGCTGATACAGGGGAAGGGCATCAGGAGGGGGACGAAGAAATGAGAAGCAGGAGAGGACGGGGGAGGCCCAACCTTAGGGGGAGATTGCGTGAGGAGAATTCCCAAACTAAAACACACAAAGCAGATGTACACACAGGGACGGAGTCGAGGACGAAAAACAGTTTTACATCTCGTTATCCACACACTTAGATACGATACTTGTGCACATCTTGATATGGAAAGATCCTTACAAAGACAAACTCACAGAAGAGTGTGGAAGAATGAGATTCATATAAGTTATGCAATAAAAAAAAACAAACACCCAGAGACATAGAGCTTGCACAAAACCACACACATACACAGACACAGACACACACACACCATACTGGGGGTGTAGACAGCTTGCTTCTTAGCTCGTCCTCTCTTATCACAGAGGGTGAATATGTGCGTGTTTGTGCCAGAACAGCCAGGCACATGAAGGATGGTAAACATACAGCTTTCCAGCTACACCACCTCCAAAACAAAGGCAACAGTAGCCTGGAACACCTTGTGCACACAGTAGACGTAATGCCACCCAGAAAGACCTATAACAGGAAAACTACGCAAGACAGCTCGGGAATGTAGGACAGTGTCCAGTGCTTAACCCGCCCTGTCCTAATGTAACCTTTATCTGTCTGCCTTTCTGCTTGTATCTATCGGTCTGTCCATCTTAGTCACCCCACCCATCTGTCTCCCTACAGCTACTGCACTGTTATAATGTTATGTAGCTAAAAGTCCCATGTCTGACAGATGAATAAGAAGGAATAGATGAGTGATAAATGAATCGAAAGCCTGAACCCCGGTAAAAATCAATGGTGAGACAGATATAAAAGGAACCTGACCAGTGTGTATTGTTTCATCATTTCCCTGGCTGGCTTTCCATTTGACAATTTCTATGCAAATCATGATGGATAGACTGAGAAAAGCTGAATGGAACTGACAAATTTTGATGGAGTCTCCTCAGTTTTCATGCTCGATTTGAGGCTGGCGAGTTTGTTTTATCAGTGAAAGAATTACGTGATAAATAATACTGGAAATACATTTGCTGAATAGCAGATGAGGTGAGCCAGGGGAACTGAGCTGGGCTGCACAGCTCATTGAAAAATGGATTTGGGAATTCTGAAATGTTTTATGTAAAATATCATGAAAGCAAAATATGTGTAAAACAGACGCGATGCACATCCATTACTATACCCACTGATCGCTCCATGTACATGGCTGATAATGGCTATTTATATTATTTGTCTTAGTACCCTGAGTAAAAAAACTGGATTGATGTGAACTGGAAAGAAGGGGAGAGGAAAATTTAACAACTTAACAGTTCTCTCTAAAGCTGCATTTGTTTTTGTTTTTCTTCCATTATCAATAAATGTGTGAAATGTGAAAGGGTCACAGATCAGCAGAGACTCACCTCTGTGACCCTCAGCTCTACAGAGACGTCTTTTAGTCCATTGTTTTCATATTTTTCGGCCTGCAACTCTGCTGTACACTGAAAGCAAACTTACAAGCAACTAAACAAAGTTAGAGACTAGCTAGTGAACATGGTGTCTTCTGAGACAGATACATCTCTCAGGAGATGATGGGGACCAAAACTGAGCTAAAAGAACAGTGAGCAATGGACTTATATTCAGGTAAGTATGTGTGAATTTAAGCTTAGCAAACAAACAAACAAAACCAGCATAGCATTAATACTGGAAGCATGGAATCTGCTACTCGTGCTTTACTCTTTACTTCCATACAAAACACTAACAGTCAAAGCATTCATCCATGAAATATTGAGTTATGTGCTTAAATACAGAGTAATGCATTAAGCTAATGGTTATTATCATCTCAGAACTGAGTTCATTTTCATCTTCACTCTTCACAGCACTTGACTGATCCACAGTCAAGAGGGTGCTTCACCTATTTAACCACATTGTCCCTACTACATTAGACAATGACTTTGTTATTAGATTACTGGACTACGCCGCCTTACCACTGTAGCAGCACATTGCTCCATCATATTCTGTCCTGTCATTCCTCACCTATTATGTGAAATAACCAGTCATCTGTCCTTTCCTCTCATATTTCTTTGGTCACATATTGTTTGCCTTCCATTCGCCTCCACTTCAGTGACAGGCAAGCTGTCAAACTAGATGCTCCTCAGCAAATGAATTATGAGTGATGGATAGCTGTTAGAGTGTGTGTGCATGCATGTATGTGTGTGTGTGGGGTGGTGGTGGTTTCGACTACATACAGAATATTGTTGAGGTGGAAATGCTACATGCGCCATAGGAGCAACTCTCACCCACTTTCAAACATTATTTGCCAACAAGGTCACTGAACGGACAGCAGCTAATGATGAGAGTCTGATAATATTAAAGTAAGTGGATGTAGGATCATTAGGGAGAAGTGGAGAGAGGAAAAACCACGGAGAACAGACAGATGGAGTGTTTTCATGCTGAATCAGATTGAAACCCTTTCATCAGCAACACTTTCTGTCCTCAGCCCACTCTGCTGCTTATCTAACCCAAATGTTAACCAACTTATTCTTCACAGTCATGGTTGATTATTGAATATCTGTAATTCTCTTGCAACAATCAGATAGAGTGAGGGAATTCTCCTTTTCCTTGCCCTCAAACGGAAAAATATCAGAGGTGTTATCTACTAAACTGCACTCCCACATAGGAAGAGGCTGTTAAATGTGTTGCCCATGAGCACTTCAGAGTTCCCGTGACCAAATGAGTCCACTTCAAACCCACCGTTTCCAGGTCAAACAAAGTCAGACTCAACAAACCAATTTGCTAATGCCCGAAGGACTTTCTCTCAGGGGTCAAAAAAATTACAAGCATGTTATTTATTTATTTATCTATTTATTGATACCTGCAGAGCATGGTGTCTAAGCATTCTATTCTGCCTTTCTTTTTTTTTTTTTTGAAACCAAGCCACGACAAGCAATTTCATCAGAATTTAATTAGTTCATTATAATTAGACATTTCTGGATAACAAAACAAAAGCATGAAGTAACACAGGTGAGTTCATTCTGAGGATGAATGCTTTCTAGGTGCAACGTAGGATACAGTTCTTTTCCATTCTAAGAGTATTTACTTTCTGTGCACAGAGAGGGTTTCTCACCAGTGACTAAATTCATTTGGAAACTCAGGGTAAGTCAACAGATGCTGCAGGATGCGCTTCCACATTACTACATTGTAATTTGGGTTAATACAGGCACGGCAAATTTCTCCTTGAAAAACTTCAAACATTCTGCTCAGATGTCGCCCTCAACCTTTTCTTCTCTCTTTCTTTCCAGCATCCCTGTCCCTCCCTCACTCCCTCCCTCCCTCCCTCCCAGGCTCCATCCCCCTGACTGGTTATCTATGGCCGATCTGCTGACCCACTTGTAGTGAGGAGATAATCTAATTAATGGAGGAGAACCCAGGTGGATAAGGGATAAGGACACCCAGGACAAGAAAATACAGCAGTCCAGCTTTAGTGCTGTACAGTGCAAGCTCACAAAGGGGAGGGCTGATAGACCTACTGCTGGACTCCTGACAGCGGACAGTATGTTTAATGACCATCATTGTTCATGGATGCTATGTATCCTTGTCTCATCTCACTTCCCTCTGCAACGCCACAGTCTCTCTCTCTTTGTCTCCCTCTCGTCCTCTCATTGTCTCCCTCTCGTCTTTCATAGTAAACTTGTCACTTAGTTTAGCTGCACCATCTGTACTCGTGCTATAACTGAACTAGAGCCTCGTTTGGACTTTGATGGAGGTGACGTGACTTTAATACTACCTACTCTGATAAGCGATTTTAATCTCATCACATCCAGTAACAATTACAGTGTAATTACCTACTGTTTCTGGCAAAACATGTCGGTCCTACTGTGATTTAAATACTGTCCGGAGTGACATCCTTGTGTTCTAAATAAGCTCAGTGTGCTCAGTTTGAGTTTGGTGTGAAACTGGAGGAAGTCAAAACTGTTTCTGGCTTCTGGAGGATTGAAACACATTAATAAAAACATGCTTTTTATTAAGCTTTAGCTGTTCCTATCTGCAACACACCCATGGATGTACAGACAGCTATCAGTGGATTACTTTGATACTCAAGAAGACTGAAACCTGGTGATTCTCAGGCAAGATCTAATGGGTCTTTTTTTCTAAAATGTCTGAGCAGATTTATGAGCGTTTATTTGTGATGGAGACGGGAGATGCTAATATCCTCAGGAGGTGTAAGTCACACTCAAATTCTCACACTCCAATTTACCTCACGCTTTGTCTTTACCTCCCCCTCAAGTTTCCAGCGGCCCCCTGGGGAGGCCGTTGGCTTTCTCTTTTGACTTTGTCCATGTCCATGTCTGTAACAGGCTGCATCCTGTAATTCTCCGGTGGTTAAAATAATAACTCACCCGAACGATCAGTTAAATTACAGGGGAACACTGAATATTTCATTCTCCAATACACCTGTAATGTTAATCCTGTCCGAATAGTGCTCAAGTCGACTTGGACCAAAACACTGTTACAGAGAACAACGTCCCTCCTGACAGAGATCTACAATCAACTGTTTTAATTTAAAAGGAGAAAGTAAGGCATGCTTTCACAGGCAAAGTAGATAACATATGATGCAATGTGCACTTGTCCATTACCTGGGTGGGGATGGGAGTAGAATACATCAACAAAAGTTTCTTCCATCTTACCATAAAAGCTTCTGCCAGAGGCAAGTGCTCGCTGCAATTCCCCATCCACAATCCATGTAATGGCAACCTACAGCTCAGTGCAGTGTCATCATGAATATAATGGGATGTAGTGTTACAGGAAGTTGACTTCCAGTGTAAGAATGAGAAGAAATAAATTCTCTGGCTTATCTATTAGTAGTCTTCCCCATCTTCCCGACTCCTACCTCATGGCAACATTTAATAAGGAGTCACTTAAAGCTGCTGGGGAAGGTAAACATTTTAGGTTCTATTTTAACTGTGTGTTGTAACCGACTTACATGGTTTGATTGGTTTAACTCTCATTATATAGTAAATTCAAACTGCAACAGTCTGCAGCTCTATACTTCTTTCTACCTGCCTCTCCAACAGCATCCTCTCTTCTTGTTCTCTCTTTCACTTTATCAGCTATTGTCTCTCTCAGCCTCTCTAACACTTTGTCTCCCTCCCTCCCTTCTTACTCCTTGACATCTCTTCCACCCTCACTTTTTCTCCTCCGTCCTCGCACTCTTTCTTCCTTCCGCTGTCCCTTAAACTGGGCTGGAGCTGATCCAAAGTGTCATCAATAAATCATTAAGAGAAGAAAAGAGATGACGCTCGGGTTTAGGTTCTGGGCTTCTCTCTCACCTCCTTTACTGTGACTCAATCACAGGTCTGCAATCCAAGAGGATGTCTTGAATATTTAAAGCCAGTTAAAGGTTCTAAGCTTATATATCAATATATCATTACAAAATGAATGGTGATACCTTTCATATTCTGTAATTACCTTAAATGACTGGGACCATGGTCAGGATGATGGGGGAAACCACACAGACTCTTCTTTGTGCCAGACTTTTAGAATCTTTCTCAAAATTTAACACTTCATATAGAAATGTTTTGCTTTCACTCAAGGACAAACATGTTGCAGGTTAAATTGATTTTTGCCTCATTCCACATCAAACATCTACTTCTTCAAGAAACTCCCAAAGCTTTAGCTGTGTTGGCACTAGCCTCAGTTCCACTCCCACAGTTCTCATAAGCAGCTGTAGAAAGGCTGCTCACAGATCAATACTTGTGCCCTCTCCACCACTCGTCAGACCTGCCAGTGAGGAGAATGGTAAAGGAGCAGTACAGTTTTACTGATTGTGTCGCATCGGCGAGTTTGCACTAATTCATCATGCGTGCCTGTAAACCATTATTGTTGGCTGCAAAAGAAATAACGCAATCAGTGAAACTAGCAAACAACCTAAACAAACAAGTGATTTACTGTAATCACAGGTTCCTCGTCTTATAAATCATGTTCATGTTGTCGGCTACCTCTGGAAAACTGTGTATGCCTGCTGATGTATGAATGAGGTGTGCACATACATTCCTCTTTAAAGAATATCAGTTTAGAAGCAGCAAAGGTACACACTGCTTTATTTTAATGAAGGGTCTTGTGTCACTATTCAGTTCCAATGTTAATATAGAGGTATGATATGAAGTGTATAGTAGGTAGTGAATGAAGGCAGTGATTGCATGTATGTTGACCTTTCATATGACACTGAATAACAGCAGCAATTACCGCAGCAGAGGATGGTTAAAGGTTTTTTTTCCACAAAATTCTGAAGAAATGTAACATGGGATACCTCACCTTGGGAGATCAGATTTTTAGATTCATTATAGGTAATTTATGGATCACTTACTATAACCTTATTATCCGTTTCATAACCTTTCACCTGTTTCATTGCTGCTTTTATAGCCTCCAATCACAGCAAAATGTCACTTATCTAAACGGGCTGATAGAACCAAAATGAGTATTTTCATCTGTGGTGTCAGTCCTCAGACATCAGAGCAGATTAAATATTGAGGGAGTCCAATGAAGGAATCGACCCGACTGCCTCAGCTTCTCTTCCTCTCTCAGTCTGCCTTTCTTTGTCAATCTGTCGCCCTTCCTCCTGTTCCCTCGTCACTCCCCCTCTTCCTCCTCAGTTATCCTTTCTGCCTCTCTCCAGGAGGAACCCAGCCACAGAGAGAGTGCAGAGCCAGATCGATGTGGGAAGGATAGGATCCCCTGTCTGCTACAGTAAGTGCCAGTACAGCCTGCTATTTAGACTCCCTCAACAAGTCATTCTATCCAGAGCTGAGTCTTATAACGCAAGTTAGTTTACATCCACTTGGGTACAATCACTCCTCCTTTTTCATGATATGAGTAGAATGATCTGCCTGGATGTGGGAACATCACTATAATGAAGTTAAGAAAATGTCAAAACATTGCCATCCCCGTAGCCACAGTATTTTTCTGTAATATGAAAACAGTTCTTAAAGAATTATCGTCTGACTGGTCACAAGCTCATTGCAATAAGGGAAGCAACCCTTTTGAGGTCTGGAATAATTGTGACAACATTTTGGAAATCGCACATGATCTGTACACATCGTGCATGAACGGCTAAACAACTTGACAGGTAAACTAAAACATTTGGAAGTGCTCACACACGTTATCGAAAGCCCTCGAGCAGCCTTACTGAATTTCTCTGTTCACGCTGGGTGCTGCTCATCAGCTCCTTCACACCTCACACACATGCAGCTAAAGAGTGACACATGACACAACCAGGAATCACAAAGTCAACCACAAATGAGAAAAGCAAGCAAATACGTCTGGCCTGTGAGAGCATTTCAGATGATGCAACTGCAAAATGATTTATGTGTTAAATGTTGTTTGTGAAATGATAAATGTCATTTGTCAAGTGCGAGTTTCATCTATGACCCGAAAACTTTCTTCTCAGACAGGAAACTTCTATCCACTGATTTTCTCTTCATTGTGTGAACACAACATCCCTCCCGTACCCCTTCCACTTGCCAAAAACTCTTTCCCTGCACATTTCACATCTCTCTCTCTCTCTTTTCCACACTCCACCTGTTTTCCTACAACCATCTCTCCATCACTCCCTCCTGTCTCGCTCCTGACAGAGAGGTGATTAGGAGGGGAGAGCGCAGACCTGCTGAAAAAGCAGCTTAGCTGTAATTATCGTCTTGGAGAGAAACAAACAGTTCATCAGAGCCTTCCTCCGCAGACTTAACAACTGTTGCCTGACTATATCAAATGCTCGACAACCAGCCGTTACCTAGGTTACCATTGTCTCCGTGTGGCTGGGGGCTCTCCGTACAGATGAGTTTTTTTAATTTGTTCAGACATGGCAACATATTGTAACCCATGAAACATATTAACATATACAACAAAATGCATGCTCACACCACTGCCTACGCACTCAGATGTAAGCCAATATATGTGCAGACACCAGTAAATACAGACATACACTTAATTTCTTGTGCCATGTTTTCTGTCACGCACCATATTGTTCATGCACTGATACACACACGCTCCACCTATGCCAGCCTTTCTCATCAATTATTTTTGTGCCATGTTTCACAGTTATTACAGAGTGTAGAGTGACAGAAAAAAAAGAGTAAGGGAAAGTAAGGAGGATGTAATAACAGTCCCTGGCTCGTCTGAACTCTAGTGAAGGTCTCTGCATGTTACAGACTGATGGTCGAAAAAGAAAAGTCAGAGCAGTGGCTGCACTTTCCATCGATATGACACTTAGAAGTCAGGCACTTAGCAAAGGCTAAGCGAGAGGTAATAAGAGGATTTCCTCACATGTGAAACGCACAAGATCACACACACAAACGTCAAGTGCAAAGAATCACTTTGAAACAATGAATGAGAAAAACCTGAGTCAATCAGGAGAGCAGTGTCCACGTGTACCCCGGCATTAAACTCTGGGAAACGTTTTTCACTATTTTCTGACATTTAAAACCAAACCGTGAATCCATAAATCCAGGCGAATATTGGCAGATTAATCAATAATGATCCAGTCTAAGGTTTCAGAACAGAAAATGGATGGGTTTATCTCTATTATTTAACATTACGAGCGTCAATTCAACAATACTCCATCTCAGGCCTGTTCCTTATGCACAGTACATCCTATCCTGTGCTGCTGCGATGACCCAGTTTCCCCCAAAGATACATTATAGTTTCATCTGTACGCAGCTATGTATGTAGAATGTCTCTGTTCATCTGCTTTCATTTCTTGTTGCTATAGTTTACACTTTAAGATCCTTTAATTTGTCCTCTAATAATTCAGTGGATTAGTGCCTGGATACCAGATATTAAGGTATTTCCTATCTTGTTCCTTCTGGTGCTCTGGCATTGGATCAGTTGTTTAGTCACACAGACCAACAGGGAAGCATCTCTCAATATCTATGATGCTAAAACATTTCCATGCAGATGTGTGATGCAGGTAGCGAGTAGAAGAGGAGTAAAGGAGTAGTTAAATGAATGAGGGCTGAGGAAGAAGCTCAGAGCTGCCATCACAGAAAAGACCAAGACGGTGCTGCTAACACAAAACCCATAGTCTCTGCTTCACAGGGGCGTTACTGCAAAAGAAGTAGGTGAAATGTATCTCACCTCTGCTGCTGAAGGACACTGCACCCGCTCTGACACACACTCACATACACAAATACGCAGTCGCAAAGACGCACAGAAGGAAATGTGCCCTGTTCCCACTGATGGACAACAGAAGCTGTGGCAGAAGGATGGCATTAAAAACCAGCAGGGGATGTAGTGTGATGAAAATGTCAGACCAAAACCAGCGGGCTATGTTCTGTAACATGTTTAATCAAATTACTGTGTGTGTGCATTGCTGTGTGTGCATCTGTGTATGCGTGTCACTGTGTGGGTTCGTATGCTCGGTGCTTTATTCGATGCGTGTGCTTCGTAGCGAGCGTACAGGGACAGATTTATAAGTGCAGAACAAGGTCTAATAAACTCTAAACTTGCATTCGCTCATCTTAAAATCTGATCTCACTCTCTCCAGCTGTTTGACAGATTCTGAGCACTTAAGAAATTTAAGAGGGAATTTGCTACCAATTTCTAGTTAAAAGGCTTTTACAGGACATTTAGGGTAAATTCATTTAATGACAAAACCAGTGGAGCGTACAGCGGAGTAGCCCGAAGTTACTTAGAAAGCCAATTCTAAAAAGGTTCATTCTTCAAATGCAGTGCTGTTTGATCTGCTCTGGTGGGAGCAAGCAAAGAAAACCGCACAGCTTGTTGAAATCTAGTGACACAATTACATGTAAAAGCTCGAAACGTCCATTTCACGATTACACTCGATTCTATCTTTGCTCGTGAATCTGTCCTTGCACTCCCGAATTCTGACTTGCAGATTGATTACTGCTGAAATGTGTTGCATGTGTGTGTGTATACTGCGTCTTGTGCAAGCCTCCAGTGTTTATGCATGGTTATGCTTGGCCACCTGTGTGTTTGTGTGTGTGTGTTATTGTGTGTGTAATTGTGTAACTCACCCAGCCAGTACTATGAAGAAGTCCAAGCGGTTCCATGTGTCCCCAAGGTAACACTTCTTGCCAAAAATCCCCAGAGCCACCATCTTGATCACCATCTCAATGGCAAAGAACGCGAAGATGAAGTTGTCAAAGGCCTGCAGAAAGAAACAGACAGAAAATACCAGCGATCACTGTGATGTAAAGGAGGCTGCAAGATTGCTGTTGTCAATCTGCTGTAAAGCAAGTTAGAAATGCAAACTCTGCGCTGTAAAGTAACTACTTTACATTACAGCAACATTAGGGCACATCCACAATCCTTGCAATAGATGCTGAGAAAGTTTTGGTCACTACAGTGGTGGACCAACCAGATCAGCAGTGCAACTCAGTGTGGCTAAAGTTTGATAACAGGTGGTCGTATAGTATGTGAAACGTAGGTGACCACCGAAATCGACAACGTGTCATCACGTGACCATATTCCTAATATTTCAGTTATGTGATTATAGCTGAGACATCGCCATGGCAACTGAGCAAACTCTAGCAAACCAAATAATTTCCAGTACCACAAATTTTCTGACAAACTAGTTATTTGGGTATATTTTTTATTCATTGCCCTACTTGTAAAGCAGATATAGTACAGTGTGAAAATCTAGATAAGCACTGTTGTTATATTAATTGGGCTGTTATATCAGTCATATTTGATATTTGAAAACAGCCCACGGAGACTGTTTGCCATTAATGCAGAGGAATTCTCTTTCCTCTCTGCCCCGCTGTCAGCAGGTCAGGTTCCCTGTGGAAGAAGTAAAGAGAAAAGAAAAGAGATAAGAGCCTCCATTCAGGTGCAAAGGATTTAGTGTCTTGCTCAAGGACACTTCAGAAAGCCAGATGTTTGCGGACAGCTCGGGACCACGGGTCTAATTATGGTTTTCCCACCTTGCTGCCTTAACAGAGACCTCAAGTGACAAATGGTTTCCGATCCAGAGTATATAATGTAATAACCTGGAACAAGCCCCCTCATTGCACTAATCAGTATTCGTGCCCTCATTACTGTCTGTCTTGCTGTCTGACTGAGCTTCAGCTCTCCAAATCATTATCAGACAGGGCTGAAGAAGAAAACAAGGGCAGGAACGAGGATGGGAGTTGGACGGGAATTAAAAAGAACATAACCTTAATTCTTGAAATATGAAAATCAATAAATCATTGTAAGAAAGGCAGAAGAGAAGGAATTGGAGATGAGGGAAAAAGTCAAAGAAATAAAAAAGAAAAATTCTGGAAGGAGATCAAGGCACAGGACACCCACTGACAGATGACTCATCCAAACACGAACACAGAAATGTATAAATATATCAAATCCTGTTAGCTTAGGCAGAAGCTAGCCTCTCACTGAAGTTCACTGTAAGTAAAATGTAGAGGTTCACACGGGAATGTATGTTTGTGTTTGTGTTTGTGAGAGAGTGTGTGTAGTCTGCCTTGAAAACCCCAAAGATTTCATACAGCACATGGGACTGCGATGCTATTTCCAGGACATACCACCTAACAGACAGTAGATTTCTATAGCACACAGCTGCCCGAGGTTAACTCCCTAATACTGATCAGATACTGATCCAGATGTTCTACACACTGTTCATTTACTCCAAAGAGGCAGAAGAGCCTTAGAGCAGATTGTTCAGTGATGCATAACCACCCCCCCCAAACAAAAAAATAAAGAAATAGTAGAAGAAAAAAACATTGTGTTCAGTGTTTGATCTAAATTTAATCTGAACTGTGTGAGTGCTGGAACCAACTTTTCTATGTAGGGCACCAGAACATCATGTTGATACTGCGATAAGGATGTTATACACTGTCATGGTGCAACTGTTTCCAGTATGAAATGCTGATATCTGTACAGTGGCTTAAATTAATGTGTCACAACATGAGTTATATAAGTACAATGGAAGTTCTGAATAATCAAAGTTACTGCTGCACCATATGAAACTGTACATATAATCAGAAGTAAAATACTAAATCAAATCCAGTTCTACTATCATCATGGTATTTCTTGGGAGCAGAGACTGGACTGTTGCATTTCTAACTTGGCTGGATGCAGCGACATGAAGGCACTGAAAATCCAATTCAGCCACATCACACATCAGTAGAAGAGAACATTCAGCATTTGATCTCGCCCACCTTTTCATAATTGAGTTAGAGGATAGTTAGAGAGAGTCAGAAGTCTGTGCCAAAAAAAAAAAGGTACATGTCAAGTAGGGAAATATTTGAACTTCTTTCAGATCACACATTTGATTTTAAATTCAACTTTGGATGACTGCAAGAGCTGGAAAAGACAACTCAAATAAGTTTAGATTGAATGAACTGTTGCCTTCAGATTTTTTCTTCACTTGGTGTAAAATATTTATACACTTGTCATGCTTGTTTCTACAAAGGTTTTTATTGCAGGAGATACCTACGTACATGAAATGTGAAATAAAGTCCGCATGTATTGTTTCTGTCTTTCTTGGACAAATGGGGCAGCACCCTGCCCTTGTTAGTTATCATCTCTTCAAAGGATGCTCTGCACACTGGAGCATGAATGATAGATAACAGAGCACAACAACAGTCTGCTGCAAAAAATAACAACAAAGTCCAACTATTGACAGATGTTACAACCCCAAGATGCATGACTGAGACAGAACGGGCGTTGTGTGAAATAGAGAAGAGCAGAGATGTTTGCTGCCATGCTGAGCATAAAATGACTGTGCTGCCCCCCCTCCCCTCATGCTCCATCCTTCTGTCTGTGCTCTCCTTTGTTTAATGGAGGAGGCATTTCTCTTGTCTCTGCTGGGGAGTAATTACTCATCTATTTTGCATTAGGTAGAGCCTACATGCCTGCAGAGCCTATCATATAAGAAACTCCCCCAAGACTCAGGCTGTTGGGGACAGCATCTTTACTGTCTCATGTACACACAACTTTACACACATATACACACGTGTACATATGTACACACCGCATGGATGGACATATACACACACATGCATACTGTAACACATGCAACAAGGGAGAGAGCCTTTGGGGACTTTAGATAAATTGACATTGAGCTAATGACACACACACACACACGCACACACTCTACACACATCTGGTATATCAACAGGACTTGCTGGCTTGAGGTATTCCCACAGGAGCATACTGATGCACCAGCACAGGGTAATAATGGCTCTGTAATCAGGATATTGATTTCCCGAAACTTGTATCACACGTCAGTGGAGCGTGAAACATGTTGCATGATCCTGATGAATGTAGATCAGATCTGATATACAAGCATACAAGAAAAACTGATCCACATTCCACATCAATCGCAGGTTTCCTGACACCTATAATACCAAGCTGAGCATTTACCAAAATGGAAATGTGTCTGTGTGTGTATGTTGTCACCATGGTTCACTGGCTGTATGTCCACGTGGAGACCAGAGAATCTGAAGAAATACACACACACACACACGCACGCACGCACACACGCACACGCACACACACTGCTGCCTCCGAGGGAACAGACACCAGTGACCTGTGCTGAACAGCTCACTGCTCACACACTCCCTAATTTCAACCCACTGCTGCTGCATTCGCTCCCTGTGAAGAGACTCAGAGTGAAACAGAATATTTTAACTCCACTGGAAATTCTCTGCAACTTCTGGTAGGTCTCTGAAGAGTAATGAGACTTTCACATTATGGGGGAACAAAACTAAAAAGTTAATTATGGTATATCATCCAGCTTAATCCCAGTTCATACAAGCCTCACGAAATTGGCTTTCATTTGGCGTGACAGTCACAAAAGTGTGAAATAAGCCAACAAATGACAGCAGAGAAGTTGCGGTGAGTCAGTCCCAATCTAGAACTCTTGGAAACACTGAGGGATGAATGTGCAAAAAACACTGTGGAAACAAAATTAAGTGGTGAATCAGATAATGAAATGGATGGTTATGAAATATTCTTTGGCAAACTCTAACGCTTTTAATGGGTATATCATAACTCAAAAACTGCTTAAAGGGGCCAAGTTCTCATTCAGGTTTTGCATGTGTTGCTCTTGCTCATTGTGCTTATTGTTGTGGTGGTTTTGTGTTCCATCTCCCAGAGACCGTTTGTCAATGAAACAGTGTTGGCAGTACTGTAAAGTCTTTGTCTTTTGATATTGTGTAGGTGGCAGGTAACGCTGCTCATCCTTCTATATTTATTCCAAACAAACCGCCGTTGCTGCTGCTAGAAATGGAAAAGCCTTCACTTCCTGTGCACCAGACGAAGCCTGTAAAAACCTACCAGACTGTTTATTACAGCAATTATAAAAACTTCATAGAATAAACTACAGGCACAGGATTAATCACTGTTAAGTAACAAAATATGGACCTATTAACACATATCCAAATTTTGCAGACTATAGATATTTTTAATTGTCACATTAAGAAAAGCAGGTGTTAGTACCATTAACGTGGCTCTGTTTTATGTCCCAGTAAGTCAAGACAGTGTGACAGTGAGCCAGCACAAACAATACCAGGACCAGAGGCAGGTGTGATTTTCCTACTGTGATTTATGGGTAGGACGCAGAGAGGACAGAAAAGCATCAAAACAAGCAGTCAAACTTTCTTAGCTTGCCACAGCAGTTCACCATGTGACTTTGATAACCACTGTTATGCATCTCTTTACCAGCAAAAAACAAGCCAGAGGAACATTCATGTCTATTCTTGGCTGATAAACAATGTCCATGATACATATTAGGGAACATAAAACATTTAGCATGTGGCACATCACAAAAATAATCCTCCATTAACCTACAGCTGATGTCACAGATGATACAGTTGTGTCATGTTATGTCTAATGAAAGCTAACAATCATTTTTTTTACTCAAAAAACCAAATGAAGAAAAAGAGGAAGTGTGATACTGGATGGGATTCCTGCTGTATGTGAGCTACTGGCATTCCTCTTCCTCCTCCTTCTCCTCCCCCTCTCATATAACGCTGACTTCCATCTCTCTCATTTTTATCTTCCCCTTATCGTTTTCTTCCACAGCCTCCTTCTCTCTCCTATGGAAGTTGTACCACACCCCCATTACTGTGATTATGTCTCCCACAGTAGTGCGAGTGTGTGTGGGTAACAATACAGCTGTGTGTGTGTGTGTGTATGCTCATGTGCATACGACATGTCATTTCTCATCCGACTGCTTATAATAAATTTCAAGTGTATTTGTGTCTGTGTGACTATATGCTTATGTGTGCACATCTCACACACCATAACACTGCGTGGACACACATTCACCCCTCAGACGACTTCTTTCCCTCTGTCTCTCTGTCTCTCTCTCTGTCTCTCTGTCTCTCTCTCTGTCTCTGTCTCTCTCTCTCTCTCTCTCTCTCTCTCTCACCATGTGTATTCAGTCTTGCGTGGACCTCCCAGCCTAAACACCGACACCACACACCAGCTTAACAGCCCTGTATGTGAACATCCATGTTACTTCTCACATTGCATGAGAACAAATGTAAATACACGTGTCCCCCAGGTGCTCACACACACACACGCACACACACGCACACACAGACATCAGCTAGCACAGTAGGCTGTATTGCGTGCTATCAATGCGTCAAGCGAGTGCCAACATTACACGCCCTCTCATCACCTCCTGATCTGAGCCTTTATGTTCTAAGTGCACTTTATCACTAATGCTGAGTGCACTCACAACACTCCCCAATGACTCAACATGGCTCACTCACAAATCCTTAAGTGTCAAAGCGGTTATTAGATACAGTATGGCGCCCAAGTGTGAAGTGTCGCAGCTCTTGATGAACAATCAGGATCTGCAGATCAGAAACATTCCCGTACGTGATTCAGATGCCACCATGTGTTTCCAAGCGAGCTCAGACAGCTGTGGGTAAACAACTTGCAGTGAGTCGGAAAATTGCAGCAGGATCGTCCACATGATAGCGAGCATCCACCCTATTAACATGCCATGCAGCAAGATGCCAAAAGGCTACCAGCTTCTTAGTGTCAGCTGACCCTGACCTCTGACCTCTGTGATCAACCTGGGCTGGGCTACTCATACAAACATTATTTTATATGTACTTAAGTTGGTTCAAAATATTTTCAAATATCATCTGGACATAACAATGTAAAGTGGAGGCTTGTGGATATCAGAAGTATGTCCTCATAACATCTAACTGCCACTGCATGTGCTGCTACAGTACCATCCAGGTACAAGTTGTTTTTGCTACTCCAGGTATTAAATACTAACAAATGCTGAGTTGAAACTGTAACAAATCATAAGTAGCACAATATACTCTACTGGATAAGGCCATGTTCAGACTGACAATACCACTGTGTCAAAAAAGCCAAGGGGCCAGTGTTGGTGTGTGTTGCTGGTGGCTGAGCGCAGACAGCCAGCAAAGACCACAGTCACCAGACAAGAGCAAAAAGTTTTACTTCAGCATTTATGGAATTAACATTAGTTAGCTACAGACGGTAGCATTTGTCATTTTAACCAGCAAACAGAAATCCACTGTGCTTGGATTTTTCCCACCTGTAAAAACTCAGGAGGGTTTCTTTTGTTCCTAACACTGTCACATGTTGTCCTAAATGATTAGAGCAAAGGCAGAGTATGAGGTGATCAATCAAACAATGTCACCTGCTGAGCTGAATCAGACAGATCCTGACGCACCTCGTCTCTTGACTGGTTTAGTGACAGTGTGATGGTCTACACAGACAACTCACACCTCATAAAAGTGTAATAATCTATAATCTATAATCTAATAATCTATTCTCAAGTTAGTGGAGGTGCTCTTTATTTCAGCTGCCTTAAATGTAATGTAACTCTACTGCAACTTTCCTTGTTTTTTTCTTAGTTTTTTTTTTTTTTTTCCAGTGCTATTGTTGCTCTGGGTCAACAAGTCCTCCAACCTGAACAAAATAGGACATTTGTTCCCACCCTCAGATGCCACCCATAGGAGTTTCTTCTGAAATAGCACCACTATGGCGGCAGTGTACCGGACCTTCATCGTCATGGTTACAATGACATCTTTGGTCGTTTCTGTGCTGCTTTTGAACAAACCCCAGAGGTCAATCTAACAATGCGTCCAGTGACTTCTTTCTTGGATATAGCTTCTGTTAGTGGTACTGTTTTCTTTCAGCAATCTACCAAGCTATGGTGGCTTTCATGGCTCAAGCTAGCCACAAATACTGAACTTTATTTTTAACAGTTCACCCTCTCTGCTGCCAGCAATGTGAGAGCATTACTTTCTCTGCAGGAGAGGATTTCTTACAAGGAAGTTTCACCAAACATCCAGTGTCTACAACAAGAAATATAGAGGGTTTCCTGCACTTTTACCCCCTGAACTTCAGTCCTTTTTTTTTAGCTTATATAACAAGAAGAATCATCATTTGAATGTCAAGCAAAAAGCATCACGATGTGCATGTACTTACATGAAAGGAACATGTACAGTGTCATTCAGAACACAACTACTGAAGCCTGAATACAGAAAATCAAATCTCTTTCCTCAGTGACAGTGACCGCTGTGTTCACCCCCACTCCCCACTTGACCAAAGGGTATCTTAACAAATACAATTGAAAGGTGCATATCTATCTATGTATATATACATAAATATATATGTGTACGTGTGTGTGTTTGTGCAAACAGGTGCCATCAATTTGGTGAAAACATCCCCCTGCACCCTCTCTCGAAAATAAATCTCAGCCACTATGTATGCTAATTTTGCCTGTCACAAGTCTGAATGCTATTATCACAGGGGTCAGATGCTTTCATCACACGCACACACAGATGCACTCCGACGGGCGGGCGGTTGGACAGCCATACGTGCCGATGAAGGCAGCGCATGCCTCATGTGGTGAGGACAATGCGGCAGGCTAACCGTAATCTGCCATTCAGTCGAGATGCACTCCTCACAGGTGGAGGGAGATAATATTGTGAGCGAGACTTTTCAGCTCAATCACCACCATTCATATCAGTCAGGGTAATGGCGCACACAAACGCTCGCGCAGACATGAGCTCTGACGTTTCTTCATCCTCCAGACACATGCCAGGCTGACGTGGGGGTGAACCAGAGTGTGTGTGTGTGTGTGTTTTCCTCTCAGGCCTGAAAGCAGCCACAGTAGTTCCGTGTTGCAGCAGCACTCTGGCTCTACACAAAGTAAGAAGCTCTATCTCAGCATGGAATCTGAATCTATAGCTGCTTCTGCCTGCCAACTCGTCTCCCCCCTTCTTTCTTCCTCCCTCTCTCTGTGCATCTCTCTGTAACCCAGTGTTCCCATTGTATTGGCAATGATTTTATTAGCTTTCCACAGACATCATTTTGTACTGTAGCTGCAGGGGGATGATGGAAGGTTAAGTGCGTGCTGTAGCATTCAGAGCAGAATGTGCTCCATTGAAATCTCCCCTTCAGGGTAAACAGAAACAATCCTTAACATTAAAGCTGCTACAGTATAGCCACAGTTGGACGCTTCTTTGAAACAGTTTCATTGGCTAAATCATCTTATTTGACACATGCTCTTCTGTATCTCATCTTTCGTCTGCCCAGGTTTTTCAACAACTGGAATATTGTGTTAGAAAGGGGATATATAGGGATATCTACCTTTATGTCGGTCAGTAGGTAACAAAGAATGGCACTAAAGAAATGCTTAAAATATGTTTTGACATAATTTAGAAAGTTTCTCCATGACATAATTTGCTGTAAAATCCCCTGTCTCAGTTATCTAATAACCAGAGTTAAGTGGTTTTACTCGAGCATGTTCAAAAAGACTGCAGTCATGAAAGTTGCTCCCTGAGGCTGTATTAAGGTGTAATATTTTTTAGCCAAATGCTAACATCACAATCGTCAAATGACCAGACTAGTTCCACTGTAATGTATTATTTTCTAAGATATTTCACTCAAAACCACAAAGGCCAGCCTCTTGCTTGATGAAACGCCAGAGGATCAACTAAGTTATTAGAATATGTCCTCTGGGCGCAATGAATGTCTGTCCAACATTTCATGGCGATGCATCCAGTAGTTGTCAAGACATTTTTGTTTGGACTAAAGCTGTGGACCAACCATCAGACAGACACTGGCCTCGAGCCACACAACTATCATGGGTAACAGTGGTGGTGGTGGTGGTTTAAACCACAGTAAACACTGCTGGAGTATAGAATAAGGGAACTGTGCTCATCAGAACAATAGGGACATCGGTTGTTTGTTCAGCTGTAGCTCAAAATTGCTTAAAATGACCCATATTGCAGACAGAAGACTTTTTCTAGTTAGTAGTTGTCACAGGAATTAAAACATGGACCTGCAGTGGCAGACTGAGCCTCTGAAAGAATAAGAGAATAAAAAAGTAAAATACATTAAATAAAAATCTCATTAGTTGCATGATTAGATTTGATGTTATCCAACCCTGCAGTGATGTTTCCGATAACAAGTGGATTTAAAATGCCTTTTCAAGTGTCATTACAAGTATATAAAAAAAAGGATATAATAATAATAGGGAAACCTTTCAACAATACGGACACAATGAGCAGGGGTCCTCTTTCTATCTACCCTGCAGCTACACAGCGGCCTGTGATCATTACTGTAGCTATTAGCTGTGTCAGGAGATGAGGGCTCATTTAGCCTGCATCAGAGACGAGAGCCATGCTGATGAAGCCCTGATGCTAGCACGGATATGTCAAGCACAGGCTGGATCTGAGAGTTCAGGCACTAACACATGTAACTGTGGAGCACAGTTGCATTAATGTTGTGATAGGAGGTATTAACAAGAACAAAAAAAAAAAAAATCCCTGTATTTCATTTTTAAATAGTTTGGTTTTGTGAATCATGTTGCATCCATTTGTGGTTTTACTACTGAGGTTTGAAATCTCTCATGTTGGTCCAAAATCAGAATCTGTTGCTGACATGTCAACATAGCGCTCTACCTAAAAACTAATTCTGCACGCCGTGGTGCAGTGGGACAGTAATGTGAATTTGTTTACGCATCACAAGAACAAGTATAAAGAAGTCCAATGTTTAGTTAAGGCTCTGTCTGTGCTGCACACAGCATAAATACACTAAATGAAACAATTCTCATCACAAGGCCACACAGAGTTCTAACAGAAAAAAATACTGTTACGGCTACACTACGTTATCAAGATGCATCATGTATTGAGGTAAATATTTTTCTGGAGGAGGTCGGAAAGTCAAACCAAGCTCCCACTGAAAAGGAAAAGGATGAAAGGTGAGGTGGGACAGAGGCAACAGCATGTCAAATATGAGAAGGTGTGAAAAAGAGGACAGGAAAGAGATGTGAGAGCATGTGAATAGTGAGAAAACATAGAGTCAGTATGTCCCAGGCAGTGTGATATGGATCAAAGGAAGGCATGAGCACGCAAGGGTGCAGGTTATGTGCCCGTACGATCTCTTAACATATCGACGTGGAGAGTGACGGAGAGATTTAAGTGGAGGAAGCGAGGAATTAATGAGAATGCGTTTGACCTCTAGGCTCTACATTCATCTGCGCTCCACAGAGGAGAGAGCCACTGAATTAAATCACATCTCATATAGTGGAGCAGAGAAGATGGGTGCAGGCTGCCCTAGCAACAGCAGACTCAAAACCCGCAACCCCTCAGCTCCCCGCGTTTTTTTTTTTCATGTCAGACCATCCTATTCTCCCAATTCACCTTTCTCATTCTCTCCTCTTCTGTTAATTCATCTCCTTTCCTGACCTTTGCTTTCTTCACCTTCCTTTCCTTTTTGTTCCATCTCCTCTATTGTCTTCTCCCAATTTATTTCCTTTTCTATTCCTCGCCTTTCCACTGATTTCCTGGCCTCTTCATTCCCATCTTTTACTTTCCTTTCGTTTCCTTTTTTCTCCTTTCCTTTGCTAAACGCAAAAAAAAAAAAAAAAAAAAAAAAAAATGAGCATGCACCCTCTTTAGAGAAACTAAAAGTTTGATTACTTTCTGAAGAAAGCTTCTGATCAGTAAATGTCTTACCGGATAAATTGACTTTAATAGCAGAAAGCACATGGTAATGGTGAGGCTCCTTTTTTTTTTTTTTTTAATGATAGATATCTCATTTTAGCATGAAACTGCTCAATTTCACTGACTCAGTGGACAAGAAAATAAGAGGACATTGTTCTGATTCAATCTATTTGGAACCACTTTGCAAGCACATTATCCTTTCACTGCACAAGATGAACAGCTCCAGATAACAGATCTATTCTACTGCACCTCACTCTGCTTGAGTCCCCCGTTTAACACAGGGGGGGGGAAAAGTGTTTTCTATCCTCTGTTTTTTACAACAAGAACAGCAATGCTCTTCCATTAGTGTTTGCTAGGTTAAAGGAGGTCTATAAATTAATGGAAACGCCTCCACACAATGTTGTTGTTTATTTTCCATCTCAGATGATGCAAATGGAGGGAGCTGCAAAGGCCAGATACGCTGGAAAGGATAGTTTCAGCAGCTCTCTCTGAGACTCTATCAAAAGCATTGTTTTTAGGAATTTTTACAGTTTATCTCAGAGTTTCAGTGCTCCTGCTCTCTGCACCACTGTCTGCCGTGCAAACAGGGATTCTGCCTCGCGTTAATGTCTGCTGTTTTCCAGCCATTACTTTTAACTATGAAACAGCTAATTCAACATTTCCAGTGTCCTGTTGTCCCCATGTCTGAACGGCATCATGTGCGTCGCACTCCACCTTTAATCTGGCCGTTGTTGTTAGGTAACACTTTTGATTTCCAGTGTTCAGACCAGACTCCCCACTGAATGCACATCTATTAGTTTACACTGCTCTTTATTTTAAAAAAAGTAGTAATGTAAGTAATGTATTGTGTCAGTGCAATAGTACATACAAGTATTCTATACAGAATATAACAGACTCTACACTTCTATGCTTTGTACCATGCAGTTCTTTTTGGGAAATGAAAACAAACTTTGCTTTTCACTGATTATCTGTATTAAACAAAGACAACAAAAACACATTTAAGCCACTACAAATGAAGCCAAAGGTGGTCTTACCTGCAGGATCCTGCACCTCTCAGAGTCGCACTCCTCCATGTCCTCGCAGGGGTGAAACATGCCCAGCGTCACACAGTTCAGCAGGATCACCAATATGGACGCTTGCTCAAACCATGTGGACAGCAGTTAAGGAATATAACACAGGCAGGAAACAGTAGCTTGCGAGCTTATGACAAGAGTCATAAGCTCGCAGAAACAACTAGCAGAAAAAAAACAAAAAGCATTTCTCTAGGCTCTCTCCAGTGACCTCATTATCCCATTCAAATTTATAAACTGCTGACAAAGTGATGCACGTTTATCTCTACCAGTACAATTCGCTATCAAAAACAACTTTGGAGAGGAAAAATGAGCCACAGAGGGATCCGGGAGGTAGGAAAGCCCACCTGTGGCTGCTCTGAGTGGCAGTCATTGCTCCCATTTCACCCTGTTAACCAAGGCTCTGTTTGCAAGGCCTGTCGCACAATGTTCAGATTGTTAGCAAGGATAGGCACTTTAAAGAGACCGTGTGAGGCAAGGAAAAGACAACAGAGGCAGATGCTGAGAGACTGAGAGGCTGACTAAGAGGAGGATGAACCATCTGGCTTCAGAGTCAGTGAACGTGAAGACATCTTGATGCATAGTGCATGAATTTTATTGACTGCAGGCTCATTTCTAATGTGGTGAGGCTAAATGCCAGCCTGAGCTAAGTGACACCAATCAGTGATGAGACTAAACACAGATTATGCTGATACTGCTTCAGTAATTATACACACACACACACACACACACAATGACACAAGTATGCGGGCAGCATTCATAAACACAAACTATATTATATATATTATATAAATTGCTTCTGCATCCACAGTCAGCACCGTGTATCCACGCTGGTAAACAAATTATGTGTGTGTGTGCATGATGTGTGAGCTAAAAGGGAAACAGTGCTTTTCATCTGTGTCTGTCATTCGTGTATGTAAAAGTGTGGACACAGGCCGTGAGGACAAACGACCTGTCCGTCTTTTATTGCATTAGTCGCCACTTGCTCATTCATCCTGCTGACCCATAATGCAGCTGGGTCAGCACGGTCCCACAGCCACCACAAAAAAAAAAAAAAAAGTGAGTGCAGGATGAACAGCAACACTAAAACCCAGGATTTTAGATTTCACACTGGTCAGAAGCAGAAGCAGCCACGTAGCAGGGAACAAAACACAGAATCTCAAATGTCTCAGCTTCATATTTGTACATTAGTCTTCAAGGAACTTTGTTGGCTGACATGAGTCCTTCAGGTGAATTAATAATGGACAGCAGTCACTCCTTGACTCAGATCACTGTGGAGGTTTTCTGGATTTGTCCCACTGGCAGGTAGACTAAGAACACTCTGGAGGGATTATATATCTCATCTGGCTTATCCCTCAGGAGGAGTTATCAGGAAGAGGGATGAATAGATGGATGGATGAAGATCGGTAACGTACTACTCCTTGAACACAGCTGTACAATGTTTTGGTGGCTGTGATGGAGCTTTGTCAGGTCTGAGAGAATCATTCAAGGGACCTCACTAAAGTTATCCTGCGTTATCCATGAGGACTACAAGTTTGTTAGAGAAAGTCTTTCAGGTTTTAAAGAAGTGGCCGTTTACCAGGCAGGGACACAAAAGACACTATGGAGTTGCATTATTGGAAAGTGTGGGATCCAGGTTTTCTTTGCTTGACTCTGCTGTGAAAGTCAGTGCTCATCCACCAGCCCAACCTCGAAACCTTTATTTTATACCTCGCTAAGCAAAAGCCACACTGCTTCCTGCACTGGCCTTAAACACTGGACATAAATCATGTGTTGCAGAGTATTGCAGAAAGGACAATGGACTAAAATGTGATACTAATGTGGTAGTTCCAATTCAGTATTGAACAGGTGTACTGAATAATAGATGCAGGCTGGAGGGACATTTGAGTCTTTCACCAGAAGGAAGCTCAGTAGCGTCAGTTGGGTAGAGATGGCTGCATCTGGAAGGCAGCACAGGATTGTGTCACACACTGGAGGGTGCACACAAAGTTTTGCGAGTCCAAGGGGATGCAATTAAAAAGATCAGTCAGTATGGAGAGTGGTATCATTAAACAGGACAAAAAAAAAACTCAGACACTAAGGCCAGAAGTTTGAGAGTGGTGGCACTGGAAGTTTTAGAGGGCACAAACTGTTGTTGACACAAAGCGGTAGCATCTGCAAAAACTCACAATAAAGGGCTGAGGAGGTGGGGCTAGTTAAAAATAACAAGCTGCATGCGTTGTCTTTGTAAGCTACTGACATCATCAACCTTCATCAGGGCTGAATCCCGCGTCATCTCAGTTCATTAAAGCGTCAGTTCATCAGTGGGATCCATGAGGCTTCAGACACCTGACCGCACAGATCTAAGACCAAAATCTGAGAGGAAACTCTCAGATTTCAGCTGATCAGCTGAAAAAAATAGGAACTATTTCTCCTCCACCTGTACATTGACTGATTTACAGTATGTTGTTTCTAGATTGTGTCCATTTAAGCAACTTTATTTCCTCCTCCCTCAGAAATAATAAATGAATATGATATTTCTGATAGATTGTTGCACTTCTGTGTTCCAAAAGAAGCACAATATGTTTTCTACTATACAACAGCTCCGCATGAAAAATTCATTTTCACCCAATACCAGCACCCCATAGACTTCACAGCCAACTTTGCATTATTTGAAAAGCTTTTAAAGAAGGGCTTTAACTGAAACACAATAAAGAGACTACACTGCGTGCTGTGAATATTTTAGCATAAACAAAAACAATTTGGAAAGTATCTAGTAGATTTTAATGACTTTACAATAATCCTTTACCTATTTTAAATTCTGTTACCTATTTTTCTAATGTGTATTTGTGTAAGTCCTGGGTGAGGTGTCTGAGAGATCAGCAAGACGAAATCACACATCTAGAGGACAACAAAGAACCCAGGTGCCAAAAACCTCCCTACAATCATTAAGAATGACTGGATGAATGTTTTTGCTCTTGGCATTCTGTACCAGGGTGGAAAAGCTAGTCATCACAGTTATCTGTCAACATAAATACTGATGCTGAGCATCATTAGTGTCTGCTGCTGTGGACAGAGCGGTTCACGGAAGGCATTACACGATCTGTTATTTAGCAAGGCTGCTATCTGGCTGCAGTAATAATCAATGGAAACAGACAGGCTGGGATTTGGGGAGTTGGACAAACTGGAGGACCGACAGCTGACGGGTGAGCTGATTGACTGGCAGACAACAAGCTGAAGTGAGGCTATGTAACTTTTAAAAGAGGAAAGGACACATGTTCATGTTACAAATAATGAGTTAAAATTATTAGCAATAAAACAGACAGTTGCTTAAAGCAGGTAGGTCAATTAACACTGTCTTTACTGTTTTGGTCCACGTTCAGTGGCCTCGTAACGCTGTTTTCGGTTGCTGTTTTCAACAACAACAAAAAAAAACCTTAAAAAACACTGAAACAACATTCACAACTTTTTTTTTTTTTTTTAAATCAGGGTCACAGAGAACTCAGATTCACATCTCCTGCTCCAGCTGACAAGGCAAGAAAACATTTTTCTTTTTTTTTCTTTTTTTTTTTAAGGCTGCTTAGTAAAGTCCTCTGAACACAGTCCTTGCCCTTGGCACACATGTAAAAGGCAGACAAGTTTTACTGGTGCACTTCAGACCCTGTCAACTGATGAAGTGTATGAAATGTATTGTTTATGGGTAGTCCTTCAACAGAATACAGACAATTTATTAACAGGAAGAAATCAAGGCGATGGCAGAGGAGAGGGCTTGGGCAGAGGGATGGAGACAAAGCAAAACATTAAATATGAATAATCTGACTAATTTAATCAATAACTCTTCCTCTCCTGCCCTCGTTCTCTTCCTCCGTCTCTCCAGCTGGTGGGCTATAATTAATAACGAGAGAGTGTTTGCATTGTTCTGCCTTCAGCATGAACTTATACACACACACACACACACACACACACACCTTCATGGTGTCAGCATATAAACAAGCGGTGACGCCCTGAGGGATGGATTCAATTAGAGGAAAGATACACAAGGATATGCTCTGTCAAAACTCTGAAAGCAAGAAGTCTGCTTCACACCACAGACACACGTGCATATGCAAAAACACACACACACACATGCAAGCACACACAACGGTGTCTTCATCAGACAGGCAACATTATCAAACTCATCAACACCTCAAAAAGTATTCTGTGTTCTGCTCTCATGGGCTCCTCTCAGCCTTCCCTTTCCCTCACACTCAAACCTGCTCACACACACACACACAAACATTTAAAGTTCCTCTCTTCTTGGCTAATGAAGGGAAAACAATATGCAAGCCTTATGTCGTCCCCTGCCTTCCTGCATCACACTGCTGATTCACTCCGATCCTGTCCACTAATGATCTGGCACCAGGACACAAACAACAAAAAACAATGCGTGCATATGCAAATGTGTGCATGTAGCTCTTGTGTGTGTGTGTGTGTGTGTACACACAAGGGTAGAGGTGGGGGAAGAAAGGAGATATGAGGTAACAGATTCAAAAGAGCAAAGTTTGATGGAAAAAAAAAGTTCTCTTCAGCTCTTATTTCTTTCATGAGAGTAGGGAAATGAATCCTCAGCCCGAAGAGATGAAGTGCACACACACAGTCCGAGGGCGATCAATACAGACGAGCCTCTCTGAATAGATATTATTCATTGTGTTTACTATAACTCACACAGGACGTGGCTCTGCATCCGTCTCTGCTCTGCTGCCCGTCTCCACACATACCACACAGCATTGGCTCTTTTTGTGTCTCTTTCAAAATCTATATCTCTAACCCGAGCGGCAGAGCGTGGTGGGACGGTACAACTGCTGCAGATGTATGAGAATATAGATCAGTCCTACACTTGTTGCACATTAGCCTCGCAAATCCAAGATGCATCCCAGAAACTCTGATTTTAATACCAAATTTATGTGGAAAATCAATGTGAGAGTCAAATTTTTCATGTCAGATACTCTTGGTACTGAAACCATCACTGAATGTTTAACTAACGAGTGCTGCTGCCTTTCCACAAAACTCAACTCTTGCTAACACTTAAACCAAGGTTTTGCAGATACATAATAAAGCATAGTTATGCAATCAAAGTACATTATACTTTCACACGGTGCTGAATAAGGTGATTCTAACAAGCTTTAAGCTACTCAAAGGTAAATAAAAAAGGAAAAAGTGGATTAAAATGACCACTTTTTGCACTTTCTTTTGCTGATTTTCAGGTAAGGTTCATGCTCCCTTTGGCTGGAAACTGGACTCAGTTTAATGACCAATAAACACAAACTCAAAATTCAAAGCAGCACCCTAATGTCACAGTGTTGTGGATCATGATGCAAAAACAAAAACAAAATGGGAACTAATTAACTACATAGTCAGTGTCTCTGACTGAACAAAAAGAATTTGTAATTCCTTCCTTTATGATATGATCTACTTGATTTGATGTCTTAAAGAAGACTAGTTTTTCATCAGGAAGACTGATTGGTTCACCAAAAAAACACATTTCATTATTGTCACTAACACAGCGTAACATATTTCCTCCAAATGTTTCCCTCTTTCCACGGCAAATACTATGACTTAACAATTGGTAAATTCAATAATCCAAAAATACTCACTGGAAAAGGGCATGAATATAGCTTACTCTGTACAGTACGTAACCGAGACCGTTGGCTTGATGCAACCCGGTGAAATTCTGGCTTCACAGCCCCCCCCATTATGTTCATGAAAGGAATTCAGATCAAAGCACAGAGGATTCTTACAGCGGATCTGCACAGGCATCTCTTCTTGATTAAAACTCACTCTGCCCTGAAGTTCAAACATGACAAAGGCCGAGTCCCCGCGAAAGGTGTCCTCGCACAGGAAGCAGGTGGGAAACTGAGCTGGAGATGGGACAAGTGCAGTGACCTTCAACCACGCGTCACAAAGTGTGCGTGTTGCCTTATTAAAACCTGTCACAGGGACTTGAAGGAAAGGGCACGGAAGGACTGCAACAGCAGGAGGAAATGGACAGATGGAAGCTGAGACAGATAAGTGGACATCAGAAGCAGGGATAAAGAAAAGAATGGGTTTAGGTTCAAAATGTGGGATTTTGATGGATTAATTGTTTACTGGGCAAAAGGGGTAATGAGGAAGATAGAGAGGGCCAAGAAAAGATGTAGAGTCTAACTCCCAGACATGACACTGACTGTCTGTGGGGGTGTTCGGCCATGAGCATGTGCAGTAACAGAGAACTACCAACCAGGGCCTAATACCAAGCTAATCGCTACAAACACACGGTAAACAAGCAGCTGGTAAGCTGGACAGTTCCATATCTATATGCCCATAAAGTCCATGACTCTGAAAGTCAGGGGAAGCCTGGACATTTAGATTCAGCCAGAAGTTAGTTAGAGAGAAAGGGACAGTAATTTAAATTTTTCAAGTCCCAAGACAGGAAATCATTGGGGATACGATTATAAAATGGACGCCGTGAAGAGGAATGCTGACACTAAAATCTTCACTTCCTTAGTTCTGATTCTCAGTGGTCTCACTATTTGACAGCTCTTTTTTTATTTTTGCTTTTACCAGTTATGACAACCACCCCTCTCTCTTTGTTTTCTCTCGGGTGCGCAATGCCTTCTCTTCACAGAGCAAACTTTACAAAGCCAAAAAAACACAGCAACAATATGTGAAGGTGTGCAAAACAGGAAGGAAGGTGGCTCAGAGTGAAAAGTTAGGTTTATCTCTCAAGTCAGAGACATCTGCTGCTGCCGCCCCACCTTTGCTGCTTATCTCCCATCAACCCCTCCTTTCACCAAACCCCTCAAAGCTTTTTTTTTCTCTCTGATCACTTTCTTCTTGCTCTCCTTTCACTCTTCTGTCTGTACCGTCTTACCCCAGCTATTTTCTGGGAGGAGACTGACAAGAATTAAACTTTTTTTTTTTTTTTTTGGAGGAAGAGCGCTGAACATGCCAGAATAAAACTGAAAAAATGGAGAGGGAGAACTGTGAGAGGGAAGATGTTCATGAAATATTGAGGGCGACTGCTGCAGCCCTTCGTAATGCGCGATTCGTCACTGTCATAGTGCATAAATGTGTGTGTCTGTGTGTGCTCGCGCATGAGTGTGCATTCACAAGTTTACATTTATTTATTTGCGTTTGTAGATGACAAAATGCCATTTTATCAGAAAAATAGATGGCAGATGTTTGGCTGTCTTCCTGCTCCCGTACTGAACAGGTGAACTTTAAAGCTCTATTGATCAGGCTGTGTAGCCTTACTTTACCTCTCTCTCTTTTACTTAATCTATCCATCTTTCAGCAGATGCTTTCATTCCAGATGCCAAAATCCGACTCCAGCAGAGTTGAAAACGACTACTTTTGGGAAACAGAATGGGGTAAGGAGTAGTGGCCCTAATAAGCTACCGAGCAGCATCTGAACCCAGTTAGCTTCATTACTGTACATATTCATCACCTGGTGTTTGCTCGTAGGTGGTACAGCCTGGGAAAAACATACATTAAGCGGCATCATACTGTTGGAGAGGCCAAGTCAAATATGAACAAACTCTGGAAAGTGTTTCTGGATCCTACCACGAAAACCACAACCACAGAACTGCTTAGTTAAGGCTACAGGATGATCGTGGTCATGGTCAAAAGAGGCCAGTGCCAGAGCGTCACCTGTCTTTGCAGCTGGAGCAGTTCTATAATTTCCCACCATGGCTGCTGTCAAATGAACTGTACTGAGCTTGTTGAAATGTAAATTATTTAGACGTTGGGCCGTGATACAAATATAAAATTGACCTTTACTGCAAAACAGACCATACTGTCCGTATCTACCAGCCATCTGCGTGTTCTCATTCTTTTTGCTTAACTTCAAAGTAGAATTTTATAAAGTGACTCAGCCTTTCTAATTTTTTTCAACAATTTAAAGACAGAAGTCATCTTGTTCAAATAAAGCTCTGGAATTGCCAGTGGACAACATCTATCAGGGTCTCGTGTTTATCTTCAGTGTCAGCACCCACATCGTGGCTGTTCAACTGATCTGAGTTAACGGGACATATGGGACATACAAGATTAATAAAAGCGAACTGTGTCTGCCCAGATCAAGATGCTTTGCAGGGCTACAGCAACATCATGCTGCTTCAGATTCTGATCCTGGGTGAGGACAGTCATTAATACTTGTCAGAAAAACACAACATAAATCATTTTAAGTATTGAAAAAAAAAAAAAAACACACACAATGGTGTTGCTTGTACGATGAGGACAGTTTCAAAACACTGAGCCAGTTGAAGCCTGGAGGTTAAAAAAGCAGAAAGTAAAAAGCTTGTGAACTCAGAGAGGCTAATTCGAATTCAAGGACCAGCTGGAATAAACTTTCAAATTGATGAGTGACTGCATTAATGTGAAGCTGCTGAAGCAGTTCTTTGTTGGCTTTCCTTTAATAAATGTCTTTTAAAAGAAATGTGGGTTTAGTTTAATGCTTTTGACTCTGTGTTTTACAAACTGTTGAACTGTTGCGACATTTCCATACCCCAGAAAGGAAAATGATGATCAGGAGAGATGCACATTTATAAGGCTCTGACACATTTAAACACAATAACTACAGTGAGTTTCATTAAAAAAAAAAAAAAATTCTATCGCTTGATATGAGTATTGAGCTCGTAAATAAACTGCCACGGTGACATACCGAGAGGTGCAACTCTTAGGATTGGACTCGTGGTGTAGAAAATCCTGCTGGTATTACACTGTGTATCCCAACCGCTCGCTGACACGGCTTATCAGAAGCCTGAGTCAGGAGCTGGGGAGTTAGGAGGTTGAGGGAAACAGCGGCATATTGTTATACCAGCTGTATCAGTGCCTACCATATGAGGGGCGGACTGAAAAACGGGCAAGAACCGAGCAGGGTGGATGGATGCGAGAGATGGTGGATGGGGGGGGGGTGCAAGACAGAAAAAGAGGAATATGTGAGAGACAGAGCACGTGCGAGAGATGACACAAAAGAAAAGGGGCGACGGGAGAAATGTGAAAAAGGGAAGGATGGGGGAAGATGAAGCACGTGAGAGAGATAGAGCTGAACACATCCATATCAGTTTAATGTCCTTACAAAACATTTCACAACAGTGACTGCACTATCTCGTCTGTGTGTGTGTGTGTCTGTGTGTGTGTATGTTAGGGAGGGTCGGGGGTTAGATAACTAACCTAATGATTTCCCATGGGAGGACATCAATGACAGCAAACACCATTAAACTTTTACAAGTTTGCATTATTGATAAATTCAGCCCTCACTCCAAGATGCTGTCCATTTAAATAGGCAGCAACTTTGTTTCATGCCCCCTGCTCATGAATATGGATGCGTACAGTACACCGACTCTCATACTGACACAATGGGGACTCTTAAAAGGAACGATATGAAGAGATCAATTTTTATATGAGAGCAACAAAAGAAAAAAGGCTGATTTCGTGATCATCGTCAATATTCATCTAACATCATCTCAGCTGCACTGAACTGCTGCATTGTGCTTTTACAAGTGAGCTTTACATATGAAATGTATGCGCCAAAGGGGGTGGAGGGTTCTTAATAGGCTCAATGCACAAACAGTTCCTCCACATACACACACACATACAGCACACACATCTCTCTCATCAGCCAGGAAACTCCCCTGTATCTTGCCACTGCGGACTGTGAGTTGCTTAGCAACACAGTCTTTCACTGGGAAGTATTGTGGAGTCACATCTCTATCGCCGTGGTGTCTGTAGCTGAGGTGATGGGGCAGAGTTGTCGCAGCTACGCGGCAGAACTTTGAGCAACGCGTTTGAAAGTCTGCGATGTGCCTGACATTTTATTTCAGCAACATCGTCAACCATGGAAACCATCCAGAACGTGAAGGATTCTCTTTCTACTCTCGAACATCTGCTAAGACCGAACATCTCAGCTCACTTGCAGTCGATCCTTCGGTCGCCACATGGATTTCAAAGTGACGGGCCTCAGGTCACTGGTGTGCAATAGGATGGCAAGAGCATAGTGTGACCAAAGAGTTGATCTTATACCTGCAGAGGTAAAAAGACTCAGATCTGCCACAGTCAGAGCACAAAATATTGCTCTGCTATCCCTGTCAAATGCCAGCAGACCAACATGTGAATAGAGGGAAGAGAGAAAGAGAGAAAAAAAGCGGGAGATGGAGTTCACACTTTTTTTTTTGGAGCTGGCTCGGTGACGTAATATTAGGAAATATCACTTTCTCCACTACAGTCAGCAGGAAGGTAGAAAGGGAAGACTGTACAGCAGTATGTCACACACTGGTACAGTGCTGCCATTTGGAGCTTCAAATATGCAAAATTGTGCTGTACAGTTTTATGACGTCCATCATTTGCTCAGTAACAGGCTTCTTTGAGCTGATCTAAGACAAATCAGCAGCTTTGTACAGGCAAGGTAATCTTCTACATACCTACAGACTAACACTACATTCTAGATGTTAATAGAAGTTATGTTCGTGCTCCGAAGCTGATGGAGAGGGATTGTGTTATTTTGTTCTTTGTGTCAGAGAGAGAAGAACCACAATGATACTGGACAGTTCTCACAAAACTTTAGGTTACAACATAGGCAGCATTACAACAGTGCTATGACTACATTTCTTAAATTCATTATTATTAAAATGTCCATACATGGCAACTACAGTATGTTTAAGTATGGTAAAGATTAAGGACCATGGTGATGATAAAAAGAAAAAAAATGTTTTGCTGCTTTATCACAGATCACAAACTGTTGTCTCTGGCTCACAAGTCAGACGTGCGACCAATCATTTCACAACCATAACCTCCATCTACACCTGAGACCAGGCCATGAGAAAGTTTCACAGAAATGAATCTCTAAAAATCTCAATTTTATTATTATTTTTTAACATGCAAACAGACTGATATGGCAACACACATTAAAATGCAGGGGAACAGAGACACACATTGCCACTCACTCACTCACACACACACACACAAAGAAACACCTGCGGCCCGGAAGCAGATGTGTGTCGGTCAGACAGGATGCAGCACCATATCTGTCATCCTAATTGACAGAGATGTACTGGCTGGTGTGTGTGTGTTTGTGTGTATCGTTGCTTGGCTACATATGTGTGTGTGTGAGTGAGAGCTTTAACAGCCCAAGGGAACAGAAACAATATATATTAGATGTCTGAAGAGAAGATGACCTCTTACAAAAATCACTCCAATACGTGTGCATGGTTTTTGAGCACATATACACACACACACACACACACACACACACACTCATGTCTCATATCTTATGTTCAGTACACAGACTGAGGAAAAAAAAAGATATGCAAAGAAAACAGAGATGGAGAGAAGAGCAAATGAAACAGTGAGGGAGAGAAAGAGAGATGAAGGATGAATAATTGATCTGAAGTGCCTGTGAGGCTTTAATCCCCAACAGAGTGATTTTTACCAAACACACACACACACACACACACACACACACACACACACACACACACACACACACACAAATGCAGAGATATCACCACTAAAGGCTGCCTCTGGCTGATAGACCTGTTGTGGGCTGACACAGACACACATTCTCAGAAAGACTCAGGAGCCACTGGTCTGTCAGAAAGTGTGTGTGATGGACGACAGAAACGGAGAGAGAGAGAGAGAGAGAGAGAGAGAGAGAGAGTTCAGCGAGGTCAGAGGTCAGGCTGTGTTTCAATTCCTTGTAGCCTCTCATTAATTAAGCGCTGACTGAATCACTCTCTCGCTCTCTCTGTCTCCTTCAGTCTATCTCTCTCGCCCAATCTTGAGTCTGCCACCGCTGCCATTTCATTCATAAGCGGAGCTATTTAGAGGCCTCCTTCCATTCAGTGGAATTACCATTGAATGCACGGGCACACACACACGCACAGAAACACACACATACAGTGTATGAGTGCCTGAGGAAATTCAGTTAAACGCCACAGCAAACAAATAGGTCCTTAATCCTTCAGGGAGAGGAAAGAGAAAAACACACCTCTTGCCGCATTGACAGGTTAGAAAGAGGTCAGCTAGCTAGAAGAATGAGACAATAAAGAAAAGCTTTAGGGAAAAAAAGTAAAAGTGGAAGTGAAAAAGAATGCCTGAACTAAAAAATATGCAAATTGGGGGAAATTACGATATGAGAAAAATGCGGCGCAGCGCCAGAATCAGCATGATTAACAGGAGGTCAGTTTTATCAATGCAGCCAATCTGGCCCAGAACAGAACACAGGCTAATATTAGGGAAGTTAGAGGAGGCACGCTACTGTAGTATGCACGCACACACATATACACACACACACACAATACAAATGAGGCCATATGAAAGCTCTCACACACACAGGATATTCATGTGTGAGATACACTTCAAATATTTAGAGCACTCGACAAAAGGTAATTAGCAATCAGCGCTAACAATGGGAAAGCACGTATTAACTCTTATGGTTATGGTGACTCCTCAGTGTTGGAAAAAGGGTTTGTAACCTTACATTGTTAGTTAAGTTAGTTAAAGGAAAAGTCGGGGCTATTACAACATGGATCTGATTTTTGCATTTTGATTTTAAGACTGTGTTTTATCAGTGGGTGTAACAAAATAATCTTGGATGAGATTTAAGCACCACATACTATCTTCATGATCTTTCAACCACATCCCATGGACTTCACCAGTGAATGGAACCTGCTCTAATTTCCACATATAGCTTGCATGATCACACCTCAGCAAGCACTGTTTGTGGAAAGAAAAAAGAAAGAGTTGTGGTTAAAAGCTCTGGAAAAGGCTAGTAAGTGGACTTTGAGTTAAGACTGTTTTGTCAAACTAGAGTAAAATAAGCAGCACATAAGGAGCGAGTGTGTTATTGCTCAAATATGAACTTTACACTGAGGTACTGTGCTAGTTTTCTCAACTTCCTGTGCTGAACAGAGAATACGACTCTGATCCTAAAAACACTGAGGTTTGTGTGACGAGCTTGAAGTGACTTTTACACCTGCAGAACAGTAACAGTGCGCACTCTGGCTCTAATCTTTCTTTCTGTGGCTTTTTCTCATCTGAACATTTTTAAAGGAACAGAGAACGGCCTGTTCTCGCTGTCTTCTCCCTGTTCTGGATAAGAAAGAAATAAAAGCGTATTTGAACGTTTCGTCCTAAATCACTAACAATAGTGTGTGTGTGTTTTTTTTTTTTTTCCAGTGATGTGCCTCAGAGGTAAAGGCTGACTGTCTGGTGCAGTATGAGGAGACATTTCTCAGACTGCAGACGCTGGGGAGCGATAGTGAAGAGGTTTGTGTTTATTACTAGGGACTAAAATACATTTCAAATGTTGAGAGAGATATAAAGATTTAGTTTGGTAGGTTGGTAGGCTCGTTACCACAGTGCACACACTCACATTCATACACAGACACTCATAGATTGCCACCTTTACCTCTAAGAATGTTGTCATGTCATTACTATTATATTATTATTTTGAAGCAGAAGTGTTCAAGGGTGATCTCTGGTCTCTGTGTTAAGTGCCTGACTTTATATGATACTGATTTAAATAATTCTATAAAGCATGATAAGACGTTTCATTATCGCTATTCATTCAGGTTTCATAGATTACAACCCTAACAGTTTATTAAATGATAGAATTACTTCAGTCTGTATTGGTATTTTGCTTTGATTCTGATTTCCAGCCCAAAGCGATGAGGAAGTGACCACTTGAGGTCAATGCTGGTTGAAGGCTTCTTCTACAATGGCTTAATATAATGAAAAAGTTAGAGGGAAAGGGAAGTGATAGTGGAGTGAAGTGCTGTTATCTCCTACAGTAAACACTAAACCTACCTTGAAATAAAAAAAAAACTCTGAAATGTAATGGTTTATCTTGTAGGGACCAGCTTTTTCTACCTTAAAGTAATTTAAATCCCCAAAATATAACTTTATGAACAGATTTTTGTCCCCACAATGTAGGTAACACAAGTACACACACAATCTCTCTCTCCCTTTCAGTATAATAGTGTATAATAAGTGGGCCAGTGAGGGTGGTGTAATGTCTGGTGTGTTCTGCATTTTGTCTGGTTCTCAGTGCACTCAAAGTATCCCTCAATCTCCGCTTGGCTGCCGCTTGTGACCACTACTTCATGCATATACACACACACACACACAGTCATTACAATAGAGACCCAGGGAACCGTAGGCCCAGACTAGCAGTCTTCACTGAGCAGAACTCTGTTCTACCTCCCTCCCTTGACTTCACTCTCTTCTCTCCTCTGGTCTCCCCTCCAAGCCAAGCCAATCCTCTGGCACTGAGCAGCCCATTATACAAAGCAAATAAGCCATGGCTATAGGCTCCAATAGCTTCTCAGTAAGGGAGAGCGAGGTAGACAAAGTGTTTGTGTGTGTTAGTGAGAGAGAGAGAGAGAGAGAGAGAGAGAGAGCAAGAGCCCATAAACCCCAGTGACTCTAAAAGCTCTGCCAATCTTAAAGAATGCCTTGTGGATATTAAGTGTTGGATGGCTCAAAACCTTCTCTGTAGCTTTTTAAAAAATCCCAGGTCTGTGTTGTTTGGCTGCCTCCAACATCGGAAAGAGAGAAAAAGAAAAGGAGGAAGAGAGGACGACTTCTGAAAAACGACGTCTAAGAAGGACTCGCAAATGCAACAACAGCAAGTTTATAAGCTTCTCCTGACAGTCTTCACCTACAGCAGCGGAGATGTCTTCGTCACAAAGTTCAAGCGTGCGGCAAAACCCTGACAAGAACAAACAGTTATTGAACAGCAACCCTAAATAACCTTTCGCAGACCTACACGCCAATACAAAGCCATCATCCAGTGTGCTCCAAACCACAACCTCCACAGTCCAGAACATGTGGAGTCTGCTGGAGCATTCCTCCACCTAAAAGTGCACCACACTGCGAGTGCCATAAATTGTTGCTGGTATTAATACGCTACCGAGCTTCAGACCTTCTCTTGCTCTCTCTCTCACGCACCCTCAGGCAACACATCTAAGGTCACACACAGACACAGACACACACACACACACACACACACACGCACAGTATAAAAATCTGAACAAATACATGGCATGCAAACAGTGTCCACTTCTCCATGACAACAAAGAAAATGTTTACACTCCAGAGAAGGCAGCTCCTTCTTATTGGCCAGGATCCGGTTTCTATGGTGATGGAGTCGGCATCTTTGTGTTTGGGCATCGTGAGCTGTGAGTGTGTTGATGTTATGTACAGTACAGGAATGTGTACACATATGGCTGTGATTACACAAACACACACACACATGCGGAGATGCAGCAAGGATATCATGTGTCTTGAAATTGGGAGTTCGACCAATGGTTATTCTTTAAAGCAGCGGCAAGTGCTCTGATTGGCTGCTTTCATTCTCAATTTAAATGACTACAATCCTTTTTTCCAAGACCGGGATGGGATTTAATAATAGTTAAATCACGCCTAGATGGGTCGTATGCTTTTACTTAAGTGGTTACATTTGTCTACAACTGTGAAAGAGAGACAAATCTCTTTAAAATGCATCTTCTTACCAGAGCAAAAACCAGAAAAAGGCTGGAAATAATGTATTTTTTGAGCAAAAAGAGCCACAAAAAAAAAAAAAAAAAATCAAAAACACACCCAATCAGACAAATATACACTCACACACACACATCTAATCCATGTGCAGCCCTCACAGAGGACTGCAGAGAGAAGTAGCTGTTGGCGAGCCTCAGTAATGAGGGAACACCAGTAAACGCCAGGGGAATAAAGAAGCGGATGGAAAGAAGGATGGCTGAAGAGAGGCTGAGAGAGAGAGAGAGAGAGAGGGAGAGAGAGAGAGGGAGAGAGGAGGAGGAGAATCTAAACAATAGGGGACAAACAAGAAGGGAGACTCAAAACAGCAGCTCTGTTGAGAGATGGACAGAGAGAGGCTGAAGGAAAAAAAAGGGGAAGAATAGAGAGAGTCAAATTGGACCAATATGAGTTTTTAATGCTGTTAGTGAAATCAATATTTGTGCAATGAAACAGCCAGTATGATATTTTGCTTTCATGTTGAATATCTGTTTCTAATGCACTGTTTTCAGGCACCCACGCCCAAATCCAGCTCCAGATTTTCCAGGTGAAAGTGCTGCATTTAAGCACTTGACTTGCAGTAATGAAGACCTGTCTCCTGCTTTCAACCGCACCAACCATATATATATATATATATATATATATATATATATATATATATATATATATATATATATATATATATATATATATATATATATATATATATCACAGTCTTCTTCACTGCTACATTGCCTTTCTGAAGCAACAGTTAGCAAAAATGCATCTAAAAAACAACACAATGGTCATGTTTTTGGCAGTGGATCATTTTTAACTTTTGCAACAGGAGTATTAAACTGCACTTGGTATTGCCATGGTAACTTCTGGTTACCATAAACAGCCAAGACTTAAAGCTTAAGGATTATGACAAATGTTTAAACAAGGTTAAAAAAAAAAAAAAAGACCTAAACAAATGATTTAGTTTTGAGTTGGCAAAGCAGAAGAGCAGTGTATTATATTTGTTAACACTGAGATATAGTGGGTAAAACAGGAAAGCTCTGATTTGAAGAGGAATAAAGGAGCAATGAGAGATCATCAGACAGAGTAGGTGAGGCTCAGGCAGGGAAATAAAAGGTACAGGAGCCACAAGGAGCAGTCAGCTCTCTGGGGGCCCCGAGCTGCACTGTGTGAAGTGGCCAATGCCTTCCCAGGTGCACACGGTACAAACAATGTGCCTTTCACACAGAAACAAAGGGACCAGCAAGAGGGGAGTGAGACAGAGAGGCAGATCTACAGCACAATTAGAGGACCACAGTTCTGTATTTCTCTGCCGCTCTGACGAACAACAGGGAGCCAATAGTCCCTGTTTTCCAGAACAATTAAATAGCACTTTAAAATAGACACAAATAGAAGCAAGATGATGGAGTCTGCTCACATGATTTGTTTTCTACCCACTCTGTTCATTCAGTCAGTTCATTTGCAGCAAGAACAACAAAACATCCATTTTTAATATTATGGAGGTGTAATGAGTCTGCATCATGCTCACGGGCAAACCAACACAGTTCCCTCTAGTGGCTTCTCACCACCTGGAAGTCTCGAGACGTGATTTAGCTGAGTTTCAATTAAAACATCTGCTACAATGTGCCTCTCGTACAAACACTGAAACAGATTCAAGCCAAACAGGCTCATCGCAAATGACACTCACATCCTTTGAAAAAAAAAAGACAGTAAACAATTTGCTTCAGATGTTTCCTGTCACATTCATGATTGCAATCTATGTTCCGCAAGAGTGTTATTATCCAAACTGTCTACCACCTGTTTGATTTGCATTGGTTTGATCTTGTTGTGATCTGTTTTGGCAGTGTTTATGTGAGGGTTTTAGACATGTGGCATTGACACCTGTTAATGCAGCCAACAATGGGTCTGACCAGCTCCACAAGGCTGGTTTGGGTGACGCAGAACACCTGGATTTTATGCATTTTTCCCTCTGTTGATGCATTTTAATGTACCTGTCATTTGCAACGGGGAGCTATGGTTTCATGACAGATGTGTAACCTTGAGACAAAGTGTCCAAGCTCGCGTGAAACATCATTAGCGATGCTGCTAATAGGCTCAGAGATAAACACGGATGTCAGCGGGGTTTGATGCACATTACGGATACATTTGCTAGCGTTGCGGTTGGTGGATAAGAGAGCCTAATAACAGAGTGAAAGAGCCAGCTGGGGAATGCTAATTAGCCACATAGGCTAACAATCAGATCTAATGGGTGCTGAGTAAATACCAGTGGTTGGCTAATAGCCATTAATGTCCTACAAGAGAGCCAGATAACTGCAGCATCACACTATCATTTGTAAGTTTGTGTGTTCGTGTTCATGTGGTTTTGTCCTCCCGAGGACCAAACACCTTCTCGGGCATGACAAGGGGAAATATTGTGACGTCATTCTGCCAGTCACTGGTCTGCAAGGGGCCATTTTAAGCTAAGGAAATGAACATAGTCCATAAAAAGCATAAAAACAGTGTGCGTGTGTTTGATGTGAACCAATAAAATGTTTATTTAAGAAATAAAGGTGTTCATGTTTGTAAAATTGGTAAAATATTTGTATGTACGCATTAATTTGGTCAAAGAGGGCTGATGATTGGTTACTTTATTTGTAATCCCTCCCCCTGATGTTTACAGGTGCCTGCTGTAGATTACTCCTCATCTACCCACAAATATCCCAATGCTTTTAGCATGTGGTGCAACAAATACTGACCCATGACAGGAAAATCCAGGCTGGATCATTTTTGATTGGACATTTAAATCTTTTGGACACAGTCTTTGTGAAAACACAGCAGTCCAGCTGAAATCAGGACAAATGAAAAGTCCAAATGAGCACAAACTAATCTCCGACTGTCCCGACAACAAGGTACAGCACTATAGCAACATGAAAACATCCAAGTCACCAGTTTCCACATGTAACTGAGCGATTGTCTTTTGAATTGTAGTTTCTAAAGGACAGGGCTGTTTAAGTGACTCACACAGCTCTTAATTGGAGTGCCGGCAGCAGCTAGGCTAACCCCGTTAAGTTGTTTCAGATTAGCATCAGTAAGACGGCTTGATTGTGGCTAATTCTCTGGGATCACACAACACAAGACACTAATGGAGCTCCTAATGAGTGATCCATCCGCAAATGAGAGCTGAAGGCCACTTTGTTAACTTTTAAAGGACTGCTGGCTTTGAGGAAAGAAAAAAAAAAGGAGGCGAGAGGACAGGGTTTGACTGAGCGATAGGATGTTAATTCACTGAGGATGTTCCATAAAGATCAATTTTATGAATCATTTAAAGGTCATGTTGGTGTCAACTAAAGCTCTGGGCCATGACCTTCATTGTGACTTCTCATTTTTAACATTTCTTCCTCATTAGTGCAGATATTTTGTCCACGCTCAGTCCCACTTTTATGTGTTTTCAATAGCTGTGTACATCTAATTACCTGCCATAATTACATCAAAGCTCCTCTCTAGTGGAGCCATCCAGTTGTATTGTCATGGTCTACGGGCAGGGGTCTGTTTATTTGCAGTAGCACAATGGAGCAGATTGATCAGCAGGGGCCCTGCTCTGATGCGTTGTCCAAATGTCATGCAGGGTCCCTCAGGAGCCACGGCTAACTTCTGCTAACACGACACAACAACAAAGCTAACTCACTAGGCCTAACACAAATTTTACACACAAATGTTACACATACTCATTCTTCTGTGGTGGTTCTCCGTGTGGGAGGAACTTAAAAAAAACGCGTATGTAGGCAAAAGCATCAAAAATCCATCAGCACTGACAAAAAGTATAATTAGAGCTTGTTCATAAAGTGACAAGTAAAGAAGATGGAAGAGACAGTGTATTGACCATTAGACAGACAAAAGATAAACACACATCCATGCCCATGCCCACGCACACACAAACACACATGCACATTCTCCTCCTGCCAGAGTTAAGTATCTCCTGACATGACGGCAGTGGTAATCAATTCCCATTTGCATTAGAGCCAGGGTTCTCATTAAACCGCTGGTCCACTTTTTTCTCCTCTGGGACTTTATATCTCTCTATCACACACTCCATCTCTCCTCCTTTCACTCCCTCTCTCTGGTTAGGAAGCAGAGGAAGCAGTGGTTTAATCCCTGCATCATTTCATTTAGAGGAGGAGGAGGCTATTGATCTATCAGCGCGCGCACACACACACACACACACACACAGTTGGAGTTCTATACAGCTACAGCTATTTTAGGAAGTAAAAGGTGTGTGTGTTTAAATGCTGTGTGAAATTAAATGCTGTGTGAAAACAGCTTTAATTCTTCTCACACCCCACTACTATGATACAAAATGCCTGCATTCATGCCCATCTACTTATCACCTCACTATTAGTCCATTAAATTATCAGCATGCTCTCCACGTTTGATCAATAACTCTTTCATACAACATGATGGCAGCTTTAATAGTTCTACAACCAAACTGAAAGGCTTATGGATTGCAACTGTTTGATGGAAGTGACTGCCTGCCAACATTTATATGTACTGCCATACCACTACAATCAGTCTTCTGTCTTTTCTACACAAGTAGTAAATGTGTGTGGGCAGCTACCTGGGAGCAGTGCTGTGGAGGCAGCAGGTATAAAGCCGCGGGGGCCCGAGGCGTACAGTGCACTTCCACTGCAGGGATGAAACGTGCTTAGAGACTAAAACGCTCTGTGTTCCATCAGATCAACAAGCATTTGTTTCCACACCACGACGCCAGATTCCGAAAAAATAAAAAAAATAAATAAAAAATCCGCCTCGCACAAGGTGAATCCTAATTAACAGAGGATTCCCATAAAGCTTTGGGATTTACCGTCAAGGCTCGTCGGAAACTCTGACCAAAAAAAAGGAAAGAAAAAAAAAAGGCTGGCTTATAAGCTGAAAGGAGAGGGTGGCATGTGACAGAAAGAGGGGCGGGTGGTGGAATATATTTCTTTCTGTTGTTGTGTTTTGTTTTGTTTTATTTTGTAAAGTCGGCTCGAAACCACAAGAGGACTTCTTTCAATTGCTGGGAAACCTAAGCTTGGAATCATAAGCAAAAACCTCTCCAAGTTATAAGGCTATAGTTGTCACATCTTATTACTGAATACGTGCAGTTTATTCAACTTGTGAGAAGGTCCCCAAATCCAGAATCCTCCATCTCCAATCTTCATGGAGGAACAATGCCAGAAGTCCCATTTCTGGGGTCCTTCCCCAGACCTGGATGACACTCTGAGAGCCTCACTTCTTGCCTGGATTTCTATAGATTAATCTGCTGGCTGACTGATGTGTTGTGCTCTCTAGCAATGAAGGAATTGCTGCGGTGGTTGCAGGCTGGCCAAACCACTGCCTGCAAATGTTTGGACTTGGCTATGGTCGGCGATTTCCCCCTCTGAAGAATAAAGGTAGTCTTTGTGAATGTGGATATTATTCAGCCTTAAAACGCCAGAGGGACGTTAACATATTACACAAATGTAATATGTTCATGTGGGACAGTAGAATATTCACAGGATGAGTGTGAAAGTGCTCTGCAGATACATTTAATCTGAATAAATTATATGTAATAATAAACAAAAATATGATAGTTAAGCTCGATGGGATCCCGATACCAATCACATGATATACTTTGATGGAATTATGGCACCCGGTGATCAGGTGGACATCATTCCTTTTGGAAATGTAGAAATGAATGTAGAAATGGTCAGGAAAGGAAATTTCCACAGGTGCACACAAAACGAGGACACAATTTCCCAAAAAGGCAGGCAAAAGCAATAATACTGCAAACAAATACGATTTACAAACACAATTTCCACACTCTCACAGGTCATGAGTTCCTGTCTCCATCTCGTATCCGTCGTGAGCAACCACAGACGGACGATGAAGTCTCGAGTCCCTCTGCCCCTTTGTCTGACTGTCACTTTCTATCTCTGTCTCTATTCATCCCTCTCCCTCCTTTTCAACGCCTGTCTCTTTCTGTCCATCCCTCTCTGCATCATCCTCTCCGCACAAGCCCTCCGAGCTACCGCAGGAGAGGCCGCTGCCTATTTCCATGCATACTTCGCTCCCTCTCTCCATCTCAGACTTCTTCCTCCACCTATGACTCCCAAACCATCGATCACCTAATGAAACCTGCCAGAATCAGTCAAACCCTCTGAATGAGGTGTATCAGCTGACATACAGAGCAACTCAGACCTGTGAGGTTTCTCTGTTTTTCATCACTAGAGTGAGATATCTGTGAATGGATGACTGCAAAGCTGTGTCAGAAGTTGCCATGTTTCTGTGTGTGTGTATGGAAAATCTGTGCTTACATGTTGAACGAAAGGACAATCAAACATGATTATCATTGCGGATGTTCTCAGAGACAGCTCCCTGTTTCCCTGAGAGCCGCAGTCAGAATATAATATGACCGACAGAGAGAAAGAGCCAACCATATCCACAAACACCCACGCAAACACACTGACACATAGCACAGATTGATCCACTTTATCTCAACTTCAGCTGCCCTGTGGGATAGTAAGATATATGATATAGCATACAGCTGAGGTGTGTGTGTGTGTTGTGTGTGCCTGTGAGAGACAGAGAATACAGCAGTGCTGAAAGAATCTCCAGACAGCATTTTGGTGTCTCGAGGGGAGGTCACAGATTTTCTCTAGGTGTCTGATCCATCATCAGCAAAGCTAAAGAGCAAGCAACACAACTACAGTGAGACAGGAAAGTGAGAGTTAGCTGGCTTCACCACAACTGTCTTTTTAGTTTGTTTCTTGGTTTGTTCTTTGACATTTTGAACTGTGGTCAAGTAGCACTGTGGCCATGGGTGGACAGACAACTGCAACCTGGGTTACTTTTGATACCCGTGAGAAAGTCTACATTTGATGACTTTGAAGCAACATCTAGGCTTTGAGGAGCATTTTCAGTGTATAAGTTCTAATTAGATTTATGGACATTTATCCTCAGCAGACTGATCTTCTGTGGCTATTATCTGGAAAGAGTAGTTTCCACTGATGTGTTCTTGTTTGACTGACTCTGAGAAGAACTGCATTGATACCATGCTTAGGCTTGAAATACACAGAATGCAGCATTTTGCCTCTGTTGAGTATTTCCCTACATACTGCATCAAGAATGTAGCCAGTGTGGAAATATGCTATATGAAATTTTCTGTGGTTTTGGGCTTCCATCCACACTCATGCTGTGCACGGGCTGTAAAAGGATCTAAGTGCATGAAAGGAGAAAATATGGAGACTAAGATAAATTCAAAAGAAAGCAATAACAAGACTCTAGTGTGCATGTTACCTCTCAGAGCCATCACACTGTAGGAAGAAAGCAGGATGATGTTTTTTGAAAGAAAATGTCAGAACTGATTCTCTGCAGAAGTTCAGAACAATGCTCAGTAAGTACAGAGTGAGTGTGTGATATTTCAGAGGAAGGTGCATGAGGGGCTGTTGTGGCTTTTAGGATAGCTCTGAGGGGAAGAAGGGATACCTCTCTTTCGTTTACTGCCTTTTTTTGTTATGCGAGACTCTCTTACACTCCTCGGTTCTCACATAAATAAAACTGCAAGCTCTGCATGTCTTTTTCCAAAAAGGTAAAAATGTTCATTACATGTGCAAAGCAGAAAGTGTGTATCAGCAAAGAGGCATTTGCAAAAACACATACAGTAGACTTTACCAAGCACACGCACAAACACACACACACACACACACACACTGCCCAACTGCATCTGGTTTGCGTTACCACGTTGACGGTGGGGAAGTGCATTGGTGCCCTGCTCCCATTGGTCCTTTGCTGCCGGCACTGGTTTTAATTGGCCGTCTTAGTGCCAGACCCTCAAGCTCATGCTCACATACACACTCAGCAACACACACACACACCCCTAGCTAGGGGCTGCAAGGGGGAACGTTCTAGAAAAAAAGCAGGAATGGTGGCCAAAGTTTCAAAGTTGAGCTAATTGGGAGCCATTTTCTCCCCCTTTGCTCGCTCACATAGTCACAAGCGTTCGACTAAATTATTCTGCACAATTAGCAGAACTATTAATACCCCAAGGTGTGTGTGTGTGTGCATGCGTGTGTGTGTGTGTGTGTGGGTGTGTGAGTGAGTGAGTGAGAGAGAGAAAGAACAAGTTTGGTAATGAGCGAAGGGTAAGGGCACTACGTAAGAAGGAGTAAAAACGGAAAGAAACAAGCGAGTAATGTTTCCTGCAATGAAAGAACAAAGCCTATCGCAGGGTTACCTCCCTGTCACATACACCTACACACACACAAACGCGCACACACACACACATACCCACACACTCATTTGGGGTCTCCCTGAGTCAAAGCCAGACGTAGTTTTTTCCTCTGGTCTGAGAAAAGCTGTGATGGAATACACACAGTTGGAAACCACATGGCGACTGGCTAAACTCTGAACCGGGATCATACAAAGAATAATAATAATAATGCAATTTACAAACATATAATCTTATTACATTGAATTTCAACTCTATTCTGCTCATGAAAAACATTTGTAAACTTCTGCTCCACTACATCACTGCTTCATCTCTACACATCCCATGGATGCCTGTTTGTGTCTTGCCAAGCTTATTATCATGCACAACTGTGATTCATCGCAGAGTGAATCAAGCACAGAAATCCATCAGAAATGCCCATGCTGAATCATGGCATGCATAAACTGTCCACTGGTCTATACAGCCCTCATGAAGCTTTCCCTCAGTGGAATAACACCTGGAGTATCATTTACATACATATACAGGTGCAGCACTCGTCTGTGAGGCTGAATTTCTTTGGGAACAATCCACAGGAGGATCAGTCGATATCTGGGGTCTGGCCTGCGCCCAAGTGGGGATCAGTTAGGCCTCAGAAAGAGATATGTACAGCTGAGACTGTGAATTTGTCTCTTCTCTCTGTGTGTGCCCTCATGTGTACTGTAAGCAGAAACCAGAGAAAGACACAACAGAGATTAGAAAAGGAAGAGAATGTATAAATATGTATATATGGGAGAATATATGGCTCAAAGGCAGGAGAGTAGATCACACTCTCATGGCAGTTTTAGAAGATCTGTGATTCACTTTTGATCTATTTTGACACGTTTTTTGCCAATTCCACTGGGATCATTTGTAAGGACTGCATTAGCATGTGATGTACATCAGTAAATGCTTACACAGACAGTACATTATTTCAGTGGAATCACTGTAATCAGTGGAATGGTGGAGAAGTTCACACTTGATGAACTTTATCAGGTAAATATGGGCTCTGGACCAAATCCTTATCAATTAATCTACCATGTCTTCTCTCAAGTAAAAGGTTGGTGGTTTTATATATTGTATATTGCTGTTCTCCACGAAGGAGCAAACTGCAAAGTTATCAGAGCCACCTTTCGAGCTTTAATACACAACAGAAAGATCTGTGTTGAAGTACTCCTTTAAAAGATCACACAGGGAAAATTGTAAGTGTTTTCCCTCAGGTTGAATAAAAAAAATCTCTTCAAAAAAAATGGAAGAAGAAAGCAGGGAATCGTAAGGAAAGCCATAGAGGGACGGAGGAAGAAAACAAGCCCCAAAAAATAAAAGAAAGAGCACAGGGTAGAGAGGGGAAACAGAGAGAGAGAGAGAGAGAGAGAGAGAGAGAGAGAGAGAGAGAGCTCTTTGAAGTGTCAGGCTGCAGGCTTGGCTACTGGTGGCACTTCTAATGAAGGCTGGGCTGCTGCTGTGTGTGTGTTGTGAGTGTGTGCATGTGTGTGTGTGCGTTTGTGATGTGCACCGGGTAGACTGAAAGGTCTGTGCAGCGCTTGACTCTTCATAAAAGTTCAACAGCCACAGGGCTTTGGAGGAAGGCCATGAAACACCACAACACGCTGGCCCCCAAACCTGCCTCATACTTGCTCCAAACACCCACCCACCCCCCCACCCCCGCCACACACACACACACACACACACACACACACATACACACACACACACACATTTACACACAACATCAACATAAGGCCACAAAACACGCAATGCTGAGATCATCTTTAAAGCCACAAATATGGGCAATCAAACTTTAGGAATAAAACACATTGATACTGACGTGTACACACACACACACACACACATTCTCGAACTACAGCCACAAACTTGGCGAAATCCAACCATCTCGTCATACGGTCAGAACCATAACACTAATGCAAAAAAGATGGAAAGTATGACAATCATACATCCCAAAGAGTAGGACACAAAGCAGAGTGCATTAAAAGTAGCACATAAAATATTAATAGAAGAACAGTTTGAGCTAATACAAACCAAACCAACACCAGAGACAAACAGACACACTGTGTTTGCCTTTGAACAGGAAGCAAGAATGACTCAGACTGCTGCTAACTAGACCATCATTCACTGGACGCTCCGGTGTACTGCCGCCTCTGTCTTCACCCTGCTCTGTGTGTGTGTGTGTGTGACCACAGCATGGCTGTCCCTCAGCGCACAAATTCAACCACTGCCCTTAAACACAGACTTCTCACACAGTTCTACGGCAGCTCAACAGCAAAGAGTGACGTCAGAATAACAAAGAGACACTTAAATAGTGTCAATTATTAAACTTTATACTCACACACTTTATATCTTGGGGGAAAAAATCAATAACTCAGGTTTCACCAAAGCTGACACTTAGATATCACCAAAATAAAAATAGCTTAATAATGGCTTCAACAGAAGTTAAATATCACACAGGGATCGCAGTGAATGGTCTGATGTGTTAGACAGCGCTCTCCACCACCATCGCAACGTCAACATATGCAAATCTCTTCTATCAGACACATGTGAGACAGATGAGAGAAAAATGCAGCTGAAGCTCTTTCTGTGTGGACACGTATGGCCCGCTTACCAGCATGGTCAGCTGCTGGAGCCGCAGCAGTGGCTGTGACAACCAGCTTATTGAGGCAATTAGGGTATTTCTGCTATTTCCTTTCTGACTCATAACTCAGATCTGAAAATCTCTGATGTCCATCGCAAAGAAACATCCATAGATCTGCTTAAAATCATAGAAGGCACGCCATATCATTCCAGAACTTGGCGGAGAGTCATGGCATTTTTATGTTTTTTTTTTTTAAGTATCCAGTGAAAGTTGTCCGTACATCCCTGGGTACACTGTAAACAAGGACTGCAAATGGATAATTCTGCATATTTTTAATGATACCAATTTGCCAAAATGTAAACAGACTTTGAGAACCCTTGCTTTATGCCAAGGAACACTGTGTTCTGTAGTCTGGTGGCGGACGAAAACCTTACTAATACACTTCACATTGGCCTAATCTAGAGTACAATCAGCAACAAAACACTCACTAAAATAAGAAAGATAACAGTATTGTGTAAAAACAAGTTAAATTTGTAATACAGAAGGTGGCTGTTTTTTTTTTTTTTGAAGGGAATCCTTTGCAGTCTGAGATTTGTTTTATGGCCAGCATCTAACAGCCATCAGTCCCAGCTGGCCTCAGCTTGCGGCCATGATAGTGGACGCCTGGTTGAACTCGGTGGCGCTGTCACTATGTGTCGCCTTCAATCAAACGCTTCCTGGATCTTTATGTCACTTGTAGACACGTACACGCGCACAGTCACTGGGACAAACAAACAGATGCAGGAGATAACGGTGTGTTCACATGTTCAAACATCTGTGAGGAAAAGAGAGGAAAGAGAAGACAAACAAGGAAAGAAAGCAGAGAAAAGGGGAGGAGAGGGGAGGGAGGAAAAAGCACAGGAGAGGGAAGTAAAGCAAAAGAAACGCTGAGATAGGCAAAAGTAAGTTAAAAAAAAAGGAAAGGAAAGGAGAGGAAAAGGAAGGGGGAGGAAAGGAGAGGCCAAGAGCCAGTGAAGAGAAACATGTAGGTTAAAGACTCAGGGTGGTGGAGATGAGAGGGAGTCGACCATTCCCAGTGGTGAAATCTAATGCATCTTAAGGGACTGAGGATAACTGAGATCATTTCCAATCAGAACCGCTCCCACTTCTCCTCCTCCCCCTTTACATCCTTCCCTTTCTTCTCTTGCCATCCCTTCCTTCATTAACACCTCTCCTCCTGCAGCAGGTAGTTTCTGAGTCACTCTGACAGGTGAGTTTGTGACACTGACACTTTACCTCAATTTCCACTGTGCTACTGTAGCTAACCTTTGAGTGGGTCTTTAACTTGCAGGCAAATCCATCCACACATAACAGCGAGCTAAATACCATGTTAGCTGCTCCCATCACACGCCAGCCGAACGATTGCTGACTCTGAACTGCAGGCACATGTCAGTTCCCTGCAGCGTTTGAAGCCTTTTTTGCCGACCCTCTCTCCACAAACACAATCTTCCAGCAGTAATGTACAATTTGTTCCTAAAATGCTTGATGATGGGGAAAACAACAATCATAAAAAACATGTGGCTCCGTGTTTTAATGTATTGGCATGTTAGTGCATGCAACGGACAGAAAATCCAGTCAAAAAGAGCGATCGGAATGACATTAAAAAAACCAAGAGTCTGTCTTTAGTTACTGAGGCTTGAAATTAAGATCAGTATATGATTCATAAACCACAGTAATGGATCTTTTGCTTAGCTCTGTTTGTTCTTTCAATAAAGCTATGCATGCAAATATACACAGCAAATAAACCACCCACAAATCGCATTACTTACTCACTGTTTGCTTTGGTCCCCTAAGTAGTTTTAGAAGGGTATTTACATGTTGTTTCTTAGAGCCGGAGGGTGAAGGTGGGAGTCACTGGCTAGGCCTCAAAATATGGGACTGTACTGATAAAAATCTGTCCACAAACAGAGACTGATAACTGGGGTGAAACCCTGCCGGCTGTCGTCAGGCTGAGCTGCGTGGTCATGAATCGTGAGAAATTAGCTTTTTCCAGCACTTTCAGTCACATTCCATGGTCTTCATCAGCTGATAGCATACACTCAGTTGTCATTGTTGACGTATAGTATGAGGATGTATGCACGATGAAGAGCCAAATGTGAATGAAAGCTTGTAAATGGCCTTGTCAAAGTACTAAAAGGGCCAATAATGAACTTTGGGTGGGGACGAGGGGATGATGCTGAAGCGCCAGGAGATTCATGGAAAACCTGCAGCAGGCAAGAGCTTCTCTGGAAGCAAACGATATTGACATTCAGTCTGTGCGATTCAGCCTCACCTTCTTCTTTTTCCACCCACCCTCCTTTCTTTCTTCTCACCCCTTCATATCTCACTTCCTCCTTTCTCCCCGCTGCTTTTGTCAAACTTGGTGTAAAACTGTCAGCGAGCAGCTTTTTGGGAAGCAGCAATTAGAAGAGAACAGAGGCTTTTCGGGGGAGGGCACACACACACACAGACACACACACACACAGGCGTCTTGAGTATTTTCCAGCAGGAGCGACCTCAAAAACTGTCCTCATCACTTTGGATAATGCATTCTTAGAACAGAAATAACTAGCTGGAGCTCTGTGTTCTACCCAGCTGGATTTACATAAAACTCCACCGTTCGAGCATGACAAGTCGGTTTTATTTCGATTTTTCGCAGGAAGCTGCTGTTGTGGGCTCTCATGTTCGTTCGCATACAGTTATTTTACATGCAAATGTCCCCATATGGATGCAGACATGTCCATGTTTACTGCATCCAATAGTGTGTGAGTGTGTATGTGTTTTTCCCACAGTACAAAATAGGTGTCCTCCCACGCTGTCTCTCTCTGTTATACATAGATATATCTCACAGCGGTGATGTAACGTGACCCATCGCACTGCCCTATATTCTACCAACCAATCCATGATTCATATAGCAGATGGGCTGCGAGCATGACCGTGTATTTGAGACACATCGCACCCTGCGACCCCAGTCCAGTGGGTTAGTAAATTGTCAAATGGTTAACAGTGAGGGGTCAGCATAAGGCCATTTTTCCAGCAGCCAGTGGTCTGCAACCACTTACTGTTCATTTACTTCAACAGAGAGGTGAAGTAAGATGAATTATTGATCTCTCTGGGAAAATTGGGCACGGAGGCAGCAGACCATTGTAGATCAAAAAAGAAACTAATAAGAGGCTGGTAATGATATATATAAAAAAAAAAAAAACAATGGAAACAAAGACAGGAGATTTCTGGGATAGAAATAACTTGTAATAACTACTCTGAAAGATGCTTGCAGTTCCCAGGTTAAGTATAGTGAAGTGAAAAAGACTATAAATTCATTAGGGAATAAGGGTTTATCAGCCAAATATGTTGTGGTACCATGTCTGATGTGTCAGTATGAAAATAAAATAATTTACCACAACAAGTTTTTCTACAAACTAATGTTTTTTTTTGGACCAGAAACGCATAGAGTTCCTGGAGGAAAAAGAAGGCATCAATCTCCTTTGTGTGCCCCAGAGGGGAGCATCTCTGACATGGTGTGAACATGCTAATGGTCTCACTTCCCCAGCCACACCTGGGCTTCACACTCCCACATACAGTACATACACAGACACACACACACAGGGCAGAAAGCAGGCAGACAGACGTTTGAAACAAAAACAGGTTTGTTGACAACAACAAAAGCACCGCTGAATGCGCCAAGCAGCATCACAATAATGCAATGCTTTGAATCCTCAAAGCTCTTTAGAACTGAATAAAAATGAGTTTATGTCGCCCTCAAATCCACAAATATAAACACCAAAACGTTTAAATGCTGAGTTGACTTATCACTGAAGATACTGAGTGACCCGAACATAGCACATTGTAAATACATTATGAGTCATAACCAAAAAAAAAAACTTACATCGCAAGAAGTGAACATCCTGTAACAGACAGCTGAATTTATAATTGTGAAATACCAGTCAAATATAAGGATAAACTAATCTACAGGAATTCACGTGACTTTATGTAGTTAAGCTGCCTTTAAATAATTTATTTTAATTATTTAAGTTCTAGCTAATTTATTAATGTTGTTCATTAGTTCCAATGGACAAGAAACCTGAAGAATGCCCATTAAAAATATCTGTTTTACAGTTTAGTTAAGAGCTGTCAAACTTCAAATTCTTTTTTTTTTTCACAACTTCTCTGTTTGTATAGGTGCTGTTCTCTGCCTTTGTCAGGCAATATATGTAAACGTGTGTTAGTCTCATTCCCTGAACCTGCTGCTGACTTTACGTAAAAGTTACACACACAAAAAGAGCTTTAGGTTCTGGGTGAGTTTTCTATCATCCTCCTAAGTTTTTATTTCATCTACATGTTGCCTGTGTTGAAGGAAAGAAAGGAGGAAGCCGGTTTCATACAAAATGCTGGTGTTCAGCCTCTTAAACCTGTACTCTGCATCTAATGCAAAGTACCGCCTATAAAATGTTCCATGTTTAAACAGTTCAGCCAAAATGCACTTGAATAAAAGTAAAATTCCTGACTCCAGCTATTCAAAAGCTACACAAAAAGCTACTCAGTCACAGTGATAGGAGCAGGTAATTCATTATTTCCACACTTTCCAATATGAACAGCATATTTCACACCACATTTTTTTTTTTTTTTTCAAAATAGTCCTCGACGTACGAAGCTGCTCGCACAGAGAGAAGAGGGGAGGTGGATGAACACGGATGAGTTAAATGGAGACAAGCACTGATTCATTTGTTTTGGTTCAGCAAGTGAGGCGAGACCTTGACACGGAAAAGATTAAAGCCCACTCCAGAGCGATGAGCTATGGCCAATTAGAGCCATTAAAAATCATGGGATTCATATACATGCTAAAATATGCAGGGTGCCTCTGAATGTGAAGAGCTGAAGAACCTGAGGATGGAGAGGAGTGTGTGCATGTGTGTGTGTGTGTGTGTCTGTGTGTGTGTGTGTGTGTGTGTGTGTGTGTGTGTGTGTGTGAGCATCTTCCTGCTGCGGGCTGACTCTCTAACACAGTTGAGTGCCTTCCTTTTCTTTTTTTTTTTTTTTTTGCTGAAAACAAAAGAGGAATTAAAAGCAGAAACATTCAACCATTGGCAGCCCATGGCTTTGTCTGCCACCCCAGTCTTTACTGTATGAACAAACAACAGCTATTTATTCATCTGATTTCCCCTTCAACCCTGTTGGCTAACAAATGCAAACAAATACACAACAATACTGGCGCCTTTTATTGCTGCCACCCACCCCGACAAAACCACTTCGAAAGCCGTGGTTTTCGAAGCCGGAACTAACTATAAAAGGTGACATGGATGCAGCAGCCTCCCACTGAGAATAATGTGCATCTTATACAATCAATTATTTTAGCGTGGTGAGTCTTAAAATCATATATTTTTCCTAAAGCATATGAAAAATCTTCCCAGGGGTTGAGATAATTCCAACTATTTTTGGTTTTCTTCATGCTACCCCAGGCAAAGTAATGACACTGTTTTATGATCATTTTTCAACTGTATAAATACACTGGAGCCTGAACAGCTTTTAAACTTCTCCTTGAACGACATGAGGCTCTGGGCTGGTGCAGCAATGAGATCAGGGGGAGGGCAAGGAGGCAGGGAGGAAACAGAGAGATCTGAAAGCAAAGGAAAAGGTGGAAGGAGGGCAGGCTGGGGAGTGAAGGAGAAAGTAAACAAGAGAGGGGTAAGGAGGAATAAGAGAGGAAGGCGGAGGTGGATGTGTTGTGCTGAGCCATGTGAGACTGGTTATGAAGATTATACTTGATGAGCTGGGGACAGAGGGCTGGTTTCTGCTGTGTAGCAGGTAGGGATAAGGCTGTCTGTATAGCTCCCTCTGTGGTCTGTTGGACTGAGGCAGCCCTCAAACATAAACACATCCCTTAATGAACAGCTAGCTGCCTAACAACAATGGAATGAATTCATTAAACCGTAGAGAGAATAACCACATCCTTGCATATCTCTCCAGAACTTATAGGTGAGGAATAACTCAGCAACTCTAACTGATTTGTGAAAGTTCAGTGAGGCCTGGCCATGTACATTCACCCATCTCTGAGGCTATATTGTTCCCATTCTTCAGCTGAAAGGTGCTGAATGATTCAAGAGCAGACTCTCCCTGTAAGTCAGTTAGTGGTGTTGGGTTATTATTCACATTCAGTCCTCTGGTTACCTGAGCCTCTCATTGACTGGAGAAGCAGCTACCAACCCACTGTTCCTCCAAAAACTGCAGATCTCTTCATTCTGTTTTTTATCTTATATATGGAACGGGGTTAAGATGATGTAGGATAAAGTACTGGGCACAGCACAGCTCAAAAATCAGTCCAGATAATGATCCCCCATTAAATATGCCTGTTTCCTTTTTCTAATGACATTTGGGTGACAACCTACCCAAAGACACTGTCTGTGCTTTTCCAGGTTCCTCAGCTTTATTTATTATCCAAGAGCAGTACTATCATCCAAACCCATATCCCCAAGTGAACAAGCAGTGGTGAAAGAGAGCAAGTAATGTTGGACAAAGGCCAAAATATTACCAGCTTTATGCATTAAGCATTAAGCCATGACTGGACTTGGCTGTGCGTGTTCAATAATAGACCTGAGGGTTCAGCTCAGAGGTCAGAGGCTCTGCATACATCACAAGAGAAACAGACACAGGTTGCATAAACAAACTATAAATATATGGCTTTGGAACTTTTCTGTTAAACACTGCTTTGTTTGTGGTTATTTGTGGTTTCTTTAAACACACTGGTGATTCAGTGTGATTCACAAGCGAGTTTTCGCCATAAAGATTATTCCGCCAGCAGATTTTGGAAGTATATAAACACAAATGCATACTTTAAAAGAGGCATTGTGAAATCTAGAGAAGACTGCGTTGACTTTGTTTGCTGCAGGAATAAAAGGTCTGATTTTTGAAAGGAAATGTTGAAAAAGTAAACCCAATCAGCTGCGGGAACATTGCTGTGTGAGACATTATTAAATGAGCGCAGTGACAGTTTCCCCTGCCAATAATTCAGCCCCACTGTGGCTAATCAGGTGTAGAGTAAACAAAAAACTTTCCTTTTTATATATGAGAGGCAGAGATGAATAATTCATGGCATAAGGTGTTTGCATGTGTGTGTGTATTGTTGACCTAGTTACCTTCCACTGTTGTTTTCAAAGAGGTGGAGCTACCTAACATCTGAACTTTCTTGTGAGCGAGTGTGTGATGGTTTGATGTTGTTGTATCAGTGGTTCCAGTCCTGTCACATGAACTCACAGAACCTCCTTCATCAACACCTCCCTTCATGTTTTAATGCTTTTAAACTAGATGTTATTTAACACTATAGAAAGGTAGATGCTGCTAGAATGTTTTGGTTTGTTTTTTTTTTTTCTGTACAATTTATTTTATATACTTTATATGTTTTTCTACATTTGTATATATATATATATATATATATATATATATATATATATATTATTTCTTTTTCATACAAATGAGGTACAATCCAAGCCACAGTAGGTCAAGGAGTCTTAATCTAATTAATATAAAATTTGTTTTTCATAGTCCTGGTATTAGCTGAATATTTTACAGTAAAACTATATATAATTCTTTACTTGCATATTTCAATAGAATGAAATGCATCCATACAAGACTGTGAAAGTTATTATTTATTGTCCGCAGTTAAAGTTATTATCAATTAATTATTAACATACTTTTGCAGTGGTTGCGGGGGCAGAAGTTGGTGGAAGTTATCACACTGCGCAGCTGACGCTATGTGTGAGTGCGTTTGTGCCATTTGCTCCTCTTTCTCACGACAGCTGCCGTACGAGCTCGGGATTTTGTTTTGTGTGAAGTGTTTGCGGCTTGGCACCGTGGATGCAGTGTTTTTTTACCACTGCCTTACAGCCATCTCTCTTAACAGTTTGGGTGGGCACCGCGTCTCTACGTACATGCACGGTTATGATGTGCAATGTCCCTCAACCACTGGCTTTTCTTTTTCATAAAGGACAGTGACTACTCAGTGACTCAGGCAGCGATGTCTGCTTTGTGTTTCTGTCTGTCAACGCCATCAGCAGAGCTCCTTCTGTCATAGCCGGAGGATGTTCTCAAACAGTCCTTCACAGTGGTGGACATGTTTCCTCGTGGTTTGTCTCCATTTCCACACATTTCTAAGCATGAAAATCTACATTTTCATGTGGTCACTGTTGCTCTTGTAGCGCACTGTACTGATGCCCACATTATACTGTAAACAACATGGAGAGAATTGTTCATTCTATCCACAAACAAAGGTAAAGCAGAAACCACTTCACTGCACTGACTGTCACTCTTCCCAGTATTCCTCTCAATTTTGTCCATATTGGACACATCATGACCTACGTCCTATGTCCAAAGTGTGTCCTGTTATCTCTGTTGTATTTACTGTGACTACAGTCTTTCTCAAGACTTTAAACCTTTCTTTACATTGGACGCACTCAACACAATGCAGGGTTGTGAATGAATATATAGTGAAAGGGTGAACATGGCTCGTGGTGTAAAGCACTTTGAGTAGTGGACAAGACATTTTATAAATACAGTCCATTTACCATTTTGCAGAGGGGTCCATTACTGACTATTGTTGCCATAAAGTCTTGTGCTACCGTTGTATTTTTTAAACAGTTTGGACTGTAAAACCAACAATATCCCTACAGGCTGTCTGATTTTACTACAGAACGGTTTTCTGAGCACAAAAATAAAAAACGTGAAAAACAAACAAAAGAAGCAGACTACTTACGCTTGTTAATGCAAACTTGTGACTCTTAGTGCTTGTTCAGTCTAAGTGAAATGACAAATAGGTAAACACATAACCCTAACTCCAAACCACTTTTCAAAGGCTGGTGGAGTGCATATTTGAGTGTAGCTACTGTATGTGTATGAATGTGGAGCTTAGTGCCTTCGTGACAGCTACACTGTGCATCTTTCTTCTTCACTTCACTTATCTATCCTGTTTCCTCTGCAGTACATTCTCTTTTCCCTATCATCTCCTTTACACCTACCCACCATTATTAAAAAAAAAAAAAATCACTTAACAGTTTTTACAATATAAACATTCAAATGTGTCAAAATCCATACAAGAAAGCATTTAGATCCTGGTTCCTCACTTGTAATGTATAGCTGTCAGTGCAGGCCTATTAAAGTAATGAGTCCATGACCAGCACAGGATATATAATCAAGGCAACTCAATAAGGCCATGCTGACCATGACTGGCAATTAACTGCAAGAGCAGCCATTAGGAATAAGCCATAGTGGGGTCACAAAGCCAAAGGCCAAGGATCAGTGAATATAGTGATCTTAAAGGAAAGTATGCTGCCCTGGAGGAAATGATTTGCTAAAGTGTGTGTACAGTATCTGCTTCTGTGCATGTGAGACTGTGTGTGTGTGTGTACAGTGTGTGTGTGCATGTGTTTTGCGCGCATATTTCTCCATGTTTGTCTGCTTGCATCTGCATGTGTGTGGCTGAATGTCTGCGTCTTTGCTCCAGCCCCGGAAAAAAACATGTAGCCCAAATCAGAACCATATGCACTGTATTCACAACATGCAATAAAGTCCCGCGTTCTAACCAATCGCAGGTCTCCAAAGTCATATATTACCCAATTTTGTGTCTTGTCTTTGCACAGTGGCTTACAGAGAGCGGGGAGGCTCAGCCACAGCTACCGACTACATGTTAATCAACTGGGACTGCACCACAATGCCACCATGAAGAGAGAAGGCTCTAAAATGGCTGCCACCAGAAACAGATTACAGCTCCCAGCCGCTCTCTCTTTATGCTGAAAAATGACATTCACTTCTGAGCTAGAAACTACATTTCAAGTGGAGGGATTTTCACTGCGAGTTTTCCAAGTCAGACTTTTTACTCCCAGGGTACCTTGAGAGTTTCTGTCAACAAGTAGATAGTAAAATTGTCTAGTGAATGTGAAGTGAAGCTATGCTTGTCTACGTGCCAGCTCTCTGTCTCTGTGGCCCTTTCTTTTTCTCAAAGAACCCCCCCCCCCCCCCCCCCGTCACATACTACGCACACACACACATGCACACACACATACACACACAGTCAGCCATGGCAGTGCTGATGTGATGCCGCACTCGAGGCTAATGTATACACACTGTCCATCCTTGTAACCAGTAAGCCACTGAGAATAGCAACAGATAGCATTAGAAGAGAACAAAACAAATCACAGCCCAGCCAGGGAAGTCAAACAGAGAGAGAAGGAGGGAGAGAGGACGGATAAAAGTAGACAGGGAAGGAGTGAGAGAGAGGGACAGTGAAGCGTAGCAGAGGAGAGCAGAACAAATCTCTCCCTTAGGACCTTCCCACTGTTTGGGACTCGGTGGCGCGTTCCCTCCATCTGTCTACCACAATGCCTATCATCCTTTCCTTCATTCCTTCACGCGGCCTCTCCTCGCCTGTTTGGATCGAAAGAGCAACACAACTGATTTAGCACTTGACAGTGAAGTGGACTGGACTTGTGGGGCTTGGGCTGCAGATTAAGGTGGGAGAAGGGACAGACGACAGGACTGGAACAGAGACCAAATATGGGTTTCCAGCTGAGTATTTCAGGTTAATAATAAGGTAGAAAATTTGACAGACTGAACCGAATGTTTACAATAATTTCTCCAGCATCACAATACAGCCTGTGTACTATGGTACCTAGCTGCTTAGCTGGCAAAGGGTTACACCATAAAATCAAATCAATGTCCGAGGTGATGTTGGTAAAGCTATGACCCAAACATACCCATTTGTCTCATTTTGGATCACATGTCCAGGTGTTGTATTAAATGCATATTTCTCAAATTTTGCCTTCCAGACAGAATGTGACACAGTCTCAACTTTTCAATTTCTCAAATAAACAATAATCTAGTGACATGATGTTCATATTTAGAAAGGCCAGGGGACCCTGAGTTGAGATTATTTTGTGAAATACACTTAATTCACTTTTTAAAAATATATTTAAACTTTGATTTTTCTTCTCCCCCAGGACGACCCTTTATACCCTGGCTATACCCTGGTCATTTTGTGAGTTTGTGCACATTAACTAATTATTGGCTTCAACAGAGTTTAAGAGGTTAAAAAGATGTGAAATCATTCAGGGAAATGTCCTTTAAACTGTAACTTGACTTTTAGCGCCAGGGGCTTTAGAAGAGCCTGAGGGTCGAGGCGTGGTGTAGAGTGTGTATACATGCCTACATAAATACCTGATCCCCAATGAGTGAAAATGTGAGGAGCAAAGCAAAACAAGAGCCTTCGAAAAATGGAAACACCAAGCACAAGGAACGATAAATCTTCTTGAGCATGGTCATCTGACAGAGTTTAGGCATGTCTGTGAATAATATCCCTCCCAGGATCGAAAACTAAACAAGGCCGACGTGTGGGGACAGAAACGGGAACAGAACAGGAAAATTAGCTTTTTCTGCTCCGCGAATCAACTTAGATTTCCCCTTCAGCAAGTCATGAATTTAACTTGTTCTAATGAAATGCATATATTGCGTGGTTATAAAATACCACTTTAAAACTGGCGCTGATAACGATTTCAATTAATTTGGCTCTTTGCTATTACTGTTATTTTTCCTCCCCGAGCAGCATTTAGGATTAAAGCGTTTATATAAAGATGTTTAAACCAGTGAAATGGTGAGCATAAATCCTGGCGAGCTGTAAGCATTGTCAGAGGACAAGAGGGAGGAGGAGAGGGCGAGTGAGTGATGATCTTTATCTAGATTACTGTGGGTGCGCGGTGTGTGTACGTGAGCCTGTGTGTGTATGTGAGATGAGTCATCCTCAACCTTAAACACCCCCTATAATCACAACATCAACACCGCAGAAGACGCTTGGTGCTGGCACAAACATTCCCACACTGATCTGACTCTGGACGGGGACGTGAGCATATTTACGCGTTATGCTTGTGTGTGTGTGGTGCGTGTGTGTGTGTAGTAAATAGTTTTGGTGATGATAGTTATGTTATTGTTACACTTTGGGTTTGCTTCAGGGATTATCTAATGCTGTTTTCACCCAGCAGAATCATCTCCTCTTCATAACTCTAAACACTGGGAAGGGACCAAAATAACTTTGGGTTTTTCTCTCTGTGTGTTTTCCATGAAATTTCTAGGAGTATTTGTTGCAGCCAGTTAAGTATTGTTGAATAAATTCTCAATTAAAAGGTGGACACGAGGCATGGAACACCTGTTGAAATGAAATTTCACGTATAGCAAAACTGTACAGTCAGCTAAAGTCAGTTTTTAAAGTGCTGGTGTCAGTGCATGCTGCTCTTTCCAGTGGATCATAAGCAAATTTAGACTTTTCTTTCAGAATCTAAAATTAATCCACTCCTCTGTACATTCAGGGATGAGCCATCACAGCAGGGCGTTTCCATGGAGGGAGATTTATCAAAATGTAATCAAATGTAGGTGTGAAATAACATGGCTCATCGACTTTATGTAAGCTTACACTTCCTGTTTGTATCACGCAAAGCATGAGGGGAAGTGCAATTCCAATCCACAGAAATAAGCTTCCTCTGTTCCTTTCACCCTGTCAGTACTTTTGTTGTAGTGCTGCAGCTGACACACATTTTCACAGTTTATCAGTTATGAAAAGTGTTGCTGATGAATTTTCTGTCAGTTAATTGATTAACTGACTAATGATTTCAGCTCTTGAGCCTTTATTTAAAAGGGATGACAACTGAACAAACACAGCCTATGGTTCACATCATTTTACCTCTATACTGTATGTGAGAGCATCTCATAAAACCATTTCTCAGCCTGAATCAGTGCGTAAACTCATTCTAAGTGTGTTTAAACATCACTATATTCTTCTTTCAATAAATGCAGTGGTGTTTGGCCGAGTGCTTCCCCTCTGGGATATCTCAAATCACGTGTGTATCTGTGTGTACATCCGTGAGTTATGCACGTCTGAGAAGAGCATACCCTGCGTACGTGTGTCTGTCTGTCTGCCGCTGTGGAGTGGGTGTGTGTTTGTTGTGGAGATGTGGCGCTGCTCAGAGTGGACAGTGAAGAGAGCCATTAGAGACAGACAGCCACTGATTAGGGTTGAACTTCTACTCCACTTCACTTATCTCAGACACATACACACACATAAACACGCACGCGAACACAAAGACAGACAGACACACTCCTGCTCAGATAGTGGGTGGTTAGTTTATTAGCCTCTCTCAGCCTCTCAGCCACTTGTGTGTGCATGTGTCTGATCACATGTATCATTGTCTATGTATGTTACATGTGCATCTTTACATCTATGCATGCGAGTGTGTGCACCTAAGTGTGTGTGTAAGCATAACTCTATATTCATATACGGAAATACTACTTCTTACTTATGTATACTGTATGTGCATGTGTGTGAGTGTGTGTTTGTGTTATCAGCACTGCTGCAGATCCTCTCAGGCCTGGACAGTGTGTGGTGTATTGTGTGTGTGTGTCTGGAAGTAAAGTACTGAAGTTGAGGTGATTGCGATTAGGAGGAGGAGATAAAAAGCAGCAGCCAGGAGACGCACAACAACACTGCACGAGGCACAACCACAACAGAACACACGCCGTCATCGTATCTGACTGCTGTAACTTTTACTTGCTGAAACATTCACGGTGTGATCCATTACGGATGTCAAAAACTGCACCATCCCTTTAACTGTAAGCTCTACCAGTCTGTTGCAAAGCATCTAAAGTAGCTCTCAGGACACACACTAACAGCAGTAACTAATTTTTATGTGCCTTTAAGGTCAAAGGTTGTGAGAGCCGTTTAGATTTTACATCAACAGAAATAAACCCATCAATGCTTTAAAATGATATACAGCCCACTTCTGTGGCAACAATCATTTGTTTGGGCAGGAAATAAACGCAGATTTTTTCTTTAGTTGCACCTCTCAAGCAATTTGGGACTGTAGGACAGACAAGGCATTTTAAGCTCTCCCGTCACGGTGAAAGAAAGAAAACTTTCTATTTTGTGACACTTTCTATATGCAGAGGCTCCCTGGTTATAAATCAAGCAATCCTTTGAAATGTCTTCCCGCTCAGTGGTCCTGACAGGACTGATGAAAGAGAGCATTCACCTTTCATACATCGAGTCACTTCGGATCACAGATTTCTGTGTCAGCAACAAAGTAATTGCCTTTCTTTTCATATTCAGTAGGCTTCAATTTCAAACTGCACTGCATGATTTGATGCGCTCGAGCAGAACTGGACACAGTTCTGGCACCTCGGCGCTGTAACATTATTTAAAAGCTGAATTTAAAGTCTAAAAGTCTGTTTTGCTTTTGCGTGGGCAGGGGCTGTTCCCATCAGGCTTACAACTCATTGGTCAGGTCTCAGAAGTCTCCAGGGGAGAACCAGAAATAATGACCTGTGGCCTCAGAGGCAGATGATGGAGGTTGTGGGACGGATCTCTGACGTCAAAAAATCTAGATAAACCGACTGTGTTTACTCAGCTGACTGACTGAAGACAGAGCCGGCAAATGGAAGCAAGGCGAGAGAAAAGGATGAGGAACGAAATGGATCAACACGGACAGAGGTGCAGAAATGTAAATCCACTGACAAATAGCAGAGCGACTGAGCCAAATAGCCAGACAGAGAATGGAAAAGAGGTGGGAGGATCAGAAGATGAAAGAGAAAGTGGCTATGATTCAATTGACCCTCTTAGGGACGCGAATGCGACTGAACTTAGCGGCTCCGCTTTGATCACGAGAGCTGGCGCAAATCGCTGCAATACGGGCAATGGAAATGTAAGAAAATATTCGAGTGGCAATGAAGAGAAAGAGCGGGAGAAAGAAGGTGGTAAAGAGAGGTCACAACTGCCCCAGGCCCAAGAGAGAGGAGGAGTACAGGAGAGGAGAAGGGGTTAAAGGCAGAGAGGGAAGGAGCACTGTACAAATGAAAAAAGGAGGGAGAGTAAAAAGGGCAAGCAGAGGAAAAAGAGGCAGTGGTGGAAAGAGTGTCCTACTAAAGTGAAACTGCTGGCATTTTACTCATATTACACTCAAATAGAAGGAAAATTACATTTAGGGATCTACAAGAGTTAAAGTAAAGAGGAGATTCCACATTGTTCTCAGAGAAAAAAACATACTGAGTTAATTAATAGAGAAAGAACATTGTTGGAAATGATTTTTACGACTTCAGAAAGCTAAAAGGACAGAGTTCAAACCATATTGTTTTGTGGAAAAATTGGAAATTACAAAATGCACAAAGTAAAGCCAGATTTTTGTTCTTGGCTGACTAATCCGTTCACTGATAATAGCTCCAAAACTTTGATGCCAAAATTTTGATGCTTGTGGAAAGCCATCGACACTTGTATTAATTACCCAATGTGATTTGAGTGAAGTATATTATGTCAATAAAATCTTAATGAAGTTAGTGACTCAGTGCACACAAATGCTAACCAAGCTACGGGAACAGGAGTGAGTGAAATTAGTTACTTCTACTCTTGAAAAGACGGTGCTGTGTTCTGGGAAGATGTGGAAGAGGATCAGACCGTTGAAAAACGTGAACATTAGTTATTATGCTGTGATTATACTGTAGCTGTGGTAAACAACATTCCTTTAAAGGTTCCAGGTTTGAGCGGTGCGCTAAACTCAGACTGTCCTCGTGGGAAAAATGAGAGTATTGGTTGTTTGTACAAATAGTTTTTAAGAACCAGTGGTCGTGCTTTCATTGTCCCTGGCGGAGTCCGCCTTTCGCGCATGGAATTCAAATTGCTTACGCACACAAGCAAATTACAGGAAAACAGCGCATGCATGTGCTCTAATGTTACTGTTTGTAATTGTATGTCATTGATAGAAGCCTCACTGTTTACTGATCGCTCTCTGCAGCCATATCAGAGCTGTATTAAGTTACCGCTGAGGCAAACTGAATGTTTCCTACTGCTGTCGCTTCACATTAAATGCATTCAATTGGCGAACCACAGGGTGGCTTTTATTGTGAAGCAGCTGCAGAAAATCCAATGTATTTGTCTTTGAGGGAAGTAAGATTTCTTTAAAGACACATGGTTTATGCAGTGCTGAGAACTGAGAATGCTGATTCAATAAGAACATCAGCAATGATGAAACAACCTATGGTTAGGTTTACCTTACAAGGACTTCATGATGAGACTTTTCTGTCTCAAACAAAATTGTAAAGTATTATGAAGTTGTTATCACACTGCAAGGCCTGTGTGGGAGAATGGTTGGGTCAGCAAAGTGTAGGACTTCCCATTTACTCAAATTAGTATATGTAATGAGAAATGGGTCACTCAGAGTTAGAAAACAACTGAGAATTATCACCCAACTCCACCGGGCTGCAGCAGACAACTGTTTTCAGAAAAACTAGTTCTGATGAATTGAAAACAGTTATTAATCATTTTTGTGATTTGTAACTTTGTTGGAAGGTGCTGACAAACAATGCTGTCCTGATTATAGAGGCACCGGATCAAAAAAACATGGAGACAGTGTGGGACGTTTTGGAGAGAGCTGATAAACAACCGATTTTATCATTTATTTTGGAGGACTCGGCTAAATTTGATCTTTCAGCAGCAGCTGATTCCATGATCAAAGGCCAGAAGTCTGTTCTATCAGATCCATTCATCTTCTGATGCTGGAATTCACACACCACTTTAAACACTGTAAATGAATCACCAGCAAAAAATGAACAAAAAAAAAAAAAGTGTCCTCAGTCATCTGCTTTTTCCCTTAACATAATCCTTGCAGGCTGCCATCTCTAGCTTTAACATGGTTCTCACGCCACACAGGGACCTCTCTGGGGTTTTCCCCGTCTCCCCGACACAGGGCACTGTCTCCCGCTCCTCTTCCCTCCATCACTGTATCCCTTCATGCGCAGAGATCATCTCCGGGGGTCTGCTTAGCTTTAATTCATTCAGACCTGTGGTCCCGAGGGCCGACTGGGAGGTAATATGAGCTGTTATGAAGTAAGCCATCACTCATTCACCTCTTCTTCTTCACTTTCTCGTCTCCCTTTGTCTGCTCTGTCATTCTCCTCTGGATAAATGTATCTATTGCTGTCCTGTTCTGTGTTTTTCACCCTCCTCTTCTCTCCCAGTGCCCCAGTACTTCAGCCTCTGTCTCTATCTATACCAGCACATCAAAACAAACGATAACTCAAGATGGACCATCACAGCCTCCCACCAGTTCCCATAAAAGACACAGCCAATAGAGAAAAAAGAAGAGGATGGGGGACAGGGAGGGAGTGGGAAGTTTGGGAGGGAACAAATCGGCAGATAACACTGACATAATGAGAGGAAATTAGAGAGATAGCAGGAGAGCAAATACAGGAGGTGGACAGGGAGCGGAAGCAATGACAGGCAAAAAAAAAAAAAAACAGCTGAGGTGAGAGGCGAGGCAAGGAATGTGCTGCAGAGATGTGTAAAAATGGGAAGATGAAGCACATCAAATGGAGGAGAGGAGAAGGGAGGTGAGAGGGAAAAAAGAGTAATGGAAGTGAGTGACTCAGGGGGGAATTGATTAGTGGACTGGAGCTGAGGAGAAATTCCTGCACAGGCAGGGAACTTCAGAGAGGAAGGAGGGAGCGCTGAATGAAAGAAAAAAAAAGATCGAGCGTGGTCAGGGGAAAAGCAAGAAAGTGAGATGAAAGAGTAAAGTGAGGAAGGGTTGGAGGAAGGGGAGGATGAGAATATTGGCAGACAGTAATTTGAGGCTGGTCATAGGGGACTAAGAGAAAGGGACAAGGGGTGGAGGGTGTGTGCTGCAAAAATAAGCATGAACACATACACATACACAGAGTAGACTATGCTTTTCTCTCATAATAAAAACAGAGTGATCCAAGGCAGAGCTGCCCTCAGACAAAGCACAGCCTCTCCCCACCAGTCAACCAGGAAGTGCGTCCAGGCACAGGATACAACAACAGCCAAGACTGTGCAACACTGGCTCTCAGCATCGTACTGCATGCATTTGATAACAGCAGCTGCAGCTCTCAGTCGAGAGGAAATAATTCTGCCGCTATGGTATATTTCCAAGTGAAACCATTCAAAAGTGACTCAGTCTATAGACAGCTGTGCGCAGCCGAGGGTTCAGGAAAAATTACCTGTCTGCATAAGCTGTGATGCAGATAAAGATAATAGGGAGGAAAGAAAGCAGCCACCACTGACCATTAGAAACTCAAACTTTAGCTACAGAAACAAGAGACAGGAACAGCTTCACCACTCACTGAAGGAAGAAAATGCCAAAAGTAGATTTTTGTCTTCTGTGGCGACAGGTCTGTCTTTTCTCTTGCGTTGGACTACTGGATACAGCACTGAGTACAAAGCGCCGGTGTTAAAAGAGTACACAAGGGATTTAATAATATATTTCAATGGAGTTGCAGGAGAGAGAGGAACGAAAACAATGGACATGAGCATTGCTATTATATCACGTCTGCCTGTATTGTCATCTGTATGTGCAAATTAGGTAGATAGAGATGGTGGACAACAAACAGGGAGCATCCCAGTTCAAGGGAAGCCATGCTGATGTAATGTATGGGCTGAATTCCATACATACATGAGCCATTCCTTTGCCAAGGAAGCAGGTCAGCATTTTTCTGTTTTTGCATGAGACAGCAGGAAGAGGAAGGATTAGGTGACCTTCATGATTTGTTGGGATGTTTTATTTTCTAAAGAATGTGGCCAAACTGCACAGGTTGCATTTACACCTAACCAATGACAATCTGAGCCAGACCACTTCCAAACATGGTCTGACCAATCTAATAATTTTCCCACAAATATAAAACGTCCATATATTTCTAGTTATAGACCTCAGTGTACGTCGAGCTCCAAACGCTGGATACACATAAGGCAACCCGATAGCATCTTTTTAGCCATGCTAGATAGTACAGATTGAGGATGAATTCTACCACTGCGCTGATTGTCTCATTTTTTCTTCTAACACCACCATGAGCTTGACAAATTTGGTTTTTAATGAAACCAACCATGCTTCATGGCAATGGATGGATTTCCATGAACTCTGGTACAGATATCACACATGTGGAATCCTAATGACTTTCGCGATCAGCTTTTCTGAATCAAATAACATTCCCATTCAGCTGTAGGCTACTCTGTGTTAGGTGTCAATTATTAAATGTTAGGTGAACATGGGAAACATTATATTTGCTAAGCATCAGCAAAATCACACCGTCAGTGCCAGCATGTTAGCATACTGACATTAGTATTAAGCACTGCTGTGCCTCAGTGCAGCCTTCCAGAGCCACTTGGTGTAGCATGTTATTAGACCCTCCTTGTGTGGATAACACCTGCAGTTCAAACCCTACGTCCCAGCTTGCAACGCAGGCTTCCCCAAGCCCGAGTTGTGATACTACGTGAAAAGCTCCTCCAGAGCCACAAAAGATATAAAACTGTTTAATGTTCTCATCACATGACTGTGACATGTGACAGAGTCCCTTTAATGCAGTTTCTAAATTCTAGAAAACAAATTTTAAATTAATTATATGCAATCAAACTACACCCCATGGTCAATGCAAATGTATCCACAGACAAAACCAGCACACATTTAATAGATCTTAGTACAGTGTAAGGCTGAGTTATGCAACAACCTGCAGAAACCCCATAAAAGTCTTCAATTCCCAACCTCAGCAAGTCATTATCCTGTGCAGGGATGTGACTTTAGTGGCTGTTTCTATCAGATTATGAAGCAATGGCCAATGCCACAACGGGAGTCTCATGCTAGCAGAGAGGCGAGGAATGTTAAACGAGTCAGTCCAGGCCATGAATGAAGCTGAAATGAGGCTGATTAGATCCCCTCTGCTTTGTTCTGCCCTCCAGCCAAGGAAACACCAAAATGACTTGTTATTCTTGCGCCACAGCCAGAAACCGCTCAATGTCTCTTATTTTGGGCTATGATCTTTCTTTCCCAACTTTCACATATCACAGCAGGGTCTCAGATTGGTTTGAAATGTGTGTGTCAAAGCACCGTACAGACACACATGGACTCAAATGCACACAAAGGAAAACATGATCGTAGACATACACACTCTCACTTTATCAGAGGAATGTGCTGTGCTTAAAGGAATTTCCTGATATCAGGGTATGATTCGATCAGGTTTTGTGTGTGTGTGTGTGTTCATGAGCGTGTACATCTGTAAAGTGGCCCTAGGAGAAGAGAAAAGAGAGAAAGAACACAAAGAAGAAGAGGAAGAAAAGGAAGAAGAGGCCTATGCAGGGAAAGAGACTGGCAGAGAGCTCGTTTAAAGCGAGCAAGCAGGTTTTACAAGCAGCTGAGGAATGTAGACATGAATCGGCTTTTATTGTTTTACAAAGAGCAGCGGTGGGCTACCAGCAGTAACTATCTCTATCTCATTATGTTTAAAGCTTTCTGCTCTCTCTTACCTTTATTTCTGCTTTCCTCCAAAAGCTATCTCAATCTCTATTGTCCTCTCATCCAACTTTCCGCTTTTGTTCCCATGTCCTTCCACAACCCTGCCTCCTGCAAAATACAGTTACTAATTTGCTTTGGCAAATACATTTAGGAGGGAACCTACACTAACTGCTGCCTAGGTTATGTTGGCAGCGTCTTTCCCAGTGAAGGAAGTATGGCATTCTTGTACTTAAGAGAAGTCACAGGGGGTCAGTGTGGATGATTGGGCGTACAAAGCACAGGAACTGGACACAAGAGAGTAGGGTTCACATCCTGTGTCCCGAGCGATGTAAGGTAACACTAAAAACACTTAGTTAAGGTTAGGCAAACATCATGGTTTTGGTTAAATATAGAAAATAATCAGCTGCTCTGCCTGGTGCTTCAAATCAGTGAAGAGTTTCTCAGAGTTAATCCAAAAATCAGGGTTTCACTTGCCAGCATATTGATATACTACTGGAATTTCCTGAGCAATATCTAATCAATGTCAGCATCAACTACTACTATACTGCTGTACAGAGTTTTCAATGTTGCTGGAAGACAAAATGTCAAAAGTTTCTGCTTAAGAATCTCATTGCAAACTCATACGGAAAGAAATAAAAAAAAAATGTCAGTATGAGTTCATCTAATGTGGAAGACAGTGTTTGATCACAAGGTCAGTCTTACTGTGTCTGATGACACTGCTGACTTTGAGGCTGAAACCGATGATTCATCAGTCAAAAGAAAATTAATCAGCAACTAATTGATCAATTATTTTAAGAATTTTTAAAGCAAAAAAAGACAAATATTCTCTGGTTGCAGCTTCTCAAATGATAATAAAATGAATAATAGTACAATAGATCTTTTGGAACAAGGAATCTGAATTGAATCTGAATTGAGTCTGAATAGGTCAGGAGCTTATTTCTGACAGAATGGCTCAAGGCGTGTTTCCTGGCCCCATGGATGTATTAAGAAAAGCTGCATTTTAAGATGGCAGCCCATTTATGAAAAATCGACCTTAAAAAAGATTTTCAGGTTTCCAGATTCTGGGGGGCAAATGCACCAGAATCCCTCTCTGATCAAGGCAGCTGAGCTGGTGCCTGTTAGAGACTTCCTCTGGCAGAGCTGGCTGATTTTCTGTCAGTTCCCTGCAGATAGAAAACGCCATGGAAACAACTGATGTGGATCTTAAAGATTTTTTTTATAATTGTATTGAACCTAATGGATCAATTCAATTCAATTTTATTTATATAGCACCAAATTGTAACATGCATTATCTCAAGGCGCTTCAAAGACTGAGGTTGAGAGAGAGAGAGAGAGAGAGAGAGAGAGAGAGAGAGAGAGAGAGAGAGAGAGAGAGAGAGAGAAACCAAAGGTTATTAAATTCTGATAATACAGCTGTTCCTTTTGTAATGACTGTGCATGGAGAAAAGTCTTTCTGGGGCAGTGTGCGTCATGGTTTCCCCCCGCTGCAAGATTCACGGGTCATTTTGAAAGGAACTCATTATTAAAACAAACATGCCAGAACCACCAGTAATTATCAGGGTCGCCAAACCAGCCAGGACTCACATTGTAAGGATTTTAAGTTTAAAATATATAAATATATAATCTGTTCTCAGCGTTTAGCTTGATGCCTGAAGATTTATATAAAGCAGGTGAATATCGGCCTTTTTAATGTCTGCAAATACGCAAATAAATAAACAGCATTTAGGTGAGTTCAACTCAAATATGTGCAGGTTTATTTATTTTTATATTACATTCTAAAGTGCCTCTGAGTAACTCCATATGTTCACATAGTCCATAGCATGATATATATGTTTCCCTCCACTGGTGCATGTGCATAGCATGTATGCATGTGTGTGTGAGTGTGTTTGTGTATAGGAAAGTGTGATGGATGACCATGTCTCAGCAGTAGCGCTGAGCGCTGAGCTGGGGCGAGTGTGTTAGGGGTCGACCAAGGCTGTCTGCTAGGGAGACACACTCTCTCTTTCCCAACACATATAGTAGCATGTCAGCTGTGATAAAGCGAGGCTACACAGTGCAGAGTTCCCTCAGGTATACTTAGCAAGGCAAACCTGCTTCACAGACACACTCCGTCATTACGCGAGGGAGGAAGGGTGTAAAGACAAGGCGGACAATATGACACACACTCCCCTGTATACACCCACTGGGCAGCGCACACACCATACATTACACTCCCTTGAACACAGACACACACATACGTGCATAGAGAGGCAGAAGAACCTAATTCACGACATAGCTACTCATCCATATAGAACAGTCCCGGGACGGGACGGCAGGGTTGTGCCAGGGTTTTGGTGGCAGTAAATGATGGTGTCCCCTCACGCAAGCAATCCATCACACACACGCACACACACACATTGTCAAGCTAGATATTACAGAACTTTAAGCTGGACCAATGTCTCAATTTTCTTACACAGAAAAAGACACATATACTGTATATATTTCCATAAAATCATATAAAACAACTAAATGTGAACGTTCTTCTCCATAATCTGTCTCTTAAAGTGGGTGAAAATGTGTTTTGATCATAATACCAATATCTTCTTTATTAACTCTAGAACCTATAACACACTGTGCCTACTACACAGCATTTCAGAGGGAAAAACCGTAGTTTTTGTTCAAGTACATTTATAGTTACTGGTTACTTTGCAGATTCAAATTTTACATTTAAATTATATAATCAGCTGTTAAAGCACGATGATTTCAAGATTAACATGTCGAAATATAACATATATGTATTATAACACTCTTGATACTTTAAATACCTTTTGCTTCTGCATTTTCCACAAATTAAAATTTAATTTGAGGTGCTTTTTAAGTCCCAATCGTTCACCTCCAACTATCTGCATGGCTACATACCCCTGGAGACACATGAGACAGTATGTTTTATTTGTAATTTAGCTGAACCAATCCTTTAACCAAAGCAGGCAAATTGCTGGGCTTCCTGTTATATAAGAATACTGTGCAACAGTTACAGCACATCCGGAGCAGCAGTCAGGCTGTGCTCCCCTGAAAGACTAATTCGTTAAAATCAATATGTAGCTATCCATTTAACACAAATCCTCCTATTCATTGAACACAAAGCTCTTCCCATCCATCTCTACATCTCCTTCTCTTTGTCTTTCTCTCATGAACCATCATTTACGCCAAAACAGATGCTGCCGCGTCTGTCACTGCTGTGATGCTATGTGTGTGTGTCAGCGTCTGTGTGTGTGTGTGCGCGCCTGTGGGAGGCGGAAGGAAGCGGCGCAAATAATAAGCATAATCACTAATAAAGGAACAAAAGAAGAGAATCCCTCACACACACGCACAGAGCAATCCCACCATACATGTACTCAATCATTCCTACACTCGCATGACAATCATGCATATTTCATGAAACAAGTGCTCCACACACCACCCACCCACACACATGCTCTAATATTCTTCAACCTCATCGACAGAGATGTTGCTGACTCAGGCCTCTGAGGTGGTTAAAGGTCTTTAGTGTTGCTGAATGGGCTCCTGTAGGACACACACAATCATACATACACACACACACACACTCAGATGCAAACCAAACAGCATCACCTGATGGCACAGATGAATGTACACTTTCCATACCTGCCATACAGTCCATGTTCGCACTTGTGTAAGACAAGACAACCAGGAGGCTTTGATCAAAAGCTCAACGAAGGCTAGCTAGCTGTGTGCGCGTGTGCACGTTTCACTGTGTGCATAAGGTTGTGTGCACACGTGCTTGCGTGGGTGCGTGCACGTGTTCGTGTGATGGGCAAAGGCCTTTCATGTTGTTCAGCTGTCTGCTGTGAAAGTAAAATTAGTATGAAAATCATTATTATTTATTCATCTATGTTCTGTGCTTCGAGGAGCAGAGCAGATGAGGATGTTAAAGTTAAACTCGACGTTCTTTGTTTTCATCCCAAAGTCTCTGTCTTTGCATTTTCTGGACCTGAGGTCTGCGTATGAACAGCTCATGGCTTCTTGCCAATTGGTTGAAATCGAGTTATTTTGAGTGGAGCTGGGTAGAGAGCCAATCATATTCCTCAGTTTTGTTTCCAAGATAAATATAAATTGCAAAATTTGCCCCCCCTCCCCCCCACTGGCTACACTCTTCTCCCTGACTTTGGTAATGAGGTTTGTTTGTCTCCTATATTGTAAACTATATATTTTAATCCTCACCCTAGGCTGAGAAATTCAATGGTGCAAACACACACAGTACAACTTAGAGAATCTAAGACTCACTTTAAAAGTCAATAAAAATTCAAAAAATGATTTTTTTGGTTACATACAGTGTGATTTTGTCTGTGTTTTTATCGAGTGAATGAGTGTGTGAGTGCTGTAAGATCATCTCACAGCAGGTCAAACCTCGCTGCTCCCACACACAGAAAACAAACAAAAGCAGGTATTTCTTCACTTCATCAATTCGTCCGTTTCGTGTCCCCAGCCTCTACCTTTCCTTTGTTCTTTCCTTCTGTCTTTTTGTCAGATTCTTTCGGTCACTCTGACAATATCAAATGCTAAAAATTATCACAAAAATATTTTGTTTGGGGTCAGTTATCATTATGAAAACATCCTTTTTTTGTATGTAAAGTCACCTACAAATAATCTGCTTTCTAAAATGGCCTGATATCTAACCCTAACATACTCTGCTCAAGGTCAGTTTAGTCAGTATCTCCTTACAGCCTACAGATGATTGATTTCATGTCAAGGTTTCTTCTTTGGTGAATGTCTTTAGTAGCCGTCTGTCACACCTGTGTCCATCTCTTACAGATTATATTGACAACATAAACAAGTATAAGCTAAGTAGTCAAACATTCTTCCTCATTATACTTATAATATCAGAACTAACTATAGTATCTCTACACTTAAACATAATAAAGACTGTAATCCTTTATTTTCCATGTCCTCTACATCATCAGCTGTTGTGGATGCTGATTTTTCCCCTTCCATGCAGCTTCAGCCTTAGTGTTTTAGCAGAATATCATGCATGTAGTCATTAAGTGCACATTTAATTAGCTAACTAGTTACAGCTGACAAATTCAGCTGGCAAAACTGACAGTCAGCACCAGAGACCAGAGTTTGCATCCAGAGTCCCGTTTGTGGTTTAGGCAACAAAAGCACTTTGGTTAAGGTTGGAGGAGGATCATGGTTTTGATTAAATGTAAATAAACACGCTGTGTCTGAAGTCACTGTGAAGTTTTTCTGTATTAAACCAGATCACGATCTTTCTCTAACCTTAACCACGTCCTGTGAGAGTCTGAACATAATAAAAAAAGTGGTGTTGTGCTGCAACACTGAGAACAGTTTACTGACACATTCATTATCAAATATTACATAGAAAGACTCGCCAGATTCATAAATGAACAATATTACTTCATTAATTTAATAGTACTTTAACGTAACCTGGTCGCAATTATCCCTCAAAACATATGCCGCAAATTAGATTAAATTTAAATTAATTAAAAATAATTTCTCGGAAACAGGTGCAGCAACAGTAGCTGAGGGAGGCAGGGTTTTGTGAAATGTCAGTGAAGTCTAGTATTGATTTTGGATTAAACACGAGTTGAAAACCCTGGATCGGATTGCGTTTTTGTGTCAGATGTGCATTTATAAAACCACACGTGAATCCTCCTCTCTATATTATCATCTCTTACATTCCACCAAACTGCTTATATTCTGTTTTATTGCTTACTTCATCTCCTGCTTTGTAACTGTATTATTTGTCTGCTGTTTCCATGCTGTAAAATTAATTGTGTTGCTGCCAGCAACCAAATCTCCCCAAAGGGAACAACTAAGTTTCATCTTAATCTTATCTCTTATGACTCAGCTCACTTCAGTTCATTTTAGCTTCTCTGTGCCAAACCTTGTTTCCCACATCTCTTTCTTGTCGGGGTTTCCCTCTTTTCCTAAAAGCTTTTCACTCTCTTAAATTGCACTCTCTCATTTCCCCTCCCTGCTCCTCGTCACTCCACCCCTGCCTCCCTGCGTGGCGGTGTGCTGCGCCCACAAAACCCTGACAGATAGCTTCACACACTCCGCCAAGTTGCGAGACCACTCTGCATGCACTCTGGTGAATTTCACACACGCATACTGTATATTTCAATGTGCTGGCAGGCTGCAGGGAGAAAGCTGGTGTTAGGTGGGTGGATGGATGAGAAGATCTGAGACGGCAAGAAAAAAGAAAGAGTAGAAGACAGGTAAGGAGATGGGGAGAACAAAGCTAAATGAGGGGAAGGTAGTACGGCACGAACTTGAGAAAAGAAAATGAGATGGCAGAACAGAAAAAGGAGAAGGAGAGGGAATTGTGGAGGTGATGGGAGTGCTTAGAAAGCATCAGAGAAAGAAAGAGAAAGATACCTGTCCTTTCTATACCCAACCGCACCCACCCCGAGGCTCGTTCAGAGAAAAAGACAGCTAATAAACACCCACAGCAGTTAAACACCTCAGCCCTCCGAGGCTAAACAATGGCTGCATCCTCTGCATAGGAAAGCAGCCAGTCAGAAACAAAAGACAAAAGAAAAACCAGTAAGAAGAGGAAGAAGGAAAAAAAAACATTAGAAGAAGCTCCCAGTATATAAAAAAAAACTCACATCACCATAGCAACCCCGACTGAGGAGGGAGGGTAGCATAGCAGAAAGATGGAAAAAGCTACAGAGAAAGAGGAGAGAGAGAGAGAGAAAGAGAGGAAAACAGAAGCACCCGGAAAGAAGGGATTGATAGAGGATCAAATATTGAAAGACTGATGAATGAAGGAAAACCAAGGCTTGTCAGCTAAGGTAAAAAAAAGGCTGGGTGGTTGGTAGAGGGTGAAGCTGAAGCTAAAAGGTGCCAAATTCAACAGAGCACCGGTTATTTATAACCATCTATGAGTCTAAAATGTGTTTTTATTCTTCACAGTCACAATAAAGTAAGGTTAATAAGTGGTCAAAAGGTGGTTTCAAAATAAAGGTCTTTGGTAACCTGTATTAGAGCAGTTTATCATGTCATGACAATTAAAGTGTGAACAGAACACAAGTGGCTGTATTACAGAGTTCATTTATGTGAGCGTGGTAATGATAATAAACCAAAAGATCATCATGTTAAAGGGGAACTGCACTGATTTTACACATAAAAGGCTGTTTACAGGTGCTGCTCTCTCTTGGGTCAGTGTGTGGTGGGTCTGAATTCTACAAGTTTGAAAATGAAGAAAAATCCAAGGGTGTGGAGTTGGAAAGAAGTGAGATTACAGGCCTCATTGCTTGAGGCTAACAACTCAAGGCTACCACTTTTGAAGCATAACACACCCAAATCTCCAACTGTCAGCTGTCAAGTTGTTCTGTCGCTAATGTCGACAAGAAAAAAGAATGTGTGCATAAAAAATACAACATCTCTGGTTCTGCTGCATCATTTAAAAAAGAGCATTATAGGAGTGTAATGCTAAAAAGTCAATTTTGTGAGATTTGTGAGAAATATCCAATGTAGAAATTTAGGTATTACATCTTTCTAATACTATATGCATGGGAAACTAGTGTGCACTGATGTTTACCACTGTTAACTATTTATTTTAGCATGTCAGCAAACAAAATTTGTTCATTAGCATAAAGCACGGAGTACAGCTGATGCTCAAGGGAGTGTAATTAAATTTGAAGGTCATGAACAGAACTACTGAACAAACTGAAATGTTGACATGTTGGTTCGAGATGAAAAATCAGAGGATCAGAGACGCAAATGTCTGCACTGCATGGTGATCCATTCAGAGTAATTAGGATTCATCCTATAGGGACCGTATAAATGTCCATGCCCTATTCCTATTCAACCTCATGGTAAAACTAAAATTACAGATCGTCAAAGTCAGTAGGAGTCATCCTATGTGGACCGTGAATGTCCGTACAAATGGCAATCCATCCAATAGTTAGAAGTAAGTGGTGGACTGACCATAGCCTACTGCTAGCATGGCTATTCTGCTTTAAAAAGCACCACCAAATGTATCTACCTTTCACCCATCATGAGAAAACCAAACACCTCCCTTCGTCTCTGCTCATCTTCCCTTCATCCTGTCTTAGCTTCCAGCACTTCTTCGTCTTGCAATCTCTAACCTCTGCCTTTTCTCTTTCCCTCCACTTTCATCTTCTCTCCATTCCATTTCTTCCCTGGTGGTCATACTGTACCTCCCCCCTTTTCTTGCCCTTTTTTTCCCTCTCCTTCTCCTTGGGGTAAAGATGTACTGAATAATTCAGAACAGGGCCTGATTTATAAGAGCGCTTGTAGTGCCCAGACGTCTCAGTCTCGCTCATCAGTCTGGCAGCTCATTATGGCCAAAGAACGGCACAGCGGCCTAATCTCCAACGACACGTCGCTGTTCCCAAACTGGTGTACAACATCAGCAGTGTGTTACAAACGCACTCGTACGAGCAGTTGTGGCTCGGCAGCAAATGACAGGCCGTGATCTGACTCTTTGCATGTTATCGCAGTCAAACAGCCAGGCACAGTCCGTCTCGGGGGAAATAAATATCGCTCTATTGTCATGTAAAAATATCCTAACTCCAGGTTTAGTGATTTAAGTGTCGATTGAAGAATTTCATGGTCTTGTGTAGGTACCCATTTCATCTCCCCCATCCACATTTTACCAGCTGCTTTGTGGATCAGAATGAGCAATGAGTTCAAATCACAAGTCCACTTCTTCTGAAACCCAAAATAGACATGTATTAAAAGACTGCCGTTTCATAGATCTTTGCCCTAGGGAACCCTCATATGAGAAAATTTGTGTTGCTGAATTGTAAGTGTCTGCGCTGTACGTGAGGAGATAATAGTGGTGGGAGGAAAACTTATGATTACAATAGCCATTCTTAAGCATTCATTAAAGTGGGATCATTTGGAATTAATTGAAGTAAAGAGAAATTGAACAATTACTCATTGTACTGGGCTTCCCCTCAAGGACCCCTGAGAATCCCAGGACTCTGGGACTAACAAAAGCACTGCCAACCCTGACAACAAACAGCAGGTAGGATTCAATATACTGTAAGTGAGGTTCTGTCCACAGTTAAAAATCCACCAACAATCACATAATAATTTGATTCATCAGCATGTTTTTTACTGTCACATCTGTTAAAAACTGCTAGTAACAACTATGCTCATCCAGACTCATCGTTTGCAGTTCTACCAACCTGGAACAGAAATGGATCCAGCTCTCAGAACCCCCCAAGCATAAAAACTCCAGCTACATGACCTTTGAACTGTTATAGCATTCCCCAGCTGTTAAGCCCTGCAGGTGCTCTGCGTGTTGTGGGGTAAAAGCTGTGTGTGTGTGTGTGTGTGTGTGTGTCTATGTTGGCAGGTCACTGACCTAAGGTCAAAGTATCATGTTCAGTCTAGGGAGGACAGGCAGCCAGGATCAAGTGTCAGGTGTCAAATATGATACTTCCAGGGATAACAGACTCCCTTTACTCTCAAGGGATGATATGTAATGAGTCCTTTTAGACGTGCTTTAATAGTAGAACTGCCAGACGTCCATAACAACTAAGTCCTAAGCTGTCATTTCGATTCTATAATCTCTCATGATAAATACCCAGCTGAGATATAAATGCATTTTTTGTGTTAGGACATCTCAAAAGTATATTTATCAATATTTATATCATTGCATATAGGCTCGTAAACTGTGTTGTGTGTTTGATTCTGACTGCAGCTTCTCTGACCCTGGCACTGCCTCTGTTTTGGTGTCCCCTGCTGTGGTTGTTTCTGCTGCTGACTGGGACCTTGTGCCAACTGCCACAGTGCCCTTTAGATTAGAAAATAGAATAGAGCAAAATTCCTATGGTGGAAAGAGGTTAAAATGATCCTATTTTCACTGGCTTTTGTGTAATATATATAATAACCACTTTACCATTTTTATTAAACAGAGTTATTGCACATTTAAATTTCAAAACAGTAAAAGTAATCCTTATGGGGTTCAAATGGTCACACAAATCCTGACTATCTGTGGATGGTCAGTATTATTATTAGCTTTGCTAATACAGACAAGTTGTTAACATGATCCCAGGAAGTCCACAGCATGAAGGTACAGTAGAAAGCAGGACGATAAACTCTCCAATACTCCCCTAATAGAGAAATGACCAATGAGCTGCTCCACTGAACCACACCAGCCCATCAGAAATGACCTGCAGGGCCTTGAGGGAACAACATAAATATCAGATTTATATAAACTATTCTCTGTTCATCTCCACTCTCTGTTCCCTCAGCACAGTCCATCTTTTCTCGCTTCCTCACTTAAATTATTTTCCTTAAGTGTCAAAATCTGACAAAAACATTATTTTTTTTCACCAGCGGGACTGAAAACGAAAAAAAAAAATGGCTGAGCAGCTGATGTTTCCTGCATGGCTGACTTTGTCAATCTCTCTCAATCTCCGTCAGAAGTTTCAATCAAAGCAATTCAAATCCAGCCGCGGTAGCTGAAACAACAGATGAGCAAAGATTGAGGTGGAGGATAAAGTAATGAGAGCGTGATAGATAAAAATACCCAGAGAAATGGGTAGAAACAAAAGCCATATATCTGAGGGACAGGTGTGCACTATGGAAGGAAACAGCTGCAGTTTGCTTTAAGAGGTCTTTGCTATGATAGAGGAAATGGAGCTTTGGAGTAGTTCAGTATGAAAGAGATTTTAAGTCTCATTGCCCGTTGCTCAACACCACATTTTGCCTCCTACTTTTACTGCTAGTAGCCTCTGCAGCCTTCTCCTGCATTAGCATGAGGAATGCAGACTCAGCATGTTCATTCACTGCATGCATGTTCATTTATCTGACCTCATGTTCATGGAACAGTTGTGTATCACAGATTCAGCTATCTGGAAATTTGCCAGTGACACGTCTGTGTAAATTTATTCTGGAGAGTCACGGAAGCGGAGCCACTCTGTCAGGTAAAAATACGTAACACTGCTACAAAAAAGTAGTTGACAAGTGTCCTGGATTAAGCTGCAAAAGACAGACGGAAACAACATGTTTACCCAGACATGCTCATTTAACAAAGCCAAACAGAAAAACTTTGAATGAGCTTATCAAGCTGAAATGTTTGACAGAAAGTAAATGAGGCCCACGACAAATGTGAATATAAGGGAAATCTAACAATATGACATGAGACTGTGATTTGCCACACCATTTCAACCCTGTCTACAACAAATTGCTGTGTTCTTGTAGTGTAACTGTAACCATCCCGTAGCTGCTGAGTGCATACTGTATTGAAATAGTAGATATTATAGGATATAATATTTTGCAGATACTGTATGTTCAATTAGAAGATTTAGCAACTTCATAGATGTCTTAATTAAAAATGTTTCCTCATTATATTCATAAAACATTTAACTGAGGCAGCATTCACACATACTGTTGCGAATCAGCAGTAAATAAATTTCTAGGGGACACTGTTGATCATTGAACTATCAGTGCAATTATATGCACTTTAACGTGGTTATATAAAAATCAGAGGATGCACTTACATGCACCGTAGCAACCTGTTTACTGTAAATCTGTGTATACATGCAGCAGACCAATAACCCCAACCCCCGACCTCATTTTGGAAGCATAGCTAAATTATTTTAGCCATTCTAGAAAAAAAGAGGGCTTTGAGTGTGTGTGTGTGTGTGTGTGTCAGAGCAGACTGACGACATGGTGAGAGGAGGACAGGAAGACAGGGCAGGACAAGTGTGTGAATTTAATAGTCACACATTTAGCAGTGGAAAACAAATTATTTAGGTTTCTACATGCAACTTTATGTTAATCCGATTTTGGATGGAGTTATCTTAAAAGCAAGATTCACCTACTCTGCATTTATCCTCGTAAAACATTGATTGGAAACCTGGTTACGTGCATATATGTCCAAGAAACTGGCAGAGATATCAGGTTTCTTTAATCTCCTAATCTGATTACAGTAACCAGGCTTCTCATTTACATGGTATTTTAAAAAAAAATTAGCTTAATGAAGAAAAGCAACTGTAATCCACTTACTTATGTAAACACACTGTGTCTGTGTAGTTTGTATTAGGTCATTACAGTCAACAGTGTAAATCAATATGCAGGACTGCTTCATGCCAATATTTAATGGATTTTTGCTTCAGTCGGATGAAGCATTTAATTCTGTCTAAAACCAGACATTACCAGTTATTTCATCTCTAAACACATTCTCATTTGAATTTCTAGTAAATTCAGTATCACAATGTAAATCAGTAAAGTAATATCAAATTACCTGTACCATAATAGAGGATTTTATCTACTGTATATTGATTATCACCAATTCACGACACAACCTTTGATAATAATCAATGACTTCATCCAAAGTATGGTCTCAGATGTTACTCTACATGCATAACTACACATTATAAAGATCTAACACACTCACATGAGATAATGAGCAGGACAAGCGATACAGTTTAGATACAGAAAGAGGAGAACAAGAGCAGAGAAGGATAAAAGCAAACAGCCAGAGCTCCCCTGTGAGCCACAGGGCGCACAGTTATATTTATGAATTTAATTTGTGTTTTTCTTAAAGAGGCACTTGGCGGCCTGCCTCGACACAGAGGGGAGTTAGGACCCAGAGGAGGACAGCCAGGGAGCACCTTAAATTAGAAGCAGACTTCTTTCTCTCTCTCGTTTTCCCTCTCTCTGTGTCTCTCTCTCTCTTTCTCAAAAGACAAAGAGACGAGGAGGAAGCAAAGGGAGCGGGAAGAAGAGAGAGACGGAGGAGTCTGGAACTGGTTTTGTAGCCACATCTTGTAGGAAATCCTGAACAGAGAATGTTAACGAGGGACACCGACACCACGAGCGCAGAGGCTCCCTTCCTGCACACTGCGTGTACGTGTGTGTGTGTGCGTGTGTGTTTGTGCATCAGAAAATATAATCATATAATGAACACCCTAAGCTAGACTACATGAAACTCACAATGGAAAAGCAGGGGCATACTGTACACGCACAAACACACAACTATATGGCACTACTGGCAACTACGCAATGCACAAACACGGGTAAGCACACACTCTCACAGGGTAACAAACATATAGTACTAGCTTGTTTCATGTCACTAACAAACACACATACTTATATTTTTTTACCTTTGTGAGGACACTCATTGATATAATGCATTTCCCAGCCCCTAACTCTAACCTTCACCATCACAACTAAATGCCTAACCCCAACCTTAACCCTAACTTAAACCCAATCTTGACCTGAACCCTAAAACCAGGTCTTAATACTCAACCAGGCCTATGAACATGCGTCAGAAAATGAGGACCGGCCAAAATGTCCTCACTTTCCCAAAATGTCCTCACTGCGTAAGATCTATGACTCAGACTGGTCCTCACAAAGACAGAAGTTCAATTACACACACACACACACACCTCTCCAGGGATCAGACAGGGTTTCCCTCTCAGTCTACATCTGCAAACTGTGTGTAGTTACCCAGGGATGATTGCAAAACTCACACACAAACAAGCATTCACACACACACACACACACATACACGCAGCAGAGCAGCGAGACCTCCCCATGTGCTTGTATATCGGGCCAAGCTATGCTGTGTTAGCCTATGGTAATATGATGACTAATAAAGACCAGATCTTACAGGATGGTACGCAACAGTGTGCACACTTGTTATAAACACACACACACACAACAGGGAGAGTGGAAATGAGGGAACTGGGAGGATGATATAGAAGTGACTAAGAGAAAATATTAATCAAGACAAAAAGCAGATCTCGCTCTCTTTCTCATCCTGCATGTGGGATGGCCTGCACCCTTGGGTGGAGCACATGCATTTTTCTCCCAGAAATGATATTGTCACATTTATGAATGCGTGGGAGCTTCAGAAAGCAATATGTGTGATGGGGGAAGAGGGTTGAACCGTTTGCATTTAGGTATCATTTGTATCTGTGTGGGATGCAGGCTTTGTAGATTTCTGGCACATTCTACTGAGCTGTTGTTGCCGTGTGAGTGTTTGTTCTTGCCGGTGGGCTTCAACATATATAGATATCTCTTTATTACTTTGTCCAAGTTCTTTCATTACTTCTCGCTTCACAGTTCAGTTACTGATGTAGAATGACTTCATCTGAAGCAATAACGCTAAGCAGTATTCACATAGTACAGTGTACGATAAATATGTTTTACGATATAACATTTATCACACGGTAAATAATCTATTTAGCATAAACTGAGATATTTATTTAGTTAAAACCACAAGACACATAGTAAGGAGTTGTTTAAAGTATTTTCTTCCACAGGTGACAGAGCTAAGATAACTGTATCTAAGTTAAAGATGTGACAAATATATCTGTGTGTGTACGGATTCTGACTTGTCATAGCAGTAAAAGCACAGGTGTCTATTTTTACAGTAAATACAGGTCAAATGAAAGAATATGTAATGTGAAAGAGGTCACTGGTGGTAATATTAGCATCTCTCTGCTCAGCGTTGGGCTTTGCTAAACTGGTGTAGCTTCACCGCACTCATCAACCACCTATCTAACCACGGCGGGCAGCTGTTTTCAGACCCAATCCTACATCTGCCCAGCAACAAATGGCAGGCAGACAAAGTCAGCAACTAGAGAGTAAAGGTAGTTAGGAAAGTAACAGCCAAATATTTGCCTTTGGAGTTGTCGGAGAGCAAAACAAAACAAAAAAGAGAGTTAACGACATTCATCAGGTGGCCAGAAACCCAGCTCCAAATGAATACACACACACACACACATACAATTTCTTATAACAACTTGACAAAATCATGGTTGAACTAGTTGCCTAGTAGCAGCAGTAGACCTGTTCACAGGACTGTACTGTGGAGTTTCACAGCACAAATTTTGACTCGTCATAGCAGTAAAAGCACAGGTGTCTATTTTTACAGTAAAAATAGGTCAAATGAAAGAATGTGTAATGTGAAAGAGGTCAGCGGTGGTAATCGCCGGTGGTACGTAGCAACCTGGTTACGGCGGCAGCATTTTGGTTCTCTTGTTCTGAAATGTACTGCTGGTTTAGCTTTGCCACACTCATCAGCCTTATATTCAGCCACAGCAGGAAGTTATATGAGTACTTGTACGTATATATGCAAAAATCTCATGTTAATCTTTTTAGATGACACAAAATAACTACAAATAATACTAAAAACTATTTACCTAAAATAATCTTTCCATTTTTCTCACATTCAAAAATGCAGCTCGTGTGAAGTTCACATAATAAGAGGATGAAATGCAGCTGCTGTTGAGCCCCTTCACAAGGATGGCTCTATCATCAGCACTGATCTGGGACATTTTTCTATTTGCCAGTCTAACAGATTATACCTGTTTCACCTGACCTTGTAACCGCCTTTAAATTTGGTAGGCTCCAGGCTCATGGGACTTGATCCCATTCCCTCATCAGCTGATCCCAGTGCAGGTGGAGCTCTTACAAGGATGCTGAGGCTTGGCACTTTCACAAAATGCTGTGATCTGATTCTGGAGCAGCCACTATCAAACAGTCACCCCTGGGACATTAAGCTCTAATGGCTGCGAAACTGTAAATGTCACAGTGATTTGGGCCAAGCGCCGAGGGGAGAGATTGTGTGTGTGTGTGTGTGTGTGTTTGCGTGTGTGTATGTGTGTGAGTCCGTTGTCATGTCACAGGCACTGCCTGAGCAAAACGGATCGCAGTGAAAGGGCACTGAAGTGAAGCAGAGTAATTACAGTATGACAAAAGTAAGTACATAGGCAACACACACACACACGCACACACACACACACACATATGCAAAGACTTTCCTATACATCAATTGCACACAAGCCAGCAGCACACAGCTCCATATAGCAAATATACATACACACACTTAACCTACATTTGTATCTACGCTATAACTTTGCATGCACGGCCTGTGGGTCACCCTGTAGTTATACGTAGAAGGATTACTGACCGCTCATTAAGCTCTGTTGTTGTCTAAGCTTTCCTTTCTCACACGGCACATACAGTTTACAGAAATAATGTAGTTATGTTTACTGTTTAATGGAAAAAATGGGTCCTTAATTCAGACAGACAGAGGTAGGCTTCTCTAGCCGTTGACCATCGATTTGACAGCTGAAACTGTCAGATTTTATCAGCTGTAGTTATACGCCATAACTTGGTTGAAAACCCTGTTAACATCTGCCTTTTTAATGTTTACAGTAAAAGGCTACCTACATTATATCGTGCTAAAAGACTGAGCCAAATGTTGCATGCCAAAATGCGGGCCAATAAAAAAAACAACATCCTCCCTGGTTGTGGAAGACGCTAAAATATTGAGCTAGTTGGGAATTGGTTCCTGGTGGTTGGCAGATGGCAGGTCACCGTAGAACCAAGGCAGCAGCCTGTGCGACCGTCAAATGCTGAGCTAGTCTAAATATTTATTATAGGTATGATATAGAAAAATGGAAGATCAGATACATATTTCATTCCAACTTAACTCTGCCTAGCTCACATACTCAAACTTGGACAAGCAAGACCGAGGTTTGCTCACACTTTTGCTCCTTTTATCGGCGTTGGAAAAAAGACACCACCCTCCAAACCCCACGCCTACTGAAATCCAAAGCTTGACAGGTGTTACGTGCCTGGTTACGGTTGCTATGCTATGACAGGTGAGCGGTCAAGTGCAGTGACCGAGCACTCGCTCGAGCTCACACATCACATATGCTCATCGATACACGGCACTGCTTTATAAACCAGAGCCTCCTGCCTTCTGTGGGCCATTTCTTAATTACACACACCACAGGGGGATCAGACACAACAGCCGTCCATAATGACTGAAAACACAAACACACGTGCTTATACGCACACATGTCCCCTCCGGTGGTCACCCCACTGTGCAGACATGACTGGTGAAGTTCACTGGCTTCCACTCAGCCTCTACTGTATCCATATTAAGTGGAACAAAGCAGGCTTACTGCACATGTTGTGCCAAACGACGCAGCGAGGCTTCAGGCACATTGTAGAATGGTGAACGCTAATTGAGTGAATGACGATCATGCAGTCTGCTATTGTATGATTATGCACTGCCATTTACATTAATGGGAGAGTTTTATTAAGGCTCTGGCCGTGGGTCGAGCCAAGCAGCGGACATATGGGAGCTGTAGATGAACAAGGCTACGGACAGGCCACACATGCACGGAGATTCAGACACACACACTCACACAGGGTCTCGTGCACAGCAGGGCTGAGAGGCCAACGGACATATCATGACTCTTATATAAGCTTCCCGCCCCCAGAGGTATTTATATCCCTCGTTTGTTATCTATAATAAGACATCTCTCTTTTTTTCCCCTCGCTCCTTCTCCAGACTCCCCGGTCCTGCTGCGGGAAAATCCTGATTAGTGTCCTGATGACTTGACAGAGAGCGATCGAGACAGAGACACAGAGACAGAGAGGGAGGAGGAGAGAGGTGGAGCGGGAGATTAAAAAAAAAAGTGCAGAAGGTGACAAGGAAGATGTATTTCTGTACGTGTCTGTGTGTGTCTGAATTATTGACAATGCTGGCAATTCCACAGTGGGCTGATTTGACAGTCCACTGATTTGGCGCTCTACTTGTTTGTCCCTTGAGAAGTGTGTGTGTAAATGTGTGTGTGTGTTGGTACTGAGATAAGGCCAGCGGTCAGGTCTGGTGTGTGTCAACGCCACCTGAGTCCCTGGCTAGTAACGCAGCCTAAAAAGGGTACTTCTGTCAGACATGGTATCCCCTGCTGTGCTGGTCACCAACTTATCAATCTGTCTGAGGAAAAAGATGGCTGGAGAGGGGGAGATGAACTTATCACAGGAACTATGAGCAGAGCGTGGAGGAGGAATGTGTAAAAAAAAAAAAAAGGAAAAGAAAGAGGAGAGGATGGAGGTTATAAAACCTATTCCCCTTGTTTTAGAAGCTTGTTGTGAAAAACAGAAAGAGGGACTGTGAATATATCTGGAAATAAGACATCATATAGTATCAGAAGACTAAAAGAGAGAATCAGAAGAAGAGAGGGGAGAAGGAGAGGTGAAGGAGAAAGGAGTAAGACTGAGGTATTGGCTATGACGTGGGACAGATGCAGCAGCAGTAAGATAGTTAGAGATAACTCGATTCAAGTGCCCAATGAGATTTTGCTGTGTAAGAGTGTACAGCAAGCCCACCCCCCCATCCTCCTCCTTCGTCTGTACCCCAGCCCCCCTTCTGTTGCCATTCTGCGCAGCCAAGCTCAAGTCTTCTACAATACCCTAATGAGAAAAAGCTGGTAGGAAAATCCTGGACCTGGTCCTACATAAACTTACAGCCATCTCACGGAACAGCCCAAGGAGAGAGGGGCTGAGGAGGGAAGAAAAAAAATAAATAAAAAACACATTGAAAGAGAGCTAAAATGAGACAAATTTAGAAAGTTCATCACTTTGTTCCTTTGCATACATTCTATATGTGCATAGACTGGGGCTTGTGTCCATCTATATGTCAAATGGAAACACTTATGTTTGAGATCTAGACAGTCTATGCTAATATGCTAGTGTTCAGCAAAAGCACGTAATTAGCTTTATCAAAATGGGAAACAGAAATTAGAAATTAACAGTCTGTATGTTTATTAATAGAATTATATCAGTGATTTTAGCTTTAAATTGGAGACTAACAACTTCACTTCTTATGCAAAGTAGATGAAAAGTCGTGGCAGACCAAAACAGAGCATTTGAGCTGTATAATTTATTAACTGTCCAAAGAAAGCGGCCTCACACAAAACTGGAAGCCAACCAATCACCTTACTACCTAACTAAGCAAATAACCAACCGACCACCCAACCAACCCACAAATTTACCAGTCACGTAACCAACTGACGAGCCAGCCAGTCAAATAAGCCTCCATCCCAGCAGTTGAATCAATCACGTTTCCAACAAGTCAGTCAACCACCAAACCAACTAACACCCCAAAGTGGTCAAATACCAGACAACCCAACCACTCAACTATTCAAATAATCAACTTACAACCAAACTAGCCAACTAGCCAAGCACTCTACCAACCAGTGACACAATCAACCACTCATCTACCCACCAGCACCAGTGATCCATCCCTGACAATTAACTGAAAATGACATTGACAGAATTGTTTTGTTTTGTTTTGTTTTTCAAACATCTTCATCATGACAAGCAGCGATCTGAAGCAGCAGTAATTAACTGCCAAGTTTTTTGTTTTTTTTCTGCACTAATTGTTCTCCCTGTACAAATAACTGATTGAAAATCAGTGACAAATTCGCTGTTTGACAAACACACACACACACACACACACACACACACACACACACACACACACACACACACACACACACACACACACACACACACACACACACACACACACACTGTGACACACTGTGAGGTGATTTTTACAGGGCTGCAGATGAGTTCTTGAAGACAGCACATCTGTAAAGGCTGCACTCCCTCCCTCCCCCTCGATTTCACTACCTTCCTGTCATCAGACTCCTCCGCTGCCGCTCTCTGCTCTTTTCCTCTCTCTCTCCCCTTCTGTTTCCTCCATTGGGGAGCTAGCCTGTGGTTTTTACAGGATTCACATTAATTTGTTAACTAGGCCACCAGAGTCACGGGGGTGGAAGAGCACAACACGTCTGACAAGAAAAATCAAGCCACGCAACAAAATAGAAAGTGTGTGAAAACATTTCAAAACAGTCATAAAACACTGAGCCTCCGCACATAGACAGTTTGAAGCTTTCACTCTTTCACTCATATACACACACACACACAGAAAGAAAAGCACACAAAGTCATCAATGTTTGGATGTAAACTGATTAAAATGTGAGCACAAAACACATTCAGAAACACTAAAAACATGCACACAGCCAAACAAACACACACACACATACAGAGAGACAGTGAGAGTGCTTCCTGCCGCTGTCTGGCAGACTACAGTGCAGTTTGCGGTTTGCCCCTGAATCACTGTGGTCAGAGTCTCACCGGGTGCGTATCAGGTTAGCCAGTCCTCCCCTGCCAACACACACACACACACACACACACACACACACACACACACACACACACACACACACACACACACACACACAGTCAGATGCACTAACCCATAAACACAGCCAGCGCTTATACATGTACTTAAGTAACCAGGTTAGAGAAACCAGGTTATGCAGGTAATCAGAGAATCTGCCATAAACTGCAGCTGCAGCCTGCAGGGCTCCACTGTGAATCCAAAGCACCCAGAATCAGTCTGATCTCAGTGTTTAGATTAGGCTGCTAAGGTTTTTCACTGGAAGTAAAAGTCAGACAGGCAGACTCCTCAGAGACGTACTTGAGGACTTTCCATTGATTACATGATTTTTAGACACTTGTTAATTAGCGTCTGGATCAGTGTGATGTTTTTTCTTTTTCCTTGGATTTTCTGTCTGTGGTACTCCGTCCTTCATCTGCCTTTACATGTTGCTCTTCTACAAAATAATTCTCACATAAAAGTTGAAATATGGCAGAGTTTCAAATGATAGCCAGCAAGAACAAATACTACAAATAGATGGAACTACCTACTGCAATGTCTCAAATAGTAAACTCATTCTAATGTACGCTCATTCCATCATTACAACAGGACAGTCATGTCATATTCACCACAGTTCTCAATTCCTCTTTTTAAATCAAAAACTAGTTTTATTCACTAATTAATTCTTCTAGTCTTTCCACTTTGCTTTTTTCCTAGTTAATGTTTAGCCACAGTCACTGAAAGACTGAAAGACTTAATGAGAAAATTCTGCAGAAAGGGTTAAATTTTATTCACCAAAGAGAAAGTTCTGACTTTGTATAAACTAGGGAATAGAGGAAATTACAAAGTAAAATTCTAATATAAGCCTGTCCCAAATAAAGGTCCCAACTAATGTTTCAGAATTTACTGAATTTGTTGTGATGTTCTTGTTTTTAATCATATGTCCACACTGATGAACCCAACCTTTGCGCTTTAACAAAGCTGGAGCACTGAAGCCAAAAATCAATACATCCCTGGTAAAAACTGAATGGAGTAGTGACCTATAGAAACATTAACAGGCTTCAAAACACCATGGGGTACAGCTTGCACCAGCAAATCTATATTTAAAGCTTTGATTTCTATAGTGTCTGTGATAGTCCCCTCAAGAGGAGTCCATTAGCAACTAGTAGCAGCAATTTGCAGCTTTTTGTTCAGAATAGAATAATGTTTTGGCTGAGCTGAATCATACCCTGCTGCTTCTACTGTAAAGCATATTAATGAATCTCTTTCCGTGCTGCAAAGGACAGGGTTTTCCCAGGAAAAACCGACATAACACCAGGTGTGTAGGACAGAAAATGTAAAAGCTTTAATGAGCTGACTATATGTTGAAACTATAGCGCTGCAGCAGTCAGCAGTGGAGAGTAGATAAATGAGTAGCAGGCTGAGCACAAAGAAAACCCTTCTTTGTGCTCAGCCTGTTTGCAGTTTAACAGCTTAAACAGCTTAAACAAAGCTCCTCATTAAGAACAGACCTCATACTGAGTTGTCTACTCACACCTTACTGCAGTCTGAGCTCTGCCTCAGCCTCGTTCCTTTTCACCGCCTCACTCTCGCTCTCCTGCCATCACTTTCTGCTCGTCAGTGCTGTTATTCATCAATAATTGGCACTTTGGATGTGGCGGTGGCTGAATCACTGAAGTTCACACACACACATACTGTATAGTGTGTTAGGAGTTCGTCTTTGCCAGCAAACTGATCTATCGCTGTTGTCAGTGAATCAGTGTTTGGATTGGGTTCAACACATTATGCTTAAAGAACCTTCACTTTTTTTTTTCAAACAACCTTGCTGCCTGTGAGCGTGCGCTGAGTGTGTATGAAACAGATGTTAGCTAGGTTTAGAGCACACACAGTAGGGTTGCACGATCCAGGCAACAAAACATCATTGCAATTATTTTGGTAAATATTTCAACTGATATTTGGATCAAAGGCATTGGTGACTAACAGCGATAAATCCCTACCAACTAACATTATATTCTGAATGTAACAAAGATTTTCTAACACAATAACACAGCCCTACACCCACGCACGCACACCTACATGAGTACCAGCTACAGTCAGAGCTGAATGTTTTTGACCCTAGCTCTATTCTCATTAGAGTTCTTTGGTTTGGCAGTTACCTAAGTTTTCACTTTCTTTCCATCTTGAAAGGAAAAATGCAAAGTGAGACGGCAGGGTCTCATTCTCTGTCTGTCCCATAGTAAAACAAATCTAACAGTGAGCTCAGTAAAAGGTGCCACAGGATACATATTTTCCCTCAAGACATCTCAACTGCTTAATGATTACCTACATTGCCCAAAATGTCTTTTGTTCACCCCATCCCCAGAGAGAGTGCACCTCAGCATTTTGCCGAGGGGTTGTCGCTGCAGAGAGCAATAGTAATAGTGTAAGTGGTTTTCTTGTAAGAAAAACATGAGGTTGCATTGCATTCTGGTCATTCTCAAAGAGAAAGTGGCCTTTCTGTCTCTGCTTCTTCTGCGGTCTACTGAGTGTTTTAGCGCCTTTCAGCTCATTGTTTTGGTTTTCTGCCCTACAACTTTAAACCAAACAACACACAGACACAGTGTAGCGATGATGTTGCTCTGTGCCTATTGGATGTGCAAATAGGCAACAAGAGTGTCTTCAGTTTGAACTCACTATTTTTATTGGATAACAACTAATCAAAATCCAGCCAAAAAGCCATAGGCATAAAGTAGCCTTCTTATTGGTCAACAACATCTACATTACATTAAGCGTATATGAACACTGCCACCTGATTCACTGGTGTCACGAGTTGTCTGACATAAAATACTTGCTTGCCCATACTTGCTTTTAGAAATCTGCTTAGAAAGACAAGCATATTTTAGATTCATCAGTTAAATTTTAATGATTGTGTGCGCAGCTCTAAATATACACGCAAATTCTCACACACACACACACGCGCGCACACACACCCCGCCGCCACCACCACCACAGACGCTCATCCCTTGTGGCAAGTCCTTTACATGCAAAGTACATGCAAGTCATATCACATGCTCAGCGACTAAAGTCCCTTCAAACACACAGACACACACACACACACACACACACCTGTACCCATACAAACACACACTGAAAAGGCCTTGCACGGTTAAGTAAATGAATACTTCATCAAACATAATCTCAATGCATAAGCAGAGTTCATGTCAGCCTCCCAGTGAGTTACAGAGAACACAGAGATTCAGTTCTTGCAGAAAATATGGAAAATGCACTCAAACGCACATATAATATGCATCCTCTAACACCTATGATAGAAGTTCTGATAGAATTCGCAATGAAGATCAAAATGCGAGGAGTTGGAAATGTCTGAAATTCTCAGAGGAACCGTGAGATGGGGGGCGGGGTGGAGGAGCAGAGGGGGAAAATATGAAAGTAAAGTTTGTTGGCGGGTACAGGCCTACTTTTTCACCTCTTAAAAAATGCTCTCTGAAATCCCACTCGGCTCTCCAACTGAGGCTCGCTTTTTCTTTTACCCCCCTCCACACCTCTTTTTCTTTTCTTTTTTCTTCTTCTATTTCTTCGTCTTCTACTGGTTTTGGAGGCCGTCAGAGATGGCACACAGACCCCTTCTCACTCTCCAGCCAACATGAGGCTTTTAACTCCAGAGGAGGAAAAAAAAAAACACTGAAGGGTCCGGGAGAAACGAGAAGCAGAGGAGGAGGAGGGGTGAGGGGAGAATAGGCAACGGGGAGGGCAGGAGACATTTTCTGCTGATTAAGTAAGTGTTCGCTTCGCCTTCCATTATTTGACAGACGCATCAGAGCAACGAGCAACAAATGTGAAAGCCCGCTTCGCTGAAATACACAGCGAGAGAGTGAAACAGAAGGAAAAAACAAATCAGTAGCATATTTCGCCAAAATCCCTCCACTCCCTCGAGCGCAAGTGGTTTTGTCGGCCTTCCAGTGAGACTGTTTCAACGTGATGACAAACACCTAGCCTGGCCAGGTGTCCTCCCTTACTGTTCTGGGCCGTGTAATCCTCTGCTTAAATCAGTGTGAGCAAAGGATAGAGAGCACTGGACGAGTTCCCAAACTCCCCTCCTCCTCCTCCATCTTGGCACAACATCCAGCTCCCCGCCACAGAGGAGACACCTACGGGAGTCCTGGGGAAGTGTGTGTGTATACTTGTGTGTGTGCTGCTTACACAACCTCACTCACTCACACACACACACAAAAGCTCTCACTCTCTATCATACACAGATTCTGCAGGAATCATTAGCAAAACCAGCAGAGGGAATTTCACACAGGCAATGTGCCGGGCAAAACATCACTCAGAGCGTACACCCCAGGGGTCTTCAATTAGACCCTAAATACCTCAGCGAGTATCCAGGGGTCCTAATTACTTCAGACTGTTGAAAATGGCCGCGGGCTGCCTCAGGCCGAGGGCTTACCGAGGATATGCCTGTTTACAATAGATTCTGGTCCCGAGATCAGTCGGGTTTTCCTGTGTTGTTGGTCTCCCAGCATCAGACAGAGGAAGGAGTCTCTGTGCATCAGAGCCGAGGCAGAGCTGGCTGCTGGTGGTGTGCTGTGAATGTATTTATAGCAGGAGAAAGAGAGACTACTGCAGGATTAATTCTCGAACCAGAGAGCAGAGAGAGAGAGTGAGACATGGCATGGAGAGGCAGCAGCAGAGGAGGGCCACAGATCAAGAGAGGAAGAGTTAAAATATGGCTAAAGATATATCTGTTCTCTTGGATACAATGCATCAGTATACACACAGATTCACGCAGTGGAGTGCACACACACACACACGGAGGGCGCAGAGACAGATCGATCTCAGTAGCGTTACAATGCATTACAGAAGCGCTGACCTTTTCCTAAATCGGTACAGATACACATTAAAGGGCAAACGAGAGTATCTAAATACAGGCCTCACGGCCCCGGGGATGTATGTACACGCACACACAGAGAGAAGAAGATTCAAACACATTCACAAATTACCCAGCAGTCTTTTCAATGCTTCCAAATCCACCTTACATTTTAAAGCAGGGGCTGTAAAACTTCGCAGCACAGATCTGTGTCAAACCACAGACCGGATTTGATTTAAAAAAAATAATAAAGTAAAATTAGCCGCCATCGCAAAAAAATTTGAAGTCCGGTACATTGGTACATCTTCATCGTTGCCAGGTGTCGAAAACCAAATAATCGTACAAAAACTTGAGGATTGTCCAATTTCAGGGCAAACTAACGTACATTGAAATCCAGACTGTGGCACACCATGAACTAACTTTGCAATGTATATAAATCTGTTCCAAAGGTCTGTGACGCAGTTCGCAGCATATCCATGCGTGATGCAGTGAGCTCCGTCTGCAGGTCAGCATTTATTATGCAGGCTAGGACACGCTATGCATTCCACTGTGTAAGCAAATAGGTCACATGCACAGCATTTAAGTACAGTGAAACCATACCAAATAAAACTGAAGCGTAAAAATATTAAACAAAATGACCTGGCATTTAAATGATACCCAACCAAAATTGTGAAATCCAGACAAACATTTGGTTGTGAGTAGTTACTCTTTCATGAGATGGTGGCAGATACGTGACGGGATCATTTATGGAAGATCCAGGGTTATTTTTCCATAATTCATTATTGACATTAGGAGGCTGAGGTTTTGGAAGGTCCTTGATGAGCTGAATCACTTAGTCAACTGACACAAAATGAATCTATTTTTGATAATCAATTAATTGTTTAAGTCTTTTTGGGGGGGAAATAAGCCAAACATGACCTCGTTACAGAGTTTGTTTCTTTATCTGATAGTGAATGGAATAGCTTTTCTTTTTTTTTACTTTTAGTCAGACAAAATATGAAGACGTCTCCTTGGACATTAGGAAACTGTTTCATCTTTTCTTGACATTTTATAGACCAAACTATTGATTCATTAATCAGGAAAATAACTGACAGCTGTTCTTATTGTTTATGTAAAAAAAAAAAAACACTGTACAAATTAGGAGTCTGAACATAAATTCGAAAGGGTTGCTATTGTGCAGATTTTCAGGTAGTTGAACAATAGCTAAATTTAATTGTACTTTTCCAGAGACCCTCCATCTCTGCTTAAGGATTCATTGCTCAACTTCAGCATCTTCTTAGCCATGCTAATGAAAGTGAGCAACTGGACTAACTCATCATCCATCTTAATGTCAGTGGCAACACTAGTCTTAAGATAAGATCTACATTATCGTCTCTTCACGACACCCGGTTCCATCCAACCATCCCAAATGAAACCCCTTATATGCTGTAAACCTGAGCACTGTCAGGAAGTTGAGCTAAATCAATAATCGTCAAACCAAACGAGTAAAATTTATTTCAAATAGCAATGTGCTGCCCTACTGTGGGGATCCAAAGGGTCGGGGGGTGGGGGGGTGTACTTGAAAGGAAAATGTTTGAGAACCCCTGACTTGGATAATAGTATCAAGGATCGCCTTTGCTCCCTGAGGACCCACAGGGGACTTGTGTGCCCCTGCTGCTAAAAAAGTCTATTTGTAAGACCTTTAAAGATTTGACATTTACAGACATGGAAATCAGCTGTGATCTCTGGGAGACTGGGACAGAAGAAAGAAGGGATAGAAAGAAACAGAGGAAGATGGGGGGGTAAAACAGCGGGCATCATCGCGGACACCGTTCGTGGAGGAAGAGGAGGACAGGGAGTGGCAGATATACTCAACTGACTTAGCATCTCAATTAAAACAGTAACAAATGGGGGTGGGGGGCTGAAACAACAGACAAGGCAGAAGGGATGGATGGTGGAAGGGAGGAGGAGGCGTGGGAGGGAGGCAGACAGAGGAGGAAGGAACAGAGGTAATCCGAATGACATTAACACACACACAGCAACCAGGAGAAAAAAACACAAAGGCTGTCTGAAACCTCCGGAGCAGAGCGCTATCAGCCAAGGAGACATTCCTTCCCATAGCCCTCTCACATCCAGCCACCAAGACCTCACACACGCCTGTATGCTGCCTACACACCGAGAGAGAAAGACAGACATGGAGAGTTAGAAAAGAGTCTCCAGTGCCTCCTTTCTCTCCCTCTCCAGAGAACTGAACGAGTGCAGGTCTGAACACGTATGAATCAATAATACACAATAATACACTTCACTGGCAGGAATGATTCAATAAGCCTCTGTGTCTTGAATAGACTCGACCCCTCCCTTGCTGTTCACCCCAAAGCAAAGGTGACCGCTCGATAAACAGCCACTCCAGGTGTGTATCAATAAACTAATTATAACGCGCAGCTCCTCACTACAGGCGCAGTCATGTGAGGTCAATAGATTTTCATCACTTTCACTTGTTATGAATAATCGATCTGAGGCAAACACCAGTTCAGAGGAATCAGAGCATGACACGGGAACGGTGAAGCTGGAGAGCGTGGACTTGAGGGCCAGTACAAGCACACGCCTGCGTGCAAGCACACATGTTCTGTCAGGTGACTGTGGATGCAGCTGCAATGGGACCAACGCACACATCTGCGTCACACAAATACACCTCAAACCTGATCTTTTTGTATTTTTGTTCATATTAAATCACAAAGCTTGTTCACTGGATACACAGGGGTTTTATAGGAAGAGGGTAGATCAATAAACACACACACTTATATGTCTCAGAATCTGTATGCCTAAGCAGGCCTTGGGCTTAATATATGTCTCCAGGTCTTGTGGTCATTCAATAACCCTCGAGATCAACTGGAAAAGCTGCACAGCCAAGCAGGTGTTTCTTACCTGTCACAGGTGGACGCCGCGCATGTGCGCAGTAAAAAAAAAAACTCCTGTCTCATAAGTAAAAGGATATGTGCTGCAGACCATCTTGAGGCACCAGCTCCGAGGCGGGGTGGTTTGTTTCAGGTAGAAGAAGACCACGGGGGCCAGGGTGGGGTAGGGTAGGTTCTCCCCGCCGCTGGTCGATGCGTCCTCCCCGCCTGTAGAGATCCCGTCGGGCGCCGGGGACAACGGCTCCACCACCATCTCGCCGCTCTCCCCACCTCCTGTCCCGACCCCGGACAGGTCGTTGAGCCGGATGAAAGTCCTCGGCAGAGAGGAGCGACCCTCCGAACCCCTGGCGTCGGGGACCCTGGAGAGATATCCCCCATCCTCGGCCATCATTCACCTCCTGCAGGCAATAGGCAACCATAAACATATGATTAGATACAGTAAATATAGCTGACAACCATGGAAATGCTTAAGTGTCTGAACGCATTATGAGAGCAAAATGATTATTAATATTTAGGAAATATGAACATTTAAATGTGCAGGGTTTTTTTTTCTACCAACTTTACATATGGTGAAAAAGATCCTGCTGCAACATATGCTCACAATTAAATCTAAATATTGGATGGAGCAGTGGTGTTGATGGAGGGAAAAAAAAAACTAGAGTGAATATGAGTCAAATCAGATTTTCGATCGACTAAGTCTTTGTTTGCTGTCATAAGCTGGAGGACAGAATGGAGCTCCTAATGAGCCCCTGGAAATTCAAGAGGGGCTCGCATTCCTTTTCATCAAAAACAATGCCAAAATCTCCCTCTCCTCAGCAGCAATTCCCGGCGACTCTTATGATTCCTTTCACAAACTTCAGCAGCATCAGTCATCTACCGACAATACTGTCATTTCGAAGTGGTTTGCGGCAGTTATTTTTTCTAAAAGAGTGCAGGCGCATCTTTCCGTTCCAGTTAATACCTGTAATGGTGCGCCCAAGCCCCCGGTCTCCGGTGTCCAACGCGCCTCTCCAGGGGCCTTAGCAACACTTCATAATCATTCCCGGTTAGAAAGGAAAAGAGGAACCGTGAGATGTCTACTTTTGCAGCGCTCAGTCTTTGTTCAAATATTAATGCCGGGCTCAAACTTCTTTTATGATTCCCTCCTCCTCCTCCTCCTTCTCCACAGAGCCCCCCCAAAAAAGAGAAATTAATAAGCGGTTCCTTTCCCCGCGTTTTCCTCCGCTGCTTTTCCTCCTTCAAATCCAGAATCCAGTACTTTTCGTTGCATCCACAGGCGGTTTTAAGTGCGTATCCCGCATCAGTGTTTTAAAGATCCGTGGAGATGCTGCTGCACATCCTGCCGCTGAACACAAACAGGAGGCAAACAGACGGGCTTTGACACTTTCTAAATATCCCCGACAGCTTCCCTCTTCATTGTTGCACTTATGACCGGCCGGGCGCTGCTGCTCTCACTCTTGTCTCCTCCAGACTGTATTCGGTCGGTTCCGTCCATCAGAAAAGCTCACACAGCTGGATGGGGGATCCTAACTTCTCACTCCCCGCCCAGCGAGCGCCCGCTCTGCGCCAATCGCAGCGCGTCCTGACTTCAGGCGCCCTCCCCACTGGCTGAGCTGGATGTCAGTCTCAGTTGTCCATTGGAGGGGAGGGGGTGAAACAGCTGGAATCTTATTGTCAACTATCAGCCAATGAGAAGCAAGGGAGTGAAGGCATCCAGCAGCATTGCTGCGTGATTGGTCCTGAGCTTTATTATGGGGAATTTTGAGGGGAAAAAGTTGCCACATGGTGCAATGTGACTCCAACTGACTGAATATAAAGGGATGTATATAATAGACGTGTTTCCCCAGTCCAGGCGGAATAACCCATAAATCCCAGCTAAACCACAGACCCCAAACCTGATCGTTTTCCACCTAAAAAAAACTATTTAAATTAGATGTTTAGTGAATTAACGATTATATAACTATTCATGAAATAGTAAGCTACAGAAAACTATAAATTCAGGAGTCCTACATTCTCTTACTGTGCAAAATGCTTGGTAAGTAAAATGATTAAAGAGTAATGTAATATCCCACAGTGCGCAGAGAAGGCTCCCAGATTTGCCTCAGGAACCCCAGGAGGCCCCTCAAGCCCATTCTGGGAGCACTTCCCAAGATTATCACATTTGCAGGGAATGAACAGTTAGTATTGGGTTTCAGTCATTATAGAAATTCAACAAAAGTAAAAGAAAAACTCATATCTGTAATTCTTATGTAAAAAAGAAATAATAATAAAAAAAATAATAATAATAATGTAATATACATGAGATTCATGTTGCCAGATTTGGGGACCCAAGATGCTGGAGGAGTGATCTGACATGTGTGCTGGTGGCCACTAGGGGAAGATATTTCCCCAAGCCGTCTGTCTTTCTCTCTCTCTCTCTCACACACACACACACACAAAAAGGCGCACACACATACTCTGAGTACCTACAGCTGGTTTAGGGAGTGATACAGCCTGAGGCAGAGCAGATAGTTGTCCTCTGTAGTTTTTAAGTGACATGGTGTCTCTGAATAGCAATGCCGTCCCCTATCTTTTGAGTTTTAACGATTCTGCATCCCTGACTCTCATGCACTCATACATACAGTCTCAGCACATTACTCTCTACATAGCAGCAGCATACTTTATTTTCATTACAGCGTACGATCATTGATCTGAGAGCAGGAGCAAATCAATGAGGAGAACCAATTTCTTTTTCATAGCATCTGTCGCAGCCAGCGCTTGTGCGCAGTAGCAAATATTAATGACCTGAGCTGTTTACACATAGCTCACTGTGAAAGCATGAAGGCTGAGAACCACACATGCACACGCGACCTAAAAAAAAAACACCTGCATGTGAAATACAGGAGGAGGAAACAAAGTCAGTGTGACTCTCTACAGCTTCTGCCAACAGACTTTATTTGGACTAATTACTTAATTGTGTACTATCTTAACAGACCCATTAAAATATATTGATTAAACACTGTTTGTACCTATTAGGCAGGAATGAGGCCCTGCTCTGAATACATAAGAGAAAAAAAGCAGAACACAGTTAAGACCAGGTTCTCAGGTTCTAGGTAAAGCACACCTAAAAGTACAAATACAACATTCATTTATAATAAGCAAGACAATTATGCATTTATAATTCATAAAAGAGAATAAAAGCATCTGCGTTTCCATACTGAGCGCCCATGAACACCTCCCAAGGCGAGCGTTTATGAGGGGTTGATAAATGATATTTGTTAGTGCGGGCCAGTTCGAGCTAAGGTCCCAATTTATCAGAGTGAGTGATCTCACCTCTCCAGGGAAAACTTTCTCTCATGGCTACTCCGCAGGCCCACTGACCAGCTGCACTGTTTACACAGAGACACAGCTCATTCTTCACTGCTCACCTTCAGCGGACTGCCACGACAGACTTCATTGATAGAGAAAGTCTAATACAGAGGACGCTGTAAATGACGGACTTGTCTGTCTTTCATTGACAGGAGGCGCCCTTCTCTATCAACAGCATACAGTATGAAGACTTGTGATCCACAGGGCACAGAGGGCTTCATATCAGTAATGTAATGTAGGCAGACTGACTGACACAGTGCTCCTCAGGCTGCACTGCTATTGCTTTGGCACTGTTTTTAGTAGCCATGTGAGAGGCGGGGCTCTAGGGACACAATGTCAGTCTGTCTCTCACTTTGGTCGAGACTGAGACATCTCAACAGCTGCTGGACCACTTGTATTTACATGTGTCCATAAAGCAGACACTTTTCTTTAAAGCAACAAAAATTGGAGATATTTAGGCCACAGTAAACTGAACCATGAAACTTTGTACAGACATTTATGGTCCCCAGTGGATGGATGCTAATGACTTTGGTGATCCCTGGAAATTTTATCTCGAGCATCACAGAGAGATTGAAATTGGTTTTTAGTGAAATGGCTATTGGATGGAATGCCAGGACAGTAGCATCACAGCCAACTTTGGACCAGTTCACCATAAAATGAGATCATTTGTGGTTCCCTGTGCATGGTCTCTTATCATATGAATATTCTGTCTTCCCAGAAACAGGTCAAAATTTCTCCTGGACCAATACATATACATATGTTCATGGTCCACAGGATGCATTTTAATCTTTATAGTGAACCTCTGTCCTTTAGCACTAGAAAGACAACCTGTATCTATGTCAGTATATGACACCGAATCCCCCCAGCTCCTGAATCCCTGACCTCTGACCTCCCTTGAGATGGGACAAAGGAAGAGATTTTGTCCACAGGAACAAATATCTGTACATTACCATTTTTATGTAACCATAAACTGCTTGCTGTTTGAATGATCTGACACATGATAGTCACTGATTATTATACGCTGATAGGCTGACGGCTGTGTACTTATATGTGTGTTTGCACTCACTCTCTGAAGCCTCATTAGTCCTCCCCCCTACAGGCTCTAGAAGAAAGGTTTGTCAAGAAGAGGTAATTACTGTATTGATCATTGAGTCATCCTACCTCTCCTTGCTCCTATATTGTTCTTATAGTTAACCTTTTACACTACAGGACAAGAAGCTGTCCAATCACTCAAGACGTTATTGTACCTCTGCCACAAACAAGCCCAGAGTTCCTTTAGCAGCCCAGCACCCAATAAGGAGTCCATTCTTTTCGCTCAGTCACACTCAGGGACATTAAAATCAAATGATTGCTGCTTTTTTCACAAGGAGTCACAGTCCATTGAAGAGGAATTTGAAGCAGAGCTCTGCTTTTTGAGTTGATGCAGAGGTTGGGACAGGTTTATTATCACACAAAGATCAATCTTTTATCTATCAAAACATGCTTATTTGATAAAAAAAACTGTGATTCCTGAGATCAATATCAGTTTTGGAGAATCACTGACATGATAATTAGACTTGTTTAAACTCCCAGAGGTGCCACAGGACATTTAATGGCCGTATTTCAGCATGAGGCTATTGTATCTTCTCATCAACTGGGATGTACAATAATACTCATGTTTCACTTTCTTATGCAGAGCCTCATTATCACTGATAAAACAAAGGAGGGAAAACCAATGATTATACGGGATTTTATATGTTCTGCTCTGTCACGAGAAACCTAGCAACTCCACTTTCAGAGGGGGAAGATGTCAACAGACCAGAAATGGAAATAAGAGCAGAAACAGCTTCATTTAACTGATGGCATGTTGAAATCATCAGAAGTTGAATATGATTTTTGTGGCTGCAGTGAAATCCAGGAAGTTGTTATTCATATATGCTGTTTAACTTTGTGGTATTCATCTGCTGGACCAGCAGCCCTGTGCTTAGAGCCAGCAATCCTGCAATCATTTAGAGATAACCATTGATAATATTTTGATTTAAAACCCTAAAAACTCTTTCGAATCATAACTGTTTCTCTGTAATATTATTTTCCCCATAAAACACAATCCAAGCTAAGAACCAGGAAAAAAGTCCTTATTTACTATTTATCGAGAGTTTCACGCTCAGAAACTCAGCTAATCTGCCTGTAACAGGACTGCGTGGGTGTGTTTTGATCAGATTTGACTGACAGTGCTGGCAACGTACAGTAAGCGATGGACCACACAGCTGGTCTCAGATTTTGATTTAAATGTTACTAAACTCTGATTAGTGCGTGGAAATATGTGACATCACCTTTCTCTAACTCCGTCCAGCCCACATCAAACCAGTTAGAAATCAAGGACAAAAACACTGAAACACTGAAATCTTTCATGAACTGACCAAAACTGCCCCCACCACTCATAATAAGAACCTCACTGAGACTGAAAAGAGGTTTTCGAGGCCTTTAAAGGGTATCTGCAGGCTCGGTGGGGGCAAACTGTTGCACAGAGGTTTGGCATCATAGTATATGATGAAGCCAGGAGTCAGGTACAGGAGGGCCAGAGACAGAGATGGTAAATGGCAAATAGACACAGAGATAAAACCAGCACTGTCACACCAGCCACTTTTAGCTAGCATGGATAGCTATGACTATCAGGGGAGTTTCACCACAGAAGGGTCACATGAGGTGGAGGAACCTGTTTCCACCAAAGATTGAGACTTACCCATTTGAAACTCTGGGCCCGAGGCTGCAGCTGACCATGTAGGCTTCAAGTCCAAGGAGGTCCAAGACAGGACAGGACAGGACAGGAGATGTCGGGCAGAAAGCGTTCCTGAAAAATCATCTGCATTAACACGCTGAATTTGATATGGCATAATCAAAGCAAATGGTAAATGATTAAATGAAAGAAACATGAGAAGAGTGAGTATATCAAGTACATCCTAATGTTGCCTGAGGGACATGGCTGGACTGTGGCCCGACTGCCTCTTGAAAACAGTCAACAGACAAGGACGCACACTTACCAAACACACACTCACGTGGCCGGACAAAGCTGCTGGCCAGAACAGGGCTGGCAACCAGACGTAAGAAGTGATTGCCTCTGGTCTCATTTTTCTATTTATCTGTTGAATGATAAATAGAAGAAAACGAGCATGTCAGTTTATTTTAGCCCACATGCAATCCATAACAATACTGTAATACAATGCACTGCGTGTGACTCATGTAGTGTGTCTACGTGTGTGTGTAGGCGTGTTATGGTAGCCCAAAGAGGGTCAACAACAATCAGTCGTTTAGAAACAAAAATCACTTCTAATTGAAATATGTTAAACACAAGACTCCAGACTATACAAAGCTGTGACTCGGAAGCTTTTCCATTCCTGCTTGCCCACCTAAAAATCCCACGTGATTTCAGTGATACTGATTCACATGTTGGTAACCTTGGTTACAGAGCAGAGCAGCTCAGAAAGGAACATTTTCAACACTTCATAAATTATATGCCTGTTAATGACATGAAGGCAAAAAAAAAAAAGAGAAGGAGAGGAGACTGGAGGGCCTGAGAGGAGGATGAAGAACAGGAGATGAGCTAGGATAAGAGGAGAAATTAAGGTCTAGGAAAAGAGGAGAAGGAGGAAGACGAGAGAAATAAGGATAACCAAAGAAGAAGAAGAAGGAGACGGTGCATGAAGAGAAGAAGAGCAAAGAAGGAGAAGATATCCAAAGTAGAGACAAAGGCAAATGAAGTGAAAAGAGAAGTAGAAGAAAGAAAAGGCATCAAAGAAAGAGGGAGCAGAAGAAGATGGAGATGTATAATGGAGAAGAGGAGAGAAGAAAGATGGACGAGGACCAGGAGGAGTACAAAGAGAAGAAGAATGAGTTTAAGACGAAGTAGATGCTGTCGAAACAAGAGGCAGTCTGGCAAAGCTGTGCCATGCTGAGTAATAGATAGGTGCTGAGACAGGAAATCCACACTCTCTTTTTGTTTTCTCTTTGATTCCCTCCTCTTTCCCCTCTCTGAAACTAATTAAAATTGCATCTTTTTTTACAAACATAAATTGATAACAAGAAGTTGCCATTGCGACGTGACAAAACAGAGAGAACTGAGGAAAAAGTTGAGACGAAGGAGAGGGAGAAACAGAAGGGGCCCTCAGCGCTTCCCTCTTTGCCTCTGCCTTTCATCTCTTTCCTCTTTGAGCGTCCTCCAGCTCTGTTAGTGTCGGCTCCCACAGAGCTCCGCACTCCCACTGGGGGTCTTTGAGAGTCAACCCAGGACGAGCTGCTGTCCCTGGGGTGACGAGGGCCTATGTGGGGTCCCTGCTCTGGAACCTTTTCTCCTAATAGCTCAGAGCACAGAAGGTTTTACATGGGTATGTGGAGACAGTCTCAAAAGTCTCCCAGAGGGGTTGAATACAAGACTGAGGGAACTGAACTGGGGTGTGGGTTTATCATTTTTTGTAAGTTCCCGTGTTAGTATCATTCCTACACAAACTGATAATGTGTGTTGTATGTGTTTTTGTGTTCAGAATAACAGGACTATTCATTCATGGAAGTCATGTCCATTCATGTTTTCCAATGAATCCAGTTTCACATAATTGGGTTATTATCTTATCCAGGCTTGTAGCTTATCTGGAGCTACAACATCACACTGAGGCTATTGTGCATAAAGCTACAAATGCAATATTAACAACCTGACTCTTGCCTAAATATTGTAAATAAAAATGTGTAAAAAATTGTGATTAGAGGATTACGTAATCCAGCAAAGATCATTCTTGTCCTCGGCTGACCAGCTGCTAACCGATGTTGTCTGACAGGCAGTGTGAGAAACCACAGTGCAAGTGTCGGCCGTCCAGACTGATGGTCGCAGTCTGGGTATGTGGGTTAAAAGCTGGCTGTGCCTATTCACACAGGAAAAGGAAAAGCAATCACGACAATCGATCACTCCCACAGGCTGAACGTATTGACAGACCAACCCTGGACACATTTTTCTTATAGCATGAAAACACACATACAGCGACACATTTCATTTCTTGGATACTGACTTTTGAGAAGAAGAAAAATAACTTTTTTGACGCTTCTGTCAATGAGTGTTCAAACTTTTATAACTTAAATTACGTTACACTATGTAGTTTTCTAGTTTTGTCTTTTTGGACATCTGTCCAAAAAGAGTCCCTTTCAGATTCCTTCATTACAGGGACAGTACTAATAAGGTGGCCTGACACTGTGTGTGTGTGGGCAAGTGTGTTTTCTAAACCCCTGACCTCAGAAATGATCTACAGCTGCTACCTGCCAATTGCATCTGACAAGCAGTCTGTTCACCTGTCTATCACATGTCCACACACGCCCACGCAGTAAGCAGATACATGAATACACACAGACACACACTAATCAGACACAAATACATAAACCGACATGCACACACACACACGATACACACTGAGGAATGCATCCAGGCACACAACAGGAAAATACAGACAAAAAAAAAAAATAGAAACAGCACAAATTACTCACATAAACACACAAAAGTCAAAAACTAACAGAGAACACACACTGTAATCATGTGACTGGACTTTCCCTCCCCCAGCTCCGCCTCAGAAACAGTCCTCGTCATCATAAAAGGAAAACAGATGAAGGTGTTTACGTCCCGTACATGATTGAAAAGCCCCACGGTGGCCTTCCCTGCAGTACCAAGTTTGACTGAACACTTGTGTTTCCATTCCATATGTCAAAAATAGCAGACAGCCCTTTGAATGTATATACTATATGTTACTCAGTGAAGATTAAATAAAAGAGCACGGCCCTCACATTTGTCTCAAGCCATTTCCCAAACCAAAATGAGCAACTGGAATGGAGATCAATATTTCGCAATAGTCGCATGATGGCCTGGGTGGGTGTTTTGAATTATTTGAATAATGGAAAAAGTGTAGGAGTTAGGGAGTAGTGTGTGTGAGTGTGTGTGAGGAGAGGGGAGAAGAAAGACTGCTTGCATCCTTGCTGTCTGTGGACATGTATACATTTCTAAGTGATTTGAGTTTCCATAGGTGTCAGCATTATGGTTCACCAGATTCCTCCTCTTGCCACGTTGTAATCCCTACATTCCTGCTGTCTGCCCACTTTAATTTAGTGGTTAATAAAAGAAGGAAATATGAACCCCATATGATATTTATGTGACAATTTTATGCTAAATAGTACACTCTGAATATACAGGAAGGTGGCAAATCGGGGGGGGGGATGTGAATAAATTAGAAGGGAAACATTAAAAAGTGCAGATACTTCCATACAGTGCAGGAGTAGTCACTGAATGGTTTGAAAATACATGTATAGGAGTATTAAAGCTGTTCATAAGTTTAGCCTTGTTTAAATGCATATGTTCATTAAGTAAATTTCAGCATCTCTAAAATTAAATGGGTTGCAATACACAAACTAGTTTTTATGTAAAGATTAAATATTAACTCCCAGACATTGTTAAGGAAAAAAGCATTTTTGTTTACTGGAAACTATGACTAAAATTGATTAAAACACATTATTTAGATTGAAAAGTGATATTTATTTACCAGTTAGCTTGCTAAGTCCTCTCTGTCCAGCAGAACCGTCTGTGTGGGAAACCTTCACAGCTAACCAGCCCTCAGATGCACAGGTTCAACCAGGAGGGGCCATCAATCATCCATGTGGTTAGCTGAGGCGGCTCACCTTGATGTTTTCTTTCCTGTTGATCTTCACCTCAAAAATATCATGATGGGAATTATAACACTGGATCAGCATAAAGTTATAACTAAAACATCAAAGAATGTAAGTGTATAGCTACTGTTTGCAGGTTTAGTTTTTATTAAAAAGAAAAAATTCCAGCTTTAAACATTAGACTAATATGAAACTTTCGCAAGTGTTGTACCCCAAGTTTTTTTTATACAGTGACAGCTGTTAGTTTTTGGTTCATTGGCAGCATACTGAGAATCACCCTCTGACCTTTTTGTTGCATATCACCACATCTACAAACATGCTACAAACGGAAACTCACTCGAAAACTTGTCTTGCTGTATAATGTTTGTATCTGGCCCAAATATAAAATAGGCCAAACTTACCCACAGACCAGTTTGCTGTATGGGATACATATGCAACACATTCCAACTAACCCTATAACTGGCATGCTGCGGCTTGTCAACAAGGTAAAACTTATTCAAAAGTAACATAAAAATAAAGTTTTTATATCTCTGCCTGTCGTTTGGGTTGCATCTAAGAATGAGCTGCATGTGTGTTCCACACCTGGCCAATTACCACAACCAGTCACCCCTCCCTCAAAATCCCCCACCCCCCTCACAGTATCTAATAATGCTAAATTCTACTTCACTTAGCTTACTTTAATAAACAGCACAGTAAATGTGACTTTTTCATGCCAAAGCGAAACAAAAAGTGTCTCACAGAGTTCAGATGGCCGTCCAGAGTTCAAGCGGGTCTCCTTTCGTTCCTGTGCCTCCAGCTCGAGCCGTTTTTTTATGCAAATGATGCCGTCTCAATCATCATGGGACTGTGATGAAACTGGTCACACAGGAATGCCATCTGGACACAGATCAGAGGGAAGGAGGGCAGTGGTACCAGGGGGAACAGATGTGGTATCGTAGGTGGGAGAACATTTCCATAAGCCACTAAAAACCCAGGTCTGTAACGCCATCAGATAGAAAGACCTGATTCCTGGATGCCTGAGTGTGTGTGTTTTCTTTGGAAATATGGAGGGTGTAACCTGCTCCTCAGTGAGTTTTCTGAGCAGGTCTCTCCTGTCAGAACAGTCACACTTCATTAACCTGAGAGAGAGGTAGAGAGAGAGAGGGAGACAGGAATGGGTGTGTGTGTGTTTCCACACTTTGGCTAGCCTTCGGCTTATTTCAACGGTCTGGAGAGAGTTACAGCCACAATAGCGGGAAGCCATGCGAGTGTTCGCTCTCTGCTGCAAAATGTCCAGAAGAAAAATGATCCGCAGCTTTTATCCATGTTCTTTGTGGTCACAGCGCTGTTTAGAGTTTAGATGTCTCATCAAAAAGGAATTCCACTTCCACTTTATCAATCTTATTTCAAGGGGCCTGTGAAGTAGCTTGCAGATGTGACATGCCTGCTGAGGTTTAAGCCTCGGTTCCGTCATTAAATATAGCAGATATTATGTAATGGGTTATGGGTGAAATTAAAGGTTTGTGTAACTTGGTAGAACAATGGAAACGCCCATTTACCCACGTGAATTTAAAGGATAATTCCAATTCATTTTTTGCAATTTCTCTTCCCTGTACTTTCCTGGAAATTACCATTTGAAAAAGTTGGGGTTGTTTTATATTTAAGGACGGAACATTTACATATTCACAACATCAGATATTCCTCTTGAGTAGAGAGTCCTGTTACAACACTGACATACTGCCTGCCACCTTAAAAAAGCTCGGATAAACTCACTGTAGGCTTCTTTCCCTCAACCAAACCGTGGCTCACCTTCTGAAATACACAGTCAAATTGATATTTTCAATAATGTTTGAATTATTGCATCCTGTTGATGCTGAGAAACAAACCTCCAGTGAATCCCAGGCAATGAGGTGAATTTATTTGTGCACGGTACAGTATGTGTCTTCTCATTACAGAAGCCATTCCAGCTGTACAGCGCGACAGCCGGTCCATGCAATTGCAGCTGTAATCAAATCATCAATACCCCGCGCTGCTCACAGAATATCAAAGTTGTTATGTGAGTATGCATGAGCAGAAATTAACGCAGTAAATCACAGAGGAGTTCAGATTTAATTAGAAGCTATTTGTTTTGCATTCTGTGCGATGCAAGGCCACCTATTCCTGCAAAGACAGATCAAAGCTACTGAAATCGCTTGCACTTGTAGTGACGGATTGTACTCATGGGCAGGGGTTAAAGTGGTCCGGGAAAATCCGGAATGGTGTTTCCGGCACATCTGATTAATAAGTAAATAAATCTGATTGGCACTTTCATACATAATAATGTGGACTGGTGAACCGTCAAGAAATCCAATACATATTTACCGGTGTTCTCTGTGTGCTTGTTATGCAGGGTGCACGTGAGAGTGTGCTGCATGTGTTCCGGTACTAAACTGTGAGGATCAAACAGTTTTATTTTATCCACATTATGCAGTCTTATCTATCTTTTCTTATCCGTTCTCTAATGATCCATCCATTATTTCACTCCATATAATCAACACAACTAAGAGTCCACAGCCACCATAGCAGCTCTGTGAAGCTGTACTTGGACACAGTGGGGCTTTCAGGCAAATGCTAACATTGGCAGTATATATCACATGATTGTATACGACAGGTGGCAGTAATGTACCCAATGGTGCCTAATCTGGTGTTAAACACAAAGAAGAAGAGGAGCAGGGTTGGAGGAACAAACATGAAGAAGTGCAGTGATCTTATGAATTTGACGGGTGTTAGGCTCAGGCTCTGTTGGTGTAAAGTTGCGAGCTGGCCTATGTAGAGCAAGGTTAGCATAGAAACCACAGTATGTCGCTTGCCTGATGGTTGTTCTCTTCATCCATCTCTTTTGCTGCACCGTCAGCACTCCTCACCATTTCTAAGCTTTAATCCTTCCCCTGATCAGTGGGTGTGAGGCTGTTTTTTTTTTTTTTTTTTTTTTTTTGCTGAATCTGGCAAAACTGAAATGTCTATATTGGTCTTTCAGTTACAGCAGGCCTGAATCATGAAGCACCATATGCTAACAATAATCATCTGTCTCGGCATCTGTCATACAAAATCTCTTAATATCGTTTCCATCAGAGAGGCCTAGCTGTTTGCAATTTCGCTGACAGTGTAGGAGGAACTTCTGAAAAGAATGTTGCTTTGAGGTGATTTGCTGCTGATAAGGAATCTTGTATGGGGCTTGCATGCAAGGCTATGGTACATTAACTTCTCTACAATTAAAATTATTTCAGCAATCAAAAGTTAAAAATGATGCCGGGCCACGTGTGCGTACACATGTAACAGTTGTTATATTTCTCTAAACGTTGTTGAATATCCTTTTGATTGTTCCAGTTAATATTTTATTAATTTCACGCCCCGTTCCAGCCATCTTTTCTCCTTACTCAAGCAGTATGTGTTTGCTTTTCTTGCTTGTGCAGTGCTTTTGTGTGGTGGTGCTGAACTGTGGAGTTTTCTGGGTACAGAGAGAACCGGAGTCCAAAACTGAGGTAGGTAGCTCTGAGTGTCACAACATCCCGTTTTATCTAATGCCAAATGAGAAACAGTGTCAATGGAGCTTTTGCCTTTGTGTCAATTTTGCAATAAATGAAACCACAACGATCAAAAGCTACACGACCTGCAAATATAATGTCACCAAGTTTCAAACGCGACCTATTTCACAGTGTTACAAATGAAAAATGCCATGTCACTCTGAGCTGTTACCGGGGGCATGAAGGATAATTAGTTCCAGACTATTATAACTTGCATCTTAATTTCAAAGTTCTGGCCAGACTGTATAAATCAAGAGTCCTCTCACTGTGTTAATTGCTGCTATCTGGGTTTGTGGTGACATTTTTAAAAAGAATGTGAAAGTTTCTTCATTAAACACTGACTCATGATGCAGGATGGGACAGGAACCCTCACCGGAGTCTAAATGCTGGTGGTGGTGGTGGTGGAGTGAAGCCAGCAGGTGGTTGATGGACACTTTCAACTGAGTCTGCCTGGACATCCTGGAGGCTGTGGTGGTGGTGGGTTGCACAACAGTAGGTCTGGAAGACAGAATTGAACAGCACGGTCAGATGTGACGTCAGAATTGTTAATGTAATTTACGCATAGAGAAATAACAACAGAGTGTGAGAGGAAAGATCTTTCTTACTGAACTTCTACCAAAGTCTCATTACTACTGATTGTTTACAGACACACTTCCCTTTTCAACTTTGATCCACTGTACTTGCCGTAGTTGTAAGATCTTACAGAAATCCTCTATGTGTGTGTCTTATATTATCACAACCGACAGAAACGATGGCCAAATATACTAAAATAATGTTATAGTCCTAATTTCCATCACATATAACTTATTTTATTGTGTGTACGGAGCAATAGACTGACCCCCAAAGCAGCACCCTGACCCTGAGCCATGACTCAGCGTAAGTGACCAGCGTCACACTGTCCCATAGAGCAGTTCACCTCAGTGTCGGAGCCATAACAACAGATGGCTGGAGCCTGTTGACATTTTGCCATCACTATTCTCCCTCCATTTTTTTGATAAACACTCAAGTCCAGCAGTTTACATGTGTCCACAAATGTCATCAAATGTCGAGCAAATGTCAAGGGCTCGGACATGTAGACATGGGCATGGATACTTGAATTTGTGTATGTGTGCGATCAGTGCATGTGAAACTACAGGACGAATAAATGAACGATTTTAAATGATTTATTTACTTATTTTTAAGGGAGATATGTTCAGGAAATATGCCAATAAAAACAGAACAGACAACTTGACAAATCCAAGACAACAATCACATACAAAAGAGCAGCCTCAAGACTATGCAGATGTGATTTGTAACCCCTCACCTCAAATAACTTCCTGTGAAATGACCTGGACTGCAACAGTTTGGCTCAGCAAATGGACAAACGACTACTGACCACACAGGACATCAGTGCTGGCAGATTTTACAAAGAGTGACACTGATTCCAATTTAGGGGACAAACCTAGCAGACAGAAGCATATAATTACTCAGTTGTCTTGCGCAAGTGCTTATGTTTCTCTCGCCGAGCATGATGCAAAACTGTGACGCTGAGTAAGAGGGAAGAGGAAGGAACCGGAGGAGGAAAACTGGGAAATGTGGACTTGGGCAGCGGGGAAGGAAGGATTTAATGAGCATCTTTTTCTCTCTGCTTTCATCTAACTAGGCTAACATGATGAACTAGTCGCCCCTGTTCCCCCTCAGCCTCCATTGCTCTAGTTACCTCCCTACCCACCACACAAACCAGGCCTGGCTACACATGATAAATCTACAGCAAGAGCAGGAGAGAAGGAGATGGAGAGAGCCTGTTCACTCTGTTGTGCTGATAAAATGCTGATTAGTTCTCTCATGTTTCTTCTTCACCCACTTTTTCTCAGCTTATCGGGAGCTATGAGTGGATACAAGCGACTTCTGTTTGTATTGTTCTTAAAAAAATAAAAAAAGGAATCACAACCTGCTTGACTCACAGTCACAGCTGCAGCACCTTATTTGCCATAACGGTCAAAGCCTTCAAGGAATTTGTTTTTCCTCCAATAACAATGAAGCACAAAGATTAATTCACTTCTGTTCCAAGGCAAATAAGAAAGTATGAGATTCAATTTCCTCTCTTGATGATGTCTGTTTTAAAATTTTATAACACACTCATATTATATTTAGCTTATTCATATGAAAAGTGAAGTGCAGGCAAGTCACAGTAATTTAACTTTTATAAGCAATGTTAACTTAGCTTTTCAGTGGGAGCAAACTCTAATCAATAGCAGCTGTAATTAAACATGGCTGGAAGCACATTACCGCCTGATAAAGACAAAAACTGGATGAACAGCTATAAGCTAACTGGCTGCTGGCTGTAGACTCAGATTTAGGATACAGATGTGAGACTGATTTCAAACTTCTCATCTAACTCTAGGCAAGAAGATAAATAAGGTTATTTCTCATATATATATATATATATTTTAATCTCTTTCCTCTTTCTTTTTCTGACAGTAATGGGCTTCCTTACAAGCCCAACACCTGTCTGAGAAACATTAGGTTTCGTGCTGTAATTTATAGACTACTGTAGAGGCTCTGAAATGTTTTTTTTTTCTTGCCCTAATGAGGGAAAAGGAATCTCTGCTTACATTGTTTAATAATATCTCTACTGGAGCAGTAGTTTATATCCACTGGGCAGCTTTATAGTGCAGTGTAGCAGCTGGAAAAAGGCACCACAACAACAGAAGGGCAGTGGTAACGTTCACACAAAGTGACTGAACAGGAGCAATAAAACAAGTTACGGGAGACTCCGCCTCAAACGGAAGAGAGCCAGCATTTTACTCAACGCAACACTAAAACCATAATAATCTAAGGTACAGTAATAAAAATCCATACAGTGTTTCCTCTGGCATCTCACCTCATATTTCTCTCTGCCTCTCTCACTCTAAGTCACTGACCCAGTGACTCTTCCTTCTTCTGTTTGCCCCATTCTCCTCCCTCCATCCCACCTGCCTCTCTGGTCTTCTCACATACATGTTATTACTCCTCTCCCCGGGTGTCACCTGCACACAGTGCTGAGGGACATCAAGTAAACCGAGCTGCTCACCAGCTATCATGAACTGTCCGTTTCAATATTAGTTCATGAGAGAGGCAAGACAAATGTATACACTCTGGGAAATATCCTGTTTTGTTTTTATATACATTTACTTGGGAAGGACAGAAAAAAATAAAATCTTTGTCCACTTGTCAAACTGTGTCTACTTTAATGTTTTTAATGTTTAAGAAGGAGAGGAGGGGACATTAAACTTCTGACTGATCAGCATCTTTGGGGCTGAGACATCCAGTGTAACTGTCTAATAATGTGACAACTGACAACTAGACAGCTGCTGCTAGCTCTGAGATCCCAAACAGGACCACAGATTTCCCACAGCCCGGTGATATTACCATAACATTAATCTGTATAAACCTGAGTAAGGATGAGAGCATCACATACAATATATACATGATGCAGTCAGAGATATTACATTCTGTTGTTCATGATAACTCTATTACCTCTCCACCTCCACCCTGACCATCAGCTGGCTGGACAGTGTCTGGCTGGATGCACTTCGCCGCTCCACCGCCTTTGACGTGCTGCTGCTTCTGATCCAGTCTGAGCCACGATCCTGCACTGTTGGCTAAAACGTCACACAGAGAGCAAGACGGGCTGGGGGAGGTACAGACAGGTCAGGGGAGTGAGAAATAGGGTGACAGACATATAAATCCACCAACATACTGTTTTAGTGCCATGTACTGGATGGCGCTGTAAACTGGGAATGTGTGGTCATGATGCTGTGGCTGTTTCCATCCTTCTATCCCTCCTGCAGATTTCAGAGGAGGTGATGATGAATGTGAATTGACAGATCTTTCCTCGCTTCCATCATCACCTCCCACAACAGCAGCCTCTAATCGATCATTCCCAGCATCACCCTGGGTTTTCTGACAAACCACGCTTCACATGAGCCTCAATGAACAATGACAGCAAAAACTGGACTGGTCAAATATGATATCAGCTTTTTTTTATATTAATAACAGATTAAATGTGTGCAATGTCAAACCCACAGAGAATTATCACCTGGTTTTACAGCCCACTGACGTTGTGTTGTGTTGTACATAAACTCTGCTGCTAAAACGAAGAAGAAATGACCATGTCCTCACCACTCTGCAGCAACAACAGATCAACAGCTTCATTTACATGAAGGAGGATGGGGAGGATGTTACATCAAGACATTGGTATTCTCCAGGACTCTCTGTTGTATACGCATGTGTGTGCATGTGTGTGTGTCTGTATCTGTGTGTCTTCCGAGTATAAACACCAAAGGCACCTGGCTGGGTTGATGAGCAGAAGTATTGATTTTCCTTTTGGAGTTTCTTGGGCTTATCAGACAGGCAGCGGCGGTGGGATATCTTTTCCTAACTCACACACTACCACACACACACACACACACACACACACAAAACAAACACTGACTGAGGTGATAACATACCTTGGATACATTAACTGTTTTCACGTTAATGCACATACACACAAGCCACTTGTGCATCTCAGGTTTTTACAGGTAACAAACAGAAAAGTTTTTCGCTGAAGAGAAACTTGTGTAAATATTTTCTAAACGAAGCTGATAAGTTGTGCAATGTTCAGAAAAAGGACAGAGTGGAGAGAATTTCTTAAGATGCATCTGGTTTTCTGAGCTCAGAGATAGAAGACGAGAATAAAAGCATCCCTGCGCCCCCCTCACCCACCCTTACCCACCCTCTGCCTCTGAATCTTCTCCTCTCTCCAAGTCGGTTGTCGCTGTTCTCAGCCCCCTGTGGCCTCATTAGCACACAGACAGACTGAAACACAGCAGCCATATCTGATAGCAAGCACTATAGCAAATGTGTGCATGTGCACACACACACACGCACACATAAACACAATGTGGCATGACTCAATAATATTCCCATCCAAAAACTAAAACAGAATCATGAAATAAACAGGCACATGGAAAATAATATGAGATTACATCATACACACATATCCACAAACCTGCAAATGCAACACTACAGATATACGAAGGGTGGACTGATAAGTTCATGGCCAAAGGTGGAAGCAGATGAGTTTTCTAAAACTGACTCCTTATACAAACTTATCCATCGCCCCTCGTTTTTAGCTTAATTTTTATGTCTAACTTATCTTTTATCTTTTAGCCAGCCTGGTTTTAGATCTGGGGGCGTAGCACAGTCGTGCTTGTGCATTCCCTAATTAAGGGAAACAAATTACAGCCTGAGTGAGCAGAAGCAGAGGATAACGTGGTAAGTGCCACTTCAGTTAAAGGCAAAATCCATAAAAATCGATGGTATCACATAGTCACGTATATGCAACAGAATATACTGTTCATTTCCAAGTAACAAAATCAAAAAAAGTCTAAATTTATGTAATGTAATTAATTTTATCTTGCTTCATTGAGGATGTATAACGTCTTGAAATATAATTCCCCAAACTGTCCTGGAAGTAAAAGCAAAGACTGCACATTTATGCATGCTTTTTGCATGCTTATAGTGTTTTTGCAATTTAGCCAATTAAAACAACATTGAACATTAGTTGCACTTAGTTACATTTTTGTGTGTAAAACTTTCAGAATGCCTATCTTGAGAGCATCAAGACTTTATATCAACAACACAGTGTATCAGCATAAAAACAGCAGAGTTAAGAAGAAATCAAGATGGCCACACTGACAGCACAGAGTCCTCACTCATGATAAAACCACACTTTTTAAGAATTGTTGTTGGCTGAAGGCTGGATGTGAAACACAGGCCTACAGACAGATTACTACAGAGCGCTGTAGGGAACCATCTGGGAAAACAGTTTTCAGAGAGGATAAGCTTACTGACAGGGACTTGGAGAGTAGGGTGTAATGCAATAGAAAAATAATAATAAAAATGCATAACAGGGGTAGGGGGACGTGATGTGGCATAGACGGGCATTGCACCCCATGGCCCCCGCCCCCACCCCGGCGATGGGCCGGCTGCAAGCTGATCTATAGTCTTTCATGCCTTCATCCTGTCGTGATTATTCTCTTTATAGTCTGCAGTCAGTAAAAAAAGCACTAAATCATCTTCAATCGATGCAAAATGTAGCTGCTCTGCTTTTAACTATGAGAAGAGAACACACTGTCTCACTTTTAGCAGCTTCTCATTGCTTCCAGAATGCAGTTCAAAACTCTACTTATCACTTCTAATGTGTTAAATGGATTGGCTCCAAGCTTTATCTCTGACCTTGTCATCCCATAGGGACGAGGGAACACACTTGGGTCAGCAGAAATAGCTCTTCTAGCACTTCCTCGACTCGCAACCAAGAGTGAGCATGCATTGGATGTCATGGCACCTCAGGTGTGGAAACACTGACCGTTCACAGTCCACACTGCTACTGCTGGACTTCCTTAAACTGGCCTTTAACTGGACCTTATTATATGTTTTATCTATCTATCTATCTGATTTATCTGACCAACTGTTTGCTGTTCTGGTGCTTTATAGCCATGTTTGCAGTTTGTATGTTTCTGTGACACTAAAGTTATAATCAATATCATCACTGATCTGTAGTGTGAAGATTACAGCACCATAATTAGCCGGCCATCAGGTTAGCTGAGGTCGGCCACTGTTCGCAGCGCTAATGAAAATTTAGCTTGCGCAGCTCATCAGAAACAATTAGTGCAGAACAGTTATGAGAGGAGTGATGGGATTCCAGAGGGGAGGGGGATTACAAATGGTGTGTGCATGTGTGTGTGTGTAGGGATAAAAAGATTGAATAAATAAGAAGACAGTGGTTCCAACATGCTTGCATGCTGAGGCATAAAGAGGGAGAGACATGAGTGTGTCTGTAACCAAAGATAGACGGGTCCCAACCTGGTGGGAGATGATAGGGTGAGACACCGGGGGAGGGAAGGGGAGATAAGAGCGTGGAAGCATTTGGTGGAAATACACGAGAAGCAGCCCCAAAGTGACAAAAAACAAACAAACGCGTGACTGCTCCCAATCTGACAGGTTAAGAAAAGTGACGTCGAGACACGACAGAGCTAAAATGGAACCAAGTGATCCCTCTCTCCTATCTCTGTCCGTCTCTGCTCCTCATTTTCCTCCTCCTCACCCTGTTTTTCTCCTTTTTTTCTCTTGGTAAATTCTTGTTCTTCCACAGAAGCAGCCGTCTGCCAAAATGACTTCCCTCGTTCTTGAGGCGACAAGGCCCTCGCCAGATCTGAAAGACAGAGGGGAGGGGGGGTGGTTTGATTGGCAGACAAAAGTAGAGAGAAAGGCAGAGAAAGAAGGAGAAGTAAACAAGTGATGGCCTAGGTGCTCTTGCAGTACACTGGTGGATAAGATGGTGAGGTGAGGGATAAGAGGCTGCCGTCGTGGCATGACGGAAGAATCACTTTTGCTGCATTTCTTCTCCCGTCGTTTCCTCTCCTTCGCTTCCACAGCCCTGAGCGGGAGCCTGAGGGACAAACTCCCTCGCCTCAACATTAGCAGTCCATCTGTCTCTCCATCTCACGCACACACACACACACGCACGCACACGCACACACACACACACAGACACAGACACACAAACACTCCCTCTCCCATGCGCCCCTTCCTCGCCACAACACACAGTCACACAGTTTACATTACCTTCATCCAGCCTGCTGGGAGGAGAGACGAGGAGAAGAACACACAACAGAGGGGTTCCTCTCTACGATGATTATTTATAGTACAAAAGAAGAGAAAGGCAGACCACTGGGACGCATTCAGTCCGTTACTGCTGGAAATTTCCCATCTTGGACCGAGAGAACGAACACATCGTAAAAATGTCACAATTTATTCTGTCATTTATTCTAGTGTTCCTCAAGTCTTAAAGCCAGTAAAAGGAACCTTTCCAACTTTATTATTCAGGGAGGTGCATTTACATGCTGTGTATGGCTGTTGTCTAAACCTGAAGATGAAAGTCAGGGGACAGGAGTATCTGCAGAAGCAAGGAAGAATCCAAGAGAACAGACAAACCAACGAGGGTGAGAGTCATTAGAGAGGAGCTCCTTCACAGTGAGGTTATTACAAATTAAAGGAAACGCATACAATAAACTTTTCAAATTTATATACATGGATAGATACAAACCTGCCAACCAACCTTCTTTATACACTCGAACACACACACCCAACCAAGGCATGCAGGTCTCCACGCTCAGATTCATGTGACACGGATGCTGGAACAAAGGGATATATACTGTCGCTCCAATTCATCCGAGAGGTCTTAGGTTATGGTCTGTATGGTCTGTAGTTCGCTGCTGGACTAACAGTCAAGCCGGGACATGTAGTATAAGTGCTACGTGTTTTCTGTACGAAAAAACTTGAGTTGATATTTGAGGTAATACTTAGCTGGTCTTGCTAATAATAAAGAATAGGCTGGAGTTACAAGTCTGGCCCCAGTCACCTCATGGTAACTACTCCTACTGATGCATACTGACTTTTGGAGCATTGGCATTGTTTTATGGCAAAGCCAGACTCATTAGCCAAAAGCAGCAAAAAGAATAAGCTAGGCTAGGGCTGCAGACTGAAGGAGTGAAGTCTTCGAGGATAACAACCCTCCAGTTGAATCTCAGTCAGTAAAATTCTTTGGTCATCATTCTGTGGTACCATCCAGCAGCAGCCGTCGCAGTTCCTGAGGGTCAGTGACAGGGAGAGAACAGGTAAAGTCCTGGCAGACGTAGGCTGTGGCGACGCCGCCATGCTGTGACATGGAGGAGAGGACGGGCAGACGCTGGCACAGGAAACTCTCATCGCCGTCAATGAGCATCAGGACCTGACCGAAGAGGTGACATGCAAGAAAAAGGGGGGTCAGTTTAATACATCAAGAATAAACGTTTATTACTTTGCTTTTTTTTTCTCTTCTAACATACCGAGCCCCAAAACTGGCTTTATACTTTCCCTAGGACACAGAGTGGTTGATAAAATAAATCAATAAATAAATCTATTAGTTTACTTTATACTGTTTTTTTAAGCCAAGATTGATTTATAGGCATTTGGAGATGCAATACTTTTATAACTTTATTTTTAATATACCAAATGGGTCTGTGACTATGTCTGGAAATGGTTTGAGAGATTGGATAGTCAGTTTTATGTCTCTTGTGTCTGTATGGCAGTGGTCCAGTCTCCAAGGATAAATATGAATGTATTGGGGAAGATGGTCAGTTTAAAACGTTCTTTATACAGTAAATAGAGCATCTTAGCGAGGGACAGATGCCAGTTTTAAAGTGATCACCTTCCATTTTTCAGTAATAAAGCCATATAATTTCTCATAAACACATGCACATTCATTCATAAACCAAAATAAACCCCCTAAAAATAACACATTCGGTCGTGGCTCGGCGGCTGCCCATGATCTCATGCCCACAATAGAGTTGCTCTGTCACACCCAAAAAAATAAATGAATAAACAAATTCTTTAAATGTGTGAATTTACAGGAAGAGGATGGTGTGTGTACCTCGATTTTTAGTGAGGACCAGTCTGAGCTATAGACCTTACAGAACGAGGACATTTTGGTTGGTCCTCACTTTCTGACACGTAATACATTATGTCAGTGTGTCCTCACAAAGACAGGAGTACAAGTGTGTGTGAGTGTGTGCGTTTGTGCTCTTGGACAGGCAGCAGAGCGAAGTTAAAGAGGGCTGCCCTGTCCATCCCTAAGGCGGCTTCCTGTCAAACATGTGTCATTTCCTCCTGGCCTCGCACCACCCCTGGTTCACAACAGAGGAGACATGACAACAGAAACGATGAGCACGGACAGAGCGAGAAAAGGAGGAGAAAGAAAGACAGAATGAGGAGAGAGGTCCGGTGAAACATGTCATCCCAGGTGACGCTCTGCCAGAGAAGACATGACATGTATGTCAGTGTGTGATGGACTGAAGGTTAATATGAATGAATTAAAAGCTTCACAAATAGCCCTTTGAAACAACAGCTCCTACTACAACCCTGTCCATTCAAGCAGAGACTCCCTCCTCTGTCCCCTGTAGGCCTCCCAGCCAGTGTTCACCCAGGCCATCATGTAGAACTGGTTGCATCCTCCCCATCCTGTCTCAAGGAGCCTCGTATTCTCACTCGACGACTGTCTCGATGCGCCCCGAGTGCCCCACTCAGCCATTTAGATACTCATTTGTGCCGGTAGCCATCTGCACTTCTAACGCCAAGAACCTATCAATGACCGTCTCCTGTCACTGAAGACCGTCTCGGCAGAGGTGAGGTATTTCGGTTTCCGTTACTAAATGTGCTGCGTGGTAAATAAAAGTGCTCCTTAGGGGGATGATGAAGTGATACTGTTCTGTCTCATCTTATCTCGCTCTCCACAGTGATGCTGCAGCACCTGTTAGACACAGCTCAGAGCACAAATAACTATATCACTGAAACACAGGGAACTATGGATTCACACAGAGCGCTGTGGACGGCTGCCTGTAAACATTTCTTTAGGCTTTAAGACACACACACACATAGGGGAAGACTGGTAAGGAGTGTGATGGAATGTGGTCATAATGGTGTGACTGTTGCTATGGAGACCGAAGGAGGATTTCCCTGCCAAGCTGAACCTTTTCCTCTCTGTCTTGAGTCTCTCCCTCTTTTTTTTTTTTTTTTTTTCTTGGCAGCTTCATGCAGTCCCTCCCTGGGTTCAGACCACATCCAGCCACATGCCCTCAACTTAAAGGTCACACTGTAGTCTGTCTGTGTCACAACAACACTATCTACACCCACCCCTGGGGACTGGACAGGGCCTGTGTGTGTGTGTGTGTGTGTGTGTGTGTGTGTGTGTGTGTGTGTGTGTGTGTGTGTGTGTGTGTGTGTGTGTGTGTGTGAGTGATGGAGAAAGACAGCAGGAGAGAGGCAGGGAGACAGATTATGTGAGAATGTATATACAAGTCTAGTGAATGTGATGAAGTGAATGCAGAGTGTGTGGTCTTGGATTCTGTAAACTGCAAAATGTGTGTATGTGTGTGTGAAGCTGTAGCAGACAACACAGTTGGATACACATGAGAGCACAGTCAAACTCCCACAGGGTTAATCCCTTCATACACTGGGCAACCCTGAAACAAACACACACAAACACACAAACACACACACACATACACACAACTCCCACCCGTTAAATGTCCCTACACTGACAGCTCCCTCCCACTCTCCCTCTCTCACTCTGCCAAACCAGTCGAGCTCAGACACTTTAAAAGAACACAGTGTACCTGTGCTGACAGTAACACACAAACACACACACACACACATACACATCTTCAGGAACCATTTTAATGTTTTCTCTCTCTCCCCTCGGTTTCTAACCCAGCTAGTACGCACACGACTCACAGGCCGACCTCTGTCAGCGAGCCGCAGCCAAAGAAACATGATGAACACACCAAACGCACACTTCTGAGAGCCGCTGTCATACCTGAGGAAGAGTGATGACAGTGGCTGTGAATAGCACCGTGTGCAGCCAAGCATGAGGAGATTTACTTCCTCCATCCCTCACACTCTGTTGTTTTGTCTCTCTCTCTCACACACATACATACACACACACACACACACACACACACAGTGACACCAAGGAACCAGCTCAATCATCATAAGAACCCAGCATCTGGACCACCACCACAGGACACAAACAGACACACACATTCGCACTCGGACACTAAAATGGGCGGCTGCAGGGCCCTCACGTGCCGCACACCTTATCAGACGCCCGCTGACACCAGCTTCGCCATCAGCTTCATTTACTCATCTGAATTTTCTCCAGGAGAGAAAGAGATGAGGGGGAGTGAGAGAGCCAGAGAGAGAATTAGGCAGGAGAAACTGAGGAGACAGAGACAGATTTATGTGGTGTCTGAGGACGATCAGACTCAAACTACCCTTTTATTTGAAACTCAGATAACTGCCAGCCGTTACACACTTCTGACGAGGTATTTATTATTCATCTGATAATTAACTCTTAGTCATGTAGGTCATTGTAGATCTAGAGGTGCTAAGCCAAAGGAAAGTGGGCTTCCTTTAGATTTACTGAGCATGTCTCACATCTCATCCACAGGGCTTCTCCAAGCCTGACTTGACTGGAGGGGAGTGCATGCATTTAACCAGCTTATCATATGTAATGTGTTGTGCTTTCTCTGTACAGCGGTTCATGTGTTTCTAATTTTTATTTTTTATAATTCTTATGTGACACTTTATTTACTTAACTCTCTCTCCTTCTTTTTAATGGATTAACTGACTGCAGTGGAGGCTCTAACCTCCAGACTAATGTGTGACAGCGTGGTGAGGGAGGTCTGGATCTCCACACGACCTACTTTAATTTGGCTACATCACAACATACTGCACAGGCAGATGACAAGTTTAAGGAAAAACAGAATAAACGAGTGGAGAAACCCAACAAATGCTCCTACATAGGGCACTTATTACAGATTTTGGAGTGGCGTTAAACAGAGCTTTCACACCAAAAGTTCTGTTAGTTCAACATCATGCAGAGCTAAGCCATTATTTCCAACGGAGAGAGCAGCTGCACCCTCTCGAGCAGCAACTCTAGTGGTTTACACGACACTGATTTTCCACCAGGTTGATGGCCAAAGCTCAGTTTAAGTTAAACTGAACTCTACAACGTGTGTCCAAAGGGATTCTGTAAAAATTCTGGAGTATGGAAAAATGGAGAATGGCTGAATCCCCAGTTACGTAAAACCACAGTGCGATCCTACTGAGACTTGAATAAAAATAAACTCCTATATTACAGTAAATGTTATTTTGTATCAGAGTATGGATGAATACGGAAAATCAATTGAGAGCTGATCATCGATAATATAAACAGAAGTGAATGTCCATCTTTTTTTCCATTCATTTTTCCTAATCCAGTGATCCAGCACTGCACACCTGCTCACACACCTGTACACACACAGGAAATTACATAGAACAAACAATTTTCAATTCACTGTTACTGTTGTGTCTTTTGTCTTCCCATGTCAGTGGTATTTCGACTTCCACTGATTGAAAAAAACAAAACAAACACTACCCCAAGTTGCTGTTGTGGTGAAATAAGTTCAGATTTCAAAAATCAAAAATTGCGCTAATTTGAAAAACACACTCACTGACACCAAATAAAAACCAGTGGTTCTCAAAGACACACACACACACACTCTCACTTGTGTGTTTTCCGACCTGAGTTAGAGTGAGTGGGCGAGTCTGTTCCGGCAGCGTGCTCTGTCCTTTGTCACGCTGGGCATCAGTTTCCAGCTGCTGACAGTCTCTACAGGACCCTCTCCACTAAATCACCAGCGTCTGTAGCGAGATGCGAGAACGCCTTGGTGTCTGAGCAGAATTAACTGCCCCTCTCTTCAATCAGGCCCTGACACCTACGACACACTTCATCAGCCTGTGTTGCGTTTAAGATGAAAGGGAACTCTCGTTCGGCAAAGTCATAAAAGTCACGTCAAGTTAAAAATGTTAAGGAGATCAAATCTGACATATGAGTGTTACGAGGACTAAGCCAGATGTCTTGAAACATCCCAGATGGAAAAGATTTTAAGTAAATATCGAGTCATCGGTGCTACAGTGTCCCTTAAGTACTGCAACAGAAGAAAATGTCTGTAGGTACTTTTAAAAATAAATCTTGTGATTCACCTGCTACAAAGAACATTGATATTTCTGGACACCATCGCCCAGGCAACCCAGCAAATGGCTGACCAATCCCTGGTTACTACACTGTCCAGTTTGAATACTGTCTAGCTCCCAGTATTACACCGCTTTTCAAACAACACCTACAACTATCACGATGTGAGAGAATCTTAAAGGTCCAGGATATTTCCAGGTTTGTTTCTCAGTTGGATGTGATGCAAAGGTGTGCTGGGATTTCTGTGAGGACAACATGTAAAAATGAGACTGAAAAAGTGTCCTGCAACAAAACTAATGGGGCAGCCCTGAAAAGTATTTTTTATATTGATACACAAGATAATAATATGTGTGGGAACCTCCATAATATAACACTGTGAAAGAGGCTATTTTGCATTTTGAATACTTTTACTGTTGAATTCAGTAGATTTTGCTGGTAATGTTGTTTTGCTCCAGTAGGATTTTGAAAACTATAGATCTCAACTCCTATTTCAGGTGGTCACAGTTATACAGTCAGGGTCACTCTGATGAACAGTAATGACCCCTGAGAATCACTAGTCACTGTCTGTATGTGTGAGATTAAAGATTCCTGGACTCCATGTAGAGGTGTTTCATTAGCTCTCAGTCACACGGCAGGTTAGAGTCGCAAATACCATCAAAAATTCAGCTTTCTCTGCAGCTCGTCACAGGAAACTGTAAACTAAGGCAGGAGTGGAGAAATTAAGTCGTATGCCATGTGTGAAAGTATCTGCAGCTAGAACATAAGGGCTGTTACATCACACTGTGGAGGAAGTCATCTGTGCACTAGCCCACATCTCATTTTATGCTACAGCAATGAATATGTATAGAGACATATGTTGTCTTTTAATGACGGTGCAACGTGATGTACTAAGTAAACGATGCTTCCTTTACAGTGGGAGGAGAAGATGACCAAGGAGAGAAACAGAAATGTGCCAAGGAGAAAAAAAGAAGTACCACAGTATAACAGATCAGATTGCATTTTTTTTTTTTTTTTTTTAAAAACAACATTCATTTATGTCCAGTTTTCAGAACAGGAGCTTTATGTAGTCGGCCACAATGAGAGCAGTAACCACGGCTTTACTGATGAGGCAGATGATGGAGCGCATTAAAACAGTGTATGTAAGTAAATGTAAGTATAGAGGAGAAAATGCAAACTATTAATCTGAGAATAAACCATCCGAACAAGTTAGGCTGTGTGTGCGTATCTCAGTGTAATGTCGATGCAGACTGTTCTTCAATGGATATTCTTCCAGTATGAGAAAATGTGTAAATTCAAACTGAGTCTTGGCATTGTCCGTGAACAAAATGCTCAGAACTGTTTTCCTTACCTTCGACTGCCAATGAAATATTGGATGAGTTTAGAGTGTTTCCGCTATTTATGTCCAAACTCTTAAGTTATAATAGTTTTTTAAACTGTATTTTTTAAAAGTTTACTTTGATAACAGTCTTGTGCTTATTCATTGTGTTTTTACAAAGTTACAAAGTTGTTATAAAATGCTACTTAATCTCACTTTTTTTTTCAAATCTAGACTGAATAGGAAACATATCCTGGGTGACACAAATTGTAAATGTTATATTTTGAAAATGCATCACACGGCACCTACCAAAATAAAAGTGACTACCACTTAGCAATCCTGATAAATATCAGAGGAAAACACTGACATAACACATAACACATAAAGATAAAGGGAGAGCGACAGATATAGGCAAACACGTGGGCATCTGCAACAGTGTGTGTGAATGCATGTGCGCACACGGGCGTCTTATCTGTCCAGCGTGGGTTTTATTTACCAAGCTGAGATGTGGATAAGCGCGGAGCGTCATGCACGACTGCAGCAGACGTACAGACCAAGATACAACCACGGGGAGAGGATTATATCTCAAACAACACCACTAAAGCTGTCCACTCTCTGCTGGATCCTGAGTGTACGCACACCTCCCCCATAGCTTTATAGATAAACTGGCACATATTGGAATTAGTGGATAGAAGGGCGGAAAAAAAAAAAAAAATCAGTCTTTGCACGGATACAGTATGTAACCTTTCAGATGAACAAGTCCAGGAAGAATGGAGTAAGACAAATGTGAAAGCAAATTTTAAAGCATGGTGTGGTGCAAGATAAGAGAAGGAGAGAAAGAGGATGACTGGCTATCTGAATGCATTATGGTCTGTCTGGAAAACACTCTCCTGCAACAGGAACCATCTGGGACCTTTCCCACAGCTGTCAATCAACCTGGGTTCTGCTCTCTGACTGGTTATTGGGCTTAGCAGGTCATTAACAGAGAACAGGAGAATCAATTCCTAGCGCACACAAACACACACACACGCAGCCTTTGATGAGCCAACAGAGGGATTGTGGTGGAGGGGAGAAAGGCATACAGGGGTAAAAAAAAAAAAAAAATAAGCAGTAGATTGGACTGAGGGAGGCCAGAGGTCACACAGGAGGACTGTGAGACTGCCCAGCTCTAATCCTCCTCTGAACTATGTTGTGCTAGTTAGCCTCTGGCTAGGTTCTCTATCTCCATCCATCTCCGTCCTTCCCTCCCTCTGACTGCCCTCCCTGTTATCCCGCTAACTCTTCCCCATGTCTCTCAGGTCTTGTTAGGGATTCTGAGTCATTTCCCTCTACAGATGCTTTCAAAAAGGACCCTCGCTCCTCTTAAAGGCCACTGTCCTTCCTTCCTTCCTTCCTTCTCCTCTTTTATCTGTCCTCTGTTCCACTCTGTCCTGCTCTCATCCTCCTGTCTAAGGAAAAGAAAAAATGCAGAAGGGGCAAAGAAGCAGGAATAAATAGCAAACTTGTCTACTTACAGTTACTTCGCTCCAGGAATTTCTTAAATCCTATAAAATCCCTGTAATACCTTTAGCTCTTTCTGTGTCTTTCACTAACAGCAGCATCTCGCGGTCCTCCTCAGCATTTGCCACAGACACCTTCCGTATTCCCTATCGCATCCACTCCATTTCCTTTTTTAAGTGCACTCCAGAGAGAGTCAGCAAAACCGTGATCTCTGTGTGACTGTCTAACAAAGATTTACTTGGATAGTTCTTTAGTTTTGCAGAGGCACAGTTGAAACTGATTAATAAGCAGCACTGACAAGAGGCGTTCAGGCTAACAACAATGGGAATTCACAATTGGGAATTATGGTCCTTGTAAAACATTATTCAACTCATAAAAAGACCACACACGTAAATCTTGCACCGACATGAATTCATACTTTGAACCACTGTCAACGCAACTGCCAAGATGCTTTGTTGCTTTATTACCAGAACAACCTTGAGAACACAGAAAAGCACGCTCTGTTAATGTAAATCATCATGTTAAACGCTGGACGGCTTCCATTCTGCGTCAATGTGTTCCAAGGAGAAAACCTGAGAGAAGCCTTGGGGGTTTTCAGAATATATACGTTATTTCTCAAAACTGGAAGGATTTTTGTGCTTGTTAATTCAAATTGAAAAAAATGATCTATCATGCAGATATCATTAACAGCAGCATGATTTTAACTTGAGGATTAATCCCTGCTCAGGAATAAAACATACTATATTTATATACATACTGAGGGTAATCTGGTGCTACACTGTATTTTTCATGCTAATCTCCACAGTTAAGACAGACCCAAGTCTCAATCACTGAGAAACCTTTACCTTCCAACAGTCTCAGAGTAAATCGAACATCTGTCTAGCCTGGATTATTGTGCTGACATGGACATTCGTGGACAGTGTAAAATATTGTACTGTAAAAAAAAAAACAAAAAAAAACCCACAGACAGAGGAACAGAGTAAGCGCTGAGCTTAGAGGTTAAAGAATCAATAGGGGCTGGTTTCCAGTGGGTGCAACTCTCACAATAACTCTAACCTCTGTGGTAATGTAAAAATGATTAAATTGACACCCATGAAAAAGAGCTAATGTAACCAGTGAAGTAAAATGGATATCATGATCCTTTCTGTCTGACCATGAAAAAGGAAAAAAAAAACTCTGTGGTTTCCTTGTCCGTAGGTTTAGGATCCCAGTCCTGCTGTATTAGCCATTTTTCTTCAAGACATTCTGACTGATTCCACAGTAAAAGCACCGGTGTTACTAATAACATAAAGGATGGCTCGATTCTATTCAAGTACCCAGACTGAGGCAGTTCAGTCATCATCACTTTTATTATTATTATTACCAAAAGCACACCTGTGCTTTTCTTGCTATCACATCTTCTGTAATAAGGTCTAATTAGGGGGCCAAGGTATGAAAAGTCCTACACTGTTCATCCAATATGGATGTGAACAACTTCAAACAACTAAAATGCATTTCAAGTCTACAGTGTCCAGTGGTAAAACAATGAAAAACACATCACTGTTCTAATACTTTCTGACCACACTCATGCACAGTTTCTGTCTGACTAACAGGTTCCTGCTTTTACTGGTCCTAGCTGCCATTTCTTACTGGAATTCCATGTCATTCACCATTTGCACTGATAAAAACAAATGTGGAGGAGGGAGATTTGCATACAAATTTACTTCTAAAATAGTAACTTACAGTTTTCCAGCAACACTGCTAACTGCTGAAAATATTCCGAGATAAAGTGATAAACTGTACCTCAGTGTTTCTTGCTACCTGGCTGTTCCCACATCCTTTCATACATCATTTCACACTTCCATATGAGGGAGACAGAGAGCAAAAAAAAAAAAGGAGGCAGAGAAAGAAAGCCAGAAAGAACAGAAACACAAACACACACACAGGGAAAAGGAAGAAGCAGTGGGAGTGTGAGAAGAGGAGGGGAATAATTGCTAGAAAGACTGCTTCTCTAGTTGTGTTCCAACTCCCACCCTCTTAAGATCTCGGAGCCTCCACAATCAACAAACCTCGACCCAGCTCTAATCAAGCTATATTTCTGTGTAATAGAAAAATTAACCATAATTTATTGCAGCAATTACAATCAACAACGATGTTTCAGTGTGACTGTCGGGGCCGTAATTGATTCCAACAAGCAAAAAGTGCAGCAGCAGAAGCTCTGAGTGCCGGGGCGAATCGAGAAGCACAGAGTCTCGTGGTGAATTACATTAGTACAGAAATTAAATGAAGTGAAGATCTCAGATCGTGCGCGTGCATGCACACTCGGATTAGCATGAGTTGGGCTCTGAGCACCTCATTCGGCACAATTAGGACACGCCGGACTCGAACCAGGAAAACAGGCGAGGAGTAATTGGATTTAAATTAGACATGTTCTCTGCTCTCTAGCTACCTAATGTAACGTGGAGCACAATCCCCTCACTCACTCTGCCTTCAACCTTTACCGTTTATCTCATTTAGCATCCTCCCATCTCATCCCACCCTTAGTACTTACATAATTCACCCTTTTGACTCCATCATACACTTTATCTTTCTCATACTGATTGCCTCTCCACCAGTATAATTGGTTTTATTCCAATTAATCTAATCCATTTTTTTTTCTGCTGCTCTCTGGCTATCTGTTAGTATATTTTTTGATTACTATGAGGAATTAACCGCAAAGTATACTGGATGACTAAATTAATCTTTGACTGTTTAAAATGGCAATAAATGCCAAACACAATGTCCAGAGGGCCAAGGAAGGTAATGTCTTCATAAAGGGGAAAAAAGCTAAATCGACAAATGTCTGCTTTAAAAAATAAATAAATAGATATAAAAACACCACTTCAGATAACAACTGACCATTTGCTAAACTTCTCAACAAGTTGATCGTTAGCTAACAAGACTACATTAGTTTGTGGGGTGACCAGGATTAATTCAACACTTCTTTTCTGAGATACTTTATAATTTACCAGACACATCAGGTAGTCCCAAACGTCTTTTCTCTTGTTATATTAAAAGCTTTAACTTAATAGTCCTTTAGCACAATATCATGTGTAGCCATTCAGTGCAGATTGAACTACGTAGCTGGGAACCACCAGTCAGCTGGAAACAATCTGATGATATAAAAGTATTTTCAATCAACTCATGGAGTTAAGGTCAGCTTAATTAGCCAGACATCTACAATCAGTCCGCTACCAAGAGTTATTCAGCCAATAAAATCACAGTTGCTGGCTAGAAATGAGATGCAGATTTTTTTCAACCTCTGTCTGAATCCAAGAATCCATCATTTCAAAAATGAATAAGACTCTGCCATGGTAAATAGCCACAGCCAGTGTAAGCTAAGAAGGTTGGGAGATTAACGAAAAGTCGATTAATCAAATCAACTTCCTGTCAATCAACAAATCAATGAATCAAATAACTGCTTCTGCACCCTTTCTTTATTTCTCTCACTCGTTTCTTCGCTCATACATGTGATATCTTGTGTTTAAGTATGTGGTGTGATTTGCATATGCATATATACCAGAATATGTTTATGTGTTACATCTGTTTAGGTGTGTGCTTCAGGACATACTGTATCAGGCTCAAGAATATGTGTGTGTGTGTGTGTGTGTTTAGTGTGTTTAGTGTTGTGCTGGATCATCACATCTCAACCTGGCCAAGAGAGCTGCTACTGCCTCTAATGGACGGCTATTCTCACAACATCTGGAGAGAGAGACATACACACACACACACACACACACACACACACACGCACACACACACACACACACTCCATCTCACTCTGAGACTCATTGAAGGCTCATTAGAGGAAAATCTGGATCTGTCATGTCACTTTGGCAAACCTGTCCAGAAGACTTTTTTTTTCTGTGGCTCCCACACACACAGACATGCAAAAACACACACACACATCATAAGTGCATACTATATCCATACACAAACAAAGCACTGTTTCCTGTTTACACTCAGCGTCTGAGAGAATACAGTCTGCTACACATCTATTTAAAAGGTCAATGGTAATACTAGAGTCAGTCTGAAAGTGGCGTTGCCCACTTGGGAATACTGAGTGACACTGACTCTCGTCCTACTTTAAGTGTGTATCTCTTTCTCATTTACCATCTTGCTGGTCCCAGTGGTAGCGACCAATGTTTTCCTCTGGTCACTATCATCTCTTTCTCATCCTTCAGTGTTCGAGGCCTTTAAAACTCCACTCCTCCTCTTGTGTCCTCAGCTCTTCCATTACTGCACTCATTAGCAGACAGAAGCCAACACCTGCAATCAGGCTGAGGCCTGATTAGTTTGAATTTAATGCATAATATAACTATTTGGATTATGTTAATTAGACTGAAGAAGGCTTAAACAAATGAAAGGGTGCTGACCCTCAAAAACTTACCTGTGCAAAGTAACTGCAGAGGGACCCCTATCTACTACAGCAGCCCCTGATCTGAGAAATCCCATGTGATTAACCTGACTGTAACAAAGCCTAGCATGTGACTGTTCCTGGCTGGATGTGACAGTACATAACATACACCCTGCTTAATAATAGATCCATCCTAATAACAGCTCTATCTGGCTCAGTCGTGGTCTCAGTCTCTCTGCAGGGATCCGCAATGGCCTGATGTTACTGCAGTCACCGCCTGACACTGCAAAACTCATCTATATTTCAACAGGGCCATGCTGGGTGTGTGTGTGTGTGTGTGTGTGTGTGTGTGTGTGTGTGTGTGTGTGTGTGTGTGTGTGTGTGTGTGTGTGTGTGTGTGTGTGTATGAGAAAAAGAGAGGGGGGGGTTGCAGAGATGCAGTGTGTTACTGGACAATCACTGCTTTAATTTACTTATCTAATTTCGGTTACAGGCCGGTCGAAGAAACAGAACTCAGTGAGCAGTCTCACAAAGTCGGATCAGTTTACTCCTGACACAAATTTCATCCTCATGTACAGAAAAGACACCAAAAGCAAACCCCAATCTCAGTGGACATGATTTGCCTTTACGCTGCTTCTGTTTGGAATTCACAACAATAACATGGGTGTGTTTTTGGCTAAAAATTATAACTCCTGTTGACTTAATAAGCGTTAGTCCTAAGATCCCTTTTCTTCAGGAGACTCTTGGAAATGAAGTCAGCAGAGGCAAAACTGCATTCTGCAGACCAACTAAACAAAGAATAAAGTCACACTTCAGTCAGAATGGCATCAAAGAGGGTCCAACCATACATTAAAGAAACTGTTCAACATTTCAGGAAATGCACTTATTAGCTTTCTGTGAGTGATAACTCTCATATGTCTATGGCAGATAACGATGCAGCTAATTAGCTTATATGAACATAAAGACTGAAAACAGCTGCAGCTGTATTCCCAGTCTTTATGCTAAGCTATGCTAAATGCAGGGAATTCTCATAAACTTTTGAAGTTTCCACAAAGTTTCTTAGTGGACACAGGAAACAAAGATGCTGGCCATTCATAAAGAATTTAAGTCTGACTCAGACTGACAGCTGTCCAATTCATAACCAGCAGCCTGTGTCAGGGCTGGCAGGAAGACTCACGCACACATACAGACACACACAATCTCTGAAACTGCAGAGCCACTAGGCATTTAGATGTTAGAAAAGGACCTTAAGATCAACTAATGCCTAAAAAGAGATAGCTGGGAAGTTAATACACTGAGAGGAGAGGAGAGGAGAGGAGAGGAGAGGAGAGGGAGGAGGTGGGAGGAGAGGAGCTCAGGCTGACCTTTAAAGCACCACACTTAAACCAGCCAACACCCCAGGCACTGTTCTAGGTCGGTCACACTCTGCATCTGTGTGTGCATGTTCGTCTGTGTGTGTGTGCATTCAAAGGTTACTGTGAATCTGCTGCCACTACAGAGGTACTCATGTCGGAGTGCGTGTCTATGTGCTGGAAGTTCATCTTTTCTTTTCAGGGTTGCTTTAGGGACCAATGACACGTTTGTCCTGATGATAAATTTGTCAAGATGATGCATCCGTCTTTCACACAAACACACAGGATCTCAAACACGTACCTTATGTGGTAGGAAGAGGGAGTTGACTGCGGCTAGCAGGCTTGTGGTGTCCGGGGCATCCCTCTGGCCACAGATCACAATCTAAAAAAAACAATAATAAAAGCGGAGGAGGAATGTGAAGGAGAGCGAATATGGAAGAGTGAGAGATAACGAGATGAAAGAGTATGAATAGAGTGAAATAAGAGGGGAAAGGTGACACGTAAAAGGAGGGGAGAGGGGGAGTAAGTGATAGAGGTCAGTACTGTATTTGTAGCAGTAACAAGGGAGGCAGGTGTTTTCTCCGGGACTGCCTCACCTAGCCTAGCCCCTGAGCTCGTTACCCTCGCCCCGTCGCCCTGACTCATCCTCCTCAGGTCATATATGACAGACAGAGGACTAACTACCCCCCCTTCCTCTCTCTGCTTCTACTCCAGTTATTTCCGTCCTTGTTCCTTTGATTGTACAGCACATGCTTTAAAGCTAAAAGTTTCCTTAGAGCCAGGAAACTTCAGGGTAACTGCTGTACTTTGCTAGTATGCTTGTTTTGGTGGTTTCAGGCTAACTGGGGGTGTTAATATTTCAAAATTGATTATATAACTGAGGCTGAACAGCTTAAATAGCCCATTAAATACATGACGGCCGTTAAAAAAGACTGGCGAAAAAAAAAAAGATTTTGAGAGTCAGTGTGTCCAGGGATTAAGTGTGCATTTATGTAGAGTGCAGAGATGGAGCCAGCGTCCTCGACTGACCTACAACACTTCAACTGAGTTAAAAAAAAAAAAAACAACAACAACACAAAAATATGTTTTAACATATTAGCCTCTAGTTTAGGAAGAAATCTTTGAAAGCAGAGTTCATCCAAACAGGGTTTATATATCATGGAGCCTCTAACACAAGTTAGAGCTGGATAAATTGAGATTTGTTACTTGAGGTGCAGCAACTGTAGTAGAAAAAGTACATGTTATAAATGACAGAAAATGAATGGAGGGGCTATTAAAAGTTACATTTTTCCTTGAACCACACTTGACATTGTGCCGTGTGACCCTAATAAGAAGTGTTCATGAGTGATGTGTGCTGACTTCTTCCCTGTGTTTTCCTGCCTGACATATTTGTACCGTAAACAGAAAACATTTGCTTTTTTTAATTTATATATTTCATTTATCATCAATACTGAAAAATGTTGTAGTTGCAGCAAAAGCTGTGCATCAGAAAAGATTATTAAAACATTTACTTACTGAAAATATATAATGTTCTTACTGTTTAAGGAACACAGTCCTCTGCAGCACTGGGTGCTTCAGCTGTCTGGTTCACTTGTACTGATTTTCACTTCAATGCATAATAGCACTGAGTCAGCACAGCCAATATAGGGATGTTCATTGTTTCACCAGCCTCTTGCTCAGCTTTTGTTCAGCTGCTGTGTTTTGTTTGCTTCACTTCTTCTTGGTAAATGTAACGTCTATTGTTCTCACACTATTTGTCACGCAAGCAGAAACACTTGCTTTCAGTAGGCGGACATGAAAATGAGTTTTCGGCTAACAGCCAGGTAAACACGCCCACTCCCCGAGATAAACTGGCCTTCGGGGCTCACCATAGAAAGCCAGGGCTTAACAATAAGGGTTGCTCAGTTGTCCCAGTCAAACAGATTTGGACCACTGGTTCAAATGCCTTTGTCTGATCCCTGGGTTAAAACAAATAAAAAGTACAGTAGTTGATGTCTACAAATATAGACATTGCATATTGGCACATACACTGTCCTATAGGCTCTGAGTGTGATATCTCTGGTTACTCTGTCTGTATCAACTGATGAGTACAACTGTAATCCTCAACACAGCCCATTAGGAGACTACCTGTCAACATAAGTAGCTGCAAGGTATGTATACCTGTCCATTAAAACACTCAGAACATTTAGCAAAAAAAAAGACTTGAAGGAATTAGAGGTGTGAACACAGAGGACAGAGTAAATCCCTGATGAGCCTGAACTCAGAGCATCCATCAATTCATGTGTGTGAAGGTGAGAATAACCTGTTTAAGCGTGTAGTGCTCGGCCATAAGAGCCCGGACCATTTCGGGCAGGGCTATGGGGACCCTCGTCAGCCGGTCAGAGAACGCTGTCAGCAGCTGTCGGGACCTCTGAAGCCACTCCTGTCTTCCAGTGTAGTGGGACAGACGCAGGAGATTGGACGCCGACACTGAGTTAGCACTGGGCTCAGCTCCGTCCTGATCTGAGAGACACAAAGATACACAACATTTCCATCAGGATTCAACAGTCACAGTCTTAGATAATGCGGGTAACGGGTTGTGAGTTTACAAAACTGGATCCATGCAGGACTCTGACTGACACACACACACACACACACACACACACTGATGAACCAAAACAAGGCGCACAACAGATATTATGCTTCTGCTCTTTCATGAGACACAATTACTAAATCTTGTAACAAATGTGAGGCCTCTGGTTCAAATCATTACACCTTCTGTTAAAATCTGTCAAACCAACAGCAAAGATTGCAAGCTAATAAGTTTAGATACACACTCTATGCCTTCCCATCACCTCCCCGAGGACACAACCATCACAGGGTCACAACGTGCTGTGTGATGTGACGGGACTAACAGATGACCTCATGACCTAGCCCTGTTAAGTGACTGGTCCTTATCTTTTATCAGTGTCCAGTGAGAGCCTGAAGGTGATCTTCTCATGCCCCATGACCTCGCTACACGTCTGCCCCTCCATCACACACACACACACACACAAAAACTGTACTGTACAATTTTTTTTTTTTTATTACAAGCATGGACTCACAACTACATACCCATGCATGACTGAACTGCAGAAATAATTAAATGTTATCCTACAGTATGTTTCAGCTCTCCTCGAGCCCCATGGCAACAACGCTTCAACATACACATACATACACGTACTGTAAACACACACAGAGGCCGACCGGGGGAACTATTCCGCTCCCCTCGTTCCACATATCTCTCCTCCTAAAGAGACCCATGGAAGGAGGTCACATACGTTTTAAGCCGTGACAGAACAGTCTCCAAATCCACACACCCACATTGTCACACATATACAAAAACACTCATGAAAGTCCCAAAGCAGGGACAGAAACAGACTGCAAAGCACTAAAACGCCACTTACACTTTTAGCAGTTTTTAAAAGTCTATACTGACACTGATGTTTTTGAACTGAAGTGGCCTCGAGCTGATGTTGTTGATGAAGTTTTTACGACTTCTGTCAAATGGGAATACAGCTGAATTAGTGTCTTCGCCAGAGGGGACAAAAAAGACTTTAACAAACAGTGGATTTTCTTTTAAATCAAAGCAGAACAGATATTATTTTAACCTTACTCATCAAAAACAAATACACACAGGGGAGTGTGTCAGGGCTGTAAGATGTAGAGTGGAAGTGTGGTGGGGTAATCCGTCTTGCAGTGACAGGCTACGCTGCTGGGACAGGCATCCACACTGCAGCGGCTACAGCATCACTAATGGGCTTTAACCCTACACAGCGCCGCATCCATAATGGCAGAGTCAATCCTCTCAGATGAGAAACCTCTCACACGTCAGCTCCGATAAACACACTTACACACACACACACACACACACGAAACCATCACCTCTGATCTGTCAACAGTTCTTAACAAGATTTACTATTAGCTGTTTTGCCGTTCCCCCTCTCATCTGTGGCATCTTGCTTCTGTCTGAATTATGTGCACCGAGCTATCTGTCACAGTCACATGAGTTTGTGTATCTCAGTCTGTGTGTGTGTGTTTTTTTGAGGTGAAAAGAAATACAGAACTGACAGTTGTCATACAATGCTCAGCTTGGAAGGTTTCTTCTTAACTCAGATACTAAACATTGAAACATGTGAAAAGTAGTATACATCAATTGCACATGCAAAACTAATTTAATGAATAAAAAAGGAAACTACTAAAGACCCAAGGCCAACTGTGATTTTAGTCTCAAAGGGGTGAAGCATGAAGAGCAGTTTGGGTTACTATGAACCATCAAAGAGCACAAGTGGGTGCCACAGACTCGCAGAATGGTCAGGCAAAAAAAAAAAGGTTCTAACAAACTTTCCAACTGACAAAAATAAAATGAAACTACAAACTGGAAAAGACACAGTATGAGAATCGTTAGGACGAGGGAAAAGCCTGGCCTGGCACATACTGGATTATGATATTAAGCTGAGAAGAGATGACAAGAGAATAAGAATAAAAATACAAGTGGGAGAAATAAGGCATGAAAATAGATGGTCACAGTCAGACGGAGAAGCCTGAGAGTTAAAAACAAAAAAAGAAAGAGGCAACTAGATCCAGATTGGAAACTTTGGTCTGACAGATCAAAGGTAAATGTCTGCATGTCTACAAGGTGTCAGCTTCTCTGAACTGCCAGCAGCCATCAGTTGGAGGAGTGGACTGGCAGCAGAAAAAGGGCTGCAGTGCACATCAAGGTCAGACCCATTTATATTTATATCCCATCAATCCTTTGGAACAAAAACCTTCTTTTAGCCACAAACAATGTGAGGTAATGTTGCTTTGCAACATTACTTACTGAATAAAAGATGTTACTTACTGGTACAGGCAGCATATATAGACTTGTCCTCTGGTTATTATGACACCATTGGATCACTTAGTTGTGTTTTCTGGCACACTGCCGTGTCTGCAAGATGAAACTTTTTGCTCATATATTTTACGCCAAGATTTGAGGGCAACACAGGACACAAACTCTGAGGGGAAAATGTGGGGAATTAAAAAAAAAAAAAAAAAAAAGATCCAGGATGAAGTTCAGATGTAAGTGAGGTGACATAAGGCAGAGGCAGACAGGGGATTTCAGATTCCCACTGTACATCGTGTGTGTTGTTTCAATCTGTCAGATGCAGATGGACCGAGAGAACAGAATGGAGACGGATCTGACAGGTCTGGTGATCAAAGTAGCCGAAGAATCAGAGCAGGACGTCCATCTTTGAGTGCTTTCATGGCAGATGAGTTCAACTGTGAGAAAGTGAGTGAGGGTTGCATGGTACTGAAGGCAGATAGGTGCAGGTCAATATTCCTCTGCTCCCCTCTTTTATCCTCTAGCTACTCATCTATCCATCCATCCATCCATCCTCTCCCCTCTCTCCCGTGGTTGAAGTGTAGCAATGGAGTGAAACTGGCAGCAGCGATATTACAGCAGAAGCTTCCATCTTGTTAAGCTCAGGATCAATCAATGGGGTGAAGGGTATAGGCAGGCGAGACAGAGATGGATGAACAGATGAATGAATGAATGATTACACCCATCCATTAACACTTCAGTTGTTCAAATAAATTACAGCCATTGATTGATGCTTCTTTTGTTCCTTCAAATCTCTGTGGCTAAATTATAGCAATGTGTTGATATTACCTCACTGTCTCCAGCGGACGCCTCAAACCCTGAATGTATTCATCTCACCGAGCTATCCATCCATCTCTGGACTTGTCTAAGCCACAGAAGTATGCTGCAGCAGTACTGTTAATCCTTCACCTGTCCATCAATCCTTCCCTGCATCTCTCAACCTATTAGAACCTCAGCCATCAGCAGCAGCAGCATCAGTGCCTTACAGTATTCACTTTGGAGGTCCACCATTTTGTTCCAAACTGAAATAGCTCGACAATTATGGGATGGATTGCTACAAAATGACGTACAGACATTCGTGGTCTCCAAAGGATGAAACTTAATGAGTCTGGTGATCCTTTTACTTTTTCTCTAGCACCACCAGCAGGTCAAAGTTCTTACTTTTTCAGTGAAATGTCTCAGCCTCTACAGCAGATACAACAGAATAGCATAGCATTTGTACAGACATTCACCGGTCCCAGAGAAAGAATGCTAATGACTCTGGTGAGCCTCTGACTTTTCATCTAGCGCCACCATGAGTTGACATCTGTTATTTTGAGGCAAATATCTTGACAACTGTTGAACGGATTGCCTTAAATTTTGGATCCTACCTTCATATTTCCCTCAGGATGAACTGCAGTAACTTTGGTGATGTGTCGACTTTTCTTCTAGCACCATCTAAATACCTGCAGGACTGATGAGGGTCCTATCGGCCTCAGTTGTCATTTCTATTTAGTGATTATTAGCAAATGTCAGCATGCTAACACATCAAAAGTAAAACTGTGAACATGGTAAACATTAGATGTGTTGAACAATGGCCTGTTAGTGTTATCACTGCATGTGTGTTAGCATGCACAAATTAGCATTCAGCTCAAGCACCTCTGAGCCTCAGTGCAGTCTCACAGAGCAGTTAGAATGGTTGTAGACTCTTTGTCTTGTTTAAATAATCATTACGCCTTCACAAATGATAGTCATGTGTGATTTGATCATCCCTAACTGGCAACACTGATAAAACATTAATTAAATTTGTTTTTTGAAGATCAAGTACAAAAAAAACTGTTCGTGTACTGAACACTGTGCGAGTGCTGCACTGTCCTCCCGCAGCTCAGTTCCACCATTCTGTCAATGTAATGTCAGTAACGACATAGGAAAATCAATTTTTAGAATCCGTGAATTTTTTCCTCCCACCCCCACACACCAGGCTGAGGCATGAGTCGTGCTTCTTTCTTTTTTTTTTTCTTTTTTTTTTTGTGATGTTATTGTCTGTCACACAAAGGGTTGGCTAACAAAATGTGGTATTGCTGAGGTAAGGGCAGGAAAGTAATAAAAATATGGCGTCTCAATTTCATTATCTAGGTAATTCATCTCATTAGCGTCATGGGAAAAGTTTGTTGTCGAGATCACTGATTAGAATGTCAGTGCATTATCCCTCACCCTCTTTGAGCTGCAGCAGCACGGTGCTGTCGCTGGGATCGCTGCAGAAGTAGCCTCCTCCCTGATCATCCCAGAACAGCGCGTCCTGCCGGAGCTGCAGCTCCTCAGCCCACTGCAACCACTCTGTCTGCAGCGTGGCCTCATACAGGTCCAACAAGCCACAGATGATGAAGGCGTAGTCATCCAGGAAGCCGGAGATAGGTGGAGATCTAAAGAAAAGAGAGGGGAAAAGGGAAATGAGGATCAGAGAAGTGGGAGACAAGCAAGAATGAGGACTTTTACATTAAGAATTAATTGATGGATGAATGAGAGAACTGTTGTGATGGGTTACTATTGGTGAACTAGCTTAGATTCTTGTTTTTTTTCTCCTCATCTTTTATATACCAAATGCTTGTTTATAAGCCCTGAAGAAGATCAAGCTATGTTTCCCATCAAAACAGTACAGAAACCCAGAAGAATTGACTTTAAAGAGAGACTACAAAAAGCCTGAAGGAAGTATTTGGGACAGTACATGGCTATGATGCACACACTGAGTGTAATCTCTCCCTAAAGCATTTTTCTCTGTGTGAAATTCCTCTTCTGCCCACTCTGTGCTTGTCACAGAAGGAATCAGACATTTATACGTGTACACACAACTGCGCACACAGTCTTTGAAGTTTCAAGTGATGCAGGACAGTAATTAGACAAATCTGACTGCAGTTACAGTGTAGCCACCTCTCCTCTTCATCTGTCTCACCCCTGCATCCCTTCCTGTAACTTTTGCACCCTCTTAAATTTTAATACATCGTATTTTCATTTCTACTCGCTCTATTTCTCTTTGAAGTCCTCTCTACACCTGAAGTTTGTTATCTCTGCCAATCTGTCTCAGTATTATAACCTGTTCTTCGTCACAGGTGTGTCATGGGATTTACTGTTCAGGTGAGAGCGACTGACACACAGAACCGAGACGTGCCCTTCCCAGTGTCAGTATAACGTCACCAAACTCTCCCATTAACTCTGACTCAGTTTCTAAACTCTACTACTATCCTTGTTTTTTTTTTTTCTTCACCACACCTACAGCCCAACAACAAGCCCACTCAGGGTCAAATCCCCCACCCCTGTTCCCACAACAGCACCCCATCTAGGTGAGTGCAGGGGAATGGATGGTGACAGGAGGCCAGATAGTGCTGTGTCAGGCGAGGCCGGTGGCTGGTGGTCAAGAGGCTGAAAAAAAGGAGGAAGCTTTGGAGGAGATGAAGTGCATGAGGAGGTCACGGGGAGATGAGGAGCCATATCTAGGCCTATCTTGCCCAGACAGACAAGGTACGCAGAGAGTTGCACAGAACCAGACACTGCTAGTTGCATTACCAGTGGAGCCGGATGGAAAGTCAGGGCCCACTTTTTCTGAGGGGGGTAGATTAACCAGACGTACATTTACCAAACAGTAAGTTATCATCCTTGAAGTCTTTCCTCTTGTAAAACCGAAACAAACCTTGTGAAATCACTTCTGATAAAACTAAATTTTGACCTTTGTGACATTTTTCCAAGCAAGTTTCCAAGTGTGTCTTCTTGCCCTCATTCTGGTTTGCCAACCTGTAATGGACTGATTACTGCCCCCCCCAGGGGGTTGGAGAGCAGAAAGCACCCACGGCAAACACTGCTGGTAAGAACTGCAGTTGAAGTGTGTGTCTTTTCCCCCCAGTGGCCACAAGGTGCAAAAATGAGCCCATCCCACACTCAACAACAAATAAGGACAAGCCGATTTATACACATGAGTTTTCTAAATCATTTTTCAGTTTTACAAGAAAATAAATTAAAGAACATGGAGGTGAGTGGTCACTTCCTTGAGAGAGAGAGAGCAGCCATTTCCCTAAGCTTTTCTGTGGGAACCGTCTGGAGCTGTCTCCCGTACAGTGGATGAGGCAGTGCTGAACTGGGATAGTGGAACACCAACATCCTCACAACTCATCCTGCAGGGAACATAAATGTTTGCACCATTTTATTTTTATTTTTTGCAGTCCACCCTATAGTTGTTGAAATATTGCAGACAGAACCAAAATGTCAACCTCATGGTGGCAGTAGAGGAAAAGTCACAGGATCAATTAACAATGTTGATAATGATAGTAGCTAGGAGTGAATAAAGACAGTCACCTTAAGTAATTCCTGACCTCTGACAGCACAACTATGATGTAAACATGTAAACCTGTTCTTCTCTTCCCAGCAATTAAATTGCTGGTGACTGTCTTTACAGAGCTGTTGTTCTCAGTACTTCTTGCAAAACAACACAGACCTCACCACTCATCACAACTTTTTCTTTTTTTTTTCTTTTTAATTTTCTCCAAAGGAAACCCCCCACCTTTTAAAAGACGACATGTCATCTGGCTGAGGTGACTCCAGCCATGGCAATGACAACCTGAGACAAGACCTCAAGAGGGCTTCACAAAAGCCTTTCAGAAATACTCAACAGCCTTTTCATTCACACCTTTAATAGTGCGTGTTAAATGAGTCATTTCCCTGAGAGCAGAGATAAAATGCCTTGTCAGTCTACTGTATCATAGCACTTGGAGACAGTTTTATAATAATAGCTTCATAATGGTTCATCATAGACCAGCTACTTCACTCCCCCCCCCCACCCCGAATAAGCCTTGGAGGGATAAACCTATTGGCACGATACTGCTGACGTAAACACATTGAGTCCCATCATTTCTACAACGGCAGTGACCTTTATGTTAGAGAGTAATTTAATATGCTTGCTCGTGCTACAGAATGTACTGTTTAAGCATTACGCAGTGCCATAACATATGAGAGAATGGTAAGACACCCGGATAGATTTCCCCATTGACTCATTAATCAGAAAACACAGAGGCTGTTTGTTTTCCTGTGACAATCTGGAGACCCTTGGAATTCATCTCAAATTCCCGTATCTCTCATCTAACTGCTCTTTGTGCACTGAGCCATGTGGAAACACCCAATACTTTATTTTCTGCTTTCTGTCTCTGAATCTCTACAGACCACAGAATACACTGCAAAGGCAGTGTTATGACTGACTTATTATTTGTGGGTTAAAGTGTAAGTGTGAGGCAGGGAGATGCAACAAGAGAGCATCCTCACTAGACCATCAGAATGCAAGGGGCTCCAGTTTAATGATCAGATTCACTGGCCATCATGGGGCTAGAGGTCTTGGACACTGCCTTACAATTGTTGTTAAAGAATAAGTCTGGCAATTTTCCAAATTATTTTAATAGTCAACAAATCCCATGAAAAAGCAAAACTGAGAAAGACTATTGACCTTTACCAAAAACTACAATTCTCAGCTGTTTCAGAAAATTTTAAAATTATTGAGAGACGGACTGAAGCAGTGTGTATTTTGGCCTTTTTAAGGGATCTGTTGACAGTTAGAAAAACAAATGGCAGATTTATTTCTTTAATTGTGTCCATTGTGTTGATTTCCAATGCTAATTGATACACAATAAGGCCCAAAGTATTTGTGTATGCAGTATTTTTGGTCTGGAACTGTTTATCATGATTTGGGCTCAGCCCCTTGGATCCAGTGAAGGGAAATCTTGAAGCTACATCCTATAATGACATTTCAGACAATAGTGTGCTTCCAGCTTGGTGGCAACAGTTTGGGGAAGGGCTTTTCCTGTTTCGGCCCTATGAACAAAGCCAGCTGCATAAAGAAATGGTTTTCCCAATTTGGCGTGGATAATTTAGAAAGCCAACATCGGTACTGGACCTCACTTATGCTCTTACAGCTGAATGGGAGCAAAATCTAGTGGAAAGCTTTCACACAACGGTAGAAGCTGTTAATAATAATGACAGTTCAAACTGCCACATACTTTGTTCATTTGTCCATATATTTCCGGCCATGTAGTGTAAATAGATGGCATGAATTCAACCCACAGCATTCAAGAAAGCTTTGACAGTCGAGTAATGTTTCCAACGGAAACAAGGGTTTAAAATGAAATAAATAAAAGAAGTGGGTAATCAACATGACCCGCAGTTGCCACCGTGACTGAACAAAACAGTCACAACCTGCAGATACTCACACGTCATTACCAAAGAATGTGCAGAAAAAAGAACTCAGTGACGAGTAATGTCTGCTAAATGAAGCTCAGAACAACCTGCAGGTGACCAAACATCACCAGTGTCCCTGCTTCAGTGCCCCCATGACCAGGTCTCCCTCTGCTTCCTGAGGACAGCAGTAAGGCTCTCAATCACACAGTGCCAGGTGAGAGCCACAGAAAATCTATGGCATCAGCTCCTCAACACTTCCACAGCCTATTAACCCAGTTAGTCTCAGCACCTACCATTCCTCCTGGTAAATGAGTCCACGGCCCATATGTGCCTGGCATGACAGAGTGATTTACCCGCGTATGGAAACTAAACCGGGTTTGAGAAAAGGTCCTGGGTAAGCATTCTTAATGCTGACACCACTCTGAATTGGACAATTATGAATGGGACAGAAGCTGTGGAACAAGGCCAGGGTGTTTAGACACAAGTGTGTATCTGTTCATGAATGTGTTTAAAAATTGTGTGCATTTCATCATGCGTGTTGTGGGACCGCCTCAATATTTTCCTGCTGATTCGGTGGCATTTCACACTCGCTCATTCACATTAACTGGGGCACAGGGCTGGCCAACAGAACGAGGACACACAGACAATCAACAGGAGACTGTGTAGTTAATGTGTGTATGTTGTGATGCTACAAGTACCTTCTCAGGCTAATAGCCAATCCGTAAATATACATACACTTATATAAATTTGGTTAATTTTGGAGTAACCTGGCTTCTTAAATATCATGTAAATGAGAAATTATGTTTCCTTTTGTTTGGGTTAAACAAATTCAATAATATTTGGTTAGGACAGCTACATTTCTGCTGATGAAACCACATTTCTTGCCCATGTTTACTTCAACCAAGACAACTAGGATAAGTGAATCTAAATTATTTAGCTTCCACAGTATATCTGTAGGCTGTTAGTAGAAGGCTAAAATTCAAACAAATGCACCAAGCTAAGAAGAAGTGCATATTCCCTCTCACTGTGCTGTCAGTCCAAAACCTCTGACCAGGAGAAAACTCTTCAACATCATATGTCATTCAACAGGCAACTATAATCCACTTAAAATATGGCCAATCTAATTAGTGACTTGTGCATGCAAACGCAGTTTTACCGTAACCAGGTTACCGAGGTGCATGTCGACATGTTCTCTGATTTCCTGCTGTAACCTCATTTATCCCAATAGCCTTGTTTCCTGTTCGCATATAAACAGTTAGTCATCCTCACACAGTGCAACAGCTGCTTATTGCTCCTGTGATTAAGGTCAAACTCTTCCTTACAGAATCTGATAAAGTATTTATTCAAATTTGGATTTAAGTAGATATCAATGGATTCCTCTCCCAGGCCTAGAAAGAGACAAAATGTTTTGGGTTTTTTTCAGGCATCAAGGAGAAAGAGACAAGTGATGGGGTTGTTTGAGCTTAAAAGATAAGTGTTCCACAGTGGCCAAAACACTATTCGACATAAAATGTTAAAGGCACCTGGCTGAGCCTACTAGTGCTACTGCAGGGTTCTGATGAGTGCGTCCCTGCTTTGTTTGTATTCCACACATGCAGGTGAGCAATGCACTACCCCTCAAAAGAGACTTTCACCCTGAATGAGGACCGTGGATTTTGCTCCCCATTACTTAAAATGAAACTGCACAAGGAAGCATTTTTGAGGTAGCAAGTGTAGATGAGGGGAACAATCACAAGCTGATCAACACAACCTATGTTATGTACTGAGTTTCTAACACATGTAAAACCCTGGACTCGCTTTACCCAACAAAGCTTTTTGTTCTCCTCTGAGCAACGTCACACTTGTTGCAAAGTTTTTGCACACCAGAAAGTCTTATAGACGTTTTATATGTTTAGTCAGGCAGCTGTATCATAGGACCAAATGCCGTAAGTGAATAGAGTGCATGTGATGCACAGTGCACAGGATTTGATTTTTCTTTGCCCTGTGAGCAATGTCAAAACCCTGGTTCTAAATCTGTTTGTGGGTAAAAGCAGAAACATTTTACTGCCACACTTTCACAGGAGTCATCAGAAATGATGATTCTAATCTCGAGTTTCCCTGTCACTGCTTTTATCTGCTCCATATACAGTACAGATACATAAAAACTAATCAGTCTCTTACATCTGTTGCACTTCCATCTGGTCTCCACGGTAACAGGACCGGAGGACAGCCTGTCGGTCAGCATCCCACAGGTGCTCCTTTAGGAAGTTGCCGGCATGCGCAGCCCTCTCCAGCAGGGCCTTGTCCCCCAGCACGGCTCCAACACGAGCATAGGCCGAAAGCATCAGACCTGAAGGGGAAGAAGGAGCAGAGATAGTGTTGGTGGTTGTGGAGGGGTGATTAGGTATAAAATGACTTTTACTCAGCTTAAAACAACATATCCTCTCTTCACTGAGGCACCAATTCCCCACTCTTTGAACTTTCCTTGTTCTCGCTCATTCCTTCTCTCTTCCCTCTCTACATCCATTCCTTCCTCCCTCTTTCCCTCCACTCCTCTTTCATGTAGCGTATCAAAGCCTGGTGAGTGCACAGCCTGGTCTTCAAAGTGATGCAGCTGAGGACAGGTGATTAATGGAGGGGTTTCTTCATTAGCGAGGAGAAGGAGAGTCTTGTGTCTAATTGGAAAGTTCTCGGGATCGCAGAGCCTCATTACCTCACTAACCCACCCTGTCTTGAGACATCGGCCCTGGGAGCGAAATTTGTGGGTGTGTGTGTGTGTGTGTTTATGCACGTGTAGTGTGCTTTCTGTTCTTGTATTTAACCACATCTGAGACAATGTGCTGGATAAACAATGCAGAGGAGTGTCCAAATTGGCATCACCCTAATGCAAAGTGACAACTAGTGTCTCTATAATAATCTATCACAGAATCACACATTTTCACACTGCTGATGATTAATGTGTGTGTAAATCTTTGGAAGTTACCTGTCGGATTTACACTTACAGGGTACAGCTTGCCTGGGTTAAGACAGCATTTATATATTTGTTTTTCTAATGCCCCATGTCAGCAACAGTTTGTTTTGGGTAGAGGGGCCCAACATGGTCACCTGATGTGGACCAATTTTAATACACAATCAGTTTAATGTGGTACGGTTGTGTTGGGTCAACTGTCTTTCATGTCACTTTCTCATTACAGAGATGTGGGGAATAATATTATAAAACCACTGCCAATTTTGTTTAGCAAATTGAATAAGTGAATAACCAGCAGAAACTACAACTTTTTCCACATTAAACTACGAGAACACACATCTCCCTGTACCTGCCACTAAGTCAACTGGAACATGAAGATGCATTTACTAATCTTAATTTGTCAGGGATGAGATGATGTCCATGTGATATTTACCATTCCAGGAAGCCAGCATCTTGGTGTCGAGATGTGGGCGTGGCCGACTCTTCCTCACTTCCGCCATTTTGGCTCTGGCAGAGGCCAGGAGCTCGTGGACCTTCTCCACGCTGATGCCAAAGCGAGCAGCCGTTAACTCCACTGAATAACGCACAATCAGCACGTTCTGGCCTTGCAGCTCCCCATGGGGGTCCTGGAAACGTGCAGTACAGGAGATAAGCAGGGGCTCAGAGAAATGAACTCATACTCAGTGCAGTATTTCTTAATGCAACTTCAATCTTTCCATCCATATTTTCATCGTTCAATCCCAGCAAAGGTTGCAGTAGCTGCGTGTCATGTTATAAAAATGAAAAGTACCTGTTCTGGAGCAACATTGCCCTGTTCCTTGACTCCATAGTGGTGCATAAAGATGTCTGCTTGGGTGGCAGCTCCAGTGGCGCCTTCCACCACATCTGGCAACAGCTCCCGAACTTCTGAGGCTGTCCAGACACAGAAAGCCCCCTCTCGCTTTTCTGATCCCCCCGATGCTGGGACAGAGTCTGCGTCCTCTGCACTGTAGAAGCCCCCAGACTGTTTCAGATCACAGACAGGTTTGGAGGAGGTGGATGGAGAGTGAGAGTAGTTATTTAATGGTAAGCTGATTTGAGATTAAACAAATAACTTCCTTGTTAATTGCAAATAAATTAGATGAACACAGAAAAAAAGCCCTTTGACCTGAGGCTTCTATTTCTAAACCAACATCCAACCAAAGTCCTGACAGGTTACTACAGTACACTACACTGTGTAGGATATAAGATGACTCCATAAAATTAACCACATTAACCCCCTCTAAAATTTTAAAGGGTGAAATAAATGAGGCTTCAAGAAGATAAAATTAGATTTTTTTAAAAAATGCATGAATATACGAAGCCTTTTAAATCTGAAATCCAAGAAAGAAAATCAACTGCAGGTCATAAGATTTCATTACTGGACTAAGTTTTCACCAAACAGCTCACAAGAAACTATCAAAGTATAGGTTATAGGGGTCCGCCTGCAATTTAGTCTCTCACTTACACAAAATTGGGTTACTTAAAATGCTCTGACTAGTATACTGTACATACCATAGCGTTTATGTGAGCCCTGAGAGAGAGCTAACATAACTGTCATTTCAGGTACTGAAATATTCTGGAAGACTTCCTGGCTGAGAGAAGATCCCAGCCATCGTAGCACAAAGAAAACACGGAGTCTATAGTAAATTACCTTTGCGGCATTAATTCATCAGCGTATAATTACATAATAAATCTCGGGGAATTTAATGATTACAAGGAGTGCAGTTTTAATTGTGTGCCCCGTTTGCTGCTGTCGACTCATTAATCAACAGGAAAAAAAAGGGGGCTGACCCTTAGAGGAGAGCAAGGGTTTAAGAGGCTATTTGTCAGCGGGGTCTCCACCCCTTCCCCTCGAGGATGTCTGAACTCAGTGCATGCACACACGTGCAAACACACACAACACGCACACTTACTGTTTCCTGGTGGGATTTAAAGCTAATGTTCGAGCTTTGTCAGAAGATAAAACAGACAGTGTGACAGCTTGTATTGCTCTACTTTAATGATTTTCCATTGCCAACAGGCATCTCCAAACATTACAGTAACACTAACCCACACCCTAACACCAAACTAAACCTTAGCCAAACTTCCATTCTATAGCTTCTTGCCGCTTGCTTTGGATTATTTGTGAGGATGAGGTCCCTGTAAGATTAGTAAGACAAGAAAAATGCACATGTACACACAAAGAGCTCGTAACAAGGCTGCAGATGATTCACCTTGTCGCTCAGGTCTCTGGAGACGTAGAGCAGTATGTCCTTAGCCACATCTGCAAAAAGCTGCTCACCCGATACCTGGAAGAGCAGAAATACAAGGCACACACCTGCTAAGAGTCATGATTCAACCTTAACATAACCTTAAAGATACCGCCATGTGATTTATATGCAGGATATTACCTGCAGGAGTCAATGAGAATGCTGAGGTAGCCTCCATACCCTCATTAAACACAAGAATGTACAGCATGTGTTTATCTGTTTTTGAGTTTGCCTTCACGCTTGAGTCCTAATTAACTTTTTGTATCTCAGTCACTGTCCACTGTGAGAAACAAGCCAGCCCAGCCCACACTCCTGAAAAACTAAAAACCGTGGCATTCAGATGACACTGTTTACTGCTGCATCTTAATTCAGCACTGTCCAGTGCAATGGGAACCTGATATAATCAGCCTGAATCAATCTACTTCTTTTAAAGTTTCAGTGTATTTTCCAATAAAAAATAGGTAGAAATGGAAATCAAGCATCATTACAACTGCATGTGTGTAACAGCAACTCTGCTGTCTTCACAAGAGTTTGTATTATGTAATATGGCGATAAATTACTTGGATAAGAGAGAGCCAGAATGATGGAGGGATAATTACTCTGTCAGATAGGCATAGAACACAAACACAGCCACAGACACACACAGAGAATCAAACACACAAACCTACCTGGGAGGCAGTTATGTAGGCTACAGCCAACTGAGCTTGGTCATACAACATCTTTTCAAAGTGGGGGACGTGCCAGGAGAAATCTGTAGAGTAACGATGAAAACCCTGAGAGGAAGAGACATAAAGAGAACAACACAGGGATACAGTATATACCTTGTATATGCAATAATTATTCTCAATATTATCAATGATTTATCAACTGAACACCACAAAACGGTGAAAATGTCCATTGTTACTTCCCAAAGTGTTGTGCTGAAATTATGCAGCTTTATTTGGCCCATAATTCACACCCAAAGCACATTCAGTTTACAATCACACATGATGAAGAAAAGCAGCAAGCTCTCACACTGGAGAAGCTCTAATCAGGGATCATTTGGCTTTTCGGAACTGGAAAATTACTGAAACCATTAATAAATTATCATAATAGTTATGGTTAATTTTCTGCTGACTGAGTTATCAGTTAATCAGCTACTAGTCTCAGCTCTAGAAGAAACATGTACAAACCTGTGCCACATGGTCGTGGATGCCTCCCAGTGCCATCATGCGGAGTGTGTGCAAGGCCATCTGAAGAGCTTCGATCCCTTCTGAGGTGGAGCGATTCACAGACCAGTAAGACATGAGGAACATCAGATTTACTATGGAGTGAGGAAGAGAGACAGAGACAAAGAGTGAGGTCCAGTGGTGCTGAAATGGTTGAGATGAACATTCGGGGTTTTCTTGTGTCTACCTGGTGTGGGGAACTTGGGAGCATCTCTGAAACCTCCGTACTCCTCCTCGTAAGAATGGGCCAGCTGCTGGAAGCAGCGATTAGCAACATCTGGGGCCAGAGGAGGACTCTCTCCTGGGTTTGCAGCGACAGCTGTGCCTTTCTTTAGAGCTTCCAGGATCCTCTCTCCACTGGACTCCAAAGCAGGACGGTTATTCTGCCACTGAGGAACATGTCATACTTGTCATACGTAGGAATTACTAGGAGCACGATGCTGAGAACAAACTAGATAACTAAAAAAATAACAGTAACTGAAAACACAGAGTGCATTAGAAACGTGAACACACTTGAAGATGACAGATTTGGATTTGTTCTCTACATCCTCCTCTGCAGGTTTACTGGGGGTTACTGTATATGCTGTAATATTTCACACTGGTTTCCTTGCAACCTCAAGACTAGTCTCACAGAGACATCCACACACACACACCAAAAAAGCTCCTTACCTGTTCCATGATTCTGGTGAGGACTGTCTTGAGTCCAGGTCGTCTTCCATGGTCTCTGGGAGGGAAGTAAGTTCCTCCAATGAAAGGTCTGAGGTCAGGGGTCAACCAAACGCTCATGGGCCACCCTCCACCTCCGCTTGTTGCCTATGAACATTAGCAACCAAAAGCCAGGAGACAGTATTAGCAGAAAAAAAAACCTGCATGAGAAAAGGTAAATGGAGGCACACATGTACACACACCTGTACAAAGGTCATGTAGACCTTGTCAACATCAGGTCTCTCTTCTCGATCTACTTTGATGCAGACAAAGTTGTCGCTAAGGATTCTGCCAATTTCCTCATCCTCGAAAGATTCCCTCTCCATAACATGGCACCAGTGGCACGTTGAGTAGCCCACTGGTGGTCAGGGAGAGACAGAGATTCACAGGAAATGGACGGTTCACTTCCAATACAAGCACAACCGAATAAATCACCATGCAATCATATGAAAAGTGGGCCTCATTTAATTTCAGAGGTGTGTATAGGCATGATTTTCATTGAACAAATTCTCTTTTCTCACACTGAAACATGATGGAAATTCAGAGTGAAGCGGCCCAAAATGAAATGCATGTTAGTACCAGGTGTAAGAGCGGCCTCTCACCTGATAAAAAGATGGGTTTGTCTTCATTCTTGGCTTTGTCAAAAGCATCTTGTCCCCATGGATACCTAATACAAAAATCACATTAGTCTATGTAACACCAGCTGTCAGAACGTGTGCATATCTGTAGTCTGAAGTCACTCACCAGTCAACAGGGTTGTGTGCATGTTGCAGCAGGTAGGGCGACCTCTCATTTGCTAACCTGTTGGTGTGCCTGTGAGGAGGGGAAGATGGGCCTTCACCCCCTGATGCCATACTCATGAAGACAGACGGCCTGGACACACAAACATACTTATAATTTGAATCTCTGTCTGTTGGTAACAATATATTTCTTTAGTTGGTCCACAGAGAACCTGGTGTTTTCACATGTTGTTTAAGATGGCTATATTATTGAGCTTTAATAGTTATATCCACCTGTCACTGACTGAAATACTGCTGCAAATATGAATGCTGAAAAACAATGTGTTGCATTTAAGTCATTGCACTAATGCATCACTTAACAGACCTGTAAAATGATTGATGTCATTGTAGTAAAGCACAAGTGCAATTAATAATGCAATAAATGCACAGCTGTGCTATTAGGCACGTTTGCTCACTGATATGTCTTACTGTACTTAAATTGCTCATTAAGCTGCAAAAGTGCAGCTGTATGTTTTCCTGCTATGACAAGTCAAAATGTCTGCTATCAAAAAGATGTCTGCTATCAAAAAGATGCATTTTAACTAATTAAAAATTATCTGTTTTTGACCTTCTGGAGCCTAGCAAAAGGCTAACTTTACTACACTACATTAAATCTGCCTGAAGTTGCTTTAACCAGCATGCACACAATTACAATGGAGTGTCATCACATCATCATCATCAGCTACTACTGCAGAAGTTCAGTAGTTCCCTACTACAGCTGCAGTAAGTGAAACATTGTAGCTATTAGCCAATGGTCTGCCGTGCCGAACTCCATTTGAAGATTACTCAGTTATAAATGGCATTCCTTCTAAGCTAACGTTTATGCCCCAGAAAACATGACTGAACACGTTTCTGAAATATTAGCCCATTCCTTTAAATTCGGCGGAATTGGTATATCTAATGGACACACGTGTACTTGACTGTTTTCATATGAAACCTACAAGGAGTTAGCAACACTATGTTAGCAGATTGTATGAGTGCCAAGCAACCTAGTTGAACAATCTCGTGAATTTTTTAAAATAAGAAATGCTTGGTAGCTTATGTAGATATGCCGAATTAAATAAAAAGACATGTAAAGCTCTGTTAAATGTCTTGGTTCACATAGGCATGTCTAGTGACAACATGTAACGATAGGGATAATTCGAAACCGTATAATTCGTATAGGAGTTCCGTTTAACTCCTGTCCTCCTTGTCTTCGTTCAAAAGCACGTTCACAATCTTCACAGCAACTACCATGCGGCAAGCGACATTACACTTGACGTGTCATGAATTTAGCTGCTAAATCTGACGTCTTTGCTGCAACCTGTCCAAGTTAACGCGCAGCTAGCTTTAGTTACAGGGACCAGCTCGCCGCGGTGAGTTTACCTGAGGTAGCAGGCCGGCTGGGGGTGGAGAAGCGGTGACTTCTCGCGTGGTGGGTGGGGAATTTGTTTGAAGCACCTTATGTTGCCCCCTGAGTTCCGCTGTGAACTGTCAGCTCCCAAAATAGCTGTAGTTAAAAGGCGTGCGGGCTCAACGCGGCTATTTTTGGACGCCGACCTACGCCATACGAGCCTTAGCATCCTAATACTAGCGTGTTGCTGTATGTTACTTTAGCAAGCTAACGTTAGCTACTTTGGTGACACACACACACTCAGGTCAGCCAAATCTCTGCGTGAGGCGAATACTTTACTGCAATACCACAAATTGACACATGGTGGCCTACAGCCCAGGAAGTTCAGAGGTATCTCAACTGTTCCACAAAGGGTCATGTGGCTGCAGAATTTTGTTCCAGCCAATCAAGAGCACACAGTTTGACCAATCAACTGTCTGAAAACTGGGACCAGGTGATTAAATGAGTCAAGTATGGTGTGCTGCTGCTTCTGTAGGAACAAGCCCTATGGCCCTTTGTGGAATAGTTTGGACACCCCTGCTTAAACAATCACTGTGTTTGTTCTTCTAATAATACATAAATGGTGTGTGAGAGATGTGTTCTGTAATAGGAAAAGAAGGAGGAAGACAGTTTTCCAAAAATGATAAAAAAGAACAGAGACTCCTTTCCAGTTTGTTTCGCTCATTTTGAAATATTGAGCTGGACAATCGTTGAGACAAAGTTGTCACGAGTCACCACATCTGAGGCCACAATGTTCATAGGGCTTTTGCCAGCTTGCCGTTTCACCCACTGCAGCAGCTTTGGGAGACTCCTCTGTATGACGTTGGTAAAGTTGTCACAGAGGCGAAGGATGTACTTGAGTATCCTGGCATCCTCTGGCAGTGTCAGATTCAACCCACACACAAAGAAACCTGCGGGGGGCACAATTAAAGTTCAGCAGTCATCACTCTGTCATTGTTAACAACATAGTCAACCCACTGAGCTGCAGGAAGAGAGAAAGCTCACACTGATAAGGACGTTCTTTTTCCAAAACCTGACAGAGTTTTGATTCAACTTTTGCAGGGTCCATACTGTTGCCATAGTAATACGCTATTTTACTCCATATCTCAGGGTGCTGATTTGCCGGATAATCGTATGAAACTATGACGTTTCTGCCCAGGTCCCAGCAGCTCCTCAGGGTAGGGGTGTCCTGTTGTGATACATTGAAAGATGTTATTTCGGAAGTGGTAGACGCTCAAGTTCTTTTTATTTGAAAGTCACAGCAGCATTCTGTACTTTACCCTCCTAAGGAAGAGTCTGGCTCCAAACAAGGCCTTGATGAAGTTGATAAGATGGATGTGGAGCTGCTCTGCAATCTTTTTGTCAAATCCTTTGAAGTTGGATAAAGCCAGGATGAGGATCTCTTTAGGGTGCCTCTCTGCCCAGTCATTTATCACCCTGAGAACAGTCTGATCACAATAGCAGAATGGGAGTTATTAATACAGTACAGATATCTTCTTTTTTGTAGCTCCTTTTCTTTGATGAACAATCACAAGTCCATTTTTTACATAACACAGTAAGCTATAGGAATTATAAACAACTTGACAATCATGAACCAACCAAGGAAGAATTTATAAAATCACATCATTTATAAAATCACATCCTCTCACAGGTTTGGACTTATAATGGATAAAATAAAGAAATAAGATGTATCCACAGGGCTGTTTCAAATTAGAGTGAGTCAGTATGAACTAAACAAAGATTCTTTTTACTGACTGGTTGAATTTTTCTGTGTGTGGGGACTTTATAAAAAGTCATGAGTTCAAGTCTCCTCAACAAACACCACAAATGATTTTTCAGGTGTTATTGGCTTGATTTTTCATAGTAGACTGTATAGAAGCAGCTGGGAAATGAGAGGAGTGAGAGGGATGACATGCAATTTAAATAAATAAATGAAACAACCAAAATGCTTGATACAATAGTGACCAGTAAAGGTTGATTTACACCTAAATATTTATTGATGTAAGAGGCAGTGCTTTCGTGATTGTGTTTAACGTTTTGTTTCTTTACCTCGACGTCAGTCCGTGTGTACAGCCCATGGTAAAAGTAAAGCCTAGTGGGGTCGGTGTCGTTTGGCTTGCGAGCAATCCTTAGGTCAAAGTAGCGAACTCCTGCATCCAGTTGCTTTGTGATGGTCTCCTCCTGCAACAAAGCCACTAGAACAGTCAGTCACTCCCCCCTCTATTTCTTATATGCTCTAATGCATTCAGCGCTGACAGGTAATAAGCTCCTCTTACCTGAGTGGCAGCCCACTTGAGCATTATTTTACGTGCACAATAAATCTTGCTCAATCTTTTCAGTTTATCGGGCTCTATTATAGAGGAGTTGATGTCCAAATCATAACTCATTGAGTCATGGCTTCCTAGGAATTATCAAACACACACACAGACACAAATCACTGCAGTGAAAACCATATACTGTATGTCCAGATTTGGTGATTGTGAACTTTTAGCCATAGCAGTAAATATCTGTGTGGATGGCAATGCCGATCTGTCAATGAGTCCACCACTTGAAATATTTCAACAAGAATTGAATTGCCATGAAAATTTGGTACAGGAGCTCATGGTGCTCAGAGGATGAATCCTAATGGCTTTGCTGATCATCTGATTTCTCCTCCAACGCTGCCATCAGGCCAAAATTTAAAATTTTCCAATTTAAATTCATGCTAACATACTAAACTAAGAGAATAAACATGACAAACATAACCTACTTAACAGCAAACTATCTCTGTCATTGTGAGCATGTTAAAACTGGGGGAATTCTTCTTCTTCTTCTTCTTAAACCACTATAAACATGAAAAATCCCACTGGCAAATCTGAGGAGAAATCCATTTTCTCGAAGCTGAAAACACAGATGTTTTTATGGCTCATTAAAAGATATTATGGAGACACATGTTTTTCACATGACAGTAACAATGTGTTAAGGTAATGATGACTGGGCAAAGTCACGTCATACCTGGTATGGCCAGATCAAAGAGAGGAATGTTGTGAAGTTCAGCTGGTAGTTGCGACATCCAATCACTGTATCTTGTGACTTGTCCTCTGCTTTTGCCTTTTTCTGCAGACATCTCAAATCCTACACAAAACATCTCAAAGTCAATTTGCGGCGTTTTACAAACACAGTCACTGTAGCTAACAATAAATTGGTTGTCAAAAAAAAATTGTCAAAAGTTAAGAAGGAAACCACTTACTCTGTTACAGTTATCCAAAGCCTTTTTTGAGTTCTTTAGTACCTTGCGATTTGACATCACAGACATGCTCAAAGAAATGATTTGGTCATAGACTTTGCTCATTAGAAAGCTCCAGTATCCATATTCTGGATATCCAGCAAGTAAGCAAGACAGAAGTGTGTCTGCTGTAGTCATACAGGTTTTTATGCCATCCGGAAGCACATTGTATGAGGAAATATAAACATAGAATGTTTGATGGAAATGATAAGAAGCTCTGGAAAAAAACTTCCTCATACCATTATCATTCATCTAAGTCCAGTAAATATGGTGAGTAAAGAAACTCTACGTGCTTGTGGCTGTCAGTCAGACCAAACTGCAGACCAAAACCAAGAATACTATATAAAGGTCAGCTCTGCTGTCAGTTGTTCTACACACCTTACATTATCTTGTGAAAACCTTGCACTGGGTTTTCCTGCTACAGTCTCACTCAGTCTGGTAAGACCTGTGGTGTTCTGTGGTGTTAATGTTGGCTAATTCTGTACAGGTTTTTGACACTTGTGGCCACAGTAGCTGCTGATCACCTGAGGTATTTTGATCAGTATGTAACATATTTTACTGTGTGTAGGCTGCAGGTGAATTAGACTGGAGCATTCTACAATCCGGTGAACATACAGTGTGTTCAAACATCCATGACAGATTTTTATTTTTTTGCAAGTATGTTTTGTTTGTAGTGTCTTTGCATTAAAATATGTGTTTGTTGGGCTGCCACCTTAAATGAGATGTTCTAGTAGCTCATCACAGACAGACTTAGAATCATATCTGTGTGTGTTGCACAATTTAACAACAAAACACCAGCTGAATTGATTTAACTCTTTTTATTGGATTTGAAAAAATTTACTCATCTACAGGACAAGGAAAAGATGTGATTCTCAATCATCAATATTACATTTGTACTGGAAACCATGTATGTTGGAAGTCCTACTATTGCACTAGTGTATATTTATGATTGTTGCATGGCTCTTATCTCTGACCGTTACAAGTTGACTTCAGGTTGATTATCTAGCCCTGGCCAGACCCACCATGTTCTGGGCTCTGTCAAAGATAGAATAGTACTGTCTAATGAAGACATCACCCAGGATCCACAGGTTGTCACCTCCATTGCCGAAGCCAGTACGGCAGCCATAGTACTGAGACTGTGGAGGGATTAAGAACAAGAATATCAGATGGAGGGTAAAATACAGTGAGATGATAAAATGTGAAAGGCCACAGGGAAATAAACACTTACCTGACGGACGTAGGCAGAGGCTGGGAGGGTGAACTCCTGTCCATGGATGTGGAAGGTCACATCGGGCATCTGGCCAATGTTGTTACAGTTGACAATATACTGAGAGCAGAGTAAGAGAGAGAAGAAAGGATGAAAGAACATTAGAACTTGATTCTATTGTTCAACTTTCAGCACAGTAGAGCAGTCAAGCTTTTACTCTCTTACACTGTTTTCGTGACAATATTCAATGTGACTCTGAAGAAATCTGCCTTAGTCAACCAGCAAGCTTTTTGTTTTTGGGACTTACGTCTCCGTTCTGGCTGCTAGCTCCCACCCAGCTGTTGATGTTGCTGATGCTGCTCTGAGGTCCAACGATCAGAGAAGTGCCAGTGTCCACAATAGCCTGGCAACCGCCATTGCAAGCTACAATCTGACCATTGACAGTAACACTGAAAGTAGGAGCAGAGTAAAAACAAATATCAAACACTTTTGCCCATGTTATAACTTTGTGAGTGTCTGGACACTTGAGACATTTCAGAGGAACTGTGGCTTTACCTGTCCACTGTGATCTGCCAGTACAGCTCATTGGAGAGGGGAATCCAGGCGATGGAGCCATAGTAGTGGTTGGGGTCAACACCACCGAAGGTCACCACACTACCTTGCTCGGAGTTACTACAGAGGAAAGTGAGAACTTACTAATAAACTCACTAACAACCAGTCACCATCTCAGTATTAGTAATAGTCTGTGTAATAAAAGTTAGAGTGCTGTATAGCGCTTTGTCATCCAGAAATATCTCCCTTTCCCTAGCATAGGGTAAGCATTTACAAGACTATGGCCATCCTTACGAGCTCAGGTACACGGAGAAGAGGTCCTGGTTGACCAGACCCTCCTTCATCATGTTGTCGAAGACAGGTGTAGCACCAGAGGCAGACAGGCGTGGGTAGGCCAGGCCCAGGATGCCATCAGCACGCATGTACTGCATGAAGGGAGCTTCAGTCTCACTCAAGCCAAAGATTTGGTTGGTCACAGGGAGCCCACCCACCTGAGAGCCAAACACGAAGGCAGTACAGGGATTTAAAATCATCTCAAACTACAGAAGAATCTTTAATGTGGTAAAATGAACAATTTCATTTGATTTTTCTATTTGGTTGACATCATGTTGCAGCACTCAAGGAAATGAACTTGCGGGGCAATACATTTTTAATCATCAGGGAATCACCTTGAACATGATGGGATGAAGTAATTAGAAGAGTGAAAGAATCAAAACATAAATCTTTATTGTCCTGCTCAGAGTGACACCGTATGTTTTTATTTCTCACCGTCACAGTGTCGTATGCGAGGAAGCCAGTCATGCTGCCAGTACCATACTGGATATGGAGAGGATTACCGTTGTACCTGTAGGTGCTGCTTGCGCTAGGGTTAAACTTGTCATGGTTGTCTGGGAAGGAACAGATGTGCAAAAAAATATATTAACATATGCTGATACAGAGTAGATTTAATGGTTAATACACTATAATGTAATTGTACACAGTACTAAAGGCATTTCAAAGTGTATACTGATCTTTATTTTACAGCAATTAAACTTCTCCTATGAGTATGTGTGTACCATTGTTACCACTGATTTTTACTAATTACTACTACTGGTGTTTTGTAAAAATACTTATTCTAAACAGGGGGAATTAAAGTAGAGTACTGCAAATGTATAATGTAAGTTAATCTGACTTTAAAAAAGTTTTTTAACATTTAAAAGTAAACTTTTATTAACCCAAACATACTCAGTATTAGACACCTCTGAATTCTGGTTCTTTAATGAGCAGGTAGTTCCCTTAGGGACCTTGGTGATCAGCTCACACACCTTCTGACTTTTATAAATCCTTAACATTGCCAAACTCTAACCCTAAACCAAAACCTTAAACCAAACAGTAATCTTACAATCATTTCTGTCTGAATATTGATAATACCTTCAAATGAGAGAAATAATAACATTCTTAAAAAACCTCAGGCCAGCTACCTAACAGCTATTAAATGTTGTCAAGATGTACAGTATATTCATGAATAGTTTTACATACTGCAGGCAGCACTGTTGCAGTAGACAGAGGGCACCCACAGGTTGGAAGAGCCGGAGTCAAAGATGACCTTGAAGGACTGAGGAGGAGTTCCAATGGAGATGACTCCATAGTAAGACAGCTGGAGATGAGGAGGAGATACAAAGATTATTCATGAACAAAATTAGCCCTTTGTCTAAATTAGTCTGTTAAAGCTTTAGCCTTTGACACTCACATCAGCATCATTGGTCATGGGCTCGTTGGCCACGGCAAAGCGTGGGTCAAACTTGGCCATGGGGTTGTATGGGTACTTGTGCCTGTACTCCTCCCATAGACCCTTCTCCTCCAGGAACTCCCTGGCGCTCTTGCCCTTCTCCAGAGGGACCCTAGGATTGACCACAGGGAGCAAATTAAAGAGGCCTGACACTTGTTCATTTAAGTGTCATACATGTGAGCCGTTATTTCAGAGTAGCTATCGGAGTTTAGGTTGTAAGATCAAAAATAGAATGGTCCGGTTGACTTACTGGATGAAGCACTCAGACAGTGCCACCATGGCACACACAACAAAAGCCCACTTCATTGTCTCTGCGGTGCTGTCAACTGTAGAAGAAGAAGGTATTTCAGATGTGCAGAGCAGCAAATTAGTCACATGTAACTATGGCTGATTACATTACAGAACCACTCAAATACTGTAATGGTAATATAGCAGGTCTGTAGTATACTCACCTGTAGACTTCAAAACCCGAGTGCCCACAGACAGGCATGCATCCTCTTTTATACAGGTGGACTGACATTTTACCACTGCGCCATGATAAGGCAATGCACACACACAATTTCCACAGCAAATGATAAGTAAAGATAAGTCGTGGACAAAGTAATCATTGACCTCAAGACAATGTCAATTATGTGATTAAAGAAAGGAAAATAAATGTTTGGAAAACTTTGCATATCTGCAGCATAGTATAACATTTGTGTCCAGGTTGAAGGTATAAGCCAAGGGTCTCTTTGCAAGGTCAGAAGGTGATGTGAAATGAAGTTCGAGATGAATTAACGGCTGTAGGACATGTGGATGTTATTTCATTATGTTATTATGTTGTGTTATTTCATTTTAGATGTTTACTTTTGCATTATTCATGCCCAGTTCCCTGTTTATCTGCTATTAAATGTCTGTTGTTTGGTTTGAATATCTGTGCTTTTTCTGTGCTTTGGCCATAGTTTTACATGTATGTTATTTATATATTTGTGTCATGACATAATAAAACCATCACCATACAAATCTGAATTCATTGTCCATTAATGTCATTTAAAAACTGACAACCACCACAGTCAGTCACCTTAGCACGTGGGTCTTGGCAGTAACAGTGCTTGCTATTGCGTTATCATGTGTTTATTCCTCTATCAAGGTCTTTTCCGTTAAGTGAGTAATAATGTGAATTATCACTGATAAAATATTCATAGGGCTGTGTTATCATTTAAACCAAACACATTAATAAAAACAAGTGCACACAGTACCATTATAGTGGAAAGCTGTTTTCCTGTTATGTTTGAAGAAATGAAACACAAACCCACTTTCCAACCAAATGGTCACTTGTCTTTATTTGTCTGCAGATTATAATATCCACAGTGTCTCTTACAAGGTATATCAACATTTATAGGTACGCAATATTGTAAGGAACAGTAATATGTGCAAAAAATTAGACAATAGTGAAAACTCGTCTCTTTCCTAAGCAACTTTTTGTTCATCAAAGACTTGAACATTCATTCTTTCTTCTGAAGGAGTTCAGTACTCTGTAACATAGGAGTAGTGTCCTAGAATCTCCTTTTCCATTTGAAATACTTATTGGCAAATTTAAAACTGAAAAGCTTACCACTGCTTTTTGGAAGACCAGAGAACTTTATAAAAATGTCATAAATGATGCTTGTAGAATTATTTCAGTCCATTAGTGGTGTTGGTGGTAAGCCCTGAACTATTTTCGTTTTATGGACAAATATCTTTAGTAGCCAAAGTCAATGCAGCGGAGGCTGAGATATCCTGACTAGCATGAGCCAAGCTCCAAAACATAGGATCCAACAGTTACCATAATGGAACTCAACCTGATAAAAGCTCACGACTTTCAAACTCCTCACCCCAAGTTCACACCGGACTTGCTAGTAAACAACATCAGCTCATCAAAACAGTATTATCTAATGCAGTTCTAAAGAAGCAATACATACTGCCTGGCTGTGCAGTGCAGTGTAGCTGCAGACCACTACAGAGATCCAGTCACAGCCTCTACCAGTGAGAATACATATAATCTATCAAGTTCATTTCCAGTGCAAACACACGGTTAGTCTTGCTCACTTTCTGGTCCCTCAGAGATCCAAGCCTTCCTTTTCACAGGGACTCCATCACTAATACGCCTTCTTACCCCCTCTTCGCTCCAGGGTCTGGCGTTCGTGTATGCTAAATTTTCTCCTCCATTTCCACACGGAACAGCTCCTCCTGGGAGGGCCCTCTGAGCTGCATCAGCTGAATGAGAACTCCCAGAATGCCAGGCTCTTCTCCTGGGGAACTGTCCAAACCTAGGAGAGCCTGCAGAATACAAACCACAGATTCCAGATGCAGGCTTGGCTGCTTCAGAACTATGGTTGGCACCAGAGACTTGAGGCAAGACTGACTCAGACTCCGAGTATGAGCTTCGTGTACGGGGAAAGATGCAGAGCGATGCAGCAGAGGAGTGAGGTGCAGAGGGATTGAAAGAAAAGGAGGATGGGAGGGAGACACGTGGCTTGGGGTAAAGAAGCCCTGTCTTCCTATGTCTAAGTTCTCCTGTTACCCTTCCTTCTTCTGGTTCCTTTAGCTTTGTTGTTGACTCTTTGAATATTTCTGCACCATTGTCCTTGTTACTGATCCACCTCTGCCTCCTCCTGGTCTGAGCCTCCTCTAGCTTCATTTCCAGGTTGTGAACATCCTGGGTTATCTGGTTTACCCGATCAAAACGAGATAGCAGGGCATTGACACAGGGGACCAGGCGGTCCACGTAGGGCAAGATGTCAAACCCAGGCTCGGACACTGATGAGTCCTCAGACCTCACAGACAGAGCCGAGGACAGGGGTCGGGGGGATGAAAATGAGGAGGACAGGGAAGGAGAGTGGTAGGAGGGGAGGGTGGATGAAAGGGTGGAGAGACGGGATTCCTGGGAGGATCTGGAAGGTGGGATCTCCATGCCTTCAAACTTCACCCTGTGCCTGAACTAGAAAGAAAAAGAAATGTGTGGAATCAGCAACATTAACTGGACCATTCTTAAATACTCTCAACTAATGCACTACTTACCTCTTTGGCCTTGGTGAGTCCCATCCACAGCTTGAGTCTCTTGATGAAAAACTCCACCATCTCATAATCCTGAGGTTCAATGGTTGGATGATACAGCTCAGCCTGCTCTGCCCTTTAGGTCACAACAACAGTTAGCAATGAAACCCACTTGCAATGCAAAATTTACTCTAAAAAATGTCCTTATTGGTACTCAGCGTTTATAGCTATTGCACTTTAAACTCTGTTCATTGGCAAAATTACATTCACACATCTGAGACCAATCAGCAGTTTCTTGGTCAATTCTACATTCTGCCACCAAAATCTGTAGGTCAGACTTAACATTTTTGACACTGAAGTGTTGAGATTTTTATTCACACACCCACATTGCCATACTACAGGTAATGTTGTGTACCTGAATGCACGAATGAGAACAGCTCCACAGAGTCTGGCTAAGAGCCACAGACTTGCCCCCATCAAAAGTAGTCCATAGAGGGGTCCCAGGACTGTGTGGACCTTGCATAACCTTTGTAGAGCCATTCGGCCACGCAGGATGGACAGCACTGACACACTGGCCTCATGTATGGACAAGAAGCCTTCCACTGAATGCGAAAAGAGCTGAAACAAAGACAAAGCTGTGTCAAGTACATTTCCTCTTTATTATTATTCTATTCAGTGGAGCTTTTTCTTTTTGTACCGTGTTTCCGAGGTGAGTGCAGAGCATAAGCAGCAGCAGCAGTAGGACAGTCAGAGCCCACAGCTCCCCCCAGGCTCTCTGCAGCACTCTGCCTATCACCACCCACCTCCGCACAAATCTTAAGGTTCCCAGAAGCTGGAACACACAGCAATGGAAAGGAGCAGACATTCAACACAGTGGTGAAGCTGTAGACCAGTGTTGTTGTATAACGATAAACCAGGGCTCTCATTTACCTTTAGAACAAGCAGAGTGAGCAGGACAGCTGCACATTGAGAAGACCTCTGTGCCAGAAAGGCAGCACTGTGGAAGTCGATGAAGTTGTCCGGTTGGGACCGAAGCTAAATGATATGTATGGGTTATTTTAGAGTCATCAAGACAATACATAGAATAGATAGTTTCTACTTTAATAGTAACTTTTTTTTTCTTTTTAATCACTAAACAGAGCAGTGTGTAAGAGGGAAGGAAGTTTTCTTTTTTATTTACCTTGGAAACACATGAAGGGCCAAGAGACAGGAAGCAGAATTGCAGGATAGCTGTTGCCAGTGACAGCAAGGCCAGGAGGAGCTGATACCAGTGTCTGCACTGATGCAGATACTGAGCACGCTCAGTAACCATGGACCACAGCTCCCCAAACAAGATGAGGAGAGCAGAGATGAGAAGAAGAACCTGCAGCATAAAGTCATTGGATTTTATCACTGAAATGAGTTTTGAAGCTTAAGAATATGGATTGCTCCACACCTCTTTTTTTTTTTTTTTTTTTTTGTATTTGAAGGTAAACTGTAAATGTTACCGTAAGTGCCACCTGGAGGTCCAGCCCTGAGAAGGATGAAGGGATGAGGAGTGGATGGATGTAAAGGAAGGGAGAGACTCTGTTGGTCTGAGCCCACTTTAACTGAATGGACACACACACAAATAAACCAGACTCCCTGTGGTAGTGTGTGAAATCAATAGAAAGAGATCTAAATCTGAAAGAGATGAAAAAAACACCATTAGAAAGCAATAAATCAGCTAAATCAGCTTTCCTAAGAGGACTTTTAAATGAGATTTTTAACACTTTTACTTAATGAATGTCAATTGAGTATGATAATGTATAGAATTCAATGTAAAACCCATCTGGCTTGTAATCAAGAGTTAAGAGCATCCAAAAAAAAAAAAAAACCCAGTTTGAGCCCAAGCCTAAAATTACATCAGAAGAAGCAGGTTGTTTGAAATGCAAAATAGTCTGGTAATCTACATGGTAAAATTAAATCACATTATGCAAATAATATTTTGTCATCTCTTATTGCTCCATTTGTTCACAGAAGAAAAGATGTTGCATTGTTTTGTTTTTTTTTAACAGGGTGAAGCGATTAATTCTTTTCAAAAAAAGTAATTTAATCCTTAGTTGCTCTCAGAGGAATCAGCGACTGAACCACTGAAAAATGGTTCCACAACACGTTCACTTACAGCTTCTTGCTCCAGTCTGAGATGTGCAGGTCAGCAAGGAGCTGGTGTGTCATCACACTGCTGTTTCCCAGAAAGATACCTGCCACGTGGCCGAATGCGTGTGTGCACAGCAGCCGCGGCAACCCTACAAGGCGCAGTGAAGGGTGCTGGTGTAGGTGTGGCACCAAGGTGTGGTTGATCCACCTCTCTGCGTCTGACCAGCTGGATGAACAAGAATGAGCACGAGTTTGTGGTAAAACATGTCAGTTAGCCCTACTGTTGCACTGGGTGACCTGTTCCTTCATTACAATGCACTCAGACACTGTAATTTAACACTGTAGTTACACTAGTGCATCAAATGTGTATCAATCCACAGCTGAAAATAGTTCCCAGCAAAAACACTGAATATTCTGGCTTAATTAAGATTTGCTAAACACTAGCTGTTTACAGAAATTACTGAGCCTTTACAAGAATGAAACTATACATTCATTTCTTTTCTTTCTTTTTTTTTTTTTTACCAGTGTTTTTAAAGATTTCCATCAGTAGGAGCAATGAAAGGGCCTGGGGCTGAGAGAGATGGGTTAATTGATTACTGGTTTTGGTCATTTAATGGGATCTGTGCCAACTTTATCCTCAAAGGCACACTCTACTAGATTTGTTCATAACATACAGTGTGTGACTAGTGTTTTGATAGCATGAAGCAGAGTGTTGGCCTTACTCTCTGAGTGAGGTGAGGTTAGGAATGCCCAATGGTGCTGTGTGAAGATGGAGTCTGACAGAGGAGTGCAGCCGCCTGCCCTGCCTCTGTTCTACACTGTCCTGGTAGTTCACCATCAGAACCAGCAACAGAAATAACAGCTGGGAAACACAGTGCTACAGAAAAGACAGAGATTGATGAATGATCATCAAAATTAGATGCTTCTGGAGACAATTGCCATTAAGTTTTATCCTCACACTCATGAGTGATCGTAGAGCCCGGACTTTGCGTGCCTCCTCTTTAGCCTGCAGCAGCCCGTAGCCGCATGGTGGTCGAACCTTTCCGCTATGTTCTCCAAACGCCCTCACCACAGTGGTCTCCTGAGCCAGCTGGTCCTCCACCTCTGGATCCACAGGCCTCCACAGTACTGTGTAGGTCAATGCCTGCACACAAACCTGAGCAAGGAAGATGGCGACGCAAATGAAAGGAACTATTCACCAAAGATCTAAGGGGTGAGTTACTTAGGTGACGTGTTTGAACTCACCTTGAGAGGCTCCAGCAGTAGAGCAGAAGTGAGGAAGGCAGAGATAGCTGATATCAGCCACATGAGGACTACATTTCTGGAGAAGAAGCTGCCATAGAGTCCAACCACAGCCAGGCAGGCCCCCAGCAGCAGAGCCACAAGGGGGTAAATCACACACAGAAACCAGGGAGGAAGCAGCCAGCTGGGCTGACCTCGAGCAACGCCTAGGGTGGAGAAATTCAGCGACACATATCTCAAACACTATATAACTCCGGATTACCAGATAAGAAAAACAAAAGTTAGAAACTGGAAAAATAATTATCCAAATAAACGACAGGGTCAGTGAAGTGGTAGCTGAGTTCATTCGACACGGATGTGGGTGCTCCAATGATCTGGTACCTATGCGTGTGGTGGAGGGGGAACGTGTGGAATCAGGAGAAGGGCTCGGCAGGAAGGTGCTAGCCACTGAATCCACAGACAGTGCAGAGGGACACTTGTAAAGTCCTGCCCCATACAAGGAAGAATAGGACTGCGGGTCCGACATGTGGATCTCTGCTCCATACAGGGACTTGTCCTCACTCTGATCTGACCAGCTGCTGCAGGAGGTGCTCTGTCTAAAAAGGGTGAAATCGCAGTAATACAGCATGTTCTGTGCAATGCAGAACTGTGTCAAAGTGCATTTGCATGATACATAGAGGTGATCCTTACGTGGCTGAAAACGAGGACGTGGTTCTAGGGGAATCCCGGCCGCTGTCTGAGTTGCTGTTGGTTGTATCTCTTGTGTCCTCCGCTGCTGCTGCTATAGACATCAGCAGGTCCTCCTCTGGTGACAGGGACATAAATAAATAATTAGACTACAACATTTTCCTGAATAACTTTCAATCTTCAAAGAGGTTAGAAACATTTTGATTTTTGTTTTACAGAAACCACACAATACTAACTTCGTTGATAACGTAGAAACTAATTGCAGGGTACATGAGACATTTCAGGTGTACATGATTAATAAACCCTGGTTTTCAGTGAATATTCGAACTTCTGACTGTATTTTAACAGTTTCTCACCAGACAGAGTTAGAAATGTTGTCAGATTGTGGCTGTGGATTTGGACGGGGTTTGCATTCATAGTGAGGACCTCCTGGCCTGGTGCAGTAGGGGAGTATTTAGAGCCTGAAATTTCTTTTGAAAGGGGACATTTGGAAGGTGACAGGACAGGAGCAGTGGGTGTGTTGGGGGAGGAGGGTGAAACCAGGCGCAGCTGCATCAGGGCCTTTTTCCTCCTCAGCTGGCGTGTAGGGCCCAGAGCAGGCGAAGCCTTGCAGAGGTCGCCGGAGTGGGTCATCTTGGTAGGGCATAAGTCTACTGGTAGATTAAGGAGACTGTCCTCGGACGGCCATGCCACCATACCCTTTTCTTGACATGCCCCATCTGTCTGGGGCGCCAAGCCAGAGGCAGCCCAGAAGTCCAGGATACTGGAGTCAAACGCTTTGCTCTCCAGCAACTAGAGACAATAAAACAAAGAAGACAAGAAATGAGACAAGAGAAGAATAACAACTATGTGCGTGTCCATGTTTGTGTGCGCGCTCTCACAGATGAAGGACTGTCTCGGACTGGGCTGGAGGAGTCTGGCAGAGACAGGAAGGAGGGACCGGAGAGCTCTGATTGGCCAAGGTAAACGTCCATCTCCACAGAGTGACACACAGGGGAAGGAGGAACTGACATGTCCACAGTTACCTGGGTTACACACACACACACCTGCTGCCTCAGCATTTCAGAGTGTACATTCAGATAAATAGGAAACACTCATTCAAATTGTTTCCATATTGAGATAAGACTGTTTGACTAACAAAGCATGGACACACAACCAACAGATCGCTGTAATGACCTCTAATCAGCAACTCACAAGTAAGAACAGAGAAGAACAAACCCTAACACTCCATGCACCTTCTAAAATGACCAGATCAGTGTGTCACACTAAGTCATGTCAAACTCTCTTCAGCAGTAAGATCAATCATGAAAATGAATCAGCTTTAAGGGTGTTGAGTTGAGTTACCCGACTGTGAGCTTTTCTAAACAGGAAACAGAGGAAACACTGGAGAGGAAACACCAGCACTGCAACAGTCACCCCTACGGCAATCGTCTCAACGTTAACCAGCAGCTGGGCTGACACTGGTCCACTTGTGGAAAAAGGGACACAAATCATTTTCATCCTGCCAGCTGAGACTGCTTTATATTTGAGAAATGTTACATTTTATGCCATATATTGATTGAACAGTATAAAGTGTTTAATGTCCCTGTGAATGAGCCAAAAACACTATAAAACATTACGGTTGTAAATTTGCCAATTACTATTATATACGACCTATAAAGCCACCTCACCTGGCCCCCTCAGAGCCCACAGCCCCATACCACAGGGCAGCCAGTGCCAGGTAGAGGTGCAGCATGAGGGCACAGCAGGTGACCCTCTGACCTCTGGTGAAAGGGCTGTGAGTGGGACGTTCCCACAGCGACAGCCACAGGTGGCGTTCCCTCACCCCAAACAACAGCTGGGAGGTGAGGACCCGTCGAAGCTGAGTAAGCTCCTCTGGACCTGAAAAATGTCAGAAACTGGTCTTTCAAACAGATCGAGCCTCCGTCAGCAGCAGAACACGAATGTCAGCATTTGATTGTATGAGACTGTGAGGGAACTGAAAATATGGTCAAAATGAATGATAAATTATTTATTCTAAACCTTGAAATTTCATTTGTCTTCAAAGGAATGAAACAATCCAAATACGCAGGGATAATTTTGCTTATTTTCAAAATTACCTGTTTGTTCATATTGAACAGTGCCCAGCAATTACTTGATGAGATAAATATTTTTTTGCGATATGTAAGCAAAATCTTACATGAGGCCAGAACTTCCTTCTCCACAGTCTCGTTCTTTTGATTCTCCACAGAGAGCCAGTCCTCCAGCACGAAGAAGAACATGTGGTCTGTCTGAGGGTCCCACACCACCACATGCTGAACATACCAGGATGGGTCCAGACCTACGTTTATGTGTATAAAAGCCAGTTATGCTCACATGTAGTCAGTCAGCCACAGCTGGACTGTTTTCAGGTAAGCAGGTGGGTTTGATCTTTTGCTCGATGACGTGGCTGTGGATGGACTCAATTTTGGTTTTTGGCTAGGATGAGGGATTACTACTTTACATCTATGTGTAGTATATGCCTGTAAATAAACATGCATGCTAAAACCAGTTTGCAGATAACTGTTGTGCAGATTTATATTTATTAAATTTTTAAGTGATTTGTTTCCAAAGTAATTCACTTTGTAAATTTCTTAAAAATTTCTTGATGCCAGAGGAGATTATTTCAAGACAAGGTCATTTGTTTAAAAAAAACAAGACAAAACGAATCAATACAATCCCGAATAACTTTCAAAGAAAGATATTTTTGCAGTTACCATGTACCTGTGTTGTCATGCCAGATGCGAATTTTCCAAACCTCTCCCAGGCTGTCATCTGTCTCCAGATGAAACTGGTCCAGGCTGCCACGCTGAAAAGCTCCATCCCTCTGCAGATGGCGAGAGCCGCTCTTGTTCACACCGTACAAACTGATACCAACATGTGCTGTGGTGCCTGGTGGGGCATAGCACAGCATTAAAATCATTTCCAACACGGATAGACATAGGTTTAATTTACATACATGTGAAAATACATTTATTAGTTCTATTTTATGTCTACATCTCTGCTGACATGTCCTTGGCTGACCTGCTCCTCGCCTCCAGCCAGTCTTGACCAGAACTCTGTAGTGGTACAAGCCTGGTCGGCCACACAGAGGGACCTGGCTCAGTCTCAAGCTGTCCAAGTGGTCCAGTTTATGGGCGATGAGCCCCACTAGCAGGTGAATCAGAACCAAGACAGCACACACAATTCCCACCACTATGTTACGCGTAGGACCACCTGACTGGAGAGATGAGACATGGATGGAGGGGAGAGGGAAAGAGCTTGTTGAAGACAACACTCTCCAATTCTACTTTATGCTTGGTAAATGGATTAGGGATATTTGTTTGCCAAAATATTCAAAACTGTGCACTAAACAACAGCTGCTGCTGCGCTTTGTGTCCTCACATACCGGTGGCAACAGAACAACGGCCCCGGGATGAACAAACAAACTGGCCCCGAACATGGTGAGATGCCGGGTGAGACAGTGAGCTGCATGGAGCGTGCTGCCCTCCAGTGGCTGTAGACCCTCACTGCTCCAGCGTCTCTCCTTCACACTGTAGTACTGGCACAGGGAGCTGAACACGCACACTGACAAACGGACAGGACCACCGTCAAGCAGAGATGAGGTCAGGTTGACGAAGAGAGGCTTGTCTGTCCTGTGCAACCTGTTGTGGAAGAAAATGCAGTCATACTTCTTTATTCATCATCAATGGTTAATAAGTTAAGGAAAAGATTAGTGACTCACAGTGGAGACAGAAAGATGGTTTCCTCTGAGGAGGTGGTCGGAGCAGAAAGAGTGAGAGCCCAATGTCTCTCAAGGGAATCGTGGGATGTATTAGTCCCTGGCACTGCAGAGCTCACTTCTATCATGACATGTCCCAAGCTCACTGGAGAAGCTCCTAGAAATGCATAATGCAGTTTGAATAAAGCCTTTTTAATTCATAATTCATGCACAAACTCACAGATATACAGTAGGCCTAAGGTTAGTTAAAAGTTCACTCTCATTACTCCACGAACGACTTAAGACAACTGAAATGTCATGTGTTATGTTATGTAACATTTGATCCATTGTCAATATGAAAATAATGGTTAGTGCAGTTTTAAAGGCCCCATCTGTTTGATATGAAAAAAAAAAAAACTTAAATTAAATCACAAATGTGGTATCATCATAAAAAGGGAAATCTAAGAAAAAAAATATTAAGTTTAAATAGTCTTTTGCATTTTACCAAACTGCAAAAGTTTAAAATCTACTGTACCTGGGACGAGGCTGAAGCTGAAGGAGATGTATAAACCTGCATTTTCATCCAGTCCATCCACAGCTTTTACTGTGAAGTTCAACTGTCCTTCAGTGGGGAGTGTCACAGTAAGACATGTCTCATTCCTGTTTTCACCTACTTGCTCATCTCCACCCTCATCTCCCTGACCCAAAAGGTACTTGTTGGGCAAAGTGACCTGTATGGCCTGTTCGAGGTCCAGATCCTTGATGGGTATGGGCTGACCCTGAGGGGTGGTGAGCTCCATAGCAACCAGAGACGTCGAAATCGGAGGGTCAGCTGTACTCAGCATGGGGTTGGACTCGAGTGCTCCATCCATACCAAACAGTACCTGCACCACCTCAGAACTCTGACTCTTCAGGCGAGCAGCGAGGGAGGTGGGGATATGAAACTCACATAGGTGAGAACTCTTTGATCCGTCAGCTGATGATGACTGAGAGAGGGTGATGTGGTGTTGGTTGGACTGATTTGTCTGGTGAGTGCAGAGGAGATCAGAGGGGTCTCCTTGGAAACCAACTGTATTGATATAAGGGGTGGAGAGCAAAAGGGGTTCCTCGCCATGAACATGTGAATGCATCAGAGAGCGCATTAGGGCTCCTGCGTGGGCCAGTGCTGACAGGGCGATAGTAGAAGCTGACTGCAGAGTGTTTGAGTAGGCTGGGTGAGAACTGGGAGCACTGGATGATTCAGACACAGCAGCCAGTGTGCTACCTGGAAACAAAGAGAACAGAACAATATTCACCTGCTCTGTAATGTCGGTTCATAGTCAGCATTTGACCATTTAATGCAGGAGGAGGCGGTTGACGAGCACCTATGACATTAAGGATGTTTCTTCCTGTTTCAAGAGGTGATAAAACACCAGGACTCATGTGTTCCTCCATCACATGGATCATCCTCCCCACAGCCTCCAGAACCTTCTCCTGACAGCCTTTACATACCAACTCACTTGGAACTGCCTGCAATAAATAACATCAACATAAGTAAAGCTGGAACTGTGAATGGAACTTCAAAATGGGACCATGCAAAGGGTATTAAGTTCTGGTGTGAAACTACTTCCTGGCCCTCTTGGTCTATTAATGTGTCCATGTTTGCATGTATGAGCATGCGCTAAATCTCCACCAGAAAATGAACAAGCATATTTCCCAAAATGTCATACTTGAATGGCGCGATGCTCACTTACAGTGGCTTGTGCCAGCGCTGAGCTGATCTGCTCAACATCCAGCAAGGAGGACATGGGGAGAGAGGCCAAGGCTTGGGACACATTTCCCCGGATCTCCCTCCTGTCCATGAGCTCCATGGCAGTTTGTTCAGACTCCATCTGTTGACAGAGGTGAAATGTTTTGTTTAATATTTTTAGCAAGTGTAAATCTCACATCCACAGTGCTTCAAATCTTCAGTTATCCAGTGGTGGAGAAAAGCAAGTTAATCATAATCATGCACTGGAACGTGAAAATATGACACACACTACCTGATTGAGTTGGCTGGTAAGTGCAATGGAAAAAGGGATGATTTCCTGGGGGTTGCCATGTTGGACTAAAGCCCACAGCTCTGTCTGGCTTTTGTTTCTGAGCCACTCACTGGCAACTTCATCCCTTGCAGGATTTTCAATTGTCAATGTTCTAGAGAGCGAAAGAATACAGAATAGTTAGAGTTGACATTAGGTATGATTTATATTGAGCTTAAATTATTTTGTAACCCTTGATCAGAAACAGTGTTAGTGGTTAGTTACTGGTTATTTTGTGGCAGCTGCCTCAAATCTTTTTTTTTTTTTTTACCTGTTCAGAGCAATGACCTTTGAGCCCAGATGGTTCTCTACTGACAAAGTGACTATAATAACTGACAAATATTTTTCTTGCCCAGAACGTCCCATTGGTACCAGGCTGCCGAATGTTGAACGAGTACCTCTAGGAAAAGAAATGAAGACCAAATCTTTACATGATAAAAAACTTTGACAGGCAGCAAATTAAAACCTTGCATCTTGATGCAGTTTTAAACATTTAGTTTAGGATCACACTTCCTCTGTGTGCTAGCACTTTTAAAATTGAGGCCAGTATTCACCTGTACAGAGTGAGCATGGGGCACGAAGTGCTAATGGCCTGGCAGGGTGCCACCTGGAAGGTATAGATCAGCTGAGAAGCCTCGCTTTCATCATCTTGCCAACCTGCCAACATAGTCACACACAATTAACTATATTTAACCACTGGTACACTGACATAAGTGTTAAAAAAAGGCATCTACTCCATTGACTTGTCAAATAAAGAACTGTAAAATGCATAAAAGGACTAAAGAATAAAAAAGAAAGTAGTCAAAGAAAAATAAATAAACTGATGATACCACAGTGTTACCTGAGCAGTTATAGGTGACCACTGTCTCCAGCAGACATATGTCTGACTCTGGACTCAGATCACACAGGCCTCCATGTGGTGGACTGTTAGGTAGTATAGTCTGACTGACGCTGCCCCACTGACCTCTGCCAGGCTGGGATACATTGAGAGTGAAGGTATAACTCAGTCCTGGCTGGAGGACACCTGAGCATACCACCAATTTAGGTGAGTGTCTCCCTGTAGAGGTAGTGATGTCATCAAGATCAAGAGCCATGCCAGTCTGGCTCTCAGCACTCCATTTATACTGTGAGAAGACAAAAATAAGAAATATAGTAATAGTAAATGTCTTATTGTGTCATATATTAAAGAACTGTTTTGTCATATACTATGTTTTGCAATTACTTTTTTGTGGAAATTGAATATATATATATATATATATATATATATATAAACTAATTCATGTGTAAATGAAACCTTGTCTCATGAACACTACCTCAGTCTGGGAATCACACTGTCCGCATTGTCCAGCAAGGATGACAGCGGTGGTGTAACTGTGAGTGGAGGAGAGGGCTGAACAGGACACACATTCCACAGTCACAGGAAGCACAGGAGCTTCCCACACAGTTATCTGAAGAAAGGAGATAGACATCAGTGGATGCTGATGATAAATATCTTTTTTCCTCTAACACAAGTTCTTCCATAATTGTCAAAGACTTCATAACCATTGAAAGACATTTTTACCAAAGCTTCATACAGCTTTCCTCAAGTGAAGTGCAGGTACAGAACAATACAGTAAAAATCAATTGAAACGAGTTTAGGAATGGGGTAAGATTATGTGATTATGTGTAATACTCACTGTCTGGTTGACAGATGCAGGGTTCCTCCCTGGCTTGTGTACAGTGAGGGTGAAAATGTAGACTGTGCCTGGATGCAGCTGAGTGCTGAGTACAGTCATTCTACCATTGTTCCCAGTGGGCTGCTTTACAAAATGAGACTCTGTGGAGTTCTGCAGACACAAGACACACAGGTGTTAGTAGTGTAACAAGTCAAGTAGATATTCAAGAATTAATGCTACATCCTATTACCTTCAAATTTAGTTTTCATTGCTTACATACTTCCTTATCCAACTCAGAACAATCACAAATGTCATTTACAGTACACTAAGGCTGCTTTAACATCAGGAGGCCTTTACCGAGGTCCAGTGATACTCCAGCATATCCTCCACTCCTGGTTCCACATCAGGGTCTTGAGACTCAGATCCATCCAGGATGAGGTCACTGAGACTGGACCACAGTTTATGGGAGCCTCCCTTGATGACAGCTATCAATGGGGAATGGACCACTGTGATGCTTGTTGTCCGTTGCACAGATAAAGGAGTTCCCTGGAGTGAAACGGTGAATACAAGGCAATGCTGACCCACGTCGAGAGCATGCTTTGGAAGTAAGAGAAAAGGGGAAGTTACATCCACCTGACCTCTAAAAATGACTTTGTCCCCACTGGTACAATCAGACCCTCTGAATATCTCCCATAGGTAGATTGCCTTGTATGTAGAGCAGTTAATGTCCACGCTGGCTTCAAAGAAACTTGGTCTTGACCTGTAGATAGTAGACTGATTCTGTACGAGAGAAGCTTGAGGGCTGGAACACTGGAGCTCCTCCACTTCTATGTGAAGCTGTGTGGATATGTGGCTGACACTGTTGAGAACTTTGACCATGACACTGTAATGTCCAGCAGTATAATAAGTGTGACTGACTGTGTTCAAATCTGTTACCAGTGCTTCAGTGGAATCTCCAAAGTCCCAGTGGTATCTGATGTTGCTCCCTCCATTCACTGTTGCAGAAAACTTGACAGTGTGTCCTACAAATATTTTTTCTGAATGACAATCAAGCTTGATCTTCTTAACAGGCCATTCTACTATAGCGGTCTCATTTTGCATCTGGGAGCAGACTCCATTTCTAGCTACCACGCTAACAGACAATAACCCACTCTCTGGTGGAGTGAAGATCACTTCTTGGCCCCTGAGCCACGTGGGGTTCGACCCCACCAAGTGAAATATCCAGGTGTAGTTAACTGGAAATCCACTTTGAACTTCTGCCTTGAAATGGATTCCTTTCAGAGCTTCTAGAGCAGCAGAGCAACAGTTTACAAGTTGCAAACCTTGAATGCGCTCAGTGACCAGTATGCTGGAAGATACCTCAGCACTACTGACCAGGTTCCAAGCTTTCACTGTAACAAGATGTCTCCCAACTGGAAGGCTTGATGTGCTGCTTTTCCCTTTGAGAATGCTCTCACTATGAATCCAGTCTTTGTTCCTAAATGTTATAACAAAGCTTACATTGCTTCCTTTGGAGACTGTTGGAATAAAAGTCACTTCATCTTCACTGCAGAGAGAAGAATTGCTAATGTTCAGCAGAAGACCCTCAATTCCATCCTGGACAGTGACCCTGTGTGAAACCATCTGCCAATTTATCCCATTGGAGACATTCAAAGACACCTGGTAGATGTCGGCATGTGTAAAATTATAGATAAAGGTCTGGTTGGTAGCATTAAAAAGGTTGGTTCTGGCAGATCTAACTTTCCAGTCCCAGTGCAGATCACTTCCCTTACGAATAAGCCCACAGAGTGGAATGGCAGCATTTGTGTTGATATAAAATGGATGTGTCTTTCCTTCCATTTCAAAGTCCACCTCTTGGACCTCCTCTTGGACTATGAACTGTGTGGTGTCATTACACTGGCTAAGGACATTCTGAACAGAAACTGTGACAAGACAAGGGCCCAAACTCATAAAAGTGTGGAGAAGAAAGGGTGCATTTGTCTGCAGGGGCGATGGATCAGAGTTCAGATACCAGAGATACTCTAGGTCTGACCCGGTAACAACGGACACAGAAATATTCACTAATTTCCCTAATGCCACAATCTTTTGTGTTGCAATATGTGTCCTTGTTACACGCTCTACTATTATTAAAGAAACAATGCTGGTGGCCTCACCCAACTTATTTGAGGCTCTTAGCTGAACTGTGATGTCGCCAGGGGTTTCAGCTGACAGATGAAAAACCTCACCATCACCAGTGATTTCTTGGTTTATTCCGCTCTGTGCAGCGAGCCAGTGATAAGTGACATTGGAACCTTTGGTGATTGAAGCAATAAAGAGCAGGTCCTCTTGGGCTGGTACATATTTCATGTTTGTCAGGCTGTGACACTCAATTTGAAGACCCTCTATTCTTTCAAAGACCTCAATTAAAATAGCTGCCTCCCTTCTACTCACCAAGTTCTGGGCTATAACTCTCACTTGATACACTCCTGGTTTGGGGAAAGCAAATCTAAACTGATAGGTCCCCTGTTTGGTTGAAGTCATACTGTCCACAGTCCAGTAGTAGTTGGTGCTACTGATTGCACTACTAACTGCTGTGATAAGAATTTCCTCTCCTACTACAGCATAAGACTGGTTGGTGTGAAGTGAAAGGTCCTCCACAGGAAGCAAAACATCCACTTTGAGGGTTGCAGAGTCTTTGCTGACCACATTAAATGCTGTAGCAGTGACTGTGAACTGACCTGCTGAGGTAAAGACATGTGATACATTTTGCTTCTGCTCCACCAGAGAACCGTCTCCAAAGTCCCACAGCACTGACACATTGCTTCCAGTGCAACTAGCAACCCAAAATGAAACTAATGTATTGACTGTCATTGTGTCACTTTGACTGTCATGCGCCACAGACAGCTTACTCACAGGTTTTTGAATGGTTATGCTGACTTCGGCTGTTTTGTTGCTGACTTTATTACTTGCCATTACTGATATCTCTTCAACACCTTCATCTTTAAATACAAAACACTTATGAGAGTTTTCAGTCTTGGCAATTAGATTAGTGGAGCTGCTAAACCACTTAAACTGGCAACCTGTCATCTCTTCAGGGAAAATCAATACCCTGAAGCATACCTCTTCTCCCACTGCTACAACATCTTGTGATGACTGCACTGCCATGTTGGTTATTGGCGCTTCGACACAGATACTTGTATTAAATGATACAGATGTAGTAGAACTAAACACAGTCAGGTTAACATGAAAAATCCCTTGGCTCGGAAATGAATGCATGGCTGTGGACTGTCCTGTCACTACAGTCAAAGGTGATCCATCTCCAAATCGCCAATGGAAAGTCAGAATGGATATTTTCCCAGTCACCAGAGCGGTAAGCTGTATATCTTTTCCATTTATGACACATTCTGTGGGGAGAACTCCAGTAACAGCCAAACTATAGACCTTTATCCTGATAGACTGATGAACTTTGCTGACAGAATTGGTGACGGTTACATCCACTGTGTAATTTCCTGGAGACTTATAGATGTGGGAGATGGAACCATCTGTGAGGTTTCCCTGCAGGGACCCATCGCCAAAGTCAAAATCCCAGATGAGACCTGAACCAGTGGAAACTTTAGCTCTGAAATCTGTTGCAGCGTTTACTTCACAGGGTTCGCTGTAGCTAATGGTTAATCCAGAGATTTTCTCCATAACTTCCAAGATGAGCCAAGTGGCCAGAGTAGTAAGAGTGTTGCTGGCACACACTGTAACATTATAACGTCCAGCGGATCCAAAAGTGTGACGGACTTTATGGTGGATGCCATGGACAGCTTTGGAGCCATCACCAAAGTCCCATTTGTAGAAGACAGCAAAGGTGGAGGGTTCTGCAGAAGCTTCCAGAAGGAGAGTTTGTTTGACATGCGGCACTTGGGGGGAAGATGAAATGTGGATATGACTTAACTCAGGGCGGACGTTAATCTTCATAGATGCTCCAGTGTTGTCAAATTGGTTGGAGATTTGGACATGAAGTGTGTAGTCATCTGCATTGAACAACAGAGTAAAATGGATTTTACTTTGATGTACTGAATAGAATGTATATAGCACAGAGCCTACTACAGTGTCTGATACGACCAATGGATATAGACAAAGTAAGGACTGTTTAGATCCTACATTAAATGGCTTTTAAAATCTGAAATGAAATTGAAGGACATATAAAAAGTATGTAAATGAGGCTGAAACAGATCTCCAAATGATACATGAAAACCAGAACTAGAAACTAACCAGCCACTGTAAAATATCTGCTAAAAGTTAATTTGAGGCTTACTAAATTCTGAACATTCTAAGCAGCATCAAACCATTATTAATTAACTTTGTGATCACTTGGGGGAGTGGAAAAAATCTGTAAACACAGCAATTATATATTATCACCTAATGAACTTGATATGGCAAACTTTTTAGGAAGTAGTTGTTACATCCAGCAGATACAGAGCATCTTCAGCATTCATTTACACTTGTGTTAGCATTTACCTGCTGAATGTCAGTGCAATTTTCACTTTTCTTTTAGTTTTGTTTTCATCTCCTTCAGGCAATATCTGGCTCTTACCAGCAAAATGCTCCACTATGCTCACCAGCTAGTGCTTTACTTTTCTCACATCCGTTTAGTGCTGTACAGGTATCATACCTGGTAGCAGGTAGAATACTGTGGGTTTATTCACTTACTGCTGCCGGAAACATGGCTACTGAATGCAGTGAGAGGTGAGAGCAAACCAAAGGGTATGGTTGTAAAGTCAAGGGTGTAAAGCAAAAAAAAAAAAAAAAAATGAGCTGAAAGATATTAAAATGCTTTGTAAAGCTGAGGGAAACCTCAAAGTTAGGTTATTATTTTCACAAGACAGGAAGTATTTACCTGGAATGGAATAGGAATAGTTCACTGAGTCCTGGACATATACTTGCTTCTCTGCTCTCTCCATAAGCCCTTCCATGGTCTGAAATGGAGCAGACTGCGGGTGGCTCATCTTTCCTCTGCCATCCCCAAAATCCCAACTGTACCACATGGAAATTTAGATTTACCAGAAAAAAAAGCAAAAAACAAAACAAAAACAATTTTACAAACATGTTTCAAGTGAAATTCTTTGTTGTAAAATTAAGTGTGCCATAATTTTCTTTAAGGATTTCTGAGGGTTATTTATGAAGAATGCATTGCCATACCTGAAGGTGACTGGCAGGGAGATGTCCACTTTGACCCTGAGGGTGTAGAGGAGTGTAGTATTCACAGCTATGACCTCCCTGACAAACAGGAACTCTGGCTCAGCCAATGGGGTCATTTCATCAGCAGTCAGGAGGATTTGCTGGCTCTTGGAGCTCACAGGGTTGGATGCTGTGACCTAGTATGAATTTACAGATTACTTTTTTTTTCTTGTTGCTTTTTACTATTTATTGTAATGGAAAATTTAAGTTCGGTAACACATCAAAAGAAAATAATTGGACAAATTTAACATTATAAAGACAATACAGTATCTTACCTGGAGCTTATACTCAGCAGGTTTCTTGAACACTACACTGTAAAATTCCCCTTCATAGGCAAAATTCTCCAGGTTGTCAATAACCCATGTGAATTTTACGGAAGAGCCACCCTCCACTTTGGCTGTAAATGACTATATAATAAAAACATAAAAGACACTGTGAGAGAATATGTCATGAAACTGGGATGTTCTTTGCCACGCTGCTAGCATGGTTTACTAAAAAGTTTGGTCAAACATGCAAAACGCAGGCATTGTGAATTAATTTTGTCTTTCTCACCTGTGACACGTCTACCAGAATCCTGAGGCGTCCATGAGGCTCAACACTGAGCCCTGTCACTGCCTCATAGCCACAAACTTTCACAGTCACACTCTGAGAGCTTGTTGCATCCATGACACTGATGTCCATGGTCTGAACCCCCACTGAGGGCAACAAAAGAGTCACTGAGGAGAACCATTCTTCAAGGGACTGTCTCTCACAGCCAGGCCAAGAAGGAGCCAACTCTTCAGGGCAAGATGGAAGAAAGGGGACCTCAGTCTGGAGCACTGGGGCTGACCACGAGCTCCTGGCTTTCTGTCCAGACAGGACCTTTACTACAATGAGTGTTGGGGTATTGATTTGGACATGAATTTGGTTCTTTTCGTCCAGCAGGGGATGGATGACTCTAAGCCTAAATTTAGATCTCTGACTTGGAGGAGGAGCTGTAGTCAGGGGCCTAATATCAGGAGCTGTAGTTGGCTCTGTGTGGGTGAAGCCAAAGACATCATCAAACGCTGTGCCTCTGTGAAGAGTGTCTATGTACAGCATCTTCAGATCACACACCACCCCGTCCACCCACTGGCCTCCTTGGAACAGTGAAGTAAAGCCTCCCTGCCACCAGCCACCCCATTCTGCCCCCCTAAGGGACAAGTAACTCTGGCGCCAGGAGGAGTTTAGAGAGGCTTCGCTGGTGAGGCAATGAAGGAAGGTCCCAGAGTCGCGAGTGTGTTGTATAGCCACAATATCATCAGGGTACACCATGATTGCTGGATCTGGAAGAAGCAGCTATTGCAGATTAAAAAGACAATTAATTAGACAAGTATTATTCTGTCAGAAATTGTGTGACTCATAATGGCTGTAGGAAAAGCTGATAAAGTGCATAATTGGTCCACTCACACTCATAGTTTTCAGTTCAGAGCTAGGGTTTATTCTCAAAGACAGGTCTGCCACCAGGTGGTAGAAGGGTGGTATCGCGGGGTATCTGGGAGGGAGAGCAAATCCACGGCTGCCAGCTGCAGAGTCATAGGGGCTGCAGGGACTGGTGGTGGGCATGCAGGCCTCCAGCAGGTGGCACCAGTACTGGCCCATGCTACAGCCCCCTGTAGTGTTACACAGTGGTACTGCTGAGCAGCAGGTAAATGGATTTAGGAGAGAGCTGCAACCTGATGAGCAAAGAGGAGATTATTACTTACGGTACTAAACACAGTACTGTTTGGCTTTACAGTACAGCACAGCTTTCAGAAAACGTTCTCAGGATCTGATGTGCTGTACCTGGAGGCACCAGGTGGTGGTTGGGGTCGCAGTACGGTCGGAGGATCTGAACACGTGCCAGAGAGGACAGTGGGCTTGGCTGGACCACCAGCTCCACTGTTACCAACTGACCTGCATGACTAAACCACAAACCTGGGAACAGCTGCATCTGTGGGCACCGAAGGAACAACATAATATAAATTAACAATGTGAAGTACAAAGCACAGATGGATTACACAGTGATAGTGTGCTTTTGTATACCTCCACTGTACGCTGCCCAGTGTCTGGGATGCTGAGAAGAGGATGTATCTGGGTTTGAGCATAGATGCCGGTCATGAGAACCAATCCAGTCAGGTAACTGTCTATAGATGGTAAAGCCTCTGCATGAAGAGGGATAAACCAAAATCACCACTCACACATATGTGCTGTTATTAACCACACATGAGCATAAACCAAAACTGTAACTCTATGTCCTCTATGAGCAACTACTGTCAACATTTTATAGAATTACTGAATGACTTTGTGATTGTGTGCTCCCATCATTCTGCAGTGAAACAAATGTCTTACCAGCTACTTCTTTTTCACAGAGGTAGAAGTATCGTCCAGCACATTGTGCTCTCCTCTGCTGTCCCAGTGTCCCCAAGGCCATCTGAGAACACCCCGTCTCAGCGCCTTCAGCCCACCGTGCAGGACTTACCGGCTCCACAGCCCCAGCCCCCTCAGTCCCCTCTCCCCCGAGTCCTTTCAGCCATATCCACACAGTGGTTTTCCTAAACAAAAATAGAGTCCACAATGTATCTGCTCTTAAAAGAGGGAACACAGGGAGGAGTAAAACATGATGTAAACATAGACATTGTTCATAGGACTCACACTGGGAAGGAGTAATGGATGAAGTTTTGCAGGTCCAGGTTGTCAGCAGATGCGAGATACCCCCCGAGAGTCTCTCTGCATGAATCCTGTGCCTCAGACCATGAAGATGTCGTCTCAGACATCCAGTAGCATCGCATGCTGGACAAGTGGATCTGAGCACCTTTTGGACAGGGAGTGTCCTCTGGAGGGCAATAATCATACTGAGCTTACAGCACACAAGAGGGTGCATTTCTCTACACAAGCTGCTCATCAGATCAATAATCAGTAATCAAATCAGCCACCAATATGTACACAGAGACCAAGCTCGTGAGGTGTCCATGTCAGCAGATTCAGATATTCCTCTTGTTTTTTCAGTTGCAAAGATATTCACTGTCAGTTTGTAATAACTGAACAGGTGGAGCTCACAACAGACGTGAGTACAACTGACTCAGCTCATTATCACATGATACATGAGCTGAGCAAGTGATGCTAACAGCTGCTTTTCAGACCGACTTTCTTTTTGCACGGTTTCTTTGATTACACTCACTCTCACATTTCATGAGCAGTGTTTAGTTTTAAGAGGATATAATTATTGTCTTTTAACTCTGGCGTCTTACCTGCTGCTTTAAAAGGGCAATTTGAGCTGAACACATTAAATGATACAATACAAACACCCTCTTCCTCTTAGCTGTTGAAAAACCACACACTCACACATAGAAATATACAAATGTTTTAAAAAAAAATATAAAAATACTCTGTACAGCATAACATTACACCTGTGCTTAAACATTGCAATGATGTAAAAGTGCCACTTCTATCTGAAATAATAATACATTCAATTAAATTCAGAAAAAGCTCATAAAATATAAAATACAGGCAAATTTAAATAGAAAAAGTTCTGCTAACTTAAGCAGTGTCTCCATTGCTCCGCATGATTCCTGAACAGGGAAACTGCAGAGTTCAAACTGAAATTTTCATGTGTCTAAGCAAAGAGATCTTGCTGACTCTAAACTCTCTGAACGAGACAAAGAAAACACCACATTTTTAATTTTGTTTTTTGTCTTAATTCAACATAAAATGAATCTTCTCACCTCCAGCTGCACAGATCAGAACCACACACAGGATCCAGAGAATCACCTGCTTTTGTGACACAAGTGTTCCTGTCATCTTGTAGAGCAAATCATATTTTCCTGAGGATTAAAATCAAACTCTCTGCATGATCACAGAAGCACTGTAGAAATCATCTTTTTTTTTCCTCTTGTCATTGCCACATGATTCTCCCCTCATCCTGAGTGTTGTTGTACAAGTTAAACATTTAGTCTTCCTTTCAGTCCCTCTTCCTTCACCTTTAAAACCGTCTCTGTGGTCTTTTACACACACTCACATTTCCCTCCTCTCACACCCCCCTCCCTTCGCCCTCAAACACACTGTGAGTTATGGTGGTGTCGTTGTTTTAAAGGCCTCTTCTCTGCTCTCTCTGAGCGCCTGGGTGACTTCTACTTTGTCTCTCAGCAACAGCTTTAGCAGCAGAGTGGACAGAAGAGGCCAGAGCTGCTCATTACCATGTTGTAAAACCCCAGAGCCTTTAAAAGAAAGAGTCAGATTCACTGAGGCAGGCTGCAGCTAAGGGTCTTGACAGAATCAAGTCTCAGAAACCAAAGAGTCATTATAGTGCCTGTGCTGTTTGGGTGCAAATAGCTGCTTTAAATGTGTGTATGTAAGGAATTTAGAAGGATCAGTATCTTGTTCTGAGTTGTCAAAACCATTTTATTTAAGAATTCCTTTCTTCTGCGCTGTGCCTACGGCCTGTTGTCTGAGCAGTAACATCAAGACCTGATCACTGACCAAACAAAGGCTCAGTGAAGCATATGCAAACGAATTAGGCCTAGTTTTAAAAGGGAGGATGCCATCTGTGTTGCCTGGAGAGGGAGCAGATAAAGTTGAAGGCAGTGATAAGGAGAACATCGCTGAGAACTGTCAGTTCATTGCTATGGATACAATTGTAGTTTTCTTTGTGAGACAGAACTTTTCGCCTCACAAAAGAACAAGAGTCAGCAAGAGGGAGCCTAACTGGTTACACTGATGGTCACAATTCAAAGAGTGAAAATATTGAATTGATTTTTTTCTAGTAATGTGCTTCAGTACAGTTTTAGGGAGCCCAATTTAGGATGGTACATTAAATGTCTACTACACCAAGTTTCAGAGGAAAATATGCGTTTTACTCCACTTTCTGGTTAAATCAGAGGTTAAGCTTCTACATTCAAAACGTGAACATCTTTTCACTAGACTCTGAGTTTACAGCCATGTTAGAGGCTCTAAGGCAAACTGTTTTAACATTTAATCAGTGGAAATCATACTAACTTTAGACATTTAGAATTATTTTATTTTAATTTTGAACATTCACACCATGGATTTAATCATGTTTTAACTGTTATTTTAACTCACTGGATTTTATATTATATTCTTTAAATGCAAATCTAACTGGGCAATTTAAAATCGCTGTAGCAGTTGCAAACACTAGGGGGCAGCAGCACAGCGTGAAACTGAATGACGTCGACGACACAGACACAAAGAGGAAGAAGAAGAAGAAACGGGAAGATGAAAGCAGCAGCTGCTGGTGACACAGCGAAGGTAGGCTAATATAAAACGTAGACAACGCAATAGAAGCTGTCCTTTATGTTGCAATAACTCGTTTAAAAGCAAAGAAACGGGGGCAACGTTGGTAACGCGAAATTTTCAGTTTAGTATCGAACTTTATATAATGGTTGTTTTAGCTCAGTATTAGCAGAATCCTTCCTGTTGGATAGCCCACATAGCGTGACGTTACTCTGTATTGATTGGAGATGCAGTAGTTAGCAATTGTACTGTACGAAACATCGCTAACACATAGACTGTGACCAGCATTTATTTCGGCTTACATTCAGTGCACCAAGCTGCAGCTGAATGCGTCTTATTTCCCCATCATTCTTCTGTCAGAACAACACCGTGCAAGAAGACAGCAATTCTAGAAATTATTATTTCACTCAATCATAAAATATTTTATTGATTATTTCAGGCCGAATTTTCCAGGCCACCGTAATTATTCATAATCAACCATAGGTTTTGGTTAAACGGTTGCCTACTTTAGCTGATTAATCTTTAGAGGTTAAAATGTTAAGTATTTGCATTGATGTTTGGTGTGAAGGGCAGGAAGGGCCCAGATCGATGCTTTCTCGTGTTTGTATCTATTCTTTCAAAACCTACATACTGACATATATGTATTTGATGTCCAGTTAATTTCCTCTTTGTTTACGCTTTTCAGCAGGTTCTATGCTTCGATTAAGGACCTCTGAAGAAGAAGAAAGAAGTTGTGAAATTTCCCAGCTCAGAGAAGCAGTGTTACAAAACAATGACAAACTCCTCGATGAGATGCTCTGCCAAGAAATCTACAAGAAGGTCATCAACTGCAGAGGTGGGTGGGGCATTGCAGGCACGCCTCTGCATGCTGCTGTGTCTAAAGGCCACCTCAGCTGTCTGCAGGTCCTGCTAGCCCACGGTGCCCTGGTAGACTGCGTGGATGTCAAGGCTCAGACCCCCCTCTTTGCAGCTGTTCGTGGGAAATACCTGGACTGTGTCTTAGCGCTCCTAAGAGCAGGTGCCAACCCCAACGGGAACTCATCCAACAACTGCTCCCCCGTCCTCACTGCTGCTCGGGAGGGTGATGTGGAGGTATTAAAGGAACTGCTTAAACATGGCGCAGAGGTGAACTCCCGCTCCAAAGTCTTGCTCTGGACCTCCAGCGCCAGGGTGACGAGCGGGCCGCTGTACCTGGCAGCTGTTTACGGACACATGGAGTGTTTCAAACTGCTGCTCCTCTATGGGGCGGACCCAGATTACAACTGCACAGACACAAAGCTGCTGAGTTCTATCAAGCAGCCCAAAACTGTGCTGGAGATGTGCCTCAGGCACGGCTGTGGGGTGGAGTACATCCAGCTTCTCATCGACTTTGGTGCAAACGTCTACCTCCCTACGCTGATCATCGAGAAGTCCACAAAGCAGAACGAGGCTGTGGAGCTGCTTCTGCGGGAAAGAGGTGGTGAAAATATTAATCATCCATGTTTCTTTTCAGGTGGTGTAATTTCACTGGATGGTTTCCTGCTGGCAGGTTGTATGATAAAGAACGAAACTGAAAGCTGTTGCACGTCTTGAGACAAATTTAGAAACTGTTTATTGCAGTTTCCTGGAAACGACAACATAATATACTGATTCTCGTGAAGTAGAAGCATTGTTCACTTGGTACAGTTGCTACAAATTAATGGCTAACTCAGTCCAAGACAGCAGATCAACTTAACATCATAAAATGTTAAATTTGTCCACAGGCAAGAATCAGGCAAGTCCTATTTTCCCTAAAATTAGAACCAAGTTATTTCTGGGAAACGTTCTACAAAAATTATTAGGAAAGAATTTATGGTTCTATAAAATAAAGCATTGGTGAAGTTTTAGGGACTCACTCCTGAAAACTGTTGACTATTTCTAGGACAGCATGACATTACAGCTGCAGGACACCGTCATAATGTCTTTTTTTTTTCTTCCTGATATGACATTGGCACAGCAACTGAAGAGGCACCCTCGTGCATTTATTCCGTCTTTACCACGGCTGAGCAGGATGAATATCCTGACACACATTCTGAATCCTGTCAACACAGCCTTACTGTTCTAACTCTCCCTCCCTCACATCACAAACAGCCACACATAAAAAAACACCCTTAATGCCCCAGACAGATCTTGTTAGATAAAGTGTGCTGAAATCACACTTTATCTAACATTTCATATTTTTTGTGTCACCTCACCCATGTAATGTTTTTTTTTTTTTTTTTTTTTTTTTTAACCTTGTCATCTTCTGTGTCTTCAGGAAATCCAAAAGCCTTGACTTCCCAGTGCCGACTCACCGTCAGAAGATACCTCAAAAAGATCAACAAGATCCACTGCATCGACCAGCTGGAAATGCCAACATCTCTCATTAACTTCCTGCAATACAAACCTGTCCCAGCCACTGTTCTGTAGCTAAGTGAGCTGGAGGTGTGTTGTGTAAATTCTTTTTTTTTTTTTTTTTTTTTTTTTAATTTTAGCTAAAGCTTTGGTTTTATTTGCAGATTTTGAACCGTCTTTGTCTTTTTATGAATGACTCCTGTCTATTCATGTGCTGTTCTGTTGAGACTGATAAGTCAAAACATTAAATGTGAGAATATATAGTGTGTGCTCCTGTTTTATTATTAGTACTCACCCTGTGGCTACTGGAAGACCTCGGTCAGGAAGCTGTTTCTTGGAGCTGCAGTACTTTATCACATGTTCATCACAAGTTAGTTAATTATTTTAGAAGAGCTGTTTTATGGAAACTAAAAGCTTGCCTGTGTTTAGTCTTTAGGCAGCAGCTCTACACTTCATGCAGTTTTTAAATGTATTATAACCAACATTGATGAGAAGTGAATATTACATATAGAAAGTTATGTAATGAAATCAGATTAAATGTCAGAAGGCTAAAACACACCGAGGGCCTTAAAAACCACAACCTGAAGAAAACTGAGAATCACTCGGTTGTTTAATTATATAAATCCTTCAGAGGTAATCCAGCATGAACTGCAGCATTTAAATAATTAGACATGGACCACAACATGTGATTCTTCAGACTGACCTGTAGATGGCAGGATATGGTTAACAGGAGACTATCGTTTGTTTTGAGTTTGTTGTGAAAGAGGAGAAATTATGTTATTACATCTGAATAAGTCCAGCAATCACTGTGATGATTGATCCTCATAAATGTCACAAACAGAAACAAATGGTTGGATGAAGAGCACGTAGCTTCAAAAACTCACACTTGTCAGTGCACCATTAACAAACTGTGCTTAGCAGAATGAATGAAATAAGCAAAATCAAATTTTTCATTCGCGGGTCCCATGAATGAACAAATGAAACTCTATACTTCAAGTATTGCCATCATGAGGAAATACAAAACTGGAAGAAGTAAACTTAAAAACATTCATGTAATGTTCTTAACTGATCGTTTCTCTTTTAAAATAATGTTTCTGTAAAAGAAGAATTCAAAAAGCTGCTTCTTCTTCTTCAAAAAAAAATCTGCAATCAAGAGTATATTCATTAAATATGTATAAATTCATTCCTAAATGAGATATCTACCACACATTAAAGATAATTGTTCAAGTGCAGTCATCCTCGCCTGTTTTACAAAATAGCTCTGTGTTTCTGTTACTGGGTTTATACATTTCAAGTAGCAACAATTCAAAGAAAGTAGATAAACAGTGTTTCAGAATAAAACACTTCATTTGGTCCCCTTTTTAAAACTGAGGTCAGCATCACTGTTAGGACATCGTGGCCCTTGAGGGCTACGTTGACGCAGTGCCGGTCGTCCTGGTGCCCTCAGCCCAGGCCCACGTCTAGAGACATCATCACTACAAAGCCCAAGATGGAGGTCCAGGATGCCAGCTTCCCGTTTCCACTGGTGACACCGCAAAATGGTAAAGATGTGAGATGTCGAAAGAGAGTGCATATTTGTTGTTCCTTATCTCCTTTCATTACTCATCTTCCTTCTTACCTGACTTGAGCCTCTGGTATGATGTCATCTACCACCACGTAGATCATCGCACCGGCAGCAAATGCCAAAGCGTATGGCAACAGAGGTTCCGCCAGAACCACAGCGAAAGCGCCCAGCAACCCAGCAATAGGCTCTACCATGCCGCTTAACTGGCCATACCTGAGAGGGAAACAACAACCATCCAGTTACAGTATTTGAATTTAAACTGAAAGTATGTGTACAATGTGAGTTGTTTATTTATTGTCCTCTCTGATGCAGTGTTTTGACACAGACACGTGTCTTTCCCTACCAGAAGGCTGTCCACGTTGAGACCCCTGAACCCCGGAGCGGCAGGCTCACTGCCAAGCCTTCTGGGAAATTCTGGATGCCAATACCAATGGCCAAATTTCTGAGGGAGGCACAAATAATAAACAGTCAGACCATTTCTCTTTATATTAAATGTTAGGCAACAGACCTCCTCAGGGCCATTACACAGTACAGCACACAAGACATTGCTTGACAGATTGCTCTGGACGCCTGCTCGACCGTCACTGGAACCACAAACCCTAAGAAATATCTCACCCGATGATTGGTGAGGTTAAATGAAGTCCACCACCTCAAACCACCTCTCTCTGCAGTACTGGAGGACAGCAGCGCACCACACAGCACCAGACAGTGGCCATATTCTGTCCAGCTGGCATTTGTATGGAACAGTTATGTGTGAGGATGGAAAAATCTGTCCATACTCTTACCCTAACTTTAAAGACACTAGACCTTCATCCCAATTTGTCTTTAATCTGGAACTAAACCCACCGATTTTCACCTGCATACGAACACTTGGTCCAAACTGAAACATCTAAACAACTGTATGGATTTTTTTTGTATAAACAATGATGTTCCCCAGAGGATGACGCCAACTGACTTTGTTTTTGGTGAAATGTAAAAACTTTTGGATTTGCTACAGACATCTGTGGTGCCTAGTTGATGAATCCTGATGACTTTGGTGACACTTAATCCATCATCAATCATCATCAACCCAAAATTTCCTTGTGGCAGGGACTGATTGTTGAATCCATGTCACCAAGAATTCAGGCTGTTCTGTGGCAAAAGGGAGTCCTACCCCAGTATTAGAAAAGTGTACCTAATAGAGTGACCACGGAGTTCATATGAAAAAGTTAATATGAGCTACCAGATGTACGCTGTTTATTCATTTATTCTTTGGCTTGATTGACTTGACTTTATAAGAGCAGCAGAAAGAAAGAGATCCAAATTTGTGCATGCAACAAGCAACAGGAAAACCTGGAAGTGGGAAATGACAGGGCTGCCACTGGGCTGGCTGGGTTATAACATGGTCCAGAGATCCACCTGTAATGACCAGACATTTCCTGCCAAACAACTGCCACGACTCTCTGCAATACCATACTGTAACCACTAGATGTCAGCAGCACTCAACGCAGCACAGTTTTGAAACCCTTTATCATATTCTTATCATTAGGGCAAGCATATCAAACTATAACCTAATCCCAGCTATCCTGAATCACCCAGACATTTCAGCTTTACACCTACGTTTACAGCTACCTTAAGGCTGATACCTAGAAAAGACAATGTTTAATCTTATGACTACCAGTTGTTCCAGGTTTAGAAAACCAATCACAGCGCTTCTAAAATCATAATGCACAGCTTGGGGTCCAGCTGTGATTCTGTACAGAAACTCAAGCATGTGCCATCACGAATTAGCCACTTCATTTCTCACTTACCCGTGTAGAAGAGTCACATTTTTGGATAAACGAAGATGTGCTCTGCATGCATGTTTGTTTGCCTTGATATCAGTCTTTACCTGGCACTCTCAAAAGTAGCAGATGAAGTCTTTCCAATGGCTCCGAATCCAACTCCCACAGCCAAGCCCTCTGCAGAGAAAAAACACAGACAATACACGCATGACTTCTATGCCTTTGTCTTCTTTGAAGCACTCTCTAACATAGGAAAACAACACTTTAAGACAGAGGAAGGAAATAGTAAAAAAGATATCAAGAGGGTATGCGGAAGATTGGAAGAAAAAAAAAAACTACTATCGGTTTGGAATCAGCTGTGATGTGATATTTCATATACCACTTGAAGGCTTTGGTCTGTTCTTTCAGTTGGAACACTATGATCTACCTACAGCTACTATCCGTGGGGATCTCCAGTATCCAAGGTATACACTGTATTCTTTTATTTGGTCTTACCCTCTATAGTGAGGTTTCAACTGATGAAACCAGCTACTGAAGTTTCATCCCCCCAAAATGTCTCTGCAGAGGCAGCCCTGGGTGAAATGTAGACATATTTGCTGAACTACTGAGCCATCGCTGGGAGTAAATATGACAAACTAGCTCTTACTTTGTTTCTATAAGTTGCTGGAAATTACAACAAATTATCTGCTCAAGGTGAACTACATGGATTATTGTGAAGTCCACCGAGAGAGATTTCGACTGTTGTGACCAGTGTATAGAGCCGGTCTCTGTTCCCTCGCTGCTTGCTCTGTACACCCTGAGCAGCGTCCCTCTTCTCTGATCTTCCATTTGTCTCATTTGTTATGCCTGTCATGCATGCTAAGTACACACCATTCAAATTGAAAGTGAAAAGGTCACAGTGTGTGATGTATCTATGAGTGTATTTGTGTGCTTGTGAAGTGTGTGTGTGTGTGTGTGTTTGTAGAGTCATATCTACAGGCTGTTTTGCATTTCATACCAAAAAAGCAGAGGATCAGAATTACACCTACTTCAAACGCTGACAAGCACTCACGTCTGGTCATGCCATTAACGTTACGTTATTACAGTGCTAAAACATGCTAATTTCCTGATTTTATTTCCCCACAGCGAGCATTAAAAAAAACAAGATAAGAGCAAGCATCCAGGAGCTGTGCATGAAGACAGTTTCTGCGTTTAGTCACCAGCCCTTGGGAATCATGTGATCCCACTGATCAAATCCCATATCATTGCTTCATTAAACAAATATTTTTCTTACCGATGAGCTTCTTTTAACTTTTGTAGCTCTATCCTATTTGTTAACCCTAGTGCATAACGCATGTGGCCTATCTTATAAATCTATCTATCTTCTAAATATTTCTGTTTGCTGGTGCTCACTGGGCATTAAGATGCTTCCAGGCAGCAAGCGGTTAACCAAACATGGCGCGACTCTGCTGCAGCGTTCATGAAGACCCAACGGTTCCGTACATTACATTTACTGCTGTCCACCTGCTCATGTCATCATGAAATATTTAAGATATACTTGTAGACAGTGATACTGTAAACATTCACTGGACCACCAAAAAAAAGCAGATGTTGCTCCAAACAGATTAATGTCTGTACATTGGAGCAATACAGCTAATTTAGGATAGTCAGACACCATTAAGATCAAGTCTTGTTTAATTTCCCTCTAGTGGCTCCTCTGGTTACTAGTGTCACATGGCAAACTTTAGCAGCCAGCTTGAAAAGTGAAATCACGTTTAGAAAATACACATAGATAATATTTTCTTATAGTTAGTCTATAACAAAATTCTTATAGTTAGTCTATAAGAAAATATCAGCAATGCTTCTCTGTCTCAGCCAGCTGGAGGGGTGTGTCAGGAGCTGTGTTTGATTGACAGCAGTTGGCAGCCTGTGCTCCGGCAGCGGATCGATAGATAAAATAAAGAACCCTGCACTGTGTCCTACAGGTTCTGGGCAGACAGTGTGTTGTTAGTGGTATTAAAGAGCAAGGAGCACAGCAGCATTTAAACTGACCAAACTTTTGCAGGTATGTTTACCTGTTGTTTAATGTGCTACAGCTGAGTAGCTACTTAGCAATCTAGCCTGCAAACACTCCTTATAATAAATGCTGAGACTTTAGCATGAAAGCTGATCTGGTGAGATAATGGAGCTTATATGGATTTATATAAATGGTGTAGTAGTAGTTAATAATCTGTTCTCTTCAATGCCAGAATGGCTGATCTTTCACCCCCTTCTCCCCATATCTATGAATTCTCCCACTATATCAGGACTCGCTCTCTTTCACTTGCTGCAATATTAATAGCCTATATCAACTGCTACACTGAGCTGGTGACAGAGCAGAAGATAAAGTAAAGAGAGAATAAGAGAAGTACGAAGAAGCAAAAGATAGATGAAAGAAAGAGAGGAGAGACGACACCATGGCAAGAGAGTAAGGCATCAGTATCTTGATGCTCGTGCAGCTGCAGACTTCTAAAGCCCAGGGGCCACTTCATCATAATCTAACGCCTGTCATTACCTCTGATAACAATGCACACCGGTTCTAATCAACCTCCCACCGGCCCAGTACAGAAGAACATACTGTAGCAACATCATGAGCAAAAGCACCCTTCAGTTACACTGTGGGTCCCTGTTACAATCCATCTCAATCCTCTGGAACGGTCTGATATGCCACGGGGCCAGGAGAAACTATCTGCACTGCTTCTACCTTCTGATGAGTCTGAATAAAACATAAGCTTAGAGAGTTTCAGTGTTTAGTGTTTGGCACAGCTAGAAGAAGGCTAGGGGCAGGCTAGAAGTTATTAGGATCAAAACTGATTTAAAGACACAACAATAAAGCTTCCTCTTTTTTTTTCTTGCATCTAAGCTCCAAATATGCCAAGGAACTAGTTTCACATACGTAGATAATAACCAAGATAGTCCTCTAAATCTTCAGACACACCACTGACTGACGCTGCTGTTGGATAGACCTGTGGAAATCAGTGAGAAAAACTGTTGCATTATCTGCTCTTCTGGATCAAGAGTAAGGGGTTTTCAGACAACAACCTGTAGTTCTGCTGCACAGCTGGAAATGTGAGCTGGGGGGTCTGGGAGTGTTTTGCAAGTCCTCTGAGCTAGGAGTCACTCTTCCAAAACAGAGTTCAGGGTTAGCAGGGGAGCGCTAAACTCCCACACACCTGTCAGGTCTTATTCATGAGACTCACGTTTTAGTGTCTTTGCAGAGATCTCATGGCCATTTAATGAATATCTCATGGATTGTTACGATACTGAAGAAAACCAAATGTGACTTCAGAATGCCGTCAATGTCCAAAACATCAGAATCCTTTCTTTATATTTTTGTCTTTTTATTTTATTTTCAGTCACTGGTTGTACAGAATTCTCTGCCTTTGCATCACATTATATCATATTGACATGTGAATTTATCCAAAGAAACTATACCAACACCTCGCTGACACACTTAATGCTGGTATTTCCATCAATTCTAACCCCAGCTGCATCATGGTCAGTGTGTTCGGGGTTAGAAAAACAACAACAATACCCATGAAGTCGAAAAATCACTGCTATGGTGTCACAGCCTTTTTTTTCTAACGCACATTAAGTGTCTAAATAAACTCCAGTAGAGTAACACTGGTGTCAGAGTCAAATAGTGAAAACCGGTTGCGATGATCCTCGAGAACCAGTGTGAGTCTTCAACTCTGTCATGGAAGAAATGTGAGCTGTTTTATACTGTCACCTGCGCATGTCATTTTTCATCCTTATTTTGCTCCCTAGAGGAAACGCAGGCTGGTTTTGGGGGCGACGCTGTGTGTACCTTGTGCGTATATTTGTGTGCGTGCTTGCATGTGCACAGCGGCTGGTCCTATCCAATTCCTGCTTAATGTTCTATGCTGTTTCAAGCGAGTCTGACGATACTGCTGCTGACAGCCCATTGTCACAGCAGCCACTCATTTCCATCGCACTTGCCTTTAATCTCCTCTCCTCACCCGTTGCCTTTTTCCACTGAGCTTGCCATTACTGCACATCCCCTCTCTCAGCTCCCTCTCCTTTTTTTTTCTACTGCAGTTTTGCATGAATTTGACTATTTTATTTTATGTTATTTTTATTACATCTGTTTCGTGGGGAGATGATTCTTTCAAGCACACCAAAGTCTCTTCTCATCACTCTTTATGCTGTTGCCTTTTATCTTCCCCTCATCAGGGATAAGGTGACATTTCAAAATCGTCTACTGGATCACAAAAGACAAATTGCTTGATGGAAACCATGACTTAATCCCCTGCAATTTAAACATCTAAAGAAATTAATTAACAGTAAGTCATCACACGCCTGTATATTTAGAGTGAGTCATGTGAATGTCCTGTCAAAGTGTCTCTGCTTTGGCCCTGAAGTAAAATCTCCTGTAAAATGCACTTAACTCTCAGCGGCTTTGCATAATGTAAATTCTCTTATTTACCTCACTGTTGTGGTTGGAGACTAACTTTATTCCCATTTTCCCCACTTTTTTTTTTTTTCCAAGTGCATCAATTTTTAGTGAGAAGCGTCCCTGTTTTCCACTGGGATTAGAGTTAGCAGTGATCAGAGTTTCTTTTTAAAAGAGAAACTCAGAGCAGCATATTGATGAGTGTGAGTCATTAGCTACCATGCATTTTTTTTTTTTTTTGCGACACAGCCATTATTTGTGTTTCAGGTGATCTGGTCACAAGTGGACAGCTCTAAAGACGTCATTTCACACATGGAATTAAAATGCGTCTTCACATGCGTCTCGGGTGACCCCTTGTAATTAGACCTCACTTCCCCCATCTATATGCAAATACACACGTACATCAATTCCTTTTCCAAAGACCAAATGTGTTTTTTTTTTTTCACTGGCGGGAAACAGCAATGCACACAAGTAGTTTGTGTTTTGAATGATTTCGTTTAATTACTTGTGCCAAGAAAATGAAACATCCATTCAGAGGAAAAGTTTTAATGCAGGCAGAGGGCGAGCTCATCTAATAGGCTACGCAAATGTAGCTGAGCAAGCTTTCATTTCCTGTAGCACAAGCTGTCTGAGTCTAATAGGACGGCTTTGTATTGTTTCTGTGCAAATGCATCACAAATAAAGAAACCGTCAGAGGAGTGAGTGATGAATGAAAGGATGTTTTCCTGCCTTTTCATCTTCACCAGTTAACGAGTTTGGTAGAAGAAATGTTTTTTTTTTCCCCCTCTTCCGTTTGGTTTAGAGCAGCAGCTATTAATAAATCTTTCTATTATCTATTTATAGGCAATTATTTCCTCATTTGATCAGTTGTTTTAAAATAAAATGCAAGAAAATCCTGAAATAGGCTCAATATACACTTTCAGAGCGCAATGTGACATCTTATCATTACTTACATGAAGCAATGCTATATGCAGTAATATTCTGACACTCCTGGTTGTTTCTTATTTAGCTCAGAGTTACTGATAGGAGCTGTCAATGACCCTGCTCCATCCATCACGCTAACAAGGATCAACCCAAACGGTGGGGAAAAGGACAGCCATCAATCTCCTGCTCCGTTTGATAGACCGTCACCAAACCCCTGTCATAGCTCTGTCTCTCTGCAGCGTCACGGAGTGTGGAGAGCCTCTTTGAAGATTAGTGCATGTTATTATGCAGCTGGTGTTTGTGTTGTTCAAGGGGAAGTGCGATGCACTAACACCGGCAGGGTGAGGGCTTCTGTTCCCACTGGGGGACACCTAGGTGTCAAAAAATAAGTGCCCTTATCACACCCTAGGAAAAAGCAGTCACTAAATGGCTGATTTTTTTTTTTTTTGGCAGCAAATAACGTAACATGTTCCTGCTCAGTATCAATATCGAACCAAGATTTGTATGTAATGCAGAGCTCTTTCATCAGCCCGAATCACAGATTATCACAGAGAGCAGCCGCTGAGAGAAAGTGCGTCAGATCCTTATTGTTTGTAGATGATGCAAAATTGCATAATGACTTGGTGAAGATTCACTTCAGAGAAAAGCCAAACACGTCCTTTTTGCTGCAATTTGTATCTGCAAGATTACACCTAACATCAGAATACAACAGGGCAGATGCTGCTACTGTTTAAAAAGAATGTCTGCTTCAGAGAGAAGAAAGTACTGTAGCTATTAGTATTATTTTTTATTTAGTTGCTACAATGAGACTTTTAATGATGGGCATGGATAACATATTCCCTTAATGAATAACCAGAGCAGTTCATGCAAACATGGGCAAAAAATGTAATATTTGCTCCATAATAATGTTAAAACGTAGTATTGTCCTTGTTATCCAGCAGAGGCTGCTCAAAAAAATTCACTGCCAGCCTTGATCTATTGCCTTCCTACTGGGCTAACAGTAAGCTAAGCTAATCAGTAAAAATGGAGGAGGACACTAAGAAGTACATTTTCCCTTCTTCCGAGGTCTTCAGTGTGAAGCACAAGCACACATCTACACTTCTGTTGGAACAATGTGTAATGCACTGTGATCTGTTAGATGTGTGGACACTGTGGAGTGTCACTGGATGTTTTTATGCCTGAGACACTCGGTCAATCGCAGATGTGAATCACGACTTAATCTGATGTGTGCTCAGCGAGTTTTGCTTTGCTTGGTTGGGAGCTGAGGCTGTGGGAGGTCTGTTTCATTAACAGTCACAGAGGAGATCTCTACAACCTACAAATGTTGATGTGAATGTTTACATCTGCATACGATGTCTGTGTGTTTGTATAGGAGCGCGTTTAGAATGAATATGTTATAATAATGGGAACTAAGGTATATGCAGTGGCCAGTAAATGGTTGTACTCATTAATGAACTCGACTCGCACACTGATTTTCATAATTAGTGGAGCGCTTCCTGGTAACAGTCGCCACCATTTAACCCTCTCCTACACAATACACGAACCCCTAATTTGCTGTATATCCACATTTCCTGGAGGAAGCAATCATTCCACACTCTGAATATAATGCTGCTGTTACTGATGGAACAAATGGAAATCAATCACGTCTGATGCAGAAAATCATTCAAACAACTGAAACCGCGTTCTCTCATTAATTATAAGGGCTACGCTTTGACGTGAGCAAATCGTTAACTGTCCGTAGCTCAGTGTTCATGATGCATTCTGTATTTCCACATTTAATCAAACCATCCGACGAATGTATTAGAGCAACAGATGTAATCATTTTCTCACAAATGCTTCAGTTGCATCCAATCCGAAAGACGAAATGAGAGAACAGCGAGAAAAACTGAGAGGAAATACAGTAATTTGTTGTATATCTACAACACTATGTAAAAACTGGACACCATTACAAAAATATTCTTAAAATGAAATGATTGCAAATTGTGAAACTGAACCTTTGCCAAAGCAACAGTAAAACACTGTAATGCAAGATAGATTATAGTGGCTCCAGAGCATCTTCCAGTTCTCTACAGAGATGAAACAACAAAGGTATGATAATATTTTGAAGCTAGACTTTATTGAGGAAAACACCAGGGAAAGAGGTTTAGAGAATGTGGCAAATCAAGTCAAGATTTTTTTTGTGTGTGTGCTTTGTGCGATTTTATACATTCTGTCTGAGTGGGCTTTAGAGGCCCACATCGGCTGCTGCTCTCAGCCCAGCCCAAGCTTTCTAATAAGATGAGAAAAATCATCCCTATAAACATTTACTGTAAGCGCCATGAAACTCAAAACTGTGAATTTCTGGTGTTAATTGTGTTGGTGATCTTGCCGTCAGCTTCCAGAAATGTCAGCAGTAACTGTTAATTGCCTCCCCGTTGATGTTTACAGGAACTGTAACATCTTTATTTTGTGACTGAGATGTTTAGTTCTGAGTTGTTGTTTCATCGCTGACAGAAAAAAAAACTCAAAGATACCAAACACTGCTCTTCCCTGGGTGTCGTCTTTGATGTATGATTGACAGGTGATTAGCCTAATGAGCTTATTAGAATTGACAGACTGATGACTTGCTGACCTCTGTGTAGTGTTCAATAATGCAAGGTCCTACTCCTGGAGAAATCCATCTATTTGACAAGATTTTTTCCGCATAAATATTCATACAACTTTCTCTGAGCAAAAAATGAAAAGGGATATTTACACTCTCTCAATCACAGACTCACCACAAAACGACCTGGGCTCTGAAGCAAGATCTATGTTGTTGGCGTTACCCACAAATACTTACTGTCACGGCTCATGCAGCATTAACAGTTTGTTGGCACTGTTACTTTATCACATCCCTTTCTTGCCGTCAGACACAAAAACATGTCATTCATGGGCCTGTTGTGCTGAATTGATTTAGAGTACATGATGCATGGACCAGTCATTCCTCAGGTGTACTGGTGGTGTTCAGCTCTGTCAGTCAATACACTTGAGCTCACGTCAAACAAACGCTCCGTTTCAGTTGAATTATGACAAGGCTGCTCTGTAATGTTTTCACTTCAGCTGGTTATAGTGATGGGATTTCTCTTCTACCTTCAACGCTATGGACAGTGGCTGTTTCCGTACCAACCTAAGCTGCCTGCTTTTGTTGTCTTAAGATCACCTGCAATATTTACATTCTCCTCTTGATCCAGTTTTTTTTTTCTACTGGTGACACCCCAGCCATCCTGGAGTCAGGAGTTCTATATGAAAAGCCAGATCAAACCAGTGATTCGCGTGCTTATTTTTTTGTCATACTGTTCTTTGGAAAGCCCCTTTACTACCCATCACGTAAATCAATTAGGCTATTGTTAGCTCGTGACAATACTGAGGGAACACTATAGCAACAAAAGTAGCAACAGTATTATATTGAAATAACATTGTCAAGAACATGAATGCACCTGCATGTTTCTTTATGACATATGTTTTCAGCGCAAATAAACAACATGAAATCCCCATTCAGACCAGATTAACATTACTCTCTGTGCTCCTCGGTAATTGAACTCACTGTTCTGGATGACATTTTAACCACTGGAAAATTATTGGACGTGGTGAGTAATAGACATGGATATTCTAGTGAAGCCAAAAGAGAAACTCACTGACCCCCCCCCCCCCCCAGCACTTAGAGAAGCAAATCCTTTCTGAAGGAGGCTTAAGAGTCTGCAGCCAAGCTATCGGCTGTGTGAGACAATCCATCCAATAGTTGTTGAGAGTCTGGACCAAAGTGGTGGACTGTCTGACAAACCCACCAACAGATCAGAGTTCTCAAGAGCCATGCTGCTAGCACGGCTAAAAATGCATAATAAATCAAACTGCCAACTGATTTTTGCACTCAAAGACAGAAGGAACTATCTTGACAGCAAACCTGAGAGCAACACCAACCTGTGTGCGTCAAATGAAAATGACTGAACAGGGAAGAAAAAAAAAACATATATACACAGCCCTGTGGCTCGTTCTCACCTGGGATGTTGTGGATGGTGATGGCAAGGATGAGGAGAAGAATGCGTCGCCAGCTGCTTCCTGTCTTCCCATCCCCTTCCTGTTGTTTACTTCCTGTGGCCTGTCCATCTGAGCTGCCTGAATGAGGTCCTCTCCTCCTCTGGTGAACATCTCCATTCTCTAATTTATCTGTGTGACAGAGAACAAAAATGAAACACACAGCTAAACAGCACATATCACTCAACAGACCATTCATTAGAATTTGCTTATAACTCAATGCAACTACAAATGCATATGACTGCCTTTCAAGAAAGCCACACAAGACAGTGTGTGTAGTTCTTTTCAAGTATAGTCCAGCATCTGACAGCTGTTGTAACTTTTTGTAAATTTTCTGCAACAGACAACCTGACAATCACGAACAGTTTATGCAGCAATTGGTGAGATGTGCCAAAGGTGTGAAAGGAGGAAACATTTCAGCTTCTCCCCATTAGTATTGAGATTCATCACCCTTCCCCTGTTAACATCTTCCCTTCAGTGGTTAAACCCAGTGGTGTCTGTGCTGGAGACTAGAGAGAAATCTCTGTTTCTAAACTTTATGTTCAGGCCTCAGTACTTATGTAGCTTCTACGTGAATCTCCGTGGTTTGGAGTTTAGTTTCACGCCTGCGTTTCCTCTTTGTATTTTTTTAATACAATCATTCCACCAGCCTTAAACTGGCAGGATGCTTTTATTGTGAAGAAGTTACAGGAGATTAAATGCGTTTATCATCAACTTAGTGGAGCTTCAATAAAAACAGGTCAAACGCGTCACTGTGCCAGCGCGGCACGACCGCTCAAGGCCGTTCATGCCACGGCTCAAAACAGCTGCCTCTGAGTGCTGCCATTTGGAACAAGTGTTAACACTTTTACCTTTAGATATGGTTGAACAACGCACAAAATATTTTGTTTTAAAAATTCTGAACCCTTCATGGCCACTGTAGCTCAAGGGGAGGATGGAGAGCCAACGTTCACAGCGCTCTCCACTCAGACAGAGGTTGATAATGGTCACAGATTACTTTGCGTAATACCCTGTTATGATATTCAGTGAGAATGCTTCACCAGTTGGATGCATTTCCATAAATGTGCTTTAAAGTTGATCCGCGGTTGCATGAGAACAAATATGTCAAGAGGTGCTTCCATTAAAGCCTGACAAAGACACACAAAACTTCAACAATCAGGCTAATTAAGTTTGTTCCGTGAAATGCTAATTATTAATCATGTTGGCCTGAATATCACTGGCTAACATACACTGAGCATGATGTAAAGAAACACGAGCTTTCCACTTTAGTTTCTGTTACACCGTGAAAACTTCCTGTGAGGCAGCTCGCTCAGCAAACTATTTCCCACAACACATTCGAATCAATGAGGAGCTTAAAAGACAAATAGGTTTATTTCAGATTAAACCAGATGCCTCTGCTGGCTGCCTCAAGAGATTAACATGTCTGTCATCAACTTTATATTTACAGCCTGAGGGGGGACAGAGCTACAATTCTCATCTAAATGAAAAATGTCCTGAGTTTGTCCCTTTATCAATCCAATTATCAACACTGCAATCTCTGTTAATGTCCTGAAAACAAAGTTAATGGCTTAAGACAATTTCATTAGCACAAACCCTCTGCTGGAGGCTGCACAGACAATATTACATTTGCTTGGCATAAAAAAAAAAATTAAACTAATGCAGAAAAAAAACACATCATCACACAAATGAAAATGATGGGTAAATTCATAATGAGCGTCACGGTATTTAGCTGTATAATTTATATTATTTATTTTGTTATCCCATTTACGAATATGCCTGTGTATCATATTTCATGTCACAATTCACTGGTCTTCTGCTTTAAAGAAAGAGTTCTGCATTTTGGGAAGAGAACATTTTGTGAATGCTTTTTATTTATTTAGCGACAGGTCTCACTAATTTAATGGAGCAGCAACAGGAAGTCCAATCGATGAAGTGTTGCACTCTAAAACCATACTCCAACACACACACGCAGTGACCTCAGTGAGTTGGCAAATTTAATGGTCTTTTTAATTTTTGTTTTCACTTAACTTTTTTTCCCAACCATTTAAATGCACATTTAATTAACCACTTTGTAATTACTTTTTAAAACATTTCCATTCATTACTTATGAAATAAGACATTAAATAATTAAAGAACCCCCAAAAAGTATATGTTCGTTACAGTGGCACTACGCAGAGTCCCTGAAACCTGTCCATACTCATCACCATCTGCTTCCATCTCTCTCTCCTCCCTCCTCACCCATTCCCTGTGAGTGTCTGTCTGGCTTTCACATACATTCTCAGACACAAGCAATTAACCTCTGTTTGTGAATTCCAAGGTACACCTTTTGCCTGCAGGTGGCTTTAAGTTGGACTTCTCTGCTGTGCAAAGGTAAAATGATTTGGACTATTGCTCAGGGTGCTGTGGTTACACCCTCAGGCAGCTGATGTTTCCAAAGGCCAAAAACCCTGAGTCCATTTCCATCCAACTGAACGTCCCAAATCATTTAACTATAACAAAGGGACTACATGCACTGCAACGGCTTGTAGTGCATGCACACACATCATTTTTGCTAATTTCCCTAAACCAGAGTGTGTACAATCCCTGTTTCCCTTTTCCACCCATAAACACAATGTACAAGGCACACGTACAACCGTACACTTCAGTCATACACAACAAACACAGAGTATGATACTGCTTAAACAATTTTATAATGAAAGTAATAAAATTAATTTACAGGGTGTAGACACAATATTATAAACACTTTCACAGTGCAAGCCACAAAAGCCCAGTAATAAATACTGCCTTAATGCTTTGTTGAGCTTCTCAACACATTTTGCATTGTCATTATACTGGATTACATTATGCTGACACAGTCTCATCCAAAAGTGAAGACTTGCAGTGTCTCTCTCACAGGTAATAACTGTTGCAGGACTGTTGTGCTGAATTGATATTGACCTTCCACCCCCTGTTCTATACACTATATTATTCAGAGACCACGGTTGGCAATTAGCATGGCTGGGAAGTCAGAAGCAGCATCAACAGTGTAATTTTAATTTCCTTACGATTAAATGATTTGCTAAAATATTTGACGTGCGGGCACACAAACACAAATCAGCAGGCAAATTTAGCAACTTCAATTTAATAGTCCGGTCTAGATACACTTCTAAATCACATCCATCCATCCATCCATCCATCCATTCTCTATGCTGCTAATCCTCTCAAGGGTCACAGGGGGGACTGGAGCCAGTCAACTCTGGACAAGAGATGGAGTAGACCCTGAACAGGTCACTAGTCTATCACAGGGCTGACGTATATAATCAATCATTCACGCTCACATTCACACCTGAACAATTCAGAAACACCACCTAACCTAATCTGCATGTCTCTGGTCTGTGAGAGGAGAAGTCTGTGAGTATGGTCAGTGCATCAAGCATCTCCACAAATTAGTTTGGTTTCTATGATGATAGAATCTAATTTCCCAGGGTTCTTGAAAACGTAAACTTGCTTAGTGTTCAACAGGAAGAAATAAGGTCACATTTATTTTGTTAGTGGCCTACATGACATTATTCAGTGATATTCAAATATAATAAAGACATTTGAAAGTGATGTTAAATTCATTTAGAACAGCTGCAAAGAGGTGAAGGTAATAGTGGAATACTGCCGGTGAGTCATGTCTGACATTGTTTTGATATCAGACTGTTGATACCTAAAGCTCAGCAGAATCATTTTTATTAATCTTGCAAATTGAGTTAACACACTACACATTTTTATTCGCCTTTCAGCTCATCCAACCTTTTTTTTATGCTCACGCTGTACAGATCAACTGACCGGCCACAACGGAACCCCTGGTGGGTTTGTCCACTGATGGTTTAAATAAAGTTTACTCAGACAAGAAAGCTGTGTCTCTAACAATGTTGACACAAAGAGGGAAAGGCCGTGTTACTCTGTACAGCAAGAAGAAGAAAAAAAAAAAACAATGTTCTGCAGTGAAGTTCAGTTTCATATCACAAGTCTCAGCAGAAACTACGGTTTCAGCCACAACATGTCAAATACTACTACTAATATTAAAATAAGCTCATTACAATTCATAAAGGATCTTTTGACGGCAGGAATCAAACTGAAAGACAGTCGACCCAAATTTCAGACCTGCACGTTATATGGTAAATCATCACACAGAAAAGTTTTTAATTGCAACTTTTGTTTAAACATGATTCATCTGTAATCCTTACCGGAAGTTAATGCAAACTGTCACCACAAAAGATGCAGTCAGACATGGGTCTATAATAATAGAAACCATTATAAAGAATTTGCCACAAAGCGTTCTCCAGAGAGAAAGACATGAATAAACCATGCATTAAGGTGGTGAGTGGTGTCTTTATGCCTCTGTTAATGTAGATGTATGAATGCATATTCCTGCGTGTGTGTGAGAGACTGGGCTTCAAGGAGAAGTGCATTGACCAATACCTGCTTTCATCAGCTTGCTGTAATTGCCATTCATTCATGGTGAAAGAAGACAGGGCTTGACACAGACAGGTGTCAGACAAATTTCTCGGTAGGCATTTGTTAATGTGCTCCTAAAACCAAAGACGAGCAAGAACTCCTGTGTTTATTGTTTACCGATCGATTATTTATCAATTCATTTATAATGGACAGTGAACACTGATCAATGCTGACGTTGACTACATCAGTGTGTATGTGCCGGGGTTAGCTCGACAGATAATTTGCAGCCACAGCCCCAAGACAAGACAGAGGTTAGAGAGGTAACCTGTCAATTCAGCCGTTCACAGCCTTAAACAGGACAAACAGAATAGATGGATGGGTGGATGAACACTAGGAGAATATAAGCACACATATAAAACCGTAAAGAAGACTGTTCTCCACAGGGACTCTCATACTGACTTGGCATTCTTAGACGTTCACAGATTCAGTCAGTGAAAACATAAAGTTGTTGAGATCTCTTCAAATGCACACCAGCTGTAAACATCTTGGTCAACAAGCTGTCTACATTACAGGATCCTGCAGATGTATTTCACTGTTGCCAATCAGATAGGGAGCAGCTCAAGTCAGTTGCAGTGGTTTTCATAGATGCTTACAAGCCAAGACAGTCAACAGTGGCAACAGTGGTTCAGCTGCCAAGTGATCCACCCATAAACAAAAGTACAGCAAACTGTCACCAGGTATTGACCTAAATATACAGTAAGGAATAACAGGTCTCTTGAGTATATAACTTAGCATCTCATGTATGTAAGAGATATGTTTTTCTTATTCATGGAATCAGGGGAAAATCAGGGGATCACCAAAATTATAATAATTCATCCTGAGGGGAATATAAATGCCCATACACAATGTCAGGGCAATCCATTAATAGCTGTTTAACTATGAACCTCATGGTGGCGCTATATGAAAAGTCAGGAGGTCACCAGAGGTATGAGGATTCATCTTCTGGGGACCACTAATATTCAAATTTATAGTAAATGATACGAATCTGCCCCAAAATGTGGTAAGTTCTTCCCTGGCCAGCGCCCCCCTTTCCTCCAACGAGTTGGGTGCAAATCAGTTCAGTAACTTTTTGTGTAATCCTGCCGTTTAAAACATAACCTCCTTGGTTCAGGTAATAAAAAAAAAAAAAGGACACAAACATGAAAAAAAGGATTAAATGAAAAGACAGACTGGAGCTGAACTGAAGGCCAATCATGATAATAAGACATTACATACAGCAAAGCTGACAAAACACCATGTCAGGCTGAGACCGAGGCCAGGGGGACAGTCATTATGGAGGTGAAATAACTCTCACAGGATGTCAATATCAACACGTCAATGATCTGTGTTATGAAAAGTCAATATTGTATTAATTCACAGCTACTAAAGCCTGTTCTTTTTTTTTCTCGCTCTCACATCACTTGAAGTGTGCATGTACAGTTTCTAGAGCACATCCACAAATCTTTATTACCGAACCAGCCACTTTCACTGAATAGATTTATTCCCTGGGTTCTTTTCTGCTTCAGTACCTGCAGATTCTTTTTCAGGGTCATGGGCACCTGGAGCCTGAACGGGTCACCGGTCTCTATCAGGGCAAATATATATTTTTCTATCTATAAAGCAGTGCCAGAGAGCTGTGTATATGAGTGGTCTTAGAGGGCAACAAGAGGCAACTTTAGACCGCAGTCAGAAATCACGTGAACTGCATACCAAGGTTTGCTTTGGTGTTTTATAGCAGAATATGTTGCCTGAAATAATGATATCCGGAAAACATCATGAAAATTGATGAACTTATATGAAATAAAACATTGACATTCAGTTAACTCCACTCAGCAACTGCATATGTATTTGATGAGAGCACACATTTTGTTTAGGACCTTATTTACCAACTGAATTAATCAATATCATGAGAGCTGGTGTGTCAGGACGTGGCTGGCTTTCTATCTATGTCTAACAAGTACCCAAGGGAAACCCGACATATTAATCTTAAAATTTCTTGCTCCTTGTGCTTTTCAAGGTCACACCTGATCCCCACGAGTCTGTAGTTTATAATGTATTTTCACAATACTTTGCTGGGGTCAAGAACCTATTGAGGGAAAACAGGAACTTAACTTGTATTTGGGCCAGGCGAAAAAGTTCCTGTACGACAGTTCTACATGCCAAAAAAAGTCCCTTCTCCAGGCACTTTGCACCAGTTCAGGAATGATGGGGACAGAGCTTTTGATGGTTTTGGGTCACTTAGCAGAAGAAAGGTGCACCTGCATACCTGTGCCTGTCTGTTGTATCGTAAACAGCATGTTGTTTTGTTTGCATACAGCGAGAGTGTAAAGAAACTGACAGAGGTGAGCATTAGACACAGGGTGGCAGGTCTGAAATTTTAGTGGACGGTGGAAGACAGTCACTGCTCACATCAGTGCATAGAAGGTTTCTTTTTCAGCCCTTTAAGAAACATGCAAACATACTGCCAGTGGAGCCGTGTTAAGCCCTCAAGGTCAGTCTTCTCGAGGAGGTTAGTAAGTGCAGTACACCGCACACATTTGTTTTGTCTTTCTTTCTGATTCACTTGCTTTTTGCTGGAATTCCTGCTCAGCTTGGTCTAAAGGCGTTTTAATAACCACTTTCTAGAGTCTTTCTTCAGGGTTTGGTTCTACTGGCCTGTGGCATGTGTTTTCTGAGAGGAGGTTCAAGGAGTCTATAGGAGGCCGACACTCCTTTGTAGAGATTAATTAAGTTTTCTGATTTTGCATTTGCATTTATGTATCTTTTTTGTTTTGGTCAATGAAAGCTCAGCATAAAAAGACTTATGAGAAGCATCAAACAGATGTTTATTTATTGGAGGGAGGGAGGAGATAGTCTGCTCCGTTTCAGGTTTCAGTCGTGAAGACTGAGGACTCGAGCTGTTTCTCTAACACTGTTTAAAGTAGCATGCAACAATGAAAATCTCAGTTTATTTGATCAGCCAAGACTAGTGCGTGCAGTTAGTTTGATTCACTGCTGAACAGAACGGAAGCTCATGTTTTTCGATAAACATTTTCCCTCTAGCGTAGTGTGGTTTTTCAGTGAGGATATCAGGACATACTCTACACCTCTACACCTCATCAAACGACAACAAAAGTGAAAAGCCACAACATGGCTGCAGCCGTGCCAGCATCACTTTGTGCAATTCTACTTCGAATGGACAGTAAAAAGAAGAAAAAAACAGATGGGGGGGGGGGATACAGACAATATGGTGTCTATTCTGCAGTGGTCTCCAGACTACAGGATTACAGCTACAACACATAAATACTACCCTAATAATATCATCAAAACAAGCTCACTGCAGTTTGTAATGGACCCTCTGACAGCAGCCATGAGGGAAATTGGACCAAAGACAAAAATTTCAGACCTGCCAGAAATCCCACTGATCAACTGACAGCCAGATTGTTGATCGCTCAGGCAGTTAATCAGGCGTTATGATCTCCCTCGAACTGAACATCAAACAAAACCCAATCTGGCAGAAATTCGGGCTGATTCTAAAATTAGGCAGGGGTCCACTGATTCGTGGATAAAAGCGGGCTTAATCCATAGAGTGTCTGTTAAGCTTAAGTGCTTCCCTACACCTCCAGTGCTAAGCAGTGCAAGTCTTGGACCAGTCTGTCCACTAAACATAAGACAGGAAGCTGATATAACCCTTCCAGTAAGACAACAGACAAGCCAAAACCCATGATTTCAAAAGTACAGAACTGTGCAAAAGTTTTAGGTACTAAAAGGAAAGTTGGGATGATTTCAAAAATAATGTCATGAATAGTTTTGTATTTACAAAATAACTTCATACAAAGTGCAAACAGAAAAAAACTAAATCACATCCCCCCTTTGCCTTTAAAACCACACCAGTTCTCCTCTGTACACGGCACACCGTTTTTGGAGGAACTTGGCAGGTAGGTCGTCCCAAGCATCTTAGAGAACTTGCCACAGTTCTTCTGTGGATTTAGTCTGTCTCAGTGTCTTCTGTCTCTTCATGTAATCCCAGAGTGACTCCATGATGGTGAGCTCAGGGCTCTGTGGGGGGCAGACCATCTGCTGCAGGACTCCTTGTTCTTCTTGTCACTAAAGATAGTTCTCTGTGACTGTGGCTAAATGATTGGACTGAGCGATGGTCCTGCTGCAGAATAAATTTGGGACCGATTAGACACCTCCTCGAAGGGACCGTGTGATGGATAAGAATCTAAATCTTTATAGGGCTTAAAAGATTTGCAGTATTATAAATTACTGCAATGAGGAACTGTAATGAAATTACTGAAAATCAAACTTGCTTTTCATGGGTAATAGCCTGATAGTGTTGGGGTGAAATTAATTACCACAAGGTGGTTTAGGAGATGGCAGCTTCCCAGCTTTTGGCTTAGATTCATTCTAAAATTAGATTTTCTTTTGAAGGCAGCTTTAAGAGGCTGTCTGACTTGGATTGCCTTCCACTCAACAATGGAGACTGGAGGTGCACACAGCGCTGTAAACACACGTACTCACACATCTCATTAAAAGCATATTTTTTTTCGGTCTCCCTAAAACACATAGCGGAGTAGCCTGTTACTTTGACTGACAGGTGGGTGGAAGCACTTCACTGAGATGATTAGTGTTCTGCAGTGGAAGTCTCCCACTGGTCTCACTGACCTTGGAAAACGTACACAGACAACTCACAATAGAATATTTTATAACTCGCTGCTTATTTTGAATTTCCTTGCAGGTTGGTAACATTTGAAATGGGTGCACTCACTGTGTTCATGAGTAATTTATAGTATTTTGTGACCAACATCGAGCTCCATCTTTGCTCTCTTCTCCCCACTTCTCTCTCTCTCTCTTCCACCCACACACTCCTCTCTCTCTCTCTCTCTCTCTCTTACACACACACTCACTGACTCAGTGTTTTTTTTTTCTCCATCCTACAGTCTGGCAATCAGATTCAGATCTGCGTCCTTCCCTCTCCTCCGTTCTCTCTGTCTCTCCATGCTGATTGGGATTTTGACCTCCGGAGCCCGCAAGTAAAACTGCTTCATCCCTTTACTTGGCACAGGCCTCCTAACCCTAAATCATTCTCTTTTTTTTTCTTTTCACTTCAGTGCTCGTCAGTAATCACCCCCCTCCTCATCTTCTCCTTTCTCCTCCTCATCTTCTTCTGTGTCACGATTCACCTACACAGCTCTGCCTTTGTCAACACCAGTGATGGGAATAAGACCAACACAAAGTAACACCTAACTATTTTACCTCATTATGATATGGCCATTTAAATATCAGAAATTCCATTACAGTTACAGATCCAATAAACAGATTGGTACTGGCCTACAACAGCTTATCTCTTATACATAATCATTCAGTTTCTATCATCAATACTCTGATTAAATTGCCTCTACCACTATATAATATGGAGGAAATGTTCTGTTTATCTGGCAAATTGCAAAAATGTTGGTACTGAACATATCAGTAAAATGTTAACTGACAGCGTCGTTAGTTTTCTGCCAAAATAGCTGATCTTGCAGTACAATACTGCAGTACTATTCGTAGTGTCTCCAGCATTATTAAGCTTTTTCATAGTCATGTTTAGTCTCTCACAGCTGTTAGCTCAGGTTAGGGGATGACTGTGGTTTGGTTTAATACAGAAAAGGTCCACAGTGACCTCAGACACAACCCGTTATTCTCATTGAATCAAAACCACAACCCCTCTTTGACCTTTACCAAAGTAATCAGAGATGAGAGTTAGTGACACTGGACACTGGAGTCAAAGTTATCCAGCTTGTGCCATCCACCCTGTCCACCTCCAAGCGACTTCGTGTCTGTCCCTTTCCTGTTTCAATGTGATAATACCACTCTGTACAATGACGTTGGAATGACACATTTGACAACCCTACTGGGTATAATGTGTGGCTGTCTAAATACTTTGTTAAGGTGGTCCCATACTTTTGACCACATGGTGCTTTTATGAGCTATATTCACAGCAGTTATTGATACTTGATGAGAGGACTTGAGTACAATTTATTAAAACTTGTAATGTCCCTTTATCTGCTTACAACTATATCAGAGTGTCCTGTACTGACAGCCCACTTATTAGTACTTTGATATACTGCTTATAAATTCCAAAACAGGGGCTTTAAATTGAATTTTCATTATAATATAATTTTATGTATTTTTGCCCATTTTGCTATTTAGGACACAGTGCATCACACGTGCTCGCTCACACTAAAGCAATGCCTACTTAACACACCAGACCTTACACACTTCTCTTGCACAGCCTCAATTCCCACCTGTTGCCTTTCATCGCATTGAGTACTCATTAGCAGCAGCCGTTGCCGATGCCACTCTGCTGATAAACAACAAACAGTGGAACAAGTGTGTGACTGATTTATTACTCTTAATACACAGTTACAAACAGGTCCGGCACTAACCAGCCACTCACATCAGCTGCAGCTGGGGTGCAGTTACCCTGACAACCGCCGAAGCCTTTTCCAAAACACAGGAACACTGAATCGGAAAAATAGAAAATGGTTCAGGTGACCTTTCCTGACAACAGACGGTTTGAAGCTATGAAGGTTGTGGGAAAACTGCAAATGGTTTTTATGGTGATCTGACTCCTTTTAGCTTCTTACTCCTTGTGGGTTAGGATTTCTAATTTGCCTTCACATTGTCTGTCCTTCTGACACTGATGATTAAAGTGTTATCATGTGAAGTTGACTTTAATTCCCAGGCATGTCTTTGTCTGTTGGTACTTCAGCAAGTGTAATTGAAGCTCAACCTGCAGTATATCCACTTAAAGCTGCACTAATCAATATTTTCAGATTGTCAGTGGGTCAAATGAGTATGTGTAAAGTGAAAGGGGCTGCTAGTAGTGACAAACCAACACAGAACTATCATCTAACTCTTTTCAACCACATGTCAAAGCCTTCCTCAGCATATTGTATTTAGTCAGTTGTCATGAAGATGGCTGCGCTGTGACCGATGTTTTTCATACTTGGGCCATGTGAAGATAACTTACCTTATCTCCATGACAACTGAGGAAACACCATTCACGGAGGGAGACAGTGATGAAAGCTCTGGAAAGCTTGTATGTGGATGCTGAGTTACAATCTTTTATCAAACTTCTGTTTCCAAAGTCAACACTAAACTCTGATGCTGAATTATTGCACAATGCTTCACTTTAAAAGCAAAACTTCACAGGTTTGTTATGTCTTAAGATTCCTAATATTTAAGTGAGCACATAGTCTGTTACGTGAAGGGAAAACACACTGATTGTGAACTTGCAGATTAACACTCACAGTTCCCTGTTTCAAGCACTGTACTGGACCATCTGAAAGCAGGTTGTCATATTTCTCTGCCATTTTCATGCTTGCACACCTGATCCATGGCAACATTTGAGCTTTCTCAACTCACACAAAGCACACTGTGTGTGTGTGTCTCTCCCTCTCTCTCTTTTAGCTGTGGTCGTGACTTCACTTTCAGCCCGTAACCCCAACCACCCACTATCAGCTACCTGGGAGCTGCCCGGTATAATCAGAGCATCTACTGCTGGACAGTGGGCAGCTCCAGGGCGCAAGAGTCATGTTTAAGGTCATTTCTCATTGAGTCTTCTCACCTACAGTGTTTGCTCACAGGTCTTTACAGATTCTGTAAATTCAGAAGATGGTTCTGTCACAGTGCTGTCTACAGTAAAACAAAAATCAGTACCTGAACTCTAAATGACTCACGTAACAGGACAGCATGAAACATAGAAAAGGTAAAAGGAAGGACATGGGGAAAATGAATTACTCCGGGATTTTTTTTTTTTTTTTTTTTGACAATCACCATTTATTATTGTTAGCCAGGCGGTGGAAAGCACTGATTACTGACATTATATGCGGTAGAGAAGCTAATGGTCCTTTGCATGGCCTGGATGGTGCTGTTGCACATTCTGTCAGTCAAGAATGGCCATAGACGGACCAGGTCAGATAGATTTGAACATAGCCATTAATAAAATTCAGAGAAAAGCAAATGGGCTGTGAGGGAGGAAAGATGAGGCAGGAAGATCGATTTACGTGACAGAGTGAAAGCAGGAGAAGCTGAAGCAAATAAAAAGAGACGGGGAATTGGGGAGCAGTGTGAGTCAGTGAAGGAGAAAAGTGATGGGTGGGGGGGTGTGGAAGAGAACGAAGGGATACTGAAGGAGGAGGAAGGAAAACAACAAAAAAAAGAGAGTGCGAGTGAGGCAGGTGAAAAATAATAATTTACAAATGGTGATGCTCTTAACCACAGCGGCTTCCAGCGAGTGCAGCGGCAGGGTTCACCAACACAAGCAACTAAACAATACAAAAGTCAGCAAAGGTCACAATCTAACAAGCCAGAATACTGTATCATATTCCTGTAACCCCCAGAATGATCTTTCAGCATTGTAAGGCAGAAATACTGAACAAGGGACCAAGAGTTATGATGAGAGAGGTGGAGATAAGCTAGAGCCTCAAACAAAGCCACTCACTGCGCTGATTAACTGTCCGACAACACGGCCAATAAGCCAGTGCCAACAAATTATGTCTGCCTGGCATGAAAATCCACAGGTTTGCAAACATAAAGCCACCTCACATCTATCCAGTGAAGGGAACGGCAGCTGGACAAAGCTTGGTCCATGCTGTTTCTGAAGGGCCATTTGTTCACACTGAGGTCATGTATTGTCCCCAGCTCAAATTTTTTTCCCCTGCCTTTTGTGTCCCTTTTCCCCCATCTTGGAGTCCAAAGTAAACGTGCTGAAATAATGGAGGCTTGTGAATTTCTACTCGTCTAAAGCACTATCCTAAAATCCCTAATCCCGTCATTAGCATATGGTGCTGTTTATGTCCAGCTGTCAGAAGTGTGCGACTCTGAAAACATCAAATACTGTAATAATCACACTGAATTTCAAACCAGTACATTTCATTTGAAAGTGCTTCTCAGTATAAATTTGCAGTTAGTTCCATGAGCCCATTTCATAAAGTTATGGCTAAATATGAAGAAATGTCCACTGGCTTTAATCTCACTGGATACTGCATGAAGAAAATATTATCATCAACATTAAAAATAAATGAGAGATCCTCCACAGGGAGGATATTCTGCTATTCTGCTCCTCCACAGGCGGCTAATTAGACAATATACATGTACACTTGGCTAACACAGGTGTAGCTAATGACATTAATAAAGGCTGCATTCCATTCAGGCGCTCCAGGGCTCTTACAAACTGTGCTCTCTGATTCATAATGCCTGCACGCAGTTTTGTAAATGACTTCAAGGACTGGAGCATTTTATGGAGCTGTATCTGCCACATAAGTCCAATTTATCTAGATAAGGGTAAGATTTAAAGTTATTGTGTGTTTTGATTGGAAGTTTTACAAAAGAGAAAGATTATCCTGCCAAAACCTTTTTTTTTCACCAGTTCGTAAGCCATAAATACAGAGAAGAAAACTATTAACGTCAGACTTAGAAACTGGATCACCTGAATGTTTTTTCTAACTTGCCTCTCAGGGCTTCTGTAGGTGACCAAGAGCAAAATCATCCTCCGTGCTCCGTTTCATTTTGTATTTATTAACTAGTGACATGTCTCAGTAGCATTTATGCCATTATAAAGTCACACAAAGGCTGAGCAAGGGCAAATATCAAGAAGGTAAAGCACAGTCCTTTGAGGTAGAATGCCTCCAAAATAACAATGCTGCATTACCTTGAAAAGGATTTGACAATTCCACTCTGTGAGGAGCCGAAACAGCATGACATGACAACATTTGTACAAAACTCTTTGAGGCATGAAGGAGGACAGAGAGAACCTCTGCCCTCCCTCCTGACAAAACTGTCCACAGATGAAGGAATTTTTGATTCAATTTTCCATTTCTTTTGCATCATTCTCCTCTTTCCGCTGTGGCGGCAGCAGCTGAAGGACGAAGGAATAAGATAGGACACAGGAAAACGTATCATGGAGATGCGACATAACACCTGTCATTTTACTGCTCACTGTTTCCATCTGGGCTTGAAATGTACACAGCAAGCAGAGGTTCTTCCTCAGCGGGAGAACAACACTTGAGGGGGCAAAAGAACTCCAAAAAAAGCTGACAGATGCACAGCCCTAACATATTATCACTTCATAATGTAGTTATGGTGAATGTGATATGGCAAACAGTGCCTATTTACACATCCAGCAGACACAGAACAACACGTGAAGCCGTGTTTCTTTCCACCTGAGTCCAATCATCCTTTTGTCTTTAGTTGCCCAATTCAGATTATACTTTAATGCAACTTTGCCTTTAATATGTCCATTTATGCTTCACATATTTACACTGCTAATGCTGATCACTTAATATATAAACATTTTAGCCACCGTACAGCTTGTAATCCACCCACTGATTTCAAACTGAACTGGAACAGAGAGGACGCCTGTGGCAGACGAGCTGTGTGAGAGAGACCGACAGTCACAGTAAGTGAACGAGAACAATAACAGGGAGAAAGAGCCGCGGTGAAAGCGAGTGAGAGGAAGCGAGCCTGATGGTCAGCGAAAGAGAAGGAGAGAAACAGAAAAGGAAATAGGAAGTAAACAACTAAACTTTCGTGCATCCAGTTGCCTGGCCATTGTTGCCAGGCAACTGGATGCATGACCCTGATGCGGGGATCACGGCAGTGTGTATGTGTGTAGATATACATACGTTTAAAAATAAATAAATAAATAAATAGCTTTGCCACATTGATAAGGCCACACACACCTCCAGTGAGAAAATATCTTCTCTTGTTAAGTCTAATCATGTAAGCAGGGAGAGGCAGACAGACAGAGGCAACGTGTTACAACAGCTTGCATTAGTCGAAACCATTGATCCAATGAGACTCCAAAGTGACACCTTCCCTTTGTCTCCTTGGAGACCTCTCTGCCATCAATATCAATCCATCCACTCTTATCACAGTAACATAACTAATTATTTTGTTAAGACTGAAGGGACAGAGAAACATTTTCGGTCAAGCAATGTGCATGGTACAACTCTCACGGTTCGTCTGCACAGGAGGAGTTTCAGTTGCGTTTTTCCCTCGTGTGTCTCACGTGTATCTGACAGAACAGATACGATTCTATTCTTGATCAATCACGCTTTTAAAAAGGAAACCTAAAAGGGTTTGGCACCCCTCCCTGTGTCACTGTGGAAGATGCTCTGTGACGATAAAATGAACATTTCTGACTTTTGTTAAATTTGGTTACAACCAACAAAACAAAACTGACAGTAAGCAACAGATTGTATCAGACAGTAAGCAGAAACAAGTATTGTCATGGAAACTCGACTGGACTGAGGACTGAGAATTGTCCACTAACTTGTCAGCAAATGCTTGCGCGACACCAAAAATCATTCCAATTTGATCCAATACCAGAGTCGTTATGTGTGACTCCAGCAGCAAAACAGGTACTTTTCATTGTTCTGAGAACTCTGAATGAACTTTGACTAACAATGACACAGATGTACAGCTTGTAAAAAAAAAAAAAGAAAAAAGAAAATCATTGAAATTTCTTTTGGCCACTGAACCTCTGCCTCTTCTCCTTCACTCTCTTCCATTGAAGCCCTGTATGTTTTTTTTTCCTTCCCTTTCCTCCTAATGTTGGCAGCAATCAGCCTTCCTGCAAATATCATGCTGAGAAAAATGACCAAATTACTGGGTGAGGTCTTTGCTTCTGCTGGTCTGTGAGCAGGTGAGGGTTCTTCTCTTCTGGGACTTTTGAATGGAATAATAGTATGGTATGGTTGCAACTGAGCAGTGGCTGGAGCAGGAAGCAGTATTTCTGTGCGAAACTCAAAGAGGGAGACAGTAACATTTCTATGTTACTAATGTTTGCATCATCCCTCTAGTATCAACCCTACCATAATTAATACGTACATAATCATTTGGTGTATTTGTTATCAAATTGTCGCTGACCACAGGACAGCATTCATGAACATGTGCTCATGAACATGTGCTCATGGACATTATATTCTGAACATTTTGAACTGGGCTATCAGTATGCTCTCCCTGTTTGCCTTGACTTCACTTTCCTGCACATCATGAAAGAGATCAGTGCTTTAAGACATAAACAAACATGCTAAGAACTGAAGGGATAAATAGATCAAGCACAGCAGTATGCAGAACATCATCTGGGTTTGTTGCCCATGGATCCAGGGGACTGTAGTAAACATGAACACCAGATTTGGTCTAAGCATTTTATTTTGTCATTAGGGGAGAATTATTCTCTTTCAGCGCTTCAGAAATGTTCATATGGAGTATATTCCTGCCTGCCTGGCTGTCCATCTGTCTCCATTTCTGCTTTTCTCCTTATCTCTTCCTCTCGCTGTGCTTTCATCCAGTTTAAAAAAAAAGGCACAAAATAGAAAATGCAAATGAGTGAGCACAGAAACGCACAGACAGGAAAGGAAAAGACTCTCGTAAGAATTACTTTCGGGGCAACATGTTGTTTTTTTCCTTCTGTCAATTAATGTTATTTTCGCTGTTTGAAGAAAAAAAAAAAGCAAAAACCTAAACTTAGCATTTTATTCTACTGACACTTAAAGATAAAAATGTTGGACCTGGGCACTGTGTTCTCATCAGGGGGAAACATCAGTGCTTTTTCTCGCACACATTTTGAATTGTAATAGTAGGAAAAGCACTGGTGTTGCTGATAATATTAATGATTACTCTCGTTATATTCGAGAGTCTCTGTACCCTGTGACAAGGTCGACACGCACAATGTCAATAATCATATCTTCAGCAACTATACAGCTTCTGTCTGTGCCATCATTTTATGTATTTACTCACACATTTTTCAAGTTATATTTACAGTAAACATGAGCCTACAACATGAATTAAATTCTAATCTATGCAACAGAAACACTCTGCACTGCCAACACAAAGGTAACAAAAAAATCCATAATCTATAACTTACTATATAATCAATTCTGTGGATAGTATCAGTCATAATGTTCAGTCCATTTCCATGTATTTCATAGAAGCTATTTTCTCTCTGCCTTCATCTTGAGTTTGTGATTTCCTACATTTCGCAAAATGCCTTTCAAGAGCCACCAAATAAAAGGTTTGGGTTTATTGGCTCTCAGTACAAAAACACAGCGCATGTTGGGTTTGATTTCTCAGTGCACGGTGGGAGATTTATACAGACGCCCTTGATTTTTGATTGAAAAATATTCAATAAAGACACTGAAGCGACTTCTACATTTGTGCAATAAAATGCACTGAAAAATGCAATGTACATCACAATCCTCTGTGTTTTAAATGTCTGAAGGTGGATTTTTCCTGTACCTGTGCTCCAGTATGGTATTAAACTGGGAGTGAGGGGGTTTGTGAGAGACAGATACAGAAATAAATTCAGAAATCATTTCAGTTTGCATCAGCTCTCCCTTAAGGGACCAATATCTAAGAACCATTCATCTGCCTAGTCTAACTTTTCATCTCTAGGCCACAACGGGTATGCGTACCGTAAATGACCCCTGCAGGAATGGAATATTTTCATCTTTCCCGGATGTTTCCAACCACTCTGACCTACCCAGCTCACATTTATTTCACATCAACCTCCTGGTGCATCATTTCCATCGTATACAACTCACTTAACTCAGTCCACCCAAGCCCCCAACCCATGTCAAAAACAAGGGGGAAGAGGACTTGGGCATGAAAGTTTCCTGATGATAAATTTGCACAGATAAAAGAATTGGTGCACTCATCCTCTATCTGCACTCGACATGGGCTACTCCAATCCATCCATTCATCCATTAGCTCTCTGCTCGTCCTTGCAGGTCGCAGGGAGTTTAGAGTCCATTATACTCCAAACATTAAAGGGCAAATTAGCAAAAATGTTCCCTAACCACAAGGATGCTCGTAACAGGTGCAAGGGCTCACCTGATGATCTTTTACACATGCACTGATTATGTGAGTAAAACAGTGCAAAGTGGTTATGACTGAGCAATTACTCCCGGACCATGTTAGAGTGTTTTTTTGGCCACTTTCCTTCCTCGATGTTCTTGTTGAGGCCTTTTTGCAGTGGGATTGTATTGAGATGAGTGGGTGGCTGGGGGTTAAAAGCTTGTTTTATCTGTAAATGTTAAAAATTATGAATAAAATTTGCCCGAACCCCTGCCCCCCTCCCGAAAAGAAAAGAAAAATGTGTTTTTCTCTATCAATACTGCCTGCAACTTATAATTATTATTTTAATAGCTTTAATTAGTATTATATTGTACAAAATAACCAATACGAGGTTCCTTAAATGTCAAGCATTTGTCCTGTGTTTTCCTGTTCTCCTGGTAATTGGCAATCAACTCAAGTGAGCAGGAATTAGCGGGAATAGTTGTAAACAGTGTGTCATACAAATGAAGGTTGAGGCAGATGATCATAGCTGATAAAAAGACATTGCTAATCCAAAAGGTAAACACACATATAATGATGCCATATAGACATATATCATTTGATTTAAATTAAACTGAAAAATACTTGGCTCATGAAAGTCTGACTCATGACAGCATATTTCTGTTTTCCTTGATTACTCTCCATCAGTGAGGCTGCCCACAAAAATCATCATTACCGAAAATGCCTCAGGTTTTTTTCAAGGAGAGACTAATTATAATCTGAAATTGAGGAAGTCTCACCCTCCTTCAAATGGTTGGAGACCATTTGATTTGCACAGCTATATGAGGAAACAGGGGAGGAAAGTTGAAAAAGGGAAAAGATTAGATCAATTAGCCTCTCAGTGAGGCAAAAAAAAAGAAAAAAAAAGTTGTGGACCCACAGGCTTTTTCAAGTTCGACAACCTGCTGATTCAGTGGCTGCCAAGAAACCTGCTGATGTGGGGAACTATAAAGGCATAGAGAGATTTCACAAAGAACTCTTCAACTAATTAACTGCTGCGGTTACCAATCTCACAAAACTTCTCAAGATTGACACACTCCAAAAGGAATAGAAGAGCAAGAATGAGAACAAGTACAGGGTAACTACTCTGTCTCTCTTTAAATCTGTGTGTGACAGCCTGAGACAGAGTGAAATCAAGAGTTGACGAGAGAAAGCCAGAGGAAGACGAGCGACATAAATAATACAGGAAGAGAGATGCACATTTGGTGAAACACGAAGCCCAGTCGCTGAAAGTTTTGAGTGTTTACCCCTGTGGTCTCACTAAGGGAACATCCATTTCTCCATCACCTTCATCAAACCCTCCTCCCTCTGTCCTCTGACGCCTAATAGAAGAGCAGTCTGTATTAGCGTCCTTCATCACAAAGGGGTGAAACAAACCAAAAGGAAATTCAACAGCAGCAGAGAGATTAGAGGAGCAGACCTTTGCCCAGATGGTTGTTTGTTGTTTAAATCTCAAACCAGCTGAAAAATTCTGAGTCCTTTGATTAAAAAAACTGTCAACAGAAGAACTTTACCTGGTGCACAAAGGTTTGTCACTGAAGCTCTGCACTATACAGATACCATGGTACTATATGTATCATTAACAGTACAATTATGTACCTTAATTAAGCAACAAAAATGTTCAAACTGTTTTGCTAAGAAACCAGGTGAAAATTGTAATCACCAAAGAGTAGATATTTAAGCACCCTTAACATCAGTGTTCTCCAGAGGACCTGAGTTTTTGGTTCCAACTGATGATCTTAGTGCGATCAACTAATTGGTGCAGTACCTGTGAAGGCAAGCACTAAAAATTGTTATATCACTTAGATTCCAATGGCTGCTTGTGGCAGACACAGGTCGCTGCTGTGAGTTTTGACAGTCTGGTCAGCTGTTATCACCACAACTGGAGCCAATCCTTTATAATGCAGGGCAAACACAACACTTGAGTGTGTGGGAGCTGACAGTGACTCATCACGTGTTGAAATAACATGAACAGAAAATATCTGGTTGGAATCATTGCTAACTTTAGCAAGCTAGGCAAACAGTACAACGGATCCTCCTAGATGTCTCACAGCTTCACGTTTGATAGCCAACGTCATGTGGACCTATTGAAAAAGTGGAAAAAGTAACTTTAACAGGCTGTACAATATAACTTTCTCCACTGAGCAGAGCACCACAGAAGTTGACAGCATGGCTGGATTAACCTCTTGAGGGCCCTCAGGGCAAACATTTCCTGTTGGGCCCACTTTGACCCTGCCATACAAAGCAGATTATTTCCCCAGACACCTGATAATGTTCTAGAGTTCCTTTAGAAGGTGTCAGGGAGCTGTAGGGACTATTGATGTCCTGTAAGAGTTTCTAGGAGTCTTCTGAGGGTTTTAGTGGTCCTTTATGAGGTCCTAGTAGACCTTCAGGAGGTATGCTCGTGGTGAAACATCACACAAACACACACTCTGGTTTCTTTTCCTTTAATTTATCTCCCATCTATAGTTTCAATTTTCTTTCATAAAAAATGAGGATTTAAACTTGAGTGGCCTGCATTGACACATTACTGTAACTACTGCATGATGGAAAAAAGGCTGTTTCAAACATAGCTGAAGAGAAACTCTAACAGATTTGCACTATAGTCAAAAACCACTTTGCGGTGGAAACGTTGGGTACACTTTTGGTCTCATGAGGGCCTGTTATGTGCTAGTACGACTGAAAAATGTGCTCTGGATTACAAAAAGTACTCCTGCTGTAGCTCCAGCTTGACTGTGTGGGGGAATGAAATGGACATTTGTTAACTGTATGATTGCAAGAGGCTTCTTATCAATGTATTAGCAAGGTTCCTGCTATGGTTGTGATCCCATGACTTCTGGACTTTCCATCAAAAAGTGGAGCAAACATACAGTAAAACTATTTATTTCTTCTCTTTTTTTTTCATTTTACATTGTTTGCCAGCTCCAAAATGCCCTAAAGGAGTAAGCAGTCTGGTCAATTAGACTCAGCGTGGAGGGAAATGCCAAATTCCACCATCTAACCCAATAATATGTGAAAGAAACAAAGAACCCTAAGGGAAGTCTGGTATTGAACAGCCATTACATACAACCCGTACTCAGTTTGATACAACTCTACATTTTCCTGCACTGACATGACAAATGCATTTTACACAGTGAACATGTATGATTGTGAACAACAGTACCCATGATCATGTCAATTCCCCCTCATCATAAACACGAGGATTTCAGTCATTTTCTACAACGACTCCCCCCGTCATGCAATTATCCTCTCCTCATCCTCAATTAGTGCTATAACTGTTTAATGGTACCCATTACAAACCAGTTTGACATCACTCAACTCGTCAGTGTTGGGCCTCAAACTTTTTCAGCTCGTACTGCACTGTTACTGGTGTTGTGTAGTTGTGTCTTTAGAAACAACAGGGCTGCTGTAAGCAGCTGTGAGGAGTGAATTCTGCTCTCCGTCCTCTTTGTGTTCCTACCACTGATGAGGAATAAAGCTTCAGTCAAAACAACATCCTCTTATAAATGTGCCAACATGACGACATAACAACTGCAGAAAATGTACTTTTAGAAAAAAAAACTATACCAAGTTAAGCCTCACAAGATATGAACCATAGGAGTATACCAGCAAAAGGCCTACTAGACCGTCATTGCCATGGTAACTTACAGGTAAGATTGTGGAATGATCAGGGTTTGGTTAGGTTCAGGCACAAAAAATGACATGGTTAACTTTCAGAAATGATCGTGGTTTGGGTTAAAATAAGTACTTCAAGATTACACCCCAACCTCCTCCTAATGTGGACTTATTTGCACTATTTACTACGTAATCCAGCTCCCTCCTTTGCTCCCATCACAATCACTATGCCTGCTAGATGTCCCCTAACAGTGAAACGTAACTATGGGTCATAATAAGCTGCTTGCACAGATGAGCCATGGGCTCCTTTTTACAGGTGGACAGTCTCTTTAATCTGGATCTGGCTGAGACCTGATCCACACACACAAAAAAAAGAAAAAGGACAGTATTGGTGTAGATACTGATTTAACAAACTGGTGCATACCTTATGATATCAGCCTTTAGCTTCAGTCAACCTCATAACAGGCAGACATCTAACTCTGTGTTATCTGTAACAGAGAAAATCACATCCTGAACAGAACCTACCCTGCCACAAAAGAACACTGTCCATAGGTCTGTCTCTGCATTAAGTATCACAAGTAGCACATCTACGCATACAGCACTTTTCATTAAAAGAATTGTGTAATCCAAAAATAGTACCTCCGCTCCCTCAGGTCAGTTAAAACAAAGCCTAAGCGTGTAAGTAATTAAGTTAGCAGAGGCTATTATTTGGCTTACTGCTGCATGAGCTGTTTGTGCTAATTTTATGGTTATTTTTTTAGGGCACAGTTACGGATCAAACGATTCTCCTCGTCAACATATTTCCAGAAAATCCAACGCACAGATATATGATGTGGTTGGTAAAATCCATTAAGACTTCCCTCTGATCACAACTATGGCATCACCTCCTCCTCATTATGAAAGATAGGTCATGTGGTTGGCTGCAGCTTTTGCCCGAAGGCCTGAAAAATAAAAATGATGATAAACAGATTAATTAATTAATTAAGTTAGGTGGAATAAGAAATAGAAGTATGTAGGTTCGTATTCTGCACGGTATTTGCATGTGTGAATAAAAAAAAAAACAGATCTAATCCCATTTGTCAGTCCATATAGTACGTTCCAAATTTCAATCCTAAGACCTAAATAAACAGAACGCCATAAGGCACACTTTGATTCCTCCTAATGCCGACTGAATTATTTAGGAGCCCATGCATTAAGAATGAGAAGGAACTGGAATAGTTTTGTGCGTGCATGTGTGTATGTGTGAATACATACATCCTTGAGTGGGTACATGCTTACAAGGGGCTTCTTGCCACTTCAAATACCCCGAGAATGGCAGGAAGCGAAGCACTGATCTATTAAACATGTTTCATGACTTGTAGCGTTTTTACTGACGTTGATCAGAAAGGCCAAATGCCAAATGCTCACTTCACTAGCTGACAGCACCATTATTCAGAGTTCATCAAACTGCCATAGAATCCTGTGATAAAATTCACATGCTGTATCATGACATGTGGGATTCACGCCTCTATGAACGCTACTGTAAATTACCATAAAAATTCGTAGCATCTATTTTTTTGTGCGAACAGTATTTTGTTCAAATAAAACACTAAATATACATTTAATTCAGAGGAGTGACTGTGTGGTTAAATTTAGAATGTGATTTTTTTTTTGTATTTTATTCAACACCATCACGTACAGATATCAAGATGATTATTGCAATTCTAACTTTGTTTTAGAGGTTTTAACGGGTCTGCTCTGTTATGACCAAGACCCATTTTGGGACTCGAGCCAAGGTTAAGCCAGGTCAACATCCAAGTTCAGTCTAATCAGGTCAGGTGCGGTTGCACTGCAGGTCTTGGGTCTGTAGAAACTATCCTCAGCCTGATGAGTGAGCAGTAGTGCTAAGCCCTGTCACATTAAGATTTTATACTTTGCATTGTAAAACTCTTTGCTGAATTTTCCCATTCAGCGAAGCGTCCCCTCAGACGACAAACATTTTCTGCTTGAGTTAAAGGAGCTCAGCCATGGTTTTTAGGTTGAAAAGTCTTAGTTTACCCCAAATACACAGCAAATTTGTCTGATTTAAGATTGTCAAGCACTAGACAGCTTTGTGCAACTGATGAATTTAGAAAGACATCATGTCCAAATGTTAAATTTAAGCCATAGTCAATTCAGTCTTAAGGAAACCGACCCCTGTTTGAGAAACATTTATACATCTGGCCACAGGCTTAATATCACCTGTGATATTTAGGTATAAACAATTCAACAACTACTGTGCAACATGGATAAACATTTCTAATTTAGTACAAAGTTCAGCATCTTTGTTTTTTCAAATGGAAATTTAAAAATTCATGTTTTCTAGCCTCCGTGTTCCATGGATAGTGCTAAACCACTCTGGAGGGTTGGAACACGGCTCTTTTCTAAGAAGAGAAAATCGATTCATACCTTTGAACAGAGTTCTGTCTCGGCAGGGAAAGGCAATTTAATTGAGGTTTCAAGCTGCTAACGTCCTGTTCAGGAGATCAGAATGAAGTTAAAAAAAAAAAAAAAAAGCAAGACATACCATCCACATTCATATACCACACATCTAACAGGCCCAGGGGGATACTTGGTTTGTTTATCTTCTGTGATGGCTGAAAAGGCAGAGACTCCTGCTTCACAGAGAGACCTTTGAAAGCAAGAGGCCACTTGAAAAAAATACCAGATTTCTGTTAAAGTGAAGCGGAAGACAAGAGGAGACAGCCCCCAGATTAATCAAGTACCGTCAGATTGAAAAGAGAGACCAAGCACCAATCAGCTTGAATAATTCAAAGGAAGAAAAATCTTTCTAAACATTAAAGATAACTGAAGGACATCGAAACATAGAGAGCGAAAAGTGGGTGGGTTCATGTAGGTGTGTGATACTAAGGTTGTAGGATTTGATTATAGAGTCTGGATGAGTTTCTCAAAGAGGTTTTTAATGAGATGTAATGTGTGTGAACGCCTCACAAAGATGCACAACATCTTACAAGGCCAATCTTACACTTGGAGAATATCCACTGAGCAGTGGATTGAGACTGGCCTAATGTGTAGTGTCTGAGTGGTGAAGGATGGAACTGTCAATCATCTATTGTACAACCTACTTGAAATTATGTCTATCCCGGGGTGTGCTGACGTCGACAGGCTGTGCGTGTGTGTGTGTTTGTGTGAATACTTAATTCCTTCATATCATACCCATCATGTGTCCTGAGCCTGTGTTCTACTACAACCGCAGATTAAGTTTAACAACACTGGCACAAACAACACTCATCAACATCCAGTCACAGGTCTCGAACATCCTCACGCATATTAGCCTTGAACAGCCTTATGCATATTATATTATTATATAAGCTCTCAGTATTATGCAGTTTTATCCTCTCACATTTCCTTCTCTCTTCCCACAGGCTGAAGTGGTGAGAATTCAGCCTTCAGGTTTAACTCAGCAACGACAGCACGAGCCCTCAGGCTGTGATCAGTTTCTCCTCTGTGGCCGTCGTTGTGCTGTGCAGGAATAAAGAGACTCTGATGCTGATGCTGTAATGAGCCATGACTGAAATGCATTTGCCGATTTGAATCTTTCAGAATTTCATCTTCTGAGATACAAGTCTTAGCATTTGTTGCATGAGTATATGTGAGGATGGCAGCTGGTTTGAGGTTAGAGTTGTACTGGGGGGGGGGGGGGGGGGGGGGGGGGGGGGGGGCTACCTGCAAGCAAAGCTATTGACAGTTCTCTCGACCCCTTCATCAAACACCGGCGTCAAAATCACAGGTCAGCAACCACAACTTGGCACCACATGCCCGTCAGGCATGAACACGTCAGGCCCCATGAACATTGTTTAACCAATGTTCATGGGGCTGTAGATAAATGCAACATACTGTATATGTAAAGAGTCTGGATGATGGTTTAGTTTTTCCCTCTACAAAACCAAAAGTACAAGAGAAACAACAAACAAACATCAGCATGTCTGGGTAACTTGCTCACTACATACAGTAGTAACTCAGAGTCCCTTCCAAAGCCAGTGGCATTTCATACTTTTTGGGGTTACAGGTCGTAGATGCTACTATAAGCTTATATTAAAGGGGTAAAGCTGCCACCATTACCACTGTGAAGTGCATATGTGCCACACAAGAAATGAAAGCTCGTCATTCACTTTGTGCTCATTTTGAGGATGAGAGAAACAGTTCAGCCACACGACGACATAAGATTATTCCAAATTTGATAAATAATTCAAACAAAGGACTTAAAAGAGTTGGTCTTGATAAGTCTATCAAAACAGTGATGCTATAAAGCAACTACTACTATCATTGTTTATTCACTTTTCCTTTTGCTTTTCACTGTATTGCTCTGCAGCTGGGCAATGGTACTGAAATTCAGCCCTTCTGAGATAAATTATTCGCTCTTTCTGGTGTATAAAACTGCACACTTCCACTTCCACAGTTCTCCGCATACAGCAGATTGGACATGCTACAGTCAAACACGCAGTGACATGTTTATATATATAGATATATGTAAATATCTGTGAATGCTCTTTTCTGCTAACTGTGTTGGCCGACTCATTTCCGATGCCTTCAGGCGAGCCATAGGGATGAAATGAATTTGTAAGCGATCCATAGAAGCTCGTCTGAAATATACATTCAATCTGTGGATTTCAGAGCCACAGGAAATGTACCATCACTGTAAACAAATGAGTGACGCTGGGGTCCACGGGCCATGTTTGACTGAAATGACAGCAGTCTGAAAAAAAAAATATTTAATAAGGGTTTATAAATATCCTTTGAGTTGTAGCTTATTAGAACAACATCATACTGTCTGTTCATGAATATGCTTCTTATTCCTTTTTTGTCAGAGGACAGACTTGAAGTTCTTCGAATTTTAACAAGTTTTCAAGGGTGTTGAGCACCTCCAGCTGCTAACTGTGATATACCCCTTAAAATAACATCAAGGCAACTCGAGATTTTTTACAGCACTTTCTTCAAATGTAACATTCAGTGGCTCTACAGCATGACACCAGCGATCAGCCAAACTCCCCTGACATTTAAAACTGTGAAAAAATGTCATTATCATCATTAAAACTATAAAATCTCAGTGTATATGCAAGGTCACTGTGACAATAATGGAAATGAAGAGGAGTGGTGAGTCAGAAAGAAATGACTCAGATGTGCGTCCACAGTCACAAAGGAATTAACAACCAAAAAAATAAAAAATAAAATAAAATAACACAATCTTCTAGCTATTTTTATTAATTAGCAAGGCTCAGGTTGCTATCTCACAGACACTTTTGATTGTTAATTAGTCGCTGATAAGACACACTTGGGGAGATGCCAAGTGACAGACCTTTTTGAATTTTTAACTATTTAAAATAAAAAAAACAAAAACCTTGTACTAGCATCTAAAATTAGAAGGAGTGGGTCTGTAGTGACGGCAGCTGCAGTGGCTCACGTCACCATCCGTGTAAGATGGTGACACACGGGCATCGAAAAAGTCCTGTCCTGTTCCCTCCAGACAGGGAAGGACAATGAACTGTGGTATTGTCCACCCATCTCTTTAGTAACTGTTATTTTAAAGGAGTATTCCACCAATTTAGCATTGCAATGCTTTAGTTCTGATGGACTCATGATGGATAACTTAAGAAAAAGAAAATATCTTTTTTATTCCATGTAAATTCTATAATAAATGATCCTATAATAAATAGCTTATATAAGACAGGAGGTGTAATGAGCTTGTGTCCGACTCTTTCTGCTTTTGCACTTCCTCGTTAAAAGTCAGTCAAGAACAGCCAAAGCCAACAACACACCCTGGTAATATTCTAATCAAGACGCCTCTTTTTTTTCTTGTTTCTAACTGGTTTCTTTTCATGAAATCAGGTGAAGCTACAGTCTCAGCTTATGAAAGTTGCTGCCCTTTACAGGCCTTATGCAACACATAAGGCCTGTAAAGGGCAGCATAACTTGTTGACAGTCAGCAGAATTCGATTTCCACATTGGGGTTCATGTAGCTCTAAGGATAAAAGATGACACCACCACAACTGTCTTATTATTAATAAATAACGTGTCGGCCCATGTGTCGTCATGTTTACAGCTCTTGGTTGGTTTGTAAAAAGCCAGAGTGAACTGGAACTAAAAGATAATGATGTATTTCCTTTTTTTAATTTTTTTTTTTAATGTACAAACACCCTAACATTGCCTGGTCGTGCTTGTAAACCAACACAGTTTTTACCAGGCACAAATAACCTTCTATGGTCTAAATGTTTAGCTTAGTTTTCTGTATTTGCAATTCTAATCTTCATATAATCTGCTATGAAAACAAGAGAGTTTTGAGAGAGAGGGTGTGCAGGTACAAGAACACACTGAACATAACTAATGAACTGAAATGCCATTGTATCTAAAATGTTACCAGACACTAAGGCGAGGAAACGACATTGATTCACCTGCCACAAACAATACCAGTGTGTTAACACACTCACACACACTCACACACACACATACACAAACTCTAATTTTCTCTGAGTTCTTTTTGTAAACCTATTTTTCCACTTTACTGCATTCATTTGTTCTTTAATATTTCACCATGTTATACTCTATTGTCACATCGACTTTTTACATCACATGATAGTGCGCGCAGTGTGTGTGATGACTGAAGTTAGTGCCCACAAACCCACAGAGGATCATTTTGAAAGAAGAACACCTCGTGACTGTTACAGAAGGACATATGAGGCAGAAGGAGAAAAAGGAAGACAGGACAGTGAACAGGTGACAGGTGAAAAGAAGCCATCAGAGAAGCTCCGGGTGAGATTTTACAGTGGCAGCCGATGTAGTCCCTCTTAATGCATTTTTAGTCTACGCCAGTGTGACACCATATAATAGCTTTCTGGTGGCTGAAACCTGATTTTCCCAATGGTGCAAAAGTGTTGCAGTGGCTTAAAAAAAAAAAAGAAAAAAAAGAAGTGGAGCTACAATGGCTGCAGTGGCTGTATGGTTTTGTAACAGTTGATGTGGGTATATGAAGGGAGGCTTGCCTGAGAGAGGTCCAGCTCTACCTATCCTGATGGTCATCTCTTCAGAGTCCAGGGGCTGGAACAAGGGCTGCTCTGCTTTCTCTTTGGCCAGCTTGGAGTCAGGGGACAGGGCCAAGGCAGTGTGGGGGTCAGCACCTACACCCTGTGGATAAAAGAAAAAGACAGAGGCGGAGACAGAAGGGGTTAAAATCTGTTTATATAATCTTTAGTCATGTCAATCTGGGGCTGAGGGCAGTTGTCCATTTTTCAGTCCAGTAAATATGAATATACACATCAGCAAATACTTGCATGATGACTCACTTCCTTTTAAAATTCCAGTAGCTATTAAGCTTATTTATTTATTAACCTCTCATAACTTGTACTGCAGAGCACGACTGTGAGACGGCCTCACATTTTCAATAAGAGAAACCACGTTTTTCCAGCCCAGCGACGATCGAGTGAGTGGTGTGTTAGTTTGATAGTGAACGTGAGGCTAGTTCCCTCTTACAGTATATTACACAGCTTCTGAAAGGAAGATAGATGCAAATGATGCCTCATTGAAAACCCACAGCAGCAGACGGCTGCATTATAGCTTCAAAATAAGTCATTACACAAAACTCTGCTGAAAAAAAACACAGTTTTTATATCAAAACACTATCATGATTGTGAATTGATAATATTACCAGTGAGTAAATTTTGCTTAATGGACCATGATATTCTGAATTAAAAAAATTAAACATTATATTGCACCACATTACATTATTGGCAACTTCATACATGCTTGTGTCAAGTTGAGACGACTTGAGAGACAGTAAGTGTAAATTTGAATCAACATAGGATTAAATTTATTTCAGCCTGGATTTACAGTCTTATCTCAAGCTGGATGTCCTGTTTTACATCCTATCGCCCAATCCTACCTGCCACCCACCACTCAGCCTCTTGTTTTATTCAACGAATAGCATCTTACAAATGGAGACGAATGATGACGATCCTGTTTCTATTTATTCCAGTGACAATACGCACAGAGAGGAACAACACAGAGACTGTTCGTCACCTGCAATCTTACTTTGTTACAGCATTTACTTGCTTTGACCGAGACAGGATGTTAACATATGAAACCAGGTTAGTGAAGTAACTATGTGCAAAGTGAATCATCAGTTGTGTTTATAAACACAGCCAATGTTTGACTGTTAATTATTCTGAAATGCAAAGAACTAATTAAGGACAACATTTTTCTGAAAGAAGACAAAGCGGAGGAGACAGTTTGACAGCCCACTGAGAATACTTTGCATGAATAATGTACGCACTCTAATTTACTTGCTTTGCTTCAAGTCACTTAACTTTTTTTTGTGTGTGCAATAAACGGTGCATTAAAAGTTTGTCTAATTTCCTGGTAGAGGACAAAACAACCTGGTTGATGATCAGTTACAGTACCCTGCACAACGCCATTAGATTCCACTTACCTCAGAATAAAGATCAAACCTTAACAGAAAACCCATTAAATTTTCTTTTTTTTTTGGTTGTTATATTAGATGATTTAATGTCAGGCACTATCTGAAGCCAACAAATACACACACGGCTGAACAATGAATGTGACAACATGGGCTTAATTGAGTGGTTTTTAAAAAAAAAATAAATAAAAATGGTGAAGAAAACACAGAGCCCACGTATTCATTAGCAAACCATTAGATGAGTAACATCTATAAGTGAGTGCTAAAAAAAACCCAAAACATGTGCATCCATATTCCCCCACCCTTCCGTCTCTGCTCCTCCTCTCTACTTCATCCTGCAGTGTTTGTGTCACAGGTGGTTTAAAAGCACGTCAAGTATTTAGAGTGATTTTGTGCACGTCAGAGTACAGAGTGTTCTCGTGTGCATTCTCACAACCGATGAGAATGTGGACAATCACAGACATATATATTAACAGTTTCACTCTTTCACTGCATATATTATGTGAACGTTATTGAGTTTTCATTCATGGAACAAGCTAAAAATATGCTAAAAAAAGATTCAAGGTGAATATTGACAACAGTGAGCTGCTGTTTGTGACAAACCACCGTTAATTTATTTTACAGTTGTAATTACTGCAAAAATGTTGGTGTGTTAAAAAAAACAAAATGCAGGGAAAGATTAAACAGGAGCTTCATAATTATACAATACCTTTAATAAAAGGTTTTTAATATTTAATTGTGTGCAGTTCAGCCTTTCTCCTGAACAGGCTACTGTAGAGAGGATCTCATCACAAAAAGCCTTTCACTTTCCTTTCACTAGCATGTGAAAACACTCAGGAAAACACATGAAATACAACATTAAGTGCCTAAAAAAAGTATCTACCCCCTTTGGATACTTCATGTATTACTGTCTTGTAGAATTAGCCAAGATTTAACAATTTTACACACAACTTTCCCAAAAATCTGCAAAACAAACAGCAAATTAATGTCTGTCTCCATACACTGCTGTTATGCAAACATTAGAAGTTGTGTGCATGAAGATAAACAGCTGCTTGTGTGAATATGTGATGGATAAAAAGGTTAACTTTGGTTTGCTAAGACCATAGAAGCTTCTTCCAGCTGACTTCAGAGTCTCTTCTGGAAACTGCAGCCAAGATGTTGTAAGTTTTTTAAGAGAGGTTTTCTCTCAGCCGTTCTCCCATAAAACTGAGACTGCTGAAGCACCCAGCCAACTGCAGTCTCCCAGACTCTCCACACTGAGCCCCTGAAGCTTGGAATTTCTTCCAGAGTTGCCAGAGATCTTTTTTTTCTTATTGATCAGTGTCAAAAAGTCACATTAAATCTACAATGAAAAAAACATGAAATCGTCCAAGAGAGGGGGAGTGCTTTTTTAAGGCACTGCACACACAATGTGTTTTTGTTCTATGAAATATCAAATGATTAAATGACTGTTTTTGTTTTCTTTTTTTTTTAGTAAGGGTGAAAAATAAGACTGGAAACAGAAGAGAAACTATTGTAGTGGAAATATTTTCTCTGAGCCCTGAATTCATTTCAAACTGTATTTGTCACTCTTGCTCTTTGGTTATTACTTACGCCTGCGGCAATGAGGCGTATGAGACGGATGCAGCCCACAACGCCGCACGGGAACAAAAATAAATAAATAAATAAAACAGAAGAGGTAGTTTGCTCAGGCATAAGGCAATCAGTAAGGTGGCACATTACATCTGGGGATGTCGTGATATCACTGTCAGGCTGTAAATACCGGATGCAGATTGACCCACTGGGCACAAATGGCTGCTGTGAGTAAGTATCCATCACTTCATCCAACCAAACACAGAGATTTTTTACACCTCTCAGCACTGTTTAAAACTCTACCTGTATTTTACACACTGTTTTTTCTTATTCTTATTCTTATAGCTAATTATTTCCTACCTCCAGTGTTCTCATGATCATGTGCCTTCGTCTGTTACTGAGAGTAAAATCTCCAGCATGTTTCCTATTTATGTAATAACTATCATCACGTACAGTGTTTTGATGTGTGTGTGTGTGGGCATGTGTGAGTAAGTGTGTGTTCAGCTGAATGTGTGTGCGTGCGTGTGTGTGTGTGTGGCATAAAGTGACCGTCCGTACACCATCTCGAGGGGACGTTATTAACCCAGGGTGGCCTTCGGTAATGACCCATGATACAATCTCATCAGCAGGTCCAAGCTCACCACTTCTACCAGCGGCAGCTGCTGATTGCAGGGAGGTACCCCTCTCTTCCCCCTTCTCCCTCCCCCTCACTCTCCCACCCACTCTCCCCCTCTCTTTCCTTTTTATTTTACTTTCAGTTGGGAACATTTGATCACCTACTTCAAAACCTGCAGGTGGAACTGGCAAGCTAGCATGCGAACGTGGTGTTTGCTGGCACCACTTGACACGACAGAAAGCGGTGTCCGCTATTTATGATTATTACTGAGAGAAAAGCTGCACATCACTCAGTCCTTCCCACTGAAGAAGAAGAAAAAAAAATGCGTATATATATCAAAGCGTGCAAACACAGAGCAGCATAAAAAGGGGATTAAAAGGGAAATGTACCCTTAAAGGTTGAAACCGGAGGTTTAACCATTCTACTACAAATCACCCATATTTTACAAAGCTGCTTACTTTTACATTTTTAGATTTATTTTTAAATTTCCAGGGAAACCGTTGTTTCCCACTGATTCCAGTTGACAGAAGTGGAACCTGACGTTCCAAGGTTCAGGGTTCGGGTTCTGTCAGCTCCAACCAGTCAGATCATTCCCCTCTGATCTCTTTCATCAACAGTGTGTTTTCCGTCCTCAGAGCTGCTGTTTATTGGATGTTTTTTTATTTATTTATTTATTTTGCTTCATTTTGAGTTAAACTCTAAAGACTGGTGTGTAAAAATCCCAGGAGATCAGCAATGTCAGAAACACTCAAACCAACCTGTGTGACACCTACAATCATGCTGCAGTCAAAGACAGTGAGTCACATTTTTCCTCATCCTGATGTTTGACGCGAACATGAACTGAAGTGTCTGACCTGGATTTTATGCACTCCACTGCTGCCACAGGATTTGTTGCCTGGGTAATTGCATTAATAAGCAGGTGTACAGGTGTTCCTAATAAAGAACGCTGCGAGTGTTTGTTACAACAGTGACTAAACATGGAAACAGAAAGTCCCTTTTGAGCAGTGCTGTTTGCTTCCTTTCCCACCACATCTAAAGAAAGTGAGGATCAGGCAAATTAAACCAGTGACAGATTAAAAACAATAATACCATTTGCAGTTTTCACGCGTGAGGAAACAACAAGAGCCACCCCGTTGTTCTTTGTGTTTTCCGTGGCGCGGCTCATGTTTAAGCAGACGTAATGAAGGAATGTAAATGCAGAGGTGGAAAATGTTTAGAAGTGCACAGCAAATGTTTGATGGCAGTTTATTTCTGCTTCAGCGTATGACCACAATCAGCAAATGCTTCTCTCCTTCACCTCCTTTCTTCTCTCATCGCTGCTCCCTCTGTCATTTGCTCGTGCTCTCAGTTCATTTGTATACTCTCTGTTTATCTCAACAGCAAACAACATAATTAGGTATTTAACATGAAACGTTCAACCCCTTGCCCCAGTACTGTGTCCTCCACAGTCGGCCCAGTATACTTTATCATTTTGTGAATGAACCAATTAGCGACCAATCAACTATTGTACTGGAACTAAATTTAGCCCTACTGTTCCTCTGGGAAAAAGTTCCTGAAGTTCTTGGGCCCCTGATAAGAAAAACTCTTCTGGTGAAAATGCCCTATTATTATCATGGTTCATTTTAAATTTTTACAATATGCTTTGGAAAATAGAAATCAGCACAAGATGATACAGGAGACTAGAGTATGATATGTGATGTAATGATGCCATTAAGAAAATACTGTTTTTATGTGTTGGGTATTAATACATTTGATAAATGTAAAACTGAGACTTTTTCTATTGGAGATCTTGCTGGGTTTACTTTCAGACCAGAGGCACTTTTCTTTATAAATGTCAGAATGTTTAAATGTGTGTATTATGAAGTAATAAAACAATCTATCACTACAAATTTGCATTTATATGCTTTTAATTCTTTGTCTACATGTAATGTAAAATAGTGTATATGCAATTTGTATTGTATGTATTAATGTCATCGGTATCAGATGCAAGCTACCAGCCCTATCCGTTTTCAGCAGTAACACTAAAGACACACAATGACGTGAGCAATAAACCAACCTCCCTCCTGAACTTTCAGCTCACTGAAAACAGCCACAAACTCTTCTACAAGATCATAGGTTTTGGACACAGGCCCAGCTGGAGGTGTTGGGAGTGGAGGCTCACTGGCTCAAAATCAATGCATTCTCACTGGCAGCCCGCTTAACAAATACAAACTGCTTGTATGCATAAATTGTGCTGATTTATATTTTGCCTCAGGTGAGATAGAGAGGTGTTCTTGCTGAAGATTCAATGTAATATTTTGGCAGGCTGATAAAAAACTGAAAACATTTAGTTAAAACAGAGACATTTGGAAAAAAAAACATATTTATACACCACATCTATAACTGCACATTTACAGAATTTTGAGTGTGTTTCACTATATCATTTGCCAGCTTGGCTCATCCTATCCGCCCACTCCTCCTGGAATTGAGAAGAAATTGGTTTGTCTATGGTACAGATCTTCATGTACTTTAACAGGACTCCATATGAAAGTATTCCAGCTATCTGATGTTTATGTGATTCATTCTGTCTGAAAGCTGCAGCAGCAGCAGAGTCGTCTCAGAGGACTTGTCACACAGTTTGATGAGGAAGGCAGGAGTTGAGAAAGTGGAGGAAAAAAAAAAGTCAAAGTGGCAACTGCCCCGCTTCTATCAAGCACACACACACTCACACTGTCACACTCAAGCACACAGCGCACACACACACACGGAGCACACCCACGCTGACACTCTCCTGATGATTTGTATGCTCTGATATACAGTACACACTCCTGCTATCTCCAGACTTTTGCCCGGGCTCAGACTATTTGATCGAGGAGATCAACTTTTTTCAAGTACAGCTAAAGCAAAGTGGCCCTCACACACCAACCACAGAACTTTAAAAATAAAAACAGATTATTTTCCGCCAGAGAGATTTCGCTCACAGCAGGAGAAGTAACCTCCTCTTTTTATTGACTGGGGGTTTAATGCATGTGTCCGGGAAGCAGTGTGACATTTAGCAAAGTACGAGGTAAAGAAAACATGGAAGACAAATGGACGGGTACGTGACAAGATGGGTAATGGTATTAAGGGCCTTAAATGGAATTTAGTTTTCGCGTATGTGGCCAGAATATCACTTGTGGCAGTACTACACTGAAATATAATCCAAAGCTTGGAGAAGAAAAAAAAACTTCTGCCAACATGAAGATGAAGATGTTCAGATGAGCGTCATAGTGACCCGGCTTTATTAAACAACAGTGGAGCTATGGAAGTTAGCAAGTCAAGGTCAGACTCACGCAAACGAGGTAGGCACAATCTGGCAACTATAAATGCCAGCACTGGCTTCTCTATAGTGATGCAGTTTTCAAAAAGATCAGGCTTAATTCATGCTCAATAGATGCTTCATGATCAAACACGAACATTTGCCAAATTGTATGTAATTACCTGCTTTCAGCTGAGGACCTTTAATGTAGCCACCAAAGTCTCATTTACCAAGTTTGATAGAAAAGCATCTGTGAACAGTTTGATTAGCTGTGAGCTTGATAATTCTCATTCTTTGAAAACTGTACCTCTGGCTAGTTTTCTATTCAAGTTGGAACAAGTTCCATTCATTTTTAACTAACAACAGCCCAGTATGTGGCTGCCCTTTTCAAACTAACTTTTGCACTGAATGGTGGTGTCTAAAGAAAGCACCTCCTATCCATATTCACACCTTTCAGCTGACAGGGAGGTCAGCAGGGCTGTTATTAGAGGAGCCCCTGACGCTGTAATCACCACAGAAATGCATTCACACATCTATTAAAACAAATGCACCCCGTATCACACACGTATTAAGAGTAGAGAGCTCTAGAGAGCTGTAATACATTCCCCTCATTTGCCTTTTTAATGAATTCATTTGCATCTAAATGCTGAACGGTGCTTTGTTTTCCCAAGCAAATTACCAGTCACTCTGTCATCCTCTTCACTGATGGACATTTTAGCCAATGATGTTGGTCACAGAGGCACGGCCGTTCAATGGCCTTTTCTACCCTGACTGAACATCTGACATTTAGAAATAATCAAGGGGAAGGATACAAAGAGACAGCAGGCCTTTTTCCACAACATCCCATTATACCTTGGGTAGCAGTTAGCACATTAATATGCAAATACGTGAACCGAGCGTACACGTGGAGCACACATAACGCTGATTTTTGTTTCAGGAAGCTGCAACAAATTCAGCTCTAAAACAGTGACACTGGTCAGTGGTGTATCGCTCCGTTAAGCCTCACTCACTAAAATGATCATCCCCAACAGCAAAAATGGTTCAGTAAAGCTTAAAATTGAGAAGTGAGCCCTTTCGGGACGGCTTAAAATACCATTAAGACAAAGACAGAGCAGTTAGCAACCAAGCAAGGAGGATCGATGGCTCTCACCTGCAGCACAGCGCTTGACTTACTCGGTGCATCTCCCTCGATAGATCAGGGGATTGCTGGGAAAGTGGCCAGACTCAGCAAAGAGCAAGTCAGATCTTCTGCTGATCAACATCCATTTCATCTGCATCTGTTTATGTACATCAGTGGCGTTCAAGCCCACATGCAATCAGCCCTTCCAAGCTCTAACTAGCTGAAAATTCCAAGATTCAAAAAAGTCTGTTGGCTGGCTCATATCAACACTAAAACAACCTGCTGTGATAAAAGTGAACATTGCTATTATATGTCCTAAATTTAAAGTGTTTCTGTAGACATGAACATTTCTGGAGTTCGGATGCTTTAAAAGGCAGGGCATGTTTCCATGCACAGTACCTTGAAAGTTTGCAGGGAACTTTAAATTTGTTGATGTAACATGAGGGCCTATTATCCATACAATGAGAAACCATTAAAATTCCATTTTCCAAAGAGTGTACATAATAGGAGTTTAATAACTTCATATGAGAGCATGTACACATTTTCTTCTTTGTTTCTTTCCTTTAGGAACCAGAGAAGGTCAGCGAGGGATTCTGAAAATGGATGTGTAATGTTTGGCAATTCATCCCCTGCAAATACCTTCTGCTGTTAAATGCTCCCCAATAGCTGATAAAAACACATTCGTATTCAGCATACTGGAGGTGTTATCCCCGAAGGCTATTCAAATCAGCACAGGCATCTAAATTTCCTGATGCACGCACAAACACACATGCACTTATTATCCCTATGTTTCTCAAACCTCAACTGTCGAAGCAAAATACAGTTACAGACTCAAGTGAATCAAAGTAATTACTTTAGGAAAAAGCCAGAGGAAATTAGTCAAAGGTGGAACTTATTGCACAACAGAATACAGAAAAGAGACTTTCCAGAAAAGGTAGACATGTCATTATCGATCATTTGCCCCCCGCCAACTGACGATGGCAAGCAACTATGTGGGTGTGTGTGAGTATGAGTGTGTGCATGTGGGCTGACATCCTGCCAGCTAAAATGATGTCTCCTGGTCTGCCACCCAGCTCTAAATTAATGAGCTATTAGACTGGTGGAGACTAAAGTATCATTTTGACATTAACAACACCCAACACAGGGAGGCCAGCACACACACAGACACACACACACACACACACACACACCAGCGTGTGTGTGTGTGTAATAAGGTGTGGATCCGGTTGACATCTGAGTGGGGATGGTGATAATGATGATGATGTCAATCTGACATCCTGTAAAGCAGCTGGCTTACAGCCATGATGAAAGGCACCCAGTTCACATAGTTAAAGGAAGAGTCCACCAAAAACTGTAGATGATATTCAAAAGACAGATGTTTGATGGAGTGTTGCCTTAGAACTAGAATTTTAAAGGAATAGTGCTACATTTTGGGAACTACATCTATTTGTTTTCTAGACAAGAAGATCAATAACTGTTGAACTTTAAAGGTGCTGTTAGGTTGAGTATTACCGTTGGAAGGCGCCAAGCTCTCTGTTTCCCCCATTTCCATTCTTCGTGCTAAGCTAAGCTAACTAGATGCTGGCTGAAAAATATTATTCAAGCTGTTTTATTTTATCTTTAAAATATATTTTTGCAAGTTAAGGATTAAAAAAAAAAAAAAAAAAATCAATGTAAGGTCTCAATAAAGTGTCTCCAGTACTGTACAGTCTGGTACCTGAAAATATGTCAGTGACAGTGATATACAACCTCAGAGGTAAATGTCTCATTCACTTACAGTCAGTGCTACATTCTGGACCCCTACTGTTTCCATTTCTTCTCAAGACCACTGTAAATCTGTAAATCTATGTGTTCTTATTTGGCAGGTATGAAAGAAAATGCGTGTCAACCATCCTCTGTGAGTGCGGGGGTACCCCCGCTTGTGTCGGAAAAGCTGCCTCTCTGTAAGTGACTGACGTCCCACTGTGGAGAAAATAGTGGCAGCAATCTACCGTGACAGCATTGTCTGGGCCTCCGGTCATTTAGTCCTCACATAAGGCCATGCACGAAAGGAAAGTCACACATGTTAAAGTGATATTTCAATCAATAACTTTTATGAAAATGACATTTTTGTGACCACTCTCCTATCAATACTGGTGGCTACAGGTTCCTGCACCGATCAAATGAATTTACCCTTGTGTTGAAACCTACATCTATGAGTTCTTTTGACAGAAAGCATTCCATTATTTTACTTTCAGGAAAACATTCTGTCAGTATGGGGTATGTTTGCAGGCTTACTGCTAGCAAGTTCCTTTAAGTCCCTACAGCTATTTAGGAAAAACATTTCAAAAGCATCTCCCAGTGTCGACTGCATAAACAGACCTGGGTCCTAATCACCTGTAAAGCAGCCAAGTCCTGTCGGTGTCACCGATGATGAGGAGCTCAGCATTATAATATCTGGTTCAGTATGGTAGACAGCTCATTTCTGATCAGGACATCTCCTTTACCTCCCACATAAAACCAGTATCTACAACAGCCTTTTTCCACCTGCACAATATTATGAAAATTAGAAACATCCTGTCTTAGAAAGATACTGAAAAACTAGTCCATGCATTTGTTACCTCAAGACTGGACTACTGTGATTCTTTATTATCTGGATGTCCCAATAACTCTGTGAAAAAGCCTCCAGTTGATCCAAAATGCTGCACCGAGAGTACTGACGTGAATCAGAAAAAGAGATCATAATTCTCCCATATTAGCTTCTGTGCATTGACTCCCTGTAAAATCCAGAAGAGAATTCAAAATCTTTCTCCTTAGGCACAAAGCCACGGTAACCTTTCTCCCAGCAGAACACTCCGGCTTACTTGTGCTTCCTAAAGTTTCCAAGAGTAGAATGGAAGGCAGAGCCTTCAGCTATCAGGGCTGCTCTCCCGTGGAACCAGCTCCCAGTTTGGCCTTTAGAAACAGACACTCTCTCCACATTAAAGACTTGGCTTAAAACTTTCCTCTTTGATAAAGCTTATAGTCAGGGCTGGGTCAGGTGAGCCCTGAACCATCCCTTAGTTGTGTTGCTAAAGGCCGAGGCTGCTGGGAGAACTCCCATGACACACTGGGCTCTTCTTCTCTCTTCTTCTTCTTTCTCTTTCTCCCTGTGCATTTATATCACACTGCTGCAGGTCATTAACTTTCTGTCTTCTCTCTCACTGTCCTCAGATGTCTCTATCTTATCATTGTTATTATTATTAACTGGTGCTGCTACCACTGCTGCTGTTATTATGACTATTATCAATATGATCACTTTTATTACTTTTATTACCACTTCTATAATAACAACCACTCTGACAGTGCTTGAGGCGGACGGCTGCCCACTCTGAGTCCGGTTCTGTCAGAGGTCTCTTCCTGTTAAAAGGGAGTTTTTCCTCTCCCGTGTTGCCATGGGCTCGCTCATGGTGGGAACTGCTGGGTTTCCCCCAAAGTCTTGACGTTACTCTGTAAAGTGGCTTGAGGTAATGCATGTTCTGATTTAGTGCCATATAAATAAAACTGAATTGAATCCCTGTCCTGAATGTGTGTACACACTGCTCACACAAAAAACTGACCCAGATACAAAGGAGTGACTGGTCCTGTGATACCCGATCGCACGCTGGTGTTGACAGAGTTGCTAAGACTGAAAGCTGATTACTTTGCACCTGCCATCAGGATTGGTATGCTGAAATGAGACTCAGTCTAAAAGAATGCCAAGTCCATACCTGCACCCATGTGGAGAATTCTCTTGCCAAATGATCTTGGAGAGATTTCACATCAGCACAAAGGGGAAAAAAAAGGTTTTCTATTGGTTTTTCTGTTTGTTGGAATGGAAACTGCAGGGGAACTGGGGATGGGGAACTGCAAATAGTGAAAAATTGCACTTTCTTAGACAATAATAAAGAAAAAAGAAGACCAGGAAAACACACAGTTTAACTATATTTTTTCATTGAGTCTTGCACCATTGTAATGTCACTGTTCTCCCAGTGACTCATTGGGTTTCTCATTCATTCTTCTATGCAAAGTCACCATCTGGTGCATGAGATTATCCATTCTCTTTCTGTTGGATTTGGAATCAGACTTTGGTCATTTCATGTAAATTATGTCATTGAGGAAGGAAGTCCACAGTGGACATCTGCAACACCCTCAGAGAGCCAAATTTCACAGCACTGCGGCCAAGCAAGCTGTGGTAGTTCAATGACTTGGATATGGTCACTGCCAGGTTGTATATACACAGAGGTTGTGGTAAAACGAACAAACAAAGGGCTGAGGAGAAAACCTTGAACTTATAAAATGTGCTGCTGTCGAGCAGTTACATCTCTTTGATCTGCCACTTAAAACCTTTCCTACTTATTGCAATAAGAAAGTTGGAGAGTGATTTGAAGAGCGAGCTTGAGAAAACATGAAACGATGAAATCAAAGGAAGTACAGCCTATTAACAAACACACACAAAATTAACTGAAACGAACACACATCAGGAACCAGGCTGACAAGGGTAATTAGTGGAATGTAGGGGGTCCAGGACCCAACCCACTCAAATGTCTATTTTCTCCATATAAACATGCCCTTTTATCTTCAGTACATGTGTCATACAATGGGGTTCAAAAGGCTGAGGCCACTTTGGTAAAGTGGACTCGAACTGTATGTTCCAAACAGGGAGAAACATGAAAGTGTGTTTCCTGGGGATTCTACATATTTTCCATGCATTGTGCGCAGTTTGTTGATGTTGTTGCAGTTTATGTTCCCAAGTGTGATGGAAAAACTTTAGGGGTCAGGGTCATCTGCCTCGTTCATCATGCATGGACTCATAAACATGCCTACTAGCTTCCTATGACTTTCCCTCTCACTTGCTTTGTTTTATGTAAAACACACTTGTAAAGAGTGACTTAACATTAAATCCACTTTTTTTAAGTTAGTAGATTACATCTAGAGCATTATATTACACTATCTATTGATCTTGGTCCAATTTTACAGCATTTATTGCAACAGTTATTTATTTATCTATTTATATTATTTTCCTTTTTCCAAAGGAAGTCCAGTGATTCTGACCACTTGAGGCCCCAAAAAATACTGAACTAACAATAAAAACTACTGTATAGAGAGGTGATGAAAAATAAAAACAATGAATGGCTACTGCAGAAAAAAAAAAACACAACAAAACGAGTTGTGATTTCATGAACATCTTTAGGATTATGACTAAATGTGAAATTGGTGATGCACTAGGAAAATATCAGGTACTAAATAACTGGGGTGTTGTACATTCACGCAAGCAAACCAGGTGCTGATGTAGTCACCTGCAGGTCTTATTATTAACCTAAGTGGTGCTGAACCAAAACATCTGAAAAAAAAAAAAAAAACCTTGGATTTTATTAAACGTCTGTAAGTTTGGATTCCAGAAAACTTTTATCGATAAAGATGTGACCTGCTGGGGAAAAGATTTTTTCCCCTATTAGCTGTACCCCAACCACCAACTCAGAACTTTATTTTGCAAGGTTTACTGTCCTCACATAAACTTTAAACTTTCAGAGGGAAATATTTCTTCCAATACTCTGAGTTTACCTGAATTTCAGAAAGTCAACATACTGTCACAACCTGGCCGGTGAGCAAAGATCACACCTGAGGATCCAGACACAGGAAGTCAATAACAGGCCACCATGTCAGGGGAGACATCGAAATGTCCTGTCTTAACTTGTAGCCTCCAAGTGCAAGACAGTTATTTGCTAATCGACTTCTCAGTCATATATCATATCACCCATTTTATCACAGTCATGACAGGGTTTTCAGAGTCAGGATGTGCCTGCAATACAGTCCCAAAGGAGTATTTTTACACACACCCACACAGACACACAGGGTCAATGCCAGAACAAATATCCTAGGGGGGCACGAGGCTTATAGCAGGGGGGCACCACATCACTGGCAAGTGGCAGTCGTGCATAGTGACAGTGAAACCATTCGGAGGTAAGCCCACAGGAGAGAGTTTTCAAAAAAAAAAAAAAAAAACCCCAAAAAACAAAATCACTTAGGTGTATATAAATGCAAGGACACAGCACATTTTACATTGTTATTTACATTTTACATGTGGCGTCTTTTCCAAAATCATCCACGGTGGAGCATTTAGGCTAGCAGCATCATCAGTGCTTGGCCATGAACATATCGCTGTTGAGCCAGTCAAACACTTTCTCATAATCACAAAAATATTCAACTAGCTACCTTAAACTAGCCTACACCTGATGACAAACCTCTGGTGTGCAAGTCATGAGTGAGAGGGCACGATGTGCTGACTCTACACTGATAGGTCAGGCGTCTTTCTAGAGAGAGAGAGAGAGATAGAGTGAGAGAGGGTGTCTGACTGTGTAGTTTTCAAAAGTCACCACACTTACACTTGATACAGGTAAAAAACACAGTACCACACGTCTCTTAGGTATGAAAAGGGCATCACAGAAAAAGACAGATCAAGATAGAGAGGAATACAGAGGGAATACACATGGGTTTTTTTTTTTTTTTTTTGCTATTATAAAACAGTTATCAATGTCTGTGCGCCGATTGAAAAGGTTTCTTTAAAGTGTCGCAGATATATATGAAAGGCAGTCATACAGTCAGTCATACAAAGATCACTGGCTATAGCTGAATCGCTACCGAGTCGACTCAGGGACCTGCCTGCTTAAGGTATATCTATTGTCACAGAGTACAACAGTTTAAGAGAGGTGAACACTGCATGGAAGTGCATTTCAATCTGAAAGGGAATCTCCAAAATTCATGTGATGTTCGTCAGAAAAAGCTCTGAAGTGATTGACTTGCATCCTGCAGCTGATCCTTCAGCTGCATCTCCCCTGTTTCTGACTCAGGGAAAAAAGCAAAACAAGCAGCAGGCTGGTTTGTTGGTACGGAGAAGAGAGTGAATGAGACCAGCAGCTGGTGCCAGTCCTGTTTACTCTCTGTTCCATTTTGTTCACCTCCTACTGTAGGTGGGGGCTTCAGAGTTTTAATGATACTCACAGCTAAAAGTTAATACAAGTAAAAGCTGAAAGAAAATCAACAACAGCACTACATATTCTATTGTTGTGGGTCCCACAGCTGCACTCGCCCAGCACACAGCACATAAGAACAGCAGGGTTTGCCCTGTGTTCCCTTTTTAAAGATGCTGGTTACACCCAAAGCAGTGTCTGCTTTTCAGTGTCTAAAACATTCGGGTTTGTAAAATATAGTGGGAACACAAGGCTGAAACAAGCACAAAAGCCTCTCAGGTTTTCAAGTCCTCCACATTAAATGATAAATATGTGTCATTAGTAACTGCCCTTTAGAACGACACATAGGAGATATTCCTGGTCTACTGACCCTATTGGCTGGACATCGTGACATATCTTGTTTTTGGTTAAAGTGAATACTTCATAAAGGTCAGGGGACATTCGTTGTCATGGTTATAGTAATATACACTCAGGTAAAGTTAGGGAACGAACGTGGTCGTGATTAAAAAAACAAAAAAAAAAAAAGAAAGCCGCTGACTGTCAGTTGGAAACAGGAAGTGAACAGAGATCTCCTGTGTTAAAGTCTGATGTTTTGTTTATAATAGTGTCACCTCACTTCCTCCTTTGCTCCTGTCACAATCACCCTGCCTGTTAGAGAGATTTGTCAGCTACATGTAAACATGTATGTCAGTTTTGGGCTCGCTAATATGACTGATTCTGTCTTTTTTATTGGAAGGAAAGGTTTGAAAATTCCGGTTATGGGAATCTTCAGTTTATCGGTCATTAAAAAATATGATTTTTACATTTCACTAGTGCAACAGGGTCTTGCTAAAGAGAACTTCAGCAATGATCCTTACTCAAATAAGATTGTCCCATTTTAGATTTAACCCACAAACCCAGAGTCAATTTGCTACAACAATTTCTGCCCCCCCTCTTCTTATTATGGGAAACGGAGGGCAACAGCTCTGTCACTCGCCTTTGAACAAACAGAAACACATCAGCGGTGGATAATGACAAAACAGATGACAAATGACCGAAAGACAATGAAACACAGTGACTTGACGTGTTTGTGCATGACTCCAATTGTGCAGGCCACGTCTCTATTACACATCCTCTCAGCTGGAGCTACGCTATATAAATAGAAATGCTGACAACATCTCAAAAAGACAAAAAGACAAGCTTCATCTCATTCAGCTGACAGCAAGAGCAGATATTTTAAAATAAAAAGCAAAAGGTAAGAGGGATTCAATACAAGTTATAATATCAAACAAATTTGTGCAGGTAAAATACGTATTGCCATTCACTGCAGCTGAAATTACACCTTTCAGCAGTAACATTTTACCTTCTTTTACTCATATAATATAATGACTCTACAGACTCAATAGTGGATAGAGTGGAAAATAACTGAAACCAAAGTGATTTTTTTCAGTGGCTCATAAAGTTTAAACTAGAATGACAGTCAGTCGAGTGCATACAATGCCCTCCCTCTCGCAATGTTAAGGAAAGTGATAAAAAATGTATATATATTTATGCATCCGCCCCTTTAACCAAAATTTGATGTCTTGTCTGGCCCCCAGGTCCCTGATCCCTCCACCAAGTTTGGTGCAAATCAGTTCAACACTTTGTTGCATAATCTTGCTGACAAACAAACCAACAAACAGACACAGAGTGAAAACATAACCTCCTTGAGATAAAAAAAAAAAAAAAAAAACTTCAGAGAAACAGGTTTTCTGATGATTCACATATGATAGTCCTCTCTGCTACCTCTCTACCTGTGACATACAGCAACAGATTCAGGAGAAAAATAAATAAACTAATCGCTCCTTGTTTCTATTTTTGCATTGGCCCATTAGACGGTCCTGATGCACGTCTGCTGCTTTTACGTCCTTTGACTTTGAAGGTACACATGGGAAAACATCCTTGAGCGCACTCACAGAACTTCACACTCTGCTCCTCGGGAAAGAGACATCTCATCTTTATGACATGCTGGAGCAAGAATCGCAATACAATACAGTATTGTACACTTTATATGTCTACAATAGTGCTTTTTTAAAAACAGTTCTATTCATCCACAGTGCCATTTTCTTTCTCTTATAGAAAAATTCTCCACTTTCTGATTCATAGTACCACATCACATCCAGTATTTTAGGTGTAATTTAATGGTTATGCAAACAAATCCTGGTAACAAATGACAGTCATTGCTTTCACAATGACACAACCACCACCGTGATAATAGAGTAAACTATGTGCATACAAAGCAAGAGTCTGACAAGAGCACCAAGTAATTTGAATCTCCATTAAGAGTAAACACAGATAATTTCATCTTTACTGCATGTTACCTGTGCAGACATCACGTCCACAGTATTTTATTCGGTAGAAAGACTTGCATTTTTCTGTCTCAATATGACTAATTAGTGCCTGAAAACTACAGCAAAGAAGGGTCTCTAAGGAGATTGTTGGTTTCTCTGTGGTAATGTACTTGCTATTCTATTAAATTATCATGACTTTTCTTGGTATTTTAGCATAATTGGCACTCCCAAGCAACCCCTCGCTGAGTCAAATGGATGTTTATTTAGCCAGGGGAAGAGACAAAGACGCGACAGACTTTCAGCTCTGCCAGATTACTCTTATCTGAGTTGATCCCATTCTGTCAGAGCGCTTCTCTTCACTTCTTCTCCTGTCTTCATCAATAGCTCATCTTTTCTTCCTATCAATTACAAGGAATATTTGAACAAAAGAATATGACTTCAAAAATGCGAGAGCTAACCCAACGTAACATGGACTTACAGTATATAGTACTGTAAAAGTATTGTTTATAAATGTGTGTGGAGAAGCTGGAGCTCAGTCTGTTTGTGTCCAACCCAGCTTTGCTTGTGACGTTTGGCTACACTTCTGCCTGGGATCTGCAAATTCCTATGGACATCCATCTGTAGCTCAAGGTCTTCCAGCTGTATGTGCAAAACGTTACACCTTATTCTGAGAAAATGATGCAAACAACAATAGAAAGTTTATCCAGCACTTCGTTTTGTTTCCTCTTTGCATCATTTTGTCTGCTTGTTGATTTGTTACATCTTAAAAAGCTTGTTCTGAGTGAAGTCCTTCTGAGAAGCGTCTGATAGAGAAGGAGAACATGAAATGAATTATACAAGACAGGAAAAACAAAACAATTTGTACCGTGGAGAAAATGAAAATGAGAGAACAAGCCTCTGTTGCTCCAGAAAATAAGCAGGCACAGCTGGAGCCCTAGCATATCTGTCAGCTGGTCGTTTCGGGTCGCTATCACCAGCATTTGAGAAATAATGGAAATACTACAGTCTCTAAGCCTCATCAGCACCTGTTGGTGCTTGCCCTTTTCATCTTATTCTTCTCGTGACTTAGACAAATGCCTGCCGATAAAGTTTGTCCCACTGCTCCATTTTCTTTTCTCTGTCCTTGAACCTCTTTATATGATAAACAGGTCATTATAGGGGATCAATACATGGAATGATAAATAGGTATCATGAAGCGCACTACTGTGCATTAGGAGGAAAGACAGAGTGAAAGGTCAAGAGAAGGATGTTTCAGGCAATGTTTGCCGACAGGTATGAACAAAATATGGAAAATAAACATGGCTTGCTGTCAGCTGACCACTGCGGAAAAATATGCTGTCCTGAAAAAGCAGGTATGTTTGTTGGACGCACACAGAGAGACACAGCTCAAGAGAGGGACAGAGTGAAAAACAGCAAGTTAGATAAAGCACACGATAGATTTCCATATCATTTTATATTACTGCTTCTCTCAGTGGCCTTTTGATTCAAACTGTATTTCTCATGATTTTTAATAACTCACTTCAGATGTAGTCCAGTGCATTATGATTGAAGCAGGGGATCAAATACATTATAGACCTGCCTTCATGTCAAAGCAATGTGAAAAACAACAGGCAACAGCCAACAGCCATTAAATGTACTCACATTCTGCAATGACCTTTTGAAAGACGCTCCTTACACTGTATCAGAGCCATATTAAGTTACTGCTAATGGAAACTGAAAATCCTACTGATGCTTCACATTAAAAGTTCAACTGGTGAAACGCAAGTTTGAAATACTGCAGGAAGTAATGGAACAAGAAGCAACAGGTGACAGGCGGCACACCTCCAACTCCTCAGCAACCAACTCAGAAAAGCTTTCTGAAAAGTTCGAGTTGATGCTGAGACAGCTCAGCGTCAGGTTTTGTTCAGCAGCAGTTCATTCAAATCAACTCAACTGTAGCTTGGCTCATTCACATCTGCAGTGTCAGCCAATGCTACTCTACATTGAAAATTTATGGAGCAAAATGATTTACCTTGATAGTAACGCAGCTGGCTTGGTAAAAACTTAGACAGCACAGTATAAACTTGATGAGAAGTGGATGTGGATGAATATTATTAAGCTCCTGTGTGTGTGTGTGTGGCTGTGTGTGCATTCATACCTTCACAGTACACCATGTGTGTGAGTGTCTGAGAGCTTATCGGGACTAGAAAGCCGCCTTGTAAAACCCGCACACGCGTGGCGTCTATCATCCCACGTACTGAGCTTTCAGTGACTCCCTTTGGTGACTTGACTTGAGCCACTCAGAGACCTGCTGGCCATTTTGTCTGATCAAAGATAACAAGTCCCAGAAAGGGGGCACGGGGCAAGTATTCCCTGAGCGAAGAAGCCTTGAGGAAAGCTTTGATCAGACAATACCTTACCATCAAAGCTGTGCCAAGAGAGCACCTACTCAGAGCATCTGTGTGCGCTCAAAGGCACCCTCCCTACCCAGAGAGAAACACCATCTATTGCAGATAACCTCCGTCCTGCGGCGGCATGCTATAAGCATGCAAACAGGCTTATAGGAGTACCGAGTCCCACCGACACAGCCAACTACTTTACTATGTAAAAACATGCGTCGGGTGCTACATTTTGATACGTGAAAGGTACGTCTTAAGCTAAGTAGCTGTTTGCTACAGGTGAGGAAAAACAATCCCGTCCACATGTCAAGGTGCCTTAATCTCCTAACTGTCTGGGAGTAAACACTTGAGCATAGAAAGGTGTCCTGAATTGACAGCAATGGTGCTGGGTGCAATTTTTTTTGTGACAGGAAAATAACTGTCAGGACTGCCAGCACCTTGAAACTAATGAAGCTCTTAATGGTGCTCAGTGTTAACCACAGGCAAAGAGAGCTGTCAACTGTTTGGCTTCAAGTGTCACCAGAACACGAAAACACATGCAAAATGTTCCTTTATACAGATAAACACAAGACTTTAAGCTTTTTAAGACTCCATATTACACTTTAAATTTGAAGTAAATTTGATTAAAACCTAACTCTGATGAGTATTAACGTTATCTACTGCCTCTTTTTGCTCTTTAATATTGAGGGGGGGGGGGGGGTTGCCTGCAAGGAAATGTGTATTATTTAAAATGGATGAGTCTGTGTCCACTGCAATCACAGTAATTGGTAGTGCAATGAAATATTAAGGGTCTTTTCCTTTCCTTCTGCAGGCCTGTGTGGGCCTGAAAGAAATGTAGTCAGATACAGTTATTTTTAAAATTATGCACTACAGAGAACTGGAATGAACCTGTTTGTGCAAATGACCAATTATGTTCCAAATTACCATATATATGTATTACATTAGCAAAAGGAGAAATGTGAGAGGGGTGACAGAAATTGAAAAAAAAAAAATATGCTGCTGTTTCCAACTCATTCATTTACGCCCTCCACTCCACAGTACACATTTTGCTCTGGTGAGAGGCACTGATTAGGTGTCTTGTTTCTAATTTCCTGTTGTTGGAGGTAGTGATGTGGATTATCTGTGGTGGTGGGGTTACATAGAGGGTGTCTTTAAGTGGCTATAATGCATCATGGAAATGTGAAAAACACCATGAAAGCAGTGGCCTGTAGTGATGAACCTGCAGAGAATTATCACCTGAATCTTTAGCTTCCCCTGGTTTTAAAGAGCTTTAAAGCAAGTTTCAACTCACTGCTTTGCGCAGCTTTACTGTTGAATTTCACTTCAAATCGCACTCATAGAAAAAAAAAAAACAGAGCTAAAAGAGAGTGTGTATTGGACTTACATCTGCCGGGGTGGCCAGAAACACAACTCCCAATGAATTATCATGATACTCCATTACTGATGGGTATGTAACTAAGTTCACTATATTAACTTAAAAGGTGATGATATGTCAATGTTGTGTTCCCACTGCCCACAAGTGGCCAAAAATATCTCTTATTGCAGGTTTAATGTTTGCAACACTGACGGACACTGTTCACTCATCTTGCCAGTTATCAGCCCAGTGATCAGCCAGGTTCAGGATTTACAGAGTCTGTGATTTGATCAAACTTGGTGGCACAGAAATAACAAAAACAGCCCAAGCAACTTTCAAGAATGTGCTGTAACTTCTGAATTGAGTCTGAGTCTGCTGCTGAAGGATTTCTATTGCAACAACTGCTGTAAACTCCTGAAATGGTCATTTAACCTAAAGAAATGTACCTCAGTAAGACAAATCTTACCTAAGTATGTTTTTAATAATAAATCAGTGTTTATCTGTGCTGCAAATATAACAATTATTACATGACACTGAAGTTTTGGTCACCTCCTGGAGTATACAGGAATCTGGAGTACAAACGACGTTTTATTTTCTTGTTTTATGAGTTGGATGAATTAAAGGGCAAGCTCTCTGCACCAACAGTCCAACACCAGAGAAGGACTATGGATTTTAAATCCCGTTTCCATGGTGACATTGTCCCCTCAGAGACACGAGTGAAAATACGGAGATTGTAACACGGGATATGGAGATGCTATCACCTTGTTTCCACACACGCACACGCACACACACACAAACACACACACCACACACATTCTGAAGAAGCCCGTCTCATTTTTATATCTCAATCTCAAGTGGTTTAAGCTCAGAGCCAAGGTTTCTCTCTCTTTATTATGATTTGTACCAGTAGAGGTCTTGCTCTCTTGCTCTCTTTTGCTCTGTCTCTCTCTCTCTCTCACAAACACACACACACAGTTGCCAAAGCCCGTCCACAGTGATCCGCTTGGGGCCACTGAGTTTGGAAGGTGACATTTCAAAAAAGAATGATTATTCATAGGTAAGCTTGAACGGCAGCAAAGGCAGTAGGAAAAACACATGCATCCCCGCACACATACATACACACACACACACACACACACACACACACACACACACATACACAAACAGTGGCTAGCATGCCTTTTGTCATGTGATATTCAGTATGGAGCATGAGCTCTTTGTCCATGTGGTGAATAAATGAGGTGGAGAACCGCCGTTGGCTGCATGAATCATGGGGCTCTGCTGGACCTTCACTACCCGCACAGTCTGTCAGGATCTCACCGCTGGGAAAACACTACTGCTTCAGTACGCACACGCACACACACAAACATTCACTGCAGCCTTTCGGCATTGCTGCCATCACCCACATTGTGTTTAATCAGTGAAGGTTGCTTATGTTGCAAGGTTGAAGAACGCTCTCAGTGGCTGACACATCTGCTCATCTGCCTGTAGTAGACTGAAGTAATGAGAGATGAATCTGAGATTATTCAGCGTGCTCACTGATGAACGTGCTCCCAACACCTTTCCTGCTTTTCTCTGACCTCAAAACACACTGCGAAGCATTAACAGCCACATGTTGTCTAACAAATTAAAACTTTAAAGATCAACACTACATTTGTGTTTGTGAAGCTCAAACAGAAATAACATATTTTAACAACACTTTACCGTGTGGATATGTTTAAAAATCCCATTATGATAATGTGGGTGTGGGTATGGAAATTGTGGTGATGGAAAACTGATGAATGAATGTGGCCTGTACACTGGGGTTTACCTACAGAATCTACACGTTAGTGTTTATCCTCACAGTGAAAATCCATGACAGTTGTTTTGATGTGCAAGTGCTGGTGACCTGACACACAACGTATGCTGCTGCTGTTGCCCTTCAGTCCTATCAAATGGTCTTATGACGGCTTATTTTGTATTTCAGTATGTGCAAAAATACATCACAACTCCGATACAGACATATAAGCACAAAGGAAAAAAGTTGGTTAACCTGTGGTTAAGAGGGACCATTAATGTTGCTAATGCAGATGTACAGCAGCTGTTATATTTGACCAGGTAAGCTGAAAAACAAATTAGGGAACCAGAAGGAAACAGAAGCCAAATTTCCATCTATATTTAAGACAAATTCTCGAGGTAAACACTTGGTGGGGTTCATTCTGTGGTTAGGGGACATTAAAACACTGCAGAGGAACAGGACACGATGAGGTGATGTAATTACATCTCATCGCTCCACACAGATGAAATGTGTTCGTCTCTTCAGTCGACATTTATGTCACATGCTTCATAATTTATTCACTCAGTCTGTTTCCACTGCACTTTTTTGGCATTTTGCTTTTATTGATACACCAACTTTTCCACCTCAGCCAAGCGTAAAACCTTTTTTTTTTAGCAATCTCTTTTGTTTTTGTTTTTTTTAAAATTAACATTATTTCCACTCAGGTGTTTTTATGTACAAATTGAAAATATAGGCGATAACAGGTGGATGGAAATGTCCTGGCAGAGATTAAGTGCCCTCTTTTTACCCTGGAGATCACACACACAGCATCTGGCCATGTTCAGCAAAACTATGTAAACTTCACAAACACACTTTTACAACTTCCCATTAAACTAAGAAGGAAAATAAAGAAATTCAGACCTTCCTTTCTAAAAACATCAGAAAGCATTACTGCTTCTTCCTGTGTAAAACCACTCACGGTGCAACTCCGCAATGTGAGTGACATCACTTGTGGCAATTTATCAGCCTTCACTGACCTCCCTCTGCAGCCACAAAAGACTTCATACAACGTTTTCCACACGTGCAGCAGTTCTCCCCGAGACCTGTAAACAAACTCTGATCGGTGAAGTTCCCCTTTAAACTCTTCCACATTAGCGTGGACTTGGCATAAACTGAGTCCATGTTGCCAGCTGTTATAGAAATAACAGAATATTCCTGCCACCTGCCAGCTACAGTATCTGTTTCCCTCCTGGCCTGAGAAACAGCAGGTTACCAACACACTGGAGATAACGATTGACGGTGCAGTGTTTTCTTGGCCATCCTGCTATAGCTGTTATGTGTTAATGTAATTGTGGCACTAGAAAAAAATTAAGTCAATTCATAAACAGCTGTAGAGGAAGTTTTCATGCAGTTCAGTCATTAGTTTTAATTCTCGTCACGCTGCCGCTTTGTTATTTACAGTAATATTACAAATGACCTCCAACCACAACAAGGCTATTTTTCTTCAAACAAGATGATACCAGCAGAGAACAGCCTCACATCATGCCCACAATTCTGCACATGTAACATGAGAACCTGAGCCTCAGTTTGACCGCTTCACCTTTCATCATGTCATTCAGCAGGATTTTGTCATGGAAACAGTGGATCCGTTCAAAAGAGGACGAAACAGACGTTATCTCTTTAAATGACAAACTTGATAAACCCTCCCAGCTCGCTTAGACCTCAAGTCAAGCAGACTAAGAGTCCCATTTTTTTTTCTTTCAAATAGAATTACATGTTTATTTACAGTTAAAACACACTGAGGTGACGCACCTCATTACTGGTCTGATTTTTTTCATGCATAGCTAACGTTCCTGTATAATTACACACCTGAGTACCGCACACCCACACACAAGTAATCACTGGTCCACTATCGTATCTGACAGCCTCTGTCCGACATCTGAAGAACTCGGGCTTCAGTGTTAAAGCTGATAAATTCCTGCCTCATATATCAAATATCAGAATGAGATAGAGTTTCAAATAATTACACAAAACCACAGGTGGCAGCTTCCTGTTGGTTCTTTACACAAGCAATGACACAGCACATTATCATTCATTACAGCTTCTATAGTTTCTGTTTTTCCTCATGATCACATTAACGAGCAATGATTGCATTCATGGGGAGCAATGTTTCTTAATTATTTCGATATAATTCTGAGTATGTGGTCCAGCAATTTATTATACTGACAGTCGCTGCTGTTGTTGTATATGTGAGCCACTTAGGAAGTATAAAATTATGTTTTAGCCACTGAAACTGATCTTTATTAGCATAACTTGTTGTGATAACCTGTTGTCCTTACTGGCTTCCCCCAAGATGGGCAATGAAACCGACGGGAGGAAAGTGGCAAATCAATTGCTTATGGACACAATTACCTCCTATCAAACACCATCTCTCTCTCTCTCTCTCTCTCTCTCTCTCTCTCTCTCACACACACACACACACACACACTGGCACAGCGGGAGAAAGGAGCTGTGAGCATGTGACGTGAGCACACTGAGAGGTGGTCTTGATGTGAGGCAAAGGGCCATTACTAATTCACTGACTAGCATCATCCTCTGCTGACGCACCCTCTCACCCTGACAGCGACAGGACAAATTTCAATAAGCTCTGTGTGCCTCATCTCATATGCATTCTGCGCATGGACAAGTGCGTGTTTTTTTTCTTCTTCTTCTTATTTTATTTTTTTTGTCGAACAGGCCCACGCACCTGGAAACACAATTCACCCGTCTTCTACGTTATTATGCATTCAAGGAAAGATCACGCGGATAATAGGAGAAGATTATTAAGGTTTACACCATTTGTGAAGCTCAGATTTGGATGGAAATTTCCCCCCTCGTCTCAAAGAGAAGGCACAACTAACACCTGTGCACTGAAAAGGTAGACTCTAGTTTGGAAAAGAAACTTATTTCCTCACGCACAGTAGACAAAGCCCGAACACCTGTAACTGAGCTGCACTGAACAAGCTGACATGAGAGAAATCACATCTACAGCAACTTCAAAAGTGTGGACTTGAGTCAGACGTGACATGGACTTGAGTCACACTCCATTCATAAATCTGTTGGCTTTAGACTGGGGCAGATTACTAGATAATAATAGATGTTACTGATTAATCAAAATAGTGAAAATTAATGCTTTTTTTTTTGCTCTTTCTAAATCACTCCAACAAAATGCAAAGATATTGGATTAATGATCACATAAAAGCATCATAGTCAATATTTGAGAAGTTGTCAGCAGTAAATGTTTGGCATGTTTTTGCTCGAGAAATGAAACAGTTAAACTAAGAGCTAAGATAATTATGTTTGCTAACATGGAAAGAGTATCAGTGTGGTCACCTTTGCATCCATGATGTGACCTCCTAAACGGTAAACGATGGCAAATCAATACCCAATCAAAGTTTGTTTGACTAGGCTGAGAGCTGTGACTGAACTGCATCTTTAAGGCTCAGTAATCAGCCTCAGTGGTACAGGCAGTCCCATCCACTGATTGTATAATTAGCTGCTGCCATAGCAAATCAGATGCTAATTACATGCAGACTGAGTGCAAACTGAATGAAAGGTGCTGCACTTTCTTGTACTGAAATGTGGATCACAGTCAGGCGGTTACGTACTCGACGCACACCTGCTCACATGCACGCAGATGCACACACGCAAGATAATGGGGTAGCCTGTGGGAATTGTACTGCCTTAAAGCATTTATCATTTTGCTTCAAAAGCAAGAACATCTCTTGCATAAGCAAAGGTAAAAGTTGCTCCTAACCCGCTGTTCAATTTCTAATCTCTGATCAGATAAAATACAATAAAACAGATTTTATGGCATTTAGTTTGATCTTCAATATAACGTCATTTTAAATAAATCAGTATACCAACACCTTAAAGTGGAGCTCCACCGATTTTACACACTGGCTGTTTGCAGGTGTTGGGGAGTGATACTGCATATGTCAAAAAATAAAATAAAATTGGTGTACAGCTTTTTATGGCTCCAGAAGGAGCTGGGTGAAGTCTGACAAATTAATTCAAGTGATGGTACTTGAGTCAGTGTGGGTTTGGTCTGAAGACTGACTGAAATCTGGAAAAAAAAACCCCAAAAAAACAAATCTGGGAGTGTGGAGTTAGGAGAGAGTAAGTGAGCTCACCACAGCTCTGTAGTCTGCTCTTCATTTCAGCTTGAAGGAAGCAGACCGAGACTACATTAGCTGCTACTAGTATATCACAACCCAATCTGCACAGTCAGGTGAGTCAACTCAAGTTGAATTGTGGGCAATGTAGGAATCACGTTTTGACAAGGAAGAGGAATATATGGAATAATAAAGATGATATATCTCTGGTGTATCTGTTTTTAACTGTATGTAGTGAGCCCATCTTATAGGGGTGTCTACATCCATTTTAACCAGTGTAACTGTCACTATCAGCCATGTAGCAGCTTTTTATGCTTTAAGTCAATTACTTTCACACTTGCACATGTAGTTAGTATATGGTTGTGTATGTGTCGTAAGCTCTGTCAAAACACCTCTGACGGCCCAGGTGTTAAAAGGTCCCGGTTGCTCGTGAGCAGCCGAACAAATTAATCGGATTCCAGGTTTTTACAAATATCACGTTCCCCAATTTCAGCTTCACACCTTTAACATGATTCTAGACAAAGTAAAAATAACTTTTCTCATTTCTTTCTATTCTCCAGGGATATGAGATTACAGTTTTATCTCACTATAAAATATTGCCCCTGTAACCTCCCTTGTGCCCATGAGAGCCTGTTGGTATGACAATGCACTACACCAAACATAATTGTGGATGTTTCGGGGGGGCACTGAAACTTTAACAAAACACTGCTTGCAACTTGGAGAAAAATTAGAAATGTCTGAAATGCTCCCCGGATAATGCAAATGCAGCATGAACATCATGTGGAAACAATGAGTTTGCACAGAGGTATGAATCAAAATTATGATTTTAATGTGATTAATGGCGCTGCCCTTCCTCTAGCCACAAACACATGCTGCATAACTTAACAGAAGAGCTGCCAGGGAATTGCCATTGTTTTGTGTTTGAATGAAGAAAGATAACTTGAGAATATGAAACTATCGAATTAGAAAGCTGAAATGGAACAATGATGTATGAGTCGCAAAATAATAAAATCTCATGAAGTAAAATGTCAGGTGGAGGCTGGTACATGGAAATACATTAATATTTTGAAGCTAATACAATAATTATAGTATGTACTTTTGTTGAAATGCTGCAAACAGCGTCTTGACCTGCAGAAGGTGCAGGAAAAGAAAGAGATGGATGTGGGGATGGAATAAGACCAGAATAGAAACGTCGAGGAGGAAGTGAAAGAGGTGGCCTGCCGGATCAATAGAGACACAGCAGCAGGGAATAACGCACACGGTCAAGAGACACGCACACACACGTATAGAATGGATTAGCTCACAATGACTAGGCAGGTAGTCAATGCGTGACGGTACAATACCTTAGGTGATATTTTAATCAGACAGTCTCTTGTCAGTCCCAAGTTTTGCAGAGTGTTGCCAAATCCGAATACCCCAAGCACCAGCAGCAGAAAACTAAAAAGCCTATTTCATCTTTTTCAACACAGACTTAATCCTTATTAAATCTTAGTTCAAGTAGCTTTAAAATAAAAAAAAAAAAAAAAAGGTTTTGGTTTTAGTTTTAGTGCAATTTGTTTGAATTTGTGTAGCAGGGCACATAGGTGGGGCTTCATGCTGTAACAGCCCCACCAAGAAATTACTAGAAGTTTAATGAAGATATTTCCTTTATTTAGCACCTATTTCTCCCATTGTCTTCAGGTGATCCAGTCTAGTAGAGACCCCAATTGCCACAGTAGATTTCTATGCACTGGAATCACCTGAGATGTATTTACTAATGTGAACTGTTACTCTTTTCTTGCTTTTGTAAGCTAGTTGTGTGGTAAAAATGCATATTCATCATCAAACGGTCTCGTCAAGAGGAACCTGAAGCTACTGAACACGAGAGAGTGGAAGCAGGAGTCGGGAAAGAGTTGCAAGACCGGTGACGTGCTACAGTAGCTCCTCCAGCGCTGCTCGCTGCTGGCAGAGCTGCCAGCAGTGTTTGCCAGCTGGCAGCCAGAGGAAGGGAACCAGGCACGCAGCCTTGTCAAAGTATCCCCCCACAGAAAAAAACCCACAACCAGCAAAAGAGGTTGGTTCAGAGCTGGTATGAGCAGGACTCCTGACTGGAATATTTAGCCACTAAATTTGTAAATTTTTAAAGGAATTTTTGCATGATCCCTGTTTGTGTTGCTTGTTTGTCAATATTTCCAAAGCCAACTGTCTATTTCTGCATCTGTCTGCTCTTGCGTCTTATCGATCAGTCCTGTCAGAGAGCTGGATACTTAATTTTTTTATGTTATTAAAAAGAACAGGGATCATTACTGTTTGTGTGCAGTACTTTTAAATCATCAAAAGAGTTTGCTGTAGGCACACGATACTTGCAATTAACTTTCAAACGCCACACATCTGTGCCTAGCTTTATTCCTGTGTTTACTAAAAACTCCATGGCCCCAGCAATAAATAATTCAGCTCCCGACTACCCTGCATTTATTTAGTGCTTTCATCCAAAGCACTTTACAATTTGCTTCTCATTCACGCATTTACACACACAGTTACCAACAGCAGAGAGCTACCATGCAAAGCACAGGCCTATAACCATCAAGACCAACTGGGGTTAAGTGTCTTGCTCAAGGGTAGGCCAGCGTGTGGGCAGGAGGAGTTGGATATCACACTGCTGGACCGCAACTGGTGAACAGTCTGCTCTGCCTGCTGAGCCACAGCCAACAGCAACAAAAAAAATTTTTTTGGCAACAACAGAGGGCAAGTTTGCAGCTTCAAAAATATGTACTTCATTCTGAAATCACACACCTCGTCTGATGCCACTGACTCTAAACAGCACATCAGAAGAGTCATATTGAGTCATGGCTCCTTGGGTTGCTTTGAAATTACTGAAAAAATGATTGATTTCTACGTTTTATCCTTAAGAGCAAAAACACATTCTGCCCTCAGGACTGTTGGAGGCAGGCAATAACACATTCTTGCCACTGAGAAATGATAACAACCAATGTTCCTGATGGACATTTATCCAAAGCGATCCTCCTTTAAATCTTTGCCTGTGTTTTCTGATGCTGTAAAATGCCTCTGAGGAACATTCAGCACCTCCGTGTCTCCCTTTAACTCTAAACACTGACGAGATAGCGTATCAGTGTTTCACCAGCATCATTCATTAAACATACACACACCGAAAGAGCTCTACAGACGCCTCAGATAAGGAAGACATTACTTATTCACAGGCCAACATAAATCTCCATAACACCCAGGAGGTAACAAACCAACTAGACGGAGCAGAGGGAGACAACCTGTACTCATTAAATGGTCACTGTGCTCCACGACGCACCGCACTGGAAGCTGGGACACCGATGATGTATGAAGGGGCAGCGGAGAGTAATGACAGTTCAGAGATGCAATTATGTTGGCCTCACTTTAAAAAGGCAGGTGGAAGAGTGAGTCAAAGAGCAAGAGCCAGAGAAAACTTTGCTGAATGGAACTGCACACACACAGGAAAAAAAAAAAAAAAGATGAAAGCCTTCGCGACCAATCAAGACCAAAAAAAGAAAAAAAAGAAATGCATGGTCTACAAAAAGAATGAAAATATAGAAATAAATAATAGAAAAGCAAAGAGTAAATAAAGGCCTTTCAAGTTGTTTTGATACTGGTGTGTGTGTGTGTGTATGTTCCTATACAGCATTTACAAAAGCCTTGCACATTGAGTGATTAATTGGATTATTAGTGGTAAAAGGTTTGTGACAGGTGCACTCAGAGGTTTTCAACCGGCGCCATTCTTCTTGGTTAGAAACTGTCCACATAAATTTATATGACTAATGGAATTACGCAAATGTGTGCTTGTGAGCACCTGCGCATCGTGTGTGTGTGTGTGCTTAAGCACTGGAGAAACACAGATTGGACACAGAAGGACAATTTTCTGTAAATGACAAAGGCGTTAATAGAAAAATGTCAGGACCAAAAGAAGTCCTTCAATGTAAACAACCAATTAATTGTTTGTGTTTGGCCTCAACAATGACACATTTAAGTGTTTCTTAAGATGTTGTAACAATCAAAAAAAAATGGCTTGGTCAGGGTCAAGAAAAGATCATGGTTTGGCTTCAAATAACTGCTCGGACCTCATTTACATTAAAACTGGAAATTTATCTTTACAAGATACAAGATCTTTGTAAACATCTCAGCCATGAATCTGAGGAAAGAAATATGAGATTGCAGTGGACACAGGCTCACCAAAAACCAGACAGGCTGAAAACTGAAAAAAACAAAGCCTGGTCTGCTGAATCTCCTTCTCTGCTGAGGCACACAGATGGTAGGGTCAGAATTTGGCGTCACCAGCATGAATCCATCCAGTCCAGGCTAGTGGTGGTGGTGACGTAATGGTGTGGGGATTGTTTTCTTGGCTCACTTTGGGCCCTTAATACCAGTCAAATCATGGTTTGAATCCCACAGTCTGTCTGAGTGCTGTTGCTGACCATGTTCATCCCTTTATGGCCACAGTTTACCATCCTCTAATGGCTACTTCCAGCAGGATAATGCTCCATGTCGCAAAGCAAAGGTCATTTCAAACTGGTTTCATGAACATGACAATGAGTTCAGTGTACTTCAGTGGCCTCCCCAGTGACCAGATCTGAATCCAGTAGGAAAGGTGTTCACCTTTGGGATGTAGTGGAAAATCTGCTGAACTGATGTGAAGCAATCATGTCAATGTGGAGCAGAAACTAAAAGGAATGTTTCCTTCATCTTGTGGAATCCATGCCTCAAAGAACTGAAGCAGTTATGAAAGAAAAGCGAGGAACTACTATGTGGTTTTTGGACATTTGCTGAAACAACTGATGCTGTCCAAATGCCCCACAGATGGAATCTAATGTCATACTTAACCTCAAGTGCCAAACAGAGAAAAAATGGTAAACAAACAAGAAACCAGTGCAAATAATTATTCAGTCAGGGACGTTTGCTTCTATATCATCAGCCAAACCTGGACCAAGCCAGCTGTGTCAAATTCTGTTTTTTTAATCCAGTTATATAAACCTTCCCCTGTTCGTGTTAGTCCCTGCTGCTGTGTTTCTTCATCTGTCTGAAACTCTCCACAGGTGCTGGGCTCGGTTTTGTGCAGCTCAGTGTGTAGAGGATGGAACTAAGGCTCCGGGAATTATGAGTTTCATTCCCACTGGGGCCACCCACGTTTAATATGCATACACTCGAAACACCACAAGGCCGTATGGAGACCAGAGCTCATCATATTGCATATGCCACATTATCAAAGCACAATTTGGTTTAATAGTAAGTCAGACACACAAGCCATTCAGCTACCCGCAGTGTCTCCTAGCACTCGTATCTATCATGTATAAGACTCTCAGTGTCAGCCATTTGACAGTCTCATGGGAGACAGTATAGCTCCCTGCAGTCTGTATTGGAGAGACCAAGTATGATAAAAATCCAGACAGTGATAGTAGATTACTCCCTTCAGGTCACAGGGTTGTAAGACTTGCTTGGAATAGCTTCCCATCCCAAATGAGATGATATTCACCATGTTGGGAAAATATGATTTTGGGCAACAGAGAGTGACTCTGAAACACTCAGGAGTACAAAGACACAGCTAAGGATGTTCTTTTACCCTCGTCTACTGCTGTCCAGTTCGGCTGACAGCCCGTCAGCAGCAGGAGAGACACTCTGTGGTGCGTTATTATTTTAGAACTGAACTATGGTTCGCTCTTGTTACATCTCTGACTGTGTCTGACTGAGTGAAATCTGATGTTTTCAAATCACAGATGATGAACAAAGATATTAAATCATGACTCTTACAGGTAAAACTTGAGACTGGAGTGGGCTGTTAAAGAGTTTAGTTTAGGACCGTACTCTAACTGTGAGGAGGCGTGAATAATATATTTCTCATGATCATAGGTGAGGTGATATATCAGTGAGTATTCATATTCAATTTAAAATACTGAGGTTTACTACTGATGGGGAGTACTAATTAGCAATTCAAAACAGTTGTAAAATGAATTCTGTGCCTCTGGAGGGGCCCTGTCATGTCTGTGAAAATTACTGTGACGACGTCGTGAGGGCTTGAGGATTTAAATGAGAAAGCCTGTGTTACAAACTGGAGACACTGAGTCTTTAACAGGCTTTAATGAGAATCCAGTGTGGTTGGAGCTGAATCCACTGGGGCTAAAAGTCAGAACCTCTTGGTCTATGTCCTTTAATTTGTCTCTTGTGAGTTGCTCAACTTTATGGAACTGAAATACAAAATTGCTGATGTCCATCTTTAGTGATCGCTTTTAACATGAATTTAACATGACTAAATTATATCCTTTGACATATGGTTATGTTCTGTGAAGGGTCAGAGTCCTTGAAAAGCCCAAAAGCAACAAGAGCAGTGGCTTAAAAACCACATTCAGAACAGGTTTTTTAAAAATTCTTTACATTTTTTTATGCTTGGTGCAGTGTTTAATCGTGATCTGCGAGGTATTCAAGTACCCAACACAAAATGACATTCCCTCAAAGAAAGGAGACAACCATGCTCAACCATGAAAAGACAAGCTGAAAAAAAAAGAAAAAGAAAAGAAAACTTCTAACAAGACTCCTATTTCTTCTATTGTTCATGTCAGCCAATCACGGTTAATCAAAGCTGGGTGAGTCGTTGCCAGGTTGGAGTGCTCCAATCATGGCTGGAGGGGTTAAAAACAACAGACCTGGAAATTCAAGTCTCCTAACAGCCATGCTTCCTTCATTATGTGGTGACACAATAGTGCACAGTGAACAGACAGAAGGCTGATTTCCATTACATCTCATCATGTATGCAAAATAATGTAATAAAGTCAGCTAAGCTCTTTTGTGTGGAGGTGTAATAAGGCACGGCGCTTTGTCAGAACAAGAATAGGACAGGGACCCCTCGGAGATAGAGGGAACCTGTTTGACAGCAGACGTGGGAGGGAAGCATCAGGGAAAGGTAACAAGGCCATGTCTGTTCAGCACTCTGCTCCAATCTGTTTTTGAGAGAGAACGACACAAACAGACAAAAGAGTTTGTGTGTGTTCATTAAAGACGGCTGCCCAGGTGGCTGCAATGTTTGTTCTTTAACACTTCCAGACAGCTAAGCTTTGTGTGTGTGCGTGTGTGTGTATGGCTTTAACGGGCCTTGACTAAGAACATTTAAAATGCTGACCAATTATGAAATAAGGCTGCATCACACACAGGAGAAATCTAACAGATTATCTGCTGTGGAGTCACAGATATGCTCATGTTACAAGATTAAAAAACATAATAATCGTCCATTGCTCACTACACATTAAATCATGACAGCGGCAATAACACACACACACACACACAAACATCTCTCTCTCTCTCTCACTTGTTACAAACAGGGTATGAACCTGGCAGATAAACAAGACTCTCACTTTGAATTCTCACCCTGAACTGCACTTTGACCAGCAGAGCATCCCCAACAGAGGAACCCTCTGGGCCTGTTATTGGCCGTAAAGGGTTGGGATTCAAAAGTACTCAGCTCAGCAAGGACCCTGGTCACAACTCAGGAGTCTTCCTGACACCTTCATCTGAGGGTGAAGAGAGGCAAGTGTCCTCATGTTAGAGAGGCCGGACTGGAGACGCAGATAATGACTCGACTGGCCTAGTCTGAAAGGAGAATCGCTCACATTCATCACATTTATTGCTGAAACACAACTATATATACTGTACATAAATATTTTTTTCTGTAAATATATATGCATTCACACACTCCATTACATTGTAAATATGTTGATATCCTGATCTCATTTCTTATTCTTATTCTATTTATGTTTACATTTATTTATGTTCCACTTTGTATTTCACCATTTTTAAGAAGAAAATGCAGAAATGAAGGTAAGAGCCTGCTAAAAACAAGTCTAGTATTTTACAGTCTGAGTGTCCCAGTTACAGTGTCCCAGCGGCTGAGACTTCCATCCTGGGTAACCATGACTAAACATCCCAGTCAGTCACTCCAGTAAGACAGCTATAGCCCAGACACAGCAAACACTGAAGATGTCATGTGTTTGCTGTGCTCTGGCCATTGTTACTGCTGTCCACTTGGCTAACTGCCCCCCCCCGTATACTGTGGACGGGAAACCCAGATCTGCTGATATACCGTATACCATGATGCAATGCTCCCATCCCAGGCTGCCAACACTTCCTTTGCCCCTGCTCGCTGTTTGTTGTTATGGTGATGGCCAGTATGGTGGGACACAGAGAATAATAAGGTGAAAAAGTGTGTGCAGATACATCAGAGTCTCTGCATGTATCTGCAAACACTATTAGATTCACACGTATTATCTGCAGAGCACGAGTCAGAGTTTGGAGAAAAAAGAAAAGTGAAAATGGAACAGAATCCTCACATTTTCTCAGAGGGCTAATCTGAAAAACATACCACACCCTCTGTCCTTGCACTGGTTTCAGACCAAACTCACACAATTTAGTGTGCAGGATCAAGAGCAACACATGATCACACAGAGCAGCAAACTAGGATGGAGCTAACTAGGACGCTTCCGACTACACTGCAACATAAATAATCACAATATTAATTTTCTGACCTAATATCCGTAGCCTCTGTGATACTTTCTGTTAGCTTAATATTCTTTACACAAGTCCCAGCAGGGTTACAGAACACCAGATTCAGAGACCTTTCATCAGCTCATTTAGAGACAGCGTCACAATTACACAGTTCATCCGAAGTGCATTTTTACAAAAATGTGTGTGTATGAAAAAAAAAAAAAGTGTGGGCCACACGGTAGATACAAGCGGAAGAAGATCAATTAAAAGATAGAGATCCTAAAATAGAGTGTGTGTAGAGTACTGTCAGTACTTAATTGAGGTATTGCCATGTGAAATGTCAGAGGACAGACATAACAAGGTAGGAGTTCCACGCAAATTGCATAGTGCAAGGCAAGGTCATTTAATCCAAAACCAGGATCAATTATTCAACAGTTACTTTGGAGATTTCAGGCTTTCAGTACTCCAGCTCACACTTTTGTTTTTTGGATCTCAATTTGTATGTAAGACATGTGAAGATGTTAATTCAACGTCCTTTAGATTCCTTTAGTGTGAGGGGTAGAAGACAGAGATGCATGGGAAGAAAGAGGGGAACGGGAGTGGTGCTAAAAGAGCCATTATACAGTGTCTTGGTTACCTGGTTTTCATCACCAAGCTTGAAGGCTTTCTTAGCTCCAGTCCTGCTCTCTGCCAGCCTCTCTCTCCTCTCCCTTTCTCTCTCATCCTCCCCTGTTTCCATCCGTTACCTTATCACTGCCATCCTTCTCTCCCTGTCAACCCCAGTTCTCCCTCTCTGTCCATCTTGCCCTTCCTCCATCGTTCTTCTCATTCAGCTGCAGTGTTTGTTGAGGAGCCAGTAAAAGTGGCACCAGCAGCTGTTCAAACACTGATGGCCCCCCGCTGTGTGTGTGTGTGTTTGTGCGTGCGTGTGTGTGTGTGTGTGGAAGACCCCCCCATGTTCCAGTTGATTCCGTTCGAGCTATTATCACAGCCCAGCGTTTCCACTGCTGTCACCATGGCACCCGGAGAAGAAAGGGCAGATGAAGAAGAAGGAAGGCAGAGGAGAAGTGGAATATGTGGAGAAATGAAAAGATATGAGGGCTGCAGGGAGCCGAGGAGGAGTCAGAAGATGAAGGAAAAGAGTGGAAAAGAGTGATGTGGGGGGAAATTCACTATAAAGAAATGTAATGGAACAAAGGGCATGAGGGCTAAAACAACATGAACGATGTAAGGAAACAGGTGTCAAGGAAGACATGTAATGTAAGTCAGCAAGACTTTCTGCAGAACCTCTGAGACTCTGCGGATCTGTGCTAACACTGCTGGAAGTCGAGGCTGGCACTCAAGTGCCAAAAAAGCACCCAGTCATGGCAAAGTAAGGTACAGCACACGGAGGTATTTTTGGTTCAGAGCATTTTGGATCCAAAACTCCATCATTAGTGACATTTGAGGACCTGTTTCTTAACGTTTTTCCACAACTGACGTGGAAAGGGTTCTTTCTAGTTAGGTTTGATGAACATATGAGGGAAAACGACTGCTCATAACTACTGGATATGTAGAGCAAGATACCGAACCTCATGCAAGAAACCACTCCTGCTAATTAAAGGCCATTCTGGGCCTGTCATGCGAGTCACATGAACATGTTTGACTTCAGAAACATAATTCTTCTGTTCCTTTTTAAATACGTTTAAGTATGTCATAGAATTCAACTAAAATATAAAATAAAACCCTATAATAAAATTATAAATTGGCATATTTTAGCTCATTAGCCTGTTCAGTTCAGTAGCTGTTGGAAAGTTTCTCACACTCCGACAGCTGCCTCGGGGTCTTTATGCTCGTCACAGTCCAGGATCATCCTCTGTTTTTTTTAAGCATCTATAATTTCATGTCAAGCTGTTCCTCCTTTATTTCTGTCACATTATAACAGTCTGTTGGCAGCTGTATTAATATTAACAGCTACCTGTATAACTGACACTGCTTAATATATTGTGTTTTCGTCAGCTAATTTCTGAGGGCAGAGCTTTCTGCTCTTTATTCATTATTGTGAATGAAACTTGCCCACAAATGGAGTGGAACAGGCATTAAATTATGCTATTTATCACATTTCTCAAGCACCCATCTCCTTGTGAACAGGTGATGCTCATCAGGTTGAAATAGGCAATTTAAAAATACAAGTTTTTGCAGATAAAAGAGAGTTTAGTGAATCCAAGTCAGAACACTCATGTGAACAAGTCTCGCAGGAAAAAGTAAGAGAACGTAGGATAATAACGTGAAAATGTCCTTGCATGAGGCCCAGTGTGTCTGTCTTCCATCGCTCACCAGCACCTCTGAGCAATTACACAAGCACATTTATGATCAAAGCACATTCACTCACATATGGCACTATTTTACTGCACTGGCAAAAAACAAAGGTCACATCAAAGTGTAAAACTAGGCAATAACACAGTGCTACAATACATCAGACTCTGGCTTTAACATCTTCATCTCAGGACTATCAGGTTTTGAGGCTGTACTACCAATCGACAAACTTTCTGAGATCAGTCTGACAGCCTTAACCACTCTGCTGCAACATGGGGGAGTCAAAATGATATCTGTAATGTATGCCATGATGCTCCTTCTAGACCAAGTATGTCTTTTTAAGGAATAAACAGTGCTTGCTAAGTATTTATTTATATAACTATAGCACCAGCTGAACTGAAAAGACTTAATTGACCCCTCTATTGCAAAAAATGCTAGAAAATTGCTTTCCTGTTGTAAATTCTCTCGGCCAGCATGCACCTGTAGTGAGGACTTTATACCCTGAGACATGAAACCCATTTTCACCACAACTGGTTAGAAGGTCTAAGCGCTTCAAGAAAGCCTTGTTTTGCCCATCACTGCTGATACACATCTCTTTCTGTGCAAGTCCATTTTCATCTCTGCTGCCTCAGACTGCTGAGAGAGTGCAGCCACTGAACTGCTGCATGGGTGGTTTCAGGGCCAGGAGGGTCAGCTGCCCAATTAGCTCCTGCTGAGTTTAGAGGGGAGGCAGGAAATGACTGCAGTAAGTCCTAATGGCTACCAGTGAGGCTAAGCAGACTCTCAGTGCAGCTGTAAGTGAGTATCTAATCATTGTCTAAGAGTAGAAAGAGTTTTTTTGTTTTTTTTTGGGTCGGACACAAGATACAGTTTCATCATAATCTCTTTATTTCTTTGTAGCTGTGTTAGTGCCCTACAGACGGGGAAGCTTAAAATGGATATAGTGGAAAACACAACAGCAACAAGCAGCAAATGACAGAACTGTGTTGCAGCGTGTAAATGTTACACATAATTATTTTTTTGACAATTATTTTTCCTTCCATTTCTGACCATTAACTTCCTGTCACTAACTTCTTAGGAGTTAATACATGTTTCTTTTTTGTAATGTGAAGACAAGATACATGCTGGAAACTTGCTGTGTGCCTTTAATACACATGATGATTTATACATGTGTAATGTATTGTGTACTATACATATGCACACACAATATGTGATGGCAAAATAGGCACAAAACACAGTGCATCACTTAAATTTAGAGCAGAAATGCAACTACACCCTGATCAATATGATGTTATCAGCACCAGGCAGTAATCTCTTTTTAACTTTTAAGAGTTGTGGGTGAATAAAACATTAGTAGGCCGTGTGTGTGTGTGTGTGTATGTGTTGTGTTTAAATGAGTGTGTGTCATCTTGCATGAGTGTGCATGACGGTGATGTGTCAGCCGCTCCTTCATATGTAATTTGTGTCATTGCTGCTGTCCTGGCGTGACTGCAGCGGCTTAAGGCAACAGCTGTTCTCTGCTGCTCCGACTGCAGTGGCTGCATCACATTTCTGTCTGTCTCGCTCCCCGTCTCTCCACGTCCCTGTTCTGTTAAACTCAGGTCAGACGAAGGGCTCAGAGGTGTTTTGGTTTAATCATCAGACACTGCTGACAAGTGCAACGCTTTAGAGCAAGAGACAATTTTCCTTTTTTGGAAATGGTCAAAAGAGAATTATTGAATCTTCAGGGAATAGCTTCAGCTTTTTGTTATTCAAGGTTTGAACATCTCTTTAAATTCTGACAGGCATCAACCCTTGGTTAACTTTCTCATTCGCCTGAAAAACGGTTATTAATCACAATACATTACATTCCAAGCAGGGCTGCACAAATAGTCATGTTAAAATAATAATGACCTTGATTCAGTTTTCAAAGTGAACTGAATCATAAACGGCATTAACTGTAGATCACTTCAGTTCAGGCCCAAAAAAGAAAAGCACAGGTTCAAATTCTACACTTACAGTACGTGTGTACGTGATGGACAGTACCATATTACAACTGGTCATTTGTTGAGACCAGAGACTTAACAGGCAAGACACGGGGCGAGACCGAGATAAGTCAGAGTCAAAACACCCCAGAGTCTGCGATAAGTCTGAGATAAACAAAAACATCCTGAGACTGGACTCGAGAACAGCCCTATCAGCATCTACCCATTAGGCAGCTGTATGAAGCTCATACATACTTTAAAAATGAAGTTAAATACTTAAATGCTTAAAGCTGTTATCTGTTTCAGAAACTCACTAACCCATTTTCTTTATGTGGGAGTCAATCTGACAGTCACACTAAAGCAACCATAATTCACTAAGACAGCTTTTGTGAAACGTATTATGGTAGTAATTTCGTTGCTAGATCCCTGATTCCTTAATATTTCCCTTGAAAGTAATTTCTGAGGAGGCCTTCAAAAAAAGGATCATGTAATTATGTAGTAATCACAGTAAAAACTGACAAAAAAGGACAGAGTTTGAAAGGAACCTTCTAATGTGACTCTCTAAGAAATGGAATGAAGGTCAGGACCATGTCTCAATATATCCAATTATGAGGACAGATTTTTGCAGTTCTTTGAAGTTGCTAATTTTTTTTTTTTTAGTTATTTTACAAATCAGAAGCTTAAAACTGACATTTTCCTTCTACTGTATTAGTTAGAAATATATGCACATGCAGAACAAGCACATCTGTGCCTCTAATTTAACTTACCACACAGAAGCTGACATGGATGTGAATGAGTTTCTAGCTTTCTCTATGAGTGATCATTTTACAATATAGCTGAAATCACAGCTTGGAAGTGACCGCTCATCGTGTCGTCTTAATGCTCCATGCTTCAGTCACTATTTCATACTTGTCCCATTGTCTGACAGAGACAGAACAAAGCTGCAAATGCGAACAGCTTTATTGGGAATTCAGCTGTATTAAATTACTGTATATGTGAGGACAGAAAGTAGGAGAGTGGCAAACCAGCTGACACTAAGCAGAATGCAAATATGACAGGAAAACATCATGAATATGCTGATTAGTGTATTACATCGTCTCGAGACATTTAGCAACTTTTCAAGGCTTTAACTACCTTCCACTGAGAGTATCTGTTTACAACAGTTTACCAACTGTTTTCAACATCCTGTAGCCCCAACGACCATACACTGTCCAGCCATATACTAGGTTTTGACCTGGGTCTTTCTGTTTTCTGGATAAAAGGTGATTAACACTACAAAAGTAATCTCATGGATTTCAGAACATTGTCAAAAGACATAAAATCTTGTCACATCTAAAGGCCCTTGATAGTGACAGAGCCATGTTACAGGAGACCCACTTGAATTTGGAAGAATCACTCAAACCAAACCAAAGCAAAGATGGGTGGGCCAAGTGTTCTCCTCCCCAGATTCTAGAGGCACTAGAAGCGTTAGCATTTTGATATCTAAGAGAAGATCCTTTAATCTAATTGATGACAAGGAGGGTCAATACTTGTGTTAGACTTTACACTGCAGAATGAAAAATACGCACTAGTTAACATGTATTCTCCAAATTCTGCCAAAGCATCTTTTCTATGTCCTCTTGGCTGCCTCTTAGGAGAGCACACTGACAGCCCTATTCTGAAGAGTGGTGATTTTAATCTTGCCAAAAATGCCTCTGTAGACCGCTCGGGTCACCCTCTTCCAGTAGATGGATTTCTATCTAGTGCCTTTAAAGAGGTGTTAGAATCACTGGCATTGGCTGATGTATGTTTGGCTGATGTTACTGAATCCTCATTTTTGTGAATATACATACTATACCAAGGTGAACAATTCTTATTCTAGAAATTACTTCCTCTTGACATCCAACTGTCTTATTAAAAATGTAATCAACGCTGAAATATTATGCATAGTACAGTTATATCAGACCAGGCCCCCGGGTCAATTAGCTTTATCCTGATTGCTAATGAAAACAAAAACTGACATTTAATAATTCACTTTTAATGAGTGATATTTCTATTTCTGCCACTGAAAAGAAAATAGGACTCTGTTTTGTCTATTCAAACTGTATGGGAGGCCTTTAAGGCCACCTGCCGAGGTCAGATAATTGGTGGTGCATTGGCTAAGAGCAGGAAAGTAAAAATAATCTACTAACAGAACTAAAAATAATGGGGTTGCAACATATGCAGGGTCCTAAAAATATGCTACTTCAGAAAGCTCTGCTCACACAAAGGGCTGAATTTCCAGCAACATTACATGAAGAGACAGCCTCTTTTCTTTATCGACTCCATAGGAAACGCTTTGAGTGTGGTGACAAAAAGGGAAAGATGATTGATCTTCAGTTCAAACACTTGAAGAGAAAACAGTCAATTCCAGCTATAAGAGACTGTAAATGTGTCATTATGAAGGGTCAGAAGTTAATTAACCATGTGTTTAAAGATTTTTACTGCAATTCATACTTAGCCGAACGCACAGTACAAAACAATAGCTTGTCTCACTTCCAGCATTACATGCAACTCAGAAAGATGAGTTGGAAGCTCTCATTATAACAAACGAAACAACCTGCCACAAAATCTGTTTTACCTGTAAAGAGCCTTGGAAATGACAGCATCACTATTGAATATTATAAATGCTTGTTGTTTGCATCTGTTGTTGTTTGGCTAAGTTGCACAGTGACATGATAGAAAATCAGTCAGTGCCACTGACAGCGTGTGGCCCCCACAATATGTCTTCTTCCAAAACCAGGGAGAAACAACCAGCTAATGAGCAATTTCCGACCTTTAGGTCTTCTTAACAAAAGTCTCCGTCTGAAGAAAGTCTTTCCATCTCTAGTGAATGTGGACGCCAGTCAGCTGATAACATGAGGAGACTGCTTCAGTAATGTACAGCGCCAGCTCTCTCTGACATCTAGCACCTGCAGTATAGCTGAACGCAGAGAAAGCCTTTGACAGGCTAGAATGACCATATTTATTTAATCTGTTTTCAAAATAAGGCCATTCTAACCAGTCAAAGGCTTTCTCAGCGTCCAGCTATTGCAATACAGCTGGATGCTGGGAAAGCCTTTGACTGGTTTATTTATTATTTTATCAAAATTTTGGTTCCATCTATATGAAATGGTTTAAAGCACTCTACCATGCACCGCTCTCCACAGTTAGAAGTGAAAACTTTCTTTCTGACCCTTTCCATCTATATCAGGGGACACGGCAGGGGTGCCCAGCATCCCCTTTAATATTTATTTTAGCCTGAATCCACAAGTAATGGGTATCTCAGTGGGTGGATATCAGTTCAAGATAAATGTATACACCGATGATATTCTATTGAGAGTATCTTATCCACTGTGTTTGTGTCTGTAGGTGTTGGAGAACCAAATCATTTAGTTCATTCTCAGGACATACACTGGAATAGAAGTGTAAAATGGACAGTTTTACCTTTATCTTTGTGAGGAAGAGCAGATATGTTGAAAATCAGTGTCGCCCCAAGATTGGCTGACTTCAGATCCTCCATCATCCATCAAATCCCTCAATTTTTGTTTAAAGAAATAAATACTATTTTGTCTAACTTTCCACAGAACAATAAAAAATCTAGATTAAATCACAAGAAGTTATCTACACCAAGACGTAAAGGTGCACTGGGCATGGCTGACTTGAATCTCTATTACCTTTCATACAATGGCAGACACCTCATCCATTGAGACAATTCTCCATTATTGTGGTACTTCTCTCCCTTCATGTCCACTATGGAAAAATCTGCTCCTTTCAGCAGGAGGGAAATCAACATACCTATGCAAGGACATATTTTACATCAGATAGGTCAAACAGTGAAGGACAATGCCATTATTCCATTTTCAGAAATGACAAACAAGAGTCAATCAGAATGAATCCTCTTTTCTTATTGGCAGTTAAAAGCTGTTATCACAAAAATAACCTCAAAGGGTTCTTACTGTATGTTGCCATGAAAATCTGAATAACAGTCTAAAAAAACTTGAGAGGGGAATGGTCTCAGGCATACATATAAGCTTCCTCTCCAATCTTCCCTCAATAGCAATACTCAGACACAGAAAACATGGGAGGAAGACCCACCTGAGAGAAACAGTATTTAGAGTCATTGTCCAAATGTGTAAGATTTAGGGTAATAAAGTGGAAAATGCTGCACAGAGCGTACATTAATCCCTCTGGACTTAAAAAGATGGATCCAAAACACTTAGGCTCATGCTGGCATGGTTGTGGGGAGGTGGGCACTCTGTCCAGCTGTCAAGGCCCTTTGGGATCCAGTCAGAGATACACTTTCATGCCTTGCCACAAAACCCACAATCCTTATGAATCGGGAGGTTTAAAAAGCCAACTATTTTAATTCAAATGAATGGTTGGAGGGCTTTCTGAACCTTGTTAGCATGGAAGAAGCAAGAATAATCTCTGTCATCTCTGGATAGGGCAGGGAATGGCTTAGGAGACACAGTAAGGTCACTCCTGGACTCGCAACATCTTTCCCTCTTCTCTTTGTAATTGAACAAGGTCACTGTTGGACTCACAGTACTCACTCCTGGTCTCAACCATCTTACCTACTCCTGTTGACTAAAGTTTTTTTTTTTTTTTTTTAAATAAAAAATAAAAAACTTCAAAATATATTTATCTGTTGGAGCAAAGCACGTGTTGATCCTCTGGTTTGTGTCTATGTAAAAGCCCTGTCCTCGTAGTGTCATACTGTCTACACTGTCTTTCTTGTATATTTGTTGGTGGTAGGAAATCTATAATCAAATCTAAATGGGGAAAAAAAAGAAGAACAAAGGCAATTTTGTTCAGCATGACAATAACACTGAACCACCCTCAGATAACATCCAGTCATTTCTACAAACTGCTCAGTGGAAGTCAGCCGGAAAATCAGTGCTCTCAACACGAGTGCTGCAAAGTACAAAGTCATTTTGTTCCATTTGTCAAATGTCTGCTTTTGTAATATAAATTTAAACATGTACCACATTTCTAAATATTACACAATAATTAGTCAAGATTCCAGTCATGACAAACATGCAGCTTTGGACTTTGGACCGCCCGGAGATCAGTGGGTCACCGGTTCGATTCCTTGATGCAGAGTGTTCACATACCACTACAAACACTGTTCTTACAACCTTCTGAGTCATATATACTGTATGTGTGTGTGAGGTTCTTACCAGCAGGGGCATGGCCAGGTCAGCTAAATAAACGAAGGCCGCCCCAAGCGTGAATCCCACAGCCACAGGTACAAAGGCAAATGAGCCGTACTTCCCAGAATCCTCCGCCATGTCAATTGCAGGTGCAAGCAACGACCAGTAGGAAGCAGCCAACATTACCTGAGAGAGGCAAGAGTAGGGAGAAGATAGAAAACAAAGAAAGAATAAAAGATAAAACTTAAGACACTTCTGCTGAGTTGTTGTTCAGTACCAATAAGAAAGAAAAGCCTGATAAGGTTAAAGCTCAGAACTCGGGAGAAAAATTACATTTCATAAAAAACGTCTCCAGTATCATAGAAGCATTATCTCATGTGCTTTCAAACACAGAAATATAAATCCACATGTGTAATCATTAATTATCATTTTGGACAAGAAAATGTTAACTGTAAACAAGTCACTTAAAAAAAACCTGTAAATGAGCCGATTTGAAGGTGTAGGACTGATGTTTTAGATATTCCAACACAACAACCATTCATATGAATAGATTCAAGTCTTCAGTTGCATGTGAGTGATTGAAAAGAAACATGTTTTGTCGTACTCGTGGTATAACAGCTCAAGATTTCTGACTTGATCTACAACAGCCATCAACAGTGAAAGAATTTAAAGGGCAACACTGCATTTAACACTGAATTTAAAGGGCAGGCTTCATAGCATCAACACACTTCAGCAGTAGCAGTAGCTGTTGTAACTCACTCTGACAGCCGCTGGATGTTGAGTCTGAAAGCCCAACAGCGTAACATCATCTAGGTAATAATATTCTTTCATTCATCTCCATGACTGTCACATCCCCGTCAATTGTGTCTCATCTAAGTCATGGACCGCTTTGCTCTGGTGAGACGTTTTTCATGCCAAACCATGCATTCTTTATTTATGTCACAGTACAGTGCTGATCTGATGACGTGTCGTTGGCAGTTTCAGGTCCCCTAATACAACTACTGACACATCACATTTGTGTTTTTGTCTGCTGATCTCAAGTGGGAGAATATGACACTTTACAGTATGAATTTCATGTATGCGCAAATTAACTGCAGCTTCTGTTGTTTATCACTGAAAAGTTGCAGCATGCCAGTTTTTTATTCTGTTTGTGCTCTCTCATGGCTGCGTCCTGACACAGTATCAGCACCGGAAATGTGAAACACGAGTCTGTGTTCAGGCCTGCCAATCAAAAGTAATGGAGGCATATTGTTAGGCTGCAGTCAGCGCCGACACTCAAAAGTAATGTATCGCTCGCATCAAACCCAGTCAGCTTTGTCAATCACACAGGAGGAGTGTGGAGTACGACAATACCAAATTTGATTGCAACCCATTTAGTGTGGCTCAAAATGAAACCTTGTGAATTTCAGTAAACTCTGCACTTTTATTCCTGTTTTATTCAAATCCTCATCACGATTGCAGAGGACAAATGATGCTGTTTTTAATCCCCAGTTGGCTGCACAAGGTTATAACGAAGGAGAATTGCACAGGTAGAAGCAGGAGGGTAGGTTCAAAAGACAGCGTTTGGAGTATAAGCTTTATTTCTTTGTATTTTTTTGGCATCTTCACTGGCAACAAAAGTAGGGCAAGGAGAACAAAGAGAAGCCAGAGAGAAACTTAACTAGAAATTCAACTTAGCTAAGAATCTAAGGGTGGGTAATGCAGTCTTAGAATAATATTACAAGGTATTTGCGCAAGCCCACAATATTTCTGCAGATCTGGGTAGAGAAGGGTGTTATGGGAAACCGTAGTTTGCAGTGGTTTACAGTTGAGCCGACACACACACCTGCAAATACACACTGCGAGAGCCTGAACATCGGTAAGGCTGATTGGTTGCTAAAGTTTTCTGTAGCGAGGCAAGTTGGAAATGAGAAAGAAAAAATATGTTCTTATTCACACAAGCAGAAAAGAACAAGACACCTGTACCTGTGTGTTTAAATCCACCCAATCAGTATATAAACGGATTTTTCTAATTGGCAAGACTTTCACCAGAAAGGAAGGAAACTGATTACTGTAGCCTTTGATTTTAATGAAATCATACCATATTTTTTCAAAGGGCAGTGCTGGACTTAATGGAAGCACTGGTTTTACAGGCATAATTATGCTACTTATAGTAGAAGAGGCAGCCTGATTAACAATTATAAGGTTTCCATTCCGTACTGTTCCACTCCCCTTAGTTTCCCAATTATAGCAGCTGGTTTCATCCAAGCGTCATGGTTGGTCAAACACGGCAACTGGTTCCAACTACACCGATGACTCTCATCAATTTAATGTATTTTAGTCACTATACTCTTTTGTTAACCTGGAAACTTGTTAGAGACTTTGCTCATTTTCCCATCTTGGCCTCATACATAGCCACACCAGCAGCACGACCCATAATCACAAAAAAGGACACTCTTGAAGGGCTTATTTTTATCCTCCACACCAGCTCTCTCTACCAATCAAGGGTGCAATTCTGCTGGCCAGAGAACCTCATGCACTTCTGTGACAATTGCGTCAAGGTGGGGAGCTGTCTACATGTTAATCTGCAGCAATCCAGCAATTTTCTATTTGCGGTATCAATCAATCAGGATGCTCATAAGATTAGCAGTTTAACACACTGCTGTCAAACCTCAAAGGCATTAAAAAAAAAATATGTAAATGTACAAATTTGTCTTTGCATGTTTGTAGGGATTCAGGTTTTAGGTCTCTCAGTCTCTTAAAGGATTAGTTAGCCAATTAAACTGCAGGACTGCTATTACAACCTTGAAGGAATGGGAGTAATGTAACTTCTGTTTTTGGATGACTGATATGAAAAATCTATATAATATTTAAAACATATCTTACAAAATTATGTCTCGGTCAACAGATATTGCAATATGGCATGTAAAGAGAAATAGAGCAATGGTTTTCACTTATAAAAAAATAGTTGCAGTAGTTGCCCCCCATCGCAGATGCTACAGTAGCGGTACAACGGAAGAATAAAAGAAAATTTTCACATCCACGTCCTACATCATTTCCACTCCCTACTCTAATTATCTCGACTACTGAAAGCGACCGAGGACGCATGATTAATCACTTTACAGGAAAACATTAATGACAGTAATTAAAGATAATTGATTTTGCTTTTATGTAACTGATTTATGCTCTCAAAATACAGGTTTTCATTGATTGCTACATGGAGAAAAAAAAGCTCACGAGCCTCTCAATGTAGCCACAGAATTGATAAAAATGGCAATAGAGGGCTCTCTGCAGTACAATGTTTCATGTTAGGCATTAGGGTTTTTTTTTTGAACACCATATACTAGAATAGTGACATTGCTCTTGCCCCCACACCTGATATATTCAGGATGTGATTTCTGGATGGATTTGTGCAGCCAGACACATTATAAATTACTGAATGGTCCAAAAACACGTTCAGAACCACTTATTTGTGAATTGCTGATCAGTTCCTGTGAAAAACGGGGGAGAAAAAAAGAAAAGAAAAAAGAAACAGAACAAAAGGAATGGTTTAGGCTAATAATGTTGTTGAAATAGAAAAAGAGTTTTATGTTTCATCAAACAAACATGTGACGATGTAATATATAGGGTTCAAAGCAGCAACAGGCAATTTGACATTTTGGCAGCTCCAAACAGCAGTGAGGGAGAAGTGTGTGAAATATGTGGAACTCCGTTACCCAGAACCGCTATGAAAACATGATATCTCTTAACCTCACACACAACACTCATATCAGCTTGATGATCTGTGATACCAGAGGGCAGAGTGAGACAAGAATCTAACTTTCTCTGAACGTAGCACTTCCTGGCTGCTGTGAAAAAGACAACTCTGTAGGGGTGGGTAAAGATGTTGATATCAGACTGAAAACTTCATTGTCAGAAAGTAAATCTTATCAAATTAACCTGGGAAAAAAGGAAAATATAATCCACTTTGTATCCATCTCTCTTTTTCTTTGACTTTGCTGCCAATATTCTTTCTTGAGCCTCGTTTCCTGTTCCACTATCAGCAAAGTGTTTCTGATCTTCCTTCCTTTATGCTTCCTCTTTCTGATTTGCATTTCCAGCAGCCAAACCCCAGGTTAATTCCACAATCTCCAGTCTCATTCATTAAGCCTGAATTCAACAGTCTCAGGGCTATTGAAACAACTGTCTAGCACTGATGCCAGCAACCAATTATTTCTCTGTTATCTCAGTCAGGGCCAAATACTAAGCCTTTTGCAACTCGCTTTAGATGGAGATATGGAGCACTCTGCCCCAGAAATACTCTGTGAGTGATCAAAGCTGGAATTCATCTGCATATGTATGTATTAGCGTAAGCATTTAGGAGAAGATTGTGCAAAAACTGCAGTCGGAAATTATGACTTTTACTTTCTTTTTATATTCTGACGTTGTTGCTGTGCTGACTACATCTTAGGCAAACTTCCAGAGTGAACTGTGTGTGAAACTCTTTCACTTGGTAAATTAGATTTGGAGATGCTTGCGCAGGTGCCACCTGGCACAAATAAAATAAATACGCAAGACAGCACATACAGAAGCACACAGGCTACTCCACAGGACTACAACTGTGTGCATCCACAAATCACACAGTGGGGATAAGAGCCAAAGATATGAAGGACTTCCTCTAACTCTTTTCTTTTAGCCACACTTTCAAAGTGACTGTTGGTGGGTTAATTAGTCCTCCACTTTGGTCCAGGCTGAGATGTCAACAACTATTGGACTGATCGCCACAAAATTTGGCACAGATGTTCCTGTTCTCCACAGGATGAATTGTAATGACTGAGGCGATCCTCTGACATTTCATGAACGATATAACAACTGTGTCACACAAACAGATTAAAAACAAAAACTAATGAAAAACTAACTGAACACAGAGCCACTGGGTCCTTGTGCTGAGCTTTGTGCACAGCTTAAAGTGCAAAAACTGCCACACACATTAATTGTAATGACAGAAAGAACAAGAGGAATACATGTTTGACTCAACTCCAACTCTTGATCTACACTAACCATAAAACAAAAAGCTTTCATAGGGTTCACAGTTGTTTCTTTGTTGACAGCACCTTGGCACACCGAGCAGTAATATCTAACATCATAATTCTATCTGTGAGTAACTCCACTTTATGACTAAGACTGTTAAGATAAGGAGACGTTTTCAAACAAAGCTTACGAACTATAAGCTGATAATTCTATCAATAGGACTTCTTCCAGTGTATGGTCTCTCCATCCTTGCAGCATCAGACATCAATCATTTTCCCATTTTAATCAACCTTGTCTAAGATAAACAGGAAAACCAGCATTACTCTCTAGAGTAGTTTGGTCTTACAATGCTTGAGAGTAATCACCTGGATGCATGTCGCAGCATTATCAATCCTGCAATTAGCGATTACCCTGCTGAGTTTGAAGGTTCCACATGAGTAATGAATGTCAGTATGAGAAACCAACACTGAGTCATTTAATGGTTTCATAACATAGTTTTCCATACAGTGGCCTGTACATGTGACACTTCAGTGATAGCTGCTGAATGCTCAGATGCTTCATTTTCCTCACTTGGACCACTACCTTGAATTAGAAATCAATCAATATTTATTGTTCAAGGACTACATGTTAGCTAGGATAATACCCTGCCATAGCCATACTAATAAAGCTACTACATGGCAATCCATCCAACAGCTGTTTAGGTATTTCACTCAGTACTGTAAATGCGAACGTCATGGTGGAGATGAAAATCCAAGAGATCGCCAAAGTCTGCAGGAATCATCCTCTGTGGACCCTGAATTTTATGGACATCACCTTCCCTGGAGCCTCACCTGTGGCATGGCTACAAAATATTTTAGCAGAAGTCACAGTCACAGACAATCACTGCTGTATTGATCAGTTCAAAAGGTTCATCTGGTTTCAAATAGCTGCATCATCATATTGAGACTGAAACTACACTGACACCACTGACACTCTGCGATCAAACCTTTGAAGGCTAAGTTAGATAAAAAAAAAACGTGCAAAGCTTTATTTAAATATATGTGAAGCTTTTGTTGGATCTGCATATTTATATATGTATACAGTGTGTGTGTCCCTCAAGGCGAGCATCCCTTTGCTCCATTGAGCAAAGGACCATTCTTAAAATGAAGGCTTACATCAGATTCACTATGCCTACACCTTAGAGGACATTCAACCTTGTTTGTCTTCATACTGGGGTTCTGCATGATTGCACCAGAGACAATGTACAGGGATACAGAGGGAGATTAGTCTAAAGCTCTTTGGCTGAAGATGGAAAGACAAGAGCAAGCTGACAGGCATGTCGATGGAGAATAGCCCGAAATGGGATCCTCCGGATCTGCCTTTACGCTGAGCCAAAGCCTTGTGGCACCTCTAACTTCAATCTCTGCTCCATACAAAATTTTCTATCAGCATGGAGTGGGTATAGATCAGACTGTATGAATATTGCAGCTAATGTCAATTGTCAGGCCTGGGAGACTTGCAATATATGAAATCAAATTCTCCTCAAAACCAATCCAATCATACAGGTATCAAAGCTTTGCCTGCAACTCCATGCCAAAAAAGAATGAAAGGAAAAAAAAAATCAAGAAATAAACACCTTATACAATCTGAGGAACATTAACCAACTGTTCTCTAATGCCACAACCCTTAGGCAGGAGGCAATCACCTGTATGGCTTCTGAGGTAGAGAACAAAGCATAAAAACACTTAAAAGTAACTTGTTGGTCAAATATATTTGCACTGGCAATAGATGTGATAAACTCTTCCTGAAACCCTTGAAGCAAACGTGTAATGTAGAAGTGCTTGTTCTGTAAACACAGAGTTTGCTCACCAAACAAAACGGAAGCAAATCAGAGTGCTAGGTTCAGGTGGAAAAGAGAAATGTGAACTGAACTTGTCATCACCTCATGACACAAAACAAAATAGGTTTCAGGGGATCACTATGGTCATTACGATTCATCCTAAGGTGACCATGAATAACAGAATAACATGGCAATCTGTCCATGATTGTTGCTGTTAGATATGTCAAACATTCAGAACAACATTGCCATCCCTAAAGCCATTCTGCTAAAGTGGCTAAAATGTCCCACTGATGCTTCAACACTCATGATTCCTTGGCCTGCAGAACAAAAATTTACGTGTGAAGCATTTCCCAGTTTAACATTTATATAGTGTCACATGTTTTCACCTTAAAGTACAGCCCCGCTAGTAAACAACTAGGAATTACACGCCTCTCTCAAAGGACATACTCAGGGGTGTATTAGTGAAGGGAGATGGTCTCTCTTTCTTTTTATTGTTAGGATTTTCTCACCCAATCCGTAGTTTAAAATGGAAGCCTTTACTCACAAGCTTCACCTTTAGCTTGGCAGGTCCCAGCTAGCCTGTACACGTTTGATGTAAAAGTGCGAAGGCTATGAGCATGAACTTATTCAGAAGATGGTGAAGATGAACAAATGTCATGGGAAGAGGAGCTAAAGTCCAACAGCCAAGACAGTAGTCCCTAGAGGCTACACTGCTATTCTTACAGCCCTGTACTCTTGCTGCTGGGGATATAAATTAAAGCTACTGTGTCTATCTCTGAATACTAATTTGATCAATGACATTCAGAATGTTAAGCCGCAGGACTGGTTAAGTATGCTGCAAGAAGCATACTGCCTGCAGCTCTCCATCATCCAAGAACTGACATAGAGCAGTGAGGAAAGCAATATGTGGTCATTATGAGATAGACAATGTTTACATTTATGCGAATTGTGGATCCTACAGGGCATTCCCATGATTCAATTAGTTTGATTTGCACTCAGCCATACAAAAAATACAAATACTAGACTATTCACGCAGGAATAATACGAATATTATGTGTACAAATGCTGAGATCCCACTGTTGTACTTCATGCTTAGGGAAATAATATTGCAGTTTTGGTCCATAATAGAAAATGGCTGAAACGTTCCATGTATTTTTATCAACCAATATTCAGAAATGAATTGCTCACTAATACAGGACAGGTACAGAATAAATCCTCCATCTTCACATCGTTCCATGCTGAGTTAGTTCTTCAACTTGTAGAGAATCTAAGAGGAAATAGTAATTATCACCCAACTCCTCAGGCAAAGCGTGCTGCACCTATAGTATCTGTCTGTGCCTCTGCAGCATCCAAACAGCGCTCCCATTTCTGCTTCCTGTGTTCCCTCTTCACCCTAACATCTCATTCAATCACAGCTCCTCCACTTACATGTCCTCACAGCCACTCAAGACTGCGATCTGACATTGACCAGTGAATTCAATCATTTCGATGCAGTGAGAGACATGCTTGTGATGGAAAGGTGGAAGGACGGCTTGGGGCTTCTACATATGCACCGAGAGAGCGGGGAGCACAACGTGGATTTATTAAGTAAGACGCTGACTCCATTCCAATTCTTCACGAGGAACATAAACAGACTTACTGTTCCACGCCTCTGGAAAACTGTAAATATTCTGTACACAACAGAACATAAATATAGAGGTGGCATATATGCTGTGTCCATAAGTTCAGAAAATAAGCATGCACCTGTTGGCACGTGCATGCAAGTCACTGCATGCAATGCATACTAATATTTATATTCTGTTTGCATCTATATCCTCATACAGTGACAGGCAGCATGTCAAAAAACCACACGCCACTCTGGTTAAGTATTCCTGATAGGTAGCGTCTAGCCCTCAGGATTCAAATGCTCATTCACCTCACACACAACATGTATCTGGCAGCAGCATGGCAACAGAAGTAATGCCCATATGGACGAATGCCTGGAACTCTGCTGCAGCTCCTTCAAGCCTGTTTTTCAACCTCTGTGCACCCAGGGCCCAAAATCACTGTAAAGCATTTTGGATGTGCTGTGGGTTGTGAAAAAAAAAAAAAAAAAAAACCCTAAAAAAAAAAAAAAAAAAATGCTTGCAATACGAATGCTTTCAGTAAGAAGCGAGAGGACATTTCTTTGGAATGAACTTTCTTTGGAGTAAATGGGCTGCCATGTTCGAATTCCTCTTCCATTCTTCAATTAATCAATGAACCAGACTAAAGTCAACTATATTTATACTGGCAGCCACAAGTAACTCAGCCAATCTCCACATTCATTTAGTCTGAACTCTGAAATGAATTGATTCGTTTCTGGCTGAGAACGCTCTCCATCACCTGCTGTTTTATTCTTAGATTAAAGATTTTAGATTGATATGTTTTTGGCACTGAGGGCAACAAATGTCTAAAATGCATGCAGAGGATAACAAGTGGTTAGAAAGTAACCTAATATATCATCACAACAGTCAGCCTCACACAAGAACAACATAAACAATGTGCTGAAAATCTGGCTGGGCATAAGAGTTCCTCCTTCCTGAGAGCGAGACGTGAGAGATGTGTGTGAAGCTTCGTACAAACGTTCTCTGACAGCAGTGGATGTTCTCCACTGACATTTAATAACACACTTTTATGAAACTTTCGTATTAAATTGATGCTGTTTTTCTTGATGGTGTAAATCCAACACATTCTGACAGACTCACAGGCTGATCTAGATTCAACTTGAGGCAGTAGAGAAGATTGAGAAAATATTAGTATTGAATAACATCAGTCTTTTAGGCTTTACAAAGCAAAGCTTTACATTCTGCCATTCAGTCAGTCACACACACAGCAGCAAGCTACCATGCAAGGTGCTGGCCTGACAGTGGGAAGTAGTATGTAATGTATATATATATATTTTACTAAAACTGATAAAACATTCCTCTTACGTGATTTATAGTTTTTAGCCACGTCTCATGAGCTTCATCAGTGGATGAAGTTTGCTCTGTTGTCATGGAAATGAGTTGTTACAATCTCCTCCCCATATACACATACAATTACTGAATGTGTGTGGTATTAGAATTTTAATGGGCAATAAATGCACTGTTTTGACATCCCACTGTTTTAGCCATTTTTCTTCTTGATGCATATTTAACATAAAGTGCAAAAACTCATTTTCTACAGAGGTTTTGTGTGCTGCGTGATGACGTGCTAAATCCTGGAGGAGACAGAATTCCTATCCCAGAGTAGTAATAACTCTGAATCCAGCAAATCTGTATGTTTAAAAAGTTTGGGCCAGTTCGGAGGCATTTCTTACTCTGAGACAGCTGGAAAAATAGGAACCAAGAACACAAATTGCAGTGTACTGCTATTTCTTCACCAGGGCAGGACACAGCTAAAGTACCATGTCTCCCACAAATTCTGTTCATACTGTTAAGTGGTCGTTTACATTGGCTAATACTTTCTGAAGGAAATGTAATAACACCCGAATTACGTTCACTGGCAAGAGTCTGTTCCAATGCAGCAGGTAGTGTGACGTTCTTACACGGCAGTGAAAACTTATTCGGCCATTAAAATTGTTTGTGCATGTGTGTGATTCGTAGAAGGCAGCTGGAGACACCTTCATAAACTGTCTGAGAAGGAATTACTGTTGTGTTATATCAACTGAGCCTAGAATAGAAAAAAAAAAATCATTTATTTAAAATGTTCTGGATAATAACTTGAACAAACAAGAGGACCAGGCTTCAGTGTTGCACATTAACGTCATTCGCTGTTACTGCTTTCTCTAACACTTCTGTCCAAGAATAAACAACGTCATTACATAAACATGTAAGAGAGGGTGGCCCTGGAACGAGAGCAAGAAGACAGATATAGAGATATAGAATCAAATTCATTATGCCGAGTTGTTTTTATTCTTCACCAATAATCACACAGACGCCGTGTTCTAGGACAGCATGACGCGATTTTCTGCCGTGACAAAGGCTGTATGGCGTATCTGTATGCGTGTGTGTGCGTCCATCTGTATCTGTGTGTGTCTACATGTGTTGGTTTCAGGGTATGTGAGTTAGGGGGACAGCAGATGCAAAGCATGGGAACAGGATGGCATCTGAATCACATGAGAGGCAAAAAGCGTGACACATGCAGGTCATGAAACACCCACCAAGCCTCACACAAGTAGGCATGAGCGAGCGCGCACACTCACACTCACACACACACACACACACACACACACACACACACACACACACACACGTATGATTGATTTTTTTTTTTTTTTTTTATGTTAGACTTAAAAGTATTGTTTTGGACCTGAGTCTGTCCTACAGGGAAATATGTGCTCTGTGGCAAAAGGTTCAACTGGAGTGCAGACTGTGCTAGTGTGTGAAAGCACAATGTGTGAAACGAGGTGTGCAAAGACAAGTGGCAAGAAAAAGTAAGTGAATGCTTTGGAATTATCCGCATTATTGGATAAATTTGTCTTTAAATCTGGTCAGAGCTTTATCTAAGTTACAATTATGAACAAACTCATAGAAATCTCTGTGTTGTTACTGTCCATACTGAAAAAAATCATTCAGACATTCACAGTGTAGGCTGGAAAAAGTATGTGGAGTCAGGATTTAGCAAAGTCCAATCAATGAAACTAGATTGGAATTTTGTCATTCACAAAAAAACATCTGCTGACGTCAACCATGCCTCACCAAAAAAAAACATCAAAGAAGACATTTAGATATTGATCAGTCTACAGTCAGACAAACTGTCAATAAACCATTCAGTTCTGTGGCTGCACTCCACAGAAGTGGGTGCCCAGCTAAGATGACTATAAAGGCACAACACAGAATGATCGGTGAGGCTAAAGGCTGAAGGTTAACATCTCTGTTCACGAGTCGACACACATCACGGCGCATGGCTGCAAAGAGCATGGTGTCTGTGGCAGGACACCCCGGAGGAAGCTGCTGCTCCCCCACCCAAAAAAAGAGAAAAATAATCACTGAACAGCTGAAGTTTGCCAAAGAGAAACGTCAATGCTGCACAAAGCTACAGTGGAAAATGTTTCCCACCAGATATTCCAAGAATATGGCTGAGCTGAAGCAGCTCTGTGAGGAACAATGGTCCGAAGTTCCTCGTGAATGTTGGGGAGGTCTGATCTGCAGCTACAGAAAGCACATGTCTGAGGTTATTGCAGTCAGTTATTAGATCCAAAGGGATCACTTTTTCCACTATGCACTATGAATGTTCAATGGGTGTGTTCAATAAAAACACAAGCCTTTGTGTTATTAGCTTAAGAACATTGTTTTCCTTACTACTGTCATATTTTAACATTGAATACACTAAGTGCATCACTCCAGCCTTGTCCCTGAGATGAGCTGTGACAACGTCTACTGCAGTGCGTCTGACTGTTTCACTGTGTAGGCTTTATCAAATCTGCATATGCACGCCAGTGGAGACCATTAGCTCCTGGTTTTCCGTTTCAACTCTGTAACCTGTTGTTCATCTTACGAACAATTATTCTGTACATTACAGTCTGTCTGAGCAGGCAATGCATTCGTGAGTCACCTCAAGATTTCTACCTGCAATCACATTTGACTGATGAGTATCTCTCAGTCAAAGTGCCATTTTCAACAGCCTGATTCATCCAAGCGGATCCACAGCACACACGCAAAATGCCAAATGCTCAGAAGCATGGCTTATGGGTATAATCAGTTTGAAATGTAGAAAAAAATAAATAAATAAACATATATTAATAAACTGTGGGACTGTGTTAATATGTGTAAATGACTGTAACTGCAACATTGTACTGACAACTCAGAGTGGGGAATTACAGATGTCAAACTGCTAATCTTATCCACTCGTACGTCAGAACGCTGGCAAATATTTAAAAAGTAGATTATTCCATCAAACATTTTGGCGAACTTGCTGGGTTTTTGTAAATATTTACTGAAGAGGGACTTTCACCTCTGACAGCAGTTTCCTTTGTGCTTCGTGAATGACTAAAAGAGGTGTTTTCAATAAAGTTGTGAAGTAGGAGGAGTTTGAATCGTTGGCAATAGGCGATGCTCGACTCAATAAACAGAAGAGGGTGCACGCGCCTCAGACTCTCACTCCAGTGCATCGTGTGCAAAAGCATTTATTCTTTATATATCGCCCTTATTTTTTTTTGTACACCAAATAGCAATATGAAGCATCACTGAAAAGTCTGACAAACAGCAAAAAGCAGAGAAAGGTGTGTGTCTTTTATTTAAAAGTTAGATGCAATAACGTCACAGCCTTGACAAGTGTCTGACTAGCTCTTACTAATCTTTGGTAAAAGCTAGTCAGACTGTGAACTGTGGAACTGAACATGTGTACATGTGCAATCACTACACTTTGCACAATAAAAACCGGAAACTATGGAGCAAAAGAGCAGGAAATAACTATGACAGGTATTTCTGCTTTTGCTGACCATTATCCAGGTCTGAAAAAAGCCCCCATCACTTACTACTGTGTAACATTCCCTCCTGTCGTGTCTGCCTCCCTTCTTTCAACTGGCTCCTACTGTCGGTTCTTTCTCTCTCCATCTAAAGCCAAAAAGCAATCCCAAGGCCGGTCAGGACATTCTTCTTTGAAAATGGCATAAAGGGAGAACCAATCTACTCCCCTCCTCTTTCCATCTCCACTAAACCCCCCCTCACATATTTTCTTCTCAGAAACTGATATGGCTGAATAGGTGGATTTGTCCAATATAAAAGCCAAATGGAGCAGCAATCCTGCCACTTGGCACGGTCAGATCTCAGAGGCACGACTTCAGTGGCTGTGCGGGACTGCTGTGCGGAGTCTGAACTCGGCATTCAGCCAACACAGAGTTGCATAAGTTGGCACCTTTCAGCAACAGTACTGCGTCTCTCTCCGTCCACATATCCTGTATTAGTACAGCAGAGCATTTTTTTACAAATGGGTACACTGTAAAAACAAACACTTCTGTTTCTTATCAAAACTATCCCTGTATTTTTCGGTCTGAAAAGTCTGATTTAACATTTTACATAACCACAAACCAAACTGAAGCATTCATACATTTGGCTACACCACCATAACTTAGCCTTATACATATAATATGCAAGGAACAGTATGAAAAACTGAGTTTCATATTAAAATAAATTACTGTAAAAGCTTATAGGGCCAACAAGAGACTGTAAAATTGGAGAGACTGCCAATTCATATCAATAATTCACAGCGTTCATGCTGAGCGACTAAGCTCATTAAAAATATATTTCGGGAAGATTTGCAGCTTACAAAATGCGAAAGATGTTGAGCAAATGTTTTGACAGAAACGCCCCTCAGCTGTTTTCTGTCTATATGTTATTTCATTTGAATGTAAAACGCATCAGCAGAGCCTGGGATGTAACGGAAAAGCTGGTAAGACCGAAAAAAGAGAAAACTGAGATAAGAACAGATGGAGATAAGATTTATCTTTCCTAACGTTCTTTTTCTCAAAGAAGCGTAGACAATTTCTCATCATTTGGTATTAGTCTTATCAAACCACTTATCTGAGCCCGTAATTACCAACAAACTCAAAATCATCCCTGGGAATCACAATTAATTCTTCACCAGGACTAAAATCAATGTCCATTTCATGACTACATGACAGTTATTTATGGAGCGTCCTACATCACACAGGATGTAGAAGCTCTCCTCGGAAAATAAATGGTGTTACCACTGACCAATGATAAGAGACGTGTAAAGTCAAATTGGTAGTTTTTCCTCAATGGAACACATTTAAAGTATAATACAAATATGGATGCTACCCACACAGACATTCCACCTCCTCTGTAGACTATTAGACTGTACACTGTTTATCCAGAACACCTAATTAAGAAGCTCACTGGCCCATGGCTTTAATATGAACTGGATTTGGTTACAATAATGACTTTGTTAATGTTTTGACAGTGTTGGCTGGCTCCTCTCTGCTACCTCCTCTCTACACTTGGAGCAATAATTCTGTTTGAACCATCTGTGACAGTACATATTCACATATTCGCGGCTCTTGTCTCAATCTTGTTTCTCAGTGAACCAGGCAGATATTTTCACCAAAAAACTGCAACATACTAAAAAATATCTAAATACACGACTAGCTAAATACCAAACAGCAGACAGACAAAGTAAGCAACTAACTATTAAATATAGGGGAGTATTTAGGAGCTAAAAAAACTAGATATTTCCCTCTGTACCATTTTATGATAATAATATTTGATATGTTGTGTTTACAGCTTGTTGTGATTCAGCCAAGTGCTAGAAAAATCAGTTAATAAGATTTTATAGAAGTTTGTTGTTAAACATCAAATTAACGCTGTATATTCTGCATTTCCGCACCAAACACAATCATCTTCTGAGTAGTACTAATAGTTCAACAACAGTTTTGCAGCTCTGCTAAAGGAGATATAGTACAAGCCAACTTTCATAGGTTTACAAAGATGAAAAAGTAATTTCACTATTTTAATAGGCATCACTCTGAGACTTCACACTTCTGTGCCAGTTTAGATTCGCTACTGAATTCCTACTCTGAGACATCTGATGAATATCGACAGTGTAGAGCTTCCCCTGCAGGAAATCAAAAAATGTAATTGTGAGCGTCAGATAGCGGGGTTTAGTGGATGTATTTTCTGTTGCAGCATAATACCTCTTTAGACATGATAAGGCCAAGCTCTCCTTTAGGGGAAAACATCTCAAACTTTTATGAATAAATGTGGCATCTGGAAGTGTCAGGCTTTGTCTGGCTCTGGAAGAAACTCTGCCACAGTGAAATGTTCAAAAGCTCATCACATTGCGGCACCCTCCTACCTGTGCTATAGGTGTGTGTGTGTGTGTGGGATTCAATTAAAAAACAATCTAACTCACCCCAGCTGCAAAGCCTAAGCTTCCATCCAAGATGCGCTTCTGAAAAGGGCAGGCAAGAAGACAGATTGTGTGCAAGTCAGTCAAATCAATATCCTTAAAGCCTGACAGTGTAACATCTAAGCCTTCAGTAAACCACATACTGTTGACTTAACTGGCAAAAATGCAACATGTCCTGAGAGTCAGAGGTTCAAAGATAACAAAATAGCCCAATCTGAGAAAAACCATTCTGTCAATAGAGGAGTTTAATGTGATGTACTGTACTGTAATACATTCTCTAGCAGTCATATGGAAAGTCCAGAGCTCATAGCAGCAGAAGCTGGATGTCTTAGAGCATTTGAAAACAATTTCTGGTTTTTACCCTTTGGTTTTTATCTGATTCAAACAAATGAGAACTTTGGAGGTACTCAAAGTCAGGTTCTGTTACCTCTGGACAGAGCCAGGCTAGCTGTTTCCCCTTGTTGCCAGTCTTTATACTAAGCTAAGCTAACTGGCTGCTGGCTCCAGCGGTGTATTTGCTGCATAGACATTGGAATGGTATCAAATTTCTCACCTGACTCTCTGCAATAAAAAAAAAAGGTATATCCTGCAAAGTGTCAAACTTTTCCTTTAAAACACCTTATAAAGTGTTTCCTCAAGCTCAGAGTGATGGTCGGTACCTGTCGACTGGAGAAGACGAACACAAGGGCGGATCCGGCTGCAGTCAGACCCCAGGTGAACAGGGTCCCCAGCAGGGCCTGGGTCATAGGGCTGTAGCCTTCAAGCATGGCACCAGAGCTGGGAACATATACACTACAGGTTATCACAGAGCGTTCACATTGTACTGGATTAGACGTTGCGGGTGTTATCTTGTTCTTATCTTTCTGGAGAAACTTTGAGAGCAAAAAAAAAATCTAATTAAATTCTTCCAGCAGCTGACCTGCTTTTAATCACTCCTAGGAGCCTAAAGTAAATATTGTCCCCATGTGAAAGCAACATAACCACAACACTTTTAGGAAGCTTATGTCTTTGATGCCCAAGTATAGATAAGAATGACAAGTGAACAAACAACAGATGAGAAAAACAGAGTAAATATACTTCAGCTGACTCATCTTAAACCAGTGACTGTGCCTTTAAGCCCTCACATTACTAGTCCAACACACGCCCGCTGTGTTTGTGTCAGCACACAACAGAGAAAATGACCGTCAAATCCTGTTTGCTCAGGATTTTAGTATCCTGGAATTTTTTTTTTTGGTTGTTTTGCATCTGTGTAGACAGACCTATTGGGTTTGGCCCATTAATTATCAGTCAGCTGATAATACAGCCAAAAAATATGTTTATAGTTCATGTTTCTCATGTACAAAGCACAGGACAGAAATGTATAGTATGTGCTGTGAATACTAGGATTTGTCCCTTTACCAGAACAAGTAAGGCTACATACGGGGGAAAAAAAATTAAATTAAAAAATACTGAATAAGCAATGGTCATTTTTAGTGCTTATCAACTTTTCATTCACTAAGGAGAAGAAGTTATTTTTTTCATCAATGAAAAGTTTCATGGTTTCACTTTAAAGTAGCTATATTGGACAATCCTTCACATCCCTGTGCAATGCACAAATATATGTGTTGTGACTAGGAGAATTATTTACCAATGTACGCTGTGGGAACTGCTTTCATGTAACCACCAAATGACATTTTCATGAGCACATAAATTAAAAAAACATTCAATGGGAATATTTACAACGCAGCAGCAGTGAAAGCCTTTAGAATGTACTGACAACTAACAACTTCTATGGTAAACATGACTCACTAATACTGATATCCAGTACCTAATAAATGTGGAAGCAATAATAAATGTGAAGTTAATTGCATATTTTCGAGTCCCCATAAATAACTTTAATATGAGAGTGTAGATTTAGCACTGGTGCTGCATTAATGCTAAGCTTTAACTGATAACTGACATTTTTTTTTTTTTAAGTTAAAGTGTAGCTATGTTTTTTTTTGAAGTCATAAACTGTCAGAGTCAGAGTTTCATGTGGCTTCATTAACATTGCAGTGTGTAGTATAACTAGTACGAGAGTTACAAACACAGACACAGCACATCATGTATGCAGGTAACTAACGTGACTAACTTCTAAATGAGAGTCAACCGGCTAAATTTAAATGCCTGCTCGCATTGTGTTATAAAATAACCGTGTTATATTTCGCTAAAACGCTGTTTGTGACATTATCAAACAACATACATTAATTCGGCTTAGTTTAATTTCACCCTAAACTTGTGTTAACGGTAATTTGTGGAATTAATTGCAGGGTTACTCACTTGTTTCCACTGGCACCTCGACTCCTTCGTATTTACTTCCTACTTCCCGGTACACGTGTCTATGACAGTTAAAGCCCCGCCTCCCCTCGCAGCCAATTGGCCAATCACTTTGACAGCAGCAATAGAGGGGGCTCATTCATTCACAAAAAATAAATTAGATATGAAAAACCCACACATATACTCTCTCTCTCTCTCTCTCTCTCTCTCACACACACACACATAGACATATTAGTCAAATTCTCTTGAATTTCCCCCCCAGGGGACAAATAAAGTTCTTGATTGATTGATTGATTGAATCAATTTTATATATATATATATATATATATATATATATATATATATATATATATATATATATATATATATATATATATATATATATACTTCTATATATATATATAGAAGGCAGATAAAAACAAATGAATAATTTCATGTTAGTGTCTTGAGCACTTAGTTTCACTGTTACTCTCATTACTTTAGCCCATATGATGTAATTTGTTGCACTGTTAAGAGTGAGGCAACCAAAAAGTATATAAATATACACTTACCTCCACCTCGACCAGCTGCAACAGTAAAGTACTACTTACAAATGAATATGTCAGTATTAATAATTCCTTAATATAAAATACAATCATGTAACACTCACAGTGACCATTTGTTCTACATTTAATACTTTTGCTACTTAATGTAAATTTTTTTTATTTAAAAACTAATATTTTTGGTGCTGGAGTATTTTTACTCTGACTGTTTGGGTAAAGGATCTGAATGTTTCTCCAGCACTGGTTTTAGTGTGCACGTGTGTGTGTGCACGTGTGTCTGTGCACTCACACACTGTTAAACACACGTGCAGTGTTTTAACAGAGAACAGATTCTGAGGATGCTGCTGGGGAATTTTTTTTTTTTTCTTCCCAGTGGAAGTTTCCTGGATTGCTGCTCTCATTCACCTCCGTGTGGTAATTCTTAGGCATGTTGACCTTTGACCTGTACCTTGATCATCAGGCATGTTTCCTATGTTCCCAGTGCTTTCTGTTTCCTAAACGTTGGAATTTTTTGAAAGCACCATTAAATTGATTTTGTAATGCATCTGATAGTGATTTAAATTCGTAAGGGTTCAATCATCAACAGTCACCGTCCAAACCATGATCACACTTTTTTGCAACTATTTTGTGTACCATACCATGCCAGCCACTCTGACAATGAGATGATACTGTCTGGGAGGCAAAATAACAGTCAGCCTGGGAGTTCAAGTATTTTAACCATTAAGAGTTTTGTTTCCACATAATCGTGACTAATCGTGTTTTTCCAGCAATTCTCTTTTTCAAAATCGAACCAGAGGGTTTCTCAGTAAAACCACAGTCTTCAGCTTCTGGTCACTGAACTGGTCCACTGGACCTGCTGGGAGCTGAAGGAAAAAACTCAGGAACTCTACAGTGTTGGACATCATCTGCCCGCGATGTCCAGTCCTTTAAAGGAATATTTCTGTCATCTATTTACACTGTGACCTATACAGTACTATAGGTGCAAAATGCTTAAACTGCATTTCTGACTGCAGATGTTGACGAGGAGAAAGCTTTAAATGCAATATTTGCAGTTTCTCATTAAGCCTGGTGGCCACAATGAACCATTTGTCCTTAAATCCACAGCTATTGATCTTTATTGACTGATCACTAACTGGAACACAGATTCTAACAATATGAATGTAGCTTAGCCCAGTCAGGTTTGATCCACTAGGTGCTTTTAGAGAATAGAAAAGCAGAGTTACATTCATAACTTATAGATTTATAGAATTAAATGCAAACATAATATCCAGGCACCAAAGCTATTATTAGCATTTGATCCAAATTAAGTACCAACACTGAAAGGAGCAACAAGCAAAAGAGAAGAATTTATAGGAGCAGTTTATAGAAGTACATTAGTGCCCTAATTTCATCGCACATGACTGTGTAATGACAATAAAGCCTATTCTGTTCTATTCCATCTATTTCAAGGTGAGTTCTTGACTTTTGTAAAATCATATTTATGACACAAAATGCAGCGTCTCTTAGATCTCAATTGCATTCTTGTGTATTAAAAGATAAAGAGGCCTTCCTTCCTCATTTCCAATGGACTTCTGTCTTTACAGGATAATTGAACATCTGTGCAAAATGGCGGCTCAAGAAAGAAACCCTTGCTCTTTGATTCTCAGGAATTGACATCAAATAGTGATGTTTACCTCTGATGTGATAGATCCCTGCTGTTTTATGCTAATACAACTTCAAAACACCTGTGTTGGAAATATCCCAAAGAGACATCATGCTGTATTTTTTATTGGCATGGTTTTACATGACAATAACAGGAATACACCACCAAAGAAAAATGAACCAACAGTGGCACAGCGCCTCTTGCATTTTGTTTGGTGTCAGTGAGTCCAAGTGCCTCATTTTAAGGTAAGTGCTAAAATCAACAAACATTAGTGAGTCCAAAACTTAATATGCCACCTCAGACACAATTAATCCATCCACTGATGCTTTTAGATGATATTACAGCAGATTTATCCATCACATTAATGAAAAACAGATGCTACAATGCAGTTGAGATTGTTGTTTTTTACCAACATTCCCTCAAATACCTAACATTTCTGTGTTGCATTTGCAGGAAGAGAGACTTGTATTGCCCATAAGTGACTCTGGGTTTATAGTGAGTGTTGATGGGAAACAAAAGATTGATGAAAAGAAGATGAAAATAAGCTGACTCTCAGAAACAATAAACAAGATAATAAGCTGTGTGGACATTCCAGATTTCGTCAGTGGCGTCTTCTTGCTTCCAAGTATGCTGAAGGCATCCGGTGCAGCATGCCATTCCATATGTGACATCTTTTTTTACTGAAAGTGCCCTGTTATGTAACAGTTTTGTCAAAGCTACAATAACACTGTGTGATTCACGTTTGCGGGAATAATTATACTACTCCACGCAGGCTGCAGATGGTCTCTGCGTTTCATCTGGGCCTTTTTTTAGCAAGGCTAGCAGCATGGCTCTGTGGACGGCAGTGTCGGCCTGTCGGTCCACTGCTTTGGTTCAAACTGAAATATCTCAAAAGCTATTGGACAAATTGCCATGAAATTTTGTATAGATATTCATGATCCCCAAAGGATAAGCCCTACAGACATTGAGTATCACCTGAAATATTTTGACCACCACTGGATGGATTGCTGCTAGATTTTTTCTACAGTTACTCAAGATCCCAAGAGGATGAATCCTAAGTACTTTGGTCATCCTCTGAATTTTCCTCTTGCCCAAAGTTGTTCAACTGTCCGACGAGCACATCTGTCGGAGCACACTGTCCCCTTTAGAGTTGTTTGGTTTACATTCATGTTTTGAGTTTCGGGCAGTAATCTCAGTAAACTCAGACTTATCTGAGTTATATATATATATAGTTTCTCTTTTTAGTATGGACACAAGTGAGTACAAAGGATTTCAGAGTTCAAAGCCACAGCTGTCTCACAAAAAACCTTTTCTTGGGACCCCACAGTGATGATGTACGGAAGATGGTGAATAGAAAGGAAAGTCCTTGGAGCAAAGCAAGACCTGAGAACAGAGGATTTCTTAAAAGCGTCCTTTCTGATAAATAGTAAAGTAGCCCTCAGCCTTGAGTTTGCTGATGTGAAAGATGACATCCATTTGATTTCACATGGCTATTCTTTTGCTGTAGACAGTTCTGTAGCATGTGGATATGGATGCCAGAATGTCTGTCTGAACACCGCAGTGAAATACTGGCCATGAAATACACAGCTGTCAAACATCTCTAAATTTAGCACCACAAAACAAAGTGTTTCCAGTGATGTTTTTATGGGTGGTGGGGGGGCTGGGGTTGGGGTGGAGAGGTGGGCTTCGTCTTATGAAGTGCCAGTCTCTGGGGGGAAGTTAAGCCACAAGTTAATCAGGACTTTAGGCCTACAAAGGCATTTTTTCCACTTCATTAGAACCAGTTAAAAGCCAGGGTGACGGTACATCTGTGGCATCTGATGAATGTGCTCTCAGATAAGGTGTTAAGTGGCTTTGAAACTAGATGAAATTACTGGTTAGATGTCGAAGTGATGCGAAGAATTCACCAGTTCTGATTAAGCGCTGCTTGCTGTGTTGAAACACTGGAGGTTTTTCTGGGGGACGTTCCAGGGGTATTCCAGCTATGCGTGTCAGAGTGGCAACAGGACGGGGGTCATCACTTATCCAGGGTCTTTAATCTTCGCCAGCCCCCCCCCCCACTACTATTCTTTTCCATCCATTTTTCCACCCTTCCTTTTCTCTTTTTCACCTTTCCCTTTTTCCTCTTTCACCTCCTCCTTCTGTGACAGATTGAGTAAGAGAGTAAGAAAAACAAGGTGGAAGGGTTGGAGGAGGATGGATGGATTCGAAGAAGCAAAAACAGCATCCCATGTCAAATGTCAAAAAACAAAAGCCCTGAGAAAACAGAAAGGGGACTTTTCTTTCCTGTCGGCAGATTTACTCCGTCTGGGCTGTAAAGGTGGGTGGCCTGAGCGACAAGATAGTGTTATTATCTGTGTGTGTGTTTAAGTTTAGTTGTATGACCCCCCACTGAACTGTGAAGGAGCACAGGAGGCAGATCAGGAGGGGAGCCCAGGGGTGGAGTGTGGTGAGACAAAATGGATTTTGGGGGGGGGGGGGGGGGTAAACAGAAGAAGAAGAAAGAGTGGAGAGAAAAAGTTATGAAAACAAAAGTATTGTAGCAGATGGGGCTGGGGTTTACCTTGGAAACAGCGTTACAGCAGAGGAACTGGGGGAGAACTCAGGAGGGGCGTGAGCCAAGCTGGAGTTTATCACAATCTCTGGAGACTGATGAACAAGGAGGGGGGGTCCCACACACACACACACACACACACACACACACGTATACATAGGAGTAGACACACTCTTCACACACTGTGAGGGGAAGAGATATAAAAGGGCTCCCAGGGAGAAAGAGTGCTCAGGCAAGCGTCTAAACGGCCATCCTGCTCATTTCCACACTGCTGTGCGTCAGTAAGTGTGTTTACACGAGCGTGTGTGTGTGCGTGAGGAAGTGCACGAGTATCAGAGAGAAGCGTGCAGTCTCCACCACAAAGGATTAAACTTTGACTTTTTTTTTTTTTTCCCAGAAGATAAAAGGAGGTAACGATTGACTGGATGGGGGGAGAGTTGAAGAGCTGCTGAAGCCTGGCTGTTCTTGAACCTGAAAACGGTGTTTGATTTTGAGGTTTTTCTTTGGTTGAGTTGTTTACTCCCCTTCCAAATACTTTTCACTTCCACAACGGGGAGTCAAGAGGTGACTCTGGAACTGCTTGCAGAGGAATTTAAACAGAAGAAGAGATTTTATCCCTCCGGGCTGCAACTGTTCTGAGTGTAATTTTGTGTCCTTGTTCTCTTTTCGATCAGTCATTTGATGTGCTGAGGCAGAATGGACGCCTCATTTTTATCAGATATAGACTACAATCAGACTTATGTGGATGAGCATTTTTACTTTGAGGACAGTATTGATGGTTTTGGCATCACCATGGCCATTCTCTACTTGGTGGTTTGCATCCTGGGACTGGCTGGGAACTCCCTCGTCATCGTCACCATTTTGAAATTAGACAAAATGTCATCTTCCACAACAGTGTACATTTTCAACCTGGCCCTGGCCGACGGACTCTTCATGATTGGTCTGCCTTTCATAGCGAGCCAGAACTTCCAGAACCACTGGATGTTTGGCGACATGGCGTGCAAAGTGGTAATGGTGCTGGACGGCATCAACCAGTTCACCAGCGTCTTCTGCCTGACGGTGATGAGCATCGACCGCTACATGGCACTGGCCAACCCGCTTCGGTTTGCACGTTGGAGAACACCGCGCTGCGCCAAGATCGTCTCGGCATTCCTGTGGCTGTTCTCGCTCCTCACCATTCTCCCCATGGCGCTTCACTTCTCAGCCGATCGAGGCCTGTGTATACCAGATCTTGACTCGGACGCCTGGTGGCTCGGCGTCCTTTCTTACACCTTCATCATGGGGTTCGCTTTGCCATTTATGGTGATGATGGTATCTTACGTGGCGCTGCTGCTCACCCTGAGGTCCCAGCGACTCCGCACCTCAACGCCGAACCAAGAGAGCCATCGGCTGGAGCGTCAGGTCACTAAAATGGTGGTGGCAGTGGTGGTTGTGTTTGGCATATGCTGGCTGCCGTTTTACACCTTCAACTTCTGCTCCTTGCATCAGAGTGGCCTGGTCCTGACTTTCACCAGAGCTTTTGAGTTTGTGGTCCTGTTGTCGTACTCGTGGAGTTGCGCTAACCCCATCCTCTACGCCTGCCTCTCCGACACTTTCAGGAGGCACTTCCGCACCCTCCTCTGTCCCGCCGACAAGTCACCTCCCAGCATGCCGTGCAACACTGAACGGTATGACCTAAATGACACAGGTGTGCGGGATGTCACCATTCTGGCATAGAGAGAAGACTAAAAAACTGGATCACCACTTATTTCCATTTCCTGTCATGATGCGCTGCACGATACTTCTCACTTATTTACTCATTTGATTGTGACTCATCCTAATCTGTGTTTTTACTTTCTCCACTTAACTCACAAACTGCTTGAGATACATTATTTGCTTGCAAGAATGAAGCTGTACATATTTTCTTTGAGTTTGTTGTAGATAATTGGGCTTGCTTCCTTCCTGACTGTATCTTGATTTGTACCCATATAAGGGTGTCCTGCCCTTTTTTTTTGCCTTAGGAAAAGTTTCTTAGAGAACAAGAATAAAGGCCAAAAAAGGGAGAAAAAAATGCACATCAAATAGCATAATTCAAACTGACTTTGATGAGTTCCATAACGCTCTTTTGCTGACAAATCCAATGTCTTGATAGAGCCCAGGCTCACTCCCTGCTCTGTCTGACTCAGACCTATTGTATAATTTGTCTTCTAATAACTCAGACCACTGAGGTGACCTGCTCTGCTGCATCTCCTTTTCACCAGAACTAATGAAATGAGGCACAAGAGGCTTGAAGTGTGGACAGGTGGAGTGTAAACAGAATAACACGGGTCACATGCCTTTGGCCGAACACCGGCACACAATGACACACACGGACAAGCGCCTTGACTCTCACAGCTGGATTATGTTCTAGTGGCTTTGAGTGTAGGAGAGCATTTTGTGTGTGTGTGTGTGTGTGTGTGTGTGTGTGTGTGTGTGTGTGTGTGTGTGTGAGCCTGGGTGGCCATGTGCATGCACCTGTACGCATCCTTGTAGGGAGCCTTGTGTGCCTCGGGCTTACTGTGGTATTCTGTTTGATGTTGACTTACTTGAGAGAATTTCCAAAAGACACTTTTAAAGAAATATTCCTGTAAGAGAAAAGAAAAATACCAACAGTTGTCTTGTGTTACAGATTGTGTGACTGCTGTGAAAGAGATATTGGCACGTCAGCTTAAAAATGTTGTCCAGCTAGCCAAAAAACTTTTCATATTCCAGATGTCAGCAGATGAGAAATTTTAAACAGAAATTTTCTTGAGTTAACCTTGATGAAAATGGGGGGTTTGAATAACAGAGGGCAAAAAGACATTTAAAAAAATCCCATTTAAACACATTCATCAGCGATAGAAGGATCCAATCACAGCATTTCACCAATCAACAAATGTGAAAAGAAATACATTTTTGCACACATGTAAACAAACAGGAGAGAGGCAAAGGCGGACTGTCAGAACAGATGTTGGCTGTCAGTGATGTAAATATGTATAAGTGTGAATATGATCTATGTGACAATCTGTATTTTGTAGAGACAAAGATTAATCTGATGTTAGAATGTGTACGTGCCTCATTTTAATACTGGGTGTCAATGTGATCTAGTTATAGGACATCTAAACACAAAGACATATGTTTTAGAAAGCAAATTATGTTACTGAGGCTGTGAATCAAGACATGTTGCTTTGGCAAGGACTTCACACATCACTTCATATTGATCCTTACTGCAGCTACACTGCTCCAGATCCTGTCAGTGCATTTCTTACATGTCATTGTTATATGTTGTGTAAATAAATTCTTCCTCTTGCATTTTACGCCTAGTTCTCTTTTCTGCCTTATTTTACTGAATGAATCACAGCTACATCTGTTTTATCTTATCATTCTAATTTCTTTTAACTGTCAATTTGTGGATAAGATTCAAAACAATGTTTGGATGTTACCACCAAGAGGTTTACCAGCAATTTTACATCTAATTACTGACAACTCCATTGCTCTTGTAGTGGTGGAAAATAAGTAAGTACATTTATTCGGGTGCTGTACTTTATACTTGTTCTCTACTGAATTTCAGTGAGAGATGTTGTATCTTTTGCTCAACTACCTTTATCTGACATCTATTCATTACTATATATGTTAAGATTTTCCATTCAAAGCAATAAGGATTATCTTATGAAACTACTTCCTTCATGAATGCATCAATAATAATCATTCGATATTACTTCATATAAAACTTATATAATACAAAACAGTTACTTTTACTTTTGATGCTTTACATACATTTTGTTGTTATTACCTTTTTGATTTTACTTAAGTAGAAAATACAATATGTTTACAAAAGCTGGTGTATTTTAATTATTTAAGATGAATCCCGAACTTTCCAACATTTTTCAAACACAATGATCATGATCTCTCACGTGTATCCTGTGTACCATCGGAGGGGCCCAACCCGCAGGTTGGTAACCCTGGTCTGAACTATCTAACTGTAAGATAGTTCTACCTCGACCATCTGCAATAGTAAATACATTTTTAAATACATTTCCATGATAATACTTCTGTACTTTTACTTAAGGAAGGTTTTGAATGCAGGCATTTTATTCAAATGGAGATAGTTTACATTGTTGTTCTGGAACTTGTACTTATGTAAAGTCTCTTCCACTTCTTCTCCCACTGACATATAGAGCTAGCCAGGAACCACAACAAGGTCCTGTTTAAAAAAAAAAAGATAGTGAAATTGAATTTTTGGATTGCCTGCACACCACGGTCTTCTTTTGCAAGATGAACAAGCAAACCGAGTGTCTTCTTGACCATCTGCTCTGAGACTTTCCCCGGAGGTCATTCTGTGAATTGGAAAGACTCTGTAAATGTCAAGCCTGCTAGCTGAGACCCACACGTGTCTGCCGGCTTGTTTTTAAAAGAGCTAATAAACCCTTACCACATCTCTTGAAAGTTTTAAAGATGCTCAAGTGCCAAAGGCAAAGAAGAAATTTGATGGACAGAAACGTGCAAATGGTCAGAAAGCACAAGACACTTACTAAATGATTTCACAGCAAAGGGATGCTCAATAAATGATCATTTTCATTCTTTAAGTAACAATTTCAGCGCGGAACCTTGAATTTCTGTAAACATTAAAATAATGTACTCAGGCTAATTTGCCTGAGGAATGTCAACTCTGAGTTTGAATGTGTCTGATAAGTTGTGTATCTTCATTGTTAGATACCACATAAACTCTAAAACACCTGAAAAGGAAATCACAAGAATATGACCTGATGTGATGGATGGAAGTTAGAAATTAGAAAAAAGCGTTTTCTAATCTGCAGTTGCTGCCGAATGTGACGCTGTAGTGTTTAAAAAAACGAGAGTAACAAGGTGTCCAGGTTTACCTGAGAGGGTCACCGAGTGCTTGGTCATGCTAGCAGTCTCTGAACATTGTGGTGGGGGTGGGATGAGGTGGTGGAGTTCAGGAGAGGGAGAGTTTGGGCCATGTGTACTATCCTGTGTCATAACCCTGCTGACTCCACCGCAGCTGAAGTTTGAACCCAAAGCAGAGGTGCCTCCTTCCAATGCAGTTCCTTTAATGGCCACTAGATGCTGTCTCTGTGTCGAATTTAGAATTAGAAAGAATTAGTGCTTGACAATCATACAATCACATGATCATAAATAAAATAAAGGGTCACATAGAAATAACAAAGAGTCATGTACTGTATTATGCAAGGGGAGTCCATACTTCTTAAACGCAAGATTTCCTTTTCTGCTTAGCTCACATCCTTTTCCATAAAAGGGCTATTTCTGTAAATATCTCTAACATACCTCAAGTTACAGAGACAGTGATGATGATGATGTGGCTGCAGATGATAATGCTTCTATATTAGGATTTTATTGTCTTCATGGCTGAGAAGGCTGATTTATAGAGCCAAAAATTGGGTTCAGTTGCATTGCCCATTTTCTCATGCTGGGGTACTTTCTGTGGCCCAGCAGAGTGTAGAACTTCTCATCTGCAGCCCTGGCTCTGAGATGAATGTCACACTGCAGGTTTATAATCTCATTTTCCAAAACTTACATGTCCATTTGTAGGACTGTGGCCATTTGACAAGCAGTACTGCAAATGGGAAACTCCATGTCTGCAACCGCAGGGTCCGACGTGGCAAAATCTGTGAATTTGTCTGTCTGTCAGATATTCTCATTTTGCCCAATTCAGCAGACAGGCTCCTACCCTGTCACCCACGTTCTAAAAGCATGAAATGTGAGGATGTCATGGTAGGAATACATGCAAGAAAACTATGTTACAACAAGATTTGAATACATCCCTGAAAATGAAAAAGAAGTGCCTTGAGAATGTGCCCTACATTTCCCCTTTTCATTTATTATGTCATTCAAAGCGATTAATCATGACAGTCCCAAGCCATAAACTGCGTTTCTGAGCTGAATGTACTGTCTCTGAATCTCAGTTAGCTTCAGATACAGATACATTGTACACAACTGCTATTTCAACATAAAGTGATTATTTGCATTTAAGATTTATGATGGATCATGTAGATGCAGAGTTTACCTTCACCAAGAAAACCAAGAGTTCTTAAAGTGTGATGATAAAGTAAAAAAAAAAAAAAAAAACTCATCAGCGAAACTGAAACTTGGTGAAACCAGTTGGTGAAACCAGTTGCAGCTATCGGCTCACAGCAGTGAAACCAGTGAATAAAACAACAAACCTCCACTTCCTTTGCTGCATTTTCATTCCCTCCCTCCCCCTCTCCTCACCCTTTTCCTTGCTTCCTGTCTGCCACAAAACTAGGTCGCAACCAAAAACCGCAACGCTGCCCTGCTTAAATGATTCGACAAAGCATGAGGTGAGTTGCTCAATTAATCTCTATTCAATCAAATGTGCTGAATGAATACAAGATTTACAATGTATTGTAACACCACAATCCAAAAGGTCAGACTCATTAAAAGGTCTCAAGTGTGTGTGTGTTTGTGTGTGTACTGTATGTGTGTGTTGGTCGTAATTAAAGCACTTGCAGACAGCAGTTATTTTCATTGGTCCTCTTTACTCTGACTGATCCAACCTTCACCCTCTATGTGTAATTAAGACCAGATGCAAACTGCCTGAGAGGTTTCTCAATAAAGAATATTGATGGGACCCCTGAGAGAAAGTGAGTGTGTGTGTATTTACGTGTGTGTGCATTTACGTGTGTGAATGTGTGTATGTCCATGACATGATTAGAGGAATCGATCAATAAAGGTCAAATAGGCAATTTACATAGTCCACTTGCTGTCAGGCATTTCTTCACTTCTCTCGGATGCCTCCTCCTTCTCCATTCCTGTCATTCCCTCACCTCATTTCCCAACAATGGATTTATCTTTTTAAATCTCTACTTCCTATTTCATTCTGATTACGCAACAGAACTGACAATTGGCCAAAAATTTACATGTTTATGACAAAAACAAGACACTGCTGAGCCGGGGGTTGCGGTATTGCAGGGGACACACTGGAAACAGAAACAGCCAGGAATTATTATCACTCTGCTGCGTTCTTGGAAAGCACATATCTGAAATATAACACTTTTAAAGAATTTCAGATTACTGTGATATCTGCCTAATGGAGGGGAGTCAAATTCGATTCATGTTTGACTTCCCAAGAAGTGTTATTGTGGAAAATAAGAGTTTGTGCTTTTCTAATATTGTGCATTACAAGAAAAATTCTTATAATTAGCATGATGAGACATCCCGCAGTCCCAACTTACAATGCATGGACCTGGTTATGATCTATTAATGTGGATCATTCACTAGTTCAGACTTTTGTCTGAACAAAAGTGGTAGACAGACCAGAGTCCTGCACAGATCCAAATCCAGAACTGGAACTGAACCATCCTGTTGCCCATAAAGTAAATTAGACACAAAGGCTTCACAGTCGCTCAATTTAAAACTCATGCAGATAGTATTTAAGCAGGGTGATGGCTGGTTGCTGCTCTGAGGTTATCTGCTATTTTGTATAATGTACTGTCCTCGATTAGCTGTGCAGAGCACCGACTCAGTCAGGTCCCACATGTTGTTGATGTAATGCAAAGTGACACACAGATAACCGATTCTTCAGTAATCACTGGTGCATATATGCTTTCAGTCAGCTGCATTCTCAGGTCTGGAATGATGATGAATTGAGGGGTGAAAGGTTGTGTTGCAGGCATTCACGATAAAAAATAAGTTTTAAAAAATCATGGCTAATTAGGCGTGATAAAAATACACTGGTTTAGAGCAACTGAACCGTTATTTTCACATCTATAATTTGTTAAGAGTTCCCCCAAAGAGTTATTTACCTTCTAAACTTCTCAGATGGTTCCATTGAAATCATTTTTCAAAGCCTTAAGGGGTAAAATTATCCAATATTTTTCAATATTTCACAAAAAATGCAAAGATTAGAGGGGAAAATAAATGTGGTGGAACTTAGCTTTTTTTTATTTTTTTTATTTCCTACCCCATTATTCATCTCAGAGCCTCTCAGATTTATCTTGTGATGCTTCGGAAAGGCCTGCCCAGGCTGCGAATCACAGGACTAATCTACATAAGTCATATATTTTAATCCGTCAGTTATAAGAGAATTTTCTACAGAACAAGCACTAACACTACTTTGGTACTTTAAGTACATTTTGCTTATTATACTAGTAAACAGGATTCTGAATGCAGGACTTCAGAGTTGTTTTAGATTGTTGTAAGGATCTGAGGACATCTTCCACCACTGGCATGTGCTATAATATGTGAAGATAAAGCCTTTGCCTTTTGTGTTCAAAAGGCAAAGGCAAAAAAAAAAGCAAAAGTCATGCATATACAGTACATGCAATCATTTTTGCACATCAATAATGTATAGATGAGACAGTAAATGACCTTGTGCTTCACATGGACTGAACATGATCATGAAAGAGTGGACAGGATGGACGCTCATATAAAGAGAAAGGATCAGAGAGGATATTGCAGTAATGGTGGGTCAATCTCAGGGATGAAGCACACAGTTTGTATTTGAAGTTAGTGGTTTGATTACCCACATGCCTTGTCAAAGCCACGTTTGGGCCTCAGCTTGAATTTCTTAATGAATAGTAATGATATTTTTCATGAATAAGACCAATGTCACGTTCATCTGTAGAAACAGATTACCATTACAAAGCAATCTTAGATCACTAATATCCATTCCTGAGGTGACATTCAAACCAGTCCTCATCTGTACATTAATAAAGTCCCGATGTAACACGGCTGCAAACTTAACAGACAGATTCAGTCTGGAGGGTCAGGCAGGTTTTGGCGTTTGGTTTTGTTTGGAAACGGCAGCAGTTACATGGGAGACATCAGAAGGGGAAAAGTGCAGGCCAACGTCAGTGACCAGAAAACAGATTTGTGCATTCACATGAAAGCTGCACTGGCACATGTCTGATTCCTTTCATGGTATGTTTTCACATCTCAGTGTGAAAAACTCCTGAGCTTTTTGCATGTTTATAATACATCACTTCAGCCACATCCGAGCCACAAATTATAATTGCGTCACTTTTACAACGACTTCCTGAATCTAACCCTGAACGTTTCTTTTAAAAGGTTGTTTTCAGACTGGGATACAAAGTGAGTGATGTCTGCACTCCTTTCAGCTGGACCCAGACAATGCTACTGTTTTTATTTATTTTATTTTTTATTTATTTATCACAAAGACTAAATCAATGTTTCAACAAGGTAATTCTAAAATAAAACTATTCCCTTTGTTGTGTCTCTGTGTGAGAGTATGTACTCTATACAGAGGAGACAGGTTCAGCATCTTGCTCAAGGACACTTAAAAACAACAAAATCTGCCTTCTCCATCCTCTCAGTGGAAGTTTTTGTTTTCGCTTTGCATAATCTAAAAACATATCTTTCCACTTCATTCTGAGTCTGAAACTGACCAAACCATCCATCTTACTTTACATTCCTCGAGGGAAACAACCTAATCTAGATTCTCACTGGAAATTGTCCCAAGATCATGCAGAGGGCGGTACGGACCGAATGAGGGTTTATCAATGAGCTGTTTTTAGGTACTGGGGATCCGATGATGGGCTGACTCTCACAGTGATAAGGTACTGACTCTTGTCTAATTTGGCCACATAAGACCCCAAAGGCTCTTCAGTCAATGCTAAATACAGAAAAAGCTGCAGAAAACACACAAATTCACTGCAGACCATCTGGTACCACTCGAAATTTGCAATGGCTTTTAAAACAATGGGTCTTTGATTTCACACAGAAACAAACAAAAGCAGGTTTCTCTTTCCAGCCTGGTATTACCACATGCTGTATGAATAACACACCGCTTTGTTATCACGACTCATTTTTGGCTTTTCGCTTGTCATTTCAGGTCACATCATTTCTCTACTGACTGACCCCTAAACCTAACCAAAGCAGCGTTAAATGATACGCAAAAAAAAAAACTGAAAATGCATAGACAGACAAAATGTCCTTGAAGGTGGTGCAGTATTTACACATAGCTCTTTGCAGCCAGACTGTAGGTTTTGTCACCTGAAAAGACGACTGTCGCTGGCTTCATCGGCTGTAGCTAACAGTTAACACAAAACTTCGTGAGCTGGTTCAAAATATTGTCACCACCCGACTTTTTAATGTTTCATTATTTAATCAAGTGCAAAATAATCAAGTTGAATCAGCCAATCAAAATAATACCACCTTACATGAAACTGTATATGACTGTAATCTGCAACCCTTCACCCTGTAACATCTCATGAAGGTGAATGTGATTAGAGTCTAATAGGACAATTCTTTTTTTTTTTTTTTTTTGGAGGGGAAAATTTCTGAGTTTGAACATTTTCACGTCCATAACACGAGAAGGCAGCGTTTTGTTTTGTTGTTTGTATCAGTTCATATTAATGAGTATTTCCTACAGCCACAAAGAGAAAATTGTTTGTCTTGCCCCTGTGCCCTTAGTCTACAATGCCACAGTGATGTACTGCTCTGCTGAGAATAAACTGAAATTGGAAAAAAAAAAAAAAAAGGAGGTGATTACAAGAACATCCAAAGGCAGAATATGACTATAATTCTCACACAGATTGTTACTGCTAAAAGAAGCTTAACAGGCTCCAGCAATGCGTCTGCCAATCTTCTATTCACTGTTAATAAAGCAGATTATGATTGTGCTTCTTAAAAAACCTGCCATGGATTCCAGTTTAGGACCATAAAGGTCCCCCATCAGAGCGATGGCATATGCTTATTGTTCACCTAAGTGGTGCTTTGCATCAAAGCACTGAGCGTGCGGCCACACGGGCCCCCGAAACATGTGTCCGCTGACAGCTCACGGTCCGATCGCAGCAATAACACAGTGGCATGTAATCCACTTGTCATCAGGATGATTCACGTTCTGAGAAATGTTTCCGCTCAACCTCAGAGGTTTGTGCCTGAGACATATTTCGGCGGTCATGATATCATCATGTGTTGTCTGGGTGAATAAAGATTTCTTATGTAAGTTCACAACTTGCTTGTGGAGTGCTGAGACCGGGAGTGTTTAAAGTTTAATTCAGGCAGCAGGCCTGCTGGCTGCGTGCACGCAACGTGAGGTTGAACCCTCCACTGCACTGACTCTGTTGACTGATCTGCTTTGTACTGTTATGTTTTAGTGATATCTGCACAGAAATACGGCTTTTGTTATGAATAATTCTGGCTCATCATCCGTATCTTAATGTTCTCTCACCACACGCTGCCACTATTACACAGACGCAAGACCGTCATTTTTATGCAGATAACACTCAGTAGTATGTTTCCCTCGATCCTCTAAATGTCAAGCATTTAACTCCTTTCCCATGTGCTTTAGTGATACTAACAACTGGGCATCTCAGAACCTAATGAAATTGAAATCACATGCAGAGAACAGATCTTAAAACGCTTTGCATCCCTGTCTTTCTAAAACAAAGCAGATACAAAACAAGCTTTAGCAAAACATATGAGATTACTGTTGGTTGTTCTCATTCAGCTGCATGTAAACTGTAATACACACATTTGTTACATCTACTCTTGACAGCTGGACTTCATTCTGGACTCGCCTGTCTCGACTTAAGGTCACGCAAAATGCTGCAGCCAGACTCTCCTTGTGACACTCTGATTAAATCTGTGCACTTGTAGTCTTCCTGGTTCTGGCTCCCCGAGATGTTTTCTTATAAAATGTAGTTAATCTGGATTTGAAACTGCTTAGGAACTGCAGGCTCTTGTTCCTGGGTAAGGACCCCCTGCAGGATCCACCCCTCCTCCTCCACCAGCCACCTCATGCTCCATCAGGAGCAGGCTTTCTTTCCTCCAGGACAGTCGCCCACCAGTGCACCCTCCAGGCCCTCATTTCACACAACACTTTCCAGACACACCCTGCTAGAGAAACTATATTTTTTATATCACGGAAAAAAGGTAAGGCCAACCTACAAGAAGGAGCAGGGACACACTGTTTGAACAACAACACACAAAACCTCTACACACATGCAGAAACATTCAGGTATTTTTTTCACCAGCATTCGTTGTGTCTGAATGTCTAATGTCACTCAGCTGCTTTGCAGCTACACTGATTTCAGCCTTCGCATTTTTCCAAAAATCTGGGACTGAGCTAAATCTGAGACTACAAATATTCAAAAGACGACAGACAGCGTGACACAGTCGTCACATTTAAATTTCCATCTCTACTCTGACGTCTATGCTGCTTCTTTAGGTGAGAGACACAGAAAATCAGTGTGTGCGTGTGTGTGTGCACACACAAGTGTGGTGATCTGACACCTCGCGCTTATATGAAAACAAGCCTCTTCAGGCTCTTCTGTGTGCAAACACTCACAAACTATATGAGCTCTTCCAATGTGATTACTCATGTGTATAAATAGGAATAAAAAGAGGTATGCTGTGTATAGTGTGCTGTAATGTCTAATATAATACTGTATGTACAGAGGTGGTGTCAGTGTGGCTCTGCTGTAGCAGGAAGTTTTAGCCAGGAGTCAGACAGTATCCTGCTTCATCTCCAGTGTGAAGTAAATCTGAAAATTCAGATGCAACAGCTGCACCTGTAACATTTCAGTTAGAGAGACACAAAAGGACTGCAACTACATAAAGACACAAAACAGTTACCAAGAGACACAAACTACTACAAGAAGATGCAAAAAACGATTACAAAGAGAATGCAAACACAAAACAACTATAAGAGGACTTAGAATGACTACAAAAAGATGGAAAACGACTATAAGGGGATCACAAGTGGCGGCTTTTTTAATGTCTGTGGGGACCCATTGTCCTACAATCCATCCATGGGCCTGCCCTGTCTTGACTTAATGTGACACCGACCACCAGTGCCACTCAGTGCATTGTGCAATGTTGAATTCAATTAAACTTTTATGTGAGGCAAAAAAAAGGCCCAAAAATAGGTTTGCCTGCCGTCAATGCCCACTGAAAGGTTTGTTTTCTCTCTCTCTTTCTCTCTCTCTCACTTCAAGCCAAGCAGCAGGGAACTTATCCACTTTTGAGTTAAGCAAACTGATCAGAAGAGAAATATATATAAATATATATTCAAATATTAAAAGCTCTATGACCTTGAGGACCAGTCATTATTATTTTCTTTGTCCATGCTGCATGATCTAGTCGATATGTGACATCTTGGCTCTTGCTCTCGGTGCTAAGGACGTCATACTGTGTGTGATATAATAGTATGTGCTGCAGCACTGCACTGTCACCAGGAGTCAAGGTGATAAACAGCAGATAAATCATGTCACAATGAATGCTTACTTTCTCCCTGGAAGAGTTTCACAATGAGCACAACGTCAAGACATTTCGCAGCAGCATCGAATCACTCACACTTTTGGAGACGTGTTTGTGTACTCAGTATGCCAGGGGCCATGAAGTGTACGTGAACCTGGCTGAGAAGGAGGCAAAAGAACAGCTCATGACAGGGTAACAGGCAAGAGCCACTGGGCTGCAGAAGGAAAACGAGGATGAATTCGGCTTGACACTTTTCTCTAGCTGCCTTCACTCTTTCCAGCATCACCTCGTCTAAACAACACAAACAATACATCAGCGGCACATCTGCAGCTGCCGCCCTCCGTCACTGTCTGTCCTGGATCCGTTCAAATGGATCTGACAGAGCTCACAACTCAAAGTACAAAAATCACGCACGTAGGCACCTAAATGAGAAATTAAGCTTCTAGTTTGCAGCTATACAGAGAAGGCAGCGGCATTCTGCTGTCTAGGAAGGCACAGACAGCTGCACTGGTTAAAATGTGAGTGTGTCTGTTGCTATGTGCTGCTTACATGTTGCTTCGTCCGTATACACAAGGACTAACACAGGAGTGTGTGAAAGTGTCTCATCTCAGTGTCTTGTTATTGTTATCATGAATGGACCTTTACTCTTCTAACTAGGATTCATGTTGACTTAGACGTGTGTCAGAGTTGAAGGCCAAGTAGAGAGCTGTTGCGCAATGGCGTTCAAGGCTATGTGTGTGTGTTTATGTTGAGAGATTCATTATACTGTGAATCAGCAATCTAAAGGCACAAAGTAGTGCGTTTAAACGTCCATGTATCCAGATAAGACCATGGCCCAACAACCAGAGCTTGATTCAATAAAAGTTCTGACTTTGACTCTGTTTTTGGCTTTGAACGTTTTCTTTCAGCACGTACTCTGTGGGTGCTGGTACTGAGCAGCAGAATCAACTTGAACAAAATGATTGATTTTACTGAAAAGAGTGCTGCTTTGCTGATCATGCATACACCAAGCTGACTAATTAACTCCAGAGCTGTGAGGTAAAGCAGTTTTAAACATTGCAAAGATGATTTTTACAGCACTGATAAAGTCACTTAACATATCAGATCAGGGACAGAATGATTGTGTTACGTTGTACGTTAGGTGCTGCTGTTTCTCAAAATCTGCACCACATTTCCCAAGAACCCTCTTGATTAGAGCCCAAAATGACATCGACATTTTTAAATATGTTCATTTTTTTTTTTTACTGCCCAGAGAAGACTGATACCACTCTCACATCTGCCCATTCACTGTAAGGCCACAGTCAGCATCTGGGTAGTTCCTCTCAGCATCACAAACAAGGGTGAACTCACCCAGAGAACTTGTTGACCTCAAACCACAGCAAACACAAACCTGAACCAACAACTCTCCTGACCGGACACTGATTTACATGGAAGGGGATTTCTGCTCCGAACAACTGAGGACACGAACCCTCAGACCCACAAACCCTCTGTCTTAACTTCTTTCATCAATGCTTCCTCCTCTGAGCAGCTTCAGTCCCTCCCATCATTTTGTACATAAATAGAAGTATTAATCTTTGATAGCACAACAGCTGGCGTTAATAATAGCAGCACTTTTGTGTTGCTATGTTAAGAGAAGTGCCAGGACATTTTCTCATGGAGCTCTCCACTGAGAGAGGTCACGGAAGATTCCCACCATCTGCACTTGCTTGAAAACTCCTCCTTTATAAAGGCGGAAAAGGGGGATTGGATTCATCCATCAGATCCGAGTGTAATCAACACTGTCAGCTGACAAGAATGTGCAACGATGACTGCGAGCTGCATTTTCAAGGCCTGGACACTTGAAATAATTGCAGTGGAAGCTGATGAATTTGGCAAGAGGCAGCCAAACTGTCTACCATCAGTCTATTTGGCAGCTTAGGGTTGATTTTTTTTTCTGTACATGCTCTGCAAGAATCAACAAGAACAAATGTTTTTTGATGCACCTGGAGGATCATAGCTGCTGTGAAAGTTCAGGTATGTTCTATACACTCCACTCCATTTTGGTTTACCTTGATATATTTAAGACCCTGTGGTTTGCAGCAAAGCAAATGTTGCACAACTGTGGTCTTTAATGATAAAAGGCACCAGAAAAAGAGCCGACTCATACGCATGACTCAAAATCAGCAAACTGCCGGACACCGACGCACACAGGGTGACGCGCTCAAGGTTTCTACTAATCTGTCGCTTTCTGACTCTCTCTCTCTCTCTCTCTCTCTCGCTCTCTCTGTCTCTCTCTCTTCCTCTCTCTCCCTGCGGCGCAGTCGTGCGTCCTGCCGCTCTGACTGTTGGACGCAGCGCACTCTGAGCGCACGTTGGCTTTTTTTTTTTTCTTCCTCCCCTCGATTCAGACGCGGTGTCAAAGTTTCGTTAAACAAACTCGGAATATTTCTCGGAGGTAAAATGACCTGAGAGATGTAGTATAACCACCAGCTCTGGCGAAGGCGGCGAGTGGGCGGCTGATCGCCGGCGCCGTGCGTAACACCAGCAGGTGGATGGAGAGGCTGGCGGGATGCAGCTTTCCAGCAGGTCAGCGCCGCTTCGGAGCGGCTGGACTCCATATTCTCTGCTGACGGACGTGTCGCCACTTTGGACTTGATGTGAGGATGAAGTTTTCAATTTAAAAGTAAGTGAAAAATGAAAAAGGTTGAGAATTGAGAATTGGGAATTTTGTGCTGATTTTTATGTGCTCATTAAATTTATCTTCATCTAATGGCATTTGTGTGAGGACTCTGGCTTGCTTGTGCGCACTGTAATACAATCCTTACATAGGTTATCTTCTATTTTGATAAAAGATACGTTTTTATCAAACCTATCATGAAATAGACACGTGTGCAAAATCTTGGCGCAGAGGTTATTTAGTTTTTGTCATCCAAATTCAGTTAAATAAAAATCCCCAACTCAAACCAGCAACGTGTGCTTAATGCACATTTCAAGGTCTGTTTCTGCTTTTTTTTTTGGTATAAGAGGAGGGCAAGTGTACTGACTCATCTCAGCACATCAAAAATAACTGAAACAGGTGCAATTCATGTGGAGAGACTGCTGTCATTATCTTAGTTCACTGGGAGAATTGCTCAGGAATTATGTTAGGGAGAGCAAGGAGATTGTTTTTCGAATTAAGAGGTCAAAGGTTTGAAGCCTAGAGCAGCCATTTCAAAATGTGTCCTTGAGAGGAAAGATAAACCAACCAGAGTGCTATTGGATGAGAGTTTCTACTTTACTTTGAATGCAAGAAATCTCCTGTTGAGCTGGACATTTATCACATGCAGCCCGCAGGTTAGTGTGAGGCTGCATCAAGCCAAGCCGCTGCTGCTTTCTGTTCACACAGTCAGCTCTGAGCAGCTCCTGACACCCATCCTACAATGTATGCTTTCCTCTGAATCTCAAGCAGCCTATCAGACCTATCAGCAGAGCACTAAACCCTCCTTTACACTTAATAGTACAATTTAAGCTGCTTTATAATTAAACTAAAAGATGTTAACAAATGATCTTGGCACACATACAGTAAATAGCCTATGGCTCCTGCTCAGTTGACAGTGGATGTGTTTTTTAGTGCTCAGTCACTCTGTCACGCACACTCACCAACACAATAATGTGGCTCCACCAATACTTGTTAATAAAGGCTGACAGACATTGTGTCTGTGGATTTCAGAATTTTGTATTTAAAGTAATGATCCTTAAAATTTTCATAAAACCAGACCCCATTTTTGATAATATTGATCAACAATAATCATTCAGCGTATTAACAGTCTGCATAGTAGTTTTCATCATTGGTGGTGGGGTCCACTATTCCTGCACCCGCTGTTACCACTAGTAAACACAGGTGGCGCCAAGTCAACCGGCACTGCAATTTTAACGATTATAACTTTAAAAGCTGAATTTTCTCAAATTCTGCGTCCACCTCTGTATTACTTTGACAGTGGTGAGAAAAGTGCTAAAGCAGGATTTACAGCAACAAAGGCTGTAAATCCTGCCTCCAAATCTCAGCCTGACCAGTTTCAGCTCAGTTAGCAGCTCATCAAATCAGGCTGAGACAAGCTCCATTGCAGATATTTCCAACTGCCAGCCTCACAGCTGTCTACGTCAAATACACCATGTGAAAATGGATGAACCTCCACTGTTTCTGGTGGCAACTGGCCAATAGAGGAATAGAACTGGCAACATTTATCTCTCTTTACAGTCCTGAAATAGGCTGACAAACGTAATCAATGACAATTCTGATAACCTGATGGCTGTTTTACTGTCTAAAACACTTCTGTGGCTCTTGCAATCACTGACGAGCATTTGTGGTTACTGTTTAACATTTTATGAAATAAATGATTATCTATTTATATTTAATAAGTGAGAAATACTGTACTGTGCATTAATAAAAGAATACAACAAAATCCCCAGAGCCACGCTGTCAGGCTAACCTTTGCATGCATGCACACACATACACAAGTATAATGGTCCATCTTCTGTGATAACAGCTTCTTGTACCCAACCTTTATATCACCATATCACTAATTAGCACAAAGTGGACAGTCCAAAGTGGGCCCACATGTGCCAATCACAAATTATGAAAGCAAAAACTGGACTGTTGTCCCTGTTGAGCCAACTGCTGTCACTGCAGGGGAAGAGTGAGTGATCCTGCCACAGTGTCAGAGCTGTTTGTCCCCAAGATCAATTGAATAAACATTTGTCTTCGGCAGTGCGGTGCCCCTGTCGTTCTCTCGCTCAGGCGTACCTTTTTGCATGTATGCACACATGAGGGAGGCATGCATACACACACACACACAAACGCACGCACACGCCTGACCTGGACTACTCAGGCTCAATATAGCATTGGGGGGATTATGGTCTGGACAAAGTTACAGAGAAAGAAAAGAGCAGAATACCTGATGAAATCCATCAGAAATGTTACCACTGAATACAAGCACAGACACAAATGTCAAAAGTCATGATAGATATCGTCATTAGGTCAAACTCAGTGCAGATCATGGTCATGACATCAAAGTTGTGCGTATTTGGGATGATGTTGAGCAATGCAAGGTGTCCTGGTGGCTGCTGGCTCAGAAACAGACCAAAAATCTCCAGTATCCTGTGTGTGTTTCACCTATGGCTCTGCCAGTTATTTTTTCTGTCTCTGCTGTGTCTCTCAAATGAAGGAGAAAATGGCCAAAAATTATTTTTAGAAAACTACACATCATTTAAAAAATTGGACCTGGCTGGATTTATCCATCTCTTCAATTTCTCTGTCTGCCAAAAGCTTGCTGTGAAGGGAAAAAGAAGTGTTGGAGATAATCAAGGAAAGGAAGAACTAAACATGTATAGAAAATATCTGACGCATTCTCTTGAGAGGGTATTTTACATGTTATTCTGAATAAAGGTGTGAAAGCAGTTATGTAACATAGCTTTGCAACTGTTGCCATGGATCTTAAAGGACTCTTGTCTAAGGATATATTCTGTTTCTCAGCCAAACTTACTGTTCTGTACTCTGTTGTCTCTCTTTCCATAGATCTATCTTGCCCTTTTACCATCTCTCTACAGCTGGGATGTGATACTTGTGGTTCCTCGTGCACAAAAATCCTTAGTTGTCCCAATATCCGCAGGCCAAAGCTCCCAGACCCCAAGGTCTCAAATTCTCAGTACCTCAGGCTAATCTTAGAACCTAACACCCAAAGTCCTTCGATCCATACTTCCACCACCCTCTGCGTTAAAATCAATGATTGCCACTTGAAACCAGAACTCATTAATATCTACCATCTCTGAACTCCTCTCTGATCACACCTTATCTCTTACTCCTAGTCATTTTTAGATGCTTAGAACCCTTTGATTCCCTAAAACCCTTTCAGCCATCATGGCCTTGGATCAGTGGCCCTTCCTCTCGACTCCCCCCAACACCTCCATTCCTGAGCCCCTGCTATATGACAGCTACATCCAAGGGAATGAGTCCAACCTGGACCAGAACACCTCTGAGCCTGGAGAGTCCCACCAGGACAAGACCAGCTCTGTGGTCATCACCTTCATCTACTTTATGGTATGCGCCGTGGGGCTCTGCGGCAACACCCTGGTCATCTATGTCATCCTGCGTTATGCCAAAATGAAGACAGTGACCAACATCTACATCCTGAACCTGGCAGTGGCAGATGTTCTCTGCATGATGAGCCTGCCGTTCATCGCCCTGCAGCTGGCACTGGTGCACTGGCCCTTTGGAGAGGCTCTGTGCAGGGTGATCATGACAGTAGGTGGGTGTAGATTAGAAGGCTAATGGTGCTTTTCAGAAAGCAGCAGCAACAGCAGGTTCACTGGGCAAAGAAGCACTATCAGGTTCCCCAACAGCACCCATCATTATCTGCTTTTGTTGCAATTAAACGAAAACGTTAATGAAAAACCTAAAAAAAATTGAAGCTACAGCCAGAAGACTGTTAACAACAGTCTGGAAACATGGGGAAACATTTAGTTGCTTTTAAACCTCACTAATTAAGAAAACATTTTTCATTTGTTTTATCTGTACAAAAGCCATACGTGTAAAAATGTCAAGTTGTGGTTTTATGGAAGGTTTTTTTTCTATACTGTTTCTTGGAAAGGCACTGTAACTTGTCATTTTTAGAGGAGCTTGTAGGAGGATTTTTTTTTCATTTCGGCAGAGCCTATCTAGCTGACCATTTCATTGCTGAAGCTTCACATTTACAGACAGATATAAATGTTGTAACGATCTTTACATCTAACTCAACAAGACATCGAGCAAACCATTTGAAGTGGCTTCTATCTCACTGTGATCAACCTTTTGCTTTTTTTTTTTTAGTCTTATATTGATTTCTGATTGCGTGACACATAAGCTCACTTCTCTACTTCCTCTCCTCCTCCACCCCTTGCCAGACTCTCTCAATCAGTTCACCAGCATCTTCTGTTTGATGGTGATGAGCATCGATCGATACCTGGCTGTGGTCCACCCTATAAAGTCCACAAAATGGCGGAAGCCCCGTGTAGCCAAGCTAATTAACATGACAGTCTGGGGTGTGTCGCTGTTAGTCATCCTACCAACTATGATCTTCAGTGGCCTGGACAAGGTGCCAGTATGTGGCATTGTGTGGCCGGAGCCCCAGGACGTCTATTACACAGCCTTCATATTCTACACCTTTTTCATCGGATTCTTCATGCCCCTGGCAGTCATATGTCTGTGCTACCTGCTTATTATAGTCAAGGTGAGAGCCTATTGCTGCAAGGGTGGCATCATAATAACTATGTTTGTTTGTTTTTACATGTCTGATGTTCTCAAAATTTAGTGACAAGCTATTTTTACTAAGAATTCACAAGTAAACCAATTATTTGGGCCACCTAAGTTATGTTTACTTGTTCAGATACACAATGTAATTTAAAAAGAATTTAAAATGTCACTGTCACTGTAGCTTAGCTGCTAATCTGTAGGCTAAGCTCAGCTAAATGTCCTGTTTGTTTCATATTTAACAGATTAGAATCGCATAAATATTCTCATCTAACTTTCGCCAAAAAAACAATAAAATAAACAAATGTGTTTATAATATATAGAACAATGTGAAGCTCTTCCATCTTTCTGTGTGTCATAGTGTGAACATTGTGCTTGCATTCTTGAGATTTTAAGCCACTGACAGTTCTTCCTTTTGTTAGGTCAAGTCATCCGGCATGAGAGTGGGCTCCACCAAACGCAAACGTTCGGAGCGTAAGGTGACCCGAATGGTGTCCATCGTGGTGGCGGTGTTCGTCCTCTGCTGGCTGCCTTTCTACATTTTCAATGTCACCTCCGTCACCGGCTCCATCAGCCCCACCTCTGCTGTGAAGAGCACCTTTGACTTCGTGGTGGTCCTTGGCTATGCCAACAGCTGCGCCAACCCCATCCTGTACGCCTTTCTGTCGGACAACTTCAAGAAGAGCTTTCAGAACGTTCTGTGCCTGAAAAAGGTGGCAGGCCTGGACGAGATAGAGCGTAGTGACAGCAGGGCTGACAGGAGCAGGATGGTTAATGACGCTGTAATCATCAACGCCAACCTCGAGACTCACAATGCTGCCCTGCTCAACAGCGAGCTGCAGACCAGCATCTGAGGGTGAAGGAGAGGCGGTCACATCCAGGGAGGCCAGAGAGATTGAGCAGTGGCTCTTGGGGCTTCCAGACTGATGTGCTGCCAGTGCACTGCTAGTGACCCCTGCTCAAAGATGCGGGGGCAGGAGAGTGATGTAATAGCTGCTGCTCACGGACACTGACACATGAACAAAGTCTAAGTGAAAAATAAACAATTTCTTTAGGGTTTTCAGAGGTTGGGGAAAGTACACTGACTCCAGCTCAAAACTCGATGTTTGGGTTAATGAGGTAACTTGAGCTGGTTAGCCTTGAGGTGAAGCAACAATATACCTGACTGAAGTGATTTTCAATACAGTAGAAATAACTGATGTGGAAATCAAACATAAATAAGACTGCCCTGCCTTTCACGCTCACCTGCTTGAGGCTCAGATCAAGTTCTTATATATTTATGTATATATAGAACTACTAGAACTACTGAGGCCAGTCCAACCATGGCAGAGACAAGTCTGGGGGGTACTGAGCTCCATCTGTGACTCCTCGGCATTGATTTCTCTGAATGTGGAAATACTGCTGAAGAAGTCAGCCAAACATTTCAGTGGAAGCCGGCACTGCAATTCTCCAGAGATTCTGAAAGCTAAAAATCAGCAACCACAACCCAAAGATGAATAGTTTTGTGGTCATGTTTTATTCATACCAGCTGATAAGTCTGGCCTCACATGATCAACAGGGCAACAAAATGGCAAACTCCTCCAAACATATCTTATTTACCCACAAAGGATGGATGATTTCTTTCCCTCTCTAGCTGGCATCTCCGTGGAAGGAGCTGCATTGATCCCTAAAGGCCAGAATTTAATATCATGGATTATTGATTAAGCGGAAGGATGGGAAGACATCTCGGGAGCTGCTCTGACCTTGCGCAGTTCAAAACCGCATGACTTTGTATATTGTAAATGGTTTTCGGTAAACCTCTGGGGGAAAGTTCGGCACATAGACAACTTCATGTCCTAACCAAAACAAATTTCAAAGGCAATCCCTGCTGTAAAATTCTGTATTGTTGTGATATGCATCAAGGACAGCTTTGAAACTATGTTTGTGAAGTCTATCATGTGTAATTTATACTTCACTGTATCCTGGTCTTTACAATAGTTGCCTCCTGTGCCAGTGATGCAATTATAAAGAGCCCATTTCTACTTGTAAAGTGCTGTGTTTCGACAATGTAAGATTTCCATGTTGAAATGTGGTCAACGCCCTCAGCTTCACATTTGCCTCAGCCAGCATGTGCTTACAAAAACTAAATTTCACAGACAGCAGGAAAATATATATCACCTTGTCAAAAGAGAGACAGACAGAGGGCGATAAGGACCTATAGAAAGAAAGCAAAGCTTGTGTATTTACTGTAACTATTGAAGACAAGAAATTGGCTGCATGAATGCAGGTGAAAACAGATCAAGGTGTGCATGTGGGTGGGTGAGAAACAGAGATACACTTAAACATCTATATAATAGTTTTTAGTGTTGTATTTCCAAAACAACATTTTCAAATGTTGTTACAAGCCTTTTGATGGCTCAGAAGTCACCAGTTCATGGGCAACGATGGCTGAGAACAGCTGATTGCATTTCCCACATCTACCGTACTCTGTACATTGTGTTTGTACCAACCATTACGTTGGAATAATACTAAGCCATCTCACGTTTTTTTATGTCAGTTTGCAACAACTTGATTTGAACAGTTTTATTTAGGATAGATATGATTATATATGAACTAAAATAATACATATAAAAATATAAAATATATAAACTAATATATCTACATGGGGCCGCTGTACAAGACTGGGCTACAAGATTAGATAATGATGCCAGACGTGTTTTTCTATACTGGATTTTAGTGGTAAATGTTTTTATTTTTTGTTCTCCCAGTTCCCACTTTGCTTAGATGATAATCCAGCCTTGACTGTGTCACAGTTTATTGGTACAGAATAATTTAAAAGCTATAACTGTAAAAAGACTGCAACCTTGTGGATTTAATCTTGAGTGACTATTCAAATTCTCACACAGACTGCTCATGGAGTACAAACACTGCTAACATACGAATTCTCGTACATACGAAACAGGTCAGGGTAATGTCATAAGAAACATGCGTCTATGTTCACAGTAAGCAACATTGCTGGGGGACCCACTGATGCTTGTTTCTATGGATACCATTTAACACTATAACCAACACATCTTATACCACTTCACCGTCAGTGTTACAAATCAAATAACACAAAAAGCATACTATTAAAGGGACTTTGCCTCAGTGCATCTCTCAGCTCTCAGTGGCATTCAATACAGTGGATGAATAGTGAAAGCAATAAGCAGACAGCTTAAGTGTGCACACAGGTGCAGTATATCCCTGTACTCTGTATATTAAGTGGTTTATGGTGAGAGATAGGGAAGTCAGGAGGCCAGACTGATTAATGGAGTAATCAGTCAATCAGTGGACCTTCATGCAGCTTTACTTTTTTTTTTTTTTTAAATCAGCCACTCCAGAGATGTGGCTCAAGGGACAGCAAAGACAGTCTGTTGGTTCCAGCTGTTAATCACCCAACACTGTCCAGGGGAAAATGAATGGGAGTGGGTTTATTTCCAGAATCTGGGGCTCCACTGCTCCTTCCATTTCTCAACTCTGTTAGCAAATGTGAGCATGCTAACCCACTAAACACAAGACAAAAGACCATGTCACAATATACTGAATTTGGAAACCTTATCACTCCATTAATGCTGACTGAATGAGCCCACATACACAGCAGACATACATTTCCGTTTTAGCTATCAGGCTCTTTGTGCACCGAGACTTCGCCAACGGACCTCCATGATGGAGACACACCTGGTTGCTGGGAGATTTGTCAAACATCTGCAAAGCCTCTATAGTGGTAATAAGACCATCCATATGCTCTAGTGTCAGATTCACTTTGTCCCAGTATATCAGTCAACTCAGAAGTCATCAATCAGTGCAGTCAAAAGGCATGAGGAGGCAGACAGAGCTTGTACTGGGAGGTTATTGTGGAAAATAATTATGTGAAGCCGCACACATATACAGACAGGTGTTTGATAGTGGGACACGCAGCATATAATTTGTCATGGCATTTTCTCTTTGCTGTCATTCCTAGTTGTAGCATCTTCAGTCCCTTGTCAAAGTAGGAACACACTCACACACAGTCATGGTCACGCACACATAGGCATATAAAGACAAAAAAACACACTCTTAAGCCTTGTTGCTCTCAATGTGTCACACAGATGTAAGCTCCTTGCACCCTTGTCTGAATAAGGCAGAGGGTGATAAGGGTGACCAGGGCTGCATCAGGGAGTCATAGTGACCCAACTGACTGTGTTTGTGTGTTTGTATATATGTGTGTAAAGCAGTCCAAGACCAAAGGCTTTATGTGAGAGATACCAGCCACCAGAAGCATGTTGGATTATTTATCATACATAAAATTCCTGTGACTGATCCTGAAACATGCAGTATCTTTCTGTATATCTCTGTTTTTCTGCATTTGTGAATGTTCTTCCAAATGTGTGTTTGTGTATGTGTGTGTGTGTCACGCTAGGAAACTCATTTCACAATTTCACCCATTACAATTAAGGTATTTAGCGCTTTCAAGCCTGAAGTGCAAGAACTATTCTCTCATCATCCGCAGTTAATTACTTGTGCTCTCTCTCTCTCTTTGTCTCTCTATCTGTTTCTCTCTCTTTCTCTTTCATTCGCGTGCACAGCTCGTGAAGAATAAGACGAGCTGACACACATTTTACACCCATCCAAACTGAACTGAGCTGGGATGAACTGAACCATGCTGAGGAAAACACACTATGCTTGTCATTGCTGCTGGCTATTTAAACATACTAAATGGACTTAATGTACTTAATGGACCATTCTGATGTTTAATAAATGTTGATAAGATGGTTTGTGCCAAAACCAGTGTAAATGTAGCGCTAAAAGGACAGCTGAGGCAATGAGACAGTGCCTGTAGGAGCTGCTTTCTTTGTCATTTGTGAAATCAAGACCTAAAAATGTCTCTGAAAGGAGGTCGTGCTGTATTCTGAAGAAAGTTGTGATTATTTGGGTTGACGTGGATCTTGGCTCCATGCTCGCTGGGTACAGCTCAGCGCCAAATGTGAAAAGGGCATTAGTCTGGTTTTCTGGCTGGTTCCCACCACTGTATAGTGTACAGATGAGAGGCAGAAGCAGGGGAAGAGGGGAAACCTCTGCCTTCTTGTGCTCGGGTTCTTTTTTCGAAACATAACTTAATTTGCGAAGGGCTAGAACGTGCACTCCTGAGGATGCACCGTTCAATATAATCTCTATGTATTCGTGGTATCCTTGGCTTGTTCTTGCATGGGTAGGGTTGCGTAGCCCACCTTCTGTGTCTCCTCACTGACAAAAAACAGCTTTACATGCTTTCTGGGTGCCACCTTTATTTATTTTTCTAGATACACCCTCAGAAAAAAAGGTACAGAGTTGTACATTCGTTGTGTTGCAGTTTGGCTTCATATTTAGCAACAACAGGTACAACTATGTGGCTTTATAAGTCATGATCAGCAGCAAACTTGACATATTCTTTTGGTCAGCGAAACTAAATGAAAGGTAGGTTTTCCACACTACAGATTATAATCCTGACTAAGACAATTTTTTTTGGCGAGCTGGTCATAATTTACGCGCTTGTTTCTGACTGTGTACAGCCATGCATACGTACTTTTCTGTGCAGTCACTTTTATCTATGTGCCTTGAAACTTAAATCCAATACAAAATGGTGATGACATCGGTGTACAGCAAATCAACATTCTGACCTGTTTCTCCCAAAAGCCGAGCAACCAAAGGCCTTTGTATTGTACAGACATGTTGGTAACCAAAACACAACAGAGACCTGCTGTATATCATTTTTAGCCCTATTTCCCTGGCTTACATAGCGTATGTTTGTGTGATATAATGTCAGAAGCAGATGTTTATTTGTGAATCTTTATTGTTGCATAGAATATAATGTGATCATTGATTGTAATGGACAGGCCGATGTCCTTGTCTCTGCAATTAAAAATGCAGACCAGTTTCTGGTCCCATGGTCAAAAACCGTGTTTTTGTGTTTTAGTGGATGTGCCTCTGTAGCCTGTGTGTGTGTGTGTGTGTGTGTATGTATTTGTGCTGTATGGACTCACTTGGCTGAAAGCAGTGTGTGCATGATGACTACTGTATTGTTTAGAAAGGTCCAGGAATCTGAAGGGCCATTACTCTATGCATTTCCTCCAGGAATACAGTCTTTGGGGGAACTCCAAGTTTCTGATTCTCAGTGATGCCTGGAACACAGCAGCACAGAAAACAGCATATTCTGCACAGACGATACCCAGTGTGGGTTACTATTAACGCCACCATTCCCCAAGGGGCTGTCAAGCATAAAATAGCAAAATCTAGCTCTTAATTCACACCTTACAAGTTACAACAGTTATTAAATGTAAAGATTTTGTCATTGTTTTTACTGCACTCAAGTCTTGTTGTTAATGCACCTACAAGCACTGAATTGGCAACTTGCAAATAAAAAGCTGTCTAGACATCTCGACGTCTAACACCAGGCTAAATCTGGTTGGAAAGTGAAAGCACTTCTGACATTTACGAAACAATTACTGTATTCCAGTATTTACTGTTACAAGATGTCACAGTACTCATGTACATCCAAAACTGCCTCTGACTGACTTTCCATCATCTTTACAACAGAGGGGAAGAGCTGCAGTCTTTTATTTTTCACTTGCTGAAGGTAAATTGACTGTTTTTCTTTAAAAGCCTTCACAGCACTGACCGTATCGCATCTGGTTCTTTCTATGTCTTTGAACTCTAGGTTTAGGCGATTCCGTTTCTCTGTCACATCTGTCAGGAACGCAAGAACACACACTAACAAAAAAAAAAAAAAAAATCATATGAAATGCATGTTTACTTTGGCTTCATGTAGATTTGTTTAGACATCCCCTGATACTAGAAGTAGGTAAGGCTCAATTTAATACCCTCCACACACGAGTGAGCCTACTTGCAACAACATTCCCTCATATCATCTCTCATTTTCTCTCCCGCCTGAGTCGCCTCCAAATGACTCACAACTCTGAACGCTGTGCCAATCTGCACTGCTGAGAATTCAGTTCCACTGCGAAAACAAATAATGTATTCTGTAATGAATGTCGTGCTTGGGGGTGTTTTATTGTGGTGGTGGCAGGTGAGAGGATGGAAATGAGGATTAAATGTGCAGGGAGAATTTTCACTTCCAACTCTAGCCAGCTAAATATGGGTTTTAGGGGAGTCAAGTTTGAATGTCAAGGTAAAAAAAAAAAAATGTCAGTGAAGGCAGCCCTTGTTCTCTCAGTGCAGTCAACAATAGATTTATTATAATGGGTCACTGCTGTGCCAAAGCTCTGGCAGTGTATGATCAAGCCTCTGTATGTATGACCTTTCTGATAACCAGAAAAATGACCAGTCAGACTATTCTTGAAAAATCTTTTGAAAAGTTCTGTTGCGTAATATGGACTCAAAGACGAAGAAAGTTAAAGCAAGTAGGCCAAACTAAAATCAGCACATGAAAAACTTAATGCAGCACAGCTCACATGACGTCTATAATAGAACTGAGGTATGGTTACTGAACAGGACGGCAAAGCACAAACTGAACACTCCAAGTCAATAAGTCTTGTTTTCAGTTTCACTATTAAATGTTCATATTCCCAAAGGTATGTACCCCTTCAACCAAAGTGAAAACATAAACACCACCGAGGTGTGTTAGTGGTTCATGACTACAATGCATTTGATACGCAAAACACTGCCCCCCCCCCCCCCCAACTCACTGTCAATCATTTTACCATTTTTTTATATAATGGATGTTAATTCTCTTCATTAAACCTGCAATAGTGGAAACAGTCTATGAACACAACACTGACATATTGTCTCCTTTTAGTTTAATATGGCCAACATGTTAGCAGACAGTTGGAACATTAGCTTTCAGCTGGAGTCATGTTTCTGTCCACCTGATGCATAAGTTCAATATTTGCTGTCCTTCTACTTCCATTTTTGGCTTCCACATCTGACTCTTCAGCAGCACAATGCACCAGCCAGTGGCTAACTTTAGCTACACTTGTCTGCCTGTCGTTTGGTACTCTGCAGGTAGTGTACAGCTGGTTTTTAGAACTGTTTTTGGGCAGATGGCAATGGCAGATAAATACATGAAAAAGAACAAATGGATGCCTCTTGACCAACTGGTTCGCATGATCGCAGTGGGATCATTTAAGTGGAACAAGATGAGAGCACCAAAGTCGGTGCATCATATATCTTTTCATTTCGCAGCCGGCACCTGCCCTGTATGGGTTTACCACTCTGCTGTAATGAACCAATCTTTCCTCGCCGATGTGGAAGGTGCAACACAGCCTTTTAGAGCTGACAAAAACACCCTGATGGGTGGAGAAGTTGCTCAGTGTGAGTGGGAGTGCTGCACATTTCACAGCATGTGGGCTCATACCCTCTGATCATACATGTTCATACGCTTGCAATACTCTCTCTGAGAACCCTCTCTGTCTCATGAGACGGTGCCTTTCACCCCCCAAAAAAAATCCTTTACCTGTGACTAGTTTCAAAAGCCTTATCTTTTACCTCAAAGTTACAGAATATAGTTTGTTGTTGTTACTGGTCTCCCTCCCTGCATGATCCAGAGTAGGTTTAGTAGTAATTAACTAGTGTTCCTAAATAAAGAGAGTACTTAGAGGTGAAATGGTGCTGTTAAGCTTCAGCTCAGTTGGAGATTAGTTTGGAAATTAACTGTAGATCCTGGACTTAACAGGCTGTTTTTTTTTTTGTTTTTTTTTTTCAAATACTGCAGGCTGTCTCCATCTACTGGTCTGATTTGGGTATTGTTGGAGTGAAAGTACAGTTGTATAGAACTGAGCGTGACAGCAGTCCTCCAGTCTGATTATGTACAGGTTACAAAACAATGCTCAGAGAAGAAAATTAGCTTAAAATCCATTTATTTCTGTGGCTCACACTTTTGAGACTCAAGCCAGACTTTATATTTGTCTGTTACATGGTCCCGTTTGGGTTGAATCCTCTCTGACCACTTAAGTCTCCATAACTTTTCCAAAACCTACAAAAATAAATGACTGTTTCTTTACTTTTGCCATTTGGTTAAAAAAAAAAAGTATGAATGCTGCTTCTTGATGTTACGCATGAAAATATTTAAAAATTTCAATAAATCAAGACCTTTAAAAATGCAAATCTTTAACTTTCACTCTACATTGGCGTAGGTTTCCAAATGACTGATTTAGTCATGATTTGGTCATTTTTTGTTGTTCTGTCTTTTTTTTTTTTTTTTTTTTTACAGGCTTCCTTTTCCCTTTTCAAAATTTGACTAACCATCTGCAGAGAGTTTATTCTGGGTGAACATAGGTTTCTGAAGGTGGTTGTTTGGGTAGAGGTGTGAATAAGGCTACACAAACACCTTCTTTTTTGCCTTTCACATTCAAACCAATAACTTGCTGTTTACGGTATGTGTTTAAAAAGTGGGCGAAGAGTCCAACTTTGACATTTTACTGTCGTTTCTGACCTCTTCGACTTTACCTAAATGACGTCTGTAAATCTTTGAATGTTTTGTTATGCATGTTTGCATCCTTAAACATGTCTTGACATTAGTAATCAGGACAGAAATATGTTCCTTCCTCTTTGTAATTTGTCCTACTGATGAATCTTGACATTTAGTTCCTCTATCTGGCGTTTTTGATGAGGTAAGCAGTAATGCATATCATATATGTATATTCCTCAGGCCTTGCAACTGTCGATTGCACAGTGTGGCCCTGTTAACATCAGTAAAGTGTATTCACATTTTTCCTGCGTAACTTAAAAAAAAGGTTTTCTGCATCTTCTCGTATTTTTCTCATATTCCTCACTTTTAGTTGAAAATCTGGTCATAACTAAATGATATTTTGGAATTAAGGAAAACAGACATACTGCCTCACATTCCAGTGTGATCAAACAACCTCTCAGAAATCACTCAGATCTTTGTTTTCCTTAATTTAACGAGGAGCCAAGTCATCATTTTATCAGTGCTTCCTCAAAATCAACTTCCTCATTTTATGTTTGATTTTTTTTTTCTCTTGGCATTCAGATGATGGACATATAGATTTTGCCAAAGTGGAAAGTATTACGTGTATACTTTCTCAGATGATTTAATTGTTCACATCACTCAATTTCAATTCCTGGGTGTTTTTAAATAGCACTGTTTAAATTATGTTGTAATTTGTTTTAATTAGTATAAGGCTTTTACAGCTTCCTTGGAAAGCTTCCTTGTCCAATCAGAAAGCTCGACAGAGACCTGGGCTGAGGTCAAAAACTCTTGTGAAGTTGCGCAACGGAGTGAAAAGGTTCAGCATTGATAAGAGCCAATTCTCTACAAGCTAGGGTACACTGCACCATCCTTTATGAAAGGAAAGCAGATAACACCATCCCACAGTTCCTTGCGGCAGCAACATTTAAAGCAAAACACCAACGCGCATCCCATGCCTCATAATTACGTAGCCTTGCGTTCGGTAGTCGGATTCTTTAGCGTTCATGCACATCGTTCATGGACCTCATAACGTTTTTCCATCAAACTCAAGGAAAAGTGGACATTTCTCTGTGTTTTTGAACTCAGCCCTGGGGGTCACTTCCCAAGAGCTTTATCTCTAGCTTGTTAGTGGATGGGAAGCCAGTGAGGGATCCTGTCCTTGTCTGTGCACTCGTGACTCCTACTGGTTGACCATCAATGTCCATGAGGGGAGATTACTTTTTGTGCGCGTGGTTGTTTGGTGACTCATAATCACCAAATTTGTAACATAACTATAATGACTTTCTATAACTTACAACATGAATCCAACGATTAGCAGTTGCTTTTAGCACGCGGTTTATCATTAACGGCCTTAGCTCAATGATCATTTACCTCTTTCTATGCTATTACTCACACGTGTTTATCAGCACGACTGCACCTGTTTCTCTCAGTGGTCATCCTGTTCTTTCCAGTTATTTGTTTTAATTGTCACAAAGCAGAACTAAATTAGTAAGTTGTAAAACAAAACTAACACCTTTTAATGACTTGTCACCACATCATTTCCGGTAGCATCTAACACCTGCACTGCAAAGCCTCCTTAAAAATCTCAGATTGAAACCTTAAGCTTTGTATTTGAGTGCTTTAGTTACTTATTTATTTTTCTAACCAGATTTCCACTGCTTTATCCCCCCTCTCTCACATTCACGTACTTCCCCTAATTGGTTGTGATCTATATTATTGTCTCTGCAACTGAACTTTTTGTTCTGCTCTTTTCTGATTTCTTCCTTTTTTTTACTTTCCTCACTTTGAATGCTTCGCATAAGTACATCATGAATATTTACAGTAGGTATTAGTGGCGCAAACAGGCACTGGGTGAAACTTCTTAAATGGCTTCAGAGATTTGTGTTCAAGTGCCAAAACCCACTGAGCAATTTAAACTGATGAAGGACTTCAATGCTGTGCAGGACCTAAGAGTAAAAGATTTGAATGCCTCTTTTTGTTTCCTATTGTGGGACAAAAATAAATCTCTGGTGCACACTTTTAATACTTCCAGGTGTTCATGCAGTGTTTAAAAATAATACAGTTCATTCACTCTCGGTCTAAAACTGAGCTGCATGTGACCAGAGAGATCCAGGTTCACAGAACTGAAGCAGAGCTGAAAGACTGAAATCAGTGGAGAGTAAAACACATGGTGAGGAATTGGCTGACAGTTTCATCCTGATGCTGAGAGAGTGGGTTTAGTCACATCTGCGTTTGTACCTGCAACACTTAGTCACTGTGGTGACTGAGTGTGTGTGTCTTAACTGTTAGGGCTCCAGCAGAGCGATATGTTTATTACAGAATTTTCTTCTGTTCACTAATTTTCAGTTAACACGTTTTCAGGTCAAAGAAGTGAACTACTCCTCTGTCAGACAGTAAAACATGGCAGGCTCTAAAACCCCCCTTCAAAAACCAGCATCTCTTCAAGGCAGACTGATAGGCTTCAGTATAGCCTCGACATGTGAATGTTTTTTTGTCTTACAGTGATTTGCCAAACAGGAGATGTGAACCACTTCTCATTTGAACAAATGTTACAAAAGATTTTAGGTCAGTTTGGAGAAATATGTGGGAAGAAAAAGGGATAACGGGGTCTAATTACATCTGTATGTGAAAACTTGGTTATTAAGTAAGGCTTTTCTTTTTGGAGCAGACATTTTGACTTGTCATAGCAGGAACAGCAAAGGTTAGATTGGTATCATTAACACTAGGTGTGTTTCCATCCACCTGTGTTTTACAGTCATTTTCAATCTGCACATAATAAAAACCTGAGTGGAAATGCAGGACAGTTCTCACGCAATTGTTACGCTCGGCTGAAGTTAGTGCATCAATGAAAACGAAGTGTCCAATGGAAACAGAGTCAGCAAATAAATCGTGACATACGTGACGCATGTGACATGAATGTCCACTGAAAGGACGAAAATGGGCGGCAGTTTCCATCGTTTGGGAACTGACTGCTGCTCTTTTAATGACGTCATCTTGTTGCACTCTCTTCTGCATTTGTTTAATGGAATCTGATTGGAAAAATTAGCGCCACCAGCTGTTTATCTCTTTGAAACCAGCTCCAGTGGACGGAAACGTGCATTCGTTGGCATTTTTCTTTATCAGATTTTCTCGACATTCGTGCTACATTTTGATAGAAACCTGGCTACGAACTCAGTGTCCCGATGAGACGTTCCTGTGAGCCAGCATGCCTGATACGTGGACTGCAACACCTAAATGGAATGCAGTCATTCGTAATGTTAAACCTGAGGATTTCCTGCTATGAACTGTCAAAATACAGAAAATGGAGGCTTCACTTTGTGAGAAACTACTACCCACGAGAAGACTGTTTATATATTTTATTCTATAAAAAAATCTGTTTACTCTTGTTACATAGGAAAGAGATTTACATTCCAACAAGGCAACCCCAAAACATAAAGCCAAAGCTACACAGGAACGCCATCCAGTGTTTACATTATTTAAACTGTTATCAGCTACTGGTGCTACGACAACTGATCAAACCAAGAAGATGGAGCTTGATATAAAAGTTTTCTTCCTTATCTGTTCAACTGCTGTTTTCAAGCTCAACAATGTTGATGATCTGGAGGCAGTTTAAACAAAGTCCAGACCTGAATTCATGTCTGTGGCGGACTGGAAGCCTCTTTTTAAAATGTGGAGTATTTTCTGTCCATTAATTGTGTTGTTTACTGTCAGCTATGATTCAGTGCGAGTTCGGGTGGGGGGGATCCTCCTCACACACAGCGGGGAAGTCCCAGCCCAGGCACTGAGTTCATACTCAAATGAGTTTATATGCTGAAATACAGGCCTGTCTCACACTCATCGTCAAACCAAGGATACTCCCACCGCTTCTTCGTCTTCGCCAGGTGAGTGATCCCTTCACGCATTGCTTTTAACAAACACTCAGGTCACATCGGCAAACTGAATTGTGTGTTTTCAGGATTTATGGTCAGTATTTGTGGTCCAGATGGGGCACGGACCCTCAGCTTCAGCCAGCGTTTGCAGTTTCTAACCAGTGTGACAGCAGGGAACGCGAAAATTACAAGAGTTAAAGTTCGTGGCAGGTCTGTAGCTCACAGGGAGCCCTTTGCTCTGAGCTCAGTTCTTTCTCCGGTTACATTTACACACAGAAACAACAGAAAATGAAGGTGAAACCAAAAATGAGAAGCTTAAAAATATCACAAAACAGAAAAAAAAAAGATCAGTGGAAAAATAAATAATGAAATTCACGAAAGAGACACAAAAACATCTAAATATATGACAAAGAAGACGGGTAAAGTAATGATTTTGGTTTGTACGGAAATAAGCACTGGGAAATATAGTATGTTTTTATGATAATTACACATTGTATGAACTGTACATGAAAACTGAGAGGGGGGACAGGAGCAAGACACTGAGTTCTGATTATCAGGGTGTGACGAATGTACTCAAGAATAAGTCAGACGCACAATTCTGTGTGTGAAAGCAGTGGAGGGCGGAGGAGTTTTGGATGTGTGTGTCGTTCACAGTCCGCTGACTCAGTGCCTGCCGGAGCGTAGAGGACTGCATTTGAGAACAAAGACATGATTTCTGAAAGGACTGAAATTTGACGAGTTGCTGCAAGGATGCCGTGTTGCTGATGGTCCCTCATCTTTGAATTATTAGAGTGTGCGCTTGTTTTGGCGAGGCGCTGCTCTACAAGTTTTAAAACATGAAAGGAAGTGGGTCAGCTGCGCCTCTGAAGCGAAGGCAGAGGAGAGTTCTCCACTGTAACACCTAATAACAATGTTTAGCTGGTTCAAGTGCAGACTGAGCAATCTTCCCTCTACGACAGTCACACATTAGGACAGCTCATGCTCATGTCTTTTACACTTTGCACAGTCATAACAATATTGTAATTTCACAAACACCTGCCCTATAACCACTGATAGCCAGACCATCACAAGTAATCCTCCTGTGGTATGAAACAAAGGTGCAGCATTTAGCAAACATGCTATAAAGATATGGGAGTTAATTCTATGCCATAGCGTAGCAATCCTACTATACTGTAAAAAGCTCATTATAGTGTAGTATAGTATAGTCTGAATAGGCTTAATAACAAACACTTCACTGTATAATACAATACAGTTCAACAACAGTACAAACTACATCTTCACAAACATCGCATCAGTTCACTTCCACTAAAAATGCTTGTTTTTGCCAGACCAGATCGTCCACACATTTATAGTTACTCACATGCTGAAGCCATTGCCTCCACACTTATCTTTCTATGTGTGTGTGTGTGTGTGTCAGTGTGAGCGTTATCAGGGCCGATGGGTGGAAGCTGCCCCGACGGTCAGTACTGGGATTATTTGGTCAAACAATGTATGCAGTGTCATTTGGAATGCCACAGACCAGAAACCAACGCCAAATGCATCAGTTACTGCGGTGAGTTCACACACGCCTGCAACGGACAGAAGGACAGAGGCAGAGGAACACACGTGGTCTGAGCGCGAGGTGGTGACAGACCACGAAATTCAAAGGTCACAGGAAGGCTGACCGGTGAATACGTTACCATTGGCAGATTGTGTTGCCTGTTAACAGTGGATCCGTTACACCAGTCATATTCTACATCAAGTATTTCAGATCCAACATTTGAGGGAGACAAATTCAGCTGAGTTTTTTTTTCACTGAGTTTCTTTTAAGTAAAAACTCACAGTGTCAAACTGAGCAAGAACTGCTCACTGCCCTTGCTCTCAACTGCGTCCAGTAAACGAAGAAACCTTCCTTTCTTCCTGTCTGTGATTTATCAGTATTAGAAAAGAAAGACAAACAGCTGATTAGCAACTTTAGAATCACTCATAAAAGAAAACTACAAATATTACACTAAATGGACAGGACAGACGTGAATTCAGTTCATCGTGTCCTCCGCTTCTCCTGACTGCTCTCATGTGTCTTCCTCTGCGTTAGAGCCTGTACACTGTAAGGCTCTGCCGGGCCACTTCTACGATAGTCTGCTGAAGAAATGTATGAGCTGCGCTGACGTTTGTGGCAGTCATCCAGCGGAGTGCTCCCACCTCTGCCAGAGTGAGTACTGACCCTGCCGGCCTGGATGAGAGTATTAATTATTTAGTGACCTCATTTTCTTTTTCTTTTCTGTGTGTTACTTCTCTGTTTTTTGGGAGGCATAAATGTTGTGTTTTGTTGCTGAAGTTGGACCTCAGTGGACCAAAGTTTAATGGCACAGAAGGAACTACAAATAAATGGCAGTCGCACTGACTTTTTGGAGGCACTGACCACAGGCCACAGTGTTCCCAGGTTTCATTTGGTTTTGGGTCTCTGTTGCATGTCACTCCTCTCTCCATCTCTCTCTCTCTCTCTCTCCCTTCATTTCCTGTCATATCTTTACTATGGGCTGCCCAATAAAGGAATGAAATGCTCATAAAAAGATTGTGAATAGGCTCCAAAAATAGTTTGCTGCCAGGTGCGTAAAACACGCTGAAAATACATGAGATTATTTTTGACAAAGATATTACTGTTGAGTTTTTCACTTTGAGGTTATATTATTTCATTTTCAGGCTATACACTACAATATACAGTCCGGGTTATAAATATTTGCACAGTCCTGTGTTTTTTTTTGTTCTTCATTTCAATTTCCATTTGAAATAAAATGGTGGATCTTACAGTAAAGTGCCAAGCTTGAACCTGAGTGGGTTTACATTACTATAGAAAGAGCTGTGTAGGAGATGAAGCCCTTTTAACACATAGTGGCCAAAGTGTTCTTTAAAGTAACTGGACAGATACACATGAAGTCAAAGAAAATAATTTGTGGAAAATCCTTTGCAGTCATTGACAGCCTGAAGTCTTCGACACACTGAGATCAGCAGATGCTTCGTATCTTCCCCGGTGATTCTCTCTCAGACCTTCACCTCAATCTAAATGGCAGCCATCTCAGTTAGTTCTGAGCCACATGTGAGCTTTTTGTGCATGAACTAACACTGAAATGAGACACAGCTGACTGAGAAACATTTAGAAGGCAAATGTCCAGCTACTTTTGAACCCTTATAACTCGGGCACTGTGTGTTAAAAGGGCTACATCTCACAGTCCTCTCAACACTGATGTTAACCTACTCAAATTAAAGCTGGGGCTTGGCCATTATTTTATTTCAAAGTAAAATAAAATTGTGCTGAAACACAGAGACTGAACAACAACAACAAAAATGTCTAACTGTCCAAATACTTCTGGCCTGGACTTTACATTTGCAGTATAAACAGAGCCAGACCTCTAACAGAGAGGAAGAAGTCCAATCCCTGGAAACCCCTTGGTATCTAGACGTAGTTTGTCAAAAGCAGAAGCACTTGCTGTTTTCTGTTGAAGGTCTTTCCCCCCTGTGACTCACATGACTAAGAGCCATCATTCTTCCTATCTATCCCCACCCCCCACCAGCTACGCCACCTCCTGCGACCACTCAAACGCTCCTGTTTGAAGTAACCACACGTGTGCCGCCTTCCAAAGACTCCACTCTCTTGCTCTACTCCCTGCTGGTGGTGTGCACGGTGCTGCTGTTTTCTAGCGTGTCTCTAACCCTGGCCGTCTTTCTGAGGGGATCCAGGACCAAAACCTCCAACAAAGGACCCAAGGAAACCAGCCAGAACCAGAAGCGTGTGGTCCAGCCAGGCGTAGAAGGCGGCCTGCCGGGTGGCCACCTGGGGAAGACCACTAAAGGTTAGTTTAATATGGCTACAATCAAAGGACCCAATCTGTACAAGCTGGCATCTGGAAGACATCAAGTAGTAAAACTGTACAGCAGTTCTCCTTTTGACAGATCTTTCCAGGTTCTTTAAATGTTCCGAAACTAAGATTTCAAAGTCTTGTATATCTAAATTGCATTTAAAATATCTTGGCATCTGTTTCACTTGCTCCAATGTGTACACACTACCCTCTCTGCCTACAGATGTGGTGACAAGTTCAAGTTGTCATACTGACCGCGAGCCGTCAGATGACTCCAGCCCTACAGAGACTTGCGTGTGCGCCCACTGTTTCCCTGACCTGAAAGCACTAGGCCCGGGTAATGACAGGCCGCTGAGAGCACCCTTCTCTTTCTACCAGCAAGCTGTCTTTCCCAGAGCCCCGATCCAGAAGGGAGGGCCTCTCTGGCCTGAGGAGAGCCTTCACAGCTGTGGAGTGGAGGTCCAGGAGGAAGCAGCAATAAGATGAGGTCACAGCCTCTGAAATCGAAATGTCTGACAGGAAAACCGGAATGGATAAACACGTCCACAACACACCAGAGAAGTTCATCAGTATACTGGGTTTGATTGTTAAATTGTGAAAACATTAGCGTTTAAAAGGGGGAGCATGCTGATTTACGACCCCTGTCAATAAACAGCAGAAATGCATCAGCAGCAATTAGTATAAAGAATTTTTTTTTTTTTTTTTATTAAACAAAACAAGGACATCTTCGAAAAATTCCAAAAGCTGCCATTGGATTGATTCATACTAAGCATAAAAAAAAAAATCTGTGTTCAACTCCCTGATGAGGGCACGCTGATAAAATGTACAACATATCAGTGCAAGTTTTACAACATCATGTTGTATTATACATATCACAAGAAATGTACTCACCAATAATCCCTGCTAAGCTCCTGACACACCAAGCGGATTGTCTCCTGTTAAAAGTTCAACTTGAACAAATCACAAAGACGACAACTGACATTCGCTGACCACTGACGTGCATGTACACTCTGCAACTGTGAAAGGAAAGATCAAGATAGTACAGAAGTCTAGTCTTATAGTATTCATAATAATAATACTGGAAACAAACAGAAAAATCATGGAACTATATAAACTTGGAAACCACTTTCATGACACCGTGAATGTAACTGAACTATCACGTCATATGCAAATTGAGAACATGCTGTGATGCCTGTAACATACATCTGATAAAAAGTTGCCACTGTTAAGGTTAAGTTTTGCTCTTCAGCCCACAGTCTTGTGGGAGAAGAAAGGGGAGGTGGTGGTAAAAACATGTGGGAAGTGGGTGAAGTCACTGCCTGAATTAACAGAAGAACCAGTCACACAGCTCCGTCTCACCGACTGCCTCTGATTGTACAGGTTACTATCACACACACATGCTCAACAACAGCCCAACAGCACTCGACTAACAATATAACAATCTGTCAGATCACGTTTTCATGAGACGGAAAGCTACAGTCACAGGAAGACACTCCTTGTGTCTAAGTTTATGACTCCCACTCATTTGTTTGTTGATTTTCCGTCAAAACAAGTGAAACTCACCATGCATGACCATTACAGCAGACCTGGTTATTCTGTAGGTTAGAGAGCAAAGCTTACAGTCCAAAGCAACAAGACGACAGTAAAGGCCAAACAACATGCAACGTTTTACTCTCGAGCAACTTTAACTCATGGTGGCAACATAGTAAAGCCTCAGTGATGCGCTTCGGTTCTCCTGATAATAATCACTCGTGTCCTTTTTCGATACAACCACTAGGAGTCGCCAAAGTCAGAAAAGGTTCTACGGATTTCCTCTGTTGGGGCCTCGAGTGTGTAACCGCCAGATGTGTATGTGCAGGAACAGGCACAAATATGTATGTGTATGAATTATTTGTGTACATGTGTAAGCTGAATATAACAATATGTCATACTATACTATCAGTCATGAATAAATAAGCAACACAAAGGAGTTTACAGATATAGATTTTTCTTTATTTAAGTGTCTTTCCATCACTGTGTCCAGTTCTTGCAGCAGTTACACGTGTACGCGAGGAATGACTGATTGGGTCAAGACGAGTTTCTTCTGATTACGACCCCCGTGGCTGGATCCAGCAATATAGAAGAACAAATCAACTTTGAGGTTTCACTATTTGTCTCTTACATACAAACTGTACATATATACTTTAACATACATCGTCAACATGTGGAAAAAAATCCTATCAAACTGTGATACCCAGCTCAGACGGCATGCTGAATGCAAGTACTGATTCAGTACACGAACATACGGTACATACGCACGCGCACGACACACGTGCATACAAACAGGAACACATACATACCCTTTTTTTTTTTTCTCTTTACGCGCAATAACATGTTTTAAACAAACGCACATACACTGAGCTTTTTTTTTCCCCCCTCCCTCCCCTTTCTCGGGCCCATACACGTGCACATACACACACGCACACATACGCACAAACACACCGAATTAGAGCGACATGCGGCCGACGGTTAACACTGCAGGGTCGAGCTCCTGACCCTTTATACACACTCTGTACTGAGAACACCACCCTCCCCTTTTGTTTCATTTCTTTTCTGCCGTTCACCTGAAACAGCATCACAGCAACGCATCTTAAAAATGGAGAATATGCCTCTGTAACATCAAAAGGTTTGACCAAAAAAAAAAAAACCCACAAAAACTAAGAGCCAAATTAAACACGCAAACAACAAAATAAAAAGAAAGCCACCTTAGCAGCAATTTCATGAAAATTATCAGCACTATTTTTGCTTTTGTGTACAAAAGAAAAAAACAAAAAACAGGACTGACGGCACAATGTAACACAGACAAACAGTGAGAGTTTAGGGAGAATGCAAACCGTGAAGAAAAGTATGTATAAAAATATAATATTCACTGTGTAATCTATTTCCTCCCTGTGACTGTTGGAAGCAGCAAGGCAGAAAACAACAGATCCTTTGTCCTTGTTAAAGAAACTGTTTCCTAGAAATATCTGACAACGGACACTACAAACTCACGAGTAATGAATGGAATAAGCTGTCTCTCTATACAAAGTCCATAATACCATTTTGTCCGGTGAGTTCTTTTTTTTTTTTTTTCCTCTCGTCTCTCTGTATTCAGAACAAAAATGCATAATAAGAGAACTTCCATCTTTGAAATATTTGGTCACTAGAAGGAGTGTGGGTGTGTTGGACAAGTGTGTTCGTGTCCAGAAAGTTGCCCGTTTGAAATCTTTCAGGTAAAGTAGAAAAAAAAAAAAAGAAAAAGAAAAAAAAATTAAATTCATTTCCTTTGCTAAAGCAGAGCCCTGAACCCTAGTGGAAGTTTGCGGCTCTATTTCTTAGCACCCTCTGGTGGTTAATATGCAGCTGTGCAAGCATGAAGCAGGACACTGGTGAAGAACAGCATTTGTGATCACGGAAATCTTCCCCAGATAAATTAAGGTTTTAAAGAAAAAAGAAAAAAAAACCCTTCTTCCCTTCTGTCTATTCCTCTGTTATGTGAAACCAAAGACAGACTGATCTCGCAGTAGTTTCTTTCTTCTAGCAGATTATCACAGCTGTTTTCGTCTTTATCCCCTGAATTCCAGTGAAAAACTTTTGCAAGTATTCGATATTCCTTCAGCGCCCCAAACCAATCTCCCTTCCACATTTCCTGCATTTTGTTTGGTTCTTGCATGTTTTTGCTCTCTCCCGCACAAGAGACAGTTCACTTCTTGAATGTCGTACAGAGGAACTAGATTAGCGTGTAGTGAGGGTGGTTCCATGTTAAGAGTGAGAGTTGCGTCTTTGAATGATTCAGGTAGGCTCGTGTTTCCTTGCCTCTCTGATCACTCTGTTACCTGTTCCCATGCAACCGCTCCTTGCATCATCCCTCGTCTCCTCCTGCGGGCTGCGCTGATGGAGGGGACTATTCGTACTCCAGGAACTGTTTGTGGTAAAACAAAAGGTACCTGGGGGAGATGAAAGCACCACAGGGTCAGGCTGCAGCATCATTAGAAACAACAAAGGCAAAAACACTTTTTGCTTTTCATATTTCAGGGCATCCTCGATGCTACGACTTGCTCACCCTTCACTGTCCAGTACGTCCTTGATGCTGGCCTTGGTGATGATGGCGTCGTCACATTTGAACCACTGGTCCTTGTGCTGCCGGATGAAGGTGGTGTAATGGCCGCTCTCTAGTGTCCCCTGGTGGTTCACCACAGCAAATAGACTATACCTGAAACAGGAAGAAGACAAGAGGCTGAATGCTTTTCTACAAGGCTGAATCCATACTAAAATTATAAGGCAACTACAAACAACTGAAACACTAAGGAAAAACTTAGAAAAATAAAGTTAAAAAACCTTTTATTATGCAATACAAACTAAAGATTTACATCATGATGTTTCCGTGTGCAGCAGTAAGGACGGAACATGGAGGTTACATGGAAACACACATCTTTATATAAGCATCTATCAGCAGAAGCTACATGCATTTCAAATGCTACTTGAAACAGAGCTAACAGCCAAACAGGTTAGATGTTTGACTTGCCAGCAGTTTACAAATTCATAATCAGCATTTCATTAGAATATGCTCATGAAAAAAACATGAGGTTGCGGATGCTCCCCAGTGAAATGAATGAAATTTGGTAAGAGAGCAGTGCACTGAATGCTTGAGTGGGATCAATAGGAGGAGGAGGAAGCAGCGGGGGAAACCAAGGGAGACGGGGTTTTATCGAGATGTTTGCCTTACTTGTTGTCGTTGTTGAAGGGGTCCACGGTCTGCTGGTACTGCCCGTTCATCCTGCTCTCTTTACTGCATCACGTAAACACAACAAATGCAGACCCAGCCCAACAGAGAAAACAAACAAAGTGAGCAGTGTGATGTTTTGTGTTTTACTACCTGGAATCCTTGAAAATCCTTTCAGTTTGTTTGTTTTTATTGTGGGCAACATGTTTGCCGTGGCTACAGAATCGGCAGTCATCTGCTGTGTTTCTTCCAGAACACAGGACTCTGTTTCATTCATCCAAGTTTTTTTTTTTTTTTTTGTACAACTTACTTGGTCTTCTTTTCTTTTTCTGTTTTTAGTTGAGTGCATCCAATCTTCATTTGGATTGTGCTCACCTGGAGGCCATGAAGGGGGTCATGTCCAGCTCCAGTGGGAAGGAGACATAAGTTGTGATCTTCCGCCGCAGTTTGGCTGAATGCTCAAACCTCTGAAAACACACCCAAGAGTTAGAGCGCTGCTTTGATGACCGCCATCCTCTAAATTAGCAGTCAAAGCAACACACACACACACACACACACACACACACACACACACACACACACTTACTTTGAGGTGAAAACAGGCCACGATGGGCAGCTTCTTCATGGTCAGCTGCTTGGTGGACTCCTGGTAACTATGGCAACCGCTGCACTTGATCTTAGCGCTGCTGCCGAGGTGCTCTGGTCTGGTGAACCTAGACGGGAGAGGATGGGATTTAGCGTGTGTGTGTGTGTGTGTGAGTGTGTGTGTGTTTGCTTTTAGCGATGCTGCTGCTGTCACCTGAGGTCTCTGCTCCAGTGAATTTGGGAAGAACAGGAATTAGTTTCAGGGAACCGTGTCTGTGTGTGTCTGTGTGTGTCTGTGTGTGTGTGTTACTTGCTGCTCTCTGAGGGGTTTAGAGTGATGATTCTGGGAAGTGGTTTTCGATTGGTTTTGTCTCTGGGTTTGTGTTTGGGCATGTGTTTACATGTTTCAAGAAAGAAAAAAAAACATGCTGGTGTGGTTACTTCTATGTTGGGACCATGGAAGGGAAAAGAAGATTTTATACACAAAAGAAGTAAATAATCTAACATTGTAAATATAGTGAAAAGTCTTACCTCTACCTGACCTGTCAAGAGATGGCAGGAGTTAAATATTTGGTGTTTTACACAAGCCCAGGAACCGTTTCCCAGTTGAAGAGGGTGTTTCTGTGTGTTTTCTACCTCCCCCACTGACAGTGAAACCCACTCTACCCCCCTTTATGTGACTACAGGCTGGACGTCAATATTCCTGATGATGTCTGTTTGTCTGCGTCAGTTACCTGCGCAGACAGTCTGTGAGCGTTGTGGCTCCAGTGGTGTGACTCTCTCCGTTAAGTGCTGATCCATCTCCTCCGGGGCTGAGGGGCCAGAACGGTGTGGAGGATCCAGGCAGATCAAGGCTGATGTCCCAGAACGGGTCTATGGTTGTTGAAACACCACTAGGAAGAGGGCAGAGAGAGAGAGAGAACGACATAGAAAATGAAAATGCTGCATTGTAGACCTCTCATATAGATTCAAGAAGTTGCTGTGTGTTGATTTGCACAACTTCCAGCCTGCTATACATTTCACAGGACGCACACAGACACTGTACTCTGTCATTTTCCTTTATTGAGACAGGAATTTAAGTGAGAATGAGACAAGAGAGAAGATTCTGGCATCAACTAAGCTGCTGGCTTAGACCGTTGAACTGCTAACGCTGGCAGCCTGGACTGTTCATCTGGGCTGTGAAGATTACTCTGCAGCTTAGCACTGGCAGTTAACAATATAAAACAAATTATGTCAGCTGATAGCATTCGTGACCTGAGAACATTTGGGCGGGGACCGTCCCCTCGTAACCATCAGCTCTTTAAACTGCTTATCAGGTGCGGTGTTGCAGGGGGTCAGAACGTGACCTTGCTCGCACAGGGCGAGAGGTGGGGCTCATACCTCCGGCCTGTCACGGGGCTCACACACATGAAGGCAGATATCCGCACTCGCATCACAAAAATGCCTCATCTGGCTGGAAAAGGAAAAGCCAGCGCCTTCCTGCTGTGAGGTGACAGTGCTAACCACCCAGGCACCAAACTCCCAGTGACCAGAAAAGATTAACATTCTTCAGTTAAGGCACGTTGCCAAACAACGCTCCCCCCGCCAACCCTTTCTCTTTCCAACGGCCTGATCAAATCATCCATTGTTTTGTCTGCTCCTGTCCCGACGTGCAGGACGTTTTTTGTCAAGCCAAGAAGCTGTGGCACGATTACAATTAGTTCAAAAACCGGCTGCATGATTACTGACTCAAACTCTGCAGCCTTCCCATTTTACTCTGGTGCTGTAAAATATATACGGGATTGAATTCAAATTCTTTTTTTGTTACTCTGATCCTGATCCCGTACAAATCTACTAGGCTTCTAAGTCATCAGGACAAGGGGTCCTGGTTACACTGTACTCAAGAGTCATGTTAACTGAGCTTTTGTTGTTCTGGAACAGTCTCCTGTTGGGGGTCAGACCAGCAAAGCCCGCTGAGTGTTTTAAATCTCATCTAAAGCTAAATTTAATCTCAAAGTCATTTTATTGATGCTTCCCTGCTCTGATTTGTCCTTATTCCAGGTCCAATGTGTTAGCTTATGCACAGCTAGTTAGGTGCACAGCTTATTAGTTTGTTGAAGAATGAAAATGAGAGACATGAGTTTGTTTTAGTGGCACCAACTCCAACCAAGGAATGTCACTCGCCCCACAATGAATAATAATAAACTTTGTGAATGGAGGCTTGTTTCAAATGCAAAAACAAAAACAGTATTTTTGCATTTGGGAAACAGTAGCTAACAGCTTGGGAGTGGACAGATGAGACTTGTGACCTCCGTGTTTTTACCATTCGTTCTATCCAAAAAATGGTGACTAGCGTGGTCCAAGCTTCTCTGTGCTTTGTAGAATATAATATTTTCTTTGGCCAAAAGCAGAGGATGAGCTGGCATGTTTGCATATCACTTTAATTACATTTTTAAAGTGAATAAATCATAAATTAGTGAAAGTATGGCGGGAGCAGGACTTCCTCGAGAAACCTGGGATGGGAAAGGACTGTCTTCTCATTTAAACACACAGAATGCACATTTGTGAATCACTGTTTTGCTGTCAGGCTTTCAGTGAGGTATGTGTCTGTTATGGTCCTCCTCCACAGAGCCTTACCCCTCTATAATGTAACAGTTCAACGAACGGTGGTCTGTTTAATAATTTCCGTTGAGTCTATAAAGACAAAAACTCGATTCCAAGGCACTGACTGTTGTTTTGGCACCATAACTCTGACCCCTGCATTCAATATAACTACCTGCGCCTGTTCATAGAGGTTTATTATGTATTCTGCTGGATTTACAGAGGCCATACAATTTGCAAAGGTCAGTTTTGCTGCCTCTGTAGACCAAGCATGATGTGATTTTACCTTTATTCTCCAGAGATGTAAATGACCTCAGACAGAGAGTAGCAGCACCACAAAAATACACAGAGAGCTGCCTTATAACTAAGCCCTTACAAAGAGAGATAAAGGTTACCTTTATTATTTTGCACCGAGACATGGGAGCTGTAGTTTGTGTTCGTTAAACTTCAGTTCAAACTTGACTTAGCTGTAAAATCATTACAGGCTGCAACTGCACTGTTCTGTTCATGTGATAAGACATTTACAGTGAACATCTCACTGTAGTCTTTTTGAGAACCTCTAAGTCTTATATGAAAAATGTATCTGAAAGCATAAAGCTCCATTAGTCTTTCTAGCCACCAGGTGGAACTAGAGTTTAACTTTCCAGAGTCCATACCATGAAAGGGTTTTCCTGTTGCTGCAGTGAAGCAGTGCAGTGTGTGTGCATGTGTGTGTGTGTGTGCACGAGCGATTGATGGTGCAATGTGTGAATGATGGAGGAGAGGCAGGAGGGTCACCTCGGAGCAGGGGATTAAGAGAGTTCTGATCCAGGATGGTGAGCGACAAGTGTGTCATCTTTGAACTCCCACTTGGTCAAGACACCGCAAGTCAGGCGTGCAGTAACACAGTGGGAACGTACTGTCAGACGGCGCTGTAGTCTACAAGGCTTTGTGCTATTAGGCTTTAAATTCTTTATACAGTCTCTGGTGAGGCTTAAATGATTTTTTTGTGCTGTGTTTTTCTGAGAAAAGGACAGAACACACACACACACACACACACACACACACACACACACACACACACACACACACACACACACACACACACACACACACACACACGCACACACACACACACACACACACACACACACACACTTACTGGCAGACTTGACAGGTGACGTCAGACTGCAGGCCCCCTGTGAAGATTTGGTCAATGATGCAGTTACAGTGGTTTGGGTTGTTGGCTTTCTTCCCGTTGTCGTCTGTGTAGATATAAACACACACACAGACACACACACACAAACACACACTGTCACTAAAAGCAATGCCGTGTAACATCACAGTCACCTTCTCTGCTTATAAACCACAGAGAGAGGCACATAGATCTAACTGAGTCAGTACTGTCTCTCTCCATCTCTCTGTCAGTCGGTACATTTCTTACTTCTCTCCTTATCCTCTCAACTTCACTCATCCAATCATCCCTCATTCCAACCATTAACCTCCAGTTTTACCTACACTGAGGTAAAAGTCACTCTGTCATTCTTCCTGCTTTTTCCTCATGTCTTCCACATCTCTCATTCTAATTTTAGGTCATTATACCATACTGTGTTTATATATATCACACTGTCACTGTGTGTCTCTGTGTAAATGTGCATTTGACCTTTGCAGTGCCTGTGCAGGACGTCCAGCGCCGCAATGAGGAACTCGTGGGCATCTTGCTGCTCGTAACCGGCCAGGTGACGGGCGTGGGTCCACACCAGGTGGAGGAGGCGGAACGGGATGTGAGGCGAGCGATGGCCTGAGTAGAACTAAAAAGAAGGAATGTGAGAGAAAACCTTCCCTTCCCTTCCATACCTCTTTTCTCTTTTATTTTATTTGAACAAGTTCTTTAAAGAAAAGAATGTGGAGGTACCTCCTGGAAGAGCTGAGACATCTCACACACTAAGCAGGAGTTGCTCTGCATCTCGCATTTGTGTCGGTCGGACAGGAAGAAGTCACGCAACAGTGGAGTGTGTGTCAGCGCCTGGACAATGCAGTTCATGAAGCACGTGTTGCCCAGGTTTATCAGACCACGCAGGCCTGAGGGTGGAGCAGAGAGAAGAAAATGAAATAAGAAGACAGCAAGACAGAATAGACAAAGAGAAAGAATGGGCTTGGAAGACAGGGAGGAATAAAGAAAAAGGGAGGACAGAGAGACAGAGAACTCAAGAGGGCCAGATCATTTTTCTTGGCTGCTGCAGTGAGGCAATGCTGTTAACAATAGACACACACGCACACACTATAATACCAAGATGTCCCTGAGGGGACGTTGGACTGCATGCAGGGAAACCCTTGTCAGATTACAGAAGACCAAACCACACACAGACAGAAAGGACGGGAGAGGGAGGAGAAGGCAGGGGAGAAGGTGGAGGGATGGAAGGACAGAGGAGGAAGGAGGGAGGGAGAGAGAGAGGGAGGAAGGAAGGATGGAGGTAGTGTTCTCACAGATGAGCAGCCAGGCCTGTAATTTGCCTCACCTAAGACAGTGCCAGGGATGTTAATGGTGCTAGAGCAGATCCCTGCAGGCTGCTACAAGGTGTTAAACGTATGCCAACTCTCCTCTCTCCCACACACTGCTTCATTCTAATATTCCCTACTGCTTTAAATAGATTTTGATATTTTTCACCAAAGACAATAAAAAAAAAAACAAAACAAACAACTTTTATACAGAAATGTCCATTTATCACATAGGGTTAGAAGTCATGCATTATAGACTGTACAGGTGTACTGTACCGGATGAAAGTCTTAACTAACTAATGCAGCAAACATGATGCTACTTCAGCTGTAGTTCAGACCCGAGTGGACAACAGAGAGAGGCAGCAGTGTTGATGAGCTCTGGACACACGGCACGCAGTGGGATATTTTTAAATAAAATATTCAAATGTCCTCTCTGCTGCAGTAAAAATCATACAGTTAAAGCTAAACTGAGTGCGATCTGTCCGGAATGACAACCAGCGATTTGAAGCAACGAGGCAGTTAGTTTCATGTGTGTTCACACAGACACTAACCGATAGTACAGTTGGATGTGATTCTCCTCCTCTTGGGGTTGTGGCGGAGCAGCTCCAGCTCCCTCTTGGTGGGCTCCCATGTTGAGTACTTCTCCCCTATGCCTGGAACACATGTGAATGCAAACACACAACATATAAACTTTCAGGGCCTGTCATTCCACTGAAACTCTACTCGCTACAGTGGATTCAGATTCCACCTCTGAGATTCTCTTACACAGTCTCAGTGCAGCTTTTGATACCACAGATCAATTGTTTACTACCGGATAGACGGGAAAATCAATTTCATGTCTCTGGGCTGGCTCTCACATGTCTTACTTATCTCAAGGAACTCAGTGTGTTTCCTGTGATAATACTAAATCAGTATTTTCTGATGTGAAATACAGAGTGCCCCAAGAATCTGTTCTCGGCCTCCAGCTTTTCTCGCTTTAAATTTAACCTCTTGGCAAAATTTTACATCGTCATGATTACACTGATGATACTCATCTGTATTTTCCTGATGACCCTTATCAGTTTATCATATTAGAGGCCCGTGTGTGTCTGCTGTGAAAAGCTGGATGTCACTTAACGGGAGGAAATTTTGACATCTAGTGGCTGTATTTAAATATAAGTGTCGTCCACATGGTGAGAAAGACACGTCCTTGCAAAGAACCTGAAATTCCATGTTTGGGTGCATATGTGCCACAGTATGAGCGTGTCCATGTGTGTTTGATGCTGTCATACCTTGCATTTTCCAGGCTTTCCTTTGTTCCTCTTTGGCAATCTGTTCCATGTCTTTGTCATAAATGTAGTCTTGGCACATAAAGCAGTAAATTCCTCCATACAGCAGGTCAATAGCTGGAAGGACAGAGAAAGAATGAGAGAGAAAGAGAGGCAAAACAAAGAGAGACACTTTATTCAAATGCAGGGACACTCAGTTTATCTGACTGTCGTAGGGTAACAAAGGGCTGTGCGTTTCTACGAGCCCTGTGAACCGCTAACTGCTTCATCTCTCCGTCTTGTTCTATTCAGGCCACGTTGCCATGGTGCTGTGATGCCAGGTAGCCGGGGCTTATCTGCTGACATATCAGCTATCTGTTAACACCATCCAGGAACGACGGAGAGACACCCTGAGAGACGGAGAACGTGCTGAGAAGTCAAAAGGTGAGGAGGAGAAGGAGGAGGACGGAGGGAGGCACCTATCTAACTGTGCAATCTCTCACCGTCACACACTCACTTAAATGTTCACACAAACAGACCAAAACTGTCCTTCTGCTCCCTCTCTCTCTCTCTTTCTCTCCTCACCTGCTCTGTGCCCCGCAGCTACCTGTTTGCTGTTGCCATGACAACCTGCCTGACGGCTTCTCCCGGCTGTCATCCTCTGCAGGTATGGAGGGGAAAAAAAAAACAAAAAACGGAAGCAGCAGAAGGATGACAGGATGGAGGAAGGGAAGTGAACTTCACTGTACTGATGGGAGATTAGCAGGTAAAGAAAACTGAAAAGAAAGCAAAAAAGACAAGTCTAATGGCACAAGAGCAATTAGATGAAATCCTGTTACAATTCTGAATATCGAAAGGGTCATCAGGTAACCATGGGAACAAGAGGAGGGTAAAAGAGAAGAGAATGGGAGGACAGAGACAGAGAGATGAGAGGCTGCAAACAGAATACACCTAATAGAGTGGAAATGCATAAAACGAAACGGTTAGATGAAAGAGATGGAACAGGAAAAAAAAGGAGGAGAAACAGGAAGGTGGAAGAGGAGGAGGAGGAGGAGGAGGAGGAGGGGCCGGGGGTTTAATGGAGGCTAATTCCACAGGGTTTGTTAAAGACGACTTAATTACCTCCTCACCAGTCTGCTGAGATCTGTCCCTTTTTTTTTTTTAATTTTATCTTTTCCACTCCCTCTGTATTAGACTCTTTCTCACTCTATTTTTTGCAACAGTTAATTCAGCAGCTAACCTAATTAAACTCACAATTACACTCCGTGGGAAACACACATACACACACACATACACGCGCACACACACACATACACGCGCGCACACACACACATACACGCGCGCACACACACACACACACACACACACGCACACACACACACACAGACCAGAGGGGGTCTTCCTGTGCCGAGTGATAACGCCGAGTACAGGACGCTTCATAAAAACAAACCAGCAGATTCTCAACATCTGCCAAACCCAGCCTTTGTCATGGACACCCTGAGTGCCTTTGCTGCGGCGCTGTTCTCCTCCAAACGCTGCAGTGTAATGCACTTTACTTGCAGCTCAAACAGCCTAATTCTATTATGTGGAGAATATAAAAGAAAGATACTGGGTGTAGAGCTGGTATCGCAGCATTTAGACTAACAGGATGATGCCTTGTGCTGAAGATATGCTATTCACCTTCATCTTCTGAACATTGCCTCTTAAGTCTCTGCTTTTTATTTTATTTTTTTATTATATGTAATAACAGGCTCTACATATGTCGACACAAGTGTTATCTCCATGTAGCTTCGACCTCGAAAACAACGGCCATGTTCCAAAGCTGTGAACCGTGACATTCACAACTTTTCTTGTGCTTATGCATTTTCACCTTTGCCAGTGTTAAATGCCTTAGCATGTTGCTTTATAGGTTTGCACATAGCTGCAACCCGCTGCATGTTCTGCTTCATGAATGAACACTGTCAACCCTTGGAGCGAGAATCTTTGGGAACCTCTTTAAATTGAGGTCCTGTAGGACACACACTGTGCGTCCATTGTCATAATCTTGTCAGTGCTCTCTGGAGGATATACTGTGTGATGGACACACCGTTTCTAAATGACATCAAACACAGTTTACCTGGCATTTTTGCTCTCGCGTTTCTTGTTACATAAAAGCTGACATGTACACCGATAGCAATATATCTGCAATAACTTAATATCGGCCTAGCTGATTTATGGGTCTAGCTCTGCTTAGAGTTTGCAGAGCATCGTGTAGCTAGGTGAAAAAAGTCTTTAGCTTTAATCCCGCTCCTCCAATCCTTGAATTGTTTTCATCCCTTAAAGAGCACGAGCAAAAGAAGCCTCAAGAGCTGAACACTAGAGTGTAGGAAAAGTCTCCACTGCTGGTATCTGAGCAATAACACATGCATTTTGAGCAATAATAAACACCATTTATACATTGGGTACCAAGTAGTACACATAGGACACTTACACTTATACGTATTATATGATATTATTTTACGCTTTCTTTAATACAAGCTCAATTCTTCTCTTCTCTTTTACTGAGTGAGTTCAGGTAATACTGAGCAATTTTCTTGATTTTTGAGCAGTGTTTGGATTATTACAGGCCGTGTGTCCCTGTGGGAGTAGCAGGGGTGGGGGAAAACAGCCAACTGTTCTTGGTGTTCAGCAAACACCCACGTCTCTGTTCAGATCTGGAGCCATCCAGATTGTGCCTAATTGATGCAAATATTTAATTCAGGGAATTGAAATACAACTTCGCCATTTCTCACTGAGAGCGCTTGCCAACAAAGCGACCTCCGTGTGTGAGTTGTGGTGAGAAACGCCGTGCGGTTGGTGCATCTCTGAAAATAGAAGCCATTTTTAAAGAAGAACATTTTAACTCAGATGCAGATCATCGCTGAAATCACTGTTGTGCTTTCCATTACCTTCTCTGACCTGGAAAAATAATCCTGTCAAAACAAGGCTGAGACAAAGCTCATTTTTTGTGCCACCCCATAAACACACACACACACACACACACACACACACACACACACACACACACACACACACACACACACACACACACGCGCGCCACTGGATGTTTTGATGGATTTTGAAGGAAGCTGACTGAAAACCAGGGAGGTGTACCCAATAAAGCAGACTCTTAGCATGCGTGTATGTGCTTAATTTCAAATCAGCCATCAACACATACCTCAGTTCCTATTCATTAGTAAGTTCACTAATGCATATAAATATTCCCTCTAATGGCCAAACACACAGGTGACATTCAAATTCCCCTTGAGGTCAAGCCTTTCAGGTTGTGTTGCAATTATGTTGTACTAAGTTGTGTAATAGCTCCCACTGCCGCTCTTGATGGTTGTACTTGATTAAATGTATAACAAAACCACAAATGTGCTTCAGTCAGGCCTGTGGAAAAGTCCAATGTATAACTAAATTTGAAGCCATCTCAAATATCGAAACATACAGACACACACACACACACACACTCTGGTGTGCTTCATGCAGTCGCACCAGGCTACATCTTCATTAGCCACTCGGCTGTATAATTAGCCCTTTTAGCAGCCTCTGTTTTGAGAGAAGAAGCATTACCGACGGCGGTGTGTGGGGGTGTGTGTTTGCCTACATGATGTATATGCTGTCAGTGAGTCTGTTTAGGAGGCAAGTACCAACTCATTTAAGCAAAGGGAGGTGGGCTAACTGCAGGTGTGGATGCCTGGTGTGACACCATGTGCACGAGAGAACCCTCAAAACACACCTGCTCCAAGGGCACTTGCAGACAACGTGAATGCCTATGAGTGTGTATATTAATGAGTGTTAGTGCGTGTCATACCTAGGTTATGCCTTTTGCTCTTGGCGTGTTCGTGGATGTGTTTTTTGGCAAAGCAGGCGAAGAAGACGCAGTAGAGGCAGGAGTGGAGTCTGTTCAGGTGGGCGCCGCACATGTGGCAGATACATGACTTGGCCTGGAGGAGTAATAAACAGACAGAGGAATTGATTATCACAATTGTTGAACCCACAGACACACATTGGCAACATCAGTATCTTTGGCTTATTTTAGGAGACACATCTGCTTAAAAATGCACATTCAAGAAACAGAAAACACAGCGAGGCTTTAAAGCTGCACTTACAAATGTTTTTATGTTGGCAATGGATCAAATGACAGTGTGTACAGTGGAAGGTGTCACTTGTAGTGACAAACCCAGAGAGAATTATCACCCAACTCTGCAGTTCAGCTCATCTCTATGAGGCCTTTTAGCATCTTTTAGCTCATTGTTTTGGGTTTCTGCCCCACAACTTCAATGTTGTGATTCCGTCTCAAAACTCTCATCAACATTTTCACGTTTTCTGCTAAAAAGCTTTGATAAACCCAATGTATGCTCCTTTCTCAGTACCAAACAACAGACAGACAAAATTAAGGAGTAGCTGGTGAACACAGTGAAGCATTTTGCATCTAAAGGGCCTGATATTTCTCTCAGGAGCTGGTGACCACCAAAGAGTCAGTAGACTTACATTCATGACATGAACTGAAATACAACTCCAAATGAACATTAATGTAGCTTCATGAATGAGCAAATGTTTGTTAACACTTCCACCATAACTTGAATGGAAATGTTGTCATGTTAATGTGATGTTTTCAGTGTGTTCTGCTGCTCAGGAGTGACCTCAAATGAAGCAATTAATGCAGATTTTGAGATTTTATGTTGTTCAACTCATTTGTTCTTTCAGCATTATCATGTTTAACATTTCAAAATATCTTTTCTTTGTACAAGGGTTTGTTTGTTTGTAAGAAAGGAGTGTGTTTGGCTATAAGTGAACAAACAGAGACTTAAAAACCTAAGAATATGCAAATTTGTGTCACAACTTGTCTCTCATTTATATTTGATTCTTCCTTTTTTTTTATTTGCTGCTATAAGGACTGACGAACCCACGGCGGTCATATAAGATTTATGCATTTAATGTGTAAACCTACATTGCAACATATGATTATTAATGATTAATACATTTCTATACATTCTGTTTGATAGTCTTGTTGGACAGATGAGGGGGGGGGGGGGGGGCACGACTGTGGATGGAGGTGACGATAGGAAAGGTTCAAAAGAATGCAGATGAGAAGCTGGCATGCCAATGAGCCCGCATGAATATGAAGAGGTGAGAAGAAATGAGCAATGCCTGGTAGAAGAGAGCAGAGAAAATAAGAAAAGACAAGAGGGAGAACGAAAGAAGAAGAAGAAGGTGTGAGGACAAAGAAGAGAGGCAAAGACAAAAAGAGAAAAATCTAAGAAATTCTGCTGCCAATTTGAAGTCACTGCACAAGGTTGAATTTCAATGTCAAATGTAATGTTTGATGTGCTCGCCAAGCGTGCTCCACTTCAGAGACACCTACAAAAGACTTAAACATTCAGACTGGAACGGTTAATAGAAAGAAAGAAAATGAAGTGGAATAGGTTAGACTATTAGTCTGCCTGACGGGGACTGCAGTGGTCAGAGGACTGAGGACTGAGCTGCAGTGCCACTCTGCAATGTCTAGTGCTGAACTCCAGCCCACCACTGCTGGCTGACAAACCCAAAGGAACAGTATGAAAACCTTTACTGAATGAAATGCTCCCAAATAAATGACATCAAGATCTCTGCGCTACAAAGCACAGAAAGCATGTTTTTTTTTTTTTTGTCCCCAAAGGAACACTGTAAAACATATCAGTGACTGCAGTTCTGCTACAGTGCCTTGTGACAGTAAAACACATTTTTGTATCATGTAAAGTAATGTTGCATGAAAATATGCATTTCATACCCTGGTTTGAATTTGGAGAGGACTGTACAGTAGCGATGCACCAGATTAATGAATGGTTGAACTGAAAGCCTGTAAGTATTTAGGCTTTACCAAGAAAAATGGAACCATTTCGAGTAGAACTAAGAATCATTATTGTTTAATCTGCTTCTTATTTTCTCAGTTAATCCATTAAGTGTTTGGTCGATAAAATGTTACACAAAAGTGAAAAATGTTCCTCCAGTTTTCTCATCCTCATCTCAGCAAGTAAGTGCATACACATATTTTGAGAATTGTAAAATGATTCTTTTGACCACATTCATGTAATGTTAGAAACACCCCCCACAAAAAAAAAAAAAAAAAAAAGTAACAGTAAAAACCTTCGATCTAGGCTCATGATCAGATCTCAGTGCTTACAGGCAAACATCAACATTAGTTTAAAACATGCTTTTCAAATCTGCCTTCTGCCTCACGTGATACAAAATGGGAAAAAAAAAAATCAAGAAACACTGATTCTTATTCCAGTCACACTCACACACCTCCATGCGTAAGTGCTTATGCAGCACATGAATTATAAAAAGGCATCACTATGCAACAATCTCTCCTCACTCATCCTTCCAACTGTCAGAGTTACACTTCACGTGTGTATGTCTCTAGTCCCTGAGGACATTGTATTCATGTAGGAATTTGTGTCTACCTGTCTATCAGCACATCTTTACATCCTTTACTGTCATGAGAGCAAGAGTCTGGGTTCATATGGAATAGTTACATACAGTAGATCTGTCAAGGCGCATTGGTCACGTGCTAACTAACCGGCCACTCGTTCAGTCAGGCCTTGTGGTCTTCCTAACACCCAAAGAACAGTCTGAGATCTGTCCATGTCATATTTCTGTGAGCGCTGCAGTGTCCGTGATAAGCCATCTGCTGGTAGGATGTTATGTGAGAAGAGCAGAAGGGGGTAATGGGCTGGAAAGGTCCTGGTTAGAAGTATAAGTGAAGACATTATCACACTGTGTGACATATGCAACATCTGTCTTGTCCACTGAGGGGAAAGGCCTGAATCCAGACTGGGTGTCTGGCACACCGTCTAGACAGGTGAATTAAAGGACTATGCCCTCCAAAGGTGTTACACCAAATACTGTATATTTCTGACAAATATAAGAAAAGAAGTGCAGAGGAAAGGCAGTCACGTTCAAAGGCAAAGCGGACAACAACAAAAATAGAATCTCAGGGCTTTTCTCAATATTTCCTGTTGTGTCCTCCATGATGAGATGGATGTTATACCTGCTATTATAACAAAACACCACCAAATCTGCATAAATGAATTAAACCCTGGATGTTTACCTGCCTGCCAAGGAAGCATCAGATGGACACTTGTTTAAATGAAAAAGAAGGAAAAGCCTCAAGATCTGCAGATACCAATACTGGTCCCACAAAAAAAAGGATAATGATAGATCGGCTGGCTAATAAACACAAAGAAACACAACATAAACAAACAAGGGCTGCATTTAGAGAGTATTTTCATTTTTTATTAATCTGATCGTTATTTTCTCAATTAATTTTTGGTCAATAAAATATCACCAAAAGAAGAAGAAAGAAGAAAATGTCCATCATCATTTACCCAGAGTCCAAAATAACATCTTAGTACTGCTTGTTCTGTCCCACCAACAGTACAAACCCAAACATGTCTAATTTACTGTCATGCATGGCAAATAAAGTCAAACCCTCACATCTGAGAAGATGGAAATAGCATGTGCTGTGTCTTTCTTTTACTGCCAGCTCTGGGTTATAGTCTGGGTTTTTACCTCTTTCAAAATGATTCCATTTTTGTGTTGTTGTACTGAGTGGAGGCAGCAGCAGCAGTGGGACCAGCTGACAGAAGTCAGCCTTAACACGACTTAAAAGAAAAGTACTGCTGATTCTGCTACTAAGCTCTGAGACTGAATGGGACTGACTCACTGATTCTGCAGCTCTTTGGTTTTATTTCGTGGTTACTTGGTGCACATGTATGCACATGTATGCACATGTACAGCTTCTACTGGCTGGTCAAGTATGATTATTTGTATATAACATGGGAGAATAAGAGTGCGCTCAAGTGGAGCCCTTGAATTCTCAAGGTGAACGGATGCTCAAAATTCAATCTCTGAGAGTCGATCGTGGCCATCTGAGGGCTGACATGGGAGCTAACAGTCAGTGTGGAGTGGAGAATGAAAGAACTGTCTGATAAGTATTTTGACCAGCAGCACTTTAAGATATTTCTGTTTAAAAATGATGGAGGGAAACAGTCTAATTTTACAAAGACGCAATGATGTTTTGAGGATGGTGTAAGAGAAGCTGCATTTGTCTCCTCTGAAGCCCCTGACAGTCAACCAGAGTGGATAGATAGTGGGAGCAGCTAGCCTGAAATATCTGGTAAAACTGCCAATTCGCCCGGAGGCTAATCATGCATGATAAATCCAGAGACTGCCTCCATATAAACACGGACAAATCGAAGAATGCACTAGCACGGAGCTTTGGCTGGAAAATGAATATATGACTTGTGGATCTGGTGGAAATCATCAATCACCCTCCTCTTCACTCTGAAAAGATCTGTAATCACAGTCTCCTGAAACATTCAGAGTACATCTCCCATACGAGAAAAGAGAAGTACATGGAATTTAAACACAACTGTCTTGTGTAAGGGTTTCCTGTGAGAGGCATGGCTGTATCTGAATGGAAAACCAAGCCAGATCAATAAAAATATAGCACCACAGGGAGGTAATACGCAGCAGGGATGTGAGCCCTTCTGCCAGCCTAGTCTGCTCTTCAGGGCAGGGGCAGAGAACAGGGCAATTACATCAGGAGGAGACCCTGCAAATATTTACATCATTTATTTCAGTGTACAAACCCCTCTGGACTACCAGCTCCCACTGATCCCATGCACATGACAGGGGACACAGGGCTGTCCCAGAGCCCCGCAGGATGCATGTAGACAGGAATGCAGCCAAGCTGCTCGATCACACACTGCAGATGCAAGCACAATATTCTAATACAGTGAATATCTGCTCTGTACCCACACGTTATATGAATCTTTACAATTAACAGGTCTCAATAAAAGATGGTGTCTACAAGTGAGTGCACATGAACAGACATTGTACCCACGTGAAAGAGAGGCTGACTAGTGACACACACACACATCCTATTGCTTTACCAGTTAAACCTTGCTGTATTAGAACACGCTGGTTTGAAAAAGATTCATTTAAACCCAAGCAAGGAAATACCACCGTAATGCTGGCCTGCAGTCTGCTGGTGGAAGGAAGTGGATCCACTGCAGGCGCAGTGCCAATGCAAACAGATGCACATCAGCTCTCTAATCTATGATGCGGTCTCTAGCTTTGAAGCAGGCTAACGCTCGGCTGCTGCGAGGTGTTTACTGGGTTAGTTTGCTTCGGTGATGGCTGTCCTGCAGCTGAGGCGAGCGTGTCAGGTGCTGAGGATGGCGTTTATACCAGGTCTAGCCCGATAACAAGGCAAAACTAGAGTGAGCGTGGGACAAACAGTAGTTTGGCAGTCAAGAGTGTCTGTCTGTGTTTCGGATGTTTGTGTTGTTTTGGAAGGGCGGGGGACTGTCCACGCACGCGACGCCAGCTCTCCCCCTCTCTCGCTCACTCTCTCACATACACACACACAAACACATACACACACACACGCACACACAGTCTCTGTCGTAGGTTTGGGTCCCTTCTAAGCACTCGTTTCCGCCTGTCACTTGTTACCTTTCGTTTTCTGGTCTCGGCTGAACCGCTCCACACGAAACACTGATAGATAACCCTCAGGTTCTGCTTCCAGTTGTCCACTTTGAAGCCACTGACATGGGGGCAGCCTGCGGGACTCATGGTAGTCTCAGCATCCGGCTTTACGGTCCTCTTCGGCGATGAAACCTGTTCAAATCCCTCAACGCAGACCCAGTCCAAACGGGCTGGCTGGCTGGCTAGCTTGCCAGGTTCGTTATCCACCGATTGCTGCGTTCTGGCTAACTGGACATGTCCTGGTTGCAGTAACGGAGACACGCGCAGTAGCAAACATCAAGGCGAATTTTGAAATTTCCCTCAACTGGAAATGAAATATTATTTGTGCATTTAAATCCAGAACAGCTCCGTATGTGTAGTTCCTCACATTCGCTCAATTACATGTTAGCAAGCTGGCTAAAGTTGGTTAGCATTGGAATTTCAACAGTAGCTTACACAGTGAGTGTCGTCAAGACCCACCTCATTCATAGCAGTTGACCAATGAGGGGCCAGAGCTGCGCATGATTGGCGTGTGCTAACTTTCTTTTAGCGGTTAAATCCCGCCTCTATTAAGTGGGCGCAGCGTCGTGATTGGTGCGATTTTCCTGCAAACCACATCCGTCTGTATGAGGATGTTCATTGGTTGAAGAGTGAATCAGCTTCACTATATCAATCAAGGATGTTACAATGTGACGATCAAGAGTGGATGGAAATTCAAATCTACATCACAGCACAACCAGAACCAAATGGATGAGAGTCTGATGACAAAGGCATGAAACCCACGACTATATTCTTAAACAATTTATTATTAACAGATCCACAATCGCAAAGCTCAAGCTCCCAAATGACATGACAGTTTGGTTTCATCTGTTGACTTCACCCCGTTATAACAAGCTGTCAAAACGGTTTTCTGTACAGTGCTCTAGCGACCTCTAGTGGATCCGACCTAAAAAACAAAAAAAGAAAAGGGGAAAAACAAAACAAAAAAACAAAACCAAAAAAAAACAAGAACAAAAACAGTGCACCAGATTGTGAACGACTCCACCGTTGTGCCGAGTTTGGTCAAGGGCATGTACATGTGTACAGATTTGCTATCGATGATATCTACATTCTAACCAAAAGGAGTGAGAGGGAAACGATCGTTGCAGTCTTTACAAATGTAGAATATGTCAGATTTATTCCTCTTCAGCCATTGATGTTTTACTCATATGTAATGCCCTCGAGTTACGGCCATCATGCAGCAGAACCAAAACAAACAGTGAGATTATTCACACATATGTTTGGAACAAATAAGTCCAGTTTTTATTATTGTGGTATCTGTTAATGTAGCAGTGGCGCTCCAACCTGAACATTGATAAATAAAACACTGACAAAATTGTAATCTTTTTTCCTTTTCTGTAAGGATCTTTTGTTATCCTTAAGACACTGTGAAGAAAGAATAACCAAATTTATCATCATTCCACACAATTAGATTTTCCTTGATCAATGTCCTTATGCAATAGAATGTTTGTTTTCCTCTTTTAAAAAAATCCAACTCATCCTGGGAAGAACGTGTTGGGTGGCTGCAGCGTTCTCTCCCTGTCCACGGCCCCTCAGGAGTAACTTGATGTTTTGCTACCAACATCGTCCTCCTGCGATCCCATACTCTGAAAGGAAAAAAGGGGAAAAAAAGAGTGTGTCACATGTCGAAAATGTTATCTGTTAAGAAAACAGACCCAACAACTGGCTGCAAACCGGTTTCTGCTACACCTCCATACACAATGACTGGCTGTTTCATCTCTTGGAACTGAGCAGAGGCCTCTTCCAGGAAGCAGGTTTAAAACTAAATTATATGGACACCACTCAGAGGTGATCCTTTTACATTAGTTCATATTCATGGTTTCATAATCTGAGGAAATTCAAGTTCATTCTCAGATTTTTTTTTCCAACTTATGGATTGTTATATATGCAGTGACAATTCTTTCATAACACCTAAATATCAAAAAGTGTTTATGCAAGTGTTTTTTCAGTTACTGCAACTAGCTACTCACAATGTTGTTGAGCTGTCCTGTGCTGTACCATTTTCATATGTAAAAATAACCCTAAGATAAAAGTATTTCATTCACATTCCTTAAATGATTTATTCTTACATTTTCATTCGTTTCATTCTACTATTTTTCATTTATCATTCTACCAAATATAAATGCATATCTGTACCATTAACTGCAAGAATGTAAAGGTTCCACTGAGACATAAAAACACACACCAGGGCATTCATAAGGAAAAATGGAACATACGTACATACGTACAACAATTAAAATATCTGATGCTGTTAGACATTGTCTCACCTTCTGCACAAATTGTGGGTTTACTGTGATTTCTTGATCCATAGACTTTAGTTTCTCATCCAGCTCTATACATTTCAACATCTGAAAGGAGAAAAAAGACGTAACTTCACTTCAAAAGTATCCGCTGATACCAACGGATTTAAGATTATGATGAGAGTTCATGCAAAGCAAGATAACTCGGGGAACAGAGATGAGCATCCTCACCTCTTGGTCAATTTTGTGGAGCATTGCTGGGTTGTTGTATTTTTCTGGGTTGTCATGGAAGCAGACCATACCATCCTTTTGGTTAATGCTAGCGTAGATCTCACCATCTTCAATCTGCAACGAAGCACAAAGTGGGACATGAGGAAACTCCAACATAAACCTTCCTGACTGATACTAAATGGATTAAAAAGAAAACAGATAAAACAAGATATGGACAGAAAAATGGCAGAGCCATCACAGAAATCTCCTTAAAATTCTGAAGCTATTAATGGCTAGTGTATACTGGACAACATATTGGACAACTGATCCTGTTCAGTGTTCATCCAACATGAACAAAACCTGTGACCGTGATGGGAAAAAAGTACTTCTTTAATATAATAATATCTCCTCATTAAGTCTCAAGGTTGAGAGATTATTTTCCATCAGCACTAATGAGAAATAAACTGTGCTGGGGCGTCTGGAGGTTTAAGACCATAGACAATAATCACAAGATCCCTTTGTTGCACGTTATCCCCTCCCTCTCTGCAATCCCTCACTGTCTACTATCTAAGAAAGTACACTGGTGATGTGGACTGGCTTTTCAAGCTTTCATGCTCTGGACCAACTCACCATGTGTAAGACGTATTTCTCTGCTTCCTGGGGGCCTGACAGCTGCACTCGACTCGCCATGTCTTGCAAAGACAGTGTCAGGAAGGTCTGCGGGAGACACATAAGAGAGATACAGATATTTAAACTAAAACAGAATGACCTGTTCACCCTTTGGATCATAGTAAAACAGTTTGTTGGCTGACTGAGGCATGTCATCAAAAGTCACCTGGACTCATAAGCACATAAGCACCGTGTTTAGTGAACAGAGTTTTGGTAAGCTATCATCTTGCAAGGTTATTAACTCTACGGATAAAAACATTTGATTCCTTTAATACCGTGTCCACGGTCATATCAGAAAGTATGGAAGATATCAGTGAAAACCGGTTGTGCTTAATAAATGCATTTACTGACATTTCTACATATAGACAGCTGAAAACGGATGGTTAAATAGACAGAAGGGTTCATTAACTTAAGGCCCACATATGAATTTCACATAACATCAGGGGTCTGGAACAATAACAACTGAGATTTTCCAGGAAGTTTTCACTAAAATCATGTACAAATATGTCTAAAACATCTAATGCTGTGCACCACAGTTGATGTGGAAGACTGAGACTCTTTCAGATACATGGAGCTCTTTTGCTTAACTGAGTGAATTCAGGCCATACACCCAGCCTGTGAGGTCTAAACTTAATCCTTCGCTCAAGTAATCTAATCACCAGCGTACAGCATGATTCAAAACCCCAGCCTCATCATGTGAAAAACTGGTGGCTGGAAAATGTCCACTCATACTGTCTTGTGAAGGCCATGCTGTGTGTCTTATAATATAGAAGAAAAGGGCACACATATAACAGACACGCATGCACACGCCCACCTTTGTTAGCCTCTGGATGTTCTTCTTGTAGAGGGAGGAGAGGCACTGTTTGACCAGGCCTGTGTTGTTGTCTCGTGTGAAGGTCTCACTGTGTTTATTGACCAGGCTGCGCAGCTCGGCCGGGTTGTTGGTGGTATAAACCTGAGCTAACTCGTGGTATGCGTTGCTCAGGGGCTGATGGTAGAGACGAAAATAGGGAAGAAAGGAAAAAAAACACACAAACAGCAAAATAAAAGATAAGCTACATGCACACATATTTATTGGCTGTCACAACGTGTTCACACTACAAAGCGAAACAATTACTGAATCACTGAAGTCCCTTCATTTGCTTTCAGAGCTGGATGGAAATTAGCTAATGCGTGGAAACTCAACAAGCCTTACAGCTAAAAAGTTGCCCACAGAGGAACTCCTCATGATCACCAGCTGTCAACAGCCAGTCACATTTCTGCACTTTTTTTGTTCCTGTTGTGATTTTATTTTATTTTATGAACAATAGCTCTGTCTATACATACAACGTGCAGACACAACCATTTAAATGGGTTTAAATGGGCAACATCGGAGACAAAAGATGGGGTTACTTCTGTATATGTATTTTCTCTGCAATGGTATCCAAATAATTCACTTCTATATATATAAAACGTAAAAGATATACAGAAAAAGCAAAGCCCAAATGCTATTCATTTCGCTCCTTTCATGCATCCTTACCTTGATGAACCTCCCTACTATTTGTGAGGTGTATTTGGGCAGCTGTTGCACTTTGCCGTGGAGAATGAGTGACACCAGGATGTATTTCTTATAGGCTTCCAACATGATGTGGCTCACTGCCATGGCTGGAGTGGTTATTGCCTGAGGGGGAAATTTTAAACAGGTTTTGATCCTTTACAGAAAAGTCAGAGAAACTGACAGTTTAAGCTGTATTCAGGCCATGCACGAGGGCATAAATGCCAAGTTCAAGAAGAAGTATTACTTGTGGCACTGGAAACCAATTTTTAAAAAAAATCCAAGCATGTAAATACATAAGTGCCGCTAAAACTCAAGAAAGTACCTGTTCATAAAAATACAGTGCTCTTTCGAAGTTTTTGAGGCCCGTGTAGATCATGCCACCATAGTAGTAGTAACATAAAAAGTGCTTTGCGTCGTAGGCTCCATTCTCCTTACAGATGTCCATCATGTCCAGCTCCAAGAAGGGCAGGGCGGGCTTGAAGCACTTTGCTAACAAGCACAGCTGCAGGGAGACAGGCATGTGTGGTGAGGGTGACTGACAGGTTACACTAGACATGGTTAAACTGAGAACGATGAAGTCAACCGACAGAGCTGCGACTAAGCTTGTCTATGAATAATTGAACATAACCCTTAAACAGCATATTCAGCAAGTGTGCACTTGGGAGGGAAAAGAGACTGAAAACAAAAGGAGAACTTAGACTGTCTTACTTATAATCAACTAACAGATTACATTTGGTAGCTAAATGAAATGTGCAAAACAAGGCATACAATCTTTTAGGATTACAGCTGTGGTGTTGATGCAGCAGGGGCAGTGACTCACCTGACACAGGTCTGCATGAACTGAGGTAAGTTGGTTTGTGTTCATCTGCATTTTGTCTATTGCCTGTTTTAGGACGACGACACCCCTCAATGGCTGCCGGAGTAGGAGAAAACAGTAGGGGTTACTCAGCTGCAGCTTGCCTGAGACATCCAAACACACTGAAAACGGTCTAGGCCTGCACTGCACTCTAAAATGCATTTAAATATTTAGATCAAGAAGAAAAAGAAACATGCTACTCTTGGGCACTGTGCTGGCGATGGGATGACTCATTTGGGCCTTGTCTTGCAGGACAGTGTTGAATGGGATTTAAATTGAATCATTTCACTATCGTCACGGGGTAAACTGCTTTTGCAGCAAGGTGCAGAGAACATTACACTACATACATTTCACCCATTGACATTCAAGACACTGTGCAATGTCCTTTAAAATATCATATGTACATATGATGGCCAAGTAGACAAGGACACTTCACAGTAACTAGAACATCATGGAAACCACAAAAACATCAACACTACCACACTTATTCAGGTGGAAGGAAGTGGGTGTTTCTTTGTTTTCTCTATTTTACAACACAGATTGTGGTCATTTGATTCTACTGCTGAAGTGCAGAGGAGCTGATATGGCATGCGCTTGTCACGAGCTGTTCAGAATTTGAAGGTGAGTGTGAGTATCCACTCACCGGGCACTTTATAAGGAACACCATACTTATACCGAGTAGTTCCTCCCTTTTCTTGCATAACAGCCTCAGTTCTCTGTGGCACTGACTCCTCAAGATGTTGGAAACCTTCCTTTGAGATTCTGCTCCATGTTAAGGTGATTGCATCAAATCGTTTCTGTAGATTTGTCAGCTGCACATTCGTGCTGCCAATCTCATGTTCTACCACACCCAAAGGTGTTCTACTGGAAGCTCCTGGCCAGTATCTGAAGGATTTCATGCACTCCACTAATGCTACATGATTGACTGGCTGGATAATTGCATGGTGCATGTGTTCCTAATAAAATGCTATGTGAGTGTATGTCAACACACACATGTCAGCTCAAGACATACTGTAACTTAGGTATGAAAATTATAGAGATCAACTGTTAGGATAAAAGAGTCCATGGCCAAAAAGCTTTTGGTATTCTATGTCACCAAAACAGTGCTCTCTCAATAAATACACATCGTTGACACTATGTTCAACTGTGCAGGTAGGCTTCAATACACATTGGAGGTGTATGACTCACAAACCAATGACAGACAGAATGAGGGGCAAAAGGCTAAATAAAGATAAAATGCAGAGACAGGCATCAGTCTAAAATAAATAAATAAACCTTATTTGCACTCTGCATTTTCATCTGATATTTAAACTATTCAGTCTTCATTAGTAACCGCAGCACTGCAGAACGCTGCAAAGGCTGCTGTGAGTCATGAAAGAAAACAAACTGTTTTGCACAAGCATGACAGCATGAGAAATTGCATCATCTATAAAGAAGTAGCCACTGAAGAGAATACATTTTCCTGTAAGGATGCGGAGAATTATGCGAAGAAAAACATTTTTTAACTGCAGACTCTTAAAAATAATATATAAGCATGTGAAACTTTCCTCTGTACCGCTGGATTAGCAATAAAATAAAATGATAAAATACACATCTTTGGTGCGTACTGATTCAGAGTTAAAAAAAAAAAAGATGTTTGGAATTAAAGCTCCCTTATGATATCAGACATTTCACACCCACCTAAGTTAGAATCAACAGTCTTACCTGTTTCCGCTCTACAAGGGCGTTTGTCAACTGGTGGCAGAGACCAGCAACTATGAGAGGAAACAGAAGGGAGGGAAACTGATGATTGACTGTTATAGACTGATTAGTGGTTGCTTACTTAAATGTGTACCCTACATACTGTATCTACATTCTGATGTAAAATCGAGTTCATACATACAATGACAACACTGTATGTATGAACCATCATTGCTCTAAGTGCAAAATAACCAGTATTTCAGTGAAAACATTATTACTTTGATTGTAATCGTTTAACTAACATCAAGAAATAGAAAGTAGCTTACAGCCGCAGACACTGTTAAATCACTACACTACTAATACAATACAAATACACCCTTGCAATTGATATTACAGATGCCATAACACTGTAACACAATACAGTGGTTTCTTATTTTTAGTGGATATTGAAAAACTTTTTTTACAGCACTTGTCAGTGGACGATGCAGTCTGTACATGATATAAGGCCACAGCGAATAAAAGAACTTGCATGTGAAAAAGTGGGCATCATTTACATACAACTTGGCCTAGCTGAGCTGACAACAATGCATATTTTATTAGAAAGCATGCTCTCAATACAATAGGACACTAATCAGTGTATAGAGTTTTCCTGGTTCAACTGAAAACCTGTACAATGTAGAGACAATCATCAGGAGACAAACGTGCTTCCTAGATGTCTAGGAGTGAGAGGTCTGTTTAGTCAGGACTTACAAGTGTCTGTTGCATATCTAATGTGCTCCCCATTGCAGGTACTGATGAAAAGCTGGACTTGGGAGAAGAGCGTCTCAAAGTCAGGGATGTTTGGCATGGAGAACTTCACAAATCTGGAACAAAAGAGAATGTGGTTAGCAAAAGCCACTCAGTAAGAAAAGGAGACCTTGTTACAGGCCTTAATGCTTAACTGGTAACAGCAACAGTCGGCCATGTGGGACGGAGATTAATATACATAATTGAATGGTTTAATTTTTTGGGTCATGTCTATATTGTAACACCCCTCCCACTGTCTTGGGGGTTGTCCTGGCCTGGTCAGGGAATGTGACAATGTCCACAATGTGCACACATGCTCAGTTTTTCCATGTGGAGAAAAAGGGAACATGTCTTTGGCATGGAACAATATTAGTCAAAATGAGGAATTGAGGTGTGAGTTGCAGATGTGAACTAATACTATCTAGTATGGGCATAATTAACCTTTGACACTGCTGCACTGTGTGTCTGTTTCAAGTCTTAAATATTAGATGATCATGCAACAGGTAGCCTGTAGCTGCTTGATGACTACATCCAATTTTATGCGCTGCATGCAACAGGCAGCCTATAATGAAAAGCACAGCAATAGTGAGAAGGAGGAAATAGTGCCCATTATATAACATACAAATACTAGATTATATGTGATTTACTTTAACAAACTTGGCAACTTTTATTTTTCACATAAAAAATGAGCCTGCAACAAAGTTTTGTGTCTCTGCGTATGTTTCTCTATAGCTCCACTACCTCTGCCCTATTCATGACAAAATGTACAATACGACCTTCAGCAGACACAACAGTAAAAAACATTTTTTGGCCCAGTCAAAGAAAAAAAATGGAGCAGAGGCAGAGAGCGTAATCAATCCAGGGGTGTAAGAGAAAGCATAGGATGGGACAGAATTGAACACACAGATAAAAAAGAAGCAGCCAACTTCGCTAAAGACTGAGAAAGAGTCCGCCAGTCTTAAATGGCAAACCTGAAAAAAGTTAGTGTAGAAGTAAGCTACTTACAGCACAGCCAGCACGCCCAGGGAGTGCTCCTGGATGTCCAAGGCCCCCAGCACCGTGTCCAGGTGGGACAGATTTTTGGCCAGCAGCTCCCCACTTTTGTTGATCAACTCGCACAGCTGAGTCATCTGGCCTGGGGGGGGGGGGGGGGGACAAGGTAAAGGGCAGGAGAGCAGAGAAAAATTAAACCAATTTGAACCTTTTGGCATGCCTTTGAAATTTGGATATGTATCTCAAAATATTGAAGATTGTTTACGTCACAGTTCTAGATATACATTACATTTTAGGAATCTGTAAATAGTTTCTGGATAGGCCTGCTGTGTCCTAAATTAAATCTTCTGGGATTTAATGACATCAACTTTCAGCAGCATATTATTAATATTACATGCTGTGGCACACATGCACAAAGATGTAACTGCACTGGTTAGCAAAACTACAAAAGCTGTTGTATTGTAATTAATGAGGTTAAATTAATATAATCCACAAAGGAGATGAAGGCTATACTTTCTTTAAAGCATGCTGAGGCATTATCTTTTCTACGACTGCAGACAGGCTATTCTTTATAACTGTAAAGAACAAATTGACTTACAAAATGTTTATAACCATCGTGCTGCGGCTGAGTATTTCAATATAAATCGGTCGGTCAAGTGTCCTGTCAAGGCCTTGCAACAGAGGTAATGCAAGAGGGATTGACAGATGACTTTGAACCAATAATATTTGCTAATTCAGTTCGCCAGCCAATCATGTGGGGCAAAGGCGGGACTACCGGTAGGCAGTCCCCAGAAATTATTTTCTAGATCAAAAACAAAAAGTATGATTTTGACATTTTGTTTGACAAGCTGCCTTGTTCGCGGTTATTCTTGGCGTCACTGTGTGCTAAAGCATCTTCTGGTGATACTTTACAGAACTCTCGAAGCCAGAGAAAGTAATTTTTGCGGTGTGTTTACATGATAAAGCAAAAAGGGGGCTCTGACCAGTTTGGCTGCCTAGCTATCGGCAAGGCACTGGGTAGCATATGCTAGCTAACTAGCTAATACTTCCCACTCGAATGAGTTTAGCAACCCTACCTTGAGCGGAGAGCTGCCGCACATTGTTCACAAACTGCTCCAAGGCTGAAGCCATTATTTCCTGGGTCCAAAGTGGAGGTAATTTGCACTGTTTTTCATTCAAACGTCAGAAACAACTCCGTCCGGACTGAGACAGGGGGCCACACAGCCGCCACTGAGGTGAAGCTATCGCGAGGTCATGCGAGCAGAACAGACTGCAACGAGATTTACGAACCGATCATTAGATTCTTAAAGGGCCAGGTACATGATTTGCCGGTGTCGTTTATAACACAGTAGCTACAATTTTCATAATAGTATTTTTACTAGGAAATTGTACCTTTTTGTGTTTGCTTTATGTATTACGGGAGTAAATGTGCCTATTTCTGATTACAGGGCCAGAAAAGGCTCTTCAGGGAAAAACAAATACAGGAACTGACGTACAATTTAAATGGTTTTGAACAAAGATGTTTTAAGATGTAAGAGCTCCTGTATAACTGACTTCAGAGCATCCATTGATTATAAACTGAACACCAAAGATTTCTGTACTTCTAAAAACAAAATATAGTATTTATTTATTTGCAGGGGAAATGCATCAAGTACTCAATTGTTATTGTTATACATTTCTAAATATCTATTATTTAATCTACAGTGGATCCCCAGGATGCTGAACATTACGCTGTTTCACCTTGAGTAATTCCATCATCCAATCAACAGTTTTAAGAAATGACTTTATCCATTCAAAACTGGCTAAAAATGGTCACATTTAGACAGAAATCACGTAATTAAATGCTTTAAAATGCAGACTTTGTAGATATGTACTTCAACAAATGAACAAATGATCTGTTTGCCATAACAACAACAACAACAACAATGATGGTATCCTTTTTTTATTTTAGTACAGTAAAATTAACATTTGTGACTGCACATGGCTCTCACTCACTGTAAACAGGAGTATACAGGAGTGAGCCATCTCGTTGCTGTAAAACATCTTTGCTGTGAGCACGACTGTAGTACAGTTTGTTCTCACTGCTGAGCGTCTCTCCCCTTGGTGCTGCAGTGGCAGTTGTTTACTTGTCGTTTCAGTCGCGGCTGCTGCAACAGTCACTGTCACAGATGCCGCGGGCTTGAGAACGGCCGTGGGTGGCTGCCGGGGCAGTAAATACACACTGACAAACGATGCAAACAGCCCCCAGTACACCGTGGCCAGAGGCATGTCACATTTGACCTGCCCGCTGCTGTGCCGCTAGCCTGTCAGCTAAAGTTAGCTACCGACCGCTAGCTCAGCTGCAGCTAACGGTCAGCGAGCCGTCCAGAATGATAAAGTTAAGCCAGCAGTCACACAAAACTTCACGAAAAGACGAATAACAACACCAGCCAGTGCCAATTGCTGAAAACGACACGGTTTAACCGCCGCAGTATTTGGAAAACTTCTCGACTCTCATGCGGACTTTACCAACAGTTTCCACTCGCCGTTTGGACAGGGTTAACGGTAGTATCATTAGCCGGCGTCGCTGCAACCGCCCAGTCAACAAACAGGAATGTTGCTGTTCGGCACAACACGCCTACTCGGAAGAGGGAAAACTTTGCTCCGTGATCCGTTTAAGAGGATTTGCGGAAACATGTCGTCCACCTCTCTATCAGGTAAAAGACTGCGGGTTCTGGTTGACATGGACGGGGTCCTGGCGGACTTCGAGGGGGGTTTTTTGAAGAAGTACCGAGCCAGGTACCCGGAGGAGCCCTACATCTCCTTGGATGACAGGAGGGGGTTTTGGGTGTCAACGCAGTATGGGCAGCTGAGGAGTGACCTGTGTGTAAGTGGCAGAAACATCAATGAAAAAAGAAACTGCATAACATGTTTGGTCTTCATGCACTTTATTCCTGGCACTTTAATTCTCATCATGTCTTTTCCAGTTAATGCTACTGTTCATCACATGACATGCAATATGTCCTCATTGTCCTCAGTTCCTCATTGTTTTGCCACTCTGAATACATTTATCTGACTGACCTTGAAAAAATTGACTTTTGGACATTTCTCCTTCAGAGCACATGTACACTCACGTGGATACACATCCATCCACCTGATCAATGTACAGTGATCAGTGATAAACTATATGTAAATGTGTGTGTGTGTGTGCGCTCTTTGACTGCAGGAAAAAGCCATCAGTATATGGGAGTCCAAAAACTTCTTCATGGAGCTGGAGCCCCTGCCAGGTGGAGTGGAGGCAGTCAAGGAGATGGCCAAGATGGATAAGTATGTTTTGAAGATGCAGTTATTACAAGTTAACTTCTGTCTATATACACTGCAGTCATCTGGCCTCTTAAAGGTCCAAGAGGCCACAGTTAATCTGTCGTTATCTGTAAGGGTTAAATTTGCATAGTTTGGATTTGGGTTATCACTGCTATTGATGGCCATTTCTCCCTGGAATTGTGTGTGTGGTGTTATGTAATTTCCCCACTGTGGAACTAATAAAGGTGTATCTTATCTTATCTCTTAGCTTGCAAAAGCTGACTGATATTTATCAGCTTGTGGCATGCAGTAAATAAGTTGTGGAAGCACGAAGAGAGGTGCCACACACACACAAACTGACCTCTAGAAAGTAACAGTATTACTTTACAGAACATTCACTTTTTTTCTAAACTGTAGTGATGGGTGGATGAAGCCTGGTGAAGCTTTGGGGCTGTCCTTCCATTGCTCATGCTCACAAAGTTCTTGGGCTTCAAAGGCAGCAGTACAGTGACATCTAGTGGTTTGCACAACTTATAGCACAGACCGAAACTGAAACTCTACAACACCTCACTGATTTCAGTAGTTTTAGGCATATATGCAGTAAAAATATAAGTAGCCTGTGTGTTATTATTAAATCTTTTGTTTAGAAGTGTTGCAATGTAGATGTAGATGTGTTTCAATAAAATAATTAATAAATATATTGTTCAAAAAGCCAAGATATCAAATATTTTTGTCGAAATAATATTTATGTACTTTATTGGTATAGTTTAGGCCCAGTTGGTTCATGTGTTTTAACCTCATGGTTGATATTTATGTAACATTTCATATCAGTCACTATGTGATATGATTGGGGAATGATACCAGTGAAATAACCCTATTGCATTTATGACACGATTACTTGGTATTGGGTTGCTTCTCCTTTCTTCCTATCTCACTAATGTGCCTTTGTTTGACACAAGCTCCAACACGATGTATTGGAACAGTGTGACTCTCACTATTAGTGTTATCAATTTTCAAAAGCTTGTATCAGTCAAAGTCTAGTCAGGGCTGTGATTCCCTGTAGAACCAGCCACATACTTTGATGAAAGCATTGTATAACCAGCATCTATAGTGACAAGGACCTCTTTGGTGATATTTCATTCACATGTAATCTCTGTCCACATGAAGACGGCTGCGATTGCCATTCCTGGCTACATTCTCAAAAGCACACAATACAGTGGAATAACATCTACATATAGTCGCCGTGGTTATGAAACCATGTGTTTACATTTCCTCCCCTGGTGGAAATGAATGGGTTTCTTCAGGCACAGTGAACCTGTTTTCTTCTTAGGGAAATCTACCATATGGTGTAATCTAATATCTTTCACTTTTGTTTTCTACCTTTTTTTTATCTACAGCTGCCTGGTGGCCATGTTATAGTTATTTATTCCAGTTATAAATATCCAGCATGGCCGTCGGGTATCAGCAGGTGGAACATAAAAATGTTTTTGTTTTTAATTTTATCCCTGTCTGGTTGTGTTGTTTCTCCTTCTGTCTGCAGCACAGATGTCTTTATTTGCACCAGCCCTATAAAGCATTATAAACACTGCCCATATGAGAAGGTAGGCGCTCTGCCAATCAACAACATCTATTCTGTTCCCTTTGGAAATGATTACTGTGTTTCCTTCTTCTAATGAGATCTCATCTACTGTGTGCATGTGCGTGTGTTTGTCCAGTATGCTTGGGTGGAGAAGCATTTGGGCCATGACTTTCTGGAGCAGGTCATCCTGACCAGGGACAAGACATTAATCTCTGGAGACATACTCATCGATGACAAGCCAGACATTCTAGGTGAGAATTGTATACATGTTAATGTCTTAATCTTGCCACAATAACAAAAGCACAAAAGTTTGCAGCTTATGTAAGCAGAGCAGATAAACACGACACCACCCTCTGTTACCAAACTCTTACTCACCCATGTACACTGCTGTCATGACCGTCATGTCACATGTCATGTGAACTGACAACACTGGACTATCCGACAAAAAAGAGGTAGTGACATAACATGATCGAAATGTAAATATGTTTCTATAAATAACGTGAAAATGTAAAGCATGTAGAATTCATGAACAGAAGGAGAAGAATGCTGAGAAACGGAAGGACAGGGATCACATAATCCTGTTTGTGTTATTTCATGTGGGTGTTTACAGGTATTTGCATACTGTACATCTCCTTCAATGCTTCATTTGCACCATATGAAACAGTCTGTACTGCATTATAACACCCTGTGTTCTTAGACCCTCGAATCAGACAAAGGGAAACTCACCAAAAAAACCTTTAACGGAAAAAATGGAAGAAACCTCAGGAAGAGCAACAGTGGTCCTGTGTACAGAATAGAGCAAGAAAGCAGGTTAACAGTAAGGACAGACAGGATGACAACATTATAGACTGTAAAGATTAATGAAGAATACGATCTAAGAGGACATTGAACAACTTTCAGGTGCTGCCGACAGATAGGTCCTGAGGCACACAACCTCCTCTCCACCATTAAGATGTGGAAAGAGGGCAGACTACACACACACATACAAGAGGCAAAAACACACACATTATTCAAGCACATGTGTGTGTACCGTTAGTGTGAATATGCTGGGTTGTCAAAAGCTGTAGTGCACACAGTTAAATATGCGTGGTTGTCACTTACGTAACGTGTGTGCCTAACGTGTCCTGATCAGGCGTGGAGCCCAAACCAGCGTGGGAGCACATCCTGTTTACCGCCTGCCACAACAAGCATCTATCCATCAGCTCCTCCCAGAAACGTCTCCTGTCTTGGTCAGACGACTGGAGGGCCATCCTGGACAGCAAGAGGCAGTGAGGATCTCATACGCACAAGAGTCTCTCAGTGGCCTGGCTCCCCGGTGAGCTGAAGCTTCTGGGGGGTCACCGCCGCAACACCAACATCATCACCACACCGGTGGGTGTTGTGGGTGTCAGAGGGGTCGCTGTCTTGTGGAGGCACTGCCACAGTTCTGAAAAAGGAGGGAGATCAGATGTTTTACACAAAGCAGACACTCTGTTGCACTCTATTGGGAGATGACATTCACTTTTTTGGGCCACAAGGGGGTAGTATGAGACTGAGCGTGAAGTCGCGTTGACAACCGAATGTCCACCTCTTTCACTGAAACAGCTGTGACAACAAAACAAATGAACACAAGGACAAAATTATTCAAAATGGATACACGGTAAGTCAAAAAGAGCAGACTGGACTTGTAGTCAGCTGCTCTCTGTCTGCATCCTGTATGTTGATATCTTTGGGTTCTCACTGTGGACATTTCCCGTTTGAACATCAAACAAATTTGAACCACTGGAGAGTTTCATCTGCGGTCTTCTTCACAAAAGGCTTATCAGTAGTTCTCAGTACTGTGTTGCATTAATGAGTCAGTGGACCGTGATTCACTCACACAACGACAGGGCACTCCACTACACACCAAAAAAAAAAAAAAAAGACAAAAATAATCGCCATGAGTCGCAGGCACTGACGCTTATGTGCAATACATAAACACAGGAAAGTGACCTGGACGTACAGACACTGTAACTGTTTTCTTAGCTCACTATTTTGCATGTACTTTTTGGTAGTATACCACACCACTGTCAACAATGTAAATACAAACACATACAGAGATACCTCTTAAGGTTTTTAAAGAGTTCATATGGGTAATATATATCGGTGCTTTTTTTTTTTAAACCTGTTTCCTTTATGTTTCACAATGATCTATGCATCTTAATTAATAGACAGATGAGAAAAAAAAATTAGCTGAAGCCTGAGAATCGCACACATACACATGCATGTTGCCAAAACCATCACTAGTGTACATAGAATAACAGTCACTGAAAAATGTGTAATGGTTAAGAAATTTAAAAGAATAAAAAGGTGAGGTTTATAGAAAAAAATGAAGAAAAAGACATGATTTGTATTGTTAGATGCTTTTTGTTTTTATATGCTCTGCTTTCACACAGCCAGTCAAACAATTCAGAGCATATTTTATTTGTTTTTTTTTTATTGCTATCAGTCTATTGTAAATACACCAAAATGAGAAAACATCAGTACATATACTTGTCAGTATATGTCATAAGCCACCACCCAGCACTGGCATCTGTTAGAAGTCATATTCCTCACTACACGTGTGTAAGTTATGGTCTTGAACTTTCAGACCCGTCTTTTTCTTATTTATATTTTCTCCTTTTAGCTCGTTTACATGATCACATTACATCAGATATAAACTAAGTTATTGCTTTCAGAAACTCTTGACTGGCAGAGCACCTCCACAACACAATGAAATCTTTTGTGGACTGAAAATACATATTGATAACATACACAGTTTATCCACATTTTCATGCTGAGTCACATGAGCCACAAAATGGCATTTGTCTGTTTCAGCCATGTACTGCAAAACTCCTCATCACTAGCTTCTCTCTGAGTTGTGGAAAATAACTTTGTCTCATTCAGGATGTTTATTGTTCTGCTTGGTGTCACTTCAGACATACTGTATTTTGGCTATTTCTGGCAGGCCACTTTTGATTTTGCCTGTTGCTGCTAATGTGCTTTTTAGGAACAAGGCAGTGGATCCTGGACATGTGTAATGGAAGATGTACTTAGTGCTGAATGCTGTTGTTGTTGTGCCTAGTTTGATGTACAAATTCAGACTTATTTCTGTCCATGGGATGTTTTAATACTGTGTTTTGTTCCACCTCACTTAAAACACGCACAAAGAAATGAATAACAGGAGGGCCAACTCACTTTTAATGGTCTTCTTTTTTTGCATACAATTAAAGGTGCATTTTATGTTATTTGTTTGTTTTTACACTTGGCTCATTTAGGTTCACACTGCAAAGAAAAAAAAATCACATGAACTCACAAAAAGCTTGATGAAAGTTTGGTGGTTTTAAATTCTTGCAGTGTGGGAGAGTTTGACTAAAAGATGGTGAACATGCTTCTTTGTGCTCTTTGTTGTAGTTTCCTCTGCTGATCAGATCAGTTCAGAAGACATAAGGAAACGGCTGAATCTGACTTGGCCCTCAGTCTATTTTGTTATAACAGGAAGTACACAAACTACTGGTTATCAAATATCAACATCTGCCTTTTTACACACCATGAAACCTCACATTTGGGTATTGATGTCTGCCACGTGTTCTGAGTACATTCTCATTTGTAATTAAACTTGTCACAGTTTTTGTAGTCCAGAATATTTATATTTATCAAACTTCCAAAAATCACACCAAGAAATTATATTAAGGACCAACTTAGGAGGAAATTAAAGATAAAATATATAAATATACACTTTAAATGACTTTGTCTTAGTTACAGCAAAGTGTAGGAGCAACCTTTAAGAACAGCTCTCACGTCATCATATAACTGATTACATGTATTCTGAGAGATAAACAGCCAATCAGGAACAAGAAATCAAACTTACATCTACCTTCAACTACTTTAGTTGTGTGAAATCTTAAATACAGCTGTTAGTGGCGCATGGGAACATTTATGCCACCGGAAGGGAAACGAGAGATCACAGAGGAAATTCAGAGAATAATTTGTAAACTCTGCACAGAGAGGAGCAGGACCAAGACTGCTGTTAAATAGTGTTTACAAAATCCATAATTTTTTAGGAAATATCGTGGCACATGTTCATCACATGATCATCTTTCTCTTGAATAAAACCCTCAACCTGCACCCTGTTTGTGACCCTTTGCCTCCTTTACATACGTCCATCCACAGTTAACTAGTCAACCAGGTCAACTCCTTCTCTCAAGCTACTTGACAGCGAAAGACAAGTCGACTGTGGCACAAACTCTGCATCTGTTTAAGCTTTACATCAGCCATTTTTGTCAATGAATGTCTCATGTTCATGGTGCTGATAATCATTTTCTGCAGCAGCTCTTGCACAATTTGGAAATAAGAAATTCAATAAAGGATTTTGAAAGTTTAAGTTGACATAATACGTTACTGTCTGTTTTATCTCTCTTTCATTTTGATTTTCCACCATGCAAAAGTGTGAGAAGCAATCATTCTCTACAGTGGTCTGTCCACAGGACAGGGTGTAGAGGGAGAGAAGTTAGATAATCCTTTATAATAAGCCTCACACTGGTTCTTGGGTTCTTTCAGGTCTTCCATCTACTTCTTTAGCCTTTAAAAACACACTCAGACCCTCAGCTCAGCATGCACCTGGGGTCTGTTGTGCTGTCATAATACTATGAGAATATAATCATGCTAAGACTGCACATATCTCTGGCAATGTTTGCTGATTTGCACTCAAGACATCAGATATCAAGCAATTTCCCACATACACATCAATGAAAAAAATGCATTAGTGATAAAAGTTATTAGCCAAATATAGTTAAAAACACAAAATATTTAACTGCATTTCAGCTGAATCAGGAAACCTTGATGGTGCTACTAGGTTTATAGATAACATAAACAATATGACAAAAAATAGAAACTTACCATGTATTGTCAGGGGGGTGCACAAATCTGACAGCAAGGGGACACTGTTTTATTCTGTGATGTGTTTCTGGTAAAAAGAGAAATGGTTTTAAAAATCTAAAAGTGATTAAACCAGGCTGCTGAGTTAAGGCAGAGTTTGACAACAAGACAGCAAAGTGCTCCTATCCACAAATTTAGTAACGCTTTTTTGACTTCTGAGATTTTCCAGGAACTGTTTCACCACCAACTAAAATTACTCCTAATTTATTCCAGCTGTGAGCAATTCCTCCATTTCCTCTGTGCACTGTGGCAGGATTATGTTTCAACAGCACAATGAAAAATCATTCACTCTGATAATGAGGATAGGAAACGTTCAGATGATGAGAGCTACTGTAAGTGTAGGCACAGTGTCAGCAAAGTGGAGGTGTTTAGAGTCTTTGTGTAAGGGGGAGGAATATAACCTTACAGTCTTAAGGGAGTTTTGCTGACCTATTTAATTTCAACCAGGTACAGTATGGTGGCACAAAACACAAACAGCAAGTAAAGCCCTGTTTGGACAAGATTAGCTTTTAGCACAGAGTGGGTAAAAGGATCTGCACTCTGAAATGTTAATGGATGACAAACCTGTTTGATTACAAAACGAGTGTGTGCTTCCTCTGCCGTCATCGCACCAAAAATATACCACGCCTCCTGTGTAACTTCTCAGTCAGTAACAATAGAGTAGGCCTATAAAAGCAACCCCACATCACTGAAATAGGACAAGGAACAGGGAAATTGGTTAGGATTCCATTTTCCTGAGCTCTTATTTTTTCTGTATTTGACATTTTCCAAAAATGTACAGTAGATTTGAAAAGAGCAAAAATAACAGCCATGCTCATGTCATGACGCTACCTCACTTTGGCCTGCAAAACAAATTATGGCCTGTAAAGCGAAAATAAAATACAACTAGAGTGTGTGTGTGTGTGTGTGTATGGTCACGTGTCTTTTTGTGTTTGTATGTCAATTAGAAAGTTTTCTGTCATCACCCAGAAACCCACACAGTGACTCATTTCCACCCACAACACCAGCTCGGTATAGAATAATGATTTGTGTTCGGTCTCTTGCTCTCTGGCTCTACAGTCAGACTCAGCAAAAGCCATTTTTCTTCTCTATGTGTCATTTTACCTGGGGGCAAAACAGTGTGTCGTGCTGACATGGTGGTGTTTGGTTTTTCTGCATAAAACAGAGAAAAAAAAAGCCCCTACGGTCAATCCCCTTGACCCTTATTGCTTTCAGAGCTGCAGAAATATTATGTGACACTATTTCTGCTAAGGCTTGACTCGTTTTAGTTTTCAAAGGTGAAACGTATATTTAGAGTAAAGCCACCATTTGTGGATATTTAGTGCAGATATTCATCATTCTTAAATTCTTATTAGCGTGAAAGTTTGGATTGGTGCAGCCTTAAACATCACTTGAGATGGGTGCAAAGCTAAAGCCTTGAAAACGGAATACGATGTTCCATTTAATCAAGAACACAATAAAAGCAAACAAATTGTGCTTCATGTCAGGAGCAGTTCTAATCAAAAATCTGTATGGAGATTTGGAATAGAGAGTACAGCCTTGTGTAGACCGCACTGCACTGTGCAGAGATTTGTCCTTACTGGGCAATTGCGTCAGAGTCCTAAGGAAATCCCAGCAGAGCAGTAAAACTGGAACTTTAAGACTGAGAGAGAGATAGGGCTTATGGGAGTGTGGTCGTATTGAACATACGAAGGAAATACACTGTACAGGACAATCTGTATTGTTTGTGCTGTGGAGATATAATGTACAAGATATCCACGCTGGGAGAGAGAGGGGGGCTCAGAGTCAGCGGTTATGGTCAGTGTTAGACTAAACCACATGCTGCTGATGATGAATGTTAATAATCAGAGTCACATTCTGTTCAGTGGAATCTTCCAGGGTTCTGTTCAGTGGAACATATATCTTTCTTTGTGCATGTGCCAGTGATTTATTCCTATAGAAAGTACATTCCGTGGAAGAGAACAGTGCAAATGCATGACCAGAAAAAGTACAGGAAGTGTGATCAAGCACATAAAACAGAGGGAACAGGTCAGGTGGAGCGTTTCCTGTTTGCTGAGTTGTTTTTGTTCCTTCTGTCACAGACCCTTGACCACCCGCCCCCCACCCGCACCATTTGTCTCATACACTGTGTTATCCTCTCTGTCTGTTTGGTTTGTTCTCCTTCTGTTTGTCTAATTACTTTACAGCGGAGAAGGAAAGAGACAAGCTTGGAGTGTGTTACAAAATCTTTTCCAGACAGGATCACCTGCACATCACAACAAAACTGAAAGTCTGGTTTTACAGCCTGCCAGATGCTTTTTTTTTTTTGTTAGAAATTAAAGTATAGCTAAGTTCCCATACGTTAATTTACACTTGTTTATTAAAATTACTCATAAAATGCAGTAGTGGTAAGTGGTCGTGTGAAATGTTCACACCACTACTAGATTTTGAACTGAGGGTAACAGTTTAATGACCTAACTTGCTGCTTTTTTATAATAAATAATTTAATGTTATATAATAATGTTAAAATTACATTAGGAAAACAATGTGACAACGGGAACGAGGTCGCTCTTAGTGATGACCACTTTCATTTTACACATCATCATTTCAGCCATTTTTAATGCAAACATACTGATGGATGCAGCTTTAAAAAGGTTACACACGTAACTGCAGTTCTGTGAATTCTAGAAAAACCAACAAAGCCAGTTTAAAGCGGGATATCCCATCAAGTGTGCATATATCGGCAAAGTTACTCATGCTCATAAGAATAATGATAATGCCTGATTTGGTGCTGACACATAATTTGTAAGTTATAATGAAAATGTTTGATACTATACTGCTTTGTGCCTCCTTCATGGCTGCTAGACCCACATCAGCAGCCCCCAACCAGCTAAAGCACAGCAAATGTTTTCAACACCAATAAAAATCCTGTGTCAAGGAAGATCTTGAACACAAATCCCAGACCGATCAGCTGATATATACACATATGCTATGTAGCCAGCAGTATTTTCCACCGACAGCAGTTACTGACTATAGTTTTATACGTCTAAAAGAAAAGCCGTGTGCGCCTGACCTGCTCTGCGCTCCATATGTGTGTGTGACTGTGTGCACGTGCGTATGATTCCCTTTCTGTTTGTGCGTGCGAAATATCCCAGATGCTGGTATGTAATATCTGAGTCAGTAGAAGGCATGTTTTTGCTAGTGCAAAATTGAGTGAATCACCCGCAGGCAGCGTTCTGTCAGTCTGTTGCAGTGGCTTATTGTCGTGTGTCTGTCGGTTTGTCTGTCTGCGTCTGTGCATTAGTCTTCTATCCATCCCTCTGTGTGGCTGAGGGAACAGGACACTGTGTTTTGCTGAGCTGGTGTTGTGGGTGGAAGTCAAACACTGCAAGTAATTACTGAAAAAAAAAAAAAAAAACAGACACCTGCACTTACATACAGTACAGTCACACTGATAAGCTTATTTTATGGTATCTGATTTTGTTGCCCCTCAGTCTTTCTATTGTACATTCTGTTTACTGCATGGACAGGTTTTGATTTAGTTTGAATCAGAGTCGTTTATGTTTCCATTTCTCCTATGTCATAGTCACTATGTGTTTCTGAATAATCTTTTATGTAGTTCTGTTTCTTTATTTTTGATCTTTACACATGCTTTTCTATAGTTTTTGCACATAAAAGCACACGCAGCCTAAAAGCTGTTTTACCACGTGTATGATAAAGTGCTTCCTGAGCATAAAAGCCAGCCCTGCAGGGTGACTGTCAAACAGGGAGAGGGTGAGATCTGATGGGCGAGTGTTGCAACTGTCATCAGGAAGCCAGCTGAATGTGGAGGTAGATACTATACAATGTGGGTTATAGGCACGCTATCAGGGTTACTTACTATTCCAGAGATAGCATTGAAAGGCTTTTTATAACTGGAATGCACCAAGTATTTGAGAGATTGGCAACAAAATCACATTCCCAGCAGCCTACATATTTTACAGTGCTCAGATTAAACACTTGAGCATGCAGTATGTGGAACCACTGTAAGAAATGTGATTACTCTTATTTGTTGGTGGCTGTTCAGGCTTCTACAGAGATGATTTTTGATTTTTATAGACACATGTTTCAACCGTTAAAGAGCCCTTGACCGATTTAGCATCGCACTACTGTAACACTGTCAGTTATTCCACACTCTTCTTTCTGACCAGTATTATGTTTTTAAGAGTGGCTGACTAACCAATACTGCCATTTTCTGATCCCTTTCAGCACTATTTACTATTCACAAATTTAATATTGGGCAAAGGTTTTTGTTTATTTTTTATTTTTTGGCTGGAAGCAGCATTTGAGAACAATGCTGCTTAAAGCACAGAGGCTGAACTAAAACAGTAAAGGTATGGGTTGAAAAACCAAAACAATGAGCTTAAAGATGCTAAAAAGTTCTATAGAACTGAAAGGACCTGCAGAGCTGGGCGATAATTCTCAGTGAGTCCGTCACTATGAGCGTTGCTTTTCACAGTACACACTGGCCTTTTGCATCAGTCTTCAGCAGAGAGAGACCTCCATCAAGAGAAAAACGCCCCAGTTTCTCACTAGCTGCAGCCTTAGGAGACCAGACTGCAGTGCATCTGTAAGTTATGTCGTGTTCGGTCGATGATTCACTTTCTCTGTGGGAAAACATCACATTTGATTGTCTCAGCATAAACACTTGTTAGCCGGGTGTCGTCAAGGAATTCTGAGAAATGGTGGAAACAGCAAACTTGATATAGAACGAGGCAGGTTAAAGAAAAAGTGGGTCAGGCAAGAAAGGCAAATGTATCCTGTGAATGCAGGTGGAGCTGAAATTGTAGTTTCTGAAGGCAGAGAGTTTGCAATATTTCTGTGAAAAGCTGCTAAGAAACCATTAATGCACTTACAGGCTTACAAAAGATGGGACTTCATTTTCTTTTCACAGGAAGACTGAAATTGGCATTAAACATCTGAGTTGAACAAGCTGTTAATTAAATACAGATTCACTTCATTCCAGTTTTTTTTTGTACTTAAATGAAGGAACACCGCACACTGCCTCACACTTATTCACATAATAACTAAATGTGATTAAGTCCTATTCTGCTGAAGATCCGTGGAAATGTAATTCACTTCCAAGTAAGGCCTAATGATTTCTGCAGAAAAGAGAAAAAATGAAGAGTGCAGGGGAAATAGGTATGTGAGTCAGAGATTGAGTTAAATATTATGGCTTAGCAGAAGAAGTTAAAAAGTAAGTAAGTTCGAAACTAATATTGTTTTACGCACAATGTCAATTAATATTAAAAAAAAAGACAAGTCTGGCTGCATGTCAGCTGGGGTTGATGAGTTGTGTGTAGAGCACAGTTGATTATGATTAATTTCCTATGTGTCCCGTCTGATTGGGCAGGGCAGCACGCCTCGCGTGTGTTTGATTATACCTGCTTTCATGTACCGTGTACGCTGGTAAATTTCCACAGCGGTGGACCAGACCACCACATCACTCTGCCATCCATCTTCGCAGAAGAACAGATATGGCTGTTGATACACTGATGACTAGAGAGGTAACATCTCTTTATGGTGCTGCCTCATTTCCAGGCACAGGGCTGAACTGGAAAATTTTCACATTAGGCTGCTCACGTCACACATAAACACACTCACGTTCATTTCATCCCATCCCATTGCTTATTAGGTTTTGGTATCTGACAGTGCTCTCTGTGGTAACATGTTAACCTTATTACATCTGACACATAATCGCCGAACACACGTACTCGCTTATGAACACATTCATACACTTGCATGCGTAACCAGCAACTAGTACAATGTACAAACAACATTGAACATGCTAGTCTTTTGTACTGTCTCTATGCATTTCCCAAAATAAAGACCAAGTTTCCTATGAAATCCTTCACTTCCTGTCATACATCACTCACCCCCCAGTGTTCCCTCACATGTATTTCCCTCAAATGCTTGAAGACAGATATTAGCTTTTAAAAATAGCACACAGGCTGCTCCCCAGGAAATAAATATTGGCCAGTCTCCTCATGGTAATGATGAACAGGGAGGGAGAGAAACATTAGACATATCTGCATTTTAATCAGTTGTTGCATTACTACATTACTTTTTTTTTAGCACTTGGGGTCAATGGAACAAGCTGTAAACACAATATTAAAATAATTTCTCTTCATAAAGTTTTTATGGCTAATGTCTTATTTACTTATTTAAATACCTAGGAGACACAGAGCAACATCAGCATTCATATGGAGTGATGTTTCTGTTCACTTCATGCATGTAAGTCTGCTGTCTTTAAACTTGTCTCCGTTTTGGTCTACACAAGCTCCAGAGGGAAATATTTGGCTCTTTGGCTGCAAAAGGCTCCACTGTGCTCAGCAGACCTTTGCTAGTTTTATCTGTCTGCCTCTTTGGAGCAGGTCAAGTAGTGTAGAGTCTATTTTTTTTTTCCAAAGATTTTTTGCGGAGACAGCTGATTGCTGCTGCTACAAAATGATGTTGGTGAGAGCAGTGTGGACCAGAGCTTTAAATTTGTTTGCCAGAACACCCAAACAATGATCTGAACGATGCTCAAAACCTTCATACAGGGGAAGGAAGCAGCAAAGTCAGGTGACAATTATCTGCCAGTTTCTCACGAGTGACCAGTTTTTGTGTTAATACACAAAAACATTGATAAACGCAGCTTTAAAGTATCTTGATAACAACTATAAACAGCTGTTGTTGCTATAAATATTTCACATTTCTGAATGTATGGCTTGATTATCGAGCTACTGAGTGGTGGCATTTCTCTCATAAGCTGTATTCTCCATGATGCAACGGGCTGTTTTAATATCAGCAGATTTAGTTTGCTTCCATCATGTGGTCATTTTACAAGAGCTCTGTTCATGGGGGTGAAGTTTTCCACTCAATACAGGGGGATAAATAAAGCAGCGAGCTTAGAGGCAAAGGAGTCTCCGAGTACACCGGTGCAGGAGCTGTGGAAATAGAAGATGACGCAAACGACACAGTGCGCATTAATATCTGTGTACATGTGTGTGTGTGTGTGTGTGGTCTGAGAAGAGAAAGGATAAAGAAAGAAAGCTCTGTGCTCGTCCGCCGCACAGATTACCTCACAAAGTCCCTCTCCAGTGTACTGTCTGTGTGTGTTATGTGTGTGTGTGTGTTGATGAAAGAAAGCGAGGGAGGATGCGCTGCCACCACAAATCCTGAATCACTCAGCTCTGAAGTGAGAAAAAAGTGCTATAATTAGAAGGAAAAAAAGTAATTAGAAAGCCGAGAAAAGATTCCAAAAATATCTTTCTCTTTTTTTTCCTTTCACAGAATATGAATCATGTCTGGTGTGAAAATATGAAAGCATGTCTTTCAAGCCAGTGCTAAGGGGGTGGAATTTCACAGGGATGTCCTGTGGATTTTAAACCTCGGGAGGTGTGAGACCAAAATAGCAGCTTGTTGTAATTGTTGGCTCAGAAGCTTTGTGTTGCTCCAGTCTGATAATTGTGTACTATTATTGTCTCATTATTGCCCCAGTGGTACAATATCCTCTGTCAGATCATTAAATGTGGTGACTGTTACACTTTTTTTTTTTTTTTTTTTTGTTTGTCACCATATTTAGAGCTTTAGTGCTGGCTGGCTATTAATGCTCACCCATTTTTACCCACCCACTCTCTTTTTGTCTATGTCTGTATTTCATGTGTGTGTTTTTAGGTGTCTGTGTGTGTGTGAGAGAGAGAGAGAGAGAGGGTGCGATCAGCATCCTCGACTGACTACACGTTTCTGTGCCAGGAAACTTCACACACTGACGTCTTTGCTCAACAGATTGAGGCTGCTACACAGAGGAAGGCTCACAGTGTGATGCCACGCATTGATGCCAAGTTGTCACTCCACAGAGGCACTGTGTTAATCCTTACATGGCATTCCATCCATTCCCCTGGTGTTTTGTTGTTTTTAGACACAGACTGATGCTGTGTGTCGTCATCAGGCAGTGGGAAACCTGGTTTGTCCTACAGCCAGAAACACACACTTTGTGTATGTATGGCCTGTATAAGAAATTTAAAGGGTAGCGTATGATGAAGTAATGACTACTTTGACATAGCTGTACCCTAATGTCATATTATTTAATCTGATCTTTTTTTTGCCCCTTGTATGTTTTTAGATTTAAAAGACCTAATTTCTGCCTCAATAATTGAGTGAGTAAAAGAAAAAAAGTGTTAAATGCATCGTGTTATGAAATTAAAATTAATTTTAAATTTCTACTGTATGCCATGTCCAATTAATGCAAGAAAATTCAAAAGGAAGTCTCTCTCTGTCAAGAAGTTTTAGAACAACAGAGATATTGTAAATGTACAGTACATGTTTGACCTGTAGTACCCTGCATTTCTGTGATTATTTTTGTTTTATTATTTGTGATCAACAGTGTTTCCCTCTCCCCCCGTTACAATAAAGTTTAATTGAATTTGAATTGATTTGAATTGTCCTTCAGATAAAGACTTACTGGAATTAAACTCATAGGGGAACAATCCTCCCACTCGCCTGCTGTCTTTAGATAAGATACTGTGTATCATCATGCTTTCATCATATTCCTCTCTGTCATTTTATCATTATGCCTATATATAGGTTATACCCATACGGTTCCATGTGTTCTTTCTGTCATTTCCCCACCCCCCTCAATCTCCACACCTCCTAAGTCATACTGGGTGTACAGGCTTGTCTAGAAACAAAGATGAGAGGACCCGTTAAGTGACCACTTGTGGGCTAAAACAAATCATACACTCTCACAAAGGCTTCCATCTCTCAGATGTCGGCCCACGCTCCTGTGCTGAGATTGGGTCACGTCATTCCATCTACTCCCACTTAATGACTGTTGAGACATGTGCACGCATGCAGACACACTTGCCCCAGATAAAAAAATTAATTAATTAATTAATTAATTAATTAATTAATTAAATAATAATAATAACAATCTTGATTCATTCCTGTTATTGCTAACATTTGCACATCCCGCATTGAACATTTCATATTCCTAGAAATACTGTGTTGCTCCTAAGCTTATACATAAGCCACCACAGTAGAGTGTTGCACTTAATGTACATATTTTCTCACACATCACAAGTAGTATCTAGTTATGAACATAGCTCAGGTTTAATTTGCTGAGATTCTGAGGTAACGCTGAGATTTATGCCTTCACCCTATTACAGTGGTGAGGGCATAAATACATTTTGTTTAAGTGAGCTCACAGCAGTGAAAAAAATCAACACCATCCTATATTGTCCCCATTACTATTACTGAATAATCCACACAACACACTGTCAGCTGAATCTACTACCTTTTTTGAAAAAAAAAAAATAGGCACACCAATTAAAGCTGCACAAATCAATATTTTTACATGAACAATGGGTCAAATGACTACGTGACTGCGAAGCATGATGTGAAAGGGGTCATTCAAAGAGAATTCAATCTCAATCTCCACACTCATTAACCCTGTTTCAAGCAGTTGCAGACAGCTGTTACTGGCCCTGCACCAAGCAGCAGCCACACAAAACTATTACAATACCAGGAATACAAAACATGAATAAAGTCACCAATATGTGAAACCTAAAGCAAACAAACCTTGAGAGTTTACAAATGATCTTATCCTGCCAATTGGGGTGAAGTCAGGATAAAATAAAGAGACAATGAAGCTGTTTTTGAGTGTGCAAGCAGACAAAAAACAAACACTATGATTTATGTAATAGTACTTAAGATAAGTGTTTGTGTTTGCCTCTGATAAACTGTGACCCAACATCTTATGAAAGATCATCATCCAAAGAGTAAAATGAAATCAAATGTGCTTTGACTGGGATTTAATTTAATCCAAAGTGAAAAATAAGATGCATGTGATTTTCCATTAGACTTAATCAGTATTTATCAAACACTTAGTGGTCATTCAACTGTAGCCAAACAGTCTTGTGAACAGGTCCTTCATTGTCCAGAGCTTAATTAGCATTATAAAACCAGTGTTTGTCTCTCCAGCTACTGGATGTTGTATAAAAATCGCCATGATGTCACTGCGATGTGCGACTGTGTTGCCTCATGTCGCAGTCTGTGCTGACGTTCAGTCCCTCTACCCAAGCTAAACAGATTCAACAGGAGCTGCAGTCAAGTGGACGGGTGAGTTGAGGGAAGTGTAGTGTCATTCAGTGGCATCTCAATCACTCACCAACAGGCTAAAAAGCAAATACAGAACATTTATGGGGCCTTGCTGTCCTGATTGTTTTTCTTTTTTCTATTGTTTCCTATTTGCTACAATTGGTTCCTTCCTGTATATGGTGGATGGGCCACTGTCCTCAGAATCATCAGCAGAGCTACTTTAAAAGACAAATGCACATTAACAGCTGGAATGATCTGATCACATGCAGAGTGATGACAGTAGACCAGAGGATTTTCATTAAAATGTCCATATCACATGAGTGGAAAGCCCTGTGGGCCTTCATGCTGTGCATGCAGTTGGGGACTGTTTAATATCAGTGCATTTCATAATTCTTCCCCATCTACTACTATGGATGAGTAACCCACTTACTTTACTACTCATTTACTAAAAGAGATTCATCTATGAAGAAATAAGCCTGCGGACTATAATTACAGTGACTGTCAGGGCCATAAAGCCACAAAGGTCACTGCGGTAACACCACTGTCTGCTCGGGAGCGTTGCTGCGAGTCATTTCACTGCAGTTTATCATTGTGACAGTTGCACACACAGTGCAGTGTAGACAGGCTAAAACTGAAGTGAAAAAAGCAGAGATATGAGAAACTGTAAGAGCTATTGATTTCAATGAAAATGCCATAGTTTGAATGCAATTTTCAGTGCATGGAACTTTTCCTGTAAACCTGTCATGATGACATTTAGGGTTTTAATTTCCATTTATATTCTTTTTGTTCTCAGTAAAAAGCAGAATATGTGATAAAAAATAAATAATTTTGTCTGTGCCCAGAAGTAATACTGGCCTGATACAAGTTTTTTTTTTGGTCTTCAACACAGACAGTCTCGATTTAATATTGACATCACCACCAGGCTCAGTGTGTAATGCAACATTAGGTTCAAAGTGGCTTCAAAGAGAAGCGGTGGGAAGGAGCCATGACACATACTGTCACAAACATTGCTGTGAAACTGCAGTCAGCCTCAACATGTGGTGCATAACAGGACTTGAAGATCAAAGAGGGGGAAAGAAATTGATTTGATGCACATTACAGTGACATCACAAAGTAATCACAAATATCCAGCGAGCTAATTGTGCATAGGGCTCATTATTCTGTTTTTATTTTTCATTTTCTGATAGTGTAACTGAAAAATCTGGTGAAAATTGCATTAAAAAATGTTTAATTAAGCCACAGACCGTCTGGTTTCAGCTTGCAAGTAGTGACATTATGTCAGTGGAGAAATATAATGTCTACAAAGAAGCTATTCAACCATATAATTGGTATTTTCAGTTTTATTTAAGTACTGCGACAGTGAGCTGGCATGCACGACATAGGGACCCTGAAACTGAAGCAGCTAAATGGAATTCAGCCATCATTCATTTTATTATTTACTCCTGTGCTTTATTCTATGATGCTAAAAAAAACTGAACTGATGACACGTTTGTGGAGTCTGCTGTTAAAAATGATGCATCAGTTTTGTTTGGGGTTATACTGTATGAACTAAACCCGTGACTGGTATTGACGGTGCTTTTCACGCCGCACTCTCTCTCTTGAATCCAAAACAAGTGTGTTCATTTTCTCACACACACACACAAGCATGTGGTGCAATTGCACACAAAAGCGTAATTGCACCACACTGATTCTCCCCAAACAGCCAACTTAGCTGTAGGCAAGCTAGCAACAGACACATTGACGGAGTCTGTAGTAGCTGCGTCTGTGCGCTTGATTGTTCGCAGCTCAGTTCTTTCTGTTAATGCCCTCCAGTCGCTCTCTTTTTCTTCTCGTCTCTTTGAAGCCAATTGATGAAGCCAGAGGGTAATTTTTTGCTCAAGTTGAAACGTTTCTTCATTTTGCATATATGCATCAATTTGCACTGCCCAGGGGAAATTGGTGTCTAATGAAATCTTTTTTTTTTTTTTTACTTTGTATGCAATTGTGCCTCCTCTAAGATTTTCTTTGTGTTCTGTCTGAACACTCAGTTACGACTTTACAGTTATTCAGTAAAATATCTCACAATGGCTTTTGTGGCCATTGTGTAGACTGCCATTCATATTTCCCATAGGATGAATCCTAGTTACCTCGCGTGAAATTTGTGGTTCTTAGTGAAATGTCTTTGTCACAATCATCAAACCAGTTCAGTACCTTTTTTTTTTTTTTTAACATATTGGGTTTTAACTGGGTCACAAGAAAAAAATGTTGAATTACAATGTCTATCCTGATTTGTATGCATACAGAATCGGGGCTGAAAACAAAGCCAGTGCAAACACAAAGGTTGAATAACGGCTGATGTCTGGTCAAAAAAGTCAGTTTAAGAAGACAAACAAAACATCTGAATGCATGAACAGATTACTGGGCCTGGAGCAGGCTGTCCTCAAAAACTGTGGAGCTGTTGTTCACTGACTGTGCCCACGAGACTGTAATGAGCTTGATCGGTTTGAAAAAAATAAATAATGGGGGCCAATCACAGTGTGATGATGTACAATGGAGATACAAGACTTTTCCACTTAACCTCGAGGCTGTAAACGCTGCCGGAGTTTCCTCTACTAAACAGTGACTTGAGGAGGGCGAACGCTTCTGCAATGAGTTATTTTGGGTCTTTAATTTAGATGGAGAAATTCTTAGAAACTTGTTGTCTGTCCTGATACAAACTTTCTTGTTCTCGCCGCAACTCTGCTGCAGCCTCTTCCTGAACAACTGTTGACATTTAAGGGAAGTCGTCCCTGTCAGTCAGATGTTATGTATTAATGTCTCACTGGTATGCAGCTTCCAATCTGCTCTGTCGGGGCTGTGGAGTCAGTCTGAGCACATATAATGATTTGCCTGCAAAAACAAATGAGTTAGGCTCCAGTAAGCATAAAATATCCATGTTGCATATGATCAGAGTAAGAATACGAAGGTACTAAATAAATAAGTAAATAAGAATGGGGATATTTGTGGGTCCAGTCAGTTGCTGTTGACAACTGTTACATGGTCAGGCATTTTACAGATTTGTCTATACATTTACAAATCTCAGCACACATACGCACACAGGTCACACAACTCTCCGCTCACATTTGTAAATAGTTTTGCTACAATAATGGACCTATATAGCTCATGTTGCTTTGCTTTTTTTTTTTTTCTGTCTTTGTGCACCAACTCCTCACTCAGACCACAGACGGCTTCACTTTCACAAAACACACGGCTTCAGTTCTGCGTGACGCACACAGGAGTCCTTGATCCAGTCCCATGCTTCCAGCAGAATGACTGCTCTCCTCTGTTCAGACAGTGCTGTCTTTGAGCAGCAACAGCATCACCGCAGGTCATAATAACACCTGTCATGTTTGCTTTTGTTGCCACCTCTACAAAATACACATAGAAAAAAACTGCAGCCAATCATGCTGCAGAGTATGAAAGAACATACAAAATCTATCCGTGCATTCAAAATCCAGCCGTACATGCACAGATGGTTTGTTCGCCGTCTGTATCCAGATTACCTTTATCAATAAAAGCCGCAATAAATGACACTACAGACGCTGTTGTCCATGTTTCCACCTATGAACGGGTTCATAAGCTGGGAGGGTTAAAGGAGACTCATTACGCCTCATCTCTGTTCATGAGTTTACGCAGTGGCAATGAATACAAGTACTGTGTGTGTTTAATGTCATGTGAGTGGTAATATAATTGATTATTGCCATATGGTATACAGCACACACATGCACACGCAGACACACACACACACACAAAGATGCTTGCAAGTGTGTGTGTGAGAGTGCGTGCAGCTGTGAGAAGTTGAGAATTTGGACACTGTGGGAAGGCCACAGCGGAGAGAGAGGATGTTGGGAGGGAGCGTTCTGTGCCTGGATGAGATCAGTTACACAGATAAAGACTCTGACCTTTAATCACCGATGTACAGCCATCCACACACACACACGCACGCACGCACACACACATATGTGTACAAACGCACACAGCTCTGTTTCTCACTATCTCACTCAACATATGTATTTTTTGGGTTTTTTTGTTTTTTTTTTATACATTTTCAAACAAGACTTCCTGACTGTACAGTTAGGGACTGTATGGAAATTATTTGGGGGTCAAAGAGGCTGAAACTCATGTTTGACTTTTTTAAAAAGCATAACCCTCCCCAGCCGAGTGTTATTAATATTTGCTTTGCACCCTCCCCTCGACTTAGAAAAAAAAAATTGCAACATCCTCTGCCCAAAATATCTCAGCCTATCCCCAAGTGTAGGCTTCATATGTTGAGGTAAAATACTTTTTATAAAGCTCATGTAACACATGAGAAGTGGAACTGCCAAAATTATGGAAAACATAAACGGTGCATTGTGTTTACTGAGCACAGAAAAGTTATTACCACTGACGCTGAATAAGTGAACGGGGCACTGAGGGTCTTCAGCACTGTAAAACTTTGAAATGTTAGAGAACTCTTTATGTTACATCCATGGTGCACACAAAAGCCATACTGTGGACATAACTGTCCTGATGTAACTGTTCAGTCTTTGTTATTTTTTCCAGTGGATGCTACAGTGAAAGAAAAAGAGGGCGTGTGTGTGTGTGTGTGTGAATGTGAACGCAGGTGTGTGTACATGTATGCGACTACACACTTGAGAGAGGAGGAGGAGGAGGACTGAGGCTGTTCTCATGTTGACTAAATACCACTAAGACTAACTGTGAGCAGATTACAGCCTTACTTGGGACAGTACAACTGTATTCAATACTCTTATGGTGAAAGCTGAAGAGTTGGGTGGAGATTACTCGTGAGGTTGAGTGAGGAATTCGAGCTATTATGGGATACAGGCAGGGCAGCCCCTACACGAGGAACACATCCCAGTTAGAACCACATCCATAAACTTGATAAAGAGCCAGTAAGTCTTCATTATGAAGATAATCAGACTGAAAATGAAAAAAAGTTCCAGTGCAGACATGTTTCAGACTCCCAGTGTGAACTGGTCCAATGACATAGCATATTCTGCTGCTTTCTCTGCACAGGTATGATGTCAGGGCTGACCTCAGTATAATGTGATGCACACAAACACACACACACACACAGTATCATACCCACGCCTGCTGCAGTCTATTGTCAGAGACACTTCCCTCTGCTCTTACACTCTTACCGTGTTTGAGCCATACTACACTGTGCACACTGTAAGTCACTGTAAGAAAAGCTGTAACCCTAAACCTCCCCTTGTTATGATCATGTTTTTGTTTTTTTGTTTTTTCTCACAGACAAACGATCTGGTCATGTAAAGGCCATAAATATCAAACAACAACAAACAAGACATTAACCGCTGAATGAATCATTTTCTTTACATCTTGAGCATATCATGAGAAATGAGACATGACGCTTAGACAGATGCAACAGCACATGATGTTCTGGCGGACTCCATATTCATTAGTGTCACACTTCAAAGAAAATTATGTGCTTTTTTTCTGCTATGAACACATGATGGTAAACATATTAAAGCTAATATTACGGATGAAATCTGCAACTTTCTGCGTATGGTCTCCCTCTGCAGAAGCAAGAAGTGATAGTGAAATGCCTGTTTTAAGGGCAGTAAGAAGCAAAGAAGCTTGTTTACTTGGACCCGCGACTGCAGAACTTGAGTGTGAAACCTCCGGGATTGTGCTGCTGATATCCATGTGTGAACACTGTGAACATGTCAGACAAGATGGTGTAAAAAATGTCACTCCAAGTGTGATGGCTATGTGTTTGACAGACGTCAGATACCCAATCGTGTGCAGTGCTCTGCTGTAATACTATACCTGTGTTTTGTCAGTAAACAGGTGACATCAGTTTGGATTGCAATCTACACAAATAATGATTCATCTGCCGATACTGTACAGTATGTAGGCACTTCACACAGCAAGGAAAGAGTTAAAGAAATGACATTAGATATTTTTTTTTTTGCTTCATACAGTGAATAAAATCGTATAAGATAAAATGAAATGCATGAAATACCTTAGGTATAACTTGGTAAATATGCCTGTTGTGTAAAGGGATACTCAGAGTAGTAATTAAGGAAGAGTTGTTGTTGTTTTGAAGGTTCACTCTCGTCTGTCTGTTGACGTCAGACTGTTTTGGTAATAACATCATGGTGGATGGCATCGCATGCAGGTCTGCCTCGCCGATCAATGAGTAAAGCTGAATGGGGACGTGCTGCTATGTAACCAGGAAGCTGTCAGCTGTTTGTAGTAAGGTCATGTCTCAAATATCACGTAAACAAAAAAAAAAAAAAAAAGTGGTTTCCCCAATTCTGGTAAAAGGGTTGTATCCAAAACAAATCCAAAGTAAAAGTGAAACTGATATCAGGAAATTATAAAGAAGGTAGTTTCCACACTTTTTTTAGGTGTAATGTCAGTCCAAATGTCCAAATGTGCTGATATCACATCCAAAAACGCATTCAGGGACACACCAGCCAGGAGGGAAGCACTATATCACCAAAGTGACCAAACCTAATATCCGCTGTTATTTTTATTTCTTTATGTTTTTATTTCTTTATGCTCATGTCAGTCTTATCTAAATCTCATTGTCTTGCTGTACTCACTAAACACTAAATTATTATATTAAGATCCTGTGCATGATTTATAGATGTACAACGTTTTTCACAGAATTTGTAATCATCTCCTACACAGGACAAACATGACCAACAAACCAGACCAGACCAGAGCAAACAAGCACGGTTCAGCCACTGGACTGGTCACACAGCAGTTCAGAGAAAGCTGTAATAAAAACCCTCTTTAGGATGCAGGACTGCAATCCTTGGTTGATCAGCGTGAAAGCTGAAGCACATGTTTACTTTGAGCGTACAACCTTCCTGTAACTCGTCCGCATGCACTTCTCACTGAACGCTTCTGTGGAAATTCGCTCGTAGCTCAAGATGATGACAGGGAACTGACTTGTAAGCTCACGATAACAATGGACGCTGGTGTTACTGTCTAAGATGCGTTTGATAAAACTCATCCACCACATGCCACATGTTTGTCATGTTAATAACAAGCCAATAGATGATGATCACTTCCGTGGACTCAGGCTATCTAAGACCAAACAGAAACACACCCACATGCCTCACTGGCCTCGTGCTTGCAGCATCACATACCCAGACAGCTCATCGAACACCGCTGTAAAACAGATGTGATGTACAGCTGTTTTACAGCGGCTTATGACAGCAGACGGTGGGTTTGCTTCCACCTGTTTTTATCAACATAGTGATTTTGTTGCTAGATTTGGTGACCTTTAGTGACTTTTTCCAAAAAAAAAAAAAAAAAGGGACTGGTGACAAATCAAGGAACTTTCTGGGCAGACCTCAACTCCTTTCCCTTGAGGAGAGTCACTCATACGGCTTCGCTAATATGCTGTGGCCCCCTCGACTATTCACGTTCAGTAACTGAGGGCCACAGAGAGGTTGATTTAGATGAATATTGATGTGGTGATAAAAAACAGCTAAAAAAAAAAAAATAATAGCTAATGATAAAGCTAGTTAGGGTCAGTTACATCCAGTCTGACACATACTTCAATTTTTCAAATTTTGGAAATATGATTTGCTGTTATGCAAATTAGCAAGTGACAAATGGATAACCAAACTACCGGCAACAAAGAGAAAGAAATACCAAAGAAATGAATCAAGCAGCAGCACACACACACAAAATGTGTGGTCATCGTTACATAAACATATGGTACAGAATCCACTACTGTCAAAGCAAACAATCAACATAAGGATTTGGATTTTATTTTTGCGTCATATCCTCGTCAGTGCATCCTGTCCAAAGGCTCGCCAAATACAGGGGAGGAGATTTGTTTGCCATGTGGTTGTTACAGGTGGTGATGCGCTCGCACTCTTCAAAACAGCTTTCTATCCTGACACACTGATCTCCCCAGAGCAGCAACATTATTTCCTGCTATTTTACTTCAGAGCTTACATTTCTCTGCAGCCCGTCTCATTCGAAAGGTTACCAAGCAAGAAAGCTCATCATGTGTAGTGACGCAGAATCTCCTTCTCCACACGGAGTGATTATGCCCAAACTACCGATATTTGTTTGTTCTGCACTGGAGAAAAGAGAGAGGGATGATGTTACCTCGGCTGATCTGTGTCAGTGGTGCACGTGAGGACACACACACACACACACACACACACACACACACACACACACACACACACACACACACACACACACACACACACACACACACACACACACACACACACACACACAGAGACTTGCTGGTAAAAAACAAAATTAGTGCTGTGATTGAACAATTTACACAAATGTCAGAGCGAGATCTTAACACATTTTGCCATCATCTCCCATCATGCTCTGTTCCCTTCCTCTCTCACACTCTTTCAGCTGTACAGAAACACATCATAAGTCACGTGCCACATGGCTCCACTTAAAGTGTTTTGCATTACGAGTAATAAAATGACTTTTGATTAAAACCCCCGCCGGATGATTTTGTGTTTATTTCAGCTCGCAACTGGAGCCCTGATCGTGAGCTGCTGCTTCTCCTGTTGATATTCTGTGTTGTCCTAACATGCAACATTAGCAGTGAAAATATTAGCACTGGTATTGATGGAAATCAGCAAACTTGTGCCCTTTCTATCCCATATGTAATAAGAAAATCTACTTTTGCAAGAACTTGAAGAAGTTTACCTTCACCCTTCATCACCCATTAATACCAAGCAGGCAGGAGTATTTCTCTGGTATCTGGTGCCTAGCATCAGCTAAAAGATCATATGATGGGCAGTAGTTGCAGAGAGATTACACACACAGACCTATGATTTGATAAGGTGCCAAATCACAGGCCTTGTGATGCGACTGAACAATTTGGCTAGGGCTGTTTCTTGGAAAAGTGAACAGTTCGTAGCCTCTGTTCACTATTATTCAGTATAGAACACAAACTATCATACAATAAAACATACAACTGTCTGCTCCAGCTCAGCTTAACTGTCAAAAACTATTCTGAATGTGCCAATACTCTACAGGTCTACAGGTAAAGACATACATTGTGATACTGAACCCTTTGAATTTAGCTGGCTTTCTCTATTAATTGGTCATAGAATGTGATCTGATCTTCATTTGAGTAGAGAAAGTACACAGAAACAATTCTAATCATTTACTGAAACACACTCACTGAACACTCACAGTGCTGAAAAAGCAAGTGAACCCTGGTTAAACCCCCCTCAAAAAAGTGCTTTCTATAAATGTGAATCAGACCTGCACAGCTCAGTCATATCCTCAGGATGTCTGCTCTGAGCGGCTCTCTCTGTTTGGGTAAAGGTCTGGACTCTGACAGGGCCAGTCCAAAAGGCCCATTTTTATAGTTTGAGGTCATTCTATAGTAGATTTACTTCGATGTTTAGCATCATTGTCCTGCTGCATCACCCAGTTTGTACTGAGCATCAGCTGGTGACTCACACCCACTCACTGTGATATCATCCTGCAGGATTTGCTGATAAACTTTGACTTTGCCCGAGGTGATGGCGAGCGGTCCAGGCCCAGAGGCAGCAAAACAACCCCAAATCATGATGCTGCTGCTATGTTCATGCTGGTATGCATAGCTCTTTGCGCCTCATACACAGTGCTGTGTGTTCTCATTTCTTCATTTATTTATTCATTTATTTATTTATTTTCTGGAGCACAGCAGCTTCCTTTGTGGTGTGCTGCCCTGGACACCATGCTCCACACAGCCATGCACCATGACCTGTATATGGTCGAATCATGAACAGAGATGTTAACCACAGCCTTCAGCTGTTAGTGGGTTTGTTTCTTTTTCTTTTTTTTAAAACCACTGTGTATTCGGTGGTGTTTTATAAATCAGAGTAGCTCTAACCCACACCACGCTTTTGCTGATGCCATTAGCCGAGGGGTTCACATACTCTTTTCCAGCCTACACTGTAAATGTTTGAATGATGTGCTCAGTGTGGACAAGAACAGTTGGTTTGTGTGTTATTTGTGTGTTAAGTCTTTGTAATTGTAACTCAGATGAAGATCTGACCATATTTAAGAACAAATTAATAAATTCCAAAGGGTTCACTTACTTTTCCATGCCACTGTCCACTGTATACACATACTAACAGCACAAGTGTTTCCAGTCATGTATTATAGATATTTTGACAGATCTTGTGTATGATATTAATAAGAGCTAACTGTAAATATGATCTGATTACACATTCGAACAAAGCACTCGCGGATTATGGGGAAAAAACATCACAGATGTCAGATGTGGCTCGATCTGCACAGCTGAAACTAGCTTAGGAAAAAGTTTTACTATTTCCAAAACTGACGTCATATTTTTCCAGTTCAGAAACACACAGTGATGAGAGCCCAAACAATGGTGTATGAATGGAAAGGTTTATGTTGGTGTTTGGGTGAAACAGGGAACTGTCAATCATCTATTGTGTTATCTGTTATGCCTGACAGAAGTGAAAACTGTTGTCTGGAACTGATAAGCCATAAATGAGAGCTGAAGACAAAAAAAAATTGAAGTGCAACTTTTAACATATGTAAAGTGCAACGGTGTCTGTCACCTGGTTGCCCTAAACAGCACCAGCAGTTGAAGCAAGTGGAGTTTGCTCCACATATGGGATTCTAATTCAGGGAGAGTGGCTTTTATATGAGTCAAGAAGTGTTGCTCACTGACAGCAATCAAGGAGCGGATGCTTGAAGGGGCGTGAAGTGAATGTGACAGCTGAGAGGCTGAAGGAAGATGAAGGTGCGACAGATGGAGGGAGGGCTGGGGAAGAAATATAACACTCAAACGAAGCCGTCTAGGTGTTGGAGTGACCTGCAGTAAACCGTAACAGCTGCTTACAGTTATACTTTCAACACCTTTGCTGTAAGAACATATTAGATAATTACTTACTGATTTGAGTCATAGCAAATCCGCAACCTTGATTTAACAAAGAATGTGTAACGCTACAACAATTCATGATCAATACAAGCCTTTCTTTGCAGATGTAAACATCAGCACGTGGGTTGTAGGATATCCTGTCCCTGTCTGTAACACCATCCACCTGCAGGTATTTACTGAGGGAGGCATACCAAACTAAGAGTTACTGATTAAACACAAATGACCATTTAGTTATTGACAACGACACTGGAACATTACAGAATAACAGAAAAACTCCCAGAGCTGGACTAACACAGAGAGACAGACATTTCAAATGATAATTATGATAATAATTAGATTACATTACAGATCTTATTGTATAGATCTGTAACTTCAACATCTTTGTATTTTAAAGCATCTTTTCAGGACTGTGCAACAGAGAGTGGTGGAAAAAGCAAGGGGGATATGTATGTTCCAGAATGTCCCAGAATGCACTTGCAGCATGCTCTAATGCACACCCTGAATAACAGGCACAAAGAGACAAACATTAAAGAGACAGTCAGGGTCCATAATAACTTAATGGAGGTCCACCGACCTATGTTATTATGTATGAAACTGCCAATCAGATTACTTATTAATCAAAGGTGCTGGAATGCCGTTCTGGATCGTTCCAACCCGCTTTTACCCCTGAGTATAAGGAGAGAGTAGCATAAAATTACCTATTCAAATAAACTGCCAGTACCTCACAGTTATAATTACCAAGTATAGAAGTGTGCTTTTTTATAATCATGTTGAATTTAAGATTCAGATTCAGATTCAGATTCAATACTTTACTGCCACATGACTAAGTCATTAGGGATTGGTTTAGTGAGATCAGTGCAATTACAAAAAACACTTGTGCAGTCATAAATAATAAATACACTCACACACCCACTAGTAATAGTAGCAGCATAAGTAACAATAAAACAAAAATATCTATAAAACCTAATATAAGAAGTGCAAATTTAGAAGTATTATAAAATTAATAAAATATTTTAAAAAAACCTAACATACTAAAATAATAATACCAGTCCACAATAAAATGATAAAATATAAAATACAAAAATAATAAAAATGCACTAAAGTGCAAGTTCTTAGGTGTTAAGAATTTTATTTCCTATATACGCAGTTATGTACGTCTAAGTGTCATTATAGATGACTAACATCTCAGAAACCACAAACCACAAATTCCTTTATTCTACTCAAGCTCATCACTATGTAACAGCATTTGTTCAAGACTAATTTTTCATGGTTGCTGGAGCTCACATGCTTCGCTTAGCGCGCACACAATTGACAAATTATACTCACACATGGTAAATGACGCAAGATGAAAGTTCAAAGCACGAAGAATGATCAACTTAGCTTTGAGGCTAAACAAACGGAAGACAGTGGAAAAAAATAATGGCCCTATGAATCCCTCTGCATGTCTTAATTCAGACTGAAATCCTGCCCTGACCCAGACAGAAGGAACCTAAACGCAGGAGTGACCTCAGAGGTGTGCAACAGGTGACCTATTTTAGCTCAAAGCTAATCCACCACAGAACTGATTGTTTTCAGCACACTAGCAAAGAGGTGCTAGCTGCTGTATCCTATATAACTACCACTGCTTTAAAGGAATACACCGTGTTTGCGGAGGTTGTTGATCACCTGCTGTTAATCATGTAAGTCCATTGTGTTGGTCTGTTTCCTTACCAGGTGTCAACCAGACCATGATTAGGTGTTCTGAACCCGTCAGTGTGACCCTATGTTCAGAGGAGCAGGGTTAAAAAGTATTGTGATTAGTGATAAGTAATGGACGCACACTACAAACAGCTCTAGTGGGTCATCAGCTCTATTATACTATGCACACATTCTAACATATTGCATTATATACTATTTATTCTAAGTGATATGATGTTAGGCGGGGAGGTGAATGAGGCTAGGTGGTAATACAAGATATATACTGTATATATACACATAAATACACACACACACACACACACACACACACACACACACATTTATATACATTCCCTTTTATGTGAAAAAGTAAAATTGAGGAGGGAAAAAATAAAACAATAATAAGTAATGAAATCAAAGAATTGATAAGTGGCTGAAATAACTGACATGATAATTTAACAAGTGTTTTTATGTGTAGGTGGGGAGTGTCTAAAGAGTCTCCCATGGACAATGACAGCTAATCCAAGCATCATGCAGGCACACCCCAAAGCAACATACATCGCAGCGGCGCAACAGGGTCCCGCTGGGGTCCCGCTGAGGTGTAGGGCCCATCAACCAGCCTAATGTTTTCTAATTGTTTTAACAGGGTTAAGAGGTGGAACCAGCCTAATGCATTTTCAATGAAATCAATTTAACCAAACAACCAAAGTAAACTATGATTTAGATGAATACAAAATGATTTTGAGATCCCAAACGTTTGGATTTTGATGTTTTCAGGGGGTTCTGGGTGCCAGTTAAGGGATCTGATCTAAACCTGGTTTTCTCTATGTACAGTAGGAAAAGGTCAGCCCTCAAAACTGAGCAGAGACGGATGTTATAAACAACGTGAGAGAAGTTCATAGGATCTAAGTTTACCAAAGGGCCAGTTCTCCTAACCTAACTGCTGAAGATATTTCTAATCCTGACCTTTTTACAAAATCCACAACAGAGACCCACCAGAGAGTGACTTTTGCGTGTTCCACATCTCTCAGCAGTGTTTAAACACAGCAGACCAGCGGAGATTCATTTCATGTGTACTTCAACTCTTTACCTGGAAAAAAAAAAAAAAGCTGCCAGATTGAAAAATGCACAGTCAAAGAGTTCAGTCTTAAATGTTTACCAAAAAAAAAGTTTCACACTGGGAATAATTACCTGAGCCACATCATTTACAAATGTTTTCATTTCCGAATCATCACTTTGTCAAAGCCGCAATTTAAGAGATGGAGGACACTCTGTCTCATCGTGGGATAAAGCTTTGATATTGACCTGAAGCTCTATAAAAACAGCCAGCATTAACAGAGCAGCGGAGTGACTAACCACAGCAACATGTGGGACGGGCGGCACATGCACCACAACAAGGCAATTAAGTCCCTCAAACCCTTGAGTCATCACCCACCCTCGGTGCATCACATCCATCACCAGACCTGGCCAGTTTACATGGCTGTAGGACGCCTGTCATATTGTTTCTGTTTGAATGATGTTCTGCGTCAGCAGATCGGCCTCCACCTCTCCACACACACACACAGACACACAAACATGCTCAAACTCACATCATAGGGGCTTTTGATGAAAGCGCCTTATGTCATTGGTAATTGAATCTTCACTCCTGTGTCTTGTCTGCTCCGATCTAAAGCCTTTGGAGGAGCAGATTATCCTCGCACGCAAGACACTCAAATCATCTGTTTGTGATAAAAAAGCTCCTCGTCATACAAGCCCCATTTTTCACGGCCCTGCGGCTCTGTTGCTACCGATCCAAGAGCAACCCGCCATGAAAATCCTGCAGGAGCAGCGGAGAATGCTGAGTTACGTAGGTGAGCAAGTTCTGGGGGAAAAAAAAGAAGATATGTCTGCCTGAAAAAAAACAGCCAGAACCTAAGAGTCCTTACGACACCTGAACAGGTCAAATCATGGCATTGTTTGCATGGTAGCCTGGTGTCAGGTAGGAATAATGTTTTTTTTTGTTTTTTAACTCATACTAATAAATTAGTTATTAATTCTCTTTACTATACTCAAAGCTGCTATAATCAGTGTATAGGTGAGGAATCTAAAGATAATTATCTTTATATCTTTAGTTTTATAATGACTCATGAGCTCGTTGTTTAGCAGCTTCACTGTTTCGGTTCACTCTCATCACTGTCAGAGCCTCATTTTCACATGCAGCAGATGTTTTCAGGAAAACAAAACAAAAAAAGCTACTGCACACCACCTGCTCAGCACCAAACAGCTGACAAATACAGGCAGACACTAAGCTGCTGAACATAGTGCTACATTTAGCATCTAAAGAGACAGATATTTAGATATTTCCCAATCGGCTAGAGACCAAAAGAAAGATGCCAAATTATCCGAAACACGCCTCCAAATCAATGACACGAGGGAATAACAGCATTTCATCTAAGTGGATGGAAAAGATGAAAACTACACCCACTGATGAAGGCCATGTCATAATTTGCATACACATGCAAAGGCTTTTGACATATCCACACAAACATTTCCATATCCATTGTTTTACAGTTTTAATAGTCTTTAAACTTATTTGTAATTTCACAAGTTAGCATTTTTTTGTCGTGAGACTTGCATCTTGAAATCTCTTTTACTTATTGTTTACCCAGCACCTACAGGATGTGTACGTAAGGCTAGAAATTGCAATGCTCTCAGTCTGCACCCAGTAGAGAATCTCCACTCATTGTTTTCCTCGCTTGTCTCTGAAACACATTTCATTAGACCTGATAAGTGGTGCTGAGGACGCTCTTCATGAGACCATGTGACGATGTTAAGTGACACCAGACACAACGTTCTAAGCTCATGCTGGGCAGCATTTTCATACCCAGTCTCAAATCAAAGCAGCCAGCGTGACTCCTACATATCTGCATAATTTAGCCGACAGGTGCTGTCTCAAGACTGGACGAACACAAACAGAACACAAAAGTCATCCAGGCACAGAGACATATAGCATGGACGGACAGCACAGCTGCAGATGGCACCAAAATTAGACTTGTGAGCAATTTTCATGTGTGTGTTTGGGTGTTTGTGTACACGTGTTGGTGTGTGTTTTTGTACCACCGGGCCAAAAACTGTAATAATTGTAATAATTTTATTTTATCTGAACATCACACGTAAATCATCCTGAGTTGTTTTCTTGAAATGATTAATCTTGAGAAATGTACATTTTCTTTTCTTAATTTAAATAAGATATTTATCCTGTTTTCTTTGGATAAAATAATTAACTTGTTATTACTAGAAAATAATTTATTATAGCAATTATTGGCTGTTTCAGGCTTCCGCATAAATGCACTATTTCTGTTTCTGTTTCGAGGTGTTTCCATTTCCTTCTGTGAGAATCAGGAGAATGTGCACACTGCATTGAAGCACTGTTTCTTCTGTAACTGATCGATGACTGATAATTGATCATGCTTTGAACAAAAGCGAAGGCTAGCAAAACAGCGTCTTCTGCACGAGGAACAAGAGTCTGATACCTCAAACTCTGCACACACTGTTACCGTTTAACTCCAGATTACTTCCTGTGGCTCACTTACATCCTAACCAGAGTCAACCTGATCATGTGTTGCTGTAACCTCGAGGCGGATGTGGGTGGCTGCTGCTGGAAGGCGACCAAGCATCCGATCAATCAGAGGCCATGTTTGGTGCGCACGAATCAAAACATCCACAACCACAGGCTCACGTGCAGCAAAATGTAGGTTGACCCTGGTTAGGCTGTAACAGCACCAACACACAGAGTACATACTATGATCGCATGCATGCGATTCCTGCATATGCACATAACAGGATGCCACTAACTTGTGCAGGACACTCTTCCGGTTTAGTGTTTAACCAGAGTGTGAGATTAACAGCAACCATTGACGAAATCCCAGTTTTGGAGGAGCAAGGTTTAATCTGTGTCCTGGGAGCATGCCAGAGGTACTGAGCATGAGAAGAATTTGACGCAAAGTTATGAAACTGTAGAATTAAATCAAGACAAGGACAAAATGTATTTACAAGTCCAAAAACTCATGATCCCAAGGTTGTGCATCCCCTGTCTAAAATTACCTCCACATTTTGGGAACAAATAACAGCTTTCGTAACATCATTCACTGCACAGAATAAAAACACACATTTTAACCATGGGTTTCTGTGTGTTTGAGTGGTAACTTGCCTCTGGGTTTATTCCATTTTTGAAAATGGGAAAGTTTTTTTTTTCCCCACAGTGTTTTGTTGTCATTGTGCCAAAGATGCAAAGTCAAAGGAGACATGGAGAGAGGGTAGCCTAGAAAAAAAAAAGTTGCAAGTTCAGCATCAAAGCTGATCAAAGAGCTGTCTCTGGCAGTGGAAAATAACACCAATGTTTTCTTCTACTGAAGTTAGCACGCTAACCAGCTAGCCCTGGCCTGGCCAGTCTCGTAATACCACTTTATACCTCAAGAGACAATTCTGAGTCAGTTCAGGCTCCATTCTGCCCTCAGTCCAACATAAGAGGATGAAGACGTGGTGCTGCCCAGAGGCCTCTCCACCTGAAGGGCACTCTGCATTGTTGCTTCTGCATGCAGCAGTATGTACAGTATGTTGTTATGTCACTCGGTAATGGCGGCCCGTCCTGTCAGTTTGATCTCAGCATATCTGAGTCTGCTGAAGCACAAATACATTACAGATTAAGGCAGATCCTGCCAGAGACCGAGCTACTCATCATCACTCAGTCAGCTCAATCCGTCAGTCATTCTGTCTGAGAGGTAACAGTCTGATGTAAGAACCTCCATCCACAAGCTTCTCCTGTAAGACTGAAAATTCAGGTCTCTCCTTCCTCTGCTAGCAAATCTACAAACATGTAATATGTAAAGGGGTCAAGATGATTCAATTTTCATTTTTCACAAAAATTCCCAAACCACCTCCACAGTGCATTCATAGCTAATTGTTACATAAGATGGATTATAACACCGAGGGCTCAAAGGTTACTGAACATTTCATTTTTATTAAATTATGACTCAACTGAGAAATTGCTTGTATAGATTTCCAGCTTATTAGAAAATTGAATCTGGATGAGGAGGTTACCAATGAAGACAAAGGAGCAACGTTCCCATCTCAGAGGAAAATACTGGATAGGGATGTGGCTATTTATACAGCAGCAACCTTCAAATAATGAGTGCTGTAATATTACCTCTGCAGCCCTGCCATCCCATAATGTCAAAGAGCAGTGCTTAAAAAAAACAAAAAAGCAAAACAAAACAAAAAAACAGCAAAGGTGAAATCTGACCCCATTTGAAAGCTGCGATCTGAAAATGTCGGGACTTTATCTAGTGCCTGGAAACATTTACAGGAATCGTCACTAAAATTTGTCTCGAATTTCTAGACCTGCCTTTATTATTCTTGGTAAATCTTTCTCATTCCAGTGGATAAACTACCAGTTTGTTTTGTCAACATAAGTGATAAACACTACATGTTGGATGAGCTGCCCTTTTTGTGTGTTACACAATGAAAACAGTTGGCTGAGGTCAGGAGAAGGACACGAATCCAGTCATTTTAGGTCTGTAAGGGGATGAGAGTCCTGGTCTCACACAGTGAGACACACACAGTGCATTAAGTCCTATACAGGATGCACAGTCCTGTTCAGCAAAACTAACAACAACAAACAACAACAAACATAGCCTCTGTTGTGTAACTATAATAACCAATCTAGAGTTAACATTTTATCAGCATTTAAATACATAAAGCATTCATAGTGCACTCTTTACGTTAAGTCCTCTTTTCTCATTTCTTCAGTCTGGAATAACTAGTTAACAACTAAGTAAGTATTAGTGCATGATTCAGGTTTAATGAGTTATCAGGATATCTTAGCTGAGTCATCACCAGAACAGGCCTTTTTACATAAGTCCATGTTCCAGTTTCGCTGAGGTTCCACTTCTTCCTCAAAAAAGAAAAAAAGAAGTTATCCAGATAATATAGTACAACTGCTTCTTAGAAAAGACCCGAGGTCTAAATCCACAGTGCTCAGCAACTCTCGGCAGAAAATGCACTTAATTTTGTTGCATAAATAAGCAGTATCCAACGGCGTGTTCTTGGAAAGTGATTCATACTTGCAGGAGGAGGACAAAATCAGAAGAAACAGATTCAAATTTCCAAAAACAGAAGAGTGGCTGGATGGATCAAAACTACAGCCTGGTGAAGCCTGGGGACAGCAGAGAACAACCTGTGACTCGGCGAGGGTCTCTGTTCAGGAGCCACAAATGATGCAGCCGCGATGACGGACAATGCGGAGTGCAAGGAAAACAGATCTTGAAGTACAGGGCATTAAGTAACACCACTTCAAAACCAGACCAAATCAAAATACAGGACAAATGGTGAAATGTCAATGAAAACAGACATGCATGAAGTCCACTTGGTTGGTCGTTGGAGAGTAAGAACACTTAAAGTTAAATAATCACAAAATATGCTCTGGGATGATGGATCTGAGAGATTACTCTCCTCAGACTGACTGGATCTGCTTTCATCTCTCCCAGAATAACTGCGACAGCATCCCTGCATGTTTAAGGCCATGTCTGCTCCCTGGCTAACTTCCTGATGTTCCCAACCTTGCTGTAACACACTTAAGGTCAGTTATGACATTGCATAAGCAGGATCCTACGGACCTTCACTGTGTCATTAGTCACCAATATGCCGATTACATCTTCATTCTCTCACCATGTGTGACTTTAATGACGTATGTCAGGCTGATCACCGTCATTTGATTAAATGGGACGCAGACCGGAATATTTCATGATCGCACTCGCTTTTGCTCTGACATTTCATTTCTAAGAAGCACAGGTCAGCTAAGTTTGAGCAGTGAAACTCAAAGTGTCCTTTCATTTCCTGGTACACACACACACACCCACACAGATTCAGCACAGGCCTTTTGGGCATCTTCAGTAAGCTTTAATGCATTATTATGACCAGTGGAAACCTAGTGCGTTCACTATGTTCATATGTTTAGTATGATATCAGGTAAAATATTTATTATTATTATTATTATTATTATTAGGTTAAATTAAGTTTATTTATGGCATAAAATAAACTTAACCTCCACCTCCTTGTCCTCAATTTGCTTATCTGTTTCTGCCTCAGTACACAAAAACTTTTGTCCTGCTTTCTCCTCAGCCCTTATTTCTTAACCTTGTTTTTACTTGCATGCATGACTTATTTTTGGGTTACATAATTTCTTTTCCTTATCGGCTCTCACAACAATTTGCTTTTGCACTGCTCATTGTTTTTGTCTTCGAGTGCAAGTCGTCAGCGAATTCGAGCTCAGACCTCTGTTTGGTGACCTGGGACAGCAAATGGCTGATGAGTGAGTGAGAACACGCAGATGCAACATGCTAAATTCAGCAGTGGAGGAACTCTTTAGTTTTTACCAAAATAAAAGTAGTAATACCACAGTGTAGGTGTTTTCTCCTAAGCTGGTGGATTAGACCTCCTGTTAGGACTGTGTGGGTGTGCACTCTCCTGTTAATTTTGTTGCAGGACGTACACTGAGTTTGGTGACCTCACATAAAACCCAGCACAGCTCTAACATAAGTCAGCCTAATGACCCACATTACTGAAAACACCTGTGTGGGTGTGCCGAGCCTGTAATCTATTACTGTGCTTCTATTCTGTACATTTATTCAAAATATACACACAGTTTGGTTTTGCAGTTAGTATAGAAGACATCTATGTACTTTACCATTTTGTAATAGGAGAAAATGATGTGCACACACTTATGCCAAATAAAAGCCTTGGGAATATCGACTTCATTTTGATTGGGCACAAAGACAAAGATACACAATACACACATTTAATTACAACAATAAGCAGCACATGCTGTGTGATAGCCGACGTTTTTTTTAGTTTTTTTTTTCTGAGGATTTAAAAACAAAAATCCCAAAACTGGAACACAGTCAAATGCACAAGCCCCATGAACCACTGGGGGCAATAGCGGCTGCTGGAGTGAGCTTGGCCACTTAAGCTGCGAACATCATCTCTAATCACTGGATCTACTGAACTGTAATTTAAGAAGGAGTAATTGTTGGTTCAGTAGAGTATGTGTGGTTAAGCCGGGCTTTCTGGCCTCTGTGTGGTGAAAACAGTGGATGTCGCAGAGTTCTTGGTGGGTGGGCTGTAATGTGTGTATTCATCCTGCATCTGCGCCGAAGATGTATTGAAATCAGATCACGATATTATATTTGATTTGATGAGACATTCCGAAGAAAAATTCCTGGTCTAACTCATACTCATCCCCTCATTGTTCTGCTGTGTGGTACATTCTGTACTTATTTACACTGTGACACCGGCCTTCCTCTCTCCCCCCCGCTGACGCTGGTACAAATGTTGACGCTTTTGCCATATGGGATGGCGATGGTGAGAAAGAAAAATGCGTGCTCTGACTGGTTCACAGTGATTAGCAGCATGTTAAAGTGGTACATCGTGATCTTATTAAAGCGTTTTTGTGCTTCGTTTACGAGTCAGGCTGACGTTCTTACTCAGATCAGAGATCTACACATGCATTTCATTATGCTGCTTCAGCTGACAGAGATAGCAGTGCATACTAATAAACATCATAATTATGTATTTTTATAATAAATGCAGCCAGGAGTGGAGCACATAGTGTTATTGATTAGTAGGAGGGCAGTGTTACAGTACTGCTGAGTGTCCCTGACTCTTTACTCAATCTCTATCTCACAGACATACAAGATAATGCAGGATGTTCCCTCTTTCTGTCTGTACATGAAATGACAGGATACAGTATACAGCATTACTGCTGACAGTCAGGAGCTGGCACATCACAGACAGAGAGAGAGAGAGAGAGGGAGAGAGAGAGAGAAAGTACTGGACGCTGTGTTTGGTTCGTCTCAGGGTGAAAGGTCAAACTTCAAAAAGCAGGTGCAAAATAATGTAGAATTAGCAACAGTGATGAGAACAGACTGTGTGTTTTTAGAGCTGCAGGGTGAAATGATCCTGCTGTGCGGGGTTGTTTTGTTATTAAAATGCATGAGCGGACTCCTGGATAGAAATTATTATTTTGCTGTTGAAGGCTATTAATCTGCCAGTTTATGCTACGAAGGTCCACTGGGTTTTCGTGTTTCTTTTATTGTCATTGTGAGATGTGTGTGCATATGTGCACATGAACAGACACACAACACGTATTCACAATTTGCAGCCCAGTTTTTGTTCAGACACATCTGTGCTGGAGACGTCTGTCGCTGTTGCAGGCTGAAAGATTTTCCGATCACAATAGGGGCCTTGTTCTGCAAGACGGCTGCAAAATTCAGATAGTTGCATCAATTTTTACAACACGTCTTTGTGTTTCAGTCCCTGGGAATGCTCATATTTATGAAGCAAAAGCTTGTAGATGCTTTAGATTGTCCGTATAATTTGACTCAGGCATGCACAGTGCACAGTGCACAGTGAATTTCAGGGGTTAAAGCTTGGATGCAGTGTCTGAGTCTTCACTGCATGGATACAAGTGAAGTGACTGGCAGGTGTGGGTGTGGGCTGTGAGAGAGCAACAGTGCAGAATGAACTTGAAATGAGAGGCCGTGCAACATAACTTTTAGTTTATGTTTTTTTATTATTATATTTCAAGATTTTCTTTGCAAAAATCGACATTGACAATAAATATACATTCACAATAAAAAATAGTTCAAATTGCAATGAAACATTCAAGTGTACTTAGCCATTATAAAATCTATGATAAGATGTAAACAAATTATTCCCCCCCCCTTCCAAGCACGGAACCTCCTGAGCCAAGAGTCTCTTCTTCTCTCTCCTCCTGCATCTGTAAAAGGCATGACGTCAACAAAACACATTTTACGCATCGACGCGCGAGTCTCACAAGTTATGAAGCCACGTCACATATTGGGCTCTGACGGACAGAACAAGCAAACATTCTTGGATGTCTCGTGGGCAGTGTTTTCTCTTTTGTTTTTTTTTTTGTGTGTTTTTTTTTTTCTTGTAGTGGTTTGTAGCGGACTCGCGTGTCCGCTCAGTGTCCTTGGAAACGGCGCTGCGCCAGAGCGCGCGCGCGCACGCGACGGCGGCCGCCACGGCGTCTCCACACCTCCTCCCGTGTCAGTTTGAGCGCAGCCGGCCGCACAGGTCGCTTCTCAAGCTGACGCACCAGGCTCTTTCTTCTTTCAAAGATTTGTGCGTTAAAAAGAGTTTGCACCTCGCGCTCTGCTTAACTGATCACGCACCTTTCCTTGTCTTTGCCCTGGCTGCCTCCAATCGCCTTCTCTTTAATGTACATGAGGTCGCTGTGCACGCTGGGTCTCCGGGCGCACGGAGTGACCACGCCGTACGCTTCCCCAATGTCCTTCAGCTTCTTGTTTTTCAGAGACTTTCTGTGCAGCATGTCGCAGTACTGCACGGACACCTTCCGGTGAAGGTCGGGGCTCATTTCGTGAGGTAGTTTGGCCAAGGTAAACAGAGTCTGAAACATCTTATCCACGTTCTCGTTGCGCTTGGCGGAGATTTCGAAGTACGCGCACTTCTCGTCTCCGGCCACCAGCTGCTCGATCTCCTCCTGCTGTACCTCCCGGTAAAACTCTCTGTCGCCCTTGTTGCCGCAGATGACCAGAGGCACGTCGATGTTCTCTTTGATCTTGTTTTTCAGGCACGACTTGGTCTCGTAGATCTGCCGCTTGAGCCGCTGCACCTCCTGGAAGGAGTCGCGGTTGTCCAGGCTGAAGACGAGGATGAACACGTCACCTTGAAAAGAAAGAAGAAAGTTTTGGTTAACTTGTTTTGCCTTTAATGTGTGTTAAGTGTTAAAAACGCACAATGAGTCTTTCCTAGCCCCTTCAGTATGATAAGCACCCGTGCATCTTGCAGCCATGCGCTCGAGGCGCACGGTGCGCACAGTGACGGCACGTTTGCAGAATTTAAAATGCACATAACGCACAATCACATTCTGAGTGAACTGCCCTATCCTGCACAAACGGGATGATACAGATGTGGATAAGTACCTGTCAGTATGGATAGTCTCCTCATGGCGGGGAAAGGGTGGTTCCCTGATGTGTCCAGTATGTCTAGCTGGTAAACGTCTCCCTTGATGCTGTACAGTTTCCTGTGAAAGTCCTCGATGGTCGGCGTGTACTGCTCGTCGAACCTCCCGTTCAGGAACCGGGACACGATGGCAGTTTTCCCCACTTTCGTGGAGCCCAAAATCACCATCCTGTAGCAGTTCTTCGCCGGGATGTCAAAATCGCTCTCGGAGGGCGACATTTTCTTAATCATGGTTAAACCCGGGTGCGTGAAGTGCTTTCCCTTGGATACGTGTCTGCGTAAAAGGCAGTTGAGCAGGTGTGATGCTCTCTACTGATCTGCTGAGCGTTTCTGTCTGAGTCGCGGGCTGGAGTCCTGTACTTAAGCGCACGGCGGACTCCTCCTCCCGTACGCGTCACACCAAAGTGAAGAGGTACTCAGTGCTGCACTGAGCGCCGGGAAAAAGCGGACCAAACTCCCACTGGTGCGTCAGAAGTCAAGACGGCAGCGCCGGGAAACAGTGACAAACATAGCCCCCCTCAAAAAAACAGTACATTGTATACCATGAACACGATGGGACAGGACAACTGACGCTGTGCGTAACAGCAAAATAATAACTTCCACGGAAAATAGCCATGTTAATATTTGACTGCTCTTCCGGAATTAAACCCGGCTTGGTACACTCTGTTTAAAATGAGGGTGGACCTTGGACATTTTCCCACAACATCACACCTGCACAGATGTAAGAACAGATGACAGCGGAAATATGTTGCTAAACGGCTGCATGCGTCCTAACAAATCCTGGATCATACACTGGACTTTTAAAAGTTCGATTCTTTTTAGTTTTAGACTGAAATAAGCTGCACTGTATTCAGATTTTTACCGAAGAAAAAATATATATATTCATAATAATACACTAATACCTCTTAGTCCTTCAAGATTCTGCAGCAATTGTTTATCCATCAGTATCAGTACAAAGTGTCATTCATTAATTTAGTCATTCACATCTTCAGTATCTGCTGCAGCTGCTTCTTCATGACACCAGGTAGAAGGAGCCTGCAGCAGCTGTCACTGTAAGGGCTGAGGATTGGAGATGCTGCAGTTAGCAGTGTGGTCAAAAGGGGGCAGTCAAGGTACAAATTTATCCAGACGAATGGCACGACTTACCCGAGTGTGCATACAAGTGTGTGTGTGTGTGTGTGTGTGTGTGTGTGTGTGTGTGTGTGTGTGTGTGTGTGTGTGTGTGTGAGAGAGAGAGAGAGAGAGAGAGAAAGAGAGTGTGAGCATATAAGCAGTCTCCATCTGTTTGTTCAGTCGACTGCCTTCAAGAGATTTTTTTAATCACAGCTGGCAAATGCAAAAATACATGAATGTCAACTGCCACGGTTACTCATCTGTAATGAACAACAACAGTCTTTTCAGTAAAGCTTCATAAAATCGATTGGAGTTTGTGTAAACTGGAGTGGAGGAGGCAGTTACTGGGTTAAACTGGAGGGAGGGGAACAGTCCATTCAAACTTGTTGATTCAAAAACGAGTGTTTGCTGTTTTAACGTGGTTCATTCACTCAGGTGTGAGGAATGATTTACTAACTCAGCCACACTGAACAAGGCAAATATGAGAACTCTGATGCAGTTTAATAGGGGTAGCAGTGTGACCTGAACCAGCTCAGGATTTATGGACACAATGAGGCTGATGCTGACAACTTACTACACACACACACACACACACACACACACACACACACTCGTGTGTGTGTGTAAGTCCAGGCTGTGTTACAGCCTGGACTTACACTATTATTGTATTCTGCCATTTCATGATGTGTACACTGACACGACATGTACACCAAAGTGAGATTAGTGTGTTGGCCAGGTATGTTTGGTCTGAACTCAGATTTTCTGGTATCACAAAGGTGGCTCACTAACTAGGGTAGATCACCATGGTAACCTGTGTTGCGCAGCCTCAAAGGATCTGATCGAAACCTGTCTAAAGCCCGGTTACTGCATTTAGGTTTAGTCATTTGGCAGACTAAAGCTTCAGTACAGTAAGAGACCTTGAAGTAGGTAATATGTACTAAATCTGATCAGTAAGACAGAGTGCTGGGAGATCAGGGAAAGGTGTGCAGCAAAAGTGCACAGTAAGTGCTAGTGAGGCATGTTAGTGTGTGTCAGAGCGAACTGACCAATCAGTGTACCAATGACTGAGTCATCTTTTCCACAGGATCTTCACAGGTACAAAAGAACTTAATGTCTAATAAAATGACAAGGGCACCTTCTCTTCCAAAATATCAAACAAACTTCTATCACACAAACAGACTAATGACAAATCATTATCACTGCACGAGTTTCTTTCATTCCAGACCAGACTCTTGACTTTTTAGATACTTTCATATTGTAATTCAATCACTGTAGCTCAGGAGAACACAAAACAACTTAGCAAGCACCATATTTCAAAAACCTTCTTCAGTCAAACAGACCTTGTCACGCATGAAATGTTTTTTCCCCACACGCCCGGACCTCAGTCAAACGCTAACCAAACTATCAGTGATGGCAAAGCATGAATGAAGCAGCTGATCAGCCAGACAACTTCAGAGCTCTGTCTGAAGTAACACGCTGCACAACCAGTGACAGCACCTTCAGCGGGAAAGGTGGCAAATGATTTGCTTGGATTCTGAAACATACGGTGGTGGAATGTAACTGAGAACATTTACTTCAACACTAAACTTAACAATTTTTAGGTACTTCTACTTGAGATGGATGGATTAGGAGATTACGTATCTGTGCCCAGAGGCAGGTCGTCCCCTAATCCGTCCTCTCCCCACCCCTCCTTGAATGCTTGATTTTACTTGTAATGGAGTGTTCTCATTGCATGATATTAGATTTTTACTCAAGCAAATAATCTGAATTTCCTGAAGAGTAAAGTAAGCTACTGCACAGCTACAAACAAGTTATCATTAATAAGTTTTTTTTTGTGCCATTTATAACCACAGAACCTTCGACATAAGGGCAAATTAATTCCTGCAAAGTTGATGAGCTTCTAACTGTAAGATTACATTTTAAACATTGTCCAAAAAATAGCTTGTGAAACCATCTGTGAGCAAAGTGACTCACTGGGCCGCGTGATCCTAAATAAACCAAGCCTGTAAGCAGATAAATGCTTCCCACTCCTTTTCTCACCAAAGAAAACTACCCCTGCTCTGTGTGACTGGCCCCAGAGCCTTTAAACTCTGGGATAATCAGTGAGAGAATTGTCCATGTTAGCATTAGGTCAGGTTAACAAACTACAGACTGTTCGTCACAGGGTCAGCGAACACTGCTGTTCAACCGGCTCAAAGTAATGTTATTGTGTTTTTTTTTTCCTCAGGCATCCCACTCAGATAAATAAGATCTCCACTGGGTGTTGGAGAACAGGAGCCACACTAATCTTCTACGCCCCATGACCTGCCCACCTGTGTGAATATGTTGTTCTTCTGCTGAGTCATGACAAAGTGTCTTTCAAGTATGTGTGTGTCTTGGGGCAGCACACAGGAATAATGTGCTCTTGTGTGTGTATGTGTGAGAATATCTACTTTCACCAGTGTGTTATCCAATGTGTCTAAAACATAACACGACAACACAAAATGCCTGAGGGACTTTTTACAGAAATAAAACACTGATGTCTAGAATGGACCAAACCATCTGGACAGTTTCCCACTGCCATCATTCAGCACTCCCTCCTTCGTTCCATCACAGCTACATCAAAAAAAAAAAATTAAAACAGGGCTTCAGCAGCAGTAATGACGAAGATGTGTCGCACGTGAAAACAGCAGTCGCTGGCTGACAGATAATGACACGGCGAGGAAGGACCCGTGTACTGTAGCATAGCGGTGGAACAGGAAACACAGAGGCGAGTGGAAAAACAAATGGTGCTGACAGTGAGCAAATACGATTTGTGGCAGGCAGCTCAATAAAAGACAAAGTGAGAGATATAAATGATCAGGTGTGGAGGTTTAGTTTGTGAAGTCAGCAAAAAAAAAAAAAAATGTCAGCAAATGTTACACACACAATGTTGACTGCCTTTACACCTGCTTTTAATCTGCCTCCCCGATGACGGGCGTGTAATCAGAGAGAGCAAAAATGCTTTAAATCCACATCATAATGCACCTGAAGTGGTCATTCAGACTCATTAAAGGTCACAGTCCATCTCTACATGGTCATAGTCACATCTGCCCACATTACAACAAATACTGGTCTAATGTGCTTAATATATACACACACAATTTAATGGAAATGTGCTTTGGTACACAGATACAGCCTGGAAGCACATGCATGATACATTAAGCAGTTTAGAACCTTTACGTTTCCAATGTTAGAGTAAATGAGCAGCTTATTTTAATGAACACCATTTCCCACAAGGCCTAAACCACTGACAGTTAATAACTAAAGATGTGAGTCCGTTGGTGAGTTGAGTGTTTGTGGTTACTTGTCTGTATAAACAGCAGGACAGGGGGAACTGAACTGTGCAGATGTCGTCCAGACCAGAGAATGACTTGTCTGCGAATGTTATCGGATGAGGTCGAAACCAAGTTACAGTGATGTCAATGCACGTCCTGCCAGATTGATATATTTTCATCAGAGCTGTAATTGTTGTTCAGCTTTGTTAAAATCAAAAGGTCAAGACATCACAAAAGGATGTCCACTGCTACACACTGAGTCAGCCCTTAATAGTTTGTATTTTTAGTCTTAACTCTGTCTAGTTTTAGTCCCACCAGACCCTGTGTTGTCCAAATCGTTTTGTTTTTTTTTTCATGTTGTTTTTCTTCTTTTTTCTAAACTGGAAAGCGCTCGTGCCTTCCATGTGTCTCTCTGCTATATTATTACATGCAGCATTCATGTATGTACAAGTCTGTGGTTTTAGGTTTGGTCACACAAGCGCACGCAGGCTTTGAGTGGGAGGTGAGAGGGTAGTGACACGAAATTCATCACGTATTCTCAGCTGCTCATGTAAATGCTGCAGAGAGGTCTTCTAGTACTATTCAGCTGTTTGTCTCTGAAATCAATCAGGTAGGAGAAGTGTTTCAGTGCCGTCTGCCTTGGTCTCGTTTCTGATGCAAATAACTGCTCGATGCGAGAGAAAGAAGAAAGGAGTTTTCGAGACCACTCACTGGAATTGCTGCTCTTCTTGCTCGGTCGGGCCTCATTTTACATGATCAGTGTGAAGACAGCTAAGTCGATGAAAAATAGACTTATAAAATGCCACATTCACACTGAGGCAAAACATTCTCCATGGTACATTTATTGTCTTTAGAATGTAGGAAATTCAGTCTTTTTGCTTGTAATATTGCCACGCGAGTGTGACATTAGTTTTTCAGTTATTTTTATATTTCTCTTGTCACATTTTAATAAATTTCAAAGTGAAACTTAATGAAACTGCCTCAGATTGAGAAAGAACACTCACTGTGATGCAGAAGAGAAATACGCATTTCCATAATTTAATTTCTTTGCTGGTTTCCTGCATTCTGGTGAGACTGTGCCCACAGCGTTTGGCAGTGACCTCTTAAAACCACAGACAAACCGTAACAACAGAAATCGTTGCGTAAGGTCTGATGCATTTTTCTCTTATTTTACCAAGCCCTTCTTTCATAAGGCACAATCACATTAGCCTTCTGTTCAACAAAACTGCCCTGCACTCAACCAAGAAAAAGGATGTGATGTCACAGTTTCGATGTGGATAATAAGCAAATATTGAGAAGAACCATCACAAACCGTACAAAGTTAACCGGAGTTAACCGCAGCGCTGAAATGTTAAACATGTTCAACAGCAACAATTATTTAGTCTGTCCACCAGAGTGCTCAAACAATTATAAATACACACACACACACACACACACACACTATTGGAACACCTGAATTCAATGATTTCATCGGTGAGTGAATACTCGGTAATATAGTGTATATATATATATAAAGTTAGCACCAGCTTATATATCATTACTGGATATCTGAAACTGTCTAATTTCAGTCTCCAGAATCCTCAAAGTCAGTAGGATGCAACCTCTGGGGACTACCAATATTTTTTTACAAAAAGTCATGGTAACCTAATCCATAGCTGCTGAGATATTTCAGTCTGGATCAAAGTGGTGGACTGACAGACAGACAGACTGACTGACACACTGACACTGCCATCCCTGAAGTTATGCTGCTAGCATGGCTAATTTAAGCCTCATTGGATGTAGCCAAACAACCAAATTCTCAGGTCTCATGTTCTTGCTATCAAAAACCTAAACAGTAAAAAAAAAAAAAAAAAAAAAAAACTAAATACCTCATACAATAACTAGTAATTTTTGTAGTTAATCCCTAAAATGAATATAAAGTCAAACTTTTTAGTTCATAATTTTAAAGTGAAAATTAAAAAAGACCAATTTTCCTGGATCAGATAGAACACAGCTAGATAGAAGCCATTAAGTAAGCAGTAGCTAATTAATCACAAACCAATCAACTGTATTATAACGAGAGGTGCATTAGTGTTTTGTTCTTATAGTTCAGTACTACTTGCTGCAATCACAGAGAAACAGGACTGTCCGAATTTTCCCAAGTCGTGCAAGAGAAGAATAATCATGCATTATGCCTTCCCCCACATCTGCCTCAAAGAAGCAGACATGCAAAGTGCTGCCTTAAGTGCCTCCATTAGTCGTCTTGATTTCTTGAGATACAAAGAGACCATTGCTGTGCACCATGACTCATCCTTGTATTACATAAAAAAAATATTCCATCAATGCATAGGTACAGTATAAATCTATCACTGGTATAGCTGTCAATGTCAATTAAAAGGATTCATGTCATATTCAGGGAGTACAGTGAAAAGGATTGAATAACATATATTACATGAAATCTGTTGTTACATGGACACCGTGAAATTTTTACATACACCAGCTGATCCAGGATGATGTCACTTCACAAACATTTGCACCATTAAATCAAGCACAATCATTGTGTAGGCTTTTTATCAGAACTGGGGCAATTGCAATCAACTGAGAACTTGTGGCAGTGATGAACTAGTGAAAAACCATTTTTGGAAATGTGTTTTCAGTCTTTGCTAATATCAGTATCTTGCCGAATGAAGCTGTTTACACAACGTTGTATCAAAACTAACAATGCCTGCAGGTCCCATATGTTCCTGCTAAGCCTATAGACCAGAGGTGTCCAAACTGTTCCACAAAGGGCCGTGTGGCTGCAGGTTTTTGTTCCAACCAAGCAGCAGCACGCAATACTTGACTCATTTAATCACCTGGTCTCAGTTTTCAGACAGTTGATTGGCCAAACTGTGTGCTCTTGATTGGTTGGAACAAAATTCTGCAGCCACATGACCCTTTGTGGAACAGTTTGCTGCTATAGACTTTACTTTGTGATGACACCATGGAAATAAAACTCACTTTTCTGAGCTTGGGGAAAGTTTTACAAATATAAAACCTTAAAAAGTCATAAAACAATGAGGTGGTCAATGGCTGAAACTGCTTCTTGGGCCACAGAGCATTTTTTGGTTGCAATAAAGAGAGAAATATGGCTCCATGTAGCTTCATTAGAAGAGCTTAAACTGAATTAGAAGAGGGACACATGGAGATGCAGTGTAAATGTTTCCTTCCCATCCACACTAAAGGTGGACTAGCAATCAAGGCCTCCGGAAAGTCTGTCTGTCGTTCAGTGCATCTGTCTGTCCACATGACAGGACGGGAATCCTCGGCCAAACCAGGAGCAGGAAGCGTCTGGGAGGCGATTATTCATGCTTGCGGTGCTGATTCCTCTCCCGATAGATCTGTTCAGTGAATGGACTGCAAATACGGCAGAACAAACATATAATGGGACAATAAATCAGAGACTGGATCGCCGTACCACTCCGTGCCAGGAGCGCGCTGTGTGTGTGTTGAACCGTGAGGGAGCTTGAGTATGCATGTGTGTGTATGATAGGAAGATGTCTCCGCATGTTCCTCCGCTCTTTACACTCGACTGCACACGCAGTTTTGCACCACTGACCCCCTTATCAAACCAGCAGCTGTACCAGCAAACATTAGCTCTGTTCCTTGGCTGTAATTGAGGGAAATTGGAAAATAACAGCCCTGAAAGAGAAAGTAATTGACAGGAGCCCTGGAGCTGTTGTTGAGCTGTTGTCAAGAGGGGTGGGGTGGGGTGGGGTGGAGGGAGGGGGGGGGGGGGGGGGGGACACCATATCCTTGAATCACTAGACACGTTTGGAAAGTGTGCAGGAGACTGAAGGATGCAAGTTAGAGTTCTGCATATTTTGTAGGAACATCATATCATGACAGGAATCTAAAGCTTGTATTTGGATACAGGATCCTGGTCTGGAGTTTATCACTGCTCCCTGATGCAAACTTAGTGCTGTATTTGCCACCAAGAGGAGGAAGAAATTGTGTGCTAATGATTTCACACACCCAAACTACTACTGAAAGCAGGTGATGAACTACTTTAGCTGGCAAGCTAACTGATAACACAGTCGCCAGCTGGGACATGACCCCTGGCACTTTTATTCTCAGGATTGCACCGTATTTCATTCAATAAAGAGGAAGAGTGGAAATAAAGCTCCTCAAGCTAACAAGCTTCCCTGCCGTCAGTCAGCAGTACGCTAACTGCTTGATGTTTTCTTGTCAATGACAGCTGCTGGAAACGCCTAACTGCACTTGGATAAAGCACTTAGCACGCAGTGCTGCGAGAGAGCGATTAAACCACAAAGCCAATAAGCTGCAGACGGCACTTACAATTAATACTAAGACTGTAAACATCAGAGAGCGATGTGAGTCATTCTGCATCTATGTCAGCAATGTTTACCAGCTCTAAAATACTGCTGAGGGCTGACATTTCTAATATTTGGATAATATTGAAGAGAGACTGTCTAAATCCTGTGCAGACATTTCTGCAACAACTGATCCAAGCTGACATCCTCCATCTCTATTATACAAAACACTACAGAAGAAGACATCAAAGAAAAGCTCTGATGCAGGTTACATTTTCTCAAAATTGATTAGCTGATTGTAGTACAAGTGTGTTGTAGAATTAAAGCATGCAGAACTAATCATCAAAATGGATCAGGACACGTGGTGCCTTATGTTCCATTTCACATCCCAAATATTACTGGAGCAGGATATGAAAGGATGAGTCCTCACAAAGGCTCTTGAGGATGTCAAGCCTCAAGGCACCGACGTGGCCAGAAGCAGCCCTGTTTGCAGCCTTTCAGTGTAATCTAGGGATTTAACAGCACATGGGAAGGGTGTAAAAATCATTAGTTGGCGTCAGCTTTCAGCACAGCATCTCACTTTATATCATAGGGGATTATGTGATAAAAAAGCTGGGAGGCATTGTCTGCTATCACCCGACACCTATTTCCATTCACTGCCTAGTTCCTGCATTTATCCCTCCGGTGCTTTTACCCATTCCAGTCACTGTGTGAGGTAATTTCCAACTGGGCACCTTGCCATCTTCACATAGTTTAACTAAATGAGATCATTCTGAATCTTTGCCAGAGGCAAAAGATAAATATAGTGCATGAATCTTTTCCCAGTGACAGTGTGTGGTAAGATCTGGCACCTGCCTTTCCTTCAATTCACAGGTTTGGGCTAAATGGCACAGCCGTGCATCAGCACTGCTGAAAATCACCGCAGTGAACCGCACACCTGTGCGTTCACAGCTTGTATTAATCAGGGGCATTTTCAGAAAAGCATGCTTCTGACACTGCTAAAGCCAACCTCTTTTTTTCATAATGCTACTTTTTTTTTTCATTTCACTCTGAAAGACGCTGCTAGACAAAGGCGGCTGGATCTTTTCCTGCAAACGCTGGGTAATTTATATAGCAGCAGAAATATGGGTGAGAAGATGTGAATGAAACAAACAAAATACACCACATGAGGAAGGATGAAAGGGACACAGCAGGTGTAATTTACTGACTGGTATTCGGATTGGTAAACACAAATTTCCCTGTGACTGTGTGTGTCTGTATTGCAGTTTAAATACAGTACGTTATAAATGTAGGTCAACCAACTTGGGACCTAATCAGTTTTCCAATTTCCACCATAGCTACTATTCACTGAACATTTTGTTGTGTTATCATTATTTTACTCAGTCTTATTATTATTATTATTATTGTTGAATCATGAGCTGTTTTGCTGATGTGTGACAGGTTCCTCACACATGTAATGCAAAGGACATCTGCACAGTTAAACACGTACATACAAACGTGCATACAACACACAAACACACGTGAACACACGCATACAATAGACTTGATGAGTAAGTGCAAATACCAGCTGTCTCCAAGACGAGCTCTGCCTCATTTTGTGACTGGCTTATGTAGTGGCAGCATGTTCGTATATTTCTGTACGTCTGCATGTGTCTGAGTCGACAGATGTCCAGAAGTAGGTCACTCATCTTTTGTTTTTCAGGTCTTTTTTCGTAATTGTCATGGATGAGCAGGAGGAGGAGGAGGACGTGATGGAGAAAAAAAAACTGATCAATGAGGTTTTTAATTTGGGGGGAATAAAAAAAGATCAGACCACCTCTTGTCTATCTCAACTTTTTCAGAATGTTGTATAAATGGAGATGAGGTCTGAGAAGAAAATACAGGTGAGGAGGAAGAGGGGGTGGGAGGAGAGCGGTGTGTCATTGTCCTACCTAGGTGGTAGGACAATTATTAACTGCTGCTTGGCTGACACGTCCCCATTTATCTATGAAGACAGATGACCTGCATACCGACTGTGTCTAGGCCACAACAGGACTATAAATGGATGAGCTCTCATTTTACAATTAAGTAGCTACAGTAGAACAGATATTTATTGTTACGCTCAGTCACTTCATTCATCTTGGGCTGATCTGACAGCTAACCGACATAAAAAAAGTCAAGTGTGAACGGATACAAGGAGCGCTGTATGCACTTTATGTGTTGTATGTATGCTTCTGTAACTATGTGTAACTATGTCAGTAAGCAGTGTGCGGAAGTTGCCTCTATAGTGACCCTGACTATGCTTGAATGTGTATTCTCACCTGAACACAAGCGATTTCACCAAACACATTTTATTGACGTAATGTAAACAGGATGTGAGACAAAGAAAGACTTACCCCTCGAACCTCAAAGCCACCTTGTAAGCCACGGCTACTATGGCAGTCAGGACAAGTCCAACAGGACTGGCACCACTGGAGAGAGAGAGAGAGAGAGAGAGAGAGAGAGAGAGAGAGAGGGAAACAAAGGACAGATGAAGGCAGATTGGTTAGGTTATATGTTTTGTGGAGAGCACAGTATGCACTGGATGTGTAGACCACTTCACACTGGAGAACCCACTTCAGACCAGTCATTCTGTCTCAGACAGATGTGAAGTGTGTAATGACGGGGCGCAAAGAGAGGTAGAGAAATACATAAAGAGGTGGCGACAGAACAAAGGCAGCAGAACTTGGATTCAAATTAAAAATCAGTATCTTTGTGTCCCTACATGTTTTTTTTCACATTTTCATAATGTTACAGTGAATAAAATGCACATCCAGAGTGAATTTCATATGGATTGAATCAAATTATTAACCTTCTGAAAGCCGGAGAAGACCAAAGAGGAGTGAAAGTGGATTATTTTAACGAAGCACTTGTTTGATAATATAGTTAGTGATAAATAAGTCAAATATATTATAAGAAAATAAAGAATCTTAAAAAAGACCAATTTTGAAAACTGAGGATAAAAATGTTTTACCTTGCAGTTCATACTTGTGGAGAAAAATAAACACACACAACATACTGACCTACTTATACCTGATGAAAATGTGACACAGTGACATAGATTTATTTTATCAAGGCAAAAAAAACCCAACAAAAAACACTTTCATACAGAAGCACACACAGACTTGCATGATGGAGGTAATGCAGTGGGCGTTATTAAGTAAAAAAAACAAACTGCGAGTTCTGGACTAAAAGCCCTCTTGTGTTGTGTAGCAGTGTGAGTAATGAAGAGCTTTTATCTGAAATCACTGTAGATACATACCACATGTTCCATATACATTCTATGGGAGGTGGTTTAATTTCTTCCCAAACCAGCTTTTGAAGCTTATCATTGCAGTATACTCCTTTAGCTTACATTAAGGTAAAGAAAGAAGCATAATCAAGTCTGTCAGAGCAGCAGCACGTTGTGGGGCATCTACACAACATGAGACAAAACAAGACACTTACAAAACTGTCCACCCTGACCTAGTTAAGCAGACAGTAATGGAGACAGCAGGATATTTTGGTCCAGACTGAAATATCTTAACATATAACTGCTGGATGATGTACCATGGAACAGAGAAATTCATGGTCCCCAGATGCCCTGGCCTTTCCTGCCCACACCGCGTTACTACACCCTCTGATGTATGTGTTGTATGTTTATGTATGTATGTTTAGATTAAATTTAGTAGAAAATTATTTCGTTACTCTAAAATTGTAATAGCCTTATGTAAAATCACACAGACTTTTTGTTCACAGTTAGAATGCAGTGGCTATATTTTGCTTTGCTACCTGCAGAACACAAAAACCAGGTCAAGATGTGAAGTTTCCAACAATGACTTCTTTCATTTCTTTTAACTGCCTTAAAAGAAATGAAAAGTGTATTACATACACCTTTTGGGAGATCAAGGGAGCCACACGAAATAGGAGCTGCAGCATGGGAACACACCGGGAGCTCTCTGTACCACAGATTTCAAAGTCGGGGTCAGTATTTCTTCTTGGAATTTGGAGAAATATCGCCTTGTTTTTTTTGATTCTGACACCAAAGCTGATATTTACTGTTTGCATTCCTGGTCCCTGAATCATTTTAAGGATTTGAATTTGGTCAGTTTTTCCATTTCGCCTATAAAAGAGTTCCTTTAACAGCACTGCTTTCCTCAGGTTACTGTGCTGGATGTTCCCTCCTACACATCTTTTTCTATAACAGTTGACACTTTTATCCAGTGTATATAGTCCTCCATTCAGTCCTTTGTATAGTGTATGCTGATGGCAGAAAGATGGGAACAAAACTGTTGCGTCTTTGAGCAGCTCTGTGTCCGTGACTTTAGACTCCCGTGTCTGTTTAGCAACAGCTGCGATTACTTTCGACTCACAGCTTTCGCCGACTTCAAACCTGACATGCAGGCCTGCCTTCAGTGAGGCCCACTGATTGTGACACACAAATCTGACATGATAATGAGTCAGTAGATGTTGTGCAGTAATCTATATTTACTGCTGACCCATATTACAAACTGTCATAATTAATTATGACAAAACCCAACCTGGACAGGCTGTCGGCTGACTTGCTTGTGCCAGACTGAAACATTATCCCCATTTATCCGAGTACGGCAGTGCTCCCCTGAACTAGAACCGAATGCCAGCTTTTTCTTTTGTTCTTCTTCTGATTCAGCTTGTCCGAGACGTTGTCCGAGTATTTCTTGACACAAATCTTTTGATACAATCACAAGAACCACAGAGAGAACATCTGTCAGTGTGGTGCCAGATTCTGATTAAATGAACGCTGATATTAGAATAGTGACATTATTTTCCATTCTGGAAAATTCTAGCTCGCACATGTCTGTAGTTCCCGGTCTGCATGCTGTTATCTAAATCTGCATGGAAATCTGTGTCTGTGCATATGAATATGCACATGAATCCGTATGTGCTGTCTGTTTCCGTATGTGCTGTCTGTATGAACAGGGCTGCAGTCGTTCATATGCTGGCAGCATGGAAAACTCAGTGTCTGGACAAAGACATAAAGCAGATGGGGAAAAGAATTACTATTCATTTGCTCAGTCTGTGAGAGCTGACCTTTTTTTTTTTTTTTTTTTTAAATAGCAGTATGATGCCAAGAGTTAATGCCCTTTTTGATTAAGAATAAAAGTAAGTGTAAAATAAAATTCCATCTTGTACCTGTTGGACACCTGGAAGGTTCAATGTTCACATGTAGTCAAAGAAAACGCCACGTAAAATGAAAAGGATGAGACTGACATGTAGCGCTGTTGAATACTGACGACATTTGCAAGTATGTCATGCCCACCTAAGGCAAAACCTTCATTACATGATCTCCTGGAATATGTAGGTCATATGTTCGTCTCTGCTGTTCTCTTGATAAATTGCTTTGGTTGAGTTTGTTCAATAGTGCTCAACCTGATTCAGATACTCATACACGTTCACATTCACAGGTGATGCTCAAGGCAGAAGTGCAGCAAAAGACTAATGTATATGATAATGTATGTGGGACTGGATAGTATGTCTGAAATCAGGGTCAAGATGTTCATGATAGTAATTTTCTGATATTAGCCAAATGTAGGGCTGCAACTACAGATTATGCAAATGTGATTTGGCAAATGGATACCAAATCACATCTGAAATAATCACATTTCTGCTTGATGCAACAAACCTGAACATATTCCTCTCCATTACCGCATTCTGGTATATTTCAGACTGAGCGAGGAAAGTTCCCCCGACTGAAACTAGGTTAATAGCATGCGTTCAAACTCACACTCTCCTTATACATGAACACTCACATTCTTCCTAGCTGTCAGACACCTGACAGGATGCATGTGAAGTAGGTGCAGAGTGTGCTCTGATGCACTGCTGTCTGTGCTCTTCTTAACAAGACTCGGATAATAACTGACCTGCTCTCTGCAGTACGCATGTTAACCAGCTCGCCCAGGACGGTCCCGTCCCATTACACTATTTCATACCTCAAGAGGCAAGAGTGAGTCACTCTAGCATCCAGTCTGCCCTCAGGAATGAAGTCTGAACTTGCAATATTTCTTCTAGACTGGTAACTAAACAGCTGCCAATGCTAATGTAATATCCCACCAGAAATTAATTAACCACTGTTAATAAAAGTGACTCGGTTGAAGCTTTTAAAGATCATTTCATTACATCATGTGACATGTCTAATAATGTAACTACACCCAACGTCAAACTCTCCAGCATCATAAAATTGCCTTCATTTCATACATAAAGGCACATTTTCTCACAGACATGTCACATAATCAGAGATGTAACTGGGCTGGGCTCACATCCACAAATCACAGGAGAGACTGGCCTTAAAAGTTCCTCATGCCAACTCTGAACTGGGGAAGACTGGTTTCCAGTACTATGTTCCTCACTACTGGAATAAGCTGCAGCACAGCTTGAAATTAGAGACACTCATTCATCTGAGAGACTTTAAAGCTTAACTAGCTGATACATTTTAATAACATTTGTGGCTGTTTTAATTAGTGTGGCTATGTGTATGTGTGTGTGTCTGTGTTTGTGGGATGGTTGTTCCGCAGTGGAAGAACTGTCTTGTTGTGATCCTGGGGATATGTAATTTGTTCTCAGGTCTCTCTTGCAAAATCAAAATCTTGATCTCAATGAGCTTCCCTGATTAAATTAAGCTCACTGCTGCTCCATCTGCCCTCACGTGTACCAGAGCTGTCACTTTTTATCAGACATTTGAACATTCGTTCAAACGTGGAGGAAAAATATTTAGTATTCTGAATTCAACTGGACAAAGTGGGAGTCAAAATGTGACAGCCCTAAGGTGCACTGAATGAAAATGAGACACAGAAATGAACAAACAGAATGAAAACAGAAAACCTGAGGTCTTCATTGTGTGGACAGAGTATAGATCCACAGAGGCTGGACAGAGATAATGATGGTGCGGGGAACTCTGGAATGACCACACTATTGCCCCTTTCTGATATTTGTGAGAATAATCAACTAAGTTCATTTACTTCAGTGTTTTTCCGTATATGTGTATTTTTTTTTATTCCATGACATTTGTTTGACAGCTTTCATTTCTTTGCAGATTACAGCTCCACATACAAAACCTGTGAGCTTCTTATATGGATTACACTGGGGGGTGGAGTGGAAGAGATGGGCTGGGTCAAAAATCTGAATGCATCCACATACCCACCTCCGAGGCTGATTAGAGCGCACAGGAGAACATAAAGAGCATGTGTCATGTTTAGCAAGAAACTTCAACTCAGGCTAGAATTCTGTATAATTTATTCCAATAGTAATTGGAGTAACCTTTGACCAAATGAGGCCCATGGGGAGCAGATAACATTCTCTATGCTATAACGTATAGCTGGGAGATGACGGCAACTTCCAATTTATTATGAAAACGCTGACATATACTGTGGCGTTAAATATGTAAGAAAAGGGGGTTTAGGGCAGGGACGCTCACAGCAGAGCCATCCACTGAGTCGGTCTTAATGACTGAGAAATTTACACAAGTCTTTGCATTTGACTAAAAAGCACTTAAAGTCCTCAGACAGAGAATAAATGCAGGGTGAAGCCATGCAGTTAGATGGAAGGTTAGAGGGACGTGTGGAGGTGTTGCAGACGGATGCCGAGACAGAGGTGAATCTGAGATGTCAGAGTTTTAATGTGGGTTTTAAAGTTTCCAGAAAATGAATTAAAAAAAAAAAAAGTAGAAGCATGGACAAATTGAAACTATTAATGTGTATACATAAGAGAAATCTTTTTTTTTTTTTTTAAATATATATATGTATTTACTGTGGTGTTGGATCCTGTTAAATGCAGAAAGCTCCAAATATGGACCACTGCTTCTCCCTGGGCATCACCTTGGATGTGTGAATGACAGGTGATTAATTAGTGACACAATAGTGAATGGTGTCAATAGTGGAATATATAATTTTCCTTGGAAAAATTATGATAATTAATGATCTTATCAGTTTCAATATTTGTGAGTGATTACAGTGATTACATGGCTATGGCCTTTCATTTCAGCTGTTTGAGGAATGGCTGATCCTCTGGACTCGAAGCTCCACCTGTTGAATGCTGCTCTGAACTCTGACTTTATCCAGCATGTCTGCATTAAGCCACTTGCTGAACAGCATATACAGTTTTCATTTGTGAATTTCGTACTCAGCTTTGGTCATATTTATTCTGAAAATATATTTGATGATAGAATAGCTGAACTGGAAGCTGCCATTTTAGCATGAAACGTATTTAGAAGGAACTGCGTACAATGCGTTATATTGTTATGAAATCTGAAAAAATTTCCCAAGTGGAAATTTGATCCTGCAGTATTTGTAACCCATCAGATCTTTCACAAACCTGGAACCCGGAATTTTAAGGATGGGTGTATTTGTGTGTCTGTAAGACAACTGTATTCACTAAAACAAGAGTGAAACCTTCAGTGAGTCTGTGGGTTGGTGAAGCTGCTGGAACCTTCCAAAAAAAGAAACAACAACAACAGCAGTAAAATAAAGCTGAATTTAACTGTTCAAACAGCCAGAAGAGCCTGAGGCGTATGAAGGGTCTGATAATCACATCTGACGGTCATGGCCGAGATGTGCAGCACAGCTCTGTGGGGCTTTAGAGACAGAAAGTACGTTTTTAAAATGAACTCTAAAATGTGCCAAAAGCAGAAGCAGAAGAAGTGTTCATTTTCATGCCTGGTTTTGATTTAGCTTTAGTCTTAAAGTCTAATTTTTTATCGACTTTTAATCATTTGATCTTTGTTAGATATAGTCAATAAAAACTAGACATTTTAGTTTTCATCATATTAGTCTCATTCTTATCATACATTTTGTATGTGTTCAGTGCCTTTTGAGGCTCCAGTTGGCATCCAGTTAGACCACAGAGGTTAATCCTGTTGTAACACTAACGATAGCCGACTGAAATTAATGGTAACCTTACCTCCATAGTAACATTAGCTTACTTTTTTCCCTAATTGTTGATGTGCTGCCTGAATGTTTTTGTAATTCGTCTCAGTGTTTTTGTTTCCGCTCATTGTCTAATTCTCAGTGGACTGTGGATGAGTTTAGTTTATAAATCTGTTTCTCCCAATAACAGGTAATGTCAGATGACGACTGCTGAGACATATAACTTTGCAACTTTTCTTATTAATATTAACACAACAAGCCAAGCCGAGAAATCACCTTCTGTTCTGTTCTTTCACATTCTTCTTTAGTTGTTAATTCTTTGGCAAAAAACCCAAAACATTTCATCATAGTTCTTGTTTGTAAAGGTTACTGTTTATTTGGTTTTACTCTTGTTTTTATTGTGAAAAATAGGTTGTCAATTAATATTTTTTCGTCACAGTTTTCATTAATAAAATTAACACTGGATACGTTCTACTGTTTTAGTGAGTCTAATATTGAACTCTCCACATACTGTGTATGCTCTGTAGTATCAGCCACAGATGAATAGCAGCAGGGTAGTGCAGAGCTGGGAGTGGAACGATGTGATTTTGCCTGGAGCAGAGAGTGACCTTTAAAAAAAAGCGTCAAAGCGCCATTGTTTTCTCTCGCTCAAAGACATGGCTCCATCCCAAAAAACTCAACACATGATAATGGTCCATGATATGACTGAAGGGCAACATTCACCATGCCGTGCATCACTCTGCAAAATGTTATGGTGATAAAACAGATGAAGTGCCCCACTGTGAGCTAGCGGGGGTATTCTCAAAGTGTGAGAATAAAAAAGAGCAGACCGGGGCAAATAGTTGAAATAGCTCAAGAGCTCGTTTTTGAATTGGCGGCACTGCTGATTGAACTTACAATCCTAGAGGCTGCCACTGCATCAATCCCCAGCTCTATTTATGCCAGGGATGTTTCTACAAGAGCGATTCCGTTGTATTTGGATTCTTTGATGGCTTATTTACATGGTAGTTTTCATTGTTAAAACTGGACTGTATTATTAAAACTGATATCACTAAATCAACCCTGAAATCTTGTAACTTCTTAAAACTTTCAATACTATAATGCTGAAAATCTGCTATCTAGCAAGTGTTAATGTTTACCACTGTTTCCAGTTATCACATGTTAGATTAAATATTCAGGTATCTAGTTAGAAATGCTCTCAGCTTTTCAGAGCTTGTTAGTGAGTTTCAGGTCATTGTTCAGCTGTCCAGCCCACTACTTTACTATTTTGGTTCACTCTCACCACTCTCATAGTGCTGTTTGCAGCCCCAGCAGGCAGCGAAAAAAAGCTCTAAAAACCCACTGTATACTACATACACAGCACCAAACAGCAGACAGACACAGTCAGAAACTAGGTGGTGAACGTAGAACAGTGAAGGAGTACTGGCCTTATATTCACCAGTTGGCCAAAAACATGATTCCAGAACAAACAAACAAACAAACAAACAACAGTTATTGCAGGTTAAAATTCAGATCTGATCATGACATTAAAGGAAAAGTCCGAAGATTAACATAAACAACTTTTACAATTCATCCTGAGGGCAACATTAACATGTACCAAATTTAATGGAAATCCACCGGAGCGACCAATTAACACTGGCATCAATAAATAATGCTGTTTATTGATGTGAGATAAATTCATGCTTAAAGGTGTAACCACCACAAAGCAGTGTGTGTCCTTTAGCTCTGGCAAACAGGCTGAATTAACTTCTCTCACCATTTTCAGTGCATTTTGTTGGTCATTTCATAACCTGCATTGTTTACTTCATGTCTTCTTCTCTGCCTTCTTTTTTTTGGGGGGGGGTGCATGACAGCCATCTGTTTGTCAGTGTACCAGTGTGAAAAACTGCTCCATAGAACTAACAGTGGTCAAAAAGTCCACAAGGTGCCTTGTTTTCCTGTTGTGCACGGTCACAGTCCAATAACACATGATACATAACCACAACAAGAAACGGCATCATGTCACAATTTTAGCTCCCGTCTTATTTATTTAGCAGCACGAGTCCAGCTCGTGCTCGTGTATTAGTCTAAGTGCATCTGCTAATGTACGTCCCCTAATCTCCTGTTCAGGTCACACACAGAGACCAGTAAGTGGCCTAATGCGTGGGAGAAAATGTCTGGCACAGAAAGGGGCTTTGAGGAGTGTGACAGGTGTGGGTGGGTATCTGTGAGGAGTTTTTCTCTTCAGTTCGAACCACAAGGAGTGTGTTGTGTGTGTTCTCTGTGTGTGTGTGTGTGTGTGTGTGTGTCTGTCTGTGTGTGTGTGTGTGTGTGTGTGTGTGTGTGTGTGTGTTCTGTGTGTGTGTGTCTGAGGATGTGTCTGAGGAGATCCTTCAGGATCACTTAAGTGCTCTCAGTCACTGTGAAGAATGTGCTTGAGGGTTTTAGGGTTGTTACGTCACAGTAAGGGTATTTGAAGAAGATACTATTAACAGATGAGAGAAAGTATCCATCTGTTGGCAAAGAGGTAGAGGTCTTCAGTGTTCACCCGAACAGACCCTAACAGAAACAACAAAACATTCTGCAGCCAACTGGATGAAAAGACTACTACTGTTTTTCCTAAAATCCCTCCCTCATCAGAACAAATGCGTTGCATCCTTGTCTGATTTGGTTTATTTCCATTTCAGGCAAAACATCTAAATGAACAGTGTCTGACTGATACATGACAGGAGTTCAGTACGATGGTCATCTGTGATGTCTCCTTCTACCCAACTTGATTAGACTGAGACCCTGAGGATTCATCACTTCACTTCACAATCAAGTAGTCACGTGATCCAAGGTTAATATGAAAAAACTGCTTATAGCTGCTTTAAGTCAACATGGGCAAGAGGTCCTACAGAGAACTGCTCCATGAGCAAACTCTGTGATACAATTTGGTCGAAAGCTCCCGAGTAACACTGTTTCATCAAAATTCAAAAAAGCCTTTGCTAGTGTTTCACACCGGGGGTACATTCAAAATGATATTAAGGCTTTAAGGAAACAAATAATACATGAATCTAAAAACACAGAGTGGCATGGTTGTTTTTAATCATTAAACACTGTAGAAATCTGCCCTGTCCCCATACAAGCTGACTGCAGAAGAGAGAGACACACAAACAAGGGCATCTGCCTCAGTTTACTATATTTAAGTTAAACCACAGACCTGTTTTATTTGTTTTACTGTCGATTCTCAAGACAGCAACAGAACAGAGACAAGAGGATGAAGAGTGAAGACGAAGCAGAACAAGTGGAGGCTGCTGCATCTCAAATGACTGAACAACGGAGAGGGAGAGAAATATGGAGGTAACTGAAGGGACACAGATGAGAGAGATGCACAAAAGACCCAGAGCTGAAAGTGAATTACATTAAAAGCAGAGAGAAAATGGGGCAAAATTATTCACAACGAAAAAAAAGAAGAATAGAAAAAGTGTAATTAGGAATGGAGTCCACGTAGCTCTGTGTGAGGATGAATGCAGGCTAATAGCTTTTATTGGTGGCTGGGCTCATCAACCCTGGAGCGCTCGCCTAGCAACTACACACGCCGGGCTCCGAGCGATGCAGTCACAGTTGTCATAGAGACAAGGCACACGTAAAAGTTTTTACCTCCCCACGTTTTTCCAAGAGAGAAATGATTTGCGACTTGGAAACAACATTTTCCATTCGCAGTACGCAGCTTGTTCATCTATGGCGCTTCTACGTGCCTTCACTTTATTTAGAACGCTACCTGACGCGCATCAGCACTTTGCCAGCCAGGCCGCAAGTCGTTTGTCATTAAATTTGTCAACTTTATATGTTAACAATTCCTCAAATAATGGTTCATAATGAAAAATTCAACTAAATAAATTTAAATTACGCTGTTGCTGACCAAAGATACACTCATGAAAGTGACCTCTTCTCCCCTCTAGACACAGACACACACACATAGACACTTACATGAGTGCCAGGCCGAGGTAGTTGGCAGTGCTGCCCCAGTACATCGGGTTCTCTATGATGTTAAAGGGGAAGCCTGTCACCTTCTCATCCATCAGGATGCCAAAGTAATCACCTGAAAAATACACACAGACACACACACACAGAGCAGGTTAACCATATAACAGGTTCAGATGAGAGACTTTTGGCTCTATTTGACACAAACACTGCATTTCATAACTAAAATCTGGTCATTTTTACACCATATTTTCCCGTTCGGTGCTGAATGAGGCTGGAGTCTATCCCAGCATGCACTTAGCAAGGAGCAGGGAACATCTCCGGAGGTGTAACTGTTCCAAATCTGCCTCCAGGCTCCAGTTTATCAACCAGTTCAGGTGGACTGGGATTCAGTGCCAAACTTGGCAGACTGTTTCACTCTGTTGCCATGGTTTCCACTTTATCATCGACCATGATGCCTTGTTTCATACTCAGACCAGACAGATTTTAGCTCGCTTGTCATTCTACAATCATTTTTGACATGTTTCTGACAAAACAGCGGCAGACGCTGAAGTCAGACTGAGGGTGCACTGTGAGGGAACATGACTTTGGCACCGCACAACCTTGTTAACCATCACCTGGCTGTTACTGATGTCAACAAAATGATGGCATAGATATGACCTCATGGGAAAACTGGGAAAACACCACAATGTACCAGGAGAACACGGACACAGTGCCGCCACTGTGCCTTGCTGCCAATGTTTCCCTGTTGCCATGAAAATGAAATCTGGTGAAAGAAAATGCAAACTACTTTGTGTTTCCTTCCACTACAGTTATATGAATATGTGGAGTGGGTTTGTTGAGATAAAAAGCTGGCAGTGCTATTTTCCAGTTGAACTGTTGGAGGCTGAGAGGGCGCATTAAGATGATGCGATTAAAAGAGCACCAGTCAAACCTCAAATGGTGAAAAGATAACGGAAATGTGGTTTTATGTATTCATTTGAGGCGTGTTCAGTGGACTTTCAAGTCACATCCTTCATGTATGTTATGATTTATTCACTAGGTCTGCACTTTATTGCAAATTGAAAATGAAATTGTAAGAGAAACTGCACACAAACTGCAAAGTGACTTATTACTGTCTGTATTATGAACATTTTAAACCAAGAAGGTTTCAAATATTTGTATAACGTTAATATGCGTGTGCAGAGGGCCATGAAAGGTGGAAGCTAACCTTATTGTGTTATACTCTCAGAGAGCACTTTTCTCTCAATAGGCCTGGCCCTTAGAGGCCTGTTAGAGGTCAGTAGCCAGTTCTTATAATACATCAATGTGTCACACTGTATAGCAGATGCTGATAAAAGGCACCCCCCCCCCCACACAAAATGAATTTTAAGTTCAGTTTAACCATGTTTTTGATACCACAAGCTTGTGGCAAACAAGCACTGGATGTCAAGAGTGTGTGTTTCCTGATTTGTGCAGGTGGAGGGGGGGGGGTGTTTAGCCTATAACAATGTTGGTGGCAGATGAACTAGGACACTGCTTACTGTAACCTGAGCACTTACTATGGCTCGCTATGTAATAAGTTCCCCAGATGTTGTGCACACACAGACACACAATCTGACCCATTTTACTTATGAGGACATGAACATTCAAATACTTCCCTTATGCCTCCGTCATACACCCACCCACCCACCCACCCACACACACACACACACACACACACACACACACACACACACACACACTCGCATGCACATACAGGCTCCCAGTAGGTAAAACTGACCTCCTGAATTGCACATGTGTTGCTGCTGGCCCTGTTTTCTGTTGAAGAGAGGCTGTTAATGCCCAAGTTATATAACAATTTTCATTATGTATGCTCATTTAAACACCACAGGTAGGGCTGGGATAAAAAGGGATTATATAAACAAATGCTTTTGGTTTCGAATAGAAAACCAGCTGTAACTGGCCTTCAGAACAATATGCTAACCTCATTTTTGACCTCCAAAGTGGCTACCGGTAACCCATTCAGACCTGAAAACTAAGCATAACAAAACTCTGTTTTTTTAAAGTTCCTGCGTCACTGTTGTTTCATTGTGGTTATGAAAATGGGCAACCTGGATATGCTGGAGAGCAGAGATAGCACTGTGGTGAGGTTAGAGAAGTGGGTCTGTGATCCGTGGGTTGTGATTGGGGGATGGATCCCGGGCCACCTGGCTGTCACATTAAGACCAAGGGTAATCTGATTGTGTTTGGATCTTTGTTTCTGCCCCTGTGCCATCAGTTTGAATCATCAGGTCACAGTGACTCAAAGGGATTAATATAGAACAAATAAGAAACATCAAATTACAACACACACCCACAGGCTATATCCCCCCACCGTGTGTGTGTGTGTGTGTGTGTGTATGTTTGTGGGTGCCCAAGAAAACACAGGGCTGATAAACTGTGGTGTAGTATAAAGGCCCCCTACATACAAAGACCCACACAGCAAAACAATACAAGTAAATAAATATGTTAAATAACTCCTAAACCATCATATTGGAATTGACTAATGAGAAAGCAAAAGTCATCCGGTGTTGGTTTTAAGGCGCCCCAGTGTGTCAGAGGAATATGGTGAATGATCTCAGCCCACAGCTGAGGTATTTACCATTATTTAATTCAATCATAACTTCTCTTTCCTCCTCTGTAGCACTGAGAGGAGGATCATGCGTAAACGCTGTTCAAACATATGTTTACTGGTTGTTCCAACAAACATTTTTGCTCAGAAGCAGAGAACTTGTAGTTTGTTTTGCACTCCATTGTTTTTCAAAGAACCATCAAATACTAATTAGAGGCAGGACAATTAAATTCATTCAACTAGGGCAATGCCATCAATGAGGCCTTGAAAGTTAAGGCAAACTTGGACACAAAGTCCTGAAGTCCGTTAGTGTCTGTTTCCTGCCCGCCCCATCTGTGTTCCATGTCCCCTAGGATACTATCTGTCTACTGGCAGACAAGGCCTGGTTTCTGCTGCTACTCATTAGCTGCACTGTCATCCTTGAAGAAAAACTTTGTTCACGTTTGAGCTTTAAAGACTTTAGAGAACGAAACACACCAACAGCCTCTTGTAATTGGTTTGCTCAATCTGCATATCAAGTAGACTCCTGTTCATACATGTACACACCAACTCCTGCCAAGTCCTGTCACCTTCTGCTGCTCCAGCTGCCTCTCTGCTGTCACATTTGGGGATGGGTGGAGACAAAGTGATGGACTGAGGGGCATTTCAGTACAGTGAAGATGGTGCAGGAGCTGAGACACAAAGTCTGGATCGTGGAGATGACTCACACGAGTGACTGACCTAGAAACTAGATACCGGCGCTCGCCAAATTGTCATGATGGCGATATCATACTCATGGTCATTTGGATCGATGCCTGGACGTACTCAACAGCACAAGTGCGGAAAAGAAACATGTTTGTCTCAGCTGTATGTGAGGACACAGAAGTCTTCCTGTCCATGCATGGAAATGAGCATGGCTGTGTCAATTGGCTCAAATGAGTTCACGTGTCTTTCCCCATGTAAGTGAACTTACATGTCCTTGTTAGGATGCAGCATATGTCTGCGTGTCTTTTACCCTGAAGATCGAAATACCTAAGTAACAACGCATTCTGTTATAATGTAGGTGCACACAGTGCACTAAATAATTTAACAAAAAATAATTCAGAAAGAAATATTCTAGCTTTGGTCAGCCTGAGGCTGTGTATGTTGCACCTTTAGTTTAATTAGTTCCCTCTAGTGTTGATTAGAAATTAAGTGAGTCTAATACCTCACAGATGGAAAGTTGCTCTGGGCAAGATCATCAGCTAAATTTTATATAAACACACACGCATTATATAAAGTGCTATTTAAGACAGACTTTTATTGTTAACCTGTAACCTTCTGACCACCTTAGATTCAAGTTCATAATGTCTCATGGGGTCATGGATACTGACTTAAAATTTGTTTTTAGAGAAAATGTCTGAGCGACTGTGTTTATATGGCAGTGTAAAAAAAGAATTAGCGATCTGTGTTTGGCTATCGTTATAAAAAAGGGAAAATAAATAATTAGAGTCCATTTAGTATTGCTCTGCATTAATTTCACAGATTTGAAAAGGCAGATTGATGAAACTAAGCTGAGAAACCAGACCAAGGCATGTGAGCTTGATAAATCTCTCCTTTAAAGCCCCTTTTAATTTTTCTTTGATACCCACCTAGGAAAGTTCCAGTGAATCCCAGAGCGAGGAAGCTGCTGACCACCAGTAGAGTGCCCAGCACCATGAGAGCTGCCCCAGTGTAGAAGACACTGATATTGTCCATCAGTTCCCACCTGGCCTGGGCCTTCATTGCCACTGTCATACTGCAGAAATAAAAAAAAAACAACCATAACAATCTTTATTTAACCAGCCTGTAACCTCTACATGTTCTGGACCTTGAGCAGGTTCCAGTTAGCGCTAGACTGCAAGAGGCCTTTGCTGTGGATTCAAGTGGTAACAGCAAGGACTCGTCCTCCACACAACAGGGACTGAGCAGAAAAGGGGAAGAACAGACAGATAAAAGATGATAAAGAAAGAAATAATAAAAAATAAATAATAAAAAAATATAGATGAGTAGTAATGGAAAACTGAATTCCAATAGAAAACAGTGCTACTGACTTACTTTCATCAGACACTGACATACATCACAAAGTGTCACGCTCTATTTCACTGCAAATTAAGTTGTATCTAATTATATCTACCCAGTTTAAAGTAAAAGATTTTATTGTAGCAACACTTATGTGAAGCAGCAAAAGGGATGTGGGCTATAGAAGCAATGTACATTTGTCACTGAGGAAAGAAGACAATCATAATCTGGCTTTATTTGTTTGAGGAAACAAGCTATGATTATAAGGATATATTATCACCTTGTGGCCTTTTGGAGATTTAAATTTAATAATGGGCCACCAGTGTGCAAATAAACTATATTTCTCCACATTTCATCAGGCTTGAATGTCATCGCTGTGGGACCAACTGACTGAGATATCACTGTGATATCACTGCATAGAAACGGTTTTATTGAGTCCACCTTGAAGTTATCTTTAATAACACCGGAGAGTATAGTCACATATTTATTTTGTTCTTCAGGCTCATTAAGGGAATTGCACTCATTCACTGACTCGCTCACTGGGTTCACCTTTTGCAGTTCAAAGCCAAACTACACTGCGTTATCTCAACTTGAAGTGTGACGATTGTAACTGGGGTGGGGGGAAACAACCCAATCAGGAAGTTAGTCTCTATGCTTCACACTTTTGGTAGCCCACAAAGTCATCAATCACTGCAGACACCATCAAGCATTTTTTTTTTATGTCTTTTGAAAACCTCAAGCCAACTCTCCCCCATCGCTTCTAATGCATCAGCTGAATGAGTGTGTGTGTCTGTGGGTACAGAGAGAAAGAGAGTGCTTGTTAGTGGGAGTGCTTTTAACTTTCCCTGACGTCACTCTCAGCTGTAACCCGTGCTGACAGACGAGGTGAGGGCCATGCATTGTATAAGTGTGGTCATACAGAAAAAGCATTTTCAATCCGTTTCCACTGTGTCACCCTAAGGTGTTTGGAAAAAGAATTTCTGAAAGGGCAAGTGTCTGCTTTAAAAGGTGCTCAGGTGGGTTTGTTGATGTATGAAAAGGCGTAACCTTCAGAGTGCTGACACGAAGGATAAATTAATGCCAAGATGGAATAAGCTGCTTCAAACTCTAAAGCATTTACTGCTTGAGTTCCGATTTGTTCGGAGTTCAGAGAATTACCACTTGAAATGTGCCAAATAAACTTAAATCCACCTCCAATACAGCTGAAAATTTACTGAAAACAGGTGTTCACTTTGTCATCATGACTCACTGGATGTAGATTAACGGGCAAAAATGAAATCTACAACACAATAACTTGTGTATTAAAAAAGTGAAGTGGTATAAATACATTCTGAAGTCACCATATATCCCCACTAGCTAGCTAGCTCAGAAGTCTATGGAAACCTGGATACATGCAACTATCCTTCCCTTTCATATGCTGTTTCTTACAATTACAATCTACCTCTCATTACCCTCTCTTCTGTTCTCCTCTGCTTTCTCACTTCTGTGCCCTAATTGCTTAAAGTGGCTGTTCATACACAGAAATGCCGCCCATGCACATAACGTTGGCAGCATCACTGAGACGGAGGAATGCAATGAGAAGAAGGCTCTCGCTGCTGAGAGACCAATATCACCACTTTTTTTTGTTTTGATCAAAGTTCCTTTGCCTATAGTTTCAATGCATTATGGTAACATGCAGCCATTTGCAGCTGAAAGAAGGGCTTGCTCGAAAAAGGAAAAAAAAACATCATCTAAAAGTAAGCCTCTAGATGTTTCTGTCCACTGTAAGATGCAGGAACTCAAGTGAATGGGGCAATAGGTTGTAGTGTGTGTCCTAGAATAAGTTTGGCCTATTTTAGAAGAAGATTTGAAGTTTGCAATGAATGGCAGCAGTAAAAAAGCTGCAGGTAACTTGTGACAACAGCAGATTCAGTGTCACGCTGCTGATTTGTGGACAGTCTTGACTGCTGGCTCCAGGCCACACACAGCTTACAAATTACACAGACTTCAAGTACATGCATTTCAAAATGGTCTTTCTCAGCAGCAATGCTTCTTACAACATCACCGTAACACCACTACCTCCAAGGGCGATTCTCCAGGCTCGACACAGGCTTCCTCTGCTTTGACCAAATTTGGATTTCTGGCTCCAGTGAGTAAGAAATGGCAGTCAGAGATAATCCCACATCCCGTCCTCTGAACACCCTTGCAAATGCCAAATTCATGGTTTTTAAAGTCTGTGTGTGTCTTCTGTTGGCAAACACATCATATATATATTGCCTCAAGGAAGACAAAAATATTCTAGATGTACATGAGATACAGTGATGGAAAATTGCAGAATGTTTGCATGTAAACGCTTTAAAAATGGTTTTAACTATTGGAATGTAAAAGTATATTGTAAGCACCCCATTAAGAAGAAATATACCAGCTTAAATATGTAATTAGTATATGTAATTAAAAGTTCCTTTTTTGTCACATGTCAATGTGCCATAACTAATTTTTTATTGTACCACTGTTAAGCCTATTTATGTCTGGCCCCTTTACACTGTTAATTTAACACTTTAGAGTTCTATAAATTACTTGTGTTAAGGCTGTCGTGCTCCACAGATTCAATACGCCACAAGAGTACAAAAGTTATGTTGCTGTAGTGCTGAAAGGATTTCTAGAGCTGCTAATCATAACAGAACACACACAGGCACAGGGGCAGATGCAGCTTTGTGTGTCAGCATTACCACACCTGTGGGTTGCCGTCTGAATGCAGTATACATCCTGGAAACAAAAATGGCTCCCAAATCAAAACTAGGTTTGGGGTTAATAAGAGAAAACTGGGTTACGAGGTCTGTGCCTTATGGTGTTCTCCCTTTGTCCAAAAAGAGTAGGAAGTGTAATGTGATGCGGCGTGTCGCTCCTCCACGTCAGACACAAAGAGCGACCGCTGGGCTGTCTGTTAAGTAAGGTGGTCTGGCAAGGCACACTGCTGGGATTTGGATTGGAAAAGAGATGGGAAAGGGGGTCTGGTGGATGGAGATGTGGGCAGGTGGTCGGTGGGTGTGATTTACTGAATGCTGGATGTACTCTAACGACTGATGACAAGTCACTGCTGATGTAGTTTCTGGAAACACGAAAACTTTCTGTGGGAAGTGTCTTCACTGATGCATGCGTTTGTAATTTTATCTGTAATTTGTGATTGCTTATGTTAACACAACAGGGATACTGGTATAGTATGTAGTATACTGAAGGACTCACACCAGTCAAAGCCATACATCTGCTCTTTTTCTACATTTAAGAATGTGAAATTGTGAGATTACAGTATTTGGTATTAACTTTTGCTACAAGAAAAATTCCCTCAATATGGAAAACAGATCAGGAGCTTCCACTGGATAAAAGGTGGTGACACCTGTGACCTACACATCTATCGGCCTACATCCAAGCTCTCCTGTCTGTGCACAGTGTTAGAGTCAGCTCACAACTAAGTGGCTGCATGTGTTTCAGCCACAGCAGTCAGGCCTTCTCCAGTTTACACTCAAAAGCTTAACTGACTAACTACTCCCATTAATTCCCTTTAATCCTTGGTAAAGTTTAGTTTAGTTCTTTTTAATAGTCAGAGAAGGGTAGATGCCTGAAATGTCCTTTCTACTACAGATACACTTGAAATACACAAAATAAAAAAAGATTATCTTCCACTCTTCCACGGCTGTAGACTGTTGTTGGTTGTATTTTAGAATAAACATTTTCCAAGAAATCGTAAACATTACCATTTCCACTGTAGATATAAAGGAGCAGATATGACAGATAAACAGGAGACATTCCTTAATATGTAAGTAAACATTTAAAATGTTAATTACTAGTTTTAAAAGACACACAAGGCCTGTTCTAGATGTAAAACAGAAGGCCTGTTAGTCTGTTTCAAAACATTTTGAAACAACATATTTCTAAAAAGTGGAAGTATAACATTTTTATGTTGAACACTTCCCACCCCTCCCAACTCATTAGGCTTCCCGTTGGTAGCAGAGGCGCCAATTAAAAACAGCCAGATAATTAAAAAATTGACTCAATAAAGCCCTCACTGCTGTGTGTTGAGCAGATAAAAATAACTCTGTATCCTCTGCATGTCTGTCAAACAGCCCAGAAATCTGCAGCTGTCTGTCAGATAATCAGCACGGCGGTGAATCAGTCAGTGTACCCTGTATGTATGTCAGTTAGACAGACAATTTATCAGCACGACAGTGAGTGAACCTGTAAGGTAATTCGTCTTCTGGTCAGTCGGTCAGCTTGTCTGTTGGTGGTTTTAATTGTACTGTGTCGAGCAGAGTGGAAATTACATGTGTTTCCACTGTGTGACCTCACAGCAAGGGACAAATGTGCTGATCCATGCTAGAGAAAGCACCTGTTTAAAGTTCTTCTCTCCATACTTCAGTGTTGACCTATAGTTTTCCTATAACTATACTGGAATTGTTTTAGGACTGGTGTCAATTTGCTGCTCAAGCTGAGTGAACATTTTCTGCTGCCGTTTCCCATTGTTTGAACCAGTGGGCTTTTACTGTGAAGCAGCTACAGGAATTATATTGTATTTGTCACCCAGATTAGCGGTTCTTTATTAGTGATGCTGTGGATTTGCAAAGTGGAAGGAGCTGCTGGTTCACTGGTGGTTTTTACCCATTCTATATTCCCATTTCCCAATTTTATATAACATATAACATTTCATTTCAACTCTGCTAACAGTAGTTGCTTAGTTCATTGAAATTTTTGCAATAAAGCATTTAAACTGCCCACTGTAAAACATAGCCACAGAGTGGGTTTTGACAGAAGGAAACTTCAGCAGGTGTAGAAGGAATTGTTAGTCTTTCCTTTCATAGGCAAACCACATCAGTGGCATGGAAACAGTCATTTAGCCCTGCTGGGCAGTCAATACATTAAGTGTTATTCCATTTTAAATGCTGGGTTTCACAGTACAAGGCTTCACATTGACAACTGAACTGGGAATGACATGATTTCACTGGCTTCCCGAGGTAATAATAATAATAATAATACTGTACGTGTCAGCAGTATGTCAGTCCAAAATGCACACGTCACATCATCTATATTTTTCCTCTCTGTCACATTAAAAGCAGCAGTAGCCTTAAATCAGATTTGAGTTTAATTAACAGCTAATCAAACAGCCACTGGGCAGAAGAGTGGACTAAAGCGTAGGGAGCTCAATCATAGTTCATGCTGCGTCCACCCTGCTGTGGGGGCAAAGAGGAAAACACTAGGGAAAAAAAAAAAACAGTCTTACCAATTTATACCAAGCGACAGTGTGACCGTTCAATTACCTTTCCAATATCAGACTGAAATGATGTGGTCATCAGTTATCATTATTACACAGCGAAATGTCCGCCTACCACTGTGTTTAACGTGTTAGCCATCTGCCTGTAAGACACCGCCGACTACTCATTTGAAAATAATTGTGGTTCTCGCGCTCACACATGCAAAAGGTCATTCAGGTTGTTTTTTTAAAATGTCTTCTATCACACATCATATGGACTATACAGCACACATATGAATGTGCCTGAGCTGTCAATGTCAAACAGAAATATAAAAAAAAAAAAAAAAAGGAAACATCAGTGACTCACTGTGGAGATGCTGTTTAGAGAGAACGAAAATGAAATGACCTTTTAAAAAGCAGCAACAGCAGAGCAGTCTGCTGGCCCATAAAAATCAGTGGCTTATTTATAGTTTATTCAGGGATTTTGTTAAATAACTAAGTGCACTTTTGTGCACTCAGAAAGTTGCAGTGTGTGAAAATTTATGAGAACAGACTCATTTATGTTGTTAGTAAAGATTTGAGTATCAACTCTGATCTTATGAAAGTTCTATGTAAGGATCTTAAGTAATTAACTCTTATTCAGTAAATTTTCTTTGAGCTGCTGTACTTTTTACTTTTACATCAACACAAATGCATACAGAAGGTATAGACGTCTAGACGAAGGCCGCCTGGACAGCAGCACTGAATGTAAAGAAAGAGTCTGTTCTTAAATAGATCATTAAAAATGTGGTGAAGCTGCATTTATGTGCAATGGACTAATATCTGAATGCAGCATATGTCCGGACTCAGACATCATCACTCCCCACAAGGAAGCACCAAGCTAAGCACAGCAAGGAGTGGGTAGTGATGATATGAACTTTCCCCTTTGCATTCTTGAGGTCATGAGGTCAAGTAAACATGTACTAAACGAGAAATGCTTTCCCTTTCACCAAATTAAGTAACCTTCAGCACCAGAGCTGAGGGCGTCAGAGAACAATAACTAATTGTGCTGCTTTGTGTTGTGCTGCCCTTTGTTTCCATTTTAGTTACCTTTTGTAGTAAGGTTGCATTAGGAAGTTGGCAAAACCTCCCAGACTGCCATGTTGTTATCCTGCATTACTCTGCGTACAATGACGCAGCTGGAAAAAAGAAGAGGGTGCAGAGATTCGACAAACAAACTGCAGACAGACTCTGAGACCTCCCAGCTAATCAGTCCAATCCTTGAGGTATCTTGTTACCTGCTCCCTACCTGGTATTTGCACATTGTTCAAACTCCTGGCCCTTAGCTTGTCTAGCATGCTTTGTGTTATATATTACCAAGTTGAGGTTATTTTCTTTGACTTGACCACGTCCCTTGAGAGCCACAGAAGACATTACACAACAGGCTGTGCTGTACATTCAACGACCATTGCATTGAGTTTTGTGTGTAAAATGGCAGGATCTTCATTTTCAGAGCGATTATTGGATATTTTTAATCATTACAGTGGAATAGTGCAACTGAAAGCAGTCCAAAGAAGTCCAAGTTGAACAGTTGAGACATTGTTCAACTCATTCACATATTCTGTTCCTAACACATCAGAGTGAATGAACTGTTATGTACTACAACTATTTTTAGTTTCTCATGTTGCGCTGAGTGTCGATAAACATTCTCTTCAGAAGCACAGGAGCAAAAGTGGCAAGAAGCTTTATCGCTGCAAAGCAGCTTGTTCGAAAAGCGTTGTTGCCTGGCAACAGACATCATAGACATCCTTTGAGAAAAGAAAGAAAAAGAAGCCTTCTCATACTGGCATACTGTATGTGTGTGTGTTTTTTTTTCGAGGGTGCTTTGTCACCATTTTGATCCATAGTGGGAGGTGTGGGAGTGTGTACTTCCACTGGCTGCTGTATGGTGGCAGGCGTGGGGGTGACACTGGCACATACAGAGCCGTGGGCACGGACGAGGATGGGAGGAAGAAGGAAGAGAGCAGCAGCGTGCGAGAAGAAAAGAGGACACAGAGGTGGAGGACAGAAGAAGAGGGAGACGTACAGGACGAAAAGGGAAGTAGAGCGAGTCTTGCCTGGGAGAACCTGAACAGAAAGGTTTAACGAAGTGGCTCAGCAGGCTCTAGCATTTTAGCATCAATATGAAACAGAAAACAAAACTGAGTAGTTGAGAGGAAAGTTACGTAAGGCCTTAGGCATTTCATATTGTGAGTGAGCAGGTTGGAGTCGGCAGGAAATCTGCTGAACTGCTTTACAGCACCAAACATGAAGAGGAGGCTGTTCTCCCAGAAAGAAAGATGAGAGCTTTACCTGTGGCTGCGGTAGACGTTGAGCAAAATGATGACGAAGCCCAGGCAGTAACAGGCCAGGTGAGGGCTGCCAAAGAGCCTGGAGATTGTCCGCGTATGATGTTCCCATCTCGCCACCTGACCAATAACAGAGAGCAGAGGAGTGAGAATGAGATGATGGTGTTTCCCTTTACAATCCCATTAAGTTGTTAGAGAAACTGCAATATTACTTCCTGTAATATTCTGAGGGGAACCATCTGAAAAACAATAACGGATGGAAATATAGGTGGATTCCAAAAAAAAAAAGGTTTTTTTTTTTTTAAACTATTAACTGGTTTGTGCCTTGCTTCTTTCTCTGGTCTGGTCTCCCCCATCTCCTCTCTGAGAAACTGCATGTATATTTTATTGTAGCAGCTTTAAAGTCTTTTGTGATTAGGTTTACTTTATTTTGTTATAGTCTATAATTAAGGGGAAAAAAAGGCATTTACAATGAGTAAAGAGTCAATATTATTGCCTACTTTCACTTCCCTTCCACAGATGACCGTTTTGATGCTTTGACGAAAAGTGCGCTGCCTTTTAATATGAAACCTCGTCTCCTAGGTGGTTGCAGATTTTTCACGTTGCATTATTTTCCTCTCACAATGGCAGAAGAATATGTCTTTCAGGGATTCATTTCCGTTTCTTTCTTAGTGTTAAAGAATGTCATTTCATGAAATCTCACTTCAGCTTTTAGGGAAAAATGAGTATTTAATGCAGTGGATGGTAATATTTATATCTCGATTTAATCACTGATCTATTATCAGAGTTAGCACTGATAGGGAGACAGAGAATATAAAACAGTGACAGAGAAGGAGCTGGCTGAAATATCTATCTATCCCAAACTAGTCTCAGGGCATGAAGCTCAGAATCTGCTGAGGAGTTAACACACTGATGACCGACTGAATGAATGAATGAATGCAAATACTGACTGACTGACTGACTGGCTGGAGAGGTCACTGAGTGAACAGCTGATTGATGGGATGACTAACACTGTGTCCAAACAGCAGGAGTGTCTGAAAGTAAGACCAAGTGTGTGGGGTTTTTTTTTTTTTTTCTCAACTTGATTGCTATGGCATCTGCATGATTTTTTGTTTACTGGTGTGTATTTTTAGCATATTTCTTTTCAAGACCACTTGAGATTTTTGCCCCTGATTTGCTTTTCAAGTCTTTGCCACATCATAATTTACAAGGGACTGGATTTGTGTATTTGGACACAAACACAATCACTTACAAGTCATTAAGCAGAATCATGGGAGTTTGTGTAGAGAGATTTTTTTAACAGGCTTTTTACCGCAGGGGTGTAACACAAGGCTACAACTATTTAATTATTGATGTGAGCAGGCTCTAAGCTGCTCAGAAAATAACATTATGTTCTAACCATGTAGCTATTAATCAAATATGTAGTCTCTAAAGAAAAGAATTACAAGGTTATTTTTAAGAAAAATTTGAGGCCATTGCCAAAAAAAGAGGCTCAACAGATCAACATACTGCACATGTAATGGGAAAAGGCCCCACATGAAAATGCTATTGGTTTCAAGTGTCTCTGAAAAAATGAGAAAGCTGTTCGAACAAGCTCTCTTAGCTATTTTGCATGCACTTTTGAGACAGTCCCTAACTCGTCCACTTCCCTTTAATTGTCCAGGCTTATTCTAGGCTTTGATAAAGAAAATTATGACCTGGATTAGTTTCAATGCTGAAAAAAAAAGCCTGAACCTAAGGACATTAAACTCAGAGTGTCTTTTCCACAATTACTACGGCTCAGATGGAATTACAGCTGCATTTTCCGAGATGTCCTTCACACTTTAAATAGAAACTATTCAACTCCCATCAGTTACGCAACATAAAGAAAGAAAGAGCATTTGACCTGTCTGTCAGTGCGTTGAACCTGACTGGGTTGTAGACCTACTTATTGACAAACTTCTAAATTACCGACTGCGGGCCGAGGAAGTGCGTAGATGACTGTGAGACACGACAAAACATAAAAGACACAAATGTTGCCATGGCAATGCCTTTTCCATCTTCAGGAGAGGAAAGACAGAAAAAGAAGCAGGAAAATGAACAAAGGTGAGAGGAAATAAAGAAAGTCAGCCACTGCAGAACCGAAATTCATTCTTACTGGTTTTTGAGCTCCATGGGAAAGTATGAGTCGGCACAATCTTTTGCAAGATATGTTCACTGCAGAGTCCAACTCAGAGTCACTAACCTTAGGGCCTTTGGATCTTTAGAATAACTGACTATACTGGATCTCTGGTCTTCTGCTCCTTGTTCCTCTGCACACCATGTCCACTGTCTTTTAATCACAACCGCTAGCAACGTCTGCATTCATATCACTTTCATCCCTCCTTCCTGCCTGTCTCTCTACAAAGAGAAGAAGACTGCTGTGCAATAACAGCCCTACAATTTAAGATCTTCTGTGACTCAGACTTGTGGTAACCTTCATATGTTGATTACATTACAGTGTGCTCTGTAGGACGCTGGGACAGGGCGAGCAGGAGGTAGACGGAACAATGATCAAAGAAAAGAATAGAAAAAAGCAGAGGGGATAATGATGGGAATTAGGTAACAAGTTTGTGAATGCAGACATGATAAGATGATGTAATGCATTTTGATGTAGGTGTGTAGCATTTTAAATGTGAGACATAATGTAACACATACTGTCTATGTATGTCAGCATCCTCTCTTGTTTTCAAGAGAGAGATTAATCACAGCTATACTGCTAACTTCCAACTCTCTGCTGTGGTCACCAGCCTCATACCTCCCCCTATGACCTATGAACTGAGCTATCCCAATACAACTTGTGTAACAGTACACTGTCTCAAACGTCTCAAACTTACTGCAGATCTTGCACAGAGAAGCCTACACCTTGATTAACAGAAAAGACAAGATGTCACACATTTTGACCAGAACAACTTTGACTTGAGATGATAAATCACAGTGGAATTCGATGGTTTACTTGCTACTGATATGCAAGTGCAGTTTGCACATGCATGTCTGTAGGTATAACTAGTCAACCGTCAAAGATGCCAGTGCGAATGTCCAAAACAATTATCAGATGATGAAAAATAAGAAAAACTAAAAAAAAAAAAAAAAAAAAAAAAGTATTCTTTTAGTGTGAGTACATACAATACAATAAAAGAAAAGAAAGATGTCTGGAAGAGTGCAGACATGTTTCCATCTACATCAAATTTCACATATTTATGACTAATGTTACATCATGTTCCCCCACGTTCTACCTCTGCAGAATGACTGGAAAAGTCAAAGCGTGAGATGCGTAATATAACCATTCAAGTACCCTCAACAAAACTGCTGCTTAGGCTCCAACTGAAGATAAAAAAAACCTGAATTACAATAGAGACAGGAGATAAAAAGAGATCGAGTGTGTGGTCATACTCATGTAAGGGAGGAAGAGGAAATTGCTTGCAATATAAAATGTATTACTGTACTCCAAGAGACATATTGTGACCAATGACAATGACACTTGCCTTTAGATTCCACTAAACAGGTAGACCGGGTGCGAGTCCATGTGAAGCTGGACTCTGATACTGACATTCATGAGGATGACATAAGAAGTGGGAGAGTGATTACAGCATAAGCCTCCAATCATAATACACTGTACTGATGATTCAAGGCACAATATAGTGGTGATTTTGCACTGAAAGGGTCATCAAGAAGTGAATGCGCTGCATTTGCTGCTTGGAGGTTGAGCATAGGAGATGATGCGTACAAATGTGCACACATATGCCAATACACTTGACAGGTGTGGGAATGTTTGATTCATTCTGTACATGGATTTGTTCCTCATTAGTGATGGCTGATTTTCACACTGCATAAGCTGCTGTCAAAAAAAAAAAAAGACACACTTAGCACCTTTTTTCAGAGACACTTGTCTCTTTCTTTCATCACATCTCATCATCTCTAAGAGGTTTATTATGAGAAATACAGATCTTTTTTCCCTTGTGGGAAACATGCCAAGCAACCTCCAATATCGCCACATTAGCGGGCCATTTATGCTAGTACACTCTATTCTGAGGCAGTGATGGGACTGCAAGCTCCCTCACAATCATTCAACACAATTTACAAGCTGTCCATGGGGTGATGGAGTACACTAAAAATACTCAGGTGTTCTGCACACAGACTAGTGATGCTGTTATCAAATCATCAATCAAGCCATGGAAATAACAGAAGGCATGGATGAGGAAAGTACAGGGAGTGGTGCCAGCTTGGCAGAACTAGCAGCTCTCCAAGACAAATTCAATCAAGGCTCAGGTAACAGGCTCCTTCTGAGTCCCCATCAGCCCACTTAAATCTAAGATGCAGGCACTTGAATGGGTTTGTCAGGACATTAGGATGACATCTGAGGCGGAGGGGCTTTTGACATCTGATGTTCCTTCATGGAAGAACATCTAAGCAGCAGAAGCGGGACCCCCACCCAACTCATCCTCCCCTCATCACACCCTCATCCACACACCAGGAATACACACTTTGACAGCAGGACCTAAAGTACAACTTATGTAATACTACAGTGTGAAGGGGGTACTTGGAGGTTGTGGTAATTTTCAGCCTCTCCAGGGATACAGTCTCCAGTCTGAACTGTGAATCCACCAGCCCCATCAGCAGCTGGTGAGATTGATCCACTGTATTAGTGTACAGCATTGTGTAATAGAGTACAACAAGCACACGGGAACAAATGCGCACGCACACACAACCAAGTGTGTTAATGCCAGGGTGTGTGCTGTACCGGAGTAAAAACAAAGAAAGAGAACAAGAACACAGACAAATCACATGCAACACCAGAAACCCCAGCTCCTGATTAAATCCTCCTCAATTCACAAAACACTGACTGAATATTTAAATACCTGCGGATTTCTGGACAATTTGTCAACTGCTGTGCAAAAAGATATTGGGAGCACAGTATTTTCTGAATCAAACTACATTTACATAAAAATGGATCAAAATTTGGGGAGAGGACAACTGAATTTTTAGACCATGACAGCAGTGTGGCTGCGGCTAGAGTTCGCAATATTGGCCTGTAACATGATTGAGCTACTACTATTGAAACCCCTGGATTGTCATGATATTTTGGACATTGTGATTCCCTAATTTGGTGGTAATCTGATTTCTCTTCTTGTGCCACCAGCAGTCCAATTTTTACCACAGCATTCTAGGTTGTTAGTGAAGTATCTCAACAGCTACTGAATAGATTGAAATGAAATTTTATTTTTGTCCCCACATGCACATGAGATTCCTCAGCATGTTGAAGTCAGATTTCTGTGAAATTTGCTCCTAAAAGAAAAAAATGACCCAGGGCCTTTCCCCTACCACTGCTTGGTTAACTTTTCAGCCACAGAATCGCAAAAGATCTGTTAGTTGCGTTGCCTAGTGGTACAGCAAGAGGAGCTTATTCTCAATAGCTAATTTACTGTATGTTTTTACTACCTTTGAATGAACAGAGGAAAAAGTGGATCTGAAAGTTAAATTTTACTAGACTGGAAAGAGTAAAATATACAATATGTCAATATGTCATTATGTTCGCCAATAACCACCATTTCATTCTATCCTCAAAACCTCCCTTTCATATTAGTTTAAAGCCTAATAAGATTAGGACTTGTGTTACGACTATATCCATTCCACCTCCAGGCAAAGGCCATTACATCACCCTGATTATATCACCCACAATGCTTCAACTGAAATGCTTACAGACTGAAAAATCGCAAAACGAATCCATACAAATGTCACAGCAATGGACTTAAATGTTCTCCTTGTATCACTATCACAAAATTGAGCAGATCAAATAAAAACATCAAAGGAAAACAGTGTACAAGAAAACATATTTTAGAACAGCCATAAAGGGTTGATAGTCTCAGGCTGCGGCTAGTTTGTCATGGACACAGTCGTGTGACTATAACCATTGCCTTCCACGTACAGAAACATTTCAGTCACAGTGTGACCTTGGTTTCTTGACACTGATCATCTGCCTTTGTGGAAAAGTAAGGATATACAGACTGTTGACCAAACTGTGGTACAGTGGATAGGAGGACAGGCTGGAAGGACAGGTATTTTTTGAATTTTGTAAAGCATGAAAGCCTTTAACCTGAAGGGACAGACAGAGACTTACTCAATATATGACAAGTTATCGAGGGCTCCATATTTATCTTCTGCAACACAAAGGATTGTCAGTGACAGTTGGCGTGGGCAAGATGATGGTACATACTGTCAGATGATATCCAAGGGGTGACTGATAAATCTGTGGGCCAAGGTTTAGGGAGATGAGTTATACAGCTCTCTTTATATACATGTGCAGTTCAACTCTTTGAGTGATTATGCAGAAAGTCTGAAGTTAATAACATCTGTGGTATTTCTGTTTCGGGTAATTGAAAAATTGAAAGTCAGCAGAAAAGTCTGAGAAAATGGACAATATTAGACTCCGTGCAGTCATCTGCTACTTCAGTCTCAAGGGCTTATCACTTAACAAGGTCTCTGGCCTGATTTGACCTAATTTGGCCCCCTCAGACTACTACCCCTACCCCAAGATTAAATAATGGTTACCATGCAGACACTGTTCCTGCTGTGCACACTGACTTCTACAAAGAAGGGATTACTGTCTTGTTGATTTTTTTTTTATCTATAAATTTACAATTTATAAACAATCAGCCACGATTATTTTTTTTTGTCTCTTTTGTTTGTGCTCTTGTCACTTAAAGAATACTTCGAACAATGATGCAACCCCCCCCCCAAAAAAACGATTTGGCTGTAGCTTAACGTTCCTTTAAGAACTAGTGAATACTTGGGACTGAATCTGAGTCTAATTTAAATAAATACATACACAAATAGCAGTTCCAAGTTCTGAAATATTAACAATACACAATCTGAAGAGAAACAACAGCAATCTCAACATGGAGTGCTCACAGTGTGGGTACATCTGAGGTCGTATCACCTTTGCAATCAGCGTAATTGAGTCCAATGAATAAAAACATGTAAACAATGAACTGAATCTTTAGTCCTTCACTGAAGTCATGAATACCTATGTGAATATCTCTTACCTGGCTGAACCAAATACATATTTAAAATAAAGACTTTGGTTAATGAGTCAGATCTGCGACTGAATTCTGTTGCCTTTAGTATCGCAGTCATCTGAGGTCAACCTACATTAAGGGATTTTTTTTGACCACAAGGCAGAAAGACAAACACAACAATAAGCCTTGATATATTTTAACAAGTTCATCTGACCATCATGTTATCAATCACCTACGTACAATCAAGCAACACAAACAGGAAAATTTGAGTCTTCTTCCTCACAAACAGTTTGAAATACAGAATTCACTGGTATTTTAGCTCTGGTTTGGTTCTCAAACTCGTGAGGAAAATTCTCAGTTGGATCAGCAGTACAGTACCAAATCCCTTTGTGCTAAGATAATAATGTAGAACATGAGAGACAACAGATGGTTGTAATCAAAACAACAGTTTGTTACAACTCTGGTTTTATAGAGATTCAGATATCAGGCCATAGGTTCTACCAGTTATAATATTACCTAAAATCAATGCAAAGATCTCGAGAAGCAGGGAAATCACAAAAAATAGGTCCAACAAGGCAACAAACACAAGTGGTAAGATGATGATATAGGTTGTAAACAATCCCCAGGGTTTGCCAAACTTATTTGAAAGAGTAAGCAAAGACAAATGCTAAACATTTTCCCCTTACTGTTGGTTTTAAACATCTACTGAAGTCCTGGTTCAACATCAACTTACTACACTTGACTTACTCATAGTTTTTCTTTGTATTGGGGCTTTATTAGCAACATTATGGGCATACTACCTTTTGGTCTGTAGAATTATAGAGAGGAATAAATAAAAGAATAAGTTAAAAACGTGTAAATATAAAGACAACCAAAACATAAAGCAATAATTAAGCATTTTCATTCAGTTATCTCCATATATATTTATATTTATTTACACATAAATTACTTTATTTTTTCTGTATATTTTATTTATATATGTCATTCATTTATTTTTATCCCTTTCTTTTCCCTGTTGCTTTTCCTTGAAGGGCCAAGCTGTCAATCAATTGGTTTTGGCGAGGCCTTCCTGCACAGGCTGAGTAGTGAACTCCTGCACACATTAATCTTGCTTTGGTGGGAGCTTTTCAGCACAGACAATAGGAAGCTGACACGATGTGGACTTGCACATGCACATGGTGATTGTGGTAGCAGCAACAAACAGCTTTAGAGGCATGAGACTACCGGCCAATGCAGCAGACGACGTGGACAGCATGACCTGACGAATACTTTGTTCCCATAGATGTAGGTCACTGGGCAGCACAGATCTGATGACTGAGACTTGCTCCATATGCAGGGAGAAGATCAGATGATGTTTAATAATGTGTTTGCCCTATCGGCTTCATCGCCACATGCAGACAGTTTGTTCATGCATGTATGTGGTTGGGGATCTAGCTGTCATAATGCGGCTGACCTCTGCTTTTGAGGCGAGATTGAGAGAGGATACGATGTTTGTGTAGCTACCGAAAGACAAAGTAATCAGCATCGTTTGACTTCAGATGAACTGGGCAGCTACAAGCCAAATTAGCTGAGACCAGGGGGGGGAAAAAAAAACTAAAGAAAAACATTATACTCTATTTAATAACTGATTGTACAATGTTTGAAGGGTTGTGTCTCCATAACTAAAAACTACAGACCTAAAGTGTAAGGAATGGACTGAGTAGTCTGCTTATCTGCACTAATGTAACCTGAAAAATGTTAGCACGCTTACCTACCTACAGTAGCAACCTAGATTTATTTCCAAAGGCAAAGAAAATTACAATATTATGCAGAGTTACAGGTTATTTAAAGAGAGCTATATCAAATCTCAGGGCTAATGTTAGAGCCGCTTTCTTGCCATATCTTAACACTAGGACAGACTAACATGACATGAACGATGCAGCACCCTTATTCTGCTGCTGTCTGAATGGATCATAAACTGGTGGGGGGGAGACGTGTTGATTTTCTACCTCAGACCTCACTAGCTTCAGCCTCAACATTTTAGCACGGTAACATGTACAGTATCCATCACATACATATCTAAGACCTTTTTACATGGTTCTCAGTTCAGCACAAGTCAGGTGGAAAAATTAAAATCTCAGCCGTAGACCCATTGCTTCAAAAGGAGTGGTAAATGGTAATCACTGTAAACTGCCTACGTGCAGTGCTGAATAGGTCTGACAGTCATGCTAAAAGGAAGTACTGCAAGCGAGGCTTAGTGTGCGGTCAATTATACAAGACTGCATGTAATGATGCAAACTGGAACAAGATATTCTAATTAACACACAACTGACACATTGTTTGGTGCACCTTGAAGGACACTGAAGGAACAACAGTTCACTTCTGAACCCTAAAAACAAAAAACCTTAAAGGGCTCAGGATTGGCCAAAAGCCTGACTGTACAAAAAAAGTCGTCACTGCAGAAAACTAAAACTGGTTCTTGAGAAGGATACAAGCACATGCCGCCCCTCCACACACACACAGACACACACACACACACACACACACACAGAAGCAGCATACAAACTCTGACAGGTTAATGTACAGTCCTCAGCTGACGAAGTCTTGCTAATAATCACCCTAAATATAGCTGCCATTAAATTTCTGTTCTAAGACAAAGACTTTATGCTCCCATGTGTGCAACACTTGTGCGTCAGACTGTAAAAATAACTCCATCATGACAGTATGTAAACTGAGGAGTCTCAATACAAAACAAAGCGCATCATTCTTTATGTACATATGGTCTCAAAATGACCTTTTAACAGCTTGTGTTACGCTCAACTGTAATTTACTGTATGATTTTTCTGCTCTGCCCCAACAGAAATCCCAAAGTAGGTGTCTTTTGTTGTGGAATAAAGTTCTTCAACATTGAGCAAAAAAAAATATATATATTTTTTTTAAAAAAAAGACAAATTATGTCCAATATGAGTTTGACTTGGAGTTTTTTTCCCCAAGGATTTGAGTAAATGCTGAGGAGAGGTGACAGTCCAATGACAAACCTGACGCATCCTATGAGTAACTCATCACACCGCCTTTCACGCTTACTCACATCTTTTTTCCCGTGTATTTTCCCCCTTTATTGTATATTTCCCTCTCATCTATTCATCTATTCATTGAGGGTTTTTTTCTGTCCTTTTCTTTCTTGAGTTTTGATGTAATTTTCGTTTCTGCTGCCTTCTCCACTCAGCATCTCCATTTTTAAAATGGATTTATTTCACCTTAGTAGTGACACTTTAATAACCTGAGAGAGGTTTGTGTTCCTCATCTGCACAGTCTGCATTTATTCTCTCATTTTCTCAGCATTTAGAGTTTGTAAATAACCAGCGATACGCTGGCGGTCACGCTGACATCACGTTGCACTTTCCCTTTTGTTTGCTTTACTCCCTTTGACTTTGGTGTTTTTTCACCTTGCTTTACCTCTCCTCTCTCATTTCTCCCAACCCTCCTGATGAAATGAAACACCTATCCCCTTCACTTTTCTCTCTGCCTCTCTCCAACACGTTCCCTCCTTATGGCTGTCTAACCGCTGATGACTCATTCAGACGTTATTGTTCTGCCCAATGCAGAATCAGGACCCCTCAGGCACCAGATAAGGCCCCTTGGAGAGGCAGCAGAACATGGTGGCTACATCACTTGAGGTTATGTACGCTCACTTTTGTGTGCATATCACACGCAATTTCATGCATGCTGCTTTTCTGTGCGTTTCTGTAATTGCAGACGTTTGGCTTTAGCCTCAGCTGGGATTAGGCTTTGAAAGCAGAGTGAGAATGATCGATTAAAGATTAAGTGGATGTACCAGATTTTTGGGTGTCAGTCCACAAAAACCAAGACGTTTTTGACACTCTCCAAAGCAGGGGTACCAAACCTTCAAGCTACCTGTTGGTGAACTTTTTTTTTTTTTTTTTTTTTTTTAAGCTGTCCTGTGAGTGTGATAGTGTTATTGAATTGCAATGCTAAATCAGTGCCTCCTCCAGTGTCTCCCTGCATCCCCTGGCTGGAAATCAGTCATGTGAAATGCTTGTAAAAGCTTGTCTCTAAAAAGCTTTTCATTGGTTTCAAACTGGACTTTAAATCGCACTTTTCTAACATTTTATTCAAGCCACTACTGCTGGACTGAAGCATTATTTTGAAGGTCAGCAGAACGAGGCTTGCACTGCGCTCTTCCAGCTGTACTTACACAGTTAGTTCCCACATCCTCTTATCTAAAGCCTGACGTCATGTCCACTTGATTCCAGCTGAGATGTCAGCCTAAGGCGGAGAGATAAAACAAGAAAGAACAGGCTGACCACTTTCCTTCGAGCCTCAGTGTCAGCGTGACATCTATCTAATGCAGCCTCAGACTGCATTAGATAGATGGTGATAGATCTAATCTCATTTAGGACCAGATCTGACTTCGAAATAGTTAGATAAATAGTTAGATATCTGCAGAGGCTGGGGCTGAGGCATCGTTTTTCTTATGTGCATGAGGAACAGCTTCCATCTTCTGCACCACATCTGTTATTGTTATCTCCAATCACTGAACACAGGAATACTGCACATGCCTGTTTCCCAGGTAACTGATTCCTAAGGGTCTAAATGAAAACTTTTAAGTTGCCTGTGGCATGCTGAGTGCATTTCTTCTCTTATAAAACATTTACAAAGCTGACTGAAAGGGGAGATCCGATACCTGCATTGTTTACATACACATTTGCCTGCATATCATTTTATTTTATTGTCCATTGCTGCTTTAACTGGCATATTATTATCACCTGTCAATCAGTGAAATACTGTGTTACTAACGAAAACATGGCTCCATAGCACTGCTAGTGCTCAAAAATTCTCTGACTTAACACTGGGGGCGAGTGGGCACAAATTTGATTTAGGAACGGGAAACTAGGTCAACGACGTGTTTGCGACAGTTTAAATTGGTTCAAACTGAAAATTATTCTCACCTATCCCAAAGCTTTAGGGCTCCATATCTTCAATTCAGAGATAATTAAAAAAAGAGAGAAATTCTAGGAAAATTACAAAATGGCACAGATATAGTGGGCTCCAAAAGTCTGAGACCACTTTCCTATTTGCTTTAATGGGGAAGTGGTTTCAGATTTTTGGACCCCACTGTATGTAGCAAAGTAAAGACCTGTGGATCACTGGGAAGTAGTAAGAGGGGAGATGAAGGCCTAGTCATACAGGAAGAAAGAGAAAATTATTTCTGTGTGATTCACTAACCCTCCGTGTGACACTTGATGGTGAGAGCAGCAAGACAGACTGCTAGAAAACAGCAGGGCACAGAGGAAGAAATGGTACAAGGTGAGATGAGAAAAACAGGAAATGAAGAGCTGGAGAAGAGGAGGTGAACAATAAGATTAAGAAAACTTCTTCTTCAAATTATTCATTTGTTTTTAGCTTGGGTAATGTGTTCAGGAATGAAGGTGCTGCATGTGACTGCCTATTCTGTCTGAATCCACATCCAGCTGGGCACGACCAGTGAGGGGAGGGGGGGGTCTTTTTGGCACACAGGAAATGATGCGTTGTATGTTTTAGGCAAATAATACAGGACATGACACCTCTGGGGGTTATTTTGGATGGTAGCATCCTGTATTGAATGGCTGGCTGAACCAATTCAATTTAGTTAAACTTCACTGCTTCTGTCTTCAGCTGCCAACATGGAAATTTAGCAGGACACACACACACACACACAAAAAAAAAAAAGTATTTTGCGATAGAAAAACATGAAGTCATGATTGGTGCAAGAGGAAAATGGTTCACAATAGCAACTAAATCTCATCTGGCTCCCAAACAGTATATGCAACCAGAGATGTGCAACTAAATTTGTTGCACAGTGTGATGTGATCTTTGTCTTTTATATATTTTCTACAGTTTACTTAGAGCCTGGTTTATGTATCATGCAAAACTACAAGCTGACTTTACTGTTACACCCCTACAAATCCTGCTCCTGGGTGCATGATTCCATTGTGCACACAAACACACAGAGTCAGCTTCACAATACGCGTCACCACAATTATGACCGCTGTGCTTAGTGGGAGGAAATGACATCATCGGCACCTGATGCCAACTCTGCAATCAGTGCACAGGTGTAATTAGCATCAATAAACACAGCAGTCTGGAAGCTGGATCTGGGTCTAAGGAGAGCGCTGTGCTGTGCCAGCTGACAGTGAGGCGGTCCATGTGCTACAAAGTGCATCTGCACTTTCAGGAGGCTTTCAGAGACTCAACCTAGGCTGTGGATGAGTCACTATGTAAGCCACCCACACACACACAGACACACAAAGACATACTCACAGTACCCTGCCCTATGCAGGTGTTGCTGAGGTCAGTTAATCCTGCAGAGTTTCTAACATTCCCGACAGAGCAAGTCTACCAATCCCAAAAATAGGTGCCACTGTAGGCTGACGGTTCTCTGCCTGACAGCAGGATTGGCCTGGTTCCATAATAAGGTCAATGTGTCACATCCTTACTGTGGCACACTGACCTCCAGGCCCCGCTGAGGCCGGATTTTTCAGAAGTCTTGCCAGCTAAAGCGGCGTCTGCGAGTCGTCGGTCGAAGCCGAATCATTACAAATGAATAAAGACTTTTATTTCAAAATGTCTCCCGATCGCTGTATCTTCTGATAAATCACAGCATGAGACATTTTCCTAAGGCATAACTTAAACCTACAAGCCTTATGTCTATGTGTGTGTGTGTATGTGTGTAATTTGTGGACAGTGTTCTTGTCAGTGTTGTGACGAGATAAAAGGTTAAGCAGAGTTAGTTGGGGGCTGGTACGTCCTGATCTGTGCCCACACACACATACATACATACATACACACACACACACACACACACACACACACACACACACACACACACACACACACACACACCAAATTTTCAAGGAACAGACCTTGCTGTGTCTGTGATTCAGCAAGGACACTGTGTTCAGTGCAAATGCAAAGCATTCCTCCATTATTAAGGAGCAAGTTAGCAAGTCTTTTCTCTGTTATTTGATAGCATATACACCTGAAGTATACACCTGCAGTTACAACCACAGATGCTCTATGCTCCTCTTGCCACTCTGTGTTTCATTTTGTTCTAGTCACACCATGGAAATTGCAATATAAAAGCTGGAACTGATCAGCTAAGTCCTTAAACAAAACACACATAACATGGACAACATGGAATCATGTCGTCACAACACATATTTAGTAGTAGTTTGTGAGAGTGCATATGGGCAAAAGCTTTCTCATCTGTACCAGCTGAGCTGTGGTTGTTTCTCGACAGGTCAAACTGACAGTGCAGGAGTCCACTGTGTCCACTGCTCTAGGTTGAGACCCATAATGGTTACATTCCTCTATCACTGCTTACCCCCTGACATCACATTTCATTTGTATGTTACCTTATATATCATATGGTTGATCAAACTTGGCATCTGGAAAGTCGCTAAAAAGCTTTCAAACAGTTTAATAAAAAAAAAAAAAAGAAAACATAAAAACTTATTGAAAACAAACTGTCTGAATCACAGCACGATGCATGACACCCTTTACCCTCAAGACGAGACCTGCCTCCGGCCAGAAAACTTGTGGTTCTCTTTGCAAGCATGTACTCAGTGCTCTGGAAGTCTCAGTGCAGGCCAGGCTTGACAGATAAGGTGAAATACGAACTGTCGAGGCGGCAGCAGGACGAACAAGAAGCACTGTGTCATCAGATAAGGTGAGTTCAAATGAACGTCAATGTCAAAATATTGTGCTTTCACTCTGAAGTATCACCTTTGTATTAAAGGTGAGTAGGCGGGAGAAGGCAAAAGCTTTTGTCAGTATTGCAGCTACTGCAGACAACGTACTGTAAACTCCATTCGTCTCTTGCAAATATAATGGCAGAAAAGATTAGCTGGTTCATTTTGTGTGAGCACTGCTCACAGGGCAGTGTGCACCTCACTGGGCTGCCTGCCACTGTCAAAGAAAAAAGGCAGCTTCACCGGTCAGGTGAACAAGATGAGAGTGTAGCTGGGAAACGTGACTGAAAAGATGAGACAGCTCCAGACACTAAGCAGTGATGCAGAAATGCAAGAGCAGAGAGTTATATGGGCAGACAGCCTTGAGGAAGTCTGAATGCGTGTAGAGCTAAACTTTCAAATTAATGCCCTGTCCTTATCAGACACAACTTAGAAGCACAAATTCTGTCATTCCTATAGAAAAGTGTATTTCTCTTTATACTGATACTGATGAAGAGTTGGGTCTAAAATGTCAGCTCATAGCGATGAACCCACAGACAATTATCTTGTGTTGAAATGTTTCAGCATATTTCAGCAGCATTAGAACTTAAATGCTAAACCTTCAGCGCTATCAGGGGGTAAGGTACTAGCACAGCACATGCAGCACATGACAAAATGCCCATGAAACAAGGCAACAGTGTAACTTGCAGCAGAAGAAACGTACTTTACCACTGCCTTTCATCAAAATGTCATTATTATAAATGAAAATGTTCCTTGGACCAGAGGTACAGGAACAGAGGGGCCAGTCAGCGCCCTAATGAGACACATTTCAAAAATCCCATCAGCAGTCGTCTCAGCCATCACACGTGGCAGACATGTGATCAGAAATATTAGAAATCCCTGGGAAACATGGCGTTTTTAGCATAAAGTCATCCATCACGTTTCTTTCTCCTCCCTTTAAGAGGTGGTCGTCCAATAAAATCAAATGAAACACCACCCCCGACTTCTCCCACTTTGCAAGAATGTAGCTAAAAAAAAAGATAAAAAGATCCTTTAATACCTGTTTCAGGTATTAGTAAGTTCCATCAGTCCTCCATCAGCCACTTACAGCTCATCTTCCACATAATGCACAAAAAGGGTGACTTGGGATCACGTGCAGGGCCAAGAGCACCACCACATTCACTTTAATGTGACTGGCTTCTCTTCTGTAAAGGACAGCACCTCTGTATGATCAGCATGTTTCCTGCTGGGCTACACAGGTGTGATGGTGGACTGAGTCAACAGTCAAAAATGAGTCACAATCAAAGGTCTGCTGAATAACAATCTGCAAATGAAACTCATACACCTGCTGAAGCACTGAAAGGACTTTCAAACGCAGAGAGTAAACTGAGCCAATTACAGCCAAAGGTCACACAGCCTAGCTATTTTAGCAGAACTGGACAATAGGAGTTCCTTATAAACTGCAGTCAATGTCATAATAAGTAACAGGAGACCGACAGAACACTATAATAGTTCAACTGCAGCATCTCTCAACCTCTTGCGAATGTAAATTTTGGTATTTTATCCAGTATTTTATTTTGCTCTTATTTATGAGCAAATCCAAGATAATTTATTGGTGTAATTAATGTATGACAGCAAAGTAGCAAAGTGCCACATCAAGAATGCAGGTGAGTAATACAAGATGAGAGTTTTTTTTTTTTTTTTCTAATGTGACCACTTAACTTTAACTGCTATTATGTAAAGCTCCAAGCATAATTAGACAGAGGTGCTGGCGTCATTCACTCAGAAACCACATCACTGATGAAGAATGTGACTTGAAGTGTGATTAAAGTCTGCACAGCGCTTAATATCTGGGGCATTTCTGATGCTTTCTCTACGTCTCTGTGAAAATATACGTCAGGACTTTCACAGTGCACTGTAATCAGCACAGCACAAAACACCGACATTATTGATGGCCTGATTCCGAGATGCAAGATTATGTGAAGTGAAGTCAATTAGATATCAACTGTAATCAGTCTTGTTGCCCTAATGATGATAGACAATTAAAAATAAATGAGAAGAAATCATGAAATTCATGTATTCATCTAGTCTGTGAAACAAAACTATGTGATAGCCAGAGATAGAGGTTTTATCAGGCTCAGGGATGCTGTTGGGACAGCTTGCCTTGATTTGACAAAGACAGACCAGTCAGTGACAGCGTATCTGTGGACAGATGCACAGATTCCCTCCCCTGTTCACATGAAGCTGCCCCAGTCAGCCAGCAGGAGTTAGTAAAGCAGCACAGACAGGATCCCTCACTGGCTTCCCACCCAGTGCCCAACTGTGTTCACCTTGCCAAGCCGAAATTAGAGCTGCTCAGCGTTTATGATGTGCCTAGTTGTTACAATGACTCACTGATCAGTTCATAATGATCAGCACCTGGTGATTACTCATACCTTTTCTGACAGCCACAAACAACAGAGCAAAGCAAAAGCTCTGCTATTGATCGTGGCTGTCAGAAAAGGTTCTTAATTGGACTGATAATACTGCACTGTCAGACTGCTGTCTCAACACAGCACAAAGAAGTCTAGAGAAACTCAGTCAGCAAAGTTGGGTTGAAAGGAGTAGACACACACTTACCTGCCATTACACTTCAATACATTTATGCTACAGAGAATTTGATTGTACCCAACCCACATCCAATCACCAGTCCTGTGTCTGAAATTTTCAAACGTTCAGTCAATCAAACGGCCATGACAGAATCTCCACAAGACAAGATTTTCTTATTTTATAACCTGATATTCTCTAGACCTCATCGAGCTTGACCAGATAACGTTCTGGCTATATTAAGATTAAGCACACAAGAGGCCACACAACATTATTTTGGAGCTGTAATGTCTACAGTGTGATCTGCAGTGGTTCTTACCACGTTCCAGAAGAGAGGGTTGAAAATGATGGTGATCACTGCGATACAAAAGCTGGAGTCATTAAAGTTGATAAGTTTTAGCAGGTCTTCCATCAGCGTCAAGTCCATCTGAAAGAGACAACCGTGTCAAAGGGAGGAAATCGTCCACAGATCTAAAGTATTTGGCTGCAACATCTCTTCAGTGAAACTGGAAGCTTCAGTAGATGTTTAAGTAACGATTAACTTCTTTAATTTTATCCACATGATTTCGCTGTAAAGTCTGCACTGACCTGTCACTGGTGTACCAAATCACAGTAACATGGCTTTTTAAAAGTGAAGCAGGGCACATGCTGGAAAAAAAATCATTCTAATGACTGATAAAAGGTGCAGCAACATAGACTGATTTTCCTTCTCTATCACACAGTGATATTTTACAGCGTAATTTGCTATTAAAATCAATAAAGTTACTTCTGTATTGCATTGCTTGAAGCAAATACTCGTGTGCTTTGAGTGAACTGAAAACCGTGCTTTTATTTTGAAAAACAAAACACACACGAAAAAAAAAAAAAAAAGAACACCGCCTGAGTTCCGGTTGTCAGCAGCACGGTAGCAACTGGTTCACTCGGTCAAACCGAGAGTCGCAGCCTCTCTGAGCGGTAGAGCCGACACATGTTAAAGTCAGAGATGCGGAACAGCTTCGTGTTGAACTTTTCTTTTTTTTTTTATCAGTATTACCTTGGAGTAGTCCACGTTGTTGAGTCCTCCGCAGCAGTCCAGCGGTACACGGTGGCTATTTGCAGCAGGTTTAGCGGCGGTGTCGCTGGCGCACATACGCACTGAGTGAACACTGGCAGACCACCGGCGCTCATCTGCGTCTGCGGAAGATAACGAAAATTGCTCAACACTGAGTGCAAAGTTCTTATTTCTTAGGGAAAGAAGGGCCCAGGTGCTGTGATGAAGCGCACGTGACCGAATAACCTCTAGGCCCGCTCAGTGCATTCTGGGAAATATAGTTGATGTTTCACATACATTGGCCAGAGGCAGGTGATAGATATCTCGCGCGTGCAGTCCTTCACGTCACCTAATAATGGCCTCAATTTCTTTTTCTTTCGTTATTTATTTAAATTTTACACCCGCAGCTGCACATGAAAATCTGTAGGATTTAGTTTTTCCTGCATTAGTTTTCTTTCCTCCTCGGCAGTAAATGAAAAGTCCGTCGCTCTGGACTGACATCTGCTGGCTGAAAACAGAGCTGTGACGGGTGACTCCCCGTATTGACCCCTCATATTAATCTTTTTAAACATCTTTTTAATCACTTAAGTTATTTGAATGAAATCTAAGAGCTTAGTCTGTGAGATATTGTTAATAGTGTGTCTTTACATCAGTAATGTTTGTAATCATTACTCATCATGTGAACATGTACGGTGCCTTGCAAAAGTGTCCATACCCCTTAAACTTTTCCACAGTTTGTCACATTACAACCACAAACTGAAATGTATTTTATTGCCATTTTATGCGATAGACACACAAAGTGGTGCACAATTGTGAAGTGGAAGAAAAATGATACTTTGTGTTGATTTTTTACAAATAAAAATCTAAAAAGTGTGGCACGCATTTGTATTCAGCCCCCTTTCCTCTGATACCCCTCAATAAAATCCAATGCAACCATCTGCCTTCAGAAGTCATCTAATTAGTAAATAGAGTTCACCTGTGTGTACTTCAATCTCAGTATGAATACAGCTGTTCTGTGAAGGCTACAGGGGTTTGTTAGAGAACATTAGTGAACAAACAGCATCATGAAGCCTAAGAAACACACCGGACCAGGTCAGGGATAAAGTTGTGGAGAAGTTTAAAGCAGGGTTATGTTATAAAAGCACATCCCAAGCTCTGAAAGTCTCATGGAGCACTGTTCAATCCATCATCGAAAATGGAACACATAAGGCACAACCTGCCAAGACATGGACGTCCACCTAAACTGACAGAAAGCAATAAAGAAAAAGAAAGCAATAAAAAGTCCCATTCACCTTTCAGAAGGACAAGGACCCTAAACATACAGCCAGAGCTACAATGGAATGGTTTAGATCAAAGCATATTCATGTTAGAACGGCCCAGTCAAAGTCCAGACTTAAATCCTATTGAGAATCTGTGGCAAGACTTGAAAATTACTGTTCACAGACGCTCTCTGTTCAATCTGACTGAACTGGAGCTATTTTGCAAAGAAGAATGGGCAAAAATTGCAGTGTCTGGATGTGAAAAGCTGATAGAGACATACCCCAAAAGACTTGGAACTGTAATTGCAGCGAAAGTGGTTCGACAAAGTATTGACTCGGAGGGGCTGAATACATATGCACGCCACACTTTTCCGATTATTTTTTTAAAGTATCATTTTCCTTCCACTTCACAATTACGCACAACTTTGTGTGTCCATTTATGACCATTTCTGAAACAGCACTATAACTCATTTAATGCAGTAGATGGTGTGTTTCTCTTCATTTCCTTTTATCTCATTACTATTACCCACTGCTCCTCCTTTTCTTCTCTTCGTTTCTCCTCTGCTATCCTCTTCTTCTGCTCACCTGTCCTCTTCATTCCTCTCCCTTCTGAATTCCTCCTCTATTTTAATATCTAATCCTTTCCTCTCCCTCCGTTCTTCTCTTCCTCTTTCATCACCTCCTTAAGTTTTCTCCTCTATACTCTGTTTCCATCTTGTTCTTTCTCCTTTCCCTCCATTAATGTCTTTCCTTTTCCTCTCCTCCCCTCTCCTCTCCTCACCTCTCCTCACCTCCTCCACCTCCCGCTGTTTGTTTGGAGTTGATCAGTTAAGAAGAAGACGCCTCATGTGGAGAGAGAAATAGAGAGAGCATTTAAAGCTGCACAGCTCCCTGACCGAGCATACTGTCCATTCATCAGTCCACAAGGTGTCGGATACGAGAACTTTATCATGTAAAATAAAACGAGCATGACATCCAGCCAATATCTTCTCACTGGCTCAGCTATGGTTTTTCCTTCCTCGCTTTTTATGTCTGCTTAACCACCTGCTACTGCCAGATGCAAACTATATATCCAAATAGAAAATATATATGCATATTTAATGCAAACCTGACAACACAAAGCATTGAAAGGATTATTACATGTAGATTACGTACTAAGGGAGAAACGTAAAGCTGCCTGAGTTCTTTTATCAACATAATGAGAAAATGCTAATGATCGTATACATTTGTATGCTGCAAAACTAATAAGAAAATGTCTGCAAAATGTTTCCTGACAATATTTCATATCTTTTTCCTTGAACAGCTACTCTGGAACCATCACATTGTAGTAATTAAAGCATGGTATTGTTTTGTTTTGTTTTGTTTTTTGTTTTTTTTTCATGACTGTGTGACTCAAGATTAAAAAAGATTGTGGTCTTGGTTTCTGATAACACAGTTATCTGCTTCACTGTCCACTCCAGCCTCCTCCCTGTATCCATGGGATACCAAAACAAAGCACATCCTTTGTCTGCAAAAACGCTGCCATTGAACATAATTCAGGCAGCAATTATGTTTCCCCAAAAACATATTTGGGAAAACAAATTACAAGAATATAAACAGAATTTGCAGGAGGCAGGGCTGGAATACATTCTAGCTGTTATTGGCTCCTATATTTTTTTTGGGCTTCCAAACAAAATGAGCAACAACACAATCACTAACAGTTAACCATCTGCTGTTCTGCAGCTGTTTCTGACCTCTGACCTCTGTGTACATATGGTTCTTGGGTTATTGAAGGTGATCAGTACACTCCTTAATGTTTGAATGTCCTGTATTTCAATTAAAAAATATACACATGCAGTGTGTTTTTATTTATTGCCTGCCCAAAGACACAGACACATACACATACACATACACACACAATCAAATGTTTTGCGGGATCTGTCAGCTACATACTGTATCTGTTCAGTTAGCTGGGCACACAAACCATTTCCACATACAGTTAAACATTCACACGGATGGCCGTGTTTGCTTTTCCGTGGATTAGACAGAATGACTGTGTGTGTGTTGTGTTTTCGTTCAATCAAACACACATACACACACAGAGAGCACACAGAGGACCACCACAGAACATAACTGCATGCACTTTTGAATTATTATTGAAGTGAAGAAAGAGGTAATAAAAGCAGCAGAAGAAGACTCATGGACACCTTTCTTATAGAGTGGGCATGAGGACAGAAAAGTCTGTCCTCATCATGCTTTCAATTTATCTCACACTCAAATCAATATACTGTAACCAGTGAGGAATCTGCTTTGCCCTTTTCTTCTGCTCCCTCTGATTTGCATATGCCACACAGGTCCATGGACTTTCATTGATTACATCCATTGCCTGAGGCCAAAGTTTATCATTAAAGCTGAATAGAAACATTCAAGCTGTTGTCAGATGCTGGCGAGAGTAAATATTTGTTGTTCAGTGCACCGTTTGCATCTTGTTCATCTGATGATTCCGCATTTCAGGGGGAGTTTGCAAATCATGGGTTAACTATGAGGTAGGGGCACCCGCCCGCTAAGTCATATATTGGTGCACAAACCCTGACACCGCTTCAGTAGGTTTAGCATCAAACGGATTCATCTTGGCATTATGCAGAAGGAAGAGCAACACTTTGCTGTCTGGTGTAGGACCTTGATGTAACTGCACTAATGGCTGTTAGGCCCTTCATTTCTTTTCTTTTCTTTTCTTTTCTTTTCTTTTCTTTTCTTTTCTTTTCTTTTCTTTTTGGCCCCGGTCTTGTGGAGGGATCCTGTATCAAAATCCAGTTTTAAAATCTGTAAAGGGTTTTTTTTTTTAATCAAATTCCACCTTTCTTTTCTGTGTGTCAGGTAATTAACACACAGAAAACCTCAGGCAAGTAAATAGTGAAAATGCCCATCACAGAAAATAGCAAACATTTGAGAAGCTGATACCAGTCAATTTATGGCATTTTTTCCTTGGAAAATGTATTGTCTCCTATTCATTTTCTGTCAATCTACTAATCAATTGATCATAGCAGTGCTCAAATGGGACCTAACAACAAATCATGTCCCCAGGGCCTCCCCTGAGAGGGTCCTTAACTGACTCAGATTCTGCAACTGCATCTGGATATCATGTCATTTTGAACATGAACAGAGTTTTTGTGACTGACCTAGCATTTTTTGTGCTATCTAGCTTGGTAGCTTTCCAGCTAGAATAGTTCAGCATGCAGACCTGTGTAGGAATTATGTTTATATGCAATTAAACCGCAAGACCAAATATGTTTTGTTGGAAAATAGCTGTTGTGACATGTCAGAAAAAAAGCTTATTGTGTGCAAAGCTGGTACAAAGGACTCACCAATGACCCAACTCTTTCTGTGCTTATGAAGCCAGACAGTCCTCATAAGTGTAGTGAAATATATCAAAACACATATGAGCATTATGCATAAACACAGCCAGACAAGCACGCACACATTCAACACAAACAAGCATTCACGCGCACAAGCACATGGTGTTTGGCGCAGGTAAACACTGTCTGTCAAAACAGCAGCTCGGCGACATCATTTCCTCCGGCTTCCTCTCCTGTTTATAATCAGATGCTTTCAAAGAAGACGAGAGCAGGCAGAGGCAGAGGGAATAACAACCAGCGGAAAGGCTCCACGTTTGCCCTCCCACAATCCCTCTGTGGCCACTGAAAGCACTGAATCACCAGAGACAGATAACAAATAAGTTATGTTATTCAAAAACACACAAAGACACAATTTGCATAAAGACTGACAGGTGAATTGTGCTTGGTTTGCTAATACACTAGTTATGAGGAATTGTTGTGTACTGGTCCTCAGGGTCATGGTACAGCTGATTGCTGTGGAGACCAAAACAGAACAAAAAGGAGAGTGAATATTGGACTTACAGTACATATATTCATCATGTTGCCAGAAATGCCACAATCCAAATGCATGTCTGCTGGATGTATACAGACAGCACGACCATCACACCAGAGACCACATCCAGACTCAAAATTGAACGTTTTGATGTAAAACAAATGAAATGTGTTGTCAGTGAACATTTTGCCGATGCCCTGTATCAATATTTTTGGCATTTGCCAAATACGTTACTTGCAAACTAGGCCCATAGAAACTTATTTCCTGGGAGACAGGGTTGGATGTTTGTTGTTAGGACTACTTGGAACTTATAGTGGCAAGAGGGGTGGTGAGTAACCACTGCTTCACTTTAGCCACAAGCAAAAAAGGTTGTGCTGCTATAAATAAATGTCCAGAGAACTCTGGGACTGGAACTGTTGATCTTGTGTACATATGAGACACATCGTGCACATGATAATGTGCTGCAAACGAGACAAGACACTGAGCTTATATTAAACTGGTTTAATTACTGATAATTTCAGTTAATTAGACTCATTTACAATGTGAGTGAAGTGGACAGGAAAATGAGCTTGGGGTGCATTTTAAAAATGTAGGCGATAGAAAAAAAAGTGATTTAACAATCATCTGATGACCTGATGGAAACATTCATAATCAAGGGATCCATTAGGTTCAGTGTGCTGTCTTAAACCATTCATTTGCTATGTCTGTAGATGTAGGAAGTCAAGCACAATGTCCTCACCTGTACTCTGAGGTTACCAGCTGCCTTTTTAAGGTGTGAATTTCAGTCTGTCATACTGCAGACAGTCAACAGGTTCATGAAACTAAAGACAAAGAACAAAGCTGCTGTGTTGCCAGTACCTGCAGCAGAGGGTATTAATTTACTCTTCCTCTAGACACCTTTGGCCCGAACAATACGAGAACAGGCCGTACTTGACTCTGGCTGTGGAAACTGAAGTTTTATTTTGTCTGTCACTAGATGGATGAATGGCAGGAAAGCTGGCTTTGTATGAGGATCCTCCAACACATTGTAGCTGCTCAGTTGTACCCATAAAATGCAGGTTTCAATAGTTGGTGGTTTCTCAGTTTGGTGCTCACTGGGCTTCAGCCTAATATACAAAATGAGAACTGTGGTTCTTTGGTTCTACCTGAGGTTTGGCATGGACCATGAAATTATTAATTATATTTCTAATCTGCACAGGAGGCAACTGTGAAGTAAAAATAAAGTCAGTCCTTCCATTCATTCAACAACTTTTCCATATTTATCCATCCACCTGTCCATTTACCCGCTGCCAACGATCCACCTATCCATTCACTCTGTTCATCCATCCATCCTTCCATATGCAGCCAGTTATGAAAACTGATTTGAGCAGAGCACCATTATTTCTATTGTCTTTTCCCGACGACACAAGCTTTAGCCTGTTCAGCTGCTCCCTGCCAGGCAGTCCACTGCACAGTATCAGACCACGAGGGCAATAGATCTCAATAGTGAGGGATCAGATAACACAGCACAGGAAATTGATAAACATAGCAAATTTATAAAAGGAAACAATGGAGATGCTCTTCCTGTTAAAAACACTCAACACTGTTTGGTACTGTACACCTCATCCACTGATTTGTTACAGTCACGTGTTATCACACTAACTGTAACTTACGCAGAGAGGTAATTTACACCAATTAACTCAGGCAAAGAACACACGGATTCCTGGATACTGCTACTCATAGTTATATTTGCCAAGAAGATGTACTGATAGTCCATATGTGTTCAGGAGTTTCCTGTAATCCAGGAGGAATGGCATCATTGGGTTAAAAATATAAGGTTTATCATGTGTAGTAACGGATGTTGTTGTTTTGGTAGAGGAGGTGGTTGCACGTGCTGCCCACTCGTCCTCTTTCCTGTTGGCAAGTAAACAAACAGAGAAAGCTTCATTAGATTTAAGTTGCAGCCCGCTGCCACAGTGATGCAGTGCAGGGTAAATGCATTTCTTTATTATTTATTCTGAAGACTGTTTAATCAGTTTTAAACCAAACCTCTTCCCATAAATGTAAAAAAAAAAGGCAATAACAGAGAAATCACAGCATCAGGTGCATGGCAACTGTATCAACAACACAATAAAAAACAAAACAATAATGTGCATGAAAATATACATGTTGTAGGTTAAGATAGAGTAGATAGAGATGGAGGGGAAATTCACAAGCCTCCAGGCAGTGCATTAAGTTATGAAAATGAGCTTTAACAAACCAGCTGCAACATTAAAGTGATGTGCACATTGTTCCATCAATAAATGTAATTCAGCAATATAGTTTACATTGATCTGAAATGGATAGTTCTGCATAAGTGATTTTACTTTTCGTACATCAAGTATATTTTGATGCTACCACTTTTACTTCAGTTTTCAACTTAGTATTTCTACATTTGTGTATGGCTACTTTTACTTTCCCCTCCACTCTCACTCCCTCACTCCTCTGTCTCCCTCACACTCCTGTTATTACAGTGTAAATGAGGCCAGCTGCAACCGAACTCCATCTGTAAACAAAGAGTTGCCTGTCACTGTGAATCGATACAGCTGATGGCTGCTGCATGATTGTAGCAGCACATTGATTTGAAATGACAAAGGCAGGACGTCTGCACACACCCAGGCTCGTGTGGGATCACTGACTGTCACATGAGGACAATAATAAATGCCTGCATACGTCAGTTACAGGCTGTCGCTGATGATTTCCATCAAATATGAACAGAGAGTCAAAGTAGGAGTCTTCTACTTATTGAAAAAAGAATGATTTAGTCAGAAATGAAGCAAAAATAGATTTCTGAGAGCTGCTATCGTTACTGCAGTCCTTGTTAAAAAGTGACACAAGCTCAAGAAAGCCTAGACATTTAACAGAGACGGTCCCCATTAAATGTATTAAGGGCGACACCTTGTTGCAGTTACGCACCATCAAATTCACTCTCCCATTAAGACTGAATGTGAGAGGAGAAGAGTCTTCAACTTCCTAATCTTTTCCTACGTTGTCACCAGGAAACATGCGTCACCTCCCTGTGGGAGACTCTCTTCAGGCTGCTGAGGGAAGGAGATTAACGCTGTTTTCTAATTTGATCATAGTAATTTTATGAGTCTGTCAACGAAAGGCTTCTTGTAGCAGTGACGGAGGCCGGTCGCAAAGTGGCCTTTCATTTTGGCTGCCAGTCTGAGGGAGGGAATGAGTCACACCGAGCAGCAGCATTCGATCAGTTAGCTGGTCGGTCTTCAGTGGCAGAGTGTTGATAAATCCTCCATCCATCTCTCTCTCTCTGCCTTTGATACACAAACATAAACAAACACATGAAGTATGCATTTCCCTTTGCTATTGTTACATCATGCCTTTATCTCCCCTCATCTATCCGTCACTCAACAGCTTGGGTTCTCACCCATTCACTCTCCCATTGATGCAGATGCTCACTTAATGGCTTTTACATTCACTCACTGACTTTTCGACTCATTCACTCGTTCATTAATTCACTTCCATTCTCACTCACTCATGCAGCCACCAACTGACTTTTTCACACAGTGAACCACTAACTTGTTCACTTTCCGATGCATTCACCCTAACTTTTTCTCTCACTCACTCACTCACTTCACTAAAGCATCTCTCTTCCTCATCCTACCTCCCTCTAGCACACATTGCAAAATATTCTCGTTGTCCTCCATTGGCCTGAGAATGAACTGGGCATAAATCTACAACACACACCCATACACGCGCGCACACACACACACACACACACACACCTTCTCCTCTGAGCCTGGATCTGTCTAGTTAAGACATGTGAAACCCACATACAGACAAACACTTTATCCCGATTATGCAAAAACATTACACAAACTGTTTAAAATGCTGATCCTTCATGCAAAATTAGTTTATAAATATATGACTGCTAAAAGCACGATTTGTATGACACTCATCTACGTCAGTTGTGGTTACGTTAAGATGTGTTTCTGCTTTTTGTGCTAGGCAGCGGAATGGCAGACATCCCTGTTAACTGAGAGGCCACAGTCTCTGCAGGACAGTGAGGGAGTTATAATCAAGAGCCACATATAGACCGTAGCACAAATCTATACTGTAATCACATCTACACCAGCACTGTATGCTACTGTATATTACCAAGCACAGATGGATTCAATCTCATGTGGGTCTGTATGTGCCCTAGAATAAGACAATAAAGGTATCATTTTGCATGGTAGACGTTATACAGACCGCATGTATTTAGATGCTATATATTTTAAAACATGTAACTGTTTAAAATAAGGCTGACTTAAATCCTTTATGGCCACTATGACACACTCAGACTTAAAAACAAAGTCAGACTCACAGTACCTGGGCTATCTTAGTAGCATTTGCTAATATTCTTACACAAGAACAAAGCAACACTGATGTCCCATTGATGGACTCTAATCTGGAGCCAGTGAGGACAAAAAAAAGTGTTTGGAACATACCGATGCACAGTGGAGAGGTGAATTATGCTGCAAAAACAGCTGAGGCAAATGTGATGGATTGTCAGGTACATTTTTGTTTTTCTCAGAGAAACTGGGACACTGTTGGAATCAGTCATAACTTATGTGAATCCAAACTGGCATCATGTGTAAAAGAGCAAGCTGCAAATATTTCTGAGCTACATTTGAATCATAGAAGAGGGCGAGTTGTCTGATATTCAAAGCTAAGATTTTTCAGCGGAGTATTCCTTTAAAGTTTTAATCATTGAGAATGCAGTATTTGTCGATGCGGCTGTTACTGGTGGTAACAAGTGCGATTAAATACAAGTGTTATACAACAGTTAACTGTGAGGCTGATTTTAATGAAATTGGATCCAGTGTGGGAACACACACACACACACACTATAACAGCTTAGAATATAAACAGCTGGCACTATATTTCAAGAAAGACTTCTCATAGTTGGGTCAGTGCGAGCTTTGCAGAGTTGTCTTGTGCAAATCAGCCACGTCTATGTCGTTGGTCAACAACCAACACATATTTTAAACAGCGGTCTTCTGTGGCCATATAGGGGAAGATTACATTAAGCCTGTGGAAAATCACTGGAGCTTTTGTAACCCTATTGATTAAAATTCAGGAGGCTGATTCAGCTTCACAGCAGGAAGACCCATTCAAAAAACAGGAGCCAAAGGACTGAGCTGAAATCCATCCAAAGGAGCAGAATCCCAAAGGATAATGGCTGACATGTGGCAGCATTAGCTAGGAACATCTTTTGCAGACTCAATCATGCATAATTTTTTAGGGGTAAAGTAACGTAAATCTGTGTGAGACAGACTTGTTTTTCTCCGGAAGAATGAGAACAAATGAAACACAGAAGATGAGAGTAAATCACATACTGTCTCCTGTTGACTGTGGTTCAATGTGAATAGGGCTGTGATCCCTAAAGGAAGCAATAAACGCCATCTTGAAAAAACAGAACTGTTGTTCACAGTTTCAGAAAAATACTGGTTTGAGCTGCAGCACCAGTGACCTAATCTATCATCTCCACCAGCAATACTTAACCTTCAGTGTCTGTCCTTTTCATTGTCACTGTCTCTCCTATTGTTCCTGATTAGAGAAGAAAGTTAAGTGATGCTCAGGCAGAGCACACACAAGGTGATCAAGTCTAACAAACAGCAATTTGCAGCGAGTCTTACATAAATCCATGGGTTAAGAAAGCCAAGAAAAAAAAAACATAAGACATAAGAGGAGGAAAAATGCTTTTACATAACCCAACATGGGAGCTCATTCATAATGTTTTGATTACTGTAACAATGGCTTAATCACAAGGTGAAGACAAACATTACTGTACAAAAGACCTTGAAGAGATCCAGGATGATCCTCTTGCCATAACTGTTTGAGTTGCTGTTGCATAACCCAAAGTAAATCCCAGTGCAGCTAAGAACGCTCACATGTGGTTGGGTGTGAATGGTTGCATCTGATGCTTCATGATGTAGCGCTTCAAAACATTAATTGCAAAGATTTGAAACTTTTGAAAACCTCTCATCAAGTCAAACTTATGATTACCAAAAGAATGATTTTAATTTGTTTTTCTTCAGCACGAGCACCCCCTATAGTGTTCAGTGTATATATAGTTTCACTCTCAGCTGAATTTGCACAACAGCTGATTTGTATATATCAGTACAGTTTATATTTTATGTAACTTTTTTCACTTATGCTCTTGTTAATATTTTGTAAATACTATTATTTATCTATTTTATTTTACTTACAACGTTTTGTATGGCATTCTGGGTGAAGAGCAAAGTAAGAATTTCATTGTACAGGGAAACCTGTTTCCTTACTGTGCAAATGACAATAAACCCTTTGAATCTTGAATCAGTGTCCAGGGGACCTGATAAGGACTTAGAAAAAGACAAGTTTCTTTTGATAAAAACAACCTTACTCTCTTGTCCTGCGCTCGTATTCCCATGTGATCTCTTATTATAGAATCACACAATGTACCAAACTCTCAGGATTTACCCTGCTCCCTCTCTCCATCAGTTTCGGGGTCCTTGGCCTGAAAAACGACCCCTGCTCTAAACATTTCCTGGAGGTTTTCCACTCCTTGTAGACATTGCTCATTAATTTCAACTCTTCATGTGGACAAATATTCCTCATTCCCCACTTTTCTAGATTTACTCCTGGTTAAAAACTAATGACTCAAAAGCCCTTGTTAACTGCGTCACATCTGCACATACAATGTCATGCAATACAGTGCACACAGAGTCATCTGTCTATTAGTTGTATCAGTATGATATTACTTAAATTCACATTAGCAAGAAACTGGTCATTTCCTGTTAAAGACAAACAAAGGAACTGACTACTCCAAACAAATTTGTTTTTGTGTTGTGATAACTGTTAACTAGATAAAAACCTTGACTGTAATTTATACAGCGGTACTCAAGCATGGAAAATTAGGTACACTGTGTCAGCTATTGAATTCATTTAGCTTCCTCATTTTCATTATTTTCATTGCTGGGGCAAACATTTGCAATAACCAGGCATTGTGAACTCTTCATTTCCTTTTCAACTGTGATCTCATATTCCCATGGCGGCCTCCAGGCTTGGAAATTTTCCTACAGCTCAAAGACAACAAGAGAACAATCAGTAGTTTCAATAAACTGTATGTGGAGTGTGTTTATCGTACGTGAGGTAGGTGTTTAAGTATTTATGCATGTCTGTTGAAGCCATGCTTTGGATCAGAGCCATCAATTACTTTCTCTTACCGTAATGTATTGCACGAGCAGCTCAGCATCTGTCCTGCTGCGAAGTCTGAGGATGCAGAGAAACAACAAGTGAATCAATTTGTTTTCCATCTGCTGGAGGAAAAAAAATAAAATAATAAACACTATGTGTAAGCCCTTAGTGGGGCCCAGTTGGCTTCCTGGCTTGGATGTTGCTCTGTTGTTTTTCCAGGTAACACACACACAACCAACAGACAACCAATGCTGCTCCTTTGTTCCAAGGTCTGCTCTTATTTGGATCAATCCAGCGGTCTGCACAGGCCTCATGATGGCTTGTGTTTAATGTGCATCACGTGCATAAATTTGACATTAAGTATACTTTTACCTTTTGCCTATTTTTATTCTTTCGTTGAGTTTTCAGCCATTTTATGCCTGTAACCGAGGTGACTGAGCGCTCTCAAACACTTACCAGCATAAAACAGCATAAAAGCTAGTGCTCTGCTAGCTTTCTGCTCATGCTGCTCCCCCTGTGTAGACATGGCTCAAGGCTTTTTTACACTGCTCTGATTTTAAACAATGAGCTGGAGACTTTCAGTGTTCTCAACCTGCTCAAAGCACCATCTGCTTACAGTTGCAGCAACAGTTGTTATTTTAACCGGCAACATCCACGGTTGTCAGCTAGTGATGAGAAGCCTTTTTATTGACTTCTAAGAGAATTCAAAAAGCTATTACTGCATGAGTTATCATGATTTTCAAGTAGTAAAACTGCAGCTATCATTATAGTGAGCGGCATGTGTGCTGTGTGAGAATGGAAAGCTTTGACAGGCAACGCAACAGTAACAACAAGGCAGCGTAAGAGAGGGTCAGCTTGCTCTTCAACAGTGATATTTATCTTTATTCTTCTTCACTAGAGTGTATGGAGCATTTCACAATGTCTGGAGGTGGATACATCTTATATGGTGATAGTCCATAATATTCAAAAGGTTGGCATCAGTGCTATTATCCAGCTGAGGGTTCTATATAATGGAATGTGACAACACACGTTTGTCATGACTGTCACATTTTGAGAGGTGAGGGAGGGAGATCTGTGGCCGAACATGACCGAGCAATTCAGTTATTCCTGTGACATGATGAAAAAGGGCAGGAAATCCTTCGAGATGCAGAAAGTTACTGGGAGAAGGAGAATATTCTTAATGACTCTGAGTTTTCTCTTGTTTTCCAAGTGAGCTGTGATGTGGCGTGGGGAGTCTGAAGCAGCTCTTGCTCAATGTTTAGTGACAGGAAGGGGATACTGGGTGATGTCTCATGAATCATAGGGGAATAGAAGTGCCCTGGTGTGAATCCAAAGGAACCTGTGGGGGCCTGGGAAATATTTGGATGGGAGAGTAGCCCGTGGAAGAGCTTGACCAATCGAGAAAAAGGGCAAAGATGATTTGGGGAAGGTAAACAGAGGGTCAGTACTGATAATACACGAGGTTTTCCAGGCAATAGGGGAAAAAAATAGAAATACCACATCTATGCTGAGTTAGCCATGATGATGATTAAGTCTCAATTTTTGCCGCATCTTTCCTGCTGCACCCCCTGAGACTGCCCCACAAATGAACAGAATGACCTTTGCAACCATTACATAAGAAACCAAACTGTACTTATCTACATATTTACCAACTGTCTGAAGAGGTAGAATATTCTCAAATGTATGTATATAAGGATCGTTCACCTGGATAAAATATTCCTACAATAAAGTAAAAAACTAAGCTGATATATTAGAAAAGATTGAGGTGAACTGCAATAAAGTGGAGCTCAAAATAGAGTGTTTTATTTCTTCTCGCTGACGTTTTTACTGCCATCACTTCATAAATTTTACTCAAGCTTGTTTTGGTGGGAAGCATAACTCTTAATCAAGACCATTAACTGAGATCAAATGAGAACTTAAAAGAGAAACATAAAAAGGAGTCATACGTCATACCAGAACAGAAGTGATTCTTTGCTTTCTCTTAGATTATCAATACTGTGTGACTCACAAGGGGTGGATGTGTCTGGGAGCAAGTACTTTAAAGTAGAGGCTCTAGGTTTGTGCAAACTCTTTGTCTATTATTATGTTATTGTTGCTATAAGGCATGTAAAAAAAAATCTTAAACATTTAACACAAGAAAACTGTTTTACTTAGAATTTCAAATTCTCCATTTACAGCTTGAGGCATTTGTGGGTTGGTATGGCAGTTAGACCAGCTGTTGGGAAGTAAGTCCTTCAGTAAATCCTTCAGTACAAATTCCTAAAAAAAAAAAAAGTGTCTTGCCTTCTTAACAATTTCATACTACTTTAGATCAGAAACCAAGAAAATATAAGCCATTTGGATGAAAGTAGAAATCCACTGTGAGAACTAACAGCTACCTAACGGATTCTAAGCTCTGCAGATATTTAGGAACAGTAGCTGTCACAGTTTGAAAAGCCTACATTCAATATTAAGTGTTAAGTTCAGTATGGATATCAGGCCGACACAACACGAGCAATTCGTAGATTAACAGCACAAAAATTAATTTATTTAATAAGACTATCAAATTGGATAAAACAGCAAATGGAAATAATTGATCAGAAATAAAACCAAGAAGATAAAAGGGACTAAAAGCACTGGATAAAATATCAGAGAAATGAAAGTTATTACAAGACCCAGTCCAGGCAGTTAAAGCCAAATGTCACACCTTTGCTACCAGACTGTGTGCTCCAATGACTAACTCCAGCTGCAACACAGTCGGCTGCAATCTGTGATCCAAGCTCACCAACAGAGAGGGAAATATTTCACACAGCTAGAGAGGGAATAACAATGTTCTTTCACTTAAGTGTTTACATACCACTCAACACACAGCCACCCTCTCATCCTGTCCACCTCTCCTCCCGTTCTCAACCCTGGCCAGTCTGCGTTTTCCTTATGTCAGCGATAGGCTTTGCAGGCGATACCCGCTACACAAAGCTGCTAAAGTCTCGGCTAAAGAGGACAGTGATTAAATGATTAATATATTAGTCTGATGAATCTGATCCCAACCACAAGTTCAAATGAGTCTCATTCGCTCTGTGGGTGTATATTTTTTTGTGTATTTGTCTGTCTGGATACATATCTTGTGTGTGTGTGTGGGTGGTCGGGATGCAGTAATATTGTCTGTGAGAGCCTGTGCGCACGTGTATTTCTATCTCTCGGCCACAGTGAGACCATGATGGCTTTGTTTTTTAGCACGTGCTCTCTCGGTTTGACGTCTTCATTTTGACATTTGAAGATCCAGAATTGATAGATTTCTTTGTGTGCAACGCTTCTTTCTTTTCCTTACACTTCTGTAGTTAATCCTGCAAAAGCTCATTACGTTAGCCTGACTGTTTTCATTCATTGGCCAGTCCGATCATTCATTCACTCACTCGCCTATTGACTCTGAAAAGTGCAAGGGCTGGAACAACAGCTCTGTGTTTGGGCAAGAAATCTGCAGCAAAGTTTTGACAAATTTTGTAACCTATAACTCGTATCTATCAGCGATCAAGAAATTCCACAACAGCTTAATGTGGCTTTTTATCGCAGCGGGCCTCCATCGGGAAATTTGAGGAAAAAGACGATATTATCAAGTGCAAAATACAGTTCTATCACCCACTTTTTCCCAAGAGCTTTTGTGTTGTGATCGTGGTCACTTTTTTTTTGTATGATTGTCCTTCATCACTGAGGAGAGGAGAGTTGCTCTAAAGTACAGTGCAGGCTTGATAGTTAGCATTCACCTACTTGTTCTGCTTTGATCAGTGGCGTATTGTAGCTAATTTATTATTATTATTATTATTATTATTATTATTATTATTTATGACTTCTGTACTTCTGCTGCTGTTACACTACATTTTAGCTTGTTCAAACCACCATTAAATGCAATTGCTACACCTCTACTCTGAGCACACATGTAATACAGTGTCACCCTACTTCTGAATTTACCTCTGAGAGAGAACAGTATATTCAGAAAACCACTGGAAGACACTTGTTGGGAAAAGATAAACACAAGCAATCCTGCTTTTTTTGGTCTCTATCAGATGTGGCATCAAATTCAACTGAAGAACTTTCGGTTTGATCAGGGTTAAAGTATAAATTAATACCACATTACAGAGTAGAGGAGAAAAGCTGCTACACACATACACACACACAGAGAAACTGTAGCAGTGAGGAGACGACAAACAAGCAGAGAAATACTATGCCGCAACATTTTGGCTTGCAGGTGGACGTGATGTTCTCTGTCTCACCAACAGAGAATGAGACAACAGTACACAGTGGAACTAAGGCTCCGACTCAACTGGTACCTGCTTGTGTTTTCTTTATCACATGTTCATATTCCCCAGAGAGTCAATCTGGACTGACTCAGCCATGATATAGACTAAAGTATATGGGAACCCTTACAACCCTTATATCCTCAGCCATTCTGTATTAAGTTTAGAGTATTTCATCAACTATTGTCACATTTGCATTAACATTGGTAAAGCGAGTTTATTATTGCCTGCAAGCAAGTGATCAAACTTTGTGTCTATGAGTGAAAAAGACATCACGCTCTTGAAACAACTGGGAAAAGAATGTGGTTGAAGGAGAAAGATAATGGGCACAGAGAGAGATTTAGATTTTAAGAAGTAGCTGCCCCCCAATCATTTCCAACCACACTTCCGAAAGCTATTAGTGAGCTAGAGCATGCAATGGAAAGAGTGAGGTAAAAAGAGAAGGAGGTCAGTACAGATGCACACATTTAGTCATCACATGAATTGTAAATAGCTCATGCTCACATTTAGTCTTCATCTTTAATGAGGGCGGTCCATGCTGCTTTAGCAATATATACCCCCGTTGCCATGGAAACGGTGGCCATAGCAATGACTCCACTGGGGACAGTGATGCCTGGTTTTAAGGAATAAGTCATGTTGTTTGGTCAGAGACTGCTTCAGGAGTTAGGTTTGGTTTATTCAGAAAGAACTGTGACCTGTGAATCAGTGGCACAATGTAGAGTCTGAAATACAAACAGAAACAAACAGTGCAGCACAGTTTGTATCTGAGCACATCCTCAGTGTAATATTCTAAATAAAGAAAAAGATTTAGTGTCTTTACTTGACATGAAAACATAGCTGTGAAGATGTTTTGTATATGTCAAATTGGTTCACCTGACAAATATGTCAATATTCAATTTCCTTTGCTATCCACCATCTCCTGGAGCAAATATCTGTCTCTTTAGCTGCTAAATGCCTTCTTATCCCTGCTGCGGTTACAAGCAACCCTGATGGGAATGGTGGGGGTGAATCAAAACAGAAAAGTGACGGACCATAAAACCAAAACAATCAGCTGATAGATGCTAAAACACTCCATAGAGCTGAGTTGGGTAATAATAATTCTTTATGGTTCTAGATTAGAGCAGCTTTTATTTCTGGGAACAAAATGTTTTGTTTTGATAACATGATCCAACTACTTGCGTTTGAAAGTAGCATAAAAAAAAGTAGCATGAATGTTTGAATCCTAAAAATGAAAATGAAGCAGTACAGCTTCAGTCCATTTGGTTAAGAAAATCCATGTAGTCATTTTAACAGAACACTGGATGTCCAGTAGCTGAATGTAGGGATAGATGCATGACACATAACCACAATGACCTTTGCTGTCCCTCCCTCTCTCTGTCCTTCTTTCTTGTCTCTCTCTACGCTGTCAACTGTCACGTAAATGCAAAATGCAGAAAAAAAGAAGGTACATTTAATATTACACTGAGAATAATTATTATAACCTGTAAAACATGGGTGACTGAGGTCTAAAGAAGTTCACCTGTCAGATACAGCGAGCCATCGAGGTTCATATTCACTTTATTCAAAAGTGCAGCAGATGCAGACGAAGGATTTGTTACTTGCTTGAGTGTTCTGTACTCGCTGATCTTTGAAAACGAGACTTTGCCATGATGCAATGGCGAACCGCTGGAAACTCTACTACAATAAAACGGGCGCTTTATATTCACTGGAGTGATGAATACATGAATCACTACAGTGTTGTTCTCCAGGTTAACAGGTTTACTGTGTTCTCACACAGTAATCCCTTGCTGACTCAAATTACTGGGGAGCAGAGTGACATCCAAATTCTCAGTGTATGCATGTGTGTGTGTGTGTGTGTGAGAGAGAGAGAGAGTGCTCTGTACAATTTCAAAGTCTCATGTCAATCTTATTTTTTAAATGATACTCCCTTGAAATGTCCTCATGCCTTGAGCTTCTGTAATCACCGTCTCCACTCATCTGATTGCCAGATTGACAGACACAGACATTGCAGGCCACCTATACAGATGTTGCTATGACAGCTGTCTATATTTACACCTGTGGCTGGATCCGGGCAGGACATTTGGAGAGGACAGACGACTGTATCAGCGCCAGACATCTGAAGCCATACTATGTGTCTGAGGTGATTCACAGCATATACCAGACCTTTCTCTCACCTTAAATGATTCTCCACCTGTTCAGACCTGCACCCTAAGCTGGGAATTCAGCAGCAGACTGAATCCCTCTGACTGCTACTGACTCACAAAGCGATATGGAACACACAGTCCATCCTCTTGTTCAGCATACAGTGTTTACAGTACAGGGTATACAGACATTGCTTCCTAAAAAAAATGTCTGGCTAAAAAGGATTCTTGAGAGCAAAGTTCAGATATTTGTTTTTACTGTTGAATGTAGTTTATTGTGCTTTATACTTGGAATCTATAACACACGTATCCAGTTTACAGCGATAAAAAGGGGCAGAGTTACAACTCAAAATTCTTTGTACCTTTTGAAACAACTGGAATTCATTTAATAAAAGTACACAAAAGCAGGCTACAACAAGCACAACAATTCAAACCTTCCATGGACGACACATTTCTCTAACAGCTAAATCACACTGGGTTTTCGATACTTTTGAGCTCGTGTGGTTTATTTTAATGCGGGGACAACTTCCCATATGCTCCTCCAGGAATTCATCCAGAGTTTATTATTGAAGTAAAAGGCCCCAGGGGACCTTCATGTAACCCAGACTGATGAGACTCTGTCTGCGTGAAGAGCATGTCGGTAAACAGCCACTTATTCCAGTCTGTGACTCACAGCGCAACGCTGTCCCAAGGCAACGTCTAAATCTAAATCTAACTTTAGCAACGTTATGAGTGATGAACGCAACTAACTTGCCTGTGCATGACTGTAAGACTTCGATCCATCCTGGATCCCTTGAGCATTTCTACCGGTCTAACTTTAGCAGCTGAGTCGTGAGGCTGCTGGTGATTTTTTTTTTTTTTTTTTCCAACACTGACTTGACGTTTGGAAAGCAGGTAAAGATGGATCCACAGTTTTGCTTCCTGCTGTTGGGAAACATTTTAAATTCACCCTCAGACTGATCTGAACGTTCAGCTCATTCCAGGAAGTACGTAACCATGAAGTGCTGTGAAGCAAAACTATTTAAAGCAGTGTTTCTTATACATATTTATAATTTTTTTTTGGAAAGTATCTAAAAGCCAAGCTCAAAAATTGGTATTGTAACAGAGGAAGAAAAGCAGCAGATCTGGGTCACACAGGTAAAAGTTCTAAAAGAATGAAACAGGAACTGAAATGGAAAAAAATAAATGAGGCGTGAGGAAATATGACAACATATCATGTCAGTAACTCCTTAATGTAGCATAATTGCATCTCATATTGAAACAGGTCACAGCTTTATTCTTCCTGCAGCTCTGAAGGAATCGCCAAGGAAGACAAAGCTACAGAAAACTAAAATTACTGCCTTGTGGTTGTATTCCTCAGCAAACGAGTCAAGTTTCAATTTACAACTGTCTGTCCAGACTCATATAATATACATGTTGTGAAGTTATTAGGTGTATTTTCAGATTTTTGATATGGGGCTATATAAATAAAACTGATCAGACTTGACTTTGCTAAGCTTTGTTGTTCGTCTTCTGCTGTATATCCACTGTATTAGTCAGATTCCTTGTATGTGTTCATATGCTCAGGACAATAAATCTGACACAACACAAAGCCGTACATACGGACCGACAACACAATGCCTCCGGCCACTGTTGTTGCCACCCTGGACACATAAAAAACAACAGTGCATCTTTTCAGTATTATCTTTTCAGAGTTTAACCAAACAGAGCCCCCAGCAAAAATCACTCCTCCACCATGTCCCTTATCAGCCACAGACAACGATGTATCATGACTCCACCTTCAAATCCCTATCTACAAATGCATACAGCATATTCAGTCCTAATCAGACACAGTGCTAAAAATATTGTCCTTGAAATCAAACCCCACTGGCATGGCATGCTTTCTCCCCACAGGAATTACTGCAGAATTGAGGCCCCAGAGTGGCACAATCACTCTAAAACCTGCCCCCACAGTCAGACTGCTACCCTCCTTTTAAAGCAGCAGAGACTGAGCACAGTTAAAATAAAACCCAAATGGTCCGAGCATCGGCTGGACACAGCAGGGCTGCTGAAGCCCTCTGTCCATGGCAAACAGTTACAGAGGAGGAATGGAAGGAGCCGGCGGGTGCCTGTTTAAGTCGTCGATTTGGAATGTGATTACAGCGACATCATGCAGCGTTTCGACCTTAAGGCAGAAGATATTGTATTAGAAGTTATTCTACTGGCCCACATATTTTCCTGGAGATGAGGTAACCAGTGTCTATATAAAGCCACCACAAGTGTTGAAAATACCAAAAGTAAATGTCGCCAAATCTGGTGACCGTTTCATTGTTTTGGTCTTCCTCTGTCTGTTGAATTACCCTTTTACTGCCGTGTTCCCATCAGGTCTGGATCTCTGTGACGACTCTCTACACACTTTCACTTTCACACTGTCACAATGACAGCAAGGATCTCAGGTACATCACACAATAAAAAGTTGAAAAACGGCCCAGACCTCAAGAGGAGAGAAGGAACGTTTGGATCCAGTCACAATTTAAGCCAAATGGAGAAATTCAATCTACACTTGTGTGTGTGTGCAGGAGTTTAAGAGTTTTCCTCATTCCATCTACCACTCAACTGCAACTCTGCTTTCATGTCCTTCTGAGCTATGCATTGCATTGAAAGAGATCCCAAACTGGAGCTCTGATTCATTAATAAAAACCGCTTACCCAGTTTTCTAGACCCTCTTTTTCTTCTTATGTTGCAAAGTCCACTGCAAATGTGAGACTTTACTTTGGGATGTTTTACAAATACAAAAACTTCAAAACTTCACTGACCTTGGTTGCAGTTTGAGGTGTCCTGTTTACAGACATCTTTTTTTAAATAACAGTAAAATTCTTTTTGGACCTTAAGAGATTTTTTGTTGCAGTAGCTGAGTCAAATTTGTGAGCAACAACATCCATGAAATCCATATATCCATCTTTTGTGCTGTAATTTGTACAGTTTTACCATGAGTAAAAGGTCATGATAGTGCTGACATCTGTCCAAGCCAGAGGGTCCCAAATACAGGACACTCAAATACCTTTTTAGTTGTGTTGCACCATCCAATTTGCATAATTATAAAGCTGTTTTTCAGCCAATTTTCCTAATTTCACTGAATGCATCATTTGCAGGAGGAACAATTTTTCAGTCCATATCCATTATGTATAACTGTGAATGTGATATTGTTTGTAATTTTTTTTTTTAGTCATGTGCATGCTATGTAACAGCAAGGTACTCTCTCTTACATCATTTATTTGTGTTATGTTATCAGTGATTAAATGTCACATGGGTAGAGGCAGAGGCTGGGAGGAGGGAAATTTTGTTTGTCATAACATGTTTTTCTCTTACCTCTCACCTTGCATACAACTGGTGAGAGGTACTTAGGAATTAATTAGCAAATAACAACATATACCCATAATAAATAAATCTTTTAGATAATAAGACAATAAGATAACCACATGAAGTACCTCCTCCACAACATTTCACTTGGAGTATTTATTGTGTGCTATTCCCTGCCTCTTCCTCCTCATCATTTGTCATCTCATCTTATCGGGTAAATGTCAGCGACGGTGGAATCGTGGATGAAAACATACAGTACAGTAGACGCACGTGGCCCGTCCTGACTACTCGACAGAGAGAGTAAACAAACCGAGCAGAGCTCGTGTGTGTCGCAGCAGGAGGTTTTCCTCATTGTTTGTTGACGTTCTTCGGCTGAGTGGAGAGGAGGCTTATCTTAATGGGACCGCATAGCTGGAAGGCCGCTCGTCACCATAAGAGAAACCAGACGTGCGCACGCACACATGTACTCGCTCCAACACAAACACGGAAACTAATGTTGCTCCATTCACATTTGCCAATGAACACTAAATCCCTCGTATTACCGTCAGCCCCGGTCACACACCAGTAAAGATTAAGGAAGTGTTTCTTTCCAATATTGATGATCAGTCTATTTAAATTAGGTCGTAATGCTTCACTTGCAAGAACTGTAACACATTTTTATCCATGACTAACATTCAAAATAACCAGAGGGAAGGATCAGGGGCCCTGCAGTATGATTAGGGAAGGGCCAAAATATTCCTGTGAGCCCAGATGATCACACATTGTAAGAGTGACAGAGGGAACATTTGTTTCTCTATCCATTACTGGATCATAAAGCCAAGCTACTATTTTCCTATGGTCTCTTCTTTCTTTTGGACAGTTTGTGAATTGGACATTTTGTCTTTTACATCACACTTGAGTATCTGTTGTTACATGACCTCATCTGACATAACTTACAGAAGTTTGTAGCCTAAGGTAGAAGGAGATGAGTTATACAGCTTTCTTTACGGGCACATGTAGTTCAACTCTCTGAGTGATTCGAGTCAGCACTGTCTGAGAAGATGGACAGTGTCTGCCTTTGTGCACTCATCAGCTACCTCAGCCTCAAGGGCTTATCACTCAATGAGGTCCTTGGCCTGATTTGTCCTGATTTGTCCTGATTTGGCCCCTCAGACTACCATCTCTTCCCCAAGATGAGGAAAGAGCTCAGTGGTCGCCATTTTGACTGTGATGATGATTGCCGCTGTAGACCACTTTCTGGAGGTCCAAGACACCGACTTCTGCAAAGAAAGGATCCGTATGCTGCACGACGACTGGATTAAGTAAATGTAGGAATGGTCTAAATATCCAGACAGGGTCCAGTTAATCTCATCAAACCTAATGTAGTCAAGTCCAGGTCAGGCCAGTCCAATCAATCATTCAAGCCAATAATTCTATCCAATCAAATCCATATACTGGACTGGTTTAGTCCAGTCCAAACCTGTCCAGTTTGATCAGGTCAAGTCAAGTCACGGCCAGAGCAGGTGAGACCAGTCCAATCCAGAACACTGTAGTTCAGTTCAGGTTAATCCACTGATCACCCACCACAGCATTTAACAGTAGCTGACCTCATCACAGCAACAATAACAAAAAGACCACCCCCTCCTCACTTTGTAGATATTCACTGATCATTATCGACTTTAAAAATAAGCCAGAGCTGAATATATGGTGGTGTTACCGTTACTGCTCCAGGCTGTTGGACTAACTGTGAACAAGGATCATTTAAAATAGCACAGGTAGGCTGATCTGTGTGTGTACACAGTTAGTGGGAAGACTTCAGAATTTTCCAGAAACATAAGTGATGACACCTTCTCGACAAGGCATTACTACGCGCACACAAACACACACGCACACACACAGACACACACGCACACACACACCAATACACAGACCACATGGCTTTGTTTGGGGTTGCTGGTCACTTTAGCCCAGTAGAGTGGACTGCTTGGCAACTAGTGAGGGATGTGCAAACACACAATCAGACACACATACACACACACTGACCACTACAGAAGAGCCACTGGGGTTAAGGTGCCCTCAGGTAGGACTAATGACACGGAGAGCAACCAGTGCAACAGATGGCTCCCGCTAAGTCATATGAGGGCCTCGTTTAGCAAGTGGCATGACTATGACTGTGTACTATTTACTTATTCACACCATTGAGCACATTTACACACCTCCAGGCAGCATTACCACCCCCTGAACCCAGTCCCTGTATTCTGCTTCTCTCTCTTCCTGAGGATGAAAATGAAAACGGTAGACAAAATTGTTACCACAAAGAAGATCTGTATATGGATAAATCATTAGTGAGTGAGCTTAGCGACATTAACCATTACACGGTAAGCCAAGATCATCAGCAGAAAGACTGCTAAGACAGAGTCCTGAGTTCCAGCTTTACCTATGTGGCAAACTTTGGGCAAGCTTTTATTTCTGGCTTCATATTGGGCTCTTTAACACACACTGGTTGCACATGAGGCTGCATTATGACAGTGCTTTTACTAGATAGAAAACCTGACAGGATGCAACTGTGTGGTGCATTTCACTGTTTTCAATAATAATTCATCTGAAAGAGACAATGTTGCATAAAAGGAAACTGTCCAAACACAGAGTTAAATGCTCCCCTGGTTCTTATTAATGAAATCTTATTTTCATTTTTGTATTTCAATTCATTCTTCAGTGTAAAAAAAAACAGCAAGCGTGAGCAACAAGTGCTGCTTGTGACTATGTAGCATATCTATGATACAAGTGTGATCCCTGCTGAGCATATGAGGCATTACAGCTCACACCAGCTCAATCACAAACGTGCACTGTCAACCTAATCATGAGGCTACCAAGTGTGAAAACTAAAAACTATATTTATGTAAAGTGGTAATTAATTAACAAACTCATGCTGTTTTTGTGTAAATGACTAAATGTGCATCACCTTTATTTTGAGCAGAAATCATGGGGAACATTTTAAACTTTGTGTTCATTTTCCAAATTTATGAGAAAGAATTGCAGCAAAATAGAAACATCCATCATGTTGTTGACATCACTAAAGGTTTCTAAGAAGTTTAAAAACTGCTTGGCAAATCTGGGATTTGAAAGTGAAAGATTAATGATTCAAACTTGACAGAACTGAATAAAGTGACTTCAAGTTTAGTACAAATTTTGCTGCACTGCAGTGCCATAGAAAATCAGGGAGGCATGCCTGTCAGTTATATTTAATAAAAGGGGATTTCACCACAACACAGTATGTGACAAAACTCTTCTGGGTCATTTTATCAGGTCAATATGTGCCTCATATCACTCATCTTCTAATAATACGTGCCACTGAATCTAGTAAACAAGAGAGAGTGGGGAAATATTTCTGGGTGTCACTGTCATAGTGTTCCAGACTGGGATGTTTTAAGGAAATTGGAAAAACTATTAGTCAGAGTCTGAGTCACAGCCTGTCTGAACACACTGTGTTGATCATGTATGCATGGAAACTTGTTCTCTGCTCACAAAAAAAGCACACAATAACAGAGAGAGAGAACACCAGACTGAACAAAAGTGGACAGGAACACGGTGCAAATTCATTCTGTCTCCATCATCACCATCCACAGCAGCAGTGACAGCCAGGCTGGTTTAAACTAAAAGCCTGAAGAAATTAAAACTTATTCAGCTTACTGTGATAACAATAGTTCAGAAAACTGAGCTCAAGACACGACTGTTTGTAGATGAAAGGTGGACGTTTGATGAAGTTTGTCACGGCATCTCAAAGCAACTTCAAAGTAAAGAAGTTGACATTTCAAAATCAGATATTCTGATATCATCATGTGCAGTTTTGTACAAATTTAAAAGGATGTGGTGATGGTCCAATTACCTGGCTAAAAATTCTCACAATGATGGCCACTCCTCCCCGCCTTGCTGAAAAGGGAGAGGCCACAAATATGCAAATGTTTTTTTGGTTTCAAAAGTTCTACTGCTGGACACAAGATGTCTCCTACTTCACTGAAAACTCCATTATCGGTGTATATTCTGGAGGCTTCAAGTTTCCACATCACACTTGCATAAGCTGCATTTTGGACCACAAGCGGCTCCTGAAATCGCCGTGAAGTCACAAAATCATAGTGGTACATCCACGTGTTCAACTCAGATTTAAGGGAAACTCAGAGAAACTTTTGCCCTTCAGCACATGAATCTGAAAATAACTTTCTAGTGTTTTGGAAAACAACATGTCTGGCCAACACATCCATCTATATACTACCATATACATATATTACATCATCTGACTTCCTCCTTCACTCCTCTTTGCTCCCCATCATAATTACTACAGCTGCTAGCGGTTGTCAGACATTTTTTTAAGTGGACAGTCTCTCATGTCCCAAGTCTTTCATGTTAAAACTTTAAATGATAAAGCAGTCTTATGTTTTTAATATTGAAAGAATGAAAATCAGCTTATTTGCCTGCACTTCCTCTGATGGTAGGCGGCTGGTTCTATGAGAGGTCTGTAGGTGGCAGTATAACATCTTAAAATATAGACACATGTAAAAGGTTAATGGAGGAAGTGAGACAGATTGGAGATCATACATGAACCAGAATTGCTGCACTAAAAGCAGCTAGCCTCGCTTTGCTTGAAATAATGAATGATTTCAATGAAACACTGCACTTCCTGCAGTGGGTCACAATGTTTTCTCTGTGTCTTACCTGTATGACATTTGTTTGGTCTGTGTGGTGTGATGTTAACCTGCTCCTATCTTCTGGTCACTTTGTCTCCTCTCTTCCTCCCACTGATTCTTCCATCCCCCTTTCACTTTGTTTTACCCTGTTACAGAATGTCATGGCGTCAAACATCGTCAGACCAATCAAAGCAAAGCTCGGTACTGACTGGTAAAGAGAGGCATTCGGGTTAAAATGTCCCTGCGCTCGCTCTGTGTTCTGCTTTTCGAGAGCATGGTTTTTCCACTGTCCCCTCGCCCACACTGTTACACATCATTCCGCCGGGTTAATCCGGCCTGGCAATAGCTCTCCCTCCCACCTCCTTGAAGTTTCAAGTATCATAAACATTTTTACTGACTGCTTTACAGGATGAAATAAGGCTTAAATAGCTGAGATTGAACAGTATACCACAGGGCATGATTTCATCTGAAACACAGGTGTCTTTTGTTACCTGCAGGAGTTATGTTGTGCTTGATTGTGAGGAGGTAGGAGCTGAGGAGCACTACAAGTACTTGGGTATCCACTTGAAGAGCAGACTGGACTGGAGGACCAACACTGAGGCTGTGTACAAGAAAGAGGAAGTTCAGATCTTTCACTGCATGCAACAAGAGGGCAGAGTGAGAAGAAAAGGAGATCAGTGGCTGTGGGGAAAGATTCAAGACCAGATTTCTTGGTCTTGATGGGAGCAATGTCATCTAAGATGGAGGAACATTCAAAGCAGTAATAACTCAGCAATATAACAGGACGTTAAACCATTAAGTGCTTTATAGGCAACAGTAAATTTAAAAATTATTAAAATCAATTCTGCAACTGATCACCAACCAGTAACAAGAAGCTACAACACTGGTGATGTGATCTTGTCTTCTGGTATCTGTTAAAAGCCAAGCAGCTGTGCTTCATGCAAGCTGAGGGGACATTCAAAATGTTTATTTCAGACAGCCGGTCTCTTCACTGCTCTTTACCAGGATATACATTTGCATGTCACCTGCATAATATAGTACTGAATGAAAGAAGACTATGAGCATATAACAAATATGAGCAAATAACTTTCAGATCAAAATGTCTCTGTATAAAGAAAATGCATTCATACCACTTACACCAAGCAACAGGGGTGATTTTTGTCTCGGTGCTGATGGCGTGGGAAGTGCTGCTGACCAGTCTGGGTTAAGGCTTTTCAAGGCCAGAAAGATCTAGGGCAAAAATGAAAGAAGGTGAGGGCAGTAAGTACAGTATAGTACAATGGTAAGTCAGTTCAATTTATAATGTTGCTCAAGAGACTGATTGTTTCCATCTTTCAAGTTCCTAAAAAGAGATGATTCTGTACCAGATTATTCACTGAATGCTATTTCACAAGTTCATATTGTAATAACAAGAGATGGCCACATGATGGTGCTACAGATCAATATACATGTGTCATCACTGCTGAGCCACAGGTAAGAACAGCTCATTTGTTGTTGATCGATTCTTTAATGTGAATACTTGAGATTGATACATTACAAATAATTTCAGTTAACATACAATAAACAGATTATAAGTTAACAATAAATGAATGACATGTGATTTATTTTCAAGTGAACGTAAGAATTTTGAATCTGTATTTACAGTATTTTCAAATAAAATTAGTATTTTTAAAAGTAGCAGAACCATTTTCAATAAAACATCGGACAAAATATAAATTAGTGTTACCACTGTGTAGAATCAGTGAAAAAAATGAGCAAACAATGCCTATGATGAGTTACTGATTCAAAGCAGCTGTTGAAAGGCCTCCTTTACTCATCAATCCTCCATCTTTTCTGCCTCTTTACTGTGGACAGCTCCTCTTTGAAACCAACACACAACAGCAGCATCACTCAACCCATCCAATTACCTTTGCCACGACCCTCCTCTTGGGGACTGGGACCGTAGCGCAACATTAGTTCAGCAAAGATCCACTAACAATGGCTACATCTCTATGGAATGACAGGAACGACAAAACCTCAGGAGGGAAAAACAAGTGACGAATAGGTTCAACCAAACCTTATTGTAGGTTGAACAAACTCTCAGCACTTTTTCTAATGGTAAACGCTTCACATAGCAGCTTTAAAACTCAAACTGAACAATCTGTGTACAAAACGTCAAGAACTCATCGTATTTTCACAGACACATCAGCGTGATGAGAGTCATGATCACAGGTACAAGTATTAAAAACAGTTATCATACTTTATCCTGTACATAAACAGCACACAGTGCCATTTGACAGCTTACATGAGGTGCAGAAGTGTATCCGTACAAATGTGTTCATAAGATCTATTTCTATTACTTTAAGAAGACTGAAGAAGATTGATTTAACATTCAATATAATTCTGGCCATATACTTCAGTTTCAACAAGACAGGTATCTAAAAACTACAAAGACTTCAGACACAAAATCAAAATTACATTCAAAGTATGTACAGCACACTTATGGAAACCTGCACAGAAAGGATTAAACAGGCTGTGAAGTAGACTTACAAACATAGCTGTGTGTGAGTGTGTGTGTGTGTGTGTGTGTGTGTGTGTGTGTGTGTGACAGAGAAAGAGAGAAAAACATGCATGTATTTGTGCAAGCATGTACATAGGAATTATATTACATTCACAGTTGCAGAGGAAAGGTGGGTTGGGAGAGAGAGCATATTGGCTGCATCACCACTAACAGAAATATTACAAACACTGAGAATTTCATGATTATTTCCAGACACACCATCTCAGATTTATTACATACTCTAACAGAATGCACCTGTTCTCTCCCTCGCGCGCTCTCTCTCTCTCTCACACACACACTCACACACACACACACATAGATGGGATGTAGTCTATGAGCGGCAGCAGCCAGCTGTCCTCATTTCTTTGTCGACGTACTCCTGCAGCTGAAACTTGGGCTGGTCAGGCTCCTTCATGGTCCTGTGCTTCAGTTCTCTGAGACAGAGACAGACACGGCAACGTGAGGCAACATTCAAACTGCACCGTGGTTTCATTGGGGTTTTATCACAATTACCTTTTTTTTGCCATGGTGATGAGGTTCGTTACAGGCTTACAGTTAGCCAGATTCAATAATATACTATTTAAGTGAAATTTTATTATTTTGTAAGCTTAGTCCATTAATTTCAAAACAGGTTTATGTTACTGTGGACTGTTTACCATATTTTAGCTTAATGAATGTGCTTTTCCAGGCTGCTACAGTTTCCCATTAATTTTAATACACTCTGAGATTTGAAGAACTCGAAACTTAATTAAGACAGATTATTCATGATTTCCCTATAAACAAAATTATCAGCCCTACAACATCTTTATAAAAAAAAAAAGTCAGATGTACACCCTCACATCCTCTTGCCTGAATTCAGTGGCTCTATGTTTTTCTTGATTTACTTTGTATGGAAATATTAATAAGCAGAATGCATGGGACTGTGAACCACAGGTAAGGTGAAATCTCTCCCACAAAATAATTGCAGTGTCAGAGACTTTTATCCTCCCCTGCCTTACACTACCTCATGTATCTATTTATATCTGTTTACAACATAAATTCCTCTTTTCTTTGTAATCTCTGACATATACTTTATGTTATTGTGAAGTAAGGTGGTCATGAAATGTCATCATAAGAATGGGGTTAAGTCTAAAGCCAGGAGCCTAATGTATAAATAAGCCTAGCATCAGCACTGAAGCTCACTAATTAACTTGTGGTGTTACATGCCGAGCGAGCTGTTTCCCATTGTTTCCAGTCTTTATGCTAAACACTTTCTGGAAGTAGCTTCACATTTACTTTAAAGATATCTCTAGAAACTGGTTCTATCTTCACCATAAAAAATAAATAAAAAATCTCCAAGCAGCATATTCCAAGTGAAGAACAAAAGCAACATTCACACAGGACATTAAAGCAGATAAAGAGATACATGATGCCTGGACCTGTCAGTGGTTCAATAACACAGCAGTCACTTAAGTACAGATTAGTGCCATTATCACAGTTTCCATGTGAATCGTGTTTTTGTGGCTTTTACTCTCTGTACTTGTGCGTGTGCCTGTGTGTGTTTGTGCTATTGCAGTGAAATGAACTAAAACAATGAGTGAGATGAAGTGGAAGAGACAAGAGAGATGAAGAGTGACAGATGAGAAGCGATGGAGAGAGATGAAAAAACAAAGAGACAGGAGAAAGCAAGAGATGTAAAAACTGAGGAGGTGTTAACATGAGGTAGAGGACAACAACGAGAAAAGATCTGGTTTTAGATTCTGTATCTGCAGGTTGTTATGAGCCAGACTGTCACGCTATTCTTGGCAAAACCCAACCACGGCAGCCTGTTACCATAACAAGGCTACGAACGTAAAGCAGCTCCCACACAAACTGTCTGACACTTCACATTTGAGTGAAACGCACACTTAAAATAGCATTCTCATTATTCCTTTTTATTAAAGACAAACCAGATTAGTTGGTGTTTTGCTGTCAAGAGAACAAATCTGTAATTTGTGTCCCTGTGTGTGTATGTGCTTGACTTTGGCATTTTCTATTATCACACTATGGCCGCAGGGAACAAATGCAAATGCACATCATGTCAAAAACTAACTCTTAATAACCCTGCTCTTCCCTATAATTACGAGACTGCTCTTGTTTTTTAATTCATTAGAAATGAAGGACAGGCCCTTTTATATTCAGAAACCGAATAGAAAAGGACTCAAAGCAGCATCACACAAGCAGTAAAAAAAATTTAAAATGTGTCTTATGATTAGAGAAACATTGCAGCAGGAGTTCAGCTGATCAGATAGGTGCAACACAATCAGTGATCACCACAGAGTAGATTACTGCACAGTCCATAAACAGCTTAAAAAAGGTTCAATACACTGTTCTTTCTTTTTATATAGTTATGTGACAACACAAGTGTAAATGTGCAACATTTTAAAATATAGTGCAGCAGGAGCACAAGTAGAGAAGTCAGTAAAACAAGTTACACGGCAATACGTTTCTAAAATTTGGTAACTTTAGCCTCTTGCTCCAGGCTAATGGCTGTAGCAGCAAAACCCCCTCAGCCTGCTGAATGGAGCCCAGGTGTGTTTTATTGCTCATTAATCCAACTCTGCATTTGTAAAATGAGGATTATGTTATTATCTCATAAGTTCCATACTCTCACTTTCAGATGACGCTGCTTTCACCCACAGGATTATTTTCATGGAACACCTGATCTCCCAGGTCTAATCACTTAATAGGCAGAGCGCCGCACAAACTCTCAGCTCAACATCTCTGTGTGTTCCTTCAAAGTAAAGTTACATTTCATTCAGAGGACACAGGGATCCTTGCTGTGCTCCTCATACTGTGCTGTTGTGTGCACGACTCACTTGGCCACAGCAGTGAAGGCCAGCTCCACATTCAGTCCAGATTTAGCACTTGTCTCCATGAAGGGGACACCAAACTCCTGCACAGAGAAACAGAGAAGCATCTGTTATTAGGTGTGTGTGTCTGTGTGTGTGTGGACTTGGCACTCTTGCAGGTCTTTCCTTATGAGGAGAAAACACCTAGATGCTGACACAAAGAGGAGGTTGGAGTGATTTAGGATTTGGGATTTAGGTTTAGAGGTACGGTTTTAAGTACCGGCGGGGGGAGGGGGCTGCTGATCAATACCAATAATAATTCTGGGTTCTGAGATTTCTGGCCTTCAGATCTAATTTTCTCTCTACTTTGTTGTAATTTACAAGAAACACAGAGAGCACAGTATGTAGTCGATGGAAGACGATGTCTGGTGTAATGATGTAATTCTGCGTGTGTGTGTGTGCGTGTGTGTGCATGTCAATATCCACGCTGTGTGTTACCTTGACAGCTGCAGTTCTTCTGCCATGCTACCCCCTACCACTTGTGTTCATATTTGCTCGAACATGCCTCTCAGAGCTTATCTGAGCGAAACGGCCTGGAAAATTAAGTTAGCAAACCCCCCAATCATTTATTCCAAACAATAACAACATTATGTGCCTCCATGAATATATAATGTCTCACACTAATAAAGACACAGCAGCTGCTGAGGATAGTTGGTGGGTGGGGGGTGGTTCATGTGGCTGTGTGGGTAGATTAAGTACAACATGTCTTTTATCCGTGTTACATGCATCTAATTGCACGGGTGTGTGTATCATGGAGCTCACCTTTGCCAGTTTCTCTCCCTCCTCCCGCTTCACCCCCCTGTCATGTGTGGAGTCAGCCTACAACACATTGGACACACAATATAAACCCATGACTTGTCAGTGTCTGCATAGTGGTCAGTGCTAACAAGGGAATTTAAAGCATTTTGTTGTCCATGTTTGACATAGCCACATACATTGTTATCCAATACTCCTCTTTCACAGCATAAATTTCCACACCTGCCATTTATTTTTCACCTTTCACCAGCTGCTTTAACAGTGTTTGCAATTTCTGATTTCTATTTTTATAACCACGGCTGCTGAAAAAGTGGACATACAGTAAAAGGTCACAGAAATAACATATTTTTCAAGGTGTTTTGTTGCATAAATGGAGACACTAAAGCTGTAATAACTGTTTCTGTTGTCCACTTGGAGGGAGAAGAGCTCTGTAAAGAAGCAGAAACTATAAATCTGATTTAACCATACAAAGCTGATGTGGCAAATGTGCTAACAAACAGCTTAGACATGGAGTAACATTAGCATGCACTTCCTTTAGCTTGTTGTACAATGGCTTTAACTACCTCTTCAGCTTAATGCTGACATTTAAGAATCCTGTGTGTGATACTATGTTTTTCTTGATTTACTGCTTTCAGGCACATCCATGCATCCGTATCCCACCATAGCGCCCTATCCTTCCCTCCCTCTATGAGTCCATCTGTCCATCCATCTCCCAGTGTTGGCAACAAGGTCTCACCTTGTTGCCCAGCAGCATGACAACCACGTCCTGCTGAGCGTACTCATGGATCTCCGTCAACCACGCCTGGAGACGGAAAGAGAGCACACAGAGCGGTGAAGAATCCAAAATGGGAAAGGAAAAGAAAAAAAGGAAGGACAAGGAGAGAGTAAGGGGGAGACAGGCATGATAGAGGGGAGGGATTGGAGATAAAGACTGCTGACAGAGGAGACGGATTGATCCACAGAGAAGCAGAGAGGGAGAAAGACAAAGATTCATTTATTGGTCATTGGCTACAGTTCATCTGGCCCTCCCCTCCTCCTCAAGAGCTTCCCTTCTACACCCGTCTTCACTCCTCCTGCCACTCTGTTCATCCATCTTCTTCCAATTACATGCCAGTTGTCTCTTGGCTCTCTGTTACCTGTCTTGGTTAAAAAGCACTTAGTGTCGCTGGAGGACTCTTTAATCCACACACACATGCAAACTTTTAAACTGTGCAGTGATCAGTGAGAAGCTAAGACAAGATGATAAATGCAGCTTTAAAAAAAAACTGTCACAGTCCTTCCAGATCGGATTAGTATTGGACAAGTCTGTCTTTGCTGTCAGCTTGTATTTCATAATCTTCCAATAACAAATAAATGTACTTGGCAATATTCCACTGATGCACTGATTAAAGGTAATACAGCTCTGATGAGCTCTGTGTGCATACAGGAAACCAGTGGACATGGCATTTCTGAGAGGTTGTGATGGACAAACATTGTGCAGACATTTCATTACTGTTTGGCAAAGAAATCAGTGGTAACAATATATATTTAACATGTCTACACATTTAACATGTTGCACTTTGTAATTCTGAGCCGACATGAATTCTGACAATAACAGAGCTCAAAATGGCAGAATGAATAACTGACTGATTGAAGATCAGTGCTGATAGTGGTTTGAATTGATGCAGTTAATGTCTGAGGATGTGAATCATATGCTGTTTATTTAAACTTTCCTAAAACGCAGTTATTGCTTGCAATGTCACGGTGATAGTGAGAAGCATTTCAGTAACAGGCAAGTCCCCACAATATACATACAGCTGGCTGAGCAGCGTGCGTGTGTGTTGTGATGATGACTGTGCGTTAATAGTAAAATAGGATTATTAATGCAGGCAACAATAATTTACATTGCAGCCGGGGAGCTGCTCTACTTTCATGTTTCTAATTAGCCTATATGATTATGGAAATAATTTCAGTTATGGTAATTACCGTCCCTTAACATTCTCTGAGCAGATACTATGCGTGTGTGGCTTTGTGTGCATGATTCAATCAAAATGCAATCTGACCTTCAACCATTATACATTCGAAATCCTGAAAAGTTGTAATTTTTGGCCGTGAAATTAATTTTAAGATAGTAAAGATACTAAAGAATGAGCCACAGAGGATGGTAGGACTGGTATTAACTTTCCCGTCTGCTTAATTTTCTGTTCACATGATATCGTGAAGGACGGTTAGAGATTCTGAGATTCGGCTATTAAGCCTGGATAAGAATGAGAAGAAGATGGAGTTGGGTGTAATTAAATAGAAAACTTATGCAACAGTGAAGTCAGCGTTTTAAGAGCAGTTCAAGGTTGTGTCAAAACACCTCTACTGTTCGAGAGAGAACAGGAATAATCTTCCTTGCTGTCATGACATGAGAGGAGAATTTTGGTTTCATCAAAACTAAAAGGAAAAAAAGAACAAAAAAAAAGATGTCCTTCACCAAAACCTCTACAAATGAAAAAACACACTCATTTGTATTACATCATCCTGTTTTTACCTCGAGAAGCAAAGACACATGAAGCTTTCAATACACAAGGACACATCTGACACACTCATTTAGAATGAATAAATCCATAGTATATGGCATATGGCAGATTATAAAGGCAGGTAAACTGGGCTGGTTACGTAAATGACAACCATGTAAAGAGATGCTATCTCTGGGGATTCATCCAAAGCAGGGAACTGCTTTGGAGACAGTGTTTTTTCATTTGGATGGGGGGCCAGACTTCAGTCAGGTTAAGTGGAACAAATGTTCCACCAAGATATCCCAACTTGAGCGGTTCTACTTCTCTGCTCCGCCAAACGGTTTAAAAACCATTAAATTTTACATTGACATTTTATACTTCCAGGAATCCTGCAAGCCCTTCCACTGTGTGACTTTGTGTTATTCTCAGATCTCCGAATCCTTCCTCGAAAAATCTGATGGGTTCCTTTAATCATTTCGCCGGCAAACCTGAAGGGATCAGCCTTCAAATCTCTCCATTTTCCACAGAGCTGTACAGCGCGTCTTCGCTGAGCCTTTCTGTGCTTACCCATTGTGAGAAATCTCTCTGTCAACTTCAGAAAAAAATAAAGAGACATTATAAAATTCTCCTCCTGCTCTGTAGGACATTATTCCCACCTGACTTCCAAAGGTTTCTCTTCATACTGTTGGACCTTATATTCTTTCCTTTCCTCTCCAGCTTCAAACTCAGTCCTGTTACGAATGTGAAACTTCTGTTCAACATTGTAGAAAAAATAAACTTCACCTTTTTTTTTTAAATAAAGAACAAACTGAACTGAAAGTCCCCAGCATGAGCTTTAACAGTGATGTGGTATAGAAAAGAAATACAGCACCCAAACATAACATAAGTAGAGACGGCCAGCTGAGCAGAGGGCTGCTGTTAACATTTCAAGCATCAATAAGCACATATTGACCACTTCTGACTGGCGGGGAGCAGAAGCAAATATATTTTATTGCTATCGAATGAAACAGTGAGAGAAAGGTCGGGTCTCTCTTTCTCACACATACACACAGTGTACAGTAGACACACATTTCCTCCTGCATCCCCCACATCTCTCTCTCTCTCTCTCTCTCTGTGTATCATCAGACAAAAACCACTCAGATCAGTGGTAATCCCCCCCTCCAACCCCCCCACCTCGTCTCCAGGTTTACAGTATTCTGCATTGCCTCTCGGGGGGTTTACATCACTTCATTACACCGAGATTAATGTAGTGAGCCCTCACCTAGCAGAACCCGACTCTCCACAACATGCGAACCTGCCAATTACTCACACAGCCTTGAAAGATCTCCACGAGCCTGTGGGTGGATTAGGAGGAAGTGAGGGAAGGAACGCAGCTTCTGAGCTGATCAGACTTCAAAGGACTCGCTGTCAACGCCGAGCGTTAGAGTTCATACCGTGTGTAGGAGCATGGGAGGATAACACGTGTATGTGGGGGTCTACATGTGATAGCTTATGACTTGCTGTGAGAGATTTACAGAGCTGGTCTAAGTTTTCAGCTTTGCACTTTGACTTTCAGCCGCTGTACAAAGATATCACAGAAACGCCCGTGGCTGTGGGGTTTTACAGAGGCTACTGCAGAATCACGCGAGGGACGTTTTATTTTTAGCTCACAGAAAACAACAACTTCAAAATGTGACAAAGGTGCAAGATATGCATTGGCAAAACGTCAGACAAATTATAGACATTGTTTACAGCAGTTACCAGAAGTTGCATTTTGCTTCCTGAACATTGTGCGTCTCTTTGAAATAGATAAGCAAAAAACTGTTGCCATATTTATCCCTGTGCTCAAGAAATAATGTCACCTGGAAAATTCAAAACTTTCTAGGATTTTTTTTTTTTTTTCATTTTTGTGGTGAAGTCTGTTTTTAGTATATGTGGCTATTAAAAATGCACAGCAATAAAGGTGTAAACCACCAACCACTTGTCGCTACTTGTAGAATAATTTTATTTTTTTCATCTTTCATGTTGTGGTACACAAAGGAAATCCTACACGGGCTTTAAGGTGCTAAATCATTAACATTTATAAATCTTTGAGAACGGTATGGACCAAAGAGGTGAACCCACTGACTGACTGTCACTGCCATCTTTAAAGCAATGCCGATAGTGTGGCTAAGAATGTTCTTGCCTGCAGCTGCAGCTGAGTTTGTGAAGCAGAAAGCGGTTAATTACAATGAGCTTGAAAACAAAAGACAACGGCCAGGAACTCAAAGCCCTCACAAATAACTTTTTAAATACTCAACAACTAAGTTTCTTCCAAGAAACAGTGTTCTGGTTACTCAGACCTCACTGTGGACAGCTTTCACTTGTGAATAAAGAAGGAAACAATGTTTTTTCATGATTTAGGTGAACTGAACTGAACTTTACTGAACTGGCTGTAGGTTAAATTACTACTGCTCATGTCAGGTAATGATAAACAATAGAACATGGACATTTATTTACACCGAGGAAACTGGATTATCACTAAAAATAGTTAAATAGTTGCGAAGCTGAGCGGAAGGTGATCGTCACGGACAAATACATCATTTCCCACACTGTTGTTCTTCATGCTACTATGAAAACAGCTGTTAATCAAACTTGACTGGTTGGTATGAGAGTGTGTGTGTGTGTGTGGTTTTGTGTTTGTGTGTGAGAAGTAGGGGACTCTGAGGGTTTCTGGGCGTTAATTTGAGGAAGCTGTGGTCAGATTAGGTTGGGCTGCTGGGTGGGGAAACAGAGAGAGAGAGTGCTATTAAGAAACAGATGAGAGAAACAGATTAGTCCAGACTGGTCGAGAACTGAGATCAACATATCACAGCAGGTAAACACTGTTTTATACTTTACATTCACCTCTTGGGAACAAAGGTATGCACATAGTAAACATGCTGATGTTAATTTTCAAGTTTTTGGTTATAATTATTTGAAATTTCCATGTTTTTAAATAAAAAAAATTTACGATATGAATTATTTTAGAAAATTTTTGTTTATTATTTAGTTACTATGTGCAATATTGTAATTTACTCAAACTAACTACTTTATTTATATAATTGAAATAATACTGTGTAAGTTTTAAGAGGACAAATAACCCAGTCTTCCTCTAATAAGATTAATTCGGAAGTAATTCAATTCAAAATACTGACAGCCACATTGACAGCCTTAATCTGGTATGCTTGGATTATGCAAGCAAATGTTAGCAAAAGCTTTGGCTGTTATATTGCTGTATAAAGGATATTACTGAGTCAGTGACTGACACACGTGTTACAATGCTTTAGCATTGTAGCTCAAAGTTAAACAGAAGTTTAGCATTTATTTGTTTAACTATTTAAATGTCAAAATCACCTTTATAAATTACAACAGGAGGTTTTCGGTTCAGATTAATAAAGGCCTTTTAAATACTCCCATGACTGATGGCTGTTGACATAGTATTTAGCTTTGTTGTGAAAAGGCATTGGTTGTGAAATGTCAAACTTTATTTGAGAAGTTGCGATGGGTGTTTCTTGTTCCTGTTTTCAATATTTATACATCCTGACCTCCAACCACCTCCACCCCTCCTTTCTCTCTCCATGTCTCTCTTTACAGGGTTTATCTACAGTCACCAGATCTGAAAATACTCAGTTCCACCTCAAGCAAGATGAATAAAGGTTCTGCTGCTATTAAGTGTGTTCCGATGAGTAAAAAGGTGTCTAATGTTAATAACGTGAGCTACAACAGAAACTGCAAGGGCAGTCAAAGGCCAGGAAGAGTGTTAACACACAGCCAGGAGCTCAGAGAGCTTTCTTTGTTAACAATCTCCACCTCGAGTGTGACCCCCAGATCTCACCAGCGGCGGTGGTCAGCTGACCTTAGTAAATCTGAGACCTCACCTGTCGTTGTTGTGAAGAAGAACAAGAAGGAACCACAGCCTCCTCAACGAGGAGTATCCCTCCGCACTTCTCACACAGTATCCTATTCTTCTTTCAAACGCTACTCCTGCCCCCCGCTAGGGATGTTTACCTCACAGAGTCAGTCTTCATCTTCCTCCTCCTCCACCACCTCATCCTGCTCCTCTCCGCCTCCTGTGAAGACATCCGTCATCACCGGTCATGACCCTCTAGGCTGGAAGTTGCATCCTAAATCGAGCTCCACCTCTGCTCGCACTAAAAGGCTGTCTCTGCAGATTCCCCTCCCCGTTATCTTTCCTGACCCCAAATCCAGTCCTAGCGCAACCTCTCCATCAGACAACACTCCTAATGAAGACCCTGCCCCTAAGACCAAACCTCCTCTCAGACCCAAACCATTCCGCAGGCACCACTCAGAGTCCTCAGCCTTCCTCAGATCTCTGGCGAACCCTCTGCCTGTGGTGACACTTGAGGAGCTCTGCGCCATCCGTCTCCGCCCGGTGTCCCATTCAGATGAGTCTGATGATGTCTTCATTGAAGGGCATGAAGAGAAGGTGAAGGTGACCTCTCAGCCACGCAAAATACCACCTCCAGTTCCAGAAAAGACCTTCATGGCCAGACAAATAGCGCAACTGATTGCTCGTTCATCTAAACATACACATCAGACTGTGGACCACAGCAGCCTGCACGTTAAAAAAATGGGTGAGTATAAGAAAATGATGCACAACACTGTCATTAAAGTTTGCTGAACATCAAACTGCAGATGCCTGAGTGGCTTTCACCCTGATTAGCTTTTGATTGATTTCCTATGTGATGCGCTGAGAGGAGAGGAGGAGTTGTACAGCGTGCATCAATAGTAACAACATTTACTGTGCTCCAGCAGGGCTGCGTCTGGATACCAGCTGCGACAGGGAGAGACCCTCTCCACGCTTCCCTGGCAGAGAAATCTGAGAGAAGACAACCGAATCTTAAGTCTTCATCCTTCAACCTGGATCCCTGCTGTAAATGTATAGCTAATGCCCCTCTTTGTTCTTCCTGTTGGTCACAAACAAGCAGAAGAAGCCTGCAGATGATGCAGTCCCTGCTGACTGCTGGTAGAGATTAGAAATCACTAAATTTCCCTTTAAATTACTGCTGTATATTCACCTGTACAATATACTTTGCCTTGTGTTTTGTTAAAAGTATATTACTTGTGATAGAAGATATGATATTGTCTGTACTAAAAATAAAATTGAAATGTATAATAACTGTGTACACTGATATTACCTGTTAAGTTGATCAATGGATTAATTTATAAACAGGATATAAACTGATGACAATAAATCACTGATCTTTTTCTCAGCTGATTTTTTGAAGTTGTGGATCCTTGTCAAACATAAATCTGTATCAAATAAAATCAACACTGGTTAAAGCTTGATTTATTTCTAATACGTTTTGTGCTGAATTCACACTCACTCTGTTTTTACGAGTGGTTCCCACGGTCTGATGTCTCTGAAGCTCTGCCTCCAGATGAATTTCTGCTGCTAAGCTCCATATCAGCTTTGGCAGGGCCCTTACTATTTACACTACAATACCTGAGTACATTTGGTGTGTTTGCCCCTCAGATGCACACACTCACAAAGTGCAACAGCAAACTCTAACTTATTGTAGTTGTAATGCAACTGGAATAATGTGTGAACATCACACAGGTGCAAAGTGCTGACAATCTTTTCTTATCTGAGGACATTCAACAAAACAGAAAAATGAGCTGAAGACAGCAAAAAGTATAAAGATAGTCTAATCACACAGGGACAGCTGCTTATTGGGTAATCACTGGGAAAATATCTAACCAAAAAAAAAAAAAAAAAGCACAACCGTGTTATCAGTGTGTATTTACAGACTACAATCAGCTTCTTCAGATATTCTACAGCGACACCAGGGACATTTTTGTAATTACGGTGGGCAAGAGGATCCAAAAGAAAATGCTGAGATGACAGAACATCAGTCTAAGTCCACACTTTGTAAAGTAGCAGCCAAAGGCCAGGATGTGTTTACCTTCTGTTACTGCTTCTCATGTTTGTATTCACATCACTGTCTGGTGACACATTTGGCAAAGCAGGCTCAGACAGAATTGCGTATTGAGGTAAAACGAACTACCCTTATACTAATGTAAGTGAGAGGTAAAAGGAAGCAGAGAGAGAAGTTTGGGTGGAGTAAGATGAATGAATCTGGGTTTGGTCCAGTGAGATGAGCTGCTGAGTGGAGAGAGATCTGCAGTGTAGGCTGGAAGCAACGCTGTAGGCAGGTGAGCGGTGCGACTGCAGCTCATCATACTTAAACACATGCAGAGACCATACACACACGTACACTTTCTCACCATGCGCACATTAATCTGAAGCTACTGCATCTCATGTTTCCCTCTGGGTTCACTTTTTTTTCATTTGCTGAACTACAAACAACGGAGGAAAAGTTGTGCTTGCATGAATCACAGTTGATTTTCTTTCTTAAACTTTAACCTAATCCTAAATTTAAACTTAAAACTTAAAATTCTTCCCCTTAGGAAATGAGGGCCAGCTAGAAGGATTAATCCCACAAAGATATCCACACTCTTAAGAACCTTGCATTGGCGAACAGGAGGATAACATTGTAAGTGGAAATTGATATTTCAGTGACTGATCAGACAGTGTCAGGGAGTGCAAGATTACACTCTGCCAAAGATCATGGAAAAAAAATCCTGATGGATATTGGTAGAACATTCTTTGGTCAGATGAAACCAAAATAAATGTGTTTAGATCAGATGGGGTCCAGCATGTTTGGCGTGGACCTGGCCAGGACCACCACAGAGACTGCACGGTGCCAACTATGAAACATGGTGCTGGTGTGGGGCTGCCTTCTAGTTGGCACTATGTTTGTATACACAAATACTGAAGGAAAAGATGACTCCCAGTCTTAAGAAGCTGAGCAGGAGAGGAATTTTCCAACATGACTATGATCTGCAACACCTTGGAGAAAAAAAAATACCCACACAGGAGTTTGAACAGAAGAAAAAGGTGAAATTTGTGACCTGGCCTAGTATGTTCCCTGACTTGGATCCGACAGAACACCTCTGGAGTATTTTAAATCTGAAGGTAGAGCAACACAACCCCTCCAGCAAAGAACAGCTAAAAAGAATCATCTTTGAAGGATGACAGAACATCTCTCCACAGATTTATGTAAGACGGGTATCATGTACGCCCAGGAGGATCAAACCTGTCATCAAAAATAAAGGCGGACATACAAAATATTTAGAAAATAAGAGAATGGTGAAGGGTGTACTCATGTTTGTTGCAACTGGTTCTTAAACATGAACATTTCATTCTAGTTAATTTAGTCAAACATTTCTGTCTTCTTCTTGGATGAAGCGTAGCATCAGTGTTCTGAAATGATATTATCTGTAAGACCCAGTGATTCTATTGTAGGTAAACTTTCTCAGCACTTATACTGACCTCAGTAAGTAGATCAGGTATTGATGTCCCTGAGACACAGTTTCTTAGTTTTTATCGTTACCACTTATAGTTTGGAAGGGATGTTACAGCCTATTTATACTTCATTGAATGATCCCAATCTGCTCCTCAGGTTAATATGTCAGAACTGGTCAAAGACAGAGGGAAAGATAAGTGGGTTTGGTGCATCTCTGCAACAAGCCACTGAGCTGCCTTTTTAAAGCACCTCAGTGGTTTTATTTGGTGCCTGAGTTCAAAAGACATTGTTCTCACGCAGCCAAATGAAGTGAGCTGACGGATCAAACACTTGCAGGGTTTGAAAAAGACACTCCAACTCACACAGATGTGCTTGGTGTGAATGAAGTTTTTCACTCAAACTGAGTGACTAATAACTGAAACATGAAGAGCAGAAAGGAACAAAAGTCTCAGGAGTCTAAATGAGATGGCAGGATACACTCTGCCTCTGAGGAGGAACAAGAAAAGAAAGATGAAAAGCCAGAGAGGGAGAGACCTTTTCATCCCTCAAAGTGAGCAGAGCAGCCAAGGCACAACAGACAGACACTTTTTAGCCTGCTTAGCTTGCTGCACAGAGTGTCTGTGTGTGTGTGTGTGGTGACGGTGTGTGTGGTTTGGGACACCATCAGGTTGCATGAGCAGTGTGTGTATCTGTAAGTCATAGTGTGGGTTTGAAGTCCTATAACAGCAATCACTTTGTATCTTACTATCACTTTTAAATTAAGCACTGAACACAACTAATTAAATCGCAATAAACAAAGTCTGGGGTTGTACCACGTGTGTGTGGTGTGAGAGTTTCTGTATGTGCTTCAGTGTGTGTCTATGTGAATGCTACTGTGTGTGTGGGAGTCAACATTTAGGGCAACAGCATACGCAAGAGCATTAATGTGAGTAGATGCATTCGTGTGTGTGTGTCCTTCACATACTGCAACCAGCCAACTAAAGATGGAGCCAAAAAGTTTGTTAAATCCCCCTGAAAGGCTGAGTAATCAATTAGCATCCAACCACCACCTATCTTTCACATCTTAATCTCCTGCTCCTTCCTTCTTACATATTCACGACATACATTGGCCTTTTCAAGCTGTTTTCTGTTCTCCTGAATCTGATAAGCTGTGGCAACGTGAGGAATGTTTTTCTTTTTTTTTTTCAGAAATGAAAAAAAAAAGCTTGAAAGGCTAACTCGGTTTTACAGAGACGCGGCCTTGACAGGAGGAAGAAAACATGACAAATAAACAGAGGAAGAAGCAGAAAGTATAGAGAAAATGTGAGGGCTGTGAGGGAAGATGGAGCAAATCAACAAATTTGATGTGCAGAAGAGAGAGAGACAGGAAAGTAGAGGGGAAGGAGAGAGAAGGACAAACATTATTTGATTCAGAGCTATAAACAGGCAGAGAGCTGTGGAGTGCTGTTGCTTCGTTAATTTTCTGCTTGGCAAAGGAAAGGACCTTGCAGAGCAAAACATTGTCACCCTCGCCTGCCAATCAACTGTGTGGGTTTTTTAAATTATTATTATTTTATTTTTATTTTTTTATCCACCAAAAAACTTTTTGGCATCTCTGTAGCTCAATTATGCAGACTGACACTGAAGCCTCTTCTCTCATATGGACAATGTCTAGAGAATCAGGTCCAGAGTTGCCCTGTCTCACATGTAGCACCAAACCGGACATTGCACACATTCTTACCTACTGGAAATACTCAGTTTGGTTTAGGTGGAGGGTGGTGCCTGGGAAGAGCACAAGTCTACAGGTACATTTAAAGTGTTTTTGGTTCTTACTCTTGCTCTCCATGAGGGCGGTCAACTGATCAGCATAACCACACAGTAGAAAATACCACAGAGTGGTTCTTTTTTCATTGCTGTGTTTACACAAATGTTACCACTGGAATATTTTTGCCTATTTGAAACAAGTGATCAGTGGTCATGTATCCAGCTAACGGTGCAGAGGTTAGGTCAGGGTGACAGCTTACACTGTGTTCACACACACACACACACACACACACACACACACACACACACACACACACACACACACACACACACACACACAAAGTAGGAGGCAGTCGCTGGCCTCTCAGGAGGCTGTGGCTGTGTGTGTGTGTGTTGCACTGAGTGGGTGATTTATATTCTCTGCTCCAACTGGACAGTTGTGTTCTGATGCACTCACTCACAGCACTTTGGTTAAGTTTAGGAAAATATTATGGTTTGGTTTAAAACAGAAAAAGTATTGCCTCTTAACATAATCCAACCAGAGCCTATCTTTCCTACCAAATGTCTTTGCTGGTGCAGTTTAGTTGTACATAAATAACATTTCTTGGAGACAGGGTTGAGCTGTAGACAGTTCATTCCCACTTGCACAGTTTGTTTCCCCAAATACAGAAGAGTCTTTTTTTCTGTTTTTTGTTTTTTTTATTTTCACCTTGAGGTTCACAATGTTGCTCAAGCAGGCGAAACTGATCTGCACCGTGATCCTGTATCTGAGCTGGAAGCTACGCCCGCTCCATTTGCGCTGTGGGGTCGTGCTTCTGTTTCTGTGGGAATCAAAACGAGCACAATCTACCTCTCCCACATTGCATAAGAGCACATCTGCATAAAATCGAGCCACTGGGTGACTATTAAATCTCTATACCTCAGCGGGCAGCCCTGAGCTGCACTGTCAGGTCCCATTCACAGCGACTAGCAGCCTATTGCTCTCCCAGCTTTTGTGTGAAAGGCCCATTATACTTATAACAGCTTCAGGCTGTTTCCATAATTTTCATCCAGACGTTTCTCGTTGGTTTCAGTCTAATAACAAGGTGACAGTGCACTGCAACAACATACTTAAAATCATACTGACAGACACTTTACACTATATCATACTACTGTTTCCATGTGTAAGAGATCTGCCTTATCTTTGACTGATGTTTAACTTTATTTCAGGAGGATACTGAGCGTTCTTCATTTGCCTAGCGTAGACTGACAAAGCCTCAAATTAGCTTTAGCTGAACTTTATAATGTCATATTATGCGACGACTGTGGATTTTGTTCCTTATCCTCTACAGCATAGTCATGCCAAGAAGGGCCCACTTCATGGGAGTACTGCAACAGAAAGCATAAACTCACACTGATCGTATTTGCACGAACGCACTGTAATTCTTCTCCCTACAGTCAGCTCCATTTCTCTCCCCTCCCTGAACATTAAGCTGGCCGTGTGCCAGCTGACACTGGGTGTACATCACATTGATTTTTATTTTACTGTTGTAGGAATCTTCTAAACAACAAAGCCTCCCTGCTGCGAGAGGCCTTTCAGTGATTTAATGATTTAATGATTTTCCTCTGTGGCCTCTGTGCCCATGCGTGCTGGTCAATACCAATAAAATCTGTCTGCATGTGCGTGTTTGTGTATATTAATGTGCACGTGTGTGTGTGTGTGTGTGTGTGTGTGTCTGGTATGTGAGTGAGTGGAAATGTGCAACTGAGCAGTGTCTTTAGCCGGCAGGGTATATGGTGCCACAGGAGCAGCTGTAAAGCCCTGATACGAAGCTGCATAAAATTCGGTTTAAAGGCATCAGGCTCCTGAAAAATTATGACTATATTTATGTGCATGCAGTAATACATCTAGTATGAACAGTGCAGCCTCGGCAATAGTCTGAGCAGCCATTATTTAGCTACTTTCCTATTCATCAGTATTTTTTTTTTCTGATTATTCAGATGAAGTTGTGGAAATTCAAGTGTCATTCAACTGCAATATGTGTGGCATTATCATTATGGGTACACTGGACACAGTGGAATCCATCTCTCTCTAGTGCCCTTGATAATGTGAATTTTTTTTTTTTTTTTTTGTAATTTCCATTTGAAACCGACCATTATGGTGTGTCACAAAGAGAGACAATCAAGGTCCAATCTAAAATGCCGAGAATGATCGTGAAAAAGGATGGTAGAAACTAATCGTGAACAGGCTGACATGATATCCACTAAAGTACCAACTTATCATCAGCATGTCCTTGACCAGTGAGGAACCTGAATGAAATTACAGATTGTACAATCACGTAGCACCACAATAGAAATGATGAGGTTTGTGAGATACGTTTGTGTTCCTGACTGTGTATCAATGCTTATAGATCCCTGTGTGTTTACACTGCGTGTGAAAGCAGAGTAGCCTTGACATGTTTACGGTGTGCTGCTCTATAGACACAGCATTCAGAAGGAAATTCCATTCGTGTTTGTTATAACAGGACCACATCATGCTGTCACATGAAAAGGGGCAGAGCTGAAGACCTTGTCACATTCAGAGCTTCATGTGTCACAGATGGCGGGCTCACTGTCAGCTGTGCTGAGCGTCATGACACTTCATTCCCTTTACTGTTAGCAGTGGTGCAAATCGAACAGGATGTAATTGGAGCAAATTGAGGCGGGGGGTGAGGATGAGAACGGGAATGAAAGGTGGTGAGATGAGTTGCAGTGTGTCGCTCACTCACAGATACACCTTTCTTAAAATCCCGTTGACAGACACAATCATTGCTGACACATTTAGAAAATTTCTGTATTTCCTCCGATGTCAATAAAAGAAAAGCGACAAGTAGCAGCTGGAAAATGATACCAAAGCAGAAAAGTGATTTCTGTTCCCTACTAAGCTGCATCAGTGACAGATTTTAATCTTATTTCGCTGTTGAAGCTAATGAATAATCACTGTGAAAACAAGACACACACACACCACCCCCTTCTCAGAGCACATCCACACAAAGCATTTTAAAACTGTGAACACATCTTTTTCTCTCCGTTCCAGCCCTCTCTCCATTGGAAAACTGGATTCAAAAAATAGCTAACACTTATTTACACAGTAAATTGGAATAAAATAAATACTAAAATAACCATAATTCTGTCAAAACACATTGCAATTTTAAAATAATGATTTTATCGCTGCAGCGCAGCAGCTTGGTTTCCTTCTTTATAATGTTTAACAATGACCAGTGATAGAGTGAAAACACAGTAATAAGACTGGAGCTCTTATTATTATTGCAGTTCAACAATGATTAAGTGATGAATTTACAACAGTGCATTTAAAAAAGGAGGACTGTGTGTTTAACCTTGTGTTGCTGTGGCTTTTATGTTAATCTGACAGCATTCAGTTTGCAAGTTTTATAGAAATATTCAGTCCAAGTGAAATTGCCCTTGTGACTACGTAAATATGGAGAGCACTTATTCAGACATGAAGCTGACGTTAAATTGCTGTGCTATTTACATGAGGTGTGTGTCTGAAAGTGGCTTAAGAGGCCAAAACGTAAAACTAATAGTGGTTTAAATTGTTTCCTTTTCAATTTTCCAGCTCATTTATCAGAATTAGCACAAATATACTGGTGGTAAAAAACATAATGTGTAAATGTAAAGCAGTGTACAAAACCTTACACCAAAGAAAAAGAAAGAGAGCAGGACATAAACGTGAAGGTGAATAGAAGTCGAAGAGAGGAACAGGTAGAAATCAGCAGGGGTTGTGGTCATGATTACAGATGGTATGGGGAAAGAAAAGAGGAATGAAAACAAAGAACATGAGAGAGTGAGAGATGGAAAGCACTGGCCGCTGTGTTTCCATCTCATCCAAATGCTCCCCAGCCTTCACCCTGACACTGCTGCTAATGGATTCACACTGCGAGAGACATCAGCATGTGCTGATACCATGTACTGCATCAGCACTGAATGCACATGTATGTAGTCAGAGCTGTGTGTGCCACATGTATGTATTCATAGGCTGAAGCTCAAACTATTACTCTGCAAGCCTTTTGCTTTTTTAAATCAGTGTTTTCTGTGTATTTATGTGTTTCTATGCTTCAGTTACAGGATATGAATAAATGGATTTTGATCCATTCTGCCGAGGCTCACCGCTGTAACATGTATAATATGTGTTACTTTGTGAAGGTCTATTCGGTGCACGCACGCTGAAGTGACAAAAATGACAAACGTGTGTCCTGCTGACCTGCTCCGAGCTGGTGGGTGGGGGGACAGCACGACATGCAGTGAATCTTGACAATGCAATTTCAATGCTCCGCTGGATTGTCAGCGACACTTCTGGCTTTTCCTGCCACTACAGCACACAGTGTGTCCACTGAATTACAGCAAACAGGTGAGAGTGATGAAAACTGCACCTCAGGAAAAAGTCACTTCGCTGGTATATGAGTGTGTGTGTGTGTGTGTGTGTGTGTGTGTGTGTGTGTGTATCTTGCAAGATTTAATTCTGCACTGAGCTGAACAGGTGTGCTCTCTCACCTCTCCCCAGGGATTGCAGCCCATACAGTATATTCACCACACACACACACACACACACACTCACACAGACTGCCCACTTGCCTCCCACTGTCTTTGCATCTGCTCTGGAGCCTTAGAGTTGTTTTTGTGCTGATGCTGTCATGTGTGTAGCGGCCTAACACCAGGCTGAAAAGGTTTTATCTTCTGAGCCCAAATTCCAACATCTGAAATCTGAAGTGAGAATTCAGACAATACACAGAGTGCCTCTGCTTCATAACTTCAAATTAAGCAAAAAAGAAATCTGTGCAATCATATGTGAAACCTTTGTACTTGTACACACCATCTCTCACAGTCAGTACAGTCCCCAGTTTCTATTTTGACAAAAGCTTTTTGATTTCACATCATCCTCTCACTTCCTGTTCTTTGCACTTTCTTTTTACTGCTCCAAGATTATCTGCCAGTCTGACTGGAGATTCTCCCATGGACCTCAAGAACTCTAACATGCAAGGGAAGAGCCATGACCTGTCCGTGCCATTTGTGGCTGTGGGGCTGTGCTTTTCATAAAGCAGAAAAAGAAACTCATAACACTGGATAAGAAGGTAGTATACACTGACCAAGAACCAGTTTCTATGCATTTAAATATGTGGTCACAGTATATTTTTGTCTCTCTCTCCCCATACCAGATCTTAATCTTAGTGAACTCTTGACTCACCTGACCAGTAGAGGTACCATGGTGACTTCTAACCTGAAAATCAAACACTCCGTGGCTTCACCCAGTGTTTTCTAATTGTTCTTGTGTTTAAGTTGATTTATTTATTGTGACTATTACTCAGTCTGTTAAAACTGCTGTATAAGTGTAAAGAAATAACCCCTGATGACAGCAGTTTTTGTAACTTTCTCTGACCAGCAATCCAAAAATCACGCCCACTCCATGCAGCGATTAGCGAGAAAGTAATCAGGATCTGAACTTCTAAAGCTCTCTTCACTCAACTTCATCACCTTTTGTGCCTACTCAGCTTTTGGATGCCCCCAGACTAACTGACAGCCATATAAACGAAAACATTCCAACCTTAAAAAGTGTTAAAAGCTCACTTGAGCCCCGAGTGACAAAGTTTAGCTTTAAGCAGTACAGCTGGTGACCGACTGAATCATGATTCTCCCGTGGGGCTTATCCTAGCTGTGTATGCCTTCTGCTGAGACCGTTCAGTACTACAAACACAAACACATCTGACTCCAGGCGCTGCTGATACCTGCCTGTCGTACATACTCGCTTCCCTCAGCTCTTCACGTACGCGCCGAACTGCGATCCGTACGCTGAAGAATGCAGAAGAGGCCGAACGGGAGCTTCAGAGTTCGCCAGTTAGTCTCCATTTGACACCAGCATATCCTGCATATCCTGTGTCCTGCACTGAAAGATGTGCAATAACAAATACTGGAAAACTCAAAATAGATTTTGAAGTCCAGACCCAGCTTATACCAATATGAAACAGCACTTGAACCTCTCAGCACTAGCAGCCACTTAAAAAAGCTAAACACTTCAGATGAGGCTGGATCACTATTTATAGTTTGTTTCAAGCACACCCTGGCTTCAACCACTCACTGAAAAACAGAAAGTAATCCAGACACTGTCTAACACTATCATAATCACTGTTGTCGACAATACAGATTTAAAACTTGAGTGTTTTGCTGTTAATTGCTTTTTATTCTTCAAGTAATCAAGCATTTATGTTAGACATTTGGGACATTAAGTACCATGACACCATAGTTTACTGTCACCATTTTTGGCCAAACCCACCTTACGGGTTGTATCCAGACATGTGAGAGTGTGACTGACTCAGTTGCTTGGCTTTAGCTAGAAAACCCAATGGAACAACATGGTACTTTCCTAAAACAGAATATGTGGCTGAGACCTTACATTTATTCTGTCCAAGCAATAACTTTCATGTTGTATTGAGTCTAAACGGGAGCAGAGCAGATCACTGGAAACTGGTGTGAACTTTACTCACTAACAATTTATCCCTTTCCATCATCTTTCCTTCCCCGCCGTCTGTGAACTGTTTCCCGTCCCCATTAGATCCGAGGCTTCAGATGCCAGACAGAGCGATTTAATAGAAACTATTAAAAGCGTAATGATGCTAACCAGCTGTTCGAAGACACAGCTAAGCTCTGAGCACACAGGCACACCAAACCCACCCACGCACACACACACACAAAGGCTCCAGATGTAAATGCATCAGGTCTGCCAGATGGCTATGAAGCCTTTCCTCTCTCCTTCATGTGTGAGACACACACTTTTATAATGGCTGTATTCTGCTCTTAACTCTGCTCTGCGTTAATCAAAGGAGAGTAATGCACCTACAAGGGATGAAGGGAGTGGAACCAAATGGGGCAGGAGATGGCTGGAAAATCACAGCGGGAGGCGAGTTCAGAGGAGAGACGGGCTGCGACTACAAAGAGGAGGGTACATTTGGGGAAAAAGAGAGTTCTAATCTGCAGCCCCGTGCTTTTCAGTTTCATCACCTCCTTTCATTTGTTGCCACTGTGGTCAGCCTCATTCACTGCGGTGAGTCTGAGCCAATATGGGCAACTCTGCAGACTCCTTCAAGAACTTTTGCACTCAGATGCACACTTACAGAGAACAGGAGCACTACCAGAGCACTATCAGGTATAAGCCATATTATATTTCTGCTTTGTTAACAATTTGTCTAGATGTCCAAAAGATTATGTTGACCTACAGACTATTAGGCAGCTGCAACATCTACAAAAACCTCAAACAGGCAATGATATTCACAAACTGCTTCATGTAAATGTTAAAAGGTGAATGTGTGAGTGGTTATTCCACCAAGTAGCACTGAATTTGTTTCCTCAGAATAATCAATGGTAATTTCAAGCATCCCTGAGTCACAATCTCAGCTGTTTATTGATGGTATATGGAGTGAAATTAGGATGTAATCTAACAGCCTCTGAATCATTTTAATATACAAAACAGCCATAATATCCCATTTTATGTTTCTAAATCTGAACTGCGTCACAGCAGCAGCAGGATGCGCAGGGCAGGTCCAGACATGTCCTCCAGGCCCTCCAGGGTGTTCTGGGTCTACCCTCAGTCCCCCCTCCAGATGACTGAGGGTAGGAAATGTGCTCAGTCATTCGGATGACTGAGCTCACTCACTGTAGGAAGGACTCCTTTCAGTCATTTGTACCCACAATCTCATACTTGCGGTCACAACCCAAAGCTCGTGATCATAAGTGAGGGTTGGACCATAGATTGACTGGTAAACTGAGAGCTCTGCCATCAGGCTCAACTCTCTGTTCACCTCAGTGGTCATTACTGCTGAAACTACACCAGTGGGCCAACCTCATTACTCCATTTAATCCCCACTTGTGAACAGGTCACCAAGAGACTTGAACTCCTTCACTTGGGGCAGCAACTCTTCGCCTACCAAGAGGTGTTCATTTTCCCAGAAACCATGTTCTGGGATTGACATAAGACAAGCAGCACTGAGTTTTATCAAACAAGTGAAGGAAGAAGGAGAAACTGTTCTTACCCGGATGTTGTCGAAGGATGCTTTGTTAGTAACATCATACAGAAGAAGAAGAGCTGAGGAGAGAGAGGGAAAAAAATAATCAGACACATTTGAAATTTGACTGTATTTGTTAAATATTCTAACAAACCACGTCAGAATTCTGATTCAGAGAAACTAAAGAAACAAAAACAACCAACAATAAAATATTCAGTGGGAATGAGCTAGAGATTTTCAGTTTATAGCTTTTATCATCCAACATGTATTCCTGTACAGGCCCTGTAACTTTGCTCTGATTTACTAATGAGGTGGAACTAGTTTCTTTGCTGTCACAGCGTCGTTACGAAATCAATACCACACGTGACCAGCAAATCGGCAGAAAACTGTGGGAACGACATTCGGCTTCACAAAGTGTGAGAAGAACATGAGGAAAGAAGAGCAAATTGCAAAATGTGTGCAACATGAAGTAACGAATCATGGTATGAAGCAAAGTGTTGTGAAGCAGTGGCACAGACCAGGAGATCTGGCATGACTGGTTAACTCATTAAGATGTCCAAAGCCTGAGAGGGCTGTGCAGCCCTGTGGAGGTGTGCCATGCTCTGAGTACTTTCTTACAAACTTAGCAGCACTAATGCATCCACTTCTGAAAAACAAAACCAAAAAAATGAGAGGTAGCACAAGAACGACCTGTGTTTATAGGCTCTGTAGAGATTTGTTATGTATTTAAGTTCCACTGTTTGAGGGGCATCAAGAGCTTTTGAATCACAGGAGAAATGCCGGAAGAGAAATTTCTAAAATGGTTTCCACTGTTAGTTGAACAAAGTGCTGAGCTCTCCCATTCACCTCAGCATTATTATCACACCTGACAACATAATCACACATGTGAATTCTAATTACCTCCAACTGCACCATGCTGCCGTACAGGAGAGTATCACCTCAGGTACTTTCTTTTTAGCACAAACTGGAGGGTGTGCATTATAAAGCTTTGTCAGACAGAAAAACTCATTACACCTACGAGGGCAATTGCAACTCATTTTCTCAGCTGGATCAACGTTCACTTGGAAGAATTAGCCTCCATAATTACCCCCACAGCACCTCTCCTCCCACCACTGCATCTGATCCCCATAGACATCTTTTACTTACATCTCAGTCCATCCTCATTCCTACACTGTTCCACCCCTCAGCCGTGGCCACGTTTTCACCAGTCTATTTTAGATTAAGTCCTCTATTTGTTTATTCCAGCCAGACAAGTCCGTGAAGGGTGTTTAATGAGTTGTAATCGCTGTGAGCGCAGTCTGGCTCTGTCAAACTCAGAAAACGCAGACAGGGAGAGAGAGAAGGAGAAAGTGGAAAGAAAAGGAGACAAAGGGAGAAAGAGGCAACCTGCCCCACGAGCTAATTTCCTGTCAAGTGGCTCCAGTGTTTATCAGCCACCAGAAGACCAGAGTAAACCACAAGGAGTTGCTTTCCTTCACCCTCCCCTAATCCAATTACATTCTGCCTAGAGCACCAGGCATATGAAGCCAGAGAACTTTCTCACAGCAGTGGAGAAGCACAGAGTTTTTTTTTAATCACAGTTGCATTGTGGCAGCAAAATAATAGGAACAAGACAGAAATAAACAACTGTGAAAGAAGGAGGAAGAGAGAGCTGGTATCGGTGAAACAAGGACATTAGATACAGACAAGAAAAGACAAAAAGGTGACACAAGTACATAAGATTAAATGAGAGACACACTGGGGTAAATAGACACACTAATGGGGAAGACCTATAAACTTCGCAGGTTTATTTTGTAAGAGAAATAGAGCAATACAATAGAAAGATACAACTTACACCTACTGTGCAAACTGCCAGCACGCCAATACGTACAATACTGACTATCTGACCTTGTGAGCCATTGCCACCATCGCTATCAAAGTTCCTGCAGGAAAACCTGAGCAGGAAGAGACGGAGTCTGGTGGAGTGAAGTGATCCATAAAGAGCACAGCAATCCATCATCTCTCAAATGATAATCTGCGTCAATAATCGCTGACTGACCTCGGCTGCTCTCCTTCCTCTAAGAAGAAGTCTCATAAGCAAGCAATGCATGCAGACGTATGCATACAAATGCAAACAGGCATAGGCCTGCAACACACTGAGGGGTTTCATGAATGCTGTTTTTGCAGTTTTGCACAACAATGATCAGAGAATCATATTGTCCACAAGTACTTGACTGCAGCCCACAGCAATAACCAGTGGCTGCAGGAGTTATGGAATCCCACAGTCTTATGGGAAAATTTTTATATGGATTCAACAAAGAAGGTATGTGTGTTAATCAGTAAAATACTGAGGTGCTACAAGCAGATTTTTGGTTTTATGCTAAGCCATACAAATCACCCACTGGCTCTGGCTTGATATTTAGCAAACAGTGGTATTGATCCTCTCTCATTTAACTCCCGGTGCAGAACTTCTACTTGTTACGGCACATGATTACATGGTAGTGTTTCTACTGAAGTAAAGAATCTAAAAGCTTCCTCTGCCACTGCTTATAAATGAGAATTTCAGATTTATGAAAGACATCAAGTTTAAAATGTGGTTTCAGGAGTGACTTTCACAGACTGAACTGATTTACATGCACACTAAGAACACTGCCAGAATATTTCCATCAGCCTGCAAATCGCAGTGACTAAGTGCCAACAGTCACTCTTCTGGCCCATTACTGCCTTGAAAATTAAAAGCGCACTGATGATTACTCCACACTGAGGACACCTGCTAATGAAAATGCTGTGTGTGTGTGTGTGTGTGTGTATTATCTGACTGATGAGTTTACCTTTATCCCGTCAAGCATGTTGCTGCCCCAGCACTGATACTACTGTACGGACAAATGAGAGAGAGCGTGTGAAATTGCTACCGGCGTCCCTTCCTTCCATCACCTTCATTGCATCCTCTGACAGTTCCAGCAGCAGTTGTCATTTCTACCTCTTCTCCCGGCTAAGCACGGCCCAGGGGGCTCCTTTCTACCCCATTTGTTTCAGAAAGCGGTGGATCAATCACCACGATATACGATTACTAAACTTCCCAGGCGCAGTGACGGCTGCAGCTATTAATATCTGCGGACGGGCTTTTCGGATAAACGCTAAAGAGGAATGAACAGGTAAAGTATGTGGCAGGTGATGGCTGGATCAATATCTGAAGAAGATAAAATGAGCAAAGATATTAAAATGGACAGACAATAAGTTCAATGGAGTATGAGCAGATAGATATATTCACACACACACACACACCCTTTTGAGCTTCACACAGCTTCACTTCACACAGATGTCCAAGAATAAAGCCTCAAAAATGCCTTTGACTGTGACCTTGCATATCTGTTTTAATATACAAGAAGAGAGAGAGAGAGAGAGAGAGAGAGAGAGAAAGTTTTAGTTGCCTCTTTGGGACCCTTTCCAGAACAAATACCAACTTTGTCAGGACCAGCAAGTCCTCATGGGGACCAAAGCCTGGTCCTAATGAGGCAAAACACCATTCCTGAGATCAGGCTTAAGGTTAGGGTCAAGCTGTTCCACAATGAATGGAAGTCAATGCAATGTCCTGACAAGGATAGATGGGTAAACTTGTTTGTGTGTCTATGTGTGAATCTGTGTACAAGAAAGAGACAAAGCGAATGCTTGGTGATGGATCACACAGCTCACGGCCTTCCCTACAGTGGAGCAATATCCTCAATGTTTTTCATTTTCCAATTGCCGTTTCCCTCCTCTTCATCCATCTCTCTTTCTTTTTTTTCCCCCCTCCATCAACCTCCCTCCATTTTTCCTGTCCTCTTCCATAAAACAGACTTCCTCTTCCACACTTTGTCCACTCAACTGTTCATCATTGTTCCCTCTGCCGCCGTCCAACCTCCTGTCATAGTCGGGATATGTTTCGCCCCCACAAGCTCCTGCTGATTGGGGCCTGCAGTTGCTCATTAGTGCTGAAAGTAGTGACCCAAGAAGATGGAATAGAGGGAATAAAAGATGATGGAGACAGGATGGGATGAGGCAGAGCAGCGATATAATCAGGTAATGAGACTGATTTCATAAGAAACAGATGTAGGGCTCTGTTCGTCCTGCAGTTGTCATCTGTCACTGTGTCTGTCCTCCCGTATCCTTTCAGTTGTTGCTGGAAAAAGACACGACAAAAAGTATAATACACCTTTTTGTGAGAGTACTGCCCATTAGGAACTAAACTTTTTCGGGGGTGTTACCAGGTAGTCCTGTATAATTGCCATGGATTAAGTGGGGCTGTGGGGTGCAACTAGATTTTTTTTTTTTTTTTTTTTTTTAAAGCATACATCTGTTTCCATTTTATCCATCAGCAGCTCCTCCAGCTATGTGATAGGGCTGATGGAGGTTTTTGTGCCTAGACTTTATTTTCCTTTGCATCTATCTTCAGGTTTTACATTTTATATCATGTTTATTGTAATTAAAACAATTAAATTTTAAATTTTACTGCCTGGTACAATAGTAATTTCCCATTTAGCTCCCACATAGCTTTCTATATCCTAACTGCCACAGGGTTTATGGAAAATGTCTTAAATTTAAGAAACAATTCCATTAACAGTGCAGTTACTGTCTACTGAATGATTAATTTGGTAACGACATTCAACTTCAACATAAGAGACAAATCTCTACCAGCGTCAATACTGAACTTGTGTGTATTCTTTTGACACTCTGCTTCATGGCCATAACCCCCTCCTCAACTCATGGATAACAAAGAGAAGGCGATGAAGGCCATCACAAAGAAATGAAGCATCTCATTCTGGACAATACAGCTCAAACAACCCTTTCAGTCGTATAGCACCATTTGGAGCCGTCTTCTATAAGGCAGCCATTACCTGTTCCATGAAATCTATTTACTCTGTCATTTTGTTTCTTTAAATTCATCATGCAGGCTCCTTCTGTGCAATAAGGTAATGGGATACGAGTTTCATTTCAAGCTAAAACGTCCATCATTTGCTAATGTGACGTCTACAAAGGGGTCCAAAAGTCTGAGACCACTTTTCCATTCTTGATCTCGAGCTTTTGGACTTCACCGTATGTTACAAAGTGATTGATCACACAGAGTTGATGGGCAGAGATGATGCTTCTTTCAGGAAGAGAGGGATTCCTTAATTCCGTAATTTCACTACTACATTCAGAAATGACATGCCTGCACATTATGTGGCATAAAGGATGAGTGAATGAAGGGGCTGGAAGGAGGCCGCGCTCTGTATTCTATTACCTGAGCACTCTTCACAATCTCCTTTCTTCTTTAATTCCTCGGTGCTCATTTCAGCGTGAAGCCTGCTGCCTCTATTGAGGCATAATGCCACTTCATTATGGGACGAGCTCCTATTGAAAGCTCTGCAATGATTTTGCTCTACCCTTTAATTCACCCTCCACTCTTTCTCTGCATCCGTCAATGTGTGCCACAGTGGTTCCGGCCTCAGCCAGAGAGGTGAAGCCAGAGAGTGGTGCCGGTTAGTTTTTTGCATATTTGAAACAGTAACACTCCTCTGGATCACTTGTTTTTCCCTTTCATGACTTGATAAATTCATTTATGTTACGTAATCTTTTTCCGTCTTTCATCTTCTTCCTCTCATGCCTGCATCAGGTTTCCCCCTCTCTCAACATCGCCTGTCTTATTTTACGTCTCTGTCTCTCCCTGTCTTGTCTACCCCCCTCTCGCTGCTTGTCTCCCCCTCTGAGTCTGCTTTCCCTCTTCTTTAACACCCTGTGGTTTCGCGCCATGCTGCGGAGATGACAAACTGTCAGCTCCACTGGGAGAGAGAGGAAAAAAACAAGTCTGCGGCTGGTGTCTGGGCCGAGCTGGACTTTTGTGGCGCCCTCTACACCAGATGGGCCTGGCAGATGAGCACTGAGCTCACAGACACCACCAGCTCATTTGCACTGATGGTCTGGATCTTCTTGCTCTCTCATTAAGGGCGTAATGGCAGTGGAGATGAGGGCCGAAGCTGAATAAAACAAACATCCATAGCTGTCCAGGGGGCAGAGTCACACTTTGTTGTACTCTCCCTCAACAACTACTGACCTGTCGCTGGCCAAAACATTTGTAGCATTTAAACAAATGCTGCAGTGTTTTTAGCCAAACAAGCTGTGTGGTTCTAGGAATGACAATGTCAGTCTCTCTGTCCTCTACTGTGGTCCAGACTGAATCATCTAAACAGCGACTGGATGGATTGCAGTAAAATTTGGCATAGTATGTCCATGCTCTCCGGAAAATTAATCCTAATGACTTTGTTGCAGGTCATAACTTTCATTCATCCGGTTAAATGTCTCAACTTCTAATTGACAGAATGGCACAACATTTCGTGCAAAGATTCATGGTTCTCAGATGATGAATCCTAATGACTTTGGTGACCGTCATGAGGCTGACATTTGTGGTTTTGAATAATATATCTTGACACCTATTGGAAAGATTACCTTAACATCTGGTATAAACATTCGTTATCCCCTCAGGATGATTTCTAATTACTTCATAATTTCAATAATTCATCTAGCACCATCATCAGATCAAGATTTCAGTTTCTCTTTATTGCTCATGCACAGCTGTAAAAGTATGTGAGGTCAAAGATAAACTAAAAGGTTGGCCTGTAAACCATGATGTACGTTTAAAACAAACAGTGGGGCTCTGGTAATTCTAATGTTCACCTTCATGTTAAACTTTATTTTAAAATGTCTATGATTATGTGACTGATCATGCCGGTCCCACTGGACTTCTTTCACACCAATGTCACTGTCCTAAATCACAATATGGATTTTTCTTATCTCGTCTCCAGGTGGAGATGACACAGAATAAGAAAGCAACACGAGCATGGAAAATGTAAATGTGTATGAAATCAGTGGTTCTAATGCAATTAACATAACATAATGGCATTAGAACCAATGTAATTACATGGATTTCTGAATACTTCATGAAAGCCTTCGTACTTTATCCTCCATTCAAGTTCTGAAATGATGAATATCTGGCAATGTTTTTCTCCAGACTAGATGTGTCATTCTTTGGAATATAGATCCAAAGCTGAGACACTATAATCATTAGTCTTTTTTCAAACTCTGGACTTGCTCACTTCTACCTGTCAATGTCCAGAAACGTGGCAGAGCCTTCTAACCGTCCGATCTTTATTTTTCAAGCCCGAGTCAGGAAATGCTGTTCATTAGTTCACAGGAATCGACAGCTTTCGTGACAGCTGCGTTCAGGCTGCATCCTCTCCCCTGGTCCTTCCTGTCAGACTGAATGAGCTTTATCTAAAAGTCAGTAGCAGACGGACAACTCAGAGGAGCTGCTTCGAGGCTCCCTGGGTGCCTTGTTAAAGATCAGCGAGGGTTAACTGTTGCACTGACAGATCAGAATGATAACGGGCAACTGGCCAGCAACATACACATACACACACACATTTGCAGTCTTATGCAGACGTGCAATCACACACTCATAAAGGTACAACAAAAACACATTCACAACAGCCACCCATTACAATGCTATTTTGTATGCTGCAGAACAAATTTGTGTTCAAGATAATGCCTGCACTGCAATGTGTGTGTGTGTGTGTGTGTGTGTGTGTGTGTGTTCCCCAACACCTGTTCATTCAGGCTGGCCTGAGGCACACTGCTATCTGTACTCAGTGGGGTTGTTCGTGATATAACTGCTGCGCACACACACACTCACGAACACACAAACAAGAGAATAGCTCATAGCTGTCCCACCCCCCACTGTGTGAGAGGCAGGCTCATTTTCCCACCCAGTGGTTAGCCTCTCGCTTAAAGGAAACTGCACATCACAAAGGCTCCTGCAAAGTCCTGTATACGCACACGCGCACGCACGCCCACACACGCACACACACACAGACATCCCAGTCTATGAAATCAGCTGTAACCTAAGAGTTTTCTGCTTTCCCAACAGGAAAGAGAGAGCAGCAGGGCCACTGCTGACGTCAATCATCCATTTGAAGAAAACAAAAGCATTGAAACGTCAGTGAGAACAGTTTGTGTCAAATAAAAAATAAAAAGAAGAGGGAGGAATGTCAGTCACAATCAAACGCACTCACACTAACAAACACAGAGGAATCCTACCATGGGCATCGCGGTAGTAAGCATGAGTGACACTCCGGAAACGCTCCTGACCGGCAGTGTCCCAAATCTGAAAAAGGAAGAACAAGAGGACGTCTTCATCACTATCATCATCACCATCAACTAACAAAATATTGAGCATGTGACTGTGAACCCACTTTTATGTGATTAAGTCAGACAGAGAAGCCGTTTTAAACCAACTCTTGGGACACAATAGCTTAAATAACTAAAGTAAAGATCGAGAAGTAAAATCGGCTGATGACTGGATAGGAATGAGAAGTCTGTTTTCTGTGTGAAATCAAGAGAAATTAAAAAAAAAATAATAATGTGTAGCAGTAAATCTGCCACTGTTATCATTGTTAATTGTGTGTATGTCATGTGAGAACAGAAAGGCTAAACAGTCTCTACCACACAGAACAGAAGACTCAACAGACCACTGATAAGCCACATTCTTCTCATAAACTGGAGTCATTCATACCTACACCAGACCTAATTATCTGTGTTTTGTATTGCAGGATATTACAGTGGCAGAGTCATTAGAAAGATTATGACACTGAGAATGGTGGCTCTGGACATTATAAAGGGCATGTACACCTGTATCATGTATCATTATCTCTTGCTCCCTTCTGGTTTCTCGTACGATCTTCCATGTAAATTTCAGTTAACAAACAAGACAGAGATATACAGAAAAATAAATAAATAAACTTGTAAAGGTGAATAATCATGCTGAGAGAAATGCATCCCAACATAAAACAAAGTCATGATTACAAGAAAAAAAGAAATGCAAGTGTCAAAAGGGAATTTACAGAAGATAAATTAAAAACAAATCTGCAACATCTGCACCACTGATGCTTATGATAACTCTGGAACTCAGAGTCGGGCAGGGAGCATGAGCTTATGCATCTGGGCAAGTGTGTAATAGAGTACAAAAATATATAATAATTTGCCTCCTATGAAAGATGCATCCAACTGGGCCAATATGTAGCAAGATGCATCATCTCTTCTTGGAGAGGTGATGCCTGCGGAGGCTTTCCCTCCACAGGCATCACCTCTCTATGCGTCTCATTCAGTTAACACCATGCCAGCTGATACAGATGTGAATGAGCTTCCAGCTTTCTCTCTGTGTGATCATTTTACAAGTAAACATAGCTGATAACCAGCTGAGTGTTGTGAAACTAAGGTTAGAAACTCATCAGACAGTATCTAATACCGATTTTAAACGATGAGGGCTCATTGGCATCTCTGCCTGTCGGTGCCTCTTGCTGATAACTTCCAGGCTTGATAATCTGATGGAAAGTCAGCTCTTCTCTCTAGTGTCTTCAGTCAGGCAGAGCAGCGGGCTAATTGACTGACAGAGATTAACCACGGCCTCATTAAGTCATCGTTTCGGCTCCTTCGCCCTCCCACAGAAAGCAATGAAGATGTATGGGAGGTTTTTATGCCACGGGAAACAGTTGCTGGTGATTTGTTATTAAAAAGAACACACACATACACACACACACACACACACACAATATACATTTTGTTCTTACCTGCAGTTTGACCTTCACGGCATCAATGCTCATAACTTTATTCTGAAACACATGAGAAAAAAGTAAACATAATTGAAAATCTTCAGATGTAAGCAAGGCAGCAGGAACAGAGAAGGAAAAAAAAACTCCTCACTTGACACAAGTGAGTAAAAACAGCTATTTAAATCAATACAAAGGCATCAAACATGCTTTAAGGCACTGCTGAAGGGGAATGATCTTTTCTAAAAGGAAATAGAGTTTGGAAAGTAAATCCACTGGTGTATGGCGATGCTGATGTATTGTGGTTGGCTTTTTGTGACCACAGCTGGTGTAATAAGGTGCTGGTCTCTGCCGCGAGGCTCTATTTTATCACTGCGATGGTGTCAGCACACTGTTCTATCTACGGGTCTGTGGCCACGTACAAACACATACACACACACACCTTTTGTTATTATCAAGATCTTTGTTTCAGGGAGTTGCATCATTTACCAATACCGTGGCTGTCAGACAGCTTAGCATAGTGAACACACACACACACACCTCTGCAATATCTTTTCACAAGAAAATATTTGGTTGCAGGCATCTTTTCAAATTGACACCAAGCTGATGGCTGCCTGTTGCAGCAGCTGCTGTATGATTTTCATATATTCCACTAGATAGAGAGCAGATCTAACTCTGTCATCTATCATTACAGGAGGTGTACTAATACTGGCAAACAAGATGGATGAGCACACAACAACAGTGGGAATATCAGCAACTCTGTCTAATCTGTTTCACAGAGATACAGGTAAATATTCCTGAAGGAGGAAGGTTTCCAACTGGAGCATGTGTGAAAACTGGTTTTTCAATGCATTTTAAACATGTCTTATTATTCTGTTGTGAAATGTCTGAAATCCAACACACATCTCTGTCCACCAGTGCTTGCTGGGATGCTACTGCTGTGTCTGCGCCTCGGTGATGATCCCCTGGGCACTTTATACATTTTCTCCATCCTGACAGTCATCGAACACGTGCCTCTCAGGACAGAGGGGAACAGGGTGGCAGAATTTCTGCACGCAAAAGCACAAATGGAGTACACACTCTAATGTTCCTGTGTTGACGAGACCGCAGAATGTGGTACTCAGTCACATGCTTTGAGGTCTCTGTGGGGCGAAAGATGAAGACCTCAGGGGAACTCTTCCACTGCATAAGCAGATTCACTTGTTTTTGCTGTAGAAGACAACAATGGCTTTCAGAACTGGGAGAGGAGAGGGACATTCAGAAATCTGACAATTAAAGCTGAAATTAACCTTGTGCTAAACTCCTCCCCCAGACAGCAACTGTCCAATCATAAATGAGCTTAGCAACCATAACTAGGTATGGACTTTTCCAAACAAAATCAAGCGTTGATCAACCATTATTGCTCTAAACTGCATATATGCATTGAGAGAACAGACAACTTAGCAGGTGTAGCAACAGAACTAAGACGACAGATTTTAGTGAACAGGCAATTACATCTGAGAACTGAGGATCACCCAAGACACTTTCTCACTCTGTAGCTTTAACATGTGCAACTAGGAAGGCACATTTTAAAGTCAGTACATGCAGTGCATGTTATCCTAATGAGACAACTATTTTAAACTGTATGGGTTTTTATAGAGTGCATACTTAGAATGTTTCTGCATGTCTCTCTCTACAGACCCATTAATGTTAATACAAACACTATATGCAGATCCTGTGCTTGAGCTGCAGTATTCACATACTCTGAGACCTGAGCTGAGGGCACAGTATGTGCAGCCTGGGGACAGAAACGGTGGTGAAATGGTTTTGCATTTTCTCTCAGGTAAGGAGTGTAAGCACACTGACCGATAGTTCAGTTACTGTTCCACTGATGTTTGTGTACATTTAAGGGCAATTCAGTGAGTTCAAAAGAGGCTGGCCAGATCACTGCTCCAATATCCCAGATGAGGACCTGAGGGGTGGATCTTTAGAGTCAAGAGAAACAGGAAAGGGAGCTGAGAGAAAACATCTGATCTGTTGCTCCAGCCTCAACAGCAGAGAAAATGAAGTTAGGATTGTTTTTCACTGACAGATGAAAAAGTCTTTTTCACTGACTTCTCCTGACTCTCACACACAACTACCCACAGTGGGCAGGCTGCCACGTCAGACAACAAGAGGACCTAATAATATGGAAGAGTGAGGAGTATATTGAAAAACATGTACAACATACACACACACACACAAAATAACTCTTCATCAAGCAGAACTGGCTGGGCTGAAGCTGATTACAGTATGAAACAGAGGCACAAATCACAGGCTGGAGGAACCCTGCAGGCGTGTAGTTCTACAAGTGGCTCGGCACATTGTGTGAGAGAAAATAAACCAATCACAAGAACAAACAGATGCTAATTGATTTGGTCCCTCCACTTAATGCTTCCTGCACCAAAAGTTCCTTTGCTTCTACATAAACTTCTCTGCTTTGCTGTTAAAATGTAAATCCAGCTTCGAAGCCTTGAGCAATTGGCCCATTCACCAAGAACATACTCTCCCCTCATTCTTAATGCATTTCATCCATATTGCATGGGGATATTGTGAGTTATAGTCAGTTTACCTTACAAATGGGAAGCACTTAACAGCTCCTAAGTCTCATTTTGACTGCAATATACCACATTAATGCCTGGAAAGAGTAACTGCTCAAGGGCAGCCTGTGGAAACAAACAATGAGGTTTTGCAATGCAGAACAGTTTATGCCCACAGAGGCTTGGGGGAAGTCGCCTAATGATGACACAGGCTGACGGAGACGTACAGATTATAACCTTAATTAGTAATCTGAGAAGCTCTCAAGGTTTGCTTTCTCATTGTTGTGGTCACAAAGCCCAGCAGAGGAAACAACATGCACAACAACAGGTAGTCTGGACTCAACAAGCAAGCTGATTGGTTGATTCCACTCCTGTCGTGAGGCAGGTTTGAAAAAGAGAAAAAAAAAAAAAGCGTAGATGTTACACAAGGTGTGCATGCAGCCAAGTGAAGGTCTGTGAAGAACGCCCGTGCACGTTTGTGTACATGCAGCCAAAAGAAGAATGTTTCAGCCTCAAAGGGGGGCAAGGCCAGATCTCTGCGCTCCCTTTCATCAACAAGGACACCATTATCTTGGTTCAGGCAAAACTGCAGGCTGCTGATTTAAAACCCTTTTCTAGGAGGGTCACACTAACTGAAAATGACTGACCTCAGACTAAACCACAAACAAGCTTATATAAGACCGACTGCAGTGGGGAGAACCCATTGCATTTCATTCGCATTGGATCAGCTACGCTAACTCTTCACTTCTCTAGGGAAATTAAGGGGATCTCATGGTGAGATTTTTTTTTTTCTAAAATTAGACAAAATAATTATATTGTTAACTTGCACCAAGCATACAGCAATATGTTTGGCACTTTGTGTAATGGACCAGGAGGAAGCTGAACTTGAACAAAAATTACACATTAGGTGAGAAGGTGCAGCCATTCCAAACCCATTTGCTGCTGCACTGTGGCTCCACCTCTGAGTGGAGCAGACGTTTCAGGGCTTTCAACCATGACAAGTAACCACAACATTTGGTGTCACTGGAGGCATTATTATTATTATTATTATTTAGTTTTTTGCAATTTGCAGTTTATTCGGTTCTTTTATGCAACAGCCACAGCAGATGACTGTGTTAATGTCTGATGGGTGCAGCGCTAACAGGGATTGAAGCTGGAGTGCTACAGTGACACACAGTGTTACTAATGTTTTACTTTTCACTGGAGCAAAGATGTTCGCAGCACTGTGTGTAGGCTGGGTGTTTACATAACTGTGAGGCCACAACGCCGTCCTGCAGAATGTTTCAGCTTTGATGTGAAATCTACCAGCTATCCGAGGCGAGCAGATGGAAATATACGAGGCAGCTTCCATGGAGGAATTAAAGAATGAAGAAAAATTCTGCATTTTCTCTATGCGGTTTTGTACACATACGCGTCAGCAGCTTTTGTCCAAGTTGCGCTTGAAATAAATTAGGATTTGGATCAAGCCCATGTGATCATACGATCTATTTTTGTGTCTATTGTCTTATAAATCCCATCTTTTAAATCCTGTTTATTATAAGCACCGTATAAATAAAGCGGATTTGATTTGACCTTGTCAATAGAACCAATTATTAGTACCATCTTTTTCCAGCTCAATTATACTGTGTTGTCAGTGAGTGTCTTTGTCACCATTATTCAACAAAATCATTGATAAAAACAAATCATCAAGAATAAAATAAGACTAAGAGTCTGCAGCCTAAAATAACCACCCTAAAGTGCTTTAATGGGAGTAATCTTTACCATGTTTATCATTTCAATTGTTCTTTTATTACATTAGTGTACTATCATTTGTGTATTTGCAACGATGAGGCTGACATGAAAGTCTTTAGGTTTTTTGCAGGTGTCTGATCTGAACTACTGGACACAGAAAGAAAGAAAGAAAGAAAGAAAGAAGAAATTTTGGCCTTATGATGAAGTGCCAGATGAAAAGTAATGGGATTATCATAGTAACTATAAGTCATCTTGAAGGGACTCTGAATGTCTGTACCAAATTTCACGGTGATCCATCAAATAGTTGTCCAGACATTTCACTAAAAACCAAATACATCAATCTGAGAGTCAGAGGATCATCAAAGTCATTAGGAAGGATCCTCTGGGGACCATGGATGTCTGTAGAGATTAATCCATCTATAGTTTGTAGAGATATTTCAACCAATGTAGCCATTCCCAGAGCCTAAAATAATAACAATCTCCAGCTTCATTTAAACTGCATCTGAAGTCTCACGCTGACCTAGAAAAACAAATTCAAACTGTGCATCTTTTTTTTTTGGCTGTGTGACCCATACAAGGAGGCACATGTGAATCACACACCTGTACACATGTAGACACAAACCCCCTTATGCACACAGAACAAAGACTCTGCCCCACTTCTGAAAACTGATCACCAGTCTTGTCAAGATCCATAGAAAAGTTTATAAGATCCTGTTTTGATCACATCACTGATGCAGCTGTAAAGTGCACACATTATTGCTGTTAGCACATAAACACACATGCATATGTGTGAAGAATCTAGATCTAGAGAAAACACACACTTGTACTTTTTTTTTCCAGTGATTATACCTTAACCAAAATACTAATCCTAATCCAGATCACCATTCAAGATTTATTCATCCAAAACATCAGAATCTAAACTTGAACCTTTAAAAAAGAGAAGAATGGTTAAATCAACCTCCCTGTAAAGCTCCAACAGGAACACACACACACACATGCACACACACACGCACACCGTCTCTCTCTCTCTTACATATAAGCAATAATCTGCATGGCCGCCCTGGTAATGATTTTTCAATAACCTGAGGCTCCGATTCCATCTCATCTCCCTTTATCTTCTCTCCTATCCCCACTCTTTTTCTCATTGTGCCCTCGACCTCTTCACTTACTCTCTCCTTGTTTCTCGCTCTCTCTCCTTTCCTCCTCTCCTGTTTCAATCCTCTTATATTGTGATGAGGTCCGCCAGAGCTGCTCAATAACCAAAGTGATGGAAGCAGAGGCCAGAGGAGAGAAGGAAGTCTGAGAAAATGCAAAATGGTATGAATAATTTAAAAAGATGAAATAAGAGTTTACTGTGTGTGATTAGGAGAAGTGCCTGTTTTTCTCTCCATGTAAAGTATTTGTGTTCACGGGATCTCCGCTTTTCAGACTTCTGCTCCTTTCCTTCTCAACAGTCTCATGAATCAAACAGCCATCTGTTACACTAGAAAGTCACAGTCTCTTTTTTTGGAAGAATTTTCACATAACGCAGATGATAACAAGCCCTCCACTCAGACAGACAAACACGGATGACTGTAGTCCAGCCTAGAGACACCTTGAACCTGATCCAAATCAGATTACCACTGATGTGGTTCAAACTAAAGCAGCTCCTTAAGATGAAAAGGACTCACTGAAGAGTTTGGCTTGTTGTTTAGCTCTTGAATGCATTTCATGTTAATGTTGTAGTTGTATTTTCATGAAATTGAAAAGTCAAGTGTGCCATGACCTGTGCACTGGGAGATTAAAAAGGAAATACTATCATCAGGGCTGGACTGTAACTACATAAATCAAGTGTTCATTTTATGTGACTTTATCAAAGACTATGTTCATTCGACAGTTTTGGTTTCTAGTTACTTTACAGATAAATATTTCACTGAACATGTCATGAGCTTATACAATATGATGCGTCGTTAGAGATTAAACCAGCCTTTAGTAAATACCAAAAAGTCCACCTAAAGCAAAATGCTGCTTACATGCATTATACTGTACTTTCACATTATAACATTTTGTATGTATGACTCCCACTTGTTGCTTTGCTACTTTTACTTAAGTAAAGCAAACGAATGCATCTTCCACCAGTGATTCTCTTAAATTATAGGTGGGTGTGACATGACAGTCGCGGCCGATCACATCCACTTCCTTCATCTCCCTTAAAAGCAGGTTTGTCTCAGTCATGATGCACTAACAAATTGGTTTTCTTGGGAATAAAGCAATATTCCTGTTTGGCGTGTGCCGAGTTGCAAACATTTACAGCAGCTCAAATATTCAATTTGACCTGCTCCAAGCAGGCGAGCGGCAAAAAGCATGACATGCTGTCAATCTTGGTACCAGGATTGCAGTAAGCCCACATTACTGCGCCTCGCCTCCAAATGTGGTGTGCCTTGAGTCAGCAAAAACACAAAATTGGAGAGGTGGAGAAAGAACTGCAGTGTGTATGCCTCCAAAAAAAAAATTGTAATTTTGGTGGAGCAGAGCTAAGTTTTACAGTTTTACACCATGTATTTACACAAAAACAGAGACCATAAAATGCAGGGTGCAGGGCAGGAGATAAGTCAGAAATTTTCAGCCGTAGTCTTGTTTGCTTCTGGATATAATTCTTTCTGATGATTGTGGTAAGAATTCAAGAAATGGCACCTTTATAGTCCATTCCAATGTTTGGCATTTTTTTCTTCCTTATCAGCAAATATTCTGGGACATGATGAGTCTGGGTTATTGGAGTTGTTAGAGCCACCGTCGTCCAGTGCTTTTATTTTATTGATTTATTTTTAAGTTAATAAAATATCATATTTCTGAAATAGTGTGCCCACTTTCCCTTTAGTGCTTAATCCCTAAAATTAAATAGAGGAGGTTCAGTGGGGAGCTGTGGAAGCCAGTGTTAAAAGTTGACCCAAAAAAAAGAGTCTTAAGTCACATTTTCTAAGGTGTGTGTGTGTTAGCTGATAAGAATGGCAGCAGTAAAGTGGCAGATTTTCGAATGGGCTTTGACAGACTGACAATTTTTTAGTGTGCTGTGCAGTGTAGACACCCACACACCCACCCGCACTCACCCACACACATCCACCCACTCCCACACACACACAAATGTGCAAGCAAAAGACAGTAAGTAAGGAAGACTAACACACAATAACGAACGACAGTTAGACATGCTGACCAATTATTACAGCACAAAATGATTAAGACACAAAAGAGTAACACACACACAGGCAAAGAATAAACACACTAAGACCTACACACAATCCTGGGCTATTGACAAATGGCCATTAATATTCAAAGGCAGCCATAGGAATCAGACACGTCTAAGCTATGTGTCAATCATCCTGCCAGCCTCACCAGCCTGTACTTTGAATATATATACGAGTAATCAGTGCTCACAACAAAAGTCCTCCAACTGAAGAGGAAAAGGCTGAAACTCTGATCTTATACATAAACAATAAACTGTGCTCTTATTATTATTATATCCATAATATACTCTGTACATCTGTTCTCTGTAGCAGGCCTTTTGAAGTCTGTTAATTGTACCTAGCATTAAAAAATAAAGCTGCTTTAACTTTCATGCTGTACAGATGAATTGACCATCCATCACAGGGCTGCTCACACTGACTGTAAACACAAATCTGCTGGTTGGTTTGGGCCAGCAAAAATTTACATAAAGTTTATTCAAACAAGGGAACCACAATCTCAACAATGCTGAGAAGAAGAGAGAGGCAGTGTGACTTCATGTAATCCTACTACAAACAGAAAAGAAGAAGAAAAGAAGAAAAAGATGGAGGTGCAGATGGGTGGAAGACGGAGACAATATGGTCTGTCTGTTCTGCGGCACTGTCACATCACAGTCTCAGTCAAGACACAACAGTTAGAACATGCAGTAATATTAAAACAAGCTCACTAAGAGTTTATAACAGATCTTGTGACAGCTGCCATGTGACAAATCAGACTGTTGGAACAGCTCAGATGGATGATCCATTCATCCATCTATGCATTTTCCTCCACTTATCCAGCATCGAGTCTTGTGAGCTGAAGCAGCTCTCACAAGAGCTGTAACTAATAATTATTTTCATTATCTGCAGATTATTTTCTCAACGTCTCAGAAAATGTTCATTACAATACAACCCAGAAAGCAATTTGATGGGGTCAAATTTACAAAACCCAAAGATCTTCTGTTTACTGTCATAGAAAAAAATGAAAATGCCTTTTTGTTGAATTTGAGAAGCTGGAGATCTTCTTTGTCAATGTGTTCCAACATCTCAGCCATTAGCTTACAATGTCATTATTACTAACGAGGCTTGGAATAAGTTGGAAAAAACCAGAGTTATCATCCGTGTCAAGGAGGACAGCAGCGTTTTGTCTGCGTTAGGATTTTAATATTAACCAGCCAAATGGGTAGTTAGAAGAACAGCCAGGTGCTTCTCTGGCAAAGGTAGATCAGGCAAACTTTACGGAAACAAACAAAACTGTCAGCATTTGGCTTTCAGCTCCTGTTCATTTTCTCCCTGGCTTCTACTTCACTGTTGGGAGGTAAACAATGAAGCAGCCGGCGAACTCTATCAAAAAGCTTTTACAGCACACACACATGCATTAACCATGCATGTCTTAACAATACTCTGCCTAATTAGTGCTGACTTAATGAGATTTAATTACTTCAGTTTGCTGGCTCCTCAAGTTTTCGGGAGGAAATGAGGCTGCAGGTAAAGACAAATTAAGCGAAAACCCAGAGTGGGTCTATGAGAAAATACAGAAACTACGGCAGGCACTCATTTGACAGTGACAGATGCGGCCTATTGCGGGTTACTGAAATCAAAAGTTCAGAAATAAAGGGAAATAAAAGGAAGTTATTTGCTTTCGCTGGCCTTGGGTTCACATAAAGCACTGTAGCATGAACACCCATTTCATCCCTCTGTCAGAAACTGGTTCTTGACAAAGACTGCACAGAAATATGACTAATGAAGGACCTATTCCACTGATGAGAGGAAAACTAAATCAATGAACCCCTGTCTCTCACACACTGTAATCAGCGTAATATACCCCACTGATTTTGATTTGGAACAGATCAGTCATAAAGGGACTTTATTCCCTTAACAGCCTCTTTGTCACATCAATGTTTGTAAAAATAAAATGTAACCGTATCTTTACAATCAACCAGTTCTTTGCACATTTAAAACCAAATGGTAAAACAACTAAACAAACTACAACTATAGGCAAGTAGCAAAGTAGGCTTAGCTGCTTAGCTCCTGAGGGAAATATCTGGCTCTTGACTGCAGAGAATATCAGAATAGGACGTTTTCACCAAAGACATTTTCTCTCATGGCTTACTGGGATACTTATTAACACCTGTGCTTTTCCTACTGTGACAGGTTGAAATGGCTGCTGTGAAAAAGGTCTGTTTCCTCAAACGGTCGGAGGAAGGAACTGAGGGAAAGTCTTAAGCAGACTACTTAAACAGAAGGAGCAGCCTGCCGTGTTAGTTTAACAGTCTCAGGGAAATGGACATTTGTTCTAGATAAAAAGCCAACACACTTCTTTTAGAGTTATTTAGGGTAAATAAGGAAGCACATTCAGACCGAAGGCAGCACATGAAAGAAAAGCGCTAGAGGCATTTAAACATAGACGCAAGTATATTTGTTTTCTGGTTTACCATTAACTGCAAGGTTGTGTATATCTGCTCCACTTTATCTTTTTAACCACAGTAACCGTTACTGCTCATGCTAACCTGTCCATTTCTTTCCAACGGCACTTATCGTGTGGCTGTACGATGGGAAATGTTGGTTGCCTGGTCGTACTAAAGTATCTGTTGCCATTCTGAAGTTGGCATTGAACTCGAAGAACCACCGTTCACTTCCAATCTAAGACATTATGCTCTTGTTCCTATCAACTCTGAATGAACTAAAAAGTCACCTTGGACAAACATGTCTGCCAAATGAATAAATTGAGTACAACCTTACTGAGCTGCTAGTCTGGCTGTAGACTCTTGCTCTGTGCTCAAACCTGGACAGACTGAATAGTTTATGGGAAATAACATGTGAAGGATATAAACTCAGCGAATTATTTAAAATGAAAACTAAGACATTTTTGCATTAGGCTTGTGTTTTTGGCTGAGTTAAAGAGCCCAGCTGACTTACTGTATGTGAGAACTGGCTAAAGGCTCATCCAATATGCTTCAAACCAATTTCAACTAGAGTTTCTACTCCCATTGAAAACAAACCTTTCCCAGGTAGATGCACACACAGCTTTGTTACACCACAGCAAGTGCAGCTAAATTTCTTGGCTGGCTTTGCACAACCTCATTTCCTCTACCCCTCCTCCTCCTCCTCCTCCTCTCCCATCCTCTGCTCTCCACTCATGTTGCAGCGGTTTGGCATAGAATGGCTCACACCCTGTATCCGGCAATAAGGCCAGCTAATCCTAGATTTGTCACCCTCCGTGACTCTCTTTCTCTCCCACTTCCCCTTCTTCTCTTTCACCATCTATTTCTTTCCCGTCTGTGCCTTCTTTTACTTGCCTTATTATAAAGGCAGCCCATGCCCGGCTTTCCTTTCAGAGCTTCATCTTCCGTGCTCAGCCTCTTTCCTTCCTCCCTCCCTCTCCTCACCCTCCTCAGATTCTTGTTCCCTCATGCTGTGCTCTGGCCTGACCTCTGTGATTTCTGTGCAGCTCCATCTGTCGATCAAGTCTTAAAATATTTAACCTTGTGTTCCTTTTCACACATCAAACTCCTGAGACACCACCCTCTTCTTCATCCTTCACTTCCCATTTTAACAGTCCATGTCTCACTGCTCCTTACACTGACTATTCTCCCTGTAGATTAGTATAACTGTGTCTAACGTCTAACATGAGATATGTCTCTCCATCTGTCTCTGAGAAGTCTGGCTTAAGGTTTGGATAGCCAGGGACCCATGGGGGCTCTCTCTGCTTCTCTTCCCTTCTCGGTCTCGTCACAAATCTCAGTGAAGATTTAGATTTTGGAGGCAGCCAACCACAGTGAGTCTGACTTGTCCACTTTAAACCTTGGTCTGTTCCACTTGTCTTCTCTTTCCGTCTCAGGAGAAAGCTTTAACACTTCCCTAACCTGTACTTTTACACAGGATCCCAGAGGAAATCATTCACTGCTGCAGTGAAAAATGCTGAAAAGACGTTTAAATCATGATTTTACATCCGTGCTAATTCTAATGAAGCACAGTTGTGTTTGATGGGCCTCCGTCGGAATGATTATGGTAATCACAAAGTGAGCAATCTTTCTTCTTCATGTTTTTGTTCTTGCTTGCAGCAGTTCTCATACACACAGTAGGTATGGAGCATGTAACCCCTGGAGGAGGTTTTGTTTTTGATAATTACAGATACGTAATCACGTATGATTCATACGATTACACTCTTCTCCATTTTATCCTTTACACTTTCCCCATAATGATCAACCACTACATCCAAACTATCACTGGAACGTTCATTCTAGGAACACTATTTCACATGTTTATAGAGATGATACAAAGTCAATATAACTATTTTACCAGTGGTTCAGTTGAATCACTATGTCAGTGCATTACCCATCATGTAACTGAGATATTGCGTAGCTTTAAATGTACGGTGTCCTTGGACATGTATATAGTTGACTGAGGAAGCTGTTGGAAAGAATGCTCAACTCATCCTCAAGGAATTTATTTAGGATATTTTCCTCTACAAGGTAGCATGAAGTGCTAGCTGCCTCTGTCTGCAACATTAGAATAGACTCAACAGAACATGTGCAGCATGTAATGCCCAATAAACCATTCAGTCCTTGCCCAGACAAGATAGTATTATCCAAACAATAGGCTGGGAATCCTATTAGGGCATGTCACAGTCTCCCAGTAAGTCCTACTGGGTTTTAAAACTTCTGCTTAAGCCCCAGTGTTATCTGTCTGTATTTAAAAGGACACAGTGAGGAAGCTCTTTTAGTTAAAGTATTCTAGGAGCACTGTGTGATATTTCAGCGTTTTGTTGAGGCTTTGATATTGCCAAATAAATAAAACAGGGGCTGACAGCTTGATGAATAGTCACTGTGTATCTCTGCGGTCTGACGAAGGAATTTACTAAAAGGTTGCTGTTTTCTAGGAGCAGTCCTCCTCGGTTTGTGTGTGTAGGAGGGAAAGTGTTTGCGTCTGATAATCAAAAGCCGGAGAAATTAGTTTCACATATTGGTAGCTGTTGCATTACTTCATCCTCTCTGCCTTTATTTTCTTGGAAACTAGAGTTTGATCATTGTTATTAGTATGAGTGGTGCTGACATTTGTCACTGCACTTTCGGAGGATGGAATAAGAGAGAGAGCGAGAGAGGGAGGGAAAGAAAGCTAGATATTAAAAGTCTGTGTGTGTGTGTGTGTGTGTGTGTGTGTGTGTGTGTGTGTGAGAGAGAGAGAGAAACTTATGTCACGGCAGTGAAGATATGAAAGGACAGAATGAAAAAGAGTCTTTAGCAACAGAAAATCTTTATTCTGTATGTGCAGTCATGCAGTTCATTGCTGTCCTGATTTCTTGTGTCCGTATTTAGCATGTGTGTGTGTGTGTCTATGTGTGTGTGTGAGTTTCAGTGCGTGTAAGGCACTGCCCCCCCCCCCCCCCCTCTCACCCCTCTGCTCTGCTGCTCATCCTTCACTCTCCTGGGTCAGTAATGACAGGCAGTGGTATACTGTGATAAAGGCGTAGCCAGAATAGAATTACACAGGGAACACACACACACGAGCATCCACACTTTGCGTTGTACGACTACGCTTGCTTGGCGCATGTTTCCTGAATGCAGTGCAGAATTATTCAATTCCAAATATAAAGGGTCCACCTGAGGAAATGGGCCTTTTAAACAGCACTTAACTGTCTCTTGAAAAGCCATTGAAATCTTTCTAAAGGAGTTCATCAAGGAACCTCCTGAGGACCAGTGGTTTGAACTCAAACCAACGTTTGGAGCTTTTATTTTAAACTGTCATGTACTTGGTGGCTAATCCTGGATGGCCTTACAGTCTGGATACACAAATGGTCTTACTAAACTTGGGTTGTATACAAAGGACGGATTAAGCTGTAGAAAATGAATGAATGAAACTAAGGTTTCAGGTTTGCTCAGTAAATTACCTAAATGATTAATTGATTATCAAAGCAGGTGATTTCTTTTCTGGAGACCGACTAATAAATTAATCAACTAATTGAGAACTACCAAATTATTACCCTACTTTTAAGTGCATTTTACTAATCTACTCCTGTAACTGATGCTCCAAATGAACTGAAACAAAATTCAAATTACCCTGGCCTTTTCTTTTTTTTCTTTTTTTCTTTTTTTTTTTGAATTTATAAAAAGTACATTTCCATGGTGACAAGTTGGCCAAGAAATGCTGAAGTTCTGGTTGTGGTTCAACTGTTTAGTATTCTACAAAGATGTTTCTGCAGTACTGCCCTGTAGAATGCAGACTAAATGTACAAAGCGTTTTTATAGTGGTTAACACTGTAGGTTGCTTTGAAGTCAAACCATAATGACACCGGTGCCACTACTTTTAGAACAGACAGCTCACCTTAAAAAAACAAAACAAAACAATTTTTTCCATTTGAAACATAAACTGATGGGTACATGGGATGTTGCTGCAGGAACAGAGCACACAAACTGTAATTTGCAGAGCGTTCAGAGGTGTGTGTTGTATTGGCCTTGAAATAACTACAACACAGAGCAAACTATTTTCAGCAGTATGTTGATGTGCTTGTCAGAGCTTTCAGCTCCTGTCCTCATTGTTCGGATCAAACATCTCTATTTATTTTTCCTGTGTCCTTCAGTTCCACTCATCTATGAAAGTCGTGAAAATTTGCCACGCGAGTACACTGTGCTCTCCTAAACTGGCAGAAAGAAATTAAAAATTCAATCTGTGCCAACTTCAGAATCACCTTCACATTAAAAGCAAGAAACACAACAGCGCTGCCATCCTCGGCAGAGCCTGTCCACGGCCATGATTTGTGAATATCATTGTTACAGGATTAGAGCTGATTCATTATGGTTGGGACAGGCAGACAGAGAGGGGACTACATTATTTCCACCGAAGACAACTCATGGGAACTAACTGATCGCCTCGGTACCACCCTGCCCTTCCACATCCAAGATAAGGGTTAAATATGAGGGGGAGGTTGATCTATGACATGTTAAGTGTGGGAGTGAGCGAGACGACACATGATCGCACCCTCGCTTCTTCTCACTCTGTATTTAAATGAATATTAATAAATACTGGTTTTATTTCACATCTTGTGAAACCTAAATCCAAGCACACTATAACTGTACATAATAAATCAGCAGAGCCTCTGAACACTTTACAATTCAGGGATGCAGAGAAAAAAAAAACTTTCCAAGCTGGAGTTTGTCTGTCGATGAAATACTACGCTTCGTTCCCCTCATTTTAAAGCCTGAAACATCTGCCTGTGCAAGTCTATAAATATGCATGATTGTCAGGTGCAGATGCTCGCTTACGGGTTGGCTGGTGCGTTTGCATGTAGTTCAAACATGCTGAGTGCACTTTCTGTGGTTAGATAGGGTAATGGATTCTCAAAACCTTATTTCAGAAGGTTTAGAGAAACATTTCTCCACAGAGGTGCCCGGTGGTTCCTCTGAATATGTCATTAAAAAAAGGACTGAAAATTTCTTGCTCAATTTAGCCACCAAAAAACTGTGTAGCATCTGAGATGTTCGGTGACTCTCGTAATTATTTGTGGACTGTGATGAACTCCTCAGACAGTTTTTCTTCTTTGTGACCAGTAGGGGTAAGGGGTAGTGGGATATCTTCCCTCACCCAATCTGTAACTAAGGCTGACAACACGGTTACATAAAGAAATTTTGCCAAGAGCAGCAGTAACACTGCAGACTAACTATGTAACGTTCCTAACAAGTGCTGCAAAATGCTGATCAGACTCGTGCCCTAAATGCAGCCCTGGCTACATCACCTTGATTTGCCTTTTAACAAGCAGAAAACTTCTACACAATATGAGTTCGTTTTGAAAGCATCTACTACTTAGTATGCAATTCAGACATTTTCCTGAACTGAATACTAAGTAGTAGATACCGATACTTTAGGACACACTGCTTGATGGTAAACTGTATGAAACTGTGTCTGGTGAGCCATTCTTTGAATTTCTACACTGGCCACTTACTTGATAAACTATGCCCAATAACTGAGTCTGCTGTGGCACATGTAATTAAACTGATATAACATTAAACATGATTGAGATTTCTATTTTTGTGTTCCTTTAAATAAGAAGGTGCACATACAGAGAGGTACAGTAACTGGAAATGAATCATTACCTTGAGATTACATTACCATTACTTACTGTACTGTGTCTGTAAAGAAATATATGAAACTGTGAATGGCTGATGGTGGTAATAATAGTACATTTTAATTTAAAGAGCACTTAGAAGAAGAAGTTAATTAAAAGCATTTTTTTACAGAGGAAAGTTTGTTGATACTGCTGAACACAGCAGGTTTGGAGCAGATTGTGGAGAGAGTTGGAGGGGGGGGGGGGGGGGGGGGGGGTGCAACGGAAAAGGCTGAAGTAACCACAAGTTAATTAAGGACTTTGGAGCATGTGCCACATATAATACCAGTGCAGTAGCTGAGTCTGGCTGTGACGATGAGCAAAAACAAGGTGTTATTTTAAGTTGAAAGGGTCCATTTTTAGTGATGAGATTTGAGTGGTGTTTGAATTAGAGGTTACGGTAAAAAAAAACAAGTTTTTTTTTATCGTGTATTCATCTCTGCAAAATGAATACACGATAAAAAAGTTATTTCAGTCATTTCCTCTTTCATGCTGCTACAGCACATTTCATTTATCTCTGCTGTAACAATGCTGGGAAAGAAAGCTTGCTGCTAACTCCTAGTGTTGCTGCTCATATAGCTCTGCGCTGAGCTTGTGGTCAGAGGACTGATGCTCTGGAAATAGTGAGTTTTTGTCACTTTTGTCATGGGAGCGTCTTACTTGTAAGGGCCTGAATAGCATCACGCTCAAAAAGAGTTCTGTGAAATTATCTTCAATCCCATTAAAAAGATAACTGAACTCCCTTCCTGTGGACAGACACTGGGGATTTCTCTGTTCTGAATGGGAGGCAGGTATGAGACAAAAGCCTCTGTAACCACTTTCCCAAATATTCTGGGACAGTCTGAAGTCTGTGTCTATAATTTGTTGAAACCTAATGAAGGTGGTGTATTGTGTAGCTGCACACTGGTGAGACACACAGACAAATTCAGACGAGATCAGCTCAGATGGAGAGAACAGAAGTGAATACAGCTGTTGTGATTTCTCCTAACTGTGACAAATTACAGATAGAGACTAATTCTGTCCTCACACTGTGTGTTAACCGTCTTCTGTCCATCCATCTTCCACTAATTCACTCACTCACAGACGCACACACACAAAAAACAAAACCAATTCCTCGCACAGTAACATCATCTGTCATCTTCAAGCAGAGCATGAGCCAGACAATGCTGCACACTCACACTGCTGTTTTTTAAATTGGAAAGCAATTCTTTTGATTTATTCTCCTGCACTTCCTCCTCACTACTAAACTTCTAATTATAAACCGTGACCAGTGACGACAATAACCTCAAGGTCAGCAGCAGACTTCTCAAATTCAGATTCTGATTTATTTATAAAAAATAAACTTGAATCACTCTGTCAAGGACGGCACAAACAAAAACTCACAGGGGCAGGAAAGAGTGTTAGTCACCAGTTTGGAACCTTGGACTGGCTGAGGAAAGGTGAACAGGGAAGGTTGATGAGTGTTGTCCTATCAACATGGCTGTAGCGCTCTAGAGCAGAGCAGGCGCTCCAGCTCAGCAGGCGCTCCAGCTCAGCAGCTCAGAAGAAGACACTGAATATGTGCAACAATGACACATATGTTTACTCATCCTTTATCAGCTGTCAGTGTCAGCTTCAGTATCAATTCAGGGAACTGTATGAAGCCTGGGCTTGTTAGATGGATGTAGTATCTGCCTTCAGCACCTTTGGTGTAAGCTCGCATCCCATGTGATAGAGTTTGGGCCTTTTTATGATTAAACTATTAACACAATCTTTCCCCCAATCACCAGTTTGCAGTCCCAGATCCCTCAATTTCACTTTATTTTATTTCTGGCTCCACACAATCACACTGAAGAATGTTACCTCTAACAGAATTAGCCTTGAAATCTCACTACAATCTATTTGATGTATAATTGTGGAATGTAAACTCCTCCCCAAGTTGTTAAAACTCATATTTATAGCAACAACACTGAGGATGTGTCCTTTGAATAGCTACAGCCCTGATATTAATATGAAACTAATATATTAATAATTAACTTTCATAGAAAGTAATCAGTCCTCTTTAACCCTGACTTGCTCCAGTGGAGCTGATCAGCGGCCTCCAGTTGAAGAGTGGAGTGCATCCAAATCTGAGCGCACTGAACTGTGAGTGTGTGAAGCAAAGTGATTCTTAGGCCAACCTGCCCCTGAATGAATAGTGTCTAAAAACCCATCTGTAAATGTGTCACCACCACGTGCAGGTTTCGGTCCTGACTTGCTCTGCGGGCTGAAACGACGACAACTAAAACAATCCCTGTCCTCCGGCTGATGACCTCAGTCAACCCTGAAGCCTGAGAGCCATCTGGCACCTGAAAGGAGCAGAATCCGGTAGAAGCAGTTTCCTCGCATCCTTTGCTTTGCTTCGTTGTCACGGTTACTGGTCCATAACAACAGTCTCCTGGGAACCCAACAAGAGGAGTCATGTGACGCAAAGGGAAAAAGGTGAAACCAAGCAGACCAACATGCCTGACTCTGCAGGTGCCTTTGTCAGCTGTGTATCTGTCACCAGGTCTTCAGGTCTACGGGGCCGTTTCCCTTCATGGGGCCATGTTATATAACAAGAGTAATTCACCAGGCTCAAGAAGAGAAAAACTAAATTTAAATGAAAACCTACAGTGGAGAGGATTAGGAATGGAGGAAAAGGGAGTGGAAATGATACGTTATGTAAGAGCACAGAAAATATGGCTTTGACTTTCTACTGTTCCTGGTGTTGTTGCAGTCCCGTGGCAGCTTATTAGCATGAGTGTGTTTCATCATTTTGCTTATTCATGAATACTGAAGTGCATCTGCATACGGCTTATTTTCAGCCGACAGCGCGGGAGAAGGGCAGACCATGCGGTGCAGACCCACAGGAAGCTTTTGACAGTGATGATCCATTGTGTACTTTGTTTGGTGGTTGTTAAGTTAGACTTGATGGTCATTTGATCTTATTTTTCTCCTTTGTTATCGTTTGTGCATGGTTTGAATTTTTCATTACATGTGCGAAGGAGCAAAATTCAGCAGAAACCTCCACCAACACTGAACAAAAGCTTCTCTTACACCTATCATTTACATTGTTGAGGACCCAAGGACGTGCAGTGTCGTCTGTGAAGTTTGCGTAACGGCAGCTGATCTGGTGCAGCTGGAGAACCCCACCGATATAACACTTCTTTGCTGTTCTTCTCACTGACAGGTCTAATTAATTAGCTGTGGAGCAGGCACAAGTATCGATATGTAAACAGATGTTTAACGGCATTTATACATCTGTTTATGGTGAACTGTGGGAAATGAGGCTTGTATAGGCACATGCACCCAGGTGCTAAATGACTGTGATTTACTAAACAGAATTAGGTGCAGCTGGATAAACATGCAGCTGTAACCAGTAAATTTAACATATTTTTTGAAGGCCATTATTCTATTTGTAAACAACTGATGTAATATCTAAATAAACTATATTTTATTCTATTCTGTTGATCTAACAACAATAAGCCTGTAATGACACCTGTTATAGTCTTGTTTAATGCTATGCTGACCACAAATACAGGCCTGTGCCTGAATTCATAGAAAACAATATATCAAGAAGAACAGCAGATACAAAGAATAATATCTTGTGATACTACTGTTCTACATGAAAATATAGAGTTGTGGTAAGTCTGTTTACAGAGTTAGTGGCAAAGTGCCCTTATGTGTCCTCACATCAAGAGTGTTGCGAGCAGATCCTGGTCATAGATAATGCCAAAGATACACACACACAATAAAACATGGATGTACAGTGAGGCCCTACAGATATCAATGATTCATCCTACACTTACAAATAAACCAGCTCAACAATAAGGAGCTGATGACAGAACCACTGTATCTATCCCGCTGTGCGTGTGTGTGTGTAATTAGGACTGTATGTGTGTGTGAATCACACTCATTCTGCAAAACGTGCCTGTTTGTGTGCCTGTGCATACGTGATGTAGCCTACCTTTCACTCCTTTTCATATTGTGGTCAGAAAATTGCCTTTGGTGTACCTGTACATTGTTACTATGACGACCAGTGCTGTCCGATGTGGTCAGTGGTATATTTCAAAGAAGACGGTCAAGCATAAAGATTTTTTTTTTTTTTTTTTAATCGTGAGATTTGCCTGCAGTCTAAACATAGCTGTCGTCATTATAAAAATACAGCAAAAAAAATATATATATATATAAAAATATATAAAAATACTAAAAATACAGGAGGCAAGAAATAAAAAAGTTATCTTTGGAGAGTGCGTATACTAAAGATAAACTCTGTAAAAATGAAATAAAGTTTAATTACAGAGAACATGGCCATGAGAAGAAGCTTCTATCTCACACCATCAATATGGCCAGCTCTAAAATTAACACATTTCCCATGAACACACTCGCTTCCCACTCTTGTAAAGTAAGTGTAAATCTCACAAGCTTCATGTTCACTGCAAAATTTTAGTCTTGAATACACGCAGACTGACAATCAACCGGGGCCAGCAGGCAGATCAGGCAGCTAAGAGGAGAAGTTTGGATGATGACAAGAACAGGCAACTGGAGTCACTGCCTCTGAAACCTCACCAATCTCTTGATAAAGGACTAATCTAAACTCAGGATTGCAGACCTGAAATCAAGCGTGGCCTTTTCTGAGCCTTCATAATTTCAGAAAACAATTTCAGTGGGAAAGTTAAAAAGAAAAGTGACATTTCTGATCACTTCCAGAGCAGCCAAAGAAAAAACATGCTAAAAGTGATCATTATCTTTTCAGCACTTTCACCAGTTTGTCATGTCTTCACCACAAACAGCAACAGCAACTTCTTCCAGGTTTATATCATAAAGCAGTTAAGGATTATTTTTCTCCAAACTAAACTCTGTGGCTCCCAAAGCAAAATGCAGAGAACACCCTGACTTAACTGCCACACATTCTTCTCTGTCTGCTGTTTAATGAGCCTGATGTACAACCCAGTGACCAAATGCAAATGTCATACATGCTGTTTTCCTATTACAAGGCTGAGAGTTTTCTCTTCGTCTTTAATGGAAAAAGATAAAGATGTTGAAAATAATTTCTCCATAATTGTCTCACTTCTTCCACCATCTTCCTCCACCAACTAAATTATGGAGCTTTGCTCAGGAGGAACAGCTCTCTCCATCCAGTACGTTGTCTCTTCCAGTTTTGTGCAATAAAGCAGCAGATTTTCCTCCAAACTTGTGGCCCAGAAAGTAAAATGCACAATATAGAGGCCTTCGGTGACTAGTCTAGGAGAACTCTGACCTTTCATGTCTGGAGTTTGATGAGCTGGATGCAAAACCTTGTCTCTCTTTTTGGATGCCAGAGATTCTTAAAGCAAAGCACAGTATAATGCCTTTTTATTGAAGGCATTGAAAAACAATGAAAAACTTGAATAAAGAATCAATAAACTTGGAGATCAGGCTGGTTTAGTTTTTAAAATATTTTCACTAACAATTCGCTAACAATCACATACGCAAATCATGTCACATGACAATCAGCTCTAAAGTGCAGTGAGGCTGGTCAGCATTATCCTCCTGTCATGCTCTGGCAGGCTGTTGCTCCTTCCAGACGGCACAAACACACACTTTCTCACACACACACAGAAAACCATGTGCGTTGCTGTGTGTGTGCGGCGCAGCAGTTTGTTTAACGATTAAGCGGCCCATGGCTGTGCTGCATCATTTCAACCAGAGTCAATAGGTGGTGAAAGGGAGAGAAAAACCAAACTATGGAAATGAGGAGTAGCACACATAATTGAATGTGCAGACGAGTGGGGAGGAGATGCTAGTCCTCCACAGCGGAAACAGATAAATCTCATCAGCAAATCTAACAATTTTCTCCCAGAGAAAAAGACAGAAGAGAGGAGATGAGAGCAGTGTTTTAAGTTTGATTTCTGACTCGCCGTTTCATTCTGTCAAGAGAAATAAAATAGCAGGAAAAAGTCAGGTGGTGCCCTCTTCTAAAAACTTTTCTTTGCTATAGGGTGTTGACTCCTACTCCTCATTATCTGTAACGTAAAAGGTCACATTACTGCATATTCCTGACAGTGCTGAAAACTGCAGGTTTTTAATGCACAGTGCTGCACTTACAGATACAAGATATAAACTTTTAGCCAAAGAGCAACACTTTACTCTGTGCTGCTATATATTTATTTTAAAGAGCTGCCTGACGGACCCAAAGGCTGCAACACAACTTAGTGTAGCCCCATATTCACACGGTGAGAAACACCAAACCAACACAGAGATGTGATTATTTCCTACAGAGCAGAACAACTAATTTGTGTGAACATATAACAAGCTCATTTTGTTTCCCTACTGATATGATTTCATGTCATCATCTCACACTTCCCACAGTCAGAAAACAGCTAATGAAAACATATAAACCAAGTAGCTTAAAAACATAAGAAGAAGCAAACTGAACTATGCACCCATAACTTTGCAAAACAAAACTTATACGTACATTCTGATAACTGTTTTCTGCAACTCCACCAAACAGCTCTAAGCAACAGAATTTGCCACAAGCAAGCTTTTTGGGGAGCGATTTTGTAACATTCATCTAAATCACCAAAAAGAACAGTTTAACTCTGAAGAAAATACTCATTTCTCCATTTCAACGAAACAGAAGGTGAAAAGTCAAGATGACCTCTGCTGCACTGTCTCAGCTGCAAGCTGCTTAAAAATTAATTACATCCTTTCAAATATCAGCAAACAGTGTCAATTAAAGAAATTGACTGAGCTTTTGGGGCATTTGCCCTCTGGTCATATACCCATGAGGTTACAAGAGCACAGCTCATCCACGTGTCCTTGTACATAACAAGCTCTGGTGCCCAGCGCTGACATTTTAACATAAACTGATAGCATTATCCAAAGCAGGAGGGTTAAACATAGAGAAGTGGCTACTGCTATTTAAAAATAGCTTCATATCATCTCACATCCACAACACCAGCCTTTAGCAGTGGAGTCCTTGCCCCAGTTTTCTCATTTTTGAAGAAACACTATTCTCTAAAATTATTATTACAAAACAGAAAAGCGCACATTGAAGCTTTTAACCAGACAGATGTGAATCATTTTCATGTCTATGCACTCAGTGTTCTTAACATTTCTAATATAATAAGTAAGCTGTCAAATACAACCAATTTCAAAAGACTGTAAGAGTGTATTTCTTTCGGTCTCTGTTGCTCTAGTCATGTTGCTAATAATAAAACTCAAGACAAACAGATGTGTTACAAAGAGCGGCAGACATCAAATACAAAGCAGGAGACTAAAGAGAAGTGAGACTGAGCAAGCACATTAGAAGCCAGTGGAAGTTGATGTGTGCGTGTGTGCATTCTTGTACATCTACCTTTGTGAGAAGCCATTCAAGTTTCAGATGTTGAGAATGAGGACATTTAAGCTAATCCTCACTTAAAAAAAAAAAAAAAAAAGAACCGGGGGTTTAAAGTTTAAGGTCCCATTTTGGGAAAATATGTTTATTTGTTTTTTGTTTGTTTTTTTAATTAGACTTAGGTCAAATTAAGGGTTGGTGTTAAGCATGCACTGCAGCTGTAAGAGTTATGGTTTGGATTAAGGGGTAGGGAATACATCAATAATAGTCCCCACAAGTATAGAAGTACAACTGTGTGAGTGCTGATATGAGTGTACACTTGGCCAGTCTGCAAAAGTGAGTAATAATTCTCATCAGAGAGTAAGACGAATAAAATTGAGTGATTGCAATTCTGTTTGAATGGTGTTATGAAATAACCAATAAATCATTCATCGTAATTATCTGCCAGCTTCCTCGGTACAGAAGTGATAATGAGGGCCGAAACAGACACAGCATCTCACACTGTTCCAATCGCAATAGTTCCAATAAATTTAATGAAGCGACAAGTCCATGTCACAGAGATTTTCACGAAGCTTTGTCGGGCAAACAGTGAAGTTTTCTGATCCAAGAGCTGCTGGATTTTGGATTTTGCACGTTCCCTATTCTGTTTGTTACCCGCCGTGACTCTCAAAAGTACTGAAAAACCACCTCTGTGGTAGTTCTCGCTACAGGTGGTGTCTGGAGGAACACATTTTGACACACAGACAGACACACACACACACTTGCTAGGTGAAAACAATAACAGCCACGTTGTTGTAGCTGGTAATTATCTGTTTTTACCTCAGCTGCCTATGTGAAATAACTGCTCTGCTTTCTTTCAGCCAAAACACAATTGTGTAGCTGTGTGGTGACGTATTACGCACCACTGTCCCATTTTCCAGCATTATCGCCCTTGGAAAGCAGTATTTGTTTCAAAGCTGCTTCCTATCTTGGCACATCTGGCTGATTGTACTTTTTATTTTATTGGCTAGCTGATATGTTGCTTAAGAGACTGGCTACCTAGGTGAGGAATCAGGTAAAACAATAGCCACCTGATGCCAGAGCAAAACACCAAATTATGTTGCAAGCTTTATACCCAGTGTGGTTCAGTTAACTTACCACACAGTGGTACTTTCTATTTATTCCTGGATTGTCAACACACATCCTAAGACATCCTGCTGGTCTGTATCAACAGTGTGTTTTCAGCTCTGCACTCCTTCCTGCTAACAGCTTTACTATACTGGAATTTAACCTCTTTGTACTGCTACACAAGCTCCACCGTAAGTCGCTCTGGATGACAGCATCAGGGCTAAGAATTCCTCCTAGGGGAAGGATTTTCCAGACAGCTGTGTCAGATTCTGCAGTTATAGGGATCTTGCTTAGGGGAGCAACAAGACAGTAAAAGACTGAAACAGGTCACTGCTTCTAGTCCATGGCTGTGACACTTAAAATGTGGCTGTTCTTTACTGGCACTGTAACCCTTGTCTGCAATTTCCCCCAGGGCACAATGGGCAGAAAATGGGTTAGCCATTAGCAGTAAAAAATGGATTAGCCTGCCAATAAGTAACCTCACTTTAAATTACCTTTTTAATTTAGTATAATTCTGTTTAAATGTGTGGGCCTTGCAGGGTTTAAGCACCTTGAAAGTCACATCCTCAGAAAAGACATACAGAAAAGAAACAACGGAAAAGAACCGGAGCATCGGCTCCTAAACCTCATTTGTTGTTGTTGTTATTTTTAAGGAAACTACTCTCTCTTCATCAAAGAACAAATCCTGGCAAGATGTGTTTGCTCCTTTGAATTTCTGGTGCTCTTATTGGTCAATTCTCAGCTAACAGGCAGAGAACCTCTGTCATTTCAGGTCATTTCTGTTATATCTATTTGCCTCCGTTGAAGCTGAATCATGCCACATATTAAATGATAAGAAATGAATATTTGTTTCTGCTGAAGATGAATAGGTAGGCTGCTAACTGGCTAATCAAACAGCTGGCCTGGTTAGCCGCCAAGTTGTCAAAAAAGCAGATCCCTATGAACTTGGCTGTAATAGCTAATCCAACGGACCACTGTCAGTGTTTACATTCTGTCAGATTCAGAGACAAACATTTAAAATTACTTATATAATGCTCATTTGGAAAGATTCAGGCCACTCGCACTGCTAACCCCTATATGCGATATGCCAGACTCACAAATTTTCCCATCAGAGGTTGAGAGTTACAAGTTAGCATGACCTATAGAATGAACACAGACCAAAAGTAGAAAAATACTGCAATTTACTTTCCAACTGTCTCCTACTAAAAGCAGTGATTTAACACTTTGCCCAGAGCTTTCCTTTGGTATGACACACCACACACTGTGGGTACTGGGTTCAGTTACCTGACATATGACAGTTTAAATTTATCAGTTGCCTTGAGCTGCAATTTGTAGCTGACAAAACATAAAACGTCTAAACCCAAAATGTCATCCTGAACTGCGGTGCACTTTTCTTCTGAGTGCATGTATGCACTTACCCTGAAGTCGATGCCCACAGTAGAGATGAAGCTCCCGGCTAGAAAGGCTCCATCTTTGAAGCGAACCAGCAGACAGGTCTTCCCCACACCTGAATCCCCCACCAGCATCACCTGAGACACGGACAGACGGGGAAAGTTTTTGGTTGATAGAAGTTTAAAAAAAAAAAGCTGTATGTGAGTGTGTGGGAGGACGATAGAGATAGAGGAGGGAAAGCGCTCAGGTGAAAGCTTATCTGCAAATACACAGGAGTTTAGGCAATGCAAGACACTGACAGACACACTTACACACACACCCTCAAACACCCATCTACTGGTGAAACCGAGTATTTCTACTCACTCCAGTGGGAGAGAGCAGATTGTACAGACCACTGGGAGGGAGACAAGGAAGAGGTGGGACCCAGAGCTTGTTTGTTTCTTTTGTTCTCATCAGACAACACAAAACTCTGCTCACTTTTGTATCATTTGATATGCTTGTGTGTCCATCAGTTGATCCATGTATTGTTTCTATTAAAACTTTTCTAATTTGTCATACTGGCAGTAATACATTCTGATATGAAAGCTGTGTTGGCGTCGCTGTGATTAGAGGTGATATTTCAGACACTGAACTGTTACAACTGCACGTGTTATACAAAGTCGGAGCTGAGCAGTGATTTTGGCAGGACTGTCACAGGAACAGCTGTTAACCAGGGTGCGAAATTAATACCAGCTGCCACCCACATGATGAGAATTTAGATTTGCGTGTATTCAGTGCCGATTATCATTAGTCTTTATCATCAACAATTCATAATTTTTACAATTATTATCTATGTCAATGCTTTATTGTCAGTGGGGCTGCAACTAATGCTTATTACCATTGCTGAGTAATCTATCAGGGTTTTTTTTTTCTATCAATTAAATATTCAGCATATGAAAAGTGACAAAGGCAGGAAATGTGTGCCCAGTGTGATGTGTTCAAATGAAACCCAAAGACATACATATCAAATTATGGGAATTCTGGCAGCAACAATGTGGTATTATGGCATCCCCACACAAACACATATTCTGTCATTTTTGGAGGCTGCAAACAAGCTTTACAAACAAACAATTAATGTGCTACTGTTATTTATGATGTTTTACATTAACAGGATTTTAAAGCTCTGAAAATGACTTGTCTACTGAAGGATGTGCAGAAGCTGCCAGATGTTCTGTCGTCATGTCTACTGCTGCTAAACAAAAAGCCTCCTAATGTACTGCTATTAATTGATTTCATTCATTGGACAAATCCCTCCCCATCATCTCATCTCATGTTATTGCTCAGGACTATGGCTGTAGCACAAACCACTTAATGTTTCTGTTGGCCATTACAGTTCCTGAGCGTTTGCACTTGAAAGGACAAAAGTGGAGACGCACCGGACATACTTGATAACATTTCATACATATGAGAAGAGTTTGGGAGTTAAACGTGATGAAATTACAGACACTGGAGACAAATTGACTTATATGGACAAAACAAAAGCCTTTGTGATTTTCACTGACTGTGTCCCCTGAGGGAAATCATGGGGGAACTAGCGTTTTCCAGCAAGCCTGCCCCCAAAGAGCAGCATTTCCAGCACTTATCCACATGGTACTCTCTACAGCTACTGCACAGGCTCACCTATGAAAAAAAACAAATAGTCTAGAATAACTCGTTTACTGAAACAAAAAATCTTGAATGACACTGCAAATAAGTAGAATTTCAGCGTTTTAGACGTGTGTAAGCTTTTTACCTAGCAGCAGCAGTCTCGCACCTGTGGTAATTTACTGATTGCTTAATTGAATACAGGCTCGGAGAAGATATCTCTTTAGTCTTTAGCATGAACTCTCAAGCTCACCTTAAAGGCGATGTCATAAAACTCCCCACTGTTGCTGATGGACGGTCTGCTGGGATAAACCAGTCCGGAGGACGGAGCGGCAGCGGCGGCCAGACCCTTCCCCGTCCTCCCGCTCTCTCTGCCGCTGCTCGGCGACGCCTTGGGGCTCTTGGAGCTCCCTTTGCCTTTCACTGCCTTCTTCCTGGACATGGCTCTGGATCTCTGGATCTAACCCGTTCACCCCCGAGCACTTCAGATAAAAGAACGAGGAGGAGGAATAGACGAGAGAGGGGTTTTCTTTCAGTCTACGATACTTTCCTTGTTGAGTTGTGGTGGAGGCGCGTTAAGGCGAAAGAAGTTCACCTGTGCGTCAAAATCATGACTGTGCGTAAAGCCTCAATCGATAAAGGTTTCCCAGACAAAAACTGATTATGATGCGAGACAGCTGTTGTCCCGGCGGTGCAGCTGGATAACTGTAAACCTATGAGGTCTGGTTCACAATGTAAACAGCTCTCTCTCCTCCCTCTCTCGTAATGTGGTGCTGGGAGCGCATGGAGGCACGGTTGTCGCTGTGCGTTTACAGAGAAAATCCACCCTAAAACAGAAATACCATTAAACTAACCCCAATAATATTGGACATTAATCGATATACAACAAAAGCACTCTGACTAACAGTGGGATTGTAATGATTTAAGAATACTCTATCCACAATTATTTAAATGCAGGACTCAGTGCCAATCAGCATACCAGCTGTCAGTGTCCCAAGTGTTTTATTATTAACGTGTCTTATGTGTCAGCTCCAGTGTTTGTGTATCAGTGAAGTTTGTGACTTCACTCTTCATCTTCAGGAAACACTTGGCCCATTTTCTAATGTAAAACCGAGTTTATCAATGTAATGGAAATGAAATGTAAATTCCATTTTAGGGTGTATTTTTTCTTTTAAAGGTGCAGTTTGGTATTGGCACCGATTCAGAGCTGGGATCTGGGTGACAGCTTGTAGTAGGAACCTCCACATTATCTCCACAGACGCTTTGACATTCAGACTGTTTCAGACTTGTGCCCAGTGCCATCCATACACCTCCTCCTGGGTATGGGGCACAAGTGGAGAGGGCATAATGTGGGACTTTAGGCCTCACATAGTATGATAGCGTGTGTTCTCACAGCAGGTGCATGTTTTACATAAAGCTTTTTGTATTCAGAGCAGCTCTACAGCAGAAATAATCTAATTTGTTAAGCAAAACCTCAGTGGAATTGTGACTGAGTGAAGCCCAACAAAAGATCACCTGTTATCACCTGTCATTCATGTTTTTTTTATTTTTACATGCATGTTTTTGCCTCTGGATACTGAGATTTAACCCATGTGATTTTTACTTGTACCTGTTGAGCAAAAATGTGAGATGAGGATAAAACTATAACTTCAAGGTTCTGGAAAAACACCATGAGTCTGTCTTTATGTTCAGTAGATCATAGACTTTTTTTGGCTGCTATTTTCCCACATCCACTTATCCACAGATAGAAACTTTCACACCTGATAGCTGCACAATACAACCAGTACTGGTGCCGAACATCTACTTAAAGTAATCTTTGATCTGTGACGTGATTCACTCACTTCTCCTGGTCATAACCAGTCTTTGAGCATCACTGCCACCCCCACTTTAATATTATATCACAGAACAACTGGGAACATGCCATGAGCCAAACTGGAGATGAGGCAGACACATGTCCCAGCCGTCTGTTACACAACCAGAGCAGAAAATGGATGGCCACGTGATCCACCGTGCAGTCTGTAAGTTAAAAATCAAAGTCACATAAAAACTGCAAGAAAAGCTGCGAAATCAATTCAGCTGGGAAATTTATTTGCAGTCCAGAGGCGAGGAACACAGCAAACAGGATGCAGATACGTTTGATGTGGAGACTATTAAAAACTGCCATGCTGTGCAAGTGGTGCATTGTCAAAACCAATGAGCTGCGAACAACAGGAGGAGCACACACACCCATCACTCCCATAATAGAGTTCCTACCTGCAGCCTGATTGGACAAGCTCAAGCTCTAGTTCTGCATACCACCATTTATAAGACATTTGCATGATATACAAGATGCAACCACAGTAAAGGATTTCCTCATTCTCAAGCTACCATTTTTTTTTTTTTTATTAAGGCTCTGACAAAAAGATCTGTATTTAACAGTACATCAAATGTTTACATGTACATTTTTGACTTTGACTTCAGTATAACAGTATGCCAGTTCTTTAATCACAAATAAATCCAACAATCTTCAAAAATAAACATGAAACGTGTATTAAACAAATCCGGAGATCGGAGGGTCGCCAGTTCGATTCCTCGGCCAAGCACAATGGATATGGGTGGCGCCTCTGTGACAATGGCCGTGGTGCCCCTGAGCAAGGCACCGATCTACCCCAGCACGTTTCGTTCACTTTGTGTGGGTAAAATGCAGAGAATAAATTTTCCCAGCTTGAGGGACTAAAGTACTATAAAGGATTAAAACTTAAAAAAAATGTAAAACATGACATCACACCGTAAATTAAGACCTCTGTCTCACTTTTACTAAACAACATTTGAGCATGCAGGGTTTGGTTTTCCCATTATTGAGGTCTCTATGAGAAAATATTATATACATATACAAAACTGTCTTTCTCAATAAAAGAAGAAGAAAAAAATACCTTGAATATCACACAAAAATGTCAGTGGCAGACAAACTAGGAACTGAAACTTCTCTTAAGTGGCCTGCCTATGTGTCACAGACTAAATCAAAGTAATATACTAACTTGTGTAAATGTATGGCCACTTTTCCAAAACTTTTAAAAAGATAGAGTATAAAAAGACAAAAAAGATGATCAAATAAACAGTGTATCCAATATCCTTATTAGCTAAGTATTGTTTAATGTTCCTTTACTCTGTAATGATAATAGATTGTTCAAAGGGTTACAGACCGAAATCATTTGTACTCGATGAAAAGAAAGAAGCCAGGGTGACCCACAGCCGTCCACTCACAGTGTTGAGAGTTCCCTTTAGCCTCTAAGCTGGTGATCAGTTTCATTGCTGTGAAATACACCACTATCATCTTACAACTGTTTACATCTGCAAGTTCAGTTTGCTCATTGGACATTTTCATACTTAATATCATAGGCCACAGGACCTTCCATGGTAAATCCAAGGTAGAAGGATACATCTTCCCTGCTGTACCCACTGCGGATATCACCCAGGTAAACGGGACGCACTGGCATTTTTAAGCTGCCACCATAGCTGACATAAATGTCACCATTTTCTGATTTCCCTTTAATCCTTAATAGCTTGCTCTGGACCTCTGGCTCTTTCCATGCAGCACCACTCTGCCAGAGATGGTGCAGTTTACGTGACTGACTACCTTGGGCACTGTGAGAGTCTTCTGTCTTCGAAACACGGATCAAAATTTGATCAAGCGTCATTTTGGAAACTATTCGCTTGAGTCCACTGGATTTCCCAAGGTAGAAATGAGCAATAGCACTTCTTGCTGAAAACATGTGAGAGAAGCGTCGGTGAAAAGATTTCTTCGCTGATGTGATGTACATGCTGATATTTTTGTATGTTGCAGAGTTTTCAAGCCTTCGGTTTTGTGTAGGCCACATGAGCAGCATGGAGAGGTAGTACAGCTCTGTCTGTTTTGACTGTGTACCCTCCTTTTGCAGCTCCTCATTCAGAAGGCCAACCAGGTCTTCATATTTTTTCAGCAGTTTGGAGGAGGGCTTGATACAGTGCAGAACTATGTTTGCCAAGATGAAGTTGACTGTATCTGTGACATATCTTCTGGGTGAGCTGTCAAATATGGACTGCCATTTTGTGAGAATGTGCTCCATTTCCGTCCCATTTTTGTCATTCAAGCACTGCAAAAGTCCGGCAAATGTGTCTGCTCGCTTCATTTCCAGATAGCACCTGTGGTCGACTATTGTCTGATGGCGACTCAGATTGGGTTTACTGGCTTTTTCAGATGCTTTTTCCTCTTCTGAACCACTGAATATTTGAATGTACATTTTGAAGAAGTCAGACACCTTTCGTTTGTGTCTTTCATCAGCTATTTCCCTTTCCTTTGACCTAGGCTTTAGGTATAGGAAGTAGGTCTCAAAAAAACAGAAGATTTCCTTCAGCCTTGGCTTCAGGGAGGTCAGAAATCTCTCATGGTTTGCCAGGACAGCCACAAACTGGTTATTGCTTGTGCTGCTGTGATCATATAAACTGCTCACTGGGTGGCTACCTCTGAGAAACTGCAGTATTTGATCTCTTTTAAGGTCACTGACTGCAAAAAGCGGAAGATTTTTAATGAAGTCAAGAAGGATCATCATAGTTTCTGTCTCTCCAACATAGCCGGATATATTGTAGGACTTTGTTTTCTTTTTGGTGTGTAGATCATGTGGGTCTACTTGTTCATCTTTCTTGGCTAGCTCCTGGGAATCCTGGAATGCATTTACAGCCTTGAATCCTAGTGTTAAGCATTTTTCAAGTGCTTCTGGAGTGAGATCCTCGGAATCTTCAATTTCCCTTTTGAGGTGGCTCTTGTACACTTGTCCAACTGTATCTGCAATGTAGGAATTTGTATTTTTCCCTTGTGCATCCAAAGCCCACTTGAGGGCAGATTCAAAGTCTTTTTCCTTCAAGCAGAAATATCTTGCCAGTGCTTGTGGCAGTGTTGCACTTCTGTCAAACCTCTCTGTGGCTCTTTCTAAGACTTCTTTGATTTTGTCAGGTCCTTCCTCCTCATGTATGTCTTCAATCAACGGGGAAAACAAAGTGTCTTTGTCATCTCCTTGTTCTTTTCTGTGACGTGTGATGAGCATGCTTTGGATGTTTTGGACCAGGAAATCCTTTCCCATGTATGATTTGATGAGTTTGTCACTGTGCAAAACATCAATAGTTATCTCAGCCAGAGAAACTTTGCATTTCTGGTTAAGGAATTCAAGACACTCCTTAGCGATCATTTGGTGTAAGAACCGCACTGCTTGATAGGTGCCATGCTCTTCGACAGTGAAAGTGATCATAAGTGTAGAATAGGGATTCATTTTGTCCTCAAGAGTTTCTTGTTTCCACAGAGAATTCCTTATTCCCACTAACTCTTCACACAAAGAAAGTGACATGTAGGAGCCATTGACATAGGTGTTTAGCAAAGCTAGGAAGGAGAAAAGCCTACCCTGCTGGGTAGTGGTGTCGAGATCTTTCACAATGTTGCTCACCAGATTCTTGATGTAAGTCTCACTGAAATTATTTGTCATGATCATGAAGGCATAGAAAGTCTCAGGCTTTTCATGGTCGTCCTTGAGTTGTTGAAGCTTCTCAGAAAACAAACTCTGCTCTTTGGGTGACAGCTTGTTGGTGATGAACACATTTGCAATGCGGCTATTTCTGGATTTCTCATCAGGGACCTGTGTTCGCTCACAGTTCAGTATGATTACCATTAGACTGTTATGCCGCTTCCTGTCACTGGTGAGAATGCACTGCTTTAGGTCCTCTACATCATCCCAGTTGTCCACCAAGAGGAGAACAGGTGTATATCCTGACTGCTCCTGTTTGCCATACGTCAGCAGCTTCATGACTTGGCCTGCAATTTCATTATTTGTTGCCATGTTGTTTTTAACAACAGCACATCTGAATTTATGCCTCAGGTTCCAAAGAACATGCATTGCTAGAGTCGTTCCCCCGCATCCAGGGTGATGGAAGAGATTGATCATAACACATGGAGATGTGTAGCCTCCCACAGGTGTGATCAGCTCATATAGTTCATTGAATTTGTCTCGTTTGATGAATGGCAGGCTGCCCTCCATCTCAGAAAGGTAAAAGTTCCACCACGAGACTTGTCCTCCTCTGTAAAAGTGCTCCTCTGTTTTTGTTTTGAACTCCTGAAAGGAATCATTCGTTTCAATCTCTGTGTTCTGACATTCATTTTCACACAAGATGTCCAAAACAGTCATAAGCTCCTCATCTTTTTTTGCAAGCAGGACAGAGCTTGAGCCTGTGGATGGCAAGAATCTCCTAGAAGACTGTGTTTGAGGTTCTTTAAGTTTTTTGATGGTGCTTGATATTTCATTCAGACTCAGTTCATAGATGCATTTATTGGTTATGTCCTCTTTACAGCGAGACTCAATCAGCTGCTGCCAGTGACTGAATACACTGAAGTTTTTGCAAATGCACAACATATTGTCAGCCCCTTCCAGGGTGCGATAGATTGCACAGAAGGTCTCCAAGATAGGGCTTGAAATGTCAGTTACTGCTGAGTGAAGAATGAATACCACAAGTCTGTCTTTGGGAAACAAATCTGGGTTACAAAGAAATGAAACCATCTTGTTAACATCACCAGAGCGCTTTTTAAGCCATTCACTGGGCGTTAGTGGCTTGTCCATCTCACCCTCTTCATTCACACGTCCATTGCAGAAAATCCAACTTGTTTGCTTAGATAAGTTCAGTCTTCCAATGACTGCAGATGGACTGTCCTGAGTGGTGTACATGTGTGGGTAGTGCAGATTGGCTATGCGGTCTCCTCTGTAAAAACTGCATGTTCCATTCACATCAGACTCTGGGTCAAATTCAAGCACTGCAAACAACTTAATCTCTTTCAGGAAATCCAAGTGCTCCAGTTGGCTTGGATGACATTTGTCTGTGACAACAATAAATTGAAAGGAATTCTCAAATGCATCTCTTCCACGAGTTATCAGCTGTTTTAACCTTTGGCCCTGGTGGCCTTGGGAGGGCTGTTTTTCATCCTTTTCCTCTGCTGTCTTTCGTGCTGAAGACCAACACTGGACTTTATCAGTCAAACCTTTCATCTTCTCTTGGCATATCCGGGGATTAGTATCTGCTAAAATGTTGATTGACCTTGGGCCATCCCGCACAAAGAGACATTCAGTTTTGCACTGTTGCTTTTTTTCTGTTGATGTAATACCCAACAGAGTATAGAAAAGATTCTGTTGTGTCTCTGAAGATGTTGGGACAACATCAACCTCAATCACCCATTTGTCTGACGTTGTTCCATCTTGAGAGTGAACTTGTATAAAATTTGGAGGCCTGATGCAACTTCTGGCAGCATTTACATGCTGTTCTTCAAAGTATTCACTCAGACATGATTCAAATACCTCATTATATTTACTGAATGAGGTGATCTCATGTCCAACTACTTCACCGTGTCCCTGTTCTGGCTGGTAGTGCACTCCAAAATGAATTGTGCCATTGGTTCGTGAATTCATGCAGCTTGCAGCAAAAGTAAATACTTCTTTAGTGAATTCATAAAGGATCTCTCTTTCACTGGCTTCATTTGGACTAGGAAGAAGCTGGTACTCATGCACGGGGTCAAGGAGATTACTTGGACCTGCCACAGGAGGAAGTATGTAATTTTGTATGTAGAAGACGTTGGAATTGCTTTGGTCAAAGGGCCGGATCTGACATATTGGCCTCTTTAACTGTAGAAATGTTGCAGTGTCAGTAATTTCAGTATGTAATTGCACGTCATTTGTTGCCTTCTGATCTGCTACAGATCCTGTTCTGTTTCTTGCCATCTGCAACATCTGCACTGTGGAGCTTTGGAGACTTTGAAATCCTGAATCTGATGAAACAGTTTCAGTTTCCATAGTTTGATCCATATTTCCTGACACAACCTGCCTCTCTGTACTTTTCCATAGTTCACCTTTGCTGGGTTCATAGTGACTCTTTGGTGTCCTCACGCTTGGCTCAAAAGTCTCTGAATGCCTCCTGAACCTCTCAACCTGTCGTATGATTTGGATTGCTGGAGCTGGTGGAACACCTAGTTCTAACAAGTCACATTTCTCAAAGGAGACCAGGCAAGCTCCTGACAACTCTTGGTCATAGAGATTTTGTGCAATTTGTGCTGGTACTCTAAGTCTACTGATCAGCCAGTCTTTGACGTGTTCTTTGGTCCAGTCCTCAATCAGTGGTGGGAGTTTCAGGTCGTATTCTGCCTGTAGACCAAGAAGGTAAAATAAGAGGAAAATTAATTTTGGATGTTCTGACAGTAGTTTCTTTCAAAACAGACACTACTATAATTGAGATAAAACAGCAGTAACATACTGTTTTTACCTGTGGCCCATCAATATGGGATTGTGTTGCAACTGGTATCACATTCCTGTAAACCAAAAAATAAGAAATACACTTAATCACAGCAAATTGTACTGTTTCTGGATTTTACTCAGCCTGTGACAGTAAATACAACAAGTACAATGTTCATATTGTGATTACTGAAAAGTAAAACTAACAATAATGATGATGGCATGCCTACAATGTACTTCACTGTAGTCTTTGATTGTGTAAATATTTACCTAATGTCTTAGTGTAGGGAAATAAATGAAATGTCTTTTTACTGTATGTGTTGCACGTACGGTATGTGGTTCCCCTATAATTGTTAAATTATGGAAAGAGCTAATTAAATTTTTTGGCTGCCAAGGCCAGTGAAAATATACAAGGGCCCTGTAAAACTAAAATGTTATGTTGGACACTGGGTATGCATTTACAATGAATGCTTTGTACCTATTCATTTAAATACAGAAATGAAGCAGGTGGACATATCTTGATTTTGTGTTTCATTTTAGTTAAGAGTGGACAAAAGGTCTTGCCTTGCTTCTTTATCTCCTGAGTTAAACACTAATGGCAGGTCCCTCGACCGATCACTCTTTAGCGAGGGAGCAGTTGGTGATGTGGGTCTTTTTTCGTCGTTTGCATCCATTCTGTCGGCCTCAGCACACAGAGGATTCCTGGAAGTGATACATGTTACGAAAGGTGAACTCTTTGTCACGCTCATGAAACCAGTTTGACACGACTTTCGGTTTGTGACATGGAGCATTATCCTGCAGGAAGTAGGCATTAGAAGATGGCAAAAGTTTTCAGATCACATTTTTCCTCATTCTAATCTTTGATTCTTATAGTTGATTAACTGAAGCTACTGATCTATATCTACATGATTTGCATTTCACTGCCCCATTTATTTATCCACTTATACAATCAGCCAATCATGTCTGATTGTATAAAGTATTTCAATGTAGGTGTTGTGACACATGCATGCTTAACATGCTCTTCTGTCATAAAAAGCCCGCAAACTCCAGTTGGATGATAAATGGGACCGTTCAGAAACTGAACTCATGTAGGGGGTGTTTTTATTTATTATTTTTTTGGTCAAATTACTAATACTAAATGATGCTAATTCCAAACCTACCTTTCCTCATCACTGAAATATGGAGGTTCTTCTCTTGACGAGTCACTAACTGTTGAGAGACATCTTGAAGAACTGGCTTGCTTATCCTGCTTGGCATCCATCTTTGCTCAGTCATGAGGGTGTGGGCTGGCCTCCTTGACTTTCTTTTATTAACTCCTGCAGTGGAAAAGGATAATCCTATTAACACCTCACTGCCTTATAAAACCAGTTCATTTAGTTTAACCACATTTTTGTGCATTTGTTTGGAAGTGACATTCAGCAAAAGGAAGTATTAAATGCCACGTACACAGACACATCTTTTGTTATTGATTTCCTTGTTCTCTGTTCTGGAGGATAAAATTATTTAATCTCAATCAAAATCACAAATCAAAATTATTTTACTGTTCTTTACTAAATCATCTTTACAGCCATTGTAAATTGGCAGCTGACTATTTTGTTTTCATTATTTGTGGCTTTAAGAAAAAAAATTAAAAAAAAAAGAGTAACCAAGCCCAAGGTCAACTCCTTTCTTAGTCTGGAATCACACATCATAAAATGGATAAAAACATTTAAAGATTGCAGATATAAAATAAATCAGAAACTAAAAACAGTTGCTTAACAGTTATAAATTAAGTCATCCAACAGTACAGTAGTAAAAACTCTTCTTCACCTAGACCAGCTACAAAAAGCTACAGTCTGAAGAGGGCTTTTCTGTTGATTCTTTTGAAGTTCTGGACAGTTTTCTGCTAATATTTCCGTACTTTCGATTACATTTTTCAATGTTGGACTTGCACTTGTAATGAAGCATTATTGAACGGAAACATTTTACAGTCCAGTAGAACTGCCAGGTAAAAGAACAATTTAAATACTGCTTCCTCACAAAAGTTATTAGGATCCATCGTCTAATTTTATTTCCTGTAGAAAATGGTTAAAGATATTTTATTTGCTTGTTAGTCAATGCTCATTCACCTGTAGTCATGCAGGACTGTGATCCAGTGAATCGCCTGATTTTATCATCAAATACAAGAAACTTGCCAATCAGATGGACCTAGACCTTCATTTTCTCTAACTCTCTCGGACAGTAACTTTAGATGATAGCTATTTGTAACATTCATTCATGGTCAAACAAGTCATTTGGTAGCATATTTCTATGGCCTCATATTATTAAAACACTTCTTTTTGTTTGTTTTTTTTAAACAGCTTGACAGTACTTCCCTTGATTCAAAGAAACCTTTAGGTGTGGCCCACTGTTGCCAGTCTCTCTGCATTCCCCAGTGTATAATCAGACAGCAGAGAGGACAGTTTACCCTCAGGCTTCTTTCCATTGCATGTTTGTTTTGAGAAAATGAAAGCAGGGTAACTTTAAAACTAAATCAAATCTTTAACTGAGCTTTTTTGGAGCCTGAGTATATGAGGAAGGTATTACAAATTCATTTCAGTTGTAGTAAAACATATTTTGGAATGTTTCAACATTGAAACATTCCACTGAATGTTTCAACTGAAAACGCTTCAGTTGAAACATTCAGTGGAATGTTTCAACTGAAGCGTTTTCTGCAAAAACCACCTTCTCTGACAAATTATCAACACTTGAGCAAGCAAATATAGCAAAAATGGACATATGTATACAGGGTTTGCATCAGTCTAACCTCAGCTACATTATTGAAAAGTACAGCACGACAAGGCTGGCATTTACGTAAACAGACACAGATATCACTAGTTAAAGAGTAACAACAAATTTCACAACAAGGTGACTGACAAGGCAGATTTTCTAAGTAAACAGTGTTTCTTACCTCCCGGCGTCCTGTGTGTTTATCTACATGGTAATTACACGGTAATTACATTACACCACAGAGCTTGTGTAACTGACCAATTTTCCTTGTGGGTCTAAAAAAATTACATTAAACCACTAACTTTCTTAGCAGTTTTCACACCTACTCTAAAGACGACGTATGATCACTCCCAATTTTTGTTCCGGGAATGGGCAGCTTGTGTGGGCATGTGGGTGTGTCAACATCAGTCAGAGGAGGAACCACAAAGACGAAGTACTGTACCAGCCAGTGAAGATAAAGTGTCATGCCATTCAGACATACATGCCATATCCTTACACAGGAAGCAGCTAAACCACAGGTTTGCCTCTGCTTCTTTGGGTATTTTTACATCATGCCAGTTTTGTCTTACAGGGAGCTGGGAATTCTGACCAACTAACCCAAACATGCTGACTGCAGTTAACAAAGTTGTTAAACCAGTTTGGCCAGTTTGGCCATCTGGCAGTTCTATTGTCAAGAGCAAACAGGGACATTTGAATGGATTACAGGGGATGTGATTTAAACTTTGTTTTTGTGTTGTCATTTTTTAATTTTAAATATTGAGCAGGAATATCGATCTTCAAAATCTCTTTATCTTCTCAAGTCATCTTAAATGGAAATGGATACTGTTACTTCAGCTGCATTTTCCAGTCATCAGTCTTCTGATGGGACAGCTAAGTTCCTGTTTTCATCAATCAACCAGTCTGCATAATATTTGCATTTCACTTACACAAGTATTTTTTAAAACGTAGCTTTTTCAATGTGTTTTGGCCCTTTTGTCCATATGCAAACTGCATTTTGGGTCACTGAAAACTGACCTTTTTGACAAGATGTTCAGAAACTTTTACAGGGTTTCAGTGTTGACGTGCAGACAAGGAAGACACAGTTTTTGGCTTGGGGACCTTAACTGAAGCTCCTGACCTGTATTTGAGAATCTATACTTTGCACTGCTGTCACATGACTGGCTGACTGGATGACTGCATGAATAAGCAGGTTTATAGGTGTTCCTACAACTGACTGAATGTAATTATCAGCGTCAAAAAGTCATCAGATTGATTAGATCTGATTTTATCTGATCAGTGTTCCAGCAACAACTCCTCACTTCCAGAGAAAATGCTGCTGACAATGAAGAAATAAGGTAAGTAAGATGAGACGTCCACCTGTAGCACATCATGATGGAATCTGGACGTAGCTCATTTAAAAGGAAAGAACATCATTGAATTTTCACAACATTTTAATCTGTTACAAGAATAATGATCACAGACGTTATTTGGTTCGGATTGTTTGGCTGTTTTTCTTTCCGTGCTGTTGTTGGACAACTCCAGGACAAGGATGAAAAAAACAGGCCCCAGAGGACCCAACAGAAGAAACTAGATGAGAGACAGCCCCAGTTCAACAACCAGAGATGAACAGGACCACAACAAGACAATGAGGAAAACATGTTCAAGAGCAAAGAGATGAAGAAAACCCCAAGGTGAAACCAGAGAAGAATGAACCCAGAGATGATGAACAGCTGCAGCATCAGAGAAAAGCTGAGGGAAGCAACATCTCTATAGTGAACATGGAGGAGCATGGTAATGCACTGGTAGTCAAATGAAATCCAAATGTCTAGTATTATCTTTCATTATGTTGTTGGCAATGTGTACAGTAACAATGGGCAACTGACAGGATTAAAAATAGCCCCACAGATACTGTTTGTTTGTAGCTGTGTGAGAAAACTGGCTGATTTATCTAAGAATTACACTGATGTCATCCATGGTCCTTCCTTGTAACATCTATCCAACTCCAGCAGTATCACACCAAATCTGACCTCTTTCAGACTCCCTCTCCTGTAGTCCTCTGACTCCCTTTAGGTGCTGCTGTCTGAGGTTGTGTCTTTAGTTGCTGTTTGGTGGTATATGTGGGTGGGGCCAGTTCCTGGACTGGAAGTAGCCCCTGAGTCCCTCCAGGTCCACGGGAGGGAAATAGGCTCCGATGCGTTTTCTCAGCCACCATTTCCCCTGTGCTGCACTGGCACTGCCCGGCTGGCTGAACTTATACCTGAAATGTTCCCCTCGCACCCACCTGAGAGGGAGGAGGACACAGCAGAGTGAAGTCCCATGAGACAAAGACAGACATGAAGCACCTCACTGATTTGGACGTATCAGCTTCATTCTTTAATGAGAAATTTCTAACAATAAAATCCACAATTCTCTTTGTGTTCAGATTAGTTACTATACAATGAGAATACTTAATGTGTCATTTTTCATACTGTTGCCATGCCTCACCACACCAAGAATATGGGCCTGAAAAGAGGTAAAGGTAAGGGGTAAAGGTAAATCATGAGGTAAATCATGACCCTGGACAATATTTTGAATATTTCCTGTGTGCACCCCTCACCAGAGGGAGCTATAGGACAGAAAAGAATTACTCATGAGAGTATGATTGTTATTTGATTGATCCATGCCACATTAAATCACACAGTGATCATTAATAGGAAAGTTATGCACTAAGTTAGGAAATAACAACTGACAAATAACCCCAGAGAGGAGTTTTTTTTTTAATTAAGAGCATTTTAGAAAAGGAAGTAGTGCTGCTTGGGGGGGTTGAATGTTGCATGCTTCATGCTAATAAAAGCTCTTCAGTCACAGCAGAGGATAAAGTGTAGGATACACTGTTCAAAAGGAAAGATGCACTGCTCTGAGCGTCGCTGCGTTCTCTGTGCTTACCTGGGGGGGTCTCGGCCTTGGAAAGGGTTGTGGTCAAGCAGGGAGAGGACTGTGCTGTCGTTGGACAGCAGACGTCCCGCTATGTGGATCACCCACTCGCTCTGCTCGTAGGTCTGTGCCAAAAGAGAGCAAGACCGGATGAGAAAGTGTTAAGTTGGAATAAGTACATGGAACTACTGCCACCTAGTGTCTAGACACAGGAGGTGAAAACTTGAGGCAGCACTGATGAAGTTTTTGCACTAATAACAATTCAGGTGGATTTGAATTTATTCTATCTTCTATTCTCAAATGTAAAAAGCAAATACAAACACCCCAGTATCATATCTGACCTTCAGACAACACTAATATCAGCTGAACTCCACAGAATATCCACAGAAGGATAATTCATATATCACAAAAACAGGTTAATATGTACCTGGAAAGCAGCAAACCACATGAGCCAGTCCAGCCGGTAATGGTACGGTGATATAAGGCACGGTCTCCGGTAAACGTCCCCCGGCTTACACAGGAACTGGTACTCCTCCCAAACTGCCTCAGGGTCCTTGGGATCAGGACTCAGAGTGCCCTGGAAAATCACCTCAGTACGCTCCTTGGTGATGCTGGACGGGTGGAAAACACGATTTCAGTGTTTTTCAGAAACACCTAACGTCTTGTCAAACCCCATGACCCCTGACCTTTTGACCCCAACGACCCTGCCAACTGTACCTGCCAAAGGCCCCGTAGGTGTTGACGATGCGTAGTGGGTCAAAGGAGGTGTTCATCACCTGCCTGGAGCTTAACAGGTTCATCACCACGGGAATGCTCAGGCAGCCAATCAGAACGCCCAAGGAAATGTTCACCACCCGACGTATCAGCATACCTGACAGACACAGACAGACACACACACACACAAACACACACACACACACATACACACATTCAAGAGAGAGGAAGAAACAGCATGAGAAACAACCAGGAAATACTGCTATTTCACTCTCCATTACAACTTCATGTTCTGACTAAATGGACACTGGATTCAGTTTGTGGGATTTTTTTGTGTTTTACAGATCAGCTCCACTCTGTCTGTCCATCCATTGCACACTCCATCTACAACGCTCTTACCCAATTTTGATGAAACTGCTTGGATGCATGTAACTGCTCCCTTTCAGCCTAAAGGAGCTGCTGCGGTGTTTGTTCTGTTGACTTTTAGAGAAATAATGCATCTCACAGCTGTGTGATCCCGGATTTCAAAATGAAGCTGAGTGGCCTAAAGAAAACTTTAATTACAGCTTAAATCAAGGTGACATATTCGTTAGTGTCTGGCCTTGAAGGGGATTCATGATTTACGTGATAGAGTCAGTGTTACTAAGAGTGTACAGTGAGTCTGTGTGTGTTTATGCGTGTGTGATCACTTTAACACTTCCTCAGTGGAAAAGGTTTGGCCTGTTAGATCATGGGACGGCTGGTATTGACAAATGTTGGCTGAGTCTGCATCAGTTCCTTCCTACCTGTGTCTGCCTGCTTATCCCATGCATGGTAAAGACATCAGCATAATCCAGCTAAAACTTTTTATACCGAGACAGACTTTTCTGGGTCTGTTCAAATGATTAAAACATACCCACACTTCAGGTAAAAGCCTGTTTTATATTCAACATCCTACAATAAAGTAAAGACACTAATGGGTCCAATGAGACCAATTAGTGAGAGGCCACTCTCACTCTTTTACAACATTTTAAGCAGCCTGTTCTGTAAAAAAAAAAAAAAATGTAAGCGACATCACATTAAATTCCAATACACCATATGTCAAACTTTTCCCAGCTACTCAGCTGTCCAAGTGCTAATTCTTTTTCTTCCCATAATTCCCTCTCCAGTATGACCAGACCATCTGAGGCCATTAGCCTCTATTTGGGTAATACCAATTACAATGTTACATCCTGTACATAGTCTGCTGTTTAATTTCAAAATAAAATACAGGACTTTTTAACCAGAAAAAAATAAATATATATAACATATAACATTTTGTGCAATGTTTTTTTTTTTTAATCTAAACACCTTTGGTGGGTTTGGGGGTGCGTCCAGCTGCATCCTCATTCTGTATCTCCAGAACTGCTTTCTTGGCTCCCTCTCCAGAGCGAAACAAGAAGCCGAGGGATGCATCATCAAAACAGGCCAGACTGGGAACAATGGTCAGCCAGTTGAGGAAACTGAGGTTTCCACTCACTATCAGAACCACCTTACAGCAGAAAAGACAAAGCAGAGAGATAAAAAACCCACACAGCAGAAAGAAGAACCTACAGAATACTTAACGTTTATCATTAAACAAGCAGTGGAATGATTATAGAGCACCACTTCAGTGTGACGAGGCATCCTGAAGACTTATTTTGAGCCAGATGAACTTGGCATCCAGTATCATAAGCTAAATGCACATGACGCACAAATTAAATTAACGTTCACAGTAACAGATAATGCAATAAAACACAGATAAATGTGATAAAACATCCCCTTAAATCAAACTGTTTAATGGAATTACAATGTTCTGTCTGCCCTCTACTAGACAGAATAAAATGAAACTCTAGCCACACACACACTCTCCAGTGAAAACCATGTACCTCCATATATGGAGATTTTTACATTTTTAAATAAAGGGCCAAATCCGGCTCAACAACAATGAAAGCAGTAGTCTTTGGTTCCATCAAAACTTTTACATGATTCTTATGAGTCTACTCTAGATAACAATGTAAATACAGGGTTCATGCAAAGCCCAAAAAGTGATCCTGTGACATATATATAATAGTAAATCCTGTGGGCTGGCGGACAGTTTGTATTACCTGAAAGAGGATCTGCATTGCTCCATTGACCATGCACATGCGTCTGCCCAGGAAGGCGAAGAACGGGACAATGAGCTCTATGAAGTGGTTGGACAGTGTCTCGAAGCGATGGAACCACCATGGGGAGCGGTGCATGTAGTAGGACATGGGGTTGGGAACTGGCTGGGTCTGGACAGAAATGGAGGGGCAGAGAATGGAGAAGGAGAACAGGTGAAGCTGAGTCATTGAAGTCTCTGTTGGTGTCAGACACACTTATATTGCGAGACAAGAGAAATTGAGAAATAATACATTTTTCCACAAATTTCTGCACAGAAAAAAAAATTCTTAAAAAAATCCAAAGTCTGAATTAGACATGCCTCTGCTGTCTGTCTAATTCACATCTATTTACTCTGCTTTACTTTGGCACTAAACTCATGTCTCAGCCTGGGATGGAGAGCAATTTACGGTGCCACACCTTGAGGGAAACATTTCCATGTCTAAATAAAGATGGAACTTTATTTAAATGAAGGCAACCCCACCTAAACACAAAAAAAGCCACTCAGAGGTTTCATACAGACCTGTGCAGTGTTTGTGTACATTTGACTAAGTGTGTGTGCGTTAGGTGGTCGCATGCAAACCATGTAATAACTGAACATGCAAACAGTGTCAGGTGAGGTGGTTAAAAATAAATATCGCACAGAAATAGGTGTGGAAAAAAGGAAAAGACTGTTGGCACGCTAGTCTATACTCTTATTGTTTTTATGGAATGGAAGGAAAAAAAAATTATTTAATCTATAGCTAACCAAAACACCCCTGGAAACCCAGGGGCAAAGAGCCTGCAACCTCAGACAACCAAACAACCCCACCTGGCCTGCAAACTCGCTGCGTTACAACAAACAAACCAAAGCAAACAAAACATCAACTATGCTGAAACACACCTACGCAGCCCCCTGAGAGCTGGGACAGGAGGAGATCTGCGGTTCCTCTGCAGGTCTCAAAGAGACCACTGTGTCAGCGGGGGTTAATAAGGCTTCACCTGGCGCCAGTGGCTTCCAGTGCTCACCTGTGTGTGTGTGTGAGAGAATTTACATTACACCTAAGGGCGTTGAGACTTGAGGTTGGAGCAGGTCAAATGACCCTGCATGGAATAAGGTCCATATTATAACATAATTTATCAGGTGACAGCACATTTTCTAATACACTCCATTTAATTATATGTTGAACAGCACAAAATACCTGTCACCATGGAACTAACAGAATTCCCATTGTAAGCATTTATTTCTCCCATTTCAGGGTTGAGTTGACGCTACAAAATGCAAGTTCTGGAGACCAAGCTAGCACAAACAGGAGAGCTGAAGGCAAACCACTCCTCTCCTTCGAACCCTCCCTCTCCCCAGTGTTACCCTCCACCCAGGCCTTGCTGCCCAGCCTGTGGAGTTTGCGAGCAGGTAATACGAGCTAGAAGCCTTGGCGCACGAGGAGTAGAAGACTACAATGATTGACAGCCGTGAGCTCCCACCTCTGACTCTGACCTTCTCTGATTGGTTAGAAGGGGCGAGGCTCACTCAAAAACTTTGGAAGGGAAAATCACTGCACTGCTGCCAGGCTGTTCAATGAGTCTGGAGTACAGAAGATATATTGGATGTCCAGTAATTAATGTTACCTATTACAATATTTTTATTTTATCATACTGTTTAACATTTAAAAGAAGTCTGTAGTGTTTGCAGGTTCAGTGAGTGCTGAAAACAATATGTCCTCACTGCAGAGGCACGGCTGAGATGATCTGAAATGTTTCTTTAGTTTTTAATTCCCTGTATTATAACTGTTCATGATCTAAGGCAGAGGCAGTCGCCATCTTTTGGCTTGTGGCCCTCCACTATAATCTGCAGAGAGTGCTGAGTTTTTCGCATGCCATCGATATATTAAATCCGTACGGTGAATAAGATTTGTGCTAATCTAATTACTCATTTCACAACCCCCCAAATTTGACCAGCGGTTTATTGCTCTACTTGGCATTAGCAATGCTAAATATGGGAACTAAAAACCTGGGAATAAATTAGATTTACAACGCAAAGTACGGCACAAGCTGTCCAGTCCCACAGAAGCCAGTGTATTACAGTGTGTAAGGCATTCCTATTCTATTTCAGACTGTGTGTGCATCCTTCTTGATTCGTGTCAGCTCCAGTCATCCAGTCCCGTATGAGCTAGTGTATTCCTGTCTAAGTTAATTACAGAAGATGGCCCTCCTCCCTCTGTGGCTCGCAAACACAGTGGGTCAGAGCGGTTGAGAGTCCCACAGGGGAAAAACAAACACTGGATTTGCACAACCTCACGCTCTGTGTAAGGGGCTGATTTATTGAAACCGTCGACAGCGGTTACTGTAATGTGCTGCCCATGGTTTGGTTTGCCTGATGTGAGTTCATTGCCGTCTTGTCATCAGTCAAAGCCAAGGCACAATGTTTTTTGTATATCTGGATCGGTCTTAGACATTCAGGCTGTCAAAGAAAACTTGGGGGAAATTTAGAAAGTCGTCTTCCAGAGAATTATCTTTATTTTTTCTTTATTTCTGCTGGTCATGCAGCCTCAAGAAGAATTTATAATAATACTGTACAGTAACAAGTGTCATCTGAACTTGTAATTTGATAGCTTTGGTGAAATCTTTGGTTCTCAGAGCTCACTGATGTGGTGTTGCTGCACTTCTGAGGTCAGCAAACAACCATGGGAATTTATGTTGAGAAAACTTGAGCTTCTCTTATTTATTTTTTCTTTTTTTTTTGTCACTGCTCATGATAACCGCGCTCTCCTCCTTCACTATTGCATCTGGAAACATCAAATGCAAACATCATAATTTCTTGTGCACTAGAAAGAAGAACCGAGTACCAAGTGTGAGAAACTATAATGGGCATATTTCACTTTCCAGGGTTGAAACTTGTCACTTGATGATGATGTAATACACTAATTAGCACATCATTGGGTCATAGTTCCATTCTGCCTAGAGTCAGCTGGTACTGTACTGCAACAAACTAACTCAACAGCTTGACACTAGATAAACTAATGCACCGGAACATAACACACAGACACACACTGCACTGTAAATACACACACAGGCATAAGACACACACCTCGTAGTGATAGTCCATGCAGGTGAGGTCTCTCCAGCATTTGTCCCCTCTGATCTTAATGAGACCCTGAAAAAGACAGAAAACACAGACACGTCTGTTGAAAGCTTACACTTTGGTGCCGTAAATCCTGTAAAATAAGCAACCATCAACAGCCCATTAGAAAATCAGATTACAGACTTTAAAGTACATATTCAGCTGAAACTGTCCAAAGGGAATAAAACATATTTTACCCTCGTCCAGGTGCGTACATGAATGCAACTCATTTTGTCAAAGGAGCAGGAATTCAGGAAAACTCCCAGTGAACAGTTTTGAATAAAAATAGAGATATGTGTTATTTACAAAAACAAAACAAAAGGTAGTGTTAAAAAGATGGCACATTAGCCCTTAATAATAAAATGATGTTACTGCTCTGAGTAGATTCCTACATAAACCGGAATCTCGTTAATATAATGTGTAGTTACCAATTATGCTACTGCACTGTGAGCCAGGACAGAGAAGAATTTATGGGTAAAAAAAGTAATTTTATAAATTTACAATTGAATCTACAACGCAGTGAAGTGTACAAAAAGTGAAGGGGTCTAAATACTTTCTGAAGCCACTGTATATTATCTGTGTTACAGTCCAGTGCTTGGTCCTGCTTGTGCTCTCGTGCTTCTGCATATTGTAAAGTGGAAGAAAGGAAAAATAGGGAGACAAACAGAGGTATGAGGGAAGAAAAGAAAAAAGAGCAAAGAAATGGAACCATATAAGGTTAAATATACAGCATACATAAATAACAAGAAGATGAAGACCTGAATAAAAGAGAACTGTGTCGATGGCGGTCAAGACCTACATGTGCGAATTCATGTGCAGCTTATTTATCACAGTTCTTGCATTTATACATTACATATAATCCAATAACAGCTGATAATGTGTTGCTTCTAATGTGAACAGGGCTGCTCATCCTCTGCTCTCTTCTGCATCACCTCACTTCTCCCTCCTTCATGCTTCTGTCAGAATCCCTGATTTTACACATTCAGCATAGAGCTGACATGATGACGGTGAAGTGAATTTTAACATTTGTGCCCACATTGACAATTAGGAGAAAAGTAATACAGCTAATTAATGATTATTTTCTTTATCAATTAACCTTTAGCTGTTCCGACCTTCAGCGCGCTCAGGAACAGAGCTTACAGATGTGTAGCTGTTTCTCCATTAAGAGCTGAACTGGGGAATTCATCCTAAAAAAAAATGTACCATAGAAAAATAGACAGAATACAGTTATCAAAAGGTGGTAAATACTAATAGAAGCTCTATCAGTAAATAAAAAAGAAGAAAAAGGGAAAGGAAGGAGTCTAATAACATGAATGATTTATTTGTCATAAAAATAGTAAGTACAACTGTGTGTAGTGCAGATTCAGCTTTTTCTTCCATCAGGTCCAGATCATTTTTCTGGATCTGGACCACAGTGTACAAACTCATTGATCTCAACACCACAAATATGTGTCATTTTCCTTTACATCAAGATCCAAACATTATTTCGTCAGGAAATGACAAAAATAGATTTTAAAAAATAGATGCCATAATTTAACCAGAACTGTACCAAAACGTAATGAGTCTTTCCCTGGCACATGCCCCATCCCTCCACCAAGTTTGGTGCAAATTGACTCAGTAAATCCTCCTGACAAATAAAAATAAACAGAGATGGATGATAAAAAAAAACTTCTTGGCGGCAGTAATTAGCTCACAGTACGTTTGAGAGGATTTTTCCTTCATAAAATAGAAAATAAAACTCAATCAAGACCAGAAATACAGAGAAATGTGTCCTCAGCCCCGTGCATGTTCTTCACCAGCTGAACTAAGTAAACAGTGAGCTATCTGGGACACGAGACTGTCAATACTGACACATCAACCCGTCATGTGGTTGGCATGGAATGTGGAATAAATCGGCCGCTAACCTCTCTAACCACATTTAGGAAAAACCAGGACATTTCATTCTGATTATGAGCTTGGCTGCTGGCTGTCGAGATGCTGTGGCTGAAGTTGCTGCTGATAATCCAATTCAATCATGAGATCCTGAAATGTCATGAATTACGACCTGATATTCAGATCTCTGTCACGAACAGAGCGGTCAGTGTCCACAGCAGGATTCAACAGGCTTCCTTGAGAAACACCACTAAAATTAAACTGGAGGAGTTCTAACAGATACAATTACAAACCTCTCAAAACTTATATAAACTTCAAAAAATGTGTATGATGGTCCACTGGAAAGTTATAATTTGTGGACACGTTTTTACTCTTTTAAAAGAAATAAACTGGAAAACTGGTGATTTTTCCATCAATATCATCAAAAAAAAAGGCCATGAAAATGTGTCATGTGATACAGAAAGGTTTTAAACGCTCTAAATAAAGATAAAAACACTTATGACATGAGGTAAACCCCATCATTTCAAGTGTGAGAGAAAAAAGGCAAGCACTGTGTCTAGCTACACACCCTGCCTCTCGTATTATAGACACTTATGCCATGAACATCCCAAGCTAGTAAAACCTTTATAAAGCAGCTTTTTGTCAGACCATTCTTGTGATTTCTCATAGTTTAAAGAGAGGAAAATCTGATTTCAGAATTTTCCCTCGGGGTGAGAGCCACAGAGCAGCAGCAGTTCATAGTAAGAAAAAATGTGACCTCTAACAACATTTACACCTCAAAATCAGTGATACTCCACATATTGACCACTGCAGTTAAGTCGAAAACACCTTTCCCAGTGGACCAGACGCACACCTACAGAGTCAAGTCGTACGGCACACTGTCGTCGTAATGCTCGAATCCCAATTAACACCCGAAACTCCACACCTGGCGGAGCGTTTCCAGCTGTCACGAGGGTTTCATAGAGATGTTCCTGCCAGCAGTGAAATGTGACATCCAATTCACAATCCCCGTGCCATGCAGCACTTTAAACAGGAAGCTCATAAACATTAGTAGAGAACCACAGAAATTAGCCATTTTAAAGCTCCTCCACAAAAAATATGGACAACAAAATTAAATATCAAGAACCTTTTATTCGCTGGCCACTTGTTAAACAACGTGATTCAGCTAACAGATTTTTCCATAAAGAAAAATGAACGCTAATACACTGACAGTGGTTAGCATTGTAGCAACTGTACCACGGACAAAACCAACATGACTAGCTTACTTGCTAATGAAATAGCAGAGCTGTTGTCGAAAGGTTGGTGGTTCTCAATTTATGACCAAGCAAGGCTAACAGCCCCCCACCCGACCCCAGCTTTCAGTCTTTGCAATGAGTTAACCACGTCCCGGACATATCTCTGTATTACATGAACAAAGAATATTGTAATATTTCCTAAAACGTTTCTTTAAGGCAGGTGTTTTTCTCCTGGCAGCTGCAGATATTATGATATCCGAAAACTGCTAGCTATATACTCAACTATTGCAAACGCTAGCCTTAATGTACGCTCTAATGTAGGCTATTTGGAGTATTTTTCTTTATTAAAGTTTCCAACCAACAGATGCTGCTGGGACAGCATGTACTACCATGTCAGGGACAGAATAAAGGGGCATCGGTTAACATCAGGGATTAAACCATGTAAACAGTAACCAGTATATGACAACTTCCTTAGTCATGCTGTGACAAATGCAGTCAAAAAATGGTGGGTGGGCTCATACACATCCCCATTCCCGCTCATTTCCTTCCACTGAGGGGTTCTTTGAAGTGTGTGCTAAGCCAAGTCGTCCTCACAGGCAAGAACTTTGTAGAATCACATAGCTATGGTGAACCGCGGGCTGTCAGACAGATAAACGGCTGGGACCAGGGCGGATCAAACACTGAGGGACTGTGGCAGTGGCTGTACTACATTTAACACTGCAGAGATGCTACACAAAGTCAGCGGGATGGAGTCTTAGCTCTACTCCAACCATTATAATCTCATGTAATCCCTAATGATGCTCAGTATAGCTTCGAATTAAGAATTCTGGACAAAAAAAAATCATAGTAGAGCCTAAAACTCAGCAAATCTGTGACATTTCTTCAATTTACGTTTAAGTCAAAGCCTCTGTGACAGTTTGTTTCCCGTGTTTATTGTTTAGCATCTGGATGTGATTTCCTGACAAAACTGCATGTGAATTCTCTTTGGAATTTAACTTTAATGTTCAGGATGTCTGATGTTCATTCTAGCACCTGAACGCAGTGTTGTTATAAATTGCCAAAAAATGAAAATCTCATTATGGAAATCCCCGATCTGGATTATCACCACAATCTAATTAGCTGATCCCATTTGTCTGACATGATAATACTTTCTACTAATTTTACCAGAGCAGATAAAGAAATTAACATCATAATTTATTTTTAATTAATATATAAATACATACTAATGCAATCTACTAAACAATGAAGTATATTGTTGGAATAACTTTGAACTAGAATACTAGCTAACTACTAGCTAACTGACCTATGCACTAGGGTTGCAATAGAAGTAAATTAAATTTCTGTAATTAAAAATAAGTCCAGATGAACTGAAAGCACCTAACTCTTCACATATCAGTGAATAAAGCCTGTTCTGTTCAGTAGTGAACTCTTTAGAGTAATCTAGAGCTGAGGTGCTGCCCCTGTGCTGCAGCTCTCTTCATGGTCTTAATAGGAAAAACCCCACTGGGTTTGTGGTGACTGCAGTGATTGGCAGATAAAACCCAGTCGGTGGTCTGAAATTCACCATGGAAACTGTCAAACAACCAGACATGTTGTTTAGCCGACCATATATTTGGGTTGGATTTCCAAATACTGGCAGGGTTTTATAGCAAAGCACAGTTCCAAAAGTAACGGTCTAAAGTCAGGAGGACAAACACTGGAATATCCCGGGGAATTATGCTGCTGAGAAATGGTTTCATTTCTTCACACTGGCTTGCTGGATGCATTCAGGTGTGTGTGTGTGTGTACTGAACATGCCTTTCTGCTTGAATTTACAGTATCTGCTTCCTCCTAGACAGAAATATCCATTTCTATACAGGGTCTCCCCACAGGAAATGTGTTAGTCAAGGTGCTGCTGGCAGTACAGGGGTTTTAGGAACAGGAGAGCCCCTGAGTAAATTCCATCTGATTAATTTTTATTGTGTTTGACAAGTTAAATAAGCGCTACAAGTTTGATGCAGAGGAAGAAGCAGCGAAAAATGATCTAATTGCAAAAGCATGAAGGAAAAGTTTATTAAATATTAAAAATATTTTTAAAATATTGGATAATAGAAGCTATGAAGCCAAAGAAATATCTCACTGACTCTTGAGCTGCAGGACACATCCTATGTTTAAAACGTTATACTCACAGCTCCTAGCATGATGCGGACGATGAGCCATCTGAAGGTCCAGATGCAGATGAGGGAAGGAGGGCAGCAGCGAGGGACCTGGGACAGAGTCCACACCGGACACAAGAAAATGGCCAGAAAACCTGTCTCCAACAGCTGGCTCTCCCAACCTGGACAAATCATCAGTTGTTAAGAGTTTTCTTAAGGAAGGCTCAGTGTGCTACCTGGCTGAGTCAAGCTTCCTCTGAACTCGCTGCGCTTTGTTGGTATTTCTGTCATATATTTGTCGACTATGAGTGTTCAAAGCTTTGCTTGGTGTTTGATTACTACACGTTAATTACCAGTGCTATTGGTGCTTACTAACTTATTTTAAACATATGGTGAGAATGGGATTAGTTTTACACGTGTTTGGTCATAAACCAAAGTTGATGACAGTCTTAGCTAAAAAGTCAGAGGATCAACAAAATAAAAATCAATTCATTCTGAGGCGGCTATGAATGTCTGAACTAACTTTCGCAGCAATCCTTCCAATAGATACCGAGATATTTTTGTCTGAAGTGGTGGCGTGACTGACCCCCAGACCAGCATCGCTGTTTCTAAAACCACGGCGCTAGAATGATTAAAAACAAATTCAACATAATGTGATTATATTCAAGTTTACCTTACTAAATGCAATATTGCAGCTTTGAATTTTTAAAGAGAGGTTCAAGTGATTGAACAGTGTCTGCCACTAATGCCCCTAACAGCACAAACCCCTAGCCTCTGGTTTGTAGTCTAGACTTGGGAACAATTGGAGGAGCTTAGTCTGCAGACTTAAAGCTGCGCTGTCAGCCATAGGGTGATAATAGGCCCAAAAGAAAAGAAGGAGTGAAGGAGAAAGACATTGTGAGTGAGAGAAAAAGAAAAAAAATGTTTTTAAAAAAAGAGAAATCGAAGCCAGAGCTCCTAACCACAGACATCGGCCTGGCGTCTCTGACTACAAAGTGTCATTAACCAGTCAGAGAGCTGCCACTGACCTCGCCACTTATCTGGGCCTGAGCCCTACATGTAACCTCCTATTTATACTTTCTTATTTCTTTTCTCTCTGTCCTCCCTCTTTACTGGGAACTGGGTTCACCAAGTTAGAAGGTAATGTACTGTGCATCAGTAAACCTTAATTCTGCCCTTGACTGGGTTTTAACCCAATAACTGGCTGTAAACAATCTGGGAAACAATCATGAGAGAACTGCTGGCGAGATTTAGAAGCATAAGCATAAAAGTAGATTTATGTGCAGTGATTATAATGTATTATGTTTATGATCCACAACTCTATAACCTCATGCTTCCCAAGGATAAAACAATTTGTGATTATTTCTTTTTATTCTTTGGGATGAGTTCCCAGTAAAATTATATCGAGTGCTTATCTCAAGCTTCATTGAAATGAAAAAAATGGGATTGGACAGACATCTCCTCTTTAAAAATATGCTAATTTCTACTCTAAAAACCTCAGTCTAAAGTATCTAAATACATGTATCAGTGTCAAAAGACGTCAGTGTATAAACAAGCTTAGTTTGGGGGATTTTACCACATCAGTTTCAGGATAAACAAACTCAGAGGGTGTCCAAACCTGAGTGTCTCACACAAATGTTTTTTCCTCTAATCCACTTCTTCTATTTGACGAGGAGAATCAAAGAAAACGTTCTCGGATTCTGTTTTAAAGTTGAAAAGTGTGTGAGTCACTTGGTGTGGATCATGAAGTTCACTCACCGAAGGAGTACCTAGAAAGAGAAAGAGCAGGAAAAAATCATTTTCATTATTGTTATTATTATTTTCTTCTTTGTCTAACACTGAGGCAGCAGAAACAAGCTGACAACACAACTAGAGCTGCAGCTAATGGTTATTTTCACTACGGAGTAACCTGCCAATTACTTTTCAAAAGCAATCGATTAATTGTTTTGTAATTACAAAATATCTGGACATTATTTTTCTTTTGATCAACTAGATGATTAAGCTCTAAATACAAAAGTCCACCTTGGTCTCTACCAACTCCTAAGAAAACTATTTGTCTCTTTAACTGCTAAATGCTCCAAAGAGCTAATGGAAGAGTCGGGTGATAATTCTCTGTAGGTTCGTTCACATGCTTGTTAATGTTTAGAAAAACTAATTAGAGCAGCTGGTTGTATTGTTGTACGTGAATCAATGCACATCTATCCCAGACTCACCACAGCTGTCCCACGTTGACCAGCGAGTGGTAAAGCACCCACAGCGTCACCATGATCACCATATTGGCCATTCCCGTCACCAGCACAAACGCCGACAGGGCCATCCCCACCAGGGCGATGCCGTCCAGGTTGGAATCCATGTTTTCCCAGTCCAGGAACCAGAGGATGGACGGTGTATACGCAAGGGCAGCCATACCTATCTTTCCCCCGACATAGCGCTTGACACTGTTGAGGTAGCTCTTGCAGGGCATCAGACCGTGCTCACCTATCAGCTGCTTGTTCTGGTTGAAGGCAACAGTGAATGCCACCACTGCAGAAAAGCAGGCAAAACAAAACATGAAGGACATGCAAACAAATGCAATTCAGTGTTGGATATGGGCATAAGGGTGTGATACAATGGGTCTTGCAATTGTAAATTTTGTCAATGAAGTCAAACAACAGGGTCTGAACAGTCTGTGTCCCAGTCCACAGACCTGTGCTCATGTGGTTGTGACAGAAAAACTGAGACCCAGAACCCCAGCAGCCAGTACCTGCACTGGAAAACCACCTGTCTTCTGTATGTGACTTATTATGTGACTTAACTTGATGCAACACAACTCAGGAAACACAACTTTTAGGAAAACGCACCGTGTAATGCCGACATAAACTGCAAACTATAAAATATGAAATTAATTTTCCAAGACAGAAACACAGCTTACACACTACGTAAATAACTCCACATCTATTTGAGACTGTGGTGCAAAGTGTTTGAACTGTTCAGCACACTTACAGTAAATAAAGGCGACGGAGCGCAGCAGCACGATCCGGGTGAGCCAGTAAGTCCCGGTCTGTAATGACTCAAGTCTCTTCTGTGTCTCGGAGTCTTTGCTGCTGTCTGCTCCATCTTCTCTGCAGCTGTTCTCCGAGTTTGTCTCTGTCTTTCTGCTGTCCACGCGTCTCCTCCTCACACTGCTCTCTGAACTCTCACTGCGAGCCGCCATGTTCACGGCGCCCACGGTCACGTGACTAAACATACGCGGAAGTGGATTATTATTGTTATTAATATTAAATTAATATAATATTATTGTTTACTTTTCAAAATACAGGTACGAAAGAGAAATGCCGTTTTTACCCAGAACTTAAAATGATAATTAATTATATTAAGATAAAATAAAAACGCAAGCATCATCTTAGAACAGAATTAAGAATAAAATAATCTATTTGAAAATCAAATGTCGAACTATGCCTAATTTGGGGGTTTGGTCTGTAATAATAATAATAATAATAATAATGATGATGATGATGATGATGATAATGTGTGAGCAGAATTTTAATAATCTGAAGCACTTATTTAATGCATCACAGTGTATGTCATTTGTGAGTGCATCTTTTGTGTATCGAAAATAAAAATAGCTACTGATGTCAGATTAATACTGTGGAATACAATTGTCCCTGAAATGCAATGTAGCCTAGAGCAGCATAAATGGAAATCCTCTGGTAAAGTACATCATTTGTGCCTCTGAACTTAAATGAACTTAAATCGAATCCACCCTTAACTTTTATTGAGCAGGCTATTATCCAAAGCATCGTAAAGTTTAAAATTGTAAAGTTGTAAATCCTCACTCTAATATTGTCTGCTAAAATTTTCTCCTGCTCCTTCCTGCCAAATTAGGAGGAACTCTGCTGGTAAAACTTTGCAAAAGCCAATAGGACACGAGGGGTGGAGATATGCAAGTGCTAAGGAGAGTTAAAGAGCTAAAAAAGAAAACGTGGTTCGCTTCACTCTGTGTTGCTGTGGAAGAGGGTGCGGAAAGAAATGGCAAGTTCAAGACAAGAAATGTGGGATTTTACTTGATTTCGTGGTGAAACAGTCTGTAGTCAGTCTACAGAGCCGTGCGCCTTTACGCACTTGGAGAAGTCTGCAGGACTTTGGGCACCAGAAAAAACATTCTTGCAACTTTTATTGGGCAAACATGACAGAGGAGAACAAGTCACTGACGGACCATCCATGCAGTCCGGCGGGCAGCGACAGCTCTGTGACCCCGCATGGTTCGGACTCAGAGTCTCTGGCTTCTCCAGCAGGGTCGGACGCACAGGCGACTGCGTCCGTAAATACGCACAAGCCGGAGAGCAGCACGGAGGATGAGCGCTTCCCCGCCTGCATTCGCGACGCGGTGTCGCAGGTGCTGAAAGGTTACGACTGGTCGCTGTTGCCGATGCCCAATCAAGGGGAGAGGGGGCTGAAGAACAAACCTCATGTGAAACGGCCGATGAACGCGTTCATGGTTTGGGCGCAGGCAGCGCGGAGGAAGCTGGCGGACCAGTATCCTCATCTGCACAACGCCGAGCTCAGTAAGACTCTGGGTAAACTGTGGCGGTGAGTACTGGAGCTCAGCTAGAGAGTCTCAACTTCAACTAATGAGCATCTGATCGCACTGCATGCAACTCAGTTAGAACTCCACCACAGTTTGTGTTTCCAAACCAAAATCCTGGTCTCTCTGCAGTGAACTTTTACAGGCAATGAAACAGAATTACTTAAGTTATTAAGTACAAAATTAGATAAAGTAATATGCTGTGATTTTTGCACAAGTAAACATGCTGGTTGGATACTCTTTCCCCTGTGCAGTACAAAACATATTAATAAAAGACCAAATGAAAGACAAATAACTTCTCAGCTAACTGGTGGTTCATTGATGGGTGTAAAACTGATGACTTTTTAATTCCGATATCAAAAACATGAAAACAAAAAAGCTGTGCAGTACAGCTGAGTCAATTTACCAATCAGCCAGTGATGGAGTAAGTATTCAGATTCCTAGTCCCAAAAATAGCAGTTCTGCAATATAAAAATACTCCATCACAGGTAAAAGTCCTGCATTGAAAGTGTCACATACCTAGAATGAAGTAATAGATAAACCATCAAGTAAAAAGTATTAGTAGTAAAATGTACTCAAAGTATGAGAATTAAAAGTAGTTAAGGCAGAAAATAGCTCCTGAGTGAGTGTTATACTGTTATAAATTATAATCATTACATTGCATGTGTAGGGTAAATAGCATTTTACTGTTGCAGCTGATCAAGATGGAGCTAAATTAAACTATTTTACAGACTGTTGGGGGGTTTAATCTATCTAATCTAACTGCGCATCATATTTCATACGGTTATCATATATTTTCCATGTAAAATCCTAATCTATAACATAACTACTATAGTTTTCAGATAAAACTGGTGTGAAAAGAACAAAATTTCCCTCTGAAATGTAGTGGACAAGAAGTAGTTGAGTACCTCACTTGACTGACGTGACTATGGTGGCTGCAGATAATGCAAGTGCACAAATATCACTTTTGTCTTTTTTTGGGGGGGGGGGCGTTCAGCTAGCTTTTTAGCTTTTGCAATCTACATGTGCATATGCATGATATGTATGTGTAGCTTATTAACTTGCCCCTCTCCTCCTCAGGCTTCTCTCCGAATCAGAGAAGCGTCCTTTCATCGAGGAAGCAGAGAGGCTGAGGCTGCAGCACAAGATAGACTACCCGGACTACAAGTACCAGCCTCGGAGACGCAAGAGCTCCAAAACCGGTCAAGGGGATGGTAGACCGGGACTGGTCCAACAGCAGCATCACCAGCAGTGTGTGTATAAGACAGAACCAGGGATGGTGCTGGCTGGGACGGGGGATGTACACCATCATTACCATGCAGACAGGACAGGTGAGAGACTGATACACTTTTAGGATACAGTATTGGGGCATTTATTGCAATTTATGTCTTTTACCCTTTTATGCTTCAGCATGGAAATATTGATGTTTGTTTTGGTTTTGGTTTCCAGGTCAGTCTCATGGACCTCCAACACCTCCCACTACCCCTAAAACTGACCTTCCCGTGGGGAGCAAACATGAGTCCCACCGGCTTGTGGACGGCAGCACCGGCTCTGCTCCTCCATCCAGCCGTCAGAACATTGACTTTAGCAACGTGGACATCTCAGAGCTCAGCACCGACGTCATCAGCACCATCGATGGGTTTGATGTCCATGAGTTCGACCAGTACTTGCCTCCCAACAGCCACGGCTCTGCTGTTCTAACCCCGCCAGATACCAGCCACGCACATAATAACCCCCCTGGATCATTCATCCTACCCAGCATCCACTCTCAATCCCACAGCATTCCCACTTGGACTCCCAGAACTTCTGGTGGGACTTCCACTGGAATGCCACCATCTTCTTCTACTCGTGACACCCATGGGCCCCATGAGGACACCAGCCACAAACCTCAGATTAAAACTGAGCAGATGAGCCCAGGTCACTACAGCAGCTCCTCCTCCTCCACTCCTCCACCACCACAACCCGAGTACACCTCCCTCAGCTCGGAAGCCTGCCCTTCCTCCACATCCTCCACATCTTCCGCCAACCAGTCTGACTACACTGACCTTCAGAGCTCCAGTTTCTACAGCGCCTTTTCTGGCTATCCTGCCAGTCTCTATCAGTACCCTTACTTCCATTCCTCCAGAGGGCCCTATGCCACACAGCTTATCAACAGCCTGGCCTTGGCACCACCTCCGCACAGTCCTCCCTCTGGCTGGGAGCAACCTATGTACACAACGCTCAGCAGGCCTTGAAGAAGCGGATACAATAAAACTGACCAAATAGACAAAAACAATTCATAGCGTGTGAAGTATAAAGACAATGTTTTGGAGATATGCTGACATTTTGACTCATTTAAAGTTATTTTTGTAGGTTTTGAACAGTTTGGATTTTTTGAAGGACAGTGCCTGCATCTGTTGGCTGAATGGCTCATATTGTGCATCAATATAATGTTACATTTGTTCATTTTATGGAAAAAAATTCCAAAGATAAACAAAGATTCAGTGTTTTGTCTCTTTACTGAGAAACAAATAAGTATGTGAAACACCATTTACATGAAGTGAAAATTGAAGATATTTCATTTTTTGTATTTTTTTTATACAGCAGATATGTGAAGGTTCTGCATTTTCACTGCAGATTCTTTAGCCAGCGAGAAGGATTTTGAACCTTAGGGACAGAGAATTGTGTCTCTGTCTTCTTCTACAAATAAAAATGACCCAGCCTCTTGATGGGACCGGGTCTCTTAAAGCCAAAGTTTCTGATTTATGGAAATACAGTTCTTAGTTCTTAGTTGTACAGTTACATTGAAAGGTCAATACCATTCTCCTGCTTGTTCTCTAAATCCAGTCCAAAGCTACAGTTATGAGTCAGTTAGCTTCCACTAGCATAAAGACTGGATGCAGAAGGCGATGGTAGGCAGAACCTTCTGTGCTTCTGGACAGAGCCAGGCTGACTATTTCTAGTCTTTATGCTTACTGCCCCTCGATTGTTATCATGCAAACATGAGTGGTATCGATTTTCTCATCTGTCTCTTGGCAAGAAATTTCCCAAAATGTCAAACTATTACAATTAACAGCAAAAAAAGTAACTGTACAGTCACATACATTTGACTGCTTTGTGAGCGCAAAACAGAAATCAAGTGCAACCCTTTATGAAATGAATTGTCTTGTAGGTACAGGGTCCAAAGAATTGTAAGGGTTAGATTCACACAAGGCCGACACAATAGATTCAAATCCAATATCTATGAGGTATTTTCTCCCCTGCCTGGACTTCTTGCTCTTCTTGCTGCCAACCTGTCCCTCACCGCTGCTTCATTTTCAGTTTGTTTCCAGTCCAACAGCTGCTCCTGCTGGGTTTCGTGGGAGGAGATTAGCTAATTTCACACTCCTGGCTTTGCTTGGATTATTGACTGCAGGGGCTGATAGACAGGACAGCTGGACTGGGTTTTCCAGAGGCACCGTAAACATTTCAACGTACCGATTAAGTCTGACTTTATTGCTGTTTTTAAGCTCAACTTAAAAAAAAAAAAAAGATGTTCTGAACTCACAAGTACAAATGATTAAAACATAAAAACAACAAAAAATGAGGGTTGTTTTTATAATATTCAGGCCAAACTATAATGTACTGAAGCAGCAGTTTTACCTTTACTAAATGTTCGCTGCATGTGGCAGTGCCTCACTGACCATATTATCTTTAGGACAAACATGGTGGCTGCTGAGCCGAAGCCCCACCCGCTTTTAAACGCTTCCTGTTGCGGGTTCAGCCTGGCTGCTGCAGCTCAGTGGCTCACTGTCTTAGCAGTTTACCAATGACAACCCGGTTGCCAACGACAACACGTCAGCCAGACAGAAGCAACATTGATTTACCCATAATTCCGTAAGACCCCGGAGCCAGCGTGTGTATGTGTAAGAGTGGCGAGATCATCAGGTGACATTTACACCCGCAGACCTTCAGTCCACACTTTGTCCTACTGCGAGTGAGCAGCTCTACGTGTCTTCAGTCTGCCTTCACAGTGACTGATGAGTGCCATCTACTGTAGTATAGAAGAAATGAACAGCCTTAGGCCTTTACAAATAGGAAAATACTGGAGCACTGCATCCTCTGTAATGACCGTATGCAGAGTTCCAATGACAAATTAATTTAAAAAAAATCCAACATTAAGTGTCTCAGTGAGGTGTCATTCCATGGTTAGGGTAGCTAGATGAACATATTAAATATAAAAAAATATAAAAATATTAATACCACTCTCATGCCTGTGCATCCTGGCATGTGTGGAGCTAGAGCCACAAGTGATGTCACTAAAGTCAGATTCAGTTGGGACAGAAGACATTCAGTTTGAGTTAGAAAGAAGTGAGCTTACGAGACCTCTCTAGTCCGCTCCTCATCTCTGCTTCAGGGTATTGGCTCAAGCCAAAATATCAGTGGTCAGTTGCATTGTGGGTAAAGTTGGTAGCAGGTTTTCTGCATCGATTTTAATGCACAGACAAGCGGGTGGAGTCAACTTCTCCTCTAATCTTGGGCAAGAAAGTGAATGAATTCCTAAAAATGTCAAACTATCCCTTTAATTTGTCAATATAATTCAAAGAAAAATCTCAAAACTTGGATTCAAATGGTATTAAACATGGGACTGACACCATGTTTTCATGAGTATTTCAACCTGTGATGAATTCACAGAGACAGTGTGAGCTCCTGTTTAAAGTAACAGAAGAGCTCCATCTGCTGGACAAAATAGAGATACCTGTGCTTTCTATGTAGAGTCAACTTCATAATAAACACTCTGAAAAAGAACTCTTAATAATAATAATACCTAAAGATGTTTTTAATATTGAATTGTTGCTTATGTAGTCATGAACATTGAATGTTATAGAGAAATACTTTAAAGTTCTAGCTTTAAAGGAGAATTCTGGTTTATTTCAACTTAGGTCTTATAGGTTTTACAGCTTTAGCTGTCATTTCTTTAAGGTGTGGTAACCTTGTGCTCAGCATAGTAATTGCTGAGGAGGCAAGAAACACGAGGCTAACAGAAAGGTTTGTTTGTTTTAAAGCTTCTTGCACCGTCTGATGTCGCCACATTTCCAGATCCCAGCAAATAACTTGTTTTGGGTGTTTTGTGCTGTTTTGCATGTATTTTTATTGGGTTTGTGTATTTGTATATAGGCTAATCTATAGTAGGAACAGGCATTTCAAAGTAGCTTAGTTCCATAAATCCAATTACCAATCCAATCCAATTACTAATTGGAATGATGGCCAACACCACGAGACCCAAGTTTTAATAAACCAAACTTATCCTTTAGTCTGCATCATTCCTTGGGTAGTGAAGACACAGAGGACACTACTGAAATGTATTAAACACTAGTTTTCACCTGCCACTTGATTTCAAACTCATCTGTATTGATTTTAAGTTTTTTCATAATGAAACAAACTATCAATTAAGGATGAACACAATGATCTGTCTTCAAAACAAGATGCAAAAAGTAAATAAAACCGTTGTAGAAGTGTTGTATAAATTACAATCCTGTCACATTACAATCCTTTAAAGCAGCAATAACTGTCTACAATGACTCAGTATGTTCAACAGTACAAATAAATACGAGAACAGCTGTCAGATTGAGGTTTTAAAAGAACCCTGTCTGGATGCAGATCAGCCACCTCCAGCTACGTTAACAGCGACGGTGATCACTGAGAGTTTGTGTGTGTGTGTGTGTGTTTTTTTATGCATATTTGTTGTTAACAGCACTTTGTAGGTTCAGGGTTTAACAGGGTGTCAGTGCCGGAGGTTCAACCTCACAGCGTCCTCAACGAAAACGTCACGATTCCACACGCACGGTAAAGCCACTGTCATCAAAACTGTACATTCAATAAATTAACAATGCTTCGTCTTTGTTAAGCAACCAGTGAAATGACTAGATTACATAATTACATTAGATTACAGGTAGAATGAATCGCTCACAAGATGAAATCCAGAGGAAAGGGGAGGTTGTTGCAGGAGGTGAGCCCACATGGCTGAGGAGAGGGGGCAGTGGTTGGCATGGTAATTTAGAGCACAAGGTTGGAAGGTGCAAATAGGGATGACATCCCCTACCCTCTGGCCTCAGATCACCATGAGGGGCTCAGGGTCCCTTTAGAGTTTGAGTTTCCTACACATACATAGACTAGAGTACCTCTGTCTTTTTCTTCATCATCTTTTCTCATCTTGGCTCATCCCACCCATCTCCCCCCCAACCCCACCCCACCTCGTCCCGCCATGGTCTCTGATCACACGCAGGGGTTGTCTCTGATCTGACTGAGACTGGCTTTTGGAGTGTTTTGGAGGCTGTGGCTTCCTGCAGGCTTCAAGGCTTGTGTTTGAAATGGGCCTCCACTGCAATGACAGACAAATAAAAATGAGGTAATGCAGGTAATACAGTATGTTTTCAACAACATGTTTTTTTTGTGCAGCAATTTTGTTTTGTATTAAAGATACTGATATTACAGATCACATACACATACACATTCCCTGTTTCCCCCCATAATGTGCCCCTCACAATTTCCCAAACAAGTCATTTTCATAATAATACTAATATTATATACAATCTTCATTTGTAAAGCACATTTAATATAAGCATACATATTAACCTTTCAAAGGTTTGGTGGAGCACATTTTGTGTTGTGATTGCTTGTTGAAAAATGAGCTGCACTGTAGCATTAAACTGAACTATCTTAAACCCCAAAACATCCCTGAGGTGCATTGAATTTTTATTCCTCAATGACCTAAGAAGTGCCAGTAATATCAGTGACATATGGCTGATAAACCCTGTCATTACTAAAATGCTGTGATTAATAACTTGTCTTTTCCCTGTACCTGCATATTCCTGCGGCCTCATTGGTCGATTGATGACCCTCTGGAAGGCTGCTATCCAATCCCGTTGTTCGGCCTCTGTCTCGCAGGCAAACAGGAACTTCCTGTCCGGCGTGACGATGGTGATGCCGTGGTTCCAGTGGTAGCCCTGGGTGGACGGGGGCAGGCCGGCCAAGACAGTGTAGCTGTTCTCCTTACTGCCGATGAACACCTCGCCACGGGCGTAGGCATCCTGGGAGAAGAGGGGACACAGGGTGAGAAGAGAGACCTGTGAACACTGTGTTATTGATCAGGACAAAGCAAAAGCAGGTCTCTTCTTACCAGAGGGTCTTTAAAATACATGAGTCTCCTGTCATCCATAGTAAACCACCTCTTCTTAAAGCCCTCTGTGTGCTGTGGCAAAGAAGAACAGAATGAAGATTATACGAAAACAGAAAATAGCAAAGGATAACTCATTATAACAGGTCTGCAGGACGCCTGCCACTGTCAACAATCTGAAACTCTGATACACAGTAGGTTAGATTAAATACAAGACCAGTTTGGCCACTAAATGAGAATTAAAGATGAAATAAAATGAATACTTCAGTTCTTGAAGAGTTTTAAATAACTAGGCTGATTTCTCCTGGGAAAATCACTGCACCATGCTTGACTTAAAAAGCTGAATTAAATATTTAAAGGTTGCTTTTAATCATATCCACGTTTTTGAGAGCTTAAATATACTATACCTAGTATATACTGTACTATAGCAGTGGATCTCAAGCTGTGGACCCTCTAAGTTGTCACAATCTAAATCTAAGAGTTTGTGACAAGGCTGGATTGAACCAACCAGGCAAACAGAGGATCTCTAAAAGCTCCAGATTGACTTGAGTGGGAACATGTCTGGAAATAAACACCACTGAAGAAGAACTGACGTGACGAGGTCGAGATGAACACTATGTCTGCTGAGGATGCAGAAGAATAATAGCTGTGAAAGGAGGCAACTCTTGTTTTGTGAGTCTAACTTGCTTGTCAATCACGAAAAAACACTGTTGTTCTGCTTTCTCCCAACAGCGATGCATGAAACTGCCAGTGCAGCAAAATCTGTAAAAAGACTAGTTCACATTACTTGACTGTAGAATGTGAAGAAATGTCTTTATAGTTGCTATTTTACTGTCTGCAATGTGCACAGAGTGCAGTTACCTCCCACGGCCACATGGTGCCATCTTTAATGCACACTTGATATGGTTTTCACATGTTGACATAAGGTATTTGCTGTGTTAATGTTTATGCAAACAAGAAGTGCACAGTGCTGCTAAATCTATTTGTGGCTTTCAATTTAAAACTTGGTGAAACAATTTTATTGTGTGTATCAGCACTCTTTGAACATTTTCAGCCCATTTTAACAACACTGCGATGTCGGCAGACAATTTGGATGGATTTGAGCCAATGTAACAGTGAAACTGGGGTGTAATTAATATTATTCATCCTTATTTGAGTTCAAAGAATTGGTCAGATCCTTTGAGTGTAACCACTGCACAAACCTTTGGGCCTGTTTTCTCCATAAAGCCTTCCTTCATGAAGTTTCTGGTCAGTTTGGGCACCAGCTGGAAGACAAAAGAGAATCACATGAAATAAAAGCATACATGAAATATTAAACAACATTGCTTGTTCTAGCATGGGTATTATTAAACATATCTAGATTATAATGCATTTGTTTGACTCCAAGGTGGATGAGTTTTTTATTTTTCTTATTTTAAAGTGACACAAACGATTCCAAGGTGGGATCAGTCATCTATATTACAGGAAGAAAATCAGTCACAAATAATCAGATATATTTTTTTGATTCCTTTCTTAACTACAAGCTGGATGGCTGTGTGGTCCATGACCATCCTCACCTCCTCATCACTTGCTCCAGGAAAAGCCACCTGTAGGTAGTGGAACCTGGCTGCCCTGATAGCATTGAACCAGTCGACCATCTCCTGTTTAAAAAAAAAAAAAAAAAAAACCATCAGTGGTCACATGTCCTGCTCTAATTCACAATCACAGTCTTTTCACAGTGTGTGTTTGGGGTTGAGAGTGAGGACTGTGGAGTTTGATGCCAGTGAAGGTGTCTTTTCCACTCAGCAAGGTGCAGTCAAGAGCATCTGTGCTGTGTGGATGCTGCAGCCCCGTCAATAACTCCACCACAGAACGAGAGTGACGGCGACAGTGAACAAACCCAATGAACTCCCTCTGCCACAGCCTTCAGTAACACGGCTCAACCAGCAGAGGGGGCAGTGCTTTCTCTATCTCAGTCTCTGCCTCGCCTTTCATTCTCCTGTATGAATATTAATATCTGTCTCTTTCTTCTCTCTAATCTTGTTTTTGATTAATCATGTTCTCTCCCCAACCCCCGCCCCGCCTCTCTCTCTCTTTTTCTCTTTATATTTTAGTCATACAGTAAATCCTGGAGATGTGAATGTATTGTGAAGCAGTGATTTGTGTGCTCAAGTTTTGATGTGTGCAAATCTATAAACTATTAAATGCTTAAAACATTGTTTTGTGGATGTAAAGCGTCCATCTGCATTTCAGTCAACCAACAGTGCTGACATTTGACATCTAGACTCTGACCTCATTGCTCCCCACAGGGAATCTTGAAGCTCAGCACAGCAGGGAGTGGGCAGTGACGTTCCTTCTAAGGAAGCGTACACTCAGAACCTACAGGTGGATTGTGGGGTGGACGTGGGGCTTTTGAAATGCTGCACTAGCGGTGGAGGCAGCTCATGACATGTGACTGACTTAACTAGCTCAGAGGCTACGTATCATTAGTGTGGACGTAGCCTGAATCCTGTCAGCGGAGGGTGAACGTCCTCCAGGATTTCAGAAACATTACACATTGTTGAACTGAAAGCTGTTTAAGAAAACAAAGCCACAATAATGACACAAAAAAATTGCAAATGCACCTTATTTCACAACGGACATACAGTCCTGTCTGTATGTAGTAGAACAGTGACTCATGTTGCAATCACAGCCTGTTCTTTTTTACATAGTTACCCAATATTTATCCAGTATGACACTTCCTACACAATTCACAGATTTAGGTGTAGACATCTTCAAATTAAAGCTAAAAGTCCGCAGTTTAACCTCATAGACTGTTCTCTCAAACAATACAACGCAAAATGTCCCACTGTCTAAATACCTTCTGTCCTGAAGCCTATCACTGCATTATAGAAGAAGAAATACATGTGTACAGCAATTGAATTAACAAGTGAGCATGAGCGTGAATAACAGCGTGGTAGCGAACCTTAGCATCGCTGTGGTAGACAAAGATGTTCCTTGTGCTGTTGTCTTTCAGGTAGGTGATCTGCAGGCCGCAGGGGTTGCCGATCTTGGCAGGCTGGAAGGTGGCATTGAGGGTCTCAATTTTCATCACCGCCTTGGGATCCCTGGCCTTGATGGAGGCAGACGTAAACAACAAATAGTAGAATGCAAGAGGCTTTTGCCAAAGTGAAATTCTGCCACCGTAAACACACTTTAAAATCAGCTGTGTCACTTCACTTACATCCTGCTTGTTGAAGTATTTTAGCGCTCCCTCCCTCTCCGACAGGATGAACTTTCGGCTGAGAAACTGACCGTTGTCTCTTCCTCGTTTCCATAGAAACCCCTCTCGGTACCCTGGGCAGAGAGGGAAAAAAAAAAACAGATGTATGTGGTTGGGAACCTGGTATCAAAAAAGCCATCAGAGAAGACAAGAGATAAAACACAGGAGACATTTCTAAGTGTAATGGAGAGATGTTGTAACTGTTTGGTGTGAGATGATACTTTAGTTAAGCTGAAATCAAAGATCGTTTGAAATCCCATTTAGAAGAGGAGGAAGAAAAAGGAGAGTGTGTGTGTGAGAGTGAGAAAACACAGCAGAACATCCAAGAAACCAACAGAGAGGACAGCGCTTCACAGAGAATACAGCATGAGACAGCACATAGACACTTTGTCTCTGTACCCAAGAACATCCTTTTCCAAGTTAATGATATGCTGTTCCATTTATAGGCTGTAATGTTTTCTTCTTCTTCTTCTGCCTATTTTGGTAAAACGCTCTGCCTACACTGCCTCCATTTCTCTCTATTCTCTTCTATTTCTGTCACACTGTCAAGCGTTTTATTTCTATTCAGGATCTATTTCTGTGGCTTGAATGAGGAGGAAGATGCATATCGGTGATCAGGTGGCAGCCCAAAGAAGTGACTCATTTACATTCGAACCATTAGCCTGATGCTGAGTGTTTTATAATGAGCGCTAATTGTCAAATAAACTACATTTTCTAGACTGAAAATGAGGAGAATGGGGTATTAAAGGGGCTAATGTGCTCTGAATGTTTATGCAGAGAAGAGCAAAAGAAAAGAATATCTCTTAGTGTTTTTTAGTTTAGTCATTTTTTGTAACAGGATTTTAGAGGGACTGTTCACCTAAATTATAAAAAAAAGATATTAAAGATCTCACTTTCTTGCATTTGTATCGAACAATGCAGGTAGGATTAGTTTTTATTTGCCCAAGTTTTCAAGATTTCAGAGAAAGTTCTGCCCTCAGATGTTCTGGAGGTGGATGGCCTTTTGTTTGTGTTGTCAACAGGAATGTGTCACAGTTACAGTGGAAAACCCCCAGACCTTACTCTAAACAGCTTCCTTACAGACAGTAGTTCCACTAAAAACAGCTCATTGCAAGAGGCCAGCGAATGATCAAGAGTAAAGCCGATGTGTGTTCTGACGTCATCACTGTGGGGCGGGGTGGTGACTGTGTCCAACCACTTCTGTAACTTTGCAAAACCAACAATTCAACATTCAAGCCCATTTCACGATGAGATTAGCCAGCTGTGTGGAGCTGAGAGAGGAGCCAGGGTCTGAACGTGCAGCGCTGTGAATGTCTTCCAGGAGAGACTGTCTGAAAAGTCGCTAACTTTGAGCACAGTGAACCAAACCACGACAATGAGCTAAGCTATTCTAAACATGTGAAAAGCAGCTAAAACCCTCCGTGGAGCTGAGACTTGTTGGTAATTCTCGGTGGGTTTGTCACTCAGGCCGACCCATGAGTTTTTATAGTGCAGCTTTTACTGAAGAACCTTTAAGAAGAGTCAGTGGTCAACATCAAAAGCCAAACATTCATGCACATTATTCAGAATATTCCTTATATCATTGTTTAATCTTTCACGTGCCTCATTTTCATGTTCACCCACAGTTTCTTTATTCACCTTCTCTCCTCACCATTCTTCTAACTCACTGCCATAGATTACCTCTCTGTCTTTTCGACCTCTGCTCTCATTTCACTCCATCGCCGTGTGCGCGCACACACACTCTGTGGCTGTGACTTTCTGACATGAAACATTCACCTACACTGGCATTACCTCATCGATCAATAGCCCTTCTTGTCCCTACCCTCGCCTCCTTCCCTCACACTCTTTTTTCTTCCTCCTATCCTTTGCATACCAGATCAATGTTAACACTGGCCGCTGTGGAGGCCAGGTTACTGCCAATAGTCAGTCTCAGCCACCCACTCACACTCACACACAGACACACACAGACACACACACACATATACACACTGTACGCAGATGTCATGCACCTCACTGTGAGTGAAGAGAGCACGAATGCACAAATAGAGATGACAGAATGACTCATTTTATTACACTCTGTCTGCATGTAAGTGTGTGTGTGTGTGTGTGTGTGTGTGTGTGTGTGTGTGTGTGTGTGTGTGTGTGTGTGTGTGTGTGTGTGCCCACTGTAACAATAAATGAGTGAGGTCACTGCAAGCCAATCAGAAAACTCCATCTTCAACAAGACGTGAAATGTATACTGGAAGATACACACACATTGCTGAACCAAAGCACACACACACACACACACACCGTATAATGGCAGTTCTATTCTCTGTCAGGGACAATTACAGTGTCACTGCTTAAATATGCTTTTAACAGCAAACATATACACAAGCACTCACGAGAGGAAGGATGAAAAGGAATGTTTGAAAGTCGTCGATGGATGTTTCGGGGTGACTGAATCCCCGCTGCCGGCATCCACTGGGACACGTTTGTCCAAGGAGTTTTCAAGGTTCTGCTTATCGAAGGGTAAACAACACGAGCCTGACACGACAACAAAACAGCCACTTTTGCTGTATTTGAGATGGAAAAACTCGTGCATGCATGCTTGTGCATGCATGAATCTGTGAAGGTTTGTGTTCTTTCTGCTGTACTCTGCTGCATATGATGAGGAAGTCAGTTGTTTCCAACTGCAGCTTGGGATATAAGAAGGAATCGCGGGTAGCAACAAGGTAACGCCATCTTTATTTAGTCTATTTATTAATTAAATTAAATTATTAATTAGATAAGATATTACACTGTATTAACTGTATAAAACTGCCATACTTTATTAATTGTTTTAGCTTCAAAGCGGCCCAAACAACAGTGGAAGCGGCATCTTTTTAGTAAAATTCAAAATGAGGACATTTTGTCTTCACAGTTGAGGTTAGTTTTAACTAAAAGATTCAAGATTCAGTTTCATTATCATTATGCAACACAAGATTGAATAACAGAAGCACAGATGAAGTCCCTTGATGCTACTCACAAAAAAAAAACAAAAAACAAAAAGCGGAGGATGAATTCAGTCGTCACACACACTGAGGGAAGAAACTCATCACCGACATCACCAGTGCTTGGTAGATGGGTGCAGATGATGTTCTGGAAGGTTTTAATCACCTGTTGCAGAGCCCTCCTGCCCATGTTTCCAGTTAGGATGCTTTCTATTGTTAACAAGAGCTCGGCACAGAAATTTAGCCTCCTCCTTAGTTTCAGTTGTTTCTGAGCTTTCTTTAACACGGTGGAGAATAGAGTTCTCTCCATGTCTGGGGATGCAGTCATGGGTCTACAGCATGAACAGGAGGGGGGTGAGTATGGCTTGATTGTAGCTTAGCTGTTTTTAATTTTACATAGCTGATACCAAGTCCTTTCGATGCATACGCCATCATTACATATTCAGGCTTGCAGGGCCTGGTTGATGCTGCCTTCATTTTTATACTTCTGAGGTCAAAACCTGTGACTTGATTTGTTTTTCTTTTAAGTCTTAAGTCTTAGAGACTAAAGTCTCATGTCCTCATTTTCGTGAGGATAAGGCTGGCGAGCATTTGGGCTGACACTCGTTCCAACTAGACACACAAATTTTCAAAAATGGGTCAAGAACATATACTTTCATTTAAAAGAAGGCGAAGTAATTTACCAGAGCAGCTCAAAATCATACACGACCTCCTCATACAGGAGTAAACAGTGTATTTGTTGGGGAAATTTTTCAATCCTAGAGGGCTAGTGTTGGGGAAACAGTATGATATAGAACTGATCAGGGTTTTCACAAATATAATAGAACAAACGTGTCAGTATGTGCGTACCTGCAGAATAAGGCTCCTGTTTCTCGATAAACTCAAACTCATTCCTTTCGTACTTGGCTCTGATCCACTGCTCCCTCAGCAGCCTGGAGACGTGATGAAAAACACACACAGTTAGCTTTCATGTCAATTATACACCCACCAACTGCCCCGATCCACACACACACACACACACACAGACACACACACAAACCATTATTTCTCAGTAAGTTGGATACTACACTCTGGTACTTTTTAAAAGACAAAAGTAATAACATGGAAATAATAGGCCAGAAGGCAGATAAAACATTATCCCTGCTGTTACTTTAGGTTTGTTACCTAAGCCCAATTATACATGATAATGGAACAGGCCTTGAGCTACAACACTTGTATCATTATGTCATTTGCATCACATTGACGCATAAATATTTCATTGTTAAATGTGATCAGTGCCTTTGCTTTCCATAGTTTCTACCAAAGCTGCATGTAAAGGGAGCAATCTCAATTTTAGACCTTCTTCCTCTTCAGTGTGTGAAGAAGAAACAAATGGCAACAGTCAGCACATCACCATGCCAACAGCCTCTCTCACCATTTCCTTCTCTACCTCGTCCAACCTTTCAGCCTCCCCCTTCAGGCTCCAAACTGCTTTCAACCATTCTCTCGCTACACATTTCTCTTTTTTTATTGGCTTCTCTTAGAAATAAAACCCACTGTTCTGTCTGCATCAAGAGGTAAAATGTCTTCCTCTTGGCAGATCTCTCTTTGAATGACACCTTCTAGTGACACTGGATCTTAAAACACTAAACTCTGTGGTTCTTGGGGGAGAAGAGTGTGTGAGCATCACCAGGCACCATGGCACAGAAAAAATGTACTTCTCTTTCATCTGAGCTTTCTAGATTTTAATTCTTCTGTTTCTGTCCATTTTAATCAAATCTTACTGGACGGATGCTGACAGAGAGAGAGAGAGAGAGAGAGAGAGAGAGAGAGAGAGAGAGAGATGGATGGATGGACAACGAGCAAATTCAAGAATGTTTGGATGCAGATAGGTATTCAAAAATATATAATGGTACAGAAAAACTAGGACTGCACATACTGTGAATATTGTGTGAATATCATTTTACCTGCTTTTCTTATTCACACAAAGAGGAAGGTGAAGTGATATTTTAGGAAAAACCCATTGTAACTGTGCACCTTATCTGTTAGATGTATAACTGTTAGCTAACACCGTAACAACTTTATGAGGTGATAATATGTCAGGATTGTGTTTATAGCTTGTTGAGCTTCATCTATATTAAGTCACCAATTAATTGTGAAATAAGTCAATAAATTATAAAACTTGACTCATTACAAAATTTATTCTCAGTTTTTTGTTTCTTTTATTGACACTGACTAACGAATGGCTCTGTTCTACTCAGCCATTATTTATTTTACTGTTTACATCTGTGCTTTTCACACTTTGTCATGTCAAAAAAAACAGCAGTCAAAATATACGTGAACTTTCACGTCACCTTTGATATTTTGTTCAATAAAGGTTGTATTACACACTGACACACACGGTGACATTTAAGTGATGCTGGTAGCATTAGCTAAGAACTGACTGACAATATGTGTAATAACCACGTGAAGAAAGAGACAGATGTAAAATGAATGTTGTCATATGACAGATTTGAAACTAAATGTATATGTACTATATTAGAACTGTGTTATGTATGATACAAAGTTTAATCACCAGTGTTTGTGTTTTGAATGCGACATAAGAAAGAGTACTTACTTGCAGTCAGTGTGTGTGGGTCTGTAGTAGAAAGCAGGAACCTTCTGCTCATATTTGGCCTTGGCTGCATTGTTTCCCATAGCAGCCATTAACTGAAAGGGAGAAAGGACAACACAACCTGGTAATCTACATACTGTCCACAGTCCACAATATTTACTTCAGCTGAATTTACTGTAGGTTCCTCAATCGCTGCATTTCAGATGGGAATAGGAAGCCAGACACATTTTACTCTGAAAAACCTTCATTCGGGTAAAATATTGGAGTGTGAATTTCAGGTTTTGGGGACATACTAACATTAAACATTAAAAAAAAAAAATTCCAGTCTCATAGAAAATGTGCAGTTTCTATTAATGCTGAATATTCCTCCCTGCATTGTCACTTTGACGTCAAAATAAGACCAGCTAAAATAAAAACGATCACCGACACCTTTGTATCTTAAGTTTGTTATAAAATAGAAATTATAAAATCAAATGCTGTTAGGTAACATCTTTTATAGCAGAACCATAGCAGCCATGACATTTTAAGGAAATAAGACCTGGAGAATGGTGACAACAAAACAACAATAGGAAGAGGAAAATAACATTCACCTTAAATAAGATGACAAAAATTGGCTAAAGCTTAGAAAACTGAGGTATGATAGAACTTGTTCGTCTGACAATGAGCTCCATGCTTTTCTATGGGATTAAAGGTGGAAATGACTTCACTGCACTGGGACGTTTGTGCCTCCTGCCTTCTTTTCCTCCATCATGCATTTCATCCAATGATAATCCCTGAGCCCAATCCAGCTGGCTGAATCCCTCAGCACGCCTCTCTTATCCTCTGAGGGGGTCTGGAAGGGATGCAGCACTGTGGCTTTTTATTGCGAAGGTCAAAGAGCAGCAGGGAATGTAACCGAAACACAAACCTCTAGAGCAGTCACAGAAATTAAGATATACAACACATCTCCTGCCAAAATGTGACGAATCTGACACCTCAGATGTGACAATTTTAACATGATATCATTATCATCAAAGCAAAAGAGCAGGAACTATTTCTGAGTCATTTAGTATAACCTCCTCTTCTCTGTACCCAATTTATTTGGTAAACGTCCCCTTTATGTAAATGAATGAATCCCAAGCATCTACAGAGCATAACATTCAGTTATAATTTAGTTAAGTCTGATTTTTTTCTCTCTATAATGGCATCGTATAAAGCAAAGAGCTGGGGCCTCGCCTATCAAAACAAGTGCCCTCCCACCCTCACACAATAACAATGATAAGTCTCATATTCTACATCCACCTGCACATGCACATAAAAGCTAATTTACACACAGAAACATCCCTGGAATCCCAAATACTGTCACCCACATGCACATGGCCTTCATGAAGGGTGACTTGTAGACCAACCAAAAAAATAAATAAAGATGAAACATAAAGCACAGACAACGAGGTTAAGATCCTCAAAGCTTCACGGAATGCAGCTTATATAGCCTTTTGGGCATTACTGTCATTTCATGTGTGCCCCTGCATTGTTAGTTATGTTTCGTACTTTATACTGTGTTCAGTGTTTCCACTATTTTTCCATTTGTTCCATTTTCCCAATTATTGTCAGAAAATTTGTTATTACAAACATCTGGTTTAGACTGAGAGTGACGTAGTGTGCACAATGGTCAAGCTCGTTCTACCATACATCATGTGGACTTCCTTGCTATAGTTGATCAACTATAGCAAGGAAGGAATTTTCTCATATTATTGTTTCAAATGTTTTATTGTTTTTACTTCGGCACCTGTCTGACATTATCTTCTCAAGACTTTTTATATTCACTTTTCATATGTCATTTTGTAGTATTTAAATCCTCCAATCTGTTTTTTTCCCATTGTTCTCCTTCACCTCATATTGAAGATAATATAATCCTATCTGTCTGTAACACTTCCTAAAGCCATAAAGCCATTTTTTTCAGAATAACACGCTTATCCCTTTTCAGGAAGGGTGCTCTGGAGATAGTTCCAAGGACTTGACAGTGACTTCACCTCAGTTGTCAGATACCAGACACCTCTGGCAGGAGAGGGAAGGGAAAATAGCTGCAGAATTTCAGTGACGATATTACTGTGAGTCAACATGAAAGAAGATCCCAAAGAAGATGAGACATCTGTGGTACCTTGTTAAACTCAAGATGGTTCAACCCAGTATTAACTAGGTTAAGTTCATAAGGTGAATCCTATCGTGGCTGTTCGACACCAGTGGCTCCTTTGATTGTGGATGTTTTATTGGAATGGGACTTTGACAGCTCTGAAAGTCTCAACAATAAACTCCGGCATCTCAAAATCAACCCTAAACTCTCCCAATACTACAATTACAGAAGTGGAAATTTAACACAAACCAACACACAAAACCCTTTTTTTTTCTTACGCTGCAATCAAATCTATCCACTCATCTAATGCTTTGTATTATTATTCTTGCATCTTGCTTCATACCACCTCCCCACTCTCCTCTCGAGTCAAATCCCCATTACATCCCAATTATTGTCCTCCTACATCTCCCAACCTCCTGGTTTTCCTCATGACTCACATCAGCATCACCTCCCCCAACGTCCTTTTTGTCACCCGGTGGTGGTGTTTTAGCGCTGACATGATACATTCAAGGGACAACTTCACACTTCCCCTGCAGAGCCAAAGATTTTAACCAGTATCACCTGTTACAAAATATACAAAATATTTCTGTGTTTGCAGTTTTGCACAAATTCATATTTCTTGCTGACTTATCTGAAGGAGGCACTTTTGCAAGGCATAGCAACAGCTCAGCTTTCTTTTAACACCCAGGAGAGAAGTGTAAACAGTCCCACTAATGGAATAATACTTTATTGATCCCTGTGATCCCTTCCACAGGGAGGTCAGAGGTCAGGGTCGAGTGAAGATCAATGTTCTTTGGTCTGATCAGAAATCATCGTATCACACAAGGATTAAAGATGCCTTGGTGAGTTGGTGTCTCACCCAATCGAAGCATTATTAAATGATCGATATTTGCTGAGTTAAGTCAGATAAAACTCTGATCCTTTGTTCCCGTGGTAACCTTCTGTTCTTCGGTTCCCAAAACCGAAGTACAAAGCAAAGTGCAGAGCAAAAAAATAAACAGCAGCCAGCAGTTTGAGTTAATGAGATGTGGACTTACAGTATGTGTCAGCACACAGAGCTAAAAAAAAAAAAAAAAATCCATCACTGCCTTTATTTCAGCAACGTGTCTCCACTTCCTGCTTTACTCATATAGTCATTTTATTATGAAAATTACTTACTGACTCAGTCGTTTCCATAGAAACAACAAATATATTGGTACAGTTTCAGGCTGTGTAGTCATCATGGCTTCCATAGTTAATATTTTTATTTGCATATTCATAGCATGTACATAATAAATATGCATCTCTGTGTTCCACATACTGGAACAATTTGTTTAATTTTATGCTCACAGGAATCAGATTCAAGCAGATACGTAATTCTGAACAACTCAATATCTTAGGAAATACACTTACTTGCTTTCTTGCCCAGTTCACTAAATCATTATTCTACATCTCGTTTGTTCAATTCGCACAAAAAAGTGCAACAATGACAGGCCACGGTTTTATGAGGGGCTATCAAAAGACTCTGGGCATAAACAAAACTCACAAGTGGTCCACACCTGTCATACAAGTCATGAACTGGTCTGCCTTTCTTCATAATCTGAATGTATTTGGAAATCAAATCAACTACTAGGAAAATAAATAACTAAAATAAACCTGCAAATTTGAGGTTATACAACTCCTTCACTGACAGCTTAACATCACCCACTGTATCATATTCTCTTTTCCAACTATGTAACTGTCATGTCCTCCTACCTACGCCATTTCATGCTTTGTATACGCAACACATCTTTAATCATGTAACTCCATGTAAAACCATTCATTGTTTATTTCTGTCACTTCTGACACTGCTCTGATGACACATCACTGGCATTGTATTAATCTTTTCGAATAGTTTTGGATTTCCTAATATGTCCACTGACACGGCTACATTTGTTTTATTCCTCTGTTCACTTCCGAAAAAGCAGAAGCTGAAACTCTGTAGTGTGAAATTCTTCTTTCTTATCAGGCTGAAATATGCAGTTTCTAACAGGTTTGTGCAGTTAAGACAGTTTTGTGAATCAGGCTTGGAACGCTAACAGAATAAAGTAAGAAAGGGTGAGGATGAGAATACAAAAATGTTCCTGCACGAGGCAAAGTGGGTAAAGTAATACCAGACAAATATCAAATGTCAGTCATCCACTGAGAGCAGGAGGAAGTGATGTTTACATGTTTTTGATATTTTGGGACTTTGCAATATGCTGTATGTTTGCCATTACTGCCCTACCTCCACCTCGCTGGCATCCCACGTGTCCTGGACAGACTTTACCCGGCTGATGTGGGGGATGCTCCGGTGAAGCAGCGAGCAGGCCTGGCAAACAAACACACCCAAAGTCAGCGACGCCCAGTCCGGCTCTGCAGGAGAGAGAGGAGAGAGAAGCAAGGAGAGCCGTGGGGGAATGAGGAAGAGAGATGACGTGGGGAGGTGAAAGGAGAGGATGTGAGTTTGGGGAGAAAGAGAGATGGAAGGAAATGAAATTGAACAAAGCGGTGCAGGGGGATGATAGAAAGAGACAGAGGGCAGATAAAAAGAGGAGGTGTGAGAAAGTCTTATCATAAAGGTGCTGCAACAAAGGGAACAGCAGCTCAAGGTTCAGGCTATAAATACTGAAAGCGCTGATGCTGGAGCTGTTGAGGTAATGGGAGTAAAATAAATGAAGCAAAAATTACAAGGGACTCTGGTTGAGTGTGTCCCTGCTCATAAAGGAGAGCAGGGCAGCAAAATATGATTTTGGGGAAATCCTGTTTAGCTTACTGACAGGAAACAGACCGCCTGAGATCTGATCAGAAGTCAGCCAAGATAGTTATTAGGTTAGTTGCATCACGAGACTCCTAAATACACTGTGATAGCATCATCACACATATGCATATGCACATGCACATACCCCCAAAAAATAACACTTGCTTACACTTACATGTGTATGCTCACGCAGTATTTTATACTTTAAAGGGTTTAATTCAAAAGAGAAAACACACACATACACCTATGCATCACCTCTAAACAGACCATATATTGCTTATTGTCAATATGATGTGATTAAACAGACATTGAGTACAGCTCTAGAAAAACTAAGACTCATCAGCAGTCAGAGTGAATGTGCAAAAAATGAAAAAATAAAAAAGGTTGTTCTCTGCAACGTGACACAGAAGCAGCATCAGTGGGTGTTCAGAAAAGGTACGCCTGAGTCATGGTATCACACGTAGACTTTGATTCTGTCCATGCAAACGAAGTCATCAAAGTCAGAGACGCAGTGTGGCAGAGACGGTGACAGAGAGTGAGCAAGACAGAGAGTGTGTGTGGTGTGAAGTGAGTGTCAGAGGAATGAGAGAGAGAGAGAGAGGGAGTCACATACCAACGCAGACGGTGGGCTAGACATCATCTGAGTAATGCAAATTAAAGCTCAGTTGGTACAACCAAAGAAACATTCTTAGAGTGCAAGTCCACAAACTGGTTAGAGCAAATGACACACAATCCTGGTCACTATGTAAATAACAAGTTAATAGGAAATCATTTATCAACAGATTTAACAGATTTATTTTACTTTTTGCTGACACACACTAAACTGAGCTAATAAACATTATACCTGCTACTTATCAACATGTTAGCACTGTTATTGTGAACATGTCGGAATTAGCATTTAGCTCAAAGTACCACTGTGCAGCCTCACAGCCGTTGTGAGCATTGTTGTAGACTCATAGCTAACTATAAACGATCCCTCAAACATGCATTAATGCATGTATGGCCATTAGCGGCTGAGAATGTCATGTCCTCAAAGGGCAACGCTCAAAAGTCACTACATTCTCTCCCCATCTCAGTCTCTCTGCAGCTGCCATTTCTCACACGAGACCCTCAGCATGGCGCATCACAGCCATGTGAATACACACAGGCATGCACGCGCAAACGCACACAACGAGGGTGTGTAATACTCAAGGGAGTCATATGAGAGCTACAGGAGAGAGAGACGGGTGGAAGAGGGCAAAAAAAATACTATTCTTGCATCTCTCCGTCCTCTTGAGGCTGGAGAAAGCATAGATGGAGATGCCACAGAGCCTGACTGGGGATCAGAGGGGGAGAGGAGAGGGTTTAGAGATGAGGAAGCAATGGAGGAAGAGAGGTAGGAGGGATAGGATAGGGTATGAGACATGGATGAGAGAGAGAGAGAGGGAGGAAATGTGTGGGCTCTTTATCATGCAGAGAGATGATGTGAGCTCACAAGATCCCCCAGGGTGTTATGTGGCATCTACGATAATCTCCCATTGATTTACCTCTTTTAACCTGTGACAAGTAAGCAATATTTTTTTTTTACAAATGTCAGCTCATCCTTTAATCACTCTGGACTGTGATCAAGCACAAAGCACTGGAGATGGCGCTTTGATGTAGAGAAATCGAACCTCTTCCTTTTTATTTTTTGGCCAACAATACACACACACAGACACACACAGACACACACACACACATACACACAACCATGCTGACACCAAAACACACCAGCCATTCAGCGGTGAGGTCATCCCTGTCTGAGTCAGGCCTTACCGAGACGCAGACAGCACTCATGGAGATTACTGTGGCCGCATGACTGACTAACCACACACACACACACACACACACAGGGCTTCCTCTTCTACATGTATGCAGACGGTGTTTCTCACCAGGATAACTGTGAACAACAGATGCACAGTCGTAGTGAAGAGGAGGTGGAAAACTCCTGATGTGGTGTGACTGCTGTTTGAGCAGTGTAAGGCGTGTAAAGAGCTGCATCTTGGCTCCATCTCCAAGGAATTGTTTAGAAAAAAAAAAATCATGTTTTGGAGAAGTTGCAGGGCTCTTTGGGTGGAGAGACAACAGAGCTGTTGATTCAACCACACAAGGTTGAAGAAAGAAGCGCCTGTGGCGTTACTGCAGGGCAGATGCAGGATAACTGAATGAGGGGGCACTTATACAATAGCAGCCCCTGTGCCTGTGTGCATTTGCAGTCACTTTTCTGCATCTGCATGAGTTCATTTGTATGTCTGGACATATACACATCAGTCTGTCAGTGGCTGTGTCATGGTGGGGGTTAATGACTAAACAGAGGGGTCCAGCTGAGGTTGTGACCCTCTCATGTCTCAGCTAAACCCCTCAGGCAACAGCACACAGTTTTAGTTCTGCAGCAGTAGTTACAGTCTTAGGTTTTTACTGAACACGCACTTAGCTTCAGTTTGACCCCGAGTCTGTAAAATGTAAAAAATGCCAGAGGCTTGCATAAGAAAATCATCAAGGCTTTCTTCCTTTCTTAAAGGCTGACTCTGCAGATGGATATTTGCACATGCAAACATTAAATGTAGTATACACGTTAGGTATTCATACTCTTGAATATGCTGAATGAGTCTGTGTGGCCATGTGTTGTGTTATGTTTGTTTTATGTTGACATTCATCAACATAAAACAAACATTCCAGCATCAAACAGTACAACATATTGACCTCACACAAATATGAATAAATATAATGTCTCAGGATATGCCCAATAATTGAAATTACTATGATGCTGTAAAAGTAAAAAAAAAAATACCCCAAAACATCATGCTTTAAAATTATTTTCAGAAAATGCAATGGCTACTTCCTCCCATGGAGACGGATGTATAGGCAGCCTATCTGGGACAATGTTTTCTAACTGATCCCCTGTCAGCAACGTCTTTGTCCAAGTTTGCCTCCTTGTTCCCTTTAACTCAGCTGAAATCCCTATGTTATGTGCTTTAACTGTCCTTAATTCGATCTTACATCCAGACTAAGGCTCCTCATGAAATGAGTTGCTGTCTGTTGCAGCACTATAATAAAGATGTGTAACTGTATAACATGCCTGTAATACTTGACTGCAAACAGTGCGTTTGTTTGCTGAGTGTAATTTTTATTTTAACTAAAATGTTTGTTCAGCAAAGAGGCTCTCACTCTTTTTAACACATTAAGTGTATTTGATACAATAATACATTTTTCTTTCAGACAAGATTGTAGTATACGTAAGTGGAGCATTGCTTTAGGTAGGTTGCGTAAACAGACTGTTTTGCAGTTGTTATGTGGGCTTGTTACTAGAAGCATTATTTTTCTCTTGTATGCAGACAACACTGAGTTTTACACCATAGTCAGACCCACCCATCAGTCAAAGTTATCCAATGTAGAGCCAGATGACGAATTTTCTCTGAAATGTTTATAAATTAGAAATGCTTAGCTTAAGAAAAAAAGGTCACTTCATTTTGACATTTGTGTGACCTTTAAAAGGTTCTTCTTTTCACACCCTCTACCTACTGAAAGCCTAGGAGCACTATCTAAAGCAAATCATTAATAACATCAATATACTTGCATAGTTTTACCACTGTAAGTAATGATTAGACTGTTCATGACCACAGTAGATAGTGTTTTCTGTTTTCTCTGATTTGAATAAAAGGTTCCAGCTCATTCAAAGTAGAGCTGCACAGATTCTAAGCAGCTGGTAGGTTTAACCATAAAGCCCAAGCATTAGCCTCCCTGCACTGGTGGCTTCCTATCCATGTTATGGTTGATTTTAAATTGTCCCTTATTATGTATCAAGGACTTGCTCCACTATACTTATCAGAACCCTGAATTACTCCAGTGGAGTTGCAGTAAAAGGCTGTCATCTTTTCACAGTACACCCTGGTTGAGAAAACATATGCACAAGGGTAAAAGTATAAAGCAAGACACTGAAAAAAACAGATGCTATGCTGCCAGACTGTCAAGCAGGAAACCTTTCCTCCGTGGTCTAAAGACACTCACAACTTACCATTAAAAGTGCCTCAGTTTACCGCTGGGATTTACCACTCTGTCTCCAATTTGAAGGCAACTTCCTGGTGAGAACTGAGAAATGCTTTACTCTATAAGCTGAAGAGGGCTTCACCAGTGCACCATCCGTTTTGGTGCCTCTAAGGCTAGGGGCAAAAACTTAACATAATGATGCTGGAAATCTTCTGTGGATGTCAGGTGTTTTCAATTTCAAGTACAATGGCTTCTCTAGGATGTCTTACTCCCTGGAATCAGGGGGTGATGCTCAAAGAAAGATGGCTGCTATTCAAGGCTACTTGTTGAGGTTTTCCTTTGTCTGGTGTGACAGGTTGTGTTCCCACATTGTTTATTTCCCAAAATGCCCTAAGAAAAGGGGCACGCCTTTAACATACCACCATCTCTTGCAGACACAGGTTCAGTGAAACAAAACAAAACACATTAAAAACAGCCAGGAAAGCCATGAGCGAGCTCCTATCTCATCAGAGTTCCTGCTGTTTTGGCTGTTCAACAAACACCTTCCTCATCGCTCAGAGGACTGCTGAGGCTTCTCTCTGGAGGGAATAACTCGTTTGTGTGTCCTTAGCGAAGGGCAGAACCACAACGCTGCTGAGCTACAGAGAAACCCTGCCGTATAAGCTCCCAGCTCAGCCTCTCAGCGGTCTCATCTGAGCACACTAGCAGGAAGAAGATAGTGGAGGGGAAAAAAAAAAGGAATAAAAACGCAAAGGTAAAGAAGGGCAGAGTAAGAATGACTAAGCATAAAAAATGCACAAGCAGTGTTGCCACTTTGTGTGTTTTCAGACCAATTCCAGCAAGCTTTCTGTCTGCTTAATGGATGTTGTATCTGTGATGGGAAGATAAAACAGGGGGTGAGGGAGAACAGCCAGGTCACTGCTGATGAAGTGATAGTCTGCCTTTACTCCGGAAAGCCTGCAAATTCACAGACAATCAGGGATTTCATGTGATGCAATGAAGCAGCCATATTGGAGGTCCTCAGCTTTCCATTGCTGTCGCCAAGGAGGTTGTGTTTGCAGCAAACTTGGTGGAGGGATGGATCATGGGCCAGGGAAGAACACGTTACATTTTTGTAGGTATCCGGTTAATAGGGGTGGGTCCATTCATTTTTTATCCCTTTCCTTAACATTGTAAGAGAGGGCATTTTTCACCTTGGCAGTGGTATGTGCTCTATTGAGTGTCATTCCAGTTAACATATTTGATTAAGTGTAACTGAATCTTCAACAGGAAACAGGAAATGGAAGTAACGATGCTTATGGGATTAAATTAAAAATCCCAGGCCATAAGCAGAATTCAATTAAATTAAGTCATTATTTTATACCCATTCAGTTGCCAGCTATGAGTCTATATTACAACACAGTGTAGGTGACCATGGAGAGCAGGAGGAGACTGTATGGAGGTGTAAATGGCTGACTCTCAGTAACTGGCCGTGTACGTAGTTGCTCAGTCAGTGTTGGCTGTGTGGCAGCAAAGTTAAGAAAACGACTCTGACTGGTGGACTGAAATGTTTTAAGGGGAAAACAGAAGCTCTACAAATTAGCATAGACATACTTTTAGTGCTGTAGTTGTAGATTTGGAAAAGACTACAGCCTTGATTCCAAATCATTTGCTTGTGAGATCTTAATACAAAACCATGTGACAGATATTTAGCAATCTTTTGCAGATATTTTCGGTATTCCACTAAGTTGGTATACACATACTAGAAAAAAGCACAAAAATGCTACCACAAAAAAAGACGCCCATCACTTATTAATCTCTGTAAGCTCTACCTACAGAGGTTATCAGGTGCTTTATCTATGAGTCTACATAGACCTAAAAAATAACCGTTGCATCCTACTTCACTATTCTCCTTGTGTCCTCCTCAGTAGCCTTAGTTCACACTCACTCCAGTACAATACCTTTGTCTGCTTACTTTGCTGTGTTGAGATGATTTGTGGTATTTTGAGCTGCAATGAAACGGCAATATTTTTCCAGAAAAAGCCAGCGAGGTAAGAGCCACCGAACCTTCATCAATAATTCATATCTTGACCATTATGAGATATGAATGATGAGCCAGGGAATTCCTGATCTGGTAGTGGGGAGGGTGGGGTGGGGGGTGATGGTGCGGTTGATGGATGGGTATTCCTAACGGCTTTCATCTGTGCAGCCTGCTCTCCTGAAATTTCGTAAAACGAGCCCAGTCAGTATGAACGTAAATATGGAAGAAAGCAGTTGTTGAATTCAACCAAAGTTATCCAGTTGGCCACTGATCAGCATGCGTTTGAAGTTCTTTGCTTGAGAGAGTCTCAGCACTTGTTGAGGAGTAAAAAACATGAGTCACTTCACCAGCTGCGATCTGAATCAGTCACCCTGCAATTAACTGCCGTTCTGACTGTTCGGCTACCGCTGCCCTCCAGCCACAACTGAGTCCAAGAGTCAAATAAGGCCACGTGGGTATCGGTCTGTGTGCCACTTTCCACAAATAAGACTAAGAGTCTACAGACATGCTAGCATGATATTTATGTTTACCATGTTTATCATCTGGAAGATGCCAGTACACCTTGCTCAAGCGGGTTTGGAAGCCTCACTGTCTGCTTGATGCTGGAATCGAGGGAAACGCTTCCAACAATTTCTGTAACCTTCCAAAAGTGACAATCCGACATTAACACCCAATTCACACAGTCATCGCCCGGGTGTGTGGAGGTGAGAAAGAGTTCGAACTTCTCTTTCAAGTTCTGTTTTTTCTCCCTTCTTTACACAATTATTTCTAACAAAGGTGGTATATTTCAGTCTGGACCAAACAGGTGGATCCACTGACTGATGATTTAGACCGAATTTTTATGTAAAAGCTTCTATAGACTGGCTATCGGCTGAACTGCGTTATGTAAGATGGTTGTACAGAAAAGCAAAAGGCCACATAAAAATTTCAGATACTTCAAAGCTGCTTTAGTCAACACACACATACAGCAAAATCTACGAAAAGAGACACTTCTCTGCCTGTTTCTCAACAACATAACACCCTCCGGTCAAGATGAAATCCCTCTTCAAGAGCTCAGCGCTCAGACAAAGCTATCTAATTTTGCGAAAGCGCTGCTGGCTCCAAAAGCTGCTTCCCTACAGCCAGTCCTCAGAGGAGCCGTAACCAGGGCCAAGGAACAGGCATCCTGGGCGGGCTGGGCTCCAAGCACTGGGCGTACAGCCCGAACTGGAGCCTCGGTGGCCACTCACTGGTTTATTGCCATTTCAGTGAAGAGAAAGGAGGGGGGAGGAGGAGGGAGGGGTTGGCGAGGAAGAGAGGGGATAAACGGGGGAACTGGGAGAGAATGGAGAGATAAAGAAAGGAATGAAGCCATATGTGGTTTAGCCGTCTCTGAGGGAATATAGCATAACCCAGGTGAAAGTAGTGCCCTGTGCACATATGGATGTATATCACTTCTGTAAATGAAAAACAAACATGTACAATAAAAAAAACACACACACACCAATAACTACTGAGCAAGCTGTATGGAGGTTGCTGACAATGTAGAACATGATGACACCAGACCACAACACCAGCAAACACACACCTTGGACGCACACAATGTCAGTAACAGTAATAGGTGTGGAGAGGATAGCTGGCATGGCTTTGTACACCCTCACAGACCACAGCAGCCACACACACACAAGTGTTTTATGTGTTTATGGCTCAGGTTAAGTCCAGAGTCCAGTCTGCTTTTATTAGGCCTTTTTTCTACCTGCAAAAAAAGGGGGGTTGTTTTCAGGTAGCTGTGTCCTGCCAGGCCTTTCATGTCTTCATAACTGGACCAAATTCACTCAGACTGGGTTTTGTTTGGAGGCACCGGTTGGATCATCTTCCCACCTTGTGCACATCAGCTGTCATGCATTAGTGCAACTGCAGCTGCATGCGTTGGCTCCATCAGACACCGGAGCTCGTGCTGCTCGGGTATTGCTTACCTGGATTGCCGCAGTCCGCACACGTTTCGTTGCCCGGTCTCGCCAGCACGTCTTGCAGGAGCCGGTTGTTCCCCTCCGGTTCCAGCGCCATGGTGAGTTTATCCGTCCAGCCTCACCGCGGTGCGAAGGTGCCTGCACAAGAACATCCGCTGAACATCCACGGACAGACAGACAGACAGACAGGCTGCCCGATCACCTGCCACCACCAATCTGAACTGGAGAAGAAGAAAGACAGGAGAGAAAAGACTGGATGAGGCTGAACGAACAGTGCCGAGGCTCCCACTCTCTCTCTCTCTCTCTCTCTCTCTCTCTCTCTCTCTCCTCCTCCTCTTCCTTTCTCTCTCTCTCTCTGATAGCTCTATTACCTAGTCTCGCTGACTGCATAATAATCAAGTCTATATGTTACCATCACCTCCTCCTTCCCTCCTTCCCTCCCTCCCTCCTTGGCTATCTGTCTTCCCTCCATCCACTCATATATTTTATGATAGTGTGACCTCCAGCGGTGGATTAACTTAACTGCACATCCCGAAAATCTAAAACTCATTGAAAGGTCAGCCGTTGTGTCCAACAGCACACCATTTACATTTAATATTTCTATAAAATCTCCAGTGTCTGTGCTAAAACTTTTTTTTTAGCAGTTTTTCTGCAATTTCCAGTTGTTTGCAGGTGACACACATGGGCATGATAGCAAGACAGTGCTAAGAGAAACAAATAAAACACTTGTAAACTAATACACAAGAAGAGAAATGTTTTAAAGATGTTAGATTTAAATGTGAGATTAAAGAGAAAGTTGAATTAAAAAAAAAACAATGAAATAGATCAAAAGAAAAAACTTAACAGGATTTTTTTTTAATGTAATAGTATTTCTACTTTTATTTTGTAGTTTTCAACTAGTGTTGTACTTCATGGTAAACATACATTTTCTTCCTATACGCACACTATCTTTTTTCAGAACTAAATGAAGCCCGAGTTCTTATCGGTGAGATTCGCTCGATTACTACTGTCTGCCTGCTGAGACGGCCCCAAAACAAAACGTCATAATTACGCGACAGCGGAGTCACGTACGGTGACTGTTGCCTTCCTGTAGTTCAGAAGAGACGCAGCCTTTTAAATAAAGTCACATAAACTCAGATAAACATGTCTACTGCTATGAATTTCGGCTCGAAGAGTTTCAAACCTCGGCCTCCAGATAAAGGATCTTTCCCTCTGGATCATTTTGGTGAGTGAGGACACGGACTCTGTCAGTGATCTGTCGCTGTTGAATAACACTGGAGGAACAGACCTGCACAACACACACTCAGACCACATCTGTTGTATGACCTGCAAAACTAAAAACATTGCAGTCTGCAGATTTTTGGATAAACAGCAAGCCATTTTACCGCTCCAGATACTCTGTGTTTGAACTTAGAGCTACTAACTGAGCAGTTACAGTTATGATCTGCTGTCCTCCCAGAAATTTTAGACATGAGCGCTGACATTTGTGAGGTTGATTTTGGCTCATTATTATTTCAGGAGAGTGTAAAGCCTTCAAGGAGAAGTTCATGAAATGTCTGAGAGACAACAACTTCGACAACTCCCAGTGTCGACTGCAGTCCAAAGACTACCTGGAGTGCCGGATGGACCGGTGAGAACCACCATTAAAAATACTGCCTACACTGTGGTGACTCAATGTTACGGTTAATTGGAGCCGGATCATTTTCTTGTTATTTTGTGTTTTCCAGTCAGCTGATGGCCAAGGAGCCTCTGGAGAAACTGGGATTCAAGGACCTGATGGATGCTCCTCCCAGCCAAGCGGGCACAGAGAATAAACCCTGACCTGGTTACAGCGACAGCGGCTGACACAGACATACAAGGATGGTGTTTCTCTGAACTTAACATCTCCAACATTATGTTGGGGTTAAGATGAACATATTAAAGGCAAAGACTGCTGTGAGAGTGACACTGAGAACAGACTGCAAGAGGACACTGGGGGTTTGCATTGTGGCCTTAGATTGAGGTTACAGAATACAACCTGATTTTATCAATCACTTGTGTACATAAGAAAAAAATGTATAATATGTATAGAGATGTTGTTTTGGCATTTCAATAAATCCTTTGTATTTAAATATGTGTCGATCGACTGTGTTGAAAATGGTTCATTGTTTCAAAGCATTTGATAAAGAACACATGGCGACCTCTGTTGGTCAATTGTTGGCATTGCATTTGTGTGGAGGTAGAATTTAGGAACTATAAAGTGCTTGGTTTAGGTTAAGGAAAGATCATGGTCATTGTCAAAGGAAACAAGGATAGCAGGTTACCTATGAGTCATTTTAAGCAATTTAAATAACAGGTGTTGTTTTTCTGTTGAGGGCGGAGTTTGTGCCAAAGCTCTCTCTCCTGGTTTGTCTGCTCATAATCAGAGTTAATACTTTCACTTACATTAACGCATGAAGGTATTGTCCAGTGAGGAAATGTGGTCTTGTTCAGTTCAAAGCAGGAAGCAATGGGTCCTTTGAGGCTTTCAGGCAGAAGATAGGAGCAATGGAGGATGTCCTGGAGCCCTGTGTCTACCCTTGTAAAGCTCAGGACGCCCTACAATACAACACACACAAGCACACAGAAACACATTTGTAACATAAGCAAGATTACGCAGCAAAGAAAATGTGTCTCAAGTCCAGGGAGAAACATTTTAATTGAGTGGAAAGTGTCTGGCTGCTGCAGTGTTGTATGGGCTGTTTCAACTCATAGTCTGTTCCCTTTTTGACTCTGGGTCTACTCTCAGTTTGAACAAACCAAGTCAAAGGAAGAACAGTGGTTGTGTTTGCAACACTGATTAATTACTTACAGAGTTATGATTAATATGTTTTTCCACCACAGTACATCCCCATGCTTTAAAGGTGTGTTCAAACAGAAAGTGAAAGTGTTTTCACCTCTGGTCATTCACATGAATTTGACTACTGGACCATTTATGCTTATTTGCTCCAAACAGCCAATGTATTGACTGTAACAGACATTAGCTAACTCTAACCTTCTGTTATTTCTTTTCAGTTTCTCCTTTTCCTCTTTTACGAAGCATCAAGCAGATTTTTCACTCAAAACGTTTTTAACTTTTTAAATGTTTGTCTGAACCAGTGATTGAGGGTTCCTCCAACTACATGTGGATTTCTCCTCAGCAAGAGACACTGCTCTTTCCCTTTCACAGAAAGCACAAGTACAGCCGACAGGATATCAGTAAATATCATGTAATCCCCATTAAAACATTAAAGAAAGTAAAGAACCCAAACCAACCCACACAAAAACTAAGGAAAGGTTAAGACTGTATCCAGATTGATCCCTGGCCCAGCATTTGTCAGTGAAGTAAAAAGTGAAGTTCTGATTTGCAAGACCAAAAAAAAAAAAAAAAATGAGGGCAATATGAGTGCACACACACACACACACACATTTCAGAGAAAGAGGAACACAGCTGTAGTTTTGGGTGGTTACTCAGCTGTTCATCAGAATGCTTCCTCCCTGCAGGGCTAAGAAAAGACATCTGTGGACAGATCACATGCAAATGTCATCAGAAAAAAAAAACATTGCACTATTTAAATCACAAATATGTAATGCATGCCTCATAGTAAGCATTACTAATACATCATGTCAAAACACCACTTTATTTTTAGCAGTGAAATATGTCTGAGTTTATGTCATTTAAATTGCCAAATTTTCAGTGTGAAATTTGTTGCGCTATTTCAAAAATGTAATTTTAGGCAGTTTTTATTGAGGGTTTATAAACTCTAAATTAAGCTGCTCATATTGGACCGGTCAAATTCAGACAGAGCATTATGTTTGTTGGCGTGTGTTTAATTTCCTGGTTCCTTGCTTCAGCCTGCCCTCCCTGTGTTTTGACCTTTTTTTTATTTCTCGCTCTCTCTCATTTCTGGACTCAGGATTCCTGCCTGTGCAGCCCCCAAAAATTCATCATGAGCTATATCAAGAAACACAAGCTGAAGCTTTTGGACTGACCCACAGTCTCCTGACTTGAACATCATTGTAAATCTGTGCGTACATCTTAAACATGCTGTGTGTGAGCAAGACCGTTTGCAAGCTGTGATACCTGCCAAAGTGGAGCTACTGAGCACTGACTTACTAACTCAACAAAATATATCATTTGATAACAGAGTGCAGAAAAACACACAAAGATAATACAAAGATAACATTTTCTCACAATGATCTTTATTAATTTACAATGTGATACATATTCCTGTCAGTGATTTGATAACCAATGTATTTTAAGACAGAGGAAATAAATTAAAGAAATATTGGTGCTAGTGAAAAGATTTCTGTTGAGAAGGTCATAATGCATCATCTTCATCCTGCTAGTTGAAGGCCTTTCACAGCGATTGGCAGCGTATTCCTCTCTGTGGACAGAAATACTTAATTGAGCCAGGAATGTTTCCACTTTATAGGAATTTGAATTTCCTCCATTTATGCTGCATTTCATTTGTCAAACACTAAAATTCTTAAATCCGTGTCAGAAAAAACAAAATGTGCAAAACGCATTAAAAGAACTGAGAGTTCCAAGTTGGGAGGCTGAGTGAGATTTCTTAAACCCCACCTCATAAGGTTTTATCAAACAAACTATATTTACAGTATTGAGACATGAAATTCAAAAACATGACATTTCAGCACTAAAGCATGTTTTCCAGACTTACTTTCTTTAACCTCTCCAGCCTTTCTGGGAGCCAGCTGGCAGTTGGGTCCACACAATATTTTTGGTTCCTCTTAGTGACAAAACTATAGGTTTGAAAAGAAAGATCAAAAACCAAATAATGCAGCAACATTAAAAGAATAGTTAAGACATTTTAAGACTCACACAGCACCACACAAACACAGACAGCAAATGAAGCTTGTGTGTGATTGAATACTTCTACTTACATGTATGCATGTATTTTACAATTAGCAAAGAAGCCTTCCCTCTGTTCATAGCAGGCGATGACAGTTTGCTTAATGCGGGCCAGTGAAGCTGTCATGCAGCAGGAGGGAATGAGTTGGTGCACATTCGGTCGTTTCAACAAGGCGGGTTCAGGTTGCCCTATAATGAAAAACATTCTTTTATTACCGCTCCCATCAACTGTGTATACTGCTATTTGTTTTCAATTCAAGATGTGCCTTAATAAAGTTATCCTTAAAAGACTAATATTCAAAGTCACACTCACCTTGCGAGGGAAACAAAAGAAGCAAAGTTAAACACAAAAACAGTTTACAGCTGATGGAGAAAGGCATCCTGGCGCGTCTCTGCAGTGTAGAGATCTGGTAATAGTCAGAGCTGAAGTAGTAATAGTCAGAGCTCTGATCTTTTACCTTTTATACAAACCAACTAATATGAGGGACACACCCCTCATTACTAATTCTACTCAGAACTCTTCTGAGTAACACCAAATTTCTTTGTGACTGGTTGCTTAATGTTCTTTCCAAAAAAAAAAAAAAGATTACATAAACCGTGATTCAAGTTAGTACTTCTAACACCACTCTCACTCCCAGAAGTAAAACCACAAACGTCTGGATCAGATGGTCACAGTGACATTAAAAAAAAAAAAAAAACGTGGAAAACCGAACAGAAACTCCTGATGCACCAGTGACTCAGGCAGTGACGCTCTGACCATTTTGTAACCTTTGCCATGTTTGACCTTATTTTAAACACATACGTTACTGACTGGTATTTTACTCAATATGATTCATATATTGAGTAATATAGCTGCCTTTCTGATTTACTTTAAACTGTGATGTTGGTTCATCAGTCACAAACACAGGTGGTTCAATACAACCCCAACCTAAAAATCAACAGAATGCCACCTGCTGCAGGGCAACTTCTGTTATTTGCATATAGGCAGATTAACTGTATGTATGTGTGTGTGTGTATATATATATATATATATATATATATATATATATATATATATATTTATATATATAGCATATATAGTATATACTATTAATGTTTGCTAGAAGTATGACAAGTATTACAATTTAAAATCTGAAATTTATTAAAATGACACTGTACAGCACTAAAATTGAACATCTTGGCCGTGTCAGAGGAATTTCAGAGAACACTGACTGACGTATTATATAAAGACTGTTTTAAAGTTAACATACTGGTTCAGTGATGAGAGCAAAGAGACAAGGATCAACCCTGAATTCCCAGGAGGTGATTTGCTCCATGCTAACACGGATTCAACATATGATGCTAGGTGAAAATAAAACATTTAGGCTTTCAATTCGTCCATGTTCCATTCATTTTGAGTTTTTACGCTTTAGAAGACTATAACTTTCCTCAAGTAGTATATGAAACAAACAGAAATGCCATGTGGCTGCTGTCTTCAGGGTTTATTACATGGCTTTTGGAGAAACACTTTTTTTTTTTTAAATGAAATAACTCCATACCTGTGTGTTTACAGCACAGGATTCAGTGGTGGGTCTAACTCAACTGGTGCAAACAAGTTATATCAAAGCAGGACATTTTAACACTTACAGCAGAAATATATATATTTTAATCGTCACCTGTACTGGTCATATACCTGCAAGTAGAGCTAGAGCAACATGGAACATATAGGCTGATATTAGCTTTGCCGATATATGGGTCTAGATATCAGCCCACGGGTAACAAGAAACAGTAGAGAGAAGCAAAAGTAGATTTTTGGTAATTTACAGTAATGCCACAGTAATGACTTTGATGTCCATGCTCTCATCACTCAACCATAAAAACTTAGTACATATTTTTATATTTCACAGCAGAGGAACAGATCCAGGGGGAAGTAGGAAGAGGAGGAGGGGTTTTCCTCGTCACTAGCGGGAGGAGTTAGAACTGGAGCGTGACCGGTGACGACGGCGTCCAGGGGATCGAGACCTGCGTCGTACTGGAGAGCGTCGCCGTGGAGATCGAGACCTAGATGGAAAAGGAAAGCAAAACAGGGGCAGAAAAAGAATCAGAAGGAAAGACAGAACATGAGAAAGAACAAGAGTAAAAAGGAATAGAGCTCACTCTTTTTATATATACAGTATTGTAGAGTTTGAAAGCCTACTAACAACACGCTGCTTACCTTCTCCTCATTCGAGGTGGAGTGCGTCGCCACATTGGTGGTGGAGGAGGCATCCTGCGAGGAGGGGACATCCTGCGAGGGGGAGGACGCACTGTGGGAGTCAACACAGCTGTGACTGTGATCTCCTGACCGTCAATTTGACCTGAAGGAAGAAAAAAAATCCAGGAAAACAGACACAGTTGTGCCTCTGTTGTCAGCTACACTGCACTCTTATTCAATCTGTTCTGTGTCTTCCACGATGTCTTCCTCTTACCTCCGTCCATGTGTTTCAGGGCCTTCTCTGCCTCCTCGGGTGTCTCAAACTCCACGTATGCGTAACCTTTGGACAGGTGAGGGTGGATGCGGTTCATGGGCATGTCAATCATCTTGATCTTGCCATAGGTGGAGAAAATCTCCTGAATGTGATCCTTCAAAGGCAAAAAATAAAAGAACATTTGGCCCATCATCTACATCTAGATACATTTATATTTTCAAAATAATCCCACCGAAAACTTTATCCAATGCTTTTTAAATAATATGTAGAATACTTTTCTATTATGTATGAACTTAAACCATATGAGGAAAGCTTTAGGTGGTTTTCAAACATAAAGCTAAAAATGGAGCAAGAGGAGCTAATTAAAATATTATACATTTCTGTGGAAGGATTTCAACCACTCTAACAATACAACCAGATAAAGATAATGACATTATTCATTAAGCGTTAAGGTGTGTAAACACCTCCATCTGATTTCTGTTATTGTTTTAATTAAATTAATGCACTGAAATGCAACCCAAAGAAAATGAAGCCCACAACCATCACACAATAAGCATTTAGAGTCTATTTTTTCTTCTTTCACTGTGCCAAATTATTGAAGTACGATGGAAAACCAGTGGGAACAATACAGCTTAGAATTAACACAGTGTATTGCCAAAATTTGTATGTGTTGCCTTTTGCCCTGATGCACACTGCCTGTATCAGGCATGCATTTAACCACTGCTGTTAAGTAGCACAAAACAGCAGCAGCATCTCTATGAGCAACCAATTCAGAGAGATGTCCCTCGAGGTCAGCAGCGTGGTTAGGCCTTCACCTTAATCACGTTTCTGGTCAGCCGCCCCAGGTAGACCTTGGTGGGTTTGGGTGTGGGGCTCCTACGCCGTCTGTCCCTGTCATCCTTCTTTGCTGATTTCGACCTACAGTGATATTTATAGCTCAGTGATTGTCAGTGGTGGAAAAGTAGAAATACTAGAGTGTAGCAATACTGTGTTACAAGTAAAATACATGTTTTAAAGTTTTACTTGAGCAAGGGACAAAAAATATTTCATAATGACCCGCTCCATACTTTGAGCGTGAGCGTCGTCTGTTGTTGTGGCGCTGGCGGCTGGGGCTTGGCGAGGAGGATGAGGAGGAGGAAGAAGATGAGCGGGAGCTGGACGAGCCTGAGTGGCTAGAGGAGCTGGAGCCGCTGGATGAGCCGGAGCTGGATCCTGAGCTGCTGCTGGAGCTGGAGCTGGACCTAAACAACAGCAGGTTTTAGAATGGGAAGAAGTGGCTGAACCAGCATGTAGTGTGACTTTAAATGTCACTCTTCAACTATCAAAAGGAATTACTAAAGATCAACACTACTGTGTCAGAGTCAACACTGACCAGCTTATTACTGACAGACAGAGAACCACTGTTGAAATCAAACAACCTTTTATCTAATGTTTCCTTCTTATGCAATAAAAGCCGAATGAATCTGACCTGCTGCTTCCACTGGAAGCACTACGCCGTGTACGGTTCTTCTCTCGGCCCCGGTCTTTTTCAGCCCCTTCTTTCGTGGCTCCTGACTTCTCCTTACCTCGCTGTTTACTCTTGTCATCCTCCTTCCTCTTTGTTGGGGAAGGCGCCCTGTTGGTGAAGAAGAAAACAAACAACAGTTAAGCTTTAAGGAAAAGGATTTCACTCAGTGGATATGAAATCAGACACTTTCAGAAAAAGCAAAAATAGATGTATAGATATTTCTCACTCAATCGTACAACATGGCTTTGATTTCCAAAGAAATTTCCATAAGTAGTCATGTAAGTGTCCACTGGAATTAAAAACAGCCAATCTTTTATCATAAACCTGTGTAATAATGTTGTCCCTTCACGTATAAAGACTTGCCGTATTGACAAGATGTATGAAAATATACAGTGCAATAAAACAGACAATTCAAAGCCAGAATTGACTCCTCAGAATTTGACTCATGCCATTTCCCAAACACAAAACCGCTCAGGAGGGAAAGCATACGTTTAAACGGTATTCAGTTTGTAACGCCTGTCCATGTTAGCATTAGCTAGTGAACTAATATTGGTTTGGTGCTGGTATTCAGGTGTACGTGTTTAAAACAAAAATATTATACATATTCGACTCTGAGTTACTATTTACTGGTCAAATTTATTGTAAGACAAATTATAAGCATCAAATTAAAATGGACATATACTTACATGTTTTAACCGACTAGTGACAGTTATAGTCGCAGACAGATTACGTGACGCTCCAGCTTGATGTAAACCAATCACAACTCTGTACGCACACAGACGGTGACATGCTTTCGCCCTTAAAAATGTGTTCCCTCAATACTGGCTGTCAGGTTATTTTCTACTATTTTCCTTGGTTATGTAGCCCTTGTTATCCCTGGTCATACGTTTAACGGTAACAGTTGAACGCAATAACATTGTTACAGCGTTACCGTTCCGACTTTTTCCATTGGCTTAGGACGACTATGTTAAACAGCTGGAGTAGATGCAGTGCAGCAAACTGGTGTATTTGATAGTCGGGAAGTTGCCTGACAGGTTACACTGAGGGCACAAAAAATACACAATAAAATGAAACCCCTTTCAACAGTAAAATATGAGTTTCCCTGTCTTTCAAACCGACAAAGGAGAATATTAGCTAGGTTACAGAAGACCAAAGACACTTCCTGTATGCCATTTTATTATTAAACAGTAAACTTATCTATTAAGCTAAAGCTAGCATAAGCTAACTGTAGTTCCTGTAAGGGTTCTTGTGCTGTAGGACACAGAGGGAAGGGCATACACGTTTCTTTTCCTCTGGGGCAGCCGGACTTCAGATGAACTCCACAGGTGATACTGAGCCAGAAGAAACCAACATACCATCAGGCAGTGCCAGGGTACTTGCTTTGACAGTGTGTTCTGCAGCCATTGGAGGCACCTTCCAGTATGGCTACAACATCTCAATCATCAACGCTCCAACTAGCTACATCCAGGGCTTCATTAATGATACCTACATGGAGCGCTGGGGCACAAGCTTGGACATCTCTCAGGTGACCCTAGTGTGGACTGTGATTGTATCAGCCTTCTCACTGGGAGGTTTGCTAGGTGCACTGTTAGCAGGGCCTATGGCAGTCCGCTTTGGGAGAAAGAAATCCCTGCTTCTGAACAATTCCTTCCTGTTTGTTGGCACTGTGCTTGTGCTAATGTGCAGGATGGCTAAATCATTTGAGATGATCATTCTTGCTCGATTTTTGGTGGGGATGAACTCAGGTGTAAGTATGAACATCCAGCCTATGTATTTTGGTGAGAGTGCTCCCAAACATCTCAGAGGTGCTGTGGCTTTTTCCTCTGCTGTTTTCACTGCATTTGGGATTTTCTTGGGTCAGGTTGTGGGACTCACTGAGCTGCTGGGCACAGAGCCTCTTTGGCCCTACTTACTAGCTAGTAACGCTTTGCCGGGCTTGATCCAGCTGCTTACCCTACCCTGGTTCCCTGAAAGCCCCAGATACCTACTCATTGACCGAGGAGACAGGGAGGCTTGTGTCCAGGCACTTGGGAGACTCCGTGGCGGGGAAGTTCCTGTCTTGGAGATGGAAGAGATGCTTCAGGAGCAGCAGCAACAGTCAACAGCCTTAAATCCTGGATCTGCACCTTCTGCCAAGACGCCTTGGTCCCTGTTTAAGGATCATGACCTGCGATCCCAGCTCAGAACAGTCATGGCTGCCAGTAGTGCCATGATGCTCTGCGGCAATGACTCCATTTACTTCTATGCTTCCTACATCTTTCTTGAAGCAGGGATCCCACCAGAGAAAATCCAGTATGCCACCATCGGCACAGGGGCATCTGAGTTCACTGCTTCTATATTAAGTAATCTCCTGATTGAACGTGTGGGCCGCAGGTACCTTCTTGTTGGAGGGTACAGTCTTATGTGTTGCTGGACTGTAGTCTTCACTGTAGCTCTTACCCTCCAGAGCCGCGGGGTGGCTGGGATGCCCTACCTCAGCATGGCATGTGTTTTCGCCTACATCCTTAGCTTTGGCTTGGGTCCTGCAGGGGTGACGGGGATCCTACCAGCCGAGATCTTCGACCAGGCGGCTCGCCCGGCAGCGTATATGGTTGCTGGTTCTCTTATGTGGATCAGCCTGTTCTTGGTGGGAATGTTGTTCCCCTTCATCGTCAACAGCTTGGGGAACTTCTGCTTCCTGCCTTTCTTGGCCGTATGTTTTGTGTCCGCTGTGTTTTTGGGGTTCACTTTGCCAGAGACTAAAGGCAAGACGTTGGCTGAGATTACTGCAGAGTTTGACAGAAAAAAAGAAACAAAGAAAGAGAGGCCAGAGAAGCAGGTGGATGAGCCCATTATGAATCACTACCAACCGGGTACAGCCTGCTCCTTTGATACCCTAACGCAAGATCCTGGTCCTAGCCATAAAAATGGGGACTGAAATTTGATATGATCCAGTAACAGAGGGAACAAACCAGGCTGTGCCTTTGTAATCACTTAATGCACTGTCAGACAGATTACTCCAGAGATGTAATGTGAAGTTTCCTACTTATGAAAGACAATCTCTGCATAATGACTGACAATTCAGTTTAATTATGGTTTCATCAGCTGAGTCCTCTAAGATTCTGTATCTGTTAACTGGATGTGTAAAGTAGAAGTGCTGTACTTAACATAATACTCAAGCAAGAGGGTGTTAAATTGTTTAAAACAACCAAAGATGCTGTTTTCTCTCTTTCAGTAATTACATACAGTAGGATTACACAGAATAGGCATCCAGCAGTTCACTGATGCTCTCAAAAGCGATGACATCATGATCTGTTCTCTATACAAAGTCTCTTGTCACATAACAGCATAACTGTGATCTGAATATGAAATTGTCCTTTCAAAGAGTTGCATACAAACGTCCACTCACTCTCCAGCAAACGTAGAATATGAGGAGGTTTATTGTACTGAGTTTTCAAATCTGTCCTATCGCCCGTTCATTCAGCACACCCTGCCTGATCAACTAAAAAGCAATGTGATGGGCATGAGAAACATTCCCAGGTTGTTCACATCACAGTTCACCTTATATTACCTCAATCAGCTGTTTGTCCTCACTGTTATGATTCTGTTTTTTTTTTCCTCATAAACATGACTTTATGCCTGATCGGCATTTTGAATTACTGTACCTTTATATGTTTAAGAAATTCGTGTAGCAACAACAACTGCTGACAAACAGCTTTTTAAAGAGCTTTTAAACCTGGTCTACTCTCTCTGCCTCTTCACTGAGAAACATACATTAAGTAATCATCTTGAGTCCTGATGCTTGTTTCTAATATCAAGGAAGCAGTCAAGACAATCATATACCTCAAATGTAGCTTCATTCAGACCCACTCAAACTCTCTGAAGGACTTTACAGTAGACCCTCACCCTAATTCAACACCTCTGCACTGGGTAGCTAATGGTGCTTGTTTATTGTGTCATCTGACTATATTCTCTGTTTTGTTGACTTATCTGTCCAGTTCAGTGATTCATGTTTGTGTACAATTTTCCCATTCTGTGATCCAAGTGGAAATATTGACTTGAAACTCTGGAAGTCTGGACTGGACTGTACGTGTATTTGAACTATATTAGTTAGACTCGCCTGTCATACATTTATCTGCATGATGTCCATCAGGACATTTATTTATTTACTGAAATGAATATCAAAAAAAAAAACCCTATGGTACTGCTACTAACTGCATGTACAAAAGGAATTTAACCACCGTCTGAAACATGTTCTGTGTATTCGAGCAATTTATGAATGCAGCACTGTAAATTGACCAGTAGGTGTCAGCAGTGTTCTTGGCTTGCTCTCCTTTATGCACTCAAATATAAAGCTGTATAATAGCAAAGTGAATCACAGATGTAACATCCAAGTGAGGATGACACTTTTAAATTCAACAGCTGTCAGCTCACAACCCTTCCAGGCCTTCTGTTGGCCATCTGTCATTGCTTCTGTATGCTCTCTTTATCAGTCTGTGTCACTTGAATCATTTCTTAGAATAGCAGATAACTATATATTTTATTTTATTATTTTATTTAAGGTGCTTTTAAGATTATAGCAGGAAAATGTAAATATAGTGAATCTTTCGCCACAAATCACCCTTCTACTTCCTGGAAACGTCTATTTTCATGCTGGATTTAAGGTAAAGAACCATTGTTGTAGCATGTCGAAGGTGCTGTGCACAGACTGAATGAAACTGCTGTTATTGTATGACACCGGCTATCCAAAGCATGTTATAAGAGTAACGATATGGTAAAAACCACCCTGTGTAATTCTCAGGTTGTATTATATAGTCAATGAAAAGATTTATTTTTCTCTGGCTGCATTTATTTATTAAATTCTATTTATTCAATGCAAACTATTACTATATGTACAATGATAAAATATATGTGCAATAATAAAACATAAAGGTGCTGACCTACACCATGATTGTCTTTGGCCACTGAGTGATTCTGCCTGTCTGATCCAGCTGATTCCTTAATTACATTTGATCACCTTGGCAGCCTTTGCTTCTCAGCACTTTAATCCAACTGCTCCCACTCTCGTTAAAACTGTTAACGTAATGCTGTTTATTTATGGAAACAAGTGCTGTGTAAGAAGACTTCACTCCAAAGTGGTGAGATGGTCAAGTGTGCTATTTCACCGGACCCTGCTCCATCATTTCAGCATAACTGAGAAATGCCTCCTGGCTGTTAAAATTGAAAACAGATGAAAAAAAAACAAGACTCATATTTAATTGTTTAGCCAGACAAATGGGTGTTTTATGTGTAGGAGAGAATGGCTGTAAAAACACTAGAAATCTTAGCTGGAACTGTTTTTTAAATCACAACAGATTATTTCTGCTCTTGCAGGCCTCTAAAATCCATTAGCCTTGGCTGTATTATAACGCAAATAAAAATAAAAAAATACTGTTAAGACAGTAGAAACTAAAAGAGATTCTCTACTTGCAAAACCAGTTCATGGCACACTTAAGAAAAGATACAGTAAATCTAGCCCTGAGAGATGGACCAGACAAAGACAGGGACATGTTTAAACATGTTCATTAGTGCAAGTTAAATTCTGGACACACACTGGTCCATTCTGCGGGCTGGCTAATGATCTCAGGGATTTTGTGTGTTTATCAGTGCTTAGGGCTGGAGTGAAAGTTCGGCAAAGCACATCGGAGATTTCATACAGTACACAGTGACTCATCGGACTAACCTGGGAAAACACTGAATGACATTTACTATTTACGCTCATTTTCTAATAATAATCACCCGCCTCAACAGGATGGTTGGTTTTGTTTTCACCTTGTGAAAACAAACTTTGGTCCTGGAGACACCCACTGTACCAGAAACTACCACGAAGTGCGAAGTTGAGATCAAAATGAATTCAAAGATGGGTGTGGTCCAAGCCATGAGTATCAAGTACTCTTGTAATAATACTAATTCATCAATTATTATTGATGACAACAGTGAGTGCTTATGTATCAGAATGTCAGCATGTTGATGGGTGTCACAGCTGGCGTGATCCTGTCACAAGATGGTCTCTACTTCTTTTGAGTCTGAGAAATTTCAGTGCCCAGGGAACTTTCAGTCTGTAGTTAAAGAAATAATCAGACATGTTGGGGAATGTGCTACCAAAAATGAGATCCAAAATTTGACACCCCTCTCACAGCAGCCTGTTAAACATGACGCTTCAGCCAAGAGACTGTTAGATTAATGATGTTGTTTTACTTCTACTTGATACTGGCACATCATGTTTGTGTGTCCTGCACTCTTGTGGCCTTAAAGGGCCACAAAATACTGGAAAATGCTAAATATTCTCATTTAGACATCCAGACCTGGTATACACCAAGGAAAAATAACACTCAAACTTTGGAGCACCAGCTGGCCCACAGTGCCAGCCTAAAATGGTACCAGTCTACTGGGATTTGACACTCTCGATTACTACTCCACTACTGTCTAAGCCAATAGTTTCGTATAAAAAAAACGTGCTTCTTTGAATGTCACTTCCTATCAGTGAATTTAAGAGAAAACTGATCTAGAACTCAGTATCCAAACTTTGAAACATGCTCAAGATGACATTTGAGGTTATTTTGACATTTAAGTTGGACACTGGCCCGGTTTCTGGCATTTTTTAAATGGATGAACGGTTTTGTTATCGAGTCTTTCATTTTTCATGAAGGAGACATGTCACATTCATCTATTTTAATGTATTCTTGACATATCTATTCAAAGAGGTGCATCTCTTCATTTTTTTCTGCTCTGAACGTTTCTGGTACCAAGTGGTGCTTCAGCGTCTTTGGTCTTTTCTGGGTGAAAGCAGGTTTGGAGAAGTGGTTGCAAAAAGGGACTGACAATGAAGGAAAGGCGTGTTTCAGCTCGCTGTGTTTGTTTGCTGTTTGCATCTGAAGAGTACAAGTTTTTTTTTTTTTTAGCAACCAGAAATAGAGTACAGAAATACTGGGCCCTTACCTTTCATTACATTTCCTGTTGGTTTCTATGACGATATGAGAAGATGTTGCCAGTCACCTGAGAGAACAAAATACATGAAAACTGAGCTGAAACACAATTTTATAGGCTAAAAAAAATATAGAAAACAATATCAGAGGCTATTGTCATGACCTATACACGTATGCCATGGACAAGAATAGTCTGTATCATCAGAGCTGTCTAAGAGTTGCAGTCTCTCTGTGCCCCTTCACAACAAAACAGGCTGATGATGCTATTATGAAGCAGACAGTGGGTCACAGTGGACCAGAGAGCCTCATCATCATCACCACTGTACTCGACACAGACCGACCTGTAACTCCGATATGAGCAGGTAGCATGGAGAAATTGAGTCGTTATTAGCATTTGACCTTTTGTCTTGGGAAGGTGCAACAGGGAGAGACATGCACTTTGGCACTATATTGACTGAACATAGCTGAGAACATACAACACAGTAGTATTAACCATCAGCCTTGGGCAAAGTGGCCATGGTTTGATCAGTGTTGTCCAGCTCACATATGGTGGATAATCATACAATTTCCATCTGTATGATCATTATTGTCTTACCTTATTACCCTGTATTTGAGAGCTGAGATCAAAATGGACAGGTCAGAAGGTTTAAAGGGAACATCCAACCTGAACAAAAAACAACAACAACACAAAAAACATTACAATCATTAAAATAAATATTTCAGCAGCTTGGAAAATATGTTTATTTGCCTTCTGGCCAAAGGTGAAATGAGAAGATCGATATCAATCTCAAATCTGTGTGTTAAAGCCACACAAATCAATGATTTTATATTAACAATGAATCAAATGATCAAGTGAAATGAGAAAGGGGCTGCTTGCTGTAACAAACCCACAGCGAATTATCACCTAATTGTAAGGGTTACTAAAAGGCTTAATATCAGTGACAACAGTAACAGTTTACCATTTGCACCATGTCATACAATAGATGTAATAATATGTCTGGAGTTAATGAAAGAAATGTATTTAAGATGACCAGAAGACTAATGAAAAGTAAGGACAAGAAAACTGAGACAACTTGATGTGCACCAATGATGGGAAGTATAAAGGATGAAAATGGAAAGAGAGCAAGAAAAGGAGGAAGGATGAAATAGAGACAGTGACATTGGGAAACAGAAGAGGAACCCAGAAGAGGCCCCAGAAAAGCAAAAGGAAGAGAAAAGGATCTCTTTGTCCTCATGTTGCACTTGATGGGAAGGTGCAATGTCACCGTTAACAGGAAAAAGATTCACCAACAGACTAAAGGGTTTCCTCACTTTCCCGAGCCTCAGTAAAAGGACCAAAGTGTTTGATTCTGCCTCTTTCAAGATGCACATACAAATGCATACTTCAGTTAAAAGAAGTTTGCAGTTAGTTTCACATTAAGTTTCTCTTCTCTATTTTATTGTGTAACATAACATAAAACTTTGATGATGAGAAACATGATTGTGCCTCTCGTTAACAGCAGTGAGTATCTGAATTTTACAATTACTGAGCCATTGTCACTTTTAAAATGGACAGGAGGCCCTGGGCTGCAGCAGCTGTACCTTTTCTCTGAAAACATTTGATGTGATTTACAAAGAAACACTGGTAAGTTTCATCTATTTGGATACTTTAGCTCTAGCCTTATCCAAAAAGTGTGCCATATAAAATTACTGCTAGAGGGGGAGGGGCTTTCATCAACTGCTCTCTTCCCTCAGGAAGTTGATCTGTGTGTCTGACAGCAGCAGTGTCAGTAGGCATCACTCAGGGGACTTTAGGGAAAAAGTAATCTTATTTAACCAGAGCATTGATTTCCTGATGGCCTTATTTACACTCTGATAAGAACAAGATGAAAACAGATAAAGAGAGGAAGAGAAAATGAAGATGAGGAAGGGAATGGAGTTATATATTCAAAACAAACAAACAAAAAAAAGACTGCCATTTTTCTAAATGTCACCTGTGGCTGAATTTTGGACTGGTGTTGGGTAAATGGAGGCTTACTTGAGCTCACAACATGACTGGCACCCAGGGGAGGCCCAGGGCTTTTCAAGGGACATGACTGATGCTGTGCATCCAGGGAGAGGGCAGTTACAGCAGGCATGGAGCTCTCAGGGCAGCCCCCCTCGCGTCTTCCTGTGGATATCATGACAGGATGATGGAGAAAAATCGCCTCATCTCTCTCCTCATCACCCCACATTGGGAGAGGATGCATTTAGCAGTGAATGAGAGCCATTGCGAACATAATGAGGTACCTGGCAAGCACTCAAACAGCAGATTTTCATCTAAATTGGCAGTAGCTGTCATTAGATCAACATAACGGAGAGTCAGCCCGTCTGCACTGACTGGACTGCACTGAAAGGTGTTTGCTGGGGGGGCCCAAACGTGTTTGCCTGTGCTTTGATACTGTAAAGGTGGAGAGGCGACATTTTGCATTTACACAGTTTTGTCATGTAGCTCATGTTCAGAGCCAGAGCTCTGTAGTTTTCTTTCTTAGATCACTAATGTTAAAATTAGTTAAACATTAAAAACACAGCATAAATAATGCATCAGTGCTCCTTCAGGCCTCTACACTGCAATTTTCCAATATAGTTTATACCACTTTCAGACAGCAGACCCATGTATGATGCAGACCAATTAAACCCACGTTTGACCCACAGTGGATGCTGTCACCCTGCTTCTCACTGTCAGCAGGACTCTAGTCAGCAGTGTCATTTCAGACACTAATTAAACAGTGTGTTTATCTGCTAGTAATCTGTTAGCATGTCTGGCTAACCAACAATATGGTACCTTGACTTCCAAGGCCAAGGACCATTTGAGGCTACATTTTGTGGTTACAGGTTACATAAAAATTAATCAGGGGAGGGGCTTTAAATGAATAACTTTGGGCCTGACCTTTTCAACATAAGTAAGGTAAGGTAAGTAAGTTTATACTTTATTGATCCCTCCTGGGGAAATTGCTCTCTGCATTTAGTGCATAAAGTCTCAGTCTAGATTTTGTCAAATCATTTTCTGTTGTTTTTGTCATCTGCTTTCTGGTGGCAGGAGGAAGCCATCCCATCGGAAATTGAGCCATTATCATTTAAGACACAATCATTCTTCACCATTATCTTTTCCATATCTGAAAATGATACAAGATGAGTCATAAATAGGATGGACAGAGTCATTATTATTCTATTATTATTATTCTACACAGCCACAGACCAAGCTTCAAAACCAATGACAGTCTCTCAGCAGTCAAAGCACCAAGACTATGCAACTGTTTCATCTGTTCATCTCAAGCAACTGTGGTACAGAGGAGTAACTACGACAGCCAAGTCTTTTCTTCAGCGGATCAGGCACATGTTGGCAGGATGAAGGAAGGACATTTCTTAAAACTATAATCTGCCAGAAAAGCAGATTAACATCTATTAATCTAGTCAGAGACACAGGCTGTACCCATCCATTATCAGACCAGTTCTTAGGGAGTCTTTGTCAATGCCTTCCTTCATTGTCATAGCACTTCTTAACACATGGCCCTGTTGCACTGATTTCTTCCATTGCAGCTGCAGTGTTTCAAACAGCTGCAGGCTCTGGATTAGCCTCCCTGGATTAGCCTCTGTTACTTTGGTGCTAGTTCAATACAAACTGAATACTGGAAATTGGATAAATCTGATTCGGAATTTCTGAACCTTTGTCACCATGAATATCATATCCCATTACACCATGTCTCCTTCTTTATCAGAACTCCAGGCAACTCATTGTTATGTCTACAGCTCACCTGTGGAGGCCCAGGTGCCGTTTCATCACTCATTTTCTCCACCTCCTCCTCCTTGACCTTCCTCCTACGTACATGAGCTGTTTTGTGTTTTGGAGTTTTCCTCTTGCAGAGCAGCTATCTCTGCCTGGTTCCCGTAAAGTGAGTTCTGTTACCGAGCCAGATTCAAATTCAGGTTGTGGATGGTTTCGAGCAACTCCCTCTTCTGGCTTTTCTTTAAGGTGCTGGATCTTCACATGAGGGGCGTTATGTGTATTTCTCTCATACTTTAGGAGTCCTATCACCTTCTTGTAGTTTTGCTGAAGTTTTATCCAGTCCTCCTGTAAATGCAGCATCATCTCCTGTGCCCTCTCTAACAAATCCACTGTGTCTCAGAGCATTTCATTGTATGTGACCCTCCCAGTTCTTCGCTGAGCTTCTGCTCATTCTCTCTTGCCCTCTGTTTTTCTTTGGCAGGCGAGGCTTGTTCCATTTTCTCATGGATAATTTCATTGCTCTTAATAAAACTTTTTCTTTCTTTCACAATCTCCCATTCCTCGCTGAGCTTCTCCTGATTCTCCCTCGCCCTCAGTTTTTCTTCACCTCACGAAGCTCGTTCGTTCTGCAGGACAGTTTTCAGCCATTTCATTTCCTCCAGCAACATTTCTTCTCCTGCTTTGTCCTCAGACTCACAATTGATATCCATCTTGTGTATCCATCTTGGGATCAGCTTCCTGACGGCCTGGTGTTTGTGGATCAGTTTCACTGTGTGCCTTTGTCCTTCGGATTTAAAGTATAAAAACATGTCAGTATTGACAATCCTATGAAAAATACATGATAAACTATTTATGAAGCAAGAATGGTGCACATGATTGATATTATTTGGATGCAGTTATTGTAACATGGAGCTCCCTCCACTGACACAAGTACAAATGTGCATCCACAAGAGGAGCTTTTTTAATATGTAAAGGCCTTTATTGTCTATAATATGAAAGTTGTTTGATAAACTGTATGAAGAATACTGTGTCTAAACTGCACAGCATGTTAGCAACACAACTTTAATTTGCTTGTGACAAGTATGGAGGCAACATGTAGAAGTGGGATACTGCCACATATAATTACCAAAAATATAATTACCTTTTGCCTCTTCTGAAAGCTGCATCCTTCCAATTTACAAGTATTTGTTTGCAAACTTCACCATATCTTTGATAAAAAGCTGGACGGTGCAGTTTATTGAAGTCTTCAGTCGGCTTCTTTGTGACTATGTCCTTAACATAGTCCTCATGGTCCTCAGTTTGATTTATACAATCCACTTGGCTGTCGTCAGTGTCCCTGAACAGATTTTCTTTGGTTCCTTTGAAGCCTCAACATATCACATAACCAAAATGAGCCTTTACTCCATACACAGTCCACCACTCCTGAGCTTTCTGAACAAGGTTTAGCAAACATGAGCTGTTCATGGTGAAAACACACACCTTCTAGTCTTCTGAGGATTCCTTCTGTTGTTGTAATTAGGATAATAAGGTCCATACATGACAGCCTCCTCTTGTTTCTCAGTAACAGCCCATGAATACTGTTTATCTTCTGCACCACATTCCTCAGTGGAGATTACTGAAACTCAAAGAATTTCTTGTTATCTGGGTCATTGAGGAAAATGTTGTCTGTGGCTTGTCTGAGCTTTAGATGCTCCAACACTTTCTTCATAGAGCATTGTGTGCCAGCGCTTATTGTTAGTCAGGTATTGATGCATTCACACAGTACAGAGGCGACCACAGCCCATCCTGTAACACAAAAATAAGATTTAAGATGTTAAAGTTTGAGAATATCACAACAAAACACGGAGGATGCGGGAAACATAATGGTATATATCACATAAAGCACAAAATAGGACATAGTGTAATACTGTTACCCTGACGTGCTAATCAAAAAAGCCTCCGAACAAAAGCGCAGTGACATGAGCAATACCAACAGGAACTGAAAGCATGATACCTGAAATATCCGCTCTGAACTAAAACAATTTCACTGTTGATCTGTCCCCACAGGAACATACACTGTAAGTCTTCATTTAGCATTTACTTCCGTCTTGCATGCTGTGAGGCTCTGTCTGAGCCGTCACTCTGATATCTGTCCAGCAGAGTTTTAAGACAGGTTGGACATTTCAGTGGAGGCCCCTTTTCAAATCCATTAAACTGACTGGCAATATATGGCTCAACCTGATGAAGACAAAAGACTGAACACCAAAGAGCTTTAATCCTAGACTGTATATTTCAGTGGTCATCACTGTGATATACAGCTGAGATGTATGACTCTCTTTTCAAGTCATACATCTTTTTTTTTATGTACAGTATAATCTGGTAGTTCAGAAATCATTCAGTTAAAGTTTGCTTTGTCTTTTCTCTTCTCGGTTCAGTCATGTAGTCATAGCTCAGACGTGTCAGCTGAGTTCGGATTACAAAAGGCAAAGCTGTGACAAACTAAACAGCGAGTGACGGTTAAACTGTTGAACGACAACAACTGGTTGAGAATTTGCGACTGTCAGAGCTCAGCTCCTCCTTTGGGTAACACTCACAGCCATATAGATGCTACCTAACCTGCCCACTGTTGATGTATTGCTCCTGTCGGCAAAGCCACACAGTGTGTGTGTGATAACCTGTCTCATTGTATCCTGAATGCCCCTTTTTCCAGTTCACAGAAGTATACAGAGGAGATAGATCAAAGTCTACTTTTCTTCTGCAGAGTGAGATGTGATAGTTTTGCCACATTAAACACAAAAAGTTAAAAGAGTAGAAGACCGATGAAAATGTAAGAGGTGCTTCTGCTTTATTTTATGGATCACAGTGAATTCTGGAAGCAAAGAAAGTGACACCATACTGCCCTGGAGCAAAATCTATACAATTACAAGTGCAGCATGAGCCCTGGGTTCCCATTTAATGGTTCACATGCCTGAAAAAGCCCTTCCGTGATCCCAGATGATATGTGTGTGTGTGCATAGTAAAGCCAACACTGTGAAGTACAATGTATGATAAATTAAGAAAACTATTCTAGCTTCTCTCTAACTGTAGTTTATTGATTACTGTGCTGCTCTGAATCAAATGTGAGCCTTTTCATTATTGTTTTGAAAAGGGCTTTGTTTGTCATTATCCTCACACAGGCCTGAACTGCCAGCTGAATGAAAGATGAGTGCAATAGTCAAGCTTGAGTGAAAACACAACACTTTATGTGCTGATCTGAAAGCTAAGGCCATGAGGTCTTATGCCTTTAGCTCTTTATCATCAACACAATCCTCGTGACTGCGTGCATCTGTGTGTTTGCATAGTTCTTTAGAAAACTGTAACGACGGCAGTCTCCTTCGAGTTATTAGCTGATGAAGGTTTACATGTGCGAACAGCGTCAAAGGCATGTGAGCACAGGAGAGTAGACTGAGGCTGTAAACTGAGTGATGGTGCTACTCTCTACCTAATTCCTGACACTGCGCTGAACTGAAATATCACAGTGTGTCATCACAGAAAACAATTGTCCAAAGTGATCATGCAATTTAAATACAATTGAAAAATCTAAATGTCTGACATTTTTCTTTGTGCATAAATGTACAAGACAACAAATAGAGACACAGAGAGAGAGATGAAAGCTTTTTGGTCCAGCCCTGGATGTTTGATGCCCAATAAATGTATTGTTTCAGGCTGTGAATTACACAGAGCTGCCAGTGTGCAGCTTCATCTGTGGGGTCTATCATACACTTAAACCTTACAAATATATTTTATGGCTTTTAGATCACTTGCAGTTGTGTTTCAGTTAAATTAGTTCATGTGCTGCCCACTTTTGATGTTCCAGTACGTCATGCTGACAACCAGTAACAGAAAAAAAAATATATATTCCAGGACCCTGGAACTGCAATGCCTGAATGGAACCCAGCATTTTACACAGACAACATTTGAAATGTCACAATTCTGCTTTCTCTTCCTTGTGGACCCAAAGGCAATCAAAAAAAATCAAGAAATATCAGGCTTACTGGCAGATGAGATCCCATGTATAAACAAACAGCAGGGAAATAAATACAGGAAGCTGGCACAGATGTAAACCCTGGAACTAACACAGGATTAAACTCCAGAGGAACACAAGGGATAGTGCACACACAGACTGGCAGGAAGTGAAAGGAACACAGAGACTTAAATACAGAGGCAGAGGTAATTGGGAACAGGTGCAACACATTAGGCCAGGACAGACAATCACATAGGGAAAAGGACAAAGACAGGAAGTAACACCATTATGGACACACTATAAAGGTCATTCAAAATAAAACAGGAGCATAGCTCATGACTACATTGATAACTGTCGCCCAGCTGTCGTATTTCTGTATCACTGCATGCAGCTCTAATTGTCCTATACATCCAATACTGTATGTAAAATAATCAAATCTATGCAAAATGTCTTAACAGAAGGAAACTGGAATGGGTTTGAACATGCAAGATAGCTGATTACTGCTCATTTAGGATGAAAGAACGTAATTATTTTTTATGGGGAATTTGGTTTCTGTTTAACAGAGGGAGAGGAAGAAATAGAAGTGATTAGTCTTCTAGTTTTCTGCACTGGCTCACTGCTCATCCCCTCTTTATTTTCATTAATTGGAAGATATACAGATGAGAGGTCTGCTGGTTTGTTAAAAGTTACGGTGGGTGATAAACTTTTATTACTTGTAACTGCTGCCGAGGTAATAATGGTGTGCACAGAAGGTGAGGTTTTTGGGTATGTTGTGGAGTGGCATGGTGCTCCACCCTCATTTTCGCCTGCCTGTCTGTGAGGTGGACAAGTGAGCCACCCAAGCATGCATAATAGAAGCAGGGGGACACAGGAGCCTGGATACTGTTCTTGTCCACGGAGATTCCTTTTATTTTATATTCATACCTAATTTGTATGATATTATGCAGGTCCTAACCCAAGACAGTTTCAAATTATCTTTATTTTAACCATTTAATCAATTCAGATCACGAATCAGCATCTCGAGGGAGACCTGGTTGTAACTACGCACTGAGGAAGCTGCAGACATCTCGACTGAAAACCTTATTCTCAATATGATCAAAATTCCTTGATACAGTGACTTAAACTATGTAACTGCAGTGTCTGCATGTCTCCAATTCAGTAATGAGATAAGTAGACAGAAGTCAAGTTCTATAAATATGTGGTTCGCTCAGCTGAATCACAAATTAAATGACAGGACATAAACTCACTTACTGTGGGTTATATATTTATATAAGTATGATATGGCCTGATCACATATGATACAGTGTATGTATAAAGTATTACATTTGAAATCAGATGCTGATCTATGAATCTGTTCAGTCTCAACAATCAATCGATCAGAGCATGAAGGAACAGTTCAACCGTTGGTGACACATTAGCTCATATGCTTTCTTGCTCAGAGTTATTTCTCATTTCTGTCCAGGAAGTATTAAACTTCAGCCGCCCAACTTAGTCGTGTTTGGCTTTACTGTATTTAGTTTATGCTTTGTTTATGCCATTCGTAGGTTAACACCTACAGTTTTCACAGCACCCGACACCCACACTTCCCCTCTGCACTGTATGGTAACTTAATACATCATGCTTGGCTTACACTGAGTTATCCTTTGTAAATTACTTGCTGGATTAAATGTCACAGTGTAGATCTGCCTTGTTTGTTAAGGCTTGAATAACACGGTATGTCTGCGTTACATTACATCATTTTACCCTGGGAAAGTGAATATGTCTATGTCAGTAAATATATCAGGCTGAAAGATACATCTGTTCCCCCAGTTTAGAAATGGGAGGTTAAAAAAATGACATAAGGTACTTGATACACTGACAGTCTGAAGAGATAATCGACTTGAATAAGTAGTGTTATTGGGATATAAGCTAGTAAACAAACGCCTGTAGCTGCAGTATGAATGTAAAAAGTGTTTTTTGCTGTCATATGAAAACCATATGTCTCCTATGTTAACTTTTCAGAAACTTTGCTATATGTCAGACAGTTTGTTTTGTTCATTCACTGGGGAACAAAATGGGGACGTTTCTCTCTGCCCTCTCCGACTGCAGGAAAAAACAAGGCTGTCTGCTGAGTCCATGTAATGCTGTTACCCTTATGTCATCCTCCCAGCCCAGAAACCAGCCATCTGGCCACACTGCCATTGGTATGCATTAACAGTGACCTCCAGGAGAAACATGTACTGAGTCATTCTGCACCCTCTGAAAGCATTTAACCTCGGCTGACAGACCACCAGACTTGGGGTGGAGATGGTGAAATGAATGAGGGAGGGTTTGAGCAGGAAGCAGGGGGAGGAGACAAGGGGAGCGAAAAGTAGAGGGAAAAGAGTGATGGGGAAATAACGTAATGACTAGGGAGGACTGGGGATGAGAAATTAGCCTGTTCTATCGACGTTGAAACCAGGGAGAGGGTGAGACAGCTGGGGGTGGGAGGGGGGAACTCCTGGAGTCTCAGGATCTGTCTTTGCCACCTACTGCCATCCTTTAGCAGTACTGTAAATGCATTTAGAAATTTGATAAAAATGGAAAAGGAATACTTTTGACATGAAAAAAAGCACAGCTGTCATCACGGAGGAGAAGGAGATTAAAAAAAAAAGAAGAAACAGCAACACTTCATTAATGTGTAGTGGCCAGGGAAACAAACAGAAGGCAGCAGGGAGACAAAAAAAAAGGCAATCACTGTGTGGAAAGGGACTTAACTTCATTACAGCTGCAAACACTATTAGAAAGGTGTGGCAAATTAGGCTGAATTACCACTTAGCAGCATTTTTCAGATGAGCCAGAAACACATCAATGAATGGACCAATTATAGCAGCTCGTGATGCTGTTGCATTTGGCAGAAAAGCCTCTGCTCTCTGAGGGAGCTCTCGAAGAACCTCAGCAGCAACAAAGACTCTGCTGAGAGAGCTAATCCTCTGTTAATAAAGACATATGAATGTTAAATCTAAACTAAATCAACAGTACTAAAAACCTCCTTAGGTATTACATCCACATCTGAGTATTTTGCACCTCACAGTTTACATCCAGTGCAAATGTACTTGCCAATACAGGAAGCAGTGTGTGCCATTTATAGCAAAGCAGAAAACAAGCGTGTTAGAGGTCAGGGGGTGGATGAGCATGTCTGTGACGTTCGTCACCCCCCACATGGAGTGTGTGTAGCTGAGTCTCCACCATAGCTAAATACATTAACAATAACTGAACTATAATATTACATTCAACACTTTTATGATTCTGTTATTCTATATCTTCTACTGGTTACTTAATAAAAATGATGCATAGCTTCATTACAGTGTCCAGTTGCATCACAGCTGCTGGTGGTATAATTAGTTGAACTGATTGAATTTTCTTTACAATATGAAAAGTGAAAACAAGAGAGTGGGCCAGGCAAGAGAAATGAGGGTGAGAGGAGAATGGAAAGCTACAGAGCATTGATGCATTACTAAATCAATAACACTTAGAGGACTTTGATAGGGAGACTGACTCAAACACTATAGTTTGAAAGAGCAAGCCCTTCAGCCTTTCAGAACAGATTTGTTGGCCTTCTACCAGTTGCTGTGTCTCAGCCGGTGAGGTTCAATAAGACATCGCACTGAAGCAAATCTTAAAGGCCGTGAAGGACAGGGGGCAGTAACCTCACCCACCGTCTGAGGATTCAGTAACTCCCCTGGTGTTTGACAAGAGGACTGGCAACAAGGCTTCCTCCCTCTCTAGTGTGTAGCTGTCTATGTTATTTTACTCTGCAAGTAAATTTTACTATGTATGCAAATCTGTTGGTAAGAGAAAGGGTTAAATAGACATAAAACCTGCACTTAGTTCTTCTTATAATATCTGTTCTGCACCGACTACAATCTTAAGTGCTATCATCAGCATCATATTAATGCTCGTGGCTTTGAAATTTATTAATCTGTGATGATGGGTGTAATCATCTGTTGTCCACAAACTTTTGGCCATATACTGCAACAAAAGGCAGATTTTTGGATTTGTTTTATTTTGGTGATACAGGTTTATTTTTATCTCTGGGAAGATGCGACTGCCTACAATTACTGTGATGATTATGCTGCCAAACCTCTGAACACATTAATCTAATGGAGTCAGAAGTGTCACAGCCATGGCTTGACTCAACACTGCCACGACCATTCAAAAAATAAACGGCAGTGGCAATTATTAAAAATGAACGGCCTTTTTAAAGCTGTTGTTATGATACACCAAATTAAAATATAGACGGGCACTTCTTACTAATCCATTTAAAATTTGATTTTACAAATTGAGCGGTGTGCTCTAATTCATCAAGTTGAGGAAAGGCATCTGAGTCATTTATGGATTTTGAATGAAACGAGTTTTAATGGATTAAATGTACAGAATGTAACACGGTACATTCAGATTATTATATGGTATATTAATCATTTATGCTAAAGCATTACTGGCGTTTCTCTCACACAGAGCACATTCTGTATTTCCTCAAAACTCTGTTGTAGGCAACGTATTGAAGCAAATATCGCTCTTTCTACAGAATTGATGCCGTGCAGAGATCAAAAAATAAATGCACTTTGCAACAATACATACAATACATTCTGTTGGTCAGACAACCATGATGGGTGCTTTTATCTGAGCCACAGCGCAAATGACATTTCTGGGATATCTCGGTGGATGGATGGCCTTTTACTACAAAGGTTGCTGTTTCGTTAATTTTTCAGCAAATGCATTTCTGTTGCTTTTACTTATTCATCAGCAAAGGACTTTCTTTGCGTCTCCTATGCATGAAATATCTTTGTCATATATTGCTATCAAAGTTCATCTTCTCCAGACAGTCTGTCCATTGTGGTCCCTCATACTACAACAAGTGGCACAGATATCGCAGATGAAACAGCTTCAAGAACAAAGAAAAGGCATGTAACACAGAGCGAAGTGCATGCCTGTTTAAAGAAGAGTGATGTCCCTCATCACATGTGCACACACACATACATGATCACCAGTCCCATGGCTGAATTCACGCTTTCATACCACATTACATTGAGAAGGGGGGAGGTGGAAAGATATACACAGCTATTTCCCTTCTCGACCCTCAGCTCTTTCCTTCACACACACACCAAACACGTTACACTGAATTATTCATGACATCTGGAAAGTGACACACAGCTAGCTAAATAAATAAATAAATAAATACATTTTTTTTAAATTGTGAATGACAAAAAAAAAAAAAAAACATGCAGCCCATTTGTCCATCAGCTGCTTCCTTGTATGAGTCATCGATCACTGTGCATGCAATTGCGCAATCTGTTATCTCTCTGTCTCTCTGTAACAGACAAATTCACAGTGAATTTTTCTTTCTTATTTGCCTTGTCTGTCTCGAGGAGAATTGTATTCCCAAAGCCAATTCTTGCAACAGACGAAATGAGGAAGTTAATAATAGCGAGAGGCTGGGGCTGGAAAAAAAACAAAACACAAAAAAAAAAAAACAACCACACCTGCGACCGCTTGTAGATGTCTCTGTGCGTGTCTGTCTTATATATTTATGCAGAAAATGAAGTGTCCTCACAAAGATAGAAATGTGAAAAAAACCTTCTCTTGAAAGTGCATTTTATTATTTTCTCCCTTTTATATTAGACTCGGTTACTTTAAGTGAGGGGAAACAGTTTGAATATAACTTTATTTTATGCCCTAGCAGTTAATATACAAGATGTCCCTTTGCATTTGTGTATGAGTGACTCAAGTGACAGGTGCAGCAGACTGAGGTACCCTATAGGACAAATGATAAAGATGGGATCTGGGCACTGCCTGAAACTAGCAAATAGAACAATTTGTGTCTTTCTCAAGTTTGCTTGGAGGCCTGTGCATCCATCTTGTTTCCAGCCGCAGCTGATTTAATTGAAAAAGCTCTGATAAACACAAAGAGACAAAGGTAGCAACTATAAAAAGTTAATGGTCGACTTACATTTTCCATTTACAAACAATCAACGCTGCACACCCAGCATTTGTGCAGAAAACACGATGCAGCCACAATGTTAAAACAGTATCATGAGAAGAGACTCTGTGCACTGGTTTAATTTTTTTTCTGTGGAAAATACAAAGCATCACAGTGTAATGCATTTTCAATCCAAAGCTATAATAAGTCTGCTCTTCTATCCGCTTGCACCAATTCCCAAACTGAAACTCTCAATGCATTTCTAGCACAGAGCCTCAGAAATATTCATTAAACAACCTTAAACACACAGTGACAGTGTGAGATGTCTGACCTTAAAACTTGCAACCATCCACAGCGTTCATCAAATCCAGAGCTGTGGCCAGATCGCTAGTCAGATAGTTCTGCTCTCTGAGCTACCAGGCAGGTTTCCTTCAATGTGTTTGATCAGTTTAGCCAGCCAATCGTTCTTGCCTCCAGTTTATGTTAAGCTAGGCTAAACATGTCCTGACTCCAACCCTGTACTCTGCAGTTCCCCTCAAAGTATATTAGCGTGTTTCAGCAGTGTTTTGGTTTTACGACCTGTAACTTGACTGTTTAGATTTATTCACACAGCTCTCATCTTTCCAGCTGCATAGGCAGCTGTGTTCAGCAAAAGTGCTAAACCCACTGTGCACCACCTACCCAGCACAAAACAGCAGAGAAAAAAGTCAACAAACACACCCCTGAAACATTCCCATCTTTAATTCTTTATATTGTTTTGCTTGAAAAAAATGTAAAATTTAAATTTAAAATTTGGATTACATGAAGTGAATGTAGGTTGTATAAAACGGTATACTGTGTTTCTGATTCTGATTTCTGATGGGAAACGAGTGCTTTCATATTAATTTCAGTGCAGTTTTCTTTGAGTTCTCATCTTGTGGCCATTAGAGAAAATGGAGTCAACAGAGGCCCTCACAAGTACGGCAATACAAACCTGGGTGTGCGTGTCTCCCCATTGTGGGAACCTGGGTGGATGACAACATCGTGTGTTAAGTGAAAATGGGTCGTACCGCTCATGGATAAAACATGAGGCAGGTGGGGGGGGGGGGGGGGGGGGGGGGGGGGGGGGGGGCTTTAGACCGCATAGGGGTGGAGATGATGGAGAGAGAAGAAGCAGCTTGAAGAGTGGCTGAGCCTGCCTGCATAAGCATCCATCTTTCTGACAGGAGGTGTGATTAACAAGGCCAACTGCTTTCTCTCTCTCTCTCTCTCTCTCTCTCTCTCTCTCTCCCTTCTTCTCTCTTCCACCCTTACCTGGAACACCAGAGGGACCATTTGGTGGCAGCTGTTCTTGGTGTCTTTGAGAATTAAACCTGAAAAACAAGGTAAACCTTAATGTCAAGGGCCACTATGCACTCAGCTGATCTGTATCAGCTATTCCATTTATACTTCAGAGTCAACGGCTCATACAGCAGCTGATAGCCAAGCTGACTGTCATTCCAGTCATATTCATTCCTACGTGATGCCTTTCTAACTAGACATGTTGCTAATACACTCAATGCTTGTCAACGCTCCCTTCATCTCGCCCCTACTCCTCCTCCTCCTTATGTGCTGAAGCTTGTGGTGTTCTTGAGCTAATGTTAATGTGTGCCTTTGTTATGTGGGTAAATTATCTCCCAGAAGAATTTTGTTTGTATTTTTTATAACTCACTGTATAACTTACTGTATAATTATTTACGATAACTGGTGAATTCTTTGGCGAAAATGTCTCTAAATGAATATATAATTATATTATTAGCCAGTATTAGCGCACAGATGCAACTCATAGCAAATTTAACTGTTTAGGAAGTCTACAGGTACATTTGCCTTGTGCTAATAGTGAATAAAAATCCATATAGTTTGCCAGTTTCTATCTGTTCTGCTAGTTTCTGGGTAAATGTCTGTTTTCTGCTGTTGATGTTCTCCCAAGAACAGAAGCTATTTGCTATGGAAAAAATCAGTAAAATGATTCACTAATCTGTGTCATGGACAATATATAATGAAATGTTCCAGTCTTATCAAAAATGGTATTCAAAAGATTGTTAGCTTTATCACTAATGTGCCAAAACACAAGTGAATAGAAAAGTATAGGGTATATGTCATCCTTGGTGTCTGGGGGGCAAAGGTCAATTGACACTCAAAACACTCTTGTTTACATCTTGCAAACACCAATGAGGCACACTGGATAAAGTTGTTCATTAAATGGTACACCGGTAGTGTACAGTTACAGTTAGCAACACAACAGTGAAAACAACTGAGGACTGAAGAGGGAGAGCGATATGATTCAGCAATAAGTGTAATGAAACCCCATAAAGAAGGTGTCAGTGTTTCCCTGCCCTCTCATGGGTAACCTCCCACACATTTTCTTACCATTTAGAAAAGTGAGTCTACCTTGCAGTGTTTATGAGAGCTACTTGAGGTATCACAAAGAACAGAGAGAGTAGGTGGGGAGGAGGCAGGTACATAAGAGAGAGGTGGTAGCTGGAAGCCACTTGTTAGGAGTAGAGCACAAAAGGCTAACAGCCTTCATGTTTGGAAAAGAGCATGTGTACACTGAAGAGCAGTCCTGTAACAAATACAGGTGTCAATACAAGTGTCAGTAAATCAGTGCAACAATGGAACTTGGTGCAGGCTCCATATAATGGTACATAAGCCCAGTTGAACAAGCTACTTGGGAAATGTGGCCACTCATTATTACTGAGTGAAATAAGAACTGAATTACTTCAGTAATTAAAAGGAAAAAATAATTATTTACACTACTCGTTACTTAACATTCGTTACTCAGCTCAGCTCAGTCAAACATGACTGTAAACAGCTCCAAAGCCTCCTTATATATCACATCATGTGTGTTTAACACATGTAGAAACAAAATGAGGCATAGCTGTGCCAACAGCTTGCTTAATGTTAGCCCACAAACTCTGCTGATTCCTACGGGTATGTTGAACACGTTAGCAGGCCAGCTAACGAGACTAACAAGATTTCAGTAATTTTGGAGTTACTATGCGGTACATTCTCCTCTTTTGGTAAAGGCTAATGGTACTCTACACTCATATTCTCCAACTATAAAGATTAATGTTTGCCGGAGGCTAATATTAGCAAGCCAGCTAAGATGACAAGCATGTGAATAAGACAACTTTGAAATTACTAGGGGGGTATCACTTGTTACCTCTCAGTGTCTCCCTATACTGCGCTAAGCTAACGTTTTCCACATTCTCTCTTTTATTGAACATAGATGATATTGCAGGAAAACCGTCTTTCTGCAGTTAGTTTTGAGCTGTTTATGTGAATTCTACATTTGTACTTTCTTGGTGATTTCACACAACAGCTCCTAAAATACCCCATAAGTGAATTCCATATGGAAATATTTTAAATGTCTTAAGCATCATTGTACTCACTCTTTAAACTTTTTAAAGCGTTCACCCAGCCTTCGTTGCTGTCACACCAAGACAAGCTGAGACAAGCACCATGTTGCTCGCACTCTGCATATGGAGGCACCATCTGACACATATGCTGGCCAGGCAGAATAGGACCAGAGTGGTAATGACTGTTGATGTTAACTCACACCTTGCTCTCAGGGGCTGTGGGTGGACCAGTGAAGAAGCTAAGAGCGCTGCAGGACCATGAGGGGAGCCATTCCCTCTACCACGTGAGATGATGCATTGAGAGAGTGTAGGTGCAAAAAAGAAAAGGGTACTTCATGACAGACAAAGAACGAAAGGAGGAAATTTGTGCTTTAGTTTTTTTCTCAACTAGCACCAGCCGCACAGCACCTTCCTCCGCACATGTACACACATGAGACGGAGCCTACACAAACTCTGGCGTGTTAATATTAAGCAAGAGTGGTTTATTTTGCTGGGAAGCAGTGACCTGTGCAGTTTTCTTTTAGGTTAAATTTTGGAACTTTGCAAATTCTCTTTCCAGATCAACATATGGAAAGCGTACAGGAGGTTGTGCATGCGTGAACTGAACTCATTGATATTTTCGTGACTTCCAGATCAAGAAAGGGAGGTTAGTGACTTATGTTCTTTATTTCCAGCAAAACATTAAGATCAAACATATCCATTACTTTGTGTTTTAATTTTTGGATACCCACCAAAGGCTTGCATTTCCCACCTGAGACTTGAAGTGAAAATGATAGCTAGCCATGTGGATAAGCCAATTTCCACAGAAGATGAAGCACATATACAACATAAGCTCATGGGAGACACTTGAGATGATTAAAAAGAGCCTTCTGAAGGCAAATTGGATGCATACTGTGAAACAAATCAGGTTAAGCATTCACACATGCATTTAGGTGCACAAAGAAACGTACAAGATCACACACTTCAGGATGCGCAGACGTTTGCACACCCACGCTTGCACACGGCCCGTTGCAAATGAGTGAGTGATGCAATATGCAGCAGTATAAAGGGAAGATCAATGTCAACCCAAGCACCGCTTCATCCTCTCAATTTCTCTTTTTTTTCTCCTATGACATTTTCCCAGACAATCCAAGAATGCATCTCCAACCCACCCACACACAAGCGCAACTGTGTAAGGGGATCTACGGTGGAGCAAAAGTGCAATTAAAGTAATATGGTGTGACATTTTCATAGAAATAAGATGTCTATTTTGCCTTTTCTTGTCGTATGAGCCATCAGCAGACATGAAGCATTGAGGAGTTATTTTGAAAAACCACCTGTAATGAAACCAGATAACATAATACAAACCCTCTGAACATAGAAATGGATGGATAGATACACATCTTTGTGAGTGAAATAAAGCAGTGAGCATCTGTTTGAGAATGGAGAGCTGCTATCCACTCTAATTAACACCACGCTCTCTAAATGCACAGGCTGAAAGAGAGGTTTTGTAAAACGATATTTTGGGTGTTTCTTGTGTTTCCGCTCTTCTTTTCATTCAAAAATAAGGTAACAGTGACATGTCGTCCCCCACAAATGATGCTGGCAAGCCTGCAGGGGCTGGTAGGGAACATGATGTATCATCCATCTGAGAAAGTTTTATTAAAAAAACACCTCACGATGGTGCAGCGGATACTGCTTTAAAAGTTAAGAATTTTAAATGCTTTAGATCTTTTTTTGTGTAAGAAAATATAATCTGCAATGATAAAGCAGCTGTTGTGGAAATGTTTCCATTTTCAAAGACAGTTATAACCTTTTGTGGACATAAGATTCAAATCTCTGAGTGAGTGCTTCCTGTGGCAGTGGCTGACTGAGATCAGAGAGCCCGTGTTGCTATAAACACACTTTTAACTCCTGTGGCAGGCAAAACGAAAAAGATCATATTGTGATCTGTGTGTATATTTGCATGGCTAGATGGATATATGCTCATGTATACACATATGTATATACATCAACATGCTTGAATAAAAACATTTGACATCTTCAGAGGTGGGCTACTGATAGTCTGCTTGCATGTTGCGGTGAGTGGCTGCCCATTGATTTCACAGCTACACACTCTTACACACAAAGTTACGATTGCATCTGGTGTGTTGTTAGCTCAGCGTGGAGACCAGCCTAACAGACAATACACTGTCAAAACTACACTCTGCCCATATGCCAAGATGTGTGTAAGTGTGTGCCACACAGCACAGATGCCGGCTACCAGGAGCTGACCCCAGTGGCCTCCTTCTGGGTAGACTGTCATGTAAAGTGCCGAAGTTTGAAGTGGATGTGAGAGGAAAGGCACTGAGGAGAGACGGGGAGAGGAGCATATCAGAGACATGGGCAGAAGAGGGAAGAGGAAGTGACCAAAAAAAGAGACTGGACCTCCCAGCCAGGCTGGAAGAGATGTTTTTTGGTGAATCAGAGGAAGATATAAAGGGAGAAGAAGTGGGGGAGAGAAGGATAAACAGATACTATCTTAAGCTGATGAAGGATCCATGGCAACCTTCCCACTTCAGCTTTCTGAACAGCTCTTAAACAGAAAGGCGGCAGATGGTCTACACAGGACTAATATCTGACACAAGCAGGCTGTTATATTTCTGAATTTCTTTTGACCGTGTGAAATTACGTCATCACCTCCTTCACCGTCATTGTCGTCATGAGGTGGGCTTGTGGCTATGAGGGTGCTGATTCAAATCCATTGTAGTGGAAATTTAGTAACGCTTTAGTAATTTAGTAATGCTTGACTAACAAAGCATTAATAGAATTGTTAGACTACAAATCATACTTCTCAAATTTCTGCATGACTGAAGTAATTGGTTTAATGATATGATAAGTTGTGAGACAGGGGTCACACGAGTCACACAGAGGTCACATAAGTACATTATAAAAGTTGCTGTTCACATACTTTTTCTTTGAAGCTTGTAGTGCTGTGCTCCTTCCTAAGACATCAGCAGCATGAAGCAACAGGTCAACAAGAAAACAGGAGAATTGGAGACATGTTCAACGTTATATCAGTGATCTATGAAATGTTCGTATGTCAGCTTAGCCATACCAATCATAGAGCAACTTTGGCTTGCCAAGAACACACATCGCAAATATGGACATTTACATGGACATTGCATGGAATTTATGGGGAAAAAAGCCCAACAAACTCTGCTTTGACTGGATATTGAACTTTAGATCTGCAATGTCCCAACAATAGCTGAAAAGAATTATCAACTGAAAACAATGCTTGGTTCATAACTTGTGCCAAAATCATTGCAATGCAAGAATTGACAGAGTTGTGTAACTTTGAAGTTCCACACAGTATCAACTACAGCAACGACAAAAATGTATCCTTTTGTTGTGATAGACAGTTACAAACAGACACTTACAAATCAATAACCAATCTATAACCCACAAGTCTGAGTAGTTGTAGTTGGAAAACATACTCTTTCTCAACTGGCTTTGCTGCTTCTGTTTAAGTTACTGATTTCTCACATTGCCTCTCAGCAAACCCTGTGTGGGCAATTTAACACATTACAATATACAGTATAATACATATTATTACACGTCCCCCTGGATGACTGCAGCATTTCCCGGCTTGAAGCAAAAATGGTTCTTACCAGAAAACTTTCCTCTCTTTCATTTTAGCCCAAGGCTCTTCAGAGATTGTAAATGTTATTTAGTGAAAGGTGGGATTGTGAAAGGCTAAATTTTCTGTGTGTAACAAATCAGTCACCGCTGTCTAAGTCCTACAGTATAATCTTCCCACTCCAACAAAATGTTTTAAAGTAAAAGGCATTTTTAGATATTGTAATGTATTGTAATGGCATTTGTGCAACCTGGCTTGTAAACTGAGATTGTCACACCAATGAGTCATAGAGAGCATTACATTAGCTCAGTACATGATTCATAAGACATTTTTATGACAGTTACCAACTTTAAAGCTCCATGTAGTGATTTTCTTAGCTTCTTATGAGCACTGACTGAGCTGACTCCTTATAAGGTCAAATGGGGAAAGCACTGGCAGTGCTACCATTCTCACTGAGAATCAGCATCTAAGTCTGAACGGCTTTGCAGCTTTTAAGCCACATTTCATTCATTATTTTGATTCACCCATCCATTTGGTTGAGTCAGTCAATCATCAAGCATTTACATCCATAATTTCTTTTAAGGTGCTGGGAACCAATCCACAGAAAAGACAATAAAAAACTCTTCACACCGCTTTCTTATACACAGGTCTTCTTTGTCATGACAACTCTAACAAGAAGTGGCTCCTTAGGTGGACACTTTATTCCATTCATTCATTCATGAAGAAGTTAAAAAAAGAACTGGGAACAAGACAACAGTGTGTGGGCATTTGGTTAACTCCCAGTCAGTTGCTGCTTAAAGAAAAGTGGTTGTTCAGGCTCAGAACTGAATGAGAAAAATTGTAACTATTAAACATAAATACACAATACACAAATAGTGCTTTGCAAAATTCTTGGATACATAAAGCTTAAGACATAATTGCTATCCACATCAACACCATCATCAACACCTATGGTTTGACACCCCTGAGAGGGTTTGCAGCTATAGGTAGAAGTTCTTTTCAAGCCCCAGCACAAGCAACAGAGCTAAACCACAAAACTTCATCAAAAAACGTGATCCACTGTTTTGAATATTTGAAAGTGAATATGCACAGCAGCCTCACAAATTGCAAAAACGAATACCAGGAAAATGTCAAGCAACACTATACTTGACGACAGTTTTATTATTGGTGAGTTCTTTCTGTGTTTGTCAGAGCTAACAGCTAATCCATTTCTAATTTGGTGACTTCAGCGAGGCCTTTTACGAAATGGCATTAAATAAAATTGATATCGATTCCTCCATGGAAGTTTTGACATTTCATTCAGGGTAAGCCGCCTGCTTTATATCCATTTACCCTGGAGAAAAGTCAACAAGGTAGTATAGCCATGTTTCGGCTTTCACACAGCAGGCATTCAGATAGTGTACTTAGGCAGAACAGGGATCAGTGAGCGCAACCAATAATCCAGTTCCTTAATTACTGAAACTGCAAGGTGTCCCCATGAAAGCCCTTTGAGCTTGCATTAGTTATACAGACTTATAATGTGTTTTAGTAAGTAGAGCTCAGGCCCGGTCACACCAGAAAGCCCCACTGCCAAATTTATCCAAGCATCAGTGTCATTTACTCTCTGGTACTTTAACTGAAGAAGCACAGAGGCTCTCCAAGCTAACAAGCTTGCTAATTGACACTTAGCAACAAGCTTGATGCTAACGGACAGTTATCAGCAAGCTTGAACTTTAACTGTTAGTTAATGCAGTTAAGATGTATTTGTACCATCAACTTGTATCTTACAACTGCAGACCATTTCTGCTTTGTGGGGTCATTACTGAGGAGAGTTCCCATGTTAATTAAAGTGGGCAGTGCAGCACAGAAAATAAGCTACATTAGCTAACGTCAGAGTGTAAATTTTCACCTCTGGTAATTCCACTTGAATGGTGCCAGCATTAGGATGAATGTACCGCTGTTTTGCATTTCTATAATGCATAAAAACATACTATAGAACAAGTTCATGACAAACTTTTGATGTTGATATGCACATTTTATTTCAAATTGCAGTGCACAAAATTACACACTTGTATTACACATAATAGGCTTTTAATCCTTTTTTTCTCTGTTTTTTACAGAGAGATAGGATCACAATATGTGTGGGTGAGACCATGCACAAGGGGACTATAAAACATCTTACTCTAAATAAGAACAACAAAACTTCTAAAAAGAAAGTTGGCTGCTAAAAAGAAAAACAAAGAAGAAAGTTTATTGGCATACAAAGGAAGCTAGCTCTACCCGGCAGTGACAGATGTGATGGCTGCCTGCTCTTCCACAAAAAAAAAAAGACAAATCTGTAATAACAGCAGATGGTGCTGGGTTTTCATTCTCCCCATCATTTCTTTGCAGTATAATAAAATGTATATTTTTCCACACTGGAGCACAAAAAATAATATATGCCTGTGATGAGAAAAAAAGCATTGTGTTCTCAGGCGCATAAAACTGAGTCACAAAAAAGTGCTGTGTGATTATTCAAGTTGAAGACAGCCAGCAGGAAAAGTTTCAGTTATAAAGTGTGATTATGGTGGTTTACAGATCTGTGCCTTTCAGAGAAGTGCTTCCTTTGTTTCTTGTTTTCTTGTTCACTTTTATGTCATTGATGTTTTGCTTTTTACTTTATTAAGCCTCCCTAATTAGCTCTTCTTGCTTGTCTTTACCTTGTTTTCATGAAGTGATGTTCATTCCAACGCCATCTGTTTTTGGGTGTATTTAATAAACTGACCCAAAATGACACCTTAACAGCAAACAGATGAATTTCCAGACTCATTAATATATCTGGAAAACTTGCGGTATGTATGGATAGAGGAAAAAAATTAATTCATAACAGCAACAAAAAGAGTTACTGGTGCTGTTTGGATTGTGTAATCATGTACTTTCTGGAAATCTGATTAAAAAAACTGCACATTTGCATGGTAACATGCAGAGGCAATCAAGTCTCCTGCAGTCTCTTTGTTGGAACACAACTGAATAAATAGCAAATTCCTTAAAGCTGCACTAGTCAATATTTTTATTATATGTGTAGATGAAATGTATGTAGGATTAGTAGCCCCTTATTTATTGTGTTGATGCACAGGATTACATTACATGGTATAATTTTATTGTTTCCAGTCCCTGTATTTTATACATCTGTGTGGCCATCAGCTCCACACTGGTGCATCTGAGCCAGAGAAGAAATAGCATCAATTGAAGGTAGTGACAAGGCAAAGTCACCCTGTAAATGAACTGTCCAGTGTGTGAGTGAGTGTGTGTCTGTGTGTGTGTGTGTGTAATTGAATGGTCACATGTGCTAGTGTTTATGCTTGTGTGTGTGTGTTTATGTATGTGTTATTGAAGTGTCCATAGCTGTCTGCAGGGATGTTCATTGATTAGTGAGTCAGACTTTGCCACTCTCACATGGTATGGTCAGCCTATTATTAACTTTTCCTTCACACACACACACACACTCATACACCCACCCACACACACACACATACACATACACATACACATACACATACACATAAAATAGAGAGCCAGGTTGAGACAAAGAACCTGATAGGAGATCTCATTTGCTCTCCTGTCAGTCGCCCCTGATTCATCTGAGAGAAGAACAAATGCTCTTGGCTTGTGATGTTCATGGTACACACATTCAGAAGATTAAGTAAAAGAGACTTTCATAAAAAAAAAAGGAAAAAAAAAACACCAGAGAGCTCACAGGAAAACCTGAGATCTATAAAGATAACAGGCCCTGACAGATGGAGAAGAAGCCACAATGTGATGTGATGTCCGTCACCAGTTACATCTATTGTCAGTTTGGATTTTTTCATAATGAAAAAATATTGCAGCTGTTACTGAACATGTTTCTACTTCTCCTTCAGCAAAGAGACTAAGTGGATGACAGAGGAACACACATCCTTTACCTAAGTTAAACTAACCAAGCACTAACTGTTCTAATATTCATTGCAAGGATATAAAAAAACACAAGATAACAAGAAGTTATATTACTCCTTTGTTATTTATTAATGTATAGCTTTTTGTACTTTTCACTGGCTGCAAAATGACATTCAGCAATTTTATTTCATCAGTTTTTATTTTGGTAAATATTTATTCTGTGATGACTTCAAAGTTTTCTATTGCTGTGTGATACATTGAGCCTGTTTTTCATTGGGCTCAGGAACTTAAAGAAATTAAAGATTCTTCATTCCAGTGCAGTTTCATCTCAAAGTTTTCTCGATCATCCAAATCTTGTCTTTACTTCCACAGTTTCCCTCAACTTGCTGTTTATTAATGTCTCTGCAAACAGTAGAAATTTCCAGCTGAAAGCTCTTTGATAACTTTTCCTAGCCCCCCCGTTTTGTAGGCATCAATTAGTTTCGTCTCAGTTGGTTCCTTAGAGGAGCCCATGGTTGTTACAAGAAGTTTTGAAGAGTCAGAGAATTAATCAGCTCTGGAAATGCCATCAGCTGACAGTTCCTAATGATAACTCTTGACCTGCTTAATGAGTCAGTTAAAGTGGAGGAGTGGAGGCGTGTTAGAAGGGTGCCCAAACCCACAATTACTGATCTTTTTTTCCATTTTTTTTTAAGTTCATGCCATAAAAAGCAACTGTGCACTAACGAGTGCAGAAAGTCTCTAAAAATATTTGAATGTCTGTTTGCTGCAGGGGTTGTCTTTACTTCTTTTCACTTCAAAAATCAACAAAATATGTAAAATGATGCCCAGACTTTTGCATACCGCTGTTTTTACACCCTCGCATTTACCCACTTGTGGTCAAAATGTTTCCATGTTCATGTAGAGCAAAGGAGGAACAGGGATATTTTATTGTCTTTTTAACACTGGTCTTAGGTCAAACACTGGCACAAAATAAGCCATATTCAAATCATCATCTAAATGTGGAATTTCATTTGCAGTCACTTCAACCCATAGTTAGGCTGGCTTCATCGGTGACAGTGACCTGGTAAAGAAATTGTAAAGCAGAAGCTGTGTCACTGTGCACTGACTCTGCGCAGTGATTAAACCGTTGACTGATGTTGTTTGATGTGTCCTGTTTGATGTGTCCTGTTGTTTGATGTGTCCTGTTATGTGAGTTTAATGGACACTTGTCAGCCACGGACAAGCATTTTCTGCAGCTACAGTATAATTAAAGAGGCTTCACAGCAGTACTGAACAGAAAAATACAGCCTAAACCCAAGTCTCTCTTTTTTTTTTTTAACTCGTTAAAAAATCTCTTCCAGAGGATGCTAATTTCTCAATCTACATCAGTGCCGTGACATTATGGTTGTCTGCACATGATTACCATTTTTTTTAAATGGCAACTAGAGGTTTTCACTTCTTAAGGAGAGAACTGTGATGCTCAACCTCGCTCCCCCTGCGCACTGGTCAGATTTTACACTTCAGCTCTGTGCTCAAAATTCTAATTATCTGAACTTTGACCCTGTTTCCTGCTGACCTTTCACAGCTGTCCACATTACAGCCAACCTTAATCTGCTCTCCATTCAGCTAATTGTGCTTCCTTTTGTCCTCCAGCTCGTGACCTAGAATTCAGTCAAGGCCTGCTATGATTGAGGCTGTTCTTTAAACGCATCTCAGAGGAGATGAGAAGACAGGAGGCTTTTAGTGGAGTGATGAACCACAGGTGTATTCTCTGGGGAAGTTTATTTTACCGGAGAATGGCACCTCTTTGTTCGGGATCTGTTAAGTGGCTGGTCAACCACTCTCTACACCTTTGTCCACTTTTTCTTCATCAGCTGAAAGATTTTTCTTTCCTTTTTAAATTTTTTTTTACTTATCCAAAAAAAAAGTTAGCTATCCAAATATTTGTACTTTACAGCGGCACAGCTGAAATATTTTTTTTGTTTGATACTATCCAGCCTGAGCCTGTTAAGGACAAACTTACGGTGCCTGCAGCCTTTCACAAACAAAAGTGAGAGAAGTGAGAGGTCATGTTCACCAAATGGAAAGCACCTGCAAACTCTTCCTATTTATACACATCAGTAATCACATTGGAAGAGACTGATCAATAAAGTTTTGAGAAAATTTACACTTTATCTATCAAGAATAAATCCCATTGTCACAATCATTTCACGAGAAGAGCTAAAATATATTTTATTCTAACTTTATGGGCAACAGTGTACGTTTGTATTGGCTTCTATATGATCACATAGGAATCTTAACATGTCACTTGTACTAAGAATATAAACTAATAGTAGCAGTAGTATAATCATCTTAATTACATGGAATAATTCAATGCCTGTTATCCAGACTGAATCGTTAAATTATGGACACTATAGGAAGTGAAGGACGATTCAGGGCGAGGAGTTCTGAGGACACAGGGAAAAGTCATTTACACTTGATCAGAAACTAACACCTAGAGCACAGTAAGTGCGCCAGATTGATGAGATCAGAACAGTGTGAGAGGACCTGAGAGATGACTTCTGCTTTACACTCCATTAAAATGGAGCCACGTGGAACAACTTTGCCGTACCTGCAATGACATGTGGTCAGCTTCTGTCGGAACAGAGTGTCATGGTAATGGCAAAGTGAGTCAGAGAAGCCTCAGCAGGTGAGGCTAAAACTGTCTTTATTTAACCTTTGTTGAGACTCAAGAGTGGAAACTTGATGGCAGTCAAAACCAGCTCACACAGGCAGTGGAGTAGTGGGGCTAATGAAGGAGTGAGGGGGAGGTGTGCAGGCAGGTGTGGGGACAAACTGAGGTGGGAACACACTGGCCTCTTTTAACTTGGTGTTACCATGTGATCTGTATCTGGATGGTAATCTGCCCCAAAGTGGATAAACCTTTTAATCTCCTAGATACAAAGATAAAAGTTAAAAGTGCGCAATCACTGTTTAAATAACACTGACATAGCAACCGTTTCATTGATGGTGTGTCAGCAAGTGTGTCAGCAGCTTAACAGGCAACTGTAGTGGGTGACACACACACACACAGCAGATGAGGACCAGATGTGTTAGGTCACTCTCCTTCCTCAGACTTCTGTGGACACCTTTATAAACACCTGTCTTCACAGATTATTAGTGCAGAGCAGGTTCTCCCTCTTGAGGCCACACTTCCCAAGGAAAAGCTAGAACTGCTCTGGCTGTTGATCTAGCAGTCCCCTCCCTTCTCCAGCTCAAGAAGGCAGATAAGAGGCCACCACTACCTGGGCCTTGTCCTCACTAAAATGTGGAACTACAATCCCAAGGTACTTTGAGACACTTACATTGGTGTTTTAGCCGTCCCTTCAGGAATTCACTCCCTCTCGTTTCTGTACATTTAGGAGTATATGTTTGTCTGGGAAGACACAGACTAGTGCGGACTAGATAGACCGATGCGTATGAACTGATGAAGCCCCTTGGATAAGAAGCGAAACGTCTTCCCAGACAAACATATGTCCAGTTGCCTTCGATTCAATTTTCAAAGAGAGAACTATGACCTGGATGAATGAGAACATTCACAGACATTTAGGAGTATATTTTGGTCTATGGGTTGAGGAGGAACATGCGGGCAGGGCATGTGCCGTGGACCTCACAAGGAAGAAAACCTATAAGCACTTTTTTGGCTTATGTGCTTGGAAAGCAATTGTTATTCAGGTGAGTGGGCGATATCTTTATAAAAGTAAATCAAATTCTAAAGATTGAAATTTGATTAAACTGGGGCTGGGACAGGCTCGGGAGGTTGAGGATAGGTGCAGAATACAAAATTTGAAACTTCAACCATGTTTTTTGGCAATGTTAGTAAGGGTTTTGCCAGGCAAAGTCCAAACACACAACTTCTGCTCTGCTTGCTACCCAAAAGCTACATTTTTCATTTCACTGTCTTTAACGATGTGGTCACACTGTATGGACTGCATTTACCCCTGAAATCTGCCACCTCCAGATGTGGTCTGGCTGTTTCAGTCCCATCCTGATCATAATGCACTCTGCTTTTATAAGTTGCGTTAACATGCGTTTTTCCCTATTTGAATAAAATATCCAGATATATATTGCATGGTAATATCAGTTTTAAACAGGTTCACAGTAAGAGTGACCACTGGACAGGTGAGGAGTGGAAGGGTCTGATACGAGATGAGGTGAATAAGAAGAAAATCAAAACAGAATAAACTGATGAGCTGGCAGCACGCCAGAAACCATGACAACAGAGAGTAGTTTCAATCATCTCACGGCTCAAGCCTATTGTGGCTCTGTAGTTACTGGGCATGACTAATGAGGCGGAAATAGATGAGATGATCTGTTGTTGCATTTCATTTTTTTTTTAAAAATCCAGTTGTTTTGAAGAAGATAACATACATGAAAGGCCTGCACTGTCTCCAAGAGGCAGTTCTTCAAGGTGTTTCTGCTCACTTTAGTGATACTGAAAGTTTTGTGGTGTCTCATACCTAATGAATGCCTGCATCAACTGATACCAGCCTTATAGCTTCCTACTAATTTAACATTTCTTTTGCACTTGTTTCACTGTACCTGTATGTCAGTTTGTCTCCTCAAGCTTGTATTTCTTCTTAGGTTTTCTTTACTTCCCTCACCCATGAGAAATAACATGAGAGACAGATCTGAGGACACGTGATACAGACATTCACAGGTACATAATTGCAAAACTCTTCATGAATAAGCAAACATCAGCCCTTGCTCTTAGAGTTGAGCTTGTGCCAAGTAGTGCCTTTAGGCTTGTGTGTGTAATGATTATTTCTTTTCCAGGTGCTTAATGAGAGATGGTGTTCACCTTTTATAGTGATAACACCTGCTTTTTTCACGTTCTAAATCAAGCAAATGAGCCGCTGAAGTGAAAGCAGCAGAAGGGCTAGATGGCAGAGGGGATGAGAGATCGTGCTGACAGATCAGAACATGTGAGGCGACTTCGCTCTGTGATATTTGGCAACCTCTGACACCAGACTCATCACCAAAGAGTAGCAACTAAGCAGAAGGAATCCATGGCAGACTAATTAACAGAGCACGCTAATGAGATGATTTGTCCATGACACTGGGCTACGAGGGGAACGGCAAGGGAGGAGGGGAGGAAATAAGCAATCAGCATGGAAGCACGGAGGGTGATATTTAAAGGTGATCAGAACTAATTTGCCGAAGCTTCGCCACGGTGGTCTGCTCATGTGCAGGTGGAAATCATGTGTAAATAGTAAAAGGTAAATGACGCTGAACAGAGTGAAGCGTTTTTCTCTCACTCTGCCATAAATATTTCTATAACTAGTCTATTACAGCTTTTCATTTATTGGTGAGTAACAACAAAGAACATTTAAAGGATGGTTAACATTTTGGGAAATGTGCTTATTTTGATTTCTCAAAGAGAAACAAGGATATTCTCTTTTCTCTTTCAGAAAGAAAACAAAATGTTTAACTGTTATTTTAATCCTGCAATTAAGATCTTTAAGTGATTTACATCTGGTGTCCACCAGGTAACTCCAATATCAAGTCTCCTTTTAGCTCTGGTTTGTTCTCCACCAACCCCTGAGAAAAATATTTGTCTCTTCAACTGCTAAATGTTTAACTTCATATATCCACTAACTTTGTTGTTTAACTGTTGTTGTTTGGTGCTGAGTAGGCAGCGTACAGTGAATTCTTTTTAGAGCTTTTTGGCTGAAAACAGCTGCCTGCAGATGGAGACTCGTGAGCGTGAACCAAGACAATAAAAACTACAGGATGGAAAACTAAACAATGAGCTGAAACATGTAAAAAAGCTCCGCAGTGCTGAGTGAACCTGGATTGAGCTGAGTGATTCTGTGCTGGAGCAAATCCTTTTAGTTTCATTATCCATTGTTGGTATAAAAATGTTGATAATAGCCACTCTGAGTGCCTCACAATTTGTTTAATCAAAGCTGTGCACCTTAGAAACCAAGGAAATCCAATGTGTAATGAGTAATTTCCTTGAACATGCAGTTTGATGTGACTGTGTTACAGTAATCAGTTGCATCTTCACTTGGTCTAAATAGTTTCAGTGTCCATCTACTGGCAATTAAGTCCAGTGAAAATCGTGAGGTGCAATTGAACCGCTTCCCCACTTTCACTCAAACACATTCCTCTCTAAACCAGCAGCCCACCCCTCTCGCTGTTTTCTTTTGCTTTTGACATCAGCCCAAGTTATTTTTAGCTCCACCCAAGGGGAGAGGAAGAGGGAGAGAGAATGACATAGTCCCTCGTAGATGGGTGGATGAGAAGAGTAGGAGGAGGAAGAGGAGAAAGCGTGGGCGCATTCAGGATGGGTGCTCATTTCAATATTCATAGAAACAGCTGTGTTCACAAAAGTGTCGAGACGGAGATGAGCATGGATGCTTTGGTGAAAATCAATAGAGGTCTCCGCTGCTGAGAGCTTAGGATGATAGGCTTGACTAATAAGTAGAGCATACTAATGAGAAGTTACATGGGACATGCTCATGTAACGGAGCAACAGCAATAAAAGCGAGAGATGATTTGAAATTTAATATGGTTCATGTGACATAATAAAGGTTCTCAGCTCTCTGGCTATGGTTCTCTCTCAAAAATATATACTATGCTACTAATATTGCATATTATTAGCTTTTAGCTAAAGTTAAATTATGGTAAGAGAGGCTCTAAACGGCCAATGCTGAGTTGCTTCTGAGAACTGATCTTTTTATGACGGGTACTTGTTTATTTTAGTATTTTGAGGACATTCCAGAGAAGAGGATTAGCAAGTAAATCAGATCTGTTAAAATCAATTTCTGGCAAATCTTGATTTCCATTTTTTTTCCATTACTATGGTTACTGATGCCTTTTGACTAACCTGGTTTTCTATAAAGCTGAGGCCTCTTCATATCATTATACTATGACCATGAATTAACATACATTTCTAAGCCGTGCCAGCGGCATGGCTTTCTGGCTCTACGGTTATTTGGTCAGTCCACCACTTTGGTTCTGATTGAAACACCTCAACAACTGTTGGATGGACTACCATGAAATTTTGTGCACATATCCATGGTCCCCAGAGAATGAAGCCTACCAACTATGGTTATATTTAATATCTCAAGATTTATTGGACAGATTGGCACATTTTACACAGGTGTTCATGGCTCCCAGGGGATGCATCCATATAACTTTACCTCTAGCGCCATCATAAGGTTGAAATTTGTGGTTTTGAGTTAAATGTCTCCACAACAATTGGATGCATTACTGTATAATTTGGTGCATAACTGACGGAGAGCTTGCATTGTCTAATTTTTTTTCTTTAGTCTTCACAAAATGAAAAACATATTGCATAATGAATTGTTTAGTATGCACAATATTGTCACTTTAGATTTTTTAAACTTTCCATTCAGGTTCTGCTCTGCAGTATACAACTAAAGCTTCACTTCAGCTCATCATCTAAAAGTCTGTGCAGTAGCTAACGTAGTGTATGCTGCCTGTAATTTGTATTATGGACTGAATAAAAAAGGTCAGTGAGGAGGAAATGGTGGTCATATCAGACCTGCTCCTACTGCTCTGCAAGCGCTCCGTATGAATGACTTCACTAATGACACGAAATGGCATTTCAGCAGCACTTTCCCAGCAGGGTGAAGAGAAACAATAACCACAGAGCTAGTTTCCAAAATGTACTTTTGCATTTAATTCAGCGCTTCAGCATGTTACAGTAAACAACAACAACAACAAAATAAGTACAATCTTACACACATTTAAGAGAGACAAAAAATAAGCTTCTTGATAAATATATTTGGTATTTCTGGGTATTTACTAAAGAAACTGTGTCAAACTGTGACTTAAAGTAACTTCATGCACACCAAAACACTCACACAGAAAATATTCCTGCCTCTTTCTGGCTACTCTATTACTGGCACCAGTAAGTCTGCACAGCTTACAGTAACTGCTTTTTACAGAGGAATATTAATGTTGCAAGTAAAAGGCACTCAGAGAAAAGCTGGGCCATGCCAATAAACTGATCACTAAACAATCACTTAGGCAACTGAACAGTTTCATTCCAAAACCATGGATATTTATCAAGTTTGGCAAAAAAAAAATACATCTGAAATTTAATTGTCAATGTTTAAAAAAAAAAAAAAAAAAACGAAAAAATGTTCATGTTCTTAAAAATCACTATAATTATAAACCAGAATGTGCTTCACTTTAATGGGAATTCCCACTTTGTCTATGTCTCTTTCCTCAAACGGCAGACGTCTCATTTTGGAATGAAACAATTACAATTTAAACTCACTGCAACGCACTTGAAATAATTACAGCCAGAGAGCTATTGAAGCAGAAATAAAAACAATAGTGTAAACAACTGCCTCAGATTAATACACACTGTACATTATGTCTAAATTTGCTCTTTCTACTCAAAATAGAAGATCCATAAATACTCTTTACAATCTGTACAAGGATGTTTGTAAGACACTCACTGCTGGAGGTACATTCAGAAATGTGGCTACACTCTTAGTTAGACACAGTACCTACAGTATTTATGATATGTCATTTAGAAGAATACTCAGTATTTCAGAATAAATATGTGCGCACACGCATGAACACATCAATACAAAAAGGGATTACCTTAGATCATCTCAGGCTTTATGAGCAAACTGTGAAAGCACCCCATGAAACTGGATAATCGACACGAGGAGGAGGACATAGGGAAACCAGAGTAAAAAAGATTAAGTGTAGCTTTTGGTGTGCGCGCACACACACACACATACGCACACTTCTACAGCTGCTGCTCCACATGGTAACTGTAGTAACTCCATGCAAACTAAATAAATAAAATAAATGGACTACTTATGATGCCCAGTAAACATTTTAGTTATCAAATATCATCACTCAAACACAAGAACATTGCAGCTGACAAGAAGCTGCTGGGTTTTCCTCTAAATCACGTCACCTGCTGCTATAGACCGTACACTGTTACAGCTATTGTGGCTGATTTACTGCTACATTTTGGCTCCTCAACTCAGACGGAGGAGAACTAACTTGACCAATGAGGAGTCACAAGTTAAACCTGGTTAAGCTTGCGCCCAGGGAAGAGTTAACGCCATGTCCATTCCTCACATCCAGCCTATATAAACAATAGTGTAAATCCTTCCTTGCTGAGCTGGAGAGCGTAGGGCTGAAAGAAAGGAAACAATTGATTTTCCCTCGCTGCTCACACCTAAATGTTCAGCGGTGTCACTTGTGTTTTGTTCAGCAGGAGGTGAAGATCAGAGGAATCAGGCAGGCAACGACGAGGCTTTTATATGCTTTGTGTTTGTTGGTCTGTGTTCACTAAGGCATGTCTGTAACGGGATTTCCTTGTCATACAATGCACAAGTCACCTATGATAAAACCAAAAGTGCTGGGGGGAAAGCAATTCCATCTGCAGGGACTGAAAATGCCCACCATTACCTCCAAAGCTTAACACTTCACAGACTGGTGATTTCTATCGATCCGTCGCAGCTGGATCGTGATTATCCGACACAAAGCTTGGTGGCAGGAAGGAAAAGTGTTGACCTTTGTGTCTGATAACACTAAATTGCACTGCAGATAGAAATATGAGGAACATGAAGGAGAGGCTGCATGTGTATAGAATTTGTCACAATGGAAAACCTCCTGAAACATGCTCACTCTTTTTGTGTGATTTTGCCTGATTCCCCACTTCCTTTTCAGATACAGCCTCTCACTGCTGCTTGGTACTTTTGCCTGATGATTAGAGGCACTGGAGCAGTTAGAGACTAAGTGGCATACGTGCAAAAGGGCACCTTGACAGTGGTTTTGTAGGGAGGGGAAATTATGTTTCATATACCTCTGCCAGTCAGACCAGGATTCACACTTGCAAACTTGTGGTCGTGAGCTTGTGTTTCAGTTACAGTTCCCTTGGAAGGAAAAACTATTTTCCCCCCTGAGAGTTGCTCTGATCGCTTCTAAAATAAGCTGATCCAGATGTTCCTGACAGGCATATGTGTTCGTAACACCTCCCGTCTCACACATGCACACCTCTTTAGGGTGACTGTGCACTGTCAAGCTTCAGATAGAGGATCAGGAGGTGCTAAAGAACTATTCCTGAGGTGGCTATCTCTCATACGTTTCCCTGACACAAAGAGGCCAGCCTCGGAGCGATGATCTATAATGCGCTCTAGGCTCTGTGCTCCACTCGATCCCCAGGTAAATCCATAACAGGAAGGAATGGGAGAGGAGAGGGGGAGTTTTTAGTGTGAGTCATACTTTACCCTGTGTATCTGCTGAGGATGGCGATGAAGCCTTTGCTAAAGTGGCATTTTCTGAATACTGAATCACTGTTGCAAAGTTCCCCTGGCATAATAAGTATTCGCCCTCTGCCCTGGGTCAGAGAGGAAAAGCACTGATGTCCCTACATCTCACTCTACTCTACGGTTTGTCCTTCTCATTCAAAACATCCAACTTGAAGTGCTCTATCCAAACTAACAAGGATATGACTTTCAGTCCACCTTCATCACAAAGTGCCCTGATCAGCGGTGAAGAATCCACCCTCCTTCTTTTTCCTCCTCCTCAGTCTGTGGGCCCTCCAGCACACGGCTGCCACAAGCAACATCACTACGCCAACACACAGCAATGCCACCGACACCACTTTGGTCTGGAGAAGCGTGTTAAAGGTGAACGTCACCCCGGTGCCCGCCATGCCAATCACAAGTGATATGACACCAAAAGGAAACACGCAGCGATACCAGGACTTCTCTGTCCCGCCTGTAGCCTGAGCAAGTCGCTCCAGCGTGGGGAGAGACTCCGGAGGTTTTGTTGGGTCTCTTCCAACGCTCCTTTCCCCTTCTACTCCTTCTCCAAGGCCATTCAAACCCTGGTTCTCAGAGTCCTGGGGTAAGGTGTTGGCCTCACTGTTGTTACTACAGTCCAGGTCCGGATGAAGGACCGGGGCTGGGGGTTGGCGGCCAGAAGAACAGCCCATCTCGGAGCTCCTGTCCTTGGATAACGATGCAAGCGGCAGCGGTCCTCTCAGCGTGCGTCCGAGGATTGCTACAAGCGCTTATGACGCTACAGGGGGTTTCTCTAAAGCTGCTTCTGGTGCTGTCAATGCAGGGGAGGTTGCTGCTGTTGTTGTTGCTCTCAACACTTGCCAGCATGTGCCTGCAATTGGAGAGAAGGAAAGAGAAGAGCTGGAAATAGAGCAGGAGAAAAAAATAGGACGAGATGTAGAAGAAAAAACAACTACTGGGCAAACATTTCAGCTGGGCAGACTCAAACATTCATAAAGAAAATGGCAAAAAGAAAAAAAAATAACAGAGGATGCACTCACCATGTATTTTCAGTGTCCATGAATGGGTGAATGTTTTCAGAGCAGCCTCGTCTTCTGAGCTGCTTGCAGTAGCAGCAGCAGCAGCAGCACGATGTGTGTGTGTGTTGTGATGCCGATGTCCATAGACTATATAATCACAGAGGAGAGGAGGAGGGGCCAAGGGGAGTGGCAGACAGGATGCAAGGCTCTAATTGGCTCCTTCTGCAGAATGATTTCAGGGAGGAGGGGTGGGAGTGAGGTTAACTGTTCAGCGGTCTCATTCAGTGATATTAATTCATTATTTAGTGTGACAAGGAATTTGAGATGTCTTGAAGGTAGTGCCTTGCTCTTGGTCTTTGGTATGCTGCAGCCTCAAAGTGAATTGGTTCGTATTCCAAAAGCAGAAATCATCTGACATTGTTGCAGTTTTTATGAATAACATGATATAAGCACTGATTTGCTGTCGTTCCTGGTTTGGCTGGACATGCACAGTGTACGTGCAGCCCATTCTGCATGTCAGTCTCTCGTCTCTATCCATTTTTCACAGTTGCTGTCACACTCGTTATGTGAAAACCTCCAACATCTGCATTTTTTTACTGTGTAGAATATCATTACTGTTAGCTGGAAACCTTGTACCTCCAAACTGTCTCCTACTCCACATGAAAACCGAGCTGTGCGTCATCCTGGTTCCCCTGCACAAAGGCATGACAGCTAACCATGTCACTGTCACTGTCCTCATCAAATTCTCCCCATATATGTCCCCCTTGCTGTGCACGCTACCCTTTCTCCTCTCAGACAATGACTGTGAGACACATGAGCCAACTGCATCCCTGGGGACGGCTCATATCACCGGTAACAGGGCATACAGTGCAATATTTGTACGTGTATGCGCGTGCATGCATGTGCAGTAATCTTTATTCTCCATGATTTTCTTCTTTCTTGAGGCTGTGAAAATTTTCCAGTCTACAGGATCTGCCGTAATTATCCCATGTTCGATTCCGGCTGATATCTCACAGGCACAGCTGCTCTGGAGGCAGCACTAATCTCAGTGGTTGCATTAAACCTCAAACAGTGGAGCCACAGAGCCACCGTTTTCTATTACTGAAGCCCAGTGAAAATGGCAAAGGGTAAGAGGAGCTAATATTCACGCAGAAACCGTACCAGCTGAAAATGGAATCCAAGATAGACGTGGTTTGATATGAAGCTCTTCTAATGACGACTAATCGCTGGCTCAGATAAACCCATTGACTAACAGCTAGAGTAACACTACACAAAAGATTGTAATCAGATTTTTCTGAATTAGACATGTAACTAGTGCACATTGGTATTGTTTGCACCTGAAAGTTGTCACAAGCACTGGGTCATAGTTGTCAGATTACTTGAAAACATCATTAGATTTGTCACCTGTCACATTTTAGACTGCAAGCCACATTTGTTTGCCACAGTGCATGTCACCTGAACACCAGAATGACAGTGATGACAATCACAACTTGGTGGGAGATACCACCCAATCCATTTAATTTTAATCCCCTCTATTTTCCAAGCCATCCACTGTCTGTGGCCTCAGTAAACAGATGCAAATAAGATTTATCTACTGGCTTTGAACACCGGCTGTCGTTCCTCAAGCAAACAAAATGCTAGAAATCCTTTCCTCGTCCTTAATATGAAGGAGACTCTTCAGCTTCACACCTGTTTTCAATCAGTCCCACTGGCCTGTCTTTTTCACAGCAGACACTTTGACCTGTCATGGCATGACAAAGACAGGTGTGATTAATAGCATCACTGATAAGTTCCAATGAAATGTACCAGAACACCATGTCAGTGAGCCAGCATGAACAATACCAGGCACTGAAACTGGCACAACAAAACATATATTGTATGTATTTTACATACAAGAGGAGATGTAAAATAAAAGTGCTGTTTTCCGTAGCACTTAAATTAAAACAGCTTCCAAGAATTAAACAAAATTGTCTGATGAGCTTGAAATGTTAATGTAGCTTGCTAATGTTAAAAAAATGTGATGTGAGCCACAGTTATATTGTTTGCCTTTTTGTAATAAATTACTACACAGTGAGCATTCCTTTTGTTCTTCACCATACACATTTCCTGTGGCACGTGAAATAAAATAGCTTCTAAGATGTAAGTTAAGTTTTCTGAGTATCTTGTACCACTAATGCAGCTTAAAATGAGCTTAAAGCAGAGACAATTTGTTTGAACAGTAAATTTGTCATTTTTAAGCGGACATTTTGACTGATAGCGTCAATGTTTTGTGTTCAGGTGTGTTTCCAGGACTTTGTGTGCTATTGTGCACACTGGCTCACTGACATGGATTACCGGCACACCTGGTGGTGAGTGGAACCATCATTAATGTCATTTGCTACACCTGTGCTGTTCCTGCTGTGACAAGTCCAAGTGTCCACAGTGAAAAAGGTCTGCGATTCAAAGTATGGTATCAGTGTTTGGATATAAAATCTACATATTTGATTTTAAAATCTCTCTCTACCTGATATCAACTTACAGTATGAGTCAGGTGTTGCTGGTGGTGACTTAATGGGTCAGTGCCTCAATGCCTCAGCGCTAATTAGCAATGTGTGGCCAGTGAAGTGGAGAGCACACTGAATACCTGAGCTAGTCCCTGTGTTCTCACAGTGGTGCCCAAGAGTCACCATGATAATAACAGATCTTATCTCATATTAATGTGGAAATAACTGACACTGTGTGAGACCTTGCCAGTGTCCCTTGTTGTTGGATTGAAAGCATCAACTGAAGTTCAACTGAAGGTAAGACACTATCTATGTGTTATGTGTTGTCTTTTGTATCAGAACGGAAGTGTATGCCCAATTTTGGAGCCATCTACATGAGCAGTGAGTTTTTCCCTGGCTTTGTGTGCTGACGCTGTTTGTTGTCAAACGTTTTGATGATGTCTCGTTTGGTAACAAGCCTCCATAAAGTATCTCCAGGTGTTTAAGTAGCAGAAAGCAAATGCAGCCAATCTGCAGTAAAATTGCTCGCCATTTTTTTTTATGGGCTTTGTCTGACGCATGTTGAGTTCATTTTACCACTGGTAACACCGTAGTAAATGTTCTAAAATGCCCCAAATACCCATTTGCAGGCAAGAATTGTCGACATCCTTGTGTTTTCTGCTATACATGAATGCTCTCTGGCACTGCTATAATGTTTTCTGTGGTGTCACAGCCACAAAGGAGCCTGCAAGTAGTAAAGCAAAGGCTAAGATAGCCCTCTTAATCTGGAGACATAATCACTTGTGAAAGCATTGGCAGTGAAGGTGATATTGTGCTGTTACCTTGGCATAGCATGAAGGTTTATTTGCGTGCCGCAGGTTTCTGCGTGTGTGTCTCCATTTATGGAAGAAGGTCATTCTAATAGCAGATAGCAGCCTTCAATAATGGATAGTGTGAGTGTTTGAACACACACGGTGGGGATAAAAAGCGTAGAGGGAGGGAGGGTGGTGGAGGAGGAGGAGGAGGAGGAGGAGGAATAGATGAGAGCTATAGAAAGATCTTACACGCTACTGTCCACTGTGCTGCCGTCACCCGTTCACGCTCGGTAACAATGAGCAGCTTTGTGCTGAAGATAGGCATGTACAGAAACACATAACCCCCCCATCCCACACACACACCCACTGAACACACTGAGAAACATAAACACCAATTGCTTGTGGGTCAGTGGAGCTGGTGATTGTTTATCAGGAGGTGAGATGAACAAAGTGAGAATATCGCAGTGCAGGAAGTTGGAGCAGTTGTGGTTAAAATGTGGGCTGTGTGCATGTATGTGTGAGCTATTCATGGTCAACAGCAGCAACAATGGACAATACTTGTATACATTTTTAAAAATATATATTTTTGCAGATTACAGAGAGGTGGATTTTTAACCCTTTTTGTGTCATTTCTATTCAATTTGGAATCTGAAAATAAATCACAACAATTAAACACTTTATTATGTCAACACCAGGAACTTTAATGTAATTTTTAAGAAACAGTTGCAGTGGAACTGTACTTTTGTGTTGGAAAACACTAAAATGACATTGGTACCTAATCAGCATTTTTACATGCACAAAGTCAGATCAGTTACACTACATACAAGGACCTCTGTAATATTTCAAATAGAATTTTTATAATTTATGTTATGTTTACATGAGTCATAAAAGACAGCTGCAGGATGTTACACTTCTTTCTGGAAGGATTTGAGGTGGCCCACAGGTTAATAGGGAATGAAGGTTTGATAGAAAATCAGTAGGACATTTGCTTGTTGTTATCTCCGACATTAGAGCCATTAAGCTGTCACCCTATAAAACAAATGTTACTCTTAGCCTATGGCTAACCGTGCTCACCTGTGACCTTTTTGGTGTTGTGGCATTAAAGCAAAGGAGACCTATCGACCTATGCTTGGTTGATAATTACAGAGTTATGAATAGGACGTTTTAGTGGGAATTAGCTGCTGTTGTTTGCTCCGTCCCCATTAGGTTGACTTGAATGTGAATTTATTCAACAGCTTGTCTATTGTGGCTTTAATGAAAGAGCATTAAAAGAAGATTAGGGAATGAAGGAGACATTTAGTGTATTTGTGTTTGTGTGCGTGTCTGTTTGTACACTGTGTCTAAGCCCTTAAAAAGAAATAACAAACATCCATATTCACCATTAAATATACTTCTATGAATAAGTATACTTATGTTAATATGCTAGATAAACTGTTGGTGTACATGTAAGCAGATCCCATTAATACTGACTTGGCCCACTTTTTAGCATATAAATCTGTACTTTAATGTAAATGTACAGTAATGTGTCATTTTGTGGCTGAAGCACACAGTAAAAGTGCAGAACTTCAGTCTTATTTTGTGTATAAAGTTACACTTATATCTAATCTATACTTCAAGCAAACTTGCACAACAGAAAAAGTATACTATAGCAGTACACAGTGTGTGTCTGCATGCGTGGGTCCATGTGATTGTTTATTTGGTCACGCCAAGACCACCATCTTTCTGTCTTTTCTGTTCCTCGGCTCTGTTGGGAGCGAGCCAGCACACAGTCTGTTTAAACAAGCAAGTGGCCATCACGAGCTCCTGTGCGGCTCGGGGCGCTCCAGGAGAACGCCTGTTGGACAGGAAATTGATGCAGTGGCACTGCTACTGAGATGGGCCTTGGCAGGTTGACTGTTGCCTTGAGGTTCATGCTGTCAAGCCCATCTGGCTGCGACCGGAGCCAAATCATGACCTGTCAGGCTCAGTTATGCACTCACATCCTCGTCAACACTTCCAGGATGTAACCTCTCCACTTTCCCTTTCTTGTCCCTCTGGGTTCATATAATCATCTGCTGCTCCTTTTTTTAATTGTATAAAGCCGATGTTGTGACTGGGGCCATGTTTAAAAGTAGAAACTTTTTCTTTTAACAATGTTTACTAATTAGATTACAAATAAAGTTTTATGTTGTTTAACATGTTAAAGGTTCAGTCCACCCAAGTTCTTATACACATATTTTCTAACAAACCCCTAGTAGTACTTGGTTTAGTAGGTAATTTAATTTACCCTATAAAAGGAATATTCTAAGTTAGCAAACAGTTGCCCATTTACACATCCAGCAGAGACTGAGCAACATTACCATTCATTTGAATTTCTGTTTCTTACTACCTCACAAATGTAAAGCCCAATATTCACTTTCCTTTTAGATTTGTTTTTGTCTCTAACAACTTGTGAGAGAAAATGTCTGGTTCTTTACCTGCTAAATGATCCTTTAGTGGTGGTGGTGAGTGGTGACAGTGAATTACATCTGAGGGCCCCAAAACCAAAACAATGAGCCAAAAGGTGCTAAGATGAGTCAGGGAATGGTTCTCTGTGAGTTTGTCACTACAAATAACCCCTTTCACATCACAGTCATTTGATTTATTGTTAGTACAATATTTATTATTGCTGCTTTAACTGTGGTTACTTTTGGCCAAAAACAACAACTAGAACAACTAAAGATATTTAAGATCAAGGCCTTTATTTCCTGCAGTATGAAGAAAGCTTTGTAACATTAGTTCAGTCAGGGAGATGTACAAGAGGAATGAAAGAGAATGTAGAAAATTTTAAGTTAAATTTATTGAGAACAGGAGGGACAGACTTTGGTGCACGTCTCCGCCTAAACGCTGGTGGTGGTGGTGGTGATGAGGAACGGACCTAGAGGTTGTGATGTCCTCATGAGAAAGAGACTTCTGATTGTAGGGTGATTGGAGATGCCCAGGTGACTGCAGTTGAGGTGGTGAAAAGGTTGGGGGTAGGTCACAGAATCTCCATGGTGCTGAAATAACAGCTGAATGACAGCAAATGGCTGGCTAAGAGTGAGCATGTTGGATTGTGTTAATGCGGTTGTACCCAGCCTTGCATCATAATGTATCGTGATGTTGGCACAGGGCCATGTTAGAGTACTGATCCACTTTTACATGATCATGCAAAATAATCTCACCAAGTGCTAGTTGCCACCTACAAATACTCAAACCTCAACTGTAAATCAAAAGAAAAGAGCATCAGAGCACAGCCCACACGGTTTAACAAGAGTAAAGTGCAGCAATACAATGGCACTAAAGATGGTCCAAACAAAGTCTGTGGATTACCTCTTTAAACTCTGTCTGAACCCTCCTCCTCTGGTCACCCACTCGTGCTCTCAGGGGAACAATGGTTCTTTCAAGTTCCCCTCCCTCCATTTGTAAGGTTGAGATTCCCTCCACCTCCGCAATCACATCAATAACTCGAACTGTAACGGTTTGCTTGTGAGAGACAAATCACTATAAAAAGGAAGAAGTGATAAGAAATTATAACACTAAGGAGGAGGCGAAGAAAAACGGCTTATGGGGGAAAAAAAGAAAGACTTCCCACAATAAATAATTAGACATAAATTAAGTTGGCACTGAGAGAAAATTACAACAATCAGCCTGGAGAAGACAATCAGACAAAAACCAAAGTGAAGTGGGAAATAAATTAAAATAGATGTGACATTAAATAACCTTGATGCAGGGAAGATGAATATTGGCAGGGAGGCTGTCGCTGGTGAGAGTGTGCTCAGTTTTCAGTGTGTTTCTGCTGGGAGACAAAGATAGATAACAACCATGTGGGGGAGTTTGTGGGTGTTGTGTTACTAAGGGAAAAAAAATGTATCAATTAGTTTAAGTCTTTATATGAATCCGTACTGGAAGTTGTTGAGCTGCTCTTTCATCAGCACTGTCAGGGAAACATGTTTCATCAAGACAACTGTCAAATCTGTTGTTGACAGTTTAACAGAGCTGAACATCTGTTCCAAAAATATACAGATCAATTTGTTGGTTTAAGTGATCGTCAATTTAAAAACTGTTGTCTAATTTCTACAAAGAGGGTGGAGGGGTGACTAAAGTGAGCATAGTTGGACTTACTGTTCTGTTGTCATGGTTATGGTAAACTGAATATACATACAGAAAGTCTCAACAGGTAGGAATCCAGGACGATACGTAAGCTGTTGAATTGCTATTTCGGGAAATATTAGAGTGACAGCATTATTAAACTTCTGCAGCAAGAGTTTTAGACAGGAAATGATCCAGTAAGTTGTAAATTATTGATCATGGAGGCAAATGTTCACACAGCCAAATACACTCCACCACAGTAACTACAACACTACAACTTAAAAGATCAGGCTGGGGACACTCTGGAGGTTTCTTGTTGTAAACAAATCCTGTGGAACAAAATCAAAACCACCAATCCGTCAGGTCTTCTCTAATGATGTAAAGATGGAGTCTGTACTCTGGTATTGGTGGTGTAAAGTCAGCAGGTGTTTGATGGAGACTTTTGGTTGAATGGCCATGAACATGTGAATGCAGGGATGCTGAAAGTGGAAGTGAAAGAAAAAATTTGACTTGAGAGAAAGGTTGTGTGTTGAATAGTTTGTGGACATCAGTGTTGGTCTCTGGTACAGAGGAATCAACTCGATCAGACTGCAGACAGACAATACTCGTAAGCAGGATCAATTTATTGTCATATACCTGTCTTGTAATGGAATTTGTTGACAATAGGAAAATAGAATATCATCAAACCTATACATTAATGTGATATTCAGGTGCAGCCTCCACATCATAATGTAGAGATTTAAGTATGCAGTCTCAGAACCAGAGTTTCCACAGCTAAGTTACCTTTTTCACCCTTTTCTGAATGAGCAAAATTGACTTTTTTACTTTAGCTGCCACATGACCTGATCTCCTTCAATCAAAAAAATAAACACTTGAACCTTACAGCAGAAATGTGTGTCTATCACTTACACAAACAAATAGTGAGGAAACGGGAACAGAAACTGGGATCTAACTAGTACACAGCTCTCACCCTCGCCTTTTTCTGCAGACTGAGGGAAAGGAGTGCGATCCCTCCCCTACTGGCATTACCTATAGATCTACGCACAAATATTGTCAGATGCAGGCTCGCACTTCTGATGTCAGAAGCATGTAGGCGAGAGGTTTTCACACACTTGTTCGATGGCTGAACAAGGAGTTTGTTTGAAGCATATATACAGTATATACAGTGAACTGGAGGAGTAAGATACAAAATGACATTCAGCTGAGATTTCATTCCTCATTAATATAGGACAAAAAAAAAAAAAAAGAAAAGGCACCACCAGCTACACTAGGATACAGTGATGACATTTTTAAAGGCATGAATCTACAGGCCCTTTATAGACCCCTGTCAAGTTAGTGTTATCTCTCCCTTTCTGTAAAAGGTCAGTCTTCCTTGGACAGTGCTATTCACAGAGCGGGCGAAAAATTCTACATATTAATCATCAGCGTTCTGTATGGACTGGTTCTGCTGCCTTTACTCGATTAAAGCTTTACTTATTGTTCCATTATTATTTGTTGGACTTGAGAATTAGTGGACTTAGATGAGGCTCAAGCTAAATAAACAAAGCCCACACATTACTACACACGCTCACACAGACATAGTACCCATGAAGTCAAGTCTGTCTCACTTTCTCTCTTGTCACTCACACACACTGTTTTACACACACATACACAGTGAGTCGCTATGACTCATGGTGGAATACTCTAAATTTTAAACAGGCAAATGGTCACGACTTAGATAAAGAGAAGCCGGGGGTGTGTAAGAGCAGTCTGCAGCAGGCAGACACACACATTCATAAAAAAAAACGCCACATGTCCCTCCACTACACACACACACACACACACACTCTGGCGAGACAGAGGTCAGACAGCCTACGAGTAAGTGATAGTAAGGCCATCGTTGCCAAGATGCTGCTGCTTGTGCTTCGGACTAATTGGCTGGGTTTTCTTTTCTTTTCTTTTCTTTCTGTTTTAGGCTTTTAGTTGACACTCTCACACACTACAGGGGGTGAGTTTATTTCATTGTCTAAATCACAAACATCATAAACAGCACACACTAAGGAGTGTCCTGATAAAACAGGTTATGTACCTTATCCTTAATTGACATGCAGTTACTCCAGTGACTTTTCTCTTTGAAAAACAACAACAAAGGCTACTAAGGGGCTGAGGACTGTGTCCATTCTGACACAAGATCAAGTTTATAAAGTATCCTTTGAATATTTTCCTCAATCAATCCTTCACAGAAAGGCTGGCTATCATCAGCCCACTTGTATTTCTGCTGATCATTGGGGTAATTAGACTCAATTAAACTCAACCGTAAATGAAAACTCTACCTCGTGCTCATATTGTAAAAGAATTATGCAACTTGCATATATATATCAAGTCAAGCTTTAAGTGGCTTGTAGTAACTTTTTCTTTTTTTTTTGTCTGTGCTTTGTGGCAATTTAACTAGATGTAAATACAGTGCTGGTATATTGTGAACTTATGAAGGTGATAGCATGTTAGCAAACAGTGGCTTATTGACACATCCAGCAGTTAAACAGCAACATTAACATTCATCTGGAGTCATGTTTCTGCCCACCTGATGCATGTGAACAAAATATTCATTCTTCTAGTTGCACCGTTTTGGTCTCTTGTGTACAGTGGGTTTATCAGAGCTTTTTCAAAGAAAACAGCTGCTGGAAACAACACTGAGAGATGAGAGGGAACCCAGAAAGTTAAGTCACCCCAAGTCAAAGTTCCATAAATAAGCTCTGATGTGATCTGACCCCTGAAAGTCTCCCTTTCTCTCTCTGTTTTTCCCCTGTTTGTCAACTTCACATTTAATGATGGGTTTTTCCCCCATCATGGCACCAGTATACATGAAGGCATCTAACTACAATTTTTCCTCAAGGCATTAGACAACTGCGCCTGGTGTTCTGGCCGTGTTGAATATGGACCGTTGTTGTCTCTGAGCATAAATAGTCAGGAGCATGTCTATTGGTGATTTTGTAAACATGATGCAGTTCTGGTTTTCTACTCTGTACTCGCAGTCTCTGCTGTACAAGCAGTAATCCTACCCCTCTGAATTCATCACTGCCAACATGAGTTTGCGGAGGTGAATTCAGTAACTGCAAAATAAAAACATAACATTGTTCAGCGCTGTGTAATGTGATGTAATGAATTTAACCAGTGCAGGAGGGAAAACAATCCCTGTGGTAAACATAAAGCATGTTGATGGGAGAAATAGGAAGAGAACAGCACCACTTGGTGGAGAGAGAACATGTATTTTGAGCTGGGATCTAAAGAGTGTAAAACGTGAGAGTGTGGGTGTGTGTTGGCATGGAGATACAGATATAGTGTCTGTTTGGTGGAAAGGTCTTGAGCTAGAAAAATGTGGATGAATATCCGTCTCAGCATCTAGAGCTGAGGTGCCCTTGAGCAATAACTACTGCTCTAAACATGCAGGCCAGTAGCAGGGGACTGTGTGAACGGGATGCAAGGAGCTTATGTCAGAGAATCTGACATACTTTCAGATGAATTCTTTTCAGATAAGAAAGCAGAGACATGTATGGCTCATTATAGTATAAAACAATAAAGTGACACTATTGGGAAGTTGCACAGAAAACTTACCTCAGGATTTTTAAGGTCCTTTTTTCCCTGAGCTGTGCTGATTTTATTCAGATCTCTGTGAGCTTCAAAAGACAATTTCTGACTGTATTATACAGTGCATATAGGTGAAGAACACAAAAGAGCTATAGAGGTGTATGAGTAAGAGAGTTTCTCTAGTCAGGAAAAACAAATTGAGGTTCTTTGTTATATCAGGTTGAAGGGGTCTTTTGGTGCATATTGTAGCAAAGGACAGAAGATAAGATCAATATGAATCTAAAAAAAAGTTTGCTCGCAGGCCAAGGACACGTTTGTTGACAAAGATGAGAACAACTGAAAAGCCCCAGAAAACTCCACATCCAATATCTGCTGTGGTCTGTCACAGAGCTGCTTCGACTGTCTTTTACCATGTCAAAACATTATAGAGTGCATTATCTTTCTAACACACTGCCTACTCCTGCAAATTTGTGTTTACGGATATCTAAATACACATGCAAACGCTCAAGCTTTTTCCTGTTTGAAGTGCTGGCAATTTGATCACCCTGTCAACAGGAAGGTGAGCTGACAGGTCCGTCGGTGCAATTCAGACCTTTTAAAAGCAGAGTGATGGCTGGTTATCATTACCGATAATAATCTGATGAAGCAAGAGAGCGTGAGGGGCCTGCAAGTCGGATGATGAGTCACACTCTGGGAGAGCAGTCTATTTGAGAAGCTGTATTTGGATCCAGCTTTCTATATCCATGCTCTTTCTGAAATACAGAACACATCTAGTATTGATTTAATAAAATGAAAACACAACGATATGGTTTGCAAACAAGTCTCCCACTCCTCTTTAAAGCCCTGAAAAATGACATGGCAGTGTGTGATGACTTGTTTTTATCGTGGTTCAGTACATAGGATGAAAATGGCTGTGAGATGCACAGTGTAGATAGCACTGGAATAAACAGAGCAACATGATACTGTGGAACACTTTAACATTTACTTAAGTGGTACCAAATCTAATTAGGTGTCACTGTGGGTGCCTGAGGGGCTCTGCTGAATAATTAAAGCCATGACTACTCTTGTGGACAGAAGCCTGTGAAATATAATAGTTAAAAAAAATGAAGTAGACCATTTTGTAAAAGGGTCCATTACACCAATAATGTCACCTCTTCCATTAAAGGATCATGTGTTGCTTTGGTTTGCCCTCTTTTCCATAAATTCTCTGCAACCTTAGGCTCTTATTGCTGGTTTTCCTCTGGAACTAGAAAAGCACTAAAACGTGCCTCCATCCATTTACCAGCTTTTTCTTTATTCAGAATTAATAAATGCTGCAGCTTATCCCAGTATGCACTGGGTGAAAGGCACAGAATTAAGCACTCTGGACTGGTTGCTAGATAATATACACCATTTTTATTTGCTCTCAAAAATAACGTGTTATGTGCACATATGTTCGAACAGAACTAATCTGTACGATGTGCTGTCTGACCAGAGCCACGTGAGATGTTTCTAATTGTTTTTAATGGCCACACTGGAAGGCCAAGTGAAGAACCTGCCATCATGGTGAGGTGGAGAGATGTGATGTGATTTAAAAGCATGGATGATAACACACATTTTCAGGCAAATTCCTCGAAGCCACTTATGGTGTTGGACACTTGGTTTTTCTTATGAAAAGAAGTAGCTATATCAAGAATAAAAAACTCTGGCTTGTTTCTCAACAGCTGGCTAATGGCGTTCTGAAGTGCGTGTGAATGTCGGATTCACAAAAACGTAGAAATTGTGAGACACAATCCCGACAGCGGTTAGGTGCTGGGGGAAGCAAAGCTATTCAACCATCTGACAGGCAGTTTCGACGGAGTGTACTTGCAATGTACAACATCATTTGTCTGCACCTTCCAAAACCGTTACAAGTCACTGGAAAAAACAACAAAGAAACAAACATTTTCTGATCTGACAACACTACGGTAAATTTGTACTAAAGTTTAAGGACTAAAATGATTGTGGTTAGAGTTAAAATAACTTTCTCATAAAAAAGAGATTTCAGAATCTAAAGAGATTTCAGTGTAAGTGATGGGGAATGAACACAACATAAGACACAACATAGGACACAAATAGCAAAATCTTATATCATAGTCTGATATTCTGGTGACGAATCCAACCACCCAGACGTCTTCCCTTGTGGACTTTCCTGCTCTGTAACATCTATCATCTCCCTATTTTCTTTTCTAGTGGAGGAACAGTCACAATAACTTGAACATAAACATATGGCATGTTTGGGCTGAAACAACCGGTGCTGTCTCTTTCCTCGGGATGACTGTGTCCACCTGGTTGCAGGATTGGGATTGCAGGTCTCATGCAGAGAGACACCCCAGAATTGGCCCAAGTCTGCTGGTCCAAATCCAGTGGCCCAGAGCTAACCCAAATGCTGATAACTGGAGCATATTCAGCTAAACCACACACCATCAAAACCTAACCAGGTTTGGCAGTCAGGCAGGAAACAGGATACAGTACAGGCCAGAGGTGGCTCACAGCTGGTTCCTCTGGTGCCAGAACACAGCTGGGTGCACCACACTAAGCCACAGTATTAAAATGAATGTGGTGATCTGATAGCTGTAACAGTATAGGGAATGCCATCTAAAAATGAGATTTAGGGTGACACACAAAATAGAAGTGGAGAGGATGTCAAATGGAGGGAAAGTGCACGAGAGAAAAGGCATATAATCTGTATGTGGGTGTACATTTAATCATTTTAGTGAAAGTGATTTCAGATTTATTTATTTATTTATTTATTTATTTTGGCTCTTGTTTGCTGTACAGATTTAAGGATGTAAGGCTTAGCCGACTAATGAAGTCTACACATTATCCACAGGTGTATTTGTCAAGTATCTATCTTCATTTTCATTAACTTCACCTCAGAAGCATGTCATGTTGTGTTTATTGGGCTTAATAACAGGCTGTAGCTCTCACTCTGACACAACATGCCCATGGATTCATCTTTATTTAGTCTTCACCATTCTTTACTATGCATTCTAGCTGATTAGCATGCTGTGCACTGTGAAGGGATGATTAGTAGTTGGCTGCGATGTGATGTTTTTTTTCCAGGTGTGTGAAATCAGTCTGTCAGCACTGAGCTATACGTCTACGCATCACCATCGCTGCTTCTTGTTAATGATGCTTTAAGACAAAATTAACAGGGTGTAAGCGATAATTGACCTTTCTACCATGTAATTGTCTCGCCTTTCATGTTGTTGTTTTTTTAAAGGCTCAGAGCAGTAGTTGGGGAAATTACATGTTTTTCTCAATTAAGAAGCAGCCTGTTAATTTCTGTATTGCATGAAAAACAGCTTTAACTGAGAGCCATAATCCATCTCAGTGAACATAAAGCCATCACTGGCTTTGGTTAGAAGTTATTTGTGGTAATTCCATGATTCTGAGTGTTGCTTTGATTCTTGACAGTCACAGCTCTGCTAATGACACTGCCAACTTTACTGACAACTCCTTTTGGTTAATGGTGTCTTTGGAAAGCAGCTAGAGGAAGCATGTGCAAACAATTGAGGGGGGCAGGTGTGTGTGTGGGATGGGGGGTGCAAAACCTGATGGAGGCAAAACTAAGTGGTTTGGACAACCTTTTCAACCTTTTCAGTCAGACTGGACTTTAAGACTTCTCTTAACTTATGACTGACATATCTTCTGAAGTTGATATGGCTTATCTTAGCAGTTGCCTACATATTTACACATCCAGAACATTATCTTTTATTTGGAGTCACATTTCTGGCCACCTGATGGATTTAAGTCCAATATTTACTCTGCTTTTTGTTCTGTTTTTATATTATATTTTATTTTTTATTTTTTTATTAAATATCTTATTGTTTCAACAAGACTGTGGAATCAGCAGATACTTAATTAGTGCGGCACCATATATAGTGTAAAAAAAAGTTTCCCAATGATACTTAAAGGGAAAATAATAAGGTTTATAATAGGATTAATGAGTAGCACTGTAGGGTTTATGTATTTCTCTTCCTCTTCTTTATCAGTCTTGTCTCTCACCCTGCTCTGTTTTCCAAGCTTCCTCTTGGTGTTTCGCAAAAATATAATTCCATCTTGGCAGTAGTGAATACGTTCTCTGTCGATATCCAGTCCGTGGGTTTGTGGTGGGTGCACGCTCACAAATGGAGTCTCGCCTCAGTCAGTGATATAAGTAGATTTCCTACTTGCTGAAATAGTAATAGAGAGAGAGAGGGATGGAGTGAGGATGGAGTGGGCTCTCTCAGAGAAAAAACACTGAGTCCATCCTGCCTACACAACAGCTTGCTCTTTCATGTACAGTCATTTTAGAATTTCATTTGAAAGAACCTGACACCTGTAAGTCAGCATGTAGCAGGAGGTCAGCATGTAACATTTCCCTGACAGAGACATACAGCATTTAATGACTCATTATCCAGAGAAATATCAAGTAGTAATACTGATATCAGTGATGCCCAGTGATGGTTTGATAGTTACAGGAAGAAACAGTCCTTTGAGGAAATTAGCCCTGTGGTAACCTGACAATGAGCAATGAGGTAACACAGGCTGTTCTTAAGGGTCTGTCAGAGTTTGTGTTTGAGAAAAAAGGTACTAACTAAATTGAAAATGATTTGTCATAGTTTGATTTTTCATGATTCACAGAAATAACAACCGTCCTATAGCAACTGCTAGTATTTCATCCGAAGCTCTTCCGTCACCCTGTAACATGACTATCACAGACACAAGGGAAAACAAAGGGAGGCACAGCATCCTAAACACTACACACAGACTTTTTTATTACCATCATTTTTTATATGTTATACAAAAATTAGCCACTAGATGGCACCAGCACTCTGTTTTTAATTTTGTGGCTGGTGATCACAGCATAGATAGTTGTGCTTTTCCAGTCGCTACTTTGCAGAGTGAGCCCATCACATTTGTTTGACTTTTAGAACATAAATCAACATCAGATCACATTCATGAGATACTGATACTCTATGTATCTTTACTGAGTTGTCAAAGTGTAAACCATTTGAGCACTATATGTTGGATTCTGAGTCATTTGGCTCAGGTACTGTTTTGTCTCACTTTTGTCAGACTGCTCCATGAATGCAAATGTATCTTGGATGTGTAAATAGCAAGTATATCATTTGCTAACAAGTTAGCTTTATCAACTTAAAAGGCAGAAAACATGAGTGTTGTGTGTGCAGCTTGTTTCTGCTGCTCCCAAGTTATTGCACATCTCAACAATATAATGCAATATAATTCAATCTGATATAACAGCACCACATCAGCCTGAAGAGCCCTACACATACACACCTTGGTGCTGTTTGATACTTTTAAGTGTGATTTTTGCTGTACTTTCAAAAGCAGTGATCCTTATCATTTACAATCCAATAAGAGTACAGTAGTAGTCATTAGAAATGATGAGTCAGTGAAATATACATACAGGGGATGAGTTCATGTCACTACAAAGTCATTGTGTAGTATCAAAAATACACTGTGAGCTATTTTAGAAGATCCTTGTTTTTCATTTGGGGAACATGAAATATCTTCGCAGTGGATGTTTCCATCTCTATACAGTCCTTTAGTATATTACTCAGCGTTTTCCATGCTCAGATTGTTTGGATCAAGCTAACCCTTGCATAAACTTCCATATTCATGGCACATGGTGGCAGCAGTGCTCCACTAAGACAATGGTGTTCATCAGTGCTGTTGGCTACTGAACCCACATATCAGAGCTTTCAGCTACCCACAAAACACAAGCGTTGTTGCTTAATGTGCCTTAGTGGCACGAGACAAGACTATGGCAGCTCTCTCCCTTCCTTCTCATGTTTCTGATGGAAACTCTTGACTTCTTGTCTACACCGAAAACTCTAGTGTTCTTCTAAACAGACTTTACATTCTGTCATTAGTGAATGATTCTCTCAGTGAAGGTGTGGTTGTTAATGAAAGGTAGTTTTTCCTGATCTGTCGCTACTGACAGCTACATTAACCACAAATTAAGTGCGTTCAACATAAATCTGTCTTTGGTGAACCAACCTGATAGGTGTTTATTTAAATACCCACAATCCTTTTTATTTATTTAATTTTTTCAGAACATGTTGCTACAGTGCTGTGTTGCTGCTGGGAGAATAAATGGCTGGAGCTGAGAGATGGCTGGCTGTGCTCACGTTCATGTCTTTGCCGTCTGAGATATTGAAGCTATCTTTATTCAGTTGTTGCTGACAGTAATACATTTGTCTTTGTTTTCTTCAGCCAAACCAAACTGTTCTTCAAACTCTCTTGCTGTCATCCCACACTGGAATGTGCAAAGTAAAGCTGAGGTCCTTTCCTTTTGATATTTGGGGAGCTCCACTGAAGTAGTTGAAAGCTAAGTGCTTTGCTCAAGGGCTAAACAGTACTGTATTGCAAAGAACAAAGGTCACATTGAAAATTAAAATGGTTGTAGTTGTGATAACTTTACAGAGTTGTAAAATCCTGTGTCAGAGTAGCTGCTGGTGATGTTGGAGTGTCTGATAAGCCTTCAGTCTCAAGGACTCAAGGATTTCCTGAAACATATTCCATGTCTTCGCCAGTGCAGACGGGACCTTAAGGCCTTTTCACATTACTCTGGAAAAACCAGGGTCTTGCACTGTGTGTATGTGTTCTGTGCTGGATGGTGCAATATTTACCATTTTGAAACTCCTCATGACTAAAAGCTGACACCTTAGTTACAATGCGAACGTTACTAGCTGTAGATCACTACATTACAGAGACTCAAACTGAGCATCTGCATGCTGTTATTTCACCAGGTGAAATTGGCTGTGTCCACCAAAGTCAGTGCAGCCTGGGTCAAAATTCATATTTGAACTTCTGGTGCAAATGTGCAAAGGCACATTTGTGTCTTAAAGTATTATTAACTACCGTGCAGCGTTTAAGCATCCATAAGCATCCAGATGAGTGGATTTATCACTGAAACTTTACTTCCTGGATGATGATTCATTGTCTGATTGGTACACAAATCAACACAGCTCCTTTTAATGAAGGGCTGTTTCCTTTCTTAATGCTCACCTTAGTCTGATGGATCTGAACCAACATCTCTCCTGCTTCAGTTTCGCCCAAAATGGGACTATATATGCTGGTTGGTAGCTGGTTATGGTTACACAGATGGATGGTCTAACTATTCTTGCTTCTTTTACGTCTCCTCCTTGTAAAGTTTATCTCACTGCTTCTCCATATTTATGAATTATCTCTTCTCTTGTTTTCCTGCTTCTGTCTTTTCTTGCCTCTGCTCTTTGCAAAGTTGCTCCTTTTTTAAAAATCTCATCTCCAATCACTTCTTCTTTTTTCTCTCCTCATCTCCTCTCCTCTCCTCTCCTGGGGGTATCTCGTCCGCTTTTTATCCATCCAGAACATTCCCTGGCCCTTGCCCAGTACCCTGCAGCTGGTCCCCATTGAGCTTCCCTGGGACTTTAACCCCCCCACCCCCCCATCTCCTCTCCATCCCCCTTTTCTCTTCCTCACCATTAGCATACACTGTAAAAAGTAAAAGGGGCAAAGGGAATTCAAGGAGCTTTTTTTTGACTCTTTAGTTTGTAACCAAATCACCAAACTTTTTTCTAAAGAACTTTTTCCCCCCACAGTAGCTTCATGAACCCTCAACATGAGTCCATGAACATTTATATGGCACTTCTTTTTGTCTTCACTCCAAAAGGAAAGATCCCATTAAGAACCTCCATACTGTCCATTAGAAGATTATGAGATGCACTGGTCAGAAGGGAAACCCCCAAACAGTTCATTTGTTTTGAAGGATTCATTTTCCAATGCTCTTTTATTTATTTTTTTTTTTTTACCAAGCGTGGAACCCCAGCTGGACCCCGTGTTTTTAGAGTGTAGAATGAAAAAGAAGCTAAAGAGTCAAGGGGGGAGGGGGTGGAAAGATGTTTCCGATTGAAGAATGTAAGTAATTAACCCCTCTTCCTCTCAAAACAAAAACACTCTCCTGGAGCATGTGTTGGGGTGACTGATCTGGGTGTGTATGTAGTTGTGTGTGTATGTGTGTGTGAATACTAGTATGCGTGGGCAGACACATGCATATATTCAGAGCTATATATGTACACAAGGTTTTTGTCCTGATTTGAATCAGTTTTGTGTACACATTAGTACAGTTGTTTGTCATATGTAAAGCTCCAATTCAAAAAGCTAACCCCTGCCCACACACACACACATGCACATGCGCACAGGCACACACACACCGTCATTCTCCCACACCACAACAGACTGCGACACCTCCTAATTGGGATGGATGGATTTCATTATGTAGCATCAAGAGAGAGTGAGAACAGAGATGGAGGGAGGGGAGGGAAAAAAGCACAATGTGCTACAATAACAAACATTACAGAGAGCTGCAGTCCTCAGCTCCCTGCTCACTTCACACACACACACACAGACAGACATTACACAAGTCCATGTGTGACGTACATATGTTTACAACATGGCCCTTAGTTGCTGAATTCTGCCTCTGTCTCACATTTTATGTCACATTCAAACATGGGCCCCCAGGGGTCAACCCAATGACTTTAAAGTGACTGACTCCCTCTTTAAAACCCTCCTGTCCTTCTGCTATCACCCCTACGGTCGTTCTCTCCCATGTCACCTCGCTAAAGGCGCCTCCTCCCCTCGCCACAAATCCCTGCCTCTGATGTTGCCTCTATGCTGACTCAGTGCGCTAATGACACCAGCAAAGCTGTGAGATCTGTCATCAAAGGCACAGAGGACAGCCTGCTGATGTGTTGCCATTTGGTCACCATTAAAGTGTTTATGTAGATTCTTTTCTTTTTTAAACAATATCTGTCACAGACGGTCAAGTCATTGCTTCAGTGGAATATATGTGAAGGGATATACAACGCCAAACCACAAGCCCAGAAAGGAAAATCCTAAACAAACACTATGGCAATCTCATTTTTGTGCTTTCTTAGTGTAAATAAAAAAATTTATGGACTTCTGACTGTATTCCATTTTTTCCCCTATAATAAAATAGGCCTGTATTATCCCTGCGGTGAATTCCTTCAAATGACGCAGGGCCATAGCCACGACTGTAAGCATACTGAGGTCAGAGGTCCCCCCAACATATCCCACACCCTCTACAAGGTCTCTTTTTTATTATTATTTATTATTTACTGTTCAGTTATAGTTTCCGCTAATTGTATTTCCCAGTATGAAGGTATAAATGCAGTTTAAAGCAAGAAATACAGAAATAATAAAAAAGGAGTCACGGTTAGCAGATGACGGTAAACATATGTAACATATAAAGTCTTGAAAATATCGGATTCAGCTTATAAACTACCTGATGTATGAGTTTTTAATCATGGAATGTAAAGTCCCCAAAGATTGCTCCAGAGGGCTCTAACTTTAAGTGAACAATACCATCAATTTGATTATCTGCAATCATGTCAGATGCTAACATGATTGTGGTTGGAAAAGTTTTTGTCATTTACTGTATGAAGCTGTATCTGAAAAGCTACATGAACCTGAATAGTTAAAGCTGCTCTAATCAAAATTTCCTATTATACATATTATACATTAACAATTAATGCTGACCCCACATGGCTAAATAATTAGTTAGCATAAGTTAAAAATATCTGGGTATAGGCAAAAAGGTTTATTGATCTTAAATCTGTTCAATTTATTACAGTTTATGAGAGCGTGTTAGGACGGAGCACTAGAGCTTATGATCTACAGGGGATACATGATTTGGTGTTTCATGTGTATGGTGTGAGTTATATGGTTTTATTACAGCTGATTGTTAATAAAAACATCATACTTTCTGTACTTTATGGCACTGAAATAGCAGAGTTTGTAGCAGTAAAAGAAGTAGTTTATGTTGTTAATAATAGTTGTTAATAATGTCAAAAAGCCCTCACATCCAAATCCACACATCCATCTTTCTCAGCTGGTTCCTGAGAGGAATTCTGATTTGTTTCAGCAGCTCGTATGTTGCTCTGCTCTGTTCTCAAGCCAACTCAAACTCACAGTTTAGTTATATCTACTGAATGTGTGTGTGATGCCAGTGAAGATGTATATACTGTGTAGTAAAAGTATATTTTGTGTAGATGTGTGCAAGACCTGCGTCAACGTGTGTGTTGAGGAAATAGTCCAGAGTACACTTTGGTCATAAGAGCAATAAAAGATTTAGGTCTCTAAAACCCCACTCTCAAATCCCCTGCATCACATACACATGGAGTGCACACACACACACACACACACACACACACACACACACACACACACACACACACACACACACACACACACACACACACACACACACACACACAGTGGAATTAGAGCCCATGGCATAAGTGGCTAATGTAACAGAGGCAGTTGGATCCGGCTTGGGCTCGTTTCCTGCATTGTTAGACGCTGGAGTGCGATAAGTCAGAGTTTGGACTGCCCAGAGTGGGACGGACCTCTGTTGTTTCAAACCCTCAGCTGTGGATTAACTCTCTCCTGCCACCTGAGCACCAAACCCAACACCACTGTTCTGACTTTAAGGGCAAGGCACAAGAAATGGGGTTCAGAGTATTTAGCAATTTAACATTTAGAGCTGTCAGACCTACACAGTATTATTGGGTTTATCCACAAAAGGCCTGCGTTGACCTCACTGTTATGTACTATTTCAGGCAGGTCAAGGCCAGAGCAAAATCAAACAAAATCAGCCTCTCCTCGTCTCCACCATGTTCATAAGTAATGCAGTCATTTCAGCAGCAAACAAAGGCAGCAGTTTAGAGGTACAGTGTGTCATGGTATGTCTCTCCTTCTTGTGAACACCTCCAATGTCTTAATAGTTGACAGCGTTTTTGGCACAGGTACTTTTTTTAGTTTTTAGAAATGTACCTTGATCTTAACCATGCGCGGGGATAAGTAGTTCACAGTTGAGTTAATCTGGCCCCGCCCAACATTGTCCAGAGGATATGGCACAACACTGATGGCTTATTAATATATCTACCTACTCCACCAGTTTTTCATAGAAAACAAACCCAACTCATGCAGTTTTACTAGTTTAATTATTTTTCTTCTTTTTTTTGGTACACTGCTACACTGTGATCACATATCACACATCACATTTAATGAATCAAGAAAAATCAACAGGAGAGAAAGTTCAACACAAGATGTAACTACATAGTAAAGTCATTTGATGCTTTAATCACTCTTACTGGGACATTCAGTATCCCATTAGTATTTCATTAATTGATTAAAACATTAAAAGTGTTATGCTGTTTCACAAGGGCATCGATGTTGGTCCGAACCTCTGAAAAATATCTCTTCGGCTCTACCAGCTCCCTTTTACATTGCAGATTAGACATGTCTTGCCCTCTAACTTGCACAGGTCTGGAGAAGTCAGACACGTGGTTCCTGTAGTTGTTGTTCAGCAGGTTGAGGTCTTGCTGGTACAGATCCACAGCAGCTCTGGCTCTGGATCCGTCCCCGCCCTCCAGACGAGCCTGGTGGATCAGCATTTGGGTGTGGAACGCGGCTCCGTTCACCCAGTGACTGAGAGCTCTAGGTGACATGTGTCCATCTTTCAGCATGGAGTTCTGATTCCAAACAAAGGTAAAGGAGAAAGAAGTAAAGGTTATATAATATATACAAAAGCAAGTTGTAATTTGTATTAAAGCTCCTTAATGACAGGTGTGTTGGATCACTTGTTGCTTGTCAACAAACAAACAAAAGACAAACAAACAAAAACTCTCCTTCACGCACTCTGGACATTTTAAGATTAGAATGAAGTGTGTATACTTTTAGCCGTGTGAGTTGGGTGCTCAGCATGGCCTCTATCCTGCGGGTGTCCTCCAGCTGAAGCTGTGAGTCTCTCAGGTTGATAGACAGACGTCTCATGTACTCATCCATCAGGTCTCTGATTTCCGAAGCTTTCTCTTCAGCGAACACCCTGCGCAGCATGTCTCCGGTGCTTATTGTATTTGTTTTGCCCACAATCAGCTCCAGTATCATGGAGATGACCAGGCACCCAAGTCCTACCGCATTAGGTACTGATTCAAGACCCCCCAGAGCAGATCCCAGCTTCTCTGTGTAGTCTGGCAGCCGATTTACATCAAACGCAGAGGACATATAACCCTGCAGCACAGCCGTGGAGTCCAGCCCTGAGTACTGCACCAGGGAAGGGTCAATGGTGATGTCAGGTTGCTGCTTAATAAGATAAGCAACCTGATGTTGGGGGTAATAAACAAGACATCCTGTGGCATACTCTGCAGATTGATCTTGTCCCATCCTGCTGGCTCTGCTCAGTATGTAGGAACTGTTGAGCTGGGTGCACTGTTTTTCGTTGCAACAGAGAAGATGAGTGAGGTTCAGAGAGCGGGAGAGGAAGACCTTTGCACGATCAAATTGATGGAATGGACCTTTGAGACCCAATATTTGTCGTCATGTTTTGCTGGTGGCCAGCAGCTGCATAAACAGTCATGTTTGTCCATCTAAAGGGAGAAAAAGACAAAAAGCCAACAGAGGAGAAATGCAAGCCAGGCAATTAAAGTGCATTTAGTTTGTGTTTTCTCTGTTCTACATCTAATGAGTCAGTGGGATACATATATATCATGCACATATATACACACACGCAAACGCACACACTCCAGAAGTGACCCCAGAAAACCCAGCCTCAGCTCACAAAAGCTTTGTGCTTCCTCTCGTCCTCTGTTAATGTTTAGAGGATCTGAATCTACTCATAGGTTTGCTGTATCTGCAACAGCCTGATATGTCTCTGGACCAGTGTCCCTCTGGTGTAGTTTGCACCATAATGAAATAATTAAGTTGATACAACACAGTTATTTTAATGTGTGTGCGGTCTTAGCTGGCTCTCTCTCACTTAGTTTCCATTTTTGAAAATATTAATAGTTGGGTTTAGCAGATACGCGCATGTTGTTTGAGACACTGAATTTAGCATGACAGCGTTTGAAAATCCAGATGATGTGTGTCTTTAATATCTTGCTGTTATATTTATTAATTTTTACTTATTTATTTTTCATCTTAAAAGAAGAGGTCATTACAGCATTAAAATAAGAAAGTTAAAATAATCCTAAAGAAAAATTTAAGATGTAGTTTCTTTAAAAATTGATTATAGTGTCAAAACTGAACTGTCCTGAACCTCATGTGCTACGGTGGCATTTTGGTTTTACACAAAGTAACATGAGTCTGTGAGGAGGTTTAGGTCATATCTCACCATGGAGGTTCCTTTCTCTTTCCTCTGAAAAAGACTCATCTCTCTCTGATCTCTGTGTACCTTGGCAAGACCCTCAAAGCTTCTCCTGGCACATAGCTGCTGTCTCTTCTATTCCTGGGATGAAAAGGAAAAACCTCTCACCCAGTGAGCATCCTGGAAAGCTCTGAAAAAGCTCCTCCTCTTAGTTCGCCGTCTTTGAAGTGCTCACTTCCTGTCTTCAGTGTGCAGCAGGTTGAAGAAGCACAGAAAAGATATAAGACAAAGTAAAAATGCTGGTCAATGAGCTCTTTCACTGGTGCATTAAAGGCAAAATATACAGTACAGCAGGCTTTTATACATTTGCATACGTTTGCTCCTCCTAACTTTAAAAGTCTTTTAACTTTGCTGTTGCAGTCATTGTGCAATGTGAAAGTGGTCACTCTATACTGATAAACACAGAGAGAATTATTACTCAGATGATGCAGCTCATCCCAGCTCTACAGAGCATCCTAGCATCTGTAAGCTCATTCTTTTGGTTTTTACGATCCACGTGTTGGTTCAGTCTCACCGCTCTCATCAGCACTGCTTCCAGCCACAGATGGTAGTTTTTTTTTCATTTTGGTCAGGGTAGAAGTTATAAAAAAAAAAAAAAACCCACTGTACACAACCTGTCCAGCACCTGATAGGAGGCAAGTGAAGTAAGAGACGAGGTGATGAGCACGGAGAAGCATTTAGCAGCAGAGTAGAAGAAGTGGACATATATTTATCAGTCTGCCGGAAATTGACAACTTCAAATAAGTGCTAATGTTGCTCCATGTGTCTCTCACTCTCTGTGTGTGTCATGTTTTAGCTTGTTGTTAAGTTCTGCTCTGATGTGATCATAAACAAGAGAAGACAATTTTTAGATCTGAGAAGTTGCTGAACAAGAACAAAATCCCTTGACCTATCATTCTCTAAAAGGATGTTTGATTCCCTCCATCTTTAGTTTAGAAAAGGTGAATGTGGACTCTTATTTGAAATTGGGCACGGGGCACTGTCACAGATCCACCTGTCAACAAACAATTCTTTCTCCCATTCTATCAAAAATGAATTTTCCTTTTTGGAGCAGCTGTATTTCAGAGGTCTAAACGGGGTTAACATACTCTGTGTTCAGGAAAAGGCATCTGTGAGTGTATAGTATATAGAGGTAAAACTTAAGCAAAATGAAAATAAGGGTGGGTTTTATTGTGTAATAGACTGACTGTGGCCAAAGCAGTGCAAAAATAGAAACATAATGTGATCCACCGGTGTTACACAACTGGTTATGGGTAGGGGACTCTTGACATGTGTTATTAAGTTTTGTAAGGCTGCCACATCCAGGCAGTGTGTTTTGCTGCTGCTGAGTTTGACGTCAGAGGGAGAAGGAGGGAGCTGGAGGATAGAGGAGAGAGGGAAAAAAAGCGAGACCCTGAATTTCCGTGAGATCCAGTTTCAATAGAGAAAATAATGACTGATGGAAAGAGGTGCTGCCTCTCAGTTTCTCTCCTTTCCTCTTCCTTTCTGTCACTGTCTCTGTCATGTGTTCAAACGAGGTAATGGTGATAGTGTACGTGCATGTGAGTGCGTGCAAGTGTCATAATATGTGTGTGTGTGTGTTGCGTGTTCTCATAAGTCAACTAATGCCTATAGTGATATTAAAGCTTCTTAACGCTCAGATGTCAAAGCTGCAGTAATCAAAATTTTGCACAAACAAATGGTCATCATTCATTATGAACATACAGATCTGTGCAGCATTTAAGCTGCGTTACGGGCTTCTACAGTCACAAATCTACAAGCAAGAACGGCCATTTGAAAGCCATTTAGCACAGAATATGAGTGAAAAAAGATCAGCACCAAATTCCAGCTTGTCAGAGTGAAAGTAGCTCAGACTACATTGTGTGTGTGTGTGTGTGTGTGTATACATATTCATTTTAAGGTATTAGCCTCCTACAGACAGTTGTCAAGGACATCAGCTGAGGCTGGGCAGCTATTCTTCTGTCAGTGACAATGCGCAGCGGTAGCTAAGCTAATACAATAGTTTGAATTGTTACATGACACCAAACAAGCACTATGCAAGCATAGTGTGTGTCTGCGTGATAATAATAATAATAATGAACTTCACATAGGACTTTTCTTCATAGTTATGTGTTTTACAGACAAGATAATTTGTAATGCAAATAAAATGATTTTAAAAATGAAATGAAATGGCAGCATGGCATCAAATCAAAAGAACTCCATCCTTTACCTCCCTTCTAACATGCACGTCTTCCTTCTGAGTTTCTCTTTTCTTTTAAAACCCACTTGACCTCGCTGGAACTAACTGTCCGCTGCATACACGTGTCTGGATAGAGGCGCAGAGTTGCCCTGCTTATCATCTCATCGTTTACATAGGCTCTGTGAAGACTGCATGAGCGGCAGAAACAGCGAGTTCCTAGCCTGTGAAGTCATATGGACATAGAGATTACAGGCCCCCACAGGCTAATAGCTAATATCACACACAGTTTGAGATGAGGATTTGACTTCCTCACTCTTTTATGCTTTTTTTTCCTTTTGTGTGTGTGTGTGTGTGTTTGATAAAGCCAAAAAGAAAAGAATAGGGGGAGGTGTTGCTTATGGAGAAAGCACAGAGAGTGCAGCATGTAAAAAAAAAAAAAAAGCCATCAATGGCTTCCCCATTATTGGCCAAAGGAATCCAATGCATCTCCATCACTGTGTGTATATTGTCTTTGGTCTTAGATAAACATGTAACAATCAGTTTTACTTATGCTCCAAGACCTGGAACTGAGATGGAGGTTTTAATTTACTCCCTTCGCCTCCTCTCTGCTCTCCTCTCTCTCAGTCCAAAGTCATTATGGTTAGATGAAAATGTGCTTATTACACAACCCGCCCCAGCCCCTGACACCCCCACCCTGCAACAAGACATATTTGTCCACAATAAAATGCCGCATTAATAACCCATCACATGTAGCTTTCCCAATTCTGTATATTTATCTTAGCCTTTGCCTAGCGTGCAAGCAAAACAAACATGCCACTGCGGTCAATAAGGCGGCGCGAGAGAATGGAGAATGCGGCCTCGGGTATGTTCGATATGCCATGAGTGGTTTGTTTTGAGTTGCAAGATTGGAGCGGTGAAGTGAAGTGCTGGAATAAAATTCTGCCAGAGTGACTTGACGGATTTCTTATCTGCAGCATTAGCGAGTTTTTTTTTTTGGAGTCCAAAAAAATTGGATTTGTTCCCCCAGATTTTATTAATGAAGTCCTTCTTAAGCTTGATTTGGATGAGAACTATAATGAAAAATCTGCAGAATATATACAGTGCACAGGTATATATACCATATATAGGTATTGTTCCTGCTACCATGTGGGCATCAAATTTAAGTAATGTTTCAATTACTTTCATCCAATAAATTTCTAAATTAAAAAAAACAAAACATGACATCACCCTTGTTTTGTAATCTTGTCAAGTGGGTGGAACGTCTTTTGAAAATGGTTGACATGATTTGAATACTCAAATGTACCCAGCAAATTCCTGAAATATGAAATATAGGCAATGGCATCGAACCTTGTTCCATTAAGTTCCCTCTGTTGGACACTGTGCTCTGGAGATCTGGGCCCATATTTATGAAACTTTTGAACTTATATTCTTAGGTCACGTTGACTCTTCCTACTACATGTGATGAATCACAATCACTTGAGAGCTGCTTTTAAATGCTGCTCCTACACTTCGTTGCTCTTAGGTTGCCTTTTTAGAGGATTTGTCAGTGTAGCTCATAGAAGTTAGATGAATGCAAGCCCCGAGATGCATCTCCTGTTTAACTTTCCATTTACAGAAGACACTTTGGTTCCCTCAGACAGTTAATGGCTGCCAAGCTAATAAAAGATAAGCAGGAGGTGAGGAGAGAGCGACATCCTTTCTTTGTGGCAGAGAGGAGGTTTTGTGGTCCAGGTTCAGCCTCTTTTGGCAGCACCTGGAAGTTGCTTGATGTCTTCCCGGATCCATATTCATCAAATATGTTTGCAATCAATATTGTATTTCCATTTCTCTCTGCTTTGTACAAATGATATCCACTGCATGTTTGTCTGTCTTGGAAGAGGAATCCCTCCACTGTTGCTCTTCCCAAGGTCCCTTTCTATTTTTCTGTTAAAGACCCTTTAACACTAATTTTGGAGGTGGGTTTGGGCAACACAAATACAATATATTTCATTTGATATGAATGAAATGTCACTGGATAAAGTAATACACTAATTAGCATATTCATGACTGACATCAAATCAAACAAAACTACAATGTAAAGTACTGGTGGAGCTCTCACTTACCTGTCTTTTCTTGTGTCCTCTCCAGTGGTCTCTCCAGTCACCAGTCCAGGGGGGACTAAAGGTTGAAACAGCATGTGGGGAACTGTTTAGTTGGGGTTTTAGGTTTATATTGTATTAATGTCAATAATTTGTTATTTATTAGTGTTCATAAAATATCAATTCTACATTTGAAACATGGTTTGAAAAATAGTATAAAAAGTATAAAAGTCTGCCAGTTTCCCATTCTCAGGCTGCTGCTGGTGGAGGCCACACATGCTCCACAGCCACTCCATGTTTTCCCCCTGTGTAGTTATAAATTGTTTGGCGTGAGTAAATCACCGAACGGTTGGTCTGCACCATACTCTGCCTCACTTTTCATCACTTGATCCCAGCTGCTCAGTTGTCATTGGTTACAGTGTCTCTGCCCTCATCACCGGTGGTCAATAAAATGACCATTGACCCAGACTCACTGTGTATTTTCCCCTCTATCCCAGGCAGAGTCTTGGAGAGAATGGAGAGCAGTTTGCAGGCTCTACCCCATGTTCTATCCCCAGTCAGACTTTCCCTGCTTTCCCAGGGATTCAAACTGGCAACCTTCTGGTAACAAGCCTCTCTCTCTCCATGTCTCCAACATGCCATTGCCTCATATTTTCATTTGGTGGGTGATAGTCCACCAACGCTGTGGTACTAGGAGGTTGGAATACTAACGTATCATTACTGGTCCATTGGGAGAGACTTGAAAAGATTAATGATCGTTTCAGTCAATATAGGGAGTTACGGCTGCTGCTGTTGTCGTGGTAACAAGCTACAGTTGAGCGTAGGTGGGTAAACATTGTGGTTAGTGTTTTGGATATGTGCAACAAGGATCCCATGATGTGTGTGTGTGTGTGTATCTGTGTGTTCGTAGTTAATTTGTATGTGTTGAGTGCATGAACACATGAGTAGAATGACTAAGCATATTTGTGTTTTTGAGCTTTTACACAAGTATATTTATGTGTGTGCATTCAATGTACGTTTTCAATCTTTTTGTAACTGTGTGTGAGTGTGAGTGTGAGTGTGTGTGAGAGTGAGCTCCTGGTTTTCTTCTCCCCTCAGACCCTCCAGTTCTGGTCAGATAACAGCTTTCCCACAACTCCCTAACTCCCTTGGAATCTCATTTATCTTAATGAAACTGCAGCAAAAGACAATTCACCTGGTAACGTGTCCTGATCTAACATACCACAGTAAGTCTCCCACACAGAACACAGGAAATGAAAACAAGAAAATAATGTACACAGTTTAGAACATGAATAATGACGTTGCAAAAGTTATAACACAAAGGCAGAAACGCAAACCTCTTCATAGCTAAAGAAGATATAGAATGAAAATTGAAGCCGACTGCATTTTGCACATGTAGACATTGTTAGATATTTGTGACTGACACCAGAGAATGATGGGTAACACTTGAGTGTCACCCTAGGGAGACACACTGGTAAATAACCTTAACTTAAAGTTAGCTTTGTTTTAAAAAGTTCACCCACTTCCAGTTCCCTGTGTAGGCTATACAGATGCCTCTCCATCCAGGATCTCATTCAAACTCTGAGCTTTTTTCCACCTTTTTTTTTTTTTTTTTTTGGCCTTTTCAATGCAAATGTCACTGCACATAAACAGTCCAAGCTGCTGGTTTCCATCCATGTTTGTTTTGGTACAAGAACACGTGACAGTTGGCGTTCTTGGCGGGATCTGAGGGACTTTCTTCCACCAAAACTCCACTGACTTACTGAGCAGTGGTTCAGTTTGTTGTTTAGTGTATTTACCTAGTTGTAAGGCTTATGCTCCTTCCTCACTGTCAAAGATGGAACATGTGTGGACGCTGGTGGAAACAGTCTTTATGTGTGGTTTGTCCAGTGTTTGTAGGTTTAGGCTCGTCTTCAGCTTAGCAAGACAATGTTGATAACTCATTGAGTAACATGTCAAGTGGCAAGTGTATATTTATACACACAACAAGACCTCATGCACAGTAGCTGAACTAGTATTAATTCTGTTATACTATATATTTAAAATGTATTTGACATTTAATGAATGAAATGTTTTTAGTTATATTGTTTCTAAATGATGACCTGAATGTGCAGCATTTTAATTTAGATGCAGGTAGTGTGGAGCCAAATTAAATGGTATACTGTTGGATAGTTTGTTAGTATTTGGGTAGTTTATGGTGATACATCTCAGCTGAAAGCTTATATGCATTGTGAATTTGCGGACAGGGGCTGTTTGTGCAATGCAATGCTTTTTAGCAGCCAAGTTTTCCTTGAATGCACCAGTAAGGAGTTTTTTTTAAACAGCCCTGGTTTGCCACAGCAAAAACCTAAAAGCTGCTAAGTTTTTACTGTGATATATGACTTAGACCTTTAAATCTCTGCATGTTGACTTTTGTTTAATACCTGTTGCGAAATAAATGGGAACCAGTGGCCAGACCAAATACACACTCCTCAGTAGAATCTGTGGGGTCATTTATTCCTATTTGCCTGCAACAGAAATAAACAAATGGAAACGTGTCATTTAGCAGCGTGACAGATGAGTGAAACAACTAATTACAGATGAGAGTTTTGGAGAAGATGTGCAGGAGTTGGTGCTCGTTTAGAGCTTGCCCCTTTCACTTCTCCCTGCCAGTGATCTGAGAGAGTCGGTACAGCCGGCGCTATTAAGGCTTATGTACATATTTTAGAAAGAAAGAAAGAAACACTGACACCGCCTTTCCAGCTTTATTGTTTAGTGTTTAATATATTGATTAATACTGATTTTAAACTTTACAAAATTATATGTTATTTTGTACAAGCGTCTTCTAATTTTTCACCTGTCCAGCAGCAAATGAAATAGATTCAATCATCTGTGGGGTTCTCCATATGTTCACTCTTGGTTTTCTGCCATTGCTGCTCTCTGTTTGTTTTCTCCTGCTTCTTTTTTGTTTTTGGTTGAATGATTTGAAACCTTGCAGTTATGCCTAGAGGCGACAATGACCTTGCATACTATGAGGAGGGAGGATTCGTGACATACTGTAAATATATGCTATTCAAGGAGTATTTCAGCAATCCGGTACTGCACTTATTTGAAATTGGAGGCCTTGTGAGTCATGGGTTACATGACCCCTTATGTAACAGTATAGGAGCATAGGCTCCTTTATATATAAATATGTTTAATACATATACTGTTTTTGATTAATCTCAAGCCTAAAATATCACTTCATGGTTTCTTAATAAAAATCAGCCATAATTGGCTATAAGCTGGAAAAATATTTACCAAACTAGATGTGTGGGTGCTCTGAGGCCCACCTGTTACAGGACTTGACCATCCTGGCAATGCTAAATCCTCCTAAATAGAGGAAACTTGTGTTTTGTTTTTTTTTTCTTTTTCCCTTGAGGGATGAAAAACGTTCTTGAAAAAACACGATGGTGCCAAAATCCAAAGCTGAGTCCAAGTTAAATCTAAGTTGAGTCCTTCATTTGTTGTTGGAAATATCACTAATAGGCTTGGAGCACACACGGACAACCCCAAAAAGTGGCAAATGGACTGGAAAAGCTACATTTTTTAAGCTTGTTAATGGATGAAACAACATTGTATTTTTCAGTATTTTTTGATTGGTATAGTTACAAAAAAAAGTCACCAGTGTTGCTTGATTCCCTCACAGCAACAAGTCCGTGTCCACATACACCACTTTACACCTCAGAGAGAAAGCAGAGATGAAAATTACAAGAGGAAAGAAAAGATGCAACTGATTGAGTCAAGAAAGCAGAAAGTAACCATTTGTTAAGAGATGTCTAAAGTGCACTAAATATAGAGAAAAGAAACATATAAAGAGAGAAATGACAAAAAAAGGAGAATGCAAATTATAAAATTAGAAAAATAAGACATGATTGATGAAAACCATGTCTGACATACTCTTTCTATCTCTCAGTATCTTGCTCTTTCTGTTTTTTTCCCCCTCTCTGGTTCCCTCCCTCTCTCCGCGCAGTGCCATCATAAACAGCGCTAACGCTAACAGAGTAGCCCTGGAGCTTGCCTGCAGGGTCTGTCACCGTGGCAACAGGGCCAAACACACAGCCCTGACAAAACCGCTAATATGTTGCAGAAGAGGTTTTTCAGCTGCCGAGCCGTAGTGCATGCACTCACACATGTGCAGGCGTACTCACTCACACACAGACACACACACAAAACTAACGCTCACACACTCTTGAGCCGGCTTGTCAAGCAGACAATAGAGAGACACAGGAAGAGGGAAAGTGACAGAATATAATGATGGAATGCTGCATGTGTCTCAGTGTGTGAAACTAAAAGGAAAGAGAGGGAAAACATCTGCATTTTAACACGTGTGCACGCACACGTGTTGCGCGTGCACATAGTATGTTCCAAAACTTGCAGAGAGAAAAGCGCCTGTGCATTTTCCCTCTTGTGTAGGATGTGTCCACATGTGCATCTGTTTGCATCTGTGTTGGTTTATCTGTGTGTGTGTGTGTGTGTGTGTGTGTGTGTGTCCATGTGGTTCCATTTAACCCTTTCTTTTGAGTATGACACCATTTAACCTGTGGGGCCACTGCAGTGAGACTCTAGTTAACACCACATTTCCTGTTCGCTCTGCTGCATCTGGATGCAAATGGAAACATGCACACACACACACACACACACACACACACACACACACACACACACACATATACATTAATCAGTGTTATTACCCTCGACTCAGCTGCATGGATCAGCACACACATGCACTTACCTAAAACTTGTCAGTATGTATGCTGCTTAAGATGCATGTTTCTCTCTGGTTCATGTGTGTATAAGGGCGTGCGTTTGTTATCGTCATCACCTCACACCGCTGACAGTCGTGTGGAGGCCTGGCGTTTGAGCTGTCAACGTGAGGCCTATCCATCACCACCGGATCATGTTTTCACCCAAGCCCGTCCCCTTCTGTCCTCTTTTCCATTTTATCACTCTTCTGTCCCTCCTTGACAGGTGTCAGCAGCAAAGTATTTCAGTATGTGGCTCTTTGCACCAATCTCTCACCATGCTAGTTGTTGCATCACTGTAGTACTGGGACTGATGTCATGGATGTTGTTGTCAGTCGTTGCAGTCAAGTCAAAGCCGTCAGCTGGCATTTGACTAAGATTGATGAGTGTTAAGATAGAATAATTTACTGAACCCACAGGGGGAGTGTGGGATCAATATGATGAGTTCAGAGAAAAGTTTTTGATCAACAGGTTGGGAAGCGCTAGAAAAGTCTCAGGATACCTTTAAAGTGCGGCTCTTGTTCAGTTGTTGGTTGTGCTGCAGCAATTTTTTAAATAAAGGACAAATACAAGTTTAGATTTTGTTGTTGTCTCTCAATGTAGAGTCATTTTTACAGTGAATGATTCAGATGTTTCTGGAGCCAGTCTGAGGACTCAAACATTACAATCCCGCTTCTTTTCATGGTGTGGAAACTCATCAAAGTGCAGACGATTGTACTGTTTAAGCTTTTTCCAATCAACAACCAAGTGGAAGTCAAGAATGTTGTTCACCACCTCCCCAATGTTCCATCTGCTGCTCTCCAACATTAAGAGTTTGTTTAGTGGCCTTTGCAGCATCACTTGCGTGCACTCATTGATCACAGTTTAAACAGGCTTGGAGATGGAGACGGACAGAGTCACAGCTCGTAAAGTTATGCTTTTTGGGTCTGTTTGGCTCAGAGCTTATTACGACTGAGATGGGCTTATGGTTGACTGGGAGTACTAATTGGGGCAATGCAGATGGAGAGGAAGAGGGGAATAGAGAAGAAGGGGTAAAGGAAGGGCTGGATGGATAGAGGGGTGCATGGGGGCAGATAAAAGGGAAGAGGAGGATCTCTGGAAAAGTGGGGGCTTAAGAGGGGGAAAAGTTTACAAGACCTAGAGTCTACAGCCATGAGCAGCTCACAGCAGACACAGATATCCATAGAGCCAGTCCTTTTTAGCATTGCTAAAAACAAAGAAAATTAATTGAAATGAATGATTAATGGACTGCAATTGAAATTCTAATGAGTTACCGCATTAGATTATACACATTTCCTTTCTTTATTACTCTCTTTCCCTGATATTACCACCATATGGTTGACGTCTTTTAGTTGGGTGAACGACTTTGTCTGCTATGGTTCTGGCCTGGTTCTTTAGTAAGATGTCTGGTGTTTTTATCACTATGTGATATGAAGGGCATTCCAAGGGCATGTTGTAATATATTGGTGGTTCAGAGAGCAGCAGGGTTCGAAGTGTGGGACCTCATCAAAATGCCAAATGGAGGGGGCAAGGATGCACACTAAGTCAGTGGAAAGAAATGAAAGGAGGCAAAGAGATGCACATCTGCTTTAGCTGATGCAAACTGAGGTAAAGACTCATCCAGCTGAAACTGCTGCAGTTTCAGTGGGATGAATTCAAGAAAGTAAATGAAATGCCGTGATTTTGTTTTCCTATGTTGCACATCTTAAATTCTTACTTGTTCTATAGCATTAACTACATTCTGGCAATGAAAATAGAAAAGCCTGAGTTAAATCAGCTTGAGAATTATGCCCACATTATGTGATAGATTACTATTTCTGTCTTGTATATAATGAACATTAAAAGATCCCAAAGCTACAGGTAAGAAACATTTGTGTATTTGGCCAGGTCGACCAGGCCCCGCCTCACTGAAGCCCATCTGAAATAACTATGCATGGTGATTTGTTGAAGTTAGTCTTAGCACTAAGTGAGACATCGAGGCAGTAAAAGTCCCAGAGCTTGAGCAAGTTAATGGATTCGTTCGGAAATAACTGCCACTCCGTTTGCATTTCCAACCGGTTTTATGTCCTTCATTAATGTCAAGTATGAAAAAAAAAAAAAAAAAAAAAAATCCAAACGGAAACTGCATTTTAAGAATCAAATCTTTCGACACCCCAAATAACTCACACCAGCAATTCTTGTTGACGTCAGCTGTAATTCTGTTATTGCTGCGATGAAGTATTTTGGCGGATCACTTCTTTAAGAAAACAACTGGGACTTAGTGAGAAGTTCTCAGAGGACAGAGAATGAGAGCTTTTCTGAAGGTCCTCCAAGAAAAGTCTCCTCAGTCAAGCTAAAGAGAAAATGTCCCCTGGTGTCTATTTCTTTCTGTTTTCCACCCAAACATTTAATTCCCATTGATTTTACAGTCATCACTTTTCAGGATCTCTATGTTCAGTATTCTTCCTTTGTCAGTTTTGCGTATCTTCTTTCGATCTGAAGTTGACTGGATTGTGATTGTGTGTTTATGGTCTATGCAATGCCTAGTGCAGACTAAATAAGCATCTCAACACTCATCTGTGTGCTTTCATGACAGACTGACAGCCTGTCAGACTATCAGCAGAAGTCAAAGTTGAAGCCACAAACTCCTCTCGAGGCCGCAGCTTCCTGCGAAGCGTGCAGGGGAAAGTTTAATTCCTAAAATTCCTAGAGTGCAGTATAGGATGTTTGGGTTTACACTATCGTGTTGAGTGATCTTGACATTTGCTTCCTATGAAGGGGGGGAAAAAAAAAATCAAACCCTATATAAATATAAGTCAAACAACAGGTCTTGCTGTTTGGGTTCCACTGCAGACATGGTGGAGGAGATTACAGCAGCCAGGACAGTCGAAGGAGACTTTTATGAATCCTTAGACTTGAGAATATATCTGAATGAATGTGTGCATGCAATGGCATGTCCACAGACATTTCATTCTCCATGGATAAAGATATAGCCATGTATTTTTCCTTCTTTGCTGACTACATGATGTAAAATTTTATCCAGCCCTTGGGAAGCTAAAATGACTGTGATGTGACATGTTCCTCACAATTTCTCACAAGTATACAAGACTATTATTATAGATATAAGTATTATTATTTTTATATCAGTGGGGATTTTAGTGCTTAATGGTATAAATGCAGTTTTAGAGGCTTTTCTGTCCTGCCAAGAAACTCTGAGTAGACAGAAATACAGAAAATAACAGGATACTTCTGGCATCAGAATGTTCGCATTTTATGATATTGAATATCGGGAAAAAAATATGCATTGGCAACTCTAATTCAATAATAGCGGTATCAGTCTCTGCCTTCATAAATTCATAGTCTTTGAAACTTTACAGATGCAGGATAAATGTGTAAAGGAGGACTACAATGGCCGCTTCTGGACATGATGTTGCATTTACGGCCTGTCTGTGACTCGAGCGGTCCATACAGTGGGCGTAGACCATAATTAGTAAAGTATTAACTTGTATGTGAATGAGTGCCTGGATTGTTTCGGGACTGCGCTTGAGTTTCAAGTGAAATTTCAATGACAGAATAATGACCAAGGGGGGAAACCAGCGTGACTCATATTCACCGCTCTATCACCCTCACCGCTCTGCATCACACAGCCATTATTCTCCTCACTGCTGAAGGATCTCACAGCACCAATGGAGTTTTTATGGGCTTGTTAGGTGAACACAAAGCTACCACATTTTGTAATAATAATAGTTCCATTAAAATGTGTTGACAATTGAATAAGTAGTTTTCTTTAAAGTGGCTGTTATTGATATTTTTATTAAAAAATGTATGAAATGACAATGTGAAAACAATGTGACAAAAGTGGGTAAAAGGGTGGCTCATAGTGATGAACCTACAGAGAATTATCACATGAATCTGAGTCCTGCTGCAGCTTTATGGAGCACAAACAGAGCTGAAAGAGTATATACTGAAATTACATTCATTAGATGGCAGCTCTAAATGAAGGCTAATTTTGTTTTGTAACTGCCAAATTACTTTGCTATCATATCAGAGGTATCAACTTAAAAGGTGGTGATACATCAATGTTGCTCTCACAACTTGTTTCTGCTGCTCCCATGGTGCCAAACAAGCAAATCAAACCAGCATCAGGTTTTTGATGAAGAATTTTTATTTTATCTGAATATAAAATGATTGATGGCTGTCTGTTGTGAATTATAATGTTATATAATTTAAGGTAATACGATATAATAAGGCTCGAAATACATGGAAAGATCTTTTCTGAGAATTGGCGTGAATCTGAACAGCCTTTTTAATAATGATGGTAATAACTGGCAATGCTAACAGTTTTATTTGGTATTCTACTTTTTATTTTATTTAAAACATTATCTACTGACACAACATAGGCATTTCTGACCTGTCATGGAAAAAAAGCACAGGTGTAACAATAACCTTAATATAACAATAACCTGAACATTGTGGATAGTCCAGGGATCTCTGATGGGTGACTTGGTATATCTAACTACAGACAAGTGTGTTTGTCAAGCTGCCCTTGACTCAGCTTCCACTATTCTGAGATCAGTTATGTTGCACACATTATTATATGCATGCACACACGCGTGTGGAAACTGCTCTTTTGCATTGGAAAAGCTTTTGGACGTAGCAGTAGCAAGTAAACGAGTCAATTACACTGTGGTACATCATCGCAGAGAAGTCAGGGTGTGTTGTTGAGCAGCTTTCAATAACAACACAAAATTTAAATATTTACAGTTAACCACGTAACATAATAGCCGAGCCTTAGGGCAGCTGGTTCTTTGGTGCCTGCCTATCTACATATCACTGCCAGGGAATTAACACACCCACTTTGAACAAAGTATTGAATATTGACTTTACCCATGGCCAACTACAAATGCATAATATTTAAGTAACACAACTTAGGAGTTATGGGAAGTTCTATTTGTCCTCTTTTTTGTTTCTTCTAATGACAGTCAAAAAGAAAACAACCCAACCCTCAAAATGTCAGAGTAATAAAGCATATCTGGGATTACTATCAGTAATGTAATTATTGAATTTTAAATTACAAACACACTATGTGATATAAAGTTATCATTTCAGTATAACTGCCCAAGGCTATTAGCTCTACCTGTGAAAAAGGTGTCTCTCTTTCTGCAGTATCACCACAGTTTAGCATTCAACCTGCCATAGTAATTTTTAGTTAATTGTAAATCTGTTAATGTGTGGGAAGCCCCTGCCACCTCTAACACACTGACTGGGTTATGAGCTCTCTCACTGTTTGCATACTTTCAGACCACATGTGGTAGTTAACTGGCACATTCTTCTGAGATATGGCATCGTCACCACGGAAGGAAACGTCTCATGTAGATCATTGACAACAGAGATAATGTGCAGCTCGGTCATGACACATCATGTAAAGTATTTTTATTCAGGCAACATTAGGCTGACTTTCGGAAACCACATCTAGATGGTGGTAGTGCAGTCTGTGAGTTTTTTCTTGTCTTTTCTTTGAGCCAGCTCAGCTAAAAGTTCAACAGAGGAAATTTTAATTTCTAAATGGTCAGCTGTTAGAAACTGTAGCAGGTTTTGCATTGTCTTTAAACACAAAGTAATCATTGATGGATTTTTGTATTGTTGCTTTATCTTTTTCTTTTTTTCTTTCTTGTTTTTTTTTTTTCAGTGAAAAGAGTTTTTCCTCACACAGCTCCCGCTCTCACGGTTCTCCCTGTCCCTTTCCCCCGTCTTTTTCCCTGATGCACAGACACTCCTTCTCTGTAATGTATGGAAACTTATGGCAGGTTATAGCATCTGTCATGGTGAACCGAAGATGGTATATATTACATCATTGTATCCATTATTGCTTTATTTCATAACAGTGGGATATGTAGTGCGAATACTCAGGTACGCTCACACACAGTGCGGCTACACACACAGCGCAGGGAGTGGCAGGGCTGTATGGCACCACTGAATCATGTCTCCTTCTCTGATGATCTGCTGGTGCAAGCTCGGTGCTGATTGTTTTATGTGCTGGATGAATGGTGTACAGCCACTGTGAATGTCTGCTGCTGGCTTTCACACATAAAGCCAGTACCCCGCTGCTGCTTGCTGCCACTTTTTATGCCTGTATGATGTCCTCTTCTGTGCACATCAGGACGAAATGTGCTCATAATGCGTATGAATTAAATATGTTGGATTTATATAGAAACATTTTTCCGGAGGCAGAAATTAACTCACTGCTTGAGTCAGTCGTCAGTTGGTTGAGCCACAAAAGCCACAGCCACAGGCAAATTGGGTAAGGTAATGGGAAGAGAGGAACTCAAAATATACAACCATCCAGGGACGTATGTGGGGACATCCTTCCAATCATTGTGGTGGCAACAGCAACAACAATGATATTCTTACAAATTATACAATTAATATTTAATTGCTTCATCCAGAAGGGCAGTTCAGCTTATCTTTTTTGGTTGGGTGGTCCATTGTGGCCGTAATGCGTGTCAGTCTTAGAGACACAGCCACGGAGAATTACCACCTCACTCTGCAGTTTCCCTCAGCTCCGTGTAGCATTTTAGCATCTTTTGGCTCATTGTTTTGGTTTTATGTCCTGCAATGTTACTGTTTTGGTTTGCTCTCGATGGGTGTCATTTTTAGATGTAGCTGTTTTTTTTTTTTTTTGTTTTTTTTTACAAAGTGCTAATAATAAACCAACAGCACACCACCTGGCCAGCAGCAAATCGCACACTGAGTTAGTGGTGAACATACTGTTGCTTGTAGAACCCAAATATTTCCCTCAGATGCTGCTGGAGAGCAAAGCATTATGTTTGTTAGATAGCCACATATACACACAACTCCAAATAAATGCTAATGTTGCTCTTTTTGTGCTGGATGTGTGAATGTGGTTTAAGTAGATTTAAGTTGATCGGTATTTTAGCAGCTGTTGACTCACAGTATATGAGTCTTTTATTCTTTTGTTTTTTTTAATTGCATATTACTGGAAGGTTGAACTCAGAAAGTCAACTAAGCTAACTAGCTATGCCATTATAGAGTGCAGGTTTTTTCAGTTATAGTAGGACAGAAAGCTTAGCATTCAGTTGGGCTTGTTCCAACATTTTAGCCAGAAAAAAAAATCTGTGTTTAGTGACGCAGCACCACGCAAAGTCAGTAAATCTGCATCTGTGTATCTGTATGCAGGAGTTTGTGTTTTAAGGGTGCATGTGCCTGTGTGTATGAGCACAGTTTTGTGTGTGTGTGTGTGTGTGTGTGTGTGTGTGTGTGTGTGTGTGTGTGTGTGTGTGTGTGTGTGTGACTACTTTGCTAGTAACTGCCAAGCTAGGGAGACACACTGGAGAGCAATAAGAACACGATGGCCTGTTATTGCTTACCGGAACCATACAGAATATAAAATGGAAGCAGAATGAAAACTGCAAGAAAGACAACATGATCCAGAGAGCCTCTCTGAACAAATGAATAAATCAAGTTCATAGCGTGGAACACTTCACACAAAAATACAAGCCAAAGCCCCAAGCACATGGCAAGGAAAAACATAACTTTTTTTTTCCCCCCTTCTTAATAGTGGACTTAACTGTGTTAATGATGAATTTAAAGGTATTTGAATAACCTCGGCATGTGTGTGCACTCTTTTGTCATCATGAGTGTTGATGCACATCTTGTGCTTTCGCTCATGTACAGCGTCTGCAATGCATGCTTATGTTTATGGTTTTTACAGTTTGTATGCATATGAGGATGATGTGTTTGTGTGCCTTAAGTGTGTGTCTGTGTGTGTGTGTAGACAGAAGTCACGCCAGGCCTAGTCACCTGTCACTTCTGTGTATTCGCCATATGTGGGAATGTGCCAGTGGAAAAAGCCCTCACTATTTTAATGCTGCTTATTTCCCAGCACCTCACACTGGTCTTTTCCTCTCCCTGCTTTGGCACGAGACTGAGGAAAACCCTCTGTGTGTGTGTGTGTGTGTGTGTCTGTGTGTGTGCGTACGCCCTCGCACCTCGTCACCTCTGATGCTGCAGCGGGAAGCCTTCATTGCCAGGAGAACCCCAGACTGGCAGGCATACCGAACGCCTACGCTTACACACACATGCACGCACATGCCTGTACACGCTCACACATGCTTTTACACACACGTGAGCTGCACATATGCACATTTAACAGCGTGCAGAATGTACACACACACAAGCACAGACAGTATTTAAATATATATAACACACATGCACGCCTCTCCCTTTCCACACACTCGTGTTAAACCTTTTCCATTATTTTACTGCTTCTTCTATAACAGTGGCAGTGAAGACCGCACGGCCGAGTCTAAACTCCAATGTAAACAGTAGGACTTGAATGTGACACCCAACTCTAGGCCTGGGAGTCGTGTAACAATCAGAGGACCACGGGGTGAATCACACACCAGCTGACAAATTAAAAAAAAAAAAAAAAAAAGAATTTCTGTTTCCAACAGTAGTAGTGGCCTTTACCACTCAACTTGTTAAATATTCCCAATTTCACACATTGGAACTTATTCATCAGTATTTCCCATAAGTGGAAAACATTGGAAAATGCTGAGATGCCAGACCTAAATCACGCACCCAAAATTTTAGCAATGAAAGCTTGCATGCTTGTTTGATTTTTCCTATAACCTTTATTTATCTGGGGAAAGTTGACTGTGCACACTGGATCTTTTTCAGCCCTGCCCTGCTTGTCTGATTCAGTCACAGAGATTCACTACTTCTGGTCACGAGCCTGCATGAATGTTAATGCAGCACAGATTCATACAGGGATTTTTAAAATTGTATTTATCTATTTTCTTGCACCAAATTGTCCCACATGTACACATCAAAATCAGAGCTGTTGTTGCAGGAAATGTATGTTAGGAGTAAACTGTAACTTTTATCTTACAGTTATAGAGAATCAAAACTCTAAGGAAAGAAACGATTGATCTTTGCCCTTTGGTTTTCAAGTATAAGGTCAGTTGGACTTACTGGTGACTCAGAGCTAGTTTCTGCTTAAATGTTTAGCTGACTGCACTATCAGTGCTATGGGGCCCTGGGAAAATTTAAGTTTAACCAAGTAACAGGAAGTCACAGCGCACTTTACTCTGCTTTATGTGTTTATTTATCCTCTCTGACATCACAAAAACTCATGAGGAAATAATCGATTGCAAGCATTAGGAGTTGAGACCACAACTGGACCTCATATGTCATTAATAGTGACAGACGAGTAGAAGCTAGATGAGAAAGAGGTGTCTGACACTACAACATATAGGGATGTACAGGAAATTAAGGAGTAGGATGCAAGTATGGGCAGACCTCTCTTACAGCTTGCTGCTGTGGCTTTTCTGCTTTGCTTTTACTCAACAAACAAACCATACAAGACCTAGACCAAGATCATGCTTTCAGGCCATTTCTCATCTTTACCCATCAGTCTAAAGGAACTGAACCAAACGGGCAAACGTACAACTTTGCTAGCACCGTATCAAACGGGTTAGGTGTGAAAGCACCAATTAAAAGAAAGGATAATAATGATGTTCTTTGTTCACAGTTACTGTAAATTAAAAGCTGTGTAGATTTGCCTCGTCATCAGGAATTTACTATTTAGTTTGGTGTTGCATTGTTAGCCTACTTATTTTATATAAGTGATCCCTTCAAACATGCAGAAATCCTGTTCTTTTCCTTTGTTTGCTTTTACCACCTTTATATTTGCAAATTTCAACTCTTTTTTTAAACCACACATTGCAATAATCAAGTGAGTGGTTTCCCAACCTTTGTAGCATGTTATGTCCATGTTTTGCCTGCATATCAACCAAATCCACAATAAGACCGAAGGAACATATATCACATATATGAAGGGGGAAAAATATTGGTGGTCAGAGGGTGTGACTTGGATGAGAATCAGCCGTGGCTGTGTTTTTCCAGTTGTGTACATGCATGTGTGGATGGTTTACATCAGGAAGTGTGTGTGTGCATGTGTGTGTATGTGTGCATGCCAGCCCTGAAATAAGGTATCACTGGCAGGGGAAGATGGGATTAAGTTTCTCCAGTGAAATGTCAGCTGAATATTGTTACCGCCAGGGGATCAGAGAGCAGTCGGGCACCAGTGAACCGTTTCAGGATGGAAATCACTTCTGCTGGATTTCTCCCCAGCAGCCGAGCCTCTCTGTTTCCACGCCACTCCTATAGATTCCATGCTGCTTGATGGGGTTTCCCAGTGTGTGTGTGTGTGTGTGTCTGTGAATGGCTGGACAGATGCTAACACAACATATGACAATGAGATAATGCAACAGGAGGATTTTGCATGTGTATTTGCCTTTGTGCATGTATTAGCAGGTGGTGACAGAAGTTTGGGTTGTTACTTGCGATGAGCTACAATGTTATGTTTGAGTTTGGGAACACACACACACACAGCGAGATGGCTTGCTATGCTATGCAAATTCCTGCATCATGAACAAAGTGTTGCTGTGTGTGTGTGAAAAGGAAAGCTAACCAGGTGGTGCCCAGTCTTGTGTCTCACTCAGGGTGGTCCTCTGAGAAGGGTTGAAATTAATCCTCATTACATTAATCAGGCTCACATTCACACACATGCACAACGAGCCAACTTCATCACAAAGCACGTGTGTTGCAGCTCACTTCACATTCCCTGGACTAACTGGAGACATATCACACATATGTTGTAAAAAAAAGAAATTCTACATCTCAGCTTTTTTTTGTTCTGTGTTAATCATTAACACCTTAGAAAATCTGACGCACACATACACACACCTACACACACACATATCCTACAAATCTGACAAATGAAAAAAATAAATTGCTACCAAAACACACAAAGTCAAAAAACAGTGGAATCTCCACTCTTTTAACCTTTAACATATTTATTAGCAGGTTTATCTGAAGACACATACTAAGGGATAAACAGTCACTACAGTACTACACTTTGAAAAAATCCTCAGATAAAATAAAAGCCATGTCCACCCATGGTACACACACACACGTGTTGTCCCCCTGGTGCTCCATCAGAGATCTTCTTCAGGACTCTCTGGGTATAAGCACAAGGCAGTGTACATCTTCCTGTTTGTTTTGTCACACCTGTTTAGCTTAGCCTAGCTTGGCCCAACTTTAAAGTGTATGGAGGTCAAACCAACCAGACAACACCTGAGTAGACGTAATGAGCCTTTAATGGGAAAATGGTGAGTAAATACAGATGCTTCACTGACTAAAATGACCTTGGTATCTGTGCATCCCCAATTAGTATAGACTTTTTCATTAGCTCACTGGCAGTTCCTCATGACTGTTACGCCTTTATAGCAAACTAGCAATAAAAAATAGTAAAGATAAAGTCCAGGTTTGATACTGGCAGATGTTAAATCCGACGTACCCTAGAGTAGAACAGCAGTATAGTACCTAATCAGTGGCAGAGCCTCACAAGTTCTTTTATGATGGTGGGAGACCACAGGATTAGAACGGGCAGCTCCAGGCCTTAAGCCTTCGTAGGTATAAAACTAATTTAGTTTACTTTAATTCAATTGAGTATAGGTCAAGTCTAGTTAAGTTTTATAGACCCCAGAGGGAATCATAAAAAAAACCCTCACGCTCAAAAAAAAAAAAAAAAGAAAAAAAAAAAAAGCACATCAGAAACACGTACTGTACTGTATACTGACACTAAATACATCAAAACCCAATAAATAATATAATGCATCAGTAACAAATGAGGGAAACCAAATCTACCGTGACTTTCTTCTTGAATCCTGGAGCCGTGCTGTCCTCGAAGCATTTAATATCAACCTAAATAAGCATAAAATAGCACACACCCAATATATAATGACATGGTAAAAGTCTATATTAAAAGACATGTTGGAGACTTTTTGAAGAATGTCAGAAAGATTTATATGCTGATTTCACAAAATGAGAATACTCCGAATCTATTGGTGTCTGAGAGTCAAATTAAAGACACATTTACTGAGAGTTACGTCATGTGAGTGACTTGATTCTGAGATTGATGTTGTATTTTCAGTAAATGAGGCATATAGGAGGAATAAACAGTAACATGTGAGTATGAATGATAGTCAGAAATATCACTTATTTATGCATGAGCTTGTAGTTTTTTTTCCTTCATCAGGGCTTTTGTGCGACAGTGAGCGACTGAGCTGATGAGTTGCAGTGTTAAATGACTCAGCAAGAGTTGTTTTTTTTAAAGGGTGTGTGTGTGTGAGTAGGTTTTGCACTCATCACCTGTGTATCTTGTAGTCTGTCACTCTGATTGGCAGGCCAGCTTGTAGACCTGTTGTTCTTGTGCACAGTAGGTTTGTAATGTCGTTACATATGCTGCACCTTTTCACCCTTTGTGCATTTCTTCTGTGTGTGTGTGGCTGTCATTGCATTTGCCAGTGTTGATGCACTAATTGTGTCTGTGTGCATATGCAATTTTGTGCGTGTATGCATGTGTGTGTGTGTCTCTCTCTACATATTTCCAGAGGCTCTCCCTCCAGGAATGCAGCATGGCTCTTCAGAAGGGGATATTAGTGCTGACCGCAGGGCCTCTTTCCCCTCTCCGCTTCCATCTGGTGTCGCATTAAATATTAAACTTTTTAATTTGATTCAATTCCCGACGACAAACACCCGTGATTGGATCCAGATGCCGGCAACTAGTGGGCCCACCCCAGGCCTGGTCTGTGCCTGGGGTTTGGATACTCTGGAGCTCAGCACAGGAGCTGGAACTGAGACCTGGATTAAGGCTGGAACTGCGAGTGGGGATGCGGATGGTACACCGGTTTGGAGTGGGGGAGGTGGAAGTGGTACTTTTAGTAGAAGAAGAGCTGCCCTTAGGGACTGTGCATGGAAACTCAGTTGGCAGACAGGTGAAAACTGGTATTAAGTATATAGGACTCCAGCTACTTTCAGAGCACAGTGTGGCCCTAGACAGAATATGTTTGCTGTTGATGGGAATGGATTAACATCAAGTTACTAACATGAGTCCAGTGTGCCTGTGACACAGGTTTGAAACTGCAGCAGTAGATGTTGGTATAGTGATCTGTGGCCTTCCCAGGCCTAAACTCTGCTGTTCTAAATGCACTTGAACAAAATTGTAAAAACTTTTAAAGCAGCTGAATTAACCTTCTACAAGGTAACAGAACGCAGAAAAGAAAGCCTACAGACCATCCACGTGAATTCCATTTGAACCACAACGCAACAATTAGTGATTGAAGGTTTATTAAGTTGTTAAAGATGAAAAAGTATAAGAGTAATGAGGGCTAGCCATCTGGAGAAGACTGTAGGGGTCTGTCTCTCAGATGGCATGTTATCTGAGCCTGTTGGGAGCCCCACACTGTTCCTGCAGACAAAAAAACAATTGGGGAATTTGTGGATAGAACTCAATAATAGAGGGAGTATTAAGGAAATGAGACATCAGTCCCAGACGGACAAGAAAGGATGAGCTAACCAGGTCTAAGTGAGCTTTACAGGTTATCCCGGATCTGGGTTCATTTACTCAGCACGCTGGTATGATGATAAAGTAACTTGTTATTGTTTAGTTTAGCAGTGATGTGTATAAAACAACACTTTCAGTTTTGTGTTAATAAATATAAGCAAATACTTAGACCTGTTGCTTGGTATGAATGGTCAAATCCAACTGACTCACTGCAGCTGTTGACACACAGGATTTCATAGGGTAAAAATGAAAGAAGGACCAGGACTACAGCTCCTACTGGGGACTTGAAGGTGACAGTCCAGTCTTCATAAAACTGGGTGATACTCCTGATCTGGATAATACATGTGCTGACATTAACACAGCAATGGCTTCAGATCTCTATGAACAGACCCAAGATGATATGTTGAAATAGTGTTGGATGGAATTAGACCATATCACGTGTTTTCTGCATTTCCTCTTTTTATCAACTTCTTCTGACTCTGAAGTGTTTGATTACTTTTCTGTTTTCTCAGTCTGTCCTCTCTTTCTCCTTCCCTTCCCCTGTCTTGATGGCACGTTACAGAAGTTTAAAGCCAAGTGTGAGCTGAGGTCTGGGGATTGAGGTTTGGACAAAGGTCTCACACTCCATCTGCTTGGGTCTCCGAGCTGTTTCAGTGTGGGCGCCTGTACAGCTCATAATAGCCGTCAAGGTCAAAGACTTATCTTATTTGTCTTAAAAAAACCAAAAAAAAAAAACCCAAGTAATTTTCCTTTTAACAAGTGAAACTGCAAGTGGGGTGAGACTGTGTCATTTGTTGCCAGTGTAAGTCAGTTTGTCTGAAGAATTTCCTTGAATTGCTGCCATTGTCTTGATTCTGCTCGATGTCTTCATCTCTCTTGCTTTGAGACATTGCTTGAAAATTCTTGTAATAAGTGAAAGAGCTTTGGAACTGTGCTGTTATCTTATTTCACTGGCAATAGCTTGTATCTTGTTAATACACAATGTCATACAAAATTACACATTTAACGTTGTATGTGTCTGTCACTGTTACTACATGTGTTTTCCCCAGTTGTGTGAAATTACTGTATCTCCAAATTGCTGTATTACCTAATATACTGGAGATAATAGAGCTCAGCGGGGACTGGAGAAGTCCAGAGGACCTGGGGCTAAATGTGACATCCCTTGACTGCATGAGGATCTGAGAGCAGGCTTAGGGCCATGGGTCTGTGTCCCCACCCGCAATCCCATCTGCCGCCTTGATCCAGATGTCTCGGCAAGAATGAATCATAACTACTTCAGCTTGTTACCATTTGATTCTGTGTTTGTGTTTTTCCCAACATTATATCCTTTCACAGTTTAGAGAGCAAAGAAACAGAGAGTGGAAGGGGGTGGGGTGGGGGGATCGAGCCAAACCAGGTTTGGCGTGTTGAAGAGATCATTTTTAAGGTTTTTTTGTGTCCTTATCTTTGTTGACAATTGACCGCTCTGTAAACCCCTCCACTAAGCAGCGTGCATGGAGCTGTAGTAAGAGACTTGGCATTTAAGGACTGTGGTGGTGTCCTTTTTTTTTTAGCCTTTCTAAAACCAAAAACTCAAGGAAAAGTATAGGAATGGATTAAACACCTATAACAGAATGTTACATAGTCAAACAGCATCTCAACATTATTCCAAGGCCAAGGAACATATCTTTAACATTGTTCCCTTCTTTAGTTTGTGGAGTCATGGGTTTAAAAAAAAAGTCATGTTTATGACTAACACATCCACTGTGTAATATATGTTGAGTGTGTGGAAATGATGGTCTGGTGTTAAAGACTGTCCTCTCTAGCACCAGTCTCGGACGCCAGAGTTTAGACTAACAGCTCTGTCCTGGTCTTTATTGGACTTGGGGAAGTTTACTCAAGAATGTGTGGAAAAACTGTGAAAAACTGAACAGAAAATGATAATGAAAAGTGAGAAAATCTTGACTGGAAGACAGTGAAGTGAGAGAAGAGAGGCAGATGGAGGGAGGGAAAGTGAGTGTATTATCATCATTATTATTATTGTTAGAGTTATTCAGCGTTTCCTCTCCCATCGGCTCATGTTGGATGTTCGCCTCTGACCAGATCTTGGCCCCTCTGCGGATTCCTTCAATCCTCGGCGATCACAGAGAAACAGGGTGTGAGAGAATTTTGCAGGATCTCAAATTAGCCTCTCTGTGGATCTTATGTAATACAATCTAACATTATCTTGGAATTCACAGCTTGTAGTGTGTTCCTTTGCACAGTTCAGCTGCACCGATTGCACGAATGTCTCTGCTACAGTTACACTTAAATCTAAAACATCTAATGTGTATTATTGAATAAGTCCCCATTCATGCATTTACTTAGCATCTCTCTTTCATAACTACTGCAGGAGGTTCTTTTCTGAATGTTATACAGCTGAGCAGATTAGTATATTGTTACATAAAACTTTGTTGTATCTCAACCAACCAGACCATTTCTTGTAACTTCTGGCAGCGTAAAAAGAGAAAAAAAACTCCAACTTTTTCCAAACAATTCCACTTGGATAGAAAGCCGAAGTGCCGCATGGGGTAAAAATGGGGCTTTTAGATTAGATTAGATGAAACTTTAATCATCTCCTTTGAGAAATATGGTTATTGCTGCTGCAATAAGTAATAGGATACATCAAAGAAATATAGGATATAAATATGAACAGAGTAAATGGGGGTTTTATAAACATATTCAGCCCACAATAATTTACAATGACTACATCTGTGCAATTTAATTTATGGCAAATCTTCAACACCTAATGTGTAGTATTGAATTATGGGCCATATGCGCTCCATGCATGTTAGTGAGTTGGGAAGGAGAGTATAGACTGTACGTTGTGTTAATGTACGTTATAAATTCATGCGTTCTCCTTGTTTTCTTGTCTGGTTGATGTAAAAGCGACAGGAAAAACATGCCACTGGGTTTGTTTGTACGCAGTATGAACAAGCTTATGTGCGAGTCTGTCTCTCCATATGTTTGTGCCCTGCTGTATTGTATGTCTGTGTCTGTCTGTGTGTGTGTGTGCGTGTGTGCTTGGCATTGCTGATAAACAGGCAGTGGGTTGGGAGGTGGAAGGAGTCCACCGCCTCAGATTATTGACACAATCCTGGCAGAACGTAGCGTCGGGCGCTCCAAGAAATCTGGCTGGCGGGGCTCAGTGCTGCAATCTGATCCCCTCCATCCAACATACAGCGCCAAAAACACACTGAAACAGGCTGCGAGATCTATCTATTCTTATACCTCTCCTTGTGACTTTTTCTTCCTTCTGTGTAACAATTGGTTTTAGGGGATTTTTTTTTAGTCCAATTTGCCTTCTTGTCAGTCTATCTGTCTCTTATTATTTGGCACTCACTCACTCACTCTGTCTGTGTCTCAAGACGGCATGTTAAGAGATGTTATGGCCACGAGCAGGCCTTAAGGTCTGAGGTCTTTGGGGGGTTGAGGTTTGGACTACAGACTCAAGGAGCTGTTTACTGAGTTTTTGTGTGTATCTCACAGTGTATCTTTGCGCTCCGGAACAGTGGGTTTGTAGTAGATGTGAAGCTTTATGCCGGCACTGCCACTGGTGTCACAGCTCAGCCTGAGAGCTGTGTTCCCAGTAAATGTCTGAAGGAACATGGGAACATTTTCTTCCTCGCAAACCTGTCACTTTCACCCTCGACTCATGTTTAATTTGTTGAACGTGTTGCTCTCAGATGGAGGTCTGTTCCTTTCAGATGACAGATCGATGGCACTGCAGACGCATTGCATTCATGCGTAGGGTTTATTCTGCAATTGATTGCGTTTCCATAAACTGAACTGAAAGTTTCACCCCCTTCTCTGAGATGTTATCATTAAAGCATTTCATCAATGAGTCAAAGGTTCCATGCACATGCATGTTAAAACGGTATCATCGGTAACTGTAACTGATTAGTCTGAACATGTCAGGGAAAAACACATGCAAGGAAGTTTGGCCACAGTTTTCTGCAGCATACGTGTTATGCACTGCTGCTCTTTGTGACATGAGCTCCCTTCAATCTTCAGCAACAATAAATGGACATTAAATCAGCTGTAATCAATATTTTTATAACCACAATGGATGAAATAACTGTGAAAGGGGTCGCGTGTAGTGACAAACCCACAGAGCATGATCACCTGAATCTGCAGCTTCACTTGACTTTATGGAGCTTTACAGCAAAATTCAGCCCATTATTTACCAACTTTACTGTTTGGATTCAGTCTCACTGCTCTCATAGCATTGTTTTTTGACCCCCCAGCAGGTTTTTGAGAAGAAAACCCACTGCACACTGTCTGCTCGCCAGACAGACACAGTTAGAGACTAGCTGGTGAACATAGTGGAGCATTTTGCAGCCAAAGAGTCAGGCATTTCCCTCAGGCGTTGGTAGAGATGATGATGATATAGTACATTAATGTTTCATTCACAACTTGTTTCTTTCCACTGCCCGCAAGTGGCCAGAAAATTAAACACTTATTGCAGGTTTAAGTAATGTATGACCATACAGAGCCTGTTTTGGCAAACAGCAGGAATTGTGATTCATAGAAATCATCTGATCTGAACTGAAGCCTCTATGGCTGAATGCTGGAGCCACAGTGTTCTAAGCCTAGGCCCTATACTCTCAGTCTTTGTTTACCCCACAAGAAGTTATAATCTCAGTTCTGTATTTTGTTTCCGTAAGGAGGTAATATAACTTAAAAGAAAATATTGCAACCTCATATCCATCCAGGCTTCAACCTCTTTGCCCAAATGAGAACTTTCTGGCTCCAGTTGCTTCCAGGATTGCAGCTACAGATAAATCCAAACCCAATGTCAATAATTGTTTGTCTCTGGTATGTGTGTGTGTTTTTTTGGTGTGTGACGTTCAAGGGAAAGGCAATATGTCTCGTACTATTTTATCCAGTCCCTGCAGACCATGCATATATTCTGCAGGTTACTTTTTTTTTTTTTTTAGTTTATATTTTTTTAATTTTTTTATTGAATGTGAGAAGCATAATAAATGAGATTTTTTTTAATCATTACTTGCAAATTCCATCTGGTAAAAAGGCAGTAAATCTTGATTTCTCTGCATGATTTCCCTTTGAGTTTGGCACAAAACCACACAAGTTCTGCAATTCTCAAGAGAAATTGGGGCTTTTTGAAAGGCTGCAACAACATCCTCTCCTGCTATCATTAGATCACATGTGATTGCCTCAGTCTGGATTGGTTTATCAAGATCCATGCCATGATTTCAATGAGAGACTATTTCAATCACAGAATTTATCAATGATTCAAATGATGGTAATACTTCATCGCTGCGTTTACAGGTCCAATAAGCAGCTCCAGCAGCATAGAGCATTTTGTTCTTTGCTCAAGAACAACTTGACACTACTAGCTGTGAGCTGGCAGCACACTTCTGATTCACTTTTCCGATTTTATCCAATCAGATTTTAACCATTTGTTTGATTAAAGGTCTCCTTCTTCAGCCCGTAGCGTAACACAAGCAGACATTTTAAAGAAACCATCAGAAATGGACGGTAGCGACATAAGGGACAACTGTCTGAGCCATCCACTGTTCTTTGCTGATGCATGTATAAGCTATGTTATAGTGTAGGACCTGAGTAAGGGTTAAGAACATAAGCACTGCCATGTGTTTTGCTAGGCAGAAAGGGTCTGTTTTGCCAGGCCAATCATCTACTGTTGGCTGTTTAAACCATGGAGCTGGGACTTTCTCCTGCCAGTCTCTGTTGCCAGTGGACCAGTGGACTTGGCTAAGTACGACTCTCTCTCTCTCTCCATGGCACTTAGCGCAGCGGAACTCGGCCAATAGACTATCATCTTTTGCAGAAATGAGCTGGAAACAGAACTGCAGAGGGCTGCAGACCGGGTTATAATCTTCAACAGTATGCCCAATACTCTTGGCTTAGGCTGAGCCACTCTCAAATACTCTCTAATTCTACTAATGCAAGGCCTTGGCTCTGTGATCTGCACAGACAACCTTTATTCCACTTAGTTAGTTTTTACTATCATTATTAAATGTTTATTTATTCTTTATCAAAGCAGTTGTGATCCTGATAAGCTACTGTATATTCTGACAAATGGAAACTGTGATACATTTGTACCACAGTCCGAACACTGCCAGGGTTGGGGGTTTGATTCCCGCTGGGATAATCTTTGCTAAAAAATATATGCACTCAAAGTGTTGTAAGGCTCTTTGAGAAAATGTTCTCCAAATTATGTGTTATACCACATTATAAGTCCAATACGATTAATGGTTCAATGTGTATTTAACTGGAATGTGTTGTATTTTCAGAACCAATCCTTTGAAATAACACTGAGCAGTCCAACTGGACTGTCTGAGTGTGTTACACTCTTTTAAAGTTCATTTTTACAAACAGAGAAAATGTATATGTTTGGAACATACATCCTTGATCATAAGACAGCTATGACCACTAGCATAAGGGTATGCTTAAAAAGTGGAACTGGAAATAGCTAAAGTATCATATAACGTAACCATCGGTAAAACATCAAACTGAATCAAAACAACTACATATACAGAGGATAGCGACGCAGTTTTGATTGTGCGTGTGCGCCAGCTGGCAAACGAATAAAACACTCATTTGATTTTTGACAGTGATCACAGTGGACAACAAAGAAAGGGAACAAAGTGTTTTTTTGGACCTACTAGGAAGTGGTGTGGTTTTAGAGCAGCAGCTTACTGGCTCCTTGTTTCCTGGTTTACAGTAGAAGCTAAGTGTATAATGAGAGCCCTGTAAACCTTTGGTGCTGCGGTCAAGGAAAGCTCCATTGCTGCAACATAATTAGGACCAATACCACTGTTGAACCACATGTAGGACTTTTTCACACCGCTGGACCAAGCTGGGGCGACCGTTGACGCCTCAGCGTCAACTGACTGTTGAGTCGAGTGTTAAGTGAGGGAAGAAGGTCAAGTTTAGGAAATCTGAATCTGCAATTCATTTTATTATTGATGCCAATTTACTTTGTTAATTTAGTAGAATGTACATCAATAAGATCACATTTCTTGCAATTTAAAGATAGAATAAAGAAATACTGAATTCAGATTTGCCTGGTTACACCAGAAAGTGGCATGGAAAAAAAAAAAATTAAACAGGGAAGGGCTAGTTGGCCAACTACTTTAGCTGCCTAACATGCTAGAAAGCTGTGTGTGTGCCAGTGCTAGTCAGTTAAAATCATTTTCCAGCTTCTTTCTGTTTTCTTTGGGATTTTGTTCTTGTATGTCATTTTATTCCATCAAGAGTGACTGAAGTAGGAAAACTATTCCTCTTTTGTGGAGCAATTTATACTTCTACAGAGGGCTGTTCAATAAAAGTTGATGATGCAACACAGGTAATAGAGCATGATGGTTTCCTTTGTTTTGGACTTACCAGCTCTCCTTTCCCTCAAAGTTAGGCTCTGTCTGTTGGTCAACAGTTTAAATATATGTGTCAAAGTTCACTGAAGTTGAAGTTGTGCAGACTTACTTCCAATGATTACAGTGACTCATTTGAAATTAACTCACGTTGCCGCCGACTTTTGGCATTTTAAATGCTGGTGCGACAGGACCAGAACTAAAGTACATATGTTCTAAAAATGCTCCATCATTTCAAAGAATGTCCATATTTTTCACAGGAAGCGAGGTACAGGAAGAGCTTTCCAAACATGGCCAATACCTGGATAACCTGCCTCACCCAGAGCCAAAGGATTTGATTGTGTATTTAGCTACAGATTGTCTCATATAAGTGACTTTACAAAGAAAGAGGCACAGAGGGAAAATTGTGTTTTGTGGGTTGTGGGCCAGAGCTAGATTAAAGGCCTTTTATTGTGAAGGTGGTGACAAGATCTTGGTTCTTGCAGAGGTACCCAGATGGCTAGTGTAGAGGAAATGTCTGAGACGATTAGATAGGTCGAGCCAAACGACTGCCATGTGATAGCAGAAGAAGTCTTATGACAGAATGATGTCGAAGGAGGATTTGTGTGTTTGAATGTGGGACAGTAAGCTGAGCTCTAAGTGTACTGTACATGTTTGTCTTTGTGTGTTGCTTTGGATTTTTCCTGGCAGCTACTGTACAGGCCACAAATCTCCTCAGTAAGTGACTGATCAAGCCCATTAACTGCGACAGTGACCGATAGTACACAAAGCCCACCACATTCCTCGCTCACTGTCTCTCTCTCCCGCACACACACACACACACACACACACACACACACACACACACACACACTCTCTGCTCCTTCAGTTTGGCATGTCATCTTCTTGCTGAATTTAGGATTGCCAGGGGTTCAGTTTAACTAGGAATGTTATCTAACTTGCATGGCAGCAGATGGTCTATGTAACTGTTTTACCCCTGGGAGGAAAAAAAGCTGACGATCTTTAAGAAGGAGCGAGATCCAAACATGCAGCGTGTTGCAACCCCATTTAGAGCTTGTTTCTGGTTTGTTGTGATTGGGGCTTGGCTTGGAGGAGGGAGGTGCTGGAGGTTCTGGAGGCCTTTTAGCACGGCGTACACACAGACCCACATGCACACATGAATATTCACCCTTTCCCGAGGCGGCCGGAGGTTTGGCTGAGGAGAGGAGATGGTGGTTGTGGTCTTTCCTCAGACACTGCTGGGGGTGGTGGAGACGCCTGCCCGCTTAACCACTGGCCACGTGAGCCATTAGCCAAAAAATGCATGATGTGTCCAGCTGGACCGTGTGTCAATGTGTGTGTGTGTGTCTCTGTGTGTGCATACACTCATTTGCATAATCTTTTCTTTTATTCTCTTGTAAGTGCTACATACACAACACCAAACTAAAACGACCAGAGACACGACTGAAATGTGCGACACTCAAACAGGCCTAGAAAATTCAAAAATCTAAAACTTTACTCACACTACATCAAAATAAAACATAAAGGAAATAAGGAAATAATGCAAAAAACTTGAAAACTGAAAAAATTACTTTTCTGATGCAGAATGAGAGCTCACACAAACTTTATCTGAAGTGGATAAAAGTAACATTATTTCATATATTATTATAAATGCAGGACTTTAACTTTGTAATGGAGAATTTTTACATTGTGGTATACTGGTACTTCTACTGAATAAGTACAACTGTGTTTTCATACACTGCATTTAAAGTATGATTTACAATTTATTCAACAGAGATGTTAATTATATTAAATAGAAATCCGACTTACACCACGTCTTTGATAGAGACTTAAGTCTATGATTAGGCCTATGGATTTCACTGTCCATTCTATCTATTGTTGTCGCTCAGAGTGTATTTTTGTTCTTTTTCTTTTTTTTTTTTATCAAAAATCACAGCTTTCAAAAGAATGCACCATGCCTTGCAACAGGGTCAACCTTGTGGGCTCAGAGAGTTTTCCTAAATCACTCCTAGGACTCCGTGTTAAGTTAGGACTCTCTCTGTGAGTATTCTCAGAATGTTTGGGAATCCGGCCCCTGATTTGCTATTTGAAGAATTGCTTTTATGGAATGCTTTTGCCAAGTTTGTCATGCTGTGTGGTTTCTTGTGTTTCTAATAATCACTTCTTTCACATCTTTCTCTATTTTCATGTTTTTTAGTAGTTTTTCTCATGTAAAGCCTTTTGGAAGGCACTTTCTAAAATCTGGTTTATGTTATAAACCATCATGTCATTTTGATCACTTTATTACATCCAGCTGATCCCCCGCAGAATCACTGCAATCCTCACACAGTAAATAGATGTAGACATTGAAGTAAACTCCTAGTGTGACCGTGTTTTATCTCATGTTGTTTGTTCTCCCTGGTCTTCCTAAAAGGCTGCAGGGCTGAAAAATCTCACTGGGGATTCCTGGGATCAAGTGGTCCCCCGTTTCTTTCTTTGCACTTCTTCTAGTCCTAGAGCAGCTGGTTAGCTTTGCTTTCCCAGCATCTGATAGGTATTTCAAGATAACTTATAGTAATGATGAGGATAATGGATAATGAATCATGAATATAGGTAAGCAGCAGAGATGTGTATCTAAAGCTGGTCTGTGATCTGATACAAAAATACAGTTTAGTCAGATTTATTACAACTTGGGTTTTATCTTTGTTCCCTGGACATTGGTGGCTCTGTTGGTTCTGATAACACTGTGCTCACTATGATCCCAGCTTGAGACCAACAGGTCCATTTCCATGACAAATGAGTGATGAAGACTATGTAGTAGGGTGAAAACAATGTGATAATGTGAAAGGGTTGATCCTAGTGATGAAGCAACAGAGAATTAACACTCAAATCTGGAGCTCCCCTTTGTTTCCCACCCAAAACTTTGGTTTCGGCCTCAGCAGGCAGCTTTTTTTTGCTGTTTTCAGCAAAAACTTTGAAAACTCACTATATACTACATGCTCAGTTCCGAAAAGCAGACAGACAGTCTGTTGGTGAACATAGGGGAGTATTTAGCAGCTAACAAAAACAGATATTTCCCTTAGGAGTTGGTAGAGACCAAAAACAGAACTAAAAGAGAGTAAATATTGGATCTACAGTTATCGGGTGGCCTGAAACATGACTCCAAATTAAAGATAATGTTCCTCCAAATAAATAAATAAAGTTTGCTAACCTCATCTTAAAAGATGATATGTCTACTCTGTGTTAACAACTTACTTCTGCTGCCCCAAAGTGGCCAAAAGAATATCAGTTTCTAATTCTTGTTTTCAATGTTACACTAACAAGCCTGCTAACTTTGGCAGGGGCAAAAGACAAGAACACACAGATTAGCTAGTCATGTGATCTTATCTAACCGTCAATCTGACAAGCTCATACTATTCTGAATGCAATCAGCTATTCACTTTCACTGTTACTCAAGACCTGTGGAGCTCCAACGTGACTGTGCACTCAGCTGAACATCAGTGCAATCAGTTTGTTTGACCACCTTTCTAGAAGTTCAAGCTGGTGTTTGTGCTCAGATTTCACAAAATGTGCTAAGCTTAACAGTGTTGGGTTTGCAGAAGAGATCCTCTCCCTTCAGAATAATGAGAACCAGAAGGTAGCGCTCTGAACAGAGATTTCCACTGTACACCACATCGCAGCACAGATTTGAGATGTGACCTGCAGCATCCAAACTCAACAGTAACATTTGCAAATGACTCATCTGTTCTTATTGTATTTACTGAGTCATACAATAAATCTCATGTTTCTCTTGCGTTTGTCGCCATGTCCCCATGTGTCACATTTTGAAAGAAACGCTCAAATGGTAATGACTTTAGTAACATTATATCTTGTCTAAGAGTTCATTGTCCATGAAAACTGAAAATTTTGGAAACAAATAGCACGTTGGAGGCCAAAGGGGACCCTCAAAGTTCAAGGAGGCCAAATGAGATAACTGTTTTTCCTTGACTGAATGACTAGAAATATTAAGTTTTGATCTTGTTTGTGTGTCAGAAGCTTTAGGACTCGTCTGTGAACTAGATGGAGCAGAAACAAGAGAGTTTTGTTTGACAATTTAGGAATTAACTGTATGAAAAAATCAACTGCTGCCAGTACTAATGAAAGGTAGATGGAAGATAGCAGATTGAAGGAGGACTTACACAATAGCTGCCACTGTAGCACAGCAGCGTCTTTGCAGCAAAATGTGTTGGTCTGTAGTTTGATAAAGATCTCAGTTCCATTCCAGTCTGGGTTTACTGCTTCTTACGGGACAGCTTATAGAGATTTCAGTCTTGGATTCTGCTTCCTAACTTTGACATTTACAGACATGGGGTTTTGGATCATCCACACTCGCACAGGGGCATGGAAACATAACCCCTGCTATCCAACTCCTCCACCCCACCAACCTCTCTCTCCCTCATATTATAACCAGACCCAGCTTCTATAAAGCTCCATGGCTGGGCTGTGGTCCTGGCAGGCAGCTTGTATATCTACTGGGGCTCCGCTCTGCTTGTTCTGGTCTTGGTACTGGTTCTGGATGTGAATCTGGGGCCCAAGGTGACCCACATCTGCTCCCTGTGCGCCCCTACAGTGGCAGCCTTTGAAGTTTGTTTAGTTTAGACCAACACCTGTGGTCTATTAAAAGTGACAACAATGACCAAAAAGTAGGACTGTACCTTTTTTTTTTCCACCAACTTTACCACCAGTATTGATTCTGATACAAATACTGGCTAATATTGAGTACAGATCCAATTCCAGCAGACACATTCATCCCTTGTGTTTTCTTTATCTCCAGCTGCTTAAAAAAGGTTTATCATGAATAAAATGAAGCAGATTTAATACGTTTCCTTTAAGAGGTATTCAAGTGATTTGACATTGCGCTTCCATACAGCTGATACAGTAAAAAGAGAAGTGAAAACTGAAGCACCTAGTACTGGTCAATCTCCAAAAAAATCTTCTTTTCCCATAATGCAACTTGAAGGCTTACATTTGTTTTAAAACATATTCATTGTGAAACACATGCAGAAATTGAGGATTCAGTATCAGCTGTAGCGTTTTGCATCAAAATGAACTCACCACAGCACATGGACTGAGCAGATCAGAAAACTGTAATTATCCCAATGTGGACGGCGTCGACGCCAACAGTACTTGTAGTCCATGGGAGTTATATGTGATGCTAGTGTTCCATTGGCTGAAAAGCTGGTAGTAAAAGGTTAAAATAAAATGGCATGTTTTCTTCATTCAGGAGTTAAATACAAGATGGACAATGTTGTTAAAAGCCTTTGTGGTTGGACTGGAACCACTAGTCCATTTTGGATAACCGAATTGTTTTGCAGCGCCATCCTTTTTGCATAGAGGCATCGTTAAAGCACCAAAAGCGTGAATGCCAATGTGCATTGACTTTTGCAAAGCAAGCCACACTTCCTGACTGTCTGTTATTGTTGTCCACGCTGAAATTGTCTTTTTGTCTATTGTGCAACTCATTCACCTCAAATGGTCCATGTAACCAGCCATGATTGTCAGGAGTGATGAAAGCAAGCAGGGACGGCAGGGATGAGCGGTCCCACTGGCCAGTCAGATGCAATTTAAGTCATGGCTTGGCTTCCTCTTGTCTCTATCAAACCACAGCATGAATAAAAATGAGAAGAACAGAGATTTTTAGTTTTTCACTTTGCTATTTTTCACATCGACATTATAGAGGCAGAATATTGAGCTAGTAAAAGTTCAAAGCCGTTCAAAATAAGATGAGGGAGTAACAGGTAAGTTGAATGGAAAGAAGAGAGGGAGAAATCATGAGCGGCCAAGTGGTTGGAAATGATGCAGTGTTGAGGCAGTGACAGGTCTCTGTGTGCGTGTCTGTCTTCTCCTGCAGCCCTCCTCATCCCCTTTTTTTTCACCCTGTCTCTCTTTCATGTTTCGTTCCTCGGGTCAGCGCCACCTCAGCCTGACACACCAAACACGCTGCCAAGGGAAAAACAGGATGGGCCACTGCTGATGACATCATGCCATCGACTGCTAGGTGGCGGTGGAGTGATGGCCTGTCTGCGTACATACATACATACGTGTGTGTGCGTTCATGTGTAATTGTGTAGGTGCAGTGGAAGCCGTGCTCGTCAAAGAGCTACTGTGACCCCCACTTCTGCTTCATTACTCCCAATTTACCACTAAACATCCACACAAGTGTGTGTGAAGTTACTTATGGGGTGATAGTAAGATGTCAATGGGTTTTCACCTACACTGCACTGACTTGAAAACATTCAATGGAACATTCAAACCCACTAATGGCTTCTAATGGTGAATGACATCAGAGCTGTCATGTTTCTTGTTATTTTTCACTTTTTCTTTTTCATTTCAGTCTCTAACTCTCTGTCACTCTTTAACTCTGTCTGAGGTGAAGTGTATGGTTTTATATAAGTGCTCGGCCTCTCTTGGCCTGCGCTCTGATAGATTTAGTAGGATGGAGAGGGTGTGACGAACGGAGCGGCTTTGTGCAGTCCTGTACCTGCCGCCTTCTCTGAGTGGAAGAGGCATGCAAATTGTAATGTATCAGAAGAAGAAAAGACAGAGACAGAGGGGAAAGGAAAATACGACAGTCCACACCACAGGTCTTCATACCAAAATTACCACTCATCTCTTTCTTTGGAACACTATCTATGACTTCAGCTAGTGCCAACTGATACCAACATGAACTGACAGCAGCAGTTTTTCAAAGAAAACTATGCAAACAGTAACAATAACAAAAGATTCATCTCATCTCTCAGTCAGCATTATATCACTGAGGTTACTACTGAAATCAGGCATCTCCCCAAGTTCCAGTGATGTCAGTGATTTGGCTCTCTTTTCATTGTTGTGTCTTTTTGTTGTCCATGTAAAAGCTGCCAAAACTATGACAGCTTTCTCAGATAAATGACGTAAGATTTACTAGTTGTCATGGAAATGCTGACGCATGCTAGTGTGAGTCTTGGAGTACAGGTGGCAGATCAGTTCAGTGGCTCCGGATCCGAATTGTGCAACATTTCAATGCAGTTTGGACAGAAACCCAAAAAAAGGACTACTTGTGCTATTAACAATGACTTGGAAATACAAACTAAATCTGATACCATATGTCAGAAATACAATCCTGTCTCCTAAAAATGATGTTTTATATAAAATTAAACTGCAACTGAAAATAGTTTTTGTAGGAAACATGATTGGCACCAGATTACTGACCTAAGTCAGCTGTAACACTTTAACACCAAATGTTTAGACCGAGGGCTGTAGCAGTAAATAAATGGTTGAAACATCCTTTTTCTGCCACAATAAGAGCTAGTATCACAATTGCAAACTTGACTGATGACTAAGGGAAATAAAAAAAGAATCAAGTCATTTATAATATATAGCATAAAATCACTACTCAATAATGAATCACCAAAGTATGACACCCTCTAACCGTGCACTGCTATTAACAAGGTTAGCTTTGACCAATCAGTGGAAATTACCTGTTGTTCAGTACCACATACATGCAGGCAAACACAGCCTGTATCAGAGTGTCCATCGAAACAGAATGAGAGGAAGACAGAGAGAAAGAGGATGACTCAGGCTCTCCTCTCTACTCATCCATCCGTCTATTCCTCCATCTGGTTTGCGTTTGTGTGGATGTCTCTCATCCTGCAGCTCCTGCCCCAACAAAGTCCCATTTCCTCCATTACCCCTCCCCACATGCTGCCGGTGCCAGCTCAGGACTGAAACAGCAGAGGTTCCCTGGACATAAGGTAGAAACATGTTGGTCTCTGCTGGCTCAGGAGCCGAGTCTCACTGAGATACACTGGAATGAATGGAGTTTTGGCATAAATCTGGAAGGAACAGGACATGTTGTTCTGTGTGGGAGCAGTGGTCTGATTACTGGAGTGATAAAGTGAGCTAAATTAGACAGGCTTGGCTTTGAGTTGAAATACACAAGGCTTTGGTTTCTATGTGGCCTGGGTTGGGATAGCAGCTGATGGTTCATGGCTGGAGATGGGATTAGAGCAGGGGAAAATGTACCACCCTCTAACTTGGGCTCAGATCCTCTAGTCCGGGGGAAAAATCTGGCTTGATGACTGATGCATCACATTGTCTTTGGACGTCGGCGGGCTTGGCACGAGGCGCACGGTGACAGTTCTGACGGAGCACGCTCTGGGGAATGACGCAGTAGCTCATCGATCATCCCCGCTTCCAAACGGTGTCGATAGGCCTCTGTGTGGAGGACAGAAGCCCAGACTAAGCTGAGACACACTGAAGTCTCTTCACTAAAAAAAAAGAGTGTCGCTGAGTGTGATGGAGTGTATCTGAAATGACGGATGGCGGCAGTCTGAGAAACCTGTGGTCTTGTGTAATTTAATTTGGGTTGAGCGAAGCACTGGTTTGGAATTGTCTTACGTTTGGAACTTAACCATTAACAGCTTGACACCTGATTGTTGCTTTTTGTGTCAGATGTTGACCTTTTTCTTCTGGAGGTGTATTCAGACAGAGCTCAGAACTCACCAGAAACTCCACTTCTTTCTGTTATTCCCCTTCAGTCCTAAAGATTTTCAAGAACTCTGAACCTGCACTAAAGTTATTCTTAGTATTTAATATTTAGTCAGAGTGATTGTTATCTGAATTCATCTGTGGTTCACACAGAATTTGGTCCTAGACTGTTTGTTACTTTCTTTGTTTGCTATTAATGAAAATAAACTGTGCTCTCTCTCTCTCTCTCTCTCTCTCTCTCTCTCTTTCCTTCTCTAACTCCCTTTGTCTCCCTTGTCTTGCCTTTATTCTCATCACACTCCTCCACGCAGGGATTTCAGAGCTAGTTGAGGATTGGATAGGATTCATTGGGTACAGGCCCAGTTAGGATTAACCTCAAGTTGGAGATCATTTGTTGCTTTCACCCACATGCACACTCCCTATGTGCGTCCCACTCTCTTCTGCACTTAGCCAGACATTTGTCCATCACACACACACACACACACACACACACACACACACACACACACACACACACACACACACACACACCTCTCTCACCTGCGCACAGCCTCTCTCCTCCTCCTCTCTCCGGTTCGCAGCCGGATGAGACTGATTTAATGATCCTGTTGCACCTACAGCAGCAGGACTAACAATGGTGCAGGTTTGCCAAAACATAAACCAATATCAGCTGAAAAAACTGGACCTCGACTCTGTCTCTGACTGGATGGCAACATTGCACTTGTTCCCCAAAGGCATGACGAGAGCTGTAGTGGCAATACTAATACATATAATGTATTATTATCAACATGGTTACACATGAAAACACTGAGATGTTGGCATTTCTGAGTGGCATAACTTCTTGTGAAATTAACAGTATGTGGCATGTCTGGGTAACACATGTAGCTACTATGAAATAAGCATGTATACAATGGGAGTGAGCCCTAAGCAAAAACATCCAGGGGCCAAAGGGTTAATAAAGAATGCAAGACATTAACACTTCCAGAGTTTTAATCTCCACTCCTGCAGCTCGTGGTAATTTTGTGGCATTTTATGTCAGACTTTCACTCAACCTAAAATGGCAAAACATGATTACCCTTTTGAAGCAGGCTGGAGTTAAAGTACAAACTTTACCAGAAGTTATGTAACATGTCTGCATTTTTCATTCCCATGCAGTGTCATTTACTGTAATATGCTGGCAATATTCTAACATTTTATTCCCACAGAAACTCTTCATCCAAAACCCTTTTGAACCGTATTTATCCTAGTATCACCTCAAAAACATGAATCATAAAACGATTTGGCTTCTGTTGTATGATAATAACTGGCCCCTCACTTTGTCTCTGCCTCAGCGAGTTAAACATGTTTACAGTTTAGTTTGGTAGCAGGAAGGTGTCAGGCTGTGAGAAGGTGCCATATGGGAAAGCTTTGTGCTTTTTAGAGCACATTTAAACTCCTCAAGAGCTTTTACTTCCATTAGTGTGTTTCCTTTGGCCAGGTGAGAGAGATGCCACACCATCGTCCACATGACATAACCGTGATGACTGCAAATGTGGGTTTCGCTCCTCTGCCAAGCAAACTGCGGCGAGTTTCATTAGAATTGTAATCTGAACCAACAGGAAACAAACCCCAAATCACAGAATTTTTATGGTTATGAGGAGACGGGTGTTGACACGTGATAGCCAGCAGTTACTCGAGCTTGGAAAGCTGATCATAACAAAATGAATTGATGGAAAACCGCAGTCTGGATGGTTGCTCACATTCAGCTTCGTATCTCCTTCAGGGCCATTAAGATGGAAGTCTAAGAATAATAAAGCAGCTACCCATGAGTCCATGTGACTTTGAAACAAACTGAAGGTGTCGTCCCACCCTGAGAACAGAGTGGGAGGTGGCAGGCTCAGGCCGTTTGTTTTCGTGTGCTTCGAGATATATCAACAGACAAGCTTTATTCCTTCTGACAACAGGTCAGGACACTTCCTATGTGGTGCACCACAGTTTAGGATTTCATTCAAATCCGCCTTTTATTGCAGGGGAACAGCTATTGTGCTGATGATCAGGGCTTGGCGTGGTGTGGAGATGGAGTGTGTGAATGCATTGTGTGTTCAGTTCTGGGTGGGGCTGGTGAGTTGCTGCGTGAACATGTGTCTATGGGGAGGGGGGGGGGGGGGGGCGGGGGATTAGGCTTCGTTTGATGACATCTTCATTGTGAGTGTGACTAGCGTCCGCCCCCTCCTTCACGCGCTCAGATTGAGGGACTTTGCTCACATGCCACCCATGTGGGAGAGAAACGTGAAAATGTCTTCTGGCTCTCACCGAGAATTATTGAGAAATCCGACATTAAAAAGTGTAATGTTGTTCGACATAGATGCGTCCAATCAGGTTGCGCCTTCCTGACATCATATCCCCTCGCTGTCACTCTTTCAGGGAGTCTGGGTTACCTCAGTAACGAGCGCATAAGCAGGACTGAGTCACTGGTTTGTTGGGCCCCCTGAAGTTTGACAAGCCTCTGTGTTTTGTGCTAAACAAACGTCTTGATTAGCATGCAGGACACGGGGAAGTGATCTGGCATGAGGTAAAATATCAGTGAAAAGGCTTTAACTTCACATTTCTCACTTTTGAAGTTTTAATCAGCCGGGTATGACAGCACTCCTGAGTATAAGCACGCACAGAGAGCCGTCGCAGAGCGCACGCACACACACATACACACACACATACATGCAGACACCTCTTCCCGACCGTCTCCTCAAATGAGCCAAAGTTTGCTCTTCCCATGGTGCTTTGTGCTCGGGCGATATCCCAGCTGCGCAGCTTCCCTCTGAACTCCCACAACTTCATCAAAGAAGAGTGAGCGGCGGAGCAAGGAGGGGCAGAAAAAAAGAAAAAAAAAGAAAAAAAAACAAGAAGAAGAGGGAGAGAAAGAGCTCTGTTTTCCTAATCACATCCCCATGGGGTTTCATCTGCGGAGGTGAGGGCGAAGTAAACAATTTTGTTTATTGTGTTTTTGTTGTGCTGTTCTTTCATTTCGTGGCCTCTTTTTGTTTCGAGCTTTTCATTTTTCTTTTGCTGAGGAATAGTGAGGTGATTAATGCAGATCCCCTCTCCACTGCTCCCCACTCTCGCCCCTCTCTCCTCTGTTTTGGGAAGATTCCTCCTGGTAATTAATTCACAGCATAATTAATTAGAGGGAGGGGGAGCTGGTGGGGTGGGGGGTAGCATCTCGAGAGAGAGAGGGAGAGAGAGAGGAAGAGAGAGAGAGAGAGAGAGAGAGAGGAGCGCAAAGACATTTAGAGAGAGACGGGGGACAATAAAGAAAAGTGACGATGAGAGAGGTGGAAAAAAAGGGGGAAAGCAGAGCAAGAACATTTTGCACTGTTCCGTCTTCTCGCTCGAGGCTACGCACAGACCCCTCCTCCTACTCATGACTGTGTCCAACAGGGCTGACAGTAATTAAGAGTCCAAATTAGGTTTGCCTTGAGCCTGGTGGCGCTCTGCTGAACCCCACTGCAGAACGAGATGGGGGCGATGAGGACAAAGATAAGAGATTTAGATATTTTTGATAGACGGATAGAGTCGCTGACTAATGGAAAAAGATGCACGGACACATGAGCGACGTCTGAAAGACGAGAGGAGGAGGAATGAACGAACGAAGGGAGGAAAAAGCGAAGGGAGGATCGTTGGAGTAAGCGTGAAGGATGATGAGGAATGAGGGAAGAGTTGCTCCTCTGTTTTGCTTAAATTTAATTGGTCTCCTCAGTTGCTGCGTAATCCTGACTGGTCTCCAAGAGCAAAGTGAAAAGGGGTCTAACATCCAAGTGTTGTACTGCTACCAACACAAAGTATTCCTATTCCTAATTCTTTAAGATCTATTCCTTTCTAAACTCAATCAAGCACTTTTCCATTTTGATTCCATATTGAATGCCAGCATATTTGACTGTGAATGACTTGATTGAGGCCGTAACGAATCTTTGGAGCTGGCATGGCTCTCCTCTTAGCTAATTGGCTAACCGTATTAAGGAATTGCAATGTGCTTATTCATTCTCAGGTACAGTCTCCATCCCATTTTCACCAACTGGCCAGTGCCTCCTTTCCTGCCTCCCTCCCTCCCTCTAGCCCCTTTGCTACAATCTCACCTCTGTTTCCTACTCTTCTCCCTCCATGGCTCTTTACTCCAAATCACTGTTTTTTCTTTCACAAATCTTTTTTTCCCCCTCTTACTGCTCATGCTCTTTCACCCTCTTTCCTCGAGGTCTACTGCTGATACAGCCATGGCCATGACTGTGGATTTTAGCCCATCCCTTACAGTGGAACTGCATTAAGAACTGATCTTTTCACGACCAGTACGAGGGAACAAGTGCAGCAAACAAACACAGTTTCCATGGATTTATAGATGTGAGTAATGTTTTAAGACTGATTTGGAAAAAAAAAAACTGAAGTATTTGTTTAAAGACAAAAAAAATCCCCAAAACACTGGTTTTATTTAGTCTGAGTATCTGAGTTAAACACTCACAAAGCTCAAGTTTGCATTTAGGCAAAGTGCTTGATTAAGTGTCCTAACTTATTATATATTCCTCCACTGTTCTGCATTACAAATGCAGGATACACTGGGTACCATGTTTGGGAAACTTACACTACCTGTTCCTTATGATATCATCCAGATGTGCCCAATCTCTCACTCTAAGATACACAGCTGGCCTGGTCTTTGTCAGTAGGTTTCAGAATCATTTTCCCATTCAGGGCTTGATAGAAGGGAGAAGTGCATCCTGGTCAGCACCAGTAAATCACCTCTCCCAGCTGCCTCTCACTTAATACTCCTGTAATCCTGAGATCTTTTTCCATATTTTCAATTTCTTTTCTTTCAGTTCCTTTTTCACAGGAAGAGTAACTGTGGTAACAACCAACAGGGGATAAAGTAATCGAGTAATGAAGAATAAGCACGTGCTACGTAGAAGCTTAACTTATTAAAAAAGGGTACAAATTCCACATCCAGCCACTCACCTCTCCCCCCTTTTTTTCTCCACTGCCTTGAGAAACTTCGGCTTAATGGAACTACAGCATGTTCTCTGCTCACTGTCCACTGTCTGGTAACGTCTGATGGAGTGATCTGCCTCGTTAGTTTATATTAGATTCGAGAGAGGTTTGCTAGAGCAATTACACTGTGACCAGTGGTGGGAATATGGGCCTGTTTCTGTGCACTGTCTCCTTAGTCTTTAGGGAGGAAACATTTGGAAAGCATTTAGAGGATGCTGCCTTCCTTTCTTTCTTTCTTTCTTTCTCTCCACCTTCTGTGTTTGATCCTCTACATTACAACTGGACTTGATCTGTGTCTTTAGTTACCTAAGCTTCTATCAAATCCCCTCTGAGTTTCCCATCTCCTAACTTTACGTTGTGTTCACATCATAGCCATGTAAACACGCCGCTAATCAGTATATGTGTTTGCATGGCCTGTGTGTGTGTGTGCTCAGATAGTGTGGGTGTAAAGCGATAAGACTAAGTGAATGATTCCCTCCAGTAAACAGAGGGGGAGCAGGAGACGGAGCAGAGGGCAGGCCAACTGCCATGGGAATCTGGATAATCCATTCTGCTCACTTTATTAACATCATTATGGAGGAAACAGAGAGGGCAGAGAGGGAGAGGGAGAGAGGGGAGAGGGGTGCAGTGGAGGAATGGCAAGACAGCTAAAGGGGACTGTGGGCTGAGGGCGAGAGAGAGTGCAGGAGTTGATTTCGGTCAGAAAGTGGAAAACAAACGAATGATCGGAGGTTAGAAAAGGAGAGAAACGTATAATATTGATCCTCCTTTAAACCAGTTTGACATAACATGCAGTACAGCCTGACCTCTGTGAGGCATGATGGGATAGATTCCATCCTCCTGCAACCCACCGAGGAATGAGTGGTTATAGAAAATGGATGATGAACAGTTGCCAGACCAGTTCATTTCATGTATTGCTTATGTTTTCTTGGACTTTAAAGCTGTACTTTTGACAGTCCAGCCTTGTTTCACTCAGCTACTTCATCCCCTCATACCCTTGTTTTGAATGCAGTATCTTTTAGTACACAACCTCACCCCTGTGTTTATCGTTGTTACCATGACGATGACAGCCCGGTACATCTGGGACGCTCCTAGGGCTCGCATCTGAGGGAAGGGACAAACAACTGAAATACAGTACAGTTAATTTGGATTTCACCTGTTGATAGCATCATCATAACAGATGGATGTCTTTTTGTGATATAAAACAAACACTGGTAGGTTCCTCTCTCATTGTAGAAGTATAGGAGTCATGTTTAAGTTTGTTCATTTACTTTGATAGAGAGACGTGATTGGTTCTTAACAGAAGGTCTGCAGTGTCGTGGGTTTGTTAGATGTGTGTTACTGAAAAGGAGAAGAGTACTGAGTCCTTCCTCAGCCTCTGTTTCAGTGTCCGATGCCTTGGTAGTTGTCTTGACTCTGGGCAGCCCTCCCATTCACTTGAACAAAACCACCACATGCCGATATGTGGGGCCCCAGCAGCAACAAATGCATGCAAATGGGTTTTGTGGCAAAAAGAAAAGCAAAAAAAATTAAATAAATAAAATTGCAGTGTCTGTGCCCCTCTCATGTGAAAGTTTGTCCAGTGACTAAAGAAAAACAACCTCCATCAGCTTCTACCCCTGGGGGGGTCCCAGTTTCTCCAAAAGAGCTGTTCAGTGGCCATGAGTAGTGGACTGTGGTTAAACTGGCAGCTCCCAAGTGCAGCTCCTAACTACCTGAACGTGAAGCCGAGCGTTTCTGAAAACGATCCTGCATGCTGAGTCTTCTCTGGGCAAATAACTGTTTTTGAAAAGCAAATACTGAGAGAAGATAAAAGATTGGACACAGAAGAAAAAGAACTGATGTTTGCAACATCAGTTCTTTTTTTTTTTCTTTTATGAGTAATTCAAGGGCAAGAAGTTAATTTGTTTGCAGCCCAAAGCAGCTGTAAAGCCAGGACCAGGCAGATTATTGTTTTGGAATACAGTTTTTCATTATGTTATCGATTCTGTCCTCTAACTGCTCGAGGGCTTTTTTCTTTTGTCGCTGGCACGCAGGCAGGATTTTAAAGTCTTTGGTCTCTTTGCTTACATCCAACAGAAAGCTCATTTTACAATGTTTGTCTTGAGCTGATTTAATTAATCTGCTTATCCTCTGTTTATTGTCAATTATGTCAAACTTATTGCCTTTTCTGGAAAATGCGGCTCAGGAAAAGTGAGCAGACCAAGTGTGTTGAGAAGAGTAAAGAGGACAGCCAGGGAAATTTCCAAATAAAAGCAGGCCATGCACAAGTATTAGCATTAGGAGTGTCACACAAACAACTTTCTCATTGTGGAAAAAGTAATGAGCTCAATTCTGATTCCTCTCACATCAAGAGCCACGTTTTTGGGTCGCGCTGGTTCTGAGGTTAGCGTCCGTTGTGATGGCTTTTATGAGTGTGGTGACATGGTACAGTGGAGCGCACACGCACACATACACAGAAACACACATTATACACTCATACTAAAGAACAGTAAAACTCTTAAGACACACCTACACACACCCTCACACACACCTCCAGCCAGACTGTTGGATAAGCCTCATTTAGCCTGGTGTGTAACTGTCTCTGTGTAACGAATGGCTTGTGTTCTACACTCGTGAGTACAGCCAGACCAACATCATTACAAGCCTCTCTACACTGACCAGACACACACCAACACACACACATACACACACACCTCAACACTACCCAGATATCCTGCCTCCAGCTCCATCTATCACCTCCATGTCCACGCTACACTTCATATCAGGGGCCACCTCAGTCCCTCCACTTCCAGACCTGTGCACCGTCTTGGGCCACGCCAGTGCCACACACCCCTCCCTTTGGTTTGGAACTCCCCTGTTTAAGATGCACCATCATGTCCCCAGCTACCGCCACCACTTTCTCATTCTGTCCACAGCTACCGGCAGCGGGAAATTATGACAAATGGCCTGGTTTTTTATGGCTGTTTTTTCTTCCTATTTCTCAGTTTGTTCTTTGTGTTGAGAAAAAAAAAAATAATAAAAATAAAAAAAAAGGCTGAAAAGATTAAAACTTTCCATTTTTGGTGATGACTCAACACAGTGCAGTGTTTTGTGGTTTGACCTTTTATGAGGTGTGTGTGTGTGCATGTGTGTGTGTGTGTGTATATAAATGTGTACAGTATGGGTGTTTCTGAATGTGTATAAGTGGGAATACAAGGCGTGTGTATGTGTGTTGCCTCCACGCACAAACAGGCGCCCGTGGGTGAGTGCAGAGGATGAACAGAGGGATGCGAGACTCAGAGGAAATCCACCAGGGTTTTAAATGTTTTTTTTTTTTTTTATATCCTGGTTACTGTGACGAGTTGCAGTTCACTCTGTTCTCTCGTGAATGGAAGGCAAAATGTGAGGGCCAGATGGCAGTTGGAGGAAACTGACTGCAGTACCCACAGATCCTGGAAGGTGACATCAGTAAGTGGTGGCACAGTGGCTCAGTGGTTATAGCTCTGTTGCCTCACAGCAATAAGGTCCTGGGTGTTTCTCTGGATGTCACACTTTGTGTTGAGTTTGTTCTCCACGTGTCTGCTGGTGTTTCAGTTTCCTCCCAGACTGCAGAAAGAAACATGCTGGTTAGGCCAGCTGAGAATACATTTGTGTGCATGTGTATCTGTTTGTGTGTGTGATAGACTGGCAATGTGACATGGGTTTACTCTACCTGTTCACCTAATGCATGCTGGGACAGATTCAGAGTCGGAGGAGCAGATACAGAAAATAAACACATTAAATCATGGCCAGATTAAACATTTTTGTAGGTGCCAGGGCAAAAAATTTCCTTTTGAGGGCATCATTAACCACCTCAACCCCCCACACTCTGTGGATTGTGTATGTACATGTATGTGCATCTCATTATGTACAGCGCACACAGTACAGCTCACACAGCAGATTATTATACATGACATCTCATTATGAGGACAGAGACCCAGAAATCAAGCTCTGCCCCAAAGCTGGAAAATGTTTTACTTGGTACCAGATGGTAATTTGAGTAAACATGCTGGGATGACTAAGATGTATCAGGATTTGTTTGAAGTCCTTTTTTTACAGTGACGAATGTTTCCATCGCTTACTCTGACAGTGGCAGTTTCTGACTTCTTTGTATGTGAAAAACTTTAGGTTGTCGCATTACTGTGACAACTGGCAACGATGAGCTGTCATGTCATTGGCTGCAGGGAAACTGCATAGAAAACAAAATTTGATGTTCATTGCTTATTTCTTCCTTTGGGATATGTTTGAAAACACAACATAAAAATAGTAAAACCGCTGCTAAAAATATGTTTTTCATAAAATCATTTGAATTTCAATCAAGCTATCAAATCAAATTGAATTAATATTGCAGCACCTTTGATCATGGCACCTAAAGCTTTCCAAAACAGAGCCACAAGATTAAGGATTAAAATACATCTTAGTTGTAGTGTACTTTACCTGGGGGTGAGTACACACCTCCCCACTGTGCCCCGCCTTTGTGATTTAGACTGACAACACCAGGTCATTTCTTATCAACTAAAGATCACATGATCAACAGATCGTGTTTTTGCCACTTGGCCCACATAGTACTTGGCCCGAACTACTTATCCATCTCTGTCAGCTATGTTCCCATGAAATCTAACACACGGGTTCATATTTCTTTACATGAAAGTTCATAGTCAACAGGTCATCACAGACAGCTCTCAGATTTAACTAATCTCCTTATCATCTGTGTGAAAACAGAGCCCGTATTGATCACTACCTACTGGCCTGACAAATATTGACCCACTGTGACTTCCCACCAGATCCACAGATTAGAAGCAGGCCGCAGTGAGAAAGCGTGTGTAATCTGCAGAGGCACCGTGAAAACAGCAGGTGTATGTAAACAGCACAGACCTTGGGTTAGGTTTCACACCTCTGCATATTTTGGCATGGACTCTTCCTTGTTGATGTAATAAGTTGCAGGGCTGGTTGGTGAAAATTAACCTACTTTTCATGTGTCAGCCTTAGGTTTGACGCAGCCATCATTCGGTTTTAGTTGTAAGTTGCAGGACATCTCTTTCTCTGTTTCTAGCTATACTGATTAGCTGTAGTATAACCAGCAATGTCCACTAAGTGAAGACCCACCACACTGTGAGAAGCCAGAAGTTAAGGTTTATCACCCAGAGGCATTATGGGTCTAGTTCCAAATGTGTGATGGGAGGTGCCATCACCCACGCCCCCCTCCTCCAGCTCTCTAGGCATTCGGCCTAAACAGCAGAGGAAATACAGGAGAAGTTACATTAAGTTTTGTGTGTTAGTGAATGTCTCAGTGACTCGGTCCAATCTTTTAAAAAAGCCTCTAATTAAAAAGTTTAATAGACGATTAAACCACATCACCCAGTCTATGTTTCTAGTTTCATATTCATTCCTCCATAGCAATCGGACCAGTGGGACTAAGGCCTGTGGTTTTACACAGTCAGCCACACACATACTGGTACACACAACCACACACAGACACACAAAATCAGATTTTTCCTTTTATTTCTTTTGGTTTTTCTTTAATTCATTTTTCTTTAATTCACTGTTTCTTTTCTTTCTTTTTCTTTCTTCCTCATCTTCAACTCCATGCTTTCACCCCCTTCATCCGATGATGTCTGTGGTAGACAGCACATGGACAGGATTATCAGAAGCTCATAAGGGAGGAGATAGTGTTTCTTTAGCTAATTTTCCAGTTTTCTACCATCTCCTGATCATGCAGTGATCTGTCTCGGCCCTGGGTCAGGCTCAGGTGTCAGGTTGCTCTGTTCTGAAGAGCTGTGGCCGGAGGGACTCCTGGGTTAAAACCAATAATCCCTGTCCTGTTCTGCACACTTGAACTGAGGCATTCTGCCTCCTTTTGAATTAAAGTGGAAGCTTCACAAGCGACCTTCCACAGCAATCCTGACAGAGCTTTCACTGTTACACCATGATCTAACATACCTTTAACTGCTCTTGAATTCTTCCCCCACCCAAGTAAAGAGCAGCTACAGTAACTGGCCCAACTGGCTTGATAGAGACAGTAATGGTGGCTGTAATATTTTAATATGATGATGTATTAATGCAACATAATGGAATAAGGCTGAGTTGTTGCTGAGTGCAGATGCCTGAATGCCAGCAGTTGCAGTTCAGACTTCAAGGGCCAGAAAAGATGCACAAAAACAGAAACATCTATGTGCACAATGTTTGTCAAATGTATAAAGCTGTGCATGCACTAGTCTTGTATATCAATTATTATTACATTCAGTCTTGGGTGGCTCTAGAATACCATGTGCATGCATGCAGGCGTGAAGTATGCATGTTCTTGTAAATACTAATTTGTTGAAAAATGGTGTTTAAATCTTTTTTGTTGTGCACACACACCATTTAAGCAAGTGAGCCCAGGTCTCTGCAGTGGCTTGAGTGTGTTCCCTATACATGTTCTCTACACTGGTTTAACAAATAGCACAGAAAACCTTTTTATACTTTATTAAAGTTAAGAGCTGTTCGCTTGATCAGTTTGCAAAAAGGGAGAACGAGTTACCACAGCTCATTCCAATAAATGAGTTAGTCCTTGTCTGTTTATTGGGTAATATAAAAACACATAAAAGCAACAATGTAACCTTATCCACCCTAGTTCAAATTTGACATGTCTTGCTCGGTTGCTAAGTGGTGACACATGAGACAGATCAGTCCTCTCTGTTTGTGGATTCATCCCAAGGCAGTGACCCTGTTTGCAAACAGGGATTTCTCCCTAATTATCTTCCCAGTAAAGGAGCTTAGACGGAGCAAGGCTGAACCAAGCTGAAAGAGAGCCAGCCTGCTCTGTCACTAGCACGGTCTTGAAACCGCGTAGACTGCGGCATCTTGCCGCTGCTGCTGTAACCTGACCCGGGAGGAGCTCATTAGAAATGAGTGATAAAGATCAACAGGATTATTAAAAAGAAGAGCATGTTACATCCTCCTCCGACCGGTTTTTGATTGTTTCCACTGTATCTCTCTTCTTCTTTCAAGCTCAATCAAATTATCATCATGTCCCGAGCGAGATGAAATCAGTCATGCATTTTTGGTAACTTAGTCAGGTAAATAGACAGCTGGCAGGAGCAATACTGTAACACAGGGCCTTATATTTACTTACACCTCCTTGCTCCCCCTTTGTTCCCATTCCGCTCCTCTTCCATTTAATTTCATTTATCTGTGAGTTGATTTTTTCTTAAAGTTTCGCTTCCTCTCGTCTTATTCCCAAACCTCAGTGTTTTAACTTCAAAATCCTGCCAACCACACACAGACGTTTGGCTTTTTTTTTTTTTTTTTTGGAGTAATCACAGGGAGCTGGCACCAGTCTTTGAGAAAATGAACTCCACTCTACCACAGTCATGTCATCATGACAATAGTAACACAGCAGGATTTTATTGTGGTGACACTGACCTAGATATGCAAATGTCAGTAATTGTCCATTGTTCTGTTCCTAATATCTGTCCAGACCAAAAGAGTCAGCTCTTGACTAAGATTTTGCTTTCTGTTTTAATCTATGAAACGTACAGATAAATTCTTGCTATATGTTTTATATGTAAGAATGAAAATGCCACCAGTATCTGTTTGTAAAATTAATTGTGTCTGTATTCCTGTGTGTTCCACTGGTGTTAAAGCTCATTACTTACAGAGAAAATTAAAGTGGAGAGGTCACAAAAAGCCATTAATGGAAAAAAAGACAAGAGCAAGCATGCAACCTCATGGAGGAAGATCATGTTTCAGATAGTGAAACGGGAACAAGAGAATGATTTCTGCGGGGGGAAAAGAGCAAAAACAAACACGTGTGATGTAAATATCTCAGGGGGCTGAACAGGGTCCAGTGGGTAATGTTTAGGATCACAGTTCACCTGGACCCTCCAGCATGTCTCTGTGTGTGTGTCCTACCCTCCTCTAGTCTGGTCCACTCACGTACGCCTGTGCACAGACATGTTTGTAAGTGTGTGTCAGGGGGAACATTAATGTAAGACTTGACACTGGGAGGTTGACCCTTCCTCTCGAGGTCATCCAGAGGTCGACCAGCTGTGGGCGAGAGTTATGGGACCTGTCTGGCAAGGTTGAAATGTCGAGCTTGTGCTTGTTATTGAAGTTTTTTGGGTTTTTCTTTTTTCTTTTACTGCAGGCTTGGTGAAATACAGCTGCTTGTTTGCTTGTTAGGTCTGCTAACTTGTTGGGTATGAGAGTCATTTCAGATGTCTTCATTCTGTACATACTAGCACAGTGTGCGTGCTTGGGTGTGTGCCAATGGCAAAACCCTTAAAAAGGCTAATCATTTTCTGTCCCCCGTCATGATACAATACGGTAAATGTGATCATTAGTTAATGTTTGCAGTACAAAGCTGTAGGGGAACTGTATCCTAGCTCCCTCCAAACAGGTTTCTGCTGCTCCAGAGTGACTCACTTTATGTCTGTGTCACTCAAGAGCTGTCATGCTCTGTTACCTGCTAACAGTAGGGGTTTTTGGAATTTGTCTCAGTGTTTGTTTTTTAATTGTCATTTGTCATTGTCAAGCACAAATTTTGAGCCTTTTTCCTGTACTGTCAGTTGGATAATGCACCCAGTAAGCACTGATATGTAGGGCAAAGATATCTGTTGGTTAAAACTGGGCAAAATTTGATTGAAGTTTGGTCTGAAAAAAGTTTTAGATGTCTGGATTATGTCATTTGTCATTCAATGGCATTTAAATGACTGTAAATATACAAATGCTGACATAGTACAGTGCACAGTGATGAGTCACTAAATATGAAGCATATATGTTTGATATTGCTCCAAAGGCAGCTGCAGGTTCAGCTTGAATCATGTAATCAAATTCAAATATCCTGTTTACAGACAGCTAGAGTACAATATGGAGTATTAATGATTTCGATTAATCTAACAAATCTCTCGCTGACATTCGTTTGTTTTCCTCCTGGTATCACAGCTCTGTCCATTCACAGCAGCCACAGGTTATTGTGTTACCGAGCGTAGGTGAAAGGCATGAAATCACCAGCAAAATCAGTCCTTAGCCTTTTCCTCTGTTCTCAGTCACATTAAAAGAACCTAGGCGTCCTCAGTGATGCGATCAGTGTCCAGGCCGTATGAGGACAGACGGCACAGCAAATGTGAAATAAGAGACATGAGCTTTGCCTCATATCACTCATTTTCCTGCTTTGCGTCTATCCGTTCCAAGCTTGCCACAAGATCTAAATCTATTAGACGCTGATCTGTTGTTGTGGAGTTTTTCTGGGCCGTATGAGGAAGGTTCCACTGTCATCAAATGTCACACAGCTATGCAGGTCATACAAATGGGACACGGTAAACACGTTCGTTATCAGTGTGTGATAGTTATTCGGAAACAGCCATCACCTTTGAGTTGCCTTGCTTCATTGCTCAGCCTGTCAACACTCACCTTTCCTACTCCTACTAATCAAACAGCATAATAAAGTAAACAAAGAGATCGCTGCTGTAAAAAAAATCACTGCTGGTAAAACATCAAGGTAAACTCTTTAGTATGAGCAAACTAAATCACCATAGCAACCAGACTAATTAAAGACTGTTTCACACTTGAATGCAGTTAACTAATTAAGGAGCTAGCAGAACAGAGGCAGTACCATGAGAGTGAAAAACACTGCATTACATGATTTTTGGCTACTTAAGTTAAACATTGAAACTCCACCTTCCAACCTTTTCAGAGACAGAGTATTTCATGTGGCTTGACAGGTCTGTTGCTCAGCTATGATTGGACAGTTGCAGGTTAGGGGAGGGCTTTAGCATATGATCAGTAAAAGGTAAGCTGATTGGATCCATGGCATCTGGGAGGGCTGCAGTTTCCAGCTACAGTAAACGTCATTTACATATTTTGTATTTGTATTTTTTGGATTTTATTAATAAATACCAAAAGTCACTATTCTGTCCTGACAGATGACTAAGTGCAAAGGTTTCTTTAAAGTGGTTTTGCATATCTGTGAGTAAAATGCAGGAAAATAAGAACAAATGTTGTTGCTTAACACAAGAGCTCACATATGAGTAAATCACTGTTCCCTTCATAAGAATTATAGGTGCGATTAGAACATGTTCTTGGCAGAAAAGTAGCTGCTGTTTATAACTTTTAGTTTTATGTCAGGACAGATTCTTCACAAAACCCCTGACCTCCCCTGGACTGCTGTTGGGCACTCAGTCTCCAACTTTATCCTCAAAAATCTTTTTAGCACTCCTACCCTTTTGACACTGATGTGCATAGATTAGTGTGTGTGTGGTCCATTCACCTACTTTCCTCAGCTGTGCGTGTTCCCTTGCAAATGCTTTTCCAACATTTTCTCTTTGTTCACAACCCACAAATTTCCAACCCAGTTATAACGACTGCTTAACGTCACACAATCAGTCCTACTGTTACCTTTAATTCTCATGCCAGCATGACAGCAAACACACATTTATCTCCTTACCTCAAAATGCTTATCAACCTCTAAACTCTCAGACTATGATATCATCAGTGAGTAGGAAACCGTTACTTATGAAGGTTCATCGGATCAGAACCTATAAAAAGCCCGCATGGTAACAAGGTCTGGTAAATAATCACAGACATCTTATTTTATGATGTATGGTCGATGACATAATTTAGCCCGGTCAGTCAACCCTTGCGCTGCGTTCGTAGTTCCTGGTGATGAGGATGAGCTGCGGGAGGCTACATGAGTCACTGTGTTTTTATGGACAGATGTAAGAAACAGATAAATGTGTCAACAGTGGACTTGGTTTGTTCTGTAGATGATATCAGAATGATAAAAAAAAAAAAAAGCAAAAAATACACAGCATTTGGTACACTTTTTTTCCACACACTCCCATTAGTGGGTTTTTTATTATTATTGGGTTGTGTTCAAAGCCTGACACAGGCAGTTACAAACATTGAAGAGACTGTGCTCCAAATGAACAGTAACTGAGATGAAAACTGAAGGAATTCACTGAAGGTAAAGGGAGTGAAATAGATAGAACAGGGCATTTTTAGTAAGGAAGGAGAGTAAAAAACATGAAATCAAGAGATCATAAAATGTTTCAGTCTGGACCGAAGCCCAAGGTAATATGTAAAATGCATCTAAAAGATATTAATTAATAGATAACAAGCATACAAATCACAAAAACATGAACAACCAAGCACAAGTTGTAATTTGTGTTCTAACTCAGATTAACACACTTGTATTCTTCAGACCCAACCAACGCTCTCAATTAATTATGCTTAGCTAGCTACGTTTATCTAACGAGCTGTAACTAATGTCATGTATGCTTTACCCTGTTGTTTTTTCTGTCTTGCTAACAAAAGGCTGTGAATGCTATCAGTTTTAGCCACTGAAAGTTTAGTTGAGGATGCTTGGGAATTTAGCAAAATCATAACTTTCCTAAACAATATACACGTCTATTACAAGCTTTTCCTTTGTCAGCACACTTTGTTCAGTGTGTGCCACCATCTCCCACTTGCAACAGAACTCTGTGCAGAGAGTTGGGTGTGGTGCCAAGGTTGCGTTTTCCCATGTATCGTAAACTGCCCTCAGTGCTTGACAGTGGCTGTAGGGTGCCCTGTAAAGAGAGCAGGGGATATGAGATGTGTGCCAAAGCATTTTGCTGTGTTGTATACAGTATTGTATGTGCACAATCTTGTTTGGTACAAGATTCCTGATGGCTAACTATGTGTTTTATGTGGCAGAGAACATGCACAGGTTTGCTTGTACTTGCCGCTCCCCAGGCCATTGAACTGCTGTTGGTACTACACTGAGTGGCATTAGGCAATGGCTTGTTTCTTTATGAGTCTACTTTGCTGTGTGTGTGTGTGTTAATGTGGAGATGAAAGCAACTAAGCAACTAATCTTAGAGGGATGCAATCAGACACAAACACACACATCCACCCCCAGAGAGAAAGATTCATAAAACACCAGGCAGCTTCCAGTGAAGAGAGATAACAAGCAGCAGTGCTAATCAGCACACTTACACCACTGCACAAGCACACGCACAGGTGGGCCAATCAGGTCATCTGGGATCCGTTAATGCTCTCCAGGATCAGTCCTGCACTGCTGCTGCTGTTTAACTCGCTGCCAGCTGGCCTCAGACCAGCACACGGAGGAGACAATCGGCCTCCTCAGTGAGACAGACACAGGAAGGAATCACTGAGACCTCTAACGTGAACGGGAGAATATGAGCAAATTTTTGGAGTTGAAATAAAAGCTTGTGTAAGGATTTAATCAGAGAAAAAGAACATCTATGCACAAACAGTATACAATTCAGGCAGCCAGCCTCCACTGGTGTAAGCTGAGATAAAGATTACAGTAAAATTGTATACTCATAACCATGTCTATGTTGGCACAGTGCGCCATTATTTACATAAACTGAGGAAAATATGTAACGATAAACTCAGGTAATACAAAGCAGGTAATATAACAGATAATTTGCAATCAATGGACATCTAGAATGGCATCATGCAGTGGAAAAATACATTTTAATATATGGAACTTACTGGATTCTTCAATGCAAAGCAGCTCAGAAGAGATGATTGTGTGCACTTTTAGTATTACACATTCAGACATGGGAGACTGAATATTTTGTAATTTATGCTATTGTTTGCTCCAGTGCATTTTTTAGATATGGCTGGGGTTGTTGCCCACATGCTTTGACTTCCATCCATCCATCCAAATCCTTTCTCACTTGGCCATCAATCCATCTCTCTTCACCAGTCTGGATGTAGCAGTGCCTGTCTGTCTATCTGTCTCCCTCTGTCTCTCCCTCTTCACTCCTCTGATTCTTCTTTTGGGAGACAAGAAGTGAAATGCCAGCTATCTGTTTTGACTTATCCTCATTTCAGATCTCTGAAATGACTCTGACACGTGATTCAGTGATTCCAAAAACGTCTGGTGTTGTGCTCATTGATGGCTGTTTCCCAGTTTGGACAAAGAACTTAGCCAATCAGAGCTTTTGAAGGCAGGACCAAGAACATGGTCCACAAAAATGGAGAGTGTGGACAAGACTAGTCTGGTTGTTCAGCGCAGTATCTAGCTAACTACGATCATTTTAGACAATTCCACTTCTCACAATTTATATCTAAGATCAGATCTCAGTGCGGAGGCAGGAAGTAGTGTGTGCTCTATGTGTAAAGGTAGAAAGTGAGAGTGTGGAGGTCAGGGAGGTGGATGGGCAGGTACCAAGTCTGACTTTCTTCCATGCAGGACACATGAGTTTCAGTTAAGTTTCACTGCAATCTTTCTCTGTCCTTGTTTGCCTACAATATCAACATATAACATTCTTGTCAGGTGAAGTCAGGTGAGGGTTGTGTTGTTTAAATATCTGGATCAGGACCTTCATCTATTTCTCTCTTGATGTTCCTACGTTTTCCTGATTGTCATTTACAATGAGCACAGCTCCACATCTGGATGTCTCTTCTTACTTGTACCATTAATAAAAGATTACTTTTATATTACATTATATTGTAATTTCCAGACTCTGAGCACTGGCTACTGTATCCCATAGTTGATTTATTGGCCGGTGTGATTTTCCAATCTCAATCACTGAGAACTTTCATGGTGTGTAATCATCCAAATCTCCTCTGTATAAATCTGTCCCCAGGCTCTGTCTGAGCCAGGCTTTTTTTCTTTATTTTCAGGATACTGTGGTGGATACTGTCTGTAAAGATAAAACTCTGTGCAAATCTATGAACATGTTCATGCGTACATTTATAGAATTTAACACTATTAATATGCCAAACCTACTGTAGATAACTGTGGGATTTAAACCAACAACAGTACAGTAAATATCAGGTGTTGGTCAGAGACCACCCACGACTTTTCTAGACTCACTGTAGCAGAAAAGAGACCAGAATGGCTGCTTCCCTTTTGCTCAGCAGGAAAGGTCTCTCCCTATGTCTTAGTATACTATCAACATCACTATGGCTCTCACCACTAAAACATACAACCCACAGCTGAATGTTCATTTGGCTTCTTCATTTTTTTCTACATAAAAATTGCCAAAAGGCAGTCTGGAAAATGTAGAAAATGACAAATTGAAGTAAAATTATATTACAAAAGGAAAAGCACAAGTGTTACTAATGACGTTGTGACAGTGAGCCAGCAAGTACAATACCAGGGCCCCGTAACCAAAGCAACTAAATAGAACTCAGCCATCATTAATCATTGTACAACCAGGACATGTCAAAATGTCTTCCGTGAGAAAGGTCTGTCTGTGAGTGTGTACAGTGTTTGTGAGAGTGAGTTTCACCTGCACAAAAATGAACTGCTGAATCACAGTGACATGGCGCTAAAAAGATTTGGCAGTTGATTCATGCAATTTGCTCTCATTGATCATTGTTAAATCCTAATGCTAATCCTAATCCTAATGCTCCTAATGATCACTTGCCTTTATTGCCCCTATTGGATGGAAATCTCCTTATGCACAAGATCCAAGAATATACACATTAATACATTCATATGCTATGGTAATAAATCACCACATGGGCTTTCTCAAAGTGGCACCCTCATTACAAACTGTGACTGTATTATAATCATTGCACTTGTTGGTGCAATGATTATAATATATAGAGTTATTTTTGGTTTGTTGTCTGAGAGGTCTCACGACTAGTCATGATCTGTGAAGGCATGTGTGACACATACTTATTTGACTAGCTTTTTTGGGAAGGAACAAAACCTTCAACTGCAAATAAAGTCTAGGTGTCTTGCAGAGAAGCAAATATTTAGACATTGGCAATTATCAGAAGTAATTCCTGGAAGGAAACAGGAACAACAAAAGGACAGCCCATAACACTGACACCACTTGGCACACATTCTGGCATTATAAAATATGAATAACAAAAATGTTTGTCACTAGTGGAAATAGCAATGACAGAAATAAATTTGTTGGCATTGGTCTGTTTATATAAATCTAAAGAATGTATGCACTAAAACACCTGGATATGAAGTCTGCAGTCCCCTGGTAGTCAGTGCAATGAAGTACTGATGAAAGTGTTGATTTCTTTTTCATGATGTCTGCAAGTATTCTGTAATGTGTTGGAGAGGAGGTTTGCAAAGAATGTACAGGCAGGTCCAGAGGGTTGGCCAGGCCCCCCTGGTATATGATTGGCCAATCAGAGGGTGGCCAATCACCAGTAAGAAGGTGATAGTTGTCTTGTTAATATCAGAACTTCTGTATAGAGTTACATTGAACATTTCTTGTTAGAAAGTCAAACAACAACTAAGAGACATAAGGCCACCACAAAGAGATGCCAAGCCATCACAAAGAGAAGCAAAATGACAATAAAGAGACACAACACCACTAGAAAGTGACTCAAAACCACCAAATGAGACACAAAACAACAGCAAATTGCCACAAAATGACCATTAAGAGACACAATGACTTGTCTGATTAGTTTTATTTATATAGCGCCAAATCATAACAAAAGTTATCTCAGGTCACTTTTCATAAATAGCAGAAAATTGCTGGTCATCCAGGTCTTTATGTCCCTAAGGCATGCTGAGGCAAGTTTAGCTAACTGATCAGTTTTTAGCAGGCTGGATGAAGAGATAATGAAAAAGGGATGGCAAAACCTCTTCTGTGATGAAAGCAGTTTTTAATTGTCTGCAAATTAAATAAAATACAACATGGCTGTATGCAAGACAGGAAATCAATTAATAAATACTGTATTGTCTATTGGCGTGATTTGCAGCAGCAGAAACATATAAAACCACATTATATATTTTCATGTATAACCTATGAGAGCTGAGAATAATTAATTATAGTTTAGTTTTTATGTTTGTGTTGTGCCACACATCAGGCCTGTCCCACATAGGTTTCCAAATAAAGAAAAAAGTACCTCTGTATTCATTCAAGTAATATATTTCAACATCAAGAGAATCGATTGTCGTGGTGGAAAAAGATGAGAGAACAGAGCTTGGTTTGGCATTTTGCTTTAAATGTAACTTCATTTGCTGTTTGTCTATGTGACGGCCGACTGGTTTCTTTTTTGTCGGTAGTTAACATGTGTGGTGGATGATAGAAGGGAGAGAGTGAGCTATGCGTGTCTAATGACCACAGAGCTTATACCCAACCAGCTGGCACAAACCTGTATGCTGTAATATCTACAGCCAGTAATTCACTGGCACTACTGACCCACTGTCGTCATTCTCTTTATGAAGTATGGAAGCCGTTGCATCGCAGCAGACAAACAGACCAACCTTGTTGAGCTGTCAGTCACATTAACGAGCCAGTAAAATCCCACCCTCGCTGTTGCGGGGGCGGGACTCCGGGTAGGGGGTTGTTGCCCTGTTAAAATTAATGAGAGCTCATATCTTTTACTGGCAAATTTTCACCTGCATGGCATGGGGCTTGAACACTGGAGTGTGTCTCCTTTCCAAACGCCGCAGCTACTGCATTTCATTAATAAACGGATGACGCAAGTGTCTTGTGTATGGTGCACGAACGTGTGAACAGTCGGTTGTTTTTATAAATCCTCAGTCCCCATGGTGTCACTACTTCTGTGTAATGATGCAAGCTATTTCTTTTATATCTGAGGTGGGAAAAAACACATTTTATCCAGTGCTGAGATGGATAAGCCCAAAAGCTTAACACATGTCACATGAGTGGTGCTCTATGTCTGCTGACAGCCTTACAACTGTGTTAGTATGAAGAATTACCTTGCAATTATTGAGCACTTTGCTCAAATAATGATTAAACTGGACAACATTTAATATGTAAGCTGTTTAACAGTACTTAGGTGAGGCTGCTTCCACTGTTCACAATCTACATCCTACCTCCAGCTCAGTTCATTAGAATTCATTTCAGTGGTTTGCTATTAAGGTACGGTCACATCAGCCTTCACTGCTAAATTGCCCTGAGCTCCAGTAAAAGGATGTGATGTCACAGATCCAAATAAATACTGAGCAGAGCGACCGCAAATTGTAAACAGTGTCTGAGAACAAAGCTGCACTTTGTAATCCAGCAGCGTGATGATGACACATCACTGTAATAATGACTTCCCCCAATTCTCAGACACAGAGCATCAATGTTTGTGTTGGCCGAGTATGCGAGTTCACAGAACAAAGTTAAATAAAGGTGAACTCTGACATGCAAGTTTGTCAGAGCTGATCAGCAGATTACACTGAAAGACAAAACACATGCGCGAATCTTTCAGCAGCACAAGCTCCAATTAAAGCGAATGGGAAAAAGGTGGGATAGAAGTGTTATGTGACCGTGTCCTAATTTGCTGAATTCATGCCGGTTTGAGAGCAGTCTGCATTTCCCTGTAGTCACTGTTACCTGTGTATTAACCTAATCCTGTGCTGTGTGATTATCTGTGGAAAAGTATTTAAAGGGTCATCAAAAATTGATTTTCCACCCGCCATGAGATTATGTGTTTCACAGCAGCTTAGCTGAGGTTTCTGAGCCTTTTATGTACTCATGGACCAGATTTGATACCATATCATTTTGCTGTTGAATGTGGGACAAGATAAATAGTTGTCATCTTTACGGGATGGATGGTGAAATCTGTGGTTTGAATTTCCTTGGCCGACTTTAGCAGTTGCCATGACAATCAGGAAATGTTTTCATTAAAGACAACATTGTGGTTTTTCAGCTTTTTCTCTTTGTTGCAAGAGAGTGTGTGTGTGTGTGCACTTGCACATGCGCTGTTGTGTGTGTTTGGGTGTGATGTGTGTACGTGCTATCCATTCCCAGGTATTTGTGCATGGGGCGCCACACTGACCAAACAAACCTGTCGAGGGAGTCGTGTGATGGAACATCCACATGCAAACCTGATCGTCTGTTTGCAGGAAAGGCCAAACAGGCTGTGTTAACCATCCACTCAGATGTTATCTGAGAGAAACTGATCTCAGTCTGTGGTGGAGGGGGGAATGCTGCTCAGCTTGAATGAGGTATCCCAACCACACACGGCGAGGACTCGATGGTCTGAAAGAAAAGGGACATTGCCAGATGCAGTATATTATTTTCTTTACGCTGTCATATTTGTGAAATGAAGGGTAACATAAAAGGCTGAGGACGGCAATATGGAAATGAGATTCACTGGTTGAGGTCTAGGGAAAACTAGTTAGAAACTACATTTGATTTGATTTTTTTTTTTATAGGCAGTCAAACTACATTCGCGTGAATACTTGAATTTCCCTTTCAACCAAAGCATAGGTCTAGGGATGGTAATGTTGTGTTGTTGCTTAGTCCACCACTTTGTTCTGGAGTTAGATACCTCAACAGCTATTGGTTGATGGTGATGGTTTGCCATTAAAAACGGCACGTACAGACATTTAGAATGAATCCTAATGACTGTAGTGATCGCTGACAAACAATGTAAATAGTATACCTTCTAAAGATCAGCATGTTTGCATTGTCAGTGTTAGCATGAGCTGATCTGATCTTAGCACTTAGCTCAAACCACTGTGGTACCTGAGTGCAGCATCATAGAGCAGCTAGTATGGCTGTAGGCTCTTATTCTTGTTTATTTGTTGCTTGGGTTTCCTTGTGGTAAAATGTGTTTTTACTATAAAAGAATATTTCCACTAAATTAAGAAAAAAAGGACCAATGCTGTAACAGTTCTTCATTCCCAAGTTTAAGGACACTTTAAGAAAAATGTTTATCAATATCTAAGACTATTAAATATATGAATCCACACAGTATTACTTCTAATTGCTTCATATCAATAACCATGGCACACGTAGTTTTCTAAATAGGGAACAATTCAAACCCAGTGTATGAACTACAAAAAAGGAAATAACCCACAGACAAGGTTTCAGGCAAGGAGGATCAGGGCACGCTGCAGACTCAGGTAGCAATAGTTTATATAAGGAGCCAAATATGTGTTTGTTTAAGGCTGTTGGCTGTGGAGCGTGACCAAACAGACTCCTAACCACATTCCTTTCTCTTCCTCTGTCTTTTTTACCCCTTTCGCCTTCTTTTACTCCATCTCTCTCTCTCTTCCCTGCTCAAAATCTCAGCTGGTCTGTGTCCCTCTGACAAAAGGCTATATCCACATCACAGGCCTTCATGGTCAACTCTGAACTGCTGCACGTAGCTGATTTGGGAAAATTTATATCTGCTGTAGAACGTAAGTAACATCTGAAACAATAACTGACGTGATTCTGAGATTACAAAAGAAAAATAAAAGATCATGTCTGTTTGTTTTTCCACTTGGCCAACACACAAGCACAAATTACAGTGAAGTCTACCAGCACAAACCACAAAGCATACCCAAAGCACAAAGTACCACAAAATACTGTTCCGCTACAGACACAGTCAGAGACTACATTGTGGTAAAAGTGAATATCAAATCTCTCTGTTATGTCTCCTTGTCCTTCATGTTAATGCAGTTAAAGCTGCCGTGGTATGTCAAAAATGACAACTGACTCAAATAAATGATGTAAGGTTTATGTTTTATCATGGCTACAGCTACAGCAAATAAGAGTGGGGAGATTTTGAGCTACATGAATGTAATATTTGCCTCTATCCATGGCACTTGAATTAGTTTCACACATATGATTTCAGTGTAATTTTAATATATTCTCAGGGACATTAATATGTTACATGTATAGTCTAAAAAATAACTTTTCCTAATGTCAAGACAATATGATAATGTGAAAGGAGTCAGTGGTCGTGATGAACCTACAGCACATCATCACCCACATCTACAGCTCTCCTTGACTTTTATTTCTTACCTTTGTAAAATCACTGCTTTAATTCACTCTCACGACTGTCACAACGTCACTTTTAGCCACACAAAGCAGCTGTAGGGTCTAAAAAAAACCCACTGTTCACTGCCGGCTCAGCACCAAACAGCAGATAGACACAGTTAGATGCCAAATTTATCTTCAAAAACGTCAGATGGCCAAAAGTATGACTCCAAATAAATTATAAAGTTGCTCCATAACTGTTGGATGTGTTTGCTAATAAGTTCACCACATCAGCTTGAAGATGATGCTCACAACTCAGTTACTGCAGGTTTAAGGTTGAAGTACGTTATTTTGCTTAGTTTTGCTTTTATTGCTTCGTTTTCACTCTGGGTGTTGGACACAAGATTCATTCATTCATCCTCTGGGAACCATGAATGTCAGTAGAAAATTTCACTGCAGTCCATTTAAAGGGTGATGAGATATTTCAGTCTGGACCAAAGTAGTGGACTGACTAATCCACGTTGTGATTCCTAGAAGCCGAGATGCTGCTTGTGTGGGTGGAAAATGAAGTGAGACTGAGGTGACTTTACTGTCGCCCTCTCCCTGACTATTGTGCTTCCACATTGTGATACATGATTTACTCAGTGGTAAAAAAAAAAGTGTCCTGTACTGTTTCAATAGTGTTTTGTGAAGCAGCAGTGCTGTTGCTACAGCTGATCCCTTGTTACTGAACTCACGTAATACCATGTAATATTATGTCTTTGTACACTCGCTGCAGCTCAGCGGTTGCATTTGATTCACTTGTTTTCCACATTGCGCCGTGCCAGCTCTATGGTTAGCAGCGGAGCGCTCTCGAGGGGCATGACTCTCTTTGGTTTTGGATCCGAGCAGCCTTACTTCCATTTAATGAGGCCCGTCTTTTAAAAATGAGAGACAGAGAAGGAGAGTGAGAGAAACATATCCTTCACTCCGTTCTGTCTGAACAGCTGCATCTGTGGTTTTCTCCTCTGATGGCGCTGTGGTTTTGGGAGTCGTGCCCTTTAGACAATCTACCTCTGCACCGATGTTTGATGGCAGCTCATCTGAGACACAGAGAGAGAGAGAGAGACAGTGAGTGAGAGAGAGAGAGAATGAGATATACACCACTGGCAAAAGGCAATGTGTACTCTTACACAATGATTGATAGCACATAATTAAAACACAAAATGGCACTTATTAGGTAACTTACTGTAAGTTCTTGCCTGACAAAATGGCAAACACTCACAAACCAAATCATCAATAATTAAGAAATATGGCATGAGGAACTTTATGTAATGATTCTATCCCCAGAATGGACATAGAGCATTTTGACATAACCGTTCAAGTGCTAAATGGCACAAGGCTATGCCACAGTAACCAAAACACCGTGCAACATTTAGCGTCCAGCTCTGCTCCTTTGCCAGAAAGTCTCAGATACCCAAGAGCAGACACATGCGAGAGAGCGGCATGGAGAAATAATCATCAGAGGAAAAGAAGAAGAGGGAACTGGAGGAGATGAGAGAAGTAATAAAACTGAAACCTGGTGTCGCAGCCAGGACTTGTGGTTAAGCTGAGGTATAGGCACTGAAAATAAATGTAGTGAGTGCATTTTGTGAGCGTTAGGCTTCGTGTGCCGTCGCTGGGTCGGATCCTGATGATAAGATGGGAGCATATTGAGCCTTCAGGGTTCAGGAAAGCATCTTACTTTTTCACACTTGTTATCCAACTGATCAACATGAACTTCTACAAAGCTGCCAGTGCCATTACATTATTTTGTGGTTTATAATGAGTCTAGCAGTTCAGTTTTTTTTTTTTTTTTTGGGTGTAGTACCTTGTGATACTTCATGATTTTAAATTAGACTTTGTGGTTCTCTGTGGTACAGTTTGTGGGTTACTTGCAGTGTTTTGTGGAGTGTGATACTTTTGGCAATGAGCACACCCCCCCTTTCTTTCTTTCTGTCTCTCTGGGCTTTTCATCAGAAGGCTGCTTTTCCACTGGTCATGGGTATTAAAAGGGCTGTGCACTTGTCCGTATCATGCGTGGCTACACGTCTACTGTATAACCTGCCCTCTTAATTGACTCTTGTCGCTTTGTAATAAAGGTTGCTCATCCTGGCATGAGGAAAATGTGTATTGAAATCTTTCAGATAAAGTTTGGTTTCAGTTTGGGGACACAATCTGTTACAGCTGCTGGTGTGATGGACAAGTTATCTCACCATCTACAGTGATTCACCTACTATCCCTGCAAAAAGTCACTCCTGGGCTTCAAAGTCAAATTCTGTAACGTTGTGGAATTGTAGACAGATTTGTTGGAAACCAGTTACTTAATTTGGTTATACCATTAAAGACAGAATTTCCCACAGTATTAAAACAGGACCAATATAGGATGTCTTCATATAAGGGAACTTTTTGTGTTGCAGGAAAATCTTTTTTCTTCTTCTTCTGGTTACATCAATATATGGAAACTATAGTCATTTCTCACCATTAAATGTAAATACCGTCCTATATTTTTGAATGATCACTCCTACGTCATCAACACCGGAAACTTCATGCAATTCACTGGGAGGTTGGCAGGATGACGAGTGAGCAGCAAGCCCCGTGGGGAGCCCTGGGTTAACCACTAACAACCAGAGGCTTTCCAGTGCCGACCATGCTGCGCTTGAAACAGCCACTTGATGGATGCATGGTGCCAGCCGGGAGGGCCACATTAGCTGGGCAGCCACCAATATTCATTGTTCACACATATGAAAAGCAAAAGGCAATGGACAGCTCCAAGAAAATCAGTTACAGAGTGATATTAAAGAAAACATAATTGGAAACCACTCAAGGACAAGCAAAAAAACCCCCTTGTCCCATCACTTTTGTGTCTCTGACAGCCTCCTTTTCCTTTATCTCTCCGTCCAACAAAGCTGGGAACACAGCATAGTGAAAGAAAAAGAGAGAAAAATTGAAACCCTGTCTCTGTAAGAGTACCACTCAAGTTCATAATCAGCCAGATTGACTTTATGCTTACTGACGGGCTGTTCCACTGAAAGCTGTGTTCCCTGCCAGGGGTGTGTGGGTGAATTTGAGCCAGCCCGACAATAAAAACCATTGTTGCGTTTGTTTAGACATCCCGTCCAAGTCTGACCCTCCCCTTTGGAGCAAATGCCCAGGTTTGTCGGCCCAATAATGGCACCTAATTTGTACGGAAGTCGGGAGAAATTGTAAAGAATAATTTGAAAAACGAGTGCTTTCTCCAGCCGCCTTCTTTCCTCAGACTTGCATCCTGTTGTCATATGGTAAAATGTTTCCTTTTCTTTTTTTCGTTCCTTGGACCCTGGGATTTGTGGTGATTTCAGTGTTGCTGAAAGAGAGTGACATTCAGGAGCTGCTGTTTGCCAGGGAAGTGTCCAAGCCACTTTCACTGGCTTTCTGTGTATGTGTCGTAAACATTGAGGGGAAAGTGGTGCAATTAGAGGAGGTGAGAAAGAACCAGAGGTGGGAGATTATATCCACAGTCACTCGTGGACTAAACCATATCCACTCCTTCACCCATGTCCATCACCCACATCCTTCCCCCACTCTTTGTCTTACCAGCTCACTGGATCCCATTTTCCCCTGCACTCTGTCATCCATCCACATGCCCATGCCAGCTGTAAGTAACTGACAGGGCAGCAGGCGGAGTGGGATTTTCCCAGAAACACTAGCCTCTCAAAGGACAAGGTGAGATTGGCGGACAGGATGACTATCTGTCTAGCTGTCTGTCTGGGTCAGTCTTGCTGTCAGTCCTGCACCACTTGGCTTTGAACCTCCACAACAAATTCATATTCATCATTAGGATATATGAGATGCCTCTCCACAGCAGTCTGAGAGAAGAAGATAAATAGGATGAGGATGAAAATGAATCGCTCTCAAAAAAGAAACTTTCCATTTCTTTTCCACTCCGTCTCTCACTTATTCCTCTTTCCCACCCTATGAACAATGGCACTGAGTCACAACCGGCCATGACCCATCTCTGCCAGTCCAAGGGTTTAAGTCCGAGGGATGAAAAAGGTGTGTGAAAAATGACTGCTAAGGTGATTTCCTATTTCAGTCAGATCACCAATCACAGAATTTTCCATTAATTGTGCACCTTTATATGACAGGTTGAAAGTCATTTTTGTGTCAGAGTAGCTGGTTTTGGATCAGTTTCTCTTAAAAGTGCCAAAGAGCAAAGGCAGCAGTACAAAAAAGAAACAAATAAAACACAAATAAGTCAAAACCAGACAAATGTAGTGCCATTCCCCAAACTGTCTATCTAGTCAAGGTTTGTAGTCCAGTCTCTGTCTGAGCTTCTCAGCTTCTTTTTCTCACACTTTGGATGTATTCTGTGCATCACTTCTTTTTTTTTTAATCTGGCCAGAGACATGTTTGAAGAGTTTGTTTGGTTAACCTTCATTTTGACACATAAAACAGTGCTAAGGGCGTTTCCACCTTGGACCACCTTGAACTTGGTTATTGTCTGATTTCAAACTTGCATGGCCTTGAACTGAGAACTGACAGATTGAAGAGTTGTCTGAGATTTGAACTTGGAATGAAACTGATGAAACTTATTGTTTTTATTCTTATATTCAGGAGTAGGATTGTGTTATTTTTTCATTTTTGTAAAGTAAAACAACTTTTTGGAAGATCAGTTCACAACAATTGATTTTTTAAGTAACAAAATGGAGAAAGAACAGCCATTTAGAATACACTCATGATTTCACAGTACAACTTTCAGTATGACTGTCTACAGTACTAAACATAAAGGTGACCTCCATTGTAAAGTACTTCCCTGAGTAATGTAATGTAATCTGATAAGTTCATAATGAACTGCAATGTCTGCAATTACTTTACTCCCACGCTGGTTATAACCTACGACAACATAGGAGCATATCAATGACCTCATTTAAGCTCCATTGTTCCAGAGCTTTCTCACGTCCCAGCATACGAACCTTGCTCTTGAGTCACTTTTGCCTGTCATGGCCCATCCTTACTGATTCCACTGCTGAAGTCCCGGAGCTCAGCAACCTGATAGAGCACACTGCTACAACAAATAACCTCCTATTCTGGTGAAATCATGGACGAAGTGGAGTTTTCATTCACCTTCCTGATTTAACATAGTACAGTCAACATCAGCTGAATCTTGAGGACTTGCAAAGTAGGTTAATTCTAAAAACTTTTGGGGTGTTTTACAGGCTCAGGATAGAAATCTTACATCTCTCAGCAAGTTTCCATGGGCATCCAAATGTGGGTTACTGTGACAAAGGGAAATTGCCTTAAAAAAAAAACAAACAAAAAAAAAAAAAAACCCTGGTTACGTTTAGTGGCAACAATTTTGTTTTTAATACTTATAATACTTTTTTATAATACTAATTTTTACTGTACCAATGGGGTTTTTTTTCTCCAGATGCCGATTTCTGTACCTGAACTGCTATCTGCTGATACAGATCACCTGTTCCATACCCTGTGTACTTCACTGTGTGGAGATCTTTGGAATCATTCTCACATAAGGTAACATGAAGCTCAACAACCTTAGTTAAAGTATGGTTAATGGTAGGCAACTGAACCACTTAGTTAAGGTTAGGGAAAGCTCACGGTAACAATTCAAAATTGTCCCCACTACAGAAAGGGGACACTACTTCCCAGACTGATACTGAAGTATGGTTGGTTGGGATGTGAATCTTGAGATGTAGAATTATGCAGTACAGATGAATGAAGTGAAGTGATACTAAACTGTTTATAAACTATTCTCCAAGGTGTTTTTAGACAAGGTCTGCTCCCCTGGCACTACTGTTTGGATATTCAAGTCCTTCAAATTAAACAACAAAATATTGGGTTTTATTATCCCATGTGCCCCATCCTTTCTATGTGGTCACTCTATAAAACCCTCCTCTGACTCCTTGTTGCTCTTGTCTTAATTAGGCTACTACAGATGCCAGAGATCTTTGTTGCTTAAAAGTAAACATATATCATTTTGTGGCACTTGCTGAAATTGCCGATGCAGTCATTTTGCCTGGGAGCACAGTCTCTGCATAGTAGAATGGAGAAATGAGTTGCTGTTGGTGTCACTGTTTAGTCCACATTACAGAACATTACTGGGCATTTGCTATTACACAACTCTGAACAGTTCATACTTGATCCCTTGAAATAAATCAACTTTAAATAACTGAACTAGAAGGGTAAATTCTCAGGGGACCTGAAGAAATGATTAAACTTCTTTGAATAAGTAATGTATGTTGAGTTTCTCATTATGTCATTATAACTTTCTTAGCAATCGAGCGCATTTATTTGCTACCTGACTTGACTTCATTGACCCATAAACTGCAGTGGAAAATCGCTTGATAGGTTTTGGCCTTTTTTTTTTTGTTCTGGTGCCGTTTGGTCCGATTTTAAACAGCAGCACTGACCTCAAAGTTATGGCTATGGGATGTGGGTACAGGCTAATACCCACCATGCTAACTACACCCCTGATGGAAAAGTGGCTGAGAAAAAGAGAGACGGGGTGACTGTGACATTTGATTTGTTCTGCCATGTTGATACCCCCGCAATCTCATGGTTTACTAAATTACAGCCTTGTATGCTCTCTCTGCTTCATCATCCTTATCCCACAAACACACACAGACGCACACACATATTTCATTTTTCATTCTCACACACTGATGAGTGATGTAAGAGTTTAGAGGAAGACAGAGCACTGTGGATCTTGGGAAAATCTATGGTAACTGCATTGTTTTCAGCGCCTAAAGAAGACATCTTTTACGACATGTCTTGTTTAATTTGAGGTTGTTCTACTGTTTGGTGAAAGAATTCAATCGGTTTACATTTCTGAAAGCTGCTGCATGTTCTAATACATATTTGGTTATGTCTGTGTGTAACCAAGCTTTGGTAATAACATGGCTCACCGACCAAGCTGCCCAATGACAGCACAAATGTCACTGAGCCCAGCCAGCCAGCCAGCAAGCAGGCTCCTGCAAACACACCCACACACACCCTCACACACCCGTGGACACTCACACACACACACACACAGAGGCACACGTGGGGACTCAGCACGCATAACACGCTCCTGTAGCAAAGGTACATTCTGCTCCTGTGGCGACTTCACAAATAGACTTGTTTTCCTCACGCTGGAAAATGTGACATCGAGCCAAGCAACACTCACCACCCTCGGCCCTTTCAACCACACCCACCCACTCACCCATCCACCTACGAAATGAGATGTTTATGGCGGAAGATAGAGGCAATTCTGTAGGGGTGGGGCTGAGACGTGCACTCTTTTAAGAGAAATTGTTTTGGGGGTGTTTAAAGAGGAAGCTAATAAACACCTCAGTCTTTCTCACCACAACAAGGATTTAGTGGAGAACCTCACACATTTTAAAGCATCTTGTAGGAACTGCAATGACTCAAGATCTATATTTAAAGAGTGTCTCCGAAGAACCTTTGTGGAACTTTATTATGAGGCACCTTTAAAGGTTCTTCCACTGACTTTTCCTTCTCAGAGTGGACAGGACACCACGTTCTGTTCCAGGACTATTAGGAGAACAGAGAGTTTCCATCAGCAGTCGCACGTCAAGATGCTTTTTATGAGGGCACTTGCTGTGGATTGGTCATCGTTGTTATTACAAGCATATTGGGTGCTGCTGTGAGGCATTGGAAAGCTTGATCAGTGTGTATGTTCATGTGTGCGTGTATAGCTACTATGGCCAAATAAAGCATCCTAAAAGGCAAACGCCTTTCCTAATATTATATTTTTAAGGTGGTAATCTACTGCTAAATGTTTTTCTTTTGTTTGGCAGCACCTTGTTAGGGTTCTAAGAGGCAGAACCTTATTGTTTGTTTGTTTGTTTTACTGGTTTATCATTATTATTATTATTATTTTTATGCCGAATCAGCTTAAACTGCTGTGAGCTGGAATGAGCTACAAACATGAGGATTGGCCCAATAACTGTGCAAATGCTTCACAAGAAACAGGAGCCTGATGGTGGCACTGTAATTTAGGCCCAACAATTCAATTTTTTGACCTAAACCATAAGTGTGGTTGCTTCCAAATTTTCCACAGATCTTCACTGGACTGAGCTTATCAGAAGTGGTATAAAGCTTTTAGTTTTCAAGGTTTTGACCAATAAACCTGACACGGGGCAGTGCTTAGGCAGAAACTGGCCATTAACGATTTGTCCAATTACCATAAATTATCTACCATTGGTAGATAATTTCAATCTGTGTTAGGGAACAGGCCTACCAAAGTATTTTGAGCCTGACCCGAAAAATGTGTGCCTCAAACCCTGGTGGACAGAATCTCACATTTGGTGAACATGATCTGGGGGTGTGAGAGGAAGACAGAAAGAGAGAAAGAACAGAGAAGATGCGCTCAATGCATCATGTTAGTTCCCCCATCAGCTTCAGACTGTAGCAGAAGCATCCTTGTCTCATATCCCAGTCCACATTGGACCACTTTCTTTAAACAGATTGTGTTTGTGGCAGCTAATTTCATGTTTTATTCTGTGGTAGTACGACACCGCTCTGATGATACAGCGAGAACAGCTGTAGTAACATTTTCCTTTTTTTTTTATTGCCCCCAAATCGGACTACTGACACTACTAAATTTGTAACGTTTTCCAACAAAAGGACCTGAAACTTAATTGTGTGAAGTTCTTGACTTCATTGTTTGGTGACATTTTTGTGAATAAAACTAGTTAATCAATTATTCTAATATGTCTCTCAATTACACTCATATGTCAGCCCGATCACTCTCTCTGTGTTATGGTGCTCAGTTCTGCAACAGACCTGACTAAAGAGGCCAATGCCTCTCAAGTGAATCCATGCTAAACTGGGCCAAACCTAAAACCTAATCCAAAACCACCAGGGTCATGGAGGTAAAATGAGATCAGCTTTTAAGAGCAAGGACTGGGTTAACTGTCCTATGTTGTCTCAGCTCTAAGTGGTATCCAGCTCATGTCTATTAATCCACAGATATGACGTAGGAACATATGTGGCCATTTAAGTCTCGTTTTACTACAGGCCTGTTCAGCTCACTGCAATTTTGTACCATCCTCAAGAGTATTGTTTGTCAAAAATAATTTTGTTCCTCTTTCAAAGGTTGACAATATAGCAATGAATGAGAGAAGCATGAAGTCAGCCTTTTATAATGACAACCACTGTACAAAAACATGACAATAAGGACACATACATTGCTACACACGCTTTGACACAATTTATTTGACCTCAGCACACACTTGTCGATAATTTAGGTTGCACTCCAGCTTCTCCCCTTTGGTTCCTTGCGCAAACACAGAGGCATGGACCAATGCAACCCAGCACAAGCAGATCGGGTAGAATGGTTGTAGAGGAGAAGGAGGAGGAGAAAACAAACAAGGAGAGGGAGAGGGGCCGTGACTCTTGACAAAATGTCCACCAGATGTTGCGGGTCTTCTTCCAACTCCATGTCTGATGGCTTCATCTGTGAGCACACTTCCAATGGGGGGAAAAGGTTAGGGGTGCTTTCACAGTATCTTTTATTAGAATTAGTTGGCTTGTTTAGGCAGGTAATGCCAATTGAATTTGAATTTAAGATGGCAGCCAAGTGGGCATTAGTTAAACTGCAATAGGATGTGGAATTGCTTGTTATGAAATAAACTTATAGGGATTTGAATGGTTTATTTTGATTTCTCCTATTGCCATATTGTCTAATTTTGCAGGATGACAGATGACAAAACTCTGTCCAATAAATGAGTTTCTTGTGAGTCCATGTGATTTTTGTTTACAAGTTCTGGTTCACTTGTATTAAGGCATTGTGAACCTAAACCACCCCATAATTTAAAACAAGGCCAAGGCAGTACTAGGAGCTCTGAGGGGCTGTTATGAAACACAGCAGTGCTTTGAGCTAAGTGCTAATCCTAGCTTGGCGATATATTTATTTTTTCTTTATTTAACCTTGAAGTCTCTGGAGATACTGGAAGTCTTTTACTTTCCTTAACAAGAAAGACCTGGCAAAAATACATAAAGTAAGCATCACATAGTTACGTAAGAACACACATCATTAATTTACAACAATCGCATGTAACACAACAAAACAAGACAATAAAACTGACTTCTTACAACTATTACCATCCTCATGAAACATTTTTTGTTTGTATTTCAAAGTCTGATGTATGAACGTAGCATTTCCAGATTGTTTGTCTTGTAATTTTTTTTCAGTGCCAGGCTGCATAATAAGAAAAGTTTAGCAGTTTAACCAAGACCTGAGCAGACTCTAAAGATATACTGTTTACCTTGCACTAAACTAAAAGTACAGCTGAACCTGCTGGGAATGTGTTTAGTTAGTCAACGGTCAAGAGTTATCTAAGTTTATTACAATTCATCCTAAGGGGGACATGAACGTCTCTACCAAATTTCATAGCAATCCATCCAATAGTTGTCGAGATATTCCACTCACAGCCACAAATGTCAACCTCATGGTGATGCAAGAAGAAAGTCAAGGGATCAGCAAAGTCATTAGAATTTATCTTCTGAGGATCATGTGTGTACAAAATGTATTAGTAATCCATCTGGTAGTTGTTGAGATGTTTCAGTCAGGACCAGCTGAGCAACAGACCGATAGACTGGCCTTGCCATCCTCAGTGCAATGCCGTTAGAGTGGCTGAAATGAACTTTTCTGCTAATCTTCTGATCAAAAACAACAAACTGTAGAAGTCATCACACTCCAAGTGGAAATCCACATGAGCACATACCACACAGACTCATACATTTGAGTTCATGTCATTAGAGACAGTGTTAACTCAACATCGACAGCATGTGTGTGAATCAACTGAGGCAGAGTGTAATATTTAGTTATAAGGCTTCAGCCTAGGTCCATAAAGGGACTCACTCTGCTCTGTGGTAAGCTGGCTTACCACCACATCACACACTCGAAGGCGGACAGACTTGATCCCTACGGTCCTGGAGGGGAGGGTGGGTGAGAATGTTTGTGTGCGTGATTAGAAGTGTGTGTTTGTGCATCAGGGTCCAGAAGCTAACAGGAGGATTAGACCTTAATCATGTGAGCTGGCTTTTGGAGTGCAGTTCGTGGTATCGCACACACCTTGGGGAAATATGAGGGATTTCATTTAAAGGTAAGACGAAGCAATCAAGAGAGAGGAAGTTATGTGGGTGTCACACATGTACACTAACTTGGAAACACGCAGTTGCAATTTAAAAACCTTCTATTTGGAGCTGCAGCACATTGCGTCAGGGTGTGACTATGGCAAGGAGTGGAAATCATTAAAAAAATCATAAAATGCTCCATGAGAATTCATAAGGTGACAAAGCTCGCAGGGTGACCTAATGTAACGGGAGGGTTTAAGGAGAGCTATCCGGTTTGAATCTGACTTTGATCCTGTGGTCTTATCCAGCCCTTCCTCTCCCTCTTTCCTTCCCTCCACCTCTACCTCATAGGCACCTCATCATCTAGCCGCTTGTTATAGCGAGGCTTCAGTAGGCTTTTGGTAGCCGGACATGTGTAAGACGCTGCAGCTGCGGGTCAAAAAACTCACTCTTTATTCTCTTGACTTCTTATCCTGTGCGTCTTTAGATTCAGGAGAAGATGATATTTTCAGGGAGAGCTTTCTGCAAAGCATATCAGTATTTCTTTTCTTGACCTTCCGGAGGACACCATATCGTCTGCTTTTCTCTGCTGTTTTTCAACCTTTTCCACCTCTGGTATTTTCCTACATTCCCTCCTTCAGACTTTCTCTCTCCATAATCTATTTTCCTGTCTTCTCATCCCCAGGCTCTTCTTTCCCCTCTCCCATGGGGTCTCATCTTCTCTACCGTATCAGTCATTCATTATATTCTACTCTCCTCAGATAATGCGGCCGTCACTGTATCTGCTTAATGATCATAAGATGCTCCTCTGTGCTCAGCATCTCAGATGTAACCACAGCAGAAGGCTCGCTTGTTTTCTAGTTTAACTATCCTTGCAGCTCTTCTCCATCCTTCAGAGGATGGTTGGAAAAATGAAGTTGTTCTCTCTTAGTTATCATTGGAAGTGACAAGGAATATCTGGGGGAGTGTTCATGCAGGACACATGAAGGATAAGCTCCCAAACATCTATCACCGCACCTTCCAAAAATTCCTCAGTGTTGCTCAACGTGGACACAACATAGTTTCGAAACAGGGGCAATTAGAAGTGATAAAGCTGCTGGCGAACCAAGAGGTTTCCCGTAATTAAAATTAGGCATTGGCACTCACCGGGGTTAGTATCAAGGCTCATGTGAACGCTATTATTGGCAACGCATTGTTCACCACAGATTGGAGCTTGGAAACTTGATCATCCGTTGGACTGTGAAACAACATTTTAGCAGAGAGAGAGGTAGTCAGTGAAGCGGATAATATCCATGTGGACACAAACTGAGTCTCTGGTGGACATGAGAGCACTTGGTGCATATACACCACCACACACCATTTCATATTAGTCTTTTCTATTCTGTTTTATTTTGTGGAATTAAAATGATGTCCACCCAGTTTTCCTCTTGTTTTATCAGTAAGAGGATCTTAATTGTCTGACATGCTGTGACATCTGTTGCTCTGCTAGTTCGTGCCTCAGGGGATAGCCACGGAGTCTTGTTTTCCTTCTCAGTTGGACCCTCAGCTCTCTGCTAGTGTCTTGCACAAAGCTAAAAAAATGAAGGGTTCATTTGGGGATCGTAAAAAGGTACGCGGGGATTGATTACCCGTGGCTGTGATTATCGAGCATGTGCCAAATGTTCCGAGAGTGAGTACTTTTTCATTTCCAAACAAGCTGCTGATTTCTCTGATTAGTGCATTTTTTATGAGAATGGAAGAAACAAATTGCTGGAATCAGCTGCTGTGCTGTTTGGTTGTAAACATGTAGGCATTTGTCCATTTATATCCGTTTATAATCCTTATAGCTGGACTGATAGAGATGTTCAAATTAACATAGTAACAAATGACTGTGGATAGTGTGAAAGGAGTTGTTCAGAGTGATGAACCCACAGTTAGCACCCAACTTTCAACTCAGTGTGCTGTTGCAGTTTTGGCGAAGTACATATGTCATTTCAAACAGAACTCCTGTAAAAGACCTGTGTAATTATAACACCTTCACTATTACCAGCCGTAACCACAGCTGTCGCCAAACCAATCAGGAGTAAATCTCCAAGATTCTGGGTTGTTACAACATGGATCTCATTTTCACAGTTTTGGCCATGATTCCTATCATTAATAGTAATATTACACTCAGCAAGGTCATAGTTGATGTCTGTAGAAACTAAGGCCCAAGTTAGCCAAACTTATTTTGAAAAGAAAATGATGGCAGAGAGGAAACATTTTTAACCAAACTTTGATTTGTAAACATTCATCACAGTTTCCAGTGAATGTATCAGGAGAACGGGGTGCCAACAATGTTCCAACATGGTGCATCGTTCATTCTAGTCAAAGTTGCTCACCAGACACATTGGCCAAAAATAGTTTTCAGGCCTTCTTGGGTTTCTGTAGATTTTGGCCCTATTTTACAGCAGAGTCTTCTCAGGCTAGTGTGTGTCATTGTAATCCTGCAGTATTGACTGTGACCACTACACCGAATGCACCTCACAGCCAAGCGCTGTTCATAGGGACTTGCATTTTACAGACCATCATGCGGGTTCAACTTTGACCATCATACTTACTGCGACTGTGCAGTTTTGATGCAAAGAGAGAAATTACCGCTGACATTCTGGCTTTTCTCGCATGCGGTTTTACTTCCAAATAAAGTATTTCAGATAATCTGACTGTGTTGGCCTGTTTACAACCTGTTCAATATTCTAGTTGCTCGTGTCAGACTTTGTTGAATACAATGTTATCACAGTCGAAAGAAATGATGGCCAAAACTATGAAAGACCCAAGTTATAATAACTGGAATTATCCCTTAAAGCTCAAATTGTAACCTCCTGTATCTCATCCACTCTCCCTTCATCGTCTCCATTGTCTGTCTCATCTGATCAGTTAATGCAACCCACTGTAACCCTGGGCAAGCGTTCTTAACAAAAGAAGGAAGGAGGGGAGGAAAAAAAAGTTATTACAGGCTTTAAAACTGAATGTTCAGTATCAGCAGGCAGTTGTTCACCCAGAGCCATTAGCCTCTCCTCTCTGTCTCTCTCTCTGCTAACAGGGTGTTTCTGGCCCACAGCAGTTTGTATCTCAGTACACTGGGTGAAAAGACACGGGAGAGTCAGGGTGGGGTGGATACACGGGGGAGGCTAGAGGTGTTAAATACACTTGTGCAGCCATGAAGTATGTGTATGTGCGTGTGTGCTGTGATTGCAAAAAGCAGCCCCAAATTTGGGGGTGGGGGTGGGATACAACAAAAGAGGATTGTGGTGGATTTGTATTCATTTCCCCTCATTTTTCACTTGAGAGAGGATTTAGGGGAAAGGCTGAATGAGTTTTGTGGGGTGCAGGGTCAGTTTAAAGTATCTTTTTTGGCTTTGTGGTCAGCACAGTTCCACGATGGTGCAACCACGGCTTGAATAACCCATGACAGTGGTTTGAAAAGCATGTTTGTTCCATTGTAATAAATGGAAAGAAATGATAGCCAAACTTATTCTCCCTTGAAATCCAGACCAGTGGGGGTTATTTTATACCCCCCAACACAGCAAACTCTATGATTAAGTGCAACTATAGTGAGTGCTGTGTGCCTGCATGGTTGGATATTATTACCTAAGGTCTAACCACAACATTTGAGGTGCCATGATCTTGAGAAGTGGTGTTCGTGACAAATCAGGCCTTAAAATATGTTTCTTGGGGGGGTTATTTTACTGAACAGCAGTGGTAATTCTAACCTAATCAAACATGCAAAAAGAAAAAAAGGGGGAAATGAAAGGAGTGATGAGACGACAAAGAGAGAAACAGGAAAGAAGGAAAAGGAAGATGAAGAAGAAGAAGTCATGCAGTTGTCAGGGTTCATGGTCGGGGTCAGCAGGTTGAATGGTAATCAGGTTTTAATGTGAACGCATCTCTGCAGATGACTGAGTGGAGCTTTATTTGCTATTATATGCGCACACCCACAAACACACACACACATACAACTGGTACACAATTGTGAGAGTGCTTAGCATAATCAGCATCCTACCACAATCACCAATCACTATCAGTGGCCTTGCAATCAATGCAGCAGTGCTCCAGCCAGTGAAATGATGGATGAACGGTGATGTCACCAGGATGTTATCATCTGGTTGGCTAATGACAGGAAGTTTTGCGGGGCAGAGGTCACGGCCTTCAGGAGTTTGTGTGCGCCTTGAAACTTCACTGCTTGGTGATGTTTCATAGACATCAAACATAGAAGTTGTAGCTTTACAAAATAATCTTAACTGAAAAAAGTAAAAGATTTATCAAAAGAAAAGTACATTAAACCTCTTCTGGTGCATAGCCCCGCCCCCACCCTCATCCTATACCCAATCATTTTCATTCAGTCCCTTAGTTGTTCTCTTGAAAAATATCTGTGTTTGTTTTATTTGTATGTTGTTGTTTATATTTAATTTATTAGTAACACAAGGTTTGATAAAGGCCCCAACAAGCTTGTCATACTGTACCATTCACACCCACCCACACATACGCACACCAGGAGGGTCATTAATCAACGTCACGCCTCCCTCTTCTCCTCCCTTCATCTGTCCTTCCCTCACAGTCCTCATCCATCTTTCCCTGCCACTCTTCTGTCCATTACTTTCACACTCTGTCCTTCAACTTCTGTTTTATGATCCGTCTGTCAGGCCTTATTTGTTGGCACTCTTTTGAGTGAAGAGCACACTGCAGAATTATTTTAAAGAATTGAATAGTAGCACAAAAGTGTGTGATAAGTTTAATGTAAACAGTGTTTTTGAAACACAATCACAGTTGCTCAGTCGCAGCTGCTGCTCTTTACCCAGCAGCTGCTCAGCTGTCACTTCATCTCCAGGAAGAACAGTGTGGTCGGTGCGGGACAAAAATGCAAGAAGAGTGACAGCGACAATGGCCACTAGTGTAATGTGACATAATGAGGGGCCCATCGTAGTGAGAAGGAGACAGTGGGAAGGCAGTTTTGATTAATGACTGCTGTTTGAGCTGACATGTTATGAAGCCACTTGTTGTTGCAGTTGCAACATTTGCATTCAGGAGAAAGTCAGAAGTGAGACAAGACGTCTTTATGTCTGACAGGACTCCAAAACGGAGGTCACTTCAACCAGCACACTGCACTCTCCATCTGTCTCCCCTGCCTGGATGATTAACAGGGTGGAGTTCAGTGTTAATAATTGTGCTTTACATTAAATTCAAACAAGTGTAACACATAATGATGCACAATTTAGACAATGCAAGAGATATTTAAAAAAAAAATCAAGATTATAAAGTGCCATTTCAATGAGCAATGCGTTGAAGAGTTGTGTCTGTTGTGAATTCCTGATTAAATATCAGAACAATTGGTGCTTTGTGCCAAGTTTTGCTTTCAAATTTATGGGTGACTTTTATGGCAGGTGAGTGCACATTATATTATGCGCATACAATTTGCTACATGTCTTATCCTGCACGAGAAACTCCAGTTTGACCTTGAACTTTGAACTTGTATGCAAGCTGTCTAAAACACGTTTTACTCTTTGACAGGTCTCTGCTGATCAGCTAAAGCCCTGGACCTGCCGGTGTCTGCTGCACAACCACACACACACACACACAGAACCACACACCCATGAATGCATCTGTTTCTCTTACATCCTCCCCTCTCTCACTCTGTCTTGAAATTAAATCAAGAAGTTGCCCAGCAGTGATGGACTGTGCCCCCCCACACACACATACACACACAATGCCAGCTGTCAATCACAATGACTTATGAGCAGTTGATTACATCATTGGTCCTTTAATGGTCAACTGGGGATCGTTGGGTGGACGTGGGGGAGTTTGACAGACAAAAACAGTGACAGAGAGAGAGATGGAGAAATGGAGAGCATGAATGAGAGACAGAGAAAAAGAGGGAAGGGAGACACAGACAAAGACATAGGGGAGATAGTATTTATGTTTGGGAATAAAAGGGGAGTATAATGAGCAGGATAATGAGGCCGGGACATCCCAGCACAACATGCAGACGAGAGATGAGAGATCTGGTTTCCACTTAAAACCGCTGGGGGTTTCCTGGCTGAGGAAGGGAGAGAAAAGGAGGAGGAGGGGAGGCTGAGAGGAGGCCAGAGGAGGGTGGAAGGTCTGTGCATCCCAGAATTCCTTTGCTTTCCTTCTCCTCCTCCTCCTCCTCCTTCTCTCATCTCAATTCCCTCCCTTCCTCCATCCCCTCTCTGCATGTCCTAAACGCTCTGTGGCTGAATGGGTGTTGTTTTGACAGCTGATCTGCTTCTAGCTCATGCTAAAAGCTACTAGTAACTACCCTCAGTCATAATCACATGTATCTATGCAAGACACAGGACTGTGAAGAACCACAGGTTATAATAGCAAGCATGAATGAAAGCATGGAAAGGGACGTCCTAAACCTGGTTAAATGTCTCAGCTGAACAAAACAGGTCCATGAGCGTCAAAAGACAGCGCAGTCAAAGATTAGATTAGATCACAGGCTTCTTTTTTAACATTAGTACTGAACAGCTGGACATGCAATGGTGACAAATCATTATTATTATTTTAAATCATTGTAATGATATTTTTGCCTTTATTTGACAGATAACAGATATTGACAGGAAACATGGGGAAGAAGAAAGCTGAGCACAGGCATCAAAGGTCCTAAGCCAGAACCAACTGGGAAGAGTGTGGTTAGTACAGTATGTAACAGAATTTACAATTAAATAAAGTTACCTGTTAGTTTCATTTATCTCTGTCATTTTTATGTCAGTCAATTGCACAATTGTCAGCATCATAAAAAAAGAAAAGAAAAAAGAAAATTTACATGCCCATAGTCCTACATGAAAAAACAGGCTCCTGAGATGATGCATCTTTTTGTTGGTTCTTTGGTTCTTAAAAGTTTAAGCACAAGTTGATTAGTATATGTACAAATACCAGAACATGTTTACTGGAAAGAAAAGGAAAAAGAGGAGCAGCAGAGGTCGGCACAAACTGCAACAGAGGACATGAACAGCAGGATGCTATTAATGACAGTGAGATAAGATTGCTCCTGTATGAGCAATGAGCCTCAGCCCTGCCTCCTCCCCACAACTCCCACACAGGGGTTTGGTGCTCCTCAAGGGCAGCATCATTTCCTCAGTACTACTTTCATTATGCCTCAATTTCTCAGTCTCTCTCACTTTCTCTTCCTGTCAGATCCATGGCCACCGACTGACAATGTTTTTCTAAAAAACCCTCAGGTTTTCCTGCTAACAGTAACGAGGAACATGAAAAATCTGGTGACCAAATGTTCTTGTCTCTCCAGTCGGTCGATTTGTTGGAGCTGTTTCTGCTTTAAAAAAAAAAAAAAAGAAATAAAAAATTACAAACATGATAACAAAGCATCAGCCAGCTATGCTCTTCATGCAAGTATCCCACAAGGGTCCGGCAAAACTGAATTCTCCTGAGCGATCAGGAAAATGATTCCAAATGTGTGCAGGAACAAAACAAAAAAAAGAAAAAAAAAGGAGTGCCAGTAATGAGGAGAGATGACATGCACTCAGGGGAAGGAAAAGAAACAGTTAACTTTAAGGTTGTTATTGAATTTTCTTATGCAATACTGAGCTCCAGCTAAGTGATCTGTTTGGCCACACTAGTCCTTCCTACTGAGCTTTATTTGACTTTATTAAACGTTATTTATCCAGCAAAGATTCACTCAGCAGGTATGTTCTTTTTCACCACGTCCTGCTTCACACTCACACAATTTCACACATTTACACCTGGGAGCATCCCAGGGCAGCCACAGGCTTCTGCTGTCAGCTGTAGAGGCTGCACTGGGCTCCTCCACTTGAGCAGCAACTTGAGGGTTTGGTGAACACACACAAAGTAGCTGTTGGTAAAGGTAACACGCTATATAAGCAACATGTTCTTCCAAAATAATATTGGTAGGGGAGAAATCTCACTACTAAGTAGTAGTGAAATCATGTAAACATATTCAATGAAACAACTGTAGCAACAATTGACAGTAGCTATAGGGAAAGTTTTTTTTTTTTTTTTAATCTTTTGAAAATGTCTGTCTGTACTCTTCTGATCACTGAAAGTACAGTACACACAAGTATGTATGAATCATTCCAGGATGAAATAAAGCAATGATGCTGCCTTTGTTTATACTTTGCAGATGGTTACAGTAAGTCAAAGTAAGGCAACTTTATTTGTATAGCACATTTCATAGACAAAAGGTCATAGGATGATAAACTGGTTCATGATGAGTATTTACAGTTCAGTCAAATACAGGGCAGAACATAACTGTTTTTAAAATCATGGATCTAACAGTGGTCAAAGTTGGACCCTCTGTTCCTCAGATTGGACTTCCTGGATCATATTGTATGTCTCACCAGTACCTGGCTGTGATGGCTTCACCAACACAAACCCCTTGCAGTATTTTTTAAAGGCCATGTTTTGTACAATCTGAGGTCAAAAATTTATGATTTAATGTGTGAAGCAGTCAAATCAAAATAGTGGTTAAAATGTGCCAGCAGTTACAGGGCAACATGCTAAGAGTCCAGCTTTTGGCTTAAATTTGGTCATAATGAGCTGTGATTGTTGAGCCATATCAGCTTCAGAAAATGTCTTTATTTCCATAGACAACATTAATTATAACAATAAGCATTGTGTGCTTCAAATACATTTAGTCATAACACACATAAAGTAGCTCATTCTTCCTAACTCATGCTATTTTTTGTGCCCATGATCACAGTAAAGAACACCCTCTTTAAAGGCTTAGGTTAGACTTTAATGCTTCATCATCTCTCTTGAGCAATTTGCATCTGGCAGCAAAGCCAAAATACAAAACATAATCGCATCTAACAAAATACAGGAAGATGTAAGACCAATTGAAATCAACAATGGAACGGTGGATGATTGAGCAGGGAAATGGGGGCATCAGCTGGAGAGTCTGTTTTGGAGTGTTAGTACAGAACGTATCCTTGCAGTCATGTGCTGTCGGAAATGGTACAGTGGAAAAATGAAGGTTCACGTGACTGCTATATGTATAAGGTTGGATGATCAAGTCAGAAAATAAGGGAAAATTTTACTGCCCAGGTTTCCAAGTCATGATTGAGTGATAACCTTTAAACATTTCAACATGTGAAGAATTTTTGTAAGTGCTGTTATGACACTCACAGTATATAGAAATTTCTAGATGAAAACCTGATTAAGTCAAGGTACGGTGTATGCTGAAATACAAACATAAAGTGATTTAGTATTGGCCACAAGTACTAAATCAGGTGCATCCAGCAGTCATCAGAATCTCCTGTACAAAATCTTGTTCACTAACTCAATAATAGTTCAGGAAGAGAAAGAGGCCACAGAGTTCATGTGAGTCCCAGCATAATTGAGAAATGCTCGGGGAAATTAGAAAGGACAAATAAACAAAAACAAACGTCATAGAACAGAGACAGGAAATGATCACAGAACTGAAAAATTAAGACTGATCAATTGTTTTTCTCAGAGTAACTGGACAGATCAGACTGGGCATTCATTGAGATGACATCCAGAAGGTGGCAGCGATGCAACATGAAGGAGGTCAGCAGCAATAAAACGTCAAAGAAGAAGAAGCTGACACATCACATCTCATTTGAGTTAAGGAAGTCAGGATACAGGCAGAGGCCAAGGCCTAGTTCACCCTTAGCACCACAGTGAGCCCATGTTCAGTGATTCTTTGAATTAGTACAGTCTTTGGATTGCTGCAGAAACAATAAGCTGATCAAAGTCAACCAATCAGGTAAGACTTAAAGCCATCACATTATTTGACCAAGGAATATATTTTGCAAGTTATTTATCTGAAGCCATGTGTGCGTTGGCTGGATTCGGTGGTTTTTAAGTGCGAGCAGCAGCTGCAGCAGCAATACACCACATCTTCTTTGGGAGGATTGCAACATGTTTCAAAAATCTGAGAGAGTAATCTCATGATTAACATCCCCTCCAAGTCATATTTTGCTTCTACTGCAAACATAACTCCCTCAGGCACGACTGCTATTACTATTATTTTCATAGTAGAGCCTCACATTACCAAGCTTTGTAATATTATGAGATGATGCAATATGATGAAAGACTACTGCAGAATGGTCTTTCAATCAGGTATGTCTGTAGCATCTGCTAGCATAAACACTTGTGTCTGAGTGTGTGTGTGTGTGTGTGTGTGTTGGTCGGTCCCACCTCTCCCACTTCATGACTTGAATTTCACAGCTTTAGGTCCTCATCTATGTAAAAACAAAACATTCATCCCTCCCTATTATTATTCTCATTGCACCTCTCCTCTCTCTCTTTCATCTCCCATCCCTCTCTTACATCCCACTCCTCCTCCTTCTGGTCCCTCTTTACTTTCACTCTGAGTATTTGTGTCTGCTTAGCTGCATTCCCTGGCTGATCTCCGATACATGCTCCTTGTTTTCTCCGAGCCAGAATCTCCCCAGTGCAATGTCCTATTAGTGAAAATGAGACATGGGAGTCAGGCTACAGGAATGCTCCTTTTCCCCCAGACAGCCTATCAATTACCGTGATGGAAAGTTATGATGATGCGTTTTACTGCATCTGTAGAATCTCTGAACTAACTTTAGAAATCACACACTCTACTTGTTCTGGTCCTCTGTCCAGAAAAAAATATGATCAGCCTTCTGGATTGTGAATAAAATAACGTCTAAGAGTCGCAACACGAGCTGTTGGGGGGGGGGGGGGGGGGGGGGGGGGGGGGGGGGCGGAGTTAGAAAGACATAACCTCAGTGTATCTAGGAAAGGTTAGCTAAGGTTGTTTCTATCAGCTGTTTAGTTATTTCCTTGGATTTACCTCATTCACTCAGTTTTTACGCATCAGGTTCAGTGAACTCATCATGTGGAGAACATTCGAAAACAGCTGGAAGCCTCTTCAGGAAGCCAATGATTTAATTAATGACTTTAAATACCAGGAAGAAAGGGTCAAACAAATAGCACTGCAGAGTTGCATTATGGGAAGTGTAGGATCCAGGGGTTATAAAGCTTGGCCTGTATTTTTAACCATTCTCTTTTTAAACGTCTTGCAATTCCCAAACTTTATGGAAGTGCAAAACTAAATGGCAGGAGTAGACCAATCAAATGGCCTTTCAGGCTACTAGGTCACATTGCTGAAAGGTGGTGCTACTCATGAAACACTCCTATTGAGGGATGTGTCACATTCTGCTCGAAAAATGTGTTGCGTGTATGAAATAGTTGCAGTTTGCTTGTCATTTGTGTGAGTGTCCGCAGCGTGTTGCTGAAGTCCCCGTTTTAGAAAAAAAATTAAGCGGTTAGGCCTTTATTTAATGAACAGTCTGTGATTACTGTAACACAAGCAAACTATGGATGGGGAATTGTGGTTTATGTTCCTCGAATTTGAATTTTACCATCAGCGATGTATAGACCAAGTGAACTTGTCTTTGCTGGGTTAAAACATTTAAGTGAGAGTTTGGCTGCATTTACCTCAGAATTAATATCCGTATCAACGTCGTGTCCACCTCCACCTGCTGCACTCTGCTGAAACTGCTCCATCCGTCTCTCCCTCTTCCTCTGCCTGTCCCCTGGTTGTGCTGCTGTGTGCCATGTGTATATATATTTTGTGCATCTTTGATTTCTCTTAAACTAAATCTCCTTTTGATTTATCATGTGTATTGCCTCCTAATCTATGATGAACTGGATGTATACTTAAGACTACTCATTACATTTTGACATTAGAATGTTTGGAGTATTAGTAACAGTTCTTCTTTGGTGAAAATGAAGTGTGGCTGTTGATTAATTAAAGGTTATGGTCCTTAGAACATGGATGACACTGAACTGATGGCTTTCCTCACTGTTTCTCACTGTTCGTTCTCCAAACGTAGCCAACTGAGGCGAATTATTTACAAAACCAATCGTCTGCAATAGCCAGCCTTGATGTCAACTTGGCAACAAGTTTTATTTCTAATATCTGCATCCAAGAATGTTTTCTGCAGATGACCTGGCCGTGTTCCCAGTATTACAAGTCTCTCTAACATGTGTTCAGTCACTCAGGAAACCTGTGTGCGAGCTCTGCAGGGTGATTCGCTGCTGTAAATCATGACTCTGCGATTAGTGATAAGCCGCTTTTTGAAGGGCTGGGGTGAGATAAAGATGTGAAGCGTGACGTTATGTGTGTGTGTGTTAGGCAGAAAGCCACTGAGTGCTGCCAGATACTGGTACCTCTGCACTGACATCATAGAGGTTATCTCTCCATCCAGGACCTGCTCATGTCCTGAGTGCATGAAAACTTTAATAAAAAAGAATATGACGCACACGTTCTCCCTCTCTCCCTCCCATTCCTAACTCTTCCTAATTACCAGCTGTGATTTCTTAAAGCTGCTCTAAACAATATTTTTTTTATTTGAACGAGTCAAATGACCACATGTGCTGTGAGAAGGGACACTCATAGTGACAAACCCACAGAGAATTATCACCTGACTCCTCAGTTCCCCTGCAAACATAGTGAAGCAGTTAGCAGCTAAAGAGCCAAATATTTTTTCAGGGGTCGGTGGAGAGCACAAACTCAACTCCAGATGAATCCTGGTGTTGCTTTGTATCTGCTTGATGTGTCAAGCCATTGTTTACAGATTGCAGGCGAATTACAAGTTTAAAGAAACGCTGCGATTTTTTTTTTTTTCGACCATACAAATGAGTCTTCTGTCTTGTTTATGTAAACATGGACATAAACATAAATCTAAAAGCGTTAGTTGGTTGTTTTTAAGCGGAATTGTGTGCCAAGCTGTTTCTCAGGTAGCAACAGGTATACACAGTAACTGTGCTGAGAATCCCAAAGTCTTTTTGTCACAGCGGAGGTTGCCAGGTTTGGTACTATTATGACCAAACGTGTGCTTCATCCAATCTGGCAACGTGTACTGTACTACTGCGCAGATTTACTGAACAGATGGATTCACTGTTGTTTCTCCTGCATGTAATTCCACCTACAGTGCGTACAGGTTAAACAAACAAGGCACAATGTGAAAATAAGGCAGTTAGCTGTCCCATTGCTTCCAGTCTTTATGCTAAGCTAAGCTAAATGACTTAAGCTCCAAATTTACTGCACAGACATGAGATTGAATTCTTCTCATTCACTCTTGAAAGGAAAGCAAACAAGCACATTTTCCAAAATGTTGAACTATTTTTTTTTTTTTAATGTGGCCAGATGCTTATAAAGAATATGAAGTGGCCTTGATTAAATCAGCTGGCAAACCTGTCCATTTGCAGCGTTTAGTTTCCCCCATAAACGTGTTTATTTTCTGGTAGAGAACAGCTGGTGCTCTCCCTCTATCTCTTTATTCTCCCTCTCCCACTCCTTCTCCACATCCTCCTCCCCATGCTGTGCAGTACACAAGGTGGTTTGCAGAACAGCAGAGAGAGGAATGAGCTCCCTCCCTGCCCCGTCTACATCTGGCTGCGTTGTGTTGAACCTCCCAGCTCGGCCGTCAGATAAGCCCCAGTGATGGATACGCAATGTCACCATCCAACGCCCTGCCTATCTATTACAGCGCAGCGGCCGTTTCATGTGGTGGCTCTGTATATGTGTGTGAGCCGGGTTTTTTTTTTTTTTTTTATGTGTGTGTGTGTTCTTTGACAGGGAAGATGGTTCACACATTGGGTCGGTGGGTGTGAGAGGCGAGTGGGTGTTTTGAGGAGCTGTGACTGGAAAGGGAAATTATTGGTGGGAGTAGAAAACCAACCAGCAGAGATAGGGGATAGATATGGAGGGACAAAGCTGAGAGAGACAGATGGAGGGAGATAGAGCCCTGAGATGAAAGTCAGGAGACTGAAAACAAATGTGTTTAGACTGTAACAACTGTTTGAATGCAAGTCATAATCTCCAATATTAGAAAAAGTAAACAAGTCCATCACATTAATTCACCAGTACCATCTGTAAACGATGCTGAAATAAATCCATTTCTGTGAGATGACTGCGTCTTTACAGAAGCTTCTGCCTGCAGAATATCTTTGTTGTTCCGTCTGTCTAAACTATCGTCTTGGTTACGCTCTTGGCTTTAAATCATTAGGTGAAATTAAGTGTCTCCATGTAACTTTTGAAATAAAAAAAAACACATTCTTCCGCTTACAAATGAAAAGTTGAATTAATAAGAAATTAAATGCTCCATTGCTCAGTTTAATACTCTCAGGGGTATTGTTGACGTCAATGACCTAAACGCTTAATTGATAATTAAAATAGTTACCAATTAGTCCTGTCAGTGGATTAATCATTGTCCTGGCTCTAATTTTAATATCTTCCAAAATTATTTACCATAGACTGAAAAATGAAGTGTCTTGTGATAATACATGTGCTTAAGCCTGTGCTTGTGTATCTTTGCATGTACAAATCCAGTGTCCAGCTGTTTCCGCCCATAAGTTTCATTCCTTTGTTTGTGCCAGTAACTTTCATTTCTCCATCAGTGAAAAGTCCTTGGGATTTATCAGCCTCAGTCAGTTGTCAGGGTGGTTCTACAGGACATGGTAGTTGTCCCGTTGAAGCTCATAAACCTCAGCATAATAGTAAACTCTTCCTCCTCAATCCACCAGCCTCTAGAAACAACATTTAAGACCCCTGTTGGAGCACTCAAGACCCCCATAAAGCCTGCTGACCAGTTGGAACATGGAGGTTGCAGGTTTTTGGTCAAGAGAAGGTTGCTGGTTGGAATCAAAGAGGGATTTAAAATCTGAATGTGGAAACTGAATGAAAATTTTCCGACCTGTGCACTTAGCAAATGCTGTCATCAGCCAGAGAGCAAAGCATTTCATCCCCACACCAGCTCCAGGTTTTTTTTTTTCTAGCAGCTCGCAGCTGTGAATTATCTGTACACATGATATCTCTGTGATGTGAAGCAGCAAGAGCAGAGTGTACTCAGTTAACCTTGCATTCCTAAGTAAAGGCTGGAGGGATAGAAATTACAAGTGCAGGAAAAGGGATATTTTTCTTTCAGGTGTCATTACACAACGCTAGTTAGCACAGTCACAGCCATAACCTCTGTGCAAACTTCCCAATGTAAACACATATTTGCTAAGTCAGAGCATGATTCTTGCAGTGAACCTAAGTGAAATATGTTATGAAATAGCTGTTAGTGACATGGCCATTATATGGACAATATTGTGTGCTGTTAGGGACTTGGTGTTACTGATTCAGCTTCTGGCTGTCACTACTGCTTTTATATTTGATATTATATTCTAAGATTTGCTCTGGATTATGATGGTAAATGGTGGAAAACAATGCATGTATAAATGTCTTCTGTTGCCCCCCCAGACTTGTGTAGCTTTAGCTCCTTTTAGAAGTCTGGGTTTCTTATGACTGCGTCCCGATGTGGGACCCAGTTCGGTATAGGTCCAGTTTGTATTTGATCTTCTCAGATCAGGTATGTCTCATTCCTGAGTGTATCTGATTTATGGGCGTTGATCACGTAGTGTCATAATCATGACAGGAGAAAAAGAGGAGCAACAGATGGTGTGAGCTGTGAAATATGATTTAAAAAAATAATGACACATTGCTGCTTGTTTCGACTGCTGCTGCTCATGTTGTCATTGTTGGTGTTCTTGCTTTATTAGGGATTGATCTATAGGTCCATGGCATTTTTGATCAGATGCTAATTAGCATATCCATGACATCTTCATGTCATATTTGCATTTACAGTCACTCCCAAGCCATTTCCAAGTTGTTTCTCCGCTCTGCTAAAACCCAGAATTTATCACCATAACATCGACTGACAAAACCACCACACACATAAGTCAAAGGCAACAGCTCTGTTGTGATTTCAGCTATATCTACTTCTAATGATCACTCAGAGAGAAAGTTCGTAGGTCAATTCACATCTGTGTCAGCTGCAATGCATAGAGAGCTGTGGAGGGAAACCTGACCTCATACTCATGGGACAAAACTGGCAACACTACAGAAAGAGGCTAAGGTTTGTTGCCCGGTGCTTTTGTAAGAAAAAAGAAGTCATAAGGGGGTCTGAAAATCAGTAAAAGTTGGCAACAAAGGTACTAAGTTGGCAATATTGCCAGTAAATACCCTATATATACATACATACATACATACATACATACATATATGTATTTATATAAATATGCAACAGACCACAGTAACCAGTTAATTGCACTGAACAATTGCAGCTTTCCACTTGCAGTAGTTCATGACTCACAGATGCCTGTTTCCACAGGAGACCCGGGACCCCGTGCTACGGCCTCCAACTGTGTCAAAGTGTAGTAAAAGCTTCCAAACTGGCTTTTCTACATTGATGTACAGTTTCCGCTGTGATTGGATGCTTTTTGGGAGGGCCAGGAGGTTTGTAAAGAGAGGTCAGTCACCACACACACACACACATACATGCATGTAGAGGCCAGGACCGGGTCCAGGGAGGAAGGAAATGGGGAGGGCACACAGGGACACTCACATAAATATATACACACAAGGGGGTAAAAGTCATTGGAAGTGTACATATTTATTTGCATATGTGTGTGTGGCATCTGTGTGTTCATAGCTATTCATGTAGTTATGTACTGGCATATGTTTAGGTCTGATACAGAGTCATGCAGTAAAAAGGGGCCCTGGAGCGCCATAAAGCCGACTCTTACAGTATATATTTTTGGCCCTCAGCTAAATTAGCAAAAACAATGCAGCTCTCCATTGTTTTTAATAATGAGTTGGTTTTCAGACCAGTGCTCACGTTGTGTTTTTCATTTTCCCATGTTGCTGGATGGCAGCAGAGATGCAATTAAAGTCATTGTTTCATTAGGGCATGTTGCCTGTGAGCAAGAATTAAAACCACCACAACACAGCTCCGCTACCTTGTCGGGTACCCACAGCTTTTTGTGGTTGTCTTTTTTTTTTTTTTGGAGGTGGGGGGGGGGGGGGGTTTCTTTTCACACATACATACATAGAACAAAACCTTAAATCCCCAGCAATTAGAACCCAATCAAATTTTCCTTTGTGCTTTTCAACAGTCTTTCCCCACATCCAGTTTTTTTTTCACTCGTCTGTTTGTGCTTGCATGCTTTGACCGTCCTCCATTTTCCGGAGTTGTTAGTCGGCATATTCTCTCTCTCTCTCTCTTTGTCTTTCTCCGTCTGTCTGTTTTTCTGTGTGTGTGTGTGTGTGTGTCTCTATCACAGGCTCTTGGTCTCTAACCCTCCTTTAGTCTTTGTGCAGTATTTTGCATTTGAAAAGATCACCCATGGGTTCACGAGGGGGCATACTCTCAGAGAGGAATTGGTTTAGAATATTAATTGTTTTTTCTTGTTTTTGTTTTTTTCCCTGGGAAAACTGCCCACATTAACACTGCCTGCCTCTTTCACGTAAACCCCTGTTCTGCACAGACAAATTGTAATTCATGCAAGCAACTCTGGGGAGTTGTCTGGTCTAAATAATATTGACTATAACAGTTTTAATGTTTGGTTATCTTCAGTGGTGATGAGTGTATGAGTGTTTTGTGTATATACTTCGCTTCCAGACGTCTTCCTTTTGATGTGCACAATAGGCATTTGTAATTTGATTATATGCAATTAATCAAACTCACTCATAATAGCAGGAAAGTACCTGGCAAAATACAGAAACCAAAAACACATCTAATCTCTATTTTCTTCCTTACTCTTAAAATGTCAGATAGAGGCAATAGTGCAGCAACTCGAGGCAGCAGGATACTTTAACTCCAAAATGCTTTCCAAGAAAACAGAATGCTGACTTTTGGTTCCTCCATCTGACCTCCATCTTCCCAAAATGATCATATTTTTGGAATTAACTCATTTAAAGCAGGATTACATTCCTTGTTATTTCAGGAGCTATACTCTTAGCCATCTTGGCTGTCACTCCACCACATACCACACCATGTCACTGCATCCATAGTGACCTCAGAGACTGATGAGATAAACATTTCTTCCCTGACCCTCCCTGCCCCGCTCATACAAAACCCAGAGTTTCCCCAGCGCCTGTCATGCTCCGTCTTTCAAACCTCACACTGCTCCAACAATGGTGTGGTCCTTAATTGTCAGCCGTATCAAGCCTATAACCAGACTAGGGTATCGGATGGTAATCAGCACGGCAGGCTACAGTTAGCGCTGTCGCTCAGAGCCTCTGACGTCACAGCGACATGCCCGTATGATTAGTTCTGGTTCAAATCCATTTGACCTGCATTGTCACCTGTGATCAGTGTCCTGCAAATGTCTACAATGGGACAAACATTGTTCATTAAGAGTTTGCAATGTTGTTAATTAGAACTATGTGTTGTGACGCAGGGGAATGTGGTTAGAGGCTGGGGCTGCCTTCCTGTCTGGAGCCTGGAATTTAGGATTCTCTGAACACGATTATGGCGTCCTATATATTGAATAACACAGAAGTAACTGTCTCTCTGTACATATTTCTATATATTATATATGTATTGTTTTAATCAGTGAAAATAGATCATTGCAAATAACTTCCTGTTATGTATTGTCCATTTATTTTCTCACTTACCTCCTGGGATCAAGTCATGCCAACCCTGTCTCATATGTGGAGATTTATTGTTAGATAAAACCTTTTCTTAACCTCTGTGAGTATGTACAGAATGTGCTCGACTGGCATCTGTCGGACTCTCCCATTACATTTGTTGTAGCTGTTCAGGTACGGTCATGTGACGTTTCCTTTCCACGAAATGGACCTGCATTTCTGATGCAGAAAAAGTGCAGACACTTGAGTGGGTGTGCAGGGCCTTAAAGGTCTTATTTGAATTGTCAGAGCTCACGCATCTTCCAAGCAGAACTTGATTCATAAAACGTGGCTTTCTGTGAAAGGTTTGTGTGTTACTCTTGTCTGTTTCTTCCAGCATGTGCAGACATTAGTATTAATCATTTTTTTCAAAAAAAGACAATGGCACATGTTGGATCTCTTTTACCACTTTGGCTCGATTGATAATGCTGAGCGTGAGATGTACGTAGAACTCTCTGTCATCGCAGTTTACTTGACCGAGACGTTGCTCATGCCTGTGATGTGACGCGACTTGTCTGCTTGGCTGTCTGCTGTGGAAAACATCCATATGAAACATGTCATCTGTCCTGTGCTTGTTACTACCATTTCCCCTGCCATGCAAGAGCTGCAGAGGCTTTTGATGGCTTTTTCAGATGGGACCATGTGCTACTTGCTCTTGACCGCAGTCGGCCTACTCTCCACCTTTTTGATGTCCTTCCATCCCTCTGTCCCTCTTGTTTACGGTCTCTCGATTTCTCTTCCTTCAAATTTCCTTTTCTCATTTCCGTAATATCTGAGAGCTGAGTACTATGCTCTGGACAGGGTGAGATTTCCTGTATAAATAGGGATGCAAACCTTCGCATCCCTAACAAATGAGACACCTACATTCACCTCACTTGACCTTACTCAATATCTTGTGTGGAGTATGGCCGTTTAGGGAGAAGCAATAAATCAAAAATAATCTAACACTAGCTGAAAACAGTCTCTGCTCATGGTAGTGTTTGATGAAACACTTGCATCCTGGTCCTACGTGGCTTATCTATTTTCTGTTCAAATCCTGATATACCTTTTGACACACGTCATATGACCTCTTAACCTCTAGTTTCCTTTAATTTCTCCTTTAAGTAGCCTTTATTTAAACTTGTTCCATCTATTAAAAGTATTTGATGTCTACGCTGAATGAAACAGTCAAACCTTTATTCAGTGTTTTTATTGCATGATATGGAAATATGTTAAATGTTTTGCGCATCATTTTTCTGTTATACAATATTATGCAGGCTGACATATCTGGTATTGCAAATTCTTTATACTTTAAAAATAAACTTCTGTGGGTTGGAATAGTGTTTGGCTGCACAGCACGGGTTTGTATTAACTCTAACACTGGCAAGGCAGCAGGATTGAAGAAGATATTTTACAATGTCCTTATGTCCCTCGCATGTTTTCTTCAGTATTGTACAGTGGGTAGACAAATAAAATGTGTCCCAGATCAGCCAAGTTGTTAGACATGATGTGCAGTTTGCTGACATCATTCTGTATATGTGGGAAGTGAAATCCTCAAAATAGAGAAACCTTTTGCTGCTATTTGGAACCACCAACATATAAAATGTTGGCTGCAGCTTTAACAGCCAGCTAAATGCTGCATAATGAACCAAACACGTATTGTTGGGGAAAAGAAACATTACAGTGATGATCAGTACAATGCTATATTTTGACATCTTATTTCAAAGTGTTTTACAGTAGGAATCCATGAGTATATACAGAACAGTATCATCCTGTAATCTCAACCACTGTCATAAAAACAGCCCCATACATGCAGATCTCAGTTCGTCGGGGGGCCTTTTTTCTTTTTACTCGTGGCATCTTCTATTTCCAAAAGTCACCATTTGCACGCAGTCATGTCACGTGACCTTTGTCACCTCTCTCACCTGTACATGTTGTTGTTTTCAACAGTACAACCTTTCCGTGTTCTTGCAGCACTGTATCTTGTTTCTGTTACAACAGTGGCATTTTGGTATGCAAGAATTCAGAATGTGACAGAAACGTCTATAGCTTGCAAGTTCCCAAAACTCTGTTTTCATTATACAGTGGCTGTGATAACAGAAAACCAGTTTTGTTTTTTGTTTTTTTTCAAATGAGTCTCCATGAGGATGAAGCTGTAAGGCATCAGCAGTTATGCAGTACAAAGTGAGTCTTGGCTTCATCTCGGTCTCTCTCATTGGGCTCTTCAGCTCTCCATAAATTGAGTGTTCAAGAGCTTCCTCCAATGAGCATGAAAACATTGTGTCGCCTAACACATAATCCACATCATAGGAAAATGGTGTTTGGTCCCGCGGCAGCGTGACATCACTCAGTGTTTCCCTTCCTCGACCTTTGTCAGATGCCAGGCCTGAGGACCTGACGGGAGGGGTTTGCCGTCGGAGTCGCTTGTGCCCAGTCAGATATTCAATATCTGCTATGTCAGAAAATTAATAAGAAACAACTGAAAGAAGGACGTGGAGTTTTCTGTTCGCCGTTGTTGCTTTTTAGTCGTTAATTAGTTGTGATAGTTGGAGTTGTGGAACAGATGATCTGCTTGAAGGGACACCAAGAACAAAGTCACAGTTCCGTGACGAGGAAATCATAGTGTTCAAAAGTTTCCTCAGATTCAGATCCCTAAATGTTAAACAGCACTGTTTGTGGTGTCGTGACACTTTAACAAGTTTTCAGTTCAGTCAGTAACAATTTCAAGGCTTTCATTCATGAACACTGTACCTGCTGTATTTTCCACCAGTCAAGTAAAGTCGGCTTAATTTTATAATTTAAAATCCCAAATTTGCCCCAGGGGGCGTTTAAATGTCTTTAACAAGCACCGCCATTTATACTGTAAGTAGGCCCTTGAGCACCAATGGAAAACCATCAGACAGTGCATTCAAAGGAACTCATTCTGGAAAGCACACTAATTCTCCTTCTTGTTGAGAGAGAGATTAAAAGATTGATACCACTCTCGTGTCTCTAAACATGTAGGAAGAGCCAGCCTCTGGTTCGCTTAACTTAGCTTAGCATCAAGACAGGAAACGGGGAAACAGGCCTGGCTCTATCTAGGGGTAACAAAACCTGCCTACCAACACTTCTAAAGGTGTTGGTAAGAGTCTCCCTCTAAAAGGGGGAATTGTTGCTCAGTTCCCCTTAGGTGCCTTATTATGTAGGTATTTATAGGTTTATTATTGATACATTATTGTGCTGAAACTAAAGATTACTGTCATTATCAATTAATCTAATTATTACTTTTTCAATTAATCATCTACTGTATAAAATAGCACAATCATCACAGTTTGCCAGACTCCAAGATGAGGTCTTTATGTCTTAGTTCTGTCCAACTAACACTGAAGACTTGAAGACATTTGGTTCACAGTGATATAAAACAGAGAATTGACATGTAGCAAATCCTCACATTTGAGAAGCTATAACCAGCATTTTTGTTTGATGTTTGACTTAAATGATTAATTAATTGACTGATCAACTAATTATTTAAGCTCTAGGACATTTTATTTAACTATGAAATTGAAGTCTCTGTGACAATGCACTTATATAGTAAAACAATTCTTTTTCTTTGGCTTTTATTGGATAAAGTGTTTGAGAACAGGGAAACAGACCTCTGACAGTCAACAGTAAAAGCATCACAAAGCTGATATTTATTGATTGCCTGTTGCACTGGATTGCATTAGATTGTGTGCGTGTGTGTGTGTGTGTAATTGCATCCATATCCACCCACGCTGTGTACATATTCCAAATGTCAGCTTTCGGAAACAATAAAAACAGCCTGACCTGAGATTTCAGTTTGACCATTGTGCATTTCACTACTAGGGGCTTGAACAGCCAGTCCACAGCTAGAATATGAAAACATGAAGTCTGAGTTATGAGGGTTTTCGCAGGACATCATTTATATGCATGGAGTCCAAATTTGGAGTTAAACGTCTGTGTTACAGTTTAGTTTAGCAGTTGGAGTTTGTTTGTATGAATCTCTTCCCCCCGCCAGGATTTTTTTCTTTTTTTTAATCTAAGAGGGACAGGTCCCACCCCCACTTGTTTTTTTTCCACTGTTGAAATAAATTCAAATTATTTTCAGTAGTTTTACACCACTTGCTATATCGAGTGCCCCCATCCAGGTCCCCCAGAGCCTCAGAACCCCCTGCTGCTACCAGCTGATGGGCGGAGAGGAAGAAAATAAAAGCAGGGGGAAAAAAAACAAGGCTTCTGGGAAAACAAACACTAGTCCTGCTTCTTGGCACTCTTCTCTTAACCCTTTCACTGACAATGGCATGTGGAAAACACTTGAGGCACAATATACTCAATGGTAGTTCATTGTCATGTTGTTCAGCACCGTGATGTTGCATAACTGAGTGTTTCCTGAGGTTTATCCTGAAAGATTAATGACAAACTTACTTCTTTTTTTAATAGCATTTTCTTTTTTATTGCAAATACATATACAAAAGATTCTTTGAAGACAGTACAAATACATGGCAAGATCGCAGAAGAAAAAAATAGTATTGGGAACATCAGTTCTTTGTTATTAAGAGAACGGGAAATGGAGCTCGCGAAGCAGAAAGAAAGGACGGCCCCTCTGGTGATCGCACAAACAAACAAACAAAAAAAGAAAAACCTTAACAGGAAAACTGTAAAAACCTTGTAACTTAGATATCATTTTCCAGTTCTTTCAGCCATAGTTTAATGTCAAACTCAAAGGAAATTCACAAATAACAAATAATCCATACACGTTTTTTTAGATAGTTGCCCCCCAACCCTCAGAAAAAGGCAAATACATACTTAAAATAGACATTTACATAAGATAAATAAACCAAAAAAAAAAAAAAAAAAAAAGATGATTACAGCGTGTACCATTTTGTCTAAGTCCCCCCTGGGTTGAAAACCAAAATTAAAAAAAAAAAAAGAAGAGGAAGGGGAAATTATATGCTGTCTACACTGCAAAGAGGACAATTCATTAGTTATAAGAATAGTATGCAAAATAATTACTTTGAAATAAAATTAAAGCTAATAAATAAATAAAGTTTTACAACTGAATTTCGACCTGGGGGAGGGGAGGGAAGGTTGGAGGTGAGCGTATTGGACACCAGTGGTGGGAGACTGCAGGGGCACACCCCAGGGGTCAAAGGTGACTTCCTGTAGCTGTCAAACACACGCTGTTGGACGGTAAGTGTAATCTCAGCTGTGGCCATTGCGCATGCACGCACACACACACACACAAACACGCATAGAAAAGTTCAAGAGAATGTAAAATCCAAGGCACGAATGGTTGGAAGGGGGCTGCAGTCTCCCTCTGTCATGACAGCACAGCATTGTTAAGCCCAGTCTCTCTCTCTCTCTCCTGATAACGTTTCCAATGACCATGGCACATAAATTGAGAAGACAAAAAAAAAAATCAACAGCATAACGGCTTAAATACAAACCATTCTTGTTGAATGGCACAGGAAAGAAGTAAGCAACATGAAAACAAACAGAAACCCTTGTATGAACTCGAACAGAGAATCAGATGCTGCACTACCATGTGTGGTTAGTTGCTGAACTCGTTAAAATATAAAGCTTTTGGTTTAATATCTACAGGTACAAATAATTACCCGAACCCTCCCCACCCCAACCCCCACCCGACCCGACCCCCATGGGTTACAAACTGCCAGCGTATGAAGAAAAAAAAAACAATAAGAAACATACACAGTACCTACTGAAATATCAACAATCAATAAGTCCTCACAGAGGATTTTCTTAAGTCTTTTCATCTCTCTAAAAATATATATATAGTTTCTATCATGGTACAATAGCAAGGCACGATGTGAGCCAATCACAAGTCCAGCTCTCCTCTTCTTTGAATTCAAGTGTCTGATTCAGGGGAAGAACTCTCCCTGGAGTAAAGTGTTTTGGAGTGTGTCTGTGTGTGTATGGTTGGATGTGTGTGGCTGTACATGTCATTATGTGTGTGTGTGTGTGTGTGTGTGTTGTCTCTCAGTCTGCCAGGCAGCTCAGGGTCTGGTGAGCTGAGTGTAAACCGGAGCCTGCTCCCAGTGCTGCGGGCTGCTCTGGGGGATGGAGGGCACCCCCGTGTTGTCGGCTATGGGCGTGTACATGGGCCTCTGGCTGGGGCTGCTCATGTAGCTGAAAGTCGAGTACAGCCCAGAGCCCTGCCCCGCCCCCGCGTGGCTGTAGTAGGAGGCGGTGGTGCTGCCCCCCTGGTGGTCAGAGTACTCGTACTGCTGCGCCCTGGAAATGGCTGGGTATGAGGAAGAGGGGGGGCTGTAGTGCTGCAGGTTGAAGGGGCTGTAGGCGATGTGCTGCGGGGAACCCTGCTGCTCGCTGTAGTGGCTCGGACTCAGCTGCTCCGTCTTGATCTGGGTCCTGTGCTGGGCCTGAGCTGCCTCTGAGCTGCCGTTGCTCCCCAGGGTGGTCAGGGTGTGCTGCTGCTGTCCCTGCTGGTTCTGGCTTTTAGCCATCCAGGCTGTGGCGCCTCCCGCCTGTGGGCTGACTGGGGCACCACTGCTGATGCTGTAGCTGCCTGTGTAGCTGACTGGCGTGGTGTTGCCAGGGACGCCCGGGTGTCCGTTCGGCGGGAGGTACTGGTCAAACTCGTTGACGTCAAAGGTCTCAATGTGGGAGATGACATCGCTGCTGAGCTCACCGATGTCCACGTCTCGGAAATCGATGTTGAGCTGGCGCCCACCGGGGCCATCGGGCAGAGAGCGGAGGCCCCCTTCGCGCTTTAGATCCATCTTGCCTGAGCTGACATCAGTCTTTGGGGTGGTGGGTGGAGTTGGGGGCCCCTGGGAGCCTGAAAACAAAAAATAATGAGACAGATTAGACTTTGCTCTTTGTTTCATTTAAGATTTAAATTTTTTAAAGAAAACCAACAGGACTGAGCTTGTGATAATGAATTCATTATAAAACATAGAAATATTTTTAAATGATCATCAAATAAAGAAGGGTGGCATTGAAGTATTCACACAGCTTCTGAGTGAAATGTGTAACAAATGAAAGGACTGAAAAAAAAAAAATATTTTCTCTCTGCCCACCTGAGTGCTCACCAGGAGAGTGCACCTCTCCCATGCTGGAGGCTGGGGAGTCCGCCTGCTGGAGAGCTTTGAAGATGGCATTAGGGGAAATGTGCGTCTGCTCGCTGCCGTCCTCCGGCTCGCTCTGTCCGTTCTTCACCGACTTCCTGCGCCGGGGCTGGTATTTGTAGTCTGGGTGATCCTTCTTGTGCTGCACCCGGAGGCGCTCAGCCTCTTCCACAAACGGCCGCTTCTCCCCTTCGTTGAGAAGTCTGCACGTAAAAAGTACCATTAATTCACTTTACACATGTTCTTTTGCAATAGTCTACTTTAAATGAGTTATTCCGAAACAAGAAGCCAAAAAGGGTTTAAAAACGTAAAACCAAAGACCCATGCGATTTAACCAAGAATATAAAATGATTTGAGGAAAGATAAAGGTTAATTCATTGATTAATTCACACACATTGATTATAAGTCGCTGCGTAAAAGCTGAAAATGTTCGGACTTACCTCCAGAGTTTCCCCAGAGTTTTGCTGAGCTCCGCGTTGTGCAGGTGTGGGTACTGGTCCGCCAGCTTCCTACGTGCAGCCTGAGCCCAAACCATGAAGGCATTCATCGGTCTCTTAACGTGAGGCTTGTTCTTAGTAGATCCGTTAACGCGCACCGGCATAGGCACCAGGGTCCAGTCGTAGCCCTTGAGCACCTGGGACACAGCCTCGCGGATGCAAGCGGGGAACTTATCTTCCTCGTCCTTCTTGAAGTCGCCCAGGGTTCCATCCGCTCTGAGCAGCCCGTTCTCCGACGGCCGGGTGTTCTCGGTGTCGGAACCCGAGCCGGACGGGCACGGAGAGCCCGCGGAGTCCTCGGACATACTCGGGCTCGGGGCATCAGAGAGACACTTGTCTTGTTCCTCCGTCATCTTCAGGTATGGGTCGAGGAGATTCATACGAAAAACGGTTTGGTGCCAAATTACGCGTGAAACGGGGGAGTTATTAATGCGCTCTCGCGAGAGGAAAAAGCCTCTGAAAGCGACTTTATCTTGCCAGGATGAGTTTGAGTTAAATCTTTCTTAGAAAAGTGCACAAAAACGGCAGCTGATTCTCTTTCTCTCTGCTCCGGCGCGTAAAACCGATTTGGAGAGCGAGTGTCTTTACGCATGAGACTGTGACAGACTCCCTGGATGAGTGCGTTTTCTGCAAATGGATCCGCACTTGAAATGGCAAAGACAAGCCAGCTGGTAAGAGTTTGCTCTCAACTCTGCAGGATGAAACGGTAAAATGCTCCTTTCTAGTCTCCAAGTACAATCCCCAGAACGCGTGAGTGCTTTGAACTGCAAACGTTTTGCATGCGGGCTTTTTAACAGCGTTACCATGCCGCACAGGAAAGCCCGAACCTGATTGGCTGAAAAAATGTGACGCCAAAGTAAAGGAATTTGATCCCATCCCCCCAACCCCCCCACCCCTCCACCCATACCTCCTAACCAGCACAGAAAACACACACACACACACACACACACACACTTTCTCGGACACACACACACGCTGCTCACCAGTAACTATATACACTATACTGTTTAATTCTGATGGATTTTCCTATAGATATTATCAAGGCTGTTAGGGGAAATAGTGATTTTCAACATTTAATCTTACTTATGGAATATTTATATACACTCGAATTGACCAAAAGTGATCGTTTTTATTATGAAGGAAAAACACTGAAAAAGAAATAATTTAACTGAAAAAGCATGTGGAAAGTAAAAGATCAGACCCACAGGATAGATTGTCAGTAAAACTGTGTAATTTGTTACATTTAGTATCCTAAACAGCTATAGACAGTTTCTGTTCTTAATTTAAAACATTTTGAGTCTTCCTCCACACATGGTTCCATACTTACAGGTACATAAACTCGTCAACAGGGGGAGACAGCAGTCTGGAAACCTCAGCTCCCTCTCCAGGAGCAGTAGGAGGAGGAGGAGGGAGGGGAAGCTCCAGCAGACTTCTGCAGTGTAACAGTTACTGTCAGATATCAGCTTCTGATTCGTATCACTCATCTCATTTCCAACAACAGAGCAATGATCCAGTGAATGGCAGATTCTGTTCCATTTGCTGACTGCTCAGCTTCTGGCTTCACCTTTAACCAAGTGTTCCTCGTAAAATGTTCTGTTTTCAGACGTGTCTTAGATCGTTTTATAACTTTATATCCATTTTGGAATCACAGATATTTGAAACTTTACTTCCAATGTGTCTGCAGTATTGTCCCAACCAGTCTCTTATTATGCTTTTAATTTTCAATTCAAAGTTTGTTTTAATTTTCTTCTTTTCTACACATTTCAGATGTGTGCAGGAAGCATTTTAATGTTGTAGCTGGTCAAGGCCGAGCTACTTCACATACAGAGTGAAGTTAAATCCATAAAAACACATTTTATAAACTGATCATTTGTTACAAATATAAAATCTTAACCTGGAAAGTAACTGATGAGCTTAACTATTAATGTAGTGGAGTAGAAGTAGAAAGTTGGAGAAATCAGAGGTGAAATAGTTGTACTTATATACAGTACTCGAGCACATTTACTTAGTTACTTTCCACTGGTGACAACTGTATTATTGTACTATATTGTATCATCTAAGAGTGGTTTTAAGTTTTCGAAATCCTCCCTGAACACACACACACACTCCCTTTGTCCTTTCTCTCCAGCCAGACAGAGTGCAACTCTCCAGTCAGGGTAACATGAAGTGCTCTGCTGTGGTCACTGATGGTAACCTGCCTGCACACGCCCCCTTTGATTGTTTATTATGCTTTGTGGAGATGTGGAAATGTAAATCTCAGTTCAGGCTAATGTGGACAACATGTGCTACCTGAAGTCGCTTTTAATAGCTCACAGATGTCAGGTAGAGCTAATTTCACTGCTGCTTGCTCGGTCCTAATGTAGCTGCACATGCAGACACCAAAAGCTACAGATGCAAATCTTTTTTCTTTTGCTTTTTCTTTCTGCCTTTTCTGTGTCTGTTTAAACGAGAAAATGACTGTCTCTGGATGCTGTAATGTGCGTTTCTTGTTTGCATTTAGTCCGACTGTCAAACTCTGAATCGCTCAGTAATTCTTTCGCTCCCTGACCAATTAGGCCTGTGGTTCCAAAACACTAAAGCCTAACATCGCCGACTCCTTCGCTCCCCTGCAAGTTTATTTACATGGGACATGCTTATTTAAGATACTCACTTTGAACACAAATAGAAGGGAGCAGTTTGGCTCTGTGTTAATAGCTCGTGGGACGTCGCTGCGGTCGCATGCGCTGTGCGTGCCGTTGCACGGGGCCACCAAAACGCAACCGTGTTTGCTTGTAGAGCAACACAGGCGTGAACGCATTGACTCACAGAGCTGCGGCACAGGGGTGGAAAACACGGTGTTGCTATTGACAGAGTAAATACGGCTAATAGAGGTCTGCAAAGAAGAGAAGGTAGAAGAAGGAGGAGGGAGGAGGTGGTGAGGAGAAGAAAATCAGAAGTGTAACAGCAAGGAGACAAAGGAAGGAGGAAAAGCAGAAGTATAATGGCAATAATGAGAAAAACAAGGCAATTAGTAAGAAAACAAAAGACTGAGTGAACTCTGTCCTGGTACATCAGCGGAGAGGAGCTGCTGCTCACGTTGTCACCTGGCAGATATGCATTCCTTAAACACACATGTAAATGCACACACGGTGACAGCATGTCACGTAGGTGTGGCCTCCACGCCTACGTGACATCTTGTCAAAAATGTAAAAAAAAAAAAAAAAAAAACTCCAAAAATAAACATATGGTCGAATACACTTGAATACATTCCTCCTCCTCCTCCTCCTCCTCCACATGTCACACGAGCAAGTCAGACTCTAAGAAATTATTCTCATGACAACTGTTAGATAATAAATACAGTTTGCTCGACTCTCTAAACTGAATATTTAAGTTCAGATCAGATTCGAATTGACCGCTTTTTAACCACTTTCAGTCAAACAAGTTTTAATTTTGTATAACAGCACAGGTTGTTAGAGATCTGTCTGTGGTTTCAGAGCCACTGAAGGACGACAGTGTAGTCAGTCCTGTGGTCTTTTAGGTGGCCAAAGATGGTGAATACAGGCAGGCAGGCAGGGCGAGGTCTTGGGAAACTTCTCATCTTGACTTGGAGCTACAGCGTAAAAAATCTGAGCAAACAGTGGGAGTCAACTGCTAAACTCTTGTCTGCTTTTCTTTTGGGAGTCCCTTCGGCCCTGCTTTACATTTCTGAGCTTCATACCTATGGGCGTAAGAAATGTGTGACCAGATTTAGAAGATTATTTTAAAGGTGCAACATTTGCCTTGTTAAATACCAGTATATTAATATTAATTCACTTGTGTTACCCTGGTATAATGAAATTAGTTTTGGGAGAGTCCTGTTGTTTTCTGTCAGAGACAGGATGTACGCTGCAAGTCAGGGTGGAGAAAACACTAGACTCTAACAGCAGGCTGCTGTTCGTTTCCTGTTTCCAACCCACAGTCAGCATTGTTTCTTTTCACCAGTGACAACAACTATTATAGTTAGTGGTTAGTTCTTCATTTTTAAACAGTTTATCTGTGGCATTTCTCCTGCTGCTGAAGGGGCTGTGATTCAGGAAATAGGTCTTGTGTTGTGCCCGTTGAAACAAACTGAGCCAACCAGAGCTTTGTTGGCGGTTTTGAGAATGGGGATGCCATCTTCCTGTGCCAGAGCTGCAGAGAAAATAGCCACAGCCATAAAAAAAAATTGTGAGGGGAGAAGAAAATGCAAGGAGGAGATTGACGCAGCTGCTCAGGCAGTCGTTAGTGGAGTTACAGAAATAGCTTGTGATTAGGTGTATTTTTTTGATTGTTGTGAAATGCTGCACATTGCGCCTTGCTAAACTGGAGACCATTTATTTTGTGCGGCAGTTGTGTCATGACAGCAGTAAGAATAGGAGAGTATCAGAAGTATTCAAATGCCAAAGCATTGGAGAGGATCTGAGGGAAGCGTCTCATCTCTCTGTGCCTGCAGCCTTCAGATAGGTGCGATGTGCCAGTCTTAGATTCAGAGTGATTAATAGTCGCCTTGAGCCTGTGCATGTCTGTCCTGCTCTGATCTGAGCGTCTGGGCACCGGGTGTGTGTTGACTGAACGTCATTCTGCTCCTCATGCTGTTTAAATAACACTTAGGAAAGACCCAGGAAACTCCAGAGGAGGATGGCTCTATCTACCATCCATCACTGACCCACACCTCTGCTGTCTGCCTTTCAATACCCATGCTCCAGTTTCTTTTTTACTCCAAGATTCAATATTTCAATTTCCCTCCTTTTTTGCCTTCAAAAGCAAAAAAACCCTAGGCTGAAAATCATCCTTAATACTCCCATCCAAAAGTTAAAGAGTCAACACTCTCCTTCAGACTAAATCCCGCAGAAAGCAGATCTGAGCACTTCATACCCCTGGACACGTTTCCCAGCAATCTGAGTTGTTGCTGATTAAAATATGCGCATTAGCCGATCATACCACGCCGTACGAGGGGTTGGAAAAACGAGAGGAAACCCAATCCACTCAGGCAGAGTCGAAAGAGCCGCAGAGGAGTACAATTTCCCTCCAAAGATATGGCTTGTGCAAACAGCCCTCGCTTTAACAATAACAATGGTCTCACCCAGCCAGGCCAAGCTAACTAATGACAGATCCACACCTTAATGCTGAGCAGTTGTTTGGGTTTAGGCAAGGGAGGATGTATGTGTGGTGTATGAGTGTGTGAGGGGGGTGTTTTTTTTTTTTTTGGGAGGGGGGGGGTGGCAGTTGTCAGCGGGTGGCTCGTGCCACTGGAAAACTCCCTCCTTCCTTCCCTGGACAGAGAGCAGCACCCATGATTCGGGCGGAGATTGAGGGAGAAAACGTCTGACGCAGCGAAACGCTACTCTGAGCAGCGCGGGACATCCAACTATAACGCAGCACATTTTTACGGCTTATTGAATTGTGCAGGAGGCGGGATGGGGTGGTGAGGGAGGAGGAGGAGGGGACAGACATCTAAAATTATTCCTGAGTGCCTTTCTGGGTCTCTCTCTTTGTGTAACAGTAACAGTTTGTGTCTTGCTCAGCAGCTCAATTTCCTTTCTGGGTCCCTTTCTGCCCTTACAGTTGCGGTTCATGGTAATTGGTGCCTCACAGTGTGTAATGATTTGGTGTTTTTGAGGGTTATTTGGTGTCAGGTGGACGCAGATCTAATCTTAACTGCATGTACATCGCAACTTCACGAGAGGTGAAGGAATGAGAGCAGCAAACATGAGATTCCTCAGGGTTGAATCTTATGTTTGCTGCTCTGGACAGTTCAGTTTCATGGTGTTTGTATTGTGTATGCTGGCTCATTGTCGCAGCTTCCTAGGACACTTGAATAGAACTGAGCCCTCGTTAATGTTATTAGTAACATGCTTTTTCGACTTATGCAAAGTCAAAACTTCTTCTGCGTGAAAGGCCCATCTAACAACACAAGAGCATGTGTGTGACCAATTCCACAACATTTTTGCTCTTGTTATGGCCCTCTGTGTTTGCACAAACCAGGTGCGGCACGGCATAATGTGTGGGAGAGGCAGAGTTTAATATGAATAGCAGAATACAGAATCATTCGGAGGAGTCTGTTAGGCTTCAGTAGTGGTGATTCATCTCATCTCGTCGCTGTCAAGCTGCTGATATATTTGCTTTTACAACTATGCATTTGCACACCACCTTACTTACATGTTCTGCGTTACTCAAGAGTGTTGGTAGTGCATGTCCTTCGAAAGTAACCCTTCACATCTGTGAGGCGCAAGACCGGTGGGGTTTGTGTCAGACAACAAGGTCGGCAACACAAAGTTTTGAAGAGAATCTCAGAGTTTGTGCGTCTGTCACACCATCTACAGAATAACTGCTGCCATTTTCTCTGCTGTGTTCTGAACATCAACACTATGTAACCTCCTCGAGGGCCGCTAGGGTTTCTGTTTGCATTTTCTCAAAGCGAAAATCTACCCCTTGATGGATATACTTTTTAATCCTCCAGATACACACAAAGTAAAGAAAGCAAGTATGTAAACGAGCTGGTGTCACAGCCGTTGTCTACGTGTGTATGTAGTTCAGAGCAAGTAAAAAGCAATGCTAAGTCCTAAAACACACAAACACATCACTCCAAATACTGAGGTAATAAGTCAGTATGTAAATGTAATCATTACTTGAACAGGAACCTAAGCTGTTTCCTTACATTTGAATGAAGGCATGTCACTGCTGTCACTCTTCCAGTTTTATGGTCCTACAGAAAACCTTCATTCTTCCTGCTCAGAAACACAGAGTGAGATCTGCTTAATGAAATGGTGATGATATCTCAGTGCTTTGGCTGGCTCGCTTCAGCTGCGTCGCTCCGTTCAAACCTCCATCCTGCTTTAACCGCAGCCATCCGGATTAACAGACCACTCTCAAAGGAAGAGGAAGACTTTAGTCCTAGTTTCAATGAAATAGTTAAAGCCAAAGTTGCTATAGAGAAAAGCCAATTCACAAACCGTGTTGGGAACAACATTGTAGGCGCATCTTTGGTTTTCATGATCTACAGGCACATTATGTCACAGGTGCTCGGTACGGCAAAAAAAACAAAACAAAACTCTACTTCACTGCTGAGTGATATTATATTATATTTTCACCTGATTCCAAAATCAAGTGTCAATTTCTTTACACCTGTGTAATCTGTTTTATTCTCTGGTTTCCTAAATATTGATATTTTCCAAAACATCTTTAAACAAGGATGACTGCTCAAGCAAAGTTTTAATCTAAAAAAAAGGGCTGACATTTGTATGGTGCTTGAAAAGTGAGCAACATCCGTGCTCAACAGCCAACAGCAGAAACTTCTTTGTCTGATGTTCTCAGGTCCATTTTCCTCATATAATGTATCTCAGGGTTTTTTTCAAGGCGTTCATGCGTATTCTTGTAAACTGATCTCTTCTCTTGAACATGTGTCAATACACAATATTTCCCCAATACTTCTATTCATCACGCACAAAGTAGGAGGGGGACGTAGAGGGAAGAGAGCAGAAACAGTATTAGGACTTTCCTGTCTTAACTGCAAAGTAGCAGAGATGGTGTGAAGTGAGAGACACAGGGGAACTAGAGGAAGTTGACTCTAACTGCTGCAGTTTGGTGAAACACTGACATGTACAGAACCAGGCTTTCATAACGCAGAGTGCATGTAGAGAGGGTGTGCGTGTCGAGCCAGACGGAATCCGCTCTCTGTCTTGTAACCCAGATGTATGTGCTAAAGCCATGTGCTCCCTTAATGTAACCTGGGATCACTGTGGAGTTTTACAGAAGTGAGTGTATTTTCGAGCTGTACTATGAGCCGTAGGATCCCAGCGCTCCCTTTCATAGTTTTGATGCTTGTTTGATGATCATAGCTCCATCATCTATCATTGAACAGTTCCAGATTTGAAGAGGAACAGGTTGACTTTTCCAGCTCCCTACAGGCTTAATGCTAATTCCAAAAAATCAGATTTTAACATTCAGCTGCTGGATGAACTACCACACTGTCTTTGTTAAAAATGCTAAATTGTGTTTTGTTTCACATTTCACTTCACAATACTTTAATTTCAGTTTCAGTCAAAGTTTTGGCAGTCGTGACTAGAGCAGCAGGTGCACAAATGTATTAATGTCCTTCATTTAGCTAATGTTGTCAATATTTGATTTGTCTTAAAGACAAGAGTTGGGAATTTTTTTTTACCACCAGTCTTTTTCCAGGCCCTTTTAACATACTTTTCCCATTTAGACCAATAAACATGTGGTGTGCTGGCGACCGCATACTAAAACAATGTGAATGCAGCATTACGTCATGTGTGAGTGTGAGTCTGAATAAGCACACAGCAGAATCAGGTTAGCTTTTTGTGCATTGTGTGTTCAGTGGCACCAGGTCCAGTTAAATAGTGTGGTTAGTTTTGTGAGAGTGCTGTTGTAAACCGGGCCAGCTGTGGTATCCATGTTCGGTCCTGATTTACCACATCTGGGCTCATCACCTTATGAGCTTTCACATTGTCAGAGTCTTCCTGCAGTATCCTGATCATTTAAGTCCAAACTAAGCTTCTCTGAGCAGAGTTTATCTCACAAAGCTCTGTGTGATTGTCTCCATGAGGCACATGCCTCGGCCCAAATAAGATTCAGATGGGAGCCAACGAATCCATTGTCAGGAATCACTTGTTACCCTCTTTACTTTACCATTTAAACCAACAATTGACTCGTGAGGTTTGATTTGAATTTCTCAAATGGATTGTGAGGTCATGCCTGGTGGGGCTTTAAAGGGGTATTACGTAGTAAATGACGTGATGATCACTGTAAGATATTGCAGCCCCCTACATCTGTTTCAGTCATTGAAACCAGCAGTCAGCTCTTACTTCGTTCCCCTTAAAACATCAGCTTTGTGATGTTTTTGAAACAGAAATGCAGTTCAATTACTGCTTTCATATTAAGCTTAATGAACAGCTTTAGCTCTCCAACAAATGGCTCATGTTATGCGGCGCATGAACATGCAGCAAGTCGTTTTGTATTGCTCTAAGCAGGAAATGAGATCGGTAGTTGCTGCAATGCTGAGTCAAAATGTCCTCTCCGCAGTTTTAAGCCAAAACGACAAGGTAGTCTGATCCATTTAGGCTCAATAATAACTTCATCCTGGAGTCCTGGATTCCTGGATCCCACTGTTTGCTTAGTGCCAGTGTTCTGTGCCCATGCAGGTCATACGTCTTTCTTTACAATGTATCAGTAGCAATCTCCCCTCTGTGACTTGTCTCGCCCATATTACATGTGGCGATAGGAAATTGTCCAGACTGATGCCTGTCCAAAATGTCTTAGTGTGAAGCATGAAAAGGAACAGAATGGGGGGGAAGGAGGGTGAGCAACGAGAGGTCATCCTTTTATCAGCCAGACGGTTTTATCTAAGGTGACTTTGAGTTGAAGTCGCTATTTTTTTTTTTTCTTATATTGAATCCTCCATTTATTATCTCAAATAACCAAAATAAGTTGCTGTAAATGTATTGTATTCAAGATAATGACAGGAGCTAATGTCAAGGCTATTGATATCAGTGTTGCATTGAGGAAATGATAGTAAGGCCAAGCAAAGGAATCTTTATTTATATAGCACATTTCAAACACAGGCTCAATTCAAAGAGCTTTGCCTATTCAAAGAAAAGCTTTAGAATGACACTAAAAACTAAAATCAGCTGACAGAATAAAAAGAGTTTTAAAAAATGAGATTAAATGACAAGAAATATATAAAATGAAATTAAATACCAGAAGTAGAAATAGAATATTAGTAGTTTTTAATGGAATTTATTAGAGTTGTATTGTGTTTTACTACCATGTACCCAGTGCATGCAAGGATAGGCTTCAACCACCTGCAGTCCTGAACAGTGCATAGTTTGTGGTCATTTCTTTTTTTTTGAAGCCTGTAGCACATACTGAAACTGCTGTTGTGTGGCGAGTCATCAGAACCACACAGTATATTGGTTATAATAAACAGCATTGTATCACTTAATGTGATTCCTTACCTCAAGAGTCAGTATCTCCTAATACGGCTCAGGATGTTTTACTTAATATCGTCTTTATAATGCCAAGGAAGTAGGATATTGTTAAACCCCTCCTCCTCGTAGCAGCTCAACGTGACAGATACAACAACACAAAAGAAGTGCAATCACTCGATAAGAAATAACCACAATGTGTCAAGCAAGAGAGCAAATCTAAAATAATCTGGGCTTTTCTGGAGGCGGGTAGAATGGCAGGTTTTGTTTTTGTTTTTTTTTTTTGTTTTTTATAGTGCGTGAACCATCAAGAGATAACTAAGCATTAGAAACTTTGATAAAAAAATCATGTAACGACATGCAGATTTCTGCAGATTTCTCAAACTTAAAGAAGGTGAAGATAATGAAAAGGTCCGTTATTCCCGGCTTTCTCTGGACGGAATACATAGCTTGCCGCTGCTTAAGGGACAGTTTTACATTTCACCATTTCGATTCGACATTTCCCCGCGTGCCAATTAGATTTAGAGCCAGTGACCATACCCATAATTTAGGCAAATAGGGTGAATCCGCAGGGTCTTAATTACAGAGGATGGCACAGTCTTTTCTTAAGCTGCTTCAATTTGTGATTTAGGCGGAAAAGATGGATGTATTTTTACATCAAACCCTTGCCAAGTGCTGCTTTAAGGCCTCGTCTGTAAAACTCAGGAACCATACTAAGCCTTGGTTTGTTCAGTCTTCGGAGCCATGAGCTGAGCTGCTCATCGCACCACTGAGGCTCGTAATTAAAAATCTCCAGTTACTTCCTCCTTACCTCTGCTGACCCTGGCCTCGTGGCTCGACTGTACCCAGGGCCAGCGAGCCGCCTCTGGGGAGCCACAGGAGGAACTTGGCCTTGGATGCTGGATAGAGACCGGACGACGTTGGGAAGTAATGGGGATGTTGACTCAAGGGTGACGAGGGTGGGCGGACGTGACCGCTGAAGAAGAGCGTGCCAGGTAAACACTGTGCAGTCATGATGCCAGATTAGCCTTGCTTATGATGCCAGTGTGTAGGCTGCCATGCTGTCTTATACGGCTTTCTGTCTCAGGAGAAAATAGTTGGAGGTTTGACTGGGACAGTGAAATAAAGACAGAGAAAAGCTAAGAATGAGAAGAAGATTGAGTCAAACAGAGACAGGAACTCGCTGAAGGCGATCATGTTTCTGTCTCTGGGGTTGTTATTAAAGCGGCATCTAACACCCAGGAATGCAGGAATGTCCGCTGACGTCTTTCTCATCAGGTACAGGGAATGAGACAGGGTGGAGAAAGTGTCAGTTTGTTTCAGGAAGGAACTGATACTGCAGGGGCCATCTGAGGATTCAAATATTGCCACTCAGGGGAAACACAGAAAGACAGGGGTATCACTTGTGGGAAGAATAAAAGAGGACAACGGTCAGAGTGCGACATAGAAGAGGAAAGACCTATTTGAATTAAACCGTGATTGAATAATGGCTAAATACTTCATGGCAAATGACCCAAGGCTAAAGGTAACACTGGCCCCCTGTCACTGGGTTCTCCTCCTCCTCGAGTACCAGCCCGCTGTGGTGAGTGAGCGGTGGAGTAGCAGAGGGCCATACATACAGTGAGCACTCTGTCTATCTCATAGGCTCTTTCAGCCGTGTGGTCTGGCAGGTCGGGCGGCGATGTAGGTGGCTGTGAGTGAAGATATGGAGACCCACGTGTGCCGAGCTTAAGTATTCAATTTACCTCTGCCAGTGGGACACATTACACATTGAGTCTGTGTGTGGAGAGGGTGAAAGTGTTGGCTTATTGCAGCTAATCCCTCACCTTTAGCCTGCACTTGGCATTGTGTGGCGCCTTATATTTGTCATGCAACTCGAGTTTAAGAGTCTAATAAGGAAGTCCAGGCCTAAGCTTCAGCAAACAGTGCAGAAAAGCACCCGCTATCAGCTGACTGGGTGAGCAGCGAAGGGGAACGTCAGACTACTCCAGTAACGGTGCTCACATGCATACCTACACAGAGGTATTCCCAAACGTGGGCCAAACATATATCAGCACTGTTTCATATCAAAGACCTTTATTTTGGCAAACACAGATGTTTGCTTGGAATTAGCACTTTTTAATAAACTCATTTGGTTCTGTACATAGTCTTAATGCACAGGAAAAACACAAACTAAAACCTTTTGACGTCTGTCTGGGTAATACGGGCTTATAGGAAGCTTAGACAACTTCCCATAAGACAACATAGAGCCGTGCCGGGTTCTGTAGCACAAATGCCCTTTGTGGGACGCACAGAGCGGCCTCTCTTGAAGTCTTAAAGGAGAGAAAATGATCCCAGAAAGGGGGTCAAGTTGTAGCCATTGTGGAAGTTCTGATTTCTTCTTTATGCTCGCCAGCAGTGGATTAAGTAAAACTAGTCGTAGCACCATGAAAAAACACTGGAAAAAGGTACTGAAGTAATATCAACAAAATGGACTTTAAATAAAGATTGTGCAAGTTTGAAAAGAAGAAACAACAATTTACCTATTACAAATGAAAAGTTAAATTTATAAGCAATTAAACACACCTTTGCTTAATTTAATACACTCTCAGATTTCACTGCTTCAGTCTTACTTGCTCTGGTATGACCAGCAGCTAATTGGGGCACGTTAGTAAATTTTTAGATGGAAAATACTATGTAACTGACATTGCTTCGTCAGGCTGTGAACTTTATAACCCTTCTCTAGTTCTGCTGCTGTTAAAATATGTTTTAGCAAGATAAGAAATTCCAACTGTTTTGTGAAAGGAACAAAGAAAGAACTTCAGCAGAAGCCCTGTTTGTTCTGCATGAGTAAAAAATAAATAGTTTTCTTCTGAAATGTAGTGGAGTAGATGGATAATGTAGCATTAAAGTACTTGGTGCAGATAAATGACAATTTTCTGTCTTATATTACCATAACGTCACTGATTCATTAAAATCTAAGCAGCTTTTTATTCTTGTATGTATTTGAGGATTTTGCATACTGTTGGATAATTTAATCTGTAATAATGCATCAAATGTTTTGCATCTAAAATCTTAGTTTGCAAAGTAATTAGCATCTATAGCTGTCAAATAAATGTAGTGGAATAAAATCTATATTTTTCATTAAGCTACAGTAGAGTATATAAAAGGCATGAAAAAGAAATATTTACTAAAGGAGCCCTAAAAATTGCAGCTAAGTACAAGATTTGAGTAAATGTACTCAGATACTTTCCAGTTCATTTTCAGTAGACTGGGAGCGGTCAGTTTTAGAGACCCTTATTTTGTGTTTGAATGTACTATTTTAAAGTTCCTCTTATCGTATAACTAAAGATTTTCTGGACACTAGTGTTAAAGGATGAAATCAGTGAAGCCTTTACAGTGGCAGCTACTGTACTGATCTGAATTTGCAATGGTTGCAAGATTTTTCTATTTATTTTCAATGTTTACCCTTTTTCCTTCTGAAAATAAAGTATGAAACCTATTAACCTGGTGGTTAAGTAGCAGGGGCTGATATTGCCTCAGACCCATGTGTGGCTCGTCCTCCTCTCCTGCCTGTGTACACTGAGGCGGTGCCAGAGCCATGCTGCGCTACTCTGCGATGTGCTGTTCTATTCTGTGCTGTGCTGTCCTGTGCTGCGATGCTGGCTCCTCGCTAGGTGCCAAGTGATTTTTATCACTGCGAAAACAGTCTCCTTCCAATCTCAGCCCTCTTAGGAGCATATGAATACACTTTACACTCACACGAAGAAAAACAGGTAACTTGAGACCAGGCTTGGGGCAAGAGCCGAGCCCACAGGTAAAAAGGGCTGCAGTGTGTCAGCGTGTGTGCAGTGTGGCATCAGAGTGAGTGTGTGTTGGACTTGTTCACACTCATGGATACCTTTTATGAACAGAGGTGTGTCTGCACAGTATATATGCTACAGTTTTAAGGCTGCACATTCAGTTTGCCCTGCATTTTTGGCGAGTGGCTAAATCTTGTGGCCCCAAAGCCAGAGCTGACATGAAGGTAAAGCTTTATTTTAACCTTTATTTATCCACGATGTGTCAGCTGGGCAAATTTGACCTTCTCCAGTGACACTGTGACATTCACGCAGTGTGACACTTGGGAGCTGTTCAGCCCAACCAGACCTTCTGCTGTTGGCCGCCGCGCCTCAGATGTCACATGGAAAACATCTTGCAGAAAGTAGAAGTTGTTGAAGATAGGGATGGTTTCACATCATTTTCTCCCTGGGCTCCTTCAGAATTCAGCTTGACAGGGATGTACATGTAATAGTAATAGTAATAATTTGGGGCAACAAGGTATTTCTGTTAAGCAAATAAGATGGAGTAGATCATACTAGTCTCCAAAATGCTAGACCACTCTCAATACATATGTGGTTGTTCGAAAAAAAAAAAGTGGAGATGAAAAAAGTTTGATTATTTTAAATAACGCAAAATGATCCAATATACTGTTATGGTTTGTTTTTGCTGTGTCATGTTGTAATCATAGATTTTAGACCCATTTTCATTTGCACACAGTTTGTTCAAATGAATTCAAATGCAAACCCCCTGCCTGTATATCCCTGCATATAAATCTTGCTATCTAAAGTAGTGGGAGTGGAAGTGGTCTGCAGAATCTAAGTGCACCGTATGGTAGGCAGTCACATGAGGTCGTACACAAGCTAGCAGGCGAGTCTGCAGATTTGTTGTTGTCGTAGTGTAAAATAGCTACTTTGGACAAAGTCGTCAAAGAGCCTCATCTTTGTTAGTTACTTTGCCATCTACACTGTTAAACCTTTCATTTTCATAGGAAATTTTCTGCGCCCCCTGCAGAACAAGAAAAACTACTTCAAATGTACTGTTGCGCTTATAAACTGTAAATTCAGAATTCAAACAAGTCATTACAGTTTGAATAAAAACTTTTTTCCACCATGTTCGAACGAATGTTTGAATTTCAAATAAAAAGTGACAGCACTAATACACAGTGTTGTAAATAAACAGATACCATAAGTAACTTTGCATTCCACTCTAAGTGCTTTAGCCTGCTGACGTACCTCTGGAAAAGAGCCTGAAATCTGTACAGACGTCTTCATCACAGTTTTACATTCAGCAGTGGCATTATCAATCCATAAGTCTTAACAACTTCAGAAGTTTTTCTCACTCTCATATGTTATAGAAGCCAATGTAATCATTTTCAAGGGTGATTTCCATGTTTGTTTTAATCACATATGTGGAAAAGGAGACCTTTTGGAAGGTAGCCACTCCGCTAACATGGAAACTTTGTGTCCTGAAACATCGATCTGGAGTCATAACCGCCATAGTTTCTAACCTGAACAAGGCAAGGCAAGGCGTGTCAAAAGCGCACTCCTCATCAACTTCTGTTTATTTAATTTCAGATTTTCTTTTTTACTCACATACATACATAAATCCCCACTCATACGCCTCCATCCCCCCTCCGTTCCATCCTTCCCTCCTTCTTTCACCAGGGCTGTTTATTTTAGATTTTTTGAGGAAAAACCTGCAGTGAAATGAAAATAAAGGTAGCGTCACACTCATAATATTTGGAGTGGAGAGCAATTTATTTTCCTTTTATTAAATGCTGATTAATATGCAGTGTTGGGGAGACTAATACTGTGGGTTTCATTTCCCCAGTATCCTGTGCTGCGCCGGCTCTGCCTCAGAGGTAGAACTGGCCGCAAACGAGCTCGAGATATGGAAGTCTGGTTTGAATTAAAAGAAAGAAACTCCTTTTCACCGTAGCTCTTTTTCCTGTCTCCTCTTCTGTCAGTGCTTTTTTTTCCCTGAGCTTGTAATTGTCAAGATGAGGTGTATTTTTGGGCTGAAGTTAATGTGGATGCCGGGAATGTCCAGACCCTAAATGCTCTGGTTAAATTTTTGCCTGGATTCGGATGTGTGTGTGTCTGTGTGTGCATGTGTGTGCATGTGTGCGTGTGTGTGTGTGTGTGTGTGTGTGTGTGTGTGTGTGTGTGTGTGTGTGTGTGTGTGTGTGTGGATTCCTTTTAATTAACAGAAAGCATGTATCATTGTGAATGTGAAAGTTGAGCCAGACAGTAACAATGCTGCGTCAGCGTCAGCACCAGCACGGGGATCTCAAACTGCATTCTTAGAGTATGGAACAGCAGCAACTTATTTTTTTGCTACATATATCAAGATCTGTTAGTGAGAAAACTACATTCACTGAGAATTAGTGCTCTTAAAAAGTTTCAGTTGTGAGAGTAAATGGGCAGAATAGCAAACTTGGACACAAATGACTATTTTTAATTTTTCTTTCCATGCTACTTCACATGATTAATTATTTGGAGAAGCCAACTGGCTGCAAACATTGGTTATATATCATCTAAAACTCATGTATTAGAAAGAGTAAAACCAGACACACAGGGTTAGAGGAATATATTGCCAGTCTATTGGCAGATATTGACCTTGTAGTAAAAATCTGATACCGGCCTGTCACTGTCATCGACCTGTAATATGACGAAGATCAGGCTTTCCTTTTTCTGCCTCAGGTTTGTTACATCTGACACACCTGCAAAGAAAGCTGCTCACCCACAAGTTTATAAGTCTGGTGTTCAGTGGAGAGTTTTACTGTCCCCATGATCTGACTGTTGTTTCAGATGCTTTACCATCCTCATGGGAATGAAACTGAAGTAGGTGGAAAATGTAAAGATGTTGAATCTTGGAATAAAAGAGCAGCTGAGCTTCACATCGCAAATAGTAGCATTGGCATCCCTTTAAAAAAATCAAAATTTAAAGCTAAATGTGTGTAATGTGGAAGTGGTTGCTTTTAGTGATGAGCACAGATAATTATCACGGATTTTGCGGTTCTCCCTCAGTGCTGTGGAAAGTTTTAACATCATTTAACAGCCCACATCTTTACTCTTTTGTTTGAGTCCCATAGTTCTCATCAGCTTTGTTTTTGGTCACAGCAGACAGCTGGAAACAGTTTGCACCTAGCTTGTAAACGAAACTGGGCATTTAGGAGCGAATATTATGGGAAGAAATATTTAGCAAAAGAGACACTAAGATATAAAGATGCTCTTCTAATACGAAAGCAAACCAGAGATATAGGGGAGTGAATATTGGATCAGCATTCATCCTAAACTTTCAACCTAAAAGTGTTTAATAAAGCTGCATAATTTTAGATGTTTTAATGAAACAACAATATCACGATTTTAAATGACTATAATTACTAGTGAGATTTGTCATATACCTCTGAGCATCATGCAGATGGCACGCCATTAAAAAACTGGCGAACATGCAAACATGAAAACGCGGCAGTGTAAGTAATCATACGCAAATGACAGTGATTTTTCTTTGCACATGCACATGCTTGCATGCGAGGAACACCTCAGAGATGTGGACCTGGTAGGGAAGTATGACTCACGTCGACTGGGTAAGCGACGCAGGTCGGCCCGTCATGTGAAAGGCTGTCCTGGAACAAAGCTGTAACCATATAACCCGCTGTTTAAACAGGCCTCTGAGAGATGCCCTCTCATTTCCTGCTGGAAAAGCTGATCAATCACAGCTCTCATCACCTTGGCGTTGGGGAGGAATAGAGATGTGGGTGGACTGGTTGAGGACAGAGAGCGAAAAGGTGAGATGAGTGAAGAAATGACAGTATTCTGAGGACTTTTTTTTTAATGGCATGTGACCTTTATTAGATTGAAGAGCATCTGAAACATGGAGACGTTATCTTTTCATGCAGATTATGTTTGAGAGTGACATTTGTTATTGTTATGAATAAGATTTTTAGTTAGATAGTGTGAGCTGAGCACCTTGTACTAAACTGAGGTGTTCAAAGATTAACCATTGGGATTTATTAAATTGGGCAGAAGAAAAAATCTCACATGGACATGTTGGAAACTACACAGCCACATATATTCCCTCTGCGGGGCGAATACATAGTATTACGGAAAGATGAGAGCAAAGGGAAGGAAAAGAGGAAGAAGTAAAGAAGAAGACAGGATTGGAACGGATTTGAAGCTGGCTCTAAAAGGAGAACACTCATTCCCTCCTTCCCCAATTTGTCTCTGCGAGTGTTTTACAAGCGTTAGATGAATTGCGAGAGGTAACATCCATCTATCAATGCAGAGGAGGAATGTTCTGCTCTTAGTGGTCCTCCCTCTGCTCCTTCCCCCTGCCTGCCCGGCAGTTAAAACAACACATTGTGCCAGTGGGTCTTGATTTCCACTGCTTCAACACCATGTCGTTTTTCAAGCGAGGGCTATCAGAAGCATTTAGGCTGAACGCAGAGCAGACCCCAGTAGCCAACTTGCCCCTGCCTTCTGACTCAGACCATACTCAGCTCCAATTTGTCCAGACATGGGCCAGTGTGTGTGTGGGTGTGTGTGTGGGTGTATTCTGATATGCTAGTTTTGCATAATATGAAGCCCTGCAGAAGCACTTTTTTGTTCTTTCTTTATGCTGGAATGTTGCAATGTTGATAAGTGGCAAATAAGAACAAAATAATGAAAAGGATATATAGACCTTTATTTAACAAAGTTGGTACAAGTTTTTTGGTGTTAGCTGTCTTGCAACTTGCAAAAAGAAATTGCCTAACAAAGTAGGACCAAGTTACCAAGCTGCTGTAACCAGTGGGTGTCATTCTGGCTAATGTTAACTATTACATAACATTTTCAACAGCTAAGAACCCATTTGTTCCAACATCACGTGCTAGTGCAGGTTTAAGGAAGTTATACTCAACTACTTAACATCAAACAGTAATGTTGGGAAAATAGAGTAGAATACAGGCTAGATAGGGTATGTCACTGAAACTCGGCCTTTACGTATAGACACATGTATTTCTAGAGATGGCCACCAGCAGGATACAGTTTGTAGTTTAGACTGAAATTTCTGCAGTTTGATGTAGACATTCATGGTCTCTGTGAGCTTCGGTGATCCACTGACTTTTTTCAACCCGTCATCAGATCAAGTTTAGATCAGCCTTGCAGAGCTTCTAGCGTGACTACAGACTCTTACTCTTGCTACTCCATGTTCAGCAATATACAGCAACATCTGCTGCACATTGGTTTTTTCCAAACAAGAAATAGTTTGGGTAGTTTCACCTTGGTACAGTTTCATTTTACAAAATATTATTTCTGTTGTGTCATTTAACTTTTAAGATGCTGTGAACAAATGTATTAAGTGAGGTTTCTTGGATGTTTCTGATGTAAATCTAGCCTCTCAATCCGACCAATGTGAGCTATACAAAAGGTCAAATCTATAGCAAAGGCTGCACTGTAGGCAACAACAATCTGGCTTTAGGGTTGCTTTCAGGACTCATTCACTGTAACACTTGAGGCTGCCAATCTCTCATTAACTTGCCACGTCCTGTTGAAGAGAAAAGAAAAAATGCTCTGCAAAAAAAAAAAAAAAGAAAAAAATCTGTGAAATGGATCCCCATTATAGCTTCATGTATTATAGCGGACTTTAGTTTTATGAGCTTTTAACAAGTTTCCCAGGGGTTGCAATAATTTCTGTGGTTTATTTTCGGAACATTTACTTCTTTCTTTTCCTTAAACGATCGGTATGGGCCTTTAGCTCTCCAGCCTGCCTTTCCTCCATCTCAATCCAGTTTCACACTCCTTCTTTGGGGTACTTTACTGTAGTTGGATGGCATGTCGGTGAAGCCAACGTCAATCCTCAAATTTCCACAATCTCAATTCCAACTCGCCTCTTAAGGTTATTGCCGCTTGATTGACATTCGGCATTTAAGGAGTAATAATAAGCAGGAGAGGCGAGGCAGAATGGTGACGCAGGGCAGCGTTTCACAAAACCAAGCTGAGCTCAAAACATGCAACATGGAAGCTTCTGAGCTGTCATTTTGTTTGTCAGTGCATACTTCGTCAGCCACAACATCGTGTATCCGAGTGTCATGTTCTGGCAACAAAGCATAATTCCTCAGTCTCTCTGTCTGGCTGTCATTTCACAAAGCCTGAAACATTACTAGAAATCACATCCATATGTGGGAAAACAAGAGAGAAGGATAGGATGGTGTAAAACATGACTTCCACTCTCAGCTGTGCCCACAAGAGCTGCTATGTATGGTGTTTTCCTTTGACTGTGCAGATAAATCAGCTCAGGGTGGACATCATAGTCCCACATCTTACCATTCTTTCTCCATTCCTATCTCCACCCGTCATGTTTTCATCCCATTCTGATTTTCCCAGCATTCACCCCCCTCTCCCTCTCATTTTCACAGTCTTCTCCCCCCCGTCTCATTCTGCGAGTTTTTAAATTCTTCCAGCTCCCCTCCTCTGTCTGTCCCTCCATCCATCCACGCACTGCGTCATGTCGTTATTGTGTGAGTCTGAGCAGTTTGTCTGACAGCCAAAGTGTAATGCTACACCTCTGACCTGGAGGAGTCAGCAGTCTGTAGTTTTAGTTAGAGAAACATTTTGTAGAGCTGCTGTGCTGAGTTTTTCAGACAGCAGATCAGCTCCATGGCAAAGCTGAAAACCGAAAAGAGAACCTAACTATAGTATACGAGTTACAGCACCTGATCTTGTTTTAGTCTTATGCATATTCATTTTAGTCAGACTTTTAATGATGAGGTTTAGTCAAACGTTTTACTCAAACTCACTGTCATTTTTTGCCCGGTTTGCTACCCGTGCTCTCCTGCAGGGCAGCATGATCGTTCAGGAGCTGGGTTCTCTCACTTGTCTACCAAAATATGGTTCACTGTCCAAGTTCAGCTTTAGACAGGCAGCTAAAATGTCAAATAAATATGAATGGAAAACAGTTTTTGCAGCTGACATTAATCTTTCACTAATTCTAACTGATACCTTATAAACTCAAATAACTGCAAACTGAAAGTAACATTAAAATGTTTACTTATCTTTTCATTAATGTCATCAGGCTGATCTGTCTGTTTTTTGTTTTTGTTTTTCTCTGGGTTTTTTTTTTTTTGCCTTGGGATTGTAGATTTGACTATTCACATTATGTAACATTTTATTTAGTTACTATTCATTGACTAAAACTGTAATATATAATATATGTAAGTTTTGTCATCAGGTTTGTCAAGAACCAATAGCATACCGTACACCTCCCTTCCAGTCCAGAGCTTTTACTCTGGTTGTGTTCCCCTTAGAGGAAAGTGACTTGGCTTTCTGCATACGAGTCACACCATACCCTCTCCCTGTGAGTGTTTACGCACGTCAACCATGCAAAATAAAATAAAAATGCTGCTGTGCTCTTCTGAGCTACCAACCCTGGAGGCTTTATCAGGATCTGGAAGGACAGGATGTGCTGTACTGATTCTGAATGAATGTGTGTGGGTGCCTACGGGATCTGTGTTCTCAGCACCGCCCCCTGCAGAGCGCACTGGCTGAGGCCCTTTGCCTCCCTGCCAATCCAATTTCTCTCATCCTGAGCCAGACAGAGACTTGAGCCAATCAGAGTCCTAATTCATTTCCTGAGAGGAAATAGTGGCGGTAATGATGCAGTTGTGGGTATCTACTGGCAGATAGTGTAGGGTGAGGCAAGAGACTATGGTGAGCTGATTAATTTAAATGGCCAGGGACTCCTGAATGATGTAGGAATAAAAAATGCATGGCCTTTACAACAGATTTCTTTATTTTTTGGGACTATGACCTTACACAGAAATACCTAGCCATGTAGAGACACAGAGCAAATTGCAGTTGTGTATATCATTTCCCAACATTGTATAACAAACTTCCAGGTTACCAAAACTCCAGTCAGTTGCAAACATCCAGCTGATTTTACTGCCCAACTTCCATGTTAAACTTTGACCAACCCTGCCTGCTGTAGTCGCACATATACACAGTTTTGCTGTGGAGTGAGAGATCATTACCGTTTACCTTTGGCTTTATTTCCAAATTAGATAATCTGGCTGAACTGTTGCCTTGTTGTACAAGATGTGTGATGGTCTAATTGCTAATTTTTGAGTGGAGTGGAGCATTCAGCAGCTATTTCCTGCATGAATTGGTCTTATATGCATCATGTGTCCAGAAATACAGCCCCAAATGACTGCTTATGTTGCCTAATATCTGCTGGATGAGTATAAGGTGGAGATGTGCTAATGTGATATTGTTCAGCTGCCCCCACGTGGTCAAAAATCAATGAACTGAAGTTTAAGCTTTGTTATAAACCATACAAATTATGTTCTTTATAATGTACAGACACTATATGTTCACAAGCACACAGTTACTCTCTCTCAAATACAAATTCTCATACACTTCCTGTTACAGAACAGTTCTTAGAATGTGCAGGGTCCAAGCAGACGGACCATTGTGGGCCAATGCAGGGACCAAAACCTCCCATTCTTTCTCTTCTACCTCCTTTTGTCCACTTGAGACTCTTTTTCCTAATCATATGCTTGCTCTTGCAAATACATAAGTTAGAGGAGACATCAGCAGGCGCGCAGGCAGTAACAATCCTGGACACAGCAGATCTGCTGCGCTACACCAAACCTTACTTGCCAAGAGATAATTGTTTCCATATTATACAATAAATTACACAATAATTTCCATCACTCTGTCACTCTTTCATTGGCTGGCTTTCTTTCTGTCATTATCACCTCCTTCTCTATTGCACCCTACATTAACTTTATAAATGAATTAGTATTATCTAGACCAGTTTAATAAATGTGATATCTGTGCACGAGTCCCACCTCTCCATGTGTCAGGGCCTATGTTTCTCTCACAGTCTGTGCAAACCATTCTGTCAAAAATAACTTTTACCATACATTAGGGTACATTTCAGAAAATTCAAACATTCAGCACAGATATATTGAATGGGCAATTTCGTATTCAGAGTGCTTCTACATTAGTTTAGGTTTTTAGGGTTTGGCGAACATTTATTTTTCCTCTCCTGCGGTGAGGACCATATGCTACAGAGCAGCTCTCCCCGGCCCATTTGTGTGGTTCTGTTTCTGTCCCATAAATAAAAGGGGAAATACAGACCGAAACGAGCTCAGCTCTGGTACCAGATGTCTGGGTCTTTTTGGTTGTTCATTTTCGTGGCTGTTAAAAAAAAAAAAAAAAAAAAAAAAAACAGCAAAAAATAACAGGTGATGGAAAAAAAAAATCAGATGAGTTCCAGTCCAACTACTTTTTTTTTTCTTCGGTTCTGAACTCGAATGCAAAAGTAAAGCTCTGGTTTGTGGGTCATCATCTGGAGTGTTCCACAAAACCATGTGGTGGAAGAATGACTGAAATTACCCCCCTTCCCCTCCCCTTCCCCCCCACGAGATTCTTGTGCCAAAGCAGGTGTCTGGGCTCTGGTTTCATGGCTTTTTGCGTCTTTCACACATGTCACATTTTCTGGTTGATTGAGTTTGGTTCTGGATTAAATTCCCGGACCGTGTGCTAGATTAAATTCTGGGACCCGGTCTGAGGTCGCGGTTGCGGGTTGAGCTCTGGGAGGAGACTTTCAGACCTCAGAAACTTTGTCTGCAGTTCCACACATTCAGGTCAGGATAGCGAGATAAGTGAAAGATGGCGAGGGGAAAAGAGAAGGAAGAAAAAAGAATGGCGATATGTCAGCAGTTCTGCATGAGGAACCTTGAGAGGGCCGCAGAAAGAAAAGTGGAAGACAAATTATGTGGACATGATTCAGCAAGAAAACAAGAGCTGGATGGATGATGGATAGGATGGTGAGGGGGAAATGGGGAAAAGGTGTGAGTCAGCATCTAGATGGAGAAAAGGAGAAAGAAAGTGATGAAAAGGCTAGAGGAGTGAAGATGGTGGAAAACCAAGTCAAGAGTCTTACAGATGTTCTGTCCGTGTGTCAAAAGCAGAAGAGTATGTGGAGATAATTGCAGTGGACCGAGGATGTCCGATCTATTTTTACCAGTGTAGGTCTGACCTGTAATAACTACTGGTAAGAACTGGTTACACAGCGGATCACCAGAACAGACTGGGATCATAAAGCTGCTGTATCAATAATTTTAAATTAATGATGACTATGTGCAATGTAAAAGGTGTTATAGATGAACCCACAGAGAATTATCAACCAGCTCTGCAGGTTTCCTGAGGTTTATGAGTATGTTTGCCTCTTTCAGTTCATTGTGATGGTTTGGAAGATTGAAACTTTACTTTCTAATCACCATTGTTTCCACACGCAGCAGGTTTCAGAAGAAAACGTTCTGATAAACCCACTGCACACTGCCTTCAGAGCACGACAGAAAAAAATTAGTGTCTATGAGGTGAACATAGTGCAGCATATAGCAACTAAAGAGCAAGATATTTTCCTCAGGAGTTAGTGGAGACCAAACTAGTGAAAAAAGGAGGGTGAATATTGGACTTAGATTCAACAGGTGGGCAGAAACACAACTCCAAACGAATACTAATGTTGCTCCGTGTTTGCTGGATGTGCAGTTGAACGATTGGTTACCAATACAGTTGCTATATCAGTTTTGTAAGAGTAAAATTATGGAGGTTAAATTGGCTCTGAGCAGATGCCAGACAAGCAACAGAGACTCCAAGAAGCTGCTCTGCCAAGCCAAGAAGCAGTCCACCACATAACCGACAGTAAAACGACAAATTGATGTTTTTACTCTTCTGTTTTTGTACCGGTTAAACAATTGAGTCATAACGTGGTGATTGGTGAGCTTTAGAGGTGCTGATAGACAGATTTTGTTTACTTGAGATGAAGCCAGGCTGACTAATTCCCTCTGTTGCCAGTCTTTGTACTAAGCTAAGCTAGCCAGCTGCTGGTTGTAGCCTTATATTTAATGAACAGATATCAAATGGTATCCATTTTCTCATCTGTCTCTGCCAGAAGGTGAATAGCACATTTCCCAAAGCACGTCATTGTTAGAGCATTTATTCCTGTTGAATTTATCTGTTTAAATGTTCCTACAGAAGCCAACTAATTACAATACAAAATTAACACAAAACATTTCTCAGTTTGAAGAATTAAATCTTTGCTGGTTCAGATTATCAGAAAAAAAAAAAGCGGTGGTCTCTCTCTTTACCATCTCACTCAATTGAACAACATGCCTGCCAAATGCTTCATCCTGGGATGCGTTTTGTGTCAGCACGCAGGCTCATAGTAAGGGCAACTGAAAACATTAAGAAGAATGTGCTGGTAACTTGTTAAAGCAACACAAGAGCTTTTTGTTACAGTATACTGATTGAGCTTTTTATATACCATTTAAAACTGCAGTGTAAGTGTAGAATATGGAAATGTATGCAGCACAATGTCTTCTGTGGTTACTGATGTAAAATGTTAACAGGAAAGAGGCGAGAGTGAGAATGATGGTCTAGAAATGTAGCTGGTAGACCTCCGACAGCGCCGAACAGAACATACGTGGGTTACTAATGTAACTGTCAGTCAGTTGACAGCCCCCGGCCTCATCTCATATAATCCTTATGGCTGCCAAATGACACAGCTTGCTGGGACACTCGATGGAGAGACCGCGATCCAGAACAAACACATTAACGCCGCCTTGATGACCATCTCCTCTGAAGCTTTTCCAGAAACCACCATTTTGTCCTTTCTCATCTTCCCTTTCCGCTCGCGATTATATCTAAAAAAAACTGAACAGTTTTTAAATGTTGGCAAGCGTTAAGCATTCACACTTTGCCGTGGCTACACTTACGTCCTCTGCTGCCTGCCATCTTAAGCAGTTTTTAAAGTTTCGAAATCTTTGCAAACATAACTTTTATTTATTTATTTATTTTAAACACACCATGCTCTTTTTCAACTTTCGACATTGCCTCTCATACATATTTCATGCTCAGATTCTCACAGAACTCCTCTTCCATCATGTTCTGAGGTAAATAACCGAGGTTATGTGTGAAACACACTAATCTGTGCTACTTTTTTTTCTGTTTTGAGAGAAGTTGTTCGAGGCTCAGAGCTCAGTTCCCAAGAGAACACTGCTTTTGCTTCTGCTGGTGACTTAAAACGCGCCAAGCAGACTATCGCATGGAGTCTTGTTTCATCATACATACAACAGACTCTGCACCACCTACAAAAGACCTGAGGTGCAACAGCGTCACATTTGTGAGGTTGGCAACATCATATGGTGTGTCACCTGTTGTGGGATCGCCATATGGACTTCAGGGATGCTTAGGATGTCAGGAGAGATGTTGGGAATTTATTTCCCAACACGGAAACAAATATTGAGCAAAGTTTTGTCTCACTTTGTTTTAAAAAAAAAAAATGTTTTTGCTAAAAAAAACAATTAAGGGACTGTTGCATATTACCTGGTTTGAAATGAAACTATCAGCAGTGCACTGCTTATATGTGTTGTCGTGAGGGACAGTAACAAAGGCAGATTTTGTCATTGAATTCTGAGGAGCTGTTGAATGGATTGTTTTGGGAATGCAGAAGAGAACATTTCCATCTGTGGCCCTGTCACCCTCTGTCACTTTGTCACTCTCCACAAGAATGCACCAAACTCTGATTGGGGAGTCACAATAATAACTTCACCCACAAAACCAAATTAGAGATAGCGCACAAGGCCAGCCACTATGTGAAATCTACTACACAGTGAGTTGTCTGCATGAACTAGCTTACAGGCTTTGTGCCATATCATGGAAATATAAAGGAATAAGAAGGAAAACGAGAGTTTGATGAATGAAGAACTGATTTTTAGATGTATCTGACTAGAAGCTTGTCAGACTCTGTGAATGTAAGCTATATACACATGCCTGAGTGAGACACAGCAGAAGAGATAATTTGGGTTTACAGTTCGAGGAGGTGTTGTACATGACTGCTGGGTTCAAACTTATACTTAGCTTGCAACTGTGGCATTGTGGCTGGTATTGTATCACTGTGGCTTTTGTGCTGGCAGTCCTCACTACACATGAAGCTGCATGTGACCTGTGAAATACAGATGATGTGTGTGTTTGTGCAGTTCATACAGGTTGACCCTGTTGTGTGTGACTTTAAAGCAAAGCCCGATTTAGCAAAAAGACAACAAAGTTTTAATCGTCTTGTCCGGAGGGTTAAAACCATGGACGCCTGGAGGTGGCTATGTTTAGCAATCTCAGAGCTGGCTGAAAGCAAAATAATCTTGATGCTGTTTTTGGATGTGTCTTTTTCTTCGTTTTCTGACAATGCACATTCCAGCTGGATAACAGGTTTTAACCGGTTGTTATTATGCAGTGTTATGTTTCAAATTCTTCGCCCTGTGTTCAAGACCAGCTGCTCCCTCTGCAGACTCAAAGATTTCATTCCAAAACACTGCATAGCAATTCTGGAAATAAAACATACTTCATATCCATTGCTTAAAAAAATATACTGGAAATTATGTCATCTGAAATACTATTATTTCTTATGTCTCCAGCTATCAGAAAATTTCAGTATGTTCCATGGAGAGTTTTAATTTTAATGAAATAGCTGCATTTTTCAATTAGGTAATAGATTAAGACTCCTTAGTCAGTAATGCTATTCACAATAGAAATTCCTTCTACTCCTGGTGCTCTTTTATTTTTCCCTGTACTTCACATAGAGGTGAAAGAGTGAGGAGATCTTGTACACAAAGGTCTTTGTCACATCCCGACTTGCATGAAAGAATAAAAACAAAAAAAACCCCCATAAAATAATGACTAACAGACAGAAGACATTGCTTAATACTGTACAACTTAAAAAATATTTTACAGACAGCAACTTAATATAGTCCTCAACATAATCAACTGATAAACAGGCAGTAGATCCCTCATCTATATGAAGAAAAGGCTGATTATCACATTAGACGTCTGAGTATTTTGCAAAAAATATTCCAGCTCTGATTCATTTCAGCCAAGAAGTGTCTGTAGTGCTGATGCACAGAGTTTCACAATGAATGCAACAGTGCGCAGAGCTGAGACACAGCTGTGAACGTGATTAAGAGGACGAAGAGTGAAAGAACCCACTAACAGTCACACCATTTTTTTGCTGTTAAACTGACTAACACTGGCCAATTAACCTCATGTAACAAAAGGTTTAGCATCAGTAAAAAGCAGGGACTTAGATGGCTAAAGCAGGGGTTATCGCGTGGTTAAAGATGTGACGACGACGTGTTGTACACAGTGTCCTCTCAGGCAGAAAAGAACACAAACAGTTTCATCATCTTGCCCAAGAACTTGGCCTGCCTCAAGACTTATTTTTATCTGACAGGGCGGCAGTTCAACTTAAGCTGCTCAGCTTGTCCAACCACTCCGTTTATCAGGTTTATCAGATCACACTTAACATATTACGTAATTCCTCATTGCAATAAGAAATAAATAAGAAATAAGAAATCCTACGTACACTAAAAAGGTTGTAACAAATTCCTCCCACAGCTGTGCACCACCTCATCAATCCCAGGTGTGTGACAGTGTCCCTGCCACCCTCTTACACACACACACACACACACACTCTTCCCTCAGACTGCCATATTGCTTTAGGTGGCAGTTGCAGTGGCTGCAGTGCTGAGGGGACCACACAGGCAGAACAGTTCAGAGAGGAGTGATATGGGGAAACACCAGAGCTGGGATGACTCTGTCCTCCCAGGCCGCTGGATATGTTGAGTCAGCCGCGTGTGGTTCAGGCAGAATATATTCAGCGTGTGTGTTTGTAGGTTTATGGTGATGGTTCTAAGGTCAGCAGACAGTGCTCAGTGGGAGTTGTAAAGTTATAACAGCGTATAGAACGTTACTTAACGCCACAGAGTGCGGGCTGTGTGTAACCTCTGGAGCTAAGCTGTTTTTAACACCTCTCATCCTTTAGAAAATCCTGCTTGATTTCCCCTCAGTAAAATTCTGTTAATATAACATCAATAAGCTGAGCCAACTCTACTTTCACTCCACGTTCAGGCCTTTCAGACGGAGCTCCTCAGTGGCCTGTAGTCATTAATCCGTAGTGTTGGAGGTCTGCACGAAGATGGGATTATTCTCGCAGTGCGTGCATGCTGGCGGCGTGCTTTCTGTGCATACACGGCCATGCGTGTGTGTGTTTACCCAGTTGTAATTGGAGCGCAGGTAGGCACAGAGTGTGTCATTTTGTCCTAATCTCCTCCTGGGCAATTCAGCCAAAAACAGCCCCCCGTAGACCCTGCTTGACCCTGTGTCTCGGCTGCAATTACAAAGCCATACGACACACGCACACAATCACACACTACCAAACCTGTCCAAATTCATCCTGTGCTAGACAGTTACCAGGACCTCCGTGGGTGTGTGTTTCCAGAGGAGATGTGACCTTAATTGCTTAAGTCTTAAATTATCTTTAATTGTGCTCGCTGTGTTGCTTTATGGTAATGGTGGGGGTTGGGGTGGCCCGGTTCATGTTGGGCTATAGTTACAGCAGGAAACAGGGCAGTGAAAGGCCATGTAGTCACCTCCAGCTGAGTCCACACACACAAACACAAACACACACATACACACAGGCTAGTAATCAAGACACACAGGCATATCATTTACTTCTTCTGCTGTGATAGATTCATATGCACTCAGAAAAATGAGTGTGGGCTTGCAAAGCACTCAAATATGCACAGACCCGAACACAAGGAGTTTATACTGTATGTATATTATTCACAAAGAAAACACAAGACCCACATATTAAAATTACCTTCTAATTTTTGAATTTAAGCATTCTAGCTCATAATGGAAAACACACACACTGTGTTGAGAAATGAATTCTCAGTAAGGCAGGAAGAAGGGTGTACTTGTTAATACTTACCTGTGTATTGTAGTAAACACATAGGCCTATCATCATTTTAGGAGACTATTAATTGTTAAGCAAAACTTCGATCAAAACATTTTTCCTGACAAAGCAGAGAGGGTTAAGTTGTTTCTTCTGCCCTTCCTGGTGTCTGCAGGGTCATCTCTAAGGCCACCGATCAGAGGCTTGGGGCAAAATCTAAATAAAATCACAAACCACTTGCTGTGTGGTAATTACTGAAGCCAACTCAGATATCTGGAAAAAGTGAGGGGTGCATGTCAAGTTATAAAATATTTTATACTGCAGCTATTTGATTGTAACATTGTGTTTTATTTCTGTTCTTTGTTTTTTTGGATTGTGACTGCAAGTCGAATATCAGGGAAATCTCATCTCATCGAGTCAAATTTATTAAGTCTGTTTGTGTTCTGTGCTTCTTAAATGGCGCCACGCATAAAACTTACTTTGTTTTAAGCTGTCGACCAGGTAGACGCAGACAAAACGTCAAGTACAGAGAACAGGGAGGATATCTGAGGTTGCGTATTCATCCAAGTTCTTTTAGTTTTCTAATGAATGATTAGTGGCTGGAATTCAGAGCTCTGCATGGAGGAAGCGCTTCATGCTGGAGGACAGCCAGTCTGAACAGAATCCTTTTCCAGTCATTATCTTCTTCTACCAGTGTGGAGTTTATGGATTTATACTGAAGGTTCACAGCTTGATTGATAACTGTCTCTGTTGAGGTTTTTGTGGTTGGTGTCACACTGCTTGAATGAAGAGCATGTTTTTTTTGTGTGTGTTATTTTTTTTTCATCTGGGTCCAGACAGCTGACTTCAGGTCAGGAGCACCACTGGCCCCAATGAAAGCTGAGTATCTACTCTATGATCTAATATGCAGCTTGAGAACAGTCCATGGAGTGAGCTTACAGTACAATATTAAACATGTCACTCACAGAATAGAATCTGAGAGACAGTCATTTGTTTGAGGCACAAAAAAAAAAATCTCACTGGTTGAATTAAACCTCAGTGGGTGGAGTCAAACTGTTTTTCTGGCTGATTACTTGGAGCTCAGTCAAAAAAAACCAAGGGTCAAGTTCATATTATGTAGCCTCACGCATGTATTTACAAGTAATAGAAAACATGCATCTTTGCTATTTGGCTTCATTGACCTTTCAGGGTCACGAATGCCAAGATTATGAAAAAGTGTCATAACTATTTATATTGTTCAGTTAAAGAATATTTTGACCACAGTTTCGTCCGTTTGCCAATTTGCGCTCCAAAAAGCTGTCTGTTCGCTGATCCTGCTGAGATTTAACTTAACCAATGAGATTATTTCTTGCTCCGGAGCGGTCCTGCCTCAAAGTGAAGCTGCTTTAAATTAACTCCAAACAATACAGAGACTAAAGCAGGAGAGGGGAGATCAGCCATTGTCTGTAACTGCTGTGAGCCTCCAATCAGCAAAGAAGAGCATCTTATCTAACTGACGGCATGAAAAGGACATTTCTAGTGGCAAGAAATGATTCGAGCCAGGAGTCATTGTTCTGTGTAATATCATCTGTGTTAAATCAGCACGAGAGTAGTTGCTCCTCACCACTGGATATCACACAGGTGTGTGTAATACAACAGCAGCTGTCAGACTGACAATCCCCGAGTGTCAACACGTTGGCATAACAGCCCCCCAGCCCTCCCTACCTCCCTCCATCCTTCATCGTGTCTTTTTATTTCAGAGGCCAGGGTGAGGCTGGGCGACGACAGCGAGAGGTCAGAGCTCGACCGCCATTAAACTGTCAAAGGTCAGAGTGTAGGCAAGGACCTGACGTGCTTTGCGATGTTAACCCGCTTCCATCACTGGCTCAGGTGATGTGACTGTATGGATATTAGTATATTAGATATTCTGATTATAGTATTCATTTTTGCAGTTTTAAGCGTATTATGTAAATGTTAAATATACAGATGAACAAATGAAAGCGTCTGCACTCTCAAAACTAGGCTTTTCATTGACTAGTGTCCAGAGTCGGGTGATAGTTCTCTGTGGGTTTGTCACTGCATGTGACCCCTTTCACATACATGTAGTCATGTGATCTATGGTTGATATAAAATTTTTAGTTATAGCAGCTTTAAATGCCCAAAGTCCATTTTCTGTTCGTGTCAAAAATTAGCATAACTTAATTGGTGTTGAAAGACCATGGTTACAATGTTAGTTACAAATGTTAGTTTACCACTTACACAGAGTTATTTCACACTTAAATTATTTTCCTTATAAATGAATCCACCAGAGCAACGGTCTGATTTTTCTTAACCTCTATTCCAGTGCAAAAGTGCAACTTTTTACCATTTGTTTTCATAATCAACAATATAACCCCAACTTTGCTAAAGAAAAAGAAAAATCACCTCCTTATTAAAATATTAAAAAGTGTTTATGTTGTATGATTTATTTGTTTGAAGATGGTGGAAGTTTTCCAGCAGCACCAGTTACAAACACAACATACCTGGAGGCCATAAATCTCAGAGCGATCACAGTGAAACCAACGTCAGGGAATGTTTGCTGAAATAGTTTATATTGACAAACATAAACTATATGGGTGGGAGAGGCACTTAATGCAAAATATAGCACGTTGCCAGGTACATTTCTGTGGCTTTCCAACCTCTGTATATGTAGTGTATGTATGCATGCATGTGTGTGCGTGTTGACACACTTATAGCTGGATATTTCACAGGTTTGGCATAAGTCCTTTACTTATGTGTGGTCCCTCTGTAAACATGTCAGTGTTGGAAACTCCTCGACATGCATGCACGATACACACAAACGCACATAACCAGCATTCGTGCATACAGTGTGTGAATACAGTTCATTGCTTTAACTCAGAACATGGCAGTGTGTTGTCGCTGTATACTCACATAACAAACATGCTTTCTTCATCTTTCTCACTTTACTCAGTGAACACAGACACACACACACTGTTAGTAACATGAAATCTGGGTCCTAGTGTGATAATCCATATTGTCTGCCCTGACAGCCTCCTCTTTCCCTCCTGTTTGTGCTGGCTGCTGTCAGATTGATTTAAACTATATGTGTTTTTATCACATAATTTTTGAGGCGAAGTTATGCCAAGTCAAAAGGCTTCAGTCAGTTTAAAGTCATGTGACTTTTCCTGTTTGTGCTTTGTGAGTGTGTTGTGTTTCCCTGGGCTCTGAATCACCCACCGTCGTGACAAAACACCCAGCTGCGAGGCTGATGGTGACAATAGCCGGCACACTTTGGCATTCCCACCACTGACCCCCAGCGTGTGTCGTTTTCATGGCTGATAATGAAATCTTCACCTAGTGTGCAGTGTCATTATTGACTCTGCAGCTTCTCTAAGACTAATTCTCTGCAAAATGTACTGTTTAACCTCATTGTTTAATTCATTTTCATTGCCAGCAATTTCATGATCCCAGCAATTTGAAGCTGTTGCACAGTAACTGCTTAAAATTTGATTTTCACCAGTACAGTCATATTTTGTTATTATCCAGCCTTATCCAGAGGTCAGTGGCTTTGTGTTGCTGTTAGTGGATTCAAGTTTTTATTTAAAAAGAGCCGAGCTGCATGGTTCAGTTGATTAGATAGATGACTGGATTTTTGAAGGTTGATAAGTTTGACTTTCATTTTCCCCAGTCAGCTGTAAATCAATCATATTGATCAAACACACTATGTCTTTATCTGCTTCTGTTTCACAAGCACAGACACATATCATATATTTAACTCCATGTTTTCCTTTGGGGAGTAAACCATTTTTTCAGTTCATTTAAATTTATAAGAATCAAATGAATGGAAATCTTTTTCTTTTTTTTATCCCCCTCCTCTTTTTGGCGGGGGGAGTTTTATGGCTAGAAAAACAGAATTTGTGGTTTCGACGGTCGAGGTTTGATGCAAACGGCTTTGGAACCTTTTATGCAACCTGGCGTCCAGGAGACTAAAGAAAATATTTTGCTTTCCACCCTTTTGAGCCTTTTAGCCTCTGCTAGGGGAAAAGGAGAGAGGGGCTGAAAAAAAAAAACCTGTGCTGGAAAAAGAAATCTCTCCAAGGTCAAATGTCCTGAGTGGGATGGCTGCCAGATCTGCTCCATAACCACTTTGCTCACACACAGTTATAAGCGGAACACACACAGTTACACACATACACACACAGGTGGATGGACATCGGACCTGGACATACTGCAGGGACACACACACACATATAACTTTTAGTACATGTAATCTGGAAAGAACGAAAGAAAGAAAGTGGATGTACAGCACGGCAAATGCATGCATGTGTGGAAGCAAAGTGTGTGTGTGTGTGTGTGTGTGTGTGTGAGGAACACAAAAAAAGAGCGCAAACAAATGCATGTTTCCTCATCACAATCCTGTCTTTGTGCGCAAGTGAACATGTTATGCTTCCACGGTGCTTTACGCTCATTGAGAAGTCTAATCTGTGATTAACCATGATGTCATACACACAACACACACATGCATGCATATACAGTAAGTGCACTCACACTCACAGTCCCATAGCCTGCTGTGTGCAATTAGGATGCAGTGTGTGGTGGCTTAATGTAAAGTCCATTACTTGAGATCGGAGGCTGATTGCATTCAGAGGTCATTTTCGTACGTGGCTCCCCCAGGACGCGCTCGGCCACACAGAGGACACGCTGCCCCACTGCTGCTGCTAGACAAGGGGGTGACGGGCTGGTGTGTAGGCCAGATACAAGTACACCGGTGATCCTGTGTCACCTATCTGTTTTTTAAAATATATATATTGTGTCCAGAGTTTGCTTTTACCACCAAATGGCAGATGTGCTACACCGGCAGATGTTACTCTGACTTGTTTCATGTTTTGGAGGACGAAATGTCAAGTCAGCAACAGACAGCATGAGCTATTATTACTATTATATTTTTATTGCCTTTGCGATTTAGTGGCTCAATTTTGAAACTCAGTCATCACTTCATGACTGAGTCCCTGTTGACATTCACCACAAAGGAGAAGATAAAAACATTCAAAGATTTCCTCCAGACATATTTTAAGACACATTGTATTTGGCTTTGAATAATAATTTGTGTCTTTTATATTTTTTCACCCCAAAAAGTTAAAGTTATTAAAGTTACATGTGCTCCTTCTCCCTCAGTGAAAATTCAGAAATGATTAATATGGAAATAAAGTGTGTTACATTTCAGAAGTTTAACTACTGGATACGAGATGTCTCCCACTAAAAGTCCATTTTCAGTGGACGTGCTCTGGAGGTTTAGAGTTTCTGTGACCGGCTTCCAAACTAGTAGAGATGTTACAAAATCACACCTTTACAGTCACATACCAAACCTTAGCAGGTGTGTGACCTGATGGAGATCTGATACACATTGAACACTTGTGTGTGTGTTCTATGTGTGCTGCAGTGATTTGATTGTTCATTATTATTTGTCTGTAGTTTTTTATTCTGATTTAGGGAACTAAATTATTTTGATATGCTTGTGACTTGTGGCTTGACTTGTAGAGTATATGGTTATTAAAGATTAGCTTTGTTGAGACAGTATCATCAATGCGTGGAGTGATGGAAGAAGTATTCAGGTCCTGCACGAGCTTGTGTCAACTTTTTGCTGCACTAAGGGGGACACCTCTCTGTATTTGTAGATCTTTGTCTCCTCCTGACGAGGCACAGGACTATTCAGGTTTGGGTCTGTGGTGCTTTTTCATCTGACACTTCATCCAAACACCTTCAGTTCATCTTGCAGCAGGAACATGGTGTGAAGTTTTCTCAGGCTGCCGCTGCTCCTGCTGATGGAAAGCTCTGTAAGATGACCCAGGAACCAGCTGGAGCAGCAAATAGATGAGGTGTGCGAGTCTGTGTGTGTGTGTGTGTGTGTGTGGGTGAGAGTGTGTGTTGATCCATGACTTCATAATTACCTGCTGCTCTCGGGGGAGCACCCGAGTGCTGCTGGTGACCTAAGCAGTGACCTCATCAGTGACATCACAGCTGATGGGGCTCCGCTTCAGCTCAGAGGCAAAACAGGAAGCTATGATTGAGTACATGCGGGACCACGTGTGCGTGTGTGTTCGTAGCTCCTGTGTGTGTGTGGGCTTACTTCTGTATTCATGAGTGTGTGTATGCATATTTAAACTCAGTGTGTGCATCTTTGTCTACGATAGTGCTTCCTTCAGGCTCTGCCCACACTGCAGCTCCCTGTTCTGTTTTTATTTCCCTCCACATGACACAAAACATGAGGTTTTCTTAAATGTAAATGTGAGTATTACAGGCGCCAGTTCAGTTCTGTACAAGCTCGGACACCCGACAGTTGTGAGCCCCCATGGGGACACTGTTGTGATATAACCACACTGAGAGAATGACCTGACAGTCTCCTTTAGCTTTAGACCACTCGGTGGTTTCACACAGTGATACAGTGTGAAAGTGCATCATTTTTGCATCACCATGAGAACTGCTGCCATAAGACTTACTTGACTCCATAACTCTCTAATCGAGGCCTTAGCAGTAAACTTCCTGTCCGAAAACAAGCAGACCTTTTTTAAAAATGAAAAGTAGAGTTTCCCTGTGGCATCAAACCATCCATAACCACTGCTGAGCAACCCTGCCTTGGAAAGAGGCTGAGTTAGGATATATTTGCATTGTCTGGCTCGTGAATATAAGCCGGTTATACACTCATCTTTGTTTTAAAGATACTGAAGTGGGGGCGGCATCGTCTGTGATGCACCTGAGGGGACGAGCTCAGCCCAGCAGGGCGCCGTCACGCTTCTGATGTTTTCTCCAGCTCCCATTGACACCTCAGGTCTCCACGATGCCCCTGATGACCAACCCGGCAGCTCTTATGAGTCTGCTGTGAGCAGCAGAAAGTGCTGGAGGGTGGGGTCATGTGGTTAAGGTCAGAGGTCAGAAGTCAGTGCTCCAGCAGTGAGGTGCTGATTAAACGGTGCCTTCATCTCTCTCTGATCCTGACCTCTCAGCTGGACATCAAGAGAGGGAGGCTGAAAGATGAGACAGGCGCTCGACACTTGCATGTGCTCGTAGTGACTGATCCACTCATGACCACTTCAGCACCAAGAACTCCTTAGTAATATATGATATGTGTCCTCCTTAGTTGTAAGTAGGGCTGCTACAAATGATTACTGTCTTTATCTGTGGCTTATTTTCCCCTCAATTAATCAATTAATCATTTGGTTTGTAAAATGACAGAAAATTCTAATAGATGCACATGTCAACCATCCTACCCCAAAGACGTTCAGTTAAAAATCACTGGAAAACCAGAAACTTAAAAAAAAGAAAAAAGAAAACTCAGAGCCATTTATCAGATTAATTTTCTGTGGATCAAATGAACCTTGTTTGGTGGCAGTGATCTCTTTGGTTTGAACACGATGCCTGGTTATCATAACTCTCCAGTCCCTACAAGACTAATGAGCTGCTCCTCTTGCACTAGACAAACTCAGTGACTCATCTGTTTGCTAAAGGCCAGTAAACTATGATCATTGTAGAATACATTGTGTGCCATCTTTATTTTCCCTCATATTTCCATGTGACCCCAGATCCTTGGTGTGTGTGCAGTTTTTGACATTTGTTTATTTCTTTGGCTCTTGATGCTGTACAGTACATGCCCTTTCAAATCGTTCAATCTTTATCTTCTCTTTCTGTTTTCAACTCTTTGTTTTTTCTCTGCCTCGCCTTCCCACACCTCATTTCTCTTTGCCTTGGCATCTTGCCTTCTGCACTCCCCCCGGCCCAACCTCTGTCTGTATATACTTTCATAGGTTCATATGCTCTAGTTTTAGAGGCAGTGGGCTCTTGTTGGTCATTAATACCCGAGTTAAATGGTCTGTGACTCTTCCTGGCCTGGCGAGGAGGCAAAGATGTATAGGTGTAGCTGGTGCTGTTGCTTCCCCAGCAACCGCAGGGTTGTAGCCTCGGATGTTGAACAGCTATTGCCCTGTTCACAGTATGTAAAAGCTAGAAGGCAGAGATGGATATGGCTGGGGAGGGAAAGACACGTGGTGACATGTATGTTTGGAAAAAGGGGACAGGAAAGCTACCTGAGTGAATGTGGTCTTTTTTAGTTTAGGTGGTTGAGCTGCCTGCCTCCACCCGGTGCATCACTGGTTCAAACCTGGGTTTAACTGCTGCCCTCAGAGACACTGTGGTTTCAGAGATTTACACTTAGCATAATTATGGACTCCAAAGACGACATATTTACACGGACTTTGCATCTGAAGGAACCGTGGTTGTATTTGGCAGCGGGGGCCGTGGCAATTACTGGTGTTTCCCAATGAAAAATTGCAATAAATTTGCTTCCACCTTCAGCAAACTTCGACAAACTTTTGGGACAACAAATCAACTGACCGCCGCGCTTCCATCCACAGGCCACCTAGGAGACGCAACCCCCTGCATTCCCTCCCCCTCCTTCTCCTCATGAGGAGTCATTACGAAACAAAAACTCCTCTTGTTTTCTGCTCTCTCTCAGCGCATTTCATTTCCCACTGCAAGCTACCGGTACTCAGACTCCGTGTGTCACCATGGGTGTCATGAAAAAAAAAAACACAGCGGAGGAGAGCATCGCTCTTTAGCCATCGTCATTCCTGATCGAAATAGCATTCTGCATCAAAAACCAAATTAAATATAAACTCAAGTAGTGGCGGCACCACCCACGATACGCACACACACCGACCTCCTTCGGTAAACAGACGAGGCTTTTAGCTGGGGCCCCGGTGGTCCGACTGTGGTCCCACCTTGCACCAGGTCCATGCTGGCATCCGTTTGAAATCCAAACCTGTCCGAGGAGAGGGATGCTACGCCCTTTTCAGTCCTGGCTCTGGACCAGGAACCATAAATGTGGCTCCTAACTTGAGGTGAACAAATGGATGGGAGGTAGGAGCTGAGGGGGGGAAAGGATGCAAAGTATGTGTGTGTGTGTCTGCAAATCTGTGCGCATATGACGTGAGATATTAGGGATGAAGCAGGAAGGTTGTGTGTGGAGAGGAGTTGAGGAGCGTAAGCTGCACTTTGAATTTTATGTTTTTTTGTTTTTTTTTTACACACGGGGTAATATATCTACTTTGGTGTGTTTCAAAAACAAAAATTCGGGTGCATCACAGAGGAGTAAAATGCAGCAGAAAAACCTCCCTGGTCAGTTCACTTGGACTATGAATGAAGCCATTCAAGGCCGCGGGTGGCGACAGGTCTGGCACGCGGCTCGAGAAAAAACGAAAACGATGCTCGATTTGAGGACCGCAGAGCAAAAACAGGGAAGCCAAAAAAGTTTTTCAGTAAACATTTTTAGTTTTTTTTTTTTTTTTTTTTTTTTTTCCTAGAACCCCCCTATTCGTTTTTTTGGGGTCAGTGGGTGGTTGTGTTGGTGGGGCAGGGGGTTGTGGAATGACAGAGTCAGCAGAAATTTTGCCCTACTTTTTTCCCCCGCGTTTTTAATCTTTTATTTAACTTGCTTATCTTCCTCCAAAATGAAAAACTGAATTTGTACAGATATTACATCAGGCATCTGCTATAAGCGGAACGATAACTTTCATTGTCACTCAGTATTTAAACAGCAGCTCCAATATATATACGTGAGAAGCTTTGTGTGGCCATGTGTGTGTGCATGCATATCATCATCACCATCACATACACCACACAGGCATGTGTGGGCACGGCCGTCCATGCATTTCTTTTTTCTTTAAGCAGGCGGACACCTGTGGCGAACAAAGATGGCTTTATATCCCTGCTGCAGGATGGCACTGTCATTCAGCAGAGCTCCAGCTGCACAGCATTCACTCTGCCCTCTTATTCAAGCTCTGTGCCCATCAGATGAGATGAATGGTTGTCAAGACAACACAAAGTACACGCCCCCCCCCAGGCACACACACACCTTATGAGGAGTTAGAGAATGTGGTCCTTGTGTTTCCAATGAACACAACTTGTTGGAAACGTGGCCAAATCATTACTATTATGAATTTATTAGATAACAATCTAATTCAGTGAGAAATTGTAATCCATTTCTAATGTCTTTTCTTGCTTTATCTGTCCTGTCCTAAGATTGATGCAGGTCAAACAAAAACAAAGGAGCAGCCGCACGCATCAGGCCAGAACCCCCACGTCTCTCCATCACTAAGCTCCACACAACAAGCTCTTTATAGCAGGCTTGATGATAGTCAAACAGCTGCATGTTTGTGTGTAGGGGTGTGTGTGTGTGTGTGCAACAGTGGGGGCTTAAGTATAACTTGAAAAGTGACAAGTTTTCAGACTGTGTGTGATTTGAGTCTGTTATGTGGCTCCGCTCTTAGACTTTCTTGTTTTGTGCCTTTATTATATTTCAGGCCAAAATATTCTTATTTTATTTCACCAGATCTTTATGGAGATTTCAAAGTTTCCAAAAAATAAGTCACATGTCTGGACCCTTTAATCTGAGCTAAGTGTGATAGGCTTTAAATGCAATTTCTAGTTTACTGTCTCTGATGTTCATTTAAGGACAAAACATGAGGAAAAGGGTTAATAAGCCTGGACTTTCATTCACAGAGCAGCCTTTACAGAGTGTATCCTGCAAAGCAAATTCTAATAAACTGCTCCAAAGCATATAGTGGACATGTGGTCAGTCTTAGCAAAGCAGTAGGAGCTAGATAAAGTAGTATTCTACATTAGTATTAGCATGTATGCATTAGTTTTTAATTAGTATTCTAATCTAAAGCTGAACTGTTTAGACCGAATATTCATGAGACACACTCACATCAGGATAAACACAGAGTCCAGAGAAACTGAGTAACACACAAAGTTTGAATATCTCATAAGGTTGGTGGTTCAGTCTCCAGCTCCGCCTATGCACATGTTGTGTGCACATAGTAATGAGCTTTGTCCACTAAAGTAGAAAAATGTTATGCAAGTACAGCTCGTTTACCAAATGAAAATGGTGCAGTTGGACGAGCAATTTCACAACTCACATTTTCATCAGACCAGTAAAACAGGGATTCCAGTAATACCTGTAATAACAGCAGTGGTCACCCATGCACACACACACTCACAAAAAACAGACTGCATACATTCATATAACATAAAACACATGATCCTTCTCTCACATGTATATTTTAATACAGATTCAAATATTTGTTTTCTCCTAGAAGCTGTAAAGTCTATTAAGATCTTTCCCCTCATTTGTGGTGCGATAGCACAGAGAAAATTCAGCTCCTAATGATGATAGCTTTACATGTGAGGGTTCAGTCCTTTACCACCATTAGAGCTGAGGTCTGGTTATTGTCAGCGAACTTTGAAGGAGAAACAGCCAGGGATGTAAAAACTGAACAAACTCCAATAAAACATTTCAGTTTTTGTATAAAACTTGATTTTAATAGTTAATTCATTGATTAACTAATAAAATCAGTTAAATCTGACATGGATTTTTTTTCAGTGCAAATAATTTTTGGAACCAAGTAGGTAAAATTAAAATTTCAGATACAGAATGAGGAATTTTTGTGCATATATAAATGGTTCATCATGGCAGTAGCCATTCCATTAATGTCTCTGAACATTTTACAGTGCACCTGTTTCTTTTTTTTTTTTACAACTCCAGACTGTTTTCTAGTAGAGAAAAACCAAATTACTATGGCATAAAACAAAATTAATGTCTTTACCAACTGCACCTTGTAAGTGCTAGCAGTTAAAAGCAAACCTTCATATTTTCCAAGCAATTCTTCTTTGGGTTGGAGCTAAAATGCAGTCAAAAAGGATACTCGCCCCGCACGGCTAAGAACAACTTCACCGCTTTCCCTCCACCTACTCATTTACTGCTGAAAGCTGCTCTCTCACCCAGATGTATGAAAGCTAAACACAAGGCATGTTGATGGAAAGTGGCTACACCAAAAAGGTAAATTACAACACTTCATCACAAAATAATTGTTGGAACACTCCAAACATCACAGATTAACAAGAACTAACGTTATAAGCATATACAAGGGACGATTTTTCCTCTAAACTGCATTATTTGACCTTCCATGTGTCACCTGGACACACGTCATAACCGCTCGCTAACTCACCGCTGCACCTTGGCACTTTGTTAATGGAGACAGAGGGAGTGATGGAAAGTGAGTGTTTTGGTAAAAGAGCAACACCGACAATGAAATTGGGTGTTTGAGAGTGATAAAATAGAAAGAGGGAGCGAGCGATCCATTAAGGCTAACCGTTTCTGTTTGGAAAGTTCTCCCTGGCAGCAAATTCGTCCCAATCATCAAGCTCTAATGTAATCACTTTATGAGGCCAAGGCATAATGAATATAGTGTTTAGGTGTGTAGATCCAGTCCTGGCCCCTGATCCTCTAGAGAGAAGTGTACATTTCTGTGGCATCCTGTATTTATTTGAAATACCCTCTGTCTGGTCTTGTAATACAGACATGGGCAAGTGGGCATAGAACCCCTTTTCTATTCCATCCATTTTCATGATGCGGTCTCGCATTAATGGCACTCTCCATATGTTTTAAAGAAACAAAGCAGTAAAAGTTGCTCTGCTCTGCCTTCACTCAATTTGTCTCAGGTTTTAGAAGGAAAAATAAAAGCGCACAATTTGTTTCCATTTTTAAGTCAAGGAATACAATTTGTCTCCATTTTGCTAGAGAGGTATATTTAAGTTGCAGTTGGCCAGCTTGTTGGTGTTCTTTCAAACTGGAACCTGTGTACTTACGTTTGAATGGACGAGAGCCTGGGTGTGAGGATAAACGTGAATGTTCAAGGTTTTGGATTTTGTTCTTGTCAGGGTGTGAAAAGAGCATTTACACCATCATGGGACACTAAACCCCCCCCAACTGAAACCACAGCGAGGAAATTTTATTAGTGTTAGCAGCTCTTTAATACACACCTACTACACTGGTTTTAAAAAACCGTGGAGTATTTTACTGCTTTTAAAGCAATAGTTTAACATTTATTCACTGTCTTGCTGAGAATGAGATACAAAGACTGATACCGCTCTCATATCTCATAGCATTAAAAACAGACAAACGACAGGAAGCTGAGGAAGTCAGTCACATTTTATTGATACAATCATATAAGAAGGTTTTTCATGTCTCTGTCCTCTGATACCGAAAGGGCTGCTAAGTTTTCAAGCTTTCTACGTAGGCACAGGCAGGCACCCAAAAACTAAATACACTAATATACAGTACATAAACTCACGTAAAATAGAACTGTGTTAAAGATAGGTTTATACAGAGTCTATGTAAAGGCATTCAGGATGTACTATTTATTTTAGAGGAAAGGTCAGCACTATAGATGCGGCGCTGAGAGGATCAACAAACACTGAGTTTCTCCTCTCACACCTGCTGCAGGGCCACTGGCCTCTATGGACTACAGCTGATGTAAAATTAGATCCTCCTCCTCTGTGTGCGTGTGTGTGTGTCTTCGAAGATATACATATGCCAATGTATTTGTGTGCAAATGTGCGAGCACCATCCTGCATACATTGTACCTGCACACCATGTCATCACATTGCCAACATCCACAATGTCCCGTCCCAGATGTCACTCATTTGACTCTTGTTTGTTTTCAGCTTAACGCTTGTCTTGAGCACAGCTGCTGTCCAGGCCCCAAAGTGGCCTTGGTTCATATGTGCAACAAAATCAGGAAATGTCCCAGCAGTCCTTACTTCACATAGGTAACAGAGACAAATCTGATAGATGTGCAAAAAGATACAGATAGAAAATACAGTCATTTTTTTCTCTTATTTTAATATTATGGTATATTATTATATTATGGACAGGAGTGCAATGCTAAGATGCAGCACAGTAACATCACAAGTTATAATACGCTCATTAAAGCACAGAACTAAACCTGTCTGGGTCTTGTGTTCATCAGCCCCAGCAGCTTTATGCAGCCGTTTTTTTCACACTGGACGAACACCAGAAATATCAGAGTACATCTGAAATAAAGAGGAGAAATAAGGCTGAAGCTCATCATCTGTCCTTTTCCTTATATTCTAACAGATGTGACGGTTATGGCCTCACTGTCTCCAGCAGTAGAGAGAACATGTTGCTATTAGTCGCATGGACACAGAGTCATAGTTCCTGTGCACTGACACATCTTCATCCTTTCATCTCCCTTTGCCTTGATTTTGTAGACTTTGAAAACCTCATACACATACACATACACACACATGCTTTCCCCCTGTGTAGTGCATGTGTTTGCAATAATGAACTGTGCCTGTAAGGAGTAAATACCACATGTTGGTATCCAATGGGGACCAGGTGAATTGAGAACTAAGTGTATCACACAGACACACACACACACAGTCAGCAGCTTGCGTGAGTCTGCATGGATGCCTTCCTACCGTACCTGCGGGTGTGTCGAATCACTTTCACGCGGCGGGTTCAAGGGGCATGGCACATCATGTGAAACCCACTGAGCCACGCTCCGCGGCCGGTGTTCACATCGATTGGTGCTGACACCTGGCAAACGCTCCGGCATTTTCACGTATGGGAGAACATCGACATGCAACTTCCTCTCGCGGTTTGGGTCGCTCCCCAAATGTCTTTCTTTTACGTCTGAGAGCCACACAGATGTTTTGGTGGATTTCGCGCTGTAACTCATGAAGGTTTGGGTTCAGTGGCCTTGTTGTGCTGCTGGTGGCTGTTTAGCTGGGCTCTGAATGGATTTACAGAAGTGTTTATTTGAGATCAGATTGCCATCTGTCTGGGGCTATGGAGCCTTTATAAACCCAACCAGTAGATGAGGACAGTGCGGATCTGTGTAGAGGTCATGCCTCTATGTGTACAGTTAATATGTGTGCTTTGCAGATTTTACTGTATGTGTGACATTGGTCTTTCATACCCCAGAGGAAACTATGACGGTAAAAGTTTCTGGAGATAATTTCAGAGCAGACATGAATGGACACTAGCATGCAGTATGCAGTATGCACTGTGCACTGCACATATGTAATACACAGTATTACAGGAAGGAAAAAGCCCCTTAGGCCCAATCACATTTTTATTTTGGATATACATAAATGTATATCCAAATGTAAGGGAGCCACATGTTGATCAAAGTGTGATATCTACCACACTTTGATCTAATATTAAAGGGGTAGATTTATTGTAATTTAGGGTTGCTGTGCATATCATTTATATTACGCTGAGTTTGCCTTCATGGATGTGTTGACACAATTTACATCACACTGACGTATGAGTTTGCATAAACACAAAAAGTATCATCTGAGCTTCATAGTCACAAAAACAGTTCAGAGAAATGGCGTGTATGTTATTACACTGAACTGTACTGTACTGTACTGACAATATTCAGTCCAGAGCAACATACAAGTGGCCCAAAAATAAATTGTGTAATTCCTTTAAAAGAGGCAAATAAGTCGACAAAATACTTAAATCAGCGTCCACATTGTAGCTTTTCTCTGTCTCTGTACGCTCAGTTATCATGGAGACAGCTCAGTTGCTGCAGTCGTGACCTACAGTAGCTGTAGAAAAGTCCAGTTTGCAAGCATCAAACTGAATATGGTAAAGTTGAAATGTGCCACTGGCTAGCTGACAGTTGTCTCAAAGTCTTTCTCGGTACACACTGGCTTTCTTCACTGCTTGAATGAAATACGCCAGCCATTAAAAACTAATAAGCCTCAGTGAAACACACAACTGGAGATTAATATCAGTGAATAGTCTTTTTCATAAAGAGATGATGAAGGCACAGTGTTTCCTGACATCCTGATTAGACCAATGCATTACCCTGCAGCCACAGAGGGGATGTAATGGATTCTTTTACAAAGTTTGTGTGTCTGTGTGTGTAAATGGGCGCCATCAACTTACTATTTTGCCCTTAATTCCATGAGGGAAGAGGTTTGTTAAGATATAGATGGGAGCAAAGCTGTGGATTACACATTGGTGCTTGCCTGTCAGATTTAAGGTTACAACACTTCCTGTGTTGCAGAACCCTCTATGCTTAACTGTTTTCCTGTGACCTGTGGTTTGGGCCCTATGGAAATTGATGAAAATTGTGGTCTGACTATTTATATCACTAAATGATAGAGTGTATAGCACTGAGAGTAAAGGAGAGTTTAGGTATGATTCACTGCTTGCATAGATGATTTTTCTTAAATCCCTTTATTTATTCAAGGAAGGTTTGGTGAGCGTGCACGCTCTGTTTCAGTGTGTGACTCATGCTATTCTACATGTAGGAGCTGCAATTTTTTTTTCTTTTTTCTTTCTTGAATTCAGAGGCTAAATCTCCGAGCACACCCGCTTTGATGGCCGTTACTGAGACTTACAGTACTGTATCGTCTTGATGTGACGATGGCTGACATTTCACAAACCGGCCTCAAATATGAAAGTGAAATACTTGTATGAAGTTGCTTTGCTTACTTATCAGATTTCTTTTAATATTTCTGCATGGCAGTTGTATTTTACAGATTCTTGAATGATGAATTTGCATCTCCAATATCCAATCCAGAATGCTATATGAATCAGTGGCATGATTATCTGTGAAATCCTTCAAACTAAACAACCATATAGGACCCATAGCAGTGTTTCCTGAATTAATGCCCTCACAGCAGCTGGAGATACGTCACAGATAAACTCAACCTAAAAATCACTGTTGAAAGAGAAATAATCTCATGATATGACTTTTTTATTAATTTAGGATCATGACATCTATTACAAGTAACATCACCTAGATGCATTTAAAAGAGTTTCCCCTGCTGTTAGAAGTTTGTTTAGAAATATTACTTGGCTTGAAAAAGGACATTTTCCAGTAACTGACCACCAGAGGATGTTTTATAGCACCAAATCCTTTATAGAGGTAACAGATTCAAACTTGAAACCATTCATAGTTCTCCAGTTTTTATGTATTTTGGTGCTTCATGGTCTATGTAACATCAAACCAGTATAACCAACTCAGTAATACGCTGATCTGTATCACCAGAATTTACTTGGCTTCTTATTTTGTTTGACTTCCTCTGTACAATATGCCAACATGTTATTCTGTTCTTCCCACTCAGCACTTTGTTGCCCACCTCTGCAATTCTCAAGGACGGTCGAATTGTGTATTCCACCCTTCTCCATCTGTGCTGCATTGAACCGGCCCGGACTATTGTACCCTTCCTAAGGATATCACAGATCTGGTTACTGCACAAGCACCACCACTCCCTCCGTTGGAGATCTACGTGCTGCCCTGTGAGGCCTCACTCTGCGCTCAGCTCGCTGGCCTTAAGATAACGCCTCGGAGAGATACTTCCATCCACAGCGCACAGAGGTATGTTTTTGTTCAAAGCAATGAGTATGCATCTCAGGTATGGCAAAGAAAACTCTCTTACTGTACCAAAAACAAGATGTTTCCAGTGCTACATCTGATTCAGGCAGTGTCTGAATTTGTTCAAGTGGAGTAAAACATTGCCTCTGTGAGATTTACCATGTTTTTTTTTTTTTTCTTTGCTGTGCCCTTTGCCACAGAGGGAAAGGAGGTAATAGCTTTCACTAATTTGGCCCTGGGCTGTGCAGTCAAATCCATATGCCAGAGTGAATCTGTAAAGCTAACATTAGGCAGCAGATATCTGAGGCTAGCGGCGGCGAGCTTTGACATCCTGTATTACACCTAATTGCCACCAGACATTACATCGAAGCCTCTGCAAAAATCCCCCACAACCACCTGCTCCTCGCTCTGTTTACCTTTTAAACTGGGAATAATGCAGGGGAGAGCAGGGCGAGAGTTCCTCAGAGTTATTTTCTGACACCCAAGCTGAGGATTGGGGAACTGGAATGTCAGTAGAAATTTGAATTTGAGACGTGTTAGGATAGTTAAGGGGTATCCCCCAGTGCATTGTGTTTCAGGGGCACGATGTATACTTTTCTGATTTATGTGTTTTTGTAAGAGTAATGAGAGAGGGAGAAAACAGGGCAGGGGTAATATGGAGGCATAACCATAATTAGGTGAATTATAAGTTTCACAGTCATTTTTGTAACACGGGGGAAACCTTTAATGAATGTTACAGCAATAGGAGCGCAAATGTATTCTACGCACAAACACGTGGTTGCGGCGATGATGTGGTGAGAGTATATTTTTAGCAATTTTGAACATTTCAACCAAATACCGGTGTCTCATGCGGGCTGTGCATTAATTCATCCTCGTCTGTCCCTCACTCTTCCTCTCCACCAACATGAGAGAAAGCGGGAAAATACCACACCCTTTGACAGTGTGACGATGAAATGATTTCATACGGCTGTATCCACTAACACCGCAGTGTCAGCGCTCACTCCCCTTTTCGTCTGCTGGAGCTTCCTGCAAATCTCAAACAGAGCTGCGGACCTGGCCTGCCATGGAAATAATAAGCCAGTTATAAAACAACAGTGTTTACGGACTTCATGATTCCAGTTTGGAAGGAAACCATGAAGTTTTGTTACGAACTTAATTCAATTTCTCCGTCTGGTACACTTGGATAAAAAGCTCCACGTCCAAGAGGTGACCTAAGCGATCGGATCTGGCTGTTGGTCGTGATGTATTTTAGTTTCAAGTGGTTAGTTCCAGTGGCGGCCTAGAAAGAAAACACTGGATTGAATTTAGACTCAGTGTTCTCAAATGCCCTCTCTTAATGAACCAATTAATTTTGGTCTTCTGTCTTCTTCTTCTGTCTCCAGTTATTTTCACCACAGATTGTCTATTACGGTTTATTACAATCAGTGTGATTTAAAATGACTTTAGTTAATACTATTTATGGTAATGGGACTTGTAATAATTACATTTCATCCTTAGTGTGGGAAGGATGAAATGTGATTATTGATCCATTCCACAGTGACATTAGAACAGAATTCATTTTTATTTATACAACCATAAGGACTTCACATACATACCCAGTTTATTGGGTACATGTAGCCAAAACGAATGCAGTCTAATACAACACTCAGTAAATCTGTTTTAGAAAGGTGTTGATTTAATTTCATAATATGGAAGCTGTAGCTTGTGGTTGCAGTTGAATTGTATTGTATTTGACTGAGATGTGTTTCTAATATTTTGAGAAATGTTTTGATTGCCCTGTTTACATCACAGAGGTTTGGTAAAATGAAATGGGCAACTGAGTGTATGTATTAATGAACAACTGAGTGAAAAAGGGTTAGGGTTAAGGTCGTGTGACCGTTCTTGATTGTTCCTGTGTGTGTTTCCTGCTGTCAGGAAGTTACCTCCGATTGTAGTATGACTAGAAGTGTGTCCACGTCTGCTGTCCGTGTTCGTCTGAGGACAAGCAGAAACCATTAACCATTTATTTGTGTTTGTATTAATGATCTTTAGGGAGAAAAGAATCTACAAAAAAGAGTCAATAACTTCTTGTCTCTACCTTTCTTCATGTTGCTGCACAGTCTCATGTTGCCAGCTATCCTACAATGTAAGCGGTGGCAGTTAATGCATGTCCTATAGAAAATGAATAGGAGTAATTTGTATCACACTGTGTGAAGAAGGTCCTGTCACAGATTATTTCAGTGGTTTTGTTACAAATGTCAAGCTAAGAGGCAATAACTTACCAGGACTCAACTCTGTTGTGTCCGTCTTGTTGTCTCACTTTGCTCACTCTCTGTCAGCTGATCTAATAGCGAATCATGTCTTTTGAACTGTCTCAAGATAAAATGAAGGTAAATAGTTTTATCCTGTGATTGCAGCTTGTTGAAAGAGGAGCCGCCGCAAAGACTGGCTTTGAATAAAATTTAAACTTAGTAAAACAAGAAGCAGCACAGTCTTCACCCAGCCCCACCCCTCGAGGAAACGTACATATGGATCTGAACAGACAGGCATAGAACAATATTCATGCTTTTACCTTTATGAACATTTGTCACTGTGCGTGTCACATTGTGTGTGTGTGTGTGCATGTGTGAGAGTTGCAGACAGGGAAGGGTGAGGGAGATTTACAGCCCTAATCAAAAACTGGCTCACGGCTGGAAATGTAGCGTGAATGATGTCATGAAACTGTCCCCACTCTGATGCTGTGATTTATCACACAATATGGGAGTCATAAAAGAGCACCAGTTAAAGAAAAAAAAAATCTAATCAACAACAGGGACAAACTTTCACAAACTGTCCTGTATAGTGTAGCCTGCGTGCGTGTCCGTCCACATTTCCTTGCCAGAAAAGCAAACAAATGTACATTTGAATATTTTCTTTTTCGCCTTAGATGTTACACAAACCTGTCGCCACCTAGATGATGCATCGCGCCGCCAACGCTTCATCAATATGGATAATTACACTTTCTGTGAATTCATTGCAGTTGCGCTGTAAATATTTTTGCTGGGAATCAGGTTGTTATTCCCGTGGTGGTTCCACACAGTCCAGGCCTTCCTGAGATGAACCCAAGCATATCCCGTGTGTCACTGTGTATCTGTGCTGAGAGGAAGCATGACCAACTGCAGCTTGGCACTTCATTAAACAAATCACTGGAACGCTTAAGCCACGAGCCTGCAGGGACTCCCAGAGAGAAGGAGGGAGAAGGAGAGAGAGAAAAAGGGTGGGTCATGGGATGGTGTGATCTCAAAAACACACATTTACTGAAAATCATATTGTAGTTTTGTTAAATGATTAAGTTATTTATCAAGCGCTGTTTCCAGCTTCTCGAACTTGAAGACCTGCCGCTTTTCTCTGTTTAATGTCTTTCAAAGAAGGTTTCTGAAGATGGCATCTTAGACTCTGGCATGGACATTTTTTTTTATATTTTATAGCTGAAGAATTAATCAGTTAATTAAGAAAATAATCAACACATTAATTGCTATGGGCAATACCAAAAAATTCAGTAATCTGGAAGGACTCTGCACACATTTGCAACACATGCCAATAAATGCTCCTTACTCTATATGTATACTACATTCACACTGTAAACACATATGGAAAACATAGCTGATAACTCAACATCATACACAAAAAAATAATCATAACATTTAATATACTGAACTTTACTAGTAGAAATACATTTATTTTGCAAAATGGCCATGCAATACTCACCCTGAGCTGTTCTGGTAGTAAGCAACCCATATCTGTACACATCTTTTTTGTGATTAGTTTAATTAGTCATCAAAATGTATTAATTTTTTAATGCTAACAGGCATGGGCTTTGTTGTATAAGGCTGAGATAATACAAAACACTGCAGTAAAACCCTCGCGGTAAGTTCTACAGTAAGATGACTTATGAACCAGGCAGCGCCCTCATACAGTAGGAATCTGTAGCCTGTGAGAGGAGGGACACAATAAAAGACACAGACAGCAGGTCAGAGCACAGCCCAAAATAGAACTAGGAATCCTAACGTTTGTATTTAAAGGGGTGGGAAACACCTCCTCATGCGTAGGTGTGTGTGTGAGTGTGTGTCACACTCATACGCAGACAGAAACAGGAGGCTTGACTATAATAAATGAACTGCCACAGCAGTGCTATTTCAGGTTGGGTCACTGGAATAATAGAGGGCTGGAGGCACAGCTGGGGCAGCGATCAGATGTTTCCTTGCGTGTGGTGCTGAGCTTGTTTCTGCCTCCTGTCAAACACAGACAGTCAGACAGACAGACAGACAGGTAAGGCAGCTTCAGGCTCCACCATTAAATCCTTGTCTGGCTCTGTCTAAAATACTCTGTATTTTGTGCTGCTCTTTTCTCACCTGGTTTATTCAGTTTCTCTGTTTCTGGAAAGACACATAGCGCACGAGGATCCAAGATGACGATGGTCAGTTGATCTGATGAATGCTGCGTCATTTCATTCTTGGTAAATTACAGCTGATGTGGTACTTATATCATTGTTTTTCAGCATTTTCCATAAGTATTCTTCCAGACAGAACAAACCTGTCAGGAAGGATCAGGTAACAAAATGCTGATTTAAAGTACAGAAAAGTAAAAGAGACAAATAAAAATATGATAAATGTGCATTAGATTTTCAAATCGGTAGTTTTTTGTTTTCACTTCTGCCCTTAAGCCTGTTAGGTTGAGTGGTGGGCTCATAACCCAGGTTACTGTTTAAATCCTTGCTTCTCTTTGCAGGATGGCAGTAGGTGTGGCTTTTTTTTCAGAGACAAGGCAGCAGATGTAACACATGCACAAAACCATGCATGTGCCATCTCCCACGCACAAATTTTCTTTGATTTTCTTCCTGAGGTTTAATTATAATGATTGAGTGGTGCTTTACAGATACAGTACAGGTGATGAATTAATGAAATGGGCAGTTACACACGACTGTATGTAATTGTCTCATGGAATCACAGTTGCTTAGAAATTGTTGGCAATGAGGCACAAACTGGTCCTTTTAATTGACACACAAAGATGAGTTGAGCAGGAAGATGTATTGACATGCAAATAGGTGATTAAGGGCAGTCTATATCCATTAATGAATTACTGTGTTCTCATCACATGACCACCTGTAGCTAAGTCCCCCGCCCTCCTGCCACACAGATCCACTCTCACCCCCCCCAGCCTCTGCCCCTGTAGTACATGCCCACCCAGCTCCCTCCACAGAGGGGCTTGCACCCCAGTGGAAACAGGCCTGGTCTGGTTACCCACCGTGGAGATGATGGATTGACGGCTCACTTACGGGAAAGGCTGGGGCCTTCAGGTAAACAAGCTCAGAGCTGTATTAAATATGGAGGAGAAAAAGAAAACATGTTCTACCTTTTGGCTAGAACCAAGGGAAAAGGAGACAGGAATGTGGTTTATACCATATGCATTAAAACCTGAAGCTGACATGCTGCGTTTAAAAAGTACATGTCCAGCGGAGTTTGACTCAGGCCAGCTCTCATCTCTAAATAAAGTAAATGTGACTTGGTTGTTTGTGTTCTAATTGCTTTTCCAAATTAGCGGATTACATTAAGATTGTATCTGCAACTTGTACACTGCACTTCAAATGAATGCTACCTTTTAGAAATGACCTTGGATGCTTGATAGCGGTGGCATTTTTTCCCCTCTCTGTCCTGCCTTTATTTTTCTCCAGTAGGCCTACAGAGCAATGATCCATGGGAAGCCAAATCAACAAGGAAATTGGGCTAGATCTTTGCCCTCCTGAATGCGGTATAAAAGCCATTTTGCTCATTACCCTGCCATGAGAAACATTCACCAACATTACTCTCCAATTGGTCCTGATGGCAGTAATTTCATCTTCTAACAATCTGATCCTGACAAATTAATTTCTGCTCCATTTTTTCATGCCCCCCCCAACCCCACCCCCCAAAAAAACCCTTCAATTCAGCAGTGACAAAAACTGAGACAGACAAAATGAGATATTTAAGTGATCGTAAATGATGATTAACCAAAGCTCCAACAGTCTGGGTCTTCCAAAGACAGGAAAATCTACGTTACCTAAAGAAAAACTGCTGTAAAGTTTTAGCCATATAAATAAGAGGAAATTAATTAAATGCAGGGCGGGTGGTTTGGCGCCATGGAAAGAATACACAATTTAGAGTCTTGTGCCAAGGAGCCAAATGGACAAAATGAAGGTGATCAGTCATATTTTGCTGCTTTTTGACATTAAGCATATGCTTTTTTTCGAAGAGGTCAGCTAAGCAATTTAGACAAATTGGACAAAATTGCAAAGGTAAACATAGGGAGAGGTCTTGTAATGTTTCTTTCACTCTCTTTTTCTTTCCCTCAGTCTCATTTTCAGACACTGTTTTGTTTAGTAAATCCCTTACCTGAATTTTCTGTGACGGTACAGTGAGACAAAACGACTCCGCCAGGGCTATCAGGGGCAGGACTGTGTTATGGTGTTTGACGGCACCACCATCCACCAAGCCAATTCAAACTACACTGCTTTGCCCTAGAAAATACATATAGAGCTACTGAAACCACAGTGTGGTGTACACTAATTATATACACCATGTAAATTTAGGCATAAGTCTTCAATGTCCAGAGTTACCTTCAATGAATAGATATGCTTGGAGAGATTCAGTGTCTTACTCAAGGGCAGTTTGACAGGATATGGAATCTTTCTGTTGCAGCACAGTCAGTTTTCAGTAGGTGTCTGTCTAATTCCTCTGTAAAATTATAGATGTGACTACTGTTAAAATCTCACTGCATTGGGAATCACTCTAGTTGTGTAAAGTTGTAATTTTTGAGGGATAATCATTTGTGAAATACAATGGTACCTCTATTGGTGATTTGTTATCACCAGTAATCTGGAATCTTAGAACATATCTTGAATTTAGCAGTTGTAGTGGTTGATGGTGAACTTTGTCGCCCCGTAATGTTGTCCATCAATTGCGTGAATAATGCAAAACACAGAATTTGTGATGTGTTAATGTGATGTGGACTTGAATCAGTTTCCTAATCCCATGGGCTTCATACAAGTGGCTGCAGGGTCAGCCTCAGTGCACAGCTCTGGGGTTGACTTTGTCAGCTGAGATCCAGCCAGTGCCTTTCAGCACCGTGTTTCTTTGTGGTACAATAATGGCAAGATGAATCATTGGCTAGAAACACACACACACTCACTGAACCCATTGCTAACACCTTTTGGGTCTAGACATGCATGCAAGGTGCTGAAAAATGAGAGCGGGCTGTAAGGTGATTGGTTGTACTGACCACAGAAGTGAGGTTTACGCGAGGAAAGTAACAAATACAGGTTGCTAAGACACTGAAAGGAAACCTGCTGCGGCCTTTTTATTCTTTCGCAAGTCTCTCTTTTTTGTTTTTCCTCCCCTTTTGGAGCTCGTTGGAATTCCTCGGCCAGTCTTCGCTTCTTTTCGACAGTTTCAATGAGGCAACGGTTCACATTTGACAGGTTCTCATGCCACCTTGTTAGCTTAAAGTATCATTAAAATGATGATTGTGGCCACACGTTTAGCCAAACTGAGTGTGAAGAAATAGAAGATTAACCGTCCCTTTAAGTGCAGAGCCTTTGACTCCACTCGGTTTGTTGTCATCTATTTATCTAATGACTCCTTCACAGTTTAGACAGAGGGTTCGATTCTGCCCACTCCTGTATGCCTAAAAAAGCAAGGTGCTGCCATAACACTGATCACCTAATTGCCCTGCCCTGCCTCATTAGAAAACAAGCCTAACTGGAAAATCGCCTTAAGTGGCTTAAATTAATGAGACCTTCATATTGTGCGCTGAGTCATCACGGCCTGAGTCAGGGCAACGTCACCGCAAAGGAAACGGCTGCTCCATAAACTGTCAATGGGCATTTGGGTAGCAGTGGAGAGGCTGACGCTGTCCTGACCATCATTATACATCTCACACCGTTCAGTATGCGTGATTGTTGTGAGTCAACGTGTTTTGAACAACGTGTTTTGGCCATAAAGGTCCGGTCACACCAGAAAGTGAAACAGCAAAAAAAAAAAACTGACGGTTTTTGTTAATATATTTGACTCTAGACGCTTAATGATGTAGTGGCTACATGCAGGGCAAGTATGTAAACTACTGTAGTACGCAAGCTAACCACTAGCTAACCCGCCACCTGGGGATTAGCTTCTCTCTACTCTGTACTGTACTGTACTGTCTTTACTACCCTCTGGCATTTTGTCCTTGGGATAGTACACCATTTTCATTCAATGAAGAATTTTATTGAATGTAATCCAAAGTTTTAGTGAAATGGGGAGAAACCTGAAACTGGAAAAGAACAAATCATGAAAAACAAGCCATGAGACGTTATTGAACTTGACAGTGAATGTCATTCAAATATAGGCAAGATGACTGCAGCGATGACCCCATTATTTTAACCATCAGCCACTGAGCTTCACAGACCTCATAACTCACCAGGACTGAGGGCAGGGTGTGATGACTTCATTATGTTTGCTCCCATGGTGCTGCATTCCTACCTGTTGCCCTGTGACCCCTGACATGCTGTGTGGAAGGTGGGCATGTGCCTCTGCTGCAGAGCGGACAAACATATTCTGGATTGAAATAAGCTGTAAAATATCAACACTGTCAAGATCGTTCTTGGATAACAGAGTGAGAGAAGGTTGGTGTTTGAGCTTTGAGGGCTGGTTGTAACTTTGACAGTTATTTTGTCTCTATCAGCTCTTTTTTCCTTTCTCTCTGAGAGCGCGATGAGAAGATTGACACCACTCTTGTGTTTTAACTATGTAGATGGAACCAGGAGGCAATTAGCTTTGCCTTGCATAAAGACTGGATGTGTTGGAGGGGAGCTGGCCTGGCTTTGTCCTAAGTTCAAAGTACTGTCATTTACAAAATAAGTAATTTTACCAAACTGCAAAACAAATCTTGTAGTGTGCTGTTAGCAATATGCTGTGTAGTGCTGTAAGAGGAGTTTCACCTGAATAAAAAAAAAACAGAGTAAATTGTAATTCTGAACAGTTACTCTGTGATTTAATGGACACCTAACTGTGTGAGTTTATCAGCTGGTGTTGCCTGCCATTTTTTCCCTCCAGTAGTCCAACCATCTGTCTCTCATCTTGTGAAAGTATTTACCGTTCGCTTCCCCTCTGTCCACCATCCCTCTGTGGGAGACTGAGGTGTTGATAGTCGAGAAATGATGGTTCTACTGATTCCTTGTTTTGGCAAACTCATCACTCCCACCTCGGTCTTCGGCCTCGGGTGATATAACTGCAGCCAGACTGCACGGTGAATTAAGTTATACAAGCATGTATTCAACGTAGAGAGCCTCTGTAACCATGAATAATCTAACTGGTTGTATGAAATCACAGTGGGAAGGGGGTTTAACAAATCCTTTTTGCCAGGCGAATTAGTTAAATGGCAACCTCAGCATGGAAAAAAATCAAAACATACAAGATAATAAGATTTAAAATTTGAACTGCTATGAATATTACAGGTTGCTGTTTGTGAGCATGTTAAAAGAATCTGCCTGAAAGTATCTGAATGTGTGAAGATGGAAATTAGGAAAGTCAAATCAGAATAACTTCTTCAAACAGCAAGTGATCCTAAGAGCCAATAAGAAAGCCACCTATTAGTTACCTCATCTGAAACCATGCAATTACAGTGAGTTCAAGTTGAGCCTTCTTGCAAACTAATTTACCTGCAGTCGTTAGAAGCCAACCAAGTTTGAGGGTGGGTTAGTCTAAGTGGTGGACCTGCTGAAGATAACTTGTATTTTTAATATAAGAACTTTGCTTCATTTTATTGGTCTGTTGCTTTTGTTAACCTTGGGGCACAGTCAAATGCAGTGGTTCCCACACTTGGTGGCAGGGGCCACAAGATGAATGAGGACTAAAAAAAAATTCTGTTATACAAAATGTATTTCTTTTTATTTTCTTCTAATTTTTGCTGTTTTTCTTTTCTTTTTTTCCAATACTAAATACTTCATAAATCATGATATCATGATATAAAGTATAAATTACACTTTACCTCAACTGCTCTGAACTCATGCCCACAAAGGAGTCACGATGAAAAAGACTTGGATTTGTTCCTGCCTTGCCTACCTTTTAAAAGTAGTGTTTACATCAGTAAATATTCAACTGTATGCGAGTTGTGCCATTGCAGGTTTACAGCAGGTATTGTAACACTATCTCCTGACAGCATTATGCTTGTGGCTGCTGAACTGTGAACATGGGTCAGTCTGGCCTGCAGTTCTCTTGCAATCATTTGAGATTTATCAGTTGTGACTAGAGATGACGCCACCTCCACCTCTCTCTCAGTGTTTGGTCTTGCCCGTATCTACTTTCCTGACTCCAGCCAGTGTCTCTATCACTGCCTGTCCAGACAGACAAAAGCAATTCAGGTATTCCTTGTTTGATTTGGGTCAGGGCCTCCCAAAACTAATACCTGTAAGCCCTATAATATGGTAATTTGTAGCGGCTGGGGTAAGGAACGTGGATTTATCAATAACTGGGCTAACCGGGCTCATATTGAGCTTAGATTTGGTTTTTGGACGGAGACGAGGGGCGCATAGAGGGGTTAGGTGAAACAGAGGTTATTCAATAAGGGGGTGGTTGTTATTCCAAAAGGCAACCAGGGGAACTTATAGGCTGTCGGTGAGCAGGCACTGACAGCCTTGTAGACTGACACTCCGTGTCTCTCCCATGGGGGAAATGGGTAGACGGCATGCATGTGCAAACATACATGTGTATGTGAACACACAGATATTCTGTGAAGCACATGGGGGTTTATGAAAGTTCCCTTACATGGATTTATCCTGTATTATTTCTGGTGGCACTATAGCTCTATTGTGGATGTTCCCCAGCAGCTAAATCTGGATCTTATAAGTTATATCTTATATAAAGTTTTTGTGACTTTCTTTAAGCGTATTTTCACCCGGAATTTGTATCTGTTGTTGTTTCCTGCTCTAAGAGGACACTTTTGCCACAGTTTATAATGAACAAGGCCATCTTGGGACGAACACTGCTCAGCACAGCTTCTAGTGATAAAAAAAGTTCAGAGAACAGATGAGAAAATGCAGAAAAGTTGTTGATTATGCCCCAGAGTCCCTCTAAATGAGTAAAAGAGAGTTCTTCTTTTTAATGAGACTCTAATGAGAGTAAACACTGACACAGCTAAATGCTAAAGTCAGCATGCTAATGCTAACTATGACAATAGCTGATGTTTACCAAGATCACCATCTTAGTTTAACATGTTAGCATACTAATATTTGCTAATGAGCACTACATACAAAGTACAGCTGAGGCTGATGTGGATATTTGATCATAAGCCAAAGTATTTGGCTGGATTTTTATAAATGTCTTTTTAATGGGCCAGACAACTGACACCTTTCAAAAAATAACCACGTAATTTCTGGTGTCTTTGTTATCTAAAAGAGACCGAAACTTTCAGCTTAAGGGTCCCTCTGGAGAGAAAGTGTTACTGTAGTAAAGAGTGGACTTTCTACATGTGTACACTGACACTGGACAACACGCAAATGCATGCACGCGCACACACACTAACGTAAGGTAAACAAGAGGAATTTATTAAGTCTCCTACCCACTGTCTTTGCATCAATTCTAGGTCCCGAGCCAGGGAAGTGCTGTATAATGAGCTGCAGAGATGAAAGCAGCTCTCCAGGCAGCAGGAGGCAGACTTCTTTACACTGTGAAGTGTTTTTGGCGCGCGCTATCTTCTTTCTAATCTCTGCGGACAAAACAGGAGCAGACCTGGCAGATGGTTGTGATAAGATAAAACTACCTCCACGGGGAATGAATGCAAAAGCACATGCTGACGGGTTTCTGGGGCTGTTTACCAAGACAAACTATCCTTGATTTTGTACCGCAGTCCATTTTAATCATTCTTGCTATGAGAGTTTTGATTTTTTTTTTCCCCCCATGCATTCATTCATTTTTTTTCCTAAAATCAGTCATTCATCAACAGTGATCTAAAATATTGTCTGAATTATTTATTTGGTCAACTGTCTTACAAATGTAACCATTATAAAGGCCTATTATGAAGGTCTAAAACACGTTTGCTTTACATGAATTATGAGGAAAATCTGAGTTTTGCTCTTTTTTTTTTTTGTAGCTGTCATATTGTACAAAGAACGGCCTGGTGGTTGAAAGACACCAGAGGTTTGTGTTACGTCACACCAGGTTCACTGATTTCATTTTCTTTTAATGTCACGCAAATCCATACGTTTCAAAGGCACATCCATGCATCACATTGCAGTTTGAATATAAAAAAAAAAGTGATTGCTGTTTTCTCAGGCCTCGCACATTTAGTTTGCAACATCATTCTGCTGTGAGACCCTCAAATAAGAAACCTCAATACCCTGACATATGCTCACTGAATCTGGTTGTGACTGTGGTTGTGTAGTTAATTAGAGCCAATGTGGCCACACTGTTAATCACCTCCATCTCAGCCTTCTCAGAGTTTGTTAATACTGGATCCCTGAGATTACCTAGACCTAATGGACTCATTAATTACACACACTTTACTGTGTTTTTAATTAGTCATCTGTTCATTTAGCAAATGAGTGGTGGGTTTTTCTTTTTTTTTTGCTGCCAGGAGATCCATGTTATGTGGCGTTACTCATAACAGCTGCTCGGTGGCCGGCTTGAAAGAGAGAATAAATGATGTGTCGGAGACTGGAGCAACTGTGAAAAAGAGTGTGAGGGTGTGCGTCTGCTTTGTTTCCAGTGTATTTGTTTTTGGTCGAGTTGTCCTAGGAATGGCAATGTTCAGTGTCTGACTACAGTACGTGACAGTGTTTGTTCGCCAGCTGATTGTTTAGCTCAACATGAGGGTTCAGAAATGTGCGTGAAATACGTGCGGCGTTCGAGTGTGTGCGTGCATGTGTGTGATTTTGGGATCTCCGAGCATGCAGCAGGCAGTGGTTTGATCTGGAGGAAAAAGTGCTCGTCGCTGCTCGCAGTGCTAAAAAGTGATTTGTGAGCCTGTTCCCATCAAGCGGGTCTTGCCTCGGCACAAGTGGAAATGTTTTTCTAATTTGTATATTTTCTGAAGCAGAAACCAAAGCATCTGTGTGTGTTAATTAGTGGCTGTAAAGTACTTCATGATGTAGAGCGGTGTTGCATTGTAACAAAGCGTCGGGGGCCTGTGTGACCACTGCCGCCGCCGCTGCTACTGCTGTCTCCCACTCAGGTCCTTGCTTATTTCATTTCTGCTTTGTAATGAGAGTCAGATGCAATAGTGTTTACAACAGGCCTGAATCAGTCACATGCTGTCTAATTAGCTGCAAATGGGCGAACAGCAGAGGCGGATATTTTCCCTCTGAGTAGTCACGAGTGGCGAATCAAACCCTACACTGACTCTTCGTGATTGTCCACATGGAAAGTGTTTAAGGAGAGAAAGGTTGCTTTTCAAGCTCTGCAATGAAAAAATTATGCTTAAAGACAAAAGGGCAAAAATGTATTAAGACCACGTTCAAAGACTTGGTATATGGGAGAATTTTTTTTTAGTTACCATACAGTGGAAACATACAGCAGAGGTTCTGCATAGGCCTGAAATGAGACATGGACCCAACTAAAACCCACATATTTAAAGGTCCGATCTGACTGATCCCAACTGGTACTGTCAGATTCAAAACTAAAACCTGGCCCAAGAGGCAAAGCTATATGTTTACTTTATTTCAATCTTCACTGACCATTAGATGGCCAGGCTAATGCCATGAGACTTTAAAACAATAAAAGTCTAGTGGAATCTCTGCAATCGCTAATGCAAATTTGCACTGAAAAACTGAATGTGTTTCCCGTTAGCCCTGGTGTTCGCTCACTTGCACGTGCATCCCTGTGTGTATACACAATACAAATTGTATGCAATGCGTGCAATGGTATATACTAAGTGTATTTGACACATAAAATAAAATCATGACTCAATGGGCCTGACAGAGAGATTCCTAGTCCAAATAACAGAGGCTATTTCCATGTGAATGAATGAACAGGAGTCACCCTGACTCCTCCAAACTACTGATTTATGAGAACTGTAATTCCTACATGTTCCTCTGCTACTGGCCATTTAACTCTGTGGAGTGACACATCTAAAGGCGACCTGTGACTCCACTCATGAATGTTGGCAGAGGAAGGGGAGGTCCTGTCCCATTGTCCACTTCAATTAATCTTCACCCAGGACAAGGCCTCTTTCATCCACTTTCCCTGCCAGTGTTTTATTGGGCTTTCCCAAAATGGGTCGGGTGATGATGGCCCCCCGATTAAAATGGAACTCGGAGAGGTCAAAGGTCAGCTGTGTAGGATGGCGTGAAGAAGGAGAGGAACAGGAAGTGTCGGGGTCAGGACAAGAAAGCGGGAGGGGATGGGTGGATGAATAGAGGAGGAAAGAGAGAAAGAAATTCCAGCTTGAACAGTGTGAACTTGAACTCAGCAATAAAAGTGGGAAAATAACTCAAGCTGCAAACACCTGCACCTTCTTTAATAAATCACAGAGGTGCCAACAAAGTGGGGATCAGTGGTGCCTGAGCATGTGCATATATCAAGCTTTAATGGTTATTTATTGGTATTTAAGCTATTATTGGTGTTGTTTAGGCACAATGTATATTAATATTCCAGCCCTTATTTTTGTCCCACACACACACACACAAGCATAACATCAGAGGACCAATATTTAATATATGACAAAACTTCTGTATTTGTCATGTATTTATTGTTTTGTTGTTTTTTTATTTAGTGTTACACAGCACTAAAAGCTCGTCAGAGAAAATAGTTTAAAACATTAAAGCTGTTGCACATCAAGAAACATCTCGCGCTGTGTATGCTCTCTCTCTCTCTCTCTGTAGCTCGTCAGCTATGAGTGATTAAATGTCAGTATAGTTAAATCACCAGGAAGGTGTGTGTGCATTATTTGATGAGGCTTTTAAAGGGAGTATGGCTGTTTTTTTGGCTTGTTGGTCTAACTAGTTGGTCTCACTTGGGGTATAAGGTTGACAAAGTGACAAAGCAGAGAGTGAGGGGCCGGCTCCAGACCAGCTCCCCTGGGCCGGGTGTGTCCTGCTGGGCATATCAGCTGCCAGCCCCTCTTCTTGAGTCTCTAGTCAATCAGAAGACAGGGAGGTGAAGTTACAGTCAGTGCTTGTGGTGTAGCAACAGAGTGGCAACTATTTTTTTTTTTTCCTTGAAGAAAAAATAAAATATAGTGATTAACATTTGGTTGCACTACCACACTAAACTGAACATGCTGTGGTGAATTACAATGCTGCCCAAAAGCTACTGGGAGATTTAGCTGAACTCGTAGTTGTGGCATTGCTGATTTGTGCAGCACTTTACAAATGGTAACATGCAAATCATCTCAAAGCAGATGTTGAATAGAGGACTTAAGATCCTTAAGATTTATCTTGTGGTCCTTTGGTGTCCCAGCCTCCAGGTTGGGAACTACTTGTACAATACATTGGTAGGTGCAAGTCTCTGATGTACACAACAACACAAGATGTCAAGATGAAGCATATTGAATAAATACTGATGACGATCATCGTCTTATTTATTAAAATTCTTAAACATTTGCACCAGCAGCTTTGTATTTCCATGAATTATGGAATTGTGGAGTGTTTCCATTCCAATCCTACTTTTTCCACATGCTCCCATTTTCCTTCCAGCTTCAGGAAGCCACTTGCCAAGCTGCCATAGTGGTGGAAAGCCATCGTTTCCCATCGCAACCAGATGTATACCCATCTATTTCCATCATACTTCAATGATGTACATACCCACACATTCACACAGTCATTACAGTACAGTATATACTGTATGTAGAATCTATACCAGTCTACTGGCCTGATTACAGCCTCAGTGTTTGCGTTATGACTTTGCCAGCGGTCACCAGTGGGATGGTTGGGGCGGTCGCATGGCGTGGCACCGCCACAACACTGGTGACACATGCAGCCAACACACGCTCACATTGGCACCAGACCTGACTGGTTGGTGGAGGATCATGTCAATTAGAGCTGAGGGCACACACTCACACACACACACACAGACACACAAACATATCTACACACACACGTAGACACACAGTTGGAACCTTATGGAAGGATTTGTTATTCCTGGCTGTGAGCTTTTCTACAGGACAGTTTTCTTTTTGGTTTTCCTCTGCATGTATCCCCACAGTCCTGTCTGACCACTGTGACCACCTTCTGTATGGGATGTGCCTTGAATCCGCAGCAGAATTGAAATGGGTAGTTTAAGGAGAAAGGCTGCTGAAGTGAACAAGTCATGCAAAACCAAGGAGAGCATCTATAAATCCACATTCAGGCTGCGCACAGTGAAAGTGCAGTGGGATGAAGCAGACGCGAGCGTGAAAACATGCCCTGTTGAAATAAAGACCATCGGACACACACACACACACACACCTGCTCTCTGCTGTGACTTGGTGCCGCTGTGCTTTATGTGGCCTGTAGTGGTCTGCTGAGGAATGCAGAACAGAACCACAAATGGACCAGACACACAGCCAGATGACATAAAACTCAATTTGCTGGTTTCTGTTCTCTCTGTTTCTCTGTCTCTCTTCTTCTTCTTTTTTCTCAGTGTCCTGTTGCCATTCAAGCTTCCAAACTCTCTCTCTTGTACTATTCTTTCGCAGTCTGCTTTGTTTAATCCACTTTTCTGTTATTGTTCTATGTCTGTGCCTCTTTACTCGTCCTTAACTTTCACATTTTCTTACTCACTGACTTTTCTGCCATTTTTTTAATTAGCAAAAAATAGCTATAATAATATGCTATTGCACTAAACCAGTGGTCTTAATTTTTATCTATATAAATCTTGTTATCTTTTTGTTTTTGTTGTCCAGCCACCTCTGGACAGCAAGGCAAACTACTTAAAATAGTGTGATGCACTCATAGCCTGTCCATTCTGAATTCAAAAAGTTTGATATAGTTCGAATATTTATGAGCATGTTCTAATTAGAAAAGATACAAAACACTTTGAGAGTAGTCGTGTACTAAAGACGTCTGGCGACACTTTCAACAACTTGTTTTCTCTCATCAAGAATTTATTTCCTTGGCAGCAGCAAAAGATGTCACTTAAACCATCAGGCTAATGAAACACTTTTATGTCTGACCATTAAATTGTGTCTTTAATGGACACAATTTGAAGAGGCAACTCACTAGCCTAGCAATATGAGCTACAGCTAAAAACACAACCCATAATACAACACTTTCTGTAGGAGCGGCTGTCTTTTATTCAGGTTTATACGGTACTTTCTTCATTCCACCACTTCTTCCTCATCTTCATCTCAGGTGGCTGCAACTCTGCAAATGCTCATTAAGAATTTTGCAATGCCTACCAACCCCCCCCCCCCCCCCCCCCACCTCCCCACCCCCGACCCAGCAGCCAGGACAAACCTCGAGTGTGAAAGCTCTCATTTATCACCGGGCACCACAGGGCAATCGTCCAGTCGAGCTGTAGCCATGGGCGGGGTAAGGTAAGGGTCGGTTACAGTCTAGGAAAGAGGGGAAGGAAAAGGGGAGGAAGAAAGGGTGGAGGAGACTCAGATGCAAAGCGAGGAGCCAAATAAGGGAGGGAGGGAGGACTGAGCTGGGTGGGGCACGTGGGGTGAGCTGGTGTGAGTATGGGGCAACGAGCAGAGTTACCTTTGAGAAGGGAGCAGATAGGAGGAGGGAAAGTGGCCAGAGGGGGAGGATAGATGGAGAGGGAGTAGCTGTGTGTGGTGTTAGGGGAAAATTCAGGACAGGGCAGGTAACTGGCTGCACTCACTCAAACATTAGCAAAGCTGAGAGGGAATACAACTGATTCACTGCTGAGAATGTTGCATCTCCTCTTAATTTCTCTGTTTGATTTACTTTACAGTTCCTCTATTTGTTGTTACAAACCTGCTTTTGTTTGCTCATTCAGAGGGACGCACAGGATAACTGTCAAAACCCAACCTTCAAATCAGCCCAAATCATCATATAAAACATGTTAAAATACAGTAACACACATGATTACAAAGAAAATGTCAGATTAAAGGGGAATGCAGTCAGTTAAACACATGTAGTTCAGTACCACACACTGGTATAATGTCCTCTGTGGCTGCCTTGGATTCAGCTTGAGGCTTTAAATATGTGACATAAATCCTGCCTTACACATGAAACGTTTGAAGTTTGGGAGACATGGGTGCATGTCAGACAGGGACGGTGTTTAAAGATGCTATGCAATTGCATTATGGGAAGTGCAGGGTTCATTCTATTTGGAGCTTGACCCATTACTAGAACCAAAAGGCAGCTCCATCTTCAGCTGCTTTGATTTTGACCAGTCTTTTTTTTTTTTTGTCTGTCTCTTGCAAGCCCCCCAACATGAAATCTTATGTGGTGTGAAGGATCCAATTCAGAGTCCACTGCATTTTAAGAATCGCAATCGAAACAACCAGCTTTTGCAATAATAACAATAAATAATGAAATTGACTCGTACTTCTCAAAACTAATGCCACAAAGTGGCACAAAACACATAATGAAAACCCAAAATGCAACTGTTAAATCAAAAACACATTCACAGTAAAACAGCCACATCAGGTTTAATAAGTATAAAACATTTGATACGGTGCAATTCCCAAAAAAAACAAACCATCTCTTAGTGCTAATGATGATTATACACTGAGCTCTGCAGCTAATGTTGATGGGGATGCTGCTTGACAGACAGTTAACATAGATTATAGGATAGGCTGTTACTCCTCAGCACAACCCAGGCCTCATTAAAGAGCATCATGTTATGTGGTTGGGTTTGTTTGCCCTGTAGTTTACACACTAAACAAAGTTGCCAGGCGGTTAATGTTTCTAAAATACAGATCAATACTAAACAGTGGAATAAATGAATTCTCGTGGGAATTATGGTTGGGAGCTCTGCCACTGACGTAGAACTGGTCTTTGAGAAATGTCAGCCTGGACATGTGTTGACTTGCTCTCTGCCATACAATTGTGGGTTTGAAGAAGAAAAAGTCACAGTGTAGGACATCACACTGATTTTTGCATGCATTCCTATCGAACAGTTAGCATAATATTTATTTCCGTCTTGTTCTCCATTGACGTTGACTCTGCTTGTTTAACATTTCCACCAGCAGACATTGAACAGACAGACTGGGCTCCAGAAGTGCAACTTGTTTTATGAAATTACCCACCAAATGGCCCATACAAACCCAGGACTAGTTGTGGTTTTCTCTGCATTTGGTTATTGCTGGTCACGAACGTCTTTTTTTTTTTTTTTCTCTGGATGTCCATGTGTGATTGAGCAGAATTTTCCAGCTTTCCCACCCCTGCTGAATAGCCTGCCATAATAAGACTAAAACACATAAATGAAAACATTTTTGCCATCAATCTCTATGTTTATGTTGCGCTCCCAAACTAACTTTGACACCTTTCGTGACTATGGGTGGGAAACTTGTGGGAAACAAGCTTCAAATCTGGCAATTACGTTGATTGCTGATCTATTCAGGCTTTAATTTGTCAACAAAATCAATACAGGAAAACATGCTGCAACCTCCGCAGCTTCACATATCCTTTCCTAGCATGCTAATCAGCAAAATTAAGAAAACCTTTGAAAGAGTAAAGTGGTCGGGATTGAAATGGACACTATTTTTACAGGAAATTGCAAAGCATGCAAATACAGCGTGAAGGTCAGAGAGGAAAATGTTGGTTGGTGATTTTCATAATTGCAATTTCAGTCTTATTCAGACTGTCAGATCCATTCCTAGCAGGAGTCACACTTTGCTACAGCGTTAACCACCAGACCCCATTCTGTGTTCATACGACTTTTCTTTAAATACAGGTGTAGGTATCGACATATTGAACTAGAGCTCTGAGCAGTTTATAGCAGCTGTAGTGCATGAAAAAAAAGATAACTTCCAATTTCTTTCATCAGCCTCCATTTATTTTCACATCATTTAATGACACTTTTAATATGTACATGCATATAAAATATTTCAGTGTAAAGAAATACATTTTATTGTGGCATTGTGGAAATGTTATGACCTTTTGTTGTGGCAACAGATATAAACCTCCAACCTTCTGGACTGTTTTCAAGTTCAGCTGGCAAAGAGGTTTTGAGCTCACAAGCCACATTCATGTGGCATAACATTAGGCCTTCTAACTGGTAATGCAGATAATTTATTATTTTGAGATGCTAGTGTTGGCTGTGATTTGTGCATTGCCACTAAATATGAGGCTGGTAGAAGTTAAACATGTTTTGTGCTGGAGTGCCCCTGTGTCATATCCTGTGTTGGTGTATTGCTGTTTTCATAGTAGTAATTTTAATGTGTGAACAAAAGCCTCTCCAGAACAGGCATATTTGTATACTTTTAATTTGTGGAAAAAGTAACAAACACATTCTCTTAGTCTGGCATTTGAGGTAGAATAGGTCATCTTCTGATTAAAGAGGTGGTGGTTCAGTCTCTGACTCCGCTGTCTTCTGTCCTCGACACTAAACACCTACCTGCTCCTGATGGACAGGCCAGCACCTTGTATTGCAGCTCTGCTCCCATCAGCGTATGAATGTGTGTGAATGGGTAAATGAGAAGCAAAACCTTTCAGTTAGAAAACTGCTATACAAGTGCAGGCATTTACCATTTTTTTTATCTGTGCTGTTTTTACTGTTTTACTGTTGTTTGCGCTGCTCACAACACAAGCTGTAAAAATGACTCACAGGAGGTCATGTCTTCATTTTAAAGGGCCACAAGTCAAAAAAGTTGGAAGTCTGTGAAATAAAGCACTGACTTTCAACCTCCTTACTATTTGTTGCTTGTACTGTTGTACAGTGGAAAAAAAAAAAACCCTTTCATTTACTCTACGGTTCCACTCATTACAAGTCCTTCTGGAAAGAGGCATCAGTTAAGTAAACGCGAAGATACTTTATAATCCCAGTCGGGAAAACTGGGTAAATACTGACACAATAGTTGCCACTGTACTTAGTAACTGTGTCACTATTACTTCACACATCCGTTTTGGTCAAAGTAATGTTTTAAGGACATTTAGGGACATGTTAAGTAGGTCAGTCATTGGACAGCACTGCAAAGAACAACAAGGAGGATGACACTCTGTAGTCAGATGACACACGTGTGTCAGAACTTAGCTGCTTCTGCTTCTCAAATCTTTCCGTCATTACAGTCACGCACAGTCTCTCCTCGTGCATTTTGTCTACACAAAAACTCATTTGGCACAATGAACCAATACAGAAGTTAAAAGTCAACATTTTGTTGCAACAGTTTGTTCTTAAATTTGAGAATATAAATTTACACTAACTGAAGGAAATAAGATGATGGGAGTGTTTCATTTACTGTAGAAGACAGCATCTTAGTCACTTTGTTTTCAGACCCTGATTTCTTAACTTAGATTTGGGGGGGGAAAAAAAGCAAAACCAGACTTTTTTCCAAACAATTTCTGGAACCCGCAGTCAACAAAGGGGCAGCAGACAACATGAGACACATAATAGAGGGTTTAAAAAATACAGAAAACCGAGCTTGTGGGGGGAGAGTTCAGGGGTGAAAACATTTGGATTTTCCTGATCTACATATGTGCATTTTAAGATGTTTTGAGGGCGAAAAAATGGATAATAATAACTTTAAAACCATGTCAGTGGGCAGTATCATACAGTAAATTATGTCAAGCAGTAATGGATGAGGATCAGGTTCAATGTTGCAATGATGCACACTGCAGTCTGGAAATATAGAACAGGCTAAAATGATTACGAAACATCTGAAAATGTTGACAATGTTTAATTAAATTGTTCAGGTAAAGGGAAATTCCCACTCGTCTCCAGTGTTGCTCTGCCTGTGCGGTCTCTCTGAGTCTTTTCCTTTTGTATCTTGTTCTTTCTCTCAGTTTCTTTCCTGTGTCTCTCCCTCAACCACTGTACTACTTAGTCAGATTTTTATAGACCTTTATTTCATCTTTGTGTTTGAGTTTGCATCATTTTGGATTTGAATTACAGAAATGCGTCTCAAACATATAAACACAGGGTCAATTTATACTTATATGCAAATGTTAATCTTGCAGTGAAAATAAAAACATATAGGGGATACACAAACTGAACTCAAAGCAGAGTTTATTGGTCTGAGATTGGACAGATGGAAATAATGTTAACTAGCTAGCTTGTTAATTCACTCAAGTGAAACTAAGAAGCTAACATCATAATGGGTGGCTGCTGTTTACCATAACGCAACAACACAGGAGCTATTGGTCAGATGATGTCTGGGGATGAATGGCATTGTTAGGGATCAGATGAGATGAGTCAGTCATCCTGTCAATATCAGCAGCACCAACGTTATTTTCAGGCAGTTATTACACAACAGGAAAGAATACCAAGGTCAAGCCATTGGGGACTCCAGTGGCGGGTACAGATATAATTAAATCCAATTACAGGTATTCCCCACAAATTACTCCCAAAAATCTTTGTCTTCATGTGAACACAGAGGTATAAAAATGTTTAGCCACTACAGCTCTGAAATGTTCCAACTCCTCCATTAACCTACCTTTAAGACAAACATGTATACATTAGAAAACCTCAGTTTGCTTTGGGATGAATGGATAGGTTGACTTGGCTAAAAGTGAAGGTAAAACTACAGGGCTTTAAAGTTGGTTCACTCTAAGTGAGCAAATTAAGTCTTTAATTATGTCTCATTTAGGAGATTTTAAAAGAAAGAGCATTTGTTTTACACCACATAGGTAAAACACTCATTTCAGAACATGGCACCTAATGGTCAAACCTACACAGACAAATAAACAAGAGAGTTTTTGTCACTTAAATTGCACACCTCGTAAGCCTATAATTATCATGCTTAATTTGCACTTGAAAATAAGCAGGGCTGGGGATGGTGAAGTTTAAAGTTTTCCCTTTAAACTTATTTATTTTTTTTACCTCAGAAATTCCAGTGGGATGCACAGAACAGCGTGAGTCAGGTCATCTTGAGTGCAAGCTGTCCGCTTCAGCTCTGTCCTCACATTTTAATCCCTGTGGTGCACGTGATGTCCTGCTGTTTACTGTTTGCACATTTGCAGATAAACTTAAATCTAACATTCGTATTTGTGGACCTTCTAGCAAAACACCACTGCTATGCTAGCATAGTTTCGGGTGGTATACCTGTCAGTAACAAGAATGTTGCAAGTAACATTGCAGTGTTACTTGAAGAAGATCATTATCATGAAATGAAGCTACAGATTCAAATTCAGATTCAAACAGTTTACCCTTGTTTCCAGCCTTTAAGCTAAGCTACCCATCTCCTGGCTGTATTGCTAGGCTGTATTTAACAGACAGATGTAAGAGTAGCATCAGTCTTCTCACATAACTCTTGTTGAAAAAGCAAATAAGTGTTTTTCCAAATTATTGCTTTAAACAAACCCCTGGTTTACCATAGTTTATTTGGAAGGGAAAAAAAGGGTTTGTTCACTATGCATCACAGTTTAAAGACCAGCTTCCTGCTTCAATCTTGATCTACTCTCCTTGATTTTTGGTTTTACTTCACTTGATAATCTGACTGAATTGCTCATGCTGGCTATTTCTTGTTACAAATACTACAAAAACAAGACCCAAATAATAAACTAAAATAATAAACTTGTTATCACTCTCTGAAAACTGTGACTATCTGAGAGTCACTGGACATTGATTGTCATCCTTTGGTCGAATTCGGCTCCTGGTGTTTTTTCTTTATAATCTCAGCAGCACCACTTACCCTTGTTTAGATAATAGCAGAGATTCCAACCTCAGTTTGGTAAACTTTGGGGGTAATGCGGAGAAAAGCTCCATTGCACTTGAATCAGAATGGGAAATGTGAAACACATGAAGAGCCTAACTTTAGTCATTTCTCAATTATCTGCGGCTGGGGCGTCCCTGCATGGGTCCTCACTTGCTTGTACACTCAGTGTCTCTGCTTACTTTTTAAGTCACCGTTTAATATTTTAAGAGGGAAAGCCCTGCCACGGTGCAGAACTTAATGTGATGAGTTGTTATTGTTGATTTAATTTCATTCCAAGCCTTATTAATACTTCTTGGGCAGGTACAGACTACTCCTTTGGTAAATCTACTTTATGCAGCTGCATTCTTTGAGGCATGTTCTAGAAAAATCTCCTGCACATGTTACAAAGACCTGACTGAATCCACGGCTCAGCCCACACACTTTTTCCAGTGGTTTTTGGCCTTGGCAGACCTTTACCCACTACAGCTACATGCCAGCGTCCAGACTCTGTCTAATATGAGAAGGTGATGTGCATAATTTGTTATATATGTATTGCTTAAAATCTGAAATATAAACACAGTAACAACGACAAGCCCGCTGCCCTCAAAACCACTAAGAATAACAGCTCAGTTTAAGCGTTCTGGCTGCTCGCATCTGATTAGGACAAACTCTACATTTTGAATTTTTCTTTTTTTCTCCATCTCTTTTTTTTCATGTCAAAATGGCTGAAGGCTTTCCATAAACACCTTTGAGAAATGCAAGGAAAATGAGGTTGTGGGTATAGAAGATGCAGTTAGTATAATGAAAGCGTGTTGTGGGAAATCAGAGCTTTGCTTCCAGGCGATCAAGACACAGAGTAGTCAGATGGCCCCACTACACCACAGCTTAGATTTTTTTTTGGGGGGGGGGGGGGGGGGGGTTTATTTAAACCTCATTTTTGGATATGATTTTTTTTCTCCTCTTCATGTTTCCTAATAAATCCTAAGTTTTATTTTCATGTGGACCAACAGATGGGTAAAAAGACTGATGGTTCTCCTCCTTCTCCTGTTAAATGTGTCAAGTATGACTTCACGGTACATTGACGTTGAGAGGGAAGGGTCATGGACTTCAGTCTAGACCCCCTCTTCACCCCTCTGTCTAAATCCGACGCTCGATTAGCGTTCGATTTTGTGGGATTTTCAGTCGCGGTGCAGATCTGACCAAAAGAATAACCCAAATACCTCAACGTCTGCTTCTGGTCCCTGTAAAAACATAGTTAGAGTGAGGAGATGTACGGTGCGGTCGCTGCACTGTGTGCAGACACACTCTGTAATTGGAAGGATCAGTGGAAAGGGGAATTTGAGACAAGCCAGAGCAATTTGGGGGGATGACAAGATATTGTGAGGAGCTGAAGAGTGGATGGCAGCAGGTGAGAATGATTTGTCGGAGTTCTTGCTTGTTATACTCCAGGGCTGCCTCTGCTGTACCTGCATTACCCAGAAACAGCTTTCTTTTCTGTACGTGCAGTGCACTTCTGTATTTGAAATGGTCACACTCTCGAAACAGGGCATTTAAAGTTGCAAGTGTGAACCAGAGTACCTGTATGTGTCAAATAGTTCAATGAGGACTCTCAAAAGGTGCAACTGTGCAAAAAGCCGAAAGTTTTGAATACTATCACTTTAGAAACACTGATAAACACCCATTAACACATCTAATGTTACAATTAATCATGTGTGAAAAACATTAATGAATAAAAAGAGTCTAATTAAAATCAAATTTCATGTTATTATCTGTACTTTTTAATATATGTGCAGAGCTCAGCTGTGGTGGGCATGCCTTAATACAATTGACTGAGACATGAGCAGGGTGTTGTGTAGGAAGGTTTTTAGTAAGATTTTTAGTTTTGCTCGTAACATCTGGCAGAGGTGGAGATAGTTTAATGCAGTTTCTCTCTCCCCTCCTGAAGTGGTCCAAGGCTCTGACCATTTACTGTATGTTGCCACACTGTAATTCACACACTGGGTGTATTTCTGTACATTATTGCTTCTGGTTCTCTGCGTTACTAAAGGAGCAAAACAGTTGTTGACGACCCATCGGTTAACTGAGATGAATATTTTTACAGTGTAATGCAGAGAGCTGTCCGTGATGACAGCAGTGCTGAATACACACAGCTGTTAAATATAAGATGGATGCAGCTTTATGAAGTAGCTGCAGGTAGTAGGTAGTAGGTAGTTAATATTACAAAGATTATTTTAGATCGAGGGAAACACAGGCTTGAATCTTAATGGACAAAAAAAAAAAAGAATCCAAAGCCCTGAAAGGCAAATTGTTATTAGCTGAATGCACACACAGATGTAACTGTGAATTTCTGTGTTTGGTTGTGTTTTCTGTAGTTGCAGGTTTTGTTATGACACATATGTGTTGTCAAAACGGTTGTTTTTGTGTTTCATCTGTTTGCATGTGTTTTCTAGATTTTAGATACGAGCCAGAGCCAGAGTCCACTGCACAAAACATCGTATTTCATCATGAGAATAGAAGTAAAAAGTTTTAACTCAGTATGTGTCAATACAAAATATCAACCACTGATGACTCAGATAGAAAATAAAACCTCATCAGTAATGACTTCAAAACACAGAACCTCGTATATATATAAATACACACACACACAGGGAAAAACATGTAGAGAAGTGCCAGCTAATGTCTGTTCTCAGTAGCTTTCATCCATCACAGGAACATGGGAGCAGGGATTCAAAGAGAGAGAAGCAGGATCACCTGCTATAGCTCACCTCACTCTGGCTCTTGCATCCCTTCTTCCTGTCTCCTCGTCGCCGTGACAACAGACCAAACAGGGCTACGGCACACTGCCGCCAAACAAGCTCCGGCTCTATGATATCATAGCGGCTTTCTTATGCCGAAAGAGGCTGTTTCCAAGAAGCCTGGAGGTTTAAGTATCATCTCTGTCACATGATGAGAGACTAACTGAGCCAAGAGAATATTGAGAATATCGTTTTACCTCTTTGACATTTGAAAACAGATAATTAGATATTATGAAATGTGACTGTATTGAAGGTAAAAAGGATGAAATATCTATTAAAATCAGTTTAAATACGTTTCAAAGTTTATTAGGAATTGTCTTTTTATTAGTTTTTCAACACAACTTTCAGAAAGTGAGTGAATTTTGAACTATGGTCATTTTGTCATTTTTCCAGTGTAAGCATACACCACCCTCCAAAAACCAAATTAGTAGAGGACTGCTTGTACCCTGGACTTGGCTGCATTGCTTTTAAATAAACTAAAAATTAACTGTACATGGAACTACAGAGAATCTGTAATTACTATATCTGCAATCACTTTGTTAGAGTAATTATCACTTGATTCAACTGTCAAATATTTCACTCTGCGGAAACGGTATTGTTCTAACAACACACACTTCTTCTAACAACACACACACACTGATGTTAAGCAGTGTGGTGGTGTTCCCCCGCTTGCTGGAACCCGCCTTCTGAACCCTGAGCCACTGTTGAGGGAGATGTAATGAAGCTGATGTTGGCAGGCAATCACACAGGAACTCAGCGAGCTCTCTGTCGGCAATCACTGGATCCTCCAGCTGCAGCAGACAGCACCGCTGCAGTTAAAGACATCCTTTATCAAGTCTTAGCTCTGATCAAGCGCATGGGCAAAAAACTCAAGTCTCAGCAGATGCATGAATTAGACATTGCAGCAGTATTTAAAAAAAGAAAAAGGTATATAAAACACTAGAAATACTATAAAGTTATTTTCATGCAACATTTATCTTACTCTTATTGCTGAAAACATTTCCTACATTTCTCAGCAGGCACTTTCTATTTGTACCATATGAAGTTATAGTTATTATTATCAAGTTGGAAATCAACAAGATGGACACAGTTTTGTTGTAGCTTCAGTGACACGGCTTAGACTGATGTATGTACCATCTGCTATCGTATGTAGTAAAAGCTGTTTCTGTGTTATAGTAGAGGACTGTAGCATCATAAAGGCTAAACAAACAAGCTGCTCAGCTGTGGATTATGTGTGAAGGTAAAGTAACAGCAAAGCAGAAAGCCTTTGGACAGGACAGATCAGATGGGCACATTAAAGGACGTCAGTAATGTATTTATAGGTATGGTTAGTGTCCACTGAATCCATGTATGTAAGAACATGTTCACAATGCAAACACACACCTCAGTGCTAAATGTGCAGTTTCCCCTGATTGCATGAACATTTCCCACCGAGATTGTACCATTGCTCCCTTCCTGTGCAAAGCTCACAGACACAAGGCCTCATAATGTGGCCTTTCACGTTGAGTGTTTTGCTAACCCTGTCCACCCATCTGTCCATGTGATGAGGAGCACACTATGGCCCAAAAATAATTCATTATCTTAAGACCATTGCTTTGCAGCGCAGTTTTAAATTTCAAAGTAAAGTCACTTACCTGTTTAGAATATCTGAAGTGTTTCAGGTAGCAATATTTTTTTTTTTCTGAGATGGATGTGGAGTGTTTTGAAATGAAACTGTTAAAAAGCTTGGTGAGAGTGAGTGCCAAGGTTCTGCACAGCAACTCCTATTCATAAAGAGTCCGGGAGAGCCCATTGATAAAAAGCAGGCTGCATTGAAGTAAGAGCGAGTGGAAGCGGATGAAAGGGAAGAGATGAGGTCACTGAAAATGATTAAAGGACGTATGAGGTTTTTTTCTCTTACTAAACAATTTATATCCATTTAGAACAAACAAAGCATCATTGCCTAAAGGTCATCATCCTGTTCCCTGTATAAGGTACATACTGTATATAAAACACTGTGACCTATTCTGTGTAAAGTAAAAAAAAAGTGTGCATGTTTTATGATGTTTTTACATTGAAGTTGCAGCGCTGCCCCAAAATAGAGAATCTGAGCAGTAGCTGAACACTCATTCAGTATATATATTGTCCTGAATACAGATGCCTAAGCTCCAGGTAGGCGTGAAACATCCATTAAAACAGCACGTGTTATTCTAGTCCCTCGCTGCCTGAAGTTGGATAGCATCAACATCCACAGAAAAACAATAATACGCCTGGAAATTAAACAAACTAGCAAAACTTTTATTGCACGCAAACATTTTGATATTACCTTTCCCTCAGAAAAGCAGCCTATTCAACTCTGGCTCCCAGCTGACTCCTGAGCTGCACTCTGCGTGTGTTTGTGTGTACGTATGTGCGTGTGTTGTACGCTACATGGTGAAAAGCAGGACTGTTGATCTTAGTGTAAGATGCCAAACAGTTCTATAAAGGGACTTTTGAGGGTCTTACTGGGCACTGTGCCAGTCTGTCTGTGCCCTTGGGATGCCAAATTGTGTGTGAGTGTGTGTGTGTGCGCTTGAGTGTGTGCGCCCTTGGGATGGCGTAGCATGAGGGCAACAGGAGAGGTTGAAGATCACTTTAACTTAATGATATTGCAAAGCTTTTATTTTTTTTCTCTTGCTTTTCCTACCTACTTCTCTCAGTCTACCTGTCTCAGCTGGAAGGATGAGTATGGGTCACCAACAATAATTGTACTAGATTCAAAGAATAATGTTTTTGACACATATATTATGGGTGTAATCAAAAAGTAATTAGGCAGATTTGGTCTATTCAAGCCAACAACCAGTAGAAAATAGTGTAAATGTGTCTATAATTCCATTGTAATGTGGAAAGACTCTTTAAATGAGGAGCCCATCTATAAAATGGAACAGAAAAACACCAATGACAATGTTTAGACAGGCAGAAGACAAGACGTATCTGTGTCAAATGCCTCATGACAAGAGAATTCCAAGATTTCAGTATTTGAGACTATAGACCCTAGCACTGCAGCCCAACTCAAAACTGCAAACAGGCTAATGAACTTGTGAACCGTGGGGCTTCGGCAACTCCCAAAACAAGGCGGTGTTTGAGTGGAACTGACGGTGACGTGCTTCACCTTCACTTAGCCTAACAGACACTTGACTGAGTCCCTGGGGTCGCCTCTGAGGAAGGGGGTCAGTGTTTACCAGTATTTGCCCGTCACTCTGCACGACTCCTGCAGGTTCCCCTGCACTCTCAACTCCCAGAATGGCTCACTAAGCCAAACAGCCGAGGCCTACAGCTTAGGTTGTTGATGTTTACTCTGTCAGGGCCCTGCCTCCAGTCCATGGCAACGCAGATACCATTTTGGAGATTGGGGGAAAAATATTTTCCCAAGCAGGCTGACTCAGGGCAAAATAAACAGATCGGTTTAGGGGTACACACGGCATCGAAAGAATCCCACCTCAGTCAAGGAAAATGGCCATTTACTTGACTGAGGAGGGAGGGAATGGAAATAAAGAAATATTTTTAAAAAATGAGAATAAATGTAGAAATGTGAAATAATTAAAAAATAAATAAATAAGAAAACACAAATGACTTTGGTCAGTTTCGGTCCGAGATCCCAGGTCAAAGGGCATTTTAAACTCTGCTAAATTTAGTTGAAAAGTTTCTTTAGATAAGTCACAACATTGCCGCCTTAAATACATTTAATTAACTTTGCTTAATCGTGAAACATCCTAACTGGATATTGCAAATTCAGTGAAATACTGTTGAAACTATGGTTATATGTGTCCTGGAAATCCATTTCTAATAGGCACAGCTAATGTGTCTGTTTTCCTAACAGGCCTACCGGCACAATGAGCATGAATACTACATATTTAAAGAAATAGTTAGAAGTGAAATACACTTATTTGAGGTCTGATAGTTAAATGACGAGATTCATACCACTCTCATATCTTTGTGTTAGGCATGGTGCTCATGGCGATTATCTTAGTTTAGTACCAAGACTGGTAGCAGGGAGAAATATTTAGCCTTCAGAGTTTCAAAATAATATCTTGCTTGTTTAATTCTTATAAAAGTATTAATGTAAAATAGCTCTGTGTGATGTTGGAGGGATTTACATAGTGTAACTTTTTTTTGTGTAAGTGTCTTTTGCTTTACTGAGAGACATAAGAGTGACATGAATCTTGGAAAGAATTATTCAAAAAGCAATAAAAGAAAAATCTCTTGAGGTTTTCATTCATCTCAGACAACAGAACAGCTGGTAGCCATGGTAAAGTCCCGCTAATTTGTTCAAACAATCAGTTGCATCATATTGCCATGTGGTTAAAAAGGATTTTGGTGAAGAATGGCTTCTTAAGCTGCAAGTGGACTATACTAAGTCCCTGATGCCAATTTTCCAGCCTAGTTAGCACAGGAAGCTTTACTTAATTTACTTTTTAAATAATAATAATTATTTTTTTTTTAGCATCTTCAATTAGAAAAACAAGTTGTGAAGGAAGTTCAGTAAGTACCCAAGGATGAATGATAAAGGCTGGGAACGGGTCATAAAGAAAACACCTCAGGGGTTGAGGTCGCAGGTTCACAGGCATTAATCACAGCTGTCCGACTAATGGTGACAGCAGCACTCGAGGCCAGGTTTGATCAGCAGAATCGCATGTGACTGTTGTCCAGGGGAAGTTGTCTCCCTCAATAACTACCGCGAAATAGGCCCTGTAGCACGAGCTGACCTAGTGAGGAATAAGTGGGGCTTCCACTCTGTTGCTCCAGAATCCAAGCCCTATTATTTGATTCATTGTCAATATAGAACCAGTGATCCCATCAGCTTCAAGACAAACCAACTGTGTCCCATGAAGCTGTGTGTTTGGCTGGATTTCTCTCAGGAGCTTCCTTTTGTCATGTGTCCTCCAGTGTCTGTGAAACAGGTTAAACCAGGATCTGATCTGTTTTAGTACTCTCTGCACAGCCCCTCAGCAAAGGATCTTCTTCCCCCAGTGACAGTGTCTCCTTCTCTTGGCTGTAACAGCCTGTCTGTATGGTGTCTGTGACCTTCCTCTGCTATCTCCCCAGAGTCCAATTCTATCTTCTTTTCCTCTTCCCCTTTTATTTGCTTACTTTCTCCTCTCTTCCCCTCATCTCTTATGTCCTTTGCGCTTGACTAATGTAAAACAAATTCTGAGTATCTGTCTGCCCTTCACCTCAGCGCTCAGGTGTTACCCCTGCCCTGACCCTGTGCCTACCCTTTTTGACCCTGCAGGTCATTTCGTCTGTCATTTTAAGAAAAAAAAAAAAAGAAAAAAAGGGGGATTTGGTTAAATAATATTTTCAGTCTCCCTTTTTTTCCATCTCTCCCCTTTGAGTAGTTTGAATCCCTCAATCCAAGAACAATTGGCCATCGTGACAAAAGCAGAAGGAGGGAAAATGAAAGAAAATAAATTGATGTTGGAAAGATAACATACTTTGCAGACACGGAGGTGGGGAGAAGATCAGCAAAGGTTTATAATGGCAGAAATAAATCATGCTGTGCTTGTTCGTGTCAGCGGGCTGTTTAAATTCTAGTCTCTTTATATAAAGCTTGAAGAAAAGCTCGCGTTTGTCCCGACTGTTAGTAACTGAGGGGTGATTGAGGGTGAAAAGGTGGTGTTGGGTTGCAGGTACACCGCTGCAGCTCATTTAATGAAGAAAAATAATGTTATCATACAAAAATAAGAAGCTCAAACTGTGTGGTAGGCTCTGACAAATGGCAGTGACAAATGTTCACAAAACATAGGCAGTTGGTGATGACAAGATGACTTAGACCACAGGAGAATGGTTTCCATCTTTTATATGTGTTTCACTCATAGTTACAGACCCTTCACGCTCTTTTGCTTTAAAGTCCGTCCCAGTTTCTTTTAAGATCCAGACACATGCCTTGAAAATGTGAGGCTTTGTATTCAGTTTGAGGAAACGTAGTCACAAAATTTGAGATGCTGATAAAACTTTTTGCTTTAACAGTTTGCATTAAATGTTTATGTACCCATATAAGTTGCCATGGTCAGAGTAACTTATGGAAGCTAGAATTATTAGTGAGAAAGCTTTGAGAAAAACATTGGCTTCGCTGACACTGAGGTAATGGGGACAAGGGGACAATGGGGGAGTGCCCATGCGTATGCACCCACAGGGAAAACATACCATGGTAGCAAGTAACATTCTCTGGCAAAGATAAATAGAGGATTGAGAGTTTAAGCTCTGAGTTTTAACTTAAACCAACTCTGCGTCTACCAGTTTCTACCACTGAGTCGCATCAGTGTATGATGCAGCTGATTTAACTGTCTCTAAGAAATTCACACAACATGACTCCCAAACAAAGGCCATAGTGAGTTCACCATTTTAACACCTCCTGCCCACTAACAACCACACTTTTTGAGAACTTGATATGTTTTTAATAAGCTGTGGTGACTTGCTGTGACCAGTCAAGGAGCTGCAGCATCAGCAGCACTCAATCACATCTGTGCTGAGCGAGGATATGAGAAAATGTGCTTTATGGCTGATATCATTACTTTGTCACATTTTAAAATAGCCTCTAATGCAGCGATTCAGTGTCAAAGCATGTCTGTTGTTGGCCTGTGTGTCAGTGTAGGATTGCATGTCGGTGTGTGTTTGTGTGTAATTCCAGCCTAGCTCAATAGATAATACTCAATTTGTTTTTGCACTGATTGTTTTCTATAATATTGATCAGAGAGGGAGATATCTCAAAACCTTGAGAACCAACCTTTCAATATAAAAAGTGTCTTTCCTGGAAAAACTACATCTGTGCACTTGTATTTCTCATATTTACTTACAACAGTTACTGTAGTAACAAATCACTACACAGACTCTCAGTGATCCTGAGTGTCTCTGTCCCCTGCTGCTGCCACTAACTTTACACTCATCTACCTTACAGTGGTATTCCTCCCACTTTGAAATTACCATGAAATGGCAGGTAATTTTTTATTGCTTTCTGCTAACAAGCCAAAGCCTTGGCCCGCACAGCGGACCATTTGGAAGTTAAAAAACAGCCCATGATTAATGATCACTGCGACATGTCTGAGTGAACCAAATGGAGTGTGCATGTAAACGCTCCCCTGCCAAAGCCTTCACCCTCACACTTATTGTAATCATTACAGGGAGAAAAAATTAGGGGGGGGAACTGTAATGGGTTAATTACACCACAATCGGCGGGTGTAGAAATGCAGACCTTTTTAATTATCTCCCTCCATCATTCGACACATTTCTATTATTTTCTTTCTCTTTTTTCTGCTCTCTGCTTTGACTGAGGTTCAACGCCGTGAAGGAAAATAGGGGGATAATTGGGTTCATCCATCTCTCTCCCTCTCAGCCCCCTCCCACCTACCTCTCCCTTTCTTTCAAACTCCCACTCCCACAACTTGTTTTACCTCCCTCCTTGTGTTTGTATCTAAATACCCCCCTTTACTCTTGTTCTCTTCCAAACCCCCCTCCTCCTCAGCTTCCACCCTTCTATCCTTACACTTACCCGTTACTCTGCTCCAGCTGCTCAATTCTTGTGCAGAAAAATGAGCCAACATGTTGTGGCTGCATTTCACAATTTGTTTTTAATGTCCTAACAAATGAAATGACTTGAAACTGAGAATAATTGGACTGCAGTAAATATTCAAATGTGTTTCTTAACTGAACTTGACCTGACAGCTGATACTAATTGATTAGTTGTTGTATTTGCTTCCTGTGTTTAACATCCTGGTGTAGCATTGGTAATGACACACTGAGGTTTGTGAAGGTATGTTGGATTTGTTTCTTATTGCCATATGATTGGAGCTGGGGCGAACATTTGGCAACCACCACATCTGTGAGTTCTGGGCTGAGACAATTAGGCAAATAAGTCCTCTGTAAATAGAGCTGAGTGTTCCTCAATACAGAAACATGGGAGTGTCCTGGCTGATGTAGCAGTGCTTCAGCTTTATGCTACGGTCAATTCTGACTGTTTCAACTCGGTTTCTCAGAAATCATATTTTTTCACTTTAGTTCGTTAGCGACTGGCGCTAAACACCTGCACTACAAAGCCCATGAACCTTGGCCATCATTGAAATGGAGTAGAACCACGTTCAGGGTGTGAATCACAGCTGTAGCAAATTAAACTCTATTGTTGCTGCAGGGACAAAACATTGCACCATAGTTGCTGAATTTATCTGAAACAAATCCAGAATCCACACTGATAGAGTCAGTACTTTGGTTTTTTTTCTTAACCAAATTGCACCTTGGGAAATGTAGTTAAAGGTACTCCATATATAGCTTAATGTGAAGAGGTATGTCACCAGTCAGATCAAGGCTGTCAATCAATATGTGAACACTGATCTACTACTCCTCTCGCACCAAGGCTTCAAGCTGGTGTTAGCTGCTGGGAGACGTTGCCATGGTTGACTAACAGGCTTGCAAGCTTCCGATTCCTGCGTTAGCTGAGACAGCGAACACGACGAGGAATGTAGGTGATGGTCTGGGTGGAGTGTGATGGAGCAGGGGAAAGGTGGGGAGGGAGGAGCAGAGTGGTTTGCTTTCGAGTTTCATAGTAGCACTAGCTAGATCTCCTGAACTTGAAAATTGCAGCTTTCAATACTCTTTGTATTATAGTATACAGGCTTGTACCTTTGACCTTTTTTAGCCACTACACTCACTATCTTCACTCACTCGCCCCTACCCGCTGTGGAACCCCCCCCCCCCCCCCCCCCCCCTCCATTCATCCTCTCTTATCCCAGGGACAGGAGGTGGATTACCAGATATGTATAATGTGAAATGAGACGCGTGGCCCCATGATGCCACTGGAGATTGCTCACACTCCTCCAAATGAAACAAACTCACACACACACAGACTCCACGTCAAAAAGGCTCCCAGAAATGATCTCTTGGTGCTTTGTAATCACACCAGTCTGACATTCACTGAAGCTTTTAATCTCTGCACATTAATGAAGTGTCCTGTCTAATTTCCCCGTGGCTCTGATGATCAGGAGGTGGAGGAAGGACAGAGAACGGTCAGAGGGAAAATCACCAGCAGCAGCTCCATGTCTGCTGATAGACATTTAAGAGACGGGACAGGGGCTTTCCATTTACAGGTGCGGTGGGAGGGGGGTTTGTCCAGGATTGCCATAAAAACTGAAATGAGGACTAAAATATGCAACAAGCACTGTAGTTGTGTCACAGTGGTATGTGTTTCTTGCTGCTTGTGTTTTCTGTGTGTTGAGCTCTCTCCACCACCCAACTATAGCTGTTACTGAAATATGGTAATAAGATTGGAAAAAGTTGCCTAATGTCTCATTCCAGGTCCAATGTACGTGGGGGGAAGTTCAAACTAGAACCCTGTTCTGATAAATTAATACTCATAATAAGACTATTAGCCAGTGTAATCCATAAATCTACCCAGTACACCCAACATAGTTAAATCTGAGTTGTTTTGGGGGGGGGGGTTTCTGATGTTACAGCATGCATACGGACCCTTTCTGCATTTTCTAATTACTGCTTCTACATTCAAACTACACATTTTATTTATATTTTCACTGAAGTTTGTTTTCTTCTGCACCCTTTTCAGCAGTTTAAGTAGATCAGAGTAAAAGAAATAACTCGGGAGCCTCATTATTTGAGAGCCATTTTACTTTGTTTTGAATAGTATACAGTTATAAAGTGTGTGCAGGGACAATATTTGAGAAGAGGTAAAAGGCTGTAAGTAAACTAAACAAATCACTCCAATTAAAAAGTAAGTAAGTTGTATGGCAGGTGATACTTATTGATTTATCCACTGAAAACAATTTTTACTGGCACGAAGCACTTGGCAGGTGGGAGTCTGGTTATGTGTATCATCTTTTTTATATATCAAGTGTGTGGGTGTGAGTTAGAGAACCAGCCTCGGCCTGCGCTGAGTAGTAGAAACTCACTCTTGTGCCCAGCTCAGCAGAAGAAACACAATGAAAACATTCAGCTGTGCTCCTCAAAAATTGTTTTTGGCCACAGAAGCCCTGTAGGAGGAAACACAAGCCCACCTCTATACTACTTTGTGTCTACTGAAATGTATGGATTTTTTTTTTTTTTTTTTTTTTTCCTGTCTGCGGTGGAACTTGTGCAGCGTGCCAAATATTATTTAATTAAAACTTCACTTTATAGGGCGCAGTTGCAACAATTTTGGGCACCCAGATCGTGATGAGGAAAAGTAACTAATTGCTCAACTTCCATTATTGATACAGTATTTAATGTTTTAAGAGGGCTTTGGCGCTGCCAGTGTTAGCAATGGTGACGACAGTGGAAAATGAACCTGGGCTCGGTGTTTTTCAGCCTGCTAGGCCTTGTCCTGGGCAGCATTGCGGTCAGACCTCAGTCCATAGAAAGTGATGATTAGTTTGTCTTAGCTGACCGCTGACCAGAGGAATCCACGGGAGTTCCAGTAAGTGGGGCTTTAGACACTGAGGAGAAGATTAGTGTTTAATTTCACTGTGTAACCACCTGTCTGTCTGCCTACATTCACTCTTTCTTTCTTTCTTTCTCTCTCTCTCTAGCTGTCTCACAGCCAGGGATCTTGCAGGCCCCAAAATTCAATAAGCACCTCGTGCACTGCTGATGTACTCTCTTACAAGCTTTTCTTACATTTTATCAGCGCTCAGACCCCACACATGGGCAACCCAGGTGAAAGGAAACAATCATATTCAGATCCACTTTGCTGATGTTTCCATTTAACTGCTTGCCTTGCTGCCTGTGTCTGCAAATACAAAGTAGTAAAAGAAAGTTTGCTCATATTCTTGATATTTTAAGTATTCGGTTTCCATTTCTTACTGCAGTGAGAGAACAGACTTGCAGACAACTTAATTACTTTATTGTTTCATTCAACACAGAACAGACCTGAAGCTGTCAGTGAAGAGAGGAGGCTACAGAACCTCAGTGGGTTTAATTTGCAGGTATCGCTGCCCCAGAACATTTGTCTATTTATGAAAATGACCAAACTCTGAGAAGTGTAAAGAGAAAAATGTGACTTTCAAACCGCAAACAAAAATATAGGTGATACAAGCCTCTTGTCTTTGTTTATATTGCATTTTGAGTGGTATGACAGTCGCTCATGTCTTCCTGCTGATGTTGTACATCCTCTTGCAGCTTCTAAAATTTGCTTTCTGTTCTGTCTGAACACGTTAATCTGGATCTGATTATTTTAGCTGCTTTACTTGAGTCAGTCTCACTGTGTTCTCTCCCGTCATGCCCATGCTTTTTGATTATTTCACGGTAGCATGTTTTTGTTCATATATTAAAATTTGGTTTGTTGGGAACTTGTCTGTCGGCCACCATCCATCTGACCAGTGCAGAATTAGTCCAGCTACACTCAAGACACCCCCCTCCCTGAGCCTTATCCAGCCTGGAGCCTCATTACCTGTACCTGTCTGTCTGCCTGTAGGTATAGTCCATCTGACTGTCTGACAGCGTCTCCTCCACCGCCGACTGCTATTCAGGATTAATGAGAGCCAATGAAAGCAGTCCCCACCCCCCCACCCCCACCTTTCCCTCCTGTTCTCCCCCTACCCAGCCAGAGCCGTAGCCAAGGCCGGCCGTAGGCCTCATTATTAAAAGCAATGGCCAGGACTCAGGCCCTGTCTGTACAAACATGCAGCGACGGAGCTGGGAGGGAAAGGGAAACCGGCTCGCGGGGGATGAGGTTTCAATAAACGTCAGCCAGCGTCGGCTCTGTTTGGACTGCAAATTATTGCTGGCTGATGCTCTATTATTTTACAACCAAAGATCGCTGTTGAGAGAAAGGTAGAAGGGGAGGAAAGAGAAGGAGAGAGAGAGAGTCAGGAGGGAGGAGGGGGAAGGAGGGAGGAAAAGAAACTCTGGAAGGGCGCCTAAGGGGAAAAAAGGGTTAGTGAATACTATAATAATCTTTAAAAATATTACTGGAGCGGCCGCAGCTTAAGCTAAGAATAGGCTGGAGAGAGCAAAGTGCCTGTGGATGATTCCAGTTTAGATAGGAGAAGTAGAGAGGAGCAAGCAAGGAGAGAAGGAAAGAAAAGAAAAAAGCAAGAGAGGGAGGAGGAGGAGGAGGAGAAAACGGGAAAGCCATGTGAGAGGGTTATAAAATCAACACCTTCAGTAAACATAACTTACAGCTGCCTCATTACTTCTGCTGGGAAAAAAATACATTTTTCACCGTGCTGAAATTTCCCTAAAATCCAAATGTGTAATGGTCCATCACCCAAATGCTCAAACAAATGAGGAAAACACAATGAAGGCCATCAGCAAAATTCACCATCATCCATCAGTCCTGGATCCAGGCTGCACAGGTGCTGCAGCAAAATTAACCCCAAATGCAGCTCGAGCTGCTGTTGCTGCTGCCTGAGGTGGTAACTGCATCACTTCACAGACACTATGTGACACGTTTAACCTGGGAAGCACATCACAGATGCCGAAAGCGTTTTAAAGGACATGCAACTGGAGTAAAAATGCATTAATATATGTTTGAAAAAATGCAGAGAAATATTACTTTTTAGCATTTTTCCTCAAAAGCTTTTATGTAGAACGTCTGCAACAACTGATCAATAGCACATAATACAGTCTGTCATTGTGGATAGTGTCACTGGACTTTCAGTTCAAAGATGTTATGTTACTGACCTAGATCAGAGATACATGTGTGTAGCATATGAACGATGCTAAGCTAAGATGGCGAACATGGTAAACATGATACATGCTATTAATCAGCATGTTAGCATCACTGTGAATGTGATTTGGCATTAGCTTACAGCACAAAGTAGGCCCTCACAGAGGAACTAGCACAGCTGTAAGCTTTAAGTCTTGTTTTCTAAGTGGCTGCTTTTGGATTTGCACATGTGCAAAAGATTTCATTTTCTGCCCATATGGGGCAAATATATATATTTCTGTCATTCTTGCGAGAACAGTTTCTAAATGAGAACTATTTAGGATTAGATTTAAAATTATACATAGATGCAAAAACGGTCCAAAAAAAGCACCATCTCTTAGCAACTAATAACAGATAAGCATAGATCTTGATCTTATAGATCAGATAGATATAGGCTGTGTGAGCTCTGTCAAAACTAAGCAGCTGACTCCTGCAGATGCAACAGATTTGTGGCTCTCCCTCAGGCTGCTGTCATCAGTATCATTCAAGAGTAAGACAGGAGTGTATGTTTAAACCTTAAAAAACATGTCAAACTGGATAGTTTTCAGTTTGGGTGTGTAGGTCTGTATGTGTGTGTGTGTGAGTGTGTGGTTGTAAAGATTTGAATGCATTAGTCCATATGTGTCTTATGTCCCAACTTTCATAACACCACCCTCCCTGTAAAACAGGCTTAAAAAAATCATCTAGCTGACAGGGAAAAGCAGTTTTCTTACCTCAATAAAATTATCTTGGATTTTAGTGTTTTCCTAACACTCTTGTACCAGTTTAATATTCGAGCACGCTCCTCCACTCTGGGCTTGAGAGAAAAAGAAAAAAAAGAAAAAAGGTGTAACTCATAATGGGCTTGGCCTCGCTGGCAATTCCTGCAGCTGAATTAAAATGCAACATTATATGGCTTGGCCAAGGTTAGTCCGTGTTAGCCGGGGCGCTGTTACGGGCACTTTTCGAGCCTCTCAACTGTGGTAATAAATTGAGTCTGATGGCTAATTTTAGGTGAAACCCAATACCTCTGGCTAAACTATGAGCCAGAGGGGACCATTTAATCAAAATATGTCTGGCACTGCCGCCAATATAGAAACAAGCTGAAAAAAAAAAAGCATTTAAGAGTAAATATATATTTTACAGAAATGTGTTTTAGGGTATACTGTACCTTCTGTCAGTCAAATGGAAAGAGTTAACAAACTGTGGGAGGTAACAATCTGAGATTTAAAATCCTAAATATCCACTTGGCTGGTAAAATAGTGAAAACAGCAGTTAAATTGGCTGTTAAATCCAACAAATTGGGCTTGTGCACAACACATCTATGTGTCTATATATGTCTGTTCATCAGGATTGCTGCTCTTAGGATAAATTAACTGTAAAGCATGCCCTGAAGCTAATCCATTGTTAATAAGGTCACAGGATCCAGGAAATGACATCTGATTAGTTTACACACCACAAGATAAATTCAATAGTTATCTGTAAAGAAATAAAACTGTCCAATGCTGGCAGCTGAATCAAAAATGTGCTTTTAACCTCCAGTATGTTCTCCTACACTCACTAAATCACTCTTTGAGAGTATCTCTCAATTAACGGGGGAGAGAAGAGATCACCAAAGTGGCGTCCGGTTCACAGCCTTCACAGCCTGCCAAGAGCCACATCTCTGAGCCGCAATCAGTGACACTCACAATAAACGGGCTGATATTTAATCATTAGGCGAGGAACGTACAGCGGACGTCTCTAATCTGCTCCTGTGGCTGCTGAAAAGTTGCACGGCACGCAGAGGGGAAACCGTGAACTCTCCGTGTCAGCTTCAGCCGCGCGCCTGCGGGGTTTCGGTGGCAGACCCAAGAGGGGTAACGTTGCATAGCAGGAGGCCTCAGCATGCCATTGCAATTAATGTATTGTCTTACTTAATAAGATGGAAATGTTGGAATGATTAGTGAAGACTGTGGTGTGCACTCTGGGGTCGGTGGTAGGATTAGTTACCAAAGTGCTGAGGCACTCATACCTACTGCTGAGCAGGACTGAGAGAGAAAAGTACTGCTTTCTACTGTATGTGCAGTGTTATTTTTGTCAGGTTAAATGTTTTAACTTTAAAATGTTAGCTTTACTGGAAATGTGAAAAATAGCTTGATTGTCGTTTATTTAACCAATTCTTACAGCGAACTAAGAGACGTGCAGTCTTGCACTTTAACCTCCTCAATACCGGGAACAATTTGGCAGGCCAGTCTCTTAAAGATGATTCTGACGATATTCTATAGTTTTCTTGTTAAATCGGATGAAAAGACCAAAACCAATAATGAACTGACCCTAGTCAGTATTGTTTGCTTGATATATCTTGTCCCTCTGTGACATAGACTGGGTGATGAGTTAGTTAATTATAATGAACATGGGCCATGTATTTGTTTTTATTTCAAGTAAATATCATAAACATTTTCTGGATGGTATAAAATAGAGCAGAAAATACACATTCTCATATACTGCTGGTTGAGAAATCTTTTCTAAAAAGCACAATGATAATTAATTTTTACCTAAATGTTTTTATTTGAATCCCATTTTTAAAGATCTATGTCTTCAGTAGCATAGTATGGGCTTGGGACTGAGAGCCGTAGGGAAATTAAGAAAGTATTGCGAGACTAATGTCTTCGAATGGGATTTGGTGACAATAAGCAATATATAGATTATCACCTTTAAACCAGTGTGCAGAAAAACATTAGTCAAACCCACATAGTTTTATTTTCAATTCTAATTCTTACCTTTTCTGACTCTAACCATCTTAACTGTCATTGCACGGAGCTCCTGTACAACAAACTGGAGTGTACAGAATGAGGGGATGTGACTGATATGTATAACATGAACCACTACAGTAGAGTTCACCATTGAAAGATATTAAAGTATTACATACAAATGCATTTTTTAAGCAAACTCTGAAACTATGAGGGAAAAACATTTGGACATTAGGGCTCGAGCAGTTAATCTGAAGCATTAAAAATCTTTTTTGAGCTCCTCAGACGTTGCCTGCATGAGGAATTGCAACTGCCCAATTACAGCTTGGCATGCTGGTAATAAATCATGAGTCTGCAGTGCAGTGCTGAGATATAGAGCAGTAAAGATTTGACATATCAGCTGACAAAGACGTCCAGATCTTTAACCCTAATTACACAACGCGACCATAAATTATTCAAAGCATTACTCAAAACATTCTGAGCTTGTTAATATGTCATATGCTTCATTTTGATTAGAAATAAGGAGAGTAATAAAGCACAGATCATGTGCGTTGTTTCCTTATTAAATATGCATTGAACTGAGCCCCAAACTGTTCTCCAAGCTCATGAAAGTAGTACCAGTACACCACAGCATCCATACTGTTGTGTCACACTATATGGAAATACAATATGACAGTAATTATATTTTGCATGTCTTCATGGAATAATGAAATTATTACCAACCTCTTTTGAGTAAATAGCACCACAGCAAACCAAACAAGAAGAGGCCGCACGATTTTTTGAGAAAATATTTCTCCGGTGAAGAAATTAGCCGCCATCGAGTGTTCATAATTTGTTTTTTATTTTCTCCCTAAACATTTATAATTGCATCCAGAGGGGTGTGTATGTGTCAGAGCAGCTGCCTCTGTGCCACACTGCTATTGTTGCAAGAGCTGGGTCAAGTGCTCCGTCACTCGTGCCCACATCAGTTAACAGGACTGCCACACACATTGAGCAACACGAGACATTTGTTTTCCACGGCTGGTGGATGTACACTGACAGATCGGGGGTTTCATTTTTTTTTTTATTTATTCTATTTTTCAGGAAGTGGAAAAAGATAATAATCATATCAATTATCTTACTACAATCCCTATAGAATGTAATGAATATATATAACAAGTATCAGTAAACAAAGAAAATATTTATTGATACATAAAAACAGTATGTTTACATCATTTTGAGTTCAAATGATGCAGTTCTCTTGACAAAGGCACATGTGCACTATTATTCAGCCATAAAGTCCTTGGTTGTTAAGCGATTCCTCCAGCACTCATCAGCTCATCTTGTTGGTCACACAGGGTTTTTCCTTCATTGTCCTAATGCTACTGTAAAATACTACACCGTTAATTTTCTTTGTTCATTTGGTGCATTCATCTGATAGAGAATAATCCAAAATCTAGCTCTTCAGAAGAGTTATAAAGCCTTTCTTTCTTTAGAAGGTTGAATATTTCTGATTACAAGTGTAGTACCAGTGACTCTCTGTGTTCTGTCTGTATATTTAGAGGAATAGTTTGACACTTTGGGAAATTCACTTATTTGCTTTCCGCCAAGAGTGAGGTGAGAAGATCACACCAACGTCATGAAACCAAAAACTTATCCGTGGAAACAAATTACAGCTCCCTGTTAAGACATAGTCTGGCACAAAACTTCCAAAATGTTGAAGTGCTGTTGCAGTTTATTCTGAAGCCCTTGGTGCCCAGAGTCTTGAACAAGCTGTACCTGCTGTATATATAATATAGGTAAATCCTCCTGAGCACAAAGCAACAATAATGGACTTCCACAATAGCAGCATCTTTGGTCTTCATAGAATAAAAAAAAACAAGCGCTTTTGAAACCGTTTGACAGCGAGCCTCCCACTGTCTTGTATATTTACAGTATATGTCGAGTTGATGTGCTGATCTTTATGGAAAACATGAAGAGATTATTGGAGGGAGGCGAATCAAAGTGACACTAGTGACACACACTCAAGCCAACCAATATACACTACAGGAACCACAAGCTGGAGTCCCTCAGGCTGTGGTGAGTTTATGGCTTGTTGTGACGTATAAAAGCCAGCAGCTCCTTAGTGTTTCTTTGCTCCTGATTGAGTTTTAATTGATTTCTCGTAGAAGCGCGGTTCATTCTTGTCATTGAGATGGAGTCTTTTGGGTTTTTAATTTGCAGATCTCTTGATTTATCCCCCGAGTCTGTGATTATTACAATTATGTGGCTTTTGTAATTGGTGGATATCGAGTTGATGTTTTTTTGGGGGAAAACATTACTTTGAAACAGTGAAAGTTGCCAGGGACAATGAGGCTGTCCCGGGTGGGGTTTGATACATGGGCACACTTGTGGTTGAAGTAGTGAGTGAGTGTGTGTGTGTGTGTGTGTGTGTACAGTACAAGCATGTTTATTCATATTTCTGCGTTCTGTACGTCCACACTGTGCGTGCTGACCACAGCGCCCGTCGCTGCCTCGCTGTCTGCTTGCAAGTGTAATGCGTGTTTATGTTTATTTTAGTGTGTTGGCATGTGAGTATGTGAATGTGCGCGCACGTGTGTGTGTGTTTATGGAGTGACTGTGATGTGGAGCACCTGCCCTCTCCGCCCAGTCTTGCTGCTGTGTGGCGGCTACTGACCTGGAACCTTCCGGATGACATCATCAAACGGTGACAAGGCAGACAGCTCAGGGCGCCTGTGGTTGTTGCTGGAAAAGGGCTACTCCCCAAAGTGCGTGTCTGTGTATGTTTGGGTACACATATGCCATGTTTTCATGTTGATTTTCATACAGAGTATCAACAGGTAGAATTGGATGGTATATCCAACGTATATTTCACCTTGCCTATTATATGCAGCTTATTGCACCAACAGTACAGACATCAGCTGTAGCTCACTATGACTGTACGCAACAGATGTGTGTGTGGAGTGTGCCTGTGCTGTTTGTGTGACAGCTCAGATAAAAGTTCCCAGGAGCTAAAGTTCTGTCTGTTATTTCCCTCCAGACTCCTCTTTTCTTCTTCTCTTTGTATGTTTATTCAATGCAATTTAGTTTTCAAAATTTCATATAGTTAGTGCGTATAGTAGCTAACAAAGTAAAATGCTGGACACTTATTTTGTTTATCATAAGCTAAATACAGTATATTTTGCTATGTTTTCATTAGTACATATTTATTGATGGTAAAGGCTTGTGGTTTGGGCAAGCTGAATAGATTTTTACAGAGCATATTGAATAACCGAGAGCACTTCTGTGTATAACCAAGATGTAAGGATTCAAATTTGAGTAAAAAATGATTTCTCCTCAGAGCAGCATGATATCAGTGTTAATTTACCAGTGCATTAGGGATTGATAGTAGGAGCTGTTGTAATAATATTCCTCATTTTATTTTTACACAGTTTCTTTCCAAAACACAGAACAAGTTTCACCAAAAAGTAAAGAAAAAGAAAGAAACAGGACTTTAGCACCCACGAATGTACTTTAAATATTCTACCCACAGCAGAGTTTCTAAACTTTCCGTAAAATGCTTTCTTACACGCTCCACTCGTCTCCTCTTTGTTTGCTCTCTTTAGTTTCACACTGAAGTATGCATGTGTTGGTCTGTCTAGACCACAGAGGACAGGTTAGTGAGGGTATATTCTTTTTCCATTCGCAGATTTAGAGGATATTATGGCCTATTTCCACCTGCAAAACCAAACCTTGAGTGTTCCTCCGCCTACCTGCTATTTGTCAGGATCTGTGTAATTACCAGTGTCTATCCCTCACTCCCCATCTCATATCCTGAGCACAACATTTGCCCAGATTTACCTTCTGGCTTTGAAATGGTTTTCGCTCAAAAACAACACTCCGATTTCACTGCAGCGAAAAGAGGTGGCGGGAAGATGCTGCCAGGGCGCAATATAGACAAAATATCTCCTGTCCTGTGCGTCCTGCGTGCTACCACATCATAATCAAATCAAATCATTTTTCTACTTTTCTACCTCTGACTCGCTGTGCACAGGAGACGGCGCGTGGCTGCCCAAACAAAATAACCCAGAATGCACTGCAGGACCAAAAACGGTATCGGCATTTCAGCGAGCGCTCCCTTGGAGAAACAGTTTTGATTCAGGAACATTCCTATTTCAGGAACTTTAAATGTTAAGTAAAGAAACATTATGAGAGGAGGGCTGAATGGAAAGCTGTGTGTGTGTGTGCACATCTGTGTGTGCGTGGATGTGCATGCATGTGGATTAGAGGAGACTGAGTGTGTATGTGTGATTTGGACATACACCTCCAAGCACACCTAAGTGTATCTAGCCAAATGTTTTTATATGGTTCCATGACAGGGGAGAGAGTGTGTCTAACAAAGGAGACTATTTCGATGGGGCCGGTCAGTGAAGGAGTGCTGGACTCATAATGACATAGAAAACAAACAGTGGTGAATGGGCACATGGTCCCTCCGTAACCACAGGGCTCTTAACGGGAAGAGCCTGTCCAGCAGTGCACAGCCCACCTCCAGCACTACAGGAAGACCCAGGCGCCAAGGAGTTAAAGTACACCTACTGTGTGTCAGTGTGTGTGTGTGTCTGTGCATGAGCGTACAGTGTGTGACACGCATTTCAGGTTGCCTGCACGTATGCAGTAATACCTGATGAGATGATGTTGACACTCTCACGCGCACATGATACCATGAAAAAATCACCGACGCCTGCTCCTTGCGGAGTCACGAAGCCGTTACACACATATTAACATGCAAACACACACATTCATACTCGCTCTCTGTCTCACATGTATACACAGTCACAGGGGAGACTTCCCAATCAACCACCAGCAACAATATTATCCTGCCATTCACTGTCGGGGCGTGATTGATGAAGCCGAGGGAAGGCCGGACTCACACCGCTCCAGATCCCAACGTGGAGCTCATGTAGAATAACAGCGTGCAGACAACGCTCATATTAGACTCAGATTGTTGCTACATGTACAATTCAGTGGCCAAAAAATACTGAGCTGTCCCCATGTGGAGAGCTGTGTTCCAAATGCATTCTCAGGTGAAATGTTTGGCAGCGAAAGCAGAGTGTTTTAATAGGATCTTTGCAGAGTTTGAGTGCTAATCTGCAAAATCTTTTTTTCTGCAGAAGCACATTCTTCTGCAGTTCAGCTGACGCTATGCTGCACCCAGAGTTACACAGATGGAGAGGATCTAAGGAGCTAATCAGTAAAAGTAAAAAAAAATGTTGGAAGATATTGAAGTAAAAGACTCAGGGTCTTGTGCACTGTTAGAAACTTTGCCATGAGAGTCTTGGAGAAAAAAGTAGAAGTTTTTATTCTTCACCATTGTGTTGCTATGTTCTTACTTCTCTTTGATTTGTGTGTATGTCATGCATACCTGAACTCTGGCTCATCACAACTGCACTGAGCTTTGCAGGTTATTTACCTTGTAATATATGTTTCAGAACTGCACAATACATCAGTGATGCATGTGCCGTCAACATCGATTTGCTTTACGGTCTTGATTCTGCACCCGAGCTGCTTGGTGTGGGTGTAACCTGTTTTGCAGGTGGGAGAAAATCATCATAGCTATTAAATCAAAATGAGCAGAAGTTGTTGCTACATCTTTAAGTTAAAGTTTCTCGGCTTCTGATTACTTTGGGCCTTGGCGACTGTATGAGTGTTCAGGTTCAGTTAAATATGACTGGCACTCTGCCTCTGCTCCTGTGTTTGAGTTTGTAGGTGTTGTGGTGACTATCACTGCTCATATCATCATCTACCCACTTCTTCTTCTGTTTATACAGAACAAAGTGGAAACATAAAATATAGTATGCTGCAATGTTTGGAAAAGTTTTCATAAATTGGATTTAGACTGGATCATGTCTGTTATAGCAGATAGAATTTTTTTTTGTGCTAAATTATTACTGTACACCTACACCTAGGCTGATATTAGAGCTTCAGATGGGCATTTATATTTCTAAAATAGCAATGTTTCAAGAACTTTAAATGAAACCATCACCACTGAAGATTTGTTTCCACAACGGCTGTGATATTTGAAGATATTTTTTCCATGAGAGGCAGGACAACACTGGTGAAAAACCAGTGTTGTCTGTGTTGTGTGGGTGGTGGTGTCCAAACAACAGATGCACGTAGAAATGCAGACATGTGTTCGCTTTCCAGTTTATGCCCCTTTCTGTCAGCCCACACAGATGTTTCAGAGACGCTGAATTTAGTTTTATTGCTCGGTTTTATTTATTTATTTTTGTTTCCTATGTCTGGCAGATACACAGATTTTTCCAACTAGTGAGGTTTAGTGAAGACATTGTGAGGGGCAGTGGTTGTGTTAAAAAAAAAAAAAAAGGTCACTACTATTTTGAAACCAGCTCCTTCTATCTGTCATAGTAAACAACGTTAGTGTTAGTGTGTTAGCCTGCATCTTCCACGGACACATGAATGATTTAAAGGAGAGGTTCAGTTCTGAATATTTCTGTAATGTGTCTTTGAACACACTGAAACAACTTCTCTAAGCTAGAGTCACATGAACAGTTACTGATGACCATGTGTCTGGTGTCTATGTTCCCCATTCATTCTGCTTGTTTACATGTTGCCATGATAACTGTCAATAGCTCTTCAACGTCAGTTCTCTTGGCTCAATCCACTCTCCGTCAGACATCCCATAGGTGCACTTACCGCTTTCAAAACATCATAAAACTTGAAAACTCTCCACTAAAAATGGTGCCAGGATGCCAGCAGATGGTTTATAAGGTCACGCTGGTGACTAAGCATCAGGAAAGTGTCTTAGTTGTCAAAGACACTTTTCCTTCATGTGGTGCTTTTTTTTGGGATGGGGGGGATTTAGTGACTTTGTGAAAAAAAAAGTGATCTTACATGAATAATGGAAAAACATTAATAGTAAATTTCCTCAGCAAAGCACAAAGTGTAGAGCTGAGACACACACAGAGACACAGATAAGAAAAGATTATTCCTAAGCAAATGTCAATCACTGCTAAATTAAGAATTCTCTGCTGAGTTGAACTAACTTGATCCTGATGGGTGAAGCAGAAATGCCGAGAAACATTTTTCACCATAACACCTCTCTGGGGTGTCTGGACGTGCATGTGTGCCGACCGCAGCAGCTCCCCCACTTAGTTTTATTACACAGGGTCGTAATGTTCTTCCGTGCGTTGTTCTACTGGCTTTTTTTTTTCCCCTCTACAGTCGCACATAATACTGCCAAGGACTAATTGGCATAGTTACATATTCTCCAACTGTATCTGATTCAGGCTGTGTGTGTATGTGTGTGTGTGAGTGAAAGTGTGTGTATGTAAGTGAAAACCAGACACAAACCAGCCGAGAAAGAGAGAGACGGGTTGCATCGGCAGAATGTCTGGTTCATGCCCCCGCCAACCGCAAGTAGCCAAGATATATCGGCAGTTCCTGTGCATTATGGGATACCGTGCTAGCAATAAACAGAAACAGAGGAAATCTCAAATGAGGTGACTGAGACTTTTTATGACTTGTCCTCTTCACAATGCAGAGGTCTGCCGCCTGAATCGCAGCCCAAAAATCAAACATATAACCTGCTACGTATCGTACATACATCTCACTGTCTGCAGCTGGAAAACAGGAACACACACTGAGGTCTTGCATGGGAAAGCTGGACTGTCTTTTGATTGATAACGTCTCCAGGGTTAAACACGCTTTAATGAGAAGTCCTCCTCTCCTCCCATCTTTTTCTATCTTCTGTTTTGACTGCCGATTTGGCTCATTGGCCCGGGAAACATGGCCTGAATCAGAGGGGCGAGTTGATGGAGATGAGCTCTATTCATCCTGTGAGCATTGACATATTTTCTAGCATTAACACAATAACTCACACCGCCATGTCTGTGAGTGTGTTTCTGTATGTGCATCAGTGTAAGTATCAGTGTTGATTATCTTTCCACTGCTGGAATTAAGCCATTGTTACTCTCTTTTATAGGTCGTTGCTTAGTTCTTTTCTCCAGGGAATGCTTAGATGGACAGTATTGTGATTTAGGAGTTGCTAACGTAAGTTATAAAGTCAGAAAAGCACATCACATGCTGTTTGGAGAGTTTTTTACCCAAGTCATCTTTCAAAGTTCAGATTAGCATTGGTGACCACAGCAGGAAAGAAACCCATTACGAGGGTAAGCTATGGGCAAATAAATTATAAATAATAAAAAGCGCCAAAGAAAATAAAACTGCAAGATTTAAGTCTTTTTTTTTATGTCAATGTGTGGTCAGGGTGGATAACACTGACTGACCCACTGACTTATGTTTTAATAAAAAGCTGATATCATCCTAATATATCAGTGCAACTCTCCTCTTTTGCTGTTGCAGTTATACTTTTGTGTCACTTTCTGGGATCTCGAAAACGTTAGGACCGAATCCTCACCCCTGCTGCTCTCATCATCATCATGTTCCTCCATCCTCTTTGATTTGGTTCTGGCTCTGATATCAATAAGCTTGATTTGGGAGGGAATAACTGAGGTCATCCTGTGAACTTGAACTGGATCCACTGATACTGTTTGGATAGGTGCACAGTAGGCCTTGAGAGACATACAATGTAGCTGTAACCATCACTTTTTATTCCATGCTAACTAGGCCACCACTGTACTTTGGCTCAGTCCTCAAGAAGAATTATTTGGGGGAATTAAACGGCAGATTGAAAGATGAATTTATACAAATATTTCTCAGAGCCAGTGTTGGTCTGAGGGTAAGTTCACTGGTTAGAGGATATCTCTCATGATGCTCAATATTTTTTCTGGTTGTCAACAAGTTTCATGATAAGAAACAAAACAAAACTACAGAGCCCAGCTGTTTTAGGAACTTAATTTTTTTTTTTTTATTAATTCAAATTGAATATTTGTGACCTTTCAGTAGGAACAGATGGAAGGATACTGTTGGAAAAACTCCAAACGTATCCTTTAAACATCATTTGTTGACTGGACTGCAGACATTTTCATGCACAGAAAGTACAACACAGTGTACTTACATTTCTGTTTAAGGATGAATGAATTGACAGGCATGTAATGACTGACAGGAGAAGCTACAAGATTACTTGTGCCCCTAAACTGTGAAAACACTATTATGAATAAAATATATTTTACTTAATCCAACAACTCAGTAGAAAACTGCCTGCAGTGATAAATTACAGATGTTTCTTTTGTCCATTTTGTCAACCTTCATTTATCCAGTTAAGAGAGATGCCCGAGGTCAGAGTATGTCACATTGATTTTCTCCACACAGATTTTCCCAGCATGGATTCAAACAACTCTCCAGCCACAATCTTGATTCTCTGCCCAATAGGCCACAGCTCATGTTGAAACTCTTTGTTCTCTCCAGGATGTTCCTGCTCAGATCTGCTTGTTGGGCCGCTCAGCCAAAAGTTTAAGCCACTGTGACAGTTACTGGCAACAGACAGCAGCAACCCTGCTTGAGTTATAGAAGATCACTACATGTGTGATCCCACTGAGCATGAGTTATGCTCCCACTGACTCACGTTGTCTTTTGATTCCAATTTATTGCTGAGTGTTTTGTGTCGACCTTGCCTTCTGACACACTGAGGAGAAAAGTGAGGGTGAGATAACGTGAAGATATTTTTATGTTGTCTCTTGGACATTGCTGAATAGGATTATACAGATTTTTCAGTTTAAGAGACTGAGTGGTCAGTGGTTACTGTTTGGTGCTGTGCAGGGTGGAGTTATTTGTAGTGTACAGAATGTATAATTGCAGTGATAATCAGGATAGAAAGTGAGTTGTTTTGGCTGATAGAGTTGTGTCAACTTATTAAATGAACTGACCATTTCATAATTATATCCCCAGCATGCCCAGCTAAATGGTTTACCTGGACTGGCGAGAAGGCTGTGGATCAGACCTGGTGCAGACCAAATAATTGGACTGAAATCATTTGAAAAGAGGGTCTTAGTCTGCTTTCAAGCAGACTCTGGTGCACTAACCACAATATTATAACCACAATATTTTATGGCAGTAGATACAATGATTTTAGCACAAATTCAAATGGTAAACTATTAATAAATCAATCTACTGTTTGTGAGCCATTCACGAGTCTCTTATGTGTGGCTATCTGAATAGCCTAAGCCATATGTGGTTGTGCTCTAAGCCACATCTATGTAAATAATTTGGTAAACATGGTTGCATGTTACTGTGTTATATGAGTGTGTGGATTTACCCTGATTCACCACACATTCAAAAGCAGTTAAAACTGCAGTTTGTTGTAGTTGTAGTTTTTTGTACTTTGTCAGTTCAATAAGTCAATTAAAAGACAAAGTGCCTTTAACTAATGCAACAACCAAAGTGACTGATGTATAGACTAGCCAAGATTTCTCCTGCCTAATGATAAACTAATAACCTCAGTTTAGCACCAGTCACACTCAGGGGTGGTATGTGACGTTCTTGTCCTTTGGCTACAGGTTCACCAGATGTTGTAGCAATGAACAGAACAGAGCGAAAAAACTAAACAGTCGGGGTAGCACTGATGAGTCACCAGCCTAATGGACCATGGTATGAAACCTGATATGGGCTGCGTCTGCCTTGAGAGGGCAGTTTTGTGAAAACAGTATCATTACAACAACCTGAGGGCTCCCAGGCCAGGACCTCATGCGGTGAACTGTACGCCAAGAAAAGAAGGAGAGGAGAGGGAGAGGACAGGCTGAACGCAATACAAAGCGGGGATGGAGGGAGTCCAGTTTCAGACAGCGAGAGCAGGGAGGAAGGAGAGGGAACGGGCCAAAGTCTTTGTTTTATCTGGAGCGAATGAGATACTTGCATCATAGGAGCTCTCCAAGAATAATGTCAAAACCTGATGACTCAAAGAGAAAATAGAGAGTTGATGAAAATGAAGCTTAGCCTGTCTCGCCTGGTTAGCACTCAAACTTTGGAACAGAATGCAAAAGTGGCTTTTGGATAGCAGACATGTTTGTATCTCATATCTCGTTTTTGTGTTGTTTTACATTTTATTTGTTAGAAATTGAAGTGAGCTACCAAAATTGTGGATGCAGACAGTGTGAAATACTCAGTGTGAATACCAGTTACATAACACAGCCAGTGGTGCAGTATATCCCAGATGACTAACTCTGTCAGCTGTCACTCCTCAGCAGTTTGCATTCGACCTCAGTTCAGAAAAGAACTAAATTGACTGTACAAAACTTGAGTGTGTATGCAATGCTGTGTGTCTGTGAGAGAGCATGCAAGGTTTTCACATTTCAGTGCATGTTTGTTGGAATACTGCTAATGTTATTCTATGTCCCCAAGACAAACTGGGAACAGAATCGCCCCTTCGCTGCCTTGTCAGCCATCAGCACTTACTCTAGTACTTCGTCAGCTGAAACTTAGTTTTTCTAATTCAGCATACATTGGCTCAGGTGTAAAACACACAAAAATACTTGTCTGCAGACCATCTGAAGAAAAATATTTTTGAAGATGGCTTATGATACTCATTATTAATAATACTTTGCAATCACTAACAATGGCCAAAACAAAGGAAACTTGAAATAAGGGCTTGTCATGAGCAGTGTGTAATAATACCTCTGTCGTTCTGATTTAGAGACACAATAAGTTGTACACTTACATTTTTCCAGCTTATGTTCCACAGTTTTATTACAGCTGTTTTTCTGAATAAGAGGTGCAAGGGTGTACAAACAGAAAAAAGGACTGACCCGAATAAGAAACAAAACAGAAAAGTTCCAGTCACTCCATGATTATCTTGGAAGGGTAACTTGCTAACTAGCATATAAGCTAGAAGTAAACCTGTAGTAAACCACCTCCATTGCATAAAAGTTGAATTCAGTATTAAGAAGATGTAGCCAACCTTATTGTAAACTTCATTCCAACTGTGGTTGTAACCAAGAATGCAGTAAGTGGACTAACCACACCAGTGGTAAGCAATGCAGCTGACATGTTAATTAGAAAACAGAGGTAATACAAAGAAAGACAGCTGTAACAATAACCTGCTAGCTAGCTAGTGACAACCAACCAGCTAGTTTAACAGTACCATTGTGAGTGCTCATCCTCTAAGACAGATATCTAAAAAAAAAAAAAAATTGAACTAATACTAAACTAAATTCCATCAAATTTGATAAGTGCACTCAAATTTATTGTGGTGATGGATGAAGAAAGGCAAGCAAGCTAGTTGGCTAACGTGCAGGAGGTGTAACAGGTCTTTTGTCACATCATTAACAGCACAGGTGTAATTAACAGCTTTAATTATAGCTCCATGTCATTCTGGTGTCTTGTTAAACCTTTCCAGTGAGGAAAGGCATGAGCAATATCGAGGCAATACCTAGGCTTGGTGGGCTCCCTAAATAGACCCTTTTTACAGAAGACTTCTGATAAGTTAAGGTAAGAAAAGCACAGTTAAAGATGGTATAATTCATGATATTTGAATTTAATTTAGCTGCTTCATTTCAGAATCCAGATATTGGCATGAGCCATCATTAATGTTATTTGTTACATCTGTCCTTTTTCTGCTATAAGTCAAAATGTTATGTTATTCGTTAAAATATTTGATTGGCAAGTCAAAATCTCAGAATGTAAACATAACTGTTTTTTAAATGTAAAAAAATCTCCAGCAGCAGCATTGAAGCTGAATAGTGATGAGTGAAACATTTCACCATCATGAACTGAGTGCTGAGCAACTCTCTCTTGGAGAAACAATTGCTATCATGTGGCCCGTCAAAGACTATTACCATCCACATATTCAGTATTCACTGCCAAGGGCTTCCCTGCCCTCCACTTGGCTTTGGAAAATGTGCAACAGGGGTATAAAGGGTTGGAAAAATAGTCAAAGGAAACATTAAGAGACAAAAGGAAGAAACTGGAAACAGTGGTTTTAGAGAGGCAGAAGAGTATGAGTACAAGGTATTAGGGCCGAGCTATTATCTAACAGCGGGGCCATCTAATTAGGTATGTCTGCAACACTGCATAAACCATGACATATTGGTATTGTGCGATGGAGGGAGACAATAAGCTGCAAGCAGCTGCTGTGACATATTCAAATAGCTCATCAGTGGCAACTAAATTTTAATTACATTACTGTACCTCCTGCTCTCCCTCTCCTCTTTATCTCAGCTCCTTTCTTCAGTTTGTGGAGCAGTCTGGATTTATAATTGGTTCTAACTCTGGAATCAGAGCCCACAGTGGAAACAAACTGTGGGTGTCTGCCTTTTTGCCTTGAGGGTCACGACCAGTACCCTGTCATCGCTGCAGTCCCTCCAGTCACTCGCACAAAAGGCTCTGCTTCATGTCCCCTAGTATGACTCTGCATTAAGACTGAGACTGTGTGTGTGTGTGTGTGTGTGTGTGTGTGTGTGTGTGTGTGTGTGTGTGTGTGTGTGTGTGTGTGTGTCACCCCTGCTTTGAGGACACCCACAAACACATACATATACTGGGTGCAGGGTAATAAAAATGGAGCCCTGCAGCACCAGCAGTTTCTGCTTCTGTGATCTTTAAGATGACAAAAAACATTTTTATAATGGTGTTTGTGACAAAGTGAGCATATGCTAGAAGGAGGAACTGACTCCAGATAATTGGTGGGTGGAGATGGGAAGCTCTGCACCACCAAAAAGCCCCTTAGTGTTCATATGGTGTGTTCAGAGACCCAGTCAGCTCCTATATTCAAGATGCATGATGCATTTTGGCTGCTGGATGTTTTGGAGAAACAGACAGTGAGGCAGAGCTGGAGCTCTCAGTCACTGATGCAACACAGACCTGCTGTTGTTAAACAGAAGTTCAGCTGATCATTTGTAACCTCAAGTAACCTGCTGCTTTGCGTACAATGCACATACATCAGCCATTCACGAGTCAAAAGAGCATTGTCTGCTGCACTAATGCATAAATGGCCGCTGAGCTAACCAAGTGGAAAACGTGCAATGGCTAAGATAAAGTGTGGACAGCAAAGGGGGAGTTAGCGGTCGGAGAAAATGCAGGCGATGAGTAAAAATGAATGTTCTCACTCTTTATGTCATAGGCAGTGGTGCACCAGCCGGGTGAGAAGTTAGTCCACCTTTTCCTGTCCCGGCATCTGAAGGACACCCAAGGGAGTAAGACGTCAGCATCACCGCAGCCATCCACCGCCGTCACCATCATCAACACTAACATCATCATCAGCTGTGTAAGGTAAAGTCCATATAACTTTCATCCATCCATTTTTACCCACTTAGGATGAGTGATTTGGTCCCAGCCTTTCTTTACCTGTTTCAGTGACCCCTGATTTTATTTTTGGACTTTCTTCCATGTCCCACACCTCGAATACTACGCAACACCACATGTCATTTAAAGTGTTTCTTTTCATTGGGTTTATTTTTAGTTTGCTGTCAGGCTTTGTCTCACATTATATGACTAAAACCTGTTAGAGTTGTAGCAGACTGGTGTCTGGCATCCAAATGCAGAGTGCAGTGAGTCTGAATCCAAAATTAAAGATAAACTCATTCTGCAAATCAGAAGAGAAACAGCCAAAGCTAAAAACAGTCCTTTTCCGGCAAAATACTTTGAGAGTAACAACTTTCTGCAAAGGCATGTGTTTCTTGACGTTTATATAAAATAGCAAAGTGTGCACTTAATTTCTTGTGTTTTCACTCTATTTTCTTCTTTCGTGATGGGATTTTACCTCCCTCTTGTTTTCATTCTCTTTTTTTTTTTTTTTTGCCCCACTTCCCATCCCTCCTGTCTCACCACAGCCATTCACTGTTTGGGTTATAGTGCTTGGATTCGACAAGCCAGGATTTACACATACAGGAAAGATAAGGGGACATTTTTACGGCACAACCACTATTTTAGAGGTGTGTGTGAGAGTTGGAGAAGCGTTTTTAGACTGCAGACATGGCTGGAAAATTGGTGTAAGCTACTAAAAACCGGGTTGTAACATTTTAAGGCCTCGTGGCTTTTCACGGAAACACCTCCCCATACAGAAACTATACCTTATTAATCTTGTGGCTATTAGTATGATTGTCTCTATCCAGGCGGGGGGAGTGTGTGGGGGGCATATTAAATATAACACTCTGTTTAGTCACATGCTCTTGAGCTGTTCCACTGGTGCATACTCCAACTCAGAGAGACTGCCATCCGTTGGTACACAAGACACGAGGCCTGTTTCAGTGCCCCGTCATGCTGAAAATGTGTGTGGTGATTCAGAGGCCTGGAACCAGGCTGGAGCAAACCAGCAACTTCTTGGTCAAATAACATGGTGTTTAGTAGTGCCAAACATTATAAACTAAGGAGTTTGGTAAACTTTGCCGAAGCCCTGCCAGTATCTTTTGTTGTTCTACCTGAATGTTGGCTATTGAGGCTGGTAAGTCATAGAAATGTACGGCTAAATAATCAGATTAATTGTCACACAGACAACCTGGAGCTTTTTAGGCCCTGGTGATCCAGGCTTGGATCCTTGACTGACAGGAACTGACAGCCAAACTGGCATTGGCACAGGGACTACAATGGATCTGGAAAGTCTTAAATGCAACAAGCCTCAGCACATGGCTAAGATGTTGTTTTTCCTGATCAACAATCCTATAGTGTAAACCAAATGCAGCTATATTTGGGTCATTTTGTGCAGTAAGCACACAGCTTGTCGCACCTTTGCTATGTTGGATAACAATCTGGGTATTGGCACCAGTCATAGGCAGGACTTCCCCAGAGGTTCACCGTACTTGTTGGTGACCTGCTGTCCTGTATGGTAATGGTGTCAGTGGGACACAGAGTCCTCTGTGCAGCAGCAGCAGCACACTGGCCTGTTGTGACTGTGGCTAGTTAAACAGAGGCCCTGTGTGCCCCTCCATGAGTGGCACGTGTGTCCTCTCTCGCTGTGCTGCTAAATATAGCAACAACAACAATGGCACCGGGAAATGCCTGGTTAGAAAAAAAGACCTGACCTCAGATGATATCAGTTTACAGCATATGAATAAAGCTTAGAGAAATTTAATTTTCCATTGATGCCAGAGAGGCTGAATACTAAGGAGGGTTGTTTGCTGGAGCTGTTCATTTGTTTCATCCCTTCAAGTGTAATTTGGATCAATTTAGATCTATAGGTGCACGTACAGAAAAACAGGTGGGTTTTGTTTATCAGCTGGCAATCAGGAGAAATAGTTATTTACGAGAAAGCAATGCAAATAATTACTTGAAGTTGTTTTTCTGGCCATGAACATACTTTGCTTTTTTTGTGTGTGCCTGATTGACTCTGTTTAACCCAATTTGAAATTGTGAGCCTATAATATAAAAGACATCTTGCTTTATCAGGCCTAATGCCAAAAGCAGTATAACTGTGGGTCAGCACAATACGACGTGTTAACCCTTCAGTCCCTCTGGCACTGAGGAGAACCATTGGAACACTCCCCGGTGGAATATGTCATAGTTATAGCTCTTAAACTTTGGTGCTTAAATGTTCCCATGCATATTGGCCTGGATGTCCGTGTGCCTCCCCAGCGGTCGGCTCAGCTGAAAGCCGGTGATTAAATTATCATCGTCAGTCGGAATTGTTGCCACGGGTCCTGATACGGGGCAGCCACCGTTAAGAAAATGGCACGTTCCTCGATGAGAGGATCTGTCTGTGGCTGGGAGGCATGGAGGGACTGTGCAACCTCAGGCAGTGAACTGCAGCTATTGAATGGCCTCCTTTTTCTCCCGAGGCCATCATTCACCCATAGGGCTGTGAAATGATTTATTGAATAGAAGAAAATAGATTTTAACGTATTTTCAAACTCGCAGTGCAGTATAATAGGCTGAAAAGGGCAAATAAATATTATCACTTCATGTTAATAATGATTGATGCCTCAGGGTGTTGGCAAACGTGCTCTATAGCTCAGTGTGTTAACAGAAGACTATTAAATTTAGAATATTCCATCAGGACATACTATCGTTAACTTGCTTGTCTTGTGAAGCGGTGGGATTATTTACTAATCCTTTGTATTTGTAATATAGGAGTTTGATAGAAACTGACATTGATGGAAGGAGCAGTTAGATCTTTTACTATAGGAAAAGTAATAATACCTCATACTCAACTAAACTACTTCACATAAAAGTCCTGCAAGCTTAATTTTTATTTCAATTTTTATTTATATTAAACTTTCACCTTTTACTTTCCAAAAAGTTGTTTAGAAAACCTCTGATATATTTTCTGGCTGTTTACTGAATTCATTACTCAACTAATGATGCAAATAAGAAAATGTTAATGTTGAATGTTCTCTTCAATCCTTAGTAGGACCACATAAGATAACTGTGCTGTAGTTCTGTTATGCATATACAGTATGTCATGCTCTCTGATACAGTACTTTCACATCTTTAGAAATTTCTTTTCATATATTTGTAACATAGAAAATGATCATTCTACCACACACGGCTTGTGAATCTCTGCTTATAGCTATTTTTATTCATCAAGCAGGATTTATTTACATTTCAGCCTTGTGGGTAACTCCCAGCCCTCCCCAGTCTCTTAAGCATCTTGTTATCTCTATTAGGTGTGTTTGGTCAGGAGTGTGAGGGCTGGATGCTGTATGGGCGTCTTGTTCCGTGTGTTTGCTTTTCGTCACTGGAGTGGTGAGAAGATGGATGAGTCTTTCAGTGCCGATAACTCTGGGTTTTGCCACCATTAGCTACCAAGAAGGCTAACACCCCCTGTGATCCCTCTTCATCTCAAATAGACTGGAAAATCTAAGATTGTCAAGCTGTCAGGAGTGACCACTTCTATATTCAGTCCAACCATGATGGACAACCTGGGTTCATACTCAGCAGTCTCAGTACCTCTCAGTGTTGGTCTTCTCTCACTCTCTTTTCTTTCTGTCTCTCTCTCTCTCATTCGCACACAAACACACGCTCTGTCTCTGTTTGGGAGAAACACACAGAAAAGCAGGAAAGCAGAGTTCCTAGATCCATCAAAGCTAATTTGTCCCAGCAGTTTGCCAACAACACAAGGATTTAGACAACGAGGGAAATTATGCTGTGGTAAACATCCCTGGTTGCATGTAAACTCATCAGCACTCGCAGCGTTTTCCAAATAATTTCGTCTAATTTTCACAGATGAAGTGGAGGAAAATGCTTCGCGATGGAGCAGAGATTCGTCAAGGTTTAAGTCGTGGATGGTATAAGTTTGCGTCATGGCTCATAGACTGAAGCGTTGCTCACGTCATGAACAGGAAGAGATGGAATATTTCCTTTGAACAGTCATGGGAATCTTAATATTCACAGTCCAGTTTTCTGATTGTACCTACTCCTCTAAGCTCTTTTCATTGCACAACAGCCAAACATTAAACATTTTAGTCTCTTGATTAGAGCTGAACGCTCCATCTGCATGATTAGCCCAGCCTGTAAAAGACAGAGGAAGCATTGTGGTTGTATTCTAAAGGGATATTAATTATTCTGATAAAGTTCAATAAATACAACTTTTTTTTCCAGAAGATTATTATTCAAAAGTTCCTAACTAATCATGAAATACCAAAATACAAGGAGAAAAGCTCCCAAAGTGGGGTAACTTGTAGGGTTCAATATCAATGTTGAGGGGTGATACTAATAGTTGTGTATTAAACATGCTGAGATTTGTATATTTAAATTTGGTCATTTTCCTGGCAGGAAATTGTAATCACATCACAAGGATTGAGTGTCTCTTGAAAAATTATATTCTGATCATGCTGGAAAATTTATGAAACAGAATCGAAACCATCAGGGGACATGAAAACTCTGAATTTAAGATGTGATCAGAACATGTAGCACTGTTCATGACAAAAGCTCCAACCCCCTGCAGAAATTAAAATACCAGTACTTCACATGACGAGAACAGATTTAAAGACTGCTGCCTTGCACTGTTGGATGAACGTTTTGCGTCATATTGCGAGCCCAGTCGTGAAAAGGAATCACAATTCAAAATGAGACAACATAACGTTTGGTAGAAGAAATAACACAATCTTCACCTTACAAATGAAAAGTTGAATTCATGGGTAAAACAAACCCACCAGTGATCAATTCAGTACACTGATGGCTTTCTTTTGCTGATACCACCTTACTTGGTGTGACCAGGTACAGTTGATCACAGTGGCTAATATTAGCTGGTATTATAGGAGTACTCCACCAATTTAACATTACACTCTTATAACATTGTTAGACTTACAACAGTTAAAAAAACGATCAAAATCAATGTATCAGAAACAAGATACTGTAATTTTTTTTTTTTATTTCGCACTCTTGTCAAAACCTGGTGCCTACATTTCCTATAATGCAACTAGACCAGACTCCCCAATATCTACAAGCAGAGTTCCCCATTAGCAAACTTTAAACAGACATTAGCTGTATAATGGACATTATTGTGTAATTTCCCAGACTTGATAACCTTTCTGTGCTTGTGCTGCAGTTACACCATGATTAAGCATTAACCAGTGTCACATAATTGTTAGTTTTGGCCACTGTGGCTGCTATTCAGCAAAAGTTACACAGTCTTGCATTTGCTTTTGCAAAGAAGCAGCTTTTGGTATTGTTGCAAGAGATGTCTGGTTTTCACTTAATCCTCAGTTCTATCCACAGAGACCTCCCATGAAAAGTACATTTAAAACCAAAGAGGTTGTTCTTCAGACACATTGCATCTATCACAAACTTCTTCACCCTCACACATTTAGAATCAAATGTGTCAGATGTAATCTCAGTCTCCTCTGATTTATTGTATGGAATCTGTACCAAACCAAATAGCTAACAATCTTGATTTAATGCACATCTATTTGAGGCTCCTTTATATCAAAAAAGGTTTAGGACCTCCTGTGCTATAATATCAATTACTGCATTTTTTTAAGAGCTTAGTGGTAGGTAAAGCCCAAAGAACAAATATTTGGCATGTCCAAGCAAACATTTTCCCCTGTGTTTAATCGTTAGGGAGAACAGCAGACCTGTGTAGGTGTCCTTCAGTGAATCCTGGTGCCACATAAACACTTGCGGTGGAAGGTGTTTACTCGAATCTCCAGCAGACGTGTGCTCAGCGTCCACGGAACAACTTAAATGCGCTGGTTGCATGGCCAATTTGACCTTCTTGAGAACTTGCGGTGAGCGTGTGTGTTCGTAACATATCTATGACAAACACAGATTGGAAATGCTGCTGGAAATTAGAGGAGCCTGGAATGAACGGGGTCCTCCTCCCTCCCTTCTGAAAGTGTCTTTTGTTTGTTGTATGCACAGGGTAAAAGGTCAGTATGTAGCCGACACATCCATCCACAAAATCATTTTAGATTCAGAGCCAGAATGTGTGTAATGAAGATCAAAAGATCACACTATTCAATAAGGATGTTTTCATCAGCATATCTCAGTTGAGAGCTTTAGTGTCCTGTGATGGACTAAAAATGATTTCTGAGGGTTTAATGTACATTACAAAACAAAAACCGAGTCTATGCACATTGTTTCTTTTAGAGCCGTTGATCTAGAAATCTCTGTATTTGGCTGTTTCCTTCTAAGTCACTCTGGGAAAAAAAAAGAAACATTAGCCAAATGCCTTAAATGTAAATGTGAAACCCAAGTATTGTCTTTACCAGCAGGAAGCCATCCGGAGGAAAGCAGCCTCTCATAGGGGAGACGTGTCAGCCTAATAATGCTACTATATCTGAAGATGGATATGGGCATTAACATTCAGAGGAATGTTGGTGCAAAGATTCTCTTGAGACTGTCCTATCTTGTGCTAATACACATTAATGCATGCAGAGAGACATATAGAAGAACACTAACAGTGGTGTGTGTTACAGTACTTGTGAGGAGCGTCCTTTATGACAATCATTACTTAGCCCTAACCTTTGTCTAACCCTGAACCCTGACCAAAACCTTGCACTGTCTGGGACTGTGTCATCCTCTACATGGGAGACAGTCCTGAATGTATCACATTGCAGAGTTTAGGGAAGTGACTGTATGATGCTCTTTACTGGATATGGGTAAGATGACCTTACATACAGTTACCAAACCAGTTAGTCCTCATCCTTGACACTTTTCCTTTTGTGAAAGGAAAACATATTGTTTGAAGATATGTCTGAAAATGTGTAAAATCTCACCTGTCTGCGGCGAGTCGAAGAATATGTTCAAGAGTGGTTACAATAGTCTTGTTGCTGACACTCGTGGTGGATGTGAAAGACATCCACAGCAGATGTAGTGGGCAGCACGTATCGAAGCCAGTGGCAGTTGCATTGGGTGCTTTCCTACCTTTGAATAGATCCTTTGATCAGGCCGTACTTTCACAGATGGCTTCTGAGTTGCTTTATCAACCACTTCTAAAAGTGTGACAGTGGAAGTCTACAGAGTTTATAGATTTACACCTGAGCCCCTCAGCTCTCCCTTTTTCTCCCTGGCCCTATAGATTTACATGAGTCTTTCTGTAGAGAGGAGGAGGAAGCAGACTGAAACATGGCACAGGAACAGGTTTATGGGGTCACTATCTATTTACAATGATCTACTTTTAATCCCTATGGAAAAGACAGCTATACATTTACTCCTACATGTGAATACAGGAGGGAGCTGTTAACATGCATCTCTTGGAATTTATTGTAAGAGCTCGTTCAGCAAAATAAAAGCAATGTCACAATTTGGTGTGACACAGCTTCCTATGAAAGCGATCAACCTTGAGGCCAATTTAAACAACCTACATTCAGGTAAATTCACACCGATTGAATGAGTGGTGCACACTCTGTCAAGCTCACTGCTGAGTTTCCCATTCAGTTTTCACACTCTAACACCCATCTCAGACCAGTGCCTCGTTTGACGTACCATGTTTGACAGTGCATAAAAGCTGTTTTAGTTCAAAATATTTGCTCAATAATTCAGAGACAGATGTGCTCGTATTCCCATAGATTTGATTTCACGCAACTTGAAATAAAAGCTCGCCTCTGCTCATAAAATGCACCAGTAAGCTGAGTCTGCTGTGGGTTCGTTATTTTGCACATGGAAGGAGGGATACATTTCAGATTGTTATCAAGGATTGTCCAAAGACTACACATGCCTTCACTGCTATACTGGGGTCTTGGCACGTCAGTATATTTGCACAGTTCTTCATGCACACCGACAGACTTATGGAGTCAGTCACACTATTACATTTCGGTTGCATGTATGCCAGTAAAAATGTTGTACTCATGTCTTCTTGTGTATGCTGATTTGGCACTTACAGTTACAGACTTGCGCAGCTCAGATCGTTTTTGGTGCACATGCCCAAGGACTTGTCAAGATGTTATACCAAAACATGCTCGACTAGATGGAAAGAGAAAGATTATTCCCCTGAGCTATTTAACAAAATGGTGGTACACAAGCTTATGATTTCACAAGTGCAGCACGGGCAAAACTTGATGTAAGTTTAGAATGCTGGTACAGACATTATATCATACATGTAAATGCTGAGAGGAGAAGAGGGCAGTGTGGATGTTTTTTTCTTAGCTGTGTATGTGTCTGAATGTGAACTTGCGTTTACGTGTACTTAGTCTTGGCTCTCTGAGTTTGTAGTCTGACTGAAATGGGACTTTGGACCACAGAGAAACAAACAACCAAATTTTAATAACAATGTTTAATTTTTTTTAACTATTCTTCATTATTATTAACAATATGTCATTACACATTGCTTGAGCAACTTTCAGTACTACAGCATTCTCCAGCTCCAACAGTTTAGCAGTTTAGTAGAATCACTCTGTTCTCTGGAGGAGAAGGTGCAGAAGGTGAGATTGTTTTCTGTTAATTTATATATATATATATATATATATATATAAATTCAAGTTTTGATAGCAGTTCAACTGACACATCTCCTTTCAGGTAATATACTTTGAGTGACATCATTTCAGTGCTTAGGCCGCATTCAGACTAAATTGACACACACATACTCAAGACAAATCTTGTTTTGTATGTGTACATGCATTTCATTGTAATGTGTGTCCACATTATTGTTAAAGAAAGTGATGTCACCCTCTTAAAACCAGACGCGTGGTGTACCCCAGGCCACATGACAGCTTTATATGTCAGCTCTACTTGCCATGACATCTTCATGGGTTTGGCCAAAAGACTTATAGCTTTAACACAGGGTGTATGCAGTTTATTTTAAATTCACTTTCTGAGATTTGAGTTATACTGTCAAAAGAAGCCAAAATAATTCAAAAAAATCTATAAAAGAAGTTTATTTTGACAAACGGCGCAACACAATATCCTCAGGCCTTCCAGACAATAGCGGAATCTGATCATCTGATATCAGAAATACACAGTTCCAGAGAGGCAGTTGGCAAATGCGCTGCATATTATTGGGTGAACGTAGTGGATAGGAGTTTTTTGGTGGCAACTGACTGGCAGGTTTATTAGGCGTGATGTAATTTGATATCCAAAGTGTCCTGAGAACTGATGTAGTTTGTGTCACAGCCCTGTTTGATTCATAGAGATCCCGTAAAAGCCAAGAACAAACCAACCTCCTCCTAACCTGATGCCTTCAGCCTCCTGTCACGGCAAAGTCACGGGCCAAAAATGTTGAGAGATTACATCAACATTTACTCTGATGTCAAATGTCAAATAAAAGAGACTTTAGTTGGACTTTCTTGCAGAATCCAATGTAATGCAGTCATTTTAAAAACGTTCAAATATGAGTAGTTGTGTTTTCTGTTTTAATTTATTATTGTTGTTTTTCACTCTCACAGACTGTAGTTTCATGACATTTATAAGTTTCTTAAGAATTTTTCTGAAGCCACAGTTTGGGTTTTCAAACAAACTCCCACAACTTCATCAGAAACCTTGGGGTTAACAGATCAGCTATCATCATTTACTTCATGGAAAACTGACTTTCCTGTTCCATTGTATTTTTTTCTTGGAAAAAGTCAGCATTTTTCTAACAGACCATGTTTGGAATGTAACATAATGCCAGATTAGAACAAATACACGTGGACTAATACCTACACTTAGCAGTGTAAGAGGGAGTGACAGCATGCAGGCTTCTATTTACCTGCTGCTAATATTGTACTGTAATCATTTCATAAAGGCAGAAAAAAAAATTACTTTTTGCTGTTATGCTTGAGTAACCTTTAGGCATCCAGCTGATTTTTTTTAGCAGAAGAACAAAGAAATTTAAGGTTGTGAAATTTCAAGAGTCAAACTGAATAAAGTGATCATGTCTGTGTGTACAGTAGAGATTCTGGGCAAAGAAATAAACAGCAAGGAGAGGGGAAGTAAAGATTTTCTCTTTCTTTGACCCAAATCTTCCTCGCTGAGGTAAATTTCATCTCCAGGAAAGAGAATCCCACAAATCTTTGCCAACAGACAGACCGACACGGACAGAATGGTTTCATCAATGGGCCGTGAAGGCCGAATTTAAAGTATCTCTTTTACAGCGAGGGGAAAATATAAATATTTCTCTTGAAGAAGCCTGGACTTGACTATTTCAATCAAAGACTTTTAAAACTCTCTGATGTTGCAGAAATGAACTCATAGGTCCAGGAGTTCAGCTGAGCGATTTGTCAGAATCCCAGGAGAGCATTTTTGTTGTATTCCATAGCCGAAATATCTTTCGGTCCCTAACCATCATATTATACACTGTGAATTCACTTGCCATTTCAGTTGGAAAGTATTAGTAACTCTCAACTTTTATAACTTTACAAGGACATTTGGGGCAGGAGACTGTTTTGGGCCATAAACTTCAGCTGTTGGAGGATATGATCTTTCAGTACACACTTAAAAGCTAGTGGTAGAAAATAAGTCAGAATCTGTTAGAAGAAACGAAAGAATGCTCTCAATTATGAAATTGTTCATACCTGAGAATTTTGCTTTATACCTAAGAGACTGAGATTTTTTTTTTTACTAATTCTGCATTGTCCTTATGCTAAGCTAAGCTAATTGCTCGCTGACTGCAGCTTAATATTTAGCGTACAGATATGAGCGTGTTATCGACCTTCTCAAGTAACTCTGAAAAAAACAACTCAGCTTCTTTCACAAAATGTCTACTGTGCCATTAATTATTGTATCTTTGTAGGTGCTGAATGACTCAGGCAGTTTCATTTATCTGTAGCATCTGCACAGAACGCAGCAGCATTTGTGTTGAATGTGAAGACATATGACTGCAATATGATTTATGGATGTGTCTTGTAGGGCAAATGCTGTGTTTGTATCAGAAAAACACTTATGTCAGAGGTAATTATTTTACATTGGACATGTGGGAGTTGCTTGCAAGTGTGAAAGTGACTGATGTTGGTGATCCAAAGTAATAAAAATCTAATTAATTGGTCATAGTCCTACTAACTCAGTCTCACTTACATGAAAATAAATATAGCTCATTTCAACAAATCACAACAAATGACATTATGGTCAACATCTTTGATGTGGGCAATTTAAGCTTATTAGTTTTACATTAGCTGATATTATTTTATATAACTCAACTGTATAAAATACCAAGATAATGTTTATGGAAATACAGCTAAGTATCTCCAGCAACTCTCCATCTTCCTGTCCATCTCTTTCTCACACTAACCCCCCTCCGTCCTATTCCCCAGCGCCATTTGTCAGTGTGACAAATGCAACTTGTAGCTAAATGTGTCCTGTTGTCCCCAGACTGCACTAAACACCAGTCATGAAAAAGTCATTGCTAACAGCCAGACATCCTGATCCAGCTCCTGTCATGGTAGATGCATTAAGCTTCCCTGGCCTCCTTCTTTTCACCCCTGTGGAGAAGGAGTGGGAGGGAGATGAGGAGAGTAAACACGAGGAGGTATGAGCTGGTTGAGAAGGAGACGAGAGAGGTGGATGGATGGGAGTAAAAAGTTGAGAGAATGAAGGAGGGTAAAGTTCGCCGAAGTGGGGAGACAGATGCTGTAAAGGAGCTGGAGAAGATTAGTGGCAAAAGATGAGGAAGAAGACTGGTAGTTATTGAGTGAGGAAAAAAAGGCTGAGAGTGGAGAGTGCAGGAGGAGTAAAGCAGACATGTTGGATTGGACGTAAGCTAAAGCAGGGTAGCTCACTGGGGGGTGTATTTGAGAGTACCTGAGGGACGACCTCGCAAAGTACCCCTACAAGCATCCACAACCCCTGATGCTTCCAGCAGCTGTTTCAGAGCAGCACTCTGCATGTCTCGCCTCTGGGAAATACATTTTCCCTCCAATTGTGGGGTCTCGTTTTCTCTCTCTCTCTCTCTCTCTCTCTCTCTCTCTCTCTCTCTGTCTCTCTTTCTCCCATCATGGGTAAACGATATCAAAGCAGTGTTCTGTAGTTCAGGAACACATTGGCCCTCTGGGGTCACTTTGAGAAGTGATTCTAACATTGTTTTTCATTCTCTCTCTAATTTTCCTACATCTGTCTCCAGCACTCGCTTTGTCATGCAAAGGGGCTGTTAATGTTGACCGAGAGGCTTATTAAAGGAAAGTGTTAATGGAGGACCAGTTGTCACATTATAAGAGCAGAGGATGATGTTCTCATTGAGACTTGTGTGAGGAATTATTGGTAGTTTTCTTGTGCCATTCAGGTGGGAGTTGCACTGGTCCTCCATTTTGCACACCTGTCAGCCATATGACCTTAGTGCTTTCCTTGTTATATATTTCTGTAAATTATAATGTATACTGCTGGTTCCCAACCTTTTGGGCTTCATCCCTAAAACACATCAGTGTGTACCTGTGACATGAGGTGTGAGCAGTTTGATCAAAGAATTATTTTCTATCTGTGGATTCTTTCATTTGAAAGATTATTAGAGGAGAAAACTTTGTGAAGATAAAATAAGTTAAAGTAAATTTCAAATACAAGTCTTGTTTTTCTTTGGGAGCCAGGAAAAGGCTGGGAGCTGCCACCTTCTAACCAGTTACTGATTCTGGTGACTTGTTATAAATGAATACAGCAGCACAGTGTGTTCGCGTGTTGCACTCTGTTTATCACAGTATATTAAGATATTTCATCAACTTAATACCATTAACGCAACATTGTGCTCTGTTTTTTTCAGTTATTAGTAAATTTCTATGTATATAAATCCATTCGAGACAAACTCAACCTCATCATCATGATCTTAGATCACAAGACACATATCTGCTGTCTGTGCTGTGGGAAGATAAATTAAACTTTGTATTTCAGACTAAATTCAAGGCTATTGTAAAATCTATGTTTTTTTTTCTAGTGTTGTTGTGTGCAATATATTATATTGTCCTGTCAAAAACTTGTGAAGCTGTCAGCCTGGCTAGGTCTCCCTTGAAAAAGAGGTTGCTGACCTCAGTGGGATTTACCTGGTTAAATAAAGGTTAAACATAACTCCTAAGATTTATCTTGGAGCTCTATGGGGGAGCTGTACGCCCTGTTTGGGAGCCTTTTCTTTAGACTACAATGAGACACTCTCCAGATCCACACTGGAATCAGGGTTGGCATAACAGACCAGTGTGCATTTTCATTTTCTTCTTCATCTTTACATGTTCAAGGCAAAGGCATATTTATTTAAATAGCATCTTTAAAGAACAAAGGCAATTCAAAGTGCTTTATGTAAAGTGAAGTAAAGCAACGGTTAGCAATGGTTAGCAATGGTTAAAGGACACAATAAAGGAAAATAAAGTAAAAAAAAATAAAAGGTAAAATAAAATAGAAACTATGGGACATGCTAGTTTTACTTTGAAATCACAGAACTTAACTGTTCCATTTGTAAATATATTTGGAATAAATCACATTCACACCGATTGTACTGACAAATAACAGAGACACATGCATGTATGTTGATTTTACAAAGATATATTCCCATGTATGAAGGGTCAAGGATGTCCTGTTTAAAAAGAACAATGAATACGAAAGCGCCTGGGATAATAGGGGAAATACTAAGCTTAACCAAACAAAGCTGCAAAAACATAACTACCAGTAAGTCTTACCTCAAGAGAGAACAAAAAACAGAAAATCATAAAAAGTCATTCTTAAAGGAGTAATCATCAGCTGGTGTACAGCAGTCCACACTGTCTGCAAGTCAAATTGTGGGCCTTGAAGAGATAGTGGCAAATATGGAAATTTCATCATGTACATAAACAGTGTTTAGCCTCTCTGACATCTAGCTGCCCTCCTCAGAGTAACTTAGAGCAGGAGAAAAATTCCTTGAATACTAATATTGGAGGCAACAACACTGAGTACAAGGGTCTGAGCCGTGGTACCTTGACTGCTCATGTAAGAACATGCTGTGTTCTCATGCCTCAACAAGACTGGAAAAGAGCTAGGAAAAGGAATAGTGTGCGATTGGGCCAAAGCACTTTTGCTCTGATGAATATGTCAAATATCAGCAGCAGAATCTATATTGACTTCCAAAATCTTAGAAACTTTTAGGTGAGGTTGCATTGCACAAATTTGGGTCAGACAGAATTCACAAATCATTTGTTTTGTTGTGTGTCTTTATGTAAGACAGTGTTATAGTGGGAAAGTAATGACAATGAAACATAGATGAGAACAAATTAATGGAATAACTGTAGGTGGAGAACAGAGAAGGAGCACAGCACAGAAAATGAATCAAACTGTTCACATTCAAAACACAGAGCACAGTAATTGGAGAGTTAGTAATTGGATGCATCCAATTTTCCTTAAAGGGGGAAATGGGTTTTGAGGAGTGGTGAGTAATAGAGGTGCACCACTGTGGGGAAAGTGGATCAGTAAAATATGAGAATCTTTCCTCCGAAGCTTTTGCCATGCACTTTAAGCCATGCTGGCACCGATAACAACAACATGTCATCGAACTGCTACCTCAGAGATTATTGTTCTTTCCAATGTCTCCAAATATTACAAAATTAAAAGCTGACTCCGGTAAATGTAAGGCTAAGTAACAAGCATTTTCATAACAAAGCCATGGATACTGTCATACCTTTGGCTAGTCAATAGGAGATATGACTCATAACTCATCCATAGGGCTAATAGCTAATGACTTGTCATGGCATAATGCAAGAGATACATTGAATTAATGTTTTCCCAGACTTGTAGTCTCATAGTTGAGCATTGAGGCCAATTTAGAGTTGGGGCTACATGTCAGAAGCCGTGACTTTGCAACCTTCATGTGCAGCGGTGCTGCCAGCCAACCCACCAACCTAACAACAGCCGGTGGTCAAACTGCTTCATGATTTCCCTGTCAGCAAGGTGAGTCAGGCCGTGACTAACCAGCGAGACTAAACCACTATCGAACGTCTACATCTCTGGCACGAGGGACAGCAGGCATGATGTGTAGCACAGGAGTAATTCTACCTATTCCCCTCTATTCTCTGCTCTCCCAGAAATATAAGACACTCTTTTCTGTCTGAGACATGGAGGGTGGGGTAGTTTTGTTCCTTTTCTTGATCCTGACACGAACCTGGAAGACTTGGAGCCACAGGGGCCAAATGTTTGGGAGCTACCCAGTCCTCAAGGCACCCAGACTGAGAAGCAAGTGCCAAGAGACTGCCTTGTGTGGGCTGGGTGTCTCCCTGGGGCTTGGACTCACAAGCTGAGAGCTGAAGGGTGGATGGGGCTAAACATGGACAGCAGGAGCCTATACTGTAATTTCATAGAAATTGTGGCCTAAAATTTGCCATGTGTAGACAGATATGATGTGCTCACCAAAATCACCAAAACATTGTTGATATTGATCCACCGGCATCAAATTTGACAAAACCTCTTGTAGAAAAGTGGAAAAAGCTTTTTCGTGGTGTTAACAGCAGCCTGTCATCAGTCAGACTGAGGAGTCCGCTGCTGATTTTTCGTCCTGTTTTTCATTACGAGACAACAGCTCCATTTCGACTTTGCACTCTGATCACGGTTAAAAATTTTACTGGTTGCTACTGAACTCCAACCTGCATGGTGCAGCATTCTTAGAGGACGTTTAAAAGTAGCAACAGGCGTTTATTTGTTCACTCTCACTGGTCATAATAACAAGAGAAGAACAAGAGAAGATGAGTCATGTCACTAATGCATACCTGCTTGTAGAGTTTCCCACTGTTCTCACCCTCTTTAAAGTCGCACAAATCAATATTTTTTTTAACTTTGAAATGAGTCAAATGATTACTTGTAATGGTGGAAGGCACCACAAACTTGCAGTTTTCCCCAGCTCAGTACAATGGTTTAGCATCTTTTAACTGACTGCTCCCATTTCACTTCTGTGTTTCATGTGTAGCCTCAATCTGAAGCTTTGTCTTAGGCTTGAAGTGCTTCTGATCCATTGTTTGATTGATTATTGCAGCAATATCTTTGAGTAAGGCATAGAACCTTTTGTCAGTTTTGCTTAATTGTTAAAAAAAAAAAGGTCACTATGAATCTTTCCATCTACCAATACCAGTTCATCCACAGCTAAATGCAACACATTCACACCTGTCTTTGGAGAATATCTGGAACATAAAAATACCCAAGATCAGTTGAAGGTAAAGTGGGTACAATAAAGGTATACTTAAGGTTACAGATTAATTATACCTGGCAGTGTAAAAAGAATTTTTACACGGTAACTTGCCTGGAACTTTGCAGGAAATTGGCGCTTTTCCTTAAAAGCATTGCAGTTTGTACTTTAAGCCTGTGTTGGCGTGTTTGTTTGTTTTCTTTTTTTTTTTTTAATGCCTGCACTCGCAACCACATTATAGGGAGCTGTAAGAGCCAGGCGAGCCACCCAGACATGATGTAGAATTAAGCAACTCAACCGCACCAAGCCAGCCAATCAGAAAGAGCCTACTGGGAATACACGGACCTGGGTATTTAGCTGTCACAGGGCCGTCAGCATGGAGAAGCGACCGCGCTGTGGTGCCACAGTCTGTGATTACGCTGTGCCGCCAGAGGAAAATCAAAGCGCTGATTACACTCTGCAGCTCGCTGTGGGCCTGACCTCACAGAGTCAGTGGTCAGAAATGACTGACACTCAAATGGCAATGGAGAAAATGTACAGTTTTTGCTTTCTTATGTGAAGCAGCCCTCCCTAATTGATAATCAGGGATTCGATTTCATTCTGGGTATCCCATGAAACACTGATGCTACAGTGCGGCAAACTTCCATTGTGTTGTTTATACACTTCTTCCAAATCTACTGTCAGCGATGCAAGACTTTGAGAGATACTAAAGTCCTCTTCACACTCATCTCTGTCGCTGCATTGATGGAAACACTAATTACAGTGTTTCTTAGTGTGGAATTAGTTCTACAACCGCGTGCTGGTCAGACGTGGCCGACGTTCAAAGAGTAATAGAGAGAGAGAGAGAGGCAGCCGTTTTCTTTTCCAGGGTGGTTTTGTTGTCACATTTACTTTTAGGTTTTTTTTTCGGCTTGATCCTCTTCAGTTAGTCTTCCAAGCTTACTAAGTTTATATAGCTGAGTGTGGCTCATGTTACTGTTCATGTAGGTGCTCTAAATCACTGTGAAAACTGTCTTACCATGGAAACCATTAGTCATCTAGCAAACATTCTGGTTAATTATCTCTTTTAAAAAGAAATATGTGATATTTTAAAAGCTGCAATCATAGAAAGCATGTTGTCCAGAATGGGCATATGTTGTAGGGTTCTGTAAGTAATAATTTCAGACTCATTTCAGTTCAGGACTAAAACCACTGTTAGAGACTCCCAGTATTTACTGCATATAGCAATGCTTGCACTGCATGGCTGAATTAACCTGCTAGGGTGCACAAGATAAAAATGAACTGCTGAGTATGCAAATAAATTATTTCTCATTAAAAAAATAAAACGAAAGATTTCCAATCAATAAAAATATAATTTTTGTTTTGGCTGCTAAATCCTACTTTTTCGGGTGAGACCACTTCCCCAATGTGCTGGGGAAGTGGTCTCACCCGAGACCACTTCCGAGACGGTATGTATGTCCCAACTATGATGGGACATACATACCGTCATATGTATGTCCCATCATAGTTGATATGTATATCAACAAGATGTGAGCAAAGGTTCCAACTCTGTGATGGCTTGGCTTTACCTGACCCTGTTACTAGTCTTTCTGTGTTAGAATACTATTTCAGGCTGTTACAGGACTTCAGTTGTAGTAGTAGTAGTATTGGACAGGTAGTCCAATAATTTTCCTCACCCAGAAAGACAGAAAAAGTTTAGATATCACTTCTTAAAATGGAAAAAAAGGAAATAGGATAATATCTATCTAGCGGTAAAGGTTTATCAGGATCATTTTATGGTTTTTCACACTCATGTGAATGATTTAGATGATTACCATTGTACTCCTTTCCTTATTTAAAGCAAAAACACTGTGGTTCCCCTTACTGGCATATTCAACAAAACATATGTTCACCCAAACCCTTATCATACCTGTTTAAATAACTTTCTCCCAACTCACATAGCTGTTGCTGACCGTCCCTCAGACTTAATCCCTCTTGACCTATCCACAGCTGGTTAGCAGCCCGTCCCCAGCGACCTTTAACCCCTCACCCAACATGGCTGCCATCTCCAACAATTATCGGCAATTGGTCAGTTATTTTCTTAGGCCACTGAAATTACCATGCTGTCAAAGTAAGCAGGCGATAAAATGTAAACGCTTCCATTTGCAGATCAGAGCGCAGAGAGGTGTGCACACTCACACATGTGGATAAATAGCTTCACACATGCACCCAAAGACTTTCACATTAGTAGGAGCAGCTATAATTTATCCACCACATTGTAATCCCAAGTCTTTAAAATGACTATCATATTAAAAAAGCTGGAATTTGTCTACAAATATATGATGTATAATATATAATCTGTCATCCAGTAATTCTGTCCAATGAAAGTAGCAGAGATTTTAAACATGTGAGCTTCCCCTGTACTGAAGTACTGTAGCTGACTGCAGCCCAATTAAATCCCTGTACACACTTTCCATCATCAGTTCCAGATTTATGACCATTTCCAAACAATACAGATCCCCCAATACAAGAATGATTTAGTGCTGCTATGAAACTATGATTCCTGTGAATGAGGGAAAAAGTGAGATGGACAGAATGGAAGAAACTATAATAGAGACGTTAATGGTGGGTATTCTGTGACTTACGTTTGACAGCGGTGATTGCTGGAGTGCTGAAGCAACAGCACTTACAGGAAGCTGCAGATTCTCATCCAGGGCTGGATTTCAGGATCAACTGAGATTAATGTCAGGCATCAGCAGGCAGTGAGGACAGTGCCATGACACCAACACTGCCAGGGTTAGGAGTACAAGTCTGTATGAAGCTCAGTGGGTAGAGAGAGGCACTAACACACTTCAGGTTCCTGCTTGTTTTATGATGGGAAAAAGAGTTTGCTCATACCCCTACCCATTTCCTAGTGTCAATTCATGTATGCAGTACCACACTTTAAAAACACTACTCCTACATTATTGGGTAAGAAGTGTGTTTTATAGCTGTTTTTTTTTAGTCTTTTCTCTTGCCATCCATCTGAGGATCCATCTGTGGATCACATACACCTCCATGTTAATCAGTGCAGCTGTCCACACCAGCCAAACAACAGCTGGCTCACCCACATCCCACAGTGTTGTTTAATTAGTCAACTTTGCAAAGACAGTGGCCAGTGGAGATCTATTTCTGGCTATCAGCATACAGGCAGGTCGAAAATGGACGAAAACAATAACATATCTGTGCGATCTCTGTAATTCAGATGCCACTTATCCTTACAGATACCATTCACCTGTTAGTGATTAGCGTTGGTATATGAAGACTGAGGAGCTGATTACCAATACACTGTCTGATATCAAACTTTATTGAATTGTAACTTGTCTGACAACAGTTTCTTTTTGAACAGAGTTGTACTGTCAGATTTTGACATGATGACTCAGCAGGATCCTGGAAACACAGGCTCAGTGGCAGCGATGCCAGCGGTTTATTTACTTATTTGCTTGCGAGTTGTGTGCATGTGTGTGAGAGAGTGTACCCTATTAGTCTGAGACTTGTCTGTGTTTATGTTGGGATGAAGCTCCTCGTGGCGCCATTTTGCTATTTACGCAACAACCTGCATTCCGTCATGTTTGTGTTTTTTGCTGACAGAGCACAGCAACTGACGCACAGGAAAAACAGGTCTACGTGCCTGCGCTCCACTTATTTTCCTCAGTGTCTTCTTCGGGCACCAAACATGTTCGACGGACTCTCGAAAGCAAAGCCAGGGGATCTGACTTGTTTTTCCGTGAAAGGCCAGTGGAGACAAATGCAGTTGGAGTGATGTCACACTTCTTACTTTTTTCAGTGTCAGCCTCTGCTAATATAGTAATGTCCTGAGTGACTGACAGCTTCGTGATGTAAGCAGCACCGCTTATATTTGCTTGTATAGCACTGAGGATTATCTGCCAAGATGGTGTCATTTGTTTACAAAGCTCATTCCTAATGCATACTACATGCTCTAATGCTGCACAAAACCCCCTGCTTTACATTTTCCATGAGGCTGCTCTCACAACGTAAGGTTCAGGTGAGCAGAATGACATTTCAGTGATACTTTCAGCCACATTAACGCCTGTTTGCCCAGTTTTCCTTCCATCTCTTCATCATCAAGAGTTAATCTGTACATTTCCAAAACTCTCAACCTCCGTACGAGTGAGAGGGTTTGAATAACGTTCAGGAAACAAACACGCACAGCCCGCCGTTCGTTTGGCCTCCGTTGCCATGACGATGTTGCAGCCCGGTGAACGCGCGTGCGCACTTGCGACCGGTGTCGCTGACTCACGCCGGGGCCGTGGTCCATGAGCTAGGCGCCAATCAAATGCAACTTGTGTGCCACTGAAACCGCCGAGTCCATGCCACCCTGGCCTTCCTCTACAGCTGTCACTGCTTGGCAAGAAAAAAAAAAGAAGAAATAAAGCAAAGAAAGAAATGTCTTTCTCTCAGACAAGTGACAGGTCTCAACGATTTGGCAAAAAAAAAAACCCAAGAGGATAAAAAAAAAAAAAAAAGAATTCCTCCCCAAAAAAACAAAAAAAAAAAGATTTTTCATTGCTGTTCTTGTCAATAAATCAGTGTTCTGACAAGAGGTTTGGAGATTTTTTTTTTTCGTTGAGCATGCTTCCGTCCTTCTTCTGCCTGAGAACAAATGAAAGGCAATGAAAAGAAATGAATCTAAATAAGGTCTGAAGGCAGAGGAAATCAGGACGGAGGAATAACACCGGGCTCGGGCAGTCGGCTTTCCCCGGCCCTCACAAATCAAACCACATAAAATTGTCCCTGAGCTTACAGCAGGAGATGTTTGACATAAGCGCTCTCCACCCAAACACGCACTCACGGGTACATGTATGCATACGCACACACACACACACACACTCATGCGTGCATATGTGCATATACACACACACAGATGCAGAGATTGCGAGCATGTCTCGCCTCAATAGCAGTAGAGTCAAACAAATTGCTAAGGTCTGTGCAAACAAGAACAATGTGTGGCAGGATTTGTTCAACCACTCTCTCTCTCTCTCTCTGTCACACACACACACACACACAGTCCCCTCCCTCCACTTCTTGAGTTACCTTTATTTATTCCATAAAAAGTAAACCAGCCAACATCATGTACAAGGTTTTTATTAACGCTAAACCTGGAATATTACATATCATGTCATTTTTTTCTTATTTTTGACATTTCCAAATCATGTATAAACTTTGTGACCAGTCACGGAGCAAAGCGTTTCATCAAGCTTTATTTAGATGTGTCGCATTGAAACCTGCGGAGAAGTGCTGGTCTACCCTGATTACCAAAAATAAACAGTGGGAAAGTAAAAGTCTGACTCATTCATCATTGCATCATATTGACTGGCGTTTGATGTTCCGATGGTTTGTGGATGTAAGTGAGAATGTTAGGGATTTTCCTTTGCATTACTCAGCATTCGTACCGTAGATCCATAGCTTGTGTTTGAGAGATGTACTATAAAATATCATTTTACCTAAATGTAACTGAAGAATGCATGAATGATGAGTGATAGATAGCCAGGTAAGCCTGTAATTGTTACACATCTTCACAAATACTCAGCACAGAATCTCTATTTTACTATTAGTACTAATTCTACTAAAGTGTTATGTGATTTCCTGCAGCTTTCCCCTGCAGTTCTGAATCTTCAGCTGTCTTTTAAAGTTGAGAGCAATAATTTGCTACTTGCATCTAGCTATTATTGTTCTGTCATTGTATTGTTAAACTTTTGTTGTGTGTAGTGCTATTGATCTGAAAGAGACAGGACTGCTGGTTATATTGGATATAAGATAAGAACGTAGAGACCATACGTACCAAAATCTAATTAGAAACACTAAGTCTAAAGTCCTTTGAGACACACACCTCTTCACACAATTGTGTTGGCATTTACACATTATATGTTGGTTTTGTGTCTCCACTTTTGCGTGAAAAGAACAGCAAGAATCCCAACTCACCCTCTTGTCATTTAATGCTTGTGAGCTGTTAGACTTTCTAAAGTACTTACAAAGCAGCTGAATTCACATTAAATGATAAAAATAGTGAAAAGATTTATTACAAGATTCATTAGTAAATGCAACAAGGGTTCTTCATGCTCACGATGGTCATTTTTTAAGACTGCAAGAGTAGTTTTTCAGCAGTGATTTATTTCCTGCAGTTTCCTCTCATGCACCAGGTGTTAAATATTGCGATGGCATGTTTCTATATTTCAAAATATCCTGTCACGTGTGAGTGAACTTGCAAAAGCGACCTACAGTATGTCTGAAGGCTGACAAAAGGCTGTCACTTTAACAGTTTGATGCTGCCAGTTACACACATACATGCCATGTCCACAAAAGAGCCAAGAAAAAGGAAAATTGTTATAGCTGCCATTGTGTTTGGAGGAAACTTTTTTACACATTAAAAAAACAACATTTAAATCCACTACAGATTGGGCGGTTTTGCATTTCTAGTTTTTATAGCTGTTAGATGTTGGTAGATTTTAGCTGTAATGACTGTGGAATCATTATCAGCTACTACACGGTGATTTGTGTATGATTTCTTATCAAAAAGGCGGCAGACAGACACGGATCATGTACATTTTACTACACGGGTCACAAGTGGGCCATGCAAACACTCGGGCAGGAGTAGTACAGTACACCAAGAACAGATTGGGACTTGAATGCACAACATCAGAAAACATGTTAGCTTTTCCCTCCCTCTGACTCCGATTACTTTGACTTGTCCTGCCTTACTCCTGTATTGTCCTTCATATATATTTCAGCGCAGTTAATTCTTTGTAGTTGGACCTAAGCATGTCTTGATTATGCTTTGGTATATGTTGTCATTTTGTTCTTGTACCATTGTTTTCTTATCATTCTTTCTTATCACTATCTGGTGATTTGCTGGAGACATGCACATGATTTACAGCTCACATCACCTCAGTCCCTACAAACATTTGCTCACAGTTAAACTCTCTGTGCGCAGCTCAGCATCAAAAACAGGAACTTCAGTTAATGCTCTGAATGTAAATGTAAAACACAGACCCTGCAGCCACATGCTAAAGAGACTGAATGTATATAAAAACATTCCTTTCGAACAATACCATTTATTTTCTCAGCCATAACAGATACTGTATATATTATCTTTAAGGCACGATCTGGTTGACAGACTTTTCTTTACCACGGGTGGGCGGATTAATTAATTAGCATCATTAGGCTCCTGACAGTGAAATGAGCCTCATTAAAGAGAATTAGATGAAACACACACCAGCCAGTGCAGGCGAGGAGAGCGGGTGGAGCAGGGGTGTGTGTGTGTGTGTGTGTGTGTGTGTGTGTGTGTGTGTGTGTGTGTGTGTGTGTTAGGGATATGTGGAGGGGGTGGGATATGAAAGACAGAAAGAGAAATAAAAGAGACTGAATGATAAACACATCTAACTGCAAAGTACGATAGCATAACTGCAATGTGATCCTGTCTGGAGTGAACTGGATTGTTGTTGTGACTCAAACAATAGGAGGAAATGGATTGATTTAGTACGTCTGTCATTAAAGCTGCTGGCCCAGTGATGTGACTCCCCATGGGGGTTTTGCCCCCTCTTGTGGAGCTTAGTTAAACTGTTTCATTCAGCAAATTGGAGTTTGTCCAAGAGTGTTTCCACAGTGAAGATTCAGTCAGAGTTTGAATTATGTAGAATAAATATTATAAGAACAAAATAATGTGTAATAGATTTAGTTTCTGGTCATGTATGAGATCGTAAACGTCCACTTAGACTCAGTGGAGATACAGTGCAGAAACAGATAAGTTCCTCTTCAGACTGTGAGTGAATCATTAGAGTGACTTATTCAGAGTGGTTGCTAAACGTCACTTTCATTTTTTTTACTACAGGCCCTGTTTGGCTTCCAATTCACAGCAAGGAAGAAAAAAAAATATTAACTAGAACTTCAAACTGAGTGAGCGTGACGCATCTGTTTACTTCATTTACCTGTGGTCCCTGTTTAAACTGGGCTTAAAGTGCCAGTCCCTGTAGCAAAGCCACATTAGGCAGAAAATAGAGTCTTAGTAATAGAGCAAAAAGTGAGAAAGAGGTGAATATAGAGGAGAGAAGGGCAGTGAGAGGAATTAAAGAGGAAGGTGGGACTTAGGGCCTTGTGAGACTAAGAGAGAGAGAGAGAGAGAGAGAGAAAGTCCAAGTACAGCAGACTGATACAGAAGAGACAGGAAAAAATCAGTTGAGCCTTGCATCTTCATAAATCAACAAGCATAGGAAAATCTGCTACTTCTGGGAAAAAGTTGGCAAAGGAAATAAGTAAAGTGTAATCACATGCTGTTGCCTTAGTCAGGATTCCCATCAAAGGTTACTGAGGAGAGAGGGTTTGCTCACAGGGTTTAAAATGTTTTTTCTTAATGGAGAAACTGACCAATAATGAGGAGGATAGTGGTAAAAACACGAGTGCTTACCTCTTTCAGTCAATAGTCAAAACTTAGTTCCCTTCAAATCATATTTACATTCTTGAACAGTAGTTCTGGCTGATAAATCAACTGTTCTTTCAGTTTTATACTGTGTAATACTACAGATCCATGTCATTTAATGGGTGAGTGGTAAACTAATCCATCCTTTTCCGTTAAAGGTGCCACAAGGTGTTTTTGACCACTAGTAGCACTATGGAGCAATGTTTGGAAGAGTGGGTCCCCGCACACGATGTCAACACAGTACAAATTCCTGCCACCAGTTTCACACTGTTCCACTGATTCCCATGTTGACGTTCAAAGAAGAGTAGTGATGTGCCAACAAAAAAAAAAACAAGGCTCGGTTTGATATTGCAATATTTAAAAGGTCAGCTTTAGATATGTTTTATGAGGAAGGAACTGAATTTAACACGTTTATTAGACCTCAAGGACACACACAGTAAGAAAAACTGAGTCTAAACTTAACTCTTTGGTTGTTTACCAGGAAACTCCGTGGGGTGACTTTAATTTTGAATTACTACAGTCTAAAAAGTGCTTGCCAGCAAACTATGTAAACCCATTAAAAAGACTATGTAACAGGAAAAAAACAACAGCAGCAGAATTTTTTTAATGTGGTCAACTATACAGCAGCTGTCCGCTGCATGGATGAAAGTTGATTGGAATGCGACCACAATTGCTAAGAACAGAGCACACTATCAACCAAGCCTGTTGCAGAATGAAGGTAAGGTCAGGGTAAAGTAAACTTTCCCTGAAGTGCAATGTAGCATGTTTTTTTGGTTTGCATGTACCCTTATTCCAGCCAAACAACACAGTCTTTTGTATTTAATATTGAACTCAAAGTTCCTGAACTGTTTCAAACCATAATCCTACATTAGAGCCTACCCTGCCTCACTTCGTTATGAATATTGTCAGCATCGAGGCTCACAGTCATCCCTCATCATCCCCCAGTTCTACAAGTCATTTGGCTGCGGGCACAGTGGAACACACTCCGTCACACATACACACTCTGTGGGGTGTAGTAATTGTGCAGGGGGCCTTAATTGCATCTGATAATTGGTGGCTGTTTTAAGAAAATCTGCCCAGCTATCACTCACCTAAATGGAGCGATGGAGAGGCCCTAGTCTCACGCTCTCTCACATCTGAGCGGAGGAAAGGGAGAGCGGGGCCGTGTGTTTTCAAGGTTCACCGGAGTGTTGTTAGGGTCTCGTAGCTTTAACCTAGCCAGCTTCCCTGGTGGTCGGCCAAGAGCAATGGCACGGCCCCACGGGGAAACAGATGACTCAGTACGTGCGTGTGTTTCCGTGCACCGACTACATTCATTTTGCTCTAAACACACTTTTGAACCTCAATTCAGTTAGAGCGGCACTTGAGTAGGCACTTCGTTTCTGAGTGCTTTTGTGGAAGTGGCAAGTCATGACCACTATTACTGCTACTCTCAACTGCCTGATAGTAGTTTTTCAGGCTGACACTAGTTTATGTCTTTAAATGATAAATAAAATGTGCCAAAAATCCACAAAATTATAGCTTCACCATAATACCAGACGTATGACGTATTGTATTGTCAATAAAAGGTCAATTTGAGCCACAAACAAACATATTGGCGTCACCCTAACCCTTGTTTCTCTTTCTTGCCTTGGAAACAAACACACTTTTCATAGCATAAGACCATGATTTTCTACACCACAGCCATTTTCCCTTTACTATTTATACATTTTGTCATTTTATTTAAAGCTAGCCAGTGTTACTTTTGCTGAACGGCAGACTCCGAGCCCACAAGTGATAATTATGGGATCAGGGCACACTGAATTTTACATTTCCCAGCATTCTCTCAAGTCAGCCATCATTAAGTGACTCGACAGAGCAAGTGCAGTGGAGACATACAGACAGAAGTACATGGATCCAGAGAGCAATATGATGAAATTGCCTTTATTCCGGGGCAATGACATGTGTTGGCGTTGCTAAATAAGACAGGACATGATCTATTCCTGACACATCAAGACATCACCAAAGTGTGGGCCTGCATAGATAGCATCAGCAGACTGAGTGTAGTGTTTGTGTGGGCCGCGTACTGAAGCTGTGCATGCACTAGCTGACTGGCAGCAGCTTTTCTGCTCAGCATGGTCATTATAACGCAACAGTTCTCAGTATTGCTATATTCTGCTGAAGCACTCTTGCCAGTGCTGGAACAGAATCCTCCACCACCCTGACCCTGATGCTCATGTGCTGTTCTTTTGGTAGTGTTGATTTAACTTTGTATGTATGTGTTTATTAATGCAGGAATTAGCTTGCCCAGCAGAATGCTCTTTGGTGTGCAGGTTCTTTAAGAGCTCCTTCAACGAGCAGCGCCTTTTCTGCCAAATCAGTAAGGGGTGAGTGATATGTTTGTGGCCTAAGGTAGAATGAGATGAGTTATACAGCTTTTGTTTTGTGCAGATCTGTTTGAGTGATTATGCAGAAAGTTTGAAGGAAATAACTTAAGTTGTATTTATGTTTTGGGTAACTGAAATTTGAAAGTCAGCACTGTCTGAGAAAATGGAAAACACCAACCTTTGTGCAGTCATCCGTTACCTCTGTCTTAAGGTGTCATCACCCAACAAGTTCCTTGGCCTGGTTTGACCTGATTTGCCCCCCTCAGTTTGTTACCTCTTCCCCAAGAAGAAGAAGGAGCTCAGTGGTTGGCATTTTGACAGTGATGATCATGCCATCGCTGTGTAACCATCTGCTATAAAGAGCCGATTTCTTGACACAAGTGCCTCTAACTTGAGTGTTCCTTCTTTATTGAAACATTATATATTTTAACTATCATCTACCTTGTTAATCACTGGCAATTTGTGACATCTTGATTTTTGGGGTGAGCCTAGTTTAATTGTATGGCTCCATCCAGCACCTACAGTATCCTACATACAACAAATACTTAACTTTTATTCTGTTTTTTTCCCTTTAACTTAGCATGAAACAGTGTGCAAAGATGAGCAAACTGATTAGAATAGAATCGTTTTCAGTGTCCTCCCATGCTACCAGCAGAAAGACACTTCTATGCAACTGCATTACATCAGATGGGGCCACTTAGGACAAGCTCCTGTCAAGCAGGGGATCGTAGCAGTTCTGTGGGTTGGAAACATGAAAGTGTTTGGAAATAGTTACTCTACCCTTATTCCTAAACACTAACCCTGCCAATAAAATGCAATCTCACCTCACAATAGTAAGGCCAACATGGAAACTATCATTTTGGTTGTCATCACCTTCACAGTTGCTTCTCTTGGCTGTGACTATGCCCCTGTACGTCTACCTCGTAAGTGTGGCTGTCGCTGACCGGCAGTGGCAGTGGCGGCTGTTAGACAAGGTCTGCCGCCACATGTGGAACATCACAGTCACCGTACGGTAGTCAGCCGTGGAGCCGGAGAGTCGCTGTCTTCTGCTCCCACAGGATTCAAACCTGGAGCGGAGAACTGGGATCTTACTGTGAGGGCCATGACTTCATGTTTTGCTCACCTCCTCCTCCTCTCCTCCTCTCCTCCTCCTCGTTCTGGTTCTCATTGACTTCATGTTCTATGACAACATCCCTCTTTCTCTCTGTGCCTCTACCTTACGTGCACAGAGAGGGCCAACTTTTGGCCGCACTCCAGTTAGAGTCTTATTTGAATTAAGTTATTTACATGCACTGTTGATATCCTGGGGATTGATTCTAACCCTGTAGCCATAAATAAATAAATCACAGATAGAGCAGCAGTTTGAAAAAGCAGCTGCTCTCACCTCTCATCCAGGAGGTTACCACAGAGGGAGGATGTAAGGATCCTGAATGTAAGCAGCGCTTGTCCACCATGTTGTTTGTTAATGGAAAACTGATGCTCTGATGAATTTTGCAGTAAGATGTTTTGATGGCACAGAAACACAGTTAAAAGTGTATTACAGAATTATTCCAGGCATCACCTTAACCTGTTTGGGAGGAAATGGCTCTTTTAGTCTCTACCTCCTCCTCTCACTTTGTCCATTTCATTCTTCCTCTCTGTCTCTGACCCTGTTATCCCCCCCACCTCTTTTTTAGTGTGCCTCACTTTTCCCCAGCCCCAGCCCCACCCACCTGCTCCGTGGAGCAGGTGACATAGTGTAAATCTGGTTATCCAAGGAGCCAGGGTCCAAAGTGACAGTGTTAGTCACCTGAAAACAAACAAACTGCAACTAATCTTGGGGCTGTTTACCAGTAAATGTCACCACAGCAGAAACATAAATGTTCGTGTATGTGTCATAGTCACGGAGAGAAACACCTCCACCCTCTCTCATTCCCTACAGCTCCAATCATTTAGCTAATTTCAAAATTAATCACAGCACCTCAGGAATTATTAATGACCTAAACAAATAATCAGCTTGGCGACTGAAAAGGCGTCTCATTTCCTCGCCAACACCTAGCTCCACCTCTATACCCCATCTGGAAACCGTAGCCAGGAATATGTAAATGGCAATTAATTGGAGAGCCCCATTTCTACTTTTTTAAAATATTTTGAGTGAAAACACAGGCGCAGTCATGAGGCTAGCAAAGGCTGAGCGTCTCCCAGGCATCGTGCCAGAACCCCAACGCTGACTGACTAAACGATGCCGTCGTCAGTCAGCTCGGAGAATAATTTCACCTCATTACACTGCAGGCGAGGCAGGTAGACGCTGGAATTCTTTCCAGCAAGCAACTTAGGAAAATAGAACAGAAAAAAAATAAAATAACAGCGTGTAGCCCTGACAGTCGCTCCTTCTGGAATTCGTAGTCTGATGTTTGCTTCGGTCAGGTACCGGCAAAAAACCGCCTTTGCCCAAACAGCTTCCACCTGCTTGTTGCAAGATAATTCAAGAATATGATACACCTCTGCATAAAACCAATGCGACACATAATAACGCACATACACCCTCACTCCATCTCCACTCCGCCATATTTTACCGGTCTTATTTACCTTCTCTGCCTTTCTCCCCACAGATTTATAATGTGGCAGGTACAGTTTAGTATGTGCGCAGTGAGCTGTGCAAACCACGTCATGACAACTCACACACCGCCACACGCTAAAGCAGCTCTCTATCTCACGCACACACACGTGTTGCTGACCAATCAGGGCGCAGATGGGGGTGGCGAGGAGAGAGGCCCTGGGTGCCACACGGAGACAGGGGGTAGTGCCTGTGTGTGCTGGTGTGTAACACCTTATGTTTGCCATGTGTGTTTCAATGTGAGTGTGCATACCCCGCAGTGGTGTTGGCTAGTAAAGTGAGAGTGACTGTGGAATCTTTATCTTCTCTCTTCTTCCTTTTTATTTCTGTTCTCTGCAATTTTACACCTTGGAAGAAAATAATACAATAATTTCATCAGAGGCAAGTAGTTTTTCTGCCACTTTCATACCTGCTGCCTCCAACTGAACAAAGATGAGCATTGTTACGGATTTTATTGTTTAGAAGCACCACAATGACTAGGGCTGAAATGATTAAGTAATTAATCAGTCACTGGATAGAGATCCACGAAAAAAGATTTAGACTTTTTAGATTGTAATGATTTCAGTTGTAATAATTAATTCTTTTTCTGTCTCTTATGAGACAGAACAAAGCAAAGCAAACAACTGCTTTGGGCTTTCACTAAAGGGTCAGACAAGAAAATACTAAACAGATCAATCCATACAGGAAAAAGTAAAAATAGAAATAATAATTTGTACTTACTAACTAACTAATCCACGACACCACTAAGGACCTGCTGGTACCATGATGTCATGGCCTGAACTGACACGCGTGACGTAAACCTGTGTGTGGTCTCAACCAGTTACAGATAAATAAACGACTGAGGGGGAAGGAGCTACAGAACACGGAAACCTTTTCTATTTTTAGAAGATCCTAAATTCATCACACGTGACAAATCTCTGCCCCATCAATTCCATACATACGCCATTACGAAACATTATAGAAGAAGAAGAAAAGAAAAGGAGTCAGTGTGATTTGAAGATGGGATATGATATGAATTTTCATGATCCTCTGGCATAATCTCAGAAAATGTGTGAGTTGTTCTGATTTGATAAAAGTTGAGGTCGCCTGAATCTGACACAGACTGTACAGAATCTTATCTCCTCCATCACACCCATACAGCAAAAACAACCATAAAATCCACATGGAAGCACTATATTGCAGCAAAACACCCCGTAAACTTTCCAATTTTTCATATTTTTCCATCACCTCACACCCACACACATAAACCCCCACTGCATCCCCTAGTATCCCCTCTGAGATGAAATCAATAGCTGTCTGGATTGATAAAAGACGCCTAATTCAATTTATAAATTTGATCAGGCAATGTAATAAAATAGTAGCTTTTGCTTGTAGGACGTTGAAACCTAATCGTGTTTCACGCTCTTGTGCCTTCTCTCAAATCATCTGTGTTTGGGTTTCAACCTCCGAGCGCTCCGCTGAACTCCAGAAAAATGGTGAGTGGTGAGTTCTTGCTCGGAGAAACTCGACCCGATCCACCCATGGTCTTCAGCACACACAGACGTTCAATTTAGTACACAGGGTCTGCTCCTGTAGCTCTGACAGGGCTTTTAATAGCCTGATTAAAAGGTGATTAATCACTGATTTCTGGACAAAATATATACAGTTGATATGAATCACCCGAGGGTTGACATGTTTGGTGCAACAGCTACGGTCAGCCTGAGGTAAGCGATAAATATGTGGCTTAGTCAGTCAAGCAGGCAGTCTGAGGATCAAGCTGTACCCCAGTGGACTTATGGGTGTGTGTTACATAGACCCCTCGGTGTCTGTATAGGCTACTGACCCGTTACTGGACCCCTCTTCTACCGCCTGCTGGCATGTAGCACCAGGGTGCTGTGTGGTTGACCCACACACACACACATTTCAACGCACTAACACACACACATATGTGTGGCCCCTCACTCACACAGAACATCTTGTTAAAGTTTATGGTCAATTTTAGATGGAAAGAGATATCAGCAAGGATTTTATTAGGTCTGCTGCTGATTGCCTCTGCCTCTGCCACTCCTGCATATACTGTATCCTCCAGTGAGAGCCATAGAAAATACATTATTCATCTTCAAGAAATAATCAGACATTTTTGGAAAATGCTTATTGGTTTTCTTACTGAGAGTTAAAAAAAAATAGATACCACACTAAATGTGTGGTAGTAAAAGATTAGTTAAAAAAATGGATGCAGTTAGTCTGGCTCTGTCTAAGTCACAAAATCCTATAAAGCTTCTTTTTTTTTTCCTTTTTTTTTTTTTTTCCTGTGGAGAGAACCAGGCTAGCTGTTTCCTCTTGCTGCCATCTAAGCTAAGCTAAATCAATCAGCTGCTGACTCTAGCTTCATAATTACTGTACAGACATAGAGCTGAGGGCAGTATTGATCTTCTTATCTAACTCTCCAGCATTAGATGAGAAGTTATCAAGTATCATTTAGTTATTTAATTTTTTTGTATATATATATATAAAATCCAGTGCCTAAAATGCCTGAAAAATCTCTGATCTTATAAGAAAAGCTGATGTGCAATATTCATCTCAACGCTGAAAATCTGTCAGCTTTGAATTGTCATATAATTCTATCTATTTGCAGACATTATAAATTTGACTCAAATTACTGGAAGACCTAAAAATGCACATGCATATTTCCATCTCGTACACCGTACAGGACACGTTAAAGGAGACAAATTGTGATTGAAAGGAGGCGGGGAGAAAATAACAGAGAAGCAGTTAAAAAAAAGAGAGAGAGAGAGAGAGAGAGAGAGAGAGAGAGAGACGGGTGGCGTCGGAAAGAAGCGAAGCCTCAAGAGTGCAGTGGAAGATTTCAATTAGTCATGGAAACGGGAGTGGCCCACCCTGCTGCAGTAGTGACAGACCTCACTTGTCCTCCTGACATACATTCGCAATCCCCCTCCTCTGCGCTACAGCTACAAGCTCCCTACCTCTATCCATCCCTACTCTCTACTTCCAGCCATCTGTCCATCTATTTGTATCTGTTTCTCTGTCCTTATTAGTTTTAATATCTTTATTCTTTCCCGCTTACCCTCTACTAATCCCCTCTTCTGTCTTTCCCTCCTGTACTTTCTCTTCATAGACTCTTACCCTTTTCCTTTCCTTTCTCTCTCCTACCATTTGCTCTCAGTGACAGCTGAGCTTTGACAGCTTTTTACATTTCATTTTTCTCTGCCACAGTGAGAGAACAGCCGGGCATCGGGGGGCCTTGTTCAAACAAACAGGAGGCCGTGTGGTTCGCCGAGGGTGGCGACACGCCATAACAAACCACTGGCTCCTGGCCGTCGCAGGCACACACTGCACAGGGCCCCGCTATGGCGAGCGGGGGGACAAGCGGGACCTGCCATGCTGGTTTTCATGGCAACCAGACAGCAACATTAGACGCTGTGAGGTGCAGAGTGACGGCAGATGGGAGATGATGTATTGAACCACCTGGTCAGACGGTTTGACGTGGCTGAGATGGAATCAGAGTGGTGAAAACGGAAAGGGGAATGTCTGCTTTGGTCTGAAAAATAACATGAAAGGCAAATATTGAACAGCAGGAACGTAACAAAAGAAAGACAAAAGATGGAGAAACAGTGTTATGATGGGCTGCAGGGAGAAGTGTGTGCAGTTTTAAATAGCTTCTAGTGATGGCATGAGTCAGGATGTGTCAAGGCTGAGTCAAGTCAGATTGTTAAAAAAAAAAAAAGCACCTAATCGGAAACAACACTCAGATTGTTGTGATGTGTGATTCAGAGGAAGTGTTTTGGGGACCTCAGGTTGGGCAGGGGCCCTTGAAAGTTCCATGCATTAATGAGTCAGAGGTGTTGCTGAGATGAGATCACTTTTTTTTAAGAGTTGGATAAGAAGATCATGTTAAGTACAGAGCTGGAGCCAGATGATTAGCACAGCATAAAGACTGAGAGAAGGGGAAGCAGCTTCAGAAATAACCGACTGACACCATTTGTTTAATCCATACGCAATTTGAAAAGTAAAGATTACTATTTGTGCTTTTCAGAGACATGTGCACTGGGATAATTATATGGCTAGTTGCTAGGCTAACTGCATCCCATCTCCCTCACAAAACCCACCCACACATATTACAACCACCTTCAGTTGTTGCACAAAACAAGTACTTTTAAGTTTTAGGCTAGTTAGGGCTGAAAATATAGCACAGAAACAAATTTATGATCATGGGAGAGTCTTTGAATTATAAATGAAGGCTACAAGAACCACGACCGGGAGAGAGAAAGGGAAAGACTGCAGGTACAGGGTGAAATGTAGCAAGATTTCTAAACAGTCCAAACAGTTTATGCCATGCTTCCCGATAAAATCTCCCTGCCACAAATAAAAAACACATTAGCAGTTTGTTTCCACAAACCTCCCTCGAAACTGCTACTCCCTGCTTGCACTTAGCATAGTCTTTCCAAGTGAGTGGCCAGATCTGCACAAAGATTACTGAAATGAAATGACCGAAAACCTTTCACTCCATCTCCTCGACCACCTCTGCCCCCCTCCAACGTTAATCCACGTCTGGACTCGCAGCACTGACTCAATGGCACCTAATGACCTCCCAAGCGATGTTTTTTTTTCTTCTTTCTTCCTCTCATTCGTCTCTCATCCGTCCAAATTGTAATGGCCTGCAAGTTTATTTTTGTCAGCTACAGAAGTTTTTCCTTTTCTCTTTTAAATTCTCCTCAATCCTTTTCTCTCCCCTCATTTTCCTTCAAATTCATTGCACTAAAATTTAGACAAATATGTGCATACTGTGCATTTCTGGGACTTTTCTAGATTTGTTTACTTGTCACTGACTCTGTGCATGTAGGCTTTCATTTTGCTTCAGTCACAAATGCAAATACTACCTTAAATATTACCACAAACCTTAAACTTTTAATCTGTATCCACTCTATCTTATAACCTAGTTTAGCCGTAGCTTTAGCAGTGGGACAGGAATCCACAGTGAATACGTCCAGTTAAAGATGGAGCAGTTAGATTGCGCACATTTCCAAACTGATTACTCAAATCAAATTAAATGGTCACTGGAGACCACAGACCTCAGACCCTGAAAATGGAACGCGCCGTACTTGTTAGTTCTTCGTCAATGAAGAGCTCGTGTTTATTTACATATGTACTTTGGACGGAAGCTTTTGGAGATTTCTGAATGTTTCTAATTATATTTTTCTTTTGACCAACCAGTGCTGGGATAAATATTCACCCATTTAAACACATTTTTCCATGGAAACTGACCAGTCAAACCTCAGTACACTACCACTGATTCACTGTGACACTAAACCCCAGGCTCTAACAGCAATTTAACAACCAGTCACAACTATGATTATGCACTGCAGGTCCAGTCAGAGCGTTACTCTGCATTTGGGTTTGGAAGGTGGTGTCTTCTTTTTTTCTTTCACCTTCCCAAAACCACAAACACAAGAAAAAATAGATTAAACATTGTGTTTATCTGCTCTAACATACATACATACAAAGCATGTCTGGCAGAAAAGACTGCTTCCTAGAGCAGTAACAGCATTATTTCCAATGCAAAGGGTTAACACATCATTAACTAGCAGCTATACTTTGTGGAGCTGGCACCTGAATAGAAACATCATCAACACATCCACTAGCTGTGAATTTTCCAGATAACGACCTGCTCTGTTCACACATTGGCTCGGTCAGATGTAGCACACAGTTTAGACTTCTAGTCCAGCTGGTTCGGACATTTGCATTCTCACACAGCCCCTCCAGGTAATGTCTAGATAAGTTCAGGGTTGTTGTGCATGTGTGAAAGCACTGTAAAGGTGGCAAGCTTTAGTGAGCGGTCAGTCGACAATGATGTGCTTTGCTTTAGATGAGGTGTTTTTTGCTCAGTTATCCAACTGATTTTCTTGCTGTCACAAAGATGCCGCTATGTGCTCTTTAGGCTTGATTTTTGTTCCCAGCTTGTTCAGTTGTAAGTCAACCTATAACCTCCCACCCCTCATGATGTGTCCTCCTACTTGTCGTCCTTGACTGAGTACACTTCTGCCGCAGTTTTGGTGTTTGGCGTCGGCTTGTTGCTAGAAAAAATCAGCAGGAGATTGCGTTTTGCGTGTGTGTGTGTGTTTTTTTTTTAAATTCCCACCCTTACAGTGAGCACTGCCTGGTTCGACACCACTGATTGCACCCCAAGGCCCTGGGAACATTGGCAGCGTTGTATGGCGAGGGAGACTCCAAGTCTGATAGATTAACATTAATATGGACTGGGGGAGAAGGCTGGGCATATTAAAGGTCATTTCCCTCCTTCATGGCTATCGGGGGAAAATGCAACGGGCCATTGACTGCTGGGCCACACACGCATGAGCGAATGCACACGCTAACACAGGCACATGAAAAAAAGACACAAACAGCCACAGAGATATAGACACACATGGAGGCGTGAAGAGCACAGGCAGGGATGTAATGGCAGGCTCACAGGGATAAAAAAGACATATGCAGACACAGACATAAACACTCTCATATACAAATGTGAGGCTCCACATGAGATAGCATTATATACATGTACTGCACTGGTAAACTCGGCTGTGGCGACAGCCTATTAAAAACCCAGTGAATTTATAACTCCCAATTTGGTGATTAAGGATTGTGAATTTGCTTGCTCTTAGCTTCAGGTTCTTGTCACACAGGGCCTGTTTTCTGTCTATAAATCTAACGGCCAGGAGTTTTCTTCTCACCCAAGCACCCACCCCCCCCACCCCTTTTTATGGAGGTGATTGCTCCAGCCAATATAGGATTAAGACCATTTCATGTACATTTTTCACTACCTCTGGGCTAAATATGTGAAAGCTGTCTCCCAGGTGCCGTCAGTACATTTCCATTTGTCTTTAGTTCGCTTGTAGAAACATCCATCAGATTTGCTTTCCTAAAATGAAATGGCAGTAGAATTAGTTAAAAAGCAACTTTTCCTATAGGACATAGGTAGAAGAATAATTTTTAGAGCTGTGAGAACAGCATCACAGTGAAAGGTTACCAGATTTATTTACACTTAAGCATAACTAATATCACTGTGTGTCTCAATGGTTTTCTTGACCTTCTCAGTCTCTTCTGTAGCTGATGATTGTTCAGGAAAAATCAATTTTGAACAAATGCTCTCCATCAATATTCAGCTTGAACAAGCAGGCTACTGAGGATATTTCTTCTTCTCGTGTTTTAAGAGTTCAGTTCCAGTTCAGCTAGAGTTCACTTTCACTCAGGCTGATCGTGTCCTGTGGTTAAACACAGAATCATGTTTCTTTTACCTTATTTTGAGATGCTGAAGATCCTCATATGTCAAAGTAAATCACATTTTTTTCTTTCTTCTCTTTTTTTTGTCACCACATCTTCGCACACAGAGTACAGAAGTTTAAGCAGAAGCATTAAAAAAACTAAGCAAGGGAACTTATGTTTGTAAGTTGAACATGTAGCTTTATAGACATAATTATGACTTACAGCTGGAAAGAAGAGATGGTGTCCCATCTTCATCTTCATCAGCTGTTCAAGGTCATCAAGACGCTTAAGCCTAGAAGAAGAAGAAGAAGAAGAAGAAGAAGCGTGGAGTCTTAAATCTCTGTGTCTGCCAGCTCTTGCTTTGCCTCTTGAAATAATACCCGTCCCTCGGTGCAGCACATAGTCCACCGAGTTTCTGTGATGAAGCTGAGCACATCATGGACCATTTTCCCAGGGTACAGGGGGTACTCTGTGGCCAGCTTAGCATGGCAGGCACAGAGACCACATTTTGATGGCCTCATTAAATGGGATATGTAGCATCACCTCTGCACACACCAGGGACCAGGGATTCCTGCAGACACAGGATGCGCCAGGCCAAAGCCGATAAGTTTGACTTTGAGTGGCTGCTGCTGGCAGTTCACAACCATAATATTTTCTTGTTTGAGGTCTACTTTTATGAGTCCCATGGACCTCAGGTGGTACAGGGCTGTGGCCAGCTGATATATAATCGGCCTCAGCTCCTCAGCTAGACCGCGGTTGTTCCTGTCCCCCATACAAGGCTTTGGTTCAAGAGCTCAAATTTGAGGCAGATATGATCCTTGACAAAGAAAAAGCCATTCCACCTCACGATATTTCTTGTGTCTGTGTCCAGACACCACAGCTGCTTTAGGATGGCAATTTCCTCTCGTCTGATGCACAATTTCTGGGTGATTCTTATTCACTTTAATAGCCGCTGCCTCCTTGGTTTCAATATTGCGGCATTTGATTAGAAAACCAAAGCTGATCTCTCACAGGAAGGCCTCCAATTTGTGGACTGGGCCCAGTGTGCTCCCTTTAAAAATCTGGTGATTGTCTGTGTGGAGGTAGGAGATCAGAGTTGACTGGTGCGCTGTTTGTGCCTGTATCGTCTATGCACTGTGTTGTAGAGATATCTACTGAAGTTAGCATGCTAACCAACCAGCTCCAGCCCATCCCATTTTGTAAAACTATTTTGTACTTAAAGAGGCGATGAAGTGAGTGACCGTGGCGTCCGCCCTCAGTTCAGTGTGACAGGATGGAAGTAGTAACTGTGTGTAGGCTATAAACTTGTGTTGCATCCGTCCTCTCTCAGCAACATTCCTCCACCCTTTCCTTAAGCTCAGTTACTGATGCTGCTGCTCCAGCGGCTCTCGCTCTCCCTCGTGTTGACTGACCTCTCATGGCTTTCTGTTAATATGCTGGCCCCTATTTGTTTGTTTGGAGTATGGATTGCTGTGCCTTTAAGTACAGTAACTTAGTAACACATACTTGTGGTTGTCGGTTATTTCCACATATGAGGATGAGCTCCTGAACTGGTCAGCAACATTATCTCCTAGTTGGTGATGGTGTTGAAAATGGTAAGAGAATAGAGAGTAACATTAAAAATATGAATGGGCAGTAACCATGATGCGCAGCTAAAGGTGGGGAAGCTTCATGATAAATTGCAGAAGCGTAGACGCCGCTGGCATAACTGAGAACATTTTGTTTGTGATTACACTGGTGTATGACGAAGTAACTAGGTGAAAATATTATCACACACACACAGGCAGTCTGAAGTTTGCAAATAACCTGAGTAAGCCACCTTTCATTGCAGGATATTAAAAGCGTCAGTAGGACGCAGGTTCAGGTTCCATGCCTCTGTGTGCCGTGGCCTGTTTGTGTACTTTGGATAAGCCCCGCGCTCCCTCCGAGAGAGGAAAGAAAATCAACCAAACAAATGAGGAAAGTCTTAAGAGTTCTTATTGATTGGAATTAATTGCTAATGGCGTCATGGGCAGAAATAACAAACAGGTTAGTAAAGACTTTATTATATAATTCAGCTGGTTTTACGCTAATCAGCACTGGGCAGGAGTTGTAATTATTAGGCAGGAGGAGGGTAACTATGTTTATGAATGACCGTGTGCTGTATACTGTGTGTGCCTTTTGGATATGTATTTGTGTAAAGAAAGAATGAAACTTAATTTCGATTTAGTTTTTTATTTTTTTGTCCTCATCGTAGTCATTTCAGATTTTTTTTTCTTGTTTTTCCAGTTAATCATTTTTTTTCTCATTCTCCAGTACCTTTCTGTTTGTTTCCCACCTTTTAGTTCTTTTAACATTCACAACACATTGGCCTCTGGGAAATTCTTGTCTTGCCAAAAGTCAAGAATTATTTTTTGGGATGTCTTACAATCCATTTTATTTATTTATTTATTTATTTGTCAGTGATCTACAAATTAGTACTTTGTATGCAGTCCCATTCTCTCTTTCTGCACCACCGCATTAACAAATTTATAGTCCTGGCTTATAGATATATAGTGTTTTCTTTGGTTCAGCTCCCATCTAAGTCTTGCTTATTTAAAAGCCGCACAGTCTCATACATTACCTGTGGAGTTTGGATCTAACATTATGTCACCATGGGATTGGGGTTCTGCTCCTGCACTTAAAAGCCCCCTGATGACGGACAAAGACATAATCAAACGAACTTGGAGGAAAAGACGCCTACAGGAACTCGCTCAGTGCGCATACTGCACAATGGAAACACACACACAAGGTAGATGTGTGTGTTTAAGATCGAAGCAAACATCAAGCAATTTTGCGCTTTGGCAGCCCCACGTGGCAGTAAGAAGAAACTTACTTTCCTCTTTTTAGTACATGTTAAAGAAAAACTATTCATGTCATTCTTTTTTTTAAATCATGCCCAATTTACTTTTAGTGCCTAAAACTTTTGCACAGTACTGTTTATACTGAAATATCTAAATCACTACTTATGCACCTTTGGGGCATGGCCATATTTGTTACCAGTTTTGGTTGAATTAATTAAACCTCAATAGTGTCCTTTAAGTATCACCATTCCATTGAACAACTTGACAACTCTCAATATTATGGGAGCAATAACACTGTTGTACATAACATGGGCAAAGAGGCAACCCGTTAAAGGGAAGAGGCTCCTGAGCGTGTGTGTTTTAGTAAAATCACAATGCACAAAATGCAGAACAAGGAAGGTGGTAGAGAAGATGTGCCAGAGGCTGAATCAGCTGGCAGGTCCAGGTCCAGGTCCAACTGTCTGACCGGAGTCAGTTGTCACTGCTGCATATTTTCTTCTCCAGAACCACCACAGTGCCAATTAACCTCAGTATAGTTAGCTCAGAAATAATAACCTCACTCATTTCTTTTGTGCTGGTTTTACAGACCATGACAAAATAACCATTTTTATCACAAGTACGCTCTGTCACCACTGGACACAGAAATGCACTGGCTTAGTGGTTTGTAGCTCCTCAAGGAGAGCCGGGATGCTGTTTGCCCAGTGCTGAGGCCGTCTGGGTGGTCCAGCATGAGGGTTTCTGGGAAAACTCGTTGTCTACTCTGTTGTTGGTGCTTTATAGAGATGGCTAGAACTGCAGCGGGCATGATATAAAATAGTAATGTAGCTCTTTACAATGGACGCAACTTGGCTTTGTACAGTGTAATTTACTGTTTTTTGGCAAAAGTTTGTCTTTTACGGAAACAATGTCATCATATTGTAATGATATGTCATATTTCTTTATTTTACATTTAAAACCCTGTACTGATTCAGAGACGTACACACATTCGAGGCTGTGTGTGTTTGCCTCCCTTTAGAGACAAGGAGCTGAGGCGATTCTGATGATGTGTCTCTCTCTCTCTCTCTCTCTCTCTCTCTCTCTCTCTCCTGGTCTCTGATAAGTGCTGCTTCTCCTCCCTGAGATCTCACTTCATACACACAGATGAAAGGCATATTTTCCTGAACATGACCAGCAATTTGTTTTTGGTGACCATGGGCACTGAAACCAAACCTGATGTAAACCAGGAGCAGCTGCATCTGATGTGGAAGACAGGCTGAATACATTATTAGTAGGAGGAATACAGAGTCAGCAGGCAGAGCTGGGACGAGCCTCAGTAATGACCAATCATATGAGCTCTACTCATCCCCTTTAACAGCAGCAATGGAAGGAGAGAGGCTGAGATCTCTGAGGGAGACAAAAAGAGACCTGAAGTCGCCCAAAATAGACAGGAAATACAGAGCACCCCAAATATTAATCATCACCAATGTGCAGTGGAGCTGCTTTAGTATCAGTGGGTTTTGTTATAGGCAGGCAAATTCATTTAACATATTGTCTTTAAAGTATGGTACGCATAAATGAGAATATTTAGAATTTGTTTTATTATACCATTTTTGAATAGATGTAATATTTTTACATTTGTTTATCTAACAGAAAAAAAAATGAAATAAAAATGAAACTCTTCTCATATCTTTAAATAAACAGTGAACAGTAAATCCCAGTGTCTCATCAAAAGATGTAAGTAATAAATAAAGGCCTCCACGCTGTGCCGGCTGTGCACAAAGTATGCTGGATGTTAGAGTGGTGTGAGCGAGCAAATGTGATCTGTGTACAGTAAGGAGTTTTAGACCTTATAGGATAAAGCTTGTTGTCATTTCAGGTTTTAATCAATGATTGACAACATATTTTTTCTTCAGTTCACAAATTCAAAAGATCTATACAAGTCAAGTTTGGAGTATTTGTCTCTATGTCATTTAAAAAGCCTTAAGAATGTAAAACATCAACTCCAGTCAAACCTGAGTTCAGGTCATGTGACTGGAGTCCCCATCTGCTGTATAAGAATCATGAAGAAGTAAATATTTGTTTTTGCTCACAACTGTTAATAGAAATTCAAATTATCCATGACAATGGACGCAGGAGTCCGTGAGACCAACTCCGTGTTTCTTTCCCTGCCCCACACAAACGCACACACATGTACACGCATGTACACACGGTCTCCAAGAGCCTCTGTGCTGTAACAAGAACCTCTGGCTGTCAGCGCAGCACTGTGAAAACAAATTAGTCCAATGATTAATGGAAGGGAATTAGAGCCAGCAGATCATCCTGCTGTGAAGATGGGATACCCGGTGCAGAACAGCATGTGGCACACAACTCTCATACGTACACTCAAACACACTTTCATTACTAAACTTGTGAGGACCTATGCTTGTGATATTTATCCCTTCAATTCATCGCAGGAATTCACAAATCCTATAGTGATGAACAGCTGAATATCAGTCCCACACCCTGTCCTTCTTTTTGCCTCTGTTCTAACCGTTTTCAGCTGTGTGCTAACTCCCATTCTGTTGTGTGTGTACTTTGTACCTATGGCAACACATCCCGAAATTCTTTGATAAAGACCAGCTTTGGATGCTGACCAAATAAGGCTTTATGAGCGCTAATCATGCAACAGTTGGATTTATGCTGGAATTACTAAATGGAGCAAAGAGAAAACCATGATTAGCATTCTTCTCTTCACCCACCCACCACAATGAAAAAAAAAGTCACTCATGTAAACACAAACTATTGAGGTGGAAGAGCCAGAGTTGAAGATCTTGGATTGAGGATTGGAGTTATAGATAGATTTCATTCAATCAAAAGGCAATTCAAGCATGTAAAAAAGTCAGTACATGAACTTACTGACTACATATGAGGTCAGTGTTGGCCTTTTATTAAGTAAATCAACACCCATATCAGCCAGTTACCTCAACCTCTGTAGAGTCATTCTTCATTAGAAGGCAGTATTGTATCCCAGAGACTCTCCAGCATACAAACAGGTGTGGTTGGTCACGCCGCCTTGAAGAAATACCATCGCTAAAACAATTTCAAGGTTTTCAGCAGAGACTTATACTGACCATGATGATTGAAATGCTGGTCCAGAAGCTTTAACACAGTGATAAGTGGGATATTCTGGAACAAACTAGGAGCATTGCTCATTGACTTTTGTGGCAAAATGAACAAATAGCTGTGGAACACACAGGCTGTTTCTTCAAATTAACCTTTATTGACATTTTACTGTCTGTTTTCAGGCTTTAATTCGTACCCTGACAATGCTCCTGCAAAATAGGCTGCAGTGTTGTTGGAGAGAATCAAATAACCCTTTGCCAATACCACAGATTAGTCAAAGCTAAGAGGGAAATGAGACTGATTGGAGAGAAGAGCTAATTAGATTAGAATTATTTTTCATTAACGTCATTAGTGTGGCGGATTAAGAGGGTGAAACTATACAGTGGTGAGAATAATGCTTTCAGCGTGTTCCCTGCTATGAGCTGGCATCATTTGACACCAAAGTAAAGAGATATCCCTTTTCAGAAAATTAGCCACTGGAAGTGATCATCACCAGAGCAAATATTGACCGCCAATTTGGATAAGTGATAGGGGGAAAAAATAAATACGTTGTGAACTTTTACACCATGTGCCGATACTCTCCATCCTCTTTATGTGTTGAACTTAGCCGGAATGACCAGCCGCAGTTTCCACCTCAACATTTATTCTGGAGCGATATACCAATTATTTTTAATGGGGCTGAAATAAGAATGGCGCAAGGAGCTAGTGAGGAACGGAAGGCATAAATTTCCTGCGGGTGGGACACAGCAGCGCAGTGATGACCTCATACAGGAAGCCGAGGCCTTCTTCTTCCCCCTCAGCGTCCGAGAGTGACGGGATACAAGGCGGGCCAGAAGGGGAGTTTGGATCTGGATGTGCCAGAGCCGCACGAGCACTTTGACTGACCCGTGTACTGCAGATTGACAGGCGAGGGAGCTGCAGATGTCTCACCTGTCAAGAGGCGTATCGCTAACACGGTGGACGGTGATGGATGGAAGAAGGGATGGGTGAGTGGAGGAGAGAAAGAAAGGGCCTGTGAAAGTGAAGTTAAAAAAAAAGACTGAAGAAAAGGGATTTGAAGAGGAACAGAGGAGGAGAAAAGGTGGAAATATGAGGAGATCCTTGCTGGAAAATGACAAAAGGAAGTAGAGGCAGGAGGGCAGGGAAGTGAAGGATATAGGGTGAGAGGCCTCAGTCCCTCTGGTAGCTAAAGTGGATGTAACCTAACCAGCAGGAGCAGTTAATGACATTTTATATAACTATTAAGCAATTATTGAATACACAAAGCCTTTTTACAGCATCCGAGCTCTGTGTAAGTTGGGGACTGAAACAGTGGAGGGGGGCAGAGGGGATTGAAAAAAATAGTAATAATAAAATCATTCGAACGTCCGGGCCAAAACCTACATTTTCATTTGGTAAAGCAGTCACGCTTGTGCATAATCCACGGTGCACCTCAGGTTTTATATATGAGTGGGGTTTGTCCAGAGTGGCCTCAGCTACTCTCTTTAATAGGTACAGAGCTCTCTGCGGGCTCGCTCAATGAGCCCGTACAGCAGACCACCATTCTGGCTGCTGCTTTCCTCCCCCTCCAGGCTCCCAGTAGAGCTCACACAGTGGAGCGACGCACTCCTGTACTCGGGTGATGGAGCCAAGCTGCCAAAAGGCTTGAAAGTCTGTGGCAGGATTCTGGAAACCGGCAGTCTCCAAACTCCTGTAGTGAGTGAGCTCGTGTGGGTCACACACACACTGAAGTGGGTCAGAAGTTACCACCTGTTGAGCAACAATGTCAGACAAAGCCAGAGATCAAACTACACAGTAGAAGACAGATAACAGCTTGTCCTGAACGATGAAGCACATCAGGAGCAAAAATGAGCATAAGGTACTTGTTGTCCTGAAAAAGAAGAAGAAGAGGACTAGCATCCCAGATTTTTTTTTTTGGCTTCTTTCACTAAGTTTGACAATTTCTACAACACGCTCCATGACCCACAGGTGCATGCAGCTCTCTCCTGCACGTCGAAGCAAAATTGGAAGGATATTTGTTTGTGCTTTCAGGTGGAACAATGAAGTCTGTTCCTGGCACCTCCTTCCTGATCACATATGTACTTTGTGCATATGATTGATTGTGGTCCGATGTCTTGTCAGACATATCTGTTGGCCGTGTCACTGCAAGAATTTACGACTCTGCTATCGCCTCATCTGACAGTGACCATCTCAAAAGGTAAAAATAATGTGTAGTCTGAGTCTGCTGCGCTGGCCGGTTTTTGATTTGATTTAAGTTGGATAAGTTTGTGCCAACTGAGAGAACTGGCAAAAATATTTCTTGCTACATCTACAGGCATTCACTAACACTTAGCCTTGCAGCTATACCAGTTACTAATAGGCCACAACATATACCATGAGCTACAGACACTGAGGCATGTCTAACGTTGCATGTAATTTACATGCTCAGCTCCAGTTATTTTCTTATGTTGCCACTATACTGGTTTGTTAAAGTTTCAGCACACAGAATCTGGAAACCAGTCTGCCTTCACTTCATTTTGATTGAATTACTTTTACGAACTTTAGTTGGAGTAGAAATAAAAAAAAAATTCTGCTTCTGTTTGCTGGGCACAATTGGCTGTTTCCTGGCTGTTGCTCCTGTGCGTCAGAAAACATTTTCATGTAACGTCTGAGTCGTTACTTGCGGTGAGCAATGCCAGGATGCTTTTTGAACTTCAGTTCTCAGTGGATGGTTGAGTCTCTTTGTGTTCATGGGGGGCGAGAAGCTGGCATGTACTGCTGCAGCTCCCTCTCCACCTGCTCTCATACTCGGTTCCTTCTACCAATTGTAGTCATTCTGCCCTGGACTCTGCCAACTTACACTTATGCTTTTGGTCACTAAAAGTGCAAAAATTAACATTTTCTTGCTGTAGATACTTTAGTTTCTTCATTTTAGAGGAAGGGTGATAGTAGGGTTAGTATCATTTCATAATGCCATAATGACCTTGTAGACTTTCTTCTCTATGATTATAGGCACTTGTCGATGTTTCAGAACACAACCACATCAGAGCTGTACACATAATCACTGCCCTTGGTTATAATCGCCACATTAAACAACACCTTCAGAACTCTGCATCTAATTTAACTCTAAACCTAACTGCAACTGTAAATCATTTTATTTAGATAAATATGGAGTATTTGCACTTGGAGAATTTCCGACTGTTTGTATATTCCTGAATTAGTTACTGAGTGTTGCAGGGGTATTAATCACCCGTTATTCCTGCCAATGGAACGAAGTTGTCAGTAAAAATCTGGGAGCCGAGCTGGGCCTGCACACATCTCACTTATATTTACTCTCTCTACAGTAGCACCATGGGACCTGCTGTGAAAGCAACCTCTGTCTAATCAGGAGAGTATATTCTGGATCACTTGGCTTTAATATTTCATCTGCCAGCAGTCCTCTGAAAAGGATGTTTGGGTCAGAGAGAGGAATCCCCTCATGACTCATGATGCTCCTACATCTCCAGTCATTAATGAGGAAATTTAAATTTCAATAATTGCTGCAATCTTTTTATGAGGAGCATAAAAGTTCAGATTCAAGTTCATGTGAATGTTCATTTAATGACAATAACAATTCGCTGGAAGTCCAACACAACTGTTAAGCCTGTTAGTAACCATATGAAACACAGTGGGATGTAAGTGGGTGTAAAATACCTGAGGCTCTTCACTCCTCCGAGCTAAACTTTATTTAGTGTCAGCCTTGTATATTGTTTCTAAATGGCTGCGTATTTATGCTTTTCGGTGCAGGTTTTACAGCTTATTACAGATTGTGGCTTTTTAAATTCTCCCCAAATGTGAATGTGTACTTTCCAGGTCATGTATATTATACTCAATGCCTCGCGTGTTCCATTAAAACTCGAGGAAAAAAAAAGAGCCACATTCATTAGAGGAAAATAACATATAATTCAGGTCACTTTTTCATTATTTACAGAAAAGAAATCAGAGTTATTCTGTGGAACAAGGTGGACCATACATGTCAAAAAAACAAACCGGGAAAAGGCAACTAAAAATAACTGCAAAACCAAATAATAATATTTTCTCAGGGCACTGTACTTGCACATACACGTGACTGGCTGACACAAGGAAAATAGACAAAGAAAATTTTTAGAAGTATTTTCTTTAGACCTCACTCCATTTCCCCTGAAAATACTGTATGGAGTGCACGGTGTAGAAGGACATGGAGTAGGAGTGAGGAGCAGGAAGTTAGCCTGGGGGGGGGGGGGGATAACTGGGAAAAAATATTTGATGTTGGAGACATCTGTTTATCTCCTCATGTATAACTGGTATAAGATGCATATCTGAAACAATAAGAACTATATACTTGTAAGCAGACAGAAGGACATGTCTTGTATTTGTCAACAACAGAACAGAAATCACTAACAGTGGAATTTATGAAACATATCTTCATAGTTTAAATGAATATTCACAAGTGTGCATCCTGGCATGTGCAGCTCTTCGTCTAACAGCTTGGTCTAAGTCCCATAGTCCTATAACAGTGTTATATACTGCTCATAAGAGCTAAATATGGGCAGCTAAAGTGGAGTAAGATATACACTTTTTTTATTTTCACCTTAAAACTGGGCTTTTGTGACATGACACAAAACACGCCTTCTCGTATGCCTGTATGCCGTATGCTGTGCCTGTCCCTGAGGAGCAAATGCCAGCACCTGATCAGATATTCATTAAGTCAGTGGTTTCCACTCCCCACAGCTATATTACGTTCAGTTTGTGCTATGGTGCATTAAAAACATTTTCTTACTACATATTTCACCCATCGCAAAGGCCACACAGCAGACCCCAGCTATCAGCCATGTTTATAAAACAGCACGTACCTGGCGGGCAGCACTGCCATTCATCCTGTCAACTCAGCCGGACAAGACTGATGGAGTGCTGACAGTGTGGATGGATGGCCACGGAGGGAAGGAAGGAAAGAAAGACGGAAGGTGTGGAGGCTGGCACTGCCAGATGGGTGGAGGAGAGGAGAAGGAGAAAGGTGTGTAAACTGGCAGCAGGCGGACACATGGAAAGTGCAAGGTGGGGATTGTGTACGGTGTGTAGGGTCAGTAAAGGAGAGTATAATGGGGTGTAGGTTGACGGTGACGGTCGTGCACGCCGCAGGTCTCCCCTGGTCCAATGATAACTTGCGGTTTTTGAAGTGTTCCTCAAAGCCACAAAGAGGCCTAAGAAATGGTCTGCACTTGGCAAGAGCTGGCCTGTTCCATCACAAACAGGGACCTGGGACCCTTACTCTTGAAGAAGGAAATGTCTCTAAACCATATACCACCCAGTTTACTCTGGCACCGTTCTGCAAACCAAGACTTTTATATGCATAGCTTTAACATCGGCTTTTGGAAACAGAGCAGATGATGGACGAGGGCGGAAAGCTACCTGCTGGTAAAACGAACACCAGGCTTGTAAAAGGCGCACATTACCCTTCGTTTGTGACTTGTTATACCAATTAAAGGATTTGGGAATCAAAAATAGGGAGTTTAGTTTGCATGTTTATTCTTATTCTGTGTTTTGATCCCAGCATGGCCATTACTTGTGTTTCTGGTTTGTGCTTAAAGTGGTCCAGAACACGATGTAAAAACCACAGGTCACAAATACCACTGTAAGTAGACAAAATGGACCCTGTTAAGGTCTGGTACGAGCCGGTCACGACTGAGGAGGAGGGTAATGCAGCCCTGTCCTGTGTTGTTCTTCTGGGACCTGCGTATAGAGGCATGTAGATGTCATTTTTAGAAAGCGCTGTAAATGTATTAGGGACTGTAGTACCACATCCATAATGCTTTTCCTGCAGCCAGTACATTTTTATCATCTAAAGTCTAGAACACAATCTGTTTATGAGATTATTCCAATTAGTTTTCTTGTTAAGACATTTTGAAAAGAGCATATCTTGACATCTTAACCTTTTCAGGGCCTGTCATTCCACTAAAACCACATTTACTAAAGTGGTGAATGGTGCTCTGCTTACTATGGATTCAGATTCAACCTCTGAGATTTTCTTACTGGGTCTCAGTGCAGCTTTTGATACCATACATCATTGTATACTACTGGACAGATTGAAAAACCAATTTGCTGTCTCTGGCCTGGCTCTCGCATGGTTAAGGTCTCACTTATCTCAAGGAACACAATACGTTTCCTTTCATAATGCTACATCGATATTTTCTGACGTGAAATAATATATATGTGTATCTACAGTGTAGTCCATGTTGTCCTGCCAATGAAATTACTCCAAACTTTCTGAAAACCACTGCATCTCTCTCACCATCTGTTTGTTTATTCCTTCAAGTACACGAGCGTTCAGGCTGTGTGCCTATCTGTGCCTATCTCTCTCTCTCTGTCTCCCCCTATTTTATCTTCCTTTCCCTCTCTTTTCACTCATACTCTTTGTGATGGACCAGCGGCTGTCCAGGGACCTCTCTCCCTCCCCTGGCTGTTGGTGCTTCAATCCAGATGTTTTGGATCTGGATCTTCATCCTCCAGCCTCTTCCTTGTCTCTATCCCGCTCTGTGTGTTTGTTTCCTTCTCTGATATGTGTGAATGATGTGCCTGGTTTTGCCTCTTATGTGTTTGTGTAGTTTGTCCTCTTTCCAGGCCTTCATGGTAGAGAGGAGGTTCTGTGGCTCAGGTCCTATCTTTTGGCAGCACCTGGAAGTTGTTCGATGTCCAGTTAGATCATATTCTTTGTTAATGTTTACAGTCTATAATGTTGTCATCCCCATTGTCTATACTGTAAACTTGCTTTGTTGCTCTGTTCTGTACACGCAACACCCATTGCATGTCTGTCCATCCTGGAAGAGGGATTCCTTCTCTGTTGCTCACTGAGGTTTCTTCCCTTTTTTCCATTAAAGTGTTTTTGCAGATTTCTTTCTTGCAGATTTGTTTCGAGTCTAAGCAGTGAGTCTGTGCAGTGGTCTGACTTGGTTTGTTGAAAAAAAGCTCTGGAAAGGCCAAGGTCATGTCCAGCCTTTTTCTCAAAGTCAACCTGTAACAATGATCCTTATCTAACACCTTCAACTTCCTGTCTCCGCTATCATTTAACTTTAACCCCACTGTCGCTCAGTATCACCACCATCTCACCTTCCTCTCCTCCTCTCTCTCCTCCCACCCTCCCCCCAGCCTTCACCGCCTGCATTCTCCAGCCTAATCCGTCCTAAGTGTTTACAGACCACTCCATTTCTCAAAGGGGGTCAGCTGGTCTTTCTCAAACAAGCCCATCAAAAACAGATGAGTGGCAGTGGTTGGACATGCTGGCAAAATAATTCATCCTTTGAAACATAGCAAATATTGCCTTGAAGCAGTAAAGTGTATTGCCCTCACTTGTCTCTCTGAGATAAAGTGGTTTATATGATGAAGTTTGTAGATAAGTATTGTGGTTATACTTTTTTTTTTTTTCAAAGACAGCTGTTGTAGAGGAAAAATAATCTTGGTTGGTTGGGTTAACCATAGATAACTGACTAACTAGCATATTGTAGACTAGCTAGTTAGTCAGTGTGCCAGCTTTCCAAGCTCATGGTTCCATGGCAAAGAAAGCTGGATAAAGGAGATAAAAGTAGGGTGTCACTTCAAAACTCAGTTGACATTTTAAGTGAAAAAGATTTTTAAAAATGGTAAATTAGTGAAGAAAGGAGGCGAAATCTGAACACTCACAACTCTTGAAGGAATCTTGAGTCTTGAGTGTAGAAATTTTAGACATGACATTTTCTTCAGGATAAAACCAAGCAATAATCATGCATGGGACAGGTGTTTCACCTCAGTGAGTTCAATCAGCTAGTTCAAGATTACAACAGCTATGACTGGCCCAAATCCCCTCCTTTCTTTTATGTCTACCTACAAGTTAACACCTTACTAGAATAGATGTGTGTTTTCCTTCAGTTACTAAAACAAAAGAAGTGAAACACAACAGGAGAGGTCAGGGGTCGAGCAACAGGTTGGGGAGTGAGTTAATAGCAGGGAGGAGTGAGACTTTGGGGGATCGCACAAGCAAACAAGGAGCAAAAGGTGAGAGGTCAGGTGAGGGAGAGTGAGAAGGGGATGAGGGAGTCCAAAGAGAGGGGTGTGTGAGGAGTAGTAAGAAAATGAAATGTGTGAGTATGTGTGTGTGTTCAGTTTTGTGGAAGCAATGTATGTTTTTCTGTCTGAGCTGTGGATCAATGCCGGGACAGCGAGAAGGGAGGAAACGGGATTGTCGGTGGGATGGGATGGGATTAGAGGGACGAGTGTGGAATCTTGGGGAGGTGGGGGGGGTCAAGGCTAAGGTTTCGGTCTTTACCCTTGAACGTAGATCATAGGAATAGCTTTCTGTCTGTGGGGGTTCTGTGTGTTTGTGTGCGTGAATGTGAGAGAGACAGAGGGAAACGGAGAGACAGAGATACAGCAGTATTATGGGAACCAATTCGAGTCCTACCCAGATTCTTCATGCCTTGCCTAGGTACACAAACAATGCTTGATTGCCTCTCATTCGAACCGAAACCTCTGACACACACATGCACAAACAGACATGCAGAGATACATGTGAGCTCGCGCTGAACACACACACATTTTCTCTTAAATCCCACACAGACATATGCTCCCACACATGAACACACAGTCAAATTCTTTGCATTAAGACAAAGCTTGTTTATCTTTAGTGGATGGGAATTACTCAGACATGTTTGAAAAGCCATAAGTTCAATCTTCCTGCCATCTGAATCTGACTGCCCTCCGCTTTATCAGTTCTTATCTCTCTTTTACTAACATGTCTTTACCTCTCCTCCTCCTCCTCCTCCTCCTTATCCTGTGATCTTGATGTAGTGATCACTAAACACTCTTCCTGATGCTCTGCTTAACATGTATTTATCAGCTGGTGTCTTCATAGACATACACAGCCATGTACCACAGCCCCCACCAAACTCTCTTTCCAAGTTAACTCTTTGCTGCCAGGCACATCAGTGTAATTTATGAGCCGTAATTATGGAGGTGTCAAAGGAACAGAAACAGTCCTACGGCATAAATGAGAAACATTCTTCCTGTTTTTTGCCTTGTTGACCTTGTTAGTTGACTCTTAATTAAAGGACACAATGTGAGCAAACAACAAAAATAAGGTCAAATATTCAGACACTGCAAAGTGCTTGATAATTCTAAAAGTAAAATAATGGAAGCTGATGGGTAATTTCTGTGCACATGACTTGAATCATTCCATTGATTGCATGGATCGCCAGGAAGATTTATGCAAATAAATTCATAAAGAATTCAACGGTCTGAATTCCTGTATGAAACAGGAATTCTAGAAAATCATATTTCTGCAGAGTCATATATTTAAGGTAGTGCTGCCCCCCTCCTGGGCATATTCAGTTTCCACAGGGATCATGAATTCCAAAAATGCACACTTGTGGTATTGCAAGAAACTTTCTTTTCATATCTTTGATGTTTATGTGCATGTTGACAGTGTAAGTCTAACTACAAAACTTCTTTCTCCTCCTTTTTGTTCTCTCTCTTTCTCAGTCTCACAGTGAATGCAGCCCAAATGGGTCGTTGCTGTCACAGAGGTCTCCCATTGGAGCAGTGGCCACTGGTACAGCCAATTACAAACCAGGTCTTGCAGAGGGATGGCATTGCAGAGGAACATAGAACAACTGCAGATATGCCAGGTAGGTAAATAACAGAGATGTCACCTGAATGTGGAATTTGAAAATGTGGAATATCAGCTTGATGCTGTGTAGAACAATCAGTGGCTGAAGTGGTCTACAGCAGGGAATCAAGGCCACATTCACTTAAAGCATCTGTTTAGTCATGTGGAAAAAGGTGACGTATACTTTGTCTTCTGCTTGTTGTCAGTTGGTGGCCCGTTGGTCAGAGGTTTGCTGCTGGAGAATCTTGGTTGAGCTATTGAACAACTTGTTTATAACTGAACTATCAGCAGGATACACACACTTTTCATTTCTGGTACTGTGTGGAAATATAATGTTTCAGATGTGAGTCTTAGGTGTATAAGATTAGACTCAGGTAGCTGTCATAGCATTTAGTGTGGGGCAGCTGCTCTGCAGGTGTTCTGAACTGTACTGTAGCTGGTTGGAGGAGTGAACAATGCACAACTGCAGATGAAATGTGTTGAAGAAGCATCATGTTTTCATTCAAAATCCACTTATATGGTTGCCTAGTATTTACAGCGTCACCATCCTGGGTTTGAGTCCAGCTTGGAGCCTTTGTTGTATGTTGATTGCTGATTTAATCAGCAACTATCTGACTTTAAAACAAGTAAACAGGCACATGCTCAATGGCAACTTCAAGAGCTAGACAGATCTTATATGGTTCAATGCGTAATTAGATACTGCAGTCAAATAGCACCTAACTGTCTGTGAGAGAAATTGCACAATGTTCTTGAGAACAGAGCAGATGTCCCAGTAAATGAGGACTTGTACAGCATTGTACTGGCTACCTGTCATGACCTACAGGAACAGTTGTCTCGTCCAAACCTTCACATGGATCATCACTTGGGTTTCATTGTTTTTCTTTCTGTCTGTGGTGAGACGGCATGCTGCGTAGGGGAGGCAAGAGCTTCATCACTGTTTACCTTCTCCATGCTTGGACTATACTAAAGCTGTGTGTGGGCCAGACCCCCCGGTGAGACCGGTCGGTGGAACTACTGTCAGCAGTGTGAACAACACCAATATCACCTCCCGCTGTACGGACAGGTTCCGCACCATTATCTGGGTGACTTACTAACCAGAATTCCTTGTGTGTGAGCCGTAAAAAAGCCTGTAACGCTTGCCCATCGCTAGATACTTTTATCCACAGCAGACGCAGATGTCACAGTTTCTACGTCATGTTTGCTGCATCCACAAGAGAAAAAATCTGGATGTTTGGGATCTCTTTTTGAGATCAAGTCTTCATTTTTGCTTTGCAGAGCATTGAAGTTTCTCTTTGTTGATGCTAGTCTTTTTTTAATTGACTGGTTATTTTCCCTCTTGGTTGAAGTGAATCTAACTTTCTTTTTCTCCCTGTTCAAACACCCTGTGTTACAAGTGTCTAGAGGTTTTTTAGACTAAGCAACCACACTGATCACTCACAATGAACACAAACACTGACCAGTCATTTATGGGTAGGCTTTGGGTTTGTCAAACCCTGTTGACACTGTTAAAATAACACTGAGAGAAAAGTCAGAAAAGAGTTGGATTCACCTAATTTAACGCGTCTGAGACACCATTAGGATGCCTTGAGATCAGATTTGTTCCATCCTATTCATCTTGTAAACTTATGAGGTCAGAAGGCAGGAGTAAGGGGAGCTTTAGCTTTCAAATTTGTGCTGTTGATCAATTACAAACAACCTTGTGCTGTAGTACAGTAACATGGCAAGGGAGCATATACTGTGTGCAAATACAAACATAAGAGTGTAGACTTAACAGATATGCAAAAAAAAAAAAAACAGTTTGGAACATTTCCTGCATATTATATTTTTTTCCATAAAATGTTGCTAACATTTCTATGGAGAAATCATCAACATTATCAACTAATCATCCGATTCAAATCATGGATTCAAATCATGCAACAAACTCTTGATCACTGTGAAAGACTTGTGATTTATTAAAATATAGAGTTGACTTCTGCAGCCTTGATGATCACATTGCTGAACATAGCAACGTTTAGTTTTTAAAAAATTTTTTTTGTACAACCAGTTTCAAAGTCGAGTCCTCATTCTGACCTCCTGACACGTAACACATTCAGGATACCAAGAACAACTCATTACCAGTTCCCTGAATAAACCATCCCCGTTTCAATAAATTTAACGCGGCAGCAGAACCTCCACACAGTGTAACCCGGGCCAGTTTCAGGCCTCAGATGGTGGTCTCCTTCATTGACTCTGTGTTCGCTAATGACCCTGGATCTGGATCGCCATTATAAAACACAGATAAATGTTTACTGTTGAGGGATGACATCACAAGAGTTAAGGTCTGTACAAATATACAGGTGCTCCACCACCCCTCCGCTTTCTCCACTTCCTCAACTCCACATTGCTTCGATAAAAACAACTCGAAACGCCAGTGTCCCGCGTTCACATTCGCTCTGTTTCATTTATTTTGTTGGCCGCTGAAAACATAAACTTTTACTTAGCTGTGTGTTATTAGAATGTAAGCTTTTTTCCATGGAGGAGGTTGGGGATGGAGGTCGAGTGTGTGTGTGTGTGTGTGTGTGTGTGTGTGTGTGTGTGTGTGTGTGTGTGTGTGTGTGTGTGTATGGGCATGTCTGTATTTCCTGACCTGAGTTTTCCTTCTCTGTCCTGTCACTGATTAAGCCAGAGTATCCAGGCTCTTGTTTTCAAAGGCATCACATGAAGCATTCAAACAATCAATAAATCGTTACCATGTTGATCTGGACCCATAATGTATCACAACTGTAACTGAACAAAAATTGTTGCTGTGAAGGCTGGAAACGTCTAACCTCTATGTTCCATTTCAATTTTGTGACACTGGTTTGGTTTAATGGGAAATTTGAAAGATACTTTATGGAACAAAGCAGTCAGGAGACGATATTGAGTGTATTGTGTCAGTATTAGCTTGTATCAGAGAAACCTACATTCCCTGTTATCCAGGACTTACTGCCCTTGACATATGAAATACAACATAAACACGCTAAACACGTCACGACTCTAACTTTGTGCTTAACAAACACGTTTTATTTTCTCTAACTCTCTGAAAGACACTGGATAAGCGTATTTTATCCAGAAGCTTTCCTTTTCTTTCACACACAAATTTACAAGGAAAGGCCAAGTATAGACTTGGTTTTAGTTTTGTCTTACAACGCTCTGATTGCCTAAAGTAGTCTCTAACAGCAGTGCCACTGCAGGCTAAAAGCAGGACAAACTCACAAGCTCCACTACTGTGTACATAATCTTTTCTGCTGAGGTTTCATTTTCCTCTGAATCTCATTGCTGTCACACCCGCTTCTCAAACAAGACTGACATCCTCTCTCGTTAGACATTCAGCAGCCACACAGTAACCTGAACCCTGCATATACACACACTCACACACACACACACTCAGTTATATTCACTCAGGGTGACCCACTGCCACCACACTCCTATCACAACCTGTCTACATCTCGTACCATATTTTGTGTGCATGTGTAATATGTTTATGTGCAGACAAAGCCCCGTGCACACATGTGCCTCAGCTGTAGCCGACACTTTGTACCAGCCCGGAATCTAATATCCCCCCCATTGGAAACACATGTGGAAGTCTGACAAAAGCCGGCATGTTCCCTGTGCCATGTATGTCAGCAGTCAGTCAGTCTCCATGCTGTCTGTTTTGTAGACCGTGCAGCGCTCTCCAGGGCTACACAGTGTAGCAGGTTTTACAATGTGTGCAGGAGAAGCTGTGAAAAAGGCCTGTCTGCTGTTGTGGTTTCACTAGAAGTCTTTCGGTATTTTCACTCATATTTAAAGTTGCTGATGTTTTTTTTTTTTTTTTTCATTCATATTTATTAACCATGATGATTATTTGGTTTGATGTGAGCCATAGTAACAGGTTTGACTTTTTTGGCTGTATTTGCATACCTAAACTAAACTGTCAGGAGCACTATCAGCAAAATTCATCCGCACATGATATTTGGCTGTAGAAGTTTGGTGGTGTAGTGATTACTCACAGGGTCTGCTGGTGATCTACTGTAGCTGACAGTATCTGGCATTTCTCAAGATTGTACAACAGAAGTTTTTGAGGAGAGCAAAAAGAGCTTTACAAGCTAACAGGCTTCCTAACAACATTTCTAAGTGTTTATTAGCAAGCTCATTACTTTGCTAATGGGGCAATGAGCAGTAGTAAAGCAGTTAGTTTGGTGCAACAGAGCTTTTTGTTTGCTCAGAGGTCAACAACTGTTCGGCCAGCTTGTTCAATGGAATGAATTCACGTCAAAGTTCACCCAAACTGAACTCCACCTAGAATTAATTTGCTCTTGCAAGCAAATCCAGTGATCACAACAATTCCACAATTGAAATTAATTAATTTTGTGGCAAAATTCATCCATTTTAAATTTTGTGACCTGTACAAAAGAGGAACTGGCTTTAAAATTAGGCCTTTGCTGTATTTTTTTTTTATTTCAAACACGTGAGTGCAGCAGAAGCAGGTCAGTGTATCTTCAGATCATCAGACTTTCTGTTATTTTAATGTAAGCTGTCTACGGCACATCTGTAAAAAAGAAAAAATAAATAATAAATGACTGTTCTGTCAGTTCCAGCTTTATATTTTAAGCAGCTACAACAACATAAATGTGTATTTATTCAGACAATAATTGCTATTCATGCAAAATGTTGCTGGGCACACATGGAAATAAAATGTTTTCTGTTACTGAGGTGTGACCCATTTAAAACGTTGGCCCAACTCGCACCAGAGTATGCTGGTTATAGGTACCAGGCAGGTTTGTTATATTTGAATAAAATTGACATAATTTGTTAGTTTTAGACCAAGTAATCCAAAATCATTTTTGCTGACTGTACAGTGATGACAAAGTTCCTGCAGAGAAAGCAGAGGTAAGCGGCTGCAAGATGCTTTAATTTCTACCTCGAAACCTTGCACCTTCCCAAAGTGCCAAATTTCCGCCCTGGTTGGAGCAGGCTGGCACTCATATTGTTGGCCTTTGAGAGATTAGTTGAGCTTTGCTCAGCTGCACGTACGGCTTCTCTGTAGCCGCAGACGTTCAAGCACACTTATCGTAAGCTGTCTCCATTCTCTTTTACTCACTGTCTACTGATTTGAATGACTAAATCATTCGCAAACCATTCCTGACATTCAGTTTTCTCAGGTGGCTACTAATCAGCAGTCCCTCATTCAGAGGAAGTAATCAGGTAGGCCGAGGAGTTTTTTGAAAACCAGTGCGTTGTGACAATCTGTTTTGGCGCTTTGTCAAAACCCGTCTTTTGTCACCGACGCACGTTTGAGAGCTAATAGATGGTGAAAAGTCCGGTTGGAGGCCCAGAAGAGGCAGATTATTTTATGAAGGCTGAAGGAGAGGCAGGAGAGGCATCCAGGCATTAGCATGTGCGCTAGCCAGAGTCTGTCCCAGGAGGGAAACCCAAGTCTGGCCACGGTGTCCCGACGGACATCCTCTGCCGAGGTTAGCATATCCCTGTTTCGGCTGAGTTGCTGAAAGTTGTTGTATGTGTGACTGTGTATTTGTCTGTGTGTATGTGTGTGTTAGGGGGGTTATATGGTCTGTGTGAGTGTGTGTATGTGCGTGTCTGAGTGTGCATGTGTAGCCGCTGAAAGATTTGTTATTTGGAGCGGTGAATTTTAATGACGTTTGTCAACTCTAATACTCAGGGCTGCCCAGCTGTGGACAAGACCAAAGTTTTTTCAGCTTGCTTTGAGTTTATTTAAAGGAAGTGCTGGTTTTCAAGAAGACTACTGCAACCTATTCCTGGGATAAATACCGGTTATTTATAGTCAGAGACAGAGATAGAAGCTTATATACAGACATATCCACAGCCTCACAGTCAGCTTGAGGATTATGTGTTTTCCAGGGATCGCAGGAGAAGACTACTAAACTGTCATCACTTGTCATCAGGAGAAAAGTGGTGGCAAATTGCTTTCATCGTCATGACCTGACCACAGGGGCATTTATTATATCTTTGTTTTTCATTTAGGGCCCATTAAAATCAAAAAGCAGCTCTGTTGTTGTGCTGTTATTACCAGCACAAACACTATGAAATCACTTCAGTAATAAAAATGACCTTACAGACATAGAAGTATTACCTGTGGAGGATTATTTTTATCAATTAAGAAATAATTATGGCCTTAAAAGCATATTAATTTACATATGAAGGAGTATAGTAAAAGATTAAAAATGATAAATCTTAATATAAAATAAATACAAATTTTGTACAGCCTGTTTCCATTTCACTGAAGGACCATTTTGTGACTTTTTGAGAGCTAAATTCATTATTGATTTAAATAAATCTAAATTTCATGTTTGTAGCTGGTCACAGGTTGGAACCCTTAAAGCTGGTAGGACTATGAAACATAAATACTCAAAGAACTTTATGTTTGACATATATTTTACGTATACCACAAGATAAGAGGACAGTTAATTCAGTGATAAAAATTTGTTTTTATTGCATAGATAAAAGCACCTACCTTTAAATGTAAGGCCAAGGTTAATACCCATGTAAAAACCTTACTCGAAGGAAACTTTAATATATTTAATTTATAGTGACGTAAGCAGCAAATTAAACTTGATACAACTGGAATGTGGAGGCAATCAACTGGTTTATGTTAATGAAAGCTAGCAAATTAGTCATGTGTACACAGTTTTTCCAGAGATGAATAAAGAGCATTGTAAAAAGTGTACATTCCCTCTTTGGTTGGTGAGAATAATTTTACTGCAACTCCAAAGCACAGTGTCTCTGAAAAACAAATAATAAGGAGAGTAAAGCCTAAACTGCTGAACAATTTGCTGTTGCACTGGCAGCATCGGTTTAGAAAGAATTTGTTAAATATGCTGCATTCGCAACATTACATTGTCAGTGGGAACCTGGCACATGTGCCACAAATTACCCTCTGCTGCGTAAGGACGACTGCATAGCTCTGAAACCCAACAGGCTGTGAAACGTTGCCCTCTCAAACTCCGAATCCCATAATTCAGCAGGACGGGCTGACAGCACCACCTTCTCCCCGTCCCAACTCGTCAGCTGCTTCCATCCATCCTGAAGTGAGGCGGGCGCAGTGTGTCTGTTCACAGTTCATCATCGCGCAAAGACATGGTCAAATGGCTTCTTTGCTGTCTCTGTATATGCAGCACTGTGTGTGTGTGTGTGTGTGTGTTTGTGCTATATTTCTTTCTCTCTCTGTGTGATCAGATATAAAGTGTTTATAAAGCGCTCCAGTGTGCCAACTCTGAGCAGCCAGTGTTCCTCTGTGCCAGCGAGGCCTGTCAGCTGAGTAACACACATAATTGCTGCCTAATTCTCCCGTCAGTGGCTGGGTAATATCTGATTCGCAGGTAATGAGCCACATCCCATTCAGCAAAGCCCCGCCTGTAACTCTGTCTCACCATATTATCCCCTGTCTTTTCTTTCTTCATTTCTTTTAAAAACATAATCACCCCTTTTCTGTTTCTTTGCCCTATAGTGAGAATACCGCAGACTTGCTTGGTGACGAAGCACATTTACTCAAGTACTTGAGTATTCCAGTTTCATGCTACTTCATATCTGTACTCCACTACATTTCAGAGCATTATACATACACACCATATGATCCCCACTTAAACTAGGATGCATTTGTTCCCTTCAAAAAATGTGGATTATACCACACTTTAATTACAAATCCATTTGTTTCAGGTATTTCCTCAAATCAAGTTGCATGAGTTACAGCTCATACTTTATACCTTTAACACTTTGAACTGCTCTCACTAACTTTTTTTTTATTTGTTTTATGAAAAAAAATCTTTCACGTCCAGAATTATCTTTATATGATTGAGGCTTTTGAACTGTATGAGAGTGAACTTCCCAACAGTACATTAGGTTGTTAAAAACAGCTGCACCTTGACCAGTTACAACAGCAAAATGCTGCTTACACATGAATGCATCAGTAATAATAACCCAATAATACACTCCATATTTAACACTTTGAAATGGGCCATTCTACTCTATTTTTTACTTTTGACACTTTAAGTAGATTTGACTTTACTTTGGTAAGATTTCATTATTTATCATGGAGCGTTTTTACATTATTGTATTGTTCCTGTTACCTAAGTGAAGGAGGTGGGGGCTTGTTTCACCACTGAATGTCAGGTATTTTAGTTAGGTGTTGTGAGCCACCTCATTAACAGCTTCACTGCCCTTTGGCATTGATTCCTCCAACTCTGCTGGAGGGATAAACTGCATTCTTCCAGTTGGCCCTCATTTATTTCCACATGTTGGCCTCAAATCTCACACAGAGGTGTTCAGTTAGGTCGAGCTCTGGTCTCTGGGAAGGCTGCGGCGTACTGTATGATTCACATTATTTGAATGTTTATCAAATCCTTCAGTGACTGCTCCTGCCCTGTTGATGGAGGCTGTGTTATCCTGGAAGAGACCACTGTCTTCAGGATAACTAGTATTGATTTGAAGTGACCATTTATTCCAAATGGACTAGTCAGCCAAACCATATCAGGGAACCACAACACAGGGCCTCACTGTAGGGCCTCCAGTGGCACACATGTTCAGACTATGGTCAAGAATGACTCATCTGACAATTTGACTAATCACTTTTTTTACATATCCCCACAGTGTGGACCAGTGCCTATGTTTTTTGACCACTGAGCTCTCGAATGTGCATTCATCTTTGTAATTAGTGGTTTATGCACTGCAAACTTAGTATAATATCTCTCTGTATGTAGTCTGTTAGTCTAGTCTGATCACGTCACAGCTGGATTAACCAACTAGTTGGCCTTGGGGCAAAAATGAGCTGTGGTCTCCCACACCACCACCACTACCACCATCTCTCTGTACATTATTTGTATCCCTTCCATAGATCTACTCATTCACTGCTGCTATTCAGACATTTGCTAGTTAAGCAGTATTTGTGACTGAAGGCTCTGCCATCCCTGCTGCAATAATAAACCATCTTTCAAAGTCACTGAGAGCTTTTTCTCTTACGATGTTGATCTAAAGTGTAGGTCACTTATGCGTCCTCGGTTCTGTTATTTTTAAGTATAGCTGAGCATGATGGGACGTTAACTGCTTAATGGGATAAATTCATCCGCAGTCTATGTTTCCTATCTCTTTTTTTTCAAATGCTCTTGGGGCCTTTCATTTGTTGTTGTCGGTAGTCTGTTCGAGCTCATTCTTGGTTTTGTGAAAATTGTACAGACTACTGTGTTTAAAGGGGAAAACAGGATAATGTCACTGCTACTGATAGTAGTCGTAGATAACAAAATGTGTTTTTAATGCTTTTTGGCACTGACATGGAGTTGGATAGCTTTATCGAGACGGTTACCTCAAATAGTTTTTAAAGAAACACAATTTTTTGCAGAGTCAAAACAACAAACACCCAGAAGTATGTGAGACTTTTGCAACATTTTCTTCTGAGCTGTTCCTGACGGATTCTCACACAGTTTTAGCTGTAAATGTTGGGGAAAATGAGAAGCAAAGAGGGCATAACGCATTCGACTCTCAGATTGTTTAATACCCCGTCTGATAGGTTTATAAGCTTCAGCGGCAGACCAAACAGCAATTTTTGCTGCCATAATTGCTCAATTTATGAGCCAATGCTTAGATATGAGAAGTATTGTGCTGGATATTTATGCCAAAACAAGTAAACTAATCAGATTTAAGGGGCAGTACAATTGGAAATGGTTTTCATCGTAAATGATTTATTTAAAAAGAGATCGGGTGATATTTTGTGATGGTTGAAATAATCTGTTGAGGCTCTTGCAACGAGTGAAATCCCCTTCCAAAGAAAAGAATACAGTTTACTGACTCATTAGTCTTTATTTTTACTGTAGACATATTCAGCATTTGTACATCTTGTTTGAATGAGTGTATGTTTGCGTGCAGATACCGTAGTTACACCTGAATGCTTGCTTGCACTTCCACATACTGTACATGAATGTAAAGATACACAGCTGGATCTGAGCTCTGCCCTGTGCCAGTTCAACAGTACCTTCCCTTGTGCCACACCGAGGCCATGAGACAATGGTATCATGGAAGAAACCTGGGGTTCAGGACTGCTAGAATTACTCTTGGAAGAGTCTTTTAAACTTATTAAAGTCACTGGCATAATAAAACAGGGCGCTGGCATGACTGCAAATGACGGTCTGCGACATTTGAGCAGCGAGCATCGAGTTGATCTTGGCTGTTGTCTGCTGTTGTGGGCAAACAGCGAGCAAGTGTAATGAGGAGGAGATCCACAGAGGTCACGCACATGGGAGATGCTCGTGAAACCTCATACACAAAGTCTGTGTAAAGAGATTTGATTTGGATGGTTCTACTAAGTTCATCATGTAGAAGGAACGATTTACCAAAGCAGTACATTATAAACTACATTAGATCTTTTGTATTCTAATATAACAGACATCCGCAGTCATTAGTCATTCTCATGCAGATGTTTGGATGCAAGCGTCGTTATTCAGCCATCGACAGCATTCTGGTTTCCGTTCGTGGGCCAAGTTAGTTTGAAAAGTAACTGGTGAGCTGAGGTGGGACATAGAACGTAAGTGGAGACATTTTGACTGTACTTGTTTAAGCTCAAACAAATCCACAAAGTTCAACAACAGCGCACACACAAAAACCGTACACTGAGGCAAAATTTGCCATATGTCACATTAAAAGTATACTCTTTATAGTAAGTGTTCCCCATCACGGGGCCAGATTAACCCTAAACCTGGTCCTGAACAGTCCTCCTCCCAAGCAAACATGTATTTATAGTTTATCTGAAATCAGTGTGAACCTTCAGTAGTCAGATAAAGCCTGCAACACTTTTTTTTTTTAATGGAATGAGGTCTTTGGATTTTGTTCTACCACTTACATTGGAAGCATGTCAGGAGTTGATCACTTAATGTGCAGTATGAACAAGAAAATAAAAAACTATTTCAGTGTAAATAGGAGCAATAGGCCTTAAATTAAATTTCATTTTATATTAATAGATGAATCACAAACCTCAAAGTATTTGCCACAACCATGACAGCAATAGAACACTTGCTCAAGGTTAGTAAACCTCTAAGACTTAGTAATTAAAGGGGTTGTGGTTAATTTGTTTAATTTGAACACAAACAGAAATGGAAAAAGACTATTTGTAGTTTTTCTGAGAAACACTCAAACATCGGAAATGTAAAGAAAGTGGAAGCAGCTGCACTGAAATATCACCTGATATCACCTATCCCCTTCTAATATTCTAATATTCTAATATTCACTCTTTGATGACATGTGGAATTATTAATATGGAACACAGTGCAGCTTTTGCCTGCGTGAGAGAACTTTAAATTACAGTATCTACTCGAATAACCACTCTACCTGCTGTCATCCTATTTGATCTTAACACTCAAGTCAACTGATGCTTGTCCGTCAAGACACTAAAAAGTTATCTTTTGTCTGAGCCAGGCTTCAAGAGTGCTGCAGAGTGTGACAGCATGTCTGGCTTTTGTCATGTGTGTGGCTATTTCAGAGCCTTTTTTTTGTCCTTTTAAAAAAAACCAACAACCTGCTCCAGCCAGCACGAGCGCCACAGAAAGTGAGCTGAAGAGCGAAAGATAATATATTTTGTTTTATGTGCTTTGGGAAGAGAGAATGTTAGTGTGAGTCCATATATTAAACATAAACCCATTTAAAGCTAATTGAATACAAATACAGGGTCGGGGTATAAAATAAGAAAAGTGGGCAAAGGGACATATCAGGTATTAACGTTAACTGTTATATTTTTCCTACTAGTAGGTGAGATATTCTATGTCCAGACTATTATAAGAAGTGAGGCCCCCTAACATATTTTTCTTGGACATGGCCCACGCACTACATACACACCGCATACATACATCCTCCGTGGAAGCTCCGCGTGCTTGGAGGGGAAAGGCGGACATTTCGGGGCAAGGGGCTACATTATACTATAGTAGCGGCTTTTATGAGACAGACAACATGCCTGGCTCCAGCGGGAAAACCTCATGATGGACAGGCACTTTACCTGAGCCAAGAGCAGGCGGGTTAGGAGGAGGGAAAATGAAATAAAATCAATACTCGAACATAACTTTTTAAATAAACATTTGCACTCCACGGACATTGTTGGCAGTGGGAGCCGGTAACCTGTCCCTATTGGTGGAACTCAACACCAGACCATTCGTGGAGCACTGGCTCCCATCGAGGTGATGGCTACTGGCAAGATGTGACGTGAATAGCAGGCTATGTTCTGTTTATCCAAGGTAAAAGAAGAGAGAGAGAGAGTGAGAGGGAAAAAAAGAGGTAGACAGGGCTCAAATCCCACAGTAAAGCTGCTCTTTTCCTGAGCAAGGGTTTTCATGGCTTGTTGATCATGCTAAAAGCTGCCTCAACCTCTGCAGGAGTGATGCCTGGTAGCTTAAAGCAACCATTTTCCTCCAAGAGGGAAGAAATGAGATTAAACTATTTCAACTGCAGCAGGTCTGAACCTCCTCTGAACCAAGGTGGGATTCAGGTCCAACGTTTCATTTGGACTGACATACAGGGATGCATTTAATGGCAGAGACACCACTGACATTTAGGTGTTAGGCCAATATGTCATCAACTGAAGGGGTAAACAGAATTAAAATTGCCATTTCCTGGTATGTAAGAGGGAAAATTTTCTTTATTTAAATTTGAAAATTGAAAAAAGCTATCATTTGCCAGGGGTAATGTTTTTAGGGAAAGTTAAAGAGTCAAAATAAATATGTACTTAAGGAAAATCTATGAAAGAGCTTCATTATTTATCAGGTGGATATTGGTTCAGACAGAAAAGAGCTGTCATGCTGAAGGAACTGGATAGAAATTCATCATAGATCCCTAATTTCTCTACCGACAGAAGGCTTATTAACTCAAAGTCAGCCATGAGACATGCCAGGGTGGATATTGTTTCTGATAAATTTCTGATACCGTTGCCACAAGTGTCTGAGTTTCAATACCAAAACATACTTTTATTGATAACTTGCTGACAGAGTAAAAACATGTTTTTCTACAAAAGCTTTTCATTTAATTAACGACAGAAATCAAAATTCTCAGATTTAAGTTCTAGGCCAAATAAAATACAGTCAAAATCTGGCAAAATTACAATTTAAAACTCCAGCAACACTATTAATAAAATGTGACACCAAAATAATCCAGTCTTAATATAATCTTATTGAAGACTGAGTGGAAAAGGAAACTAACCAGGCCTTTGATGCCACCTCTCATTACTTTAAAGCTGCTTTAATCAGTATTTTAACATGAAAAGTGGGACACAAGAAAACAGTAAACGTAAAATCTGTGTCTACTGGATGTGTAAACTGTTTGCAAACATATTCATTATATTAACCCACGCAACCCTCCACAATCTGATAATGTTTCAGTGTTTTCCAGCTTGTTGCACTGTCCTCAAATTACCAGGAAATCAATGAAGCAGCTTTAAAATTTTCTGAACTGTGCATCTGATACATTTTGGTTAGTCCTGTAAAAGTGTTCAGATTTGATACGTAGCCTTAAAGACATGTTGAGATTTGACTGAGAGACACAGGCTGACAAACAGACTGACAAAACCGCTGCTTTATTTTGTGTATTCAGTTGCTGCTGTCACGCTCTCTGCCTGAATGTGCTGAACAGCATTTTGGGAAATGTAGGCCATCCGAGCAGCAGGCTGTGGGAAGGCAGCTACAGTGAAAGAGTGAATTACGACACTTCATCTCAGATTAGCTGGTGGTATGTAGTGAGCATTGCAGACTGATGAGCAGTGTAAGAGTATCTGAGGGGGATTTTTCCTTAAAACAACAATAGACAGTCTGGGACTAATAGTCCACAGGGTAAGCTGGGTGGCCTGGCCTGGCTGCTGGTGCTGCCCTAAGCTGGCCCAGGTGCTGCTGACTATGGTGGAAAAGACCTCTCACTCTCCTCACAGCTGGCTGGATGGACACACACACACACATACAGCTGGTTCCTGCAGTCTCCCAGCTGCAGCAGCTGCCACACTGAGCGCTCGATAGACTGGGTCATAGTGAAACACCTGGAGGCAGAAACAGTCCAGTTATGGTGTGGATCAGACCAACTCAGGATCAGATTTCAGCTGCCTGAGCTGCTACATGTGACCTTTGATTGTATTCGTCATTCTGAAAAGAAACATCACATTCAGCAACGTCAACCTTTCATTTAATTTCATTTCAGGTTGTTATATTTGCATGAGGTTTGTCATATGATCAAGATTTTTACCATATAAATTTTATGGAAATAGCATTACAGTAGCAATAATATCTCAGTGTTATGATTATACTGTATCATCAGTCATTGGTGCAAATATATAACAAAAGAAAAACTGCATTACAAAATTTTAACTATGATAAAATTGTATATTTTTGTATATAACTGCTCTTAGTGTAAAAAACTTCTCGGCATTCTTCATTGGATGGAACTGATAATAATTTGTTCGTATTCCATGTGGATTAAATTTCTACTAATTGTTTGAATTAAACAACTATCATATTATCATTTCATACAATGATCCTGATTGGTCTGGTAAGCCAGTGAGTGAAATACAATATAGTTCTGACTAATGAAAGAGCAGAAGTTAGACTTGAGGTATTTCACACATGTGCTCTCGAGCTCAATAAGGATGTGTGTGTGAGGATTGAGAAACAAGTGTATTTGTTTTTTTTAGCTTGTGTTACTGGAAGTGAGGGCAGGGTGTGTGTTTTAATACCGTCTGACACAGGACCAGACACCGCTGTGATTCCAACACAGCCTTCTGGAGATAGATGACACTGCTGTGAATACACTCATATATGGTCAACACACACACACACACACACACACACACACACACACACACACACACATTTATTGGGCATAAGTGTCTGCAAACACACTTGAGATGACACCAAATAAACAGTGAACACGCAAACACACACAAGGGACGTCTCTCTAGATGCATTGCACATCATCTTCCTGTCTCTGTCCTCCACGCCCACACACACAAACATCCACCTGGTTTACTAAGAGTTGATGCAGTTCATCCCCACATGGCACTGAATCTGTGTACACCACTGTGTGCGTGTGTGTGTGTTTGTCACATTTGAAGGAAAATATCCATAAATCTCTCTAAACATCATATTCCATTGAGTCTTTTCTCATTAGCTGCCTCAGAGCCTTGCATGTAAACAAAGCTGTAATATGGGATGATCACTATGGAGAACATGACAGTGTATATATAACTCTTCCTGGAAAACTACAATAAGCAGAAAAAGGGAGATTTAACTGGGACGTGGATATGATTAATAGAAATGTCAGAGTCGAATTGCTGAGGCTGAGAGGCCAAGAACAGCTGCGAAAACCCGGCCGGCAAAGTGCACGTACACACACGTGTGTGTGTATGTTTAAAGGGAGTGTGTTGCCCTTAAGCAAGGCACTCAACCCGCTATTACTGCTGCGTGTCCAACAGTAGAGGACTGTGGTTATACTGGGCAGCTCCCAGGTGTGAATGTGCGTAGCTGTGTGAGTGTGAAGCAAAGTTAAATGAAGCATATTGTTTTTGATGGGAGAATGGGAGGTCCACTCGTCCTGGTGACAGAGGCTGAGAGCAGCACACAGAGGCTGAGACACAGGCCTGAACGGCCTCAAGATGTGGCAGTTATTCATTTATGCTTATCTTCACTGTGAGTATGAAAAATTTCACACTTGACAAAATTGAAAAGTTCAGCACACAGCTTAATTTTATGCAGAAATACATTTTTAGCAAAGATTATTTAACACGAGTGCCATCACCTATAAACGGTCCAAGAGGAAAGGGGATTTTATTTTTGTGAAGTACATTTCATAACTCAGAATGCTTTACAGTGTAGAACCCAACATCCTCCCTACAGACATAAAATACAGACACAGACATGCACCATAAAATCTTTCTGCTTGGTTTTGACTTCGGATCTTACTCCAAGTACTGTTGAAGAACCACTGTGTGATGCTAAATAAAGACAATGTGTGAGAGCATGTCTTTATTGTCAGCTGAAACTCAGTGGCACCTGTTGAATGTGGCACCTGTCTTTGATTTAGTTTTTTTTTTTATATGTGCATAAATTTGGTTTTCATCTGTGATATTTTAGTTTATTTGTCATGCATTTTAATATTCCAGTCATTCTGAGCCTATATCTATCTCCATCTGTGTTGTGTACAGTTACCATGGTTACAGGCGTCATACTTGTCTAGCACAAAGTCATTTGAAAAGACTGTGTTGATGTGTTGATTGTTGTAGACTGTCAATGCGCCCGTGTCAGCGTGCTCACTCAGTGATGTTATTTTCTGTGATTGGGGATAGCTGCTGCAGCTAACAGAGCTCTTGACTCCAGATGATCATTCAGAATCTGAGTTACCATTCACTGTCTGGGTTTAGCTTCAGACAAGCAGCACAAAATGTCAGATAACTTTAACTTGGGGATGGTTGTTGCCAACATTTTCTGGTAGTTTAAAAGTTTCACTTTTTTTTTTCAGTGCTGCAGTTGGCAGGACAAATTGTTGGGACAAAGACAGAGCAGGGCTGACTCACCTTGCCATATCTGGCTTTATTAATACATCCATGGTCCAGCCTAGTGAATCACAGAGTGGATATGGTTGTGTTTCAACATAGTGACTGGATCCAGCTAAATCATTCTCAGTGTTGGCCAACTGAAACGCCACAGTCAAGGTCTTTAGTGAAGGTTTAGTTAAAAATAAAAACTTCTCTAAACATTTGGAGTTGAGTGTTAAGAACTGCACCCATATTGATAGTCTTGATTCTTGCTGTGTATCTTCTACTATCTTACTTTGTGAGATTTAATGGGACTAGGTGGAAAATTTCAAGCAACTTTCGACACGTACAAAGAGACAAGTAAAAGACAAGTAATGTATCCCTCCGCATAATCATATTCGGTAAACCAGATGTTTACAGTCACTCGAATGCAGTCATTCTGCAGTCCTCTGTAGTCTGAGACCTGCTGAAGCCGAGGCCCACAAGACTTCTACCTCCAGGCGGCCCGACCGGCATGAGAGTTGTGGGAGAGGACGCGTGGCTGGCAGCGTGGCAGCAGAGGCCACAGCCACCTCGCTGCTTATGAAGGCCTCCATTCACCTCAGTTCACACAATATTCATGCAAGAGAGAGACTTCCCCAGCGAAAACAAGTCCCGTTTAAAGAGAAAACAATTGCCCCTCCCTGACAAATTCCTGCTAATTTGCCACTGCCGGAGAGGCAGGAGAGGAGCGATGCAGGTGATGGACGCCTGCCCGTCTCGCTGCAGAATGCGTCTTTCTTTGTGTATTTGTAAATGTGTGTGTGTGTGTGTCCCTGTCCTACTACATACCTGAACAGTGCCAGTTATTCCAACAGTCTCAGCTTTGACACATCCCTGATGCATCCTGTTCTGGAGTTTCACTCATCAAACTTCCAAATTCCCCTTCCTCCAAACACCTAGCACATACCTCCTTGACAAAAATAATAGTTTTTTAAATTTTTCTCATTTTGTTTGGTGTATTTTTTTTACTGAGTGCCTGTTTGAAAGTTGATCTGAAAGCCTCAACTGAATGGTTATTTTCATCCTGTTTCATTAATCATAACCTCTGGTAGCACACGTGAATGACTTGTTATTGTGTGTCAATTTAACACGCAATGCAATGTGACTCAGAGTATAATTTAACTTTCCATATTTATTTTTCTGCCTTATTAGAAATAGTGCTGCTTGTTCAGCAAAGGACTGTGAGGGCGCACTGTGCTGCAGGAACATGTTCCAGCCCATGGGGGAGGAAGCATGGAGGAAACCTTGTCTCACTTTGTGTGTGAAAGGGGAAACTGTGTGTGTGTGTCTGTGTGTGTGTGTGTGTGTGTGTGTGCACTGTTAATATATGTGTTCATTAAGCAGGTGGGTCTCGTCTTTTATGCTTTGGAAGTGTGTTTGTTTGTGTGCGAGGTTCAGGTGTTATGGAAGATTCGTGCAGCGTAGGTGTGTGTCTATGTGTGTTACTGAAATCTGAGGCTGAAGTCTGTGGTAGGCATGTTTTATTGTAGCATCTTGTTGTGCTGTTACTCACTGAATCTTTCGAATAATTCCTGGAATTTTTTTTTTTTATTCTTGTAGGAATAATCCAAATTGGTCTTTTGCTTGCTGTTGCTACACCTTTAAAGCTTTCATGTTCTTGCACGGCCCATATGCAGTTTACAGCAATAATGGTGACAGATTTACCTTTGAAATTCTAATATATTGGGTCCTTGATGACAGACAGAGGTAGAGATTTCTCATTTTCAGCCAGCGACCTTTGATTTTTCCAGGACTTACAGCTTTTCTTATCTGTAGCTGACTAACAAAGCTTTTACTAGCTGCATTAGTTGGTTGAAAACTGTGAGACCACCATCTAAACTCTTTACATGCTCTTGTTAAAGCCCCCTTGCACTCTGCTTCAGCATGCAGAGAAGTCCAGAGTTTGACAGGCTTGCCACGCCTCGTTGCGGTTGCTGAGCTGTGATTGGACAGTTGCTGTTCAGTGCAGGCGATTAGCGAACAGTCAGTTAGAGAATGTGCAGCACAACTGGTGTAATCAGAGGTTACATGGTTAAACTGTTTATAACCATCTCTCGCCTCTATCACTTCCCCTCATCTACTCTGCCTCCCCCACCCCCTCACTTCAACCCACCCATGCACACCCGAGGCCACTCTCCTCTCCCCTTGCTCTCCTCTTTTTCCTCCTGCAGTCAGCTGGCATGGAGAAGAAGGGCTCTTTGACTCATGTGGAGGAGGGGGGGAGAAATGATGAGGGTTGGAGTGGGGGGTCCCGGTGCTCTTGGAGTCTGATAGTCTGGCTGGTTAGTACAGGCTTTTCCTCCAGGGTTTCAAGCAGACAGAGAGGCGAGGAGAGAGAGATTTCTGACGGCACATCTCCACCATGTGGACTGCTGACAGGGCGGCCACTGAAACTGGCCAGAGAATCACTGCAGATGGACAATGACTTCTGCATGATTACAACAAAGGCCTTCAATTAAAGTTAGTAACAGATCTCCAATAACAGTGACACTACAGTTCTCAGTGTTCCTGGCTGCAACCAAATAAGCAGTATCACTGTTAGTAAAGATTGTGATTTAACAGTTGCAACAGCAGCAGTGATACAGGCAACCACCAAAAAAAAACACGGCTGAGTGATGAAGGCAGTAGAAGAGTTCTATTAAAGGTATAAAACCAATATGCTAGTGTCCAATATGATCACAACACAACTGAATAAACATGAAGAATTAACTTTTAACTGTGACACATTTCCCAACATAGAGTTGGGATAAATATGGGTGATGTTCTTTGTGTGTCAGGACCTTTGAAGTGCATAAACTCTAATGAAAGCTAGACACATGGAAAAGGTTCAATTTATTTTTGTCTACAAGATGGTGAGAAGTCAATAGTTATTTGCACTTTTAATTAATGTGTGTTTCAGCATGAAGTTACTGTGCATGACGATCTTCAAGGGCTTAAAAGAGTTTAATGTTTGGGGGAGTGTTATTCGTCACACTCAGCTGTGGTGGTTGTTACTTTCCCATAGCATCTCGGTTTCATTCAGGCTTTGGTTTTCTCAGTCACTGATAAAGATGTTGGTCAGATGTGTGAAAAACATTCCAGTTTTCAAATGTCCCAACAGAAATATGGCAAAGCTGAGTCGCAACAAAAAATATGGAACAAAAAAACCTTGCTTACATAGTCACCTCAACTACATTATAATTAAATCTAACTTTTCTACTGTACAATAACATTATAATAATGTTGTTGTAAACTTTATTGTTATATTGATAAGCCACATGACACATGCAGATATAATGCTGTCTATGCATATATCTGCAAAAACATATCACATTTACTTCAAAGAGATGAGGCAGGGTGTGTGATGACACAAGACATGACTCCGTATACACACTGCAACAAACTCATCACCGACAACCCCCACCCCCCCAACCCTACACACACATTTATTCAGTAGCCGTAGACCCCCACGCTGACATCTAATCCAGAGCCTCGCTACCATAACATTTTCACAAGGGTCGCGAGCTGTGCAATAACAGCTCCACACGAATCGGTGAACAGCTTCTTTATAAGAGGAACGACACACGCAATTAGTGTTCATTGGTGGCGGCCTGCCGCCACGTTTTCCTGTGTATTTTTACAAGAGTTGAACATAATCCTGAGATAGAGTGTATCTTTCAGGGAGAGTCTGTGTGTGAGCGTTTGATTACATGTTTTTAATGTTTTGATTGTGTTTTTATATTTGATAGGACCTCAGAGCAGATATTAAAGGATAACAACATGAACATTTTGAACAAAATTAAATATCCACTATCTAGAGGTTGGGTAAGTTAAAAAAAAAATCTCTTAATATGGCTTTATAGCTTTTAGGGATAAAACCTTTCAAACAAATATCTCCGACAAGCCAACTCAGACATTCCTCTCTTTGCCTATTAGTAAAACTAATGACAAAACTGGAACAATCTGCTGTTTGAATGGCCACTTTTATTCCTCAAATATAGAGATCTGCAGCCTAATTTGTCCTGTGGGACACCACACGCTCCCCATAAAGCCACATTAGGGCTCCAGTAGCACGGATAATGAATATGATTCAGACAAAGTGCCCCCGCAGTAGCTCCACCTCCCCAGGACACAAGGCTGCAGCAGCTCGCCAAGGAACTGAAGGCAAGCACACACGCACGCAGATATTTTACTACTTTTAACTTCAAGGTCACTGTAATTAATCACCCCCCAAAAACAATCATTTTCATTTGATTTTACTATAAATTCTGATTGTCATTACTTTAATTGATAGTGACATCGTTTATTGCTTTTCTGTGATTTTAAACACAAGATTGATTTAAAGAATGGAAGATGCTTCCTTTTAGTTTTAATCAGCTCCTTAGTGAAAAATTAGTTTTCAGGCAAAGCTGCATGAGTCAGGCTTTTATGCAACAATGCATTTATTTAATCAGCCTTGTTAAAGAGTTGAAAATGCCCTGTGGATTTTTATATATATATATATATATATATATATATATATCACCTTTATGTTTATCTTTAGTGTTTTTCATTAGAATAAGATGTGTGTACATTAAAGACCTTGTAAATGTGTTGAAATTATGCAAGCTTTTCTTAAAATCTTAATATATAATGTATAATAATATTAAAGTATATACAGTATACTTTTTTAACACCCAAATTTACATCAGGTAGCAGTTTTGTATTTATATTACTAAATTTTTTGGCATGTTATCACCCCCAACTCTTCCTGTATACACACTTCTAGCACTGTGGTATTGACTGTGTTCATAGACGTGCAGCTACATGAGAGCAGCACAGACCTTTCACTTTGGCGTACCCCTCATCCCTCAGCACCTCCGGCCTGTACATCACTCAGCATCCCGGGCCGTCCTGAACAGCCCAATAAGCCTGTCAGTGTCAACACACACACCCACACACACACACACACACACACACACACACACACACACACACACACACACACACACACACACACACACACACACACACACACAACCAATTACATATTCTTGACAGACACAGGTTTATATAGTCTCGATTAAGAACCAATTTTTTTTTGCATGTACACACACACAGTTACACACACAACATCTGTGCACACAGTGAGGGAACATCCATCCACACCCCAGCATGTGCCAGGGAGTTGTGTAGTAAAGATTTATATGACAAGGTGGCAGACAGACAGTGGCAGGGCTGCGATCTAACCCATCTCACTGCTGATGTTGACAGTGTTATTGCTCTGGCTCTACTTATGCAAGTAGATTAGAGATAAATGTTCTCGACTGGTATGTGTTCGTTTTCAGTTCAGACTTCTTTCTCCTACCTTTGTCTCACTGTATAAACTAACCCTCTTTACACAGTTGGTTCTCTTTTCCTTTTCAGAATATTTCTACATACATACATTCACTTGCACAAACACACACATTGTGCTGCTCTCTGTTGTCTTATCTGACTCTTACTTACAGAAGTGCTCGCCCCAGCCCCTCTGATGTGTGTTTGAGGCTGTTACCATTCAGCTCTACCCAGCTCTGCCCCCACACAGTAAAAACAGAGAGTACTTGGTAACTGGGGAGCTGGAGCTCTGATTATCTTCTCCTGCAGGCAGTGCAGGCTTGGCTGCAAGTTTCTCTCCATCCATCTTCACTTCCATCCCTCTGTATTTTCAACTGGGGTGGCTTGATGCCCAGGAATGACTTGCTTCATGTACAGTATAGCGGTAAAATGGATGCAAGCTGTTCCTTTCTGTCTGCAAGTTCACATTTGCCTGAATGGACACTGCGCACGCCAATCAGCAACCTAGCTACACCTGAACAACCACTAGAAATCACACAGTAAAACCCTACCAAATTTGACCTCTAAGCATTCTGGGCTTGCAGTTGGGGGATGTAATGGGTGGTGCCACTGAAAGGGTATTTGAGTTCATCTGACCCTGTGGGTGTATGTGAGACAAAAAAAAAAAATTAGGAACCATAGATGTACAGCATTGCCTTATTATTTAAGTGCATTAGAATATTTTTTTCTTAAGAGTTCCCATGTGTAGTGTGTGCAAAATATTTGCAACTCAACACAAAAGTGCTTCTTGTGCATGCGTGTGTTTATAGTGTGTACAGGCCTCGTGCATTTGACTTGGCAAACAACTTGCACATAATGGAAATCTCACCATGTGCCAAACCTTTTAGCCTTTACATGTGGAGTGACACAGGTTAAAGGAAAAGACGGTGAGATACGTGATCCTAAAACGCAAACACACACTCATGCAGAACCATCACTTCATAACAGCATCTGGTGCAGCGGTAATGACTGCTAATGTATTTCTGACAAGTAGGAGCTAAGCTTGTGAAAGCAACATGAAAGGCCACTTCTCAGGGTCTTTCTATAGTCCTGCTGTTGGCTGATGCCAGGATTGAGCTGCAGACTGAGTCTGGCTGGCAGAGCAACACTGCTCTGTGGTGGTGCTGTGCACAGGTCTGCAGACTGTCTATCTGACTTCACCTCTGTTCTGTACCAAACCACAATGTGAAAAGCAACAGCTCTCCTGCTTCTCACAGACTTCCTCTGATGTGATATTACATGTGTTCATATTTTTATATCTTCAGTATATACAGGAGGCTCAATCCAACATGAGATACTTACCACAAGGAAACGACAAAATGATTGATGGTATAAAAATATAATAAATTATCTTCTTTGGAAGATATACAGAGTTATACTGTAAGCTGTTTCTGGGCACAGTCATAACACTACAGAGTGGAACCTCTATATTTAGAACATATTGAATGTTTTTTTTTCCCACTACAGTAAAATAGGTTTCAAATGTAGAGACTAGAAGGGGCTACATTTTCTGAAGAAAATGTACGTGTGCTTGATGCTGAAATTTTGCGGTTGAATTAGTTGAAATTTTGAAATACGTAAAGTTGTTGAAGTTGAAGTCTTCGTTTAAGTGTAACTGCTGAGTGTAGTTGTGAAACACACTGAAGTGTAGGTTGAAGTAAAAGTCCTAAAACAAAGTAAAGCCAGTTTAAGTGTATCAACTGAAAGACAATGTTGGCTGAAGTGTAAGAACTGAAAGCAGCTGTTGTAAATGGTTTATGAATAGTGAGCAGTATGAAGTAGCAGTTGAAGTGTCAGTGACAGTGTTAGTGATGGAAGCACCTTTAATTACATTTAATGTGTAGGTTAATGAGACAGTTGAATGTCTGAGATCACGCCACTCTAGACATGAACATTTTGCATTATACACAAGACTCACAGAACAGCATGAAATCTGAACTGTGAAAGTTTTTGGTTTCACTCATCTCCACTGCTTCTACCACAGCTGTCAACGTATTTACTTTTCAAAACGTATTCTAACTAGTAATCACGTGAACCAACTATTATTCAATTTAAATAATTGCACCCTAACCCTCCCCAGATTGTGTTGCAATCTTCCCAAGATCCTTCTTTGCATACCAGTCTCCAAGTAAATAAGCTTTGTTTTTTTCTATTAATATTTCAAGTTACTAGCCACATAAGCGAGTTTGTTTCATTCCATATTTTCTTTTGTGAGTTCCAATACTTGTGTGGCATTGCTCTCAAACATACCCCAAACCATCACAAACACACACAAACACACACACACACACATACGCAAGTGTCAGTCTTTTTTTAACTGCCTGTTACTGTTTTCCTGCTGTGCTCAACGTCATTTAAAAAAACTAATATATCCTATAAAACCCAGCAGCAGTAGCCTGCTCAGGTTTACACAAATAATTAGCTGCAGGCAGACACAATTATACGCCGAGAGAAATATGACCTGCCAGAGAGCATGATTGAAACCAAAGGTAATGACCTCATATTATGGAATTTCTCTTAAGCGCTCTGCGATAAACAACTGACAGGACCCTTTGGTTTTGTTTTGGGAAACAAAACATGCTGTGATCCATGGCTTTGAAAGGTGGATTAGCAACATTACATGCAACATATCTTTCTCTAAGTCCTCTTCCCTCTCGCTCTCCTTTAATTCCCCCTTTCTTATCCAGACCACATACCTTCAAATATGTACACAGGCACTGTGTTTTTCAGGAACAAAACCAGCAGGGTGATCTGTGGCTTTTTAACAGGGCTCAGTTCTCTGTACCTCCAGGGTCTGCGGTCCCTACTGACAGCTTTACAGGCAGCTGATTGGAGGTGCCATGCCAGCACAACAAGGGAGGCCTGCACCCGCAGTGGCAGCCACGGAGGCTCGCACATCTAACGTGCATTAATATCTGAACACAATTCTTCCTGGGACACAGACACAGCATGAGCACTTTGTCTCAATGCATGTATTTTATGTCTTATGAATTTGTGGCAAATTGTGTGGTGGTGAGTGTGTTTGCTTGCCTAAAACGGGCACCAACTCACATCCCTTCATTGGGTTTGTAAGCAAAGGCTCTGTCTCTAAAACACCTTTCATGTTTATTCTGAACATACCCAAATAGTCATTTAAAGGATAAACTGAGATATTTGCCAGCTTTTAGTTTGACTCAAGTTTAGCAACTGTATGTCGTTGTTCATTACGTATTACTCTGAATTATTCAACAGCAAATCAGTTTCATCACTCAACCGAGCAAAATCACCTCCATCACACGTCTTCTGTATTAAGGTGTAGAAATAGAAAGGCAGGCCAGTCTATGGTTTACAGGTGTTTTCTGACCAGGTATAGCTTGTCTCCATGACCACTGTCCATCTAGCCAGCTAAGAGTTGCACTATTCCTCTTCTGGTTGACGCTCTGTGCTAAGCTAACACTTATTAAACCAGTCTCTCCAGTTGATGTACAGATAAACCTGATGTCAACCTTCCATCCAACTCCTTTTAAGACAAACAGAAAAGACTGAGGTTGGGTTTGTACAGGGCATGGGTCATACACAAACAGGGGAAAACAAGAGTGTGAAAGTGACACTGCAAATCCACATAGGACACATACACACACACCCACACCCACACCCACACAAATGAATACCCACACAGACAAACAGAGAACACATATTGGAAAAATAGCCATGACATCACCGTCACTTTACCTACCATCGACGTGCTCCTATTTATGTGCAGACGGCTGCTGTGTGCCACCAGGACATAAACACACACTTTAATGTACCACACCCTCACACACGCCCTCATACGTCCTAGCATACACACACACAGCCACTCCACCCCACACACACACCCATGCCACCACCTATATACCCACCCAACGCCACAAACATAGTCACCGTGTCTTTTCTGGAAGTTTGCCCCTCCTTTCACACACACACACACACACACACACACACACACACACACACACACACACACACACACACACACACACACACACACACCTCTCAACCTGCCCAGCAAACACATAGCAACCCAAACACGTCTATGTGTGTATACGTGAGTGTGTCTGTGTAGTGGAAACTTTCACTGGTCCAGAGGTGTCACCTTCCAGACTCATGTCATGCGTTTGCTCTCCTGACATTTACCGGAGGTTTTCTACTTGTTGCTGGTCTTTCTCCTCCTCTCTCTGTTTAACACTTTCTCTTTCACTCCCTTTTTTATCCTTTCCTTCTGTTATTCTTTCTGCTTGTACTTCTTTCTTAGTATTGAATTACTATTTTGTTTCTTTGGATATCAATCCTCAGAAATATGTGAAAAATGTGATCTCTAGTGCTTTCTTTGCCAATCTTTACCAATCTTTACCAAGATGATTGAAAGAACTTTTTATCATGTTTAAAGCTAACTAACTAACATGTGTGACTAGTCTGACAGCTTTGGATATTAGTAAATCCACATGAAATAGCTTAAAACACTTGGCATGTACAACTTTTGATTAATACATATGCAACCAAAATGTAAGAATATGTGGTTTTAGAGAAAATTACAGGTTGCAGCTGTTTGCTGGTTGACAACAGGGAGGTCAAGTGACTGTAAGCTGGGGCAGAGAGTCGTATTGTGACACTGAGTTCACTGATGGCATTATTGCGCTGGATGTTGTAGGAATTGAGGAATGTGACCTTATATTAGACTATATATTAGATATAACACTTCTTTCTGCCTCTTTTTTTTTCTGTCTATGCCAGTCTCTCTCTTCCTCTCTCTACTTGGACCACTTTTATTGGCGTCCTGGTTTTGGCACAACTGCTGTGCGTTTTTTAAAGTGCGGTCAACAGAGTTCACAATAAAGTAGGAACATGTGTACAGACAAACACTCCCCACGCTCCCTGCTACTGTTGCTACACTCTCACACCGTCTAATTAAATTCAAAATGTCAGGTTTGATTACTGTCAAAAGGGTTTACTCCACAGTAAATGCTTTCGACGCTTTCAAAATATCACAGAGAAGTGTGTTTGGGTTTAACTGGTTTTCGCTCACAACCAGGGGCGTTGGCTGAACTGTGAACCATCAGGGGCTGGGCTCTGGCTCATGACTTCATGTCTGCGTGGGGGCTATGTATTGCCTAAAAATTGAAAATTAGAGAAGAATTTGGATTTGATTTATCAGCTCAATTAGTAGCCTAAAGTTTTGTTTGATGGAAGCTATAGTAACTTACCTGACATGATCACAGAAGATGGTTTTCTGATCATTGGTTAGAGAACTTGCCTCAGGTGTTTGTAGAACTACCAGATCTTATCTAGAAAGACTAGGTTAGTTTGGAGTCACTTGCCATCAGGAGGCACAACAGTTTAGCTTTGTACAGTGCTCTGTATAACTTGCTCTGCTCCTACCATGTTCATGAAACTTGGAACCCACATAGACATTTACCCACGATATTTTCCTGGCTCAGCATGAGAGGATGTTTGTGCTTCAGCTTCAACTTCTTTACCGTTTGGCATAGCAACCCCATGTTCAATAGAACTGACAGAGACCTGTCAGCCAGTAAGACACCAGTATTTCCACATATTTTCCTGTAAATCCTCACTAATTTGTTTTTCCACTTAGTCCTCTGAAGATGCAAGATTATAACATTGCCGTCTTCTTTCAATGATGTTCAGTTACATAGTGACAAACCACTCAAAGTGGAGCATTATTCTGTGCTAAAGAAAAACTCTTTGGGGCCGTGGTTCATTCTGATTCTTATCTTTCCTCTGTTCCTTCTGTCCACATCTTCTCCTCACCCCTGCACTAATTCCTGTTTTTCCCTTCATCTGTGTTCCATCCCCTTCCCTCGTCCCTCTTGTCCATGTCCTCCTTCTTCCTTCCCCCTCTTTTAGTAATTTTCCTTATGCCTCTCCAATCAGCTTCGCGTCTGGTTTAATGCTGGAATCAACCCTGTGATATATCTAGAGCGACACTGTTAATCAGGGTTCAGCTAAAGCTGGACGTGGCCCTCTTCAGAGTGTGCTTAATGTGAATGTGGTGTGTGTCTCTGTGTGTATATTTAACACGTTACACATCTCTTTTGTCTGCTGGCCAACATGGCTGGTGCCACTGTCACTCTTTTATCAGCCAAATAGATATTTGGAATAAAATCCCTCCAGTGACGATTGGTTTCCTGCCAAAGTGACTAGTGTTGTGTAACATACCAGCCACAAGCAAAAAATGTTTGTGCATCTGGTAGTAATTTCCCACTGTGGTGTCTTCATGCATGAGTGTGTGCAGGTATTGTAATGGACTTTGTGTGTGTATGTGTGTTTGTGTCTGTGTGAGTTTTACAGCCATGGGTTTTTGTTGAAGTTGCAGATGGCTGACATTTTGACCTGGTATGTTCATGAAGTATGTAGTGGACGTTCAGGTCACCACAGGACACTAAAACAGCACTAAAACTCAGCTAAAAACATATTTTGATTGGATACTAAGAGCACTAGATGCAGCAGAGGCAGTTGTTTTTAATGGAAAGTGTGGCCATGCTCATGCTAAAAGCTGTGAGCTTTGCTCACTCCCTTGATTTTATGTCAGGTTTTCCACCCAGATTTGGTCCCCCCAGTGCCCTGACCTTTACAATACACATCAATGTGAGACACTAACAGACCCAGGATAGAGTTTCATTGGTGGCAAATATGACTGCAAAGAAAAAAAAAACAAATTATGTCCACATTCTACTTATTGATTCAAATTGAGCTTATACATCCTCCAGTAGCTGAACACTTAAACTGCCTTGGATGATGTTGAGATCTAAAAACTCTGATACATTTATGTCACCACTATTTATAAAATGACATCCTGGTCAAATGTGCTTTAACTTTAACTCTCATGCAAACTATACATTTTGTTCTGGTGTAAAAAGGGTTGGTGGTTCGACCCCCACCTCCTCCTTTCCACATGTTGAACTGTCCTTGGGCACTGCACCCCAAATTTCTCCCAACAGTCAGACTAGCAACTTGTGTGAGTGTGTCCCCATGCACACTCCTCACACATCTGGTTATCAAGACAACATCTATGCAGGATTTTCTCATCCTTCAACTTTCTACACTGCTGATGTGACAATACTTTACCTTCTAATAGGTCTGATGCTTTGAACATAACTTGTACCTGTGTGTTTCGCACTTTCCCAGTGTTTCACTTTCTGACTTAGAGGCAAATACATAAAGTAGAGTAGAGCAGAGGAAAGATGTGATGAAACAGTAAACATTGTTTTTGACATTACTACCTAGTTTAAAATTGAATGTTTTAGATTTATGGATTTTAATATTTAGCTTTTGTTTATAAGAGCAACATTGATATATCTAACAGGATTATTCACTTAAGCATATAAAAGAAAACAAATGACAGTGAAATTGAATCAATGGATGACTCTCACTGGCCTCTATTACATATTTACTAAGACCTTAATATCAGCTTTATCAGCTGAAAAATATCAGTCACCATCCCTACTTGCTCTGATTCAGCAGTGGGGTAAAAGGTAAGCTTTATTATAGCTTTCCACCACAAGCCAGACAGGAGCCTTAACTCCCCCAGCCTTAAAAATAATCGGCCAAGGACTGAAGACTGTCTTATAAAAATAAAAATATAAAAAAGGAGCAGTCTGGCTTTTACTCAGCTAAACCCTGGGGCTGAGCTGTAAGACACAAGCGCTGTAAATGTTCAGCACCTGATCATTTGTGTGTTTTGGACTTCCACATCCATCCCCATTGTTATGGCAGGAGGACGGAGAGGGGGGGGGGGGGGGGCCCACCAGAGTCGCAGCTCGTAACCCCGGGGCAGGCGGATGCGTGACGAGATTGACAAGTCTGATTCTCCCTCAGTATATTGCTTCGGATTTTTTAAAACCCCGCTCGCAGGTTGACATTTATTTAGACAAGGCTCCTTCAGGACTGCCACAGAAGCCACAGAAACCAGAAGATGTCTGACAGAGACAAGTAATAAATGCATGTGTGTGTGTGTGTGTTTGGTCTGACAGGCAAATATCTAAACCCAGCTGCTCTAAACGAAGCTACATACCTGCCTAGCTACGTAGCACTAGGGACGGTATGAAAACCATGGAGGGAGGGGAGGAGGTCAGAAAACGGGGAGGGCCATGCTGTTTTATGTTTTGGCCGAAAGGAGGACACTGTTTTTAGGAAGAGCAGGGGAGGAACGACACTTTTTCTCATCCCAGAGTGAAATTTTTATTTTATTCTAAAATAAAATTGACAAGTCTTGGGCTGTGAGAAAATGTTATAAAATTTTATTTTATTCTAAAATAAAATTATTATTTTTATTTTATTCTAAAATAAAATTGAGAAAGGTTAAATATTACATCAAAAAGACGGATTTTGTGGGTTATGAAGGTGCATTTAGAAGCTAATAGGAGCAGTTTGTCCATTTTTATGAACAGAATAGATGTGGATTTTTGTTATTAGTGACTGAACCTTATATCTCCAGAGAGCTCGTCATTTTTCACTTGCAGCCCATAAGCTCCCACCTTCACGTTGGATCAACAAAGCAGAATCATTGGAATTTTTTACTCACCACATAAGGGCTGCAATAATTATTATTGTCTTTGTCCCCCCCACCCCCATACTTCCATCCCAGTAACTTTGATACAGTCCCTTAGAAGAAGAGTGAGGCAGCATCTAGAGATGGCCAGAGCAGATTGAGAAGCAGAGAGTATCAGCTTCAGCTTCTGGTTTTGGTCTGGGTGTGATGATGTGTGTGTTTGTGTGTGCCTTGGAAACAGATGAAAAGTCAACTAAGATGTAATAAGCTAGCTGCAAGAGAGTCTTAAAGTCTTTGGTAGAAAGCCGGGCTCTTGTTTCAAAGTGCAGAATCTGCTGTAAGCCCCCGCAGACGCAGACTAAACACAGCATCGGCCCTATTGTTGTTCTGCACTGTTACAGCCCTCCCTGGAGATTTAGCAGGAGCCATAAACCTCCGCGGCTGCGACAGGCAGCCAATAGCCACGCTGATTACAAATGACCCAGCCACTGAGGTCACACCACAGCCTGATCATGAGCATTTATACAGCGCTGGATTGGAAAATGATGGGATTTTGGGTTGTTTTTTTGACAGTTTTCAGGTATGCCGGTGAAACAAATCCCGACTAGTTTCAATTGCTTTCCCAGAACAAATACAAAACTAGAGGCAGGAATATGGCATGGTTTCCTCTATGGCAGAGCTACAGTTGGTGATAATCGATTCAGCATGTTCACCGTGTCTAACCATTGTGTTTTAAGGCCTGGACAACATGCTTCACATGTCAATTTTTTCCACCTAATACACGACTAGTCACTCCATCTTCAGTTTTTTTTTTTCTTTTTTCATCAGTTTCCGTCACGTGCCGTTCTGTGGTTTGAAGACCATGTATACACAAAGTAGCCGTTACGGGAAGGAAAAGGAGAGTGAGAGTTTACTGGAAGAGGAGGCCCATTACTGAAAGCATGGAGCTGGATCAGTGGATAGGTTGAAGGTCAAACAAACCCAACGCGTTTGTTCCGTCCATTGCGGTGGACGTATGGGATGGTTGCACATGCATTTAGGCTTGTATGCATTTGTATATATTTAGTGTGTTTGCGCGTGTCGTCTCCGCCTGGCTCTGGGTTTCGTCGTCATCTTTCACTGGCGTCTGTGAATCATGTGATCTACCATGTTAACTCTGTGATTACCTGTCATTACGCAGAGGTCCAGTTTCAGTGACACCATTCAATCCACCGTCCAATCTGGGTGTTTACGACCTGTCAGCACTGACTTCTCTTTTCCCTGCACCAACTCTGAGATGAAAATAAACATCTTCTCTTTACTCTGAGCACAAAGTAAGATTAACTTCTACTAGCAGAAGCAGATAGAAAACATGATATGGCTATAATTTTGGAGAGAAGTTTGAATCAGTGGTTTTAAGGGCTACTGTGTCAACCAGCCCGAGAGACAGGGAGCCATTACTTCATTACTTCTTTTGTGTGTGTGTATGTGTATGTGCATATGCTTGTGTGCCGGTGTTCAACAAATCAGTGTATAAAAGCTCCTTATATTTATAGTGAACTTGAGATGACATGATGGTAATAACCGGGTTAATTTGCCTTCTTTTCACACAATTATCATCCATAGAGGCCAAGGAGGCTGCAGACCTTAAAGCTGCACCAATCAATTTTTTATACTAACAGAGGGTCAAATGACGATGTGTGTGTGTGTGTGTGTGTGTGTGTGTGTGTGTGTGTGTGTGTGTGTGTGTGTGTGTGTGTGTGTGTGTGTGTGTGTGTGTGTGTGTGTGGGGTGGGGGGGGGGGGGTCTCACTCACAGTAGCAAACCAACAGAGTAAGATCATGTTTGGTCCACCTTCACTGCTCTCATCAACCCCGTTTCCACTTGCAGCAGGCAGCTGTTTTCAGGAAAAAGAAAAGCTGAGCTAAACCCACGATAAACTAAACCAGCCCACCACAGAACAGGAGGCGAAGTTAGAAACCAGTTGGTGAGCATAGTGGAGAATTTAGCAGCTGAAGGGCCAAATACTTTTTAATGTTAAGGGCTGGTTAAAACCAAGCTGAAAGGAGACTTGTGTTTTTTTGTGTCTGTCCACATTTGCTAGCAGGTTTTTAAGTCAGGTTCCAGCCCACCGCTTAGGTCTTAGACTGAAATACAGAATGTATCCTAATCCTGGGTTTACCCCAGTCCTAATTTTGTCCCCCTTTCCACTCCTCTTTTGCCTTAATTTTGGTCAAATTTGGGTAAGTTTTGGTAAGTTATAAGCCCTCAGGTCTTCACTGAAATTAAATATCTTCACAAATATCATCCCCATTGTCTGTTTTTATGTCCATTTTTGTGTGTTATTTGTAAATTAATTTCAAAACTTTGAAAAACAGGTTTGAAATGTTCTCATCACAACAGCATTATACAAATTCCAATTTATAAAAAACACGTTGAAAACTTTTGAACCACAAATTAATACAGTGAGAGGGTTTCCATTTCCTTTCTGAAGATCAGAAATGAAATGATCAGATTTCTGCTGTTTAGAACAATTAGATAATGTGTGTTATAGAATAAAGAAATCTGAACTGAGACGTTTTCAGCTGCAGTGTGAACACGGCCGCTGGAAACAGTAGATTCCACTGTAGATCCTACATCAGATCCTGCTCAGGTTTCTGCCTACACAGCGGGTGGTCAGTTGTCTGGATCCTCTTTAATACAGTGCGTTATCCTGCCAGATTTTGTTCCATATGTGCGTGTGCATGCCAATGAGCAAACTTAGTCTAAAGCACACATATGCACTTTATCCCCCTGCTTTAGTCACCTTGTGAGTCAGTTATTGCACAAAAAAAAAAAAACAATTGAAGAGGAAATCTTGACGTCTGCCTCAAAATGAACACCAGCCTCAAGAGGCATGAAACACAACTCCCAGCATGCTGTAGGGATAACAAGGAAAGGAAGGCAGGGATTATAATGAGAGATGGTGGTCGGACAAGATGACTGCGTCACATGGTTACCATGGGTTCATGCTTCGCAGGCATTGTTTGACCTCTGGGTTTAGAAAGCATACATTTCAACACATCAAACAGTAAACTGAAAAAACAGCAACACTTTAGAAGACCCTGAAATGGCCAAAGGAAATAAAACTAAATCTAAAATCACACACCGTATTCTTTTTTTCAATATTATACAATGAATAGGACAAGAAATTTAACGTTCATTCCATAAATCAATATGTCGTATCTGCTGTGACGTATATAGATGTGTATGTGCGTGTCCTCTTTTCTACTTCCATTTAATTCCCAAACTCCTCAAGACCTGGATTTCCACCTCATATAACATCCTTCACTGACAGGAAGTGTTCAGTCTCATGGCCTCGGTCTCCACTGGCCACTTCTTTCTTTTGGCTTAAAAGAAACATGTTTAAAGTGCTGGAGGTGCCTGTCAATGCTGTTGTTGCCAAGCAACAATTGAAAACCTACTTAAAGCGCTTTTTTTGTGTGTGTGTTAAACATTAAAGTATTTTTAACTGCTTGCACTTGGCAGGAACCAGCTCTAACAGAACACTATTGCCATCGAAAATAATGAGGCAAAACGAGGCCAGGGCTACAAAAACAAGGACAGGAGTCATTCAGAGAGGTTCAGTACGTTTCAGAATTAGTAGTGACTTCCCAGGTACAACAAATACAGCAGAGGTTAAAGGGTAAACTCCAGTGGGAGCTCAGCTAGTCTGTGAATTAGAGATAAAAAATGATCCATTTCTGGTTACTCTGCAGTCACAATATCTGTATCCACCTTTCACCCTGCCTTACCTGGTAATAGGACAGTAGTCACATTACATTTATATCAATCATGTCTCTGTTGCTTAGCTATAACTTGAGCACTGCTGAGTGTTGTTCATCCAGATTTTTTTGTTTCAAGCACATACCGTGGTGATTTGCACCTGTATGACGCACCTGCAGTTTGAGCTTGAATATCTTGGCCTCTATTGTCTCTCAATTTAACACGATGTTTGCGTTTACGATTACATTATTTTGTCTACTGTCTAGTCTTCTTTCTTAATTACTTCAGTAGGTGTTAGGCATTATAACACAAAAGACATTTCCCAGCAGATTTTTTTTTCATACCTAAGCTGGATGCAAAACAAAGCAGAAAGTTTTGGGAGACCTGCACATTCCTCGTCTTGTTATTTTAAGAATAGCAGATGAAAGTTATTTGATGTTGATTTCTAGAATTTACGTCAATCCTGCTGAGGAATATTAGGGCTTTGCACAAGGCACAAATGCGGCCTCTTTGAAATCTTTGACCTGATAGACAAATATAGAAGACTGAAAACAGCCTCTTTGAAAGAGGTAACTGTGATTTTGTGCTATTTTTTGATAGAGACTGAGATTTTAAAAAATTAAGTGAGGGATTCCATTTATTAACCTCCTCTTACACTGAAAGAATAAATCAAGAGATGTACTGGAGGCAGAGGTGGGACCAAGTCATTGTTTTGCAAGTCCCAAGTAAGTCTCAAGTCTTGGCCCTCAAGTCCCGAGTCAAGTCCCAAGTCAAGACAGGCAAGTCCCGAGTCAAGTCCAAAGTCAAGATTGACAAGTCTCAAGTCAAGTCCAAAGTCCTACACTTTGAGTTTCAAGTCCTTTCGAGTCCTTTTAACCACACAGCAATAATATATTATGTAAGAGGTAAGCATATTAAACAGATGTCAGAACATCCCTTATAGCCACACATGAACTGTATTGAAACTACTCTTAATTACTCATATTATTAATATCAATCTTAACATTGTGTGATAATATATTTTGTATCTTAGTGTGTTACGTTGCAGCACGTAGACCAGCAACTCACGTGTGCAAGCTAACTTGTTTTTTCGTCAATGGAATGGTTTTCCTGTCGGAAAAATCCGTCTGACAGCAAGCTAAAACGGTACACATATTCTTAATATAGCGCACATTTAAAGTGACCTTGATTTTATTAGGTTTGCCTCTTTGTAGGTGGCTAAAATATGCGTTGCTGCTAACCGCCGTCTACTGTGTGATACCTTGACTAATGTTATGTATAAGTACCTCAACCATAGCCCTGTTAAAAAAATACTTAACAAAGGTATGAATAAGGGAGTGAACTCGCAGTAGACGCAACAAATTACCGTGTTTGCAATGATTTAGCTACACAGCAAAGAAAAAGCTACTTAGCCAATAAATGTAAGCTTTCATTCAGAACTTACCTTTCTTTGTGCAACTTTAGATGTCGAACGAAGTTCGAAGTTGTTGCGTCTCCATCTGTAATCTTCGAGCCACATGTTTTACATATTGCAATTCGTTTTTTATTGACCACCTCGTAGTTTTTATACCCGAACGAAACTATCTTTGGTATCATTTTTTCCAGCTAGCGCGCTGTTTGACAGTCCGTCTTCATTGGTTGTCCTGCAATTTGATTGGATGGATGCTGTCGGATCAAAACAACGTTGATCTAATTTGATTGGATGTTGTGCAGACAGCACATACACACACAGACGCACACATACAAAGAAAGATACAGAGCGTTCCTTAATAACATCCTTTTTAATCTTTGGGTTTTTGAGGAAAGTAGCAAGTCTTGTCGAGTCAAAAGGCTCAAGTCCAAGTGAAGTCACAAGTCATTGATGTTAAAGTCCAAGTCGAGTTGCAAGTCTCTTTACATTTTGTCAAGTCGAGTCTAAAGTCATCAAATTCATGACTCGAGTCTGACTCGAGTCCAAGTCATGTGACTCGAGTCCACACCTCTGACTGGAGGTAATGGTAAGAGGCTTTTCTCCTGGTAGGAAGACATTAATAAGACAAAAAGGATGGAATAAAAGAAGGAGGAAGTGAGAGAACAGACTGAGAAGAGAAAAAAGGAAAGCACTGCTCTGTTTTACTGTCCGACTGAAGTCCTAGCTTATTAAGTATTATTATTTTTGGATATGGTGTGACCTTATCCCAGCAGTACCTCCGGCTCGGTCGTGTGTTCCAGCGAACGCTATTGGCAGTGTTTGACAGTTCATTCTCAACTCTCGGTCCACACAGACAGAAGATTGGAACCCAGGACCTTCTGTCTGTGAGGTGACCGTGCTAACTGCTATTACTTACTGTCCCAACTGTAGCCTTAAATTTACAAATTCAATTAACAAAAATAATTAAGAATTGAGAGTTATGAATATCGTTTCGCTAGATTCTTTAAAAGGTAACTATACCAGGACCTGCTGTCCTCCAGAACCTGTTCCACAGACCTGTCTCCAAGCTTCCTGCTGCTTCACACACACAAACATGAAAATACATATAACATCTGCTTTTTGTTTTGGTTGTTAAGTTGGATATGGAGGAAAAGAGAGAAAGGAAAGGATGGTTTCCTATGGTATGCACTCCTTTTAGCTTATTATGTAGATATATTAGTGTTGATATACAGTGACAAGCATCACTCAACTAGCACCATGTACACATTGTAATCGTAATACAACAGTGTATATGACATTCTTTCATATGAAGCCACTTTCCCTAACTCTGAATCAACCTCTTCTCTTTTTCTGTAAATGACTGCAGTGCTTTTTGTGACTATTTGTGTTGTGAGTATATGTTGCATTTGCATGTGTTAAGTGCACATATTTATACAGTTTCCATTACAGCCGTCTGAACGTCCCTCACCATCTCCTGCTTGACTTTAACCAGAGCTCACAGCAGAGGTGCACAACCAAACAGACTGAAGCAAAAACCTCGTCAGTTTGTTGCTAATGTGTGTGATTTATTTACGTGAGCGTGCAATTAAGGATCCGACCGTGTCTGTCGGCCTTTTCTCCTGCTCGCTCAGAGAGGTGCTAAGTTACATCCTGGAACAGATCTTTCAGTGCTGGGCCTGTTATATTTAGTGTGCAGAGCTGGCTGAAGGTCAGTCACATGTACGCTTAGCTACAGACACCAGGCGTGGTGAGAAGAAGAATAAAAGAAAAATCTGGTGATCCATTTCCTAAGTCTGATCTAAATTGCTTTCTCTTCTGTGTTGATGACTCAAGAACAGGTAGTGGTGCACTAGCAAAGAAAATCACCTGTTTTCCCAGATGACAATAAAAGGAACTTAGTAAAATGATCCTTCTTTTTTTCTGCTCTTAAGTCATAAAGGGTCACAAGGGAGAAACCAATTCAGATTAGATTTTTTTTTCTTCTCAGAGCTTCCGTAGTTACCATACCTATTTGTGTATTTCTGTGTGTGTGTGTGTGCCTTCTCCATAGTCACACTTGCTCTAGCTTTAATACATTTTCCTCTGCAGTTGTGGTGGAGATGATAAATCTTAAAACATACGATGTCCTTCAGCATTTTATCTGTGTAGTATTTTCTTTATGTTAGTCATGTTCAGTAGCTGTACATACATGTCAACAGTCTGTGGTGTGTGCTGGCATGAGTGCATCTAATAATGTGCGTGTGTGGTGTGTGTTTTACTGTTTTTGTGCAGTGGATCAGTTACGCAGTCAGCTGGATTTGCTATTAGACAGCATTTAAAATCTGACCCCACTGTCTCCAACCTGTTTTCACATCTAAGAGCCTCAGAGCTCAGTTTCCATCTGTGAGAGAGAGAGAGTGTGTGTTCGTACTGCATGAGAGTGAGTGTGAGGGACTGCTCGCTCAAAAGAAAGAGTGAAAGTGTGTGTATTTGTGAAATTTAGAGGGCGTACATTTTTGCAGACTAGGCCTGCATCTCAGTTTGATTGAGGTTAAAAACACCAAGGGCTGACAAAACCTAAATTTATCCAACGCTCAAGTTTCTAAAAGAACTACTGGAAAACTGACTTGGCTTCCACTGGCTCCTCAGATACGCTGAATTGAGTTTAACTGTTTTTAAAAAATCTCAAATATTATCAGAGCAATTGCACAGACAGTATTTGCCGAGGGAGTATCATCTAGTTATGATCTATTGCTATGGCTTAACCAGGACAAATCATGCTGGATCCTAGAGACTGAAACATACAAATATTAAAATATGTATTTGTGTGTGTTTGGGGACACGGGGTGGCTGACCTCGGCACATACCTGGCTTTGATCCCCCACTTGCGGAGGAGACTCAGAGGTACAGTGATGGGATCCGAGTGCATAAATCACCAGTTATTTACTACCTGATCAGAGCATTCCCAGTCATAAAGCACAGAGCAAGAAGTTCATAAAGTCATCAAATGAGTTTATTTTTGGAGGAATCGAAGAACAAGACGCTACCTGTTCCAGTCTGTTCTAATCTGTTTCCCCAGATGACAAATGAATTTTTTTAAATTTATTACCTGCCTTGTTCTATTAAACAAATGGCAAATACATTCTCAGCTACTATCCAGTACTGAAACTACTAGAATCATTTTAGCTACAATACAAGTAGTTCTCCTCTGTGCATGGTTCCACAGCTAATATAGGCCTTTTTATCTGGTGTGACTACAGGGCCAACATTGCAGATACCATCTTGGAAGAATACCTAAATTCTCCATGCGCCATGGTAGACAACAGTATGTCTACCATGATGCCCAAGTGGCAATCAGCTTATGCCATTGGAGATGTCGAGCCAGAGGTTTGAAACCTTGACTAATATGTCCAAAAACTTTTATTCTCTTTTGAAAATAACAGTAACTGCTGTATTATTGTGTCTTTCCTCACACAAAAAGTGAAGATAAAGGCAAAACTATCTTCTCTGCAGCTTTCCAGGTAAAATAATTTCACAACGTAACAATTAACTTTTCTGAACACTGTGACAAGCAGAATTCCCTTATTTACCTGTCACACACATGCACACACATTTTGACACACACACACATACACTCTAGAAGAAATCTGGTTAGGGAGCAGGGTGGTGGGGGGGACGGGGGGTGAGGGGTTTGAGCCTGACCAAAGAAAAACATGACGTGACAGATCGAAGCTAACTGATGTTGTCACTGGCCTCTACTGCCTGGACAAAGTGGTGTGTGTGTGTGTGTGTGTGGGTGTGTGACTGTGATTGTATTTGTGTTCACGTGTGTATATGTGTGTGAGCAGAGAGGCCCATTAGTGTGCAGTAATGGGAGGGGATATTGGTAGTGTATAGGTGTAATTACCTCGAGCTAACATGGAGCTCAGGCCGCGTGGCGCCTCCAACACAAATATGAACTGCAGAGCATAGATACCACTTTGTCCTCCTTCACCGTTTGACCTGGGGGAGAAAGTTCAACAGGGCCTACGGTTCTGGGAGTGTGTGTGATTGTATGTGTGTGTGTGGGTAAGAGAAGAGAGCCCTGGGAAATAAAGATCCCAAAGAAAAAGCGGGGCAAAGAAAAAAAAGAGAGAAAGACAGTGTAGGTGTGTTGGACAATGTCTGCACTCACTGTTATCTGCTGCTTCTGACTTTTCTCCTGTTGTTTTCCTCGGCTGTGATAATCTGCAGAGCTTTTTCAAAATCCTCTGTTCCCATCATCTATCTGTCCATCGATCCACTTCTCTGGCACTCTTCATGCGCCCCCCCGACCCCCCTTCTGATCTTTTCCTTTCCTTCTACAATCCATCAATCTATCTCCACCTCCTCCCTGACACAGAGGTTGGACATCTCACTATTGTATTTGCTTTATGAGAACATCTGTTTAGCTTACTGGTTCAACCCTTGGCCTTGAAAAGCCTCCAATAAAGCCTTAACTCAGCCTCCATGTGGAGCACCAGCACTTGGTTAGCTTGGGGGGGGGGCAGCATCTCTGTACACTGTACACTAAGTGGCTACAACTTGTCCACTCGTTAAACTCTGCAGTAGGACGCCGCTGTCACTGAGCCAGCTCATAAGGCTCTTTCAGGTGTTGTAAGATAGTCCGTCGTCATTTCTGATATCCATCACCATTCGGCAACCCTAACCTGCATGTGTATTATCGTAACCATGACAGCAATCAAACTGTTGGTGCTCAAGTTGCATAGTGCATAATGGAGGCAACAGGTTTTGACAAGGAAATGAAATAAAATGTGAAATGAAAAAGGCGATACCTCTGATTCTGCTGCATCAGTTTTTTGTCCTCTGATTTTAAAACTGTCCATCGTGAGTGCAACAGTGTTTTAGGGATACAGTGCTAAATCAGTGGAGTACTCTTCTGAGGCAACACATTATATTATATTGCTATCTATATTAAGAAATATAGATAGCATTGTTGTTAGTACATTTAAACCAGTCTAGATGGTTCTTCAGTGTGTAGAATTGTTTTCTCATGATAGCAATGAACATGAGACATGACACAAAGTGTGTAGTAATGATGGAGAACGTCATTGAATTACATGCTAGTTACCCATGTACAAGCCTGACATAGTGTTTGATTGTAACTGAGCCAACTTGTTACCGTAAGGTTTCTGGTTCCTGGAACAGCTGAGAAAGTTTGGACGAGGAAAGTTGATGAGCAATGCTTGTTCCTCAGTCAACTGGAGGCAATTTTGTGTTTCGTGTTTGCATTGACGCATGTAGTAGTCCTGGCCTGTTACCAGGTGTGAAATTGCGTTACTGTAAAACAGGGCAATGCTCAGAGCGAACATGTGCGCTCAGTCTGGGTTCTCTGCAAAAACTGAGATTTAAAAAAAAAGAAGAAGAAAGAAACAGCAGCAGCAGAGGGATGGACGAAGACGAAGAAGATGAGGTGGGGAGGGTGGTAGTGGGGGGTTGCTGGCGATCCAGTGATTTATAGAGCGTGGTGATGTCATGTTTGTGGTTTGGGACATTATGTCACACATGGTTTCTATATCAGTGGGCCAGTGCTTGGCATGATGCATCGGAGCGGACTGGACAGACCACCAGATCCAGCAGGAAACACATCTGCAGATACACACTGACCTCTGGCCAAACTTCACATTTGGTCTCAGGCCTTTGTTGGTCAGACTAACTGTGAGTGAATATGGGTGTTTTCATTTCTATGTAGGTGTTTGTGTTTTTGTGCTACACACTTTTTTAGGTGCTGTATTTTGCACATTACTTAAGTCTGAACTCCAGGTCATAAACTTAAAAAGCATAACCTAACATCACCATGTTAAGACACACAAAACCCAGAATTCTTAGTTTTTTTTAAAAGCTCTAAGTAGACAAAACTTCAGTTTTAAAATTTAAATTTATATTTAAATTGGAGCTTGAGTTTTTGAAATATTTAAAAAAAAATTTTTTACCACCTTCATCAATGTTGTTATGGTGAAAGTTGCCTACACCAAGCAAGGATTGAAAAAAAGAGCATTTATTTAGTCTTGTGTTTCTGTCCATTTGATGAATTAAGTCCAATATTCACTCTGATTTTAGCTCTGGTTTTGGTCTCTACCAACTCCTGAGGGAAGTATTTGGCTCTTTAGCTGCTAAATGCTCCACTGTGTTCAGTAGGTAGTCGCTAACTTTGTCTGTCTGCTGTTTAGTGCTGGTCATCTGGCGTACAGTTGGTTTTGATGGCCCTTTAGCAGAAAACAGCTGACTGACTGCTGTGGCTTGAAACTTAATAAAAGCAGTGAGAGTGAACCCAAATAAAAAAGTTGCTAGCTGTAAAACCAAAACATTGTACAATGCATCATAAAATGACCCACTGTTTATATAAAACCATTAATAAGTGCAGCTTTAATATTGACAAGCCATCACTTTACTTGTTTTTTGACCATTCACATTGCCCTGCTATTTAATATTATGAATATTAATAGTTTTACCTTATTCCTTAGATGTTTAATTTCCTTTTCTAATACATTACTAACTCAGCCACCAAGGAGAAACTGGACTGTATTTCAGTTTTAAATTCCACCTACATGCCTGTGTCTAGGACTAGTGAACGGGGTCCAAACGGGGTGGAGATAGGACAAAAACCAGAGAGACGGGGGGATGGACGAGCCTGTTTTCACTCACCCCCTTATGCGATCTCTATTACTCCTCTGCCTGTTTCTGTCATCACATCGTGTCATTGCTCAGTTTCAACATACTGTTGATTTTATGCACATATTTGTGCACCTGTAACTCATATTCATAAAGACAGAGATCCAAGATAGGAGGCTACTTTCATGCCTTCTGAGATTCAGAAAATGATTGGTGATATAACCTCAGACACAGTGGAAGACAGCAACACAGAGGGAGATACATGAGGTGAGTCAGATGGACGGAACGACTGGTGCTATTAATATGACTAAGAATAAGACGAAGAAGTGGAAAAACTGTAAGAGTCAAGTTTGATGTGCAATTAAAGAAACAGTTTTCTTTAACATTCAGGACAGAATTTTTGTCGTCACAGATGCAGTTTCAGTGCATTAGCTGAGTCCTCTAAAATGGCCCCCACTGCCGGGTCACATGAGGACAGGGGTTGTTTTGGGTGAGTTGTTCCACCAACTGGTAAATTTCAAGGCCACATCCCAAACTCTAGAAACACATGGCTGTGCATATGAATAATAGCCAAACCAGGGTTGGGCATTTTCTCGCCCGCAGAGGGAAAGGTTAGCAAAACCAGCTGACCCCCTTCGTTTCCTTGGCTACCAGTGTTTACATAACCATCATACTCATATGTTCATGTATGTGCAATCACAGGGACCGCAAACCTCCCCAGCAGACTTTATCTGCAGCAGAACAAATCAATCATGTGTGTATGCATGTGAATGTGGGTGTGCCTTCTTGAGTGTTTGAATATGCAACTGTAGCAGTCATTTCCCTCAAGCTTTTGAATTATGGATTATTGTATTAGCTGAACTATCATGAAGTCAGGCGGAGCACGCTCTGTGGAATAAATTGGCTTGACCCCAAGAAAGCAGTGCTTTTGAGTATTTAAGTTCCAGTCGCTGCTGCTTGGGGTAAAGCATTTAAAACAAATGATGGCAAATGAAAACAGTAACACGTTTTACTACATATGCTGTGAGTAAAACGGCATCGTTAAAATTCTGTTCTCATTTTTAGTGGTAGAGGCAGATGAACTAAGATGAACTAACAAATCCTTTTCTTTCTTCCTCCCTCCTCAGTTCTTTCATTTATCAAACATGATTATGTGTTGCTCAATGTTACTCAGCCTCTTGTGGCTTTGGCAGATGAACTTTGTTTTATTGGCTGCTTCTGCAATCGGTTACTTGTGCATAAAAACAAGAAAACAGACATTTCAGTGGTGTTGCTGTTTTTTTTTTCTATGTACAACTTCTGGTTAAAAAAGAATGGGGAGGGTCAGAAAGACGTGACTGTGAAGGTCATCACATAGGCTTCTTTTACTACTGCAGTGTAACACAATTTGAGCTCTATACAGTACACAAACTGCTGTATAAATTCTCATTTATTACTGCAGTTATCATTAATGCCTTGTGTAAATGTTTCTAAAGATCCACAGAAACTTTTTGTGTGCTCTATTTTAAAGCCCCTCCCAAAAAAATGGTTTTAAAACTTAAGTATTTTACTGCAACAAATATTCATCACTAAATAATTGATGATCAAAGTGTAAGTTTGAAGAAAAGACATCCTTTGTCATTATTTATTATTTTTCAACCCGAAATACTCAAGGTCCACACCCAGTATACACTGAGGGAAAATAACACTATACTCCGGATCACTCAGCACTATCATGGACCCCTCTGTTAACTGTGAGAAGCCAAGTGAGAAACAAAAAAGATTCCTCAAATTAGTCAATTCCAGCCAACAGGATGACAGATCAAGTTTGGATTTATGCTTCTGGGATTAACATACTAAAATGCATTGCTGCATTACCTTTTATTGACTGTGAAACAGAAGAAGAAGAAAAAACAAAACAAAAGGAGTATTTCAAATTCTACAGGCTATAAAGTTATTCAATTTTTTACTTTTTCTTTTCTTCTTGAAATTTGAAAACTGCATTGTTTACATTCATCTTTATTTGTCAACTCCTGTGTCCAGTGCAGTGCCTTTGTAGGTGCATTGCTGCATTCCTTGGCAAAAACTCCACAGGGCACCTTTTAATGTGTAGATGCCTTTTAAGTGATGATTTTCCAATCTGTCGTTTCTTTCGGCAACTGAATAAAAACAGCCGCATACTGCTTGATCACAGCTAAATGTCCAGCTCTGTAGCTTTCTGACCGACCAGCAGTCACATCACTGGACTGACATTATTCTTCCTATCTGTGTTGCACCTGGTCCATTACAACTATGAGTTGCTTGCTAATCACAGTCGGTTCAGTGGCATGTTTTCTTTTTCCAAATGTTGCTGTGTTCCTCTCTGTTGTCATAGAGAGAGCAGGAGGTAGGTGGAGAAATGGTTCCCACATGTTTGAATATTACTCCGTTCATTAGCTCTGTGTGTGTGTGTGTGTGTGTGTGTGTGTGTGTGTGTGTGTGTGTGCGTGTGTGTGCGTGCGTGTGCGTGTGTGTGCGTGTGTGTCACAGAGAGCTCTGATTAATTGGTCCTATCCACTAAGATCTGGAAACACCAGGGTTTGGAGCAGGCCACTAATTGTCATAATCCACTTTTGTTTGTTTCAACTGCTCAACCAGACTTCACCAGCTTTGCACATGCGTCTGCATATGTGTGTGTGTGTGTGTGTGTGTGTGTGTGTGGGTGTGTCACCTACTCGACAGCACATGACTTGGCATCAGTATCTCTTCCTTCTCTGTTCCTCTCTTCTCTGTCTAGACTGCAGTAAAGAGAGCAAGAGGTAAACTGAGATGCAGAATGAAAGAAAGGCGGACAGAGAGAGAGAGAGAGAGAGAGAGAGAGAGAGAGAGAGAGAGAGAGAGAGAGAGAGAGAGGAAATCACAGAGAAAATATGCTTTCTGCTCAGCCTCGTCGTGGCCAGGCAGCTTTGCCAAATGGATCCCAGTGGATGCTCCGTTCTCTGTAGATGGTTTAAACTGGTGTGCTGCTCGCCGAGGCTCTTTAAAGCCTTTCAACATATAACGCTTTGCTGATTTTGTATGGCTCGGGGCCCTTTCATGATGACTTCCTTCCCCAAAATAAAGTAGGTTGTTATGCCCCTTAAAAGTAATATAGCCTGCCGAAGTGTCCTCGAGCAAGACAACAAACCTTCAGCTACTTGTCTGTAAATAGCGTGCACATCTGAATGCATGCCTGTCTCTTGTCTTTTTAACTCTTTGCAGAACCATAAGTACACAAGTGGAAGTGCACAAAATCGATGAAACAATGTGTTAAAGCATAGTTAACTAGCTTGTTGCCTATAGTAGTAATCTTAGTAGGATCACTTCACACCCATGAGCATATCTTTAGCTAACTATAGAGGACATCTCATTCAGGACTGACATATCCAGTTTGAAGCAACTGGTGTAACTCCAGCCTTAGCCACCACCATACTAGAGTTTACCAGAGTTAGGGTTAGGCTGCTCTGTAAATGGATGTGGCTTTACTTTGACCTGAGATGATCTAGTTTGTCCTCATCTTCAAAATCTCATGACTCATAGGCCTCATGAAACAACAGCTCAACTTCTCAGCTCAACTGACAGTTGAAGTCTGTTTTTGTCAGCCTCTGTCTTAAGTGTGGGCCCCGCTGTTTCAAACCATCCCTTAAATTGCGGGGTGTTGAATATGTCACCGTTGTCGATTTCATAGCAGCAACAACTAATGGGAGCAGGCTTAGAGAGCGGTCAGTTGACCTGGTGTGAGTGTAACCGCTCGGGACAGAGAACTTTTGGAGGCAGAAATAGTTTCTCTGGATGAGTTAGAACTCTGTGAATGAAGCCAAAGGCCTCAACCAAAGAGATCATTCTTCCCCCTGAAGCAGCTCTGGCTCCAAGAAATGTTTCTGTAGCTAAAACTTCAAACTGCAAACAAATACAGAATGGATTACAGTGATGCAACAGGGATTAGTCAAACACACACAGTAAGTGGTGACAGATTATTCATCTCTGTATTCTTTATTAGTCACAGGACGTTGTTATTTCATCGGCTAACTGGTTTGTTGCAAGTCAGCCAGGCGGGAGTCTCTAACTGCCCTGCAAACAGAGCAGAGAGCCATGGTTTGGCCATGATAAATGCCTCCTCTCCCCCTCTGACCCTGATAGATAGGACCTCCTCTGAGAGAGAAGGAGAAATTACAACAAGAGCTGTTCCTGTCTCTTGTGCTTCTCCATCTTGTCCTGTGTTATTGTGGAATCTGGGCTGATGCTTCTGTCCCCTCTCACCTACATACCCACACGCAGGAGATACAAACATCTGTCCCAGTGATGAATGTGAGATACTTTTGTATTTGCTTGTTTTGATTCTGTGCCACAGCCATCCTGTGAGGGAAACGAATATGTCTCCAGAAAACCCTAAATTCAACATGGATTACACAGAGGTCTGAGGCAGGTATTTGGGACTGTATGGAGCAGCAGCGTACACATAGGAAAGAGAGAGCCAGTAGGTGAGAGAGGATGAAAACAGGAGAGAGATCTGGAAACCAGAGCAACATTTGCAGTGTTTAACATTATGTACAGTGACGGCTGTGTGGTAAAAATCACCTTTAGTGCATTTCCTCTGCATCTGGCCTGAATTACTTCTGCAGGAAGCTGTTATCAATGCAACTGTTGAGTAAACATGTGCTCTAACTGTGATGCACAGTATAAAATTAAATTGCTTCTGCATCTTCGGATACATGACGTGACCAACAACCCTGTTTAGAGTCGGCCACATGATGGCTTTATCCATTCCAAGTACTCCTCAGTTCTTCCTTGGTTTCTGGCCTGACCTCTCTCCACTGAAATCTGTCAAAAAGTGTTTGAGATATCCTGACAACTAACAGACAAACAAGACGGGAAAACGCAAGGTTACAAACGGGCAAACAGTGGTAGCAATTACAGTGGTCAGCATCATTTCCCCTACTTTATTGGGCCGTGCTCTGGTCAGCCTCCCGCTCTCTCTTTCCCTCTCTCTGACCTCTGACTTTAACCCTGTGGGGTAACAGCGGGCCTGCCTCCCGTCCCTCTGACACCTCATAAACATTGACAACAGCCCCTAACTAACAACTAATCGCTGGTCTGTGTTGGTGTGGACGGGCAACCGGGAACCTGTAATTAAAACTTTCCCATGAACAGCCGACCGGATGAGGCACCTGTTAATGATGACATGATGTCACTCTGTTACCACGGCTACTTGTCCAATTAGTAAACAGAAGTGTTTTCCTAGCCTGTTTTTTTGTTATTGAGGGCCACCAGGAAGACTTTCTGGCTTTGCCGCTCCTGTATTTTTCTTTAGCAGTTGTTTTTGATGGCTAGCAGGGACGTGCGGCAGTTTCCACCTTGTTCTGGCTTCTAACACTGATTTAAATCACACTGACGTCTTGGGAATTTTAACAAAAAAGGGGAAAAACGGTCAGTGTTACCATCTTTACAGAGGAGTACCCATTGACCTTGACAGAGGCTGGTTCACAGTCTGGAAGTATTCCTGTCTACACTGGGCATTATTGAGTGTCATTCGATACCTTGGCTAACTTCACTTTGAAGGAGCCCTTCTTTTACTGCCCTGGAGGCTACACTAAGAAAACACAGCACTGAAACTACAAAAATCAACTAAATGGCCAGCTACCCCTCACACACATTGTTCTAATGCTGCCCCTAAAGGTTCACTAACAGTTCACCGCCTGCTATCCACAGATCGAGTGTTAAATAAGGCATTATAATCTCACCCTGGACCTTGAGTGTGCCTCTTAAACTACCCTAAAACCCTCTTAACAGCCCTTCCCCCAAACACCAACCCCTCCCTTTTAGGTGAGGCCAATAAAATACACGTCCATTTTGCACAATAATCAACCGTTTTAATCATGCATATTAGTCCTCCAATAACTTTAAACGTCATGTAGGCAGCGAGAGAAAGCCGGCCCTCATGCCTAATTTTACCCCAGTGGTTTTAGTCGGGCGCCTGGTCTAATTCAAACTTTACGTGGCCCCAACACGTTGGAGAACAATGTGGAGGCCTTCAGGGAGCAACTATGGTGACAAATGAGCCCAAATAGGCTTGCTGCTCTGTGACTGTCGCTGGAGTTAAAGGGGCTAATCTCTCAAAGTTTTAATGTGTTTCAGTGTTTGTGTGTGGTTTCAGACTTATCGACTATGCACACTTGGGGACCTGCAATTCAGTCTAAACCCCCAAGGTAAATTCAAAGTGTCCTTTTTTTGCTCACTTGACCTTTTACGAGGAACTTAGTATAAATTGTGGATGAAAGTAATTACTTTTGTTTTTATGGGTTTACAGTGGTAGCCCTTATAGAGGGTACAGAGATGCATTTATCCTGCTTCCAGTGTAATGTACAGTAGTGATAACTAGCATGAAACAATAAAACTAGTTTCTGGCAAAAAAAAAAAAAAAATGAACAAACTCTGACTTCCTACATACATTATAGGAGAGATGGAACACAAGCTAGAAAAAAATAATTCAGCATAGATGCTACAAAATCTCTGCAGGTGTTACAGTCCAACTGTGTGTGTTAATTTACAGATGCTCACACATATGCATTTGAATACATACATATTTTAAGTCTCCTAAGTGGTATTTTGTTTCCCTTCGTGTTCTGTTTCATGTAAATAACTGCAGCAGACGTCAGTGCTTCTGTCTGACTTCACTTTCTCCTGCTCACTCTCTTCCTGTCCTCGCTCTGTCCAGAGGTTGATGTAACCGGCATTATCTCCCATACCAGGGCACTGATGCAGCCCCTGGAAATCTCAGCTCAGGAAAGATTTTCTCTCTGGGCACAAATCCTATGCACACACACACATACTGTATATGCATATACTTAAATCTGCAAGTGTAAACACACTTTTACAAGTGGGTAAACTGGGCAAAATCAAGTTTCAATGAAAAAAGATTTTAAGAATAGTAATTTAATATACTGTATTTCCTGGAATATGACGCTGAGACAGCACGCATGGATGCATACAAGCTTCTTTTGTAACATATGTGCATCACAACATAAAAATGTGGCTAAACATGAGACAATTTTAACCCTTATTTGTTCAGGACTTATAGAAACACACTTTTTTTTTTATTCATTCACCGCTCCAGCATAGCTTCCGACTCTGCCCTGTCGTCAAGCGCTCTCTCTGGGTCAATACTGATGTATTTCATTGAGCTTGCTTTCTCATTGAAACACGAAGAGCACATACATTCTTCACTGAAGAACTACACTTCCTCCCTGATCCTCTTTCCGTCTCACCTCCTCTCTTTTCCCAAGGAAATAATTAAAAAGTCTCTCTGATATTCCCCTGCTGACCCACTGCACTGAGGCCTAACATGGAAGCTTTTGTTTTATGTGCTTGTAAGGTCTTGGCATTAAGAGGAAGCACTGGTCTTGCCAGGGATATATATCTGTCTCTCTTAAACCACATCTACACTGCACACGCATACTATACAGTGGTGGCCATTGTAACAGCCGCAGTTCATGCATTAATCATGAATCAATCCTGGATTATTGCCAAATACAGGAGAGGAAACATGAGTACACTGTAGCATAAATAGCAATTGTGTTCTTGAGCAGTTTGTTAGTTGTATCTTCTTGTGAATGACTTTTAAAAAACAAACCAACCACCAGACAAGAATGTCGAAATTGGACACTTTTGCAAAATTAAGGTTCAGTGACAATGTTTTTAAGCCCAGTGTTTGTAGTTAAAGTTGTGATGGGATGGAAATTCCAATATTCTGTATGAGAGCCAGACTCTTTACGCTCACTGCTGCACGCTGCTTCCTGCATTTGCAGTGAACCTTCGGAGCAGAATCATCCAAAATGAACATATTTCCTAAGACACTTGGCGGTACCAAGCACCTTTTTCCCGCTATGGGTATGATGTCAAAATCCATCTGAGAGCATGTTTTGTTTCATTTCTAAAAACTTTCTGGTATATACAGCACGTGTGTAGTGACAAATATATAAAAAAAACAGATAATTTTAGTTTTCTGTCTGATTTGTACATCTAAATTCAACCATATTCAAGGAGTAACCTTAAAAAAAACTGTAAAAAACTATGTTACATGATAAATACAAATCAAAACATGACATAAATAAGTAATAATAAATATAGAAAAAATAGGAACAAATGCAAAAGACAGAAAGGTTAAAGCATGATTTTCCAAACTTTTCTTTTTAGCAGTTGAGCAAAATCTCAGCTCAGGTTTAAAGAGGACACAGAACAAAATATGTCTGAACTCATAAACCAGTGTCTCCACATTTGCTCAAACAATTCAAACACATATTGAAACACACTCACAATTCACGGCTAGGCTCTCCACTAATGAAGAGTCTATCTTTCTCTCTCACAACCATAGGTTTCATACTGCAGATAGCTTACAGCTTAGCCAACAGTAAACTTGTTGGCAGGTTTTGCTGGATGCTCAGCTTCTGTAGGAAAGGAACCGTCTTGTGTTGATGCGTCTCATGCAGTATGAGAGCAGGGCCACACACATTCATCAGTGCTGTCGCGGCTTCTCATTTACCCAGTCTGAGCACATTCACTGTGCGTCTAGGCAGCCTCAGATCTGCAGGATGAGCTCATACTCAGCCAGACCAAAGCACTTAAACATGTTCTTATAAAAAGATAACTGTTCTCAGGAGACATCAGAGCCAGACTCACTGAGTATATATGCAATACTTATATAGACCACAGCCCCTCCATATACAAAGCTTTTGGCAAGGTTTGTTGAGATGTGAGACACAGCTCTGTTTTTTTTCTTCTGCTTTCTCTTTGATAAATCCAAGGTTTTGTCACTGAAGTTCTTAGCGCGTATCAGCAATGTGGAAATTCTGCTTGGGTCATTTCACTCTTGCTTTTCTGGAAATTCTTCACACCTCTCACACAATTTCGTATCCCAACTCCAAAATCTTCATCAGCTTTCTGCTCCTGTGAAAAGAACTGTCTCCCATCAGTATCCCCCCCAGCCTGTTTATATCATTCATCATCACAGATTATATTACAACTTGTGCTCTTTATAAGATACTGTGGATGAAAAGAACTTGAGATGTACTGTACAAATTGCTGCATGAATCATTGTCAACCTTGCTGCTGCTAATTAGCATTTTCAAAGTTCTTAATTCCAGCAGCACTTTTGTTACAGTCTGACTTGCCTCAGTGATCTGGTGCCACAAATTGTGGATGTTAAAGCTGCAGCTATGGACTGTATAGATGAAAAGAAGTTTTCAGATTTCTGCTACACAAAACTTTTTTCCTAATCTTTTTGCTTGAGAATTGCTGGACAATTTATATCCAATAATTCAAACATCTGAATAGGTGGCTTAACTGACCACACTGTGTTTGCATATATATACAAGCTGTGACAAGGGGACACACAACCACTTTACTAAAAGACACTAAAATGCTCCGTAGAGCTGAAGAGTTAGGTGGTAATTCTGTATTCACATTAAACACAGTCATTTATCCATTGTTAGAATAAAATATTTCAGATCAGTGCAGCTGTAGTTATATTTGTGTTGCAGACCCAAAGGCAGCTTTGATGATATTCACAAAATTACCAAGATAACAATAAGTTTGTACGGCAGAGTTTGTTTTTCTCACTTTCCATCAGGTTGAGTAGCACTGCTACGCAACATGACACAGACTCAGTGTTCCTGCTCGCTCAGCCGTCAGGCCTCTGTGCTGTGTTGAATCCCAGCCAAGTCGGTTCTGCTGGGACTTGCACTATTCTGAGGGTCCCGTAGTGGTTCCTCTCCAGCACTGGATCTTCATTAACCAGGTCACTCAGCAGGACACACACATACACACGCCTCCCTTAAGGACAACTAGATCCTGTGGCATTATGGTTATTACTGTACAAACATGTGAAAAGTCAAACTCAGATTCAGCTTTAGGGAAATGTAAATTCTGTGTGTGAACGTGGATTTTGAGTGTGTGTGTGTGTGTGTGTGTGTGTGTGTGTGTGTGTGGATTTAATGAGAGCCACACAGCCACAGTGCTTCAGGGGAGGAGTGACTTGTTTCTTCTTTTTTCTCTTTGAACTCTAATTTACACCACCGTACAAACTCATGGGGGATTTACAGACTCAGTGTGTGCGACTCTCTGGAGATCTTGAATTTCAGAGTCAGAGGGCACGTAAACACGCAGTCCTTTTGTAAAAGTTTCCTTTTCCACAGCATCTTTGCTCCACTTTTATTTCTCACCAGATTTCTACAATGAGCTAAATTGTTGTCCGTGGTATGTCATTCCAGCTTTGTGGTGCTGAAGCTCTTTCAGGAGAAGTGAAAGTCAAAATGACTAACTGCAGTCAACCACCAGTTCAACCAACCAACCTCTGTTTGGAAAGGTTTCAAATTCAACACTACAGTCAACCAGTATCTTGAGTAACAGACACAACAGTCAAGAAAACATAGCAAATCCCCAACAACAACCAATTAATATGAGGTGACGTTAGTGATTATAGTTCTTGTCCGTAGTGAGCAAAGGAGGAAATGGTGTGATGTTGTAGAGTGGAGCTTTGTGGGTCAACACAGGTGACAGCTGTTTCCTGACTCCTGCCAACTACATCAATGGCTCACGCTATTGTCGGAGTCTTATCACAGTCTGGATCAAATTATGATGTTTTCATGGACCATCAATAACATAGATTCTCTTATGTGATTTGAGTGAGAGTGTGATTCTACATTCTGTCTGAATTAATTACCAAATACCTCTTCCTCCTCCTCCTCCCCCTCCTCCTCCCCCTCCTTTGGCTCCCCTCCAGCTGGTGGCACCCTTGACAACTGCCTGCTTGCCTACACCTAAACGCAGCACTGACATTGGTGTCAGATGAGAAAGGGGATTTAAATTTGCAGCAGTACTATAACAGTTATTTGTAATGGTGACTGTCCTGCTGATTGGGTTGTCAGATCAGAAAATGCTGCTAAGTGTTGTTCTCGTCTCATGGAGCCTGTTTAAATATACCTAAATTCCTCAGAGGGAACAATACAGTTGCTTTCATCAGTGGAGTCAATGCCATGATGTCATTTTACTGAGCTTCTGTCTACTTTGATTAATGCTTTCTCATCATCAAAACCATGCAAAATCATGAAAGGAAATACCAAAGCAGTAACAATTATAAACGGACATCAATTTTTCTTGGTCAGAAAGTTATAGCTACGGCTAAGCATCTTGCTCGGCGCAGCAGTAAAGTCCTGCCCAAAGTAAATCTTCGCTTCTACTTCTGTGATTTTTGCCTTTAATTTTTCCTCTGCTGCGGCTTGACCGTATGGTTGGCTCCACCATTCAGAAATAATGAGATACCGGTGCCAAGCCTGCGGTCAGCTCCACCACCAATCAGGAGCGAACCAGTGACATGAGAGTCAATCCTGGATCTGATCTGTTCGATTTCAGATGGCAGAGCCCCAGCAATTACATGTTCTGACACCCGAATTGTTTTGTTGATAGACGACTAAATTGTGACAGCAAAGCAAAACATGAAACTATATAAAATAAATTAATTTATCACTGAGAAATGTTGAAAAATACTAATTCGCTTAGATTTTATGGGGCATCCGATTTGCATGAGTGTGTGTTGGAATAATAAGACTATCCTGGTCCCTGAGTCAGTATATCACCCACCGCAGTATGTAGCCAACTTGGATGAGGACACTGTTGGATGAGAAATAAAGAGAAAGGAAATAAATGAGAAATTCACTTTCATAAGAGCAAGTGATCAGTGACCGATGAGGTTTAGGCTCTAGAGACTTTTGACCCACCAAAAAGAAAAGGATAATGGATAAAGAACAACAGGGATGATAAACTCCAGGAATACTGTCTGACCCAATACTGAGAAAAACAAGGTACGCTGTGGGAGATTGCTTTTATGCTACTTTGTCATTGATTAACCATGGTACGACATTTAATAAATCTTCTTTTTAATATTACAGAATCAGCACGGTAATTGTGACCTTTTGTGATGAAATACAGGTCCCTCAAGTGAGTGTGTGTTCACGGCATTTGGCCGCTAATGATTCACTTTTTCATTAAAACTCACATGTAATTACCGACGTGCCGAGGCGCAAAACATAAAACAGACGTCCAGTTTTCTTGTTGCTGGCTTTGCCGTTCCGTTGGCCTGACTTGTGTGGGAAAGATTAGCGCATGAACGTATTCCTCGTTATAATCACACATAAGAAAGCTAGAGTGTTAAAACATAACAGAGGTGACATTCATGAAAGGAGTAATCAACCGTTTTGACCTGCAGCCGCTGAAAATAAGCAGACGTCCACTCACAGTCCACTGTTAAAGTGTGAAGCAACAGAATGGTAAACCTGGACACATGATTTCATCATCCCAGGACTGCTACAGCTGTGCTTTAGTTTTATCTGCTTTGCTCACAGCAATGTGGGGGCAGGGCAACAACCTATAGACACAACATTAATGATGATAATAATATAATAATATAATAATTAGCTTTATAAATTAAAAAAATTAATTGAGAAGAAGACGAGAACATGAGCAGAGAGGAAGTGAAAATGATAAAATGAATAGAATCAAATAAACAAGAATAAAACAGAAAAAGATAAAAACTTACGTCAGACATTTCCAAAACCTTTCACCAAGAGAAGAGATTTAAAAGAAGTTAGAAACTCAGTGTGTCTGAGTCTAACCAGCAGGGCTCCATCCACGGATCCCAGTGGTCGAGGGGGCACATACCAGGTCAATAAATCAGAGAGGTATTTAGGAGCGAGGCAGTTTAAGGCCTTAAACGTGAGCAATAAAATTTTAAAATCAATTTGAAATTTGAGGGAGGCAGTGCAGGGAGGAGTGATGTGATCGTGCCTCTTTGTCCTGGTTATGAGTCGAGCAGCAGCGTTTTCTACCAACTGGAGACGGTGGAGGGAGTTGATACCTGAGTAAAGTGCATTAGCACAACATCACCATATCATGAACTTCGAGATATTGAGCTGTAAAGTTTTCTCATATGCAGTTAAGTTCTCTATTACTGGTCAAAATGACAGACACCCTAAATCTGTATATGATATGAAATTCCTTTCACATTTTTATACGTGATATCATCACCGTATCCTGACCATGCTGTGCCACAGGGCAGTTAAAAAATCCTGTATTGCCCCTTTAAAGAGCAATAATAAATAAGCTTTGTTTTTCCCAATCTTAAATCAGATTTTTGTTTATTTTGTCATGAATCTGTAACATTATCAAGAAAAAGAAAAACCTAGACTATCAAAACAAGTTTATAGGGATGTTCAAACTTTAAAGTGATGTCTTGAATCTGGTATGTCCTGGGGCAGCTCGCTGCCCTCCTACTCAGGATCTGTGCCACGCTAAAAGAAATATTTTCATCTCTGGTGGTTAGACTGCTCAGTTTGCTGGCCTAAAATAGAGGATGAGAAATATTTTGCTGCCAGCAGCAACTCGTAACCGTGAAACATCTGTCTCTGAGTCTGTTTAGAAAAGACAAGTCACACCTCCTGTTGTCCTGTTTCTTGGCAGTTTGGTTCACCTGTGTGTGTGTGTGTGTGAGTGTGTAGCAGAATGAGCCATCTTTGGCTACTTCTGAAACCAGAGGGATGTTGACTCTGTTATTTTATTGATATCTGCAGCTGGAAGGCAAATATTGTCGTCTTGCAGGCCTATTTGCTCAGACTTGGTCAGAGAATGTCTGAATGTCTTGTGGTACGTTTCAGATGTTAACTAAGAGTGGCCAAGGCCAACCGTCTGACTTCAAGGTTTAAAAACAAAGATGCGGTTGCATCATCAGCCTCAGCTTTCTGTCTAGCCCTTGTCCTCATGTGATAGTTTGCTTAAGTCCAGTTCTCAGAGGAAAACTCCCCCTCAGATACTCTTACACCGGTAGACAGGACTGTTTTTCTTGTAAGTGTTGTAACCGACTGTCTTCGGGCCCGTCTATTTCATGTAGTTCCCTACAATTCCTGGAATGTCTCTTTACAACCGTTTTATGTAGTTGATCCTTCAGAATGCTCTGCTATTGCTCTTGAGTAAACCACTGGTCTCGGACTGTGAATACCCGCACCTGATTTCACAGTAAACTATCCAGAAGTTGGATAGTTTACTGTGAAAAAACAAAGCTGCTAAAGAGCCAGATATTTCCCAGATATTTTGGTAGAGATCAAAAGCAGAGTGACAAGTGAGTAAATGCTTACTTCCATCAGGTGATCGCAGATATAGCTTCAAATGAATGATAATGGAACAGCTGTATGTGCAAATAAGCTGCTGTTTTCTAACGTAAAGTTCATCAGATCAGCTATAAGGTGGTATGTGGTGTGATATGTGGCCGAAAGAATCTGTTATTGCAGGTTTAACGTTCATTGAAATATGTTATCAAACACCACTTTAGATTCGATTGAACAAATGTAAGGAACATCATTATTAGCAGCTTTTAAAGAGTGACTTAAAATGACCCCAAAATCTTGATTACTGTCTTCTGGTGATTTATCTTTTCACCTTGCTGCAGTGATGAATATGTGGACTCCAGGACCTTGTGAGATCACTGCGTGTGGGTGCAGCCACACCAGAGAAGGCACTGAAGCCTTTCAGTCTGCTGTTAAATCAGTCTTTAAATTGGTAATTGGTCTGCATTTACAGTATACACACACAGGCTGACCAGGTCAGGTTGGGTCACACTGATTTGCTCAAGAACATGTGGCCATGCAGACAGGAAAAACCGCAATCAAGCCACCAAGCCCTACAATTAACGAATGTCCTGAGCCACAGCCACCCCAGTTCCACAATACTATGCTGTTAAGGTGGATTCTGTCTTCAGTCTGTCCACTGCAGTGGTGTTGGAAGCCTGCCCTCATGGTCAGAGAATATTCCCCTTGGATGGATATACAGCTGAATACCAAATTCAAGCAAAATGGAAACATTAAAATATGTTTTCTGTATGCATTTTAAGTGCCCTCTCAGCTAATTCTCTAATATTTTACTGGAAAAACATCAACCACTTGCCTCGCCCACTTGCTTTTCTCAAGCTCTGAACTTCTTGGCATGTCTGCGGCGTCTCTCCCAACAGGGGCTGCAAAAACAGCATTAGCATACGTGGGAGGGGATTTTTTACCATTACTCAGAATCAGATAGCACACAGTTGACCGTGACATAATTTTATTTACAATGGCTTGAGACCCAGGGCTGTATAAATGTCATATCCTTTCTGGGCTATCTACATGTCTGCCTGCAGAGCATGAAGAGGGAAGGCGTGGAGGTGGAATATGCAGCTCTGGTTGAGCAAGGACTGACCCGCGACTGGTCAGAATGTAAATGTAATTATACAGTGGGTAGTTTTAGGCAAGCAATCTGATTGGACAATGCTGCGGTCAAGCCTTGGTGATAATTCCCATGAAGCACAGCAAGTCATGCTCGATCAAAAAAGTTCAGTCGGTTGCCAACTTAAGTCCGTGGAGCTATGGATCCAACTATCTTCTTTCACGTCTACTATCCTCTTTGTTTCCTTTCTCTGTGTCTTTCCTCCTTTACTTTCATCTCTCTTCCTCTGTCCGGGCTCAAGCAGCCACAGTGAAACCTGGGCAGCACATGTGTTTGATAACATCATTTGAGTTACGGATCAGGCCCTGGTCTGCGCTGCTTACGTAAAGCCATAACAAGGCCCATTTAGACAAACAAAATGAGGTAAATTCACCAAAGCCATTTTCTATTTATGCGTAATTAGACTAATTTCTTCATAAACGGTCAAGCTAGAGAGAAAAAGCCTGCGTTTTAGATTGCTTTTGTGGGTTTAGATCTGATTGAAGATTTACAAGTGGCTGATATGCCACGGTGGGACACATACACACACATACAAACACACACATACACAATGCCACATTAAAATGAAATCACTGGAGGAGTCACCAGTAGAGTTGGGCTGAAATTTACTGTCATTCCACTTTGCAGATTTTACCTTAGTTACCTTAGTTTCAGGGCATGGAAATAAATAGTTGCTATAGAGCAATAAATCAAGCTCATAACAACAGTACAGTGACCAGAGAATACAGTGGGAGGGTTCAGCATACATATGGTATTTGAGTATTGAAGTGTTGCATTAAGACCAAACGTATTTTCTTAGGAGAGCTTCCTCAGTGGCTGCCGCTGTGTGAGTCAGCCCTCCGTCTCCAGCTGAGGCGACTGCAGGTTCACGCAGGTCACAGGTGGCTGCACGTCAGGGCAAGCAGCTCCAGATGGATGTCAAAGGACACCTCTCAGTTTCACAACTCGCCTCTAAGATGAGTCAACACAGCAGCGAGAGGAAGGGCAGCAGTGTCAGAGGAAACTCCCTCTTTTCTCATTGTTTATCTCCGTCTCACTTCGGCTGCGCGACACGTGAAACGTTCTCATTTTCTCTTTTCATGTATTTCTTATCAGTTTGAACAACATAAAGCTGTGTGGAGTTTTTTTTTTTTTTTTCTTTCTTTCTTTCTTTCTTTCTTTCAAGCCCAATTCCAGTCTGGATCTTGTTAAAAAATATTAGAGAAAGTGCAGGCACCAAAACATGGACATGACATCTTTTTCATGTCATTGTCAGCTCAGGTTGAAGACTCATGTTACATCCTAGAGTGCGTACGAACAGTCATTCAAAGAAAAAAATCCAAATTTAGCTTTTTTTTTTGGTATGTCTGTCTCTCTCTCTGTCTTGCTCTAAAGTTTAAACTTTTGCAATGGAATTCAACCAGGGAAATTCCCTCTTTTGACACTCTAGCAGCTCTGGTTTGTGTTGCTCAGGATAATCGGCGAATTCTAGAGAGCAGCCGAACCTGTAATTACGAGGGAAATTAGCAATAGGCAGTAATTTGTGTCTATATACAGCCTGGGTTTGACAGGGTGGGCGGGTTCACTCGAACCTTCCTTACAAAAAGTGTGTAAGTTACAAGGCAGGATTGGCAAAGATGTTGAATGTGCTTCATAATAATCCTGAAACATTTAAATCCTCATCCATTACAACAGAACTGAGTATTGTATATTACAGTTTGTATTATGGAGTTCATATGAGATCTAATCCAGGTAAGCAGAGAACAATTACAAAGACAAAATGTATTTGGAATTCCATTCCTGCATCCCTGTATTTTCCCCGCTTCCTACCAAATTACCTCATGTGACTGTGTAAAACATTGTTCGGTAAAAAAGCTTTTGAACAAAACCACCAGTTCCTCTCCTCAGAGGAACCAAGGATTGTGCTGTGATGCTTGTAATCTTGAAACCATTTGGCCCGAGGAGAGCCCACTGCCCAGAACACAGCTAAAACACATTCAGTCCGTGTGGTTTCAAAAGCTCAAACCGTTTTGTTTTTTTGTTTTTTTTTTTAATTCTGTGCTGCTGAATCGCTACCAGCTGCCACAGTCAGCATCCTGCCAGGTTAGTCACCCACTGATGTGTTAGCAGCTGGCTGTTACCCAGGCTACTGCTGCACACGGTTTGGGTTGGTTTAGATGCAGAAATGATAGGACAATAAAAATAAACAGCATCACACGTCTCTCTCTTCAAAAAAGCAGAATTATCCAGCACCAATTTTCTGTTCTGAGTGTTAGTTTTGACTGCAATTCAGAGGAAGCCAAACCTTCACCAAAGCAATTTATCTCCTCAATTTGAAGCTGTAACAGACTTTTGTTGGGCCTACTTCTCTATTGTGCTCAGCAGCTAGTTGCTAACTTTTTGCCTGTTGTTTGGTGCCGGACAGGTTAGTGAGTTTAGTTCAACAAAAACAGCTTCCTGCTCCTGATGGAAACAAGGTTGATAAAAACAGTGAGAGTAAACCAAAACCATGGAACTACAACAGCAGCTGGGTGATAATTCTCTATGTGTTCAACACTATGAGTGACACCTTTCAGATTGCACATGTCATTTGAGACACTTTAAGGTTAAATGTGTTTGAATTTCTTATGCTTTTTCTCCTCTGTTGGTTTCACTGGTGACAGTTTCTAGTTGCCATTGTATATTATGTAATGATCCACATTTGATGCAGTTTAATAATTCTGTTTACTTTGAGATACTGTAGGATCAGAGAGCCAGACTAACTGTTCAGACTTCTACATGTAGACAGGAAGAACCGCTGATCAAGACTGAGCTGATGCGTATAGACACACCGCTGCGTCACAATTAATGCATTTATGTACAGTAAATGTGAAGGCAGTGGTAGGCCCTAAAGTACTGCAGCTGGCTAGGATTCGTACAGTAAAGCAGCATAAACAACAACAAATGCACATGGAACTTAATGAATATGAACTTTTGAAGAATAGTTAATGAACTGATGGTACATATTGGTGTGTACCATCAGAACTGTGTGGTTTAAAACTTCTTGCAACGTTTGTTGTCTTGTGTTTTTGTCCTGCTACCCAAAAGGTTGCTATGATATTTGTCTCAGCTGCGGACACCTGTGTGGGTGGGTGGGAGTACCTCTGTGTGTGTGTGTGTGTGTGTGTGTGTGTGTGTGTGTGTGTGTGTGTGTGTGTGTGTGTGTGTGTGTGTGTGTGTGTGCGTGTGTGTGTGTGAGCCAGCTGCTTGGGGGATAACAGCAGTATGTGATGACAGGGTACCCAGGTCTAATTAGAGAGGTCTTCCAAAAGCTGCAGTGCTGATGTCAGTGACACTGCAGCTGCGAGGGTCATCTATGTCCACACACACACGCAGAGTATTAAATTAAAGCTACGTTACACACCTGGAGTAGTGGGTGTGAGGTGTGGGGGGTTGGATGGAGGGTGCTGAAGTGTCAATCAGCTACTCAGGCTGAGGGAGATTACGTGCTGACTCAGGCAAAGAGCTGATAAACAGCAGTCATTCGCCAAGTTCGGGGCTTCCCCACCCATTAGGTACTTAGATAAGAGAACAGCAACACACCTGGACACTATATTTAGACAAAAGACTTACACGCTTTACAGTGACTTCACAGTGAAAGTGTATACAGCTTTCAAGAAGTGTTTTTGGAAAGAAGTCCAAGGCCAATCTGTGACACTGTCAAAGTAAGTTTCCACTGAGTTTCTGGTAGAATTTTCTGAGCAAATTCTCAAGCACATTAGGTGAGAATCATTTTACACTTCACAGTTTGAAATTTTAGGAAATACATACAGGTAAATATGTATAATTAGCAATTAGGTTAGCCCAGCATAAGTGGAAATAGGGAGAAACAGCTATCCTGGCACAGTCCAGAAATGGAAAATATGCCTAATAACAAATCTAAGGCCTCCTAATAAACAGGTTGAATACATTTGCAGATAGAAATGTAAAAATGAGGCTTTGCAAAACTAGACTAATCGCTACTCCCACCGCTACATCTGCACAAATATGAGACTGGTCTTGATCTTTTTATTTAACTCTTGGCAAAAAAAAGAAAGGATAGAGGGTATTACTCCAAAATTGTTTTATCACAAAGAAGAACTATTCTACTATATTAGGTACATTTCAGTTTTTTAGCTACACAGTTTGACTGACAGAAGGCTGTGTCTGTAACACAATATGCAATCTCTCAGTATCATTTTTCTCAGACAGTGTTTTGTTTGAGCCTCCCACATTGTGCCCATCTTCCTATTCCCACCCACAGAAACCCAGACTTTTGGAACAGCACTCGGTACCACAGCCAAGTCTCCGAAGACTGACTTCCTCCAAAAACACAGTAATCTTGTTTGTACTACCAATTTGGGGGTTAACAACACGATTCTGGTGTTTAACTAAAGGCCCTTTATCATTCCTCGGCTGACCTCAACGTCCCCACAGGGACCTAATGGTGACATCATTAACAAGCACCAAGTGTTGCTGGCTGATAATCCCTGAGATCATGTACTGTAACTGACGAGGGCAGATCCTGATGGTGGGTGTGAGTGTGAGAGAAGAGGAAAGAGATGGAGAAAAGGAGACAGAGGAAATAGTACTACCATAAGAGAAGACCTTATTTTAGCGTGTAAGAGTGCAAACATTTAGTCATTAACACTAAAAAAAAGTACAGCTGAGAGTGATGGGATTGGTATGTAGTCATAAACCAAAGCACTGGACAATTCAACAACATTATTACTATTCACCCTGGAGGAAATATCAATACCTGATTCAAGTTTCATTGCAATCCATCCAACCATCATTGAGGCATTTCATGCAAAACACAAATGTCAATGAAGAGTCAGGGGATCACCAAAGCCATCATAATTAATCCTCTGGGCACCGTGAATGTCTTTACAAAGTTTCATTGCAATCTCTCCTGTAGCTCAGACCGGACTGACCGACCGGTGGCACAGAAGCTGCAGTATTAACACACTGGTGAACGAGCCTCTAACAAGCAGAACAGCACTCCTCTCTCAGTTTGCACTTTTATGCATCTGACCTTAGATCTGAGAGACTCGCCAGCTGAAGATGCACTGGATTATGACTTTGCTGGCAAGAATGAATGGAAAGCTCCAGCACAGCCTGAAAGAATGACACATCATGTCCAAATAGCATTATAGCCTAAGCAACTGCACAGAGATGGTGGAAAATGATGCATCACAGTTGTATTATATGTCTCTGTCATGATAGTAGTTTATCTAAGACAGGCTAAAAGTATCTTTCACTACAAGCTACTATCATAGAGACCAGCCAGGTGGCAGGTGATCAGACTTTCTGCAGAAAAGCTCATTATAACTTTCAGGAGATTCAACTATTTCTCTACCATTTGGGTGTCATGACACTAAAGGTTTTTATTAAGTTAACCACATCTGTTTTCTACCTAGAGAACAGTTCACAACTTCTTTATGAAGTTCTTACTTATATAAAGTTTTTTGTTAGAACGTGTGTGTTTTTTTTTTTTTTTAATCATCTACTGTATATAGAGCCTGAACATATGGCACCGCCGTCTGAGTTTTCTCCTCAGAACAGCATGAAACAGTATCTCTAAACATGCTTCCTATTCAGGTGGCACATGTTGTGTTTATGTAGTGGAGTTGTATCTTATCTAGGAGACGCTGGCCAACACACACACACACACATTATCTTACATTCCAGTTTGATGAGCTGATAAAAAAAAACAGCAATAATGCAACAATAATTTAATCACAGGAGAATTTAATCTCACATAATTTAACTATGAATGCGGAGGAAGGGGCCCTTTTAGAGGCCTTGAATGACAGCTGAAGGATTTATGTCCCTCAGCAGTCATGTATTCCTGCAGGAACTGAACTCCAGAACCTGTTGCACATTTCTCAAGACATGAGATTCTGCCAAAGGCATATAGCAGAGAAAAGAAGAGCTGCAGAGAAAAAGAGAGCATATGGTGTCAATACTTCTTTATTTATTGCCTGTAATTATCTCCTTCCGGTATCAGACGTGCTGAGGCACACATCTCTTGCTGATGAGAAGCAACCTTGGCTTTTACATGGTCCTTTACTGCCTCCATCAGGTCAATTTGGGAAATACAGCTTTAAAAAAATGACATTTGAAGTTGTAGATGTGACATTTATAGGATAGACTTAGGTTAGATTATCACCAGAGTAGATGTATATCTCAGGAATAACTTCAAATTCAACACACAAATGTGAAAACACTTGTTCCAGCCTGAAGCTATTTCTCCTGCAGTTTAAAGAATTACCCGCCCATCCTTATCTTACAATATAGTTAAAGTTTGACTCTTTCCTGTAAAGCCTACAACAGTTTAATTACCTGATACAACTTCACCTCAAATCAGAATTATGAAGGAAAGAAAGAACAGGAAAAAACATGCTAAAATCTGATTTGTTTCCAACAGAAATGCTGACTACCAGGAATTAGGATGACACTGAAGGAATACGTCTCTTCCCTTTTCTAAATTAGATGTTTGTTTTTTTGCCCACAGTTTTGTCTCCCACAATGAAAGTCTATCTGTGTTCCTGCTGACACAAAGACAAATCGATGACAGTCAAACAGGATATGCCAAGACTTCAGGAGAGAAAGCATTTGACCACAATCTCGAGGACTTTTGTGATGGAAAAAGCATTAATCTCCCCTCCCCCGGTGACACTGGCTATAATAGCCAGCTGGAGACTTTAACAGATTACACACTGTAGGTCCTGAAGGCCCGTAACACTCATTATGTGTATCAGCACAGGAACCATCACAGGCCAGTTCGCTGCCAGACTCATACACCTGACGGGGGAGAGACATCTGAAAAGGAAAATAAAAAGGAGTTTAAGGGAATGAGAACTTACTGGCAGAGTATGTTGTCAGAAGGTGAAACCTCAGAAACAGCCAATAAGTAAACACAGACTTTATGAAAAGGATATGAATTTGATAGCCTCTTGCATTACGTAAAGCCGTGGCTGCTCAGAAGCCAACACGACTTGGTTGTCAGTGCTTTTCGTCAACACTTGACCACACCACCACACAGTACCTGGCTGTGTTTTTTAAATCAGTGCATACTTTTAACGATATTATGACGCCAAGAGAACTCTGACAAATCTAAATGTAATCTTCACTGTGATGGATTAGCTATTATAGTGAGATTCAAGAGTCTGCAAATGAAATGATCATGCAGCGTTTGCAGCAGTGATTCAAACTGTGAAAAACTGCTCATCTGATTCCCTGTAGGTGCAAATGGTTATAGCAATAAAAAACTAAATGAAGTTACGTATAGCCATTAGGCTCTGGAGTCAACGAACCCATTATGATCCCATTGATGAAAGCGAGTAAAATAATGCTAGTGGTGAACAAACTAGCTAATAAAAATATATCTTTTATTGTGGCTCAGTTACATTGTCTTATTGGAAGAACGTCATAATTTGGCAGTGTTTGTTGTTTTGTTCATTTATTTATTAGGCTACAAGGTGAGCAGTGTTTTCTTGGGACCTGTAATAAAACCAGTTTTTGTTGTTCACTGTAACATGGGGTGCTGGTGGCTGGCGGCACTTTTCCTCCTCCTGTGTGACCGGGCAGGGCCGGCCCGGGTCCAGGAGTTAGAAGGGTAGAGGTTAGGGGTAGAATAGTTGCAGTCTGTAAAGGTGGCTCCTAATGCCTCGCACATGTACATTAAATAAACAGCCTGAGGGCACAACCGGGATATTTCCCTCGAAATGCAGTGGGTCAATAAACATATGATTTAAATCAAACAAACACTCCAAATTTAGAAAAAAATAAATCACATGTCCACAGCCAAACCAACCTAATAAAGCAAAACTCACTATCTGACCTTTGCATATGGTGAATTTACACGGTTGTGTAAATTCCCCTGGGGCCATATTGAGGAAGACTAACACACTAACTTCTAGAATCACATAGAACGTAGAGAGAGGTACTAAGCTGGGACATTTGTCCCCTCCATGGATCCCTCAGCACCTCCTCTCTTGTCTCTCTCTCCATCAGGCCACCGCTACAACAAGCCTCCATTACTTAGGATTACATTAGGGTAGTTGTTCAGTCACACTGGTCTCTCTCTCATGGTCGTGTGTGAACCCTGCAACTATTTGCCACCATACTCTGGTCACCAGAGGACGTTTGTTTCAGTTAGGCCGGTCTTCCTTTCTCTCGACGCTCCTCATGGAATTGACTGGCTGCTCGTTGGCTCTCCCTGAGACTATACGTCCTCTAACACAGCGCTAATCCCTACACACCTCTCTGAGAAGATAGACTAACCCCAGGATAGGGCCCACACCTCCCAGACAGGATACAGTGTACATTCTCACAGGCACTATAGGGGAGAAGCAGACCCACAAACCACACACAGACACACACACACACACCCTGTGACATCCCATGTTTTAAAATGTTGCTACAAATAAACAGTTTGTTTTCATCACTTTCTCTCCCTCTCATCCTGCAGGTTTTCACAATGGACAGAGATCATGTTTTATGGCGGATTACATCCCAGGCAGGTGGAGTAAGGACCCTGATAAGCTACACGTCCTACCAGGTGAGCTACTCGTGACCACTGTGAGTAGAAACTTATCTTTGTTTTTGTGTTAATTAACAACATCAGTACAAATGTAGATTTTATTCTTCTCTAGCTTTTATATTATCACATATCAGAAACAGTTACACAGCACAATTACACAGTTAAATTCATGTACCTGTATGAATGTGATCGGACGTCACCAGCCACACTGCTGTGAATGAGCCAGTGATTATGAAGCATGTATGAAACACAAACTTTGACTTCAGTGCTCTGGCTGAACTCGGGTTATGTTTTATTATTTGATGTTAGCCTACATCAGTATCATTTCCACTTTGGAAACATATGATGTAGTCATCAGTGCATCAGTCTATTTCATTTTGTTGTGATTCACTGCTTGCTGACTAGTATATAACACACCCACGATATCCTCTAAGTTGTAAAAGGACCTCTGTTGCTCCTTTGAAAGTCTGCAACAGCTCACACTAATTTCTACTTCTGTTTATTCCAAACAAATTAAAAACATGTATCACATCCTGAGCAACGCAGAAAGTTTGGTGGAAAACATCTACCTGGTGCTGATTTTTGTTTTCCAGCATGGTTATGGAAGAATTGCGAATAACTGCTAACTACAGTGGTCATGACTCCAGTCAGCAACTTCGTCTGCCATAAAAATCAAGATGAAAACTAACATTAGATAGTTTTTATTTGTGATTCTTGACTGCCAGAATTAAGCCACATAAGCTTATTAATAATTCATGAGTTTTCCACCTTCTCCTTTCTAAGAGAAAGTGCCACAACTAACACTCTCTTCAACACATACCAAACAGCTGCCTTTACTCTTTGAATCAAATCCACTTCTGCCATGCCCCCCAATGATTCACTCTAATAGAAATATTAAGTGGCACTGTAATTGGCTCATTATTTGTGCATTTAATCACTTTAATACCTCATATTTTCTGTCTAAAGGAAATCGTAATTAATTGTATTTGTAACATCAGGGGATAAAAAAAAAGGCACGCTTTGTATGTTTCACAATGAACCATGTTCAAAAAAATAAACTGGAGCATTTTGTGCCATTACACTCATTGTAAATTGTTGTGGATAAGAGCAATCAGAAAACTGCCTGAGTTTTCTCTCCCAGTAGTTGGAAAAAAAAAACAAAAACGGCAACAGTGCTCAAATCTCCTGCCAGATGAAACTGCAGAGAAACGCCAGAGCAGATGTCTGATGGGAGAAATTTCACGAATTATGCCAAACCTTAAGGGAATTTCACACCAACAGAAGACAAGAGATGCCAGAAGAGAGAAACAGAGAGAGAAAAGGATGTGATAGAAACTCACCAACAAGAGCAGAGCTGAGTGAGCTATAGTCTTGCGTAAGAGTATCTGTTATCATTCAGTAGGGCCTGCAGCCATTGAGGAGATGGGGCTTAACAGGGTTACCAGCTAAGTTAATGATGTTCATCACACTATAGCTAAATTTAGTCAAAAATGATTTTTATTATGAAATTTAAACTGTGGAACACACGTCTGTGACTTGCTAACACCTGAGGTAACAGTAGCAAAGAAGAGAGGACTTATAAAGTTTGCAAATAGATTTAATGCTCGTTATACAGCAGCATCTAGCTCAAGTACGTTAACACTAACGTTACCCACCATGAGCCATCAGCCATACCACACTGCTTTAGACTGTAACTACTAAATTAAGTAAAAGTGTACTTTATTGCTTATGAAAACAACATTTCATTTGTAAGATAAAATTAGTGTTATTTCTTCTTTTTAAAGTTGCATATACTCCCTTTAAATCAAGTGCACTAATTACAACAGCTAATGATTCAATATACTGATTCAAAGATATGTTTAAACACGTAATGTAAAGCTTACAAAGTAATTCCTTCCTGTGGTTGGAATTATTAACCAAAACCTGACATTAATAATGTTTTGCAGATTTTTGTTAAAAGAATGAGATTAACCACGTAAACGAAACAATAAATCATCTCGGTTAGTTGTTTATTGTCCCTTTGAACTCATGGCAGATAATAAAACAATTTTACTTTCTTATTGATTGCATTATACCTCATTAACTTTGAAGTAAAATGATACTGTAACAGAGTATATACAGTATATGACTGTGATATCATAAAATGTGTAAAATTCTGTGAATTTGAGGTAGTTTTGTTAAAAAGGAAAGAGAACGCATGCTCCAAAACTGTCCCTGAGATACGAGATTTTAAAAATGATTTCAAGAAACTTGTAAAGTTTGTTTATATTGTTCATGGAACTTTATTTATTTATTTTTTACCTTTTAACAAAACCAAGAATAAGCGGTGGGCAGGCACTCTGTGCCGGCCAAGCTTGGATGTTCAAGCCAAGCTTGGCTTTAAAGCGTAACAGGATATCATTTGGATAAATCTTGGTATTTCGAACCTTTGGAAAATAAAATGTTGGTTAGTTTAAGGGGAATGAATCCTTCCCAGGCTTTATACACCCAGACCCACTCAAGCTGTTCCGCTCTTCGCCAGATTATACAGAGAAATATAAAATTAGCTGATTAGATTTACCATAAATCTGTCATAAATCATCGGTTTATAAACCGTGCACATCATCTCAAATTTGTTATTTGTAAACCAAGTGTACAGTTTGCAAACTTTCTTCAGAGAGCAAGGAATGAAGCACTGAGATGCGTCCGCCAAATAAGTCTGATGCTATATGTTGTTTTGCATTAGATGTTTTACAGCTTTCATTGTGTAACACTGTAGTTATTGTGCTTTTCATTCCCAAACCTGAGGAAAGAAGTCGTTTGCAAATCCATGCACACGATTTGCAAATTTGTAATAATCATAACAGACTTTTGCTGCAAGTAGGCGCACAATTTTTTTGGACTCATGATGCCAGAAAAAAGAGCAAGAACACACAGAACTAGTGATGAAAACTGGTTTCAGACTGCATTTTAGGAACAAATCACAGAAGCTGTTGCCATGGTGTATCACTGGATCGACCAGCACTCTGTGGAACCAACATAAGCACAGCTCCATACCATAAATACACAAGTACAGTCATAAACACAAGTGAAGCAGACGTTAAAATAACAAGACGGTTGTCCTGCTATGTGACGTCCACACTGTAGGGCCCCGGGCTCCTCTGTTTGTCTTGGATCAGCTACAGCAACACACAGATGACCCCAGTAAACTCTTTTTTTTAGACGGATACTCTAAAAAAAACAAAGAGTATATTTTTCAAGCAGCATAATTTTAAAACTGTATCAGTGAGAGAAGGTTTCACAGAGCTGAGATACTTCCCCTTTTGTCCTCTCATCCTTCTCCTGTCCTCCTACGCTTACAAACGCTTGTCTCACGCTACAGTCAGTCGTCCTTAATCAGGCAAACAAAACGTGCATTTAGTTTTTCTCACCCTTTTACCTCATGCTGTTGTGACCTTTAATTCGACTCCACTCGTCGACAAGTCTTGTGCCATCACAGAAGCGTTACCAGTTAACAAGGTGTTTTGTGTCATTTTTGAAGCACAGCACTGGATGAAAAACCTCCATTTTGTTGTCATTTGACATCAGTGGTACCAGCTGCTTTAGTTTTTTTCTTAAATTTTCATGAAAATAAAAAAAAAAAACTTTCCACATATTTTCCAGACAATCCAATAGGTATCAGGCCATCAGGCATCAGTGATATCTGTTAAATCGATAAAACAGCGAGGTGACTCAGAACTCTCCCCCTCTGCCCGGATCTGTCTCTCTACCTGTATTTCAGCTGTCTTTCAGTCTCGTTCACTATTCACTTTTTGGCAACAGTTCTACATTCCCTGACAGACAGCACTGTCAGGGAAAGAAATCCAACAGATATTCATCATACTGACAAAACTCTCACCTTCTGCACATCTGTCTTTCTCACCATGCCTCTCCTGTTGTCTCGGGCCGTGTTTATTTCTCCGTCTCTCACTCGGTCCCTTCCGGCGTCAAAGAAGTTGTATTTGTCGTTGTCCTGCTTTAAACTTCAGATCAGAAATTTAAATGAGGAGGTAATTACATCTTAAATCCATTTTTCTTTTTGCTTTCTGAGCATGCAAGCTTCCAGTAATCCCAACCCCAACCCCCATCCCCCATTTCTTGCCTTGCCAGGCTCAGTGTGGGTTGCTCTTAGGTCACAGCAGGACGCATTCGGTCATCAAATCAATGTCTTTTCAGACATTTTTCAGATTTGATTTGACGTAGCACTTCTGTGTACCTTCCTCATTTTCTGTTTTTGTGTGAAGGTGGAGGTAGGGTACACTTTCTGACCTTCTCAGTGTTTGTCAGCAACATTTCTCTGAAAAATTATGAACATAGTTTAGCTGAAATTTGGTTGAAAGATCCCCTGTGGCTCGAGCATCAAATTGTGGTGCTGATCAGATTATTTTCATTTTTAGTTGTAATGCTATGTGTGCTGGTGGGAGTCCAACATCTGGGACTACCAAGCTGTTTGCTCAACAATCATGCGTTCATATGCAGAAGAACAACAAATATCAGCCTTTGCAGTCGTTCACATCACCATTTTCAGCATGCTATTAGTGTCTCTAAATCACAGCAGACCATTATTCAGTATTTTTACTGGTGTGCCAACACCTTGGACCAGTTTTCAACTGATAAGAGATGCCAACAACAGACTTTTTTAACAATGCAAATTCTCTTGGCCTCTTTAACAGCAGCAGGGTGGTTTGTGAAAGGACTTGTTACCAAAAATCATGAGTGTTCTATGCTACTGATGCAGCTCCTTCAATACATCTCCCAATACAGATAGAACAATCTCTGTTACTGTGGTTGTCATATTTTTGTATACGTCAGAGATACAGTCTTATTCAAATAACTACCATTACCTCAAATAATTACGAAGACACACATTTGAAGAGGTGAAACTGGTGAGAGTATTCTAACACTAACTTCTGACACTGAAAAATTGTTCTTGGTTCAACTGTTGGCTCTGAGTTTTCCTCTCTTGCCTCTTCCGACTCAGATTTGGCTGTGATGTAAAGTCTGAAAACATAAATCTGTTTACCCACAGTCATTTTTCAGCCATTGTTTATCAGTGAAGCACTCGTGGAGATTAAGCCATCACGCAGACCTTACTGTATATTTGAACACTTTTTTTAAATGTTTAAATAAGCTCAATGATCGACAGTCATTGGAGTTTTGACATAGGGGGAACTTGATTTGAGCTGCTCAGCAAACAGAGCGGTGATAAACATTCCTACAATGTAATTATCCATTAACGAAGAAGTCAAATAGCAGTAGCTGTTACTAAGCCAGGCCTCACACCTCAGCCCAGCTCATGTATGTCTATACATGTGCATGAGTGTGTTACTATACAAAATTGGGGTTGGCAGTGGCAACAGATTTTTTTTTTTAGTCATTAATTAAATGTAACTGCAGTCAAACCAAACTGTTATCAGCTTCTCTTCAAACAAGCATTTTGGTTGAAACTCAAGATCCTTTTCTACATTTGGCATCATCTGCCCTACTCACACTTTATATAAACACTTTATAAATCCTTCCAACCATGAGTGTCTACACACACATACACAGTATCTTCAAGCTCCAAGCAATTGAGGCACTTATTTATAAATGAGCCCTGTCTCAGATAATTCATGGAAGCTGTGCAACAAAACCACAATCTGCCTAAAGCGAAAAGCCAGAGAGGTAAAGAGCCTTGGCCATGATGTTTTTCTATTTTTTTTCTCCTTTGTCTGAAGAGGGAAAACCTACACAAAAGAAATATTTAGCTTCAGATGTTCTTTCATTTAAACATTCGAACTGCATATTTAAGGGGAAAAAAATTACTTCATAGATCCCCATATAGTTTAATAATTCAAAGAATTTAATGCTCTGCAATATATCTTTGTTCAAAATAAGCACCTTTAAGTATTTAAATGCTTTAATTGTCAATTTTTCTGCCACTTCTTACACGCAAGTGATGCTGTAAATGCACAAGTCGAGCAGTGCTGCTTTAACTAAGATGCACAGGTCTTTGGAGCCCACACAGAAATGTTATTAGTATCAGTAATTCTTGTTAATATCATCAGTGATAATTGTCTCATTTCCATAAATTGCATTTTTGTTTACATTTCATTTTTAGTTGGTCAGATCAGGCTTTTTTTTTTTTTACTTGACCTGTCTAGGCTGGGTTGTGGCTTTTGACATGCCACAAGTTTCCTTTGCTTCACTGAACTTTGTTGATGGCGGGACAGCCTTCCAGTCAGTTCCTCACGTGTGGTGCAGCAGTAAGCTCTTTGAAGAAACATGATCATTTAGTGATAGCCTTGAGTTTTCTTCGTATGAGATGTAAAAGTCTATCCCCATCAGTGATTCCTTCCCCATTTAAGCTGTAGTAGCCTAGATTGGCGTTGCAATACTATGAACAAATCATTAAAATTAAGACTAATGTCTCTGAGTGGTGATGTTAAGGACAGTAAAGGTGCAGTTCACTATTAAAGGTATTCCTGTACACTCACCCACACATCTAAGGGTTAAAAAAAGGAGTTTATCTTTTCTGGGTTTTGAAACCTGATTTTTTTTTTTTTTTTAAAGCTATAATCTGGCGTAGCTTAAAGACACTTAAAGACAGGAGCCATTCCCAGGCCTTGCCGATGGGAGGGAATGAAGAGGATGAAAGAGTGCAGAGCATTTGGCATATAAATGGCCCAGCAGTCCCATTAGAAACTCAGCACAACAATGGAGAAAGGAGAGGAGGGTGATGATGAAAAATGGATGTATGTGGTGGATGAATTCCATATGCCGCACTCCTCTCAGTCGGGAGCAACAGACCTGGATCAGGTTCCCCATCCTAAATCCCAATCCTAGCCCATCAGTAAGAAAGCTGAAAAAAACTGACCACAAATCAGCATCTAGGGTTTCTTTATCCTCTGCCATCAGACCTTTATGTATTACATCTTATATAGTTTTATTCAAGATGACATGCAAAGAATGCTATAGGTTTTGCTAAAGGCAAATGAGCAGCACATCCATGTTTTTAGATGCAAAGACGTGATCAGTCCACTTGTGTTTAATCACCTGGACCTAAGAGTCCATGACCTTAAAAAGCACAATATTAAATATAGTAGCTCAGCTCTGATAGCCATTTGACACCAAGTATTTGCTTTTCATGCATTAAGTTGTATTTACGTTGCATGTTCTTTGGACTCTTCACCTCATTAAAGGTTCAATCTAACATTTTGTTGGAGCTAATGCAGAAAATAATCATTATATTAGTGGTGGTTTGCAAGTGTTGCTGATCACTGCCAGTCTCTGTTGCCTTGTGGCTGTGGATTTGTCAAGCTTTCAAACAGGCAGAGTTGCTGCAGCTCTGTGTATTTGATGCTCCAGACTCCCAGGCTCCCTCAAACTACTCACTGTGTGCAATTAGTTTAGGAAACACTGGCATAGCATTTGAAAGGTAGCAGGGTTCAGACTCTGAAAAGATTTAAGTCTGATGTGGAGCTTGTGTTATGTTTGTTGACCTGGTGAGGATCCTCCCATGAGTCTGAGACAAACATGTCCTGCCAAAGCCTCATGTAAAGTTGTTGATTGCCAACAAAATAGCTGCTATATACTTCAGTCCTCATATCGCTAGGTATCTCTTGGCCTAAGGCAGTGTTCAGACGGACAGTAGCTGCAACGCAACACTGCATCATCCACTAAGTCCCAGCACTGGCCAATCAAATGCACACATGAGCACATTTGTGGTAGATTTCTTTGTAGTGTGAATGCTGTATTTTGACTGTTCATCTCTCGATCGTAGTGACGAAAGATAAAACAGTTGCTGTTGTGATAACTGTCCAGACTAACATCCTGACAGTATAACAAACAGTGCAGTGTTTTGTGTCTGATAAGCCGTTAAGTGCATTAATCTCCAGATGGATTTGGATTGTATTTTATTTTGTCAACAGTAATTGCTTTCTTTAAGCCTTGACATTGAAAATGCTGTTGTGTTAGTATTTCTCACAGCTGCCCCTCCAGTGAACGTGCATGAAGGCACAAGACACGCTGGCTCTAGATCTGTAATGTGACTGAAAGCCCTCTGTTCTGTGGCCTAAATCTCTTCTATAGGGTTTGTAATCTACAGTATAGCTGAGCCTGAAGGTTTGATCCAGTGTGGGTTTGGTCAGGTTTTCTGGGCTATAGCAGTGAGACTGCTGAAAGACAGAAATGGAGTGACTTTTTTCTTGTGTTTTCCCTCCGACTAAAGTCTCAGATTGTGGTAAAGAAAATGAAAAGAACAAATTGGAGCAGATAGGCAAAGCGCCAGTTTTTCCTCGCACCATTTGGGATCAACATTTTTCAAACCAGTGACCAGTTTATGCAAATAGAGAAGACAAAAAGAGAGCAGGAGATGTGTGGTTCAGATAGCAGACCTCCGTCATAATGGGCTGGTAGCATGATGTATGAGCCAATTTAAATAACATAAACCCTCACTTCATCTGGAAACTTGACACACATCCATGCTTACGCACACATGCATATATATATATATATATGATATCCAAGCATACACACACACTCAGCAGTACAGAACATGTGGCATTAACAAACAAACATTACCCTTTGCTACTCCACGTGCCTGGTTCCCTGGAGCCGCTGGAGCCATAGCTACAACAACTGTGCTACTTCAGTCTATTTGGCCAGTCCACCTTAATCTACATCAGTGGAGCTGCAGGAGCCACAGGATGTTGGCACACAATGAAAAACAGGGAGAGAGAAGTGGAGAAATTTCCCTCCTGCTCACCGTCCCTTCAACACCTCCCATTCCTCCATTTTTCTGTTCAACATGATTCATCTGCATCGCTGTGAAAAAAAATGACGAGTCACATTTAAACCTGCACTGATTCATTTTTTTGGGCACACGGGGGCAGCAGAAGAAGCAACACACCATTGCCATATTATCACTTTATTAAGATGTAAGAGTGAACGCAAACAGTTGCTTGTTTGCACGTTCAGCAGACACAGTGCAGCATCATTCAGCAGTTTGTTTACGGCCACCTAACAAACACATGTCTAGTATTAACTCATTTGAGCTGTGTTTTGGCTCTCTAGCTGCTCAGTGCTCCACTGAATGCTCACACACTCTGTTCACCAGCTAGCCTTTAACTTTGTCTTATCTGTCATCTGCTGCTGGGCAGATAACACACAGTGAGTTTATCAGATTCTTTTGCACTGAAACAGTCGCCTGCGCCAAGAAAATTAGATCTTAATAAAGAGGGAAGTTTGCTGGCCCAGAAATCACAACAATGAGCTCAGAGAGATCAGTAAAACGTTGTGGTGCTGAGAGAAACTGTGTGGGTTCGTTACTACAAGTGACCCCATTTACATCACACATTACACATTTGATCCATTTTTAATATAGGAAGCATTGATAATTCAGCTTTAAAGTCATGATGAAATGGGAGAATTGGCTTCATTACCCAGTCGTAGTAGCACCAAATCCATAGCACTACCAGTAGTTATATATATATATTTTTTACTTCTTCTTCTGTATTTTGTGTTTGTACACTGTGGTTGTTACAGAGTTCATGATTTTGATATTTTCCTTTCTCTTTTTTTAATGTGAAAATCCAAATAGTTTTAGTTTTAGGAGAACTGGAACATTTTTGTACCACTCTTTTGTGCATAACAATTTCTAACCAGTCAGTGCATTTTTCCCTTTTTCACCTCTCCTTTAGTTGCAGATTATTTCGCTTTTCTTCCAGATGTGTTCATTCTGACCCTTAAACCTGTCTCCCTAATTACGTATGTTTGTCATTTTACTTTTATCACTTGTCACTTGTTTCCCCTACATTTTGCTTCATCTCTGTCTCTCTGCTCTGTTGTTAAAACTTCTCATCAGTGTTTAGAGAACATTCACAAATTAAGCATTTCATTGGCACATTAGTAATCCATCCATCCATCTGGCTACATGCATACAATCTTCTGCTGTGATGATTGGTTGCTGTATAAACCTACAGACTCTTGACACTTGGATACTGATAGTTCAGCCTGGCTTTAACCACTCCATTCTGCCTTTAAGCAACTCTCTCTCTCCCTCCTTTTATCCTTCTGCCACCAATTTACTTGCTGTTGGCCTCCATCACTGGCACCAGTCTGGATGAAGACATTGGCACTGGAACATTTGCTGTTGTCAACACGCAATTTATTTATTTATTTATTTATTTTTACTTCAAACGTGACTCCACCTACACTGTTTCACCAAATGGGAATCAGCAAGAAAAAAAAACCTACAGCGATGAGAACCTAGCTGTAAAAATGTAGATTTAATTAAAAAAAAACAAATCGCTCCAGGGCTACCATTTCAACAAGCCTCATAGCTACACATTCACAGAGGTAGAAACACTCATGCAATCAAATATGAATGTATTACTGAACGAAAACTCTCACACAGACCATGCAGGTGGCCGACCATGATAACAAACAGCATAATTAGGAACAGGTACTTGTTACAAGGCACTTTCTACTGCACGTATCAGACAAATGAACACAGAGCGTGGAGGTTTCAGCGATCAGGAATATCATCTAAACCACAATAATTTGCCAGATGAAGTAGCGTCTGGCTGACTTAATGACAGAAAGGTGAGGTCGCCACGCCGAGCAGGGGAGGGGGTGGTGTGTAGGAGGAGAAAAAAACATAACTGGTCCACAGCCACATACAATATCACTGCCTCTGGAGTTCGAGCCAAGACTAAATGTTCTCTCTGTTTCTCCAAATTAAAGCTGAGATTTGAATGAGATGAAAGATTGAATTCAGATTCTGGATAAGCAGACACAATGCTACGGAAACTGAGAACAGAAGGCTAAAAACTACTGAAAAAAAAAACCCTCTAAATATGGGGCTAGAGCCAAGGGGCAGTTAGCTCAATGTAGCATCAAATCTGGAAACAGAGGGGGACAGCTGAGCCTGGTTTTCTCTTAAAGGACCTACTTTTAAGTTCAGCATCAAACTTCATTCCTTTACTCGCCAAGATTTGCCTCCAGCACTGGAGAGCAGCACCAGTGTTAACTCTTGTTTCTATCACTTCTTTTCTTCTAATGAAGAAAAAAGTTATTTGTTTTTTTATCTGTTGTGTACATATTGAGCAAACAAGACAAAACCTGTCAAACTGCTGGTAAACATGTTTTAAAACTTTAGAGTGAGCCAGTTTCTAGCCAGGCTAATCACCCCCCAGGCCTACTCCAGCGAGCATTCACATTTACTTTATTTTCCGTCATGAAAATTATATATTTAAATGCAAGCCAATTCTTCATTCATAACAAGATCAAGCAAGTTGTCCTTTAGTCTCCACTACCTGACCAGCAAATACACTCCTACTCTCATCAGCTCTATTGGAGCTGAGGAGGAAATCCTCTATAGTCGTACTAATGGCTCTGGGGAGTATTAATCTAATACTTCTGTCTCAGAAATCTGGCTGCTTTAGTGCATATCTTCAGTTTTCTATGTCTCACTCTGTGTTTTCTCTCTGTCTCAGTCTCCCTTTTCTGTCATCCCTAATCGATGTCTATCACTTCTCTCATTAGTCCTGTTTGGTGTGTCTTTCTTTAAATCCTCTCATTTTCAGCTCATCTTACTGCCAAATACACATTTTGATGTTTTTATGAATTATGAATTATTATGTCTAGATTGACCTTAAATGGAGAAAGTAGAGAAAAAGGAGAAAGGAAAATATATAGGATATAAGAGCAGACAAATAAATTATATGTCTTACCGTATCTTGCTGTTCATGATACACCCAGTGGGAGAGTGGGAAAATCAGGTATTTTTATTTTGTCTGACTCACAGGATTTGTGTGTCCCTTTACTGACTGGATAGATGATCAAGTAACTCCAAGTAAATGCTTCTAATCTCAAATCCTGGATGCTAGAGTGAAATTAAATTCTACATTTAGCTTTCAGTTACTTTCGATCAATAGCCTCTGTGTTCTTAAGGATTTTTAAAAAACAATAGGATGTCAAAATTCAGTGTGTTTGAGACTGCGTTATACAGTATACACTTAGTGCACCTGCAAGCCTTGTGCCACTTGTGTCAGGTGGAAAGTGGGACTGAGGATTTAGACAGAAGCCTTCTCCCCCATCTTAGGTTGTACCTCATTTGTATGTCCCTTTGGAAAAAGGTCTCAAAAGGAATTGTAAATATAAATACCATTATAAATATGTTTTTTTCCAACAGGGTAGACAACCCTGCTGGGTCTCAAATTCAGTGATTGTGTTGGTTTTGTGTTACCTTGCCATGATAAGATAATTCCTCCCCGATAGCCTGGCTGTGATATACATTTTTGTAAAGTTTTTTGGGAACTGTTTTTGAATAGCAGCAATTACTTTGTGTTAGTCAGTGAGATTTGAAGGTAGGTGTTTTTCTTACCTTTGGACAGAGTCATGCTAGCTGTTTCCCCATGTTTCCTGTTTTTATTCAAAGCTAAGCTAACTGCTCATTGGCTCTGGCTGCATAATTATTATACAGACATGATAGTGATATCTATCTGCTCATTTAACTCACCAGAAAAAAAACAAGTGTACTTCCTTTAAGCTTAACGTATATAATATGGCAGATAACTGTGCAGTTGCTCATCACCAATCATCAATAAATGTCAATATTAGTAATAGTGGTGCCCCCGTAACAACACAGAGAGCTATGGCAGAGCCTCTTGGTTAAAATGGACATTTCAGACTCTTAAAGGACAGCTGACCCTGCTTGTTTGTGGTCAGAGTCAATAGAGATACACTTTTTAAAAAAAATCACATTACATTGTGGCTGAGTCCAACACCCTTGTCATATGTTTCCACTTTTGCTGTGATTGTATTCCTCTTCATTATTCATTCAAAAAGAGTTGCAGCAGCGGCCAGCACTTGTAGCAAATGACTTCCATGTGTCTCTAATTGCCTCAGTAGAGGTATTTAACATGAGGTGAAGTCATTAACACATGGACACACTTGTCAGATGTGGAGCCAGGCAGCCCTGGGTGAAAGAGTAGACAACAGCACACTAAAGCTCATGCAACATCCACCGTGCCCGAAGACGAAATCTGAGGGGCTCCTCGCCAAAATACCTGAAGTTCAACATTTACTAAAATGTGACTTGTGAAAAATATTAATATAAGTCTGTAAAAGTCTTAACAGTTCAACAATAGGGGACTTTTAATGGATTTAGAGCACAAATATTCAGTTATACAATACATCTGAATATACGAATACATTTTTCATTTTAATTATGTTGCTTTAGACATAATATAGCATCACTTTTAGGTTATTGGCGAGTAAAAGCCCTTTTTTTTCTTTAAAATAAACCTTGCTGTTAACTTGAGTGCCGTGTATTTATCTAGTGCAACTTTATTTAAGACTTTGTGAGTTCTGAGAATATCGAATCCTTCTACTGAGAACAAACAATAACAGCCACAGAAACTAAATCCATGAGGTTTTCATAAGAAAAGAGTGAGATGTTATTAAAACCATGAGACTGAAATATGATAGTTTATGAAACTTTACTCTGTAATCACATTAATCATCATTAATAAAAGTTCTATCCATGCCTAAGTCAATAGCCCCATCTGCTGTTCATCTAGGAACACTGCATCCACCTATCCATCTGCATGTAGAAACAGTAATGAGCAGTTAATAAGAAGCAGAAAGATCAAGCAGTAGATTTACAGACTTTAGTCTCCAGTTTGCTCAAGAACTGGCAAAGTAGTGCTGAGATTGTGGTACCAACTTAAATGCAGGTGAACTGTCAGAGGAGTGTGGATGTGACGAGTGTTGATAACAGAGTGGAACAGTTTTATAAAAGACATTTTGATGTGTCACAGCAGGTAAAGCTGCTTGCTGAGTTCCTGCTTTTACCACTAAGACAAGTCAAAATGTCTGCAATGAGCCTCTTTTTTCACATTTATCAAAGTAATACCTCCATTTAAAAGTAGTTTTTGAAGCACCCAAACTCCAGATTCAGGCTGGACAACTGGTTTGGAAAAACGAGAATGTAAATTTCCTAAGTAAAATGTATATGCATTTACAGTAAAACAGAAATGGCTTAAACCGTGAAACCGGTTGTAAACAGTTCTGCTTCCAGACAGTTCAGCCAGTCGAGTGAAAAAAAAAAAAAAAAATCAAATCAAAATATAATCAAATAATCAGACTCTGCTATTTAGCTGCTGATACTGTTGCTGCTTTAATGTGTGGTGCCTGGATTTTCGGTCCTTAAGTTGCGACTGATCTGCGAAGAGTGAAACTGACGCACCACTTTTGTGAGATCGAGCTCTGCTCTTATCACACTTTAATCTGGTGTATTCATATTTTTAACCACTCTGGTGATGTGGCTCTATCGATGGCAATACCAGTCTGTCAGCTGATCCACCACTTTGGCCCAGACTGAAATATCTCGACAACGATTAAATGGATTAGCATGACATGTCTTACAAATATTCATGTCCTGTGAGGACAGATCCCACTAATGTTAATGGTTCCTTGATGTTTCTTGTAGTGCCACCATGAGGTTACTTTATTTTTTGGTTTAAACTAAAATGTCTCCACAAGTATTGAATAGATCGACGATGAAATGTAGTACAGATATCTTTATTCTTCACAGTATAAATTCTAATGATATTGATGATCCCTTGACTTTTAATCTATCACCATCATCAGCTCAAAACTGAAATGTGTCCAATGCTTTGGTTTATGAACAAATACCACCACAGAGCTGCTCGAGTCACTGTAGACTATTAGTCTTCTTACTACACTTTGGTTTGGTTATCCTAATGAATAACTGACTGGCACTTTGAACATTTTTGACACAATAAATACACAATACACATTACACTATCTTTTCACCGTTTTTTTTCTCTATAAATGTTCTGTTGTATGATTTCCAGCTCCAGAGGTCACTGTATAGCTTTAAAATAAGCTGTATATGTGACACGCTGTGCTCTGTCCTGAGCTGTGAGGAGAAGCTCTGCACGCATCTACATCAGAGGGCTTCCCTTTAAGTCTATCTGTGATCAGCACATGGTCAGTGCAAACACTCGAGGACATCCCACACCACCCAGCTGTGTCATACACGTTCACGTGCCAAGATGTCACACAAAAACACACAGACAGCACACATGTGCAGAGGAACACAAACATCATGTCCATCACAGGGAGATGCATGTTATGGGCCTTTGTGGGAGTTATCAAGCCTCAGATCCTAGAGCTCAGCTGTCTGTCCAGCCTCAACAGGACTAAGTAAGGGCCTCCACGCCGTCACCTTTCATTGCAAGGTTCATCAACCAAAAATATGCGAAAACATGCTACATACAGAACAAGAAAACATGGCAGTTATTTCCTGATTTACAGAATGGCCTGTTTTTAACTTTGTCCTTAGAAAAAAAATGCAACTTCTGTTTCATTAAATCCAATCATCATTTGATCTCCTGGTATCCTGTTGTTTACAGTGTTTATAGCTATAATCTATCCTGTGGCTTATCTGACAGCATGGCTACTAAGTGGTACAAGAGATCAGAAAAAAAAGGCCCATTCACTACGGGGCCTTAAACGTGAGTAATGGCCCCTAAATGAGGGGATCATCATTCCTGCGTAATCGCCATGAATTTGATTAACAATAGGGGAGAGACTGGGCCATTGATCAGCATGATGATCTTGGGAATTTGATCCCTTTTGTTCGACCTGATTGATTGGAGATCATCCCGGATTCATCTTAACGGAGGAATAAACACGTCACGCTGATTTCGGTGTTAACTCTGAGTCACTGTCCAAACAGTAACGGAGGAGGAGTGGGGGGGGGGGGGGGGGGGGGGGGGTTGGCCGGGCACGGTGACCGGCTGCGTTTTGTGGAAACGTGCGCATTAACAGCAGCTTTTGAAAACGCGCTTCATTTGCGTCACGGCTCGGCTTTTCGTTTGCTCTCTCGCAACTGGCCTCATACTGATAACAGACAACTGGGCCCAGAAACACATGATGTGGAGCAACGGCGACAAAACATCATAATGGGATAACTTTGTTTGGCTGGTCGACTAATTGGCCCCTGTTATAAAACGACTCCCGTTTTATAAGAAAAAAATCCACAGTTAGAATATATCCATAACATTTCAGTTTTATTTAAATGCATATTGCTGACATATTTCTATAGGCTACAACTTTAGATTGATGTATTTATTTCACTTAATTTTACCTTCCTCCTTTATTAAAAATACAAACACCATCCATATTCCGTGCGTGGTCAAGCGGTTATTTAAAAACATTATTTTATAGTAGTTTCCATGGTAAACTCCTATCAGAAGGGGTTATCACTTTTAAAAATGATCTTTAAACTAAAATAATATCTTAGGGACTAATAAGCCACATGGCCGCTAATCCGCAGTAATCTGGACATGCAAATGAAGGGAGATCATTTATTTATTTTTTATCTTTATAGCTGACTCTCGGGTCATTTTCACCTTTCCTTTGTGTTTTTCTTTCCCACCATCATCAATCACGGCCCAATCATCTCCCCGTGTTAGCTGAATACAGGGACAGCCTGTCATCAAAGGCGTCGGGGTCGCCCTTATCACCCGCCGTTCCACAGGTGTAGCGCTCAGTCCACTCTCACTAAAATGACAGCAGGAGCTCTGCGCCTCTGGCTCGTCCTCGCTCTCCAGCTGAGATGCGTCACCCTGCTCACCATCCCGCGGGGCAGAGGGACGGCAGGGCGGCGGGACGGTTTGGATGCGATGGAGACGGTGAGCGAGAAACTGGACGCGCTCTTCCATCTGAAGGATTTACCCCGGGGTCCAGTGGTGGCTCCTCACAAGAAGGCGCCTCAGTTCATGCTGGATCTTTTTAACGCAGGTGGTCAGTCACGGACGGGACCCCCAAAGAGCCAGAAGGAGATTCTGGAAGGAAACATAGTGCGGAGCTTCGAAGATAAAGGTAAGCAAAAGCCTTGCAAACTGACTTTCTTGCATGAGATAGGATTGTTTTCTAGTTCTAAATACTGGAAATATATGGATTAGAATGCGTAAATGTCATCCACGCGCAGAATTACGCACAGCTCTGAGTCTGTTTAACAAATAATAGTAAAGACTTTGCACCATTTAATGAAGAACGGATTATTTTATCGTTTCATTAAAGATTGTGTTTGATATTTCCACGCCTGCAGGTCGTGCGGGAGAGAGGTTTCACTTCTTCAACCTGTCGTCTTTCGGCAGAGAGGAGAGAATGATTAAAGCGGAGTTCCGCTGGTTCAGAAAGAAGCAGAAGTTTTACCTCGGAAAGTCACAACGGGCCTCATTTCTATAAGGTACAATTCTTAGTATGTGACATCATGTGTCCTATCTTATGTCTCATGTGTTATACATTTTGTGCAAATTGGTTCTTCTAGAGGGAAAAAAATGCAAACAGCACCTGACCAAAGATTAATCTGACAGACAGCTTCTCATTCTGAGCTGTTTGGTGTCAAATTTGCCAGAAATAAGAAGAGTAACTTGCTTTAATGGCTACAGATATTAAATGAGATTTGGAAGTTTTGATGACATTGTTGTGTCTTGACTGTCCAGGTGGATCTGTATGAGGTGCTGGACAGCCGAGTGAAGCCTTGGAGAGGAAACCTCATCACATCCAGACTGGTGCCCCTCTACACACAGGGATGGGAAATCTTCAACGTAACACAAACGGTAACAGCCTCCCTGTTTTTGTTTGATTTCTTTTTATTTCTAAAAAATAGTTTTGGTCCAATTTTAAAACTTTATTACGTTTTACTGTTTCCCCATCATCACCCAAGGGTTGACTGATAACTTACATCAAACATTAAATATTTCACAACAAAACATGTTTAACCTGTTCAATCCTGATCTGAATGTCAGTATCTAAGTGGATCCGTAACAGCCAGGAGAATAACGGCATCCTGGTGGTGACCACTCTTCCTTCTGGTAACTGGATGGAGTCAGTGGTGTCCTCACCCAAACAGAATGGAGAGCTGACAGACACTAACTCCTACCTGGTCATATTCTCAGATGACGGGAGGATGGGAGCATCGAACCAGTCATACCTAGGTAAGGTGGTGGTAGTTGTGTGGGTGTGTTGATAAAAGTGATTAACATGAGCTATGGGCATGAGAGGGTCGTGTATTTGTGTTTACTTTGCATTTCAGTTGCGTAGTCCTTACAGCCTCAGAGGGTGCAGGAGGTTTTTATTCCAACCAAACACTGCAGCAGCCAAACTGAATGCAGCACAGCTACTCACCCGCACCTTGGCCATAACTAAGTAATACTATCATTGTTATAACCACAGGGGCAGCAATACAAGAAGCAAGAACGCATCACTAGTTTACACTGCATTATATCACTGTTATATCACAATAAAATTATAATATATTGTTACTATATTGTTATTATTACATTTTTCAGTTATATGCTTTAGTTTTACTAATTTCATTCAAATAGTCCCCCCCCCCCCCCCCCCCCCCCCCCCGGATAAATAAAGTCTTACATTACAACTAAGGAGAAGAGTGGAAACCATATAATGAAATATGTGATGTAGAGTTGGGATTAGAATAAAACCTGTAGATTCTATTGACTTCTACTGAATTTGTGTCAATCAGAGGTGGGTTGGTTGACATTTTGACATTTTGTTTGAATTCAGCAAATTAATCTATGTTTTAAATATTCCAAAAAGCTGATACTGTTTTAACCCAGTGTGATCATCTTCCTCTTTCCATAGGACAAGCTCAACCTGCAGCACCAGCACCTGAGCACCACGACCACCGCAGCAGGAGGCGACGTGCGTCTCCGAGTTTCTTACCCCACAGCTTCTCCCAGTCCTGCCAGCGGGTTCCCCTCTTTGTTGACTTTGAGGAGATCGGCTGGTCGGGCTGGATCATCTCTCCCCGGGGATACAACGCCTACCACTGTAAAGGCTCCTGTCCGTTCCCGCTGGGGGGCAGCCTCAGAGCGACCAACCACGCCACTGTGCGCTCCATCATGCACGCGCTCAAGCTCTCCAGCGATGAAGTGGGAGCTCCCTGCTGTGTGCCCGACAGACTCCAGTCCATCAGTTTGTTATATTTTGATGATGAGGAGAATGTGGTTTTGAAGCAGTACGACGACATGGTGGCATTAAGCTGCGGCTGTCACTGACTGGCTGTGCACTCTCTAACACTGGGACAATGAGGGATGGGGAGATGATGGTTTGCTTGGGTTCATTAAAATGCTGTATTTTTGTGCATATGTTTAAATATTGTATTATTTTGAGAAATAAAACAATTATTCCTCAACTATTAATCAGCCTTTGTCTAGTTTAGTATAAAGATATTAGACTAAGGATATTGCTGTTGACCACATACTGTTCTAATGGTCCTTAGTTGAGATTAGCTGGATCATACATTAGCATTGCACTGGTTGCGAAAGGTTGGGAGGGGGAGGCCCCATGTGCCTACTTCACTTCCAAAGGTCCCTGGAACTTGATCAGACACCTCTCTGAGTCTGGTGACACTGTCCATGGTCCTGAGACACCCATGCTAGTATGAGTCATAAAGTATTAATCTACTTTTTCTCTCAAATTTAGTATTTTTTTTTACATGCTGTCAGTATTTTGACATTGCATCTCAGTAGGACTGCAATAAAAGAATACTTTCATTATTGATTAATGTGTTGATTATTATATGTATTTTAACCACTTAATTGTTTGGTCTTTGCAGTATGATAAAATGGTGATGTATCTTTTTGTAAAACCAACACTCAAACCCCCAAAATATGAAGTTTACAACCAAATTAAAACTATTTCTATTAATCGATTGACCATCTGTAGTATAACTATTGAGGATGTAAACTAATATAATAGCCTAAGCAGTCTTAACTTAGATTAGAAACTGTATTAAATGTTTGTGTTTTATCACAGGAGGATGAAACAGCTGTACAGTCAAGAGGAGATGCTCTTGTGAACGCTCAAGAACAGTAAGCTGAGAAATTTCATTTTCATCTTCCAAACAGACACCATCTTGTGTCTTTATGTTCTTATTCACTGAGTTCAGGTAAGTAAATAAAAGCAACAGACAAGCTGTCAGACACTTTCTCATCTACTTCATTACTGTCTGCATATGATTTGATCAACAGATGGCAGGATAGAAGTCACTGGAGCTGTAATTCTGCATAGAAGAATAGTTCACTCATATATATATAGTAATAAAATAAATAAATGATTTTCAATTAATCAAGGAGTATCAAATGAAGAAAGACGGCAGTGAACTCAGTAACATAAAGTCTGTAAAAACAGTTGTTTTTTATTGGAATGGATCACAGACACAATACAGCCCTGCTTTGTTCTAGTTTAGAAAAACTCCAATGCAACAAACTTGCAAAACCAATTCTCCTTCACGTCCTCTGCTGATCAAAAAACATTAATTGCAATGATGCCAGTTCAAGCTTTTAGACAGTATAAATTACCTCTGTGTTGTATCAAACATAATCAACAGGTGTAACTGCAATTTCAGCTTTATCATGCAAAATATTTGAAAATTCAGTAGTGTGGACACTATCAGTTAAAATCAATAACGAATCATTTTTTGAGTGAATTCTATTTCTTTCAGGTTTCTCTGATGATAATAACGTGACTGTTTGGTGGAAGAAGAATCTCAAGGCAACAAACTTTGCAGGTAATAAAACAAAAAGCCACAATACCTGAAAAGTAGCAGAGACCCACATACCACTGAAGTTCAATATAACAAACTCAGCATTTACAAGAAATATTCCACATTTATATTCAAGCTTATCCTCTCTGTTTACAGTTAAATACATTATGTACATGGATCATCCATGTCCCCTTATCGGTCTCTAAGAATTGCACATTATCTTTACACAAATCCTTCAACCCACATTCAAACAACAGCATTCAACAGCAACAATCATTCTTCCATAAGTTCAGTAAATCCCTCGTCAGTGTACACTCAGGTTAAACTCACACCTCTTCATGAACACATAAATAGAGGCCTCATAAGCTTCACAAAGCCTGCACAGCTTCTGTGTTGCATGAAAGTTTAAAGGCACGTGAAGCAAAACAAGGATCAAATATCTTTATGGAGAAAACACTTAACCTTGAAGGAAAAATCCACCCTTTAACACTTGAACACTGTTGAAAATGAAACAGGTATACGCGATGTACGCTGCATTTCTGGGTCCATTTTGTTTTTTTATGGTGTATTTGTCTTATTTTGTTTACAACAAAACAACATTCTGTGAAACAGTGTAAAATCTTGAAAAACAGAGGGCTTCTTTCTGGAGTTGCCATCTTGTACCAACATTCAACAGACAAATAATCCATCAAATAAATATATATTTTTTTTGATTAAAGAAAATTAATTTCTTGATCACAAAATAATTCCTGGAATGCAAAGAACACCACAGTTTGATGATACAAAACAGCTTATGGAGAGGGTGGATTTTTCCTTTCAAACCTCATGGCCTATCAGCTTGGACAGTCCAGCTCCTCAGTGCCCACGAACTCCCCTAACATGTGGTCATGTTGACCATAGACAGGTTCTAAATACTGATGTCCCTCCTTACAGTGCATTTGCCTTGACCTTTCGAGGTGTCTCTGCTCAAACTCCTCTGGCTCCATATGAGGAGCCTGGATGGTAGCTTTCTGAGCCATGGGGGACAGAGGCACCGGGACAAAACCGTGGTAAACAACCAGAGGTGGGGTCAAGACCTCAATGGGGGATGCCTGAGGGATAGCACCCTCTGGTGGCTGGACTGGCAGCTGCACGTAGCTTCCTGTTTCAGGATCAAAGAAGGTTTTTGTCTTGACTTGTACAGGCATGTCCACAAAGAAGTACTGCCCTGAGTCTGGATCCTGGAGGAGCTTACGCTGGGTGATAGGGAAGGACTGTGTGACAATGGCGTGCTCGATGCTGGACTGGTGTGAAAGCTGGCTGGTGTGGCTTGACTGGCGGGACAGAGTTGAAGGGTGAGTTACGCCAGCGCTGTACGCATCAATACTGTGACTTCTTCTCAGAGGGTTGTCTCTGCTCACCTTGTCTCTGGGTCGGCCTCTTTGCTGAAGCTCATCCATGATGGATTTCTCAATGCGCTGGTTCCTCGGCTCGATCTTCTCGCTGACTGACATATCGGCGCTAAGCCTGCGTTCCACTTTATCTCCCAAGTACCTATCAATGCTTTGTGATCGGTGGGATGGCCTGTCTGACATGGGTCTCTCGCCGACGTGAGCTTTGTACACAGGTACGTTACTGATGACCCGATCAGTGCTGTAATGTCTTTTGTCTGACTTATCCCGAATGTGCCTGTCGCTGCTGCGGCCTTGTCTTTCTGTCGCAACACTGGGTAGTGTTTCTTTGCTCTGGTTGTTGCTGTCCACTGAATCGTGGCTCTGTCTCCGAGTGTTGTGGTTCATTTCTTTTCTGTCATGATGGTGATTTTCAATCTGATGATGACTGTCCTCCATTTTTTCTCTGTGTTTTTTCTCACTGCTCTTGCTGCTCCTGCTGCTGCTGCTTCCTTTTTGCTCAGATTTGTCACCCTTGTGTCTCTCTGCTCTGTGTTTGCTGCTACTTTGAGATGACTTGTGGGAGGACTTCTGGGCCTCCTCCTTCTTCATTCTTCTATTTGCCAGCTTAATGGCTTTGAGAACAGCCTTTTCAGATTTGGGTAAGACAGCCGGTGGTTTGGGTAGCCCTGTTTGGCTCTCATTCCCACTGTAGGTGGATCCCGAGCATTCGCTGGGAACCTTTGGTGCTCCTACATTCACTCCCATCTCATCAGCTGTATCAGCTGTGCTGGTTGTTAAGCTCTCCACTCCTTCTGATGATGGACTCACTCCAGAAAATCTGTCTTCCTCCTGTGGGACAGTGAGGAACTGTCCAACTTGGGGTTTCTTTGGGTTTTCATTTTGTAGATTTGAAGGCGAGTGCAGCAGAGGGGGTGATTGGTTGGATAAAATCTTTTTAGGTTTGAAGATTTCTTCTGGAATTAAGGTGCTACCACTGATGGTAGGTTCATTAGCCAGCGGGAGCTCTGGGTTTTCCTTAACTAGATGTAATTCCTCCTCTTCCCTCTCTAAACCACTCAGACTCCCTCTTGGTGACCATGGTTGTACAGTCTTCTTCAACTTAACATTGCAAGTATTGTCTTTGACTTTAAATAAGGCAGGGATCCCCAAAGTTTGTGCGAGAGTGTTAGAGGGTGACAATGGTGTCTGATTACTTTCATCGTGAGTTAAGCTTTGGTCAGTAGTGGTATTTTCTCTCTCTTTGCTGTCATTGTTTGGCACTTCTGTGTCTTTGTGAGGAGACATTATCAGTCGCTTTACAGCCTCTGGCTCACTTTCATGATCACTTAAAGAATAATATTCCACTTCAGTCCTGTCTGAATCTTGTTTCGTGTTTCGTGAATCATTTCGCATTCCCCCATCGACCTCCTCCACCTCTCCAATCAGGTTCTCCAGGGAGTGGTAAACGTTTGACTCAGTCTCAGTATTTCTGTGCAGTGCACTCTCCACAGAGAAGTAGGAAGATTTTGAGGACAAGCTGGCTTGATCAGGTGGGCTCTGATTGACACTAATGCCATTTACAAGTAGTAAGGGTGATATTATGTTCCTGTGCATTTCACTGGGACCTTCTGTATCCGCATGTATTTCCTCAGTAGGTCTATTTATTTTGTCAAGCTCATTTCCTACTAGATTCTTAGTTACACTGTCATCTGGTGTGATTAAATGGTCTGGTTTTAAAGGAGCCTTTCGCTTTATCTTGCATGTTTCCTGTGACTTAGCATTGCTGCTTTCAAATGTGGTTTCCTTTGTGGGGCTCATATTTGTCTGCCAGCTATTTGCTTCATTTTCATCTCCCCTGAATTTTGGTGAAAAGTACAATCTATTTTCAGATTGTGGGTAATCTGAAGGCAAGGTGGGTTCACATGTAACAGCATCAGGGGCAGTAATGGATTTTGACTTTGCATTATTTACCACGACCCACATTTCTTTATCAGAAGTGGTTTCACTTTGACTGGGCACAGCGTCTTTTGTGAACAGGTCTCTGTCTACTTCTTGTTTTCCTGAGCCTATTGTCCTCATTTCATTTGAGCATACCTCACCACTTTCATATTTCCCATCACTGTTAAAGACATCCTCATCTGCTGCATCTTTCAAACTATGTATTTCCTTAGTAATGCTTCCATCGCTTCTATTGCCTCCTTTTTTGCTCCTTGGAGGAACAGGAGGAGCGTCTAACTTTTTGCTTCTAATTTCATTAATCTGATATTCAGTGCTGTCTTCAGAAACCTGCCTGGCTACATGTCTGAAATTCACCTCCTCTGATTCATAGCTAGGATTATTATCATTAACAAGTTTAGCTTTAGATTTAGATTTAAAGAGTGCTTCTAGCTCACTGCCAACCTTGTCCATACCTGGTAGAGCTATCCAACCACCTGATCTATGATTCTCACCAAATCTTGGTTCAGTTTGTGACAGAATCTGCCTCATGTGATTGTGGTCTCTCAGATCACCTAACCTCTCTTTTAGTTCTTTCTCTTTTGGCGTGGAAGTGCTGCCATTTTGTTTTTCCTTGCCCCCCACCATAGAATCTTTCATAGCTTTTTTACGTTGCTGTAGCCTTGTTACATGACTCTCATCACTTACATTCTCATCAAATACTGGAATTGCATCTTGTTCTGTGACTATATTCCTTCTCTTCTGCCTTTCTGAGATGATCTCTTCAAGTGCCATTTTGGCTTTGTCATAATTGTCATTTATAAGTGCTTTGTTTATAATGACATTACTGTCTATCCTAGTGAAAGCCTCCTGCTTTCTCTGTTCCTTCTCTTTCTTTGCAAATAGCTCTCTCTTAGTCGATGTGTTCCCTCTCATAGACAGCATGCCCTTCTTTATGTTTCTAAGCTCCCTTGAGATCAAATCATGCTTAGCCTTGGCCTCTTCATCTATGTTAATAGCCCCTAGTTTGTTCTTCGTGTTCTCAAGAATACGATCACCAAGCCTTGCTCTCTCCAGCTCTTTCAAAGCATGCAAATCATTAATTATGTGCTCACTGTCTCTTATTGACATCATTTCCTCATCCGTCTCCGTTCTTGTGTTCACATTCTCATCACTCTCTTGATATTCATCTACTTGTTCATCATCCGTCACTGCATATCTCTGATGTTTTATATAATTGTTCTGTCTGGCTGAGAATATACGTTTGATCTTGCCTTGTTTTGAGGCAGATTCATTTTCTTTTAGTGGTAAATCTACCTTTGTGTCCTCCGAATCGCCATTAGTGGCTTTGTCATTATTATGTGTTTGCTGTTTGTCAAGAGCAAATTCAATGTCAGACTTTGCAAAATTTCGTTTGGGAACTGGTGGAGGCTCTTTTTTGACATTACTATTTTTGCCAACCAGTGTTGCGCCAGTTGATTCAATTCCACTTGGTTGCTTGCTTTCTGGTAGTGAACTCTCGTTCTTCCTGCTGAACTTGTCCTTTAAATAGACAGCCTTCTCATCTATTTGTTTCTCCTTTATTTCTTCTGTGTCTGAAATCGGTTTATTGATGCTCTCTGACTGAGCTGCAGATAGAGCTTTATTTTTTGCCGCATTAATTGCTTCCCTTGCTGCTCTGATCACATCCATTGTACTCACGGTGGTTTGGCCACAAGTATCTTTTTCCTTAGAAGCAGTCTGCGCTCCAGAGACTTTTTCTCTTGTGTCTTTCACTGGCTGTTTTGATTTGTCTGGCACATTTGAGGGTCTTTTCCCTGACAATATATTTGATGACAACCTCTCATTCTCAGTCGCATGGGGTGAAGTTATGGGTGAAAAATCTTTGTTGACATTTAATGTATTTGGTGAAAGCCCTGTGTTTGTTGGCAGTGCATTTGGGGAGAGTTCTTTGTTTAGCATGAGTGGTGAAAGTTCATTTGTCTCATCTGGTTGGTCTGTGTGCACAGGAGCACCGCTGCTCAGAGGGACTTGAAGATATTTCATATCACTGTCAACAGGGCTGGCTTTCTTGTACAAATTCAAAGAGGGGTAGTTTTGCTTTTTAGCCATGGGGCTCTTGTTCTTTTTTGAGTGTATAAAGGGGGAGATGGGATTCTCCTCACCAAAACCACTATCTGCAGCCTCCCTTTTGGTTTGCAGTAGATTTGATAACAAGTAATCATCCGACAGAGGCCTGTCAGTATCGTGCTTTGTAAGACAAATAGTTGGGGTGCCGGTAGGTTCCAATACAGGACTACAAACTGTTTGTCCATCTTTTAAAATGGCAGGAGTGCTTAAGCCAGATTCATTGCCCTCAGAGCCAGCTTGTGGTTTAAAATGATCTGATTGTGGAGATTGGACGCCACCCTCAGGCAACTCTAAAGTTTTGAATTTAGGTGGGCTGTAACGGCTTTTAACCCTTTTCCTGTTGTCTTTGAGGTTGAATAGGATACTGGAGGCAAGAGATTTGTAGCTTTCCCGCTTGACTGGGGGTTCAGGGGTCACTTTGGCCTCAGAATGTGGTCTAAGCGGAAGGTCAATGGCAGAGGGTGAGAGGACTGCTTGGAGAATTTCTGATGTTTCTGTTGGTTGTCTGGAGGGAATGAGGGGAGTCATCAGCTGGCAGATACTGAATGGAGTAGAGGCCAAAGAGCTGACTTCCTCTATTGCTTTCACCTCCACAGATCTAGCTTCCTTTTTGACCAACAAAAGACTTTCATCTGCTGTCTTTGAATAATTGTCCTGACTTGGTACTCCAGGCTGATTAACTGGAATAGCACTTTTTGCCCTGGACCTGTTGCGCCTCCAGGGGGCAGCAACCCCATCCGCGCCATCTGATGAGCACCTCTTCTCAGCTGGAGTGGCTGAGGGCTTTGGCAGGACCTTTGGTGGAGGAGGGGGAGGGATGGGTTTAAGTGCAGTGGGAGGAGGGGGCTCAACTGCTGCTTTCTGGCATGACTGTATCTCCTCTGTGTGCAGAGTCTCTTTTCTGTGTGCCTCTGTGAGCTCCTTGTAAAACGGCAAGTCGTACCATTTAGGGATATTATCCGTGGGAAGAATAGATGTGACTGTGTCCTCTTGACCATAGGGGAACTGCTTAAAATCCCTCCATGTTTGGAAAGGGCTGAACTCACTGTGGAGGAAAAAGTTTTTGATGTTAAGTTTTGTGAGTTTGACAGTGGATTTCCCATTTTTGATCTTTGAGGATTTCCCTGTGGGAAGGGCAACATCTTTGCCTGTTTTGTTTGATAAACCATCACCAGAGTGATGTCGATGATTGTTCTTGTAATGTCCACCTGTGAGATTGGTGTGATAATCCGAGGAGAATTCCGATAGCTCTCTTTGGATGCTGCGAAGTGCTGACTTGTCCCACGATTCCCCATTAGAGTCTGTCATACCTCCATTTTTGATCAGCATCCCCTCACAGCTTTTCTCTGTGGCGCTTAATGCTTTGAGGAAAGATGACATATGGGACATATTCTTCTGTTGCTGCTGTTTCCATGGCTGGGTGTCAGTTTTCTCACTTTTGTTTTGCCCTTGCTTTTTAGATTCCTTATGAGTCTTTTTAAGAGGCTCCCCCACCAAGGGTTTGTGGCAGCTGAAAGGCGAGTATCCACACAAGAACTCATCATTATAAACTGCGTCATCTCCAACACAGAGACTTCGGAAGGCTCGGTCAGTGAGAGTGCTGACCTCCCGATCGGTCTCATCCATGAACAAGTCACTGAAGCCATTGGGGAAGCGATGGTGGAGCATGCTCCCCACCCGATGGCTCATATGTCGCTTTTCCACACAGCTCATGATGTCAACAAGTGTCTTTCTCGCTTGTGCATCACCAGTCTTGCCTCCTTTACAGCTGCTGCAGCTCTGTAGGTCCTTTGGTTTTCTTCCGGCTCAAGTTGATATCAGGCAGGTGATGGGAAATGTAAACTTCCTAAAAAACAAGAGTGAAATCAGTGTCAGTATTTAAAGGTCGAGGTTTTAAACTAATCTACTTACTTATATCAACATCCCAGCAATTTATAAACTTGCAAAAAGGTTGTTTGATTGACATGATTACTATAAATGGTTTTGAACTCTGTAGTTGCACTGATGACCTTTATGTACAAGACATGTGCCGGCTTCGGCCATGCTGTCACCATGCAGGCAGCAGACAAACACTTCATACCATGCTCTTGGCTATTTTTAACACTGTATGGTGCCTTAAGCTGTGAGCATGAAGCATACTGTTTGTAACTATGAGAACAATCCCTCCTCCATTTATAGGAGCAATATTAGAAAAGATGAATGTTTCCATTCATCTTTTCCCACATTTCACATTGGTCCCCTTCAAATACAACCATAGCTTTTTCACATTTGATGAAATTGTTGGGTTAATATACAGATGACTCCTCTGCAAAGCTCTAGACAATATTCATGCCTTATGGTTTACACCACAGAACACAGGAAATGCTAGTAAATCATCACATCAGTCACAGTGCGCCTCAGCAGCAGCTGCTCTACTGTAGCTTGCTTTAACTATCTGGGTGAGGTCTTAGAATAGATCATTAACCCATATATATGCCCTGACCTGGGAGCATAGCCACTGGCATATAACTCAGCTCTTCAACTATCCACACAACCATGGATCTCCTTATAAGCAGATGTGACTGATCGAGACAAATATAAATATAGAAATGCCATGATTTTGTGGTGTATTTGATTGTATATGTGCATTAAAACAGTTTGATCTTGTATATTATAGATTATAGATTATATTAGTAGTAGCCAAGCAGTCCTCTCACCCTCGGCCCTTATGTTTGCGGTCAAGGAGGGTTTGAAGAAAAACACTGGTAGGCAGAAAAACATTATTATTATTATTATCACTATTCTTATTATTAAGACTTAAGACTAACAACCCAAGTAAAATTACTAGAACCTAGTGACTTTACTGTATCTCGAGCCTAACTTACAGAATACTTTGGCTTTCCAATACAGTTTGGTGGCCAACAGCTCTCATAACCACAGATCAGTTAGCAACCACGGTACTTTCCCAGCATCTGCTCGTGTATTTATACCCAAGGAATGAGGTACCCTGGTTAACCATACTGTATAAAGGCACAACTATTGGAATATAGTTTTGTATTTCACTAATTATACTGTAAACGATGTGACAGTATTTATGTGTAATGATTTTATATCAATAAAATGCTAACAGGTCCTGTGGTCCTTGTGCTATAGGTCTATTTGGACATTTAAGTTAAGACCAAATATAAAACTTTATCTTAGATTCTGTTCACTGCCCTTCAGTGCTTTTCCTGTCTTTGTAAACATCAGTTTAACAATGCTGCTCCCTCACCTTGGTGATGGATCTTTCATGCTGAGTGTAAGGGTCCAAACTAGACTGTGGTGTCAGACACAAATCCTCAATGTAGAATCCAAGAATCCGATCCCGTACCACCTGCTGATAATAAATTCTAGTTAGTGGTTGTCATTCAGGATAAACAAACTTTTCCTCTTCAAGTTGAAGAAACAAAACTCACCAAAGTGAGTCAAGCCCTCAGATCCATGTTCAAATGCAGTAGTGCGGCCAGGTTCCTGATGGCGAGCTCAGAAGATACCAAAATAGACGCACAAGTTGGTGTGTCCAAACTGAGCAGCAACACAGTACGCAGCTTGCTAGCTCACATTGGAAGAGTCAGTGGGTGTCGAGTGGCAGGGCAAGGCAGACCACCAGGATGAAATGGACACTGTCATTGGTTATTTTTGTATCTAAGCAGTGAGGGCTGATAGGTTCCCACATGAACCCTCTCTTTAGTGTTAGGCACCTTTGATGACAGAGGGCCTTCAGTTGCAATGTGGCATCAATCAGTTGAATCTTGGTGGAGACAATACAGAGGGGCGGGGAGTACTTACCTGGTTGCCCACAGCATTGGGTAACATTTAGCTGCTGACTCATTTTGCCTTTGTCACCCAGGGAAACAAGCACTCTTATATAGCTCATTGCATCACACATCTCTGAATTACCGTGACAGTCCCTGAGGGTCCGCTTGGTAGCTGGAGGCAGATGTCTGCTGACTTTTGACTGGGCTGGTCTAATTATTGTTTTTCAAGCTCTGTTTACAAGGCCGAGTTGTGGACATGAAGGTGTGTGACTGGATAGTCTAGTTTTAGGACCAACACAGCTGTTGTTGCTGTGAGATTGAGTTGAAATGGAGGGGGCACTTTGTTGACTCGTAGCCCCTCGTGAGTCACAGGAAGTCAGCGGATGAGGTCACATGTGAAGGATGACCCTATGCATTCCCTAAATGGAGAAAGTGGAGTGTTTGAGAAATACTGTTGCTCAACTTGTTTTATATGTCATGAGAGAGCAATTGCCTACTCCCTGTTGCACATCCTGCATTATGTGCTACTTTTTTCATTACGAGAGTTGTTAGCATGCTCGTTAAACTGTTCTTGAAATATATCTAGTACGATCACTAAACTTCATGAGGGTGTAGTCCAGAAAAATGAGTTTTAAAAGCATTAAATTAACACGGAGCCCTCCTTGGCCCCTGCAGCAACTCCATGACTCCATGGCCTCAACATCAGCAGGGCTGTGCTCCATCAAGGTGCCATATTTAAGCCAGTCTATTTCTGTCATGTTGTATTTCATAAGGTAACGGTCTGCCTCTCTGCTGACTGCAACTTCCACACTTCAGCTTATCTGTCAAATGCTAACCTTGAGCATGTTAGTTGACTAACTTTAGGCAGCAACATGAAATTTTTGGTGCAAAAATGGTCTTCAGATTAGACAGATTAGACAAATTTCTGCTGAATGGACAGATACTATACACTTACACTGTGTCAGTCAAAGTGTGTGAATCAGGTAAAAACGGTCACTTAAATCTGTTCCCCTTTGATAACCAGTGGATGTAAATATTTCCAAAATTCATATTCAATTAGTGTCTTGTTTTCCAAAACATAAAATTATTGCACTGTAGATAGACTGTGTAACATGGTGTGTTTATTTTAAACATGGGAAAAGTCCCAGCATTGTTTTGGAGAGATAGACTTACTTGCTGAGCAGTGTGGGAATATCATGTTGTGAGCAGAGATACTGTATGTGAGAGCACTTTTCTTCTACTGTCTGCTGTCATGTCTTGCCCAGAATAAGGCCTCACATGCCCGCCCCCCCAAACCTCCACCTCCTCTAGCCTGTTTCTCACCTTTCTCTGTTTGCCTCCAACCCTCCAACGGCAGGTTAGACTCAAGTGCTTATTCCATATCTCCAAGCCAAAAAGCTAATGCATATTATAATGAGAGTTAACATCATATTCAGACCAAACTGTAAACCAAAAACCTGAAAGGTGGCTGTGAAAAGTTTGTTGGAGAGTGTTGGGCAGTAATGGTTACTCTTTTCCTTAAAGAGCAATATAAGAGATTACAATTTAAAATTAAATAATTGACTTACTAATCCTGGTAGCGCTCCCTTAATGTAATATTTTAAGGGAATTGCTTGTTTCCAGTCTTACTGGGAGTTAAAAGAAATCCACAACATGTTTGCTTGGTGCAGCAGCTGGAATTTAGGCATAGGTAGTTACACAGTTAGCTAACCATGAGCTGGTAATGCAACATATGTGTGGCTGTGGTGGTTTCGATAGTTCTGGGGAGCACGTCTCCATGCAATCCTGTCATGTGAATATCAGAGTTTGAGTGCATTGAGATAAACAGCTGGCGATGCTAATTCTGCCAGTCAAACCTCATTTGATAAACAAGTTGAAAAGAATATGGCATTTATGTCTGTTTCATGTATTAATTCAGGGAACATTACAGACTCTTTATCGTTCCCAACAGATCAGCTGTTTTCTCAAAGTGTGTTTCCATTACCTCAGTAATAATTCAGACCAGTAAACAAGACCCAGCCTGAAAGTCTGAGACAAGATCAAAATTTAGACTAAAAAATTTGTGAGCTAGAATAGAGTGGTTGTGTCCAGTGGAGGAGCAGGACAGGGTGATCTGAAAAGTGCAAACACAGACGTGCTTGTGACAGAGCAAGAATTTAGACATAAATTTAGAGAGACAGACTTTGTATATTTATATATATTTTGGCCAAAACAAAACTGCAATATATGGACAGCAGAGCAGATTATATCTCCTCTCTGTTCCTCTGTCATCAATAATACACTAATGTTAACCTAAGTTTGCTTGCAAACATTAACAGGCTATAATATAATGAACCAAACATGTTATTGTCCATTACGTTCACAAATTGTTTGACCGACACTTCTGATTGCTTTGGCCTGTAAATAAAAGAAAGAAAGAAAAAACAACTTCAAAAGCAGAGAGCAGACAAGCTGGACAGCAGACACTGAGGAATGAAGTCCAGTCCTGCAGACACAGGATTCAACTTTTGTTTGTGCCATTATGACTGACACCCACATGTGTTTTGGTTGGCTTTGGAACCATGAAGACCTAGCAAGCGAACTGGGACAGGCAGGCGGGTGGGGGTGGGGGGGGGGGGGGGTAACTGGCCTTAAGGACTGACAGGCTAGTAAACCCAGGTATGGGAAGTCTGGGACAGCTGGGGCAGATCGTATACAGTAGAAGACATTAAGATTTAGAAAATCACATATAATGAGACACAACACACAAATGAGTGGCTTCCTGATCAGTGGGAAGTTTAATCTTTTGTGTTACAGAACCCTTGTGTCATGTTTTCACATCACAGCTAAAACTCACATTTGACTATTGTTTCCTGTGAGTGGTAAATGAAAGTGTTAAATAGGTCACTGTAGAAATGAAACCCTTTGAATGTGCAAATTTGAAATGCATGTGTAGTGCTAAATATGTTTTCACCTAACTAAAGGAAATATATTTTTCTGATTTCACAGATATAAAAACTAAAAGCAGCTGAGAATGCAGCCATCGGCTCAGGCATGACATATCTCTATCACATAAACAACCATTGTTTACCTTCTGTGAGGGACGTGATGACAGGACTGCAACAACTGATATGCTGGGGGGCTGAAACTGCAGGTGGCTGACCAATCAAAACAGTTACCTTAGTCATCATAGTTATGCATAAAAATCAGCTGCCAAACACAGTATCAGCTTCATGATATCCCAAGTCCAAACCCACTGGGTTGGATCCAGTCTAGTCTGAGTCTGAGTGGAGAACTTGACCTTTGGTATTTTATTGAGGGAAATACATCTGAGGAGTATCATGTCTGCTGTGGCAACATCTGGCCCACGAATCTTTCCACCTTAACATCAACATCAGTACCTCTAACAATCTTTTCAGCAAGTATCAGTGCCAGCCACTTAATGCGGCAAGAAACAGTCTGTGTAAATAAAATATATAGGGGAGTCTAGAAGTTCTTACTACAAATAACAAGAGAAACAAACTTATTGCAACAGTCCTTGTAATGAAACCACTGCTGTAATTATCACCACTAAATTATTTTATTTTATATTATTTATTAATGTGAAAACCCCAAGAAATATGAGGCCCCCTGCATTATAACAACTTAAAGCACATTGAACAACAGTCAGATAGACGCATAATCTTTTTAATCAGTGTAGTTCTGAAACCCACAAGTTCAGGAAACTGCTCATCGTGAAATCTGAAAAAAAGTTTCCCAGCACTACAAGAAGTCAGTGACTGCCCTAGAAACAACAAGAGACATGAGAGCATTTCAGGTGTGTGGGTGTTTGTCAGCTGTCATGAGGGCTGTTCTCCTCACTGGTGAGTACAATAGACATCTGTATACTGTTATTAAATAGAAATTAATGCTTCTGAACTTTACGAAATATACTAAATATGAATAGTACAAGAACAGAGAGTCAAGTTAACGTATGTTTAATTCTTATAAACTTTAAATAATAATAATAATGATCATGATTATTGTAATTTTCTTAAACAAACTAGTTGAATGGAAATCGAAATGAAAGAAAAAAATCAAAATCGAAAGAATTATTTTGTTTACACTGAATATTTCTCTTATATTCTGTTAAGAGCCAAAGCCTTAGTGCAGTGTCTTAGTGCAGCGTTTTCAGGTATTATGTACTGTAGGTGCTGTGCAATGATTCAGGCAGTTTGCCAGCCAGCCTGATTCCACTGCTTCTGAAAGAAACTGCTCTGTGTGTTAGCAGGGCAGTAAAGTTTATTGAAAGCCATGCAATGAATTAAGAATTTTTTGTCAGGATGCCATTTTCAGCCATTGTACCATATCACGATATTGTTAATGCAGTTTCATTTGTAGTAAAACTTGTTTTTATTGCCAATCTATAAGTCTTATTTTTAATGCCTTGTCTTGGATTTAGAGCCACAGTGGACTGTTAGACCGTCCATGCTCTGCTTGCTGGACGTGGCACATTATGTAAGAGGTCACACTCTGGTCACTGGCAACTTTATCTCCAAACACTCAGGACGCGTTAAGCTGAAATTACCATAGACTGATACATAACAAGTAAATCGTCCCATGACTTGTCACAGGTTCGGCACCTGCAACAGCCAACACTGCAGTGATCAAATTCCTGCCTGTGTCCTTCAGCAAGGTACTTAACCTGTTCTTGCTTGGTCCTTGAAGAGAAATGCATTTTATTTAATTTATTTAATTTAATTTAATTTTATTTTATTTTATTTTATTTTATTTTATTTTATTTTTTTGCCACTACACAAAAAAGTAAAATTAATTCCCATAACATGCGGTCTGAAAAAATGACTGGCTGATTTCTGCTGAAGCTGCATTTTACTGCAGTTCTCTTTAAGGATCCCACTTTACAGCAACAACAGGGCAGGTCCCAGAGCTGCCAGAGGAATGCCACTGAGGGCTTAAAAATGTAAGACAGCCACTTGCTGAGCATGTATGCTCTGCTTCAGTAACACCCTGCTCCACTCTCAGTTACAGTCATACCTCACCCCCCACAGTACCGCTCCACTGTCTTTTGGCCTCTGAACAGGGACCGCTGAGTGCTCAAGGGTCTCTTGGCAGTTGTTCATAAAATTGGATGGTTCCTTCCTCTGTTTTCCCTTGCATGTCTTAAACCTAAAATTCCACTCATGCTGCAAAAGCTGATCTAGCGAATCTAACACAAATGACAGCAGCTATTTGCAACAGCTTCTTAGTCATTTGAATGCACCTCCAAGAAATGACCAGACCAAGATGATCTGAAATTGCTGGTGTGAATGACTAGCAAGGACTGATTGTGATAACATCATCATAATCAGATATGTCATATCATTATGTCTGACTAAAAGCTGCTCTTTCTTACTCAAACCTGTGTGATCACTCATATTGCCAATGCCAGGGGGAATGGTTTCTTATTGACCTTGGTAGTTTCATTATAACTGATAGGAATTTTGGCCAAAACTACCAAAATAAGACACATGTTGTAAATCACTAGAATATTCCAGTCCCAGCTGTTTAGATTGTTCTCTATCAACCCAAAACTGGCACTAAGTCCAGATTCAAGACCAGTCTGTTTGATCTCATCTAAAATCTATATGGGTGGTATGTGTGGTGTTTTGTAAGACCACATTTTCAATGAAGTCCTTTAATTTGGTCATTTCTGACTTTTGTTCTTTATTTTAAAATAAAAGTCTTGCTCCAGTACACTGTCAGCATACCTAGCAGCAGGCACATGTCAAGCGGGGTCTAAAATAAGAATGTGAACCATATGTGTTGACCTATTGGTGCACGCTTGTGTGTGTTGTGTATGTTTTGAAAGACACACATCCTAAAAGCCTCACTTAATTGTTATTTATGACTTAATGTAAAACATCTGTCAATAGATTCTTGTTCTACTTCTTGTTTTTTTATGTGCCTCACATTGGGAGTGTGCTTTAAAAAAAATGTGTGTGTGCACCGGTATAAAGCCTCTAACAGTACATGGTACTGCATGTTATCTGAGGCAGTAGCCAGAGGTTAACCACTCTAGGCTCATTGTTGTATGACTTTTACCTCTAGTGGTAAAAACCAAGGTGCCGTTGAGCAAGACACCTCCTTCTCCACTGCCCCAGCAATGTTTTCAAAGTTACTGCCGGTGTATGACTGAGCATTGTGCAAGAGTTTTTGCACTGAACAGTGCTGTCTATGAGCTCAGTCTTATCTGATGTGAGCAACAACACACTGGTGTTGCATTCTTCCTCTCTGTCTGAATAGCCTGTTTTTGTGACCTGAAAATAATGAATTGTGTGTTTCAGAGTTTCTGCTGATGGGTGTGAGAGGAGATGGAGAAGATTCTGAAGAAAAACTAGGTGGGTCAGCAGAAGATGCACTGATCATAACCTGCCCATCATGGTGGTGGCTTCCTGTTAAAACACTCATTCAGCAACGGTATTTTAGTAACGCCACTGGAAATCCCTTTGTGTTTGTGATAAAAGTCTGTGTAAAGTTTTTACATTTTAGAGCAAAACCGTCGAGGCTTGAATTACAAAAAGTGTCAGGTTCATTCCACATTATATCAATCTATACAATTTAATTAATCAAACGTTTGGTAGGAATTTACACCACTACGGTACAATACCAGCTGTAACATGGGCCTCCACGCTCCATCTTGTGTCCTCGCTCACGTAGAGAGACTCTGTGTCAAAATCCAAGTTGTAAGACTTTAATTATTTAGGTTAATAAGATAGTTTGCACATTTAGTTTGTATCATTGGTTGTAAAGTTGTGTTTTATCAAATTGCTTTCCCATTTCTTTCTGTGTCAGGTAGTTATCTCACACAGAAGACCTTGGGCAAGGTCATATATTCCATCGCAGGAGAACTGCAAGGCTGCAATCAATTATTAATTTCATTTTAAATTGATCCGACAGTCATTTTTCTGTAATAACTGACTGATTGTCCACTGAATAAAATGCGAGAATATAGTGAAAAATGCCCATCATTCTTGCTGGAATCCGGACAACTTTCAAACCACTGGAATGATTTCCAATCAGCTCTGGTTGTAAAGTGAACTTTGTAAGTAGGACGGCTCAGATGAGTTGACCAGTAATCCCCCCCACCCCCACCCCCCCACAAATGATTCCTAGATGTTCAGGATTCAAATTGCAAACACGTGACGCAATTTCATATGCAGAAACGAGCATGAGACCATGACTGAGACCTTTATCTTCCACAGAGTAAACAAGTTGTGAAACCAAACATCTTCTCTTCCCTCTCTTCGCTCTCCCATAAGCCCACCCCACACACCACCCCACACACCAAACACACACACACGTGCTGTTCAGACTATCAGGAGGGCTGAACATGAGCTAGCATTGCCCAAACTGATGTCCTCCTCTGTTGCAGGTGTTGTTGTTTCGCATCTTGTTTGCTATCAGCCATTTCATGTCCGCCGCTTGTTTTTCCTCCAGAAATAAAGTACGTTTTGATAGGAGCTGGGATCGGCCTGTTCTTAGCTGCTGTATTCATTATCATCAAGATCTGCATCATCAGGAAACAAGTGCGTGATAACACCATAGGTGAGGTCACGTTATGGTCACTTACTTTTGTAATTTGAGAACTCTGTGATACATCAACTTACAATACATTTCCAAATTCTGTTTCTTATGTTTGTCTTGTTAGGGTCTTGTAAATTACTCTTTATGTGTAAATAACAGAAAATGTGATTTGCATGTTTATGTCACCATGTCTCAAATTGTTCTTCTACATACAGATTTTAATACAGACAGTACTGCAAAGAGAGCCAGAGAGGTAAGACATAAACCTTATAACTTGTTTTGATCATTATACTGACATAATAATTATAATACAATCAACACAAACACAAAACTTTATGGGATTTTTTTTGCCCATTTATATGTGGCAATCATAGAAGACATGAAGATGAACCCTAAATGTTTTGCAATGACAAAAACAAAAAATTAATCTCTTTCTTTTATTTTGTTAATTGAGGGAAACATGCACTGGTTTCCATAACTTTTATTTACTCTCAACCACAGCCTCACATGCTCACTTTGAGCAACTTCAGCCAATCAGAGAATCCCATGGCGACAGAGTCCACTGACATGCAGTGTTAAAGGTCAGGCAGGGGGATCTACAGGACAATGTGAACCCTACAGAAGTGGCATCTGGGTGACAGGTCATGCAGGGGGCCTCTCGTCTCCTCACTTTTTAGTTGCACAAACTTCAGTGTAAAACTGTTTTACCTCTTGTACTTGTTCCTCAATAACATGTATCATTATGCTTTTTATAATGTACATCTGAAGAGAATTGTGTTTTTCTATGACCGTGTAGAGTTTGAATATAAATTTCCAGTCATTTAAGAACCTGAATATGTAGATTTATGTGCTTTTTGTTTTGCTCTTTTCTTGAAAAACCCAGCTGCTCTACTGACACACTTACTGCACAGAGATTATTCACTACAATCAGCAGAAAGCTTCAGGACTAACAAACATTTCATACATTTTCCACAAGGTGGCAACATTTACCTTAAAGACAGAGGAACCAGAGAAGCATTTATAATGATTCTTTGTACTTTAATTACTTGTATTCAGAACTTAAACATCTATCACTGATTGACAGTTAATCACATGTGGATAATGACAATGATCGTTTCCTTTAAGTAAGCAACTTCTCAAGTACCATTCACTGGTCATGAAAACATTCTGCAGCTTCACTCTGACAATGTGCATTTCATGGATACGTACGGTACAAATTAATGTAAGTATCTATCTATCTATCTATCTAAAAAGTGCATAGGAGAATGCAAACCCAAAAACTTTTTCTGTTCCTCAACTGTCATCCAAGTTTTGGAAGACATCTGTACATCCGATGATCAACTTAAAACAAAGGACAACCTATCCATCAAATTTGTGCACACTTTTTGTTAACTTTTTAAGCTGCATTGCTAACATGCTAATTTTGCTATTGGAACTGAAACAAACTTCATTTCCAAAACAGTTCATTCTGAAGATGGGACATGAGATCTAACATCTATAAATGTAAGAACTGTGTATGAATGATTAAAAAAAAAAAAAAAAAAGTCGCACCACAAAGTCCATTTAGCAGCAGTTCTGGAGCTTTTGATCACATGACCTTCATCAGCAGATGGAGCTTGTCTTGTTTCCACAGAAGAGTAATTAGTTGTAATTTATGTAGTCATTATTTTTGTGAGCTCAACATATTATTAGACCAGTGTCCTGTGTTGTAATTTATTGTACTTTTACAGTTACTGCAAACACACTTAGCTCTCAGGCTGGAGAGTTTTGGCGCTGTTCCACCTCCGTACCATATGATCTGTATCATCCTAATTAGGAATCTGAGTGCTCTGCCAAGTGTCTTTGACTGCCTCCTCCAGACCAGAGATGGATAAAGAAGAACCAATAAAAAAACGTCTTTACTGGTAACTCTATATGCCAACACAGAATAATAACTAATAATAATAAACAGATGTACTCACTGTTTAAGTCTTACTGTTTACAGCATAGTCACTGAATTAATGCAGGTCATGCAACTTAAAAATACAATTTTGGGGGGTTTTTTTAGTCTGATGTACAACATTAAGGAACAAACTGTTTGCAGAAACAATAATAAACAAGAAAAACACATGATCAAGGACTTAGAGCCCTAATTCAGGTAAATCCGACACCATATTTTGCACTGAATGCTGTAGATTATAGAGCTTTAGCAAAGTGGCGACTTCTTTGTGAGGGGATCAGCGCCATTTGTCAGGCTGTCGCCAGACTAGGAGCACTTACGAGGCCCTGCAAGCAGTCTCCACTATTATCTGTAAATCAGAAGTGTCCCAGATCTCCAAAGCGCTGCTCTCTAAGGTTTGATAAAAGCCAGAAAAGTGTCCCAAAAAACCCAGAGCTGACAGACTGCCGCACAAAGATTCACTGTGGGATCCTGTTACACGAGACAAGAGATGATGGGAGATAGATGTAGACACACACAGACGTACACAGACACAACACTAACCATAGTTTTCAAGGACCCATTTTGAAGCAGTTTGAGGAACCACATCAGTTTAGCACAAGGAAATTCTGGGACAATTAAGATGGCTAACTTTAAATGCAAAATTAATCTATATAAAATGTTATTTTCCATCATTTTGTTTACCACAGATATGCCCACACACAAACACGAGCTGCAAACCCCCACCCCTCCCCTGTGTCAAGCATGTGTGTGTGTGTTCCAAAATAAAAGCCCTGACTGAGGTCTGCGCCTGCTGTCCTCCACAGCTGGAAGTGGGATTTGCTCGGCGTCAATCTCCTCCCTCCCCTCCATCCTGCACAGGAAATTACATTTCCCACTCCCTCGCCAGAACCAGAGGTGTGTTCACGTGAGTATGTGTGTGTGTGTCCTCGCACATGCTCACCTGTCTGTTTCTGTCTGCTCTGCGTGCATGTGCAAATGCTGGTGTGTGCGCACGTGAGTCTGCCAAATGTGTTTTCACTGTGTGTGACAGGAGGGGGGAGGGGCGGAGGGAGGTTCTGAGTAGAAACAGAGTGTCCAATGTTTCATATTACACTCCTCTGCTAGGAGGGAAAAAGAGAAGAAGAAGAGGAGGAGGAGGAGGAAACCTGGGGCTTCTTTTCTTCAGAGGCATTTAACTGAGAGTTTATGGAGGCTCACGGCCGTGGAAAATGAAGATCTCCTCTGTGGTCTTCGCTCTCCTGACTCGAGCACTGTTTGGAGGTAGGAAAAGTTTGTTTTGCTTCATACCAGACTGGATGTGTTAGAGACAAAACAGTGTCCACTACCTGTTAGAGACGCTTTGTAGAAAACATCTGAGAATCAAGGAGGATGTTGGGGTGCTGGGTGAGGAGAGATGGAGAAAAACATTTTTTTCTAGATAAGATGCTTTTTTTTAAACTGCTGTAAAACCTCTACACAATGTTTCCAGTTACTGCTAAAATAAATGCACTTCCAAGAGATTGCAGGGTGTGTTGGCAAGAAAATAACAAGTTTTTCAAACTTGCAAATGTTTGCAGAGATGAGAGGGGATTCCAAAGTGAAAATTGGTGGTTGTCCTGTGAGTGTTTGAAAGCAAAACAGAGCTTTCAGTCTCACCTCTGCATTTATTTACAGTGATCTCAGTGTTCTGCTGTCAAAAACAGATTATTAAATGTAACAGTTTAGTGTTTAAAATCACATTTCAACAACAAAAACAATTTTTTTCAACCTCTCAACTATATTTTCCAAAAGCAAATGAAAGACAAAAACTGTAAACAAGGCAGTGATTTTGATTACGTGCTGCGCTCAAAGCATCTGACTTGTGTGACAGTAAAAATGCTTGCGTGTCATGCAAAGTGCGGGATGTGAAAATGCCCAGCGATGGAAAAAAAGGACGTGTGATATGTTGTCATGCAACACATGCAGCAATAAGGTTCATTCCTCAATATTCATCCCACGTATGTCGTCACGTTCCAAAAACAACACGGCTGTCAGCGCGAGAGGGAAGTGGACTGTTGAGCAACAACACTAAACTGCGAGTCCTGGACTGTATGCATCTCAGATATGATGTGTAGCTTCCACTTGTGGAACAAACCTTCAGTACATTTGTTACGCTGATTATCGTTCTTTTGTGCTGCTCTGGTGATCAAGAGACAAGTTCACCTCGGTCAGTGAGGCATTAGCTGCTTCTTCTGGTAATGCGTACCATCTTTAAACCATTATGCTGCATTTAACTTCAATGTGACTTTCAAGGGCCAATTGGAAAGGGAATGAAAACGGCTTCCATTCCCTGTGTTAATACAGATCTTCAGAGTGCTGCTTTTAGATAAAACTTTTCCTTATATTCGTGTTTTTCCCTCACATCTGACACAGCAACCTTTAAAAATTGATCTAAACTCCATAGATATGCAGTGAATCCCAAACTGAAGCCCATGACAAGACAACCTTTCCTATTTTCCCTGATAGTTGAAAGTCAGGCAGCAGCAATGAACTTTTTGTTATCAAAAAGTTGTTGACAAAACTGAGAAAAATGGGAAGTAATAATGCTTGTTAAGACAGTCAAAAGTTCCTTGAGTGGCGACGGTTTTGTGACTTGTTTCCACTCAGACTAGTTTTACTTACACTGTAAAACTTTTTGTCAGTTTTAAAGCAGTTTTAAACCTAAAATTACAATCACAATGAAATTCAGCTCAGAATTAATGTCCACACTAAAGTGTGTAAACCTGAAATTATAGTCTGAACTTGTGGTTTCTAGCCATTTTCAGAAAAATCTCTGTCCACACAACATCTCTTCAGTCCCTAGCACTCATTATAACTTAACATAGATGTAACATCCATATTTCAGAAGTGATGGCACTGGTCTGAATGTGGCTGTTAACATTATCGCAAAAGCAGTAATGAGAAACATGGCTTCAGAGTCACATGAGTTTTGTTAAGAAATAATACCAAAAGTCTTGTTACTGCATGCTGTAGGTAAGTACACTTTCTAAAATAATTCTCTAAAACTTGCTTCTCCAGATTTGTGTTTGGCCATCAACGTCACCATCACCCCATCCCCCTTCACCGTGGCCCAGGAGGGTCAAAATATCACTCTCTCCTGTGTTGTGTCCCAACGGCGCCGAAATACAGCTTTACCAGTGGTGAAATGGACCTTCCTACCAGCGGGCACAGACCGGCTGGAGGACGAGCTCCTAATTGCCCGCGTCAACATGAGGAAGGCCCGTTTCTATGGCAACTACACTAAGAGCTTCCCGTGGCCCAAACTGAAGCTGACAGTGGTAAAGCAGGGGAAGATCTTTGACCTACTCATCTTGAATGTCTCAGAGGGGGACCGGGGGCTCTACATGTGCCGAGTGCAGGAGTTTAAAAAGCACCAGGACCGCTGGAAGGCCTCATCCAACTCCACTGCTGCTACTGAGCTCAGAGGTGAGGGCTGGATTTATTATTCAGTTTTTTCCTGCCACTCTCTTAACACTGAAAGATTTGCCAAGTACGGATACTTTATGAGCATCACCTTGCTTGACATTTGTTAAGTTGCTCACAAGTGGTTTAAGTGCACCTTAGAGCGGTCAGTTTGAAGATTATGCCAGGTAAAAAAAAAAAAAAAGAGTGTACACACACTTATAATTGTAAGACCAGTACCAGGCGTTTCATAAAAGGATGCTCCAACCAAAGTCATACTTGAACGGTAGCTGTAAACAGCTTTTAGCTTGCTAAAGATTAGGACATGGGCTCTCCAATCTGCACAAACCAACCACTCAAACTCAGCAGTTCAACAGTGGATCTACTGTAGCTGAACTTTGGCAAAAATAGGACTCACTAACACAAAGCTAATCAAGAAACAATGGCAGTTAACAACTTAATATGCTGCACCATTTCACTTGCTATGAGTCATTTAGCAGGTCGTTCAGACTCAACCAGGAATTATAAATGAGTCAATACACCGATTTACAGATATCTTGGAAGTGATCATTAACACTGTTTAAATACATAACTTCTTGCTGTTATCAAGTAATATTATTTGCTAATTACTTCTTAATTACTCGTTAGCTTGTGATTAATTATCCGGTGGGTCCTGATTTGTTCTTCAGGACTTGGTAACTATGTAGGATCTAGTGCTACAAGAGGTCAAAAACTCTGGGAGTCTTTAATGTCGAGCAGTCTGTATTTAGCCTGAGAGGCAAAACTCAGGGGGAAAAAAAGTTTGCAAAGCATTCACAACGGCTCATTAAGTATATTGCTTTGGACACATGGCAATAATTGAAGGTGACTCTGATGAACACTTTTATCAACTCAGACCTTCTCTCATCTGCACTGTGGAGGTTGGACAGTGAGAAAACACTGTTGAAAGAGATTTTAGTAAGAAAGTTAACAGAAAAAGTGAGGGGAACACGTCCCAGTACAATAGCAGAGAAATGTCTGTTTTAAATTAGTGGGGTTATGAATTGACATAACTAAAACTGGGGTCTTGAGCCAAAAAAAAGCTGGGAACCAGCGCATTAGGCCACCACCATTATTTCTTGGTAGAAGGCACCAGTAGCTGCAGCCCAGTTTCTCACAGAATGACATCACCGGCTTTAATAGTGCAGCTCGGAGACTTAACAACTATTTCTGAAACCACAACAGAGGCAATGACAAATGCTGTTTTGATAATAGTACGACCGCAGATAGTTTTCAACAGATGCCAGGTTGGTCTACAGAGATATTCCATGGCCAGCAGCAGAAAAGTGTGACTGTTACTGAGCAGCTCCCAGCTGTGGACACATCTAACTGTTTGAGGTTTTAGCTGGACGTTTGAAAAAGGTCCCAGATGCCCTGTTAAATATCTGTCAGTCAGTAAGGGCTCATACAATGAACTTAACCTAAAGGCTTGAGGCTTACCAACCCTTTGTGCCATCACATGCTTGGTGCCAATCCTGTCAATTGCCCCCAGATAAATCACTGTTTAAGTCAAAGTTGTGTAGGTAAAATTAAAATGTGCAAACCTACACTGCAGATAGAAGAAAAAGGGAAGCAGCTCTGTGTCTCCCGTAGTAGCAGTTTTTCTGACCACAACTGGATGATGTAATTCATCTGTCTGAAGCATTGGTGAAGTTGGTTCACTGAGAAAAAAAATGTACTGTCCTGCTTTTGATTTTGGAAGGGAAATGTCATTGGTTAGAAACAAGCCTGAAGATAAAAGGATCCTCCAGTGCATCGAGTTGCGGCTTTGACTGAGAAGATGATCTTGGAGAAAGAGCAGAGAGAGTGTGAGGTTTCAGCGCCGCCACTGGCATAAGAGACGTTTGCTCAACGGAACGGATGACACATCCACTGGTACCAGATACTGCACAGAGATCTCTTCACTTTCATAAAACCAGAACCAGACTTTAAAAGCTTTATCATTTCTCTCTCCTAGCTGAGACATTGCATTTGTAGCTGACGACCATCGATGTGTCGGTTGAGATGAGAGATTTTATTTGCTGCAGCTAGTTATTAAAGCTAATATTGGCCTCATGAGTTGGATGACAATGTTTTCTCTGTTGTTGGTCCACGTAGAATAAAATAATAATGATAATAATAATAAATAGGGAAAAGCTAGTTAGTGTAAGATCAGGCTGCTAATTCATAATAACATAACCCCGTTTAGCTTCTTGATCTTACGTATCTGTTCATGCTTTCATACATTCATACGTTCAATACTTTCATAGTTACCTAATGATGGCTTTGGTTACTACTGGGTTTGTAGGAGAGTCAAGCATACTCACATTTGTAGCTTAGTGCAGATAAACACAGTTTGATCCGTTTCTTACATGAGTTAAACAAGTGCATTTTTTAGTTTTGGAGAAGCTAGAAAAATAACCCCACCCCACAAGCTCTTAGAAGATTCAAAGCTTAACAAACCTATAGGTAGGTAACTAGGCACAGTATATTGTTAAGATATGAATAGGCTGCACAATCTGGGTGAGGGGTTTCAGTAAATGATCGGTGGCTTTACCCTGTGTCTGCATATTGCTGCTTTTTATCTTGAGTGAGTCTGAATCTGAAAACAATTCATCTTTAAATTTATTGCTGTAGTACTGTTAGTGTTCCTCTCCACTTTGAACAACAGTAGACGTTGCTCACCACATTTTCCATGGAAGCGTTCCGACAGGCTGTGACTTTCAGGGTGTCCACAGCCAAGTCAGGGCTCAGGCAGACACACAGTCCCTACCAAGAGCTGTTGACATTGGCCCTGACGAGGAGTTTCCCTCCCAAAAGTAGAACAGGGTGAGAATCCAGAGAGACTCAGCAGAACTGCAACAAGAGATAGTTGTGCTGGGGAAGGTAAAGTTTGAATGTTTGTGTGCAGTGACAGTCGAGTGGGCAGCTGGCTTGTGTCTGGCTCTCAACCTTTAGTGGTCAGGGATGTGGAGAGCTATTTTCATCCAAGGAAGTACCGGCCCATTATGGTTTCAGTGATAATAATAAAAAACCCTACCGCAACATTTTTGGATGAATACCGCAATCATGACACGAATGGCAATAGATGTAGAAAATAAAACTACATCATTTATTTTTCATTACACAGTCGAGGTGACAAGAAGCAAAGCCAGAGATTTAGGATGAGACCAGAATAAGTCCCTTGTTCAGCAGCCTGTTACAATTACCATAAAAAAAAAAATTGTAGCCTTTCACAATATGGATATTGCACATTATTTCTAGATTTTGATTTATTTTCTATTTGCAACCATAGTTTGTAGTTTATAGTATCAAATTTGATTATTTACTCCACATACACGTGTTTAATCAAACTTTATTATTGAAATCCAATTAGAAAAGTTTTGAAAAACCATATAGATTAGTTAGTGAAGTTAATTTGAAAGGTAAGAAACAATACAAATTTTAAAAGATTACAGACACAGGAATCGATGATGCAAGGATCCAGTTGAAATCAGTTTAAAGTGTAAGCTACCTATTTAATACAAACGGTCAAAATCAACATTTTGGCCATTTGAGGTCAAAATCGGAGGCCAAGACATCCTGACCTTTAGGTCTTCGTATGAGTCAAGCATCAACAAACGCTGGATCCTACATTTGTATTTTTTCTAAATGTCCACACCAACGGTTGACAGCTATGATAAACATCAGCTACAAATCTGAGGGGTTAAAGCCCCTGTGGGACCATTGCTCTTGGTCCCCACTTCAAATGAGACACAGCAGATGGCTGAGACAAATGTGTGTGTGAGTGTGTGTGTGTGTGTGTGTGTGTGTGTGTGTGTGTGTGTGTGTGTGTGTGTGTGTGTGTGTGTGTGTGACGTCAAACTGATGGAATTCTTGTGGTCGGATAACATTAGGCAACCAGGTGTTTCCACAATCTGTCTCACACAAAAAACTCTGATTACTCTACTTACTACTGCTATAATAAACACATCCAGAGAGGTCAGAGGGTTTGGTAGCAAAACTGAGGGCAGAGCCCAGTGTGGATACAGCCTCCTCTTGGCATAAACAAACCAAACTTTTACGTATTTCTATAACATATGTGGGTGACTTCGAGTTGACAAGTGTGTTTATAAGACATAGGGTACGGATGTGGCATGGGTCTAAATATAGTAAGAACATGGACCTCTGGGTACTCTACTGGCAGCTCTAGAAGGAAAAATGAAAATCAGAAATATCACAATTCTGAGGCCACACACATCAGGAGCTTTTCCTGTAAGAGAAACTGGCATAAAAAGGAGGAGGACATATGAATAAGAAACCAATAAACCCGGGCTATGTTTATGTCCATAAAAGGGACACAGTGAACAAGTGTACAGAGAGATGCTAATTCTTAGAAGAAAAGATGCAGAGACGCAACAGGAAGTTAAAGGGTGGATTATTTGACGCTTTGTCAAGACACACAACACTACTGTGTACATACATTCATCTCCACTCATTTATAATACAGCAAATTAGAGCATTGACTAACTCAGTGGATAAAGAAGACACAGAGGATCATTATTCTCTCCAGTCCACGTCTGTGTATTGATGTTTACGGGGTTTGTTGGGGCACCAAAATAGCCACAAATCTGAAATACAGTCAGCAACTGAATGCAACTCTGTGGATGCGATGAACAAAAAGTAGTCTGTTGAATGTTTCCACTTAGTCAGATGCAGTCTTCTGCCATTCAAAAGTTGCTGTAAAAAGAAGACATTTTGTAGATGAGGATAAAAGGCAGTTTTATGGCACACAGTGTCCAATTTCTGATTATTCCAACATGTACAGCTGCCTCACTGACAGAGCTACACAGAACCTGAGGCAAAAACACCACATAAACGTCATAGATGTTATCAAGATTTATGCTGTGAATAAATTTACTGTGAACGAAGGGTAGGGCTTTAAATTGAATCATCTGCCAGTTGAAACAAACGGAGAAAGTCTGTTTCAAATAATGGGCTGAGACTTACAGTGATTTATTTGCCATAGTTTTAACACAGATACGAAACTTTACTTGTGTGTTGAATTCATCATGCCTTCTGTAGAAATTCTTGATTGGTGGCAATTTTTTCAAGTCCAAAGACTTTTTGCCCCCAGCATCAAGTCGAGTGGCTCTGACAGATTCATGCTGATAAAACAGGTGTTCAACATAAAAGTGCTGCCAAAACCATTTAACCTGCAAGCCTGCTCAGATTTGCAAAGTAAATATACGGCAAAAATTTTACAGCCAAGTCTTGTCTATCTTCCATTTAAAAAAGATTGAGAGCAGTGTGTTTCCAAACAGCAGAATGTAGGTCACATATGGTCAGCGTGGGTTAGTGGTTTCACAGATGGGGACAAAGTCCAAAGGTATCTTCCCAACAGTCCCAGTGTGAGGACTATTGCTATTACTTATGAACAGCTTTTAACCTAAAGTACTGAAACATGTAAATCGGCTGCTTTACATTGTTTAAAAAACTTAAATTCTATGAAAACGATGTGTGGTTGATAACACCAGTATAAGAGTAAGTAATTAAACTGAATGCAAACAACGCTGCTTAGTGCATTTCATTTTCTAAACTGGCTAAACTCACTAAACATATTGCGTAGTGAACTGGTGAAAGATGTTGTGTATGAATGAGGGTGCCCTGTTATTTCTGGTCTTGCACAGTGAAATTTAGCCTTAATAAATGTTACCCTATAACAAAATGAGTGGTTTGACTGTAGAAGTATATGCATGATGCAGCATTTTGCAGAAAATGCTTTCTAGAATTCCATCTTAGCTTTTTCAGACCTGCAGTCTTTGCTTCTACCTTCTCCTCCTTTCATTTACCTACAGATAAAGGTCCTTTTTGTGTGTGCAGATAAACTGTGTGTTTGGATTATCTGAGGTATGCTTGTTGGTTTGGCAGTCAGTCAGTCAGTCAGCACATAAGAGCAGCCAGTCTGCCTATGGGAAAGTTTCCAGCCGGCGTGGTGGCGAGCCTGTTCGTCGTCAGCTGCTGGTGGTTTGGGGTATTTCAAGATGTCCCGGTGGGTGTCACTTCACGAGCTTCCTGCCACCAGCTCAGCAAGAGTACAGTGGTGTTAAGACGACTGCGGTCAGATGGGGTGGAGAAATGAGTGAGTGTGTGGGGCGAGACTTCACGTTGAGTATGGGAAATACATTCTCAGTCATTTTAGATACAAGCAGCCTTTAGCTGGGATTCTCATTACAGATTTAGGCTGCATTCACAGGCCTTTGATCCCCCACTGGTGCTCATAATTGATTTTTGGGGCATAACTGCTCTACTCTGGGATGTACAGTGAGCCATATCTTATCTAAGATACAGTAACTCTGAAAAGCCAATTTAAGTCACATTCAATTTAATAAGCTTCTCCTCATTCTTGTAATTTGTGCATGTTATGGTTTTGTTTAAATCTACTGTTCACTAATCCCTCCCCATGTAGTAATCATCCAGTCAAGCTTAGCAACCATAACAAGTCACAGCAGAGGTGTCATATGGTTTCTCACTGTACTGTAAGACTAATTACCTTTACCCTAAATACAGTACAAAAACAATCCTTCTCACCATCAGTTGGTGAGGATGCTATCTTATGGCTGTAAATTTTATCTTAAGTCTGAATTCTGGGTTTTCAAAGATCATGAATGTAGCTATCAAATGCATATTTAAGACCCTTTGCAGGCTTATGAGCAGCTGCTCATAAGCCTAAGTTAGAATGAAAAGGAGCAAGCTACAGCTGATAAAGTCATGACAAAGTGATTTAAATCTGCCATATAAACAGTCACCAACTGGAAATGAGAAGTCTTGAGGCAAAAGTCATGTGATTCTTACCACAGGGTTACAGCATGTGAATGGTGGCCTAATAGTTAAGGTGCTTATCTTGCAAGTTTCTCAGTTTAATACCTAGCTTGTTGCATGTCTCACCTCTCACTTCTTTCTAAAAAAAATACAAGCAACTGAGGCATCCTCAAGAATGTAAATTAGACCAGCTATTTGTTTTTCCAGTGTTTGTTTTATGTTGTTCTTCTCCATATTTCTTTATTTACTGTCATGGCAAACAGGGAAACTTGACGGCCGGTAAATCAAAAAGACGATGATCTGAATGTTCCTGGCAGCCTTTTAATGTTCATGTTGTTGGCGTCACAGATAGAAAAAGCATGTCCCCCGAGGAGGGCTGCCCTCTTTTACCACAACAGTTTGTTATGAAGGTGAAGGAGATGGGTGGGCTCAAAGAACGGGTGGATGTGAGGTAAAAGTTTACAGTGATGCATATCTTTAAACCAACTTTTTGCTCTAATGTGGATGAGTTATTTAGCCTTTTTCTCAACTTTGGACAGTGAATCTGAGACCGGATCAGGCAGGGAGGAGACCCACCTCGCCTCTCTGTCTTCCTAGACTTCGCTTTATTTAAACTCTTGCCGGTGTGTAATCAGGCAGCAGGGAAGCCACAGTGATGACTGCAGACTTTACATGTTTCTCTTCTCTCTTTCTTTCTCCATGCAGTGCATGTCCTACCGGCCACCAAGGCCAAAGAAAGCCTGTGGAGCTTGTTTGAAGGTAAGTCGTCGTATTTTTAGTGTGTGTCTGAGTGTGTTAGTGTATGTGTGTGTTTGTGGTGGACTGGCACTGTATCGTCCTTGGCAGGCAAAAATAACCCAGCCCAAAGGATATACTACAGTGCCTTAAATAGCTCAGCATTTCATGTACTTTTTTTTTTTCCTTCAGATTTTTGTGTGCAGTGAAGCAGTGGCACGAGGCTGCTGTGCTGGTGGACTAATGTGTGTGTGTGTACGTGTTTGTGTGTTTCAGATGTGTACCTGTGTGCAGTGCTGATCTGCTCAGTGGGCCTGTTGTGCATGTGCATGTTCACGGTGACGGTAACCTGCCAGTACATACAGAAGAAGCAGAGATTAAAAGGTTAGCGGCAATGTCAAGATCACTCCCCACTGATAATCATCAACTGCACCAGTTGTTACGTTTCTAAATGTGTTATATCTTTGCAGATAATTACCACCTTGTTAAAAGCCCTCAGAACAGGTAAGATTTTAGGGCAATGCAGCTTCACATTTAAATAAAATTCTTTTATAATTCCTAATAACCAAAAAAAAAAAAAAAAAGCAAACAAGCAATCAGGTGTTCTTTACTGCACTGAACCTCTTGTAATCTATTTTCACTTTAGCTCAGGAGAGACAGTTACCAGTGTGGTTAGTGTGTCTCCTGCACTGCCTCAGAAGGAGAGGAGGTACAGGAAGAAAAGGAGCAGAGACTATCAAGATGAGATACCACCAGAGATACCAGCCAAAGGTAAAGTTTTCTGTGGTCTTAAACATGTTGCAAAAGGTGAAAGGTTTTCTCAAAAGAAAGCAGATTATAATTCCTCTAAGTTGTAATTACATGTATTTATATTTTACTTATTTTCCATAAAGAACACCAGCAGAAACAGCATCGGTCCAAACTGAGGTTTACACTTGGTTCATTTTGTTCTGTGTGGCTTTCCAAACATGAAGACATGCTGGCATTAGAGGTCGACATCCACCGCTTCCACATATAAACTCTGGAGTTATGAGGATGTTTCCTGAAGTTGACTGGGAAAACTTTCTCACCCCTAACAAACCACAGCTTAGTCACACCAAGTCCACTTCTTAATTAGCATGTGGAGTGTAATGTATCATCGTTTTTAACTGAAAGCAAAAGACTTTTTTTTAAAAAGTCATAGTGACTTTATTACCATCCTATCATCACACTGTATTGACATACTATTAGCATAAAAAGTAAAAAAAAAAAGTCAAGCTCATATCCCTGTAAAAAGGCAAACATTTCTCACATGTCATTGTATGGCTGAAGCAAACCCGATGAAACATGTTAATTAATGAGCTTTGGAAGCGCTGGAAAAGCCAGGCTAGCCATTTCCCTCTGTTGCCAGTCTTCATCTAAACTAAGTTAAGCTCACTGGTTTCAGTGGTATCATCTAACTTCAGGTCAGAAGGTGAATACGTGTATTTCCCAAAATGTCCAACTGTTCTTTTTAGTTTCAGGCCATAAAACCAAAACAATTACCTAAAAGAAGCCAAAACGCTGTAACAGCTGAGAGGAACTACAAGGTTGGGTGATAATTCTTTGTGGGCTCATCTATGGAGGCAACCCCTCTCATATGACACATAGTTTTCTAATCCAGGGTTAATATAAAAATACATGTCCTATTATCCTCACAATTGTCTGGCTAAAGATGATGTGAAGGAGGGGAGCATCTGTTAAGTTTGTGGTTGTGATGGAGAGGTCTGGTTCTTGTTGTACACATAAATATATACATTATATTTGATAAACACATCTCTGCAAAACCACTAACTTTTGTTTTGTCCCCACAGCTCCCATTGGAGACAAAACAAGGAAACCCAAACTTTTAAAACCACAGCCAAGGAAAGTTGTGTTGGTGAGCACCATCCATTCCTTTCCTTCATTGTTGTCAAGTAATCAGGAACCTACCGAGTAATCATTTTACCTGTTTTCATGCCTCTGTAACTTAAATGTACATGTAGTTTATTCCACTTTGGAGAAAACTTTTCTAATAGTACACATACATTTGTACCTTTAGCTTAAAACACGCAAGGAAAGCAAGGCATTCCTAGTGAGCGTGCCATTGTTGTTGTCTAAAATATACTGAAGAGCAGCCAACATGTGACAGCAATGCCTCCTGGCAAAAATACCAGACAGTGTCATAAAATGTGCCACATAACCCAGGTTTAATTTTCATAATTGTCACTGGAATAAAATGGCTCAGTGGCAACTTGGCATTTTAATGGCACCAAATTCTAAATGAAGTAATTGAATTTTGGCAGCCTCAACCCAGAAGTCCTGTAAGGTGATGTCTGCACGCATCCTGCTCACATTTACCAAACCGAAGCTGTAAATCAGAAGAAAACCAAAGAGAGTTTAGAAGTTTCGAAGTGTTCTTGTCAGTATTCATATCTGACACTGCAATGTCATTTGAGCAAACAGGATAAATCTACAGCATCTTCAGTCCTGTAATTAACTTAATGGAGCTCTGCATAAAAATCTATCCCAACCTTCCTTGTCCTTTTCTCACCACCAATACCACTTCCCTCCCTTCCCACTTCCCATTCCCCTTCACCTCCATCATTATTTTGCTCTTCCCTCCTCCCTCCTCTGTCTCCACATCTCTAGCCAAGGATAGTGGAGGAGAATCTGACCTACGCAGAGTTGGATCTGGTGAAACCAATTCCAGAAACCAAGGCATCACGTAGCGGCACTGTGTACGCTCAGATACTGTTCGGAGAGCAGCAGCTATGAAAGAAACACAAACACACACACACATACCACTAGTAACTGTGTCTAATGTAAAAAGGGTTGTCTATTTATAGTCTGTATTGTTTTGTATTCAGATGGTTTGTGAAGGACAAAATGTGTAACGTCTCAAAATTATAACAAAATTGTAGATATAATTTTATATGAACTTTGATATAACTTTCTTTTATGTGAGACCAAGGTGCAAAAGGGAAACGTTTTATATACTGGTGGTATTTTTCTTTTTTGCACACGTTTGTATCCTGTGTAGCTCAAACTGGGAACACAACAGAAGACTACAGTGCTGATTTACATCAGATTTATCCATCATCACAGTCAAAAGGGAGACTCAAGATTTGAATTTACAAGGCTAATCTGAGCCTGTCTGATTATATCTAACATGCTTTAGTCAATATTTGCAATGTGATGTCAGCAGATTATTAGCTTAGCTTAGCATAAAGAGTGGAAGTGTTGCGCTTCATATAATGATATAGCAACATACTGGTTCCTGTGATATCCTCTTTCGCATTTCTTTAACACACACTTAAACAGTGAATTGTGGGAAACCCCATCGAGAGTAAGCAGATTTATGAACAAGAGACTAAATAAATTAGAGACATCCATTGTTATGAATGTGAACCACTGCATTTTCAAATGTGATTTACTTCTAGTGTGTTCCCAGCATTATCTGCCTCACAACATCTGTGTTCAGTCTGTCTGTTTTTGTGTGTCAGGCTGCAGTTTATAATGACCACAACTCCACAGAGTTGATATTAAAGTAGCGATTAGCCCCCCGACCTCCCCCTCACAGGCAAGTATGTGAGACCATGCGAGCCCTTTCATCTGGTGCCAACATCAACTTAACAGGCTGTTAGTGACACACACATATGTATACATACATGCAAGGGTGGAGTTGCATTTAGGCTCAACACTCACTCCTCTAGGATCACACACAAAGGCACATACTGCAAATCCAAAAAGCTGCAAACAATTGTGACACCTGATCCACAAACAGGGACAAACTAAGACCTGTGTTTGGGCTATTACACATTTATGTAAGTCACAGTTTACGTAAAATTTTAAGGTGATTTTGTTGCTTGAGATGAGATAAGAGCCAGAGGCCATATCGGCTGTAATCCAACATACCTTTGCTACGGTCTCCTTGCTTTCTCACTTTCCATGAATCTTAGCGTGAAAGTGCTTAGGACTCTTTTTCCATTTAATGATCCTCTGGATTCAGGCATGGAAAAAGCAAAGGAGAGTTTTTTAAACAGTGAACTTGAAACCCAGACACAAAGGCACCGGATCCCTCCCTTCCCCCAAGACTTCCACTATCTTATGTGGAGCTACCCATGCAGATGGAGCCCTACCAGTGAAGAAGTCGCACTTTCTTCAGCATTCTTGCCTAAGTCCCTCTGAAATCCACCTTCAAGTGGTGTTTTGCCCTGTTTTCAGTTGTCAAACATCAGCTAAACTTGCAAATAATGTGGTAGTTTGAGAGCGTATATAGTCACTCGAGTAAAATAATTTGACTCCTATGTAGAACATTTAAGAATGAACTTATATGTGGTATTTGCTTCAGAGTTACTTAACCAATTTCTAAGAAAGTAGGTATCAACTATGGTTATCTAGCTCACAGCTAATCTGCACATAAAATTCAGTGGATCTGTCTTTTGGTTCCGTCTCCTGTCACCAAAAAGACAGATTATCCTTGTCTTTTTGATATAGAGATGTATGATTGTAGCCTCAATCAGTCGTTGTAGCACAAAGGCTGACGAACAATACAGCTGCCTGTCACTTGAAGAAGCCCAACAAATGCAATACAGGACAAAGTTTTCCATCTGCCACTGCAAATTTATAACAAAATCCTACAGCAAGCTTGCAGCTTTTGCCTTGGACATTTTTCCTTCCCCTCACTGTGTATATCATATGCCACTGTTGACCTCTGCATCTGTTAGCATTCCAATTTTCCATTGTTGTCCTCTTCTGTTCATTTCAGTTGCACAGTGTGCATTATCCCTATATAAAATGACTGAAAGTGACCTTTCAGTGGTGGGTAGGAGTGTCTTAAAAATGCCCTTAAACTGTGAAATGTAAAGTTTCTTCCAGACCACACTGTCCTTAATGGGAGTCCTCTAACTAGAACCATGTGTGAATGGTGCCTCTGCTCTCTTGTTCTCTCTGTTCCTCTCTCTCTCTCTCTCTCTCTCTCTCTCTCTCTCTCTCTCTCTCTCTGCCTACCACTGACCTCTGCATTCATCAACATTCCCGCTTTTCTGCGCTTGTTCATTTTGTACATTTCAGTAAGTGAAATAAATATGCTGTAAAAGTGGATGTAAGCAGCATGCTGCCAGAAAGCTGTTCCTAGCCATGCTAGCCGCGTGGTTCTTTGGATGAAAATATTCCATTGCTGTGGTCCAGGCTGAAATATTGTGTGTATATATATTACAGTAACATAGCTGGGCTCCTACTTGTCCTATGCCCTGTTAACTCCATGAAAGAAGTATGGTCCTAGTTCAACCACTAAACATATCTGACTGATATATATATCATATTTGCACTCAGGGCCCGTAACCCAACAGCAGAAGATCCTACAAAACTGTGATCCTCAAGCTTCCACATGCTATTAATATGTACTGATTGTTAGGAGGATCTATGCTGTGATTCAGCTCAGATCTCCCAGTCCTAGTTGGTTTTCTCCTCCATGTTGGCATAAAAAGTAGACGTGAGAGGGGTGCATCTAGGAGCCTGGATGGGTGTCAGCTAGTCTTGTGGCAGGGGAGGCGCAGTAATGAGAGAGGGGGAGATTTAAATGTTGGGTTTAGTTTACTCGCAGCCTCCAAATTATTTTCGAAAGGAAAAGAGAGGGGAAAGCTCCCTGTGTGCGTAAGACAAAAACGAACCCCAGAGATTTTACAAAACTGTCTCACCCACAAAGAAAACACAGGTCAGTAGGTAACTTGATTTTGGGGGAAGTGGTACAAAAGCAACAAATTATAATAAGTAAAGTAAATAGAATTCTGATTGTTGGGTGGGATTGTTTAAAAGGAAAGAGGTGAAAGGAGGAAAAGATGGTTTAAAAGGAGAAATTCCCCCTTTGTGTGGGGAAAAGAAAGGCAGATAGACTCTTTGGTGTGGGATGAATTGATGCTAGTTGCTTGTCTGAGCACAAAGCAGCAGACTTTGCAGACGCTTCCTCAAAAAGAAACAACTGATGTCACCAGCAAAACAGCCAAACAAAACCTATTGTTAGAGCTGAAATCCTTGTGTGTGTGTGTGTGTGTGTGCATGCCATCATGTCAGTCCATAGAAAATACAATGCATAGTAAACACACAGTCTACAACCATCATATCCTGTGAGGTTACAGTAATGCATAGCTACGCTGGCCTCAGGGCAAAAAAGAACATAATGAAAGACTTCAGCAAGTGGAAATCACAGGAAGTAGGAATTAGAGTAAAGCACCAAACTGGATGTCCCATAAGCAACTTGTATCCACTGTCCACTGTTGAACGGTCAGTCCATGTCGGGGGACTGACCTTGTCCTCTGTGATTCCTTCTGTAAGTACACAGCAGAGCTCTAAGGTCATGTCTTGACCCGGGTCCATTGGGGCAGTGCCTGCAGGCCCTCAGAAAACACAGTCAAGTGCACTGTGGGACTGTTGTTGAGAAACAAACTGCAGACTCAAAAGAAGAGCTCGACTGGCCTGTGCAGCTATTTACTCAAGTTAACCTGTGTTTCTCACTGTCCAGTGTGTCCAGTGAGGTTAAAAACACATACTGTGTTGGTCCGGTCATAAATTTGGAGGAGACTGCTTGTGTTTTTCCACGTTCCTGGAGGATGACGAGGAAAGAAAACATCAGGAAGGCTTTTTCTCCTCGTTCTGTTCCTGCATGGTAACAAATAAAGTAGCTCTGAAAATGGGGAGGGAGGCAGGCTTACTCCTTTTTACTCCTAAAAATATAATTTTTAAAGCTGGCATCTGTCTCTAGAAAATCAGAGTTGATTATGTCATTTGGAGTTTCTGATGTTAAAGAAAAAAGAACTGGCAGAAGTTGTAATGCAAGTGAGATGCATAAGAAAAAAAAAACATAATAGCTCATCACAGCTTGTTGGAAACTCCAACAGCCTGGCTCTTGTTTTGAATCCAGCAGCTTTTTTATCTTCGTCTCACGCTTTGGATGTGTTTGACAGACGTGCAGTAACCGATGGGGCATTTCATTACAGGATTTATTAGTCTGCAGCAAGCATGACTGTCATCTCTCAGTGCTATGATTCACTCTGCTGCTCAGTGGAACTGTGGGCCGAGCAGAGCTAATGAGAAACAGCCAGTCTCGGGCTCACCGGCTGGCTGCCTGTCACCCCTCTGAGCTCCCCAGAAGGATGATCTCATACTACAATGGCTTTCAGGGTTGTTAACAGCCAGTGAGGAGAGAGTGGTGGGGGTGCAAAGATGTCAGTGATAAAGCCAGTGAAGTCAGAAAGAGGTTTCCCCCTGACTATGGAGTTTAAACTGTGACCTGTGGCTGTAATTCAATGTGGATTGTATTTTTCATAAAACTGAGTATCTGTATATTAATGGAATTTAAAGAGTAAAGTGAAAGGTGTCACCTGTGGAAACAAATCTGTGGAGGAATCCCCTCAGTTCTGGACAGCCAGCTTTTCAGTGCCTTTTAGCTTGTTGTTCTGGTTTTTAGGAGTAAGTCTCTGGGATTCTGATCCACTTTCACTGCTCTCATAGTGTGGAGGCAGCAGGAATGAAACTGCAAACAGAAGAAATTAGCAAGTAGTTAGAGAACATGGTGGAGCATTTACCTACTCAACACCCAGATATTTACTTCAGGAGTTGGTGGAGAGCAAAATAACTATAAAAGACATTGACAGCTCCATGTTTCCTCAATATGGAAATAAACAACTGTTTTGCCGTCTTTTTGAGGTTATAATATGTCAAACATGTGGTTTACAGATACTGTGCTGCTCCCAAGTGGCCGAAAATCTATTCTATTAATTCAGGTCAATCTAAGAAAGAAAGAAAGAAAGGCCGACGAGCAACTGAAACTTTGATATTGTGACTGTACTGAGCTGTACATGACAGCTCAGACTGCTGACAGACTTGATATACTGCTGAACTGAAGACAGTCAGAATGAACACGGGATGTTGCAGACAAGAGAACAGTGATGCATTCACTGGCTCTTGTGTGCACTGAAGTGAAATTAATTAAAACCATAACATCTGCATAGTCAGTGACTACAGTCTTTAAATTGAACTGAACAACAGGCAAGTTAGTGGAAATGATTGGAAATGATTGAAGCCTCATACCCAATGACTGATGACTTTATGGCTTCTGATTTAGGCTCTGAAACAGCCAGACGTTTCTGTGTAAACAGCGCCAATAAAACAAATCCCGATCCAGTCAACACATTCATCAGCTACCACACGACTGACTTACTCAGAAACACTTTCTCAAACGCTAAGTGAGTTTTTCATCAGATCCCTGTTCCCCAAGTGAGACGTGGATAAAAAGGAAAGGAGTTCTTTGAACTTCCAGCCCCGAAGCAAAAACAACACAACAGTCACATAGTTAGACGAAAGGAAAAGCCACATCCATTCAAAGCTTAGATAAACACATGAATGCCTCTGCCCCCGTGGTGCCAGCTTTCCTAAACATGTCCAACAAGCTATTACTCATCTCTGCACAAAAGCAGCTTTGGCCTTGTTTTGAATTAGAAGGCCTAAACAGTAGTGCATAAAGAAGACAAAGTATGCAGAAGCACGCTGGAAAGGAAGGAATCACAAAGTCCCTGTAACAAATCCTGGAGCCTGAACTCAGCGCTGTGGTTCATCCCATTTATCTGATCCTGAGAGGGATAAAGACACTTCCTTCTGCCTGGATTTATGTGTTGCTTTTCATGCTGTCTGCATCCTGTAAAGGATGACTGAGCAACAATTCATACAGTTACACTTATTTAGTGTCCTCTGTAGCTCATGGAACTGTTTCCCTGTGCTGATCACAGACTGGTCTTGTGCAGCAGTTTTAAAGGGAAGTGAAAACATGAAAACATGAAGTGAAAACATGCCACCACAACAAAACTGAATAGCATTCAGTGACGATTTGCCACCATGCATGCAATGTGACCATTCTGTTCTTTTTGTGGTTTGGACAGAAATAAGCATTTCTGGTCAGTGTGGTGGTTTCTGTCCAGTATCAGTTTATTTCCAAACTTCAAATCAAGTGTCTGGCTCAGGGGGATTTAGTGGATGTTAAGAAGTGAATTGAATTTCTGGTTTGTTTTCCCCAACTAGAAACTTATAGATGACTGTTCTCCAGTTAAGTTATTTCAATCCATTGCAGGTAACAGAAACAATAATTTGTTATATATGAAGTGACGATGTTAAACCTGACAAACACCATCAGCCTTTCCAGCTAAATGTTTCCAACCTTGGTCAGTGTGCTATGTTTAGTTTTTAACCATGTTATTGAATCATATAAAAACCATTTAGGGCATTTAAGGCTTTTACCAAAGCTTAGTTATATCATGAACTGGGAAAAGTGAACAAGTTCAACTCACAAGTCTGAGCAGGAAACTTTAGAGACATTTATTATGAATGTATTAGTAATAATATGAACTGAAACAAGACTCATGGATGATGTGTTTATGTGTGAAACCATGCTGGTGACCAACAGGCAGATGTTTGAAAATGCTGTCTAGCAGCTGAGAAAGACGACAGGAAGGAAGGAAGGAAGGAAATGAATAACTGAAACAGGAAATCCTTGCTGTTAAGTTAGTAAATTGAAATACCGGGATGTAGACACATGACATCAGTGCCGGGGTTGTCCTTATTATTAGTATTTCTATATATCTTTGATTATCTGCTGCTGTTTCTGTCCCTGTATGTTTGATTCTCTCTTTGATAAACTGAAGACATACATTTAATATAATACAGTAATATTAAATGTATGTCACACACTATAAAGTAGATGTAAGCAGTTATATATGGACATTGTTGTGTGTTTAAAAACACAAATTCCTTTGTTTTCCTTTAGAAGGAGACCAACATTTATACATTTTTATATCATGTAATTTATTAAACAATTGGATGAATGATGGACCAAACATATTTTTTAAATGGTTCATTTCTTTTAGCAAAAAAAAATTAGTAACATGAATGAACATTGGGTAACATGAAAGTGTGTGTGTGTGTGTGTGTGTGTGTGTGTGTGTGTGTGTGTGTGTGTGTGTGTGTGTGTGTGTGCGCAACCTAATAAGTAGAATTTGATAAATTTCATACTGAAATGTTATCATATCTATTGTCATTAGCTACTTTGTAAGTACTTTGTAATATTTTATTACACAACACTTCATCACATTAGACAAACTGCTGCCCCTTTGTACATTTTCTTGATCTATTTCATAAATCAAAACTACATATGTTCTGAAATTAAATCTCTTTTTCTTTTCTTTTCTTCCCTGTCTCTCCAAGTCTGTCAAGCTCACAATTGCTTGTACATGCATTTACACACACACACACACACACACACACACACACACACACACACACACACACACACACACACACACACACACACACTGCTCACATTTCTCGTCATTAGACGTAATCTGAACTGCTGTGTACAGTACCTCACTCAATTAGGTCAGCACCATTTCCTCCAGTGTGACCTGCATATCTCCCGACCTGTATATCACACTGCAGAGGGAAATGACTCAGGCTAACAGACCATATCATGCTGTCGCCCACTGTTCCAGGAGAAATAAATGACTGGAAGACAGGGGCAAAAAAGCTGGGAAGTAAAAGGGGTTTGGGTTTGTCTGTAGTTTAACATTACAAAAAAATACAGCATTTTGTGGCCACTTTTTCCCCACTCTACAATACCACGGCCACAGAGGAGTCTAACATCAAATCCAAGCAGATTTTCTTCTTCCTGTAGCATGATCGTATTTACTGCAATGATTCAAGTCAGTGTTTATATGCACATGATATTCTCTTCTTAATGTGGTAACAAACATCATATGCCTGAACTACTCACATTTCTCTCTTTTTTTCTTTATTATTCCTTATTCCTTATTGGACGATGATTCACAAAATGTATTTCTATTTTTCCTAAACAGCAGTAAGAAATCTGATTTCAGAGATGTTTTGCCCTGCAGCCTTTTCAGGGATGTCTGTTTCAAGGATGACTGGGAACTGCACTGATTTTGAGGTAAAGCAACATGATGCTGTGATTTATGCAGAGATAACACCACCTACTGGCAGGTCGGAGTTACTGCATGATATTCACAAAGGGAAAGTGCAACATATGAAATGCATCAGACTAAATTTAGTCATGTCACAGCTGAGTAATGTCTGAGGTGAGACTACAGTATGTGATACACTATACTCACTGCTGACAGAAGTCTGTGTGTGTGGTGTGTGTGTGTGTGTGTGTGTGTGTGTGTGTGTGTGTGTGTGTGTGTGTGTGTGTGTGTGTGTGTGTGTGTGTGTGTGTGTGAGAGAGAGAGAGAGAGAGAGAGAGAGGGAGATACCATTGCAGCCGTGTGACCGCTGTATCATATCAAAGCTTGAGAAATGGGTCAGACTGGAAAACTATTTACAAACACCGAAGTTGGAATTAAAGGTCAAAGGTTAAATCTCTCTTTTGTGTGACATTTCAATACATTATCAGTATATTGTATCGTTATGTAATGTGTGGGGTTTCAGCACAGTTTTTCAATGCCTGCTGGAGGAAAATGTTTGGACAAGCGTTGTTGAGAATAAAATTCAGTCAGTTTATGGTGTTTCTAACAAGTATTTATTTTTTAAAGAGATTATCATATTTAATTTGGCCCTTTCAGAGGAAAGAAAAAGAACCAGAATCTAATATTTTCCTTCTTTTTTTTTTGTTCTCATCAGATTTTCTGAGCATCTTTGAACTTTCCTTGGAAACCTTCCACTGAGACCCAGACAAAATGCTTCATGGACAGGCAGGGTAAGTCTCACTGCTTTTTTTAGACACCTGGCAACCCTGAGTCTGTTCAGGAAAATCATATCCTCCACTGCCGTATACAGCCGGTGAGCAACACTGACACATTGTCATATCATTTTTATTTAAAAGAGAAAGAGCCTAGAAACAGTTGTTGTAATTTTTTAAAATCACTTCTAAGTACAGACACCAGAGGAACAAAGTGTCCTGCCGTAGCTGCTCCCAGCCAGAAAGCTTAGCTCACACAACAGTTGCCTGGGAACAAATGAAAACAAATGCCATGTTCAGTCAAGTGAGTCCAGGCCACAACTCCAACGTGTCTGACAGACAGCTACTGCTCAACATGTCAGCTCCTTCCTTGTCGAACAGCTACAGTCAGACTGAAGTCTTTATTTACAACTCTCTTTGGGGGCGTTTTGATGTAGTTTACTGTCCTCAGGCCGAAGAGGAAGACAGACAAAAGACACAGTATCTGGACTCTTAATCCTTTTTGTCTTTTTCTTGGGATTCAGTGCACTGGTTTTAAGGAGCAAACTTGTTAATGCTGGTAAGGAAAAGGAGTTTCTTTGATTGTTAATTTCTAAATAAGAAAAAATATTCCAAAATGAAAATTATTCTGACACTTTCAAACAGTACTGTTCATTGAGTGTATTTACAGTGGAGTAAAGCCCCCGCAAAGTGTTAGTTAATCTGCTTTGTCATGGAACAATGGGTGATAATGTTATGCATATTTTATCTCGGGAGAAAGGTAAAACTTTGTCTACTGTTACAGCTGGCTGGTTTGAGCTGTCAGCTCCTCTGTCACAGCACGGTGCTGAACACTGTTAACTACAGACTCTGTCATTGTCCACTGTGTCTTCTGTCTCCCTGCAGCAGCATGGCCAAAGGAAAGAAGAGCAAACAGTCTAAGGGAAAGACAATCACCTTGAAAATGGCTCAGAACTGTGTGGAGCTGACGCTGGACGGTAAAAGACGTCTGGACCTCAGTTTCAAGGAGCTCACCACGGTGCCAAAGTGCATGCAGAAGCTGTGTGACATGGATGAACTGGACCTGAGCAGGAACCTGATTGGAAAGATTCCAGACTTTATTGACTGTTTCATCAACGTCAGTGTTTTGGATCTGCACAGCAACTACGTAAGTATGACAGGAAGCTGAGAAAACGAAGCTCCAGGAAGCATCTGTGGTTTATTTATTAGATCTTGTCACTGTTTCTGTGTAAAACTTGAACCAAAATACTAACAAAACTGTAACCTCTTCTATTAAACACTGAACCAGGGTTTTATTTAAAGGAGCATTGCATCAATTTTACACATAAAGGTCAGTTTACCTGTCATGTGGAGTGATACCAGGTCTGTTGTTTCCGGGGCTCTGAAGGAGCTTTGTCAAATCTAAGAATCAGGATCAGGATTGGCTCGACTTTGGCTGACCTATCAAGGGAAACACTGTACTTATTTGCAATTATTATTATTATTATTATTATTATTATTATTATTATTGTTAATAAATATTATTATTTTGAAATTTATTTTTTACTTAGTCTAGTGCAATGGAACTGGTGTCCTGGGGCCTTTGAAGGTCATGAGACATATCTTTTAATAGTTGTATGGTTTGTGTTATTTTGTGCCACACAATGTTACATGCAGGAGATGGATTCCATATTTATCCCAAGTGGCGGTGTAACAGAAGGCAAAAAATGAGCTGTGGGCCTCTGTGGGTTCGTTTTTAGTTTGTGGATACTTGATGAATGCATTTTTCGAAATATGTGCCACAAGAACTCAGAGTAAGATGAAAGAAAAAGTAGATTACAAATTCCATGAAATGGTTTTGTCGTCTATTACAGAATGTGTCCCTGTTTGTGTTGCAGCTGGAGCAGCTCCCTGTGACTATCGGCCGTCTCCAGAACCTGCAGGTTTTAAACCTGGTTAACAACCGTCTGACAAGCCTCCCCAGCGAGCTTGGCCTGCTGAAGAAACTCCACACGCTGAATCTGGGTGTCAACCAGCTGGAGGCTCTTCCCACCTCCATTGCAGCGTTGAAGGAGCTCCGCTACATCGGCCTCTCTGACAACCGATTCACCCGCGTCCCCGTCTGCCTCTCCAGGCTGAACAAACTGGAGAAGGTCAACCTGGACAGGAACCCCATCCTCACTGAGCAGACGCCCAGCCATGAGTCAATAATGGTAACAGAGAGGCTTTACCTGGTCAAAGAGAGCTTCCTGTGTGAGGACTGCCTGAGTAAGTGCCAAACAGAGAGGAAGAAGATGGAGGATGTGGTGAAAAGCGAAGAGCCCAGCCTGGGCCTCACCTGGTAACTAAGGGAGACAGGGAGATGTAGAGATAGTTTTACTTTAAAAAAAAAACACACACATTCATCCAAAGCATATATGAAATGTCACATAGTTATTTATTACTCCTTTTATTTTCCTCTCCATAAACTCAAACACTTGGGATGATTTCACACTGTACAGGACCCATAAACTGAGCAGCTTTAACTTACACCACAGCACCATCTGCTGTTTTCACAGACAGGATCATCAAACAGGTGTAAGATACAGTGTACTATATATGTTATTATGAGCTGTCTTTTATGGAGCTGGTAAGGGGCTGAAGGACAGCAGAGGGACATGGTCACTTGTGAACACAGTTTCACAGTCTTATAGTTGAACTATCAAAATTAAAAATAATATTAAAATAACTTAGCTGAACATCCAGTGGGCCACTTTGATCACAGACAACCTACCTAAACCTTCACTTCCCTGATCTTCTCATTTACGGTGGTTTCATTTGTGACACATGCAGATTTTAAATGCATTGTAGGAAGTGAAGTATGTTATGTTAGTCAGAGCAGTGTGAAGCACCACTGATTCATTATTATCCTACCTGATTAAAATCACTATTCTGTAAATAACTACAAATTCAATCTGGATTTCTTTTGTTTTTACATTTAAACTGCAGCATTAATTCTACCACTATGAGTTTCTGAAACATTTAGGACAAATTTAAAATTTTACTCTAGTCAAACAAAAAAAAAAAAAGGCTCTTGCTTTCGCTAAGCCCAGAGGATGAAGGCTATAGCTTCTGCCCTCTGTTTTTTCCCCTTTAACTTATTACCAGGTCACAATTCAATCAATTCTTCTTCACTCCACTGTCATCTGCCTTAATACGTGCACAGAAAGTCAATACAATCTGAGAACGGAATAACCTCAGAGGTCTATGTCATTCTGTTTTTACCACTTCGCTGAGCTGAAGAGTGCTGAGTAGACTGGATTAAGATCTCAGCAGATAGACTCATTAAGGTGCAATACCCGCCTGGTATTGACTCAGCCATACTGTGAGACCGAGTGTTATAGGCAAATGTAAAGGACAGAAAGCAGCATGCTCCTTCTTAAAAAATAAACCTGAGCGTTGAGATTGTGATGGATGTGACAGTTAAACCATTTACAACACGCAAAACATGCTGCTGAACAGACAATGTTATAGTTAGTACTTGCTGCTTCTGCTATTGTGTTTATAGCTAAACAGCATCAATTTTATGGAATGTATGTATGTGTGTATTCATTTATTTTTCATGGTGCTATTTTCCACTTGGTTTGTTAGTGTGATCTTTATTTAAATGGCTCCTGCAGCTAGCTGGAGGTCCGTCACAGCTGAACAGTCTAATGTTCTTTGCCCAGTGTTCCTGGACTCATGGACACGGTCAGAACTATTGAAAATCAATTCACACACATGCACACATATATAGATGTGCTGTCTTTTTGTTTATCGCTGCTTTTTCGCTCAGCCATTCCATCGGTCTCTCCATCCCCCCACTCTCTCGCTGGGCATCAATCACCCAAACACACACAGGGAGGCACAATGAATGAAACAGAAACGCTGTAGAGGCAAAGCTACATGGCCACAAATAGAACCTAATTCATTTTGATTGCATGGCCCAGGCGCCGTTATTGGCTGAGATAGAGGGCTCTTGGACTTTGTTACATTATTAGAAATGAAACCTGGAGCTCTTGATGGAAAGTCACTGTGGGACTTTCCATCAAGTCAGTATTCTTCTACCATTTATATTTTTACGTGGGGAAATATTTTATTTGTGTCATTTAAAGTACAACAAAGTAATGGCCACATTCATTTTAAGACATCCATGGTGCGTCCATCATTAGCTGAATGGCTTTTAAAAATATCCAGCTAAATTCAAAATTAAGTTGACATTATTATTATCATGCAAATTTCTTAAACCTATATTAATCTTTTTTTTTTTGTCCACTTGGGGGCAGTGCAACTTGTTCCAGGCAAGTTGTGCAGAACGAGTTTCTCAGAGCTTTTTCTGTGTGAGACTTTGAGGTAAAGCAACATGATGCAACAGTAAAGTTGTGGGCTGTAAAACCGAAACGATGAGCTGAAAGACACAAACACTACGTAGAGCTGACAGGGACAGCATACATGGGTGGTAATTCTGTCTGTTTTTGTCACTTTCAAATTATACTTTTCTTATTATTTGTAGTAAACTGATCCATTGTTGAGTTGGGTAAGAAATATTTTTACACACTCTTCCTGACAATGACTATAAAGTCAAGCAGTTTTACTTTATGCCCTCAGAGCAGCTCCTCTTCTGAAAAATGCTTCTGTGCAACAACAGTACATTAATCTGACAAAAAGCTTGAGCAAGAAAATTCAGACTGACAGAGACACAGTCAGACAGGCAGAAGGCTGACATCCATATTGCATACGCCACAGTCTGCGGTCCTGTCAGCTCCTCACATAACCATTAGCGGATGACATCATGGCCCTGTGCTAATTGTCAGTGACAGAGTGGTGAGGGAGGGTAATGGGGGCAGAGAGGGGTTAGAGAGAGAGAGGCAGAGGCAGACAGACAGACAGACCTCAAGGGAAAACACCTGTCTGCTGTACGTCTCTGCAGTCAGTCACACTGTTCTCTTAACGAGCACCATTTTCTTTCTTCTAATTAGAGGACGAGAGCTTCAGTCACTGGACTGTTACTTATTAGAGAGAAATGCTTTTAATGAGCTAAATTTGTGGATCTTGTTCATATGCAGTGTTTTAGTTCACAAGACCCTGCAGTAATTGATTATATTCATACTATTAATACAGAACAATTTGTGGTCAATTAATATATGTAGTCAGTTTTCTGGAACATTAATGTAGATTGTACAGATAGGTGAGCAGAGTCGGAAATGATATAATATGAAAAATAAAAAGCAGAACAGAATTAAAAGACGTAGGTATTATGTTACATGGTTAACTGTAAAAATTGGAGAAACATGAAATCAAGCTGGTGTAATTAAAACAGTGTATACGTACCAGGTTATGCTATGATTGTGAGGTGGACCAGGGCAGTAAGAAATACCTATTTGAGATGATAAATCACAGTGCAATTTGTTCATTTACGTGCTATGGCTACTTCTTAATGCTTAGGAAGAAAAGACTGTTGAAGTAATTTTCTAATGCATTAGCACATGTGTATAATAATGCATGCAACATACACAATATTCAGAGTGGTGGAAGCTTGACAAGCAGTTTGTCTGTAGCTCACTGTAGCTTGTCACCTGCCACATGTTGCAGGATTGTCCACAAAATGCTGCCCCTCCCTCTGTTTAACAAGCCCCAGCCTTTGTCAAAGGGAAACCGCCAGAACCACAAAAATAAGAGAAACAATAGATGCAACGCTTGGTAGTCTAACCTAATATCGTACTGTGGCAACAAGAGCACAGTATTACAATGATGAATGCAAACGTGTAGCATCAAATCAGATCTATTGGACAGAACGCGGTTCTAAGGTGTAAGATAAGTTATCGATTCCACTTCTGTATTGTTCTAATTGATTTTTATCTTGAACTGGTGAAGCTGTTATTGCCTTGCTTGTCCTTGATGGCACAGCTCTGACATACAATAAGATACGAATTGATGGAAAATCATCACCACATCTTAGTGTAATGGTTTGGAAGATCACATCACCCAGCCCATGAGTAATTTATCTAAAAAGTCATATGGAAATAAAATCAGATTTTTATACAATAATTTACAGAGGCAGAGTTAATGTCCATACAGCCCTTTGGTCATTACTGGTGACTGACTTATGTGGTGCATCACAGTCAGTCACTGGCGATCAATAAATAATGCTAAGTCAACAGTCACACCTTCAGCAGCCACCCAGAGGTCTGTTTTAGTGCAGCCCATCTCTACCGATATGAAATTTTAATCATCCTCTGTATCAATATTTTAAAGGGTTTTCTAAACACTGTGGATTCTGAGGACTTGTTAGCATTCTGAGCATGGTTCATCCTCAGTGACATTATTTGACCTCAACGGTGACAGAGGAAGGATAAACACAATCAGTGACAAGAGAAACAGGATTGATTTCATTTTCGACAGAATGCTGCCTTGGGTCACTTTACGTCGAGTCAGGTCAATTTTGTTTAGTCATCTTAGGACACTTTTCAGCAGGTCTAGACCGTACCCTTTAGGATGTCTTGTATTGATACATAAAGGGTTTTTATTATTCTGCATGCCAAACAGTGACTAGGTGGTTGAGATATTTCCAGCTATTTGACAACAATCTTAAACCTCAGTCTCACTTCAAGTACAGCATAATTCAGCAGTGTGACCCTGCAAAACAGGTGGTGCTTGAAGCTTCATGATGTAGGGATATTCACAGGACCAGCTGGAGGACTACTGCAGGCAGGAGCATGCTCCAAGCTAGCTGGCTTGTTAACTGTCAGCAGGCACAGTAGGCTCGGTTGCTAACCAGACACATTAGTGGGCAAAGCTCTTTCATGGAGACACACAGGTTATATCTGTTGTCCTCCATGAAATCACACTGATCAAGACTGATCAAGCAGCTCAAAGTCCAGACAAATGTGATCTTTGTTAAAGAAAAAGCCATTCCATCTTACTATGCTGCATTCATCTGGGTCTGTGGTTTTTTTTTTTTTGTCACAAAAAAAATCTAAAAAATATTCAATCTAAAACAATCTAAAACATATTCAATCTAAAACAATCTAAAACATATTCCTATTGGTCAGTTTTTGTCAACAAAATGACAGTCGTGCCAACATTTAGCCTCTTCCTCACCTGTCAGTAAAGAAATAACTTTATAATAGAGGCAATGCCATTTCTCCACGTCACAGAATTAAAAATTCACATACAGTAGTGCATGTGGTGTAGAGGGTAGGGAAGAATTATTGTTATCTCAGGATCACATGTTGAAAGCCAGAGGTGATTTCATTTTCAATGAACAGCATGTGCTTTCCATCAAGAACGCATGTATTATTTACACTAACCTGCTCATCAATCATAATGCAAGACACAGTAGGTCTGGAAAACAAGGAAAGACAATAACTATGGAAAACTTCAAATGAATTGAAACTGATTTATTGATGTGTATGTATGAATAATACATGATAAACAATACATGGTATATGATGATGGATTTAGTTAATCAAATTGTTGCTGAGTGTTCATCCATCACTGGAGGAGCACAGGTAAAAACATGGTGTCCGTGGTTACTCAGGTGGCCTCTAGGTCCGAGCTGTTACCTCTGCTGCATTAATTTAGAACTGCACTCAGACATGTACATCATAGGTGTCCTGCTGCTAAAAGTTAATCTACTTCTTCAAGTCACAGTACTCCACCCTAACACAGACGTACTCTGATTCAAGCTGTCGCCTTCACATCAAACTGGAGAGAACAGCCTGACAATCAACTCTGCTCTGAAATAGATGTGGAAGCTTGTATATACAAGAGTTATGGTGCCAGTGAAGTGTATACAGAGAGCAACCCGATGTTTATGGCTAAACGAAAACAGGAAAGCTATGGTTGAGTGCTGCTCTGGTGGTTTTCAGCTCTGCCACTCATCTTGCTGTGTGGCTTCAAATGTTCACCCTCTGAGTCCATGCTCCCACCTTTTCTCACCTTCCTGTCTTTTTTTTCCTTTAGTTCGACGTCCCACTCTGTGATAACAGAACAAAAATGGAAGATTTGGGTGATAAATTCAGAGTGAAACAACACCCAGAGCCACACCCAGCACGGTGTGGCCACATTACTTTCACCCGACCTCAGGCTTAAACCAAACACTGGCACTGCAGGCTTTTTATTGCTATCTCATTTTGGCTGCTTGGTGTGTTTGTGTATGTGTGTGCATCACTCCTCCCTCGCTCTGCATCATCTTGGTTTCTTGTCGGCGTGCCCCTCCTCTTTCACTGTTTCATTTCAGCTCGTGTGACCCCTATCTCTGTTTCTGTCAGCCCCATTTTGGCTCCATTTTGAATGGCTCCGTGTGTGTGCATTAGATCTGTCTGTGCATTTGCTGCTTCATTTTAGCTGCTTGTTGGCTTGTGTGTACATGTGCTTATATGTTATGTGCCAGGACACACACACACACACCCCTTAACCCCCTTTGCGTCTCTTTCCCTCTTTGCTCTGTAATAAGAGCAGCTGTGGTTGACGTGAGGCCAGCTCTGATTCAATTGCAGTGCAGGACTTAAGGCTATTATCCTCTGTACTCAGGAGGAGGAGGGAAGCCCGACTGCTGTAGCACAGCTGCTACAGCTACGACAGGTCTGATGCTGCCAGAGAAAACTGAGAGGAAGAAATTCAGTCTTAAAATGGAGGAAAATGAAAAGAAAGTATCATGTAAGAAACCCAAATACTGTACTTTAAGAACTGAATAGAAGCCTTTTGTTTTGTACTTCTCTCAGCTGGATAAACTATTACTATGTCCTAAAAGCTTTGGGTAATAGCAATAATGAAAAAAATCTGAATAAAAGTTGCAATGTGTTAAAGTTTTAATATAAAAATATATTTAAAAAATTCTAATTAAAAGAAAGGATATGCATGAGCTAAGATACAATATAAAATGTAATTGTTGTGTGCTTACTTTACTGACTCTGCTATGTTATACTTAGTTAATAAAATTTTTTAGTGAATAAAGTAATTAAACGCGCCATCCTTAAGTAAAGGATGGAAGACCTGTCCTTAATACCCACAGAAAGCTGACACCTATGCCCGACACTAGGTGGCAGCACTTGGCTATGTGACATGCGCATTATCCCGTGAAGAAGTGCTCGGTAATGGCCGCACGCTCACATGGAAAGCGGGAAGAACGCTTCTGGCTCTGTCTTGTCAAGGTAAGTTGCTGCAAAGTGGAACATTTTATCAGCTTTTTATTTAGTAAATTGGTCTTATGTCGTATGCTTCATCTGTAGGTTTCTGGTAAACCGTATGTGTTCAGATTGCCAATTCAAACACTCCTAAGCAAGCTGGAATTACATTGCGTTTTTATTTATTTATTTATTTTGCTGGGAGTCGGTCCTAACAGACACGACAGACAAGAGTAGCGCATTTAAGCCAAAACCGCCCCGTTTAAGAGGCGAGTTGATGTAAAGATTAGCACATTTAAGCTAGCGCTAGCTTACACGAGCTAATTACATCTACCAGCGTGTAAGCTAGCGCTAGCTTAAACGTGCTAATCTTTACATCAACTCGCCTCTTAAAAGGGCTAACGACGTTAGCTCTTCACATAGCTCTTGTAAAAATATACATTCATTATAATTTTAACGATAAGTTAAAGAATCTCAGCAGGAAACTGTGAAGTTTCCCTTTAAAAACTGTGCCTTTGAGAGCAATGTCTATTCAACATTGGGCACTCATAAGATTTCTCCCTCTCATGAGTCTCAAAACTCTGCCCAGCAGTTGCAGTGACAAAGAACCGTAGATAGATAAGATGATAACTAACATGTAATTGTGTTTGCTGTTATTGTTGTTAGGACTATAATGACCCAGACGTGTCCCACGCCTCAATCGGGATCCTGACAGTGATTCCTGAAGACAGTCTGGACTCTCCTGACTCACTGCACCTACAGGCTTCAGGTACTGCAATCATTTTGGAGGGAACAATGGTGATGGATGGCTTTAAAAATCTTCCAGATGCCATGTGCCTTCTCTTTGGCTTTATTTACGCCCTGAACTTGGAGTACCCTCAACAACGGAAGAACACCTTCAACTTTATTCAGAGAGTGCTTCTGTCACTTGGACACTAAAAGACCAAAAATACAATCACTCAAAAATCTTCTGTTGCAGTGAGTGATTGTCTTCACAATGTGAATAGTATGTGACATGTTAAATACGCTATAATGTTTACCCCACTGTTGTCAATGAAACTCTCTGTCAATACTGGGAAAGTGTCCCCTTGGTTCTTTTTTTGTTGAAGGGAGCCTCATTACTCTTTGTTCTCAAACAGGCTGCTAAATAGTTTGGTGTTGACAAGGAGAAATGTAGGCACCTTTTCTTTGAGCTGTTGTTCTCCCCTCTCTGTTGATGCTGACATAATTGTGGCGATATAGCAGCATTAGGCTCTATAGCCAGTTACCTCTAGATTTAGTATATTTAGTACAGTTAAACTCCTGAGTTCTGAGCAGGTTTTAGCTGTTGCTCTCTCAAATGTCTGCATTACAGTTGCACAGATTCATATCTGCTGTTCATGTTAATGAATTTGACTGAATTTGTTGTTCTTAGAGAATAAATAAACTGTTTTTGTGTCCCCTTCAAAATGTCTCTTTTTGTTTCAACAACTTAACACTTTTAGTTCAGCTCAAGATATATATATATTTTCCTGGTAATGAGAATGCTTAGACTTGTAAGGATAACTTTTAACTTTAATGAGTACTTTGAGTAGTTTAAACACAATTCTTTTCACCTTTAACAGATTAATAGAATCTTTTAGTTAATGCGTTTTGGTTTTGTAGGGCATGGGCTAAACTCTCCAAAAACAGCGAGGACAAACCACGACAACATGTACTCCAGAAGTCTGCATTTCTACAACAGGTAAGCTAATGCTAAGGGCTGTGGACATAATGTTAGCATTACTTCATGTTAGGTTCAGGATGTAATGTAGGCTGTCAACCATCTAAATGTTCACATAATAAAGGTGCAGTGCACAAAGCTGCAGTAAAACTAGGTGAGTGCTTGTGAATGAGAACTTAAAACACTGGAATAAAAAAAGGTGTAAAAAGTAAAAATGCATGACAAAAATGAGAGACGAGACTAAAATATCTGTACTTCTATTTTTGTGGGGTTTTTTTTTTTTATATATATATATCTTGTTACTAAATGTATACAGTTTTGTCAAATGACTAATACAAGTTAAAATCAGGAGCCAAAACACTGGTGACATTTTTCCTCTTACCTATATATTTCTCTTGCCACCAGTGCCACTCTCACACACTTTAAAGTGTCAATTACAGGCGGCTGTAGCTTGAGGCGAACGGACATTGTTTGTTAGAGGGGTAATTGTATTTTTTCTCCCCTGTTTTTTTTCTGAGTTGTGCCACTGGAATGCCTAGAGGATGTAATTACGACCTACTGTATGAGCTGGGAATTTCCCATGTCCATGACTTTGAATTGAAGGCAGCATTATTCTTATCATTTCTGCCCAAACAGATGAAGGCAAAACAGTTAAGGAAAAGTGATCAAGATGAAATAGAAGGGAATTGTTATGAGAGCTGTGGGGGAGAGAAGGAGATCAAACACTGGTATAGCAAGATGATAGAGATAGAACGGAAGGTAGAGAGAAAACAGAGGAAGGGTGGGGGGAAAGTTAATAAGGGAAGGAGGTGGAGACAAGCTGAGGACCTTGACAGCTTAATTAGGTGCAGAAGGAGGAGACACCTGCCAGATGAACACCCCCTCCCCTCTCCTCTTTTTCCTCCTTCACACACATGCAAAGCTTTGTGAAAAAGCAGTAGAAAATAAAAATCAGGCATCTGTTAGCCGGTCAGACCTGACTTCTGCCGGTGGGAGACCTTCCCCAAAAACCTCCTCCTTCATCTACCCCAGGCGGATGTGCCACTATGAATAATGTAACAGGGAGGAGTGGAGGCCACTGGGCGTGTGTGCACATAGGGGAAAAAAAAAAGGCAATTCCTCCTCCTCCTTCTCCTACACCACCCCCTTCTCTTTCCATTCTCCTCCCCTCCCCTGTTCACCCAACCCCCTAGCTGCCGGCCGCACTGCAGAAGGTCAGAGAGAGAAGAGGAAGAGGAGAGAGGCAAAGACACAGAGAGGCAGAGGGAGAGACAGGGGTGGGGTGCTTTTGGATGTACATGAACATGCCGACAGGAGAGTGTGCGGATGAGCGATGACAGCAATGCTGAGCCCAAAGATCAGACAGACCAGGAGAGGTAGGACGTGGTTTGCTTGCTCTGCCTTCACATCTACAGTACCTGCCAGCTGCATTAGCTGCCTGTTCATCCTTAACTCTGCAGTGACACATAATGTCATATCTGACAGGGACTGTGATGGGAGTGTATCAGATCACAGGATGTGTTAGTGATGCAGGGCTGTTGCTGGACATTGAGCAGCACTTTTACAAATTATATTGCTTTTTTTTTAAGTGCTTTTTCTACTGTAATTTTTTGATTTTACAACAGAATTTGTGTGAGGAAACACTTTTTCTTCACTCCATCTATTTTCCTGCTGCAGTCATGTATTTCTGAATGAAGCTGCTGGTCTGCCCACGCAAGAAACCACTCGCGTACATTAGCATTCTACTACAGCTGGCCGATGCTGCCAGTGTGAATTCTATTAAGAGGAGCATCTCTAGTTTCATCACTGCTACGCTCAGCACTAACAGGCTGCCGTCAGCTGCTGCTGCTGCTGTGTGTGTGTGCGGGCGGGCGTGTGTACTCATGCTCATGTACAAGTATGTGTGTGTGAGTGTCTCCGTGGATGGATATATTAATATGTCCATGTTTGCAAGTGTTTGTGTGTGTGTGTGTGTCCTCCTTTCCTAATCTCCATGACTGCAATTATACAGCTGGATCTGATTAAAATGAAATGAGTAGTTTCCAAGAATGGGAGAGTGATGTATAAATCCTCGGCTGGAGCGCCATGAAATTGGTGGCAAAGTGGATTAAATCTGCATTTGCATTTGCTAAGACGGCAGAACAGATTCAACTGACTTGATGAGTGAGACTGATTCACTGTGGACATTTGGTACATTATCACTTCATTGATTCCAACGTCACAATTAGGCTGTATAAAATAATTCTAACGAACATGATGGTTTAGCATTAGCAACATTAAGGTCCAATTTAGAGCTCATTAAGAGAGAAAGGAGATTTTATGTGGATTTACAGAAGGCCCAGATATATAAAACACACAATATGTCTTGTTAAAATTAAGGAGGTGGGAAAACCACTCATCCCACATTTCCGTTAAGAAAGTGGAGATTAAAGAGATTAAGGCGACTACGATTCCGCGCCAGAAGCATTCTCCGCATACCTTCTGCAAATTGGTGCTTCACTCGCTGCTGACAGTATTGCATTTGTTGCATGGAGCCCATGAATAAACGGGTATGTGACAGATGTAGCTGTGTAGTACATACTCAGGCCCAGGTCAGAGCAGGTCATGAAAGGGGTGCGACACTAACCATCACGTATGTGACATTGTCAGGGATTAAACTACTTCTCACCAGCAAACTAGAATGTCAAAGAATATGCTCAAAGTATAAATTAATAACATAAATGTCTTTTTTATTGATCTTTCATGGCTGCAACATTCATGATGCTTGAAGGTCAGTTTAGTTTGTTTTCTATCTATCAGTTAGCACTAGAAATCAATTCACCAACATCTGCTCCATAAAAGAAACTGACTGCTTTCCTTCAGCAACTGCTACAACCATAAACATATTAAAGCTGTAATGGGGCTCAGGCTGGCATCAGAAATCTAGTAGCAGCTTTAATTGCCCACATATCAGCTGCTTCATTCTCTTGCTGTGTCTTTTTGATCTGCGTTACCATGGTTTTATGATCAAAGTCCTACCACGTAGCAGCACCCCTTACATTGTGCCTTTTCGAGGCATGTGAATGAACACCCTCACGACTAGATACAGGCAGCAAGAGCATGGATAAGAAATGCACACACCGGCGCACTCTGATAATGTGCATGTGGAGATGATAACGTGCACAGAAATGCTCAGATATGCACACAGCGGCTGCTGCAGATCAGTTCCACTCCACTGCAGCTTTCACATACAGGCTGTATGTTATTGGCCACACCTCCAGCCTGTCAAGGAAGGTTGCCACATTCACACACACACATACTCTCACACACACACACATAATGGTTAACACATTAATCAACAGTGATAGGCTAACTGGAAGTTACGCCCTGATGCACCTGTAACTCTGCCATTTTCCACGAATCATAAATCACTGCACAACAACCAAATTAATGAAATTGAATTCTTCCAACATGCTTGTGTGCGTGTGTGTGGGTGTGTGTGTGCGTGTGCGTGAGAGAGATTCAGCCATCGGTGTAGTATTGTCTAGCGGTTGTAGAGTACCCGCCTCGCCAAGCTAATGGATGGGCTCCTCTGTGATGTGCATAAGAGCCATGCATCCATTTCCTGCTGATGATAAATATACGGCCCCAAACTGCATTAAATGACATCACTGGAGTCTAGCGTGTGCGTGTTCGGGCATGTGTGTGCACAATGAGAGCATCAAGTGTCCCTTCATGTGTCAGACCACTTGTGTTTTGATTTGGGTCGGCAGACAACCATTTGTTCGCATTGTAACATTACTTGCATACTTAGACATGACGCTGGTGAATCTTGTTATAGCCAGAGCGCTCACTCTGTGTAAATTGTCAAACCACAGCATCCCAGGTAGTTGTGGATTTGTAGAATCCTTGTTTTTTAAAGGGTTAGTTCACCTAAATCCAATTCACTGATCGTGGTAACTCCACTGAAAATTTAGCTTTAAATATAGGTTGACTGGTGGCTTCAGTCTCTCAGGATCTTTGTGTCTTTCTGTGTTGGTTCAGATTAAGCCTGTTTTTACTTTTGCTGTAAATCGTGGGTAAAGTTAGTGAAGTTAGGTTTTATGAAGTGCTCTGCAGTTTACAGTCAGCTCAGCACACCCTCCTCCCCACCAACACTCACGCTTGTTCGTGATATCATGGATGATCTCATGACTGAATGATTGGCCAATCCATCTGGTATTCCTGGATATTCAGCTCTATGCTCAGAATTATTCATCCATGACCTTTAAATAACATGACACATGGGCTAGTTTACATACATTATCATTGGGGTACGTCATGAGAAACAAATGTGGCCATCTGCACCCACAGTCAGGCACGATGCTGAGCCCTGTTATTGGACTCAGCCCTTCCATAACTGCTAGCTACTGTAAATGAACGAGCCACAGTTTTGCTCTCTATCTCAGTGAATTGCAGTGATTATGCATAAAGTGCACATTTACAGTAAAACGGCCTCTTTTAAGCATTGTAGTTGATAGTTGTAGAAGTGACCACAGAGCGGCTCCACCCAAGCCGAGGAAGGTCTGAATCATTCTGTGCAGAACGTCCAAATTGGCGCTGTGGGTAGTCGTGCTTGGCACACACACACACATTCACACACTCAAAAATCAGTTGTTGTGACTCAGGCGTGAATCATCGGCCAGTGTATGTTCCACTCAGTCTGTGATCCAGGCAGCTGATGTGTTGAACAGTGGTGTTCCTTTATACTAAGACTGGCAGGGCCATAGAGGATGGAAAGACAAGAGGGACGTGATGTGGTGAGGAAAATCAGACGGATCGAGGAGGACAGGGAAGGTGAGCGCCACATTTAGCAGCAGTGTGACGGAAAGAGCAAGACCCTGTCCCTGTCAGGGTTTGACGGTTCACTTCATACTGTTGCCGAGGAGACATGACGCTTCATGTTTATGATGTTTACATTTCTAAACAATCTCTACTACTTGATTAGTTTCCTCATGATGAGGAGAAATAGACAGTATGACTGAGGGACTGACTACCTAACATGATCCCAAAAAGAAGTAAAGTCACTATGTAGCTATAAAATATTGTCTTAAACATAACACATTTCTACATTCTACATTGGCTTTTTTTTTTTGTTGTTGTCTTTTGCTGATTTTGCCGTTGTTGTTATTACTTTACACATATAAAAGACGGACTGTTGGACCCTAAGCAGTGTAAGTGAGTAAGCAGTGAGTAAGTAAAAGTCAACAATATGCAGGCATTAAAATTCATTCTAGATTTATTCAGCGGTAATTTAAAGATGTGGTATTTGGGTTTGGATTTCTTGAGGAAAAACTGACCTATACTAGTATAATGTGGTTTGAAATGCTCTTAGGGAAAAGTTTGTCGTGATGAGACTTCTGCTGATTCCTGCGGTTGATGGTCAAAGTCACCATGAGAATCTGATTGAAAACTACATGACTTTGTATCTCAATTTTTGTTCCAGCTAGAAACGTAGTATCTCTAGTGCCGTTTTTTCACTTAAGAAAGATTGAATAAAACTTCAAAAGTTGAAAAACTCAGACAGACCTTGGGATGGAACATTAACCAGAAAATGGCCTTTTTCACAATTTAAAAAAATAAATCAGGCTGCCCTGTGATTTATCTCTAATAGCTGACAGTTATCAACACCACACCCTCATCAAAGATTGTTTTAAATAGCTCTATTAGAACAGGGCTTTGCATTACTTAAAATTAACCTTGTTCTCAAAAACATTATAAATAATTATATTTTTTAAAGGCCAGCCAGTGAAAACGAGTCTCAAAGCCAAGAACTAATTTACTAGACAAAACCTGCTTTAATTAGATGCCAGTGGTGAGAAGAATGATATTCTTACATGTGTGTGTGGGTTTGTGTGCGTGTGCCCTCTGTGCTCTCAGTAATAACAGAGCTCTGATTTAGTTGGACCAGCAGTGCTGAACGTAAGAGGGGTGAGAAGAATTAGAGCGAGTCAGAGTAAGAGAAATGGAGGGAGACGGGGCAGGAGAGTGAAAATACAGAGCTGGAGGAGACTGGAATTAGCACAAGACGGATAAATGAGAAAAGATTGCAGAGTTAAAGAGAGAAAGAGAAGGAGAGGGTAACAAAATAGAAGGAAGAATGCATGGCTTGTTCCATCAGGTGTTTTAATCTTAAAAAGAGGTATGTTTTTCCATGTTTGGTTGATTGACAGGTCCTTATCATGTCACATTCAGCCACCATGTTGCTCAGGTTTGAGTTTTCTAGTTTAAATATTTGGCAAGATGCCTGCGAGCAGCAGTCCAAAGCCAAACATCAGACGTCCAACAGTTCCTATTCAAAAACAATGGAGGACATCATGGACACTACTCCCAGCATGTCCTTAAAGGACCAACTAACTGTGAAAACCTGGATTAAACCTCCTCTCCTCTACTTATTGTATCTTAATGGGAAATCAGGGAACTTTGCTTTAAGATGTTGATGTATTTGGCCAACTAAATAATAAATAACTAACTAATATCTCTGTGTAATTAAATCTGCTATTGTATTTGGTTGTTAATTTAATAATTCTGGATATATCTGAAGTTAAGAGACAAATGTTACACTGGGATCAAAACAAAAGTAAAGAAAATTTATCAGTTCACAATAATATAAATGTTTCACATATGAAAAAATATCCAAAAAATGCTTTGAATTATAATCTACAGTTGGTGATGCACAGTAAAATAAGACACATCTCTGAGGATCAACAGGCTTTGCAGACTGCCAGGACAGGCTGAGACATAAAATAAAAATGACGTGAGCCATGTCCTTTGAGCTATATGTATGATGGAGGGACAGAGATGAGACAATAAAATGGAATAAACATTGATTTTCTTCCCCCTCCCCATTCATCCACCCCTCTCTTCCCTCTGCGCCATCTGAACATTGATTGTGTGTGTGTGTGTGTGTGTGCACGTGTGGCACAGAACACACACCAGCAGGGAGGATGTCTGCACAATTGATTTCTATAAATTATACATGATCATCACATAGCATTGCCTTGTTTGCCTGACCAGAAAATGGCCCGATGGCCTTTTCTCATCTGTACACAACCTTACAAGCATCAACCAGTTTTATAAATGTGTTACAAAATTTATCCTCAACTTCTTAAAAATAAAGGTCTTACATGTTTACAGAAGTCATGCTAAGGTGTCACCTGCCAAAAATGATACAGGTATCACTGTACTCTATTTTTTCCAAAGCTGATGTCATACATGGACAATCTGAGAGGACCTGAGAACCTGACATCACGTTGTCTCCCTTTGCCTTTTAAACCTTGTCCTTGACTGAGTTCAGGTTACACACGTTTGAGAATGATTCAGTCAGCCAGCCAGTCACTCAGTCAGTCAGTCAGTCAGCCGGTCCCATGTGGTCCTATTATCTCAGCTCAAAAGCCTCTGCTATTCTATTGGCAACACACAATAAGTCTCTTCCAAGGACCTCTGAAATCAAGGGGGGGGATCCTTGTCACCTGAGGCTATGTGTGTTTGGGTGTATTTGTGTATTTGTGTATATGTGAGTGTGTGTGCATTGCCCCCCTTCACATACTCTCTGTTATCTGCTCTCCATTATTATTTGTGCCTGCTACCTCTCGGCAGTCCCTCTCCCCCTTCATCTAAAAGCGTTGCAGCCCGGTTGTGTGTGTGTGTACATGACTGAGGAGCAGAGGCAGAGCATGTGTGTGCATACAGCATACAGAATGAGGGATCACACAAGCTTCTATTAGGGAGACAATGAAAAGACACGAGCCAGAGCGATGGAAGAAATATAGTAAATCAAACAGAGCACCCAATTCAATCCCCTTTGAGCCACACAACCCTTTGCTTTCTGACTGCTTGTATCTGCGCAGGATAAAAATGCTTCATGCCTGTATGTGTGTGTGTGTGTGTGTGTGTTTGCAGCCAGGTCCAAGAGCATGGTGATGGGCGAGGTGTCGCGGGGCTCGTGCCGACCGGCCTCCCCCAGCCTCCAAGAGGGGGCCCTGAAGGCAGGCTGGCTGAAGAAGCAGCGCAGCATCATGAAGAACTGGCAGCTGCGATGGTTTGTGCTGCGCTCGGATCAGCTCTACTTCTACAAAGACGAGGAGGAAACCAAACCACAGGTAATACATCAGCCACGTTGCGCACAGTGGAATACACTGATAGGAAGGTGAAACCCAATCCAAGCTGAGTCACTGTCCTTTACGCGATTAAACAAAAGTGTTTTACTGGATCTTTGCCCCAATCGAGAAGCCTCGCTCTCTGGAGGCCTGATGGATTTTTAGGCTCTAATGAGTCGGTTAGCACTGAAAACACACATAGCTTAATGTGAGGAAGAGGAAATGGAAATTTAAAGGATTATTTTATCTGATGAATCAGTGTCGACAGAGTCTGTAATCTGCAGCTGCCCTAAGTTGGTATCTATTTTATTTTGGATGAGACATCAATAGCATGTTAAAGTGTGTTGGTGAGAGGAGATAAGTATCTCCTTTAGGTCAAGCCCTGTTTTTGTTCATCTGACCACATTACCTCAGTGTTAATTACTTCCTTCCAAATGTCTTTCTCTTGTGGGAAGATTGCAGTTCTGAAAAGTTAATTAGTTTCTTCAGCGAGCATTTTTTTTGCCCTCATTGCTTTCTGTATATGTGGCAACGGTAGTTCTCCTCAGTTCACCTACACACTCGCACTGCCAAGTTTAAAAAAATCTGAAATGTAAATGTTGACAGCCACTACAATGACATGGAGCTCAAAGTTTATATCCTCCATCAGCTGACGAAAACACGGCCTTTATTGATTCTTGTCAGTGGTGATGATGATGACTCACCACACTCGCAGGACATTTGACTGCATCAGTACAAATAACAGCATGCGACGCCTGGTTTCCTCCTCCATTAGTACGCCATCATAAAAATATTTACAGAGCAAATCTCCAAATGATCCCATCGCCTCTTTGATGAGACGTGTACGTCTCCTGTGGCCAGGTGCTGACTCATATTTTTCCATTACAGTTCTTACTGAAGTGTCCACAAGCAGTACAGTAGCTGAGCTGGACTGAGCTCTCACTCACACACAGAATAATAATCACCTCTTTACATTTGTGGCTGAAATCTTGACACTTTTATTGATTTCTTCAGTTTTCACTTTGCGTGACGGCGGTTCATCTGATGCAGGCAGCAGCTGTCTGCCATCACTGTCTGTTAGTCCCTGCCATCACACATGTGCACACACACGATATCCACACAAAGTGACATGTTCTCCTCCTTGCAGTGTCCATTTTGTGGGGGATCCGATGACTGAGGGCTTTGACTGACTGTCTTTAATCTGAGTTCGCCAATACTCATTCAGTCTATATTGATTTGCAACTCCCCATGGATTCAAGTAAAACACATGGCTGAATGCACACACACATATACACTCAGAGGAATGCACATTTATGTACACACACACACACACCCCTCCTCCCCCTCTGAGAGCACGATGTTTGAGAAAGTGTCATTCTGGCCTTTTTTTTCTCCCTCTCATCTTCTAATTGATTGGAAATTCGAGGCTGGGAGTGGTGGTGGTGGAGTTTGAGGAGAGGGAGGGGGTGTAGGCAAACCATTACAACCACCACCCCCTACCAAGATGAAAGGATGTGATAATTGGTGGAAGGAAAGGCAAAACTGATTGATGCAGGATCTATACAGGTTTTCTTTTCCTTTTCATCACATGGGGATAAATCCGCTACAAAACAAATGGACTTCAGTTATCGGGGCAATAGATTTCTGTTGCTCCAAGACAAACACATGGGTGGTGGTGGTGGAGGGGATCATTAGCTCCAAATACAAAATGAGCCTTCAGCTGTAATTCATGACATGTAATGTCATGAAGAAAACCGTGTGCAGTAATTTATAAAGTGATAAGTGGAAACTTGCAGTGTGGTCAGTGAGGACACTGACATCTCTGTCTTTGACTCAGGTGTTGATTTAGTGTGATGGTTTGCTTTTCTTCTTTATTCAGGATCATTGGAACCAAGGTCAAGCAGTAAAACTTTGATTTTCCTCTTTACATTTGTCACATTTTTTAAGTATTTGCTGGTTCCAATGTTAATTTTAGTCGAATATTTATTATTTGAGGCTGTGCCAATACTTCATTAATTTTGTCCACAAAACACCCTGAATCTAAGTGTTAACACATTTAAGAGAGAGGATGTATTTCTTTTTTTTTTTTAAATCCTCTAAATCCCAGTCTGACGTTATGTACTCAGTAACTGTGGCAACCTAAGGAAACAGTGAGTGTGTGGGACAGCCTTGTGGGGGGGCTGATTAAAAAGTATTAGCGTTGCTCATAGGGTGGTTCAGTCAGTGGTTTACTGCCGCTGCTTTGACTGGGATACAGTATTGGCACAGATTTATATGTGAGGAGACAGCTGTCTTCATGGCACGTGTTCAACAATAGGAGGCTGAGGTGCGTATGTGGCTCATTTTAGGGCCTATGCACATGATACCAATCAATAAAAGTGTGTAAAGTGTGTTTGTAACAATACACTGGCTGCTTTGGCACTGGTGGAGGACGTTGCCAAAGTGGGATGAAAGTGAGAACTGGTCTTCGGAGGCCCTTGCTGGTGTTCTGGTCCGGGATGATGATTGGCATTTATGAGCAAACCAGGTTAAGCTGTGGCATGTTTATGGCTGGTTGAAGGCTCATGTGTACGAGCTCAGTTTTATGATGATTGCCGCAAAACATGAGCTTTGCTTCAGAGTCAGCATGTCACCACGCTAAGACGCAGAAAAGGACAAACCACCCTACATTTTCATCCTGCACAGCTTGACTGTGTGATTTGTGTTCTCGGGTTACGTGTTGCCTTTTCTTATTCATTCTTCCCCGGCCAGCTACTCATGTGATTCCGAGCACATAGCACCCTTGGGAGCTCCCCCACCCCCACCCCCACCCGGTTCCTGCCCTTCCCCTGTGCTCCATCCATCCACAGCTCCGACCCCTTCCATTTGTTGCCATGGCGACTAATGCTGGCAACAGCCCGGCCCTCCAGTTGAGGCGGTTTGGCAGACTCCTCTCCCCGTTTGATGGAGGATGCCAGTGCGCAGATTAACGGGGGCCGACCTACAGACGCTGGCATCTCTTCACAGCTCACTTGGCCTCAGTTCTCAGGGCTAAATAGGTATTGATCTGGATAATGTATTCTGATAATCAGTGTGGGTCCCTGTTCTGCCCTGTTCAGTTTTAGAGGGGTTAAGGGTGGAGTGACAGGAAGGAAGGAAGGACAGGGGGAGACAGAGGGAGCAAGGATGAGAGGAAGAAGGGAAAGGAAGAGAGAAATTAAGACAGAGGGAACATATGAAAGACTGTAAGACGGAGGAGATGAAGCACGGAAGCAAGAACAAAATTATATCTGTTCCAGTTCCGTGTTTGATTAAATCTGCTTCTCGTTTTCAGGGCTGCATACCTCTGCAGGGATGCCAGGTGAATGAACTGACCGCTAACCCGGATGAACCAGGAAGACATCTATTTGAGATCGTACCAGGTAAGATCCACGAGCTCCTCCTCTTTCTTCACTGCCACCATCTCTTCCTCCCAGATCCACTTCACAGGTTTTTCAAAATACCCTGCAATCTCACAGATACAGATTTCCCTTTTTTGTCCCCTTGCTCACTGCTCGAGCCACCATGGATGTAATATCCAGTGTTCTACAGAGATCTAGATATCTCTCGTCTCATGGCCACAGATCAGATGCAGTTGACATTTAGGAAATCACATCAAGTATCTCCTTACATTTCAGTAATTTCATTCGATATGATCGAGTGTGCATAAAACTTTCACAATGTGAATTTAATAAATCAATGTGCTGAAAGGTGTGGATAACAAATGTTAGTGAATCCAGTGTCTGCACATCAAGAACTTGCTTCCTAGTGTAGTGTCTTGGAGGTTAAAATCCACGGTAGACAATGTTTTATTAATCAGAAATTTTAGAAATAATCTGTATGTTTTTGTCCACACTTCGTCTGTGTTGAACAGAAAAGGAAAATTAGTATAGCAGTATAGTCACCTCCATTCCCTGGTTGCTATTCAGTAATGAGACAGCAGGGAGCACTGTCAGCTAGGGATTCGTTGCTACAGTTGCCAGTCTCTGATTCTCGCATCTCATGACCTCAGAGCTGGTGACATGTCTGCTACCAGTATTACGTTTCTAGCTTGCCTCTAGCCTGGAGTGTGAAAGTCAATTCCTGCAACAAGCAACATAAGATAAACATTAAGGGCTAGCGCTGTGCCTGCACATCTCAGGACAGTTAGTGAGCCGTCACGCTCCACATGTTGTACCCATCGAAGACACACAGTCGTTTTCCGGTTACATTAACCTTACGTGGCCTTTTCATGGTTTTACTCAATCAAACCTGCACTTAGATTTTTGATAACACTTTGTAGAATATAATAAAAACAATATATTGTAAGAACAGTATTGTTAATGTGGACTGTACTAAGTGTGAGTAAAGCCCATCCTTCTGGTTCTGTATATCAATCACTCATTCTGTGAGTGTTTGCTTGGAGGTCTCTCTTTGTGTTTAGAATGGCTGCCAGGCTTGTAAGTCTCTGTGTGTTTTGTTTATGGCCTGTCAACGTAGCAGAGGGGTGTGAACCCCAATGAGCCTCTAACCTGTGGCTTCTTGTGGAGAGAGCTGCACCCTGCGAGCAAAAATGGGAGAGAGGGAGTGAAAGGCAGATTAAAAAAAAAATACTGCTGTCAGGTGGAACAGATGTAAAGAGACAGGTAGGACGGGGAGTAAGAGGTAGGTCAGAGGAGGCCGTCAGACATGATGTGAGGAGACATGGATTTCAGACAGACACAGATACAGAGACTGTTAATAAGGGTTGATAAAGGTTTCATCAGATAAAATGTTAACAGAATAGCTGCTCTTTACCTTGTGGATGTTCCTTAGTTCAGGTCGACAGCAGGAGTCTGATTGTATTTCAGTATGATCCGAGTTACTTTCTTCCTCTTTTCAGTCCCTCTGCGTAGCAAGTTGATGCCGACTACATCCAGTGTTTATGGCATATAAGATTTGTGGGCTCCTGGGGGAGAACCACATGAGTTGCTCTACTCTTTCTGTAGCCTGTAATCAGTTTAGAGCGATGAAGGCTTTTTTCACTCCTGTTGTGTGAAATGAATAGACCTGGAGCTTTCAGACTTTGACATTGTATTAAAAGTAATGCTTCAAGGAGGATAGTGCTTCTTCCCACAGTCATGATGGTGTCCAGTCAGGTCTGCAGCCACTGTCACTGAACAGTACAGCTTCCAACAGAGAGGATTGTTGGTTTAAAAAAACAAAAAAAAAAAAAAACACCTGATGCATTGACTGTTTGGAGAAGAAAAAAAAACTCACTCTTACTTCACTCATCGTTGAAGTAATTTTTCAAGCATAAATGCCAAATGTGAAAGTTACAGGTTCTCAAATGCGAGAATTTGCTGCTGCTTTTCATGGCAGTGAGCTGAATATTTCTGGGTTTTGGACTGTTGGACTGTTTGTGGCTGGTGTCACCTGGAGCTGGAGGAAATTGTGACGGACATTTTTCACTGTTTTCTGTTGTTTTGCAGACTAAATAATTAAGGTAATTAATTGTAAATTGCAGCCTTAATTCCATTTTATCTTTATTTTGGTTAAATTGTACATGAATTAAAAGGATAAGGTTTTAGTTAATTCCCCTCTAACACTCTAACTAGTCAAAGAAGTTCATCCTTTTGTGTGCACTGTATAGGCCTGCAACAGGGGGTTATGAGCAGCAGTAGCTTTGCCTTTGCTGCCATCTAAATGGCAGAAAACCACACGTCTGAGGACATGTATTAGGACTCCCAGACTGATAAACCCTCGATTTGAGGTCAAGCCAGCCCAGAAATGAAGGTGGTTTTTTCTATCAGTGCTGATAAATCAGCTGCTGGCTTTCTCTCATTTTCAGCACTCCTTTGTCCACTGTAATAGTAGCCTTGTCCTTCAAAGGAGCCCAGGGACCTTGGCTGTTCATCTGGGTCATGTCATTGACTGATGGACTCTGCTTTTCTGAGTGTGTGTGTGTGCGTGTGCGTGTGCGTGTGCGTGCGTGCGCGCAGGTTAAGTCCGTTGGTCATGTTTATTGTGAAGATATAGAGTAGCCAGCCCTGTTTCAAAAGGTAGATACAAGACAGATAGCAGCCACAAGATGCTGAACCCCTGACACGCACACTCACTGTATAATGTTGTGTTTGTTAAATGTCTCCAGTGTCTACTTGGCTTACTAGAGCAAACTGAGGACACTCACTCATAAACTGAAGTTGAAGAACATGAGATCATCATTCGGTACACGTCTTATTGGCACACTCACTCTCTCAAGGTCACAGCCACTGTAAAATCTCTTTGTGTGCAATTATCCTGCAGAATTTTTCTTCAGCGTTGCTCAGTGGAAGCACAAGGAACACAAAACTCAACCCACCACTACTTGTAATTTCCTCTTGGCATTGGAGTGAAACAACTGCAGCAGTTCAGCGTGCAAGCAATTAAAAATTGGACTCCCACCACTTTTTTTTTTAAATCAGTATGTACTGCAGACAGAGCAAGCAGGCGAGCAGGGCACCCAGACAAAGCCGATTCCACAGTCATGTGCCTGGGTCTGAATTGAGCTTGTCTCAAAGCCCCTGGGCATGAAGGAAATGGGCAAATAATTGGATATTTAAAAATATTTTTTTGTATTTAATGGCTGACTCAAGGCTATAAGCCCTCTGTTGTGGTAGTGTGAAGCAATTAAGCCATCTGGAAAGCAGCACACACACAAAACACACTTGCCAGTGCAAACGCGACAGCTTCTGTTAATTCATTATTGTGGGCTAGCCCACACACTCAATCCCGTCCATGCATGTCCCAGAAATGCCATTTTCTCAAGATAGACCAAACAAACCCGCATCAAAGTTCATGTTCAGAGTCCTGTTTTCTGACCTGAAACACAACAACACACAGTTACCTTTAGCCTTTGAACTCTGTAACATCAACACAACTGTAAAACGTTGGTCATTATGTTAATCCTAACTGGGCTTTGCCAGTTTTTGATCCATGACTTCCAAACAACATTGCAGGATACATAAATTAGGGAGGTTTGAAGGAAGGTCTACAGTGATTTTTTGTTTTTCTGTTAATGGAATAGCTTTCTTAGACATTTTAAGAAATGCACTTTGTCACTTTTTTTGCTGTCTGTAAGCTAAATACAAAGCTAAAGCCAGACTGTAAATAGGTGGAAACAGCTAACAGCAATTTATGTTTTGGTTTGCATACAAATTTACAAGTTATAACATGTTAATAAGTAAAATTTAAAGGTGGTGCTTTCTCATTTTGGACAGAGACAGGCTAGCTGTTTCCCCTTTCTCCCAGCCTTTGTGCTAAACTAAGCTAGCTTAAGATTCAAATCACTCAGCCAACTCTGTGACTAACCGAACACTGTTGCTTTGAGTTAGTAATTAAGGTTGTTTTTCAGTGTATACACAAACACTGACAGTCATGCTTTAACCACCCACAGGTAACCATTGTGCATTCTAAATATGGGCTGGTGGGATAATAAACATGATGTTAAACCAAACCAAAATCACATAGGCCTATGAACCTATTGGGATTTATGGTACGAAGAAGAATGCAGATACGTAAACACACTAAATTTATCAACAGAAGATCAGAAATGAGAGACTGCTGTTCAGTATTTAATTCAGTCTCTATCTAAATGATCATTTTTGGGTTGTTTCTGTACTTCCCTGAGATCACCTGTCAGTCAGACAGACAAGGCAGGACTGTCTCTGCTTTTCTTGAACCTTGGATTGAAAAACTTTTTATAGCTGATAAATATTTCTCAGTATGTTCTGCTGTGGTGGTTACTGCACTTTTTCCCAACAGTCTCTTGTTTCTTCAGTTTATTCCCAACATCACTGCTTGCTGGAGCCATTCACAGCAAAGGTAAAGATTTGTACTGTATTACCAATGACAGCCTCAGACAGCTTCTTCTGATTAATATTTAGAAAAGTTATGTCTGTGCTTGTGAATCAGTTTAGCTGAAGCTACAGAGAGCGGAGACTATAGTCTTTGGCAGTGTTTGAGGTGTTGTTACCAAGTTTCATTTTGTATTTTGAGGAAAGTTTTTGTGAACTGGTTACAGGATGAATGAAAGCAGGAAATTAGATTTTTAAAAAAGTCACAGATTGTTGCAGTCATACAGGTCTATAGGAGCCTAGATCCTCTCTGATGGAGGAGAGAAAGCTTATACTGCCTGTATCTTGCAGAGATTGATTGGCATTGTCTCTTTTCCTTGTGTGTGTATACAAGTTTGTTTGGCAAAGATTGGAGGACAGCCCATCTTCCAGTTACTGAACACACACACAGAGAGAGAGAGAGAGGGGGACAGACAGACAGAGAGAGAGAGAGCCTTGTTACACTCCTCCTCAGGGATTTGCTTCTCCCCAGGGGGGCTGAGGGAACGGACCTGCTGCCCGCACTGCTGAATGAGAGAGACAGGAAGAGAAGAGTGAATGAATGGACAGAATAAACGAGTGAGGAGCAAGAAGTGGGACTTGTCTGACGGGTTTTGTTTCCGCTGGCATCGAGCATGCCTCACTGGCAGGTTCTGGCCGTCAGTGCTACCTGCGTACTGATCTGCTTCCAAACGGACTTTGTGCCGGTGGAGAAGCCGCTTCCTCATGCTGCAGCTTTAGGCCAGAGCCAGTCCCAGCTCCAGCCTACGCCACTCACTCAGACATGGGGCTGGTCTGCTGCAAGCCGGACAGACTGAAGAAACAACATCTCCAAGGTAACAGGAAACAGATCCTGGAGATTTTTTTTTTTTTTACAAGTGTAGTAGGGAGCGTCTGAGTAGCTTGGACACTGATGAGATTTACAGTATGCTTAGAACAAACTCTTATTTTTGCGTAGTTTTGCATAGTAGTAAGATACTAACTCCTCTATTAGCCAATGGTTATTTGCAAGACACATCATATATTGAGATGTTATGTGTTTGAATAAAACACACTTTTTGGTGGATCAGCAGGACACAGAAAGAAAGCGGAGTGATTTTCAGTGCAACGTTTTGCTGAAAATGAGTTTTACAAGTTGCCTAATCTACCTCTGCAAAATGTTTGAATGCTCAAGTGGAAGACTAGTGGCCCATTCTGCAGAAAAGGCAAGTATTTGTTTGGTCGATTCCTGTCTAACAACTTTATTAAGTTCTGCTTTATTCGTATTTTAAAAAACATATATTGCAGCGTGGAGACTTTTATCTGCATGATTGACTGGTCACTTACATACAGTTACTGGTACAATATGACTTAGTTAAATGTGGTTAAGTGTGCACTGTGCTGTGTGTCACACTTACAGTAGAAATATTGTGGCGGGAGCTTGTTGTGTCCACAGCAGTGCATGCTGGATGAAAAACATGAGGTTAGACCTTAAATGTGGCTGTAAGGTCAGGCAGTAATGTGTCTGTGGTTGTAGTCATGTGGTCCTGCACTCACTGGGAGGTTATCCGCGAATATCTTCAGCCAAGCAATATTGTTTGTGTATTTTTCAGTGTTTATTTTCGTTTATATTTCATGCTACGTGAAAAAGAACTACTAAATATGTATCATCATGTAGTTATAAGTGAATGTACAGTAGGTTTCAGGTAGTAGAGCCTGTGTTGTAAGCCTCAGTGCTGCTGGCTGCACTGACTGGTCCTCAATAATGTTTGTGTAACTAATTCACTGTTTTCTTCCAGTCTCTCTTTCTCTCTCTCATTCTCCCATACATACCAATAATAAGCTGCACAGAGGTCATATAAAGGGAATCCCCAACCATTTCACAGAGCCCAATCATCAGTCACATTATTAATAGAGAACGTAGCCTCAGGGACAATGCATGCTATGTTTATGCTAACCTAAGCTAACTGTGTCCTGGCTCTAGCTTCAGAATGGACAGGCATGAATGTGGTATTGATCTTCAACTGTCAAACTGTTCCTCTAAGCAAGTGTCTGTGGAAAACACGTCAGCTGAAGCATCAGCTTAAAGAGTATGAGCTACTAGCCTGTGTTAGCTTTGTGTTCCACAAGCCTCTGTCTAAATACATAAACATTTAGCACCTACTTTTTTAAGTAAAGATATTATTTTCTTTTGTTATTGTTCAACAACAACTACAAAACAACAAATGCAAATAGAAAATCTACATTGGTGATTGGCTTCATTTTGCATTTCTGTGATGTTATTTTTGATGTTATTTTGAGTTAATTTTTATCTGAGAGAGAGCTTGTATCTGAGGACGATGACACTTTATTCATAGCAGGTTGTGTATAATATGCAACACACAACCATAAGAGTAGTTTTGAGTAATTTGATTATATGGAGTTGACACATGTACACACATGTTGTGTGCGTGTGTGTATGAGATGTAATATCGGTTAACATTTCAAAATAAAAGTTGAGTTCCCTTACAACAGCATCTAAAATTTGTATTATTATAGAATTCCCTTTAAAAGGTCAGTTGGCTGGTAATTAGTATTTAGTATTATTGTTTGAATGACATTGTATCTTCTGCAGTTCTATAGCTGGTTGAAAATGATTTTGGCCAGTAATTTTTTTTCAGTTTACCAGCCATTGGCAGATAAACCAAAAAGTTAATTTTGGACCCTAAGTTCAAACTGGCATCAGCAAGAACATGGTTCTTCATCTGCACTGTAAAAACTACCTCTTCCCCTTCCTCCCTCCTTTCCACCCTTAATCTCCCATTCAGCAGCGTCTATGAGCCATCTGACATTTAAGAACCACAGCTATAATTATCAAGAATATATCTTCAATAAACAGACACTCAGAAGGCAGCAGCTCTGTGTGTCCATGCTATAAACATTCAACCTCCTCTCAGACTGAAATGTCAACCTCCGTCTGATCAGCATGTGGAAGAGCTAAAATCAAATTCATCACTGGGACTTTGAGAGGACAACTCAGTTTAACGTGTCTCTGTAAAACCCCTCAGCCACTGTTATCTTAATTGGTTCCAAAAGGACCTTTGTAATGCTTATCCATCCAGGCTTGGATGTTCCAGTGGTTTTGGTATAAGTCAGCTATGTTGGGATTGATTTTAAGTGCCTTTGCGTGTGTGTGTGTGTCTTATCAGGCCATGATTCACTGAAGAGGAAGTATTGGATGTGCCCAGGCTCCTTAATGTCTGAGTCTCCTGTCTGTATTTTTTTTTTTTTTTACCCATTTAATTTTGCCTCTTTTCCTGAGGACAAACTAAAGGACTCATTTAAATTCTATTGAACATTTTCATGCACATAATAAGAAATCCTCAGTTCATTATTCTAAGACAGTGGAGCACATGTGAAGACAGACTGCAGTGTGTTGTTCATCATGACAGTGTGAGTTTGCAAAGCTGGGTGACAATGGCACTTAGCTTTATGGCACCACTGTTTATATTTGGATTCCCTTCTCACAGCTAAATGACTGTGACAACAATGACTGTGACTGTGGCACCCACACCATCCAACACTTGTGGCTCAACCACACAGAAAACACATGACATTCCCTCCAGATTATGTGAATGTAAGCAGAAGAAAACGATATGGTGGATTGTACATTTTACTGTGTTGTGTCAGTGTTGTTTTCCTGTAGCACTTGATCATGTCACACTTTTTTGCTCTTGTAAAAGAAAGTCCAAAGATGTCCAGCCTCATTATCTTAACCTGACATCACTCATTTTGTTTCATGTGTTGGCGAGCAGCTGTGAGCTTTGCTGCTGTTTATGAGTATCAGAAAAATGTGGGAGATGAAACACAGTTATCCTCTGTACTCACTAAAAGCTGCTCTGTTCACAATATCAGCTAAATGCCTTACTTCTAAACATGAACTGGAGTTACTGGGGTCATAACTACAGGACATGATGGTTAGAGTGCAAATCCAAAGCACTCAGAGTGAAACAATTGTGCCATCTAGTGGTAAGAAGCCCTTATAACATATTAGTTTTAACTTGGTGTCAACCCCAGAAGATAAAAATCGGATGAGCATTTGATTATCTGTTTTGTTTAGCCCACTTCCACGTCTGCGCTCGCTGTCAACACAAACTCAGTTCACAGTCTAGCTCCCATAGTGGCACCCTGTGATCCAGGGTTGTGACATGATGTATGGAAAAATTGCAATATATGTTCACTGATCAACACAGCACAGGATAAATTCCTGTACTCTTGGGGAATATTTGCAGCCTCTGGTGTTCTGACTTTTTCTTCCCTCCCACTCTAGGTGGAACAGGAGAGAAGGACCGGGCCCCAATCAGCCATGAATCCTTCCTGCTCATGGCAAACTCTCAGACAGACATGGATGACTGGGTCAAGGCCATACGGCGGGTCATCTGGGCGCCTTTTGGAGGAGGTAAAGCCAAACCTTTGAACTGAAACATGAGAAACACGATCACTTTAAAAAACACACAGACAGATTCCCGTCCTTGAACACATTTGGCCTCATAAGCACGAGGGACAATTAAAGGCAGAGTAAAACCAGCAACAGACAGGTCAGAGTTTTCACTTGTTCTGGGAAATTAAACATATGATTCTTCAGACTGATTGAAAAGAATAACCAGCAGTTCTGATGATGTATGACTCAATTTTCCTCATTCGTAATCATTTACACAACTTGTACTGAGGCTGTTCTTTCCAAGCTGTAGCCAGGAAGTATTTGCATTTCTTTGCAGCAGTTTCTGCAACAAGATATTGCTGCTGAAATAGGAAAAGACGTCCCTGGTGTGTCTGCATTGTACTGTATAAGTTACAAACATGAGCCTAGTCGTGGAAAAGTATCACCCACCCACCAGCACCACCACCCACTGTGTCTCATTTCTTTAGCCTGCAGTTTATTCTCACCCTGATGTCTCTATTCCTGGTGTCAAACTACTGTACCTGACTGGAGTAATGTGATCAGAGTTCGCTGTCAGTCTGTTCCAGTATAGTGCTGGTTTAAATTCAAAAAGAGAAGACAGGGCTCTTCTCTTAGGTTTCTGCCTGTGGTTTCACCTGTTGAGGTGAGTTTGATGGGTAATAAAGTTTCTTTTTTTCCCCTCTCCATGCAGCGGTGAGCCTGCGGTTAATTCTCACCCTGTCTGCTTCGGTCTGGATGTCTAACTAGTGTACTTGACAGGGGACCATAAATATAACCAGGCCCGTGTGGGTGTGAACTGGGACATAAGGAGCAGCTGAACAGCGTAGTGTTGGGTTACAAAGGAGCAGTGTATTAATAGGGGGATAAATGTAGAATAACACACCAATGATATAGAGTATGATGTCACTGGTCTCATGTTAAACTTCATTTTTAATGAGCCAGGTTTAAGCTCTGTTGCCAGCTCTGTCGCTGGATGATGCTTCAAACTGAGAAACTGTATGGAGATAATTTCCTGCCAAAACTTAAAAAACAAAACATTTTGCATATACAAATACACTGGTGAGTCTGAAGGGACTTATAGCACCACCCTCTGTTGATAAGGCATACATTTGTGAGAAAATCCTCAGCACAGTCACGGTGGAAAGACTGTGCCAGAAGATGTTTTTTTTTTTTTTTTTTTTTTTTTTTCTTTTGTTTGGATGTATCATTTTGTGCTTGTAGACCCTGCTGTATTTGTTTCTGAAGTGCGATGTATTATAAATAAGTTGTTTGTTTGATAGGTAGGTTTTATATTCGCCAAACAAAATGCATTTGTTTGTTAATGCTGCTTTGGATTTGCAAACCACGTGTACAGTATTTGTTAGTGAGTCCAATGGCATTTGTAAAACATGTTTGTCAGGAAATTAGCTCCATACAAAAAAAAAAAAAAAAAAAATCTTCTGGCAGCCTGGAATGACATGTCTCCTTTCTCAAACTGTCCATCATTTGTATTAAAAAAAATACATTCAGAAGTTTTATTAGCAATTGTGTTTGTCTGGATTTATGTTATTATTCACAAAAGTTCTCACTGATATTCTTGTGTTGCACAAATGAGGAAGAAGATTTGTCATTTCGGGCTGTGTGCATAGGCACCTGCAAACCCGTGCAACAGGCTGAATATTTCTTATTCAGATGGTTAGAACTTGTTGATTCTAGAAAGTTTTTCCACATCATTTTGGGGTTTTCAAAACTTCTTTGTCAGGGTCAGAAGCAGAGTGAATTATTGGATTTACATTCACCAGGTGGCCAGAAACACAACTCCAACTGAATGCTAATCTTGCTGCTTGTGTAAATAGGCAGCTGTTTGCCATGTCAGCTCATGTAAGTGTAAGTGCCCTCAAGTGAAAAAATGAATCAATGTAAGTTTAAAAAGTGGGGAACTTCAAACAAATGGAGCTGAGTGAAAGATCAGTTCCGGTCCAGCTGCAGCACAAATGGAGGGTGGGATGAAGCTTAGGACCCCTAAATCTAATGTAAGCCCTGGTGTAATATATTATTAAAAATAAAATAAATTATGTCATGGGGAGAGAAGCATCATAACCAGCAGCACTCATCCATAGAGTGTAGTGGTAATCTGTTATCCGCTCGGTTACCCCCTGCTGGCCTGGTCATATTTCTATCCGCCCTCTCAGATTCATAGGGTGAGGGGGGCGTCTGTCTCTCGGTTCTCGGTCCAGAATAGATCTGTCGCCAACTTATAGACCTGTCGTTAACAGCAGGACTGTGGTCACAGCACACTGACCCCCCGAGTCTGCTGGTCACATTTCTCTTCTCGTCAGCTGCTGTTTGCTTCAGCTCCAGCTCTGTTCCCTGTTCCTCGACTGTAGCTCGTTTCTGCGGTTCAGGTCTTTGTAAATGCAGCGTTAATCCGCCAGAGGAGTCAAATGCCTGAACTGGAATGGATGAACTTGGTGAAATGCGGGTTTGGGATGTATGAGAGACGCTCTCTGCTGCTGTGCAGCCCCTGCTCGGTGAATCACTACGATTACTGTGAGCTGTCAGCCAGCTGCGACTGCTGCAGCCAGTCAGCAGGTAACAAACAGTAATTAATGAGCCAGTTTACCAGGATTAACCGTTCACTTTCTAATACATTTTAAATGAGTTAATTATGAAGGAGAAATGAGAAATAGCACTTTAAGATAATGTAAAGGTATTCAGTTTACAGTCTCAGGCCATTGTGTCACGACATTCTCCTCAACCATTTGTTTTCCACAATTCTGCATAGAGGTGGTGTCTGCCTGCAAAGGACAGTCTCTAATGGTGATGCTGGACATTCTGTGAATGGTGGCCATTAAATAATGTTCAGTGACTGTTGTTCATGTGAAACAAAAGAGTGTTACGAGACTGCTTTAACTGTGAGACACCCTCAGATTCAAGGTCAATATAAAGTACAGTAATTATAACCTCTGATAGTTGATATTGTGGAAGTGTAATGTTTTGAATGTTTTGTCTTGAATGTCTCAACAATAATTCACAAACTGGACAAGCTGACTCACATAGAAATGAGCGAGAATATTTTTGTATCAGCTCCATCATCAAAGGTCTGTTTTTGGTACTGAACAAAAAACAGTATGTATAATGTAAATTATAATTCTGAGATCTCTATACTTGTTTCAGAATAGACACAAGCCACCTATAACCCAGTGTTTTCAAAAGGTGCATCAATGGTTGAACCATCAAATGCAAAGATATTTCATGTTTCCTCCATCTTTCCTCAGGGATATTTGGCCAGCGTCTAGAAGACACGGTGCAGTATGAGAAGAAGTTTGGCCCCCGGCTGGCACCCCTGCTGGTGGAGCAGTGCGTGGACTTCATCAGGGAGAGGGGTTTGGACGAGGAGGGTCTCTTTAGGATGCCAGGACAGGCCAACCTGGTCAAAGAGCTGCAGGAGGCCTTCGACTGCGGGGACAAGCCTCTGTTTGACAGGTAGGTGGAAGGGAGTGTTACACAAACCTTTTGAGAGTCCAATGATAGAGCATCCAGTAGACAGTGATTTTCTTTACTCCCTTGCAGTAACACAGATGTCCACACGGTGGCATCCTTGCTTAAGTTGTACCTGCGAGAGCTGCCTGAACCAGTCATTCCCTTCTCCAAATATGAAGACTTTCTAACCTGTGCACAGCTTTTGGCCAAAGATGAGGAGGAGGTATGTACTCCTCTGTGTGTGTGTGTGTGTGTGTGTGTGTGTGTGTGTGTGTGTGTGTTTTTGTGCGTCTAAAACTTTTACAATCCATCTTTTATCAGGGGGTCCAGGAACTTGGAAAGCAAGTTAGCACTCTACCTCTACCTAACTACAATCTCCTCAAGTACATATGCAAGTGAGTCCACTCTCTTTTTTGTCTTTTGATACTCTAACTTATTTCAGCTAAAAGTGTAATATCTGAAATGCACAAGACACAGAGCAGAGGCACTGACATGTTCACAGATTCTGGCAGTTTCGAAACTGATGATTAACACGTGAGAATTTAACCAATGTAATCAGTCTTGAAGAATGATCACTGCTTCTACTTTAGTGTTTAACTCTGTATTTCGCTTTAGATTCCTCGATGAGGTCCAGTCCCACTGTAATGAGAACAAAATGAGCGTGCAGAATCTTGCCACAGTATTTGGACCAAATATCCTTCGACCCAAGATGGAGGACCCGGTCACTATCATGGAAGGTATGGATGACGTTCATGGTAAAATTTGACAAAGATACAAATTAAACATACTGGATATACAGGATAAAAAAACTGTTTGAATGTGGTCCATATTGTCCAGGAACCTCTCTGGTCCAACACCTGATGACAGTCCTCATTAGGGAACACAACCGCTTGTACTCAGGGAGGGACCAGGAGGGACCCGCCACACCCCAAACAGAACTCCCTGTCCAGGGGCATCAGCTTCAACATCGTAGCCTGGGAGCCTGGATCTCTGAGGAGGATCTTCAGAGTTGCCCGGTCTCTAACCCCGACCAAGAGCTGCACAGCAGTGCCTCATCTCTGGATGCCAAACTGTGTGCAGCCGTCACACCCACCCAGACCCCAAACCCAAACCCTGGACCAAAACTGGGGTCTTCATCAGGGAAGGGAGAGACGGTGGTCAGCCCGAGTAAACAAGCCAAGGCCATGCCTTCCTGGAAGTACTCATTTAAAAGCTCCTCTGCACCACGTTCTCAGCCACAAGCTAAGCAAAGCAGCGGCTCCGTGACAGATGCAACTAGTGTATCTTCTGGTGGGGGAGGAGGAGGAGGTGGAGGTGGTGGTGGAGGTAACTGGCTCATGAATGGTTTGTCCTCTTTGAGGGGACACCGGCGCACGTCTTCAGGTGAGCGGTCTGCCCGTGACCGAGACTCCACCGGCTCCTCACAGAGACTGTCCACCTACGACAATGTCACCTCCTCCTCCAGCATGGGGAGCGTACCAAGCGTCTCCAGCACACCGTGGTCCACCTCTTCCTGCGAGATCTCCGTCCCTGACTCTGGAAGTGAGCCTTCAGCAAACCAAAACTGTGGAGCAGGGGGTGAAAGTGGCGAAAAGGGGGAGTGGATGGAGAGCCAGAGGGAGATTGACAGAGGAAGGGATGGAGGAATGATGACAGACCCGAGCTCTGAGCAGGACAGCTGCGAGGCCATGGAGCTGTGCAGCAGCAGTGCAGCCTGCAGTGAGAATGGAAACATGGCCGTGGCAGCTGGTGTGCCTTCTATTATCATGTCTGAGGATGGAGACGGGGTAACTCTAACGCTGAGCAGTCTGGTGGAAGGACTGAAGGATGAGTTGAGGAAACAGAAGACCGCCTATGAGGCAAGGATACAAAAGTAAGTCTGTGAAAGGATCTCCTAAACTTCATCATGTGTGTGTAAATTTTTGTTTTTGTGGTGCTCATTGTGTAATAAATGAATTAGGTTAAACAATTGCTCATTTGTACCCGATCAAGGGTCCAAAAAGCTGCCAAAGTTTCTGACACTGGCTTAGATTTTCATTATATCATCATTTACAGATGTTGTACTTTTTCTGTATGAAGGGAGTGCTTCTTAGCGTGCTTACTAACAGGATTGTATTTTCTTTCATTTTAATTCATTTCCTCTCCACTGGGGATACCTCAACAGCACAATTTATTTTTGGTTGACACCTAAAATTAAAGATATTAACAGTTTATGGTTTCAAGAAGTCAATTTAGACAGTTTCTTTTTCATCAAGGGTTAAATACCACCTTTTACTGTTGACAATGCACAAACCTCATTGTGGATGAGGCAGTTGTTTTAAAGTAGAAAGTAGTTCAGATGAAAACTGTGCAAAGACATTTGAAAATTTTCAATGCTGCAAGCTTCCCAAAAATTATTTCTATTCACAACCAGGGTAAACATGACCAAAACTATCTGAATGGTCAGATACCAGTAAAGGTAAGAGCATGTGACAGAAACTTGCCCTGTGAAGCTTTAAGTTTGGTCCATACACTACCAAACCATTCTGTAAAGGTCAATGTCAATGACTTTTGCTTCCTGTCTGTGTTGTGCTGCATCTCCTCAGACTGGAAGAGTCCAGTGCTGCTCTGTGTGCACAGATGGAGCGTTTGGAACAAGAGATGGAGCAGGAAAGGAAGAAGCAACGCATGCTTGAGATCAAACTACGAAATAGTGAACGTGCAAGAGAGGATGCAGAGAACCGCAACCGGCTCCTGGAGAAGGAGATGGAGGATTTCTTTTCCACACTAGGAGATCTGGCCCTGGGTGCGAGGACTAGCGACATTTGATACATCGAGGCTGTCCGTTGGCCAAAGCCGTGGCTGTCATCAGGGTTTATATTTTAGGGGCTGAGTGTCTTTTAACATCTTCCTCAGTGCATCAGGGCGTTCCTTTAAAAGAAGAACAAAACAAGAAAATATAGGAACCGGCCATATTTGTGTACATTCGGGACAAAGTTAAAGGGAACTGACATATGGAGATGATAGAGGAAATTCTGAAGGAAGTAAATATCAAAGTGGGACTGAGCGTGCAGTCCTTGTCAGAATCATCTCCATTAAGGACCAGGTTTTGACTTTCTTAGGCATGCTTGAACTGGAACGTTAAGACGGTACTCCTGTGATTACACTCCTTGTGATGGGTCTCGGGTTTGTGTGGTGAAGGCAGTATTTTAACAGTTTGGACGCCTGTATTTGACCAGTGGAACGTAATGTAATTTCTCAGACATTCTCTGTATTGGAGAGCACTGACTTCTTCAACCACTACTTTACAAGGATACTAAGTGAATAGATTCTGTGCTTAAACTGTAAGACCTGTTATTAGAGGCGTTAATATTGAGTGCCGACAGCTGACTGATATTTATCTGATATTTATCTTTAAGGAATAGTTTGACATTTTGGGAAACATCTTTATTTGCTTTTTTGCTGACAGTTATTTGTCTGTACGTCAAATGTAAAGCTAGAGATACTAGCCACTTAGCCTAGCTAAACACAAAGACAGAAAACATGGAAAGCTATCCTGGTTAAAACATGTTAAAATAATCTGCTTACCAACACCTCTGCACCTAACTAATAATATTATGTCTCATTCATACTTACAAAAACCCCAAGTTGCAGTTTAACATGAAGTTCCAGGCTTTATGCTAACCTAATCTGACTCTAGCTTTATATTTAGTGTACAGACATGAGAGTGGTATCAATCTTCTCATTGAACTCTCAGGAAGAAAACAAATAAAGTTGATTCCCAGATGCCTTGTAACTTTACAGTGAGTTTGCCCAAATTACAACAAAAACTTTGCTTTTTCTTTGGCTGGATTTGAAGATAGGAAAGAGTTCTATAAATTATCCAGAGTAACAGGTTCGGTTTCAGGACAGAGATGTGGATAAGTTGTAATTTATTTTAAATGTGAGTTGTTGTTTTTTTATGCAGTGAGCACTAGAAAATGAAATTCAAATTATCTCCATTTTTATTCCTTTTTTGGATGGAATCTGAGACAGATATCTTAAAAGCTTATCAAATGAAACCAAACCTATAAGCATGGCTAGACACAGCTAGGGTTTTGGAAGACTTTTTTTTTTGTAATTTGGGAGAGCTGACTCTAACAGCAGTGGTAGCTTTAGCAGAGGTCCCTCCACTTTATTTATCCTCCCATCTTTTATTTGTACTGCAGACACTGCTTCCTGTTTTACTGCAGAGTTCGGCTTGTACATCATAACACAAAAGCAGGTTCAGAAAACAAGATCTTCCAGATTATTCCTTTTGGTAACAGAGCCAAACTGAGGCAGTAAGAGCTGGGACCTCTGCTATAGCTGCCTCTATACTCCTCTTTGTCCTCAGGCCTTTCCAGTGCCTCTCTCTTCACCATCTACATGGTTTCCATGTACAGTCGATGGCAGAGCCTCAGCTTTCAGGTTCACTCCGAACCTCACAGATGTCAGTATACCTTTAATGTACAGTTAATACAACAGGGACAATGAAAACAGATATTCAAGCATTTTCAACTTAGCGCATGCTGCCTCGTACACAGGACAGTGTGGCTCGGTAGGTGAAGACCATTTACGGTACATGTTAAATACCAAAGCTGCACCGCCTCAGCTGTTCCCTCACTAAAGATCAGAATGGCCTGCCTGGAAGCCATGTTGATTTTGGCACATGAAGCTGAACACTGCCCTCAAAAAAACAATGGAATTTCCTGGTTGTGCCTTCAGGGAAGTGTTTTTAAATAGGAAAAATGTAGTGTTGCTTGCTTGTCCAGAGATGTAGTGCATATATTCCCCCACAGTGCACACAGTGGCTGCATTGTTTGTTTTTTATTTTTAATATGGCAACGAACTGCTGAAGATAAATAACTTGATCTCCCTAGAAGGTGCCAATTCTTGTGAAAGTGAATTGTGAATTGAATGGAAGTTTTGAATTAAGAATGTATACTTGTAGTGAATGTAATGTGTTGTTGATGAAACCAGCCCGCTGGGGGGAAAAAAAAAAATGGAAACGATAAACAGAGGGAAAAAAATAATTCTAATTTCTTCCAGTTCTTCAAACCACATTTCTGCTTTTGGCAGTGCTGAATATGAGACGTATTATGGGATGCATCACACAGACCCGCAACACATCGGGTAGCTGTGATGTGCTGTTAATAATCCACTGGATGATTAACACTTAATTTTATGTTTCCAAAATGAAGAGGTGCAGATAGCTGTTTTGTGAGAATTGCATGTGGTTACATTGCTGAAAATGTCTGGTTTTTTTTTTTTAGCAACTTATCACCAATCAGAAGATTGTCCAGAAGTGGCTTAAGTGACACTTGTTTCTTTAAGGGCACTACAGTTTAAGTGTAAGTGTGCTGTTGGTTGGACAATGTGTATTTTTCTTTTTTCTTTTGTTCTTTTTTTTACATTTTCTAAAGAAACATAACACCTATGATATTACATTATGCTCTTTAATTGCACAGTTCATGCCATCATCTGCTGCTGCTTATCCCACAGGTGGTGGGCTCCTGGGATGCGGTGCCGTCTGGAGTGGGGGCTCAGGCCCGAGAGACTGAGTCTCGTGCTCTACCAGCTGAGCTAACCGGGCGGTTAATTGCACAGGTTTACAAGGTAATTATCCTTTAAGGCAGAGGTATCCAGACTGATCCACAAAGGGCCGTGTGGCTGCAGGTTTTTGTTCCAACCAATCATGAGCACACAGTTTGACCAATCAACTGTCTGAAGACTGAGATCAGTTGATTAAAGGAGTCAAGTATGGTGTGCTGCTGCTTGGTTGGACCAAAAACCTCTGCTTTAAGGCTTCACTATGGACTGCCACTACCACAGTCCACAGTATGATGGTATAAATCTATAGCAGGTTCTTAGATTCCAACAGACATTTATTTTCCTCTTATGTATGTCTCATGATTAAGACTGAGTGTTTCTTATTTCTCTGCTGATCATCTATGGTGCTTATTTATTATGGATTTCCAATATTGTAATGAATGGACATGTATGGGAATAAAGGTGATAAAGATAATCTAAACATTAGTCAGCTTGTAGTATTTGATCTAATCTGACAAACAAGTAGAAAACTTACAGTCTGGACCATAGATCACAGTAAAGAAGTAGTTTACTGTACTGTATGCACAGCAACGAATTACTGTCAACTTATTACTACAGAAAGAGGACATACAACCACAAATCAAAGTGTATTTCTTTTATTTGCAGTACATGTTTTTTTTATTTTTATTATTTTTTTTTTAAGAGGTGGCATCATCAGATCCCAGTGCGTGTATTCTAGTAGTGCACTTCTTCGTTGGTTGCGGTTTTTGGGACGCGCAGATCCAGGAATTCTTAAAACTACTTGCATGGCTGGATTCACTAGCAAACATTACAAACCAGCACCATACATATAATGATTTCTTGTAGGTATTTACTCGTCTTTTTTGTGTTTATTAACATTATTGTCCTTACCACGCCCCCAAGTCAAAATCTGTCTGCCATACTGTGACTCAAGAAACTTAGTGTCTCTGAATCAAACCCTGGCTGACAGATTTGTTTGGCGGGTAAGACTGATTACGTAACATTATGACTATAAACAAGTCACAGAAATAAAAATTGATCTTATTCATAAAAAAGGAAAACATGGATTGACAGTACCAAACATTTTCTTTACCTTCAGGAGACAGCTAACAAAGGCTAGGCCCATCACATACTACTAGCACAGTTTGCTGAAGGTATTGCACATTTAGTTTAAAAACAAAAAAACAAACAAAAAAAAAATACATATAACAATTCTCTTACTTCTAGGTGAAGTATACATAATGTACAAAACTAGAAGTCTGTTGTTGAAACCGACAAATAGTACACTTTCAAATAAATAAATAATGGAATCTGTTATTCACACGTCTTCGATAGCTAATTCTGCAGGCGACTAAATATATGCAAGAACTGGCAGAAATTCAGCGTGAGGTAGTTCATCAAAGCCGACTTAAATCAGAATGACATTGTTTGGAGAGATGCAGAAATAATAATAAAAAAAAACAAAAAAACAAAAAAAAAAACAAGTAACAACAACCTAAGAAGAAAAAAGAACTCAAATTACAGCCCCTAATGCTGGGCTAGAAAATTAAGAGCACTTTAGACAGCAAAGTGTTTTTCTCTGATTGATTCTTTTTAGCTAATTTGACAAATGGGTACATGTCACTGTTTTTTCCCCTGTTATTTGCTGCCTTCTTACAGCTGTGACACTGTTTAAAGTCCTAGTTTTTACTCCTTGTCTGTCGAAATACTACTATACTCACTTACTACTGGACAGTACCAGTTTTTGCAGCGGTAATCTACAGTAACTAAATGCAGACTGAATTAAGTGTTGTACTGTACTACTAAGGCTCTGCAGCTGTATCTTGCTAGTGAACCCTTGATGCTAAATAACTATCAAACTGTTTTTTTTCCATTCTGGTGACGGAAAAGAAAAGCAGGAGCTGTTGCACCAGCTGTTCGTAAGTTGGAACTTAGTGTCATTACAACTTATAATGTGTTTACAAAGTTTGCAAAATTTAATTGGGTTGCACCACACAAGCTGGCTCCTCGGTAGAATTAGGTTGTTGCTAAATATTTACTGCCAGGTTTAACTGTTGTGCAGCTTACCGTCAAAGCTAACATTATCTTGCTAGTATATTAAATATTAACTGTTATGTAGCTACTGTAACTGACTATATCTATATCTATATATCTATATCTGTATCTATCTATATATATATATATATATTACCCGTTTATACTGACGAATATGAGGTAATGTGATATGGTTGATGTTCCTGCCAGACACCTGATAAAATGCTGTTTAATAATGATGTAAACTGAGAAATTTTTAAAATGTGAAATTCCAAAGAAATAAAAACAGCTCAGTTTACAAAAGATTATACAAATATTGTCAGACTAAGAAACCAAATAAAACTAATTAGGGTTAGGGTTAATTCTGAAACATGAATACTTGCATAAACATGTATAAATCAAGTAATACCTATGTTTACAAAGGCAGTTTAATACATCATATGGCCTACTAAAACTGTCAGTGGAAGTTATGTTACAGCTTGTGTTGCTACAGTTCCATTTTCAATAGCTGATTGATTTTGATCTGACGGGGCTACAGATCGTTTTTGGCAGCCAGTTTTCTCATTGCTCCGGCTTTTACTAGCAGAGACAGTCTGAAAGGTTTGATGGTCCAACCCAATTTTGTAAATTAGCAGCTTGAAGCAAGTGAGTTGTTGCTAAGACCTTCGGAAGGACGCACGCACTTGGTGATGGATTTACGAATAGCTGGTGCAAGTTCAGAGCTTGAAAGAGAGAGTGAGCCATAATCACGCCTTTAAATGAATGGTTACGTCTGTGTTAGCTCTGAATGGTTGGTATTCAATAACAAGTTACCTAAGCAGAGCACAGCACAGCACAGAGCTACAGCGTATGTTGCAGCCTAAAGACGACCATTTATGCCACTTTCGAACTTTGAGCTTACAAGATTAACGTCCATGTCATAGACCAAGACAATCACACTGTCTGTTTGAACAACCCTAGCACAGTGATATTTATGCCTCTGCCTCTCCACAACAACTGCTCATGATCCGTGACAGAGTACAACACCACTCCTGTGGAAAGCAGGTTTAATTATGCAACCTCAATAGATGGCGCAAAAGGCTAAACTAGAAAATACCATCAACTCCTCAGTTTTAGTTAGGTTTAAGCTTATAAAGCTAGTTCAAACTTTTCAGTTAGTACTTTAAAAACGAATATGCCAGAAATACTGTAGTTGTTAAGCTCCGCCTCTCAGAAATGTGTTAGTGACTTAAGCACCAATCTGCCTTTTAACCATAAACATTACCTAAAACCTTCCACAAAATACTGACAATACTGCAGAGTTCACTCGTTTAGTTTGCTCCAGTAGTAGAGTGACTTTAAAACTTAACTTTTCAGTTCATTTTTCTTTCTTACAGTCATCACGTTGAATTAGTATTCCAAAAAAAAAAAAGCCGAAAAACTGTTATTAACCTATATTTCGGTTGCTGTCACTGCAAAGAAATACTTTTTTTTTTTACTTTGATGAAAGACCTTGATAAAACTGCCTTTTCTTCTGAAATGACTCAAACACAAGCGTCTCGCCGAAAACACCATCACCTTCTTTACCCTGCAAGACACCACAGTCTCCCGCCCGAGGGTCAAAATCAAAACAAGTAGAAAAATATACAATACGTTTGTGAGAACTACAACCTCATCATCCATTATTAGTTTGATATGGACACTACTGCTATAATCCAGACGCCATAAAAACCTACACATAATGAATACACTTCCTCCCACGAACTCAGGAATGAATGACAAACAACAGGCACTTTTCCTTTCGAAAACAAATCAGAAACACTTAAAAAGGGCACTATTATTGCATACAGTAAGAATAATTTGTTTCTTTTGACTCGGCTTGCTTGTGCTGTTGTTTAACATGCTAAGTTTTAGGTTCTTTTATTCATAACCACAGGCAAGTCTGGTATGCAAAGTGTTTGGCCAATTTCTAGATTAAAAAAAAAAAAAAAAAAGACTTTCAAAATTTCCAAATTCACAAATGTACATTACTAATAACAGGATCTGGTAGTAGGAAGCAGACATCTTTTCAAACTGTTCCATCAGGCTGCAGAATCGCTATCCCTCCGAGACACCAAACACCGACACGTTCACATGCGTTCTCAATATCGTAATTCCCTACTTGACTGAAGCACATTCTACTTACACCATCACCGATTTTACAACTTCACACAACTCTACGTCTCGAAAAACCTCCCGAAACACAACGAAAAAACATTCTAAAGTCCTGAACGGTTAACAATACCTCACTGTCAGAGCAAGCGCTCCGCACGTTCAGTCCCTCCAAAGCAATACCACCAACTCCATTTCCATAACGTCGCACTCCCTGTTGCAGACAAGAGAAGAGGTACTTTAAAGCACTTAAAACTTACAGAAGACAGTTATCAAAATGCTCTTTTATCTTGCGGGACCTCACTGTGCCATTATCAATCCCATAGCTTAAATGCAGATTGTAAAATGAATCATATAGTGAAAGAAAATCTCAGTATTTTTGAAATTTTGACTGAACAGGAAGTGAAGAATGCGCAAATTATAAAGCTTTCATTAAAGTTGAAATTTACAATGTAGGCTGTAGTAGTGACTCACAAGAAAAAAAAATCTTTTTACAAATAAATCTAAACGACCTTGAAATAAATGGATATGTCAAATGCATTTTAACCTTATCCATATTATATGAAATAAATCAGGTAAGGGGAGTACTAAGGACATTTATCAATTAAATTATGTTTCAATGGCTCACTGCAAACTCATATTGAAGATAAAACTACATCTACCATAAAATCTGTACAAACTCAATCTACATTTATATGGCAAGTTGTAAAAGCGAGTGAAAACAAATAACTTTCAACAGAAAAATAGATCACATTAAAACATTTTACAGATATTTCTTTAAATTCTCACTGTCGGTTAATACAAACCGGAACATAGTGAAATCATAAAAATTCTCTTATCATCTTAGGTTTCTGAAAAAAAATTAAGAAATGCCACAATAAATTACAGCTAGGACTCAAATGAAGAGAAATCCTAATTTAAAAAAAAAAAAAAAAAAAAGACTAATAACTGTCATAAAAAATAAAGAAAAAAGATCTGTCCTTTCAGAAATATTTCTCAAACAGCTAGCTGGCTAATCGCTACACTACTAAAGACAAGCACAGAGAGGAGGTGGGAGGAGGCAGATACAGGGGGCGGGACCAAGAGCCAGTGTCAGGCTGGCGGCCCCAGAGGTGACTAGGGGGTGTGGCCCAGCCAAGCCCAGGACCAGGAGGAGGTGTAGATGATAGTCATCTGCAGCAGCCCAGGGGGCCGGTGGTCGTAGCAGCGGCGGCGCTGGCCGTCTCCAGGCTGCTGTCAGTGTCAGTCAGAGTTGGGTCTGTGGACATGGAAGAGATGTCGTTGGCGGAGGCGGAGGAGGATGTGGAGGGGTGGTGCTGGTGGGGGCTGCTGCTCACTGTTGCACCTGTGCTATGAGAAACAGGAGAAGGCCTGTGGTCAGCCATCGAAGGTTGTTGTGTGACTGTAGCTGAGCTCATAAAGTCTGAGTAATGCTGGAGAGGTGGAGCTCTTCTACACTGCAGGGGACGTATTATTATGGAGATTCTGCTTAATAATCCTGTGTCACTTGTAGATTTATGCCAAAGCTAAGTAGGGTCATTAGAGAACATGAAATAAGACAAATCACTGTGCTAATTCAGTCACTCTCCTGCACACACACACAGTGTGATTCCATTAGAGGACGTACTGAAGTTCAGTTAGAGCATACAAAGATGAGCTTAAAAGAAAATGCTGTCCTGTCCTGTCCCGTCAGGTAAGAACAGAAATCTGAAACCTGCCTTGTGTAAACAGAGCAGGCTGGTGGTGGTGGTGCGATGGTGTGGGGAGTTTTCTTGTCTCACTTTGGCCCCTTAGTACCAAACAAATCACAGTTTGAATCCCACATTCTGTCTGAGTACTGTTCCTGACCATGTTCACCCCTTTATGGCCACAGTTCACCATTTTCAAAGCAGGACAATGCTCCATGTCACACAGCAAAGGATCGTTTTGAAGTGGTTTCAGGAACTCGACAGTGAGTTCGGTGCACTTCAGTGTGTCACTTCTCCAACATCTGGTGGAATCCATGCGTCAAGGACTGAGGCTGTTTTGAGAGCAAAGGGAGGAACTACCCAGCATCAGCATGGTGACTGACTCTCAAACACACAAGAAACTCCACTAACCTATGGAGGGTGGCTGTCCCCTGATGACGCCATTCTTTGTCCTCTCTTCCCAGTCCAACACTTCTTTATATATCAACTCTGCAACAAAATACAAGCATTTGGTTCAGGTGAGAAAAAAGAAATTATGGCGGATATGACTTTAGGAATGTGTATGCTATATCTACCTTTTAAATCTGTCTCATAAATAGAACTTTGTCCCAAGAAAGCTCACAAGCCTTAGGTCTTTTTTTCTTTCTTTCTTTCTTTTTTTTTTTTTACAGGATAATCTAAGGGAGAGACACATGATGACATGTCCTCCAGCAGTGCGTGTGGAATCAAGAAACACCAACATGTCACACCTCAGGTGTGAATCTCCTGCTGTCATCATCGCTCTCACAGCCCTGAAAAGAGCATCGACACTGAGGAAAGCCCTGTGTACACACACCCACCCCTGTGATTAGGTATAGATCTATAATTCTGACCTTTCCTCTGACTGACCTATGTTAAACAACCGTTTTCTCAGTGTTCTTCCTGTTGAAGATCATAGCCAAAACTGGCTCATTTTATTTTTTGTCTTTATATTGATATGAAAATACCACAGATTGATACGTCACAGTGTAAAATTGTCTTCTACACAAGAGCAAAGATTTGGATGCAGATAATGATTGATGATATAATGTGTGTGTTTCAGGCGGTGAGAACAGGACACCAAGAAGAAGAGGTAAATGAATGCATTTATGAATTCAGACAGACTACGCGGAGGAACGTTCACCTCAGTTTGAGGACGAAGATTAAATGTCCCACAGGCTGCAAAGAACAAAGCCAGACCAACTTATGCAACACGCTGCAAAAAGCTAAGCACTTATGACGGCTTATCAAAGAGGAGAGGAGTAACAGAGGAGCTCTCCTACCTTTCCACTCCTCCACTGTGTGCTCTCTCTCATCCAGCTGCTTGTCTGTGATCACTGGTGGTGGCTGCAAGACAAACACAGACAGACACACGTTTGCTATATTTCAGACCAGACACGGGTCCACAAACATCACAGTCAGGTGAATGGTCTTTAGAATCAAAGAGAGTAAAGTAAAAATTCTAAAATATTAAAATATCTCAAGACAAAATATACTAGAGCTGCAGATATGACTGTTTTCATTATTGATTGATTTGCCCATTGTGTCCTCAATTAATTGATTATTTGTTTTGCCTGAATCAAACTCGTGATTGAAGTACTAGGACTGTTTAACCTCTCAGTCCACCTAGTCATCTGCTGCAGCTCAGGGCTCAAACCCAAAACCTACAGACTCAGCTACTGATGGCACGAGATAGAAAACCGCTGCATTAAACCTTCCACAAATTAAGCCCATTTAATGCTGATTTTATTTTTCTGCTTTGCTGTGCACAAATCTTCCCAGCAAAGTACCACAAACTACAAAATTCAAATTTATAGCACTGACAGAGTCGGAATAAACTACCCCCAAAGCCAGCCGTGAGATAGAGTTATCCGTCCACCCCAGAGTCAGACTGAGATTTGATGGATTTGTGCAGTGTCAGAGCAAACTCTGTATACAAATCTGCGCTTTTCAAGGCTGAGCTGTCAGTTCTGAGGAATCTTTTCATCCCACAGAGGAGAGGGGAGGGAAGAAAGCAACAATTCACTTCATCTCCCAATCCGTCTGATCACAGGCAAAATCAATTTGCACTGGATGAGTCACTGTGTTTGCAAGGAGAGCACAAGGGATTGTCACCAAACACGAAGTCTCGACTTTAGAAACGCTTTCAGACTTTCTGAGAACCACGGACGTCCCAGCACAAACACACATTTTGCACGCAGAGCGCATTTTCTGCGGATTAGCTCAGTTTTTGAGCATAAAATTGATGCACCGTTAATTAAGAATATCAGTACTTACTGCTTCCACTTCAGTCGGGTCGTACCACACGTTGATGTACGGGTGCTGGAGAGCTTCGTCCACTGAGATCCGTTTTGACGCATCGATAACCAGCATCTTGGATAGTAGGTCTCGGGCTTGGCTCGCTGGAAAGAAATAGTGGCGGAAAATAAGAAAAGATTTCAAATTAACAGATTTTTGTTTCTGCAATTTCTTCCAGTTGGGAGGGTCTGGCTTCGTTAATGTGATGAATTTCCTGTTAAAACAGGAAGTTGGGGCAGGGACGGGCCATTCACAAGTGTGAGAGAACTGAGTATCTTTGAGGGAGGAACCAACAGTTTAATCTGATGGAAAGGGTTTGGAACGGCAACTGTTCAGAAATCTAACACTTTCATTAGTTGGAACTTATGTGAAGAAGTCACTAACGAGGATTCTAGTCAGCGATGGTTTATTTAAAGGTCCCCTATGGGATTTTTTTCTTGTAAACAAAGTCGTGTTTATATTCAGTAACTCCCACTAACTATGTTTTCCCACTAACTACGTTTTGTGTGCATCCTTGACAACAAGCATCTTGTGTGCACTCTCAGGTGTGATATAAATGAAGCAGGGACTCATATAGTGCTACCACTGGTTAAAACTCCACATTGTGCCTTTAAGTCTTTAAGCCTTTTGACCAGAAAAATCAGACCAGTAACATTTAATGGGTCATGTTGTCTTTGTATTTTAGTTTGTCAAAAGCATCCACCTTCATAATCACGTTCTGTCTGAAAGCCTTGCCAGTGTGGACTATTAAAGCTCTGATACATGCAGTCTACCCAGAGTACTTCAGGGGAATACACTGTTGTCACATATTCTTGCCTGTGTAAATTAATGAGGACAGAAAAGGATGAGTTTTTTTTTTCTTTCCCCATCTTGCAACAGCTTGGCGGGCGCTTACTGTGAGTGTTCCTGTCATCTTCTCTCCATTTACAGACGAAGACACGCTTGAGGTAAATTCCTCCTTCCTTCACAGTAAACAACTTGGTCCTGAACTGTCAGCTTCCGTAATAAGCGCTTAATCTAAGGCAGCCACTGAAAATGTATCTGTCACTTGGGCTTTGCTGTCAGCAGATGTTTGTAACATCGCAAACACATGGTGCAACACACGCTGATGCTATATCGAGGAAAACTTTATACTGCTGCTTTGCAGGGGCATGAATACACACTCACTGAGTCACCATGGACCCATTATATTAATCCTCCAGTTACAAAAACAGCCATTTAAGCCACCTGTGATAAATTCTAGCCAGCTTTAAGATAGTCTTTTGTACAAATTTAAACCAGCAAAGAAGAAGCTGATTGTGGCTGACACTGACTTCCTCATTATTCCTGGCACCTTCTCGTATGTGATAAAACAGTAATTTGAATGTTTCTGCTTCAGGCTGGACAATCGCTGCACCTGTAATTGGGCAACTATGCACCAACATGGTTTTAACTCATAGCAGGCAATTAAATTCACAACCTTAAAAGCAGTTTTCTTGTGCTGCAGCAAGCCTTTACAAGACGAACTAACTGTGCCATCTTTACCTTTCAGCTTGTTGTGTTCAGAGTCTGCAGGAAACAGGACATCGGGGAAGAGCTTCTCGAAGCTGTAGCCGGCGTACCGTGGCCGGTTCTCCACGTAAGTCCTCACTGACTGGTTGAGCTTCATCAGGAACTCCTGAGATGGCGTCCCCAGCTGCTCAATCACCTTATTCCACTGGTCGATATCTTATGATTAAAGCATTAAGAAAAACCCTAGGCTGGGTTTGGACAGAAAGAGCGACCATTCCCGAGTTGGTCTGGGTCATTTTGAGCTGATGAATAATGAGAGAGAGCTATCCGGAGTTGCTATGTGTTGTACTGCATTGCTCCTGAAACACGTAACTTAAGTGTGCTGAAAAAGAAAATGTCAAAACTGTTACCGAGCATGCAATAACTGGGAGAGATTTCTCAACTGGCTCTGAAAGTTTGTGTTTACTTGTATTGTAAGTTTTACTTATAAAGAAAGGTTGTAACAGATTTAAATCTCATTCAAACCTGAGGAAAGTCAGTCAGGATGGACTGTGTGGGATACATACACTATGAAATGTGTTGCAAAAATGATTTCAAACATCTGGACTATACAAGGTGAGGCAGGTGATGCTCCACTTAAATGGTCCAGATGCTGGAAATATGTATGCAACTTGTTTTTTTGGGGGAAGGGGGGGGGGGTAGACAATAAAACACACATAAATACAGATGTAACATGTACAGATCAACCTAGAGGACACAAAGAAATTCTTGTTCACATCTTTGTTCATCCTTAAAGAATGAAGGACAAGGACAAGCCTGGTCGACGATTACGTCATTGCTCATTAAACGTCTGTTAATAATTATATTAACAGGAGCAGCAGTTACAACAATTTTACTAGTAATAGTTATAATATTTCATGTTAGCTGCAAGTAACATCTGGCCTCCCATTGTGTGCAAAGATATGAACAAGACGTCAGACAAAGGATGAGACAAGATTTCTGGGGGTTTGGATGAAGGTCCAACTCAAGGATACGATCAGTGCCTGGAAACAACACACTACCCCGGACCATTTCAGCCATGATGCAGCCAACAGACCAGACATCAACTGAAAAATGAAATGACAACCACTGAATTAGCATGCAAGACTGAAAACCAAAGAAAACAAAACAAGACAAAAATCAAAAGAACAAGACATGATGTACATGCCAGGTAAAGTGTGTGATACGTGACAAAAATGAACTGCATGCAGTTGAGTGCGCTATCAAACCTGGGTCAGCGTCCCACAAGGCTAAGGAAAATTATTATTATTCTAACTTCATATGCTGCATATTTCTCCAAAGATCCAAAGAAGAAGTGTTTAATATTCCTTCTACTTCAGGTGCAATGAAGTGAAACTCTAACTTTCAAGGTCTTCTGAACATGATTCTTTGCAGAAATGCATTTTAGCACCCTCTGTATCCTCCCTGCTATATATGTGGTACATGTTAAACTGAAATATTCTGATTAATAAGGCCAGAAATGATTGAGCTTTGCTGTCACCCCCATGTCTGACACTGCAGACTGAGCTTCACAGATATTTGGCACCAGTTTATTCAGAATCATATTCTAGATAAAGACTTAGCAATTCATTATTTTGTGTGACTGTTGCTATGGCATCTACGAACACATATGGAAAGCAGTTTGAGGACATAAGAGGGTATTTTTTTTCTTTTGCCGTTCAGTTCTCTGCTATGGATGAGCAAACTATTAAATTCTATTTTGGGTTTTTTTCAGGTGACTGTCATGGAGCTTGAAACAACAGTGCTGCTGCTGAGGTGAGTGAGGAGGGAGCTGTGTGAGTTTGCGTATCTGTAGGAAGAGCAGGTGGGTGGATGCAAGTCGAGGTGTCAGGCATATCCGAGAAATAGAATTTCTATAGTTGCTCACAGGATGTGATCTCCGTGCGATCCATCTGATGAAAAATAATGGTTTGAAAAGACTTTTTTTTGTTTTTTGGGGTGCAATTTGTTTCACAAGAAATGCCAGACACTGCTGCAAGCAGCTCAAGGATACAATCCCTTCCTGGAAAAAGGATTTTGTGGCGAACCATTTCTGCCATAATGCAGCCCACAGCCCAAATATCCACTACATATGCGCAGCATAAAAGAAGGGAGAAGAGAATAAGCAAAAAAAAAAAATGCAACAAGTCAGCAGGAAAAGTTAGTGTCAATGATTTTGGTCATAAGAACTAAGGAAAGATAATTATTATCTAAATGTTTTGTTGTAATGGAGCATTACTTCTTAGAATTCACCCCATGATGTTTGTACTAAAGAATCTTTTTTATCTGCAAACTGAGATTTGTATTTAGTGTCTGTACACATAAAGACTGGCAACAGGGGGAAACCGCTAGCCTCAAACTAGCTGTTTGCCTCTGCTATCCATCTTTATGCTAAGCTAACTATATCCTACCTCTAGCTTGTAACAGACAGATATGAGAGAGGTATCAATGATCCCATCTAAATCTCAGTGAACAAGCCTATTTCCCAAAATGCTGAACTATTCCTTTAAGACCATTTTCCATAAATGATACGTTCCAAGCGGGAGCGCTAAGTGAATCTGCTCAAGCATGCACAAGTGCCTGTATCCATACTGCCGTTTTTCTTTTCTTGTTTCGTTTTTTTTTTTTTTAGCCAGGCTGTATCGAGCTCAGGACAGGCAACCACTTAATAAAACATCAAACGCATGCTCAAGCACTGCTGGGCACTGGAGTCCCCCTGACAAGAAGTCTCCCACAAAGCAGTGATGCCCAACGTGCCAGCCCCTCCCCCCAAGAGTGACCTTTACAGGAAAAGGGAGTGTGTGTGTGTTTGTGTGTGTGAGTGTGTGTGTGTGAAAGACAGAGAGTGTGAGTTTGTTTGGGAGGTGCAGTTGAAACATCTCAGAAAGGGGAGGGCCATGCAGCAGGCCAGGCAGCAGCTCCTCATTGGCCAGTCGCTGTCAAGAAGCCGCTTCCTCCACTCACCATTGGCCTGGTAGCCCATGCCCAGGATGACTTCAGGGGCGCGGTAGTAGCGGGTGACCACGTAGGGCGTCATGAGGAGGCCGGTCGCGGCCGTCCTGGCCAGGCCAAAGTCCAGGATCTTTAGAGTACAGTCAGACTTCACCACTATGTTACTGGGCTTCAGGTCCTGGATGGAAAACACAACACAGAGTTACTTGACTGATACTGAGATGGCACTTATTTATTTATTTATTTTATATTATTGGGCTTTTCCCCTAAGTTGGGTGTTTTCATGTCAGTGCTACAATATGTGCTGCACAGCTTCATGTCAATCACATGACACCTACAGGAACAAACCCAAGCCTCTGCTAAGTAATAAGACATGTATTTAGATATAACTAACCGGCACTGGCTTTTTTTCTTTTTTTCTTGAAGAGACCTGAATCCTGTCAAACAAGGTTCATTGCCTGTGGCTATATTCTACAAATGTCTATCTGCCACATGATTTATTACAGCAGCTAATTTGACTGCCATAACAGGATTGACTAATTTGTTTTCAGCGTAATTTACACAGCAACAATTACACTGGAGAAGTATGCAATGACTGCGACAACAGCTCCCAGCCAAGTGGCCAAAAACGTCCAGGTGGCTGCTCACCGGCAAACAATACAACTCATCTCAGGAAGGTTTAAGTGCTTTAGAAGTACAAATCCTCATCATCATAATCAGCATCATCACCCCCTAACAATGAAACCGTCAAACTAAAGTACAGTCGATTGTGCTCGAATGCCTTGATGGGTAGGAAAGCCTATTCTACAGCGAGCGCTTTGCAGTGGTGAGCATCTTAAAGAGGACGCGAGAGCTTTCATCCCAGAGACAATGGCCACAAAAACAAGAGAGCTGAATCTTTGGCGACCATGACTCATGTTGCATCTGTTCACCTTATGAAAGCTTTGCGTGCTGAGCCGCGCCAAAGCGAGCGAGGCTGGTTAGCTACGCCTGTGGCTCAATTAGTTCTGGCTGGCAGAGCATGAGGAGCTCCGCTAATCTACTGCTGCTTCTTTCACTGAGGGTGATTGACAGACTGCTGTCCGTGTGTGTGTGTGTGTTAGTGACTGTGTGTGTGTCTGTGTGTGTGTACACAAGACGGATCCTTTGTATATTGCTGATGCTGCTTCGGGGTGTGTGTCTCATACTGTGTGTGTTGTTTCAAGGTGAATATGAGCACCTGAGTGTGTGTATGTGCTTGTATTTATGTCGTTTTAGTCATTTTTAAAGTAAAATTGTGAAGTATTTGCAGTTTCTAGCTTCTCCAGTGTGAAGATTTGATGCTTTTCTTTGTGACACAGGACAGTAAACTGAGTGTCTTTGGATTTTGCAGTGTCGGTTGAACAAAAGGAGACATACAAAGATGTGACCTTCATCTGTGGGAAATTATGATGGGCATTTTTCACTATTTTATAGTCTATAGACAAAACAATTAATAGATTAATCCCAAAAAATCTGAAGATTAATCCCTAGTTAAAATAATGTTTAGCTACAGACCTAGTTATATCTCCTTTGAGATAAGTAAAAAAAAAAAAAAAAATATCAGGTTGAAGTTTTAAATGGGGTTATGGCCCTGCTGATTTCTTTCTCTGCACCCAAAAAAAAAAAAATCCTCCAATCTTCTCATTAATCTCATCTCTTATCAAGACAGCAAATGAGCAATTGAAGTTCAAAGTGTTGAACTATTCCTTTAACCCCAAACTTTCAACTTTTAAACACTGGACAGGTTTTAAATTTAGCTTACGCTGAGTTTTCAACACTGTCTATAACATTTTTTTCTAGATGATAACTGGCAACCACAAGGGGGTTGCCAAGTCAAGAAAGGCTAATTTACAGCTGCATATTGGTTTGATCTTACATTATGTGAGGCCTAATATGTGGAGCTGATTCATGGCCACTGTTTTATGGGTATGTATACAGTTTATGAGTGAGTCTCACCCTGTGTATGATGCCTGCGGCGTGTAGGTGTTTGATTCCACACAGCATCTGGTAGAGCAGGTAAGACAGCCTCTCGTGGTCCAGCTCCATCTGAATCACCTGGCAGAGGTTGGCATCCATGAGCTCCATCACTAGATACCTGCAGGGAAACCACAGAGGGTAAAACAAACAGGCGGGTGGACATACCTGCAGTATTTTAATTATTTCATATGGGATGTGGCCATATTTGTGACTTATGTAACAGAGTAATGCAGGTGAAACATATTAAAAATGCTATTTAATATGATCAGAGAGTATGTAAATGTATTATGTTATTAAAAAGTAACTGTAAGGACTCTAAGTCCTGGACTGTTAGTTCTTCACCCATGCAGCACTTTTTTTGGCATGGCATTTACAAAGTGACAGTAAGTATTTTCCTTTTCTAAACAGTGATGATGTTATATTATCTGGCAGCTGTTACATCATCAGTCCCTTCAATCCTCCTACATGGGGTAAGGAAATAGTGACAGATTTTACTCATTTATATATTTATTTTTTGGGAAAAGGAACCCAGCTTGCTGTCACAGTCACCATACACAGACTGAAAATGAGTAAAATACACTGTCACGTAATGTTTTTGGTGTTCATTTACACATATGTATATATATATATGCTGAAATCTATATATTTTTTTAAAGGGTATAGTGCACTGTCACCCTGTAATACAAGTATGCATCTATGAACAATAGTTTACAGTTTATCTCAAGCATAGCTGTGAAGACACATCTGCTCATTTCCCATCAGCTGTGGGCAAAGCAACCAAGGCCCTCAGAAGATAAGACAGACAGTGAAGAAGGTAAACAGCCACGATAAGAAGCTGTTGCCTTAGGTTCTCAGGGCCATTTTTTTACACACGTTCTTTCTTAGTAGGACAGAGGTATTGGGGTATCCAACACGAGTTAGGTAAAATGTGTGTTAATTTCATTTCAGGGAGGATGAAGAAGTCTGACTGAGCCAATCCGGCGAGTGGGGAGGCTGGAGAGTGATGACTGCAGCCAAAAACACTTGGAGCACCCAATTGCCATCACGCCACAGTTCAGGTAGTTTGAGCAAATGAGAAACTGCAAGTGGTCACATAATGCAGAACACTGACCCACAAAAGTTATTCCTCACACCTGCTGCATTACTGTGCTATGCTCCATTCATTTACAACAGGAACAGTCTCTGTATGTAGGTGATGTGATTTTGTGAGGAGTCATTGTATTTGGACCTATAGCCATGTGGGTTTACTGACATGTGAGTCTGTTGGGGTTTAAATACGCCCTGCCAAGGTCATTACACTTGTTAAATTATATTGCTCATGTCTTTTCTCCTTGATGCATCAAGCATCAATAAATAAACTCCTGCTTAAGAATCTGAAGATCTCCCAAAAATGTCGTTCTGTACTTCCTTCAACTCACAAGATTTTCCTTCACACTAACTGTGTATTTGCCCTGCAGCCCTCTGGCTATGATTTGTCCACTTTCCTTTTTAGCTCCAATCAAGCAGACGCAGCACTGCAGACACACACACACACACACACACAGAGAAGGCTTCTAGAGGATGGCATTAATCATGTTTGTTCCCGTCATACTCTGTGAAACCATCACTTCCTCCACATTTGGGTCTAGTATTCCCCTCTCTGCGATTCTACAGTCAGTTTACATTCACATGGACATCTTGTTGACTTCAAAACACATCCAGGATTCTGCTAAATATACCCCAGTGCTGCTCTCATTAAAGGCACAGTCCACACAAATGCAAAATTTATACACGTCAGTGTATACAAAGGAATAGCACTTAGGTTTTTGGAGAGACTGGGGAATCTGCATTCCACCAGAACCATCACAGTTACTCATTTGTAAGTTGTATATGATAATTTAACACACACTAACCACAGATCCAGCTAAGCTGCACAAGCCCCTAAAAGTCAGAAAAGATCATCTAAGCCCCCAGCACGCCATATCCTGTATTGATTTTACAAACACGCAGGGAGCAGATGTTATTTGGCTCAGTTATACTCACACATCTTGGAATTCTTCCAGTGTCTTCTGTGGTGTGAAAACATTTAATAGGCCGATTATCTGCAGATTTATAAAAAAAAAAAAAAGTTATTACTCTGTCAGTCCAGAGGAGAGACTACAGGGTTCTAATGAATGACAATAACACCACCTCTGCAGCTGAACCAGCAGGGCCGACCGTTCGTCTGAAAGGCTCAGACTGCAGCGGCCTGAGCATCAATAATGAATAACAACAGGACATTCCCTACTTCAAAACACTACATAGAAAACATGACACAGCAGAGGAGCATTGTGGTAATCCTCAGGAAGTCCGGCTGTCAATCAAACATGGCGGGCAGCTTTTTGGATCGCTAATGTCTCTGCAGCAGAGAGCTGCAAGATGGAAATTTACTTCTGTAAAAATCACGTTATACATTTTAATAGTGAAACAACCTTTTGTATTTAAAGCCAGATGTAAAGCCGGTTAGAAAGCTTATGTCTCACAGATGAAAATACACAGTCCCTAATGATATACAGAAACTTTAACTTACGTTCTTGTGGTTGACACATTTCATAAGCACCAGTTCCCTGTAGGCCCGTTTTGCATGTGTTTGATTCTGGAAGGGTCGGCTCAGCTTCTTGATGGCAACGTTCCTCTCCAAGTTGTGGTCATATGCTGAACTGAGGGGGGGTGGAAGGAAAGTAATACATGTCAAATAAAACAAACAAAAAAAAAGAGTATCAAAAAGAGGAAAATAGTTTTTACACACGTTTGACCACTGATTTAACCCTTTGAATTCTTAAACCACCGACTGTTTGCAGTGTGGCACCACAGTCATCCACTATGAGTTGCCACAGTAAAACATTTTCAAGTCCAAAACATACAAGGTCTTTAACATGTTGAAAGTTCTAGAGCTAAAGTCCAGCTGAAATAACACTTTACCAGTCAGTTTTCAGAGCTATCAATCAGTCCACCACTGGAACGATGGACATGCAAACAGCTGTTCATATGATAGAAGATTGTCATCATATACAGTAACCAATCCTGACATAGATCTGAGTGATCCTGGGATTCAGATTCAAATGTTTCGACTCCCACCCTCCCCCTAATCCTCTCCCATCTACAGCAATACACCAGAAACACAATACCTTGCTGCACAGTAAACAGATACTACATTATGCATTGATTTCCATGTTGTCTGCAACTCCTCATCTAACATCGGATGTCATCAACCTTCAGAGCCAAAGGCTGGCAGAGTCTGAGCACTGCATCAGTAGCTTCTGTCCAATATTTGACCATCTGACAGCTTCTATGTGGAAAGTTTAATCCTGAAGTTGAACAATCAATAACAGGAGGTAAAGGCTAATGTTGTTCAAAGAAGGTCTGGATCATGATTTAAGATGTGAAAAGTTGCAGTAAACTGATTTAATGTGAACACTATCACACTACGAGTGATACTGAAACATTATTTCAGTAAGTTTTTTAACAAGTTTGTGTGAGAAACACACAAAATGACTAAATGATCTTCATTCAAGGTCTTACTAGCATTTTTCAGAGCTTTCAACCACATCTAATGATGGTCAGTAGCTGAAGGGAGCAGACTGCTGTCCCCAAGTAATCTAAGTACAAACGCCTTTTGCTTATGAAAACCATGTGATGCAGTTGAAAGCACCAGAAAAAGTGAGTGAATTCATTTTCACATGCAATAAATTTTTTTTTCTTTTTCCTTTGACTCACCAGACAATTCCCTGTGCTCCGGATCCGATGGGCCTGAGGTTCTGGTAGCGCTTTAAAACCATAAAAGTCGAATCGCCCACATCTATACTGTAGTACTCCTTTTCACGCTTGTTCCGGTTCATGGTGAAGCCTTGGACGAACGCTGTGACTGGGCATCCAAGTGGAGCTGTCCTCTCAAGACCTGCAGAGCATGAAGAGAAAGTAAGGTTTTGTCAGTTTTTTTTTCCAATCATTTTCACGCTTTGGTTTCACACTTTCCATCCAGCAGACAAAACAAAACCACAATGAAACTAAGATTTAGGGGTTTCAAATTCATATTTCATACTTTGTATGTTTTTTTTTAACGCATGTAGCTGCCATCTACAAAATATTTTTGCTAATGTGGTCAAAAGATTTATGAGAACCATTCTTGTTATCAGCGTATGGACCATTTCATAGTTCTGTTATCAAGCATTATATAGAATTGACTATTTTAGATTTAAGGAATAAATATCTGAAATTCTGGCTGTCAAACCTTGCACTGTCCCTCAAGTGGCATTATGACATACATTTGTGGAAAACTAATGTTTAACATGGCAGGTGAACAGGTCCTGTCAACATGGTACATCAAATCAAGTGTTTGGGACCAGTGAAGCTCTGCTGTTACACTGCTCAGATAGCAGATGTGTCCATCACTACAGGCAGCCTGGCACAGCTTATACCCTCATCACTGCAATCAGTTAATTAAAATCAAACACTCCCAAGGTTGGTATTTTCTGGGTACCTCGTGTAATGTTAAACACCATTATCTGCATTTCCTTTTCTTTTTTTTTTGTGTTTAAATCTCATCTTATTGCCTCTTTCAACCAATTACAGCCTTGATTTAACACCAGAAGAAGTCATTCATTAGAAACTCAAACCTGCCATGCTTCCAAAAGTGAGGTTCATCAATTATAATGACTACTGAGCCTCTGAAACACATCATATAGTCCAGAGGAGCTGTCCGGTATATAAAAACCAAAGGTCAGGGAGATGGAGTGATGATCCAGGCGGAAAGAGGGACAGAGAGGAAGCAGGAAGCTGGGTTTCATGCTGGGTATAAAGACGACGAAATCATTAGAGGAATTTGGAACATCGTGGTGAGGAGGTCGGCTCTGTGATGATAGCTGTACGTTCCACAGACCATGACCTGACCTCTGAATGTTTCTGACTACTGCCAGCCCACCCCCAACCTTTCAGTATCAGTTAGCCTTTCCTTCTCGTCTCTTCGCTCTCCTCTCCACTACGTTCTTTGTTCTATTCTTGGCTGAGCTGCCCTTCAGACCTATACTCTTCTCTTCTATTTTGCGTTTTCTCTTCACCTCACATGGCTGCAGTCTAGACCACCTGAGTTAAGTCCAATTCAATTCGGAGACCAGGTCCAAGGGAGTTTAGATCCTATTTAAAAGGTCAGTAAACATCACTTGCTCTGTTATGAGACATATTTCTTTTTCTTGGCTAAAATCGTGACAAGGTCAAGACACCAGAAGGCAATCTTTATATTGGACTCAAATACTGCAGCCATGCCACCTCGCCTGCCTTCCTCTGTGCCTCCTCCTCCTCTCCTCGCCTTGTGTTTCATCCTCCCTTCGTCTCCTCTCTTCTCTCCTGCCTTCCTCTCTTTGACTCTGATCATAACGTCATCTTCCCTCTCCTGCTGGGGAACCTTGTCGACAGTCTGCAGCTGAGCCAGGCGATGCAGAGGTACAGGGATGAATGAAAGGTTCACAAAAGAGCCTGAATTCAGTTCTTTTATTTAACAGCAAGAGGTGTGCTGCCAAATGTTTGGCAAAAAGACACATACTCCAGCAAACACTCACACTTCCAAATGCAGAAACACATATAAACACAATTATGATTACACTTACTGAACAAATTCAAATTCATTCATTCAGATTTGTCTTTTGATGGTGGCCAGCCATTGTCACTCTGCGATTGTGTTAGCCTGTTTCCCCTTAGCCCCAACCTTATCTCTAACCCCAACCAGTCATCTTCTGAGAGGCTTCGCCTGACCCCCACCTAACCCTAACCCCCGCCAGTGATCTCTGCTACACCAAACCAAATCCTACCTGAGGCCTAACTCCAACCACTGAGGGCAGCTCTAATGGAAAGGAAACATGATCTGAAGGAGGGAAAGACTTTGTTAGACACAAGTCAGGTTTGTTCCAGCAGGGCGTGATTTTCACTCCATCTCAATTTAGCACACACACTTTTTGCTGCTTATGCTGACATGAACTGATGTGTTATTTTTAAAGTTAGCTCTGTGATAGTCTGGCGATGTATCGAGGGTGTACCCTGCCTCTCGCCTGGGTCCAGGATGGATGGATGGATGGATGGATTTTAATGTTATTTATTTAGATTAACTGCATTACTGTTGAAGCTTCTTGCAGTCTGCTGTCTTTATGAAAGTAATGAAAGTGTCCGGTATCACCGGGGAAACGTTTGGGTTTTGGTTTTGTTTTGTTGGTCTGTGTGTTCTGCAGTTAAGTTGTGAAAAAAGGAGAAAACGCGGGGCGCTCGGCTGTGTTGTTATTAACATTATGTCTCCAGCAGTGGAGAGCAGGCTCTCTGCTCTGACATTAGTGGAGAGGAAAGCCATTTTCATTCAAATTGCCATACGGACGCAGGGCTTTTGAAATGAATCAGTTCAGTTGGCTGTAGATTTGCAAAGTGCTGCAGTGTGTGTTGGGGAACCGGTCTTGTTTGTTAGTATTGGAGTCTGATCCACTGACGTCAGTAAACAGGTGATAGGTTAACACGTATTCACATAATACCTCATCCTTGTTTTGCAAAGATATCTATTAAGTCATTAACTCCGAAGATGTGCCCAAAGGCTTGTCTTTTTAAAGATGAACTGAAGTGTTTGCTGTAAACCGCCTGGGTGCTGCACCCTGCTGTCACGACTGAGTTCCACCTTTGTCGTTCTGTCAACATAGCTTTATTAACTATGTTATAACAGCCCTTAATACAGATGGAAACATTTCTGTAGTGTCTCTTAAAACCATAAGTTTAAAGTGTAAAAAGACTGAATTAAAGTTGAAAGTAGCTCTACCACCTGCTGCTGTTTCATTATCACGTCACCGAGATTAAACCTCGGCCTGTACTCCATTTAACAGTGTTCCCTCACCTTGTCTAGTGTTTTGTCATGTGATTACTTAACTGTAGCTGTATATATAACATTCCCATTTTTCTGTATTTCCATACTATTCAGTCTGATATTGCATGTTGTCAAATTTATGTTGCCACATCCAATTTAATTAACTCTTGCTGATTTATAAGCAGTCACACCTTACAGAGGATACTTCAAAGCCCCTTTCTTAGAATCTTTAGGCTGATCCAGCTTCATCTGCCATTTGTATGTGGCTGCACCGATTTCAGAAATAATGTGAGTACTACTAACACGCAGAAAATATCATTTGGTAAATCAAATATAGGCCACACTGGAGCAGAGAGAGTGCGTGTACTCACACTCATACCAAGTACATGCAGGTCTATCTATAACCTGCAGAATATGTGTAAACTGATGTTAGGCTTCGGTGTATGGTGTGACATGATATTCTCTCCCATGCGAAGACAGAGCCGTATATCAGTGTGACAGTGAGACCGAATGTGAAAACGGGACCGAGCAACACGACAGAGTGTGTCAGGCTGTCAACACAATTCAGCTGTTAGGATGCAGAGAAAGGTGCATGTGCAGCGCTCCCTCACACTGTGGTCGGGCTGCACATGAATAAATGACTGTGTGTGTGAAAGCTGTTGGCTCAGTAATCAAGCGTGTTATGTGTGTTTGTACGTTGACTACAGCAATATTTTATCTATGTGACAATCACATGACACTCCCAGGGGTCAAAGGTCATTCAGATCTATTGGTAATCCTTCCACAATACTGCAGCTCTATAACGTATATACACATACAGCACATACTGAGGTATCGCAGTCGCAGCAGCATCACAGATTGATGGCTGCAAGCAAATAACGCCTCTGACAACCAGACAGAAAAAGACATAACTATGTCAGAAAGTGTCAGATGTGGATTTTTTTTTTTAAACAAGTGACGACGCATTAGCCTTTGCAGTCCTTTCCAGATTTACACAGCCCTCTTCCCCACGGCTGTCCATCACTCCATCTCTGCTGGGAGCTGATCTGTCTCCAACGGGCTGTTCCAGGTCCGCTCCTCTTTCGCTCAGAACGCCGTCACTCTACCGTGTAGATTCTTGCAAATATCAAACAGATCCGTGTTATCCGGGCAATCGTGATTGAGTCCACTAGCTATTTGGGACAGTCGGATTTTATCAGTGCACCGCTCACACTCAGCCAAAGTAATGGCTGCTGATAAGAGCCCGTAAGGGCACAGTGTATGCCAAACATTAGTACCAGTAAAGGCCATAAACCACATTTCTCTCCTGACTGTCTGCAGGGGTATTTCTGCTCAGTCTAACATTAATCTTAGCTAATGTGCAAATCGTAAAAGACGACTCAACTAGGAAATAGCCTGGGCTACCAAACCATTGTTGCCATGAGCATTGATTTTGTTTTGGTATCAAAAGTCCAATAGTTAGACCTAAAGGATCAACACTTCGTCAGAGGAAATCTTCCCAAGCAATGAATGAGAAAATCTGACCCGGGGCCTGGCTACTTTATGCAGATTTATACCAACATGTATTAAATTTGCTGTTTATCTTTGTACAATTTATTGAACAAAACTGATTTTCTATTTGCAGTTTTTATAATTCTTGGTCTTTTTTCTGAATTTATTACAGTTATAATTGTTTGTTGTCATGTCGCCCAACCCTAAATTCAGTTGTGCTTGTAAATCTTGTCAACAAGACCGATTTGAACAGCTTGGTGAGGTGTTAGCATGAAACATATTTGCACAAGGACAGAAAAACAACAAATGAAACATCACATCTTTCAGGAGGGAATCTGAACATGGTGCGAAGCTGTAGAAAGAAATGAGAGTCACGACTCTTTCTCAAGGAAACTGCCTTTGCCCTCACCCATGACTGCCTGAGCTGTGGCATGCTGTTTTGTTTGTTTGTATTATTTGCGTCAGGGCTGATCTTGGCCGCCAGGTGAGAGCAGGCCAACCAGCACATGCCGCAGTGTAGCCTGTTTTTATAGCAAATAATAACTCCACATACCAAGGCAAAGCATGGCATACACCTGCAAGTGCTGTAAGTTGACCTGTTAATGGAGTTTGGACACAAAGAGCCACATAGTCCATTCAATTTTAGCGTGAGGGCACTGAGAAACCAACTGACAGAGAAAAAGTAAAATTATCTAATACTTAAAATCAGAAGGCCCCAGATTCTGCCAGTGTCAACCAATAAGACCTTCAGATATGAATGTGGGCTCATCACATGTTAGCCGGGATTCATAATCCCATCTCTGCACGTTTGGTGCAGGAATCAGATTTCTTGGTGCTTTTGGCTGACCACTGCTTTTCTCTTGGCAGACTGTTCAGTAAACCTCGCTAGCAATGTGCAGTACACTCTGTGAGCTGCATCACCCAAATATGACTACAGGAAGACGTTAGTTACAGTCAACATGCGTGAGCTGGACGAGCACAAGCTTCAAATCCGGACAGTCTCAGCCTAGCCCACCTGGCTAGGCCAGTCCAAGCTGTTGATATCACTGATAATTAGATGGATTACAAAACATCACAGTTGATCTCCTGGCCCGATAAGATAGCTCACATTATTATAGAGGTAGAGGCTGTTGCCTGTCCACTTGATTGCAGCAACAAGCCAAACTGCAACATTATGCAATTGCCAAGTAAGGATATATACACTCACCTTTCAATTTGCAAGTCAGGGAGAGATTAGCATCCATATAAATAACATAAAAACCAGAAACAGAAAGACTGCAGTCTTGTCTATAGCCATATATTAACATCTTATCTGTTCAGTGTCATTGAACTAACAGAGATGCTGCTACAGCACAATAGCCAGTGTAAACCCTCCTATGCCCACTTTACGGTGCAGGAATTGAGTTTACTCACCTTCCAAGCTAATAGAAATATATACGAGATCATTTCATAACAGTAAATACCAGCAAACAGGCGCTAGGCAAAAAACATGGTGCATTCAAAGTGGTCTCTGTTTACATGCAGGATGTTATTATCTCTAATTGACCACAGACCGGGTGTCACCGCGTTTTACTTAAACCTTTCACCAGTTGTATGACTGGCAACACCACCCGGTTCACAGTTTACAGTGTAGGCAGTGCTAATGTGTGTAGCGCCGACACAGGTTACAGTAAGTGTGTGCTCTCCCAGTGTAGCCACTCAGTCTGGTTGCCTTTTCCCAGTTAGGCCAGACCTGTCCTGCCTGCTGTGATCCACACACACACACACACACACACACACACACAACATGTACGTTATAGTAACACCTATTCACAGTAACGCGTGTGACCCACATTTCTCTGTCACCATCCGCCGACGACTGACAACAACACGTCAAACATGTCTCACAGAGACAAATAAAATCCATATGTCGAGCTCACCCCTCTCCCGTTAATTCCAACAGTGTCGACCCGCAGTCGCCGTTCGCTGCCTGCTGGAGACACAACCCGGCCGTTTTCTTTTTCTTTCTTTCTTCTTTATTTTTTTATTTTATTTTTTTAAAAAAAAGAAAAACAGCACTTTAATCCCCCTTTTTTTTTTAATCCTCCGGATATAGTCCCGTTTCTCTCACACTAGCAGGCCGGGATCACCGCAAAATACATGTGTAGCGGCTCCTACGTAACCTAATCTTTGTGCTTCCGTGACACAAGCAGTTTCTGCCATTTCATACCGACGTCGTCGGAAGCTTGCGATGTTTCCTCGGCTGCACAATGAGCACCAGGGGGACGTTCAAGACCGCCTGCGCGTTCCCGGCAGCCCCTACGCGAAAGCGGAAGCGTCGGTTTCGCAACGTTTTGAAACGACGGTGCATGAAACGTGTAAACACTAATATTTTACACTTATGTACAGGTGTATTTTAAAAACTGTTTTCAAATACATAATATACATATACATGTACAAACGGCATGTAAACGTTTTTGTTACTGAGGTAACACGCAAGATCGTATGTTTTTTTTTATATAACAGCTTTATAACAGAAATATAATTTGGCACTCAAACTTTTATATACATTAATGTGTATAGGTTATAAGTTGGCTAATATATAGCATATAATATATAAAAATTTGAGCGCAAATGGGAGTTCCCTCTTTTATTTAGTAATTTGTTTAGTTTTTTTTTTTGTTTGTTTTTGTTTTTTGGGTTTTATTTTTTTGTTTTGTTTTTTGCATTTTATTAGGTACAGCAATCCAAAGTGAATGCAATCTAATACAATAATCGTGCTAGTTGAAAAAGTAACTCTCTCTGTAGTTTCCCAAAAACTTGTAATACTTATAATACTTAGTAGGCATGTTCTTTGATATCTAGTTATTTAGAGAGGCATATGTATTCGACAGTCAGCTGTGGGTTAACCTACAGTATGTAAGGCACTAATAGAAAGTGGGACTATTAACGTGTCACTTGTGGTTGAAACGTCAGATTAACACAGTGCCGCCTACAATGGATTGGTCCTTTGCTGCCCCATCTGCCGTTAGCTTGCCCTGCAAATCCAATTATGTTCTTATGTTCCCAGTCTAAAAATAGTTGAAAATGACGGAAAACACAGAAACGACACGTCAATAGTTGGTAGAACAGAGGAAATTATGTTATGGAGCTGATGTGTTCTTTGTGTGGAGACAATTGATCTGTCATGTGTGACAAGCTGCCATGACAGACAGAAGCACAGACCAGGGAGAGGTGGGCGGAATGGCAACAGAGGATGCATAAGAGGAAGGATTAGAGTGGCAGATGTCTGAAGGAACTTAAGCAGAATCTCTTCAGATACCGGATGAAATAAGGTAGGCCACATAAGTCAAAATCAAGTTATAATCTTTTTTGTTTGAACATTTCTCAGCAAACCACTTGTAGGTCTAGAAATGTGCAGACTCAGTTCTGACGCCACTGATTAAAACCAACACATATCACCAATGGTCAGCATGTTTTTTGTTCTCTATCCTTTATTTCAACTCCTGTGACAACCCAGTTTCTCTCTGGGGTGAACAACGTAGTGGTTTGTGATTACAGGACAGGGTCATATTAAGCAAAGCTTCAAACTCATACAGCGTGAGTGAGGAGCAGGATGTTGGTGAAAAGGAGTCTGTCCGTGTGCTCAGTCAGAGTTCCCTGGATACATGAGAGAATTTCACGGAGTCAATCTTCAGTTTTGCTTTGTTTCTCTACAACTGAATCAACATGTGTTTCACAACTAAAATCCCTGTCAGAAGCTCTGTGTGAAGGGAGTGGCAGTGAAATTTGTCTGATTCAAACACTTATATCTGGTCAGTAAAACTAAAAATGCTAAAAAGGTAGGGGTAAAACTTTTATACAGTTCTCATAATAATATAATTTGGCATGTCAAAGCTGCTTTAATAGCATTTTTCCAATTAATTTTCACTTAATTTTCACTTAACTGTTATACCCATATCCATTTGTGTCTCCATGTTCACTCATGTGATTGTATGTGATAATAAGCACATGAAAATAATACTGATTATTGCAGCTACCATGTAGACGCCTCACCTGGGGTTATCTTAGTTGAATTAAAGAAGAGTTCACATAACCTGATTAACAGTGCTGGGTTATTTGGCAATCTCACAAATTACTGTCTGGTTTCTGTCACTGATGCAATTCTGTTCATGTCAGAATGAAACCAGTGTCTCTACACAGTGTCTAAGCAGCAGATATACCAACTGGGGTAGTTAAAATAGTACATTCAATTAAATTAAAATAGATTGAAGTAAGTTAAAGAAGTAAACTTACACTTACACTTAAAACAATAAGCGCTAAAACATTCTTCCATTTTCCTCCTCTTATCCTCTAACAAGAGAAGGAGTAAGGATATTATAGTAAGATATTTCCAGGATGCTACCACACCAACATCCGGAGTTAATCTGATTGTTAGACAAACAATGAAAACTCAGGTTAATGGGGTTACTGAGAACCACATTCACCGTGTGACGTTGTACGCTTAGTAACAGTAGGCTTTATCTAATGCCACCAGTGTTGCTGTAGGAAACACAACACTCATCAATGGCGAGATGCTGCAAAAAATATATTTTTGTCATTAGTCTACACTTAAATCCACTATTTTTCGACCCACCATCATGAAAGAGTTACCTCAGTTTGGTCTTCTTCCTGTTTTGTGCCATAGAGCGATCCTGAAAGGTTCCCATCCCCTAAAAGGTAGGACAAAGACAGGTGGAGTCAAATATGATACGCTGTCATGAGAGAGTCCCATTCAGCATCATAAGATTTCTTAGCTGCAAGTTAAATAGCTGTGAATGAGAAAAACTCATCGCAGTTAAATCATATCACATTCTGCTCATATTTGCATAACCCTTTCTACAAGCTTTAAACTTTACTTACAATCTCACAGTCAGCATCGACCAGGCTGAGCAGGACAAAATTTGAATTTGATGAAGGAAGAATATCATTGTATTCCTGCCTTTTCATTACCAGAAGTGAGAAAATCCAGTTGCAAGTGGCATTAATTAATGTTTACTTGCATAAAAATTGCATTCTGTATTTTTATGTCAGATTCGATGTTGACCATAGATATCACTTAATTTTCATAGGAAAAGTTTGAAAGTGGTTTGCAGAAGTGTGGATTTATGTCCAATTAGATCTAATTCCACTAAACCCCTAAGCTTGTCTGTCTGAAACTCTGACCTCTGACCTCTAAAGGTTCACTGTGTCTGATGTACATCTCAGTGGGATTCTAGTTCTTGAGGTCATTAATTCTATCAGCCCTCTACTTTAAATAAACCCATAGTAATATACATATAACTTGAGTTGTTCACTTACAGCTAATATTCTTGTTTTAAGAAAAATTCTGTCGGGTACATGAAGATTTGGTGTCATGGTGTGAAAGATCAAGGATATTTTCCAGGAGACTTTTGATGCTGGAGTACGCAGTCTTTTTCTAATACCTAATACAACAGTAAAATCTACTGATCTGCAGCTCTCAGTAAAAGTCTATGTGTGTCCTGGCAGGATGGGTACGTTCGTGACCCTGGCAGAAGTGTTGGAGGCCCGGGGTTCACCGCTGGATGAGGATGAAGTCTGGTGTCTGCTACTCGCCGCCACTGAGGCCTTACTGGACATCTCCAAAAAAGGTAATCAAAACCACTCACCAACTTGTATTTCCTCTCAGATCCACTTGTTACCTGGCGACGGGGCTTGGTTTAATGGCAGCGTTCAAGAGCATCCCAACAGAATTGTTTAAAATGTCTTGCTTACTATGAATGTTTGTATTGATATTATTATGTTCCACCTCAGCTGGTAAATGTCACCAGTTTCTGTTCTGCTCTCTCATCAGGTTCAGGCAGTATGTGCAGTGTGCTAAGCCCCGGCTCGGTGCTCCTGTCAGCCAATGGGAGTCTGGCCTTCAAAAGCTGTGCTCGAAATGAAGACGTGGCCTCCTTCACGGCTCCTGAGGTCCAGCAGACTCACGCCGCCTCCACCAGGACTCCACCTGAAAAGGTCAGAAAAATCTGATTTGAGGACATTTAATACAAAAATATTTGGAGACTAATGTGGTAATTGTCATGGTGTAGACATGTGGGGGCCTTCTTGGAGATCAGGACTTCACCAGATAAATCTAAGGGGTCATAAGATGATTTATAGGACAGAAAGAATAAAAACATATTATACTTACTTTCATATTTTCTACACATATTGCGATTTTATTGTGAAATGCTCAGTGGTTTTATCCCTTTGGGGTTCAAAAAATTATTCAAATGAAATACTCTGAAGGGGAAAACACTCATAGGTTAATGCATAATGTATTAAACCTATAACAGGGTCGCAATACCAAGGTTTACAAGGGGAAATAAAGGGGAATAAAGGAATAAAGGTCAAGTACTACTCATATAGACCATAGTGAAATAAGAAGAAGTCCATAATATATAATTTTAAAAGAATTATTTTTACTTTTTAATGTCATTGCCTATGTGCTTTAATAATTCCAAAGATTGTGTCTAACCTCAACTCTTTAATCATAAAATGAGAAAACTGTTAGAGATCAGTTAACAGCATAAGCTCCACACATACAACACCACTATATTCCCAAAAAAAAGGATACATACAGTTTTTGTGTGAGCAGGAATAAATGTCTGAGTCCTTGTTCTACTTTCCATCAGATGGTTGTGTACTCACTGGGGATGACTCTTTACTGGTGTGTTGATTATCATCTACCTCAAAATCAGGTACTTTCCTTGCTCATATCTTCTATTTCTTGCTCAAACTCACTCTTGCATATTCGTGGTACTCGCGCATCATCTGTTTTCCTGTCACCTGCGTCCTTTGCAGCCGGTCCGGCTGAGTGCGGAGCTTGAAGGTTTGCTGCTTAGTATGTGTGAGGACATGGTGGTGAGAAGGACCGACCTCCTGACGGTGCTGGAGACCTGTGAGCTTCACCACAAGGCCGCAATGCTGCCTCCTGCCGAACGCCTCGTAAGACAGCTGGTTGAAGATGTCTACAGAAACTCAGTGAGTGTGCACCGAGTGGGTGGTGGCTGATTTGGTTTGGTTTGGATTGGTTTAGATGAGGTCATGTTTACCGATAGCACCTGCTCTCTGCTTCCTCCTTGAGCTGGACAATTGATGTCTTTCCAGGTTGATCATGTGTCCATGGCTGAAAATGGATCCCAGCTAACAGACCGCAGTCAAATGGTCAGGGACAGATTACACAGTAAGAAACTCATCCCTTTTGTCAGACTTGAGGCAATAGTTCCACAGTTTGGGAAACGAGTGTACTGACTTAGTGAAATGACGAGATAGATACCACTCTCTTGTATAATATTAGCATGTGGACATAAGTATTACATACCAGTTTGTTTTTCCAGGGGGCTCTTTTAGTAACTCTCCATGGGCAACGAAGAAGAAGATTTCTGGAACATTCTCAGGAACATCTTATCCATCTGAGCCCTCAGGGTATGAAGTCTGTGTCCAAACATATTTCATAAACCTCATAACAAACATTTTTTAAATTGAATCACAGCACAAATAAAATACTGTAAAATCACATGTTGTTTATTTCACAGTAAAACCACAGACCAAAACAGTACGAAAAAAAGAGTCTGAGGCTATGTAGGGAACATAACCGCCCCAGAGCTAATGCAATTAAAACATATATTGCCAGGATGCAAGCCAGCGTTTCAAGGGTGACAAATCCTGACTCCCATCAGACTGAGAATGGAAAACTAATTTTTCCTAGGATTCCCTCGGGAGGTCGACACAGAGAGAGTTACGGCAGCTGGCAGCAGCTGAGCCGCAGCCCCTGCAGTCCCTACGTGGATGGTAATCGAAATGCCAACTCCAGAGCCCTCCCACAGTTTGACTCCTCTATGAGTCTGAATGACAAGAAGGTCAAGGTGAGCCAAATTATTATATTATGGAATCTAATTTAAAATGCTGTGGTACATAGGTATGTAAGTTTATATTATGTATTGCTGACACTGACAATTATATGAAATTAGATTATTTTTTTTCAATTACTGACCACTGTAAAGACCCACATTGCGTATTTTGTGTGCAAACTTCCATCTATGTTATTCTACCCAAAGTGGTTGACAGCATATTTGTTATGTTACAGGACATGGGCCCTGAGTTTATTAGAGTACTAGATGAGCCGCTGGTTGTCTTGGAGCTGCCTGGATCCATTGTGGTGAGTTCTTGACACTAAATTCTGTCAGTGTGAATTTAAATGGACGCACCCAGTCAAAAAGAGAGTGAGACTCAGCCTCAGACCATCAGCTGGAAGTTGGACTGAAAAGGAAAATATGAGGAGCGGTTTAGATAATAATGTGACTCACATCCTGAATCTCCCGTTCCTTATGAACCACCATTTCAATTAGTCTTTGTAAATATAGAACACCGCATGATTCTTCAACTGCATGACACATCTCTTGCCTCAGATTTATTCAGAAACCAATCTCTTTCGATAAAGAAGGAACAAGTATTTTCAATTACACAACAGCCAAGCTAATGGGAAGGGTTCACCTTGATGTTTCAGTCAAGGACACGTGAGTCATCGCATGCATCGCAGGCATCGCCTTTTCCTAAACAACTAGAATATAAAACCACATTGAATAAAAATTAAAATTAAAATAGTTCCAAATGTGGTACCTTACCATGCATATTGATCTAATAAAAAAAAATAGCTTTCCCCATTTTATGCATCACTTTGCAAACCTTGCCACTTAGGATTTAAGAGGTCCGTTCCATCACCTTTTTACTAAGTTAAAAAAAACGCACCAGAAATTCTCACTTCAAAAGCGTGTCCTCTTTTTTGCAGTCAAAGAAAGGCAAATCTCCAACCACCCAGAGAGAGCTGAGCGTGGTGATGCCAAACGGTCAGAGCATCCTCGTGAAGTGTGAGGTGAAATCCAGAGGAGGAGACGTCTTTGACATGATCGTAGCTCACTCCAACCTGATGGAACATTTCTACTTTGGCCTTGCTTACATTGATGGTAAAGAAGCAGACAGATTTCAAGATGATGAGTCAGTGAGTGAGTTAGTGGCTGATACACTGAGTGAATGACTGGCTGCGTACAGCATCTGACTGTTCGCTTGACTGATTAACCCTGACCCTTAGTCGTGTTAGGGCTTTTGTGGGGTGGAGTGAATAAGTCATACGGTATTCTTCCACGTAATGTGTCTGCTCTGATGTTTCTCATCCCTGGTCAGATAACGAGTTTTTCTTTGTGGACAACGACACCAAGATTTCCAAAGTTGCTCCAGATACCTGGAAGAAAGTGCCTACAGCCACCTTTGTTCTTTTCTTCAGAATCAAATTCTTTGTCAATGACGTTTCTCTTCTTTTGTAAGTTTCTTTCTTTCTTGTGTTATTACCAAAAAAAAAAAAAAACAAAAGTAGTCACAAAATGTGTCCCATAAAGTCTTCTAGAATCGTTAAAATGTGTGCGGTCTTCTCCATCAGGCACAAACAGACGCGCCACCAGTATTACCTCCAGCTCAGGAGAGACCTTTTGGAGGACAGGGTGTCCTGCCATGAGGAGACTGCTCTGTACCTCGGAGCTCTGGCCCTGCAGACGGAGTATGGAGACTGCATGCCTGAGGTTGTCCACCTAAATCTATTTTAACAAAACCTGTAGTTTCATAGTCTCCTCGTGAGCTGTTAAAGGGGACATTTAGTCCCTAGTATAGATCAAGGTCCAGAAACACTGAATTCTATGTTTCCCATGAGTAGCCTCTTCCCTCTGTGTTGTTTAAATGTTGGTATCTTTCAAACCCCGTACCCTTGGTTTGTAGTAAAGTCTTGCTTTAATAAATTTGATGACCAGTAAACTGATTTTCATGTGTAAAATTCCCAATGTGTTTTGCTTTCTCCCCTAAGTCTTTATTATGATTCTCCATTAAAATGTTGCAATTTTAAAAAAAAACATATGACATTCTATATAAATACATTTGTTGGATTCAATAAATAAGAAGTTTTGATCTGACGTGTTTAGGTGTATGGTAGAAACTACTTCCGCCCTGACCAGTATGTCTCCAAGAGTGTGATGGAGAGACGTGCCTTGCCTTACATTCAGGGGGAGCTGCTGCGACTTCACACCAACAACGCTCAGATGCTCACCGACGAATCGGAGCTCGAGTTCCTCAAGGTAGCAGCGTAGTTAAATCAGAAATTAAAAATCAGTTTCTAATGATGTTGGACATGCTGGCATTTATACTATGGCTACCATTAGTATCATATGAATTACAGCCGCCACGTTATATTTGTCCCTTTAGGTGTGTCAGCAGTTGCCTGAATACGGTGTGTTGTTCCACCGTGTGACGCGTGAGAAAAAGCCTTTAGAAGGAGAGATTATCCTCGGGGTTTGTGCCAAAGGAATCATTGTCTATGAGGTTAAAGACAGCTGCAGATCCACCAGTCAGAGTTTCTACTGGAGGGAGACAGCAACCATCTCCTCTAACGTAAGTGGAGCAATGATAACGTCATTTCTTTCCTTTTCATGTATGAAATTGAAATCAAAATAGCAATTTCAAATAAAAAATGTGGAACTATTTGTTTGTACTGAAAATTTTCCCCATTCGTGCAGAGGCGAAAATTTGTAGTAGAGAGCCGTGGCAGCAACAAGAAGTACACCTTCATCACAGAAAGGTCGAAGATAGCCAAATACCTGTGTAACCTGTGTTCAGCCCAGCACAAGTTCAACAACGAGATGAACTCTCGTCAGCTCAGCCACAACTTCGTCTCAGGTCAGCTCAGCAAGGAGAAGACGTTTATGAAAAGACCAAACTGATTTCCAGTTACTGAAGAGTCTGTTATTTCTCTGCTTTTGCCTCCAGAGACGAACATTGTGCAGTATGCCGCGGTGTGTCGTGCTCAGAGCAGCCGGCTCAAGTCCTTCTCGTGCTCGGAGACACCGCAGGACGAAAGTGGTCTGACCACGCCTCAGGATGAGTCCCTTAGCAAACTGTGTGACGACGTCGCAGCCAGGATCGAAGCCCGCATGAAACAGCAGCGCCAGAGCCTCAATGAGCAGAGGTACACCATCATCTATATTTTTTTACCACACCTTCAAAATACAGAGGAGATGAAAGATTACGAAGTAACTGAAGATAAGTTTTCCTCTTTCTGCGTTTTTTTTTATCTGCAGTACCTGTTCCAGCAGTCAGCGCAGCAGCACTGGTTTGCGTTCCCCTGCGTTCTCTCAGAGGAGCGGATCTGAAGCACCCTCTTGTTCTCCAGCAGCTAGAGGTACAATAGAATCAAGCATCCTGCTCACCATCCTAAAAGAAAGCTGTTGATGGCACTTCATGCTTTTTCAGATTGCCACCAGTTAACTGTGATGTATTTACAGTGTAGGTGACTGTTTACATGTTCTTCTTCCACTGTGTCTCTCACAGAAACCCCGACTAAAATGGGGTCGTCGTCAGAGAGAGAAGTCATATGTGTTTCCTTAAAGAAAGACCCAAAGCTTGGCCTCGGTAAGGTGATCACACTTTATTGTACACCATCACCAAAAAGTTGTTCTTTCTAGTTTTTGAGAAATCATGATTTTACAGGAAGGTTCCACAGTGCTGACTGAAGAAAAACTGTGTTCTTTTAAAAAAGTCTTTTTTTACACACTTGTGGTTTGTGCCCGTCCAGGTATAGTGATAGTGGGAGAGGACACTGTGGGCCGTTATGACTTGGGCATCTTTGTTGCCTCCATTGTGCCTGGTGGACCAGCCGATAAGGATGGACGTATCAGACCAGGTAGAGAATCGTGTGGATGATTTTTGCTTTCTCCAACACTGTGTACAGTGTGTCGCTGATGTTTTCTTTTGACTGTCTTTAGAACTTTGCTTCCCCTCATCAGCCATCAATATGTTTCTCCTTCCATTTTAATAAAATGCATGCAGAGAATGTTTAGCGGGAAAGTGCAAATGATGACAGAGGGGGTACAGGAGGTGTCTGCGGAACTCAATCACGGGGCCTTTGGGGTCACACTTGGGTTCAGAAGTGGTGATGGGGGGGGGTCTTCACTTCTCCACCATTACTGACACCAGCACCATTTCACTGTGACCTTTGCCCTCAGGTGGTCGTCTGATCTCTCTGAACCACATCAGCCTGGAGGGCATCACCTTCAGCGAGGCAGCAGAGGTCATGCAGAGCAGCCCCGAGGAGGTGCAGCTCATTATCTCACAGCCAAAAGGTGCTCTGTGCGTGTGTGTGTGCCTGTGTGTGTGTGTGTGCCTGTGTGTGTGTGTGTGTCTGTGTCTGTGTCTGTGTTTGTGTGTGTGTGTGGTCACTGTATGTGTGTAATGATAGTGTGACTCTGACCTTAGCCCTTCTTTGTTCGTGTGTATAATGTGGGTGATTTAGTAATTAGCCCATTCTACTGATGCACCTTCTCTGAAATAATAAATGTAAAAACCAGATCTGTTTTATTTTCTTATCTTAGTGCCTGTTTTGTATTTTTAGTTTGTGTTCTTGGGTGTATTGTTTTGTTATCTAATGTTTTATACAATAATATGTCAAAAACATATTTTATATTTTGTGTTTTGTATTTGTGTATTTTGTATATTTAGATAATTTTTTCCACCTTTTTGTCTTCCTGCAAAATGTTGACTCATGTTGCCCTGAAGGGAGAAAACAAATTCCATTAGATAAAACTACAAACTGAGTCTCTTCTGATGTTAAATATACCATACTGAGACTGTTAAAATTCTAAATTCTCTACCGTTATATGTTAACTATGTACTAAAACAACAGATACAACAATGGTTTGGACTAATTCTATATATATTTCAATGTATATTTTAGTATTTATGTATATTTTAGTTATAATATTCAATATTCAAGCTATCTAGCCAAAACTAAAATGACAATGAAGAATAAAAGTTTGCCGTCTTGAGGTCTTTCAGTTCAAAAAAATCTCCTAAAATATCAAACTCTTCTTTGAACACATTCAGACGACAAAACAAGAAAAATAGTTGGTTACTCTAACAGTTAATGAACATATTTAAAATGTTTTACTTCAGCATTTTGAGATATAACAGTAAGCGACTTACTTTGTTATTTTTGTCTCCAGTCTCCCACAGCCCCTGCAGCGTTCGCTCTCCTGTGTTGAGGAATTACGAATCCCAGACCACGCTGATGGCAGACGGCCGATCAGGAGACGACAGCCTGGAAGAAATTGTTTCCGTCATGATGACGCCAAAGACCGGCAACAGGCTGCACGTCCCCTGTGAAGTCCGAGCCCCAGTTCCACAGGTAGAATCATGGGGATCGTCAAGTTGTGAAACTATCTTTATTTATAATTATTTAAAACACAGTTAGAATTTGAGAACCTTTACCCCATACAGGAGGTCAGAATTAATAATACAAACAACTTACTGTTCCTCCAAAAAGTCAAACGCTCTATTCAATCATGGTAGCCTTGATTTTTTTTTTTTTAAACATATTTTTACACATTTAGTACATATCTGATTGAGACCTGACCGTGTGTGTTGGTTTCAGGACGGCTGTTCTCTGTCTCCCTCTCTGAACTGTGTGAGGCCGGAGGAGATCACTGTGGAGCTCAGGAAGATAGCAGGAAGTCTGGGCATCAGCATCTCTGTGAGTTTATGAAACTGTTTTTTCCCTGCAAAGACACTGTGATAGCTGATAGTCCACCAGTTGTGTTACTTGTGAATAATACATCTCACTTGGCTTGATATTTGATTACTGATGTAAACAGCATAGAATGGTGCCAGAAAGAAAGCTGAAACAAACAAACTGGTTGTCTAACATAAGTGACATTATTGTTAATGTTGGCAACTGTAAAGTGATATATTGTTTAGGTTAGGTCTAAAATTAGAGTTTTAATGGTCAAGCAGTTTGTCAAATTCTACAATGACACTTGGCTCCTTATGTGTGATTAAACTGCAAACCTACCTAAATCAAATTTCGTCTTGTGATCTTTCAAATACTGTTTCAGACACGTTTTCATCATGACAATAATAAAACAATGGGGAAAACGTTTTGTTTTCTGTGCATAAAATAGTGGTTTTCATTCAAGAGTAGTGGTTTTGGTTTTAGTCTGTACCCATCTGATTAATGTGCGGAGTGAACAGTCAGGGAAGACGATTAGCACAGCTACTCATCTTCAGCAGTGGGTCACAAAGTCTGCTCCTCTCAAGTGGATTAACATCTGCGGTCTGACAAGGTTAGAGAGAGAGATCACTCACACTGATCACCACTGCTCTATGAGCTGTTCCCTAACCAGTGGTGGAAGAAGTGTTCTGATATTTTCCTAGCAAAATCTGGAGTAAAAATACTGCACTAGTAAAAGTATTGAAATTTTTCTCTAGTAAAAGTTCCTAGAAGGAAGGACACACCAGTAAAATGTGTGGCATGGTGTAACTATTAATTCTGTGAAGCCTTTACTGATTTATTTTATGTTAATAAAAACCATTAGTTAGAGCTTAGAAATTCTTTATGAATTTTAATGTTGCAGCTTGTCGAGGTGGAGCTAATTTTTACAACTTATATATTATTATTATATATATCTCTATGTAGTTCAATCTATAACAATGCTATCACTGATGGTATATATCCTATATGAAAGCTGAACTAAAAAGTCTCTGTCATTGATTGTTCAGGGTGGCGTCAACACTAACCTTCCTAATGGAGGAATCTACATCAAGAGCCTCGTTCCAGGCGGGGCTGCTGAGAGAGACGGACGTATACACACAGGTATAAGAGAAATCCAGTAATGATAATGCTAATAAATTCAACAGTTGTTAACACCAGTACATTTTTGCATTTTACTGATGCTTTGAAAGCAGCATGAATGATATTATGATCCAGAAATGGAAAGCAACACAACAAAGATCTAAGCTGAGACACTCTCAGTAAAGAACTAAAACAAGTAGCAAGAAATACACATAAAACAGATGAAGTGTCATTAATCTTTTTGTTTGTTTATTTGTCCCCTTCTTTTTCTGGTACAGGTGACAGACTGTTAGAGGTAGATGGGATTAGCTTCCAGGGCTTCACCTACCAGCAGGCAGTGGAGTGTCTGAGTAAAACTGGAGAGGTAAAGTGAGAAGATTATTAGAGGCCCATGATCACTTATATCTATATCTTATATCTATATAATAATAAACTGTTTATTTCCCAATTTACTGCTCAAACTGTTTGTATTCCTCCCAGTCACATCCTTGTCTCTCCTCTAGGTTGTAACCTTTGTTGTGGAGAGGGAGTTGATGAACCTGCCCAGGGTTTCTCTCAGTGTAGACACCAGCGGCAGTGTGTCTAATCAGAGCCCCAGTCCAGCTACCAACCAGCTGAGACTCAACAGCTGCTCATCCGTCAGCACCCCTCCAAACACGATCACTGACCGGCCCAGGGAATACAGCTTTGTCACTGATGGTAGGACACCGTAGTTAGACCAGAGGAATTTTAAATAAAGTTCACAAAATTAAAAAAAAACTGCCTAAACATACAAAGAAAGCCCATGATTTACTTCTGGGAACTGCTCAGAAGTATTTGCAAAGATCATTCATGCATCCTTCCCAAAATGAATAAAATGGCGATCTGCTGTTCCCTCAAAGAAACTAAAGGTTATGTCACAAGACCTTACACCACTGAGGAAGAACATTCGTGAGAGAACCTATTGACTCTAAGCTGTTTTGTGCTTTAATAGCCAACCTGGCAGCCAGGCTAGTCTGACTGCTTCAAGGTGAACTTTCACACACTTCCTCCTCTTCATCCTGATCTTCCTGACCAACCCTGACCTTCCTCTTCTTATCCCCTCTGGCCTCCCTTATCCTTCGGCCTGTCCTTCTATATGTGTCATCCCACATCTCACCTCTGTCCTCTCCGCTGAAAATCATACAGTGGATCATGTATTTTAATTTAATACAAAATCAGTTTCGTTCCCTTTAGAGGTTCTAAACATCTCGACAACAATTAACACAAGATATAACGGAAAATAATAGCCTTGAAAACGTCCTTCCTACCCATTTCTGTACTCGCTCATTTTATGTATTTTTTCTTCTGTCTGTTGAAGTGATTTTACCGTTCTTTTTTATCACATCCACAGAAGCTTGAGAGGACATGCAAGTCATGATTTCTTAATTTCGGCAATTAAATAATTATTTTTTAAATCTTGACATAACAAGCCTTTGTTTCCTGTGATGACAAAATTATTATTCTGTGAACAAAAGAACATGATTTGATCATATTCTGAGTTAACCAATGTTGTAATCAAGAAAACCAATCCCCACAACAATGCAACAAGCTAACATTACCAGGACTGGGGAGTGATGATAACAACTTCCCACCCAAGAACTTCAGCTCATATCTTGTATTGGTGAATGCAATCTCATTTTACAAGTGGTAAAGTTCTCATTGTTACCCACCAGTCCCAGCTGTGTTGACCTTGTTTTTTTGTGGGGAGTGACGAAGTCCAAGACTGTACACCAAATATCAGTTCTTCATTCATTTAATAATACGTTTCACAAGTTGGACGACGAACAGTTTTCTGTTGTTGTTGCTTTTATGTTTGCATTTTATTCATTTTCATATTTCAGTTAAAAGTTCATGCAAAACTAATGAAGATAAACATTGTCAAATTCAGTTTATAAAAAAAAAGATAATCAGCTTTATCTTTTCTCCTCCCTTCCTTCCACTTCATCCATTCACCTCCTCCCATTTCCTGTATTTCCTGACCCCCCCCCCCCCCCCCCCCCCCCCCCCCCGCCCAACGTCTACACCTCCATCCTCACACCTCCAAACCTTTAGAAAATACACAGGAGGTGACCCTGACCAAGAGTGCCAACGGCCTAGGCTTCAGCTTCCTAATGTGCGAGCTGGATCCTCCCACCCGGGACTTTGGCAGCCTGGTCCGAATAAAGCAGCTTTTCCCCGGTCAACCGGCTCAGCAGAGCGGCATGATCCAGGAGGGAGATGTCCTGTTGGCCATCAACGGCCAGTCGCTCAAGGAGCTGTCCTATCCAGTATGTACTGATTTAAAAGTTCACGTCAAGTTCTGTTCATATATATTTGCTCATCTAATTGATAATCTTTGATTTTTTTTTTCACAATTCAGTTTATTCTGTTTAATTTAATTTAATTTTTTTTTACCTTTTAATTGAAATATTTGGTGTCTGTAATTTGAGGAATATGATGCGGTTCAATAATCTAGATTATAGTGATAGAACATTTGCATTTTGCATGCATTTCAGAAAAAAGTGGATACCCAAATAAGTTTGTGTTTCACATTGCTTCAGTTGTATCTAAGTTACAATTTTTAGCTTTTATCTTACTTACCTGAGATTACCTTAGACGATCATCTTACTTTTGAAACTGGAATAAGTAACCTGTCAGACTCTGCTTGTAGGACTCTGGGGGCTCTTCTAGATAAGGTTAAGCCTTGTGAAGGTCTTAAAATACAGATATGCAACTGTTGAAATCTTGTGTCGGTCTTGATTTTGGATTACACTGCAGTGATCTGGGGTTGTCTTGTGGTAAAGCATAAACTGGCCCCAGAGCTGTCAGTATGTGGTGATTTGCAATGGGAGCCAGGTGAAGATAGGCAAAAGGGTCACATTCTGTGATTGTGTAATAGGTTCATTAACATGCCTAACAATAGACTTACTTAAACTAGATAATAGACTTACTGAACAAATCTTTCATTGGGTTTCCTTAAATAGTTATTAATAGGCAAGGGAACTTGTAGAGCTATCCTCTAAATGTATTCGCAGTATACATTTAGAAATAAATTTCCTTGTAGTATGGTTTTACATCTCGAGCAATATGTCTCCCTTAAACTCAGCAGAGCTTAGAGGTCTGTGTGTGCTCAGTTAAGATCTGGCATTCTGCCTTTGGTTGTGTAAATTCAGTCCCACAGAACAGACAGAGTCACCTGTGTGATTTGGATGAGGCTGAGAATGAAAAGCATTTTACTTTCCACTGTCCTTTTTATCATGATATGCCAGTTAAACTTTTCCTGAAAAGGCCGCCCCAGTCTGCTTGATAAGACAGATATAGATTAACCGTACATGTTGCTCTTAACAAGCAGTGTTTTGTAAGCCCATGTGGGCTGGGCACCTTTACGTATATGACACTTGAACAACACAATTCATTCATTTATTCATTCATTTATTTAGCAGGAACAAACACACTAGTTTATCCTGAACTGGTCCAATATTTTGATCATATCAAGCATAATATGAATGGAAATATACCATTTCTACACATATTTTAACTAACACCATTTTTTTCTCATGTAATATGATTTGAAACATTTATAATTTCCTTGGTGTGAAAATGATTTTTAAAGACTTTAAATACCTGGCACAAAACAACAGCTTCTTTATCCTCTGAAGTCCTGTTAACAGGTGTTCCCTGTCTCTGTAGAAAGTGCTAAAGCTGTTCAAGACTTCGCCGCCTGAAGTTCGACTGACTCTCTATCGGCCTGCTCCTGGTACATACACACACCCACACACACGCAGAAACACACACACACCCGTTCTGATAAACACAAACATTCTTGCATCCACCTACAGGACTTTACTCAACTGTTTCTCTGTTTTCTGTAGGGATCCTTCCTTCCATCGATCAGTTCACTGGCACATGAGTGATGCAACAGCTTTGGAGCGATAGATGATGAACATGGGTGATAAGGCTGATCTGATCAGCGGACAGGAGCATTAAGCTGATCTTATCAGTCGACACCAGCAGTGCAGAAAGGTCAGAGATGCTCCACAGTGTGACATGATGTGATGTGATTTGACAGCACATGTGGTGACAGGTTTATTTGTTGTGTGTGAGTGTCGTCATATGTGATCAGATTTTCACCTTTCGTCATTGTCACAAAGACGCTGGGAAGTCTGTTTCATGGTGGTCAGTTTACCAGAGGGATGAATCTTACACAATATGTTGTGACACGACTTAATGTCACTCAGGGAGACATGACACAAAATGACATGGTACATAACAAAATATTAATAATTAATAATAATAGTAACATTGTATAACATTTACATTTCAGAAGAAGTCCTCAGTGAAAATCAGTGAATGTAACTAATCTGAACCTAACAAACTATACATTATAATATATATATTGTCTTGTTTGTTTTCCGACATACAGAAGAAACCGACATGAATCATGGAAAGCGGAAATGCTGGAGACTGAACGTGGGCGACAGCAGTTTGCGAAATCCGATGTGGATAGAAGGGTGAGTGACTGGATGACGAGAGAATATAAGGATGTTGTTTTGTCTCAGTTCCAGACACGAGATGTGTTTTTTCTGTCTTTCTTTGATTTACATGATATTTTCAAATAGAAATTAGTGTTTAGAATTCCTACAGAAAACAAACCTGATTTGATTTGACTTCACTTCACTGAGATTTCTCTGAAATTTGTCTTGAATCACAAGATGTGAACTGTGTCATATAAATAACAAAACAATTTTGAACTTTTGAACATTTAGTCAGACAAATTGATAATTGATCAGTTTGACAGGCAGGGGAACAAAGGAGTTCTGTGATCTGTTCAGTCTTGTCTGCAGGACTTATTCTGTTTGGTAGCAAAAGCTGATATTCTCCAAATGAAACACGGGAGGGGTCTGACATAGTATTACTAATCAGAGCCCCCAGCCTTCGTTTTCATGTAGACAAAACAGCACAGCACCGACAACATCTGATTTACTGATGGGCTCTGTCTGTTCTTTGTTGATGAAAATATGTGAAACTGGCTCTTGGTGTGTTCAGCGAGATTTAATCACAGGATCTTTCCACATTTAGGAGCAGAGACAGGAATCCAGTAGAATTTACATGACCCCAACAATGTCTCATCATGAACCAAAACCTAACCATTTTCTAAATTAAATGTAATCCTCTAAAGGCTCCACCAACTTTCACTGACTTCTATTATCTGTTCATATCTCAGCCACAAGGTGGCAGCATAGTGCTACAAGTAAGAATACTTGTCCTCTCTGTTTTGTAATTGCTGATCCTCAGTGCTGTGTCTCATTTCTCAGCTAACAGCTTTTTGTTTTTTGTCCTCCACAGGACAGCCACAAAAAAGATGTGGATAACAACAGCAAGAAGACAAACATTAATTGTAAAAGAATCATTTTTGCAAGGACACAGAAATACTCCAGATATGCAGAATGTGGTCCTGAATGCACTTGAGTTTACCACATAAGCTCTGGATCTTGAAATAATAATAATAAAATTGTGAATACAATTTTATATCATTAAAGAACCTTTAAGCCAAATCAAACTTTTCTGTTTGGTAACTTCTTTTTTTGCTCATTTCCCCTCATTTTCTCACAAAAACAAAAAGCTGTGTCTGACCTGAATATGGATGATCCACACATCCAAACACTCATTTACTATCTGGACAAACCAATAAGTACATATACACACACACACACACACACCTCCACCTCCCTGGGTGAGGAGCCAGTAATGGCCCCTCGTAAATAAGGGTTTCTGTATTTCGGTGAAACCCAGTAGTGCATCTGGATCCCATCAGAGCTCGTGTTCCCTTTGCAAATGATCCCAAATGTTTCTAATTATGCCAGAGGAGTCGGCACGAGGCTGTGTGTGCGCACGTGTGTCTGTGTGTGTATTTTCGTGTGTGTGTAATCGCCCTGACTGACACGCACACCCATACACTGGCCTCTGTTTATTCATGAACAGAGTAACAGAGATGGACAGTGTGGTCTTGACCTCTGCAGCCTCTGCTTAGGTCACTGCACGTGGTGGTGACTGATGAGTGAAAGATGGGGTGGAGATGGATTTTCTCCACCAGTCTCCTCTGCTGACATTACTGTCTCCCTGCTCTTCTTAAGTGATTTCCAACCTGGGGGGTGGGAGATGAGATTTTTAGAGTTGTGGAATATGCAAAAAGTAATGAAAAAGCAAAATTATATTACTAAAACTGGAGTATCTACATGCATCACTTCTGAAAGAAAGTTATTGGTCTTATCCACAGTGAAAAACCTTCCTCACATTCGGATCCATGCAATTTACATATTTCAAGGCAAGCGTTTAGCATTTAAGGCCTGCATCATGTTTAATATATGTAAATTGTTTGAATCGAAGGCTGTGGATGACCATTTTCACTGTGGATTTCATGTACAATGTGTGGATATGTGAGTGTTTGAACTCACATTGTGTTGTTACAACCTTGTAGGTGCGTGACTGGGGAACATTTCATTAAGTGCTAACCTAGTGTTATGAGAGACTTTCTCTCTGGTGCTTCACCATAGATGAAAATGCTAGAATTGAGACATTGTTAACAGTGCCAAGTTGTTGTGTGAGACTATAAGGGAGTGTAACAAAAAGCATGAATTTAAAAAAAGAAAGGAAGCCATTACCCATTTGCTTATTGACTGTTATATTAGTAAAAAACTTAGCAGAGCTGCAGTTCTTTGAGGCAGGCGTTCACCAGCCAATCAAGTGGAGTCTTTAAGACTTTTATCAAAGTTTTCTGGGACGATTTCTCGAAATTTTCAAGAACTTTAATGGAATTTAATAGATTAGTCACCACTGACATTATTCATCTTTATTTATTCTGCATCTTGTACCTGTTGAGTTCATTTCTTAGCCTTAAAATAAGATGCTTATTAAAGCTGCACTAATCAATATTTTTAATGCTATCAATGGGTCAAATGACTTAGGGGTCAATTTTGAAGCCTTACTATACTATGACGTTTTTTATGACTTGCTGAGACCATACTAAAGTATGACTTTTTTTGGCCGATTTTGAAGCCTTACTATACTATGACTATTTTTTGGCATATTTTCAATTCAATTTTCAATTCAATTCAATTCAATTTTATTTATATAGTGCCTTCCACAATCAAAATTATCTCAAAGCGCTTTACAGAGACCCAGAGCCTGACCCCAGAGCAAGCACTTAAGGCGACAGTGGCAAGGAAAAACTCCCCTTTAACAGGAAGAAACCTTGAGCAGAACCTGGCTCAGATGGGGGACCCTCGTGCCGATGGCTGGGCTGGGTAAAAGGAGGAAAAGGAGGAAGATAGGACAGCTAGGAATGGAGGAGAGGGGGAGAAGAACATGCAGCATAATACAGACAATGGACAATATTAGTGGGTCAGCATTTACATTACAGTTAGTGAACAGCTATTGGATAATGTATGCTCAGCAGATTACAGTTATAAAAGGAAACAGAGCACAGAGACAAAAATTTACATTACAGTCTGCATACTTTAGTATGGCCTCAAATATTTTGAGGCCATACTAAAGTATGTTTTTTTTTTGGCCAATTTTGAAGCCATACTATACTATGACGTTTTTTATGACTTTTTGAGGCCATACTAAAATATTACTTTTTTTGGCCTATTTTGACGCCATACTATACTATGACGTTTTTTGGCATATTTTGAGGCCATACTAAATTATGACTTTTTTTGGCTGATTTTGAAGCCTTACTATACTATGACGTTTTTTATGACTTTTTGAGGTCATACTAAAGTATGACTTTTTTTGGCCGATTTTGAAGCCTTACTATACTATGACGTTTTTTATGACATTTTGAGGTTATACTAAAGTATGACTTGTTTTGGCCGATTTTGACGCCATACTATACTATGACGTTTGTTGGCTCATTTTGAGGCCATACTAAAGTATGACTTTTTTTGGCCGATTTTGACGCCTTACTATACTATGACGATTTTTATGACATTTTGAGGTCATACTAAAGTATGACTTTTTTTGGCCGATTTTGAAGCCTTACTATGCTATGACGTTTTTTATGACATTTTGAGGCCAAAAAAAAATTTGACTTTTTTTGGCCGGTTTTGACGCCTTACTATACTATGACGTTTTTTGGCACATTTTGAGGTCATACTAAAGTATGACGTTTTTTGGCCAATTTTGACGCCATACTATACTATGACGTATTTTATGACATTTTAAGGTCAAACTAAAGTATGACTTTTTTTGGCCGATTTTGAAGCCTTACTATACTATGACGTTTTTTATGACTTTTTGAGGTCATACTAAAGTATGACTTTTTTTGGCCGATTTTGAAGCCTTACTATACTATGACGTTTTTTATGACATTTTGAGGTTATACTAAAGTATGACTTGTTTTGGCCGATTTTGACGCCATACTATACTATGACGTTTGTTGGCTCATTTTGAGGCCATACTAAAGTATGACTTTTTTTGGCCGATTTTGACGCCTTACTATACTATGACGATTTTTATGACATTTTGAGGTCATACTAAAGTATGACTTTTTTTGGCCGATTTTGAAGCCTTACTATGCTATGACGTTTTTTATGACATTTTGAGGCCAAAAAAAAATTTGACTTTTTTTGGCCGGTTTTGACGCCTTACTATACTATGACGTTTTATGGTGCATTTTGAGGTTATACTAAAGTATGACTTTTTTTGGCCAATTTTGAAGCCTTACTATACTATGACGTTTTTTATGACATTTTGAGGTCATACTAAAGTATGACTTTTTTTGGCCGATTTTGAAGCCTTACTATACTATGACGTTTTTTATGACATTTTGAGGTTATACTAAAGTATGACTTGTTTTGGCCGATTTTGACGCCATACTATACTATGACGTTTGTTGGCTCATTTTGAGGCCATACTAAAGTATGACTTTTTTTGGCCGATTTTGACGCCTTACTATACTATGACGATTTTTATGACATTTTGAGGTCATACTAAAGTATGACTTTTTTCGGCCGATTTTGAAGCCTTACTATGCTATGACGTTTTTTATGACATTTTGAGGCCAAAAAAAAATTTGACTTTTTTTGGCCGGTTTTGACGCCTTACTATACTATGACGTTTTTTGGCACATTTTGAGGTCATACTAAAGTATGACGTTTTTTGGCCAATTTTGACGCCATACTATACTATGACGTATTTTATGACATTTTAAGGTCAAACTAAAGTATGACTTTTTTTGGCCGATTTTGACGCCATACTATACTATGACGTTTTTTGGCACATTTTGAGGTCATACTAAAGTATGACGTTTTTTGGCCGATTTTGACGCCATACTATACTATGACGTTTTTTATGACATTTTAAGGTCATACTAAAGTATGACTTTTTTTGGCCGATTTTGACGTCATACTATACTATGAAGTTTTTTATGACATTTTGAGGTCATACTAAAGTATGAAGCCTTACTAAACTATGACGCTTTTTATGACATTTTGAGGCCAAAAAAAATTTTGACTTTTTTTGGCCGATTTTGACGCCTTACTATACTATGATGTTTTTTGGCACATGTTGAGGTCATACTAAAGTATGACTTTTTTTGGCCGATTTTGAAGCCACACTATACTATGACGTTTTTTATGACATTTTGAGGTCATACTAAAGTATGACTTTTTTTGGACGATTTTGAAGCCTTACTATGCTATGACGTTTTTTATGACATTTTGAGGCCAAAAAAAAATTTGAATTTTTTTGGCCGATTTTGACGCCTTATTATACTATGACGTTTTTTGGCACATTTTGAGGTCATACTAAAGTATGAAGCCTTACTAAACTATGACGCTTTTTATGACATTTTGAGGCCAAAAAAATTTTTGACTTTTTTTGGCCGATTTTGACGCCTTACTATACTATGATGTTTTTTGGCACATTTTGAGGTCATACTAAAGTATGACTTTTTTTGGCCGATTTTGAAGCCATACTATACTATGACGTTTTTGGCACATTTTGAGGTCATACTAAAGTATGACTTTTTTTTGGCCGATTTTGACGCCATACTATACTATGACGTTTTTTATGACATTTTGAGGCCAAAAAAAATTTTGACTTTTTTTGGCCGGTTTTGACGCCTTACTATACTATGACGTTTTTTGGCACATTTTAAGGTCATACTAAAGTATGACGTTTTTTGGCCGATTTTGACGCCATACTATACTATGACGTTTTTTATGACATTTTAAGGTCATACTAAAGTATGAATTTTTTTGGCCGATTTTGACGCCTTACTATACTATGACGTTTTATGGTGCATTTTGAGGTCATACTAAAGTATGACTTTTTTTGACCGATTTTGAAGCCATACTATACTATGATGTTTTTGGCACATTTTGAGGTCATACTAAAGTATGACTTTTTTTGGCCGATTTTGAAGCCTTACTAAACTATAACATTTTTTATGACTTTTTGAGGTCATACTAAAGTATGACGTTTTTTGGCCGATTTTGATGCCATACTATACTAAGTATGACTTTTAAAGTATGAAAACGTCATAGTACAGTAAGGCGTCAAAATCGGAATAAGTCATACTTTAGTATGACCTTAAAATGTCTTAAAAAACGTCATAGTATAGTAAAGCTTCAAAATCGGCCAAAAAAAGCCATACTTTAGTATGACCTCAAAATGTGCCAAAAAAACGTCATAGTATAGTAAAGGGTCAAAATCGGCCAAAAAAAGTCAAAATTTTTTTTGACATCAAAATGTCATAAAAAACGTCATAGTATAGTAAAGCATCAAAATCGGCCAAAAAAAGTCAAATTTTTTTTTCGGCTTCAAAATGTCATAAAAAACGTCATAATATAGTAAGGCGTCAAAATTGACCAAAAAAAGTCAAAAATTTTTTTGGCCTCAAAAAGTCATAAAAAACGTCATAGTATAGTATGGCGTTTTTTTCGGGCAAAAAAAGTCAAAATTTTTTTTGACCTCAAAAAGTCATAAAAAACGTCATAGTATAGTATGGCGTTTTTTTCGACCCAAATAAGTCAAAATTTTTTTTGGCCTCCAAAAGTCATAAAAAACGTCATAGTATAGTATGGCGTTTTTTTCGGCCCAAAAAAGTCAAAATTTTTTTTGGCCTCCAAAAGTCATAAAAAACATCATAGTATAGTATGGCGTTTTTTTCGGCCCAAAAAAGTCAAAATTTTTTTTGGCCTCAAAAAGTCATAAAAAACGTCATAGTATAGTATGGCGTTTTTTTCAGGCAAAAAAAGTCAAATTTTTTTTTGACCTCAAAAAGTCATAAAAAATGTCATAGTATAGTATGGCGTTTTTTTCGGCCCAAAAAAGTCAAAATTTTTTTTGGCCTCCAAAAGTCATAAAAAACGTCATAGTATAGTATGGCGTTTTTTTCGGGCAAAAAAAGTCAAAATTTTTTTTGGCCTCCAAAAGTCATAAAAAACGTCATAGTATAGTATGGCGTTTTTTTCGGGCCAAATAAGTCAAAATTTTTTTTGGCCTCAAAAAGTCATAAAAAACGTCATAGTATAGTATGGCGTTTTTTCGGGCAAAAAAAGTCAAATTTTTTTTGGACCTCAAAAAGTCATAAAAAGAGTCATAGTATAGTATGGCGTTTTTTTCGGCCCAAATAAGTCAAATTTTTTTTTGGCCTCCAAAAGTCATAAAAAACGTCATAGTATAGTATGGCGTTTTTTTCGGGCAAAAAAAGTCAAAATTTTTTTTGGCCTCCAAAAGTCATAAAAAACGTCATAGTATAGTATGGCGTTTTTTTCGGGCCAAAAAAGTCAACATTTTTTTTGGCCTCCAAAAGTCATAAAAAACGTCATAGTATAGTATGGCGTTTTTTCCGGGCCAAAAAATTCAAAATTTTTTTTGGCCTCCAAAAGTCATAAAAAATGTCATAGTATAGTATGGCGTTTTTTTCGGCCAAAAAAAGTCAAAATTTTTTTTGGCCTCCAAAAGTCATAAAAAACGTCATAGTATAGTATGGCGTTTTTTTCGGGCCAAAAAAGTCAAATTTTTTTTTGACCTCCAAAAGTCAGAAAAAACGTCATAGTATAGTATGGCGTTTTTTTCGGCCCAAATAAGTCAAAATTTTTTTTGGCCTCAAAAAGTCATAAAAAACGTCATAGTATAGTATGGCGTTTTTTTCAGGCAAAAAAAGTCAAATTTTTTTTTGACCTCAAAAAGTCATAAAAAACGTCATAGTATAGTATGGCGTTTTTTTCGGCCCAAAAAAGTCAAAATTTTTTTTGGCCTCCAAAAGTCATAAAAAACGTCATAGTATAGTATGGCGTTTTTTTTCGGCCCAAATAAGTCAACATTTTTTTTGGCCTCCAAAAGTCATAAAAAACGTCATAGTATAGTATGGCGTTTTTTTCGGCCAAAAAAAGTCAAAATTTTTTTTGGCCTCCAAAAGTCATAAAAAACGTCATAGTATAGTATGGCGTTTTTTTCGGCCCAAAAAAGTCAAAATTTTTTTTGGCCTCCAAAAGTCATAAAAAACATCATAGTATAGTATGGCGTTTTTTTCGGCCCATAAAAGTCCAAAAAATTTTTGGCCTCCAAAAGTCATAAAAAACGTCATAGTATAGTATGGCGTTTTTTTCAGGCCAAAAAAGTCAAAATTTTTTTTGGCATCCAAAAGTCATAAAAAACGTCATAGTATAGTATGGCGTTTTTTTCGGCCCAAATAAGTCAAAATTTTTTTTGGCCTCAAAAAGTCATAAAAAACGTCATAGTATAGTATGGCGTTTTTTTCAGGCAAAAAAAGTCAACATTTTTTTGACCTCAAAAAGTCATAAAAAACGTCATAGTATAGTATGGCGTTTTTTTCGGCCCAAAAAAGTCAAAATTTTTTTTGGCCTCCAAAAGTCATAAAAAACGTCATAGTATAGTATGGCGTTTTTTTCGGCCCAAATAAGTCAAAATTGTTTTTGGCCTCCAAAAGTCATAAAAAACGTCATAGTATAGTATGGCGTTTTTTTCGGCCCAAATAAGTCAAAAATTTTTTTGGCCTACAAAAGTCATAAAAAACGTCATAGTATAGTATGGCGTTTTTTTTCGGGCAAAAAAATTCAAAATTTTTTTTGACCTCAAAAAGTCATAAAAAACGTCATAGTATAGTATGGCGTTTTTTTCGGCCAAAAAAAGTCAACATTTTTTTTGGCCTCAAAAAGTCATAAAAAACGTCATAGTATAGTATGGCGTTTTTTTCGGCCCAAAAAAGTCAAAATTTTTTTTGGCCTCCAAAAGTCATAAAAAACGTCATAGTATAGTATGGCGTTTTTTTCGGCCCAAATAGGTCAAAAATTTTTTTGGCCTCCAAAAGTCATAAAAAACGTCATAGTATAGTATGGCGTTTTTTTCGGCCAAAAAAGGTCAAAAATTTTTTTGGCCTCAAAAAGTCATAAAAAACGTCATAGTATAGTATGGCGTTTTTTCGGCCCAAATAAGTCAAAATTTTTTTTGGCCTCCAAAAGTCATAAAAAACGTCATAGTATAGTATGGCGTTTTTTTCGGCCAAAAAAAGTCAAAAATTTTTTTGGCCTCAAAAAGTCATAAAAAACGTCATAGTATAGTATGGCGTTTTTTTCGGCCCAAAAAAGACAAAATTTTTTTTGGCCTCCAAAAGTCATAAAAAACGTCATAGTATAGTATGGCGTTTTTTTCGGCCCATAAAAGTCCAAAAAAATTTTGGCCTCCAAAAGTCATAAAAAACGTCATAGTATAGTATGGCGTTTTTTTCGGCCCAAAAAAGTCAAAATTTTTTTTGGCCTCCAAAAGTCATAAAAAACGTCATAGTATAGTATGGCGTTTTTTTCGGCCCAAATAAGTCAACATTTTTTTTGGCCTCCAAAAGTCATAAAAAACGTCATAGTATAGTATGGCGTTATTTTCGGCCAAAAAAAGTCAAAATTTTTTTTGGCCTCCAAAAGTCATAAAAAACGTCATAGTATAGTATGGCGTTTTTTTCGGGCAAAAAAAGTCAAAATTTTTTTTGGCCTCAAAAAGTCATAAAAAACGTCATAGTATAGTATGGCGTTTTTTTCGGCCCAAAAAAGTCAAAAAAATTTTTGGCCTCCAAAAGTCATAAAAAACGTCATAGTATAGTATGGCGTTTTTTTCGGCCCCAAAAAGTCAAAAAATTTCTTGGCCTCCAAAAGTCATAAAAAACGTCATAGTATAGTATGGCGTTTTTTTCAGGCAAAAAAAGTCAAATTTTTTTTTGACCTCAAAAAGTCATAAAAAACGTCATAGTATAGTATGGCGTTTTTTTCGGCCCAAAAAAGTCAAAAATTTTTTTGGCCTCCAAAAGTCATAAAAAACGTCATAGTATAGTATGGCGTTTTTTTCGGCCCAAATAAGTCAACATTTTTTTTGGCCTCCAAAAGTCATAAAAAACGTCATAGTATAGTATGGCGTTTTTTTCGGCCCAAATAAGTCAAAATTTTTTTTGGCCTCCAAAAGTCATAAAAAACGTCATAGTATAGTATGGCGTTTTTTTCGGGCAAAAAAATTCAACATTTTTTTTGACCTCAAAAAGTCATAAAAAACGTCATAGTATAGTATGGCGTTTTTTTCGGGCAAAAAAAGTCAACATTTTTTTTGGCCTCAAAAAGTCATAAAAAACGTCATAGTATAGTATGGCGTTTTTTTCGGCCCAAAAAAGTCAACATTTTTTTTGGCCTCCAAAAGTCATAAAAAACGTCATAGTATAGTATGGCGTTTTTTTCGGCCCAAATAAGTCAAAATTTTTTTTGGCCTCCAAAAGTCATAAAAAACGTCATAGTATAGTATGGCGTTTTTTTCGGCCCAAAAAAGTCAAAATTTTTTTTGGCCTCCAAAAGTCATAAAAAACGTCATAGTATAGTATGGCGTTTTTTTCGGCCCAAAAAAGTCAAAAATTTTTTTGGCCTCCAAAAGTCATAAAAAACGTCATAGTATAGTATGGCGTTTTTTTCGGCCCAAATAAGTCAACATTTTTTTTGGCCTCCAAAAGTCATAAAAAACGTCATAGTATAGTATGGCGTTTTTTTCGGCCCAAATAAGTCAAAATTTTTTTTGGCCTCCAAAAGTCATAAAAAACGTCATAGTATAGTATGGCGTTTTTTTCGGGCAAAAAAATTCAAATTTTTGGCCTCCAAAAGTCATAAAAAACGTCATAGTATAGTATGGCGTTTTTTTCGGCCCCAAAAAGTCAAAAAATTTCTTGGCCTCCAAAAGTCATAAAAAACGTCATAGTATAGTATGGCGTTTTTTTTCAGGCAAAAAAAGTCAAATTTTTTTTTGACCTCAAAAAGTCATAAAAAACGTCATAGTATAGTATGGCGTTTTTTTCGGCCCAAAAAAGTCAAAAATTTTTTTGGCCTCCAAAAGTCATAAAAAACGTCATAGTATAGTATGGCGTTTTTTTCGGCCCAAATAAGTCAACATTTTTTTTGGCCTCCAAAAGTCATAAAAAACGTCATAGTATAGTATGGCGTTTTTTTCGGCCCAAATAAGTCAAAATTTTTTTTGGCCTCCAAAAGTCATAAAAAACGTCATAGTATAGTATGGCGTTTTTTTCGGGCAAAAAAATTCAACATTTTTTTTGACCTCAAAAAGTCATAAAAAACGTCATAGTATAGTATGGCGTTTTTTTCGGGCAAAAAAAGTCAACATTTTTTTTGGCCTCAAAAAGTCATAAAAAACGTCATAGTATAGTATGGCGTTTTTTTCGGCCCAAAAAAGTCAACATTTTTTTTGGCCTCCAAAAGTCATAAAAAACGTCATAGTATAGTATGGCGTTTTTTTCGGCCCAAATAAGTCAAAATTTTTTTTGGCCTCCAAAAGTCATAAAAAACGTCATAGTATAGTATGGCGTTTTTTTCGGCCCAAAAAAGTCAAAAATTTTTTTGGCCTCCAAAAGTCATAAAAAACGTCATAGTATAGTATGGCGTTTTTTTCGGCCCAAAAAAGTCAAAAATTTTTTTGGCCTCCAAAAGTCATAAAAAACGTCATAGTATAGTATGGCGTTTTTTTCGGCCCAAATAAGTCAACATTTTTTTTGGCCTCCAAAAGTCATAAAAAACGTCATAGTATAGTATGGCGTTTTTTTCGGCCCAAATAAGTCAAAATTTTTTTTGGCTTCCAAAAGTCATAAAAAACGTCATAGTATAGTATGGCGTTTTTTTCGGCCAAAAAAAGTCAAAATTTTTTTTGGCCTCCAAAAGTCATAAAAAACGTCATAGTATAGTATGGCGTTTTTTTCGGCCCAAAAAAGTCAAAATTTTTTTTGGCCTCCAAAAGTCATAAAAAACGTCATAGTATAGTATGGCGTTTTTTTCGGCCCATAAAAGTCCAAAAAATTTTTGGCCTCCAAAAGTCATAAAAAACGTCATAGTATAGTATGGCGTTTTTTTCAGGCAAAAAAAGTCAAATTTTTTTTTGACCTCCAAAAGTCATAAAAAACGTCATAGTATAGTATGGCGTTTTTTTCGGCCCAAAAAAGTCAAAAAATTTTTTGACCTCAAAAAGTCATAAAAAACGTCATAGTATAGTATGGCGTTTTTTTCGGGCCAAAAAAGTCAACATTTTTTTTGGCCTCCAAAAGTCATAAAAAACGTCATAGTATAGTATGGCGTTTTTTTCGGCCCAAATAAGTCAAAATTTTTTTTGGCCTCCAAAAGTCATAAAAAACGTCATAGTATAGTATGGCGTTTTTTTCGGCCAAAAAAAGTCAAAAATTTTTTTGGCCTCAAAAAGTCATAAAAAACGTCATAGTATAGTATGGCGTTTTTTTCGGCCCAAATAAGTCAAAATTTTTTTTGGCCTCCAAAAGTCATAAAAAACGTCATAGTATAGTATGGCGTTTTTTTCGGCCAAAAAAAGTCAAAATTTTTTTTGGCCTCCAAAAGTCATAAAAAACGTCATAGTATAGTATGGCGTTTTTTTCGGCCCAAAAAAGTCAAAATTTTTTTTGGCCTCAAAAAGTCATAAAAAACGTCATAGTATAGTATGGCGTTTTTTTCGGCCAAAAAAAGTCAAAATTTTTTTTGGCCTCCAAAAGTCATAAAAAACGTCATAGTATAGTATGGCGTTTTTTTCGGCCAAAAAAGGTCAAAAATTTTTTTGGCCTCAAAAAGTCATAAAAAACGTCATAGTATAGTATGGCGTTTTTTTCGGGCAAAAAAAGTCAAAATTTTTTTTGGCCTCCAAAAGTCATAAAAAATGTCATAGTATAGTATGGCGTTTTTTTCGGCCCAAAAAAGTCAAAATTTTTTTTGGCCTCCAAAAGTCATAAAAAACGTCATAGTATAGTATGGCGTTTTTTTCGGCCCATAAAAGTCCAAAAAATTTTTGGCCTCCAAAAGTCATAAAAAACGTCATAGTATAGTATGGCGTTTTTTTCAGGCATAAAAAGTCAAATTTTTTTTTGACCTCAAAAAGTCATAAAAAACGTCATAGTATAGTATGGCGTTTTTTTCGGCCCAAAAAAGTCAAAATTTTTTTTGGCCTCCAAAAGTCATAAAAAATGTCATAGTATAGTATGGCGTTTTTTTCGGCCAAAAAAGGTCAAAAATTTTTTTGGCCTCAAAAAGTCATAAAAAACGTCATAGTATAGTATGGCGTTTTTTTCGGCCAAAAAAAGTCAAAATTTTTTTTGGCCTCCAAAAGTCATAAAAAACGTCATAGTATAGTATGGCGTTTTTTTCGGCCCAAAAAAGTCAAAATTTTTTTTGGCCTCCAAAAGTCATAAAAAACGTCATAGTATAGTATGGCGTTTTTTTCGGCCCATAAAAGTCCAAAAAATTTTTGGCCTCCAAAAGTCATAAAAAACGTCATAGTATAGTATGGCGTTTTTTTCAGGCATAAAAAGTCAAATTTTTTTTTGACCTCAAAAAGTCATAAAAAACGTCATAGTATAGTATGGCGTTTTTTTCGGCCCAAAAAAGTCAAAATTTTTTTTGGCCTCCAAAAGTCATAAAAAACGTCATAGTATAGTATGGCGTTTTTTTCGGCCCAAATAAGTCAACATTTTTTTTGGCCTCCAAAAGTCATAAAAAACGTCATAGTATAGTATGGCGTTTTTTTCGGCCAAAAAAAGTCAAAATTTTTTTTGGCCTCCAAAAGTCATAAAAAACGTCATAGTATAGTATGGCGTTTTTTTCGGCCCAAATAAGTCAAATTTTTTTTTGGCCTCCAAAAGTCATAAAAAACGTCATAGTATAGTATGGCGTTTTTTTCGGGCCAGAAAAGACAAAATTTTTTTTGGCCTCCAAAAGTCATAAAAAACGCCATAGTATAGTATGGCGTTTTTTTCGGGCCAAAAAAGTCAACATTTTTTTTGGCCTCCAAAAGTCATAAAAAACGTCATAGTATAGTATGGCGTTTTTTTCGGCCCAAATAAGTCAAAATTTTTTTTGGCCTCCAAAAGTCATAAAAAACGTCATAGTATAGTATGGCGTTTTTTTCGGCCAAAAAAAGTCAAAAATTTTTTTGGCCTCAAAAAGTCATAAAAAACGTCATAGTATAGTATGGCGTTTTTTTCGGCCCAAATAAGTCAAAATTTTTTTTGGCCTCCAAAAGTCATAAAAAACGTCATAGTATAGTATGGCGTTTTTTTCGGCCAAAAAAAGTCAAAATTTTTTTTGGCCTCCAAAAGTCATAAAAAACGTCATAGTATAGTATGGCGTTTTTTTCAGGCAAAAAAAGTCAAATTTTTTTTTGACCTCAAAAAGTCATAAAAAACGTCATAGTATAGTATGGCGTTTTTTTCGGCCCAAAAAAGTCAAAATTTTTTTTGGCCTCCAAAAGTCATAAAAAACGTCATAGTATAGTATGGCGTTTTTTTCGGCCCAAATAAGTCAACATTTTTTTTGGCCTCCAAAAGTCATAAAAAACGTCATAGTATAGTATGGCGTTTTTTTCGGCCCATAAAAGTCCAAAAAATTTTTTGGCCTCAAAAAGTCATAAAAAACGTCATAGTATAGTATGGCGTTTTTTTCAGGCAAAAAAAGTCAAAAATTTTTTGGCCTCAAAAAGTCATAAAAAACGTCATAGTATAGTATGGCGTTTTTTTCGGCCCATAAAAGTCCAAAAAATTTTTTGGCCTCAAAAAGTCATAAAAAACGTCATAGTATAGTATGGCGTTTTTTTCAGGCAAAAAAAGTCAAAAATTTTTTGGCCTCAAAAAGTCATAAAAAACGTCATAGTATAGTATGGCGTTTTTTTCGGCCCAAAAAAGTCAAAAATTTTTTTGACCTCAAAAAGTCATAAAAAACGTCATAGTATAGTATGGCGTTTTTTTCGGGCCAAAAAAGTCAACATTTTTTTTGGCCTCAAAAAGTCATAAAAAACGTCATAGTATAGTATGGCGTTTTTTTCGACCCAAATAAGTCAAAATTTTTTTTGGCCTCCAAAAGTCATAAAAAACGTCATAGTATAGTATGGCGTTTTTTTCGGCCCAAAAAAGTCAACATTTTTTTTGGCCTCCAAAAGTCATAAAAAACGTCATAGTATAGTATGGCGTTTTTTTCGGCCCAAAAAAGTCAAAATTTTTTTTGGCCTCAAAAAGTCATAAAAAACGTCATAGTATAGTATGGCGTTTTTTTCGGGCCAAAAAAGTCAACATTTTTTTTGGCCTCCAAAAGTCATAAAAAACGTCATAGTATAGTATGGCGTTTTTTTCGGCCCAAATAAGTCAAAATTTTTTTTGGCCTCCAAAAGTCATAAAAAACGTCATAGTATAGTATGGCGTTTTTTTCGGCCAAAAAAAGTCAAAAATTTTTTTGGCCTCAAAAAGTCATAAAAAACGTCATAGTATAGTATGGCGTTTTTTTCGGCCCAAATAAGTCAAAATTTTTTTTGGCCTCCAAAAGTCATAAAAAACGTCATAGTATAGTATGGCGTTTTTTTCAGGCAAAAAAAGTCAAATTTTTTTTTGACCTCAAAAAGTCATAAAAAACGTCATAGTATAGTATGGCGTTTTTTTCGGCCCAAAAAAGTCAAAAATTTTTTTGGCCTCCAAAAGTCATAAAAAACGTCATAGTATAGCATGGCGTTTTTTTCGGCCCAAATAAGTCAACATTTTTTTTGGCCTCCAAAAGTCATAAAAAACGTCATAGTATAGTATGGCGTTTTTTTCGGCCCAAATAAGTCAAAATTTTTTTTGGCCTCCAAAAGTCATAAAAAACGTCATAGTATAGTATGGCGTTTTTTTCGGGCAAAAAAATTCAAATTTTTTTTTGACCTCAAAAAGTCATAAAAAACGTCATAGTATAGTATGGCGTTTTTTTCGGCCCAAAAAAGTCAAAAATTTTTTTGGCCTCCAAAAGTCATAAAAAACGTCATAGTATAGTATGGCGTTTTTTTCGGCCCAAATAAGTCAACATTTTTTTTGGCCTCCAAAAGTCATAAAAAACGTCATAGTATAGTATGGCGTTTTTTTCGGCCAAAAAAAGTCAAAATTTTTTTTGGCCTCCAAAAGTCATAAAAAACGTCATAGTATAGTATGGCGTTTTTTTCGGCCAAAAAAAGTCAAAATTTTTTTTGGCCTCAAAAAGTCATAAAAAACGTCATAGTATAGTATGGCGTTTTTTTCGGCCCAAATAAGTCAAATTTTTTTTTGGCCTCCAAAAGTCATAAAAAACGTCATAGTATAGTATGGCGTTTTTTTCGGGCCAGAAAAGACAAAATTTTTTTGGGCCTCCAAAAGTCATAAAAAACGCCATAGTATAGTATGGCGTTTTTTTCGGGCAAAAAAAGGTCAAAAATTTTTTTGGCCTCAAAAAGTCATAAAAAACGTCATAGTATAGTATGGCGTTTTTTTCGGCCCAAAAAAGTCAAAATTTTTTTTGGCTTCCAAAAGTCATAAAAAACGTCATAGTATAGTATGGCGTTTTTTTCGGCCCATAAAAGTCCAAAAAAATTTTGGCCTCCAAAAGTCATAAAAAACGTCATAGTATAGTATGGCGTTTTTTTCGGCCCAAAAAAGTCAAAATTTTTTTTGGCCTCCAAAAGTCATAAAAAACGTCATAGTATAGTATGGCGTTTTTTTCGGCCCAAATAAGTCAAAAATTTTTTTGGCCTCAAAAAGTCATAAAAAACGTCATAGTATAGTATGGCGTTTTTTTCAGGCAAAAAAAGTCAAATTTTTTTTTGACCTCAAAAAGTCATAAAAAACGTCATAGTATAGTATGGCGTTTTTTTCGGCCCAAAAAAGTCAAAATTTTTTTTGGCCTCCAAAAGTCATAAAAAACGTCATAGTATAGTATGGCGTTTTTTTCGGCCCAAATAAGTCAACATTTTTTTTGGCCTCCAAAAGTCATAAAAAACGTCATAGTATAGTATGCCGTTTTTTTCGGCCAAAAAAAGTCAAAATTTTTTTTGGCCTCCAAAAGTCATAAAAAACGTCATAGTATAGTATGGCGTTTTTTTCGGGCAAAAAAAGTCAAAATTTTTTTTGGCCTCAAAAAGTCATAAAAAACGTCATAGTATAGTATGGCGTTTTTTTCGGCCCAAAAAAGTCAAAAAAATTTTTGGCCTCCAAAAGTCATAAAAAACGTCATAGTATAGTATGGCGTTTTTTTCGGCCCCAAAAAGTCAAAAAATTTCTTGGCCTCCAAAAGTCATAAAAAACGTCATAGTATAGTATGGCGTTTTTTTCGGGCAAAAAAAGGCAAAATTTTTTTTGGCCTCAAAAAGTCATAAAAAACGTCATAGTATAGTATGGCGTTTTTTTCGACCCAAATAAGTCAAAATTTTTTTTGGCCTCCAAAAGTCATAAAAAACGTCATAGTATAGTATGGCGTTTTTTTCGGCCCAAAAAGTCAACATTTTTTTTGGCCTCCAAAAGTCATAAAAAACGTCATAGTATAGTATGGCGTTTTTTTCGGCCCAAAAAAGTCAAAATTTTTTTTGACCTCAAAAAGTCATAAAAAACGTCATAGTATAGTATGGCGTTTTTTTCGGGCCAAAAAAGTCAACATTTTTTTTGGCCTCCAAAAGTCATAAAAAACGTCATAGTATAGTATGGCGTTTTTTTCGGCCCAAATAAGTCAAAATTTTTTTTGGCCTCCAAAAGTCATAAAAAACGTCATAGTATAGTATGGCGTTTTTTTCGGCCCAAATAAGTCAAAATTTTTTTTGGCTTCCAAAAGTCATAAAAAACGTCATAGTATAGTATGGCGTTTTTTTTCGGCCAAAAAAAGTCAAAATTTTTTTTGGCCTCCAAAAGTCATAAAAAACGTCATAGTATAGTATGGCGTTTTTTTCGGGCCAAAAAAGTCAACATTTTTTTTGGCCTCCAAAAGTCATAAAAAACGTCATAGTATAGTATGGCGTTTTTTTCGGCCCAAATAAGTCAAAATTTTTTTTGGCCTCCAAAAGTCATAAAAAACGTCATAGTATAGTATGGCGTTTTTTTCGGCCAAAAAAAGTCAAAATTTTTTTTGGCCTCAAAAAGTCATAAAAAACGTCATAGTATAGTATGGCGTTTTTTTCGGCCCAAATAAGTCACAATTTTTTTTGGCCTCCAAAAGTCATAAAAAACGTCATAGTATAGTATGGCGTTTTTTTCGGGCAAAAAAAGTCAAAATTTTTTTTGGCCTCAAAAAGTCATAAAAAACGTCATAGTATAGTATGGCGTTTTTTTCGGCCCAAAAAAGTCAAAAATTTTTTTGACCTCAAAAAGTCATAAAAAACGTCATAGTATAGTATGGCGTTTTTTTCGGGCCAAAAAAGTCAACATTTTTTTTGGCCTCAAAAAGTCATAAAAAACGTCATAGTATAGTATGGCGTTTTTTTCGACCCAAATAAGTCAAAATTTTTTTTGGCCTCCAAAAGTCATAAAAAACGTCATAGTATAGTATGGCGTTTTTTTCGGCCCAAAAAAGTCAACATTTTTTTTGGCCTCCAAAAGTCATAAAAAACGTCATAGTATAGTATGGCGTTTTTTTCGGCCCAAAAAAGTCAAAATTTTTTTTGGCCTCAAAAAGTCATAAAAAACGTCATAGTATAGTATGGCGTTTTTTTCGGCCCAAAAAAGTCAACATTTTTTTTGGCCTCCAAAAGTCATAAAAAACGTCATAGTATAGTATGGCGTTTTTTTCGGCCAAAAAAAGTCAAAATTTTTTTTGGCCTCCAAAAGTCATAAAAAACGTCATAGTATAGTATGGCGTTTTTTTCGGCCAAAAAAAGTCAAAAATTTTTTTGGCCTCAAAAAGTCATAAAAAACGTCATAGTATAGTATGGCGTTTTTTTCGGCCCAAATAAGTCAAATTTTTTTTTGGCCTCCAAAAGTCATAAAAAACGTCATAGTATAGTATGGCGTTTTTTTCGGGCCAGAAAAGACAAAATTTTTTTGGGCCTCCAAAAGTCATAAAAAACGCCATAGTATAGTATGGCGTTTTTTTCGGGCAAAAAAAGTCAAAATTTTTTTTGGCCTCAAAAAGTCATAAAAAACGTCATAGTATAGTATGCCGTTTTTTTCGGCCCAAATAAGTCAACATTTTTTTTGGCCTCCAAAAGTCATAAAAAACGTCATAGTATAGTATGGCGTTTTTTTCGGCCCAAAAAAAGTCAACATTTTTTTTGGCCTCCAAAAGTCATAAAAAACGTCATAGTATAGTATGGCGTTTTTTTCGGCCCATAAAAGTCCAAAAAAATTTTGGCCTCCAAAAGTCATAAAAAACGTCATAGTATAGTATGGCGTTTTTTTCGGGCCAGAAAAGACAAAATTTTTTTTGGCCTCCAAAAGTCATAAAAAACGCCATAGTATAGTATGGCGTTTTTTTCGGGCCAAAAAAGTCAACATTTTTTTTGGCCTCCAAAAGTCATAAAAAACGTCATAGTATAGTATGGCGTTTTTTTCGGCCCAAATAAGTCAAAATTTTTTTTGGCCTCCAAAAGTCATAAAAAACGTCATAGTATAGTATGGCGTTTTTTTCGGCCAAAAAAAGTCAAAATTTTTTTTGGCCTCCAAAAGTCATAAAAAACGTCATAGTATAGTATGGCGTTTTTTTCAGGCAAAAAAAGTCAAATTTTTTTTTGACCTCAAAAAGTCATAAAAAACGTCATAGTATAGTATGGCGTTTTTTTCGGCCCAAAAAAGTCAAAATTTTTTTTGGCCTCCAAAAGTCATAAAAAACGTCATAGTATAGTATGGCGTTTTTTTCGGCCCAAATAAGTCAACATTTTTTTTGGCCTCCAAAAGTCATAAAAAACGTCATAGTATAGTATGGCGTTTTTTTCGGCCCATAAAAGTCCAAAAAATTTTTTGGCCTCAAAAAGTCATAAAAAACGTCATAGTATAGTATGGCGTTTTTTTCAGGCAAAATAAGTCAAAATTTTTTTTGCCTCAAAAAGTCATAAAAAACGTCATAGTATAGTATGGCGTTTTTTTCAGGCAAAAAAAGTCAAATTTTTTTTTGACCTCAAAAAGTCATAAAAAACGTCATAGTATAGTATGGCGTTTTTTTCGGCCCAAAAAAGTCAAAAATTTTTTTGGCCTCCAAAAGTCATAAAAAACGTCATAGTATAGCATGGCGTTTTTTTCGGCCCAAATAAGTCAACATTTTTTTTGGCCTCCAAAAGTCATAAAAAACGTCATAGTATAGTATGGCGTTTTTTTCGGCCCAAATAAGTCAAAATTTTTTTTGGCCTCCAAAAGTCATAAAAAACGTCATAGTATAGTATGGCGTTTTTTTCGGGCCAGAAAAGACAAAATTTTTTTGGGCCTCCAAAAGTCATAAAAAACGCCATAGTATAGTATGGCGTTTTTTTCGGCCCATAAAAGTCCAAAAAAATTTTGGCCTCCAAAAGTCATAAAAAACGTCATAGTATAGTATGGCGTTTTTTTCGGGCCAGAAAAGACAAAATTTTTTTTGGCCTCCAAAAGTCATAAAAAACGCCATAGTATAGTATGGCGTTTTTTTCGGGCCAAAAAAGTCAACATTTTTTTTGGCCTCCAAAAGTCATAAAAAACGTCATAGTATAGTATGGCGTTTTTTTCGGCCCAAATAAGTCAAAATTTTTTTTGGCCTCCAAAAGTCATAAAAAACGTCATAGTATAGTATGGTGTTTTTTTCGGCCAAAAAAAGTCAAAATTTTTTTTGGCCTCCAAAAGTCATAAAAAACGTCATAGTATAGTATGGCGTTTTTTTCAGGCAAAAAAAGTCAAATTTTTTTTTGACCTCAAAAAGTCATAAAAAACGTCATAGTATAGTATGGCGTTTTTTTCGGCCCAAAAAAGTCAAAATTTTTTTTGGCCTCCAAAAGTCATAAAAAACGTCATAGTATAGTATGGCGTTTTTTTCGGCCCAAATAAGTCAACATTTTTTTTGGCCTCCAAAAGTCATAAAAAACGTCATAGTATAGTATGGCGTTTTTTTCGGCCCATAAAAGTCCAAAAAATTTTTTGGCCTCAAAAAGTCATAAAAAACGTCATAGTATAGTATGGCGTTTTTTTCAGGCAAAATAAGTCAAAATTTTTTTTGCCTCAAAAAGTCATAAAAAACGTCATAGTATAGTATGGCGTTTTTTTCAGGCAAAAAAAGTCAAATTTTTTTTTGACCTCAAAAAGTCATAAAAAACGTCATAGTATAGTATGGCGTTTTTTTCGGCCCAAAAAAGTCAAAAATTTTTTTGGCCTCCAAAAGTCATAAAAAACGTCATAGTATAGCATGGCGTTTTTTTCGGCCCAAATAAGTCAACATTTTTTTTGGCCTCCAAAAGTCATAAAAAACGTCATAGTATAGTATGGCGTTTTTTTCGGCCCAAATAAGTCAAAATTTTTTTTGGCCTCCAAAAGTCATAAAAAACGTCATAGTATAGTATGGCGTTTTTTTCGGGCAAAAAAATTCAAATTTTTTTTTGACCTCAAAAAGTCATAAAAAACGTCATAGTATAGTATGGCGTTTTTTTCGGCCCAAAAAAGTCAAAAATTTTTTTGGCCTCCAAAAGTCATAAAAAACGTCATAGTATAGTATGGCGTTTTTTTCGGCCCAAATAAGTCAACATTTTTTTTGGCCTCCAAAAGTCATAAAAAACGTCATAGTATAGTATGGCGTTTTTTTCGGCCAAAAAAAGTCAAAATTTTTTTTGGCCTCCAAAAGTCATAAAAAACGTCATAGTATAGTATGGCGTTTTTTTCGGCCAAAAAAAGTCAAAATTTTTTTTGGCCTCAAAAAGTCATAAAAAACGTCATAGTATAGTATGGCGTTTTTTTCGGCCCAAATAAGTCAAATTTTTTTTTGGCCTCCAAAAGTCATAAAAAACGTCATAGTATAGTATGGCGTTTTTTTCGGGCCAGAAAAGACAAAATTTTTTTGGGCCTCCAAAAGTCATAAAAAACGCCATAGTATAGTATGGCGTTTTTTTCGGGCAAAAAAAGTCAAAATTTTTTTTGGCCTCAAAAAGTCATAAAAAACGTCATAGTATAGTATGGCGTTTTTTTCGGCCCAAATAAGTCAACATTTTTTTTGGCCTCCAAAAGTCATAAAAAACGTCATAGTATAGTATGGCGTTTTTTTCGGCCCAAAAAAGTCAACATTTTTTTTGGCCTCCAAAAGTCATAAAAAACGTCATAGTATAGTATGGCGTTTTTTTCGGCCCAAAAAAGGTCAAAAATTTTTTTGGCCTCAAAAAGTCATAAAAAACGTCATAGTATAGTATGGCGTTTTTTTCGGCCCAAAAAAGTCAAAATTTTTTTTGGCTTCCAAAAGTCATAAAAAACGTCATAGTATAGTATGGCGTTTTTTTCGGCCCATAAAAGTCCAAAAAAATTTTGGCCTCCAAAAGTCATAAAAAACGTCATAGTATAGTATGGCGTTTTTTTCGGCCCAAAAAAGTCAAAATTTTTTTTGGCCTCCAAAAGTCATAAAAAACGTCATAGTATAGTATGGCGTTTTTTTCGGCCCAAATAAGTCAAAAATTTTTTTGGCCTCAAAAAGTCATAAAAAACGTCATAGTATAGTATGGCGTTTTTTTCAGGCAAAAAAAGTCAAATTTTTTTTTGACCTCAAAAAGTCATAAAAAACGTCATAGTATAGTATGGCGTTTTTTTCGGCCCAAAAAAGTCAAAATTTTTTTTGGCCTCCAAAAGTCATAAAAAACGTCATAGTATAGTATGGCGTTTTTTTCGGCCCAAATAAGTCAACATTTTTTTTGGCCTCCAAAAGTCATAAAAAACGTCATAGTATAGTATGGCGTTTTTTTTCGGCCAAAAAAAGTCAAAATTTTTTTTGGCCTCCAAAAGTCATAAAAAACGTCATAGTATAGTATGGCGTTTTTTTCGGGCAAAAAAAGTCAAAATTTTTTTTGGCCTCAAAAAGTCATAAAAAACGTCATAGTATAGTATGGCGTTTTTTTCGGCCCAAAAAAGTCAAAAAAATTTTTGGCCTCCAAAAGTCATAAAAAACGTCATAGTATAGTATGGCGTTTTTTTCGGCCCCAAAAAGTCAAAAAATTTCTTGGCCTCCAAAAGTCATAAAAAACGTCATAGTATAGTATGGCGTTTTTTTCGGGCAAAAAAAGGCAAAATTTTTTTTGGCCTCAAAAAGTCATAAAAAACGTCATAGTATAGTATGGCGTTTTTTTCGACCCAAATAAGTCAAAATTTTTTTTGGCCTCCAAAAGTCATAAAAAACGTCATAGTATAGTATGGCGTTTTTTTCGGCCCAAAAAGTCAACATTTTTTTTGGCCTCCAAAAGTCATAAAAAACGTCATAGTATAGTATGGCGTTTTTTTCGGCCCAAAAAAGTCAAAATTTTTTTTGACCTCAAAAAGTCATAAAAAACGTCATAGTATAGTATGGCGTTTTTTTCGGGCCAAAAAAGTCAACATTTTTTTTGGCCTCCAAAAGTCATAAAAAACGTCATAGTATAGTATGGCGTTTTTTTCGGCCCAAATAAGTCAAAATTTTTTTTGGCCTCCAAAAGTCATAAAAAACGTCATAGTATAGTATGGCGTTTTTTTCGGCCCAAATAAGTCAAAATTTTTTTTGGCTTCCAAAAGTCATAAAAAACGTCATAGTATAGTATGGCGTTTTTTTCGGCCAAAAAAAGTCAAAATTTTTTTTGGCCTCCAAAAGTCATAAAAAACGTCATAGTATAGTATGGCGTTTTTTTCGGGCCAAAAAAGTCAACATTTTTTTTGGCCTCCAAAAGTCATAAAAAACGTCATAGTATAGTATGGCGTTTTTTTCGGCCCAAATAAGTCAAAATTTTTTTTGGCCTCCAAAAGTCATAAAAAACGTCATAGTATAGTATGGCGTTTTTTTCGGCCAAAAAAAGTCAAAAATTTTTTTGGCCTCAAAAAGTCATAAAAAACGTCATAGTATAGTATGGCGTTTTTTTCGGCCCAAATAAGTCACAATTTTTTTTGGCCTCCAAAAGTCATAAAAAACGTCATAGTATAGTATGGCGTTTTTTTCGGGCAAAAAAAGTCAAAATTTTTTTTGGCCTCCAAAAGTCATAAAAAACGTCATAGTATAGTATGGCGTTTTTTTCGGCCCAAAAAAGTCAAAATTTTTTTTGGCCTCAAAAAGTCATAAAAAACGTCATAGTATAGTATGGCGTTTTTTTCGGCCAAAAAAAGTCAAAAATTTTTTGGGCCTCAAAAACTCATAAAAAACGTCATAGTATAGTATGGCGTTTTTTTCGGCCAAAAAAAGTCAAAATTTTTTTTGGCCTCCAAAAGTCATAAAAAACGTCATAGTATAGTATGGCGTTTTTTTCGGCCCATAAAAGTCCAAAAAATTTTTGGCCTCCAAAAGTCATAAAAAACGTCATAGTATAGTATGGCGTTTTTTTCGGCCAAAAAAGGTCAAAAATTTTTTTGGCCTCAAAAAGTCATAAAAAACGTCATAGTATAGTATGGCGTTTTTTTCGGCCAAAAAAAGTCAAAATTTTTTTTGGCCTCCAAAAGTCATAAAAAACGTCATAGTATAGTATGGCGTTTTTTTCGGCCCAAAAAAGTCAAAATTTTTTTTGGCCTCCAAAAGTCATAAAAAACGTCATAGTATAGTATGGCGTTTTTTTCGGCCCATAAAAGTCCAAAAAATTTTTGGCCTCCAAAAGTCATAAAAAACGTCATAGTATAGTATGGCGTTTTTTTCAGGCATAAAAAGTCAAATTTTTTTTTGACCTCAAAAAGTCATAAAAAACGTCATAGTATAGTATGGCGTTTTTTTCGGCCCAAAAAAGTCAAAATTTTTTTTGGCCTCCAAAAGTCATAAAAAACGTCATAGTATAGTATGGCGTTTTTTTCGGCCCATAAAAGTCCAAAAAATTTTTGGCCTCCAAAAGTCATAAAAAACGTCATAGTATAGTATGGCGTTTTTTTCAGGCAAAAAAAGTCAAATTTTTTTTTGACCTCAAAAAGTCATAAAAAACGTCATAGTATAGTATGGCGTTTTTTTCGGCCCAAAAAAGTCAAAATTTTTTTTGGCCTCCAAAAGTCATAAAAAACGTCATAGTATAGTATGGCGTTTTTTTCGGCCCAAATAAGTCAACATTTTTTTTGGCCTCCAAAAGTCATAAAAAACGTCATAGTATAGTATGGCGTTTTTTTCGGCCCATAAAAGTCCAAAAAATTTTTTGGCCTCAAAAAGTCATAAAAAACGTCATAGTATAGTATGGCGTTTTTTTCAGGCAAAAAAAGTCAACATTTTTTTGACCTCAAAAAGTCATAAAAAACGTCATAGTATAGTATGGCGTTTTTTTCGGCCCAAAAAAGTCAAATTTTTTTTTGACCTCCAAAAGTCATAAAAAACGTCATAGTATAGTATGGCGTTTTTTTCGGCCCAAATAAGTCAAAAATTTTTTTGGCCTCAAAAAGTCATAAAAAACGTCATAGTATAGTATGGCGTTTTTTTCGGCCCATAAAAGTCCAAAAAATTTTTGGCCTCCAAAAGTCATAAAAAACGTCATAGTATAGTATGGCGTTTTTTTCGGCCCAAAAAAGTCAAATTTTTTTTTGACCTCCAAAAGTCATAAAAAACGTCATAGTATAGTATGGCGTTTTTTTCGGCCCAAATAAGTCAAAATTTTTTTTGGCCTCCAAAAGTCATAAAAAACGTCATAGTATAGTATGGCGTTTTTTTCAGGCAAAAAAAGTCAAATTTTTTTTTGACCTCAAAAAGTCATAAAAAACGTCATAGTATAGTATGGCGTTTTTTTCGGCCCAAATAAGTCAAAATTTTTTTTGGCCTCCAAAAGTCATAAAAAACGTCATAGTATAGTATGGCGTTTTTTTCGGCCCAAATAAGTCAACATTTTTTTTGGCCTCCAAAAGTCATAAAAAACGTCATAGTATAGTATGGCGTTTGTTTCGGCCCAAAAAAGTCAAAAATTTTTTTGACCTCAAAAAGTCATAAAAAACGTCATAGTATAGTATGGCGTTTTTTTCGGGCCAAAAAAGTCAACATTTTTTTTGGCCTCCAAAAGTCATAAAAAACGTCATAGTATAGTATGCCGTTTTTTTCGGCCCAAATAAGTCAAAAATTTTTTTGGCCTCCAAAAGTCATAAAAAACGTCATAGTATAGTATGGCGTTTTTTTCGGCCAAAAAAAGTCAAAAATTTTTTTGGCCTCAAAAAGTCATAAAAAACGTCATAGTATAGTATGGCGTTTTTTTCGGCCCAAATAAGTCAAAATTTTTTTTGGCCTCCAAAAGTCATAAAAAACGTCATAGTATAGTATGGCGTTTTTTTCGGCCAAAAAAAGTCAAAATTTTTTTTGGCCTCCAAAAGTCATAAAAAACGTCATAGTATAGTATGGCGTTTTTTTCGGCCCAAAAAAGTCAAAATTTTTTTTGGCCTCAAAAAGTCATAAAAAACGTCATAGTATAGTATGGCGTTTTTTTCGGGCCAGAAAAGTCAAAATTTTTTTTGGCCTCCAAAAGTCATAAAAAACGTCATAGTATAGTATGGCGTTTTTTTCGGCCCATAAAAGTCCAAAAAATTTTTGGCCTCCAAAAGTCATAAAAAACGTCATAGTATAGTATGGCGTTTTTTTCAGGCATAAAAAGTCAAATTTTTTTTTGACCTCAAAAAGTCATAAAAAACGTCATAGTATAGTATGGCGTTTTTTTCGGCCCAAAAAAGTCAAAATTTTTTTTGGCCTCCAAAAGTCATAAAAAACGTCATAGTATAGTATGGCGTTTTTTTCGGCCCAAATAAGTCAACATTTTTTTTGGCCTCCAAAAGTCATAAAAAACGTCATAGTATAGTATGGCGTTTTTTTCGGCCAAAAAAAGTCAAAATTTTTTTTGGCCTCCAAAAGTCATAAAAAACGTCATAGTATAGTATGGCGTTTTTTTCGGGCAAAAAAAGTCAAAATTTTTTTTGGCCTCAAAAAGTCATAAAAAACGTCATAGTATAGTATGGCGTTTTTTTTCGGCCCAAATAAGTCAAATTTTTTTTTGGCCTCCAAAAGTCATAAAAAACGTCATAGTATAGTATGGCGTTTTTTTCGGGCCAGAAAAGACAAAATTTTTTTTGGCCTCCAAAAGTCATAAAAAACGCCATAGTATAGTATGGCGTTTTTTTCGGGCCAAAAAAGTCAACATTTTTTTTGGCCTCCAAAAGTCATAAAAAACGTCATAGTATAGTATGGCGTTTTTTTCGGCCCAAATAAGTCAAAATTTTTTTTGGCCTCCAAAAGTCATAAAAAACGTCATAGTATAGTATGGCGTTTTTTTCGGCCAAAAAAAGTCAAAAATTTTTTTGGCCTCAAAAAGTCATAAAAAACGTCATAGTATAGTATGGCGTTTTTTTCGGCCCAAATAAGTCAAAATTTTTTTTGGCCTCCAAAAGTCATAAAAAACGTCATAGTATAGTATGGCGTTTTTTTCGGCCAAAAAAAGTCAAAATTTTTTTTGGCCTCCAAAAGTCATAAAAAACGTCATAGTATAGTATGGCGTTTTTTTCGGCCAAAAAAAGTCAAAATTTTTTTTGGCCTCCAAAAGTCATAAAAAACGTCATAGTATAGTATGGCGTTTTTTTCGGCCCATAAAAGTCCAAAAAATTTTTGGCCTCCAAAAGTCATAAAAAACGTCATAGTATAGTATGGCGTTTTTTTCAGGCAAAAAAAGTCAAATTTTTTTTTGACCTCAAAAAGTCATAAAAAACGTCATAGTATAGTATGGCGTTTTTTTCGGCCCAAAAAAGTCAAAATTTTTTTTGGCCTCCAAAAGTCATAAAAAACGTCATAGTATAGTATGGCGTTTTTTTCGGCCCAAATAAGTCAACATTTTTTTTGGCCTCCAAAAGTCATAAAAAACGTCATAGTATAGTATGGCGTTTTTTTCGGCCCATAAAAGTCCAAAAAATTTTTTGGCCTCAAAAAGTCATAAAAAACGTCATAGTATAGTATGGCGTTTTTTTCGGGCAAAAAAAGTCAACATTTTTTTGACCTCAAAAAGTCATAAAAATCGTCATAGTATAGTATGGCGTTTTTTTCGGCCAAAAAAAGTCAAATTTTTTTTTGACCTCCAAAAGTCATAAAAAACGTCATAGTATAGTATGGCGTTTTTTTCGGCCCAAATAAGTCAAAATTTTTTTTGGCCTCAAAAAGTCATAAAAAACGTCATAGTATAGTATGGCGTTTTTTTCGGCCCATAAAAGTCCAAAAAATTTTTGGCCTCCAAAAGTCATAAAAAACGTCATAGTATAGTATGGCGTTTTTTTCCGGCCAAAAAAGTCAAAATTTTTTTTGGCCTCCAAAAGTCATAAAAAACGTCATAGTATAGTATGGCGTTTTTTTCGGCCCAAATAAGTCAAAATTTTTTTTGGCCTCAAAAAGTCATAAAAAACGTCATAGTATAGTATGGCGTTTTTTTCGGCCCATAAAAGTCCAAAAAATTTTTGGCCTCCAAAAGTCATAAAAAACGTCATAGTATAGTATGGCGTTTTTTTCAGGCAAAAAAAGTCAACATTTTTTTGACCTCAAAAAGTCATAAAAAACGTCATAGTATAGTATGGCGTTTTTTTCGGCCCAAAAAAGTCAAATTTTTTTTTGGCCTCAAAAAGTCATAAAAAACGTCATAGTATAGTATGGCGTTTTTTTCGGCCAAAAAAAGTCAAAAATTTTTTGGCCTCCAAAAGTCATAAAAAACGTCATAGTATAGTATGGCGTTTTTTTCAGGCAAAAAAAGTCAACATTTTTTTGGCCTCCAAAAGTCATAAAAAACGTCATAGTATAGTATGGCGTTTTTTTCGGCCAAAATAAGTCAAAATTTTTTTTGGCCTCAAAAAGTCATAAAAAACGTCATAGTATAGTATGGCGTTTTTTTCGGCCAAAAAAAGTCAAAAATTTTTTGGCCTCCAAAAGTCATAAAAAACGTCATAGTATAGTATGGCGTTTTTTTCGGCCAAAAAAAGTCAAAATTTTTTTTGGCCTCCAAAAGTCATAAAAAACGTCATAGTATAGTATGGCGTTTTTTTCGGCCCATAAAAGTCCAAAAAATTTTTGGCCTCCAAAAGTCATAAAAAACGTCATAGTATAGTATGGCGTTTTTTTCCGGCCAAAAAAGTCAAAATTTTTTTTGGCCTCCAAAAGTCATAAAAAACGTCATAGTATAGTATGGCGTTTTTTTCGGCCCAAATAAGTCAAATTTTTTTTTGGCCTCAAAAAGTCATAAAAAACGTCATAGTATAGTATGGCGTTTTTTTCGGCCAAAAAAAGTCAAATTTTTTTTTGGCCTCAAAAACTCATAAAAAACGTCATAGTATAGTATGGCGTTTTTTTCGGCCAAAAAAAGTCAAAATTTTTTTTGGCCTCCAAAAGTCATAAAAAACGTCATAGTATAGTATGGCGTTTTTTTCGGGCAAAAAAAGTCCAAATTTTTTTTGGCCTCAAAAAGTCATAAAAAACGTCATAGTATAGTATGGCGTTTTTTTCGGCCCAAATAAGTCAAATTTTTTTTTGGCCTCCAAAAGTCATAAAAAACGTCATAGTATAGTATGGCGTTTTTTTCGGGCCAAAAAAGACAAAATTTTTTTTGGCCTCCAAAAGTCATAAAAAACGCCATAGTATAGTATGGCGTTTTTTTCGGGCAAAAAAATTCACATTTTTTTTTGACCTCCAAAAGTCATAAAAAACGTCATAGTATAGTATGGCGTTTTTTTCGGGCAAAAAAATTCAAATTTTTTTTTGACCTCAAAAAGTCATAAAAAACGTCATAGTATAGTATGGCGTTTTTTTCGGGCAAAAAAAGTCAACATTTTTTTTGGCCTCAAAAAGTCATAAAAAACGTCATAGTATAGTATGGCGTTTTTTTCGGCCCAAAAAAGTCAAAAAAAATTTTGGCCTCCAAAAGTCATAAAAAACGTCATAGTATAGTATGGCGTTTTTTTCGGCCCAAAAAAGTCAAAAAATTTTTTGACCTCAAAAAGTCATAAAAAACGTCATAGTATAGTATGGCGTTTTTTTCGGGCCAAAAAAGTCAACATTTTTTTTGGCCTCCAAAAGTCATAAAAAACGTCATAGTATAGTATGGCGTTTTTTTCGGCCCAAATAAGTCAAAATTTTTTTTGGCCTCCAAAAGTCATAAAAAACGTCATAGTATAGTATGGCGTTTTTTTCGGCCCATAAAAGTCCAAAAAATTTTTGGCCTCCAAAAGTCATAAAAAACGTCATAGTATAGTATGGCGTTTTTTTCGGGCCAAAAAAGTCAAAAATTTTTTTGGCCTCCAAAAGTCATAAAAAACGTCATAGTATAGTATGGCGTTTTTTTCGGCCCAAATAAGTCAAAAAATTTTTTGGCCTCAAAAAGTCATAAAAAACGTCATAGTATAGTATGGCGTTTTTTTCAGGCAAAAAAAGTCAACATTTTTTTGACCTCAAAAAGTCATAAAAAACGTCATAGTATAGTATGGCGTTTTTTTCGGCCCAAAAAAGTCAAATTTTTTTTTGACCTCCAAAAGTCATAAAAAACGTCATAGTATAGTATGGCGTTTTTTTCGGCCCAAATAAGTCAAAATTTTTTTTGGCCTCAAAAAGTCATAAAAAACGTCATAGTATAGTATGGCGTTTTTTTCGGCCAAAAAAAGTCAAAAATTTTTTTGGCCTCAAAAAGTCATAAAAAACGTCATAGTATAGTATGGCGTTTTTTTCGGCCCAAATAAGTCAAAATTTTTTTTGGCCTCCAAAAGTCATAAAAAACGTCATAGTATAGTATGGCGTTTTTTTCGGCCAAAAAAAGTCAAAATTTTTTTTGGCCTCCAAAAGTCATAAAAAACGTCATAGTATAGTATGGCGTTTTTTTCGGCCCAAAAAAGTCAAAAATTTTTTTGGCCTCCAAAAGTCATAAAAAACGTCATAGTATAGTATGGCGTTTTTTTCGGCCCATAAAAGTCCAAAAAATTTTTGGCCTCCAAAAGTCATAAAAAACGTCATAGTATAGTATGGCGTTTTTTTCGGGCCAAAAAAGTCAAAAAATTTTTTGGCCTCCAAAAGTCATAAAAAACGTCATAGTATAGTATGGCGTTTTTTTCGGCCCAAATAAGTCACAAATTTTTTTGGCCTCAAAAAGTCATAAAAAACGTCATAGTATAGTATGGCGTTTTTTTCAGGCAAAAAAAGTCAACATTTTTTTGACCTCAAAAAGTCATAAAAAACGTCATAGTATAGTATGGCGTTTTTTTCGGCCCAAAAAAGTCAAATTTTTTTTTGACCTCCAAAAGTCATAAAAAACGTCATAGTATAGTATGGCGTTTTTTTCGGTCCAAATAAGTCAAAATTTTTTTTGGCCTCAAAAAGTCATAAGAAACGTCATAGTATAGTATGGCGTTTTTTTCGGCCCATAAAAGTCCAAAAAATTTTTGGCCTCCAAAAGTCATAAAAAACGTCATAGTATAGTATGGCGTTTTTTTCGGGCCAAAAAAGTAAAAAAATTTTTTGGCCTCCAAAAGTCATAAAAAACGTCATAGTATAGTATGGCGTTTTTTTCGGCCCAAATAAGTCAAAAATTTTTTTGGCCTCAAAAAGTCATAAAAAACGTCATAGTATAGTATGGCGTTTTTTTCAGGCAAAAAAAGTCAAATTTTTTTTTGACCTCAAAAAGTCATAAAAAACGTCATAGTATAGTATGGCGTTTTTTTCGGCCCAAATAAGTCAAATTTTTTTTTGACCTCCAAAAGTCATAAAAAACGTCATAGTATAGTATGGCGTTTTTTTCGGCCCAAAAAAAGTCAAAATTTTTTTTTGGCCTCAAAAAGTCATAAAAAACGTCATAGTATAGTATGGCGTTTTTTTCGGCCAAAAAAAGTCAAAAATTTTTTGGGCCTCAAAAACTCATAAAAAACGTCATAGTATAGTATGGCGTTTTTTTCGGCCAAAAAAAGTCAAAATTTTTTTTGGCCTCCAAAAGTCATAAAAAACGTCATAGTATAGTATGGCGTTTTTTTCGGCCCATAAAAGTCCAAAAAATTTTTGGCCTCCAAAAGTCATAAAAAACGTCATAGTATAGTATGGCGTTTTTTTCGGCCAAAAAAGGTCAAAAATTTTTTTGGCCTCAAAAAGTCATAAAAAACGTCATAGTATAGTATGGCGTTTTTTTCGGCCAAAAAAAGTCAAAATTTTTTTTGGCCTCCAAAAGTCATAAAAAACGTCATAGTATAGTATGGTGTTTTTTTCGGCCCAAAAAAGTCAAAATTTTTTTTGGCCTCCAAAAGTCATAAAAAACGTCATAGTATAGTATGGCGTTTTTTTCGGCCCATAAAAGTCCAAAAAATTTTTGGCCTCCAAAAGTCATAAAAAACGTCATAGTATAGTATGGCGTTTTTTTCGGGCAAAAAAAGTCAAAATTTTTTTTGGCCTCCAAAAGTCATAAAAAACGTCATAGTATAGTATGGCGTTTTTTTCGGCCCAAAAAAGTCAACATTTTTTTTGGCCTCAAAAAGTCATAAAAAACGTCATAGTATAGTATGGCGTTTTTTTCGGGCCAAAAAAGTCAAAAATTTTTTTGGCCTCAAAAAGTCATAAAAAACGTCATAGTATAGTATGGCGTTTTTTTCGGGCCAAAAAAGTCAACATTTTTTTTGGCCTCCAAAAGTCATAAAAAACGTCATAGTATAGCATGGCGTTTTTTCCGGGCCAAAAAAGTCAAAATTTTTTTTGGCCTCCAAAAGTCATAAAAAACGTCATAGTATAGTATGGCGTTTTTTTCGGCCCAAATAAGTCAAAATTTTTTTTGGCCTCAAAAAGTCATAAAAAACGTCATAGTATAGTATGGCGTTTTTTCCGGGCCAAAAAAGACAAAATTTTTTTTGGCCTCCAAAAGTCATAAAAAACGTCACAGTATAGTATGGCGTTTTTTTCGGGCAAAAAAAGTCAACATTTTTTTTGGCCTCCAAAAGTCATAAAAAACGTCATAGTATAGTATGGCGTTTTTCTCGGGCCAAAAAAGTCAACATTTTTTTTGGCCTCCAAAAGTCATAAAAAACGTCATAGTATAGTATGGCGTTTTTTTCGGCCCAAAAAAGTAAAAATTTTTTTTGGCCTCCAAAAGTCATAAAAAACGTCATAGTATAGTATGGCGTTTTTTTCGGCCCAAATAAGTCAAATTTTTTTTTGGCCTCCAAAAGTCATAAAAAACGTCATAGTATAGTATGGCGTTTTTTCCGGGCAAAAAAAGTCAAAATTTTTTTTGGCCTCCAAAAGTCATAAAAAACGTCATAGTATAGTATGGTGTTTTTTTCGGGCCAAAAAAGTCAACATTTTTTTTGGCCTCCAAAAGTCATGAAAAACGTCATAGTATAGTATGGCGTTTTTTTCGGGCCAAAAAAGTCAACATTTTTTTTGGCCTCCAAAAGTCATAAAAAACGTCATAGTATAGTATGGCGTTTTTTCCGGGCCAAAAAAGTCAACATTTTTTTTGGCCTCCAAAAGTCATAAAAAACGTCATAGTATAGTATGGCGTTTTTTTCGGCCCAAAAAAGTCAAAATTTTTTTTGGCCTCCAAAAGTCATAAAAAACGTCATAGTATAGTATGGCGTTTTTTTCGGCCCATAAAAGTCACAATTTTTTTTTTACCTCAAAAAGTCATAAAAAACGTCACAGTATAGTATGGCGTTTTTTTCGGGCAAAAAAAGTCAAAATTTTTTTTGGCCTCCAAAAGTCATAAAAAACGTCATAGTATAGTATGGCGTTTTTTTCGGGCCAAAAAAGTCAACATTTTTTTTGGCCTCCAAAAGTCATAAAAAACGTCATAGTATAGTATGGCGTTTTTTTCGGCCCAAAAAAGTAAAAATTTTTTTTGGCCTCCAAAAGTCATAAAAAACGTCATAGTATAGTATGGCGTTTTTTTCGGCCCAAATGAGTCAAATTTTTTTTTGGCCTCCAAAAGTCATAAAAAACGTCATAGTATAGTATGGCGTTTTTTCCGGGCAAAAAAAGTCAAAATTTTTTTTGGCCTCCAAAAGTCATAAAAAACGTCATAGTATAGTATGGTGTTTTTTTCGGGCCAAAAAAGTCAACATTTTTTTTGGCCTCCAAAAGTCATAAAAAACGTCATAGTATAGTATGGCGTTTTTTCCGGGCCAAAAAAGTCAACATTTTTTTTGGCCTCCAAAAGTCATAAAAAACGTCATAGTATAGTATGGCGTTTTTTTCGGCCCAAAAAAGTCAAAATTTTTTTTGGCCTCCAAAAGTCATAAAAAACGTCATAGTATAGTATGGCGTTTTTTTCGGCCCATAAAAGTCACAATTTTTTTTGGCCTCAAAAAGTCATAAAAAACGTCATAGTATAGTATGGCGCTTTTTTCGGGCAAAAAAAGTCAACATTTTTTTTGGCCTCAAAAAGTCATAAAAAACGTCATAGTATAGTATGGCGTTTTTTTCGGCCCAAATAAGTCAAAATTTTTTTTGGCCTCAAAAAGTCATAAAAAACGTCATAGTATAGTATGGCGTTTTTTCCGGGCCAAAAAAGACAAAATTTTTTTTGGCCTCCAAAAGTCATAAAAAACGTCATAGTATAGTATGGCGTTTTTTTCGGGCAAAAAAAGTCAACATTTTTTTTGGCCTCCAAAAGTCATAAAAAACGTCATAGTATAGTATGGCGTTTTTTTCGGGCGAAAAAAGTCAACATTTTTTTTGGCCTCCAAAAGTCATAAAAAACGTCATAGTATAGTATGGCGTTTTTTTCGGCCCATAAAAGTCCAAAAAATTTTTGGCCTCCAAAAGTCATAAAAAACGTCATAGTATAGTATGGCGTTTTTTTCGGCCCAAAAAAGTCAAAAATTTTTTTGGCCTCCAAAAGTCATAAAAAACGTCATAGTATAGTATGGCGTTTTTTTCGGCCCAAATAAGTCAAAATTTTTTTTGGCCTCAAAAAGTCATAAAAAACGTCATAGTATAGTATGGCGTTTTTTCGGGCAAAAAAAGTCAAAATTTTTTTTGACCTCAAAAAGTCATAAAAAACGTCATAGTATAGTATGGCGTTTTTTTCGGCCCAAATAAGTCAAATTTTTTTTTGGCCTCCAAAAGTCATAAAAAACGTCATAGTATAGTATGGCGTTTTTTTCGGGCAAAAAAAGTCAAAAATTTTTTTGGCCTCCAAAAGTCATAAAAAACGTCATAGTATAGTATGGCGTTTTTTTCGGGCCAAAAAAGTCAACATTTTTTTTGGCCTCCAAAAGTCATAAAAAACGTCATAGTATAGTATGGCGTTTTTTCCGGGCCAAAAAAGTCAAAATTTTTTTTGGCCTCCAAAAGTCATAAAAAACGTCATAGTATAGTATGGCGTTTTTTTCGGCCCAAAAAAGTCAAAATTTTTTTTGACCTCAAAAAGTCATAAAAAACGTCATAGTATAGTATGGCATTTTTTCCAGCCAAAAAAAGTCATACTTTAGTATGACCTTAAAATGTTCCAAAAAACGTCATAATATAGTATGGCGTCAAAATCAGCCAAAAAAAGTCATACTTTAATATGGCCTCAAAATGTGCCAAAACACGTCTTAGTATAGTATGGCGTCAAAATCGGCCAAAAAAAGTCATACTTTAGTATGACCTCAAAATGTGTCAAAAAACGTCATAGTATAGTATGGCGTCAAAATCGGCCAAAAAAAGTCAAATTTTTTTTTGGCTTCAAAATGTCATAAAAAACGTCATAGTATAGTATGGCGTCAAAATCGGCCAAAAAAAGTCAAAAATTTTTTTGGCCTCAAAATGTCATAAAAAACGTCATAGTATAGTATGGCGTTTTTTTCGGCCAAAAAACGTCAAAATTGTTTTTGGCCTCAAAATGTCATAAAAAACGTCATAGTATAGTATGGCGTTTTTTTCGGGCAAAAAAAGTCAAAATTTTTTTTGGCCTCAAAATGTCATAAAAAACGTCATAGTATAGTATGGCGTTTTTTTCGGCCAAAAAAACGTCAAAATTTTTTTTACCTCAAAAAGTCATAAAAAACGTCATAGTATAGTATGGCGTTTTTTTCGGCCCAAAAAAGTCAAAATTTTTTTTGGCCTCCAAAAGTCATAAAAAACGTCATAGTATAGTATGGCGTTTTTTTCGGGCAAAAAAAGTCAAAATTTTTTTTGGCCTCCAAAAGTCATAAAAAACGTCATAGTATAGTATGGCGTTTTTTTCGGCCCAAAAAAGTCAACATTTTTTTTGGCCTCAAAAAGTCATAAAAAACGTCATAGTATAGTATGGCGTTTTTTTCGGGCCAAAAAAGTCAACATTTTTTTTGGCCTCCAAAAGTCATAAAAAACGTCATAGTATAGTATGGCGTTTTTTTCGGGCCAAAAAAGTCAACATTTTTTTTGGCCTCCAAAAGTCATAAAAAACGTCATAGTATAGTATGGCGTTTTTTCCGGGCCAAAAAATTCAACATTTTTTTTGGCCTCCAAAAGTCATAAAAAACGTCATAGTATAGTATGGCGTTTTTTTCGGACCAAAAAAGTCAACATTTTTTTTGGCCTCCAAAAGTCATAAAAAACGTCATAGTATAATATGGCGTTTTTTTCGGGCCAAAAAAGTCAAAAATTTTTTTGGCCTCCAAAAGTCATAAAAAACGTCATAGTATAGTATGGCGTTTTTTTCGGCCCAAATAAGTCAAAATTTTTTTTGGCCTCAAAAAGTCATAAAAAACGTCATAGTATAGTATGGCGTTTTTTTCGGCCCAAATAAGTCAAAATTTTTTTTGGCCTCAAAAAGTCATAAAAAACGTCATAGTATAGTATGGCGTTTTTTCCGGGCCAAAAAAGACAAAATTTTTTTTGGCCTCCAAAAGTCATAAAAAACGTCATAGTATAGTATGGCGTTTTTTTCGGGCAAAAAAAGTCAACATTTTTTTTGGCCTCCAAAAGTCATAAAAAACATCATAGTATAGTATGGCGTTTTTTTCGGGCCAAAAAAGTCAACATTTTTTTTGGCCTCCAAAAGTCATAAAAAACGTCATAGTATAGTATGGCGTTTTTTTCGGCCCATAAAAGTCCAAAAAATTTTTGGCCTCCAAAAGTCATAAAAAACGTCATAGTATAGTATGGCGTTTTTTTCGGCCCAAAAAAGTCAAAATTTTTTTTGGCCTCCAAAAGTCATAAAAAACGTCATAGTATAGTATGGCGTTTTTTTCGGCCCAAATAAGTCAAAATTTTTTTTGGCCTCAAAAAGTCATAAAAAACGTCATAGTATAGTATGGCGTTTTTTCGGGCAAAAAAAGTCAAAATTTTTTTTGACCTCAAAAAGTCATAAAAAACGTCATAGTATAGTATGGCGTTTTTTTCGGCCCAAATAAGTCAAATTTTTTTTTGGCCTCCAAAAGTCATAAAAAACGTCATAGTATAGTATGGCGTTTTTTTCGGCCCATAAAAGTCACAATTTTTTTTTTACCTCAAAAAGTCATAAAAAACGTCACAGTATAGTATGGCGTTTTTTTCGGGCAAAAAAAGTCAACATTTTTTTTGGCCTCCAAAAGTCATAAAAAACGTCATAGTATAGTATGGCGTTTTTTCCGGGCAAAAAAAGTCAAAATTTTTTTTGGCCTCCAAAAGTCATAAAAAACGTCATAGTATAGTATGGCGTTTTTTTCGGCCCAAAAAAGTCAAAATTTTTTTTGACCTCAAAAAGTCATAAAAAACGTCATAGTATAGTATGGCATTTTTTCCAGCCAAAAAAAGTCATACTTTAGTATGACCTTAAAATGTTCCAAAAAACGTCATAATATAGTATGGCGTCAAAATCAGCCAAAAAAAGTCATACTTTAATATGGCCTCAAAATGTGCCAAAACACGTCTTAGTATAGTATGGCGTCAAAATCGGCCAAAAAAAGTCATACTTTAGTATGACCTCAAAATGTGTCAAAAAACGTCATAGTATAGTATGGCGTCAAAATCGGCCAAAAAAAGTCAAATTTTTTTTTGGCTTCAAAATGTCATAAAAAACGTCATAGTATAGTATGGCGTCAAAATCGGCCAAAAAAAGTCAAAAATTTTTTTGGCCTCAAAATGTCATAAAAAACGTCATAGTATAGTATGGCGTTTTTTTCGGCCAAAAAACGTCAAAATTGTTTTTGGCCTCAAAATGTCATAAAAAACGTCATAGTATAGTATGGCGTTTTTTTCGGCCAAAAAAAGTCAAAATTTTTTTTGGCCTCAAAATGTCATAAAAAACGTCATAGTATAGTATGGCGTTTTTTTCGGCCAAAAAAACGTCAACATTTTTTTGGCCTCAAAATGTCATAAAAAACGTCATAGTATAGTATGGCGTTTTTTTCGGCCCAAATAAGTCAAAATTTTTTTTGGCCTCAAAAAGTCATAAAAAACGTCATAGTATAGTATGGCGTTTTTTCCGGGCCAAAAAAGACAAAATTTTTTTTGGCCTCCAAAAGTCATAAAAAACGTCATAGTATAGTATGGCGTTTTTTTCGGGCAAAAAAAGTCAACATTTTTTTTGGCCTCCAAAAGTCATAAAAAACGTCATAGTATAGTATGGCGTTTTTTTCGGGCCAAAAAAGTCAACATTTTTTTTGGCCTCCAAAAGTCATAAAAAACGTCATAGTATAGTATGGCGTTTTTTTCGGCCCATAAAAGTCCAAAAAATTTTTGGCCTCCAAAAGTCATAAAAAACGTCATAGTATAGTATGGCGTTTTTTTCGGCCCAAAAAAGTCAAAATTTTTTTTGGCCTCCAAAAGTCATAAAAAACGTCATAGTATAGTATGGCGTTTTTTTCGGCCCAAATAAGTCAAAATTTTTTTTGGCCTCAAAAAGTCATAAAAAACGTCATAGTATAGTATGGCGTTTTTTCGGGCAAAAAAAGTCAAAATTTTTTTTGACCTCAAAAAGTCATAAAAAACGTCATAGTATAGTATGGCGTTTTTTTCGGCCCAAATAAGTCAAATTTTTTTTTGGCCTCCAAAAGTCATAAAAAACGTCATAGTATAGTATGCCGTTTTTTTCGGGCAAAAAAAGTCAAAAATTTTTTTGGCCTCCAAAAGTCATAAAAAACGTCATAGTATAGTATGGCGTTTTTTTCGGGCCAAAAAAGTCAACATTTTTTTTGGCCTCCAAAAGTCATAAAAAACGTCATAGTATAGTATGGCGTTTTTTCCGGGCCAAAAAAGTCAAAATTTTTTTTGGCCTCCAAAAGTCATAAAAAACGTCATAGTATAGTATGGCGTTTTTTTCGGCCCAAAAAAGTCAAAATTTTTTTTGACCTCAAAAAGTCATAAAAAACGTCATAGTATAGTATGGCATTTTTTCCAGCCAAAAAAAGTCATACTTTAGTATGACCTTAAAATGTTCCAAAAAACGTCATAATATAGTATGGCGTCAAAATCAGCCAAAAAAAGTCATACTTTAATATGGCCTCAAAATGTGCCAAAACACGTCTTAGTATAGTATGGCGTCAAAATCGGCCAAAAAAAGTCATACTTTAGTATGACCTCAAAATGTGTCAAAAAACGTCATAGTATAGTATGGCGTCAAAATCGGCCAAAAAAAGTCAAATTTTTTTTTGGCTTCAAAATGTCATAAAAAACGTCATAGTATAGTATGGCGTCAAAATCGGCCAAAAAAAGTCAAAAATTTTTTTGGCCTCAAAATGTCATAAAAAACGTCATAGTATAGTATGGCGTTTTTTTCGGCCAAAAAACGTCAAAATTGTTTTTGGCCTCAAAATGTCATAAAAAACGTCATAGTATAGTATGGCGTTTTTTTCGGCCAAAAAAAGTCAAAATTTTTTTTGGCCTCAAAATGTCATAAAAAACGTCATAGTATAGTATGGCGTTTTTTTCGGCCAAAAAAACGTCAAAATTTTTTTGGCCTCAAAATGTCATAAAAAACGTCATAGTATAGTATGGCGTTTTTTTCGGCCCAAATAAGTCAAAATTTTTTTTGGCCTCAAAAAGTCATAAAAAACGTCATAGTATAGTATGGCGTTTTTTCCGGGCCAAAAAAGACAAAATTTTTTTTGGCCTCCAAAAGTCATAAAAAACGTCATAGTATAGTATGGCGTTTTTTTCGGGCAAAAAAAGTCAACATTTTTTTTGGCCTCCAAAAGTCATAAAAAACGTCATAGTATAGTATGGCGTTTTTTTCGGCCCATAAAAGTCCAAAAAATTTTTGGCCTCCAAAAGTCATAAAAAACGTCATAGTATAGTATGGCGTTTTTTTCGGGCCAAAAAAGTCAACATTTTTTTTGGCCTCCAAAAGTCATAAAAAACGTCATAGTATAGTATGGCGTTTTTTCCGGGCCAAAAAAGTCAAAATTTTTTTTGGCCTCCAAAAGTCATAAAAAACGTCATAGTATAGTATGGCGTTTTTTTCGGCCCAAAAAAGTCAAAATTTTTTTTGACCTCAAAAAGTCATAAAAAACGTCATAGTATAGTATGGCATTTTTTCCAGCCAAAAAAAGTCATACTTTAGTATGACCTTAAAATGTTCCAAAAAACGTCATAATATAGTATGGCGTCAAAATCAGCCAAAAAAAGTCATACTTTAATATGGCCTCAAAATGTGCCAAAACACGTCTTAGTATAGTATGGCGTCAAAATCGGCCAAAAAAAGTCATACTTTAGTATGACCTCAAAATGTGTCAAAAAACGTCATAGTATAGTATGGCGTCAAAATCGGCCAAAAAAAGTCAAATTTTTTTTTGGCTTCAAAATGTCATAAAAAACGTCATAGTATAGTATGGCGTCAAAATCGGCCAAAAAAAGTCAAAAATTTTTTTGGCCTCAAAATGTCATAAAAAACGTCATAGTATAGTATGGCGTTTTTTTCGGCCAAAAAACGTCAAAATTGTTTTTGGCCTCAAAATGTCATAAAAAACGTCATAGTATAGTATGGCGTTTTTTTCGGCCAAAAAAAGTCCAAATTTTTTTTGGCCTCAAAATGTCATAAAAAACGTCATAGTATAGTATGGCGTTTTTTTCGGGCCAAAAAAGTCAACATTTTTTTTGGCCTCCAAAAGTCATAAAAAACGTCATAGTATAGTATGGCGTTTTTTCCGGGCCAAAAAAGTCAAAATTTTTTTTGGCCTCCAAAAGTCATAAAAAACGTCATAGTATAGTATGGCGTTTTTTTCGGCCCAAAAAAGTCAAAATTTTTTTTGACCTCAAAAAGTCATAAAAAACGTCATAGTATAGTATGGCATTTTTTCCAGCCAAAAAAAGTCATACTTTAGTATGACCTTAAAATGTTCCAAAAAACGTCATAATATAGTATGGCGTCAAAATCAGCCAAAAAAAGTCATACTTTAATATGGCCTCAAAATGTGCCAAAACACGTCTTAGTATAGTATGGCGTCAAAATCGGCCAAAAAAAGTCATACTTTAGTATGACCTCAAAATGTGTCAAAAAACGTCATAGTATAGTATGGCGTCAAAATCGGCCAAAAAAAGTCAAATTTTTTTTTGGCTTCAAAATGTCATAAAAAACGTCATAGTATAGTATGGCGTCAAAATCGGCCAAAAAAAGTCAAAAATTTTTTTGGCCTCAAAATGTCATAAAAAACGTCATAGTATAGTATGGCGTTTTTTTCGGCCAAAAAACGTCAAAATTGTTTTTGGCCTCAAAATGTCATAAAAAACGTCATAGTATAGTATGGCGTTTTTTTCGGCCAAAAAAAGTCAAAATTTTTTTTGGCCTCAAAATGTCATAAAAAACGTCATAGTATAGTATGGCGTTTTTTTCGGCCAAAAAAACGTCAAAATTTTTTTGGCCTCAAAATGTCATAAAAAACGTCATAGTATAGTATGGCGTTTTTTTCGGCCCAAATAAGTCAAAATTTTTTTTGGCCTCAAAAAGTCATAAAAAACGTCATAGTATAGTATGGCGTTTTTTTCCGGGCCAAAAAAGACAAAATTTTTTTTGGCCTCCAAAAGTCATAAAAAACGTCATAGTATAGTATGGCGTTTTTTTCGGGCAAAAAAAGTCAACATTTTTTTTGGCCTCCAAAAGTCATAAAAAACGTCATAGTATAGTATGGCGTTTTTTTCGGGCCAAAAAAGTCAACATTTTTTTTGGCCTCCAAAAGTCATAAAAAACGTCATAGTATAGTATGGCGTTTTTTTCGGCCCATAAAAGTCCAAAAAATTTTTGGCCTCCAAAAGTCATAAAAAACGTCATAGTATAGTATGGCGTTTTTTTCGGCCCAAAAAAGTCAAAATTTTTTTTGGCCTCCAAAAGTCATAAAAAACGTCATAGTATAGTATGGCGTTTTTTTCGGCCCAAATAAGTCAAAATTTTTTTTGGCCTCCAAAAGTCATAAAAAACGTCATAGTATAGTATGGCGTTTTTTTCGGGCAAAAAAAGTCAAAAATTTTTTTGGCCTCCAAAAGTCATAAAAAACGTCATAGTATAGTATGGCGTTTTTTTCGGGCCAAAAAAGTCAACATTTTTTTTGGCCTCCAAAAGTCATAAAAAACGTCATAGTATAGTATGGCGTTTTTTCCGGGCCAAAAAAGTCAAAATTTTTTTTGGCCTCCAAAAGTCATAAAAAACGTCATAATATAGTATGGCGTTTTTTTCGGCCCAAAAAAGTCAAAATTTTTTTTGACCTCAAAAAGTCATAAAAAACGTCATAGTATAGTATGGCATTTTTTCCAGCCAAAAAAAGTCATACTTTAGTATGACCTCAAAATGTTCCAAAAAACGTCATAATATAGTATGGCGTCAAAATCAGCCAAAAAAAGTCATACTTTAATATGGCCTCAAAATGTGCCAAAACACGTCTTAGTATAGTATGGCGTCAAAATCGGCCAAAAAAAGTCATACTTTAGTATGACCTCAAAATGTGTCAAAAAACGTCATAGTATAGTATGGCGTCAAAATCGGCCAAAAAAAGTCAAATTTTTTTTTGGCTTCAAAATGTCATAAAAAACGTCATAGTATAGTATGGCGTCAAAATCGGCCAAAAAAAGTCAAAAATTTTTTTGGCCTCAAAATGTCATAAAAAACGTCATAGTATAGTATGGCGTTTTTTTCGGCCAAAAAACGTCAAAATTGTTTTTGGCCTCAAAATGTCATAAAAAACGTCATAGTATAGTACGGCGTTTTTTTCGGGCAAAAAAAGTCAAAATTTTTTTTGGCCTCAAAATGTCATAAAAAACGTCATAGTATAGTATGGCGTTTTTTTCGGCCAAAAAAACGTCAAAATTTTTTTGGCCTCAAAATGTCATAAAAAACGTCATAGTATAGTATGGCGTTTTTTCCAGCCAAAAAAAGTCATACTTTAGTATGACTTTAAAATGTTCCAAAAAACGTCATAATATAGTATGGCGTCAAAATCAGCCAAAAAAAGTCATACTTTAGTATGGCCTCAAAATGTGCCAAAACACGTCTTAGTATAGTATGGTGTCAAAATTGGCCAAAAAAAGTCAAATTTTTTTTGGCTTCAAAATGTCATAAAAAATGTCATAGTATAGTATGGCGTCAAAATCGGCCAAAAAAAGTCATACTTTAGTATGGCCTCAAAATGTGCCAAAAAACGTCTTAGTATGGTATGGCGTCAAAATCGGCCAAAAAAAGTCATACTTTAGTATGACCTCAAAATGTGTCAAAAAACGTCATAGTATGGCGTCAAAATCGGCCAAAAAAAGTCATACTTTAGTATGGCCTCAAAATGTGCCAAAACACGTCTTAGTATGGTATGGCGTCAAAATCGGCCAAAAAAAGTCATACTTTAGTATGACCTCAAAATGTGTCAAAAAACGTCATAGTATGGCGTCAAAATCGGCCAAAAAAAGTCAAAAATTTTTTTGGCCTCAAAATGTCATAAAAAACGTCATAGTATAGTAAGGCGTCAAAATCGGCCAAAAAAAGTCAAAAAATTTTTTGACCTCAAAATGTCATAAAAAACGTCATAGTATAGTATGGCGTCAAAATCGGAAAATAAAGTCATACTTTAGTATGACCTCAAAATGTGCCAAAAAACGTCATAGTATAGTATGGCGTCAAAATCGGCCAAAAAAAGTCATACTTTAGTATGACCTCAAAATGTGCCAAAAAACGTCATAGTATAGTATGGCGTCAAAATCAGCCAAAAAAGTCATACTTTAGTATGACCTTGAAATGTCATAAAAAACGTCATAGTATAGTATGGCGTCAAAATTGGCCAAAGAAAAAGTCATACTTAAATATGATCTCAAAATGTGCCAAAAAAGGCATATGACTTTTTTTGCCAAAAAAGGCACATTTTGAGGTAAGGCGTTCATGATTAAATGTAGGGAGGTTGGACTTTAGTTGAGTGGGACTAGTTGTTTGGGTCAGTGGTGTCTTATGATTGATGAATGATGTCTGTGGCCACTCCCCCTTTTGTTTTGGGAATTCTTCCAATGTGTGAATAAAACAAGGTGAGTTTAGGTAGACATTTTTGGATGATTTGGTAATAGTTAAAGCTTTGTAAAATTTGTATAGTGTGTTGGTTTTTGGATAGATGGGGTTTATTTTGGCAGTACAAATGTTGATCTGCATTGTAAGATGAATTATTTGTGCAGATCAAACATTTAATTATTAATTAAAAACATTAATTTTACTTACTATACTATGACTTTTTTATGACTTTTTGAGGCCATACTAAAATATGACTTTTTTTGGCCGATTTTGAAGCCTTACTATACTATGACGTTTTTTATGACTTTTTGAGGCCATACTAAAGTATGACTTTTTTGGCCCGATTTTGAAGCCTTACTATACTATGACGTTTTCTGTGTAAATTCAGGATTTTGTGTGGATCTTACATCATCAATCTATTAGCAGGGCACTGCAGGGAATTGAACCCCACCCTAGTGTACTAGGTGTACCATAACCAGTGCCTTTTGCTTTTGGAAGTGATGTAAAGGTAAAGCAAAACCTATATTTCAACAGCATTTCTTAAATATTGTGTTATCAACATATCTAGTTAGAATGAGATATGGCATTCGTGGAAACGCTGTTGTAATGTAGGAAAGAAAACCTTACTTTGAATAATGTATATGACATATATGTAGGTATTACTGCTATAGAATCAAAGCATGGATTTATGACATATAATCTATAATGTGTTATTTTTGCGTTACGTCTGTGGGTAAGTGGTACATGATTATATATGATTTGAAATAGTTCTTAATTGTTGAGAAAGTCGAGAAAGCAAAGGATTTGGACATGTAAAGAGCACACAAACAGTAGAAATTTAGAAAATGCACCAGAGCCCTGTTGTGCTCCAGCAATAAAAACACAGTACATATAAAAATATAAGTTCAGAAAAACAGGTAAAAAAGACTGCAACACATCTCTGTTCTGCATCAAATCTCAACCAAAGCTAGAACTGTTTAAATGTGTTTTAATAACACCTGTGTATATCAACAAGCCACAACCATTGTAAAATTGCTTTTAATCACTAAAACATTCTCAACCTCCATCCACAAACTCTAACCAACACTAAGGTGATTTACAAATAACATCTTACAATGCAGATCAACATTTGTACTGCCAAAATAAACCCCATCTAACCAAAAACCAACACACTATACAAATTTTACAAAGCTTTAACTATTACCAAATCATCCAAAAATGTCTACCTAAACTCACCTTGTTGTTTTATTCACACATTGGCAGAATTCCCAAAACAAAAGTGGGTGTGGCCACAGACATCATTCATCAATCATAAGACACCACTGAACCAAACAACTAGTCCCACTCAACTAAAGTCCAACCTCCCTACATTTAATCATGAAATGTGTATGGTTAAAATACAAATTATACAATGTTTGGAAAAACAATGTCTAACAATTAAGGCTCCATTAACCTGCTTCATCAACATCTCTCAAACTGAACACTGACTGCGTGAGTTATCCTCTGACAAACTTCATGATACTTTTTCTTAACATGTGCAACTTTCTTGTAACAACATTACACATGTAGTCACATAAACACAACTCACTCAACTCACCGTCCATTAAACCAAATTACATGTTTGCTCTGCACAGACAATCAGGATGACCTTCACACTCTCAACTCATTTATATGCTCATATGATGATACACTCATAACGCCCCCTGCTGGGAGGGGGCCATGTCTTTTCTGTTGCTGTATACTGCTGTGCGTCTCTGGGGAGAAGAGCAGGAGAGAGGAGAGGACATAGGAGGACTCTTGTGCGTGGCTGTGCTGGCTGCAACTCCCGCGACTCGCAAGGGGTGCGAGGGCCTGCCCATCGCTGCTTGCAGCTTTAATTTCATATTACATTTTCAACACATGGATGTGGCTAAACATCTCTGCTCCCGATGTGAAGCCACATGCTAGCGCTCCATGACCCCCAAAATAACATGTAAAACACCACGGAGAAAAATGGGCACAGTGATGCAGTTTGACAGGCCTCAAAGATCTCTCTCTGCGTTACAGGGCACTGTGAACGATTCACATTTTCCACTGCAGACGCTGTGACGCACAGCCCCGTCCACAATGGATGCTGGATGATTGCATGCGTTGGGCTGTTTGCCCACGCCTTTGATGTCACCTCTCGCTCAGCTATTTCCCCAATTAAACTGATTGTGCTAATGTGTAAAGTGGACTGCCACGATTAAAGGTAAGCCGTGTTGTTTTTGAGAAGGGCCTCAAATCCATCACCATGGCTGCAGCACCGAGCATCCACTGACACAAACTCGCTCGGCTTGGAAAAAGCCTTCAAGCCGTTTGAAACATGAAGGGCAAATCATCAAATTTGACTTATTACTGGCAAGTGGAAAAGGATATCCTAATTATAATTATATCCTGACCAAAATGGGCCGATATGTAAAATGAAAACAATGGTAATTGCACATTTTAAGGGAGCAGTGCGCCAAAGAATTCCAGGTTTCTGAGGGAGTCGAAAAGGCAAAGGAGCTTGAAAAGGTAATGGAGGAGACGTCAATGAAAAGGAAGCAGTCAAAAGAGAATAAAAGTTCAATATGTCGAATAGATGAATAGAGGGCGAAGGAGTAAGTGGGTGTGTATTCACATGTGCACACACACACACAGTTCAAGGGAAAGTGTGAGAATCAAAGGAAATAGGAGAGTTGAACAGCTAGCTCATAATGTGTCAACATTGTTCAGTGTGGGAGGTCGCCTCAGGGGGACTCCGCCTAACTCACAAGGGAGAAATTCAGCAGCTCTTTCAGCGGAAATCCTCATCATACATCTCCACCGCTTTAGGAAAGCAAAACAACAAGGACCATGAAGCCCTGGGTAGGAGCCAGAGCTGTGGTTGTCTCAGTCCATGAGGTGGAAAGGATCGTGAAAGATTTGCTCATTTTGACAACAGGAATCTGATACTTCATGTGTCAGAGAGGAGAAAGAGATATGATATTTACACATCGTTAAATGGCTAGTTTGGAAAATGTCTACTACCCCGTAGCACAAAAACACCACAATAAGGTACATCTGCCAGAGGCTGATAAGGTTTCTGACTGATGCCAGAGTTTTAGCGAATACTTCATTAGATGAGATTTACAGCTTTCCTGTTCTCTGTGAAAGAAATACTCAGTACCAGCCAGAGGAACTTTCAGTCATACTGACAGGATCCACCTATCTGGGCAAAGGTGACTGTTATGTGTCTCATGCATGTGCTCTGTCTCAGTAACACCCTATTTCACACTTATTTAGATCTGGGGAGTCACACGCTTCATCAATAGTCTTCTGTTGTTGGCAGCTGAGCTTCAATTAAAGCTAAAACATCTTTTAGTTTAATTTAATTCATGTCTGCCAACAAGTTTTTGTCTTGGGACGCTCTGGGAGCAGACCAGCTTATCACATCCAAATATGATCATCTATGCTGATAATAAATATAAAAAGTCATTAGGCTGAATGTCACTGTCACACATTTATTTATCATCATATATTTCTGTGCTCATTTGTTTTTATTAACTCTCTTGACCTCTTGTCATATTTGCATCCAGAAAGCTGTCGGGTGTCAGTCCTACAGTAAGTGGAACTATTGAAAATCAAAATGGATTTCACCACACGTGTAGAGGTGATCAACAAATCTCTTAAACTCTATGAATAACACTAACTCTGAAATATATATTTCTGCATATACATTCAGCTAGGGGAGCCTGACTGCCTGCACAGTAAGGCCCGCCTGTGGGGTGCTGCAGTAATTTGATGTGAAGATGACCACTGCCTACACTAGCATCTGGGCTGCTTCTTGGATGGGAATGGTCGAATGACGTAATGTCTGATCTGAGTATGAGTTTGGGGTGATGATTCATAATCACACCAATAGCTGTAGGTGTTCTCCACAGATATGAAGGGTTCAGGCTTTTAAATGGTGACACGAAAAGCACTTCTTGACCGGACTGATCCACAGGTGCTGAGCTGTCATTCAGCTCATCACTGACAGGTATGAAGTCCAGATGTAAGTATTAGAGGAAGGAAATGAATAGTCGGTGTTGTCAGGATTTGAGTAAAAAGCCATGTGAAGACTTTATATTGTTAATAAATTAAGTGTAAGATGAAATAAGCGAAATCACAGATCTGAACCAAGATCCATCCTGTAGCGTGCTGTCATGAGCGCTGTTTGGTTTGGATCTTCAAGACTGGGCTGACCCAGTTCAAACCCACTGCAGCCTTTAGCTACATACATAAGTTGGTTAGTTGACCTGTCAACCACCCAGTTATGATGAAGATCACGTTTATGCATGAAAGATAATGAATGACATTTTAACATTTGCTACAACTAAAGTACAAATTCCTGCAAGTAGCATTTCAATGATTTAAATTTAAAGCATTTCTTATGCAATCACAGCTCAGGTCTCCCCATAAAAACAACTATCATCTTTACATTCAGTTAGAACCGTTTGATTTGCTCATTCCCAAGTTAGCCAGAGCCGTTCTTGGCAGTACAGCACGAACGGTCCATATTCTTGGGTTCTTCAGATACCATAAACCTGGTTTTTCACCTCTCACTCAGCACCTTCTCCGGCAGAAAACCATCTGTGCAAAGGATCAAACAGCCAAGAGGAAAGAGCCTCAGTCTCCCTGCAGCAGAGGTTAGGCCACGGCCTGATGTTCTGCGTGGTTCAAGGCCAAAAATTCTGGTTATGGACTCACAATGAGGGAGGAATTGTACTTGTAACAGACATGGACTGAAGAGTGATGGGACTTTAATTTCCCAGAATCCCTTTACAGTGATGATAAGACCAGAAGGATGAGGTATTGTACGACAAATTAACTCATTTTTCCAAAAGCCTTAATGAGGCTTCCATAAGGGGACGGAGCTCAGTGCTTCCAAAAAGTAGAATCGCACATGAACGTGCCACTTTTTAAGATGGAGGACAACGTGAGAGTACAAAAAGTATTTTTAGTAAGTTAAGTAGTAAGTTAAATTTTGATGGATGAAATACATAATACAGTTGACTTTGTCTTCAATGATGGAACTGACCAGAGTTTGGATGTGTAATGGAGCTTAAGGTTTGTCAGAGCTGTGGTTGCCTCAGTCCATGAGGTCTGAGACAATGAACTTTCACAAAGCTTAATATCTGAGACACTATTACATCTGATAAACACATACTGGTCCGTTCTCATCATAAAAAATATACATTGTTTTACAATGTTAAAAGTGATACATACAGTCTTAAAATATAAACAATAAAGCCACAAATTCTGACCTGTCTTGTATAAAAATTAAGTTTCCTCAGTGCTGTTTTCTGCTGAGTCATGAAGCTCACATTAATACAGGCTTAATAATCTAGAAAGCTACAGTTGATAAAGTGGTGCTACATTTGTTAACCACCAAACTCAGTGGTTGCCAGCTAGAAATGAGCTTTTATCTGCTTCTGTCACTGAAGCTGGTCAGTAGGTAACTAGGGCTGAGTGTTGGTTGATGATATTGATATTTTGATACTAGTGCTGATCTGGGATGCAGAGGAAGGACTGAGCTGGATATAAGAGCAACTGGAAACTCTCCCTGGACAATTATGTTAATAAAACTCACACACAAAATGACACACCACTGAGCCTCTGATAGCTCACGCGGCACTTGGTAAAACATTACATTCAAGTGTGACATTAGAAAGTTAAATCTCCACAGGAAATCAGGAATCTCCACACGGGCCCATCCTGCGTGGGGACATTGAACCGAGTGTGTTAATGGGCCAAATGTGCAGTGCTGTTGAATGAAGCACGCTCTATTGAAACTTTATGGTTTGAAACCTGATGTAATTCACCACCTAGACGTCCATGAGAAAATGAGTGAGGGAAATAAATCAAGGTGAGGGTTGTTGTTTTACAGTAGGAGCAGACATACTGTATGTACTGCACTTTACCCTGCACAGTGTAAGACTTTACCTACCAAGGACCCTACCAGTGTTCAAACTGTTGCAGTTAGAAAACGTTGACCAGAGCTGAGCTTCAGGTTTGCATCCAGCTGAGCTGGATGAAGAAAATGTATATATGTGCAGTGCAAAAGACACTGGAAATGATGGATTTTATAGTGCAAGAGTGGAGTTACTTCCTATGTGACAATCCCTTGTGGATATGAAACTTTGTTGTAAAGGTGATAATCATTCCTTCATTTGAGTAGCATGAGCATCCGCCACATGAGCACATATGGTCCAGCCTATGCAGTAATACTCTCACACGTATTGTAAAGCCCACCCATCTGCAGCCAGAGCCTGGATCATCCAGAGCCATCCCTCTCTCTTCATGCACCCATCTACCTTCCTGTCCAGGATAAACACACTGAACTCGGACCCTCCACCTCGCTGCAGCAGTTAACATCAGCCTCTGTGAAACGCAGCAAGACCGCATCAGGCCCAGAGAAGTTTTACAAGCCCTAACGTCTCTGTCCTGCCCTCAATCAGCCCACCCTTTCCACCCCAAAGGCACCATTCCCCATCACAGACCACTCCCTCAGGAGCCATTAACACTCACAGCTTGAGGTTTTACTTTAAGAAAATGTTCTCTTAGGCAGAGCTGCTCCAGAGGCAGAAATCATCTCAATGGACAGGAGCCAAAGATCAGCAGTATTTTGAAGTTAGCAGGCTTAAGCAACAAAGACGTAACCCTGATCTAATCATAAATATGAGGTGTCTGTCTTTGATTTATAATTTAAGCTGTTTAAAAAGTTTCACATTTCTGGCTCTGTTTCAGAAAAGTGGTAAATGTTTTGTCTTTCTTCGTAGAGGATTAGATTGTGAAAAAGACAATAAACCTAAAGCTGCACTAATAAATATTTTTATGTCAACAGTGGAAAACAATGACTGTGTAATGTGAAGGCCTCGCTCAGAGCGATGAACCTATTGAGAATTATCACCCAAGTTTCCTTCTTCTCAGCTGTGTGTAGCCTTTGATTGTTTCACAGCCCATCATTTTACTGTTTTGGGTGACTCACATACGTTGGTGATCACTTCACCACTTTTGTATAAATTGATCTTTTAATCTCTAAACACTTACTCTACATGGTAATTATTATTTTTCATTAATTGAGGGAAGGGTCGTTGATAATGTCGGAGGGTTAGCATTTATTTACTTTATTTAGAATTCATCTTTCAGTCAGTTTTAAAACTCCTGCCTAACTTGCATTTTAGAAAACTTGTGCTCACCCACTGAGGTTCAACCAAGCCAGTAAGATCATTTCTACTTTTACAGCAGCTCTGCTCCAGACATGTTCGCCTGAAACTATAAAAATCCAATGTGCTTCCCTTTTCCTCTTAAAACGGATGGATGTCCACATTCCTTATGACCACGGTGCGATTCAGTCCTGCAGAGATGTGTAATAGAGAATAAGAACAAGGGTCCAATAATTCCTAACTGTAGAATGTGGAAATGTAATATGTGGGATGTGTTTCAGTACAAGTTCCAACAGCAGCATCAGTGTCAAGTGATCAAGGGCAAATTAAAGATGTTGATAGTGTTTCTAGTCTGCGGAGGAATGTGAGCTCTCCTCTCACTGCTCTTTTATTTGACTTTAAGATAATGGCAGTGAATGAAAGGAATTCAAGTATCCCCACAGCACTCTTTTACTTTTTTGTCTCTCTCCTTTCCCTCTTCCTACCCATTCACCCTTTACTCTTCCCCCTCATCTATCTCCTCATCTCCCCGTCTTTTCCTTAATGTATCCCTGCGGATGAACAGGCCATGCCAGAGCCATAAATCTCAGTTCTGTATCTGTCCATCACATCTCATAAAAGTCTTATTCGTCCCAGTAAAAACTCAAGCTTCTTTCCCTGTAAATGTGTTTTTGGGTGGCAAGGATCCCTGTAAATAATTTGTTGCCATGCATTTTACAAATCATCTTCCCGGTGCAATGTCCATCTTGTTCCAATCACCACTTGGAAGGGATGATTTGATCCACAACATGCACAGATTGTTACAAGGTGGACTGGAGCTTGAATCAAGGATGGATGCATGCATGCAAGTGTAGAAGAAGACTGTGTGCATAATGCATCTTGACCTATGGGGTCAAATTGTCTCCAACTGTTTTTCTATAGACATTCCTGTTGCTTTTCCTTTTGGCCAATTTAAGGCTACAAAGAATCTTTTCAGCATGTTGTGAATCATTCATGAATCTTGACCTCAGTCCCTATAAATACAACCATGGAGAGCAACTTGGATGAAAGAGTATAAAATCCCGCTGAAAGATCAGTAAAGCCGCATGTCTGTAACGTGAATCTGTCTGCAGAAATTACAAAGAACAATTGGCATTGGAGAGTGGGGCTCACATCCCACGAGTCTTGTTTGTGGTTAGGTTTAGGCAACAGAGGAACTCTGACTAACGTTAGATAAGAGAAAAGCTGTGATTTAAGTTAAAATGGCTATAATTTATAGCTTTATAAGAACAATATATCATCTGACAAGATGACAACGTGAACTTCTAGTGATGAAGCTACTCCCGAATCTACAGTTCCCATCATCTTAACAGAGTGTTTTAGCATCTTTCAGCTCACTGTTTTGGTTTTCGGGCCCTGCAACTTTGTTGTTTTTGGTCCCAGCAGGCAGCTGTTTTTGTACAACCATACACTACTTGCTCAGCACCAAACCAAACAGGCTAAACACACAAAGCAACCAGCCGGTGAACATAATGGAATTTAAGATTTGGATATTGGCCAGAAACACGACTACAGTTGAAAGTTAACATCATTCCATAACTGCTGGAATATGTAAACATTCCAGCAGTTATGGAGGAAGGTTTGAGGAAGGTCACTATATCAACTTAGAAGGCGTGTGTCTTTACACTTTAGTTGCTATTGTGTTGCAAGAGCAAGTACTGCTCAGAAAACATTAAAAACATGGAGGTAGTGAAGATTTTCTTTTATATTCTGCACAAACACTTTGCAAATATGCAGATGTTTTCATTATCGATTCTTATCAGAGTATGTGCAAATCCAGGAGATGGCAGTGCAGAGCTTCAATTGGTGTCACTATTACAGCCTGTCATCCCGCTACATGTCCCACAGCTTAGAGTGTAGATCAATGGTTCACACTGCCTTCAGGATTTGAGACGGATATAATTGTAGCTTTTTGTACTAACTCCACTTAACCTGATGACAAATGCACATATGTTAATGTAGGCTTTTTTATTTTTTTTCTCCAGCTGGAAAAAAAAGCAAAACTGTAAATAATGGATCAACTTCTACATGAGTGCATGTGTATAAGAGCTATTTCCTGTTCAGGTTTCTTCAGTTTATTATTTGTTATTAAGATTCAGCACACTTCCATCCTGTTGTGTGTGTGTGTGTGTGTGTGTGTGTGTGTGTGTGTGTGTGTGTGTGTGTGTGTGTGTGTGTGTGTGTGTGTGTGTGTGTGTGTGTGTGTGTGTGTATCCACTATTAAAGATATGTGCAGAAACTACCCATCTAACTGCATCTGTGTCTCCTTGGCCATTACCAGAGCAGACAGACCATCAGATTGCTAAAAATCTTGTCCTATTAGTGTGTATGTGCAAGTGTGTGTGTGTGTGTTTTCCTTTTTGTGTGTGTGTAATGCGCAAATGCACATGGGGACGACACACAGAGAGTTTGCCATTATCAGAACTCCATTATTAGTGCACTGCTGTAGTTGTGTGACCACAGAGTGTACCAGAGTTGAATCTGTTTTTCTGGTTCACTGACTGGGGCCAATACGACATCTGTTCACAATACATACACTGTAGAACATTGGCCAATAAAGTTCAACAACGCACAATAAATCACAACATTAAAGGTTATGACATGGATTGAATCCAACCCTGTCAGGTATCCGTATCGTGGACTGCAAATTTGGCACAAAAATGGCACAAAGTTTGGTGCATACATTCACGGCTCCCAGATGATCAGTCTACATTATTCTCTGGCTTTTCTTCTCCACAATGAGGTTGACATTCATGGTTTTGAGTGAAATGTTCCCTCAACTGTAGAATGAAATGACATGAAATTTGCTGCACACATTCAAGCCCCTACCTCAGGTTAAATTGTAATTATTTTAGTTGATCCTCTGACTTTTGCACCATGATTAAGGAAAAATTCCGATTTGTCCAACACTTTGGTTTATGAATGGCAAAGAAAGTGATTTTTCCTACATTTTACTGTTAGCTCTGAAACCCCTTGCACGCCAAAATCCAACCCTATTCCACTACATTAAAATTTGACACCTAAAGGCACAATTATGTTTCTCCAAAGATCCACATAAACGTCTCTGCAGACTTACGCAGAGGAGGGTGTTATGAGTAACTGTTGGTGGCCAAGGCTCAGAGAGGAGCTGGTATACACCCAAATCTCAACAACACACCTTGTGGACCTGCTGTTCAAGCAATCTTAAATCCTATGAATTACAAATCCTCCACAAGCAGAACAAACACAGCATCTGTCACATTACCTGTGTGGTACAACTACCTGTTTGACCATCAGATGGTACAGATTCAACATCATACCTGTCGTCATTCCCTGCCCTCGCCTCCGCTGCATGTGCAGCGCATCAGCACAGCCAACTAGAGAGCAGCCGGTGGTTCTGTGGCTCCACCCACTGAGGTTCATCTTAACCAGTAAGAAAATCTGTGGCTCTACACAAGTTTTTCAGCTTTAAATTCTTCCAACATCAACACAAATAAGTCTAGAGTAATGACAGCGTGGTGAGTGGAGCCCAGTGTCTGTCACATTTACACTCAGCTCTGCTTCCTGCTGGGCAGCTTAGTGCTCTTCCAAACCCTCAGAGTGAAGACCAGCAGTTGTGTGGCTGTGAGAGCGCTCAATTGTTGAAGTCCCACACAACTGCAAAAAGCTATATTTCCACTACAACCTGCGTGTGTGTGTGTGTGTGCTGCTAATTTAAGTGTTAGGGTGACTGTGTGTATCCATGTCCATGTGAACAGGTGTATAGTGGCTTAGAGTGTGTGCTTATGTGTGTATGTGTGTGTGTGTGTGTGACATTGGCTGCTCCATCTGCCATTACCTCACTGTAATAACAACACCATTATTCTCACTAAGATTCCATCCTCAACTTTTTGGTGACAGTTGAAGCTCCTCCAGCTCCTGTGTGTGTGTGTGTTTTCCTGCCAAAGACAAAATGCCCCAGGATACACAGCTGAGCCGGCTGGTGAGAGCTAACGTTTCACTGTAGAAAATGTGTCATCTTTTCTCACTGTGATGGATATTATGTGCATGCCTCCTCCAGGTGCCCAGGCTCTGTTTGACTGCATGTGTGTGTGTTTGTCTGTGTGTGTAAGCATGTTTCCTGACTTACTGTACCCTCGCCATAATTTCATTAATCACAACCCTCAGACATTCTTTTTGCCTGTCAAAAGAGAAAAGACGAGAGACAGATGATCTTTGTTTCCACAAAGACGCTTCTTTGATTTCCGCCAGCGTCTTTCCTCTCCCAAACCACTAAATGGGATACAAAACATGATCTCTTTTGACAGCCATTCAAAAGCCCTATTGGCGCTCCAGTCAGGAGGCTGGCCTGTATTGTCTTTAGATATGGGCTAGATCGTATAGACTGTGCATGTGGTTTTCCTGGCTGGGTAAAAATACAGCAGGGAGAGGAAGAGAAATGTTGAATAGACATTACCGGAGCCATTTATTTTACATTGCTGAAGGATATCAGTGTCAGTGAGGGTTACAGTTCATTTACTGAACTTCTGCTTTTCTAAGTTAGATGCACTTCTTTTGCTCACAGATTTTTGTTCCTTCACTTTTTTTTTATTTTGAAATCTAAACGTTACAGACCTTGGATTATATTGCTGTCCTGACTAAAGAGGGATGCTAAAAAGAAAAAAAATATATAAAAAAGTACAAGGAGGTTAGGGTTAGGTTAACTGCAAGGCTGTGGTCTCCTTCTCAGTGATGGAACAAGACAAACTATGCACTAAATCATTATTTTTCACTGTGCATATAATCACAGAGATTCTTTTTGAAGTATAAAGTTAATTACAGGATTACAGGACTGAATTCTTCCAACACTTACTGTGAATAACAACTGCCTTTTATAATCTTTTTTTTTTTTTCAGGTCTACAGCTGTGGTGGTAGTTTCCCCGTCAAGTTTAAAAAGCAGAAAATCAGCTTGAACTGTTGCCTCCAGTTTGAGCTGCTGGTTGTGTCAGAACTGACAAGCCTGATAGACAATAGTGGAAAAACAGCACCTTGCATGAGCAAGAGTTATTTCTCTGCAGTGGCAGTAAACCCAACACTTAAGCCTGCTGATAACTGTTCTGTGTTCAGGGTGCCGCTAACCGTGATAAACAACAAGGCTACGACTATGCAGCAAGCAAGCAGAGGGATACTACACTGTAAGCAAACACGCCAGCACTGCTGTTAACCCCTTGCATCAAGTATAAAACCAGCTTTAATGTTTGTGTCCAGTCGTCAGGAAGCACCTCTCTCATCTCCACGGTTTCTGGGCCACTACTCATTTGTAACGCCCAAATTTGCAGAGCTATTTTAAAAAAGAAAAGAAAAATCACACCTTTGGCTTCTTGATGTTGTATAAAGATCTACATCTTCAAGGGATTATTTCCTGTAGAGCTCCTGTGTTTTTTCCTGTGGGCATCGAGTGACTGGAGGGGAAGCAGAGCGTAATGTCATGCAGCACTGATATGAAAACACAACTCAGCAAAGTGAAGTGAGGATAAACAAGCACTCTTTATGGGAACTGTGATGGATTATCCCTCTCTTTCATTAAAATGTAAAGAGAGCAAATGGCTTCTTCTGATGGAGGAAAACAAACTGTTCACAGAAAAAAAAACTACAGGAACAATGTTTGGATTATGCTTTGTACAGAAAGCTACAAGGCTACGTTCACAAACACAGGGCATTCCAAGTGTTGTTGGGGTGTGTCTTCCTCTCAATATTTATGGTCAGCATTGTTGTGTATGTGACTGAACTCCTGTGGTTTCTGATTCATGCTTTTCATGGCTTGGAGCGAGGGCGACCTTGGGCCGTGGGTTTGGACACATGCAATAAACACAAATAAATGTGAACAAGCTCACACACGCGTTCAGAATACACACAATCGGGAGTTACTCATGTCAAGTGGGGAGTGAAAGAGACAATTCCTGTAAAAGGTCTGAAGCTATTGACTGGGAAGAGACAAATTTCCAGTAGGCAGTTATTCATTTGCCCACTTCAGAAACAAGTGGTGGTTAGTGAGAGTGCTGGGCCAAGGTCTCAGACAAAGACAGACTGACCCGGATCGTTTCCATCGAAGATGTTCGAGGAAAAGTTGTCTCTCAGAAAGGCATCGGGTCTTATCAGGGTGTAGAAAAACGTCAACTGTGCAGTTCACGGTTTGGACAACACAGAACAAATTCTCTGCGGTTGAAGCCGAGCGTTATTCCTGGGTTGGTGTATCTAATCATGCTAAATAGTGTTTATATGTTCAGTGTGGAACTGATTTAAATGCATATTTTCTCCAAATCCCTGGCTGCAACGGTGGTAGCTGTTGTTGAAAAGCTAGATTAAATTCAAGTTTATTTATTTCTGCACGCCGCCGTTCCAAGTCTGTCTCAAATCAGACTAATCAAGAATCAATTACAGAACAAAATGCAGCTATACAGCATGAAAAGGACAATATGGAAGACATAACAAGCCCCCCTTCTAATCTACAGAAGCCAGCCCGCATACCTGGCAGCACCACCCCCAGACTCTTAAATGTATTTAAGGAAAAACTGCCATGAAAACCTTCATACATTTATTTCTCCTGCATCATACATAAGTGTTGGAAGAAAAAAAATATAGTCTCCTATAAAACTGCCAAAAGCCCTGCTATTATTTTGTAATTGCAGTGGTTGTGTATGATCTTAATCCAGTGCAAATCTGCCTTATTTATTATTTGTTCGGTAAAAAAAATTTGACTGCAAATGTGGCCCTCCACATTTTGTTGAAGACAGCTGTCCCTTGTTAAAGGTAATCCCACACAAATCGAAAACATGATTTCGATTTTTTCTGTGTCTTAAACAGCGTTTAGCCTCTGAGGGTGCAGTCTGTGGTGTCGTACTGGCATTTATGTTACAGCCCAGTATCCCTAGTAGAAAATGTGCATCAATGTGGTCATTGTCATAATTTACAAATGAGGCAACCTGCTGTAAGCCAACCAAAGCAGGCGATTTTGCCCTCATTTGCATGAAGCTGAATATTTTGAACACATAACCCCTCCCCTTTTGTTTTGTTTTCGCTGGTCTGTTGCTTAGAATGGAATCCCACAATGCCTTGCAAATGATAATGAATGGGGTGAACGTCTTATCATTAACCTGTCAGGTCTGGCTGATGAGCATGACACACGGCATACTAATGAGAAGAGACAGTCAGTAGAAATGATAATGCTTAGCTTCTCACTGCAGCCCAAGAAAAATTAACTGTAAGTTTCCTGAATGTGTAACACATCAACGTGTAGCACAGGTTAAAAGCACAAAAAACGCTCCACATACAAGAAACATTAGCATTAAAAAGTACTTCCTGAACATAATATAATTTTTCTTATTTCCCTCTATTAAACATGGTGATGGAGGGAAAGTGTATTAAAAGTTACAGGTCCAGTTGAGTGGGAAGCTCATCAACATCTGACTCCATCTCATCTGACTCCAGGACAGAAGTTAGTCAAATCAGGGTCAGTTTCCCACAGAGAACATTTATTCAAACGTCCTCCTTCATGCGCAAGTCCTCATTGTTAATAACATTCTTCTGAATTGAAGACACAAGTGTCAAAGCAGGATAAATGCATGAAGGCAGGCTTACACAATGGTGGCTACTGTGTGCGGAACTGTGCGTTTGTGTGCTGTTCGTACTTTCAGAACAGGACCATTAACTGGCTCCTTACAGGGAAACTCAGTGGGGTTCAAATGTGTTTTGTCTTGCTGTTGATTCAAGCTGTGTTACTCTGAGGCCCCACAGTCATCATGGGTGGTCACATCGGGCCCTTGGCACAGCACACAGGGACTTACACATACACACTTACACATAAATGCTAACGTGCCAAATGTACAATTTAATCTCCCACACACACACACTACACAAAATGTTTCTGCATTTATAATCACTGTCTTGCTTGTACATACACACACACACTGGAGTGTGACATATACACATATACAGTTAACTTGCTCTTACTTCTACAAAAACACACACACAAAATGTCTCACACACACCACCCTTACTTTGCAGCAACACACACCTCTGCACGTTTATACGGTATAATGTAAATGCAGAAAAACAAGAGAAAAATATACTGCTGCATGTTTATATAAACTCAGACCAAACTCAAAGGAGCATACACTCCCATTCATGCTACTTCACACACACACTCACACACCCCTGCTGTGCCGTAAAAACAAACTGCTCAAAATATGGCATTTGTCCTCTGATTAAACACAAGCATTCCAGAAAACTGTGTTTGGCCGACCCAGCAACAGCCATCATATTGACAGTTGGACGTGCGGTTTATCCGGGTGATCTCTCATGAAGGGAGGCTTTATGGCACAGCCAGCTCCATATAATCAGCTTTAAATGGCCCCAATGCTAACGAGAACAACGGCACCCTCCCTCCCTTCATACCAGCCCCAGGAGTCAGGAAAGACAACAGCTACAGAGGCCATTAAGGAATGAGGAATGTTAAGGGGTTCAAAGATCCCCAAAAGCCAAATTTATGGACATATAACTGTGATAAAGTTTTAGTATCCAAAACCATCTGTCTGGAAATTGTTAATCTGGAATGACGATTTGCTCTTGCATGCTATGTTGGTCCAGCAATGCAGATGGGGCAGTAAAGTTAGCAGCCAAAGTATCTGAGGTTACTTCAAGTTAGCTTTACCCCCCAAAAAAATAAACCATCTTAATTTACAGGCTGACAGTAATGGATCATTTATTTTGAGAAATGTTGATCCTACTGTAATAAATCACGTTCTTATTTCTACAGAAATACAACTGGAAACAAACAATTAGTGACCCCAGGATTTTGAGGACTGAACATTTGATTGATTATAAGTATAACTGACCTCATGCTTTGCTTAAAATTAAAATCATTTTATTTTCCTCATGCATCACCATTCACACGTGAACAAGATTATTTGTTTCTCATCAGAGACCAAACTGATAACAACCCTCCATCAAACTCCTGTTACGAGAGTCAAGAAGTCATCTCCATGTTGTCAAAATGATTTCAATCCCTTACTCTACTTGTTACTGAAAAAGAAATCACATCACACATCACTAAGTCATGCATTTCTGTCCATTGTTATAAATGTGAATGTGTGCAGGATGACGTACTGTAAGCCATCATCTAAAGCAGTAAAATGGCTGCATTTACAAGTATTGTTCATCTTCCAAGACCTATGAAGAACTGGGGGGTATTTTCAGATCTAAACAGAGATAATAATGTTAAATGTGATGTGCAATCATTCACATATGTTCAGTACTTCAATATCGTATTTTATTGTCTCAATAATCTAATTCGTCTTTGTCTCTTTGGCACGGGAAGAATCGTCAGAGACGTACAAATCAACAGATCAACAGCTCTCAAGGTCAAGGTCAAGTCAAAGTCAGATGCTGTTATTAAAGTGTCAGGGCTCCACTGTTTAACTGAAAACTTTTCATATCCTCGAGCAACACATTATATCTATCAGATGATTCAGACAGAATGTCTTTACCGTTATGTAGCGGCTCCATCTCAAAAATGTCTGAGGTGGAGTAAGAATAGACTGGTGAACGTCAAGCTGACGTCAGAGGAGCTCTGTCTAGCTCATTCCTTGGCTGTCTGTCTTTCAAAGGTCCAGATGTGGCGAATTGAAATAACCAGACAGGCAAAATACTCACAAGAAGTAGTTGTGTGAGTATTATGCTATAGTCACCAAGTTTTCATAATGGTATTTTAGCAAAATAAGTTTCAGTTCGACTAAAAAAAGCCAACACAGAGCTATATGAAAAAAATGATTTGGTGTCATTCAAGGATGCAGGTCATGTTTGTAATGTCACAGATAAAAGCATCACCACCATACAAAGTGCATAAATAGCTCACGGGACATTTTCAGTCCACACAAAAAAGGAAGACATAGTTAGCAGGAGCTGTGGTGAGCAGAAGTCTCCGGTGAATTGAACTTACCACACACAGTTGTGGGTAGCTTCTTGAATTGTTGACTTCAAGTTCAGCCATGCAAATCTTATTAAACGAGCTGAGCCACAATGGGACAAATGGGCTGAAGTTAACAAGGCAGGGAGCATCTGGTAAAAGTAAATCTTTACAAGTCTCAGACACACAGACAAGGCAACACTGTGAAAAAGACACATTATACAGTGATAGGAAGAGGATGGTTTTATGGGACAGCTGTGTAACCCAAGAGAGCAGGAGGAAGTGTTAAAGGATGCTACTGAGGCATGCTGACATCCACTGTCCTCCCTGCCTTTATGTCGCAGTCTGTACAGGAAGAGTAGGTGACTTGTTTACTATGAGAGATTTTTGTTAATACACGAAGCACAGATTTAAAATTTCAAAACAGTAATATGCATGGATACATGGATACTGACTGTTTAGTTTTGTAAAGGGGACTAATCTAAATGCCTCACATCACATCACATCTCAAGCAACGTGTGCTGGTGCGTTGCAAAAGTTTGGATCAAGTAGCAGTGTTGTTGCATACAGTAAACTGTTCATCTTTATTCTCTGACAATGTGCAAATAAGGTTTTGGATCTATAAACACTCAAAAATAACAGATTAGTCAATTTGTGAAAGGAAAGAAATGCTACAAATAGGATAGATGGGAAAAATCAAACTTTGCTTTCACTGCCTTCATAGCTGGGATGTGTGTCATTATTGCTCAACAGACATAAATGATCTGAAGCAAACACATCTCCCTCTGAGTGAAGCTTGTAAAAAAATATCACCGCTGCTTTGTGACTGTTGAGTTAAATAGCTGTAAAAGCTGTGTGTGTCTGTCTCAGTGCGTGTCTCAGTGTGTTAAAGCCAGCATGGGTTGCTGCCTGCCTGCATGAATGCATAACCTCAAAATACCGCAAATTTACAGGATGCCTATTTGCATTGCAGACATAATTGCAACCAGAAAAATGTTTGTCATCCTCAAGGAGGGAAAGTCTCTAAGTTAAAGTATGCAGATTACTTACTATAACTTATGAATATAAGTTATAAGTTTAAAGCCTCTTATACCTTTTGCAAAACAAAGAATCGCACAGTGTGGTAAATTTTCATTTAGTTACATAATGAAAGTCAAGTTGCTTAGACTCGGCATCATGTCATTGTATTGTTTAAATGTAGCGCAGACTTTTCAAATCCATTTTCAACTGCTTTACTGTACAGCACAACTTAGACAATGTTGAAATACATGATGTGTTTTGTTACTTAACCCAAGCAAACTCCAAGTCTCTGCATGCTGATTTTTATAGTTCTGAATTTTTTTTTTCCACCAGCTCCTGAGAAGAGGCTGTTTAGCAGCCAGAGGCTCCACTGTGCTCACCAGTTAGCTGCCAATGTGTATGTGTGTGTGTATGCACGTTGGTGCTGGTCTGTCAAAGCTTTTTTGCTGAAAACAGCTGCCTACTACAGGTAGAAACAATGCTAATGAGAGTGGTGAGGGCTGTGTGACAAAAAAACCAAAACAATGAGCTGAATGATGCTAAAACGCTCTGTGAGGAACTGCAGAGTCTGGTAATTATTTTCTAAGAATTGTTATTTCACATTACACATTTGTTGATATAAGAATATTGATTAATGCAGCTTTAAGTTGACTTTTATTTATGTAGTCATGGCAGTGGGATGGCGTGGGTTAGGGTGGGACCTGAACTTTTAGCTTCAGTAATGTAAAATTGTTTGTAATTTGTCAAAATGGCCGAAATCCAGAAACACCAACACTTAAGTCAAATTAAAATATTTCTTCTTGAGCAGGATTTTCTCATACTGGACTCTTTCCATTGCTCCACCCTGCTTAATTTACTTGTACAGTCTTTTCAAGTTGGCTGTGCTGAGGTCTCTGAACCAGGACATGATACAGTACCTGGTGACTTCTGGTGACCTTTGGAGCAGCCAGCTGATCTTTGGCATTATTCTAACTGAAATTCTAACGTGTCCAATGTTCCTTTCTGTTCGCTTGAGTCCTATGGAAACGTTTGCAGGTTTCAGCAGCTGTGGTGGTGTTTCAATGGACAGAAACCTCCAGAGCTGAACGGCGCTGGCACACAGAAAACACCGGGTGCAACCCACCTCTGTGTTTGCTTAACTGGACTCCAGTATAGAAGACTCCTAGCTAAAGCACTATCCCAGATGTATGCTATGCATCAGGATTTTTGATCGCTGTCCATAGGACATGGCGCCCAAATGGCCGTGAATCCGATGGCTTTCCAGTGGCTTTATGACTTGAGATCTTAATAAAGTGCCTGAATGACTTTCCAGTGCTCTTATTCAGCCTCATTCTCTTTACTAGAGGAGAGCGAGCTCTGTCTGAGTGCTGTGAGGATCTGCCTTGAAGAGCTTTGCAGGTTTTTGCCTTTGAAGGATCCATACAACAGGGATTTTCCCACTACAATTCATCACTGTCTGTCTTTTCTGTGTGTGTGTGTGTGTGGGTCTGCCACAAGCCTTCACCGCTATTAGTGGGGATTTTGCCCTCTCTTTGAGGTGGTGATCTGTTTCGTTTTAATAGGTGAGAACTTGGATTAGCTCTGAATCTGCTTCGCACACTGTAGGATTCGCTTTCACACAGGGCGCTGCAGATCATCAGACAGTGGACCACCATTGCCCTGGATGTGTGGTGGGTCTGCACGTGTGCTTTTAAAGAACCCCCAATGAGATCACGCTGGGAACATGGGCAGCATGGTGACAAAGAAGTTACACATAAGGGCCAGAGTTTGATTAGCTGGTGAATGTGGTGAAGGACTTAGCAGCTAAAGAGCCAGATGTTTCCCACAAGAGTTGGTGAAGACCAAAACAGAGCTAAAAGTTTACAGCTTGTTATGCTGCCCCCTGGAGCCAGTAAATCATTTAATTCTCGTTTAACAATGTACATACAACATACAGGCATGTTTTATGCTTGTTTACCATGATGCCCCATTAAAAAGGTTCCTGAAATTGTTGCTGCTGAAAGGGAAAGTAATTTTTGCATCAATGGAGCTGAACAAAGATCTGCTGTTTTCAGCAGCAGGGAAGAAAATAATATATGTCCATTTGGCTTGACGGCTCAGGTTCTAAAAAGGTTTATTGCACCTGATTAGTTTGTGGCAAGAAACAAAGAATAACATGGAAAGCAAAGATTTAAAAAAAATGAATAAACATGTCTGTGTATATCAAGAAAGTGGAGTTTGACAGTGCATTCCAGGAATACTGAGTCTTGTGACTTTATTTCAAAGGGAGACTTTTCTCCAGACATCGCTGACAATTTACAACCTCCAGGCTTGCCTCAGGTTCTGTATGTCTCATCTCACACACACACTTATTTGGAGTTTCACTCCACCAAAGTATTTTGCAAGGGAACCTCAAACGCTTTCATGTGCTTAAGTCAGGTCTATCACATTAACCTTAATTGGCTGTGCAAGTGCAAGAAACAACAAACACATCCTGAGTGCCGCAGAGACAGCTCAGGCCCGAGGGGGAAGCAAGTACTCATCGAATAACTGAGACAGGAGAAGACGTGAGCGGGAGCTTAGCGAAAGATGAAACTGAATTCCTGCAGAATCTGACCACAAAGAAAATTGCAGCGTAGAAGCTCCTAGATGTTGACAGGCTTCATTCTAAATTCACTACAATATTTAGATTCCAATGAATGTTTAATTATGTGCTGATGTTTGACCTTTGAAATAATAACGTCACAAGTCACCGCAGTGTATACTGAACAGGCAAACACCAATCAAGGCCAGCGAGGGTGTTAAAAGGCTGCAAACAAACAAAATCAGAAAAATTAGCAAAATCTCCACCTCCATGTTTTTTTTTCCACATTTTTCCATTTTCTTCTTTTGTCACAAAAACATTTCATTTAGTCCCTAAAAGAGGAGCGACAGCTTTAAACTAGTGTTTTTCATCTGTTGGTTGATAATCTGTTTTCATCACAGACTGATGTGATAGATGAGTAAAGATACAGTATCTTTCAAAAAAACGTATCTGTGTTGACAGGTCTTTGGCCTGTAGCCACGGTGGAAGTCCCACTTTTTACTTGCTAAACTGCAGCTGAAACATGAACTCAAAGTTCACGTTTAGCTCCTTTAACTGACCCCAGATAACACTAAACAGCATGGAGACAAGTTAGCTGAGAGTAGGTTGAGTACGTTTTTACAGAAAATCTAGTTTGGGTCTATTGTGCAGAGCTACTGCAACACACACTCGGTACACACACAGAAATATGATCGGCAGCTTAATGGGTTTGTGGACGTCTTGGGAAGCATGAGTGGAGCAACTTAGTTAAGTGTTTGACTCACACCCTCATTTTACACATACATCACATACATACTATATACAATCACACTCACGTGCACACACTCACACACACCTACCCCTCTCCCACCATTCCTGGCATCAGTTGAAGCACTATGTGTGAGACACCCCTCATTAAGTTTGTGTGTGTGTGTGTGTGTGTGTGAATTTTGACTGGCCCCTGTCCTCGCTTATTAAACATTCATAGGAGGCCGACTACTGTGATGTATAAGTTCCCTTAGCTTATGTGTGTGTGTGTGTTTTCTATGAGGCCTGCATCCTGCGGTGGTCGCACAGGGAGAGTGTTTCTGTCTGCTAACAAAGAACCACTGTTCGACATGTTAGCACACCGAACTGTGTGGCAAAGCAGTTGTCTCTACATCCTGTGGGAGCCATGTTTTTCCTCATGCATTCATCCTGTAACTGCATCACATGCTTTTTCCAGAGTGTAAAACAAACTCTGATATCTCTCAGCTATTTACACACACACACACTGTAAAACCCTTCTTCAGATCACTATATAGAAAGTAAATCTTTGTCTCAGGGGCAGTGTGAAATAACTTTCTTCATGCATTCATCCCTCACAATATCAGACATGGGTTTTTTTTTTGTTTCTTTTTTTGTTTTACGTGGTGTTAAAAAAAGAAAAGTGACTTGTGAGTCTACAACTACACTATTCTATCCAGATGCATTTTTAACAAGCATTTAACAGCCACACTGGCCTCTGATTACTCGATTTTGAGGGCTAAACTTCAAAATAAAAGCTGACGCATTTAGTAATCCTTGCCCTCCCTGACTGTTTCTGCAGTCTATTTCCACCTGGATTGAAAGTTAGTCAGGTACAGTCACATTACACCTATTGTTAAATGAAACTGCTACAGAGAAAGGGATGTGTTGTCATATGAGTAATACAGAGACACTGAGCAGACGGATCTGGTTGGTGGCAAGCACTCAAATAATTACATCTGCATTTCAAAATACAGTGCATTAATGTTCCTATTGGCCAACCATCCACATCCTCGTGGTTAAAGTAGACCTGTGAGTGACTGCATCTTAATGGATTGCAAAATCCTCCACATTCTCCAAAACACTGCGGACATGATGTCAGTGCAGAGGTCTTTACGAGACCAAAATTTTGAACCCAATCCAAAACAGACCTTTTCAAAACCTGCCTGTATCCAAAGTGTATAACTAGATATATTCCCAATCTGAGAGGGACACAAGAACCTGATCTGAACTAGAGTGCCACCAAATGCAATCAGCAGGTGGCAGGAGCCCTGTGGACCTGTAAGGCCATTGACCATTTACTTGTTTTCTGAAAATTGTACCAAATCTTTCAGTTCACACAGTCACAACCTGTCAAAGCTGAACTTTGCCTCCTTCTCTCCTTCACTCGTTTTTTCTGTCCTACAAAAACCCCAAAAGACCTGTGAAGCAACTTAAAGACGTGGGAAACTCTTAAAACTGTTGGCGTACACATACCTGCTGCTTGTTTACCCTTTCTCTTTAATTTATTCATCCAAATAAAAAAAAAAATTTAAAAGAAGCTGAAATCTGGAGAAAGAGCCTTTTCTTACGTCTTGTTTGCCTCAGCAGTCGTCCTCAAGCCAGCAGGGTTAGAGGGGTTGGATCTTTTAAATGCTCTCTCTAGGGAGCTAATCTTCCATTCCATGCTTTAAGCCAAAAAACCATTTGAAGCGATGTAACTATTCACCTTTCACAATGCCTGCAGCCTTGCCTGCCTGCGTACCTGGCTGGCTCCCCATACGGGGTTATTTGCTTAGTTACCAATTGCTTGTAAAAATAAAAAAGCAGCCTCTGAAACAGAACAACTCATTACTTCTCGTAATCAAGTTCAGATTCGGTTTATTCATCAACAGCAGTTTTTCTTAGCTGTTATGAAAGCCAGGCCATTTCATTTTCTTTTGATTTAGATGCTGATGGTGCTGTATATCTGACATATTACAGTGTGAGTAAAAGCCCAGGGACACTTTAATGTGTTTATTTAATCACAGGCAATAAAATATGGCTGCACACTTGAAATCTTAGCAGCTATTAACGTGACATGATGTTAGAATTAAATGTACAAAACTTTAAATCTCAAAGTTAAAGCAACCAGATGCAAAACTGTGAATATGTACACATATACAGCATTTAATTGCCAATATGTACAAAGATTTGTTTACAGTGTGTTACACTGGCTTTTCTGTGGGTTAATCCTGTGCTCCATCTATGTTGAGGCCTGAGTGACAGTGCTAGTTATTTCATTACCACGTCTGCAGAATTGTGTCTCTGCAAACTTATGAAACAGATCCAAGACTCCAAACTTTCATGCTGACCAGAGTGGACAGCTTTCATTTCAAAACAAAACTTTGTTTTATTAGAGTAATAATGTCGTTTCCTGTAGAAAGACTTTAATCATCTTTGGACAAGCAACAGCATTGTGCTGAAGGCGGTCATTTTAACTTCATTTGAACACATTCTCATTTGAGTTCATGTTATGTCCAAGGAGGTAATGGAGATAATTAGTTATTGATTGGTGTTTGCCTGTTTAATAGTTCTGGATTTTAAGACATTCACCGATTTGTAAAGGCAAAATATTTCACTAAATCCCGCAAGATAAAATACCAGGGCGGCCACTTGAAGAGGTCAAAACCTTTAGAACTGTGGTCTCAAGCATAAATGTCTGTTTTATCTCCTCTAGGACTTAAAATTGTTGGGCTGTTGCAGGAAAAGTATTGGTAAAGTATGGAAAAGTATTGTTGAATTGTTATAGTATACATACTGTGGTACAGCGGCAAAGCTGAACATCAAGACCTTCAAAGGAAATCAAAGATGTGAGAGTCTGGAAAAGTTTTGGAGTTTTATTATTTCGACCCAGAAACCCTGCTTTTCTGTTTAACGTCGCCTGTTCCTTCATCGTTGTCATTTTTCTCCTCTGCCCCCTCCTCACGCACAGTTGCACACACACAGTTGTGTTATCAGTTCAAAGCACAAAGAGAGGTCAGTGAGGGAGCATGTCAGTCAGACGAGTTGTCACCCAAATGATGACAAATTGGCCGCCTCTCCACCCCCCCCCCCCAATCAAGTCCAGACCTGGCTTTCTTTCATGCAAGCACAGTTCCTGTAAATGGAGATCGATGGTGCTCAGGTGAAGCTAGCAGTTGCTTAGCTTAGTCACACGCAGTCAGTGCTCCGTCACTGCCATGTAGACTTAAGATCTGCTTAGAGTCAGAAAATTGAATTGATCTTGGTCTTAGTGTCCAATGATGACCTAAATACAGATGCAAATGCTTTTTTCATCCAGAACACACACTAAGAACTTCTGCTTTTGACAAGAAAATTGTCATATTTGACCACACCGAACGTAATTGCTGTTGGCGTCAGGCTTCCTCCCACCCTGCGCAGTATATACAGTATGAGACAGTATGATCGAGAGAGAGCTTTCACCTGTTTCTGATCTTGCCTCAGCTACTAACCCTACCGCCTCTCCAATGGGCTTGTTTCCAGGGAGACAAACATCATGTAACCCAACACTGAGAGTCTTGCAATAACATTGTCTTTATCGTCGGTGATGGATGGAATTTTTCTCATTTCACGTCTTGAACCTGAGAGAATAAGCAGGAATGCTTTTCCTCCTGGTGAATATCGAGCGTAACGTGGGGCAAAAATATTTTCTTTCTTTCGCGTAATTTTCTCTCACTTCTCTAGGACTTCATTGTCTCGCTTTCTTCTTTTCTGCCTTTGGACGCTTGATTCATACAAGCTGTGTTTGGTTTGCAACTTAACATGGAGCGGTAACTGTTTGTGTTTCATATTCAGGACATATTCAATCGTACTCAAACACAACTTTGACTTTGAGTAAATTCCTATTTTGGAGGAGATAAAAACTGAGCCAGGCAACTGATGTAGTCACTGACTGGTATATGAGAGGCCAGCATGATGTCTGCCTTCACCAAGGTGAGTCACTCAGGGTTCGAGATAAATTACGGATTCACTGAACTGGGTAACCCACATGTCTATATCGACATTCCTCTGGACTGGTAACTGACTTGGCTTGTCACTAGCATCTGGGTTAGTTCGACTCCCTGTGTTCAGGATCGGAACCAGCTCCAAGGACTCTGAAATGGTTTTGGGTATTTGCTGATTCGAAGTCGAATTTACTTAAATTTTGATCATTTATCTGACACATTGAAATAACAGCTGTCACATAGCTTCACAAGCTTTGTGATCCAAATACCAGACCAAGTCCTGGTTCATGATTGTTTAAATCATTTCTAGAGAGAAGATCTATCGCTCTGTTGGATTCATTGGATCTACAAAAATACTTAATATTTGTACAGTGGTGGTAGTACAGACACTAGTTTACAGTAAGCACTTTAACTTGACAGCATATGTACAGTATATAATATTGGCCTTTCATCAAGTTAGTTTAATTTATTAATTAAAGACTGCTGATATGATCTGCTGCTGGAGACATTCAGACATTTTAACAGGTTAAAAGTGAGAAGCTGCTGCCTGGATGTACACTGCCAATTAGCATTGTGTCTTTGCAAATCTGTGCCAACCTGAACTCTGAGTGACTCACCAGTGTTTCCAAATAATTTTTAGCATGCATAAGTATCACTCACATGTGTAGCAGAAAGTTCACAGATATCATTCCATTGAAATATGCCCCAACTGGCCTTGATACTCAGCTCGGGGTATAGTTTGCACCCATGTGTGTAGCATTTTAACCTACCTTGCCTCTCCAACCTACAAGCGAAGCTTGAAGTTTGCCAACGGTTTTGAAAGCGCAGCAACATCTCCTGCAGACGTGGCCAAAATATCCAAAGGGATGCTAGTGACAGAGATGGATACACAGACAAGAAAAGCACAGGAAATGTCAAGGAAAGATGTTTTGAACATTTCCTAACTTTCTTTGTGCTTCATCAGCTTCTTCTTTGTTATTGTGAAACACAGAGGGATCCATAAAGTTTAATGTTCTGTCACTATATAAATCCTAACTTTTACCATACATTTGCACTTCTGCTCCTGTGACCTTTGATCAGAGAAATGAACTGCTTAATATTGAGAGACACAAGAGTTTTAAGTTAAAATACGCTGACTTTATTCTAGTTTCTGCCATTATGCAGGACAAATGCAGGACAAAGGCTTCTACAAGGGCTACCGCTGTGATATGGACACATCCCAGGATGAGGCTTTTACTCTGATTTGCTGCCATCACTACATTGATTCCCATTTGGTCAAAAAGCCGTTTGGGTTGGGAGGGGTGTGAGTGTCGGTAGGGGCAGAGGTGAAATCCAAACTTTAAGGCTGAACCACAAGGTTTGCATAAAAAGCAACCCTGGCCCTCAGATGGCAAATGTGAACAAAATAACCCGACTCATTTTCTTTTCTTCACCACAAGCTTCCTCCAGGCGGGGGTCCGCCAAGTCGCAAATTAAAATTGATTTAGAAACAACAGAAGCCTTTTGTCTCGGAGGGCTTGGATTTTTGTTCTTTCTTTTCTTTTCGACCGTCGAGCCACTTGGCTCGGCGTCTTGTTATTTTTCCACGCATAAAACTTTCATGGTGAAATAAAGCAGAGGGCGAACGGCGGGAACGGGCCACTTACTAGGCCTTTGGCTGCTATCGCTCATGAACCTGCATGAGTGATAAGATGAAGCCGGATTGGCTGTTTTTTCTTTCTCTGTCTTTGTCTGTTTCTGTCTTTGTTGCTGCTTTTCCCCTCTGTCCCTTTATCTCTTTCCCTTCTGTCTTTTTCTCTTTTCCTGAACTGTCTCTTTACCTCTCTGCTTAGCTCTTCTCTTTCTCCAGTATAACTTTCTCTGTCTTTTCTCCTTCTTCCCGTCTCTTCCTCAGTTCATTTAAACTGAATTACCAAACCTTTTTATTGGCATGCGAGTCTGAAAATCAAGCTTGCTGACGAATCAGAAACACTCCTGTTATCTGTATAATTCTCTTTCTCATCTTCCTCCCACCAGACACACACAAACACACACACACACACACACACACACACACACACACACACACACACACACACACACAGGCTCAGGTTCCCTCAGATGTCGGGTTTAGGGATTCATTCTGGACGTCTGATGAAGAAGTGCGTCTGGGTCATTTCCACACGGATGTTGGTTTTGCCCGCAGAGCAGCACTTCAGCGTTGATATCTGATATTCATATTCTGTCATCTCTGATGTTTTTCTAAGCCCCTTCTACCTGTCCTCATAAATAAGGATAAGCTGTGGATTTAACGGGGCAGCAGCAGACACTGATGGCTGCTGGTGTCCCTGACACCACATTTATCTCACATATCTTTAGTTTTGTGACTCACTTTCACATTTTATTATGGGAGAACTGAACCCACGTCCCCTGGATACAAAAATAAACTTAAAGAGTCTCTCAGATAAAGCTAAAGCTAGGACCTGATGCAAGCACTGCCGCTGCGTTACAATCTGACCTGTCAATCAAACAAGTCCCCCTTCAAGCTGCACTACTCAGTATTTTTATGCGGACAATGGCTTTATTAATTGTTAATGACTCATTTGCAAATATTTCATATATCAGATATAAACCATTAAAATGAGTGAACACACCTGAACGCTGATTATAAACGCTCTAAAAGGCATATTACTACATTAGATGCAATATGCTACTAATGCTTCACTTTATTTGAAAGTAATACCAGTTTTACGTCTGTTGTGTTTTTTGAAGTGCATTTTAATGCATTTAGGAACCGATTTCAATGTTCGGCATCTGGAAGCTACTGTTACACATCAGAGAAAAACTACACTTTAATTACTCTGTTATTATAGTATATAGGGCCGTTGGTAAACTGATTATCGCCATGCCACATGGCCAATCAGATCTCTGTTTGTCTAGTGGCAAACGGTTTTCTTTCACCATAGTGTCATGTTTTGGAGCACTTGGAGGAAACATCTGTCAAAAACAAAGCTTCTAGTGTCTCATCTAGTTTTAATGCACCTAGGACAGCGTGTCGTTTGTATGTCAGATTTTGATATTTTTATTTATCACTCTATTTTCGCATTTTTTAAAACTACACCAGTCATACATATCAGTCTTTATGATTCCTCCGACACGGTTTTCACAGCGCACTGAGCACGCAGCAGGACAGACGTTAAGGTTAATTGTGAAATGACACATTAAGCCGAGTCCCTCTTCTGAGTCCAGAATTATGAAGTAGCAGTATCAAATGTCTTACTGAGAGGTGTTTGGCAGAAAGCAACAGGCTGACTTCACTTCTAAACACACATCTGTCGCACAGAAAAACAGACTGACTGACAGGAAGCGTGAAAGGAAAGAAAGTGGGCCGTGAGCTGGGAGTTCCTCTGTGTCATTTGATGAAGGGGGGAGAAAGAGAGAGGAAACAGACACAGGGAGAATTCACTGTGGTTTGATAAATGCGGCAGTCAACTTTTTACAATCACATCACACTAGGTTTGGAGTATTTGATGTCAGAGGTTCAGGACCAGGTCATATGATCATTAATGGCAACCTGAGAGAGCGTGTAGCAGAGTGGTGTGTGGTGGAAGACTGTGATTACAGACATAATTCAGTCGGAACCAGAAATTAGCTCAGCTCATGCCAGTGCTGGCTCACTGACAAGATAATGTGTGTGCGTTCGTGCTCATTGTGCCTTCACATGCCATTTGGTCTGTAACAATAGAAATATGAGTTAATTATTGTCAGTGAAAGCGGAGCCTACACAGCTGCAACTTTACAATCAGAAGATATTGCAGAGGCTGACATAACAGTACTACAGCTATGATACCTTAGAGGCTGATTCTGTGTGGGTTTTGTCGAGATGATTTTGGTGTAGTAGATACGAGACACAAATGCACTCCTTAATGACGGGGAGAATTATCATTAAGGATGTTCTATGAATAAAAATGATTACTGAAGAATGTGTATAGCTAAAAAGTCACCATAAACCAAAGTATTGAATTTTATGGATCACTTTTTGTTTGCAGAGTTATTAATATAATGTGTCTACTAATAACAAAACAGAAACCAAGTTGAGACTGACATAATTATTTACAAAAGGTACAAGGTTGCAAAAGAATTTACCTAAAAGAAAACATAGTAGGACAAAGAATAACAAATAAACCTAAAAAAAAATAAGAGCAGGAATAAAATACAATTTTGCAAACATTTCTGGAGGCAGGAACAATGTGACTACTCGAGTTAAACGCCTGTGGGTCGAGCTGAAGACAGACAGCCTGGGTAACATAATATCACCGCAGACTTTTTGCTCTCGGAGAGGAAGAAACCCCCGAAACCTCAAAAACCACCCAAACTCAAAAAGCTGGTCAGCTTACCATTAAACAGCCTTAATATAACATCAGTTTAGTTGATGTTTGTATGGACGGATTTGGTTCCATGAGAACGGACATTTTCAGTTTGAGCAGTCCCAGCAGGAATCGGACCATTGAAGTATTAAGTTAGTTTTTCCCAGGGGAAAATCTGCAGCCAACAGTGGAAGGCTGAGCATGGACTCAGTGTTCACTGGAAGAACAGAAACTAAACTTATATGCAACTTTTCTGAAATTAAATAAGACATTTGTCATATTACACATCACACTTTCTGAAAATCAGATGATAAACTCAATACAACAACTGTACCTAGTGTACAGTAAATATGAAGCTACCAGCAGCAGACAGTAAGATAAGGTTAGCACAAAGACTTAACAGTCTCTCTCCAGAGGAAACTAAATGTGCCACAGCTTAATTTCACCGATAGAACCATACAAAAACAACACATTGTGTCTTCCTGGAGTCTTTACTGGTTTTGCTTTAGCTTAGCATGAAGACTAAAAGCGGAGGCAGACTGTTAAAAATTAAAAAAAAAAAGTGTTATAACGTGTTACAACATGTTAATTGATTAACTTTTTCTCTGTGTATTTTCCCATAGCTCCAGTGGTTTTCTTCATTCCCCTGCTATCTGTGCTCTGAGTGCCCGATGCCTCCTTTTCTCTTTCACTCATCAGCTCTCAGAGACAGGAAGCAATTCACTAACCCCCATCATCACCACTCCAGTTGTTCCTGTCTCCAGCACTTTGGCGAGCCATTTTGATAAATACCACGACAACTCATGTACATCGAGCCCAGCCATACCATATTAGCCTCAATATGATAGAGTGTGTGAATGTGGAGCTCAAATCTAGGGCCCCTGACTGAGTATGGTGCAGGATCCTCTTAAATCCCTTCAAAAAGCGAGCATTCCCTCATGGATTCATGAAAAGAGCCCATTTATAGACATGAAAAAAAGGTCCGTTTCAACAGACTTTAAGTGCAGCGGCCAAGGAAAACAATGTGCCTGGCCAGAAAAACTGAAGTCTGTACTGCACCGACTTAATTCCATTCTCTCGCATGAAAAGAGAATAAAAAGTTCGGGGCTGGCTGGAAAACTCGCTGTGTCCGAATTGTGTGCGACTGACAGAGGCACTGACATACAAAGTATCACTCTGCACGAAAATCAACTTGAGGCTAAATCACACCGCAGGCTGCCTCAGCAGGGCCAGAGTACGTCACAGTGATATGACAAGTGATTTATGGACAGCACAGCCAAAACGCTGAAAACAGCACTGAGAGAAAACGTGAGAGGGAAGTGGAGAGGCAGAGCGAGAAATAAGCAGACTGGGAAAGGGAGAGAATAAAAAAAAAAGAAAGTATACAAAGACGGAGAAATAAAGTGAGGGGAAGAGAGGGAGAAAGATGGAGAGCGCTTGGTGCCAGTCGTCAGTCCATTCGGTCCATTAATGTGGAGAGTAACGGCCTCACTGACTGAGGGATGATGGGAAATGGCCTCTCCTGTAGGGTAGCCCTTGAAGTGATGTATAGTTGTGAGGACAGAGCACAGCGCTCCATGTCTGAGTTTGCCTTCCTCTGCTCATCATGGGCATAAACAACGGGGGGCCTTTACTGTAATAAGAGGGCACTTTCACAATACAGAGCCAAAGCAAACTTAAGTATATGAACTTTATTATATGAGTATGACAGCAGCCAGGATTTTAAGGCTGGTAGCCACAGGACAAGGCAGCTTCAGCCGTCCTCTGTCCTCCCCTCTGACAAAACAACGGCATAGTCTGGAGGTAGTTAACAAGGTGAAGCCTAGTGCGAGTACAGGTCTGCCCCTGGAGTGTGAAATCAACTGGAGTGCCTGGTGCTTCGAACCGTTCCTACTGGCAAACAAAGATATGCAATCATGGCTGGCTTTTAAAATACAGCTGTTCCAGAAGCCTGAGATGTGAATAATAGGTGCAATTTGAGATCGTTGTCAATTTTTCAAATAACTGACAAACACGTCGCGGATGATTGTTCTCAGACGGGGGCCTCTGCGGAGGAATTGCCAAAACAACTCGCTGAGAGAAAATTGCAGTCTTGAAAACACTCGAGGAGGAGTGATCACCATTTACTAATGAAAGCTCTTCTCATGGGAGACATTCAGACTCATCTGTCACACGGTCACAGATTGACACTTGGTTTAGAGAGAGTTTGTAAGGTTTGGGCCTCAGCTGTAAAGACTCCTCCCCGTTTTCTTTTGATTAGTGACAGTAAGATCTAAGTGAGCCCCTTACAGCAAACTCGTTCTTCGAACATGCGTGCTGGCGTGTCTGCAACTTTTCAAGCCTCTTTGCGCCTGTCTGTCTTTGGTTTTTGAGTTCAGCACCTACAGCCTCAATCTTAAGATCTGGTTTCTCACTTTCCTTTCGTACAAAGGGATTTCCCCAACTCCTTGTTCCTGACCATAATGAAACTAAATTTCCTCTTTAAAGTCAATCCATCTTCTGGCCTACAGTGCAGTACATCAACCATTGGATCAGACACTAAGACACAATGGGAACCTAGCTTTGTTATAGAAAGAAAAAACAATCCACAAAAGTATTTTCCTAATTGGGCCGCTTGAGGAAAAGCGTGTCAGGGCTGAAATCCATCACGCTGATTGCTGGCCTTGTCTGTGTGGAGCCACATGGGGGTGGTGCTGTGTGGGGTTTGTTGGGGTTCTTGTGGTTTTGGATTCTGCACATGCTAGTTGGATCTCGGGAGGGAAGCCCTCGCGCGGCCCGAGAGCAGCTCATTACCTCGGTTAGTCATCAGTCCCACTGTCTGCTGCGGGATGATAAATGAGCAGGTCCTCATGTGTGGCTCTGACAGCCCCATGGCATAAGGTCAAGCTGACATCTATCGAGGGGCACACACAGCAGCGAGGCCGAGCAAGAAACAACCACACTCTTTCTGGGAATTTAAACACAACCTCCAGCGGCTATACTGGAGGTGTTCTCTGGCAGCACAAGTTGTGTGAACAGTTGATGTTTCTAAAAGTATAACTTCAGATCCAACTCAATAGAGCTGAACTGTTATTTCTCAATTTATGAATTTAAATTTATTTCAGATCCCTGATGTTTCTTTTATATCTAAAGGAAGACAACATTTTTATCCCTTAAACAGTCAGACACACACAGAAAATACTGCCCAAACTCAAGTACAACAGCACAATCTGTTTTATGGGTGCACAGTCATCACCAGACACGTACACATGCTCTGGGTCTGTCACACTACGCCGGTGACGCTTCTGTCACTGAGCTGCCAAGGTGCTGCATGAATGAATAAATGTGGTCTCGTTCTCCTATGTGTCCTAATATGTCAGTCGTTGTTTTTTCACCATAAAGTCTGGCAAATTGCGGTGATTTGCGGTCATAAATTTGTCATGCACAAGTTTCCCCTCTGACTCCAGCAGACATTCCTCTTTCAGCTGGCACTGCTGCGACTACTTGCAACACTAATGCATGAGACAACCGGATATCTCCAGGACAGAGCCAGAGGGGTGTGTGTGTCTGTGTGTGTGTGTGTGTGTGTGGGTGTGTGTGTGTGTGGACCTGTCATTCTTGCTTGAGTGATGCTGATGTGAGCTGAAGTGGCATGACTGTGGCTCTCTATGAGGGAGGTATGGCACAGAATCCAGACTGGAGTGGGACGTGTGTGTGTGTGTGTGTGTGTGTGTGTGTGTGTGTCTGTGTGCGTGTGTGCGTGAGTGTGTGTGTGTGTGTGGATGGTTTGGCAGACATCAGATGAGGGGATGTCATGGCCTTCAGACTCTCTCACACACACACACACAAACACAAACATCCATATCCAACAGCAGTGAGCATGAATGGTCATTCAGCTCCAGCCAGCTAGTATGAAAACAAGTCAAAGGGAGGAAGAGGAGGAGGAAAAGGGGGAGGATGAAGGATGGGGTCTCAAGCCAAAAGAAACACGGTGGGCTTGTCTGTCCTCCTCCCTGTCCTGACGAGCACCCCAGGCAAATATTCTGTGAATGAGAGCATATCATGGGGGCCTACGCTTCCATTTCATTCTGTAAAGGAGAAGAAGGAGGAGGAGGAGGAGGCGGTGGTGGTGGTGGTGAAGAGGTGATTCATCCATGATGTCATACGAGATGAAAAATTTTAAATGAGTCTCAATGTGCAAAAGAGGACATGAATTTTGGCCTGCTTCTTGGTCTGGTACTTCTATTACTGACTTCTAGTACTGTACAACAGTGCTGATTCTCAACCTTTTCAAGCTAAGTGCTCACTCACACTGCTCGGGTTTCATCCTTTTTCTCTGTCTGTTTGTGTGTTCAAAGTAAATTCTTCCATAAGCAGCTATGGTGATTCTTGAGTGGAGTTATAATCCTTAAGATTTTCATGCAATCAAAATTCATTTTACACTGTTTATATTCAGCATTTCTTCAGCAAGAGGAATTCAGTAAGTTTACATTCTGTAAAAACATTGTTATTCTGGTCTTTTTGAAATCAGTATAGTTTTCAGTGTATTTCCCAAAATGCTGAAGCTTTAACTGACCAAACGTAGAGGACATGATGAGCTGGGATATTTTCTGTACAAGTGCAAAGGGGAAAGGAGGTTAAAACGTTGTTATTCCACTGGTTTATTCATAGATCAAGTGAAAAACTGCTCATGGAACATAAAGCCTCAAGCTTGTTTCAATATTTGTGCTCAAACACCTAATAATGACTATTTTTGCTACGTTCACTCTCTCTTTCTCTACACTTTCCATTTTGTTTAGAAGCTATATTGGTAACCAGGCTGACGTGTGTGGGACCCAGAGCCTGGACACAGCCCTTTGATCTCTGGCACCAAACCCACGATAATGAGGTGACTTTATGATCATTGAGAATTTATGCTCATTGGATACAACAGTTTTCAATTCAACAAATTATGGACCGTGTCTTTCTAAAGCTCCGGTCTGACATTTCCTCAGCTTCTCGTATGGCAGACGAGCTGTTAAGTGAGGGGTCTTACGAAGTTTGCTGTGGGTGTGACACATACTCTGAGGGGTTTAAATTACCTTTGAAGTGGCGGCTAATCACCGTGCTGAGCCAGTTTTGGATCAGTGGCTACAGCTGGTTAACCAGACGAGTCGATATGGAGCCCCGGAGCCTTTTGGTTGACGTATTTCCTCAAGGCAGGGTGGCACAATGTGGTGATAGCTGAAAATGAAACATCAATGGTAAATTTTCATCAAAAGAGATAAACACGGGATTCTCTCTAGAGCCAGCACTTTGCACCAGGGTTCAGCAGTGAATAGAAAGAGCAACACAATCACCACCCTGTCTGAAAATTAAGAATGTATACATCATATGCATAGAAACAGCTGGATGGAAACTTTTTATGCTTGGCTGAGGTGGGACAGTAGGCGTACCGATAAAAGCAAAATGCAAAAAAGTGCAATGGAAGCAGACATGTATATGTAACATGCACTGAAGCTTGAACTGGAGAGACCGAAAATAGTAGAAGACAAAACCATCGGATCTGTGTGGAGCAATAAAGAGCCTGTAACCTCCCAGGTTTGACTGCCACCCTTTTATCCCATCATAATGTCATAATGCAGCTTTCCCTTCTTCTGACTTAATGGCACCAGACGTGAGAATTAACACCATGTGTTTATCTTGACGCACTCAATTTGCATTTTCGTTTGCTGATTTTATTTAAATTCCGTTCAAATTTGTGTTATATCTGGATAGAAATCTACCTTGTTATAACACAGGTGAAGATTGAACTCCTTTCATTAGCTGTGAAGTGTAGCTTTGTCTGTTTGGGTTGTTATTTTACTTGCTGTATTTTCTGGAAGAACCTAGGAGGTGACAAAAATATAAATTTCAGTCAGAGACACTTACGTAAAGGAACTAGTCCGTTACAGCTAATGGTTACACAGTTAGATGTGGTGAAAAACACTTTGTTGGCAAGGACTGGATGTTACTAGTGATTGCCAGTGATTGTGAAGCATGAATGAAACAGTTGATGCCAATCAGCTAAAGCAAACTCAGCTTCACTGGTCTGCTTGGATGGAGGCTATGCTCAATTTCCTCAAGTTGCAAATGATGTAGACCTTTTGTCTCTGTATGTGCAAGATTCCTACACATACTGTTAAAGATTATGCACAGCAAAATCAATCATGAAGTCTTACAAGAGTTATAAGTGCTTGAAGTCTTAAACAACAAAACAGGAAGTTTGTCATTGCCATTCAGAATGAGCCATGTGAATATTTTATGATCTGCCACAGGGTTTGAGTTTAGGACCTGAAACTAAAGGTTAGGAAATGATCGAAACTAAAATTCAGCTGTTGGCAGCACACTGGGTGTAAACTGTGGTCTCCAATATCAAAGTCTTGCCCATCTTCCCCGAATTCATTCTAAAGAGGGTTTTGTGGAGCTAAAATAACATCAAGCTACTTTCAGGGCCCCAGATCCCAAGGGGCCGGTTGAAAATCAGGCCTTGGCCATTGCTTCTGAAAGAGAAGAGTCATTATTCGCATGACCACAAGACGCTGCTCATCAGGAAAATATAAGCCTGGGTCATTTTGCACACAAAAACATCACACCATCAAAAGAAAAAGCACAAGAGCAGCATTAGTTTCTCTAACTCCATGAAAACCAATTAGACAACCTCACGCTGAGTGATAACAGCGTTTGATTACTCCCTGGGAGGAGACAGATGCTATCTGGCTCTTTCGTTGAAGCAGCATGACCTTTAAACACACCAGCGTTTTACTGAAGGGGATCCCAGTCCCAGCAGAGTCCTTTATCTCTGATGTAGGACACAGTGGTGTCAAAGAGCCCCTTGTGATGCCCCTGAGGACCAGTAGGAGGTATTTTAATTGCTGTCTGACCCATGGTGGCTCTAGCCTGCTGCCATCTCACCACACAGGGAAACTATTATGCTACAGCAGAAACACAGAAAGTAGAGGAGACCCTGAAAAGATGTCCCGCGACTCCTTTTTCTTCTCTTGGCCATTTAGTTCTCGCTAAATGAACCTGTAAAGCTACAAAACGACAATGGTTCACCTTGAGGAACTACTCCCTGCCCGCCCATCAGTCAGTTAAGTCCCTGCCCACACACTTGTCACTCATCTTAACAAGAGATAACCATCTTCTGTAAAGTCTCCACATACTGCAAAATTCACAGCGGTGTTAGTGTTTACTTTTTTTTTTCATCACTCAAAGCTGATATGAATGTAAAGCAGCTTTTTAACAACCAAACTTAGTTAACTCCAGTTAGCACTCACATATAAACACAGGGAGAGTGTTGGTGTTCCACTGTTCATTTTTTTAATGTTCAATTTAAAAACAATAAGGGCAGCAAAGTATTTGTGTACATTTTTTGATGGAACTTCTGTGAACAAAATGAGGAAGCTGTTAGCTTTTTAGCTGCATGAAACCATCCACTTTTACATACTCCGCTGTCACTGGAGAATAAACTGCTCCACAAAAAATGAATGATTTGTAGACACACCTGACCCCCTCACATTCCTCTCAGTGATGGAGTACATTTATATTGCATATGTAACTCTTACTGTAAATATATTTACAGTAAAAGCTATTACTCTCATAGGAAGCTCCTCTGATCCAAACATTGGCTTTTATCAATACTCGTAAGCAGCTGATCTATAAAGGCTGCTTGGCTCTCGTTGGCTGTGCGCTCCGAGGCGTCACCATCTGTCATCCAGCAGGAGCGCTTCATGCATGCGTCCTTCCCCTCTGCTCCCATTGTAGAAACAGCTGTAGACCGTGAACCGTGGAGTGCGGGTCTGACACGGATTACCTGGATAACGGCTTAGAGGCTGGGTGGGCATCAACCGAGGAGAAACAGAAAAGGGAGCGTTTCTTTGATTCTTTAAAAATTTTCCAGAACACACATAAAAGTTTCACCAAGTTTCTTTTGAATGGGACTGTTTCCCTGGACTTCAGCCATGGCGAGACGGTTTGTTCACTTGCTGCATTTGTTTTTGATTCTGGAGTCCAGCTGGGGTAAACTCGTATCTGAGGATTTTGGTGAAGTCGTGCGTCAAGGTGCCGATGTCGCAGCGCCTGTATATCAGCGCGTCTTGGCGCACGAAAGCGCAAACCGGGACATGGTCTCCATCAACATGTTCAAAGTGTACGAGAAGTACAGTAAAGAGCCGCAGAGCCAGAGGGACGGAAACACCGTGAGAAGTTTTAAAGCTGTCCCGAGTGAGTGACCACACGAGTTCATTTCTTCCATGAACTGTGTTATCAGACTGAACAAAGCCGGTTTATCCTGGGGTTAGGTAGAGACCATAATGGTTAACAATTGTCACTACTCTCTGTTTAAATAAAAACCCTTCAGGTATCTTCAGATTACCTTTATTTTTTTAAACTAACGAATATTGTGCACATTGGGCATTTTGTTACACGGACTAAGCATTTGTCAGATTTTTAAAATAATAAAATAAAGTTTTTTTATATTCCTTTGTGATACTGAAATCATAATAATTTAATCAATCAACCAGTTCAGTACAGTTTCTGGTCATTTTAATACATCACAAGGAGTTCAGAAGCAAATTTTAAATAATACAAAATTAATTAGTATAACTATTTTTCTTCTTTACCCCATAAAAAGCTTTTAAATATAACTTATAACTTAAATATAACTGTATAATTTTTGTTGCACGGTTCACTACAGATCAACCATGTACAAACTGAAAATACAGGGGGAAAAAAGGCAGAAATTCAAATTAAACTTGAGAAGTCCACTCTAAAAATATCTGGACTTTATTATTTTATCAGTGGGACATCCTAAATGCAGGTGCTTTGTCAGTCACACGGCAGCTCTGACTTTCCTTTGGGCTAAACATCTTCACCTCCATGCTCCGTCACTGCTGTGATTTACTGAACTGGGGGACTTTAAGTCTCAAGCACTGTTATTTCCCCGGTAGCTGTAACAGCCTAGGTGTTAGACAAGAGCCTATTATCACACCCAGACACTGGCTGCACAGCGAAAAGCCTCAGAGGACCTCCTTCTCCTATAAGCATTTCCATATGCCTACTACAGACCTACTGGACTGATCCGGTGTTTGTCTTTCAGGCTGGAAGTGTGGGAGACAAGGTTCAACTTCAAGAGTAGAGCAACCTAGGATGAGGTTTTTGGTCATGCGTGAGGGAGGCACTTCACTGTGCTGCACTTCACATTTTCCATGCTGCTGCTGCTGCTGCTTCTGCTGATGTCAGTCAGATGTGTTGAGAAACATTTTGCGGAAGATGTATTGGATGCTGTTATTCATGTCAGTCAAACGTGTCAGAATGAGATGACGAAGGAGAAAAAAGAAGAGGGGACAACTGTTCAAGGCAGCAACTTGATCCCTTCAGTCGTCTTTGTTATTGTTCATTTCAAACTGCTTCAGCATCTGTTTGACAAAACATCTGTATGGCACATCGCTACTGATGAGTCCTTTTTAAAAAGCCATTAGACATTAAAAAAATGTGGAAGATAGAATGAAAATACAGGGTTTTTTAATTTTCTCAGATGTTTTACAACTTGAATATCTTTTTTTCTTGTCATCCTTCATTCTTCTTCTAATTTCTTTTCAAATCCCCCAGGAGTTTCACATGGCAAGGAAGTGTACCAGTTCAACCTGTCCTCCATCCAAGACTCAGAGCTCATCCTCTTCGCATCTTTTCACTTCCTCTACAAGCGGCCCCGCCACCACCAGCGACCGTGGCGTTTCCGAAGGCCCCGCCACCCATCCGGCGTCCTCCAGCATCCCCATCCTTCTTCTCCACAGCTCCTCTTCCATGGATCATCTCCAAACTCAGCTTTTGCAACACTGCTGGGAAACATAACTCTGACTCCTTTCAAGAAAGGCTCTTGGCAATCGAGGGATGTAACTGCGGTAGTGAAACATTCCAGGGATGTCAAAGAGCTGGTGGTAACGGTGGAGTTTGATATGGAGTTTGGGGCGCCTCGGAGGAGCCCCTACGGACAAGAGCGCCTCTCTCCAGCCAACCTGCCGTATATTCTGGTATACGCTGACGATCGAGCTATAGATGAGCCAAACAGCGTGGCTATGTCACTCCAGCGGTATGGGCCTTTCCCTGTAGGGGACGATGCATCCTCCTCAGCCTCAGCCTCAAGGATCCGGAGAGAGCTTCATCTCCAGATCCACACAAATGATATCCCACAAGTCCAGTTCAACACCTTGAAGAATCAGGAACTGTGGCAGAACACATATTTCCCAGCTAAAGCCAAAGCAGCGGTCAAACCAGGAAGGAAGCAGGGTCAGGAGAGCAGCGAGGGCCTGAATAAGCCACAGGTGCTGAGCTTCGATGAGAGGACGATGAAGAAGGCCAGGAGGAGACAGTGGAGCGAGCCGAGGGTTTGCTCCAGGAGGTACCTCAGGGTAGACTTCGCTGACATCGGCTGGAGCGAGTGGGTTTTGGCGCCAAAGGCATTTGATGCCTACTACTGCGCCGGGACCTGTGGGTTCCCCATCCCTAAGGTTAGCCAGACAAACGCTTAACTTTTACTTCTGGATTTATGTTCAGTATACTTGACGTTAGTAGATATTTGCTGGCCTAAGTTTCACATTGTGGTACTGATGTACACAACCTGGCAGTATTTATAAAAGAAGTCTTTACTTTAAGACTTCTGCAGTTGTGGATTAAAACAAAGTAAAATAAAAGGACTGTAAGTCAAATGTAAGGACTGCTTTACAATTCACCCATCCACACACACAGACACACACACTCTCACAGTGACAGCAGTGAACTACCATGCAAGATGCTGGCCTAACTATCAGGAACAACAGGCGATCGATATGTGGACAGGAGAAGCCTGCAATCAAAGCACTAACCATGTGATTTACACACTACACATTCGACAAAAACTAAAATGGTGATGATGATTTCATCTGTTAATAAAAGCCCTTAAACCAAAAGTCAAAAGAAAGGAAAACTGGAAATATTAAAAGTACACAACAGAAAATGCTGCATCGTAGATCAGGTTTGATGTTTGTGCTTTTGCACCTCAGGAACATTTATCAGTTTTTTTCATGCAGTAGTTAAACTGTTAAAAATGTTTTCTACCTGTATTATCATACAGTTTATGTTGTGTTGCTTTAATAAAAATGCCTGTTGCTGTCACTTGCCTCTTCAGGTGGTGCGGCCCTCCAATCACGCCACCATCCAGAGCATTGTCAGAGCTGTGGGAATCGTCCCCGGTGTCCCTGAACCGTGCTGCGTTCCAGAGAAGATGAGTCCTCTCAGCGTCCTTTTCCTCGACCCAAACAGGAATATGGTTCTCAAGGTTTACCCTGGCATGTCTGTGGATACCTGTGCCTGTCGATAGGGCTGGAGCCACGGGAGCCTCCAGAACTGCAACTGTTGGATCTGAAAAACAGTCAGAAGGACGTAACTGTAGATTGAGCATACAGCAGGAAGACACTTTTTCGATTAAAGGACAATTGTGGTGAAACACACCAGGACAACTGAGAGAAACTGGAACTAAAATGATATGACTGTCAGGGCTGCACTTCCCAAGTTTCCTTCTGAATACCTTTTTTTCTGAGATCTTGGAATTGTTTGTTTGACGTTTAGGTTTTCCCACTTATCTAACAGTTTTAATAGTCTTTTTGCGTTTGGTCCACATTCATTTATTTTTCCCCTTCTTCAAAAATAGCTGGATGTTGGGTTTCATTCAGAGCTCCTGCAGGTAAATTTCCATTGATTCCTTTCAGCTGTTTTTTTTTTCCTTTTTTGTTTTTGCTTCCATTTTACATTTGGAAAGATTTATAAAGTGATTTATGCCTGTTTTGATTTTGGAAAGCACTTGATTTGCTCTGGTCTCAGTCTGGACTGAACTGGACCTGGTTTTGGCATCTTCTCAGTCTCCACTTGACTACAGCTCTGTGAGAGAAACCTATACAGCCCTTTAGGCTTGCTTTTGATGAGCTCAGTGCCTGAAAACCCTTTGAGAACAGTATCCTGTGCTGCTTGCCATCTTTCACATTCAGCACAGACATATGGACAAACTGATGAACTGCACATGGACTCAGGAGGGTTTTGGACACAGGTAGAATGGCAGAACATTTACATTCCACCAATTAACCAAATGCAGCTACTAACACAAACTAAATGGTAGTTTTTGTAGTGGTGTCCCTTTAAGTGACACACTGATGTCATTGAACACCTCCCATATATTAGCAAGAAATGTTATTCATGCATGAGGGGTAGTAGCTTCTTTGAAATATATTTCAGTAGTCATTTGTTTATATCTTGTATATAATGTGTGTATTTTGTCACTGGGAACAGAAGCATTGTGTTGCATGTTTCTACTACAGCATAGAGAAGAAAATGGTGTGCTGCTGCCCCCTGCTGTGCATTTTGGAAAAGTTGAAGGTACTTCATAATTAACAAATCAAGAACTTAAAAGTATTTCCAGTGGCTATTTTTCCCTAATACATATATACTGTTTATTCAATAAGACATGTACAGTTTGTTATATGTACAGTATGATAAAAGATTTCCATAGTAATTAAAAAGGGATAAATATATCTAACCCTCTAACTGAATGGTTAAAAGTGCATTTGAATAATTTGATGTGTGCTTTAACAAACCACAGACATAATGTATTTGTGGTATAGAAATAAACTGAATTGTACATACAGCCAAAAATACTGTTGGCTTAGGTTTTATTTTTAAAAAGTATATAAGCATAGACATAGATGTGTACATTTGACATATACCTTACCGTAACTTACTGTATATCAATATAACATACAATAATATTATAATATCAACCATACATTTACATTAGATAACAATACAGTAGATTACAGTGATGTATTGTGCTAATCTTGCTTTTGTTTTGTTGTTTTATTAAATAACAGATTTTGGACAGTTATATGTGTCAAGTTCCCTGAATATGTTTCTTCTTTGAGAGAAAAGGACTAAATCTAAGTACAACTATTTTGTGGAATAAGTTACTTGCAAAGCCTTTTACATCCTGATATGAAATATATCCTGGAGGAAACACTTGGGACCTGAAAACAGAAAAACCTTTAATATAGGGAAAAAACACTGGCACACTGGCCGCTGCTTTCCTCAACAAATATCAATATCAGTCATCAAACACCATAGTGTATTGGCCAAACCTTAACTGAATTTAAGTGATTTTTACTACATATTTCTCAATCCAGTAATGAGATGACCACAGTTTCAAAACAAAGCAGTTCTCCCTGCTGTGTTTGTTTTCATCCTGTATGCCTACATTATTTACTGTATCCATGCCAGCAGATTTTGTCGTTGCCTTTCATCACTGATTGACTCCATGAAAGCACAGCCATAATGAAAGCATTTTTATGAAACGTGGCATGAACCAAGTACTGACTGACTTCATGGGTGAAAGACAGAAATTCCAAGATAGGCCGGACTCAGGCCAACGTCCCCAGACACATTGGCTTGTGGTTTGGACTCAAAATCCCCACAGGAACCTGGGGTAGACTCCCGCTATCCCGTCATCCATCTAGGACTTTCAGGATGTGGTGGTGAGGGCCACCACCTTCATGTCTTTGTATAGAAATAATTTTGCCTCTCATGCCTGTCAGATTTTAAAGATTCTAACTATCAGTCTGCATCAGTTCATGAACATTTTTCCATGTGGAGGTCCAAATGCTTTGCGACTGGTTGTTCTATGCCTAAAGTACACAGGAAGTGATGTATCCTGTGTTTCTTGTTTGCTTGGAATAAACAGAAGAACTTGGTAGTTAGTGAATGCCACCATGGATGAACAGAACACTAAAAGGAATTGGCCTACATAAAGTCAGCTGTATCCACTGTAGGAGAAACATGGGAGCATACCACCCTCACTACTTGACTGGGTGGGAAGTGCAGTACAGAAAAAAAAGGGATTGACTGTGGCCATCCCCTGTCTCTTCTCATAGTGCCACCAGCAGGTTTACATTTGTGGTTTTGTATTTTTATGCTCTATCAGGATGCAGTGTTGGTTTGTTGTGCTGCCAATTCACATTACAGAACATTGTTGATGCTGGGTGATGACTGCTCTCTGCTGAAAGCACCTTTAAGGTAAGCATACCTTAAAGGTGTGATGATAGTGGTGAAAGTGATGTCTCACTATCATCGCTTGGGACACCAGCACCTTTAAGGTACACTTACGCTTTAAGGTAAATGACTATAGTGTGTGAAATTAGATACGTAGTGTTCAAGTTACAGTGCTCCTTGTTGCATTGATGACTGCTCTGTGTAGCTGATTACAGAGGTTTATGGGATTATATCCTTTGACAATCTGGGTTTAATAAAGTAATAATAATAATAAAATTATCTTCCCCATCAGTGCTATTAAAAGTGTGTGGTCTTCCATGTGCAGTGGTTGGATGAAAGCTAAAAAAAAAAAAAAAAAAAGACTGGAAGAAACATTAGTAATAACGGTGGTAAAGAATGCAGTGTTCTGTTTTTGTGTTTGTTTGTGTTTTTTTCTTTTTTCAAGCAGTTTTGTTTCCACTGGCCAACAACATTTTCACCCTAAAGCTGGGAAAAGCCATTTTATGGAAATGTCTGCTTGTCAGTAACCTCACATTTTCCATTGCTTCCCTCATTATCGCCGTAAAGTGTTTACAGTGTCTTCATTAGCAGTCAGCCCTCTAATGATAACAAAGCTTAAAAGAAGGCATCAATGACGGTGATAAGCATGGCCAAGCTACTATTTTGGTTGACACAAGTCCCCCTGTTTACTCTGGGAGCATGGGAGCGGAGATCAGGACTGTGGTCTCTGCATGGGGGATCTCCATTTTCAAACCTTGCCACCACAAAGTCTGTTTTCAAGCTGGGAAGAAGGTAAAGTTTGTGCCAGGTCAGTGGCTTGGAAAGGATATAATTTCAAAATGCTGAGCTCCAGAGCATTTCTGTTGCAGGTGTGTTTGAGTCTGGTGGTTTCTACTGGCTCCTGTACCTGTAAACCTCTCAATAATGACATCCAAAACGATGACCTTGATGGATTCTACTCCCAGATGTCAGAGGAGGACCTTCTGGAGGAGGAAGATACAGACTCGAGGATGGAGAACCTCCTGGGAACCATAAAGGAAGGCTTTTTGAGGAAACTCAACCTGTCAGATGTTCCTCAGGAACACAGCAAGATCTACCCTCCTCAGTTCATGATGGAGCTCTACAACAAGTACGCCTCGGACAGCTCGGCAATCCCTCAGTCTGATGTCATACGAAGTTTCACTGTCCAAGGTATGTGAAAAGTATTTAACTTGTCAAGAGAGTAGCAAGATAATTTTCTGTCTAGTTGAAGGGTGAGAGATATTCCCAGGTAATTCACACATAAAGCTCTAAAGCAGTGGTTCTCAACCTTTTTGATTCTTAAATCTTTCCCACAAATGGCCAAACAGAAACATACAGAATAGTGATTCACTCTCATTACATTAAAGTTGAACTTAAATTTGAATTCTCCTCATTCTTTATGTAATAAAATTTTAACTAAAATGTAAACTGTTTGTGGACATGGTGAAGACAGTGTCTAAGCTTCAGGCCTGGAGTTTCCTATGGCAGCGTTTGACATTTAATGATTTAATGGCTAGTGTTGCTAGGGGGACACACCGTCAATTTCCATCGAGTGCTACCAACTGGAGCATGTCACAGCTATGTATATCCCACAAACACTGATATAAGATTGTTTTTGCCACTTGTTCAACAAGCCCACATAGCATGTGTATTGTTAGTGATTGAAGAAATGTGCCCTTTACAAAGTTCAGCATTTGGGGGACCCATCAACAAGAAGTTGCTCTTGGTTCATGTTATTTCAACATGTGCTTGGCAGCTCCAGATTGGCCAGTGTTGTTTTTGTCATTCATTATAGAAAGAAAAATGTGAGTCAGCACCTTTTACATTACTCGACATAGAGTAACAAATGTACAGACTACAGGTGGAGTCACAAAGCAATGGGTTAGTGTCCATCATGACAAGAGATATACTGCACACTGATTTCTAAGTTCAGTTTGACTTCAATGTATGTAAGTGTATGTTATACAGTGTAGTGCATGTTAGCTGCTTTTACAGATAAACTCTCTAATCTCTTTGTATCTGTACAACAGATATCGCTCTCTTACTGACAAATGGCACAAAGTCAAAACACAGTCTGCAGTTCAACTTCAGCATCCCCAACCATGAAAAGATCACCACGGCTGAACTGCAGCTCTTCTTCTTCCCAGATGTCAGGTCAAGCCTGACCTCCCACAGTTTCAAGGCCACAGTCAAAGTTTATGAAGTGGATCACAATGATTTGACATCCACAACCCAACTACTGATTGGCAAAGAGGTGACAGGCTCTCAGAGTATGTGGACGACATTTGATGTGACCACGGCTATTCAGAGCTGGATCAAGTCAGGAAATGGAGCAACTGTTTTTGATGTAGTGGTGGACAAGAAGGACTGTGGGGCTTCTGATAGCGGAGAGGAAAGAGCAGGCTGTTTAAATTTGAGCGTGTCTGTTGGAGATAACACTTCTGCAGCTTTAATAGTCTTCTCAAACGACGTGGGAGGCAGGAGGAGGGAGACAAAGAAGGAGTTAAGAGAGATGATCCTCCATGAAGAAGAAACCATCTTACACTCGGGTGCCGACTGGAACAGAGGAGTGCAACTTCCAAATGAAATCCCAGAATCTCAGCATCCACGGAGGAACAAAAGAAAGGCAGAGAGGGAATACTGCCGGCGGACCTCACTCAAGGTCAACTTTAAAGACATCGGCTGGGACAGCTGGATTGTGGCGCCTCCAGAATATGACGCCTTCGAATGTCGAGGCATGTGTTACCACCCGCTCACAGATGAATCCACCCCGTCCAAACACGCCCTCATCCAGACACTAATCAACATCAGGGACCCCAAGAAGGCCAACATGGCATGCTGCGTCCCCATCAAATTGGACCCCATCACAGTCATGTATCGGGAGAACGGACGTCTGACTATAAGATACCTGTATGAGGAGATGAAGGTGGCAGAGTGTGGCTGCAGGTAGTTGAAGATGGTCAGTTTGCTTTGGTGGTAGCACAGATGATTCTAATGGTTCTAATGCTACATTTTATTCAAGTCAATCTGATGTTCACAGGTGATAAGTTGTACAACAAAAAAATAGAATGAAGGTGCTTTGTTGAAATTAAATATATGGTACATATATTTTAAACTGTAGCCATGAAATAACGCTAAGTAGCATTTACAGTTTATGCTATTCCAAAACTCCAAAATAGTGAAAGAACTTAAATGCAGCATAACAGAAGAACCACCAAGAGGTCAATTATACCTCTTTTTCTGTTTTCCAGTGTCTATGCCTGTGCCGAAATCCTATTTAGAACCAGAAAACCTAAAGGAAACATTGACCAGTTGACATTTAATAGCATGGCATTTAATCACAGCTATTCATCTGCTAATGTGCTAGACATAATGTAAATCTGTACATTACTATTTCTAGTGTCATTTGTTTATGTTAATATATATTTTGTTGCAGTTTGCAAATTACTGCCACACAGATTTGTACAGAAGGCTCAGCTTATACAATGGTCAGCTTAGTTTATGCATGCTACATTGCTGCTGTTGCTTCTATCATCAGCCTAGAAAGCTCTATATTGCTATGCAGGGCAGCTGTAGAAAACGACTACACATGACATGACTGCAAGGTCTGTATTAATCTATACAAGGCTGACATTTTTTAATGAAAGTTATTCCAAATTTGGTGGAAACAGTTTAACCATACATTTTCACTACATTTGCCAAATCTATAATATAATCTGCCTGTTTGTAAGAGCTGCTGATGCTAAAATAGCTCAATCCATTTAACTTAAAGTGGAAAGTTTTTACTGTACTTTATGTCTCACGATGTCTACATTTTGGTTTTGAGGCTTTCCAACCTTGAAATGAATAAATAAAAATCTTGGGGATATTCTGTGTCACAAAGTGAAATTAATTTTACTTACTAAGATCATCTATACAGCTCATCCTGCATTTACTGCATTTCATAATGTTTTGGCGTGACTTTTTCTGTTCCTATCCTTTTAACCTCTGGTGGTTATTATGCAGTAGTGTACAAAGAGACATGAAACTCAATAATAGATCGCTCACCAAATACAACTTTTCAACATATTTTTGGATTAAATAATTATTTGCAACAAATCTTTCAACTTAAATGACTGTATAGGTTATTGACTCATCGAAGCATACCAGTAACAGACATACCAGACTCTCCTCGTCACAGTAACAGTATTTAACACGCAGTTAAGGATGTGACCTGTGAATTTCCCCACATGGCAGGAACATGTAATATTGTAACTGCTGTTGTTTGTGTTAGAGGACAATCAAATCACAGTTTTCACATGAAGGAAACAACATGTACGTAGTCCATATCTTCTAAATCTTTTGCTAAAATATAAGTGAAATACTAGGTAAAAAGGAAAATAAAACTATGGCAAAGTCAACCGCCAGTCCAAGTCTTTTTCATCTTATTGCGAAGTGTTGGCTGTGTAACTACTCGAAGTCAGTGACACAACCTTATCAGAGCTGGGGACAAGTTCATGTACGTCCTGGGTGACCTCAAATTGCTTGTGCCTCAAAATAGTACAAATAACAAGGAAAGCATTCTCCATTTTAATGTCTTTGGCATGCCAAGAAAATAATTGGCTCAGCTGACCTTTGCCCCATAAGATGTTCTTCCAGTGGTCATCAACAGCATGTGAAAACCAAGCCATTTTAAATGTTTTTACCACATAATAATGTGAAGAATGAGTTAAACCTTTCACCTCCAGTGACTGACAATTTAATTTGGTCACTAGAGGGCAGCACAGCAAGTCATAAACAGGACACTGATATTTGTTGGTGAATGTAAGTTCAGTATTCATACTGGTTTTGGGTCTGTTTTTATTTCTATCAACTCCTGAAATATTTGTCTCTGCTAAATGTCCCAATATATTCATCAGCAAGTTGCCAATGCCTCTGTCTGCTGTTTGGTGGCAGGCTTGTTTTTTAGCTAAAACAGCCGACTGTTGTGTTAACTCTTGTCAAGCATGTATTTATTAATTCATGAACATAGTCTTTATGTTGATATCTAAGCAGGCTAAATAGCTTACTGGGCTGTTTACTACATATATATAGCTGTAGTTAATCAATGAGAATTTATAAGCTTCTAGAGCAGTCTTGTCTTCCGAGAATATTTGTACAATTTACATTTCACACATGAATTTTAAGTTGCAATTGTATTTTAAGCAAGTTAGCATTTAGGGATTCCCAAGCAGTTCTTAAATTTGACACATGAGGACAAAGTGTGACAGAACTCAGTGTTTCAAAAGTCTTGATTAGCATCCTGGGAATTGGCAGAGAGGGGATTGAGTTGTGTAATGTGTGGGGGCGGCATTAAAAGTTAAGACGTTAAGATTAGCCGAGCACAAAAATGTCTGGATCAGGGTCTTACAAGGTCCTGCACTGAAATCATTATTCACAACATTTTTCATGATACTTTCATTTTTACACTATGAAAATGTCACCTCTGATTAAAAAAAAAAAAAAAAAAAAACTAACCAAGAAAAACAATACTGTAAAGCAAGGCAATAGCAAGAGAGACGTAAGCTCGGCCCAGATAAAAAACTTTCCAATCAACCTTTTGTACCTATAACCAAAGCGTGGGTGTATTTTTTCACCATTCTGATCCTGCATGTGTTTTTAAGACGGCTTTGCCATGTGTCCACAAACTGTGTAATCATGTCACCAGTGAAGTGACCCAGACATGACCCGTAAAGCTACCACTGGCACCAAAATACACCACCATAAGCTTTCATAACAAGGGAGAGAGAATGAGAGGGAGGGGGAAAAGACAGTGAGAGTTTCTGATCTGGCTTTTGCACCCAGCTGTCCACCCTCAAGATATTTCTTACCTGTCCCTTACCCATTTTCTCTTTAAAAAGAAATTCCAGGTGGTATGTTATAATCTCTGGGGAATTTGGTAAATGATGCAGACTGTAATTCAAGGCCAAACAAGCCTACAGTGTAACTTTACTAAGTATTAGTAAATTGTGTCAGTTACACTAGGTGCCTTCGGCAAAGACAAAGCAAATTTAAGAACATTAAAGGGAGTACCCAAACATGTATTGTGTTTCTGTGAGAAAAGGTACGAAACTGCATATCTCCCATTTGCCATTTTTTATTGTGCCTGCTATTGTCGGCTGGCTGATGCACCACAGATAATGCGATTAAAGGTTTATTGGGAACAAAAGCCTCTTATGTTGATGTCGTTGTTCTCCAAAAAAACCTATCACTATGACAATGTTCCCTCCTACAAAAACCACCGTCTCTCAACACAGACAAATGAACTAACACAAGAGTGAAAGGGAAGACAGAGTAGTTCTCTTTCCATGAGTAATGATGAAGACAATGGTGATGGCGCCACACACACCACTACTGCTATTGATGATTCTCCTGTGCACTTTCTCTGCCAACTCATCATTCCAGCCCGCCTTGGTATTAGAAATGGCCAAGATTCTGCTGGAAAACTACTGCTTCCCTGAGAACCTGGTTGGGATGCAGGAGGCCATCCAGCAAGCAATCAACAGTGGAGAAATCCTGCAGATTTCAGACAGGAAGACCCTGGCAGCTGTGCTCACAGTTGGAGTACAAGGAGCATTGAATGATCCACGGTTGACCGTGTCATACGAGCCCAATTTCGTCCCAGTGATGCCACCAATGCTGCCATCTCTCCCCATAGAACAACTGATCCGGCTGGTGAGGAACTCTGTCAAGCTGGATATCCTGGAAAACAACGTTGGCTATCTGCGGATAGATCGGATCATCGGGGAGGAAACAGCTGCAAAGCTTGGCTCACTGCTGAGGGACAACATCTGGGACAAAGTTGCTCACACTTCCTCACTAATTTTTGACCTGAGGTACAGCACAGCTGGACAACTGTCTGGAGTTCCCTTTATAATCTCCTATTTCTCTGACCCTGAGCCCCTCATTCATATTGACACTGTATATGACAGGCCCTCAAATACAACCAGAGAGCTGTGGACTACACCATCAATAAAGGGAGAAAGGTATGGAAAGAAGAAAGATGTGATTATTTTGACCAGTAAGCGTACCATGGGGGCTGCTGAGGCAGTGGCATATACTCTAAAAAACCTAAAGAGGGCCATCATTGTTGGAGAAAGGTCTGCTGGTGGGTCAGTAAAAGTCCGAAAGATTAGGATTGGAGAATCAGATTTCTACATAACAGTTCCTGTGGCAAGATCTGTCAGTCCAATCACAGGCCAGAGCTGGGAGGTAAGTGGTGTTTCCCCAACAGTCAACGTCATCGCAAAGGAAGCTATCACAAAAGCAAAATCCCTTCTGGCTGTAAGGAGTGCCATTCCAAAAGTTTTGCAAAGTATCTCCAACATAATTGGGAGGTGGTATGCTTTCACTGACAGAGTTCCAGCTCTACTTCAACATCTGAAATCTACAGACTTATTTTCTGTCACATCTGAGGAGGATCTGGCAGTCAGACTCAACCAGGATCTCCAGACTGTTTCTGAGGATCCGCGACTGATCATCAAATATATGCAAAACAATTCTGCCATTGTGGAGGAGGACCCTGAGCTTTACAAAGTTCCTGATGATCCAGAATTATTGAGGGCACTGGTTGATACAACATTTAAAGTGGAAATTCTCCCAGGCAATACTGGCTATCTCCGCTTTGACAAGTTTCTTGAGTTATCTGCACTGACTAAACTAGAAAAGGTCATGGCTAAAAAGGTGTGGGAGCCCCTAAAAGACACTAATAACCTGATTATTGATCTACGCTATAACACTGGTGGATGGTCTGCCTCTCTAGCCTTTATACTGTCTTATCTGCAGGACACTTCGCAGAAGCATCATTTTTTTACTGTATATGACAGAATTCAGAACACAACAACGGAACATGGCTCGCTTCCCCAAATTACAGGGCTGACTTATGGCTCCAAACGTGGGGTTTACTTGTTGACCAGCTACTATACAGCAAGCGTTGGTGAAGAGTTTGCTTACCTGATACAGTCCCTACACCGTGGCACAGTCATTGGGGAAATTACATCTGGTACCCTAATGCACTCAAAGATGTTTCAAATAGAAGGGACAGACCTTGCCATCATTGTTCCTTTCATAAACTTTATAGATAACAATGGGGAATGCTGGCTGGGAGGTGGTGTAGTCCCTGATGCCATTGTGCTAGCCGAGGAAGCTGTGGATCACGTTCATGAGATCACAGATTTTCATCAAGGGCTCAGGTCACTCATAGAGGGAACCGGGGAACTGCTAGAAAAACATTATGCAATCCATGAAGTCGCCCTAAAGGTTGGTAAGATACTGTTGAGCAAATGGGCCGAGGGACTGTACCGGTCAGCGGTTGACTTTGAATCTTTGGCATCCCAATTGACAGCAGACCTCCAAGAGGCTTCAGGTGATCACCGCCTCCATGTCTTCCATTGTGATGTTGAGCCTGAGTCACTTCACGACATTGCAAAGATCCCTACAGCAGAAGAAGTGGGATATATAATTGACGCTTTGTTTAAAACTGAGCTTCTGCCAGGTAATGTTGGCTATCTGAGATTTGACATGATGGCAGATATAGAGGTGTTAAAAGCCATTGGCCCACAGCTAATAAAATCAGTGTGGAGCAAGATAGTGAACACAGATGCCCTCATAATTGACATGAGGTACAACACTGGTGGTTATTCAACAGCAATTCCCCTTCTGTGCACCTATTTCTTTGATGCTGAACCTTTGCGGCATCTTTACACTGTTTATGACAGCACCTCAACCGCCATGACAGAGATCATGACATTGCCTCAGGTCAGGGGTCAAAGGTATGGGTCCTCCAAGGACGTCTACATCCTCACCAGTCACATGACTGGGTCAGCAGCCGAGGTGTTCACCCGCACATTGAAGGACCTAAACAGGGCTACAATCATTGGAGAGCCAACAATTGGAGGGTCTCTGTCAAGTGGAACCTACCAAATCAGGGACAGCGTCCTGTACGCTTCCATCCCTAACCAAGCTGTTTTGAGTGCCATCACTGGTAAAGTGTGGAGTGTTTCAGGAGTTGAGCCTCATGTTATTGCTCATGCAAGCGATGCCCTTCATGTCGCACAGACACTTACAGAAGCAAAGCTGTTGAAGAGTGAGCAAAGAAAATAGCTCCTCATGTTGTATTCTCAGTTCCTCTAAAAATGATTACTTGTCCTGTGTTTAGCCTCCATTTCAACCCCAAAAAGCCCACTAATGAAGAGCTGCATGTTAGAGGCCTTGTAGTCAATTTTACACATAAACCAGTCATGTGACCCACTGACCAAAGCAACAGTATATGAAGCAGCCTCGTCCTGTAATGATGCTTAATAATTAAATAATGTTTTTTGTGTGTTAATCCTTCATTTAAAGGCCGCAATGTATCCATTAGCTATTTTTCAAGAAATGTAACTGGAGAGGTCTCCTTGTCACATGTCATCACAAGATAAATTTCATTATTCTGGTTTTGGTTTCGAGGTTTACTGCCACGGAGTATGTACTGTTTCAGATGCCTTTTCACAAGAATATATTAGGAGAGAAAATAATCCTTGTAAGGTTAGCATTAGTAGCTTTAATGTAAAATGTGGATTTTATTCAAGTTGTATCTGCACTTGTATAATCTCCCTGAACCCAAGAACAGCCAGCTGTCTCCACTATGAAACTTACTTTTATATTTTAAGAGTTCAGCTGATGCCTTCATCTAGAGAGACTTGCAATGAATGGGTGTGGATTCAGTGTACATCTCCTTACAGGAGGGAACTTATTAGTAGTGGATAGGATCAAACCTTAAATCTACTTATCTACCTTGGCATTAAAAGCAGTAAATAGGATTTAATGTCTGATAACCGCTTAACATTACAATTGCCTAATTTCAGTGTGAACTGAGTAAATATTATAACTTCCAAATTAATAACTCACAAAACATCAGTGTTTTTTAAAATATAACTACATTGCACTTTGTTATTTATATGATAACCTTATAAACCATCACCTGTATATTTTATTCACATTCATGTATAGTTGCCTTTTTCTTTTTTTCTTTCATTATTTTCTGTGCAGGTCCCTTTCACTATATTTTAAATGCCATGTATTGAGCTAAATGTTGTGTTCTTTATGCACGAATAATTGCATGATCATTATGTAAATGTATGTAGATATGTTAAATTTCTTGATTGGTTATTACTGTCATGTGGAACCCAAATTATTTGTGGGTCACTGTTTGCCCTTTTGCTCTGCACTGTGCTTTTCAGCTTGCCATAATTAATAAACAAAACTTTTCTGTTCCTTAACTACAACACTTAACCAGTAGAGGGAGCAAGCACCAAACAAACTAAACCTGAATGTTGCTGTTCACTTCCATACCACCTCAGAAAGAGGACAAGAACCACCGACTGAAGAAAGCTATTGTTAAATGCATACCCTTTATGAAACAATACAAATTTAAATTGCTTCTAATTTCTTTTCCTGATATTAAAATGAATATTCCTCACCTCAAATAAATCACTGAGCAGGCCACACAGTTTGTGTTGAATTATATGTCAATCACATGCTGTATTTCAATATTTCTTGAGCTTTCATTTACAAAAATGAAAATTCTATGACTTCTAATTATATATACTGACGCCAAAGGGATTAGTAAAAAGTGACTGTGACAGTGACTTAACCTATCAGGATGAATATTTTCCACCACCCTTAATCCCTTTTTAGATATTTGTCATTCACAAAGCTTGCCTTATTTGACACAGGTAGCTTTAAATAGGTCTACAAAATACCTTGAGTAAATTTAAGATTTGTATCTTTGGCAACGCCTTCTTGTAACTACACCTACTTGGCTAGGTTGTTATTACCTTACAGAAGCACTCAGGATAATACGATTAGAGGTTTATTGTGGGGTAAATCCTCTTATGTGTGTGTGTTAACAGAAACCTTGCAGCCAAAACAGTGCCATTTGACAAAGAACCTCTTTGGAGAAGGAGGTTCGACTCTTCAGCAGCTATTTTTTCTTTACTTAGTTGAACTAAACTAAACTGACAAAAATGGCAAGGGCTCTCTTTCTGGTAGCATCTCTGCTGGTGTTGGGAAATATTTTCTTTGTTCATGCCTCATTTCCCCCCAGCCTCATTGTTGATATGGCAAAAATCGTCATGGACAATTACTGCTCACCAGAGAAGCTGGTAGGGATGAAGGAGGCAATTGAAGCAGCCAGCAGCAACACAGAGGTTCTCAACATCCCAGACGGCGAATCCTTGGCTAATGTCCTCAGTTCTGGAGTCCAGACCACGGTCAGTGACCCACGTCTGACGGTCTCCTTTGAGCCAAACTACGTCCCTGTGGTTGCCCCGAAGATGCCTCCCTTGCCCCCTGAGCAGCTCGTTGCCGTCCTCCAGACCTCCATCAAGCTCGACATCCTAGAGGGCAACATTGGCTACCTGAGGATCGACCACATTCTCGGGGAAGAGGTCGCTGAAAAGGTTGGCCCTTTGCTCCTAGATCTGGTCTGGAATAAAATCCTTCCAACTTCAGCTCTGATCTTTGACTTGCGTTACACCGGCAGTGGTGACATCACAGGAATCCCCTACATTGTGTCTTATTTCACCGAAACCGAGCCTCAAATCCACATTGACACCATATTTGACCGCCCCTCAAACACCACCACTAAGCTGTTTTCTATGTCCACACTGCTGGGGGAGAGATACGGCGTCACCAAACCCCTCATTATCCTCTCCAGCAAAAACACCAAGGGCATTGCTGAGGATGTTGCATACTGCCTCCAGAACCTGAAGAGGGCCACTATTGTGGGTGAGAAGACTGCCGGGGGCTCGGTGAAGGTCGATAAAATCAAAGTGGGAGACACCGACTTCTACGTTACCGTGCCAACTGCAAAGTCCATCAATCCCATCACTGGCTCCACCTGGGAGGTTGTGGGTGTGACCCCTGATGTAGAGGTCAATGCTGAGGATGCCCTTGCTACCGCCATCAAGATTGTCAACCTCCGTGCCCAGGTTCCAGCCATCATTGAGGAATCAGCCACCCTGATTGCTGACAACTATGCCTTTGAAGATATCGGTGCTAATGTTGCAGAAAAGTTGAAAGGGCTCCTGGCAAGTGGCGAGTACAGCATGGTTGTCTCCAAGGACAGTCTGGAGGCAAAGCTGTCTGCTGACCTGAACACAATTTCTGGGGACAAGAGCCTGAAGACTTCCAGCAATACCCCAGCCCTGCCACCTATGGTGAGACCCTTATATAATAAGATTATTGGTCTTTGGTTGTGAAAATATTTGTCATTGTCAACGCTTAAGGTTAAAACAAAGGTATGTTTTTGGTTTTACAATTGATTTGTCAGGGACAAAAACAGTTTAGTGGAGATTTTTTTTTCTGCTTAGAGAGCTTAAAATGACACTAGTATTCAAAATGAGAAGATAAACAGTAGAAGAGGCAAAATGTCTTTTACTTGTTAAAGTCAAATGAACCCAAATGATTTTACACTTAAGGGGATAAAATGTATGAAGAAAAAGGAATTTGATGAAAATTTGATTAAAAAAAATATTATTGAAGTATTTAGTTTGGATAAAAATATAATAACATAAATTCAAAGCAAATTTGAATCTAGTCTCTGCTTGTCTTTGTTGCCAGAATTATTCTCCAGAGATGTATATTGAGTTGATCAAAGTCTCCTTCCACACCAACGTGTTTGAGAACAACATCGGCTACCTCCGTTTTGACATGTTCGGAGACTTTGAGGAGGTCAAGGCCATCGCTCAGATTATTGTTGAGCATGTCTGGAACAAAGTTGTCAACACTGATGCCTTGATCATCGACCTCAGGTTTGTAATCCTGCTCACAAGTCAGAGCTTCTATTCAAAACTCTGTGTCCACTTTGGAATACATTTCATCCGCTAAAGCTGATAAAGCTCATCAGTCTGTGTCCAAATTTAGAGGACTTAGTCTGCAAACGTTTAGTATTGATTTCATGAGAACCAGGACCACTATCAGGCCTATGAGACTAACTGAATCTGTGAAGACAAACCTTGTCAGGATAATTTTGCTGATTAATTGCTCAACAAAGAAATTTGAATGTACCATAATTTCTTTAGCACCCGAGACAAGATGAGATAGGTTTATCAATGCCTGCATAAACGTAAAAGTTCATAAAAGATCATTTAATTAAATGCATAAATACATTTTCATGAGTCAAGCCTTTCTATTTTTTGTAACTGTATTTGCAGGAACAACCTTGGTGGCCCAACAACAGCCATTGCAGGCTTCTGCTCTTACTTCTTTGATGCTGACAAGGAGATTGTGCTGGACAAGCTGTATGACAGATCATCTGGCACCACCACAGAGCTCCGGGCCCTATCTGAACTCACTGGTACTTTTTTTTCTTTTTGCCGATCAAGTCAATGTATTATACTCCTTGTATAAAGTGATTCCTGTTAGCAACAAAGTTAGCAACTAGGTGGGGATCACAGTGACATAATTAGCAGCTATGTACACATACAGACACTGGTGTAAACCAAAAACAGAGCTACAGGGGAAGTTATTTTGGACTCAAATTCACCAGGTGGCCAGAAACACAACTCTAAGTGAATGCTAACTCTGCTTTGTAGCTGCTGGATGTGTAAATTAGCAAATGTGTAAATGTTTAAATGTTTGGCATTTCAACTTAAAAGGTGATGTGTATGTGTTTGGATCTTTGTTCTGCTGGCCTCAAGCAGCCAAAAATCAATTGCTGCGGGTTTACAAATACAACAACATAGAAGTTTCCATGTTTTTAGTTAATTCATGGATGATGCCACAGTTATGCTCTGACCCTTCACCCTTTTCTTTACTCTAGCTCGCCCACCTCACATTTTTAACCTTGTTCTACCTTCATCTTATCTTTTTCCTCAGGCACAAGGTATGGCTCCAAGAAGAGCCTGATTATCCTGACCAGTGGAGCAACTGCCGGTGCTGCTGAGGAGTTTGTTTACATCATGAAGAAGCTTGGCCGCGCTATGATTATTGGAGAGACAACTGCCGGGGCCTCCCACCCACCCAAGACCTTCCGTGTTGGTGAGACCGACATCTTCCTCAGCATCCCCACCGTGCACTCTGACACTACTGCCGGGCCAGCATGGGAGGGAGCTGGCATCGCACCTCACATACCTGTCTCAGCTGATGCTGCCCTTGAGACTGCCAAGGGCATCTTAAACAAGCACATGGCAGGCCAGAAGTAAACCGTGTCCTGAACTGAGATTTCAACAGCCACTTTTGCTTTGACAGCCAAATGGTTACAAGATTTAGAATCTAGACTTGTCTAAGAAGTGAAGAATGTAGGTTAAGTACAAAATGTAATCTGTTATTCATTTTCTCAATACCTAAGCCTTTTCAGCCTGTTATGTAGCGCAAAGGCTGAACAGGATTTACTTACAGTTTTTATTTCTGTCGAATGTTACTCTGGCTGCTGAAGGTTTTCAGAATGAATGAAAAGCTGATGTGATTCTGATGTGATGTGGATACATATAAGTCTGTGTCAAAGATAAGTTGCAATATCCAAACAACTTTCAAAAATTCAATTTTTGAGAAGTCGTGCAAAAGAGAAGAAACAAATTAAGTAAACACACAAAAAATGCTTTCAAAGTAAGTTTGCTCTTCATTTGTTATGTTGAATATTTGGAATTTGGACCTCTGTAAAGTAGTGCACTTGATGCTCTGATAAGAAAATCATGTCATCATGTGAAATCATGTGATGTCCTTATTGTGTGTGGGAAATGCTGTGTATCCATTATGCAGTGAGAGTCATGCCATGTGGACCTACTTGGGTTTTATCAATTCCAGTGGTGAGACACAATAAAAAACACAACTGAAACACAGAACAAGTGTGTCGGTCATGTTTTACAGAGGAGGCATCATACAAAAAAAATGTGTTGTTATCATCAAAAAAGAATTATTTATCTGAGTCACGTCTACGGTGAAGTGCTGGCAGCCCCTTCTTAATTTGATACAGAACCAAGTGCATCATAACACACAACTGTCAGTTCTTCAGCACTCGGTTAAATGATATGATAGTGTTAGTTCACCAACAGTGAAGCAAAAATAAGGACTTTTTCTTCTGTATAACAACAGACAAAGTCATGGTACCAACAGAATCATCAGTACAATTTGAAGATTACACTGTATTTAAGGGCAATTATGTCAAATACAGCAGGAATGAGTCTTTGATGGGTTACCGCTTTGGTGGTTTCAGCGGTTTTGGTCTTGAATTATGGCAACATGTTGATCAGACCAACAATCCTCTCTGAATAATTTCATTCTCATCTATCAAGGACTTGCCATGTGGTCGCAGTATAAAATAAATAAACACAAAACAGGTTTTTTGTGCACGAACAGGGGATCAAATTATCTTTCAATTTCAATTTCATCATATTCAGGAACAATTATGAAAATAAATAAAGAAAAATAATTGAATGAAAGAAAAAAATTATTTCATGTTAGGGTACATCCATCCATTAATTTTATATATAAAAACATGATGTGAAGTGTTCTGTGGTGCACTTGGGATTGTTATGGTGAGTGGGTAAGTGAGTGGCTTGAGGCACAAAACTTAACCCAAAATAATTTCTCCTTCCTTTCTGAGGGGGGCTGGACTCTGCTTCATAAAGCAAAGACTAAAATAGAGTCTGAATAACACATTGTTCTAAATCTAAATCTAGGATTGGTTTTATTTGTCATTGTTATATATAGTGTGTTGAGCGTTAATGAGTGTATTGAATATGTGCATATAAGTGGGTGTAAAACTATGAGTGGATGTGCGGAGGAGCAGGGCTCTGGGAGGAACTGGACTTTCGTTTGCAAAGTGCAAGGATTAGAAGGGATCAGTTTAGTGGGCGATAAGTCAGCACACATCAACAAGTGAGACTTTAAACAGGGGTCAGAGGGTTAAGGGGCACTGTAAGGGTGAGTGGGGGTCTAAAGCTTAAAACTCCACAACAGGATCCATCGGGTGAACAAGTCTGGCTGCTTCTCCCTGTTTAGAAATCTGTCTGTCTGGTTTGTGTTGAAGTGACAGGACAGCAGATTACAGGACAGTTGGATAAATATTTCCCAGTAGATTGCCTCTGGAGGAGGAAAGGTCAGTAGGTAGAGCCAAAAAATAACAGGGCTTCTTTTTTCTGGCTATAAAATATACAAACAATTTACATTCTGAAACCTATCACTACTGTTAACCAGCACTTTATTTGTTATCATTTTACATTCAAACTAGGCCTGTTCTGCTGTGATCCACAGCCAAAAATGCTGAAAATGACAATGTCTTGTTTTGGAGATGTGTTTTTTTTTTTGTTTTTTAGTGAATGATCACTAACCTCTGGTTAAAGTACACTGCATTTACTTGGCTGTACACTAAAAGCTGCTTCATATTTCACTTTAAAGTAGAATACTATAAAGCCATTTAAAGCCATAGCAGCAGGAAATGTTTTATGTGCATTAGAAGAAACTTACTGAAGCTGTGATGTGGCCGTGGATGATTAAAATAAGGCTTAAATTACAAACAGCAATGCGCATGTGAGGGCAACTTGAACGCTGTTGTGAGTGGGAATGGCGGACTCTAACAACAAAAAGACTACTGAAGATGTCCTCTTGCTGCAGCCATCACCAACAATCAGGGATGTTCTAAACATCTTCATCTGTATAATTTTATACCTGTTATAACTTTATAAGTAGTTCAGATTTTAGTGGGATTAAGATCACAGGCGATCACTGTAAACAAGCCAGGTAATGGTGTGCACACACACACCTCCAGCCTTTATAATTACAGCACGTCGCAGCGGTGGATCCCCTCCATGTGTTTGATGACCATGAGTTGTGTATACTTGTTGTATCCTGTAAATGCGCCAATAAGCTTGTAGTCCCCCAACACACACACACACACACACACACACACACACACACACACACACACACACACACACACATTACAGGCTGCTCCGATTCCCCGCAAAATGCGCCAGTGTTCCACGTGAGGGAGGCGCAAAATGGGATCTTGACCCATTTTTTCCTCTTTCTCTCTCCTCCTCAGGATGAAATATGAAACCTGTTCCATTTCAGCCAAGTCTGTCCCCTGGGCTCCCAGTTCCTCCAGCGCCAACCCTGCTCTGCATTACCCAGTTTCATTTGGCTTTCTCAGACTTAAACTAGTTTTGACACTTTGACAGGAAACTTTTATCCATTTTTTTTCTTTTTAGCGAACCACCCATTTCATCATTTTATCCTTTCTCTGCCTTTGGATTTGTTTCTGCAAAGTTTTAAAACATTTTTTTTCATGCCAACTGCATGTGGATTCTGAACCAAACCGAAACATTTATGTTTTGTTTTTTTTGTTTTTTAATCATTCCCTTTGAGAGAAAGCATCTCTCCACTGGCGCTCTGATCGGGATGCGGGTGGTCGTGATTGTAAACTGAGCGCAAAACAAAAGAGACGCGGGAGCATCGCCTGCATCCTCTCTTTTGTCTTTGTTGCATCTCTGCCTCTCTTTATTTTTACAACCGTCTCTGGGATGTAAGAAGCCACTAAAGTACTTTGGGGTTTTTTTCCTTTTTATCCACAAAGGAATTAACTTTTTTTTTCTTTCACGAGGAGAAATTATGGCGAGATTTTTGTTGAACATGCGTCTTGTTCTGGTTTTGTTCGGATTATTTTTGCTCTCTTCTCCATCCGCAAGAGCCGAGCCGGAGCTGCAGGACGAGGAGGAGGAGGAGAGTTCCTGTCAGGGCGCCTTTGACCTGTATTTTGTGCTTGATAAGTAAGTGGAACCAGCTTTTGGCACTATTTGCTATTCATAAAGACCTATTTGAAGTATACTTGGATACTGGCCTGTATCCGTTTCCCCATTGCGTTAGAAAGAAAGTAGAACACCAATAATAACAACAATAATAATAATAATAATACGCTTGCATCTGCGTTTACTTTACAGTTTAAGCTTTTATTGCTGTCTTTATTTTTGCCTAGTTTGCGAGATGGTGTAATTGAGGACAAAATATTCAGTTTTATTTTCCAATGGGGTGAACGGCACCAAAGTTTCAGCCTCTGACATGAATGTTTTAATTTAAAAAAAAAAAGAGGAAAAAAGTTTAGGTTGTCGAGTTCAAGTTGGCTGAAAAGCATCTGTGCGTGCGCACGTGATGACGCTGGACAGGAGGCTGACTTGTGGAGTACAGTTTGCTGAATAAGCAAAAAACAGGAGTGATGATCTGGATGCTACAGTTTAAAAATAATGTCACTGTCTTTTCAAGTCAAAAAACCCACATCCTCCTTTTGCCATTCTCAAGAAAAAGAAAAAGAGGAAGACAAACTAAAACTGTCCAAGCTAGTGGGACTTTTCTCCTGGAGGTAAACAGTGGAGGGACTTTTTCTGCTCCTTACTAAGTGACCGCTCACTCTTTCATTTCTACTCTCTGCACGCCCACGTAGGAAAAATGTTGTGGTTGTGTGACATCTTTGCACTGGACTTCAGCAGCTGGGCTCACAGTGTCAGGGGGAAAATAAAATGTCAGAGAAACTTCTGGAGCGCCTGTTACTTTCTCTGTGCATCCACTGTACGGTTTATGGACAGAGATCAGGGCAGTAGCATATGTTTTCTGTCATTATGCAACAAAGGAATCATCCTATATTGTGCCTCAGTATCCACAAGATATTGTACATTTAAGTTGCTTATGGTTGAATTTAAGATCTAAACCTCAACTCTGCATTCATTTTGATGGAGATGATGGAGAATCTGTTATAAGAACCTTTGTTGTCAGCAATACAAAACTTAATTTCTCTGTTATTGTAACTACCGGGCTTTTATCTTGAGATTATCTCTCTTGGATTTAAAACATATTGTTGTATCAGCTCTTCTCCTTCCTCTTGCATTAATGGAGCAATGCCAGGAATGGGGAGGAGAAACACGAAAGGACAGGAAGCAACAACATTTATGGAAAATGTGGTCTTAATTTGGAGAGAAAAATGTTTGCGCACAGCACATTTAAAAGCCTGTTTTAGGGTATGATGAGAAGTTTCATGCAGATTAGCATTTCTAATGTTTATATAACAACTCAAACGTTACAGGTTGGATGGATTTATCCAAAGGATGTACAATTTTTACACTCATGCCCTTCAGTTTGGATTCATCCCCTATGTAGTGGCAGTGTAAGTGCCTTTCTGTACCCAATGAACTTCACAGAACCTTTGACATTCCTGAATAGGAAAGGACACAAACGTGGTGGGACTGCATCCCAGATGTGAAAGGCTGCTTTTGGCTTGTGCTGTGTGGTAAGCACTGACACATGCTGCAAATAAAGAAAGTGCTTCTTTTTTTTTTCCATTGTCAGATGCTATTGTTAGCTCTCCTGCGTGCTTTCGTGCCCACTTCTGGGGGTGACTAACAAGGTTTAGATATCAGTTGTGGACTTCAAACAGGAGGAAGCTCATTAGAGACCAGACTCAGCCCTCCTACAGCCGCCCATCAACCGCATCCCTCAGGCCTGAGCTGGCTTTATGAGACACAGCCTGAACTCGGTGCCCTGGATGATCCATATGGAAGGCGTAAAGATCAATGTGAGGAGGTTGGACCAGGCACAGAAGCTGAGGATGCAGGCCACTGAAATGTTGAAAGGTCTTAACCAGCCCTTCATCAATACACAAACAACCACCGCAATAATTTTGGGGGTGTTTGAATCTTTGGTTGCCTAAACCACAAATCTTAAAATCTGAGTTGACTTGGGTCCAAAATTAACTGCAAGTTTGACTAACACAGACCCAGAAGGCTTCTTTGCATTTCTCACTGAGGCACAGATGATTTGGGAGCCAATCTCATCAGATTTTAAAGACCAGTTCTAAATTTGTGGCCATGCTAACAGCTATTTTACTCTGTACTTAGGCACAGCAGTGCTTTGAGCTAAATCCTAACATCAGCAGGCTAACATGCTCACAAAGACAACATGCTGGTGTTTAGCTGGTTTAATGTCAACCATGTTCACCCTCTCAGTGTGTCAGCATGCTAATTTTCTAATTAGCACCAAACACAAGGTTCATCTCAAGCTAATAGTAATAGTAGTAAATGTCTTTAGCTTTCCTGAGGTACAGGATGTCAGTCAGGACCAAAGTGGTAGACAAAAAGATCTTCATTGATCATGTTGGCCTTTGCAGAATTGTTCAGTATCGACATCATGTCTGCAGATATATAGGTCCAATTGATTTAGACTGAGTAACATGCTTTGGGCAGTGTGCTGAAGGTGGAGAAGAGGGTCATGGGTTTTACAGTAATGAGGAAAGATAACTGCTGCGTTGGCTCATAAAGTCGACTCCAAAGGCATTTATTGCAGACTCGGGCAAATGATGTCACGTCATGGCTTGAACATGTAGGACAGTGTTCTTTGAGACATACAGGTGGCTGCAGTCTGAAGCATGACTAAGTTGCCAGTTTGAATCTTAGACATCTTGGACTGGGTTTGGAAAATCTGGGCTGCAGCGAGACAAATTATCCTCAACCGCTAACTTAAATTGTATGTGATATACTATAAGAAAGCAGGGTTGTTCCATTACCAGCTAGATGATGTGGGAGTGATTGGCAGAGTCATGTCAACAATGACATGACAGAAGTGAGAGGTTGCTGCCAAATAAACATGAAGGTCAGTTATCGTTTCACTTTCTAACTGCAGGTGACAAACTCTGACTTAAATGCACTAATTTAATATGTAATGCCATAATAACTAAGAAGACACAACTGCTGAAGCAAACAGGAAATTGCTAAAATATCTGATGGAGGAAAACATGGTCAAAATGAAGACATTATATACACACAGCACAGTTGTTTCCAAATTAAACTTTACAAGGGTCAATAAAAGATTTTAAAAAATGATATTTTAATTAAATAAAATGTTGAATATGGGCTATACCGATAACCTGACAACCTCATGTTGTGGTGCAAAGTTTTTAATTGGACATACCAAGCAATTAACTGAGCTCTCTACCACTGTAACCTAAATAAAGACACTCAGAAAGTAGACTAAGAGTTGACAGCCCTGCTACTGGCTCTGTGAGGTTGCATTTAGACACAGTGGTGCTTTTTTATATATTTATATTGTAGTCTGGACCAAAGTCGTGGACCGACCAACTAACAGACCAGCGAACTGACTGGGAGACCAACATTGCTGCACAGCTAGCATGGATGAAAATGTAGAGATTTGCTGTATAGTCAGTTTATCTGTCAAAGGATAAAACCATAAGCTTAAAATATGTAGGCGTGGACCATTAAGCCCTGTATTGCTGCATGTGCGCATATAAGGATGTATATATGCTGATTCAGAGTGGGCGGGCCGCAGCTTGCTGTTTTATATGGAACACAGCGCCAGAGGAATGGTTTTGGGTGTGTTCATTAGGTAGATAAAGGAATTCACCTATAGGCCAAATGCTAATGTTCTTGGGGCAGACTGCATTTAACCATGTTGTTTATACTGACTGGGCACAAATTAGAAGACATGGTACTGTCCATAGTGTTGCTGTTGCAGTGAAAATAAAGACTTAGCAGTATTTTACTAACACACTTCCCCTCTTTCCCTTTAGGCCTATGTCTCTCAGCTTTTCTGCCATTCTTTTCCACAGGCTCTTTCCATTTATCTCTCTCAGATTTCCAGCATTACCTCTTCACTCTGTGCTCCTCATTGCCCCTACTTTTAGTTAAAGCAGCATCGGTGATTCTAGCTGTGGAGATTCTCTCGTCTCACAACAGTTGTGCTGCTATTAGTAATTATAATCTTTCTCTGGTAGGTTGCAATCAAATCACATCCACTTCTCTCTTGTCTTTATTTTCGAGAACACTAGTCATGGCTTCAAAATGCTTTTGTTGTTGTTGATGTAGTCACAAGTTAGCACTCCAGTTGGGCATTCAGCCATTCTGCCTGAATCCAGGCAAGTCAGCAGAAAAGCCAACCTGCAGCTGCAGTTCATAAATACTTTCAATGTATTTAGCTGTGGAATGACTCCCACTCAGTGTCATTTGGCCTCTCACAGCATGTTGCTTTGGTGTTTCCAGCAGCAAGAAATGTCTTGTTAAATGATATCAGTCCTTCAGGCATGGAGAGACAAAAAACGTATGAGAGGTTTCAAAACAGATGAAAGCCAGTCTAACTCTAATCCAAACCTCCTGGTAATATTTGATATGTGACTCTGCCTCAGTTAACAGAGAAAAATGCATTACAATAAAGACCTAAAAAGAAAAAAAATTATCTTTTAACAAACATCTCAAATGCCTGTCCCCCAACCAACCAGTTGTCCAACAGTTTTTTCCAAACAATTCCTCTCGGTTTTGGAACAGACGCGCAGCATTAGCTCAGAAATCACGCAGTAAAGACTTTGACTTCTGCAATGGCTGTAAAAGTAGGTTAGTGGTTTTAAACAAACAAATCCTTGTGCCCAGTCAGTTAAATTGGAGCACCATCATTGGATACAGGCTGGGGTGGTGTGGGTAGGCCCAGCTGTAATGGCAGACAGCCTCCTTAGCAGAGATGGGATTTTTTTTTTCCCCCCTTCTTCAACACTTTGAACCGTGAGAACGAAGCTGAGAGCTGCTAAGGCTTCAGACCGATGAAGCTTTTTCCCACATGCCGTCATCCCATTTCCCTCTGGGATAGAAGTGCCTGTTGGGTAGTTGAGAGTGGACTTGGTTGAGAAATTAAAGAGGAAAAACAGTTAGCCCTTGACAATAATTTGAAAAGGCTTAGTATCAAACAAACTTGCAGCTGTAATATCCTTTACTAATGTTACAGAACTGTTGGCATAGTCAACAATTTCCTGATGTTCAAAATGGCTGCTTTAGGGCTCTTTACTTGAGACATCAAATGAAGGATCCTTAAAGCAGGGGCAGGGAACAAGCTGTAAACACAACAGCAGCATACTATGATCTCATCATTGTCATGTGTCACTGAAACCTGCCAACTCAGGCAGGAAAAAAAACTGATGTAAACATGAGACTGAAGCGAGGTTGTGGGCTGCAAAAAGAAAAACAAAAGCTGAAAGGCGCTAAAATGCTTCATAGAGCTCAGGGGAACTGCAGAGTTAGGTAATATTTCTCTTGGTTCACCTCTCTCTCATTGCACAATCACGTTATTCACTGTTTATATAAAAATACTGACAGCTTTAAAACGTTTTTTTATTGTTGTTTTTACACAATCACTTTAACAAAGCTCCAACAATAAGTTGCTTGCTAACATCACAATTAACCATTTTGCTAACCATTCTGCTGTGCTTTAGAAATACACAAGTCTATTTTTTTCTACTCCAAGTGATCACTGGTTTCTAATGATTTTTTGTCATGCTAGCCACAGGGCAGGGCCTATGGGATGGCAATGTCTGTCAGCCAGTGAGTCACTTCGTTGGTCTACCACTTTGGTCCAGACTGAAATATCTCAACAACAAAGCTGTACTTCTGTTTGTTTGGTACTTTTAACTATGATGAAGAACATGGTAAACATTACTTGCTAAATCTCAGAATCTTGTCATTGCCATTGTGCATTTAGCATTTTGCTGAGAGTACCACTGTGCTCCTGTACAGCCAGGCTGCGCTGCTATGGTGCGGTAAATAACTAAGCAGATTTGTGAAACATGCTTGAGTTTTGTACAGTGAACATCAAGTCTGCAACACTTTGGTGTGGAAAATACACAGAAACCAGTGGACAATCATAAACTATAAAGACCTGAAACATGGGAACACACTGATATGATCCTTATGACAACCCTAACCCTCTCTTTTTCAGTTACTGTTCATTTTTTGCTTGTTCTGTCTCACTCTGTCTGTCTGTCTGTCTAACCCCTTGCCTTCCCGAAAATTTGTGCTCTCCTCAAAACACACTCACACACACACACACTCACACACCCAGACTCTTTCTCTCGAAAACACACACTCACTGGCTGACTCATTTTGTGCAGTCAGCATAAAAAGACTGTTACTAAAAATGACTGAAGATGTTTTTATTCTTTAGGTCCTCTCAGACTCATGGGGGACACAATTCCTGTCTCCTCTTAACACGGTCTGTTTAGCATTGCTGAACAGTAATGATGCAAATTACCTCCTCTAATGCCCACAGCTATTTGGAAAGAGTGGATCACTGCACTAAATGATGTACTGACACAGCAGCAGAGGGAAATTACTGTAAATCACAACTAGGTGCAATTTAGGACAACTAACTTAGAGGTGTTGGTGGAGACGATGTGCAGATTTGCAGACCATTTCTGAAAGGTCTCTTCTAACTCATTAAATAAACATAGAAACACAACCTCAACTCAGTTAAAGGAAAGCTTTAAGTTGACAATAGAGAGGTAGCAGGAAATGAGGCTGGGAGAATGACATGCAACAAAGGTCCCCAGCTGGACTTTAACCCCCCCCCCCGCCTTGGCCACATGGACACCACAGCTTTTTAGATATTAAATGCGTTGCTCATCTGTTAGTACAGGCTGTAGAGGACATCCGTCAAACCCTACATCCATCTCAGAAGCTGTCTCTTCCTTGTTTCTTTCCTGTCCAGCTCTCTCTCACCACTGATAAAACAGTAAAACTTATTCTATAAACAAGAAACAAAACTAGAAGCTACCATTATTATAACACAGTCCCTGGACATGGAGACATGACATTTTTTAGCCAAAAGAAAACGATTAAATTCCATGATGCTTAATTAATATACCAACTCCATCATGATATAGAATCTCTTCCCACTCAGAATCTCACTTTTCAGAAAAATGCTGGGGACATATTTACCACATCAATGAAAAGAGAGGATATTGTGATCCTGTTCACTGTTCTTGCTCCCTTGTATAGAGTTTTAAATTTGCTAATGCCTAATTTCTGCATGCGTCATCTGTCAGCTTCCTGATTTTTCTCTGTCAGATTAGTGCACAACCTTTCGCCTTTTAACATCACATTATACATTATTATGCTGTAATTATCTGCTTTAATTACCTCCACTATTATTTTCATGTTATGCTCTGCACTACTTACCATCTACTCTTGCCTTGTACAGTATTTCTTTTCTTGGGTTTGATTGGGTTCATGTTTTGTCTGCCTGATTATTGCTTTGATTTGAAATGGCTTATAATGTTGTTTTAAATGGCTAATTCAAAATCTGGCAAACAGCTGGAAACCAGCAACACATTTTGGCAACAGTAACACTGATCAATGCTGTGGACCCAGTGAAAATAAGTGAAAATAAAAAAGTCATATAAATATATGTAACCGCACAGTGATTTAATCAGCAGTTTACTCCTTGTTTTGGTTGTCTGGTGGTGTTGGTGCTTGAGTCTGTTTTGACGTGTTTGCCAGCTGCTTTGGCTGAAGCAGACTGAACCAGGTCAGAGAGAAACTTGGACTTTTTAAGTTGGAGTTTTCATCGAGTCATTGCCATGTTTCCTCTGGCAGACAAGACTGCAGCAGTGCCAACAGATTTTTCACATTATCTCACTCCTACTCAGTTTACTGTAATCTCTACGATAAAGTTCTTTGTCTTCCCCTTGCTTTTTTCCTCCCTTTCTTCTGTTTCTTTTTCTCTCAGCCCTCAAATGGCAGAAATCCAGACACATGTTTTTTATCTTGCCCTGAGAATCTATCAATTGAGAAAACACTGTCGCCCAGCTTCAGCGATTTGCTATGACATAACTTCAAACTGCTGTTGGGCGCGATCACTTTGTCGGCAAATTATAACACCCCTCACTTCTCAAAACCTTTATTTTCTGTGTCCAAACCCCAAACCTCTGAACTTCAGGGCTCAGCTCAGACCATTAAAATTAGATCAAAGGATTGAGGGGGGAAAAAGGGCACCACATAAAATGTTTTCATCAAGAATCATAGAATAAAATGGCCCACTTCCTTTCCCAACGGTGTTTGAACAGGTGAGTGAAACTGCAAGCTAGGCCTCGGTCCCACGACTGCAGCCACCTCAGACAATCGAACTGTTCCAAGGCAAACAAGCCATTGTGGTTCAGAAATAAAGATAAGCAGCAGAAAACCAAAGGTGGGAGTCCTCAGATTCACCCTGATGTTAAATAAATACTCAGATAAATGATCCCCACACCTCTAAACCACTATTAGCTGCAGGAAAGTTTTACCAGACTTTATATTCTTTTTTTCCCCCTCCACTGTTGCTGTAATGGAACAATTTGCACAAGAAACTGGCTCCTGCCATTCCTTCAGGTTAGAGGCCGTCTCTGTGTGTGTGTGTGTGTTGCCTGTTCAGTCCTTGTGTGATTATTTCTGTTTACGCTGCACATTTTGCTGGACATCCAAGCTAAACACCCCCCCCCCCCTCCAATCCTCCACCTCAAGCTTTTCTCTTTTTTATTTTGGGAGGATTTTTTGTTTAGCTTGTAAGGTCTTGTCCTCTTTCTTTGCTCCGTCAGCCTCACAAGAATGTAATGTGATGTGGGGGGGAACAAGTCATGTCATCAGAGAAACAACGGCACTGAGAAAATGCTAGCATAGGATGTTTAGTTGGCCCACATTCTGTATCTGTCCAGACTAGATGAGGGAAAAAGTTAAAACTTATATAACATGTATATGTTATTTTGGACGCTTTATTGTGTTTGGAGTCGATACTCCAGCATGGGTGGCCCATGGGAACCCAAACCTGATCCTCAAGCCTCTGCAGTGTTAGTGCAAAGCTCTACTCATTTCTACAGAATTCTTGCTTCCTTTGTAGTAGCTTACCTACTTCTGGGCAATCAATCTGCTTGTTTTCTTTGGCTTTTTCAGCGCTGAAGTTTGAGTACGAGCTGAACTACGATGGCTACTGTTGCTCACGCTGATTTTCCTTGAAATACTTGTACCGGCAGAGTTATTGGTTGTTAGGAGTTTTGAAAGTCAGGTATCTCAGCATCTGCAAAAGAAATCACTTGAACTGAATAGATGACCAACTATATTAACCTCTTAAGGATAATATAATATCAAAAAAACTTGTTTATTGGCGTCTGCAAGGATTAAAAAAACATTGTCCAATTTGTGTACATTCAGTCTCCCAAACCGGAGTCTGGTTTGGCAGGATAAAAAAGCCTTGAGTGACTGAGGCATGATGGGAAAGCCCCTCATATTCCCTGGCTATGTCTACCCCAACATCTCCTGCCCTCAGAAAAAAAAAACCCTCTCAAGTGTGGACAAATAATTACCCCTCCTCTGCCAAGCAACAACACAAAAATACCAAGGGGTATAACCTCAGCAACACTCAATAGCAGACAAATAACATGAGTCACCATTCATTTCCATTTTAAGTTTTGGCCATGTAGCTGGTGCTGTTTTTCCAAAGCAACTCAAAGAGTAAATCTAAGTTGACTCCTTCATCTTTAAATGTACAGAAAACAAAGATTGGTTGTCGTAATCTGATTTGTTGAACAAATGTTTTCTCATCGACCCACAGGGTGGAAAACTCAAACGTGAGAAATGGTTCTCTCTGTTTGTTGCGTCTCGCTGTGATAGTCTGGTTTGCTGGAAACTGATACAACTAAAAGGTAAACTAGGATAACAGAGTCACTGTTTAGTGAGTACTTGCCATCAATGAAGATATTTGCCTCCTATGTCCTCAGTTGAAGAATTTCTGAGTTGTTTTATGTAAAACTTTAACTTTTAAAATGATTTACTGTTTAATATCACTAATTAAAGTGCCTTCTTGAAGTCAACAATAAAGGTAGAGACTTAGAAAGGCTTCATAAATTTTATCTCTTCAATAAATCCAGCTAATCCCTGTGGATAAAAATTGGTGTTGACCTTCTGTTCCACACAAAGAAACAGCAACACATCAGCACTGGCCAGTTCTAGTGTGTCTAATGCCATTACATCAGTTAGTCAGCACCTAGAATAACATTTAGTCTGCCTTGCTCTTTATTCTAAGTAAGCTTCCTCCTCTAAACAGGCCTCTAGTTTTACCACGGTCAATTAGCTCATTTCCCATGTGTCATCTCTCTGGCTCACTCGTTAGCTAACAGATGACCTGCTGACTGGTCACATCATGCCAGAAGCCCTCTCCCCTAATGCTCACACTTAATAAAATTGCTACAAATACACACAGACACTCACACACACACACACACGCAGTCTACTCAGAGGAAATGAAAGCAGCAGGACGTTCCCCTGGGGAGACCAGGACCTGTTTCCTCAGCCTTCAGGGTCTCATTCAGGATCCAGAGGGGTGCTAAATTACACACCAGACCACGCCACCAGCCTCTTTTATCTCACCAGTGCATTACTGGCCCCTAATGCATAGTGCAGGCTAATTGTTTTAAGTTATTCCCTCAGTGGTGTTTATGATACATAAACAGGAAGGTCCATGCTCTTTAAGAAATTAAATATTATTTCCTCCAAGGTTTTCTAACAGAAAAAGGATGGTTTAACTATCTGCTGCTGGCCAGACAGATAAATAGCATGCAAGCCCTGGAGCATAGCTACAGAACAAAAGTAATACTCCTTCTATCAAATAAACAAAAGACAAGTCTTTTTGTTACACATAGTTGTGATAGATACTAAAGTTGCTCTAATAAGTTAAACAGTTGTGCTCTGCCCAGTGCACATGCTGCTTGTTCTTCATGTTGCGGAGCTAATGACTTTACCCCCTGTCGTTCTTGGCTTACAAAGCTGTATTTTTCTTGTTTTACTGCTCTACCATATGGAGATCAGTGTGCGTCTGAAAAATAGCTTAGGCTTTGGTATTTGGTTTGAGTTCTTGCTGAACAAATCATTTGCAACTCACGGATACACACAGAAATGATAATTTACAGCGGCTATCTGTTCTATCTTCCAACCATGCTTTTACAGCCGTGGACTAATGTTAGCTGTGCTGCTTTTAACTGTGTAACTATGTGATTGTATTTGCATCCAGGGCTGTTGTGCACAACTTGTAACTTGATTCAATTTGTTTCAGGGATGTTGAGATGTTTTATTTTAATGGTTTTCCCTTTTTCCTTGTCTTAGGTCTGGCAGTGTGAAGAATCACTGGGAGGAAATCTACTACTTTGTGGAGAATTTAGCTGAGAAATTCAAAAGGTAAGAGCATAAACACGTATGTAAACATACATGGTAAGACGATTAACCCATCAAATATTCTATCTAACTATGGAACTACATAGGTGGACTGTATACTGGGACACTGGAAAGGAAATTTCACAAATGGACTGCAAGTCTCTAGACACTAAACAGCCTTGTTGCCTCCGTACTCGACTTCCTGGAGCCCCGAGATGTAGATCACTGAAGAGAAAGCCACACTTAGCACACCAGTCACCCTGGTAAAGCAAAATAAAATCTGTCCCTGCAGCTACAACTGGCCATATGCTAAGTCGCTCAGCATCCAGGCTCTCTGCAGTAGCTGGGCTGATGTCTGGGGGCAGTGGGGTTACCAGCAGTGACTACAGGCTGGAAGGTCTTAATGTATATGACCATTCTGGGTTTAACGACCTCTTTAGACTGAGAGGAGGGCAAAGTGTCTATAGCTAAAATGTATTTGAGCAACAACTGAACCACTAAAAACTGCAAAAACTGCATTTTAACGCATCGCAGCACTAGAAAAGTAAGTGTGGAATAAAACGCAGTATTTCAACAAACGGCTGCATCTGTCCCTCAGCTCGTGGGTGGCTTTGTTTTGTGTCCCTATTGTCACAGCACCTGTAGCTTTGCGGTTCAGCCAAAACAAACCACCAAGCCCTCGTCAAAGTTTCAGGGTGAAACAAACATGACAAAGTTTTAAACAGCTCAGATCTGCATCGACTCATTTTCTCCCACAAACAAAACGCTTTTCACTTCAGATAGTTCAGCATGCGTGCGTGTACGTGTTTACATGTATGTAATTTTTTTCTAAATATAGTTTTTCACCAGTAAACAACAACAAACTGTCACATCTGAGGATTGTGTGACGTAGTTTGAATGTCAGCTGAGACACTGTCACGCACAGGGGGCAAAAAACCCTGATACAAACCCATGCATGGTTTCTCTTTGTGCTTTAAAGTGTTGGGCTGCATTCAAAACAACAAAATAATTCATGCACAGACTGTTGGAGTGACCTCAGAGGAAGTGAGGTAATTTATCCTCAATGAGATATTCATTGTTTAAATAAAAGGACTCTCACTTTGTTCATTTTAATCCTGGCATGAAACTAAAGGAAATGATGGGTTACTGCCAGTTATTTTATGATGCTGAAGGAAAACAATATGTTGCTTTCGAAGTATTTTTTGCAACCAAGTATTGACGCAACCGAAATTATTAATCTCAGATGATGTAAAAATGTTTGTATCATTGACATTACATGTTGTGCAAGGTGGGTGATCGCCAACCAGCAGCCAAATGCTGTTGAATTTGTCTTTTGCATCAGTTTATGGCAAGTATGAGCAACTGGTTACATCAATAACTGCTGGGGATTTCTGTACAACACTCAAAAAAAACAAAACAAAACCTGAAAACAGTTGTCGGTTGAATATTAGGTGTGCTGATGTCCCCCCCCCCCACTGTTTTTCCTGTTCCAGTCCAATGCTGAGGATGTCCTTCATAACATTCTCCTCCAGAGCATCCACCATCATGAAACTGACAGAAAAGAGGTAAATTAAGTTACAGTCTCTTGATTAATATCATTCATTTACACAGCCATTTAACGTAATGAAACTGTAACTGCCACTGACGGACCTAAGCTAAATCTGTGCTCTAAATAAATGTTATTCTAACATGGAGAAACAATCAGCCTTAAAGTAAACTCAAACCAGAGTGAAAGCAGATGCTCTCTAAGCTGACATGAAGCTGAAAATGAGCCCGTGTCATCATGTGACTATTGTTACGTGAATCTCAGTGTTATTTTGTGCTAGAGTTTTGTGTGTGTGAGGTGAAACTCTCTATTGACAACTATTGCATAAGCTGAGATTCAATTTCCAGGAAAGAGGGGAAAAAAAAAAAGTTAATGATGAGTTTAAAAAAAAGTTATGATAGACGAGTTGTTTTTCAGTTTTGGGATTTTTATTCAATCCTCAAACATCTATTGAAATGGAAGCAGGGGCCCCAACCAGACACTGTTTTGTGTGAGAGGTCACAAGCCAAAAAGACTGGGATCCTCTAGCTTAAACTTTAGCAATACATGTTTAACAAAGGTGTATCTTATCTTATCTGTATCTTACATAGAATTTCATTCATTTATCATATGTTTTTAAAGCAAAATCTGTGAAGTAATATTGGTACCACATACCAAGTACCTCAGAATTATACTTCACTACAGTGCTTGAGTTAACCTGACAAATATGTGAGAGAAAGGACAAAATTGCAGGTTAAAATGTGTCTTCACCGGAATCTATTCTGCCGTGTCTCCTCTTTGCAGAGTGGACATCAGAAAGGGACTGAATGCTCTGAAGAGGGAGATTCCAGGTGGAGACACATTCATGCACCTTGGATTGCAGAGGGTATATCTTTGTTGTTTTTATGATATGTTTTAAGCGAAAAGCAAATTAGAGTTCAGTGAATTAATTGTTTCAATCTGAAACTTTGGTATTTCCTGACAATCTGACCCTGAAAATATCTTCGTATTTAAAGGCTAATGAGCAGATACAACGCGAGAACTTTGGTAAGCATGAAATGACTCTTCTCTTTGTAACTTCAGGCTCAATTGCATTATGTTGAAGTTGATGAAGTTTTTTTTTTCAGGCACAGCCAGTGTGATCATTGCACTGACAGATGGAGAGCTACAGGAGCATCAGCTCATCACTGCACAGCAAGAGGTAGCAGCTTCAAACAAAGCTGAAGGGACGGGGTTGCTTTTGAAGCAGGGAGACTCTCATTACTTGATTTCTGAAAAATAACAGATTTATTCCCTCTTTCTAACAACAGGCAGAGAGAGCTAGGTCTCTGGGAGCAATTGTGTACTGTGTCGGTGTCAAAGACTTCAATGAGACACAGGTAATACACATTCCAATGCAACAAATCTGTGCTACATTTAACTGGTTAACATATATATATCCCATACATGTCATGCATCTGTTTTGAAATCAAAATAACACCCTAAACTTCACTGTAATTGTCTTTAAAACCTACGAGCCAGTTACAGTTACCATGCATGTGCTTTACCGCATATGCTCAGGAATCTCGAGCTGCATCCAAAATGCTGTTACCTCCATGTTGCACACTGTAGTGTGTATTCAATGGTCCCTGAGCAATTTGGCTAACCCATAATTTAAAATTTCCTGAAAACCAATTCAAGTGTTTTCTAACTCTGAGCTGCCTCTAAGGCCTCTCAGATGCCAACACGCTAGACTGGACTGGAGACGTGTCTGTAACTTGAATAATCCTGATCAGGTTGCTGTGTATAATGTGACGGACGTTTGAGAGCTAAGCGATTGATTGACCTTCAGTAACCAGGCACAGTTGGCTTCAGCCAGCTTCCTCAAATTTAGTGAAAACCCCATTTGATTAACCATAAATTGACCCATTATCTGATTGTGAATAATGTGTGATTAGAAATGTGACAAGGGTGTGAATGAGAGAGTTCATACCCTCTTAGAACCACCTGTATATTTAAGGCCAATTTGTGCTTGTTATGATAATATCACATTTCAGCCAGTCAGTGAACTGAATGCTGGGGAGATCACTCACCTACTATAGTATCAGAACACCAGAATTAGCTCATTCACTGGTCATATTTTTGAGAACTGATTCTTCTTTAATTATTCTCTTTTAATTACTTAATTTTATCCCCTTCGTTCCTCCATCCACGCCTCTGTCTCTCTTCCTATAGCTGGCTACTATTGCAGACACCATCGAGCATGTGTTTCCTGTCCTGGGTGGCTTCCACGCCCTCCGGGGAGTCATTGATTCGGTAAATAAACACTTCTCTGTGCAGGGAAACCGTCCTGCAGCTAAATCTGACAAACATGACAGTTGTGCAGACTTCGTCCACATTCACATATTCAACTTGAGTGTGCTCTGTGTCAGAGGAATTAACCTTTACTTCCTATTTGGACATTGAAGAACAGACTTCAGTCAAAAGTACAAATACACACGCTTGCAGTTCTACAGTGCTGGTGCATGAAGTGTACATTTTAAAACAGTATGCTTTCAACTTAAACATTACAAGAGAAAAAGCTTTAAGAGTTAGGACCATCCAGTGTGTTTGGCGAACGTGTGCTATCTCAGGGACTGCTGGCTTAAGTGGCTGGAGTGTAAACTTCTCCTCATCCACTAAAGAGCCGGACAGAGCTGCAGAACCTTAACTCTGACAGCTTCTACACAGAGGGTCAAAGCTGTTTGAAAAGGCTTTAAAAAAAAAAAGAAAAAGAAAAAAAGACACCGCCCTTTAACACCACCCTCTAAACTTGCGCATCGCTTTGGGAGAAGGAGAAATCCAAAGCTCTTCAAGTCTACTGTGTCCAGTTAAAGTTGCGTAGCTATGACTGGAAAGTCACTGTTCATAGGAGGGGTCAGCAAACAGTTTGCATGAGCCCTAGAACATTTCAGTGAGCTGCTGACTCCTTTTCAACTCCCGTTTTTTTTGTTACAGTAAAATTTAACATACCTGTCTGTGAAAGCAGATTGTTATCAGTGCTGAGAGCAGAAGGTTGATATCTTTCTATTCTCTTCATTTCCCCTGCAGATCATCAAGAAATCCTGCATTGAAATTTTGGCAGCAGAGCCCTCCAGTGTGTGCGCAGGAGGTGATAAGCTAGAAACACACACTCACACCCACACACACAAACTGAACTCAGTCCCTCCTGAGTCACTGACACAGATGCCAGCCCGCCATCATTTCTGAAAGTGTGTTAATTTCATCACTGGGTGCCTCGTTTCTCCTTCTCTCACTTCACTAACGACAATCCCAGACTGAAAAATGACCATGAATCTGCATCCAGGTCATTTACAGGAAATCTGTTGGGACAGGGCACCGCAGTGGGAATAATATCACAGGGTCTCATTAAAAGGGATTAACCGTGAGAGAGCAACGGTGGTGAGATTGGCTGCAGCTGAAATATAAAATAGACAACATCCTTTAGTGTCCCGCCAAGAAAAAGATTATGACAGTTAAAGCAACATTAAACAGACATTAAAAGGCACAAATGAACAGATAAAAGCAGGGGTTGATTAAACGTTTTTGGCAAAAAGCTAAAAGGCTTCTACTGTTTTTCTCATCTGCTTTTGCTTTTTATTAGGCAGTGAATTACTTATACCCTTTAAAAGGGAAAGTATTTCACTTGAAACTGAATAGTATCTACTGGCCTTAAGTTACAGCGAGTGCTGAACTGTTCAGCTAAGTCCTGCAGGTTCTGTTCGACCTCTGTACATCCACAGCTGGTATCAGAGTATTTTCCCTGTGGTACATACAACACTGCAACTATTTAAATTCATGTCCAGAAATTACAAGCGGCTGAATTCTGGGGTGGGAACGATGACTTTGTTAAATTTTGATATTTTGCTTATTCAGATTCTTTCCACCCAATTACAAACAAATTAGCTCTCATAAACTGAAGTCACATGACTAATTTGTTCAGTTAACATAGTTTTGGCAGCTTACAGTCCTTCTAGCCATGCTGGTTGTGAAATGTAACGGTGTAGTCTTGAACATGAAAATGAGCTTCGTGTACAATACATACGATATCAGATGCCTGCTAAGTGTTTGCAATATAATAATGTCAATGTTTGTTGTGCAACCAGAGTCTTTCCAAGTGGTGGTGAGAGGAAACGGTTTCCTCCACGCCAGAAACATCAACCAGGTGCTCTGCAGCTTCAAAATCAACGAGACCATTACAGTCAGTGAGTAGATCCACGCTTTTATAGTAGGGTTTATGGTAATCTTGTCTTTATCTTCAGTTTTTGAACCTGTGTTTTCCTCTTTGGAACGTGTGGGACTGCACAAAATGACCATACGACAGTCCCCTAACAACACAATATATTTGCAATGTGGATCCTGAAAAGCAGATTTTCACTAAAAGAAGAAACTTCTATAGCCTATTGATCAATGACAGTATTGATCAAACTCAATTTGTTTCACCCCTGCAAGTACCTACAGTACATTCATCAAAATTCTGTCTCTGTCTCCTAGATGAAAAGCCGGCTGGAGTAGAAAACACATTCTTACTGTGCCCAGCTCCTGTCATCGATGAAGTTGGGAAGTAAGTGCCTCTTTTTAAACGACTTCATGATAATTTCATTGGTTCTCATTTAATCCCCTTTAAACTGCCTCAGGTGAAAGTGCTTACATTTCACACCAAGTGGCATCCACGTGAATCTCAAAGCACGTTCTTTGCCTCAAATACAGAAAAACACATGTATGCATACACGTGTCTATGTGCACAGACCATAAGAAGCCTGCCATACATTATCCCTATCCATGGCTGCATTCCTCTTTTGTAGATCCCAGTACAGCTTAGCAAAATATAAGGGGCTCTGTGGCCACGCCAGCACGTGTGGTGCTAAACCCCTCATGCATTTGTCCTGCTTCTGTCCTGAATTACAACTGAAGAGTGAAAACACTTGCTGAAGCTTCCATGCAGAAAGCCAAGACTAGAAAGCGACAAATCTAATGTGACTCTGCTGATGATTTGCCAAACAAATCTTTGTTTTTAATGCCTGATAACAAAAAAGAAAGCAGAGTGTTATATTTTCATTGGCTCTTACTCTGTCTTACAGTAGGAAAGTGGGCCACCTGTTAAGCATGAATATGACACAGTTAGCGGCTCTCTGGTGAGCATAGTGGAGAATTTAGTAACTAAAGAGCCAAATATTTCCCTGAGGAGGAAGGTGGAAACCAAAACAGAGCTAAAAAAGCGAGTCACTATTGGACTTGCATTTGGAAGGTGGTCAGAAATGTGACTCCAAAGGAATGTTAATGTTGTTCCCTGTCTGCATAAATAAGCAACTGTTTGCCAACATGTTCCCCATGAGAACTTTATAAGGTGCACAATATGTCAGTGTTCAGTGTTTCGCTTAGGTGGATAAAATAAACCTAATAATGAAACTTTAAAGCCTTTCATTCTACTGTTAACTACAGTGATAAATGTGCTGGATACAACAATACAACAGTTCCTGTGCCCTCTGCATGATGATCCATATGCAAGAACCTGATTCATGGTGACACTCATATCACAGGTCCTTGTCTTGTCAGCAGTTAATGGAGACAGTATGAAACATTTGATGACATTTGCACAAAAAATCCAGTTTGTTGTAATCACGTCAGTGTTTTCATGTTTGCGGGGGAAAAAAAAAAAAAGGAGGAAGGTGACAGGTTGTGAAAACTAAGACTACTGAGGTTAGTTCACACGAACACTCACCACATGACGGTCACACAATTTTCTGGTGTAACCCCAGCAGCAGCCAGAACTGCTCCTCATCAGTTGACCGTATTCTCCTTTTAGAGCCCGACCGTGTTCCAACATCAACAACCCGCAAACCTCTCTAACCTAAGTCTTTATGGGAAGAAAAGTACACCAGGCCACAGAATATACGCTTCAGAGGACGGTGGTTAAAGACTTTAAACACACTGAGAGACAAAGAATGGAGGGGAGGTCCAGTCTTTCTTTGCACACTGTCTTGACCTTTTAAGGGGACGTGTAATTATGATAGAAATTCCTTCATTTTATTGTCCCACAGAAGTTGTAAGTCACATTTACAGTTAATATTTGCACTGGCCGTGGTGTGGGAAAGAGAGAGAGATGGATTTGAACTGCTGGGGTGAAAGATTTGCAACCTGGACAGATGACGTGCACTCTGAAGCTTTAATCAACACCTTGGCAGAGAGGTGTAAAAACTAAGGGTACGTCGTGTGGCTCGTAAATATCCCACTGAGTCAGTTCATTTCTGCCTTTGTATGTTTTTGCTGTTCTTGCCTGAAACTTTCCATCGCTTTACGCTCGAACACTTAACCTCCTGACTCTCTGATCCCACACTTATCTCCCCCTCCCTCTTTCTCTCCACCACTGTCTTTACTTTTGGTGCCACGGTGGCTCTTTTCACCGCCTCGCCGGTGGTTTTCCAGCACGCCCCCACCCATGCCTGTCTACTTGCCCATCTGTTCATTTTTCTCTCTATCTGTCATTTATTTATCTTTGTCATGCTGAACCTCCCTCTTTCATCCCCCGTCAGTCTTCCACTCTCTTTCAGCTGTCTCCTTGTCTAGTTTTTTGCTGATCAAAGCTGTGTAGCAGCTACCCTGGTCTTTCAAGTGTGTGGCCATGTGTGTTTGCATGCAGCCTGATTCTCGGCAGGGCGGAACAAAAAAGAAAAAGCCTTTCAGAGAGTGTTTAAACTGCTCCACTGAAATCCAGACCAATGAAGTTGGGTTTTGGCTGATTAACATCCCTAAACAGTGAATTATATTTGGTATTTGAGAATGATGTTGTCCCTTTGCTCAAAACCCAACCTGTCTTGAAATGAAATTGGTCTTTCTGCCTCTTCTACCAATATTTTTTTTCATGTATAATTGAATGTGGTGTAAAATATGAGCTCTAGAAGGAAGACTTTGCCCTTTTATTCTGAGACTCTGATGCCCAAATCTGGCATCCTACAGTTGACATTTTAGACTGACTAAATATATCCAGCTGGAAACATCTGGACATGACATAATGCGTCCAGGCTATGTAAAGGCACTTGTTGAAGTGCTGTAATGTAGGTTTTTCTTTTAAGGCAGGGTGACACACACACCACCTAATGAGTGGCAGATGACTGTCTGTCTGTGCTATCTTTCTCAAGTGTGTAAATGTGTGTGTGTTGATGTTTGAACCGTCTGCCCTGTCTGTTTCATTTCCTTGCTGAAGAGCTGTCTGACACAGCGCTGTACAAAAAACATTTCCTGCCTGCTGCTTTGTTTCTCCTCCACATCCTCAAATTCACACTGGTCAGTTTTCTTGTCATTGTTTCCTCTCATAACCCTTTCTCTTCTTTTAATCATCAATAAAAATCAAATTAATTAAGTTAATTGACCATAGTAAACTACACCCACACTGGATTATTGCTTCCAGAACAAGCTGAATGAACAGCTGAGCAGAAAATACATATTTAAAAATAGAACCTAAAATGAAAAAAAAAAAAAAACAACTTGTGTTTTATAACTTCTACCCTCCGTCTGCCACCGAGACTGACAAGGATTTATGCCATTTACATGAAACTCTGTCCATAGTTGTCTAAACCTAAAACCTATTTGTGCAGTTTTAGTGTATTCTGGCACATTTACACTGCTGTGGTCACACTCTAACCACACATCAAAAACATGAACATAAACCGACACCTCTTTAGCTCTAAGATTGTCTTGACGTTTCAGTCCTTCAGTAGACAGCTGTTTGTTTTCAGGCACAAATGCTGTTGATCATGAACTTCACCCACTAACCCAACTTTTCTTTCTCTCTCTCTCTCTCCACTCTTTTTTTTTTTTTTTTAAAGCCAGACATCTCTGTGAGTCAAAGACAGAGTAAAGACAGGTTTATCGGTCACATCGCCTGCTTTCCATCTGTCAGAGCTCATTCACATCCACCTGGTCCTTGACCAAATAAGAACTGAAGGGGCAGGGATGTGGAGGGGGGAGGAGGGGGGGAGGTTAGAAAGCATGCCTTTCATCCACATGTTTTTAAGAACAGGACTGCACATGAAATTCTCAGAATTGTTTTTCACCCAGTCGGACGAGGAAGGGATTCAGCCCATCAAGAAAAGCTCCAAAAACTGCAAGAGCTACACACAGAGATCACAGAACGGACAGATGTTAGAGATTGTTCTCATTCCCCAGAGTGCGATTAGTATGGTGTCATGTCACAAACATACAAAAACACAATCTGAACATAGCTTAATATAGTTTCCATTATGATCCAATCCATCTATCCTTCACTGGCCTCCGTGCCTTCTGTGTTGCTCACTGGGTCACAAGATGACACCTACAGCTTTTTTTTTTTTTTCCCCCACTTTGTTTTTAACCACAATGAAAAACTTTTGAGTCAGGTCATTTGAGTTGCTCAATCACAAGTGAAGCAGGGATCGTAAACAAAAAGTCACAAGATTCACCGAACAGCTCATTTACTGGACGGAGATTTGTTGATGTCTTTCTGCCAGGTCAGAGAATATGGCAGCTGCAAAGAGTCAAAACTAATCTGATGCCAGCTTCTGTATCTTTAGAAGAAAGAATCAGCCTAAACATCGCTTTGTTCTTAGCTTGAAAATCTGGCTCACAATCTTGTGTGTTTGTTTCCAAATGACAGTTTCATACCAAACGAACAAGCCCACGGTTTGCAGGAGGTCTGGTGACATAATCTGTTGTGAACTCGAGTTCAAATGACATTGTTTTCATCCAACACGCTGAGCTTAAGGAGGAAATGCTTCAGACTAAACTGATCCAAACATGCTTAGTGTCAGCTAACAGTGTTACATCCCATCACTGAGATGCTCACTTGTCTTGTGTGTGTGTGTCTGTTGTTGTGTTTCAGGGTGATTTATCTCCAAGTGAGTATGAATGACGGTCTGTCCTTCATCAGCAGCAATGTGCACATCACCACCACAGAGTGTGTAAGTGGCAGCTTCTCATACTGTCCCCCACTGACGCATTTAATCTGCAGACAATCTTTCAATCTGATCAAAATCAAAAACTGAACAACTTCTTATTATGTATAGGTATAGAGGTTTTTCAACTTCAAAGATGAAATCAGGGATTTACTCTTGAGATTTTAGAAGGTTTTGTAATATATTAAAATCTCCTCTAGTATTGCATGTGGTTTCCAGTGGCTTCTTCCTCTTTCTGCCTCTCTTCAACCTCCATCTCTGACTAACTGTTCCTAGAGGCCTGTTGTTTTCCTCTCTGCAGTGAGTTTCCCTACCTCCTTTATCTCTTTCATCTTCCCTTTCTCAGTTTTGTTATTTTCCCCATTTTCTTTTTTTTTTCGGAAGCCAAACCACAGGGGTTTGTAGTAGTGTTCCACCCAGAAAAAGACCATCTGAACCCCCTGAGGTGGCAGGAGACATTAGGTTAGAGAAGCAAGTTCATGACCGTGAAGCCGCCGTGCTCAAATCTCAACATTTTGGTCATGCAAGCGAAAAGAGAAGCGTCCTGTAACAGCCGCCACTGAAGTGCCCTTGTGCAAACCATTTACCCCTCTGCTGGAGCTGCTCAGTGGTGCACTTGGAGACTCCTATAGGCCCCAGGTGTGTGACTGTATATAACTGTGTCAGCGTGAAGCAGGGTGGAGCTTCACAGACTTAAAAAACCAAGATTAAACTAGATGCAATTTAAGACAATTTAAAGCAATTTAACAAAATAAAATACGTATGTTGGAACATATGGGCCAGGCCCACAGCAGAATCCCACCCAGCCAAAAAGAAATATGCTCTTTGAAGCTGTTTTCGCTCAGTCCATGTGACATCACATCCATGAAAACACTGTGGTTTCAAACTGCTGTGTTGTGGTTAGTGATGTACAGAGCTCAATTAGACATACCATTGCAATTAGCCGCTTCTCGCCACTAAACTAAACCATATAGGCTGAAGTCACACCAGGCTTTAAGAAGGCACGACAAGTTGCTAAGTCTTACAATAAACAGCATGCAAGCTAAAGCTGAAGTCTATGGATAAATCAAGGTTGAGAAAAAAAAAAATTCATAAACTCAGTGAACCCATGCAATTTCTCTCCAAAGTTCCGCACTGAGGGGTTTCGACCATTGTAGTTTTCCCACGAAATAGCATGGCGAAACACACACACACGCACGCTTCATATGTGCAAAAGTGGCAAAATGCAGATGTGGCCACTGATGAAATTTTCTGCATTGTTTTCTAAACCATTACCTCACAAAATTTGCTAACTTGCTGATTGGGAGATTTCTGAGAATAGTAATTTTGCTCCTGTGATGTGCCTTCTGCGTCGGACCCCACTGCCGAGTTCAGACAAATCCCCCCATGGCTTTGCCACAAGATAGATAGGGGAAAGTCTAACCACATGTGATCCTCATCTGTGGTCTGTAATGGGAACCATGTTTGGCTCAGAGACGCCTGTCTCGCTTAAAGTGAGCAACGTCAACTGATGGATTCATTCAGGGATCACACAAACTTACACAGACCACTGTCATCGAGAAAAATAAAAACAAATATGAACACTGACATTACTGATGGCAAGGAAATCAGTCTGCAGGCTTCTATCATAGCACTATGATTATACTGTTATCACTACTACTGCTGCTGCAAGCACTGTACTTCTACTGCTACCTCTATTGAATTTATTGCTACCAGAACTATGGCTGTTACTATGACTAATGGTAGCACTACATGTGAGTGCTACTGCGTCTGTTCCTGCTACAGTTACTGTTACGTCTACAGTACAAATACTGTTAGTTCTCCCAGTGTTGAAAAAAGGACTCACTGAAAAAAGGATCTTTTGCTAAAGTAAGAAAAGCAGTAATACCACAGTATAGAAACACGTGAAAGTTATGCATTCGGAATTTTACTTAACTGCACAGCAGAATTAGCATCAAAATACTTAAAGGACAATAAATGCGCTTAAAAATACACTTAAAGTACAACCCCCCTTCCAAAAACTTCCAGACAGTGTAAAACAAAACACTGTGATAATTTTGGTAAAAATAACACCTGTTGGAAACATTTCATAGGTAAAAGGTGATAATATTATGACTGGGTATGAAAGGAGCACCTTCAAAGAGCTGAGATGCTCACAAGCAAAGATGTGTCAGGGTTTGTGAAAAACTATTTGGACAAAGAACAAAGTGTCTCAATACACAACTGCAAATAGCTGAGGGATTTCACCATCTACAGTCCACAGTATCATCAAATGATTCAGAGCATCTGGAGAAATCAATCGAAAACAATCACTGAATGCACATGACCTTTGATCCCTCAGGTGGCACAGCATGAAAAACTGACCTGATTGTATAAATGACATTATTACATCAAATAAATGTACCACAGCAAATATTATAAAATAACAATATTGGCCCCTGCAATGCAGTGGAGTAAAAGTTTAAAGACCTCAGAACTGTTCTTAAATAATTCTGTTTAAGTATATGAGCCAGTGTACTCTCCATCAGTGACTTCTACTATTTCTGGTGATACTGTCAGCCTCAGTGATGTGGTAGTAATGTACAACTGTCGTGTGTGTGTGTTCTCACCAGTTTGATGGCACCATTCTCCTCATCACCTTGCTGGTGTTGTTCCTTCTGCTGGCCCTGCTCTTCATGTGGTGGTTCTGGCCTCTCTGCTGCACTGTGGTAAGAAACAAAAACTACATTCAGGAAGTCGTCAACCTTAAATTATTAAGAGCTTCAAAGAGGGTTTGTCTAAAACTCCAAAGGTCCTATAAGCACCTTATGGGGTCAAAAAAAAAACATTACAAATCTTGATAGTTCTTTTGAGAGCTGCCAGTTTGTGTTGGCAACATGATTAATGTGTTTGTGACAAGCTAAACAATACCTGGTGTTTGCAGCTAACATAACAGTGAACATGTCATGAGTCTTATTGTTTTACAGGTGATCAAAGAACCACCTCCCCCACCTCCACCAGAGCCTGTGAGTTAAAACACACACACACATATTGACAAACATTCTTTATTTAAGGGGCACTTCTCTAAACAATTACAAAAAATTCTTCACACAATGCAACAACTTCAAAACAAACATCATAAAATAATTTCAGAGTAATAAGCAAATAAAAAAAAAAAACAATTAGTGTCACCAGTTAAAGCAGTCAGTAAAACTCTGGAAAAACTCTCTGATAATACAAAAGAAAAAAAGACCATGAAGGTATTTACACTTCGACAGTGTAACAGTTCAATTATTTCTAAACTTTTTCTGAAATTTATAAACTTACAGTCAAGCTGGAGGACAATATGGCTGAACAGAATCCAGGTACGAGGGAAACAAACTATTTGCCACTGCCAGGGCACTGCCGTTCTATCTGGTTATAGAAAAACGATATTCTTTTTTCTGAACAGGTACCAGAAGAAACATTTTCTCTTATCAGGGAGCAGCATAGTCTACGTCCAGTAGCAAGTGTCCCTGTTGGAGTGAAGTGGTTGAACACAAAATAAAAACGTACGCGGCTGGGGTTTACTGTCTCTATTTGTTTGGGTGGGTGATTTGCTAGCATCAACGGTGTGTGTTGAATTTAAGTGACACTTCAAACTCGAAATACTCCGGTGATTTAACTTTGTTAAATTTAACTTTGCAGTGTTTACAAACAACTTTGGTTCTACCAACTCCGCCGTCTGGAAGAGATTTAAAATGAAAATAAGAGTTTGGTACCTTCGTCCATTTTCTGGCCAGTTTTCTTCTGTTCCGGCTCACGTGAGCCCTGCGGCAGTCTTAGGCCCACCCCAAACGCTCTCATTCGTTGAGCCGCGTGATGTCACTCATCCCAAGCCAATACTGATCACCATCCCACCTCACCTGTGACCTATTGTTTGTCTGTATGTGTATTCTATAGCGCAAGTGAGCAACGATTAAAAATATATAATAATAATAAAAACAAAAAAAACAATAAGAATAATAAACTGCGTTAATGCGCGATAAAATAATTGTCGGTGTTAACTAATTAATGCGTTAACGCGATAATAACGCGGCTAGAGGAGATGAAGCTGTGTATAACGGTCTCTGTGTTTTTGAAAGATAAACTAGATCGGAGATAAACTAGATTGTAACCCAGTGTCACATTAATGATCACAACTAAACAAATGACATCACTTTTGCAAGACCATCCAGCAGTATAGAAAAATGGGTATGAAAAGCCATGACTACATTTATTTAATTTTGGAACTTTTGGTGAATCTGTATGTTGGAAAGTGTATCGGAGAGGAAAAAAAGTATGTTTTCTGTGTCATTATTTGTGCTTTAGGAGTCAGATGATGAAGATGGCCTGCCTAAGAAGAAATGGCCCACTGTGGATGCTTCATATTATGGGGGAAGAGGGATTGGAGGAATCAAGAGGATGGAGGTGATAGAGATAGAGAGACGTGCACAATGCTAAAAGACAGTTGTTAAATCTACATCCCAAAAAGCTCATCCCCTGCTTCTATTTCATTGTATATTCACCTATTGTTGGCCGCCTGTAGGTGCGCTGGGGAGGAAAGGGTTCGACTGAGGAGGGGGCCAAGCTGGAGAAGCCGAAGAACGCTGTGGTGAAAATGCCAGAGCAGGAGTACGAACCCTTCGAGCCCAAACCCAAGAAACCTCAGAACAAGAAGCCACCTCAAGCCCGGAAGTGGTACACACCCATCCGGGTAAACACAGCCTCAGTTTCCCTCAGAACCAGCAGACAATGGGGCACTGTAGTGTTAAAAATAACAGCATCCCACTACCCACATATCGTGATTTTTCTATAGATACATAACATAACAGCATTAACTGACTTAGGCAGAGAAGCTAAAGAAGAATATCCAAGCAGGCAAAACTTTAAACTAAAAAAAAAAAAAAAACGCACACCAGCTTTTCAGGAATTCAAAAATCTGCCTTGTTTACAGTTTGACCGCTGTGCGTTTTTTTATTTCTGGCCTGCCGAGTTTCAAATAACTGAGGGTGGTAAAATTTTCTCAGCCCACAGAAGAGACTGAAATCCTTCAGCATGAAAAGCAGCACGAGAGGAGCTGCACAAGTTTTCACAACACAGCAGGGAGGAATAAAAGCCTGCTCTGGACATGTCTGTGTATAATTTGTTGCACAAGCACAAAATTCAACAACTGTCAATGTACACACATAACTAGTAATATAACATATACTGCAGACAGTCAGATTAGACTTGGCGTCAGTGCTGTTTGTGCTTCAATCCTACACCACAATACAGCTCTGTGTAGCAACGCTGGCCTTTTATACAGTAGCAGTACTGTTATCTGCGCACACTGCTACCTTATAACTTTAAAGACTGTACTTTAATATGCCACAGTGCTGCAGTGATTCACAGAGAAATTTCACTCCCTTCGTACATCCCAGTCATTGCAGGGAAAAGGTAAAGTTATATACTGACTAGTCTGCGAGTGTGTGCAGCTCTAAATTTCTACACCTGAAGATCTTTTGGTGTATTTTAAATTAGTTTAACATATTGCCCTCCTTCCTCTCCATTATGTGCCACTGAGGCGCAGGAGTCTTAGGGTACAAACAAATGCAGCATCACAACAGTGCTTTAACCTTTATGTAAGGAAGGAGAATTCCCCCATTAATCCATTCAATCCATCAGATTTTGGCTCAAAACTTTTGTCCTACAGCTTTATCAAAAGTTACATGAGCTCCAGTATCATCCTCATACAGTTCTCATTGAAACACATGTACCCTGGATCACTGTTATTACTGTTATTGCTGGGATCATCATCTCTTTCCTGTGTATTAGAAGTAAGCTCCTGCTCACTTGATAACTCTTCGGTTATAAGGAGTGAAGGGTTCATGCCTTCATGTATTAAGTTCATGAGAAATGGACAAAAATATAATTAGAAGTCCTCGTGATTGATCAGTGAGTAATAAAACTTCCTTGAGGAAGGAGCTGATCAGTACAATCAGCTGCTGTAATGTTTGTCTGGGGTTGAAACCTGCAGACTCTTGGTCTTGACTGAGAACCACAGACCAAATGTGTGCTGATACAGTAGAATCAGTATTAACAGGATTTTGTGAAGTTATGAATTGCAGTGTGGAAGAGTTTGGTGTCCAGATGTGGCCGGCTGTTAAATCCCTCCCTCTCTTCTGTCCTGTTCAGGGTAAACTGGATGCTATCTGGGCTCTGTTTCGCCGCGGGTACGACCAGGTCTCTCTGATGAGACCCCAGCCGGGGGATCATGTGAGTACCTCAGCGGTGCACTGTGGATGTATTTCATTTCATCAAATGCTTTCACCCACACCCAGTCTCGTTCGCTTTCCCCGTCTCCCATGTGTTTTGCCTCCAGTTCCTCCCTCCTGTGGTGTTTTACACCTGCAGTGACCCACAGCAGCACCCCCCATTTCCTCCTTTCTTTCCGCCTTCATACATCTGTCATGTTTTTCCCATATTCTTTTTATACGTCTTTTCTTGTTAAGCTCACGAAGTAATTGTGTGATAATCCTCTCTAGGCTGGAAAAAAAAAAAGTTGTCTGAGGGACAAAAAAACTATCCTGGCGGATCTTCAGCCTGAAAATGTTTCGTTCATCTGTAGGGATTACTCATCCAGCTCTCTCTCTCTCTCTCTGTTTCATTCACTCCTGGTGTTGCTGTGCTGGCTAACACCTCGGCTGGCCCTTCTCCATCCCATAGAGTCAGCCTCGTTCTCACACCTGCTTCACATTAGACGCCATAAATCGGATAGAAAGCAGAGCCGCAGCTCGCACCCAGACACATCCTTGTGTTTTCTGATGTGATCGTGTGTGTGTGTGTGTGTGAGCTGGTAAAAAAATCTCTCTTCTTCTCAGATCAGCCACATGGTTTAGTTTTAATGCCCGGAGCCTTTGTATCAAAAAGCCCCAGATAAGAGTTTTGGGTTGAATGTGGAGAGAAGACGGGAGTTCACTGAGTTTAGAAGCTCTCGAGGGATGTTTTAAATCTCCCTGACACATCTAGCAAATCAAGTTTTAGTGCTGAAATGTGTTCTGGTGATTCTTTCTAACCATTTTCACCTTTATTACTTAATCTGTACTTTGAAATTAATGGTGCATGGTAAACATAAACTGGGATTTCTGCAGGCTTATTGGTGTTTAAAATGCAGTTCATATGCAACAATATGTTAATCACATATATGTAATTGGCTTCCACACCTTTTCTGTTCTTCCTCCTCTCCACAGCCGACTCTCCAGCTGATGAGGTCCCGTCCTAAGCGCTAGTTAAAACCATGCGTTATTAGCAGAAAATTTTCCGATGATCTTTTTTAACAGGAATTCCACATGTAAGGGTGTTTTCTTGGCACCGCAAGCAGGTATAGAGGCAGGATTTGCCACCAGATAAGCTTTCAGCTTTCCCTGAGACAGACAAAAAAAAACCCTCACCATTAGCTTGCAATTGCATCTTTACCAAAGCAAACTGGCAGTCAGATAAAAAAGATTTGGGATTTGATTTCTTGCATCAAATAACTTCTGTTACCCAAAGAAGCTTTTAGCAATGGCTGCACACCTAAGCTCTGCATGACACAATGCTTATTCTAAAAGAAAAAGGAAGTCATGTGTCTCTTTCCACTCAAATGATTTCACCTCCTCACGTCATTTACAGTTTGCCGCGAATCAGCAGAAACAGCTCACAGACCAGCAGGCCGGCTCATTCCTGAGAAGTGTAATGTTGTAGTTCATAGAGGAAAAAGTGGAAACAAGTGCAGGACACCTCTTTCCTTGCTTACCTGAAAGGCTGTTTGGATTTAAATTTCCTGCAGCTGTTCCACCCTGAGCAGACCAGTCTCACACTCCAAAGCTACCAGACCTTCAAATTAATAGGAACACTCACTCCCTACGCGAGCGTTTTTCACCGCTGTGTCTGAATGACACCCTTGAAACTGCCCTATTCCACAATAGCATACTAAGGCAACAAGTGCCCATTTGTCTGTTGAATGTTATGAAGTTTCTTTGTTACTCTGATGAAACTTTATGAGGAAAATGTATAATGACTGGAAACACAAAGTTTGGACTTGATGTTCCAGTTCAGACTAATATTGAACTCATCTGATGTGATACACCTATGCTGTATATACATTATATTATAACTAACACCAACACCTGAAACTATTGTCTAGTGAGCACACACACATACACACACCATACAGTACCTGGAATAATTGCAGTGATGTAGTTAGTTCTTGCAAAGTAATCTAACTGCACTTATACAAACATAGATCTCTCCTCTCCCACAGCCACTCTGCTCTACATCATCATACTGTACAGAGCCTATGTAAAGTAAACAAGCAGAGGGGTTACTGGGTACATTGTGGGAAAGGAGTGTGTGTGTGTGTGTGTGTGTGTGTGCAGAAAGTCTTAGAGAGTATCATTATAAAGCTCAGTCTTATGGTTTGGCAAACCTCTGTACTTTGTGTGTGTTTGTTTCTGCTTATGTGTTTTGTGTGTGTGTGTGCTTTGTGTGTGTGTGTGTGTGTGTATACTGTATTTATATGAATACGTAACCACTGAATTCACCAGTGATAAACCAGAGGTAGGGCCACTAGGATGAAGATATCTAAATTGAGGACAGGAGTTAGCTATTATGAGTGTGTGTGTGTCACCAAACCACATCCATTACACTGACGTCAGAGTGTATAGTGTGAGGCAGAGCAAGGACACACACAGCAGTCTCTCTCTCTCTCTCTCTCTCTCTCTCTCTCTCTCTCTCTCTCTCTCTCTCATTCACATAAACACACGCCTCCCCAGAGAAGCATTTAGCTGGCTAAAGGACATGAGGTAATACCTAAGGCAGACGACTGCCAAGGCTGTCTCCATTGACCAATTGACCATGTCTCACACACGCACACACACACACACATTTTGCCCAGGCCTAGCCAGACAATTTTATGACCTTGGTAAGACTGCAGACAGTGGAGGAGATCAGCGAGAAAGAAAGAGCGAGTGTGGCTTTCTTTAATTCAGGAAAATGTTCAGAGATTCAAACCGCAGCTGGGCGCTAACAGAACAATGTACATGGAGCGAAGCTGAGTTTAAAAAAATAAAAAAAACACTAAACATACACATGCAATTCAACAGCATCAGGCTGGTTTTAAACCTGTAGTAAGAGGCACCATTGAAAAGTGTCATAAGCTTACTTAGAAGAAAAGTTTGACATTTTGGGAAATGCATTTATTAACTTTCTTGCTGAAAGTTAGAAGAGTAGATTGTTAGCACATTCATGTCTGTAGGCTGAATATGAGGCTACTTCCAGATGGCTCGTTTAGAGTAGCACAAAAATGGGAAACAGCGAGCCTGACTGCCAGCATCTCTGAAGCTCACTATTTATTTATTTTGCCTTTGTCACTTTTACATTTCCGGTTTCATACAAATCAAAGAAATAACAAGAAAGAAATAACATGCAAAGTAGTGAGATTTATAGATATTGGTAGGAGGGTTTTGTTACCTTTGGACAGCACCAGGCATTTCCTGTTGCTTTAACGGTCTTGTTTTCATCCGTTAATTAATTCCATGTCATCATGTTGTTCACCTCCCTCACTGTGTGATAGAAATGAGGTATTGCCAAACTGTAACATGGAAACATCCCCAGCTGAGCTTAATATTCAGAGGAAGACATCCCCCTCAAATTTGTCATTGCTGAAGCTGGATTCTGTCCTGTGGAACTAAACAAGAGTTTTACAAGACATAGCTCTGGTTCAACTAGTCACTGAAAAACTGCAAAAACACTAATTTGCTTCTCAATAAATTCAGTATGGGATGAAGCCAAAGTGCAGAGCTAGTTCAGAGAATACATGAATCTAGGAAAAGGCCTCTACACATCTCCTCTCCATGGGTATTTCCATTAGGCAAGTTTAGACAGTTTTGAGAAAAGAATTTGAGAAGATCATCACACAGGTTTTTTTTTTTCACTGACGTCTAGGAATGCCAGACTGGAGTGGCGACAGACCAGAAACTGGAGGTCGCTGCTAAATTCTTGTCCTTTTCCCCCTCTGTTTATTCAACTTTTTGTTTCTGCTCTCAGCAGCTAATTTACCAGTCGGGATGAATGGAATGTGCCCTCTGTGACTGTTTTCATAGCTCTCCTTTAAATGCGTGTTAGAGTCAGAGACATTGCCCATTCTGCATATAGCCGATCCACTGACACTTAGATCCCGATCATCCAACTCCTCCTGCAGCTTTAATCTGCGTCTGATCTGATGAGGCAGGTTAAAGTTCAGCATCAGTGCTGCAGAGGAGTCGGTGGTATATGTAAAGATGTTCGGCTAAATGGAAGAGGACAGAAATGGTTGACTGGAGAAGAGGGCAAATGTTTAGAGTAGGATATTGCCTCAGTTGAGTCTTATTTTTACTTTCCCCTGTCTGGTATTGTTTCCTCTTAATCTCCTGCTATTTTTCCTCTGTCTCTGATATATTACACTATGTCAACATGATGGATCCATTATAGCCCTCTTACGTGTTTATTCATGCCTTTTTTCCATAAATTAAAGCCTCAACAGGTTCAACACATCGTGCGTAATGTTTTTTTTTTTTTAAGGTGGAATGAGCTGTGCTGATCCCACAAAGCTTTATGAGTGACATCAATTCCTGTTCTCTCATTTTCCACTCTGTAAAACCATGGTCCTGTGGCTCCAATCACCGATACTGGTTATTAGCAGATTAACATTACTTCACTCCACTCTGCCTGCCAACCATATGCAGCTATGGAATGGGTAGGGTTACTATGGTAACAGCAACTTCTATGAACTCTGGGGGAGTTTGTGGTCGGTGAAGTATTTTATGAGAAGCTAAGGAGTGAAATGTGATTTCGGTCGGAACAAATTCACTTGTTTTACAGTCTGATAAGTCGCCCTCACACTGCTATGAAGTTCCAGCTAAACAGTTACCTTTACCACCTCCCACCCACAAACGTACACACCAGTCCCCGGCCTCTAACCACAATCCCTCCCTATGTTTCTCCTCCATATGGTCTGTACCATCATGAGTAGGGGAACTTTGGTGAGTGAGTAAGCGAGTTGTCGGGACAGAACATTGGACTAACCGGGATCATTTGGAGTGGGGGCGTCAAAGCGGGGATTTAAGAGTAATCTGGAACACCAGCTGGCCATCCACACACACCCCCACACACAGACAGACATAGGCACAGGCACACAAGGACAGACACACAAACATACAACAAGCAGTGACTGTACCATGACCCTGTGTCGCATCCTTCTTAGCCCAAATGTACTGCAGATTAGACACCTGTGTGTGTCTGTACCTGAAAGTGTGTCTGTGTGTGTGTGTGTGTGTGTGTTTCAAAATAACCCAGCTATTGTATTGTGTACACACAATGTAGATTATGTATATACCAGAATTTTCAGGGTTTTTTTTTTTCTTATTTTTGCTGTTTCCACTTTTAAAATTAAAATTCATATTAATGATGTTGACGGAATAACAATAACTAACATGCTGATGTCTAGCTTGAATGTTAATCACACTCACTATGTGAGTCATTAAGTTTGGCAATTCATCAAAGGTGGAGAGATACAGGGTCAAAATTACTTTCACATGCCAACACAAACATTTATTTTTTTTTATCTTACGTGTCTCTTTTGTTTCTTTTAGGGTCGTTGCATCAACTTCACAAGAGTGAAAGATGAGTCAGCAGCAGCCAAGGCTTCACCTCGCACCCCAGTCAACACGCCTTCGGCCCCACCACCGGACTACCGCCCAGTCGCCCGCACCCCCTCGTCTCCCACCTCCACCAGCCCTCCTGCCAGATCACCCCCATCAGGCCAAGTACTCCCAGGTCCGCCACCGTCCCGCACGCCCCCGGGGCTTCCCTGTCCACCGCCCTCGCGTCCCCCGCCCACCCTCCGACCCTGAATCACATAGACAAACCCCTCTCCTACCCCCCAAACGCACCCGCTTTGATACACAGACTTACCGCTCTGTTGACCAGCTCTTTCAGTTTGAAGGCTGTGGTCCTCGCTGCCAAAGATACTCCTGCTATAAGCCAAAGATTTTGAATCCCAGTCATTCTGTGTTCCTCTTCTTGTATGGAAAAGAGGGTCAAGTTAAACTGTAAGCTGGCAATTTAAGTCACTTCACACATGCTACCACCTAGCATGATAAATTCTGGTGGGAGAAAATGTTTAAATGCCAGAGAAACATGTAAAGAAAACTGAAAGTTTATTAACCTTAAAGCCCAATGTATAGTTTTTTACATGCCAAAATGAAAAGTGGACCCCAAATCATTGACAAAGGTTGTTTTCTACTGGGTATTAGTATTTACTGATGTAAGAAAAAGGATCCTGACAAGCAGTTTGACTTAACGTTCTGTCCCATACAGACTGAACAGGGTGATTCTGAGAAATATTTTACTTTTTGTTGGCGTTTATGAGATCAGGGAGGATTGTTGCTGGACAGCAAAGCATGTTGGGGCAGGAAGAATATTGCAATGGATGAAATTTCTTTGTTGTTTTTATCAACTACTGAGTTGTGCCATTGTCATTGAGAATTGAGGTGAAAAGTAAGTTGAACGTGGAAACCAGAGTAACCAGGTTAAACTCTGCTCAGACTGGATTGGCTTATTTCTCCATTGCTGTGAAGTTTCTGGAATTGGATTCCAAAGCAATTTCAATCAGTCCTGTTGTCAATGGTGTTGAGAAACTAAGAAAAGCCTTGTGATTTGCTAGAAATGTTAAGTTTTGGACATCATCTCAATGCTAAAGTGAATTTTTTTCCTTCACCTTTTTCTTTTATCCAACAAATTCCATCCTTTGAGTACAGAAATGATACAGTTACATGATTTTGTGGTCCAGTCTTTGTACCATTCAGTGACAGGGAAGTGTACAGATGTTATATGGAAGGTATGTTTTTACAATATATGTTTGAGATGCGTTTTTGAATGCTACATTGGTCGATGTCTTTGAGGCTTTGGATTTTGTCCTTAACCACCTTTTCATGTAGTTGAATTTAGATTACAGCAATATATATTTTTTGTTTGTTTTGGATTTTTTTTTTTTTTTTATTGGTATCTGCGCACATAGACTGCTGAGCAACTACAGTATGTATTTGTTTTCGTTAGCATTGGGACATTTGACTCTCATGAAATCGAGCAACCAGAAATCAGGTTAACGTCTCTCCTCACATTTTTATACACAGTCCTGATACTGTACTTTGATACCATTATGTGTGTTTTATGTCTACAGTTTTATCATCACCGGTCACATTGCAGGTCACATTGCAACTGCAGGGCAGTTCAAAGAGCATCTAATTTATTTTACTCCCCGAGAGAAACAGAGGAGAGTACTTGAATATCGACAAGGTGTCCAACCACCAAGACGGACACTGTGCGCAGAGTTTAGAAACACAACAGCTAGCCAGTTTAAAGTCATATAAGGTTTACCAGCATTTCTCAACCTCTCAGCTATGCTGAAAAACATTTGTTGAAACTGAAAGTGACCCAGTTACATTTTTATGTATGAATCTTGGTGTGAATTATGCTTCCACAGATCTTTTCTAGCATTTGAAAAGACGGTGCAATTGGGATAAACAGAGAACATTACTCCACCAAAACTGACCAAAACAGAAGTGTGAGACTTCAGGGTGTAGAAAAGCAGTTGAAAAATGCTGGTATTCCTTCTATATCCAGTGCCTTCTGGAATTTTCTTCTTTGATTTTTTTAATACTTTCATTTTAATGTACGTCATTCAGTTATGTCCTGTACCGTTGTGTTACTACATGCGTTCATAGTCGGTCGCTGCGTCTTAACAGCGGCTCCACTGCTGAGCTAAAGGAAAGGTCCATATGTTAATTGCTTCATAAACCTGTATAATCCACATCCACATTTTCACTGAAAATGCCTTTTAATCTCGCTTAAAAATTTTAATTTGCCTGCTGGAGTTGAAACATCTTTTAACAACAAGGTGCCATGTGTAAAAATGATCAGATGAACTGTGATGTATTGAAAGAGTAACCATAAAGAAAATAATGCATAAAGGTGTTGGAGGCAAATTTACTTTTACGAGTCTGTAAATTCAGAATAATTTCCCAACAGTTTCCTGGGAAAATTCATAGAAAGAACTGTGTACTTTGATTTGTATCATAGGGAAACAGTATTCAACTGGTACACATCCAGCTAGTTAATTCCAGCTGATTGGTAGCACAAGAATTTTCTACCAAACACTGCCTTCTGTCATAAACCAAAGCACAGCAGAAGCTGATAGGCCGACAGGCTTTTTATTTCATTTGGTGAAAGTAAAACATAAAAGACAGAATCCATATGTTGGCCAACACAACTGTTTGTTGATCATTATCACCTTTGACGTGGCACCACCAAGAAATTCATTGTGCCTTAAATGTTTTAATTTGCTGCAGCATCAAACTAAACCAAAGCAGATCTCGTCACCTCAGTTGAGATTTATTAATGACAGAATGTAAATGAGAAAGTCGGAGTGGCTGTATTTCATCTGTGAAATAAACTTTCATCTTAAGAGTTTGGCTAGAGATGCAACACTCTGTTACCTTGTTCTCAGCAGTGCATCTTTCCTAATTTGCTCTAACAATAATAACTTTGTTAACACCCAAGAAAGGATTACAGTATAAATGCAGTACAGATGCAAGATCAGTGCTTGAAAGGGAACTTCTGCAGTATTTATCGCTGCCAGATCTGTCATCCCGAGATGAGGTGAAATGCATTATGTTAACCAGTGTTTTTTACATGTATAAACAGCAGTACTGAAGCAAATATGAAAGACGTATATGATTTTCCTTGTTGGTTGACATGACTTTTTTTTTTAACAGTATCAATAAAGGTTGACTTCCAAGCTTCTACCAGACAGTTTCTGTGTGTGATTTCTGCTTTGGACTCCCAGTGTCTTGCCTGACTTATTTCCCTTTCACGGCTCCACCCCTGAAGGTTTGGACAGAAGATAATAACTCTTTTATTCAAAATGATGCCTGTATACTACCCACACACACATCATGCCTCATAGGCAAAGAATGACCTGACTTTTAGCCACAGTCTATCTATTTACATTAAACTCTCTTACCTGCAACGCTGAGTCTCTTGATTTCCAAAAACATTTTTCAAAGTGGACATTTTCATTCATTACAGCACTAAAAGCAGAGGTTTAACCAATAACATTAACAACTGACTGTTTAATTAGGTTCCACCTATCCTGACAAATGAATCAACATACTGTATATAACATAGCAGGGCGCTGTAATTTGTGCTGCTTAAAAGTGGCAAAATAATTCTTATTGCAGGTTTTAACTGAGTTATTACTCAACAGTTGATTAAGACTACGAGAAATAACCCAAAATCCCACAAGGGAAGTTATATAACCAAGTGAAAAACAGAATGCTGTGCATGTTAAGTTAGCCATTATCCTGCACTTGTAATGCGGTTCATTCACTTACTCCCCGTGAGCCTGTTATGGAAGAGCGAACCAGAAAAGTGGTCTCGCTGTGGAGGATTTTCCTCATCCTTCAAACCTCCCGAGGCTTCCTTTTTTTTGCTGATGGAGTGAAGAGTGCTTTCCACTCAATTTCCCCAAATACTTCTTTCCATGGCTGTGCTGGGTTCACCACTGGCTACCTTCCGGTCACAAGATTAACTCTAACCTTTCGACCTCTACCTCTCAAGTCGCCAGGCGACAGAGAGAGGAAACAAAGTCACTGTTGGACCTGAAGTTGAGTGTATCAGAGCATCCCCTCCAGCTCCAGGGATGTCACTCTGCAGATCACAGTGACATTAATTACCTAATGTGACTGAAAACACATTCTGTGCTGAGGGAGTATTCACAATCTGTTTCTCGGGTTGGTAATTAATTTAATACAGCCAGAATGGCCCCCATGAGCAGTTCCAGCTGGATAATTACAGTGGAGTCTGCATTTTTCCCCTCCACATGCGGAGGAGAGAAGGATGTGGTGTGTTGGAAAGGGTGGGCTGAATCAGAAAAATGGAGAAAAGAATGGAGAAAATGATGCAGACGGGCAGCCGGTCCTTCAAACAGACGCGTTGAACAGGGGGAGAGAGCTGAACAAAGCAAAAAGCAAAAATAACAGCAGCTGGGACTCTCCCTCACAGTCCCATCACCTCCACCAACCCTCGCTCCTTCTCCACATTCATCCTGCTTCACTTCTGCATAAATGTTGGCATTAATTAAATGGTGATGTGTTTGCATATTTTGTGGGTTTGTGTGTAATTGTACACACACTACTGTGATGCTAATTCAACCAAAATACTCCAAATGTTGTATTTAGTGAATAGTGAAAAAAAAAAAAAATAGAAAAACAACACACACATCCTGTTTGTTAGAACTGCAGCTCTGTGAAGTGGTGATCTTTGACCGTGACACCATAATGACCTGAAATGATGTTGATGAAGTGATGAGTTTATAGTCAGTATGTTTGCATGGTTACCAATAGTTACCAATGCCTACAGAAAATTTTAAATTCTTGCCATGTAATATCCTACACTAGCAAAAAACCATGGACACACGACACCATGATGATGCCCGTCATACCTGCTCTAAACTAAGCTGTTTCCAAAAGTTGGCATTTTTAGAGCCAATTTATTCAGGCCACAGATGGAACCACTTCCTGCCTGACACTGCACATCACATACTCGTTGTGCTCTTTTGAGAATGTGATGAACTGCATTGCATGCAATCATCTAGACATTAGTGGTAACATTTAGTAAGGACTGTATCTCCTACATTCCTTCTCCATGCAGTGGCTCATCCTCAGTAGAAAAAAAAAACTGCTTATGGAAACATCACTGTGTGTTGATTTTAGTTGCATGGTTACACTAACAGTGGTCAAGCTGATGAGCCAGTGTAAGGGAGTTCAGCCTGACACCACTGTAACAGGCCTGTTAGGCAACACCATGGCTGTGTCCAAAATCACTCCCACATGAACTCATCCACTACTCCCTACATTGTGGCTGTAGTAGCATGTTACTAGTGCCTTACTGCATTACTGTTCAACCCTGATAAAAGTCAGTCAAAGGTTTCCTGTACAGTGATTTGAAATTTCAGATTATGAACAATCAGTGTTTTGCATCATCAATGAAGCCTTAATATCATCTTCTTTCTTTTTTGCATCTGTAAAATGCAAAGCATTGCATTGTGGGATTTTGTGCAGAAAATAGATGCCATGGACACGAATTTTATTGTTCCACTGGGAACTGTGCTCTATATAGCCTATGCGAGCATATAAGGCTGTGTCCGCAGTCACACCCTGTTTGCAGTGCACTACATTTACTGTCCGCCATTTTATTTGAATGACCTCAAAAATTTAACAATGGAACAACAAAGGAAGTGTTCATGGCCTGTACGCTACTCTCAGCTAACCACCACACCATCACCGTTTCTGTGTTGTAGTAACCTCCGCCTGCTAACGAATGAGCCTCGACAGACTGTTCATACTGTAATCTTACATTGCCTAAAGAAAGTCAAGCACAGTTGGCTGAAAATTGGGGATAAATTGCTGGAGACACCGCAGACTTTTAAATGAGGAGACCTGAGGACTGCTCTCACCTTTTTTACTGGGCTCAGAGGTATTTTACCAGTTAAACTCTGCGGCCTGGATGAAAAAAAAAAAAAACTCAAAGTATTACGTGTGTTGTTTCCAGAGTCTGATCTTTTCAACCTGACAGCCAAGCTTGAATAGCAGACTCTGACTTTTTAAAGTTGTTTGAGCCTTAATTTCTTTTAACAAACAAAAGTCTGAGCACACAGGAATATAAATGGTTATTGAAGGGCTCTGCAGCCACATCACAGCAAGCGTTTTAAGCTAGCTCTCTGTCTCTAGTCTGGTTCACAGATATTCAGACAATATTTGTGGGAAGTAAATTCCTCCGTCAACCACCGTCATGAAGCAGGCGAGGCTGCAGGCAGATCTGTGCAAAACCTCCAGAAAACATATCATTATATAAAGACTACAACAATATACAGACCTGTACACACTGTTCTAATGAAAGGTGAAGGCGTTATTGCCAAATTATGATTGTTAGTAAATGGCCCTGGAGGCAACTGGATCATTTATAGTGGATGACATGTTTACTGCTGCTTGGTTTTCTCTCTCTCTGTAATATTCCTGTCTTTCTTCTTTCGTTCTGACTTTCTTTCATTCTCTTTCTCTCTCCCTCTCCCTCTCCCTCTCTCCCCCAGCTGAAGAAAACTGAGGACCATAGGAATGTGCTGATGGCTGAGTGTTTCATCTTGGTCTCACATTACCGCCCAGACTGAACCTCACTGACCCAACACACACACACACAAAAGCACAGATGCTGGTATTTGTCATTGTGCCTGTATTTTGATGCCCCTGGTCTCCAGGGTAACTGGTGCGAGTGCAAACAGCCGGCTGGAAAGATGGAAAGCTGTCCTGTAAGCAGAGTGGTGGTTTTTTTCGCAGTTAAAACTGAGTTTATATAACCATATTTACTGTTTCTGATCCTCTATACAAGGCTGCATGGGGAAAACTCATAATTCTTTCTTGACTGTGCACTTCCAACTGAAGGGTTTTTCTTTAATCCAGTAGATCCAAACAGGTGAACAGTTAATCTGACAATGCATAAATTCTACTTTAAAGGATGTTTTGCCAAACTGAAAGACTCTTAACTGACTCTAAAACCCTGTTTTAATGTTAATCTTTTTGTGTAAATTATGCACCAAGCATCTCTGAGTATTATCTTTTCTCTTATGTCTTGTATGTGTTTTCATTCTCCAGAAATATTTCCAGCACAGTGTCGATTTGATGTACGATCATGACCGCGATGTGGATTCTTCTCCCTTCCCCTCCCTTAGTTTAATTTGAAAAAATGTGTTTCTGCTCTTCATGACTTTTGCAGTGTTGTGTCGTTGCTATTTGCCTTACTGGCTGTTTGCCTGACAGCCGGCAAGAAAAACACGGGTCAGATGGATTAAACCATTGCCTGTTAGTCAATTAGCAGTGGGAGCTTTATTCCAGTGTGTGAACAAAAGCTTTCCTTTTCACATTATTTGTCATTATTCACCTGGCCTAAATACCTGGCCTAAATTGTACAAAATACTGCTTTACTGCAGTTCGGCTTTTTGTTAAAATCACAGTTGGATTTGTAATACTCAAATCTCAATCTCAAATCGAAAACTCACAGGCTCATGAGTTGACCGTTAATGTCAGAAACATAGAATTTTAATAAAGAATATAATCATGTCGACATTTAGGCAACACAAATATTGTCTTCCCAGTATTTGTATTAGGGCAGGTTGCAACATTTCACACTGAGTAACAGGACTTCCTGCAGATGGGCTGAATTCATTCCACCTGGCTGTCAACTCTCAGCCAAACAGTTGCTGTTCTACAGTAATTTTCCAACACTGATTATTTTGTGGACTACGGAAAACCCCGAGTGCCACAGAGGCCAACCAGATCCTCCACTGAAGACTATTGCTGACTCACATCGCTGTCAACAGCGTGTGTGAGTGTGTATGTGTGTGTCAGTGGTTGGTTTATTCACGGGTTATTATGATTTTACAGTTCCCAGCAGTTTGGTTTTGAAATTTCATTTCGGCTTTGGTTTTCTTTCAGTTTTTATTTTAATAAAAGCTCAGTTTGGTTACAGATTCTGAATGAATCTGCTGAGAGTCTGGCTGATTTATGTGCGTAACGACAAACTTTGTTTTTGGGTGCATTACCGTACATTGATAATTTATTGCCATTTGAACAGGCTCCTGCTTATGCCCCACAGGTGAAACTGGTGAAAGGCAAAATTTGGAAAAGCCACTTACATTTATTTCATTTGATTCAAATGCATTTCACGCTAACATTTATTTGACATTTTAATTTCATTTCCAGTTATATCACACTCTTCTTGCATGCAAAGATGCTGCAGCTACCATCCCACTGATAGTCCTCTGAACAGCACAGCGTACAAGTTAGACAGTGAAAAAGAAAGATGAAAAGGAAGAAACAAACATTCCTTGCAGCAGCAGCAACAGAGACGTGACAATTACAGACGTGTTGTTCAACACATCTGCATGGGTCCAATTAGACTTGATGTCATGCAATTTCCTCATCTAATGAATCTTAGGATGCACGAACGCTGTCATTACCAGGCAGAGATGTGCACAACAGTTGGGCGGTTGGCTTGTTTTGAACGTGCATATGTGTATGTGTGTGCCAGTTGATGTCGGTAGGCATGTTGTTTGTGTGCCCGCCTGTCTGTGTCTGCCTTGCTCTGTGGTTTTTGTGTTTTGATGTCGGGAAATTTAGTGATGGGACGACATCAAGGTATTTTTGTTGGCAAACATGATAATACAGAAATATGTTTCCAACACATTTTCTGGTTACTACAGCTTGATTTGTCTGTAGTACATAGAATACATACTGTATGACGTGAGACGCTTCTTAAAAAAACTGTAATGGCAGCAGACGTGCTGTGAGACGGGCAGAGCAACAGTGACAAATGTGCACAGAGCTTTGTGAACAGTCAGCACTAAACAGATCCAAACAAAAGGACACACAACACTGGTGTAAATTTAAAAAATGAAATAAATAAAACCCGCACATTGTTGTGATCATGAGGAGCAACAACAGCAACAACAGCTCGAAAAAAGGGGTTAAAAAACAGTGAAGCAGCCACTGTGCCAGCTCTGCTTCGCTCAGCGCTGAAAGGATTACAGTTCTGTGATGCAAACGTGGCACCAGGAGCTGCCCTCAACAGCCCCCCCACCCCCCCACCCTTCAGACATATACACACACACACTCACATATAAACACACACACACATCCCCCTCCTCCACGCTTCCTCCGTCTTCCTGCCAAGCCAACACGACCACTCAAGGCCTCAGGGGCAACTTGTGTGGCACTGAATCCCCTCCCCACCGCCCCCTCTTCTTCAACTTATCCTCCGCTCACTTCTACTCAGTAAAGCTGTTGTTATGCTTTCGGCTCCTCACTGACTATAAAGTGACATGTGTTTACTCCCTATTGATGCCAGTCCACTTCATATCATAACCTTTGACCACTTCATAGAACCGTAACCATTCTGTGGAGAACTATTTGAACTCTCTGAACTGGATCTTCACAGCACCAAACAGGGAAAAACAACACTGCTCTCCTGTGTTATCTGTGTTTGTGATACGTTGCCAGATGATTAGTAACCAGAGTTCAGCCCAGGCTGTCTCCTGTAAGGATGACTGTGCCTTAAAACTTTTATTACCTTGCTACCCCCTGACCAGGAAGTGGGAAGAACAAGAAGGATAAACAGAGATCACAGCTTGTTCCAAGACTCCCTCACACACGTACACACACACACACACACACACACACACACACACACACACACACACACACACACACACATATGGACCTTGTTCGCAGGGATCAAGAAAAATAAGGGTGGCCTGGTTTAAAGAGAGATTTAAAGAGATCTTGTGGAAACACACAGTATGTAGAGACACAGCTAAGGCACATGCAAACCAAGAACAACATTTCACATTGTTCTAGAAAAAGCTGTTTTGAGAGTTATGGGAATGGGGGGCTAAACCATATGATTAACTTTATAAAAAAGCAAGGCTCTCGCCTATTTAGTAAAGCCTGTTGCACCATTAATAATGAAAAGTACACAAATAATACATAAAACAATTTTTACATAGCTATTATATTGCACAATAGAAGTGGAAAGCCAGAGCCAATACTGTTGAGGGGGAAACCCCACAATTTTTATTGGCCCATTCTGATTTCCAAATATTAAATTAGTCTCATTTTTCTCCCATTGTTTTGTTTTGTTTTTCACAATAAATCTCACAAGGGAAGACCCAGATAACGTAAAAACCACCCTTCCTTCAGGAAATAAATTCTTACATAATAAATTCATTACCCTCCCCCTTTGCTGACCTCCCACTCCATCCCTAATAATTTTTGTACAGTCCCTAAAGATATTTCAGACTCCTCCAGTTGTAATACACACACCCGAAGAAGACAGTCTCCAGCTTTTTAGAACTTTGGAAGGAACTGTAGACGCCTCAGAGTATATAGACACAGGAGACACGACCAGAGACAGGGAAGGCATGACGTGACCAAACTCAAGGACCGGATACAAGTCTCACAGTTACATGGTGGGCACATTAGCCATCTGAGCAGCCAGGACACCCACAGTCTGCTGTATTTTGGCTTGAATGGGATTGGTTCTCATGCCACAAATTTGCTCATGTGCAAACGTACTTTTCCAAATCTTCTAGGTACTGAATACTGCGGGCCTCGTTTCCATTAATCCCCATGTCCCATTATCATGCCTTTTTATTTCTCTTAGAAAGTAAATGGAGGAGAACTCTTTGCCCCATGAAATTTCATCTAGCATTTAACTGCTGTATTCCAGTGGGGATGTAATGAAGAGCTTTGGGGTTAAATGACTGTATCAGCCATGGTTAAACAACTGCAATCTGGTTGCCACCATCTATTGTGTAACAGAGAAGAAATGTAATTATTTAGGCGCTGCTCAAACAACACATCCTGACTTTAACATTAGTATCCAGAAAAGTTATATGCTTAAACAGCTTTTTGCCAACATTTCCAAAGTACTGTTTAGTGGGAAAGACGCAGTGTCTCAGCTGGTTTCAGTTTTACCAGTGTTGGTATGGAGATACAGAGACAAGATAACCAGAGTTTGAGTGACACAACCAATATTTATAGTCTGAGGAAAACAAGCACAGACTGAAGAAAACATGTAGGTGTGGTATGCCTAAACCATTACATAAGTACACTAGAACTGGAAGTGAGAAATGATTACACTATTATTCATGGGTGGAGCCCAAGAGGACAACAAGAGGAGTGTGTAAATCTGCTGTTTGTAAGAAACAAACTGAGGTTCAGCAGCAGCCTGCAGCCAGTTTCTGTCACAGTTTCGACTATAATCCTGTTCCAGCTTCACTTTTAGCAGATCACAGATCAGTAGAGAAAATACTGATAAAACACCATTAATGCTAAGCTAAGCTAATCATAGTTTCATATTCAGCACAAAGACATGAGGGTGGTTTGGATCTTATCAACTACCACTCAGCAACAAAGCCCCAAAGTGCCAAACTTTTCCTTTAAAGATGTTGATGGAGGACTGCAATCTATATGCAACTAGTGATTATCAGTATGCTGCTAACTTGAAAATCAGTATGATGTGTCTGCACCTTGTCAGGACAGGAACCAGGACTGATTCTGTGTAAAAAAAAAACTCAAAAAAAAAAGTAGGATCCACAAAAAATGTCCTTAGCAAACACTGAAAGATTCTGGGATTAAGTGTGTTACTACATTTCTTACATTTCTAGCAAGCAAGCCAATTACAGCTAACTCAGTGAGTAAAATGTGCCTTAGTCACACCAAAACCTCTGTTTTACTGTTACAAGTAAGCCTTCTAGTTCAAATATCATGCAAATTGAATGACTGCAAAATTCAAGCAGAATCAAACTAGGATTCTGGAAACGTGGATTATCCCTCACAGCTGCAGTGGCAGTCAGATGCCATCACCAACCACAGAAAGACAAAAAAAAAAAAACAGTGCAACATGATAGGACAAAATCTGATGACATAAATTGTCATTTTTCCACTACCCTGCCATGTCATGCGGTTTGGATAGAGCATTATGTAGGTCAGCAGTAATTATGCTATATTAAGAGAGTGTGTGCGTGTGTGTGTGAGTGGGTGGGTGGGTGCGTGAGTGGGTGTATTCCAATCAAGAATGTAGCTGCCCCTCTTCTGTCACAACCAACTGATTTATATGGCGTGTCGTGAAGAAAATATCTGCAGTCACCACTATGTGGTTCACTGACACGGAGGCCAGGATGACTTGGGTTACACTCTCATTACGCCACAATAATAAACTTTATTTAGAGGGGCATTTTTATAAAGCAGAATTACTAAGTGTCTCAAATTGATAATAAGAGAGTGCAGCACAACACAAGACATACAAATACAAGGAAAAAGTACACAGATAAATCAAAGTTGTTTTTGGAGCTTTACTGGCGAGCTAGTCCTGATCTATCTGGACCAGAGTCCTATAAGATTTTTCACACTGTTAGTGGGGATTTTATTGATTGGTTTGGAATTTTGTCTGCTTTATCTAACAATACAGAAAGATATGGAAAGACAGAATGGAAAAAGAACAACTGCTACATGAGCTTCCATACAGATGCACACTCACAAACGACAGCAAAAATCAAATCCAGCGGACAAAAACAAAAGTAACAATTTGATTTTGGTAGTGTCTCACATTAAAATGTTTGCTGTTCGGCAGCCGACTCTAGTCTCAGTCTGAGCAAATGCACCATACTTTTCATTCTTTCCACGCTTGCGTCAGTATTGCTGTTTAATAATAATGTACCATTTTCAAACAGGAAACCAGATATGATGTTTAATGTGATGGGTTGCTTTTCCTGAGCATGTTTCTGTTCTCTGTGTGATGTTTTTTCGATCATACCGAGATGAGCGGCTTCCTGGAAATGATGAAAAAGGGATTCAGACATCTAAAAGCTATGGGCATACTTGGGGAAAATCTAAGCAGTGATGTTAAATTCAGTACGAACACTGGTTTTGCTGCTACATCTTTGCCTTTGTCCAGTATGACTAGTAGCTTATGGTGGCTAATGTTAGCTGGGTTTGCTTAAAGACATTATCATTACAACTGAAAGTGAGTGGAGTGAGACCACTGGCAGGAAAGGGTCATGTCAGACCAAATGAAGCTGTGGCAGCAAAACTCTTCAGTGTTTCCACTTTATCAGTGACGTGTTTTATTTCTAATGAATTCAATTTTTCATTTGTAAGAGGAACACTTTATGTTCCTCTTCCTCATTTTATGTTCTTAAATTATTAAACCAAGTTATTTTCAGCATAAGAGGAATTAGCATTTCGGGTTGCAGGGTTTCATTTTACCCGCAGTCTGATTCGAACATGAGGCCTTCCAGTCAGAGATCCATTTCTCTGACCTTCAGTTGACCGCTGCCTCATTTTTTTCCCCTCCACCATGAGAAAATCTGTCTTTGATAGAGCTCATATCAGTGTCTAATACCCTGTAGGCCATCGGGAGATTCTCCTAAGCTATAGTCTGGTACAGTAAAAGCCCCAAGGTAGTCTGCCGATTAGAACGGAGCTGCCAGGGAGCCTCCTGATTGGCTGCAGGGAAATGAGGAGATGGTTACTGTGGATCTGGGGGATTGAATCAGTGTGCCCTGTATCATGCACCTGCACTGTGGGAGGAAGTGTACGTATACGTGTGTTTGGCTGGCACACCTGGCCAGCTTTGTGGGGGGTTAAGGGCCAAAATAGGTGTCGGATACAGAGCTGGAAGAGGCCATTTGGTCAGTGTGTTGATCCTGGACACAGAGGGCGGTTAACTGGGTTTCTGTCTCAGAGTTAATACACATGCGTACCCATGTGCAGCTGTCCATGCATGTGTTATAATACATGCTTTGTGTATTTTAAAGTTGTACATCCAGCACTAGCTCCATCTGTCCTGCTCTCAGCCATGTAGGACACCTGATGTGTGTCAGTACAGAATTTTCTCAATGTCTCTCCAGTCACAGTTTCTGTCTCGTCAAAATAAAATCTGATCTGCTAAATATTTTATTTAAAGGTTTTTATCATCTTCATCGAAGTCCTTCCTTAATTCTTTGTAAATACTAGCTAATCTGAAACTCATGATTTACTCTTTGCACCATTTAAAATCAAGAAATGTTTTACTTAAGACTTTAGCGATGGATAAATCGATTGTTTACTGTAGCGTCTCTAGCTGTAACACAGCTTTCAAAAATAATCAAAGTCTTGTTGATCTGTTAGAATGTGCTGTATTTTGTCTTAAAATCAGACTTGGATTGAAAGACTGGAAGAATTACCTATTGCTGCAGTCTGGGGCAGACAGCACATGATGTAGCCTTTGAGAAGCGCTAATGGGGAAACAACCCAAATTATTTTGTATTATAAATTCCATGACTGAGAGACGGAGCAGACTCTTGTGGAATTGTAACCCCTAAAAACAGGCATGCATACTTTTCCAATGATTTTCCCTTTTCGAGCTAGAAATTACAAACTGATGTCATAATAAATGTGACCTCAGGGTTGGAGGTATTATACAGTAGGTGGCATGGCATTTCTGAAAAGTAAAGCGATCATGAACAGCCGCTCTCACTTTAAATTCAATTAATGTTTTACAAAGTCTGACACTATGATTGGAAATGACTGTTTCAAGTTTCAGGTTTGTTTCTTGCTCTACATTGTCTTTAACATGTCAAACACCACCCCCCAGACACACAGACACAAACACACAGACACAAACACACACACACACACACCTTCCCGTCATGCTAAGCTTTGGAAACCTGCCTCGTCTTGTGACACTTCCCATTGGCTCTGCTCCCAGTGGGCACTGTGACGTGGTCTGTCAGGCCATGGGGTGACCAGGTTCACAGTTATAGTTTACAGTAAAAGGTATTAGGTGACTCACATACATAGCATAGTATTAGGTGAGGTTTAGGTGTGCGCCAGGTGAGCGTTAGGTAAGTGGATGAGAGTCCGGTGAGAGCAGGAGTCCAGGGATTAGCTTTAAAGCCAACATAACTAGCCCTACGAGCACACTTATGCATGCAAACACACACACACACACACACACACACACACACACACACACACACACACACACACACACACACACACACACACACACACAAACACCAGCCACACAAGCTCTGTGCTGAGAGGATTTTACTGCTTCATCTATTCTGGTGAGAGTGCTCTGTTATTCTGGACAAACGTCTGCTTTGCATAACAATCCCCTGTATTTATTCCACAGAAAGCACACACACTCCTCTCATAAACATACTCATGACACATGAATGACCTCCAGTTCCTGTAAGTTAGTGCAGCAGATTACTGTAGGTTCACTAACATCAAGCACACATTACATTGGAAGGGATCAGCCATAGAAATAATGGTGGGTTCTGTTAAAAAGCAAGCCAGTGGCTGTGGAGGGGAGGGTAAATGGGAGAGTAAATTTGTGTTCCCAGTGCAAACACAATCAAGATATCCAAGAAAACTTTCCAAGTCAGAGCTGTTTACTGCTGCTATGAAACAAAGAATATTTGTTAATGGAATGTGATGATGATACAGATGTGATGAGGGAAAAACAAAGCAAATATCTCCCCAAACGATAAAAGCTGGTAAATCATTGTTGATGGAAAAGAGTGAGTAAAGGCAGGAAATAAGTTGAAATTTGAGCTGTGGCTTTGAACTCAGACAGGTCACGGTTGCATGCTTGGCACCAAGAGCTTTTCATCACTCAGGAATCAAGCCTTACCTTCAGTAAAGTAACTTTATTTTTCATTTGGTGCTTGTCTGGGATGCTGGATAATAGGAAATTCCACTACTACTACTGGGAAAAATTTAAGCAAGCGCTCCAAGTTGGAGACTGTCAAGATTTCACAGGACTATATTCTTTCCGAACCGCAGCTATCTGTTGCTGGTGCTATAAATGTAACAGTACACAGCACAACCAACCTTTTTTACAATCTATTAAAACACACTTATGTGGCAAACTGTCCATGAGGGTCAATCTGCAGACATCCAATATGTTTTTTTTTAACTCCTTCCAACTCAGGATCAGAGGGTAATTGTACTGTAACTGTGGTGACAAACATAAAATTATCGTCTACAATATGCTAATCACACACAATTACAACTTGAAAAGTGAAAGGTTAGAGTTATGTAAACCATGAAAGACAGACAGGCTAACTTTTGTGCTAACTAGCAAATACTTATACTGACCATTAGCTTTACTGTTAGTTTATGTGGGTAAGAAGGGATAGAACCCACAGAAGTTGTAATTGCAGCCTATAAATTGGGAATTTCCAACTATGAAACAACATACTGCTTATTGTCTGGTGAGGTGTAAGTGAAATCTGCTGGAGACTCCAGCTTCCTCTGGACAGTTTCTCTCCATTTTGATTGACCACTTCCTGTGGGGCAGACAGTCCAACATACTGAGAACAGAATTTCACTTGGCCAACCCTAACCCTAACGAAAATGGAAATAGAGAAATTGGCCTCACTGTACCAGTTGATGTGCCACTGTATGTAAAAAGTAATCGCATCCAATTTCAGTCATGACTTCACAGTTCATTGGGGAGGATTACTGTTAAACTTTATGGTGTCCACTTTAGTGGCTTTGCTGCATGCAGAAAAGAGACAAGAAAGAAAATCAGAAATTCACATTACAATGTGGATGTCTCATAAAACAGCTTGACTGAGATCCAAAGTCAAATTAAAATCAAAAGCCTGGGACACTGTTATGATCCCTTAGGCATGACCCTCCGTCCAAACCCTCTAAACTCTCTGCTGTGGCGTCAGGGTCATCCTGGGACTGTGGGTGGGTGGGGGGGGGGGGGGGGGGGGGGGGGGGGGACAGAATTTGGAATAAGGCTGACTGGGCGAGCGACCACAAACAGCGCTCCCTGTGAAATTCCACCGTCAATAGGGGCTTTTTCCAGGCCCGGTGCACCACAAACCTCCGGAGACCCTGTGTTGACTGTATTTGCAGAAACTGAAAGAGCAGGCAGAGTTGCACTGCTTAAAAACTTTCCCTTTCCATGTACTGGATGGAGGATGATGGTAGCTGCAGTAAGATGTGCAGCAATACAGTAATAATGGGCAGGATTTTCACATGAAGTACCAGTAAGACCATGGCTCTATCATCTATTTACTATGACAAAATATGTAGCTGGTGTCTAATTCCTGCCTTTCAGACAGGAAATGATGGTGTGTTTGTTATTAACAGATTAACAGATTATCATAACCACAGATGCTCACCACGGTTCCGAAGCAGAGGGCGCCACCTACAGGACCTCAAGTTCTTCAAAAGAAAATTCCAGAAAGACCGTCCCATTGCCTTCCCTCTCATGCTGTGTGACTGACAGATGGCTGCTGGGAAACACAGTGCAGAGACATAGCTGAGGATTGTCGAACTCTGTATGAGTACACAACATGTACAGTAGCCCACAGCTGAACACTTTCACACAGAAACCATTTATATGCACATAAAGACACCTTTGATTGCAACTATGTTCACACCCTCACATGAGAGTTGTCAAGAGGAGTTCTGAGAAATGTAGGAAATGATTTCATGAAGTAGATATAAGAAATGTTAAACGAGAGTGGGCACAAAAATTGACAATCTAAAATTAGAAGTAACTTTTTTGATCTCATTGCCCGCTGCAAAAAATGCAAAAGCATAAACTTTTCCATAGTCCATTTTTGAACCGTCTATATTGAGAAATGCTGCTTTCAAGGAACACTGTCATCTGTTTCATGTCCGAATATGTTAGAGGCTAAAACAAACAAGGCTGTGTGTGTTCATATTCATTCCTACCACTGCCCAAGAAGCCCTCAGTTCACTGGAGTGTTTGCAGAAGAGCAGAGCTCCATCTTGTGGTAATGATAAATCAGGACTTGCTGCATAAACATAAACTGGGGCAGATTTTTCCATTTTAAATCACATTGTAGCTTAATTCTAACCCTTCTGATTTCACTCATTCGAGGGTTCAAGCAGAAAACAGCAGAAAATCTTTATTTCTACAATAGTTTGATTTAATTCCACAGTTTAACAACATGATTTAAAATGAAACCAGCATATAAATGAACACGCCAAGTAGTAAAGTAGTAAAATAAATGGGTGGGTGTCATTCATCATCAAGAATTGTCCATATAGGGACTTCATTTTTCTCTGACTAAATATACTGATTTGTTTTTTTTTTTTTTTTTACACATATCTAGGTGGTATAGACAATCTGAAAAAAACAGTTTCTTTCTCATGGCTGTTAATGTGTCAAAACAATGAGGAAACTTGGTCTAACTGCAGTGTCTTTTGGGAATTTGAGTTCTTAAAGGAGAGGATAGCGATGAAGTATGAAGTGTTATTTTTCTGTTAAAAGTGTAAAATAAATATTTCTGGCCTGATATGGCTTTTACTGTATAACCAGCTTAATAAACTTAGACTTCATAAGCACTTTAATTTCATCTGTGTATGATTTACATATAAGTGCATGGCGTCGTGCTGACATCCTGATATATTTTTTTGTCTAAGTCGAGCTTTACATGTGTTCAAATGTGTAGAAATTCACATAGATACGAATGAGTGCAAAACAGTAAGTGTTGCATCGCGATTGTTGTGATGATCAATGTCCATTTGCATTGTTCCTGACTGTGGAAAACAGCATTTAAGACTGGAGCACACTGAAGACATCTGTTAATAAAGAAAAGACCGTGGAGAAGACCAGGACCATGTGGGACAAACTCTGTGTAATTAACATCTCACTCATGTTAATTCTGTGGCACCTGTTAAGAGTAGGACTGTCTAAGTCCAACCAGACAGGATCACAGGCATTGTTTACTTCATTTTTTTTTTTTTTTTTAAATCACAGTAAGAAAAGCACAATTATAAATAATAAAATGAATGATGGCTGAATTATGTTTAGATGCTTTAGTTTCCGAGTCCAGGTATTGTGCATGTCAGCGCACATGACTCACTGGGACACTTCACAGCCATCGTTGATTTTATTAGTAACAACCTTTGCTTTTCCCACTGTGACAAGGCCAAACATCTGCGTTGGAGAATGAGGAAACATACACATTTACTTCTACTATAGATTAACCTTTGCTACGTTTTTTACTGGTTTATCATGGTAGGTTTTGAAAAAAAAAGACAATTCCCTGTATCTAAACGCAGTTTAAAAACAAAAAAATGTCATCCATTTCATTGCACTTTTATCTGGGAACGCCGTATCAGCATTTGTGTGCCCTTCTTTTAAAACAGAGACCCCTCCTAAGCTGTGAGAGTGTCAGTTCATATGTGACACTGTACTGAACTGCTGTTGGAAAAGAGACTGATTTGGTAATTGATACAGCACAATATGAGGAGGTTCCTCCAAGAGTTGTCTAACGTTTACAACCTGAGGGACACCTTAAAGTTCCTTGAGCCAAGAGACAACACCTCTGCTCACTGTTACATTTTAAAAAGAGGGGAAACTCAGGATAAGCACAGGGACAGACGTGAGGACAAAACCCCACCCATGGCTCACTTCAGCGAGGGCGCTGTAACAGGAGATGCTATCGATAAAGTTGTCAGCAGAGCTCTTCCCCACCCTGAGGCTCAATGACAGCCTAACCTGCACAGCTGAGGAGTGGAGGGCAGAATGCTAAGCGGACACCGGGGAAGAAAATTCGTGTAGACTTTTTTTTTAATGTTTAGATATTTTGTCTGTGAACGCTGAAAGCCCATCTGAACAGTCAAGGTAACACTAGACTAGAATACATCTCAAAGTGACAAACATGAACATGTGATACAGTTGACACAGGCGTCAGATTGTAGCAGGATTGTACCTGTAGTTTGACATAACTTTAACAATACTCATAGCTGGTGTTCTAAGAGATCTGTATTCAGAAACAAACAAACAAACAAAAAAAAAAAAGATATGAGGTCTATGTCATTTGTATTGCACACAAAAATGCTTATTCAAGTTTGCATAAAACTATTAAATCCCCAAAAGAACCATTGGTAGAGGGGAAAAAAAATGTCCTGGAAATTAAAAAAAAAAAAAAAGGTGGTGGGGGGGGGGGGGGGGGATTTTGATGAAGTGATGAAGTTTGAAATTGTAGAGAAAAAAAACATTAAAAATGAAATTTACTTAAAGATAAAATAATTTCTTAATATGTCAGGGTGTGGCTCAGTTAGGTTTCAAACTGATGGTTCAGTTTCATTTCCTCAGTGATGATACTGTTGCAGTGAGAGCTGTGCGACAGGAGCAGTGAATGAAAACAATGAGTCCTGGGGAGAATTCGACCACGAGTGGCACAAAGCAGGTCTCGATTCTCAAACGTTGAACTGCCTTCATATCTATTCTGAGCTATAACCCATATTTGACACCAACACGACCTGGAAGTGACACAGAAGCGGAGTAGGTCGGATTGCAGGTCTAAAAGTTCAAGAGAAGTCAAAAACTCAAGTTGCAGAAGAAATTCAGGCACCAAACTTCAAGGTGTCAGGCAACCTGAATTTTCTGTATGGATAGAAAATTTAATGTGCCTGAAAAAACAGTAAGTTTCTGACACTGCAAGGCTTAAAATTAGAAAAGGGTAAACTGTGCAATTTGAGCTGTGGTGTGAATGTAGCCACAGTGTTTTAATGTGTTTTTACCAATCAGACTGTCAGGCCTAATGCTACTTCAGCCATGAGCAGCCAGTATAATTTCAGGGCAATTTTGTTTGAGGCTGACATGTTTGTCGTTTGGCAGCCACTGTGGTTGGTGGCAAAGCTGGAGGTTCTTTTCCCCATTCATAACATTTATCTATGCTGTACATCAGTGATCAGTCAGAGTCACGGTGCAAACATTAACATGTGTCTCCATACGACTATATAAAGGAAAAAGACAGGACCCTACTGCTTAGTTAGAGACATTTTTAACAGTCAAGCAAAATAGCTTGTGGAAAGACTCTGAATGTGTTTATTGACTTAGTGAGAGATTAAAACAAAAGTTAAGTATAGTGTCAACTGAAAAAAAAGTCATAACATATATAAAATGACAAACTTGTTTCAACTCTTTCCAAGCAAATCTATGAAATTATGATTTCAGCTATGTTAAACTGCCTTTAAGATCATTAGCTATCAAGAGTTATCCTGACGTGGGGTCAAGCTTCACAAATACTGACTCCTACGTTAAAACACCCACAACTTTCAAGTTCATCACTTTCAGTTTGTACCACAGGCTTTTTGCATGAACACCTAATCTCCATGCCGAAGCTGAGATAACCCTGATGACAACACAATGACGTTATTAGGCTTATTTTCTCTGGCAAAGTAGTGCTAACCATGTTGCGTATGTATGACATCAGTGTAGTGGCCCTTTGAATAACCTACTTTTGTTTTTAATGAACAAACACACAAAAACAAACAACTCCCTGTAAAGTAAAGAGGTTGTTAGCGCTGCTGGATCCACTGAGAATCGACACTCAAATCTGCTTTTTACCTCATTGTTTTGGTTCACTGCTCCGTATCGTCAGCTCCTGACAGCTCTCACCAACCCCACATATAAAACCCGCAGGCAGCCATTTCCAGCAACCCAGCTCTATCTGGTCATCTGTACGCTGGTGAAGGAAGTCAAATATTTGAGAAATTAGTGGACTGCATTGAGGATAAAAGGCGAGTGAATACTGGATTTACATTCATCAGGTGGTTTAAAAAGAAAAAAAGAGCCCTAAGGAACTGAACTGATTATATCAGGGCTCTGTTGCTGCCCCCTACTGGTCTGGGGGTCATTAAGTGGTCGATGACGTAGCTTTTAAGATCATTATTTTTGCATGGGAATTTCTATTTCCCTAGACAATATGATATGATTGACTGCAAAGCTATGACTTGTACACCAGGGAAACAGTCTTGTCTCTATAGGCTACGTTACACTGAAATGTTATATGGGTCAAATACATAATCCTTTTGCCCAAACATACACACAGACACACACACACACGCCAGCACCCACACACCATGTTTTGTCGCCAAGATTTGTGAAATAATTTTAAAAAAGGCAGCAGTTATAGCTTGGGTCTGTCTAAGAAGTCCTGAATCTAAAAAAATACAGAAGGCGTAGCCTAGTGGTAAAACTAGCATCTTTCAGGACGTTGACCCTTTTTTGTTTCATGTAGAAGGCACACAAACTACCACGATAGTAATAATCTTCAAATGTGCAAAAAAGCTCAGATTACATTATTTCCCCCAAAAAAGAAAAGAAAAAGGGGGAAACAAGAAATGTTCGGTATCACGCTCTCTGCCCTGTGGAGGAGTAGAGGACTGCACTGCAGAGTCCATCGGCGTCCTTGTAGAAATGTGCTTTAGAACCAACAAACACGTCTGCTTTCCTTCCATTGGCACTTAGTTACCATTAGTGCAGACAAAAAGGGCAGAGGCAGAGTCTTTGCATGTGCAGCATGACATGCACGTTTTTGTATGTGGTCGAAAAGGCTGCTCGTCAGCGTAAGTTCTGTTTGCTTTAATGTGAAATAGTTCAAAGAGGCAAGAGAAGAGGATCTCCAGAGTTAGTGTGGTGACTGGATTCACTTTAAGAACAACCCCCACCCCCCCAAAAAAATACAATGACACATGGTAGATGAAAGCAGCACTTTAGAGTTTCTCCCTCATGTGGTTTTGTACCTCTGCACTTCAGTTTTATTTCAATCCAGCATTAGGAGGCACCGCTGGTCCTTTTTAGTGTCGGCCACCCACTGCATCGTCCCTTCAGCTGTCCTCTTTGTTCTCAGCTATTCAGACGACGGCGAGGAGGCAGTGGTGGTGGGTGATGGCTTCGGGGCTCGAAGGGCCTGCGGGTTGACGATGACCTGGATGACAAAGTCCTTCTGGATCTTGGTGTCTTGCAGCCGCGTCTTGTCCGTCAGCAACTTGCCAGAGAAGAACCAGCGCTGATGGGTGGCGTCGATGTCCTCTTGGGCCTGAAGCTGCTTCTTAAGCTGCCCTATGGTGTCAGCCATGCTGGCACTGAGGCGCAGGTCCTTACCCGAGGACAGTCGTACCTACAGGGGGGACAGCGGAACGCAGGTGAAATTTGTCTTTCACAGATAAACATAAACTTATTCCATTTACTGTTTGAAGTCACCAGAACTGCTTTCAATTTCGAAACAGTAAGTTAGGAGCTTCAGCTCGAGGGAGGAGCTTGTTGTGGTACCTTGAGCTGGAATTCCTTCTTGGGTGCTACAGGGGGTTCGGGGCTGTCGCTTGGGTCCTCGTCACTGCGCTCTGAGATGAGGTTGACAGGTGGAGCCAGGCAGTAGACGGGCAGCTGGTAGCGGTTCCCGAGTTCATCGTAACACTCTGTGAGGGTACCTGGAGGGGGGGTGTCGAGGAAAAGCACGCAAGCTGTTACGTCAATCTAACGTCAAATTAAAAAATAATGTTCTGTGGGTTATTCTGTGCACATGTTGTCTAAAGACCTCCACGTGGTCTCACACTTTTGGTCTGTATTTCACTGACTTTCTGTGCATCTGTGTTTTTTTCTGTACTGTGTATATTCTGTTCTCACCATGTGGCAGTGTGATACTGGCTCCGTCCACTATAGCCTGGGCCAGCTCGTGGTCGTTACACTCCAGTGCCACAGCGGCGGCTTTCAGGGCGTCCCAGATCTCCTTACGGCCCTCAAAGGCTGGTGCTGTGTCCCAGAACTCATCCCTCTTGCTCCGTAGCTGGCCCTCCGTCATCGGGTAGTCGCTCTTCCACTTGGGACGATCTTTCTTTAGAGGCTCATTACGTCCTGTAACAAAAAGGAAAAGCCACAGAGGATTGTTACAGGTAGAGGAAAAAATATCTATCAGCTGTTTAGGTCAGGGTACATCACAGCACGTCTGAAGCAGTCCACTAAGTATGATACTCAGATTTGGAAACACTTGGGGACAAATATCTGATGCTCATTTGTCTGCAAGTTGTCCCACTGAAGTGTATTTCGTGATAGTCTCTGAAACGCTGTTTGCAAGTATTTTGTCAGAGAGAATAGCTTGTGAGATTTCCGCTGATTTAAATGGTTACTGCTGGTTAGAGGCACCAGAATTGTGCTTAACATCAGCACAATGAATTTAGCTGTGGACCCACTGTACTACCTTCTTTAAGAACATGTGTTATAGCACTTTAAATGAATAAACCTTGAGAGGTCTGACTGTGCAAACATATAAAGCAAAACACAGAAACAAGCTTGCTGCTATTAGCAGGTTGATTTGCACGACAGGGGTTGAAACAGAAAGGAGGGGACAGCAACATAGAGGACTGGGTATAAAACATGGACATAGTGATTTAAGCTCTACAATTACACTGCAAATGAGGGTCAGTGGCGCTAACTGACAAACAGAAACGTACAGAGTGTAAAAACAAACTAATCTAAATACAAGTCTGTGTGTTGGTGCAGTGATGCTAAGATGTTTACATTTCACCAATAATAGGAGATGGATTGAATTTTTTTATATACATCGATTGTTACCGATATTAATTTGACAAATGTCTGCTTTTATAATGCATACATTTGAAAACAGATGCTTCACACTCATAACTCAGAAGTAACTTTACTAATATGAACATCGTCATGAAAAACACAAAACTCCAACATCAGTAACTGGAGCCTGAAGGCACCAACACAGGTGTACATCGCAACAAATCATTATAAAGGTGTCCTGTGGAGTTTCCTCGTAAACAAAAGTTATGTTTAGTGTTTGTCACCAAAAAATGCACCGTCTGTATCCGAGGTGGAACAAATATTTGCTTCACTCTTTGAGAAGCTGTTCAATAGCAGTACTAGTGGTCAAAAACTTCACAGGGCACCTTTAAGTGTTGTATTTACTACCGTTTTACTTGTTGTCTACATGTACAATGCTCATCTTCTTACCGTTAGGTAAACTGCAGAAAGATTTGGGTGAATCTCAAATGTGTGAATGCATGTCAGAGAATGCAGAGAATAGGCAGATTGGTTAATAAACAACATGATGTTCCCTTATAATTCATATCCAGTGCTTTCGTCTCTTTGCAGTCATAAACAGAGCTGCCAGCAGAGAGAAATGCTAGCCGTCACCAGAGAAAGAGAACATCGCACCCCACCCGACTATGTCACCCGAATCTAAAATTAGGAGGTCATTCAGAGTTTGCAATATGCATGAAGCATGTGTAGCCTATATCTGTGTATGTAACCTTACCTGTGTTTCCCACCATTCAGGAGTAACACAAAGCACAACTAGGCCAGGAGAGCCGCTTATTTAAGTAGATCAGGAAAGTAACACGTCTGACCTCATCTGAAAATTCACTAGCATTTCTGCCAGCTATGGTTACAAGCCAACAATGCATCTCCCAATGATTTGGCACACTAGTTTTGTCTTGTTGTTAGTGTGTGACACTTCCTTTAACAGAACAGGCTGTGATGTTGTTCTCGTAGATGTTTTTTTCTTTTTTTTAAATGAGTGCCAGCTGTCAGCAACTTCAGTTTATGTTGTCAAAAAGCACTTTCAGTACCCTCTAAACTCAAGTATTAAACAGGCCTAAGCTTACTTTTACGGATGCCTGAGGGGCAGAGATGCCAGTCACTGAGGAGCACTGTGATGGAAAATGGAGAAGAGTATGGTAGAGACAGCACACATCCAAGAGGTTGCCTTTCTTTCAAACTAATTATTTATAGTGCAGGCGGCTTAGGAGGAGTAATTTGAAGGACGTGGAATGGTGTAGGATTAGCACTTGGAGCAGAGTGAATCCCTAGTGAAGCACAGGGGCTTCCTCACCATCACTCACATAGTAGAGTGGACATGTGCTGACACAGGATCTGATAATTTGGTGATATTACAATGTAAGACACATCCAAATGTAGGCTCACACAGAACAAATACAAGGTGGCTATCCCTGTTCCTGATGCAAGAATACACAATTAACTGTAATTATCTATAGTGTCTGAGTTCCACTGGAGAGTTTCTGAGAAATATCAGTTCATGGTCAAATAATTCAAAGAAAAACTGTTTACCTGCTGTAAAAAGAAAATAATCCCATCCTTAAGGAAGGATGTAGAGGTTGTCTTTGAGGTTGGAGGGACTCGTTCCACCCAATGTATGTTGCAAAACAGAGGCAGGTGTGACGCCTTCTTTTATGGCGGGAATCGAAACTTTAAGCTGTTTTTATTTTTAGTAGTTCAACCTGTTGCAAGCTTATGGCTGACAGCTAAATGCTTGTTCATGTTGCTGTGTATGTATTAAACTGTCTCATATTCTATGTAGTTTGGTACAAGCAGTTTCATTTACAATTTATGATTAATTACTGCTTCCTTTCTCTATTTACACGCACAATGTCGCGTTGATGAATGTCTTAAAATACTGTATACCGACTACCACAATATCATCTGTCGTCTGATATAATTTGAGTAGTCAGAATAATAGACTTGTAGCAGTAGAGTTGTAGCGACTCCCTTTCCTATAGAGAGGGCTGACCGGGGACTCAGACTGGTTATCTCTTACTAACACATTCTCTGATATCTACAGAGGATATTCTCTGAAGAGCTGACATGCTGCACAGTTAGCACAGGCACATGTGAGCAGGAGAGCTTAGGGACTTTCTTGCCGTAGTATGCCTCTGTCACGTTTTCATTGTGCCCTCCTGTGATAGGGATTCCCTGTAGATGGTAAAAAGTGAGCTAAATTCTATACAAAAGAATATAATGAATACAAATACATGCCAAAAATCTGTATTTAAAAAGCCAAACAATGTAATGCACAAACTGCGCCATGTTTAGAGGCCTCGAGTGGTAGAAAAACATTTTTTAAAAAAGGTAAGATTTTATGGAAATCAGAGTGGCATGCTGCAGAGTGTGTATGAAAAGTAGGTAGTAATATAAGGAAGTGATGTTGTATCAAACAGGTGATGGGGCTACAGTGAAGCGTGTTGTATTTATGAATGTTAATGAAATACATCAAAAACAAGGTATAAGGATCATCTGTAAGGCTTCTTAGTGCTTTATGTCAGGATACAAAACAAAAACAATGCAGCCGACAGCCATCTGGGGCTCACGGTCAGTTGTTGCTTAAGGATCACCTGTTTCTGGGAAAAGAACGATAACACGTAATGTTGCTTTGGCCCTGTAAACAGATTTAACAGCCTCTCACATTCCCCTGACATGAGGCAAATAATGAATGTGGGGTGTTTTCTGTGTTCCTCTTTAACAGCAGACATCTGTGAACATGCAGTCGAGCACAAAAGAGGATTGATGGGAAGTGCATTCTTTAACCGGACACAGACAGAATCTATGAATGACTGTATTTCCTCTGGACACACAAGAACACACTCACACACATACATTTCCACATGCAGTCTCGTCCTTGTAGCTGGTCATTTTATCACCACAGCGGTGCTTTTGTGTTTCTGCAGCTAAAGATAAAGTCAGTCTCCACGCCTCTATAATGTTACTCAGCAGACCAAGAGCAAATTAAATTTATCCTGTCACTGATTTCTGACGTGACTGCACCCAAAAACACCTCTTAATCTTCCTGCATGAACACAGTGCCCCAAATTTTAACTTACTACTATTCCCCCTCTAACAACATATACATCTTACATCTTAGCTTTTCAAACACAGTGGACATGGTGTCCAACCTCTTTCTACCAGAGTTTAGTTCAGCCTTGAGGATGCAAATGAGGCTTTTTATCCCTCAGGGGATGTGACGCAAAACCTACACATTACAATTCTACACAAATCACACAGCTATTTCATCCAAAGACAATAAGCACAAAATCTTTACTTCACGGAGAGGACTGAGAGGAATCATCACAACTTTGAAAAATGGAGAGATACCACATTAGCCCTCTATTGTACCTGACCTCTTCCTCTCACATGGCTGTCTGTATGAGGGTGTGTCAAGCAGAGTTGATTCAGTCCTGTTAGAGGAGCCAGCCAATGACACAGCAGGACATGATGTGACTTGTTCTTTATGATCAGAGCCTGATCTAGCAGGGAGTGTCTGTTGATACCAATCAGGGTGGGAAATTACCATGAACCACCGCCAAACCCTAGGGAATCTCAGCTGTGATGGCTTTGACTTTAAATAGTCTGTCCATCGGCCACTTTGGCTTGTAGCAAAGTAAGAAAACTTATTTTAAAGGTCATGTTCTGCTATAGAAATCTATATCTGATGCCCCTTCTGGGATATACCCATGTAGCTAGGGTTCAAAAAAGTCCCCTTTGTTCCCTGAAAGCTGGAATCCATCTTGAAAACATCCTGTTTTTCTGATGTAGAGACAGTTCCTGCTGGGAAAAAAAGTGGAAACAAAGGGGACAGAACCTGTATCCAAACGAATAACAGACACTAAGATTCCTAAATAGTCACTGTAAAGGGACCATTATTGAGTCAGATATGCTGAAATTCAAATAAGTCTCAGATTGACAAACCACTGTCTTTTCACCATTTTGCCCTTAAGTAAAATAACATATAGGTTAATTGCTGGACTGACAAACTTGAGCACAGATTTTTACCACACCCTGGCAGGCAGCCGATGGTCTTTTCCCATCCTAGGTGAGCTTATAACAACATTCATAAACCTGCAAGTCTGCAAAGCCTTTAATCATCCAATAAACAGTAAGCATTTTCCAGCGTCACACCATCTGTCATAAAAGGTCATGCTGAATATCACTGACATTGGTGTCTGGGGTCGAAACTATGCAGAAATTCAGACTGTCTGCCAATTCAGCGGTGCGGCGCCTGCGTCATTCAGTTTAGTCTGGTTGTAAATATAACATTTACTCTTGCTAAGTGTTGAACCAGCAATCCAAATTCCATCCGTCATTATCAAAGACAAGTGTAAAAGAACAAAACGTGGCAGTTTGCCAGTGTTTATCTTTGGAAGAATGTTATCTTCCGGGAAGGTAATGGACATGAACTCAGGTCTCCGACGTGAATAATCGGCATACCAGCAACTTCGGGAATCAATGTAACCTCCTCTACTTTACTGGTTGGTTACAGTAACCACAACATCCTGCTTGATCCTTAACTGCACTGAAGTGTGACGTTCACAGGGCTACTTTTAAGACAGCAGCTGACCCAAGAGGCTTGCTGTTGTGGGATTAAAAGTAAGCCTTGAAATTGGTGGGTGAAAAAATAAATTGTCGGCCTTGTTGTAGGTGCAATGTCAGGCAAATGTGGGTGTAGTGTCGGTGAGTTTGGCTATAATCAATGATAGGAGTGGGTCTGGGATGGCACAGTTTGCCTAGGTGCTAAACTTAAATCCCACAAGGGAGTTACACCACATTCTGTGTGCGTGTTCAGGCTGGTGTATTGAGGGGGTAAACACAATGTACACTGGCCTTAACATGTAAGCTGTGTCCAGTCAGCATACAAGTGAAGTGTAACTGCACTAAATTTAAACTTCAAACTAAGAATGCATCTCCAGCAATCAGGCCGCCTGACCAAAATGCTGGTGAAGTGGTACACGTCAGCATCCTTCCCCTTTATTTGCAGTTGTGCAAGTTCTCATAGCAGGCACTTCAGTATTTGTAACTACACAATATGATCATTATCTAATCAACACACATGAGCTAAACCTTTGTATGTCCACACTAGTAAAGGCACATGATTTGCACTTTTATGTGATGGGATACATAGTGCCTTGTGAATGCAAATCCCTCCCTGACCCCAACAGAGACCTCCCAGAGAGCGATGCACCAACTAGTCCTGTTTTCTTTAGCCACATCTTTGCGCTAAAGTGTATTTTACTGTGTTTACAAGCAGACAGCTTCCCCACAGAAAAACAAAGCTGAGCAAGGTGAGAGGTGAAACCCAAGCACAGGTGGTCACTTGAGATGCAGGAGAGGAATACATCTCGAGAGAGTGAGGCTCAACCACCTCTAATTAATCATGTTTTCGTGATTTTTCTGTACTTTAGTGTTCATGGGGTGTGTTTATACTTAGTATAGAGAAATGCATAAGTGGTTATTGTGGTCTCAGCAGTGGTTAACACTGAACTGGAAAAAGATGTCTCCCTGAGTGATTTTTCACTGCCACCAGTTAGAATAACATGCACAGGTACTGGTGTTACAAGAATACCGGTTTATAAATGTATTAAATCTACTGAGGCATCCTACACACACACACACACACACACACACACACACACACACTTTAAAGAGAGAGACAGGTCTTACCTCCTCGTCCACCGTTCCTGGACGAACCTCGGCTCTGTGTGTCCTCCCAGCCTTCCCAGTATCTCCCCACACATCCTCCCATGGTCAGACTGTAGATTGTTTCCACGCGTCTCACCAGCTGAGCAGGGGGCCCATCACGGAGGAAGACGATGAACTAGGTCCGACTGGGGGGACGGGTCTCAGGTCCAGAGTTGCGAGCCTGGTATGTCATTCGTAACGGGGAAAAAGGAGGTCGCCTGGATGTTTGCTAGCGCTGGGCTGAGCTGTATCTGCAGGGTCGTGGCTTGATGTGCGTTTTCTCTGTGAATCAGTGCTGCTTGTGTTTGACACGACCCCACAAGATTCAAAGCTCGTGGCCCGCACTAACGTTACAAGAGTTTGATAGCCGGACTAACAGTCACCCGTAACATCTGCCAAACTGTAACTAACTGCTCTAACCAGCAACGTGTCTGCTATCTAACTTGCCTGTTCAGTTGGGTTAGTTGAAAATGTTGATGTCCAGCAGTGCAAGCAGCGCGCACCTTCCCCGCTAACAAGCTAACAGGGCCAGCCAGCTAGCTACCACAACATCAGTAAACACAAACTTCCACGCACTCGTGACCATTTCCCGACACGACGAGTTTCTCCTCGATGTGGTGAGTGGTTACAGCCTCCCACAGCCCTCGCCGTCCCACTTCAGCTCTTTAACGCTGTCACCAGAGCTTTGTCTTTAAATACCCTAAACGTTACTTCCCTCGCCGCTGGTGAAAGGTGACTAGCGGCGCAGCTAGCACCACCGAACTTTTTTACGCTTGCGCGTAAGCACGCATGCAGGTGTTGGGTTCTCTTACGTCAGGACGAAAGGAAACTATGAATGGACGACCCTGCAAATACGTTCAATACCAACGGAGACTTATTACACACAGCTACTTTGCTCCAGTCTAGTATATTAATTTTAATGACACCGGAAGTAATTCATTTGAAATTACTCAAAAACAGTACAAACGCACGCGCAGTGCTTCAGTGAACGAGCAGGCGGTGTACTTCGGGACTCTCACACAGAATTCCACTTTTGCTGGGTTGTACTCTATGCAGCGTTTTGAAATTCGGACAGTACCGGAAGGCAGCACCAAAAACTAGAATTTGTGTTTTTTATCTCAACATTCAGCAAACGGTTTAATCCCAAGCAATGTGCACATAACACACATGGTCGCAATTTGACACTGTACTGTTCGCTAGCGGTTCTGATCTATAGATCATTATATATAAAATCAGCAAGGTTTGTGTTTTACCCCTAACTTTTCGCGCATGCGCGGTTTCGGTAGATGTACTGGGGCACGATGGCTGAGGACAGTGCCTTGCTTCTGTCTCTGGTGGAGGAATTTGTCTCGGGACTACAAGATAGCAAGGCCAAAGATACAGCAACAGGTAAACAAGTCGTATAATTTTCCGCGACGCCTTATCAGAGCAGATCATTGTGAAATAAACGCTGCTGAAGCTGCTGAGCTGCCGCTTCAACGATGCGCAACACGGCATGATGCTTAACTAGCTAACTCAGCGCCACAACATCCTGTGTGGTGTTACGACCTCATGACACAAAACACATGTTGTAACAAGAGTCTGCTCACTTTGTCATCTTACCAGCACACACTGAATGCATCCCCTGCGTTTCAGTGCACTGTCATTCGACTAGTACAGTGAATTTGAGTGCTGATCCATTGTGGTTTGATCGCATGCTGCTCGTTAGCTGCTGTGTTTGTGTCCACCTGAAAGCATCCTGTCAATGAACTCTGTACCTTTGAACCCCGCCGATGCTCGTGGTTAATCTATAGGTAACCATCAGATATAACTCCGTTATCCACATGTGCTGTCAGGTCATGTGTCTGTGTGGGTTTATAGTTGCTCGGCTATCGTTTCAGAGTTTGTCAGAATTCATTGAGTCTTGTTTTTATTTTCAGGTGTCAAAGATGGACAGTTTACAGTACTTCAGCTGGTGGAAGCACTGGGGTGAGTCAACATCTTCAGTAACATCACAGTAATAACAAGAACATGAAACAAAAGCTGGACCACGCTGTGGTGTCATTTTTTCTTTTTCTTAAGCAGTCTCTCTCTGGTTCTGCTAAAGTAAAAGAACAGAGGATGTGGGAGGTTTCAGATGCATGACACTAAAAAATACAGAGATATTTCATTTGGACAATATCACCAAGCTGTAGCTGGTTTCCATGGACTTTGATATTAAGTCTTTTTAAGATTCTATCATAGTTGTATAGTTGAGTTACACTTCACCATGTCAAAATGTTGCTTTGACATTGCAGACCTCTGTTAATAAAAAGAAATAGATCAGCTCAATTAGAGGTGCTCTTCATATATTCCGTTTTCAGTTCCTTTTCCATTTTTTTTTTGCCACGATGGTAGACTGAGCTTGACGAGCTCTCAGCCTCACACTCGAGCCAGAGGAGTCCAGCTGCTGTCCGAGGTTCTCCATGAGTGCTATGGAAATCTTACAGAGGGAGAAGGTACGCATCTTTACTGTCATTTTATTACAATCTGTCATTCTGTCTTCTGTGATGGTAAAGTTTTGAACAAGGTATGTGGATGCAAAACTATATTTACTATCAGTGAATGGGGGAAAAAAGGCAAAAGTATCTAAAATATTGATCCGTGTAGAGAGTAATGTTTTAGGTGCATGTCTCCCTGTCTCGCTTCTCCACAGTGGAAGTGCTGATAGCTTTCTACGAAAACCGTCTAAAGGACCATTACGTCATCATACCACCTGTTTTACAGGGTCTCAAAGCTCTGGTGAGTCTGTGATAGATTTTCAGTGTCAGCAAACGCCTGAAACATCCTGCTCAGGATTAACTGACAGCTGAGTTTGCAAATGAGTTTCTGCTTGGCATGTGTGAGAACCGTGTTGAGAGTTTCCAGAGGTGACAGCAGAGTCCAACATGCACATGTGTGTGTGTGTTTATGGGTTTTGTTTTGTTTTTTCAGACAAAATGTACGGTGTTGCCTCCTGGCTCAGCTGTGTCCATGCTGAGATCTTTGTTCCAGGACGTTCACGTACAGGTGAGATTTGACACTGTGTTATAGTAAAGATGTCTAAGTTGCAGTGGACAGGTTTTATTTAAAATATATGTTACTGTGATGAGGCTCTGTCTGTTTTGTGAATTTGAACTGCGCCTGACTGTCTCTTAAGACTGTGTGAGGATGTTGTTTCTCGTTTTCTCCGTGTTTTCCAAAGCACTTTCTCTTATATTCATTTTGCTTTGTGGATACACTTGACTGATCTAAATTGCATTGTGGGTAAAAAGCATATATGGTATATTTCTTTTTCTCCAGTCTCTGATGCTGGCAGAGAGATCGTGTGTCTACAGCATGCTCATCAACCTCATGGAGACCAGAGAGGCTGGTAAGAAACACATAATGACCTCTATAGTTTTTGGGGTTACTGGTCAGACTGTGTTAGGTTGAGCAATCCTGAACTTCCTCAGATTTTGAGGAAGAGTTGAAAACGCTTTTGATGTTGTAATTCGTCCAGCTTGGCAGTCTCTCGCTCGTAGGAGTTTGTCACGGCTCTCTAAAAATGATGCGTTCAGGCCGTATTTCTGTCAGCTATTTAACAAAACCGAATAAATCGGCGTCCTTTCTGTTTGATTAATCTGCAGAGTTGAAGGGTTTGGGAGCAGACTTTGTGTTTGGCTTTGTTCAGTCAATGGATGGTGAGAGGGATCCTCGCAACCTCCTCTTAGCCTTCCAGATTGCAAAGAACATCATCCACCGAGGTTACGATCTAGGTGAGAGCATATACAGCATCCGTCTCATTGTTTACCTCTATCCCTCTCTCTTTTCTTTTTTATAACCCTGTTACTGGCTAAAGTACAATCCATGCTCTCAGAGTTTGAGCTAATTGGCTATGGCTCCCTTTTGCCTCCCTTTAATTTCCTGTTTGCTGTCTCAGGTAAATTCACAGAGGAGCTGTTCGAAGTGACGTCCTGCTATTTTCCCATCGACTTCACCCCCGTAAGTCCCTGTTTACTCAGCTGCATTGGACTGAGAACTGATGAAAGCAGAGAGCATAGCAGACAGAAATGTCATCACCGACTTCCTGTGACCTCAGACGAACTCTGTAGAAAACAACAGTCCAGCAACCACCTCCTCATCTGCTCACGCACGTTTCCCATCTCTACGTCAGAGAGGATCACATCCCTGTGATCATTTGTTCACTCTCCAGAGAAAACCAGCACACTGACCCAGTGCTGAAATGAAAATGTATAAGTGCGTTCATGATTTCTGTGTGTTTTAATCACGTGTTTAATTGTTCTTGCTTTACCCTCATCTTCCCATAACCACCACCCGTCCACCGCAGCCTCCTAATGACCCCCACGGCATCACCAAAGAGGAACTCATCGAAGCCCTAAGGGCTGTTCTTACTGGGACACCAAAATTTGCTGAGGTAGGACATTTTTCTTTTTGGTGCAATGGAAAGTTGTGTGACCTGAGTCAAGTGTTGGCTATCATGTACTAAAGAGTACTGCGCTGTTACAGTTTCTGTTGCCTCTCATCATTGAGAAGCTGGACTCAGATGTTCAGAGTGCGAAGCTGGACTCGCTGCAGACTCTGGTGAGATTCCTGGTCCTTTTCTAAAAATCTTTGTTGCCTCTGGTTATAACACAGAGCACTGTCCTGTGGGGTTGGAGGTTCTTGTTGAGAGTATAAAATTTAAGAAAAGTTGTACCTGACTGCTTATTACATAACATTGTATATTTCCCAGACTGCCTGCGTGTCACAATATGAACATAAGGACTTTGCAGAGTTCCTTGAGGGACTGTGGACATCACTGCGCAGAGAGGTTTGTTTGAAACAAATTTATATGTTACTGCAGTGACTGTTTTACAAATACCATGTGTGATTTTGATTCGTTTATGTGTGTCTGAGCTTTGTTAGGACATTTTTAGATTTTTAAATATCCTAACAAAACCCTCTCCATCCTTAAAAACAACAACAAGAAGCATCTTTAAGGGTGTGTTCACATCAACCAACTTTGGATCAGATTACAGGTGGCACCAAATTATGCCAGTGAGGTGCCTGAAAATGAAAACTCCTCTGAGGGAGCTGAGAGACAGTTCATTAGGAGTGAGAATATAATTGAGACAAACTACAGGAAATGACCCAAAATACAAAGGTTTCTGGGAAGAAAGGGCATTTTCTCATGGTTTTGAAAGCCAAGTAAAACAAGATGAAGTCTGGACCAGAGCTGATATTCATCAGGTTTTCTTGTGTTCTTAAGAAACTTTAGATGGGATCCTCATGCTGCAGGCAGAGAAATCACATGTGAAATCTAACAAATCCTTTACAATGATGCATCAAATTAAACTTTTCCATGACTGATTAATCATCCACACCAGACTAAACAAACTGCCTTTTATAATCACGTCTTACAGAGTCTGAAGTTAAACTTCCCCCTCATTGTTTCATTGCAGGTGTTTCAGACATCCAGTGAGAGGATAGAGTCTGCAGGCCTCGCTGCTCTTACCGCACTCACTTCCTGTCTGTCTCGATCAGTCCTCAGCTCTGACTCTGAAGACTCCCTCAGCACCTTCTTGGATCTTGTGCTCAAAGGTGAATGCAGAAATCTAAAAATCGAAAAATAAATAAATACATATATAATGCACAGTTTTATAGGGAGGACATATTAGCCCTAGAAGTGAATAAAAACTTGTCGAAACAGTAGAAAAATTAAAACCTGAGCTACAGATGAAGTTAATACAGAGATCAGTTTTATTAAAATTCAACTTTGATGATATATAAACAAGAGAACTGGAAACGATGTTTTAAAGAACTAACTAATATGACCTGATGCAGCCAGAGTAACAGTAAGGCAGCACTGTTGAACTAGATATGTCAAGATGTGAAGACTGTGGTAATGGGAGGTTTTGGTGCAATGTAGATGAGCAGGAAATCATACCACAGTGACTGTTCACGCCTTCACAGTTATCAAGCTGTGTTAACAGGATCTGTAACATAATATTACTCTTTTTATTGAAATTGAAGCAGTGAATAACCTTAAATGGTACGGAGGAAGCATTAAACAGTTTTTTAGGTAAATTTCATAGAAAACAGGCCTTTTTCAGGGATTAGGAAATTGTTTAACTTTCAGTTTTCCTGCAGCAATGGAAGCAAATGAAGCCTTTAAAGTTAATGCAAACAGTCCTTAGAGTTGACCCAACTTTTGCTGACAACTTACAAGCCCTCTGTACAAAGGCAGAGGACAAACTGTGTTACTACACCCTCTGCTGCATTATTAGGACAATACTGTACTGCAGGAAGTAGGACTGTATATCACTGGCAGAATGAGTTTTTAAATGAGATTGTGATGTTGTTCCAGACTGCAAACATCACCTGTGTGAGCCCGACCTGAAGCTCGTGTGGCCCAGTGCCAAGCTGCTGCAGGCCACCTGCAGCGCCTCCAACAGGGCGAGCCACATCATAACAGCCGCTGTCATGCCCTCTCTCATCGAGCAGTACAGCAGCAGAACACAGGTAAAATAACTAAAACTGACATCCAGATGTTTACTTAGCTTAATATGAGAAAATGAACCTATAGTTTAACCTTCTCCTGTCTGACCAGTGTTCCCATAGACGGACGTTACTGGAGGTGGTGGTGAGATTCATCCAGTCAGTAAAAACCAGCCAGGCCACAGACAGCGGTGAGTGCTGCGTTTATTACTGACCTGAGTTCAGCTCATCAGATCCCCTGCAGGCTGGTCACGTTAGGCCTCCTCCTCTCACAGCTGCTGCATCGTGTTCCACTTTAACACAAATAAATAATGATAAGAATCTTCAAATTATACTAGTTTAATGTCTTTTAACTTTTCCAAATGTACTAGGATGTTTGTTTGAGTATATTTATACTGTGATAGTTTATCATAAAGAAACCTCAGCTGCTTACTGGTCTGTGTCTTTGTGTCCTCCATCCCTCCACATTAGAAGAGAGTGTGTTTCTAGCCTTCCGTCAGCCTCTGTGCAGCATGGTGTTTTCAGCTCTGTCGGAGACTAATTCCAGTCTGCAGATCACAGCCACCTCTATGCTCATCTCACTGGCACAACAAACAGGTGATTCCTACATTTAAATCTTACAGGAGAGTCAGATTTTGGCAGAAATTCATCACTGTCTTAAACATTACTAATATTTCTGTCTCTCAAAGGTCTGCTGTTGGACTCTGATATTGAGCTGGCTGTAGATCACCTGACCAGACTGCTGCTGACGGAGGAGGATGACAGAGTCAGGTCAGCTCATGGTGGAAACTTTCATCTGCCTTTCCTCTTCTCCGTCTGCCATCTGATTCCTGTAGTACTGCTCTTCTGTTTAGCTCTAAACACACACACACACACACACACACACACACACACACACACACACGCTCATATTGAGAACTTACAGTCAAAGAAAACAGAACAGTTGGTTTAAGCATTCTTAAACCAAGACAAAATCAGAATCAAGATGTTGCAGTTGAACTAAACATAAACTATGTGTCTCTGTGTGTGTCTGTCCTGTTTGTGTCTCCAGCCTTGCTGTAGTGGAGTGTGCCGGAGCCTTAGCAGAGCTGCACCCAGCAGCTTTTATCACTAAACTGATCCCGAGACTAAAGGAGGAGATGTTTTCTGGTGAGTGAATAGAGTTCACTTAAAATATAACATCTGTACCTGCAATATTGAACATGTAGAAGATACAGAAATAATTATTAGTATCATACAGTGTGTATAAAAGTGTTTTTATCCTTTTTGGACCTCTCTATAATTAATCGCAGTATATTTAGTAGGGAGTTTACTGTGAAAAACCTGACCAGCCTGTTCCTCCCGTCCCTCATCTGCTCAGAGCCTATGGATCAGGACATCAACAGAGAAGCTTCTGAGCAGCATTCCCATCATGCAGTGCGTCAGCGGTGTTTGTCTGCTCTGGCTGCGGTGTCCACCCAACCCAGTGTTGTACGGGAGAGCACACCTGTCCTCCTGGAGGTCCTCAGCTCAGCACACACAGGTAGGTCTGCCTGGAAGGATGGTCTTTTTCTTTTCTTTTTTTTTTTTTTTAAATCCACAGAAACTGTCTCAATCTCACAGGCTCTAGAAATTAAGACAAGACCAAAAGATCATTTCTTCTTGTTTTCAGGTGGCGTCGGTTTCTCAGTGGGGGAGGTGGTGTTGGCGTGTCGCAGCCTCCAGAGGATAGCAGAGCAAGTTCAGGACATCGAGGAGACAGGACGATGCTTCCATGAAATCATCATCCCGCGCCTGCTGTCATTGGCTCTCCAAGCAGCACTGCAGGGTAAACAGCAGTGGATTTCCTTCATCCTTCAGCCCAGTCTCAGAATTTACTAGATCATTTCCATAGCTCCTGGTTGATGTTTAATCGTGACCTTGTGCTTTCTGTGTTTCTCACCAACATCCCACTGGTTTATACTTTGCAGGTGAGGGGTCCTCTGGTCGTCGCAGTCCTCTGGTAGAGGAGGTGGTCCTGTCAGCTGTGGTCCCTGTCATCAGTACTTCCTGCTCCAGGCTACAGCCAACGTCAGTGCAGTCTCTCTGCCGTTCTTTTTTTGGTTTATAGCTGAAGAACTTGTGAAACCTTTTCCTTTTCCTGTCTGTCTGTCTCTCACTTTTCTGTCTTTGTCTCTTTGATTCCTTGTATGATGTACTGTTAAAGCATTTTTCATGAGGTTTGTGTGGTTTCCTCACGTTGGGTGTTTCCCGTCGTCAGGTTGGCGAAACAGACGGCGTCAAGAGCTGTCTCGCTTTTCCTCGACGATGATGTCTCCTTTTTGCCCGACAACTCCTTCCCATCTCACATCCAGCTGCTCAAGGTCTGTAGGAACAAATTCCTCATCATTAGAAAAACTTCAGCTGTGTTGCAGAATTATGTAATTCTGAATACCCCATTTTATTTATTGAAGCATGTAATGTTTCCCCAGAATCAGGAGGGGGACTCGTGGAGCCAGTCTCAGATGGTTTGTCTGCTCATGGGCTGTGTGTGCTCTTTACCTCGCAGTGTGAGTCTCCTCTTCAGCTCCTAGTTCTGCTTTCATTGAAAGTCTTGAAAACCATCGCTGGAGTTTGTGCAGCCGGATTGTGACTGTGGTTCTGTGTGTCGTCCAGGTGGAGGTGCCCCAGATGGACCAGCTGCTGTCACAGCTGGAGGAGATGAGCTGCACCTGCAGCCACCCGCTGTCGTACACCTCCGCTGCAAAGTGCTTTGCGGGGCTGGTCAACAAGCGATCGCAGGGTCGGTCTGTTACTTCAGGCTCCTGTCAGGGGTCACGAGTGTTTCTGTGGAAAAACTCAGATCTTCATATTGTCAGTTAGAAGCTGTGATGATGTTTTCTTTTTTCTTTCCTTCAGGTGATTCACTTGATAGCCTCATTCAGAAGACGATGAAGAGAGTGTGTAGTGAGCTGGACTCTACATCTTCACCTGTACGCACTCAGGCATTCACCCTCATGATCTGGGTAAGAGTTACACTGTTTTCAATATGTTTACTGCTGCTGTCAAATTCATGACATTTAGTTTGCGAAGAGACAAATATGTTTAATTGTCCTTATTCTATTATCAGCTGTCAATTAACATTAAATTGATGAAGTGGTCTTAGTAGAAGAGGCAGACAGTGCAGTAAGGTTTCTTCTGTCTCCAGGTGGCCAAGGCTTTGCTTCTCCGATACCACCCTCTGTCCACAGCACTGACCGACAAGGTAAATGCTGTCAGCAGCATTCAGTCACTCACTGATGTCCTTTATTTAACACACCTGAAATTGCTAACTTGCTAACATGCTAAATTTTGCACTGTGTACCCCTGAAGCTCTTCTCTCTGCTCGATGATGCTGATCTGGGTCCGATGGCAGCCGACGGCTTCTCACTGCTCATGAGCGACTCTGCCGACGTTCTAAACCGTGGTTGCCATGCCGACGTTCGCATCATGTACCGCCAGCGTTTCTTCAGCGAGAATTCGGCAAAGTTGGTCCAGGGCTTCAATGCTGCGCCGCAAGGTACGAGGCAGCAGCGCTGTTGAGCAGATTGTCTGTTTGAAATGAATTAAACTTCAGCATTCACAGGAGATTCCACTGGCACATCCTCTGCACGTTCTTGTCTCAGTTTCATTACCTTTTGTCAAATTTGTTATCTTTTCCAGAGAAGAAGCCCAACTACCTGAAGGCTCTGTCCAACATAGTCAATAAACTGCCAAAGCAGGTTCAAATCACTGAACTACCAGCGGTGAGTAAATGATAAACTATTTTGGTCTCTTCTTCTTCTCTTCATTCATGAACCACTGTAGCATGAAGTTTTGTTGTTTTTTTTTTTTTTTGTCCCTGTCCAGCTCCTGTCGCTGCTGCTGGAGGCCTTGTCGTATCCCGATCAGGGCGTCCAGCTGTCCACACTGTCCTGTCTGGAGCCCGTCCTCATCGACCCCCCACCAGCTCTCATTCAGCAGCTGGAGGCTTTGGTCAGCAGGCTGCTGGCCCTCATCTCTAGTCCAGCCATGGTCAGTGAGATACAGAAGCTGGATGTTATGTCAGGATGTGTGTTCACCCTGAAAATAAAAAAAAATAAAAAAAATAAAAAAAAGCAAGCAATAAAATAACATGAGAACACATTAACCAGCTCATTACTCCTGTGACATACTGCAGATTCAGATAGAGATGAACATGTTAATTAGGCAGAGATCTAATCAATATTGTGTTTCTTGTTTCATGCAGAGTGTAAGGATCGCCTCACTGCGCTGTATCCATGCCCTTTCCCGCTTCCCCGTACACGAGGTAAAACTCAAAACTGTCTGTTTCCTTGGTGAAGTCATTTGTTTTTATACAGTGATGAAAAAAGCTCTGAACTGAGCTCTGTGCTCATGTATCAGTAGTCATTATTTTCTTATAAGAATATTAAAACTGTGGTTATTATTTAACTGACAAATACTTTAGTTCACTGATGTCATTCTCCATGTTTCTGGGAGCACTGACATTCTCAAACTAAAGCTTAGCCACGTGTCGCATTTCCCGTTGATGCAGATCTTGCCTTTTCGGACCCGAGTGCTGCGAGCTCTGGCCCGGCCTCTGGACGACAAGAAGAGGCTGGTGAGGAGCGAGGCGGTTCAGGCACGAGGAGAGTGGTAAGAGTCGACCAGTACCAAGTCCTACACTAATCTGAAATCACATACAATACTACAACTGTATTTGTAGTTGGTTCTACACTACAGCTTTTCTCTGAATTATTTTCCTCATAGGTTCCTCTTGGGAAGTCCTGGGGGAAGGTGATTTTACACCTCAAGCACAACACAAGTCTCCCATTAAGTCCCCACATGCCCCCACCCTCCCCTGGACTTAGAGAAAACAGAGTTGGGAGCCTCGATCTCCAGGACCAGGTACCCAGGATCAGATCTGTTCAGTCCACACAACAGCTCTCTATCAATGGATAAACTCCCCAGTTCACCCCCTCCCACTCCCCACATCCCTCTACCCTTCTTATTCTCATCTTGTCAACCAGAGTCCCTCCATCCTCCATCTTCTTTCCCTTTTTACTGAAATGTTTTTGTTGTGACCGCCTGTATCTTCAACAACGCACAAATGAGAGAATATGGACTGACTGTGGAGTGTAGTCTACGTTAAAAGAATGAAAATGACACGTTGATTAATATGCAACACGCCTTGTGTACGTTGTTGTCTTTCTCTCTATATATCGCAGAAAATGTTACAGAGTTGAGTGAGGACATTTTGATTAATACTTATACTTACATCCTCATCATCACCACAAGAGCCCAAAGTTTTCTCTGTCACTCAGATTACAGTCCGATCAAATCATTATATAATCAGAACAAAATGAAAGACAGTATTTTCAAATGTTTGCTATGTTTGCTTGATACATAAATATTATCAACTGATTTTCTGATAATTAACAACGTAATTTTAAAAAATGACACTTTTTTGCAAGATTTTTGAAAATCTAATCGAACTTAGATATAAGATGTAACTTAGATGTAGTAATAAAGTTAAATATTCAAAGTCTAAATTTTAAAATGGCTCTTGTTGAATGCACTTTGTGTCCCATGAAGAGAGAAAGTAAACACAGTACATACATTCAGTGGAAAAGTCACTACAGTGCTCATGGACTATAGTGGATGAGTGGTCCCGTTAACTGCGGTGTTTTTTAAATGAAACTTTACGACCATTTTGAGAATTCAGACTGCTGGAAACATCAAAGAGCTCATCCTCACTGCGTATAAAGATGTGGGACAGCACTGAACCCAGCAGGCACTGATTAGCAGCCTTTTATCTTCTCATCTGGACGAATGTGTGTAACTGAGCAGCGATGTCTTAGCAACTGCTGGTGTGTTCGATTTGTGTCACTCTGGCGAAGCAGCTGGGTGGAGCTGTACAGACAGAGGGAAAATGTGGATGTGCCAACTGTCCTCTGGTTGCTCACAGGGTGACAGGAATCGAGCACTTCCACGTGTATCACGCCTCCACTGACCGGGTAAAATTTTAAGATTCATTTGACATTATTATCTATCTGTGCTGATGTTAATGTTTATTAATGCATTAAGATTGTAAGTTACGTGAACAGTATGTCCGACATCTGCCTTGTGTTCACTCAGTATATATCATAATGTCAAGACTTTGGACCTCACATCAACTTATGCCAAGGAAATAGACAGTATTTAAAATGTCTAACTTAAGTTGTCATTAAAACTTTTCTTTGTTAATTATACAAAAAGCTTCTCATGTCATTTTTTATCTACAGACGAGGGAAAAGCTATAAAATCAAAAATTATCTAACACTTTTTATTAAAAAAAAGACAATAAATCAAACTGGAGCACAGCTCCAGCTCATTACAACTGATATCACAGCTAAATGTCATGTTTCTATGGCAACTACAGATCCAGCTCATCCATCATTACAGTTACAGATATGAACACGTTGGGGTGAAATTTAAAAGGGAATTCACAGTGCCTTTTATCACTTATTTAAAGTGCCTCGATTTAAAGGCTGAACACCCCAAACAAGGCACGATCTATCAGAAGATTTTAAAGGTTCAAGTCAGGAATTTAAGAATCAAACTCTTGTTTTTTTTTGTTTTTTTTTTGGTCTTCTTTGGCACCAGAGCATCAGTTCAGTCCAGCGGCTCATCAGCACGCTCTCCAAAACACGACCACAGAACACCACAGATGTAAACATGCACATCGGTACACGATAAAACCAAACGACGATTATTTAAATAATCACGGGACATTTATCCAACAAAATCAAAAGTTAGTATTGAAATATTTGCCTTGCCTCCCCCTTACAGTAAGAAACACCTGGGTTTGTCCCCCGCCTAAGACACATAAACACAGTAATCAAAACTAGAACATTTCTCAAACAAGCAGGCAAGGTCTAGGCTCAGATCCCTGACTAAACCTGTCAGGGATCGATACAGTGTCAGTTATTAAAGATGCTATGTTTTGAATTTCATCATCTTTTCACCTCTTTAGGTGAAAGACAGAGAACCACAAACAGAGCCTCTGGGAAATGTAGCATGAATTTGAAAGAATTAACAATACTACTGAAATTAGATGGTTTACATTATCTATACCGCTTATCCTCTTCAGGGTCATGGGGGCGGGCTGGAGCCAATCCCGGCTGACTTTAGGTGAGAGGCGGGGTACACCCTGAACAGGTCGTCAGTCTACAATGCGTTGTATTAATATTTAGAAAATGCAACACACAGCACTTTAAAGATGCTGTAACTCACTCCTCAGTGAGCCTCTGTGAAGGTCTCCTGTGCCTCCCATAATGCTTTGCCCACATCCATCATGCTGGTGCGTTAAAATGCACAAATATTCATTGTCGTCTCTTTACAAATGGTTGTGAGAAAGAGGTTTGAGCTTCACAACAATGCTGGCCAGCAGCGCCTGTTATAAACCGAGTCGGTCCACAGCACAGCAGTCGCAGGGCGAAGTCGGCTGGTGGTGAGGTCTACAGTTAGACAGGTGGACAGTCTGAGAGGATGAAAGGGCTTTTGAGGAATCACTAGTGGTTATTTCCATACACATTCAGTTGGAGAGGGAGCTTCTTGTGCTTTCTTTAGCTGGTCAGTGCGATACACCAGACACGCTGCCTGTGGTGTAAACACATGATAAAAGGTTTCTGATACTTAAAAAAATAATGAATGGGCAAAGGTCAGATGGCCATAGGGTCCCTCCTGGTGAAGGTGCAGTCCCACATGATGCCGTCCCCACTGGGAAGATGGCTGGAGGGTAACATGACCCGTGTGAACCAGTGACTGAGGAACAGAAGAACAAGATTTAAATAAAGCTAAAGAGGAAACAAAGGACATTTTCGGACCTGCAGTCTTTATCAGGCGGTGGTTCATATGGCTCATTTTACACACGGCACACACAGAGATTGTTTCCACCAACATGCACCGATTTTTTTAGTCTCTGACAGTTCAGGCCAAGTGTAAACCTTAGGGGCTGACCCTGACTGAAACAGACTTGGTCCAGTTTGGTTCAATCAGTCGTCACGTCCAAATCATATTCATAATCAATGTGGGGAAAATGGCTATGATGGCTGGATACAGCAGGATACACCAAGACTCATCAAAATCCAAAAACTGGTCTATATCTAAGTAACAATGTGCAGTAAAACGTAATAAGAAGAATCTCATGCACAGTTTAGGAAAACGCAAAACCTGAGCTCACCTTCTTTCCTCCACACCGAACAGTAACCTCCAGTTGTTCATTCTACCGTGATGGTGTGGATTTCTGAACGCCTGCATCATAACAGAAGGAACATCAACAGCCATTTTCGAAGTTGGATTTTTTTTTACTAAACTCTTGCAGAATTAAGGATCCGATCAGTGTATGTACCTTGCCCTTCTCCTTGAGTCTTTTGGTCTCTTTGCGGTTGATGTGGCGTTCCACGCTGGTCTCTCCTCTGCTGATGAGCGTGGCGTGCCACAGGGTGAGTCCTCCTAGAGCTACCGCCACTGAGCTGGAGGGGAAGGGTGGGGGCACGTTACAACCTTTATTTTTTTTTTGGAACAGGAAGATATGAGCGGTGACGTGCTGCTCACCTGGTCAGCACCCAGAGGAAGATGATACTCTTGTGAGCAGTGGTTTCTCTGAAGGTGTAGTCAGGAGGTGGGGTCTGATAATAACTCTAAAGGGGACGAAAAAATACAGTTCAGCTTACAAATTGCTTCACAATGGCGTCAAGTACGGAGATATTTCACTGTGAGAGATGACCTGAGGATGTTTTATCTCACTGCTCTCTGAGGTCACCCTTGTTTGTTTACCATCTGGTGAGCAAACACCCTTGAGATAAGACCATCCTGGATAAACATGAGAGCAGAAAGCCAAGATCGCTTTCAGGTCTCCCGTTTCACTTCGCTTTTGCCATTTGAGATCGATTTCTGCCTTCTAATTACCACCTGGCAGCCGCCACAAAACAATTCATCTCAGATAAATCTTGTGAAAATGGGAAATAAATCCAATTATGGTTAAACTGAACTGGAAGATACTGATAACAGACAACAAACACAGATACTGGCACGACGTTCGTCCTCACCTCTATAGCATTGTACGCCTCCAGGAACAGCTCCCTGCTGCTGATGCTGCAGTAGATGCAGCCCAGAGTCATGTAGAGGCAGAAGGAGAAGAAGTAGCGATGGTTGAAATGGCCCACACAGTTATTCAACCAGGCTGGAAATAGGTTCAGTTCAATATGTACAAAGTGGGAAGTTACAAAACACTTTTTAAAATTATAAATAAAAGTCATTTTCGTGCATTGTGCTTCGGGTGTTTCCTTTAAAAAGGATACGACAGTGGTGGTCCATCTTCAGAACACACCTGCAACACAACAGAGGCAATTTAAAAAACCAAAAAAGTTGATTGTTGAGTTGATCGAATGACTGACAGGAACAGAGTTGGCAAATGGTCTTACACGCTGCAGATGCTACAGTGGTGCGTCCTGGGCGGTTTGGCAGTGATACACTTCTTACAGATGGACACTGAGGGAATGTGAATTTTGTCCTAAGATAAAGGAAAAAAAACATAATTAAGAGGATGTTATTATTGTGTCTTTAATTGAAACAAGAGAAATCAGATCCAACCATCTACCTCATGCAGTGACAGTGGAGACCAAGGAGGCAGAGAAACTTAAGTAAATGGATAAAGCAATGCACCTGCTCTTCTTCTGCTGACAGTGTGAGAGCTTTCTTCTTCTCTAAATATGTTTTCTGTACAATTAGTAAACAATGTCTGCAGCACTTTAATCAATAATTCTGATAAAATATTACAAGCACAACCAATTAATGGAGATTTTTTTTCATTCCAGTTAATATGGTATTGAGAATACTTGTACAGTGCATCTACACTGTGTCACTACATCATTAAACATTTTCCCACAGAGCTGTGAGGTGTTTGGTACCTTGGGCGGGTGTCCCGGAGAGGTGGTGGTGGCCTTGTAGTAGTGGAAGACCACCATGACGAGAAGCCAGTGGCCACAGCAGAGGTGCCACACGGCCCAGTGCGCAGGGTAGGTGCTGAGGATCGTGGGTAGGATGAACAGGTAGACGATGACCACCACTGAGGTGGTCAGGAGGACGACCAGACACACAAACACCTGAGAGGGAAAAAGAAAAGAGAGGGTGAGGAAAGAAGATAGAAGTGTAGAAATAAAAGAGAAGAGAGGCGAGCTTACCACTCCGAACCAGCGGGTCACGTTGTCCACAATCCAGTAGACGGGTTCGAACACACAGTCCAGCACAGTGTCTGAGTTGCTGAGGCTGTTGTAATACAGTGACTTCAGCAGCAGCTTGCTGTAACTCCACAGCTCCAACAACCTCCCGCTGATCCACGGTTTGCTCCCCCCGCCTCGCCGTCCTCTCTGCGAGCGGCACAGCCGGCACCAGCGCAGCGCGAGTCGCATGGCCCGGGAGAGCTGCCACCTCCAGCTGCTGCCCATACGCATGCCACCACAGCCGCCGCTGCCTCCTCCTCCTCCTCTCCTACACACTCTGCCTTCCAGACACACACAAACACACAAGAACACACACCAACAGTTACAAACACAGGCTGCGTAAAACAGCAGCTCTTCGTAGCGGAGCCAGATGACGGGTGAGGTTGCCATTGTCGTCTCCACCTCAGGAGAACTAAGAGTGATCACAGCTCCTGGTGCACTTAAAAAGATAACTAGCTCCGAAACAAGAGAACAGGCGGCGAGCAACACAAGGGACTTCCACTCCTAGAAGGCCTTCTGTTTCCTGGAAAGCACTAAAGTTATTTAAGTTCGGTGACAGCATCCTCCATGCGACACATGTCCCTCAAAGCAAACAAGGACAGGAGCTATCAGGTAATGAGCTATGCCCATCAGCCCCAACAAATAAGCTTAATAATTCACAGCAAATCCAGAACTCCAGGCCATAAACCTCCAAGAAGCCTGCCAGGGAGATGCAGAGAGGTAACCCTATAAGAGGGAAATGCGAAGGGATGAATGTCGTAAGAAGGAAATAAAGTGGCTACCTGATCCTGGGGCATCATTTCATGAAAGTGAGTATTGGTTACACAGATAAGGCTTATTCAGGTTCTCCAAAATAGGATGGCATTAATAATGAGAGATGCTAATCAGGGACCCTTAATAGACAGTAACAGTAAAGTCCAGCAACGACCTGCCTTTGTCTTTTGTCTTCCCTCTATCAGCAGCTATTTGACCTCTCATGGTGACCACTGTTAACTCTGGTCTCTATTTCGTCCATATTTCTGTTCAGCACAGACACTTTGATGGACATTTGTGAAGTTCTGTCAAGAAACAGCACAAGTGCGGCACATGTCCCATCTGTCAATGTAAAACATGAGGACGCTGATAGGTTTTCAATTCTATCTTCACTAAAAGGTTCCATGCACAACATTAATAAGTCATGACCATAGTGTAATTACTCCATGTTAATGTACGAAGCACTTGAAGCTAGGACAGCAACTCGCCATTATTTTTTTTAATGCATTCATCATTTAATTTTTGCTTTGTCCATAAATATAAATCAATGTTATGATGTGAGAGAAGGAGAAATATGAAAAATGCTCCACCCTTTGAAGACACATGCAGCAACACCTCTGCGCGCTGCAGACAGGTTGTGGGCTGACTAAACAGAGTGTTTAAAAGGCGTAATATTAATGTGGCAGAGACAGAGAGCGAGAGAGTGGCACACAGCAGGGCACCGCCGCAGTCTCTATGGCAACCTGCTGGCCTAAATCTGGTCTTAGAAGAAAGGAAGATCACTGCCTGTGTGTCTTGCTGTAATAAGCTTTACCTCGTCCTCTACCTCTGAACTGGCAAGGTCTCTAAGAGTCGCAGAGGAAGAAGACGTGTCTGCCAATGTTTATGTTTAGACAGGCTTGTCTCATGCAAAAACATCATTAGTCCAGCGAGAGGATACTGATTGCAATTTTTAGTCTTATCTAGTCATTTATTAGATGATATATACTTTCTAAAGCACCAGATAAATACTTTGAACTTGTGACTGTTGGTCAGACTGTCAGAGATCACTCTGGAGACACAAGTCACTCTGTCCTGCAGAAAAGTGTAGAGGACACTGGTTTACTGTTTTTGATATTTTATGCAGTAGATGCTAATCTCTACAAATATACGAATACATGACTTGAAATAATCATTAGCACCAGCTCTATCTTTAGTCTCTTTGTTCCGAGGATGGTGATGGGGCAGCACAGTCAGATCTCATCCTGTAAACAGGTTTTTCAGCAGCTGGACTGCAGCAATAAAAAGGTTTTATAATTCATTGTCTCTTCAGTCTCTGTACCTTCTGCAACAAAGTAATATACTCCGGGTTAAGTCTCGGCTTGTCGACCTTTAACTTGACACTGACTCACCACTTTTACATGGACCACAGCTGCTGTTCTCTTCTGGATGCAAGTTCAGCCATACAGCACTCACCCACTCACTCTCCCCACTGAATATTAGGTGGGCATCTTAATGTTTATATCAATATGATGATATATGAATATGTCTTACCTGTGGTTATGGTTTATATAATACTGTATAGTGATTGTTAATTAGATGATTAGCTGGTTGGTCGATTGATAGAAAAGTAATCAGCAACTTTAGTGGATTAATCATTTCTGATTAACCATTTCAGTGTTCAGGGAAAAACCTCAGACATTATCCATTTCCAACTTGTCCACTCTGAGGATTTGTGGCTTTTCTCTGCTTCATTTTGTCAGTCAGAATAAAAACATGCCACAAGAGCAAAGAGCAACTGATCTCTGGGAGACTATGGCCATCTATCTCTATTTTCTCACAATTTACAGACTAAATGATTAATTAGTAAATTATTAATAGTAAAATTACCATCATATAATGTCTTATCCCAGTCTTAAAACCCACAATACAGTCCAGAACACAATTCCTCCAGTTCGTCACCATTTTGACAGCTGTGATTTTTTTCCCCCCTCAGATCGTAGTTTGGATTGGACACTGCATGAACGCACCAAGAGTCAAACCCAGAACACTGTTATATATATATATGTGTGTATATAAATACTGAGTAAAGTATATTTACTTGCCAGTACCTCTGATTTGTCATGAGGCTACACAAAGACAAACAGCTCTGTCCAAATGATGGTTGAGCAAGTCTGTGGCAGAGTGAGGTAAAGCTAACACACGCTCACGCTGACTGACTGAATGATGCTGAAAACGTAAATACCACATTTTTACATAAAAACCGCAAACCGACCCGGACTAAACTTGACACTGACATACTGTACCTGGTCAGGTGAAAGGGGCCGACGAGCCTACAGCACTGCGGTCAGGTCATGGTCAGGCTACACTGCTAGCTAAGCTCTCCACTGACTGACGGTTGCAAACAGTGTGCTGCACGAGCGGCGGCACACACAAAGATCGTCTATTGTACCGATGGTTCACTCATCAGCAGGAAAACTGTCACGTTCTCCTGGTTCATCAAACAGCCTGCGAAACATTAAAAGATGTTTTTTAATTGGTGGGAGTCAAGTGTCATTCAATCATATGCCAGTGTAGTTTGGCTGATTTGCAACTTACCCGTTAGACAACGAAAAGTTCCTTATTTTCCTTGTTTTTCGCAAAATAAATGCCCAAGTGGCACATCTTTTCTACTCCTCTTCTTTAATGGAAGTTCACTTGAGAGCGCCCAATGCGTTCTGGGAAATGAAGTTTTACAGTGCCTCCACAGTTCATTAAAAAGCCTCTCAACTCACGCTGTCGTCGCTAGAAACGATAACATAGCACTTTAGTATATACTCCCAGTAGCAGTCCTTGGTATTACAGTAACACATATTTTACAAACCGCCCATTTCAAAAGAAAAATAACGTTTTCCCCAAATTTCGAGTAACCAGGAAGTGCTGGTGTCATATGACTGTAGAAAAATGGCCGCGGTGCAGTGGTAAGGAGCAGTTTTCTTATTTAAAAAACACCAAATTGTCAACATAAATCAGATCAATCGTGTATATGTTCATATTGTGCCGAATTTTGAGAACGTACGTGCAATGCAAATGTTTGTATTGCAAACTTCAATACAATTTACCGTCCAAAATAAATGGTTAACTTTTTTAGCAGATTTTCCACATTAGGTTTTCAGTCAAATTTAACATGACAAAGTGTTATTATGGCTGTGGCTGTTGCAGTCCAGCAGAGCCTGTGGGGATATTACACCGATTTTGCTGCACTTAGGTAGCTTAGATTTAAATGTTTCTACCCCCAAATAAACAGATTAGCAGGGAATCAGCACAGGCACAGTAAGAAAAATTTGGTGACTTGTTATTCTATAGAAAATAAAACTGTATATTAGATAATGTCCCACATCCTGGCTGCTCTTATTAAGCACATGCAGAGTTTACAGATGAGGATTTGCCTTACAAGTGACAATATTAGTTCTACCAAACCAAACCAGAGCTGTTCCAGTTTCCAGATGCAGTTTGGCACTGTCAACCACAGTGTTTCATTGTTTGGAGTAATAGTATCTCATATCTCTGTCGTATTTATGTCATGAGCTGATAACCTGGTCTGGTCTGTCTGCTGTGTAACCAGGCGTTCCCGCGGGCGCAACTATGACACAGAGCTGCAGAGGTGTCGTCCTGAGGCGGCGCCAGTTGAGTTTGGAGACTACCATCCCCTCAAGCCCATAATGGTATCAGTGTCCTCCTGCTGTCCAGCCTCATCACTATCAGCTGTAGTCAGAAACACCTCTGTCACAACATCTGCATCATAAACCTCCTCCTCTCTCTGTAGCCTGACTCTCCATCTCCTCAGCTTCTTCCCTCAGCATGTTAATATCTATTAAGAGCACGATGTGTGAGCTTGTGATGTGAATTGGAAAATATGTAGTAGTGATAATATGAGACCCTTGGCACAGTCATTCAGTGTTCCTTTAACAGCTCTAACCTGACCCTCTCTACTCCACCCAGGTGACCGATACAAAGACCCGCCGTGGGGCTCGGAAAGGCAGCACCTCCTCCTCTTCTTCCTCCTCTTCCTCAGTGCCCCCGGACCCCCTAAGCTCCATGCTGGATGGGACCGACCCCTTGTCCATGTTTGCAGCAGCCTCGGCCAGTGAGACTCCAGCCATTTCACACAGCGCCTCCACAGGGGTCAGTTCACACTGCAGACACACTGAATGATATTTAGACAAAATTCTGTCCCAAAAGTTTTATTACCTTTACAAAACATCACGGAAGCATGAGCTATTAGCAGCTTCATGACTAAGTTAACACTTTCAACCCTCGGAAAGTAACAATAACTCAGAACTAATGGCATGATTCCTGTACTTGATTTGAACACTGAGATGTTGTGTTTCCAGGACTTGGGGAGAAAGAGGAGGGAGAAGGAGGAAGAGGTGGTGGGACCAGACTTTGAGCCCTGGTCGTCAAAGCGAGGAGAGATCCTAGCCAGATTCACCACTACCGAGAAACTATCAATCGTGAGTCGTTCTCCATCATAATACCAACAACCAAGCTTTACTATAAACTAAACTATGGAGGTTCATTTTATCAGCCTGCGCGCACACAGCCATCCTTTACTGGATATAAATCTAATGAAATTTTGTTTATTTTTGTAGAATCTTTTCATGGGCTCTGATAGAGGTAAGACCTGTGTTTTCATTCAACATTTCATTCAAAATATAGAGACTTTTTTTGTTTTTACTCTGTTTTAAAGCAGATAACTTGCTCCTGTTGTCTCTGTAGGAAAAGCTGTTAGTCCAGGATCCTCAGCTGTTTCAGAGAAAGTCCGCACTCGCCTGGAGGAACTGGATGATCTAGAGGAGGTAGGTTTTTATCTATGTTCACATTGGTGTGGGCCTGTATTAACACACAGATGTGTGTCAGGTGTGGTAATATCAGTGTCAGAGGTTCAGTTCAGACCCGGAGCTTTCATATTAAAATCATCTGCTCTCCTGGTGCTGTAAGACTTGTTGAAGCACAGTGAATCTATGTTAGTGTAAGTATTTTGGACTTACTTGTTAATGTGTGTGTGTCTCTTCAGGGTTCCCAGAGAGAGCTGCTGAACCTCTCCCAGCAGGATTATGCCAACCGCATTGAGGAGCTGAACCAGTCCCTGAAGGAAGCCTGGGCCTCCGACCAGAAAGTCAAAGCCCTGAAGATTGTCATCCAGGTAACCCAGCGACTGAGAACACCTAACCTCAAAAGAACAGGGGGAAAAACAATCAGACATACATACATCATCAGTCATGATGGCAGTGATGGATTGACACTGTCTGCATTTACTGCTTTTCTAAGCATTGATCTGATCTTTGATGTGTGCTCCAGTGCTCCAAGCTTTTGTCTGACACCTCGGTGATCCAGTTCTACCCCAGCAAGTTTGTTCTCATCACTGATATCCTCGACACTTTTGGTGCGTGAAGAAGCCTTGTTTCCTTAACTTCAGTTCTTGTAAAAACAGTTTGGAAGTTTTCTGAGTACAGTCTTATTTGTTTGTAGGTCGGCTGGTGTACGATAGAATCTGGACCATGTGCTCAGACCCACGACCCTTGCCAGGTATGGATCGAATATCTTCTTCCCATAGTATTTCTGGGCAGTATTTTTCTTCAGCTTCTGAGGTGTCGCTGCATTGATTTGATTTACGTGTCACTCGGTGTCCTCCCTCCTCAGACTCGTTCACAGTAGATGATGTGAATGACACGGCCAAGGAGACGTGCCTCAACTGGTTCTTCAAGATCGCCTCCATCAGAGAGCTCCTGCCCAGATTGTATCCTTTGCCACCATCAGCTCTCAGGGACAGATCATCTGCACTGATCCCAGGCCTGTTTTGACTTATGATGCTCACATGCAGATCAGGCTGTCTCTACTAAGAAAATAAGGAAATATTGAAGCATCACCAAGCGTTCTTTTAGCATGCTGGAGCTCAAATTGACACAGACTTGGCTGTGGTCGTCTTGACCCTTATTATAATCACACTTATTACCTAGTATGTAAATTTGATTCTTTAACCTCCATGATCAGATATGTCGAAGCTGCCATTCTCAAGTGCAACCGCTTCCTGACCAAATCGTAAGTCGTCATTGTTTGCTTCTCTTATTGGATTTATCAGTTTGTAGCCTGATTTCTCTTTACATCTCCACAAGAACTGAACTTTAGCTTTAAAAAAAACTTGCTTCAAAAGATTAAATATTTACTGTAACATATGTTAAATTCTGCATTTACCATTTCCAAAGCCCACAGTTATGTAATTCTGTCCGTCCTCTCTCCGTAGTGGCATTCAGGAGACCCTCCTTCGGTTGACAGCTATGATCAGAGGGATCGGAGACCCTCTGGTAGCGGCGTATGCCAGAGCGTACCTCTGCAGGGTGAGACAGTGGACATTTTAAACATGCTCAGTATTTTTTATTCATCACTATCAACGAGGCCACGTTACTATCTCTCTCCAGGTGGGCATGGAGGTGGCCCCCCACCTGAAAGACAGCCTGAACCGCAACTTCTTCGACCTGCTCGGGACCTTCCGCCAGATCAGCGGTGAGAGTGTCCGGAACCAGCTGGTGCTGCAGAGGGTGGAGGTGCCTGAGTACCTGACGCTCTACTCACCTGCCATCAGCTGGATCCTGCAGTGCATCGCCTACAGAGCTCCAGAGGTACACCATCACTTATTATTTGACTTATTTAGCTCAAACTGAAAGATGTTGAATATTTATCAGAAAAAATGTTGTCATCACTCATTTTTTTGGTGCAGTCATTCTGTTTGTTTTTCCATTTCAGCCTCTGCTAACAGAGATGATGGAGAGATGCAAGAAACTGGGAAACAAGTGAGTGTTTTATATATAGATTCAGATTAGATAGATATAGAGTTATATACTGCCAACAGAGAACACAGTGCTTAGAAATGTACTTAACAAAAGCATTATGAAGGGTTTATTCAGTGGTGGTGGAAAAACAAGGAATGTGCTTTTAACAGGAAAGATTTAATGTACCTCTGTTTCCCACAGTGCCTTGCTGTTGAATTCAGTAATGAGGGCGTTCAGGCCGGAGTTTGTCGCAGCCAGAGCCACTGACTTCATCGGGATGATCAAAGACTGTGACGAGGCCGGCTTCCCAAAGGTCAGAGGAGACAAACACGTGTAATATGGTCGTGACTTTTTACTTCTGGCCTTGAAGAGAATGGAGGAAATGACGGTGAAATATGGTGGAATTAAGGAAATTGAGGTTTCTTCTACTGTTGAGGTCTACTTATGATGTATCTGCTTGAAATTCGATTGAATGATATTTGATTGTCGTTTCCTCTCCAGCATCTGCTGTTCGGATCTCTGGGTCGCAGTCTCGCTTGCGCCGACCCTCCGGAATCCGAGAGGCTGACGATCTTGAATGAAGCCTGGAAGGTCATCACCAAAGTCCGCAGTCCTCAGGTACTTTTAAGACCGAAGCTGCTTTCACACCGACTTTTATTTCAGTCAGAATGTTCCAGATCACGGCTGCGTGTGTGACTGTTGGTGGTTTTTCAGGATTACGTCAACTGTGCTGAAATCTGGGTGGAGTTCACCTGCCGACACTTTACAGTGAGTCAGACACAGGAGAGAGGATGAGTTGTTTGCTTTTCTTATCGTTGGGAATCCGACAACAATCTTCTTCTATCACTTTCTGTCTCCGTCTCTCGTTTTTAGAAACGTGAGGTCAACACCGTTCTGGCTGACATCATCAAACACATGACCCCTGACCGGGCGTTTGAAGACGCCTATCCCCAGGTTAGCAGCTCATTGGCTAACAGGACGAGTGACCGTGCTGATTTTGAAACTGAACCATTCTCCATCATATTTCTGCCTCTTTAGTGACTGTGTTTTGTTTTGACCTGCATGTAGCTGCAGTCGGTGATCAGGAAGGTCCTCACCTATTTCCACGACTTCTCCGTCCTCTTCTCCATGGTGAGTAATCTGATTATGGACTAGCTGAAAATGACCAGTGACTTCCCTTCATCCAGCTGCAGCTCCACACATATTTGATTTTTTTTATTTCCCAGGAGCGTTTCCTGCCGTTCCTAGACATGTTTCAGAAGGACAGCGTGAGAGTGGAGGTCTGCAGATCCATCATGGAGGTCTTCATCAAGTAAGACCCCACCTCAAGTTTGCTGAAATCATATTTATGATTCATTTTTTTTAAATTAGACTTTTGTCTCCATCTTCAGACACCAGGTGGATCTCACCAGAGACCCGGTCATCCTCAACGCCATGCTGCACATATGCAAGACCATGCACGACTCTGTCAAGTAGGGTGTTTACCTCCATAGCTGTTGTCTCTCATGCCCAGCGGCAGTCCTCAGTCAGTAAACCCCTCTGCTCTCTGTGTTGCAGCGCTCTCACTCTGGAGGATGAGAAAAGATCTTTGGCTCTGCTGATCATCGGCTTCATCCGCATGGTGAGACTTCTCCGACCGATGTCTGTGGTTTGAAGGATAAGAGTAGTGTTATTTTATATTTTATTATGGTCAACAAATCCCATGAAGCAGCCACAACCAACTTCCCCAGCTCTCTTTTTACACTTTGTTCGTCCATCGTATCGTTCAGGTTTCTTTCGGTCGTGACTTTGAGCAGCAGTTGAGTTTCTGTGTGGAGGCCAGAGCCACCTTCTGTAACCTGGAGCCAGTTCTGGTGCAGCTCATTCACGTCAGTATGAATCTGAGTGTGTTCATTAAATCCAGTGTATCACACACACACACACACTCTCACACACGTGTTCATGCTGACCTTATCTTGTCGTTTCCAGACGGTGAACCAGCTGGCGATGGAGACCAGGAGGGTGATGAGAGGGAGTCACTCCCGAAAAACAGCGGCGTTCGTCAGGGTGAGTCGACGCGTCTGATCACTGCGGGCCCCCGTACGTTCCCACAGGAACAGTTATCAGTGTGACCAGTTGTTCCTGTGCCTCTCTCCTCCAGGCGTGTGCTGCCTACAGTTTCATCACCATCCCGTCTCTCAGCAGCATCTTCAGTCGTCTCAGCCTCTATCTTCTGTCTGGTCAGGTTGCGTTGGCCAATCAGTGTCTGTCCCAGGGTGAGCAGGCTGCTGGGTCTCAGATTTTACTCTGAAAGTAAAAACTCAGGGCATTTTCAAGTCTTTGTGCTGGGAATGATTACTCTTTCTCTTTTTTTTTTTTTTTTCTTTCCTTGTTCCCTGAACCCCACCCTCTCACCCTTACACCTCTTTCTCTCTCACTTGTCCTGTCTCTCGTTACTTCCCCCTTTCCTCCTTTGTTTCCTCCTTGCCTACCTCCTTCTTCCTCCTTACCTTTCCTCCAGCGGATGCCTTCCTGAAGGCAGCGGTCAGTATTCTTCCGGAGGTTCCTCGCTCCATCAGCGTGGAGGGGAAACTTCGTTCCTCTGAGAGCTTTCTGCTGGACTTCATCAACAACTTCCTGGCCACGCTGCTGGTTGTCCCGGTAATGCACTCTATCCTCTCCAATTGGCCTCATAGAACAGAAAGATAAGGAAAAAAAATTTAGAATAAGGAGTGGGAACATTCAGTTCTTCCTCACTCCTCAGATTAGACAGCTCAGTGTAGGGGTTCAGAGGAGGTGTACCAGACCCATCATTTCCCCCTCAGATTCCCTGTAGTTTTACAGATCCATGAGTGTGCGTACGTGTTTACAGGACCATCCGGAGCACGGCGTGCTCTACCTAGTCCGCGGTCTGCTCAACATGGTCCAGGATTACACCTGGGAGGACAACAGCGACGCCAAGGTCCGGGTCTACATCAGCGCTCTGCCCCTGCTGGCCGCCATGAGCCAGGAAACCTACCTTTACTCCATCCCCAAAGGTACATGCACACGTAGTGTAATAAAAATATCTCTCTACTGTGACTTTTAGACTAAGGAACTCCCTAATCCTAGGTTTTAAATGTTGTAACACTTCTGCTGCTCTGCTTCATGACCTGAGACTGTGCTTTTTATCCCTCTGTAAGCTGTAGTGGTTTCTTTTATGTGAACGCTTTACGACAAACTTGTTCATCGAAAGCCTCTTTTCCCTGTCTTTCCTGGACTCAGTGGATTCCAATGAGACACTTTATGGAGGAGACCCCAAGTTTCTATCAGAGATCAACAAGCTGTGCGAGACCCTGATCGGTCAGATCCTGGATCATCTGAAGGCGCTCGGTCGGGATGAGGTGAGGACGGACGCAAAGAAGCAGCGTTTGAGCTCCTCTTGTGCTTCTGTATTTTCTCGTGATGCTCCCAGTTTTACAGTAACCACTCCGCCTGCCCTCTCTGCTGCCAGTAGCACTGCGTTGACATTCTTCTCGGCCTCTTGCAGCAGAGCACACGGCGTCAAGGCGCTGTAGCCTTCTCACTGTTCGGCGTCCTGCTGGCCCACGGTGACCTGAGGAACAACAAGCTGAGCCAGCTGTCCGTCAACCTGTGGAACCTCAGCCACAAACACGGATACTGTGAGACACGGATCTCAGTGAGTTCACATCCACAGCTCTGCTCATAATTACTTACAGGTTTCTTGTACTTGCCTGAGAGTTTTCAGTCATCTGTTATTTGTAGCCCCCAAAACGTGCTTCGAGTAAACGCAGCCTCGCTGTCTTCCCGTCTCTTTCTCCCTGCTGCAGGTTCGGACCCTGGAGTACATCAAACACCAGGCTCAGCAGCCCGACATGATCCACCTGTCTGATACAGTCCAGAGACTCACACTGCAGACCCGCACCTGAACACCACCCTCCTCAAGCTTTGTGAAAACATCTGCGCATCACACATCAAGTTTGTGTAAGTAAAAGAAAAGCACAAAGAAGGTGTTTTGTGTGAGGACACTCTGAACACTTGAAGGGGTGTGAATGAAGAAATTATTGATAGTTATAGACTGAAGTTACAGAAATCTGTTGGGCAAAAATTCCTTGGCACGGCAGATTTCTTCAAGATGACATGATTCAAAGTATGCAAAGAAAGAAAAATGACTTTGATCTGCAGAACAGAAAAATAAAGCAGAAAAAGGAGGCGACAAGTGTCATACAGTGTCTGCTGCTCTGTTTTGGGCCTCATTATTTGGTAAATGTGGAAATGCTTCAAATGTTATAACAAAAACACAGTCGCAGCACTAAAACCATGCTTTTTGGCAGTGATGTGTCTTTGTCAGTGCAGGAAGTGCTGTTGGAAATCCCACTTTCAGAGTTATCAGCATCTGTTTCAGAGAAAAAAAAATTAGGTACAACTGATTTTGCATCACAACTGTTCTCTGTATTGTAACATAATCTATCATCATGCAACATAAATAATGTAATAATATTGGATTAACAATAGTGTTTTAACATGTTGTCCTCTTTGTGCATTTGTAGAAATAAATAAATAAATAAATACTCCTGCTGCTTTGTACTTAAACACCGATCATGTGTATGAATCTATTTTTTAACCTGTTGTTTTAACATAACAGATTTCTGCTACTTATTAAAAAAATCTTAACTACAGTTTTTATGTTAGAAACAACAGTCTCTACAGTTTTGGTTTTCCTTAGTAGAGCCCCATGAATCAGCTTTTTAAGACACAATATGATGCAATGGAAAAAAAGGACAGGACAGGAGCGTTTGTCTCAAGACATTCTCAAACTCTTCTCCGTTGTAGTTTATTTATTCAATTAGTGAATCATTGAAAAGGCAAACAACACCCCCTTTAGTTCTCAAAGGAAAAAAAAAAGGCAAATACAAAAGCTGTGATGATTTTCACTGACACACACAGGCGCGCACGCACACACGCACACACGCACACACACACACACACACACACAGTAGGCCTTTGGTCGCACACCTTTTTTTACTGCCCGATAATCAAAGGAGAATTCTGACAAAACTGACTCTCAGGTTAGTAAAAAGTTTTGTTCGTTCTGCACCTGACATGTCAGACAAAAAGCGTGGCAGAGCATGTTCTGTGATACTGTTTCGTTTAGTTGCTGATGTCTTTGGAAAATGTTGTTGAGGAGCCTGAGAGTCAGTTTTGCCTGAATCTCCCTTTGGATGTTTCGACCTCAGAGGTGTAACGGGGAGGCCTGCAGGAAGAGCTGGTCACCAGAGAGAGTCCTGGTTCTGAACTGAGACTTTTCATGACTTAAACATTCAAATAAAATTCTGCTAAGTCATCACTGTTTGCAGGTTTTAGATTAGATTTTTTTGCCCCCACTCTCTGATGACCGCTGTTGTTAACTAACTCCTTGACTGCCACACCACTTGTCTCTCACTTGTGTCTTCAACATCATAAGATAGATAGCAATCACAGCAGAGCATGTACACCGACAACTCAACACTATTCTATCTGTCCTTCTGTAGCACTAAGACATGTAGCCAGCCAGTCCTGTATGGAATGACAGAATGGTCAATATTAAATAAATAAATCTGAAGTCCTGAAATAAAAGTAAAATATTTAAATGAACCAATAACCTGTCACATAAATCAATAAATTATTAAAAACACATACTTATCAGGAAATGGTATTTCAGCAACCTCATTTTAAAAAAACAAAAATGTTGAAGCAACAAAAATTAGTTTTAAATAATATAATCAATAATAATAATAAATATTGAATTATGTTACAGTTTCTTGGTTCTTTACTCAACTGATAATGAGATTATTTATTTCATAATGTCTTTATTTAATATTGGCCATTTTGGACTTCCATAGTCCCACACAGATAAGAGTAAATAAACACTATTCTACACTGGAAGACCTGTGGACATTCCTAGTTTCCTAGTATTTAGTAAAAAGTCTGACTTCACAGGCGGGATTTGACCCCTCAAGATTATCTGGAGCACAGTTAGGGTTTTGGTCTTTTTTTTTTTTTTTTTTAAATCCTAAAAAAAAAAAAAACAGCCAACCGACAAGACCTGGACTGATGTCACTACGAGGACGAAACGAAGCTGAAGACTGAACGATGTGAGCAAAGAAAGCAAGCAGAATGAGTGTGTTCTCTGTGGGCCCGTGAAGTTAACACTGATAAACAGCAGTTATTGTACTGTGCACAGGCTGAACTAATGAGGGACTCCTGATCCACCTCCAAGAGGAACTGTTTAACATAAATTAAAAAAAAAAAAAAGAAGAAGAGAGAACAGAAAAAGAGACAGAAGACTTAGCCAGAAATAGTCAGGTAAGCAGCAGGTTTAAATATCAGCGTTTTATAACATGCAAAGCGAGATTCACTCCAACAGTCGGGTTTTCACAGTGTCTCCTTTTGCTCCTCTCATCTCTAGATTTGCCTTTGCAGACCCTAAGTGCTTCCAACGCCTCATAACCAGAATTTCTAAGACTTCTGGCTGTAACTGTAACAAGGCCAAAACTGAATCTTCCAACACAGTTTCTCTTTGAGATGGTGCAAGCTCAGCAGCAGTTCAGCAAGTGCACATTTAAAAAAGAGAAACCTCTACACTGGAGCTATTTGTATACAGACAGCTCTACGTTTGTAGCCATTTTCTTGAATTAAAAAAAAAGAAAAAAAAAGACAGCCACCAATATGATCCACAGAGGAGACACTGAGCAGAAAAGGTTTGTTTGGTTGAAATTCAAGGTGCACAATGACCTCTAATAATAAATTACTCAGAGATCTGGTGTCTTTTATTTTTTTTTTTTTTGTCCATGAAGCCAATGGACAAACTACAGATGAGAGGTGGCCCTGGCTACAAGTACAATTTAATTTACTACTGAAAGAAGAGACTTAACGGAATAAGCTGTTGAAAAATGCCAACAACAGCAACACCGTGGCTCTGATCGAACCCTGTGTGTCTGTATGACAAACAGAACAGTTGGATATTTGTAGTGAGTTCACTAAACCCTCTTCTAATGATGCGATCAACATTATGCAGAGGGGTTTCACTTGGGATACTATCCTCTCTGCTGGGAGACTCCCATCAGGAGCAGGGTTTCACAGGGAGAGGACAGTTGGTTATCTGCTATTTAAGAATGATAAACCCAGAGTAAGACTCCCAAACTAACAAATCAAATAATGATTAAAATAAAATAATTCAACACGGGGAGAGTTTGCAGTTTGGCGCAGTCAGTCCAGGCAGTGCTGTCAGGGGATGTTTTGGCGGCCTGATTCTTATTCTGATTTTGGACTTGACAGGGTGGGTTGGGGTTTCTGGAGACAGCACGCCTCTGAAAACACAGACCAGAGCCTCGCCCCATCCCTGCTGTCGAGGTGACGAAGGGAGGCGGGGTGGTCTTTCTCATTTTTTTTTTGTGTGTGTGTGTGTTCATTTGTTCTCCTTCTCCTGGGCTGCAGGCTCAGTCCAGCTCTATGGGGCTGCTGTCCTCCTGGGCCTCTTCAGCCCCGTCATCCTCCTCGCCCGACCCCATCAAGCTATTCAGCAGGTTTCCTGCACCATGTGACAGAGTGACCATCATTCTCACATAAAAAAAGTGACTTAACATCAAGTCCTTACAATGGTTCACCTTGGACTGAGGTTTTCTTTTTCAAAAAGGTGTTGGTTAAATGGGCAAAGCCATGGTGCACTCACCTAGCAGTCCACCGTATGATGGCGACTGTTTGGGTGGAACGCCAAAGAAAAGCTGTCCTATCCTGTCGAGATACTGAGGAGCCACGAAGGTGTCCGAAAGGAAGAGGAAGGCAGAGAGACATGGTTGTGAATGAGACTGACTGCAACTTTACAGTCGAAGACATGGGCTATGTAAACATGCCGAGTGAGAACACAGAAAATTCCAAAATGTTTTTAACTCTCGAATGAGAGGGAAAAACTGGTGTACGCACAAAAGGAATTTTTTTTTTTAATTTTTAATTTTAATTACTTTATTGATCCTTCCTGGGAAAATTACTCTCTGTATTTTAACCACACCAAGTGAACAAAACACACACACAAGCATGCACATGCACTAGAGACGCTGCAGTGAGGTGCCCGGGGAGCTATGGTCGCAGAGGCAGGGGAGGCGCGTCCATCGAACCCTCCACCCTCCGATCTCAGGTCGGTCCAAAGCCGCACTCTTAACTTGCTGCGCCACGGCTGCCCCCTCATGAACCAACTCCTCCCTCCATTCACAATCCTGACATCACCATATCTGACCAATGACCTTTCTGCCTGCGTTCCTGGAGCCAGTCAATCACTGGATGAAGGTCTTTAAATATCACTAGCTTTCTGCAGCTCTCTCTTACAGACCTACTTTCGCACAACCCATCTCGTCCACATCACCACCATAACCTCCATGATGTCCAGGGACACTTGTCCAAAGGTTTCCACCAACCACGAAGAAACAACTGAGTGTAAAGCAGCATCTTAACTCTCACCTCATTATACATGGGGTCCCTCTTCAGAGAAGGTTGATATTGTTCACATAACACTGTGAAAACTGTTAATTTACCCCTGAAGGAACAAAGAGAAGAAAAGTTTTAAATACTGCTCATTATTATCTTCACTAACACAAAGCATTTACTGATTTTTACTGATTCTCTTCTGCTGAAGATAATATCAGATACTTAGAATTACAACCGTAAGAGGTAGTGGGGTTTCTGAGCATTAAATATAATATATTTCCTTACCCATCCACTGCCAGCAGCAGAAACCAGATAAAGTTTAGTAGAGGCTGGACGAAGGGTGGGCCCTTCTCTATGGACGGGTGTTTCTCTGTGTATGTGCTGAACACCACAGAAGCGCTGTTTTTGTTCTTTAAGCAGAGGAACCTGGAGGAGGTTGTGAGTTGAGAGAAGGAAATTACATTAATTGAAAGAGGCACAGACAATAAAAACAAGAGGAGATGATGGGAAAGAAAACATGGCAGAAAGTGTGACACGCACAAAGGACAACAAATACCCATATATCCAAAGACATTTTAATGAAACTGCTGACAAATAGAAAATGGATACGACCGCAGGCTGACATGTTGAATACATCGGTGCCACTTCACTTTCTCTCCTTCACACAGATTCTGAATTCAAAACTTACACCTTGAATCGAATAAGGACTATGGATTACATTTACTAGGCATTACAGACTACTCCTGCATTCATTCACAGGTTTGAGCTTAGACATTCAACTTTTACAGTGTGACGGTGTAAAAGAAGAAAAATAATAATCATATTTGTGTTTTCAGACAGTGAGAGTGACACTCCACTTACTGTAGGACGGCCTGCGCCACAAACATGTCGACCTCGCTGCGGAAGCCTCGTGACGCTGAATACTCCACCAGCATCTGTGCGCAGCCCTCCCCGTCAGACGAATGCAGGAAGTGATAACGAGACTCGCTGTAGTTTTGCTCTGAACACACAAAAAAATGTCAATATTTAAACTGTTATTAAGATATTAACTTTCACTCAGTAACAGGGCAGCTGGTACAGGATTAAGAGCAGCGAACACCAGCCAGATGCTGAGAAATAGGATGGGGGTCCTGATGTGATCATTTGATAATTGATGAGACTACTTCAAGAAGCTCAAATACTGATTTAAGACTATTTTAATGATTACAGTTTCTCAACATGTTTCATTTGATTAAATTCAATATTTATCATAACTTGTGATAAGCACTTCTTATTACTCTCCACACTTTCTAAACTAAATAATAAACTGATTACCTTTCCACAAGGTGACAGCTAGCAGTTGGTGTAGTTTTGGGTGACCCAACTTGCTGGATCCTCCTGTGGACCATTTCAAGGCTCTGGACACAAACGCTACTCTCTCTGGAGAGTTTTGGTCCATCAGGCTGAACAGCTTAGCCAGGCTTTCTGCTCAACAAAAACACAAACAACCCCAACAGCATCAGAGAAAGCCCCTTCCAGAAAAGTCCTATTGTGCTGTCCCCAAGAAAGGCGGGCTCCTCTGAATGCCAGACAATGTAAGGCGGCAGCTTTTATTGATGATTGTGCAAAGAAGAGATGTCACAAAGTGATCCAGCAGATCAGCACAGCACCAACCAAAAGTGTCTTTTAAAGGCTCAAGGTTGCTACTCACCTAATATTTCATCTTCAACTTTTGTCTCAGATTTCTCCAACACTTCCAGCACCAGCATTGACAGATCTGCTGCACTGTTTTGCTGCAGACAAAAACACAACAAATTGTATGTTTTTTGCTGTGAGTAACAAGATTAAGGCGAGATGAATATGAGTTAAACTTCTGTTACATGCACAGTTTTACTAGTGAAAAGCAACACTGAATAATAAAATTAAAATTAGATTGCAAGACTGCTTTCTAACATGACCTTAGAGTTTTTAGCAAAAATCTAGTGCTGCATGTACCTGGTTATAGCTGAAGAAGAGCAGAGCGCCATTGTACATCAGCTCCCTGGCCTCAGCATGTTTTGCCTGTGACATGTACCTGATGAAAAACAGAAGTGTCAGCATTACACATGAAGTGACACTATCTGCTTATCGACACAGACACGTTTTGTCTGCATCACAACTCAAGACTATTCCTGGAATCTGAGACACACTCACTGGTTTTGCTTGAGATATACATCAAGGTATCAATGTGAACACTGCAATGAGTATAACAGCTTTCTTAAAGACCACAGCACAGCTGCAGTATTTTACATATGTGACAGGATTTCAGAGATTAAGATTTAAGTCATGAGCAGGAGAAAGCCAGTAATCACTCTGTGGTATGGAGAAGATTTGGTTTTAATTGGATTGGATATGAACATATACAGAGTCACGTAGCCAACCAGTTTGGCAGTACAAGTAATCTGTTTGTTACCCCAACAGCATCCACATTTTATAGTGTATTGGAGTAGATGTACACAATTAAAGAGTGTGAATATTCCCAAGAGAAACGGATACACTGGAAAACACACCAATTCTAAGACGTCTTATCCCAGATCCTGCAAATTTAACCAGAAATGCCAGCTACAAATAAAGACAAAATAAATATATTAAGTAAAAACATGTCTACCCTCTAGAGTCCAGACTGCGGCGATACAGTGTGTGGCTATCTGGCTAAATGCTAACACAGCTGGACAGCTTCAACAAACATGTTTAAAAGACGACAGCGGTTGACAAAGCAGTTAGCCCATATATTCTGTTATTTTGCGCGAGAAATGTGTTTACCAATAACACACAAAACCCCGCTGTCTCACTGTCTTCCTTTGGCAATCCAGCTAACGGCTTCGGCCACCATTAGCTTTTGGCTACGCTGCTAAACACGTAGCTAGCTAACAGCCGTTGTAAGATCGACAGAACAGCTGTCCAAACAAACAGACGGAACAACATGAGTGGGTGGGTCCGTGGGAGATTTAACCAATCACGAAAGGCGAGGTATAGTAGCAAGGTTGACAGAAGAATGATCTGGAACAGACAGGCCCCAAAGCCAAATGACAATTAACACGAAACGATGTCTTACCTAAAAAATAAAGTCCTGTACATCTGGTGTGCTTCATAGTAATCGCCCTTTTCAACACTGGCTCGCAGTTTTCCTTCGACCCTTTGGACGCCTCCACGATTTCTGGCACTGGAGCACCTCAGAGACTCCTGCTCCGACATCGTCGTTGCTCCGCAGCAGCTCTCTATCTCCGTCCAAGTGTTGACACTGGAAAGACTTAAACTGAACAGACCCTCGTCGCTTGCCGTAGCCGGCAAAGCGTAGTAGGCAATTGGTTATTGGGAGAATGAGGGAAGAGAGGCATGAAACCTAGTGACCAGCAAAGCACTATGAATGCCAGGGTTAAGGTTAAGAGCAGGGGAAATAAACCTCTGGGAAGTTAATAGAGTGTAGTGGTGATGTTGTTTCATGAGGTTTGTTTCAGCGGTCTCTCCTTTGACGTCTTTCTTACCATGTTTTCCCTGTTACTCACTTAACTTTTGCATTTTAGGTAACATTAGATAAAGGAAATGCAGAATTTCCTCCTCTCATTTGAAGACAAAGTGATTTACAGTTGTGCTCTTTATTCAGACCTCCGAAGCATTTTCATGAGATTTGTCAAAAAAGCATGTTCTGTCAACTCTTTAATTGTTTTTGATTTAATATTGCACTTCCATAAAAGTAGGGTGCTCAGAGAACAATTAAAAACAAGATAGGTCGAAATTTATGCAACAGTTGCTGATAGCCAGACTACTGTGTCCTACATTTCCCACAATTCTCCCATCTTTCAAATACCATGTTCCCAATGTGTAACTTTATTTTAACGCTGAAACTTGACAGTTTGTTGGGTAGATTTTATTTGCAGTCATTTAATAAATCAGGATTGACAAAATGACACAAAAATCTTATTGTCACAAATGCAACTTTCAAGTGTGCAAAAGTTTTTTGTTCTCATCTGTACCTGTTTGTGATCTGGTGCTGTTTGAGACTGAGGCAGACAAACACACTTTAGACAATAAAGACCACCATGTTTTGAGGGTTTACACCAAACTAATATAGGCTATATATATATATATATATATATATATATATATATATATATATATATATATACATTCCATTTTTGTGTGTTTTCATACTTTCACCTTTTTGTATCAAAATAAAACATGACGGAAAGAGTTTCAGCTCAATTTCTTCTCTCTACTTTTACATATTCAAACATTTCACTGTCAAATGTGTTACATTTGTTTTCCAGGAACACACGCTGTGGTGGTGAATCTCAAGTCTGAATTGACTGATTTGATTTGATTTCAGTACGTTTCTGTTGTGCTAACATGTTTTGGTCCTGTTTATTGAAGGACACGAGCTTGAAAGACTTGAAAAAGACTGATAGATGAATGATTCAGAACTTTATTTTTTGTTTTAATCTCCTGGACCTTTTACGGTGTCAGCTGAAGAAAGAGAGAGAAAGAGAGATTAAAAATAAATCTTCAAGGACCTCTAAATGATGAGTGGCAGTCCCCACCCCACCTTCAGCACAACTCCTAGGACACAATCTGAAGTACTTGACAAATATGAGCCCTGAAGATACTACTTCCTGCATAATTACTATCAAGAATATAGCAATGGAAATGTGACATCAGCTCCCCCATTCTCCCTTTAGTACACTTCTTACTAAGTGAAGTAAAAGTACAGTTAGGTGAGTTGTTTACCGTGGACCCTGAAGCTGTAGAGGCAGGTGTAGTCAGTGTTGCCCCAGTTGTTCTCAATCTGGAGCTTCACATATCTGAATACACCGTTGTCTGGATTCTGGAAAGGAAATAGGAGAGAGAATGTTAATAAAGACAGTCAGGTGAACCTGGCATCTGTGTGTACCATGTGGTATTTGCGTGTTTTGCCTCTAGTTTTCAAAGCAGCTACACGTCTATAAAACCGTTAGTTCAGCTAAAATGGCAGGAAGAGGTTTTATTCTGAGTAGTGCACAGTTAAAACCGGTCTCTACTTCTTGTCCTATATGTTGTTTTTGCAGTGACTTCTTTTTCACAGTGTGTTTTGAAGTGACTAATTTAAAAAAAGAAATAAAGTACGTTCATGAGAGCTACTCTGTAATACTCATATCACACTTACAGACAGCCTGAAGGTCTGAAACGCTGCACCGTCTTGATTGTAGGCCAGGGTTCCCAGGTAGGTGCCTTCCTCAGCTGCACTGTCAGCTGTCCTCATTCCCTGAAAGATAAAAGAGAAAGAGAGATCAGCTGAACTGTTCATTGAACAATTAATAATAATAATACAAGCATGCAGGACATCTTCAGGATAACAACAGAAAATGTGTAACTAACATAGATGGAAAACTCCCTGGGTGCACTTCCAATGTAGCCACCAGGGGCTTGGCTTTTTTGGACATGGCCAAGCGTCACGTGAGAGATGGAGACCGGGTGGGACAGTGAGATGAATAAATGTCCTCTGTCTCCAGGAAAGCACCAGCACTGTCCTGGGCGTAATGCCGACTGTCCCTGAGGGGAAGAAGTTAAATCTTTCCATGTCAACAGTTCATTAACTTCAGTTGTTTCATATTAAATATCACAGGTTTCAAAAGACAATTTAAAATACACTTTAAATCAGTCACTGTTAACGTAGCATTTTCTCAATATGGCTGTGTGATTCCCACCTGGATCACTCGCTGCTGTGTTTTGGACGAATACCGCCAGTAGAATATTCTGTCCCACAGCAGTCCAGGGTTTTTGCAGGGCCAATATGTTTCTGCAGACAAATGCTCCAACACTTTGGCACCTCAACACACAATCGAGGGCAGACATACAGTTAGAAATCATCCAAACAACTTTCACAATAAAGCACATGTATGCATCATACTGACACAAGTGAAGATGGTGAGGATTTCTTACCTTGCGATTGTAAGGCGTAGTTAGGGACAGCGTCTGCCAGGGGAGCAACCGTGTCCATCCGCCGTGTCAGTGACTGCAGCTCCTGCTGGACTTCTTTCAGTTGAAAATGCATGTGAATCAAACCTAATGCACACAAAACAAGCAAGGGTAGATTTAGGAATTTTTTTCTTTTAAATAAAGAACTTTTCAAAAACCTGTACCAACTGTTCCAGGTTTTAGCCATGTCCTAGACAGATTGATTGGAGCAGGAAGTGTTGAAGACTCACCAAAAGCCAGCAGGAGAGTGAAAAAATGACTAATATACTTAGTCAAAAATCCACGAGATGTTGTGACTGCAGAGAAAGACAAACAGTGTTATTGACTGATTAGGTAAAAATACATCTTTCTGCAGTGGCGACAGGTGGGAAGCAGTCCTTACTCATGTTTCTTCTGATCTGTGTCCCATTCAGAGACATCCGATGGGTTCCGGTGTTAGGGGTCCATGGCTCGGGGATATGGATCGTGATGGGTTCCTGGTCGTATTCCACGGGGTCAGGCAAAGGGTCTGGATTTTGGTGACCACCACGTTGACTTTTCCTTCGAAAGATCCTGAAAGATACAGCAAAAGTTAGAAAAGGCTGGTGTGTGTGTGAAGATTTAAGAGTGTGTGGGACCCACACAGCATCTTTACATGAGGAACACAGCATGTCCACACAAACATACCTGTACAATGTCTCCTTGTAAGATATACGTGGAGATCCATGCTCCATGTAATATCCTGTCTCTATCAGACGAAGACTTCTTCGCTGCATATCTGGAAAACGGTAGAAAGACAGAGGGCCAAACCATCAGTGACAGACACTGATGCACTTATCGATGAACTTTTTACTATAGATGCTGTTGTGCTGTATATTGTAATGATGAACATCAGAAAAATGTCAGCTTCCCTCTCTGTATGAGTAAGCCTTCACTCATAATTGATCAAACTTACATTCATAAAAATGCTACAGCAAAACAATAAACAGCAAGTAAAGCAAATGTACAATTCACTATATAAAGTATGAGTATACAAACAAAAGCAACAGAGAGGGAGATGAGTTCATCAAATCAAGATTTAAAGCAGAAGAAAAAGTTCTACTCCTACAACAGTCTGCAACAACTTCATATATCAAGTGTCTGCTGCTCTGCTGGTAACTTACTTCTTTCTTGTTCTTGGGTTGTTTTGCTGGGAGAATCGGTGGAAAATCTCTTGTTCTCGCGGTGAAGATAATCAGGTGAGTATCTGACCTTGTCGAACGTGCAAACTGAGCAGAAGTTTTCTGTTGTTACATATGTGCTCGGAACAAAGGAACGTTCGATCGTTCTATATGCAAATTAGATTCGTGTTTTTTAATTATTATTGTTATTATTTTTTAAATTTTATTTATTAATTTTATGTTATTTGGATGCATAGTCCACTGTGCATCAAACTTCATCCAATGAGGAACATTTTTTGATTTACTGTGACATGTCGCCTTCGCTTTTCGCTTTTTTTTTTTTTTTAACTTTTCTTTCTTCTTCTTATTTTTAATTCAAGATCACATAACATCGGCTGTCCCACACCCAGGTTTTTTTTTTTTTATTTCATTAGTTCAATACTCCTTACTTCAGCGGTACTAAAAGATTAAACTAAAGTAACAGCATGAAAATGTTTCTTACGTTGTGTCTTTGTTTTTACTAAAAATAAATGAATGTACATTAGTGGAGAGTATGAAGATCCTTTACCTGTGTCAAAGCACAAACGGACCACAGTACCTTCATTACAAGTGCGATATTGACAATAATATTCACAGTAAAATGTACTTGAAGCATGAAAATATAAGTAATACAAAAAAAAAATCACAATTGTAATTTAGAGCTGAAACTAATGATAGTTTTTATTATCGATGAAGATTTTATTATTAGAAGAAGCAAAACCTCAGGTTGGTGAAGCAGGAAGCAAAGTATGGTTGTCACTTTACTTCATTAATCACTGAAACGATTATTTGATTGTCAGAGTGGTTGCAAATTATTTTCTGTTCATCAGTGCATCGATTAATTGTCTCAGCTCTTTTTATAATTTACAATAAGGCATCGTGTTTTATGGGCTGGTCACGTGCTTTGTGTGCGAAGTCTTAATTTTCAAGTAATTAGCAAATGTCGCTGTCAGATAAATTGGTGGAATAAAAAGTCCAGTAGGACTATTTGTATCAGACGAAGACTGATACAATGTAGTCTAACTTCACGATGTAGTTACTTGAGTGTTTATGCAAGAGAAAATTTCAATGTACTTATTTTTCTATTTTTTATTCAAGGTAATAAACATTAAATATTTCAATCACATCCACATCGAACCATTACAAATACACTCAGTAAATAAACAGTAAATCACAATTTACAATACACCATAGAAGATCAATTCATTATAACATTCATCAGCAACAGTTAAAAGTTAACTTAAAAGTGAGTGCTTAAGTTTGGCTCTTTATATGAAAACTGAACAGTTGAAAAATTAAAAAAGTAAAAACAGAGAGCCATAAAGCCACGAGATGCTCCAACTAACTCAATTTTTTTTCCATAACTGTATTTGAGGCTGAAGAATTTATCACTGTAACAATGCAAACATCACAACTAAAATTTAATCTTCAAGACACACTTTATTGTAGAAACATCATCAATACTGAACTTCGGTTTCATCCAGTGATTTACAAACCTGTGGCTCTTGTAGTACACGCACTTTGACACTAGATGGAGACAAACACTGTGCAAAAGAGTGAATTCCCACTTAAGTACTGCATACTTCTACCTTCAATTGCCTTTCTCCTTTTCCTCAAGGTAAAGACTATACGTATGCTGTATTGGACACATCCTTGTGTCAGACATTTGCAGACAGGACTCAGCTGTACAGTCTCCTGATGCAGAGTAGTGCTAGTAAACTGGTAATGAAGGTGCTGTTAAGGAAGTGGGTTTTTGCGTCCCACGCAGAGGAGGGTTTTCCGGTTAAAGTTTCCTTTGTGATTCGGAAGTGATGGTGTGATGCCCAAGCCGTTTATCCTTATAGACACAACACACAAGTGGCGACCATGATAAGTAAGCGTACATACACACACACATTAAATAGATAGCTTCGTTGTATTCGTTCGTCTTGCTATGGCGGAAAACCGCAGCGTGACAGACAAACGTGACAGCTAGCTTACGGGTAGCGGTAATGCCTGGATGTAATAGCATGCTAACTATAGCTAGCTAACTTGGGGTGTCAGACTGTAGTTCGTCTGGATCCGTGCAGGTTTTAGATAGAGCCGGGATCAGAAATAAGTACGCTAATCAGTAGTTGGTAGCCTCTCACCTTCATTGTGTCGTTTGTGTGTGATCCTACAGTGTAGCCTCATTGTAACTTGCGTCTTAACTGTTTAGGTCAACTCCCACCCAGACAAGCTAACAATAGCTTAGCACGTCTGTCTGTTTTGGACAGTGACAGCTGTAGGCTGCTGCCCCATGATATCTGTGGAGAGGCCTCCTGCAGCGTGGATCCGTCTAGCCTGTATTATCAGTTGTCATGAATCTGATTCAACCTCTTTTATTCATTATACAAGGGCCTTTTTTCTACATGCACTGGTTACAGTTATACAAATACTCTTATTGCTCACCATCATAATCTGTGGTAAAATCATAGAGCGGAATAGAGAAATGGCTTTGGCAAGGAAAGAGATTTAAAAAATAAAAACAAAAAGAAACACATATTCTCTGCTGAAGTTTTGCTTTTTTCCCCCTAAACAGAACTGTTCAAAGCTCAGTCCTTCTGAAATGGAAAAACGCCCCTTCAGGATTTTGTAATACAGGTAAGCAACAAGCCTAGATCCCATCTGGCCTAGTTTATGTCAGGGCAGGTAGGAACCACATCCTTTACCTGTCTGCCTGCAGCTGAGAAGATGTTGTAATTCTTGGTAGTGGTTTTCCTGTGTCTGATGATGAAGAAATCGCTTCATGTACCAGTTTAAATGTGATACATATCTGAAAGGCTAGTGTGGGCGTGTGAGGAGGAATGCCGGAGAACTTGGTACCTCTGTTTATTGCATTGCACCAGAACTGCACACACTGCAAGTTTGAACAGCGTCCCTCTGTTGGGAAACTCAGGATGAAGCAACTGATGTTGCAGTGAGCATCTCTGAAAATCCATCTATTTGAAAGGGTTGAGTTGATTACCGATGCAGCACCTGATATCAAGGTCACTGTAGTGTCCTGGGCCTTGTTAGGCTAGGTAAATTTGGCATCACTGTGTGCACTGCAGAAATATGAAGCCATGCATGCTTTCTCATCTCATTCCGTCTCGCTGACAGGAGATGCATCTCCTCGTGATGTTTTGCTTGAGTCACAGATTACATGTTGTCTTGAAGCCACTACAAACGTCATCCCATCAATAGCAGGCGTCAATCAGTAACATATTATCCAGTGTTCATAAGTGTAGTGAGTAATTTTCTTAGAGAACTATTTTGTCATACTGCATCAGTCAGACATGCTATTTCATTCCTTTTTTTGGTCTATTTCCTGGTTGGTTGTTTTTCTCAGCCTTAGCGCAGAAGCCCGTGGCTCTCCTTGCCAGACTGGTTCTGGCTGTTAACATCTGTAACATGTGATTTCAGGGTTGTAATATGAACAGGTCAAAATGAACATACAAAACTCAAGCCTATATGGTTTTGCTGCTGAGCTGGCACTCTTCTCGGCAGCAGTTGAGTTAGATTAGCTGGCATACCAGAGTATTTGCTCACTGATGCTGTCATGAGATGCCAGTGCAACGGTTAGGTCTTTGAATGGAGGAAATTAGACGGCTTTAGATGTAAACAGGATGCTGAAAGATTACTAAGCCGTATGTTTAGTTACAGTTGTTTTACTATGTTTTTAATATGAATACTGATTTAGGTTTAAATATACTATCATGTCTGTAAAATCTATGACAATGTCCTTCATCCCATACAAAATAATGCTACACTCAATTCCAGACAACAAATTGACAAATCTATCATTACTTGGGGAAGAAAATTTGGGGACTTTTACAATCTGACAGGGCAGAATGGCCAGGTGTTGAACCACAGTAGTTGTGTAGTACTGACTGAAGTGTTCTCTATGAAAGCTTTTCTGCTGCAGGAACTTTTCCTGGAGAACAGGAACCTTTTGAGGAACTCAGTTCCCCTACCTGTGTTTATAGCAGTTATACCCCCAGAAAGCTCTGTGCTTTGGGAGTAGTACCTTCTGAAGGATCAGGAACATCTGGAGTGGGGCTTGCAGCATTGAATTTTGTGGATTGGTAAAGTAGGAGACCAGAATTTTTTTTAGCATATTAATGCTGTTTTCTAAAGCTTTGTTATAAACCTGGCATTTTTAAAAACATGCCTCTTCAAACATTTTGTTTTGCTTGTTGTTCATGGCTGACAGTGATCAGGATGAGGAAAATAAAAGCAAAAGGAATGTGTTTATAACACAGTCGCACAAATAAAACGTTGTTCTGTCACTTTATCAAAGGTGAGTGTCTCGCTTCTTATACGTCAGTTGTCTGATTTCCTGAATCTTCCCGGGGCTTTTACCCTTCTGTGGAAGCACAAATCACAATATGATGGGGACCTTTTACCTCTGGAGAAGTTCCAGCACATAATTTCTCAGGAAACTGATAACTTTAACCCTAAGTTCCTGGAACTTTTGGTGGAAAAGCACCTTATGTGGCATCGAGTGTCAGAAAGTATCAAAAGCTTTGAGTAAATTTTGTGTACAGCTGCTTGTGATTAGAAGACATTTAACAGTTGAAAACCTATTTTATTAATAAAAACAAATTCTAATATACATGTTTTTTTAAACACAAATTATAAATATATACTAAAGGAAGCTGGTCCTTTTACATGTGTTGATATATCTGCAGATACCATCATATCTCTGTTGTAACTTACTTGATGCATCATATACTATTGCAAAAGGTCTTAATTGTTTTAAATTTGACATGACGTAACTTGCAGACACCCTGAGGCCAACAACATGAAGTGAACATTTTAGTGGGTCATGTGGTTAGTGTGCCTCTATTCAGACGTGCGCGCTGGCATTTGATTGTGAGAGAGAGGAGTGACATCTCAGACAACACTGCCTCATTGTTTTCAGGCCCACTGTGCAGTAATGACAGAATCCCCATCAGAACCCCACAGCTACAAAACACATATTTGCAGAGAGCACAAGCGAGAGATCCACACACAGCATAGCAGCAGGATTGCCTTTGTAAACAACAATTAGTGCTAAGTTACTGGGCCTGTTCAGCCCAGAGGAGTGTTTCATGAAGGAAGATAACCAGTTACACCAGGCTCACTCCGATAAATCAGGAAAATCTCTTCCATAAAGCGGGGGGTAAATAAATATAACCAGAGTTACAATGGGAAAATATCCCTTCAGACTAGTTTAATCTCAGACAGGTTCATGTTCAGGTTTAGCTTCTCTTCATGCTTAACCAGTTTGTATCATAAATGTACCTCCCAGTCTGACACCCAGTGTTTTCTCTGATAATTCCTGCCGAGCAGTGCCTCATTTCATTAATAACATTAATATGTTATTAATCAAACATTTCATGATATCCAAATGAATAATTAAATAATAATAATTAATAATAATGGTGTTGAAGACATTTTAACATGTCAAATGCTAATATTGTTAATATTAGTGTTATTGTATGTTGATATTATTCTGATCAAGGTGTAATGTAAAACTGACTAAATCTGTACACATACATCGAGTTTCATGTAATAACATAATGTATAACAGTGGAACACAATTCATTATTTCGAACATCAACCTATGCAGTTTTACATTCATTTTCCAAATTATGATATGTAATATCGGCAGAGAATGACATGTCACCTGTGTAAACTGAGGACCATAATTTAAATTAATAGAGAAGGTTATATCCTATAAAATGCATAATATTTTGCCACAAGTCATTGTACTTGTGTACAGAACACATACACAAACACACATGCTTTTTATAGCTTCCTTCGTGAAATACCTCTGAGGGTAAGCTGTGAGAAGGGTTAAATGAATGGAAAAGGAAAGGAGGAAAGAGGTGAAGGGGGGAAAAATCCATAAACAGAGCTCTGCCTTTCTAAAGCAGCGGCCACAGCGACAGTTGTAAAAGCTCAAACATGCAAATTCTTCCCTGGTGGCTGATTTAAATCTCCAAGCCTGCAACCTCACGCTCCTCCTTTTTTCACAGTTGTGTGCATATGTGTGCGAGACACATTGAGAGACAGGAAGAGACAGGCGTGAGAGAGAAAGGTGCTTAGTTTCCTGGGATAAAATTTTTGACTTGTTGTAGCCTGCAAAAGTGCCCTGGATACCATTTATCTCTATTTTTTATTCCATTGCTTTGTTGAATACTCGACTCTGATTGGCCAGAAAAGACAGTGCAATGTATTAAATGTCTGAACATGCCACAGACATGTATTAAATGTCTGTGGCCCCAGCCCCACCTGTGGAACCAAGGAGGGGCTGGGGCTTCAGAGATGAGATCTAAGGCTACATTTACTGCATTCTATCTGCCATTTTATCATATTATGTTACTACATTATACACTGTAGAGGACAAACTGAGGCTCATTTTCATAGTTGCATCTTTGTGTCATTCCTGTGAAGTGGCACGTGGCTAGAAAGACCCAACACAATGAGAGTACTATAGGATGTGTGAAATGTTATTCAGTGTGAGTCTCATACAACGTGATGTTTGCTATTTTGCATGAAGACAAACATTAACCAACAAGCTTATGTGCTCCATAGCTATCTTATATAACACCAACTTGTTATATTTTACAATTCCACTTTATTCTTGGTAGATGCCTTGATATCACATGAACCCTTTTGATGTGTCTTTTAAGCTATTATTTTCCTTTTTGTGCTACAGGTCACTCTGTCACCCTGGCAACACGACACCCACAGAAAGGGGAGGAGCCAAGTCCTGGCAGTATGGAAGTCGCTGGGACGCCAGGCTCAGCCCCAAGCCCTCAGAGCGAGGCTGTGACCAATGAGCTTCAGGAGCTGTCGCTTCAGCCTGCTCCTAACCTGCTGCCTCTGCAGGAGCGCAAGAACGGTGAGGCGGTGTTGCACGCACAGATACTTTAGTATCACACTTTGGTGTGATGGTTTTGGATGGATTGGTCAGAAAAGCCGTTGCACACGGTCATTTAGCAAAAATGTTGATGCTGGCTCAGCTTTTGCACAGTCCAGCTTCATCTGGCATGAAATGTAATGTCCTGTGAAATACATGCAAATACACACTGTAGGTAAAATGAGACAAACTGTTGCTGGCTGGGTAAATTCCCAGAGTTGTATAAACTGCTGTGCACAGTGTTTGGCTTCCAAAATAACCTCTTTGCATGTTTAGATGCAAAGCTATTTTTGACATGAACACACCTTAGGCAGGATGAATATGAAAACACTGTTTACATATAAAAACTAGTCTGCTGTACTGTTCTCAGGTCATTTTTGAAAAGTTGCTTCTTCCCTTTTTTCGGTGGATGAATAACATTTTACTTAACAGCAATCATTTGGTACAGAGTAGCAGACGGCCTCGTTGTAGTGCTCATCAGCACATGAAACATCTAGTCTTGCAAAAGGGGTTTACTCTATGGTAGTTTGTCCCTGCACAATGTCCCACACATCATAACTCGCCTGTAGCGCTCCACTGCGGCTTTTCATGTGTGTATGTTCAGTTCAGATTCTTTGTGATCAGGTGGTATGCTGTGCTCTCGCAGACATGTGGGGCACATTGTATGTGTGTTGTGCATGTTGCCCTTTTGCCCTAATGCCTGACTCTACGAGTTTGACCTGATTTTGTAAAGCAAGCTTGCCGAAGCACAGAGACGATATTTTTACCCTGCTGTCGACTGGCATCTTCATGTTCTCTGTTTTGTTCTATGTAGAAATGTTTTGAAGTAGACAGGCAAGGACTGACCTGTTGTCCCACTGCGATGGATGATTGATAAATTCAGGGGGGGGTGGGGGGGTGAGTTATATAGCCCTCATTACATGAAAATGCAGCCCAGCTCTTTGAGTGATTATGCAGAAAGTCTGAAGTACACAGCTTTTGTGGTATTTCTGTTCGGGGTAGCAGAAAATTGCAAGTCAGCACTATCTAAGTAAATGGACATCAGCCTTTGTGCAGTCATTCGCCACCTTGGTCTCAAGGGTTTATTACCCAATGAGGTCCTTTTGCCTGATTTGACCTCATTTGCCCCCCCCCCCCCCCTCCAGACTACTACCTCTTCCCCAAGCTGAAGAAGGAACTCAGTGGTCGCCATAGTCTGAGATGCTGGGTGAATGTACAAGTACGTACTGTTCCATCATGTTACAGGCGACGTAGGCCTGTGCTCTTGCTTCCATATCAAGCAAATATTTTGGCTTAGCACTACTCATCCTTCACAGAGGTGGCCTGTTTCCAACATAAATTCCTCCAAACTAAAAAAGTGTGCATGGAGAACATGTTACGTAAGTTGAGGCTAAGTAGAAAGTGGAAAAACACACTTATCTGAGAGGCAGAAGTTAAATGTCAGATGTGTCTGTACGCCACACAGGGCGTTTAAAGGCCGGAGAGATATAGAGATTTAAGTGCTCAGGTGAACGTTTGTGTGTGTGTGTGTGTGTGTATAGAAGGATGTGTGCAATGAAGTCTCCACAAAGGAGGGAGTGCAGAAGCTGCTGTACCTAATTGGCTTGCTCCTCTGCGCTGACCTCCTGTTACAGTAGATTAGAGTGAGCCGCACATTTGCTGTGTGGACTTAAGACAGTGTTGGCCTTTTTTGTATCTGGAGTTAGCTTAAAGTACTTGGCTCTCTGAGCGCAGGAACGTGCATCAGCTCCTCTCGGTTTGAATCACTGTGGGGAACTTGAGTGTGCTGCTTTTCTGCGTTTGCTTTGTTGAGGTTCACACTGCCAAATGGCAAGTTAGTCAGAACCTACAAATGAAAGTCACGAGCACTTAAAGGCAGCTTGTTTATTGAGCAGAGTTTTGTTAACATGTCTGACTTGAGCTTTTGGTGACCTAAAATACTCTGATTCAAGTCTCTGGAAGTTAAGCACAATGTCCTGTTGTTGAAAAGTGCAACAACAACGTAATTAACTCTGGGTTTTCGACTGTTTGACAAAGCGTTTGATGGCGTCTAATTTAAGTTTAAGCTCTGGGACATTTTGATGGGAATTTTTCACAATCAAAACAAGCATTAGATCAGAGTAAAGTTAGCTCATCCTTCTTGTTATTATATTTGGTTCCAAGAACCAGCAGTTGCTGATGTAAACATCTGTCTCCTTATAGCCATAAAGTCTGTTTCGAGGTTGTTTCCTGTTGTTGGTTACAATTACGTCTTAACGTCTGAAAAACCAAACCACATCAAGGATAGTAAAAGATCATGTAGTGCCACACACGATCAAAAAACATCTTTGTCACCTGACTTACTACTAATAAACTGCTTTAAACATCTGTGGTGGGAGAGCACCCAGAGAAAAAAAGGAATACAAATACATGCACAGAAAAGTAGGTGAACTTTTGCATTTGTGACTTCATGTCTTCAGCCTGAATGTTCCTGTCACCAAGTTAGACACAATCAGACACAGTCCGTTAGATAAGCAGAGATATCGGAGTATTAGTCAGCCCTGGGATAGTTTAAATCTTACTTACACACACCTTGCCATATCAGAAGAGTCACCCACACACTGACCATTGTTCCAAGCTGGGCGTTGGTTGCCCAGTTTTGTGGCGACGCAGTAGGTTGACCTGCTGTTGAATTGTCAGGAGAGGGAGGTTAGACAGGGTTGGACCAGTAAATGATTGACCATGTTCAAGGGGGGGCAGCAGTGGCAGAGAGTAATGCACAATAGCATATACAATAAAAATCTACAGCAAAAAATGAGTTGAATCCCCTTGCAGCTAGCTTTAACCATAGAAACAGTAATAAAGCAATATTAATAAATAGTAATAAAAGCAGAGGAAACTGTGTTATGTACATGAACAATATTTCTTGAGATGTTTACATCGTTTAAGAATGTTTAAGGACAGGCCTGTGACTACTTGTCACAGGACCATGTTTACTTCACAGGAACACACAAAGACACACACTCTCTTGCACAGCCTCAGGCCACCACTCCCAAATTTAAACAACCCCTGCTCTTGTTGGTCCGTTCCTTATACACTCCATTGTGCTACCCAGAAACAGACATGTCGCTGCAGGTATTCCTGCAGCGAAATCTACCAAGAAGATGCTTTCTGGACATGTCAACTGAATGAGCATTTCTACATGCACACAGTACATCTGTGGCTGTGAAAGAGGGTGGAATGCCCACATAAAGCTTATCAGAGCTTTATCTCTGACACCAGGTTACGCAATCTGTTTATTGCACAAGGTTCCTTCCTCAATAATAGACGAGCACTGGAGATTTATTGTTAAACACATGTGTTTATATATAGAGAGAGGTGACATGTTTTTCAGGATGAGGATGAGAGACAAATGTTGAGATCACTGTGCATTAGTGTGCGTGTGTGTGTGAGAGAGAGAGAGAGAGTCAGCATTGATTCAAGATACACAATAAGGGCTGAGCCAACAGTGAAAGGCCTTAAAAGCAATTTACATTTCCTGTCTTCCCAGTTACAGACATGCCTCTGAATGGTCCCACAGCAAACAAAAGCAGTCACGTTGTGAAAATGTGATTGAGAACATTCAAAACTTTGAGTTGGAGAAGCTAGTTTGAGTGTGGGGACTGTGAGCTGCAGGAGCAGCGGCAGCAGCAGCAGGAGGAGGGGGAGGAGGAGGAAGGGGAAGAGGAGAGGAGGGGGAGGTCATGTCTGAAATGGCAGTATTGCATAACTTCTCAGAGGGAACAGAAGGAAAACGAGGGAAAATGGAAAGCAAAAAAGGAGGGGGTGTGTTACTTGTATTTGAGGAGGAGAAACCTGTTTTTTTATTAATCAGTTTTTACTTACAGAGTGGCCTGAGAGAGTTCAGATGAGTGGCCATAAGTTTTTGTCTTTTTCAAGAAGAGTTATCAAAGAAAAGTTCCAAGAAGAGGTGCAAGAAGGAAAAAAGTTGTAGCTACGGAGAGACTGGGACACATGGGTGGACCTTGTTGCTATCCAAGGAGCAATAAGGGACAGACCTACACACGCCCTCTCTGACGGGGCGTGCACACACTTGTAGACAGACAATCCAGAGAAAGGGAATGTGAGGTTCACTGCTACCGGTGGAATACCAGCTGCCGGTGAGAGGAGGACGTGTTTAATGTGGCTTTTCTCTTGCTGGACTTCTCTTCAGCCTTTCACCGCTGTTGTATTTTTTTCACACTCTTTACTGCGCTTGTGTCGGGAGTATGAATCGATAAACTTGCCGGGAGGGTGAAGCTTCCCTTCAGCATGGTGCAGAGGGATATGACTATCCACTCAGGTAATGTCCATTTCAGTACGCTGTACTCTGCTTTCATGTCTTTGAAAAATAATGACAGCGACTGAAAGTTGCCCGTAAAGTCTACCTTAAGCTGAACTTAGGAGACTACAGGTGTGGTGTGAGCGCTTGCTTGTTATCAGTAAATGTTATGTGTATTGACACTGGAGATTTAAAAGCTGGTTTACTTGTTTGCATGAGAATGGCTGCTCTGCATTCATAGCTGGAAAAATGTCCTCACAAACTTTAAACATTCTTTTCCTTGGGCACATGCTATCAGCCTAACCTGTTGATATTTAGGGTTGGAAACAGTGATAAGCTTAATCACAGTTTTACCGGAAGCTTGCATAATAAGACCACACTCAGGATTTTAATTGCTGCTGCAAAGGAAAAATTGGATAATGAATGCTTGACTTAGTGCCAAATAAACCATACGGTATGTTAAGTAGGGTGTAAATGTAGTTTTTAACCTTAGAGGGTCTCCAGGAGAAAGGAAACAGGTGTGGCTGTGAGGCCAGGTTTGCGGGGTCTATCCAGGCCACACCTGGGCGGATGAGGGGGTTGAGCAAGAGTCAAAAGATGTGGTTGATGAATTTGGATCTTCTCAGAACGTGACAGCCCCCACCCCCACCCTGTCACTGAAAAAAAGACTCAAGCACAACTGTTCCCTGAAGACTGATTGCAGGCCAGGGGCCAGGATCCACACTGGAGAGATTTGGCTGTGGGAGGAGGAACAGAGAACACAGCCGAGGCTCGCTGACGGAGACTGGAGCCAGGGGGAAAAGTAGGTTAGAGGCATCACAGACTATGCTCCAGATTTAAGTGGAAATGACCCACTCATTTCAGTCAGAACAGATTGTTCCAGATCATGACACGGACTATGTCTACTACCGCCAAGACTAGACAGTGGATTTTAGATGATATATGCACTGAGACAGTGTGCCAGCGCTGTCTTCGGGAAGCGTCAACATTGAGATTTAGTCATGGAGTCTGCATGTTTTTGTTTCAGCCATATAGTACAGAGACAGATTTCTGTGTTTAATACACCTAGAGTCAAAACCTGCATTGTTGTGTTGCAGTCACACAGGCAAGTTTAAATTCAGTTCAGAAACAGAAAGTCTCCAGAGTCTGAGTGGAATACAATGATTTTGTGGACCGCTGAACTTTGTTGTCACATTAAAGAAACTATATTGCTATATTGCCAGCTAGACTGGAAGTGCCGTGTGCCAGTGGGACTAAGAGAAATGGTCAAGAAAAGGCCGCTGACTCAAGCTGAAATTGAGGTTTGCGCTGACTATATCATTCAGACTTGTAAACCAAAACAGATAAAGATCACATCCCTTTTCGTCCCCACCCTTGAATAATAGCTCACAGTGTAACGTTCGATCATTGGTGCTGGGTTCTGGTCGACAAGAGCCAGAAATGGTAAAATTGCTTTCAGAAATTAAAGATGCTAATGTAATCTGATCCCACACAGTCAGACTCTTATGCTGTTGAGCAGTATTTAAGATACGATAGCTTAATATGTAGCCTGGCAGAGGGTAGCCTAGCCCAGCAGTGATTCAGAGAGGCTGATGGTACTGTTATGTAACAGATTGGGAGGCTGCCAGCAGCAGAGGCCCCGCAGCACTCAGTCAGGCAGAGAGTAGGAGGGGAGAGCAGAGGGAAGGATGAGATAGAGAGACTGATAGATGGAGAGAAAGAGGAGGAATACGCTTTGGAGTTAAGGGAAGAGAATGAAGGGATGGAAAATGAGAACAGAGAGAAGTGAAGAATTGAAAAATAAGACCATAAAAAGTACTGTAGAACTGGACATTTGGAAGGAAGGAAGGAAGGAAGGGGGGGTTATGTTTCAGTCTTATCTAAACACACAGCTGCAGCAAACACAATCCAGCTGCATGTCTCCTCGCCTCTCTGCCAGTGACTCTGTCATGGCATTAGATAATCTCCATATTCCCAAGAAGCTCAAAACCTTAAAAAAAACAAAAACGTTCCAGTAAAAACAATATATCAACATTGGAGCACAAAAAAAACAAAAGACATCAGACTTAATACATATCAGATTTTAAATGAAGACAGCAGGTTGTTCCATGGTAACTCTTGTTTGGGCACATAGGCTTCTTTGAAAGAATTGTTGAACATGTAGTTGATGATCAAAGGATGTGTGCACATATTACGCAGCAGCACAAATCTCAGCCTTGCACTGACATTAAAAAACAGGCTGAATCTAAGCAACTGAAGATCAGATGTTGTAGTTTTTGGTGAATGTAAACAGCTTTCGATCTAATAAACATACAGGCAGAAAACATATTTATCCAAGTTTTACAAGAGGCTGAAATCTTAAATGTGTCCAGCAGACCACGCACACACCCACAGACTCTGCATGACTCACCAGGACACGGACACACACACACACACATGCACGCACACACACTTCACAACTCATGTCACTGTCAGGACCTGGACATGCAGTTACAGGCTTTGGTAGCCTTCCATTTTCACAGTATGTCCTGACAGCACGGTATTTCAACAAGCTGTAACGCACTCACGTCTTTGATTTGTGATCCAGTAAATTCCTGTTAGATAATGAGTGTGTAGCATACAACAGCCTCACTCAGATCTGTAGCCTAAAGCTAACGAAAAAGTGCTTTATCAGCTTCGTAGGTCTGCTCGTAGCAACAGGAACACGGTGCCTGCACACCCAGAGGTACAAGCCCACTCATGTAGCTCGGTGATCTTTAAAGACACACACACACACACATACACAAGCACACACATCTACTGGATCTTATAGCATCTGTTACCCACCGCTTGTACAGAAAAAACACACTCTCACTCTCAGACACCGCCATTTATAGATATCATACTACGTTAATTTTTGAGGTCTCTAAGCATCTGTAAAGTAATTTTTATAAATGGCCCTATAACATGCTGTGTGCTTTTGGGCACAGCTGTACCACACGCTCACATATGCACATTTTTAATCAGTGTTGTGGGTTGCAAAGCTGAAAATTAATGCACAGTCAAAGCGTGATTGGTGTTAATGAGATTGGTGTGCCGTTTCAAAATCACAGCAGGGATCTTGCTTTGCGTTGTATGACAGCACAAGCCACAGCGCTGCAGCCTGTGGTTGAAAAAGTGCTGTAATAAGTTTCTCTTAATAAAGGATGGTTTGATGGTTTGTACTACCCTGCTCTTAAAACCAACCCAACATTATCCACTGCAAACCCTCTACTTTTAAAATAATGTGAATGAGGGTTTCAGTGATGCACTCATGCACACACACACACAGTTAAAAGCTCCTGCTGTCAACAGGTACAAGCCTGCCGCTCCTCCAGCACACAGCGACTCAGCCAGAAGACATGTCCTCGAGTCAGTTGGGTTTGTGCCTCGACTATAACTCAGCTCGGGCTGGTGTTTTTGAATAATAGAACAGCCATTAGCCCGTGACTCACCTGCTAACAGCAGCCTGGCACACTTAACGTTAGCTGATGAATGTAGCAGAGATCACTGTGAACTGATGGGACTCCTGTTGTTGTTGTTGCTGAGCCATGTGCAGAATAAATTGGCTTAGTATGTAATTTGGGCAAATATTGGGTCTTATCCCCTGAACATGCCAACCCTAAGTCATTGAATTTCACCCAGAAAGACCTCGAGCGTCATTGAAAGGTGTGAGAATTAAACTGTCTTTCTCCTACACAGTAACAGGAAACTTTGTTGATAACAGTGAGATACCATCAACAGTGCAACCAACTCCAAAGGTTCCAGGGCTCGACTCCTGTCTCACTAGTCTGTCACTTTCTTTGGCCTTCAGCGTGTGCTCACTGTCAGACCAAACTACAGAACACAGCTGTTTGTGCTTGGATTGAAACACTTGTGGTCCTTAGGGACTCGTCATGGCCACTTGATACCTCTGCACTCTCATATTCCCATACTCTTTTCCAAAGGGTTTTGAAAGGCTCTGTGTTTTGTCTTTGTTTTTAGCTTCGGCGGTGTGGTAGCTTGGTGAAAACCAGGCAAACGTTCAAATTTTGTATCTTCACTGTTGTTACTGTGAGAACAGATTCTCAGCAACCCAAGAGTCTTCTTGGAAGTAAAAAGAGGGAGCAAAGGTGTGTGCAGTTCCTTGAAAACGTTAAGCCTGATATGTAAACAGAGGACTGTGAGTACGTCCTTTTTTAACTGTTTATTTCCCTCTGTAAAACTTTGCCCCATATACATGTCATTTAGGGTTAGCATCTCATTTAAATACTCAGATAAAATAGAAACCTGTGTCCTAATTAAACGAAAGTGTCTAATAAAAACCCTGTCATTTTGGTTGCTGAAGCAAATTAACAGCCAGGCTTTTCGTAGACGTTATATACAGCAACAGAAAGAGGAGAAGAGAGGAACGCAGGAAGAGGAGTCCAATAAAAACCCAGAGATCAACCCGAAGGAAAACACTGCAAAAACACACACATACAGTATCAAAAGACTTAAAATCAGGCCAAGAAAACCTTTCTCTGAACAACACACACTTCCTCTTTATTTCTCTTCAGCTTCAGCTGGCATCGTTCTTTGCTTCTAGTCTGTTGTTGTGGGACTGAAATGGAAACCAGTCGTAAAGGAGAAAAGAAAGCCGTGTTTCCTCTGTAAGTAGGGCAGGAGGTTAGGGGGTTCGGTACAATAAAAATGATTTTCAGATGTTCAAGTTATGTAACAGTGTGTTACAAAGCCGTCGTCGCTGAACAGAGAACACCCCTCTCCAGCTCTGGTACACTGTTTCCCCCCCCCCCCCTCTCTCTCTCAGTCTCTATTTCTCTCTGAAAAGCTCATTTGCTGAGCACGACCTCACCACCCCTCCTCCTCCTTCAGTCCTGTCTGTCTTACAGTCAGGCTTCATGTTACCAGATGCTAACAGCTGCCAGCTGGCTTATGGCTCCACACTTGTGCTCTTATAGATGCTTCTATCTCTGTCATCAGTGCACAATTAGACCTCAGTTGGACTACTTTTTATTAACAAGATATGACACCGTGATGCATGTTTGGTCTACAAAGAACCTTTGACCATGTATATATGACTTTCAAAGGGCACTTTATTACTTTGCTTAGTACCTATTTTCTTTACTCAGAACAAATTTTACTAGCGTTCAGATGGCTGTAGTATTCTTTGCCTGGGTGCTTGTTTTTCTTTTTCTTCATATCAATCATATTTTTCTCTTAAATTGTTATTTTTATTGCTGTTATTATTAACTGTCATCGGCATGACCATGTATTAAAGTTATGAAGCATTTTTTGGGGGAAAAAAACACTGCTTGAGTCTTATATTTGTAGATGTCAGTTCTATAGGTTATAATAACACTGTACTCATCAAAGTAAACTCTTAGACCTCAGAACACAGCACTATAAAAGGATGCAACAAGTGCAGGCAGTCAGATGATCATGGGTAAAATTGTGAGTGTAACTAACAGCCAAAGCACCAAAAATAAAACCAGTTGTAGTTGTAATAAACTATAGTTTTCCTTTAATGATGACCTGAATCTCTAACCTGCTCCCATTTTCTGTTTTAGACCTTTTAAAAGGAAGTGAGCTTTCTGTCAGTTTAAGTCTCCACCTTTCTTTTGCAGTGTTAGCTATTATACAAATCCCCTGTCATACACTTTGCCTGCAAATGTGACAGAAGATATTGAAATAGTTTAAAAAAATATACTTTAGAAAACAGAACTTTCTCTTTGAAGCATCTAGCTATGGTATCAGCCAGTTTACGTTACATAATGGTACCTCTGACAGCTGAAAATAAAATAAAATATGGTTTCTCCTGGGAATGAAGCTTAAGTGCATTGGTCAGCTCAATATCCCAGAAGGAGTTGTACAGTTGCTTCATTTGCAGACATGTAAAGAGCTGGCTTACAAGCTTCTGGCAGTGAGTTTACCTCTTCCAGTACAAACACAGAGTGAGTGTTTGTACTGGAAGAGTACAAACACAGTAAGTGATTAAGTGCAGACTTGCTATAGCAGCATTTACATTAAGGTTTTCTGCCAAATTCCACCTCTTTTCCTTATGACTACACACTTCGCTGCCATGCAGCTACCAGCACCTTGGTTCTGATACCATTAACGCGATTGCTCAGGCTGTGTCTCTTTACAGTTCAGAAATGCCAGTGGATCAACGCTAAGAAATCCCGGGCCTGATGTCAGTGTTGATCCACAGCCAAATGTAAACAGTGCTGGTAAATTCCTCAGCAGAGTGGGGCGGGGGGGGGGGGGGGGGGGGGCACCAGGAAATAAAGGAAAAAACACCTTCTGTTTTCCCTGCTGGAATGTTAATAGCTGGTGTGACCTGTGGTAGACTGACACTTGGCCTGGTTGGTTTCTCAGCAGGTCAGGCTTTGTTTGGTTCATCTGTGAGGTGCTTTATTTTTCCAACTGCCTTGTTGTTAAACCTGCTTGAGACTAGAAGGTTAAAAACCCAGGACATTCTGGGACATACAAGTGAAGAGTATCCATGGGCAGAGTACCAGTATGTTACCTTTTCAGATACCATAGCTAACAGTGACAGCTCTGTGGATTTACTGACTCAGATTCGATTTTGACAATGTAAGTTATTACCATAGTACAGTTCTGCTGCAGCCTTGCATTAACAGTAAGTAAAGAAGAGAAATTAATAGAGATGTTTTAACTGGATCGTGACAGATTTTTTTTTTTTTTTTTTTTTTTTTGTGGTGAGGGATAATCTCAACAGGAGTCCAAGGGAGCTGTAGATAATGGTCACAGAGCATGTTGCTGAGTTTCAGTGCCAACTGTGGACAGAAACTCTCAGTCAAAAGTGTATTTTCTGACATTTTTCCTCACTGGCTCTTCATGTGTGGTTCACCTGAACCAGGCTTGCCTAGTCTTGTTTGTTAGTGATGACAGGGGAGGTGTGCGGAAACTGCTAATTGTTGCAGGGAGGTTTATGGAATGCGTTGGGGTAATTGTTTTGGGCAGGTCGTATCTGAAGGACGTGCACTGTGTGCCAACAGGGTCACACTGTTCTACGACCAGGATAGAAAATAAAAAAACATTTAGGCTTTAGCCAGTTTATCCCCACAACTTCTGTCATTTGTGTAGATAAAAAAAGCACCATTGAGAGGTCATGTTGTATTTTTGCAGCTGTTTGGCTGTGTAATTGTGGAGCTGATGTTTGGAATGTCACAGCAAGTCGCCGTGGACTAACACAGATAATGTACTGAATTGCGCACAAGTAAAACTGGTAGCAGGTCTGTTTATGATGGTCCTAGTAAGCTCCTTCTTTACATTATCTCCTAAATGATCATACACAGTAGTATACTCTGATTGAAGAAGTGTGCTGGGACTCTACACAGGCACAAGGAGCCAGTGTAGAGGCATTTGGACCCACAGTCAGTGGTGGTTGCTTTCGTGTCACAACACGCGACAGACGGGGGGTGGGGTGGTGGAGGGGTGAGGTTGCGAGCAGCATAGACTGCAATGACAGCAGAGAGAGGGACAACATAAGTATGGTGTTTTAAATATTCTTCAGCTAAGATGATCATTAGATAACAGAAAGGCTCGCACACAGGAGCTGGTGAAATCATTGGATAATAGTAGATAATAGAATGACACTAGTTTTTTTGTCTTGCATTTATATTTGACTGTTGTCTTTCAAAACAGGATTGGACTTGAATAGATTTCTTCCAAAAAGTAAAAAATGTGAAAAAAAAATGTCAGCAGAATGTTTGGATGCCATTTTAAAGGGAACAGCCAATTGTTTTTTTTTTGTTGATTATGTCCCCAGTGGTCCAGGTTATAATGACCAACTGGAAGCTGTGGGGGACTTTTCCATCCATTTACACATCCACAGGAAGTCTTTTAGTCACTGCTTCAGCAAGACCTTCAAACTCTGTCTTTTCTTTTCTTTTTTTTTTGATTCCCAGAAAGACCCAGAAGGATGTCCAAGGCCAAATAGCTGCACTGGAATGTTCCTGAAGCCAGAAATATGACAGCTAATTACTCTTGCTAAAAGTTAAAATTACCACCCAATCGAATGGTTGTGACTCTAATACTGTACATAAACAGCATACAAACCGTGCTATTGTACTGTTATACAATGTAAACACTGGCAGCTCTCTTGGGAAGAAGGTCTGTCATATTTAATAGCTCGTGTTTTTCATTCTGTTTTAGCTCTGCTAGCGGCATGGCTCCAGGGAGGGTAATGCTGGTCTACCACTTTGGTCCAGCCTGATATGTCTCAACAACTGTTCAATGAACTGCCATTGAATTTGTTTCAGACATCCGTGTTCCCCTCAGCATGAATTGTAATAACTTCACTAATCACCTGACTTTTCACCTAATGTCACCATCACGTCACGTTAGTTACTCACAAAACTAATGACATGGACATCAGCCTCAGCTGTGCTTTGTCAAATGTACATGGTAAACATTGTACATGCGAGACATCAAAAAATTTGCGTTATCACTGTGAGCATGTTGCCATGCCAGCATTAGCATATACTGTAGCTCTATGCACTGCTGTATGTAAATATAGTGTCAGTGAGCCTAGCCTGGCTGTCAGGTGTCGAAGTTGCATAAATAGTTAGTCTTGTGGTTCTTTAGGCATTTCCTATCTACTGATTCAGGTGTGAGCAGGTCATGAGAAACATCGCAACTATACTTCCCACACCCTATGTCCACTAAACCCTAGAACCATAAAAAACTTCCCCTGCAAACTTCAACTTTACGCCCACAGTCAAAGGAACGATGACAGTTATCAAACAACACAGAATTTATATTTTACTGCTAAGCTGTAAATAGCCGTCCTCACATGGGCTTTATACTCTCTTAGGAGTTAGGTTCCGGTGTGTGTGTGTGTGTGTGTGTGTGTGTGTGTGTGTGTGTGTGTGTGTGTGTGTGTGTTTGTAATAGCAAACACAAATGGAAAGGAATCACTGAATCAGAGTTGGTCTAAAATCCAGTTGAGCTGTAAACACAGAATACACTGTGACTGCAGGAGGACTGTTAATGATTTTGAGCCACCAAGAGGTAAATAAACAAACATGTTTGGCTTGCGGCGTGTCAGTTTATGATGTGTGTGTGTTGCTGAGATTGACTCAACCCACACAGCAACGTCCTAATCCCAGTGTGTGTCGCATCTCTGTGTTTCCTGCCCAGACTATGAATCATAACAGCAGGTGGACTTTAATCACACACTCACGACAGACAGTTATTGTAGATACCAGCCACCGTTTGTTCAAGGTGTCGTCTGTGTTTTCAGGTGCACTATAGTCGTGTGTGTCACCTGTATGATAGAGGGGCACTATGTACTAACCAGCCATGATGTCACACTGCCTGCTGAGTTTCATATTTGATATTTATTCTCAGGCCGTTGTTTTATTGATAGGTCGACTCCTCTCTGTGCTGTACGGAAAAAAAAAAGTATGAAAACGATGTATTTCCCTTTGTGTCATGCCTCATAAAACATTGATTTAGTCCAAGGAAATGGGGCTTAAAGTTTGCTGTGTGTTTGCAGGCAATGATGTGTGTGCCTCAAAGTAACCTTACCCTGCGAGTGCACAGGTGATACCAAGCTGAATATAGCCCCCTTATGGCCAGCTGACCCTGCTATTTAAAACAGTGGAGGGGGTGGGGGGGTGGCGTTTACCATCAGCATTCTGCAGGAGTCAGAGACAGTTTGATGGTGGACTGCAATAAAAAATTAGTTTTTAAAACAGGATTAGAAAACATCCGCTTTGATTCCCAGATTTCACCTCTGCCTTCGTCTAATAAGAGTCTCACCCCTTCTCAATACATATTTTCAAATTCCCTGTGCGAGCAAGCTGACTTTCCTCAAGGGCAGACTGTTCCAAAAAACATTTCAGAATTGCAGTGGTGATTGGGTATCAATCAATCACTCTGGAAGTCGCTGGGATGTGATTCATTCCAGTATCGGATTTACTCAAGTATCTTTGACAAAGGTCGATTATGTTGGATGAGGTCATCACTGAAAACTGCGACTGAGTCACCATTTCTAAGAGCAAACCTGTGTTCAGAAAGTGCTGAAGAACAGATTGCGTGGTGTTGTGATTTTTTGTATATAGGTTGTTTGTGTGTGTGTGTGTGTGTGTGCGTTTGACAGGGAGGAGGCTTACATGTGGCAGGCCCCCTCAGCCTGTAACGGTGAATGAGTGGCAACAGCTGAGCAGGAGAACTTTATCGGCAGCACTCCCTGCTTGTGTGTGTGTGTGTGTGTGTATGTGTGTGAGATTCAGGAGGAGCTGCAACCAGAGCAGTCTCTCTGGGCACTCTCTCTGTGCCGAGCTCACTGCTGTCCTCTCTTCCTCCGTCGCTGGCCTCTTTTCAGTTTCGTCCTCTCGGATCCCTTCTTCTTTTCATCCACTACTCATCCTGTGGATTTCTTTCCCCCTCCGTCTCTCTGGGAAACATTCGCAGAGCAGTGCTGTCGTGACTCTCCGGCTGCCACTGCAAGGGAAGGAGAGAGCAGGAGGAAGGAGAGAGAGAGAGAGAGAGAGAGAGAGAGAAGCTGAGACAGACCAATCGATTACTCTGGTACAGAGGAGAGAGGCACTGGGAGAGGAGAGACAGTAGCAGTGATTTTCCCACTCCTTTTGCTTTAAAAGGAGATTTTCTTTGACTTGTACGGGAGTCTTCTGAAGCATTCGGTTCACGTCCTTCCCTTGCAAAGAGGGGACAGCTAATTGAAGGGACAGCTGGTGTGGTTTTGACACATCAAGGACTCATCTTCCTTCCCCTCTTCATCCAAAACTTCCAACATTTGGGACTTTGGAGGAGGACCGCTTTGGACTGAGAAGTTCAATGTTTACCAAATAATCAATCTGGATTCTGAATGATAATGCTGGACACCAACCATTGCCTGTCCTTCGAACCCTCCCCCCTGGGCTCTCCACCAATGGGAGACGACATGGAGAAGGCAGGACTGAAGATGGATCACGACAGAGACGTCTATCACAGCCTGAAAGAAGGTGGGCAATCTGGAGCTGCACACAGTCAGTAGAGACACAAGATATCTGAAATGATTTGCATTGATGTGCCTCGGCAGGTTCATGTCAGCACTTCATAGCTTCATATAAATAGTTAATGGGGCTGTGCTAAAGAGATTTGGTTCATTCGGTCTATGTAAGACAGAAGGAAGTAGACGTGGTTACAGTGTGTTCTTCCTGCTAAAACTTTTTGGTAGACTTGGCCTCTGCGCTGAATTACAGAAGTGTGGGTGACTACAGGGGTAGATAACTCAGCCTGTCATGTTAAAGCCACATTGCATATTTCTTCAGAATTAAAGGTGCCCTGTGGAGTTTTCTTGAAAACACACAAATTAGTGTCGCATACAGTGTTACTCACCAAAACACACTGGGTGTATCCTTGAAGACTTCCTCATAAATGATTTGCATAGCCATTTTTTTTAAATTTTGCAACCTCCATTGTTTACATCCATGTTTACACAGTGGCAGTCTTCTTTTTCCCCTGCTTTTTGTTGGTACTCATGCTGCGTTTCTTGGGTCATCATCGGCACCTGTAGATCAGTGGAACAGAGTGAAACAATTAGCAAGATTATGCATTAATGATGGTGTGACACTTACTGCCACTCTGCATTTTGATGTGATGTGAGACTTGCAAAAACTTAGAAAAACATCTTGTCCATTAGAAATGGAAAAATCGAGGCAGCCAGTAGTGACTTAATATCAAAAGTTAGTGTGGAATACTTTACAGTCAGTGCGACCGTAAAACCAGCTTAGGTCTGTTTATAACCAACATCACAAGAGTAATAGACGAGAGACTACACATAAAACAACACATTCCTGTGAGGTTACAATGATGGAAGATAGAGGAGGTCTAAAGGTAAGCAAGTGCAACACAATGGGGAAAAAAGGTAGAAGGCATTTTTATGGTTCTGTGAAAACATCTGACATTATCAGTGTCACTGTTCATACATGACACTATAGCAGTCAGTTCAAAAGTTAGTGTTCCAGATCTGCTTTTTGCCACCTGCTAACCATTGCTAAATTCTTCAAAGGAGGCATGTATCATCTAGAGAAAGCGGGAGTGATAGGAATTGCTTTAAGCCGTGAAATTTCTGGAAATCTGACTTGTGTTTCTTGAACTTTAAGATAATCAGTATTCACTCTAATCCTTCTTGCTGTCATCTGTGTTCCCGGAGCAGTGCAGCAGTGCGAAGGCAGTGGGAGTGATTCCAAAGTGTCAGTGGCCTTAACCTCGTATTGTTCCTGCCTTCTAGCCCTCTTTCCATCCCCACTGATGTGTGAAAGTGATGTGTGAAACATTTGCTGTAGCCAGGCACGGCGTTCATCTCTCTGTTGAACAGATGCAACCAAACGGCGCTGCTGTGCAAACGATGAGCTCATGCAGAAGAACATTAACAGGCTTTACAGACTATTTCCAACACCATCGCCAAGTGTAACGTCCGTTCAGAGAATCTGTGCAACTTGTGTTTGTGGGTTCGGTCGCTGGGTATGTGTATGTGTATGTGTGATCATATATGTTTCCATCTTCACGTGCCCACTTCCTCACCCAGTGTGGGCTTGTAGCATTCTTCCTGCATGCTAGCCTGCTTGCTATGGTGGGTGTGTGCAGGCTTAGCTGTGCCAAGCTCAGGGGTCTTTGGAGACAGTGACGAACTCAGGCATGTTTAATCAGATCGAATGGCACATGAGCGGCAGCAGGATTAGCCCAGTTGGCCACCAGGAACTCGGCTGAACCTTAGTGGCCTCTTTTTTTTTCTCCCTATCTGACGCCCCTGTAACCTTAAATCTAATCCTTTTATCCCTCTTTCCCCTGGTTACCATACTTTTTCAAAGGTTTGCTGTAGCAGGTGGCGACCCCTGTAACAGTATATGCACACAGAACCATTGGGGTGAAATATCACAAAGACATTCAGGATCAATTCAAAAAAAAAAATAATAATAAAATAAAAAAATAGATGTAGGCCAGTATTTAACTCCCAAATCTCTAAATTAAAAAAGTGTGAAAAGAGGTTGTAATTCTGAAAGTGAAGCCATGTTCCAGCAGGAACCTTGTGTTTTGCTGTCATGCTCTCATGACTTTCACTGTGACTCTGTCTGGCAGAAGGTTGGCATAGTGGTTTGAAATACCATCCTGTCACAATCTTGAATGCATAAGCAAAATGATTGGTGTTCCCCGTGTTCAGACCTGGCATTAACATGTATCCTGGGTGAACCGATCACAAATGGACAGCTCTAAGTACAGCTGTGAATGCACCTGAGACACATTGAGGACACATTTGAGGTCCAATCACTCACGCCACATTTGGGGCGCGTACGGTCACATTCTTTTAGGAGTGTGAACGCGAATGTGTTCTGGGCCACACTGAAGTACCGCCTACTCGACTGACATCCTCTGTGTAAGAGAGTGTACACACTCATCCGTAGACAAACCGTGTACGCTGTCTTTGTCCACGACATCTGAAAAATTCATAAGGCCCATAGAGTTATATTATGAGTGCATCAAAAACATCACTGGTTAAAAACAACAACACGCTTGGTCTTTGCAAACAGAAATGATGTTTGTGTTTATTTGCATGTAGAGCAGAGAAGTGTGATCTGATCACAAGTGGTCACTCAAGACGCATGTAGAGACACGCTTTTTAAGGCCAGGTGTGAAGTCACATACTTAGAGCTGTCCACTTGTGATCAGATCACCATCATCTCTGCTGTCCTCTCTCCCTCTGTGTTCCTTCGCTCTAACTTTTTTTTTATGACTGCGGAGGCCAGTTTTGGCTGTGGCCTAGTATCCTAATAAAACTGCCCTGCCTTTTCATCCTTTTCTTAAATTAACCAAAATGCCCTTCAAACCTGATTTAAACTCCAGAGTGCGTCCCGGTCTCCGAAAGACAAAGACACTGTCAAGTTTAATTGCTTTTTTCTCAATCATCAGTTCAGCTAGATACTACTACTACTACTACTACTACTACTAACTAGATTTACATGCGCATGTGGAACCGGGTCAGTGTCAGTCAGGTTGAGGCAGATCAGAGAACATGATTACATGCACAGTAGTAATCATTTTTCTCCTCAGCCCATTACCATATTCTTGAACATAGACTGCTCAGTGTTACAAATGTTTTACTATTCAGGTTTTGAGACTAAATTACTCATGTTTTTAGTTTCTAACTAATGCAGAGCTTAATGGCTACAATTCTAGTAATAGAAATTTCTGCCTCCATATTTGTTTGCAGTTTGGTTTTGATTCCCATACTAAATTTTCAATGTTACCTTTTGAAAATTTAGTTGTCATTACCATTATATGATTTGGTTTGCCCACCACAGGCTACAGTTTCAACACCCCTGCAGCTTTTCACACCATCACTAGCATGTATGAAGTGTCACTGCAAGACTTCTGCAATTTTTTTTTTTTCCCTAAGCCACTGAGAAAATGGTTTCAGTGATGACTGTTATCATTTTCAGCTGGTGATAAAAAGCCATTACTGGCCACTGTGGCCACTGGACTAAACAGCCAATACTTGGGCTTCCAATGCACTTACTGCCAGAGAAATAAAAGAGAGGAATGTGAGGGAGAGTGCAGGAGAGAATAAATAAGTTAACTAGAGTGTTCTTGGTGTGTTAAAGGAGGGAGCACTGAGATGTGAGGCTGGGATGGAGGGAAAGTGTAAGATTCTCTTTCCCAGAATAAGCCTCTTCCCTGGAAGTGCCAAGTGGCGTGGCATCTTATCCTGCACTATGCCCTGGCACGGTCAGCATGTCTGTGTGTGTGTTTTTGCATTTGTGTGTGTGTGTGTGTGTGTGTGTGTGTGTGTGTGCATGGATTCAGGGAGCACGTGAGTCTCCTAAGTGCTCGTGTGCTTGGCACTGAGTGAAAATGAATCTCGTAGCCGCTGCACGTTGATAACATATACATGAACTCAGCTGGCTCTGTTTAGGTCTCTGTGTTTACGCCGCTGAACGTGAACTGACATGTTATTGCTTCCAGAGGGGAGTCTCTGGTGCTAGTGTGATCCCCTAAGATTTAAAGCATACACACTTGTAAATATAACAGAGGGGAGCTGGGATTGCCAGAGAGGATTTAGAGCCAGAGAATGACATTTACTTGCATAGGCTCTGACGTTAATTCATGGGAGTTGCGGCGTTGCTGGCCAGACCTGGATTGTTTGTCATAACAGAGGGCTAACACAGCAGCAGCTATGCAGGACGGCTAACCGGCTAGCTCGCCTGCGAACATCAATGATGTCACTTTGTTAGTTGGAAGGAACAGGTGCTGCTTGTCCTCAAAGTAGCAGACGCAACCCTGGCCAGAAAAGCTTGGGACGCCTCAGTGGTGTGTTCCACTTCACACACAAATGCGCACACACACACACACACACCCCTTCAGCAGGGACAGCTGGTACATATAAAACAAGAGTCTCAGCTGAGTGGAGCTGAACTGAATGTCTGTGTCGATGAAAATAGTATTTGTTGGTATAACAGCGCACTCGTTGATTCCTCTGATTTTATCAAACTGTGTGAACCAAGACGATCAGAATGTGCATGTCACATCATTGGTTTTAAAATGGCAACAGGCTGTTGCCAAGAAGCACAGTGGAAGTTATCTATCTCAGAAAAGCATCATACCACAGACAGCGGTCTTCAGTGACATGTCTGTATCTGTTTTGTTCATTTCTGTCACGGTTGGTGATCAGTTTGTATTTGGTTCGTTTACCGTGGGCTTGGCTGAAAAGTCCATCTCACTTCCCTAAACTGTCACTGTGTTGCAAGAAACCGATGCCGCAGCAAATGAAGAAATACAGTGCACTTGCATGATCCAGCAGCCGTCCATATTTGAATTATTATTTTGTAAAAAAAAAATCTCTGTCTTGCCTGGGTCTATTTTGAATTCATGACTAACTGATTTTTAATTCTAATTAAATTATGGTTTTGAGGCTAGAGTGGGAGATAATAAGCTTTCAGCTCAGGGGACGATTTGCAAAATTAGTTTGACTTTAAAACGTACAAGGGCAAGAACAACTGAGCTACACAATTCATAATTCATAACAACTGCAACTTATTGTGTGCACAGGGGTCAAACACGGTCCAACTCCTTTTGTCCAGTGCTGTGTTCCTTAAAACTCTCCCCATGCCTCTGTGTTATGTAACTAGCACTTCCTGTTTTGAAATGACGCCGCAATCAGCCCATTTCTCCCATTTGCTCTTTTTTTTTTCTTCTTTTTTTTATAATCTACTCTGAAATTGAGGCTGGTCTTGTTTCAGTCTACATTCTCATTGTTCTTTTTGCTTTCTTTGCTGGTTTCTTTCATCTTTATTGCTGTGCTTGCTTTATCTCTCATAGATTGTTTGATGAATGATTACTTTTTCCTCCGCGCACATCTCTGCACAGAAAATAAAAAAAAACCCAGAAACAGGAAGTGTGTAGTACTCTGCTCACACCCTCCTTGTACCCGCCTCCTCTAGAGCTGCAAAAAAAAAAAAAAAAAAAAGCAGCACAAAAGAGAAGGGGGAAATGGGAGGATGAATTGGGTGCCAGAGAGTTCGGGTCCTCTTCATGTCAGGTCAAATGCACCTGGGTTCCCCTGCAGGGTCGATCGATCTAAACGTGGCAGATGGATTTCTGATTAGTGGACAATAAGGAAACTTTAAGAGCTCAGAGCTCCATCGCTGCAGTTTCTTACTCTGATCGGACTGTCACTGACTCTCTCTTCTCCTCTGTCTCCCCCTCACCTCCTCTGTATCCATGCAGTACTCCAGCTCAAACTCCAGCAGAGACGAACACGCGAGGAACTGGTCAGCCAAGGGATCATGCCACGTAAGTCTCTGCTTTAAGTCTCTGTGGTTCTCAGGTTGTTTTTGTCTGTGAATCAAAAAAGTACTGTATTACGCAACTTCCATGATGCACCGTCATTGGGGTTACTTCCACTTTAATATATACAAATCGTATATTTTTACATCTGCAGCCAGTGACTCACATTCTCAATATACACTCTAAAAAAACCTTCAGACTGACACAGTCTCACGTAAAGATTTTTAGGTGTTTATGTTCAGTGTGTGGAATATGCTAATGATCTGAGGTTTTATAAAAACCTGTGCAGACAACTAGATCAGAGTCTGTGCCTTTGAGCTGAGGTCAAAGTGTTAGCTCTTTCCTGCTCCGGCATCAGACAACATGTCAGATCCTGTCAAAGATTGATTGGGCTGATGCTGAACTAAATGTGTCGGGTTCACGCACTCGCACGCGGAATGGGCCTTATTCTGTAACATTTCTGGTTATTCACATCTGCTATACGGGATGCGTTGGTAAATTGCATCTCTGTGTCTTCAGTGAGGACAGGTTGAAGCTCTGTTTTTGCATTCAGGTTTTTTGGGGTTTTTTTTAGCTTTTTGCGGAAAATGAAAGCCCTCATCTGTGTAATTAGTATGAGTTTGTGTGTTGTGCATGTGTCATATTTCGTGGTCTTTGCACCACTTTGTGTTATCAAATAGGGCAGCTTCCTCTTCTTCTGTATCCACTTCCTGTTTCACAGTTCCACACATTGCAAGAGGCGGGGATATATATATATATATATATTTATTTATTTATTTATTTTATTTGACCTGTTTCTGTGTAGAATGTTGCTGTGGCCTCTAAGTTACAAGAATACTGTAGAGTCTATATGATAGATACGAGTTCAGAGAAACTAAATATGCACACAGTATGCAGAAGAGGTGACAGAGATTAGTTTTATAAGAAATAAAGTAGGGAGAAATGTCGATCACTTGTCAGTCGCTGGTAATCGCAACATTTTGCTTGTCACAAGTTTGGCCTATTTTCAGTTGTTTTTTTTTTCATGCCACACTTTGTTTATATCACCACTGGCTTTTGTTAATGGTAACCTGTGACTCTGAATTGGCAGGGTCCACTAAAAATGCACTTACAGTAACTACCAAGGCTCAGTTTGTATTACAGGTATGAAAGAATGTACCGGAATGGGCACTTAGACCAAGGGCTTATTTTAGTGGGCAGCATGGAGTTTCACATTCGACCATTTAGTCGTTACAGTAAATCAGTCTGTGTCCTCCTTATGCAACAGGCCTCGTGCCAGACCATTAGCTGCACTGGGATCAGAGTGTACTGGTGGAATATTTCACTGTCCAGATACTCTTCTGTGGAAATGCAGAGACTGAATACAGAGAGAGAGAGAGAGAAAGAGAAGGCTTGGGTTTATAAAAGAGTTATTAAAGACTGTGTTTGCTCTCAACAAAGAGCACTTATTTTGACTGTTGCCTTGAGACTCAACAAGGTAGAGCAAAGGCTGTTCAGCTGTCCCTGTTGAATCATAGGAGCTTAAAGATCAAACGAACTGCTGACAAGCAAGGAGAGGAGGGTGCATCACCATTTATCGACTCTCCATGGAATCGTATGATGATGATGATGATGATGATGTGAACATAAACAGTTAGCATATTGTGGTTTTATAATATTATAATGTGCTTTCAGCCATGTTGGCTAGCTGTAGAGGGTACGGTGAGTGCTGGGAATCGATGAAGGGTGAGTTCCTGCCGTGGTGTGAAATCCTCACACTGGTTTCGCAGCTGTAGGTGTTTTGAACGTGTAACTTTCCACCTTCTTTCTCTTATTTTCTCAGTCTAGGTTTTGTTGGGGAAGGCACTTGACCTCCCACCTGCTGCAGTGATGGACCTAAGTTGCGGCTGTCGCACTCTACTGTTTAAATATGAAGCAGTTTGTTTCTGAACAAGAGAATACAAAACAGGCTGATTGTGGCAATAACAGTGCCCCTGTGTTTTTAGGTCAGCCATGTGGTTCATCTGTGGTCGAAAGGTCAGAGTCAGGGTAGTGGAACTTTGGCAAAAGTTCTGGAAATGATCAGGTCATGAAAACAGATTTGAAAACATGTAGGCTTTTCTGCCCTTTTTCAGTTTTTTTTTTAGTTTACTTGATGTTGTCAAATAGCTAAATTAGGAGCTCTCTTCAATCAGTAGATCGTTTTGAGAAGCATGGCCAGTTGCTCAGCTTGCTCTTCGGGGTAGATCTCCGCTCTGTTTGCTCTGGCTTTACTGCGATTGTGTAATTTCTGTTTCACTATAGCCAGACACACAACACAGGTGTTGCTGTTTTTGTCTCTGTTAATTGCACAAATACAGAGTAGTGATTGATGTGGCAGTCATAAAGACCGTTAAATTGCTATTTTATACTTGTGCAGAAACATAATAAAAATGTCAATTAGACCTTTATTTTGAGATGGATTGCATTCATATACAAACCAGGCAATAACAGAGGGAGTCAGAGGCAGCAGCAGGTAGCAGGTAGCAGCTACAGTAAATATTACTATAAAAGTGGAAATGCTGTGAGAGATTGAGAAGCTGACAGTCACGTCACCATTTAAGAAAAGCTCAGTTCCCCCACCCGCACAAAAAAATATTAGATGATGTTGGTTATGAGAAAAAAATTAATCTGCTGTGGAGAGCAATTTTTTTAAACTGCTAATCCCAGTTTACAGTAACTTCATTTGAGCTCCATGATTAGCAGCTACTAAAGTCCAAAGTAACCATTGTCTGTGTTCAGTGACAGGACAAACTCTTGGATTCGTTGCTGCTCATGATAAACATTTACCTCACAAAACATTACAAGAACAGTTAAATATAAATAGAATAAGTGAACCTATAAAAAAGCCAATATGAGTCTGATATGTTGACATATGTTTGGGGCTGTTTTGTTGTGATCTTGACCGTTTGGTTATGTCACAACTGGTATGTAGGTCTTCTTTTTTCGACGTCAGGGGTTGTGACACAGGAATGCCTCCCACCCCCGCCCAGTCATCCGTGGCACACACACACAGTCGACGCCCCGCTGTAGCCAGAATGTCCACGCTCACACACCCTTGGCAGGGATTTCACCAGCTCTTGACCAATCAGACAGTTGCCATGTTACATCATTGTAACTGCCGATATCCTTCCCTAAATAGTGAACCTCTTTGTCCGAGTCTGTTAAGGTTTTTTTTTCTAAACCTCCACCTTTCATGGGAAAATTAAAAAGTATTTGATGTTAAAGACTAAGAGAGAAACCGTGATCCAGGCCGAAAATTTAAAGGGGAATTAAAAATTTTAATTCTTTAGATCTGGAAACGTTTTGTCCTGCATTGAACAGTTAAACAGACTTAAACGTTCAGTAAACTTTAAAGTGATATTTCAATTTTGGACTTTTTGGCTATATATATATATATATACACACACACACACACAGATATAGATATAGATATATAAAAAGAGAGAGAGAGATTTTTTTTGTGGGGGGCTGTTTTCCGATAACTTTAAAACACTTCTGCTTTTGTGTAAAGTCCAGCCAAATACAAACCACAACTGGCTAGCTAAATATATAAAGATATCTGTTCCTACTCATGCACACACACTCACATACACACACCATATATACATTCACAGCTTCACCCACACTGTAGGGACATTACTGACAGTTATGATTGAGCGCAGTGATGAATGCAAATTTTCTTTGTGTGCAGCAGTCTGTCTGTCAGTCCACACTTTCCTATGTCTTCACTCTTATCTGTAATGATTGACTCCAGACTACTGGGCATGAAGAACCTCAGATGCCCATTCACAGTCAGACTTAACACATACTGGTGGCTTTTGAAAGTTTGGGCTGTCTGCTCTCCATAAATCTCAAAAAGGGCTTGGACAGTCAGCACACATCCATACTATTTTCTGTTTAAAATAACCATAAAATTATTATGAAGCAGGGTTAATTGTGCTGGTATATGGGTACCTAACCTACCTCAGCCAAACTACTGCCACTGGCTGCAGCGATAACCTTGCCAGGATCTGAACAACATAGTAACGGACCACAGAAAACAGCCACAGTTTCATTTTTCTCAGTGATAACAGAGTTGGCTCCTGCTGCAGAGAAACCGTGCTTTAGTCCTGCACACACGCAGCACACTGCAGAGGCCGACCAGCCGACTGAGCTGTGATCAGAGTGCATGGTTTAGAATAGCACTCCTGACCTTCTCATCCTACAGCCACTTCTGCTTTGAATCTGTCTTCCTCTATAGCTGTATCTGTTCTCACAGTGTCACTTTCCAAAAGGAGCATCACGACTGCCATCAGTGTCTGTGTGAGCTGCACTCATCTCTCTCTGTGTCCCCCCCCCGCCCTCCATCCCTTCTCTCTCTCCACGCAGCACTGAAGAGCCCGGCAGCCTTTCACGAACAGCGGAGGAGTCTGGAGCGAGCAAGGGTGAGTGTCTTAAGCACAGTGAGTTTTCCACTTAAATGGATCTGCGTGGGGTAAAATGTTTATGTGCTGTATGAACAGCATAACACAAAGCAGTAACTGAACTCTACTGGTAAGTGTCTACACTGTTAGCATTAGCAAAGAGAACCACCCTTACCCGACAAAGAAAAAAAGCACCAGCTGCAGAAACTTCAACCACAAGATTATGTGCGAGTGATGTCATGTTATTTGGACGCACTGTCTAACAGTTGATTTCTGATACTACAAGCACACATTCAACAAGAACGTTCAGATAAGTACACGCTTCCTGCAGTAAAGGCTGGCCAACACACACAGTAACATTTGCAATCATTACCACACATTACACACACACACAACGCCCCCATGCAATCACATGGACACTCAGAAGCACAGTCAAATATTTGTACATGCACACACACACATTTACATTCAAACATATTATTTATTCACATGATTTAACAAAGATGGCAACTAAAAAAATATGTGATCGACAATATCAGTTTATCGAATTGCGTTCCATATGTTACCCCACCTTAATGAGTACGTCTCCCCGTTTCCACCCAGACCGAGGACTATCTGAAGAGGAAGATCCGGAGTCGTCCTGAGCGCTCTGAGCTGGTCAGGATGCACATTCTGGAGGGTGAGTTTTTGGAACTGCACTTTTCGATTCAGAAGGATTGTTGTTGTCTGTTGGGTGAAATACATGACAATTTAAAAGCAACCATACAGAAAACAGGATGGAACAATTCTGTATGATAAGGTTAATGCATTTTTCTACTTTATGTTTACTTCGGACTTTGGTCTGAGGTTACCATTTTGCAGCACTGCATAAACTTTGCCTGATTTGACCACATAAGTCTGAAGTTACTTTAGAGTGAGTTTGAAATAAGGCTTTTCCCCTGCTCCTCAGCTGTATCTGCAGGTTTTCAAAAAGCTGAATATTTTTCCAATTTGAAGTCTCTGTGAGTTGACTTGGTGTTTGTTTTGTATACCAGCTTGGGACAGTCCAACTTTCTGTCCCAGAATTTATTTTCTTGTCGTACTGGTCAAAGTAGCAGCTGATTTGCTGTTTTTTCATTAACAAATTGAGCTTGAACTGTGATCCAGGAAGTTCAAAAAAAACAAAAAAAAAACGCCCGATTCTCAGTACCTGTTTCTTCAGAAGGTCAGATTCCTGTCTCTTCTCAAACGGACTATATAGATGAATGAATTTGCATGCGTTGTCCTGCGGTTTCCTCCACAGAGACGTCGGCAGAGCCGTCGCTGCAGGCCAAGCAGCTGCAGCTGAAGCGAGCGCGACTGGCCGACGACCTCAACGACAAGATCTCCCACAGACCAGGTCCCATCGAACTGGTCCACAAGAACATCCTGTCTGTCACCTGCCCTCTGCAGCACTCACTGCTGGGTAACTGCACACACCTCACAACGTCAAGCTTAGGGATGAATGAAGGTGTGTTTCATTGCCACTGTACCAGTGACTTAAACCTCTAAAATCTGATTCATACTCGGTCTGAACACACATTTAACTGAGCAATTACAACATCCGGGTATCTACACACACCTGTAATACGGTATTTTACGGGTGGGTGTATAATCACACACAGCTTAGCAGCTCCAGATTGCATCAGTCCAGTGGAGGTGATACCATAAAAATTAAACCACACAACCTGTGACTAACCACTAACCACTGTTACAGAAATGACACAAGTTTGTTAGGACATAGTGCTGTTTTGAAACTTGTTAGGATCTGCTGTGTTGCATGACTTCTCTAAAATTCTTCTTCTTCATTGTGTTTGACTGTGTTACATATTACAGTTGCCTTCTGGCCACAGCGGCTGTGAAAATTCTTAAATTTGTGGGGCATTTTCGGTCTTTCACTGGCCACAGACGTCACTGAATCTGAAAACGTTTCTGCTCTGTCACAGATTCTCCAAAGGGAGCCGGGGGAGAGAGCTCGTCTTTAGATGAAGACAGCAGTGATGCTCTCTCACCAGACCAGCTAACCAATCACGACTCTCCCCTGAGTGCCGTCCCTCAGCTGTCCCCCTCTGACGCACTGACCCAGAACGGGGATGTTTCTCCCACACAGGTACCGTCACAGGATGTCAATTAAATCCAATGAAGAGAGAGTCACTTAAACTTGAAATTACTCAAACAAAACAAATTTCAAATGCAGTAAAATTTGCCACAGCCATAAAAACAACAAAGCAAGCAATTAACCGCTGTTCTTTTTTCTCACTCCCTTGCTCAGCCCCCTCCTCCACCTCCTCCACCACCCCCTGCGCAGGTGAATGGCTCAGACTCCTCCCCACCCCCAAAATTGACAAATGGAACAACGATGACCTCAGCAAACTCCCGCCCCTCTACTGGCCAGGTCAAGGTGCGAAATCTCTCGTTACTTTCCTGTCTTCATACTGACAGTGATGGAACATTGGGTTGTTTCAAGCTGAACATCCTGCAGATTTGATGACTTGTGGATAAAAGTGACCTTAATCTCTATTTACGGAGCAGCTATAACCGGCTAACACTCCCTCATCTCTCTGCTTCCTTACATCCTCTTCCCCCGACCCCGTTTCTCACGTTCTGTCAGCAGTCTCAAGCTAAGACGAGTTCAGATCGTCCTCCACAGAGATCTAAGAAACCAAAGGACAGCAAACCCAAGGTCAGCAGGCTCTCAGTTTTGTTTTCATGTTTACAGGCACTGACAGGGGATTTATGGCTCTGACGGGTAATATCTATCAAAATAAGGGTAGCTGTTTCATTTTCAGACTGCTTTATGACAGTGGTTCCTCTTTTATGAATTTTTTTTAATTTTGATGATTGTGTTTTGTCTGATTTATTTCTCGTCTGGTCCATCAAGCTGCTTCCAAGACAGACAGAGAAGTATTGAAAGTGACTCCTCAGATTTGGAAGGGCCAGTTAAAGGGCGATGGTTTTGGTTCCTGTAGAACCAGGGAACCAGAGGCTTTTCTTTGAATTTAGTGTTTTGACATTTAGCCATAAAATAAGGAGAAATCCATCGTAGAAGGGGAAGAGATACCTCAGCTGAGCGTTGTAGTTATGCTATTACTGATAATTCCTCTCTTCGTCATCTGGGTGTAGGTGAAGAAGCTGAAGTACCACCAGTACATCCCTCCAGACCAGAAAGCAGATAAGGAGCGTCCGCCGCAGATGGACTCGTCCTATGCGAAGCTCCTACAGCAGCAGCAGCTCTTCCTGCAGCTGCAGATCCTTAGCCAGCAACAGCAGCACTACAACTACCACACCATCCTGCCCGCCCCGCCCAAGTGAGTGTCAAGCATGACAGTGTGTGTGTGTGTGTGTGGTGTGAAAGTGAGAAGCCTGCAGGCAGTTTTTATTATGACTTCCTGTCTTCTTCCAAACTTTTAACTGTGGCTTCCTGCTTCCACATTAGTGGTTTTTTCGTGGGAGGGGGTCTATAGAGCTCCGAGCTTAAAGCAGAAGTCCTGTGTGCAAATAGTAAATAGTCAATCTGAGCTCGGTGTAGCTTGACAGTAAACGTGTGACTTGAGGCATATGTTTAGATTCCTGCCACAATAAAACATAAAATGCCAGTAAAGAAAACTTTGTGTTATGGCTTTGGGTTTGTATAAAGGTCAGAACATTGAAGGAAATAAAACTGTGAATTACTGTAATGATACGACTGTAAAAATCTTACAATACATGGTCAAGAAAAAGTAATCTTAGAAGAAGGAACAGGAACATTTACCAGTTAGATTTACACAGACCTGTCCTGGAGAGATGGACGTTCATACTGTCTCGTTTTCTGTGTCCCCTCAGGCCTCCAACCGAGCAACCTCCCACAACCAACTCTGGACCTTCTCCCTCCCGCAGCGTTCCCACGACGACCACCACAACCCCTTCCAATCAGAGTGGGGCTGCCCGTCAGAGCCAGACTGCGGTGGGAGGGGCCAAACCCGGCGCACTGCCAGCCAACCTGGATGAGTTCAAAGTAATTTAAACAGACAACTTCACCCAGTGTCAGAAATTTAACTCAATATGTTTTTATGGGAGTAATTTTAACTGCATGTTTTAACCGCCACCTGCTGAAGGAGATCAGGAAGCGCGTGAGATTTTTGATGCATAAGTTTGAGAACCGGTTGACACGCAAGCCATCTCAAACACCATCTCTCTCAGTTTATATCATCTCAGAGGTTAACTGCAAAATTTGGCAGCTGACATTTATTAGTATTCAGTTACTGTCCCATCACACCTACTGTATATGCTCTCTGAAAGTCCCACTAAACCTTTTTGGCTTGTGACCCTTAAAAACAAATCAGTGTCTATATGCAGACCCACATCAAAGGTTTCGTCCTCATTGTGGACATGAGTTGTGACATAAGAGTGATTTTTGGTCTCAGCTCAGAGTGACTGGTTTGAAAAATGTGTAGTGGTCTGGACAGATCCAGTATTTTACAAGTAAAAAGAAAAAAAAATCAGAAATAGAACCATAATGTTAAGTGATTTTTTTTTTCTTAGCACTTTAATTATTTTTGTCAACCTCTCAGAGTAATCATGTGACCTTTTGGGGGTTCCCAAAAGGTCCCATGGGGGAACCTCTAAACTAAAAAAAGGTTCTCTGGCATATCAGTTGCTTTGTACTTTGACTCTGAGTCAGTGTCTGCTTTATGAGTATTATTCTGGTTTCTCATCTGCCAGGTCGCTGAGTTGAAACAGGAACTGAAATTACGTGGTTTGACCGTCTCAGGCACCAAGAATGATCTCATTGAGAGGCTCCGCAACTACCAGGAGCAAAATGGCGGCGCCACAGCGGCTTTCAAAAACGGCATATTACACCCGAGCCAGCAGGGCGCTAACTCGGCTGCTGGCACCATCACATCCTCTCCAACCACCACTACCACCCCTGATCACCTGTCAGGAGAGTGTGGCTTTAGGTTAGCTTTGTCCTCGTTGGCTCACGCGGTCCCTGGGAGAGTCATGCGTTTTGGCAGCACTAGCTCCAGCCCTCCTGTGTCGCCTACTCCATCTGAGAGGTCGTTGGCTGGGATGAGTCCAGATGAGACGAGCTGTAATGGAGACATGTTTGGAGAAATGGTGAGATGAAGCAGATATATACTATATTTATTGTTAAATTGTTAGCTGTTTGTTAATAACACTGGTGATGTTCCTTTGAGGCTTTCCCTAAATTCCTCTTCCTGTTTTGTCCTTGTCCCGGTGTCGATCAGGTGAGCTCTCCCTTGACCCAACTCACCCTGCACCCATCTCCTCAGCACCCGGCAAACATCTCTCCGCGCTCGCAGTCTCTCTCCAAGGTCAAAGAGGAGATCCAGAGCCCATGCAGCCTGTCCAGGTCTTCAGCTGTCTCGGGCCAGCCTCCGGAACCCCTGGCAGTGGTAACCATGGACACGTCCTCCATGGACAAGGACCAGATGCTCCAGGAGAAGGACAAACAGATCGAGGAGCTGACCAGGATGCTGAGGCAGAAGCAGAGGCTAGTGGAGACGCTCAGGTCCCAGCTGGAGCAGGGCAAGATGGCGGGCGGGGTAGTGGTGGAGAAGGAAGGAAGTGAGAGGAGCAAATCATCCCCAGAGGTTAAACTTCAAACTCTAATAAAAGCCTCGGCCATTCAACCCCCGACTCTCCCGAACGGCGTTGTGGTGAAGGTGAAGAGGGAGGTGGAGCCCGAGGAAGAAATGGAGGGAGTGACAGAGGAGGCCCAGGCAAAGAAGCTGGCCCAGCCGATGCAGTGCTCTCAGGAGACTCTGCACAAGCTGCAGCAGATTCATCGGCTGCAGGTCCAACAAGCCGAACAGCAGAAACAGCAGCCACAGCAACCCAAACAGCAGCAGAGCCAGGCGCAGCTGCAGAAAGCAGCAGAGGCTAAATCAAACCCTCAAAAACAACAACAGCAGAAGAAGGAAGCCCCGATCCTGCTCCGTCAGCAGCAGCTGCAGCAGCTCATCATACAGCAAACCCAACAGAAACAGCTCCAGGCCCAGTTAGCGCAGCAGACACTGGCCCAGCAGAAACTCACACAGCAGAAGCTGGTACGGGAGAACCAGCTCAAACAAACACAAGGGCAAGTTCAGCAGAACCAGCAGAAGAACCAAGTTCAGCTGAAGCAGGTTCAGCTGCAGATCCAGAACCAGACGGTGGCAAGCCAGAAGCCTGCAGTGAACCAAACCCAGCAGAGGAAACAGCAGAAGGCTCAGCAGAGGCAGCAGCAGAAACAGCAGACGGCAGCTGTCGCCACACAACAGGTGAACAACCTGTGGTTTTAGAAACGTGTTTGATTTCACCACATTCAGCAACATCATCAACATCAAACTCTAATGACTGGATGAAAGTAGAACTATCTCACAACCCTCCTTCTAATAATGTTGGCAGCTGACAGTGCTCATATGTTTAAGTTGAATTTTGTTGATCTTAAAATGATGTGAAAATAGTAAAAACAGAAAACTGTACTGTTTTGTTTCCATTTCCAGGTGACTCCAGTCTTCATCAACCAACAGAACGGCACTCAGATCCACACTCAGGCCATTTCATTAGACCTGCTCAAGGCCAACGGCACGCCCACACTGGTCACCGACAGCAACGGCAACCACTACCTGATCGCTCTCACCAGTCCCACCACAGACGGACAGAATGGAGTGTCCTCGTCGGCCAAAACCAATGGACGCATCACACTGCAGGTACAGTAAAATGTATATTCTCTGGTGTTCATATTGGGTTAAATATGTGATGAAATATTTATCTGCATCCTCCTCTGCGTGTTTTCTTTTTTGCAGAGATTGCAGTCCACTCCAACTAAACTCCCCAGCACTGAGAGCCAATCAAAAGAGCAGACGGAGGCCGAGCCTGTGAGCCAGCCAATCAAAAAGGTGCAACGATTTTGTCCGCACACGCAGTGTCAAGACACTGAACCCTAAATTTCTCCCACCGTGTGTACGCACAGGGAAAAAAATTAATCATTTCACCTAATGAGCTGTACTGTAACATACTGAACTGCAGCAGGACTGTTTTGCATCTTCCAGGCAGTGACATCTTCCTGCCACAAAGTGTCGCCACAAACACAGTTTAAAATAATCTAAATCAAACAGACTGTGGACTGGTGAAATATGGAAAAAGCAGCCTGTTATTCACAAATAACGCTTCATTATACAATCACAATTAAGTATTCAGCATGTTCGTGTTTGCTGTTGTCCAGTCTAAATATGTCTGTGCCGTGTTTTCCCTTCAGGGACAGAAGACGGGGCTGCACCTGGACACCAACGGTCTTCCACAGTCCAGCCTGTCGGTCACAGCTCCGCCAAACCTGCAGCCTTTCTTCGACGACATGTCAGACACTGAAAGCCAAAGCAACTTAATCTCATCTCTCAAGGTAACGCCGACGTCTCCTCTGTTCTCGTTAGCTCCCATCGCCATGGCAACTCTAGAGCTCGGTCTACTGCTCCACATGTTGCAAACTTCATTAATTTTTTTCCTCCTTGTTTCTTCTCTTTTCTTTTTCATTTCATCACTCCATCCGGGCAGAGAGAGGAGGTGTGTCCGCCTTACGACCGGCACACACTGTTCACCCCTCCCTCTCCCAAACCCAACACCTCCCTTCCTACTCAACACTCCAAAGTATGTCCTCCAGCATGTCTTTTCTTTCTGTCTCTCTCTCTCTCGTGGAGTTGTTCTTTTTTCTCTGTCCCTCGATTTTCTGTCCTATTTCTTCACACTTGGTTTTGCATGCACATTTTACTGAACCCAAAATACCTTGTTACACACACAGAGAATGATTGTAAACTCGTAGGATTCAGATGTGAGATATCTGCAGGTAGAAAAAGTGACCTGTTTCTCAGTCAAATGTTTCCAGTCAAGAGAAAGTGAGCGTTTTAGATTCTAAGTGACTAATTTCGAAACCAGTCTTCGTTTTATTTCTATAGATCCTGTACAACAGCATAAAACACAACCAAATTAAAACGGCTGCTTTTCTTTCTTTGACTCAGAATAGGCCGATTTCATTTCACAGAATATTGCTCAGGTTTTCATATGCAGGGTGAGGTGTGTGTGGGGGAGGGAGTGCTGTTTTAGAGAACGGAAAATGTGCTGCACACTGCAATGGAAGTGTGCTGTAAAAGTTCAGCTGCAATATGAACATTTGTCCACTGAAATAAGAAAAAGAACAAAGTGGGCCCAAAACAATGCGAAGTTTATCTCTGTGTTTCAAGACATGGAGTCTGTTTCAGTGTGGGTTTGTCATTTGTGCGTTGGGTTTGTGTACTTTGTGGCTGGTGAGTAATATGTTCCTCTGTGTTAGCAGGAGAATGGCGTGAACAGTCAGCAGATGGACGACCTGTTTGACATCCTGCTCAAGAGTGGAGGTAACAAACTGTCCCAAACACTCAGAGAAAGACGTCAGGAGTCTGTCGTCTCCAGTGTTGATGAGACTCTCTCTTTCTGTCCTCCTTCAGAAATCCCCGGCTTCAAGACCAACCCGGACCCTGCCCTCGCCCCTCTCCACTCAGACCCACCCTCCCCATCTTCTCCCCCATCTCCCCTACACCTCTCCCCTCCCACCCCTACAGAGCCCCTCATCTCCGCTCAGCCCCCCGTGGCAGCGCCCTGCACAGGCAGCGGACGCCTGGAGGACTTCCTGGAGAGCACCACAGGCGCCCCTCTTCTGGGCGTGGAGCCCGACGGCGGCCTGACACTGATCGACGACCTGCACAGCCAAATGCTGAGCACGCCCAGCATCCTGGACCACCCTCCCTCCCCTATGGACACGTCTGACCTGGGCTTCTCCCCCCATTCTACGGGGTTGGACTTTGGCGACCCCACCTTGGACAGCATGGACTGGCTGGACATCTCCATGGTGGGGAGCGCTAGCGGAGGGAGCGGGGGCGGCGGAGGGGGGAGAGGAGGAGGAGGGGGAGCCGATGAAGGAGACGGGGGGACGAGTCTGGCCCCGCTGGCGCCGCACACTCCGCCGAGCGTCTTCTCGGCTGATTTTCTGGACAGCACGGACCTGCAGCTGCAATGGGAGTCGTGCCTGTAGCTCCACGCGTAGATGGACGCACACTCGCTCACGCACTGTGTACAGGCTCTGTCTTTATTTCATGCACATACAGAAACCTTCTCTATGCTGTCTCCACCACTGCAGGGGTCACTGGCACATGCACACACACACACGCACACACATTTACACAGTTTGCCCTGTCTTTCACTGGCTGTTACTCTATGCAGGATGAGGTGAAATAAGAAAGGAACATAGAAATTAAATTCATAGAAAGGACTTGAACTTGGTGGGACTGACGTGGACTTTGTGGATTTTAATTCTATGGGAAAAAAAAAAATCCCTTCTCCTGTGTCCTGACCTGCATTTTATAACCGGGTGAAAGTGAACCAGCAGAAAACTGTAGGTCACTGTAATAATAACGTCATTTGGAAACGGTTTGAGATGAGAGCCGGGGAGAGACCGTCAGTGACGTTATCTCCTCGACGTAGCAGAGTGTGTGTCAGTGCCTCCCAAACTTTGCACTTATGCTGAATCTGATTGGTTTAAAGGAGGGAGGGGGCGGGGGGGGGTGTGTTCAGGTGTTCAGCCAACAGGCCGAATCTTAGGCGAGGCTGAGTGAACGCCACCATGTGTTGTTATTCATCAGCCGAGCCGTAGATGGCGTGAAAAAAGACAGGCAGCTGGTGGTGGCAACCTGAACCCCGCCCACACTGGTCAAAAATCAACCATCATTGGTTGAACGTTGCTATTGAAATGAACCATATCGGTGGCAACAGTTTGAATTGAAGCCTCATTGGAGGTTGTGTATTACTGGTAACATTATGGTAGACCACTATGTATTGCTGTATATGGGGTGTATATTATCAATTGTCCATATGACTATTTTTCTTTGCTGGTTGCTTTAGAGTCGAGCTGGCCGGCTGGGGAACATAGGGTGAGGGCGGGGCTTCCAAAAATACTTGGACCTTGTCGTTTTTTTAAAGAAAAAAAAGTTTAAAAAAAATAAATAAACATACCATAAAAACTCTAAGATGTGCCTGTTTTTCTTTTGCATGTTCACAACACATTAATATATACAAAATATATTTAATATAAACCATCAGTCAATCGAAAGATGGTTCGTTATTCAGATATTTTAAAAACATTTTCCACAATAAAAATCAACATGCTCACAACAACTATTTTACAGAGAACAACATCTAGGTATGCTTAATTACTGTTAAGTAGTTTATTATTGTGATAAGTAATTAGCTGATTAGTGCATCATTAATAACCTGCTCCACTGGTTTGAGTAATCCTGGTGATGAAGAGAAAGGCCACAAGATGGCGCCATTGTTAAGAAATCAGATGTCTTCACCCACCATGTAGAAGCTGTCCAGATATCAACAAGTGTGGTGGATGTCTTCAGATTTTAGTTTTGCTTATAAAAAAAGAAAAAATACAAATGTGGATATTTTTTTGCAGCAACAAATTTTTAGAGTATTTTTCTGTTGTCTTATTGTACAAAATTGAAAAAGGTTTCACTTGCAAATTATGTTTTTTCAGCCATAAAAGAATTTACATTTCCTCCAAACATATGTCCTAAAATCAGATGATTATTTGAAGCTCTTCACATTATCTCCTGTTGTAGTAATAATAACACATTACAGGAAACTTATTATTATGTTTCCTTCCCCTGCCGGCTCATAAACTTACTGACTGTGATGTAAAACTCTCTCTCAGAGGCAAACACTAACTTCCGTCTGACGCACAGTCATGCACCTGTTTGGTTTCCTCACTTGCTGCTGTTGTGTTGCATTATGTGTTACTGTTTTACACCTGTACTCTTCAGCTCGACAGAACTGCAGAAGGTTGTTTACTGGTTTCCTGGTGAGACTTTCACAGTTTTCCTCTGAATCAGAAAATGAAACACAGGCACTGACACTTTCTGTTGCACATGACAAGCTGTATTCACAACGCATCAGTTCACGTTTAGAGACAAAACTTAAGGGCGAGTAGGTTATTTGTTTTACAAGGGACTGTATAAAAATGGTCAGGGTGGAGAAGGAAGCTCAATCTTTCATTAAAAAAAAGACACACCTGAATCTCTGGACTGTCAGAGGTCAAGTTGCATTGTGGGTAATGTAGGTTCTGGTACAGAAAGGGTGTCAGTGGTGGACTCAAACAACAAGGGTGTCTTTCCAAAACCACTTTGCTCTGGCGCAGTCCTGCAGGGAGAAATCCCTCCATGAAAAGAGACTAATGTCAAAACCCCCCAGGAGCCTGAACGGAGCAGAATTATGGGGAGAAGTGTTGGTAATTAGAGAGCTCTTGTTCTGAACAGAGAGGATAAATTGACCTCGCCATCTCCTCCTCTTTCTTTTCTTTGCAGCATCGGACTGAATCGAGCCATAATGCCCCCCCGCCCTCGCCCTTTCAAGTCTTTCAAGCCTCGCTCAGCCGGCCCCTATCATCTCTCAAAGACCCTGATGAGCCGGCAGTAGCACACACACATACACACACACACACACACAGATATTTCATGCACAGCACGCAAACATGCAACCAGCTCAGTACACTCTTATAATTACAAATTCAGTTCACACACACACACACACACACACACACACACACACACACACACACACACACACACACACACAGGTCACAGCAGCTCCCAAGTGCAACATCAGTACCATCTCTCTCTCTCTCCCTCCCTCCCTCCCACTCTCTCTCGCCCATACACAGAGCAGATAAAAGTCCCGGGGCCATGCCACTAATTAACTACAGTGAGCTCCAAAGGGCCACAGTGCCACGAGGGCTAAAGATCTCCTCTGTATTCCATATACACCACTGACAGGAGCCTGCCACCCTGCAGCCAGCAGTCACGCATGATTTTTAATCACACGTGCTCGGAAAACCCTCTTTCACTAAAACATGGACGTTGGGAGAATGATATACAATGGTAATTCGCTAAACAAAAATCAAGTCACAGCATTAAGAAGTAGAAAAGTTTATCAGTGCAAATCGTACAGCGTGTACGTACTCTGTACAAGTTTGGAGCCAATCATGGGCCAGTATGCAACTAATGAGGAAACTTGAAGACACAAACACTGTAGCAGACTGATTTTGCATTTTTCAATGAGGAAGAAAGAGTTGAAGTTTAAGAGTTTTTAAGAGTTTTTAGTTAAGTGAATGAAATTTCTGTAGAAAACTCACAAAAATGTGACACAAATTATAACAAAGCAGAATATCTTTGTGTCATAAAACATGTATGAGTGGATCTTTAAAGCTGAACGTCCGTCGCCGGAGTTCGTTTAGGGACTTGCGAGAGACAGATTACAGATCAACCCTGGTGTGACGGAGGTCAAGATGCTGCTGTGGGTCAGACTGAAAAAAATGCTCAACATTTCCCACAATGCAACTCAATACCATCTTATTCTTACCCCCACATCTTTAAAATTCCACATGCCACAGTCTGTAACTCAGACTCTCTGTTATAAATCTGCTGTCTCCAGCCTGAGGTTGACCCACATGACATCAGTATGATTTCATCAGGGTTTTCTCAGACTCAATGAAGCTCCTCCAGGGTCACATCATACAACTGTTTTCAAAGGCTGAGCAGGAGCCCTCACAACTACTAACTTGATTTTGATTTGTAAATTCTGTGTAATGTCCCTTTGAAGGTTTATATAAAAAGCGCTGGAAGTTTTTTTTGTTTTTTTCAAACTTCTGCACAAACCAAATTAGCTCTGCTGTTTTAATTCAGTGAGGTTTTGGTACAAAACATTCCCCCACTGTGATACCACCACACAGACAAGCTCTGTGTTATCATTAGTCATGATGAGGTGAATTTTATTTTTGTCTTCATCTTTACTGCTGGTACACTTTGTTGGTGTGTCACGATGATCATATTGTCCTTTGCTGACTTTAATGTTCCTAAATATGGAAAACATGGAAGGTGCAGCATCTGATTTGCGTGTTTAAATATCGTAGAAGACCAATCAGACCCTGTGCTTCACAGCGTTATCAAGTGGCACAAAAACAAACCACACCGTGCGTGTTTTTGCACGTTTGTTCATTCTGTGTTTCTCGTCGAGGCTCTGTCTGCTTTTTTGTGTGTGCAGTTGTATGATGTGAGAGGAGCAGTCAGGTTTGGGTGGATCCTGCTGCAGCTGTGGAGCCTTTGATAGCAGAGGATGTGAAGGTTGACATTTGCACGGGCAGGGGGAGACGGGGGGAAGGGTCTCACGGAGTGAGAGAGGGAGGAGGGTGCTGAGAGAATAGAGGGAGTGTTTTGTTCTACACCTGTTTGTCTGGAAGAAACAGAGGACGTGGGCAAAAAAGACAGAGAGCGAAACAGTGGCAGTGGAAAGCAGCAGAGGACAGTCACTCTGTACCTACTCAGCAACCAAATGAAAAACAGAAAAAGTTAGCGACAAGCTCTTTGTGCTAAATGTTCCACTATAGAACATTTATTTCCCAAAGGAGTTGGCGAAGACAAATATTGGATGATTATTTGTCAGTGTTGTGTTTACAGTTTGTTACACTGCCCCACGTGGCCAAAAAAAACCCTTAACTTAAAACTACATTCAACATAAAACCAAGCCTTTGCAAAGTTCAGTGTGTTTGATGTGACAGGTCCTGTTATACTGGGAAAAGAAAAAGCACATCATGTCTCTACCTTTTTATTTAAGATTTTAAAATCGAGCATAAACAAACTGCAGCACACGCTCACTCACTCTTTGTAAGTAACTTGAATGTAATGTGAATATCTACACTTGTGTGTCAAACTGCAGCAATTTGTGATTTCAAGCAGAAGACAGGAGCTCACCAAAATATCCCGCAACCCCGTTTGACGTAAAAAGGGTTAGATCACCAAGATTTCCTCCACTTTGTGTCTCTGTTAAGAGCAGAGCGCTGCGTGTTGCCCTGAGGCCAAAGGATTTGCTATGAAGAGAGAGGCAACAGCAGCATAAATAATAGAAAAACAACTTCCTGTTTAATTTGTTTTAAATTCAGATTGTTTTATTGATTCGAAATAAAACTCAGCAAGAGAAAATAACTCTGCTTCAACCTGACATGACAAATTGGGTGTGAACACGCTGGCCTCTGGGAGGGACGGCTGTGCTCACGGGTGACCAGTCATTACGTAATCGAGGACGGTGTCTTTTAACATAACCTTGGGACAGCTAAACAGTGTGAGGGAGAGTTACGCAACACGGCCATGTTGGCCTGGTTTGGAGCTTTTTGTTCTGAATCGCATAGATGTCGGTGAGGAGGGGGGTGATGAAGCAGAGGGCAAAATGTTGGACCAAAGAAAGTGAAATACTGTAGGTCAGGTCAATCCCACCTGATGCAGAGGACGTTTGTGTGTGAAATACACACACACAGGAAAAAAAAACTTTTAGTTCAACGGTGTCTGTGTCGACGACACAGGATTAGCACATAATACTGAGTGGACATGATGAGAGGACAATATGAAAGTAGGTTCGTCACAATGGAAGCGTCAATTAATTGACTGGTTCAGCCCAAACAGCCCTGAGCTCTCAGTTTAATTGGAGGGAAGCTTTAGTTCAGACGCTTGATAAGAGCGAGAGAACAGAGACGTGGTCAGACCGATTGTACTGGGAGTCAGTTACATTAATTAGTACAGTGGCATTGTGGGTAGAGTAACAGTGGAAAATGTATTCAAGGAGATGCATGTGTGGATCATTATTTTTGATGTCTTTTATGTTTCAGACAGTCGTCACGTGCAACACAGCATCAAAACGTTCACCGTGTGTTCACACAACATCACATCCCACTACGACTGAAAATAAATCAACACTTTCTCCACTATCAGATCGCTACACCCAGACAGACACGTCACACCTCCTCCATCACTCATTCCAACCTATAAGAACCCTCCAGCCACGACAAATATATCCAAAAACTTTCTGTTCTCAACTCTGTTAATATACTGTACATTCAGTTTAGACTGATTGTCCTCTGACAAATGAAGTTCAGCACTGTACTTTGTCTTTTAAGGTAAGATTCAGATGAAAGGCAGCAAACAATTTAACGACCGGCTGGTGGCATGTGCATGTAAAACTAATTTAAAAGACAAAGTTTTGGGTGAGAGTGAATGTGGTGGTCTGGGAGCAAAGCACTATTATCGTGCAGCCAAGATAATGACATTTAACACCATCATCCCTGTGAGACTCTGAGTGATTAACTGGGAGAATTGAAATAAAAAATAAAAATTAAAAAAAAAAAGCAGAGGGAAGTGAGAGATGTAAACGAGTCAAGGGAGAGGCGATATAAAGATGCAGATATAAATAAAAACAAGGAGCAGCAGTGAGAGCGAGGGAGGGGGGGGGGATGAGAGCGGAGCCAGAAGAAGAGGGAGAGCCAGTGGAGACCCCAGAGAGGAGAGAGGAGCTGCAGAGCTGTGGTGTGTTGTTCAGTGTGATTAACTCCAGAGAAAGACGCCTGCTGGAGGACTTACCAAAATAGCTGCTCCTTATTAAAATCAACTACTGCGACTGCCACTCACCTGCCTGCTGCTTAGCATTGCAAATGTACATGACAAGACGGTGCATTACAGTGTCTATAGGAAGCCTGACGCACAGTCAGAGAGAGTTTGTCCTCGTGCTAAGTGCGAAGCTGAGTACAAAGGTGAACATGCAAAGTCTTTGATTTAAAGGTGTCATGTTTAGAATATTAACAGTGATCTGCCAGAAGAAGCCATGTCTGTTCAACTTCTCTTGGACTTTAAGCATTTTAGATTGTGAGCTGGATTTTTTGGGGAAAGATCTGCTTTACAACACAAATAGAAAGAAGGCCCTGTTCCTCCAGAGCAGAGAGTCTCTGGTGATGGCAGGTAGACGGAAGTGTGAATGCTAAACGGTACAGTAGAAGAAAGAAGAACACACCCGGGAAAAGAAACAACGATCCTCTCTGTGACGTGAAGCAACACTGGTTGTGGAAATGCGCTCTTCAGTTTCAGAAATGCAAGCACTAACACAGCTTTTTGTGATTTTTTTTTTTAGGCGTTTGCAAAATTAGATTCTCAAAGGCAGAAAACTAAGAAGCAATTTCCAAAAAAAGCTTTTTCAGAACTGCAATCCTTTGGATGACTCTCAAAGTTTTGCTCTTACTAAAAAAAAAAAAAAAATTCTAATTTCTCAGAGCTTAACATGGAATCATTTTGCTAAATTAGAGGTAAGAATACGACAGTTCAGTCAGAGACTCTCATGTTAAAGGATTAATCATTTACAGCGAGAGGAACATGGAGGAAAAGGTGGGAACTCTCAAAGAAACTGAGCAGCTTCACGGATTCTGCTGAGAGAACTAATCCAGTCGGCTTAAAATCAGAGTTTCACAGTCAGTTTCCCGGTCAGAAGTGTGTCTGGTTGCTCCTGTAACCACACAATGAATACTTAATTAATAAACACAACCATGAACATTCAATGTTACTTAAGCAATATTAAAATATATAGCACAAACGTCACAGCAAATGTCATTGGCCTAAGCTTTTCAGAGGAGTAAAGGGGAGAAGAGTCAGGTTGTCATGGCCGCGCTGTGCAACTGCAGGAATATGATTGGACATTAATCAAGTGGTAGATGAATGAGGCACTGATTGTGAAGCATGAATGATGCCAATCAGCTTATGCAGGTACGATTTCAGTGTTCAAACAAACTCTGTGGTTATTTATCTGTGGAAAAAATGGAAACTAATTAACTACTGATCAACTATTGTCTCATTATTTTAACTCAGATCTTACACCTTTATTCTTTGAGTGAAAACAGTGGCCTGTCACACACAGCGTTGGATGTGAATAATATTCATTCATGTTCCAGGGATAGTATAACATCTCCCAGCAGCAGTGTGATAAATTACCCAAATAGTTTTGGTTTTGTATGTAAATTCATTCCTAAAAAATACTGTGTAGCCATTTAAAACTACTAAACATCTTCATGGTCCCTGTAGGTTAAATGTCCTCACTGAGACACTGAGACTGTCAGACTGACTGATACACACACACACACACAGCGTGAGAATATATTTGCACCAGTTATGTTTCTGACTTTTAGACAGAGACTGCAAATCTCTTCTTCTTCACGTTTTCACTCCTCGACACAACAACGTGCTCCGTCACAGCCGTCAAAGCTTTGCACTCATCCTCTGAGCCATCCCTCATTCTTCTGCTATTTTTTTTCCCCCTCCCACAGCTCACAGTCTGCCCTGTGTGTTTGTTTTGTTTAACTTCTATTCTTGTGAAAGCCTGATTTCATTTTTGCGTGTGCTTTGGATGAGGCAGGTAGTGATGAAGCTTAACCCCTGCTGTTCCTACCATCACTGACAAAAAGCAGCTCTGTGATTGGCTGATGAAATAGGAAGCGCTGACATCTTGACCTTTTACAGCTACATGTTAGAGAAGTCTCTGGCTTTGCAGAAATCAATGGCTTGACATCATCAATGGATTTTATGTCTCATCTTGTAAAGTTGAGTTGTTTGAGTTTTTTTCTCCTGACGTTCAACGTGAAACGTTTGTTGATCCATGTGGGGAAACTCAGCTGTTTAAAAAAAATCATGAGAAACACAAAAATACAACAGGAAACAAGGAGTATGTATAAAAAGTAACGAATACTGGGGCACATCATAATAAAACTGTGTGCTGTCATATGAAAATGTTTTCACCAAAATTTAAATTTGGTGATTTTTAGCTTCAACAAACAAATTATCGTCCCTGGGAAAGTGTAGAAAAAACAGCACACAAACTCTGTTATGTCTTCTCTTTCAGCAGTCAGCAAGTCCACTGATCTGTCCGTCCAACAATCAATATCGTGCAACTGTGTCATTCTGTACTTAGGTGTACAGCTCAGTTCATCTATGAATCCATTTATCCATCCACCGCTTCATCTGTCCCATCACCATCACTCATGCTCTATGATATCAGTTTTACCAGGAAGCAGCACAACATTGATCTAATAACTGTTTCCGCCTCTCTGTCCCTCTGTCCCCCTCACACACGCCCCACACTGAAACCACCAGGGGCAGTAACATCAATGAATACATGCACTTGAGTAGCTTAGATGTTCTTGGCTATCGGTGTTTGGAAGCTGCCTGCCTCCTCACACACCTCCTCAGGTCACCAGGGAGGAGTGACCAGATAACATGAGGGAGGCACGTTGTCCCTGTCCTTTATATCTTTTCAACAGCTGAGAGCCCCCAGAATGCATTGCTACTTACAGCAGTATGCTGCATTACTGAAAAGCTGCAAGCTCACTGTAAAATCATGATGTGATGCTTACAGCACTGTATGTCAGTAAAACATGCAAAGTTGTCTGTTGACATGTTGTGTTAGAAAACAGCTGCTTATTTTCTCCATCATCTTCACCAGCTAATTGCTAACTTTATCTGCTGTTTGGTGCTTAGCAGGTGGTGTATGAGCGGTAAAAAAACAGCTGCCTGCTGCAGCCAAAACTAACGCTACAAGAGCTGTGAGCGTGAACCAAAACATAATTTAAAAAAAAAAAATTATATAAAGACCAAAAATTCATGTAGCACCTTTAAAGTCATAACAAAAAGCAGGACAAGGGTTTGAAAGCTGTGTGAGCTGAGAGAGGAGCGGGGCCTGGGGGGGGGGCACAAAGACTGTAGGGAAATGAGATTCATTACAATTCTCTCTAGAGATGATGTCGGTAATGGACGAGGCAGCGTCAGGGCTGATTTGTATCTGTTGAGGAGAGTCGGGGGCCGGGGCCGAGGCCCTTCAAATTGCTAATCAAAGCCGGCCGAGAAGACTGACAGCTATTCTCACTGGATGTCTGCACAGAGCTCATTCACTTCTGTAAGTCGCTGTGTGTGCAGCCGTAATGGGCCCAAATGAAGCTGGATATTTGCATCTCCTTTGATTTGGTAAAGGTCACTGCTGACAGGGAGGTCCAGGGGGGACTGTGCAGAAACACACATACACACACACACACACATGCACACACATGGTAACCTGATTGGAGACAATACTGTTACACTCTCTGCCTGCAATGTCTCTAAATCATCCAAACTGAGACACTTCACTTCTTCCTTTTGTTCCCTTTCTACTTTTCAGTTTCCAAATAGCACACTGTCTCTTTAGATGGCACACTGATTCATATATTATTCCTTATTCTGTGTTAATTTACCCTCGAGTCTTCCTTTTTTCCTTTTGTGAATTTTCTGCTCCATTGTGTGGACTGTTCATCTTAAAAAGTCTTTGACATGTCACTCTCTCTACCGTCCACTCTCTACATACAGTATTCCTCAAAACAGCAAGTAAATATTTTTGAATTTTGTCTCTCAGTAATTAAACACTTCAAAGTAGAACTAAAATAAAACTGCACTACACGATTACTGCACTAAAATAATTCTGCTCTGTGCTTGTTGTCTTTATAACTGTTATTATTCTGTTTTGAGAAGAGGAATGTACGCAGTGAAATTAATGATATTCCTTTGTGTGTGTGTGTGTGTATTTGTTTGTCAGGGGATGTTGTGGGTTGTAGTCCTGTGCTCTGATTCAGGCCCTCTGGGCTCTGCTGCCCTCTTTGCCTTTGCTTTCCTAATTGGCGACTGAGTGCAGCCAAACAGTCACTAATCATTCACCTAACCGACTCTAATAACTCATCTGTCCCTCTCTGTCACTGTCCCTCATCCAGCACCTTTCTCTGTCTCTGCTGTTCTGTCTCTTAGAGCATGTACAGGGACACAGCGACGCCCAGACAAAAAACCATCTAGGATTTCTGGAGACTGAGTTTCCAGCCTGTGTGAGCTGGAATGGAAAAGAGATGTGAGATTAACTCACATCTCAATAAGCCTTCAACTCGGCCACCTCAACAAAACTAGAATAGGAATTTAAAAAGAAATGTCTCAGCTGTTTTTACCTGTGAACTGCTGCCATTCATACATTAAATCCAGTCAAATTAATTTATGAGGATTTTTAGATAATGTTGACAATTGTATATTAATAATACTATATTATAGTTCACTGATTGAAGACACATTTAAACCTTTATGAAGTGTGTGTATCTGTGACCCTTATGTCCTGGCTTAAATGAAGAAACAGGTTTCAGCCCCTTTTTATGAAATGTGTATTTTAACACCAAATAAATAATTTCGATTTTTGGTTTGCTTAAGCAATTAACTGTTTACTTTTATTTTATGTTGTTTTGAATTTTTCACTGAAGACATTTTGACTTGTTACTGTAGAAACAGCACAGCTGTAAATTCTAATGTCTTCCAGGCTCAGTAAACATACTTGCACACATACTGTGTGTAATCTTGGCATCTTATATTTCAGTTTAGTGTTTCATGTACTGCATAAAGGGGAAAACCCTGACTGTCGATTAGATTGGGTGTTACTAAACTCAGTACAGTAGGGGAACCGTCCACTTATCCCAGCGATCCTCTTCACGTTTCTAAAAATACACATATGAGCGCTCGCCAGTCTTTGTAAACAGGATGCAGTTTACATGCACCAAGCTTTATTTCAATACCGGGGTAAATGCACTCAGCAAAAACAATCAATGTCACAGTTGTTTTATGGATGGCGTGCATCCATTCTGCTCGTCCTGCCTGGTATTAACCAAAGGCTGGTCAGACATACAAGCCAGTCAGAGATCAATACGGAGCTGGGTAACCCTCAACTTAAAGGTCACTCCAGACCAATTAATGTGTCAAGTCTGATGATAGTACAGTAAAACTGTACACAATATTTTATGCTGATGATGAAACCGAATCTTTGTGTAAGTCTTGAATTTCTGCTGCACTTTGGGGTCCAAGAGGAATGAAAATAAACAAGCTGCAGTCATTTCAGTTTAAAGTCCCTCTGCACTCAAAAGTCTGTTTTGATTATTGTAACTTCACTTGGATGTTTGACGTTCACAGGCTGTTTCACATTCATCTGCTGAAGGGGGAAGGTTTCTTTCTGCTCACGTTACATCTGAGTTTGTGACGTTTATGTTCAAACAGGTTTTCGTGACTTTACAACTAGTTTGGAGGCTAATTGTGGTTCAATATGCAATTCACAGCAATGTGATGTGAGGAAGCTGAAACCTCCAGCTCACATATACTGAGAATGGACTTCTGATCAAAACAGGAAAGTTTGAAATTTTTTTAATGAGTGAGAGGGAGCAGATGTAATGTGACTGATGACATGCAGCAAGTACATGTAGTCACAGAGGACAAATTCTAAATGAGCATAAACGTGACAATTTGTTTGCTGCACTTTGTTATTTAGACGAGTGTGATTTTACTTTAAACCTTCGCTTAAAATATCTTAATGAAAAGAATTTTCCTCAGCTCTAAAAATATAATAGATGCACAATAAATTCAAGAACAGTGACTCTACAATGACCACTTTTTGTCATTTGGTGCATAATAACCAAAGCACGCAGCAACGCGTTACCTCAGGTTCCCTTATTAAAGCAGCCATTGATGTATGACCTTACATGTTCTCTGCTGCGTTAATGCATGAGGGAACAGACAGCGAGGCGGAGGGAGAGATTTCTATTCTTCTCCAGGCAAACAAAATGGAGTCAGAACAAACATTTCCCGACGTCACATCTCATATCAACAAATCAAAGCCCACCACCCCAAGGAGAGCTGGGAAGTCAGCAACATTTACTCTGGTCAAAACATGTGGAGCGCTAAATGTCTGACTGGAACCATTGTGTCAGTCTGACAGATTCTCTGCTGTGTTGTTGCGTGGATGTGGCGCCGAATGGGTTCAGTCCCGCAGCATCGGAAACATCAGAATCACTCATTAGCTTTGTGCTGTGAACTTACAGCGTGGGCTGTCAGGGCAAAAACACACACACACACGCTTAACCTGCACACACAAAGACTGTGTGAGCAGATAAGAGAGGAAGGACTGACAGTCGATGCCTCAAAATCAAGCATTTATGCCAGTTCAAGAGAGATAAGAGAACCACACACACACACACTTGACATATAAATGCAACAACCATGCAGCATCACCACAAGAGTGCAAGTAATTTCCCACCAAGTTTGTCTCTGTTTGTGTCTTTGCATGTAAACACACATACACATAAATACATCATTGTGCAAAACTTATGTGAAAATGACAAGACACACACACACACACACACAGATCCCCACCTACTGCCTCTAAAAAGTGATTTTAATTTGTAATTACCCTTTCCAGCTCCCTGGAGTATGAACTCTTTACATTAGAATGTGGTCCAACGAGACCTGAACAAATGAGAGAGCACACAAACACACAGAGAGAATAAGAAAGCACAGACTCCAATGTGCAGTAATGACCATATAAATGCAAATAAAGCATTGCCTGAATTAACATATGTAATTGGTATTCATTAAAAGGCCCTTGTACGAGCAAAGGCCTTATCAGACCGAGTCCATCAGAATACTAACACTGGGACTGTAGTTTTTCTCTGCAGTGAAATCAGCCCTCTTACATGTGGCTGCAGCTCTATATGATTGTTAAACTGATAACTCACAAATACAATGGTGAGAGTGAAAGACTTGGAGGGAAACTCAACATCCAGCAGGGTTTGTGGGAAATATGGTCCAGACGAGCACCAGCAATATAGAGGCTCATTCATTTACAGTCATTTTTCAGCTGTTTCATTTGTTGTTCAATAAACTGTACAAATGTCTTTCTCAGGACAGTCACTCAAGCCCTGAAAGCAGCATCTGTCCACACACAGAGACATATAGCCTCTCATGATGCGGCTGCATGACATTACGCTCTATAAGCAGAGATCAATGGGGCTGATGTTTGTGATCAATCAGCTTCCTGTTTGAAGTGTGCGGTCAGTCTGTTTGTCCCGGAGGAGCTGACCTTATAATCGCCTGACCCAAACCCCCTGCACCCTGAGACACATCTGTGAGGAGACCACAATACAACCCTTCATTAGTGCCAGTGTGTGTACGTGGCCGTTTACAGTATGTTGATGGTAATTTGCTGGTTTGTTTTTGCCAAATCAGGTTTTCCCGTTTCAGGCTGCTAAATATTAGCTGTATATAAACAGGACTGTAGAAACGTTTTGACATTAGATATGATAGGATGAACTGCTCAAAGATGGTTTAATACAGAGGAAAAAAATGAGTGAAGAGAAAACACTATAATTTCATTTTATCTGATTAAGGCCAACATATCTTTCTGAAAACATTTTAAAACTCTTTTAATTTCAAGATATTTCATTAAAAAAAATGTTGTGCTCATTTGGATGTGTAAAACAGAATTTACTGGCCTGAGCACATTAATTAAAAGCGAGTGATGTTGGCTAACTCTCTGAAAAACCTCTGATCTTTATACTGTGCTCCAGCACACACAGACTCACACATTGAGATTCAGCCATGTTGGTCACCTGTAAATGTTGAGATGCACAATTATCTCTCATGCGGCGAACAAGAAATGCCAGGAATAACAGCTGCCTCAGATGGTCACACACATCCGACCTTGAGTTTGTAACACACGCACACAGCACAAAAACAACATTAGCACTCTGAGCTTTTGATATTTGGGCACTGACATGGCACTATCCCACTATTAGTACATTAATGGATACACGTTTCACACAATGTCCTCTAACATAACGTGCTGAACGTGACACCCTGTAAATTCAGATGTGTTTTGATTGGCTGTCAGCGTTTCTATCGTTCATCAAATTGCTCTGAAAGTGATCCCATTGATATAATTTGCCACTGTTGTTGTCGTGACTGTTGTGGTGCGGACTCCAGCATCCGCCTGAGTTAGAACAAACATTAAACCGACATATTTATAGTTATCGTTCTTGGTGGCTATGTAAAGCTCTACAGCAAGAGAACACCAAAGTTATTCAAATTCATCTTTGAGGGGGACGTTCGTGTCTGAACATGAGTTTTGAAGTGACAGAGTAAATTCAGACTCATTCATAAATGGGATTTTTCAAACATGTTGCCTGAGATAATATAATGCATTTTTGTAATGTAGCCCTGCAGCAAGATCTTATCTGCTGATTATAAAAGTTTAAAGGTCATTCTGGAGTCCTGCCTCCCCCTTTTTAGTTCCCAGGATCCCCTGAGAAGATCAGCATCAAAGCTTCGCTTGGATGAACTCGTCAAGAGGCTTCCCTCTGATCACAGCCCTGCACGGCTCTTCAGCTTCATGTGGAGTACTCACTCTCTTTCACGCACACAGACACACACACATGGAAAAAGGAAGAAGCCAGAATTCAACAGTGCCAGTTTAGAATTGGCAAGTTTTAGCAAAAGTAAGACACTTACATCTTCTCAAAATACAATCCAATCCAATCTCCCATAATGCTTATGGAAATCAGCATTCTTGATAGTAGTGAGATGAATTCTAACAAGAGAAATAAGTGATAGTGCTAAATAATAATAAAAGCAAGAGAAGAAACTTTTATATTAGCCAAAAGATGCTGAAGTTGATAGAAGTAGGAAATTTACTGTAACATGTAAGGCTTCAATGCATTCTGGTCCGTTTTCTGCCTCTGCAGGTGTACAAATTGGTCTTCGTGCCTCTTCAACAATGGTTTGCTCTCCATGTGATTGGTGTAAGATGGCAGCTCTAAAAAGAAGCCCTTTGATTTTCATACACTGACACCAAAACCTGACATTTACCATTGATGTTTTAGATCAGTGAAACTTTCTCTGCTGTCAAAACTTCTGTGTATCTGCTGCGAATATTAAGACGCAGAGTTACACCATCTCCGTTACACTGCAAAGTGTGCCACTAGTAACTGAAATGAACATGTGTTTCAGGATTAAGATTTTTCCATTAACACTTTATCAGCACACAAAGTCAAAATATGAATATTCATAGCTGCTGTGAAGTCATTGAATGAAATATTCAACACATTCGGGATATTCAAAGTCTCTCCTAATGAAGCGGGCAACGATGCTCGAGTAAATCAGAGACCTGCAGGCACTTTGTGAATCTAGTTCAAGATGAGCATTAATTCAACAGGATTATTTAGGACTCATGCAGTGACAACAGCCCCTTGCGCGTTTAAACCGTACCGACACTAACACACAGACATTTTCATTTTGCGATTCCTATTAAATGCTAAACAAAACCAAACAGAGCTTTCTCATTTCGAAACCTTGACCTCCTTTTACATGAAGGTCCAAAGCCTGTAAAAAAAAAAAAAAAAAAGGAAAAGCAAAAGCAACATTTTGATTGAAAGCAAGATATCTTTTTTGCACTTGTGCCATTTAAGATGAAAAGGCAATTTGTGCCTGTAAACTATGCAAAATGTCCAGAGACATTGTGCACGTAGCACAAATCATAAAGGTGTTCCACGAAAAATATATAGTAAGTGGAAACAGGTCAAAGCATTTGCGCTCTCATCCCTGTTGCAGGCACCCAATTTATTTTCTACGCCGTTTTCGGTCACACACAACTTCGTGCCAGACACACACAGGATAAAATGTCTCACATAAAAGGGAGGAGAAGTCGTCAATTATCAGTCAGCACACCTGACGTGATAGAAGACAGCACACACACTTCTTAAGGTGCAACACTGAAAAAAAAAAGCTGCAGAGCATTAAATAAAGACTAGACAATTCCACTGCAGGAAATTGTGAGAGTGGTGCGGTGTGCTGTCCCATTCACTGTCTGTACTGTTACTGTAAAGCAGAAACCAAAATATATTCATGACCTTTGTAAACGAAAGAATGATAAAAGAGGGGGTGGGAGAAGAAGAAGAGAGGGAGCGTAGGACGGATAGAAAAGGGTCCGATTCACAAAGGGGAGAGGAATGAAAAAATGGGCTAGTATGGAAAAATCACAGTAGGAAAGAAAGAAGGGAGGGAGGGTAGAGAAAGGATACAGAAAGGATGAACAGATGGGGCACAGAGGGGTTAGGAAAGTGAGGATAAAAATGAGTAGAAGAACTTAAGAGGAGTTAGGGAGGATACAGGATGGAAGAATATCAATAGTGTGTGCATCTGTATGAATGTGTGTGTCATTTAAATAAAACTAAATAAAATATGAACAAATTACTTTGGGTCTATAATTACATCACATTCAGTTATATCATGAACATACTTATCGCAGTTCAACACAGACTGGAAATGACACAGAGCATCAGCTAACAATCAGGACAGAACACAATAACACCTAACACCGACCTCACAGTACAAACTGAGAATGGTAACCTTGGAAACAGCAGAATATCCCATATCATAAGAACCTAAAGTTAGAACAATAATTTGCTATGGCTTCTTCTGTTAAACATACATATAATACAGATGCCAATACAGATTTGAAATTCATTCATAAAATCACTCACTTGGTAAAAATACAGCTTTAAGACAGAGTCAGCAACGTCTAAATCAGGGGTCGGCAACCCACGGCTCCAGAGCCGCATGTGGCTCTTTCATCCCTCTGCTGTGGCTCCCTGTGACTTTGGAAAATAAAGAATAAGGATTTAATTTAAATGTATTTTTATTTCAGTTCGTTTTTTAAATGTAATTCTAAATTTGAAGATTAAGGTGATCTTGTAACATTAAAATAAATGTTTTTAATTTTTTGTCGCTCCAAATATGCGTCACAAACTCCGCTGTGCGACACCCGGTGGCAACATTTTCAGGTTGACAGCTGACTGCACGCTCCAGTGCACGTGATAAAGTGATGACGGAACACAGTAGTGTTAGAAGTGCACAGCATTTTTGGTTCGCTGCAGGTGGATAATTTAAGTTTGGATTTTTATTTCATAAATACGAGGAGGAAGCATAGAGGTAAAAAAAAACAAAAAACGATATATGCAGTGTTATCCTCATTTTAGATGTCAAAAAGGTTTCGTGGCTCCAGGTGTTTCCTTTTCTGTGGGAGACGGTCCAAATGGCTCTTTGAGTATTTAAGGTTGCCGACCCCTGGCCTAAACAAACAATAACTACTTACAACAGCACTATGTCACATTAGTATCACATCTCACGACATATGAATCGACTAAGTTTGACCTTATTCACTATATAATGGAGAAGCTCTGGCTAATTGAATCCCGTTAATGACACCAAATTACTGCCAAAGTGTGAGCACTAAATAAAAGAAAAAACAAAAAATTAAACACTATAAAGTACAAGATTTTCTTCATCCAAGTGACAGAAGTAAATGTGAAATATACGAGAAAAGGGACAAAGAAATCCTTTGACTTCAACCTGTACTTTTTTTTTTTTTTAAGATACCATTTCCTTTAAAGAAAAACAGATACCAGCACATGTTCAGATAGTTTCTCCAGGGTTTGGATTCAGATCTTAAACTTCAAGTATGTGCCGTGGTCCTGCGATCTTTGCAAACCCTTCCACAGAGGCTCAGCAGTAATTAGCTACTGCACTTTACACCTTTTGCAAACTAACATCAACAGGTTGACAGCTCCATGTCTTTGGCTCAGAGACAGAAAAGTCCAAATGTAAAGTAAGAAATAAAAAAAAAAAAAGATAAAACAAATGATCAAGCGCTACAGAGTACAAGGCTTTCTTCATCCAAGTGACAAACTTAAATAAATTCACAATGGCAAAGAAATGTAAGAAAAAGTTTAACTATGAAAACAAAAGAAAAAAAAAACATACACATAAATATGTAAAGTTAAATTAAAATAAATAAAATGACAAGTGTATGAAAAATGTTTCAAAGGACAGAAATCTGACAATTTGGGAGAAATGTGTGCGACAGACAATGTAAAAGTAAATATCATGGATAAAGACAGTAACACCATCACTGGAAGTTCAGCCACAGAATAAAGCCTCAGTTCACTCATAATCGAACTACAGCAGCTACAGAATTGTTTAAGCAGAACTTATGTCTGTCCAAACTTCAACATGTCTTCCTCACTCTGTTCCAACAAGCACTGGAACGAGGCCTTGGGCTCAGAGACAGAAGAATCCAAATGTAAAGTAAGAAATAAAAAAATAAAACAGATAAAACAAATGGTCAAGCACTACAGAGTACAAGGCTTTCTTCATCCAAGTGACAAAGTTAAATAAATTCACAATGATAAAGAAAATTAAGAAAAAGGATAACTATGAACACAAAAGAAAAAAACCCATATGCATAAATATGTAAAGTTCAACTAAAATAAATAAAATGACAAGTATATGAAAAAGTGCTAAAGGACAGAAATCTGACAATTTGGGAGAAATGTGTGCAACAGACAATGTAAAAGTAAATATCATGGATAAAGACAGTAACACCATCACTGGAAGTTCAGCCACAGAATAAAGCCTCAGTTCACTCATAATCGAACTACAGCAGCTACAGAATTGTTTAAGCAGAACTTATGTCTGTCCAAACTTCAACATGTCTTCCTCACTCTGTTCCTTCAAGCACGGGAACGAGGCCTTAGCTGTGTCTTCCCCTCTAGTGTCTTTGACATGGCTTTTAAAACATAGTGAAAGATTTCTCTACCATCTGTAAACATCTTTTCAGGTTTGCCTTCTGAAATGGCTGTCACGCTGTTCACATTTGTTGATAAAGATTAGCAGTTCTACTTCAAGACAAAGCCTGTTATCCTTAAGACTTTCTCTTCAATTCAGCCCATGACAATGTCTCATTTCAAGTATGTCAATATCATGTAGCTCAGTAGGAGCAAATTAATCATTATTGTTCAACCTGGTGAACTTGACACATGTATTAGGTTTTCACAGTGGTCACTGCGTTCATCATCACCACTAAATGGAAAATGAAGCAAATATACCCAAACTGGGTGCATCTTTACAGTGGTCTGAGCTATCTGAGTCGTCTCTCTGCCAGGCTTCCTTCCCTCACCCTGTCCACCACTCAATAATAATAAAAAAGGTACAAACCTACCTACACTTAAACCTGACCCAAATAACCCCACGTCGCTTGATACTGCAGTGAATCTTGTCCGTGATTGAGCGTACGCATCGCTTTACAGGGGCGGGAAAAATTCCCCTGCGGGAGGCCTCCCTATGTGCCGACGCCAAAAACAAACGTAAGAATCGCAAAACTTTTCCTCACCACACCTACTTCAACCCAGAAAAGGTCCTACTCCAGTCTCCCCTTGGAACGAAACTTGGCAGAGTGAGACGAGCCAGTGTTTGACCTCAAAGTCAACTCACCTTCCCTGTACAATAAAGCTTCTATCAAAATTTGGCTGGTGATGATGGACAGCAATGACACTATGCTCAGGACACAGACTGAATACTATTAAAAAAAACAACTCTTACTTTGGAGGATCCCCAATCCATCTACATCAGACCTGCGCCTGTACCTCCACCATTTACTGATGGAGAACTAACCAACTTACTGACCTAACAATGATTTTACTCAATATCAAAAAATGTGATCACAAATGTATCTCAGATGCCAAATCAGATTTTAAATGCATTGATAAAACATCATCCATGGGCTGAATAACTGCTTGAGAAAGCCAACATCAGAAATACATTTACAACCAACTGATCAGATCAGAACAGCAAAGCCAATCATCAATCTCCTTGCTCACACTCTACCTTTTTACCTCAACAGTAATCAGTTCTATAAACAGTAGACCTATGATGTACATAATGTAAATATAAGTAGAAGACACATTTTTATTCTTTCTGATATGGGGCTTTATGTATATTCTAAGGGATAGGTATTAGAGGTTTGTTTGTTTTTTTTTTTGTTTTTTTTTTTTTTCTATTTGTTATTTTTAATTTAGATTTAGCTAAAAAAATGTTTATATCTTACTTCTGTCAACTCTTCTGCATAATACATTGCATTTTCATCCAGGGATTAAGAAAGTTTCTCTAAATCTGATACACATACAAAGAAGATTGTTTCTGAATCTAAACAAAAAACCAGCTGGAAAACTAATTCATAACATATGATCTGTGAGCTGAAAAACCACTTGAGAAAGCCAACATCACAGATCCAGCTGTGTTTCGCTTGCACTTTTTATAGACTGTGTCCTCTTGAGGCATCACAAGTGAAGAGCTGGTAAAACTTCGGTTCCAACAACAGAGTTAATAAATGGTCAGAGTCTTTGCTTAATCAGCACTTGAGCTTCACTACGCAGAAAATCAGTTCATCCACCTCCTGGATGCAGCAGATGCAGACTTGTGCGATGTGGCTGCAACAGTCCTTCAGAGGTGAAGTTCAGAGATCTAGGTGGTGTCCAGGGCTTGGTGGATCAGATCAGGCCACATCATTCCCCTTCCAGCCGTCCTTAAGGTTGGACATATGATTCAAACAGAGAAAAAAAAAAAACAGTCATTATCAATAAGTAAAATGCAAACAGACTAAAGCAAACCTTCAACATGACCTCAGATCTCACCTTTGGTTGCCGCTCTCACTTCCTCTGACTGTGGTGTCTGCTGCTTTCACAGGCTGTGGTGGAACAGTCCAGTGCATCCATCCATGCAGGGTGGAAAGTCTGCTGGGAGTCTCCAAACTCATCTATCCATCAGTCCATTAACTCAAAACTTCATCACATTCCAGTTCTGTATCGTCTGTGAAACTCCTCCTCAGCATGTTCTGCCGTGGTCCTGCGATCTTTGCAAACCCTTCCACAGAGGCTCAGCAGTAATTAGCAAGTCCAATGTCCTGATGTACATGGAAACACTATCGTCTTCTACTGCACTTTACACCTTTTGCAGACTAACAACAGGTTGACAGCTCCATGTCTTGGGCTCAGAGACAGAAGAGTCCAAATGTAAAGTAAGAAACTAAAAAAGGACAAAACAAATGATCAAGCACTACAGAGTACAAGGCTTTCTTCATCCAAGTGACAAAGTTAAATAAATTCACAATGATAAAGAAAATTAAGAAAAAGGATAACTATGAAAACAAAAGAAAAAAACCCATACACATAAATATGTAAAGTTAAATTAAAATAAATAAAATGACAAGTGTATGAAAAATGTTTCAAAGGACAGAAATCTGACAATTTGGGAGAAATGTGTGCAACAGACACTGTAAAAGTAAATATCATGGATAAAGACAGTAACACCATCACTGGAAGTTCAGCCACAGAATAAAGCCTCAGTTCACTCATAATCGAACTACACCAGCTACAGAATTGTTTAAGCAGAATTTATGTCTGTCCAAACTTCAACATGTCTTCCTCACTCTGTTCCTTCAAGCACTGGAACGAGGCCTTAGCTGTGTCTTCCCCTCTAGTGTCTTTGACATGGCTTTTAAAACACAGTGAAAGATTTCTCTACCATCTGTAAACATCTTTTCAGGTTTGCCTTCTGAAATGGCTGTCACTCTGTTCACATTTGTTGATAAAGATTAGCAGTTCTACTTCAAGACAAAGCCTGTTATCCTTAAGACTTTCTCTTCAATTCAGCCCATGACAATGTCTCATTTCAAGTATGTCAATATCATGTAGCTCAGTAGGAGCAAATTAATCATTATTGTTCAACCTGGTGAACTTGACACATGTATTAGGTTTTCACAGTGGTCACTGTGTTCATCATCACCACTAAATGGAAAATGAAGCAAATATACCCAAACTGGGTGCATCTTTACAGTGATCTGAGCTATCTGAGTCGTCTCTCTGCCAGGCTTCCTTCCCTCACCCTGTCCACCACTCAATAATAATAAAAAAAAAAGAAACAAACCTACCTACACTTAAACCTAACCCAAATAACCCCACGTTGCTTGATATCGCAGTGAATCTTGTCCGTGATTGACCGTACGCATCGCTTGACAGGGGCGGGAAAAATTCCCCTGCGGGAGGCCTCCCTATGTGCCAACGCAAAAAACAAACGTAAGAATCGCAAAACTTTTCCTCACCACACCTACTTCACCCCAGAAAGGTCCTACTCCAATCTCCCCTTGGAACGAAACTTGGCAGAGTGAGACGAGCCAGTGTTTGACCTCAAAGTCAACTCACCTTCCCTGTACAACAAAGCTTCTATCAAAATTTGGCTGGTGATGATGAACAGCAATGCAACTATACTCAGGACACAGACTGAATACTATTAAAAAAAACAACTCTTACTTTGGAGGATCCCCAATCCATCTACATCAGACCTGTGCCTGTGCCTCCACCATTTACTGATGGAGAACTAACCAACTTACTGACCTAACAATGATTTTACTCAATATCAAAAAAATGTGATCACAAATGTATCTCAGATGCCAAATCAGATTTTAAATGCACTGATAAAACATCATCCATGGGCTGAATAACTGCTTGAGAAAGCCAACATGAGAAATACATTTACAACCAACTGATCAGATCAGAACAGAACAGCAATGTTCTATCAATTATTCTATTTAAGCCAATCATCAGTCTCCTTGCTCACACTCTACCTTTTTACCTCAACAGTAATCACTTCTATAAACAGTAGACCTATGATGTACATAATGTACATATAAATATGAAGATGTGTTTTTATCTTAATTTATGTTATATGTATATTCTAAGGGGTGGGTATTAGAGTTTTTTTTATTCAATTTGTTATTTATAATTTAAATTATCGTAAAAAAAAATAAGTTTATATCTTACTTCTGTCTGTCAACTCTTCTGCGTACTATGTTGTATTTTCTTCATTTTCTATTGGGAGTTTGATTGGAATTAAAGAATTTCCCTCCAGGGATTAAGAAAGTTTCTCTAAATCTGATACACATACAAAGAAGATTGTGTTTGTTTCTAAATCTAAAGAAAAACACAGCTGGAAAATTCATTCTTAACACATGATCTATGAGCTTCAGGCATCACAAGTGAAGAGCTGGTAACACTTCGGTTCCAACAACAGAGTTAATAAATGGTCAGAGTCTTTGCTTAATCAGCACTTGAGCTTCACTACGCAAAAAATCAGCCCATCCACCTCCTGGATGCAGCAGACTCACTTCCTGGTCGTACCCTATAGTTTGAAGAGCAGCTTGCATACTTGTGCGATGTGGCTGCAACAGTCCTTCAGAGGTGAGGTTCAGAGATCTAGGTGGTGTCCAGGGCTTGGTGGATCAGATCAGGCCACATCATTCCCCTTCCAGCCTTCCTTAAGTTTGGACATATGAGTCAGAGAAAAAAAAAAACAATCATTATCAATAAGTAAAATGCAAACAGACTTAAGCAAACCTTCAACATGACCTCAGATCTTACCTTTGGTTGCCGCTCTCACTTCCTCTGACTGTGGTGTCTGCTGCTTTCACAGGCTGTGGTGGAACAGTCCAGTGCATCCATCCATGCAGGGTGGAAAGTCTGCTGGGAGTCTCCGAACTCAGCTATCCATCAGTCCATTAACTCAAAACTTCTTCACATTCCAGTTCTGTATCGCCTGTGAAACTCTTCTTCAGCATGTTCTGCCGTGGTCCTGCGATCTTTGCAAACCCTTCCACAGAGGCTCAGCAGTAATTAGCAAGTCCAATGTCCTGACGTACATGGAGACAGTCGGAGAAGACGCTATCGTCTTCTACTGCACTTTACACCTTTTGCAGACTAACATCAACAGGTTGACAGCTCCATGTCTTGGGCTCAGAGACAGAAGAGTCCAAATGTAAAGTAAGAATAAAAAAAAAAAAAAAAGACAAAACAAATGATCAAGCGCTACAGAGTACAAGGCTTTCTTCATCCAAGTGACAAACTTAAATAAATTCACAATGGCAAAGAAATGTAAGAAAAAGTTTAACTATGAAAACAAAAGAAAAAAACCCATACACATAAATATGTAAAGTTAAATTAAAATAAATAAAATGACAAGTGTATGAAAAATGTTTCAAAGGACAGAAATCTGACAATTTGGGAGAAATGTGTGCAACAGACAATGTAAAAGTAAATATCATGGATAAAGACAGTAACACCATCACTGGAAGTTCAGCCACAGAATAAAGCCTCAGTTCACTCATAATCTAACTACAGCAGCTACAGAATCATTTAAGCAGAATTTATGTCTGTCCAAACTTCAACATGTCTTCCTCACTCTGTTCCAACAAGCACTGGAACGAGGCCTTAGCTGTGTCTTCCCCTCTAGTGTCTTTGACATGGTTTTTACAACACAGTGAAAGATTTCTCTACCATCTGTAAACATCTTTTCAGTTTTGCCTTCTGAAATGGCTGTCACTCTGTTCACATTTGTTGATAAAGATTAGCAGTTCTACTTCAAGACAAAGCCTGTTATTCTTAAGACTTTCTCTTCAATTCAGCCCATGACAATGTCTCATTTCAAGTATGTCAATATCATGTAGCTCAGTAGGAGCAAATTAATCATTATTGTTCAACCTGGTGAACTTGACACATGTATTAGGTTTTCACAGTGGTCACTGCGTTCATCATCACCACTAAATGGAAAATGAAGCAAATATACCCAAACTGGGTGCATCTTTACAGTGATCTGAGCTATCTGAGTCGTCTCTCTGCCAGGCTTCCTTCCCTCACCCTGTCCACCACTCAATAATAATAAAAAAAAGAAAAAAACCTACCTACACTTAAACCTAACCCAAATAACCCCACGTCACTTGATATTGCAGTGAATCTTGTCCGTGATTGACCGTACGCATCGCTTGACAGGGGCGGGAAAAATTCCCCTGCGGGAGGCCTCCCTTTGTGCCGACGCAAAAAACAAACGTAAGAATCGCAAAACTTTTCCTCACCACACCTACTTCAACCCAGAAAGGTCCTACTCCAATCTCCCCTTGGAACGAAACTTGGCAGAGTGAGACGAGCCAGTGTTTGACCTCAAAGTCAACTCACCTTCCCTGTCCAATAAAGCTTCTATCAAAATTTGGCTGGTGATGATGAACAGCAATGCAACTATGCTCAGGACACAGACTGAATACTATTAAAAAAAACAACTCTTACTTTGGAGGATCCCCAATCCATCTACATCAGACCTGCGCCTGTACCTCCACCATTTACTGATGGAGAACTAACCAACTTACTGACCTAACAATGATTTTACTCAATATCAAAAAATATGATCACAAATGTATCTCAGATGCCAAATCAGATTTTAAATGCATTGATAAAACATCATCCATGGGCTGAATAACTGCTTGAGAAAGCAAACATCAGAAATACATTTACAACCAACTGATCAGATAAGAACAGAACAGCAATGTTCTATCAATTATTCTATTTAAGCCAATCATCAGTCTCCTTGCTCACTCTACCTTTTTACCTCAACAGTAATCAGTTCTATAAACAGTAGACCTATGATGTACATAATGTAAATATAAATAGAAGACACATTTCTATTCTTTCTGATATGGGGCTTTATGTATATTCTAAGGGATAGGTATTAGAGGCTTTTTTATTTTTTATTATTATTATTTTTTTATTCTATTTGTTATTTTTAATTTAGATTTAGCTAAAAAAATGTTTATATCTTACTTCTGTCTGTCAACTCTTCTGCATAATACATTGCATTTTCATCATTTTCCATTGGGAGTTTGATTGTAACTCAAGAATTTCCCTCCAGGGATTAAGAAAGTTTCTCTAAATCTGATACACATACAAAGAAGATTGTGTTTGTTTCTAAATCTAAAGAAAAACACAGCTGGAAAATTCATTCTTAACACATGATCTATGAGCTTCAGGCATCACAAGTGAAGAGCTGGTAACACTTCGGTTCCAACAACAGAGTTAATAAATGGTCAGAGTCTGTGCTTAGTCAGAGTCTTTGCTTAATCAGCACTTGAGCTTCACTACGCAGAAAATCAGCCCATCACCTCCTGGATGCAGCAGACTCACTTCCTGGTCGTGTCCCGTAGTTTGAAGAGCAGCTTGCAGACTTGTGCGATCTGGCTGCAACAGTCCTTCAGAGGTGAGGTTCAGAGATCTAGGTGGTGTCCAGGGCTTGGTGGATCAGATCAGGCTACATCATTCCCCTTCCAGCCTTCCTTAAGGTTGGACATATGAGTCAGAGAAAAAAAAAACCAATCATTATCAATAAGTAAAATGCAAACAGACTTAAGCAAACCTTCAACATGACCTCAGATCTTACCTTTGGTTGCCGCTCTCACTTCCTCTGACTCTGGTGTCTGCTGCTTTCACAGGCTGTGGTGGAACAGTCCAGTGCATCCATCCATGCAGGGTGGAAAGTCTGCTGGGAGTCTCCGAACTCATCTATCCATCAGTCCATTAACTCAAAACTTCTTCACATTCCAGTTCTGTATCGCCTGTGAAACTCTTCTTCAGCATGTTCTGCCGTGGTCCTGCGATCTTTGCAAACCCTTCCACAGAGGCTCAGCAGTAATTAGCAAGTCCAATGTCCTGATGTACATGGAGACAGTCGGAGAAGACGCTATCATCTTCTACTGCACGTTACACCTTTTGCAGACTAACATCAACAGGTTGACAGCTCCATGTCTTGGGCTCAGAGACAGAAGAGTCCAAATGTAAAGTAAGAAACTAAAAAAAAAAGACAAAACAAATGATCAAGCGCTACAGAGTACAAGGCTTTCTTCATCCAAGTGACAAACTTAAATAAATTCACAATGGCAAAGAAAGGTAAGAAAAAGTTTAACTATGAAAACAAAAGAAAAAAAAAACATACACATAAATATGTAAAGTTAAATTAAAATAAATAAAATGACAAGTGTATGAAAAATGTTTCAAAGGACAGAAATCTGACAATTTGGGAGAAATGTGTGCGACAGACGATGTAAAAGTAAATATCATGGATAAAGACAGTAACACCATCACTGGAAGTTCAGCCACAGAATAAAGCCTCAGTTCACTCATAATCGAACTACACCAGCTACAGAATTGTTTAAGCAGAACTTATGTCTGTCCAAACTTCAACATGTCTTCCTCACTCTGTTCCTTCAAACACTGGAACGAGGCCTTAGCTGTGTCTTCCCCTCTAGTGTCTTTGACATGGCTTTTAAAACACAGTGAAAGATTTCTCTACCATCTGTAAACATCTTTTCAGGTTTGCCTTCTGAAATGGCTGTCACTCTGTTCAGGTTTGTTGATAAAGATTAGCAGTTCTACTTCAAGACAAAGCCTGTTATCCTTAAGACTTTCTCTTCAATTCAGCCCATGACAATGTCTCATTTCAAGTATGTCAATATCATGTAGCTCAGTAGGAGCAAATTAATCATTATTGTTCAACCTGGTGAACTTGACACATGTATTAGGTTTTCACAGTGGTCACTGCGTTCATCATCACCACTAAATGGAAAATGAAGCAAATATACCCAAACTGGGTGCATCTTTACAGTGGTCTGAGCTATCTGAGTCGTCTCTCTGCCAGGCTTCCTTCCCTCACCCTGTCCACCACTCAATAATAATAAAAAAAAGAAACAAACCTACCTACACTTAAACCTGACCCAAATAACCCCACGTCGCTTGATATCGCAGTGAATCTTGTCCGTGATTGACCGTACGCATCGCTTTACAGGGGCAGGAAAAATTCCCCTGCGGGAGGCCTCCCTACGTGCCAACGCAAAAAACAATCGTAAGAATCGCGAAACTTTTCCTCACCACACCTACTTCAACCCAGAAAGGTCCTACTCCAGTCTCCCCTTGGAACGAAACTTGGCAGAGCGAGACAAGTCAGTGTTTGACCTCAAAGTCAACTCACTTTCCCTGTACAATAAAGCTTCTATCAAAATTTGGCTGGTGATGATGGACAGCAATGACACTATGCTCAGGACACAGGCTGAATACTATTAAAAAAACAACTCTTACTTTGGAGGATCCCCAATCCATCTACATCAGACCTGCGCCTGTACCTCCACCATTTACTGATGGAGAACTAACCAACTTACTGACCTAACAATGATTTTACTCAATATCAAAAAATATGATCACAAATGTATCTCAGATGCCAAATCAGATTTTAAATGCATTGATAAAACATCATCCATGGGCTGAATAACTGCTTGAGAAAGCCAACATCAGAAATACATTTACAATCAACTGATCAGATAAGAACAGAACAGCAATGTTCTATCAATTATTCTATTTAAGCCAATCATCAGTCTCCTTGCTCACACTCTACCTTTTTACCTCAACAGTAATCAGTTCTATAAACAGTAGACCTATGATGTACATAATGTAAATATAAATAGAAGACACATTTCTATTCTTTCTGATATGGGGCTTTATGTATATTCTAAGGGATAGGTATTAGAGGCTTTTTTTTTTTTTCTATTTGTTATTTTTAATTTAGATTTAGCTAAAAAAAATGTTTATATCTTACTTCTGTCTGTCAACTCTTCTGCATAATACATTGCATTTTCATCATTTTCCATTGGGAGTTTGATTGTAACTCAAGAATTTCCCTCCAGGGATTAAGAAAGTTTCTCTAAATCTGATACACATACAAAGAAGATTGTTTCTGAATCTAAACAAAAAACCAGCTGGAAAACTAATTCATAACATATGATCTGTGAGCTGAAAAAACACTTGAGAAAGCCAACATCACAGATCCAGCTGTGTTTCGTTTGCACTTTCCATAGACTGTGTCCTCTTGAGGCATCACAAGTGAAGAGCTGGTAAAACTTTGGTTCCAACAACAGAGTTAATAAATGGTCAGAGTCTTTGCTTAATCAGCACTTGAGCTTCACTACGCAGAAAATCAGTCCATCCACCTCCTGGATGCAGCAGATGCAGACTTGTGCGATGTGGCTGCAACAGTCCTTCAGAGGTGAAGTCCAGAGATCTAGGCGGTGTCCAGGGCTTGGTGGATCAGATCAGGCCACATCATTCCCCTTCCAGCCTTCCTTAAGGTGGGACATATGATTCAAACAGAGAAAAAAAAAAAAAAAAAAAAAAAAACAACAATCATTATCAATAAGTAAAATGCAAACAGAAACAGACTTAAGCAAACCTTCAACATGACCTCAGATCTTACTTTTGGTTGCCGCTCTCACTTCCTCTGACTCTGGTGTCTGCTGCTTTCACAGGCTGTGGTGGAACAGTCCAGTGCATCCATCCATGCAGGATGGAAAGTCTGCTGGGAGTCTCCGAACTCATCTACCCATCAGTCCATTAACTCAAAACTTCTTCACATTCCAGTTCTGTATCGCCTGTGAAACTCCTCCTCAGCATGTTCTGCCGTGGTCCTGCGATCTTTGCAAACCCTTCCACAGAGGCTCAGCAGTAATTAGCAAGTCCAATGTCCTCATGTACATGGAAACAGTCGGAGAAGACGCTATTGTCTTCTACTGCACTTTACACCTTTTGCAGACTAACATCAACAGGTTGACAGCTCCATGTCTTGGGCTCAAAGACAGAAGAGTCCAAATGTAAAGTAAGAAACTAAAGGGCAGAAATCTGAGAAATGTGTGCAACAGACAATGTAAAAGTAAATATCATGGATAAAGACAGTAACACCATCACTGGAAGTTCAGCCACAGAATAAAGCCTCAGTTCACTCATAATCGAACTACAGCAGCTACAGAATCATTTAAGCAGAACTTATGTCTGTCCAAACTTCATCATGTCTTCCTCACTCTGTTCCAACAAGCACTGGAACGAGGCCTTAGCTGTGTCTTCCCCTCTAGTGTCTTTGACATGGCTTTTAAAACATAGTGAAAGATTTCTCTACCATCTGTAAACATCTTTTCAGGTTTGCCTTCTGAAATGGCTGTCACTCTGTTCACATTTGTTGATAAAGATTAGCAGTTCTACTTCAAGACAAAGCCTGTTATCCTTAAGACTTTCTCTTCAACTCAACACATTTACAACCAGATCAGAATAGCAATGTTCTATCAATAATTCCATTTAGACCAGTCAAAATACAGGGAAGTAATTATCAAAGTCTTGGTCCTAATCAGTTATGATGATCTTAGAGAAGTTATCACCAGGAAATAAAGTTAATCAAGAGATTAAAAGAATTTACAGGGAAGCACATGTGAAGACAGTAAAAAATAAATAAACAAAAACTGAAAAGTTCATTCGAACATTCAGATTCTGATTAAACTAAAATATAGCACCTACTTGGAGGAAATGTCATGAGAGCCTAAGAGACAGCCAGCACGCCAACATGGCGGCTGTAGATGCCTCCTTGCTCACACTCTACCTTTTACCTCAACAGTAATCACTTCTATATACAGTAGACCTATGACACAAATTCTTGTCTTACTTCAGTTGTGAGGACACACTGAAGCATAACATCATAGCTCCTTAGTTGCCCTAACCTGACGTTAACTATCCAAACTGAAAGCTGAAAGGAGGGTCTGACTTATCAAAGCGCCTGATTGTTTATATATCTATAATCTATCTCTACATCTATATATCTATATATTTTTTATGTGTTATTTGTCCTTCCACGCTTGTTCAAGTTATTTTGTCTTATTTGAAACACTTTGTCATGTGACATAACTGTTGATAAATATCATTGTATATTCTGCCAATCATGTGTGCTTTGGAAATGTGGTGTTTAGGTTGATCTGATCTGCCAATAAAGCTGATGGGGGGGGGGGGGTCGGGGGGTCAGACCAAACACAGGGTCCCCAAATCAGCCCACATAAAACTAATGGGGATGGGGAGGGGAGAGGCCAAAATCGACCATATTAGAGAGACAAGGCCTAAACAGCCCCACTGCTGGGCCCCCAAATCAACCCCTAGCAGGCTGATTAGAGGGAGGGAGGGAGGGAGAGAGACAGAGGTGAGTGTGAGTGTGAGTCTGTGTGTATGTGTGTGTGAGAGACAAAGAGAGAGAGGGAGAGAGACAGAAGGACAGAGACTGGCACAGCAGCTGAGACACGGTAAAGTAATGGCACGGTGGCTGAGGAAACACCAGACACCACATACATCTTGAAGACTGGACAGACACGATGGATGGACGGACAGCAGCCAGGTTGGAAGGATGGACAGGAACAAATTCTGTAGGAGGAAAAGTTATGGCACGGCGGCCAGACATCCCAGCATCAAAAAACATGAAGCTCATACCTCGTATAGCCTCTTCATCCAACGTGGTCAAAATCGACGCTACAATGCTGAGAAAGGGTTAGGGTTAGAGTGCAAGTAATTGTGCGTGGGAGAGAGAGTGACAGACGGGCAAACAGTCGGGCGGACAAATAATTATGGCATGGTGGCAGTGTGTGAGACAGAAAGAAAAAAAACGGTGAGACAGATTGGCACAGTGGCCGTGTGTGTGTGTGTATCTGTGTGCGTGCGTGTGTGTGTGTGCGCGTGTGCATGTGTGTGTGTGTGTGCATGCAAGAGACACACACTCACATGCACACGCCCTAGCAGCAGAATAAAAACTTCACTTACAAATAGTTGATTTATTCTCATGCTGATCTGTTTGTGGACCTGAAAGAAGAAGAAGAAGAAGAACCAGCTCATTCTGAGAGTGCAGGTCAGAGCCAGGTCACCTGTGAAGACACGGAGTGGACTGATCCTGTCCAACACTCACACTCTGGACATCAGTTCACTGAATATAAATATATCTGTGTGAAGCTTTATTGCTCTTCTTTTGTATTATTTATTTCTTGGTTATTTTATTTTATTTCTTATTTTATTGTATTATTTAAACCTTTTAACAAGCTTGACTCAGGGGAGTCTATTCTATACACACACACACACCTCACACTGATCAGGGAATAATCATTTCTCCTGCTGTGACTGAGCTTATGGAACATTCCTGTCATAGTTGTTGATCATATTGGAGACTGTGATGTGTGAGTGAGGATGACTGTGGTGAAGCTGAAAGATGAAGATTTTTAGACTGACTGCAGGTGGTTTAGAGACCGGCAGCATGTTCTCTTCACTGAGCAGCGTTTCACAATCTGTAAATATTGTTTATTGATTAAATTCTGCTCAACGAGTAAAACGGAAAATCAACACTGAAAAATACAGCCACAGTCCGCGCGCACTGACCTGCAGTTCAGGACTCTAATATAACTAATAAATGTTTATGTGGGTAAAAACTCTGAGGACTTACAGGCCTGTCTCCACATACCCCTGGTAGTCTGAGCACGTGGGAGGTGAACTGCGGGTTTACTAACGTGAACTGAGGAGGCCGCTGAGGCCTAATTATCTCTGTGCGCGTGTCATATTCAGCCTTTATCTTCACCACATGAACCACATCACGGTCCAGCATTTAAATATGTCAAACCACCAAGACTTAATAAATATTTACTACAGGACCAGGTGAGCGCCACCTTAAAACGTAAGCCCAGGTGGCACCAGCGCAACATGGCACCGTAAACTGTGAGTGTTCTCTGAACCATGTCCTTGGCGCGCGTCTGAAATCGTGAATTGAAATGTTGTGTATACTCACTTTTCGTAGAAAGTCCAGAAAGCCGTTTCCAAACTGTCTGTCCAAGGTGAGCGATGCGATCAAGACGCGCACTGAGGCTGTGTGCGCGAGCGTGTGCGCGGGCGTGAGCAGAAAGTGGCGTCTGTGGCTCACACGGTGGATAGGCCTCTGTTGCAGCATCTGAAGAACAGAGATTCACAGGCTGATACACCTGGTCTGATGCACCTGGTCTGATGCACCTGGTTTGAGACACCTGGTCTGTTTCCCTCAGTGTGCTCACACTGTCTCCACACTCACTCAGAAACTCGGTGGAAGTCTGCGCTCCGCGCACACGCGCTCTCCTCTCCTCCAAACCGGCGCGGTAATGGCGGACTCGGTGCAGCGCATGGTGGTCACAGCGGTACCGTGGTTTAGCTGAACTACGAGCTGAAACCAGCTCCAACACACGGCTCAGCGTCCGGTTTTATCAGGTTACACACTGACTCAAAGTCCCGGGTCTTCACCTGATGAACAACAGTATCTCACAGAGTTGAATGAACTCACAATCAGCGTCTCCCTGTTCACCTGTTTCTGGCGTTCTCGCGGCGTGCACCTGTCGCATTTAAATCCCACCCCTCCAACAACCAGGTGGGTCGTCATCTCTGATGATTGGCCGGAGATAATTGAGCCAGACCATTATATCACAGGTCATGTATTACTAAACAAAACATAGAAACCAAAGGGGTGTGCGATACTGCAAAATTTGGTATGATCCAATACCAAGTAAATAAAGGGCCAGTACTGGGCCATACCAATATCAATACTTTCATACTCTGAAAAGCCGTTTTGTGTAGGGCGGAGCAACGCGTCATAATTTATGAAGTGAATGCAATATGCAAACGAATGAAAATTTGAATTTTCATGATCATTGAATGATTTTGTGATTTTCAATTTTCAATTAGTTGATCGTGATTATGATCATAATAAAACACAGGACAAAGATTTTAGGCAAATAAAAATACTTTTTAAGTTGAAATTTATTGTTATTCAGAAACAATAACAATATATAAATACAACACTATAACAAAAAATATCAACACTATAAAAATATAACAAATTACACACAACTGTTCTGATATTGGAAAATAAAATCAGTTAAATTTATTAGAAACACATTCACTCATCTAATCCTTTAAAAAAAAAAATCACACACAAGCTTGTGACCACAGTGAAATGATTTGCAATATTTTAAGGTAATAGTACAACTTCCACTACATCTCTTCACCACTCATAACTCATACAGGTAGCCAAAGTCGTCCCTGCTCACACACTGTATGCTTACGATTTACACTTACTACTTACACATTTATAATTAGATGACAGAAATTTGCATATACACAAAGGACCTAAATGACGTCTTGGAGCTTTCTACAGCTGCAATTAATAATAGATTAAAATATATATATATATACATATACATGTATAATTTCCTTTTTGTTTTTCATACCTTGACATCCCATTCCACTCATCCTCATGTGGTTTTCCATCAGCTTGGTGACCTTCTGCACATCACGTTCCAATCAATACTGGTTCTTACATAACTAACATATGGGAGGTTCTGCTGTATGTGGACACAACATAAAGGCTGTTACCAGCAGAAACTGGTGAAGAATCTGAATCTTGTATATATATATCATATATATATATATATATAAAGTTCTTAATGTCATTTGCTCTTCCCCTCATCACTCCCAACCACACGTCTCCCTCCTTTCTGATCATCTCTCCCTTCACTTCTCCATCCTTCACCTGTCTCCTCCCTCTGCTCCTTCCATCCTCATCCCCAAAACTCTCGCCTCACCCTCTCCCTCCTACTTCCTCCTCTAAACCCTTCTCTCTCACTCTCTCTTTCTCTCTCTCTGTGTCTCCCCCTTCTCATCTTTGGTCCTCAGCCAATCATTTCTCCTCCACTGTTCCACCTCTCCCTCCCCCCACCTCTCCTTCCTTTCTCTCCTTCTTTCTTTCTTTTCTGTCGGCCTCCTCCCCACTGCCCTACATTCCCTCTGTTCTTTTCATTCCCTCTATTACACTTTCCCTCTCTCTCTCTCTCTCTCTCTCTCTCTCTCTCTCTCTCTCTCTCACTCACTCACTCTCTCTTTGATATCCAGCTTGCAATAGAGTGAAAATCAGAGGAAAGTGGAGGAAGTGTTGAGTTTGCTCCGGAATGACAAGACATAAAGGAGGGGATTTTGGGAGAAGCGATTAGCGGAAAGCAAAACAAAAAGTCCCTTGTCAATCTGGCTTATAATTCCATTAAAACTGTACATGTGGTAGTTTACTTTGAGAAAAGCTATTATAATTGGCAGTGGCATCTGTGTGTGTGTGTGTCTGTGTTTGTAAGTCTTTGTGTTTATCTACACTTCTGTAAATTTTTTCCATGTACATGTGTACTGTTTTTTGTCCGTGTGGGTCTGGTGTGTGTTTGTATGTGCATGCATGTGTGTACGAAAGTGTGTGTGTGTGTGTGTCTGCAGTCTTTAGCTGTGTGTGCCAGTCTCAGCTCCTGGTTTTTGCATCTCCAGCACAGGTTGGGATTTAAACAAAAGAAGAGGCGAAGCTGGAGTTGGACCCTGCTTACTCCTGAATCTTTCTGACGCAAACAGACGCTCACACCACACACACACACACCACACACACATGGTAACACGCACACACACACACTCATACATGCACATACTCGACACAGAAATCTGCAAACAAGTGTGTTATCTATGCCCAAGGCGCAGGAGAGGAGGGGGAAGAGACGCTAAGAGACGGGAGAAGAAAGGATGGCAAAGGGGGAGATAAGGGGCTCGGGGGAGGAAGGGGTAATGCTCATGCACGTGTGTGTGTGTGTGTGTGTTGCAGAAAAAGCAGGAGGCAGACAGGGATGGGGGGTGCGATAAGTAGATGATGAGCAGGAGTGACCGCAGCAGATGTTGACTGTCCTCTGTCAGCCAAGCAAACATATTGGACATACAGCAACACACACACATACAAATAAAAAGAAATGGACACACACAGAGAAAAAAGACAAAAATGATTCAAAAAGTGATTCATCCCTCAGTTACAGTCCACATTTTACTTTTCCCCTCCTCTTTTTTTATCTCCCATCTCTCCTCTTTCCTCTCTCCTTCCAGGCTTTTTTCCTGTGGGGATGATGGGAGATGCAGCTGGATAACTGCCGCCCCCCCCTCCCCCCACACACACACGCACGCACAGTTACACACACATTCATACACATTCACACACACACACACTCTCTCTCTCTCTCTCCCTCTCTCTCTGTCGATCTGGCACTGAGGGGAGGTAAACAAAGGAGGAGATCTCATTTGGTTCCTGAACTGTTGCAGCGCTCAGTGCAGCCACACACACACACACACACACACTCTCACTAACTCACTTAATTTCTCTCATCCACACACAGACACGCACATACATATAAATGCACACACAACACAGAGCACACACGGGTACTGGCAGGACAAGATCATAACAGTCCTGGACCGGTCTGGACTCACACCTGCCAGCACTGAAGAAGAAGAAGAAGAGGAGGAGGTGATACGAGAGGGGAGAGGAAAGGAGGGCGAAGAGGATAAGAGGAGCGTGTCGTTTTGTGTTTGTTGAATCCCCTGGATCAAGCCCACAGCTAATGATGGAGAACACATGAGGAAAAGAGGAAACTGCAGGGACACTCGGGGGGAAGAAAATGCTGCTGAGTAAAGTTTGTGGATATTTCTAGAGGGAATTTTTAGCCCTTGAACTTTGGGGAAGAATCAGAGAGGAAGGTCGACTGTGTGCAGACTGCAAAGAGGAAAAAGGTGAGTCAGTGATTTTTTTTTCAACATATAATTCTAAATCTATGTTTTATTGTGCCTTATTGTGCTCTTTCAAAGCTACAAAAATTTTACATAAGCTCTTATTTTGAAGGAACATGTGGTGCAATTTTGTGCACTTACTCTTCTGCATTTCTCTTTGTTTCTGATGAATCATAAATCTCACTTAAAACACAAAGAAGTCATTTCTCTTCTTTGCTTTAAGCTGCTCTTTTTAACATGAAAAAGTCTCATGACGATCATGTCTCGCTGTGTGATGACCGACCAACAGTGATTCTGACTGACCTGTTTAAAACGTCCTCTGCCCTCTTTTCATTATCGATTCTATAAGTATGTGAGATCAATAGATACATCATCTGTTTAAACATTCAGGCTAAAATCAATTTTTCCGGAGTCTTTATAGGAGCCTGCTGCAAATCAGTTTGCTTTGGAGTTATTGTTGTGGCGATGTGGCTTCGACAGAAGCAACTTTATGAAAACTGAGAGCAAATGATAGATTTTCTGTTGGTTGAAATACACTGTTTGTACCTTGTGTTGTATAAAAGCATCTTCAGTGGCCTGTAGTGTTTAACACTCTTCCCTCTGTCTCCTTCCTGTTTGAAGCCTGCAGGTGGGACATTGGCCATTTTGGCTTTCCCAGCAGCATGGCAGCCACCAACTCTTCCTCCTACCACCTTTTCCTCTTCTTCTTCTTTTCCTTCCTTATAACTCAGCCTGCCCTCACCCAGGACCCATCCCTCACTACGATGACAGTAGCCAAAGGCGACCAGTTCATCGTCCCCACCACGTTGGCCAACCAGACGACCCCTAGCTACGTGGAGACAACCCAAAACACCCCTCCAGAGACGGGACTGTCCACTCCGACGAGTGGTGGAGACGCAGACGATGAGGATGTCCCTCCAGCCGGCGGGACTCGTTGCCAGGGTTACTACGACGTGATGGGTCAGTGGGACCCGCCGTTCAACTGCAACGCCGGCGTCTTCCTGTACTGCTGCGGTACCTGCTTCTACCGCTTCTGCTGCCAGTTCCGCCAGCAGCGGCTGGACCAGAGCATCTGCTCCAACTACGACACGCCCATCTGGGCCAACACGGGCAAGCCTGTGGCCACAATCACCGAAGGCCAGGAGGACCAGGACCGGGACCGCACACACCTCATTGTCTACATCATCTGTGGAGTGGTGGCCATCATGGTGCTGGTGGGAATCTTCACCAAATTGGGCCTGGAGAAGAGCCGTGGAGGAAGTGGAGGAGGAGGAGGGGGAGGAGGAGGAGCAGGGTCGACGCACACTGATCTCAACTCCAGGTGAGGAGCATAAGGATGTGTGTAACTGTGTGTGTCTGTGTGTGAGAAGGCAGTCTGTGTTGATGACGTTTCTTATACAGTTTAGATATAAGCATAGAGGTGAATAAAAGTCTGTGAGTGTGTGTGCCATTTATGTCTGTGTGTGTTTGAGAATGCACGTATGTGTGTTTCTGCATGCGTGTGCTGGAAAGTTGAAAATTCTGACGTCACACCAAAAGGAAAGAGACCAAAAAAAAAAAGTAAGAAATTTAAGATTTTCAACATGTTAACACAAAACCTGCCAGCTTGGAATTTACAACTTCCAACAATGAATGTGTATTCGTAGGTCTACTAACACACGTGTGCATATGTGTATGTTTGCATGCATGTATACAGTGAATCTCTAAGTGTTGCCCAACAACACATGACCAGGTTTGACCAGCTCGTTCCAACCTGTGTAGGTGTTTCCAAAGAAGCTGATCACTTTGTCAGAACACAACAAAGGGTCAGAGACAAATTATATTCTGTCAGTGTTGTGTTGATGGGACTACACCTGTAAAGTAGAAGTTCACATGTGTATACAACCAGACTCACATATAAGTCATGCCCTAATTTTGTTTTTGCTCATAATTTTTTTGACATGTTTCTAATTTTTCTTTTTTTTTTCTTTGTTTTATTTCTTTGTGGTTTTTTTTCTTTGTTTCTCCTTTTTTGCCATTTTGGTTTCTTTCTCACATCATTTTGTATTCCACCCCTTGTGTACCATTTGCTTTGCTTGTAAGCATGACTTATATTTGAAATAAACAAAAAAAATTGAAAAAAAAAAAAAAAGATTTGCTGCAGTAGGTGTTTAAAGAACTTTTGAAGAGGGAATGTCTTTGTGCTGCTGTACAAGGATTCCTCCTTTCCATTCTGCCTCACGTGTAAGGTTTTACTACGAGTCAAATCACTTCTTACACTTTTGGACTGAACAACAAATTATTAATGGGCCGGGCTGTCTTCACATTTTGCCTCCATTAGCTGAGAAACAGATTATATCCCACTTTAATGAACGCACAACTTGTGTGTAAAGAAGATGTTAGGCATTCACAGTTTAGCACTTCACGCCTCGCTCTCCAGACACACATGCAAGCATGCGCACACACACATAAACACACACTCCCACTGCAGTTGGGTCAAATACGTGGTCCAGGGTTCAATCTGTTCGCCTCAGGAAATCATTACAGCAAACGGCGCACAGCATGGGCTCAGATCTCTTCGCTTTCATCCCAAACTATCTAGCCCCTCGCTCGCTGCCTCTCCTCATTCTCTTCTCTATCTAGTGATTATTCGTCTTATCTCTCCGAGCTCCTTGTTTTTGATCTCGTTTCCTTCCATGAATCTCCATTTCGTCACGTGCCATTCGTTCCTCTCTTCCTGAGTTTCCCTGACACAAACCACCCTGTTGGTGTTCCTTGAAGTCCTCTTCCTCCGCTTCCCTCCATGTCGCTTCTGTCCCTCTTTGTCGGCTATCATCCCTCTGTTTTGCTTACCTTCTCTTGCAGCCCTCCTCTTTCTTTTCATCCCTTTTTTCTTTCCTCTGGGGCCCAAAGAGGTGACACAGGGGTCAGTTTCAACCACTCGCATCTTTATTCAAACCTCTTTCGCCTCGCAGCCCTTCTCTCTCATGCACTCCCGTCCTTTCTGTCAGTGTCACAACTTACATGTCTTGTCCTCTCCTCTCATCTCTTTGCTTTCTCTTTTTTTTTTTTTTTTTTTTTTTTTTTTTTTTTCAGTGGTTTCTTTTTGCCATTATAATTGAGAAAGTGGACTCACAGGCAGCCACACTCTCCATCAACCAGCAGCTCAGCTTGTGCGTCTCTCCATTAACCTGAGCTGCAAAACTCATTTGGCGGATAACACGCAGCCATGATTAATTTTTCCTGCAGGGTAGCACCTCACTGAAATAGAAACACTCCCGCTGCATAAACACCCTCCCTCTGTGAGCCCATCTCGACAAGATTACCGCTCCTCCTTGAGATTAAACAAATTTCACCAAGATTACAGCTTTACCGTTTCTGGACTGCTCTGCCTGCACGCTCGTTTAGCTATTAGCCTGCTGACATAAATCCCTGGTCCAAAAGTGAGCGTGCAACTAAGACCTCATGTACTGCACAGACTTCATGGGGTGAAATACATAAATATGTACATACACCCACCCACTTTAGAGTTGGATTTTAAAGTGGCACCACACAAAAGGCAACTTTCGCACTTTGCTCTCATGCCATTGCAGCCATCAAACTCTGGCGTGCACCTGTCTTTTTTCACTCTTCTTCTATTTCTCCGTCTCAACATCCTGCAAGCATGCGGTGATTAATACTGTGAAATCCCACCAGTTCTCCCAAATCAGCTTTGAAACTTAAAATCCAAAGTGATCCTCCTCTCAGATTACCCTGCTCCCACACACACACACACACACACACACACACACACCTTCCAATACAGCTCCGCGTCTTCCAACCACACCAGGTTCAGTGTGGTTCGCAGGCTGCGCTAATCCTCAGCCAACAAAAGGGGAACGGAGAGTACCGCCTTAGGTCATACATGTCACGTCTAATGAAAGGCCTCGACTGGAGAGGGGCTGGCTTTACACCGAGAGAGTAAACAAACACTGATGACCTTCATGATTTTACACACACACACACACGTGCACACACTCACAGTGATTTATAGTTCAATTAACAACAAGAATGATAGTGGTGGCATTTAGGTTGCGTGAGCACGGTTCAGATCACCACAGCGAGAGGTCAGGATAGCCAGGAGTCGGGATGTGCTGCAGTGCAACATCCACCTAACACAAGTGTGAGAGGCCAAGGACCAACATGGTGACGATCACATGGTTCAAACGGAGAGTGCGTGCGCGCAATTGTGGGCAAGTGCAAGTGAGTGCATTCATGTGTGAGTGTGTGTACATGTATGTATGTGTCTGGCCATTTGTGTAACCCAGCAACCCTGTAACTCCAATTATTAGACCAATACAAAAAATATTCAGATATTAGATCAAATTCCCAACTTTGTTTAGTTATGAACCTTTGGAATAAGGATCAGAATCATTCTGCCTCTAACAGCGAGAATATTATTTTTGATTTTCTGTGCATACAAGGTTTTCACCTGGCATCATTGCTACATACAGATAGATCTATATGTTTGACTGGGTTTGCATGTCATCTGTCTGCCGTGTGTGTGTGTGTGTGTGTGTGTGTGCACTGCTGTGGGCTTTTTAGTTATCATGTTATGTAATGAAGGGCACTGTCATTTAAAGGGTTTGACTGCTCTGCCCTGATTTAAGGCAGACAGATAAGCAATACTCAATACAGTGTGGACATACATATGGGCTGTCACCATGTGCAACAAATGCAATCACTTTTCCATTCCACCCTCTCTCTCTTTGTCTTTCACACACACACATCAAAGCGACACCAGGATGTGGCATTATGGTTTATATTTCAAGGGCATTTTCGGCCAGTTGATGTGATTTGCAAGGACAGTTTGGACCTTTTTGAGAAACTGGTGCAATTTTATTGAGCTGTGAAATCATACATCTGCACCAGGTACATCAGCACTGAAACAGTGCAACATTTAAAGACTGTCTCTAGATCTTTAAGGCTGTGTTTTTACCAGCACCACTGTTCTATTCAATATACTTTACAAGGCTTTATTCATGTCAATACTTCCTTAAATGTTTTATAAATCACTAAAAAGTTTAGCCAATCACATCTTCATTTATTATAACCCCCTTTGACTTTTTGACAGCTCCTTCAACAATCTTGATGTCTTATTAGAAAGTGAGAAAGTCATGACCCTTTATAATGACTTACATTTATAACCACAAACTTGATGACTTGTTAGAAAGTGATTAAGTCTCCGTTAAAGGGAGAAGAGATTTTAATCAGCTATCAGGACTGCAGACATACAACTGAGCGGGACATTAATCGAGGTTTCCTCCATTACAACAGTCTGCAGTTTCATATGGCACATAACAATTAAAACAGTAATTTGAATAAAATTGTCCTCTGAGGGAGGAGGGTGGCAATAATAGAGGCCTGTGTTAAGTTGTTAATAAATGGGTTTTGCGGATGTGCCGCAGCTGTACAAGCTGTTGAACATTAACTAGAGGTGGATAATGAATTATAGAAATAGATGAAATGACAAAGCAAATTATGCTCGAAGAGGAGTGGATGTACACTAGCACAGGAGATTTTACACAACCTGACGTGCTTACTGATATACACCAACCATCAATGAGCCCACTAGTAATCACACTAATCACAACCTAAAGTAAATCTTGCTATCCAGATGTTTTTGGGTTTTTAGCCTTTCCATTTCTTCTCTCTCAGAATAAACCTGAGAGACCACAGAGCATATCAGTCTTGTAACTCAGTCTGGTTTTGGAAGAGTTGTCCTTGTTAAGTTTCATCTGTTGATCCTCTGTAGGTTATACAAATGGCCAATCATCTACAAATACGTGATTACATTAAGTAAATCCGACCCAATCCCATGTAAATCCTGATGGACGGGGATTTGCAATGTTATCCTCTTCTACTGACAGCGATTGAGTTGTACAGCCTTCGTGTACTGTTGATTTAGTATAGACAAGTTTATTAGTTTCACAGTATCATGTGAATAATGTTCTCTATATGATCCTACTAACAACACGCGTAGGTGAAAACAGTCAAATCAATGTGAAAATATTCTGTGGTGAAGTCAAATCCAGAAATATGTTAATTAGGAGCATTTTGCCTAAAACAATAATATGGCTGCTCCTGGCATAACCTCATGTACACTCTGATGTGCAGTATGTACATGTTGGAGCACGTATGTGTACGTCAACACACCTGATAATAAACACACCTCTTGTGTTGCACTATCCTGTTTCTTTCTAATGAGCTATAGTACATTTCCACTAAGAAGCTGAAAAAGGCAGAAGTTTTCATCGAGTTTCCTGAAAGTTTCCTCGTCTCCTGCTCCGCTCTCTCTCCCCTCCGTCTCTCCTGCCTCTTGATTACCTCCAGGGCTGAGCTGTCACTGTCTATCACCTCCCACCTGTCGCCAGTGTGTGTGCGTGTAAGCACGGCTGCATGGTTGTGTATGCTTACAAGTAAATGTGTTAAAGTGCGCACACGTATGTGCCTGCGTCACCGCTTCCCTCCGTTACTCTCAAAGTGAAAGGACATGTAAGCTGACAGCTTCCTGGCTGGATCAGATGTGACAATGTTCCCCCTCCAGCTGCTTTACCTTCCTCTCTCCTCCTCTACTTGCTCCTCCTCAGTCCTGCCAGGCTTCACTGGGCCCACACACACACTCGAATGTGGGTCGGCACCCACCGACTCAAGGGTTTGGCTGTGTGCTGTTATTGTGTTTGTCTTTGTTGTTGGTCTGTTCAGCAGGGTAAAGCTGAAATTGTTGACATCTGGCTGAAAGGCCTTGAAGGTGGCATTTCAAATCTTAAGGCTGTTCAAAATAGTTCATTCCAAGATGAACATTTTATATGTCATAGTCAAACCCATATCAGTCAAAAGTGAAGTTCATAAGACCAGCAGACTCACAGTGAGTGGGCCCCAGTAGCTCTTTTTCATCCTTCTCCCAAATTTCTAATGGGCCATCTGTCTCCAGCTTCAAATTAGGCACGAAAACTAACAGCTAAAATCAACTGAGATAACTCTGTAAGATCCTTGAAAACTTTTTGCACAAAACTGTAGTTCTTCCATTTAGAAGCTGGACGAAGAAATATCACCTGGATGCTTCTGTGTCAGACGGAAAGCAGATCACAACAGAGCCACATCACTTTTCTTTACTGTGTGGCTGAAAAAAAAAAAGAAAAATAACATATGGCAACCTCTGTTGCTCGAGGGAAAAGCTACATGTTAGCTTGTTTAACATAAAACCACAAACACTCCTGTCAACAGCTGGATAACCCACATATAGCTATGTAGGCTGTAGACTGAAAAAAAGTCACCATATGGGTCATCATTAATCGTATTTGTTATGCATGCTATAGTTCTCTACTAAGACATGAGCAGTCATATGTAAATGTTGGTGTGAATGCTCCACCTCCGTGTTTTACATGAAAAAAAGCACATAAGCAAGCAGAAAATATAATTATGTAACTTGTTTTTAAATGAGTGTTTGATACAGACTGATTTTACATAGCTTCACTTCACCTCAGATTCAAATTTGTGTCTACTACCACATGTTTGACAAAATTGTCTCACCTCAAGCTTCATTTAATCACTGTTCTGGACCTTTCAAGTGTGTCACATTGTCCTCATCATGTCTAATTGTCAGACTTCTAATGTTGACTCAAAAGTACAGGTGCCAAGTTTATTCAAATGCTTAAAATGCTAATGATAAAAATGTAGATGTGAGAGCAGAGGTATCAACCCACGGCAGAAACACAAAACACCTCATGTCCTTGTGCACGATTTTGTGTCTGTGGTGTGCTTAAGATGTGCCTTGTCATCTTCTCACTCTTTATCAGTAATCGTCAGTGACAGCAAAGCCGGTTTTAACTGTAGCTTTGATGAAAAGAGGAAACGATGAGTAAGTAAGACAGAGATGAGGAGTAAGACAGAGATGAGGAGTAAGACAGAGATCGTGACACGGAGATATCAGCCACAGCTGCTTTCCTTTTTCAGTGCATTATCTAAAGGTTTTATTTTTTTATAGATGAATCACATGAAGAATGATGTCTAGGAACTGGAAAGTGGTTTTGGTTAGGAGACGGATGGTGACATGGGTTACATGGGTGGTAGAAAAATGCCCACTGATGTGTAACCAGTGGTGCAAAACTGTAATCCAAATTACCAGGATGACAATGGCACAACAATAAAAACATAAATACATATACAATTTTGAAATCACTAGAGGCCCAGAGGTAAAACGACAAAAGTCTATCCCCGTGTGCAGTGACAGGATCAATAATGTGTGCAGTAAGGCATTGACTGAACATGAGGATGCACAGGAAACACACACTGTACTGTATGTCCTGAATGTAAACGCAAGCCTCACTGTATTCAGGACATTATACATTAGAACAATCAATGGAGCAATGCTGCAGAGAGGCAGACAGAGAGAGGTTATTGTGATATTAGTTATAACTAATCACTGAGTGTGTGCACTGATCTGGGTGATCTGGGTGGGGGATTGGTTGTTACAGGACATTAGCAAAGTCTCATCTCACTGTGGCTGTAATGTGATGGGAGAACATGGAGGTACCGATGCTCTCACAGATCTCAATGTTATGTAACATGTTACTGAGTAATAAAGAGCCATAAGAGAAGTAACCTGAAGGTAACTCATGGAATATATGTGTATCTTACTGTATATCCCATCCCAGTAGCCTTAGAGATAAAGAACAATATGAGGATTTATTTTGTAGGCTGTCACATAAAAACAGGAATCATTTCCTAATATTACAGCCCACTTCTCCAACATTTAGTCTCAGAGTGGACACTGACTGAGGGACCTGAATCAGGCTAACAAAGTCCAGTGGAAGTGGAAACTGGTCTACTAAGCTGTGACTTGACCTGGGCTCACAGCATGGATCGGATAATGTTATGAGGGGAAGCGTGGGTATTTCCGCAAGCATTTCCATCCAGTTTGAGAATGTGAGACATGTGAGAATTAGTTGACTGTGTCTCAAATTTTGCAGTTACTAGTCCATAAATTCCTGGGACTGATTGTGGTTGGAGAAACATGCAAAAACCTTTTTGCAGCATTTCCAGCTGTTGTTGTTGGATTGTGCTCTCTGAAGATTAAGGTCTCGCTTGCATATATTATATCTGAATCCTACATTTTGCTCACTGTAGGTAGAGATGTGTCGTAACCACAAACCCAGAAGTGAGTGAGTATGATGAAGCATACAGAGGAGTTATTTGATTCTGGTGTTTAAGTGTAGTTAAATTTTAATTGATTAATTTTCTTTTTTTTCATCTGATTGTATCCTCTTAATAAGCTAATGTTTAAAACTGGAGCAGTATATAAACTGGTTCAGGCAGCAGTTTATTAAGAAATCTGCACCTGTTCATTCATAATACCACTGATTTACATTGAATTATTTCCACCCACCGCAGACTATTTCTGTCGGTCTACCCCCACCCTGCGAGTCTTAATCTTTTAACCAGCTGCGCGGCCATCTTCACTCTTTCAAAGGCATCCGCACAAACTCTCATGAAGCTCAGCCAACGCTCTATAAACACTACATAGCCTGGAGACAGGTGCAGTTTTTTGTTGCAGATTAAAAGTCCAAATCAGCAAGTTGTTTGAGCGGCAAGCCAAGAGAAGAGTGTGTGGAGGCCCGAGGCGCTGCACGGCAATGAGTCAGAGAGGGGATGAGGAGCAGAGACAGAGAGAGAGAGAGAGAGAGAGAGAGAGAGACTGGAGGAGAGGGAGACAAACGGTATGGTTTAAAGAGGAGGGCGAAAAGAAAGAGACAGATTTAGGGCTGTGCTGAGGTGAGGAGGGGGCAGAGAGAGACAGAATGAGAAGACTGAATGGAAAAAGAATTGAAAACCAAGGAAAGAAGAAGAGAGAAAGTGATTTAAATCTTCACAGAAGATGATGAAAGATCAGGAGGCGTTTAAAGTCCCTTTGTTGTGTGATGCAAATGTTCAGAAGGGGACAAATTTTGCGTCATAATCTAATGCGCAATTTCACAAAGACACACGCCATGAACTGTGTATAAAAGGACTGACAATAAGATGATTAAGATCGGAATTGATTTGAATGAATGAATATGATTTTGTATTACAGAATGAGATCTCAGAAATAGAACGTGACTCGTGACACGTATTTCGTACGCAGCTTCAGAGGGTAAATTCAACACTGCAAGATTAATGAGGGATTTTTTTTAGGGTCTTATTTTTATTGTAATTTACCTTTTTGGTGAGGTCTTTCATTTAACATGTCACATTTACTTATATTTACCTTATGATTTCTTACATTTCCCAGAATGCCTTTAACCCCCCCCCCCCCCCCACCCCCCAAATAGGAGCAGAAACATAGTAGCTGTGGCTGTAGCTCAGAGTTATGATGTCTTAGGGTGGATTTACTCTTCTTCAAAGGTCATGCACGTAAAAAACACGCACAAACTGTACACACACATACAATTTGTCTACATGAGAAACTTGCAGCTGATAAAACAAGCAGCTTTATCATATCTGGCACCAAATCAGCATCAGGCCATCAACAAAGTCCAAGTGCTGGACCCACTTTTTGGCATCCGTGACCCTGTTATTCACACGTCATCACACCTACAGACAGTGTATAGATGATCAGAGAGGTGGTCAAAGGGAATCACTTTTCTGTTTGGCAGGTTGAGTGTGAACAAGTTGCCCTTAGCTGTTGCTGCCAGGTCAGTCATTTCTTTGTTTGTGTGTTGTGTACCTGTGTGTATGTGTGTGAGTGTCTGTGAGGCAGTGGGGGGCTAAACACATGAGCTTCGTTAGCAGAATGGAGGCACCAGTGTTTGAATTATTGATCAAGGGAGCGAATACCATCAACACTGTAAATTCAGCAAATGCACAGGGAGAGGAAAAGTGTTTATTCAAAGTGATGAGTACGCCTGCATATGTGTGTGTGTGTGTGTGTGTGTGTGTGTGTGTGTGTGTGTGTGTGTGTGTGTGTGTGTGTGTGTGTGTGTGTGTGTGTGTGTGTGTGTGTGTGTGTGTGTGTGTGGCAGGAAGGGAGGTGTCATCAGCTTTGGGAAAGAGATGGGGGGGGCGCTAGGTTAGTGTTTGTCTTCAACTGATAGTAAATCAATGAAATGAATGAAACATCTTAGAAGAAGGAGGTACAGGAATGTGTGAGTGAGAGTGTGTTTGTGTGCATATGTGTGTGGTGCGCTGTCACTCATTCATTCATTTGCATTTCTTGCATCCACACACAACAAGCCCTGAGTCCAAACACGACCATATTGCGAGAAATCTTGCCCATATGTCGAGCAGCCGAGAGGCCCCCAGCCACACACAGCTGCCTGGAATTCATCCTAAAGGACACACACACACACACTGAACAAAACACACATAAACACGTGGTGATGAGCAACTTTTTACAGAAATGTTTCCTCAGCAAGAAAAAAAAAAACTGACACAACTAAAACCAGTAACTGGATATTGGCCATGAAATGCAAGTGGGGAAAAAAGTAAATTGCAAAATGCAGTTCTTTGTCTTAAAAGAGAACCAGAGCTATCATCTGTTTTATTTCACATATTCGTCTTCCTTGTCAAATCCTGTCACCCACATTACCCACAATGCAACTCAACTGTTGACAGTTCGGTCAGGGATTCAAAAGTGTTGTGCTCGTACCGCCTAATGTAGCCTCGAGCTGTGAGCCTTAAGCACAGACGAAGAGCAGACTGCAGAGGTTTGATAACTTATTTTGTTTCTAACTCCTCCAGACTTTTCTCATTTTCAGACTTGTAGTCCAGCACAAACCCGCGCTGACTCAAGCAGTATGACTTGAGGCTATTTATCCGATTTTTGCATGGACAACAATCCCTGATTCCTGAGCCGGATGTTAGAAGAATATGTATAGATAAAGTACACAAGACAAAAATATAATATAATTTATCAGACAAACTCAACAAACAAATGTTTTGCGATATGATAATGCAAAACTGGATTTACATGACATCATGAAACAGGGTCTCAAACAGATAAAGACAAAGGCCAAATTCAATATGAGCCAACAACAGGGTCATCACATCTGCACAATATTCTATAAAATTCTAACTTACACAGCACCACCTCTTTTCATACTTGATACCACACCCAACCACACACAAACACACAGGTAGGCAGGAATCATAGAAAAAGGAAAAGTACACACATTCACACACAGGTCACTTCCACACATAGATAGCGAACACACCCTCTCCTGGGACGAGGGGATGAATCAATTGCCAGCATGTGAGTGTGTTTGTGGGTGTGTGTGCAGACAGGGGTTCCAGCTGTTGGGGAAGAGTCCTCTCAGGGGACCAACAAAACACATCTGTCCAACAAAACACATCTGTGAGGAGAACAGATGGTGTTTGTCTGATTCACTCACTGACTGACAGAGTTATAGGATCAGGCTGTGCAGATACTCTAATATCAACAATTTATCACATCTTTTTTTTTTTTATTTCCAAGCTGCAGGGTGACACTTCTTTTCAGACACTGTCAATTGAAGGAATCAGGACTCTGGAGTTTTCTTTTTTTGTCTGCCAGTCATTCTTGTTCAGTCTAGAAAATGGCTGCCACAGACCGAGGTGTTCATCATTTTAAACGCAAAGCTCCTGTTTCATTTCTTCAGCACAAGTTTCTGTTTGAATTTTTGATTTGTTATCATTCCACTGTTGAGTGTTTTAACTCTGAGATCACAGCTGACAGAGGACGGTGTGTCTCCTTTGTGTTTCACTGTGTGAACACAATAAGAAACAAAATGTCTTGACGTCTTTTTTTATTGCATTACACTCTGACAACTCTGTCAAGCACCTGTTGTCAACAGTGTTTCCTTCCTCTGTCACTATTTTAAAAGAAAAAATAAATATATTTGTCTGTATGTGTGTAACTTTAACCTGGTTTAGCAGTGGAGCTCAAATTACAAGTCGAGTGCCAGTTTACAGCCAGTGTGTGTGTGTGTGTGTGTGTGTGTTTGTCTCCAGGACACTGACGGACCTGCTGAAGCAGCAGGGAGGTGAGGTGAGCTCGGTGGAAAACACCACGGCCAGTTCGCCCAGCAGAGGGAGAGCCAACGGCATCTCAGCCAGGATGATGCGCAGCAGGAGTGGTGGGTACTGAGACACACACTCAGACATGCACACACACACACACACACACACACTAAATGCACAAGGGTACACAGGTGAATTCAGACTAACATACAATATACGTGCCTCTATCTGCAGTAGAAAATCTCTGTGTGGGGTGAGTGAGAAAAATTTAGTAAAATTGTGCTTGAGACGCCTGTCGACCATTATTTATAGATAGTCTAAACCCGCTTATCTAGTGCAGGGTGCTGGGGCTGGTTTATTACAGGACCAACACATACATTCAAAGTAGGTTTGACACATTCAAAAATAAAAACTTTCATAAAATTCCTACAGATTTTGGTGCAAACAGAGGCCAAACTTAAATCCCATAAATGTAAGTAAGACCGCTTTGTTTTTAGAATGTGATTTTATCACCCCAAGAAAAGGCACAGCCTTCACATTTAGGTTCAAATTTGAGATCTCACTGTCATTTAGGTTTATCCAGGATACTGGAGAACATTTTACATGATTTAAAAAAAACCTGAAAGCGTCAAATAGAAAACAAAACACATATCCAACACGTGAATCCTCCAGGCACAAATAAAATCCTCAAAGCTCTGTTTGCTAAAAAATAATATAAATGTAAAAGTAAAATAATGTAGGGAAGAAGGTGAAAAACTCAGAACTGGCTATTTATTGCTGTTAAATATCAAATTACCTGAGTTTCCCAACAAATTGGGGACAAGTGAATTTACACCATGTTTTCTCTCACATAAACCAAACAGGCACAAACAATCCTTAACTTTCTTCCTCTTGTCTGTCAGGTGCATCACACTTGTACTGTACAAAATAACACACACACGAAACACAGAGTAAGAAACAGACAGCAGAAGAGGAAAAAAACTCCTTCACTTCCTTTACCTTCCTCTGTCACTCTTGTTTTTCCCACAGACCTCCCTCTTGCTTTACCTCTCACCCACACATACTTTCACTTCATCTGGCAGATGATCTCTCGTTTGAGGCTCCTCTTATGTGTCTTATTTATTCAAGGTCGCATCCTTCATAGAGCTGAGGCAGAGGAGTGAGTCTTGTTTCATTCCTTTGCTCAGATATTTCAACTGCAGGGATTCAAACAGCCGAGCTCTCAGTCACAGTCCTGCTTTCCCAACCTTCAGATTACTACACCGCCTCTCAAGCCGATTGTTTGGTTCGAGCTGTCTTTTTTAAAAAACACTGTATTGAACACTGTTGGCAGATGATGGTGATGAATATACAAACCAAATGCTTGTATTACAGTATGTTATTTTTTAAAATCAAATGATCATGACGCCCTAACAGAGAGAGGAAGAAAAAAAAAAAAAACTGCCCAAGCAGAGTTTTCATCTGCCTCCATGAGGACAGTCACTAACCTCATGAGATCAAATTATATTTTGTGACTCTCTGCAGAGAGATTAAAATCGGGGAAGCACCCACTGAAAATCAGTTGGTGTGAAATGTACTGAAAAAGTCTGAAAAGAGTCAAACGCAGCCCAGAGTGTTACACATAATCAGCAATGACTGAGACATTTTTAGGTAGAGGACAGAATGAAAGAGACAGAGAACAACAGAGGATCTTCATTTGTAAGCAGAACATATGCTTGTTGCACTTGCAACACTGGTGCACTACACTATACACTCACATACACTGCTTAATTAGTATGTTAATGTAAGCAGGCAGCATGTGCTGTTTTCCATATATTTTCTATACATCCAGATACACCAGGCTGGGTGACACAGTTTTCCACCAAGTGTGTGCCACTCAGGCATATGACAGGGTTCAGAGTATCACTGTCTGTTGTCCAGTTTGGCTTGTGCAAAAGAGCAGCTGACTGTGCATGTGTGTCTGCATGCATGTGAGTGTCCCTGTGTGGATTTGTGTGTCAGAGGGAGGGAGAAGGGAGGAGTGTTTGATGTGAGAGGCCGCCTGCAGCGTCTATCTCTCATATCTTCCTATGTAGAATTTCACACACTGCTAATGAGTTGATAGGACATACTGTATGAGGTGGACACTTTAATCCAGAGTGCTTCATTGATCTTATACACTTGAAAAGAGCAACAAATTAACTAGATGGAACTAACATTAAACAGATGTGGGGTTTTTTTTGGGGGGGGGGGCAAATCTGCCTTATTACTACTACTTTGTCTGAGAGTTGCTGAGTAAATTTTTGCTTGTGACCAGAGAGCCTGAAGCACAGTGAGAAAACGTGCATAAGAAATCCATGTGGCTCTGATGGAGTGAATAAAAGATGGGAGTTAAAGCGGTTCACCTCACTGGGTAACCTAAGTAGTTGTTGGGTAATGTTCAGATACTACAGAACTTCATGGCCCTGCAGTTATCAGAGCATAAATATTAATGGACACATATCAGTGGATCTCAGCAGCTAACACGTTCTCTGCTGGCTGATCGTGAGTGTGTTTAAATTAGCAGCTTGTTCTGCTTGAAGGAAAAATCTGCAGAACTTTGTGTCACGGCCGCACAACGGGTTACCACGGCTACTTTTTGTCACGGGGGGGGGGGGGGGGGGGGGCAAGGACTTGGACTCAAACGCAATAACCCCCAAGAGAAGCAAAAGGAGTAAACCAAAAATCTTTTAATAAACCAAAATCACTGGAAGAGTCCAGGGCAAGGGAACAAAACTTAAACAACCAAAAATCATCCACATGGGAGAAAAACACTTAGGAACAAAACTAAACAAAAACACAAAAGTTTCTAGCCAAGGTAAGTCCATGAGGTGGGGAAAAAATGCAAGGCACAGGTACGGGAATGAACGCGGGGAAGACACAGACTCAGGTACAGACTCGGGCATGGACACAGACAAACTGACAAGAACACAGCCAAACGACGAGACTTAAAACACAAGGCAATGGGCAACAGGTGAAACCAATTAGGGCGGAGCAGACAATCACAAATGGAGGGAAACAAGACAAAGACAGGAAGTAGAACAAGACAAGATACACAAGGGCTATGGTTTCAAAATAAAACAGGAACTATAAACAAAACTTAGCAAATTAAACAAGACTCTGAAAATGTCCACAAAAGAGTTATAAACATAACAAAAAGGGTTCAGAAAAAAGCCCCCTTAGGGGCAAGTCATGACACTTTTCAAAATAAAATGCACACACACCTTGTACTGTGGCAATCCAGAAAATAAGTACTGTAAATCATGTCTGTAAATTTGCTCTGGTGACATTAATGCAGGTATTGCCTTTTGAATTGGGAGTGCAGAATTTAGACAAACAACTAATGTTAGCTTAGCCCTGTTTATTCCTGAACGTAGGCTTACCCGTAGGTGACAATATTTTGAGTATACCCTGGCTTTAAGAACACACAACATCTAATCAACAACAAACTTGTTGTTACTGGGAAGTGTATTTTTCTCTTTTGGTAGTCGCCTCCTCACACCTCCAGCCCCATTATGGGGGAATTTTAAATCTCCTTCTGCTGAGAACCACCCACTGCTTACAGATTGACACTGTCACCCAGGCGTCTCTGGGGGGGCTCAGATGTCCTAAAATTACTGGACATTTTTCATACACATGGAGGACTGTTGCAAATGAAGCAGCATGTGGCACAATCTGTTTACTGAGTGGGGAAAAAAAGTCCATTCCTTAATGTGAAGTGAAAGTCATCAAAGGCAGGAGACTTGGCAGAGAAATCAGTGTGGGTGATGATACCTGTTGATACTAATGTCTCCCATATTTATGCACATTGCACCTGTTTCTTCCCAGAGGAGGAAAATGTCCACTGGCTCTGTGGTCAATAAACACAGACAGCAAAGAACAAAATAATACACCATTGTGCAGCAGGCAGTTTTGTGCCTATAAAACCAAAACAAAAGTCCTCATTGTATCACATGAACACACTCTGACAGTTATTGTTTGAGAAGAAAAAAGTTACCATTGGGAATTTTTGCCTGAAGACTGTCTGTCACCTAAAAGCTGCGTACAAATGTCGTCCTTTTGGTCATAACATTGTTTTAAGCAAACTCAACAGGTTGACATTTGAGGGTCGGCACGTGAGCGCTTCGGATCATGAGTCACCGCCGTCTGTCCCAGATCTCCATCCTCTGTTCACCCTAAGAAACTCCTGAAGGAGTCTGGACTCTGAGGGAGTTGTTTTATTTGTATTTTCCAGGACTGTGAATTTAAGCTGCCACACACCGAATGAGGATGCAAATACAAAATGTAAAATATTCCCTAATTGAGCCACAGGGCAAAGTGGAACACTGCATAGATTGCCTGGACAGAAAACAGATGAACAGTATTGGTTTTTCCACTGTAGACAAGATGGCAGACAGTGGCCTTTGGAAAAAGTAATGCTCATTACCTACAGAGCAGCTGAACACATTTGAACTGATTGGAGGCAGATTGTGTTAAAAGGCCTGCTGCCTCTCTGTGGCTGATGTTCACTTTAAAGTCCACATTATGTAACAACAAAATCATCCTCTTACAAATGAAAAGTTTAATTCATTAGTAATAAAACACAGCTTTACTTGGTGTTGGTCTGGTCAGTCGCTCCTGGTGGCTAATGTTACCAAGTTTTAGAAAAGTTTAAGACTGAATTAGTTTCTGAGCTTTGTGATTCTGTGCCGTAGTTGTGATAACAGCGCAATAACGTTGTGTGGACTTGCTTTAAAGACACATTGAAATGTGGATTTCATGTTGATTCTTCATTTATCTCTTATTACAATGCAAATATGTGTCAAAAAATACTTTTTGAGTATGTTGATATCAAAATCGCTCACTTTGCACTATCATAGTAAAAGGTGTCCATATTTTATTTCATGCAGAAATACATCATATTACTGACACTAAAGACTCACTGTGACTTTAAAGACCACAAACATCAAACAAACATCAAGTCCCATATCTTTAAAGTCCAGGACAGTTTCTGAGATTAGAATGAGCCATCAGCGGCTGATGTTAACTGAGGACAGGAGGCAAATATTTGGTCGAAAAGTCTCCAACAGACATGAGTCAATGCAGAGAGAAAGCTGGAAGCAGAAAGTGATGACCTATTTATCAAAGACGACTGCAGAAGTTGTGTGAGCCGGTAACAAATCATTGTTTGTAACACAAATCTCACCCTTTCCTCTCTCGCATCTCTCCTTTCTTTTTTCGTTTTTACCCAAGCTGTCAGAAGAGTTGCTTTTTGATCACTCGCCTCCTCAAAAAATATTTTCCCGCACTCTTAACTCTTTCCTGGGGTCATGAGAGTCAAACTACTCATTCTTGTAAATGAGTGCTCTTGGTATGAATGTGCACGACCAACTCAGCAAGATCGCGCAGAGCGAGGACTGCAGAGCACATGGGAGGGGTGTGAGAGGGTCATGTTTGTCTGCTCTGACTCGAAATGAAATAGACTTTCACATATGATCTCACTGATGACAGACGTGGCACGCACTCCGCTGCCTCACTTTATTCTCGGCTCTGAACTCTGAGCTTCTTCGTACCGTCGCTCTTCCTCACACAGAGGGACCTTCACATTTCATCTTGGTGATGACAGACACCGCGCAATGCACTCTCTCTCCTTTATCACGTCCCCCGTGGCACTTAAGGCTCTTTTTATCACAAACACACACACACACACACACACACACTAAGAGATGCACATTTATACGCAAAACACACACCATGTACAGTATGTGCTGGCCTCCCTGCTTTTTCTCGGTGTTTCACGGTCATGAGCACTCACAATAGCACGCCAGTGAAAACTGCAGGCAGATGGTATAGGTGTGTGTGTATGTGTGTGTGTGTGTGTGAGAGAGAGAGAGAGAGAAAGAAAAAGAGGAATCCCATTACATCAAAAGCTCCTTTAACTCCTCCTAAAAACTTTAACTCCTCTTAAGTTGCTGACCTGAAAACGAATCTTCGTCTCACTGTCCCCGCCTCCTGCCTCTGCATCATTAGTGCTTCTGCTAAAACTCAACTGCCTCTAGACAAACTGGGAAGTCTACATACAGAATCTTGGCTCACTGTGAGCCTGCGCTCGTTATTTTATTGATAACCCAGTATTTCGCATGATGAGACAAAAATTTACCCTGCTTCTTTTCATCTCAAAATCTGCTAATCAGAGAATGTTTCATGTCTGCATAGCATTGCTGTTATTAATAATTAATGTCTTAATTATTAATAGCAGACCAGACGCCATCTGAGCATGTTCATCCTTTGGACTAAAAGTAAACTCATGTTCTAATTCTAACTTTTTACTAAAACAGGCTAAACTATCCAGGGTTTCTCTCGACTAAGATGCTGAAACTGACTGGTATTAGATCTAACTAAAACTCACATCACTGTCAATTAGCTTCTCTTCTTCTCCTCCTAGGACTGTGTCATTCACTCACCTGTCAGAGTGGGACAACTTAGATCTTTATGTAATGTAATATTCTGTACTATGCAGGAGTAACACACACTCGCACAAACCTGTGGTCACCTGACCTACGGACCACATTGTTCTCTGCTGTGATGGACTAATAAGAACTCATCGTTTAGTCAGATGAGGCAGAGGAAGCCTCATCTTGCTGTTGTACACCTTAATCACACACTGCCTGCGATTCCCACTGAGAGAGAAGATCTTACATAACTCATTAAGCAGCATTCCTGCCCTCTTGTTCTGCGCTTAAAAGATCCCGATGCCAGACGTTCACATGGTGTGTGCCTAATGGAGAAATTAATATATGCAGCCATGCTGGAGCCTTAAAACCTACAACCCTGTATCAGAACCTCTCCTAATTCCCTCAGTTAGTGTTTTATGTGTTGGCTTGCACACACACACACACACACACACACACACACACACAGAGAAGACTTCAGAGACCACTGGGCTTATCGTGAAAACCATTGAACACACAGTACCAGTGCTTCGTGATCTGTTGGTTACTCACTGTGACTTTAATGAGCGTCATTGGGAGAAAAAAAGAGGATGAAGATGATGATGAGAAGAAGGTAGTAGGTGATGAAGATAGTGATGATGATGGTGATGATGATGATGATGACAATATGAAAAGGACTTCTTCCTCATAATTCACTAATCTGGCACATGCTGAGAGGTCAGCACCACTGGATTACACTGGATGATTTTCCTGTGTCTGCACACAACGCATGCACACGCACACACACACGCACACACACACGTACACACACACACGTACATAATTATCCATGGGCTGTGCACTGTCATTTAAGCTGATTAGGTAGTGAGATGTTTCACATGTTGTAATATGCATCGTGTGTGTGTGTGTGTGTGTGTGTGTGTGTGTGTGAACAGTGATTAAGGTGCAGGCTCAGAGTTGTAAGTGTAAATATTGTTACTGCAGAGACTAACTCCTGACATTTCTCCACCACCACCCCCCGGCTTCAGCGTCATTTTCTAATTTATTCCACCAGAACATCCTGCCATCCTCCCTATTCCTCTCTCTCTCTCTCTCTCTCTCTCTCTCTCTCTTTCACCAGCTCTCTCTGTGGGTTCACCATCGAAATCACACAGGACTCTCACACACACTCTGTGCGTCTCCTTCATGAGTGTGTGCAGTGATTAGCATTCAGAACTTGGTGCTGGGTACACCTCTTTCTCAGCACTGACAGACACAGATGTGATGAAATCCTCTGTCTTTGATGCTGTGTTTCTCTCTGTGTGACACTGTGCTGTACACACACACACACACACACACACACACACACACACGCAAGCACACAGTCATGTGCGAACAGATTTGACTCGTGCATGGCAAATCAGATTGGCAAGCGTATCAATACGCTTTACTGTTTCATTCAGTTAAAAGATATGTCAATTTAACACACAAACAGGCACTGACACACATGCACACACACACACAAAACTACACATTTTTTATGCCAAAGATGGTTTTCCAAAAAATGAATAAATAAAAACACTAAAATGCTTAATACCACTGATCTTGTTTCTCTCTTCCACATGACCTTATAAAGCATGTTGTTGGGAGTGTGTGTATGTGTGTGTGTGTGTCTGTGTGAACATTCGTGAGCGATTCTTGTGTGTTCGTCCGTCCCCGGGGCTGACATCAAGTGCGCTGGCTGCATCAGTGGACTTCATTAATGCTAATAGCCAGGGCTTCACTCTCTCGGCTAGTTTGTTCCATTGTTCATTAACCTCAGTTCATTTAGCATGAGACTGGCCGGCCGTCAGGGTCGGGGCTGCAGCCTCACCCAAAGTCAGCAGCCTCGGGGAGACGCTTTTTAACTCCTGTTAATCCAGCATTTGTGTGACGCCTCCACAGTTCACAGTCTTACCTGAGAGATTCTCAGCACACACACACATGCCAAGCAGACCTGCTTAAAGTTGATGGCGAAGCCACCTCTAACATGCATGTACATGTGTGAGAGAAATAACTAGAAACTAGTGTTCTGTGTTTTAATCCAAAAATCATGGAGGAAATACAAACAAAACAAATCAGCCAATCCCTTTCATAGCACTGAAAATCTGTTCAAATTGTCTCTTGAGGTGAAACTGGCACTGGAAGCTGTGGTTTTGTCCTGGCGTTGTCAGCACACGGTCTTTTGCTTGTGAGAGTGAAAAGAAAAGGTGTGAGGCAAAACATAAGGAGAAAGGAGCAAAATCACTGACTCGCTGGGCACAGATGTTTAATGGCCTAGCAGCTTCGAAAGCCAACTCTCGGTGCACCGGGGCCCCTTAACGTGTCAGCATGTTTTAAACAAAATGTTTGTCAGATAGTCGAACTGCGTCTGAAAGCCCATCCTCCCACAGCATGCTGAAATTAAGTGGGAGATGCAACAATTTTTGTAACTTTCCAAAACTAATAATCCGATAAACACGCTCATTTTCAAGTACGAGCAGTGGAGCGAGTGAAAGGAGCAGTTGGTCAGGAGGGCCCACAGCCTGTTTCTGCTCCAGGGCATGCTAATCCAGCCACGGCTCATTACCAGTATTTTTAAATTGTACAGTTACATCATCTTTAAAACACTAATGAAGTATGTGTTTGAAAAAGACAAACATCAATTTTAGGTCCAGTATGAGACAGGATGTGGACTCTGGTCTGAACTGTTTTTGCTTCAAAAGAATATGAAGGTTGTGTGACACTTTCTAAAAGTTCAGTATATTGCTTTTGTTTTAAAAGATACTATACTGACCTCTCACTGACTGTGCCTCTCTTTCTGCCCGTCTCCTTCCAGAACAGTACCATCTGAATAACTCGGGTTACGGGCCGTTCGGACAAGGACTCCCACACCCGCACAGTAACCACAGCACAGCTGGACTGAACAAATACACCTCCCTCAAAGCCGTCGGTAAGTCGGACACTCACACACACACACACACACGAAATGATGCTGACTCCAACTGATACAGTAACCTTTAAAGTACAGTAGGATGGCTGCACAGGAGCTGTCAGACGATGAGGGCCTTTGTGCCTCTTGGCAAACAGGGACTTGATCTTAAAGAGGAGCTCACGCCGTTCCTGTCTAACACTGTGTTGTGATTGGTTAATGTTAATTTTCTCTAAATGTTACTGAAGGATAGATGTTGACCTGGGGTTTTCCACGTGTTCACTGTTTCTAAGCAAAATAATTCTTTATCAAATCTTTGTTGTTTTTTTAAAAAATTATCAAGCAGACTGTGATTTTGTTCGAGCTAACGTCACTGTACAGCAATATTTTTGTACAGTCTGATCAGACAGCGCAGGCCATTGCCAAGGACAAAGCTCTATCATACATGTTTTTCATGTAACACAGCTTCTGGGAGCTCTGGGGCAGGAAGACACTACTGGGGCAAACATTATGAAAGCTATGTGACAGGTAACTGAGAACTTAAAGGAAAATTTTTTTCAGCATCATTTCTAACATGAGAACTTTTTAAGTATAAATATTACATATTCTTTGCATAGCTAGAAGAAATACTTAGACATCTGACTTGCGCACTAACAAATCTAGAGGTGATTGGTAGATGCATCCTATCAGATCATTTTCTTTATTAACAATTTTCCTAAATGTCATAATTCTCACCTTCACTAACGTTGTACTTGTGGTCACTGTTTGTTCGGTGTCTTTCTACACTGTTCTGATGCCTCCAGATGTGGTTTTGCAGGGGTTTCATGATGTAACAGTGAAGTTACTACAGCCTGGACAAGAGGCTGGAGGGTTCTTTTTTTTTTTTTTTAACCAGGTGACTGTACACATCGTTTCATGTCGGCAAAGGTCACACACATACAAACACGCTGCTGTCCTTGAATAGTAGGGGGTGTAATAGTGTACAGAACTGCATCCAACCCCAGGCATCCCATTAGAACAAAACAATCCTCCACCAGTGAGCCAGAGGCAAATCACTGCCTGTCAAGGTAGATTTTTTTTTTTACATTTACTGTACGTGGAAAGTTGATGGACCATGAGCACCCTTTTCCAGCAACAACTCTCTTTACACACTATACTTTACACTCGGGATCTGCCTTAAAGCCTCTACAGATCCACACGATTTAGCTTCAGAGGTAAGGTGACTTCCTCAAGGGCACTAAAACAATAATTAACCATTAGCTAGACCTGCCCCTCTTTAATTACTGTTGCAACACCTGTCCAGTTTTCCAAATTTTGCATGGCACATGCAGCCACACACCGACCACAAAATTCATGGTAATTTTTGAAGCAACGGGTCCTTAATTTCAGACTGAGACTGACAAATGCAGATTTCTAAAAATGATGAAACCACACACAAGAACAAGGTTACCGTGGCCATGAAGCTAGCAGCGATGACCTCAGTTTATTTAAATAATCCTCTGTGACATTCATGCTTAGACGGCACACACACACACATAAACGTGCACACTCTGGACTCAGGGCGAGGGTATTTATAAACTTTTACTGCTATGTCTCCACATCCTTACACACATACCTTTCCCTCCATCATCTCCGTTGCAGTCCTCGGTCTATTCTTCCTCCTCCCCGTGCTCCCTGCCTCCTGCCCTCTTGTCTCCCAGTACAAGAGGAACGCCGCCACGATTCACCTTGAGGGCATGCACCAATTGGAAATACTTAAATCACCAGCTTTCCCCTTTGATCTTCTTCAAATCCTGCCTCCCATCCTGACCTTCTTTCACCTTCTTCTGGCTCTCCCTATACATTATCTTTCCATTCATTTAGTGTTATTTACTTCCAATTTATTTGTAATGTGACAAAAATATAATTTTTCTCTGTACATCTGGTGGTTTAAAGTGACCCTACCCACAAGGCACTCTTCCTAATTTTCCTTGACAAAGTGGTTTGCAGTGGGGGGGGGTCGGGGCAAACACAGCCACTAATCGCTGCCACCTGGCTTTAATGTCCATTTATTCGTTTGAATAAAAGCCTAACACAACACGTGTCCTCTGACAGAAACAACTGCGCAAGAGAGGGGAAACAGAGACCAGGAGAGACCCAGTCTGGTCTTTGGAGCTCGTTTTGTCCTGGGCACAAGCAAGACACACAGCGGTTATCATTCTGTTACCAAACAGTGTATTAAACTGAGTTTTAGTTCTTTTGATTTCAAGTTTTTGCTTGTAAGAAGAAGAATGTGTAATTTCCTCTTTTCAAAGTTTCATGACCTCCCTTTAAAAGTTTGTAAAATACCTCGAGGAGCAAATGAAGCTGACATTGCTGACGGGTTGGAGCCGGGAGGTCCTCACATAAATGCATCATGGATTAAGTGTGATTCAGTCGTCAGTGTTTCCTGCACTGACACACTCTGTGTTTGTACATTGACAGTTCATTTTAGGTTGCTTCTGCATGTGTGACTCAGAACTGCATCAGACTGCGACAAATTGAAAATGACTCTGAAGTATAAACAAGCTTAAAGAGGCCAAACATAGTGTGTGTTTACTTTACTGGCCTGATTGTTAAAGGATTCAAACAGAGTGTACAGTAAATTAAAGTAAAACTTCTACTTACACTGAAAGTATTAAACCAAAATCATCCTATAACTTCCTGATCACAAACTGTCTCCACTCTCTTCCTTACAGCGGACAGTGCGTCTCGTAGCTACTACAAGAGCTTCCCGCTCATGGACTTCTCTCACTACCAACCTGTGGCACCTCCTGCCTTCCACCAGCCTGTGCCGGTGCAGCCCAAAGAGAAGTCCTACATCCACCAGCCCCTGCCGTCACACCACGACCTCCATGCCCCCCTGTCCATCTCCATCCCCTCCAGCCATCTGGAGCATTCGCGTCTCCCTAAGACCACCACGCACCCGCTCCTCTCCAGCTCAGCCTTCAAAGCCTGGGAGACAACCGGCCGCCACGTCCACAGGCAGACCTCTGCCCCGGGCCACACCTCCTCCTCCCTGCACAGCTCCACCCGGAGACACGGCTATTCGACCCGCAGGCAGCAGAGCATAGAGAATATGCCGGATCTCTTTAGCCAACCCTATGGAGGGATGTATGGAGGAGCTGGAGGAGGGACGGGGCAGGGGCAGCATGTCCAGGGGCAACACCCTTCTCAACCCTCCTACTACCACCACACCAGACAGAAGAGCTACTCCACCCACAGTACGACTGAGGTGACCGTCTGAGTGCCTGTGCCTCAGAGAGCGGCCTGCTGCAATGTTACACATACTTACAAAAGGCTTTGGTGTCCAGCTAAATGCCAGAGTATGGGACAGTTGGCCCAACACATGAGAGATATTAAACTGGGAGACATGTCAAGATTTCAGAGATGAAAAGGGGTGTTTTAATAAGTGGAAACAGTGAGAAAAACAGCGTAGCAGAACCACCACTCTCACAGATTAAAGGATTTCAGGTAGTCATGGTTATTATTGGACTCATAAGGGTCTTGTTCATTGCTCTTAGAAAGTAGATAGACTCTGTCTGAAAGGAAATCTGCCAAGGTTGCTTAAAACCACTCTCAGGCTCCTATAGGTCACACAGCCTTCACAGATTCTCAACCACCACAGTTTTGGTGTTGCAGTGTGGTTTCCATGCTGTGGTACAGGCCTCATAGGAATAAAGATAGGATCCTATTTGCACCAGCGTGAAAAGGTTTACACATTGGTTTCAGGTCAGATTTGAAACAAACAGTGAGTCTGTGCTAGCCAAGAAACTCTGGTTAGGTTTAGGTACAGCAGGTCATTGGTACGTGTGACTGCAAAACGACAAAGTGGCTCATGGTCAGGTTTGGTTGGTGAAAAACATTCTACATGAAACTGACAAAAAAAAGCTGTAGGCGGAGGCCAAACTTTCTGACACAGTCAACAATTCAAAGAGATATCCAGTGTTCAAACACACAGCTATCATCATCCACTGCATTTCATGTAAATGTGGTTTATAATCTTTAAGTTCTATTTCTGTGGTTCACACCAACAGGCTCAAGAGTTAGACCTCAGGAACTATTTATTTAAATCTGAATTTAAACCAAAAATCTTTTACCTTTATTTCACCTTTGTAGGCAACAACATCAACAAAACATATACACTAAAATTCTTTGCAGTGGTGGTTGAGAAGTTTGGAAGTCCAGTAGGTGGGGTAGTTTTTTTTTTTCTTCCTGCCAAACAGTGTAGAATCAGAGTTGGAAGCCAGAAATCTCAGCACCAGGCCAAATATTTTATGAAAATTGTTGATTGCAAAGGTGACGGCATGAGACAGTAAAAATATTCTCAGTAATAATCCCAAATCTGGCCACAGAGGACCTTCTGCATCCCCGAAGGCTGATGAAATTTACACCTCTGTGAAACAGCAACTACCTAACTTAACTGGAGCACAGAAAAATCATCAAGGCATTGAAATGAAGTAAAATAAGCTCCATGCAGTCTATATCACACACACATTTAGTAACAGTATAATCATAAATCATCTGCAGGTAACAGTTCAGGTCATTTCCAGGCCCCATAGATGCCTTTTCGAGCAGTTCTTCGATAAGTTTCCTCCTGTTCTTCTTGTAAAAACACCTCTACTCTGTTGCATCTCTCAGTTCTACCTCCATGGACGGCTGTTTGCTCCTCGCTCCTTTCTATCCCCTTTCGGCCTCTCTCACCCTCGCTCCACAACGAAGCGCTTTGCATTCTGTGCCATCAGGCCAAGCGCACAGGGACAGCATCCCCGGGGCTCACATTAACTCAACGGTGAGGACAATGCCACCATCATGTCAGCTCCCATCAGCCTCCATCCCAACCAGAGAGATGAAGAGGAGGAAAGAGAAGGACAGCGCAAGAGCCAGAGGCTGGGGCTCTTTAGAAAAGAAGAGAAAGGGAGGAGAGAGAAGAGAAAAGTAGAAAAACATACGTACATGGCCGCGTGTTTTCCTTCCTTGGGGGAAGGAAAGGGAAGGAGTCACTGTGTATCTGGGTGTCTCTCTGTTGAGCTGTCTGGGTCATAACTCAGAGTGTGTGGAGATGCGCGGATGCCTGTGCGTAATTTCCAACCCCCCAGGCACCATTGCAGGGGAATTCAGTGAGGCACTTCCAGGCCTGGAGCGTTAAATATTTCTCATTTTGTCTCTGAAGGCAGGACAGCAAAGGACACTGTGCAGAGCTGTGGCCGCTGCTGTGAACGTGCAGCAGTTAATGCAACATTTGCTCTGTAGTTGCTGGTGAAGGTTCAAGTCTGCAACAACCTCAGGAACTGCACAATGAAGCGAACTGTTAACAATGATTGCACACGTGTCCAGAAATGCTTCCATAAGGTTCTGTAATCATATTTGTGCTGAAAGAGCTGAGAGGATTTGATGATAGGATACTTTTTGTTTGATTAAAGCATGAAGCAGGTTTAAAGCAGAAGAGTCGAGAAAAAAGATCAATCCAAGTGAAACAGAGCTGAAAACAAACCCAATGGACAAAACAAATAATTTAACAGTGCTGCTAAACCGCACTAATATAAACAGCATCAAACACACTGGGGCTTCAGCAAAGTAGCATGTCTCTTTGTCACTGCCATCACATAAACACACCTTTTTTTACCAAATCAGATCCTGGAAACAGCTTTGGAGTCTTCTCCACCCACATCAGAAGATGAATCAGACCCTGAGAGCGACTGATATGCAAAAGGTTTTTTTTTTCCATCAGCAAAAAGTGAGTTTTTCTTTTTTTTCCCAAAAAAGCTAGACAACATTTAGTAAACATCGTTGTTTTCCTGTCCTGTTTTTCTGAGAAACAGCAGCCCAAGTCTGAGCTGCAGGGATAACCCCCATTACGTGCTTTTATATCATGTTGTATATTAAGGGAGTACAAAATCTGGACATATTCATGATCCTCAAAGCAACAAGAGAGAACTCTGTAACACTGAAATCTTCCCACATGTTATCAAGTAAGTCTGGCAAAGTGATCCCCAAAAACTTTTTAAGCCTGCATTTATGGATATGTTTTATATTTCTGGCCACTTGAGGGCAACAGAAACAAGATGTGAACAACACAAATGAACAGGTTTTAAGTCAATATGATGATGGAGTCATGTTTCTAGCCAGTTGATGGGTTAAAGTGTGATATACACCTTGATCCACTGTCATCATAAAAATATTGACAATAGACTTTCACAAAGCTTGTATTGTTTTAAAAGAGGTTCTAGTTCTTCTTCACTGAAGTTTCTTAACGGCTTCATGGAAGTCTCCAAAATGGATTTATATAATAGATTAAGACATCTAAGTAAGATTAATACTAGGATTTAAAACTTCAGCCACTGATGTGGTTGATATCTAAGAAGTAAAGCTTGATTAAGGATATAAGTTCTTTCCATGACCCTGGCTGCAACACAGGAGGACTTAAAACTGTTTTTAACTTCATACCTGCTAAACCACTGCTGCACTTTAAGTCCTAGGGATGAATATGAATCCTATTTGGATCTTTTATTACGTGTCAGTTGCATAAGGATTAAATCCCCCAGTAATAAACCACTGCAGGTTAAAGCATCTATTACTAGTACTAACGCTGTACTAGTCTGTTATTTGAGCACTGTCTTAACCTCCATGGACGTGTTCACATCAAGTGTTTTGAATTGTATATATGAAGAATACCATCAGGACTATGTATGTGCAAGTCCCTGTGATTTTTGTTCACGAGCCCTGTTTCCCTTGTAATCTGAGCAACTTCTGCATAGACAAACAGAATGTAACAAATGCGACAAAATCCAAATCAGCTTTGGTTCAAACCAAACGATGCTGAAGGTGTGATCACACCATCCACAGAGATAAGCTCATCACCCAGATACCTAACAGTGACATGTTTGGTCTCCCGACCCCCGAGCCACACATTGTACACCACGCAGCGTCTAATCAAAACCAGATCTTGATAGTTGATGTTTCATGAGCGTCGAGCTGCAGGCTGAGCCCCTCACCCTCAATCGCACAAACACACACAAACAAACATACTTTAACTATCTACATGTTACAACCAGTTCTGGTAGATGGAGTGTTAATAAATGACCCTAAGAGCAGTTTGACTGATGCTGTGCTAACAAACCAAACACTTCTTGTCTCTCTGTCAGTGAACACAACTCATCTCCTTCTTCGTTCTCTCGTACTTTGATACAAAAGTTCATCATGTCTGTGATTACTTACTCACTCTGACTACCAGTGCAGCAAAGGATCCTGGGCATCATTTCCTCTTACTGCTTGCTGTTGTGAGTTTAAAATCTTAAGATCTGCTGGTTTAGACACAAAATCATTTTTTTATAAGCAATAAAGGTTTAGTTCTTCGCCATGAACAAGTGCTTCCAACGTTTTTCTTGGTATGAAGTCATGCATCTTGTCCACCTGAAACTAAGGCGTCCCTCTGTTCTCTGTAGCTGAAACAAGCCTCTTTTTTCATCTATTTAAGATAAATGTTTGACATCTTGTGTACATTTTGATTCAATATTTTTGAAAACATGACTTTTTTTTTGTGGTGCAAACATCATCTGAAAACCATGTGTTCTACTTCATTTATGAGCATTGTGTAAATAAGCTTATTTAACAGAATTTCCCAAATGTTTTGTTTAAATAAGGGCTGTATGAACCAAGTCATTTTAAGAGTATTTATTATAATTCCAGTTGATGTCAGATTTTCACAGAATCTATTATTTCATGTTGATGCGTTTAGTAACATGAAACATGACACTTCATGATCTGTATTAGCTGAGTCGTGGGATTTTCTAATGTGCAATAGAGGAGGTTAACGTAGGCCTGCTGCACTGCGTGTCACATTTTTGCAGTGAGTTTTCACATTTGTGGCAAAACACAGTGACACAAATTAAGTGAAATGTAGGACAAAGCAACCGCAGAACAGACAGGTTGTCTGAACCATGGATCATGTTCCTATCGTGTGATTACACAGTTGTGACTGAGAAGCGGGACGTTGTGCAAAAGCCAGTAAAGGCCAGTATGAATTTGATTTGCAGTGAAACATTTGTGAGCATGCGGCAGTTTGTTTGAACTGGTTTGCGCATGCAGAGATGAGACTGTGATATTTAGCACTGTGTGAGGATACTGGGCTGTCACTGCATTAAAATTCTTTCTTTGCACCAAGTGACAAGAGGGAATTCAACCCACTTAGGCACAATGAAGCTCTGCAGGTTATCGCCTCAGAGTAACCTGCAGTATCTGTTAAGCAAAGGATTATATAAGAGAACACAAGTATAATAAATGTACAGAGACAAATGCAACTGCCAAGAAAAGCAAAAGTGTTTTAGTGTGATTTACAGTATGTAGCAAAAATGTGTATAATATTGTATGTACCTGTACTTCTTATTACAACAAAATAACTAATTTATACCCAAAATGTTCTCGAGATGTACTTTACAGAGGATTGTTTAGTAACTTTTGAAGATGAAATATTAAAGACTTTAAAAATGATATAAAGCTTTGGCTCGTGTCACAGAAACAGTGGATCCTTGACTCCTCTGAGCAAAACACTCCCAACAAGCAGCAGGCACCTAACTGGGTCAACTAAACACTCAACAAAACTCCCTGCAGCCAAAAAACCAAGTGACAACTTGACAGCAGTGAGCTGTTCTTTGCTGGATAAAGTTCCTTTCGCCAACAAAACATCATAATTAGTCAACATGACTGGGAAGATGAGGACTTTAACCAGTAAATAGTGCATTGACACAAACATTGACAATCACAAAAAACACATGTCCCAGAATCCACTAATTCACACGTCAATTTCAGAAAGGCAAACACATCCAAGATTTCTGTGATGCCTTAATTTACTGGGACATAAACTACCCGTCTCTACTGTAGAATCTGTAGTGACACCTTGTGGCTGTTTATGATACTACATTTACTCAAAGCACTTGGCGGTTTCCTGAAATCTGTATCTATGTCTTCTTAAGGCAAATCACTGCTGATTAGACATCGATGCATTCCTTTGTATATGATGAACTATTAAACAGGAGACTGTATAAGGATTATTATATTTTAATGTCACAACGTGAGTCAAGTTTCAAATGTCACACACTGAACAAAGAGCAGGGGAAATTCACATGTGCATGTATTTGCAAAATTAGATTTAATACTTATTAACTGCAGACACCCTTTAAGCATGATCAAGAAGGTGTAATAACAATAAGTATATTCCAAATAAGATAATAATAATAATTCCAAGGAAGCTGTTTGGGAATGTAACTCACAAAAGGTTTTATCCTGAAATGAGAATGAAATGAGAACAAAACTGAATGGCATCAACAATAGGTTTTTCCTTAAGGCAGAATTTATGGCCGCATCATAATAGAGTTAAGTGGCTGTTGGCTTAACACCTGCTGTATATATCATTTACTGTGCCTGGCCTAGTTGTGTAAAGAACTAAAGAACTAAACAAACTAAACAAACAAATACTTCAACATTACCAGACACAATTGTCAGACATGATGCACAGATGATTGGTCCCATATTTCAAAAAGAAGAACAATCTTATGCTCTGTGGTCATTAGATGTTCTTGAATGAATCAAGCATCTCAGAGGTTACACGCTTATACACACGAGAGATAACACCTTACATTTGGTTAAAAAAAAAGAGTATTTTCTAGAATCCCAAACACTGAGACAAGTCAGCAGGAACTACTTTACTGAGACACTGTTTCCTTCTTTTTAGCTTTAACTTAAGGCCAGTTTACTCTGGCCTTGACCTTGGAGTGCAGTCTTGTCATAATAATGCCCACAGGAAAAAAAAACACAATCGAAACCGGAAATGGCACATTAAAATGAGGAGTGATAAGGAGAATGGTTCAACAAGAATTAACCATTAATATACCTGTGCAGCAGCAAGCTACATGGGTAATAAAACACATTCAGCTTACATTCAGATGACCCTGAGCTCACTGGGAAAGAAACTGGTCCAATGCAGTGTCTGACTGGAGAACACTTCTGCCAAGGAGGTTACATTTCTGGCCTTGTTTGTACGCAGTGCAACTTAGTAAAAAAAATGTGACCATCGAACAAACAACAAGAGACTAGTTTTTGGTGCCAGTCTGAATCAAGGTGCAGATTCAGGAAGAATTTCTTAACATTGTGGCATTGCGGAATAATTGTGGTAACTTATCATGACCTACCGAATTAAGCCCAAACTGGCCCCTTGTTTACCATTACGGTCTTGTTGTGTCTTAGTTTTTCCATACAGAGCCAGATGGAGTTTTAAAAGAAAAATTTAGAGGATTACAAAACCTTGGAGACACTATAAGACCCATTAACACCCATTTAAAATACAGGCTGGAGCATAACTTTGCCCAAACATCAGGAGAATCGTGATAAGCTGCAATTAACACTGTCCCCAATGATGGACAGAGGCTTACAACTCGGAAGCCCAGATGTGCACGGTAAACAAAAATTTATGTGGTCAGTGTGAATGACCACAAGGAGGCATCTTATCAGAGGCATTAAACTCCACTCTGTTTCCCAAAGACTCAGCTGTCATTGACATGTGGTGACAGAGAGGCTGAAAGACAAGGCTGATGTTTGGTAAGAGCGTCATAAGGCTAAGGTATGACAGGATTAGTCAGGCTTTGCTGGTACAGTGCTAGTAAGGTAAGAGCTGATTATACATAAGTTCTGTATAAATCAAGGAAACAACATTTTATAAAGTCATGCAGTCTTTTTAACATGTTAACATTTTAAGCAGCTAGAAATGAATCTGTTATTGTCATCTTCTCTGATCATGGTAATCTGTTTCTGAACAGGTCATCCAACTGTTGAACACTTCCTTAGAGACTGCCACGCTGAAGCACCTTAGTAAACAATGAAGAAGTATATTTGGAAAAGGATGAATCCAGCTTAACATAATCATTTTAAAATGATTTGATTCAACCAGGGGAAGTACTTTTAAATTTAAGAACACGCAAACCCGTAGATGCACCTGATTTATCACACCCACAATAGAAACCCACAATTCTTTTCAGCCCCTGTGGCTGACGTATTTGACATGTAGAATGAGCAGGAAAAGACCCTGAATGGGAATAGAGGAGAGCATCCAAATGATAGCTGGTTAGATGGAAATGTGACTGGCAGCACAGATCAACCTGTCAGTCACAGGCACAGATGTTATCAAGGTCTGACTGGTGGCTGGTGGTGAATGTCCCACTCTCACCCAAGCCTTTAAATGAAAATCTCTTCTTTATTTTACACAGCCCTGTCTATCGCTGTCCAGTTATGTTGCTGCCTCCAGGATTTATGACGATGGAATCCAGTAAAGGACGAAGAGCCTGGCCAAATGGCCTAAAGAGGAAACACAGTAGACAGTATAGTTAAACTGAAATCAAAAGTCCTATAGAGAGTCTAAACAAACTGAAGTATGAGCTTGGCAAGGGGAAGTGGGAAGAAATAAATAGATTGAGTATAATGAGACCACAATCCAGATGAGACAGAGATACACAGGGAGAGGGAGAAGTTATGTGGTCATCTATTCACAAGAAAAGAAAAAGCCAACACAATGAACACACAGTGTGTACTCAAACATTGTTGTCTGGTGTTTTCATGCGGATAGGTTAATGGATGATTGCATTAAGCCTGACAGCTTTTAGACGACTATGATGTCCTGAACAGAATCCACCTAAACTAAGTGACAGGAGCCAAATGTGATGCTATTTACGCACCAACTATACATTAGGCATTCAAGATTTCTAGTTTTGTGACAAGCATCAACATAAGCTGAGACACAGTTTAACTTCAAATATAGAGAGTAAAGCACAGGGAAAAATAAGAAGAGCTTTGGTTATGTAAGAAAAGCTTTGCGGCAACAACTCACGTGGACAGTACTTCGGATGGAAGGTCTGTAATGTACGATGGGATCTTTTTGCCTGTTAGGAACTGAGCCACCTCGTTGCTGAAAGTGTTGCAGTTGTGCTCGAACAAGTTGTACTTATCACCTCTGTGCACCAAGAGACCGAAGAAGAGAGAAAGAGAGCAGACATATGCATGAATTTAGAGAAAAGACAGAGAGGCCAGACAGGGTGGAGAAGGGTGGGTGAGTAGCAGGAAAAGACAAGATAGAGACACCTTGAGGGAGAGATAACAAGAATAACCGAGGAATGTGAGGCTTAAGATGCATTACATGTCTGTTTAATTTAATGACTATAAAGTCTAACAATTCATTTAAAGAGTTTCCAATAAGAGGAAATGATTGTTTATAATCACACTGTGATTACACATTTAAAAAATGTTTCATTTTACTCTCTACCAACCCGGCCCACCACCTGACTTCCAGGATGGCCACACTGGGATTAAAATTTGAGTTAAAAGTGTCAGTGTTTTACCCGTATGTGGACTCCGCCAGTGAAGTCAGATATTCAGTGAAGATCTCTGCAGGAACCTCAGTGTAGCCCAGGTCCACTATCGAGTCGGGCTCACCCAAGGGGGTGCCACCCTAGGACACATCACAAACACACGCCTCAGTGAACGCTATGTTCCAAACACTTTGATAAAAACTTATCCCTTACTTGACTTCATGAACAACACCAAACGTCACAAACGGAAATGCTTAATGTACTTTATGGCTCAGTAAAAGGACAGTGATGATTCTTACAGGTGAACAACTGTTGATGCCTTCTCCAACAAAGAAGTACTCCTTTCCATGGACCACAATAGCAGTGTGCCTGTAACACACAAATACACCTTTTTCCTATTAAACCAAGCCTATCAGAGTAAGACCTCAAGTGAAAAGACTAATAAATATAATAAAAACACTCATATAAAAAGCTGCACTTACCAAACCCCATCAAGCTGTTTCCCTGAGAAGATAAACATACTTCAGTTAAAAGCCTTATTAAGGTATCAAGTTAGACGATAATTAAGTTATAGCTCTGGCCTGAGTATCATCCCCGATCTGTCCCGGTTTCTCTCGCGGGCCAAGGCGTACTAACCACGGCTTTCATGAAGCCAACCAACGGGTAGCTCTCCCGAAACTCACCTAGCATGAGAGAACTCAGCTGGCGGGCCATGCCTCTGGACAGGTCGTAAATGTAGAGTTTCACTGGGAAGGAGCCAGCCTGATCCATGGTAACACAAAGGGATTTCTTCAAAATGACAACTGCAGCTAACTTAGTTTGAAGTTAGCTGACTCACATCCACCAAGAGCTAACCGGCTAGCTAGCTTACCGACAGCTAGTACACAAAACTTTAAAAAAAAAATGGGTTTAACGCGTATCGTTAAACTAATATGGATATAAATATAAGTTAAATGCTACTTAAAGTGAATTTAAAAAAATAAATTTAAATAAGTAGATAAATCAGTCTTTAAGTACTAGCCTGGGGTTACCGGTACTGACGCGTAGTGCTGTGTCACTATCTCACTGTAAACAATAACATCACTGTCAAACTTGCTGTCGCGTGGAGAGGACTTTTCATCTCGGAGACGAGCCTCCCTGCCCACTGACATATCCCGCCTACTTCACCGGTATTGGCCAGTATCTTTGATCAACAGATTAGCGTCCAATAGACGACGAGTCGTTCCTTACGCTTTGTCAGCGTGCTCGTTCACCCACCTGAACGCGCCAGCCATTGAAACTAGTCTGGACTTGTGGGCAGCAACAGTGAAGTACGGTGAGTTACTGTGTGCCGCTGCAAGGCTCACTATCTATTTATGTTTTATCTTCCAGGTGTTTAGACTACATGTGTGTGTGCATCATTAGACATATACAGTTGTTGAACGAAGCGATCCAAAAATCCAATGAAATGAACAGTGGCTAATCACAAGCTAATCTAGCTAACCTTTATTTCCTGCCAAAAAGTGAAACCACAGTTCATTAAACACTGATAATGTAGTAGTTAAACATTGATGCGGGACTGCTAGGCTGCCTTAGCAGTCATGTTGTGCTTTCTTACTAAATACTGGATGTAGGAGGTGCCATTTTCCCATAAGTGGAGAATGAACCTTGCTGAACTTTATCCTTGTCTGGTTTTGCAAGTTAAATGTTCTGACGGTTGGATTTCTCTTTGCTTTTATTGTCCTGTGTACACAGGTTGCAAAAGAAAGTTAATTTCTGTATAAGTAAAGGTTGGATGAATGCCTCCAGTCCAAATGATGTGGTACTACACAGTTTAAATACCAAATGTTATAACAGTAGTCAAGCTAAGTTATGTTTCCTGTTGCAGTCCTAATGGCAGCAGAGTGGAATGCCTATTACCAAAATGAGGATGAGGAGGAAGAGCGGGAGGAAGGAGAGCAATCTGGAGGTGAGATGAAATCAGCCTTATTACTTTACCTGAAGTGCAAATAGTGCATCAGATGGATCAGCTACCATTGATCTCTCTGATTTGGCCATTATAAGTTACCCCAAAACAAATTAGGGTCTCTGTCTTTGCTAGGGGATTACAAAATCACAGGGAGAGACAGCTTGGTGTTCTTGGTTGATGCCTCCAAGGAAATGTTCATCAAAGGAGAAGACGGGCAGCCCTCCAACTTTGACATGACCATGCAGGTAAAGTGGCCAGTTATCTTTGTCTCTTTTGCTTTGTCTTTGTTGTGTGTCATTACTTTTGGTGTAACAGCCATTCTTGTACTGTATATAACAACGGGAAATGTTTCGAAATTGAATTAGGTAATTATCCAGATCCTAACATATTTAGAAACTGCAAGAAATGTGCTGGAATTATCTCAAGTATCATGTATTCATTAAGACAGTATAGTTACAACAAGGCAACAAAGTTTTTGACTGATATTGTATTAAAAAAGAATCTGGAAACCCCTCAAACTTATCTGCTGCATTATAGAATCGCTTCATTGGTTATTTTTGTCCTCAGCTATGACCTCCTTTATTTATTAGTCTCATGATAATAAGTGTCAGTGTTCTGTCTATGTAGGTCGTGCGCAGTGTGTACACCAGTAAGATCATTAGTAGTCACAGGGACCTGGTGGCTCTGGTTTTCTACGGCACAGAGCAAAGCAAAAACCCCAGGAACTCGTTCAAACATGTCTACGTGTACCACGACCTCGACGAACCTGGTAAGACACTGCATTTGTCAAACTAACACATGACCACACTCTAGAATGCAGCTGTAACATTAATACTTACATACATACTTGACTTCTTATTGTTATTACATGATATTTCACAAAAACATAAGAGAGCGTGAAAATAACTGGTAATTACTGGTATGTTGGTCAGTTTTTGGGGAGAAAGTGTTGGTGACCCTGCAATGAAGATTCTTCTAAATCATTTTGTAACTTGTTAAACAGATTGTTTCCTTATTTTCCACAGGTGCAAAGCGAGTGCAGGATGTGGACGCTCTGCGGGGGGAAAAAGGTGCCCAGCACGCGGCAGAGACCATGGGCACTGGAGAGACGTCATTAGGTGACGCCCTGTGGTGCTGCGCCAACCTCTACAGTGACATCAAGCTTCGCCTCTCTCACAAGAGGCTCATGATCTTCACCTGCAGGGACGAACCACATGAGGGCAACAGTACGAAGGACCGGCAGGCTCGCACCAAGGCCAGTGACCTCAAGGAGACAGGTGGGTTTAAAGCAAAGGCTGCTGGCCTTGTATGAAAACTTTGTCTGATCGTATGACAGCACAAGAGGCGGCTGTGAAGAGATTTTACATTTGAAACTTCATATTGGAGCTTTAAACATGTTTAGCCTGTGTGTGACCTCACTTGACTCATCCCCTCTCTCTTTCTCCCAGGTGTTGTCATTGATTTGATGCACCTGATGAAACCAGGCGGCTTCGATGTCTCGCTCTTCTTTTGTGACATTGTAAGTCCACCAGAGGATGAGAGCGAGTTGGGGTTGCAGCTGGAGCCTTGTGACAAACTGGAGGACCTCACAAAGAGGGTGCGGGCCAAGGAGCAGAAGAAGAGAACCATGGCCAGGTAAAGTGACAAATTTACATTTAGCAGAAATTATACTTGCTGCCTTGCTCTCTGCTGTTTTGTCACTTCCTTTTTATTTTTTTTTAAAATTCACTGATCTGTGTTTTCTTCCTGAATTCAGGTTAATATTTGTGTCTTTTTAATCACTTAACTCGTCCTCTCTCCTGTTCTTCACACCATGCCTCCCTGCCATCTTTAGGTTAAACCTGTGTCTTGGTGAGGGCATAAATGTCGCAGTGGGAATTTATGCGACTGCTGTGACAGCCCGAAAACCTGGAGCCATCAGACTTTACAGGGAAACCAACGAGCCAGTCCGCAGCAAAACCCGCACCTTCCACACCCAGACCGGCAGCCTGCTGCTGCCCAGTGATATAAAGAAAGCCCAAGTAAAACCAGACTGAACATAATGATTGTTTAGTTGGTGGTCCACATAGATTTCAGTGATTTTATTCAGCGATTCTGTCGGTTTTCTTTTGTCTCTTTGTCCGTCTGTCTGATGTAGGTGTACGGTAAAAAGAAGATAGTGATGGAGAAAGACGAGGTGGACTCCATCAAGAAGTTTGATGATCCTGGACTGTATCTTATTGGATTCAAACCAATGGAGAAGCTCAAACTGCACCACCATATCCGGCCTTCTGTCTTCCTCTATCCTGAGGAGCATGAGGTTAAAGGTGCTGTATGTCTGTCTGCATCTGATTTACTTCAAATCCATTAGGAGTAAATATGAAAACAGTACTGACTGTTTCCCACATGAATTAAATTATACATGACACAAATGTGTATTTTACTGGATATAATAATTACACATCAAAAGTGTCTTCCAGTCTTGGCCCAGTGTGGATCTGAACCTTTAGTGCCTCCGTTCACTGAGCTGTAATATCTTTTGTATTTACCTCCTCAGGCAGTGCGTGTCTGTTCTCTGCCTTGTTGGCGAAGTGTAGTGAGAAGAACGTGTTCGCTCTGTGCCGTTGCATCTCCCGCCGAAACTACCCACCTCGTTTCGTTGCCTTGGTGCCTCAGAAAGAGGAGGTGGATGAGGGGAAAATACAGATTACACCACCAGGTAACACACTGCTGCGCTCAACAGGAGTCTTACAGTGTCTGATGAAGCCAAAGAATCCCAGACTAAACAGACTAATGAACTTTAGCTCCCTCTGAGTTTAACACCACTGTATTTGGCTTATCACACTTTTGTCAGCATTATTGTTTGGGTCATTGTATTGTACTGTAGCTTCATGACAACTTGCCATCTCTTGCCTGTACCAGGTTTCAATGTCATTTTCCTGCCATATGCTGACGACATACGGACTTTGAATCCTCCCCAGTGCCCGTTAGCTACACAAACACAGGTGAACAAGATGAAGGAGATCGTCACCAAACTCCGCTTCAAATACAGGTAGCTGCTTTACACAGACTTTTGTTTATAAATGCCTAAAAAACGGATTTTGTGAAAAAAACTGGAGTCCTTTACCACATTCTGTAACACTCAAAGACTAATGTATGCTAATTTGTAACATCCCAGCCTTCAACGTTATGGAATTTAGAGAGACTGCGATAATAAAATTACAAATAACAAGTATTATCTTTGTTCATAATAAGATCATATAATTGATTTCTTTCTGTAAAGTGTTTTGGTTCTTTCTAATGTAATGCAGGAGTGATGCTTTTGAGAACCCAGTCATCCAGCAGCATTACAGGAACCTGGAGGCCTTGGCTCTGGATATGATGGCTCCAGAAGAGATAGAGGACCTCATCAGTAAGATGCAGACAAGCACTGAGATCCTGGTTCTCCTTGCGGCTGATACAACCATTGCTTGTTTCTTCGTCTCACATTTTCTCTACCTGTCTCCCTGCTCCTCTGCCTCAGTGCCAAAGGTGAACCAGATTGACCATCGTCTGGGTCCTTTGGTCCAGGAGTTTACAGATCTGGTCTACCCTGCCAGCTACAACCCAGACACCAAACCAGCTGCCAAACGCAAAACAGGTCAGAGCTCATTCATGTGTTTGTACTGCAAAAGTCTGATTATTGCTTTGACCGAATGTTTCCTCCATGATTAAGCAGATGCTGCAGGCGGAGCTGAGAAGAAGCCCAAAATGGACGTGTCAGAAGACGAGATAAAGGCCCACGTGCAGAATGGCACCCTGGGAAAGTTGACCGTGCCCGTGCTGAAGGAGGCCTGTAAGCAGTTTGGGATTCGGACCACTGGGACCAAGAAGCAGGAACTGATAGATGCTCTGATTGCCCGCCTAGGCTCGTGAAGAGTTAAATACCGGACCCTCTGTGCCTTCATGAGCAGACAAACAGCTTTCAGATCAGTATGTCTGCTGTTAGGTTTGATTTAACATGTAGAAACGCCTCCAACAGCTTTTCACGTATCAAGTTCTGGTTAGTCTGGTGATCTATTTTGTAAGTAGGTTTGACATTTACTACCTGACCTGTGAGTTTTAGGACAGAGCTGTCACTGTGTTAGCAACAGAAAAAGCTTTCCTGTTCAGTGCTTCTCTGTGCTGAGTTCTTCAGTTCATGTGTCCGTCCAATATTACATAACTAATGTTTGAATTGGGAAAATTTTCAGCTTGTGATGACTGTTAAAAAAAAAATAAAACTGGGTATAAACCCTTTATATCCCTGCATCGAGTTTCATTTCAATAACTGCATGAGTCGGTACTCCGTATGTCTTAAGCAGCGTTTCCAGTTCTTCTTGAAGCAAGAATAAAGGCGTGTCTATCCAAAGTAAGACTGCAGCATTATCAGCATACCTGGACCTTCTCACTGCTTTGTTTTGCCACACAGCACAATAAAACAGGCAGCGTTCCTGCTGAGGGCAGACCTGCTCAGGCAAACACTACTGCTCAACAACAGGAAGAAGTGATCGCTTACGCACGTGAGTCACGTCAAGTTTTGACAGACTGAAAGACGGTGATATTCCTGGGGGAGCTTTATTGGACCACACACCAGGTAATGGAGCTTTAGGAACATTTTGACCATAGACCTTTCAACCATACTGAACTCTACATACAGACCTATCTAGGTTTTCTCTTTTGGTTTACCCTGTCTTGAAACTTTGTACTGGATCCTTTCATAGATCTGAATTGACTGTGACACAAAAAAAAAAAGATATCCAGCAATTTGCTGTTACAGATTTTATCCTGATACTACTTCTAGTTTTCTGAATTGTTCATACAGCCACATCAACGTTACAAAACATGTCAGCCTGGGTGTCACTTTGAACTTTTAGGGCTTTTATACTGAAAGTCCTGAGCAGAAGTGCTGCTGCCTGTTCTCACTGCCTTGACACTGACAGAAAGTCTAACAACTGCATAGAAATGGAGTGTCAGTGTGAAAAGGACAACTCTGAGGATGCTTTCTCGGGTAAGATGGAATCAAACAACCCTTTAAAGTCATTAAAGATGTTGCAGACAGTTTTTTGTATTTAACTTAATGAGATGTTCATTACTCCCTTAACGGTCTGTGTTTAGTTCACATTGTAATGTTGTGCCTTCATGTCTGTCGACTGTCCATTTAAAACTGTTTCCTGTTATCAACATAATCTTGAAGTGACAGAGGGTGAAGTCAGTCATTACATTCAAACATTAAATTGAAAGCATTTACCATGAATATAAACCTAGAAATGCCCACAGGCGCGCACACAAACTCACACACACATACACAAAGCCTCGTATTCAACAGCGGGGTTTTCCTGGGATTTAGAGTGTTTCATTCTTCATTTGGGTGAAAGGTAAACCCCATGATAAGTTGTCCTAACGTCCTGCTTTCCTCCCTCCCCTCTCTCTTTAGGCTGGTGGGAGAACAGCAACAGCCTCCAGATGGGAGCCTTTACTGTGGTGGGGTATCTCCTCTACAGATTCTCACAGAGTCAGTCACTCAGCGACAGAAACGTTCACAGGAATTTGCAAAAACAGGAAGATTCTTTGATGTATCAGCTATACTGTTTCGCTGATTGATTGATTGATTGATTAACTGACTGACCTATTGTCCCCATAGATCAAAAGTGTGAAATCTAGAAAGCACAGAGGGTGTTAAACAGATGAACATTGTGCAACCAGGGTGTTGGTCCTATAGACAGAGGGTGACTTTACCACGTCCATTTTTAGCAACAAGTATCAACACACAATTTACCCTTTCACAACTTCAGCAGCTCTGGACACTTTTCATTTACTCATCAAAAATATGTGTCCCTGATTTAAAGGATAAACTGTGGATTATCAGGTAATGTTCTGTGTTTTTCATACCGTCAACAAATTCTGTTAAAAGACCAATACCAACAATGAAGAATGGTCTCTGTAGTTTGTTCCTTTGTGCCATAGATCTTCCCTGTTATTCAAAAACTATTAAGAATATTTAAAATAGCCACATTGTGATGATGAACATAAATAGCTTGGGTGGAATAGTGAGTAACTTATGCTAAAATCAGCCTCCACTGAGGATTTACATCTTTAGTGGCAACAAACGTTATTGGGTTTAGTGGCAAAGGAAGAACACATAGTGGGTTTTGGCCTCTTTGTGAGATTTGTTGACAATGATAAAAACACAGAAAAACACCAGCCTCACCCTTTAAATGAACTGGAATCCTCTGTTTTCCTTTTTCTCAGTGCAGGAAAAAACCCTTCGCCCAAACACAGCTGCAGTACTCCAGCAGTGTGAAATTGAAGTATGCATTATTTATAGATACACACTGAGACCCACAAAAGATATTTAAATCAGTAGTCAGTGTCCTCTTGCCCCCCCGCCCAAATGCGGCCAGATTTTTAATCTTAGGAGGGCAGGTAGGTAATTGCACAACGAAAGGTTCCATGTGTTGGGAATTCAAATATTCCCATCTTCATGTGTACACTATGTATGACCAAAATGTGAAATTTATATTGATGATACTGATGGTGCTCTGATTTCCGTGCAGCACTCCCAGCTCTGATCCGATGGCCAATTCGTCTCTTCTGCTCTTTAACTGGTGAGTTTTTATCAGGATCATGTGTCACTGAGGCCGGTAAGTAAATAAGAACAACAGACTAATATGATTGTCAGGTTTGTGTGTGCTGTGAAAATAAAAACATCAGAACGTTAATGTGCGGTGCTGTTTCTGCCTCAGGTCTAACGGCTCTTTGGAGCTGGGTAAGCAAACTTGTGGGAACGCTCCGAGGTACGAAACACATCCCTCACATCTGACCGAGGAGACGAAAACAAAAACTATATCAAGTGTCCCCTATAAGGTTATAAAGGAATACAAATTGCTTACATTTCTATTTATATCATATGTCTCTGTCAGGAATCCAGAGCCTGTTTAAATGGCTGTCACGGCTGTGGCGATTCGTTGTAGGTGAGTGCTGCCTGCATGTTGTTGACTCCTCACTGTTTGCTGCAAATTGAACTTTTTAAGTGAAGGCAAACAGGTCAGGGGAAGTTTCCGTGGCCTGAGTGGTTAAGTTTGGTTAGTTAGAGGAAGTGGGTCAAAAAGTGAAGCAGACACATGGCAGCTGCTTAGTGTTTATATAGAGGGATCAGGGGCCAATTTAAAGACAGATGTGCATGATATACCTATCATTAAAAGTTAAACCTACTGACTTCTGATGTGCTCCTCCTTTAGCATTTCTCTCCAAGTTCAAGTGGCTGGTTGCTGTCATCAAATCCATCTCAGGTTAGTTCACTTACATTTTTCTTTTGCAAAGTTTTACATTTGATTTGCTATTAAAACAATATTTTATAATAATCTGGTTTTGGATTAAAAACCAGATGGTTGTTAATCCAAAGATAAAGTTAAATAGGTTCTAGGCTTCAGCTCTTCCCTTAGCTTGGCTTTAGGTATCAGCAAACAAACATTTTGATAGTTGATTCACTATACAAGAAACAATCTTGTTGGGTCAGGCCAGCTGGATGTGGTTTACCATCACAGTTTCCTACAAACTGCTTTATTATTTATGTTAAAAAAAAATGTATCACCTTGTCATCCCGAGAAGGAGAAGTGGAGTCCAAGACCAATCCAACCAGCAGGAGTCCCAACAAACCAGACCTGAGGCTGATCCTTCTTGGCCCCACTGGTGGAGGACGGACCTCTCTGGCAGACACATTGTTAGGCAAGACTGATGCACCCATGGGTCCTCTGATGGAAAGCACCAGGCGAAGGACAGTAGTGGATGGTAGAGAAGTTACAGTGATCGACACCCCAGATCTTCTGGGGCCATCACTAGGGAACAACAAGAGAGCCAGGGAAGCTTTAAGGAGCCTCCAGCTTGCCGGTCCTGGACCACACGCCTTCCTGCTAGTGATCCAGGTTTCAGGCTCCAGCATGGGGGCCGACCAAAATGCTACCCAGGCAGTCCAAGCCGCCCTGGAACTGTTTGGAGACGGGGTCGTGGGGTACATCATCCCAGTGCTTGTCCATGCAGACCGCCTGGGTAAAAGGCAGACTGTAGATCAGCTGCTGGATGTGGACACTGGGGATCTGAGAAGGGCTGTGTCTCTATGCGGCCAGAGACCTGAGCTGGTGGACAACAGGCCAGACTGCCCCCCAGAGGAGCAGAGTGTGATGCACAGGCAGCTGGTGGGGCGTGTGATGGAGGTGAAGGAGCTGAGGGGGCAGTTCGTCCACGAGCTGCAGAGGAGGGAGGACCACATCAGGGAGGAGCTGCTGAATGACATGGCCTCTGCACTGGCTAGAAAACTGGGACACACGTAAATAAGAGAAAGAGGAGAGTTAGTGTTGCTGGTGTGCGTTTCTGTGTGAAAGAGTTGCTGGGCCAGTGAATAAATAAGGAGGCAGGATTCATTCATGTGTTAAACATGCAATTTTGACTTTAAGTGCAAGGGTGATTTTCTGCTCGAGTTATTCTTGTCACTCTGCTGGTTTACCACTGCCCAAATGAATTTACTACTACTGGTGGCCCTGTCGGTTTTCAACATGCCGCAGATGCTTTTGGTCAGATATAGATACAGTCTTTATTGTCCCACAGGAAATTTGTTTTCACAGTCTGTACAATTGCAACAGAAACATACTGCTAACCATACAAAGTACTTACATCACACAATACCATGGTCACACAAACTTAATTTTCCTATTTTGATGTGTTGTAATTCTCCAGTGTCTGTATATTCTTGTATGTGCCTCCTGTTTTCATACTCTGCTCCAGTGCTTGGTCCTCCTCTGTCTTCTATAATTTATAAGAGATATCAAACTTTAAAGATGATCGGAGAAAATAAACTGAAGTCACATCATGACTAGAATTCAGCAGTACTGTTCAAAGTACTCTGTGTCTTTGTCCAGAAGTCTCTGAAATGCCATTTATCCCAAAAATATAACAATTACTTCAATATGAGTATGCACAAATTTAATTGCAGGTGTTATAGACTGTATCTATGTAGCTGTGGTCAGAGAAAATCTTCAGCACATTGGCAACAAACAAGACATCCATTGATCACAGATAATTATGATCTGAAACACAAATGACACCAGTAAAGCAGGGTGGCTCTGTGGTTGGAGGGAGCACTTTGCAACCAGTACAGAGTTTCAACAGACCAGTCAGGCTCCTCATGGGCATGATGATGCATAAATGTCAGAAAAAAACCCCAAAACAACAAGCCTGACCTATAACCAGAAAAAACAGAAAATAGTATTAAAGAAACTGTTCACCCTGAAATGGAAACGCATTCATTATCTTTCAGTTGACCTCAGGGATCCCCCAAAAGGAGTGAACAAGAAGTACTTTGTCCTCCACGCCCTGTTGCCACCACAAGCCTGAGCCTGACCGCAAGACAGATGGAAAGGTAGATGGGTGGAAGAAGTGTGCATCACACACTATGACTTATGTTTTACTGTTTATAAGTGTGAACAAACTGCAAATGTGGTGGGCAGGGACCATTCACTGTGTCTTCAGGAATAACCATTAACAATAACCATGGTCACAGCTTTAGTGTCCCGCATTAAATCCAGCACGTGAATCCACTGTGTCCTGTGAATCCCCTGTGCATAGTATGCCATTAGAATGCACAAGAAATGCTGGTTGCGCTAACCACAACAAAAACGGCTAAAACTAAAGAACTGCAAATACATTAAATGACTATATTGGCAAAGTCAACAAAGTCGTGTTGGCTACACTATGGCCTGTGCAAGTGCCTGTAATATTTGAACAGTTGCTAACTGCGCTTCTTGTTGTTTGTGATTCACTTACTCAGTGCTGACCTGCTGATACCTACATACCTGTTTCTTGAAAGCTCTATTCACTTTTTTTTGGCCAAATGGGGGTAAACGAAACAAACTGTAAATACAACACTGACGTACCATTACCTTGTCAAGTTGATATGGTGAATATGTTAGCAAATAGTTGCCTGTTTACACATCTAGGAGACATGAAGCAATTAGCAACAATTAACATTCATTTGAAGTTGTGTTTCTGGCCTTCCCACAAATCGTAAGATCTTAAATTCACTTGCCTTTTGTTGTCTGAAGGCTCCTGAGGGAAATATCTGGCTCCTGGACTGAGTTTAGCTAGTCATGAATTTAATTGTTGTAAAGACCGCGGGATTTTGCTGTAAACAGCTGCCTGCAACATCTAAATACACTGATGAGAGCAGTGAGAGTGAATCAAAACATTAAAGTTGCAGGTGTAAAAGCCAAGATAATGAGCTGAAAGACAACAAAATTCTCCACAGAGCTGATGAGAACTGCCACGGTGGGTTATAATTATCTGTGTTTTGCCACTACACGCGTTCACCCTTCACGCATACAAGTTGTCACGTGATCTATTGCTAATGAATAAAACACTGATTCTAGCCACTTTAAGAATTCTGAACTCAGAAAAGCAAAATGAAGTCATGTTAATACTGGCCTAAAAATTGTGAAACTTTTTTTTTGACTTGCACGTCACTTTATTTATTAATTTAAAAGTACCCCTTACAGGTGAGAGTAAAGTGGAAAATGTAGGCTTTCGCAGTCTCGAGGGAGGAACTGCTCCTCCGTCTACTGACGCAAGCGGTGACAGCAATATGGAGCCAGGCAGGCGCTACTGCGCATGTCCGCGTCTGCACGGACGGGGAGAGAGAGACAGACAGCGACAGAGCGAGAGAGAGAGAGAGAGAGAGAGAGAGAGAGAGAGAGAGAGAGAGAGAGCTACACCAGGAAAAAAGTGGCAAAGACAAAGGACTGAACAGGCTTTGGGAAAAGAGGAGAGAGTTGGTTCAGTTTTTACACCGGTTTATGAGAGTCCAGCTGCTTTACCACCGACAGGAAGCGGTCAGGTAAGTGGTCGGTGAGAGAAGACGAAGTTATAAGGCGTAAAGGAGCCGTTGTGGTTGTGTTTGTTGTAGACACGGGAGTCACGTAGAGCAGCCAGAAGACTAATGCCAGATATCTGTTACTATCATGGATTAATTGAATCTGTACATGTATGGTTTTAGAGCACAACAGCGGCTATTCTTCCTTAATGGACTGTTAGCTCTCTAATGTGTGTGTCCTGCGCTGTACGCGGCTGTTGTCATATTTTGCTAGCTTACTGAACAGCCTGCTTCCTCTATCCAGTCCAAGCTGCTGGAAATGTTTACCTTCTTCTCATTTTGGGGTCTGCTGACCAAGAGGGGGATGCTGCAGTTTATAATGTTATATCAGCTATCTGTCACCATCAACAACAAGTGTCGTTTAAGGTTTTTGGCTGCTGTTTAGTTTAGGTGAGCACTTTGTAGGTGTCACTTTGGGCTCTGCTGACTTGTTTACATGACTGAACTATAAATTAACAGCAAAACTGGATAATGAAAATACTGCTTTTCTTTCTGTCTGTCTTTCGGGTGTTTATCAGGCACCTTCCTCTGCTCAGCATCAAACTCCTGTTGCATCTGTTCCAGTGGAAGTGATGCTTCATGGTCAGCAGTCCGGTGATGGAAAGAACTGCAAAGCTATAGGCTTGGTGACTGGATGGAAAGAGCTGTCAACACACACACAAACACAGTGAGGATGGACGAAGTGGAAGCACACAGAGAGCAGCCAGTGGCTATTTGATTGACGACACCACTGTGGTGTTGTTGGAGGAGCAACTTTCATTTGGGAGCATCTGGAGTACCTTTGTTTGAGATTTCTTTTTTTTAATCTTGAGTACCAGTTTTTGTGCCCTCCCTCCTGGTGACCTTTCTTCACATCTATTCTTTAGAGAGAGCAGGTGTTGCTGTGTTAAACAGCCAGAGGTCTCATTTACCTTGCAACCCCCACCTCCCTGTCGACCATAGACGGAGACACACAAGCTCCTCTCTTCCAAGCGGCTGAGAGGTTGCTATGGCAATCGTTGTCATGATGCCGATGTAGCGTCCTGAAGGTAGTAGTTGTGGAGGTAGTGGTGGAGCTGGAGGAGGTGGCGGCGGCAGCAGTGGTGGTGAACGTCCAGGGATGGGAAGCGCTCCGTATCCAGCTGGCGAGTGGAAGGGGAAGGGGCGAGGTGGCCTGCAGGAGCTGGGCTGCATGCCCTGGAAGGTCAGCAAGCAGAAAGGTGGAGGAGGGGAGGTGGTGGTGGTGGGAGCAGAGGAGAGGAGGTGCAAGGATCCCAAGGACTCTCAGCAGCAGCAGCAGGATCTCTCATCTTCCTCTTCCTCCCTTACCCCTCCAGTGCCTCCCCAGTTCTCTCTGACACCTCCAGCCATTTATCATGAAAAGCAGCGGCGGGAGCTGTGCGCCCTGCACGCGCTCAATAACGTCTTCCAGGACGGGACAGCCTTCAGTCGGGACACCTTGCAGGAGATATACCAGAGGTGAGCTGGTGTTCCAAGCTATACCAATATTTAATGTGTACGTAAAATGTTGCTGATAGTCTCTCTTGTCAACTTGTTGCAGGCTTTCTCCCAGCACTCTGGTGACGCCTCATAAAAAGAGCATGCTGGGAAATGGGAACTATGATGTAAATGTCATTATGGCAGCCCTGCAGACCCGAGGGTTTGAGGCAGTTTGGTGGGATAAAAGAAGGTTCGTAGAGCTGGTAATGAAACTGGCTGTTTTCCATGTCTTGAGTCAAGTGTTTATGATGGAGTTTTATAAATTGTTTTTGATGTATCTGCAGTGTATTTTTTTCACTGCTGTTTTATTTGTTTCTCTAAATGGTCAAGATGAGGCTCAGACAGAGTCTAAACCAAAAGAAAAACGTCCTTGTCTTATCTTTCATGAATATGCATGGCGACGGGAAAAAATTCTATTGTTAGCTGTGACATCTGCAGTGGAGGAGCATCCACTCAAGTCCTAAGACGTAAATATAAGGTAAACATTGTAAAGAGGCTCCCTGTGTCCTCCTCTGCACCTCAGTGACATGATCAGAAGGGTCTCGAACAAGCTCTTCGATTAGTCAGCAGTTCAGTTTTATCAGCATTCCTGCTTCCCTCATTATCAGTCTTACACGACTGTTGACAACAACAGCAGCCACAGACTTGCTTTTATCAGTGTAACGTTAATGTTATCAGAAAAGCCATATCCCTGTTTCTCTGTCTCGACCAAAACAGGAACAAAATCATAGCTACTCTTAATCTGGTGACAAAAACAACAATGCTGCTCAACACTGCTGATTGATACAACACAGTGGTCATTCAACCTGCAGTATGTGATTAAAGCTTTTACATGTTTGCTGTTGTAAGTAGTGATATGTTGTAAGATTCCAAACAAACACTGAGACAAAAGAACACCACAACTTAAAGATTACCACAAAAATGTCACAGTACAAATAATGAGCCACTTCTATGCTTTGTACTGTAGGTAGGGGTATAAGGATGAAAGACGATTTTTATTTATTTTCCTGTCAAAGTTATGTTTGTAATGTCGGTGCGACCTGAGACTGTTTTTATACCCTCTTAGTTGGTGCATGTAAAGCACAGGAAACTCTGACAGCCAAGATTTCACAATCAGTTTCTGAGCAGCCACCTTGGTAATGCAACGAAGGACAAAATTTATGTGATCCTGTTTTGGAATTTGAATTTCCAACAACGGCTCTCAAATTACAGGCTGGAAAAGCTTCCTTGAACCTTTTGGAACGGACGAAAGTGCTTAACGTTCGTAATCACAGCTGACATATCACACAATTAAGCAAGGGACAAATAATTGATAGAGCAACATATCATGATATGGAACACTCTGTTCTGTTATCCATACACTGGGGACAATGTTGTGGGACGATGGCTGGTACTGCAGCATAGGTGTGTCGGTCTTAAAGCAGACGTTTTGATACTGAAACTTTAATTCTGAAAGTCCAACCATTCGCCGCTCATTGGCTGGTTGGCTTTTTGATGGATGGAAAGTCTGTACATGTTGCTGCGCAAACTTTCCATCCAACACCTCAAAACAAAAGCACTATGCAGGTTAGTGCAACAAGCAAGTACACATGTTAAATAGCTAAGTAGCTTCATAGTGCAGTAAACACACAGTGACGACCAGTTCCAGCTCTTTCAAAATAAATTTGCCACTTTGTTTTCATTTCAAGCTACTAGAATATTATGAAAATCAAGACAGTTTCTCACAATATATATTGTGAAGTTGCAGATCTACCCACCCATTTCTCCATAATCATTTCTGAAACATGCAAACTCAACCTAACTTACGGTCGATCCTATGTCTCCCTCTAGCAATGCAAAAGTTTTAAAAACTTTACAAAAAAGTAAATATCTTTCTTCCTCCAGGGATGTAGGCAGCATCGAGCTGTCCAACGTGACGGGTTTCATTCTGAACGTGCCATCCAACCTGCGCTGGGGGCCACTCCGGCTGCCGCTCAAACGCCAGCACTGGATAGGAGTCAGAGAGGTGGGAGGAGTCTACTACAACCTGGACTCCAAGCTGCGTAGCCCTCAACCCATCGGCAATCCGGATGAGCTCAGGTGAGTGATGTGCTTTAAAGCAGATCTTTAAATTGTGCCCCTTTAAGTCGTCTCGTGTAGCTTTTTAATTATATGGATTTTCTTCCAGTGTCATAACCGTGGCTTTTCTGTTTGCTTTTCATTTTGCCACCACTTAGGAAGTTTCTCCGCCAGCAGCTGCGAGGGAAGAACTGTGAACTCCTATTGGTCGTCTCAGAGGAAGTGGAGGCACACCAAACATGGCGGTCTGATAGCTAAAGGTTCAGCCAGCCAATCACAGCTCTAACTGGGCCAACGGGCCAATTGCAGAATGCACGGGAGAGGAAGTAGAGTTGTGCTCAGCCAAAAACATGGATGCACACTTTCAGATGTATTTTTTCCCCTTTTTTGGGTTTTGTTTACACAGCCATTGCTGGACTCTTATCTGATAAGATGCAAAGCAATGAAGGAAGCAAACACTTTACAGGGAGAATCAAAGAAGTCACAGTCCTTTACTCACACCACAGTTAAGACTTATGAAAAGTCATTATTCTGTTTCTGCTATTCTTGTGTTTTTTTATATATTGACTATTTTTCAATGTCCGTTTCGATCTGTTGATTTTTATTTTCCTTTTTACTGTACAAGTTTCCAAAGTCATGGGAGTTCAGGCTTTATGAAAAATAGGCTGTGTTTATCTGCCCGTCTCCTTCAGTGATGCTCTCTGCTTTTGTTATGATGTGTCTTCGTGTTTCTGTCTCTCCCTCGATGACGTGAATGTCTCTCTGTCTGTATCCTCCGTCCTTCACTTTCACCAAAGCGTGCCCTTCCTTGGCTCAGTGTGCCTCCATCTCACTTCTGCTCTCCTCTCCCTTTTTCATATCACAGGTTAAAATCATTGATTTATCATGTTGCCAACTTTGTATTTCATTCACTATCCAAGCACTTCTGATACAGACTGAGCCCTCACTGTGCAGAGGCTGTGCTGAGTCTGACACAACACTTTTATATGGCAACAAAGCAATGCAACATCCAGGCCAAGCTCTCCCTCTAGTGGATATTTAGCCACAGTTTCCTTCCATTCCTTCTTTTTTTTTTTTTTTAGAATTATACTGTATCATGACATAAGAATCACCAAGTTTGGGTGATAAAGAAAGCTGATGTCCAAATTATCAATACAATTAAAGTTATCAAAAACCTTTTCCAAAATATAGAGTGTCGCAAATTGGCCTGCATCAATCTCACAGCAGTAAAGTGCAGTATTTAGTTTGGAAAAAGCGGCTGACAGAACAGTCTCAACTCAAGGTCCTCTTACTCACTTGTTCTGGAGCTTTTGATCAATTAACACAGTGCTCATCCATCAGCAGGTCCATCTGGCTCTGTTGTAATGGAAATGTTGATGTTCAGACTTTACAGAAGTGCTAAAACAATGAGTTGATTAATTAATCAATCGGTTGGCAGTAAATTAATCTGCAACATTTTTCTGAATGAAAATACCAAAAATTCTCTGAATAGCTTTTGGTTTTGGACAGTTAGTCAGACAAAACAAGCAATTTAAACACGCAAACTTGGGCTGTGGGAAATTTTGAGGGACATTTTTCACAACTTTCTTAATCAATAATGAAAATAACAGTTAGTTGCAGCCATACTTAACTGAGGAAACTTGATCTGCTGACGAGGACTGTATGCTCCAGGACAATCAAGCAAGTGGACTTGTCACAAAAACGTCATATCCATCTAAAGAAACATTCTTTTATCTGTCCATATCACCTACTCTTTCTTAATTAGAGCCACAGTAATTGTGCACAGTGGTAAAATGTTTCAGCACAACCAGATGACAACACAAGGAGTGAAACTTCATTCTTTTCTTTTTTTTCTTCTTCTTCTTTTGGCTCCACAGCGATCCAAAGGATCTCCACCACAGCAGCCCTCTGTAGCACAGGAGCTCAGCTCATGAAGAGCTCCTCCTCCTCCTCTTCTTCTTCTTCTTCTTCTTCTTCTTTTTAAACATCTCTTGTCAAACCTGCCAAACACAGCTCTGGGAGGAGGTCACAGACTGCCCCACCAAGTCTTAAACAGTCAGCAGTGATCTTATGATGTGTAGGGTTTCGGTCTGAGGAGGTTTTGGCGGTTGTTCCTGTGAAGGGAGGTGAATAGAGTGCAGTGTGCCGGGGTAGTGAATCTTAAAATAGTAAAAACTGTAGAAAGAAATTTGAAAGTTGACCGGCCGGCTAGTGAGCCCATGTCCAGCTAGATGTGTGTTGAGGTTGATAATTGTGAAATGGGCCTTATGAAAGAGTTTGCTGTTGTAGCTTTCAGATCTATCAGTTTAAGAGAATCTGTTTATACTTTACAAGTATTGTCTGTTAACGACAATATTGGCCTTAACTTGTTTACATTAAAAATATATATATGTATGTGTTGCTCTGAAAGATTAAGAGGGGCTGTGCAGTTTGATGCCATTTCAGGAGATTTATTCCAAAGCACCAGTTTATTCTAAATTTAGAGGAGAAACAGCTGATGCTGAACCAATATACAGAGTAACTTATCTCTAATGATGTTTTCACTTTTGCAGCCAAGGACTTCATTTTATTTACAACTGTTTGAAATAGTATGATTTTATAAAGAGAATATCACATGATTTTCAACGGTGCATGACTTATTTTGGAATGAAACCCTTTCAATTCCAGCCCAGTCTGTGGACCTTCAGTGTCACATTATATCCAAGTGAACCTCCAGTGAAACATCAGAGAGGTTGTCGCTGATTTGCCGAAATCTTTGGACCCAATCACATCATAACGATTGTCTCACAATCGCAATTACATTTGCTTTATTTGTCATGACAATCCATTCAGCCCTTCCTACTTTAGGAATCCTGATTGTCACTGTATTGTTTTCTTTTTTTTCTTTTTTTTTTTTTGCATAGAAATAAAATGCTTATAATGGCACTTTATGTATAAGCTAAAGTGTGGGTGTATTAAATGAGTTGTTATTTGCTCTGAAAGGTTCTTTGTTGACTTATGAAGCAGAATGACCCTCTTCTCAACCTGGTTGGGAATGTTTTGGTCCGTGGTGGGAAGGACCTAAGTACATTTACTCACGTACTGTACCGCAGTTCAATTTGGAATTGACTTGGGTTTTTTTCAGCTTATGGTACTTTATACATAATTTTCCTACATATAGAGGGAAATATGGCACGTTTAACTGTACTGCATTTATTTAACAGCTGCAGTTACTTTCCAGATTAAGAATTTACATAAAACCATGAAAAACTTAGTTTGCATAGTTATGAATTACAACAGTGGTTTCCAACCCTTTTGGCTGCTGAACCCTTATAATAAACAATATCAGGCTGGGGCCTCTTGTCACACTTCAGTTATCTAACATCTGCTCTCTAACATCTTGTGCCTTTGGTTGGAGACCACTCAAGGTATCAAACTGTATGTAAAGTAGCTAAAACTAGCTAAACCTCAAACATCTACAACAATAAAATAGCACTTTTTCATGTATGCATCAACTTCCAGGATGTGTTTACATCCTGATGTTTTTATTCCGCCTTAAGAGGAGGCTGTGGGTGCAGCTCTTCCTTGACTGTTTTTGTTATCCATCCATACGCTGAGCGGACGATAAACGGTGGGGGGGCTATGAGGCAGCTGGTGGCGCGCGCCGACTCATCGTCAGGGAGCGCGTTCTCGGAGACGGGCGCGCGCGAAGCGGTGTGCAGATGTGTCGCAGATTTTGTAAAGTCACTGGACGCACAGAGTGATCCAGCACAAGGAAGTCGCTCCGGATAAATGGGCCCTTAAACTGTCGGGAAAACAAGACGGCGCGGGGAGAAACGGCCAGGAGAGGACAGAGCCGAGGGACCGCTGTCACAACCGGTCAACGTTAGCTTAGTTTGTGGAGAGGAAGGACGTTACTTTGACAGTTAAAGCCCAACGGACGGCGGCGTGCACAGAGATGGAGCTGTCAGCGATTGGAGAGCAAGTGTTTGCTGTGGAATCAATCGTCAAGAAGAGAGTTAGAAAGGTAACGGGTTAGCATTTTCACTACATTTATCCGCGGGACGTTGTCGGCAGGGACACGTTTTTTCTTTTTACGGGGGGAGGAGAGGATGCTACTTTAGATGCCAGTGAAAGCTTGGGAGACTAAATGAACAGAATTGCGCGACTAATCTGGTTATCTAATTGCAGGCTGAATGAAGGGGGGCGGGTTAAAGGAGGATGTCCCTTTAATGTAACGTGAGAGTGTTGTCATTGCACTACAGCTTAACATGTCAGGTGTTTTGGCTGAACGGGCTAAAGGAGGACACGTTATCAGCCAAACACCTCCGATCTGGGCCCCGTTTGCTTGCTAAATGGGTTTGGACCTAAGTTACCGTGTGGTGTTGACAGATGCAGGTGCGCAGATAGAAATTATGGCGCCCAAAACGCGCCCCCCCCCCTCTGAAACTCCTCTGTTTACTAGTGTCCCCCCTATTTGTCATGTCATGTTACTACAAACCGTTAAATTGTCAGATACATGTAAAGATATTGGGTGAAAACCTGATGCTTTCCAGTGATGCTATGAAGTGCATCACTAATATCTAAAAGCCTAGTAAGGGTCCTGTGAGTGCACAGTGTTTACATGCACCATGCTTTCAATTATTTCTACCACAAGTTATGCAGTGCTGTTAATTTAGGCTGTAAGTCTCACCCAGTATACACTGCATGCATGTCCTTTTTACTGTAAATGGGGAACTGGGTGAGTAAAATGAAGTCGGGAAAAGTGGTGACTTCACCCACTGAGAATACCTTTGAGAGCTTGGAAGTTATTATTGAATGAAGTCACAGAGGATGACTAACTCTGAGAGGTCTGCCTGGCATCTGGAAAACAGTACATTTTATATTACACTGTATGCTCATTACAGATATTGTCTTATGGTAGGAAAACACCTTTCTACACATAAAGTACACATCAAGTAGATGAAAGATACTGGTAAATGTCACCCATGTTTCTGATTTGTCCTTATCCTGTTGACATATAATGCACTTTACATCAGTTTGATTTTGTGGCTTGTATATAACTGTCTTGCTGATGATTGCACTGGAAATAGTTAAAAAAAAAAAAAAAACATACAACACCCATTGAAAGATTGATGGAAACTTTTGCAGAGATGAGAGCTTCTCTGTTCTAAGTGTAATATAGGCAAGACAGGAAACAAGCAAACATGCAGGCACCTTTGGGCTAATCATTAACAAGATGCATCGCAACCTGCAAGGTTTGATGAAATCTGAATCTGTGTTGCAACAGTTTCCAGTTTGACTTTTTGACCTTAGCACCCTAATGTGAGTGTGGCAGATGTCACATTAAGTCTTACAGTCGTAACGTTTTAGCACCTCCAGTATCAGCAGAAACCTTTTTACTGTGGAACACTGTGCAAGTAAACTCACTGTGTCAAGCTTTATTAGAACTGACATGTAACATCTCACACATCAGGTGACATAACACGTTTAATAGATTTAAATAGTTTCATTTTAATGTGTGTGATTTACTTGAAATGAACTTCTTGGCTGGCGCTGCTCTTAAACTTTCTCCACAGGGGAATGTGGAGTATCTGTTGAAGTGGAAAGGATGGCCTCCAAAGTAAGTATGTAAACTTACCTGGTGAGCTGATTGGATTATATTAAAGCTTGCAAAGGTGCATTATATTCACATTGACACGTACAGTACATTTTATGTATGCACAGCAAAGTACCATGGCCATAGCAAAAAGAAATACACCATAGATGTGTGCTTATTAATAAAGATAATGTGTCATATACACAGGATGGTTTTAGATGAATTTGACTGGTGAGATTATTCACTGGACTTAAATTCTTGGAGGTATTTGTTTTTATGATTTTATAATAAGTTTCAAAAATCTTTTAAAAAAATCTGCACATTTTGTAACAGAAAAGCAACGAATGGTTGACTTTCTGTAGACGATTCCATCCACTCAGACTGTTTGCTTACTGTTTGACTGGAACCAAAGATGATGGTGCCAAGAGGAGGCTCGTATATACTGCTTTTTCTCATATCTTGCAGATACAGTACATGGGAACCGGAGGAACATATTCTGGACCACCGCTTGGTGCAGGCCTACGAGGAGAAGTAAGGTTCCACTGAACATGTAATATGTGCCTGATGAAATGCGTTGCCTGAGTCCAGGAAAGCCCACGGGGGTTTGACACAAATTGGAGCAGGAATAAATCAGTTTTCTTCTTAAATTATATTCATCATAAAGAGATCATGACTCAGCAAACCAAGACCCAGATCCAAGACCTCTCTCCAGCTGGCTTTAGCATATGTCTTTGGTTGTTGGATTGTAATTGGATATGGAAAAATACACCAGTTGTGCAAGGAGGATCTCCCAAATCATGTCCAAATGTGATCAGATACACATTTAGCTACATTTATAAGTGCAGTAGAACAGAGTACAGTGTAGCTGAGTGCAGGATGTATCTAATTCACAGTAGATCCATGTAAACAGAAAGTATGCTTGTGCATATTTGTGAAAAAAAAACAGGCAACAGGTTCTCACTGCTCTAGTGGACTAATAAGTGTCATGTTCGAGTCTCCCTGATGAATGTAAGTCTAATATTCTGCTCATAAGTCTGTTTTTGGTCACCACCAACTCCTGAGCTAAATATCTGACTTTTCAGCTGCTAAACACTCCACAGTATTCACCAGCTAGTTTCTAACTGTGTCCGTCTGCCTTTTAATGCAGCAAAGTTGTGAGCTGTAAAACCAAAACAATGAGCTGAAAGACACAAAAACGCTCCACAGAGCTGAGGGGAATACCAGAGACTCTGAAGGACCCCTTTCACATGGACACGTAGTTAATGTTTATATCTGAGATACAGTATTTTATGTTATGAAAAATTAACCCAATGAAAACACATTTAGACACAAGAAACAATAGAAAAGAAGATATTTTGCTGTTTTTAATAATGTCCTTGGTTATTCTAGAGAGCAGAGAGACAGGTCTCTGGGTCACAGGAGGAAAGGAGCCAAAGCCAAAAGACTCCTTCTGCAGGTAAAGTTGAAGAGAGAGTTTTCTCATAATGACACAACTTCGCAGTGGTTCATTCTGTGTCCGGTTCTCTTTCCGTTTTCCCACCGCCTCGCCGCTCTTCTCTCTGACCAGTTTGAGTGTTTCCATGTAATTATTTGAATGATAACTCGTGCATTTTCTGCCTTCTGCTCTCGACTCAGAATACTGTCTACACCATGGACCTCCGCAGCGCTCACAAGACTACAGAGAAGCCTCCTCCTCGCCTGCGCCTCTCCCTGACGCGCTCGCTGGTCCCCGAGGACGAGGACGAAGACGAGGACGAGCCGTACAGTGCCTGCGGGCAGGGCCCGGGACCACAGCTGGCACATCACAAAAGCAAACCCAGGAGGTCGCAGTTCAGGTGCCTTGACTCAAACCCTCCGAGTCCAACGCAAGAGGACTGGGAAGGCCTGGGAGAGGAGGAAGAAGAAGAAGAAGAAGAGGAGGAGACAGAGCTGGCTCAGAAGGAGACAGCAGAGAAGAGGGGAGACATTCTTAATGGTAAGTGTGTCAGTTGGTCAGCCAGTGGGCTCTAATCACCACCATGACCCAGTTTGCTTGACTCTTTGTGAACTTCCTAGTAGGCACAGCCATGCACAGGCTTTTTTCTCTGGGCACGCAACCAAAAACACTGAACTTCCTCCATTCTGAGCTGATTAAGGATCAAATCATGCAGGGATCAAAATATAGACTCATGAAAGAGTAATTGACGTCTCAAGTGGCAACAGTTACTATACTATACTGATTTACAAAGATCAGTGTACCTGTGCAGTGTAAGGCCCACCCACTGGCAATAAATAGTCCAATGATGTAACTTTTTTTGATTTGTGTTTGTCTCTGCATGTTTACATCAGCAAACTTCAAACTTGTTCATTTCAGTTCCTGTTTTAAGTTGTCAACAAGTTAAGAAGCCTCAGAAGCACTTGAAGCTCTTTTTTTTTTATCTTCAGCCGAATGCATCCTATCTGCCTCTATCAGTGTATAACATCTGTCAAAGCAGAGATAATCTACCCAGGTCAGTGTAGGGAGGGTAACTCAATAACAGTACACATGTGATAGGCTTGATGGAATCGCTCTGACTGCAGCTCTACCCTGTCTTTCTCTCTCCACGTTCCTGCCTCATTCAGGACGAGAGAGGACAGACGAGTGGAGCTCCACCATCGAACCAGACGAAGACCAGACGGAGAAGCCAGACGACGTCTGGAGGCCTGTGATTGGTCCGGGAGAGGTGACGGTCACGGACGTCACCCTCAACTCCCTCACAGTGACTTTCCGAGAGTCGAGAGTGGCCAAAGGCTTCTTCAGAGACTGGGGCCTGGAGGTCTGAAATGTGATGAAGTGGGAGTAGGTTGGGCAGGGTGGGCACTGCGGGAAAGACTCGGAGGCACTGGCTTAATCACAGTGTGTGAATGATGACTGAGGGCCAAGATTGGTGTTTTTCATTCCCTCTCTGCAACCTCTCGCGCTGCTCTTGCCGGCTACTTCCTGTCTGGTCAGTGGTACGTTTACATGCACAGAGTCACCTGGATATAAGCCGAATTCCAGTTAATGTTATGTTTAGGTCGAGCTGTTCACCTTTGATACATGGGGACTGAATTGGCTTGAATTAAAGGGGCATTAGATACCCATAACTGTGGGTGGCTTCCATTGGTGACCAAGGAAATGCAAAAACATGGCCAGCTAACAGTGGTTGCGAGTTCGCCCAAACATTTTCTTCACAGACAGAAGTTAGCGAGTTAGAGTAATACCTCTATTTTGGCTTTTTATTGTCTGTAGAACAACACGTGGGACCCAGGTTAGCAGGCTAATTGTAGCTTAGATACACTCACTGGCACTGGAGAACCAAATGTGCGCGGGGCTCTGGCCCAAATACAGCTGCCAGATTGAAGTAGATTTTTCGGAGATGCAGACTTTGTGCTGAGGAAGCAGGTCCAGTTAGCAGGAGTCGGGACAGTGTGAGCTCCTGGAATCTCTGATTGTCAAACAATTTAAAACGAGGCAGGTGAAATGGTGAAGTGAGTTGTAATTCCCTCAAAAAAGGGTTGGAAGTGGTTAAATGCTTCTGATACAAGTATATAATGATCTTTTTGGGATCTTTTTTTGCAGTTTTTTGAATAATCTGAACCCTGTGTTGTTTAGATCCATGTTTGGAGCCTGCAGTCTTCTTCCCTGGATTTCGCCAGTGTATCACTACGTTTTGTTTGTGTCACATTACCGACACAAGTAGATCAGTGGAATAGTTTGAAGCCGTGTGCAGGAACATGTATTATGTGTGTACGCCTGCATTCTTGTGTGTTTTCATGCACATGCAGGACACACAACCACACTCTTCAAAACATTCCTCCATAGCACTGCTAGTGGTCAAAAACTCCACAGGATGCCTTTAACAATGTGGGCCTAATGACATGACATGTTCATGTTCTTATCTCCTCTCATACTTTTATTTTGTGAGATGGGCTCATCAAACGGAATTTACTTTTATGTCATAACTATATTCATCAGATAAAATTGTGGTGTTAAAGTATAAAAACCACAAAAGTAGAACAAAATTGAAAATGAAAAAAGTACAAGCTCCAAACAGTTGCACTTAAGTTCAGTGTATGAGCCAGCGTACTGTGCAGCTCTGAATGTGAGCGTAGGATACAGACACAGAGTTAAGACATTTTCACTGGGGGAAGTAAAACTAGGTAACATCAGCAATCGTGTGAGGAGAAGAAGAAGAAGAGGAAGAGTCCTCTGTGCATGTAAACATGGCCGCTGTTTCTGTCTTTCTTCCACACCATGCTGACCGTTCAGTACTGGACCCAAACATATTGTACATAGTCTAAACTACAGTGAGCAGTGAGCATAGCTGTCAGTCCCCATACTAACATGCAGTGCTGTACCTGTAACCTGTAAACACAGACTGTTACCACTGTACAACATGTGGCTTAGCCTTGTATGCGTTTCAAAACCCTCTAAGAGATGATTTGATCCGCCTGCATGCGTCTTTCCTCCAGTACGGTTTTATCAATGCAAACGACAGACAGCGTAGGTTTTCCCCGTCCACCTATCTCTTCATCTCCAGACGTACAACACACCATGCGAGTGACGACTGAGTCCTGTACCAAAAGTAGAAAACTAGATGAGACTTGATAACAGAATGTATTATGGAATTGCACTGTCTTCACATCATAAGGGCCTCTGAGTTTGATTTAAAGGCGAGCGCCAGTTCTGATATTTAATTCTGAAGTCACTAATTATTTGTGACAACATTCAAAAGTCAAAAAAAAAAAAAATTCATAAAGATTTAGTGTTTACCCCTAAATGTAATTATTCAGACGGTGGATAAAATGCATTTAGTCTATCACTGTACAACAAGACTACCAAATGCCAGACTAATAGATTTAGCTCTGTGATCTGTTTAGCCCTTTAACTACCAATAACACATAGTTTACATTACAAACAACTTTATTAAACACACTATGAAGTTTGGTTCATTTGTTATTGTGACAGTGACCATCGACGTGCAGACTTAGACCTTGCTGTAATACGTCGCCCATCACAGCTAATAATTATTTGCCTTCCTGTGTTAAATACGTTGTGGTGATGTCATGTATTAAAGCAAGAACTGTTTGGAAAACTCCACGTGGCTGCGTTCAGAGGATGTACAGCTGTAAAATCAAACCCTTCAGTGAAGTCAGTGGTTTCCAACCAGGACCCTTACAATGGGGCTGAGTAATGAGTCTAACAGGTAGCAAGAAGTTTGCTAGACAGGAAATAAGAAAACTCTAATTTTATATCATGTCAGAGTTTTCTCTAATCTTTGTTTCCTTCTGTGAAATTCTTCAGTGGGTACAGAAAGTATTCAGACCCTCTTAAATTTTTCACTCTTTGTTATATTGCAGCCATTTGCTAAAATCATTTAAGTTCATTTTTTTCCTCATTAATGTACACACAGCACCCCATATTGACAGAGGAACACGGAATTGTTGAAATTTTTGCAGATTTATTAAAAAAGAAAAACTGAAATATCACACGGCCATAAGTATTCAGACCCTTTGCTCCATGCTCCATGCGGGCTTTCATGTGTCTTGCACTGAGGAGAGGCTTCCGTCAGGCCACTCTGCCATAAAGCCCCGACTGGTGGAGGGCTGCAGTGATGGTTGACTTTCTAGAACTTTCTCCCATCTCCTGACTGCATCTCTGGAGCTCAGCCACAGTGATCTTTGGGTTCTTCTTTACCTCTCTCACCAAAGCTTTTCTCCCCCGATTGCTTGATTGATTGTTTGGCTGGACAACCAGCTCTAGGAAGGGTTCTGGTCGTCCCAAACGTCTTCCATTTAAGGATTATGGAGGCCACTGTGCTCTTAGGAACCTTAAGTGCAGCAGAAATTTTTTTGTAACCTTGGCCAGATCTGTGCCTTGCCACAATTCTGTCTCTGAGCTCTTCGGGCAGTTCCTTTGACCTCATGATTCTCATTTGCTCTGACATGCACTGTGAGCTGTAAGGTCTTATACAGACAGGTGTGTGGCCTTCCTAATCAAGTCCAATCAGTATAATCAGACACAGCTGGACTCCAGTGAAGGTGTAGAACCATCTCAAGGATGATCAGAAGAAATGGACAGCACCTGAGTTAAATATATGAGGGTCACAGCAAAGGGTCTGAATACTTATGGCCGTGTGATATTTCAGTTTTTCTTCTTTAATAAATCTGCAAAAATTTCAACAATTTCTTGTTTCTCTGTCAATATGGGGTGCTGTGTGTACATTAATGAGGAAAACAAATGAACTTGAACATAAAAAGATACAGGAGACCACTGCTTCAAGTCATGGAGGGCAGAAATTCCCAAAGGCACTAGAACGCTCCTACGGGGAGAGTTTTCCAGATGGATCCTCTTTGCTTTGCATTATCATGTGATTATGTAACATAAGCATAAAAAGAATGACTAAGTCAAGGTTGACAGCAATGAATTTCATATCTCAAGGTATCTTTAGTCATTATGGCATGAAAATCAAGTACATGTTTCGTTCTTTAGTTTGGAAACAGCAGTTGACAAAATAGTCTCAACTCAAGGTTCATGTAGTATCTACTTGTGGAGGAAGTTAATCTAAAAACCTGCAGTATGCTTTTGGGGAATGGTTAGCAGTGGTGTAAAGTACAAGCAATTAGTACGTAACGGGCTAAAACACCAGAAACTGACCAATATGGTCATTAACACAGAGTGACACAGCCCACTCCAACAATCAAATGCAAAACTTGTGCAAAGTTTCCCCACAGCTTCACAGACCTGTGTCCTGTAATTGGTCAGGCAGAAACACTGAAAAGACCAATGTCACAGATTTAAAGAAAAAAAAAAAAAGCGCTGTACTCTGAGATCAGTATGTCGGTGTGTAACCCTGCTGACTTCCTGCCCAGTGGACACAGAAGCCGATGTGATGTGTCATGTCTGTGGAATCTCCCACAGTGGCGTCCCATTGGTCCCTGAGTTGTTTATCCCACTCTGAGGATGATGGGTCAGCGTCTCGTGATCCCAAAACTGTTTGTCTGTGTGATAATGAAGCTGCAGGGAATGGAAGTGCCTGATGTTGCATAATTTTGTTGTTGTTTTGTCTGTGGAGCTTTTAGGGCTAATGTCTCTCTCTATCCTTTACACACACACACACACACACACACTCTGTCCCAGCTTATTTGGTTTCTGTGTGTCCAACTGCACGATCCTGGACTGATGTTATTAAGACTTGAAACACGAGGAGACATTAAACCGGAGGAAGGTGGAGGGGGCAGCAGGGAGAAACGTATTTTTTAGCCGTTATTTTTCTACATTGACCTGAATGTATATTTATTCTTTAAAGATACCTGTGTATTTGTCACGCAGATGACTGAATAGTTTTTATACAGTTTGTGATAACCACTGAGCTGATGCCATATGTAAATGTACTGACATGACAAAACAAGCACCCCGGATTTGACGTCGCCTAATGTGGTCGCTTGTGCTGCTTTCGTCCACCGAGAGAAGAACCTTTGCACTTTATCGTGACGTAAACCTGCACATTACCTGCCCCAGTCTACAAAGTGTCATTGTGCATAGAATATTTCTATGGTTATACTAGAATAAATGTTGCTCATGTTTAATATCAGCTTTGTTGTAACTTCTCTTTCTTACTCACAGTAAATGACGTGTCTTGTTTCCTGGTACGAAACAGATGCAGAGATCCAGAGATTTTTACATATTTATAAGGCGTCACTAAGTTTCATCAGTTTGGTTGGATCCCCTTTACATACATGGCATAGATTCAACAATATGCTGGAAACATTCCTCAGAGATTTTGGTCCATATTCACAAGACAGCATCAAACAGCTGCTGCAGATGTCATGTTCAAGAAACCAGTTTGAGATGATTTAAGCTATGGAACGGTATCCTGCTGGAAGCAGCCATCAAAAGATGGGTCCACTGTGGACATGAAGAGATGGACGCACCATTAGCCTCACTTTCCTGTTCTTAGCTGACAGGAGTGACACCCGGTGTGGTCTTCTGCTGCTGTAGTCCATCTGCATTTTTCCCACATTCTGATGTTTGATGTGAACATGAAGTGAAGCTCCTGACCTGTATCTGCAGGAGTTTATACACTGCACTGCAGCCACGCTATATCTGCCCAGCTGTCCTGGCTAATTCAAACCCATTTCATGATTTAGAAAATGAAAAACATGCAGACTTTTCCTTTACCTAATCCTTTCCTAATCTGACAAAAGAGGCAACAATCAAGTTTTTTTTTTTCCAATGGTACAAACATACTTTATTGTACAATTAATTTATTGGCAAAAAAACAATCAGACCACCAAAATAACTTAAAAAAAAGAAACTAATGAAAATGGAGCAACAGTTATTTTTGCTTTCTCTCAGCAAGCACCAAAATTGTTAACAAGAGGAACAAAAAAAAAGTGGTCAAAGATTCCATTTGAATACTAAACAAATATTTAAATAGTCTTATTTCCAGTCTCTTTTTAGGAGAAGAAATGATAAAAACAAAACTATTTGTTCAGTTGCCATCAGTTTGTACAGTGATTCAGTATGTTTACAACTATATTCATGTACATGAAAACATTTCTTCAAAAGGATGGTATAATAGACTCCACGGCCTCCCCGGGGCAAACTGAATGACTGTCTGCAGTGTCTTTTTGCATCACCATAACATCTTTAATACAAAACAAAACATGTTTTATCTAATAATTCCTGTAGCTTCAAGTTTTATTTCCAAAAAATAAAATTAAATAATATATCTATATATAAAAGACAGTTTTTCCTTGTTTTTTCTTATAAAATAAGTCTCAAGATATATTGCCACCTGGTTCTGATGCGTTCCCTCCCCATACCCAGCAAGCCCAAACTTTAGAGAAAAATAGTGAGCATGTGAATATTGTGTCTTCAGTCCTCTCCATAAAAAGCTAAGTGACCAAATTTAAACTCATTCAGATCACACCTCTAATCAACCCCTGACTCGGCTCTTCTTCGTGCAGGTTTCACGTCTGTTAAGTTTTGAGATTGTTCAGGTGTGTGACTTGTTGCAATAACCCCGCCCTCCCTAAAACCTTGTCAAAAATACACAGAAAAAGGCGCATTGGTGCTTGTGACCTACTACACCCCATACTGTACCTTTTAGAAAAAATCTCAATACTGTACAGTAGCTCAGGAGTACTTTTGTATTTTTTTTTTTAGGTTTTTTGTTTGTTTGGTTTTTTTTTTTGTTTTTGTTTTTGTTTTTTAGAGATACAGCAAATATCCAATCAAACAAGAGGAAAAACAAAGCAGCAGAAAATAACTTCTCTGCTCATAAGGTTTTAAAGTATGTACAGTTTTTTTCTTTTTTTTACACCTTTAATTTGTTACAAAAAAAAACAGTATCTAAGTTCACCATTTCTTACTTTGTACAGTACTAACATTGACTCAAACCTTGTGGCTGTCATAAGGAGAAGGAACAGAAAGGAAATCAACGGGGTTGAGGATACAGGCAGGATTTTCATAAACGTCTGCAGCCCAACATTATTAACAACATTATCGACCTCTTCTCCACGTCACAGTTCATAAACAAGGTTTTAATATATGTACACGCACAACCTTTTTAACATTGGCCAGCTAAAAACAGAGGTACAGTACGCCTCCAGCTAGATGATCAGACATCAACAGTTCATCCCTCCTTTTTTGAGGGAGGGGAGGTCAGGGGTCAGGGTAAGTCAGGTGTACACATTCATAGGAGAAGTGAATACAGAGGGTGGAGAGGTGGCCCATGGGTAAAAGGAACTATCTGCTCTGCAGATGTGGCCACGGTTTGCAGAAGAATATGAACAAACTCACTGTCAGCGTCACCCACGCTCCAGAACACTGTTAAAGGTTTAATTCAAACCTATAGACCCTGACAGGAAAAAACACAAAGAGAGCTGTGAAAATCAAACTGCATTTAAACGCACCCTTCCACCTGCCCGTCAAATAAAATAAAATCTTTCTGTGTGAATTGTTGCAGTTGTTGTAAAATTGACATTTCTGTGAAAGAAGACTGTAACGGAAGATATGTTGATGCTTGTTTTATGATCCACTGAGGGGCGAAAAAAAAAAATAAATTCAGAAATAAAATATAATTTTACTCTCTGCAAAATAGATACAATCATAACAGGGTATTTGAGGAGGAAAACAAAATAATAAAAAAGGTACATCGTGCCAACTCTCTTTAATTTTTAGCCACATTTAAAACCTTAAAAATATTCATAAAAAGGCAAAATTCTCAGTCCCCAAAAATATTGTCATAGACTTAAGGAAGAAATATCTTCAACCTGAAACACTGCCCTTCCACCTTTTTTGTACACAACTGGCAAAAATATATAGATATATATTAACAGCAATAACTTACCATTGTTTTAATTTATTCATTTATTGACTTCTAAGATTTATGTTGCATCTCCCATAGGAAGGAAGCTTCAGTTCTTATTTATACATCACAAAAATAATTAAATAAAAAATAAAAACTTCTAAAACCCCAAAGCCTTAGTCCCGCCCTGCTCTCCTTTCATGGCAGTTTGTCGTTTGGGGCAACTCATCAGAGCATCAGGACAGAGAGAGGATGTAGAGTCGAGGCTACATAAGGTCTAAAGTGTTGTGGTTAATGTTCGTCCCCAGCTCCTGGTTGTTGTTGCCGCCGTTGTTATTCCCACCCAACATCTCAGACTGTCCCCCCTGTCCACTGTGCATCCCTGTCATCCCACTTAGTTGGGACATGATGGAGTTCTGGTCTGAGCTGAACTGAACAGGATCTACAGAACCACCTGGCTGCTGCTGAGATAACACTTGTTGCTGGGGTTGTGGAGGTTGGGGTGGCGCCATACTGGGGTGATGTTGGCTTAAGTGGCCTGGGTGGGGTGAGCCGGTCTGGGTCTGCGGAGAGATGCGATGGGGTGAGGGCTGGGGCTGAGGTTGGGAGGAGGGCTGCATGCGTGGGGACGGGCTGGAGTGCGGGGGCTGCGACTGTGGTCTTGGTGAGGGCTGAGGTGACCTGACCTGACTGCTAAGTGACCCTGCTGGACCAAGCCCTCCTTGTCCTTGGAGATGGTGCGGGGACTGAGCCATCTGCTGTTGGGGACTCATGGGACTGCTGTGTTGGGCTGGAGAACCCCCGCCGAGATGTTGTTGCTGCAGGAGCCTCTGGTGGATGTTCTGATGAAGCATACTTTGGGACGTCTGCTGCATTGGCGGCCCACCACCCCCTGTGCCAACTCCACCAACACCTTGCTGTTGTTGTCCCTGCCCTGGTCCAACTTGTCCAGGCTGAAGCGGAGGTCCTCCTGGTCCTCCAGCACCTCCACCAGGCCCTCCATCTTGTCCTTGAAGTCCACCCATTGAATTCTGCTGCTGCTGCTGCTGCTGTTGTTGCTGCTGCTGCTGCATCTGCATGTGCAGCCTTTGGTGGAGCGCTGCAGTTGCTTGTGACATGGAGTTGGTGTAGCCCTGCTGCTGGCCTGGCTGTCCCGGCCCACCCTGGGGTCCTCCCTGCTGCTGCTGGGGACCCGCTACACCTCCACCCCCTGGCTGAGGTTGGGAAGAGGGGGGTATCCCGGGCTGTCCCTGGCCAGGCTGCATGAACCCTTGCTGCCCTTGCTGCTGCTGGAGTCCTTGAGGCTGCTGGAACTGCCCGTGGTTTCCCATCTGCTGCTGCTGCTGCTGCTGCTGCTGTTGTTGTTGCTGCTGCTGCTGCTGCAGGTGTCGTCTCATCAGCATCTCTCTGAACTGTGTAGATATGTTGTTCATGTTGCCTTGTTGCCCTGCTTGCATTGCTCCCTGTTGCTGTTGTTGCTGCTGCTGCTGCAACGCAACCATCTGCTGTTGCTGTAAATTCCCAGGCAACATTGGGCGCTGTTGTTGCTGCTGCTGTTGTAACTGCTGAAGCTGAGCCATGGTGGGCATATTCCCTCCACCTGCTCCGCCCTGAACCATGTTCATCCCTGGCTGCCCTGCCTGGTTCACATTGACCTGCTGTTGTCCATCCATGTTAGCAAGCTGGTTAACCCCAGGCCGCACACCTCCGGGGCCCCCTTGTGGAGGTCCTCCTGCTCCTCCAGCACCACCCTGAGCACCTTGATACCTGGCTGCTCTTTGTCTGATAAAGGCAGCCATAAGCGTTGGGTTGGAGCGAAGGATGTTCAAGACTTGCTGCTGTTGAAGGGGTGAGCTTGGAGAGCGAAGAGTTCGCAGGAGGTCTTGTAGTGCTGCCTGGGGTAGGTTTCCTGATCCAGCTGCACTTGTTATTGGAGTAGGTGCCCCTGCTGCCCCTCCTGATACGCCCATTACCTGCATCATCCCACGGTTTCCTGGTTGAGGTTGCTGCTGATTGATTGACTGCTGCTGTTGCTGAGCAGCTGCAGCCTGCTGCTGTGGTGCCATGTGACCCATCATGCTTGGCCGCTGTTGAGGGTTCATAGCTGGTCCCCCAGGACCCCACTGCTGGTTTGTTGGCTGAAGCTGTCCACCACCTGGTTGCTGGACTTGCTGGAGTTGCTGCTGAACTTGAGGTGGCAACTGCGACTGAGGGCCACCTTGCTGCATCCCTGCTAGCATTCCCTGTTGCTGTGGGTCTAACATAGTCCTGCCAACAACTCCCTGAGGAGCCTGGGGGGGCATGCCCTGTGCACCAATGTGGGGCATGCCCATCTGGGCCTGTGTGTTCTGGTGGTGAGGATGTGGGGGTATCATGCTCCCTTGTCCCAAGCCACGGATCTGGGCTTGGGCCTGGGCCTGAGCCATCTGTCTCTGGGTCTCTGCCAGGCGCTGGATTTTTAGGGCTGTCTCTACAGCAGCCAAAGGAGGACCTTGCTGTTGGCCTTGTACAGGCATGGACCCTTGGCCCTGGTTGTGTTGTTGCTGCTGCTGCTGCTGGGGTGGGGTGGCTGGTCCCAATCCAGGTTTGCCCAGGGACTGGTGGAGAGGAGAGGCTCCAGGTGGTCTGGGATTGTACGGAGGCAAACCACCAGGATGTTGCTGGAGTTGCTGGACATTGGGAGGCTGCTGCTGGAGCTGGGGCACCATCTGTTGCTGAGGAGAGTTCATCATCCCCCCTCCAGCTCCTCCACCAACTGGCTGAAACTGATGGAGATGGTGTTGAGGGGGCATGGCACCACCTTGCTGCTGAACCTGCTGTTGTTGGCCTGGAGTTCCCATAGGCCCCATCCCAACTACTTGCTGCTGAGGAAGTACAGGCATGTTCCCCTGGGTGGGTGTCTGGGGGGTAGGAGGCTGCGTACCCACAGATGTAGGTGTACCAGGACCAGTTGCTCCATTGTTGGCTCCTGGAGAGGGCAGGCCGTTGCCCCCAGGGGCTCCCCCAGGGGCAGGCTGGCCCACTCTCTGCATGCTGGCCATCCTCCTTCTGAGCATCTGGGCTTGCTGGAGCCTGTGCTGCAGCTGCTGTTGGCGGAGCTTGTGCTTGATGTTTAGGCAGAACGGGACTGGGCACTTGTTCTCCTGACAGTGCTTAGCATGGTAGCAACACAGAGCAATAAGCTGCTTGCAGATGGGGCAGCCACCGTTGGTTTTTCTTTTGCAGCCTTTTGTGTGCTGAACGACACGTTTCATCTTCTGACAGGACGGCAGAGAGCAGTTTGCGTTTCGACACTGGCAGGCGTGGACGAGGGACTGGATGCAGCGCTGGATGCTGAGGCGACGAGAGTCTCCAGGGCTCTGAGTGGTAGCGGCAGCCTGGTTGCTGCTCTCATCGTCCAGACCGAGGCCTAACTTATCCATCTTGTGCTCATGGCCCTTAGTGTTGTAACATGTGATGCAGAGGTCGTAATCCTGTGAGGGAAGGATAATGTTCAGACGTGATATGTAGCAGGTTTTACATATTCCAATCTACATATGTTTGTAGGTTTGATCATAATATGTTACGACAAATAAAAAAAACCCTTCCTGACTCACCTCACAGACTGTACAGTGGAAACGAGTCTCCACATGGTGCTTGCACTCATTACAAGTGTAGACAAAGCGGTCCTGGCTTTGGTTATGCAACTCAACCAACATGCACATGGAGCTCCACTTGGACCTCCGCAGCGAGCTGAACTCCAGGTGTTTGTCCCGGGCCAGTGTCAGGAAAGCATCGCGGCCGTCCATGAGGTCACATGCCATCAGGGGATCCGGGTCTGAAATAGGGGGCAAGGTATTTGCCATGGGGCCTGCGATCAGCCGGATCACAAAGAACACCTAGGACAAGGAAAAAGAAGGGAGAACAGGTGAAATCTGATCTTTTAAAACTAATCTAACTTTGTGCCAGCACTGGTGCCAGAATTCAGAGTAAAACCTGGAAAAGTCTCATTTTACAGTCCATATATTCCACTCATACAGTGAGCTGCCCTTCTTGTACCTCTTTGTGTTTTTCCATAGTGGCATAGAGTTTCTGTGAAAGGTCATTGGAGACATTGGGCATCCCTGGCTTCTTCTTATTGGCTCGGCTCAGGCTGCTCTTGTTCTTACTCGTCTTCTTGTTGTTCTTCTTCTTTGCATTTTTACTGTCACCCTTTGTGTCCTGCACAAGAGAGAAAGGGTGAGGCAATCAATGATCAATTCATCCACAAGCTCATGTACAGAATATCTCTTCAGGGCCATAACGACAGATTGCAGCATTCTTACATCAATACTCTCATTGGAAGTGCTGTTCTCCTCCCTTTTCCTCTCCTCCTCCTCCTGCTCCAGCTCTTTGATGCTCTCCTCCAGCACATTGGGCCAAAAGTCACCCTCAAAGTAAGGCAGCTCCTTGGCACTGGTCAGGCGATCCTCTGTTGCCTGCTTGAAGATATCCTTTAGGGGTACATTGAAAACAAAGTTAGTGTTTTGAACGGATATGGTCCACATCACTTCTTACCAGCAGCTATACCACTGTTTTTGCACTGATATGTAGTTATGTAGTCTAAACTTTAAGGCTTAAAAAGGGCATGAATAGTCAAACATACCCCTCCAAAAATTGAGGAAGAGTGAAGTTGAATGCTGCCTCTTTTACCTTGTAGTCGTGCACTATCCGCTCTGCAACTGCTTTGTCTAACATCTTCTTGTACCATTCCTGAAGGCGTTTGGGCTTTGGGATCTTCTGATCTGCGGGGTGACAGTGGAAGATGTAGTCGTCTCCTTCGCTAGGGGGGCAGGCCCAGATGTGGCCAGTGGTGTACCTGAGGAGGACAGAGGACAGACCACAAACTATGAGCATGAGAAATTTATAGGCTAGCAAAGGAAAGCTCTGTGACTGGATAGAATAAACATTACATTCAGAGACTTACTGATGAATTGCTGAATGTTAACTCAAGACCTGAAAAAGTTTTCTTTGAGCAGAAGAACTCACCCCAACTTCTTGACATATTCCAAGTACCCGATTAGGATTTCATGGTAAACTGCTGTTCTCAGACAGCGAGGCCTGAAGAAGTGCACACTGTCCAGGTAGGAGATGTAAACTCGCCTGACAGGGTGAAAGAGGAAACATAAATACATCACGAGTGCTGAAACTGAATTTAAAGTTTGTCTTCTACAAATTAGAATTACGTTTTTCAAAACAAAAAAAGAACTTAGTAAAATAAGGTCTCAAATATAGTCATGTTCTTACCTCTGGTTGGGCTGAGGGCAGTCAGATCCGTACTCTTGAACATGCATACCAAAGAAACAGACATCTGCACCATCAATGTCCTCAAATGCAAAAAGGGCTTTTGTCCTGTATGGGAAAGACTCTGACATCTCTCCGCTGTCCACAAATCTGAAGACAAAAACAAGGGTGTGCAAACTTACTGACAGTAAAATAAAACCTAATAAGTAAAACAGCATCATTATTATTAGTACAGCCAGTAAATTCTTCCTTTTTACATCAACAACTTCTTTATTAGATGAGAGACCTCTACTATGTAAACTGTACCGGGCAATATTCGAGTGCGTGTCATCCTGCATGTTTCGTGAAATGTTGGCACTGCTAATTTTCACAGTGGGAAATATAAGCCAAAGGCTAAAAATGTTGTCTTATGATCAAGTCAGTGTGTTGCACCAGCTTCTGTAGGTCTAGGTCTGACTGTTTCTACTTCCTGTACCTGGACTTCATGCCTGGTTTAACCTCCACCACTTTATCGGAGACATGGACGACACGAATGGAGACTTCCCCAGACTCTGGGTGGCTCTGACGCTTCAAGAAGTCATTCACCCTCATCTCCAGGAAACAGCCCAACTTTGTCTGGGGCAACCCTGTGTGGGAGAAAGCCAGACACATTATTTTTACATAGTTTAGTGAGTATACTAACAACTGCAAGGGAGAAATATGATTTAAATCTATGAGAAACCTGATTCAGAATTCATTTGCCACTTACTTTTGGCAGAATACTTGTTCTCTTTCCTCGTCTTACTTGTCTTCTTTAAGCAGCCATCACACACAAAACTGAGGTACAGCAAAACAGAAAAGTGATTAAGCCATTTGAATTGTATTAATAAAAAGATATTAAACCTTGAGGTAGCCTGGAATTAGCAACTCAATTAGCTACTCACCCTGACGGCCAGATTGTGTCATTGTGCAGGACACAAATCTGGTGCATCCTGCGCCCACAGTCCATACATTCCACAAGCCTAAAAAACACAAGTGACATATTTAAGTTCTTGAACAAAACTGGGTTTATTCTTCTTTCCCGATGCTAATACATGATAGGCTGTTAACTTACAGTTCAGGGTCCAGTGTGTCATTCTTCTTCTTCTCAAACTGATCCTTGTTTATCGATCTGAAATTAAAAAGGAGTACGTCAATAAAAGAAACACAAGGAAACTGTCAACACACAACTGGAAAAGCTTTCATATTTATCAGGCTTTAACCCAAAAGTTTTTCTTTACAATGCCCCATAAGTTGCTAACTTCTGCATCTTGACTGTATCTAAAAGGCATGTCTTACAGTATTGATACCACTGTCAATGAGGCTACACCATTACACCGCACAACACCAAGGTATGATTGTTCTGAATCCACAAACTGTGTACTTATACTGAAGCAGAGCAATTTTTTCCCCAAACAAAATTATTTTCTACACAATGCTCTCTATATCTGTACAGGAACACCAGTTCTCAGTTTACACTTGTGAAATTATTAGAAACTCTTCAAAGGATCATACAAGTGTAGAAAAACCTGACATTATGTTAACATTATGTCGACTAGAAGGTTTCAAAACATCACTGTATGAACACTTCTGCTGGAACTTTTTTTGTGGAGTTATCTTTGCTGTTTTATCTTTCTTTTTTGACCCTGTTAAATATAGTAATACTTACGTCTGTGGCTGGGTGGGGTCGTCACCCAGGGAAACCGTCTCTCCCTGGATCTCGTTGAAACACTTCTCACAGAAGTGGTACCTGTCAGCAAGAAGCCCAAATTTTGGTGAACTACACCGTTCCCCACAGCACAGTCAACCACAGACAGCGCATGGGAGGGCAGTCACCAAATGGTACAGGACATGGGCAAGGCAGGGTGCCACAAGCGGAGCAAGCAGGAAGTAGGAGCGCAGGACAGCAGGAAGTCGTCATCGCAACAGCCAGTCATGATTTTGAGGGGTGAGGGTGAGGGGATGGGGATGGGTTTGGAGGTGCATGGTTGGTCAAGGCAAAAGCAAGCCAATGTTGATATCACAGCCATTGGAAGGGAGGACAGACAAGTCATATGGACCGGAAACAAGACGAGACGAACATCGAAGACAACACACAGCAGAGAGCCGAGGCAAAGCACAGATTAGCAATTTGGACATGACAGGATGAGCAACAACAACCACCATCACAGCTAACAAAGCAAGAGCAGAATCAGTCGGAGCTAAATGGGAAAAGGGAACTGGAGCAGGAAGTTGTAGCACAGGATGTAATACGGACACTGAACAGATATGAACAAATAAGCACAGACAATTGCTCAGCTGTCCATTCAAGCAGTTCATTTTAAAGTCTGTCCTTTCACATTCCAGTAAGGCTTTTATTGGTGTGCTCCTGGGCTCAGGGCAGGAAGTGATGTGAAATTTATTAACATGTTGGAATAAACAGCAACAAAAGAGGCATCATTGCTTTCTTCAAAGAAAATGCCCATTTACCGTGTTCAAGAGATGAACACCTCAAACAACACCACAGAAATGAGACATTTTCTTGTGCAGCTTCTTCTGCATCCACTGACAAATACCTTTTCAAACGTTCTGAGCCGAGCTGCTATTTAAAGATTTGTTTCATGAAACAATAAAACAAGTTAAGGAAAGTGAGAAGAGGACAGACTATTAAAATGCCAGTGCATTAGGAACCACATGAAGGTATAAAAACGAGTAACATGAAGTGAAGGGAAGCATTTAGGGAAATCAATTTAAATCAGATGAAAACTTTTGACAAAAATGCTAATGTTTCATATACTCTTTCAGAGCACAATTCAATGTACAGGCAGTCTGTTTAAATCATTTCCATAATCCCTTCCTCTTTTGAGCCTTGCATCCATTTAGTTGTCCCTCCACCCTTTATTACATGGGGGCTTCCCTCCCTCCCTCCCTCCATACCTGTTCTGGTAGCTGAAGTAAGCAGCGTCTCTGGGAATAGTGCATAGCTGCTTTCCATAGCAGCACAGTGTCTGAGGAGAGAACTCCAACTGATGGACAGAAACACACACAAAAAAAAATAGGATAAGAACATTTTTATCTCTTGACCATCAACAATAGTAAATTCACTGATACCCAGGCTGGCAATTCCACGGTAAACACACACCGAATAAAAAAAAGATGTTAGTGGGCTCGAAGTGTTTCCAGTAACTGGTAGTGAAAAAAAAACATGGCTTCTCCAACAAGACTGGCAATATATGAGCTTCCAGTTTAATCATGATTATATCAAGTTATCATTTATCATCTAAATAAATGATTTCAAGAAAAAGTTTAGCACTTAATACTCATTTATTGACTTACATAATGACAGGCAAAAAATTAATAAGAACCTACATCCACACTGCAGCTGTAAAAACTCCCCCAGCAGAGCTGTACTCAGCTAATTTCTGTTTGGCTTAGTTTTGTAAAAAGTAATTACAGCTACCGTCAAGTGCTACTTTGTTTTGTCTCATTGTCAGAAGTCAACCTTTCAGCCAGCCTCTCATAATAAGGCCCAATCAGTTTTGTTATTTGTCTGCAAAACCAAAAATAGATGAGTCTAATGAGAGCTGAAATGCGATATGGCGGTGGTATGCCCACGGCCAGATTTAGCTATGAACCCACTTCACTGCTTCCATTTTCAGATGTGAATGGGGAGGGGGAGTTCATTTCTGCATCTGATACATACTCAAAACATTCATACACACCACTTTATTCAGGCATATTTTCAGTATAGACGGCTTTTCAATGTGCATATCAAAGATTGGTGCAACTACATCTACACTGTTATACACCGAGTTTTCATAGGAAGGCTCTATTCACCTGTTGATTAGAGTCATGAGTATAGCAGTACAAAGAAAAAACCTTCTCCTGGTTTAAAACTTTCATACATTTTAAACCAGGAAAAGAGAAACTAGTTTTTTTTGTTCCTGTTCTCCCTGTTACTTTATGAAGTACAGATTTATTGTGGTGACCTGTGCAGCAAGTGTCACGCTGCATAGAGGAAAAAAAAGGCCATGACAAATACTAAGAGTCATCCGACATTTCTTCTTACCCTTGAGCCTCTTAACTCCAACACCCTCTCTTTGATTTTTACTAAAGATCAGTTCACCCATTTAGCCAATTATACAGCATTTAGTCTCACCTTCCTGCCACAACAGTAGCCGAGGCTCTGCATGACGGGGTCAATCTCCTGCTCGAAAACCTCGGCCAGCTTGGAGCAGTACTTGTACACTCGGGATGTTTTGCGGTTGTACAGCCACGCGTTGTTGAACATCAGCCAAATGTCATCCACGTACTGCCAGGGATCCTGGTACTGACCTATGACCAAAACACAAGGCATGAGATGATGGAGTAAGAAGACTTTCCAAACTAATGATAGCCACAATTTGATTCATCTTGGAAAGGAAGGTTTATTGTGGTCCACCCAGGAATGACCACAGCAACAAGTACTAACCAGTGTCCAGCTTTCGCTTGATAGTTGATAAGTCCATGGGGTTCTTCACAATGTCAAAGTAGTCCTGCAAGATCACAGTGTGCATGTGTCAAAGCTGAGAAGCTAAGAGTTAATCACAACCATACATGAGCATGATGAGCTGCTTCAGCAGTCATGAGATAGTGGATTTCATTTCAAAGTTCTTAAGAGGAATACACAAAGTCCCAAACACTGACAAGGAGAGAGCGGTTTATACATGGCAGAGGAACAAAAAGACCTCAGCGGGGATACATACAGGTATGCACAGCAGTTGTGGGTCAACAGGCATTCTGAAGGGCAGAGACTCCGGATCTTGCCTATAGAGAGATTCGAGTGTAGGCATCAGGGCCTGACGGAGCTCCTCTGGCTTGAAAACTGGGAGGAGGCGAAGATCAGAGAGTAGATTGGGATCAAAGAGGAATGAAAAATCTGTTACTTTTCCATCAGTTTTCCCCTGCTTCAATTAACCATTCCATGACAAAAACATGAGAAACAACCCATTTTAGATCAACAGCAATATACAATGAAATGTTAGAAAACTGCGTATATGATTCAGACGTTTAAGTTTTCTACTAAAAACTTCTCCTCCTTACTCTTCTTTTTCGCTGGAGCCTGTGATACAGCTGCCTCTGACGTCTCCTCTTCCTCTTTCACCTCCTTCTTCATCTCCGGTTTCCTGTCTTCCGTCTTCACGCCGGATGTCGGCACAGTTGTCGATGTATCCATGGGAACACCTTTACCTCCCTCTCCAGAACACTCCTCCTTTTTCAGCTCTGATTTCACAGGCTTTTCCTCCATCTTGAGGTTGCTGAGCTTCCCTCCTTTGGAACAGCTGCCGGCATCACTTTCCTCCTCCTCATCCTGCTGCTTAATCTCCATCTTCGGGTCGAGGTTTGCGGCTGACGCGTTCGACTGTGGCTGCTGGGAGGAAGTGTCCAGGCTGCTGACGGAGGCTGGAGTCAGGGCCTGATTGTCCCCTGGAAATGAACCCTTTTGGGACAACTAGTGAGAGAGAGAGAGACAGAACAAACTCAGATACATGGAAACACTGAATATGATATAGTGATAAGGTAAGTAAATGACAGAATACACTAAAATGAATGAATGAAGGTTCTGAGTAGCTCATGGGTAAAGCATGACACAAAACCACCAGATACCCAGAATGACCAAGTAAATAAAGACCAATGGATTTATAGGAAAACAGGAGTTATAAATAATCCTTAAGATCAGGAGTTACAACTAATGGATCAATATAAGCTGTTAAAACTTTGGGAGACTAGATCACACTGACCGGAGTGCGAGGCAGCTGAGCACCATGCGGCGTTGAACTGGATGCCAGCCCGGGATGAGACGGAGTGGTCGAACCAGCTGGCCCTATATGATGCTGCTGGAGGGACTTGTTAGAGCCCGGGCCCTGGCCAAGCTGGTTTTGCTGGGGGGCTGGAGGTGGAGCCAGCTGTGGTGCACTAGGGGTGTGTGGCTGTGGGGTCTGGGACCCTGCTAGTCTCGGGGGTGTTTGGTGAGGGGTAGGGGACCGGCTGTGAGCAGGGGAGGGTGAGCTGCCACGCATGGGTCCCAAATGAGGGATGGAGTTGGGTTGTTGGTTTGTGTTAGATGGAGTCATTGAGGAAGGAGGTCCTCCGACAGCTGAGTTGGGACCTCCGCCACCCACGCTCTGGGGACCCATTGGCCCAACCGTGGAGACGCCACTAGGACCACCAGCTGATCCTGGCTGTGCTAGAGGACTAGCAACTGGAAGAGAAGGTGGAGTGCCCATCTGTGTCTGTGGACAGATTAGGAGGAAGGTAAAGAGACAGCAACAAAGGCAGGGTCAATAAAAAGGTAAAGTTCCAGATAAATATTAAGCATGTGTGAGATGAGATCATTCTTAGGTGTCTCTATATAAATTCATAATTTAAACTTTGCAAATCGGGATGCAACAACTTCATAATATTAATACATCCCCGCTAGCCAAAAAACTATTGTGGTGTGTGGTACTGTATCACTGAATGGTAAAATACTGCCCTTGCTTTTCGGTTCACTGTACCTCTATTATCGGAACCATTTTTCTCATACAAAATGAGAAATAAGACAAACATAATATTATACAATCTGTGCTTCAAAATCAACGTCTGTTCTTAAATATTAAATAGTAGATATTTGTACCTTGTTACACATCTACAGATGAGATAACTCCAGGTCACCTTACCTGTGCCATGCCTGCCTGTGCTCCAGGCTGGGCCATCCCAGGCTGAGCCGTACCAACACCTGGTCCTGAGCCAGGAAACTGTCCCTGGGACATATACTGGTTCTGTATCTGGTTAACATTGGGCTGTCCCATCCTGGATCCAACCATTCCCATCTACAGGAGTAAAAGGGCATGGACAGGGTTCTTAAAAAAAACACTTAACAACTTTTTCTGCTGAGCAGTTTGAATGGTTTAAGTAGCATTTTAGTAAGTTGGTTTGTGACAACAAATTTTCTCCCCATTTAAATTGTGTTTTGATATGGAATAAGGCACATGGTGTGTTCAGTACTGACCTGATTGCCAGATGCTCCCATCGGGAGAGGCGGCGTGGACCTCTGGCCCATAGACTGCATCCCAATCTGATTGAACTGATTCATACCTGACAAAAAACAAAATGTCACACACTGTTATGATACAACACACAATTTATGTGTTTGGGTTCTTAAATAACGCCACTGTGAGGTTTCTGTTATATTACTAAAAAAAACATTCCTATGAAAAATGGCTCTCAAATTAACATTTGGGCTGATACAACAAATGCTATTTGTCAAATTTTTGACTCTGCAATAAACTGATCAACCGACATAATGTGTCCCCAGCCCCCTGCAATCTTTACCTGGGCCTTGCATCCTGTTGACCATCTGATTTGGTCCAGCCGGTCGCACCATAGACGGGTCAGGGAGGGGGCCGTCTGTGAAAACAGAGGCAGGAGATTAAGGAAAAGGCTGTCATCTGTGCACAGGCACTCACCTAACCACACGTGTGGAGAGGTTTGTACAAACTGGAATGTTTCATACTTTTTTTTTCCTGTTTGTTTGGTCAGAAAACATCATTGGCATTTGTACTCATGTGGCACCAAATGACTGAGCAGAGACACCTGGGAATGCAGTCTGAGCCTGTTTTCAATTTCTGTGACACATTTTATCAATAATGTGCGAATAAACCGAACCAACTCCAGAAACAAACAGTATCCTGTGAGTATGAGGGGACTGACAGATGCTACTCTATTAGGAACTGATAAACGATAAAACGAATGGCAAAAGAAACAAACACGCTATGAACAAGCCTGCTGATGAAGCAGTATGAGTAGTATGATGAAGCAAAAGGAGGACAACAAGAGAATACAATATGATAGAAATAATACTGCAGTGACAAACATGCAGTCTCACAATGCTAAAATGTCACAGTGTCGCATTCCGTCGGATTAAATTATTATTCACATGAATGGGTGCTGCCTGCATAACATTAGCTCATCCAAGTCAACATATGCTGCATGTCCACTCACTTGGAGGCAGTCCAGTGGGGGGCTGACCCATGCCGGCAGGGCCGAGGCCCAGACCCTGCTTCTGGAGCCGGGTCCTCCTCTTCTCCTCCAGCTCCTTCTGGATCTTATAGATCTTCTCTGCTAGCAGGTGATAGTACTCAGCCTGTCAAAAAGAGGGTAAAAAAAAAAGGTTAAACATACCAAAGAAATTTAAGAAATAAAAATCTGAAAATGATGTAGCAGAAGAAAAACATTAGTACTGTTTGAATATCTACGGCTGCAAACTCATTTGGTTTTTTAAGAACACTGACAAATGATGAAAAACAGTTAGCAACAGTAAGGCCAGTCATAATTCATGACTGTCCCAGAGTTAGTTTAGTGTGACAAACCTCTGCTTAACCAACTGCAGTAAACTTATTACTTAATCTGGTAATTCACCAGGCTCATATGCTCTAGGTTTGCAGCCACATGCCGCAAAGGCATATGAGCTGTGAAATTTTTAACTTTTGAAACCAACCTATGACTGACAGAGTGACTTAGCAGCTGCCTATGGCCGCCAAATGACAGGCTTCTCAAACATTTCCCCCCTTTTTGACCAAATGTGCTGAGCTAAAAAAGAGAGTGACTTACTCTGCTGTTGGCTGACTCATACATGTCTCCCTCAACTTTTCTGGCATAGGCCACCAGGTTCTCCATTCGACGGTCCTTAAGGGCAGCAGGATCTGGAGTTGGGAAAATGGCCTGAACCCTGTGGATGGCAGAACAAACAGAGAGGGAAAGGACAAGGAGGAAGGAGGTGAAATCAAAGAACTGCTTAAACTCAGTATTTCGATTGTGTTGATGAGGCATGTAAACCCTTGATGGATCTTTCTGTGTGTGTATGTCTCGGTTGTAATTGGGACAGTGGCTCTACCTGGTGTGTACACACCCAATATGTGTGAAAATCACCTATAATAACGTAATATGCCAGCACAAATGTGATTATGTATAACGAGCAAAAAAAAATTATTTAACATAGAGTTCCTCTTTAGTACTTACAGTTTGTGCACCAAGTGGTTTCGTAGGTCCTGCGTGATGTCTTCATGCCAGCTTTTCCTCATGCCTGTGGCAGAGGGAGGGGCTGCCGTGGGCAAGGAGCCGACTCCACCAGCATCATTCATCAGACTGAGGAGGAGGGGTATTATTTTATTGATTAACATCTTAAAAGCATAGGTGTGCGCCTTGGTCTGATGAAGAATTGAATAAAATGTTGGATATGGGTCTTAAGTGCTTCTAATCAAGCCATCCACCAGATCGCATGTTATAGTGTTATGTGTTCCTTCTCACCCTGCGTTGTTCACATTCAGGTGCAACATGGTATCCTGTAGCAGACTGGCTTGTTGGTTCTGTGGTGGAGCTCCCACACCTCCATTGACTCCCATAGGATTTCCACCTACACATAAAAAGGACAGAACATCATGAGTTTGCATTCCTTATGTTCCCCTACCAGTGATAACACTGTTATATACCTTGCTTTCGGACATATGCCTTTTAACATCTTCAAGCTACATCAACAGGGCTCCTTTTTTTAACCTCATATCTTTTGAAAGCTACTAAAGGCACTTTTCAGTTGACAATAAGCAACTTCTGAAAGGCCACTTGAAGCATCTTATTCTTTAAGTAATTTTCAAATTTTGAAAACTGAATGTCCTTTTTTTTTTTTGTCTGGGCTCTGAAAAACATTCTAAGCCCTCAGTACTATCAGGAACAGTGAACAGCAAGTAGAGAGTGACGAGAGAGAGAGAGAGGGAGAAGCAAGTCAAAACGCAAGCAGACTCACCCATGGGATTCAGAGGTCTCATGCCAGCCTGTCCTTGCAGGCCTTGGTTGGGCATATTGGGTTGTGGAGTCTGAGCTTGGATCTGGTTGCCCTGGTAAGTGAGGCCCAGGGCTGCGTAGGCCCTTTCTATGGAGCTGGGGTCAATCTGGCTCGGTGGGTTGAGGTTGGGAGCGCTGGGTTGGCCGCCAGGTACGGCTCCAAGAGAGCTGCCCAGACCTGCACCGGCCCCACCAAGTAGAGCTGTGAGAACATAAGAAGAGAGAAGAGGGTTAATAACACATCTGATCTGTTTGACAGAATATAAAGGTGGGCAATGTTGGCATCAAAATATGAATAGCAATATCTTTCTATATCAATATATTTGCAAAATCACATAAAAATCACAAAAAAAAATCACATAAATCAAATTGAAGATAACATAATGACAAGTATAAGATTCAAGAATAGCATTGTTTGGTCAGATACAGACACTCACACTGCGGGTTCCTCTTGTCCCCAGCGTTCTTCAGTGGCAGGCAGACAGGACAGTCATGCCGCGTGCAGTTCTTCCAATGAGAGATGATCTGCCTTGATGATGCACAGTGAGCAACTGAGGGTGAAAATGGTAGAAAGACAGAAAGAGTTGGGAAGCAGAGGTATGTGATGGGAGGGGAAAAGGCAAAGGAAAAAGGAATGAAACAAAGAGGGGTCAAGGGAAAAAAAAGATTCAGAAAAACTAGAGATGCTTGACAAAAAGTCTCACCTAAAAAAACCCAAACTATAAAATCTACTAGCAAATACTGTCTGTGTAGCTTATGCCTGCTGTGCACCTGCTGTACCGTTGCACTGGGTGGAATATACCTTCGTTAGCAGGAGCAGAGCCAGTCTAGTTAAATTCACTCCACTCGTCAGCCTGCAAAGCAATGTAAACACTGAACCTCATCTCTGAGCATGCACGGTGATATCTGCCCAACACAGAGCTACTCTAAAGAAAGTGAAAATGCAATCGCAGTGTTGTTTCTGAATAAACTATGCTGGCTATGTCCACTGTAAAGAAAAAATACGTCAACTGGTACAGTGATGCAGCTTCCTTATGTCTGCTAAGTATTTTTTGGACAACGATTGAGTTTTACAGCAAGAAGGTGCAAGCACTATCAAATGGGTTCAAGGCATTATTTGTTAAGTGGATGAAGACAGGATGACTGTGATCTCACTAGGTTTGTCGATTCGAATATAAAAGCTAAAAATGATTCCACGTTATCCAAGGTACCCCGGAATATCTCTGTAACAAGCCTGCTTGTCAAACACAGGGACACAGCATAGCTTTAAACTGAGTGCAGAAGCATGCAGCATCCCTTCTACTCACCCTGACAGGACTTGCCAGCCTGGCAGTGAGTCATGTGGTTGAGAACGTTCTTCATAGTGCGGCAGTGGGGCAGGTTGCACTGCCGGACTTCACCGTTGGCCTGTTCCCTTCGCTGGCACTTGTGTGCGTGAAGCAGGAGTACCAGTTGCTGCTGGATTAGCTTGCGCTTTTCAGGGTCAGCGGTGGGTGGGGCGCCAGCTGCAGCTGATGCTGCAGAAACCTGGGTACCAGGACCCACTAGACCTGCCTGAGCATTGGGCACCATCCCTGGGGCCCCTCCCACAGGTGTGCCAGAGGGACCGCCCACCCCTGTCTGTGACTGCTGGGAGCCCTGGTAATTAGAGTTGGAGGGAATAAGAAGATGTGACATGGATAAGAAAAGGGAATACAACAAACAGGAAAAAGTGTGTAAGAAGCAAAGGGAGTAAAAAGGGAAGAGGAGAAAGAGAATAAGAGAAAAGATGGTGGTGAATTAACAGAAAGAGGGGGGGTTAATAAAAGAAGATTGGATCAAGTGAAAGGAAACAGCACAGAGCAGTGGAAAGGTGGGAGTTGATGTTGGAGGGACAAGGTGACAGATGAGGTGATACTTAAATCATATTCTTGTATCTGACAAACATTTTGCGGTCAGTCTGTATTTGCTACCTACCATAGCAGCCATTCCTTGCATGGGTTGGTTCTTCTTGTCCACATTGAACTGGGCCAGGCTGTTGGACATGGGGCCTTTGTTCTGGAGCTGAGGGCCCAGCCCTGCGCCTCCCAGACCTTGATTCCCCTGCCCTGCATACGGACCTCCAAAAGGGCCCCCTGGGTTCCCCATCATGCCCATCTAGGAGCGAAAAAAAAAGGAAAACAAGACAGAGTGAAGTTAGGATGAATGATGGAGAGAGATGAAGAGTAAAAGAGAGTGACATCAGACAAAGTAACATGACAATTAACTACGTGGCTGCAACCGCACTTCACTGTTACTGGTGATGGCACCTGAAGAGGACATGTAACATTAGCGTGTTCTGGCATTTTGCATCCACATGAACAAGTAGTCAGCAGTGTGTGACAGAAATCTGACGTGAATACATCCCCTTTTCTTTCTTCATAAAGGAAGGTTTATTTGAACTTAAATTTAAAAAAAAAAAATAATAATCACTGACTAACTCCTCATCAGTAACCCTATCTTCATCACCCCCACAAGCTCACAACCTGTACCTCTCCCTCTGTCTAACCTGGACACCCTCTCACTGCATTTGAGCTCTATTGCCAAATCAAATATCGGTGTCTCCACCACATTCACTAAGCAACAGCAGCCTGCAACATTTTTACTGTCACTCTTGTGGGACTGTCAATCAAATAAACAGTGCCGTTTTTTGCAGCTTCAACTACAAGCATAAGCGTGCTGTGCAGTTGAGTTATGGACAGTAACAAAGGTTTTTAAATATTAACTGCAAAATAATGTGAGTTATACAAATTACTGTTTTGGAGAACAACACTGAACATGTATTTGAAATTCAAATTTCTATTTTCAACACATACAACATTCACAACTTTCATGTTCTATATAAATTCCAGCAAATTTTCTAAGATGAATGAAATGAATGATATGGAATGTTAAACTATGTCAATGGGAAAAGAACATCATTTCTACATCCCTACCTTGTTCATTGCTCCAGGTTGCTGGCCTCTCATCCCAGCCTGGCCCCCAGCACCCTGCTGTTGTAGGGTCTCAGCCAACAGGTTGCTGTTGCCACCCATCCCCTGATTCCCAAAGCTCATCCTGGTGGAGCCATTCATCACCTGGTTCCCCATCATTCCGGGCTGCTGCTGTCCGTTATTGCCTTTCTGCTGTGCTCCCATCATTGCCCTGTTCATGCCACCCATCATTCCTGCTGCAGCATTCTGTTGCTGCTGCATCATGCTGGCCTGCTGTTGAGGGGAGAGGTGCTGTTGCTGCCCCTGACCCATCATTTGCTGAGGTCCCTGGCCAGGGGATGCTTTTATGTTCACCAAGTGTTGCCCCTTGGCATTGGGGCCTCCTGGGCTGCCCATGGCTCCTTGGTGCCCTTGTTGGGTTGCAGTGGGTGCCCCTGAACGCAAAAGCTCGGACAGTTGTTTGTGCTTGGCCACCGCATCCTGGCCTCCACCAACACCCCCAGGACCCCCTCCGGGGCCAAGTCCAAGACCCATTCCTCCTGCTCCTCCACTTCCTCCTCCAGGACCCAGACCTGCAGGTCCTCCTCCAAGAGTGGTGTGTAGCTGGTTGAGGTCCCCACCATTGACCAGGCTTGGGTCATTAGAGCTGATGAGCTCGTCTGGGAGATCATGCTCCAAGTCAAACAGTGAGCCGAAATCTGAAATTGAGAAGAATGCAAAGTTTAGGAGGGGGGAGGCAATGACATGGGAGACAAACAGGGAAAGGGTGAGAGGAGGACAATAAGGGCCACAGCCATGTTAAGCTGGTATAATCCTTCATTTTTCAGCATGACTGAGTGAAAATGCAATTGCATGCTTGACATTAAAAACTGATAAAAGCTGTTTAGAGGTGTATGACCAATTTTCTGCCATCCGAAATTAACAACATTTCATCAAGCAACAACACAACTGCACGCAAAAAACTACAGGTGAGATCTTATATGCAAACGTACATGCTCACCTGGCCTGCCCGCACACAGATCACTGACCAATAAAGTCATTCAACATGTTGCAAAGAGGTTTGTACAGACGTGATGAATGGACCATTTCAAAGTTAACGAAACAAAATGGAGACAAGTGAGGCGAGACACAGATTCAGTTTGTCAGTCTGTGTTCACCCAGCAAACAGCTTAGGCGATCAAGAAAGGTATATATGATGAACATTGTGTATGTTAAGGATACACATCAAGACCACAATTCACACAAACCAAAAATTCTCAAACTACAGAATCTAATGATTTCTGTTCTTCCATTAATCAGTCTTTTCTGTAACATAGTAAGGTACAGCGTACAGTCCTACTCGCCCTGTCAACATTTATGCATCAAGTAGTTGTTCAAGTCAAATTTGATGTTACAAGACATTTACTCATTACAGATGATAACAGTGATGTGTGTTTTTTTCCTGTTTCATATAACTACAAACTGAATGCTTTGGATTTTTGCTTACAGGTCAGAAGCAAGCTATGAAGCTAAAAAGATAACACAGCTCAGATCACTTCTGATGTTCAATTGACATTATTTTTTCACATTTTGATGAACTGTGACTATGTTAAATGATTAATGGACAGCAGAAATTCTGTGGCTGCAGTCCTTACGTTTAATGTACTTGAATTAAATTATAATTCCTGGCTGCTGCTGTCCATTACTGCCTTTCTGCTGTGCTCCCATATGTAAATTAACAAATTAATGTCATCAGCTACTTTTCATGCTTTTATTTTTCGAACTATAAACACTCTGCATGGCAGCATCACAAACTAATCTAAGAAGATAACAATTTGCATCCCCATTTACAGATCCTATCCTTGACAGCACGTACATATATCACGTAGGGTAACATAAATGTTTGCAGCGTCCAGATGATTAAATCGTAAAAGTCTCTGTGGTCACATGCTGACTATAGAGTCTAACATGCAGCTGTTCATTGCAAAATGATTGAGTGAATAGTTAAGTGATGAAATCTGGATAACTACTTCATGCTTGGAGCAGTATTTGGTCGCTAACTTGACTCTGGTTAATATCGCAGTGGTTGGACATGGCGCTGTCCATGCTCCACAGTTTTGTTCTCAGGCCACTATTCCAGCTGCTGCCACACGCCATCCACAAAAAAACACACTCACGCACACACCAACAATGGCAATTTGAGCTTAACAATCAGTCGGACCCGTGGGCCTAAATTTAGCTCTCCAACACGGCTAGCAGCATCGGCACCCCTGCTTTCGCTAACACTATTAAGGGTAGCTAACGTTTGTTGGGAAAGGGTCCGAGTTATGATGGGGCAAAACAACAGATTGTTTTAGACGTTAGAAGCCTTAAAACTCAAATAGCAGAATGGGTGCTGCTGTAGCTGACTGTCAATTTGGCACAACTATAAGACGCCAAAAACTTTATCATAAGTTGGCTCGGCACTGAGCTTATTATCAGCCCGGCTAAAGTAGCCATTAGACACGGGTCCGTCAGTAGAGGACCTGCATTCAGTTAGCTTACCTAGCGTTAGCCGAATGGCTAACAGGGCTTCCTCCGGCTAAAATGGCTGTTAGCATGCGAGCTAGCAGGGAGAGCTCATCTTCACGTCCGACACACACACCAACTACTAGCACGCTAACATTAGCAAGCTACGACAAAAACAGAAGAGTAATCCCGCGTCTTTTCCCTCTTTCAAGTACACCCAACACGTCGAAAAATAACAAACTTAACGAATAACACCGTAACAAATGCCATCATTAAACAATACTTACCATTTCCATCGCTGGCGGAGGCGGAAAGTGCCGGAGAGGAGAGTTTAGGCCTCTTGGCTGAAGGCGGGCCAGAGTCCAGAACGTTCTCGGCCATATTTTTTCGAAATAAAAATATATAAAGTATCCACAATTGCAGACGTTTTCACGCCCTTAGAAGCTCATTCCTTTTCGTTTCCAATATTGCGACTTTTCCCCCTCCTTTTGGGGGACTAAGAGGGGGAAAGTCCCGAGTACAAATTACTCCTCTTTCCCTGGGTTCGCCTCTCGATTTCAGCCTCGGCGTATATCAACCCCCCTCCCTCCCTCGTCGGATTTTTTGTTCTTTATAAATTTCTGCCAGCGGAGGAGGAGGGGGTCGGTGAAAGTAAAGGGGGAGACACACGCAGCGGCTTCCCTCTAAACTTACACGGCCTCTTCGGGTGTAAATAAACCGTCCCCGAGTCTCTCTCCCATGATTGCATCCGTCATTTCAGCCTCCTTTCCAGCGGAGTCTGGATGAAGATAATGTCGGGCAGAAAAGGCTTGTTTGCCTGCGAAGTGATGGTGGTGCTGCTGGTGGCAGCGGCTGAGGATGAGGGGATGCAAATAAAAAAAAATAAAGCTGACAAATGTGCAGCTGCAATGGTGGATAAAGTACAAAGCTTATTCGTTACGCTGTGAAGAGAAAAAAAGCAAAACTTATTCAGTGTGAAAGTCGTCTGCGCAGGAACATGAACTTGCATCTGCTTTTCGCAGAGGTTTGGCAGCAAAGCTTAAAGTTGGATTATGTTCAACAGTTATCTTAAAAGCAAGCAAACAAATTGTTAATCAGTTTTACAGTCGGTGGTTTAAAAAGAGCAAATTAAACAAGTGGAGCAACTTTGCTTTTCAAGTGCAGCAAACTGAGCTGGATTCACAAACATTGAAAACCATGTGTGTTTCTCAGGAAACACTTGGTTTAGCATAATTACTCAGCAGTTAACGTCCACTAAATGAAAGACCCAGTGCTGTAACCTTTCTTTTGCTTTGTTTGCTTCCTCATAGGTAAAATGGTGGCATCATGCAGAAAGTTCTCAACACAGGCAAATGCAGTTTCCTTGGCCTGTTCTCTCCTGATCTGACTCCATGACAAGCTTCATTCTTTGAGTTTCCAGTTTAAAAAAAAATCTTCCTCCTCTTCTTGTACTTAAACAGTCATCAGCCTTACCTTCTTCAGTTATTGAATGCATATAAAAACCTTAAAAAGAAAATGTGCTGCTTAAGTCTCAAGTTTTCTCTTTTGGAGCACACTAAATGAAGCAGCACAGGGGAAATGTTTGAAATCATCCTAGACTTTAGTATGTTTCTTATTGAAAAGTAATTGCCTGTTTTAAAAGCTTTTTTTCAATAACCTTAACACTTAAGGAGAGAACAAGAGCTTTTACTGTGTACTGTGCTTGATATTGATACAACTGCTCCACAGCCATTCAATCACAGTTTTATTCACACAGGTTCATCTCTGCCTGTCAACCTCCAGTGTTCTCAGTCACGTCATGTCATATCATCATCTGCTGCTTATCTGGGTCCAGCCCCAGGTCGCGGGGGCAAATGCCGCCCAGTCCACAATGCACTGAAGTCCTATGGAAGAGCATATGACCTGGATGTCATATTAACTGTCTGTCACTGCTAAAAAATGTTTGATTCAGGCCTTTGGCTGGTGCATGCTGTATTTAAAAAAAACTTATCAAATGACATGTATGTATTATAAATATGTACACTGAATGGAGTCATTATTTCAGAAAACATGGGCCTCTATCAATGTGAGGGTTTTTCTAGGTTTTGGTCACCACACCAAATCAATCACTGTCTTTGTAACAGAGAAATTCTCCCATAATTAAACAGGTTACAACTTGTTCAAATATATAAATTGCCTACAACACATGGCCTCAAAGGTCCTCCACCCATAAATTTTTATAATCAGGTCCATCTGCATGAAGAAAACACAGCAACAGATTACAATCAGAGTTATTACATTTCACTAGAATCTCATAAAGCATTTTTCAGGCAGTTTTGTTCCTGTTTTGCACTGAGTGCAGTTTTAATATTTTGTGAGTTGCCACATCCATTAATGTGTTTAACTGCTATAAGGCCACAACACTTGGGGGACAGGACCAAATAAGCATATGTTTTACTGGGAATCAAACCTGGGGAGTGTTGGTATGATGCCCAAAGGATCACAATCATGGCTGGATTAACCCACCAGGAGGCCCCGGGGCGAAAACCCTCTCAGCCCCCAGCTTTATATTGTGCATACACATGTAAGGTGAAGCAAACTTGTCGGAGCTTGTTTGTAAAAAATCTGATAATGAAATTATACTTAGTTCCATCTTTATCATGTGCCACTTTTTGTCCAAACCTTACATGCCAAGGCCTCTGTCATGCATGGCCCTTGTCAAGGCCCCTACCATTTCAGTTACTGTTGAGCCTACATCAGAAACAGCAGTACTGCACTATTACTTTGAAAACCAACCACTTCATCACAAGAGAGCAAACAATTCACTCAAAGAGGGAGGCCAGACGGATGTCAGATTTCTTTTAAAGAATCTGAAGGTTGATATATCCACCTCTGGCCTTTGGTTGTTTCACTGTCTTGTAGTCTGACACCTAGAACCAGACTATAGTGATCAAGTGGCTTCATGTATACCATTGTTAGCCAAGAATGTATGCAATAGTGCCTAAAGTGTTAAGACACACCTTGTCATTATCAAAAAAAGGAAATGAGGGACATATTCTATTAACATTTTCCAGTAACTCAAAGTAATCTTTCCATACATTATAGACCCTGCATTCACTCACTCCCAGTGTGCTGCATTGCACCTTTTAAGCACAGACGTTACTGGTTGTTTAGCACTCAGCAGATACTCTAGGAAATCAAAGTAAATCACATTATATGCATTTGCAGTGTATTAACTCTGCATCTGTTGTGTACATGTGCATGTGTGTATGTATACATGTAGTTTCATCCTTAATGTGTGTATTACGTTGATGAATATTGACCTGTTCTGAGGTCTGTGAAATGAGTTGAGACCTGTACTGGTGATAATGTTCAGTTTGGTGATATTATTTGTAATGTTTTGAAATGGAAATGCTGAGATTTTTGTCACAGAGGCACTGATTTTCTATTTTTAGTAGGGTGATTTTAATTAGATTCAAGTCTTCTTGGTTAAGTCTTGTACACCTTTGGGCAGTCTATCCCATTTTCTTGGCAGATCCTCTCATGCTCTGTCAGATTGGATGGGAAGCGTCTCTGAACTGCCATCTTTAGGTCTCTGCACAGATATTCTAAGGGGTTTAAGTCTGGGCCATTCAGGGACAGTCAGAGACTTGTCCTGAAGCTGCTCCAGCCTCAGGACAAGCATACAGGACCTGAAGCATACAGGTCACACAGTGAACTGTTGTGGTGAAAGGTGAACAATCACCCCAGTCTCAGGCCACGTGCAAGCCGGATCAGCTTTTCTTCAAGCACCTCTCTGTATTTGGCTGCATTCATCCTTTCCTCAGTTCTGACCAGTGACACTGTCCCTGCCACTGAGAAGCCCCCCCCATAGCATAATGCTGTTACTACCATACTTCACTGTAGGGATTTTATTAACCAGGTGATGAACAGTGCCTGGTATTTGCCAGACATAGTGTTGTTGTATTTCAAGACTTCATTTTTGGTCTCATCAGGCCAGAGAATCTTTTTCCTCATGCTCTCAGTGTCCTTTAAACACTGTTTAACAAAGTCCAAACAGAGACATCATGTGTCTTTTACTCAAAGCAACTTCACTGGTCATTCTATTATATAGGCCTGATTGTCTCTGGCAGGTTCTTGGTCACCTTCCTGAACAAGGCCCTTCTTGTCCAGTTACTCAGTTTGGCCATAAGGACAAATCTAGATCTTCTGTTAGTTCCAAACTTCTTCCATTTATTGACACCACTGTCCTGGCATACAATGTGAATTGTGGGACCTTATATAGATAGGTAGGATTGTAACAGTATTTATTATTTAATATTAAGATTAAGATTAATATATATATTTTAGGCCCATACCTTACCAAACTTTTTGTATATGCATGAGATAATAAACCCAAACCCTTCATGAATATGTAAATACATTCAGTTACAACTCACACCAAGTTGCAGACTATCCTCTCAGTACCTTTTTTCCTTTCCATGTCACTGGTCAGGTTGACCTTTTCTCGAAGTTACACTGGGCTAAATCACTTTGTGTTTCTATTCACCACTGGATTATCATCAACCAGATGCACTGTCCTCTGACTAATAAAGATTTTTCTCTGAACTTACTTCTTACTGCCTTGGGAGCTGCTGAATATGTTTACAGATACATACAGAAAAATAGCATGCATGCATGAAGTAATATGCTGTAATTATGACAGTGTGGTACAAAATTAGAAATAAATACAATTTTGCAGTACTACTACTACATCTACCACTAACTTCTGCTTTTATAATTGTTAACCACACCAACATCTTAACACTTCTATGTTTATAGATTTATTTATTTATTTATTTATTTGTGATTGGGGGTTCTCCTCCAACTCAGCTAAAACATCATCTCCCATAATTCTCTGTCCACGCGTGAAAAGTAACAACGATGACGTCAAAGGTAGGTGACCACAGTACAGTGCCGGGGAGCTACGAAGGTTTAGCTCAACAACTTTTATCCAAAGAGTTTAGTGGCTATGCTAAACACTCAGATGAGTGTGTAGCCATTATTAGCTTCTGTAAGTAGCCGTTTAAAGTAATAACAAGGAGACTGCTGCTTCATAACTGCACAAATGTGCTGTTAGCGTTGTTAGCAATTAGCTTTCATGTATAGTAGCATGTGAGGCAGTCACACTTTTGTTTATGTTTCGACTCTCGTTGTTAACCTGTTAGCGCCAACAATTTGTTCATTGCATTGACTTTAACAGCTAAAGTAATTTTAAAGTGTGCGTTTTTTTTTTGGTCAAACGTGTTGGGACATTATTCATTGTTAATTTCATTCAATTAGAAATTACTGGATCACTGTAATGCAGCATTTAATACCAAGAAATACTGGACCAAGAATCAACGTAGATCCTATATGACCTATCATTCAGCTCTATCTGCCCCCGTTGATCAGCTGTTTTCACATCTCTAGTATTCAGAAACTAGTCTTACCTAAAAGTGAATGTTACAGTACAAAAATACTTTTGTAACACAGTCATTATTTTCCTCTCCAGAGTTCATAGAACAGCGCCCTACAACTCAAGAATGCATCGACTGTAGGTCCTCCTTTGGACTGTGTGTCATTGACAGTCCTCTTGACAGGATGCCTTACCACTGTGTGGCCTATGGATGTGGCAAAACTGCAGAAGATGGTGTGACATTGTTTAAATTTCCCAAGGACCCTGAGGAGTTTCGCAAATGGGAGAAGCAGGTCCAGCGCACTCGCACCCAGTGGGTCGCCACACCCAACTCTCACCTCTGCAGCGAGCATTTTGGCAAGGAGTACTTTGAGCCCAGACCACCCACATGGGCTCTGAGGCTGAGGCCAGGAGCTGCTCCGACAGTGTTTGTCCGTCCGCTCTGTTCCTCCTGCAGTGGAGTTGGATGCGATAACTGCCTACCTGCAATTCAACGCCGGGGCATTACAGCTGAGCCAGGAGAGTGTAACATTAGTGTGAGTAGTTATTATCGTGGACCAGTAAAGGTCAGTGCAGAGAAGGGGAGAGTTCCTGCTGCTCTGAGAGTTTTAAACAAGCCTCTGGGTTGTTTACATGTGTGATGTTAAATCATTCGCTTTCATGCTCTCTGTTCACCCCTTTGTTTTTTTTTCCCTCTTCACAGGCCAAACTAAATGAATTGGCACCCATTCAGTTTGATGATACTGATGGAGAAAGTGAAAAAGAACGTCTGACAAGAGCCGTGGTGAAGCCAGGAGAAAAAAACAGAGAAGAACGACCAGGTGAGACGCAACAAAGGTTGAGTGCTCAAAAGGACACTTTATACTGTCCTGAGCTAAAAGAAGCGATAGTAAGAGGAACTGTCCATTAAGTTAGGTGATGTTTTATACAATATTCATTTACTTTTGCAGTGGTGTGTGAGATGTGTGGCACAACCGGCAACATTAGCACCTTCTTTTCGAAGACCAAGCGTTTCTGCAGTATATCCTGCTCGCGCTCCTACTCATCAAACTCCAAGAAGTCCTCCATATTGGCCCGTCTGCAGGTGAGGAAAAACTGTAATGTTGCTTCCCCACAGACTACACTGAATGATGAATTTGTTGCACTGTTGTTGCACTCACAAAATCAGTAGTTCCGTCGAACACTGGAACACTTTTTGAGAGTTTGAACGCTTCCGTACTCCATTTCTATCAGGCACAACAAAATCTTTCCCACCTGCTTCAAAATGATGATTTTAGCTGTGCACAGTTTCATCATTGAGCTTAAGTTTTTAAGCATTTTTTGAAACAAGAATATTTAGTGAGAATGCAAAACAAAGAATGCAAAACAAAGTGAGAATAACTAACAGTTTAAATATTGATGAACCAGTGATTTTTTTTTTCCCCTGAATCAATCAGTTAATGTTAAAGGTGTCCAAATGTTATGTCCTCAATTTGCCTGTCTTGTCTGACCAACAGCGGAAAAATGCAAACATCCAGCTGATTATCACATAAGACAAAAAAGCAGCAACTATTAATCTGTTAATCTGTTCATCCTGACATAACAGGTATCTTAAATCTAATAAACGCGTTGTGTTTTTTTTTGGACTATATTTCTATAAGCACAATTTCTCATTTCGAACAAGTGGTGGCAGTGTTTAGCTAAAAGCTGTTAACAGGTCACCACTGCAGAAAAAGTGGGAGGAGAAGAAGAAGGAGACCGCGCTGGACTTGAAATCACATCACCGACATGAGGGGGTCGTTTGAGGGCGTGTCTGGCTCGTTTCAGCCTTTGATTTAACGCAAACCTTCGCGTATCCAAAGCTGTTCAAATGGTTCACAAGTGCTGCGTGGATACCTGCTGGAACACGAAGCGACCCGACCTCGTCTTTCACCGGTTTCCCCTCGGCGACCCGGAGAGACTGAGGCGATGGCTGTTCGCTCTGCACATGGATGTAAACACTCCGTTCCGCGTCCTCAGCAAGCTGTTCGTCTGCCAGGACCACTTTCTGTCCGACGACTACTACGACAACCTGGACCAGACGTCCCGCAGGGCCCGGCTCCTCAAGAGCACCGCCGTCCCCTCCCAGCTCAGCCACACCTCAGAGACAGGTGACCCCGCTCCAGGTGTCGTTTATCTGGATCGAGCGGTGAGTTAGTTAGTCGGTGTGCTGCACACGGTCGTTTAGTGGCTCAGCTCCTTCATTCAGAGACCACCTGCCGTCTTAGAATAAAGGTGTGTCTTCTTAGGACCTTCCAATGCAGCCAAGTGGTTATACAATTGTTTCCAATCCTGCTCTCAGAGGTTAAACCGGCATAAAACCATTAGATCCCAGTAATATGATTTATATTTATTCTGCTTTATCAATAACATTCATTTAAAAAAGAAAATAGGGAGGTAATCAGATTTAACTAGCAGTATTTAGAACCAATCATTTAAGTCATTTTTGCACGTGACAACATGCTGGTTTTAACTTCACACGTGTGAGTATTTGCTGCTTTTTATTCCTCTGTGATAGTAAACTAAACGTGTGAGCTTTGGACTGTTGGACAGACAAAACAAGGCATTTAAAAACATCAGCTTTGGGTTTAGTAAAAGTTTTTTTGGCTACTTGCTGACATTTTAATATTAATTTAATTAATCAAAGGGCAATTGATCAATAAAGAAAACAGTTAATACTAGCTCATGTTCCTCTTCATGGATGGCGCTGTAACTTGTAATTCATGTGTGTGTGTGTGTGTGTTTTTTTTTTTTAAACGTCTCTTCATTCTTGTGAAAATTGAAAACTGCAATATCGGAAAAAAAGTTAGCAATTTTAAAGCTGCTGTTAGTCCTCCTTTTCTCCTTTCATTATAATGGTGTACACCTATGAATTCTGAACCAACTGTAAGTCAAATCATTTGCATGCACAGATGCATCTGCCACAGCCACAGGTGACTTCAGTGTCTTTCTTCTTTTTGCATATCAGGAAATATCATAAGAAAATTGGTCAGAAAAGATTCTCCCCTGGACAGCACTTATCGTATCATAAATTATTTACTCCAACAATACATAGACAGTCTGATAAAAGAATAGTCCTGTGACTGTTTGTGCGGATTGTTTCAGTTCTTGATTGACAGTCTTTCTTTGTGCTCCTCTCTCCAGGGAAAGCCGCCCTCAAAGAAAGCTACTGTGCTGTACAAGATGAACAAAGCTCCTCCAGCCCCAACAGGACCGGATGGTAAGGGCTCTGATCTCTCACTCACACTGGAGTAATGTGAAGGAGAAAGTGCACATAGTCCTGGATCATGATTCCTCTTCTCTTTCCACTCTGCAGAATCAGGTTTTGAGTGGGGCGCTTACTTGGAGAAGGAAGCATCCCCGGCTGCGTCCGTGTCCTGCTTCAGACATGTGAGTCCTGTACACGCAGATGGTATCAAGGATCAAGGACTGCACAGACACTGTATAGTGTCACAGTTATATTGCAATAATTTAATATTTAATGTCTTTGAAAAGAAGTGAGGAACCAGAAAAGGTTTTCTAAGACTCTTGATTAGAGCAGCACAGTGTGTGACAATATTCAGCATCTTAAAACTGGACAAAGTTTTATGTGAACAAAAAGTATAAACACCATCATGAAAAATTCCAGTTCATAAATGTGAGGTGACTCAGATTTGTCAGTTGTTATATTGATCATTGCAACTATGTATAATTTCACAAAACTGACAAACTGAACTAGTAAGATGAAGGAAAAGGTGAAAGAAAAATCAAATCTCAGGATTTACATGATATGTAACGGAGCTGTGGTCAGGAGATGAACGTACATCATAATTTGAGTTGGACATGTGTGACACTAGAGAACATGAAAGCAGTCATACTGAGGATCTGTAAGGAAATATCCGACCTTCCTCTCTGCAGGCACCTCTGTGTGCCCAGTGGGACGACATCACCGTGGGGATGAAGGTGGAAGTCCTGAACACTAACGCTGTCCTGCCCAGTAAAGTCTACTGGATCGCCACTGTCATCCAGGTCGCAGGTGTGCACATCTGTCTGTCAGTGTTTATTGTAACAGGCCATTATTCCGCTGAACCATCAGTTTTATAAGATCATAAATTTGACAGCAGCAGTAACCTTCTTCCTCCTCTTCCTCCGTTATCTCCAGGATACAAAGCTCTGTTGAGATACGAAGGCTTTGAGGATGACAGCAGCCATGATTTCTGGTGCAGCCTCGTGTCAGGAGAGCTGAAGCCGATTGGCTGGTGCGCCATGACGAGCAAGCTGCTGGTGCCACCGCAAGGTGAGGACGCGAGTCTGACCTGCGCTGCCTTGAAAACGCAGAGCTTACTGTGCTGGTTTGGCCATTTAGAGACATTGGATAGTAGAGTTTTATCAGGTTTACTGGAGCAGGTACTGATCAGTTAAAATATGTTGTGATTGGCTCATTTCAGATATATTTACATTAGGATATGGTCTCATTTGACTAATTGTGTGTCCACAGATGTGAAGCAAGTCATACCAGACTGGAAGGAGTATCTGATGAAAAAGATGGTGGGCTCCAGCACTCTGCCTGTGGATTTCTACTTGAAGGTAAAACTGGGTGCTGCCTGGCAGAGATTTGTAGGATGTATGATGAATTGTTTCATTTTATTGGCTTAATTAAACAAATAATCAGCATCTCTCGCCCTCCTTGTGTCCCTTTCCCAGCTGTCGGAGGACACGAGGACCTCTTTCAAAACAGGCATGCGTGTAGAGGTGGTGGACCCCAAACACGTGAGCCGGACCCGCGTGGCTATCATACATGCCATCGTCGGTGGCCGTCTCAATCTGGTGTACGCAGACCAGAGCGACTTCCCCGAGAGCACCACCTCGGATTTCTGGTGCCACATGTGGAGTCCCCTCCTGCACCCGTTAGGCTGGTCCAGCAAAGTGGGTCATGCCATTAAGGCATCTGGTAAATCTCGGATTTTAAGTTTATCCATACATAAGAGTGACTGCATGTAGTATAGACAGAGGAACGTGGGTAAAAGTATAAAAACAGCAACATGCTTGAGTAACCTGCAAGAGAATGAAAATAAATGTAACTAAGCTTGACGTAGGGACAGGGAGGTCCAAACTAACTGAGCAGACAGCAGTAGGAACACCGGAGAAGCAAGAAGACTGAACCTCTAGTGGTCACAGGTCAGTGGCTGCAAGTTTAGCCAATATCAGTCCTTGATTAGGGCACTGAGAAGCAGCTGATCAGACCAGCTGGTTGGATTTGAGGTTTTGGTTTTGTGTTGGGGAAGGCTGCCAAAAACACTGGTTTATTTACAGTGGACCATTTGTCTGTCCATACTCTCATACATCATGACAGGCATCAGACGGTGCTTAAAGTATTTTTGAAAATCACAAGCAGTGATCAAAACCAATGAAACCTGATCTGCGCTATTAGTTGCTTCCCTTGTAAGTGAATGACGTCACTCTCAAACTAAGGATTTCAACCTTTAGATTTTCTTATGTGTTATGTTAAAGGATTCCCTCTTTTCCTTTTCTTTTATAGCAAGCTCTGTGGAGGCTGGTGCCAGTGGTTTGAGGGGTAACTCTTACAGTACATTTCTGCTCTTTAAAAAGGTAAAAATATAATAATTTAGCAATTCAGTTCCAACTACTTTTCTCACTTGTTGATAATTTTAGAATGATGGTTACATAGCAAAAGCAGTAATAATAAATAATAAGTGCACATTATTTTAGCACTGAACTCTCGTCAGGAGTTACAAATACGTCAACCAGTATGTAACAGTGAGTTTTGTGGCCATTACTGCTGTGACAGTAATCTGCACTCACTCCCTATGGAAAGTCACACACTACTTAACAAGACTCTTGTCAACCACTGTGTGATCTGCAGCCCAGGATCGTCTACATGGAAGGAGGTTTCTTTGAAGAAGGAATGAAGCTGGAGGCCATTGACCCTCTCAACCTGGGAAATATCTGCGTGGCCACTGTACACAAGGTAAGACAGCAGTTTTTGGTTGATTATTTTTGGTTTGATCTGCTTGAACAGTTGGGTGGTTATGGATTAAATGACATTGCCAGCATTCACTGTTAAAAAATAAAAACTCCTACACTGTTTATGTTTCCCCTGCGTCTCTGACTCTGCCCCCGTTTCTCCTCCAGGTGCTGTTGGATGGCTACCTGATGGTCGGTATTGATGGCACCGCATCGGACAACGGTTCTGACTGGTTTTGTTACCACGCGTCCTCTCATGCCATCCTTCCCATAGACTTCTGTAAAAAGAACAACATCCCTCTCACTGTACCTCAAGGTAAATATAAACACACTCTGCTTCAATTGGTCAGTAACGTAGTTCACACTTCTTCGTCTCCACCACCTGTGTGCTGTGTTCTGCTGGTTTGCTTTACCATCCTGTTAATGACAGCTGTCTCTGTTTCCTGGTAGGTTATGACCCTCAGACCTTCACCTGGGACAAATACCTGAAGGAGACCAAAGCTAAAGCTGCACCAGCACGACTGTTCAACACTGTAAGACAGAAGTCCGCATGTTACTGTAATTGCACCCACAGTTTCTTTGCCTTAGCCACAGCTTGAACACGTGGGCAGACCAAGACAGTCCTTATCTGAAGCCACAGCGTATGAACCAGCAGTTTGTCTTCACTCAGGACTATCCAGGTCAGGGCTTCTCTGCCAACATGAAGCTGGAGGCAGTGGACCTGATGGAGCCATGCCTGGTGTGCGTGGCCACCGTAAAGCGCTGCGTGGGGCGCCTGCTGCTTATCCACTTCGATGGCTGGGAGGACGAGTTCGACCAGTGGGTCGACCACCAGTCGCCAGACATCTACCCCGTGGGCTGGTGTGAGCTCGTGGGCTACCACCTCCAGCCACCTCCTGGACTCGGTAATCGCATCTTATGTTAAAAAGAAAAAGCTACAGGATGTAGAGTGAGAGTCCACCTAAGCCGGTCAGTTTTTATTGAGGAGGTTAAATCTTAGTTTTGTTGAATTCTAATTCAGATCCAATGTAAACACATCAAATAAATCAAATGAGGTAGAAAACTTGCTACTCTAGAGATGCTGCTGGTCATTTCTGTACAGTAGAGATGTTTTTGACTTCATATGAAGGTGACCGGCGTTTTATTCTGTTTTCCAGTTGAAGTGAACACAACCCAGATGGCACGGAACAAGAAATGCAAGCCCTTTATGTACAGGAAAAAGAGTATGTTTGGACTCAGAAACATTCATCAGATCTACTGTTTTCTCTCACATGAAGGTGATGAAAAATGATCCCCTCACCTCCTTGTTGTGCTTTCTGTAGAAAAGAAGAATGCAAAGAAGAGGCTCTCGGATGAGCAAACTAAAGATGATGCTGGTAACCAGCCTGAGGTCACTGGCACTAAGAGTCCTACAGAACCAGTAGACCCCAGTCTTCCTCCTCAAGTGCCACTCATCCAGCCCAAGACTGAGCCAGAGGAGCAGGAGAGTAAGTGGACCAACTCATACAACACACACTTCACGTTTTCCTCATCTTCGTGAAACAATTTAGGTAAGTGTCTGACTTAATTCTGTCCTTGCAGTCTTTGCAGTGCAGGTGAAAGTGGAAGAGGTGGAGATGGAGACCCCTATTGATCCTTCAGGAAACCCTCAACAAGTCTGTCTGGGCATAGTCAAACAGGAGGAGGGAGGGGAACAGAGACAACATGAGACGCCTGAGCAGACCAGCTCGGAAAACACGGGGCATGAAACGACAGAGGAAAATAAAGTGGCGGAAGATGGATCTGAAGAACAGGGATCACTGGAAGAGAGCTTTACTGGTGAGAGCAACATGGAGCAGAGTGATGAGAATGAAAGACAAACACTGGACCAAGAAGAGGGGAGCCAGGAAAATGACAGTGCCATGGATTGAATATTGAAGAGGCTGGAGGAATGGAGAGATGAGAGGAGTATATAGAACTGGGTAAAGGGTGGAGGCACAAGGAGACAGTTACTACTACACGACAGGGTAAAATAAGGCCAATGTGGCAATAAAAGGACAGAGAGGAGACGGACAGATGCAGGCTGGGATGTATTTAGAGCAAATTAAAAAGGTACAGTAGGAGGAGTGTATCTTATAAACTGGTGGTTTAAAGGGATAATCCTTAAAATTGCAGTCCGAGTTGATTTGGTGACGCCTGTGGTTACTGGTGGTAACGAGAAGTTTGGTTTTATAATGCAGGTCCAAGAATTCTGGGGCCACGGCCAAACAAACCCATATTGTTTTAATAAAGAAGTCAACCAGCAGTAAATGCAATAGTGATCTGATTTCATCCAGCAGCAGAGCACCGGTCAGGCAGCGACCTTGCTGAGAAGTCGGTGTGCTGCCTTTGCACATCTCAGTTCAATTTAATTTAATTCTAACAATATGTTCCAGTATTTCAAACTGATCTGCTGACAGAAAATGCCTCCAGTCATGGTCAGCGCCAGCCTGTGGGACAGATGCATTGCTGTCCTGCGACTGCTTCACCGTAAAAGTCACCTTGTGTTACACCAGTTTTCTTTTTCTTTAATGTGAAGCAGCTTCGGGAGGAAATGTTGGAAGAGCAGGAGAACATTAGCAGTAACTTAATACACCTCAGCATTAGGAGAGTGATCACTAAGTTATAACGCTGATATCAATGAGATAAAAGGATAATAAGCAGGCAGCTCAAATCCAGTGTGGATGTAAACACACTTGTATGACTTACAGAAAATTAGACCATAAGTAGTGTAAAAACAAGGGGTTGATGAAATTAAGGATGTTAACTTTAAATACCTTATAGAAAATCACAACTGCGTACAGTGCATCAGGACCAGCTTAGACAGTTTACTACCTCACTTTCTCCGTGTTGGTTCCACTACACACTAATGCCATGTGTAAAGAGCTGACTTCTCTTGCTTTAGTTGAGCTTAGCTTCACTCATCTTGCTGATTCTAACATCAGATCTTGAGCTATGACTCTGAAGATCTTTGTTTTTCCCCATTTTGGATTGTAAGGACTTAAAAGACAAATATTTGTTTTAATGTTTTATTTTTTCCTGTTTTATATCCACATGTTCTGTTTATTGTACATATACAATCACTGATAAAAAAAGTTTCCTCCATTTACTGATTTGATGTTTTCTTAAATTATCTTTAGAACTGGGACTTGAGATTGTGATGTAGTGGTTAAGGAAAAGAAGCATGAAGCCAAAGAATGTTTCTAATCAAGTAACAGCAGTGTTGCACTTGTGCTACTGACATTCACTTTGTTTACTTCCTTCAAGTTGCTAAAACTTTAAAACAGCTGCTGAGGAGCTACCTCACCTCTTTGACCTTTTGCTCTGTATTGATTAGACAGCGAAGAGGAAATACTGAAAAAATAAAAACAACCAAAAACTGCCATATGCTCATAGCTGGCAGAGGTTACAGTCTTTTAGAAAGTAAAATCCAATCTCAAACATTTCAACTATGGTCAGTTATTTGAAGCTGCGGTCTCAAAAAAAAAAAAAAAACAAAAAAAAATTGTACAGAAGCTAAATGAAACTCCAAAAGCAGCTGGTTCAAGCCATGCTGCGTCTCTTGGCTTTCTTGGCTGCTGCCTGTTTGGTGTTTGGACTCTTGCGAAGTTTGGATTTGGCTTTGAGCATTTTGTCATGCCTGAGGCCGTTGAGATGCATTGGTTTGGGTTTGGTTGCCTTTGGTGCCTTAGCGGATCTTGAGGTTGGCGTAGGAATGGAGGGGAGGCTCTCTCCTCCGGGGCAGGCTTTGAAGACGTGGACGTCCTTGACCCTGCGACCCTTCAGCTCAGGGGGGTTAGCGCAGGTGGCTCGTACCTTCAGGTTGACTTTCTCAATCCACCTAGATGAAGAGAAATTATTTTGGCCATTATTTGGAAAAATGCCCCAACATCCAGAGAAGTTCAGACACTAAGTAAACCATTTCAGATTAGTAAATAGTCTATTTGCCAAAACAAGACCATAGAAGAATTGCACCACATAAAATTTCATTATTTTAGATGTACAATATGCTTTATCCTTTAGGGAGCTGAATACACAGCTGACAAAAACACTGCTGGTCAAACCCTAAATTATCTCCATCTACACTCAGTGTATAGTAATTGTCTTACAAGCGTAGTGGCAGCAGGGGGCAGTCACACATCAGAGGATTTTCAGCCAGGTTGATGACCTCCAAAGAAGTGAGAGGGTGGAGGTCAGGCACCTCCTCCAGCTGGTTGCCCTCCAGGAAGAGACTTCTCAACCCTGGACCCAGGCCTGCCAGGGAGTTCTGTGACATCTGGAGAGTGAGAGAGACCAAGTCAGAGATTTGATGAAGTAAAGGGAAGAGTTTGAGGAGAAAGACTAGAGTTAACAGAGAAGCACCTCACATCTACAGCCCACTCACCTTCTCCAGTCCCACGTTATCCAGATACAGCTCCTTCAGTGATCTCTCCAGTGGTTGAAAAGCATTTGGCCCCACCCAGCGAATTGAATTCCCAGACAGCCTCAGGTCCCTTAGGTTCCCCGCCTTGCTCAGCGCTTCGGTGGGCACCTCTTTCAGCTTGTTTCCTCCCAGGTGAAGTGTATCAAGGTCACTGGCGTGGTCCAGAGCCCTGGGTGACACGTGATTGATGCTGTTCCCGGTGAGGTAGAGAGCTCTGAGACCCTCTGCCCGGCTCAAGATGCCTGGCTCCAGCTTGGTGATGGAGTTGTTCTCCAAGTGAAGTGCCAGCAGGCTGGGCACCAGTTTGAAGGCTCCTTTGGGGAAGCTGGTGAAGCGGTTTTTCTCCAGGTGGAGGTAAGTCAGTTGAGGGAGACCTGTGGATTTAAACTACAGGAAGTCAATGTTGGAATTAAGACACATCTACAAGTCAGAATAATGCCATTCTACAAAGACCTTTAAAGGCATCAGGGCTGAGGGAAGTGAGGTCATTCTCTGACAGGTACAGGTAGATCAGTCCCTTCATCCCGCTGAAAGCCCCGCTTTCCACCTCCACAATCTTGCAGCGCTGCAGGTGCAAGGACACAACCTGGGGGACGCCGGGGAAGCTGTTGCTAGGGATGTAGTGGAAGTGGTTGCCGCGCAGGTCGAGGAGGCGTGTGGTGGGAGAGAAACCACGAGGAACTTTGGTGTGACTGCGGTTTTCGCATGACGAGTGGTGTGTCTCAGCCTGAAAACAGGGAGGTAAAGGTAATGTAGAGAACACACACTGCCAAATTTGTTGTTTGGTTTCTGTGCCCATTTTCATACAGTGCCTATAAAAAGTATTCACGCCCCTGGATGTTTTCTCTTTTTATTGCTTTTATAAATGGAATCATGGTCAATATAAAAAAAATGACAAGAATTTACAATATAATTAAAAATATATAATGTAAAATAAATGATTGCATAAATATTCACCCCCTTAAAGTCATTCAGTAGATGCGTCTTTGGCTGCAATCCCAGCACTGCGCCTGTGTGGATAAGTCTCAATCATCCTGCACATCTGGACACTGCAGTTTTACTCCATTCTTCTTTGCAAAACTGACTTAGACTTTCCAATAACCTTTTCTCAGAGTTGCCTGGAGTGTTCTTCATGGTGTAGTTGTTGCCAGGAATACTGATAAACCAGTGACTGGACCTTCCACACACAGGTGTCTTTATACTACAATCACCTGAGACACAGTCATTGCACTCAGGTGATCTCCATTTCACTAATTGTGAGACTATGTGCACAAACTGGCTGGACCTCTGCTGAATAAGGTCAGTCACTTTAAAGGGGGTGAATATTTATGCAATCACTTTTTATTTTACATGGTATATTTTTAATTAATTGACATTTTGACTTTGTAGAAATGTTTTCAATTTGAGTGTAAAGTTAAATAAATTCTTGTCAAAAAAAGCCAAATTATATTTTTACATTTATTTAAGCAATAAAAGGAGAAAACATCCAAGGAGGTGAAGACTTTTTACAGGCACTGTATTATATTTTATATAATATGAATTTTTATATATTAGTGACACACCCCTGACTCTCAAGCTTTCTGGTATCAGTGTCTGCTCACACAGTTTTCTATGTCTTTGGGTCGCAAGTTGTTCAACCAAAGAGTTCCGTTCCCTTCTTGGATATCCTCACTCACCTCGCAGACACAGTTGGCAGGACACTTGACTTTGTTCTCTGGCTCCTCAGTGGGTGGGGGTGTGATCCTGGTTGCCTCCTCGAACTCTGCCTTCAGCATGGCCTCCTGGCTCTGGCAGCGCAGCTCCGGAGGGTGGACGGCTTCCAGGTTTTCTCCAGAGAGATGAGCTGGTCCTCCACATGTCCCCATTAGCTTCACCTTGTTACGAATTGCCCACTCCCTGAGGTGTAATTTAAAAAAAAAAGGATTAGTGTCCTGTGTTTAGCTGAATGCTGTTGGTTCATTATCCACAAAGGTCTGCTGCACCTGAGTGGACGCAGGTAGCAGTTGCAGTAGATGGGGTTCCCAGCCAGGTTGAGGCGTGCCAGCTTTGGTGAACCCTCAGAGAAGGGCTGGATGACCCGCAGCTGGTTGTAGCTGATGTCTAGGTGTTTGAGGCTGGGGGATTTCAAAACAGCTGTGTTGGCCATGTCCTGCAGGGACATGTGGTCCAGGAACAGGTGGGTGAGCTTGGCCATGGACACCACCTCTTCCCCAAGGTAAGTCATGGGGTTATAGCTCAGCTCCAGGCGGGTTACCTCTGGCAGTCTGGATAACAACAAGGAGAAGCGTGGCTCTAGGAATGAATGATTTCCTATTAGATTTATTTCCCCTATGATTGATTGTAGTTTTACAGTCAGTGTGAGGGTCCTGTGTAGCTCTGTGGCTGAGTATAGATGCCACTTAAACCCAGGCAGTGATATACCCTATGTAGATCTCACAGCTTACCAAGTAGCCTACCTGGTCATGGTCTCAGTGGGAAAGAACTGCAGCTCGTTGTGGTCCAGGCTGAGACGGGTGAGTGTGAACAGACCAGCGAAGGCCTCGGTGTCCAGGTAGTTTAGAGAGTTGTGGCTGAGACGGAGCCATTTGATGTTCTGTAAGCCCTGTAAGGACCAGAGACTGGCTTTTTAAATGAAGGTCCCAAAAACAGAGATTTAAACTCTGCAGGTATCTTGTGAATGTTGCTGTGTTTGTACCTGGAAGGCCAGGTTGGGGATGTAGACCAGCTGATTGTGTGTGATGGAGAGCAGGTTGAGGAAGCCCAGCTGAGAGAAAGCTCCAGGCTGAATCTCCTCCACGCGGTTACGGTCAATCATAAGCTGCTTCAGTGAGGACAGACCGTCAAACGACTCCTGGACTCAGAAAAGACAAAGACAGGAGAGAAGTTTCTATCCTGATCCAGTCAGAACTGTGAGCAAGAAAGGCAAAACTAAAAGTGATAAAGAAAAAAAAGATGCTGACATGAACTTTTTTGGGGTTGTCATGGGAGACATCATTTGTGTGACCCACCTGATAGAGTATCTCAATGTTGTTGTTGGCCAGGTTGAGGAAGACCAGGCGGCCGAGGCCTCGGAAAGCACCCTCCTTCACCCTGCGGATGTTACAGCGCTGCAGCGACAGGTGAGTCAGGTAGGGCGTGTGTTTGAAAGCCCCGGTGGGAAGTTCCTGGATGTCGTTGCCTCGAAGATCTAATTTCACCGTGATCTATAAAGGAAGGAGATCACGTTAGATAGAACAAGATGGGAACTAAATACACTGCAGAGCTGTTGGTGTGTGCGTGTGTGTATCGGAATAACAAACCTCGTCAACAGTCGGAGGAACTTGGGTCAGGTTCTTGTTGACGCAGGTCACAGTGAGCTGGATCTGGTCACACATGCACTGCTGTGGACATTTAGCTGTGTGTGCAGCAGGGGTGCAGAGGAGCAGGAGGCTGAGCAGTGGGACCCAGAGGGTGTCAGGACAGAGCTGGGAGCAGATCTGAGAGGGAAAATAACAGAGGTGACTTCATGTAGACCACTGCATGTGCTGATAATTCATGGTTTATAGTCTTCACAGAGGCTCCTCTTGGCCTGTGACAGTGTATAAAACCTGCTGAGCTGTGTACAGTGCTTCACATCTGTGACTCTGGGTTGTTAGAAACAAACAGTGTCAGCATTAAATGCCCATTTCTAACTTTCCTAATGTTTTTTGTATAAACTTCTCAGACCTTTAAATCTGCTGTCCTATTATGAACAGAACCCATTTCATATAACTCAGTCACAGGAGGCAATTTCCTGCAGAATAAGTACTTTTTATTTAGTTACTTTAAGTACATTTAACTGATAATACTTGGATCTTAATTGCAGGACATTGTAACTGAGTATTTTTACAGTGTGGTGTTGATTATTATTTATGTTATTATTATTATTTTAGGAGGAAGGGGGCGCCCATGTGGTAAAAATGATCCCAGAACCAATCAGGAGCCTTTATTTTGAGAAACGTACTTAATGATTCAATCTATTGTTTGGTGAAACTAATTGATGTACAGGTTATGACAGGATCAATCACTATACTGTACATTTACCACAACCTCTGCAGGAGAGAGCTGTGTATCTCGTTGTTTTGCATTTGCTTACTAGGAAATTAGTTCAGTTTAATGAACAATCTCTCCATCCTTCTGTACTTGTGGGGATTAATGTCACTTTGGTCAGACTGAGCTGCCCTAGTCTTCACTGGAATGCCTTAAAACCACATTCCCATGTCGGATCAACAGTCTTGATCCACAGGAATGGACATTAAAAAGCTTCACGGCTTCACTCCCTGATATTTCTCAAAAGGCTGACAAAGCGGTACCATGCCTAAGCCTGTCTGTCAAAACTCCTGCACCAACTCATGTCAGAGACTAAGCGGACAGAGAGCCGCGACTGCATCAGCACAGAAAACAGTGTTAAATTAGAATAATTCATTTATGTTCATTTGAAGTCACCTGCGAGGTTCCACGAAAATCGCCCTGACTATACAGTAGCCTATAGGAAAACCCTTGATATTTTAGCAGCATACCATTTTTTTTGTTCCTACGACCCCCTGTGCAGAAAGGGGCCGAGAAACTAGAGACGGAGGAATTTCCTCCAGCCGGACTGTTTGTCCGCGTCCCCCCGGGGATCAACAGTCCAGACCGCAGAGGAGCTGCCGCGCCGGCCGCGCACAAAGACGCGCAGTGTCTTTGCCTGCCTGCCGGTGTTGTGCCAAAATGCGTTTCCTCTGAAAAAATGTTTGTCCTCTGGCCAGGGACGGTGAGAGGACTGTTCTCCGTCGGCTCCGAATGCTTATAGGCGAAATTACATCGTGACATTTTTCCCTGTTTTTAGTCTTTTGTTAATGTTCTTGTGAAGATGTTGATTTAAAGAAGTTTTGGTGATGGCAAAAACCTGCAGTATTGCTTGAGTTGGACAAATTATAGAATTATATCAGTTTAATTTCCGCACTCAATGACGAGAAGGAAATATGTAGTTTTCAGTGATAGAAATTAAAATGTGTTTGTGTTTAGACGCAAAAATGCGCGAAATAAACCAAAGCGCGTCCACGTTTGGATAAGCGAGCACGTTGCTTTTCAGTTCTGATTTACAAAGTGCTCCACAACAGCCACTCGATTTGAATTTATATGTTTGAAATCACATCGTTTGCATATTCACAGTGAGTACACAGGGACCCGGTTCGCGTACACACTTACTCACCATGGTTTCGTCGTGGTTCCGTCCAGCTGCAGGTCCTTTACTGGCCTCTGACTCTCTCACGGTCTCTGCTCCCTCTGCAGCTCTTCCCCCGGTTGTCCCCCCAGTCCAAAACAAACTCCGTTTATCCCTTCATTCACTGATCCCCCCCCACACCCACACACACCCCCTCCACCTTACACACACACACCTCCAGCTCCCACCTCTGGAGTCTACACACTGCTTCTCTGAGCCTGTTAAAGGAGCTGTTTCACCTCACTGTCATGTCTGTTCAGTCTCCACTGACTTTGCTTGATCCATCTGCGCTTTCTTATTCTATTTACAGCTGCTCCGAACAACTATTGCTGTATAAGTTAAATACTTCCATTACTATTATCTACAGATCTTTTTAGTATCCTTGCCATTCATGGTTCTCTACCACTGGCAACAAAACATTCATATCATCACTGAAGAAAATACATTTACAGCCTCCTTGATAACCCTTCTAAAGACATATGTGCCATGTATTACTCAGCAAACACACAGAGACAGATGCACACACGGACAAAGAGTCAGGTTTGTTAGATTTGTTATATTTAAGACAGTGGAATTCAAATGAACAGCATGTCGGGTAAACAAGCGTTATCCTGACAGGATAAATCCAGTCCACACACAGTCTAATGTTATTGAGGTTATTATCTAAATGCCATTAAAGTGGATTCCATTCACATCCTATTTCCCTTAAATGCTCTATCACATCACCAGCACATAAAACAGCTATATGAGGTAACACTCAATGTGCGCAACAAAGTCATATAAGAGCACATTTTCCAGTAAGGTAGATTATGGATCAAGGAAAAAGAAAAGAAACATCAGGTAAAAGTGACTGTGGTCCCCTGAGCTCTGCTCTCTGTGCTATGGCTGTGCTCAGTGCAGGACAATACACACACACACACACACACCCGCTGTGTATTCAGCTTCATGGGTGAGTATGTGGTGCGGCCCATTCCTGATCACAGTCTGCTGCACACAGTGCTCTGACTTGACTGGACCTCACGAGCAGCAGTATGATGATTGTGATTGGACAAACTGTCCGAGACGTTTGTCTTCTTTCCCTCCACCGTGGAATTTCTCAAATAAGCAATGTCACAAAAATAACAACAGACAAAACAGCATGTGAAGCAGCCGATCACTAAAACGGAACAATAAAGTCAGCTCTTTACTGCTGACTCATTTATCATGATCTATAGACTGTATGTCTTTATTCTGTATGGTTTATATGTATAGTTGTCTTGGCCTTATCATTTCAACCACATTTTCAATACAACAGATATCAGAGCATGTGAAATACACATTTAAAACCACTGCAAATCTGTTGTTGTGTTTATCAGAAGTCTGTGATAAAACCCAATGCCAGATATTATTGTGCAATTTCCATATTTATCTGGAAATAACCTGTTAATGCAGACATTCCTATCGCTGTGTAAGAACCTTGTTGGAAAAAGATGGACGAATTTTGAAACTATATGAAACTAAATGCAAAGCGATATGTTGCAAAAAGTGCCAGACTGACATTGTCTAATGTTAGCTCCACTCAAAGTTTTGATAACTTTCTTTTTTTGTTTTCTTACACATTTACCCCACGGTTATCTGATGTGTAGTTCTATTTTTTTTAATTATTTGTATCTACATTTTCTATAAAAATATAAGTCACAAGCATAAGTAGAAAAATAAAGAATTAAGAAATTCTGGACAGTCTTTGTTGTGCCTTCATAAAATATACAAATCAGGAGTGGAGATCAGTGGTCGTCTGAGTCCCTTGTTCAAGTGTAAAGCATCCCTGTTGGTTTTGTTGATGGAAAAAAAAAAAAGAATGTCAGTACAGTGTATGTGCGTATGTATGTGTGTGTGTGTGTGTGTTCCAGTGTTGGTACTGGCAGTGGCTGACTGGTGGGATCAGCATTGGTCGTGGCACCTCTTCTCCAGAGCTGAGCTCAGCCTCTCTCTTGCAGCGCCGCAGGACTTCAGAGCTTCACTGTTCCTGTGGATTCACACACACATGGAGTAAGACGTCATGATGAAGGAGCTCTGTGTTACGAACGGCTCAACACTGCACTTGATGATTTTAATTTATTTTACACCACGGGTCAGAGTTAATAAACCTTTACAAGAAGGACACATGAGAGAGGTCGTCTTACTTGGACATGAAGATGCGAAGCAGCACAACATGATCCTGGAGGAAGTAGTCCTGCTGGACAGCGTGTTCCAAACACAGGAGCTGACCTGGGACCAGTGACACCCTCTTCATCTTCCCCTCTCCCTGAAACACAGAACAAGCAAAGTAAGAACTTCAATTAATGAACAAAGATTAAATGAATACTGAGTTATATCAAACTGTGATTTGAGATTCTTCAGCAGTTTGTCTAAGGAAACACATACAAATAAAGTCTTTATAATAAGAAAGAGTTGCTCTCATCAGCACATAGTCAGATATATAGATTGACTGAACATATTATAAGTCTTTGTATTCCCTTTCTCATCACATCCATTTTGGAGCAGCTCCAACTACAGCAGCACTGTACCTTAAGGAGTCCCATCATGACCAGGAGGGTGGAGAGGACGCAGTTTGACTGGAGGGCTGAACCAGAGAGGAGCTTTTTCAACACATCATCTGTGGGACAAAGTGAGATGGGTCAGTTAAATGAGACAGCAGAGGTAACTATCTTTACACTGTGCCATCAATTTTTATTGCATCCATTTGAACCAATGAGAAGGCAACAATCGAAGCAGCAGCAAAACACTTTAGTGTGCCCAGCTGCAGTATGTTAAAGGTACATGTGTGCCCTTGGGACAAACTGTACATTTCATTCATTTGTTAAGATGTACATGTAAGAAGTGAGAACATGGTCAAAATGAGACAAAGAAGAAAAAGGTGAGTGACAGCAGAATTTTTACTCACCAACAGCTTCTAGAACGGCTGTCTTCGTCTCTGGTTCCTCACTGTACAAAGAAGCAATTTTCAGGACGACTTCAGCAGCCTTGTGTGGGTCAGATGCATCAGCCTGGTGAAAAAAGAGAGGACCCTCAGCAACACATCATATCCACTCTCTGCAAACAACCTGCTGGGACACTTTATATCTGTTTGTTTTTCTCTATTAGATTTCCACCTGCTGCAGCAGGTTTGTCCTCATCTCTCCGAGCTGAAGAAGCTTCTCAACAGAGGGGCAGCTGAGGAAAGACATGATTTCTTCCTGCAGGTGGACACAAAGTCACAGTCAGACGAAGATAAGTATTAGATTTGAGATGAAGAAAATAGACTCAGATGCCAAATGTCTAAATGGAGAAATATAAAAATGTGTACTTAATATCGTCTTACTGGGCTCTGAAGTTTAGCAGGACTGTCCTCTTTTCTCTTCACTCCATTTTCCTTCACAATTTCTCCGTCGTCCTCACTGTCTTCGTTACAGTCGTCACTCACATTATCCTCGTTATCATCGTCGTCGCCTTCCTCATCTTCGTCATCAGGTTCTCCCTCATCGTCACTGCAGTGAATTCAAAGCAACAAAAGTTTAGCTCTGATGTTCGCTCTAACTTGTTACTGTGCAGGTAAACAACATGAAAATAGCTTCAGGTGAGGCTGATCACATTATGTAACGTTACAAACACACACGTTACCTGAGTGATGCCAGCATGTCTCCTTTATCCATGTTCTCCATAGCCTCTTTCAAAGCCTCACAGCCTTCCTCTCCCAGACAGTTACCTTATCAGAATCATGTACAGAGTAGTTTTAATCTTTTTAGGTCTTTAGTACAAATTATTTCGTAGTCTTTTTATACAATTTGCCGACAGTATTTCAATTCATTTCAATCAATTCTGTAACTTTTTCAGGATTTTGTGTGTGTACCGTTCAGGTCCACTTTCTCCATGTGAGGTTTGTCCATGACAGCCTGAGCCACCACTAACGCAGCTGCCTCGGTGATCTCACCAAAGGACAAATTCAGCTCCTGAAGACAAGGCACAAAAGAGAGCACTGTGATCAGTCCGCTCACAGAGCACACACAAAGATGCACAAAATGCTGGACTTCAATGCTAAACCCACCTTGAGGATCGGCAGTCCCTCTCTCAAGACTGCAGCGAGGGCGATGGCTCCCTCAGAGCGGACCAGACAGTCACCAAAGTTGATCACCTGGACGTTTCTTAGATGCCTCAGCGCCTGCACGGCCAACAGGAGAAAACCATGTACCGAAACAGTCAGCTTAAAACACATTCATGAATACCTACTCTTCTTACTGGCAAAGATCTGAAAATAAACAGGCCTTACCTGAGCCATGGCCAGCGTTCCCTTCTTGGTGAAAGTGTTGTCATTGAAGTTGAGGACACGGAGCTCTGCGTTATGTCGCATGGCTGAAGCTAACGCCACCACGCCTGTATGGTTGATACCATTCTGCGGCATGTGGACTTCTTCCAGGCTGCCAATGAGCTTCAATGGAACAAAAACTGTTTAAAGAGCTGCCATTTGAAATCACTTACAGCCTGAGGCAGCACCTTGTTTTGCTTGATCAATGGTCCAAAACACACCGGGGAATTTTTAGCAATTAGTCCACATATTGAAAGACCTGCCAATCAGTTTGAGAGTGTGTGTTTACTACCTGAAAGGCATTGGCCAGAGCACTGGCTCCTTCGTTTTCCAGGCGATTCCTCCCTGCGATGAACACTCGGAGTTTGAGCGGAGCTCCGAGGGCTGATGACTGTCTGTGACACTCAATCAGAGCCTCAGCCAAGATCTACACAAACCATTTACCACAGTTACTTACTGCACCATGATGCAAACACATATTAAAACCTGTTCTGTGTGGAAAAAGTCGGCAGTAATTTAGTCTAAATCTGGAACACTTTACAGAAATGTACAATTTGAAGCCTGCCGCTTCAAAGTGGATGACAACGTGACAATAATATGTCAAAATGCACAAAGGTCTGTGAGCTCACCTTTCCTCCTCCGATTCCCATGCCACAGTTGTTGAGCCTCAGCTCTCTCAAGCTGTGGCAGGAAGGGTTCTTCAGCAGCTGCTCGATTCCCTTCACACCGTCCGGACCGAAGGCGTTGTCACTCAGGTCCAACTCAGTCAGCCTGGCCCCAGCACTCATTAACGCACTACCCAGAGACCTCTGAAGAAAGCACAGCAAAGAACATGTGAAGCAGGCACATTCTGAGGGTGTAAATCAAATAAATATGTTCCAGTGCTTCATCACAAAACAAATCCTGAAAACCCAATAAACCAGTGGTGGAAATTCTTACCAGAGCTGTTGGGATTTCAGAGCGCAGCCTTCCCGTAAACATGTCGCTCCAATAGCATCTCTGAAAGACACAAAGAGTTTTTAATAGAGAGGAAACAGCGTGGTGTGTCTTCTTTACTAGAACAATGGGGCTATGAAATCTAAAAAAGCACCACAGTATATTATCTCCCATTAGTATCACTAATACCATAACATTTTCTCTGGCCTTAAGCTATTTTGTAAATAAAAGCCTAATCGTGTGGTGTATTTACTGTTTGTTTTACTGGGAATGGAGACCATGACCTGATGAATACCTGGAGCAGGTCTTTGCTCTCCAAAGCCTTGGCAATGGCTCGGGCTGCCTCCACACCGACAGTGTTTCCCTCCAGGCGCAAAGCCCTCAGACCCTCGTACTGCTCTATCTTACGGACCAGATCCTCCACTGAAAACACATAAAACAGGTTATCATGTCTGAGGAGAAAACAGGGTCCAATGGCTACTACAACAAGGCCCAGCTCTCTCTGCTACCCAGCATCTGACCTGATTCTGTGGTATCCAGCTTCAGTCCCAGGCCTTTATAGCTCAACTCTCCATCCCCGATTTGGGTCTTGGAGAGATTGTCAGCCAGCTGTGCAATGTCATCTGAGGCCATAATGACACTGTAAGAGACTTCCAGAGGTGAAACAATGGAAAAGGATCAGATGTTAGAGACTTATTCAACATTAAAATGAGCAGTTTGGGCATTTATACTACTAACTGTACCTGAAATTGACAAATGATGCTCAGTGACAGTAGATTCATTAGAAACGGATCGTTTTCTCACATCAACACAAGAACTATCAACAACAGTCGGGTTAGCTCTTTAGCTTCACCGGTGTTAGCTAATAGTAGTGTGAAAGATAGGAAACGCTGACAGCACGAGCTAAACTAAGCCTGGTGTGACTGTGAGACGGGACTTTATTAAGTCTCGTGTCTCTCGGTCTTTTAATTGGCCGTAAACTCTCATTAGAAGACGGAAAATGGTTACTAACGCTGAAAACTTACCACAAAGAGTAATTTCCAGGGAAACGATAGCGATCACACGCCGCTCCTTCCGTGCAGCGCGCCGGTGGCTCAACCATGTGACGTCAGGTCGCCCCGGTTTCTTTTTCGTTGATTGTGTTTACGTCAGCTACAACTGATCTACACGTGTTTTACCGCCACCTGCTGTTACTGTGCGAAACCCGCCGCTTGGTCTATCCGGGCACTAATATAACTGAGCAATTAATATTTCAATTAATCAGCGGATGTTCTTTTTTTTTTTTTAACTTTCCATGCTAAAGTACCACCACCACATCACGTTTTTAAAAACTTTATAATTCTTTATTAACTTTTTTTATTTTTGCAATTTATTATTATTTTTTTTTTACAGAGAAAAAACAATGTAAATAAGTTAGCCAGTAGTTTCGAATTAATATTCAGCAGAGCAGAGTGTTGGTGTGCATTATCTTCACATGATTGCAATTAAAACTAAGAAAGGTATATGTATTCGGAGATATTTAAACCCTAATTGTGAAAAGGGCCATTCTACAAAAAGAGCATTTTTACTTAAATTATTCAGTGCATTTTGGTGATAATGTGATAATATTTACATTGAACTCTGTGGTACAACTTTTATTTGTATAATGAATTTAAGATTTTTTTTCTTGCGCTGCAGAACACATCACATCAGGCAGCCCTAACCTGAACAGCGAGAAAGTGTTTGCTGCCCTCTTGTGACCACACCGCTCCTGGAAACTTGTTGCGATACGGCACTGGCCAAAACAGCTACCAGTTAGCTAGCTAACGTTAGCCGCTCAGTATCCAGCAGCAGTCGTAGCGCAGAGAAACTCGTGATCCGTCCACATACCAATGACAGGGACACGAAACTTACAAACATGCGCCTGGATATTGACTGATATTTGGCTGACTAGTCTTCTCTGTCTTTATCGCCAACGCTTTGTGAAGCTATCTGTGATCTGAAAAGCGCAATAACTTAACTCTCGGTGAGTAGCCTTGCTAAGTGAGGGCTCTGGTTATTAGCTGGGACTCCACTAGTAATTTAAGTTAACTTACCAGGTAGCTGGTTTACACTGGGTTTATATGCTTTGTAGCAATATTTGTCAGATGAACAATAATTATTTGACGACTATAAATGAAATTATACGAGGCATGCGACGAAAAGAATCAACCATTTTGAACGCTAACTTTGCTTTCTTCATTTCTTCAGTTAGGCTGTATTATAGTGATTAGCATGTAGCCTGAGTGAGCAGGTAGCATTAGCTGGCTGGTCCTAGCTACCGGTGGGTAAACTCAGGTAACGTTAACGTCACCTGTACTAACGCCATTAGCAGCTTAGCTGATGCAGGTTGTCTACTTTGCATGCATCGCTATCGATGTAATATTTAGTAGGAGTTGACCATCTGTAAGTCGGCATATATCACGCTAGCGTTAGCTGATCATTTTCCCAAAAGTGTAATGGCTAACGTTTAAAATGAATAAGTAATGTTCCTCTTCCTTCAAAATCCTCACTTTATGCTTCAAGTATTTCTCGGCTACAGTGTCATCCTCAGATGTACCAAGCGTAACGCAGCTAACGCTAAATATTAGCCAGCTTCACCGTTAGCTATCCCCGCCGTTTGTTTACGCAAGTCCGATGATTTGCTCAGCGTGTTTTGGTGGCAGGCCTGGGCTTGTCATTGATGACTGCAAGTCGACAACAGTGTTTTGAAAACGTTTTTAATAACTGCAGAACGTAACTGTAACAATTAGGGTACCAACGTTATCTGTGGATAGTTTGATTGTAGCTGTCAAAGCTGTTAATACTGTTGTGCAAGAAGTGGTGGGTTAAGCTGTTGAAAGTCAACCTTGTTCTCGCCCTCAGGATATGGATCCTGATCGACTGAAACGAAGAGAAGAGATTCAGAAAGCACTGAGCTTTATCCAGTAAGTGAACAAATAGTATTGACTTTTAATGACTCCTCTGCAGCTAACTACTGATTACACGATTAAAGTGCATACCACTTGTATATGGAGAACACCTACAGTCTTCTTATGTGTCCACAGGTCATCATTGCCTTTTCCAGAGCCAGAGAATTATGAGGTTTGTATTGACCCCGTTTATCCCCCTTGTTTTTTTTTTTATTTGTTTGTTTTTTTGTTCTGTTATTCCCTGGACCTATATTTGAGCTAATTTTATCTTGTCCTCAATCTTTTTCTCTCTTGCTTTGCTCATTCTCCTCTTTTCTTCTCCTTCTGTGTCCTTCTGACCATCTCATATTACCTTCCCATGATTTTTTATGTCACCCTTTCCCTCCCTCGTTCAACCTCCTTTTTCATTATTCAATCCTTTATCTCTCTTTTTAATCTCTTTGCTCATTCCCTTCAGCCATTTCTGACCCAGTTGGTGTGTAACTTGCTGGATGAGGGCAATTCTTGCTTTCGAGACGGGGATTGGCGCCAGGCCTCCCAGCAGTATGGCGAGGGGATAAGTGTTGCCCGCTATGCCCAGGCTGAGGCCCTCATCATCCCTCATGAGCTGCTGGAGAGCCTCTACGTCAACAGGGCTGCTGCCTACTACCAGACGGTGAGGGAGAAGGGGAATGAGGGGGATGTGTCACCTGCGGATGTACATGACAAGATGTTTATGTGGATTATTAGCAAACTGTAGGGAAGGGATGTTTGGATGACTTTTTACAAGTCAGTTACAATAAAGTTTTGAAGCTGCTGGTCTCAGACAACACATGCAGTGAGTAATTATGACATATTTTTGTGTGCCGTCCAATTAGATTTGAGGTGAATCTACTGGATTTCTGTTATTTACATGACTCCACTGTGCATGTAACTTTCAGCTTAGCTGTTGCATTTGCAGTTAATTCAGCTGCATTGCTACATCACCGTAGTTCATAAGAATCTAAATCAGGTTTTATTAAATATCTTGTTTGTGTGCATTTCAGTAATCTGATTATTTTTTATTTTAATATCTGTTATAATCCTGAGGTGAAATAGAGGCTTTTAGTCTTTGTGAACATGGTGTCGCTTGTGATCAGTGTGTCGAGACATCTGCCAGTTTGACAATTCTGTATTGGTGTTTTTCAGGGCTACATATACATATGATATATACATATGCATATGATCTGACATGGTGTGGACAGCCAGTATCACAAATTTGCATTTTATAGTAGGGGAATTTTTTTGACATAAGAATCTTTTTTTGCAGTTTCAGGGGAGTGCCTGTGCAACTCTCTTCTGTGTTCTGTGTTAAATGACGCTCGGTGTCTCTCTTTTCTGTCTCAGAGGGAGTATGAGCGAGGTATTCAGGACTGTGACAGTGCACTGTATGTGTCAGAAGGCAGTCGCAGGGCTTTGTACCGCAAAGCACTTTGTCTACGGGAGCTGGGACGACTCCGAGAGGCCTATGAGTGTGGAACCAAATGTCTCCTCACAGCACCACTTGTATGTCATCAACACTGAAAATATTGATGCAAATGACTTTTTCCCACGTTATTTGTAACATCTAATTTAAAAGTAATGATTATCTTTCAGTGTTTCCCTCAGGAAATTAGCAAGCACTTTAGTTAACACAGAAATTTGGAATGGAATAGAGAATATCAATGATATAATTTTTATTTTATGACTTCATGGAATACATTGTGTTATAATTTACCTGAAAATTATGACTTAAACTTATCCATCTTCCAGGACCAACAGGTGAGTGACCTGGCCCAGGATCTCGCCAATAAACTGGGCCTGAAGGGCCGTAAAGCTTATGTCAGCCCTCAGACAGAGTCCACAGCCAGTGAGGGGGAGAGTCTCGGGGAAACTTCCCCACCCACAGGAGAGGTGGGTGCTGTTGTCACAGTGCAGAACTTGTGATGTGGTGATTGAGCGAGCTAATAGAGCGATATTCTCTCTCTTTTTTCCTTAGATGTCCTCCAATGGGCTGGAATCTCTGGGTGACATTGGATCAGGTATGGCAAACCTGCAAACCTTGACCATGTCTGATCCCACACAAACTCCCATCTCTGTTCCCACATTCATCCCCTCCTCTCCTTTGCTGTTTTCCTCCTCGTCAGGGGACATTTCCAGTGCACAGTGCATCCCAGCTCCTTTGGCCACGCCCATCCCAGTCAGCGACGAACCGGCGACTCCTGTCGTGACCCCATGCACCGACCTGTCAGAGAGCCCCAGCAGCCAGTCCCTGCCTCCCATGCCGTACTCTGTCCCAGTGTCCGAGCACATGGAAGAGAGTCTGCTGGATTGCATCCCAAAGAAAGTCAGTGAGGCGAGTGAAGGACAAAATTAAAAAAAAAAATTAGCTAGCAATACTCCTTTTACTGGGTGACTACTGATTTTATTTTCATTGTTATTTGAGCAGCAAAGTTGGTCTTAGTTATTTTAACTTAATGAACGTTCCTCCTGTCCCCTGTTCCAGAGTCCAGTCCAGGGTGCTATCCCAACCAACCTTCCCAACACAGCGGTTGCTCTCCGGCCTCCGTACTCCCCCAACCTTCCGGCCCCATCACCTCAGCTTCCCCCAGCCTTCTTCAGCTCCCCCATCAGTGACATGCCCCCTCTGGAGCCTTACTCGCCGCTGGGCCAGCGGGACCAAGGCTCCACCCAGGCGCAGGACGCACTGGGAGGTTTCTCCACAGGGGCTGCGGATGGAGACGGGAAGGCAGGAGTCGCCGCTGGCGGGCTGGACTCGTTGTCCGAGTACACTCTCCCTGGTGTGTAAAGTGGTAAAAGTTCATATTGTGTGTTTGATTGAGTGGAAAATTATAATCGAGTTGGAATGTTGCACTAACTTGTTTCTGCATGTCAGCAGATCCAATACGGTCAGAGATTCATCTAAGTTCCAAATATGAACAAACACAATCTATTTTAACTAGTAACACATGGGACATTATATTTTTCTTGTCCATGTGGACAGCATCCTTCAAACATTCACGGCACAGACTGGAAAATCTTATGTGAGCCCTTTGGCTAACGATATCGACAGAAGCTAATTGGAGTCAGGTGTTCACAAATTTGGAGGCCAATCAGCGAAACCGGATTGGAGGTGTGGGTTAAAGCCTGTAAGGCAAAGCAGGAATTCCTCCTGAACGTCATGTAGGTACGATCCACAGCTACTGAAGCGCTTGTTGGAGGTTACTTTTTTGCTAAAGGAGGTTCCACCGGTTTTTAAATCCAGGGGTTCACTTACTTTTTCCACCAGCACTGTGAATATTTAATAGGTGTGTTCCGTAAATGCTGAGGCATTATTGTTGTTTGTGTGTTATCCGCTTAAGCACGTTGTGTTTGTCTGTACTTGTGATTTAGATGAAGATCAGATCCCATTTTATGACCAGTTCATGCAGAGCAACAAGGGGTTCAAATACCTTTTCTTGCCACTGAACCTTTAATTCTTATTTTCTATTCTGTTCTAATTAAAGCTAAAACACAAAAACATGTTTAGCTGTGCTAATTAGAAATAGATGCGACAGGCTAAGATGTAACAAATGCAACTGTAGGATAATTTAAGTCTGAAAAATAATATTGACATAATGCAGTGATACCGAGGGAGCATGATGAGTACACGCTGCTTAGTTTGCTCTGGCTCAGTCACCAGAGCACAGTTCCTAAGGAGTTTGCTTTAACCTGAGACGTGCGTCAGCAGCAGACAGTGTGAGTCAGCATCATTACAATATGGTGTGTGACATCAGTGTCCTTGTGTCTGTCCCCCCCCTCAGGGGGACGAGTGTGTCACAGCTTCATCCCAGGAATGCGCAACAACAGTGCACATGCAGTGAGTAACACAAACACACTATTTAATTCATCTTCGTCTTCATCATCAGTCTTCATCTCCTGCAGGGGAGACTGGTTTTAAATTAAACTGTTGATGGTACTGTTGTATTAATAGCCATTTTGAAATATGCAGTTACGCTGCTCAGTGGCTTTTTTCTTTTATATCACGTCGCCTTATTCCTCCTCTTCTTTTTCAGAATGGTCCAGCAGGAACAAACCTGTCTCTGCTCTCCAGGAATCCACTGGCAGCCACGCATGAGTTTCGGCAGGCCTGTCATGCCTGTTACAGCCGAATAGGTTGGTTCAAGTTGCCAGCATCTGAGTAACCTTTTCTAGCAACTCTCTTCTCTCCTGTTTCTAAATATTGACAAGGGGATGTTGCAGTGTAGGTTTCTTCACCAGCTCTTAAAGAAAGCATCTTACATCATATGTGAAATGTCCAGGCACTGGTTTTTAAGTGATGTTTAATCCTTAAAGTCTGTGACAAGTAGAAATTGTGGCTTAACCTTCTCTTTCCTCCTCTCGCTCACAGGTCCACGAGTGATGGACTACAAGTATCAGCCAGAGGCAGCTCACCGCTGTAAGAGAGATGTGCTGCTGTGTCGCCTCAAAAACACAGATGACCCCACCTGGAAGAGGATCAGGCCCCGGCCCGCACGGAACAACTTCCTGGGGGCCTTTGTACTCTGTAAAGGTGTGTGTGTGTGCACCTTGAATTAAATTCCACCATGAATTAAAGTTGGGAAAGAGCAGCCAACGGTCAGATGTTGTTGACTTGTGTTTCTGTTTCCCTTTACATACTCACTCTTCCTTCTCTTTGGGTCCCACAGAGGTGCAGGAGCGTCAGGAGTGCCAGTACGGGGAGAACTGTACGTTCGCTTACTGTCAGGAGGAGATTGACGTGTGGACGCAAGAGAGGAAGGGTGCACTGAGCCGAGAGCTGCTGTTTGATCCGCTGGGCAGCACAGAGCGACGGGCGCTCAGCGTCACCAGACTGCTGCAGCTCCACATGGGCATGTTCATGTTCCTCTGTGAGGTAAGGCCGCAGTCTGCGAGGCACTCCTGTCTCTTCTATGTGCTGTCTTTTGATGTCCACCTTCGGCATATTAGAACCAAGCTTTGGCTTATTTATATCTGTTTCCTCTTTCTATAGGAATGTTTTGACAGTAAGCCTCGCATCATCAGCAAACGCAGCAAAGAAAACTTAGCTGTCTGCTCAAACCTCACAGCTCGACACCCGTTCGACGATAACAAGTGAGTTTATAATGTTTTCATATCTTGAAATGGTTTAAATTCAGAGTCCTGCAAAGACACCGTTCGCTGTTGTCCTATAAAAACCTCTTTTTGCATCAATAAAAAATGCGTCATTACGTGCTGCAGGTGCCTGGTGCATGTGGTGAGGTCAGCCAATGTGCGCTACAGTAAGGTGCGTCCCCTGCACCCCCTCTGCCAGTTTGACGTATGTCGCCACGAGGTTCGCTACGGCTGCCAGCGTGAGGACAGCTGCTCTTTTGCGCACTCCGTCATAGAGCTCAAATGCTGGGTCCTGCAGCAGGATACTGGTGGGTAGAACACACACGGTTTGTTAAAAAATATTATCGCACAGTTCAACCTGGGATGAAATAATTTAGCTTTCAGCTTTAACCCAGTGCAAAATGTTATGTTCTGTGATTAATAATAGAGATTTGTTGTGTTTGCGATGCTGAAATCAAGTCCAAGATGTTGATTTGGAAACTCATTATCTTATCACAGTATCAGTATGAACACAATGTCTTTATAAAATAAGTGGTATGTCATTTTTCACAGAGCTTTTCCCTAATATTTTCTTCAGGTATCACCCATGAAGAGATGGTGCAGGAGTCCAAGAGACATTGGCAAAGGCTGGAGCAGAATGCACAGAAGCAGCAGAAGGTGAGGCGGGAAAGGGCCCTGAGACAGCTGGAAATCTTTTTTTTTTCTTTTTTTTTTGATAGGTCTGTTTTATCAGTGTCAACTTCTTCTTACTCTCTTTCTGTGTCTTTCAGCCTCTCCATATCCCCCACCCGAGCAGCAGCATACCTGCAGGAGGAGGAGTAGGGGGAATTGGGGGTGGAGGAATAGGGGCGGACGGCCTAGGTGGCGGCGTGAGCCCAGTGGGAGGGGTTGGGGTTGGGGGGCTAGGAGCAGTAGCTGGACGGGGACGACCCCTCAACCTGAAAATGAAATTTGTGTGCGGCCAGTGCTGGAGGGAAGGACAGGTCAACGAGCCCGACAAGAACCTCAAGTACTGCACTGCCAAAGCACGGCACAGGTGAGGCCTGTCTCACACGCCCACATTCTCCACCATTTATGTTCTTCACAGCGTCAAAGCAATACGTCACAATGTGTCACTGCCGTGCTCAGGCATGAGCACTTGAACTTGAATTAGAGTCATTTAAAGTTAAAGTATCAACAAAAGTATGCACCGAAGAACAAAATGGTCTCTTGTTAAGTTATATCTGCAACCTTATTGGTCTATTTAGGCTCTGGTTTGTTTCCCTTGTTTGAATTCACATCGGTTTTCTGTCTCGTTAGCTGGACGAAGGAGCGACGGGTTCTGCTGGTAAAATCTTTTGAGAAAAAGAAGTGGGTTGTTGTTCGGCCTCTGCCTTTCTCTCGCACCTATCCACAGCAATATGACGTGAGTTCCTCCTCTTTTTATTTCCTCCTCACTCTCTCCACCCCTCTACCTCTCTCACATGCTGAGTGCAGCTGACTCTGTTCTTGCCTCGAGGGGACAGGTGTTGTTGTTAACGTCCTTACCCTCGCTGCTCTGTCTTACTCTGTAGTGCCAATTAGTCTGACAGTGTTTTCATGTTGACTCCCACCAGTTTTCAAGAGGTTGCCTTCAGTCCTCCTGGTTGTTTAAAATAAATGTTTTTTCTTACGTTACCACATTCTAGTGGTTAGACACACTTAATTTTGAGGCTTTTTAAACAACTGGCTAATTTCACTCAGCTCTTTCTAAGGACCACAGTAGTCCATGTTTGTCCAGAAGTGTAGAATCTATAATTGACATACACAAAAATAGTAACATGTCCACAATACATAGGGTTAAGCTGGCTTATTTAAACAGAGATCCAGCAGTAAACACTGCTGCAGAGCTGTTGGTATTACTTCGTGACCCCTGACTTTTGCCTGTCTCTCAGATGTGCGTGCATGTGATGAAGCAGAAGAAGTGCCACTACATTGGGAACTGCTCGTTCGCTCACAGTCTGGAAGAGAGGGACGTCTGGACGTACATGAAGAACAACAGCTGTAAGCTCCCGGTTCCACCACGAGCCACTGCGTAACAAAGTGTGGTGGCGTATGAGTTGTTCTCTTCACTCATGCAGATCATAATGTTACAGCTCAATTTTTAATTTCATTGGAACAGTTTTTGTCATTTTACATTTCTTATATATCAGTTTAGTTAAAAAAAGATCAAGTCCAATTAATCATGTCCTCTGGTTCTTTGTCTCTTTGCCCGCCATTACAATCAGCGATAAAGGCCTGTAATTACATTGATTTTTAAAGTGCCTGCTGCACTCCACTTGTACTGATTATTCTTCTGCGCAACACGGTGTCCAAGGTTACTGAGATTGTCTTCTTTTTCTGTCTCCCTTTCTTATCCTCACCCCCTCTGCAGTGAGAGACATGCAACAGATGTACGAACTGTGGCTGCAGCTCACCAATCAGAGTAGACGCACAGATAGCTCCGCTGTTACCCCCGCCTCCAGAGGACAAGCAGGTCACTATAACAGCGGATTACACAGAAAGCATGGTGAGTGGTAAATAAGACATTTAAGTATCAGCTGAATATGCCACAGAAATTTTCTCCACTAATGTCTCAGGAAAAATCAAATGAATAAAATGTTGACATAGTAATATGGCTGCTAAGGGAGCTCAGGTTGTTGCTTGTCAGTCTGACAGCTCATTGTGTTTGTTTGTGTTTGCTAAAACTCTACAAAATCACACAGACATATAGAAAAAGGACAAAGAAAGTTAGTTTTGGCTCAAGTCAACATGATTATTAGTGTGTACGAGAGACAAGCCGTGTTGGTGTGTTTCGTTTCAGGGAGGCCGGGGTTTGTCAGATGGGGACGACATCTGAGTGTTGCCGTGTTGACCAGAGGCTGCCGATCGCCGCCGAGCTGCAGCCAGAGACAGAGACAGGCCTGCGACACCAGCTACAACTGAACAGTCTGTCACCTTACCAGTCTGACCTCCTCTAGCATCTAGCCAGCAGTGCGCGACCAGACGGACACACAGCAAAACAGTTGACCCCACACACGCACACACATTCACTCACACACACACACACACACACACACACATACACACAAACACATTCACTCAGCACGATACACAAAATACAGGCACCGATAAACACAAAGAGAAAGCTTTGTTAGTGAAAGTACAGGACTTAGCTCGAGCGTTTTGTTTGATATCATGCTGCAGTTACACACAGCACCTTTAGGCTTCCCTCCACCACATTGTTCCGCAGAAGTTCCACAGACAAATACTTCTACTCTGACTGAAATAATCAACTAGTGTTCCCTGAGCAGTTCTGTGTCCACCAGGCACCTCTTTCATTTTGTGTTTTTTCTTAAATCCTCACAGCACTGAAACAGTCCTCGGTTGGGCGCGCTGGTCGCAGCTCTTAAATATTGCTTGGTGACATTTCAGAAATCAAATTGAAGCTCAGCGCTCTTACACACAAAGTTTAAAATGTAGTTTTTGAGTGCCAAAAGAAAACACAGAGCCCTCAGTGCTGTCGACGGCAGTCGAGACTGAAGAAACTATGAAGCATAATTGAAAGAAGTTCATGGTGGACGCTCCTCATTAAGCTGCGAAACAACCAAAACCTACCCTCCTCCCTTCGTGGGAATATAGGGTCAAAATAACTTTTTGGAGATTAGTGATTTTAAGGGTCGTTTTTTTTTCCAAGGGGAGTTGTACTTCCTTGTTATATTGTCTGCCATATTGGTAGAGTGCTATGAATGTAACGCCTGCGTGGGCCTTTAATGAGGAAATTAGTCAGTTAAAAAGTTTCTGTGGTTGTGGAATGTATGCAAGTATACTTAGATGCCCCCTAAACAAACAGTGTGTAACGTTAGTTTCCCCCCAGCCCTCTCTTTATTGTTAGAGAAAAGGTGCTTAGGTAGCTGGTTATATACCATACCAACAGTTCAGACATGGGACGAGTACAGACACACACAAACAAACACACACCCTCACACATTAACCTCGTAGTTGCTGTCAGCCAACGTCCAGGTGAATCAGAGCATGCTGGAATGTCAGCACCTCTCGGGTTGACAAAAAGTGGGATAAAATGATGATAGGGCAACAAAAAATATCTCAACTAAACATCTGTGGCTCAATTACACATGGCTCAGAGTTATCGTTGCCAAAGAGACCAAGGGGGCTATGCAGCGTCACATGCTTTAAACCGTACTGGTAAGCAGCTGACAGATGTGAAGCTGGTGCAGGCTACAGAGAAGCAACTGCAGCACGTGGAAGATAAGGAAAAAAAAAAAAGTCCTGCCTGGAGCTGCTCTCAGCAGTAGATCAGTTCAGACCACAGATGCCCATTAAGAAATGATGACCTCACTTGGACTGAAGCACAGAGCAAATACTGACAGAAGACTTAAGTTGTGGAGGAAATAAAAAGATAACAGCTTTGTAGCAGTTTAAGGAAAAAAAGGTGTCCAGGTGATTGATAATTTAAAGAGTGTAAAGCTGGTAGAAAATGATTGAGGAAAAGATGATTGAGAATATATTTTTCTAGAGTTGATCGTTAGATTATTTAAGATAATTTGAATGTAAGGGCAAGCTGCCATGTGTTCAGTTGAACTGGGGTCATTATTTCACTGAAAACCCACGATGTTCCCACAGCCTTCAGATGGAAACCTGTGTTCCTCATGCACCCAAACGTTTTGTTCCTGACAGCTAACGGTAGCCCTGAGATAAACCTTTTCATTATGGGGAAACCTGCTAGCTCGAGACGGGGAAACAATTCGCACCACATATTGTGCCTATAAACAACACATCCACATATGACACACACACACACACACACACACAGAGGCAGGATATGTGTTGTCATCATATTCTAGCCTTAAAGATGGACGGAGACAAGATGGAGGTATGTCTATATTCAAATACTTATACACACATATTATTCATATTTACAAATAATGGTATACTACTAATAATAATTGATAACTTAGCGGTTAAGCTTAATAAATATATAACCTGAAAACCTGTATTGATTACATAGAAGAATTTCTTGTTATTGAGGTATTGCTAAATGACATGTATCGCTGAACTAGATGACTATAGTGATTTTTTTTTTTTTTTTTTAAATGATTCTTTTATTTTGTAATTTTTCCTTCTGTGTGGGTTGTTCCAGACAGGCTTTGTGTGAAGGGACTGCAGCAGAGATTGATTTGAGTTTCAGAGGGTTATATCTGTACATCAAGAGCAGAGAAGTGGACTAAGTCACCCAACTGAGAGGGTTTTTTTTTTTGTTTTGTTTTTGAGTATCAAATCTTCTAGCTTCACCTCAGTTCAGCAATTCGGCAAATGATATTACACTCACGCAGTACTAAGAACATTTTGGTTAATGGGTGCAAAAGGCCAAAAAATGAATTGAAAGAAGAGAGATTTTCCCTCATCTGTGTTGTGATGTTCCAGCTCTGTCTGCGGTCCCTCCATTTAGGTCACTGGATAAACAGAAAATAGATTAATGGTCGCACCACCAAAGGCTGCAGTGTCTTAATTATCCAGCTCCCGAGAACTGACTTAATTAGAATCTAGACGGACAGCCAACGCTGTGCTGAGCCTAAAATCAGCAGATCTCAGATCAGTTTTGCTGGTCTCTGAGCAGCCGCTTTGGGGACTGTTGTTTAATGAGCCCTTGTCTGGAACAGCCCAGGTATTAGCTTCTTTGAGGGATCGTATTATTACTACTCCTAGTATTATGATGAATATGATGACGATAATGATTGCTATCTATTGAATATTTCTATTTCTCTTCTATATGCTATTGATATATGTATGTTAATTGCAATGTATAACTCTCTCTTTATATATGTATCCATGTATGAATATAATAATTTACAGTAAATATGCGTCTGTGTATGCGGCAGTGCACAGCTCTGTCTGGGAGGCAGTGAGCAGGAAAACCTCAGCTTCTGATAGTCACTGTAAGGTTGTTGAGTTTTTAAATCCTACAGGTGGTGACCTCACTTATCAGCTACCACCAGCTGCAGGTCGTCTGCAATATATATTAACGTTGTCTGAGCTCTGTTTGTAGGCCTTAGAATAGTTTCGGCACTGGCCAAAGAGAAAAATTAAGGATAGCTAATGATTAAAGTATAAATATGCTGTTGTTTCCTCCTTTTCAGTGTCGACCTACCAGCAGAGCTCTCCGCTCACTGCCTGTGCTGTGCATGTTCGTTTAATTTGATTCTCCAGACAGAAGGACAGATCTGGAAACAAAAGCATACATAGAGGCCTATATACTCCCGTATAGCGCCTTATTCGATATACTACACCTATAAGATGATACATACCCTTATTGTATAATCCTGCTTACTATATACAGTATATGATACCTGATATTATAATACTTAGACACCCTTATAAGGTAATTTAGATAAGAGATGGTGGAGCCGTTTTTTTTTTTTGTTTTTTTTCCTGTGGCTGTGGAAGAGTTTGCTGTGGTCAGTAATGTGTTCCCATCTTGTTTTTCAGGGAGTTTAAAAAAGGACAAGTTGTTAGGAGAGCGCCACGTACTCAAATGCTCTTTATCATGCAAGCGGACAAAAAAAAAAATTGTCTGTCCTTGTTTGAAATCCTGCCTTTAGAGACCTGCTGAAATGAATTGTTTTCGCAGGAAAAACCGCAGAGCATTTGAGGGGAGGCTCTTCTTTCATTGTTGGAGAAAGACCAGCATTAATGATGTAACTGACACTCACAGAAAAAAAAAGAAAAGGAAAACTTTGTCTGTGCTGCACGTTCTGTGTGTGTGTGTTGGTAAAAGGCAGGCGAATCATGACACAAATTTAAAGGGGAGGCGGGTCGCTGCTACTGCATCTGTAGGTTTACACTGTTGTGTAACTTCACTGTATATACTTTGTTCAGTCTACGGCACAACAGTTTCCTTTGGGATAAACTTTTTTCTTATTTTATCTCTTATCAAATATGGCTCACGGTTAAAGGGTGAGGTGAGTCCATGAGACCTTAAGTTTGCCAGGCAGTGGATATTTATTGCCAAAATCACTGTATCACTGTCCTTATCTGTGGAAGCGATCTGGTACTAAAGCGTTCAGTTTTTGTTGATCTTTTTCGTCTTCCTTATCCTGTGCAGCGTAATCGAAGTCACGCGCCAACCAGAGCCAGCTGGAGACAGTTTTGGAAACTAAAATGCAGCCAGGAAAACAAGATCCTTTGATTTGAAAATGCTTGAATCATAACAAGTTGATGATTTTCATCAGGGTGAATTACTTAATACCAAGCAACTTTCTGTTTTTTTTTTTTTTGTTGTTTACGTCATTTTCTCTCTAGTGCTTAGCAAGTGTGGTTTACCTCGACTGGAACACACATACTATTCCTCACTCCTATAGTATTTAGTTTGTTATCACACAGATACAGCTATGGCATTTAACCAATAAGCAACATCATGAACTGTTTTTATTCATTTGTGAAAGGCAGGAGGTCCATGCTGAGTGCTATAGTTTATTTCTGCTGGTGATGCCAGACCTCTGTGCAGGATAAGGCAGGCATAAGATGCAATTTACTGTTTTAATGAATTCATGAATGTGCTCATAAAGAAAAACATTTCAACTCGGTTATTATTTTTCTAAAAGTCACTTGACTTAAAGCTTATGTCTGTCTGTGACTAAAGTGGCTCATGTCCTGCGCATTAGTTCTGGTTATTACATCCTGCTGCAGTTTAATGAAATGACATGGTTCTCAGCTGTGAAACAGGATCCTGCTCAGCAAATATTCATGTGACCCCCAGCCTCTCCCTGCCTGGCCCCTGATGCAGTTTGTGTCATTGGATTGGCAGCACCAACACACACCGACACAGCCACAAATAACCTTAATGAATCGGTTCTCAATCAGTTAGAAAATTATCGGTTATGTGAATTGTTTTCAACAACTTGGATGAAGAAACCAGGGTTGTAAGAAGTGGAAAAAACAAGGCCTCTTTTTGTACTGTATTTTTACATTTCGTTGTTTTATGGTTTATCTTCTTGACTTTGTTTTCTCTTTTCTCCTCCCTGGTTGGAATTTCATGATCACACAAGTGGACCAAATCTCTTGAAAGCATTTAATAAACAGACTGTTTTAGAAAAAAAAAAAAACATTTGTTTTCTCATTTTTCAAAGCACACAATTCACATTATTGGTGGAGGATTGTGAAACTGAAGCATGTTGCTGATAGAACACCAGTCATTCACCCTGTGTTGATTTCTTTGAGTTTTGCTGTTCAAAACACACTTTTGAGTTTGGTTGTTTTCATGTTTTTAATTTGTAGAGAAAGAGCACGGCTAAGGGTAACTCAGTTTGAAAATGTTCTGTGTGAAGTGTGGTGAAGGAACAACGACATAATGAGGGTTTAGAAATGACGTCACCTGTGTGTACATGAAACATCATCCCTCCACAGCAGGTTCCTTGCACAACATTACTGCAGAGGTGTTAGTTGACCAGTATCACACACACACACACAAAACATTTCCATACACATATAGTCCATGGTCTTAAGTATGTGGACACCTGAACATTTTTTCTGGTAAAAACACCAAACGTTTGATGGATCCAACTTCCTCAAATGGGAGAAACTGTTTACAAGAAACTATTGACAGGGGCTTGCTTCCATCCAAGATGACATGACAAGAGCATTAATGAGGTTTGATGATGAGAACTGAATTCCAGTTATTCCACTTCATCCCAGAAGTTATGCTGTGCTTTTATTCATGTAGTGTAGGCTTTGTTTTGTTTGACCAAGTTCTGAGAAATATCAGAAATTAAAGACAAGATCTAAGATTAAAAAAAGATTAATTAAAAAACAAGCAAACCGCTTCATGTTTTTCTGAAAAAAAGTCAGTATAACTTATTATAACAGCATCACTACCTCACTGGCACCGTGTGAACAAAAACTGAAGAGACAGGGCTGTACTTCACAGTGATGGGTTTCATTACAAACCAGCCTGACTGCTCCACTGTCGACTTAGACGCCTGAGCTTTATCACACGTGTCTGCAATGGTCTTACAAAAACAGCGCACTTCCACGTGTGAATTCACCCAGTGACCCCCACACAGCCTGCTCTTCAGCCCGAGGCCACATAAGCAGTCTGTACCCACAGTCAAGAGTTAAATGCCTTTTGTTTGTTACACCTCTCTCTCTCTCTCTCTCTCTCTCTCTCTCTCTCTCTCTCTCTCTCTCTCTCTCTCTCTCTCGTCTCTCGATATCGTCAAACTTTAATAAGTAGTATAACCCACGCGGGCGTGTCAGTGGCGGTGCCCTCGCGCTGGCTTGCAGCCACACGCAACTGGAAATGAGCCGTTATTGATGTAATTACTTTACCTGTGCACAAGGTGTCTGCAGTGAGAAAGTACACGTGTGTCATCTTCATACACGTGTGTTATGTTCTGAAAATTAAACTGTCCATTGCTTGACTTTAAATGTCTACTCTAATTTAGAGCCTGGAATGATTGCAATTTATTATTTTGTATTCTTTGCTGTGTTAAACTGTCTCCCTTCTTTATGTAATAGTGTGCTAGATTTAGGTATCCACTTTATTTTTCCTTTTTTTTTTAACCTTAGGTAATTCATCCGCGGTTGGAGATTGGCTTTCATCGCTGTGATGGACAAAAAAATCTGGCCAATCGGCGCTCTTTCCGTCTATTGCTGCGGGAAAGGACGCTGCTGATTGGCTGTGGAAAGAGGGGCTTAGAGGGCGGACTGCGTTAAGTAACTTGTTGTGCAGAGTTCATAGTTTGTGACCTGTTAAAGTTTTTATATTCCCGACACTTAATGAGAGCTGTCAGGGACCGGTCTGCCTCCAAGATCTAGTCTTTTTTATTTTCATTCTTATATTACTTCCTGTGAGCTGCTGACCAGCTCTGAAACATATTATTCACCTCGCTGCAATTTAAAGGAGCGAAAACAGAAATGACCACAGAGATCCCGGAGCTTTTCAGGGCTCTTCTTGAGCAACCATTTACTTTACCAAACCTCGACGACAATGGTAAGTCATTGATACTGTCAGATCTTTGTGATTCAAATAACATGCGGCGCCGTGACATGAGAGTTTTTTTGTATGCAAAGCAGGCCGCTGAGGTCGGATCACCTTTCTGAGACTGATTCTGACATTTCTGCAGACAAACTGCGTGTTTGTTGCGTAATCTCTGTCAGTTGAGCTGGATGGGAATTAGCGCCAGCCTCTGCGCTGTATGGATCCAAAGGTTAAGTCAGTTCCCCTCAGAAGTAATGGAGTGCTGTCTTCTTGGACAGCTGCAACAGGTAGCAGAGACAATGCAGAGACAGATTCTTCAGCTGTTTGTCAGCACTTTCACAGTAAAAGTATCTTTAGTGGTCAGTGAGCAGAGAATTATAACCATTGGCGTTTTAAGACTATTTACAGTTTGTGATTGGTGATCTGCTGCTGAGATGATCAGCTTTAATGATTGTGGGTCCCTGCACAGTCATTTAGCTGAAGCACAATTTTCTGCCTTAACAAATCTTGTGTGGGGAATCTGCTGATAAAAGATAAAAGACAACAGTTACCCACTGTGGATAAGCACAAAGGTTATGGACCTATTATTGTCCTTCTGTTTGATGTTTCAGGGCTGAGTGAATGTCTTGGTAAAAAATAGCTGGCATCACTCACTGGTGATTATGTACTGATAGAGCCCAGTCTGTGTGGATCTGGGTTTGTCACCTGCTTTCATCTGTCATGGTTGAGTGGATCTTTGATTGTGTGTGTGTGTGTGTGTGTGTGTGTGTGTGTGTGTGTGTGTGTGTGTGTGTGTGTGTGGAGAAAGGGGTTGGTGGGCTTTGTAGATTCATAATTTAATCACTAGATGGCCCTGTTTACCTTCTCTGGACCATATTTAGATAAATCAGATGTGGGTTAAGTAATTTAATTTCATTGAGAGGTGTGTTGATGCTGCTGCTGCTGGCCCCATTTAACAGTATTTCATAATCACCTTTGAGTCTGTTATGTATTTTGTTTTAGGAGCTTCTGAAGAATCCCACAGGACAGCTACCAGACACTTTCAAAGTATAATAAATGACATGTCAATCATTGTTTTCTCTCTGCCATATTGGTGAAATGTCCAATATCATCCTTCACTTGCCATATTTTAACATAATGAGGTAATAGTACTTTATGGAGTCATAGTGAAGTAGTTTGGTTGCAAAGTATTTGAATTCCATTTGGAGATAAATCATTCTCTTAAGGTTTCAGATGTTGACATCAACCATGTGAGTGAAATTTAAATTTTAGATGAGCTGCTCCTTTATGATAGTAATTAAATCAAGGAACATCATTATGTCCGTGATCATAGGTTCCAGAGCTTGCAGAGATGGCCTTCCTGCAATCTGTCAGTCAACAACAAAGTACCACTAAGTCCATGTGTCACACATGACACACACACCCACACACATACACACAAGCAACCAAGATGGTGCAGATTGCATAATTATCGCAGCGTGTGTTCTGCTCCAGGACCTCAAATGTGCAGCTGCAGAGAAGTTTCTTTGAAAAGTCTGTAGCTGTGGCTTCTATATTTTTAGGTTGTATCAGTGCGTGGAAAGCGCTTAACTTTATGAGCTACCACTTCTTACTTTACAGTACTAACATGTGAATCTGGTTAAGCTGACGTGTCAGTGAAATCCTGGTTTTTCATTCTATTCATTTTGTAGAAAACTGCACAGTCATGATGGCAAAGCTTGTGTTTAGAGAAATCCATTCACATTTCATTAGCTTTGCCTGACAGGGAAATGGCATTGTAGTCAGACAGATTCAATTTGTTGTCGTGCATCCACGTGAGCCGAAACAGCCCGTGTTTGCTGTTGTGTACAGCCATGTCTGCACCTGTTGACTAAGTCAGATGTACCTCGACTATAAATTCCACAGTGTATTGTCATGCTTTGGCCAGAAACCAGAGTGGAAAGTTTTCAGTAACTCTGTATGTTGTGCTATAGCTGACACAGAGAAGATGCAAGGCATCATACAGAGAAATACTTAATTTTAGTTGGACTCAATTTGATAAAACTATAATTATTATGAATGAATAATATTTCAGTCTCTATGACCTCATTAAAAATTCAACATTGTGTATTTCTGAGGTTTTATGCATGTCTGCATTCGACTATTTAATCTCTCAGTTAGACTGTTTTTATGTAAAATAGCAGGGGCAGAGGATGTCCATGTCTTACCACTCGCACACATCTCAAGCACATGATGTCAAGGTTGAATGAAAGTTCTTTTTTATAAGCTGTGTTCTCTCGTCTCTGCACAGCTCTAGTAAAACAGAGTGCTTGCACACTTTCAATAACAGTTTATCTTGTTTTTGTGATGTAGACCATGGCATAGAATTAATCGTGTTGAGATGTGCACAAAAAGTGAGAGTTTGTCACTTTATTGTATATACTTTGTTGCATCATGGTTTATGGCGATTGTGATTTAGTATTCTGTGATAACAGTTATTTAAATGGATGTTTCTTGAGATTAAAAAAAAAAATCTTGTGAACAAGATTCAGCTTTGGGGAAAATCAGGGCACTTTGACTAATGACACTTAGTGTATCATCGTGGTAAACTTAAGGATAATATTTCTGGCGTCTATTGGAGAAATGCTTGTGTCATATATTTAATGCCAGAGGTTTTAAATTACATTCTGTGGTCTGTTAGTAGGTGATTTAGAAGATGAAGCTTGAGGTCACTCAAAGTCACTGTAGCAGTTGACCTTGAAGGTTTCTTTTCTCTCCTCGTAATGTTGTGCCAAAAACAGATTCTGTGTGACACATACAAGCAGCATGTGTCTCAGCACCACCTTAAAATCCCCCCTTAGCTTGTATCAACTGCATGGTGTGCACAGCTGTCTTGTGCTGTTTATAATATTGATGTTGGTACAGTAACATACTGAATAATCCATTTAGTGACTAAGGTGCACACATTGGCGAGTATGTCCCCTATTTAAACGCATTCATCTGTCAGAGAAAACAGGATGTACTTGCATCAGAATCCTGTTTTGATGAATGTCAAGTGCACATACATCCTGTTTTGTTTGCAAATACATTTTGTTTTGTTTTCCTTAATACAGTGAAAAGATTGGGATTTAATTATTGAATGATGATTTAATTAATTTTGTGGAGGATCCTGCAGAAAAAATATTGCATGATTTTTCTGGGGGGCTTGTACAATAAATTAAAAATATTTAACTGCACCTTAATAAGCAAATAATAATAATCACTTCTCTAAAGCTTAAAGGTGATGTGGCAAATTATCAGCCATCATATGGAGATGCAGCAGTTGCTGTGAGCCCAGTCCGGTGCTGCATGTTCTCTGTGCTGTTGTGGCAACTCAGAATTAGTCCCCTGGCCTTAACATGTACATCTTTGTCCTTGGCATGCCAACTCGGTTGCAGCAGTGCACCCATAAGCACTGTAACATAAAGCTCATGATACTTGTGGTCTGCCGGTATCACTTTGGCATCGTAACACCGCCCTTCCTGCACGTTTCTGCATGTGAGTGACACAGATATAGCGCTTCTCTATTGGACGGCGCCTTGTCGGTATGTAAGGCAGCTGCACGTGTTTTTGCATGTGAGCGGAGCGGTGTTGGTGCAGCGCTATAGGGACATTATGTACGTTAACCGTGTCCTGTATGTAGTACTTGGACGGCGCTTTTGATCGAAGCCGAAAAATTATCGAAGTTGCAAGACAAAAGTGTGTTTTAATATTTATTCGATGCGCTATCAGTCAATGCGACTGCGCCGACTGATAACTAATCATGTCGTATTGAACGCTGTAAACTTGGTCTATATGTTTGATTGTTCATATAACGCGAAAAAAAATTGTTAAAGATAAAAATAAACTTTACAAGAAGAAGTCGGTCACTGCAGGCACAAACTGGATAAACATCACATACCAGAGCTATATAAACCGTGACAATGTTTTTTTTTTTTACTCGAGACACGTTTTTTCTCTTAATGTATTCAGTGTAACATATATAACTTGGTCAACCAATGAGATCTCAGGTAGTTGCGACGTGCGGTGGCTATTGGCTCGTCCTTAGAATTCCCGCCCCACTCGTCCTCGCCCTGATTAATATTAATAAGGACTGGGGCTCTGTCCGCCTATCAATTCACGGCGGGGCGGTTATGTTTGACCGGGAGGTACGGTTAGTTCTCAACATCAAAACCACATGACTATGTAATTTTCGGAGGAAGTGGGCCAAAGCAGCGAGAGGTACGGGACGTACTGACGGTCGTTGTAACACTTTAGCGTGGATTTTGTGGATTTCAAAACAGTAGAAACAGTCCGTGAAACCGGCTGGATAGCTAGCGCTGTCGAGCAAACAAGTCAACCGCTGAGCTCGCGCTTCTTCTTCAGTCACTACGTGGTGAACGTCAACAACAAAGATGTCGGGAGAGCCGATCCTCATCACACTGGAAACGGGCGACGGGGCCCCGAGTTCATTCCCGGTGGTTTTGAAGAAAGTAATGGAAATGCCTCCGCCGAATATACTGGACGGGGACGACGGTAAGCGCAGTAAAATGACAGAGAGGACAGAGAAAACCGCGTCTGGTTAAAAACGAGGCCAGCCGAAAAAAAATATGTTGAAGTGAAGTGTCATGACCATGTATATCCGACAGAGGCTATCCCTTAAGTGCTGGATGTGTTAACGCAGAGTTTGTGCATACGCTGGAGCTATATGTCTGAACACACTGCACACACAGGCCTCTGCTCTCTTCAGTCACCGTACCCTCCAGACTTTTCCAGGCACGCCTCCGACTTTAAATGCAGTTTTTTGTTGACACAAAACATTTTTCCTTAGTTGTATTAACGACATATTTTGTTGATTAGAGATTCGTAAGGAAGGAAAGTGCCTGACCAGGAAGAGTTCGTGCTTAAAGGTGTCAGCTGCAAATGTTGCTACAGGATAGCATAACATTAATGGTTCACTTCAGCAGCAATAGCTTTTTACATAGGCACTAGCATAGATTTTTTCATGTGATCAACAATGTGACAGACTGATGAACCCTGGCTACTTACACCTACCCATATTTGTGAAAACTCATTCTTGCAACTTCTTTATGTTTCAGACACCGACAAGGAAAAGCTGTGCCTGGGAGATGATGTCGACCTGGGGGGAGGAGGTAGCGATATGGGTCCTTCAGCCGCCTTGACTCCTGCTATCTGGGAGAAGACCATTCCTTATGATGGTGAGAACTTCCACCTGGAGTACATGGACCTGGAGGAGTTTCTCATGGAGAATGGCATCCCCACCTCGACTGATGAGGACTCCCTAAAGAGCAGCCCTGAAGCAGACACCATTGAAACGGAGAAAGTTAAGGCTACTTCCTCTGCACAGACAAAGGTTAACAAGGCAGCAAGCGTGTCCCCAGTGGCCCTGCTGCCCATTCAGGAGTTGGATGGGTGTGAGGAGGAAGTGGTGATCATCACCAAGAGTGACACTGATATCATATGTGATGTTACTACAGGTGAGTGGCAGGGGCGGGAGGATCAGAAGTTCTCAACAAATTAAATCCTAAAGTTCTGTAATGGGTGCTAAGGTTAGAGAGAAGTCAGTTTCCTCCATCATACTGACCTACACTGAGTAATAAATTGACCTAATTAGAAGTTTTAAATGTGCTTGCATCAGTGAAGCGCATAGTCTTCTATACGCTATTAATGTTTCTAGCTTGGTTGTTTTTCATGTTTGCACACAACCACATTTCTACTGAATGTCAGTTAGTATAAAACTCTTTGCGGCCAGTTTCTGTATTAAAGGTTTATGTATTTATTAGTCTGAGATGTCCAGCAAGCATGATATACTGTGACGCTGGTGTGAACTCAGAATGTTACTCTATCCTGAAACAAGCCACGGGTGGTAAAGGTTGTTGGGGACAGCAGAAATAGACGCTGCTGCTGCTGCATAGTAAAGATGATAGAGTTTACTACAGGATTATTAGCAGCTTGTATTGCACTCACCCACCCTGCATACATAGTAGAGTTTTTAAAAAAAAAAAACAAAATAAAAAAACAAAGCTAGCCTTGGTGCAGGCCACCTGTGACCCAGGATTACGCCTTCATTTATCCACTTACACAGATGTGTAGGAACTGGCCAATTCATGATTGTGATCGCGTGGCTGCCCTTCAGTTTGATCTGAAGCTCAGCTCTCCTCTTCCTCTCTTGTCTGCTCAGCCACTGAAGAGGACAGAGCGACCCCCGAGCCTGTCAACCCCGAGGAAATCGTGGTCGATATCAACTACGAGCCAGATCCCACAGACCTGGTTCTGTCAAGTGTGCCTGGGGGCGAACTGTTTGACCCGCGCAAACACAAGTTTACGGAAGATGAGCTCAAGCCACAGCCTATGATCAAAAAGGCCAAGAAGGTGTTTGTGCCTGAAGAGCAGAAGGTAAGCTGGGAGATGCCTCTTAAAAACAAAGACCTGCAAAGACTTTGTTTCACTGGGTGCAGTGTTGTTTTATGGAAAACAACACAGTAGGAACTTAAAGCAACAAGCAGCACTTCAGTATTTACTCAGGTTTTTCTAATAATGAATTTAGATTTGGAAACATTTACTGATGCTGTTTTCCAGAAGTTCTCAGAGTGAACAGAACTGCAGAGGAAAATAAGCTTTACTTAATGGCCTGAAAATTAATCAGCCACTTCCCCAGTGCAAAGTTGGAGTGAGGCCAGTAGGCACAGCAAAGAAACAAGGCTGTGTCAGAGTGAATCTGTTCTGGCGACTCACAGTGACTCAGCAATCTGAAAATCTGAAAATCAACGTTTTTCTTCCTTTCCCGTCTGCAAGAGAATACTGGTTTTGTTTATATGCACAATGGAGCCTGGCTGTCAGCCACGTTATAAACTGAGCTGAGGTCAGATTTGGGCTGATGAATTTATGAAAGGATACATGAGGCCGTCAAATCAGGTTACCTTAGTAACCAAGTTTAAAAACCAAGGTAGTGTTTCTGTGACTCAGTCGATCCCTGCTGTTTCTTTCTTCTCCACCTCTCCAGGATGAGAAGTACTGGCAGAGAAGGAAGAAGAACAACATGGCTGCCAAGCGTTCACGTGACGCCCGCAGGTTAAAGGAGAACCAGATCACGGTCCGAGCAGCTTTCCTGGAGCGTGAGAACACAGTGCTGCGGACGGAGGTCGCAGAGTTACGGAAGGAGTGCGGCCGCTACAAGAACGTTGTGGGTCGCTACGAAGCCAAATTTGGACCACTGTAAGGGATCGGAAAAAAAACCCATATGAAACTGTAAATGGGCATCCATATAGCAAACAGAACAGTGTCAGTCGCGTTTGTGTTCACAAGCCAGGTTAGAGACATTGTTGAATCCCGTGTTTAGCCGTGTCAACAGATACCAAATCTACTATATCTGAAAAGAATCTGCTCGGCTGTTGTTTGGACAGAGTCGGACAGAGGGGAGGTGGAGGAGGAGAGACGGAGGAATATGTTGAATATTGAGCTTTAGAATATGAGTATTCTTAATGCACAGTACACAGCATCTTGTTTCACTGGTTTACCTACAGGGATCTGATACATAGGAGTTAGTTAGTTAGGTAACACAAACCGAACCCCCTGTGATCTTGTGAATAATGTTCCCCATGCTTAATGTTGACCTCGCTCCCTCCTCCTTCCCTTGTCATTCATTCTTGTTCTCTTCTCTTTCAAGTGCGGTGCCGGAAGACCACTAGACAACAGTTGATTTATTCATTTATTTCCTCTAATGAATCAATAAATCAAAACCATTGAAGTTGGTTATGTGAGAGCGCTAGAATCGATCAGATGAAGAAGAGGAGGAAGAGGAGTGTGACTGTTGTTGCCATGGAAACGCAATAGCATGTTAAGACCTGATATCTGTTTTTCTTCTTTTTTTTATGACTTCTATTTACCATTCATGGGAGTGAGATGAGTGTGAGAGGATATTCAAGTGCTTCTTCAGTACACCTCTTTTATGAAGTGTGCTTTTATCATGTTTTGTATGCCTTTGGCCGAAAGAGATCATTTGTGATGTTTATTTTGGAGAAACTGTGGGTTTTATTTTATTTTGTTTTTTAGATGACATAGTTGATATTTAGGTAGCAGTTACAATAGTTTAGACCAGATTCTTAGTCAGTTTTATGATATAGAAATAAACTGATTTGCAGGTTGCTTCCAGTTCTTTCCATATTTTAATGACTTCTGAAACCCGCTTGTCCGTTTTTATTTTCAGATTTATATATTAGTATATTTTAGATTTTGTGGAGAGCTGGGCTTTTCTTTGCTCACAAAAACTTAAGACTTTTCCAGTAACCTAAGCTTCTTCAGGGGATTACAGTGACGTGGCTAAAGAAATGCAGCCATGTTCACTTCTCTTCATGTACTCACTCTTACCAGCGGCACAGAGCTGTACATAAACACTCTGTTCTCCTTTTCAGTGTACGTCTCGCTGTCACTCTCGTGCTGTGTTTGTCGCTGAGTAGGACGCCTGCTCGGCTTCCTGCAGGTCGTCATGTTGAGTCGTCTATTTAAGTCTGTAACGCTTCAGACGTGTTGTGTGTAGAATCCATCGATGCACGTACTGTAAATAGTTGTAGCCTAAAATCATACTTTATATATTATTTTCCAACATACAAACATATTCATTCTCATAGGACTTGATAACTCAGATGCAGTGCCAGTCCAGTTTTTGAACAAGCTGTCTTTAATGTTTGGAAAAGATATTAAGCAATTGTGAATTTCTTAAAAGTTTATGAGCTGACATTTGGCCCCCACAGCCTCATAATGGCAGAGTGTCTAACATTCTTGTGCTAAAGACATGCTGTTTGATGCTAAAGGAACTCTTTAATTAGTGCTCTATTAAAGGCAGCTGGTGGTGAAAGGTTAAGCCTGGAAAAACACAGACATCTTTGTTGATGTTGTCTTCTATAGGGGCTTCTATACCTTAAGGTAATCAAGCTCATATTTATAATAAATTTAAAAATAAATTTCTCGAGATAAACAACGAAAAACAATAGAAGTGTTCAAGAACCTTGAATGTATGCATTTAGATTGTAGAATCTGTGAAGTTCTTTTTAGGATATTCATCAGACTTATCACCCAATTTCTCTTTATTCATTTGTGAATGAACTTCTTAAGAAATTCTCTCTCAGACGTTTAAACTGGCAGTGTCTGTTGCCAGCTGATGTTTTTTAATCATTCTTTTGACAAACCAGGAAGTCTCCGTAAATGCAGACTGTATCGGGGCATCTTTTTCACAGAATAAAGAAGCCCGAAGTCTCTAAATGTCTTCTATGTCTAAAGCCATTTCAATGCAGTGTGCAGTCTGCCAGTTTACAGGGGGGCATACTTTTGAGCGTTACATCTGAATATTAAAGTTGTTGATCTGGATTATTTTGACAAAAAGGGAAAGACGTTGTTCTTTGCTGCTGTGCTTCCATCCATGATATTTTAACTTTTTACCAAATTCAATATTCTGCTCTCTTTCTTTGGGAAAGGGTTTCAGTGTGTGAAAAATTAAATGCAATCTAAACTAATAAAGGTTATTTTTTTTAGCATTACAACTAGCAGTAAGTACAGTTATCTGTCTTATATCTGTCCTCACCTTTTTTTTTTTTTTTAATGAAGTGCATTCTTCTCTGTGGACATCAACGATAAGTCAGGGTGGCCACATTTATCCACAGTTTTTGTGGAAATAATTTTACAGTTTAATTTCAGTCATGAAAGAGTCAAATTCTCCATAACAAAGTCTCTACAGTGTAATTTTTGAATCACAATTTTTTAATGCTTTCTGCTATAACAGAGATTGCGTCTGCCTTCTATCTGGAACAGGTCAATTTGTTAACTTTGAGGGGTTGTTTTTAATCCTCCTGGTTCCGTCTTTGTATTTCTTTTTATGGAAATGTCTTTGCATTTTGAGTGTGGCTACTTTTTGTCTTGTATATACAGTATATATAAATAAAGCCTTGTTGAGAAAGTCTTTACATGTAAAGTTCTTTCCTATGTTTCAGTGAGCAGTTCATCTAGAAGACCTAGACCAGTTGACAATTCACCACCCAACTGATGAGTATAAAAACTTATATGTAAATGATCCATTTCTATATTCTAAGAGATGAAATAAGTGTCCAAATGTCCAATGACTTCAAGACAGACTAGAACCTAAGCATAAATATATAAAAAGAAAATAGCGTTTACAAAGTATTAGTTTAAAGATGCTACACTACAGATTCATATCAATGCCTCAACATCATTTTAAGCCATTATATCATCATAATCTGAACAGAGGTCCATAAAAAGTTACACTACTCGGAGCAGGAAATCATGAATGGCTCAGTTTCAGTCCTCTGTGTGAAACATTGCCACCTGGTGGTGGAAGTTGAAGGAGATGTTATGAAGAAAACTGGATTGTATGACAGTGATATCACTCGCCATCTGAAACTGGCACAAGTTTACATTTAGCATCTCAGCTACCCTATCAGGAGGTGTAGACAGTATCGTACGTAGTTAGAGAAATCTCACCTTTGTTTATGCCAGAGAGCAAGTTTTTTTTAATGGATGAAAAGTTCTTAAAGTATGTTTGATATGATTAAAAGCTCCAGGACATGTACTAAACAGATGTTGTGACCTGTGGCTTCCAAGGCGAAGAACTAACTAAACTCAATATTTTTGATTTAATGTTTTAATTATTTAATGATGGTGATCAATATGACACTTGATCAACCCATGTCTACATCTACCTCAATAACCACTAATGCTTAACACTGTGTGAGAATGGGCAGGCTTTAAGAATCTAGTTTACTATTATTAAAAGCAGTCACAAAGAAATAAAGACAGAAATATAAAACAGAGCTTTATTGACAAATCAAAAAAAGTTTCTTGAGGTTTTAAAGAAAGTCTGCAAAAGCTGAAAAACTAAAACAGGAACTGGACCGCAGCGTAGAGTCTTCACCTCTTCTTGAAGCCATACTTCTTCCTTTCATAAAACAGATCTGTTTTAGAACTGCCCAAGTTTACAATCTTTGGACATCCATCTCGCTGTAAGGACAACAGAAAGAGAAAAAAAACTGTTTAAAAAACATTTTCATCTTCAAGAAGCAGGACATAGTTTTTGTATTTAGGGTTCAGTTTGATTTGTAAAAGCTGTTTTCTTTCTTCTTATGGCTCAGTAGATCATAATAAGTAACTCAAGATAACAGAAATATCACAATTATGGCCTGGTTAAATCCTCAGTTTCATCTCTGTTTAGTCCCTTTACTCACATCTTTCTCCTGGATGGTGCACTCTTTACAGTAGTAGGCATCAGATACACCCGGCCCTCCACAGATGACACAGCGTCCCTGATAGGAGCCGTAGTTACACTCATCACAGATGCGCACCAGCGTGCAGGGCCTCACATAGGAATCACAGATGACGCACTTTCCATCACCTGAGAGGAGCAAAGCAATGACAACTGATTAGGACGGTTGGAGGAAACCGAAAAAAAAAAGTGGATCAAAATATGGAAATAATAATAATAACACTAATAATAACAAAATGTAGTGTTCGTACACTTTGTATCTTTACTTGGTATAGTTGCAAAGGCTTAACAACAGCATGTACAGACTGACAGTGAATAATAAAGAAAGTTAACATGACTTTCATTTTCACTACTTACATTTCTCGCAAAGTCTCCCGATAGCTGAAAAATAAAAACAAAGCAGTCAGAGCAGGTCCGTGTAATCAGGCGTTGAATCAGCATTTATATTGCTAATCTACTCTAGAAAAAATAATCTCTTCCTTTGTCCTGTTTACAGTAAATCCCACAATTAAATACAATGAAATAGTGTGTGAAACGGGAACACCAGTTACCCATGCGACACAGACCTGTAGTTCTTCCTAGGCTAGCACCATGGCTAACATACTCTCAATGAAATCCATGCTAGAACCGTTAGCATGGTTGCTAACATTATCTCTAGACACTCTTTAGATATACACTTCCGGTTGCCGCAAAAAAAAACCCACACAATGTTAGATAACGTGTGAGATGAACCAGGTTAAAACTTACCAACACCGGCTTGTTTTCGGCAAAAGATCAAATCCGGATGATGTTTAGCCATTTTCGCCCAACGTAAAGCAGGCGCTCCTGGTTTGGTTCAACTTTCACCTTTGACCTAAACACTTTGTGCGTGAGGTTGAATTATCGCCACCTAGCGTCTCCAAACAGACTGACAAAAGAAAAAAATGAGTGTCTCGGAATGTATCCCCTTTTTTTTTAAATCTTATCAAAATATATGTTATAAGAATTTATTTTCACTGAGAATTGTGACAGTGGAAGAATAAATAATTATTGGAGGAATACATGATTATTAATATTAAAAATAAAAGCAGAAACATAAAACATAACTCATCCTTGTCCTTTCAGCTTAATAAAAGCCAAATACACAATAAGATTAATTCCTGTCCATGTACTTTTTCAATTCATATTATATTAAATGTATAAGTACAATAAAATTGAAAGTGAGGAATCTACGTTTAAAATACAGCTTACAAACAATCTGAAAAAGACTGAATCTGTTAAAAAATATTTTTGTCCTTAAAGGTCCTGCGAGGCCGCGGCTTAAAAGCATGTGACGTCACCACTGACCTGCACATCTTTGTCAGTGAACAAAATGGCAACCTACTGTCTAACTGTAGCCAGGCTTCAGGTAAGAGACTGAATTGGCAAATTTCATCATATTTATAACATAGTGAAGTGTGTCACCTGCTATATCAGATTACCTAAATGTAATGTAATGTGATTCTGACATAACTAAACTGACTGCAGATAGAGAAAGCTGTGAAACAGCCACCGGCTTGCTGACCAGGTCATCGTGTCCCGGCTGCAGTGAACGCACCCAGTGGGGAAACAAGTTTCCCACAGACTTAAAATAATAAATCACGGCTAATGTCCCCGTTAACAAGAAGTCATTATCGGCACCCTCAGCTCTTAAATGAACACGGTTAGACTGGTGTTATAAATGGAGTTTGGTGTTTGCTAGCAAGGTTAACCACAAGGTTAGAGCTCCCAGCGTGGACACAGGCGAGTAGCGTGTAACAGACAGAAAAAAATATTAGTTAAATTCTAACAACTATTACAGCAAACACGATGTTTATCATTACATCGTGGGGTTGGTACATGTGAACGTAATTCATTGAGTGTGTCAGGGATAACGGTTTGTGTGTCAAATGTCCAGTCTTCTCCTGGCAATTACACCTCAGCTTCACTGGAGTGAGGTTGTGGGTGTAGTGCCCTGCTCATGGGCACCTTATCAGTAGTTGGGTCCATGAAGTTGATGTTACAAACTTCTGGACACAAGCAAATGTCTCTCCATGTTTCCACCTCTTGTTACCTCATTGACTGCAATCACTACACTCTGTAAATCCAATCACACACACTGTTAGATATCAAAATTGGGAAATTTAGCTTCTATAACATACATGACCATTTGCACATTGCCTTACTTTTAAATGTTTTGGGGGTATGGGGTGAGAGTGTATTTGTGGTTGCTCTCATAGGGGGGGGCGAGGGGGGCTTCTTCACCTGGGAAGCTCTGTCATCTGACACTTGAGTGTGCACTGCAAACCACCAGTGCATGGGCAAGCTAACATCCCCTTGGTCGTTTTTCTGTATCAGTATGATTTTAGGCACAATATTGACACAGTCTGCTGTTTCAGTTTCACAAGAATACAGAACTGATACAGAAATGTACATGGACTTACAATGATTTGAATGAGGAATAATCTGTTTGCCCAAATACATTATGTATTTGAGAAACCCACTGCTAAAGTTACAACAGTGTGTGTCTGTTTTGTCCACAGCTCTGTGCTTATGCTCATGCTTGTATGTTTTTGTTGTCGTCTTCTCCAGCTGGCCCTGGGCCAGGGTGCACGGCGCCTGCATGTATCAGCAGCTTACAGAGCCAAGGCCAAAGTGTCTATGAGCCGGTTTGAGCCCACCTCTTTCGTCGGCTACGAGAAGCTCCAATCCAACGTTGACATTGTGCGAAAAAGGTCAGTGTTTTCCTACGACCGACCTTTCAGTTGTTATTCTACAAAAACTTTGCTTTTCCAAAAGTGGACATTTCTGTGGAATGACGCAAACTTGCATCACTGTTCCCTCAAACGCTTCCTCATCTGTGTCAAAGTTTAAACTCCAATGTTTGTTTGTCCTTTACCACAGTTGTTTTTCATAGTGGTAGGCTTTGCTTTAGTGTGTCAGCCTCACAGTGCTTAAATTACCATAAAGCAGTTTAAAAGCATAGTTGAGGGTGTGTGCATGTACCGGGAGACGTGGAGCTTTCTTGACTGTACAGATCACTGGCTTCTGCTTGTCCTGCCCTGTAATTACTTCTGAGGTTAAGACTGGCATAAACTGGTAACTATAAAATGATATAATAAAGAGATGAGGGGTAAAACAGAGGTATGTAATTGACTGCACTATAAGATGAAAAAGAGACTTTGGTTTTTAAGAATATTTCGTTATTATGTTCCAGGCTCAATCGGCCGCTCACGCTGTCAGAGAAGATCGTTTATGGCCACCTCGATGACCCCAAGAACCAGGAGATCGATCGTGGTCGCACTTACCTTCGGCTGCGTCCCGACCGCGTGGCCATGCAGGATGCCACGGCCCAGATGGCGATGCTCCAGTTCATCAGCAGCGGACTGCCGAAAGTGGCCGTGCCCTCCACCATCCACTGTGATCACCTGATCGAGGCCCAGATCGGAGGGGTGAAGGATCTGGCCAGGGCGAAGGTGAGCGGTCTTGTTTGTTTACATTAATTATTTGTATGTTTTACTAAGTTGTTCTTGTTAAAGTTTTACACACAGAAACTTAAACTGAGCTGTCGTTATCCTTCTCATCCTAGGAAGTAAACCATGAGGTTTACAACTTCCTGTCCAGTGCTGGGGCAAAATATGGAGTTGGCTTCTGGAAACCAGGCTCTGGAATCATCCACCAGGTGTTATTGCTTAAAGTTTGATTGCAGTTTGGTCCGAATATGGCAGTTTTTAGAGCCACAGTAGTTACAGTGCTATAATTATGTTAACAGTTAGATTTTTATATCCAAACAGATCATTCTGGAGAACTACGCCTACCCAGGAGTGATGCTTATTGGCACAGATTCCCACACACCAAACGGTGGCGGGCTCGGTGGGATCTGTATTGGAGTTGGAGGAGCCGATGCTGTCGATGTCATGGCAGGAATTCCATGGGAGCTCAAGTGTCCCAAGGTTAGCAGAAGACAGCATTTTGCACACATTGTTGAGCTGTCACCATCTTTTTCCATCTCTTACTACTCCAGCGTAGCAGTGGTTTGTTTGCAGGCTTTCTGTTTCTGAGCTTCTTAACCACAATTTACCCCTTGATCTCTTCCTTTAAGGTGATTGGAGTGAAGCTGACAGGCACTCTCTCTGGCTGGACGTCTCCTAAGGATGTCATCCTGAAGGTTGCTGGCATCCTGACAGTGAAGGGAGGCACTGGAGCCATTGTAGAATACCATGGACCAGGAGTCGACTCCATTTCCTGCACTGGTCAGTGAATAAAGCTTTTTCTAACTGACTACATTACGCTTTGATATCTCTTAAAAAACCTTTTCACAGAGCCCATATGTGGAAATATTACAGTCTACCAGATAGTCTCATAGATGTGTTTCTTTCTGTGTGCAGGAATGGCCACCATTTGCAACATGGGAGCAGAAATCGGAGCCACGACCTCAGTATTCCCGTACAACCACCGCATGAGAACCTACCTGGAGAAGACAGGACGTGGACGTATGTTTAGGCTTCACAGTTTACATATCGTTGCATTTCTTTTAAAAAAAAATCTTTGTACTACAACAAAGGAAACCATAAAATCATAACATACTGACAGTGCATCTAGAAAAGCCTGGGCCCAGTTTTCAGTGTGGCTCAGGACAAAATATTACAGCAGCACAAGACAAGAAACATAAAATATTAAGGGAATTTCAGCCAATTAAAAAAAAAGCTTTAATGTTTCTTCTTGTTTCTTTGCCAGAGATCGCTGCCCTGGCTGATGAATACTCCGACTTGTTGGTACCAGATGAAGGCTGCGAGTATGATCAGACCATCGAGCTCAATCTGGACGAGGTCTGTCCTTTTTTTTTTTCTTTTTTTTTTTTAAAGATTATCTTTTGGCATTTCTGCTCTTCACTGGATAGTTCAAAGTGAAGAACAACAGGAAGTGCATTGAGGTGGGCAACATGAAACAAAGGTCTCTGGCCAGGGATCATTTAATTCCACTTTGGTGTTTAAAGAGGTGTAACCCAAACGGAGAACCTGAGTTTTTCCACAGAAAATTCACTACTTGATTTTTATTAAAAACATCTGGGGGGGGGGGGCACTGTGGGTCACAGCCTGTAAGACAGATTTAAGTTTATTTGAGAATAACTGAGTTTCTTTGCCTCTGTGCTGTTTCTTTCTATAGTTGAAGCCCCACATCAACGGACCATTCACCCCTGACCTGGCTCACCCAGTGTCTGAAGTAGGTGCTGTCGCTGAGAAGAACGGCTGGCCGCTGGATGTCAAAGTTGGTAAGAACTGACCAGGGATGGATACGCTGTACTCGCTGTGTTTATATCACTAAATTACAGAACACACATCAAAGTTACCAGGATTTTTTGAGGAGTCTTTTCATGTCACTACTTTAATTGTCTTTTTGATTCCCTTTCACTTTTAGGTCTGATCGGCAGCTGTACCAACTCCAGCTACGAGGACATGGGCCGCGCTGCTTCTATCGCCAAGCAGGCTTTGGATAAAGGCCTGAAGTGTAAAGCTCAGTTCACAGTCACCCCCGGCTCAGAGCAGATCCGTGCCACCATAGAGAGAGATGGATATGTGAGTGCCAGCACACTCCCTTACAGTAATAATTTAGCCCTGGGTGAAGTGATGGAGGCTTAAATGTGTCTTTGTCTGTCTGTAGTCAAAGATCCTTGGAGATGTTGGAGGTGTGGTCCTGGCAAACGCATGCGGGCCCTGCATTGGACAATGGGACAGGTAGGTGATGTGGGGGGGTCATGATATACAGTCATCACAGAAGACCTAGGTGTTAATATATTACATGTGTTTGTGTTCAGGCGTGATGTGAAGAAGGGAGAGAAGAACACCATCGTCACCTCCTTCAACAGAAACTTCACTGCCAGGAATGATGCTAACCCTGCAACACACGCTTTTGTTACCTCCCCTGAGGTAAAATAATCCACACCACTTTGAGATGTTGAACTTAGATTTACATTTAACACACTTACATACCCTCCACTGCCTCTTTTTCCTCAGATTGTCACTGCCCTTGCCATCGCTGGCACGTTAAACTTCAACCCAGAGACAGATTACCTTACAGCCCCTAACGGTGAGAAGTTCAAGCTTGAGCCCCCTAGCGGAGATGAACTCCCTGCCAGGGACTTTGACCCAGGTCAGGACACCTACCAGCACCCACCTGCGGACGGCACCAGCCTCAAAGTGGACGTCAGCCCTCAGAGCAACCGGCTCCAGCTGCTGGAGCCCTTCGACAAATGGAGCGGAAAAGATCTGGATGACATGCTGGTCCTCATTAAGGTCAGACCTCTTGAAAAGACGCCAGCCTGTGTTGCTGTCTTTACGTAAGTGTTTTTTCCCTCCTGCTGGAGTGAGAACGGACACGTTTCACTCTCCTTTGCTTCGTCTTCGCAGGTGAAGGGCAAATGCACCACAGACCACATCAGTGCCGCCGGGCCGTGGCTGAAGTTCCGTGGTCACTTGGACAACATCTCCAACAACATGCTTATCGGTGCGGTCAACAGCGAGAACGATGCCATCAACAAGATCAAAAACCACCTGACAGGAGAGTATGGAGGAGTCCCTGATGTCGCCCGTCACTACAAGGTGAGGATCACGGAGGGGAGAGGTTCAGGTGCTGGATCATTACAACCGTACTTCAATTTATTCCTGTAGTAAAAAGAATAATTTTCTTTTCTTTGCTCGTGATTTTGCTGCCCCCTCCCTCCCTTTCTGAACTCTGTATTGAACCACATCCCCCTGATCAGATAAACTTTACTGAATATACCATCTTTGCTAACTCTCCTTCAATCCTGTCGTTCACAGGCCAACAGCGTGTCGTGGGTTGTGGTCGGAGATGACAACTACGGCGAGGGCTCCAGCAGGGAGCATGCGGCGCTGGAGCCCAGGCATCTGGGAGGAAGAGCCATCATTGTCAAGAGCTTCGCCAGAATTCATGGTACTTGGAGAAGTCCAGTGATTGGAGACGTTATTCTAGTGGTTCAAGTGGTGGTTTATTTTTTCCCGCAGCAAGGACTTAGATCTTAACATGTTCAGATTTCTTTCTTTCCACACCAACTAGTCTCTCAATCAACAAACATCTCCCTCCTTTCCTTAGAAACTAACCTTAAGAAGCAGGGTCTGCTCCCACTGACCTTCAGCAACCCGTCAGACTACGACAAGATCCGTCCTGATGACAAGATCTCCATCAGGGGACTCAAATCCTTCGCTCCAGGAAAAGTAAGAGTGCAGAGTAGCTGGAAAACACGGCCTTCATACAGCTTTTCTCCTAACTGTTAATGAAAACGCCCTCTCATTCCTCCCCAGCCTCTGACCGCAGTCGTGAAGCACAGCGACGGCAGTGAGGAGACCCTGCAGCTCAACCACAGCTTCAACGAGACACAGATCCAGTGGTTCCAGGCAGGCTCAGCTCTCAACAGGATGAAGGAGCTGCAGCACTGAGGAAGAGGAGTAGGGAGACAACGTGAGGAGGATTGTGGGGGAAGAAGGGGGATGAGGAATGTTGACGACTGCTCCATCATCTGCATTAGCATACAGTTTGGACTGAAGTAACGCGTCTGTATACCTCGAAGAGTTCAGCGTAGTGTACTTGAAGGTGTCGTAAGCTGCTGCGTTTCTAGGTCAAACGGTGATAAAATGGTTAGAAATCAATCTGTTGTAAAAACAAAGCGGACACACACGCACACACACACACACTCTGACATACTAAGCTTTGACCCACTTGGTGACATAATACGCTGCTGGTGTTTTCTCAGCTGTTCAAACAGGTCAGTACAGCACGGACTCCACTTCACACTGGAGCTGGAGGATGGCGGTCAGTCACCTTGTTGCTTTCCGATTGTGTTGCTCACTGCATGGCAATCATAGGCTTTAGTCAGCCGTCGTCATTCAGCCTGTTCCTGTGTTATTTAAAGCCCACCCAGGGACACTGCGGTTACTTGTATCTCTGGGTCCATTGGTTGTTTTGTGAAACTGTACTTGCAATGATTATATGGATCCAGAATAAAACTTGTACACACACACACACACACACACACACAGACTCATTCATCCACTCAGATACGTCCAGTTAGCCTGTCTGCTTCCTAGTGATTTCCTGTAAATGTCCACTATGAAAGCAGCACCCAGTGACAGCAGTCTCTGCAGCTTGTTGAAATGTATTCTGGGAAAGGAAGGAAATCAAATAAAGGCATGAGGCAGTTTGAGAGAAGGTGGATTCAACATGAAACTGAGCTAAGCTAGCAGAGCATAAGGTGTGGGATGCATTGAACATCACCGATTGATTACTGTACAACAGTGAGTCCTATGTTTTCATCCATCACAGTACAAGAAGCGTTGCAGACATTTCCTAATACACAAAAGAACTTGTTTGCTGCGTACAAATATAAGAGACCTTACCCTCTTCTTCCCTGACTCCATCCTTAACCTCCCCTCCTGATCAGTCCTAACCTCTTTACAAGGTCAAACCCATCCAAAGGTTTTTTTCCCATTGTTTGTTTATTTATTTATACTTATCCTCCTGGAAGGTCCAGATCCTGTATGATTTCCTTTCATAAAGGTTTCTGTCTTCACGCAGAGGGTAAACTTGGACTTATGTCCTCTTCCATCCTGTATTTTCAGTGCCCTTGTTTTTTTTTCTGGTAACATTTGTTGCCTTTACCCCAACACAAATGAAACTTTATTGAAAAAAAAAAAATAAAGGAACAGTACATTGAGTTCTGTAATGGTGATATTGCTGTTACTGTAAATGACTGTGTGCTTGATTTAAGTCATGTGGCTGCTCAAAAGAGTTTTTGGTCGATATAATTAACTGACGTTCTCTCCAAAACCTCAACATGGAAAATCAAATCAGAAAGATTTGTTTATTTGTTTTTTGTTTTTGTTTTTTTTTTTTGTTCCTCATGTTCCTTCACTTCCCCCAGTCCCTGCAAACAAAATGCATCAACACAAGGAACAAATGAAGGCTCAAACCACTCCATTCTTCACTCCCACTGTATGTAAAGTGTCTGGTCCAATGTACATTTACGTGTTTGTGTTTTTTGTTTCTCCCAGATTAACTTTTCTGTATTACAGAAATGCCAATGGGTTGTAAAATAAAAATTCACAGATCTCATTTATTTACACTGGCTCCAGTGATATGACCCAAATCTGTGTAAGGCTGAGTTAATGGTATTTGTAGATAAAATGATAAAATAATGATTGGCCCACTCTAAAAACCACTATATACTTATTTACACACACAAAATACATATTTTGTGTGTGTAAATAAATAAATAAACCAACCAATGACCATTACATTACAATTAAAATCTGGTCATGAATATCATGCTGTAGCTACATTTAAGAATTAAGTGTTTATCTTCCCTGCAAATATGTAAACACGAGTCCTTGTGTCCTACTTTGAGCGACAGGTCAGTCTTGCATCAGCATGGGACAGAATTTGCATCTGACACATTCAGACTTCTGAAATCTTGTACTGAGAGACTGAGAAAAAGAGCCTGTGGTGTTTTTGATCTCTCTCAGCAGCAGTTTGATGCGTCACGGTCGGGCCTTGATTTATTTTGAATATCCTCCACAATCAGATTTGATCCTTCGCTCACAGGAGACGTCTGTCCGAGAGTAAAGCCTGACAGAGCAGAGGGTCGGCTGTGAAAACATAAAGTAGTGTATGTGTGTGCAAATGCACCACACAAATGATCCCAGTCTTTGTAGACTGAAGTCAGCAGCGAGGAGCTGTACGATAAACTGAGCTGGAGACCAGGCTGAAGGGCATTTCAGCTGCAGATTTCTACTCATGCCAGGCCTCTTCATGATCACCAGCGAGCGTTTAAAACTATAAGTGTGTTGTCATCCCTTCATAATAAGACACTTGTCTCCTCTTATCCGATTTGTGAGGGGGAAAAAAACTGCCTGAAACTGCAGTAGTCATTCTGAAATGTCCCAGAAACAAGGAGCAGCTTTAAAGGCCCGGAAACTATTTGAAATGGAGGAATTTCAACAGTTTCCACTCACTGAAGAAAGATGAAACATGGGTCACAACTATGTGCTGCTTAACAACACTAACACTGTACAATATGTCAGCAGATATATCAGAGCAGTAAACATTATATATGTAGACTTTGTGGCTTTAAAAATAAAAATCAAACCTCTAGCATTACATGTCATTTAACTCAGTACATTCAGATCCTCAGTCGAGGTTTTCTGCTGCTGTATGTCAGAGGTGAGGTGGCAGACAGCAGAATATACAGACTATACTTTAACATAATCTTACATTTATAACTCTAGAGGATGGAAGTAATAATAATAATAATAATAATAATAGGAGAAATGACCCAGGGAAGTATAGTTTCTACCTTTATGAAAGATGGTTTAAAAGAAAAGTTTATTTTGTTTACACTGTAAAACAACCAAATTCCATGACTTGTACCTTCAGATGATTAAACTTTTATCTGAAAGCATTCTCAGCTCACACAGCCAGAGCTTTATTTACATGCACAGTCTCTGTATGTGTCGAATCTGTGATCAGTAAAAAAAAAAAAAAAAAAAAAAAAACCAACCAAACAAACAAAAAGCTACCAGCTCCATTCAACATCCAATTAAACCTCACTGGGCCTATTAAAACATTAAGAAGCGTTTCCCTCCATGACCAGAACAAAGACCTGAGTGTAGTGTGGTGAAGCCCTCTGTTGTTTTTAGCACAGAAACCCCCTCCACCACCCCCCATCCCGCACCCCCGCCCCATCTCTGCTGCCTCCTTTTCATTTGCTGCCTCTTCTTTTTTTTTCTCTCCACTCCGCCTGTGTGCGCCGCATCCATACCAAGATCCCTCTGACTTACTCGCCACATGTCCCCGCAGCTTTCGCCGGATTTCATTACATAATTGCCTCGTATCACCTCCAAACACGGGGCCAGGCCGCGTCTGACCGACAGCTGATCGGCTCCTTCGCGGTAAGTAATCGTTGAATCGATCGGGATTTATTTATGGATGATCTGCTGATCCGTAGCGTGGCTTTACACATCCAATCCTTTTATTCTCCCTGTCAGGCAGACGGCGCCGGATGATGCCAGTCTCTTATTGTATTGATAAAAAAAATCCCGGGGTGTTAGTCTCTTAACTCAGAGCATAGATTTACCATCCGAGTCTCCATCTTCTTATACGTGGCGGCGTTTTGGTATTTTGGTGCCAGGTTTTTATTTATTTATTTATTTATTTTTTGGCCATCAGATGAGCATCCTCTCGCCTTCTTGTCTGAAGCTGCCACAGTATGAGAATGTTCTGGAAACAACCCGCCTGAAGGGCTTTTATTTTGGAATGAATTATTTAGGCTGTGCCAGACTCACATTCAAGCATTTTTTTTAAAACCACAAAACAGACCAGTAGTCTCTTTAAACAGGCTAATTTAAAGTTTAAACACAGGCTCTGAATGTGTGTGTGTGTGTGTGTGTGTGTGTGTGTGTGTGTGTGTGTGTGTGTGTGAGGAGTTGACGTGTCTCCCATGCTGATGCAGGGGAGCACAGACAGCCACAGTGCCCCGGTTTCACAGGGAGGTGCTTTTGGCCTTTTGTCTGTCTTTTCTCATGCTCTCTTCCTACCTCCGGTCCCAGTCTAGGATCAGGCCTCATGTCTTTGTTTTGAAATTTTATTCATTCATTTATTTATTTATTTGACTGCAGCTTGACACCCTCCTGATTAAATGTTTCCTCAGCTGCTCAGCTGACACAGAAGCACTGCAGACTCATTAAAGAAGTCCATTTGTTGGCCTCACTCTCGGTATAATCAGTGGGGCTAATGAAAGAGGAGCCCCACCAGTCCACTTGCTGAATTATTTAGGCTACATATTTATGCCTCGTCATCCGTCAGTCGTGGTATCAGTGCTGTCCACCCCGCCCCCTCGGTGCCACCATGATGACAGATGTGTGTGCTGATCATCGTTGCATCTGCACCAAGCATGATGCCAGGAGGATAAAAGCCTCAGTCATCAGCCGTGTGCAGGATCTGTTCCCTAAATGAGCTTATAAACCAGACCGATTAAAGCCACTCCTGTCACGATGCTGGGACCTTTGAACCCTTGTACCATTTGGAAGTGTGGTCAGACCTGATAGAGACTAACCTAAACCTCACTATTACTTTAAAGCACGGTTAACACTCCCCAAACCCTCTTTTTAATCTGATTGATGGAAAATTTATGTTTTTTTGGAAGAATATATATAGTATTTTTAAAGAGACATTGTTTCATTATCAAATATTTACTGTTTACACTGAATTATATATGGACTCTACAATTAAATTATTAAGAAACTGTTGCTAATATCACTCATAAATAAATCTCATGCTTTCCATAAGTAAAACAGTTCTGCCTTGTAAATCAAATCCTTTAATTTACACATTTTCTGGAATGAATCATGAAGAAATTAAGACATTTTAAACCCATTGAATTGTCCATTAATAATGTCCACATTAATGTAAAAGCAAAGGGCTGTCACCTTTATTTTCCTGAGTATGTCTTCATGATTTTTGTTTGCAGTTGCACTGAGTTGCTCTCAGTGACGGTTCCTGGAGCTCACACACGTAAAACTCCGCTAATCATTTATGATACAAAGTTTATCCCAGTACTGGCTTGTTAAAGCCTCCAGCCTTGGCTCCTGTGGTCCAGTTCGAAAGACAGCCTCCATTTCATCACACACACACACACACACACGCAGGCACGCACGCACACACACACACTCTACTATATTTAGACTAACAGAGAGAGAGAGAGGCAGAGAGTGTGATATTGAAAGGGGCCTGTGGGATTCACTCTGACGTGCACTCATCTCATCCGTCTGTGTCAAACATCCAGCCTGCAGGCATCAGTGCTAACAGTCACTGGGAGGCGGCTGCTGATAACCCCAATAACTCATCCACCCACGTCTGTGTTGCAGTAAAACCAGGTTTCAGTGTGGGTGTTTAACCTCTGTAGAACAATGCCCCGTAGCCCTTTGTACTTGCAGCAAGTGTCATAATGTAGAGTGAGGTGGTGATACACACATCTCAAGCCCCAGTTACTATACGATAATTGGGTTTGCGTCAAGGAGCAGAGACCGAGCTCATTTGCCCTAAAACGAGAGCAGCGTTGTTGTTTGAATACAGACTATAAAAGAGCAATCCTGTAATGGATGTCAGTTTTGTGCGAGCGGGGATTTTAATATAATAAAGTGTGATGAGCCGAGCCGAGGCCCTCGGGGGCGGGATTGTTATTTACATCATCTTGGGGACTTTTTCAAAGCCAGTGAGATCAGTCTCAGAGTCTGGCGCTCGGAAAATCAAATAGCTTTGTTATTCTCATTTTGGTCACAGCAGCTACCAAACAAGGGCTGGAGAAATCCACTCTGAAACACTTTAACACTGGGGGGAAAAAATCAGCTGCTGGACCTTTTCAGAGCTGATGTCTGGGTCTGTTATGTTATTTTTTAAATTTGTTTTTCTTATAGTACTAATATGATAGCTATCACCAAACAGACTCAGAGGAGTCTGAGTAAAAACTTCAAAAAGTTTTCATTTCGAAAGCAGTAAATGTCAAAAGGTTTTGTTCTTCCTCACAATCAAAGAGTGAATGATTCTTAAAACGTATAGACAAACGACAAATCAAATACATGAGTACATGAATACAAAGAACAACAAAACATACTCAGACAGGATGTCTTTTGAATGTTGTGTTCAATATTTGTTCAGTAAAGAAAAATCTACTCAGAAAAGAGCTTTAAAAGACCAGAATGCAGTGCAGCCAGAAGACAAGTTGTGTTTTGAATTAAGATTTGATTGATCTAATGCACAATAGATTGGGCATCTTATCTATATTTGGCTAATCATTTCTAATCCAGTATTATCATAACTGTGCCTAATAAATGGCACAGAGTTTTGTTTGTGCATGATTCAGCACAAATGCTACTTCAGCTTTGTGACAGTGCATTTTTTTAGATAATCCAACAGACGCTTTAATGGTTTATTTAGCCTGAGAAACAGGAGATCTTCCTCGGCCTGTGACGGAACACTTAATCCTTGTTTATATGAAAATTTCAACATCGCCAAATACGGAGATAAATGGTTTTCGCAGGACACTGACAATCAGTGTTGTAGCCTATAAAAATAATAAATCACTAATGCTAATAAATCACTGTTTTTAGATGAACATTTGCTTTGGAACACTGGACAATGCAGTTTGTGGGAAAGTAAATTACAGAACCTCAATGTGAAATAACATTTGACTCTCACAGATTTTCCTTTGTCAGGTTCTGATATACCCTGCCTCTCTTGCTCCTTTCTTTCAGGGTACCATCGCTCCACTCCTTCTCTGCAGGACCTCCTCTCTGAACATCTCCCATCCCTCCCTCACACACTTGCCATGCAGGAGGTGTAACCCTCCTCCTTCCTCTTCTCCTTCCTTGTGTGTGCCATCGGAGGAAACCCGAAAAACAGAAAACAAAAAAAAAACACTGTACGTGTAACAAGATAAGATGTCAGACCCTGACCCCTCCTCGCCGGCGGACCCACCGCTGCCACTCACCTCCCCGCGCACCCCCCTGCAGCTCTCCTTCCCCTTCCTGAGGGAGGGCAGCCGGGTTTGGGAGAGGGAGAGGAAACCGCCACAGCCTGGAGAGTTGCCCAGCCCACTGCCCACCAAACGCACCCGGACATACTCAGCGTGAGTACAGGCTGAGGACAGTTCTCTCATCAGTGGTACCTTCTGTATGCTAATTATATAAAAAATAATGTCCAAAGTAATTGTGGTGATGATTTATGATGCACTGTCTCCTTCTGTCTCTCCCCCTCTCTCTCTCTCTTTTTCTGTCTTATGTCTCTCTTTCTCTGCAGGACAGTGCGAGCCAAATCAGGTCCAGTATTTAAAGGGGTGTGCAAAAACTTCTCCAGGTCTCAGGGTCACGGATTCATACGTCCTTCTCATGGAGGAGAGGACATCTTTGTCCACATCTCTGAGTGAGTGACCTCACTGAATTATTTGAAGCTGTCAAAGGGGTTTTTTTTGGAGGTTTACCTGCTGTGGAGGATTTTAGTGTGTTACACTGTTTGAACCATGGTGTATTTCACATAATATGACATTTCTGTCATCACGGTGCCTTGATCAGCATCAGAGCTTCCATCAGAAACACTGAATAAACAGTATTATTTGTTTTTTTTTCCTGAACCTGGTTTGTAAAATGGAACAAAACAAAACTATTTTTGGAAGAATTTGATTTTCCAGCTACATTTTTAAACAAATAGTAGAGACTGAGTATTGATCTGTCAGGTCAGGTATTTTTGTTGTATTTTTTCTCTGTAGACTTTGTAGTTTTGTATCCCTTATATTAAATTTACACATTAAGATGAGATAACTACTTGTGTAGAGTATTACTCAACTTGGGAACAGGTGTATTGCCTAAGGAAAAAATGCAGTCAAGCTGCATTATGGGAGGTGTAGGATCCAGTGACTCAGACTTTATGTTTAAAAAAAATAGTCACTGCCCATGAATGAAATACTTTTTTGAGTTTGTAATTGTTTTTTATTTCTGTTTCTTTGACAGCATTGAGGGAGAGTACGTGCCTATGGAAGGGGACGAGGTCACTTACAAGGTGTGCCCCATCCCTCCCAAGAACCAGAAGATCCAGGCCGTCGAGGTGGTGATCACCCACCTGAATCCCGGCACCAAGCACGAGACCTGGTCAGGTCAGATCATCAGCTCCTAGACCGGTGCTTCAGGGCTGCAGGGATGGATTGGAGCCGAGGGGGATGTGGATTTAATTTATGTTTTCAGGTTGTGAGGTGTGGGACCAGGTCTGAGGAAGAGGGATTAGAGTATGACGTACGTTGAGGGGCCAAATTGGTTATGGGAGGGCGTTGGTGAACATTTGAGTATAAAGGTTAGGGTCAGAAATTAAGCTTTGAATGTACATGTTTGAATGTCGGCCATGGTTTCACCGTTTGGCTCGAATATTTTAGTTGAGGGGTTAAAAGTTGGGGATGGAAAGTTTGGGTTCAGGGCTTGGTGCTAGCATTTTTACTTTGATGTAGGGAATATATTTTAGTCAGGAAATCAGTGGTAGAGAAGCAGTGTCTTTGAAGAGTTGAGACGCTGAGGAAGCCGATGGGTTAGAGGCCGAAATGCATTTTGAGCAAATCTGAAATAATTTAGCCATCACTCCATGAGCACACTACTGAGGAGTTTAAACTGAGGGACCAGCTCACAGGAGGTCTGAATTTTACTCCTACTTTTATTTTTTCATTCTTCTCACAACTGATAGACATCGCGTGCCGCCACTGCCAAAAGCCTTGTGTCAAACGTGTGTGTGTCAGTGTTTACAGCAACAGAAGGAGTCGGGTTTCTGAGGATTAAAAGGGAACAGAAAACGTCTGTATCTGTCTTCTCTGTTGTTTACGATCAGGCTTGGCTAAACGTGAAAGGAACAGCTCCTCAGATCTGCCTTCATCTCTCTCTGCCTTCAGCAAATCAAAGCATTTTCAAGGTTGCTTGACGTGCCACGAAACACCACCAAACGAGTGTAAGTACGGTGGTAAGTCAGTCTGACACACACACAGTTCACTCTTAATGCGTTTCGGCCTCAAGACCTGTGATAAACTCCACATTTAAGGAATTATTTTCCTTCTTAATATTGTAGCACTACTGTATTTTATCTACTTGGTAAATGTAGAAATACAGTATTATTGTAACCAGCTCCTATGACGGTCAAACTTTTCGGTGGTAGAGACAGTAGAAGGATGCTGTGCGGGCGACCTGCCGCTGGAAAACCAGGCCAGAGGGTTTTGGGGTTAGGGAAAGGAAACTAGGAGAGGGGAAGGATACTGGGGAACGGGCAGAGGATGGAGTGATTGTCTGATAAATGTACTTGAGCACAGATGCAGCTAGATTTGAAATGTTGTAAAGCATGTGGAAGGAGGGAGACCAAGGTGAAAGTCAGCAGTTCTCAACCCATGGACTGTGAGTTTAGCTTAACGTTAAGTTAAAGAAACAGTTCGACATTGTGGGAAAAGTGATTTTTGTTTTCTTGCCAAGAGTTAAATTATAGGTCAATCTTCATGCCAGACTGTTGGCAAGAAAGTGGATAAGTTTCCCAGAGTGTTTGGATGGCTGGATTTTTCTGTCATAAATGACCATAAATGACTCCTTGTTGTGGAAAACAATATTCGCAGGCTTCAGGCTTTTTTTCTTTCTTCAGAATAAACTGATGTAGAAAAATAAGTATCACCATATCAAATCAGAAAGAGGAGGGTCACGCTGAGGAGGATGAACTGCTGACTTTTAGGCTGAAGGTTCAGTAAGTTTCACACGTCACAGCAAATGACGGTGAAAATAAATAAATAAAAAAATCAGTGCAGCAAAAGCTTCCTGGTGTAAGTTTAAAAAAAAAGAAGACTATTTATTTATTGACTTATTTATTTTCATTTGTAACTATGAGAACATCAGGTGTTTGGTAATTAAAAGCTGCATTTCTAAGTATTTGTGCGACTATAAGCCTGTTTGAATACACTGCACACCTCACTCTAATGATACTACCCTGTACAAATCCCTTTGCTACTGTCATGTCATCGACAGGCCAAAAAAAAAAAAAGAAAAAGAAAAAAAACCCTTCAACCTTTCCAAACACAAATTTCTTATTTCTACGTAATCCTTGTCTAATTTTTAATAACTATGTGATGTTCAAAATAACAAGCGGTTTTGTTGTTTTGGAACTCAGCATGTTCTGTACCGTGTTCGTCGTAATTTTTACGTAGCATAAGTTGACTCCGTCTCATCATGCAGTAACACAGCTGGAGCCTACAGAGAGGCGTCGTCAGGTCTCCTATGCATCTTTGATTTCTCGCCACGAGTGTGACTTAACATCATAGTAACACGCTGCATCTGTTTAGGTTTCCTTAATGTGAGAGAAACAAGTCTGATTGTGTTCGCAAAGCACTTTTTATTTTTGTCAAATCACTGTGACAGTCTTTTAGTCATTAAGATAAAGTTTGAATAAACCTTACTACTGTATTCACAGACCTGTGTGGAACTGTGTTTATTATGTGGAGAATGTAGTGAAAGGACTGTTTGGTGCTCTATTTGAATTTTCCCTCAGTCTCTAGTTTCTCACTGGCGTCAGTACAAAGTGGAATAACTAGGGCGGTTATTTCGAGAGCCTTCTTAACTTTGACAAAGTTTTTTGCAGTGAGCTTTGCCTCGGTCGGAGACAGGGAAATACTCACCTGGATATGTTTTGGGATTGTCCTAGGTCCATGTCCTCGTCTCGCTGCAGTCCATTAGAGGGCATCCCAAGACGAATAATCTGCTGGTTTATTACATAAGCTTCCTTTCACATGGGTCAATGAAAAAAAAAGGTCATGGGCAAAATGAGCACACTTCACACAAATGGAGGAAAAAACACAGAAAACTAGACTAGCTTTAAATTTCCTGACTGCAGACTGCGTTTCTATGTGCACCAAGGGCTGTGATGAAGGAGCTACTCAGATCATTTAAGTAAAAGTAGCAATCACACGTTATAGATAGATACAAGAAGTATGTTAGTAAAGCAAAAAGTGCGTAAATACCAGGAGCCAAATGTACTTAAAATATTAAAAGCAAAATTATGATGCTGGAAAATGGCCCCATGAGGGTTTTACTGTAATTATACTAATTATCACTGATGAATGAATATGTGAGAAGCATTTTATTGTTGTGGTTGGTTGAAGTGGAGCGAGTTTTAACAATTTGACATACTCTTTGAATGTTTAATTGATACTAATTCATCATATTTTATAAACTCATCATACGTTTAATATGTAAAATCTTACTTAGCAGTCTTAATGTATCAGTGCCACATTAACACGAAAAGTTTTATTGTTATTAAAAGATGCTTTTCACATCATAACAAGATATTTTCACAGTATTATGACAAACAAATTTATCACCTTATAACAAGGAACTATTTATCCTGTTATAGCATGAAACATTTTGGATTATTATAACTGAACCCATGAAATGGTTTTAATGGGAAAACAAGAATAAATTGTGTTTACTTGAAAGCTTTTTAAAAGGGAATTAGCCTGACACACTCAGGCTTAAAGAGAAATCAATAAAACAGACAATGATAATGAAAAAATGAAGAAAGCAAACACGAGTATCAGCATAATGAGGCGGAAAAGACAGGACTTTGCTCAGATTCATACACACCGTGTTTGCTCAGTTTTCAGATACGACTTTTTCTATCAGCCCAGATCTTTTACACTTGAAGACTGCAGCCGTGTGTAACAGGAGCCTGAAGCGTTTGAATTTGAATTAAACACCACAGAAGCTGATTTCTCTGATTGGCACCGAGCAGAGAGGACTCATCAGAGAAATCACATCACACTGTAATAATCAAACTAAATGAGATCAATACCACAAAATGTATTTATGGAGATACACTTGGCAGGACCTGATACGAAAAAATGAACATGAGACTCCAGGCTCAGCTGATCTTGTTAAATACATAAGCACAGGAATGAATTATAAGCTTTAATAAAATAAACTCAACACAACCTCAAATAACGCCTCCACTGGATGGTGCAGGCATCATTGGCCAATTATTAACAGGATACGTACGTCATCGAGTGTCATCGTAATTTACTGGTGATGGATCAGTTACAAAACTGCTAAAACAGAAGAAATGTTAATAATGATGATATTATTATTATTAACAGTATTAAATATGTTTAGAACAGGGATAATACCCGTGCATAGAAACACAAATAAAATGTATGAATGTACAGTAACTAAGACACACATTTTTTTATTGATTTGTTTTTAGTTTGGTCATTTATTTATAACTTTTATTGCCAGGTTCAGTTTCCTTCAGTGTCACAGTGGCTGATGAGTAATATGTGTGTTGAGGAGAGGAAGCGTGGGAAATTGGTAGATTTAACTCTGTGTGTGCGTGTGTGTACGAGGAGGGAGGTGGAGATGCCCTCTGTAAGGTGATTGTTCCAAATAATGAGTTGATAATGAATGCCTGTGTGTGTGTGTGTGTGTGTGTGTGTGTGTGTGTGTGTGTGTGTGTGTGTGTGTGTGTGTGTGTGTGTGTGTGTGTGTGTGTGTGTGTGTGTGTGTGTGTGTATGCGTGTGTGTGTGGCCTACATGTGTATGTAATGGTTCATACTTCTGCTCAGACCACCAGACACCAGAGTTAGCTGCCTGTGTGTTTGACTGATCATTTAGATTTAATTAAGGTGAAGATTGTACTAATTGAGTGAGGGCACTCTCAGTTGATAATAATTAGCCTCAGGATTAAAGTCTTCCCCTGTGACTATGTTGCAGGGTGTGGATGTGGTATCGATAAACAGCACAAAAAGAATGACAGAAGTGTGTGTGTCTGTGTGTGTGGTTTTACAACACAGGTACCTTATCTGTGATGATTTTTTACAGCCCAATCAACCTTTGCTCTTCTCTTTTCTCTCCTTGCTTTCCTTTTTTCTAGGATGTCTTTCAAAAATTTACAAGCTGAGTGTCTGCGATCACCGTCTGTCATTCTCTGACACATAAAGTGCAAACACACACACACACACACACATACACATACACACAGACGCCTTCTTGTCATCTGACATTTGAAAGGTGGACTCAGATTTTCCAATTTGTCATAACATACATGCATTTCATTCTAAATATTTGCGTGTGTTTCCCTCCTGTTTACCTTTAACATCATTATCAGTAGAGTGAGATTTAATCAGCAACTGTTATTGCTCCTGTCAAATAAAACCTTTATCTCCCTAATCGATGTTAGTTCAAAGTGATAGTACTTCAAAAATAGTTTCAAAGTTAATTAGCCCACTAGCCAAGCATTTTATTAAGAACACCTGAAAACATAATGTGTGCTGATCAACTGGGAGAGCTGTTCACCAGCAACACTGTGTTGCACTGACCTTGTACCACTGACCTTGTGTCATCCTACATATGACTAATAAAACTGAACTCAACTGACTGGAACTGAGGTGCATCTGCCGGTCGTCTGCAGGACTAGTTCCAGGTGGATTTCCAGTTGCACCATGTTGTCAAAGGTCAGTGCAGCTTATTCTAGCCCTTCTCCCTGACATCAAATATCCAGTTATTTTCTCTTTCTCTAATTGAAATGTTAATTGTGTGAATTTCCTTTAAAAGCTTTTGTCATTGTAAAATCTGTGTATGTTACCAGCAAAAAAAGCAGCTAAAAACTGTTCTCTGTGTGTTTTTGTGTTTTTGCTTGTGTCTCTGCGCTGTAACTCACGCAGACCTTGGTGCAACAACAGTGAGAGGGTTATACGACCTGCCTGTGTGTCTTTAAAGGTTGTATATTAACAACTTGATGTGGCAGGTGAGCGGCCACATAAAGGAACAGAGGAAGTGTGAATCTCAGAAGCAAAGGGCTCAGAGGAGAAAACAGACAAGGAGCTGGACACTGGGTGTCGGTTGTGTGAAGAACACCTTTCACTGGAGTTTTTGGAGCGTTGGACAGGAGAACTGAAAGCCTTCACCAGATCATGGACGGCATTTAACAGCTCAGAAATATAAATACGAGGAAATTCAGAGCTGAAAATGGGCCTGGGTGGTTGGTGGTCGTGTTTGTGCGCTTTGGGGATTCTTGCCTCCCCATGTTGGGGCATCAGACAGTGTCTGAGAGGGATTACAATCAATGTGATCCTGCTGGATGATGAGGAGTCTCCCTGGAGCCTGAAGTTTGTGGAAAAAGAAATACTGAAGGCCATAGAAACAGATGCAGCCAACAATTCCTCACAAGGTAATAAAACAAAAAAAATACAGCAAAGTAATTTCTGCATGCATACACAGAATTATGGTGCATTAATGAGTCAAAGTTGTATCACAACATGCTGTAGTTCTGTAGATTCTACAGTGAAAATCTGAGACACAATTTATTTGTGCAAGAAATTGCAGAACACAAATTTACTGGATTGTTCTGTGATACGTCCCGTAGTGTAGTAAAGTGTAGTAGTATAGTCCATTGGAATATATTTATAATTGTACATGATTTATGTATATTACTGTGTGTTACTGAAATCTTGAAATGAGTTTAGGGTTGTTTATGTGTAACTAATTGACCTTTATTTTCCAGGGTTACAGTTTTTTAAAGCTCTTTTTAGTGTCTTACAGTTTAAATGTGTTGTCTAATTCAGTGTCTTTACTGTTAACGCCCACTAAACTAAACAATAGCAATCAGACACCACATTAAAACCAGATCCGTGTATACTGGACATGTTGTACCATCTCCTAGATTTCAGGGCACAAATGAAGCAATGACTGATAACTGATAAGATATTATTTAGTCAGTGTAATAAATTATTAGATATGGGTCATTGTACAATAAACCAAAAGGAAGCAATCATGGCACTGCATTCTGTGCCAGATTAATGTGACTCACTTAGACATGACTGTTTTAACCTGCTTTGAGCCCAGGGGCAAACTTTAGGTCTGGGCCCTCGCTGTTTGTGGTAACTTGGCTTTGCACAGATTTGTTCAGCAATATGTATATTTTGAGAGAGGCCCCCTCTAAAAGGACAGTCAACTGACTGTTCGCTAAATGCCACAGCCCTTTATTCTTGCATGGCACAGTTTACTTCTCCAAATTAGTTATAATATATAACTTAGTTAGTTCTGGGTCCTTGTCTTCAGACAGAGGTAGACTAAATGCAGGTTTCTCATTTCCAGAAAGGGTTGAACTGATTTGTAAAGATCCAAAGAGTTGGTTCATTGCAGTCTCTATCTGATTTCCTAATCTTTCAAGCTGACTCTTACTAAAAACGAGCCCTCAGTAAAGGGGCCTTAAACGTGCACTTGACGGCTGCATACAAGATATTGTGTTAAAAGACGAGATTAAAGCTAAAGCTATAAAGCTATGTTCGGACAGCATGCTTCACTTCTAGTGGTACAAATGGCTTTTAGGATGAGGATGAAGCACTGCTGGTGAAAGACGCATGAATAACAACATTGGCTGAGAATGCTGCAGCGTACACTGGAGACTGGCTTCCACAACATTATCACAGCAGATGTGATGAGTTAGGTTACTAATGTCACTTATAGGCTAGTTAGCTGAACACAATAGTGGCAGGTCATGTTAGAGAAAAAAACAATTTTGAAATGTTTGTCTCTCTTTCTTTTTTCCCTTCTTTCCACAAACCATAATAAAAGGTATGAAGTTTAACCTCACGGCCAACTTTGGCGGGTTCAACACCACCATTTATCGACATAGAGGCTGCCAGAGTACCGCGTGTGAGGGAGTGGAGGAGCTGAAAAACCTGATGGTGAGTAGCTACACTTTTACATCCACGGGCTCATCATACATGCTTTTTACTATTCATATGTAAACTCTTGTTAATGCTTAGTGTGCACATTAAAAGCTGTTTCCACACACACTGGCAGACACACACACTCGCTCGCTTCCTCTCTCTTGTAGAACACAGACAAGCTGGGATGTGCTGTGCTCGGGCCCACCTGCACCTACGCTACCTTCCAAATGGTTGAGTAAGTGCTCCTTATTCCAAGGTCATATCCACACACATAGTCCAGATAAATCTAAAAAAAAAAACACCCACTGTTTACATTTTCAAACAGAGTTTAACATGTAGAAATGTTACAGTCTGTCTCTCTTTCTCTCCCATTTTCCTCTCTCCTACCTTGTCAGTGCGGAAAAAGGTCTGAAGCTCAGAACACCCATCATCTCTGCAGGGAGCTTCGGTCTCTCCTGCGACTACACCCTCAACCTGCAGCGCCTCCTGCCACCTGCACGCAAGATCTCAGACTTCTTCATTCACTTCTGGAGGAACAGCAACGAGATCAAACCTGAGTGGAAGACAGCCTATGTTTACAAGAAACAGAGCAACACTGAGGACTGCTTTTGGTGAGTCACAGAGGAGGTGTCTTCAAAGAACAACCCACTTTTGCGAGTCGATATATGTACAATCACTTTATTATACACTTCAGTGATTCTAGTCCCAATCCACGAAATGTGAAAAATGTAATGTTCATAAGTTCAAAGTTTTTTTATTTGGAACTCCATGTGATTTTCTTCTTCAGGTATATAAACGCACTGGATGCAGACTTGAGCAAGTTTTCCCAAAATATTAGCAGAACGGTGCTGCGCAGACCAGATGAACTATCACGAGTTCTTTCATCACCCCAAAACAGGACAAGCAACTGTAAGTGTTTTTTTTTCCTTATGTACAACACACATCTGTTATGATGAGCCCCTAAGGTGGCTGTTTTCAACTCTGTTTTGGACCTTGATGGTTTTTTGATGACTTAGTTTCAGTATTTCTTGTTTTATTTTGAAGCCCCTTTCCTTGTGTATCTGTTCCAAGTTCCTACTTCCTGTCTTTGTCTGGTTTCCCACCTTGTTGATTGTCTCCTCCTCCCTAATGTGATTCACCTGTTACCCCAGTGCATATTACTCTCCTTGTTCCCACCTGTTTGCCTCCTGTGTATGATCCTCGTGTTCCTGTGGACTTATCTCCGTTGCCTCAAAGTGAGAGTTCTTAGTTTTCCTTTGAGTTTGTGTTTGCAGTTTTTTTTCCTCCTCTGTGGATGGTTTTTAGTCGCATGGGTTTTTGTTTAATTAAAAGACAGTATCACTAACCATCTTTTTTGTCTGGTTTAACTGTTAAATTATCATAGAAGGAGCTGGTGCCTTTAATTATTGTACATCTTTACATGTTTTTAAAAGTTTTCAGGAAATAAACTAACACAGTGTGTGCACACTCAGACTTTTGAACAGTACATTGTAAACACTGTCAGCTTCCTTATATCTGCTACAATCAGTTCATTTGGTTGTAGCAGCTTTCATTCATGTGACTGTGAGAGCGCTACAGAGTCAGCTCTTGTACCTGTATTAGGTGTAAATTAAGTATTTAAGTATTAGATCAAAACTAAGGTATGAAATACAAAGTGCAGCAAGTTCCCTTTGTTCTGAGTGCAGGATTTTGTTTGTAGCATAGCAACAGTACATAAATGTATCTTATACTTCTAAAAACACTTCTAAGTTTGACTTTCAGAGGTTGTGCAATGATTACTTTCCCACTTTTAACCTTGAAGGTACGACCACAAATGAAGAACAGATTGTCTTAACAACCACGGGTACATGCCATCATGTTTGTTTCATGACTGCAGCCATAAAAGAGGGCATTTTGGTTTTGGTATTAACTTTGGTTTCAAGGCCAAATTAGAGATTTAGATGAAAATCAGGGCAAGAGAGTTTAAAAAGGGGGGGTTGAGTCCCTCCAAAGCCACATATGTTAAAAATACACCTGGTCTGTGGTTTTCTGTTTGCAGTGTTCATCATGTGTGGATCACCAATGGACATAGTGGAGGTGAAAAGTGGCTCCCCTGAGGCAGACAGCAGCAATAATCTCTTCATCCTTATTGATCTTTACAAGTCAGTGCTCTTTATTCATTTAATCCCTTTTCCCATCTCTAATTTCTGGGTGTCTTCATATCTCTAGGATAAACAGTTGAAATAATTAACTTTGAAATTGTTAAAAGTGATGTTGTAGTTCAGTTATATTATTGTAACATCCACTATTTATATCCACTATATCAACAATAGTATCAACCTATTGCTAATAACATTAATAAGGGATTCAAAAGATTTGGCTGAATCTGCCAGCTTCACATCCTCAGAAAGGGAGATGCAACACTTATCTCCTCTGCCTTCTCTACACAGTGATAAATACTACATCAACACAACGTCACTGCCGTCCATGAGAAACGTGTTGGTACTGACGATGCCAAACACCAGAAACTACATCATCAACACAGACCTTAAAGACAACAACACGGTGAGGACACAAGATGTCAAAGTCTCTTATCTCCTGTCCTCCTAGTCCCCACTGTGTAAAGGAGTATTTTGACATTTGGTGATATAAAAGTAATAAGTTGTGATTTTACAGTGGGGTCTGTGCGGGTATATTTCTTGGCCCGGTGTAGTTGTCACTGTTGCCACGGCACAGCATCAGCGTTCCCGTTACTCTGTTCAGTTAATTGATCCAGAAAGTAGCTCCAGTCATCAATCTGTTTGTCTCTCCCTCCCTGCAGATGAATGACTACATGGCTGCGTATCATGACTCGGTGCTGCTGATAGGCCAGGTGATGAGGGACATTTTGGAGAAACCTCCGTCAGAGATTCAGCAGATGGAGTTTGTCAATGTGAATTACTTCAGGAACATCTCCTTTAATGGTAGAGAAGTTACATGATTCTTAACATCTAATGTACTTTCACGCCAGTGATCAGAATGGGCGTTTGCAACTTTATAAATACTGAATAAATCAGTTTTAGTCAAAATGCCATTGCAAGCATGTTAGTATGATGATGTTAGCATGCAGCTCAAAGCACTGCTGTGTCTAAGGATGGCCTCACAAAGCCATAAAACTCAAACACCAGAAAATCGATGCTGATTACTGTGAAGTCTCACAGATGGAGGCTGTCGACCGCCATCACTCAGTTGTTCCTTTCATTGACATGATGAAGACATGAGGTGTTATAGCCTGGAGGCTGCAGCTGCAAGCAGCTACTGAGTGGCACCACCTGACAGACAGGCAGCAGATTATGAATTATTATTCATAATCTGCTGCCTGTCCATCAGGCTCTTTATTAAAAATCCGATCAGTAAACAATAAACTGTACTCAGAGAGAGCAGAGCAGCGAAAACAAACATCAGTGGCTGGTTTCTGTGGTTTTTGTCTGTGATTAAAAATCTTTCAATGACTCTGCTCAGGAACTGCTGGAAACTACAAACTGGACAAGCACGGAGACAGAGATGTGAATCTCTCAGTCATTTACACCACTACTGACCTAGAGGTACTTTATTTTCTTATTTTCATTATTTTTTAATTAGCAGTGAATGTATTCAGGAAAACAGATCACTGTTCTTTAAGAAAAGCTATTTCATCTGAATCTCTGGCTGTCAATCAGTGTGTAATGCTGAAATGTGTGATTTCCTCCTTTTGTGTGATTCTCAGTACCGTGTTTTATTTACATTTGACACTGAGCTCAACCTAACTACAATAGTTGAGACAGACCCTTCCTTCATCTGGGGAAAAAGACTTCCTGATTTCAAACCATATTCAGGTAGAGCTAAAACACACACACGCACAGACAGACACACACGTCCATCCATGACACTGACAGTATTTTGCCACTCAAATTTGTCTGGATTTAAGTTGCACACTGTTCCTCAGAGGTGCAGGCAGTTTGTCTCTAATTCCTGGAGGCAACAACTCTCACTCTGTTTGCAGTCAGGATATCATGTCAGTGCAGTTCACCTGCATGAATACGACTGGATGTTATTAGCCACAGAAAAGTGAATGAGCCATTGATTGTGATGCAGATATGAAAAAGCTGATTCCAATCAGCTGGTATAGTGAGACCTCAGAGCTCTGCCTGAACTAATAACTGGCATCATCTTTCTATAGGATTGTCTCATCAGTTCTACACGTGGTGGTTTCATTTTGAATTAACTTTATTGAGGCACGTAGAACGTTTCCTGCAGAAACTTCACATCCTGTCAGACATAAACCTGAACATTATGGCAGCTCAGCCTGTCTCTCCCTGTTTTCCTGTTGGATTGTAACAGTGTTTTTGTTTTGTTTTTTTAATCTTCACACCTTCAGATCAGGCGTCTCTTGACATCATTGTCATTGTGTTGGCCGTCACAGTGGTTGTAGTCGCCACCATCGCCTTCATTTTCTACAGGTGAGTGATGGTCCTCCACTGACAGCCACACAAGTACAGACAGCTGAATGGCACAGCAAAACCTACAGTAAGGCAAATTGGTAATTCCTAAAAGGAGGACCAGGTTTTTCTGTGGCAGATCACAGTCAGATGTTTGCATAACAGCTTCTTAAATTTCAATGACATACCTGCATGTGGCTCACTGGTGTTTTCTCCCCCGTGTAGACAGTACAGGAGGGACCGTCTGCTCAGGAAGCGCTGGTCTCACATCCCTTCTGATCTCGTCACACTGCTGGAGAATAACGAACTCAACATCATCTCTCTTAAGGTAAATCGGGCGTGTGGAGGCATTTCAAACACTTTCTCACTCATCTGACCTGCGCAGGACAGTGAAGCTCTCAACACCATGAATACACTAGAGAACACATCATAGGAAACAAGAGTTTGGACACTGGGCTGTGTTAAAGTCTCCTTCATCTGCCCCCATTCAGATTGAAGATGAGAGGAAAAAGAGGAAATTCCAGATCCGCCGTGCACTGTACGATAAGAAGGTAGCTGGACACGACGACCTGCAGGAGTTTTCAGGTTGATCAACATACTTTTGCACTGTGCTGAACACATAGATGTGTTAATTTGGTTGGTGGTGCTGCAATACTTTCAGGTTATAATTCTGAAGGAGCTGAAGCACTCGGATGGGAACTTCAATGAAACCCAGAGGATAGAACTTAATGCGGTAAGGTCTTCACATTTTCATCGCCTGTCCTCTTTGTTAATATTTGTCCATAGTTTGCCAGTGTACCATGTCTTTCTGCCTTTTCTCTCTGCAGCTCCTTCAAATCGACTATTACAGCCTCACAAAGTTTTATGGCACGGTGAAGTTTGATCAGGGTGTGTTCGGAGTGTTTGAGTATGGAGAGAGGGGATCGCTCAGGGTGCGTATGGCATGCATGTCTTCAACTTAAGTCCACTTCGATTTTCCCATATAACAAATCAATATTTTAATGGACAGGACAAGAATATCTGTAGCTCGGTGCAGAACAAGCAACAAAAAAAAAAAAAAATCAAATATCAGTGCAGAGAGGATAGTAATGTCTTCTGTTTCTGAAGTCATACATGAGTAGTGATATAGATAGAAGGAGCCCTATCAGGCAAATGTACATACACACACATACACAAATGTCCTCTGTCCCTGTCTTCTTCCAGTATGTGCTGAATGACAAGATTTCATACCCAGAGGAGACCTTCATGGACTGGGAGTTCAAGATCTCCGTCATGTATGATATCGCCAAGGTGAGACAGAAACTCTTGGCTCTGCTGATGAACACATTATGTAACTCTGAGGGCCCATAGTGTATGTGGAGAGTGGACCCTCATGCTTCCAGTCCTTTTGCTAAGCTAAGCTGATCAGCTGCTGTCTGTAGATTCATACTTACAGTGCAGAGATGACAGTGGTGTCAATCTTCTCAGCAAACTCGCACCAAAAAAGCAAATAAGTGGATTTCCCAAAGTGTCAAACTCCTTTAATTTGTATTTTGACATGAACATAGTTGTCTTTAAAATAAAAGTTCCCATACAGTTGAATAAAAGTTCCCATACAGCCTCAGGATCTCTTCTTAAAAAGAAAATGCGTCTAACTTCATAAATAAGAAGTTAAATTAAGTTTATTTCTCAATACTGTTATTTCTATTTGGTTGTTGGGTAACAGAAGTTCTCCAGGTCACCTATAAATTGAACTTGATTTATCATCTTCAGTATTTAGGGAACTCAACAAGCAACTATTCAGCTGGTTCACACCAGACAGAAGATTTTTTGAATGATATACACATTCAAAGGTAAGAGTTGTTGTTGTTGTAGTTCCTCCTGGCTGCCAGCAGAGGGCAGTGAACATCACAGAAAACTTATTGCCTCCTTGTTTTACTGTGAATCTCCTCATTAACTCCTCCATTGGATCATGTGCCTGCTCCGGTCTCAGGTTAGATGACTCTGGTGTGTGAATCCTCTGTGCAGGGCATGTCCTACCTCCATGCCAGCGACATCCAGGTGCACGGTCGTCTCAAGTCCACCAACTGTGTGGTGGACAATCGCATGGTGGTGAAGATCACAGATTTTGGCTGCAACAGCTTTCTTAGCCCTGGCGCAGGTAAAACCTCAGCCTCAGTGTCCTCCCTCACAGAGTTATTTTTACCTCGCTTTCCTACATTGTCCTTTCTCTTTCTGCTGTCCTCTTCCTCCGCTCAGACTTGTGGACAGCCCCGGAGCACCTGAGGAGACATGGCACTTCTCAGAAAGGAGACGTCTACAGCTTTGCCATCATCTCTCAGGAGATTGTTCTCAGAAAGAACACCTTCTACACGGAGTGCTGCTCTGACCGAGCAGGTGTAACACACTGAACACGACCACTGTCCAAAATGAAGCCTGCACTTTCACATGCTGATCTCTTGAAAATCAAAAGGATGAACAAAATGATCATTTTTCCTAAGGGACTGTATGCACAGTATTAGAAAATGGGGAGTTTTTTTTCTGAGGGGAAGATACTGTGAGATTCTTTTAAATTTTGCTCATCCTAGATTTATATTTTATTTCAGCTTACCCTTAAAATTAATGTTTAAACATCTGCATGTTTGAAAAACCTCATACATGTCTTTAAAGGCCAATAAACATGAACAAGTCTATGTTTTGTAAGTGATTTTTGAGGGGAATTAATGTCTGTCTGTTTCCAAACAGAAAAGCTGTCCAGGGTCATCATGTCCTACTTTAGACCTGACCTTAACTTTGAGACGGCTTCAGAGAAAGAAGCAGAGGTCAGTCGCTGACATTTGTGCGGCGACTTGATGTACAGTTGTGTTTTGTGTAGTGTCTGATACGTATTTTGCGTCCTGTCTCTTAGGTCTATATGCTGATAAAAAGCTGCTGGGATGAGGATCCAGAGAAAAGACCAGACTTTAAGAAGGTAGAAAACTGTCTTGGGAAAATCATCAGGTAATTTCTCTTTGATCAGTGTATGTGGCCACGTGTAGATACATATTTGTATTAACTTTTAGTGAAAGTGAATGTTTTTTCCCTTCCTTTCCTTTTCCTCTTTTCCCTTTGTCTGTTTCATGCCCTTGTCCTCCAGTAAAATCCATAACCAGGACAATGAGAGCTACATGGATAACATGATCAGACGGCTGCAGATGTATTCCAGAAACCTGGAGCACCTGGTGGAGGAGAGGACGGCTCTCTACAAAGCGGAGAGGGACAGGGCCGACTGCCTCAACTTCATGCTGCTTCCTGGGTCTGTTTACACTTCATGGATCATGCCACATTTTTATTGTCCATGACCTGAGAACACAGATACCAAAATTATACTGGTACAGAACTGGTTTTGGTGCTTGAATACAAACATAGATACACGCAACAGCTAAAAGTCATGGATAAACAGTTTAAATAGTTAGTTTCAAGCGGTGGATGAACAGTGTTGTATTCACTTTTATATCATTAACAGTTAAATCATGGATGTAAATATGGATTTCTCTGTGTAGCCCAGTGGTGAAAAGCCTGAAGGAGACTGGGATGGTGGAGCCAGAGCTGTACGAGGAGGTGACGATATATTTCAGTGACATCGTCGGTTTCACCACTCTGTGCCAGTACAGCACGCCGATGGAAGTTGTGGACATGCTCAACGACATCTACAAGGGCTTTGACAGCATCGTCGACCACCACGATGTATACAAGGTACTGACGAGGGTGAAATTCAATAGATAGAAAAATAGACCGATACAGACAGTGCAGGCCGCAGACATCAGCATCATGTCCCTCTGTCCTCAGGTGGAGACAATAGGTGACGCCTACATGGTGGCCTCTGGGCTGCCGAAGAGAAACGGAAACAGGCACGCGGTGGACATCTGTCGCATGGCTCTGGACATCCTTGCGTTCATGGGTACCTTCCAGCTCAGACACCTGCCTGGAATCCCTGTGTGGATACGCATCGGTGTACACTCAGGTAGACTGCAGAACTTTTTTTTTCTCAAGTTGTAAGTGAAACCAGAGCCGAGGCGACTTGATCTTCAGGTGAAAATTGGAAATTCTTATGTCTGTGGTCCTGAGCAGAGTGTGAGGCCACTGTCAGATTTCATAAAATGTCCTTCATTGTGCATTCCCAAAATCCTAATAAGACCTTTGCTCAACTGAGTCAACTCATTAGATTTTTACACTCATTTTTTAATCTTGTTAAAAACAGTTATACACTGAATACTTGTGTGTCTGTCTGTGTGTGTCCAGGTCCCTGTGCAGCGGGTGTTGTGGGGATAAAGATGCCCAGATATTGTTTATTTGGAGACACAGTAAACACAGCATCTCGTATGGAGTCCACAGGGCATCGTGAGTAGAGAAATAAATACATGCCTGCAAAGAAACGTTTAATGAGCTGACTGACTTACACTGACATTCAAGCAGCCAACTACTATGAAATAGTTATGTTTCATTAGCACAGCACTGCACATTGCTCTAGTGCAGTTACAGAAGCTATCAATCAACCTGATTAAATAAATTTACCAGCGCAATGCCTGTTGTTTTATCTCGTAACATCCTCCAGCTCTGCGGATCCACGTCAGTGAGCCTACTATAAATATCCTGCAGAGGACGGACTGCATGTTTGAATATGAGATCAGAGGAGAAACATACCTGAAGGTAAAGATTCAGTCACTAACTTTGCTAAACATGTCAGCAAAAATAACCATCTTTAAATAAGTTAAAAAAAAAAAAAATACTACAGAAGATTCTATAGAAAGGCAACAGTGTGGATGTTTGCTGACTTCAGTGACACACTAATGCCAATAAGCATACGGGTGTGTGTTTTCTAAGGGTAAAGGCACAGAGACGACATACTGGTTAACAGGTGAAACTGGAGAAGACTACGACCTCCCGACTCCTCCCACAACGTAAGCAGGCAATCTGTGTAAAAACTAAAGACTGACTTGTTTGAACCTTGTGATCTGTTAGTGATCTGGTTCCTGCTTTTCCAGAGAGAACTTCCATCGGCTCCAGCAGGACCTCGCCCACATGATCCTGGCGTGCCTAGAACGCCGTTCTCGAGCGTCTGTCCGGAGGAAGAAGCCACACCAGTGTCAGAGGAAGGAGGATGATAAGGATCAGGAGTCAGAGGTGGAGTCTGAGAGTGACCAGCCTGAGTACCTGCATTTGGCCACTGTCGATAACACACTCAGTACCTTCCTGTAGGACAAACCTGCCTGGGCGTTACTACACTACAGCAGCAGGTAGAGGCAGCGAGGGAAAGACTGTTGCACTGTACACAACAAATTTCACCGGGTGTTGTGTGAACAAAATAATGTACAAAATAAGTGCCCTCTGTACAACTGGAAAGTCTCAGTAAGGACGTATTTGTCATTAGGTCCTCTCATTGTTGGTTTGTGTTCCGTAAGATGGATGAGGATGTGAAAGGTGCTTGTTTGTTTTAATTTCAGGATTTATTTCTGATATGCAGCAGACATACTTGCTCATAAGAAATTAGAATTTCTTGTATTTCACTTGCTTGTTCTCCTTATTGAGCCCAGTGTTAAGCACAGATGTGAAGACAACAGGGAGTAAAGCAGGGACACAATCTGTTTCTGATAAATTCAAACTTGTTCAGATGACATTCATGTCATGTTCTTGTACATATGGACCTTTCTTCTGCATATTCTTGTCTTTTACAAAGGCTTATCAGTTGTTTAAATATGTAATTTATATACTGCTTGGTCTAAAACTAGGTCACAGTGAGTCGGCAGATCCTCAGTAAGATGTTGCATTTATGTTCAGTACTCAATACGACTTTCTCTGGAAGGGAATGGTGTCTTTGTAAAGCAGGAAGACAAGAAGAAGACATACAAGTAACAAAACACAACAAACCACATGTACCTGTAGCCAAACGGTGGCATAAGTGATACTATACAACATTTGTATATAACTTATTCTAAAGAAAGCATTAGATACCAATGTACAATAACATGTGAGTTAACACAATCAGATCACGGTGGTAATGTTTGCCTCCAGAAAAACAAGATTTTCAAATCTGTATTTTAAACCAAAGGACAAAGTTTTATTTTGTTGAGAATGGTGACATTCATTTACATTAAGTAAAAAAAAAAAAAAAAAAAAAAAAATTACCTTCAGTCACACTGTTGAAAATGTTGTATTTTGTTCAGATCCTGATGAAATACAGTTGAATTAAATGAAAACACAGCGTTTCTTGAAGCCTGTACAGGTTTATCTGAGGCCTTACAATTCATATGTCACATTGTTTTGTTTCATGTATACAGACATGACAGCATATGGACAGACAGAAACTCCAGCATCAGCATAAAGATGTTTCTCTGACATTTTTTTTTTTTTTTTGCACAGTTTAATGAAAGAGGACTAGTAAGTAGACTTTTACACATTAAATATCATGTGAAAACACACTATTGTACAGCAGAAACCAGTCAACAAATAGTGTACAAATGAATTATATTTAGTGTGAATCCAGCAAACCAAACAAGGTAACTGGATGTGTAAATTGAGGTTTATAAAACTGACCTAATGGTAACACATTTTCATTTGATAGGAAAACTCTAAACTTTATTCCTGGGGTAACATCTGTTCAACAGAATTAATGTGAACTAAATAACTATAAACGAGCATATTCAGTAAACCTGATGAATGTATTTCTAGATACCGCTGAATACCCTAACCCTTAAAGTAGAAAAAAAAAAAAAAAAGCAAAGGTCACCCAAAGATGACATTAACCTCTCCCCCATCCCCATACTAAAAAAAAAGTCAAAGCCCAAATCCTTTTCAATGTGTAACATTTAAAAAAAACCCTCAAGAATAAATAAGACAACAAAAACATACAAAAAAAGGCATGACATTTTATACAAAACAGCTAAAACCTTCTTCAGGAGCTGCTTTAAACAGCATTACATGCGGCTGCATGTTTGAAGTGTGTGTACTGTCTTTACTTGAACACCTCCTGAAAAATTCAATTCTCACAGCAAATATGTACTGGAAGAAATGTACATGAATATGCAACCTGGACTGGACTCTGAGTGAGGCTGCAAACCACCCATTTCCTTTTGACTAAAATACTAAAACAGCTAGTTTAAAAAAACGTACTAACACATATGATCATTGTGACATGTCGGTCTTTAGACATGCCAGTTTTGCTGCTTGAACTCAAGGCACCGAATGATCCAAGTTTAAAGAGTCACAAAGAAAAGCAGAAGTAACAAAACAAACATAACTGTGTCTCTTTCAGTCTTCTCCCTCCTGCTAATGTCACTGTTATGATTATCATAAGCATGATGAGTAACGTATCTTTACTATTCTAACATTTACTGTGTTCTCCTAATCCAGCAAATATGCTATTGCAATGATCCTATAGGTCCGTGATATCTGTTTCTATTTAACTCTAAAAATGGACGATACACTTTATTTTACGTACGCACACACACACAAACAGAATATTGTATTTGCAGCCTATTTTTTTCTGATTTAATTATCAAAATGTTACCAAAAAAAAGTTGCCAACCGTGATCTTAATTCTCGATTGTCTCACACTGTGACTCTGCTTATTGCTTTTATAAAACAGCTCCAGTGTTTATTAGTGTGTTTCCTGCCTGTTGCTGGTCAGTCAGTGTTACACAGGAGCTAAACAACAAGAGAGGGGTCAGACAGAAGCTGCTGACAGCCAGTGTTGTGAAATAATCTCTCGGGTGGTGGAAAACCTCAGTGAGCAGAGTCAAAGAACTGCATCGATCCAGGTCTGAGTAAAGTTAAAAACTAAAGCCTGTTTTAAGGAAATTAACTGTGTTTTAAAAAAGAAAACTAAATACCTGTGAACATAAATGAAGCTTTCTTATTTCAGTCTTTCTATATCATGCATTACAGGATGTTTGAAAGCTGTTAGCCATCTTATCTAGACAGCTGCTGGCTAGAACAGATAATTTGAAGAGTGTGGCTACCTTGAATGTGGAATGTTAATTAGGCTGATTAACTAAAAAAATTCGTAGTTACCATTGCCTCTTTTCCATTTTCTGTAGCAGTGTTATTGTTAGTTGTTTTAACTGTTGTTGTTTGGCTGCTACCACTGTGGATTAACTCAGTTACTGTAGTTATTTATGCCTCAAAGAGACTCTTCAGCATCTGTTCTACAATGTATTTTCTATATTTTGTCTGGTTAAACGTTCTCTGATAAGCTATGACATAACATTAGGCTATTAGACGTACTATATTCTAGATGCATATTTACATAATTTCTTACCTACTGATTAAAACTGAACACCCTGTTATTTTTAAGTAAGGTATAACCCTTTATTTTCACTTGTAGACTGCTGTTAAAACCCTGTGGGAGGAGTGTTTGTTGACTGACACCTAGATATTAATTCTCTCACACTTCATTCATATAGTTCATTTCATTACAGACCATAACAAACTACTGTCAGGGGCAACCTGTGCAGGGGAATTAAATTTGATCTGTGGTGCAGTTCCTACACTTTTCCAGCAGAGGTTGTTAGAAGTCACGTGTTATCGAAATAACAGAACTCACAAAATGGTGATTCACCTCACTCTCCTGTCTCACCCTCTCCTCCTCAGTTTGATCTACAGTTACCTCCCTCCATCTACCCTTCAAGCCTCTCCCGACTCACGCCAAGCTCCCTCTCTATCAGCTGGAGACAAAGCTGGCTCTGGATCCACGCCAGGGCGACAGACTGAGATGATGCTGCTGCTGCTGCTGAGCATGCACCAACGTGAGGTGTGTATCAGGGTGCTGGTGCAGGGTAAAATATAGAGCACTGTGTGTTTTTGTCACCGCAGTATGTGTGTGCTGGCTGTTCTTGCTGTCTTTGACAGTCTTATTGTAGCCAGATGAAGCCCACACTAACAAATGCCCTCGTCAATTTCTGGCTACACTACAGCAAAATCAAACCAGTGTCACCTCATGTTTACCCTGACAGCACACAACTAGACCTGCAAGCAGGTACACCAGGGTTAATGCACCCTGAAGTCACAACTGAAGGCGCACAGACTCACATAACTCGCAGCAAGGCCAGAACAGGTGGTTTAACAAGCTTCTGTATGCAGTGAACGCTGCAGAGTGTCTGCCCCAGCTTTACACAGGCTGTGGAACCTGTTTACTGTGAGATCAAACCAGCTTTAACCCATGTTCACACTGAGAGCAACAAATAACTAAATTACCAACATTATTTCCAACAAGCTTAACGAAAAAGTAAAGTTCAGCAAAACAAATGGGAGGACTAAAGGAATAATAATCTGAAATACAAAGTTTGGGGAACAACTGCATCCATCACTGGGAGGAGAGTAAACTCTGGAATATTGGTTTAATTTCAACTGATGAATGCCTCTGTGCCAGCTGTGTTAACATTAGGAAATCTGACAATCCAAAACGGCACAACACAGCTCCTCACTACGTAACCAAGACTATGTCAGATTCCTTCAGGTAGATTTTATGTTCTCTGTCATATTTTGATTAAGCACCTTGGTTCAGCCAGCTTTAATCTGGATCTTTGGTTATAATTTACTAAGCTCCGCTATTGCGCTCAGCAATATAATGTTTGCACACAGCAATACATGATTACTTCAAAGAACAACAATCAGTTTGACAGTTTGATTATTTCTGATGAACTTGCTGCAACTGGATGAGATTGAGTTTAGTTTTTTGTTTTTTTTCGTTTTTGGTCATTATCTGGCATTTTGTCAATGAACTAATGACAATGCTACAAATCTGTTTTAATGTCCACTGACCCAACACACAAACACGCCATGTCATGTCATGTCATGTCATGTCATGTCATGTCATGTCATGAGTGTCGTAATAAGCCTAGCAAAAAATAACTCTAATTCTTGTAATGTTTACATCCGGGACCCATGGATCTGGAAAAGCTGTGAAAGAAACAAAAAAAAGACATTAGGAATTTCAGATTCATAGAAATTTAAAAAAAAACACACACAGTTTACAATCTAAGTTTAGTTGTGATGATGGTGATAATGGTGATGAAAATGGTGATAGAATGAGAGCAAAATGACTGTACTGACATGCATAATGGCTGAGAACAAGAAAAACACACACAGCTATGTCTCAACCACTTATTACATCTCTTTAAGTGTGTGTGTGTGTCCCTTTATATGTTTACATGTCTGTGTGTGTGTCCATTATGTGGTTAGTATATCTGTGTGTGTGACTCTACACTTTATAGATATATATACAGCATGTACACAGACTGAGAAGGACATCTAACATCTAACGCTACAGCTGAACTGGAAGGTCATGGATATTTCATGTCACAGCAGTGGTAATGAGAGCCCACAGTGATACACATCGATCAATCAATATCTGTGAAGATGTGTCGGGTCACTGTTTGACCGAGCACGTGCATGTATACAGACTAACAGTATACAAGCTGACAGCACGGGAAAGTCACATTGTCATTTAATTACCAATTAGCAAAACTCGTGACATTTGCTTCGTATTTGATCAAATGGGATTTTAGGTCGCTGCACCTTTGATCAATCGAGGGAACGTCTGCTGTTAAAAAGGACAATGGAAGAAAAAAAGATGGTGCCGGCTGTTCTAGCACAGCCTGGCTCATTAGCAGAGGTGATCAGCGGGCAGCATCAGGACTGCCGGGGTGTGATGTTTTTCTTTTTCATGTAGTTTTTACACCATTAAAATGTCATCACTAGGGCTGAGCCATAATTCAACGTGACTGTTACTCGTCTTTTATGCAGTTGTCTTCAAATAGCCATATTAAGATGTTCTCTTATGATCTCTTATGCCCTACGTGATGTTTAACTCTCTCAACATTAAATTGAAATAATCTTGAGACATTTTAATACTTCAGAGTTTTTTTTATAGCATACTAATATTGAGATACCGTAACTCAATCCTGCATCAGTTCCTGTGTAGACTTTAGCCGAGCACTGCAGCTCACTGTTCGTAGTTGTCCTACAGACAGTGTCCTGTGTGACTGGGTTATAAAGCGGCTGGTAAAAGAGACATCTTTAAAATCATGAAGTCATTTTCCATGTTGCTGCTGATATTTAAGATAAAGACGTGTCCGCAGAAAATTTCTGTAATGTTTTAGCATTTTCACTGCTGAAGCAGAGGGGACAGCTTAGAGGTCATACTCAGTACAGTGCCATGAAACACCCCACACCTCTGTAGACATCACGCACATACACATACACACACTAAAATCTACCAGGTCTACCCACTAACACATCTATCGCACAGTTCCTCACCCATTCCCGCCTCTCTTTGGAACAAAGAAACATGACTCCCTCATTCTCTAAGCCACTCATTTGGTGTGGTATCTCTCCCTCCCTCTTCCTCCTCCTCCTCCTCCTCATCCTTCGCTGCTTCTTCCTCCTGCATCTCCGTCGGCTTCATTCAGCATGAAGGACAGAGGGGAAAACACAAAAGAAAAGCAAAAAAAACAAACAAGACAGAAAACGACAAAAAAAATGAACACGCTGATGAGTGTCAGTGAGTGGACAGTGAGAAGCTGAGAGGTAAATATAGAGACAGATATATATCTATATATCCATATGAAAGAGACAGGAGATAGACTGATAAGAGAGAGAGAGGCAGAAAGACAAAGTGAGAGATCGATAACAGCAGGAAAGAGAGGGAGCGATGTGAATGATGGAGTGAATGTGTTTGTGAATGACATTTTGAGGCGAGTGGCATTTGAAGCTTTGAGTGGAGAGCGAAGGATCAAAGCACACTCACATTCGCTTCAATGAGAGGAGATACCCCCTCCTTCTCACTCACTCACTCACACACACACACACACACACACACACACACACCACAACAAAACAGAATGCACACATTCAAAAAGAGGAGAGGACCACACTCGGACACACAGCCTAGCAGCTTGATCCTGTAGCAAGTCTTTGAACAGACATTTGCATGTATGTGTGTGTGTGTGTGTGTGTGTGTGCTTTCCTTTACCTTAGTTTTGTGGCTCTGCTCTGTACCAAGTCCAGATCCAGGTGTGTGAAGCTCCTTGGACACGACGCACAGAAACTCAGCCTGGTCTTCTGTTCCGTAGCTGTACGACGAGCCGATGTTGACCATCTAGGACGGACGGAAGAGAGACACAGATACAGAAAGATATACAGAGGAGAGAGGGACAGAGACAGAGAGACAGAGTGAGTGTCACGAAGAACCAGAGATCACAGCAGAGACAACAGAGACCGCGAGAGACGAAGGAAGAGACTGAGAGAGCTCAAGTCCCACACTAAAGCCAGGAAGGATTTGCGCTCATGCATGGTGGGGGGTGGAGGTGGGGTCAACAATAGACTCAACAAGAAAAAAACAAAACAACTGTGGGTCAGCTTCTGCAGGAAATTGTGTGCAAATCATAGCTGTGCAGCATGCAGTGGAGCTTAGTGCCAAAGCAGCGGGCGAGGGGGGGATGGGGTCTAAATATCATTTCTAGGCTACAGTGTGGATACACTGACCTATTAACTCCAGGAGATGGAAGTGTCACTACCAGAGTGAACATTAATGAATTAAAGTCTGTATTTAAAGTCTTTAAAAGATAACATTAACACTGAAAGACTTCTATTCGGTGATTGAAAAGATCAATATAGTTGTGTAGTGTAGTTTGTATGTTGCTCTATTCTAACAGACTGTAGACACGAGAGGATAAATACTGATCTGCAGCTCCAAATCTTGATCATTTGTGTAAAAATATTAAATGTAACAGTTGTTATCGATCTGCCAATTATTTTCTGGTGCGGCAAATAACAATTTTCATTACTGATTAAACTGCTGATTATTTTCTTGATTAGTCAACTAATCATTTAGTCTGTAAAATGTGCCATAATAGCATCCACACTTTCTGACTAATCAGTGTCGGTTGCTGACTTTGTGAACACTCCACTTGTGTAATTAAAGGTTTCTAAATCCTATAATTTATAGTAGATTTAATTAATTAAATATAGTGGAAACTGGATGCCTAAATAAACCTGATAAATAAACAATAAACTCTCCAATTTAGTTTTAATAATCTAACAGCAACAGACATTTTTATCCAGAACACTGCATCTATGTATTCAGAAGAACAGCGAACCTTTAAGATTTATTGAGACTGTCTGTAATTAGAGTTCATGTGGACTCACTAGATTATAGAGCTACTTAAGGTAAACAAATCCAGATCTAGGTAATGGGCAAAATCTATTTTAGTCTGGAAGTCCTAAACACATTTTGGAAGTGCAGATAGCAGGGCTCAGGTCAGGGCCAAGGGGTCAGGCCAAGGATCAAGATTGAAGGGTCAGCAGCAGCGTGAGTCCAACCCACAGTCCAGAGCAGTCCGGTGCGGGGCTTTCTGCAGGCGCGCACGCTGACCTGCTCAAACTTCCAGCCGTCCGACATCGTGGAGACCATCTGGGTCAGCTCCTCCTCCTGACACTGCAACACCCGGTAGACATGTTTGGGGGGAACCTGCTGGGGAAAGAGAGAAGAGGAGGGGTGAGGACACAGGGGATGGATGAAAAGGAGAGTACAGTCATTTTCAGAGAGAGAAGTAAAAGAAAAAAAAGATTTGATACTAGGTAGCATTGAATTGAATAAACATTATGTGTACCAGTGATCCTAGGTCACCTCTTGCAAATATACTTAACATGACAACATGCAACGAGACATTAAGGCGGTGAAAAGCAAAAAAAAAGAAACATTATGTGGTTGTGGGCTACTTACAAAACCAGCACTTCTATTTTGATACTATTGCACAATATTTAACCCCAGGCGAGTGATAGTAAGTCCAGTAGAGTACAGAAGAGCGCAGGGAAAGTGGGTGTATGTTTGAGAGGGCAGAGGGATTATGTAAGAGTGAGTGCAACCACCCTGAGAAAAGAGAACAAAGGAGAGAGAAGCCTGATGTACAGCAGGGGTCTCTTTGGAGAAGCAGAGAAGGGTGAAATCACTGACAAAGAAAATGAGTGAAAGGCATTACACTTACACTTAATATGTTTGTGCGTCTGTTTGTTTTGGGTGCAGACAGTGAAGTATGGCAGTGCTTACAGTTGTGTTACACTGTACTTCTTAAAGGTGATACGAAAATGATTTACTCTGTTAGTTTAGTTTCATTAAAGTAAAAGCACTTGGACAGCTTCTGTGTATACCTGCGTGGCTTTGGAGTCCCTCTCCACGATCCTCTCCTTGATCAGTTTGATCAGTGGCGTGATGTTGTAAAACTCAGCCTCCTCCAAGACACCTTGTGACAAAAGAAACACACAACTCAGCTGCTGTGCGTATACTGCAGTGCGGTGGTTAAAAGAAATACGACAGACTCGTGCACCAGGGACCATCTGAGTAAAGTCAAAGTATGTGAGACCTTCTTCAGCCAGCTCCTTGTTGTAGACCAGTTTGCCGTGCCGCAAGTAGTTGAGGATGGGACCGAAGTAGGTGGGGTCTCTGTCAATCACATAGGCCCCCGTCTCATCCTGTTACAGGGGAGGAATCAGAGAGACAGACAGAAGAAAATACTGTCCATTAAAGCGTTATGTCTTTAACTGCACGTGTTTAGATTACAGCAGTAAGCCTCTCTTCTTCTGTTTTTACTTATGAACCATGGAATGTTTTTAATTGACCTGCTATTCTCAGTTATATATGTTGTAATTCGTCACAGTACTTAAGATAATTTGTGATGTATTGTTTACATTATTTTTTAATGCCTGTAAACAGGTATTCGTCAAGTATGAATTTGGTTACGTTTATTTTACTTCCTCATGCAAAGGACTCCTTTTGTAATATGCTGACTATTTTTAGACACGGACGCTCACTAGCTGGAAAACAACATCCTGGTTAGCTATTTTCATCTTAAGCATGCAGCACTGGCTGCACAGACCAGATGTACGTAAGCAAGATGCCCTGTAGATGAGTTTGTCTTCAAAATAAAAGTCCCCCCGTAGAGTGGGGGTTCTGTTGGTGTTAGAATGATGGGGTTTTATTGGTTTTGAGGAGAAAACATATTTATAACTTTAAAATTACAGTATTAAACAAAGACATGGTGCGTCCAAAGACTTGAGGAGCAGCTTTTTAGCCCAATGTTCTGCATTTTCCTAATCTTACATTAAACCCTGCTGCTTCCTGCTGCAAATGAAAAGCTGCCGTTTGCTTTCCCCTCGACAGCTTCCTGCCACAACAGTTTTCTGTGGCTGGACACAGAAGTTACTGGTTGCTGGCACTCCAGAGCGTTTGTTGGTGACTTATGTTACGACACATATGTCGACAGCCGGTTTCTCTCCAGCCTCCAGGCTACTTCTACAAAGCCTGCCCAGCTGTTTGTGTCATGACTACTACTCCACCAACATCCTCCCCCCTGATTCTCCTCGTGATGATGGCTTGAAGCACAGCCCCCTTTTAGAGCTGGGTTCAGAAAAGAACCACTGCTGGAGAAATGCATACAAAAACACGCAGGCCTTCAGGAGATTAAAGCACACGGTTATAGAGAGGAGAAAAAAAGGAGGAATTGTGTGAAAGAGGAACATCAGTAGCATCTACTGATTATGTGTCATTAACACATGGTTCAGGGGGTTGCAGAGAGAGAAGCACACAGGGCAGGCAGGCAGGTGGTGTGTTATATCTTATGGACAAACACAGCACAGAACTGGAAGAGAAAAAGATATACACAGAGTCAAAGAGCAAAGAGAAGATGTTGAGCTTGATAGAGAGAACCTGCTCCCTTCACATGACTGAATCTTTTTGTGGCTGTTTGCTGAAGCGGCAACAAACAACCGTAGCCCCCAGCAGCATCTTGTACAGATGCATGTTAGCGCTTTTATTAACGCGTCCTAACTCATTCACACGCATAGTACCGCTCACCCTCAACTGTAACTGTTGTGACCTTCTGTTACTTGACTAAAAGACTTAATCCACAAAAAAACACTTCTACATTGTAAAAATACGTTTAAAAATATGACTCATGTATCTGTTGTGCCTGGCACTGCTGCAGGTTGCAGTTGCTCAGGGTTTACTGCTGCTTTCACATAATAAAGGGGCTTAACTTGACTCTCAGGTTGTTTATGCAAATCCCAGCTTGTTTATTTGGAACTGCAATATTAGCAGCTCCTATCTTAAATGATGTTTTGCTAAATAAGGAGCTAGTTTAGCATCATCAGATATCTTCATGCCTGCACTAACCCTTCCCTAGAACTAGAATTTGAGAATTACTTTACACACAAATTTAGAAATGGATTCAGGAATATGTGCATATATATGGTGCAACTCCTGGAGGCACTGACTGTGTTTGCCAGTAAAGCATCATCCTCTACACCCAGCTCTACAACCCATCGTCTCCTGTGTGTCAGATTAGTAAGAGAAGTAATCCCAAAAGAAATATGCAGTCAGAAACACGGGAGTCAGGAGGATGGGAGTGTTGTGTGCTAGCAGCAGGACGAGAGAAGGATAGATGGCGTGTTGTCAGCCCAATTTATACGGGGGAGAATCACTTCGTCCCTGACACTCATCTCTTCAGCTCTGGCCAATCTTTGCTGGTGTAGCGTGACAGGAGCGTCTGATGAGGCGTTCCCAGTGCCAAGACATGAGATGAATGTAATGAATGAGGACACCTGCAAACACAGCCGGACTGGTTCAGACTGTAAAGCGCTTTGAGGGATGGATGAGAGGAGAAAAAGACAAAAAGGCAAGACAGAGGACATCCAGGGAGAGACCCGGACCCTGACAGAGGACAAAAGATAAGGGGAAGACAAATAGATCAGGAGAAACAGAATGATAAATAACCCTCTGTTAGAAATTAAGGGCAGATGCATATACCAAACACAAAGATGCATAGAGGGACAGTGCCATAGAGACAGAGTGCGTATGTATGTGTGTACACAACAAAAAGAGACACAAAGAGAGGACAGAGAGAGACAGGACGGAGGGATGGGATATGAAGACCAAGATTCAGCTCGTAAAGACACAGCACTGTGTGTGTGCACTGAAAATCACAGTGATTAGAAAGTGGAAGGGCTGTGACTGCAGCACAGAGCATAGACACACACACACACACACACATTCTCACTCAGCTGCAGTGGAGGACAGACCGACGCCTCATCGACGTGACTTGACTTGACAGTGTGGGCATGACAACGCTGAGGAACAGCTTCCTGAGTGTGTCAGAGCCATGATACCTCTCTCTCTCTCTCTCTCTCACACACACACACACACACACACACACACACACACACACACACACAGAATTAGTAGTTATTCATTGTGACAGACCCATTTGCAGCTGCAGGACACTGACGTTAAAATAATCTGTTAGGCTTAATCACTAATGCTGTATCTGCAACACTCCTGGTTCTCCACTCTTCTTCTTCTTCTTGTCTTTTATGCTCTAGAGACTAATCAATAACACAACATAATAATGTAATAATAACATAAATCCCAGGAAGCCTGGCTGTATGACAACTGTCGAGAGGACAGGGAAACTAACTGGTGAGTTAATGGTTTACAGAAAATTTGTTCAGGAAAATTAGATGTGTAGACTCCACAACATCTCCCTGCAGAGGTAACTACATCGTACGGCCTACCACCGATAGCCAAACAAAAGCCCTGTTCACTTCTCAAAACACACACACACACGTTTCTGTATATACAGCTTTTAATTTCTGCAGCTTCATCTGGAAACAATTTACCAAGAGACACTAGGGCAGTCGTTCAGTTTTCTGGTTGATTCAACATGGCACCTACTCGTCAATCTTATCTAATCAATAACTGTCAATCAATCCAGGCTTGTCTTCTCCTGCGTACTGTAAAGTTCTGACAAGGTCACCTTGCCTAAGTATATTTATCGAGGATTTGGGTTAATATTTATAAAATCTGAAGCCATGTTTTCCGAAAGGTGGGACGTTATAGTCCATTACTTTATTCTAGCCTTTTTGTGCAGCACTAGAAACAGCATCCCAGCATCTGCCACGTGTTCTTTAACATTACAACTTTCAAATTCAGCACACAGTTGCTTTGCATCTGGGTTAATGAACTAATTCATCAGACAGAGTTGAAGGTTTGGACTATCTGATGACTCTTGTTTTGGCTTCTTCGTTGGCTTTGTTCAGTAATTCCTGCTTTATTTTGAAATCATGTTACACTTGTTTTGGTTCTGGCGTTTTGTTCAGTATTTCTTGTTTTAGTCTGGAATCCTGCTTCTTGTGCACCCTTCCTAGTTTTGTTAGTACTTCCTGTTTTATTTTGAAGCCCCGTGTCTTGTGTTTTTGTTGTTAGTCTATTTCCTAACTTTGCCTTACTTCCTGCCCTGTTGATTGTGTGCCCCGCCCTAATGTGTATCACCTGTGGCCTGTGTCTCTTTGTCAGTTTGTCTTCTGGGTTGCTGAGCTTGTCCCCAAACTTTGTACCTGGTTGCTTTCCTGTTCCTGGAACTTCTGTGGATTCATCTCTGTGAGTATTGTGAAGGAAGTATGCTGCACACTGAGTTTTTTTTCCCTGGCTCTTGGACTTTATAACCACTGACTTTAACCACTATCACCATTCTTAAGGCTGCCTGGTGAGTGTGCACTGGGGTCCTTCCCTTGTGTTCCTTGTGGCCACAGCAGCAGTTACAGCATATTTGGCCTGTCTGTGTCATTCAGAGCTAAAGGGGGCAGTAGTTGTGAGAAAACTCTGGACGAGTGTGATTTCTAATTAGGGATCAGCCAAATTTATCATTCCCAGCATCACAGATGGTCTGGCTGAACCACCGACTTCTCAGTGTCCATGACATCAAGCAGCTCCACACTGATAAACACATTTCATTTTATGGGCCTCCTTGCTGAGTGGATTAAACAGCCGTGTGGATTATCAAAAAAAAAAAAAAGAAAAAAAGAAAAAATGGACCTCCCCACAAAAATGTTCTTGGACATTGCTTTAGCAAAACTTTTTAGCAGTTCTTAGAAAGATGTATAATTATCCAGTGTTTATTTACATAGGTTTAATGTCTTGAAAGTGTAAATTTATAAGGGTAATTTCCAGCTAACATGTTTAAAGGCATATAAAGTGTATTATTCTCCCTTGCCCCAAAAGAGTCACCTGAAAGTTACGTGATGGTAACAAATAGACAAGTCCACACAACTCCATTTATTTAAATATAAACATTGGCCCTTGGATCTTCTCAATATTCCTGGTCCCTGCCCACAGCTCGTATTACACATAGCAAAGATAAGGTGATCAAGCAAGTCCAGGCGTATTGGTGGAATTCATGCATTTAAAAAATTGTGCAGGCAGTCTGAGTCACAACACCTGGCCATTCAAAACACACCTGCACAATCCCCAATATATTTAATACGAATCAAACCTCTGATGGTCACAAATCTGTGATAATACGATTATGTGGTTATTGTCCACAACCAGCCGCCCTGTTACACCTGTTCAGCTAACATCATCTGGGTATCAAAGCCGAGTCTTAGCTACATAATGTAATTGGCTTGGGACGGCGTGGGGTCAGCTTGGGTAGCATTAACAGCAGAGTTTGGTTTGGGGGGGGGGGGGGGGGGGGGGGGGGGCAGGGCAGCTGAGGTGCCAGTAATCTCATTAAAACAGTCATACACAGCCAGACAGTCTGTGTGTGTGTGTGTGTGTGTGTGTGTGTGTGTGTGTGTGTGTGTTGGGTTTAAAAACAGCCCAGAACTCTGAGCAGAGACACGCTAACGCCAGCGGATTAGAGTGGGAGTGGTGGGGGTGCTCCAGCTTCTCTCCTGAGTGAAAGAAGAAAACACACAGGCTGAACTGCTCCACTGTGTGATTCAGCTTCACACTGCTCTGTTTATTAAACAGCCACAGCAATGGCTGCTTCCAGGCTGGAGGTGGTCTTTGTTTCAGGTGAGGTGGCCCGACCCTGCTATGAAACACTGATCTGCAGAGTTTGGGAAGAGGACACCACACTGATCTGCAGAGTTTTGTTCTTGGACGGTGGTTGTTGTGGTTGTGCAGCTAGTATCTGTAGTGCTGTGATGTCTACAGTCAGCTGATATAATGATATGGCCGCCCTTTAGCACGCAGCCCGTGTTGGCTGGTCTGTAATACTAACTTTAATGTGTTTACAAGATAAATAAAGTTGCTAAATTCATGAATGACAGCCCCCCCCCCCCCGAGTTAACTGTGCCCCCAATCAGTTGTATCATTCATGCTTGTGTGCACCCCCAGCTGTTCAGATCAGTGGGTATCACTGAATCAAAGAAACATGGTTTGTATTCATCATGAGGCTTCAGAAGGTAAAACCAGCTGAATAAAAGCATTTTTTTTTCTTGTTACTTATGCCACAATTAATCAGCGGCATACTTAATATCTAACTAAATTACATTTTTCCTTTGGCTTACAGACGTGCAGCTCTGCAAACATCTGATGGCCTCAGCAGCGTAAATATCTTTGCTCAGTAAAGTCCTTAATCTTTACGCGACCCGTTTCTTTCTTGACTTTGAAAATCTCTTTGTATAATACGAAGGAATTTGTATTTGTGTCTGTGGTGAGGGAGCATTAATAACTAACGTCGTGACATAACTACACACAGGCACACATTATAGAGAGACAACAGCCAACCTCAGACCAGCCAATACATGATACATATCTCTGGGATCAACTGGTCTCCCCCTCGTAGGGAAATACTTAGATCTTAAAAGCCTGTCCAAGGTGAACCATCTACTGAGGTACAAATACTGAATACTGACTCAAATAGCTGCGTGAGGTGCCTGACAAAATCCAGCTCTAAAATGTAAGTCTCTGTCTGTGTCTTTGTGAGCTTCGAGTTTGTGAGCAGAAAGAGAAAGTGCAGATGAGAGAAGGACAAACATGCGACAAGCGTTCAGAGTGAGTCAGCTGCTGAGGGGCGAGGATGAGGGGACGGCGATGACGGGGACGGAAAGAGCCGGCGACGACAAAGTGAAAGAGATGTAGGTGTGTGTTTGAGACAGAGAGATTCAGTGTGTGTGTGACTGTGTGTCTTCAGGCAGTGCAGAGGGAGCTACTGTTCAGGTCGCGGCTGAAGGTCACATGGGAATATTCTTTCCACAAGAGCCTAGCGGTGCAGCAGGGGAACAGTCATCCCTGTTGCCGAGCAAAAACCTCCCCGCTCCAATTTTGGTGGTTGTTTCTGGTTTTGTCGCTTCAGCTGAGGTTGATTTTTTTTTTTTTTCTTTTCTGGAGACCATGAGCATGTGACGCTGTGTGAATCCTTACAAGACCAGTATGGGTTGTACTGCTGCAAGCAAGACTGTTGTACAGCAACAATGGATTTTTATATGATTTTTGAAAAAAAAAAAAAAAACCCAAAAAACACGACAAAGTATTGTAATTTGTCTGGGATACAATTTATTGAATTGGCCAAAAACAGATTTGGTTATTTTGTCCATGAGCTGTTCCTCAACTGTTTTTCTGGGACTATAACTAACAATATTTTTCAATATTCATCAATCACTTCATCAGTTCATTAATATAGAAGAGTAAGAAAATCAGAACTTATTCACACCTGAGAAGCTAAAACCAATGTTCTGCCACCAAAAAAAAAAAAGTCATCAGTATCAGTGTCTCTGGAGTGTCCTGGTGACCCCAGGGGTTTAAAACGCTCACCATGTAATTGCAGCATCACTGGTTCCAGGTTGTTCAGGGCACTTTATTAAACATCGGTACCCTCTCTCTCTTCTCTCATTTCCTGTCTGCTGCACTCTACTGAGCTATCTAATAAAGGCATACTGTACAGTGGCCAAAACACTACACCTTGACTGATGCTGTGGCATAAAATTACTCCAACCATGACCAGACATTTTGTCTGTATTATCCGCTGGCTAATGTTCTTACAGTTATTAGAAGCTGACATTTTGGAGATGAGAGGCTTTCACCTGACAGCAACTAAATGTCAACTTATAGCAGAGTCCAGGCTGCAAGGAAGACCTGTCCCCTTCTCCCTCTGTCACACACATACATATCAAAGGCGGCAGCATAATCGAAATCTGCATCATTTATGAGTCTTGCCAGCCCTTACAGTGTGCTCACTCTGCATGTGACTGGGAGACACATAATAAATGTCTCTCTCTCTCTCTCTCTCTCTCTCCCCATAAGATGCCAGCTGTACAGCAGCTACTGACTGTGCAGCTCCCCCGCAGAAGAGGAGGCACGTGTTCATCCATCTGACTCAAGCTACGTTCACACCACAAAACGATGCTGAAACACACACACACACACACTCAAAGGAGAAAAGGAGAATGAGAGAGCTTCCCACTGCACACACATCAGCTGGTCATTAGACAACACCACGCCTGGAGTTGCAGCCACGCATTAGCAGAGCAGGATAGAGTTGTAGTAACAGGTTTTGGGAATGGTGTACTTTACAGATAACACAGTAATACACTGCAGTTAGTTCCTGAAAGGCTACAATGATACCACAGCAGATCAACAACATCATAGTGCACAGATTGGGGACCATAATTTCACTATTCAGCTTCTATTAGATATATTGACTATATATCTCCTAGATCAAAAAGGGCTTTACTGCATGCCAAGACCTGCACACATCTTACAGACAAACCCTTTAGCCAGTTTAGGGCAAATCCAACTTTAGTATAATTGTAGAAAAACCCCATGGAAATAAATCATGGTGAGATATTTTAGAGAAATAAAAACAAATGTGTATTACACTGCTGCATCTGTGAGGGGTATAAAAGTATTATAGCAGATGGAAAACACAAACCAGAGTCCTGGTCCCTGACCACTGAGGACCTCAGACTAACTATGGGCTGCTGCAGGAATGTTATAAATATGTTATTGTTGTGTCTCATCAGTTTTGTCGCCATGTAAATCTGACAGAAAGGTCAGTTTTCCACGCCCTGGAGGTCAGACCAATATCAGCCATGTTTAAAAGATGTGTTATTAAAAGGAATATTAAATGTCGGTTATTTTAGATATAAACAAATATATAACAAATAAAAATACTTTACAAAGGAAAAGGGAATGTTTAAGCAGTAGGACTTTATTACTAACTACCACATAAACATGTGAAGCCTCTGTAAAAAACTAAATAGTAATTGTTGTGAAGTAACGTCCACCGGGGATTAAAGTGTCCAGGCTGGACTCACCGTGTCTGAGTGCAGGTCCTGCTGCTGGCACAGCCGGTACAGGAACGAAGTTTGCTCTTTGAGCAGGGTTTGCCGCGTCGTGAGGAAAACCGTGCCGCCGACGTTAAGCCGGACCCACTTCCCGTTGTTCCCCCCGGTGGGATTGATGACCGAGCCGTTACCGATGCTCTGCGACGCCGTCCCGCCGGGTTCCGTCGTGCTGGCGGTGGCGGAGGTCGCGCTCTCTCCCGCATCGCTGTCTTTATTGTTGTTGTTATTGTTGTTGTTATTGTTGCTGTTGTGGTGGTGGCAGCCGTGGTGCGTCGACAACGCAGCGACGTCCGCCGGCTCCCGCTGATCGTCCGCTGTCGTTGCCATTTGGAAGAAAAGAGCCGCTGCACACGACGTGAAGACGAGCGAGGGCGACCGTCTGTGTCCGCGGTTGACTCGGCTTTTTCTCTCCGTTACCAGCCGAGCACGCTCCGCCCCGGACCCGCACAAACTCAAAGATCCCGTCAAGTTACCGGAAATGACACATAGTACATCCGAGATTTACCTTCAAAATAAAATCTGTACACCCACACAGCTGCAGAAGTCTGGCCATGAAATCCACACTTGCATGGGGTATGAAGATGTGCAGTTTTATCTTAACTGTATTAATCTTATAGGGGCCGTCGGCCCTTGGCAAATGAACTGTTGGCCCATATTCACTCTGCATATCTCCCACTGTCTAGGCGTTTTAATGTGCATCAGGTTACACAGTTATTACATGCACCATGTGTGCAAGAAAAACTGAAACGATGAAGCCTTTAAAAAAAATACAAGGACCTTCTCACAAAATTTAAAGGTTTAAATCCATACCATACAGGATGAGAGATCATCAAATCAAAAAGTAGCATGCAGCGAACATCTGTGAAGTGCTAGTTAAACATATATTTCAGGAGAAATGGAGGAGAACCTGATTTGTCATACCAGTTAAATGTGTAAAACTTTAAAAAAAAAAAGTTTTTTTAATTCTTCTGTTTTAAAAATTTGGAGCTTTCGAGGTGAGCTGCTCTTCAAATGAGTAAAAACTAAACGTTTTATTTTGAAAGTAATGTTACCCCATTTCTGGTTTGGGTCTTGTTCTCTTTGGTGAACTTGACAAAAAACAAAAACTGGGTCTTGTAGTTTTTGTGAAACTATTCTGAATGACATAATTATTTCAAGAGAAAACGCACCTTTCTTAAATATAGTTTGTTTTTTATTGTACGAAGATTTTACTATCGTTAATATTTACATAAAGTCAGTTAGATGATTTTGTTCCACACAGAGCAAACCTGAGTAAACGTTGCATAGAACTTTAAAACAAAACAATAAAACAAATAAATTAATATCTTAATACATAAATTAAAAAAAATTAATAGTATTTCCCTGATGGCTAACATCCAAATCTTTGTGGAACAAACCTTTAAACCATCTGTGTAAACACTGCTGATAAGTCCATGATCCTCAGGTTAATTCAGAGTTAATTCACTGTCATAACACTGACACTCTTGGACAGATGCCGAGAAAAGATGGCTGTGATACAAACAAGCAAGCTGATTTCAAAATACATTTTAGGTTGATGTACAAACGGAACAGTAAATAGGGTAATAACAAGCAATCAACCTGGTGTCCTAACACAGACTGACATGAGTAAGCTTTGAAATAAAGTAATGTAATAGCACTGTAATGATACCAAATTCAACTCAACTACACACTTGACAGTGGGAAATAAAGTTAAATAGATTGGCCAATGTCTATATTTAACCATTTAAAGAACAATTTAAGTAAATTAAAAGTTTTCTTACGTTTTAATAATTCTTTTAAACCAAATTAGTTAGACACATGTATTTATGTGTTGCCAGGCTTATACACTGTGCCCAGTTATCGCACCACCATGAAGTTCTTCCGTCTCTGAACTTTCAGGGTCGGCGAAGTGCGGGCCTCATGGTGACGAAGGGAAAGTTGTAGGCGTGTGGGAGACCCCGATGAATCGTGAGGTTGAAGGATTGCCATGAAAATGGCCGCAGACCCCCCTGTGTCGTGGGGCCGTTTATTGCCTCTGCAACCAGCTGGAGAGCCATCTGGTAATCTGTCACCTGTACCGTGAGACAGAAACAAGGTGGGAGGGCACATGGAGCGGGTGAGTAACAGGGAGAAAGTACAGACATTTAATAAGATTCAACTAACAAACTGACATTGAGCACATCCATGAATGGAGTTTAGTCAGTCCAAACCTGTGCTTTCACTCATTATGTTTGGGTTTCCCAATGTGGGTTCTGTGGCATTTTTAAACTGCTGATCAAATTGACCTTTTTCAAGGCAAAGATGAAAAGGAACCAGTGTTTCCCCTGACGTTTTTTCTTTAGACAGGAGGAGGAATCCTGGTGAGGCAGGAGATCCCCTGACTCTTCCTCCAGCATCACCAGCAGGTTAAGCTTTTCGCTTGTCCTGTGAAATAACTCGACAGCTACTAGATGGATTGGCACGAAGTTTTGTACATACTTTTATTGCTCCCATGATGATGAATCCTAATGCCTTTGGTGATCCCCCAGCTTTTCTGCTAACTCCATCATGAGGTTGACATTTGAGTTTTTGAGTGAAATGTCTTGATAGCTGTTGGATGGACTGCTATTAAACATTTTTAGTAGTTGGGATCAGAAAGGACGTTTGTGACCAGTGTGACAGACTAATGTGCTGATGACCTCTGACCTTAGTGTCATAGCAACCTCCCGGGCGTGGTCTCCTCGGTTTCAGGTCGTTACGGCAACAGATGGTTTTACAGGGATGGCCCTTGGAGTAGGGGTCTTTCTTGTAATCTGCAACAGAACCAGTCTGAGCTTTACTAAAACAGCAATGATATCCTGAATAACTTGTGTGAGTTTTCGCTAGTTTCTCTAAAGATGTGAGGAATGCATAAGTTCTTGTTCTACCTACTGTTGTATCTCATGATGTGTTTGAGGGAGTTGAGGTTAGACACCTTAGCCTGGTCTCTGCGGAGGATTTTGGCTCGGGGACAGAGGTCATAGGAGAAGTCTACTCCATATCTCCTCCACATCACACCGTACCCACTCAGGTTGTATATTTCAACATGAAATGGTATGTTGTAGGATGGCCAATAACCTGCCAAGTGCAGCACACTGAAGGTGGAGGTTGTCCAAACACATTATAATTTCAAACAGATAAAACAAAAAAAAAAAACCCTTGTGAAAATGTACAAAAGATACAGATAGTGTTTGTTTCCTACCTCTGCGTAAAGCTTGAGTCTGATCAGAGTGCATCACCTTCCCAGGAATCTGCTCCACCACAGTTAGAGCTCCATCGCTGATGCTGTGACCCAGAGAGACCCTGTTCAGGTCCACCACCATGTACTGGCTGTTATATGTACCTAAAAAACAGGGAGCAACATACTCTGTTTCTTACATATGCTGACTCAACAAAACAAATTCATCAGTCTGAAAAATTGTTATCTGGTTGCTTCTCCTTCTTTGAAGTCCTTAACCATTTTATAATGAAAGGACCATAGAAAGGATTTTGTATGTTTTACCCCATTAACCACAAATCACATACATTTTACATAAGTACTGACCATTATCCAAAGTTAGGCACAAACATTTATGATTCCCACATGATGCATTTGTGGCTTTCAGTGAAATGTCTCAACTCAAATTGGATAGGTTGTTGTGAGCACAGATGTCAGCTGTCACCTTTTGAATTTTTCATCTTGCTCCATCAGATCAAAATTTCAGATTGTCCAATACTTTGGTTTATGACACAAATCCTTGCAAAACTAATGATGTCAGTACCAGCATCACTTGTACTTCATGTTTAGTGATAATTTGCGGAACACTATCACATTAAACTAAGATGGTAACCATGGCAAGCATTATAACTAATTTTAGTTAGTTATAAGAAAAGTTTTTTAATATTTTAAAAAACAATAGGACGTTAGCATTTTCATTGTGAGCATGTTAGCATTCAGCTCAAAACACCACTGTGCAAGTACAACCTCGGATCACTGTTAGAGTGACTGTAGACTCTTCATCTTGTTGATTCAAAACTTGGCTGCCAGCATATGACTTACGCAGGTAAAATAACATGCACAGTCTTGTGTGGGCCTGAGGGATCTGAAACTGAAACCTCTGGTTCAGGGGTTACTGACTTGCCTAGACAACAAATCCCTCACCTAACCCTATCTAAATGAAATTAAAACACAGGCAAAGGTAAGGGCTCCCGTGTTAACTGCCTACAGGCCGTCACAGCCGTTTGGCAGGATGGCAGAGGCTGCTGGAGGATGAGAGGACTGTCAGTCTCAAGAACACTCTGTCCTGTTCTCCTCTGCCCTCCCATAGCAACATGACGTGAAAGATCAAAGCAGCTGCCCAATTAACACACACAAGTGTTGTGTAACAAGAGGGATGGTCCGTCTGAGAGTCTGCTAAATCTCTATGGAAATTTGTCCTGTGAATTTTTACATAGCCAGGGTTTTAGTCCCAGACCAAGTTAATCCTTCATGCCTTTCTGCAAGTCTCATTTCCCTCTCATTTGCTCTCAATTCTCTGTTCTGTCCCACCTTTATATTACTCAGATAAATGTCACCTAACTTTATTTGAACGACCAAAGTAAAGTCTGGCATCCTGTAACTGTTTTAGTATGAATACTCCCCCCGCAACCAATCCCTGTCCTGTTCAATGCCGTACTGATAATGAAGATGAGTGGTTCATGTCGCTGCTGCGGAGTTTGACAGTAATGTCTCATCAGTAATGTATGGGAAACCCCCCCCCCCCCCCCCCCGTCTAGACTCAGATTCAACAGGATTTCACCAGAGTTGTATTTGGAGAAAACGTGCGCCCACTCCTCTCCACTGTGCGCCATGCTGTTGGCCAGGCGGACTCTCTGCCAGGCCAGCAGGCTGTGAGGGCTGAGCTGGCAGAACAGGGAGGCGTTGAAGACGCCGATGGAGGTCTGAGTCATCAGCAGGCCACTCCCGAGCAGGTAGAAGTCATCCAGAGACATCAGGAAGCCTGGAGCGGGAGGGGGAGGAGGAGGAGTGGCAGGAAGTGGTGGTCAGTCATACAGAGGCCAGGAGCAGAGGAAGTGAGAGGAGGAAGGTATTTTAGGACAAAGATTTAAAAGGGAATGTTTGAAAAAGGAGGGGAAGGTAAACCGAGATGTGATGAAATAATTTCTTATCCTCGACTGTAAGCCGCTGCTTGCATAACTACAGTATTTGGCAGTGGTAGCAATTGATTTCCATTTTATTTTACTTCATACCTCTACTCTATAAAGCTCATACTACTTCTTTTAATACTACTGCTGCTGCTATTACATGACCACTCCTTGTAATACAACTACAGCTGCTGCTGTTACTGCTATGAAAAATGAAAATACAATAATGAGACAAAACATTTCAGCACCTCTGTTTCTATATAAAATCTCTTGTTGGCCCCTGATGTGCTGTGTATGCGAAATGTGTGTCACTGTCAGAGAGAAAGCAGCACCGTATTTCATCTCTTCTTTTTAATATAGTGAAGTGATATCCTTGGTCTCCTGGCTTCTAAAAATAGGACTTTAAAACCACTTGTGTTCTGATAGCAATGGAGCCCGTAAGAGGATTTTTATGGCCTGGACCACTTGGCAAATCTTTGCTCACAAAATTACTCGGTCTCCTCTGACTTGACGGTGAGGGAATCCATAGCTGTGTTTGGGTGTATGCACAATGTGGTGGATGTTTCCTTGTCGCTGACTAAGCTGTGTGCTTAGCAGAAGAATTAAGCTCAGTAGGGAATGTTCATTGAGGATTTGGGTTAAGTCCTTGATGTCAATGTTTCTGTTTCCCAAGATGAAAATGAAACTGCACGGATTAAGGACAAGCAGTTCACCTCAGCTCAGGGGCTTTTACAAGAAAGTTGCACTTCACTGTGCTGTAGGTCGACAAGCTTGCACCGTTCAAAATTCAGGTCATGTGCTCTTAGAACATCATTTCATCTATAGGCTGTAAATCTCACCTTACTTCTTTTAGGAGAAAGTGTACACAGTCTTGTGTGCATGTGTGTGTGTGTGTATATCTGTGTACCGGGGTAGCTGCTGAACGACATCTTTCCTGTGGCGGTGTGTGTGTCAAACACCCTGAAGTCCCAGTGTTTATAGATGCGCATGGTGGCTGCATAAGTGTACCAGCTCGAGTGTCCAAACAGTAGGTTCTCAAAGCCTGGCAGCACCTGAGACAGGTGAGAGAGAGAAGGGCATGTGTTGGGGCATGTATGCTTTGATTAAAAAAAAACCTGGATTTGAATTGTAATAATAATTGTCATAATAAATGTGGTGTTCCCTAAACTTTTCATCTAGCGCCATCATCAGGTCAACATTTTGATTCATCCACGTACTTTGGTTTGTGACTAAATACAAGCAGAACTCAACACATCCCCATCATCTTCAGCTGTACTATGTTCTAATCAGAAAATGTCCTAATGCTAGCACACTAAACTAAGATGGCAAATGCTGTAAATATTCAACATCAGCATGCCAGTATTGTTGTAGTGAGCTTGTTGCTGTACTTGCATCAGCATTTAGCCCCAGCAGCCTCACGGGTGTGAGCATGGTTACAGATTCTCAGTCGTGTTTGTCCTTATCCAGATTTTTTTCTCCATCATTAACCAGAAAGACTGGATTTGAATTAGATCACTATGTTAACATGAAATGAACCTTGTCCTTTTGAACAGCCATTAAACCCCACGAAGGTTTTTCTATCCTTCGTTTCTCATGATGTCTTTCAACAACCATAACAGAAGCAGATGAAACTTGTTTTTGATGATTTCTGTCATTACAATCATTGCAAATGTGACAACATTAATTAAGAACTTAAAATTGTGGAATAGATTTTGTTTAAATCAGAGGTAACTTAAGTCAATTCATAAACACAAATAACAGCAACATTAAAATTCCTGTAATTAAAGGAGATAAAAGAAATAAACTGATTAATTAAAACATAATGATGCAGGATTTCTAATGGCACTACATCTCTCAGTGTCCTTTCTTTCATTTGCTCTTTGTTTCTGTTCCCTGAATGGACGTAGGTGGAAGAGAAAATACCCCAAGCCCCCGCCCACCCAAATGGCCTTTTACGCTCATTGACACACTTTACAAGTGGAAAACCCACACACAACAGCTCTCAATAAAAGCAATTAGGTCTACCTTGAGGTTTCTCAAGTGCTCACTCACAGCGTGAGCCAAATGAGCTCGGCCTAACCTTTATGAGAGCAGTGCAATGGCCCATTCCTGGCATCCTGAAAGCGCCGGCCCCTGTGGAGGAGTTGGAGCGAGGTGTCAGGGCAGGGACCATGTCCAAGAGATCACCAACGCCATTCAGAAACTGGACCGCAAATGCTGACAGAGGCTGGACAGGAAGGAGAGAAAGTGGCAAAGATGAATGGAATGATACTGTGACAACTCTTTCACCAGCTCTCCAACACACATTCACACACCTCTCTGTGTTTGCTTTTGGCCCACTGTGCTGCTCCGGCGTGGAGTCCGTCCAGTTGGGCCAGGATCAGTCCCAGATGTTTCCACAGTGGGTCACTGTTTCTCCTCAGTTTCACCTGCTCCCTGGCCCACTGGTCCTGTTTGCTGTCGATCATTGAGAGAGCTGAGCAACACAGCTATTTTTCTTTCTAATTTCCGCAATTAGTTGCTAAATGTCTTTTTCGCATTTGAACAGATAATGAGACTGTACCTCAAAAACTTTTTCAGCGGATTCAAAACCTCCTCATCCTTTATCAGCTGAGGGTACATGTTGGAGTAATGATTAAACATCTGTCTGCAGAGGGGGGAAAAATAGGCGCAGTGGGAATTTGTATCACCATGACACTGAGTAGTAAACACAGTCCACAAGTTACCACTAAAATTACAAGCTGCAATTATTAGAAATGCAATCACATCACTTCTGCACTTAATTGACAACTGACCCATGCAGAGACACCATCATTCACGAGAGATGACATGTTCATTGGTACCCTGGTAGAGGAAAGTCTGCCATCAAACAAAAAATACATACTGACTCCATGTCTCAAAAAGCCTCAGTCTGTGACATTTCACGCAAATTAGATTCTCTTCTAAATATCTGTAACAGTGTTGTTATGGGCCACTCACTCAGCAGTGAGGTAACCTTCCAGGTACCCAGCCAGGAAGAAGGTGGTCTCGTCTTCCTGTGTGACTCCTCCATAACCCGCGCAGATTTCCAAGACCCCCCATCCAGAGAGGAGCAGAGTATCATTGAAGTAACCGTAGGCTCCGCCGTCTGTCTCCATCACCTCCTCCTTCAGGATCACACTTTTCTGGGCAGAATCCCAGTACACAGTGGCCTCTTGGAGCTCTACCATTGTTGGAAGATGGACAGAGTTACAGGGCTGAGGTTGGATAACACTCATTATGTAAGATCATGTCATGACACCAATAGAATGAGCTATAAGGAAAACAGCTTTATCTTGACTGGTTTCTGTCACTGGACAAATAAATGTTAATCTTTATGGACTAGTATCAGGCTTCACATTGAAGAGTGTAGCTACTTGGAGACACAGGTATAATTTACTATTTGAAATTAAATCTGGTTTATTGCATGGGGTGTGCAAACAAAGAAACGTACATGGTGTGCTCCCAGTAAACAGTCTCCATCCATCCACAGTAAATATATAATATTAAACAACAAAAATTCATTTAAAAGGGTTGTATTCTTACATTTATATTGATGTGGAATTTCCTATATATTTTAATAATTAATGTATATTAGGAAAAAAATAAAATGGAAATATAGAATAGACTGGAATTGAACAGGACAGAGCAAACAAAAAATGTGAATGACATGAAACCTAAGATTTAACTAGATGCTACCATGAACTGTATCTGTGTACCATACGCAATTTTCATATGGATAAACAGACTCTCTCTTTCTACTGTAGATTTAAGCGATTTATATTGGATTCAAAATGAATTTCCGTCATGGATAAACACACCACGACAACGTTACTCACGGTAAGTTTGCACTGATGCAGCCAAAGTGCTCAGCAGTACGCACAGTTTGAGGATCTGCTTCTCCATGCCAGCTGATATTTTCCTGCGAGTCTCTGCCTTTCATGTATTTCAATAAATAAATTTACTTATTGTGGTTACTTCTGTGGAGAGAGACGGTGATGAAGTGCGACTTGTCGGAAGCCGAGGAAACGGTGTCTTTCGGTTGCTGTTCGTTTGGATGACTTGAAACATTTTTGTATTGCGACTCCACAATTTACAATGCCCGAAGTCTCTCAATCATTATTCCTGAATCTAAAAGTAACCACCCCAGATGGGACTCGAACCCACAATCCCTGGCTTAGGAGGCCAGTGCCTTATCCATTAGGCCACTGGGGCTGTATAAGTGAAGGGAGGGGTCATTTTCTTTTATTTTCGGACTATAGAACACTTTGTTCTGGCGTTGTGGGTCGCTGGCTTGAATTCTTACAATTGGTTTAAACAAACCTGGTTCCCAAAATAATATATATATCTATATATATATATATATAAATAAATAAATAAATATATATTGTTTTAATTTATCCGGAAAAACAGTTAGAGCATGTTAATACAAACGCTCGAAGCAATCACCATGGTGATACGTTTACGTTTCATGGATGGTACCATTTCCTCTCCCAAATAGGGGTGTTTATGTTAACGTAAAGTGACTTTGGGTATTAAAACGTCACAATTACGCCCTAAATAGAGTATTCAAGTGCTGCGTCCAATTTAACATTTCTTTAAATTGATGTTGTTGTAAAATCCCATCCAACTGCTTTATAGTGAAACCATGCAAAATTTAGGCGAATTGTCTATTTTAGACAACTGGAACTTTCGCACTTGCGCAGTAGTTAGCATGGGTTTGTTTGTTTCTGCCAACACGTTAAGAATTTAAATAGATACTCTGTATGGAGGTAAATATTTTATTTATAAGTATTATCGGTGACACAACAACTACTAACACCCGTGAGGCAGTCGGCAGTTTCAATTAAATGTAAAGTATGAGTAGTACTCACAACTAGCGAGTGTTAGCCACCTAGCATTAGCTCTGTAATGTAGCGTTTACAACGATAAACATACTGTGGCTGCGTGGATTCTAATGCTACTGTTTGTGAACCATCTCTTTTACAGGACCTTAGAAAATCACTAAAAATGCCACTCTTTGGAAACACATTCAGTCCGAAGAAGATTCCTCCTCGCAAATCTGCATCCCTGTCCAGCCTACATACGGTGAGTTTAGAGAACTTATTGTTTTTTTGGCGTTATCAAGATAGATAAATGTACTAAAGACACTTTTAAAATGAGGAACTAAGTGCAAAAAAGATGTCCTATTAGTCACTCAAGAATGTACAATCAAAGGATAAACAAGAGCAAATGAAGAACGCGATTTGAGACATCTGTGATGTATATTTTTGCAAAAGGGGTTTTCAGCTTTACATTGTTAGCTGTTGGTCATTATGAGTGCACGCAGACTGATGTTTTTTGCCTTCTCATCTCTTTTAGTTGGATCGCTCAACAAGAGAAATAGAGCTGGGTCTTGAATATGGACCTCCTGTTATGAACATTGGAGGTCAGAGCTGGAAATTTGAAGATGGACAGTGGATAACAGGTAATAACACTGACTGCAGACTTGTGCAGTTGTAGATGTTGCTATATGTGCTAAATCACCGTCTGTCTCTGAATGGCCAGCATTGCATGAATTCTTTTTTTCCCCATTTGTTAAAACAGATTCTGGAGGGAATGCATCTGGTAGGGAATTGCAGCGGCTTAAGAAAAGAAATGTACAACTGGAGGAAGAAAACAATCTCCTGAAACTAAAGATTGAAATCCTCATGGACATGGTGAGCTTTAATTATGCTTTTATATTACACTGATGCAGTGACCTGGGATAAACCTGTGTTTGTCATTTGTGAGACATGGCCAAATATATACAAACAAATATGGAGCTATTTGTTTTTGTTCTAAAAAAAAAATAGATTATCAACCAAAAATTTAATGACCCCCCTGCAGTACCTCCACAGACCCCCTGGGGGTCACTGTTGAAGACCTCTGGATTAATACATTTCAGTTTTACACTTTATTACTAACTCAGTGATTGATGTTGTTTGGCGTCCTGCCACAGCTGTTAAATAACTGATGTCTAAACCTTCCTTCCTGTCTAGCTGACAGAGACGACAGTAGAGTACCACCTGATGGAGAAAGAAGTGGAAGATGTAAAGACTCAGCATCGAAGGAAGAAATGACAAGTCGCATCCGATGCGTCCATCATAGGAAATTTTTTTTTAGCTCTTTTTGTATTCACACACAGTTTGAAGTTTGTTGAGTTGTAAAAAAAAAAAAAAACAGCTTTGTTTTTTTTTCTTGTAAAAATTGAGATAAAATAAAGAAGTCACAATCTTTTTCCTAATGAGCCCTCTTTTGTTGAAGGTCTTGGCCCTGCTTGTACTCATTTTAAGAGCAGGTGCTGCTGAATCAGATTTAATGACTACTTTTATTTATATGTTCTGTCCTGCGTTTGTTTAATTATATCTCCATAAACCTGAAACAAGAAGAACAACCTCTTTGGTCAATACATAGCATATTTTCTACAACTTTTACGTCTGAATGGAAACTATAGACCACCTCAGGAAAGCAGTTTTTCTTTTTAATTACCCTAACCTCTTATTGGATTGATACCTTTTGAATTGTAATGCATTGGTCATCTTCATCATACACAACACATTAACAAGAAAACAGATACGTTGTTAATGCTGCTTGTTCTTGCATAAATATTGTGGAAATTAAAATTTTTATTCTTGACCTTGGAAACAAAAAAGATCTCAATGCTCATATTTCTATCAATTGTAAAATGCTATTTGGAATTTCAATGTATTTGTGAGAAAGGATACACACACAAAGTGAGATTTTCCCGTGGTAGAATCGCCATGACATTATCAAATCAATAAAGAATTCCTCTCAATAACATACGGCCTTATGAATCAGTTTTACTCTCTTCAGTCGATTGGTGGATAAACATGACAGTCAAAAGCTCCGTGCAGCGATTGGTTGAACTGCCCTAACGACGCAAGGGGCAAGATGTCCCAAGTGAATGCTGCGCTTCGACGTTTGTGTTACCGACGACAGCGGGAGACACGAAGCAGCTTATTGCCTTTTCTTTTTGGACTTTAAACCGCCGGTTTCACCCGTACAGCTGTCAAAGTATTCGGCGATATAGTAGCGGACTCCATCTGTGTATCTTCACTTTTAATAATGCCTCGAGGCGGTAAGCGCTGTTATTATAATTAATCTAACATGCGAATGTTTAGCAAGCTAAATCTAGCTAGCGAATCGTTAGCTCAAGCAGTATGAATTCCTGTTGAACTCTCACATGTTTAGCTTCTAGCATGCTAACCGGTTAGCAGAGTGTGTTTTACGGGTATGAGCGACTCGTGGAAGACACAGCAAACGTACCAGTTGTTGATTAGTGTCTTCTCATGAATACAGATACCAGCTTGTTTGTAATTCCGTTACAGATAATTGATTGAACGGTTCGATTTTTGGCAAGTTATGTTTAGCCGCCAATACCATGTGCACAGGAGACAGCTTCGGCTTATTGTGACATGTATTATAATATTTATTTTGATTCCTGGCCATTTTCTTATGTCACTATTAGCATATACTCACACTAATACTTTGTTAAAGTATTCACTGGCCATCTGTCTTGCTGTTTTTATTTACACGTCCTCCTCTAACGCTATGTAGCCATGGCATTAGCCGGTGAACGGAGCTGGCCCTCAGTGAACATCATGAGTGACTCATCTCCCTCCCCACACAGTCTCTGCATATTTTCCCATTAATATCATAAGATATTTTATGTAGAACTGTAAATACGCTGTCCTGTGTTGTGGATAGGTTCCTGACTACGTCTGTGTCCACATACAGAGGGTGGACACAATAACAGCAACACCTGCCCCATATAATGTCATCTAATAACAATACATCTCCACAAACTGTGACCTCAGAAATCAGGAACAGACAAAAACTACATTGAGGTAGTATCTATTCAAGGGTCAATGTAGTAAAACATATTATATCATATTGGTGTTGCTGTTTTTGTGTTCCCCCCCAGCTTGCAATATAGTATGAACATAAATTTGTCCCTAACTGGATGGAGAGGAATTTAGCAAACTTTGTAGTATTCTGTACATTTGGATACCACTGATTTGCCAGTAACAACTCTGACAACTGTGTTGCAGGGAAAAAGGGCCACAAGGGCCGAGGAAAGCAGTTCAGCAACCCCGAGGAGATTGACAGACAGATGAAAGCGCAGCGAGAGTTGGTGAGTGAAAGACCTTTTGTGGCAGACATGGCGTTAGCATCAAGCCAGATCAGTTGTGATTTTTATGTGTATGTTAACAGGAAGAAAATGCTGGTGCAGAAAAAGAGAGCTCTGCAGAGTCTGAGGAAGAGAGCAGCAGTGATGAAGAGTCTGAGGTGAGTGAATGGAAAGGCCTGTTACTGACTTAGAAAAAAGTGTTAGAAAAAGTTTGTTAAACTGGCAGTGGGTGAAAATTTATTTTATATAAGAACTCAAGGAGGTAAAAATTGAAGGTTTATTCATGTAGTGTTTAATTCATCCCCAGTGTTTCAGTGAACTTTTAGTGCTCTGGCGATGTTTCTGAAAATCTCCAGAAAATGAAGCTTTCTGCATGTTGAGTTGTGTGATTGTTGAATGAAGTTCTTCTCTTTGACACCAAAGGACTGACACCACACTTAAAATTTACTGTTGAAGTTTGAGCTTGCTAAAATGGATTTCGTTGTTGTTGCTGTCACTGTCCTTATATAGTATAGTTTCTTTTCAGTAAGTCATCAAGGGGAATAAGAACATGCCCAGCGAACTATAAAAGTGACAGACATACACCCACATAATGTCTGACTGCAATAACTGTCAAAATGGCAGGTGGGCAATAAACCCACAAGAATCTGCATTTATTTAGAAGCTATGTGTTGGTGGCTGGAGCCATCTTCTTCCTGTTTTGCTGACGCTATGTAAAGGTGTTTCTTTTTGCACACAGTCAAGGAGGAGGAGTGGAGTGGAGGGTCTTATAGAGATTGAGAATCCAAACCGTGTGTCTCAGAAGAGCAAGAAAGTGACTGAAGTCGACGTCAGTGCTCCCAGAGAGCTGACTCGCAGAGAGAGGTAAGGGGCCCTCAGTTATGGAAAAGGGCTGTGTTTATGTTGTATTTATGTTATTTTATTTTCTTAAGCTTCTGAAATTATACAGTGTTTTCCACCCTGGTTTGTGTCACCAGTTTTTATAAAGTATAACTTTATCTTAAATGAATTCTCTTTTATTCTCCTTTCTGTCAGAGAGGAGATAGAGAAGCAGAAATCAAAGGAGCGCTACATGAAGCTCCATCTGGAGGGGAAGACTGAGCAGGCCAGGGCCGACCTCGCCAGGCTAGCCATCATCAAGAAACAGAGGGAGGAAGCTGCCAAGAAGCGGGACGAACTCAGGAAAGGTGAGAAAACGCAATAATAAACACAGACCCATTCTGTAATTTTAAAACATTATATGCTAGGTTTAAAAATTTGTGGTACTGAATGCACGCAGCACTGCACACAACAGCAAGCAATTGCATCATTTCTGACTGCTTCTGATTATCTTTGTAACTTTACTTTGTAGCTGGTTTGAACCTCAGTTTGGTCCAAAAACTAAGCCTTTACAGTCACTATTAATAAGGCTAATAAGTGAGCTAACGTCTGCGTCTGACATATAAATGTAGAAGATATAAATGTGTTTCAGTTGAGAAAAGAAGGAGGGAACTTCAAACAAATATCTTGGCATCGTCCAAGATTTGCATTCATAGGAGCTTATTTGTGCTCTACTCTCTGCATAGAATTTACAACAGTAAACTTTAGGACTCAGAGTGTTTGGAGCAATATTTATTTCTTAACTAAAAGCTTTACATAATTCCTTATCTTGTTTTTCTATCAGAAAAAGAAGCCGAAGAAGCCAAAGCAAAACGCTAGTCCTCCATCCGCTTCGTCATGCACTTCAGTCTCAGAGTGATGGAGAGAGAAGGAGATCTGGAGGAGGAGAATGGGGGAGGGGACCAATACAAGTGTTGTCAGATCAGGGGTGCTCCTGAACTCCTGTCCCTCATTTCAAATCAGAGGGGTGTGGGTCTTCCATGACAGTGTGGTCAGGACAGGGAAAATGGGTGGAGCAAAGCGAGGTGAAGAGGAATGCAACATTTGGGATGCCTCTAGTTTTCTTTAAACTTTGTTGAAGTTTGAGGAGGAGATGATTGCAGGTTTTCCAAGTGCTTCACTGCCTCTTTACTCCTCCCCACCCACCAGGGTTTTAATTCTAAAGCTGCTGAAGTTATTTCCATTCCTTTTGATTCATACATTTTTACAAGGTTACATAATTCGAGTTTACTTAGTGACTGAGCAGGTATTACAGTGAGTGTGCATGGGGATTTCTTTGGTGCTTCACTTTTCCTTCCATCTCACCTGTTTTGTAAGAAGGCAAATCAGTGAAAGATGGAGAAAAGAACACTATTCAGAGGATAATCTGATATCTAGGAAATATACTGTTTAGTTAAATATTTTGTTCTGGATCAAAAATGGCATGCTGCACCACAGCTGAGTGGGTATGTTTTCATGATGCAATGGAATAATTTTCACCAGAACACGACCCAAATTATTCTGCTTTTCCCACCAGCTTTATATTTGTCACACTTATTGGTTTTGCCTTGATTTGAGCTTGTTTTAATTTGACAATTTACAGAATTGGAAGAATTACCTGACCTATCTACCATTATAAGTTTAGAGAGTAGTAAATATTTAGTTTCTTTTTGCTGTCTCATGGATCGTTCCCAAACCCAAACTTTACTCCCTTGGATCAACTTATAGCTGTCAGTGTCTCATCATGTGTTTTGTTATCCTTTGCTCAGAGCACCAGGAATATTACTTGAATTGCCTTTAATAAGCAGTTTTTAAGTTGTTAAACATCAGTGCTGGAAAGCATTGTCTCAAACTGCCTCAGTGACTGTGGCCTTGCCCTGTTTCTGATGGGATCCTCTGTGGTTCTGTGGGAGGGATTGCTTCTTCTGTTGCCTTTTCAGAGTTTACACAAGACCAGTTGATGGTCTTTCTCCTGTAATCAAAGCACTGCAAAGGACCTACACTGAGTTAGTTTATTAGGTATTCTACATCAGCACCACTACAAACAGTCTCCAGGTTTATCACAGACAGCTCAACCCATCTTTGACTGCGACTTTCTAAACTTCACAAAGACAGGATGTACTGCAGGGCATTTGTATTGTTTAGACTGCACGGGGGTAAATGCTAACTCAGTATGTGGTAGATTTGGATCTGCCTTGATCAGGAAAACTGTGCTCAATATAATATGGAAGTAGCTTAAAGAACAAAGCAGTTGGAACCACAGAGTGTGAGAAACGTAGCCACAGCATAAAAACGAATGCCACAAGTTTTCCATCATCTATTTGAAGTCATTTTTAAAAAATAAATTCATTAAGAGATACATGACTATGTTGTGTTTCGTGTTCAAGTGTAAATGTTGATTTGTTTCTGTTACTCAGAGCTGGAGTCTGTTGGAAAGACTGACGCATGGAGGGGTACCCTGTTCTTAAGATAAGATAAGATAAGCCTTTATTAGTCCCACAATGGGGAAATTACATCTGTTACAGCAGCAAAGAGGAAGATACAGTAAGATACAGGCACTCAGGATATACGAGATATAAGATCAAAAATAAAACGACTCCAAAAAATTTACCTTTACAAAAAATAATAAAAACTATAAACAAAATGACCATGTACACTGTTTGAGCAGTAGAGAAAAAAAAGAAATGCTGTACATATTACACCAAAATTTAGTCCAGGACTGAGTGTGTGCGCATGTGGTTTGTGTTTCTCGTTTCTTGTTAGTCTTGTGCATGTTACTAATGCCACCACTAGACTGCAGCATTTGACCAGCACCGACCTCCATCTGTGGAGGATCAGCAGTATGAAAAATCCAAAGTCGGATGCTTATTGTGCCTCCTTCCAAGATGAGAACTGATACATACGATCAGACTGATTCACTAACCTAGAACATGTAGCTAGATATCGAGTTGTGTCTCTATAAATCTACAGGACATGAGCTGAGCAGTACTGTTCTCTAACATGTTGCAGGGTTGAGAGTGTAATGAAAGGTCATGTCACTCAGGTGAGCTCCTCCCATTACTTTGTGTATATTTAACTATTATAAACACAGAAACTTTAGAAAGTTTAAACTGATTTTTTTTTTTGTTTTTTTGCTCTTTTTTTGTAGAAGTGCAGAGACGACATCACCACAAAATGCTCCTGAACAACAGAATACAGTTAAAGCAGGTATGATCAGTATTTTCATATTAACAATGGATTACATGACTACGGGTGGTCGCAGGTAGAGATGAACCTGCAGAGAATTGACACAGCTCTGCAGTTCACCTCACTCCTGCTGAGTTTTATCGCAACTTTCAGCTCACAGTTTTCGTTTTCAGGCCCTTACTTCAGTCAGTCCTTTCACTCTCACCACTCTCATGAAGTTGTTTTCAGAAAAAGAGTTGATGGAAAAAAACAGAAGACAACTAAAATGAGAGCAGATATTGGACTTAAATTCACCAGCAACTCAGTGAATGAATGAATTCTAAAGCTGTGTTTTTACAGCTTGTTTGCGCTGACCCCAAGAGTCAAAACAAGAAAAAAAGAACTATATTAAAAAAAAACTTTAGAGGAAAAGGAAACAGATAATGTGAGATGAGAATAACAACTATGTTGAAACATTCTGGCCTCAACAAAAAATAAAAAAATTGAAGGATTGAGTATAATAAAAATATTACTTTAACCGACTGAAAAAAAAACAAAGGATACAGTTTGAGCCAGCAGCACTGCACTGATAGTTTCCTCTTTTGGTCTTTTCACATCCTTTTACATTTAAGCACTTACTGTCAGCTTTTACAGAAGTACTAACTAACCACAGCCTGCCAGAAGGGTATTTTGGGAGGGAGAGCATCACTCTACTGCATGAATCAAGACATTTAATGAGATTCCAAGCTGCAAGTGTCTTATTACCACCCAGAGGTGTTACATGGAGATCTACCCTCTCAAACTAGTTCATTTTTCTCTGGAAATCAGAATAAAAACCAAGTGTTCTGTCTCTACAAACCTCTATTGTCTCAGAGTTAACACCGTATCACTCGTTCTCCATGTCTTTACAGGCCAACTGTTAAATCATAGTGTGACAGTCTAACCTGAAAAAAAAAAATCTCTCTTCCCCCTCACAGCTGACACTTCATCTGTGCAACTTCCTCCTTCGCTGACTTGTGTTAGATGTGACTTAAGAGCACTCCTCTGAAACGAGAACAAAAACCGAGAGCCAAAACGCGCACACACACAGCACGCAGAAAAACAAACAACCGCAGAGACAGAGAGAGACCGGCCCTGCACCTTCTTTCCCTCATGAAGTAAACCTGTGTGGACGTCTCTGGAGCAGGACACTTTGTTTGGGGTGGGGGGGGGTTGGCTGAGCGGGACTGAGGTGGTCAGGTAGAAAAGCTGGTTGGACTCCACTGCCAGCATGCTCCGACAGTCTCTGAGCATCCTGAAGCAGCTCGGCTCTGCGGGAAAGTAAGTGCTTTAATTGCTGATGCCTCTGTGCTGATTGCTGTAAAACATATTTCATCAAAACTGTAATTTACATGTCAAGTTTTTACATTATTCACGCTCATGGGCTCTGAACCAGACAGTGGGAGGTTTTATTGTACGGTAATATGTTGGCGTTCATGATTTACATGGCATCAGTTTATTAAGAAATCATAGTTAAACTGATTTAAATTCTCACTTAACACAGTTGTGACCATAAGTACTTGTTACTACTTTGAAGTGTGATTGTGTAACTTTTCAAAAGAAGACATAAAACAATCTTGTAAATGAAAAGTTAAAATCATAAGCACTTAAAGGTTTTGTGGTAACAGTCTTCCTTGGCCTGTGATGACCAGAAGCCTTTGGTGGCTCATGTTTTCAAACTTTACATAGATATTCGTGTAAAGCTGACAGCTGTGTTAGTTTGGCTGCCTTTGTGACTCATCTCCTTTTGTGCTGCTGCTACACTTGTTGTTTCACTTTAGCAAAAGCCACAAAGTCTCACTTTGAAGCTGATGCGGTGAATATAGCAGCAGGTTATCACCAGGTTTTCCTCAGGAATGTGAGTGTGAATCTTAGTTTGGATCTTTTCAGGTAAAAAAATTAAAAAACAACAAAAAAACAAAAAAAACTCAAACTCATTTTATTTTTCATCAAATCCAGAGACTTTTATTGGGCTTTCACAAACCCTTCGATTACCTGCTACAGTGTACTGGAGAGGCTTTCATTTCAGTGCTATTCTGCTTTGAGGAAATGTCCTATTCTGCTTTGGGTTCCATGTTCTCATTTTCACTGTTGCAAATACGGTGTTGAAAAGTGTGTAAAGCTGGGATGCCACAGTTGCAGGTTCCTCTTCGAAGTGACACACGCTGCTTGGGGTTTTTGAGGGAAATCTCAGGTTCTTCTACGCATGAGCGCTAGAGCAATTCAGCACATCTGAGTACCCCAACTGACTTCAGGCTGTGGTATATGTTGGCAACGCACGTTGTCCAGGCAATGGTTGTTTACCAGAGGGTTGGCAGGTGTGGTATCTCTATAACAGGAAACTAAATCTTGACCCAGAATAATAATTTTCATTTTTCCATCTCCAGATAATCAAAAACCTTCAATAAAATAAGGGCGAAAGTGTTTGCCATAGCTGCACATCATTCAGCATAGGCAATTTGGATGCATAAGTTCAGTACGTCTGATCTACAGAGTTTTTCCTGTTCAAGATAGTGGCTGACATTTGCAAAAAAGTGGGTGACCAAACTATACACCTACGTCCTGTCTGTTTTTTTGGCACACACTTGCATGCAGCAGGTCTAAAGGGGTGTGTGTGTGTGTGTGTGTATGTGCAGGCCACGCTGCCTTTATCTCTGACGCACTCTGGTTTAATAATAAACCTACACAGCATGCATCTGCAGCAGAGCAACGTGGGCTCCAGCTACCACAGTTACACTTCACCCAGTTCTTTCGTTCCTCCAGCTGTGTGTCCTCTGATGAGATAATATGTATAAAAATTATGCACAGAGGCACATATGTGCACACATGCAGTATTTACATGTCCTGTACAACATGTGTGAAGAGAAGATGGTTTCATTGTTGAGTTTGTGTGGAGCAGTATAATTATTCTGGCTTATAGATCCATTCTTAATGTCAGTGTTGTGAGGGAGGGAACTCCATTTTTCATTTGCTTGAAAAAATGAGAATCGGGTAGAAAAAAAAAAGGAACTGGTGTGTGTTTCAAGCATGCTGGGGATTTCTCCTCATTTTGCTTTGAAACATCAGATGTCAGGTTCACTGGAGGAGAGAAGAACCTACACCTTGGAGGTGCTGAGGCTCATCTGACCTCTTCATGAACTGGGCAGGGCTTCCGTTTGGTGGAACACAAACTTAAAGATGTTCTCAAAGCTGCACAGATTTGTGTGTGTGTGTGTGTTTCACCTCTTTGCTGATTCCTTTCCCTTTAAACAGAAGCAGAGATGGACGAAGGTTTTGGCCTGACATTCCGTGTTTAGGATGTTAGCTTCGTGTTGCTTGTCAGTCGGATCTAAAAATGTCCTTTAACTTTGTCACTGTTAGATAAACATTGAGTGTTCAGATCAGAAGCCTCTGCAGAAATTAAATTTGATCACTTCGAATAGGGTATCAACCAAGTGTGAAGTCTTTGTGCTGGTCTAACCGGCTGCTGGCTGTACCTTCATATTTACCATACAGACATCAGAGTGGTATCAATCCTCTCATTAAACTCTCAGCAAAAAAAGTAAAGAAGTGTATTTTCATAAAGGTTGAACTATTCCTGACAGTCAAGCAACAATGATGCAGTTCCAGCTTTTTAGTTATGAGGATTTGCTGCTTTTTCTTTCTCTTTTCAGACAGTAAGTTTGATATTTTTAGATTTTGGTTGAAAAAAAAAAAAAAGACAACCTTTGTATGTGTGTGTGTGTGTGTATACACGCACACAATATACACAACATCTGAATATCTAAACTGTTATTGATTAATTAACGACCAATTGTTTTTGACTGTTTACCTGTATATTCACTCACCGACACAACGTCCACATCTTCAGGTCACAAGATGCCACTGAACTTCTGCACGAGGACCTGGTCATGGTGAGGAAAACTCTGTTGCATCCAAACAATTTATACTGATATAGCAGTTTAAATAACACATTAATAACAATAAAATGAGGTTTAGAGCTTTAACTTGATGTTGGTACTCTAATGCAAGCTTCAATGAGTTTCTCACCTAAATAGAGTTGACATCTTTATCAGTCTGACATCAGTCATTATTATGTGAAATTTATAGCACCTACCTAATGTGATTGATTGATTGTGTGTGTCTGTCTGAATGAAGGTGGAGCAGCGGGTGGAACCGGCCAAAAAGGCAGCTCAGGTCCTTCACAAGAAGCTGCAGGGCTGCATGCAGAGTCAGCCGGGACTGGAGGCTGAAAAACGAATGGTACTCAGATTACTAAATCCACAAGACGTCTGAAAGCATTCGATTGGTCACTGAGGGGTGTTACATCCTTCTTCTCTCTCTCCGCAGAAAAAGCTCCCACTGATGCTGCTGTCGGTCAGCATGGCAGAGAGCCTCAAAGACTTTGACGCAGAGTCCTCTATCAGGTGACAGGTCCATCCATACACGCCCTTTTACTTTTGACCAAAGTTGACAGCTGTCATGTGAAAACCTCATGACTCCAGTATAGAGGTTTTCACGTTTTCAGTTCTGGATTAAAAGGAAAGAGAATCCCACACACTGTGTAGAGCTTGTGACTTGAACTCCGTGTATGACATCTATTTATAGTTACAGAGGCTCCAATGTAGAAATGAGATGAGTTGTGATTAATGTCATATCACTTTCTCTATATAATGAAGTGTCAATTGCTTTGTAGAGGACGATAAATGCTGGACGTCAGTATTTAGTTTTTGTTGCATGTTCTCTGTCGTGTGTTTGTGTTTGATGGTTTCTTTTCAACATGTCTTTTTTCTAGATTTAAATATAGATAAAACTTAAACTGTGACACAGGAGTTGACCATGAGATGTGTGTGTGTGCGTGTGTGTGGCAGGAGGGTGTTGGAGATGTGCTGTTTCATGGAGAAGATGCTGGCCAACATGCTGGCCGACTTTGAGATGAAAGTTGAGAAGGAAGTGCTGGAGCCGCTCAACAAGCTCAGCGAGGTGAGAGCGGTTCCTCTGCTGTTAAATAGAATCTAATGTAATTTTACTTTTTAATGAACTGACCTATGTGTGTATAGGCGTTCAACCACAGCTGCACTGCATATAAAAATACAGACTGTAACAAAGTGTAGACACAAAGCCAATAACATGTGCATAAGGGTCTGTACATTACATCTCACACTGGGGGTCACAATGCACTCGATGTTATTCGCTCTTTCTTTTTGCGGCAGGCTTTTACCTCGGTCCTCTTCAGTTTAAAAATGTAGATATAAGTAGATACACACACGGTGGTTAGAACGAGACGGAAACTCAGTGCAGTCCAATGTAACAGCTCACAAAGGTCAGCTTCATAGATAGAGTTCAACTAACAGCTCTTATATACAGTGTCTAACACTTCAGGCTTGACAAGAATAGTGTTTGTTTCATGCTTCTTATAGTGGGTTACATTTTGTTATGAGGTGTTCATGTTATTTTGTCCATCCCTAGTATATGTTAATCTACAAATGTACAATATGACGTGTCAGTGGCTTATTGGTCATTTCAACTTTCCCTGTTTTGATACAAATACACAGACATAAAGCTAAATAGAAATAAAGCGGCTAGTCATTGGAAAATAATAAAACTATTAAAGCTGAATTGCTCATAAATGTATTAAAAACCCAGAATTTTTACTTTATATTTTGTTTACTTTCCTTTAAGGATGATTTACCAGAAATTCTCAAGAACAAGAAGCAATTTGCAAAGCTCACTACAGACTGGAACAACGCAAGGATCAGGTGAGTTCTAAGCTTCACTCAGGGCTGCATGTGTTCAAATATATCCACACACCAAGTGGCTAATTAGATCGCTTACAACTCTGTGTGTGTGGCCAGGAGCCAGGCCAGCACTGGTCCCCAGGCAAAGCAAGATGGGCTTCGGGAGGAAGTGGAAGAAGCTTGGAGGAAGTTGGAGAGCATCAAGGTAAGAGTACCAAAGAGCACCTGGGCTAGATCACCCCCCCCCACCCCCCCGTGTGAAATATGTGGTGCAGTCTTGATCTTGACCTCTGCTTTTTTTTCTGTCTCTATAGGACCAGTACTCTGCAGATCTGTATCACTTTGCGACTAAAGAAGACGACTACGCTAACTACTTCATTCGTGTGAGCTGCAGTTCATTAATTCAAAAGCGTGCAAAGTACTCCCTTTTGCAGAGAGTAGGCACAAAGCTGCACTCTAACCTCAGACTGCCTCATAAATCCCTTACTTTTCGCTTGTCCATTTATAGCTTCTCGAGCTGCAAGCAGAATACCACAAAAATTCACACGACTTCCTGGACAGAAACATCACAGAGCTAAAAGAGAATCACAGTCAGAAAGGTGAACTTCGGTTGTGCCAGTCTGTGCATTCATTTAATTTACTGCACTGCCCAATGCAATACATGTTATACATTCTACATATTACATACAATTCACTCTACATGTTCTCATTTCCCATGCTTACTTATCTGATTCCACAGAACCAGTGCTACGCCTCTCTAATCAGAAAGTCTACGGGGAGCCTCTGCTGTCTCATCTGTCTCAAAGCAACAGAGAAATTGCTGCACCCATCCAGGAGTGTATTCACATGCTGCTGAGAACGGGCATGGGAGAGGAGGTAGGACTGATGGGAGAAGAGTACAGGGCTCACAGTGGTCATTCATATGCATGTACATTCTGGTCAACAGTAACTTTACCCTCTAGTTTACTTCCTCACAAAGCTCCTATGCATCGACAACTTTGTTTCACAAAGTTTATCCTGCAGATCGCATTTGTGTCTGGCTTTTTTCAGTTTAAGAAACATTTGTCTTGGGTCATTTGTTACGTAATCAGTGGAGGAAATGTGACATTTAGCATCTCTGCTTCAGGAATATGAAGGATGTGCTAACGCTAAGGCAAATTAATCTGCACATATTATTGTGCAGCAGTGTGATCTTTCGCACTGTGTTAATGGTCTATTTAGTACTTTAGCTGGAGCAGTTTGGACAAGCACTGCTCTGGTTTCAGTCCCAGCCTTCTTGGCTTCAGGCCATGATGTAAACTCCACCAGACCTGGTCTTGGAATTGACTTGAACTGGTCTTGACTGCAGCCTTACTGCCATCTCCACCTCTCCCTCTTAATCACTCTTTCTCTCCATCTGTGTCTCCTTCCCCTTCCTCTCCCTCCTCGACCCCTCAGGGCCTGTTTCGTCTAGCGGCGGCAGCCTCAGTGGTGAAGAGGCTGAAGACTTGTCTGGATCAAGGAACGGTGGACCACAGCGAGTTCAGCATGGACCCTCACGCTGTGGCCGGTAAGGACGTACCCACTTCTTTTCCCTTAAATTTCCTTTTGAAGCAGGAAGGAGGAGTTTCTGTCTTTTACTCTCTTCCTCGTCTGTTCAGTCAATGGGACTTTCACTGCTCATTCTAACTGACCAGTTCCTCCGCTGTTTACTATCTCAGCCCGTGTTACAGCTTCCAGTACTGTAAAATACATCATTTCCCATGTGTTAGAGTATTTCTAGAACAGTATAAAAGCCTTTATGCTATATATAGCTATATATATTTATTCGTGTGAGACTACAATAGGTTATTCATCGTTGTTATTTATCCAGCAGTACAAAATGGGCAGTAACTCAGTACATATTAAGTCTAAGTGTTTAAACACAGCTGTGATTATGGCCGATTATCTCTGAATCTTGTTGACAGGTGCCTTGAAGTGTTACCTTCGAGAACTACCCGAACCTCTAATGACCTCTGAACTCTACAATGACTGGTTTAAAGCAGCAGGGTGTGTATAAAATCTGCACCTTAAATGTTTCTCATTTGACTGTGGTCAGCTTCTCGAGTTTGATCTCTATCTTTCACAGGGAAAAAGACCTGACCGAGAAGCTGGAGAAGTTCAGAGTTCTGCTGAAGAAACTACCGCCTGAAAACTACAACAACCTCAGGTTTGTTCCCACCTGATGCGTCGTCAAGTGGGTGCTTTCATCCTACAGGGCACCAAAAGCGTTTACACTGACACTGTCAACCTTCTCAAATCATGCGATCATCAAGCTGTGTAATCCTCTCTGACATCCTGTGTCTTCTTCCTTCACCCTACTTGTTTTGTGTTTTGTCTCTCCTCTCTCTGCCAGGTACCTGGTCCAGTTCTTGTCTCTGCTGTCCGAGCAGCAGGCTGTGAACAAGATGACCCCCAGTAACATTGCCATCGTGCTGGGGCCAAACCTGCTCTGGCCACGAGCTGAAGGGTACGAATGAAACGGCTTGTCTCTTTGTCTTTAACCTGTGTGTGTGCTTTTACCGTGCTACATTCATTTACGCTTCCCATCGAAATATACAGACTTCCTGTGAAGAAAGGTGCTAATGTCATATTGTTCAGTCTGAGCCTTTGTATTTCCTCTGTAGGGAAGCTGCTCTGTTTGACATGGCGTCAGCCTCCTCAGTCCAGGTGGTCACTGTCATTGAGCCCCTCATTCAGAACAGCTCAAGCCTCTTCCCTGAAGGTATTCACATTGGGTTACTATGACAACAGGCAACTTTGAACTGTGCCACAACTGAATATTTAACTGGGACTTTGATAGTTATTGCTTGTTTCGGTTTTGATGTGCTTGAAAAGACAACTGAAATGCAGTTGATATAAATGTTATTATAAAGCAATAACAGGATGGAAATGAACAAATCTTGCGGCACCCCAGGGTGCTGCTGCACCCACTGTGGAAACTGCTCATCTAAACCGCTTTATTTGGAGGTAAAACTGAAAGTAAACACACCCAGTGCACAGGAAATGCTACCGACGACTGAAAGTACAGCAGGTCGAAGATGAACCAAGAAGTCAGTCTGGAAACTGTGATTAATGTGATTAGTGTTTGCAGAAGACAGTTTGGACTATGATTTTACTTCCCCAAATACACAGAGCTTAGATGTGGATTTGTTTAAAATTTGTTCTGTAAAATCTAAAGCTCTCTATTTGATATAACACTCTTATTTATTTATTTATTTATTTATTATTTACTGTGTTTTGTTTTGATCAGCTGTATCCTTTGAGATCCCAGACCTTCCTGAGGTCCCGGATGTGACCGTACCGACTCCTGTTTCCCAGTCTACTTTCGTAGAAAAGGAGAAACTCAGCAGAGCAATCTCCTCTTCATCCACAGCCTCCTCATGCTCCTCTTATCACACCCCTCTTTCCAAGACAAACAGGTACCCTTTTGTAAGAAATCATAAACTGTTTTCACTGCTAAGCCTCAAACGATCAATGGAATGATAATAATTACAAACTTACTGTTGTATTTTATGACGTAGGAGAGTTAAAGCTGCAGTAGGTCACTCCAAATAGCAACAGTTGGGCCTTATTGCAGTATTTTTATTATTTTTTTACAAAAAACATTTACCTTTTGTCTATTTCTTTCCATCAGCACAGCCTCTCAGGACAGTGGTGGCTTCTTCCCGGTGAAATCTGGCTCTGGGAGTCACAGTGGCACCTCCACATGGGCCAGTCCTGTAGCTGAGCCAGCAGCATCAACCCAACACAACACAACGTCCAGTAGCTCATCATCCCTCAATCCCAGCTCTGGTCCGGCCTCTAATACTTCTGCTGTCTGCAGCTCAACGGCAAACCAGGCCCCAGCCCCTCTTCCTAGAGCCTCAGGATCAGTGCCAAACCAGGGTCAGACCAGGAGTCCCACCCAGAAGCAGTGCTCAGATCAAGGCCAGCTGGAGCCAATTTTGGAGCAACCGCCAGACTCTCCCAAAGCACTTGTGAAGATCACCTCACCATACAAGCGTAGGTCAAAGTACTCTGAGCTGAGTGGCTGTCTAAAGGTACATTCAAACAGATCCAGTTGGGAATAATGTATTTGCAATCTGGAAGATTTACTCCTTTGTTCAAGTTGGCAGTGTGAGGAAAATGCTGCTTGACAACCAAGTAATTCTACATTATCACAACAAAAAAGGAAAACCTCAGTAATAGTGGGTGTGTTAGTTGAAAAGGGGCCCTCCAGATATCTAGCATTACACTTTCATTTAGTTGGGAGACTCACAAGAAAGAAAGGTCAAAAATGATGCAGAAGAGCCTGAAATTTCCTGACTTTTAGTCCCTAGTACAGATCAAGCTCCAAAAACACTAGATCCGACACAGTAAAATGAGAAATATTTAAAGTGCATTTGCCTGGTAAATTTCCAAATCTTTTAAACTCTGTGCTTCAAACTCACAACTCAGGCTTTCTATTAAAAGTCTGACACTTCAGGCCCAAGCCAAGAAAACCCTGATAGCATCACCATGACCTCGTCGGGGTTAATTGACTTAATCTCCTTTCAAAGCCATACAAGATATTATACAACAGTTTTCATAGGTCGAGTAGCATTTTTCATGACAAGTAAACCAATCTTCATGTGTAAAACTAGTGAACTTCTGCTCGAAGTGGCCCCAAAACTTATTTTCCTACAGCAGCTGTCCCTTCATTCATTGTTGTTTTAGGGCTGAGGACACAGGCAGGTCTCTTTCTATTGTTTTATTTCAGATTCTTTTCTTCTATCCTTCTTCCTCCCACATAGTCAAAGTGGTGACGTGCTAGTACAAGTCGACAGAGAGAAAATAAATTACTGCCTGTTGTAGAAATCAGGAAGTACACAGGAAACAGGAAGACTCACACCACTGACCAAAATATCAACCTCTGAGGCCATGTCATCCCCTCACATTGATGTAACTACCTCAGAGTTGAAGCTGAAAGCTGAAATACTTTCCCTTATCTTATCATCATGACATAAACCTACTTTACCTTACTTTACCTTACTTTAACTCTACCCTACTTTAACTTTGCTGTTCCTTGATATCACGTTAAGCAGTTCTTTCTCGGTTATATTACCCTCACGGCCCACTGTGGTATTTTGTAAAATAAAGTACAAAGCACTCCATTTTCTACATGTGATTATGTTGGTTTGTCTTTCAGGATTGAAAGTTGAATTTAAAAGCAACACTGTTAAGCAACCAGCAGTCATACAAATGTCAGATGTCCCTGGCACTTGAATGCAGCATGGTGGTAGTCTAAACACTGATCATCATCTAAAAAAGGAAATTCCAGATCCAGACAAACAAAATCAGATCGGATGATCAACAATACTTCCTTCCAGTATAGTGATATAGCATACTTCCACTGAGGATATCATACCAGACCATGCTTGTAAATTTATTTTACTTTTCATTTGTCAGAAGAAGATTATAATATTTGTTCATTCAGAAAAGACTTAGTATTGCTTTAACTAAAAGTACTTTATAACACACTGCCGTGACAGGGAACATTTACATTTTCACCATAATAAGTACATGGTAGTGGACAGTGGATTAATTCCTGCTTTTTTAGGGGTGTACCTTCATTTTCATATCCACAGATATTGATATTATAGATATGGGCTACTGTCTTGCATCACAACCTCATAGGTATTAGTCACCTTTGTCATATTCATAACTGTCTTTCTTTTGTTTTCATCCAGCAAAAAGATCTTTCAACCCGAATAAAGCTAACGAGAATGCGATGGTTCAGTTCACCAAACCAAGAGCCCCAGTACCTCCCAAGCTCCAGGCGCCTCCACCCCCCGCCACAGCCCCAGCAGCCGTGAACACTAGGAACCCACCGATGCCTGCACCCCGAGGTCAGGCGCCCAACCTCAAAAAGCCTCCGCCGAAAAAGCCTGGACTGAAAGCACCAAACTGCCCTCCACCACTTCCTCCACCATCACAGGCAAAAGAAGTTCCTTCTGTGGCACAGTGAGCAGAATTATGTCATGAGCAAATCATGATCATTTTCTTCTTATGGTTGGTCAGGAGCAGCTGAAACACTTTTGCATTTTGTGATAAAAACATCTACCCTGTTGAAGTGTTACAGCTTAATTTACTTTTTTTTTGGTCCTCTCGTGTTTTCATATCGAGTATCATTTATTTATTTGTCAGTTACTAGTGTCCTATATTTCCCAGAATGCAATGTACACTACCGGTCAAATGTTTTAGAACACCTCAGTTTTTCCAGCGGTTATTGAAATTTACATAATTCAGTATCTCAGTATTTCTGAAATTAAAGAATAGAACAAATAAACAATTGGAGATAAAAAAAAAAAAAACTGAATTTTCTTATTGAACTAAATTTAATTTCCGTTTTTTTCTGCTCATCCAGAAGCCAGACACACTGGTGACATTCTTTCTACAACTGAAATCAAAGATTTTTCAGAAAGTTTATTCTCACACTTTTGCAGAAGTTCCCACAAATGTGTTGCACTTGCATGTTGCTTTGCTTTCACCTTTCTTCTATAATAAACCCCAGACCAACCAGTCTTACTTTACTCACCATTCTGATAGCAGGATACAGTACTGCTTCCTGCAGAGGGTGTAGTAACACAGTTTGTTCCCACTCTGCCTTTGTACAGAGGGCTTGTGAGTCATTGACAAAAGTTGTGTCACCTGCAGGAAACGTTTGCATTAACTTAAAAGGGTTCATATGCTTCCATTGCTGCAAGAGAGCTGTAAGTTAACCAATTTCTTTATCCCTGAAAAAGGCCTGTTTTCTAAGAAATTAACATGTTTTTCAGTTTCTGGTGACCTAAACTTGAACTGCTTAAATTTCAATAAAAACTGGTAATAATGGGGGTGTTCTAAAACTTTTGACTGGTACTGTAACTGCAGTGTCTGTGTAAGTTAATACAATACAAGCAAATTATTTTACGAACGTTAAGGCTGAATTGGGGTTTGACTTTTGATTTGTTAAATGATGCTCCACCCAAAGGCTGTTTCTCACAGAGGACGATGGCTGTGGTCAGTTTGAATTCGTGTCAGTCACAACAGGTTTATACGTGAATAAAACGCTATTCAGCCTAATTAAAAACATCTTTATTGTCAATTTATATCATCATAGTATATCATTGGTACTGACTGCAGCATATGGATGTGAATTGCACTATGTACTGCAGGTGCTCATACTGTAAGTACATATTTATAGGAGGTCAGTTGATATCTTCATGTACAGTTGTATAAAATAACATAAAAATGACAATTCTTCTATAAAAAGCAATACAGGAGTCAGACTTCATATTCATAAAAGGTGCACGGAGTATCTATATAGAAGGTCTGCAGCATAGAATGAACAATTATATGGTTCAGGCTTTAACTTCTTCTAGCAAATACCGGTATTAACTTGTCATATTCCCTCAGTCCGAGCAGTTTAACATCTGAGATGTCTGCGCATTTCTGTGTGACGAGGCTGATCCTGAGATTCCAGATCTCTCATTAATGCTCTTCCCTTTTTCTTTCCTGGTAGTGTATTCCTGAGTGAAAAGCTGACGAGAGATTGTAGTGATGTCAAAAGGTTGTAATAAGATTAAATCTATTTTTTGAATCCCCACTTCCTTTCTCTCTCTCTCTCTCTCTTCTCATTAGAGACCTGGACTTGCACTAAGAATCTTTTCCCCTCTTATGTGTGAGGAAGTGTGTAAAGTATAAAGTGAATGACAGGCTTTGTAGCTTCTACATTGAGTAATGCTGGTGTTTCCACTGTCTGCAATCTTAACCACATTATCTGGTACATCATCACTTTCCACGCTTCCTTTTTGTTTTAATCTTTTTAAAATCATGACATTGGAAAAAAAGCAGTCTCCCGTTCTGTGCTGAGCTTGGAAAATTGCAGCAGCAAGTCTTTCACTCCTTTTAGATACATTCAACCACACGTTTGCATCAAAACTGTACATCCTTGAAGCGTAATTCTATAAAAGATCCAGTTTTAAGGATACTGGATTCAGGTTGTAGTTTTCATAGTCTTCTTGTCAACAGAGCCAGCCTCGTTGACCGTAAAAGGATTTTAGGTAATTGATTTGGAATTATAGAGAAATCATACATCAGTTAATGGTTTTTTTTAGTTTAGTGTGAAAACATCTCTGATTTGCTCAGCTCAGACTTTGATTTCGTCCTCGTCGTCCATGTAACTGTAGGACATTTTCTTCTTGGGCTGGCTGATGATCCTCATCTCTGAATCTGAAGCCTCCATCTTGCTCTGTCCCTTTAAGAGGCTGATGCCATAATGGCGCGCAAGCACATCTGTAGCGCTCTGGAACCGCTCGCTTTCCATCCCCATTCCCAACCTTGCTCGTTCAGGAGACCCCATCACCACATCAGGTACTTTAACAGAAAGCCCGACTCCGTTCACCTCCATCACAGTTTCCTCCTTTTCCCAGTCGGCTGCATGCGGGCTCCTCCGGCCCCCACAGTCCTCCCTCAGCAGGGAATCCACGTACGAGATAGTGGCCGAGTCCATCTCCGATCCCTCATTGGTCAGCCCGCACGCTGACCCAGCCTCCTCTCCCTCCCAGGTATGGCCATGCTCCTCCGGGTGGCTGTCGATCAGGCCGAACACCTCGCTCATGAGGGAGGGGCCAAGGTCAAAGGTGAAGGTGTCCAGGGAGGCGAGGGAGGGGAGGGAATCGGAGAAGGCAGTGGTGCTGGGTTTGGGGTCAGAGGTCACAATCATGGTGGAGCAGGTGGATAAGATGGCATCAGTGGGGTCGGTCAGAGAGCCTCTGTGGATGTTAGGCGAGCAGGAGGTGGGGAGGGAGATGGAGGGCTGCTGACGCTCAGAGCGGGAGAGACGAGGGAGAGTGACGAAACCAGACTCCAGACCTGAGGAACACACACAGATATCAATACATGAAAAGCGAGCCGAGGTTTTTCTGTCTGGCCGGTTTGTCTTCTGTACTTTTACTCTTGTATAACTGCACCTTTCAAAGGAATAGTTCAACAGTTTGGAAAATATGCTTGTTCATTTTTTTTTTTTTTACTGAGAATTAGATGAGAAGAACAATACCACTCTCATGTCTGTGAGGTAAATGTGATGCTTCAATCAGGGGATGGTTAGCTTAGCTTAGCATAAAGACTGGAAGCAGAGGGAATAACTAGCCTGGCTCTTACTAAAGAGCTGAAAATGTGTTAACCAATGAAACTGTGGTTTTATGGAGGGGGGGTCTCAGCAAGAAAGCAACCCAGTGTATTTCTCAAAGTGGTGAACTATAATTTTACTATTTTGCTAAGTTTGGAGAGAGATAAACACCAAAAAGACTGTATTTGAATTGCATCCATTTGGGCAATGGGCACAAATTTGTTTTCATAAATTAAAATGAACTTTAGCCAAACTGGACAAAAGAAAAAAAATGACTGAAACGCAGCAGCTTTTTATAGATTCAGTTAATTTAATCTAATCTAAAACCACTTCTCTTAAAATGAGTTGGAAGAAAATCTCACAGAGGATTAAATTAGTTTTATCTATTCTTTGTTAATTACTTTGATCCTAAGATTTTCCACGCACAATACTACTTATTTTAGTTATATCTTTTCTCAAAAACAAAGGATGATTCAGATCATTATGCAGTCTGTCTCTTAGCATGATTTAATATACAATTCCAACAGAGGGCGTTGTAAACCCATCTGAGAACATCCTGTCTGATGAGGGCAAGCCAGCAGAAAACTGAGGCTGCAGTGAATCATCTGCCCAACGCTGCCAGATCACTTAACAAGTCACACACTCACACTCTCCCCTGCCTTCATGACCCAAACGGGTAAATTACTGCAGCACTTCTCAATGCCAGCCATATCTGGATGTTTTTCATTCCAACCAAAGAAAACAGCATCTGATTTCACAGATTAACACACTTTAATCAGAGAATAAGAAAGAGGTAATCAGTGAAGCCAGCTTCTGAAGTGTTTGTTGGGATGTAAATCTGGAAAATTTCTACCATCTATGTGCCATGATGGATAATTACTAGAGGGTAAAGTAGCTTCAGTTATCGCTACAAAGATAAGCTCAGTGTTATCTTCTTTTTGTTGAAGTTTTTAGGTAAAAACTACCTTGAAAGTTGTAATACTAAGTATTTTAAGTCAAAATATTCCAAAAATAAAGATTACAGAAAGAAAACAACAGGTACAAAGAGAGGGCCAGTAAAAACTCTACGGATCAGAAGGCAGGACCAGAGAGTGTATTTCTTTGCTTCTTAAGATATGAGTGGACCCCCCAACTTTTTGTTAAAATGCTGCCCCATATTTACTTTTTAAATTCAGTATTTACAGTTATATTTTGTTGTTTAAATGTTTGTTAAATCCGTGTAAGTGTAAAAATGTGTGGATCTTATCCAACTCTAACTAAACCAGTAAGTTAATTACATTCAAAAATTACAAAGACACACACACACACACACACACACACACACACACACACACACACACATTCACGCCCACACACAGAGGGGAGGTCAGACTGCCTGATCCATGAGTATGGTGTTAATGTGGGTCATTCAAACAGCCTCTCAGACGGCTTGTTGCCAGTTCTGTCTGGACCTCTGTGTGTTATCACTGCTGCTGATTATGAGCCAAGGTGATTCATAAGGACATCTGGGGCAAATCTGTCTCCCGAATACTGGGTAGACCAGATGAATGAGTTTCCTTGCAGCTCCACAGATGGTTGTCTCTTCTCGGCAGTTTCCAGTTAACACTGGTTAACTCATTTGACCTTTGCCCAAGTATTTCACTTTGTTTAGCAACGCTACCATTACACAAACAAAAAACATCTACCCTTAAACTTAAGGACCATTTTGGGATATGGTGATGTACTCTGCTTAATCCTTGAATAAGTGGGGAAAAAACAGACAGGAATCCCTCTGGTTAAGAAATTTCCAGTGCATGTTGGACTATTTTGGGAAGACAAAACACTGATGGTGTAAGTTCCTGAATTAAAGAACAAAAGCAATGCATCATAAAGCCAGGAATTTTCCCACAAACAGAGGCCCGCAAACCAATCACAAGGCATCTTCTGTAATTTTGTTTAATCCCTTTCACATTACAGTCATTTGATTCGCTGGTGATGTAAAAACGTAAATGATTGATGTAAAAATATTGATCACAGCATCTCTAAGAAAAAGACATTACCATACTCACCATAAGAGCTTTTCTTCTCCTCTGGTGTACTTTGGGAACTGGGAAAGAGCACTTTGGTGGTGGGACTCCCATTAGACATATCCACGTCCAGCCTGGGGAGGGAGATGGCATTCTTGATGATGGGAGAAACGGCAGGAGGCGGCGGTGAGAGATCCTTGGATCCTCCTCTGGGTCGGTTGTCAGAGCCCCTCCTGATTTGACGGATCGTCCTGGAAAAGAACGCTCCGATCTTGTTGTCAGGGGTGGAAATAGAATCTGTTTCCCTGTTGTTCCCATTGGCCGTCCCGCCGTGGTTGCTGAGGAAGGAGGTGTCCCCAAACACGTCGCCGCCGCGGCCTACGTGCATGGTATGGCGGAAGTCACCCAGAGGTGGGCTGATCATGTCCACCGTGAGGTCAGTTTTAAAGCGGCGCTTGCTGTGGGAGTGTGAGACCAGACCTTTCAGGCCTGACAGCTTTTCCTGAAGATTCATGGCTTAATGCTTCTTGAAAACCAACCTGAAAAAATGTCTTGAGTGGCTTTTAATCCAAACGAAAGGCAAAACTGAACTAGAAAGTCCAACTTTTCTTGTCTCAGATTTATGCAAAAATCACTGACAGTTCAGCAGTCCAAAGTCCAGACCTGAAAAATAGCTCTGAAAGGTTATTCCAAGATCTTGAAACCATGTAATTTCTAAAGCTGAAGAGTTGAACTCCAGGCCTGCAGCGCCAAATAGTTCAATGGAATATTATCTCTGTTTATCATGTGCAGGCCAAACTCTGTCCCTCTCTTTGTAGCTTGTTGTTATGCATAGCTGGCTGGATTAAACAGACATAAATTGAGGAGAACACTATGCAGTTGTGTTCCTGGAGGCAGCTGGGCCAGTTGGAGTATGGTCAGGTTTGCCTGGCTTGCTTTGCGCTTTGGCTTTGTCGACATCAGCTCAGAAATAGGTCCAGCTGCAAACGGTTCTGTGGTTGCACCATGGAACCATCTATTGAGAGTAAAAACAGGGAGAAAAACATCTATCTTTAAAATGTAGACAGGGATGTATTTGATTTTGAAGGCTGTTAAGAGAAATGCATGACATTTGGAGTTGATTCTGTGGAAGTTGAGATTCAGTGAGAGAGACCATTCTGCTTTCCTGTTCTGAATACTCTATGTAGTTGTAACGTAACCTCACTGCATTTTGGACAGTTCTGTCTTTCCGTAGGTTTTTAGGATTCTGCGTTCCAAAGGTCCGCTGGTCTGGAACCATCTAAATTTAGACCACAGTCACTCCTCTGTGCAACAAACCAAAGTCTGCGTCTTATTCATGAAACAGGGGGACTTTCAGGGAATTCCTGCTTCCATTTTGTTCTGCTTTGTCTGGTGTGAAGGTTACACAAAGTTCATTTTACATTTCACTGAAAAGACTTATCACGCTTTTAGAGCAGAGCAGCAGGCCTCATTCAGCAGCCTCAGATTTGTTTATAAACAGGCAAAGTATGCTCAGCGAGATAGGAAGAGATAATGAAAATTTTCTGATAAGAAAATCACTGCTGCTGCTTGGCAGTACTGTTCGACTATGGAGGCCTGAAACTGACAAAGTGCAAAGTTGAAAAAAAAAAATTATACAGTTAATGAAATAAAATGTAAAGAAAATCAAGCTTTATGGTTTTCATTTTACAGCCAGTCAGTTTGTAAGATAGAGAAAAGCTATTTTGTTCCTTCACCTCCAATACGTTGAGGAAATAAAACCTAATTACTATTCTTCTATTTATCTTTCACTGCTTCAAGTTATTGTTCAACTTCTTAGGTTTTCTGTATAGTGCCATAGCTTAATCAGTTACTGATTTCCTATTTCCCATTTAAATTTTTTCATTTGAGCAATGAGAGGACTGCGTAGCTGGCTAGTTTACACAGGTACCTATATAATGAGAAATATTCTTATTAGCTACATAAATTAAGCAAACTTTCATGCAGGTAATTCTTATACACCAACTTCTGTCTCCATAACATTATCCTCCATTAGCTGCAGCATTAGTTGAGGCTTCTCTTTACAGCTTTATATTCCTTTCTAAACTCATCTATTCTTCATCCCAGTTTGACTAACAGTAATATTAATTTATGTATTCTGTTATATTTTTGACTCAACTGACAGCTTATTACTGCCTTTGTCGGTTTAGGTGCTCCATACATCCATAAGTCTGTAATAAAGGCGGACAAAAACTGGCCTGTAGTCAGGTGTTGTTCTTTGCCAGCAGAGTAATGGATATCCAATTCTAAAATATTTTGATAGCATAAAGCAGCCCTGACAAGGACCTCTGGTTCTCCTTAAAAGCTTTCCACTGCAGCAGCTAAATGTCGGTGGGCTTCCCACGCAGGCAGGGCCCCGTCTGGCTTCATTAATGACCTGTTATGGTTCACGACATGGAGATTGCGTCAGGTCCAAGGCAGCCCTTCTAATTTGCTGCTGACCGCAGTCCCAGGCCCTCCACTCCACTTCCCCTGGCTGGCATTTAAAGAGGGGCATCTGGGAGCGTAGAGGGAGGAAGCACGCCACATACCAGCGCTGAGCAGAGCCATATCGAGGCTCACAAAGGGACGCCAGGGACCAGTATACCGAGGTGTGATGCCGAATCTGAGACGGCGTGAGCCTGCGGGAACCTTGTGCATGTTCCCATGAACCGCGCTGAAGCGACAGGCCACCTCTCTGATTCAAACAATCCCCTAGTGATTGTGGTCGCATACAGAAAGGCACTCGTGTTCTTCTGAATAGAGGAAAAAGCTTGTCTTGCTATGTCAAGGCTGAACAATAAAAAACCTCAGTCTAATTGATAACCTACAGTATTACAGGAATACACATGGGGCCATTAATTACTCTGGCTGTTTTGTCTCTGCCTGTAATCCTGTTAAAGACCTTTGACCACAGCTCAGAGGGGGTCGCTCACTCTGACTCCTCTTATGTATTTGGACCCTCCAGGCAAAGCTTATTTGATCTGAACATATGCTCCTGTCCAGCTGAACTCTCCCTCCCTCCTCTCTGTGGTTCTTCTTTGCACTTGCTCTTCTGTTTTCTGAGTTAAACAAATACACCAGGAATTATATAAACTACATGAAAAGCACCACAAGAACAAAAACCCCCAATATTTTTAGTCTTTAAAAAAGTAAAAAGTTTAACCCTATAATACCAGTATCAGCCTGATTCCCTACTTCTTGGATATCAGAAAATAAGGGCTCTCTCAACAGGGGCAACTCAGTCGTACCCTGGATTATCCTTTAATCCCTCATCTCCTCTATTACCCCGGTAGGGCACCGCTTTATGGACAAGGCCTGGCTGCTACCACCCTGGTCTGCTGGTCCTCTGGTTCAGATTCCTAACAGAGAGCAAACAAAACACAAAGTGAGTCTGAGGGAGGAAAAGGAGAAAAAATTAGGTTTCATTTTCAGTAAGAGGAGTGAAGGGGGAGGATGGCAAATCAGGGCCGAAATAGGGATGAAAGAAATGATGTAATGAGAGAAAAGGTCAGACGAGGAGAGGAAGCGAGGGGAACGAGATGTGAGGGGTGAAGGGATGAATGATGGAAAAACGTAAGAGAAAAGTAGAGAAGAGGAAGGAATGTGGAGGCTGAGATATTAAAGACCCAGTAAGATTTCAGTGAATAGATGTAATAAGAGAAAAATGCAGTTTAGGAAGACATATAATCAGATTGGTCATCTTTCATATTACAGTGACTATTAAGTCTTATAGAGTCTTTCCTCTTTTGACACTTGTCCAGACCTTGAAATGAAATGCCAGCAGGCCAGACTCTGAGTGTTTTCTGTTTCAGCTCCAGTTTGAGATAAAACGAAAACATTACTCGAGCTCAGTTCAGCTTTTAGCTTCAGTTTTAAGTTGCTTTCTTTGGGAAAGTCACAATTCAGGGGATTTCGGCACATTCATACATCACAGACAGGCTCAATAAAATATTTCCATGTCACTATGTACAGTATTTGCTTGAGGTGGCTTTGCTGGATATAACCCAGAGTGACCACAGTCTAATAGGAGCCGTGTGTGTTGTCTGTTGGGTGTATGTGTGTGTGTGTGTGTGTGCAAAGACATTCCTGAGCAGAGCATCGGTCGGTGGAGTCTTTCTCTCGATTACGACCATCAAACATCCTTCTTCTCAACCTCAGTGCTGATTGAAACCACGTTTGGGTCTAAACCTCCATTTTTTTCTCCGTCATTCTTGCGTCTCCTCTCTCCTCACTTTCTCTCTATTTCTCTCAGCTCGTACCCTCTCATTTCTTTTTCTATTCTTGCCTTCTAACGTTTCTTTTCTTCTCTTTAATTGTCTCTCCGTCTTTGGTCTTCTCTTTCTTTTTCCATCACTTTACATTCATTCTTTATCTTCTTTCCCCATTCCTCCTCTTTCCTTTTTTCCTTCCCATTCCCTCTTTTTTCCTTTCTCTCTCTGTTTGCTTCTTCAATTGCATTCTTCTTCTTTCCCTTTCATGTCTTTTCTTTGTTTCTGTTTGAGTGACTTAGGAAGGCTGAAACAGCCTAACTACAACAGCTGTTGGGGCCACACACACACACACACACACATAATCTCTGCTTTTGATGACTCATTTATGTTTATTAAGCTTTGTCTGTGAAGATTCTTGGTCTTCCACAAATTATTTAGAAATTACTCTGCTATATACTTCGTGTTTTATCGCAGGTCTTACCCTCTCTCCTCTCTCCGTCTCCTCTCATGTCCTTCACTCACTAACCCCGTTAACCAGGTGAACAAACATACAAGATAAGGCCGCATTTTTCAGGCTCACCCTTTGACTTCCAATTACCTCCCTATTTTCACCATCCACGCTCAGTCTGAATCCAAGCTAAACATGGCTACACTTCCTCTTTAGCCAAGAAAACACATTCATGCTTCAACAAATATCCATACTCTCTGAGGCTCTCTGCTTCCTGCATCTGCTAGAACCGACAGTCCCAATTTGCCCTCTTTATTGCCTCTGTTTCTGTTTATATCTTTTCTGTGCTTGAACATAAACTAGTCTCTTTTCTTCTCTTCTACAACCATCTCTATTTGATATTTGCCATGGTTCAGCTATTAAATTAACAATAAATTACAGTGCAGAAATACCAAAGATATATTTGAGGTAACTTAGAGACAGCATCAATATTGCCATTTGCTTGTCCACCAGAGGGCAGTGACATGTTCATTTTTTTTATTGGTGGTTGAAATGACAGCGGTCACTTTTTTGTTTTCAGCCAACTTGTTTTAATCTTGAAAAGGGTCTTAAAGATGTATTTGATGGCTACAGCCATGTTAGCGTGCTAAAAAAAGTATGGCTAAAGCAGTATAAACAGAGCTGGTAATGTTTGTTAGGTGACATGCTAGTGATTACAGGGAAAGGTGGATAGGCCAAAGGTCAGAGCAGCAATCAACCAGCTGGCTACATGACCTGTTGGTTGTTGACCAGTAATTGATCAGCGCAGTCTCTTACAGTTCAGTATATTCCTTTACTGGGGGTTCAGTCATGGTGTTAGATGAATGACTTGTGACCATTTGGTGATGACAGACCATGATGGAGCACTTTTCCCAACATCAGCATGTGTGGCCAAAAAAAAAAAAAAATACAGGGATCCCTGTGGTGTGAAAACAAATACAGCAGCCGGATTCAGAGTTCGCAACTCTGCAACTGACCCTTTCCTGGTTGGTTGCGTCAATGACACCCAAAGGTCACAAAGGGCCCCCTCAGAGGAATGTATTACTTAGGTAAAAAAAAAAGACAAGGAATAGAGAGGAAAACCCATAGGGAATGTCTGTACTCATTATTTTATCAACTGCTTTGAAATGAACTGTATCATTAGTGTAAATCATATGACGGGGGTGTACAGGAAACATAGTACACACATGTTAATCATCTGCTGCTGGCTGAATCAAGTGCATACAGGACACAAACATATCAAAGCGTGTACTTAAGAAGGACATACTGTACGCCTACTCAGGAGAGACTAACTCAGAGAACTACAGAGCTGATTAAACATGAAAAAGTCCACAGTAAGGAAGACTGGATCTATCACTGCACATTGGTTATTGGATTTTGTGTTATTATCGCTGAAGCATGCTGGCTTTTTATTGATCACTGCTGTGCATATTTGTTGATTGGCGTGCTTCAGCCAGCCAACAAGCTCTTCTATCAATGTGACTCTGTGTGTGTGTGTGTGTATGTGTGTGTGTATGTGGTATTTGACATGGTGGCCTCCCTCATGGCTCACTGGCAGGTTGTGGAGGGTCAAAAGGCCGCCCCCCCCCCGAACTTGTTATGAGTCCAACACTCGGCTGCCAACTTCAACTTCACCATGTCATGTTCCATGGAATCAGTACATCTTGGTAATGTCAGTGACATGTATGAAAATTGATAGATTATGTCATGTAACCGCTGTAATTACAAGGCAGAGTGATAAAAATCAAAGTGCTGCCAGAGCTTATTCTGACCGGGGCTGCAGTGGGGAAATAGTAATGATATACTGCTGCCTCTGCTCCTGAATATAAATATACTGGAGAGCAGATTGAGTTTCATGTCAGGGATCTGAGAAGGCTATGACAACAGTGAAACAACTTACAAAGCAATATAATACAGTTTGATCTTTAAAACCACATCTGATAACAGCTTGGTTTCAGTCAACATTTTTACAAGCCTTAATGGTATTGCCTTATCTGACACCAAACGGAATATGTTTGCCTTAATTTTTCCGCATAGCAGGAGGCTTTTCTCCCAACTGACTAATGAATACAACTACAATTTCAGTTGGAAAAAAACAAAGCAACACTGCTAATAATTAATCCCCTGATATGCAACTAACAATTATTTCAACAGGCAATAGATTAGTTCTTTCTATACACTCTCCAAACAATAGTAAGTACCAGAGGATAAAATACAAATACAAGAAACACTAAAAACACTTCTAGGAATGTTATTTTCATGTCATAGGAATATTATGGGATTTATAGGCTATAAAATACCTATAATGATGAAATTACCATCCACACACGTTTTTATGCATCGTAACGTCACTATAGATTCACTATAATTACTGCAACCGCCTTCAAAGTTTCTACATGAAGATTATAGACAATAAAAGTGCCATAAAGTCCACATGAACTTATCACAGAGTATTACAGAGTATTACAGGCTCTTTGTGCGTCTTTCAGAGGAAGGAGAAAAAGTGATTTAACGTCAAATTTGATAATAAACTCACCCCAGGAAACGCAGCTACGAAGAAATGGAGACTGGTTGACTCCAGTTTAATTATCTTTCCAGTCGAAATGTAATATAAGTTGGTGTGGTCCGAGTGAGCCGCTGGTGCAGCCGGACTGCCCCGCTGGTGCGCCGGGTGTGCGGAGCGGCGCGGCGCGGAGGATGAGGAAAGGGGCGGGCCGTGGATCAAATACCACTGAAACCGTCAGAGGACCACACCAGCGGCTCCCACACTGTCTCATGGTTAACACTTCAAATTGATGTCTCTCTACAACATGTCAATTGACTTGTCGGCACGATTTGAAGCAATAAGTAAACCGTTCTTTTAGAGCCAGAGCAGGGGGGCGCTGTACCATGAACTTCAAGCCCAGTGTTTGAGGCTCCCCCATGTCAGTGCTCCATAATAGTTAAAATATTTAAACTTGTAATTTGCTTTTCATAAGTTCATAATTAAAAAGTTATTATTCAGGTGGGAGTTTTTAAGAGAACATCATCAAAAGGGAGTTAATCTATGACAGAGTGAAATATAGGCCACCTGGCTCCTGTCAAGTGCTAATCATCAGACTTTATCAGCTGAGTATCTGCTGACGTGTAGCTGGATGGAAACACATAATTATGAAATTGTTTCATAGTGACTGTGTCCCTTAATGTCTAATAGGTAACCACATCTTCATGAGTCAGTTTTAATGTGACAATAGCTTTGACCTCAAGGGCAGGACGGTGGTTCAGTGGATAGCACTGTTGCCTCACAGTAAGCGGAGTTTGCATGTTCTCCCTGTGCCTGCATGGGTTTTCTCCAGGTACTTTGACCTTCACTGAGGTCAAGCCCAAATTAAATACCTTTGAGTTTTTCTTCTTTAAAGAATAGCCCAACATTTTGGGAAATATGCTTTTTCACTTTTTTGCCAAGAGCGGCACAAAAACATTGATACCAGCCTCATGTTTGTACAGTTGTGAGGCCACAGCCAGGCGATGGTCAGATTAACTTAAAGCTTGAGCATATAGCTTGGAAACTAAGAGAGACAGCAAGCCTGACTTTGTCAGTAGCAAATCTACCTACCAGAACCTCTCATTGAAGAACATGTTTTATCTCATTTGCTTAATCTTTCCAAAGACCAGAGTGTAAAAGCAACTATTGGTACCACTGGTAAAACTAGTGGTTTTACCAGGGAAGATAGGAAGGTTTTTTTATTTTATTTTTTTTTAACCTTCAGACAGAGCCAAGCTAGCTGCTTCCTGCTGTTTCCAGTTTTTATGCAAAGTTAAGCAAACCATTGTCAGCTCATAGCTGTGTAATGGACAGACATGAGAGCAGTTTTGTTCAACTCTCATATTTTCCCAAATGTACAGTTATTACTTTCATATTTCTGCTATTACATTTAAATTACAGGATGGAAAACCCACTATAGGCAGTTTTCCATGTTGGCAATGTTTCCATGTAACTTTTCAATTTGAAAACTGTTTGACCTGAAATCAGTCTGTTCGTGTTTGCGATGATTCTACTAAGGGAAACCAAACAGTTCAGTCCAGTTGAGTAAATAATTCCCAGCATTAATTAGGTTAACTGCTCCATGACTGACTGCTGCAAAGCTTCATCCAACACTCAGAGAACAACAGCCGCCAGAGTTGTAGCCCCATAAAGTGCACATGTCAATGGTCCCACGCTGACCTGTCCAACAGGAAACAGAGCCTTATCAACAGGAACAGAAGCATCCTCACCCCGTCCTCAAAGGCTTGTAACAGGCCTGACTGTCGTTAAAGCTCCAAGGTGGCCTGTTAGTCTGCCAGCGGTCGCCACAGCTGATGACACCGCAGCCACATGCCACTTCTGAGAATGCTGCCACACTCACACCCCTGGTACTAGACACACACACACACACACACACACACGCACACACACACACACAGTACAGTGCTCACACGTAGGCAGGTGGAAGTAAACACAAGCACACACAATCTGGAAAGCCACCGTTCACTGTTTTAGACAACACCCTTCCTCTTTTCACTCAGGCTTAGGTTATTCTGTGTTTACATGTTTTTAAGAGAAAGATTTGGTTTTCTGGTTAAATTTGCATGTGATACATTTATAAAAAAAAAAAAAAAAGTCATACTCTGTTCTACAGTAAATTTCAGACGAAATCCACCAAACTACCTCTTGACTGGTTCCCATTACAGTTACTAAAATCTATCCTCTTCCTACATTAGATTAGCAGTAGATTGGACTGATGATGACTGGACTTTGATGAAACTTTGGGAAATTATCCATGTTAGTCCCTTTCAGTACTTTCACAATGACAATGATTGGACTAAACTAAATTTGGTTACTTGTTAGTGATTGGCCTAGAGTGTGTGGATGCATTTATACATTTACTTGTTAGCCAATAAGGATGCAGTATTTTAAGAGCTATAATTTCAAATATTTCAAATGATCAGTGAATTCAGCTGTTTAATCAACTTTATCATTAGAGCATCAGCAGATTTATAGTCTGTTTAGTTAGAAAAGGGCTGAATGTCTTTTAAGCACAGACACCGTTTAATACACACTTATAATCTGTATACACAGTACAGGAGGGCATCTGTGGATTACTTGTGTGTCTTGGTGTGCGTGTGTGTGTGCGTGTTCCACGGCCGACTGTGTCAAACAGCACGTCTGTATTTGGTCTGCCATCTCCCCTGCTGTCACCTTTGCCCACACTTCTCGGGCATGAAGAGCTGGCGCGACCGCACTGGCTTCACTTCAGCTTCAACACAGATTCATTTAACTTAGCCAGCAACCAATGGACCAATGCAGCCCTTTCAGCAGATTCATCAGATGACATTCATTCTGGATGTTTGTACCAAATTTCCAGGCTTTTTAGCTCAGGGTGGCAAAAAGTTACCAGTCAGAAACAAATGTGCATTAATCTGAAGCTGAAAATAGTCCCCAACAAATACAACATTTACTCCTGGCTTTGTTTTGCTTTACTGCTTTATTACTTGATTCAGTGATGGACTCAATCTAACAAGTCATTACAGTGACCCTTAACTTTAAGAGGTGCTTTAATGTTGCCTTGGTAATAGGTCTGTATTTGAAGCTATTATGTACTAAACACTGCACAGTTCCGTTTTTAGAAAAGTGCATATTTTCAAATGTTTTATTTACATTTGTCTGTTGTAGGCTGTGTGACTGATTATTGATGGTCAGTATGTTCTCTTTTTGCCTGGAGATGATTGGCTAATCACTTTGAACAAGGCTGATATCACCTTTGTGCTGCTCTGATGAAAGCATGTTTGTTGAAGAAAATATTCGATGATTTCTTGTGCTATTTGACTGCTGTTATCTTGGTTTACATATTATCTGGGTTAAGTCAGAGCGTCTGTCTGCAAACTCTTCAAAACATTACAAGAAAAAAATGTGCTTTGCACAACTCTAGACTTAAGTGGAGTCTTTGTTGTAGCATTGTAGCACAGTGGTGTTTTTGTATGTCACTCATTTACCTGCAGGCTGCTTGGTGTTGTCCAGCTCTCTCGTATCCTTCTAACGCTCTCTGTGACTCTCTGTTTGTGAAGCACTGTTTGACTTTGCTTTTGAGGCTGTTCATGTCTTGGTTGCAGTGAGTTTGAGTAGCAAAATATTATTTCTGTAGTTCTGCCGATACTGTTTTTTCCAGATCGGTTTCCCAAGCATCTCATCTGTCCTCTGCCTTTCCTTTCTTGCTTTTGCACAATCTCAGATCCTCCTGTCCATCTCTCTGTTCCTGCCCCCCCCGACCCTCCCTCTCTCCCAGGCTTTCTTTGCATCCCTCTCCTCTCTCCCCTTCACTCCATCCCAAGATAAACAACCTCTGTTCTGAGGCATGTCAGCTATTTGTTCAAAAAAGCTCACAAGTTTTTGGATGCTGTTCAGGACTAAGTCCCCAAAGGGAGGCAAGATTACAAATTTAGTGCTTTTTCACAACCTCTCCCCCTGTTTTTCATTTTTCTTGGTCTACGCTGCTCTTTTTTTTCCTTCCAACTCTCTCACGACTTGTTCATCTCTCACTTGAAACTTGGTGATTCCCAGATTTGCCAGGTTCAGCTGCCTGTCACCTTTATGTTTTGACCTTCTGTTCCACCCAGTTTGACCATACAGAGTCTTGAAATTCCCTTCATGTCTGTAAAACGCTGATTTATTTTCTGTCAGGAACTTTCATCACTTTCCTCTGATTAACACATGAGCGGGGAACCAAACATGAGAACACCAGTTCTCATGTCTCTGGGTAGCTTATGTCAAGTCCACACACTCTTCAGTTGTTCTGAGGCAAAACACTCCCAATTTGGCATTTGCTTATCGCTGACTTGTTTGGAAAAGCTTTTTCAGAGTAATGAAGTGGCTGTTCCTCTGATGGCAAGGATGCACATAAGTGTGTGTGTATGTTTGTGTGGTGGGAGTCCAGAGTGCGGTGTATTGTGACGAGATAAAACATAGGACATTCAGTACTTTTCTGCTTTTTGGTTCGCACGCTTTTTCGTGTATGGTCTGCTGACTCACAGTTGCATGTTCATCTACCTGCAAAACGATTCTAACTTCAGTAACTTTCTTTGCAAATTTCATTTTTCCTTCATCTTTTTTTTTTTATCCCAGCATTCGTCACTTTGTTTATGTGTCCACATTTTAAATTGGTGATGTAAGATGCTTCTGTACTCTTGAATTTTGTGGCACACCAGTGCTCACACACACACACGCACACCGAGAGATACACAGTCAGGGATGCTGTCTGACACACAAACTAAGAAACATTTCATTTTACACAAACAAAGACACCCACTTCTGTGTGTAACCTGCTGGTGTCACATGCTGAGATCTGCTTTTGTATCCCAGCACACACACACACACACACACACACACACACACACACACACACACACACACACACACACACACACACGCACACTCACACATGCATATGCACTACTACACAGCGGCTGTGTTTAGACTAGGCCACCATTCCTATATGGAGATACAGATCACTGTTTTGCTTTCCCGAGTATGATGAAGGGGTAATTATATCCAACCAGAGGGAAAACAACAGAGGGAGAGAGAGGGAGGGAGGCAGAGAGAGAAAGGGAGTGAGTGATGGAGGGAGGGGGGTTATTGGACCAGACAAGGGGAGAAGAAGAGGGGAGGACAGCAGCCGTGCTCTTCATGGGCCAAACTGACTTGCTCATTGTTTTTAGAGCTAAATCTTTTCCCCAGGGGAACCACAGCAGTGGTAATGGTTAAAAATAACTCTGTATGTTTGCTCCTGACTCAAAGAATCCACCCCCAAACCTGCCTCCTGCCCCATAAGTAGGTGTGTGACGACAAACGACAGCGTCTGACGTGCTTGTTAACTGCTCACTGTGATTTACTTTGGGCCTGTGTGTGTCAAAGCTGCCTCTCTGGCCTCAACTAATTTGTCTGTGGCTTGTTGTCTCAGCGAGTCCTTCCAAGTGGCTTCTGGAAGAGAGAAGAGTCAGCCATGATCTTTGTCAGCTGGAGTGTGCAAATGACGCCGTGTGATGCATTTGCTGGAATGAATAACAACTTTTTGCTCAGAGACAAGGAGAATGTTTCTTCCCTTGAAATCTTGAGCAATGACAGTAGAATCATTTGTCATGGGTATATATGAAATATGCAGGCAACAGATTGTTCCCAAAACTTCCCCCTTGAATAGTAATTGTCCAGTCATAGCTTAGCAACTGTAACTAGGCGAAGCAGGCCTGTCAAGCAATGTCCATGTCGCATGTGTATGAGTATAAACAGTCAGTACCTCTTGAGTTAAACATTAGCAGCTCTATTCTGCTTTTTATTGACTTTAGAGAAGTGGCCACATTTGCCAAGCACACTGGTGAGTGTGGCCAGAAATGAGTGACCTGCTTTTGTCCAGATGAAAGACCCACTGTTTCAGAGATTACTAATCATTTCTGTGGTAAATCTGCAGTCGTTATCCTTGTGGTGGAAAGATAACTGGAGACCAGTGCTGAGCGAACTGTCAGTTCAAGTTCTGATTTTTCAAAAATCTGATTTGAAAAGCTGATAATGGGATGGAGAAGGAAAAGGGAGGAAGGTGAGGGGAGGAAGTTGGGGCAGAAAAGCAAGTAGCAAATGGAGAGCCTGTGTGAGGACTGTGCAAGGCGAGTGAGCTGAAACAGGATGAATATTTCACAGACAGAACGTGGGGATGTCTTTCCAGGAAATTGCTTTCACACAGTGCAAACACCTGCCAGATATGCTGAAACCATTTCCAGGGGCACAAGCCCAAGAAATTCAGCCAATTACCAAAGTAATTTTCAAAGAAATCACTGTGAGCTAGCCGTGAACTGTAACATATTTTCATTCGAGAACTGAGACAGTTTCGGGTAATGAACAACAGCCCTCTGAAATTATAAGTAATGGTTTGGAAAAAGTCTCTCTCCCAAAATTGTGCAGCGACATTATAGAGTTATGTACTGTTATTATGTATGTACTTACAGGAATAGTAATGTTTTGGGTGAATTTTATCGTGTTGCCTCTTCTTGATCCTATAAACACGCATGACTTAAGCTAAAACAGGCCAATCTCAGTGTTCGGCACACCTTGAAAAACCTATGCTGAGACATTAAAAAGGCAGACGTGACTTTTTCTCGTTGGTAAAGTTGGAATAAAGTCAAATCCCCCAAAAATCCAGCTATGCTTTTAAGTGGCCCTGTGTCTTTTGTGTGAGTTTTGGACACTAAAGCAGACAATCTGCCTGCCAACAGACATTCATAAAGTATAAATTCTCACTTTCAAACAAAACCAAACTTGATTAAATTCAAATTCTCCGTCTAAGTAATATCCTCTTTTTTATCGCAGTGGTACACATTAAAACAGCGATGGAGTACCAGTTAGTAAATCCTGTTTCTGCAGCCTGATCTGCTCCCCAGTGGTTGGACTGGTTTAAATTAGGCCTCTCCAACCTTCAGCGGCCCGTCTGCTAATTTGACTCCTAGAATAACAGCAGCTACTGTGTTTTTCAGGAGTCTGGAACCAAACGTCCGTCTGGGGAGTCTGCAGTGGACACAGGTGCTCTCTCTCTCCCTCCCTTGGTCTCTCCCGCCAGGGTTTTGGTTGAATTATGTGTTCAAGAGGGACTGTTTTACTATTTTAGAAAAAAAAAAAATCCCAAATGTCTTGTTTTCATCAAGACTGTTTCCTGGTTAGATCTTTACTCTCCAGTCTGTCTGTGGATTTGGCAGTATGTATGTGTGTGTGTGTGTGTGTGTGTTTGTCCATGTACACTCACGTGGGTGGGAGTACACACATATATGTGCATTGTAAATGTATGCACGAGTGCATATATGCAAGTTAATCCATTTCAGATGATCAATAAGTATTTTCCAACTCTAACTAGAAATGTTGGCGACATGAGACAGATTTTGAAAAACAAATTTTAATCTCCTCCAGTTTACTGACAAAGAGTTGAGGGGGAAAAATAAGGATTCAAAACTTCATTAAACACAAAACTCTGCATTTATATGCAGTAAATACAGTACATCACTGTCCCAGAAAACATTCACTCAGTCGTCTGTGGTTCATCAGTAAGAACTAAGAAATAAATGTGCAAGAGCACACACACACACACACACACACACACACACACACACACACACACGCAGTCCGCTGAACACACAGTTGATCAAAGGAAAGTCCAGTAATAGCAGTAATCTTCAAAAAGCACTACCCTCAGCTCCAGCTCCAGCCATGCATTCATTATTGACACAGTGCAAACACACACAGTCACAGATTAGTGGTATGACTGGGCCCACTTGATGACTGGCAGGTTTATTCATATTGTCATGAACTGCATGAGTTTGACATCAGGTCACGGAGAGAAATACCTGACCAACTGATGCAATCCAAAAGAGTATCCCTGCAATAGTCATTACCTCTGTAAAGACTGTAGTGTGGCTGTTGTATTGGTGGACTGGACTTTGGTTGTTAAATTGGATTTCACTATATTGTAAATCTGAAGGAGTGGAGCTTAGTGGTCCAGCTTAATGGAACAGGTCAACTTTTTGGGAATGTGTTTATTTGCCTTTTTTTGCTGAGACATGAGAAGGTCGATACCACTTTCATGTCTGTGCATTAAATATGAAGTTACACAGAGCAGCTGGTTAGCTTAGCTTAGTGCAAAGTGTGGAAATAGGGGGAAACAGCAAGTCTGGCTCTGTCCAAAGGCATCAAGATACACCTACCAGCACCTCTAAAAGTCACTCCAACATATTAGATCTAATTTGTTTAATCCATGCAAAGTGTAAACAACAGAAAGTCCAGGAAGCTCCTTTGCACCATTGGCACCATTGCCTCTGTATATCCATAACATTTAATTTTTACACAATGGATTTTTGCACATATTTAACATACCAGATGTAATAAGTAAATTGGTGAGCTTTACAAGTGCTAGGAAGTAGATTTTGTTACCTGTGGACAAAGTCAATCAAGCTGTCTTCCGTTATTTCAGTCTATATGCTAAGCTGAGCTAACAGGTTTGTGGTAGCAGTTTCATTCTTACTGTACCAGGAGTGGTATCGATGTTCTCATCAGATAAGCATATTTCCCAAACTGTTGAACTATGCCTTTAGTATTATTTTGACTTGTATAATATGTAAGCACAGACGTTTATTCATGTAGTGCATTTCAAGAGCAGAACAACACAAAGTGCTTCACAATAAAAGAAAGAAGGCAGCAGGCATAAAATACAGTATACTGCAGCATTCATTAAGTGGACAGACCACAATGACTTCACAGACAGTGTTTGGGGAGCTGAGGTCAGTTCAGTGCCTGGTTCCAGAGTACATGTTTGCTCTGAACTTGATGGCCTGAAGTCCACAAGCATTAGTCAGGAAGAGAATGCATTGAAAAGCTTGTATTCACACCATGCATGTTTGAAGCAATTTATTCAAACTCTGGCACTTTACTTGCTCTGGTTCACATAGTTTGTGAGGGTGAGAGTATGTCGTTCAAACTTTGCTGGTACAAACGACCTCATGGTCACACACAATCCAATCCTCCCAGCAAACTGTGTGTGAGTGGGTTGTTGTAAGGTCAGATTTATGTCATTGCTGCTTGGTTTGGTTCAGGGCTTAAAACTCAGTAGGTAGTGATTTTCTGAAAAATCTATGAAGAAAATGAAAGGGACATTTACCTTTTAAACCCAGGCTGCTGAGAAAGAGAGTGGTCATGTTTCAACTAAATGGGCCAAACCTAAAAATGTGAAAAGTCCACTTTCCCACCAAGGAAAACCAACACACTGTAGGTGTAATCGCACTCCATTCGATATTCTATAAACCATAAAAGCCTCTGTTGGAAATCCCCACCATTCTTGGCTTCCTTTTTTCAAACTCTAGCCCCTCTGTACTCCACCCTCCACCCCTCACCACTTCTTGATCTACTCCCCGTCCCTCCACATTCACACACATCCGAGAGCACACATTCATACTGTAGATGTGGCTCTCTTGCAATCGTCAAACTGGGATGCAACGCTGATTAGCTTCCTGGCAGGAACGCTACCACCCACCCCCCGAGTAGAAGACGGGCTCCTCCTGAAGGGCCCGACAGTGGGTGGAGAGCTGTAGCCACCGCTGTTTGTTTGCACTGTGTCCTTATTTCCGTGAATTCTGATCTGACAGGAAGTGTGGAATGGAGACGGGACAATGGGCCATTTTAAGACCACACTCTATGTCCATGCGAGGCTAAAACAGGAAAACGTACTAAGACGAGCGCATGAATACACACTCCAACCTGCACGAACACACAGAGACCCCGGCAAAGACCATCATGTTCCCTGCCTTATCGCTTAATCACGCAAACAGGCTCATGAGGATTTTCATTGACTGCACACATTGTAACTTCTCCTGATCTTACCTTTAAGTAACCCCAATCTTTGACCCTCATTCTGAACCCAATCTAGGTCCTCACCATAAACCCAAATTCCAGCCCTGAATGTACCCCATTTTCAAAGTGAGAAGTAGGAAAATGTTCCCACTGTGCTGGATTTTCACTCTCCATCCATCCTTAAAACATCTGTTCTTCATACTGTGGTGAGTATGAAATAGACACAGACACACATACACAGGTGCACCTCCACTCAAGGACAAGGGCATGTGTGTACAAATACATATGTGTACAGTCTACACGGGACATTTTAAATGATGAGTCTTTATTAACTCTCTGATAGCTGATGTTGATTAACTTTGTATTTGACCCCAGTGTAAAAGCCTCTAAAACTATATTTATTCATGATCAGACTAACTGAATCTGTTTGAAGGAGCACAGGGATATGTCAACATGTGAAATATTTTCATTGCAATTTAAAAAACTTATTGTGTCTCCATCTCAGCCTGGCTTTTTAACTAACATCTTTACATCTACTATTATCTACTAATTACTTCCCCAGATTGGAGAGACAATGGACCGATCAGAGCTTTGTAGGTGGGATTAAGAACGGGGACATCAGAGCCAGAGAAACATAGCCACAACCATGCCAAAATGGCGACAGAGAAAAAAATCGCCAAAAAATAGTGTCGTGCAAGGATGAGATCTATGGATTCCTCCAGCATGGCTTCCTGACCACCATGTCCACGTCTCAGCCTGTGACCTCGACCATGTCACCTTTCAGGTCAGCCAGGGGAGCCGGGCTTTGAGGCCGGATGATGTATGGATTCTCACAGGCTGTCAAAAGAGGCAAAGGAAGGGAAAGATGCAGAGGAAGGGAGGCTATTTACAGACCTGAAGGTATGTGGCAGAGCAATGCTGTTTTCTGGGCTGAATGCATGTGTCTGTGCGTGTGTGTGTATCTGACAGTATGGATTCTCTCGTCAAAGCCTGTGAATCTGAAGGTGTGATAACATAGACGCCTATATAAACTGTACTGTGTGTTTACTTAGTTAATCCAGTGGTTGGTGATGTCCAAGGCCCCTGATAGAAGAGGGGTCAGGACAGCAGAGTGTGTGTGTGTGTGTGTGTGTTAGTCCAAATGTTTTTGTGCTGTTTGGAATGTCATTGTCTGACCTCTGTGCTCTTTGTGTACGGAGGACTGACCATGTGTGTGCTGGCTTCACTCACACACAGACACAGACACACACACACACACACACACACACACACACACACACACACACACACTCTCTCACATACGCCTCTTATCTCACTTAAAAGATGCAGTAAATGCTCTGTGAGTGTTTGGACACATTTTGTCAACAAGTGGACTCTGATCTAAACCAGTCTGTGTCGGGTGATTTCACTCACCTCGCTGTAATTAGTTCTCAAAATGTTTGGCTCAGTGGCATCTAAATAACAGTGTTTTTAACTGCAACGGTAGGTTTGTAAGTGTGAAAACAGCAGTGTGTGTGTGTGAGTCAGCTGACTGAAGTTTCTATTTCAGTATGATGAGAATGAAACAGGTTTAAAGAGCAGGATTTTTTTTCTGTGAAGGAGAATAACAGCCACATTAAGCTTGTTATTGCTTGAAGTCGATTGGGTTGTTATTTCTGTGTAGTTGCAGCACTGGTAGCTGATGTTTTCAAATGTAGAAGGTGAAAAACACTGGCTGATTTCACCTGATGTTTCTGGGGAAATGCTCAGAGGGGTGGAGCTGTGTGTGGAGGGGGATGGTTTAGCGCACTGGGTCTGGAAACAAGGTAAAGTTGTGGACCAGAAAACTAAAACAAAGACCCTGAAACTGCAGGGTCAAGTGACTATTCTCTGTAGGTTTGTCACCGTGACTGCCTCAACATGACTCATACTCATACTCATTTTACCCATGCATTCTTAATATAAAAAATATCTATTATAGCAACATTAAAGTGGAGTAGTTACTGATCAGAGGTGATTTTATTGTTTTTAGTGTAGCATCTGCATTTCATACGACCCTGAAAGTTTTTACTCCATTAGTGACCAGCTACGTTTCCCAGGCTGCCTTTGACAACACTCTCAGATCTCAGAGCAATATACAGAGAGAGGTGTAGAGAGTGATGGTAAAACTGTGGAGCAGTTTTCAAACAAAGAAAAGTGACAGTGGACAGAGAACAGTGCCATGTTGTGCTTCTGCTTTGGGCAAATCACAAAGAGGCTGCTGAAGAGGTCACCGAGTTTTTCTCCACCACTTTGTACAGTGTTGCATCATGGGTTCCTGAGGAAACCACCAGTGGACAAATCTGTCTCTGTGTCTTTTCTACAATTCTCTTTGGTTCTGTGCAGACCTGAGAATCTGAAAATGATTGTTGATGTTTTTTAGTTAACAGACACATTTTCATTTCCACTGTAGCTGCTGAGAATATGTCTCTATTTTTCACCAGTACCTGCTGTTTAAAAAAAAGCAGGGTTTTTTTTCTGGGGTTTTTCAAGCTTCTTTTTGCTTAGAGAGCACTGTAAAAAAAAAGCAGAAACATAAGTATACATGAAAAGGTACAACTAATACAATGAGAGACACTGTAGGTACTGTACATGAGATGAGTCCAGCAGTAATAGTCTATGATGTTCTTTTATTCAGGGCTCTTCTATCATAACCCTCTTTTTTTCCCTGCTCCTTCGTTCTTTTTCTTTTCCAGCCTCTCTCTTTTTCTCATCTCTTCCCTGCTCTGCTGCTGTGATTGCCTGTCTCCTCGTGGCCCGATGCCCAGCCACCACTGGGTAGCATTCCTCACCCCGAGCCAGCGGGAAGAGAGGGATCGAAGGAGGGGGGGGGGTTAGAAGAGGAGAAGGACAAATGGAAGGAATGAGAGAAAGAACCACAGCTTATATAGAGTGTGATGTTATATATCTGCGAGGAGCAGTTTCTTCTCCAAACTGTTTTGTCGTTTCCAGCGTTTTCACAGTGCCCACTGGTCATAAACCTTCCTTTTCAGCCTTTCTGTTTATAGTCACATCCACTCGCTCTTGGACAGCCGCTCACTCGTTACAACACTCTCACTCAGGCCACAAGATACCCACACAGTTTGACCACGCGGGGGTCTACTAAAATACACATAGCATTCAAATACACACAGCTTCACTTTTTTTTCACAGTGGGGATTGAAACGCCATATCTCAAAGGTGACTTATGATGCCTGCGCTGCTGCAGAGGTGCATAAATAAAGGATTTGCTGAGAAAGCAGAATGGACTCCACCCTGCCCTTCGGCTCTTATTTCTTCTGAGCACTTTGGTTCATGTGTGCGTTTGTGACTTTTTGAGGCTTGTAGGAGCATGTGTGCGCAGGCAATGCAGAGGACTTTGTGCATGTGCGTATAGTGTGTGTGTGTGTGTGTGTGAGTGTGCTTGTGTGTGGCATCTCCTCTGGGAAGTGCTGGCAGATGGAGCAGTCAGACTGTGGGTATAGAGACGGATAAAGTTTTTGGCTCAAGCTGCAACTCAAGCCACACTGGAACAGAAAAGCCACGCATACAGTCCTTTCTCTTTCACATCTCTGTCTTTTTTATTATCTCTCTCTTTCTTGTTGCAGTTTTCCTACTGTTCTTGCTGGTTTCTTCTCTCTCATCAAGCCCTAACCTGATGTTTTAATCACATGAATGCCGATCTTCTTCATTTAATCTCTTAAATGAAGAAGGTCAGTTTTGAATTTAGAGATTTATTTGATGCTGTGTGGGGAAGAGCACCAAGCTTGAAATGCACTGCAATGCAGAGCAGCAGCTGATCCAAACCTTTCATGTGTTCTTCATGCCATTAAATTGCTCGCATTTGTGCACATATTGAGAATAATTAAACATTATAAATTCTCTCTTTTTTTTTGCATTTGACAGCTCCCTTCTTCTTTCTTTTTTCTGTCAGTGATTCTCAACTGGGACCAATCTTACACCAGGGGGTTCTTCTGCGGTTAGTTCCAACGGTAAGTGAAAAGACTGCGGATTAAGTAAAAAAAAAACTTTGTGATTGTGATTTTGATGAAAGAATACATCCACAAATCCAGAGTCAGCTGAAACACTCTATTACCAAGTGCAGCAATTGAGAATGCATGAAAACACTCAGAGTGTTTTTCAAACATTATAACCTATCATTGGCTCTTCTTTCATACATTTTCATGTTTTTGGTTCATTTTCATTTACTATTCCTTAATCAAAAGCATCTCCTGTAGACAATGCTCCACTCTAATAAAGTCTAAGTGACACAAGCTGTTTTCCTGCAGCGTATTCCTGAAATGAAGACGAGGACTGTAAGTAATTTGGTGGGTTATGAAAGCACAGCCATGACATTTCTCGTATTCCTGTAAAAAAGCAGCAGCCTAAAAGTCAAATGAGGTGGGTTTATGATCTGAAAGTTGCCCTTTATCCCTGTATATACTCCCTGTATGGACTGCAAGAGTCTGAGAGCAAACAGATCACGCTCGCATTTGTTTGGTCTCAAGTGCTTGTGACCAAAACCATGAAATTGTCCCAGAGGAGCTGTTCAGTCACAGTGTGGTTTTACTGAGCAGCTCCAATGAATGTCCCTCAGCTCAAATAAATGAGGAGAAACTGAAAACCATCAGCAAGAACATTAAAAAGTTGGTCAAGTGCATGTACCATACCATGGATTTATATTTCTTTCTCAGATCGAGTGGAGATGTTGTGGAGCTTTATCCACATGGGCTTTTAGAACAATGAATTAATTCAAACAGTGGTGTTGGTGTAATTCTAATTCTTTTCCCCTGTTTGAGCTACTGAGGACAAACAGAGAGACAGTGTCTTCATTTTAACCATTTGAGACTTGTTTCCATTTTCACTTTGGCAGGCCGTTACAGGCTTGTGTCCATTTCCCACAGCAGCTATTAGTCTGATGTAAACTGAGCCGAGCGAGAGATCATCAGTTAGCAATTCACAAGCCTTTTACATACGGGTTTGGAAAGACACGGGACTAGTCCGAGCAAAGATATCTGGAAGTATTTACAAAGTTGTATAATTAGATCAGTGGCTTAAGGCTGCAGTGGAAAATATTCGCAGCATAATGTAATGACAGAGAGAGAGGAGAAGAAACGGCTGGACGAGGGCTCACAAAACACGGGCACACATTAGACCAGAACCAGAGCACCACACATCTTAAAATAATTAGAGAACGGAGGGGCATTTTATATTCCTGTTGGTGTTTTCCTCCATGTGCCTTCTCCAGAAAATGATTAATTAGGAGTTCAGGAATGTGTGTTCGCTGTTTAGTCTTCAGCATCCCTGGGTTGTAACCCCTGACCCAACCAGATCACCAGAACACCTCTGAAAACCAGCAGACATCTGCTTATCTAAACTATAGAGGATACAAGTACCAGGACCAGCCTCCTCATTATTCAAACTCCCTCCATCCTTTCAAATTCCACTAAAAGGAGACTTCTTTTTTGTCGCTGCAGACTCAAACAGGCTGGACAGGCATTTCCTGTGGGTGGGACCTGAGAGCAGAGACATTCTTGGGCCAGGCACCTCCACTTCCTGTCTCTGTTAACATACTGAAAGACATACTGTCTGGACCTGCTCTTGCTTTACACTTCACTTTACACTCTTATCTACAGTGAATGCAGCAGCAGATTAAGTTCAAATTCCAAGATTACTAATGTTGCATGTAAACAAAAGAGTAAGAAGTGCAAGGTTAAAGTCTGAGAAGCCAGATAATGGAGGGAACAAAAGATTAGTGTTAACCTGATGTAATGATGTGAGATGGAGGAGTGTGAGGAGTGTGAGGCATCACTGTCCACCCATGTTTTACTGTTACTACTGTACTCCTTCACACCTTTCAACCACCTGTATGGAAATTAACTACCCTATTTATTTGTGGTAAAGGTAAAATTAACGTTACAGCATTCACCTCAAGGAAACACGATCAAACTTGTGTCTGGTTTTGTTTGTGCTATTTTGAGTGTTATTAGTCACAGAGCAGCCATGGAGTCAACACACCGATACAGCTCATAACCCCTAACCCTTCTGATTCTTTCTATGTTTGCTGTCCTACAGCTTTTTCAGCTCGGTCTCAAGTAAAAAAAAAAGCTGCATGTTTCCAGGTCTCCACTGTCAGGGAACTTTTTCCCTTGTGTGTGTGTGTGTACATGCATGTTTATGTGCACCATGGGGTGTTAAGTGTAGGTGTGACAATCAGTTGCTGTCTTCCCAGGGGTCAACAGCTGCACCAAGTGTAGGTAAGTGTTGGTATTTGACAGATGGACCAATTTGTAGAGGAATGTGAGTTGGTGGTATGTGTGTGGAGTAGGTGGGTCCTCATACAATCTCTATAGACATGTGACAATTGTCAATTAGATATAGATGTGCATGAGATGTTAATTAAAGTGATGTTAGCAATATTTCCTAGGTGATGCAATAGTTCAGCTCATATCATGGTAAAATTACAGGTGACAAAGTATTTCTTTATTTTTATGGTTTTATATACAAGTGATATATTGTGTCCATTACATTTTACCTCAGGAGGACACTTCTGTTTGATGTTATTCTGTCTATAAATGTGGTTTGGTTAACCACCAAATTCCATGAATGGTTCACTTCATATGGCAAACTTTGTTGATCTCAGAGATAATTTCTGTAATGTGTATTTTCTGCTTTTAATGTTAAAGATCTTAACTTTGTATAAATTTGATAGTACTTACCTGAACAGTTCACTTACATGATCTGTTCACACGTGAACTTAAAGTCACTTATAACTATATTAGAGTTAAAAAATCTTAACTGAACCGTTAAATTTTATACTGTCACATGTGAATGTGCATGCAAGTTGGATTTCTGTCCACTTTTTCATCTCTGCCTTTATCCTTTGAGGCTCACATCAGGTTTGTGTTGCATTTGTGTGTTATTGCTGCCCTCTAATGGCTCATTCCGAACACAACAAATCTGTACAGGTCAAAAATCTTTTAACAACACACATTTATTCAATGGGAGACAAAGAGTATTTCTTTCTTAAACTTTTTACATTGTGATTAACAACCAAACAAATTCTGAATGTGTTTAAGGACAACGGCCTCCAGCATCCATCCACTTTGGTCCTTGACAAACACTAAAGTTCTCTTAACAGACACGAGCTGGAGTTTTACAGGGTTCACTTTAGCAGTGTTAATTCACCAGTGCGTTTTCTATTTTTTCCTCATAGAGGGAATAGAGAAGTTCAATCTGCTCGGCGTACTCGAATCCTGGCCTGTGGGAAGAGGACATAACAGTCGTGTTACAACTTCACTGAACAACTGAAACGCAAACTTGACTTATATATGAGGATCTGGTAGAGGCAGCTAATCAAAGTGGCCACAAAGTTGTTTTTTTTTAAATAAAACAAAAAGTATTATATTAGACCAAACGGATTTACAGTATACTTAGATTTTAAGATACTTATGCATGAGATAATGCATGAGATATAGCTATTTGGCAAACAACAAATTATGACTTTGAAAAAAAGATTCCTTGTCTCTGCAGTTATCTCACCGTCCAGGTGTCTCCAGGATCAGAGGGATATTGTCTAATCTGGGCTCATTGACAATGTCTCTGAAAGCAGAGATTCCAATGTGACCTTTACCAATGTCTTCGTGGCGATCGAGGTTGCAGCCCAGTTTACCTGCACATCAAAAAGATTGAAGCAACAAAGAGTTTATCAGTTTACATGCAAGAGGGTAGAATTCAGGAAAATGCTCGTTGGATAAATGTTGTAAACCAAACAGAAATTTTCAGTTCTTAAAGCACAATAGACCATTTCGCTAATCTGGGTGTTAATTATTTTTCTGGCTGCACCTTTGGAGTCATTGAGATGGACAGCTTTGAGATAGTGGAGCCCGACTTCCTGGTCAAACTCATTGAGCATAGCCTTCACTCCTCCCTCTGCAGCCAGGTCATATCCTACCAAGAAACGAAGAGCACAAAGAAAAAAATATAAAATATTTTGACGAGTCACCTCCAAATCAAAAGCTGCCTTGTTTTAAGCTTGGATATCAAGCAGATTTCAGGTTTATACAGTGGTACTAGAGGTAAACAGAAATGGTGCTGAACACTAACCGTTTATAGAGACTCTGTCTTCTACTGATTTTGTTAGACAAAAAGGTCAACCTGTGGTTTCACCTACCTGCTGCGAAGGCATGGCAGGTATCCAGACACACTCCAACTCTGGTCTGATCTCTCACTTTGGCTATGATGCTCTTCAGCTCAGAGAACTTACCACCCACTGTGCTGCCCTGACCGCTCATGTTCTCCAACACTGACCACATGGAGGGCAAAGGAAAGAAAGGCAGAATCAAGATTGAGTTTGCTGCTGCTGCTGCTTGTTCTTGAAGCACAGCCTGGGGGAATTTTGTGCTACTGCTTTAATGTTTTTGCAGGCATTTCACTGCAGTGTATTCTTGTCACACTGGTGGCATTTGGGGTATGTGAGTCAAAAAGACCGTGGTTGGTGCCATGAATCACAAGTAAGGCAAGAGCGATTTAGACTGCAGTCGGTTGTGCAAAGTTATGTATTAATCCAAAAGTCAATCTGAGGTCACATGGTTTTGTATGAGGTGTTGATGTGTCTGCAAAGAAAAAGTAAAAATCTACTTGTGGTAGTGAAATATTAATCTTCCTGGAGACGTTCAAAACACATTAAAGCTTAATTTTATTAATTACATGCAAAAGGAGTTAACGCACTAATTCAATCTGTGTGCACTGGGCTTGGCTTTGACTCCAAGTTCTATCGCTACACAAATATACCAGTGAGTGTCTGTGAGTCAGTGTTGGTGAGGTTTCTCCTGTTCCTCTTTCCAAATGCAGTTTTCCTGTGTTTAGCATGTGTCATTGCTGTTTTTGATACTTTTCCCCCTCTTGCTACATTATGTAATTTTGCAGTGTTTGCAACTGGCACATCAGCAAAATTGACTCTCTGGCCTCATTTTACCTCTAAGTGCCCCACAGCATCACAGAATCAAATACATTTAAACAGAGTTGTATCAACACCTCTGATAGTCGCCAACTTCCAGATGTTACAAGCTTCATCACAAGGGTATTTACCGCTGTGAAACTTCCTGCATGTTTCTGTTGTTTTGTCCAGCCCCTGTACCTGTAATCACAGTAGGCGTTTGCTGGTGAGCGTGGTTAATGGCGCCCGCTATCTTGTCCACACACTGTTCAGTGGTGATGGAGCCCAGCGAGGAGCCAGGATGGAAGTTGTAGAGGTTGAGGCCCAGGAGGCTGCAGCGGCTGAGCTCATCCAACAGCAGCGCCTGGCTCTTCTCAAACACATCTGGGCGCAACACGTTGACACAAACCAGGCGAGGTTGTCAGAGGAGAAGAGGAGACACATTTGGGAAGATGAAATAACCAATGCAAGACAAGGGCAGGTAACTAAGAGTAAGAGAGGAAGGGAGAAAAGTCAAGGACAGAATTTGAAGGAGAAATCCATCAGTGCATGACAAACCCTCTTTAGGAGACCCACAGTTCATCAGGTATGACCCATGAGGCAGGATGTGAGCTGGGTCAAACCCTTGAAGGGAAACTTGCTCCCTAAACTTGGCTGCAGCTGTCTCGTCCAGTGCGGGCCTCTTCCATGAGCGCTGGGAGCCCAGAAACAGGGCGAAACTGCTGCCACCCATCTCCGTGCAGGACTCCACTGCTTTCCATATCCCACCTGGGGAAACAGGTGGGATATGAGCGCAAGAACTGCGAGTGAGTGAGTCCGTGCGTCTTTTAATAACTTAAGGGGGTGACATTAGTCCTTACCTTGAATGCCAACATGAGCTCCAATGTATTTCTTATTTCCACGGTCCTTCCTCCGCTTATCTCCTCTCTCATCCGCCTCCTTCTCCTCTGTGTCCTCTCCTTTCTTCTCTACATCCAAAGCCTCCTCAGTTTTCCTTTTCCTTGCTCCTCTCTTTTTCGGACCCATGCTATCAGGAGAAAGTTATGAGCAGCGCTTATGAATTAGCAAATTGCAGCAAAATAGTAACGTTTTTTTTTTTTTTGGTTTATGACCTCAGTATCTATATTAAGGATGTATTATGGAGGACTGTTGACCTACGAAGCATGTAAAATGGTGCTAAGTTTGAATGTCAAAAGTTTATGAAGGTCAAAAAGCGTCTTTTATGCATCGCTCTCGGTAGGAACCAGCCAGTCAGAGAGCTTCCACGCAGCTGCCACAGGCTGGCCATTGGAGACGCTTCATACTGAGCAGCAAAATGGCCGCCCGTCAACCGACTGACTCCACAGCGCTTTGAAATTTAAATTCTTCTGCACATTAGGGTTTACACTATTACAACGTTAGTACTTATTTACAAATCAGTAGCTTATTGCGTGTGTATTTTTCATCATCTGCCACTTACTTGACTATCTGCTCAGGCGTCGCTGTTCTTGTAGCATCGACGAATGCCTCAAAAAGCTAAAAAAAAAATCGCACTGAAGCACTTTAGCTAAGCTAGCTAGCACGCTAGCTTTTCTTCATATGTGATTCTTGAGGTGAGTAGATTGATAGAACTCTAATATTTCTAAGCGTTTTGCCATGTCATGATTTGTGTGCATACATGATTACTGCAATACCTTTGTGGAGGAAATACCATGCCACTTCGCTCGCTAGCCAAGCTAACGCCGTTAGCCTGGCTACTTGAAGCCACTGTCGGTAGGTAACTTAGCTTACCCAGCTAGCTGCCTAACGTCCGATAGCATTAGGCACTGATGTAGCAGTATTGGTGGCTGTGCATTAGCAGAGCTGGCTATGTGGATTCGGGCTCGGTGTATTTGCTGTTTTAGGACCGCTGTGTAAACAAAGTAGTCACCAAACTTACTTAGGTTAATCTCTTTAACTCGTTATTGTGCGTGCTGTTCGGCGTATGCGTATTTTACAAGTATGGACACCACTCCTTGGTGTTTGCTATCGACGAAATATTTTATCAGCCATTGCTATCAGAATTGTCGCTTGTATAAACTTATAAGGACTGGGATGATGGCGGTTGGCTATTTCCGTTTATTATACACGGTTTAAGCGACTGTAACCAGCACTGTCTTTTCGCGAATGGTTTTTACCAATTTTTGGTTCCAGAAAACTCAGATCTTCTAATGCTATAACGTTAGCTAGCTAAATGCTGAAGAGGTTATAACAGCGTTGACAGGACAACAGGTAAGGTAACATTAGCCGGCGTAGCTTAAAAAAGCGATTTGAAGAGTAGCTGGACAGAGCTGAGTGCAGATCTGAAAGCTCTTTATAATCACTCTATTTTTATGGGTTTCTGATCCTGAAATGCCTCAGGTATGATGTTGGTTTCGTTTTCCGTGTTGCAAGGATCCCTACCTCTTGATCTGTTTACGGCAGTGAGCGAACACGAAATCAACTAAAGACAAACACCGTCAGGGCTTAGAAGTTCAATAGGTTTATGGATTTAAACCGCCTGTTCTCATGTAAGTTAATATACGGATGACCTGTATTTAGGCATGGTAATATGAGCTTAAATATTCTGTGGGATTTTGGTTAATGCCACATTTTCATATACTGCTGTTTTAGATTAGTGCATTCCTGGCTACATTACAATTGAATGACAACATTTCGAAGCCTATTAGACTGTTAAAGTTGAGCTAAATGAACAGTGAATGCCTGCCCATCTACTTTAGCAGTGTTTCTCTTTGTTTCTTTATTTTAGGAGAAAATCTTGTTCATGAATGTCTTTAAAGCTCATAACCCGGCCCTAAAACAGCATTACAGTCCTTTTGTAAATAATGAGGTATATGATCAAAACTATAATGCTAGTTAGATTTGTCTATATCAGCCTGCTCTGTGTTCCTGTATTGGGGTTCTTAATGACAGTGCATTATTTGGTGTTCTTGGACTGCACTTTTTTTTGTCTGACAGCTGTTTAATAGCCTAACCCCCAAGATTTGCTCATACTCCATCTTAGAGATAATTAAAGCACAAGCCTGGGTCTCAACCCTTCAGCTGGTAACTTGTTGTTTTCTTAGCCACATGCAGATTCAGTAAGTCTGCTGACAGGATGAGTTGGCTGACTAAAATCATACCTCTTGTAAACCATCTAAATTAGTTGAACCTACGGGTGTGATCAGCTTACACTGTTCTGCATGCTTCTGATAGGGATAATTAGTGTGTTTGTTGCCCACATGTCCAGCAGTATTCTTAGCTCTAGCACCTGATGGCTGATTCATCTAATCAAGCATATAGTCCATTGTCGCTTAAACACATGGTTGAAGGCTCACATGGCCATGTAGCAACTGTGATGCTGTCTTTTTCCCTTGATTTTAGCTGCAGTCATCAACTATTTCTGTCTTTTTGAGCAGTGTTTTACTACAGTTAAAAGACACTATCTACAAAAAGAAGCACTCAGTGATTTTTAAAATGATGAATGTGTGGCCACAATCTTTTTTTTTTCCTCTCTAGAAGAAAGGAGTATCAGGACAGGAGCAGTAGTTCATGGAAGACAAGAAAAGGAAAAAAGACGACAAACGGAAAAGGGAAGCCTCTCAGAAGGTGTGTGTGTTCATCTTATCGGCTGTTTCAGTAATACTCTTGGGTCCAGTATGCTGGGTTGAATCACTAAAATACACACAGACTGGCCAGCCAACAGTGTAACATGCCAAAAGAGACACTGATGACTTTTAAAATAGAAAAAACAGTTTGATTCTCTAGGGAACCATATTTGGTTTAAATTTTTATGTGGTGCTTATGATTTGCATCTGCTTCCCACAATGACTTGCAAACTCCTCCATCTGACACCACTGAACAAACATGTAGCAGCACCATGTTCAACAACAACGTTTGAGAACAAACATTATATTTTGTTTGGAGTATATTGAGGGGAGTGTGGCGTACACTGGCCTTAAAAACAGTTTTAACATAGGGAAATTTAACTTGATATGGCAAGGTTGTACTTGTTGCATTTAAATTTGTTGTCCTTAAAGCTGTGGCACTGTACAAGTTGGATAGATTAAATTCACATCTGTATCTTGTCAGATGTTGGTTTATGACAGTACGAGTACATGTCATGTAATGTACTCTTATGAGGGCTGGACGATAGTTTTTCTTAATGATGTGAAAAATTGTAATATGGTGAAAAAATTGTAATGGGACCTGCAGTTGCAGAAGATGACAAGATAATACCAAAGAAATGTAGTCATGTTACCTCTGATATGTAAATGTTTCAGTTTTGCAATGTCCGACATGGAACAGACCGCTGGGATGTGTGAAGTTTGTGAAAACTCTTTGAACTAAAAGTAGCAGCACGACAAACCTGTTCCATCACTAAAACAAAAGCATGCAGTGGCACCGGAGCAATGTTCATCTCCTTTAGATTCTGATACCAGCTTCCGTCCCATTTTCAAAACCACAGCTGAAAAACAGCAAACTTTAGCTGCCTAGTTTTCCAGTGTGACCACGAATGACAATAACCTGTTTTGTCATTATTGTTTGTTGATATTGCATATATGAAATATAGTTTTAATAAAGAAAACTATTTTTTAATCATGTTCTGTTTGAGTTCAAGTAGGCATAAAATTCTGTTAGATTTAATTATTTGGCCATATTTCCTTAACCCATATCATTGTCACGTAATGCTATCAAGTTCATGTCCATTGCATTGAATTATATGGTAATACAATATGTGATGTAAAACATTTATGTATTTACTATAGTTCAGCTCAGATAGTTGTTTTTTGGGGTAGGCAGAATGATTGCAATTTAGAATGTCATTCTAAGTGGACTTTTTTTTAAACTTTTGTAAGAAAATAAACATTTACATTGAGTGCAGTTTTGAAATATTTCATCAACTAGGGTGGAGCTTTAAGTTGCCCTGTTTTGAAAATATAAAATGGAGCTAATGGGAAGAAGAGCAAACATTTATGTTTGAATTAAGTCTGTCAGTGTTAGCAGAACGCTGTTTAAGACAAAGCAAGTCTCAACAACTACAGGATCTTGAATGTGGGGAATGATACATTTATCATCCTGGCGCACCTAGACGCAAGATTTTTTTTTTTTTTTTTTTTTTTTTATATCTAACCGCATTCACATTTTCATTCCTGTAAACCTCAAGTTGTCTCCTGTTTACTTTCTTTTTCATCTTTTCTCAAATCATGTTGGTTTACACGTTTCACATTTGAAGTGATATATATTTTGTCCTCACTTTCTAAAAGAATGGTTTAGCAACTAATTTACCTACTTTTTCTGTTTATTTTAGGTTACAGAACAAAAAAACAAAGGTAAGCAGCATATTGATGTACGTATATGTTTAAATGTAGGTGTTAGGTGTTGTTCTCCAACGTTCATCAATCCTTTTTTATAGATGATTAATTTTTTTTTATTGTATGTGTTTGTCCGTGTTTTAAAAAATTTCTTTTGTAGTTTTGAAAAACAAAAATGCTTAGCGCATTGTTCATGAACTCAAAACATCTGCATCAGGGAATTCTTTGTGGTATCCTCTTTTCCCTTATCTGTTTTATACCAAATATATGTTTACGTTAATAGAAAGTGAACTGTGTACTGTTCCCTTAAGATGTACTTGGTTAAATAATACTTAATTCCCTAACCTCTGTTTCTTTCTCTGCCTTGACTTTACTGCAGTGCCAGACTTGACCAAGCCGGCGTCTACCCAGTCTCCTGGCACTCAGAGCAGCTCTGCCTCCCCCAGCCCTGGACCCACCCCCTCTGCCTCCCCATCCCCAGCCACCTCGGGCCCTGGCAGCGCTGCCACCCCGTCACAGGGCGGCAACAATGCCAAGCGCCTGGCGGTGGCCAACGGACAGCCCACCTCCACCACCAGTTCTTCCTCCACCGCTGGCGGCCCCAGTGCTGCTGGAAACGGCAGTACAAGTAGCGGAGGCGGAGCCCAGGCGCCTCAGCAGCAACCGCGCTACATGCCGAGAGAAGTGCCGCCGCGATTCCGCTGCCAGCAGGACCATAAAGTGCTACTGAAGAGGGGTCAACCGCCACTGTCCTCCATGCTGCTGGGAGGGGGAGGAGGAGGGGATGGCCCAAATGCAAACATGGCTGCTGTCTCAGGTAAGCGTTAGGCATGCTGTAGGTCACACTTAGAATACATCTCTTCCGTGTAAAAGATTATTTAGATAATTCCTCTCAATGTTTCCTTCTTTTAACCCCTAACGTCTTTCTCTTGTTGGATGTGCTTTTTCAGATTCTGGTGTGGCGGCCTCCTCATTGGCCCTCACCTCATCATCAGTTGCTGCTTCTACTACTACTTCTAATTATGCAAATTCCATGTGGGGGACGAGCTCAGGCAGTCAGACCTCCTCTCAGGGCAGGGAGAAGGTGATTGTCGATGGCAATGACCTGGAGGAGTGGCCTAGCATCGCTGGCAGTGATGGGGGAGGAGCTTCTTTCACCAGGGCTGGAGGGGGCAGCAGCAACAGTGGAATGCCTGTGAATAGCATCAGTGCCTCTGGCAACCAATCCTCACCCACTTCCTCGTTCTCTTTGCCCAATGAATGTATGCAGTCGTCCAACGGTGTGGCATGGGGGACGGCTGCCTCCCAGGGTCATCTTGGAGGAGGGAATGCAGTAGCTGCAGCTGGGCCTCTGCTACAACAGCCCTCCTCACTTTCCAAAGCCTCCGCTGTGCCAGGGAGCCATGAAGCCAGTGGCCCCGTCGCCGGCAGCAGTGGGATTCCAGGTGCCAACTTCAGTCCAAATGCCAACCCTTCGGCCTGGCCTGCCCTGGTGCAGCAGGATGGGCCCGCTGCTGCAGGAGAAGGAGGTCAGTCTTCCTTCCATCACCAGGGCCCTGGAGGGTCTTTGTCTGCCAACAGTTCTGCTTCCCTGGGGCTGGGAGGTGGGGCAGGCGGGGTGCTGGGGGGCAACCCACCTTTATCTGTGAATCAATCAAGCACCCATCAGCACCAACTTCACCAAATGCAATCCAGAGACAGAGAGATGGGAGCGGGGAAGTGGGACAGCGAATCAGCGGGACCAAAAATCGCAGGGGGGGAAGGGGTTGGGGGAGGAATGGACCGTGGTGTGGGAGGAGGTGGGATGAGTGTGGGAGACCACAGCCTTGCCTCCTCATGGAGAGGCCAGCCTTCTTACCCTGCAGCTAACTCCAAAACGGGTGCCTCAAGGACTGATGGATGGGAGGGTGGAGCAGGTGGCACAGGGGGATTTGGAGCTGCTGAAGCAGATAATGGGACCTCGGGTTGGGGTTATCCAAGTTCCACTAGTGGGGTTAATGCTTGGGGCAGTGCAGGAACTGGTGGAAATAGTAGTCAAACCTCTGGGGTATCTCAGGGAGGGTGGGGGTCATCAGGAGGAGGGGAGAGAGGAGTTTCTGGTGGTGATTGGGGTGGGAGCTCAGCTGGCATTGGAGCTAATCCAGGAGGAGAGGGAATGGGTGGAGCCTGCAGCAGTAACAGCAGCAGCAGTGGGGGCAGCACAGCTGGCAACCCCCCTGCCACCTCTTCACCTTCTTCAACAGCCACCACTTTGACCAGAGCTTGGGACAATCAGAAGGGAGAAGGTGAAACTGGGGAATGGGGCGGGGGAGTAGGAGGACAGGGAGTACGGGGAGGATCTTCGTCCAGCGGTGGAAATTCCAGAAGCGGGAGCGGACCTAACAGCAGCAACAGTCGTACTCGCCGCCAGGCACCTAACACTGAAGCTGCCTTACAGAACCTCCTAAGCCGTTCTGATCTGGACCCACGAGTCCTTTCCAACACAGGCTGGGGCCAAACACAGATCCGACAAAACACGGCCTGGGATGTTGAAGAACAAGGAGGACAGAGTAAAGGTGGATCATCATCAGCTACATCAAAACATGCATCGTCACTTGGTGGTTCTACTCAGTATTCTGGTGGACCCAGGACCCTAATCACTGAATCAGTGGGTCCTGGGGTCAATCCTTCCCTGGTTCCATCTGCTGGTTCCTCCGGAGAGGGCTGGGAGAGCAGCAGCAACAGTAGCAGCAGTGGAGCCTCTCTGTCTGGGAGAGCCCCACCACCTTCAGGCCCTAACATGAGGAATCTTGGCGTCTCACAATCTGGGCCAGTGACCACAACAGGACCGGGTATGGGGTCAGGGATTGTACCAGGACATAACCAGCAGGGGAATGCTACAGGCTGGGGTGGAGAAGGGGTGGGAACTGGGGATGGCCAGGAGACCAAGGGTTGGGGGAAGGAGGAATGGAGAGATAGTAGTAGAGCAGGAAATGGAGGAGGGTGGGGTGATCTTGGGCAACAAGGTGACCCAGTGAGTGGAGGCTGGGGGGGTGGTCAGGAGGAGAAAGGGGCAGGCGGTTGGAAAGAAATGGGTGGGAATGGAGGAGGAAGTGGGTGGGGATCAGGACAGAAGGTTGGGGCAGGTAGAGACTGGGGAGAGCAGGAGTCCAAATCAAATAATGGAGGAGGAGGATGGGAGAATGAGAGGAAGAATGGAGGCGGAAACTCAGGTGGGGATTCAGGTGTGGGTGGCTGGGGAAGCTGGGATGATAATGCTCCACGGAGAACCTGGGGAGCAGGGGGCACAGGGGGAGGAGGGAATGGAGGAGGAGGGATGGGTGTTGTTGGGGGTATGGGGTCCAAACCCCATCAAAATTGGAGTGGAGGAAACAAAATGCACCAGATGCCAAACAGCCAGTTGGGCTCCATCACAGGCCCACAGGCACAACTGCAACAGCAACAATCACAGCCTCGCAATCAGCATCCACAGCTGCAGCAAGCGTTGGACCAAGGGGCTATGCAAGGGGGCGGGGGGAGGAAACCCATCTCTCAAGCCCAGAATCAGAACCAAAGCTCAGGCTGGACCTCGGGGCCCATCCCCGGTGGCCCCGGAGGAGGTGGAAGTGGATCTGAACCAAGCGGCTGGGAGGAACCCTCACCGCAGTCTATAAGCAGGAAGAATGAGATAGACGACGGAACATCAGCGTGGGGAGACCCAACCCATTACAACTACAAGCCAGTCAACTTGTGGGACAAGAACAGCTCCCCTGCGGGCCAGCAGCCTCATGTTCAGAGTCAGGCACAGCAGCAGCAGCAGCAGCAACAACAACAGGGACCTCCAATACAGCAGCAACCTAGCAGGCAGGCCACAGGGCTCGGCGGTAACAGAGACTTCAACACTGGCCATGGACCAGGGAAAGCTTCAGCTATGGGTAAGACAGTAGAAGCTGTGGATTTGAACACAATATTGTGATTTTGAAGATGTCATGTAGAATTGGGGGGGGGGGGGCTTAATTCATACATAGTTGTTTTTCATCCCGGCACCTGCTTGCTATCTTTATGGTTTAATCTCCAAAACCACATTAACAGCAGTCAGCCATGATGTTGTTAAGTTAGTGACTTCAATTGAATGGAGAGGTCATGTCCTTACTCAATGGATCTCAGTCAGGTTTCTCTGTCTTAACCTGTGTTGTTAATGTGTGTCTGCAGGTCCGTCTGGTTGGGGTGGTACTTCTCCAACTAGTCCTACAGTAGACAATGGCACAGCTGCTTGGGGAAAGCCTAGTGATGCCCCTTCTGGCTGGGGAGACCCTGACAATGCTGGAGGGAAGACAACAGGCTGGGGAAACCCTTCTCCCAACCCCATCAAATCTGGTTAGGAAGTTAAATAAAAACTAAAGCATATGTAGTTAAACATGACGTATAGCTTTTGAGATGCTTAATAGTTCAATATGAGAACATGAGAATAAATATTAATTTCATATCTGTTAATGGTATTGACTATTTTCCTCCCACAGGTTCAAAGTCTATGCAAGATGGCTGGGGGGACAAAGAGGGCTCTGTGGCAGCCTCTCGTCACTCGAGCTGGGAGGATGAGGAGGAGGGAGGTAGCATGTGGAACAGCGCGGGCTCCCAGGGAAGCGGCTCATCTTGGGGACAGGGAAGCAATGGTGGCTGGGGCCAGAGCCACAGCGGGAAGAAGCCCAGCAACAAGGTGGGTTACTGGTGGGGACACCTTGATAAAGGTAAAGCATGAAAAATTAAAGATTTATTCAAAGAAAAAAGGCACAATATTTGGGTTTAGAAACCTTCATGGGCTTAATGAAGGTAGAATAGAGATTGTTGAGATTTTTAAGAGTTATGCATATTTTGCCTGCAAAGTAACGCCACTGCTTAGCCATCATTTGATTTGACTTTGTATTTGTCTCTCAGGGTCCACTGAAGGCTGGCAGTGGAGACTCGTGGATGAGCCCTATCAACAGACAATTCTCTAACATGGGGCTGCTGGTAAGACAGCATTTTACTCACTACCTGAGTTTTATAAAGCAGGAAATGTTGAACAAGGCTGATTCATTTTTTTCCAGAGCTTTGTTATTTAGCCAAAATGTACAAGTATTTACTAGGTGGGAATTTCCTACTCGGTAATGATGGTGCTTTTACTGTTGATGGTCATGATCATGACTGTGGCCTTTTCTACTGGACAGAATGATGATCCCAGTGGCCCAAACATTGACCTGGCTCCGGGTTCTCTCCAGGAGAAGAAGATGGAGGCGGAGAAACGAGGCATGGGAATGAATGATTACAATGGAGACATGAGGAAGGGAGGGAGAGGAGGAGGGGGGATGTCTTATCGTCCACCTGGTTCCAAAGAGGCAGCACCTGGGGATGCTGGTTCCTACTATGACAAGGTAACATTCCATTGCCACCTTAGCAGCCTTTGTCTTTCTCATGTCTAGATAACATTTTGTCCTTTATCACTGTTCTTTATTTCCTTCTGTGATTCTACCTTTTCTCCCTGGTCTGCCCCATTTCTCCTTGTCTCGACCCTCCCCTACCTTTCCTTTACCACCACTCAAATTGGTCTTCACCTGGCTGTCACTGTGACAGACCTTGCCTTTGACCAATCAGGATGGGTGCCTTGGGGAGGAGGGTCCTTGCTCTCTGTACTCACCACCCACTGTCTACAAACCCCATTCCCTCTTCAACCACACTATCCCCTTTAGACAAGTAAGATAACTGCTCCTCTTGTTTCTGTCCTACCATCTTTACATAAGATTCTTGTAGTTATCTGTTTTTGTAAGATAGTCATACAGTTATGCCCCCACGTGTTTCTTCTCCAGTTTGATGTCACATTCTCCCATATTAGTGTGTTTTTCATATCTATTTCTCTGCTGTTATGGAGATTTAATTTTCCTGATCTTCAATCACAGGGCGGTCACAGTATCTTTGGCGGTGGTGGAGGGATGGCCCAGTCAAGACACCAGCCAAGTGTCCCACCCATAAACCAGTCCCCAGGGATACGAGCGCAAGTGCCTCATCAGTTCCTGTCACCTCAGGTATTTAAGCTTTGGTACTCTCTAATCAGTATTCTTTCCACCTGATGATATGTTTCGCTCGTTGACACAGTAACCGAGTGGGTTGGCTGTCAGTGTAAAACATTCGTAGGAAGAGCCAACTTTACTTTTTATGTGTGAAACTGAGTAACCAGTAAAAAAGCTGACTGACTTACCTCAAGTTTGTTGAACTCTTTGCAATGTCCATTTCTATATTCTTGCTTGTAAGGGCAATCGCTGTGACTCTTTGGGTCATGATCAGCTGGTGTTCAGCTCTTCTAAAATACTCAAACAACTTAAGGGTTAAACCAACATGGGATTTGCTGCTGCTGCTGCTGTATGTTTTTAGCTCTTGTAATTGTCTGATTCCTCTATCTATGAGCTTACACATCAGGTCTGCTGACTGTGTGCACAGCGTCTATTAGTCTGTGCGGTTCCAAGGCTGCATAATCATTCCTCAGGACAACATTGACCATGTCTCCTGCTTACTTCTAAAGAATACAAAGGGAAATGCACATCTTGTCCAGGAATTGAATCAATTTCATTCACTCACTCAGGTCGAGTCACTTGTTAACACTAGCTAATGAGAACATGAAAGAGAATCAATGTTAATCAGGGAGAAACACTCAGCTAATATGGTTGCTAGTGGTTACAGCACCAAAGCGTTTCTGTGGTAACAGGTGTGCCTGCCTGCCGTTTGGTCTGTCTCCAGGTGCCAGGCTCTGTGCTGAAGCAGATGCCCCCTCCCAGCGGGAGCGTGGGGGGTGTTGGCGGCGTTGGAGGAGTGGCAGGAGTCGGGGGAGGTGTGTTCCCTCCACAGCTGTCCCCCCAGCATATTGCCATGCTAAGCCTCTACCCACCTCACATTCAGTTTCAAGTGGTGAGAAGCAGCACAATACATCTCTGAAAGCCACTGCATGGTTCCATCACAGGTCTGCGGAGTCTGGAAATGTTTAGAGAAAGGATGTGATCATTTGACTGTCCTGAACCGTTTGAAAATTTCACACTAACTTTCAAAAATGATGGAAAAGAAGTTTGCAGTTTGTTTTGGACAAATGTTTCTGCTGTTTGCAACATGCACTTTCACATCACAGAAGACTTTGTGATGTGTGAGTGGATTTTACTCCTGACTGTGTCTTTTGTTTTCCTTATGGAATAATTCTTATGTATAGAGTGACATAGTCAGGAGCAGTGTATGGTGATTCATGATAAATTATCCTAAACAACCACAAAATCCTTGAAATCAGATCACGCTATTAGGTGAGAAAATGTAGATTTTGGAAATATGGAGGAGAAAACCTGTTAGCAAATGTGTGCGTCTATAAATGTTTTACACGCACACCTGCATGTATATATATCTTTTTTTTACATAAATTGTGCAAGGATTACACTTCAAAATCACTCCGCAGACTTCTGTAACACTGATGTATTTTCATGAAACAAACTTGTTAAAGCTATGACTCACTGACCAAATATTTAACTAATGACGATTACCTCTTAGAGGAGCCAAAAAATGACTCTTGGTCTGCACAGCAGTCAGTTGGTAAATGCATTTTTGTCTCCGTTGTCTTCTCACTCCTCTTTTGTTTCTTTTTCTGTTTCATTCTGTCTGTGTTCGTTCAGGCTTGTCAGCTCCTCCTCCAGCAGCAGCAGCAGCAGCAGCCACAACCACAGCAACAGCAGCTACTGCAAAACCAGAGGAAATTCACGCAGAATGTGCGACAGCAGACCGACCCTCAGCAGGTACACACACTTGTCTTACTATAGTAATCCTCACATATCACACACTCTTGTGTTACCTTTTTACTTCCACCTCCCAGCTGTTGACTCTTGTTTTTTGTCGTGTCTCCTTAGTTGGCCAGGATCATGGCAGTGCTCCAGCAGAGGCAGCAGCAGCAGCAGGTCGGGGGTTTAGGCGGCAGCTCAAAACTCTCCCCCTCCCACCATGGTGGAGGTGGCATAGGGGGTCCCAAACTGCCTGTGGCTGATCCCCTGCCCCATCCAGGCCTGGCAGGCTCTATGGCTGACCTGCACCAAAAAACTCTTGGACCATACTCTGGTGAGCGATTCCTAGACCGGTTTTATGGAACATACACTCACTCATTGCACCATAGTGTGCATGTAGTACAGTTACCAGAGATCACCTGTTAAGCCACAAACAGTTTAACACTGTGAAATATTTCTTTGCTTTGATTTTACAGAATTTGGCTTGTTAAGTTTTTGTATCACCAGATGGTTAAACATAATAAAGTCCCTCATGTTTGTGTGTCTCTTCCTGTGAGCAGGTTTTGGTTCTGGTGTGAACCTCCCAGGTCTGGACCTGGGTGGTTCTGTGTTGGGTGGCCCTGGGGGCATGAAGGACTTGGGGAGTCAGCAGTCCCGATTCAAATGGATGATGGAGGGGCACTCATCTCCAGACACACCCTCACCTGAGAACGCATTCCATAAAAATGGTGAGCTGTCTTTGTTTTTGTTTTTTTCTTAAATATTTTTTTTCTTCATACAAACCTTGTGCTTGATAAGACGTGGGATGAATGAGTGTTGAGGCAGATAAAGTGTTAATGGGATTAGATGTGTTGTCACATATTAAGGTGGTTTGGGAAGCCATCTGGTGTTCAGTGATGTAACATACATTATCATCATCCTCCGACAATCTCCCAGGTCCTGTCACCCCCATAAAGATGCCGGGGGGCTCGCCCTACTCTCAGTATGACATGATGGTTGGAGACGGGCTGGGTGACAACTGGCATCGCACCCCTGGAAAGATGGTTACCAAGCCTACCACCACGCCCAGCTGGCCTCCTGGTTAGTGACAAGTTATAGTAGCCAGATGATCCAAGAGGGTTTAAAATAAGATAATGGGAGAAGAGAAGTTTTTGCGTTTCTGTAGGAGTGTGTTCTCTCTAACTCCAGAGCAATGACCTGTGATATTTTCCATGTGGAAGTGTTGATTGCGATTCAGTATTGTCTTCTGGTGATGAATGTGTCATATTTCCTCGACCTGCACGCTTGCCTTGAAGAACCGGCTACAGCAGACCTCATGTATATTCCTTTTTTTAGAGTTCCAGCCTGGTGTGCCCTGGAAGGGAATTGACCGTGTGGACCCTGAATCTGACCCTTATATGACCCCAGGGAGCATGATGGGAAACGCGGTGTCCCCCAGCCTCAATGATACTGAGCACCAGTTGTTACAAGACAATACAGGTAAGCATTTGTCTGACAGTGGTTGAGAACAGCAAACTTACCTTTACATTTATTTTTGTTTTGATTTGTTTTTCTGCGCTCCCTGAAGTTATGTTTTTTTTCTTGTTGTTTTTTAGTTCCCAAAATTTTGCTTGTGTTCACTTTTTATATAAATTACCTGTCTGTGTACATAAGAACTTCACGATAGACATTAACTATGATTGCCAAGATGCATTTCAGCAAGAAATATCCAATCACTGTGTGTAAAGTGCTGCCAATGGTGGGTGGAAGCTTAAAATGACAGTGTTGAGAAAACAGAACACAGCAAACTGCAGCTTAAATCTATTCACTTCACACTTCTCAGGAACAAGGTTGAAATAATGAAAACTGACCCATCAGATAAACCTATAGGATCATCACATCATCCGGGAACATTCCCTGTGTTTCTATTTTCAGTACCATTAAGGATTTTAAACAAGCCTCCATAAATGTATGTTAAGTCTGTGTGTTGGAATAGCTTTTAGTCATTCAGTAATGAAGTAATTTCTAACAGTGCTGGTTTTTTTTCCTTTGTTTGCAGATTCCACCCCTCCCCTCAACACCTTGCTGCCTTCACCTGGTGCCTGGCCCTACAGTGCCTCAGACAGTCCCCTCAACAACGCACACAACTCAGGTAACTACACACGGGCACATAGTGTCTCATTGCTGTGCTGATGTGTTGTTCTGTCTTGACTTTCTGTTTCTCCCTCTCGTGTTGTCCCTGCCTTGATGTCTTTATTGTGAAAAAAAGTTAAAAAGTATATTTAATGAAATGTTTGGCTACTAATGAGGACCATTTAGACGTATACTACGTGACTGAAAGATTTGCTATTTTCACTTAAATTGATAGTTCAAATTTGTCAGATAATGCCATAATAACTGAAGCAGAAATCAATCACTTAAAACAGTGATTTTAGAACAAAGTTAATATAATTTTGATTTTGCAACCACTTGGCTAGTTTGTAGTCAAAACTTGGCTGCCTGCACCGCCATCAAAACTAGAGCTAACTGTTGATTTCTCTCTCCCTACAGCAAAGTACACAGACTACAAGACCAGCTGGCCCCCAGAGCCCATTGGACACAAGTCCTGGAAAGCCAACCGTGGCAGCAGCCAAATCCAGCTGTCCCGCCCACCTCCAGGACTAGCCAGTCAAAAGCAGTCATCACCTTCCCCTTGGTCAGGAGGAGCCCCTCGACTGGCTGGCCGGGGCTGGGGTGGTGGCTCCAGCACCACTGGTAACGCTCTCACGCATTATTCATGTTTTTTTTTTTTTTAGCGACAAGGTTGCCCCTTTCCCCTCAGTCAGACATGGCACTTGTTGAAATATTCAGCTGATTTAAATGTCCACCGGAGATAAAAACAACTGGCTCTGATTGCTGAGATACAACACAGTGCTCTTTTAAACTCAAGAGTCCATTTATATTTGATTTGAAGAGAAGCCAAGCTCCGGTTAAAGCAGCGAGGAAAGTTATTCATCATTTATTACGTTTGAGACGCTGAGGGGAAAAACAGAATGGGGTTGTGTTTACAGGGGATGTTGAAAACTCTCACTCAGATTTTTTTTCTCTCTCTCTCTGCAGGCTCGACCTGGAGCGATGGCAGCTCTCGGGAAAGCTGCTGGTTGGTGCTCAGCAACCTCACACCACAGGTGCAACCACACACACATTTTACAGATACAAGTGCTGTGGGGAAAATCCAGAGTAAAAATTTTTTTTGTTGTTGATGTTTTGTTGTAGAGCTGTAACCACTCTAATACTGGCAGGCTTGTTTAGACTCACTTCATGCCTGCACTAATCATAAACAGGCACAAAAAATTAATTCCACATGGAAACGCTGCTCTGAGTTTCATACCTCAGCCCATTACTACCATTCTTCCATTTAAGTTCACCACCGTGCATGTTGTATATTCCTGCAGATTGATGGCTCTACACTGAGGACCATCTGCATGCAGCACGGCCCCCTGCTGACCTTTCACCTTGGACTGACCCAGGGCACAGCTCTGATTCGCTACGGCTCCAAACAGGAGGCAGCCAAGGCCCAGAGCGCTCTCCACATGTAAGACAGTCTGTTGTTTAGATAACGTCTTTATATTATCACTCTCATGTCTCTGTGGTAAATATGTAGCCAGTTAACTTGGCTTAGCTTAGCTTAGCGAGGAAACAGCTGGCCTGACGACATCCACAGGCAACTAAATCTGCCTACCCGGGCCTCCAAAGCTCACAAATTAAAACATAGCTTGTTTGTTAAATCTGTATAAAAAAACTGAAATGTATTAATGATCATTAACTTTTTACATTGGTGATGTGCCAGACTATTTTCTTGCCTGGACCATGAGAAACTACAGGAGGTTAATGGTGTAAAGTGTTCTTACTCTTCTGTGTTTGTACAGATAGAACTAAACAGATGTAATGTGTTAATAAGTGAGCTTTAGAAGGGATTTTTACCTTTGGACAGAGCCAGGCCAGCAGTCAGCATTTATTTTATGATACAGTATAATTTATTGTAAAACTCAGTTCATTGTAGTTCACTCAGAAGGTTAAAAAAATCTTTAAAGCCACTTATAAAACCCATACAGCATTTAAGAGGAACTGAGAGACTTTTTTGTTTTTCCCAGGTGTGTTCTGGGTAACACCACCATCTTGGCGGAGTTTGTGAGCGAGGAGGATGTGGCTCGTTACATTGCACATTCCCAGGCTGGAGGAGCAGGTAGCGGAGGAACCACAGCCGGTTCTGCAGGCTCCGGGCCTTCTGCAGCCTCAGCGGTGGGCGCTAACAGTAACGGAGGAAGCTGCGAGAGAGGTGGAGCGGGAGGCAGCAGCGGGGGAGGAGGAGTAGAAGGAGGATCCTCAGCTGGAGGAGCAGGAAATGGAGGAGCCGGGTCTTCCAGCTCTGGGTGGCAGAGTCTGGACAGCACAGGCAGCTCATCGGACCAGTCCGCCACCCAGGGACCCGGGCTGGGCATCTTTGCCCAGTGGAGCAGCAATGGGACGGGGGTGGGCGGGGCTGGAGGTGTGGAGGCTGGAAGGCAGGGCCTGTGGGGGGGAATGGGTGGGATGAGCGGGGCAGGGTACCCTAGCAGTAGCCTCTGGGGTTCCCCGGCACTGGAGGATCGTCACCAGATGGGCAGCCCCGCCTCACTGCTGCCAGGGGACCTGCTGGGCGGAGGGGCCGACTCCATCTAAGGGTCCGACTGACACACACATATTTTACACCCATGTTGTAATACATATGTCACACTCTGTACTTATTTACATGCAGAGATGACGTGAATTATAGCTACACTGGTCACCCAACACTTAACACTCAACATTCATACTACACACAGGTTACATTCAGTACATGCACACATTATTTTCACACATACACATTAAACCGCTTAACTTTAAATGAAGACAACAGTAAAACTTGAACCGGAGAAAAAGGTGAAATCCATTAAACTCTTTAGGACTCAACTGGATAGCTCTTTGTCTTTTTACTCCAAATCCCGCCATCTGCATTCAGAGACCCGATCACTCAGGCATGCACTGTAGACAGGCTCAGCCAGAGTCGTACATGTCAACAAGTTTAGCTATTGCTGTTTTTAGTGTGCCACAATTTTTTTTTTCTTTTTGTATTACTATTTAATGGTTGAATCTCAAAATTCAGACTTGCAGACTGAGCCCTCGTAGACCTAGCAGGTGTACTTTTGAGTTCTCATGTTTGGAAGCTTGAGAGTGGGGAAGGATCTGGAGTTTGTAGAAATTTTGGGACAGCGCCACACTACTGAATCAAATGGACCATCAGCAACCGTTGAGATCTGGAAAAGGCGAGTGTTTTTAGTAGGTACCGACACCTCTACCTTGGTGGAAATATGCCAATCAACATGGGACCCAGGGTATAAAAAAAAAAAAAAAAAAATCTAAACAAAAACAACATTAGCCAAACTTGCACTATATGCCTTTGGGTTTGTTGTTGACACATCCTCCACAAATCCCTCCATTTTTGAAACAGAGCTACAACACAACAGACCTTACAGGACGACTAAATGTTACAACAGCAGTGGCCTTGGCTAACACCCAGCGGCCGCCCGCCCGCCATGTCAGCAGCATCACACCTTCTCATCAGTTACATACTTATATTTGACAAGCAAAATTGTATCTCCTTGTTGATGTACGTCGGTTGTTTATCATTATTTTTTCTGTTTTAAAAGAAAAAAGAAATGTGTGAAACTTTGTGGAAATCCAGAGATGTCCTTTTTTTTTCTTTTTTTTTTGTTCTTTGCCCTTCAAACACTGACCTCGCTATTGTATTTTTTCTTACTCGAGAAAGCAAGTTGGTTATTATATATTGTTATGATGTTAATGATGACTATGATCACTTATTTACTCGCTGTACAAGGTGCCCTCCTGCCTGCCTGTGTGTGCATGAAAGGAGTGTTGACAGTATGTCCGAATGGAGGAGGATGTGATGATGATGATGATGATGATGATCGGGAGTGTCTGTGTTAATGCTACAATGTTGAATGTTTTTCTTGTTGTTGTTTTTCTTTTTCTTTCTTGTCCATGAGAGATTCATGAGAAACGTTTGTGTGAATGTTTGTGCTTGCTTTTGAACACTTATCTGCTGCAGTCAGGGAAGTGAATAGATGTTAATCTGACAGCTTGCATTTGAGAGAAAAGGTTGTGTGTGTGTGTGTGTGTGTGTGTGTGTGTGTGTGTGTGTGTGTGTGTGTGTGTGTGTGTGTGTGTGTGTGTGTGTGTGTGTGTGTGTGTGTGTGTGTGTGTGTGTGTGTGTGTGTGTGTGAGAGAGAGGCTGACAGTTGTGATAGCTAAAAAGTTCAAAAACATTGGCACTATTGCATATGTCTCTTAAGTTGTGTTTTTTAGCAGCGGTTTTGTTCCTGTTTGTATTTTTTTTTTTTTTTTGTCAAATGCAATAAGAGAATGATATTTAGTTTTTAAGAAGAAGCAACCAACTGAAGGCATTTCTGTTAAGATGCCAAATCCTACCATACCAAGCTGAGCTGGAACAGTGTTTTACAGACACGTTAAAGACATTACATATGTTTTACTGTTTGTTTTTTATTATGTATCGATTTAAATTAAGTCAGTCTTTATTATCACTCCTGTTCAGGATGTTTTCATTTATTTCAGATGTTACGAAAAGGAGAGGAAATTAATTTAAAGCAGAAAAGAACAAGATAATAAAGGTTGAATTGAAGTCCGTGGTGGTTTGTTGTTTGATCTGTGCGATGGCCGTGTTCACAGTTGACCTATAGGATGTCAGGTATTCGTGGCATATTTTCCTCTGCTGTTTCAAAATGTCAACCATGTCATGACTTCACATGTTATTCCTGTGCCGAGTGACAGCGAAGTCAATAGGACTGTCTGACAATGCAGCACTGTGACGTGGCTGAGTGCAGGGTGTTTCTTTCACCTGAGAGAGATTCAGAACTTACCCTATATTTAGCAGTCCTAGAAACGTTCATGTTAATGTCAATGCTGCATTTATTCTCGAGCACTTCCCTCTCTGATGGGAGTAATTATACAGCAGAAAAGTTGAAGGTTCCCCTCTGATGTACAGCTCTGGCAAAGACGAATTCAGACTCACAAACACTGGCAGACCTTCGTGTTGTGCTGTACCGCCTTATTTGTGTTTTCTGACAATTTTGCGTTAATTTCATGTTGTGTAAAGCATTTCCTGCGCTGTGAAGTTGGCACAGCAGGTGTCTTTTTCTTTTTCCCTACTTTGTCTTTTCACACCACAGTCAACATAAGCTAATGTTTGCTGTTTTGATTTTTTTTTTTTTATGGTGCCCTGAGAGGCACAATTTTTTTTTTTTTTTGGGTAATACTCATTTTAGCTTCATGAGGCTGAAGTGCATCACTACCTACATCTAAAAGCATTCATGTTTTCTTCCAGGCGATTTTTAATTTCTCCATGCATTCTAATTACAAGGTACATGTATGTGAGCAAAACAAAAAAACAGATAATAATAATGTCTCTCAGGGCTTCTGTATTTTTCAGTCCCAACAGACTAACTGAATTAGCTGCTAGCCTTCTTTTGTTCAAGTTAGGCTAATTTAAACTTCACTTAGAGGCTCTGTTGTTACCATTAGTGCAATCAAGTTGCTTTCACAGGATTATTGGCATACTTCTCTGAGTTATTCCCCATTTCATTAGTTTTAATGATACTCCCTACTGATATATTGCTTAAATATATTTTACTGGACCATTTATTTTCAGTCTTCCAGAGACCAAACCTAAACTTTGTCAGTACTTTTTTTTAATTGAGTTCCTGTTCGTTGGTCTTTGCTGTATCCTGAATAATACACAAAGTCTCCAGTTACAGGCCTATGACCAAATGTAAAATTGTGTGGTATGAAGTAAATAATGTTTTGTCAGGAGCACTAGAGAGGGCTGGTTACACTTTTCCCATATACAGGTCAATGCATCAGCATTTTGCTTCCTATATGTGGACAGGAGCACTGACCTGTCCATGCTATATATATATATATATATATATATATATATATGTGTGTGTGTGTCTGTCTGTCTGTCTGTCTGTCTGTCTGTCTGTCTGTCTGTCTGTGTGTGTGTGTGTGTGTGTGTGTTTATATATATATGTATATTTTTTTCCTGCACTGTGTTGGTGCACCACATGTGTTGGTGTGAACATATGCAGCAGCTTTGAGTTCGGGGTGAGCTTCATTCATGCCTGTACGACAACCAGCAGCGCGCAGCGCGGCGGCTTTAAGACAATCCGGGCATCTCTGCAAGTCTGTGGATGACATCATTGATATTGTCAATGGTGTAAACTGAGAGAGGGCTGGGTGGGAGGGGGTGAGGGGGGAGAGAGAGAGAGAGAGAGAGAGAGAGAGAGAGAGAGAGAGAGAGAGAGAGAGAGAGAGAGAGAGGGAGAGAGAGGAGGGCAGCAAGAGAAGAGAGAGAGAGAGAAAAGAACCTCCGTGTCTGCTTTCGGCGTTTTTCCTCCAAAAAAAAAAAAAAGAAAGAAATCGTGACAGTGAGAATCTTCCAGAGTCGCAGGACTACTCGGGTCCTCTCGGATCTGCTGAATTCCTTTCCTTTTCTTTTTTTTTAAATTTCCGGCAGTGGGAGTCCAGGTCACAGATCTCTGAGGTTATGAGCCGTCCGAAACCGCGTTGGTGCGTCGCTGTCCAGGGTCCTGAGTGAGACAGAGCCCGGCGACCACGGAGCCCGACACAAACCGGTGAGGAGGAGGTGGGGTGGGGAGTGTGTGTTGCCTAGTCAAGGTGTCTGGATTCTTGTGTGTGTGTGTGTGTGTGTGTGTGTGTGTGTGTGTGTGTGTGTGTGTGTGTGTGTGTGTGTGTGTGTGAGAGGCGGCTTGGGTTTAGACAAATAGAGTCCAAATAGAGTCGTGTTGGGGCGGAGGGGGGTGCGCTTGTTCAAAGGTCCTATAAGGAGGGTGCGGTTATGGGGATTTTTACCACATTTGTTGGTCAGTGAGGGATGAACCGTGTGTTTTTGCATTCAGCACCTTCCCCCCTTCTCCTCTCTTGTGGTATCTGGGGCAACTGCATGAAGTATTCTCTCTGAAAATGTCGCGTCTTGCCTGGTTTTGCAGTCCTTTGCAGCAAGAGTGGGTCTCAGTTTTGTAACAGTGACAGTGAAGCAGCTTTGGAGGCTGAGAGAGGAAATGAGCTGGAGAAACCTGAGGTAAAGGGTTTGGTAAAGGGTTATTTTCCCTGCACCACATATGTGGATGGGGTGTATGTAGGTCTACAATGCAGCCAAGACTAAAAAAAAAAAAAAAAAAAAAAAAGAACTTAGTCAGCATTTAGTGCAATGTCAAACTGGCGTGTAAAGCGTCACCCCTGTCGAAAAGCCTTCAGTCATTTCCCACTTTTAAGTCCTTACTTCATGGCTGCTCAGACAGATGGGGGCTCGGACGAGGAAAACATGACTCATTCGAATTTTGTCAGGGGACTCCGGTTAGAAATTGGGAGTTTATGCAAATGGGCTGTATACAGAACCAGACTCCTTTGAAGTGCTTTGGGAAGAGTGTGTGAGATGCTGATCCAGCTCTCCCCCCCTGCAGCTCTGAATAAATCATGTTATACAATTACACGCTCTGTTCTTCTATGCTCTCACCTTTTTCCCCATGCACTTTATAAACACTTCAGTGGCCTACATTGTTGTCCTCTGAGATACCAGAATTTATTATCACGCCCTCTGAAGGTGTAAGGACTCCAGCTCAACAAAACACGGCTGATAGGAGCAAGGTTGTTGCGTTAGATCTTGTGTACTGAAAAATGTTTTGCTTCCAATGTGGGTTCAGTCACATCAAGTCACTTTATGGCAGGGAATGAGCAACATTTTCCTTCCCAGTTCCAGTGATTCAACTCAGGCTGCACTACGTCACTGTTTTGGCTCAGCGATTTGCACTTTTCATTCTTTCTCATCTCTCCGGTTGATTTTTCCCAAAGCTTCCTGTTTCATTTTCTTTCATGATACAGCAGCCCCCAGGGCTCATAGCTTTGAGTCTAAAGTCTGCAGCTTTGCACCACAGTGTCCTTTTACTCTATTGATCACCAGTGATTGATGACAGCTCTGTGTGTGTTTGTATCTGCGTGTGTGTGTGTGTTTCACTCCTTCAGTGAGTTGAAAAGCTCAGGAGCCATGGAGTTGAGGGTGGGAAACAAGTACCGCCTTGGGAGGAAGATAGGGAGTGGATCCTTTGGAGATATTTACCTCGGTGAGAGTTTTTTTTTTTCTTTTCTGTGATTACCGGATCTCATTCTTAAATTTCACCAGTGGAGACCCTGCTTGGTGTGTCAGAACCTGCTGGTATGTTGTAACTGCATCTCTGCTGTTTCTCCCATCAGGTTCTAACATTGCTACAGGAGAGGAAGTAGCTATCAAACTGGAATGTGTGAAGACCAAACATCCACAGCTCCATATCGAGAGCAAGTTCTACAAGATGATGCAGGGAGGAGGTGAGACACACCACAGAGCTTTACAAGGGTGCACTGAGAGACAGTGCAGAGTCCAAGGCTAGTATTCAGGGCCAGTGATGGGTGCATACAGTTGTTGCGGGGTATTAACAAAGATTACAGTTGTTTAGGAGGCATCATGTGTTTCCTTGAAAAGCATTTCAGCACATTTAAGGGCATATGAGGTGCATGCAGGGTCATTTCAGGACACGGAGAGACATCTTTAGCTGGGCATTAAAGCATTGAATGGTCATTCAGTAGCACTGAGGTACGGTCATGGCTGTTGAGAGGTGTTGAGGGGTGTTCAAGTGTTGCATGTTAATGATGGAATTAACAGATATTATATAAGGCAAGACAAGATCAGACTTTATTGTTCTCCAGAGGGAAATTCACAAGTTACATCACAGAGACTAAGAGGTAATAAAACAGAAAAAGTCTCTCTGAATGAAATAAAAGAAAATAATGAATTTTTAGGAAATTGAGATAGATATTAAGAATGGAGATTATATTAAAAATCTATGTACAATACATACATTACAGCATCTTAGAGTAATTGAAATCCAGAAATCTGGTATTGGAAGTCTAGCAGCCATGATGTGTACCATGTATTATATAAATTTAGGTAAAGGATCAATAATAAACACAATAAATATAATAATATATGAAATATATAGTGTTATGTATAATATATGTGCAGTGTATGTAACCTACACACTGTACAGAGTGGAAAGGCACAACTATGCAATATTTTTGTAATAGAAATGGAAATTAAACCTATGATGTAAATATATCTTAATTTAATTTAATGTAATCCTCAAATAAAGCAGAAATTTGCATGTTGGTTAAAACTGGTGAATTATAACCTGAGTCCACTCCTCCCTGTGTTATGATGCACTAATCTGTTTCCTAACTCTCTGCCCCCCCCCCCTCCTTTCCCGTCCTTCCAACAGTGGGAATTCCCTCTATTAAGTGGTGCGGAGCAGAAGGCGACTACAACGTTATGGTAATGGAGCTGCTGGGTCCCAGTCTGGAGGACCTGTTCAACTTCTGCTCCCGCAAGTTCAGCCTGAAAACAGTCCTGCTGCTGGCTGACCAGATGGTGAGACAGACAGACTGACCGCAGTCCACGCTATAAAACATAACCGTTCATCAGGGTTTTTTTCTGAGATCCTGGGCCAATAATCGCAGCTCAGTTCCTCAGTAGTAACTAATTACTTAAAGAGCTTTATAAAGGGGCCTCCCAAGACCCCAAGCCTGGGAAAAAATGGATAAATAGAATTATAGATGATTGAAAGGCATAAATTAAATTTTGCAATTCAAAGCATATTTAAAAGCATATTTAAAAGCATATTGTTTACGCACAGTGCCCTGAGATCCACCTCAGACTGTGAAGTCATACAGATTTCAATAAAAGCATGTCCCTATTTTTAGACTACAACTGAATGGATCATTTGAAATCGGAGAATAATTCTCATTCTCAAAACCTCTGAATCTTGTTTCCTGGCTCAAGACAAAGCTTATACCCTCACTATCTCAACCATTCAGCTCCTCTGTAAAAAGTAAATTCCAATCTAGGACGTGGAGGCTCTGCAACGGCCTAATCCTTGTCACGTAGGTCAGCCTGCAGTGTCTTTTGTGAGCCTTTTTAATCCGTCATATGTCATACTTTAGTCCACAACTGGCACATTTGTTCTTTTCGTCCTATTTTCTCTTGGCCACTTTGGCCTCTTTTCCCAATCTTTGTCTGCTGCTGTTGCAGCACCTCTCCTTGTCCTCTCCTCTCCTCTGCTCTCCTAAAGGGACAATAACTAAGATTTTAAATGTCCCATAACATAAAATGACCCTTATGTACATCTGCAGACAGGCAGAAAGCCTTATTGATCAATACCAGCGACTCTACTATTATTTCACTGAAGTAGTAGTAGAGTCACTTTCAATTTTAGATCAAACAGTCTGTAACTGTGGGAATGTAAAGACTCCCGGGGTCATAACCCCACCAGTCAAGACCAGTAAAGCTAACTATCGTAATTATACATTCTTAGATGCATCATTAATCTGAAAACCTGAAGAAAGATCCTGATTTTTATACTGTCAAACAACAGATCAGTTTTTTTTTCAAGTTGATAACACAATGGGTGTTTTTTTTCAAATGTATTTAAAGGACCATAACCTACAACTGCATAGGCTTTAATTTTAATAATTCATTGAATGTAGTTTGGCGGGAATTGTGGGAATTATAGGATCCAAGGTTTTAGGAGATGAACCCATGCTCAGGTCGAGATATCATGCCCTCTGCTGCTTTGATTCTGATTTCTTTTCTTTTTTTAAATCTATCTATTGTGAGTCCACCATTCTTAGAAACGTACAGCGTTAAATTGCTGGATTACCCCTTTAAGGCAAAGAAAATTACATAATGACTAATTTCATGGCTGAGGCCTGGTTCAAGTCTCTGTAAATCGACTTTCACAGCATACTGACATGAAATGACCCAGGGGCGGCCTGGAAGGACTAAACCTAAAAGGTAGCATGCTCTTATGAACTGTGTTTTCTGTTAATGGGGGGCAACATGCAAGACCACCAACAGTCCCAACTAAAACCTCTCCCCTGTCTCACTGCTGCAGATCAGTAGGATTGAATACATCCACTCCAAGAACTTCATCCACAGAGACGTAAAGCCAGATAACTTTCTGATGGGGCTCGGCAAGAAGGGCAACCTGGTCTACATCATCGACTTTGGACTGGCCAAGAAATACCGTGACGCCCGAACGCACCAGCACATCCCCTACCGTGAGAATAAGAACCTCACCGGCACCGCCCGCTACGCCTCCATCAACACCCATCTGGGCATCGGTAAGACGGCACACACAGAGGCTGGCCTAGATATCTATGTAGGTGTGAATGTGTGGTAGTGTTCACGCTCTTTTTAACCTCTACCTCTTTTTTTTGTCTCCTTCTCTTGCTTTTCTTCTTCTCCCTTTGCAAACTTTTTTTTTGCCATTTCACTCTCTCCTCTCTCTCTCTCTCTCTCTCTCTCTGTCCTTTCCTTTCCTCCACAGAGCAGTCGAGGCGAGACGATCTGGAGTCTCTAGGCTACGTTCTCATGTACTTCAACCTGGGCTCTCTGCCGTGGCAGGGCCTCAAGGCCGCCACCAAGAGGCAGAAGTATGAACGCATCAGCGAGAAAAAAATGTCCACCCCCATTGAGGTGCTCTGCAAGGGATACCCCTGTGAGTAAAGATGGGATTTTTACAGCAGCAGTGTGAGAACAGATAAAATGCAATATTTCTGTCACAGTATTTTCACATTTTATCTCTCTCTTGTCTTTCTCCAGCTGAGTTCTCCACTTACCTGAACTTGTGTCGCTCCCTGCGGTTCGATGACAAGCCAGACTACTCTTATCTGAGGCAGCTCTTCAGGAACCTTTTCCACAGACAGGGCTTCTCCTATGACTACGTCTTTGACTGGAACATGCTGAAGTTTGTGAGTGTCACGCTTTTTGCAAACTAATTCTAGCTCGGAGGTTAAAATCTTTTTGACTATCTTTCACATCTCTGCTGGTCCTCTGTGTTTCAGGGGGCCAGCAGGACAACAGAGGATGGAGAGAGGGAGAGGAGGGAGGGAAAAGACGGGGAGGAGCGAGCAGGAGGAGGCCAAAGAGGAGCTGGAGGTCGAGCTTTGCCGCCCGGTCCAAACCCTTCAGCCGCCAACAGAGTCAGGAATGAGGCGGACGCTGCTCCCTCCAATCCGGCCACACGTGGCGTCCAGCAGTCAGGTCAGTGTGTTGTATGAACGCAACTGTGAGATACAACTGTCACAGCACTAAAGCTTTTATTTTAAGTGTGTCTCTTTGTGTGTGTCCAGGTAACCGCTCTCCTCAGGCAGGGAGAGCAGAGCGAGCCGAGCGTGAGAGAAAGGTGGCCATGAGGCTTCATCGCGGGGCCCCCGCCAACGTCTCCTCCTCTGACCTCACTGCACGCCTCGACCAATCCCGCATCACTGCATCGCAGGTAGGAAGATTGTGACTGGTTCTGCGAGACTTTGTTGTAAAGGGGAGTTGGCACAAATGTTACGTTCGTCACTTGTTTCACATCAAGAAATGTATTCAGGTATTCAGATTTAATGCTGCATATACCTACAGAAGCATTAAGAGATTTGTATGTGTGAGTTTCAACAAATGTCAGATGGACTTTTCATCGAGTGCCCTCATCACCTCAAAATTTAATTTGATTTGACCAACACTTAGGTGAAAAACTTGATGCCATTCCCATCAGCCTCAGCTGTACTTTGTGTTCAGTTCTTCTAAAATTAACACACTAACATACTCAACTAAGATGGTGAACTTGCACTCACACTGCAGCAGAGCTTGCCCTCTTTTATCACATAGCATTAATTGCTTTTTTGAGACTAAAATGGATCAGAAGGATTTTCATTACCTTGGACTACTGACACTGTTTGCCAAATTGCAAATACTGGATCTGGGAAAATATATATCAAACATAATCTGTTCTTCAGTTCAGAGCTGAATTTTGAGGAAGCCTCTTGGATGAGAGGTGAAACATCTTCAACTATCCACAACCACCAAGTCCAGCTGCCCTCGATTCGACTCTTCTTGGACCTGGATCACTGAGAATCTTTACAGACATTATCTACTCACAATTACCACCTGGATATTGCTGTGAAGAGTCTTTGTTACAGTGCATTTTAAGTCTGATATGATATGAAGACAGAATAGACTAATCTGCCAAGGCAGGATCCTTGTGTCCCACAGCCTCTTTATAATTTGTAATTGGACTCTCTCCAGTGCTTCTTCATTTATTCATTTTATTCATGTCTGCATCCTGCAGCGGTGACAGCAGCCGTTGTGAAAGTCCAGACAGACTGTGGTGAGACTTCAGCTCTGTTCAGCAGCCTGACTGCTCCGGTGAATGAGCCTGATCTTCCCGGTCCAAAGCCTTTTTTGTGTGCTTCTGTTTCGTTGTGACTCTTCCTGTCATCTGATTTTTTGCTAGCAGCAACCTTTGTGAGAGGAAAACCTCTGTGAAACTGCAAACCGATCACAAATAACCACATTCAGTCCAAACAGCACAAAGAGCTAAAGTCAGGTTATAAATCAAGGAATCAAGGACTGAGGAAGCTCTGAAATATAGTGTGTTCTTCAGGTTTCTGTCCTCTCCCTTTGTCCTGCTTCAAGCTTCTCATCTTTCCCTCCACGCTCAGGTCAGTGTGCCGTTTGAACATCTGGCAAAGTGAGTTCATCCTGGCTGGCCTGCAGGTCAGTGGCAGGTATGGACATGCATGACACACACACACACACACACACACACACACACACACACACACACACACACACACACACACACACACACACAAAACATGCTTTAACAGCTATCTAAGTCTTTTGTCTTTGATGACCCCTGACCCCTAAACTATCTCACCAGAACTTAATTTAGATCCTCTTTCCTCTGGTAACTGCAGGTAGGGGAACCTCATAATATTCCTGTTCCCTAGGGACAGTTCCTGCGGTGCTGTAATTTATTTTGAGTCGATCCTACATAGACCATCCTGCTGCTGTAAACATTCACCAGTGCATCAAATGTGCTGATGGAATTAGTCCCCAACAAATACACTATTTACTCCTGTTTGGGCAACATTTGCTAAAAACTCCCATACTTTTTAGGACTTTTTAGGAAATGAAAGTTTGTATTCATGAACCATTTTTAAAAAATATTTATTTCTTCACTTGGAACAAATGACAAGGTAGGGAGCTCAGAAAGTACTGAAAGACAGACTAATACATTTCTGGTTTTGTGGGATTTGTTGACAGTGACAAAAATATAAAATATCTCCAGTCTCATCCTTCAATTAACCACAAAACTAATATTTCTTTTCCTTGTTTTGTCTCTTGTGGTTCAGCAGCTGCAGGGTATCAGATACCCCTTATTTTTCAAACGGATGAATGAAAACATGAATGAGTGGAGGAGGAGAAGACGAGCGGGAGGAGGAGGCGTTGCGGGGCCATTAAAAGCGGGGACGAGGGCATCCATGTGTCTGTCAGTGCTGTGTGAGCATGCTCGGTGTTAAAGAAACGCTGAGGTGAAGGAAAACCAGTGAGATGAACAGACTCTTGGCTGTAACTGGTTGGTACAGCTTGTTGGGGGCGCGACTGGAGGAGGACGGGGGTGAAACAACACACAGGTCCCGCCCCTTCTTCACTCATATTCACCTGCCCATCGACTCAGAGGCTCAACTTGCAAAAAAAAAAAAAAAAAACCAAAACATCAAAGTGCACAAAAATGGACTAAATTTCAATTATTCTGTGGTTTACACCTGTGTTTAAATTAAAAAAAAAAATCTGCAAGTCAACTATCAACCTGCTAATGTTTGAGAGCTACATCTGCTGCTTATGGTGTTCTTGATTATAAATGAATATGTAAACAACTATGGAGATGAACACAAAACAAAAGTGTATTTAGGCCTATAATAGATGAGACAGGAGAATGATTAAAAACGGACCAAGGAGGAGATCAGAGGGAGTGGGGGTGACTGAGAGAGTGTGCAGTGAATTTGTGGATAGCGAGGCTGCTTTTTGTCAGTAAACGTCAGTGTCTGTCTGTGTGTTATTGTCTTAAGTATTCGTTTTGCCTTCAGCTTTGCTTTAGAGAGTCTGAGGAAAGGTGGGACACAGAAGAGAAATGTGACTGTTCATATATTATCCACAAATTATAACAGGAGATCTGTCCCTGATGTGATGACCTTTCAATCAAAAGTTTGTCTTACCTTAGGTGAGATTGACAAGGAAAACATCTCTTGCTCATTGGATCTGAAAAGAGAGGGAAGAGGAATAAGACAGCTTTGAGTTGAAGGAAGGATGAAGGGAGAGCCGCCAGGATTGTACGATATGATAAAGCCTTAGTCCAGCTTGTAACTTCCAGGTATGAGAAGACTTGAGAAAGTTTTAAGATCTTGGTGGTGAACAAGTCTGGTGTTACATTTGTATTTTTGTTCTTTGCGTTTGCTTTTTATTTTTGTTTTATAATACATAATGTAAAATGTGTAGATACCTTTTGGCAGAATGTGACAGATTGTTTAAAAGATGTGGCTGGAGAGAAGAGTACTGCTTACCTCCTGAGGGCTCTGGGGCAAATAGTGAACCAGTAACCTTTAGAGTCTGCCAGAGGTGTGAGTTTTATTTTCCACTGTGGCAGGCAATGACAGAAAGGTTCTTGCTGATGATTTGAGGAGTGTTTTGACCCAGACCTGTCAGGATGGACAGATGAAACCAGTGGGAAGGAGCTGACTGATGTCCTGTACATTTCTTTACCATGCTTCAACTTTATTACTATGATATTTGTGTATATTTTCTCAATCAATAAAAATATACACAGCTTACATAGACTTCTGATTGTATGTTTCACTTGATCTGTCCTTTAACCCTGAGCAAAGGTCATGAAATGCAGTTGACTTTGGTCACTTTTAAACAGTTAATTATGTTTTTATTCATTTAACTCTGTGTAACCTAATATTTCTTCTTTTTTTTCCTCCTTTCTTTTTCAGGTAACAATTAATAACTATATTCAATACTGGCCACATTGCATTTAGCTTTACCAGCCCCAAGGCTCTGATGACAAAGAACTGTGGGGCTTTTAAAATGTAAAAACAAAGAGCTCAACACAACACAGTTTATGAAACATGATGCATTCTTACAGAATTAACAACTTAACATTGTATAAAGTATTTTAAACTAGTTCCAACTCAAGCAGATAAAACATTAAAATGATCCTTACATGTTTATGGACCCGTGGCAATAATTCCATAAAATAACACATGATAATAACTTTTTTTTTCTTCCACCACAGCTCCAGTGATTTTCCTGCTATGACAGGTCAAAATGTCTGTTGTGGAAAAAATTGTACAGAGAGGCCTGGAAAGTCCTTGGGGGGAAAAAAGAAAAGAAAAACAAAAGTCAGACAAAACAAAGCTTTGCAAGAAGTTACTTCTTGTACTTAATTAATTAATTAAAAGGAACAATACAACATAAAAGTACCACTTTTTATTATGCAGAATATTCGTTGCCCACGCTCTCTGACTATGCAGCTTGGACAGGAAGTCGAAAATAAGTAATTAATCACTGAGTGTGTAGGAGCGGTGTTCACCTTCCTCTGAACATCTCCCACATTTCCACTGCTGTTGGACCAAGAATAGACTCACGCATGCTCAACGCTGATCGCACAAACCCCGCCCCCTTCGTGTGGTAGTTAGCGTGTGATTGGCTGATCCTTCTCGTCCTCGCGGAATGGGCGGGGTTAGTCTGATCTGCAGTTAATCCGACAGGGATTGGTTTGAAGTCAGCGGAGTGGAGAAATAAGAGCGGAGAGGAATGACGGAGTTTACTGTTTTAACTCCAGAAACACCGACTTTAGACAGCGTTAACGGACAGACAGGACTAATAAATGAGAGTATAGAAGTTGTTTAACATGGGAAACAAACTTTAGGGGTGAGCATTTTTTTTTTCTTACCGGAGACGCAGAGGTTGACGAGGCAGTCCGCCGAAGGCTCAACATGGATGTCCGGGGAGCAACGGTGCGGCTCTGAAGAGGAATTAGGGCCGTTTCTGAGTTATTTCTGGTCGTGAGTTTGTCTGACGGAGCTGAGGAGGATTTTTAAAGCAGTAGCCTATTTACCAGGTGAGTGTAGTCTCTAAAACAGGTGAGAAATACTTTGCCTTTAAACAAACATTCATTGATCAAACTAATTGAAGTGTTCCTTTCTCAATAACAGGCGGACACATCTAGTTCATCAGTGAATTGTTGCAGCTGACTGTTAGCAAAGGTGAGTCTTTTCAAGCTAGTGCTGTTTGTGGTTCACTTGTTTGTGTTTCAGCGTCATTTACAGATTATTCAAACTCGTTAAGTCAGATTTACCCCCAGCCTTAATTCATAGCAGGGCAATAAAATCACTGTTATGGAGGAGATGTAGTAAAGACACAATGTTTTTGTGGCTTTCTGCTGAATCAGTTCCAGCGTTGCTTTTGTTGTTGTTGCTTTAGCTAGTATGTTAATCCAGTCTGGCTGTCACCCATAGCTTTACTTTTTTTTTTTTTTTTTATAAATTATAAACACACCCTGTCTGCCCCCCCCACTTCCCCTTCCCATCTGTTGCTTTGCTTTATTACTGACCCCCTGCCTCTCTGATATATTATTCGCATGTGTGTGTGTGTGTGACCTTTTTTTGACTTTCAAATGAAACACACAGATGTCCCTTTGCTCCAACACAGCATCATTTCACTGTCACCGGTATTGTGTGTGTGTGTGTGTGTGTGTGTGTGTGTGTGTGTGTGTGTGTGTGTGTGTGTGTGTGTGTGTGTGTGGGGCTGCTGATGCCTTCAGTTCTTCTTGTTGATATGTGGATCTGCTGATCCCTGGCAAACCAATACAAATGACCTGCTGTCTCTCACACACACACACACACACACACACACACACACACACTAACACACACGCTCAAACAGAAGAACCATAACTCCTCTCAGCCTCATATATAAATGCATGAAAGCAGCCTTAGTCATTTTATCGAACCACCAAATTCAATCTCTTGACTTTAACGTAATTGGTGTTGTAAAGAACCTAAATAATGGCTTGTGTGCGTGGGAGAGCACTATGTCAGCCTGTCATTGTCTGCGCTGTTTGTTCTCTGTCCTATTTGACTTTCAGTTCCCGTGCCACGCTGTCCGACAAGACATAATAGGTGTCACTGGCTTTCTCAACCAGGAGCCATTTTTAGAGCTAATGCCCACTCTTTTATCATTGAAATCTCTGCTTGTGTCTTGCATTGTGTGTGTGTGCGTGTCTGCATGGGCCCCCAGCTCCTTCCTTCTCAATCACATCAAGCTCTCCATCTCCCCCCAAGCTCAGTCTAACATGACAACTGTCTGTGAGCATGCAAGGACATATGCACCCTGAGAACATGAGTGTGTGATTGTGGAGACACTGACAAGCTGCTGCTTATGTAACGTGTCTTCTGGCCACTTTAAGTCCAGTCATCTTCACGGGCGTTGGATAGTGGATACAGCAGCATATGTGATGCATTTTGTTCATCTCCACCCAAATTTTGTCAGGCTGTAGGCTCTTGTTTCTTGTTTGACTCACTGGTCAGGTATGGAAAGATCTCTGAATATCAGCGGTGGGAGAATACACCCTAAAGCGTGATTTTGACGCAATTGAAAAACAGTTTAGTCTGTTGTTTGATTCTGTTTTTTTCCCCAAGGACAGCTGGTGAATTAGACAATACGACATCATATCCATGTTTTTATTGCACAAAGGGAGTTTGATAGCAGAAAGATCTCAGTGATTGTTGTTAGTCCTGGGAATCAAAGAGTATTTTTTTAAATAGATCTCACCATTTCACCCCAAGGTTTAAGGAGGAATCACTGAAAACTCAAAATACCAGAATGCCTTGCAGCTTACTGACATGTTGCTTTTTCTTAACTTGAAAAACGCAGTATGATATCAAGCTCATGCGTTCCACCTAAGACAGCAGCCGAATAGTAGATGTTGGGGCATGTTAGCTAGCAGTGGTGAAATGGCATCCTGGGAGATGTAGGAACAAGAAAATGTATTTTCTTTTTTCTAGTTTTAGTGCAGCACTAATACTATTGTATAATTGTCGCACATACATTCCTGACTCACAGTGAAATGTTGACCTGCCCTGTGTCTGTTTATCCTCTGTCTTCTTATCTCAGATTACACATTGCACTGATAACATAGAGTGTGTCATCTATACTCCAGGTTGATGATTACTAGTGGAAATGTATGTTCATATTTAATGGATTGTTTCACAGCATTGTCACTGTTTGAACAGAGTTGGGGGGCCCAAAGAGCACTTATGTGTAACCACTGAAACTGACTTTGCTGCTGTGTCAAGAGACAAAAAGGTTTGAGACCCTTTGTGTCTCTTCCAGATGTTGAGGATGTGGAGGCGAGACGTGCCCCTCTCAGAGAGGCTGGGGGAAGACTCTCCTCTGGCCGTGGTGCCCGGCCCTCCGCCCACGGCAGCCCCAACGGGCCCCAACATTTCATGGCTCCCTGAAGCCCCACGGCTGAGCCCAGAACAGCCCATCTTCCTCATGACTCCTGCGGCTCAGGCTGTGTCTGGCTTCTTCGTCTGGACCGCACTCATCCTCACCTGTCACCAGGTAACGACTTTCAAACAGCATGGGCAGAGGGAGGGGTACATCCGGTTTTTAATTTCTACTTAAACTCAGCGATGCTGTTTTATTTACTCGACTGGAGATACAAATGATGAGGTTTGATTGAGCAGATTTTGTTATCTGAGGTGTTCGTAAACTGGATGTGGCAGGCAGGTGTGTGTGCTGTTTAAGGCACAGGTGATGTGATCCTGAAAACACACACATCTGCGCAGGCCGGGAGAAAGGCAGGGGTTGCTTGGCAACATCCCTCAGCAGGTGTTTGTGATACTGAGCATGAATACGCACAAACACACACATATATAAAGCTGAAACTTGATCCAGGTGGATGAAAAGACTGTATGAAATGTGGCTGGAAAAAAACAGAAAAACAAAAAGTTTTTCTCCTCACACATTTCAGTGAGGTTATGTCATGTGATGTATTAATTGCTAGGATCAGAGACAGTGACAGCAAAGAGACATAAATGATGTAGAAATGTTGAAACAAATGGAGATACAAAAGTATGTGCATCTGCATAAAGTTTCATTTTAGCTTCCAAGCTTCCGTTTCATTTTTAAACAACATTGGAACAACAGTTTTAAAAGTCTGTTCCACCTTTACGTATAGACTCTCTGCTGTCTTATCTTCGTACACAAGAGTTTATTCCTTTGATACAGACTAACTGCTTGTCAACCACAGAAAGAACAGGGAAGCTGCTTTTCTTTCCTATTCTTCAAAGCTGTGGAATATTACTTTTAAGCCACCCTGCACCATACACTTTATTTCATTCTAACATAGTGTTGATGTTTTCCACACTTTTTGGTTTCACACTTTTAAATATACTATATACTGTTCTGCTTAAAGAAGCTTTGTTTTCAGTATTTAATCTGCCAGTGTTTAAACTGTCTCTTCTGTCTGTTCCAGATCTACATGCATCTACGTTTTTACAGCTCACCCAGGGAGCAGCGGCACATCGTGAGGATCCTCTTCATCGTTCCTATCTATGCCTTCGACTCCTGGCTCAGCCTCCTCTTCTTCACCAACGACCAGTACTACGTGTACTTCGACACCGTCAGGGACTGCTACGAGGGTAAGGACATGCTTTTGTGACATGCTTCAATGATGATGCAGACAACTAGGGTGGGGGCAAAAAAAAAAATTGAGAAACTGCTTTGACTTTACAGTACACAAGAACAGCTCTTGCCTAAAGCTTGTTGGTTGTGAAGACATCTTGTAAAAATGGCTGTAACACTTCCAGGTTTAGCAGTTTTTATACCCACCCAGGGTCCATCTAGGCTAAAAGTCTTATGTCTCATTAAACACTAGGATGTCTTGAATAAACACACATTTAATGGCGTTCGTTCTGATAGAAGTTGCTGATTAAAATCCACCTCAATTTGGGCAATTTTTCCAGTTGAGTTGCCGAAAAACACTGTGATCAGATGGGATTTTAGATGCAATGCCTGTCCATCCACCCTTAATAAATGATTCCACCCACACGGCGAATGTTTATTTTGCAGAGTGCCCTCTCACCTTGATTAGGTTCCTGCCTTTTCTGTCGTAACCTGTATTATCTGAATTGTCTTGTAGCAGAGAGGAGGAAACACACATTCACACACACATATTTTTTGGCTACATCAAAGTTAATGATCATTTTGTCTCTCTGTCACATGGCAGAATAAAAGTCCATACTTTATATCTTTTATGAGTCATTTTTATAGAGACTGCAGCTCTCTACTCTTTGACTTATAGGCCAAAAGTGAGCCTGGCTGTAACCTTGGAAGCTGTTTTTGATCAGTGGAAGCGAGAATTTAATTTTTAATTGTGAAGTCTTATTATGTAATTCCTCATATTAATTCTTAACCTTTTACTTTACATTTTAAACATCCCAGACAAATTGATTGTTGTACTGCTTATTCAGGGTTTTATGAATGTGTAAACTGATTTCAAAGTGTCCATATGGATCAGTGGTGATTAACTGCTCGCTGCAGCTCAGCTGATTCTGAATATGGACTTTGTTTTAATTGCGTAGGCTCAGAAAAGTTTAGGGAGACGGTGATCTGGCGGCTTTGCTGAGCGGACGGATGACGCAAAAGCAACAAATTCTGTGTGATGCTTTGAATGTCTGACTGTTCCTGAAATCCTGACTGAGCAGAAGGTGGTGAAAGGCAGCTGACTGCCTCCGCTCCTCATTCTCCACGGTCACTTGTGACGCTCGGGATAGAAATAGTCAGCTCAATGTGACACGTAGCTCGGCCGTCACTTCCTGTGTTGGCGAACCGATGATGTCACATGCATTCGGATGTGGAGTGGGTGCGCGCTATGTATGGTTCTGCTTTTGGCAGGAAGCGTTGTCAGCATTCGTGGTTGTCATATCACTCCTTCAGACAGATGGCTCTCCTCTCCCTTCTTTTTCTTCTCCTCCTCTTTTGGCATCATCTTCCCTCCCACCACTCCCTTTTTTTCACACTTCTACATCTTTTTCACTTCTTGTCCTCTTCCTTCTCCTCTTCCCCTCCTTCTGTTTGCCCTCCCCTTTCCCACAATGCCGCCCAGCCCTGCCTAAATCTTTTCCTCAGCAAGGATGACCGACCTGTTGCATGGCAACTGCGCTCGCAAATCTTCCTCATCAACTAGAATGGCTGCATCCGATAATGAGTTTCTCTCAACCGAACTTGCTGCAAAGTTCCCATTCTCATTGTATGTAGGCCTACTGTATCACCGTGGCAACGAACAGTGCTGACGGGTATCCTTGGGGAGAAGTGAAGGAGCATAATGGTAAACAGCTGAGACACAGAGAGCTCTGCTCAGAGCAGATCAACCAGTTCTCATCACTCAGCCTCTGTACGCCAGCTTTTGTGTTTGTCAGACATTGAACTGGCATGTATGGCATCTTATTACCTAAGTATTGTCTGACAGGTGTCTGATGTCAGACAGGAGACCAGTGACGAAGTTCTTGTGTGTGTGTGTGTGTGGGTGTGGGTGGAGTAGAGATAGAGTCACAGGAAGAAACAGAAAATATAATAACTCGGTTGCAAACAGCTGACATAACAAGAATCACTGCCATTAGTAAAGCTGGGATCTGCTTTGAGATGTGTGTGGTGACACAACACTGCAACACACTGAACCACCCGCCCACACACATGCACATACACACACACTCTGTGGCACACGCCCAAGAAATATCACATTTTCTCACTTTCACAGTTAACTGATACACACCCGCCACGCTCATGACACTTTACCTCAGGTGCACAGTCATACGATCACATCCTCCTTGTGAGAGTGTTTGTGTGTGTGTGTGTGTGTGTGTGTGAGAGAGAGAACATGCACGCACAAACACATATAGAAGCATAGGAAGTTCCTTGGGGGCTTAACTGGATTAGCCCGGTTGTGTTTTTTATGAGCTTCTTGGTCGTCATTGGCCTCTCAGTGAAGCAGCACAGAGGGGAGATAATCCACCGGTCACAAGAGACCGTCAGGTGAAAATCAGTCACACGGGGAAAGGTGTGTGTCTGTGTGTGCGGAGGTTTGGCTCTTCTGTCCTTGTGAGAGTCAGTTTTGAGCCAGAAAGTAAAGACTCTATCCAAAGAAGTAAAACTCAAGTTTTAACAGACTTCATGCCTGTATATATAGCTACATCAACAAAACTAAAAGCTGCCCTTTGCAGGGGAAGGCCTCCACCTTGTGACACCTCCCATTCAGTGTGTCTGCCAGTTGCCTTCTTTACATTATTTTCAGAAGGCTTGCATTGAATATGTCTTTTTGTATCTGTCTTTATATTTGTCTTTTTATCTTTTTATAGAGTCTGCAGCTGCAGATTCAGGCGATAGTTCTCTGTAGGTTCATTAGATTTTCTGTGCAGGAAGTGTTTGTTTAGTTGGCCAACCTTTGGAAGATGAGAAACGAAGATCATTTTTGACTCTGATCATCCTAATAATTTAAATTATCTTGAGTAAATAAATGTAAAATGATTCAAGTGTTAGTGTGTAAACTATTTTTAGACTTTGGGGTCATGCATAGGTTCACTTCAGAAACTGTTTGACCTTTTACAGTGAAATACTTAAGAAATGTTGTCATGCCTTACTGTCCTGCTGATGTAGTATAAATCTAACATCTTACGTCTGTATCAGGTGCTGTCAGCTGCTGTTTTTGTCAGCACAGTCTGCGAGAACAGAACACATAAATAACACATGATTCTGCAATATGTTTACTTGCAGATGTCAAAACAAGTGTAACAGGAAGTTATGTGTTTGTGTGACTGCTGAGGGGGGCGGGGGTCTGTGGGTGCTTCTCTCTGCTGTATTTTTAAGTTTGTGGTATTGCAGTTTAAACTGCAGTCTCAGTGTCCTAGTAAAGAACAATGAAAATAACAAATTAAAAAAAAAAAAAGAAAAGATCACAGATCAAACTGCTGGGAAAAAAACAACACTGATTTAAACTTGTGTTATAAATACTTTCCCATGCACACTCCTTTGCTCATTCCATTCCATTACATTAAGTGGGAAGCATTTACAGTAGTATTTACTGTCAGACAAGCCAAATAGTGCCCCATTATATGTCTTGGCTGTCTGTGCAGGGCTACCATGGTCTTTAGAAAGAATGTCTGCTTAGAGATAATAACAACCAACCCTTTTTCTCCTTGTTTATCCCCAGCGTTTGTAATTTACAACTTCCTGAGTCTGTGCTATGAATACCTTGGTGGAGAGAGTGCCATCATGGCTGAGATCCGAGGGAAACCCATCGAGTAAGTCTCACATTTCTCCTGCAGAAGGACTCTATCGTTAAAAACACTGTGGAATTGGTAGCTCAGTATTGGTAGCCAATCATGAAACAAGAGTGATTAGCAGATTTCTTTTTTTGTTGTTGAATACAGTTATTGTGCAGTATTGCTACTACAACACTGTTAATTCTCCTGAGATATCAGAAATGACTTGACGTTGTTTTCATCGCTTCAGTGAGAATAAACCTGAGCTCTGTCCCATCAGGTCCAGCTGTATGTACGGTACCTGCTGTCTGAGGGGGAAGGCCTACTCCATCGGCTTCCTGCGGTTCTGTAAGCAAGCCACTCTGCAGTTCTGTGTGGTCAAACCGCTCATGGCGGTCATCACTGTGATCCTGCAGGCCTACGGCAAATACAAGGATGGAGACTTCAAGTAAGTGCTGCAACCGGTGAGGCAGGAAGGAGGTCTGAACCTGGATTGAGTGTTTTAGATTTGACTGGTGGAATCGGCCCTGAGAACAGACGAGCAGGTACCTACTTGCCACCAAGTTTAGAACAAACCAAAACAAAACGGTGGGCTTGTGGATTTACTCCTTTTAATTTTTAGATTAATTGAATGTCCCAGACTGATCATCACCTCCTCCCTTAATCGTTTCAGTTTAAGACTTTAATCTCTAATGGGAAATTTAGGCTTTTAGTATGACCTATAACAGTAGATGATCAGAACAGAACCACAGTCAAATGACACACAACACCTCTAACATCACTCTGTATGACTTCTTCTCTTTCCACAGTGTTGCCAGCGGTTACTTGTACGTAACCATCATCTACAACATCTCAGTCAGCTTGTCTCTGTATGCCCTTTTCCTCTTCTACTTTGCCACGAGGGAGCTGCTCAGCCCTTACAGCCCCATGCTCAAGTTCTTCATGGTGAAGTCGGTCATCTTCCTCTCCTTCTGGCAGGGTAAGGGAACTGGCATTAACATGAAAATATGTCACGTAGTGCTGGAAGGACAGTTTTCTCTTCATGATGCAGCATCTTGTCGTTTGCGGTCAGGCATGTTGCTGGCCATCCTGGAGAAGTGCGGGGCCATCCCTCAGATTAACTCACTGGAGGTGTCTGTCGGAGAGGGCACGGTCGCTGCTGGTTACCAGAACTTTATCATTTGCATCGAGATGTTTTTTGCGGCGCTGGCTCTGCGACACGCTTTCACCTACAGAGTCTACATGGACAAAAGTCTCGATTCACAAGGTGAGAAGAGGGAGGGGAAAAAAAATACAGTGTTTGGAATTATGACCTGTAACACGCTGCTGGTTTATTGCATGTAGACTCAAATATATGTTGTTTTACAAAAGCATAAATCTGAAATTAAAACATTCTAAAATGGCTGTTCACACACTGTTTTTTTCCCTATTTTGTTTCCAGTGTGAATTTTCTGCTTCATTTCCCTCTTTAAAAAAAAAAAACCCAAAAAAATAATTTCACCCACTCCTTCAGTTACCTTCTCTCTTTTTTTTTTTCTCCTTTGTTTTTCACACCTTACTTTTTGCACCCTCCTCCACACCACTCACATTTTCTTGACACCAAATGGGTCCTTTCCTGTTTATACACATCAATCTTCATTTCTCTCTTTTCTCTTTCTGCTGCACCATTAAAGGGCCTGTTCCTACATACGGAGAGTTTGGTAGGTTAAATACTGATGATGTTTTACTCCTCAGTCTCTTTTGTTCTTATTTTATCAAAGGTTTTGAATGGGATTTGATTTTGTTTACCTGTAACTGTTGGTGTCTTTTCATTTTGTCTCTTTTCTTTTTGCTCCATCAAAACCATTTACTGTTCCTTTCCATCATTCCCACCTGTTTTAGCTCTTTTTTTATTCTGTTCCTTCCTGTCCTTCATCAATCTACATCACTGTGAATCCCTTTCCCTTTTCTTTTCCCTCTTTTTAAATCACAATTCCTCCTTTTCCCCTCATTTCTCTTTCACCCATTCCCTCCCTTTGTCTTGCCGTTGAACACCCTCTAAATCACTGATGCCCCATTCCTCTCTCTCCTTTTCTCTCTCCACTAAATCACTCCTCTTTCCACTCTTCTCTTCTTCTATTCTCTCTTCTCTCCTCATCCTCCCTTCCTCATCCCCCTTCTTTTTTTCTTTCACACATCCCCTCCTTCCTCCCTCCACACCCTTCCTTCCATCTTCATTTTATTCCATCATAAATCCACCCTCCCTTTTTTCTTTTAACCCTCTACTTCCCCCCTTTTCTTTCTTCCAAATCATTCTTATCCTTCTACACTCTTCATTCTCCTCTCCCAGCTACCCTTCTCTACCCTTTCCCTCTCCTTTTAGCCCTATTCACACTTTTTTCTTTTTCTTTCATCTCCTTCGCTGACCTCATGTTGTCTGCCTCCCACAGGCCGCTGTGCCCCTATGAAGAGCATCTCCAGCAGCCTGAAGGAGACCATGAACCCTGGTGACATGGTCCAAGACGCCATCCACAACTTCTCCCCGGCCTACCAGCAGTACACCCAGCAGTCGACGTTGGAGCAGGGCGCACCGCCGCCCGTCTCCCGCACCCACAGTACTGTCAGCGCCCGCGGCGACACAGAGAAAACCCTCCTGCTCAGCTCTGATGACGAATTCTAAAGCAGAAAATGGCACAAACAGGCTCCCGCTGTACCACAGCTGAAGCTTATTCAGACCGATGTTTTAAAAGCGGATGGTACTTAATCCTCCTGTGCAGCTGGTCCTCTTTAATGTGTGATTGATTATAGAGTTGTGTGTTTGTTTTTCCTGTTTTTGAGGCTGCTCATGAATGTGCGTTAAAAAAAAAAAAAAAAAACATTTCTACACCCACACTTCCCCCAAGCGTCCTGTTTTGGTGAGGAAAGCTCTAAGCTGATTTTGTGTTAAAACCACTGGCCAGAAAATAAACAGGGTTGTGTCAGTTTTTGGAAAGTTTGTGAGTCACACCCGTAGATACTGAATCATACCTGACATAAGAACGAAAGTTTTCTGGCTTGGAAAGAAGCTTAATTTCACATTTTAGCTCAGTCATCTTTCCTTTGCTCAAATGTGTTTCTCAGTAGCAACAGACTCATCCTGATGGATGTTAGGCTGTTGTTTTCACATGGCCACTGACTTTCATCACGGTTTCCCCAGTCATATAAATTCTTACAATAGTGATTTTTCTTTTGTCCATGACTGGAAAAGAAAAATGTAATTTAAGTTTTATAAAAGTTTTGAACTTTAAATTTAGTGAACTAATGGAAGTAATTAATTTTGTCTATAAACGGAAGCTATTTTCAGTCTTTTGGTACCAATGTGTTGCAAAGTTGCAGAAAATCTATTTCTAGGTTAACTAAGTGAACCTTGGTGTGTTTGTGGGAGTTTAAGGGACGTCCTTCACTGCAGTGAGGGGATGGATTTAGAGGGAAAACCCAGTCAGAAACATGAGCTGTATGGATCGATGTTGTTATTGATATTGGTGGAACAGATAAGAGCGAGGCAGAGCAGATTATAGATTATACAGTACATCTGCTCCAGCGGGCAGCAACAGAGAAGGGCAGTGGCAGCAGCAGAGCGGGTCAGGATTACACTGGTGTAATTGGGGCGTTATTTGAACGGCTGGGATTAAAGCTCGAGTCGGTTCACTCAGACAGCAGACCTCTGCAGGCCACAATGTAGGTGAACAGGATTGAGGGAAAAACATAAGCAATATAGGTTAAAGCTAACTATAGATGGCTCCTCTCTGTAGAAGAGCTCTGTCTCTTTCCTCTGTTAATTTAGATACATGATTGCAAATGTTAAAGGCAGGCATTATTGACATTTAAAGTCAAACACAAGTCAAAACAACTAGTGATGTATATAACTGATTTCTTAGCAAAAAAAAAATGTATTCTACTTTCAGCTTAACTTTAAATTGGTTTAATTTGAAGGTGGGGTTTTAAAGATCCACCCATCTCACAGCCTGATTGGCTCCAAGGACTCAAGTCTTCATCTTAATTGTATTTTGCACGTTAAACAGTTCTTATCCTGAGACAGGGTATATTTAAAATCTAAAAAACTAAAATCACAAACTGGGCATAAGTGCTGTAATGTGGGAAAATACATTCTGTGCACCATATTTGCATCTTATGCATTTCCAGTCTGTCAGACAGTCCATATTCACTCTGTTAAAAATAGCACGAGTGCGTAAACTTGGCATTGTTTTGTTTCTTTGACTTGGATGCTTTTCTGTTCCAGTCAGTGTGTTTTTCTTTGATTTAATTTCACCGCAGTCCGAGCGGGTTATTTTTTACTCCTAATTGGAGTTCTTGAGTCATCTGGATGAGTCATACCAAGTCTGCCAACGTGTTTACTGTAACTACTTTCACTGCGCCGCTGTAGCTCTGCATGAACACCAGGGGGCCGTGTGGAGGGGACGTGAACACAGTCACACTCTTATCTGCAAGCAGACAGGCGGTTATCACACACCTTAAGCTTGGTTCACATGTAACGGAAAAAATGCTTTGTCTGTGGCCAAACTCTTAGTTTTTCTTTTTTTCTTTTTTTGTCTGATCATCATTGTGTGTGTTTGTGTGCTTTCAGCAGAAAATAGAAGCGAGCCAAGGCCTCAGACGGTCGTCATGGGTCTTTTGTATTTCTACTTCTGCTTGACATAATATTAGTTTTAAATAGGAGGGATGCCACGTCTGTGCGCAGAAGCCGCAGCCTACTTTTAGACACTGCTGACTGCTGTCTGGGTAATTATGTTGGTACATTTTGACATGGACACAAACTGGACTTCTTTGTTTTGTTTTGTTTGGGTTTTTTTTTAACCATGACTGAGCTTCATCTGAATGAAGCAAATGACTTCTGATTCTTTCATAAAAACCCAAGTCACTTCAGCATTATTGTATCACTTACAGTTTTCTGTCTTTAACACTGCACTTTCATGTTGGAATTCATGAATGAACACCTTAGCTTACCTTACCTTAATCAGTGCCGATATTTTGGGGTGGGGGCGTTGAACGTAACAGATACAGATCTCTTGTTTAAATTTGAAATGCCATTTTCCTCTGCACTTTCTTATCAGGGTGGAAATGATAATGAAACCCAAACTGCTGAAAGTTTTTATTTTCCCTGAGGCATTGCAGCTCCTAAAGGCAGGTTTCCTTGCCTGATACTACATTAATTCACTATTTAAAAGCGAAGTAGACAGTATGACACTCTTACCGCACTTTGAATGTTGTAACTCACTTTTCAGCTAAGACACTATCATGCACTCGTCTGTCTCTTTGTCTGCATCTTTGTCTTTTGGTCACGTGAGACGTTCTTATCACGTGTATATGAATATTGCTGAGAAAATGCTGTTGTACATAAAGTTTTAAGTGCTGTCTACAGGAGGAATAGTGGTGATGTAATTTGAAATAGTCCCATATGCTGTAAAGCACAGGAGAAACAAAGACCTAGTTTTGTATTTTTACTTCATGACTGTCTTTTTTTAATTTCAGCGACTGTTTTGGTTACCAGTTCTTTGTATATTTTAAAGCTGCTCATGATGTTACTATTTCATGTTTAATGGATAAATATTGGAAGAAATAATAAATGATATTTAGTCTGGTATTTAAGTTAATCCCTTGTGTTTTTTTTATTTTTTATAATATATATTTTGTGCGTTTCACGTCATGTAAACACACTGACAGGACAATTTTACACATGAAAACTTGTTAAAGCATTTGTATGTTATCCATTGTGTTTCTGCAAGTAAGACTTAAAATGTTAATGAAATGTGAGATAAAGAAATTATTCAGATGCATTGTGGGAAATGTAGGATTCTGTGTTTTTATCTCTTGTAACTGGAGGCTAATTGTCTGGATATTTTTGCCTTTGCTGCATTGTTTTTAACCACTGGTTTCTGATGTTTCTATTGCAGGTTGCCCAACTTTCTGACAGAGGAACACTAAATCACTGGAGAGCTAATTCAAAGTTTTCCACGATGTTTGCCTGAAGCCACAGTGAGTAAACAGTTTGATGTATCCTCAGTTGTCTGCTCTATTTCAAAGGCACCTATTATACAACTCTTTATTTGTTTAAGTTTACATTTAGAGATCCTTCTATATTTACACTGGAGAATTAACCTCTGTTCATAGCAGATGTATTACCAGGACTTGTACCGTACTCAAAATTAAGACCACATTTCCCATAACCCACTTGCTTCCTTTCAGGTGGCAGGATGGCTTCAATACTTTCTTCATCTGCCATTACAAAAGGGTGTAGTGGAGAAACAGTGCTGCATTTAGTGCCATAAACCAATATATTGATACCTTAGTGCTGTAACAGTAAATAATGGCTCTCGACAAAATAAGATGAACACGTTGAAATGTTGCTGAAAGGTTTTTAGAGACCACAAATGTTGTTAATGGTATGCTGCTGTCAAACTGGAAGTAACAGATTAAAACTGTTGCATTGAATTAAACACAGTATTTTATGCATGTATGCTGTGCAAGCACTGAACCATTGCAAAATTAAAAAAAAAAAAGTAAAGAACAAAACAAAAAAAAAAAACATTGCAAAACAAGCACCAGGCCACAGCTGAATCACCCCCGACACCCACAGGAGAACATCAGGGATTTAGCAGAGAAGCTGAAGTAAACATGAGCACTGTGCTCGTCTACCGGAGTCAGCAAATTAGGTAGCAGCCCGTGTATATCAAGACAATAACCTGATAATTTATTTGTCAAAGGAATTGGAGAAATTTGGCCTTTCTCATCATTATTTTCAACATGTTATCAGCTCACTTGTTAAGTCGCCATAACACTTGGCCAAAAACAGCAGCTCACCATTTATACTTTAACCTTGAGTTTATCTTCTGATCTGGAGTCATAACTTGTGCAACACATCCTGTAGATCCACTTCCTTTCTGTACCACATGTGTGCATCTGCTCTTACAATCTAGCTGATAATCACAAAGGCACCATTTTATGTACAATATGTACAACATTTATTATAATTAATATTTAAAATAGACAATGTACTTAAATTTTCACAATAGAAAAAATACAAGTAATAAATACAAAGACCATTTTTGTTTTGCAAGTATTACAAAACATCCAGCACAATTTGACAGATGTGAGACGTTAAAATATTGAGAATAAATGCTTTGCCACACTGATATTTATATAGCTAAATATATGCCTCATATCTTAAGGAGTTATTTGTGAACACAGTCTAATGTGTTACAATGCCTGCTTATAAATGATATTGCTAGCACTATTCAGTGGCCTAGGCTCCATGAAATCCAGGCCTGTTTGAGCTTGTCTTGACTCAAACAGGCCTACGACTGATGGAGGATTTCAAGTGAATAAAACACCACCTCTCTCCCTCTCTCTTTCTCTCCACCTTCTTTCCTAAGTCCGCCTTGCCTACTTTCTGTCTCCATCATCCAACGACTCCCTCAGCCTTCTTGTCTCCTCCTCATCTCCATCTTTCTCTCCACGTTTCCACTCATCTGTTTTCCTTTACCATCTAGGGGTTCTTCCCAGCCCGCCAATTAGAAGTGACCTTAATATTTTTTTTCACACAAATAACAAACAAACCATCGTAGAAAAATAATATCCCTCCAAGAATCCACTATGACAAGCCAGTACAAACATGGCAAAAACACACAAAAATCATCATACAGCAATATGGCCATTGGCTTTGAGCATATTTCTACATAGCTAATAATTAACATTTTGTAAAGTAATCATCGTCGCCACACAACACAATAATTAGACATGAGAATAACCCCAGACTAGTCATAAGTAAGTACTTCTGAAAACAGACAGAACATCACAGCACTCGTTAGCTTGTCTTTTCATAATATCTACCTTTAAATACAAATAAAATATAGAATATATCTCTGATAAATGTCACTCAACATTTTCGTCTCTCAACGACACATACAAACGTTACAAATAGGAACACAAAATGGGAATGTATGCAGAGGATTTGCATCGATTTGAGCGTAATTCCTACCAGACGCGACTCCGCTTTGACACGTTTTTAGCAAGATGACCAACATCTGTTGTTGGAAGTCTACCAGATATGGGGGGAAAAAAAAGGAAGCCACAGCAGACTGTAGCAAAGTTACTGCACAGTAGGGATTGTGAAATGAGTAATGTGGGATTACAGTTCAGAAACTAGGAAAATCAAAAGGAATCATACAGAAAGAAGGAAATATGTGATCATGAACGGGCAAGAAGGAGCGATTACAGTCTGTTTTTAACCTTTTCCCTCTTAGGTTTGCACTCTTCTAACTCCTACATACACTGAAGGCACTGCATTAATGTGGGAAGTGTGTACACACGCAGTATAAAACCACTTTCTCCTCACACAGAGGGGTAGAACAGACGGGGAGCAGTGATTGGCTGAATCCCAAACTTAGGAGAATTTTTCACTGAATGAACAAGGAATTTATGATTTGCGAATGCAGTGTTTCTCCACCTTTTTCTGGACTGTGTGACAATTTTTTTGCTTCCTAAATCCTCAAAGCCCAAGCAGTTAGAGAGCTGTCAAGTGAATCTGAGTATGGCGTACTGCTCTATTTCATTTTCAGGAGAATTAAGGAAGCACCAGATTGATTATATAGAAAGGATCCTTTTCAAACTATTAAACAAAGATCCCCAAAAGATGTCAATATATTAGTCTCAGAAATCTCCTGTGTCCCCTGCCTGGATATCAAGTAACAACAAGGCTGAGAAACTCTGCATTAATGACTAAGTGATTCATACTTTGGGACACTTTCTTGAATGGTAGCCAAAACACATGACCGTGGGCTGGTATGAAAAATGGCTAATAACTTCACACCACAACTGTACCAAGAATGCAGACTTTGTAGAGCAGGAGGAAGCAGCACATACTCCACCCTGGCATTTTGCTGTTGGTCAGGCGCCATAAACTGAAGCGTGGAGAAGCCCTGGTCTTTCTGTAGCACGATCAGAGAGCGCCAGCGTCACGGCTGGATTTGCTGAGCAGTGGAGATGTACAGTAACTCTGGTTGGGTTGGTCTGGCTTCTGTCAAGAGTCCACTTAGTCAATGTCTTCACCCCCCGTGTGGATCGGGGAATGAGTGTGAGGATTTTGTGCATGTGTGTGTGCGTCAGTGCTCGACGTCTCGTTCACATTACACCTGCTGCATTGTCCTGAACATAATTCTGAACTTTGAGAGTTTCTGAACAAACGTACTTTAGTAAATTTCAGTCAACTAAGCTGCAGTGTTACAAAAACAGCATCGAGTAGAGGACACCTCCACCAGTCCTAGATGATTTTTCAGCTGTTCCTGGCAATTCTTGAAGGATAGCTGTTACCTGTTTGGTAACATTACACACACCCTTCTGTCAGTGTGTGCCACACACGATCAAATGACTCTTTCATATCATAATGTGAACGAGGCGTGATGCAAACAAGCACTTTAGTATTTTCCTACTAATATCGTCTTCCTGTTCTCCGGCATGTGTGTATATAGTATGTGTATGTCTGCAGGTGTGTGACTGTGTGTTTGCATTGCAGGTTGTGCGTCCCTCCCCCCGAGTCTGGTTGCAGCAGCTCCTTCTAGGATGGCTCCTGTTCTCTCTGTGGCTGAGGCTGTGGTGGGCTCTTGACGATGGTGATGACTGAGGCGGTGTTGAGGCGTGGGGCTGTAGCCAGCAGGTTGCCCCCTCCTGCTTCCAGACCCCTGGCGAATCTCTGGAGAGCGGCCAGGCGTGCGCCGAGCCCCTCCAGCTCTTTCCTCATGCCGGCGTTCTCGGCCCCGAGCCTCTCCACCTCCCTCTGAAGCTCCATTTTCTGCTTCTCCAGGGCCTCACGCTGGGAGACCCGTTTGACCCGGCAGCTGGCGGCATAGCCCCGGTTCTTCAAGGTGCGACGGCGCTGCTTCAACTTCTGGATCTCCTCGCGGGACATGCCGCGCAGGTGGAGGTTCAACTCCCGGACCGAGAGGGACATGAGCTCACTGTCCGACAGGAAGGGTACGTTCTCGCCACATTCCTGCTTCACCTAAAGGGAAGCGAGAAGGAGATGCAGTTGGATGAATTGGTAAGAAGTAAAAGACATCAACAAATGACATTAAAGAACAGCTGAACTGAGAGGAGAGTAAAACCTCTTTTTAACATTGTCGTTTTCTCGTAAAGATAGCCCAAGGCTGTAAACATGACTCATTCTTCTTGAAATAATAAAACTGAGTTTTATTTCTGGCTGTGTTTTACCTTCAAGGCTTTGCTGTTTCTTTCTGTCGTCATGATCCAAAATGTCTTCAGTGTTTCCCCCCCAAGCACCAGTCAACACAGATACAGGCACTCTGGAAGAAAAGAAACAGGACACGCACAAAAAAGGTATGTTAACACATGTGACTCAGGACATCATGCTGTTTTGGTCCATTTCTGGCCTGACATTTACCATCTGCTCACAAGACAGCCAGTCATGCACGATAAAGAAAAGGAGAACCCACTGATCGTTCATGCTTCTCCAAATGTGCTCTCTCATTAAACTCTGCGGCTTGATATGAAAGGAAGAGGAGGTTTTGAAAGCGACATGCCTTTTTCTGTTAGCTGGAAAAGTGAGGAGGAAGTTATCATGTGTCTGCCCTTTGGTTGCTCAAAGCAGGTGTCCTAACCAATTCCCTCAACACTTCCTCCTGTCAACACAATACCAACGGTTCAAAGCTTTCATTGTGAAAAAGTCTAACTAAGGGCTGGGCAACTATTTTTGTGTGATACCTCAATGTCTCTGTTTAGCTATTAAAGTGGCTGTATAAACGATGTATAAAACAAATGTTAAAATTAACATTATTGAAAAAGTGAAACTAAATCAGACATTTTTAAATGTACCTGGAATATACTAAGAAGAGGATTTAAGCTACACATGAATTGCTGCTACTCTGACTTTATATTAAAAGTTGGGAACAAAACTTAAACATGCTTAACATCCTTAAAATGCTTCTTCCAGTAACAAGCTGTAATGGGAGCAGTAAGAGTGTTTGTTTAAGTCTGCACTGCCTTAACACTACTGTATTTGGAAATTTTCTCCCATTCTTCTCACTCTCTTCTCTTCTTCAACAGTTCAAACAAAATACATGGGGACTTCCTGCACTGCTCTTTAGGTCAGCTCACAAATGTTGTGTGGGCTTAAAGTCCAACCTCTATGTGGGCCAAACTTGAACTGTTTTTTTTCCCCCTTGTCACTTCTTGGTTGATTTGGCCGTGGGCTTCAGATCACTGTTGATAAAATGACTCCGCACTCTAACCTAAGGCTGAGTTTGCTTCATTCATTTCATCTCTCTCCTCAACAGAGTGCACGGCGTGGGCAAAGCCCCCAACACTACGCTGATGCGAAGCTATGTTGTGTTGGCTGCATAGCTAAAATATCTTCTGACATTAATCTTTAATTAAAACCACGAAGTTTAACCTTGACATGATCGAACCACAGGGTGTTTTCCCACAAAGCTTTTGGAGAGTGAATGCGTTTGCTTTCATGTCTGTTGCAACACTGGATTTTCTTTTTAGAGTGAGCGGGCTTTCATTTTGTCACATTATAGCCCTGAATAGTAAAAACGTAAAAAAGAAAATTTAATTAAAAATTAAATGTTAACAAGCAAAACTGAGTGATACCAATACACTTGTGCACGGAGTCACAACATACAGCTCTGTAGCTGCTATTGAGCTTTTGGCAACTTCTCTGGTGAGCTAACTCTTCACACTATCTTTTTTTCTTTGAGAAGCAGACAGATCTAGACATGGTCATGCTGCTTCTAAATTTCACCACTTCTTGATTACAGTCTTTGCTATATTTCCAGGGTATATTTATGATCTCTGCCATCTTTTTTGGCCTCTTATCTCCTGTTAATCTTTCAACAGTAAAATTGAGAAGATGGGGGCATGCTGTTTGTTTTCAAAGGAGTATGTGAGACAAACGTGGGGAAATCCGTTGTTGTTGTCATTTCATGCCTTAAGAAATAAGGTAAGCTGGATTTCTGATTACTTTTGAATGTGGTATTGTAACACATTTATGACCCCTGAATATAAACGGTTATTACACTTCTATAAATAAGTTATTTTCATTTTTGATTTGAAACTCTTTTCTTTTTACCTGAGTTGGCCTACTAGAATCAAAGTCTACTTTAATTACCTTTTGTTTGTGACTTCAGAGGTGTAAAATCTCAAAGATATGACAGCATGTGTAGTCACAGTAACCTACATTACCAGCTGATGGAAAGACAAGATTTGATTTCTTCTGCTGACTCCAGCATTATTTCAGTTAACCATGCAGACAGGAGGAGGAACCACAGGCCCACATGCAAAAGGGAGTCATTTAAGTAACAAAGTCACATTTCCTCTGAAAATGTGTTTTGGTGGGCTCTCAAGTTCAGCTCCAAAAACAAACCCCTATTAAACGGAACTCCATAAGAGTAAAATCAGCCATAACTGTATATTAGACGTGATCCTCATGAGGCAGATATAAAACATTTGTTATAATGGTCTGTAGTTTGCTAACAATATACTCAATTTCCCGAAATGCGTGGGAAGTGGCAGCAACGTTGGTTGTCCAACCAGCCGGCGGACTCCGGCTGTAAACCGATGAGACCGCCGTTTCGTAAAGTCAGGGTGATTCAGCAATAAACCGTTTGCTCAGCTCCGCTAAGACTGCAAGTCAGTCCCAAACCCTGGAAAACCAGATGTGACCACGTCTGTCTGTCCAAACAGCACAGCACATCCACGTTTGTACTTTACTATAAATATCGCTTTAGAGGACATAGTACTTATAAAGTAAAGCTACCAAAGTGGAACGCAACAAGTGAACGCGGCACTGCCAAGCGCAAGCTACAACAGCTTTTATGAAGTTAAACAGTCTCATATCTATTCTATATAATAATATATGACTAAATAACAAATATCTAACACAGCACTCCTGGAAACTGTATTTATTCATCTAACTACCTCCAAAATCCACCCTTGCCCTTATAGGGAGAGGAGCTGCCCAGCTTGGGGTAAAGGCGCCGCTGCTATAGTAAACAGCCATCACGAGTGCACTCGACATCCATTTTAGTAGGACTTTAAATAATCCATTTAAATTGTTTCAAAGCACTCGATTACATAAGAAAGTGAAACCCCCCCCTGACTGTCAAATGCTACGGGTATAGAGGCTTAAATATGAAGAGCGAGGCCAAATTATCCGCATCATCTCAAACATGCTAGTAATGTTAACTGTTAGCACCTAGCATCAACGGCTCCTGGCGAGCTAAAGGAGATTAAAGCAAACAGCTGCCTGCTCACTTGTCCTTGGTTGGTTGGCAAGTCCCCGGCGGATACCAGTCCTCTAGTCTTTGGCTGTTACAAATGAACTCCTGCTTAATATTTCAATGTAAATATAAATATATTTATACATTTAAAAAAGGATAATTTACCTACTGGGTCGAAGCAACTCTGGCGACAAAATGTCAGTCCGCCTTTTCCCGGAATTACTCCGCTGCTCTCTGAGGTTGGATTCTTTCATTCATAAAAAACACAAGCGACAATGACGTCAGGCCTAAAAAATGAGGGCGGAGCCAACCCCGCCCCCGCGGCGTACTCCGGGAGGATGTAAACAAGGATTCCCTACATCCCAGAACTTTTCCATGACCAGCCCCCCTTCACTGTTCCCAGCAACAACAACTTCTCTGGAAAAAGATAAAGCACTGCCAGAGGCTTTAGAGTCACCGTCGACTGACGCTGCTTAGCATTTGGGGCCACGTGATGGTGAAGTTGGAAGATCCGGCAGAATTCAGCAATAATAACAAATAACTAAAGCTGTGAATCTAAAACCCTCACACCACACCCCATACAAACACATACAGAGACACACTCATAGTTTACAGTAGTGTCATGTGTGCTAAAAAGTAAAATTTCACTACCTTACCAGAGACACCAATGAAGAGACTGTCCGTTGTCTGTCTCGTTTTCACAGAAAATAAGAAATTATGTTGAGTTGTAGGAGTTATATATACTGTATAAAGCAGCATAAAGATAAAAGCACAAAAGCAAATGAAAATCCACAGGGGGAAGCGTGTGTCACGAAATTGCAAAGCTTTCACTTTGAACAATACTGTACATATTTTAGGGGAATGCCTGTCATTGGTTTAAGTGACTTTCGCGACATTTAAATGGACTTCACATTGAGCACAAAGGGGGAAATGTTTTTGGGTTGGTAATATTTTTATAGTGTTATATGTCTTGGGTATTACCCAGCTCCATTTGGTGACAAAACACTGGCAAATTTTGTCAAGTACTCCAAAATCGAAAATATAACAAAATATGCCAAAGGCTGTGTTGTTAGGCTGTCATTTTCACTTTTTTTGTGCTTCATTACTTTTATAACATGAAATAGTGTTCCAGTGCTTTATTGCTATATTAGCAATGTTTCCATAAGTGTTGTAACTAGGTATTAGTGACCTAACAATGCTAATTTAGTGTTGTAAGAATACACAGGTCTTTTACCGACGGTTAATTAGTACCAATGACGATGTATGTTCGCACACTGTTGTGGTTAATTTGTGCTCTTTATAAGTCACAGTTTTGAAAGCAGTGTCTCTGGGCTTTACATAAAATCTATGTAAAGATTTTACGGTTCAAATCTACGGTCAGCAAAATGTTAAATTTGTCTTTTATTGAGGACATGGACTCGCTACTTGGTAAAACGTACGTACATTATATTAGTATTTTTAACCAGTTGACAACATACATTTTTTTGACACCACGGTCTGCTATTATACAGTCCAGTAGACAGGGGGCGCTGTTTATTTTTTGGTGAAGTACAAACTGACCCCTGCCCTGACAAGCCTCACGTTTTCTCAGTGTGACCTCAGTCTGTCGTTGTATCGATGCATGCCTCTTAGCATTAGCTTTATTGAAAGCCGGCGGAAAGTAATTAGAAATACACCAAACTGACTGTCGCCCTTTTTCTAGCGACTTGTTCGCCGCTTGCGCAGCTGATTCAAACCGGCAGAGAGGAACGGGCTAGCAGGACACATGGCCGCAATCGAGGAGCTTTCCCCCGCTGCGGGCCCGGTGTCTACCCGGCCCCCCGAGGACGAGATTGATGATGATGAAGATGAGGATGTAAGTATCTAGTCATTCATGAGTACTTGACTAATGCGAATGAGTAACAAAAATAAGCACGTCGAATTGTCTTGTGTCAAGTTTGTCTTTTTTTTAAATGGCTAAACACGGCTAGCTAACACGGGTGCACCAAGGCTCACTAACTAGCTACCTGAGGTGTCTGTTCTGGCTTTGGCAAATCCTGTTTGAGGACGTGGTTTGTTGCAAGCATTCAAAATTGTTAAGCTACTGTAAGAAGTACTTCATACAACTAGCTCTGCCACCATGCATGTTACTGTCTTGAATGTTGTGGCAGTTTCACGAGAATTTTCCACAGTGATAGCACCAGCCAAATCAACCTGTAACAAACCAGGATAGACGCACTTTATTTACCAAGTTGATAAATTAATGTGGATTTATTTGTTCTTATTCACAAGAAACGTTGCTTGATTTCTTACTTATAGTCTTTTTGTAGTTTCATAGTATGTATTTGTCATCCTCAGCTGGATGAGACATTAATGGAGAGGTTGTGGGGCCTGACAGAGATGTTTCCTGACACAGTGCGCTCAGCTGCTGAGGTGTCTGCACAGTGCTCCGTCTCACTGGTTAAGAAGTTTTACAGGTATGTCTTTTAAGCGTTTTTCTCCTTTCTGATCAGTGCAGGAATTTGTGTCGCTTTGGGTAACTCAGGTGATCAAGAGCTTAACTGACAGCACTCAGATTTGATCTCATTAACAGCCATTGGTCTCATCTTTGCATTCTTAAGTCTTGGTCACTAAATGGTTACTCATTGCTATTTACTTCAGATAGTAGTATCCTGTTTTAGAAGTGGAATTTATTGGTGATTGCTGACTTGTTTCAGTTTTTCCCGCTCTGCACTCTGGGTGGGTACTACCTCCTTCATGATCCTGGTGCTGCCTGTGGTGTTTGAGACAGAAAGGCTACAGCTGGAGCAGCAGCAGTTACAGCAGCAGAGACAGGTGAGTGTTTACATACATGTGTGTAAAGCAACAACTGAGAGAAACTTGGGAGGAATTCCAGGTGAACTCCGATGTACTTCATTAGTTGTTTGCACCCTGAGGAAGCAAGTATTGACATGGGCTGAGGAGTGAATGATGTGTGAACAGAAACTGTGAATTATAATGGACAAAGAGTTGTAGATGACAGGTTAATAAACAACCTGAATGGGCAACTCTTTCCCTTCTAGATCCTTTTGGGGCCCAACACTGGAATGTCTGGTGGTATGCCGGGCATGATGCCTCCCGCGCCTGGCAAGATGTGAGGGACAGGAAGGGCCAACATGAGTCTGAGATCTGCTGCTAGCGATACAGCTTGGTCGCTCACAAGGAGAGACAGAGAGACCATGGAGGAGGGCAAAGAACTATAGTAATTTAATAAAACAAAACAAAAACAAAAAAAGTGTACGAACGATGTAACATCAGGCTCTCTCCATGCATTGGGTTGGCTAATGGAATCAGAGGAGGACGATGTGAAGCTTGTCTAACACTTCTCTCTCACTGTCTCTCCTTACTACAACATCATGCAGAGACTGATTTCCAGGAGCACTGCTTCTATTTTCTCCTTCTTTTTAAAAAAAAAATAAACACTTATATCAGCATAAAAAATATGTTGTGTAGAGGAAAGCAGGTTATGGGTGGATAAGCTGAAAGAAAAAATCTGCAGGTTACCCATATTATGTCTCGGTGTTTGCAGTCTGAAGAACATTAATATACTTTTATTGGCAGTTCTGTCCTTGCTGGTTCCACCTGCATGTGGAGAATTATTTTTCTGACAGACAGGTCTGATGAAGGGTGACGAGTGGAGCATACTGTAGACAGCATTAATTGATACGAATGTGGTCTGCAGAATGGGCCTTTTGAAGTTCTACATGCTCTTTTCTATCTGGTGCATTTCTAACTGTACATTTGTCACGATCCACCATTGTACAGTGCGTGTATGTCAAAGAGCAATGCCTCTCACTTCAGACTTGTCACAGTTATTGGTTTTATTATATTTCTCTTGTTTTCAACTATGGATTGTACAATGCAACAAAACCAGATTTCATGCTGTTCAATGATTCAAAGATTGTTGTGTCCTTTTCCATCTGTATTATGTGAAATACAAAATTATTTTTGGTTGCTTAATGACAGGTGACCTGTCATTAGTCTTTGGACACATGTTGTTGTGGTGGTAGATAATGGTTTAATGCAAAATGTCTCATTATTACCCTGAGAGAGAATGTTATGTTTTTTTCTTTGTTGCCATCCATGTGACAGTTTTCAATCTGTTAAACAAACCCATTTCTCTGTTTTGTGTTCAACATAACTCTGGTAATTAAAACACCAAATCAAATGGAAAGCCCTGTGTTTTCAGCATGTTGGTTGAGTATTTGCTCAAATATGAAGTTGTCCAGCTGCTCATAAAGCATTAAGAATTTTTGAACAAAAGAACAGACTGAACAGACAGAAAGTGTTTGTATTTGGAAAAACTTTAAGAAAGAAACTTCAAGAAATCACATTTTAAAATGACTTCTTATATTAAAATGATTGCAGGGGAGTGTAAAATTACAAGTTTTTACAAATAGAAATTAATTTTATGTTGTCTTAAAATAACTGTTAAGCTCATCTGCCATGTACATCCTTTTCACATCAGAAATTTATATAGATCACTGACCCGCAAACGAATATAAATCATTTTCATTTTTAAGTCCGTAAAATAAGGAATATCTCTTGATATATTTTCATGAAAAATGTATTGTCCAATGTTGCCTTCACTGCCCTTTTTCACCTCGTGGTTCTGAGATTTGTAATCGAAACATGTTGCCTTTGGCTCTAAGCAGTGCTAATTGGTATTTTTGAAAATCACTCTATGGAGTTGTTCGTGGTCTTTAAGGGAAGCAAGTGCGACGTGGCTGTTGAAAGCAACAGTTATTAAGGACTGGGTCAGACTTGTTTATATTCGTTTAACTTATAAATGTGTAATTTTCGGCTGTACTTGAACGTGTTTAGCGTCAGAAATTCCCGCCAGTGGCCGATAGGAAGTTGCTTCAAGAACCAAACAACAGCTATCATTTTAATTTAAAACGGTAGGTTTTTCTGCCAGTTACATATATTATTATCATATTTTGCTAGTTCACTTGAAGCTAAGCTAACAAGATAATTTGTAATTTCTAACAGTTATACTTACAGTCTTATTCTTTGTTAGCTGTTCAAATACGAATGCATCAGCGTGCTAGCAACTAATTTAGCTAACTCTAAGCTAATGTCCTTGCTGCTGAGAGAACCAAAACCATTTTTATCTTCAGCCTTTAAGCCATACTACACTGAAAATGAAAGCTACAGAGGATCAGGTTGTTGAAGATGATACTGGTTTCCAGGATGAGGAGGTGAGATATAGCAAGCTAATCTTTTCATTTAACTGAGATTTGCTAACAGTGGTCTTCCATAAGTAGGAAATTCCCCATAGCTATGTAAAGTTTTAATGAGCTGCTGTCTGAGTTGATTATTCGCCTGCCTAAAAACAGTGGAAATCCAATTATTAATTTACACAAAACATACATCAGGGTGTACTATTTCTATTCAAAGCAACAATTTTGGTTCAGACCTTGTATAGGCATTGTGTGACCGCCAAATGTTTTTTACAAATAAGTTAAGCTACAACTGTCTGTTGAGTAAAAGCTGTATTCTGCTCTTCATTAAACATGTTTACTCCTCAGCAGCTTCCTCACGTAGATTTTGTTTTTCTCTGCACAGGAGTCCTTCTTCCAAGACATTGACCTGCTGCTGAAACATGGGATTGTGAGTCAACAGCAGGGCTGAAGCATATTCATCAGACCAAAAGTGTGTTTTCTATATGAGCTTGTCTCTGTCCTTCCCCAACTGTGACTACAGAATATGGCAGACATCAAAAAGCTGAAGTCAGTGGGGATCTGCACTGTGAAAGGGATCCAGATGACTACGCGCAGGGCTCTGTGTAACGTCAAGGGCCTGTCGGAGGCAAAAGTGGAAAAAATCAAGGAAGCTGCAGGGAAAATGCTGGTAAAATGGGATATTCTACTGTGAATTCTTCAGCCTGTACTACTTACTTCTTGTGTACTAGGAGTGAATGAGTTGAAAAATAAGATTAAGAAAGTAATGTACAGAACATTTTCTATGTTACATAATTCTCTCGACACCATAGAATGTTGGTTTCCAGACCGCCTTTGAGTACGGTGTGAAGAGGAAGCAGGTGTTCCACATCACGACCGGGAGCCAAGAGTTCGAGTTAAGATTTTCTCTTAATGTTGAGAACATGTAGACTGTAGGATCTGAACATAGTACAACAGTTCACAGTTACATATGCCATATGTAGCAGATGTGGGATACAGTGATTTTATGCAGGCTCAAGGGTCCGTTCTTGCCCCCCTTCTGTTTTCTACAGGCTGCTTCTTATTCAAAGTCATATAATTTTTATGCTCACTTTTATGACACTCTGGGTGTCCACAGATTCGGTCCCTCGAATTTCATCAGCTCTGTTGGTGCTATCCTTGGCTGTCTGTCAAATAATTTTGAACTGATTTATAAAATTCTAGTGCTAACTTTTTAGGCCTTAAACCATCTCACTCCTAAATACTGCTCTGATTTATTGACCTGTTGTGTGCCCTCCCTGCCTCTTAAGATCTGCAGATGGACTGAACTCAGACACACTACGTCTCTAGCTTCTTTTAAATCTCCTTTTAAAACTACGTTTTTATTTATACTGTACTGTAAACTCTTTGATTGATCGTACCCTTATAATTGTTTGTACTTCCTCTGTGGTCATGTTCTTTGGTCTTATTTTCCTTTGCCTTGTCTGGTTTTGTTTCTTTTTGTAGAGCGCTTTGTAACATTGTTAAGAAAAGTAATGTATAAATAAATTTTTTTATTATCATTATTACTTTAAAATGTTCTTTGGAAGTCACCTGCACACCTGTTATAATATATATGTTTTATCTTTGCAGTAAACTTTTGGGTGGAGGTATAGAGAGCATGGCTATCACAGAAGCATTTGGAGGTGAGTTATGTGTATTGTGCATGTTTAGACTGATTAAATATCTTTCACTTCGCAGCATTTGACTCAGATCTCCCTACATTATCTCATACAGAGTTCCGCACGGGGAAAACCCAGCTGTCTCACACACTTTGCGGTGAGTAATTCGCTTTTTAAAATGTCTGCTCCAAATAAAACAACAATGTCCAAATTAAGTAAACTGCGTAAAACAAACTCTGTGGTGTCTTTGTCCAGTCACTGCTCAGCTGCCAGGTGAGGATGGCTACTCAGGAGGGAAAGTCATCTTCATTGACACAGAGAACACCTTGTATCCTCAGAACAACGGGAAAAATCGTGCCACATTTGACCTACATTGTGGACGATGCTTTAATTGCAAATTTACTTAATCACAGACAAACCATATTGTTATTTGTGACTATTTTTTAAAGTTCTATTGAGAACTAATTAAAAAAAAATAAAATCAGGGTGCAACTGTACTATCACTAATCATATATACAGGAGTGTGTTTTCTACCCGTTACTCTATTTGTCATTAACCTTAACTTGCACCTGTCTGGTTTCAGTCGTCCAGACAGACTGAGAGACATCGCTGACAGGTTTAACGTGGACCATGATGCTGTGCTGGACAACGTGCTTTACGCCCGGGCCTATACCAGTGCGAACATACAGCAGACTTCATTTAGACTACAAAACACTGATCGTGTGCCTTTTTAAATTTCTGGTGTGCAAAACCAGAGCGGTTTGTATTGAAACATATTTTGCTGTATTAAACTTTTGTCAGCTAAGTTTCTGCTCTCGATTCAGGTGAACACCAGATGGAGCTGTTGGACTTTGTTGCAGCCAAATTCCACGAGGAAGGAGGAGTGTTCAAACTGTTGGTGAGCAAAAGAAAAAATCTCCAAAAACATGTTATCACACACTCATCATTTCTTTGGTTTTACTTCCCCCTCCACTTTAGTCATTCTCTAAGTGCAGTGGTTGGAGATTTTTTTGTTTCATTTTCAAGGGAATGTAAAGTAGGATTCTTTCCCAGCTTTCAGCCTTAGAGTCTCCTTCATGTTTCCTCCTCCTCCCTGTTGACAGATCATCGACTCCATCATGGCTTTGTTCAGAGTAGACTTTTCTGGGCGAGGAGAGCTGGCTGAGCGGCAGCAGAAACTAGCCCAGATGCTTTCCAGGCTGCAAAAAATCTCTGAAGGTCTGAACCATGAGAGTCCTGTATATATGTAAAAACCACAAACATCAGCCACATATCTATATATCTATATATAGGTGTATGCATGGTGGCCTCAAATACGAATACAGTATAAAAATAAAGTTCCTTATAAAGACGATTATGTTAGGATTCTGCCCATGTGGTGTATCTTAATGGCTTTTTCTTTTATGTTCACCTTAGAGTACAATGTAGCTGTGTTCGTCACCAACCAAATGACAGCTGATCCTGGAGCAGGAATGACGTAAGACATGGCAAATTCTCTCATTCTGTATAAATAGGACGTTTTTTGCACTAGAATACGCTATCACATTTGAGCAACGTTGTTTGAAGCTTTGATGAAAGCATTTTAATTCTTCCTTGTTTTAGATTTCAAGCTGATCCCAAGAAGCCAATTGGTGGCCACATCCTGGCCCATGCCTCCACCACACGGATCAGCTTGAGGAAAGGACGTGGAGAGATGAGGATTGCCAAGATATTTGACAGGTTTTTACCAGATTCAGTGTAATTTTATGTTAAAATGTTTTATTATCGTTTTGCCTAACTTCAAGGAAGGTTGGGTTGGCATTTATCATACTTTTTGATAGCTGTAATCATAATCATACTATTATCTAATTTAATGACAAATCAGTTTGTGAGCATCAGCTGTAAAAGACAGCTGCAGTTTTATTTCCTGTTACCACATAGTCACTGACATGTGATTTTCACTGGATGTTGTGATATCAGAGCACAGTCTTCTGCCTGTCACGTCATTTTCATTTTATCAAATCGCCCCGTTCATGACCTGAAAGGCTGTTAACATTGTTTTTTGTTTGTCCCAAAGTAATATTCCACACTGCATAACAAACAAGAGACATGACCTCAGACCTGAGTGACCGAGACTTGGACTTTTGAACAATGAAAAAACATTTGGGACTCAAGTTTTGGACACATTTCCTCTGTTTTATCTCTGTGATTTCTTGTAGTCCCGACATGCCAGAGAATGAGGCCACTTTTGCCATCTCCACTGGAGGAGTTACTGATGCCAAAGAGTGACAGAGGAAAGGAAGAGACTCAGCTGTTATCACAGTTCCCTGTTCCAATCAGTTTAAAGTTATTTAATGTATTTATTCATTGAGTTTTAAAACTTGATAGAACTTCTGATAGGCGATTTGTACTATGGTGCTATGGTATTTATTCTATTTATGAGTGTTTGTGTGTCTGTGTTTCAGTGATGGTAACATAAACAAAATAAGACAACGGTTTGTCACGTATTTTTTAGTAAGATGTAAAGTTAGTGGTGAGCAGGTTTGTAACGTTACAGTAAGCAGCGGTCCGGTGCTGGCCTCTAGCGGTGTGTGCAGGACGTGCAGCGGCTGTACACTACTTCTCGTCGGCTACGGGATCCATATGCTTGCCAAAGCAAGGTTTTAACAAAGCAATGGGGACTTCAGCAAACGTGCTGCTAAGAGTCTAAAACACACCAGCAACTAAACGCGTTTCTACTGAACCACAAAAATCAGCTGCCTTTGCCGGTAGTGGAAAGCTTGTCAACTCCGGAGAAAGGAGCGATGGACCCGAGAGACACAGCCCCGGATTCGTGGGAGCTGGAGGAGGATGCCGAGGCCCCGGCTGCAGCGGCGGGGCTCCCGACCGCCTTCGCCGCCCTCAACGTCAACGCCAAGCCGTTTGTCCCCAACATTAACGCCCCGGTGTTTGTGCCGAGCTTCCTTCAAACCAGCGCCGTGGACATGCCGGCTTCAGACGGTAGGTGAATTCCAGACAGCTGGCTGGAAGTTAGCTTAACTTGCTAGCTTGCCTGCTAATCAAGGCTAAGTTAGCCTTCCTGTCTGCAACTAGCTGTGCTCAGTTCAGCCACTGCCACAGTTATTGGATTTCCACTAACTAATCAACAAGTCGGCTTGAGTGTTAGTCATGTGTTATAATAGCGGAACAGCTGATTTATAACGCAGTGGCTGTCACAGCAAAAAGTGAAACATGACCACCCTTGTGTAATAAATGTTTATGAAAGTTTTGACATGCTTTGTTTTCTCTTCTGTTCTCAAAGGTGCCCCTGATCCAGTTGCCAGCATGGAGGTGGCAGAACCAGCCGGTATGAATACACAGTATATCCCAGGCACTGCATGTTCAGGTTATTAAATTACAAATCTGGCTGTCAGGCAGGTTTTTACCACATGACAGTGTGGTTAATAATAAAGGCTCAGGTGTAAATGTAACTGTGGCCAGATTTGAAATCTTAGACTGCACCTCGTGCAAACTAGGAAAGCCTGGACTCTTACTTTTGATTCTCTGCTGCTGGTGTAACTTACTGAACCATATTTAGATTGCTGACATTGGTGAACCCATGTGCATAGGCCTACGTATAATATGATGCAACCTCACTTGTCCATGCTCGAAATAGACATCCCATTGGCACACACTGTGATATGTGTCAAGTGCTGCATGTCCAAGGCCCTGGTCTGCTGTGTGTGAGAGCAGTTTCTGTGTTTGGTTACTCGTCTGGTTACTAGCCATTCAGTGCTGACTAGTTTCAGTCAGGTTCATTCACATTTTTTTGGCCTGCCCTGTGCTGCTGTGTGCTTCTGCAGATAACTGGTGGTCTTTTTGTTTTGAAATAGAGAGGCTGATCACTGGAGCTGTATTACAGTGGGTGACAGAGTGCAACAAAACAAAGTGATCAGATATAGTGTATACAAGAGGCAGACACCGAGTGTGGTCTGGTGAGATCTTTCCTTTTCACGTTTCCTGTAGACATATTCATAGTGGTGTTTGTTGTGTTACTCGCCCTTTCAAATTTCTCTGAACATGTCTGAAAGACAAATTATAATTACAGCATGATGAGGCTGTCGACAAAGTCGGGGCACAAATGGCTTTCTGAGTTGCCAGTAGCAATTTCTCACAGGCTGATTGTGAATGACAAGGCATGAGAAGAAAATAGGCATTGTACATGGCTGCTGGGCTGCATAATTTCTTAGTTACGGAAATGGGAGGCTTATTTGTGTGTTGCCATGGGAAAAAAGCTTCTTCTGCAGGGCTCGGCAGATTTCAGTGTTTTGTTTTGTTTTTTGTTTTTTTGTTTTTTAATTAGTTTGCTCAGCAGAACATTGTGGACAGGTGTACAAGACTAGGAGACAACAGATTTAATCCTTGTAACTCTATCTAGATTTTTTGTTTGGTTAAATTAATTTACCTTTGCTATTATATGACGCACATTACATTTGCAGATTCAAGGCACAGCTGCAGTAGTAGTTTAGCTGGTGCACCTGGAAATCAAATACCACTGACATTATTTTTGCAGCCATGCTGGATCACAATCAACAGTTGACCTTAGGGTTGGGAAGCAAAGAGGGAAGTTACAGTTTATTTCATTTAAACGGTAAAAAATTATGTCATCATGTTATTTCTTCAGCCTAACTTTGCACATGGCAGATTTACAATCATATTAAAAAGTTACCAGTAATAAAACACAAAAACATAATTTCTCAAATGAAGCATGTTAGTGATAATGGTACAGGAAATACAGATGAAAGAGGCGACTTGACTCAGTGCAGTTCTCTGTTTTAAGTTTCTGTAAGTCTCTGTATGTGTTAGAAGTATGTATGAAGGGATCTCATTCCAAATTTTTGTGCAAATGTGGTAAAGCGATTTAAGTGTGGTAAAAAGGAGAAAGAAAACTGGCAGAAATATCACAGCTTGAATGAAGACCAGGACTTAGAATCAGTCAACATTCACTCATGGTCTGTCTGCAAGTTTTCATTCCAGCCAAAAAGTATGTTATGTTCCTCCTCCTTCCAAGCTGTGAGTTGCCTATGGCATCCAGACTTTGCAGAGAAACAACAGGTCTGTAGGTGTGGTAAATATGTCTGGTTCCAGCTCCGGTGGAGAATGGAGGCACGGAGGCAGACATGACCACAGAGGAGGAGACGTGGGAGCAGAAGGAGGAGCCTGGGGGAGGTGGAGGAGGTGGAGGGCAGGAGGACCTGGGGGCAGGAGGAGAATGTGAGGAAGGCGCCGCGAGGAAGGAGGATGAGGAGATGATGGAGGAGGAAGATGAGGAGATGAACATACCCAAAGTGGCCCCGGGACCGCCAGATGCCCCCAAGAAAGAACATGTTAACGTGGTCTTCATCGGTCACGTGGGTGCGTCTCATGTGTATGTGCTTGTATATTATTTTATCTGAGGAAGATTACACAAAGTTTTATTCACCTTAAACGATTTCTTCTCGTGTTTATGTGTCAGATGCCGGCAAATCAACTATTGGAGGACAGATCATGTGAGTAATCCATTCTTTATGTTTGGCTGGCTGATCACAGCGTTTAGAGACTCCTAACGGCCATATGAAGTGCTAAAATTTCTTTTAAGTGTAGTATTATGTTGCATGAAATGCGTTCCCTGAGTAGAAAACTGAAACTACATTCAGACCGAGGAAATTAAAAACAAATATTCAGTGTTTATTTTTGTCAGAAAACCATATTGTATGTATGAGCACGGTGTTGTGTAATCTTATGGTATTCAGAAGAGTAACGCCACTGTGGCTGTCAGCTACAGTACAACAGGTTACCTCTTGCACAACAGTGTTTTTCAGTTTCAGTTTTGCTAATAATGCCCCAGACAAAATAAATATGATGTCACTTGCATGGCTGCCTGTTTTGCCAAGTTTCCCTTTATTGTTTCTTCTCTTTGTTAGGTACTTAACTGGAATGGTGGACAAGCGAACCCTGGAAAAATATGAAAGAGAAGCGAAAGAAAAGAACAGGGAGACATGGTGAGAAAGACTTGGATTGTCTCTGAGATTCAGACGTGTATAACAGCAAAGGAATTGTTCTCCATAACAACTGGTGGCTTGTGTGTTTTCTTTCATGGAGCTGGGTTTCATGATGGCTTTGCTTTCTTTAGTCTAAAACAACATGCCTTTAATTTTTTACATTTTTTACATTTTCTTCCTCCTCATGTTTATCTTTAATACATGTGAATGAATTACAGCACTCTGCTTTATATATGTTGATGAAGCTACCTATTGCATTTTATTATTTTACATTCTTTTTCCAAGTCGTTGAGAAGCTAATCACTGTGAAATTAGATAAAAATCATTTCAAGCAAATATGGAAAAGGCTAGTTGGGATCACCATAGGTTTGTTTGCCACAGTGACTTTAAATCCTCATCTTATAGTTTAATAAAACATAATGTTTTGTTTGCTGCAGGTACCTGTCGTGGGCTCTGGACACAAACCAGGAGGAGAGAGACAAGGGGAAGACAGTGGAGGTTGGGAGAGCTTACTTTGAGACTGAGAAAAAACATTTCACCATCCTTGATGCCCCCGGACACAAGAGCTTTGTCCCCAACATGATTGGCGGAGCGTCACAAGCTGACCTGGCAGTCTTGGTGAGACAGATATAGAGCCAACCACAACGCTAACTAGCCCAAACCTCAGATACACACACATTAAATCCTGTTCTGACACATGAAGTCAAACATTTTTTTTATGTACATTGTGGACGTTTATTTGTAAATGAAAAAATGTATAAACAAACCCAATAAGCTGACAGGATTTATTTAAAGAAGACAGCGCTTCCTCCAGATGTTTGTCACTAAACAGTGGAACTATTTCTGTCTGCCTCTTTGGTTTGTATCAGGTGATTTCTGCCAGAAAGGGGGAGTTTGAGACCGGCTTTGAGAAGGGTGGACAGACACGGGAACACGCCATGCTGGCTAAAACAGCAGGAGTCAAGCATCTCATTGTCCTGATTAACAAGATGGATGACCCCACCGTCAACTGGAGCCTAGAAAGGTGAACAGATTTGTGTTCATGTCGGCCTTAACACTGTGTCAGTGGCAGCTCTGACCAATACCAGTATTAGAATATTGGTATTGGTCAAATCTCACCTGTTGCTTTTAAATGACTTATGTTTTCTGCAACAAATCAGTGATGTTAATGCCATCTAACTTCACACAGGTATGAGGAGTGCAAGGAGAAACTGGTGCCATTTCTGAAGAAGGTGGGCTTCAACCCCAAAAAGGACATCCACTTTATGCCTTGCTCCGGACTCACAGGTGCCAACCTCAAGGACCCTGTACCTGAATGCCCCTGGTACACGTAAGTCAGCTGTGTGAATGCTCTTCAGTGCTAGTACATTAAAGATACAGATTTAGATGCTGTACAGGTATTTACCACTTACTGATTTTTTTTATTTGCCAGATTGCTTAAGCCACTAAGAGTGAAACACATTCCATTTATCTGGGCAGTGATACTTTGTTCAATGTTAACAATGTGTGTAACTGCTGTGTTTGCAGGAGTGTTTTTATGTAGTTTATGTAACATATTTCAACCCAGGACATGATGGACTTCATGTCATAGAGTATGAAGAGGATTTGTTTTCCCAAAAATGAAAAGCATTTGCTCAGAGAACAGAAAAACTACCGCATCTTTTACATAAATATTCATGAAAGACATTTTAGTGATGTTTTTTTTTTACCAATTGTAATTAGGGAGTCGGGGATAAAGCTTGTTGACATGTGCACATTATGGTAAATTCGACTGTCTTTATGTTGTACACATTTAAAACTTTGCTGGTGAACGCAGGTCTGTGGTCTGACGGAAAAGGATTTAAGAGATTTGTTCTCTCTGTCTTCTCTGGTTATATTTTTAAATTATTTATGAGTTGGTTTTTTTTTTGTCTGAGTTGATGCATTTGTTTGTGTGGAGTCGGGAATTTTCCTAATGCTGGCTGCATGCTGCATGCTGGCTGCTATTTTGTGCTCCTTCAGACTTTATCCTCAGACCAGAAATTTAATTAAAACAAAATCTGCCCGAGTACGCTTGAAATAAAAGTCATGCTGTCACAAATCCCCCGTGGTAGACCAGAAGACACAGTTAGGTGCACACATGAAGACATTTTTGACAACAGAAAGGAAATATGAACAAGTGGAATTTTTAAAACTCTGGCGATGGACAGTCTTAATTTATTTTTTATTTTTTTGTCTTTACCAGGGGTTTGCCATTTATTGCCCACCTGGACAGTTTGCCAAATTTCACCAGATCCAGCGATGGACCGGTCAGACTACCTATCGTAGACAAGTACAAGGTGAGCAGCTGCAGGGCTTTGATTCTCAATGTCAAGAGAGGAAAAACAACAATCTGTCAGAACTTGTCTCCTCCGCTGCGCTGTCCTCGACAGATTAGTGGGTGTTAAATTTCTTCTGGTTTTTGTTTGCTTTGCCAAAATCTTCTTTGTTCCCTCTCCAGTTTGTCATTTTCCTTCCTCTTTGGTGATTTTCCATGAGCACACAAACATGCTTAGACACACACAAACGCACATTGCAGTCTCTACACAGTCATTCCTCTTGAAGATAATTCAACTTCTTGGCATTCGTCTCTGTTTAGATGTGGGAAGCAGTTCGACGTGTACTGTAAGTGTTGGTGGAATCGAGTTATTTTGGACATCTCTCAGTTGTCCCTACATTAATCACTGGCTCCTTCCTTTCTTCATATGTCATCTTTACTCTTCATCATCTTGTCTTTGTGTTGTTTAAATACTTGTCTCTCGCTGTGATTGCATAAGAGCCTTATGAAGCTGTTATATGACTAAGTAGTCCCAACTGGTGTTGTCCTGATGTAAGGGGATTATGGTGCAGTTAAATGGGTGCTGCATAATAATGGCTGCCTTGCCAAGACTTCCATATTGTACAGCAAGCTCTCAGCACGGCCACAGAGAATAAAATAATTACCCTGATTATTTTGTTGGAGACTGAAAATCGTGACTGTCAGGCTCATTGAGTTATATTTACACTGCCAGCGGAAGCAAATCATGTTTTGCAATGCATTAGTAGAGACTAATATAATATAGTATGATATAATGTGATATAACAACTCTAAGGCATTTTGAATTAACATAGTTAAAAAGAGAATGATAAGGTGGTAATAACTGAAAATAAAATTAAAATCTTTAATTGAATGATTTCAGAATTAACAGCCAGTGTACATGACTGTGTTGCAAAAGGAAGTGCTGGCTCGCTCCCTCCCTGAGAGTTTGATTAGAAGACTGATACAACTCTAATGTCTGTACACTAAATGTGAAGCCAGCATCTGGTTAGCTTAGCACAAAGAGCAGCTGTCCACAGGTACCAAAATCCACCGACCAGCACCTCTAAAGCTAAATCTAAACCAACACGCTAAATCTCATCTGTTTAATCTTTACAAAAAAAAAAAAAAAAAAAAAAAAAACCAACAACAACACGGTGCAAAAAGAAAAGCTTTGTGTTTTTAAGAGGGTTTATGTGCTGGATGATTTCCTCTAGCCTCTCCTGGTTGCCTGGCAATCTTACAGTTATGACAAAAGCTTACTGTTGTATTGATTTTCTCAGCTAACTGTGAGCTAGAAAGAGAAAAAGGCCACTTCTCAAAATGTTTATTTTTTTTCAGGAGAGGATTGTAGTGGATTCTCTTCCAAGTTTCTGTGTTCTTGCAATTATGTGAGGGAGTTTTCTGAGCCAGGATGTATTCACAGACTTTCAATGATTTTCGGGAGTGCCAAGTGCTAATTTACTCAGTGTCTTTTTTTAACCAATCGAATAGCTGTTGCTGGGTAAATGTAACACAGATCAGTTTAAAAGTCAGAAGACACAAATACACTGAGCAATAGTCTGATGCAGCAACAATGAAAAATTACATTCACGAGTTTATCAGTATACTGGAGGTTACTGGAAATCTAGATGATTTTTGCCAACACGTGTGTGTGTTTGCAGGATATGGGCACAGTTATCCTTGGGAAGCTGGAGTCTGGTTCCATCAGTAAAGCCCAGCAGCTGGTCATGATGCCAAACAGGGTGAGATCTCCTCTGTATGACTTTGCTCTGTATCACATGGGACCTATAGAAATAACTTCGAGGCCTCATTCTTACATTAAATGTGCTGAAACCAAAAGGATTCGGTTTCACTTCCAACATCAGCCATGTATCCTGTTACAGTGCAGCAGTTATGGGTTTATTTAAAACATTTACACATAGCTTTGTGTGTGTGTGTTGCAGCACACAGTGGAGGTCCTGAGCCTGCTGAGTGATGATGTGGAAACAGACGATGCAGGTCCAGGGGAGAATCTCAAGTTGAGGCTGAAGGGCATCGAGGAGGAAGAAATCCTGCCTGGTTTTATCCTCTGTAGCCCTGACAACCTCTGCCACTCCGGGCGCACCTTTGACGCACAGGTAAAAAGCAGATGACCGAAGTCGCTGCGTGCTGGTGTTTTGTTATTCACTGTTGAGTCATAACCAAGCTACAGGCTTAACGAGCTCTCGTTTATTCCATTCGATGCCAACAGATAAACTCAACTAAAAAAAATTCTCCTGTGTTTAATCTTCTACCACCGCTCTGTCTGCCGCTCTCCAAAAATGGTTGCATCTTTTTTTGCAGGTTGGCATAGCAACGGCTACAAATGGTAGGGGTCAGGGTCTGTCCAAGCAGGGTCTCTGTGGGCAGGATGGCTGTGCAGACCGTTCCATTTTAAGGCCAGATGCTTATACACAGCCTCTTCAGTCAGCAGCCTGTTTGATGCAGAGCATTGTTGTGATTTGATTTATTGTCTCGTGTTTAGAGCAAGTGAACAGAAGCCAGCTGGAACAAAGATCGAGAATCAGGCACCTGGCACTTACTAATTGATTTATCAGACAAATTTCACCAGCATGTGGTCATAGGAAAGTTTTAATGTGGGAGCTTGATTTTGAATAGAGAGAATATGCAAATACAGAGTGATTATTAAATTTAGTTCACAAAATATCCTGCACTGTTAGAACACTGTATTTAGAAGTATGTCAAATAAACTGATCGTGACTTCGTCACACGTTTCTCGATTGTTCCTTTCATTTCAGATTGTCATCATTGAGCACAAATCAATCATTTGTCCTGGTTACAATGCAGTGCTTCACATCCACACCTGCATTGAAGAAGTGCAAATCACAGTAAGTGAACTTCTTTACTTTCCAAGCTGTCGCTGAAACATTCTATTTGTTGTTTGAAGTGTAGCCAGAAGTTCTTGAACGCCTCCTGGACTGGACTGTAGTTAAACTCTTTAAATCCTGACCACAGGCCTTAATCTGTCTGGTGGACAAGAAAACGGGAGAGAAAAGCAAAACACGACCACGCTTTGTGAAGCAGGACCAGGTGTGTATCGCCAGGCTCCGGGCAGCAGGAATCATCTGCTTAGAGACCTTCAAAGACTTCCCTCAGATGGGACGATTCACACTGCGAGATGAAGGTAAGGACATCGTGGGTGTGCTTGTGAGACAGTTCGAGTGCGTTTCTCTGAAGTATTTTTGAAGGACCCCCTCAAAGAATTTTCACAGCTGGTTTATAAGGAGACAAAGGACATAAATGTCACTGCAGAGATACTGGAATACATGTGTCTTTCTTAAGGAATAAAGAAATTCACAGACGTCTCATCCCTCTGTTCTCTTCATACGCTACTCCTCCAGGCAAAACTATCGCCATTGGCAAAGTGCTGAAGCTGGTGCCAGAAAAAGACTAAATGCAACAGTGGCAGCATGCATGGAGTTCTTCCACTCGTTACCAGAGGAGAAACGCTGCTAGAGCCGACCCAAACAGCTACTCTCTCTTTACACACAACTATGCTGAAGAGATGAACAACGACAACAAGGAGTGAAGAAGGAGAACAAAATTTCGTCAAATGAAGAAAACAAGACTGAATCAGTTTTTGTGATGAACAATACGAAACGAGAGACCAAGCCCAAGTGTGTCAGCTTTCTCATATTGAGAGCTCAGCTATGCCACTAATGTAGCTACATGTCCCCCTTCTGTGCTCCCACGGCTAACTGCACTGTCAGCTGGCCACGCCATTTGTTTTTAGAATGGAGATGGATGCAGTGTAACTGAGTTTGGGGAAGAGAAACAGAAACTACAGAATGATTTCATATCCTGGAAAAGAGCAGAGTTAGCCTGTAATTATAATTTGCATAGTACATCTCCCTTTTTAAGAGTGGGATTAAAAATCCAATGGACATTTTATTTGGTTTTAAGGATTGCTGTACCAAAATTTTTTAGTTTGGTCTCTCTCCACATGAGATGGTTTAATTGGATTGAGCTCACATACTACTCTGATGAACCAAGGATAAACACAAACACACAGACACACACACCGCTGTTACATAATCTAAACTGAAAATAAATGATCAAGCTGCAATGGAAAGGTGTATTTGTTTTCTTTTCAATAAGTATCAATAAGTATATTACACTCATTAATAAAATTATAGAATCTTTCATTTAGGACCAAAAGTAACTCAAAGTATACCAATAAGTTTTAGTAGTATGTGCCTTAAAGATTCTGGTACATTGCAAATATTACATTTGCTCTCAACATTAAACGTTTGAAATAAGATGAAATAAGAAATATAGATTTGTTGGATATAAGTTGTGTAAAATTTTAAAGTGTTCTTCTTTAATCTCACTTGCAAAACTGAATTCGTTTGGTAACAGCCACTCTCTGTGCTCTGTTGCAGCAACCGGTAGCTCAAATCACTGACCGCTATCTTTTCCTTCTCTGGCAGTGTCCAGATGTTCAGTACAAATAAAGTTTGTTTTGTATTGTGACGTAGCACACCCACAGCGCATGCGTGGCTGTGGTTCACACGTGAAGCAGACAGCATGGCTGACAACACAGAAGTTGTGTTGGACCGGACTCAGGTAAAAAAAAAAAAAAAAAACGTTTTTGTTGCCGTGTAGTTAAACTTTTTATTTTGAAAAAGCACAGCGCTTAATAGACGTTTAAATGACTGTGATAAATTATATCGCTGTGAAGCGACAACAGCCATAAGCTAGTTAGCATTAGCATTAGCCTCGTTTGCTTGGTGACTTGTTTAGCCACAAAGCTAATTCACAGTGACCCAATAAGAATAGACTGACCCGTCTTTTATAACGGTGGAAAATGTTTGTCTCTGTCAGGTGAAAAAGGCTGTCCAGGCTCTGCAGGCTTTCCTAAAAACCAAGTCCACTCGTGACTCTCTGTTACTGGACGACACTCAGCAGATCTGCCTGCTGTTCACCCTGTGGAAGATCCCCAAAGAGGCACAGACCATCCGCATGTGAGTCGCACACTCAGGAGCACCCCTGACATGTTATTACTGTGCAGCCATTATTTTCTCACATCAGCAGTGATCCTGATGGTTTGTTTTCCGCCCTCAGTCCTTTGCCCCATGGCCAGCGGCCCGACACAGACGAGGTCTGCCTCTTCACCAGAGATGAGCCCAACATGACTTCAGAGCAGACCCAGAGGTTTTACAAGAGGCTACTGGAGGAAAAGGGTGTCAAAAACATATCTGAGGTACAGCCAGAGTCCTCTGATTGATTTGATCATTCTTCCATGAATAGCAATAGAGAAACGAACATATATACTGTACATAAATGGATAATGGAGTACAGTCAGTCATATAGTCATCATAGCAAAGTTTGTCAAGTCTTACAAACCACTTCTAGTGTTTTACCAGCTAACAAGCCTTTTGGTTTACATTAAAACCTGTTAACTTCGAACATAATTATGATGTGTGTCTGTATCTTTTGGCAGATCATCCCCTACAAAGTCCTGAAGACAGAGTACAAACCGTATGAAGCCAAGCGCCGTCTGCTCGGGAACTTTGACTTCTTCCTCTCCGACGACCGCGTCCGCCGCCTGCTGCCCTCACACCTCGGAAAACATTTCTACCAGAGGAAAAAGTAAGAACTGTTCTTTGTTTTCATAATACCTGAGTATTGCTGGAGCTGAGCACATACAGAAAATAAGTTACAATTAAACTCTGCTCTGCAACTTAACTCTGCAGTTAATGACTGATAAATAGTGAAAAGGTGATTATAATCACCCCTCAGTTTAAGTAAGATAAGTCGAGCAATAAAAGTCATTTTAAAGCGTGAATTCCTGCTTACCATGCTGCTAGGTTCTATGAAAATTTCTTAAAATCTGTTTTTATATGTCTACTTAAATTGATTATAAATAAATGAAAATAAAAATAAAATAGAAAGTTGAATGAAAGTAAAAATACTTCAATACCCCACCCTCCCCCCCTTTAACAAATTAAACTGTTGTGCAGCGTGGAAGGATGAGTCTGTTAGTGTGTTTGTATTGGGTTGTTTTTGTTGTTGCTTATGTTTTTATCCTGTTTATGTTGGTACCAGAGAGCCGCTGTCTGTGAACCTGCAGAGCAAACACCTGGCCCGAGACATCCAGAGAGTCGTCCAGGGCACCAGCCTGAAGGTTACCAACAAGGGCTGCTGCTGGTGAGACTTTGTCTTTGTGTTCCCAACAAACTAAAACAGTTTTATTCATCTCACTGTGAAACCATGTAGGTGAACATTTAATCTCACTGTTGCTTTGACAAGGAGGCAAACAAGTGTTTGGGTTTTGAAAAATGTTTAATTATAAGTTGTATTGCAGTAGAATCAATAGCACCTCACAACAACCCTGTCGATTCTGTTCAGTGTTTGATACGGGTCACGCTGGTGCCATAGAGACTCAACGTAAATCCAGATGGACCTCCTCTTCCCATGGAGCCCGTCTCTACAACTTTGATACACAATATTTAATGTCAAGCTCATGTCACATATGAATATGATCTAAGTACAAGTTCTGTGCACAGTGTCATTTTAAAACTTCACAATTTAACTCTGTATTATCTTGCGTTGTGGTCCTGTGTTGTAGTATGGCTCGTGTCGCCCACTCCAACATGACTGCGGATGAGGTGACAGACAACATCGAGGCTGCCGTCCAAACAGTGGTGGCCAAATTACGAATGGTGAGTCTGTTCACCCGGAGAGTTGTCTTGTGTTTTCATTAGGGCAGGTTCAGCCAGCTGGACAAATTCAATTCAGGATCAGTAATGAACTGAGCCCTATAGAAATGAAATTCCCTGCACAGCTTCCCCAAATGTCCTTTTATACTTCACTGCATCCTAGAATTGATGTTTCACAGAGTTCCTTAAGAGATGCTGGTTCATTGCATCCAGTCAGGGATCGGCTCTGTCAGATTGTTAAATAGATAATGCTGCATCATATGATCCCCCACAAATGTTTATTCTGTTGTTGCTGTTTGCAGAAAGGACCAGTGATGAAGCTCATCCATTTAAAAAGTCAAACATCAGTGGCCCTGCCCATCTACACCTCAGACCTCAGCAACCTCAGCGTGATGGAGGAGGCAGATGAGCAGACTCCCAAGAAAAAGGTGACAAGTTTGTCCTCAGATCTTCGTCTTGTGTTAGAGCCAGTTTTATTGGAATGAGTAAAATAACCTGCAAGTGTGTTTGTGAATTTCAGGGAGGAGCAGCCACAAAGAAGGGAAAGAAAAAACAGAGTGAGGATGCAAAACAAACAGATACCACTGCAGAGGGGAAGGGAGAGGAGGTGGGGGAAGAGGAGGAAGAAATCCCACAGCTGGTTCCCATGGAAACACCAAACAAAAAGCCCAAACTGGAGGTCAGTACTGCTCACGGCTGCTAGATTTAAAAACCCTGGTTTTTAATGAGGTATACTGCAGACACTCATTTCCTCTGTTTCTCACAGAAGCCGCTGAAAAAGAAGCAGCTGGAGAAAGCACCCAAACCTGCAGCAGTGAAGAAAGGAACAAAATCTCAGAGCAAATTGACAAAGAAAGCTGGAAAGACTGAGTCCAAAGTAAAAAGAAAGGTGCCTAAAGTGAAATGAGTCTCAGCAGTGCAGCTTTTGCACATTACCCTCTCAAACATGGACATTTGACACAGTAACAGGACCAGATTGCTCAGAGAACACTCAATATATTCAGTCTGTTTGTTCTTTTGCCTGGATGATGCAGATTATAAATGTTACCTGAAATTATCTTTGACTGTTGTGTTTTCTAAATGTTTTGTAACAATAGACATTTCTAATATTGCTAATGATGGCTCTGAGGAGCAGAGAGCCATCATTAGCAATGACCTTGTCCTGAAACCAAACAAGTGAAATGGAACGCAGCCCTTTCCTGTGATGTCATATTAAAGGCCTATAAAAGGTCTATATGGTGCTTACCTAATAGTCTTTATGACTCCTATTGTTTTAGTCAGACTTTCCTCAGGAAGAGACATCTTAGTGAGACTAGAAGAAACTTCAAACCTCCAAGCAATGCTCCAGCTCCTCTCAGACGCTCCATGATGGGAGTGATCCACTGTGGAGACACATGATTAATACATTTATTACATGTTAACGACAATGATAATTGAATAATTGTGTAAATCATTTATCACATAGAACTGCAGCTGTTAGTCAAACAGCAGATTAGTTTACAACTATTTTCACAATCGAGTAACTTGAATTTTTCAAGCAAAAATGCAAAAAAAATTCTGTAGTTGTAGATGTCAGCTTTGGTTCAGGGACACTAAGGAGCATTTTTTTTTAAAACTTTTCCCTACTTTTCTGATGTTTCAAATAATCAGCTGAGAAAATAATCTGCAGATAAACTGATAAAAGCTACCAGATAATGTGTTCATGTTTAGCGTTAGTGAAACTTTCCTTTAAATCTGTTTTCCTAACACTAGAATAAGGTCTTTTTCCACCTTTGCTTTAGCTACAGTTATGCTGTATATTTGTGTGTGTTCGTGTTGTGTGGAGTGAACCTACCTCTCAGATGTTTCAGCAGCACAAACGGTGCCTCAGAGGTGAGAAAGTAAACTGAGAAGACCTCAGGCAGGAAGGCAAGACGATTGTATGGGTGGCAAATGTGTTCTAAGGAGACAGAAAAAATATTAGGAAAGGAAAAGTAAAATGAGTGACACAGAACACCTCACTTCATTATGTTCATTATTCTAGCTGGGTGAACAACTGTATGTAGAGGAAGCCAGAGGTAAGCCAGTTGACATTTGTATTAAAATGTTTAACATGAAAAGATTAAGTATCTCAAAAATATTCAAATATACACGTGTAACTTTACTTTCTCATTAACTTAGTTAAGGTGGAATTGAATTACGGTCGAATTACATCCTTGCCTTAAGGTGCAAGGAAAATGTAATGAAGTGACCACAGATACTGGGACATTGAGGAGGATTTTTAAACTTTTTTCTGATGTTTCAAATAATCAGCTAATTGAGAGAATAATCTGCAGATAAACGTTTAACGGTGTTACCTTTAGCTGTCAAAACTTGTAATGAGCCATTTTGATAAATCAATGAAAAATAAATGACTGATAACACTGACACTGAAAACAATTGTAATTCTGCCTTATTTCACCTTGTTTTACAAATACTAAAGATGAACCCTTCATTCACCTTTTGTGTTTGCTCATGGTAGATGCAGCTGTCAGACAGAGACACCTGAATGTTCCCTGCTCTGGACATTCAGTGGCCAGCCAATCAGTGGTGATGAGATTGTTGTCAACAGGTGGGCTGGGTCCGTCTATTCATCCAAACCCTCCCTCTGCTGTGTGGGTGTGGTGGGCCATCTGGAATTACAGTGGGTTCACGGGTTGCTGGGCAGGAGAATAAGAGATGCATCATCCAGACACGCTGGTTGATCATACAGATGATATAGCTCCTTCATGTGACTGTGGGGAGGCGGCTGCATTCAAAAGTGATTTCAGCAGCAAATGGGACACCTCAAGACCGAAGTAAGGGAGGAAGCTGGGGAGCTGTAGATGTTCAGTGACGGGTGTTTCTATTATTAATGTGTTAAAGGTTCTAGGGGGAGAAACAAAGCAGTAACACGAAGTGTTCTGTGAAGGAACCATGGAAGAAAATGGAGAAACTTAATTTTCGAATGACTCTGGGAGTCAAAGCCTGTGTCCTCACTCAGGCCCTGCTGTGGCCCTGAGTTGGGCCTACCTCCACAAGCCCATCATAGTGATGGTGATGGGATCTCTGATGTCTGCTGCATGTGCTCTCCTCTTCCTGCTCCAGTCATCGGGGATGACTGAAGTGTCCTGCTCTGAAGCCTCAAGCTGCCTATCCACAGGGCTGATGTTTATAATAATGGGGCTGCTGTAGATTCCTATTTTGAAGGAGAAGCTGAGACAGAAACGGCTGACATTTTTTCTAACATTTTGAGGCCAAAAAAATTTTTGACTTTTTTTGGCCGATTTTGATGCCTTACTATACTATGAGGTTTTTTATGACATTTTGAGGTCATATTAAAGTATGATTTTTTTTGGCCGATTTTGATGCCTTAGTATACTATGACGTTTTTTATGACATTTTGAGGTCATACTAAAGTATGACTTTTTCTGGCCGATTTTGATGCCTTACTATACTATGACGTTTTTTATGACATTTTGAGGCCCAAAAAAATTTTGACTCTTTTTGGCCGATTTTGATGCCTTACTATACTATGGCGTTTTTTATGACATTTTGAGGTCATACTAAAGTATGACTTTTTTTGGCCGATTTTGATGCCTTACTATACTATGATGTTTTTTATGACATTTTGAGGTCATACTAAAGTATGACTTTTTCTGGCCGATTTTGATGCCTTACTATACTATGACGTTTTTTATGACATTTTGAGGCCCAAAAAAATTTTGACTTTTCTTGGCCGATTTTGATGCCTTACTATACTATGACGTTTTTTTATGACATTTTGAGGTCATACTAAAGTATGACTTTTTTTCGCCGATTTTGATGCCTTACTATACTATGACGTTTTTTATGACATTTTGAGGTCATACTAAAGTATGACCTTTTTTGGCCGATTTTGATGCCTTACTATACTATACTATGACGTTTTTTATGACATTTTGAGGCCAAAAAAAATTTTGACTTCTTTTGGCCGATTTTGATGCCTTACTATACTATGACGTTTTTTATGACATTTTGAGGTCATACTAAAGTATGACTTTTTTTGGCCGAAAAAAACGCCTTACTATACTATGACGTTTTTTATGACATTTTGAGGTCATACTAAAGTATGACTTTTTTTGGCCGATTTTGATGCCTAACTATACTATGACGTTTTTTATGACATTTTGAGGTCATACTAAAGTATGACTTTTTCTGGCCGATTTTGATGCCTTACTGTACTATGACGTTTTTTATGACATTTTGAGGTCATACTAGAGTATGACTTTTTTGGGCCGATTTTGATGCCTTAATATACTATGACGTTTTTTATGACATTTTGAGGCAAAAAAAAATTTTGACTCTTTTTGGCCGATTTTGATGTCTTACTATACTATGATGTTTTTTATGACATTTTGAGGTCATACTAAATTATGACTTCTTTTGGACGATTTTGATGCCTTACTATACTATGACGTTTTTTATGACATTTTGAGGTCAAAAAAAATTTTGACTTCGTTTGGCCGATTTTGATGCCTTACTATACTATGACGTTTTTTATGACATTTTGAGGTCATACTAGAGTATGACTTTTTTTGGCCGATTTTGATGCCTTACTATACTATGACATTTTTTATGACATTTTGAGGTCATACTAAAGTATGACTTTTTGGACGATTTTGATGCCTTACTATACTATGACGTTTTTTATGACATTTTGAGGTCAAAAAATTTTTTGACTTTTTTTGGCCGATTTTGATGCCTTACTATACTATGACGTTTTTTATGACATTTTGAGGCCAAAAACAAATTTGACTTTTTCTGGCCGATTTTGATGCCTTACTGTACTATGACGATTTTTATGACATTTTGAGGTCATACTAGAGTATGACTTTTTTTGGCCGATTTTGATGCCTTACTATACTATGACGTTTTTTATGACATTTTGAGGCCAAAAAAATTTTTGACTCTTTTTGGCCGATTTTGATGCCTTACTATACTATGACGTTTTTTATGACATTTTGAGGCCAAAAAATTTTTTGACTTTTTTTGGCCGATTTTGATGCCTTACTATACTATGACGTTTTTTATGACATTTTGAGGCCAAAAACAAATTTGACTTTTTTTGGCCGATTTTGATGCCTTACTATACTATGACGTTTTTTATGACATTTTGAGGCCAAAAAAATTTTTGACTCTTTTTGGCCGATTTTGATGCCTTACTATACAATGACGTTTTGTATGACATTTTGAGGCCAAAAAAATTTTTGACTTTTTTTGGCCGAAAAAAACGCCTTACTATACTATGACGTTTTTTATGACATTTTGAGGTCAAAAAAATTTTTGACTTTTTTTGGCCGAAAAAAAGGCCTTATTATACTACGACGTTTTTTATGACATTTTGAGGTCATACTAAAGTATGACTTTTTTTGGCCGAAAAAAACGCCTTACTATACTATGACGTTTTTTATGACATTTTGAGGTCAAAAAAAATTTTGACTTTTTTTGGCCGAAAAAAAGGCCTTACTATACTATGACGTTTTTTATGACATTTTGAGGTCATACTAAAGTATGACTTTTTTTGGCCGAAAAAAACGCCTTACTATACTATGACGTTTTTTATGACATTTTGAGGTCATACTAAAGTATGACTTTTTTTGGCCGAAAAAAACGCCTTACTATACTATGACGTTTTTTATGACATTTTGAGGTCATACTAAAGTATGACTTTTTTTGGCCGAAAAAAACGCCTTACTATACTATGATGTTTTTTATGACATTTTGAGGTCAAAAAAAAATTTGACTTTTTTTGGCCGAAAAAAACGCCTTACTATACTATGATGTTTTTTATGACATTTTGAGGTCATACTAAAGTATGACTTTTTTTGGCTGAAAAAAACGCCTTACTATACTATGACGTTTTTTATGACATTTTGAGGTCATACTAAAGTATGACTTTTTTGGCCGAAAAAAACGCCTTACTATACTATGACGTTTTTTATGACATTTTGAGGTCAAAAAAAATTTTGACTTTTTTTGGCCGGAAAAAACGCCTTACTATACTATGACGTTTTTTATGACATTTTGAGGTCATACTAAAGTATGACTTTTTTTGGTCGAAAAAAACGCCTTACTATACTATGACGTTTTTTATGACATTTTGAGGTCATACTAAAGTATGACTTTTTTTGGCCGAAAAAAACGCCTTACTATACTATGACGTTTTTTATGACATTTTGAAGTCAAAAAAAATTTTGACTTTTTTTGGCCGAAAAAAACGCCTTACTATACTATGACGTTTTTTATGACATTTTGAGGTCAAAAAATTTTTTGACTTTTTTTGGCCGAAAAAAACGCCTTACTATACTATGACGTTTTTTATGACATTTTGAGGTCATACTAAAGTATGACTTTTTTTGGCCAAAAAAAACGCCTTACTATACTATGACGTTTTTTATGACATTTTGAGGTCAAAAAAAATTTTGACTTTTTTTGGCCGAAAAAAACGCCTTACTATACTATGACGTTTTTTATGACATTTTGAGGTCAAAAAAAATTTTGACTTTTTTTGCCCGAAAAAAAGGCCTTACTATACTATGATGTTTTTTCTGACATTTTGAGGTCATACTAAAGTATGACTTTTTTTGGCCGAAAAAAACGCCTTACTATACTATGACATTTTTTATGACATTTTGAGGTCATACTAAAGTATGACTTTTTTTGGCCGAAAAAAACGCCTTACTATACTATGACGTTTTTTATGACATTTTGAGGTCATACTAAAGTATGACTTTTTTTGGTCGAAAAAAACGCCTTACTATACTATGACGTTTTTTATGACATTTTGAGGTCATACTAAAGTATGACTTTTTTTGGCCGAAAAAAACGCCTTACTATACTATGACGTTTTTTATGACATTTTGAGGTCATACTAAAGTATGACTTTTTTTGGTCGAAAAAAACGCCTTACTATACTATGACGTTTTTATGACATTTTGAGGTCAAAAAAAAATTTGACTTTTTTTGGTCGAAAAAAAGGCCTTACTATACTATGACGTTTTTTATGACATTTTGAGGTCATACTAAAGTATGACTTTTTTTGGACGAAAAAAACGCCTTACTATACTATGACGTTTTTTATGACATTTTGAGGTCATACTAAAGTATGACTTCTTTTGGCCGATTTTGATGCCTTACTATACTATGACGTTTTTTATGACATTTTGAGGCCAAAAAAATTTTTGACTTTTTTTGGCCGATTTTGATGCCTTACTATACTATGACGTTTTTTATGACATTTTGAGGCCAAAAACAAATTTGACTTTTTTTGGCCGATTTTGATGCCTTACTATACTATGACGTTTTTTATGACATTTTGAGGCCAAAAAATTTTTTGACTCTTTTTGGCCGATTTTGATGCCTTACTATACTATGACGATTTTTATGACATTTTGAGGCCAAAAAAATTTTTGACTTTTTTTTGCCGATTTTGATGCTTTACTATACTATGACGTTTTTTATGACATTTTGAGGCCAAAAAAATTTTTGACTTTTTTTTGCCGATTTTGATGCCTTACTATACTATGACGTTTTTTATGACATTTTGAGGTCAAAAAAAATTTTGACTTTTTTTGGCCGAAAAAAAGGCCTTACTATACTATGACGTTTTTTATGACATTTTGAGGTCAAAAAAAATTTTGACTTTTCTTGGCCGAAAAACAGGCCTTACTATACTATGACGTTTTTTATGACATTTTGAGGTCAAAAAAATTTTTGACTTTTTTTGGCCGAAAAAAACGCCTTACTATACTATGACGTTTTTTATGACATTTTGAGGTCAAAAAAAATTTTGACTTTTTTTGGCCGAAAAAAACGCCTTACTATACTATGATGTTTTTGATTACATTTTGAGGTCATACTAAAGTATGACTTTTTTTGGCTGAAAAAAACACCTTACTATACTATGACGTTTTTTATGACATTTTGAGGTCATACTAAAGTATGACTTTTTTTGGCCGAAAAAAACGCCTTACTATACTATGACGTTTTTTATGACATTTTGAGGTCAAAAAAAATTTTGACTTTTTTTGGCCGGAAAAAACGCCTTACTATACTATGACGTTTTTTATGACATTTTGAGGTCAAAAAATTTTTTGACTTTTTTTGGCCGAAAAAAACGCCTTACTATACTATGACGTTTTTTATGACATTTTGAGGTCAAAAAAAAATTTGACTTTTTTTGGCCGAAAAAAACGCCTTACTATACTATGATGTTTTTTATGACATTTTGAGGTCATACTAAAGTATGACTTTTTTTGGCTGAAAAAAACGCCTTACTATACTATGACGTTTTTTATGACATTTTGAGGTCATACTAAAGTATGACTTTTTTGGCCGAAAAAAACGCCTTACTATAGTATGACGTTTTTTATGACATTTTGAGGTCAAAAAAAATTTTGACTTTTTTTGGCCGGAAAAAACGCCTTACTATACTATGACGTTTTTTATGACATTTTGAGGTCATACTAAAGTATGACTTTTTTTGGTCGAAAAAAACGCCTTACTATACTATGACGTTTTTTATGACATTTTGAGGTCATACTAAAGTATGACTTTTTTTGGCCGAAAAAAACGCCTTACTATACTATGACGTTTTTTATGACATTTTGAAGTCAAAAAAAATTTTGACTTTTTTTGGCCGAAAAAAACGCCTTACTATACTATGACGTTTTTTATGACATTTTGAGGTCAAAAAATTTTTTGACTTTTTTTGGCCGAAAAAAACGCCTTACTATACTATGACGTTTTTTATGACATTTTGAGGTCATACTAAAGTATGACTTTTTTTGGCCAAAAAAAACGCCTTACTATACTATGACGTTTTTTATGACATTTTGAGGTCAAAAAAAATTTTGACTTTTTTTGGCCGAAAAAAACGCCTTACTATACTATGACGTTTTTTATGACATTTTGAGGTCAAAAAAAATTTTGACTTTTTTTGCCCGAAAAAAAGGCCTTACTATACTATGATGTTTTTTCTGACATTTTGAGGTCATACTAAAGTATGACTTTTTTTGGCCGAAAAAAACGCCTTACTATACTATGACATTTTTTATGACATTTTGAAGTCATACTAAAGTATGACTTTTTTTGGCCGAAAAAAACGCCTTACTATACTATGACGTTTTTTATGACATTTTGAGGTCATACTAAAGTATGACTTTTTTTGGTCGAAAAAAACGCCTTACTATACTATGACGTTTTTTATGACATTTTGAGGTCATACTAAAGTATGACTTTTTTTGGCCGAAAAAACGCCTTACTATACTATGACGTTTTTTATGACATTTTGAGGTCATACTAAAGTATGACTTTTTTTGGTCGAAAAAAACGCCTTACTATACTATGACGTTTTTTATGACATTTTGAGGTCATACTAAAGTATGACTTTTTTTGGCCGAAAAAAACGCCTTACTATACTATGACGTTTTTTATGACATTTTGAGGTCAAAAAAAATTTTGGCTTTTTTTGGCTGAAAAAAACGCCTTACTATACTATGACGTTTTTTATGACATTTTGAGGTCAAAAAAAATTTTGACTTTTTTTGGCCGGAAAAAACGCCTTACTATACTATGACGTTTTTTATGACATTTTGAGGTCATACTAAAGTATGACATTTTTTGGCCGAAAAAAACGCCTTACTATACTATGACGTTTTTTATGACATTTTGAGGTCATACTAAAGTATGACTTTTTTTGGCCGATTTTGATGCCTTACGTTACTATGACGTTTTTTATGACATTTTGAGGTCAAAAAAAATTTTGACTTTTTTTGGCCGAAAAAAACGCCTTCCTATACTATGACGTTTTTTATGACATTTTGAGGTCATACTAAAGTAGGACTTTTTTTGGCCAAAAAAAATGCCTTACTATACTATGACGTTTTTTATGACATTTTGAGGTCAAAAAAAATTTTGACTTTTTTTGGCCGAAAAAAACGCCTTACTATACTATGACGTTTTTTATGACATTTTGAGGTCAAAAAAAATTTTGACTTTTTTTGCCCGAAAAAAACGCCTTACTATACTATGACGTTTTTCATGACATTTTGAGGTCAAAAAAAAATTTGACTTTTTTTGCCCGAAAAAAAGGCCTTACTATACTATGATGTTTTTTATGACATTTTGAGGTCATACTAAAGTATGACTTTTTTTGGCCGAAAAAAACGCCTTACTATACTATGACGTTTTTTATGACATTTTGAGGTCATACTAAAGTATGACTTTTTTTGGCCGAAAAAAACGCCTTACTATACTATGACGTTTTTTATGACATTTTGAGGTCATACTAAAGTATGACTTTTTTTGGTCGAAAAAAACGCCTTACTATACTATGACGTTTTTTATGACATTTTGAGGTCATACTAAAGTATGACTTTTTTTGGCCGAAAAAAACGCCTTACTATACTATGACGTTTTTTATGACATTTTGAGGTCATACTAAAGTATGACTTTTTTTGGTCGAAAAAAACGCCTTACTATACTATGACGTTTTTTATGACATTTTGAGGTCATACTAAAGTATGACTTTTTTTGGCCGAAAAAAACGCCTTACTATACTATGACGTTTTTTATGACATTTTGAGGTCAAAAAAAATTTTGGCTTTTTTTGGCTGAAAAAAACGCCTTACTATACTATGACGTTTTTTATGACATTTTGAGGTCAAAAAAAATTTTGACTTTTTTTGGCCGGAAAAAACGCCTTACTATACTATGACGTTTTTTATGACATTTTGAGGTCATACTAAAGTATGACTTTTTTTGGTCGAAAAAAACGCCTTACTATACTATGACGTTTTTTATGACATTTTGAGGTCATACTAAAGTATGACTTTTTTTTGGCCGAAAAAAACGCCTTACTATACTATGACATTTTTTATGACATTTTGAGGTCAAAAAAAATTTTGACTTTTTTTGGCCGAAAAAAACGCCTTGCTATACTATGACCTTTTTTATGACATTTTGAGGTCAAAAAAAATTTTGACTTTTTTTGCCCGAAAAAAACGCCTTACTATACTATGACGTTTTTTATGACATTTTGAGGTAAAAAAATTTTTTGACTTTTTTTGGCCGAAAAAAACGCCTTACTATACTATGACGTTTTTTATGACATTTTGAGGTCATACTAAAGTATGACTTTTTTTGGTCGAAAAAAACGCCTTACTATACTATGACGTTTTTTATGACATTTTGAGGTCATACTAAAGTATGACTTTTTTTGGCCGAAAAAAACGCCTTACTATACTATGACGTTTTTTATGACATTTTGAGGTCATACTAAAGTATGACTTTTTTTGGCCGAAAAAAATGCCTTACTATACTATGACATTTTTTATGACATTTTGAGATCAAAAAAAATTTTGACATTTTTTGGCCGAAAAAAACGCCTTACTATACTATGACGTTTTTTATGACATTTTGAGGTCATACTAAAGTATGACTTTTTTTGGCCGATTTTGATGCCTTACGTTACTATGACGTTTTTTATGACATTTTGAGGTCATACTAAAGTATGACTTTTTTTGGTCGAAAAAAACGCCTTACTATACTATGACGTTTTTTATGACATTTTGAGGTCAAAAAATTTTTTGACTTTTTTCGGCCGAAAAAAACGCCTTACTATACTATGACGTTTTTTATGACATTTTGAGGTCATACTAAAGTATGACTTTTTTTGGCCGAAAAAAACGCCTTACTATACTATGACGTTTTTTATGACATTTTGAGGTCATACTAAAGTATGACTTTTTTTGGCCGAAAAAAACGCCTTACTATACTATGACGTTTTTTATGACATTTTGAGGTCAAAAAAATGTTTGACTTTTTTTGGCCGAAAAAAACGCCTTACTATACTATGACGTTTTTTATGACATTTTGAGGTCATACTAAAGTATGACTTTTTTTGGCCGAAAAAAACGCCTTACTATACTATGACGTTTTTTATGACATTTTGAGGTCATACTAAAGTATGACTTTTTTTGGCCGAAAAAAATGCCTTACTTTACTATGACGTTTTTTATGACATTTTGAGGTCAAAAAAAATTTTGACTTTTTTTGGCCGAAAAAAACGCCTTACTATACTATGACGTTTTTTATGACATTTTGAGGTCAAAAAAATTTTTGACTTTTTTTGGCCGAAAAAAACGCCTTACTATACTATGACGTTTTTTATGACATTTTGAGGTCAAAAAAATTTTTGACTTTTTTTGGCCGAAAAAAAGGCCTTACTATACTATGACGTTTTTTATGACATTTTGAGGTCAAAAAAAATTTTGACTTTTTTTGGCCGAAAAAAAGGCCTTACTATACTATGACGTTTTTTATGACATTTTGAGGTCAAAAAAAAATTTGACTTTTTTTGGCCGAAAAAAACGCCTTACTATACTATGACGTTTTTTATGACATTTTGAGGTCATACTAAAGTATGACTTTTTTTGGCCGAAAAAAACGCCTTACTATACTATGACGTTTTTTATGACATTTTGAGGTCAAAAAAAAATGTGACTTTTTTTGGCCGAAAAAAAGGCCTTACTATACTATGACGTTTTTTATGACATTTTGAGGTCAAAAAAAATTTTGACTTTTTTTGGCCGAAAAAAACGCCTTACTATACTATGATGTTTTTGATTACATTTTGAGGTCATACTAAAGTATGACTTTTTTTGGCTGAAAAAAACACCTTACTATACTATGACGTTTTTTATGACATTTTGAGGTCATACTAAAGTATGACTTTTTTTGGCCGAAAAAAACGCCTTACTATACTATGACGTTTTTTATGACATTTTGAGGTCAAAAAAAATTTTGACTTTTTTTGGCCGGAAAAAACGCCTTACTATACTATGACGTTTTTTATGACATTTTGAGGTCAAAAATTTTTTTGACTTTTTTCGGCCGAAAAAAACGCCTTACTATACTATGACGTTTTTTATTACATTTTGAGGTCATACTAAAGTATGACTTTTTTTGGCCGAAAAAAACGCCTTACTATACTATGACGTTTTTTATGACATTTTGAGGTCATACTAAAGTATGACTTTTTTTGGCCGAAAAAAACGCCTTACTATACTATGACGTTTTTTATGACATTTTGAGGTCAAAAAAATGTTTGACTTTTTTTGGCCGAAAAAAACGCCTTACTATACTATGACGTTTTTTATGACATTTTGAGGTCATACTAAAGTATGACTTTTTTTGGCCGAAAAAAACGCCTTACTATACTATGACGTTTTTTATGACATTTTGAGGTCATACTAAAGTATGACTTTTTTTGGCCGAAAAAAATGCCTTACTTTACTATGACGTTTTTTATGACATTTTGAGGTCAAAAAAAATTTTGACTTTTTTTGGCCGAAAAAAACGCCTTACTATACTATGACGTTTTTTATGACATTTTGAGGTCAAAAAAAATTTTGACTTTTTTTGGCCGAAAAAAACGCCTTACTATACTATGACGTTTTTTATGACATTTTGAGGTCAAAAAAAATTTTGACTTTTTTTGGCCGAAAAAAAGGCCTTACTATACTATGACGTTTTTTATGACATTTTGAGGTCAAAAAAAATTTTGACTTTTCTTGGCCGAAAAAAAGGCCTTACTATACTATGACGTTTTTTATGACATTTTGAGGTCAAAAAAAATTTTGACTTTTTTTGGCCGAAAAAAACGCCTTACTATACTATGACGTTTTTTATGACATTTTGAGGTCAAAAAAAATTTTGACTTTTTTTGGCCGAAAAAAACGCCTTACTATACTATGATGTTTTTGATTACATTTTGAGGTCATACTAAAGTATGACTTTTTTTGGCTGAAAAAAACACCTTACTATACTATGACGTTTTTTATGACATTTTGAGGTCATACTAAAGTATGACTTTTTTTGGCCGAAAAAAACGCCTTACTATACTATGACGTTTTTTATGACATTTTGAGGTCAAAAAAAATTTTGACTTTTTTTGGCCGGAAAAAACGCCTTACTATACTATGACGTTTTTTATGACATTTTGAGGTCAAAAAATTTTTTGACTTTTTTCGGCCGAAAAAAACGCCTTACTATACTATGACGTTTTTTATGACATTTTGAGGTCATACTAAAGTATGACTTTTTTTGGCCGAAAAAAACGCCTTACTATACTATGACGTTTTTTATGACATTTTGAGGTCAAAAAAATGTTTGACTTTTTTTGGCCGAAAAAAACGCCTTACTATACTATGACGTTTTTTATGACATTTTGAGGTCAAAAAAAATTTTGACTTTTTTTGGCCGAAAAAAAGGCCTTACTATACTATGACGTTTTTTATGACATTTTGAGGTCAAAAAAAAATTTGACTTTTTTTGGCCGAAAAAAACGCCTTACTATACTATGACGTTTTTTATGACATTTTGAGGTCATACTAAAGTATGACTTTTTTTGGCCGAAAAAAACGCCTTACTATACTATGACGTTTTTTATGACATTTTGAGGTCAAAAAAAAATGTGACTTTTTTTGGCCGAAAAAAAGGCCTTACTATACTATGACGTTTTTTATGACATTTTGAGGTCAAAAAAAAATTTGACTTTTTTTGGCCGAAAAAAACGCCTTACTATACTATGACGTTTTTTATGACATTTTGAGGTCATACTAAAGTATGACTTTTTTTGGCTGAAAAAAACGCCTTACTATACTATGACGTTTTTTATGACATTTTGAGGTCATACTAAAGTATGACTTTTTTTGGCCGAAAAAAACGCCTTACTATACTATGACGTTTTTTATGACATTTTGAGGTCATACTAAAGTATGACTTTTTTTGGCTGAAAAAAACACCTTACTATACTATGACGTTTTTTATGACATTTTGAGGTCATACTAAAGTATGACTTTTTTTGGCCGAAAAAAACGCCTTACTATACTATGACGTTTTTTATGACATTTTGAGGTCAAAAAAAATTTTGACTTTTTTTGGCCGGAAAAAACGCCTTACTATACTATGACGTTTTTTATGACATTTTGAGGTCAAAAATTTTTTTGACTTTTTTCGGCCGAAAAAAACGCCTTACTATACTATGACGTTTTTTATTACATTTTGAGGTCATACTAAAGTATGACTTTTTTTGGCCGAAAAAAACGCCTTACTATACTATGACGTTTTTTATGACATTTTGAGGTCATACTAAAGTATGACTTTTTTTGGCCGAAAAAAACGCCTTACTATACTATGACGTTTTTTATGACATTTTGAGGTCAAAAAAATGTTTGACTTTTTTTGGCCGAAAAAAACGCCTTACTATACTATGACGTTTTTTATGACATTTTGAGGTCATACTAAAGTATGACTTTTTTTGGCCGAAAAAAACGCCTTACTATACTATGACGTTTTTTATGACATTTTGAGGTCATACTAAAGTATGACTTTTTTTGGCCGAAAAAAATGCCTTACTTTACTATGACGTTTTTTATGACATTTTGAGGTCAAAAAAAATTTTGACTTTTTTTGGCCGAAAAAAACGCCTTACTATACTATGACGTTTTTTATGACATTTTGAGGTCAAAAAAAATTTTGACTTTTTTTGGCCGAAAAAAACGCCTTACTATACTATGACGTTTTTTATGACATTTTGAGGTCAAAAAAAATTTTGACTTTTTTTGGCCGAAAAAAAGGCCTTACTATACTATGACGTTTTTTATGACATTTTGAGGTCAAAAAAAATTTTGACTTTTCTTGGCCGAAAAAAAGGCCTTACTATACTATGACGTTTTTTATGACATTTTGAGGTCAAAAAAAATTTTGACTTTTTTTGGCCGAAAAAAAACGCCTTACTATACTATGACGTTTTTTATGACATTTTGAGGTCAAAAAAAATTTTGACTTTTTTTGGCCGAAAAAAACGCCTTACTATACTATGATGTTTTTGATTACATTTTGAGGTCATACTAAAGTATGACTTTTTTTGGCTGAAAAAAACACCTTACTATACTATGACGTTTTTTATGACATTTTGAGGTCATACTAAAGTATGACTTTTTTTGGCCGAAAAAAACGCCTTACTATACTATGACGTTTTTTATGACATTTTGAGGTCAAAAAAAATTTTGACTTTTTTTGGCCGGAAAAAACGCCTTACTATACTATGACGTTTTTTATGACATTTTGAGGTCAAAAAATTTTTTGACTTTTTTCGGCCGAAAAAAACGCCTTACTATACTATGACGTTTTTTATGACATTTTGAGGTCATACTAAAGTATGACTTTTTTTGGCCGAAAAAAACGCCTTACTATACTATGACGTTTTTTATGACATTTTGAGGTCAAAAAAATGTTTGACTTTTTTTGGCCGAAAAAAAACGCCTTACTATACTATGACGTTTTTTATGACATTTTGAGGTCATACTAAAGTATGACTTTTTTTGGCCGAAAAAAACGCCTTACTATACTATGACGTTTTTTATGACATTTTGAGGTCATACTAAAGTATGACTTTTTTTGGCCGAAAAAAATGCCTTACTTTACTATGACGTTTTTTATGACATTTTGAGGTCAAAAAAATTTTTGACTTTTTTTGGCCGAAAAAAACGCCTTACTATACTATGACGTTTTTTATGACATTTTGAGGTCAAAAAAAATTTTGACTTTTTTTGGCCGAAAAAAACGCCTTACTATACTATGACGTTTTTTATGACATTTTGAGGTCAAAAAAAATTTTGACTTTTTTTGGCCGAAAAAAAGGCCTTACTATACTATGACGTTTTTTATGACATTTTGAGGTCAAAAAAATTTTTGACTTTTTTTGGCCGAAAAAAAGGCCTTACTATACTATGACGTTTTTTATGACATTTTGAGGTCAAAAAAAAATTTGACTTTTTTTGGCCGAAAAAAACGCCTTACTATACTATGACGTTTTTTATGACATTTTGAGGTCATACTAAAGTATGACTTTTTTTGGCCGAAAAAAACGCCTTACTATACTATGACGTTTTTTATGACATTTTGAGGTCAAAAAAAAATGTGACTTTTTTTGGCCGAAAAAAAGGCCTTACTATACTATGACGTTTTTTATGACATTTTGAGGTCAAAAAAAAATTTGACTTTTTTTGGCCGAAAAAAACGCCTTACTATACTATGACGTTTTTTATGACATTTTGAGGTCATACTAAAGTATGACTTTTTTTGGCTGAAAAAAACGCCTTACTATACTATGACGTTTTTTATGACATTTTGAGGTCATACTAAAGTATGACTTTTTTTGGCCGAAAAAAACGCCTTACTATACTATGACGTTTTTTATGACATTTTGAGGTCATACTAAAGTATGACTTTTTTTGGTCGAAAAAAACGCCTTACTATACTATGACGTTTTTTATGACATTTTGAGGTCATACTAAAGTATGACTTTTTTTGGCCGAAAAAAACGCCTTACTATACTATGACGTTTTTTATGACATTTTGAGGTCAAAAAAAATTTTGGCTTTTTTTGGCTGAAAAAAACGCCTTACTATACTATGACGTTTTTTATGACATTTTGAGGTCAAAAAAAATTTTGACTTTTTTTGGCCGGAAAAAACGCCTTACTATACTATGACGTTTTTTATGACATTTTGAGGTCATACTAAAGTATGACTTTTTTTGGTCGAAAAAAACGCCTTACTATACTATGACGTTTTTTATGACATTTTGAGGTCATACTAAAGTATGACTTTTTTTGGCCGAAAAAAACGCCTTACTATACTATGACCTTTTTTATGACATTTTGAGGTCAAAAAAAATTTTGACTTTTTTTGCCCGAAAAAAACGCCTTACTATACTATGACGTTTTTTATGACATTTTGAGGTAAAAAAAATTTTTGACTTTTTTTGGCCGAAAAAAACGCCTTACTATACTATGACGTTTTTTATGACATTTTGAGGTCATACTAAAGTATGACTTTTTTTGGTCGAAAAAAACGCCTTACTATACTATGACGTTTTTTATGACATTTTGAGGTCATACTAAAGTATGACTTTTTTTGGCCGAAAAAAACGCCTTACTATACTATGACGTTTTTTATGACATTTTGAGGTCATACTAAAGTATGACTTTTTTTGGTCGAAAAAAACGCCTTACTATACTATGACGTTTTTTAAGACATTTTGAGGTCAAAAAAAATTTTGGCTTTTTTTGGCTGAAAAAAACGCCTTACGATACTATGACGTTTTTTATGACATTTTGAGGTCATACTAAAGTATGACTTTTTTTGGCCGAAAAAAACGCCTTACTATACTATGATGTTTTTTATGACATTTTGAGGTCAAAAAAATTTTTGACTTTTTTTGGCCGGAAAAAACGCCTTACTATACTATGACGTTTTTTATGACATTTTGAGGTCAAAAAAATTTTTGACTTTTTTTGGCCGAAAAAAACGCCATACTATACTATGACGTTTTTTATGACATTTTGAGGTCAAAAAAAATTTTGACTTTTTTTGGCCGAAAAAAACGCCTTACTATACTATGACGTTTATTATGACATTTTGAGGTCATACTAAAGTATGACTTTTTTTGGCCGAAAAAAACGCCATACTATACTATGACGTTTTTTATGACATTTTGAGGTCAAAAAAAATTTTGACTTTTTTTGGCCGAAAAAAACGCCTTACTATACTATGACGTTTATTATGACATTTTGAGGTCAAAAAAAATTTTGACTTTTTTTGGCCGAAAAAAAGGCCTTACTATACTATGACGTTTTTTATGACATTTTGAGGTCAAAAAAAAATTTGACTTTTTTTGGCCGAAAAAAACGCCTTACTATACTATGACGTTTTTTATGACATTTTGAGGTCATACTAAAGTATGACTTTTTTTGGCCGAAAAAAACGCCTTACTATACTATGACGTTTTTTATGACATTTTGAGGTCAAAAAAAAATGTGACTTTTTTTGGCCGAAAAAAAGGCCTTACTATACTATGACGTTTTTTATGACATTTTGAGGTCAAAAAAAAATTTGACTTTTTTTGGCCGAAAAAAACGCCTTACTATACTATGACGTTTTTTATGACATTTTGAGGTCATACTAAAGTATGACTTTTTTTGGCTGAAAAAAACGCCTTACTATACTATGACGTTTTTTATGACATTTTGAGGTCATACTAAAGTATGACTTTTTTTGGCCGAAAAAAACGCCTTACTATACTATGACGTTTTTTATGACATTTTGAGGTCATACTAAAGTATGACTTTTTTTGGTCGAAAAAAACGCCTTACTATACTATGACGTTTTTTATGACATTTTGAGGTCATACTAAAGTATGACTTTTTTTGGCCGAAAAAAACGCCTTACTATACTATGATGTTTTTTATGACATTTTGAGGTCAAAAAAAATTTTGACTTTTTTTGGCCGGAAAAAACGCCTTACTATACTATGACGTTTTTTATGACATTTTGAGGTCAAAAAAATTTTTGACTTTTTTTGGCCGAAAAAAACGCCTTACTATACTATGACGTTTTTTATGACATTTTGAGGTCAAAAAAAATTTTGACTTTTTTTGGCCGAAAAAAACGCCTTACTATACTATGACGTTTTTTATGACATTTTGAGGTCATACTAAAGTATGACTTTTTTTGGCTGAAAAAAACGCCTTACTATACTATGACGTTTATTATGACATTTTGAGGTCATACTAAAGTATGACTTTTTTTGGCCGAAAAAAACGCCTTACTATACTATGACGTTTTTTATGACATTTTGAGGTAAAAAAAAATTGTGACTTTTTTTGGCCGGAAAAAACGCCTTACTATACTATGACGTTTTTTATGACATTTTGAGGTCATACTAAAGTATGACTTTTTTTGGTCGAAAAAAACGCCTTACTATACTATGACGTTTTTTATGACATTTTGAGGTCATACTAAAGTATGACTTTTTTTGGCCGAAAAAAACGCCTTACTATACTATGACGTTTTTTATGACATTTTGAGGTCAAAAAAAATTTTTGACTTTTTTTGGCCGAAAAAAACGCCTTACTATACTATGACGTTTTTTATGACATTTTGAGGTCAAAAAAAATTTTGACTTTTTTTGCCCGAAAAAAATGCCTTACTATACTATGACGTTTTTTATGACATTTTGAGGTCAAAAAAATTTTTGACTTTTTTTGGCCGAAAAAAACGCCTTACTATACTATGACGTTTTTTATGACATTTTGAGGTCAAAAAAAATTTTGACTTTTTTTGCCCGAAAAAAAGGCCTTACTATACTATGACGTTTTTTATGACATTTTGAGGTCATACTAAAGTATGACTTTTTTTGGTCGAAAAAAACGCCTTACTATACTATGACGTTTTTTATGACATTTTGAGGTCATACTAAAGTATGACTTTTTTTGGCCGAAAAAAACGCCTTACTATACTATGACGTTTTTTATGACATTTTGAGGTCAAAAAAAATTTTGACTTTTTTTGGCCGGAAAAAACGCCTTACTATACTATGACATTTTTTATGACATTTTGAGGTCATACTAAAGTATGACTTTTTTTGGCCGAAAAAAACGCCTTACTATACTATGACATTTTTTATGACATTTTGAGGTCAAAAAAAATTTTTGACTTTTTTTGGCCGAAAAAAAACGCCTTACTATACTATGACGTTTTTTATGACATTTTGAGGTCAAAAAAAATTTTGACTTTTTTTGGCCGAAAAAAATGCCTTACTATACTATGACGTTTTTTATGACATTTTGAGGTCAAAAAAATTTTTGACTTTTTTTGGCCGAAAAAAACGCCTTACTATACTATGACGTTTTTTATGACATTTTGAGGTCAAAAAAAATTTTGACTTTTTTTGGCCGAAAAAAATGCCTTACTATACTATGACGTTTTTTATGACATTTTGAGGTCAAAAAAATTTTTGACTTTTTTTGGCCGAAAAAAAACGCCTTACTATACTATGACGTTTTTTATGACATTTTGAGGTCATACTAAAGTATGACTTTTTTTGGTCGAAAAAAACGCCTTACTATACTATGACGTTTTTTATGACATTTTGAGGTCAAAAAAAATTTTGGCTTTTTTTGGCTGAAAAAAACGCCTTACTATACTATGACGTTTTTTATGACATTTTGAGGTCATACTAAAGTATGACTTTTTTTGGCCGAAAAAAACGCCTTACTATACTATGACGTTTTTTATGACATTTTGAGGTCAAAAAAAATTTTGACTTTTTTTGGCCGGAAAAAACGCCTTACTATACTATGACGTTTTTTATGACATTTTGAGGTCAAAAAAAATTTTGACTTTTTTTGGCCGAAAAAAAGGCCTTACTATACTATGACGTTTTTTATGACATTTTGAGGTCAAAAAAAATTTTGACTTTTTTTGGCCGAAAAAAAGGCCTTACTATACTATGACGTTTTTTATGACATTTTGAGGTCATACTAAAGTATGACTTTTTTTGGCTGAAAAAAACGCCTTACTATACTATGACGTTTTTTATGACATTTTGAGGTCATACTAAAGTATGACTTTTTTTGGCCGAAAAAAACGCCTTACTATACTATGACGTTTTTTATGACATTTTGAGGTCAAAAAAAATTGTGACTTTTTTTGGCCGGAAAAAACGCCTTACTATACTATGACGTTTTTTATGACATTTTGAGGTCAAAAAAAATTTTGACTTTTTTTGGCCGGAAAAAACGCCTTACTATACTATGACGTTTTTTATGACATTTTGAGGTCATACTAAAGTATGACTTTTTTTGGTCGAAAAAAAAACGCCTTACTATACTATGACGTTTTTTATGACATTTTGAGGTCATACTAAAGTATGACTTTTTTTGGCCGAAAAAAACGCCTTACTATACTATGACGTTTTTTATGACATTTTGAGGTCAAAAAAAAATGTGACTTTTTTTGGCCGAAAAAAAGGCCTTACTATACTATGACGTTTTTTATGACATTTTGAGGTCAAAAAAAAATTTGACTTTTTTTGGCCGAAAAAAACGCCTTACTATACTATGACGTTTTTTATGACATTTTGAGGTCATACTAAAGTATGACTTTTTTTGGCTGAAAAAAACGCCTTACTATACTATGACGTTTTTTATGACATTTTGAGGTCATACTAAAGTATGACTTTTTTTGGCCGAAAAAAACGCCTTACTATACTATGACGTTTTTTATGACATTTTGAGGTCATACTAAAGTATGACTTTTTTTGGTCGAAAAAAACGCCTTACTATACTATGACGTTTTTTATGACATTTTGAGGTCATACTAAAGTATGACTTTTTTTGGCCGAAAAAAACGCCTTACTATACTATGACGTTTTTTATGACATTTTGAGGTCAAAAAAAATTTTGGCTTTTTTTGGCTGAAAAAAACGCCTTACTATACTATGACGTTTTTTATGACATTTTGAGGTCAAAAAAAATTTTGACTTTTTTTGGCCGGAAAAAACGCCTTACTATACTATGACGTTTTTTATGACATTTTGAGGTCATACTAAAGTATGACTTTTTTTGGTCGAAAAAAACGCCTTACTATACTATGACGTTTTTTATGACATTTTGAGGTCATACTAAAGTATGACTTTTTTTGGCCGAAAAAAACGCCTTACTATACTATGACCTTTTTTATGACATTTTGAGGTCAAAAAAAATTTTGACTTTTTTTGCCCGAAAAAAACGCCTTACTATACTATGACGTTTTTTATGACATTTTGAGGTAAAAAAAATTTTTGACTTTTTTTGGCCGAAAAAAACGCCTTACTATACTATGACGTTTTTTATGACATTTTGAGGTCATACTAAAGTATGACTTTTTTTGGTCGAAAAAAACGCCTTACTATACTATGACGTTTTTTATGACATTTTGAGGTCATACTAAAGTATGACTTTTTTTGGCCGAAAAAAACGCCTTACTATACTATGACGTTTTTTATGACATTTTGAGGTCATACTAAAGTATGACTTTTTTTGGTCGAAAAAAACGCCTTACTATACTATGACGTTTTTTAAGACATTTTGAGGTCAAAAAAAATTTTGGCTTTTTTTGGCTGAAAAAAACGCCTTACGATACTATGACGTTTTTTATGACATTTTGAGGTCATACTAAAGTATGACTTTTTTTGGCCGAAAAAAACGCCTTACTATACTATGATGTTTTTTATGACATTTTGAGGTCAAAAAAATTTTTGACTTTTTTTGGCCGGAAAAAACGCCTTACTATACTATGACGTTTTTTATGACATTTTGAGGTCAAAAAAATTTTTGACTTTTTTTGGCCGAAAAAAAACGCCATACTATACTATGACGTTTTTTATGACATTTTGAGGTCAAAAAAAATTTTGACTTTTTTTGGCCGAAAAAAACGCCTTACTATACTATGACGTTTATTATGACATTTTGAGGTCATACTAAAGTATGACTTTTTTTGGCCGAAAAAAACGCCATACTATACTATGACGTTTTTTATGACATTTTGAGGTCAAAAAAAATTTTGACTTTTTTTGGCCGAAAAAAACGCCTTACTATACTATGACGTTTATTATGACATTTTGAGGTCAAAAAAAATTTTGACTTTTTTTGGCCGAAAAAAAGGCCTTACTATACTATGACGTTTTTTATGACATTTTGAGGTCAAAAAAAAATTTGACTTTTTTTGGCCGAAAAAAACGCCTTACTATACTATGACGTTTTTTATGACATTTTGAGGTCATACTAAAGTATGACTTTTTTTGGCCGAAAAAAACGCCTTACTATACTATGACGTTTTTTATGACATTTTGAGGTCAAAAAAAAATGTGACTTTTTTTGGCCGAAAAAAAGGCCTTACTATACTATGACGTTTTTTATGACATTTTGAGGTCAAAAAAAAATTTGACTTTTTTTGGCCGAAAAAAACGCCTTACTATACTATGACGTTTTTTATGACATTTTGAGGTCATACTAAAGTATGACTTTTTTTGGCTGAAAAAAACGCCTTACTATACTATGACGTTTTTTATGACATTTTGAGGTCATACTAAAGTATGACTTTTTTTGGCCGAAAAAAACGCCTTACTATACTATGACGTTTTTTATGACATTTTGAGGTCATACTAAAGTATGACTTTTTTTGGTCGAAAAAAACGCCTTACTATACTATGACGTTTTTTATGACATTTTGAGGTCATACTAAAGTATGACTTTTTTTGGCCGAAAAAAACGCCTTACTATACTATGATGTTTTTTATGACATTTTGAGGTCAAAAAAAATTTTGACTTTTTTTGGCCGGAAAAAAACGCCTTACTATACTATGACGTTTTTTATGACATTTTGAGGTCAAAAAAATTTTTGACTTTTTTTGGCCGAAAAAAACGCCTTACTATACTATGACGTTTTTTATGACATTTTGAGGTCAAAAAAAATTTTGACTTTTTTTGGCCGAAAAAAACGCCTTACTATACTATGACGTTTTTTATGACATTTTGAGGTCATACTAAAGTATGACTTTTTTTGGCTGAAAAAAACGCCTTACTATACTATGACGTTTATTATGACATTTTGAGGTCATACTAAAGTATGACTTTTTTTGGCCGAAAAAAACGCCTTACTATACTATGACGTTTTTTATGACATTTTGAGGTAAAAAAAAATTGTGACTTTTTTTGGCCGGAAAAAACGCCTTACTATACTATGACGTTTTTTATGACATTTTGAGGTCATACTAAAGTATGACTTTTTTTGGTCGAAAAAAACGCCTTACTATACTATGACGTTTTTTATGACATTTTGAGGTCATACTAAAGTATGACTTTTTTTGGCCGAAAAAAACGCCTTACTATACTATGACGTTTTTTATGACATTTTGAGGTCAAAAAAAATTTTTGACTTTTTTTGGCCGAAAAAAACGCCTTACTATACTATGACGTTTTTTATGACATTTTGAGGTCAAAAAAAATTTTGACTTTTTTTGCCCGAAAAAAATGCCTTACTATACTATGACGTTTTTTATGACATTTTGAGGTCAAAAAAATTTTTGACTTTTTTTGGCCGAAAAAAACGCCTTACTATACTATGACGTTTTTTATGACATTTTGAGGTCAAAAAAAATTTTGACTTTTTTTGCCCGAAAAAAAGGCCTTACTATACTATGACGTTTTTTATGACATTTTGAGGTCATACTAAAGTATGACTTTTTTTGGTCGAAAAAAACGCCTTACTATACTATGACGTTTTTTATGACATTTTGAGGTCATACTAAAGTATGACTTTTTTTGGCCGAAAAAAACGCCTTACTATACTATGACGTTTTTTATGACATTTTGAGGTCAAAAAAAATTTTGACTTTTTTTGGCCGGAAAAAACGCCTTACTATACTATGACATTTTTTATGACATTTTGAGGTCATACTAAAGTATGACTTTTTTTGGCCGAAAAAAACGCCTTACTATACTATGACATTTTTTATGACATTTTGAGGTCAAAAAAAATTTTTGACTTTTTTTGGCCGAAAAAAACGCCTTACTATACTATGACGTTTTTTATGACATTTTGAGGTCAAAAAAAATTTTGACTTTTTTTGGCCGAAAAAAATGCCTTACTATACTATGACGTTTTTTATGACATTTTGAGGTCAAAAAAATTTTTGACTTTTTTTGGCCGAAAAAAACGCCTTACTATACTATGACGTTTTTTATGACATTTTGAGGTCAAAAAAAATTTTGACTTTTTTTGGCCGAAAAAAATGCCTTACTATACTATGACGTTTTTTATGACATTTTGAGGTCAAAAAAATTTTTGACTTTTTTTGGCCGAAAAAAACGCCTTACTATACTATGACGTTTTTTATGACATTTTGAGGTCATACTAAAGTATGACTTTTTTTGGTCGAAAAAAACGCCTTACTATACTATGACGTTTTTTATGACATTTTGAGGTCAAAAAAAATTTTGGCTTTTTTTGGCTGAAAAAAACGCCTTACTATACTATGACGTTTTTTATGACATTTTGAGGTCATACTAAAGTATGACTTTTTTTGGCCGAAAAAAACGCCTTACTATACTATGACGTTTTTTATGACATTTTGAGGTCAAAAAAAATTTTGACTTTTTTTGGCCGGAAAAAACGCCTTACTATACTATGACGTTTTTTATGACATTTTGAGGTCAAAAAAAATTTTGACTTTTTTTGGCCGAAAAAAAGGCCTTACTATACTATGACGTTTTTTATGACATTTTGAGGTCAAAAAAAATTTTGACTTTTTTTGGCCGAAAAAAAGGCCTTACTATACTATGACGTTTTTTATGACATTTTGAGGTCATACTAAAGTATGACTTTTTTTGGCTGAAAAAAACGCCTTACTATACTATGACGTTTTTTATGACATTTTGAGGTCATACTAAAGTATGACTTTTTTTGGCCGAAAAAAACGCCTTACTATACTATGACGTTTTTTATGACATTTTGAGGTCAAAAAAAATTGTGACTTTTTTTGGCCGGAAAAAACGCCTTACTATACTATGACGTTTTTTATGACATTTTGAGGTCAAAAAAAATTTTGACTTTTTTTGGCCGGAAAAAACGCCTTACTATACTATGACGTTTTTTATGACATTTTGAGGTCATACTAAAGTATGACTTTTTTTGGTCGAAAAAAAAAACGCCTTACTATACTATGACGTTTTTTATGACATTTTGAGGTCATACTAAAGTATGACTTTTTTTGGCCGAAAAAAACGCCTTACTATACTATGACGTTTTTTATGACATTTTGAGGTCAAAAAAAATTTTGACTTTTTTTGGCCGAAAAAAACGCCTTACTATACTATGACGTTTTTTATGACATTTTGAGGTCAAAAAAAATTTTGACTTTTTTTGGCCGGAAAAAACGCCTTACTATACTATGACGTTTTTTATGACATTTTGAGGTCAAAAAAATTTTTGACTTTTTTTGGCCGAAAAAAACGCCTTACTATACTATGACGTTTTTTATGACATTTTGAGGTCAAAAAAAATTTTGACTTTTTTTGGCCGAAAAAAACGCCTTACTATACTATGACGTTTTTTATGACATTTTGAGGTCATACTAAAGTATGACTTTTTTTGGCTGAAAAAAACGCCTTACTATACTATGACGTTTTTTATGACATTTTGAGGTCATACTAAAGTATGACTTTTTTTGGCCGAAAAAAACGCCTTACTATACTATGACGTTTTTTATGACATTTTGAGGTCAAAAAAAATTGTGACTTTTTTTGGCCGGAAAAAACGCCTTACTATACTATGACGTTTTTTATGACATTTTGAGATCAAAAAAAATTTTGACTTTTTTTGGCCGGAAAAAACGCCTTACTATACTATGACGTTTTTTATGACATTTTGAGGTCATACTAAAGTATGACTTTTTTTGGTCGAAAAAAACGCCTTACTATACTATGACGTTTTTAATGACATTTTGAGGTCATACTAAAGTATGACTTTTTTTGGCCGAAAAAAATGCCTTACTATACTATGACGTTTTTTATGACATTTTGAGGTCAAAAAAAATTTTGACTTTTTTTGGCCGAAAAAAACGCCTTACTATACTATGACGTTTTTTTATGACATTTTGAGGTCAAAAAAAATTTTGACTTTTTTTGGCCGGAAAAAAACGCCTTACTATACTATGACGTTTTTTATGACATTTTGAGGTCAAAAAAATTTTTGACTTTTTTTGGCCGAAAAAAAACGCCTTACTATACTATGACGTTTTTTATGACATTTTGAGGTCATACTAAAGTATGACTTTTTTTGGCCGAAAAAAACGCCTTACTATACTATGATGTTTTTTATGACATTTTGAGGTCATACTAAAGTATGACTTTTTTTGGCTGAAAAAAACGCCTTACTATACTATGACGTTTTTTATGACATTTTGAGGTCATACTAAAGTATGACTTTTTTTGGCCGAAAAAAACGCCTTACTATACTATGACGTTTTTTATGACATTTTGAGGTCATACTAAAGTATGACTTTTTTTGGCCAAAAAAAACGCCTTACTATACTATGACGTTTTTTATGACATTTTGAGGTCAAAAAAAATTTTGACTTTTTTTGGCCGAAAAAAACGCCTTACTATACTATGACGTTTTTTATGACATTTTGAGGTCAAAAAAAATTTTGACTTTTTTTGCCCGAAAAAAACGCCTTACTATACTATGATGTTTTTTATGACATTTTGAGGTCATACTAAAGTATGACTTTTTTTGGCCGAAAAAAACGCCTTACTATACTATGACGTTTTTTATGACATTTTGAGGTCAAAAAATTTTTTGACTTTTTTTGGCCGAAAAAAACGCCTTACTATACTATGACGTTTTTTATGACATTTTGAGGTCAAAAAAATTTTTGACTTTTTTTGGCCGGAAAAAACGCCTTACTATACTATGACGTTTTTTATGACATTTTGAGGTCATACTAAAGTATGACTTTTTTTGGCCGAAAAAAACGCCTTACTATACTATGACGTTTTTTATGACATTTTGAGGTCATACTAAAGTATGACTTTTTTTGGCCGAAAAAAACGCCTTACTATACTATGACGTTTTTTATGACATTTTGAGGTCATACTAAAGTATGACTTTTTTTGGCCGAAAAAAACGCCTTACTATACTATGACGTTTTTTATGACATTTTGAGGTCAAAAAAAATTTTGACTTTTTTTGCCCGAAAAAAAGGCCTTACTATACTATGATGTTTTTTATGACATTTTGAGGTCATACTAAAGTATGACTTTTTTTGGCCGAAAAAAACGCCTTACTATACTATGATGTTTTTTATGACATTTTGAGGTCAAAAAAAATTTTGACTTTTTTTGGCCGGAAAAAACGCCTTACTATACTATGACGTTTTTTATGACATTTTGAGGTCATACTAAAGTATGACTTTTTTTGGTCGAAAAAAACGCCTTACTATACTATGACGTTTTTTATGACATTTTGAGGTCATACTAAAGTATGACTTTTTTTGGCCGAAAAAAACGCCTTACTATACTATGACATTTTTTATGACATTTTGAGGTCAAAAAAAATTTTGACTTTTTTTGGCCGAAAAAAACGCCTTACTATACTATGACCTTTTTTATGACATTTTGAGGTCAAAAAAAATTTTGACTTTTTTTGCCCGAAAAAAACGCCTTACTATACTATGACGTTTTTTATGACATTTTGAGGTAAAAAAATTTTTTGACTTTTTTTGGCCGAAAAAAACGCCTTACTATACTATGACGTTTTTTATGACATTTTGAGGTCATACTAAAGTATGACTTTTTTTGGTCGAAAAAAACGCCTTACTATACTATGACGTTTTTTATGACATTTTGAGGTCATACTAAAGTATGACTTTTTTTGGCCGAAAAAAACGCCTTACTATACTATGACGTTTTTTATGACATTTTGAGGTCATACTAAAGTATGACTTTTTTTGGTCGAAAAAAACGCCTTACTATACTATGACGTTTTTTAAGACATTTTGAGGTCAAAAAAAATTTTGGCTTTTTTTGGCTGAAAAAAACGCCTTACGATACTATGACGTTTTTTATGACATTTTGAGGTCATACTAAAGTATGACTTTTTTTGGCCGAAAAAAACGCCTTACTATACTATGATGTTTTTTATGACATTTTGAGGTCAAAAAAAATTTTGACTTTTTTTGGCCGGAAAAAACGCCTTACTATACTATGACGTTTTTTATGACATTTTGAGGTCAAAAAAATTTTTGACTTTTTTTGGCCGAAAAAAACGCCTTACTATACTATGACGTTTTTTATGACATTTTGAGGTCAAAAAAAATTTTGACTTTTTTTGGCCGAAAAAAACGCCTTACTATACTATGACGTTTTTTATGACATTTTGAGGTCATACTAAAGTATGACTTTTTTTGGCCGAAAAAAACGCCTTACTATACTATGACGTTTATTATGACATTTTGAGGTCATACTAAAGTATGACTTTTTTTGGCCGAAAAAAACGCCTTACTATACTATGACGTTTTTTATGACATTTTGAGGTCAAAAAAAATTGTGACTTTTTTTGGCCGGAAAAAACGCCTTACTATACTATGACGTTTTTTATGACATTTTGAGGTCATACTAAAGTATGACTTTTTTTGGTCGAAAAAAACGCCTTACTATACTATGACGTTTTTTATGACATTTTGAGGTCATACTAAAGTATGACTTTTTTTGGCCGAAAAAAACGCCTTACTATACTATGACGTTTTTTATGACATTTTGAGGTCATACTAAAGTATGACTTTTTTTGGCCGAAAAAAACGCCTTACTATACTATGACGTTTTTTATGACATTTTGAGGTCAAAAAAATGTTTGACTTTTTTTGGCCGAAAAAAACGCCTTACTATACTATGACGTTTTTTATGACATTTTGAGGTCATACTAAAGTATGACTTTTTTTGGCCGAAAAAAACGCCTTACTATACTATGACGTTTTTTATGACATTTTGAGGTCATACTAAAGTATGACTTTTTTTGGCCGAAAAAAATGCCTTACTATACTATGACGTTTTTTATGACATTTTGAGGTCAAAAAAAATTTTGACTTTTTTTGGCCGAAAAAAACGCCTTACTATACTATGACGTTTTTTATGACATTTTGAGGTCAAAAAAAATTTTGACTTTTTTTGGCCGAAAAAAACGCCTTACTATACTATGACGTTTTTTATGACATTTTGAGGTCATACTAAAGTATGACTTTTTTTGGCCGAAAAAAACGCCTTACTATACTATGACGTTTTTTATGACATTTTGAGGTCAAAAAAAAATGTGATTTTTTTTGGCCGAAAAAAAGGCCTTACTATACTATGACGTTTTTTATGACATTTTGAGGTCAAAAAAAAATTTGACTTTTTTTGGCCGAAAAAAACGCCTTACTATACTATGACGTTTTTTATGACATTTTGAGGTCATACTAAAGTATGACTTTTTTTGGCTGAAAAAAACGCCTTACTATACTATGACGTTTTTTATGACATTTTGAGGTCAAAAAAATTTTTGACTTTTTTTGCCCGAAAAAAAGGCCTTACTATACTATGACGTTTTTTATGACATTTTGAGGTCAAAAAAAATTTTGACTTTTTTTGGCCGAAAAAAACGCCTTACTATACTATGACGTTTTTTATGACATTTTGAGGTCAAAAAAAATTTTGACTTTTTTTGCCCGAAAAAAATGCCTTACTATACTATGACGTTTTTTATGACATTTTGAGGTCAAAAAAATTTTTGACTTTTTTTGGCCGAAAAAAACGCCTTACTATACTATGACGTTTTTTATGACATTTTGAGGTCAAAAAAAATTTTGACTTTTTTTGCCCGAAAAAAAGGCCTTACTATACTATGACGTTTTTTATGACATTTTGAGGTCATACTAAAGTATGACTTTTTTTGGTCGAAAAAAACGCCTTACTATACTATGACGTTTTTTATGACATTTTGAGGTCATACTAAAGTATGACTTTTTTTGGCCGAAAAAAACGCCTTACTATACTATGACGTTTTTTATGAGATTTTGAGGTCAAAAAAAATTTTGGCTTTTTTTGGCTGAAAAAAACGCCTTACTATACTATGACGTTTTTTATGACATTTTGAGGTCAAAAAAAATTTTGACTTTTTTTGGCCGGAAAAAACGCCTTACTATACTATGACATTTTTTATGACATTTTGAGGTCATACTAAAGTATGACTTTTTTTGGTCGAAAAAAACGCCTTACTATACTATGACGTTTTTTATGACATTTTGAGGTCATACTAAAGTATGACTTTTTTTGGCCGAAAAAAACGCCTTACTATACTATGACATTTTTTATGACATTTTGAGGTCAAAAAAAATTTTTGACTTTTTTTGGCCGAAAAAAACGCCTTACTATACTATGACGTTTTTTATGACATTTTGAGGTCAAAAAAAATTTTGACTTTTTTTGCCCGAAAAAAATGCCTTACTATACTATGACGTTTTTTATGACATTTTGAGGTCAAAAAAATTTTTGACTTTTTTTGGCCGAAAAAAACGCCTTACTATACTATGACGTTTTTTATGACATTTTGAGGTCAAAAAAAATTTTGACTTTTTTTGGCCGAAAAAAACGCCTTACTATACTATGACGTTTTTTATGACATTTTGAGGTCAAAAAAATTTTTGACTTTTTTTGGCCGAAAAAAACGCCTTACTATACTATGACGTTTTTTATGACATTTTGAGGTCATACTAAAGTATGACTTTTTTTGGCCGAAAAAAACGCCTTACTATACTATGACGTTTTTTATGACATTTTGAGGTCATACTAAAGTATGACTTTTTTTGGCCAAAAAAAACGCCTTACTATACTATGACGTTTTTTATGACATTTTGAGGTCAAAAAAAATTTTGACTTTTTTTGGCCGAAAAAAACGCCTTACTATACTATGACGTTTTTTATGACATTTTGAGGTCAAAAAAAATTTTGACTTTTTTTGCCCGAAAAAAACGCCTTACTATACTATGATGTTTTTTATGACATTTTGAGGTCATACTAAAGTATGACTTTTTTTGGCCGAAAAAAACGCCTTACTATACTATGACGTTTTTTATGACATTTTGAGGTCAAAAAATTTTTTGACTTTTTTTGGCCGAAAAAAACGCCTTACTATACTATGACGTTTTTTATGACATTTTGAGGTCAAAAAAATTTTTGACTTTTTTTGGCCGGAAAAAACGCCTTACTATACTATGACGTTTTTTATGACATTTTGAGGTCATACTAAAGTATGACTTTTTTTGGCCGAAAAAAACGCCTTACTATACTATGACGTTTTTTATGACATTTTGAGGTCATACTAAAGTATGACTTTTTTTGGCCGAAAAAAACGCCTTACTATACTATGACGTTTTTTATGACATTTTGAGGTCATACTAAAGTATGACTTTTTTTGGCCGAAAAAAACGCCTTACTATACTATGACGTTTTTTATGACATTTTGAGGTCAAAAAAAATTTTGACTTTTTTTGCCCGAAAAAAAGGCCTTACTATACTATGATGTTTTTTATGACATTTTGAGGTCATACTAAAGTATGACTTTTTTTGGCCGAAAAAAACGCCTTACTATACTATGATGTTTTTTATGACATTTTGAGGTCAAAAAAAATTTTGACTTTTTTTGGCCGGAAAAAACGCCTTACTATACTATGACGTTTTTTATGACATTTTGAGGTCATACTAAAGTATGACTTTTTTTGGTCGAAAAAAACGCCTTACTATACTATGACGTTTTTTATGACATTTTGAGGTCATACTAAAGTATGACTTTTTTTGGCCGAAAAAAACGCCTTACTATACTATGACATTTTTTATGACATTTTGAGGTCAAAAAAAATTTTGACTTTTTTTGGCCGAAAAAAACGCCTTACTATACTATGACCTTTTTTATGACATTTTGAGGTCAAAAAAAATTTTGACTTTTTTTGCCCGAAAAAAACGCCTTACTATACTATGACGTTTTTTATGACATTTTGAGGTAAAAAAATTTTTTGACTTTTTTTGGCCGAAAAAAACGCCTTACTATACTATGACGTTTTTTATGACATTTTGAGGTCATACTAAAGTATGACTTTTTTTGGTCGAAAAAAACGCCTTACTATACTATGACGTTTTTTATGACATTTTGAGGTCATACTAAAGTATGACTTTTTTTGGCCGAAAAAAACGCCTTACTATACTATGACGTTTTTTATGACATTTTGAGGTCATACTAAAGTATGACTTTTTTTGGTCGAAAAAAACGCCTTACTATACTATGACGTTTTTTAAGACATTTTGAGGTCAAAAAAAATTTTGGCTTTTTTTGGCTGAAAAAAACGCCTTACGATACTATGACGTTTTTTATGACATTTTGAGGTCATACTAAAGTATGACTTTTTTTGGCCGAAAAAAACGCCTTACTATACTATGATGTTTTTTATGACATTTTGAGGTCAAAAAAAATTTTGACTTTTTTTGGCCGGAAAAAACGCCTTACTATACTATGACGTTTTTTATGACATTTTGAGGTCAAAAAAATTTTTGACTTTTTTTGGCCGAAAAAAACGCCTTACTATACTATGACGTTTTTTATGACATTTTGAGGTCAAAAAAAATTTTGACTTTTTTTGGCCGAAAAAAACGCCTTACTATACTATGACGTTTTTTATGACATTTTGAGGTCATACTAAAGTATGACTTTTTTTGGCCGAAAAAAACGCCTTACTATACTATGACGTTTATTATGACATTTTGAGGTCATACTAAAGTATGACTTTTTTTGGCCGAAAAAAACGCCTTACTATACTATGACGTTTTTTATGACATTTTGAGGTCAAAAAAAATTGTGACTTTTTTTGGCCGGAAAAAACGCCTTACTATACTATGACGTTTTTTATGACATTTTGAGGTCATACTAAAGTATGACTTTTTTTGGTCGAAAAAAACGCCTTACTATACTATGACGTTTTTTATGACATTTTGAGGTCATACTAAAGTATGACTTTTTTTGGCCGAAAAAAACGCCTTACTATACTATGACGTTTTTTATGACATTTTGAGGTCATACTAAAGTATGACTTTTTTTGGCCGAAAAAAACGCCTTACTATACTATGACGTTTTTTATGACATTTTGAGGTCAAAAAAATGTTTGACTTTTTTTGGCCGAAAAAAACGCCTTACTATACTATGACGTTTTTTATGACATTTTGAGGTCATACTAAAGTATGACTTTTTTTGGCCGAAAAAAACGCCTTACTATACTATGACGTTTTTTATGACATTTTGAGGTCATACTAAAGTATGACTTTTTTTGGCCGAAAAAAATGCCTTACTATACTATGACGTTTTTTATGACATTTTGAGGTCAAAAAAAATTTTGACTTTTTTTGGCCGAAAAAAACGCCTTACTATACTATGACGTTTTTTATGACATTTTGAGGTCAAAAAAAATTTTGACTTTTTTTGGCCGAAAAAAACGCCTTACTATACTATGACGTTTTTTATGACATTTTGAGGTCATACTAAAGTATGACTTTTTTTGGCCGAAAAAAACGCCTTACTATACTATGACGTTTTTTATGACATTTTGAGGTCAAAAAAAAATGTGATTTTTTTTGGCCGAAAAAAAGGCCTTACTATACTATGACGTTTTTTATGACATTTTGAGGTCAAAAAAAAATTTGACTTTTTTTGGCCGAAAAAAACGCCTTACTATACTATGACGTTTTTTATGACATTTTGAGGTCATACTAAAGTATGACTTTTTTTGGCTGAAAAAAACGCCTTACTATACTATGACGTTTTTTATGACATTTTGAGGTCAAAAAAATTTTTGACTTTTTTTGCCCGAAAAAAAGGCCTTACTATACTATGACGTTTTTTATGACATTTTGAGGTCAAAAAAAATTTTGACTTTTTTTGGCCGAAAAAAACGCCTTACTATACTATGACGTTTTTTATGACATTTTGAGGTCAAAAAAAATTTTGACTTTTTTTGCCCGAAAAAAATGCCTTACTATACTATGACGTTTTTTATGACATTTTGAGGTCAAAAAAATTTTTGACTTTTTTTGGCCGAAAAAAACGCCTTACTATACTATGACGTTTTTTATGACATTTTGAGGTCAAAAAAAATTTTGACTTTTTTTGCCCGAAAAAAAGGCCTTACTATACTATGACGTTTTTTATGACATTTTGAGGTCATACTAAAGTATGACTTTTTTTGGTCGAAAAAAACGCCTTACTATACTATGACGTTTTTTATGACATTTTGAGGTCATACTAAAGTATGACTTTTTTTGGCCGAAAAAAACGCCTTACTATACTATGACGTTTTTTATGAGATTTTGAGGTCAAAAAAAATTTTGGCTTTTTTTGGCTGAAAAAAACGCCTTACTATACTATGACGTTTTTTATGACATTTTGAGGTCAAAAAAAATTTTGACTTTTTTTGGCCGGAAAAAACGCCTTACTATACTATGACATTTTTTATGACATTTTGAGGTCATACTAAAGTATGACTTTTTTTGGTCGAAAAAAACGCCTTACTATACTATGACGTTTTTTATGACATTTTGAGGTCATACTAAAGTATGACTTTTTTTGGCCGAAAAAAACGCCTTACTATACTATGACATTTTTTATGACATTTTGAGGTCAAAAAAAATTTTTGACTTTTTTTGGCCGAAAAAAAACGCCTTACTATACTATGACGTTTTTTATGACATTTTGAGGTCAAAAAAAATTTTGACTTTTTTTGCCCGAAAAAAATGCCTTACTATACTATGACGTTTTTTATGACATTTTGAGGTCAAAAAAATTTTTGACTTTTTTTGGCCGAAAAAAACGCCTTACTATACTATGACGTTTTTTATGACATTTTGAGGTCAAAAAAAATTTTGACTTTTTTTGGCCGAAAAAAACGCCTTACTATACTATGACGTTTTTTATGACATTTTGAGGTCAAAAAAATTTTTGACTTTTTTTGGCCGAAAAAAACGCCTTACTATACTATGACGTTTTTTATGACATTTTGAGGTCATACTAAAGTATGACTTTTTTTGGCCGAAAAAAACGCCTTACTATACTATGACGTTTTTTATGACATTTTGAGGTCATACTAAAGTATGACTTTTTTTGGCCAAAAAAAACGCCTTACTATACTATGACGTTTTTTATGACATTTTGAGGTCAAAAAAAATTTTGACTTTTTTTGGCCGAAAAAAACGCCTTACTATACTATGACGTTTTTTATGACATTTTGAGGTCAAAAAAAATTTTGACTTTTTTTGCCCGAAAAAAACGCCTTACTATACTATGATGTTTTTTATGACATTTTGAGGTCATACTAAAGTATGACTTTTTTTGGCCGAAAAAAACGCCTTACTATACTATGACGTTTTTTATGACATTTTGAGGTCAAAAAATTTTTTGACTTTTTTTGGCCGAAAAAAACGCCTTACTATACTATGACGTTTTTTATGACATTTTGAGGTCAAAAAAATTTTTGACTTTTTTTGGCCGGAAAAAACGCCTTACTATACTATGACGTTTTTTATGACATTTTGAGGTCATACTAAAGTATGACTTTTTTTGGCCGAAAAAAACGCCTTACTATACTATGACGTTTTTTATGACATTTTGAGGTCATACTAAAGTATGACTTTTTTTGGCCGAAAAAAACGCCTTACTATACTATGACGTTTTTTATGACATTTTGAGGTCATACTAAAGTATGACTTTTTTTGGCCGAAAAAAAACGCCTTACTATACTATGACGTTTTTTATGACATTTTGAGGTCAAAAAAAATTTTGACTTTTTTTGCCCGAAAAAAAGGCCTTACTATACTATGATGTTTTTTATGACATTTTGAGGTCATACTAAAGTATGACTTTTTTTGGCCGAAAAAAACGCCTTACTATACTATGATGTTTTTTATGACATTTTGAGGTCAAAAAAATTTTTGACTTTTTTTGGCCGGAAAAAACGCCTTACTATACTATGACGTTTTTTATGACATTTTGAGGTCATACTAAAGTATGACTTTTTTTGGTCGAAAAAAACGCCTTACTATACTATGACGTTTTTTATGACATTTTGAGGTCATACTAAAGTATGACTTTTTTTGGCCGAAAAAAACGCCTTACTATACTATGACATTTTTTATGACATTTTGAGGTCAAAAAAAATTTTGACTTTTTTTGGCCGAAAAAAACGCCTTACTATACTATGACCTTTTTTATGACATTTTGAGGTCAAAAAAAATTTTGACTTTTTTTGCCCGAAAAAAACGCCTTACTATACTATGACGTTTTTTATGACATTTTGAGGTAAAAAAATTTTTTGACTTTTTTTGGCCGAAAAAAACGCCTTACTATACTATGACGTTTTTTATGACATTTTGAGGTCATACTAAAGTATGACTTTTTTTGGTCGAAAAAAACGCCTTACTATACTATGACGTTTTTTATGACATTTTGAGGTCATACTAAAGTATGACTTTTTTTGGCCGAAAAAAACGCCTTACTATACTATGACGTTTTTTATGACATTTTGAGGTCATACTAAAGTATGACTTTTTTTGGTCGAAAAAAACGCCTTACTATACTATGACGTTTTTTAAGACATTTTGAGGTCAAAAAAAATTTTGGCTTTTTTTGGCTGAAAAAAACGCCTTACGATACTATGACGTTTTTTATGACATTTTGAGGTCATACTAAAGTATGACTTTTTTTGGCCGAAAAAAACGCCTTACTATACTATGATGTTTTTTATGACATTTTGAGGTCAAAAAAAATTTTGACTTTTTTTGGCCGGAAAAAACGCCTTACTATACTATGACGTTTTTTATGACATTTTGAGGTCAAAAAAATTTTTGACTTTTTTTGGCCGAAAAAAACGCCTTACTATACTATGACGTTTTTTATGACATTTTGAGGTCAAAAAAAATTTTGACTTTTTTTGGCCGAAAAAAACGCCTTACTATACTATGACGTTTTTTATGACATTTTGAGGTCATACTAAAGTATGACTTTTTTTGGCTGAAAAAAACGCCTTACTATACTATGACGTTTATTATGACATTTTGAGGTCATACTAAAGTATGACTTTTTTTGGCCGAAAAAAACGCCTTACTATACTATGACGTTTTTTATGACATTTTGAGGTCAAAAAAAATTGTGACTTTTTTTGGCCGGAAAAAACGCCTTACTATACTATGACGTTTTTTATGACATTTTGAGGTCATACTAAAGTATGACTTTTTTTGGTCGAAAAAAACGCCTTACTATACTATGACGTTTTTTATGACATTTTGAGGTCATACTAAAGTATGACTTTTTTTGGCCGAAAAAAACGCCTTACTATACTATGACGTTTTTTATGACATTTTGAGGTCATACTAAAGTATGACTTTTTTTGGCCGAAAAAAACGCCTTACTATACTATGACGTTTTTTATGACATTTTGAGGTCAAAAAAATGTTTGACTTTTTTTGGCCGAAAAAAACGCCTTACTATACTATGACGTTTTTTATGACATTTTGAGGTCATACTAAAGTATGACTTTTTTTGGCCGAAAAAAACGCCTTACTATACTATGACGTTTTTTATGACATTTTGAGGTCATACTAAAGTATGACTTTTTTTGGCCGAAAAAAATGCCTTACTATACTATGACGTTTTTTATGACATTTTGAGGTCAAAAAAAATTTTGACTTTTTTTGGCCGAAAAAAAACGCCTTACTATACTATGACGTTTTTTATGACATTTTGAGGTCAAAAAAAATTTTGACTTTTTTTGGCCGAAAAAAACGCCTTACTATACTATGACGTTTTTTATGACATTTTGAGGTCATACTAAAGTATGACTTTTTTTGGCCGAAAAAAACGCCTTACTATACTATGACGTTTTTTATGACATTTTGAGGTCAAAAAAAAATGTGATTTTTTTTGGCCGAAAAAAAGGCCTTACTATACTATGACGTTTTTTATGACATTTTGAGGTCAAAAAAAAATTTGACTTTTTTTGGCCGAAAAAAACGCCTTACTATACTATGACGTTTTTTATGACATTTTGAGGTCATACTAAAGTATGACTTTTTTTGGCTGAAAAAAACGCCTTACTATACTATGACGTTTTTTATGACATTTTGAGGTCAAAAAAATTTTTGACTTTTTTTGCCCGAAAAAAACGCCTTACTATACTATGACGTTTTTTATGACATTTTGAGGTCAAAAAAAATTTTGACTTTTTTTGGCCGAAAAAAACGCCTTACTATACTATGACGTTTTTTATGACATTTTGAGGTCAAAAAAAATTTTGACTTTTTTTGCCCGAAAAAAATGCCTTACTATACTATGACGTTTTTTATGACATTTTGAGGTCAAAAAAATTTTTGACTTTTTTTGGCCGAAAAAAACGCCTTACTATACTATGACGTTTTTTATGACATTTTGAGGTCAAAAAAAATTTTGACTTTTTTTGCCCGAAAAAAAGGCCTTACTATACTATGACGTTTTTTATGACATTTTGAGGTCATACTAAAGTATGACTTTTTTTGGTCGAAAAAAACGCCTTACTATACTATGACGTTTTTTATGACATTTTGAGGTCATACTAAAGTATGACTTTTTTTGGCCGAAAAAAACGCCTTACTATACTATGACGTTTTTTATGACATTTTGAGGTCAAAAAAAATTTTGACTTTTTTTGGCCGGAAAAAACGCCTTACTATACTATGACATTTTTTATGACATTTTGAGGTCATACTAAAGTATGACTTTTTTTGGTCGAAAAAAACGCCTTACTATACTATGACGTTTTTTATGACATTTTGAGGTCAAAAAAAATTTTGACTTTTTTTGCCCGAAAAAAATGCCTTACTATACTATGACGTTTTTTATGACATTTTGAGGTCAAAAAAATTTTTGACTTTTTTTGGCCGAAAAAAACGCCTTACTATACTATGACGTTTTTTATGACATTTTGAGGTCAAAAAAAATTTTGACTTTTTTTGGCCGAAAAAAATGCCTTACTATACTATGACGTTTTTTATGACATTTTGAGGTCAAAAAAATTTTTGACTTTTTTTGGCCGAAAAAAACGCCTTACTATACTATGACGTTTTTTATGACATTTTGAGGTCATACTAAAGTATGACTTTTTTTGGCCAAAAAAAATGCCTTACTATACTATGACGTTTTTTATGACATTTTGAGGTCAAAAAAAATTTTGACTTTTTTTGGCCGAAAAAAACGCCTTACTATACTATGACGTTTTTTATGACATTTTGAGGTCATACTAAAGTATGACTTTTTTTGGCTGAAAAAAACGCCTTACTATACTATGACGTTTATTATGACATTTTGAGGTCATACTAAAGTATGACTTTTTTTGGCCGAAAAAAACGCCTTACTATACTATGACGTTTTTTATGACATTTTGAGGTCAAAAAAAATTGTGACTTTTTTTGGCCGGAAAAAACGCCTTACTATACTATGACGTTTTTTATGACATTTTGAGGTCATACTAAAGTATGACTTTTTTTGGCCGAAAAAAACGCCTTACTATACTATGACGTTTTTTATGACATTTTGAGGTCAAAAAAATGTTTGACTTTTTTTGCCCGAAAAAAACGCCTTACTATACTATGACGTTTTTTATGACATTTTGAGGTCAAAAAAAATTTTGACTTTTTTTGGCCGAAAAAAACGCCTTACTATACTATGATGTTTTTTATGACATTTTGAGGTCAAAAAAAATTTTGACTTTTTTTGGCCGGAAAAAACGCCTTACTATACTATGACGTTTTTTATGACATTTTGAGGTCAAAAAATTTTTTGACTTTTTTTGGCCGAAAAAAACGCCTTACTATACTATGACGTTTTTTATGACATTTTGAGGTCAAAAAAAATTTTGACTTTTTTTACCCGAAAAAAACGCCTTACTATACTATGACGTTTTTTATGACATTTTGAGGTCAAAAAAAATTTTGACTTTTTTTGCCCGAAAAAAACGCCTTACTATACTATGACGTTTTTCATGATATTTTGAGGTCAAAAAAAATTTTGACTTTTTTTGCCCGAAAAAAAGGCCTTACTATACTATGATGTTTTTTATGACATTTTGAGGTCATACTGAAGTATGACTTTTTTTGGCCGAAAAAAACGCCTTACTATACTATGACGTTTTTTATGACATTTTGAGGTCATACTAAAGTATGACTTTTTTTGGTCGAAAAAAACGCCTTACTATACTATGACGTTTTTTATGACATTTTGAGGTCATACTAAAGTATGACTTTTTTTGGCCGAAAAAAACGCCTTACTATACTATGACGTTTTTTATGACATTTTGAGGTCATACTAAAGTATGACTTTTTTTGGCCGAAAAAAACGCCTTACTATACTATGACGTTTTTTATGACATTTTGAGGTCAAAAAAAATTTTGGCTTTTTTTGGCTGAAAAAAACGCCTTACTATACTATGACGTTTTTTATGACATTTTGAGGTCAAAAAAAATTTTGACTTTTTTTGGCCGGAAAAAACGCCTTACTATACTATGACGTTTTTTATGACATTTTGAGGTCATACTAAAGTATGACTTTTTTTGGTCGAAAAAAACGCCTTACTATACTATGACGTTTTTTATGACATTTTGAGGTCATACTAAAGTATGACTTTTTTTGGCCGAAAAAAACGCCTTACTATACTATGACATTTTTTATGACATTTTGAGGTCAAAAAAAATTTTTGACTTTTTTTGGCCGAAAAAAACGCCTTACTATACTATGACGTTTTTTATGACATTTTGAGGTCAAAAAAAATTTTGACTTTTTTTGCCCGAAAAAAATGCCTTACTATACTATGACGTTTTTTATGACATTTTGAGGTCAAAAAAATTTTTGACTTTTTTTGGCCGAAAAAAACGCCTTACTATACTATGACGTTTTTTATGACATTTTGAGGTCAAAAAAAATTTTGACTTTTTTTGCCCGAAAAAAAGGCCTTACTATACTATGACGTTTTTTATGACATTTTGAGGTCATACTAAAGTATGACTTTTTTTGGTCGAAAAAAACGCCTTACTATACTATGACGTTTTTTATGACATTTTGAGGTCATACTAAAGTATGACTTTTTTTGGCTGAAAAAAACGCCTTACTATACTATGACGTTTTTTATGACATTTTGAGGTCAAAAAAAATTTTGGCTTTTTTTGGCTGAAAAAAACGCCTTACTATACTATGACGTTTTTTATGACATTTTGAGGTCATACTAAAGTATGACTTTTTTTGGCCGAAAAAAACGCCTTACTATACTATGACGTTTTTTATGACATTTTGAGGTCATACTAAAGTATGACTTTTTTTGGCCGATTTTGATGCCTTACGTTACTATGACGTTTTTTATGACATTTTGAGGTCAAAAAAAATTTGGACTTTTTTTGGTCGAAAAAAATGCCTTACTATACTATGACGTTTTTTATGACATTTTGAGGTCAAAAAAAATTTTGACTTTTTTTGCCCGAAAAAAAACGCCTTACTATACTATGATGTTTTTTATGACATTTTGAGGTCATACTAAAGTATGACTTTTTTTGGCCGAAAAAAACGCCTTACTATACTATGACGTTTTTTATGACATTTTGAGGTCATACTAAAGTATGACTTTTTTTGGCCGAAAAAAATGCCTTACTATACTATGACGTTTTTTTATGACATTTTGAGGTCAAAAAAAATTTTGACTTTTTTTGGCCGAAAAAAACGCCTTACTATACTATGACGTTTTTTATGACATTTTGAGGTCAAAAAAAATTTTGACTTTTTTTGGCCGAAAAAAAGGCCTAACTATACTATGACGTTTTTTATGACATTTTGAGGTCAAAAAAATTTTTGACTTTTTTTGGCCGAAAAAAACGCCTTACTATACTATGACGTTTTTTATGACATTTTGAGGTCAAAAAAAATTTTGACTTTTTTTGCCCGAAAAAAAACGCCTTACTATACTATGACGTTTTTTATGACATTTTGAGGTCATACTAAAGTATGACTTTTTTTGGCCGAAAAAAACGCCTTACTATACTATGACGTTTTTTATGACATTTTGAGGTCATACTAAAGTATGACTTTTTTTGGTCGAAAAAAACGCCTTACTATACTATGACGTTTTTTATGACATTTTGAGGTCAAAAAAAATTTTGGCTTTTTTTGGCTGAAAAAAACGCCTTACTATACTATGACGTTTTTTATGACATTTTGAGGTCATACTAAAGTATGACTTTTTTTGGCCGAAAAAAACGCCTTACTATACTATGACGTTTTTTATGACATTTTGAGGTCAAAAAAAATTTTGACTTTTTTTGGCCGGAAAAAACGCCTTACTATACTATGACGTTTTTTATGACATTTTGAGGTCAAAAAAAATTTTGACTTTTTTTGGCCGAAAAAAAGGCCTTACTATACTATGACGTTTTTTATGACATTTTGAGGTCAAAAAAAATTTTGACTTTTTTTGGCCGAAAAAAACGCCTTACTATACTATGACGTTTTTTATGACATTTTGAGGTCATACTAAAGTATGACTTTTTTTGGCTGAAAAAAACGCCTTACTATACTATGACGTTTTTTATGACATTTTGAGGTCATACTAAAGTATGACTTTTTTTGGCCGAAAAAAACGCCTTACTATACTATGACGTTTTTTATGACATTTTGAGGTCAAAAAAAATTGTGACTTTTTTTGGCCGGAAAAAACGCCTTACTATACTATGACGTTTTTTATGACATTTTGAGGTCAAAAAAAATTTTGACTTTTTTTGGCCGGAAAAAACGCCTTACTATACTATGACGTTTTTTATGACATTTTGAGGTCATACTAAAGTATGACTTTTTTTGGTCGAAAAAAAAACGCCTTACTATACTATGACGTTTTTTATGACATTTTGAGGTCATACTAAAGTATGACTTTTTTTGGCCGAAAAAAACGCCTTACTATACTATGACGTTTTTTATGACATTTTGAGGTCAAAAAAAATTTTGACTTTTTTTGGCCGAAAAAACGCCTTACTATACTATGACGTTTTTTATGACATTTTGAGGTCAAAAAAAATTTTGACTTTTTTTGGCCGGAAAAAACGCCTTACTATACTATGACGTTTTTTATGACATTTTGAGGTCAAAAAAATTTTTGACTTTTTTTGGCCGAAAAAAAACGCCTTACTATACTATGACGTTTTTTATGACATTTTGAGGTCAAAAAAAATTTTGACTTTTTTTGGCCGAAAAAAACGCCTTACTATACTATGACGTTTTTTATGACATTTTGAGGTCATACTAAAGTATGACTTTTTTTGGCTGAAAAAAACGCCTTACTATACTATGACGTTTTTTATGACATTTTGAGGTCATACTAAAGTATGACTTTTTTTGGCCGAAAAAAACGCCTTACTATACTATGACGTTTTTTATGACATTTTGAGGTCAAAAAAAATTGTGACTTTTTTTGGCCGGAAAAAACGCCTTACTATACTATGACGTTTTTTATGACATTTTGAGGTCAAAAAAAATTTTGACTTTTTTTGGCCGGAAAAAACGCCTTACTATACTATGACGTTTTTTATGACATTTTGAGGTCATACTAAAGTATGACTTTTTTTGGTCGAAAAAAACGCCTTACTATACTATGACGTTTTTAATGACATTTTGAGGTCATACTAAAGTATGACTTTTTTTGGCCGAAAAAAATGCCTTACTATACTATGACGTTTTTTATGACATTTTGAGGTCAAAAAAAATTTTGACTTTTTTTGGCCGAAAAAAACGCCTTACTATACTATGACGTTTTTTATGACATTTTGAGGTCAAAAAAAATTTTGACTTTTTTTGGCCGAAAAAAATGCCTTACTATACTATGACGTTTTTTATGACATTTTGAGGTCAAAAAAATTTTTGACTTTTTTTGGCCGAAAAAAACGCCTTACTATACTATGACGTTTTTTATGACATTTTGAGGTCATACTAAAGTATGACTTTTTTTGGCCGAAAAAAACGCCTTACTATACTATGATGTTTTTTATGACATTTTGAGGTCATACTAAAGTATGACTTTTTTTGGCTGAAAAAAACGCCTTACTATACTATGACGTTTTTTATGACATTTTGAGGTCATACTAAAGTATGACTTTTTTTGGCCGAAAAAAACGCCTTACTATACTATGACGTTTTTTATGACATTTTGAGGTCATACTAAAGTATGACTTTTTTTGGCCAAAAAAAATGCCTTACTATACTATGACGTTTTTTATGACATTTTGAGGTCAAAAAAAATTTTGACTTTTTTTGGCCGAAAAAAACGCCTTACTATACTATGACGTTTTTTATGACATTTTGAGGTCAAAAAAAATTTTGACTTTTTTTGCCCGAAAAAAACGCCTTACTATACTATGATGTTTTTTATGACATTTTGAGGTCATACTAAAGTATGACTTTTTTTGGCTGAAAAAAACGCCTTACTATACTATGATGTTTTTTATGACATTTTGAGGTCATACTAAAGTATGACTTTTTTTGGCCGAAAAAAACGCCTTACTATACTATGACGTTTTTTATGACATTTTGAGGTCAAAAAATTTTTTGACTTTTTTTGGCCGAAAAAAACGCCTTACTATACTATGACGTTTTTTATGACATTTTGAGGTCAAAAAAATTTTTGACTTTTTTTGGCCGGAAAAAACGCCTTACTATACTATGACGTTTTTTATGACATTTTGAGGTCATACTAAAGTATGACTTTTTTTGGTCGAAAAAAACGCCTTACTATATTATGACGTTTTTTATGACATTTTGAGGTCATACTAAAGTATGACTTTTTTTGGCCGAAAAAAACGCCTTACTATACTATGACGTTTTTTATGACATTTTGAGGTCATACTAAAGTATGACTTTTTTTGGCCGAAAAAAACGCCTTACTATACTATGACGTTTTTTATGACATTTTGAGGTCAAAAAAATGTTTGACTTTTTTTGGCCGAAAAAAACGCCTTACTATACTATGACGTTTTTTATGACATTTTGAGGTCATACTAAAGTATGACTTTTTTTGGCCGAAAAAAAACGCCTTACTATACTATGACGTTTTTTTATGACATCTTGAGGTCAAAAAAAATTTTGACTTTTTTTGGCCGAAAAAAACGCCTTACTATACTATGACGTTTTTTATGACATTTTGAGGTCAAAAAAAATTTTGACTTTTTTTGGCCGAAAAAAATGCCTTACTATACTATGACGTTTTTTATGACATTTTGAGGTCAAAAAATTTTTTGACTTTTTTTGGCCGAAAAAAACGCCTTACTATACTATGACGTTTTTTATGACATTTTGAGGTCATACTAAAGTATGACTTTTTTTGGCCGAAAAAAACGCCTTACTATACTATGATGTTTTTTATGACATTTTGAGGTCATACTAAAGTATGACTTTTTTTGGCTGAAAAAAACGCCTTACTATACTATGACGTTTTTTATGACATTTTGAGGTCATACTAAAGTATGACTTTTTTTGGCCGAAAAAAACGCCTTACTATACTATGACGTTTTTTATGACATTTTGAGGTCATACTAAAGTATGACTTTTTTTGGCCAAAAAAAATGCCTTACTATACTATGACGTTTTTTATGACATTTTGAGGTCAAAAAAAATTTTGACTTTTTTTGGCCGAAAAAAACGCCTTACTATACTATGACGTTTTTTATGACATTTTGAGGTCAAAAAAAATTTTGACTTTTTTTGCCCGAAAAAAACGCCTTACTATACTATGATGTTTTTTATGACATTTTGAGGTCATACTAAAGTATGACTTTTTTTGGCTGAAAAAAACGCCTTACTATACTATGACGTTTTTTATGACATTTTGAGGTCATACTAAAGTATGACTTTTTTTGGCCGAAAAAAACGCCTTACTATACTATGACGTTTTTTATGACATTTTGAGGTCATACTAAAGTATGACTTTTTTTGGTCGAAAAAAACGCCTTACTATACTATGACGTTTTTTATGACATTTTGAGGTCATACTAAAGTATGACTTTTTTTGGCCGATTTTGATGCCTTACGTTACTATGACGTTTTTTATGACATTTTGAGGTCAAAAAAAATTTGGACTTTTTTTGGTCGAAAAAAATACCTTACTATACTATGACGTTTTTTATGACATTTTGAGGTCAAAAAAAATTTTGACTTTTTTTGCCCGAAAAAAAGGCCTTACTATACTATGACGTTTTTTATGACATTTTGAGGTCATACTAAAGTATGACTTTTTTTGGTCGAAAAAAACGCCTTACTATACTATGACGTTTTTTATGACATTTTGAGGTCATACTAAAGTATGACTTTTTTTGGCTGAAAAAAACGCCTTACTATACTATGACGTTTTTTATGACATTTTGAGGTCAAAAAAAATTTTGGCTTTTTTTGGCTGAAAAAAACGCCTTACTATACTATGACGTTTTTTATGACATTTTGAGGTCATACTAAAGTATGACTTTTTTTGGCCGAAAAAAACGCCTTACTATACTATGACGTTTTTTATGACATTTTGAGGTCAAAAAAAATTTTGGCTTTTTTTGGCTGAAAAAAACGCCTTACTATACTATGACGTTTTTTATGACATTTTGAGGTCAAAAAAAATTTTGACTTTTTTTGGCCGGAAAAAACGCCTTACTATACTATGACATTTTTTATGACATTTTGAGGTCATACTAAAGTATGACTTTTTTTGGTCGAAAAAAACGCCTTACTATACTATGATGTTTTTTATGACATTTTGAGGTCATACTAAAGTATGACTTTTTTTGGCCGAAAAAAACGCCTTACTATACTATGACATTTTTTATGACATTTTGAGGTCAAAAAAAATTTTTGACTTTTTTTGGCCGAAAAAAACGCCTTACTATACTATGACGTTTTTTATGACATTTTGAGGTCAAAAAAAATTTTGACTTTTTTTGCCCGAAAAAAACGCCTTACTATACTATGACGTTTTTTATGACATTTTGAGGTCAAAAAAATTTTTGACTTTTTTTGGCCGAAAAAAACGCCTTACTATACTATGACGTTTTTTATGACATTTTGAGGTCAAAAAAAATTTTGACTTTTTTTGGCCGAAAAAAATGCCTTACTATACTATGACGTTTTTTATGACATTTTGAGGTCAAAAAAATTTTTGACTTTTTTTGGCCGAAAAAAACGCCTTACTATACTATGACGTTTTTTATGACATTTTGAGGTCATACTAAAGTATGACTTTTTTTGGCCAAAAAAAATGCCTTACTATACTATGACGTTTTTTATGACATTTTGAGGTCAAAAAAAATTTTGACTTTTTTTGGCCGAAAAAAACGCCTTACTATACTATGACGTTTTTTATGACATTTTGAGGTCAAAAAAAATTTTGACTTTTTTTGCCCGAAAAAAACGCCTTACTATACTATGATGTTTTTTATGACATTTTGAGGTCATACTAAAGTATGACTTTTTTTGGCTGAAAAAAACGCCTTACTATACTATGATGTTTTTTATGACATTTTGAGGTCATACTAAAGTATGACTTTTTTTGGCCGAAAAAAACGCCTTACTATACTATGACGTTTTTTATGACATTTTGAGGTCAAAAATTTTTTTGACTTTTTTTGGCCGAAAAAAACGCCTTACTATACTATGACGTTTTTTATGACATTTTGAGGTCAAAAAATTTTTTGACTTTTTTTGGCCGGAAAAAACGCCTTACTATACTATGACGTTTTTTATGACATTTTGAGGTCATACTAAAGTATGACTTTTTTTGGCCGAAAAAAACGCCTTACTATACTATGACGTTTTTTATGACATTTTGAGGTCATACTAAAGTATGACTTTTTTTGGCCGAAAAAAACGCCTTACTATACTATGACGTTTTTTATGACATTTTGAGGTCATACTAAAGTATGACTTTTTTTGGTCGAAAAAAACGCCTTACTATACTATGACGTTTTTTATGACATTTTGAGGTCATACTAAAGTATGACTTTTTTTGGCCGATTTTGATGCCTTACGTTACTATGACGTTTTTTATGACATTTTGAGGTCAAAAAAAATTTGGACTTTTTTTGGTCGAAAAAAATGCCTTACTATACTATGACGTTTTTTATGACATTTTGAGGTCAAAAAAAATTTTGACTTTTTTTGCCGGAAAAAAAACGCCTTACTATACTATGATGTTTTTTATGACATTTTGAGGTCATACTAAAGTATGACTTTTTTTGGCCGAAAAAAACGCCTTACTATACTATGACGTTTTTTATGACATTTTGAGGTCATACTAAAGTATGACTTTTTTTGGCCGAAAAAAATGCCTTACTATACTATGACGTTTTTTTATGACATTTTGAGGTCAAAAAAAATTTTGACTTTTTTTGGCCGAAAAAAACGCCTTACTATACTATGACGTTTTTTATGACATTTTGAGGTCAAAAAAAATTTTGACTTTTTTTGGCCGAAAAAAAGGCCTAACTATACTATGACGTTTTTTATGACATTTTGAGGTCAAAAAAATTTTTGACTTTTTTTGGCCGAAAAAAACGCCTTACTATACTATGACGTTTTTTATGACATTTTGAGGTCAAAAAAAATTTTGACTTTTTTTGCCCGAAAAAAAACGCCTTACTATACTATGACGTTTTTTATGACATTTTGAGGTCATACTAAAGTATGACTTTTTTTGGCCGAAAAAAACGCCTTACTATACTATGACGTTTTTTATGACATTTTGAGGTCATACTAAAGTATGACTTTTTTTGGTCGAAAAAAACGCCTTACTATACTATGACGTTTTTTATGACATTTTGAGGTCAAAAAAAATTTTGGCTTTTTTTGGCTGAAAAAAACGCCTTACTATACTATGACGTTTTTTATGACATTTTGAGGTCATACTAAAGTATGACTTTTTTTGGCCGAAAAAAACGCCTTACTATACTATGACGTTTTTTATGACATTTTGAGGTCAAAAAAAATTTTGACTTTTTTTGGCCGGAAAAAACGCCTTACTATACTATGACGTTTTTTATGACATTTTGAGGTCAAAAAAAATTTTGACTTTTTTTGGCCGAAAAAAAGGCCTTACTATACTATGACGTTTTTTATGACATTTTGAGGTCAAAAAAAATTTTGACTTTTTTTGGCCGAAAAAAACGCCTTACTATACTATGACGTTTTTTATGACATTTTGAGGTCATACTAAAGTATGACTTTTTTTGGCTGAAAAAAACGCCTTACTATACTATGACGTTTTTTATGACATTTTGAGGTCATACTAAAGTATGACTTTTTTTGGCCGAAAAAAACGCCTTACTATACTATGACGTTTTTTATGACATTTTGAGGTCAAAAAAAATTGTGACTTTTTTTGGCCGGAAAAAACGCCTTACTATACTATGACGTTTTTTATGACATTTTGAGGTCAAAAAAAATTTTGACTTTTTTTGGCCGGAAAAAACGCCTTACTATACTATGACGTTTTTTATGACATTTTGAGGTCATACTAAAGTATGACTTTTTTTGGTCGAAAAAAAAAACGCCTTACTATACTATGACGTTTTTTATGACATTTTGAGGTCATACTAAAGTATGACTTTTTTTGGCCGAAAAAAACGCCTTACTATACTATGACGTTTTTTATGACATTTTGAGGTCAAAAAAAATTTTGACTTTTTTTGGCCGAAAAAACGCCTTACTATACTATGACGTTTTTTATGACATTTTGAGGTCAAAAAAAATTTTGACTTTTTTTGGCCGGAAAAAACGCCTTACTATACTATGACGTTTTTTATGACATTTTGAGGTCAAAAAAATTTTTGACTTTTTTTGGCCGAAAAAAAACGCCTTACTATACTATGACGTTTTTTATGACATTTTGAGGTCAAAAAAAATTTTGACTTTTTTTGGCCGAAAAAAACGCCTTACTATACTATGACGTTTTTTATGACATTTTGAGGTCATACTAAAGTATGACTTTTTTTGGCTGAAAAAAACGCCTTACTATACTATGACGTTTTTTATGACATTTTGAGGTCATACTAAAGTATGACTTTTTTTGGCCGAAAAAAACGCCTTACTATACTATGACGTTTTTTATGACATTTTGAGGTCAAAAAAAATTGTGACTTTTTTTGGCCGGAAAAAACGCCTTACTATACTATGACGTTTTTTATGACATTTTGAGGTCAAAAAAAATTTTGACTTTTTTTGGCCGGAAAAAACGCCTTACTATACTATGACGTTTTTTATGACATTTTGAGGTCATACTAAAGTATGACTTTTTTTGGTCGAAAAAAACGCCTTACTATACTATGACGTTTTTAATGACATTTTGAGGTCATACTAAAGTATGACTTTTTTTGGCCGAAAAAAATGCCTTACTATACTATGACGTTTTTTATGACATTTTGAGGTCAAAAAAAATTTTGACTTTTTTTGGCCGAAAAAAACGCCTTACTATACTATGACGTTTTTTATGACATTTTGAGGTCAAAAAAAATTTTGACTTTTTTTGGCCGAAAAAAATGCCTTACTATACTATGACGTTTTTTATGACATTTTGAGGTCAAAAAAATTTTTGACTTTTTTTGGCCGAAAAAAACGCCTTACTATACTATGACGTTTTTTATGACATTTTGAGGTCATACTAAAGTATGACTTTTTTTGGCCGAAAAAAACGCCTTACTATACTATGATGTTTTTTATGACATTTTGAGGTCATACTAAAGTATGACTTTTTTTGGCTGAAAAAAACGCCTTACTATACTATGACGTTTTTTATGACATTTTGAGGTCATACTAAAGTATGACTTTTTTTGGCCGAAAAAAACGCCTTACTATACTATGACGTTTTTTATGACATTTTGAGGTCATACTAAAGTATGACTTTTTTTGGCCAAAAAAAATGCCTTACTATACTATGACGTTTTTTATGACATTTTGAGGTCAAAAAAAATTTTGACTTTTTTTGGCCGAAAAAAACGCCTTACTATACTATGACGTTTTTTATGACATTTTGAGGTCAAAAAAAATTTTGACTTTTTTTGCCCGAAAAAAACGCCTTACTATACTATGATGTTTTTTATGACATTTTGAGGTCATACTAAAGTATGACTTTTTTTGGCTGAAAAAAACGCCTTACTATACTATGATGTTTTTTATGACATTTTGAGGTCATACTAAAGTATGACTTTTTTTGGCCGAAAAAAACGCCTTACTATACTATGACGTTTTTTATGACATTTTGAGGTCAAAAAATTTTTTGACTTTTTTTGGCCGAAAAAAACGCCTTACTATACTATGACGTTTTTTATGACATTTTGAGGTCAAAAAATTTTTTGACTTTTTTTGGCCGGAAAAAACGCCTTACTATACTATGACGTTTTTTATGACATTTTGAGGTCATACTAAAGTATGACTTTTTTTGGTCGAAAAAAACGCCTTACTATATTATGACGTTTTTTATGACATTTTGAGGTCATACTAAAGTATGACTTTTTTTGGCCGAAAAAAACGCCTTACTATACTATGATGTTTTTTATGACATTTTGAGGTCATACTAAAGTATGACTTTTTTTGGCTGAAAAAAACGCCTTACTATACTATGACGTTTTTTATGACATTTTGAGGTCATACTAAAGTATGACTTTTTTTGGCCGAAAAAAACGCCTTACTATACTATGACGTTTTTTATGACATTTTGAGGTCATACTAAAGTATGACTTTTTTTGGTCGAAAAAAACGCCTTACTATACTATGACGTTTTTTATGACATTTTGAGGTCATACTAAAGTATGACTTTTTTTGGCCGATTTTGATGCCTTACGTTACTATGACGTTTTTTATGACATTTTGAGGTCAAAAAAAATTTGGACTTTTTTTGGTCGAAAAAAATGCCTTACTATACTATGACGTTTTTTATGACATTTTGAGGTCAAAAAAAATTTTGACTTTTTTTGCCCGAAAAAAAACGCCTTACTATACTATGATGTTTTTTATGACATTTTGAGGTCATACTAAAGTATGACTTTTTTTGGCCGAAAAAAACGCCTTACTATACTATGACGTTTTTTATGACATTTTGAGGTCATACTAAAGTATGACTTTTTTTGGCCGAAAAAAATGCCTTACTATACTATGACGTTTTTTTATGACATTTTGAGGTCAAAAAAAATTTTGACTTTTTTTGGCCGAAAAAAACGCCTTACTATACTATGACGTTTTTTATGACATTTTGAGGTCAAAAAAAATTTTGACTTTTTTTGGCCGAAAAAAAGGCCTTACTATACTATGACGTTTTTTATGACATTTTGAGGTCAAAAAAATTTTTGACTTTTTTTGGCCGAAAAAAACGCCTTACTATACTATGACGTTTTTTATGACATTTTGAGGTCAAAAAAAATTTTGACTTTTTTTGCCCGAAAAAAAACGCCTTACTATACTATGACGTTTTTTATGACATTTTGAGGTCATACTAAAGTATGACTTTTTTTGGCCGAAAAAAACGCCTTACTATACTATGACGTTTTTTATGACATTTTGAGGTCATACTAAAGTATGACTTTTTTTGGTCGAAAAAAACGCCTTACTATACTATGACGTTTTTTATGACATTTTGAGGTCAAAAAAAATTTTGGCTTTTTTTGGCTGAAAAAAACGCCTTACTATACTATGACGTTTTTTATGACATTTTGAGGTCATACTAAAGTATGACTTTTTTTGGCCGAAAAAAACGCCTTACTATACTATGACGTTTTTTATGACATTTTGAGGTCAAAAAAAATTTTGACTTTTTTTGGCCGGAAAAAACGCCTTACTATACTATGACGTTTTTTATGACATTTTGAGGTCAAAAAAAATTTTGACTTTTTTTGGCCGAAAAAAAGGCCTTACTATACTATGACGTTTTTTATGACATTTTGAGGTCAAAAAAAATTTTGACTTTTTTTGGCCGAAAAAAACGCCTTACTATACTATGACGTTTTTTATGACATTTTGAGGTCATACTAAAGTATGACTTTTTTTGGCTGAAAAAAACGCCTTACTATACTATGACGTTTTTTATGACATTTTGAGGTCATACTAAAGTATGACTTTTTTTGGCCGAAAAAAACGCCTTACTATACTATGACGTTTTTTATGACATTTTGAGGTCAAAAAAAATTGTGACTTTTTTTGGCCGGAAAAAACGCCTTACTATACTATGACGTTTTTTATGACATTTTGAGGTCAAAAAAAATTTTGACTTTTTTTGGCCGGAAAAAACGCCTTACTATACTATGACGTTTTTTATGACATTTTGAGGTCATACTAAAGTATGACTTTTTTTGGTCGAAAAAAAAACGCCTTACTATACTATGACGTTTTTTATGACATTTTGAGGTCATACTAAAGTATGACTTTTTTTGGCCGAAAAAAACGCCTTACTATACTATGACGTTTTTTATGACATTTTGAGGTCAAAAAAAATTTTGACTTTTTTTGGCCGAAAAAACGCCTTACTATACTATGACGTTTTTTATGACATTTTGAGGTCAAAAAAAATTTTGACTTTTTTTGGCCGGAAAAAACGCCTTACTATACTATGACGTTTTTTATGACATTTTGAGGTCAAAAAAATTTTTGACTTTTTTTGGCCGAAAAAAACGCCTTACTATACTATGACGTTTTTTATGACATTTTGAGGTCAAAAAAAATTTTGACTTTTTTTGGCCGAAAAAAACGCCTTACTATACTATGACGTTTTTTATGACATTTTGAGGTCATACTAAAGTATGACTTTTTTTGGCTGAAAAAAACGCCTTACTATACTATGACGTTTTTTATGACATTTTGAGGTCATACTAAAGTATGACTTTTTTTGGCCGAAAAAAACGCCTTACTATACTATGACGTTTTTTATGACATTTTGAGGTAAAAAAAAATTGTGACTTTTTTTGGCCGGAAAAAACGCCTTACTATACTATGACGTTTTTTATGACATTTTGAGGTCAAAAAAAATTTTGACTTTTTTTGGCCGGAAAAAACGCCTTACTATACTATGACGTTTTTTATGACATTTTGAGGTCATACTAAAGTATGACTTTTTTTGGTCGAAAAAAACGCCTTACTATACTATGACGTTTTTAATGACATTTTGAGGTCATACTAAAGTATGACTTTTTTTGGCCGAAAAAAATGCCTTACTATACTATGACGTTTTTTATGACATTTTGAGGTCAAAAAAAATTTTGACTTTTTTTGGCCGAAAAAAACGCCTTACTATACTATGACGTTTTTTATGACATTTTGAGGTCAAAAAAAATTTTGACTTTTTTTGGCCGAAAAAAACGCCTTACTATACTATGACGTTTTTTATGACATTTTGAGGTCAAAAAAATTTTTGACTTTTTTTGGCCGAAAAAAACGCCTTACTATACTATGACGTTTTTTATGACATTTTGAGGTCATACTAAAGTATGACTTTTTTTGGCCGAAAAAAACGCCTTACTATACTATGATGTTTTTTATGACATTTTGAGGTCATACTAAAGTATGACTTTTTTTGGCTGAAAAAAACGCCTTACTATACTATGACGTTTTTTATGACATTTTGAGGTCATACTAAAGTATGACTTTTTTTGGCCGAAAAAAACGCCTTACTATACTATGACGTTTTTTATGACATTTTGAGGTCATACTAAAGTATGACTTTTTTTGGCCAAAAAAAATGCCTTACTATACTATGACGTTTTTTATGACATTTTGAGGTCAAAAAAAATTTTGACTTTTTTTGGCCGAAAAAAACGCCTTACTATACTATGACGTTTTTTATGACATTTTGAGGTCAAAAAAAATTTTGACTTTTTTTGCCCGAAAAAAACGCCTTACTATACTATGATGTTTTTTATGACATTTTGAGGTCATACTAAAGTATGACTTTTTTTGGCTGAAAAAAACGCCTTACTATACTATGATGTTTTTTATGACATTTTGAGGTCATACTAAAGTATGACTTTTTTTGGCCGAAAAAAACGCCTTACTATACTATGACGTTTTTTATGACATTTTGAGGTCAAAAAATTTTTTGACTTTTTTTGGCCGAAAAAAACGCCTTACTATACTATGACGTTTTTTATGACATTTTGAGGTCAAAAAAATTTTTGACTTTTTTTGGCCGGAAAAAACGCCTTACTATACTATGACGTTTTTTATGACATTTTGAGGTCATACTAAAGTATGACTTTTTTTGGTCGAAAAAAACGCCTTACTATATTATGACGTTTTTTATGACATTTTGAGGTCATACTAAAGTATGACTTTTTTTGGCCGAAAAAAACGCCTTACTATACTATGACGTTTTTTATGACATTTTGAGGTCATACTAAAGTATGACTTTTTTTGGCCGAAAAAAACGCCTTACTATACTATGACGTTTTTTATGACATTTTGAGGTCAAAAAAATGTTTGACTTTTTTTGGCCGAAAAAAACGCCTTACTATACTATGACGTTTTTTATGACATTTTGAGGTCATACTAAAGTATGACTTTTTTTGGCCGAAAAAAACGCCTTACTATACTATGACGTTTTTTTATGACATCTTGAGGTCAAAAAAAATTTTGACTTTTTTTGGCCGAAAAAAACGCCTTACTATACTATGACGTTTTTTATGACATTTTGAGGTCAAAAAAAATTTTGACTTTTTTTGGCCGAAAAAAAGGCCTTACTATACTATGACGTTTTTTATGACATTTTGAGGTCAAAAAAAATTTTGACTTTTTTTGGCCGAAAAAAACGCCTTACTATACTATGACGTTTTTTATGACATTTTGAGGTCAAAAAAAATTTTGACTTTTTTTGCCCGAAAAAAAACGCCTTACTATACTATGACGTTTTTTATGACATTTTGAGGTCATACTAAAGTATGACTTTTTTTGGCCGAAAAAAACGCCTTACTATACTATGACGTTTTTTATGACATTTTGAGGTCATACTAAAGTATGACTTTTTTTGGTCGAAAAAAACGCCTTACTATACTATGACGTTTTTTATGACATTTTGAGGTCAAAAAAAATTTTGGCTTTTTTTGGCTGAAAAAAACGCCTTACTATACTATGACGTTTTTTATGACATTTTGAGGTCATACTAAAGTATGACTTTTTTTGGCCGAAAAAAACGCCTTACTATACTATGACGTTTTTTATGACATTTTGAGGTCAAAAAAAATTTTGACTTTTTTTGGCCGGAAAAAACGCCTTACTATACTATGACGTTTTTTATGACATTTTGAGGTCAAAAAAAATTTTGACTTTTTTTGGCCGAAAAAAATGCCTTACTATACTATGACGTTTTTTATGACATTTTGAGGTCAAAAAATTTTTTGACTTTTTTTGGCCGAAAAAAACGCCTTACTATACTATGACGTTTTTTATGACATTTTGAGGTCATACTAAAGTATGACTTTTTTTGGCCGAAAAAAACGCCTTACTATACTATGATGTTTTTTATGACATTTTGAGGTCATACTAAAGTATGACTTTTTTTGGCTGAAAAAAACGCCTTACTATACTATGACGTTTTTTATGACATTTTGAGGTCATACTAAAGTATGACTTTTTTTGGCCGAAAAAAACGCCTTACTATACTATGACGTTTTTTATGACATTTTGAGGTCATACTAAAGTATGACTTTTTTTGGCCAAAAAAAATGCCTTACTATACTATGACGTTTTTTATGACATTTTGAGGTCAAAAAAAATTTTGACTTTTTTTGGCCGAAAAAACGCCTTACTATACTATGACGTTTTTTATGACATTTTGAGGTCAAAAAAAATTTTGACTTTTTTTGCCCGAAAAAAACGCCTTACTATACTATGATGTTTTTTATGACATTTTGAGGTCATACTAAAGTATGACTTTTTTTGGCTGAAAAAAACGCCTTACTATACTATGACGTTTTTTATGACATTTTGAGGTCATACTAAAGTATGACTTTTTTTGGCCGAAAAAAACGCCTTACTATACTATGACGTTTTTTATGACATTTTGAGGTCAAAAAAAATTGTGACTTTTTTTGGCCGGAAAAAACGCCTTACTATACTATGACGTTTTTTATGACATTTTGAGGTCAAAAAAAATTTTGACTTTTTTTGGCCGGAAAAAACGCCTTACTATACTATGACGTTTTTTATGACATTTTGAGGTCATACTAAAGTATGACTTTTTTTGGTCGAAAAAAAAAACGCCTTACTATACTATGACGTTTTTTATGACATTTTGAGGTCATACTAAAGTATGACTTTTTTTGGCCGAAAAAAACGCCTTACTATACTATGACGTTTTTTATGACATTTTGAGGTCAAAAAAAATTTTGACTTTTTTTGGCCGAAAAAACGCCTTACTATACTATGACGTTTTTTATGACATTTTGAGGTCAAAAAAAATTTTGACTTTTTTTGGCCGGAAAAAACGCCTTACTATACTATGACGTTTTTTATGACATTTTGAGGTCAAAAAAATTTTTGACTTTTTTTGGCCGAAAAAAACGCCTTACTATACTATGACGTTTTTTATGACATTTTGAGGTCAAAAAAAATTTTGACTTTTTTTGGCCGAAAAAAACGCCTTACTATACTATGACGTTTTTTATGACATTTTGAGGTCATACTAAAGTATGACTTTTTTTGGCTGAAAAAAACGCCTTACTATACTATGACGTTTTTTATGACATTTTGAGGTCATACTAAAGTATGACTTTTTTTGGCCGAAAAAAACGCCTTACTATACTATGACGTTTTTTATGACATTTTGAGGTAAAAAAAAATTGTGACTTTTTTTGGCCGGAAAAAACGCCTTACTATACTATGACGTTTTTTATGACATTTTGAGGTCAAAAAAAATTTTGACTTTTTTTGGCCGGAAAAAACGCCTTACTATACTATGACGTTTTTTATGACATTTTGAGGTCATACTAAAGTATGACTTTTTTTGGTCGAAAAAAACGCCTTACTATACTATGACGTTTTTAATGACATTTTGAGGTCATACTAAAGTATGACTTTTTTTGGCCGAAAAAAATGCCTTACTATACTATGACGTTTTTTATGACATTTTGAGGTCAAAAAAAATTTTGACTTTTTTTGGCCGAAAAAAACGCCTTACTATACTATGACGTTTTTTATGACATTTTGAGGTCAAAAAAAATTTTGACTTTTTTTGGCCGAAAAAAACGCCTTACTATACTATGACGTTTTTTATGACATTTTGAGGTCAAAAAAATTTTTGACTTTTTTTGGCCGAAAAAAACGCCTTACTATACTATGACGTTTTTTATGACATTTTGAGGTCATACTAAAGTATGACTTTTTTTGGCCGAAAAAAACGCCTTACTATACTATGATGTTTTTTATGACATTTTGAGGTCATACTAAAGTATGACTTTTTTTGGCTGAAAAAAACGCCTTACTATACTATGACGTTTTTTATGACATTTTGAGGTCATACTAAAGTATGACTTTTTTTGGCCGAAAAAAACGCCTTACTATACTATGACGTTTTTTATGACATTTTGAGGTCATACTAAAGTATGACTTTTTTTGGCCAAAAAAAATGCCTTACTATACTATGACGTTTTTTATGACATTTTGAGGTCAAAAAAAATTTTGACTTTTTTTGGCCGAAAAAAACGCCTTACTATACTATGACGTTTTTTATGACATTTTGAGGTCAAAAAAAATTTTGACTTTTTTTGCCCGAAAAAAACGCCTTACTATACTATGATGTTTTTTATGACATTTTGAGGTCATACTAAAGTATGACTTTTTTTGGCTGAAAAAAACGCCTTACTATACTATGATGTTTTTTATGACATTTTGAGGTCATACTAAAGTATGACTTTTTTTGGCCGAAAAAAACGCCTTACTATACTATGACGTTTTTTATGACATTTTGAGGTCAAAAAATTTTTTGACTTTTTTTGGCCGAAAAAAACGCCTTACTATACTATGACGTTTTTTATGACATTTTGAGGTCAAAAAAATTTTTGACTTTTTTTGGCCGGAAAAAACGCCTTACTATACTATGACGTTTTTTATGACATTTTGAGGTCATACTAAAGTATGACTTTTTTTGGTCGAAAAAAACGCCTTACTATATTATGACGTTTTTTATGACATTTTGAGGTCATACTAAAGTATGACTTTTTTTGGCCGAAAAAAACGCCTTACTATACTATGACGTTTTTTATGACATTTTGAGGTCATACTAAAGTATGACTTTTTTTGGCCGAAAAAAACGCCTTACTATACTATGACGTTTTTTATGACATTTTGAGGTCAAAAAAATGTTTGACTTTTTTTGGCCGAAAAAAACGCCTTACTATACTATGACGTTTTTTATGACATTTTGAGGTCATACTAAAGTATGACTTTTTTTGGCCGAAAAAAAACGCCTTACTATACTATGACGTTTTTTTATGACATCTTGAGGTCAAAAAAAATTTTGACTTTTTTTGGCCGAAAAAAACGCCTTACTATACTATGACGTTTTTTATGACATTTTGAGGTCAAAAAAAATTTTGACTTTTTTTGGCCGAAAAAAAGGCCTTACTATACTATGACGTTTTTTATGACATTTTGAGGTCAAAAAAAATTTTGACTTTTTTTGGCCGAAAAAAACGCCTTACTATACTATGACGTTTTTTATGACATTTTGAGGTCAAAAAAAATTTTGACTTTTTTTGCCCGAAAAAAAACGCCTTACTATACTATGACGTTTTTTATGACATTTTGAGGTCATACTAAAGTATGACTTTTTTTGGCCGAAAAAAACGCCTTACTATACTATGACGTTTTTTATGACATTTTGAGGTCATACTAAAGTATGACTTTTTTTGGTCGAAAAAAACGCCTTACTATACTATGACGTTTTTTATGACATTTTGAGGTCAAAAAAAATTTTGGCTTTTTTTGGCTGAAAAAAACGCCTTACTATACTATGACGTTTTTTATGACATTTTGAGGTCATACTAAAGTATGACTTTTTTTGGCCGAAAAAAACGCCTTACTATACTATGACGTTTTTTATGACATTTTGAGGTCAAAAAAAATTTTGACTTTTTTTGGCCGGAAAAAACGCCTTACTATACTATGACGTTTTTTATGACATTTTGAGGTCAAAAAAAATTTTGACTTTTTTTGGCCGAAAAAAATGCCTTACTATACTATGACGTTTTTTATGACATTTTGAGGTCAAAAAATTTTTTGACTTTTTTTGGCCGAAAAAAACGCCTTACTATACTATGACGTTTTTTATGACATTTTGAGGTCATACTAAAGTATGACTTTTTTTGGCCGAAAAAAACGCCTTACTATACTATGATGTTTTTTATGACATTTTGAGGTCATACTAAAGTATGACTTTTTTTGGCTGAAAAAAACGCCTTACTATACTATGACGTTTTTTATGACATTTTGAGGTCATACTAAAGTATGACTTTTTTTGGCCGAAAAAAACGCCTTACTATACTATGACGTTTTTTATGACATTTTGAGGTCATACTAAAGTATGACTTTTTTTGGCCAAAAAAAATGCCTTACTATACTATGACGTTTTTTATGACATTTTGAGGTCAAAAAAAATTTTGACTTTTTTTGGCCGAAAAAAACGCCTTACTATACTATGACGTTTTTTATGACATTTTGAGGTCAAAAAAAATTTTGACTTTTTTTGCCCGAAAAAAACGCCTTACTATACTATGATGTTTTTTATGACATTTTGAGGTCATACTAAAGTATGACTTTTTTTGGCTGAAAAAAACGCCTTACTATACTATGACGTTTTTTATGACATTTTGAGGTCATACTAAAGTATGACTTTTTTTGGCCGAAAAAAACGCCTTACTATACTATGACGTTTTTTATGACATTTTGAGGTCAAAAAATTTTTTGACTTTTTTTGGCCGAAAAAAAACGCCTTACTATACTATGACGTTTTTTATGACATTTTGAGGTCAAAAAAATTTTTGACTTTTTTTGGCCGGAAAAAACGCCTTACTATACTATGACGTTTTTTATGACATTTTGAGGTCATACTAAAGTATGACTTTTTTTGGCCGAAAAAAACGCCTTACTATACTATGACGTTTTTTATGACATTTTGAGGTCATACTAAAGTATGACTTTTTTTGGCCGAAAAAAACGCCTTACTATACTATGACGTTTTTTATGACATTTTGAGGTCAAAAAAATGTTTGACTTTTTTTGGCCGAAAAAAACGCCTTACTATACTATGACGTTTTTTATGACATTTTGAGGTCATACTAAAGTATGACTTTTTTTGGCCGAAAAAAATGCCTTACTATACTATGACGTTTTTTATGACATTTTGAGGTCAAAAAAAATTTTGACTTTTTTTGGCAGAAAAAAACGCCTTACTATACTATGACGTTTTTTATGACATTTTGAGGTCAAAAAAAATTTTGACTTTTTTTGGCCGAAAAAAAGGCCTTACTATACTATGACGTTTTTTATGACATTTTGAGGTCAAAAAAAATTTTGACTTTTTTTGGCCGAAAAAAACGCCTTACTATACTATGACGTTTTTTATGACATTTTGAGGTCAAAAAAAATTTTGACTTTTTTTGCCCGAAAAAAAACGCCTTACTATACTATGACGTTTTTTATGACATTTTGAGGTCAAAAAATTTTTTGACTTTTTTTGGCCGGAAAAAACGCCTTACTATACTATGACGTTTTTTATGACATTTTGAGGTCAAAAAAATGTTTGACTTTTTTTGGCCGAAAAAAACGCCTTACTATAATATGACGTTTTTTATGACATTTTGAGGTCAAAAAAAATTTTGACTTTTTTTGGCCGAAAAAAAGGCCTTACTATACTATGACGTTTTTTATGACATTTTGAGGTCAAAAAAAAATTTGACTTTTTTTGGCCGAAAAAAACGCCTTACTATACTATGACGTTTTTTATGACATTTTGAGGTCATACTAAAGTATGACTTTTTTTGGCCAAAAAAAACGCCTTACTATACTATGACGTTTTTTATGACATTTTGAGGTCAAAAAAAATTTTGACTTTTTTTGGCCGGAAAAAACGCCTTACTATACTATGATGTTTTTTATGACATTTTGAGGTCATACTAAAGTATGACTTTTTTTGGCTGAAAAAAACGCCTTACTATACTATGACGTTTTTTATGACATTTTGAGGTCATACTAAAGTATGACTTTTTTTGGCCGAAAAAAACGCCTTACTATACTATGACGTTTTTTATGACATTTTGAGGTCATACTAAAGTATGACTTTTTTTGGCCGAAAAAAACGCCTTACTATACTATGACGTTTTTTATGACATTTTGAGGTCAAAAAAAATTTTGGCTTTTTTTGGCCGAAAAAAACGCCTTACTATACTATGACGTTTTTTATGACATTTTGAGGTCATACTAAAGTATGACTTTTTTTGGCCAAAAAAAACGCCTTACTATACTATGACGTTTTTTATGACATTTTGAGGTCATACTAAAGTATGACTTTTTTTGGCCGAAAAAAACGCCTTACTATACTATGACGTTTTTTATGACATTTTGAGGTCATACTAAAGTATGACTTTTTTTGGTCGAAAAAAACGCCTTACTATACTATGACGTTTTTTATGACATTTTGAGGTCAAAAAAAATTTTGGCTTTTTTTGGCTGAAAAAAACGCCTTACTATACTATGACGTTTTTTATGACATTTTGAGGTCATACTAAAGTATGACTTTTTTTGGCGGAAAAAAACGCCTTACTATACTATGACGTTTTTTATGACATTTTGAGGTCAAAAAAAATTTTGACTTTTTTTGGCCGGAAAAAAACGCCTTACTATACTATGACGTTTTTTATGACATTTTGAGGTCAAAAAAAATTTTGACTTTTTTTGGCCGAAAAAAAGGCCTTACTATACTATGACGTTTTTTATGACATTTTGAGGTCATACTAAAGTATGACTTTTTTTGGCTGAAAAAAACGCCTTACTATACTATGACGTTTTTTATGACATTTTGAGGTCATACTAAAGTATGACTTTTTTTGGCCGAAAAAAACGCCTTACTATACTATGACGTTTTTTATGACATTTTGAGGTAAAAAAAAATTGTGACTTTTTTTGGCCGGAAAAAACGCCTTACTATACTATGACGTTTTTTATGACATTTTGAGGTCAAAAAAAATTTTGACTTTTTTTGGCCGGAAAAAAACGCCTTAATATACTATGACGTTTTTTATGACATTTTGAGGTCATACTAAAGTATGACTTTTTTTGGCCGAAAAAAATGCCTTACTATACTATGACGTTTTTTATGACATTTTGAGGTTAAAAAAAATTTTGACTTTTTTTGGCCGAAAAAAACGCCTTACTATACTATGACGTTTTTTATGACATTTTGAGGTCAAAAAAAATTTTGACTTTTTTTGGCCGAAAAAAACGCCTTACTATACTATGACGTTTTTTATGACATTTTGAGGTAAAAAAATTTTTTGACTTTTTTTGGCCGAAAAAAACGCCTTACTATACTATGACGTTTTTTATGACATTTTGAGGTAAAAAAAAATTTTGACTTTTTTTGGCCGAAAAAAAGGCCTTACTATACTATGACGTTTTTTATGACATTTTGAGGTCATACTAAAGTATGACTTTTTTTGGCCGAAAAAAACGCCTTACTATACTATGACGTTTTTTATGACATTTTGAGGTCATACTAAAGTATGACTTTTTTTGGCCGAAAAAAACGCCTTACTATACTATGACGTTTTTTATGACATTTTGAGGTCAAAAAAAATTTTGACTTTTTTTGGCCGAAAAAAAGGCCTTACTATACAATGACGTTTTTTATGACATTTTGAGGTCAAAAAAATTTTGACTTTTTTTGGCCGGAAAAAACGCCTTACTATACTATGACGTTTTTTATGACATTTTGAGGTCATACTAAAGTATGAATTTTTTTGGCCGATTTTGATGCCTTACGTTACTATGACGTTTTTTTATGACATTTTGAGGTCAAAAAAAATTTGGACTTTTTTTGGTCGAAAAAAATGCCTTACTATACTATGACGTTTTTTATGACATTTTGAGGTCAAAAAAAATTTTGACTTTTTTTGCCCGAAAAAAAAACGCCTTACTATACTATGATGTTTTTTATGACATTTTGAGGTCATACTAAAGTATGACTTTTTTTGGCCGAAAAAAACGCCTTACTATACTATGACGTTTTTTATGACATTTTGAGGTCATACTAAAGTATGACTTTTTTTGGCCGAAAAAAACGCCTTACTATACTATGACGTTTTTTATGACATTTTGAGGTAAAAAAAAATTTTGACTTTTTTTGGCCGAAAAAAAGGCCTTACTATACTATGACGTTTTTTATGACATTTTGAGGTCATACTAAAGTATGACTTTTTTTGGCCGAAAAAAAGGCCTTACTATACTATGACGTTTTTTATGACATTTTGAGGTCAAAAAAAATTTTGACTTTTTTTGCCCGAAAAAAAAACGCCTTACTATACTATGACGTTTTTTATGACATTTTGAGGTCATACTAAAGTATGACTTTTTTTGGCCGAAAAAAACGCCTTACTATACTATGAAGTTTTTTATGACATTTTGAGGTCATACTAAAGTATGACTTTTTTTGGTCGAAAAAAACGCCTTACTATACTATGACGTTTTTTATGACATTTTGAGGTCATACTAAAGTATGACTTTTTTTGGCCGAAAAAAACGCCTTACTATACTATGATGTTTTTTATGACATTTTGAGGTCATACTAAAGTATGACTTTTTTTGGCTGAAAAAAACGCCTTACTATACTATGACGTTTTTTATGACATTTTGAGGTCATACTAAAGTATGACTTTTTTTGGCCGAAAAAAACGCCTTACTATACTATGACGTTTTTTATGACATTTTGAGGTCATACTAAAGTATGACTTTTTTTGGCCAAAAAAAATGCCTTACTATACTATGACGTTTTTTATGACATTTTGAGGTCAAAAAAAATTTTGACTTTTTTTGGCCGAAAAAAACGCCTTACTATACTATGACGTTTTTTATGACATTTTGAGGTCAAAAAAAATTTTGACTTTTTTTGCCCGAAAAAAAAACGCCTTACTATACTATGATGTTTTTTATGACATTTTGAGGTCATACTAAAGTATGACTTTTTTTGGCCGAAAAAAACGCCTTACTATACTATGACGTTTTTTATGACATTTTGAGGTCATACTAAAGTATGACTTTTTTTGGCCGAAAAAAACGCCTTACTATACTATGACGTTTTTTATGACATTTTGAGGTAAAAAAAAATTTTGACTTTTTTTGGCCGAAAAAAAGGCCTTACTATACTATGACGTTTTTTATGACATTTTGAGGTCATACTAAAGTATGACTTTTTTTGGCCGAAAAAAACGCCTTACTATACTATGACGTTTTTTATGACATTTTGAGGTCAAAAAAAATTTTGACTTTTTTTGCCCGAAAAAAAACGCCTTACTATACTATGACGTTTTTTATGACATTTTGAGGTCATACTAAAGTATGACTTTTTTTGGCCGAAAAAAACGCCTTACTATACTATGACGTTTTTTATGACATTTTGAGGTCATACTAAAGTATGACTTTTTTTGGTCGAAAAAAACGCCTTACTATACTATGACGTTTTTTATGACATTTTGAGGTCATACTAAAGTATGACTTTTTTTGGCCGAAAAAAACGCCTTACTATACTATGATGTTTTTTATGACATTTTGAGGTCATACTAAAGTATGACTTTTTTTGGCTGAAAAAAACGCCTTACTATACTATGACGTTTTTTATGACATTTTGAGGTCATACTAAAGTATGACTTTTTTTGGCCGAAAAAAACGCCTTACTATACTATGACGTTTTTTATGACATTTTGAGGTCATACTAAAGTATGACTTTTTTTGGCCAAAAAAAATGCCTTACTATACTATGACGTTTTTTATGACATTTTGAGGTCAAAAAAAATTTTGACTTTTTTTGGCCGAAAAAAACGCCTTACTATACTATGACGTTTTTTATGACATTTTGAGGTCAAAAAAAATTTTGACTTTTTTTGCCCGAAAAAAACGCCTTACTATACTATGATGTTTTTTATGACATTTTGAGGTCATACTAAAGTATGACTTTTTTTGGCTGAAAAAAACGCCTTACTATACTATGACGTTTTTTATGACATTTTGAGGTCATACTAAAGTATGACTTTTTTTGGCCGAAAAAAACGCCTTACTATACTATGACGTTTTTTATGACATTTTGAGGTCAAAAAATTTTTTGACTTTTTTTGGCCGAAAAAAACGCCTTACTATACTATGACGTTTTTTATGACATTTTGAGGTCAAAAAAATTTTTGACTTTTTTTGGCCGGAAAAAACGCCTTACTATACTATGACGTTTTTTATGACATTTTGAGGTCATACTAAAGTATGACTTTTTTTGGCCGAAAAAAACGCCTTACTATACTATGACGTTTTTTATGACATTTTGAGGTCATACTAAAGTATGACTTTTTTTGGCCGAAAAAAACGCCTTACTATACTATGACGTTTTTTATGACATTTTGAGGTCAAAAAAATGTTTGACTTTTTTTGGCCGAAAAAAACGCCTTACTATACTATGACGTTTTTTATGACATTTTGAGGTCATACTAAAGTATGACTTTTTTTGGCCGAAAAAAATGCCTTACTATACTATGACGTTTTTTATGACATTTTGAGGTCAAAAAAAATTTTGACTTTTTTTGGCAGAAAAAAACGCCTTACTATACTATGACGTTTTTTATGACATTTTGAGGTCAAAAAAAATTTTGACTTTTTTTGGCCGAAAAAAAGGCCTTACTATACTATGACGTTTTTTATGACATTTTGAGGTCAAAAAAAATTTTGACTTTTTTTGGCCGAAAAAAAGGCCTTACTATACTATGACGTTTTTTATGACATTTTGAGGTCAAAAAAAATTTTGACTTTTTTTGCCCGAAAAAAAACGCCTTACTATACTATGACGTTTTTTATGACATTTTGAGGTCAAAAAATTTTTTGACTTTTTTTGGCCGGAAAAAACGCCTTACTATACTATGACGTTTTTTATGACATTTTGAGGTCAAAAAAATGTTTGACTTTTTTTGGCCGAAAAAAACGCCTTACTATACTATGACGTTTTTTATGACATTTTGAGGTCAAAAAAAATTTTGACTTTTTTTGGCCGAAAAAAAGGCCTTACTATACTATGACGTTTTTTATGACATTTTGAGGTCAAAAAAAAATTTGACTTTTTTTGGCCGAAAAAAACGCCTTACTATACTATGACGTTTTTTATGACATTTTGAGGTCATACTAAAGTATGACTTTTTTTGGCCAAAAAAAACGCCTTACTATACTATGACGTTTTTTATGACATTTTGAGGTCAAAAAAAATTTTGACTTTTTTTGGCTGAAAAAAAACGCCTTACTATACTATGACGTTTTTTATGACATTTTGAGGTCATACTAAAGTATGACTTTTTTTGGCCGAAAAAAACGCCTTACTATACTATGACGTTTTTTATGACATTTTGAGGTCATACTAAAGTATGACTTTTTTTGGCCGAAAAAAACGCCTTACTATACTATGACGTTTTTTATGACATTTTGAGGTCATACTAAAGTATGACTTTTTTTGGCCGAAAAAAATGCCTTACTATACTATGACGTTTTTTATGACATTTTGAGGTCAAAAAAAATTTTGACTTTTTTTGGCCGAAAAAAACGCCTTACTATACTATGACGTTTTTTATGACATTTTGAGGTCAAAAAAATTTTTGACTTTTTTTGGCCGAAAAAAAGGCCTTACTATACTATGACGTTTTTTATGACATTTTGAGGTCAAAAAATGTTTTGACTTTTTTGCCCGAAAAAACGCCTTACTATACTATGACGATTTTTATGACATTTTGAGGTCATACTAAAGTATGACTTTTTTTGGCCGAAAAAAACGCCTTACTATACTATGACGTTTTTTATGACATTTTGAGGTAAAAAAATTTTTTGACTTTTTTTGGCCGAAAAAAACGCCTTACTATACTATGACGTTTTTTATGACATTTTGAGGTAAAAAAAAATTTTGACTTTTTTTGGCCGAAAAAAAGGCCTTACTATACTATGACGTTTTTTATGACATTTTGAGGTCATACTAAAGTATGACTTTTTTTGGCCGAAAAAAACGCCTTACTATACTATGACGTTTTTTATGACATTTTGAGGTCATACTAAAGTATGACTTTTTTTGGCCGAAAAAAACGCCTTACTATACTATGACGTTTTTTATGACATTTTGAGGTCAAAAAAAATTTTGACTTTTTTTGGCCGAAAAAAAGGCCTTACTATACAATGACGTTTTTTATGACATTTTGAGGTCATACTAAAGTATGACTTTTTTTGGCCGAAAAAAACGCCTTACTATACTATGACGTTTTTTATGACATTTTGAGGTCATACTAAAGTATGACTTTTTTTGGCCGAAAAAAACGCCTTACTATACTATGACGTTTTTTATGACATTTTGAGGTCAAAAAAATTTTTGGCTTTTTTTGGCTGAAAAAAACGCCTTACTATACTATGACGTTTTTTATGACATTTTGAGGTCATACTAAAGTATGACTTTTTTTGGCCAAAAAAAACGCCTTACTATACTATGACGTTTTTTATGACATTTTGAGGTCATACTAAAGTATGACTTTTTTTGGCCGAAAAAAACGCCTTACTATACTATGACGTTTTTTATGACATTTTGAGGTCAAAAAAAATTGTGACTTTTTTTGGCCGGAAAAAACGCCTTACTATACTATGACGTTTTTTATGACATTTTGAGGTCAAAAAAAATTTTGACTTTTTTTGGCCGGAAAAAACGCCTTACTATACTATGACGTTTTTTATGACATTTTGAGGTCATACTAAAGTATGACTTTTTTTGGCCGAAAAAAATGCCTTACTATACTATGACGTTTTTTATGACATTTTGAGGTCAAAAAAAATTTTGACTTTTTTTGGCCGAAAAAAACGCCTTACTATACTATGACGTTTTTTATGACATTTTGAGGTCAAAAAAAATTTTGACTTTTTTTGGCCGAAAAAAAGGCCTTACTATACTATGACGTTTTTTATGACATTTTGAGGTCAAAAAATGTTTTGACTTTTTTGCCCGAAAAAACGCCTTACTATACTATGACGTTTTTTATGACATTTTGAGGTCATACTAAAGTATGACTTTTTTTGGCCGAAAAAAACGCCTTACTATACTATGACGTTTTTTATGACATTTTGAGGTAAAAAAATTTTTTGACTTTTTTTGGCCGAAAAAAACGCCTTACTATACTATGACGTTTTTTATGACATTTTGAGGTAAAAAAAAATTTTGACTTTTTTTGGCCGAAAAAAAGGCCTTACTATACTATGACGTTTTTTATGACATTTTGAGGTCATACTAAAGTATGACTTTTTTTGGCCGAAAAAAACGCCTTACTATACTATGACGTTTTTTATGACATTTTGAGGTCATACTAAAGTATGACTTTTTTTGGCCGAAAAAAACGCCTTACTATACTATGACGTTTTTTATGACATTTTGAGGTCAAAAAAAATTTTGACTTTTTTTGGCCGAAAAAAAGGCCTTACTATACAATGACGTTTTTTATGACATTTTGAGGTCAAAAAAATTTTGACTTTTTTTGGCCGGAAAAAACGCCTTACTATACTATGACGTTTTTTATGACATTTTGAGGTCATACTAAAGTATGACTTTTTTTGGCCGATTTTGATGCCTTACGTTACTATGACGTTTTTTATGACATTTTGAGGTCAAAAAAAATTTGGACTTTTTTTGGTCGAAAAAAATGCCTTACTATACTATGACGTTTTTTATGACATTTTGAGGTCAAAAAAAATTTTGACTTTTTTTGCCCGAAAAAAAACGCCTTACTATACTATGATGTTTTTTATGACATTTTGAGGTCATACTAAAGTATGACTTTTTTTGGCCGAAAAAAACGCCTTACTATACTATGACGTTTTTTATGACATTTTGAGGTCATACTAAAGTATGACTTTTTTTGGCCGAAAAAAACGCCTTACTATACTATGACGTTTTTTATGACATTTTGAGGTCAAAAAAATTTTTGACTTTTTTTGGCCGAAAAAAAGGCCTTACTATACTATGACATTTTTTATGACATTTTGAGGTCATACTAAAGAATGACTTTTTTTGGCCGAAAAAAAGGCCTTACTATACTATGACGTTTTTTATGACATTTTGAGGTCAAAAAAAATTTTGACTTTTTTTGGCTGAAAAAAACGCCTTACTATACTATGACGTTTTTTATGACATTTTGAGGTCATACTAAAGTATGACTTTTTTTGGCCAAAAAAAATGCCTTACTATACTATGACGTTTTTTATGACATTTTGAGGTCAAAAAAAATTTTGACTTTTTTTGGCCGAAAAAAAGGCCTTACTATACTATGACGTTTTTTATGACATTTTGAGGTCAAAAAAAATTTTGACTTTTTTTGGCCGAAAAAAACGCCTTACTATACTATGATGTTTTTTATGACATTTTGAGGTCATACTAAAGTATGACATTTATTGGCTGAAAAAAACGCCTTACTATACTATGACGTTTTTTTATGACATTTTGAGGTCATACTAAAGTATGACTTTTTTTGGCCGAAAAAAACGCCTTACTATACTATGATGTTTTTTATGACATTTTGAGGTCAAAAAATGTTTTGACTTTTTTTGCCCGAAAAAACGCCTTACTATACTATGACGTTTTTTATGACATTTTGAGGTCATACTAAAGTATGACTTTTTTTGGCCGAAAAAAAGGCCTTACTATACTATGACGTTTTTTATGACATTTTGAGGTCAAAAAAAATTTTGACTTTTTTTGGCCGGAAAAAACGCCTTACTATACTATGACGTTTTTTATGACATTTTGAGGTCATACTAAAGTATGACTTTTTTTGGCCGAAAAAAATGCCTTACTATACTATGACGTTTTTTATGACATTTTGAGGTCAAAAAAAATTTTGACTTTTTTTGGCCGAAAAAAACGCCTTACTATACTATGACGTTTTTTATGACATTTTGAGGTCAAAAAAAATTTTGACTTTTTTTGGCCGAAAAAAAGGCCTTACTATACTATGACGTTTTTTATGACATTTTGAGGTCAAAAAAAATTTTGACTTTTTTTGCCCGAAAAAAAACGCCTTACTATACTATGATGTTTTTTATGACATTTTGAGGTCATACTAAAGTATGACTTTTTTTGGCCGAAAAAAACGGCTTACTATACTATGACGTTTTTTATGACATTTTGAGGTCAAAAAAAATTTTGACTTTTTTTGGCCGAAAAAAAGGCCTTACTATACTATGACGTTTTTTATGACATTTTGAGGTCATACTAAAGTAGGACTTTTTTTGGCCAAAAAAAATGCCTTACTATACTATGACGTTTTTTATGACATTTTGAGGTCAAAAAAAATTTTGACTTTTTTTGGCCGAAAAAAACGCCTTACTATACTATGACGTTTTTTATGACATTTTGAGGTCAAAAAAAATTTTGACTTTTTTTGGTCGAAAAAAAAAGCCTTACTATACTATGACGTTTTTTATGACATTTTGAGGTCAAAAAAAATTTTGACTTTTTTTGCCCGAAAAAAACGCCTTACTATACTATGACGTTTTTCATGACATTTTGAGGTCAAAAAAAATTGTGACTTTTTTTGGCCGAAAAAAAGGCCTTACTATACTATGATGTTTTTTATGACATTTTGAGGTCATACTAAAGTATGACTTTTTTTGGCCGAAAAAAACGCCTTACTATACTATGACGTTTTATATGACATTTTGAGGTCAAAAAGAATTTTTTGACTTTTTTTGGCCGATTTTGACGCCTTACTATACTACGACGTTTTTTATGACATTTTGAGGGCATACTAAAGTATGATGTTTGGCCGATTTTTAAGCCTTATTATACTATGATGTTTTTTATGACATTTTGAGGTCAAAAAAATTTTTTACTTTTTTTGCCCGAAAAAAACGCCTTACTATACTATGACGTTTTTTATGACATTTTGAGGTCAAAAAAAATTTTGACTTTTTTTGGTCGAAAAAAACGCCTTACTATACTATGACGTTTTTTATGACATTTTGAGGTCAAAAAAAATTTTGACTTTTTTTGGCCGAAAAAAACGCCTTACTATACTATGACGTTTTTTATGACATTTTGAGGTCAAAAAAAATTTTGACTTTTTTTGACCGAAAAAAAGGCCTTACTATACTATGACGTTTTTTATGACATTTTGAGGTCAAAAAATTTTTTGACTTTTTTTGGCCGAAAAAAAGGCCTTTCTATACTATGATGTTTTTTATGACATTTTGAGGTCAAAAAAATTTTTTACTTTTTTTGCCCGAAAAAAACGCCTTACTATACTATGACGTTTTTTATGACATTTTGAGGTCAAAAAAAATTTTGACTTTTTTTGGTCGAAAAAAACGCCTTACTATACTATGACGTTTTTTATGACATTTTGAGGTCAAAAAAAATTTTGACTTTTTTTGGCCGAAAAAAACGCCTTACTATACTATGACGTTTTTTATGACATTTTGAGGTCAAAAAAAATTTTGACTTTTTTTGACCGAAAAAAAGGCCTTACTATACTATGACGTTTTTTATGACATTTTGAGGTCAAAAAATTTTTTGACTTTTTTTGCCCGAAAAAAACGCCTTACTATACTATGACGTTTTTTATGACATTTTGAGGTAAAAAAAAATTTGGACTTTTTTTGGTCGAAAAAAACGCCTTACTATACTATGACGTTTTTTTATGACATTTTGAGGTAAAAAAAAATTTGGACTTTTTTTGCCCGAAAAAAACGCCTTACTATACTATGACGTTTTTTATGACATTTTGAGGTCAAAAAATTTTTTGACTTTTTTTGCCCGAAAAAAAACGCCTTACTATACTATGATGTTTTTTATGACATTTTGAGGTCATACTAAAGAATGACTTTTTTTGGCCGAAAAAAAGGCCTTACTATACTATGACGTTTTTTATGACATTTTGAGGTCATACTAAAGTATGACTTCTTTTGGCCAAAACAAATGCCTTACTATACTATGACGTTTTTTATGACATTTTGAGGTAAAAAAAATGTTTGACTTTTTTTGGCCGAAAAAAACGCCTTACTATACTATGACGTTTTTTATGACATTTTGAGGTCAAAAAAATTTTTGACTTTTTTTGGCCGAAAAAAACGCCTTACTATACTATGACGTTTTTTATGACATTTTGAGGTCAAAAAAAATTTTGACTTTTTTTGGCCGAAAAAAACGCCTTACTATACTATGACGTTTTTTATGACATTTTGAGGTCAAAAAAATTTTTGACTTTTTTTGGCCGAAAAAAACGCCTTACTATACTATGACGTTTTTTATGACATTTTGAGGTCAAAAAAAATTTTGACTTTTTTTGGCCGAAAAAAAGGACTTACTATACTATGACGTTTTTTATGACATTTTGAGGTCAAAAAAAATTTTGACTTTTTTTGCCCGAAACAAACGCCTTACTATACTATGACGTTTTTTATGACATTTTGAGGTCAAAAAAAATTTTGACTTTTTTTGGCCGAAAAAAACGCCTTACTATACTATGACGTTTTTTATGACATTTTGAGGTCATACTAAAGTATGACTTTTTTTGGCCGATTTTGATGCCTTACGTTACTATGACGTTTTTTATGACATTTTGAGGTCATACTAAAGTATGACTTTTTTTGGCCGAAAAAAACGCCTTACTATACTATGATGTTTTTTATGACATTTTGAGGTCAAAAAAAATTTTGACTTTTTTTGGCTGAAAAAAAATGCCTTACTATACTATGACGTTTTTTATGACATTTTGAGGTAAAAAAATTTTTTGACTTTTTTTGGCCGATTTTGACGCCTTACTATACTACGACGTTTTTTATGACATTTTGAGGGCATACTAAAGTATGATGTTTGGCCGATTTTTAAGCCTTATTATACTATGATGTTTTTTATGACATTTTGAGGCCGTTGTAAAGTAAGACTGTTTTTGGCAATGACTGTATCATGTCAAAGTGGAAAGGCTATTTTTGTCAGTGATGTTGCAACTTCTTTCCCTTGAAACATCCAATCCCCAAAGTCACGAAACCATTGTGGTTATTGCTGATAACCACTTGTGTACTTTGACCAGTTTCACAGCAGAGTGTTTCATGTGCTTCAGTCAGTCAGTGAAGATTACACCTCGGTGTCCTTCAGGTACGTCAGCTGCCAGCGCCTGATATTTTTTTTTCCACTTCTGGATTCTGGTTTGGAGGATCTCCACTGCAGCCATGTCAACATGTGTACAAGTAGAGCCGGTCATGGAGAGGAGGTACGGAGGAGTTGGCCGCTGCAAGTGCTCATTCTGGTTCGCAGTGGCCCACGACATACTCGGTGTCTTCATCATGATGGTGGGGGTGTTTGGAGGGCTGGTTATCCATGATCTGTTCATCTACGCTGGGGCCATCATCATCTTCCTCAGCCTGATCTGGTGGGTGTTCTGGTACTCCGGGAACATTGACGTGCCACCGGAGGAGCTGGCGGACGACGTGGGCCTGAAGAGCCGAGGGCTCAGCCGGGTGGTGAAGCGTGTGTCCAACCATCTCTCTAAGGGGATCAGTAACTCTTTCAGGAAGAACAACAGGTCCGTCAGAGAGGGCAACAGCAGACCTTCAAACACTGGTACAGATGTGTCGCTCTCCACTATATATGACCGCACCATCAGCTCCTCATCCAAAGAACTCGTGAGAGAGACACTGTCCATATGAACTAATCCATATTGGCTTTCACAGACTGTAAATGACACAGAGAGTCACTGAACTTGGATCTTTATATTTGTTTTATTTGCTCGTCTGTTTATTCGGCTGAGAGGAATTCTGTGTTTGTTCTGCTAACATGCAACAGTAATGATTAGACAACACTGAAGTCTCGTCTAGATAAGATCCACATCCTTCATGATAAGAACTGATAGGCTGATAACAAGTAAACTTTGCACACCATAACACAGGGCTGCAAGTGACGCTTATTTAGAAACCACAGCTTTCTGATTCCTCACTGTTTTTGTTATTAGTCGTGTCTGGTTGATTGAGTGGGACAGTTTTTACTTATTTAAAACACTCCTACAGTTTAGTTACTGTTGTTAGATAACGTTTATATGCTTTGTGTTCAGGACCACTTAATATTTCACTGGCCACCAGAAAAGCTGTAAAAACATCAGCAAGTGTTCAATAATTGTTCTCAAAATTAACCATTTAAATGTCTAAATAGAATAAAAAAGTAACTCAGCCAAAAGCTACCAGATAATGTGTTCACATTTAGGGTTAGTTAAATTTTCCATTTTTCTTGTTTCTTAACACTAGAATAAGGTCCTTTTCCACCTTTGCTTTAGCTACAGTTATTCTGTATATTTGTGTGTGTTCATGTTGTGTGGAGTGAACCTACCCCTCAGATGTTTCAGCAGCACAAACGGGGCCTCAGAGGTGAGAAAGTGAACTGAGAAGACCTCAGGCAGGAAAGCAAGACAGACGATTGTATGGGTGGCAAATGTGTTCTAAGGAGACACAGAGAAAATATTAGGAAAGAAAAAGGAAAAGTAAACTTAAGAGTGACACACAGAACACCTTGCTCGTTCATTATTCTAGCTGGGTGAACAACTGAAGTGTATATCCAGCAGACCAGAGGCTCTAAAATGTAATCTAAACTACATTTGAGTTAGCGGCTGATTTAACACTAAAGAGAGTTAGAAAGCACTTGATAAAGAATTTAAGAAAAATGTCTTTACAAAAAAATCTTTCACTTAACATATGTACAAAAGTGTAACATGAAAAGATTAAAAATCTCTCAATTTTTGGTATTCAAATACAAGTACAGTTTCACTATGCAACTCCCTTCTACATTTCTCATTAACTTGGTTGGAATTGAATTATGGTTGAAACAAGAATTATGGCATTAGTACATTTTTTGTTTCAGAGACTTGCCGTCGTTCTGGTGCAAGGAAAATGTAATAAAGTGACCACAGATACAGCTGCCTAATAATTAATAATTATTATATATTATAATTTATAATAATGAGAGTTTCTCAGTCAAATACAAGATTATTGTTAATGAACTGTGTTATTCTCATGTGTATTTAAACAACTGTTTAAACAAACTAAACAGCCTTATGTTATTTATCTTATTTACACGAAGGCATTTTTCTGTCTCTACATAGTCGCGCGTTAACTCTCTGATCTCTGAGCAAAGCGGAGCTCCGCCCCGATGCGCGCACACACAGGTGAGCACACTCCTGCCAGCGGGCAGAGAGCGCGCATGAGGAAATATGTCGCGTCAACCACCTGAAAAGCGGGAATACATTGACTCCTGCTTTATCTTCCTGTATAAAGGATTTGGAATAAAAACTGTGAAATGAAAAAGACTGATGACAGGTTTTGTCACTGAAATAGACCCACATTAGTTGTTACCTCGGCATCAGCTAACCTAAACTGTTCCTGGGGTCTATATAAAAACAATACACCTGCAACATAATACAACTGCAGTAGCAATTTCCATTTTTCTCATTATCAAAATTACGCAAGCGGTAAAGTATGATAGAGACTCTGACAGGTCACAGGATTTGGTGTAACACTTATAAATGCATTTCAGGAGCCTTATTTCACTGAAAATATTGTATATTAAACAAACAACACTTTATCAGCTAATTCAGATGTTACAGCAACAAAGTTAAAGAAAAACTTTGTAAAAAGTTAGTTTCAATCGGATTTTACTTTGTAGTTCAATTCACTGATTTCAAACTTCATAAATGTTAGTTTCAAGTTGTTACCTTTGAAACATGCAATTTTCAAGCAGTATAAATCTCTTGTTAGGATGCCAATCTCAAGTTAAACTGTCTTTGTTTTGCTTCTTTGTTAACCTTTTAAATAATAAATAGTAAATTTGCAACTTGCTCGTTGCACGTTTCAGCTCAGAGAACAGGGAATTAACAATTTACTGACATAGGATTTAAATTACCCGACGAAGTTCCGGGTGCAGTAGATCCCGTAAAAAAACTGCCAATAAAAGTTAATAAATGTTCAAAAATTTAATTACAAAATAAAGACCTTTTAAATTTAAGAAACAGTGGAGACAAAGGGCTCTTACACACACAACCCTCTGGCTCAACCCCGACGTGCTGTTCTAAACCACAGAAGTTAATCTAGCCTCTGTCCACTGACAGCAAACACAGCAAAGCCCAAACTCCACATTTAGTCGATGTACATTCATGCCCCGATATTCTATCAAATCACAAAGAGATTGCCTCCTTACTTTTCGTGGTCGTTTTTAGTCGATCCATGCCACTCTCCAACCCAACATGGACGACACATTGCAGAGACTGATCCTCGAACCTCGGTGTCATCCACGGTCTTCATCTGCCATCTAGTGGACATTTGGTGATACTACAGATCACGAATAACTATTACATGTGGAGACATAATCATAGAAATTTGTTTTTTTTTTGTTGTTTTTTTTTTTTACTGATTTTGTACTATGCACCATGGTAGAATCTGGTGATGCAGATTCTACCATGAAATGGCCAAAGACTGCACTGTGTGCACATGGCCTCATGTAGTGGAAATCAGCAGTATTTGCTCTACAGAGGCGTTCACAGTACACCAAATTTTATTGACACATAAAGGCATACAGTACTTATATATACATCTTTTTGAGTATTTACAAAATAGAGAGCCCATGGATGTTACACATGTATAAAAATATGCATTACATCTATATAAATATATACACAATGTGCAAAACATTATGGCATTACAAACAACAAGAGGCATGGCATGTATGGTGGAGACAGAGAGGAGACTCGGCTACAAAGAAGACTGTAAATCAGCTGATGAGGGTGGAGAACCTCAGTGCCTCATCTGTGCTTCCACTAATGTGCCCAAAACACATTTATATCATAATGAAACGTCTTGTACAGAGCTCTGTTCTGAAATTCAGCTTCTCCACCCAAACAACGTACAATGTTCACATGATGATAAACGGTGCAGGTGAATGAGGACGAGCAGGAGCCGGAAAGCTGAGGTCAGTATGTGGAAGCCTGACTGACGGAGCTTCCACGAACCTCTAACGTCAGACAAACCCTCACTGAACCACTCACACATCAAGTGCTTTTGAACTTATAGACTAATGTATTACTCTGTACGCACTAAAGGTTTGTACATGAATAAAATCAAGGCAGGATTTGACATACAGTACAGTATATCAAGGGAGAGCAGCCATTATTGCTTTTAGCTGTCCCTGTCTGGCCAGTCAGCAACCACAACGGCCAATGGTAAGTGGTGTCACATCATCGAGTGTAAATCGTGTGTAGATTTACTGCAGCCAAGAGGTTTGTGTATGTCTGATATGCAAAATAAAATGAAAAAGAAAACAAGAAAAAACTCTGCAAACCAAAAATATACACATGAAATCTTACAGATTTTACACAAGCATGAAAACAAGATTAAATGTTTTTTCCCTTACACTTTACCTCCTACCTTTAAATGTGGTCGCCTTAAAGCTGAAGACTGAAGAAACAAAAACAAAACAAACAATACACAATTAACTCATAATCTCTTCTAGGATACACATAAATCAACTAGTGACTCTTTCTGTTCATCCTATGTAGGAATTAACACTCGAAGCAATGTGAGGAAAAAAAGAGATACAACTAAAATACAACTAGACCTGCTAGCAGGTACAGCGGGAACATAAAGCCCAGAAGCAGGTCTGTGCAGTATTTGGCGCAAGTGTTTCAGGAGGTCAAACATACTGGACTTGGGTACATCCAAGTGTCTTGACCTGATCTGATGATAAATGTGTAACTGCAGCAGTAAGAGCGTCACACTTCATTGACAAGACAGTGTAGACATAAAGGGCTCTCCTAGTCATTTTGCTCAGATCTCCACATTATTGCTGATGTGAACTGAAAATCAGCATTATACAGGCAGAAAATGCATTTCTTTCAAATGCAAGAAAAAAAACAAACAAAAATAAAAACAGCCCCACTTACTTTACCTTCTGCTAGAAATGACCCTGAAGCACCAACAGTTGCCACTGAAAATGTGCCGTCATGCCACAATGGGAGAGCGAACGCCCTCTAGTGCCCATGGACGTAATAACACAATAAAGTGGTTAAAATGTAAGTTCACGAACATGACTGGAAAATAAAAAAGGAAAAAAAACAAAAGGGATCTTATTTCAAAGTGCCGTTACAGCCAGTCTGTATCAATCCCAAAAGAATATTCAGACTGAGATAATAAATCTGTAACTCTGTATTTAGGTTTGAAAAGAAACAGTGAGTGGGATATGATGGGATCCATTAAAAATCAATATGGAGAATTTTATGACGGCTTTAAGAGGAGCAAGGCCCTCTCTTCATGGCGTAATCACACCTCAAAGGTGTCTGTGCGTTTTTGACTGTATTACACTGACTGAACAACACAGATACAAACAGGACAACAGTCATCAGAAGCCTTTTGAAGAGTAAAGTTTGGAATATGCCAACTGGAGAGCGAACGATTTGATTTTAATAGATATTAGCAATTTTCCTCAGATAACTCGAGGGAGCGACGGCTGAGAAACAGCCCAAGATTAAACTTGAATACAATCATGCACACGGAGACACGCACAGATGTACATGCAAGAGACAGGAAGACAAATCCACGCGTGTACACACGTGCACACACACACACATAAATCAACATGCGTTCTTGCTTCTCACACACACCCACATTGTCAGGAAACTAACTTTGTCTACAGGCCACCGTAGCTGATGAATCACAAGTTCGACTGTTTCACCAGCCAAATGTTACTTCAGAATAACGACTCCTCCAATTGATGTTTGGTCTCTTGGTAAATGGGCTGGTAAAGCAGACTAACTTAACGGCTACAGGGTAGTTTAACTATCACGTTTGTTGGCTAGTGTTGTAGTAATTTCCCACTCTGACACCGACACACACACGTACACACACACACACACGCACACAGACAAAGTGCAGGGATACTGTAGGACAGCTGAATATAAAGCTCATCTTTCCCAAAGACATCTTTCTTGATATAACTTGCAGCGTACACACACAGGTCACACCTCACATGGATGTGTGTCTGAATGTCTCATAAACTGATATTTGTTCCCTTTCCACTGTTTTATGTCAGTTTACTATCAAAAGAAAAAAAAAGCTGCCAACTTTGTAAGTAAAGTCCTATTTTTTTGATCTTTTCAAAAGTACATTCAAAATAAGAGACTTGGACAACAACTGCAGTATCTCTGGAGCAATTGGCCACATGATCATTATGCTGATAACAATCAATATTGATCACTTCATATTAACGATCACCTTGGATATGCAAAGTTCACATTTCCTTGTTCTGAGGTGAATGAGGCGCGCCGTTAGATCTCGTCGCCTTTTTAGTGCATAGCTCTCACATAGATGGGAGGAGCTTCCTCCGCTCGTCGGCCAACTGGAGTCGGAGTTTTTGTCCTTTAGAGTCATTGGTTCATCAGCTTGACCGGAGCGGTCATGATGGGTCAGAAGGAAACAGTCACATCCGATACAGCATATCAGATTAGTCAGCAAACATGTAATCTACAGTATGTGGTAGACTGGACCAGTGTGAACAGAGGCTCGACATCCTCTCCGCTGGGAAGTTTTAAAACTTGGCTCGGTGACTGACTGAGCACGTCTGGCTTCAAATAATAAAGGGGACAGACGGACTTGACTGTCCAGCACCTCAGACAGGCTGAAGCAACTTCTCAGAGCACTCAGACTGGTTTAGTCTAAGTTTTCCCAGGTGAAGCGGTCAGTAGCTGAGGCTGCACCTACATCCTAGAAGGACCTGTGTCGCCAGAAAAGACTCAGATGCATCTTTACTGAGAAGCTAATCTCCTTTCAATGTTTTCATCACAGCTAGATTTAATCTGTAGCCTGTGTCGTTTAGACATTTATAGCCTTGTATGGAACAGTGTGCCTCAGCGGAACACAGGCCTTCACACCACCTACAGAAGTATCTAGGAACCTTTTTATACATTTAGTTACTGTGCTTACACAGTAAAATAGACGCAGCAGTCACTGAAAGCCAATCAGTCAAAGCTCTAGAAGAAATAACTGGGTAATCTCAGCCATCTGTAAAACTCAGCCTCTCTGACCGAGAGAAAGTCAAATTGTATTAGTGTGATTTAAACAGTATTTACAAACAGTCCATGCTAAAAGCTTTCATTTGCTTCCTCCTTTCTGTAAATCATCATTAAAATCACTGACATCAGGCAATGAAAATGTCAACTGTTTAAAATCCCTTTATCACAATCACCTTCGTGACGACATGTTTCTGGCTGCTTCGCCGTAATAGGCCCTCTTTTAACGCTGTGCAAACTCCTGCTTGTAGTTCAGCTTAATCAGTGCAAAGCCCATGCACCGTCTCTTCCTGTGGTATAGTGGGAATATTACAGATGGTATGGATGTACTGTTAAAGAAAAATATGGCACAGAAAGGCCATGTTTTCTCCTCCTTTTCTTTCCTTACTTAAAATGTTTGAACTCAACCTCTTTGCGGTCGTCAGTCCCATTCTTTTTCCCTCCAATCCTTCCATCTCTCACTCCTGGCTCTGCCGCTTAGCCGACTCTCCTCCATCTTCCTTATCCAACGCGCCGTCAGTCCCAGTGCAGCTGCAGGTCTTGTGTATCCAGGAAGTCTGTTGGGATCCCCAGTGGCGTGAGTGCCCCAGCAGGACCTGGGGGCATGGTGAGGTCCAGCCACTCCATATTGTCCAGTGCTGGGTCAGACAGGCCCATATTAAGTGAGGAAGGTGGTGAGGAGGAATCACAGAAAGACAGGTCTGATGTGTCCATGGGTGAGTAGGGCTGCTGGTCCATCAGCTGGGCCTGCAGCTCCTCCATCAGGCCCTGTGTGCGCAGGTCTGAAGCTGGTGACGTTTCAGCCAGTGTCCTCTCCAGAAAGGCCTCCAGCTGATTGTCTGTGGCCAGAGAAGAGAGGCTGGGCAGGCTGGGGTCGCTGACAGGGTTCAGGGTGGGTGGAGGAGCCAGATGGATCTGCGGAGGTGGTCTGGAGAGGGCAGTGTTGACAGGCAGGGTAGTGACATTGGCTGTGACTGGAAGGGTCTTACTGAGAGACACTGGAGGGTCCTGCTGGATAAATGGTGTGATTTCTAGATGGGGGTAAAAAGGACAGGGAATAACTCACACCAGAACCTTCATGTTCTACATTCATTCAAACACAGACTGATTCAGTGTGGATCCTTTCTCAGCGTTTTCCTGAGACTACAATGGTTTAAACCTGCTCAAACTAAACAGATTGTTCTGTACTGTCGGTTTGCACCAAGTTACCTCCACTCTCTATGAGGATGTCGAACAAGTCATCCATTTGCTGGCTGGTTGCCGTGGGAACCTGAGAAGACAGTCAGCGAGGTTAAGAGACTCGAGGCTAGTACACAAAAAGCAAAACACTTCCTCAAGGCTGAAAAACTGAAAATAAGACTCATATGTGTTTATGCATTTTTTTTTTGTATTCTGAAGGACAGAGCAGTTAAAACCTCCTGTGTGTATTCGGGCGGTGGTAGGTGCGTATCTCACCTGTGCAACATTGTTGACATGCATGTTACGACTCTGTTTGACAGCCTCCTCATAGCGGGGAGGCTCTCTTGTCTTTGGAGGCTGAGTAGTAAGAGTGGTGTGCTGGAGGATAAAGGTAGGCTGGGAAGAAGAAGACTGGCCGAATGAGAGAGAGATACCAAGTTGTGAAAATAAAATAGTAAATCATCTAAAAAATGATTCAGCTAGTAGCATTAACTGAACCAAACTAAACAGCCTCCCCACCAGTAATAACTCCAAGCTGATACCTTATTAAGGGGCCCGTTGGAGATGTGGTGGTTGGGTGAAGCCCCTGGAGAGACCCTGTTCTCTGGGGAGCTTCTGAGGAAACACTGGGGATTCATCTCAGATCTAACCTGGTTCTCCAAACCAGTGGTATTATTGCACACAGTCAGAGTCTGTTGACACAAGAGAGAGTCTGACATCAGTCCATCACGTATCACGAGCTTGATACCATTGTGACAGCACAGCAAAAACAAGACAGAAATAACTAAAGACACAAAAATCCCCTTCATAACCACCAAAACATGAAACAAGGAAGTAATTCCCATCACAACTGTGCAATCAAAAACAAACAGAAAATTAAGATGTTGTATTAAAAGGAGGAACTGAAAGTACAACAAAAGGGAAGAGCTTTACAAACACACATCTTCATAGCTCTCACAGACAGCTACAGTAGTTGCAGTCCTACTCACACCAGCTACAGCAATACTCAACATTACAAGACACACTCCAAGAGTCTGAGGTTGTTTTATACTTGTCAAGAGCACAGGACAGTGACAGATGCAAAACTGCACCTTAAACAAAAGTCGCTGGAGCATAAATGCTCACTAGTTAGCATTTAACTAGTTAAGTGGTGTGACTGACCTGTAGTAATTGGTTGTGGTTGGCTAACTGCTGGCTGGGAGCCATCTCCATCTTAGTGCTCTGTATCTGAGGAACTGAGGCCTGTACCAGGCCTGGATTTGAGACTGTGGCCTGGAGAACAGGCTGAGATGTGGGGGAAAAAACAGAGATTATAAGACCGCAACTTTGTAATAAAACCCTGAGTCTAAGTCGAAGTCGCCTAAAGCAGGTAAACATGTCATAATCGTTTGACACCAGACGATATGCCACTAACTCTGATCTTACCTGCAGGCTGACAGTGGTGCTTGGCAGCTGGATTGCAGTAGCGTTGTTGGGTAGTGAAACTGGGAGGAGGATCTGAGTTCCAGCCTGGCCAGCTGTGGTCAGCAGAGTCTGAGTTTGGCCAGATGTGGTTAATAGGGTCTGAGGCTGACCCAGCACTTGGGAGACACCTCCCGTGTGGCTGATGAAAAACTGCTGCAGGCTAGGCACTGCAGGTTGGGACTGGGGCTGGGTCTGAAGTTTGGGACTTCTCTGTGACTGGGGGAGAAGCTGCGGGCTGGTGGTTACTTGGGGCTGGGCTTGGGACTGGATCTGGGTGATGAGCTGGGTTGGTGTCTGGAGCTGGATTGGCTTGCCAGAAGAAACAGTCACATCCTCCAGCTTCACCACTGTTGGTAGGGGGCTTGTGAGAGCCTGGGAGCCCAGGACAGAGTTTGGGATTGTAGATGTAGTGGATGAACAGTTTGACAGGACTGTACCCTCCATTTTTACTACATTTGAATTCAGCACAGTAGGGGCAGGATTCATAGCAGGTACAGAGGTGAGTTTGGGAGATACAGCGTCTGCAGTGCAGCCACCCTGGCCTCTCTTCTCCACCTCCAGCTGCATCTTCAGCTCCTCCACCAACCTCTGCTCTTGCTCCAGCTTCCTCATCAACTCTTCTATCTGCCGCTCCTTCTCATGGAGCCTCCTGTCCTTTTCCTCCGGGACTTGAAAAGACGGGACAGGTGAGGAATGTGGACCTGCTAAGCCAGAGCTCACCATTTGAGCATCAGAAGGAGCCTCAGACATGCTTACATCCTGCTGAAGCGTGGATGAATCGGTTTGGATAGGTGAGACCGGTGGCGTGGAGCTCATGCTTTCTGGAGCCATCTGCTGGACCGGGAGGACTATGGCAGGGGTCGTGACCTCCATGGAGACGGAGGTGGTAGTGGCAGAGGGAGTGATGGTGGTAGGAGCAGAGCCGCTGGGATTGTCCTGGAAAGGCTTCAGTCTCTCTATCAGATCCGTCTTTGTTCCTGACACAGGAAGGCCACGCAGCTTTAGCTCCAGTTTTAGCTCCGCCACCTGCAAAGATATAAATGCGATCCTGTCAGCATTTCGGACCAGTGCTGGAGGAATAATGCAGCGATTTTAAAGGAATAGTTTGACATGTTTGGAAATATGTTTACTCATTTTCTTGCTGAGAATTAGATGAATTTGACAGCAATCTCATATGTGCTCATTAAATCTGTAGCTGGAGGCAGCAGATGGTTAGCTTAGCATAAAGACTGGTAACAGGGGTGGGACAGAAAAATCCACCTACCAGGTGTTTTTACACCTTGGTTTTTTCTATGCACTAAACAAACTGTAATGCAGTAATCACTGAACTTTAGACGTGCTGGCTGGCAAATTGTTTTTCCTTTTACCTTTGGACAGAGCCAGGATAGCTAAATATTCTTTTAAATGCTGGTGTGAAAAATGTGTGGCTGTATAAAAGAAATCCTACAGGTTAAAGGTTAATTTCTGACACAGATGCTGCCTCTCACAAAGCTCCATGTTTTCGTGGTTGCTTTATTAGCCATTTGGCTAAAAGGGAGTTATTATTGTTTTAAAAAAAAATCTTTTTAATCCAGTGCCACAAAGTTACGTAAAACCAGGGCAGAGTAAAACTTCCTCTATGACAGAACAAAACCTTGTTTAATCCTGTGTAGAGCTGTAAGATTTCTAAGAAAACATTCTTGTACTGGCTGCGTAATATCTTGATATAGCTCATTCTTAACTGCTGAGGAGGCTTGTAAAGTCATAGGGTCAACCACTCTTCAGTCTATGATTATTCCAATAATTTCTTAAACTGCTGGGGGATGCTGTTCCAAAGTACAAGGGTGAAGGGTTTTCTGGTACAAATGGGTTTTCAAAGACCTTCATCTCCTCCAGGTTGGCAGGCAAGACCCCAGGCTTGCGGTTAGACAGCGTATTGGTTGGCCGAGCTGGAGCTGAAGGCAGAGGGGGAGGTGGAGGGGCAGTGGGTAAAGACACCACGATGGAGGTTGGCAGGCTGCTGGCAGTGCTGCTCTGACCCTCTGGCACAGGTCTACACAGAGAAGGAGACACAAAAAGTTGAGGTCATTGTTACTGGAGGGAATCTTTTACACTATTTCCGAATCACATGATTGAAAAACAGAAAGGGAGGAAGAGGAGGTGGGAGAAAGAGGGAAGGTGGACAAAAGAGTATTATTGTAGAGATAATTGGAACGAGACGAGAGTGGATGAGAGGAAACAGAGAGAGGAAATCTGCTCCCAATATGAACAGACCATCCATCCTGTGCCCTGCGCCTCACTAACAAAGCCAGTCAAACTATTCCACAGGACACGAGCACAGTTCAAAGGCAGCTCGACCATGCTGCTGCTGAGGGGACATTTATGAAAACAGCAGCTGGTGAAACAACATCCTGTTAGTTATTAATATGATTAGATGCAGAGTTGTTATTGGAAACTGGCTAATGGCCCTCTGGGTTGTAGAAAACAACAATATTTGGCTTGCTTTCATGCGTTTTCAGATAAAGAGGCATGGAGGCGAGCCAAATCAGATTAGAGGGAAGAAAAACTAAAATTTAAAGACAATACAACAATGGTTAAGGCAATAAAACTCTGTATGAAAGACACAATAAAATCACTTTTTTCCTGTTTGGGAGATGGGCGGTTGTGGTTTGTAGTTTGTAGTAGTGTTTTATATACATACTTAAGTGGTGCTGGTAATATAGTCTGGTAGTTGTAGTGCTGCTGTTGCTGGCTGAGGATCTGCAGCTGGAGGAACAGCTGCTGTTGCTGCAATAGTCGGGCATAAGAAGAGTCCATGGGTGCTTCACTGGCCTCCTGCTTCTGGTCTGGAGGAACATACTGGTGGTATTTGAGCTTTTTCACCTTGGGCTTTGGCTCTTTGCCCTTCTTACTGCGACTCTTCTCCGAGGGTGTCTTCTGCTGGCTTTGCTGTTGTGGGGTGGGGTGGGGGGGAATGTTTTAACATGCGGCTTGTCCAACAGCATCGAGACACAAACCAAGACGTAATATTAAAGTCAGAGTTGAGATAAAGTGATGCCCTTACTTTCACCAGTGTTGGGCCTGGTTTAGAGGGAGCAGAAGTGACAGCTGGGCGGCTGGCAGGAATCTCATTGGTAGAGATCACTTTCACAAAATCTGTTGTTGCTTGTGTAGCAACTGGGAGGGCCTGAATAAGAATAACAGAAAGAGAACGTTTGAAAAAACATTCTGGGGCTATTGGACAGGCATAAACAACTTACCAATAATATTACACCAGTACTAGCTCTCTGTCTAACCTGCATCACGGTGCTGGATGGTGGCTGTGGTGCTAGAGCTGAAGAGGGCGTCTCTGGTGCTCTGCTCTCCCCTGGTGAGGGGGCAGAGCTCTGAGACTCCTGGCTGCCTGGCTGCTCTGGGGACAGGGCATCACAGCTATCTTCATCCAGCACCTTGGGATAATTCACCTGGCCCACTGAGAGACACACAAAGATAAACAAAGCGCTATAAGTCCACTCACTGTTTTTCCATCTCTATAATTGCCTGAATTAAGGCTGTTCTGTGTTCACAAATGCATTAAAATCACCGCGGCCATCTGCCACATCTCTCACCAATGATGGCCTGTTTAAGGCTGGAATCCACCGGCAGGATGTTCTTCTCCACCAGCTCCATGGGGCCGGGTCTCTGGGCGATCTTCTCATTCAGGTTGTCGGCCAGCCGGGCCCTCTTCAGCTTCATCTGGGTGGCCTGTAATGAGGGCTCTGCTCCAGTCTCTGGGGGGATGAGGAAAACAAAATGTCACACATAGAGTATATATATCTTGTGATGGTTGAAATGTGTAGTAAATATTGAACAGGAAATGTAGCTTCAGCATAAATTGTCTCAGAAATGGTAGCCATTTACTTGCCTGTATGTTTGTATGTATGTATGTATGTATGCGTGTGTGTGGGTGTTTGTGTATATATAAATATATATTCAGTAGGAGGAAAATCTTTATGCGGTGTGAAAAAAGTCTTACTATTTCTGTGCTTTAAAAGTCTGCAGGAAACATCAGCTAAAACATTAAGAATAATTACTGTGAACTAGAGAATCATCAGTACCTTGCAGTATGTGCATCCTGACCAACTCTGCTCTCTCTGGACGGCTGCGGATCTTGTGCTTCAGGAAATTCTCAGTCTGAGAAAAAACAAAACAGAAGAGAACAGAACAGTCAGTAAGCTAGCTTAATTTTCATGAGCTATTATTTTCTGCTGCACCAAGCAGCTCTACAGTCCAGGAGTGCATTTCCTCCTCTTCTCAAGTTCAGATTTAGCACTTTATTTCCGAACTGTGTGCCTTACCCTGGCTCTCTCCAAGCTGCGAATCTGCCCATGGAACGCAGCTGGGCTCTTGAGAGCTGCAACACAGAACATTTTCATCAACGGATAAGTCTAAGCACAATTTTATTGTAGACAAATAATGTGATCCAAAGTAAAGAAATAGAGTAAACACATTTATTATCTCAGCTATCAGTGTGAACCACGTTCCCTAGTTTGGGTTAGGGTTAGGGTTAGGGTTAGGGTATGTACCCGCCCACTCCACATTAGCTCTTCTGTGAGTGAACTAGCAGTGCTGATACTCACGTGGCATGATGCCCTGGTCCACCAGCTGCTCCCGGGTTCGCCTTTGCTGAAGCCTCAACTGCAGGACTGAAAGCAAAAGGAGAAAATGAAAGACAAACCGAGTAAGAGTAATGTCAGGTAGAAAAACAGGAGGAAAGGCAGGAAAAGAAGAAAAAGATAAGGCAGCACGCAAACATAAAAACCAGAAGGAGAAAAAAGATACAGGAAGAAAATGAGATCAAGCTGAGGAGATAACCACAACTAACCTCTCCCCACCCTCTCATGTATAACTCATATCCTGCTCTCTGGTCATTAGGCTGACATAAAAGATAACGTCATTATCATATAATGTACGAGGCATTATGCGCTCAGGACTCTGGTCACTATTTATCTTACCAGTTGGTCACATTTTTGGCAACACTGGTTGCACACACAAGTATATGGTAGTTATTTGTGTGCTGGCATTAAAAGCATGAAAGAGACTTTAGCTCAAGTCCTACCAAGAGGGATTTTTCTTTCCTCCGTCACTGTTTAAGGATGTGATGGTACAGTCTGTTACTGTGCTCACAAGCCTGCTGTCTCAACATCTGGACGACTAATACCCAAAAAACAAAACAATGGCACCAGGCAATCATAAGAGACAAAGGCGGACAAAACCGAGATACTAGACATGATTTAATTATCATTTACTCCATTTCTTTATTTCGATCTGTTAAAAAAATGGTGGACATTGATGTGATAATCAAGAAGAGGAGTGCTCACCTGCTCTTGCTCTGAGCCTAGCGCAGCATTTGCTGAGTCTGTCTACCTCCATACGGGCCATAGTCTTTTCCTCCTGGCCCATAGAACAGTCCAAAACACAACTGAACGATTAAGCCATTTGATTCCAGTGTGACAGGCTTTGTATTAAAGCCCAAACGATCATGGAAATCCACAGCACTCCAACGCTTCTTAGAATTAGAGAGTAGTAACACTGGGCCTGTCTTTTATTTCTCTATCCCTCCCTGACTTTTATTCTATTTTTTTCATTACAGGGCCACAGCCCTCTCCTCCCCCTCTATTCTTACTTCCCTCTCTCACTCAGCCAGTTTGGGATGGGTTATTTTCTGGCTGTAGACGATCCAAACACAGCCAGATGTGGAGGACTTCGCTGGTTCCCTGTAACTACTGAGTAAACCCTCAAATATCTGACTCAGCACTGAATAAAAATGTAATGACAACAACGACTGCATCTGCAAGCTGAAAGGACGAGCGTGTGGCAGCAACACAAGTGTCTCAGAGCCTCAATGTGACAATGTGACTTTGCAAGTGGGCTCACAATAAGGGGAGGAGTCACATCGTGTTGATTTGTACTTTAAATACTGGACACGAGTAGAGATACTTCTCCATTCGCATGAAGTGTTGTGTCAAAGCTTATAGTGAAGTACAATCTCTTGCTCTGACAGGAAACAGCTGGCTTTGATAAAATCTGGTGTCATTATTGTCACAGATATGCTGAGGTGGTATAAATGAATGGAGAGCACCCATAATCTCCCAGGGTAAGACCGCCGATTGCATCACCTTAGTGATCACACAAAACTGTCACCCATGAGAATGTCATAACCTTTGGTGCTTTCTCTGGACAAAAACTGCAAATTAAATTCCAGCTACAGCTGTGGTGAAACATTACCAGAAATCTACCCTGGCTCCTGATTATATGTGACACTGACACACAAAGTTTGCTACTTAGGGGGAAGGGGGTCTACAACCCTGAAAGAGGTGAGCAGTTTCGACCACAACTATGCTCAGTAAACAGTTGGAGAAAGGCATGCAGTGAGGAACATGTTTGTTCAAAATGATTCACAGAGACTTCCAGTCTGTGGCATTGTCCTCAGTTCCTCCGGGAAACACTGTTCAGTGTGGCAAACACATGATGACCTGTGACCTTAGCAGGCAGAGGAGCGTGGTGAATGATATGACTGAGCTGTTTACCCACAGACAGACATGCACGCATCACCCCACTTGGCAGGTCTACGGAGGAAACACAGGCTTATAACATAAATGGGTTTCACCTGCTGTCAATGAATGACAGAGGTAGATTTAAAACTTGTTCAACAATGGAAAAAAAACCCAAACACAAGACTAGTCAAAAGCACCAGTATATGGTTGGATTATATATTGGTAAATGTGCTGAATTTTCATTGGAAAGTAGCTAAAATCCCCTTGAAAAGTTGCTAAATGTCGCTAGATGACGTAATACACTATTTAGCAAATTCATGACATCATAGCGTAACATCTGTATTCTGCCTGGAGTCTTTCCTACTCTGTGCTCACATATACAGTAATATAATACAGCTGAATTTCCAATAAAGCTGCTCTCATTTACATGTTGTTCTCTTTCTGTTGTCAGACAATGGAACAAGTATGAAATAGTGATTGAAACGTGGCCTATTATGATGACAAGTTAACCAGAAGTCACTTCCACTGCTCTGCTAAAATCCTGATTTTATAACCACATGGGCTTGCTCTCCTTGACTGACTTGACAGGCTTTTTCTGTTATCAATAACCTTAATGATTTCAATTTATAGGCTAACACTTACTGGCCAGACACTCATTCCCTGCCACTACAAACTCAGTCCTGAGTCTTAACATCCCACTCTGCTGACAGAGCAGCGCTCCTCCTCGCTCCCGACTCGCTTAAGTGAAGCCTCCGACCCCACATAACTAAAATGGTCTTAGATACACACATCTGTCATGATGGTAGACAGATTAACACCTGCATGTTAAAACCAATGTGAGAGAAAGGACTCTGCGGTTGGCAAAGTGCTAGGGCGGCTTAGAGGCTGGAAAGTTTGAGGCATGTGTGTTCTCACTGGAGGGGAAATGACAAAAGCCAAGATGATGAGTGGGTGCTACTACTGTTGACATTCCACAGAAATTTTCCACAGTCAAGACGTTTTGCTGCGCTCTCCTGCAGACAGCAGCAGACAGTGCAGAAAATGTAGGATTTTTTTGCACAAAAACACAAAATCCTTCATTTATCCAAAACATGTTTAATCCAGTCGGGAACAGATCTGGCTAAACACGCTGTGTTTGTTGACAGTACCTGAAAAATTAGGCTTTTCTGAGCATGGTGATCAATATCACAATGACTTGACTGAGCTGATCTCCCTACGCCATCTAAGCCATGATTAGGAACTGGCAAACACAAGAGCGAATCTAACCCGCTTCTAAAGTCTGGTAACTGCCTGCACATCCATCAGTGTCTGAGTCAGTCCCATGTGGAAGCCAAAACAACACTAGCATCATGAGAGTGATGAGAAGCACAAAGGCTGGCTAACATGACGAGAATAATTTCCTTGTGCACTGCAGAACAGAAGCTGACGCAGGACCTGAAACAGCTGGTTTCAGGTCCTGAGGGTAGTGAGTAGTGTCACTGGGTGCGTAGATAGGTATGTGGGATATTTAGGGCTAAACTGGGCTAACAATTAAAAAAGAAAATCTAAACTGAAATGTATTCTTTTTCTATTTTTTTGATGAATTTAGGACTGCAATTAAGGACTATTTTGATTATCGACTAATGTAGGGATTATTGTCTAAGTTGGTTAATTGTTTAATTGTTCATTTATGTAATAACAGACTAGTTGTTTCAGCTCCAGAGACTTAAGAAGAGAGGAGGTAAAAATCTAAATATGTTGTTGGCCATTTTTCCAGTATAGTGGCCGGGTTGATCTCCTGGCCTCGTGTGCCATGGAGGGCTGTTAAAGCAGCATGTCCTCACCATTTTTGCGTTCACTGAGTGGAGGCAGACTCTGCGTTGGCTGCAGTGACAGCTCCTCCATCTCATGGGTCACCGCCTCGCTCTGGGGACTGGGCACCAGCAGGTTCGACATCCCACAATCCCCCTCGGCTCCGAGCTGCCACTGAGAAGCCTGGGGTTCCATCCTGCTTCAGGAGGGGGTTGGGGAGGGTCCCGGGCAAAAGCAACAGGGGTATGGGTCACCGTACCTTTATGTCTCCCTGCTACCTGTGTTGATACAAGGAAAAGAGAAAAGAGAACGAGGGGTTAGAAGGAAAACTAATGACTGCTGCTCTTCTCTCACTGAACAACATACACAGGAGGAATACATCACTCAGGAATATTTTGTGGGCTCCTCATGAACACCAGTAATTCAGAATAATCATCATCATCATCATCCTGTTGGTATGACTACTTCACCCAACTGCTGAAATGCTAAGGGTGGCATTTCATTTCAGCCATCTGGAAGAGCTCAGTCGCAGCCCAAATTATTCATTAAACGAGCTGGGTTGGCTATTATACTCAATAATCACTTCAAACCGCTGCTCATGAGAAACAAGGCCAGTTTGCACATGAATGTCCTCTCTGTTCAGACAGACTTCATAATCTGGAATATGACGTCACTGTGGCCGTTTCAAACAGAGGGAACGGAAACATTTCGGGAAGCAAAACAAACAGTTTAGTATCCATGGCTTCCCAATAGTCTATTAACCAGTAGATGACAGACTGCTCTGTCAGAACATGTATGCTATTTATCGCTCTCTGGCAGCACCCACACTATCCATTGCAGTACATAAGCGCTCTTTACCAGCCGCCCTGATGTGTTGCTTTTGGCTGAGAACCACTGTGTTTCTATGGCTGCTTTTATTTCTCCCTGTAGGCTCTTAAAATGCCATAGGCATTAGACGGGTGAGAAAGACTATGGGACTATGGCATGCTGTCCCTTCTGGTTGCAATGTATCCAAACACAACAAATCCTTACCACCACGTTTTATCATCTCTTGCTTTTCTTGTCTAACACTCACAAAATGCAAGATCAAACAATGTTCTTTCCCTCTTTTCAAGGAAGTAAATGTTTTTGTGAAGATTCCTAAAGCACATCTTCACTGATTTTCACTGACTAGTTTCAACAGATTTTCGCCCAAATTTTATGGCCCTTAAGATTCAAACAGTGTTTCCTGCAGTAAGAAGACAGCAATCACTGCAGGTTACAATAAATATGATCTTCCTCAACTACCACAGCTGATAATAGCCCTCTGATAACAGGAAATGGGGAGAAAAATACATACACACATAAACTCATACACATACACATTAATTAAAGCACACGACCAAAATAAACAAAACTAAAGGCAGAGTATTTATAAAAAGGCGTTTCAGTGGCCTTTTAAAACAAACCACAGGTTCAGCAGATCTGATGGAAAGGGGACGGCTGTTCCAAAGCTTAGGTGACAAGAAGTGACCTGAAAAACACAGTCACCTCTGGATTTAAAATTGGAACGGGGATCAGATGATCTGAGAGGCCAGCCACTCGTGCAAGGGCTCAACATCTCTGATATATAAGCAGGGGCAAGGCCACAGAGGGCCTTGTATGTAATTAATAGCATTTAGAAGTTAATTCTAGATTTTACTGGAAGCCACTTAATTGGACCAACTGAACACAGGCTACAGAGGATTGAGTAATGCAAGGAAAGAAGGAGCTGCAGAAATCTAAATGAGAAAAGATTATGGTATGTACCAGAAAATCCATGTTTTTGTCTGATAATATAGGTTTGATTTTAGCAATACTTCTCAACTGAAAGAAGAAGACTGAACGAGTTTGGTAATATGAAGTTAAAAGCTCAAATGTTGGTCAAAAAAAAAAAACAAAAAAACACCAAGACTCTTAGAGGTGGTATTCATGTTGCTGGTAAGGTGGTCAATATAGAGACTGACCTGCTTAAAACAATCAGGGACGATCACAAAGACTCAGTCTAATCAGAATTGAGATGGAGGAAATTTAGAGACATCCAATTTGTAACAGAAGCTATACAGTCACGAAGGGTGGTAAGGTTTTTGAGGCTGTAAAACAGAATAGGTCACATAATTGTTAATCTGAACAATGAAGGATCTGTCAGACAAGTATGAGGAAAGCCATTTGAGTGACCAGAGATACCAACCCAGTTCAATAGTCTGTCAGTTAAAATGCCATGATCAGCGGTGTCAAAGGAAGTGGTTGAGTCAAGAAAAATAAAGACTGAATATCCATCTGTATGTGCACACATAAGAATGTCGGTAGTTACTCTGAGCAGTGCTGATTCAGTGCTGTGTTTTTGATGGAAGCAAGACTGGAATTTATCAAAGATACTGTCTCTCTCAACCAGCTGGAGAAGCTGATGAGCAACAACTTTTTTGAGAATCTTAGAAACAAAGGGGAGTTTGGAAATGGGCCTGCAGTTAGACTATTTTTACCCAAGGGTTCACAAAGAAGACCACAAATACAGAAGAAGCATGACAATGAAAAAAGAAATACAAATGTATTTCAGAGTGCATGACAACCTCCTAAACCAGGTCAAATTTGTTTGTGTGCTTGCCTGTAAATGAGTGATCAGTTACCACAAACACAGGAAGGCAAACCAAACTGCTGATAAATCAGTAATAATAGTCATGCGGCTGATGAGTTCATTCCTACCGGTAGGTGCAGAGGACAGCAATCAACGGAGGACAGAGATGTGTGGGATAGCTGCTGTGCAGAATTACACTAAGCCATGGAGTCAAACCTGGCAGGAAAAGCAATGGAGCAAAAATGAATATCACAAACACTGACATTCATCAAAAGTGAGGCCACAGATAAAAGTCATTTGATTTTGTTTCTAAAATTTGTTTTACTAGCACTCTTTTCTGTCTCTGCTCAGTCTTATTGTCTGTTGCTAGTCTCTCTGCCTGTTTATCCCAAACAAATAACCATTGCTGATGGTAATGCAAAACATGTTTTCTAAAATAAGAGGGAAGAAAAAAATGCTCTGCTATTTTACAACAAGAAAACATTTAGAAACGATGCCATTCTCAAAAAACATGGAAAGAGAAACAACACTGGAGAGCAACTGTCTGAATCTAATGACATATTAGCCTCATAAAATTAAAGCCCGTTAAAAAAAATAATAAAATAACAAAATGAAAACACATGTATAAACACACAGGGCTGACAGCACCAGGCACTGCTGTTGCTTGAATAGGTGTGTTTGAACATAAGTAGAGAAAAAAAAACAGATAAGTGCCACTTAAAGATGTGTGAATGAAAGTAGCCCACACTCAAGGCTGCAGGAGGATCTGAAAATCGATGTTCACAGGTTGCTAGGTAAACCAGCAGTGGTCTCTATTACAAAGAAAGTGGATCCTCCATGCATAAACAATAGAAACTCTTGCTACTGATGACTGAAGAGCTGTAACGTAACATCACACAGCCGTCTGAGGGAGAAAGGCGAATAATGGTCTTGTACTACATCTGATATTCATCCATAATGTTTGTCGGTTCTTCTCTGACCACAGCATCATAAAATCTGTGTTAAGAACTTCAATGTTTTTTCTTTTTGCATCTTTGCCAATTTTATGCTTTTAATATTTGATTGTTCATCACAGATTTTGCCCATTAATTCTTCACTGACACACGGATATCTTGTTTTCAAAGGAAAGATTTTTGGCTGTTTCAGATCATTTTCACTTGTACTAATCAAAAAAGTATTTTTGCCAGTAATGAAAATCTTGGGGGGGATGAATGCTAAGTCCTTGCAGGGTTTGGAAATGAAAAAAAAAAAAACACTAACATAAGGCTACACATTTGATGGTAGCCGGATTTCAGCTGACTAGAGACGACAGGATTCCAACGGAGAGAGAACTACGAGCTGTATGAATGTCGGGGGGCAAAGTGAAAGGGAGGAATGAGGTGAGGGTGGGTGAACAAGTGCTTAGGAGCAAGGGGGCAGTGAGAAAGAGAGAGAGAGGGGAAGGAACAAACAACTGTCACGGCTGACGAGGCGTCGTAGGATAAACATCGGCGCTGCCCTGGCGGAATCAAAGAGCAGATCCAGATGGCAGGCGCTGCGTGTTGCTCTGTCCTCCACTGTTCTTTTAATGGCATGGGGGCAACAAGTACCATGTGTTTCATCAAAGGGTAATGCACACGTTCTGTACACACACAAACATACAAACACACAACTGAAATCAAAGGTGTGCTCAACAGGAGAGGGTGTGAGAGAGATGTGGCGCTCGGTTATGTTCAAATGTAATACAGTTTTACTTTTCCACACAGGTTACAACAGTAAACAAGAAGTCACGGCTATAAATATGTTTAGACGCTTGACATATATGTCACATGACCAGCCAAAGGAGCGCTGTATTATTCTGCTGCCAGGTGCGTTTGGTATTTAAAACCGGGCACAAGTAACGCGCAGGGTCACTGAAGTAATGTCAATCATCAACACTGTACTTCCCTGTCAGCACATAGCCTTCTTTCTTGTTAAACGCGTTGCCAACAACGTGTCATCTGGTGTGCTCAACATGTTATTGAAACAAAGCAACATTGGTACGGGTTTCGGCACCACATGGATAATGAGTCAGAGGCAGCTTAAGTTAATTTTTAATCAGTGTTTGTGCAGCTATGCAGGAAGACAGAGAAATTAGATTTTGGAGCTCTACCCAACTGTTACAGAAAGATGGCACGACTGGTCAGATTTTGTAGTCACAAAACTTGGACAATGCAGACTATTAACGCCTGAAAAGTTCAAGAGCCCCGCTTAGACGCTCAACCAAAAGACCCGACAAACTAACTGAGGATGCCATCCTCAAATCCCTGTGCTCTCACTGGAAGGGCTAAAAATACATCCTCCTTAAGAGGCTTCCAAATGAGACATTTTACTTGTGGGACACTAACACTGCCATTACCCAACAGACGTCACTTTGAAGGTGGTTTGAAGCTATTTCCCCACATTACCAATGCTTATTTGGAGCTCAAAGCAACACTAGCATCTAAAACCAGGCCAAATTAACCTGGGTGGATTCTCTGATTAACTGAAAACAATCATTGTCTTCAAGTTTCACTTGTGTTTTCATATCTGCAGCACTGGAAGATCAGAGTTCACCCGGGTTATCATTTGAGTCTGCATATTTGAAGCCTGATGACAGTATCTGGGTGTGTCTGCCCCCCCGGGGATTGTTCTCTCTCTGTCATAGCCTTACAAAGGCCTTGACATATGCTGTGCAGGTGAGAGGCTTTACGGAGTTTTACTGTGAATAACTTGCCAATTGTTTTCCGAACAATGGGACTGAATGATAACGTTATTACGTGTGAAGTAGCACTTAGGATGTGCAACATTTAAGACAATACTCAGAGACCAAGCCAATATTTCACAATCACGTTTTTCAGCAAAACAGTAAAACTGTGCAGTCATTGGAGGGAACAGGAACAGTTACAACCGCAGAGCTATGTATCCACAACAGTAGCAAACAGAGAGAGGTCATCAGTTCCTAGTCTCTACATACTGACAAGAAGAGGTCATGGGTCAGCTTTACTACAAATAGGCCTGGTTGTGAAGCCTTCCAGAGATAAAGTACCCTCAGTCATTCGCATATATGCATACACACACACAGGCACACACATACATATTCACTCAGCTGACAGCATGAGAGAGATAACTGAAATCTGCAGCCTCAGTCTAAGAGCTAATAAACCATGAACAATCAAGTAGGTCTGGTTTCCATTTAAAGGACATAAACACACCACTGACAATTGTCTAATGTTTTAATAAAACACTGAAATTGTTAAAAAAAAACAAAACAAAAACAAATAGGCCTTAGTGATACTAAGTCAAAGGCACTGTCTAGAAACTGACTGTGGATCTTCTTAGAAAAGTCAGCGCTAATTAAAATCTCACAAAAGTAGATATGAAACAATTATGTACATTATTACATAATAATAAATTATTATGTAGTTCAAAGCGATGAACATCTAACAAGATTTTGCTTGTTATATTGTGTATTGGACCTATTAATATTGCTCATATCACCCTGCTCCATTAGCCATTAATTCTGTAATTATGTGAGAGGTGCTAAACAAAATACCATTAACATACAAGCCACACATGCACACACAATCACACAGCTTGAGAACCACTGTGTGCCAAAATACAGTTTGAGTCTACAGTTTTCTGGGCCTTAAATAGACCACGTCTTGTCTAAAGAAAAAAAAAAACATGTCTGCTTTTATCCGGAGATAAGATAGAAATGATGTCATCACTGCAGCTCATTCACTAGAGCTGGTGTTCTGCTGTTCCCACAGACACACATGTGGTGTTGTTTCCTTCCTGGCTGCCTTTGTGGACTTCGCTTAAAAGATCCTCTAAAAACAGTACAAAAGGACTGGACAAACAACAGCAAAAGAAAAAGGTTTCAATGGCTGACTGCCAAAAATCATGAGACAGTCACACCTAAGATAAGAACATCGATTTCAGCAGCTACACAGCCAAACTTCTACTGCATTAATGTGAAAGGACTTAAGTTACAGAGTGTTGCCTGCCAATGGAGAGTTACACAGGCTTGCTATGTAAAGCAGTTACCGAGAAATGAATACAAAACTGAATAAAGCGCCAGGGTGGCACGCTTGGGTGCAGATTTTCTGTGGGCAGATACCTCTAGCATGTCAGTACTAATAAATCTTGAGTCTCAGTGTGAGTCTGATTTGCCACAATCACTGCAAGGGGTAAAGGAGTCCAGTGTTAGAACATTCTAATATTAGCCTCAAATTTGGACAAAGATCAAGTACTATTAAATGCAAACACTTCTGTCTACATTGTGATATTTGGCTTCCTTTTAATTTAATTTTCCACAGTGAGAGACATGAAAACCCTCGTCTAATGTGATCTGAAAGAGCAGTCTCCCTGCAAACCAATACTGCACTAGGAGGCTGAAATAAGATAAACTCACAGGGATACATGGCTTACCGCCTTGGGATAATTATTTTGCCATCCAACCATATGCACAATGTTTAAGTCGACGCTAATAATTCACACTTTTCAGTGACAGACTGACTGGATAAGGCCGCCTCTGAAAAACCACCACATCCTGTCTGTCTGTATGACTAACAGACCGCGACCTGTTTGGATTTGCTGCAGCACTACCTCACTTTCCTCACGTCCATCAATGGGAGGGCAATAAGATAACATCATAGGGTTTGTCGGGGGGGTGCATAACACAGCGTGCTTGTTTAGGATTATTGGAGTAAAAGAGCTGCCAACTCACAATGATACTGTATGTCATGCCTTAGCATTCAAAGAGCACCCGGGCTGAAGAATAAGTAGCTGGAGTAGACGCACAGCGCACAAATACCATACACAGAAAGAGTAATTTGAAAGTAAGCAAAAACTGAGAAGTATTATAGAGTGACATGGCAGTCGGCTCCCCCATACTTAATGTTATCGCATTGGAGGAGACGGGTGGGTGTGGGAGAAGCTAACGTTGGCTAGCTACTTCAAATCTGACAGGTGAGTGAGTTGCAGACAGCGCCAGTCATAAAAGACGATGAGGCGCTTCCACGGCCATCACTTCTAGGAGTAGAAAACACATATCAAAATCAGTTACAGCCAAATACTCGCTGTACAAGCTTCGCTGTGTAGTCTAACCCAGCCCTCGTCTGGTGTGTTTCTGTCTGCACATCCCGAACGCTCCTCAACAACAGCCTCCTCACATTTTCGCCTGTTAGCTCGGTTTAGCTAACACGGGCTAACATGCTAAAAACAAGACAGCGCCGCCTCGGGTCTGTGGTCTTACCGTTTTGCGAAGACTTGAAACCCGAATCCGTCCGAGCTCTGCTTCACAACGAAATGTCAATTAACGTCAGCGGGACTATCTGCTGTATTTTCTTTTTTTCCTCCAGCTATGAGATTGAAGTTTATTTCGCGGAGTAAAATGGCTGCGACTGGTCTAGGTTCGGATGCAGGGTGACGTAATGACGCTGGCGGACAGGAAGCGTTTGGGGGCGTGGCGGAGGGCAGGGATCACCGTCCTCTCTGCTGACCGGACCTGGATTTTCTGCTGTAAAATAATACACGCCACTACACCACCACGGAAACCCCACAGGAAAACAACCGTGTAACCAGGAACGTTTTTTTTTTATCCTGAGACATGCTTTGGTGGTGTTGTGTAACTTGCCACAGTGAAGCTGGCAGACGTCCACTGTGAGGAGAGTTACAGAAGCCATCCTTATTCATTCCCTCATTCTGCTTTGGAGTAAAACCGCAGAATAACTTTCCTATTAAATGTAGAGGACATACTTGTATTACTTATACTGTCTCTGTTTCTTTCCAGTTAAGAGTCGTCTTAAGTTTTTAGGTAAAGTACTTGCAAAAAAATACACAAAGACAACTTCACAGATAAAGTAAAGCCAGATCGTTCGTGTTCTGACCGCTGGCTATATACACAACAGCTAACACTGGAATGGATGTGGTTTCAACCACAGTTCTGTACATAACTTCAGTAAGAAACCTTGAAATGATTACTTTAGAAAGTACTATACAAGGTAAAAGAAGGAGAACAGTACATTACAGCAGAGTTACAAAGTTTTGTGAGACTTAAAACTCAATTAAAGGTATAAAGGTAAATATACTTTTTACCTCATACTGGACACCTGATTTTATTATCTTATGCTTATTTAATTACATTTTACTGTAATACGTACTTGATGAAGCTCTTTGTAATAGTGATTTGAGTAAATGGCACTTCCACCCTTGTCTTTCTATTATTCTATTCTATTATTATTGTTATTATTATTATTCCAAAATTGACCAGAAGCGTCATTATATATTCTCTTTGCAATCAATTGCAAAAGAGACATCAAAAGTAGAGTATTTAAAGTATTTCTGAGTGTGCCATACTATTTAAGGTTACCTTACTGTGCTGTTCAATTACGGTTTATTTTGAAATAATAGCTTATCATAGATTATAAAAACACTTCAAGTTTTTATTTTTCCAAAATGTAAAATTATTTTTTTAAGTTATTTCAAGAATATAATAAAAGTTCCACATCTTGCACACATTAACAGCATAGTTTCCAAAATACAATAGAAAACCCAACATTATTTCAGTTCATTCTGCACATTAATATATACGCATTCCACTTAGACTTTGTTTAGACAAAGACTAATACTGTACAAATCCATGGTGTGAATTCCCTCCTTTTCATCCAGCTGTACAACGCAGGGCTGATCCTGATGTTAAGAAAAAAATCTATACATACAGATAAATCAGAATCCCTGCTTTTATCCCTATAGCTTCTGTTTGGCCTTCTGCATGGGAGCAGGAACATTTGCAACATTATGCAGAAATTCATACAGCAACTTAGCATTGTGAGCATTTCCGAGTATTTCTGATAGTTTGTCCTGGCTGAGTTTGGCTAAATCTGCCAGGCTGTCAGCATTTCTTATCAAAGCGCTATAGTTTTTTGTATTGACTCCTGGCATTTTTAACAGGAAGTCATAGGGCCCGGGGTTGTAGAGGCCTGCTGACTCAGCCACCACATCTGACTCAGCTGTGACCGCCTGAGCTGCTGTAGCATCAGGTTCGGGGCGGCCCTGCTTCAGTTCCAAGAAGAGTTCAGCTGTGGCATGTGGGGAGGGGCACCAGAGTATACGGAGCCGGGGGAAATGCAAAGTAAGCAAAGTGAGTTTTGAAGAAATGTCATTAGATGATATCTCATGACGAAAATCTGATCGGGCCATTAAGGAAAACGGCTTAGCTGGGTCAAACTCAATGAGCAGCACTGGCTTCCTGTAGTAGCGGGTCATGGAGAGACACTGGGTGTAGAGACGACCGCTCTGCAAAGAGCCAATCAGATCACTGACGCTCTTGCGCTCCACGCATGTGTCTGGGGTCAGGATGTAGTCACCTACTTCTAGTGTGACGGGTTCGATGTCCAGTCCACGGCGGTGCAGCAAGGAGGGGAGTTCACTGCGGAACTCACGCATGTCCACAATGACTCGTGAGGGCTCTTTGGGCTGCTCCTGGCCTCCTAGTCATTGGACAGGAAATGGAAATACAAGATAATGAAACATTTATTAAAGAAAACCATCAAGGAAATTCAAAGAGAATCCAAAAATACAGCAAATGTAGACCTCTCAAAAATGACTAAAACAGACATGCCTGCTTTGTGCGTGTTGGTGGTGGCATTTGCAGGCTCTAAATTTCTAGCAAGGTCCAGGTTGGTGTCTTCTCGTCCCTCCCTCTCCTCTGGGATGACCATAGTAGCTTTTTCTCTGTAGTATTACATGCACACACACAAGCACCAATCAGAAACTAACACTTCAGAAAAATCCAAACCAATAACTACTTCAAAAGGTACATGATTGGAAAGAAGTTGGATTGGAAACAGTTCTGACCTGATTAAGTGTTCAAAGGCCTTCTTTTCCTTAGACAGTGTCGTCAGGTACTTCTGTTCTTCTGTTGAGCCTCCATAGATGAGGAAATACACCCTAAGTGGCTTTCCAGGTCGGCTAGCTTTGTAGATCTCCAGCTGCCGAACAAAACTCACTTCAGCATCGTACAGCACCACAAAACTGGGTTCCACCTCGTGAAGCACGCGCGTCAAGCTGTGGGGGTCAGTGCAGCCTTTCAGTGGGTGGATGACAGTCAGCGGCTCCTTCAGGACACCGTAGTAAGCATCGGATGACAAATCTAGATTCAGTTGTTCTTCCTCGCCTTCGTTCTTCAACAGCTCGTCTATGCTGCTGCCCATCACTGCTGCTTCCTCTGTCACTTCCTTGTCCACCATCTGGGTCAGGGTCAGAGACGGTCTGCTTTTACTCTTTGTGGACGTTTTTCTCTGTGCAGGCTCCTTTCCCTTGGCTCCTTTTTTGGGCCAGCCTTTGCCCTTTTTATTCGAGTCAACTTCAAAGGCAGCGGCTGCAGCAGCTGCAGCGGCTGCAGAGGCGTCCTGTTTACCAATTGTGCGAGTGTATAGTCTGTTGAGCAGCCAATCAGAGCCGTGCCTGATGTACTGCTGCAGCTGGGCACAAGTCCGGTCATCACTGGCACAGATCAGCACATGACCTAGAGGTGACATGACAGACTTCAGTAGACTATTTTTATGGTGGAAAAACTGCTTCACTGCCTGGAACACTGGAAGCCTTGATCTATAGAGTTTTATGTGATTAGCTCAAAACAACATATGATGTGCTTAAAAGTCTGACAAAAGATCACGACAACTCTGCTCATAAGCTGGCCTTGAATTGGTGCACCTAAATGATATGCTCACATAATCCTAACACTTAAACACGGTCTTTTACGGCTATGGAAAAAAAAACAATGTCAAAAAATATGTGCAAGGAAAAAATGTGAGAAACACAATGAGGCCTATTCTATATTCTGTTTGTTCTGTATTCACTCTGACTAATTTGCCTCAGAGTGCATACAAGTACAGTATGTGTTATAGCGTGACGTGTGTGTGGTGTCGTCTACAGAGCAGTAGGACAAGTCTGTGAACCAGGACAAATTAGCACACCCTGAGGATAGCTCTGTTAAATGTCAGACGTATTTAGACCGGTTTTCATTTTAAAATACATTTCAGTGGGAGGATTTCATTCACCTTTATGCTTTTCCTATTTTTTGTAATGTAGTAATTTAAATTACCTCAAATCATTTTATCGTACAACATAACCGGCTTTTAGAAATCTAAAAACCAACATTTATGACATTTAACTATAATACATTAACTCACAAGTAAACATTATATGTAAATCTTTGGATTGAAATGCACTGTTGACACGATGGACCATTATCATGCTTTAACAGCAGTGAGCTCTAACCTGGTTCATGCTGAGAGCTCTTGTTCTCCCTCTCAATCTCCTGCAGCACCTCAGTCAGAGCATCCCACTTTGGGCTCCTCTCCAGCACCAGGTCACGTTTCACCTCTGAAACACACACGCAGAGCCTTTAGTAATCTAAACAATACACATACGTGCCGATAACATTATTTTTGTCATTGTCTAAGATCTCTTCACTGGTCAATCACCTGAGGCAGAAGGTAACTTCTGCTTCTCAGCCTCTGCTCCCAATTTGACTCTCTTCTTGCTCTCATTGATGCAGTACACTCGACTCCTGGCGTTCATAAACATGGAGGTGCTGGAGTCCAGGAACAGCCACCCTGATGGTTATAACAGCAGACACATGCAATCAAACAGGGATAACAAAAGTTAATTATGGAAATTAAGCACAATTTTTTACTTGAAGTACTCCAAGCAGAGAAGTATATCTAGTTTACCTGAATTGGACCCAAAGATTTTTTGGCTGGAGCGCAGAGACTCGAGCAGATTGAGGAAGGTGACACAGTCGTACTGGGTGAGGTAGAGCAGGAGAACCCTCAGCACCTTAAGGTCCTGGACCAGAGCCTTGGTCTTGGCTCCCAGCTGGTGCCACAGTGGATCCAGGTAGTGACGGATGGTCTTGATAAAAGTAAGATAAGTTCAAAAGCAAAGTCAAACAATAAGGTTTAACCACTTGTGGTAAATCCTCAAATGATGAACAAAGCATTTCAACTTTATAATTAACAGAAGAAGCAACAAGATGGAATATTAGGAGCAATGTAATGCAGATTCCATCACACAACACTTTCCTAATTTTTTTTTTTAATGACTAAAAAACATTTAAATCAAATGCGCTCTGTTGGCTAAAGTCTAATTCAGTGCCTAGGCAGCTTAATATGTCATATGTCAGTAACACAGTAGCAGACCTTTTCAAAAGCATTTCCTAGTGTGTTCTCCAGTGAGAGGTCCTCAACCTCCAGGGTGGGGTTGTAGCGTTTCAGCTCCTTCAGACAGGCGCTCATAATGTCCAGGATGGAGCTCTGAATGGCCCTCATGGCTGGTGTCAATGACACATGAAGCTCCACCACCTCTGGCTTATGTCTGTCCAGTGCTGTGTTTACTGATGCTTGGAACCTGTTGAATGAAGCAGGTTAAGAGAGCAAAGGTAAAGAAAGATGAGGGAAGCACTTCCTTTTCAGGCTACAAGATGTAAAATGTATGCCCCATCATACCTGGGCCACAGGTAGAGCTTCTTAACAAAGAGGTTCCTCATCACGCGCTCCACCTGGCAGAAGCCTGAGGAGAAGGATGTGGCCTTGTCAGTGAAGGCTTTAATGAAGCCTGTCTTGTTCTTCTGCCTGAACAGACGAAGGATGAAAGCCTCCTGACACGACTCAATGATTTTATGGGCACGATACACCAGGATGCCTGAAGGGTTGGTACAGAAAGACAGGAGAAGAGTAACACCTGTACAATGTAATGCAGTGCAACACGTGGCGATAAATACATCACTTACAAAGTTTTTGAATAAACAGCCGCCAATTTTTGTGGCAATATTCTGGTACATTTAAATATATACTTCACATTAAATGCGTATTTTAAATTGTATATAACCCATGAAAAGTTGTACCTTGGCTTTAACTGTTGTCACTCCTGTTACCCATATTAAAAGACCTGTCAATCAGTTTGTGAGTGAAAGACTGCTCTGATCAAGTGAAATTTTGGCTACCCTTGAGTTTACACTTGGATCATGGATTGTGCCTTTAAGACTACTATTGTTCCCCTATAACTCAGATGGAAAGCACCATTAGCACTGAAATGCCCTTGCCCAAGGCAATTAATCATTATTATGTCAATTATTAATCAATAATCAACGATTTAAACAAGACCACAATATGTAAAAAGACACATGGCTCTTATTTTCAGACATGATCAGGCAAGTCTTCTAACCTGATATGAGATGAGCGGGGATGCGGTCAGTGAGGAAGTCGACCACCAGGATCCTGCTGGTGACAAACAGCACTCCTCCCTCAGTATAAACATTATAGCGCTCCGTGCTCTGGACATCGCTGGTCACTGTCCTGGGCAGGTGGCTCACACCCTCCATCCGCAACTGCTCCGTGAAATACTCCTGAGAAGGGAGGACGAGTGAGAAAGCACATTTGCTAACCGGGCTCTAAGTAAATTTACACATTGGTTGCAACAAATGTCATGTGGTAATGAATTATTTTCAAACAGCCATATTTATGTAAGCGCCTTAAAACGAATAACCGATGTTCTACCAACTTCAGTACTCTTTATTCTTTACATCTCGACTCGCTTGTCGCTTAGCAACGCATAAAACGTGCATATTAGCCACGTTACACAAACGTTACGAGGCGTCCTAAGAAGCTGGCGAATTAAGCTAACGTATGCGACTCTAACCTGTTCAGGTGTGGTTGTGTTGAGCAGGAGGACCAGGCTGCCCTGCTCAGAGTAAACCCGCATGAACTGCAGCAGGACGCGGTCTATCCCCATCCCCTCCGCCGCCACTAGCAGCCCGTCACAGCTGAACAAACTGAGAAACATCTCAGTCTCAAACTCCAGCAGCGGCCCCGCCATGTTGGAACCCCGATAATAGTCTTCTACGCACGAAAGGCACCAAGTTTTCTCTCACTGTCAGGATAAATGTCAGCTAAAAGCGATGTAAACCATTGTCAAACAGCCAGAAGGGGACCGCTCGGATGTGTTATTCAATGTTTTGAAATTGCACATCCGGTCATGTGGTAGAAGTGGGTGACGTTTCATAAAAATAAAAAAAAAACAGCGCCATCTGGTGACCTGGAGAATTGCAGCAGGTAGAAAATATGTCAGGCTCTTTCTTTAATGACCCGTGTAGTGTTTTTACATCACATTGGTGGCTGGTGGTTCACTCACCATCCACACAAGAACGCTGCACTAAATGTGGCTTTATTCCAGTTCTCTCTGCATCTCTTTACAGATATCTCTCTTTTACTTTCTCATGATAAGGTACTGGCAGTTTTGACAGACTCCTGAGCTGAGAATTTCATGAGGAAACACTCTAAATCTGGAGATTTAACTTTTGACAACATAGTCAAAAGTCAAATCCTTTTCCAATGCTGAGTCAGAAAACAGTCTCTGCTCTCAATTGTATTGCTTCACAATTATAATATAATATTGATAATGAAGTGCTGTCAAGTTGATTTTCATAGGATGCTAAACTGAAAATGGTTAGCAATGATGTATACACGATACAGTTGACTAAAACATGAAAAGCATGAATATACTTTAGATGTGTTTTATTCCAGATAAGATGAAAATCCTTGGGTAAACAATAAAATCTTGTAATGTTTTTGGCATGAAACATTAAATTTAAATTTATCTTATGTGAGGTGACAAGACCTACAAAACCTACAGACCTACAAAAAACACACACCAGCCAAACACTAATCCACCTTCATTTAACTGCAGCAATAAGAAATACACAATCAAACAATAAAACTGTCCCAGAAATGCAGGGTACAGAGCCAATAGCTGTTTTAGTGACAGTATTAACGTGTTTTCTGGTGGATTATTCCTGTAATGCACCGACAGGAACAGAGCTGTAATATGCTTGCATAACAAAGCCTGCCAGCTGGGTTTTGTAAAACTCTGTTGTGTCAGCCCACATTTCTCTGCCGTAAGAGAGGAGACTGAGGGGACCTGAATAGGTCTGAGCTCATGAATGACAGCAGAAGAGCAGGACGATGCTGAGCCCACCACCACCCCAAACAAACACACACACACACACGCACGCACACACACACACACACACACACACACACACACACACACACACACACACACACACACACACACACACACACACACACTCTCACACTCAGAGGTTTTGTTACACAGAGGCACGGGCGTGACTCATCATAGTTTTGAGACTTCAGGCTTGAATTTAGCCACTTTGATGTCTGCATCTGTCACTCATCTGCTGTGATGTGTTGACTCTGTGCAGAGCCATATTACATAAAGCAACACATGGACCCTTGAGTGGGACTCATGACAATGAATTATGTGGACAAAACTTTCTTTCTTTTCACTCTGTTATACTAAGTTTAAATTTACCTTGAAATGACACAGGAATCTCTGAGTGTGTGTATGCGTGTGTGCAGGGTGTATATTAACACTGTCGATTGAACCTGTCAGGAAAACTAATTTCTTTTAATATCCTGATTTTGAATAAATGAGGGGTGAAGTTGCAGAAATTAAGAATTAAGTGAGAACAGTATATTAATTAAAACCCACATTTCAGAGAATATTCCATCACTAATGAATTTCATTAATGCTGTCAACAAGTAAAGGAAGAGTAATATAGTAGGTTTTGTGGCAAAAGATACTGTATATGAAAGTGAAGCCGGGCTCCATAGCTCTGTGGAAATTCTCTCCAGAAAAGCGGAGGGTGTTGTAACAGCATTTTAATGCCCATAGTTTTGGATCAAATTATCATCAATCACATAAATATGTGATATTCAGGTGTCCACATACTTTTGGCCATTCAGTGTATTGAAATATTCCCTGCCCAGTACTTTTGAGGCAGTCAGTTGACCTTGTCCTTTACGATCTGACGCTGACATTCCTCACAAACTGCTGGCTAAGGAGCTGCAGTAGCAGAGTGAAAGAGAAATGAAAAGAGATCCAACAGTCTGGCCAACATCAAAGGTGAGACAAAACGTCGGGCCCACGCTGCCTCACCTGAATAGAGCAATGCTACTGGGGTGGTTTACAGGTGCCTTAAACTGAAACTGAGAACTCCCTCCAAAAACTAAAGAAAAGCCAGCATGACAAGAAAAAAGAGACTCTGCCTGGAAATATGTGGGCAGAGGTGACATTATTTAGATTTTCACTCAAGTGTAAAATGCAAAAAAAGTTATAAAGGAAACAGTGAAACACTTACATCTCCTAAATGTCTTGTAAAACCTTGCGTTCAACTTGAAAACCATATCTCATATTTTATCCAGCTGATTTTTAAAGTCACTCATTAGCTAAATATAGACAAAGTTCCTCTGACTACAAGGGGCCATTTGATCTTTTTTTAAAGAAATGAAACATGATATAAAGATCAGTCATGGCATATACGTTGTCAAAAAAGGTCCCTTGATCACTCAAAACAATTCAGTCTTACATATAAATGACTTTAGTGTGTCACAGTTTAAGATCTAATGACAGACTGTACTAAGAAAAAAAATGGTACAAATGGCACAAGACATGTTGGACAACTGAGCTCACAGACACAGAAAGTAGTAACGCACTATCATGAACAAACCTATAGAGTGCAGTAGAGCGCTTTGTTTTGCAAACTCATGCATCTTACAAGACAAGTCTACCTCTGGGGTGATGTGCGTGTGAGAACATTTTTGTCCATCCAGCCTCTTCTGGGAGGCAATCAGCAGCTTCATGTCAGGATGAAAGCATGAAGCAGGCAGTTGGGATGGACTGGTAACACAACACCATCAGGAGCTGAATAGCAAGGGAAAGAAAAAAAAGGCAGCATTCAAGTTGATTCTGCGATTATTACAGTTTTATGGTACATGAAATTGAATCAAATGATCCATAAATGTGCTTGGAGGAACCAACGTGTTTCCACGGATAGAGCGTCAGACTGGTTGGCACACGTGAAGGATTGCGGCAAAAAGTGTTCACCCGCTTCTCTTTGCACCAAGCGAGATGAGTAAAAGTGTACATTTGGCTGATGTGCATCCTGATATCATGGATGGTCTGGCACCACTGTAAATGAGAGGAGAACAGCTTGAAATTGATGGCAGGCTGGAGGATAAAATAAGATGAGATATTTAACACTGCCTGCCTGACTGCAGTGTAGGAGGGAAATTAGAGAGAGAGAGAGAGAGAGAGAGAGAGAGAGAGAGAGAGAGAGAGAGAGAGAGAGAGAGAGAGAGAGAGAGAAAACAGAGGGAGAAGAGAAAACAGCTAAAGGCCCGGTACATCCCTCCAGCCTTCATTAGGAAAAAAGAGACGCAGCAGGGTTTTGTTGTAAATGGAGGGCTAAGCCTGAGAGCCAACCAGGCTCTGAGGGCCAAACACAAAGCCTCTGGAGGTTAACACGCACACTCTTTAGAGGAATACTCGTAGCTTGACATTTTGGGAAATACATTTGCTTCCTTTCTTTCTGAGAGTTACAGTAGAAGTGGAGACTGATGCCACTCATGGTTTTACATATAGCTGGCAGCCAGTTAGCTTAGCACAAAGACTGGAAACAGGTGGAAGGAGCTAGCCTGGCTCAGTAACAAAATCCCCCCACCAGCACCTCTAAAACTCACAAATTAACACACAAAATGACTCACTGTGGTTTTATGTGGAAGTTAAGAGCTGAATTATTTATTTAGCTGGTAGGTTAGTTAGTACTGTAAGTGGCATTTCCATAACCATATTTTCGACAAGTAACAGGTTCCACAGGCTCTCATGGTCATATTTCTTAGCCATGGCAGTATAAAAAGTACAATTCTTTCATACATCACAGTGTTATGTGCAAGTTTCCAAGTGAGCCGCTGCTGAGAAGGCAGCTCCTTTACTTCTGCCCTCGACCCAGGATCATCTGATTTGTACAATCACAAAATCAAAGGGCAGCACTCCGTCTACACAAAAGCAACATTTGATTTTTTAATTATTTTCCAAATAATGTCAGATGCATATGCTGCTATTTGAAGTGTCCATAATTAAGGTGTTGAGCCAAAAAGTCTTTGATTCCACCTCAGGTTAAAGCAACAAGCTCGGGGTCAAATTCTGAAATGTATGACTCACTGAAAAACCTTTTAGTGCTAAGAGCAGTCACGAATATAGAAAATGGTGCAAGCTGAGTTGAGTTTCAGTGGAAATAAAAGTACTCCAGCAGCACAGAAGATGGCTGCTGATGTATAACATTTCAGGCTGTCATGACCCTTGTTACTTCAGCACCCTAGCGGAACGTGACTAAAAATTATGGTGCTTGGAAAGAACAGAGTGGCGCCACTGCATGTTCACAAATTGAGATTATTACAGAACACCCTCAGTGCACTGAAATATAGATGAGGGAGAGGAGCATTTTGGCTCTCAGCGCTGGGTCAAGCAGCAACAGTCAAGCAGCCTCTGTAATGCTTAACCGTGATGACACACACACACATACAAGTAATTTATTTGTTTACGTAATGGTAGGAGCTGATTACCAAAAGCAAAGAGACCTACGTTTTTCCAGGGCTGCAATTTGCATAAATTATCAGTGACAAAACAAGGGAATGAACATTATAACAGAGAGGAAAATGCTCTCCCTCATGGTCAAACACAGCATGCAAAAGAAGCAGAAGAAATTAGATTTAAAAAAAATCTATTGAAGGAAATATATAGCTTTTATAAGAGGCATGAACAAGTCTTACTGCTTGTCACATTCACTTTAGCAAATCACTGTGACAGCAGATGCCAATAAAGAGGAGGGGAATGTGGCGTTTGTGGGAAAGGATGAGAAAAAGGAATAGAGAGGACTGCTGGGAAGATAACAGAGAGGAAAAGACAATAACAGGAAGTGAAAGAGTGAGGCGTGGAGAGACAGATAAACAAATTTTTCTTGCCTCTAATGTTTGGCGAACTAGCACAATGGCTGGCTTTGTCAAATGGGCATATTAGATGAATAATTCAAGGCGGCTGGCAGACTGGAGGTTTGGAGCTTGGTGTCAGTAGGTGACAGGGGAGACACGTTAAAGGCTGGAGTGGATGTCAGTGATGCATTAGAGGGAAGGGCTGTTACGTGTGTGTGTGAGTATATGTGAGTGTGAGTATATGTGAGTGTGAGTGTGTGAGGCTTGTTTGGTGAGAATATGAGGAAAAATTAGAAGATACAGGGTAAAGAAGGGATTGTGTGTTTGTGAGATTCAGAACCAGGCATGAACGTAGTAATACCCACACTGCAGAGTTTTCAGGAGTTATTAGCATAACTCACTCAGTCCCTGTCATGACCGATCATGGAAAAACTGCAACTGTCATGGTATTTTTTTCCCCCAGCACAGACTATGGTATCAAGGCTTTCTGTTTGATGTTACGCGCACACACATTTTCGTCTGTGTATAAACCAATAAACCCTAAATCCTGACAGATCCGAGGCACGTTATCGACCGGCAGACCTCAAATCCACAATGCTGCACTTCCTGGGCCAGAGATAGAGAGGAAAGGAAGAACAAGAGAGAACCAAAGGAGATAGGCAGAGATCAAGGCAGCTCAAAGGCTGATTTGATCTCTACCAGCGATGTCCTGGAGTGGCAAACCTCCAATCTCAGTGGTGGTGATTGGTGTGTTTGTGTGTAGGTGGGATGTGGAGGTTGAGAGGGTGCTTGTGCTGAATTTAAAACCTTGGTATAGGTGTTTATGTTTTTACATTAAAATCATCTTGACCTTGAAGGAATCGAAGGCTACAGTACTGAACTTCTTGCCTCGAGTCAGGGAACTGCATTGTTTTCGGTTTTCAGTTGCAATACTTTTTACAAGTCTAGATGAGCTGTGTGTGCTTTGGCTTAAGTGACAACAAGCCATCCCATATGGCTTTAAAAACACATTTGTATTTTGCTATGGAGAGAAGTGTATGAAACAGAATGCGCTACGGCTTAGCTCCATTTTAGCCCCACTTGTTTTAGCGGTCGACACTGTCAAAAAAGTTTGAACAGAAATTGGTCGACAGTGAAATCACCTACCAAAGTTTACCATAGTCCTAAAACCATTTTTTTCTTCTTTGTAGATATGCTTGATAATTCTAAATGCCTTAGTTTTAATTGAAAGTATTCAAGGATAGACGTCAGATCACTGACACAGGTCTTCAAAAACCTTGCAATAGATAGTACTATCAAGCTTCATGGTACACCCACACAGGCATTTTCACGTTGCCTAATTAGACCTCTCATTAGGACTGTGTGGACACATACAGATTGTGCTTGATCTCCCTGACACTGCTGTAATTTGCAACAGACCTTTTTTCAGGGCAGACATTTTGACAGGTAATAGCTTGAAAAGCACAGGTGATAGGAGTGCACCTATTACTGAGTACATCAATGTCATTATGTACACAACAGATCTCAAAAGAGCTCTTTCGTGGACGGCATTTGGACTCGTCAAGCACAGGTGTAACTAATAACATTAATCATGACTGTATTCCTTTTACAGTACGAGTTAGGATTAGGTGTGTATTCCTCTTACATGCACAAGTTCCAGGCCATGTTGTTGTGCATGCTGGCTCCCTCTTTATTCTCTCATTAATGTTGTTAGTTACATCTGCGCGTTCCCTGCTACATGTCAAAATGTCTGCCCTGAAAAAGGTCTAGGACAAGTTATGCTTATTAGGTGGTGACTTCACAGAGTTCCCAGAATAGCAGAACCCAGGTCTAATCAGCCACAATAACTGAAAAGACCTGTGTGGGAGTGTAGTTCCCAATTAATTTAGTCTCTATCTATATATAAGTGATTTAACAGTGAGAGCCATTGGTAGTCAGCCACAGGGACTGTAGTAACACAGCACTGAAAGCTATAATTTTACACTTAATTTTATCTTTTATTCATGACCATGTAATCACCTTGGAAGATCAGCAGGTTTGCTAATTAACATTAGCGTATAGAACTACAAAATGTGGCTGATTTGAATTCAGGTCAGTTAGGCTAACTAACTAACAGAGAAAATGTCAGGTACATAGTGTTTTATGTGATTATCAAGACTCAAGTTTAGGTCCCATGAGTCCCATAGGAGATGAGAGACTGGGTCAAGGGTCACACAGAAAACATCTAAAGAATCTTTTGCTCTCATCTTGACCTTATCTTATCTCAAGAGTACAAAAAGAAGGGCAACTGGGAGAGGACTGCAAGGTCTGCACGAAGTCAGTGTATTTACTGAGAGTCAGTGGAGGTGCTAGCACGTAGTGAAGGTTTAGTGAACGCGTATGTGCAACATAAACACTACCTCACATACACACGCGCGCGCGCACGCACACACACACACACACACACACACACACACACACACACACACACACACACACACACACACACACACACGCACACACACACACACACACACACACACACACACACACACACACACACACACACACACACACACACACACACACACACACACACACACAAAGAATTACACACTTCTCCTTATAAAAGCCAGATAGCTGTCAAGCGTCTGATGCAGTAAGTCAAAGGCAAAGGAGGATTTCAAACATTAGCATTCCTCCATAATTCCTCCTAATCCAAACACTAACATAACAGTAGGAAGTTCAGTCTAATTGAAGAGGGGATGAAAGCCAAGGATATCCTGTGTGGGAAAAAGATATCTGGATTAATTAGTATTGTTGTGGCAGTGTATGTGTTTGGTTGTACAGCTATTTGTACGCGTGTGCCAGAATGTGCCTGTGTAACACTATATGTGCGTGGATATGTGTTTGTGTATTTGGCAGTGTGTGAGAGGGTAATTGTTACTGTATTATATCCTATATGTAGAGCCGCCACCTCATCAGTGGATGTTCACTGTCATAAGAAGCATGTTTGATTGGATTTTCCTGTTTTAATCACTCTGCCTCTATTTTTGCTTGTGGTGGTGGGGCCTGGCTAATTACAAGTGTGGATTAAATTTGAATGTCAACATGTTAAAGGCATGCAATCACAGCCATAAACACATAGAGGGGAATCAGGCAGCATCATTTTAAATGAATCAAGCACATGTGAGTGTTTGTTAGTACTTACATGCTTGTGAGGACCATGTTCATGTTTGTGCATGTGAACATGTGCTTCTGCATTTTGTGTGTGAAATGAAAGAACCGAAAATTCACAATGAACATAGAAAAAAAAATGTTTCACTGTGACAGATATAAAAACAAACTTGAATAAAGTATAAATAAATTCTTGTTTTGTGTTAAAAATAAAAGTCCTTTACACAAAATATTGTCTCTTCTGTCACTTCTGTCCACATTTTGAAGTGTCCTTGGGCAAGACAATGAACCAGAAGTTGCTTCCGATGTGCAGGCCAGCACCTTGCATGGCAGCTGGCAGTGTGTGGCTGTGGGAGACTGTTGTTCACATCCTGTCTCATACCAACAGTCAGAATTGGTTTCTTGCATGACGACATTTTCCTAACCTTAACTAATTTGTTTTACTTGGCTAAATGTAACCAGACCTCAGCTGCTGACATCTGGTTAGGTTAGATCAGAAAAAAAATCATATGGGTAATGACAAGTATAATTTAGATGGAACAAATACACATAAATGCTGTTATAAATACTGTTCTATGACTGTGAATATGAGTGGTCAAGGAATATAATAAAAAAAATAATTGTGCATTTACCAAATTACTATTAAATATAGTGCTGTGACTTTGATTGATGGACTAGCTGGCATTCTGTAATATATTATTTAATTGTGCATGAGTGTGTCTATAAGCACCTTTGTATGTCCTGTTTTTCCTCTGTCCCCCTTATGTTGTCTACATGTTGCTGCTGAGTGAGGTTCTGAGGTGCATATGTACATTAAGCCCGGGCTTTCTCTTTCCTCTTTTCATCCTTCCCAGAGAAACTGAAGAATATTAATATTTAGAATGATTGCTGCCTCGCCTCGCACTGCCTTGCGCCAGAGGCACTTTCAGCGATGCGCAGCATGTCGGCACCCGTCAGTTTAGTGTGTTGTTAGCCTGCATCTTGGGTGCTAATGTTCCCCCACAGTTTATTGCTTGGTGAAATGGCTCCATTAGTGTTGAAATCCACAGTAATGGCATGCAGATGGGCTGTCAGGCGCTAAAGAAAGCTAAGGGTTGTGAGAGAGAACACTGACTGACAGGCAGGAAGTCAGAATGTCTACCTAACTTCATACTCTGTGTATGTGTGTACTTACACACGCACACACATATATCTCACAACCCTTAGCTTGCTTCAGCTCATGTATGTAGTCTTCACCTGTGTATGTGAGTGACCGAGAGCGTATGTGTGTTATTATGGTTGTGTGTGTTAATATGTGAGTGTATGTGTCTATGTGCCTGAGAGAGAAAATAACTGTGTGTTTGTTTTTGTGTGTGTCCATGTGTGTGCTGTCTCCTCTCAGGGGATAGCAGGCGATTTAGAGACATGTTCACTTCTATTCAGCTGTTACACTCTGCTGCTCCTTGGGGGTCTTATAGAAGCAACGTTGCAGTGAGGGGAGAGTGTTGTGATGACAATGGGAAATGGCCGCTATGCCACTCTACAAACTGCTCTGCTGGCTAAAAGAAACTTTAAGTTGATTAGTGATGGCCCGCAGGAACTGTGAACTCTCAAACTCAGTGGGCATATAACATACTCAAGTCTGCTGTGACAGCATGCTGACAAAATAAGACAGGAATAAGTCAATAACATGTTATCTCTGGTTAATGATGCAACCCATCTTCTGGGACAAAGGGACAAATATGTATATAGTTTCAGCAGTACATTTTTTGCTTTATATGAGAGAATAGAAACACTGAAAGAAGAATATTGTAATATCTGTTGTATACTGGCGCAACATTAGATTTATGCAGCCAAAACATTTATAGTTCATCCAGATTTTGATTAAAAGATTTCTGGTGTTCAGTGAAAAATATTTGAATACAGCCTCTATATGCAGCAGTTATAGTATTATAGTTTATCTTTAGGGAGTCACCCAGCAGTATAGCGGCAGCACTAGATTTTCACACTATTCACTTGGCCACTTTCTCACTAAGATCGATTTCACTTGTACACAGATGTAGTGAAACACACAACACAGTGTGTAGCTAGACGGGCGCAGGTGCTCCTTGTTGTCCTGATGAACCACTCCTGTCTCTGTCCGCCTCTCAGCCACTACATTCACCTCCTGTGTGCTGGTAAATAACAGCATTCGGCCATTTTTAGTCAGCAGGTGGCTAGTTGTTGGGGAGGTTGTGTTCTATGTCCAAACAAACTGTTGAAACAATCTTCCATCTTCACTTTGAGAGAGTGGGAGTCCAGTTGGTGGTGGTGTGAAGAACAGTATTGTGGGTAAATGTCACAGAGAGCCTTCTGTTCCATATGTGACTAAGTGAACAAAAAAAAAAAAAGATCCTCAAGAATATCCACCACTTTCTCTGCTTTAACAACAGAGTGAGGACAAGACTCAAGAGCAGAGGAGGATTTCTGCAGAGTAATGTGACTGGAGACTGTCAGTGTCATCTTTTTAGCACTAGGACACACACATAACTGTGTCACTATTAAATTCTTTTTCAAAATGTTTTATGAACCAAACATTTTTCAGAAAATTGACTTCTACCTCTTGCTCAAAGTTCTGGTTGGTGTGTACACTGTCTCCTCCTGTGTTGTGGGCACATACGGAGGACTCATCTAACCACTGACTGTTGCAGACATATGGCTCACTTCCTGTTGTTGTGCTTACGTCAAATGGGATGGATAGTAGGGATGGAAAGATTCTCATGTTCACAACTTGCGAGTATTCACATCACTGGCTGTATGATTGCAGACATTAAAGTGTTGTGAATTAACAGTACAGCAGTATTATTCATTAAATCTGAAATGTTGTGAAGCTTCTGTGTCTGTTTGGTTTCGCTCAGGCATGTATAGGATCTGTAAGAAAAGTGTGAATTTCCCAGTCGTAATTACGACCTGGATATTGACTTGAACTTTATTTACATGTCAGCTTAGAAATTACATGAACTACAACGTAACTGAATATCAGAGCCCTGCCAGACTGAAATAATAAAGATGTGTAAAGACTAAATATTCATTTAATTTCCAGGATCCACATGTTTTTGACAAAACTGCAGCAGATTTGTCCTCATCCACGAAAAAAGACTAACTGCATATATACACAGGAGGCCTTTCACATGTCATGTTTTTTTTTTCAGTTGTCCATGTCATGTAGACTACATCCGCTGGAACCCGCTTCAATTTTAATCAATCCAGCAAGCTACACAGGCCAAAACTGTGTTTACAAGTGTATAGCACAAGTACAAACACCAGCCATTATGTGCATAACTACAGTGAGCTGCTGCTGATGCTATGCTGATGTGCTGCTCGTGCTACGCCTCCAGTGCCGACACGGTTTGTGACTCTACAGCTATTCTAGCAGCTCTGTGAGGCTAGTCTTAGGCACAGCGATGCTATGAGCAAACATCAGAATGGCAGCATGCTCACAACGACAATGCTAAGCTGCATTCACACCAACAGAGAACAGGAAAAGCTCCCATTATTCCAACAAGGGAGGGTTCCCCCATTACTCCAAATTGGTTACCCCTCAGAGGCTGACTGACAACTGCTCGCAGTTATGGTCTGAACAATATTAGCGCAGCACAGCTGAAACTGATGGGAATGGTTTTTCAACAGTTGTTGAAAAGTCTGGACTAAAGTTGAGGACGGATTGACACTGCCGAGCTGTTAACATGGCTAAAAGGTTTCACAGTTCAAAGGTCAAAAAAATTGAACTTTGTGGGATCAGTATTCATTTGAATAGCTGTTGTGTCCAGTGTTTGGCTTCAGAACAGCACCTTTGGATGTGGAAAATTTCAATGTCTTGCTCTAAGACACTCCAGGGAGATGGATGCTTTACATCATGAATGATTAAAAACAATTCCTATTTAGGATGCTCTTTGGACTACGTCAAGTGACATTTTAGCTAAAAAAAAAAAAAAGACAACTTTTCTCCTGAATTCAAATGAGAAAAAAAAGAGGCTTTTAGTTCAAGAAGGAAGACAATTATCATTTTAATTTTCTCATCACACCTGGTCTCCACCTCCCAATTATTACCAGTGAACTCGCCAAGTTTGCTGCACTTGCGTCTCTGTCAACCATGATTAACCTAGCCGAAGGGTATTTCAACCGTACAGTTTTTTTTTTTTGCTATCAGTGTCGCATCGCCCCTTCTCCAGTAGTGTCTCCCCCAGAGATTAATTGATGAGATTGTTGGGTGTGACAGAGACAGAAAAATGTCTCAAAATACAGGAGAAAAGTGAGTAGGAGATCTTGTTTTAGTCTGTCTACATGCGGTTGGAATGTTTTAATTTGTTTCAGTGCTGCACTTACTTCAGGTTATTATTACTATTTTATATCATCTGGTAATGGATGGTGAAAAAAACATGTACATATTTGTGACAACATGGCGTATTATTTGCGGCCTTAAAGCAACAGTTGGGATACATCTGTGACCAGTCAGACTGTGTGGCTGCAACCAACCCGTTGCATTAAATAAAGTGAATCAGGGACATTTTTGACCCCTCTGAATACCAGAACCATCAAAACATGCTCCAGCTTGGCGAGCGAGTGAGGAGCACTGATCCCCGCCAGCTCTCCCAGTCTGTGTCGCTGGCTACAGGCCCAGAGGGCAGGGCACAGCGATGGATGGGCCTGTCGCTGGCTCTCTGCTGCCCAGATGGCTCACTCTGTCAGCAGGCTCACCGCCAGGAGGGGTGGCACCCTGACGTCAGGCCATGATTGGATACGCCAACTTTCATTTGCTTCCCCCCAACACCTGTGGACTGCGTGGAGAGATGAAGGGGTGGTGGTACTGGAGCCTGGCCCAATGTGCATGTATATGTACTGTATGTGTGATGTGTGCACGTGTGCATTCTTAAGTGTAAGTTTTACGCTTGTAGCCTGAGGATGTTAACTCTATATTGAAGACATTTTTGGCTGACTTTAATCTCTTTGTGGTGCTGGTTTAGGACCAGAGCTTTTTTCAGATTTAAAGTTCATTCCTACATTGGAAACAGAACAGCTGACAGAACAGTCTCACCACGAGGTCCATTTAGTAGCTGTCCTGGAGCTTTAGATCAAATCACACCGTCTTCCTGAGCAGATGGAGTTTGCCCAGTTGTCATGAAATTGTAGATTTTAAAATCCCCATGTCTCTGAGCACTTTAAAGCTGTTCTAATAAACATTTTTGCTGATTATTGAGCATTGCAGTGACATACCCACTGACAACCCACAGATTAACACCCGACTCCATAGTTCTCCTCAACAATGAACTTTAAGTCTTAACTTTTAACCCAACATGGACAAGAAGTCCAAAAGAAACCTAAACAAAGAAATCAAATCAACAAGCCATGGTGGGCTACACAAGGGAGAAACTGATGACGAATATATGAAAACATTCATGGCCACTTTCAGAACTCTTGTTTACTCTCCTTTTTAATTTTCCAAATCACAATGCTGCACAACCAAATCCACTTACAGCTGCTTTCATGCGTCACTGCAAAGAAAAACAAAAAAAGCTTGTTGACTGCATTGTAATGCGGTCAACAGAAAGTTTCACTCCTCATGTTCACCCCACTCCAAGATTCAACGCGCCGTCACTGCACACAGGAGAATGCAATCATTAGTAACCATGGAGAACACACCCATAGGGACACACCCACCGCCAGAATGACAAGAAAGTGTACTGCCACTCCATGATCACACTTCAGCTACTGAGGAAAACCTTGTGGTTCAATCAAACGCTCCAGCACAGCTAATAAATGGACCTTCTGATGAGACTGTTTTGTTAAGTTTTCAAGCTAAGATTAAATCTAGAATTAACTTTAAGTTATTTCAGGTTTCATAAAAAAAATGGATTAGTACTTGGATTTTTGTAAGACTAAATTTACTGTTTGATGAGATACATTAGTGATTAGTAGTCAACATAGAATATATATTTTTTCTTTTTTCATATTCTGAACCTTGTTAATGTCATGATGTTGTTCATTAAACCCCTTGCAGATGATCAATTTGACAAGATTTTTCTTTTTTCCACTCATCTTTATTCACACGTACTGTGGCTCTCTCCCTTTGTGATGAGAAGTTACTTCTTGGGAGCACAGGAGCCGTGACCAGATATTCAATTCAAGTAAGCCCTTCTACTTAAGCTGATAATCATATCACTGAATTATCAGGAATTATGCCATAACTACACAAATCCGTTTAGAAAGCAATTGTGAGTTTGGGTATAATTTTTGATAAAGCTCTCAGTTGTGTCATTGTTTACTGCATAAATCTCCCATTTACTGTGAGTCCTGGCATGAGGTAATTTGAGCGAACCAAACAAAAGTGGATTTAAGTCCTCGGGCATTATACTGCAGAAGATTTGTGTTGTGAAATTACTTTCTTTATTCCAACAATAGGAATGAGAGACCTAACTCGTGGAGCATGTAATTTAACTGCCTCAGCTGTCATTACTTTGAGTTTGAAGAAGTGCACAGTTCACATTTGCTTTTTGAACTGGCTGCTTCACCTCCAGTGTGCCTCGAAAGTTCCCTCAGATACCAGCTCACAATATGGAGCCAAGAATATCTGATGACCGCTGTTGCCTTTCCACTATGCAATGATACATTTCTGGACTCCATTAAAAGCCAGAACAGTCAGGCGAAAATAAAATAAGCTCTTGTTTGTGTCTCTGGTGATTTACCCAGCTCACTTCTGAAGTGTTAACATGGCTTTGATGCTATCAAGCTGTACATTGGCCTCTCATGTGTGTTCAAAAGCTGTTGACCTACGACCCAAGTTCCCTGCATGTACTTCTTGTATGAGAAAAAACACTAAGGAAAAAACATCAGTGTTGTGGATTTTACACTCAAAGTGATGTGGACAGACTTGTGTGTCTTTACTGAGTGTGTAGTCTACGTGGACGTGTATGTCTGTATTTATACGTGTGTGATCACTGGAGGACACTACGACAGCGTTTTGGATCAATAAACAGGAACTAGCTTTCATCTGTCAAAGTAGAATAAATCTCCTGCAGGAACAAAGCGGCAAGCAAAGGCCACCTCGCTGACCTCAAGTCTGTCCAGAAAACTGCCATCTTATGAGAACTATTTTTTTTTTGTAATATCAATCATTTGCAGACAATCTCAAAAATAAGCTTTCATGTTCTTTTAAAGAAATGACAGGTATGTGCAATTTTATTTTACAAATCATCACAATTTTGCTGCAGTAAAGTACAGGACTAAACCTCAATTTCAGAGCAGAACAGCTCTAAATGTGCAGGTGCACTAGTGTGTGGGGGGTTTGTGAATGAATTACTGTCCTGTAAGCAGTCAGACTCACATTCCCAGTCTCTCCTGTTGTGTCCAATAACAGTCATTTGTTCGACCGCGGAGTCCACGAGCAAGCAATCCCCACCTGCTCGCTCCCTCTGGGCTGCGCTGGAGTCAGCTAATCTCTAATTTAACAGAGAAAGAGTGGAGAAAATATGAATAGAATATGCAGCAGGCATGAATTGGATTCAGTTGACGATGAACGTGTTGTTATCTTTATGTTAAATTTGCCACATCTTATCAGCTGCTTCGGCGACACTGGATGTTGTGCAAAGCTAGTTTTTGCTGTTTGTTATGCAAAGCTGATGATACATCTCCAGACTTATGTGTGTTTTGATGTACAAAAGTTTAAAAAGAATGAACTTTGAAATGACGGATACATGTCAGAGTCA